>NC_087472.1:2032350-7032350 GCF_036321535.1 Camelus dromedarius
ACAGTCGAGCGCTGCGTTTGTGAATGTGTCATTTCCACAAAGACATCACAATGTCATTTACTTGGCGTTGGTCCACTATTAAATGACACCTGCCCTTAGCATGGATCAAAAGTCTTTCATTAATATATACACACTCTTAATTACCTGTGGTTTATGTATTTCACACCTGTCTTAAAGATGCATTACCTAGAGTGCTTTGTGTTCAAGGTTAATATTCATTGACTATGTGGAACATTGGTTTTGTTTTCATCTAAAAACTTGAATAATTAATTATTGTACCTTTCCTCATGTAACGGGCATTTTAGAAAAATCTATGACAATGTTCAAAATCTTCATTTGGGAACATTTGATTTAATGAATATGGAATTGTTTCAGAATATATTTGGAATAAGTCAGTTAACTGTATTCTTATTCTGAGTTACTGAAATTGTTTTCAATGTGTTATTTTATTTAAAGCTACTTGGAGGAGAGGAGTGAATCTCTCTCTCTCTCTCTCTCTCTCTTTTTTAATGTGTTTTTAATGTACTTAGTGATTGAACGGCTGACGCTTATTTTATTCTGTCACCACTTCAAAGGGTTAAACGTGTACTTGAAGTAACTTGTGGCTGATAGTTGAAAAACAAGATTTTTCTTTTTAATAACCATTTTGTTAGGAGACAGATTTTCTTACATGTGTACTGTGTTTATGTTAACGTTTTATCTTTTAATGGTAATGTTTAACGTCCACTTTTTTGTAACAATAAAGTTTAAATTCAGAATATCAAAGAACAGGCCCCCTAAGTCAAGTGCAAGATTCATTTTTCTCCTGAGCTGGTCAGATGCATTTTCACTAAATACAGATTACCGAAAGTCCCATGTAACCCTTTAAAACTCTAATTGGTAGAGTATAGCTCCTATTTCCTTTTGTTCCACAGTAGCTAAACACCTTCTTTGAAAAATGACTAATATCAAGGAAGTCATTTCTTCTAATATCGTTTGACTTGACAGTTGTAGTATTATAAGCCATTCAGTCATGCAGTGTCACGACCTCACATTTCAGTTTGTAGCAGTCAAAGAAGGCATCACGCTCAATAGGGCTAACATCCGTCCTGTCCTGAACGCTTATGTAATCCGTCAGCAGCGAAACCATGAGTGTCTGATGAGGAATTCTCAGAGACACAGAGATTGCTCTTCTGACTACAGTGGTTCCCTTTCTTATCCTCAGGGTTGAAAATTTTCTTGGTCATGTTTCTAATTAATGTGCAGATTATCGTACTTTCACTCTGATCGTACCCTAAATGTGTGAACCTAAATGTTGACGGTTACTGGGGGCTTTATAACTGAGGGAGATGCAACAGAATGCAGGACTTTTGTTTCACATTCACGTATGGCCCCACTTGATGGTATTGTGGCCTCCTGCCAAGGGGGAGTTCCCTCACACATAGGTTCCCCTAATGCTTCTCCTCTTCTCTGTGGGCTACTAGTCAGTCACTAAGTTTGTGAACCTGATCAGGTGCTTGATGACATGGTATCTTGAAGACATTAAGGTGAAGGTGTCTTGAAGTTCGCGGGCAGAAAGCACTAAATATGTCATGGAACAAATGGTGCAAAAAGACAATATAAAAAGTATGATTGCCTGTCTTTCCCAAAGCAACAGCTTTTCCCCCAAATCAAACATTAATCTACATTTTTTTTTTTTTTGCTGAAAATACTACATTTTAGAGCACTTTCCTGTATTTCATATTTGAACCTCGTTGGAGCTGTATGAAATACGCAGGGCATTCCACAATCACAGAAGCCAAGTCACAAGAGGTAAAAGTGCTAGGCTGAAATGCTAATGCTTGAAAGTCATGGAAACCCGAGTGGAAATTTTGTGGCTTCATTTTAGTGAAGAAAATTAGGTTAAGCGACTTATTGCAGGTCACACAACAGGTATGTGGGGCCAGAATTTGATTCTACCAAACAGCCTGATTCCAGAGCCTGTGTGTTTAACTATTGCTCTTCAAGCAGAATCCACACTGACTAATAAAGGGGATTGAAAACTGGAGAACTATTAAGTGGCAAATATGTAACAGCGTAAGTAAAACCATAAGTACTTTAGCCCAGTCAAACAAACTCTTGTTCCACATACATTTTTTTTTTAAATTTTCTCTTCACAGACAGTAAAATACCCTTGTCGTTAAATTGTATTACCTAATGGCCCAAAGAAAGGAATTCTAGCCACAAAACTCCTCTTATACCCATTGCCGAATGGTTTGCTAGTAAATACAGTGTGAATGTAATAACCTTACTTAGCATGTACGCTTTATACCTGTCCCCCAACTTGTCCTTGTTCACATCGGTATTCTAATCACTGGAAGTTGGTATTGAGTACCACACACTCTGTAGAATGGCCACTTATTTTTCGGAATTGGATTCTGCGAATGTTGTGCTCAGTGACTTCTCACAAATAATATAGCTGGATACACTACCTTAACTAATCAAATGTACAAATCTCAGCCCCAATGGGGAACCACTAAGTAGAGACTCTGTCACTAAAGTCAGAAATAAAAAACAGATGCCCGGTATCTCATTCCTGTTTAACCTTCTGGTGTAATTAGACAAGAGAGAGGAAACACACACACAATATTAGAAAGGCAGTATAAATTGAAAAAAACAACACTGTGAAAAATGGGGAGATATTAGTAGAGTAACAGGCAATAAAACTAGCCTACAGAAATCAGATGTTCTCATATATAGAAGAATAACCAGCTAGAAAATAAGAAGGAAGATTCCATTGACACTGGCACAAATAAAATACCTAGGTAAAACAGTTAACAACAACAACAACAACAAAAATAGCCAAAATATAAACAAGGACTACTCGAAATCATTCGGAAAGACACAGGAATAGACTTGAACAGATGGAAAGACATGCTACACTCTTGGATCAGAAGACTCGATGTTATAAAGAGTCAGTTCTTTGTCAGTAAATTTATAAATTTAAAACAATCACAATAAAAATGCCATGAGATTTTTTTTTCTGGAGCTAGACAGGTTCATTGTAATCACCATTTGAGGAAATAAAGGAGCAAACAATAGACAGGAAAACCCTGAAAAGGAAGACCAAGGAGGGGAGCCACACCTACAGATACTAAAACCTGTGATAAAATCTGTGTAACTAAACAGTGTGGTATTGGCGCCTGAATTGAACAACGAAACATATGATAACATGTCTAAATAGACACAAATATATATAGAAATGCAGTCTATGTCACATCAAGGCGGGGAATGGACTTTAAAAAAAAATGGCATGGGAGTAACTGAATAGCCATGTGGAAAAAGATAAAATTGGACCTATTCCTTACACTGTATACCAGAGTAAATTCTAAATGGATCAGCGATCCAGGTGTAAAAACTGAAACCATGCAAATATTATTTTACAACCTAGGATTCTTTTATATTCTAAAAGAGCTATTTAAATTGAGAAGAGGCCAAAAACGCAATAGAAGAATAATACAAATTGTGAATAAATAATTCACAGAAATGAGTATGATTTTTAAATGTATGAAAATGTTACTCCTAATAAAAACATATCCAGGCCTTCCAATATCATAGGCTGTTTCCCGCCTCCCCACCCCAGAGCTAGACAAGTTGATCTTACAGTCCATCTAGGGGGGAAAAAAATGGCATAAATGGACAGGAAAATCTTGAAAGGGAACAACAACGAAGGGAGCCATCGCTACCGAGATGGTTCCTCACTTACTGGATTGAAAAAATGTTTGTCAGCGCTGGCCAGGGTGTGAGGAAGCAGGCAGTCTCATCTATTGTTGGTGGGACTGCAAAATGGTACAATCTCAGTGCAAGGGAATTTGGCAACAGCCAGCAAAATATATACCCATTTATCCTTTGATTCAATCATCTATTTGTAAGGACCTCCCCCCCTTCCCCTACCCATCTCAGAGAGATACCAGCAAAATACAAAATGCTGTATGCTCAAGGCTATTTAAGGAACACTGTTTATTAGCTTTTTTATTAGTAAAATTCTGGAACCTACCTAAACATTCACCAATAGGGAATGGTTGAAGAATCATAGTAGGTAGATAACTCTCTTCTCTAGTATACATGATCTTCAGAGTATATTATGATGTGAAAAAAGAAAAGTACAGAACAATGTATATAATTCTACCATTTATCTGAGCAAAGAGGAGAGAGAGAGTGTGTGTGTGTGTCTGTATAAATGTGTGTATATATATTTATATTTATATTTAAAGCAGGATACACGAAGAAAACAAATGGAAATGGTTACAAACGTGGAAGAGGAGAGATCAGAGTAGAGAGTACAGAAATGGAAGCTAGACTTTTCTTAAAGTAACGAACGTGTGGTTTGGGTTTTAGAATCAATAAGTGATTTGTGGAATGATAAAACAAAAAGACAAGCTTTAAAAATTAAAAACCAAAATGAAACAAATGGGTCTGTAGTTTTGTACCAAGTTGATGAATTACTCTTGCGGAATTTAACTCTTTCAAATGAATTTAAAACATGGTAAGTTGACTGTATATCCCAAATGGGAAAAATAGCATAAGGATAAAAAGAACCACAGTGCATCTTGAGCTATATTAAGTATTCATATTGCTAGTAATACTATTGCGGTTGTAGGCCCCTGACTGTGGGAACAAAGGAACGAGCCTTGGGCTGGAATGGTAAACAAGTTATAAAAAGCTGCAGACTCAGAGGTGAGAAGGCTGGTTAGCCAAGGACGGGTAAGGTCCCCAGAGGGGGGCAACCTAAGACAGGCACAGCCGCCTGAGTCCAAGAAGAATATTGTGAAGCAGCCGTTTCTCATACGTTCCGCCCTGATAAGTTGTAAGGCTTGCTGGTGCCAACACGAACATGATTTACCAAAACGTAAAGGGTCTTCTGACGTTGAGCCAGACGCTGCCTGTTAACCATTTCCCTTGTCGTTCTTCTTTGCTGTATAAGACTGTAACTTAATAAAGCTTCAGAGTAGCCATCAGCTCTCTCCGTGTGTATGTGTACATGATATCGCGACACCAACAGCAATTGTTATTTTTGATATGTATGCATAGAAATACAGTAAGAATGAAGGGGGGGATAAGTAATTATGTGGGTGTCCTTAGATGTTCAGTGTAAAAGAAAAGAGATAATACCAAATTGAGTAAATTAATCTTAAATTCGAACGGAAGTAGCAGGATCTTGTGAAATATCAAGTGTGAATTCATTTCAATATGAACTGAAACTGTCAGTGTGGACTCTCACAGAAATGTATTTCTTAGCTGTGTCCCCTGCCAAGGCCTAGAAGCAAGGATCTAGCTGCAGTGAGTACCCTTAGTGTCCACATTACGATCTCTAAAACCAACCAGAGCTCCTTGGAGAAAGAGCTGGTTCCAGATCTGAGATGGAACATGGACAAGATGAGCCTGGAACATCTTATGTTACCCCAAAGCTAGGATATATGTTGAGGTTGTGTCAAAAGAACACAAGAGGCAGAGTGAAAGTGCTCCTAATGGCTAAAGGAAGAAATATGTGAGCATCAAAGGAGTAATAAATGCAGAAATGCAGTGGTTTGAGTCCCCAGATGCATTAACACCCATGAGTTCATTACAATACAGAAAAAAAAAAAATTCCTTGGTCACTTTAAGTGATTGGAGCTGGATCACCAGCCCATCATTCTGAAGGAGGAAGAATAGAGCGTTAGTTCTACATTTCTTATATGAACCATATTTTAGAAAAATCAAGTAGGTATAAAGTTATGCTTTATAGTAGAATTCCAGGCAAAAAATATACAAAAACAATAAAGTTGGGAAAAAATCATCATTTTCCAACACCTAATGAATTAATGGATCTAGGTAATAGCAACCCTCCCTGGCTGCTAAATCCATTATGTAGAGGTTGATATGTCCACTGAACCTGCACCATGATTTTCTTGGGGCAAGTCCTGATTTACATTGGTTGTCCTGTCATCATTACTCATACTATACCTTCCTTCACCCTCTCTTCAAAATAGTTTCCATTTAGATGATAAAGTGTATGATCAATCCAGTGATAGGAAACTTTGTAATGAATGGGGCAGGCTTACAACACCTGAGCTCACTGCTCAATTTTAATATCACAATAAAAAGAGACACAAAGACACTATCTCCTGATGGGCTGTGTATGCAATAGGAAATACGAAGCACCATGTGTGACGTGCTTTTGCCAAACCTAAATCTGATGGAGTCTCAAGCTCTATCAGTTCGGAGTATACACCAGTGAAAGAAGACCATGTTAAGAAATACAGCACGGGAGTGATCTGCCATGTCCAGGATTTCCAGACTCCAATGAGACAATGACCTAGTCTCTTCAACAAATAAACGACAAGAAACAAGAGAAGGGAGGACTGTTATGGATTAAGGGAAATTTATAAAACATGTCAAAGAAATGTAGCCTGGATATCTGGTTAGAAGTCTTATTTGAGCAAGACACTTATGAAATAATCAGAGAAATACATTGACCAGATATTATATAACATTAGTGAACTTGTTATTTTATGTATATTGATAGTATTCTTATTTTGTAGGGTGGGTTGTGAATAAAAATATATCTAGGAGTGGAGACAGGGGCAGTGGCAGATTTGGAGGGGGGTAATAGGTGAAACAGAATGAACTGTATTTTGATCATTGTTGAAACTGGGTGACGAATACATGGAGATCATTATACTATGCTACCACTTTTGTGCATGTGCCATGTTACAAGTTTCAAAAAACACTCCTATTTTCCTTCTCCATATACGCAAAGCCTCAGAAAACCTCTCAGTCCTTCTCTGCTCTTTTTGCCAGCATGGCGCACGGTGGGGAATGTGTGGGCTTTGGAGTCAGACAAACTTAGACTCAACACTAGGTGATCTGGAACACATCACTTAACTTAGCTGGTCCTCAGTGTCTTCCTCTGCAAAATAAGATAACCCTCATCTGCCTTGCAGAATTGGTGTAAAGATTAAATATCCAAACCACTCATTAATGACAGTCATTATTATCTTTCGATTAGTCCCTAACCTAGTGCCTGGACCATGGTAGGTGCTCAATAAATCTCTGTTTAGGGACTAAATGAATTCATTATGTGTGAATTGTTAGAACAACTGGAAATTGAATCATGGTGACATTCTATTTCATTCCTCTTAAAATGATCATTCTCTTCTTCCTTTTGCCCGCAAACAATGCTTCAACAGTGATAAACACCATAATTACTAAAAATACAGGGTTATATATCTTGTAGAAATGACCTCTGTGTTCCTAATATATGGGAATATGATATGCACTACCTCTGTTCTCAGTTGTAAAAATAACCTTTCCCCAGTTAGTGGGTTTTACTTTACTTAAAAATGTTCCACTTCCTTTTAATATATTTGTTTCAGAGAGGGCTCTCAAAGTAAAGATGATGGAAACAATTCTAGTACCAGCTTGACGCTTGGTTTAAGTGTTACCAGGCTCCCTTGAAGAAAGAAAGTTCACAAGAAGCCATGGCATATTGTTGACTTTTGTTTTCAGTGCTCAGTCCTGAGCCAGTCTTTTTCCCCGATGTCTGGCTTACTGTGACCCCCACCCCCTACCCTGCAAACACCTCCACCCCTCCTCACACACCTGCTTCTTCCCTTCCCCCCTCCTTTCCCACGTTTAGAGAACACACGTACACACACACACGCACAGTTTTCAAACTTGTTGATTTTATTTTAATCACCACTATGCCTGAACAAGGTTGGTGCATGGTTTTGTCTCTAAGCAGTTAGCCATGTCTCAAGCGGCCAGACCTCAGAGACTTGGCTGATAGTCCTGAGGTCTCTGGCCTTGTTCTGAAGTTAGCTGGCTGCTCAGGTCATCACTCGAAGTGGTGGAGATCTCCACGCTCTCTTGGGCCTGCTTTGGCTCATTTTGATTCAGTTTCTCATTCTGTCTGTGATAATGGCCACATCGTTTTGACCCTCTAGCTTTCTTAAGTTTTCTTGAAGGGCTCGGGGTTTTTGGAAAGGCTTTTCTTCTCGAACTCCTTTGAAAGGACCTTTTTATCCTCATGGTTGTCTGGGCCACCTGGAAAAGTAACAGGCTGAGCAGGGTGTTGATTTGGGTTGGGGGGCAGGTGGGGGGGGGAAGAGGGTGGAGGTGGAGGGGAACAGGGGATTCAGGAAAAGGAATGCGGTCTCAGGAGGGGGTTTGTGCCAGGTGAGGATGGGGTAGGGGTCTTGTGGGAGGGTAGTCAGTGTGGAAGAAGTGGTGGAGCATGGGTGGGGTCATCTCACCTTCACACTGCCTCTGGACTGGTGTTGGCAAGTGGACTTCCTCTTCTTCCTCCTTTTGGTGCTTTGGGGTAGGTTGTTCCACAACTGTGCCCAGTGCTTGTGGTTTCCTAGTCACCTTCACCATGACACATGTACAAGCCTGGATAGTGCCTGCATAGTAATCTGTATGTGTTAATCTCACACTCCTAATTTGTCCCTCACTGCTTCCCTTTCCCCTTTTGGTAACCAGAAGCTTGCTTTGTATATCTGTGAGTCTCCTTCTGTTTTGTATATACATTTTGTTTCTGGATAGTGCTTTGTGATGTCTAAGCCCTTCCAGTGCTACCATTGGCTGGGGGAGAGCCTTGCTGACCAAACAAAGAAACACTGATAGGGATGGGAGAGGGTGGTGGGACCAAACAAAGCTGAAGGGTGTGGCCTCTATCCTGGGGAGGGGAGTATATAGGGGGTCTAGGAGGCCTGCAGTAAACCACTGGGAAGCACTGTCATGGTGAAGGTGACTAGGAAACCACAAGCACTGGGCACAGTTGTGGAACAACCTACCCCAAAGCACCAAAAGGAGGAAGAAGAGGAAGTCCACTTGCCAACACCAGTCCAGAGGCAGTGTGAAGGTGAGATGACCCCACCCATGCTCCACCACTTCTTCCACACTGACTACCCTCCCACAAGACCCCTACCCCATCCTCACCTGGCACAAACCCCCTCCTGAGACCGCATTCCTTTTCCTGAATCCCCTGTTCCCCTCCACCTCCACCCTCTTCCCCCCCCCACCTGCCCCCCAACCCAAATCAACACCCTGCTCAGCCTGTTACTTTTCCAGGTGGCCCAGACAACCATGAGGATAAAAAGGTCCTTTCAAAGGAGTTCGAGAAGAAAAGCCTTTCCAAAAACCCCGAGCCCTTCAAGAAAACTTAAGAAAGCTAGAGGGTCAAAACGATGTGGCCATTATCACAGACAGAATGAGAAACTGAATCAAAATGAGCCAAAGCAGGCCCAAGAGAGCGTGGAGATCTCCACCACTTCGAGTGATGACCTGAGCAGCCAGCTAACTTCAGAACAAGGCCAGAGACCTCAGGACTATCAGCCAAGTCTCTGAGGTCTGGCCGCTTGAGACATGGCTAACTGCTTAGAGACAAAACCATGCACCAACCTTGTTCAGGCATAGTGGTGATTAAAATAAAATCAACAAGTTTGAAAACTGTGCGTGTGTGTGTGTACGTGTGTTCTCTAAACGTGGGAAAGGAGGGGGGAAGGGAAGAAGCAGGTGTGTGAGGAGGGGTGGAGGTGTTTGCAGGGTAGGGGGTGGGGGTCACAGTAAGCCAGACATCGGGGAAAAAGACTGGCTCAGGACTGAGCACTGAAAACAAAAGTCAACAATATGCCATGGCTTCTTGTGAACTTTCTTTCTTCAAGGGAGCCTGGTAACACTTAAACCAAGCGTCAAGCTGGTACTAGAATTGTTTCCATCATCTTTACTTTGAGAGCCCTCTCTGAAACAAATATATTAAAAGGAAGTGGAACATTTTTAAGTAAAGTAAAACCCACTAACTGGGGAAAGGTTATTTTTACAACTGAGAACAGAGGTAGTGCATATCATATTCCCATATATTAGGAACACAGAGGTCATTTCTACAAGATATATAACCCTGTATTTTTAGTAATTATGGTGTTTATCACTGTTGAAGCATTGTTTGCGGGCAAAAGGAAGAAGAGAATGATCATTTTAAGAGGAATGAAATAGAATGTCACCATGATTCAATTTCCAGTTGTTCTAACAATTCACACATAATGAATTCATTTAGTCCCTAAACAGAGATTTATTGAGCACCTACCATGGTCCAGGCACTAGGTTAGGGACTAATCGAAAGATAATAATGACTGTCATTAATGAGTGGTTTGGATATTTAATCTTTACACCAATTCTGCAAGGCAGATGAGGGTTATCTTATTTTGCAGAGGAAGACACTGAGGACCAGCTAAGTTAAGTGATGTGTTCCAGATCACCTAGTGTTGAGTCTAAGTTTGTCTGACTCCAAAGCCCACACATTCCCCACCGTGCGCCATGCTGGCAAAAAGAGCAGAGAAGGACTGAGAGGTTTTCTGAGGCTTTGCGTATATGGAGAAGGAAAATAGGAGTGTTTTTTGAAACTTGTAACATGGCACATGCACAAAAGTGGTAGCATAGTATAATGATCTCCATGTATTCGTCACCCAGTTTCAACAATGATCAAAATACAGTTCATTCTGTTTCACCTATTACCCCCCTCCAAATCTGCCACTGCCCCTGTCTCCACTCCTAGATATATTTTTATTCACAACCCACCCTACAAAATAAGAATACTATCAATATACATAAAATAACAAGTTCACTAATGTTATATAATATCTGGTCAATGTATTTCTCTGATTATTTCATAAGTGTCTTGCTCAAATAAGACTTCTAACCAGATATCCAGGCTACATTTCTTTGACATGTTTTATAAATTTCCCTTAATCCATAACAGTCCTCCCTTCTCTTGTTTCTTGTCGTTTATTTGTTGAAGAGACTAGGTCATTGTCTCATTGGAGTCTGGAAATCCTGGACATGGCAGATCACTCCCGTGCTGTATTTCTTAACATGGTCTTCTTTCACTGGTGTATACTCCGAACTGATAGAGCTTGAGACTCCATCAGATTTAGGTTTGGCAAAAGCACGTCACACATGGTGCTTCGTATTTCCTATTGCATACACAGCCCATCAGGAGATAGTGTCTTTGTGTCTCTTTTTATTGTGATATTAAAATTGAGCAGTGAGCTCAGGTGTTGTAAGCCTGCCCCATTCATTACAAAGTTTCCTATCACTGGATTGATCATACACTTTATCATCTAAATGGAAACTATTTTGAAGAGAGGGTGAAGGAAGGTATAGTATGAGTAATGATGACAGGACAACCAATGTAAATCAGGACTTGCCCCAAGAAAATCATGGTGCAGGTTCAGTGGACATATCAACCTCTACATAATGGATTTAGCAGCCAGGGAGGGTTGCTATTACCTAGATCCATTAATTCATTAGGTGTTGGAAAATGATGATTTTTTCCCAACTTTATTGTTTTTGTATATTTTTTGCCTGGAATTCTACTATAAAGCATAACTTTATACCTACTTGATTTTTCTAAAATATGGTTCATATAAGAAATGTAGAACTAACGCTCTATTCTTCCTCCTTCAGAATGATGGGCTGGTGATCCAGCTCCAATCACTTAAAGTGACCAAGGAATTTTTTTTTTTTCTGTATTGTAATGAACTCATGGGTGTTAATGCATCTGGGGACTCAAACCACTGCATTTCTGCATTTATTACTCCTTTGATGCTCACATATTTCTTCCTTTAGCCATTAGGAGCACTTTCACTCTGCCTCTTGTGTTCTTTTGACACAACCTCAACATATATCCTAGCTTTGGGGTAACATAAGATGTTCCAGGCTCATCTTGTCCATGTTCCATCTCAGATCTGGAACCAGCTCTTTCTCCAAGGAGCTCTGGTTGGTTTTAGAGATCGTAATGTGGACACTAAGGGTACTCACTGCAGCTAGATCCTTGCTTCTAGGCCTTGGCAGGGGACACAGCTAAGAAATACATTTCTGTGAGAGTCCACACTGACAGTTTCAGTTCATATTGAAATGAATTCACACTTGATATTTCACAAGATCCTGCTACTTCCGTTCGAATTTAAGATTAATTTACTCAATTTGGTATTATCTCTTTTCTTTTACACTGAACATCTAAGGACACCCACATAATTACTTATCCCCCCCTTCATTCTTACTGTATTTCTATGCATACATATCAAAAATAACAATTGCTGTTGGTGTCGCGATATCATGTACACATACACACGGAGAGAGCTGATGGCTACTCTGAAGCTTTATTAAGTTACAGTCTTATACAGCAAAGAAGAACGACAAGGGAAATGGTTAACAGGCAGCGTCTGGCTCAACGTCAGAAGACCCTTTACGTTTTGGTAAATCATGTTCGTGTTGGCACCAGCAAGCCTTACAACTTATCAGGGCGGAACGTATGAGAAACGGCTGCTTCACAATATTCTTCTTGGACTCAGGCGGCTGTGCCTGTCTTAGGTTGCCCCCCTCTGGGGACCTTACCCGTCCTTGGCTAACCAGCCTTCTCACCTCTGAGTCTGCAGCTTTTTATAACTTGTTTACCATTCCAGCCCAAGGCTCGTTCCTTTGTTCCCACAGTCAGGGGCCTACAACCGCAATAGTATTACTAGCAATATGAATACTTAATATAGCTCAAGATGCACTGTGGTTCTTTTTATCCTTATGCTATTTTTCCCATTTGGGATATACAGTCAACTTACCATGTTTTAAATTCATTTGAAAGAGTTAAATTCCGCAAGAGTAATTCATCAACTTGGTACAAAACTACAGACCCATTTGTTTCATTTTGGTTTTTAATTTTTAAAGCTTGTCTTTTTGTTTTATCATTCCACAAATCACTTATTGATTCTAAAACCCAAACCACACGTTCGTTACTTTAAGAAAAGTCTAGCTTCCATTTCTGTACTCTCTACTCTGATCTCTCCTCTTCCACGTTTGTAACCATTTCCATTTGTTTTCTTCGTGTATCCTGCTTTAAATATAAATATAAATATATATACACACATTTATACAGACACACACACACACTCTCTCTCTCCTCTTTGCTCAGATAAATGGTAGAATTATATACATTGTTCTGTACTTTTCTTTTTTCACATCATAATATACTCTGAAGATCATGTATACTAGAGAAGAGAGTTATCTACCTACTATGATTCTTCAACCATTCCCTATTGGTGAATGTTTAGGTAGGTTCCAGAATTTTACTAATAAAAAAGCTAATAAACAGTGTTCCTTAAATAGCCTTGAGCATACAGCATTTTGTATTTTGCTGGTATCTCTCTGAGATGGGTAGGGGAAGGGGGGGAGGTCCTTACAAATAGATGATTGAATCAAAGGATAAATGGGTATATATTTTGCTGGCTGTTGCCAAATTCCCTTGCACTGAGATTGTACCATTTTGCAGTCCCACCAACAATAGATGAGACTGCCTGCTTCCTCACACCCTGGCCAGCGCTGACAAACATTTTTTCAATCCAGTAAGTGAGGAACCATCTCGGTAGCGATGGCTCCCTTCGTTGTTGTTCCCTTTCAAGATTTTCCTGTCCATTTATGCCATTTTTTTCCCCCCTAGATGGACTGTAAGATCAACTTGTCTAGCTCTGGGGTGGGGAGGCGGGAAACAGCCTATGATATTGGAAGGCCTGGATATGTTTTTATTAGGAGTAACATTTTCATACATTTAAAAATCATACTCATTTCTGTGAATTATTTATTCACAATTTGTATTATTCTTCTATTGCGTTTTTGGCCTCTTCTCAATTTAAATAGCTCTTTTAGAATATAAAAGAATCCTAGGTTGTAAAATAATATTTGCATGGTTTCAGTTTTTACACCTGGATCGCTGATCCATTTAGAATTTACTCTGGTATACAGTGTAAGGAATAGGTCCAATTTTATCTTTTTCCACATGGCTATTCAGTTACTCCCATGCCATTTTTTTTTAAAGTCCATTCCCCGCCTTGATGTGACATAGACTGCATTTCTATATATATTTGTGTCTATTTAGACATGTTATCATATGTTTCGTTGTTCAATTCAGGCGCCAATACCACACTGTTTAGTTACACAGATTTTATCACAGGTTTTAGTATCTGTAGGTGTGGCTCCCCTCCTTGGTCTTCCTTTTCAGGGTTTTCCTGTCTATTGTTTGCTCCTTTATTTCCTCAAATGGTGATTACAATGAACCTGTCTAGCTCCAGAAAAAAAAATCTCATGGCATTTTTATTGTGATTGTTTTAAATTTATAAATTTACTGACAAAGAACTGACTCTTTATAACATCGAGTCTTCTGATCCAAGAGTGTAGCATGTCTTTCCATCTGTTCAAGTCTATTCCTGTGTCTTTCCGAATGATTTCGAGTAGTCCTTGTTTATATTTTGGCTATTTTTGTTGTTGTTGTTGTTGTTAACTGTTTTACCTAGGTATTTTATTTGTGCCAGTGTCAATGGAATCTTCCTTCTTATTTTCTAGCTGGTTATTCTTCTATATATGAGAACATCTGATTTCTGTAGGCTAGTTTTATTGCCTGTTACTCTACTAATATCTCCCATTTTTCACAGTGTTGTTTTTTTCAATTTATACTGCCTTTCTAATATTGTGTGTGTGTTTCCTCTCTCTTGTCTAATTACACCAGAAGGTTAAACAGGAATGAGATACCGGGCATCTGTTTTTTATTTCTGACTTTAGTGACAGAGTCTCTACTTAGTGGTTCCCCATTGGGGCTGAGATTTGTACATTTGATTAGTTAAGGTAGTGTATCCAGCTATATTATTTGTGAGAAGTCACTGAGCACAACATTCGCAGAATCCAATTCCGAAAAATAAGTGGCCATTCTACAGAGTGTGTGGTACTCAATACCAACTTCCAGTGATTAGAATACCGATGTGAACAAGGACAAGTTGGGGGACAGGTATAAAGCGTACATGCTAAGTAAGGTTATTACATTCACACTGTATTTACTAGCAAACCATTCGGCAATGGGTATAAGAGGAGTTTTGTGGCTAGAATTCCTTTCTTTGGGCCATTAGGTAATACAATTTAACGACAAGGGTATTTTACTGTCTGTGAAGAGAAAATTTAAAAAAAAAATGTATGTGGAACAAGAGTTTGTTTGACTGGGCTAAAGTACTTATGGTTTTACTTACGCTGTTACATATTTGCCACTTAATAGTTCTCCAGTTTTCAATCCCCTTTATTAGTCAGTGTGGATTCTGCTTGAAGAGCAATAGTTAAACACACAGGCTCTGGAATCAGGCTGTTTGGTAGAATCAAATTCTGGCCCCACATACCTGTTGTGTGACCTGCAATAAGTCGCTTAACCTAATTTTCTTCACTAAAATGAAGCCACAAAATTTCCACTCGGGTTTCCATGACTTTCAAGCATTAGCATTTCAGCCTAGCACTTTTACCTCTTGTGACTTGGCTTCTGTGATTGTGGAATGCCCTGCGTATTTCATACAGCTCCAACGAGGTTCAAATATGAAATACAGGAAAGTGCTCTAAAATGTAGTATTTTCAGCAAAAAAAAAAAAAATGTAGATTAATGTTTGATTTGGGGGAAAAGCTGTTGCTTTGGGAAAGACAGGCAATCATACTTTTTATATTGTCTTTTTGCACCATTTGTTCCATGACATATTTAGTGCTTTCTGCCCGCGAACTTCAAGACACCTTCACCTTAATGTCTTCAAGATACCATGTCATCAAGCACCTGATCAGGTTCACAAACTTAGTGACTGACTAGTAGCCCACAGAGAAGAGGAGAAGCATTAGGGGAACCTATGTGTGAGGGAACTCCCCCTTGGCAGGAGGCCACAATACCATCAAGTGGGGCCATACGTGAATGTGAAACAAAAGTCCTGCATTCTGTTGCATCTCCCTCAGTTATAAAGCCCCCAGTAACCGTCAACATTTAGGTTCACACATTTAGGGTACGATCAGAGTGAAAGTACGATAATCTGCACATTAATTAGAAACATGACCAAGAAAATTTTCAACCCTGAGGATAAGAAAGGGAACCACTGTAGTCAGAAGAGCAATCTCTGTGTCTCTGAGAATTCCTCATCAGACACTCATGGTTTCGCTGCTGACGGATTACATAAGCGTTCAGGACAGGACGGATGTTAGCCCTATTGAGCGTGATGCCTTCTTTGACTGCTACAAACTGAAATGTGAGGTCGTGACACTGCATGACTGAATGGCTTATAATACTACAACTGTCAAGTCAAACGATATTAGAAGAAATGACTTCCTTGATATTAGTCATTTTTCAAAGAAGGTGTTTAGCTACTGTGGAACAAAAGGAAATAGGAGCTATACTCTACCAATTAGAGTTTTAAAGGGTTACATGGGACTTTCGGTAATCTGTATTTAGTGAAAATGCATCTGACCAGCTCAGGAGAAAAATGAATCTTGCACTTGACTTAGGGGGCCTGTTCTTTGATATTCTGAATTTAAACTTTATTGTTACAAAAAAGTGGACGTTAAACATTACCATTAAAAGATAAAACGTTAACATAAACACAGTACACATGTAAGAAAATCTGTCTCCTAACAAAATGGTTATTAAAAAAGAAAAATCTTGTTTTTCAACTATCAGCCACAAGTTACTTCAAGTACACGTTTAACCCTTTGAAGTGGTGACAGAATAAAATAAGCGTCAGCCGTTCAATCACTAAGTACATTAAAAACACATTAAAAAAGAGAGAGAGAGAGAGAGAGAGAGATTCACTCCTCTCCTCCAAGTAGCTTTAAAATAAAATAACACATTGAAAACAATTTCAGTAACTCAGAATAAGAATACAGTTAACTGACTTATTCCAAATATATTCTGAAACAATTCCATATTCATTAAATCAAATGTTCCCAAATGAAGATTTTGAACATTGTCATAGATTTTTCTAAAATGCCCGTTACATGAGGAAAGGTACAATAATTAATTATTCAAGTTTTTAGATGAAAACAAAACCAATGTTCCACATAGTCAATGAATATTAACCTTGAACACAAAGCACTCTAGGTAATGCATCTTTAAGACAGGTGTGAAATACATAAACCACAGGTAATTAAGAGTGTGTATATATTAATGAAAGACTTTTGATCCATGCTAAGGGCAGGTGTCATTTAATAGTGGACCAACGCCAAGTAAATGACATTGTGATGTCTTTGTGGAAATGACACATTCACAAACCCATGTCTCAGCACGGACACTTACATATCTAGGTCTGCTCTCTTAAAGATTTTTAGCAGTCCACTTTATTCAAAAACAGAATCTCAGATGCCTTTAATAATTTCTATAAGGCAATAGAGTAGATTTTCCTTTCAAATCATTTTCCCCCTGGAATTGGCTCTGTAAACCAGTGAGTAAAGACATGGTGGGGGCGGGCACAGATAAAATAGATTTTCTAGCCTTTATTTTTCTTTTTCCTTAAGGAAGAACACCGTAACATTCTACACTTGTGCTTTCTATCTTTTGGGGTTGATAACAGAATTGCTGGGGCCAAAACCTAAAAGTTAATTGACAGTGTTAGGGAGAAAACAACTCCACTGCTACCACAGGGTTGAAAGCTGGATACATGTACCTGTGGAATTGCCGCCACCCACATAACTGCTTAGGATTCATTTGGTGGTTAACAGAAAAGGATGCTTACACTCACTTAACAAGCAAATGATAAACAAGATGTACTGACTTCAACTAGAAAATTTTAAGCCACGGCAACGTGGTTTGATGTAGCTAATGTTACACTTGTATTTGATGTAGCTAATGTTACACTTGTATCATATAACTAACTTTAGGTTCAAATTCTTTCTTCAAAGTCATCAGAATAACAGGGATTGAAGAGACTTCCGAACCATTGCCAGCTCTTGCTGCTGCTGTTTCAGGAAAGGAAATATTAAACACTTGCATGTTATTTAGGTAACTGTGACATATACTTTGGCAAACAAAACACCCGAATGCTCACATCCCTCCATAGTCCTTAATATCAAGTATACACTACTTACAGCTTCCAGCATAATTTTGTTTTGCAGCTTGGCCATCTCTTGTCTAACTTTGCTTTGCTCATCAGTAAGAAGATGTTCATGATCCTTCTCTAACTCCTCCATACTCTAAAACAAAAAGCCTAGTTCAGTGATGAAGCACCACTTTTCATCTCACGTTCTAAACACGTACCATTAAATTTCAAAAGTAACAAGTCCTAATACTCAAAGGATACTCATTATTTATTCCAAGTAAAAACATTATAACAAATACATGAAGATCAAAATACCCACTTGAGAAATCTTTTAGATGTCGTATTTGTGTCAAATATTATTAGTATCGTAGAGGTACAAGGTACGACAGTAGTACGCTTTGCTCAAACAATGGGTCAATGAACATTTAACATTTCAAGGTGGAGAAAAGAAAAGAAGGAGGGGGAGGGGGAGGAGGAGGAGACTGCCATTTGCATATCATGAAATGCCATAATTTGAAAACTCTCTCATAAGCTTTCTAAACACGAGGTAACAATGCACTCATACTGGCTAATAATCAACGTAACATGGTTCCATTGGAAAGAAAAAATGATCTGTAATATGACCTCATTAAGTTACAAAAAACACACCTATGTTCTAAATCTTTACTGTTCATTCAACAAATAGGGATCTGGTGCATCATATATGAAAAGTACTCTGTTAAGTGCTGTGGAGGAATTAAAAAACGAATACAGGATCTCTTCCTCATTCCAGTGATAATTAAAAACATGTGAATAAAAAATAACACAAAAACATTACAACAATTAAGGAAGCACATCTTGCCGTGGCCATGCAGTGGAAAATATGATTGATTCTGATTTAACTGACGAAAGAACAAGATTTCACTAGGTAACGGAAAGAGGGAATTAAACGTAATCTAGGGCAGGAGCATAAGCAAAGCCAGGAGGTAATGGTGACTTAGTGCAGAGAAAGCAACTACTCTGGAGGGGTGGGAGGAAAGAAAGAATGTAAGTATGGAACTACAAAGAGAGGAGTCTTGTTATGGGGGACACGCTGACTATCTAAGGATTTAAACTGGGAAGCTAATGACTGGTTTTCAGGGGGGAAGGGATACCTGTTGGAAGGTCATGTTGCAGGACTGCGAAGGATGGATTGGAGAAGACAGAAATCAGGAAACAGTGTAATAGTACAAGCAAGTAATGGTGAGGTCCTGAACCAGGGCAGCAGCAGCGGGAATTCAAAGAAAGAAATTAAAGTACAGTTGCAGAGGTGAAAATTGTAGGGCCTAGTAATTGCTGGGTGGGAAGGACAAGGGACTTGGAGGAGCCAAAGACAACACTAAAGTTACTACCATAAGTGCTGGCCTTTAGTAATAACCTTTAGAAGCAATCTTCTTGGGTACTTTATCAGATCTGCACACCAATCAGTAAATGGTTCTCAGGGAGCATTAGAGCAACATCTTGTCTACTTAGATATGCCTTTAAAATAACTCCTTTGTAGATATATGATTCTAAAGTTCTTTAAAGAGTGTCTGTTTTAAAAGCCTTTTTTGCTAGTTTACCTAAACCATCTCAATTGGTTTAGAAGAGTGACGTATTAACATGTATTTGAGCGAGATGACTAAATGGAACATCCCATCAAAAAAAAAAGAAGGGGCATATCCGGGATTCCACTGCCTCCTAAGTAAGTGCAAATAAGTACGTAAGTTCCTCTGTATGAAGCAGAGGACGATGTCGGGAAGACAGTCTGCTCATGTGAGAAGGGGACAGTAGGTGATCCTCAGTTCACAAACTTTTTGCCCTCCTCTGGCTTTTTCACACTGTTATGCATCCAGGCCACCGCTTATGACTATACGCCTGCATATAAAGCCATTTTTAGCCACTGGAGTCATTCTAAAAGCAAATATGCCATAAAACACTCATATAATATATTTGAAAATAAAAGAGATATTCAATAATCACAATTGCTACCTCCTATCTTACATAAACCAGTGAAGCAAACAGAAGTAGAAGACATGAGAACCTAATCGCAGACTTCCTACTTTCCATGATACAGTTATCCCTGATCTCCAAAAAAGAAAAAAAAAAAACTGACTGTTGACTACAAAATTATGATTAAAGTATCGATTTTAATCACAATATGTCTATTTCTAGGCAACATTCTTAATTTACCATTTCCTATTTTAAATAATATCACAAAACTATTAAGAAATCCTAAAAATAAATCTAGCATTCATGGTAAACCAGGAACAATAAATCCAAATGGAAAATGGTTAAGAATTTAAAACGTATAACCAAGGTATTGTTCCCATAAATTATGAAACAATCTAACTTCTACTTCAAAGTAGACATTATGCTCTATAAGGATGAATTGGGTTAACCCGATACAACAGACCTTTAAGAGCTGGCCATATACATTTTTAATTTTTTTCAGTCTCTGGCTCTGAACAATTCTAGCTTGTTGAAAAATCTTTTGTTGCTCACGAAACAAGTTCTACAAGTAAAAAAAGAAAAACAAGTTGGGATAAAATGTGGTTAATTCAATATTTAGCAAAACATAATTCTACACTAAGTTAAAAGGATTATTCTTTAAGTTGGTATTTTTAAACATTTTCTGTGCTAACTTTTACAACAAAGCTTAGACATTTGTGTTTACCACCACTATACAAACACATGTAATAATACTATCCATCAGTCATTTAGAAGGATCTTTCCTTCTTTCTTTCCTGTTTAAATTTACTTTTTATTGAGGTAAAATTGGCTTATAACATTAAAGGGAATCAACTATATGCTGACGGATAGAAACTGGTTTTGGTGGTGAGCACGCTGTAGCGTATCCAGGAGTAGGAGTACAATGCTGTACACAGGAAATTTCCTTTCTTACCCATGTTCAAAACATGCGTCTTAATTCTTGGTAGTTTCAAAATCCACAAATGGCCCTTACAACCACCTCCTTACCAAAAATAAATTAAATTATGCAATTATCCCTATTTAAGAATTAAGAAAAATTCTTTCCTAACAATATTCAAACATGTAATAATTCTTGGTCATTCAATATCCGCACAAGATAAACCTTTCTCTTTTTTTGTTTTTTGCCTTCTCATCTTTCTTTCTTTGTTGTTGTTGTTGTTGTTTTTTGTTTTTTTTTTTTTTTTTCTTTAATTGAAGGACAGTTAGCTTACAGTGTTGTGTCAATTTCTGGTGTACAGCATAATGTTTCAGTCATACAGTTACATACATATGTTCCTTTTCCTATTCTTTTTCATTATAGGCTACTACAAGATACTGAATATAGTTCCCTGTGCTACACAGTAGAAACTTGTTGTTTATCCATTTTAAATATAGCAGTTAGTATCTGCAAATCTCGAACTCCCAATTTATCCCTTCCCACCCCTTCCCCCCGCCCCCGCCGTAACCATAAGTTTGTTTCCTACGTCTGTGAGTCTGTTTCCGCAGATGAACCTTTCCATAATGCAAAACTCTGTGAGTTCTTTGACCTAACCTCCGAAAACAATTTTGTCCTCTCTCCTAGTTTAGCCATTCACTTACATCTTCTTTCCCTTGATCCTGTCACCCCCAACAACTGCAATATCTATATAATATGAAGAACAGCAAACTCATGTAGGAACTATATGTCAGGTCCTGCTCTGGAAGATTTTAAGAAAAATTATCACATAGGAACTCATCTACCCTCAAAACAAACCTATGATGTAGGTAGCCTTATTATGTCCCCTCCATAGGCGAGGACACTGAGACACAGAGATACATGATCTGCCCATGGCTCCACAGCCAGTAACTGGACGAATCAGAATTGGACCCCAAACATCACGGGTTCCAGAGCCCAGGGTCCTGACCACTGTACTATACTGTTTCCCCACTTTTCCCAACGTGCAACCTCTACCTCCCTATGTTTGTAGCTCACTCTCTTTTGTACCACAGCTCAGTACTCTATCAGGACCTGACATCTGCACTGAGCACTTTTCACTGCCCCCTCTCTCCACCCCCTGTCCTCAGATTCCTCCTCCCCAGCTAGAGCCATGGTCACTCACTATACCTATACCCTTGCATTTATACCTTGCCCCCTTTTCACTCTGTCCACATGCCTGGCTCATCCTAACCCTGGAAAATCCAATTCTCCAGCTGCTCAGCCACAACCATGCAGACAAGTCTCACTTTAAATTTGTGATCACTATGGCACTCATCTAAGTTGGACTGTAATGCTGTTCGGCAATGCTATTTCCCTAGTCCACACACTGACCCGCTGTCAGGAAACAATTCCAGATCTTCTCCTGTGCCCTCAAAAGGCAACATCTCCTCCACCATCCTTACCCCCAAATGTGATACAAGTCAGCCCGTTGAGAGTAAACCATGCCCTGACTGCAGTGACTGGTTCAGGAATAAGCAAGTGATCCAAACTAGATGAGTAAGAGTCTTCCGGAGGAATTTCCCGCCAAGCTACTGAGAAAGATTGTCTCAGCCCACTGGGGGTTTACTACACAGACAGCGAATTTAGGATTACAAGACACATTCTTGCAGATCCCATGGAGAAAGCCTACTAGGGAGATGGAGACAGAGCCCAGATGACACTGCTGGAACAACCTTTCCCCAGCCCATCCAGCTATATCTGGAGCTAAACTCCCCTCGACTTCTTTGGATAAACCAGGAAATTCTTCTTCTGTACTCTGGCAAATTTCTGTCACTTGGACCTGCAAGAATTCCAACCAAGAGACGGAGTAAAGCTAGGGGCTTCTGTGAGTGTCGTGTGTGCCTGTACTTCTCTGATTTTCTCTGATCGGGGCCCAACCACATAGCCAGCAATGGGAACGGGGCCCTGGCTCAGGTCTATGGGTCTAAGACATGGCCAGGCTCTCCATTATGACTTGAGACTTGGTTACAGTACATTAATTATGAAGTGAAGCCTGATACTAACAGCTAGTTTTTCCTCTTCTTCTTTGGTTTTCTGCACACCCATGTCCCACTCCAGAAACAAAGTCAAAAACTGCTGAGAATATTCGCGATAAAGCTTCTGCCTGTAAAACGTAATAATGAGCAATGTCATACTTCGTATCACTAAGCAAAAAGTAAACACATTCAAAACAAAATTGATTTCTCATAAATTATACTATAAAGGGAGAAGGGGGTAACCACAGCTCAAATCTTCAGATGGGAAACAGCAAAATAAAATGGATGTTTTACTCTCATTCCTTGAGTATTTGTCCTGAACTATCTAAGATGGATGCTATCTCATACACCTTAGCGCTTGAAAACTAAGGAAGATTTATTGCACTATAAATTTTCCCCAAAAAATGCACTTTATCTATAAGGGTTTTTTTTTTTTTTTTCCATTTTCTCTTACTGAATAACATACTGGTTGTGACATGGTAAATAGACTCAATGAGGATATCATATCCACTTACAAGCTTTCCAAACGGGAATATTTCACTTTCCCCCCACCCTGCCACAATAAAGATTTTGTACAAAAGAATGGTGACCCCAATAAAGGTAAAGTTTAAAATTATTTAAATATAAGATTCACCTTTTCTACATAAGTGAATACAGCTAACTATCCCAAGACATTTGTCTTTTATTTAGCTAGCATACTCCAAGAAGGAAAGTAAATTTTTCTTAAATACTAAGAAGACTCAATTATAATTTGAAAGGAGAAAAATAGTTGTCTTAGTTGACCTCTAGTAATACCTCTCCTTTCAATTAATTTATGAGGTTATAAGACTAAAGGAATTATTTGCTTAGATAAAAATCAAGCCACATATATTTTCCAACAGAGACTCCAATACACAGGGGATAACAGTATTAACAGTATTATTTTAATTGATCTGTACTCACAGGAAGTAAGAAATGACACACAGGTTCTGGCTCTAAAAACCAACAATGTTTGTTACCTTTGTTCTTCCTGGCTTTTCCAAACATGCTCAATTTTCTGGTTAATGGTTTTGACAGAAGCATTGGTATTCATTAAGAATCTTTTTCTCTTTGCATGAAGAACCTTTTTAATGTCACCTATATTAAACATATATAAAGGCAGTTCTTAACACTTAACGCTGATTCAGCAGTGCTGGAAAGACAATTAGCATTTTAAAAAAGGTATCATGTCAAAAATCAAGATTTTTTACCCTTCCTTTCTTTCTGTGAAATCTTTCAGTTACTAGTACCTCAATTCAAATTTTTATAACTGCACGTCTTTTAAAAAATGTGTCATGGAAAAAGAGCAAAGAAACAAAAGTTACTATTTTCCAAAATGTGTAAAAAGGATCTCAAAGACAGTCTTCCGTTTTCTTGTGAGAAAACAGTTATAAAGGCTAGTTTTTAATACATTTATAAAATATCCTCCAAATCGAAGGACATCCATTCAGATGGATTACTGTTGGAACTCAATACATGAAACACACAGTATCATTCTGTTTTTAAAGTGTCCAAAAGAGAAAAAAATAAGTAAATGGAAAGGAAAGAAAATTATTTTTCAAAGTTAGCCAGTGAAGATTTTAAGTATATCTGAGTTAAAGACAAAGACCATGGAGAGTTTAAGGAAATAAAAGGAATTTACTCAGAAACACCTTCTATATCCATTTTTAAAGAGAAAAAAAAAAAGGTCTTTTTCTCATATCATTCTAAAAAAGAAGCTTTGCGATTTGTAAAATGTTTAATACTTCTAAAAATGCTTTCCTAAGCATTTGATTGTATGCTATGGCTCTACCACGAATAGTTACTTTCCAGGGATCAGGACAGGCTGCACTATTACACAAATATTTTAGACATCCAGTTTACCTTGAATAAGAATCAATTTATGAGACAGCTCACACTTAAGCACCTTGCCTGTATGAATGATCCATTCAGAGGTCTCACACCTGACTCGGACCCTTTGTTAATAAGAGTCTCGCCCTATAACCCAGTTAGTGTATCTGATATCTGACAGAACAATCTAAAACTTTTAAGTTTATGGTTCTGATTGTACATCGCCAGCATGCTAGCAAAGTTGCCTCTAGTTCTCCACTACACAGGTAATGTAAATATAACAAGAAAGGCTTATTTTACAGTCTTCAGGGAAACTTCTGCACCAGGGAAAAGAACTGGTAAAGTCCCAGAAAATAGCTAGAGTGAGAAAATTAAAAATTCGGATTAAAAACTGATATATACCTCACTCTGAGATACCAAGTGGGAAAGAGATGATTTCATTCGAATTCTTCTAATATCCCAGAGTCCATCAAACGGACCCATGTATAAAATAAAAGCATCGCTCTTACCTCACCATGGGTAAGCATTATTCTCTCCACATCCGCAATAGAAAGGGAAACTAAGGAAATCTCTGAAGCCAAATCCCACTAAATACTTACGGAAAATCTTGAATCTGAGAACAGGGCATTAACACTTCCTATTACAAATGTTATAAAGGTTTAAAACAACTTATTTTCACCACAGTCTCTCCTAAAGCGTACCTTCAAAACTTTCCAACATATTCTGTAATTCATTCCTGTAAAGAAATTACATTAAGTTTTTAGTTAAGGGTACCTAAAATATCCCGCCTGTTTTGACAGAAATGTGTCATGCCAAGTGTCTTGCATACAATACTTGTTACCTCAGCCCACCTTTACTTTTCTTAAAGTATCTTATCGGGCAAGCAAAAACAGTATTAAACACATTACCCCACATCTTCCTCAAATGTTCCTGGAGAAGAACTTATTTCCCCATAGTTATCAATGACTCGGTTGTTTCCTGCATTGAAATAAAAATGGAAAACATTTTTAAAATGAAGTATGATATTTTGATCAGTTTTCACGGAGAAATATCCTCAGTGGGGAGAGTTTCAGGCTTAGTGCCACCAAGGGCTGTTAAAGCAGACATATGAAAGCCCCGGTGCGCTGTTATCCGCAAAGGTGTCCGATGGACCATACGTACCTTCCGGAACACCCTCTGGCCCACGCGGCTCTCTTCTCTCTTGTCTCCCGAAGTCACAGGCTGCCATACCCTGAGCCTCCATCGGGGCCTTCGCAGCCCTCCCCAGGCGCTTCCTCTCAGCCGGCGCCATCCCTAAGTGTCTCTTCCCAGGCAGAGACAGCTCTCCTGCACCTTGTGAGCACAAACTTAAAGAAACGGGCACAGGGTCAACGAGCGATGCCCGGCAAGGGTCCTCTGCGCACATCAGAGTGTGCGTGCCCGCGTGTCTCCGGCTGGACCAGGAGCGGACAAAGCAGGTGGTGACTGCGAGCCCCTCCTCCGCGGCTGGACGGAGGGCTGGCGCCTGCGCCCCACACACAACCCACCCCGCGCCCGCGGACATCTGAGTGCCGGGCCCCTCCGCCAGATTCCGGCCCCTACGGAGGGAAGGACAGAGGCCGCCCCTGGCCCTCGGTTCCCGGCGGGAGGCCCGGCCACGGGCAGGACCCAACTAAGGGTCCCTCGGGACGGATGGGGGATAAACCAGTCTGCGCCTGGCCCGGGACGGTCAGGTCGGGGCGGGGAGGTAGGAGGGGGAGGCTTCCCCACACGCCGAGTGGGCCCCAGGACGACCTCGCGGGCCCGGACTGACCCGCCGGGCCACCGGGCAGGAAGGACGGGGGCCGCGGGCGGACGGCCCCTGTGCACCCGCCCGCACCCTCCCGGGACGTGGGGACCGTCCGACCCGCCCCCGCCCTCAGGGGCCTCGCCCCGTCCTGTGGCAGCCCCGGGGGACGCCACCTCACCGGCCAGCCTGGCCGCCCCCGCTCCACAGCCGGGTCCCCTCACGTCTGAGGAGACGCCCCATCCCCCCGCCGCCCGGCCGGCCCAGGTCGCATAGTGCGGCCCGCCGGCCTCCACCCACCCCCACCCCCCCCCGCCGCCGCCGCTCCAGGCCTCCCTGACGGTCCCTCCGTCCCCGCTCCCTGCGGCCCCTCCGTCCCCGCTCCCTGCGGCCCCTCCGTCTCTCTGCCGCTCCCTCCATCCCACCACCCGCCGCCGCCCCCGCCCCCGCCCCCGGCCGCACCACGACCTCCACACCGCGACCTCCGCGACGCTCCTCTGAGGGCCTCCCGACAGCCCTCAGGAGCCGGCCGGCCTCTCCTGGGCGGGAGCGGCGCTGATTGGCCGGCACAGCGCGCACGCGGGAGGCGGGGCCTCGCCCGAGCCCCCGCCCCCTGGCCGGACCGCCCTCCGCGGAAGGTGCCCAGGCTGGGGACCCGCGCCGGGGGTTCCAGGACCTCCGTTCAGAGGGCGTTTCCCGGGCCTTCTTCCTGGGAAGTCACAAGAGGACACGGGAGCCAAGAACAGGTGCTCAAGCCTCCACCCCCCTGGTGACTCCTAGTCACCCTCCTCCTGGGGTCCTCTCCACTCACCCCTTCCCCTTGCGGAGGAATAGCCCATCCGCAGGCGCGTTCTGGGGTAGCCCTCCCACCTCCGTTTTCCAGGTTTGGGTTTTCGTCTTTTAAGGACACGTGTGTGCATCCTTCACCATCCTTGCTTACTCTGGCGCTGTCTGCGTGTGACGCTAAATTGCAGCCCATTCTCTCTGGTATTCTGCCCCTTGCTCTTTTCACTCAACGTGGTGTCACCAGCGCTATCTGTATTAGGACCTGGAGCCACAGTGCTTTCATTTCCCCCGCCGCATCCTAGACCGTTGTGGAACCACGCCTCAGTTCGCTCCTCCGTTTTCTGGTTCCTGCACGTCAGGATACTTTCTGCTTTAGAGCCCCGAAAAGCAGTGATGCTGGGGATATTCTAATGTCTGGCCCACGCGCAACATGTTTTGCAAGCTTAAGGGAGTGGACGGCTGGGTCGTCGTCGTAGGCTAGTGAGTACGGCGAAACTGTTTCCTCCCTTCCTCCACCGGCTGGCTGAGCGCTCATTGGCTGCCTAGACTCACCAAATACTTGGTGCAGTCAGACTTCAGGTTGCCACTTTAGTGGGTGTAAAATTACGTGTGTGGGGGTGGGGTGGGGTATTCTTTTGCATTTCTCCAGTCACTTATAAGGTTGAGCTCTTTTTTCTTTTGATGCTTATTGGCCATTTCAATTTCCTTTTCCACGACAGGTCTCGCTGGCTGTCATGACCTTTTTTCAGTTCGGTAGGATGGCTTTCTTAGAGCTTTGTAAAAGCATTGCGTATATTCCAGGTATCAATTTTGTGACTTTGCCTTCTTATTGTAATAAGATATAAATAATGCAATTTTTTACCATTTGAACCGTGTTTTAGGTGTAGAGTTCCGTGGTATGAAGTACAATTTCTTTGTTGTACAACCATCACCACCATCCTTCTTTAGAATTTTTTCGTCTTTCCCAGCTGAAACTCTCTGCCCAGTAAACATTTATTCCCCATTCCCTCCTCCTCTCAAACGCTGGCAACCACCTTTTTACTCTCTATCTCTATGAATTTGATTCCTCTGGGTACCTCATCTATACGCCATTTATCCTATTGTGGCTAGCATATTTTACTGAACATAAGGCCTTCAAATTCATCCATATTGTAGCATGTGTCAGAATTCTCTTCCTTTTTAATGGCAAATAATAATCCATTGTAGGCATATACCACTTTTTTTTTTTTTTTTTTTGCCATTCATCTGCTGATGGACACTTAGGGTACTTCCTTTTTATCTATTGTGAATAATGCTGTAGGAACACAGGTTTTGGAGACAAAAGCCACATTTATGGATGGAGGGGTTCCTTGAGCTGTAGCACCAGCCCTGGATCGTCTATTCTTACTGCATGTTAACAGGAATAAATGAACCCCCTGTTTGTCTAATCCATGATGCAATCGAATGCAGTCGAATGCAATCCATAAGGATAGAGCAGTGCATAAATGAAATTTATTTTTACCCAGCTTGCATTAGGTATGGCAGACTAGTACAGTGACATTTAAACCCCAAACATGCATAATGACTCAAAACTAGTTCACTTACTTCTCCTGTAACATTACCGGGAGAGTGAACAGGTCCTCCTGGTGAGCTTTATCCACAACACTTCTATAGGGACGCAGGCCACGGGAAACTCTGCCACCTTCAACATGTGGCTTCCATAGCTGTCCCGAAAGTGGCTTCCTTTGCCCTTTGCTAGAAGGGGAAAAGAGCACGGAGGTGCTCCAGGTACGAGGTTTTTACGAGCTAGGCCTGACAGTGGCACACGTCATTCTCACTGGCATCCCATTGCCTGGATCTCAGTCACATGGTCCCGCTTAACAGCAAGGAAAGCTGGGAAATGACACCTAGATGGGGCCCCAGGAAGAAGAGGAGAGCGAGGATTTAAGTGGGGAGCCAGGTGTCCCTGTAATCTACGCCTTTCCAAAATTAATATAAAACTTGATTGTGTTGGGTTTTTCAAAAGAGAAACTCACAAAAGTGTTCTAAGCGTGAACTGAAAATCCAGCACGAAATTAAACAAGGCTTTGCCACTTATAAACTGTGAGACGTTGAACTAATTTCCTGACTTCCCTAAGCCTCGGTGACTTTCTCACCATCTTAGAGGCACAATAATAGCATTTGTCTAATAGTATTTCTGGTGAAATTAAGTGAAGCAATACATAAAAGCTCTTATGACTGGAACATGATGCTGTACACCAGAAATCGACCCATTGTAACTGACTATACATCAATTAAAAAACAAATTGGCATGGCCACGTGACTTTCTTTGGCCAAGAAAACATTAGTGGAAATGTTACGTATCACTCTGAATGAAAGCATTTGAAAGGCGGTATGCAATTTCTCCATATTCTTTTCTCATGCTCCAGAAATTATGGGAGCACAGTTCATAAGGAGGTGCCACAAGACGAAAAAAAGCTGGTGTTCTGAGCTATGACATAGCCCTAGAATAGACTATGATTGAATAAGATATAAACTTTTGTCTTATTAAGCCATGAAAAAAGCTCTTGTAGACACTCAATCATATAAAGAAATCACTCAAATGTTGATAATAGTATATTAACGTTTATAATTAATTATAATTTATATCATATTATACTTATGCTTATATTGCGATGACTATTATATTGTCATTATTGTGGCCACTTTTTTAGTGTCTGGTATACAACTTCCCAACTATCGAACATTGAGCGTGAACTGGTGCCTGCTGTATATTTCAGGGCACAAAGAATTAAATCATTAGGATTCGTATAACATCTTTATTAAGAAATGTGGATCTTGGCTGGGAACGATAACATTTATTTCAAATACAAGAATTATTTAGAATATGTCAAATATCACAGGCATTCTTATTCTTTAAGGCAATATTTCTCCAAAAAAATAGTGAAACACAGCAACAGATATTAGAACAAAGGGAAAACACCCTGTGAAGACTGGTTGACCACTCTCTCTTTCTGTCTTTCCACTCTCTGCCTTCCTTTGGCTTCCCTAGCTGCGTATTCTCCTAATACCCTCTTTCATTCTGGCAACTTCTCGTTACCATTGCTAGCTCTTTCTCCTCAAATGAGCCCTCACACGATGGCATGCCTCAGGACTTGGCTTTACCGAATTCTCTTCTCAATTTATACTCTTCCCCCAAACACTTCCATATATGCCCACGATTTCAATTACCATTTACATCAGATGACTCCCAAGGTGTGGTGCATGGAACCCCCCCCCCCCCAATATCAGACTCATGAGAAGGGGAGTGTTAAAATCCAGATTCCTTGGCTCTATCCAAGGTCTACCCAAGCAACTCTGTGGATGGGTGCTGGGAATCTGCATTTTAAATAAAACCTCCAGGTTGCTCTCAACCCCATAAAGTTGGAACCACTGTATTTGTCAAGGAGGGACGGCCTGGCTGACATCAACATCGTCCATCTGGCGGCTTCCTAACACCGTTGTCTTAGTTTTGTGAATGCAGTCCATGGATGTTAGAAAAGTATTTTTTTTAAACCTGAAAAGCAGGAAAGATATAGGAACAAAAGACATTAATGGAGCATCTGTTGCAGGAATAACCAAGATTGAGTTATAACCTCTCTTGCCCTTTCTAACACCAAAGTTAAACTTGTCTGTATTAAACTTTTAAGGGGAAGTCAAATTGATGCCTTTCAAGTCTCATCCAACCACGTGAAAACAGAGGTATTGGATGACTCCTCCCTGTAGATTGTTACACCGTGTTTTGATTTGTTACAGTGGCGCCCAGAGGATTTAATGAATTTTCAAGTCATCCTTCCAGAGGTTAGCTACTAAAGAGCATTCCACTTTTCAAAAAAATAGTTTAACATGGAGCCAGTCTTTGTTAACCTAAATTCTACTGTTAAGTCTCTGTTCTAATTATGAAAGCAATAAATAATCACTGTAAAATAATTTTTTGAGTATAAAATTTATGAAGGAAATTAATCCAAACTTCTGACCACTATGCAGAAATGCTGCCCATTTTTGGATTAGGTTGTTTGTTCTTTTCTCATTAAGTCGTATGAGTTGTTCATATATTCTGGAAATCAAGCCCTTGTCAGTCTCACCTTTTGCAAATATTTTCTCCCATTCCGTAGGTTGTCGTTTTGTTTTGCTTACGGTTTCCTTCGCTATGTGAAAGCTTGTAAATTTAATTAGGTCCCATTTGTTTATTTTTGCTTTTATTTCTATTGCTCGGGTAGACTGCCCTAGGAGAACATTGCTGAGATGTATGTGAGATAATGTTTTGCCTATGTTTTCTTCTAGGAGATTTATTGTGTCTTGTCTTATGTTTAAGTCTTTAAACCATTTTGAGCTTATTTTTGTGTATGGTGAGAGGGAGTATTCTAACTTCATTGATTTACATGCTGCTGTCCAGTTTTCCCAACACCGTTTGCTGAAGAGACTGTCTTTATTCCACTGTATGTTCTTGCCTCCTTTGTCAAAGATTAATTGACCTAAAGTTCGTGAGTTCATTTCTGGGCCCTCTATTCTGTTCCATTGATCCATATATCTGTTTTTGTACCAATACCATGCTGTTTGGATTACTGTAGCTCTGTAGCATTGTCTGAAGTGTGGGAGGGTTATTCCTCCAGCCTCATATAATGCCATTTGCAGCAATGCAGATGGCCCTAGAGATTATCATACTGAGTAAAGTCAGAGAAAAACAAATATGCTGCTTATATGTGAAATCTAAAAAATACAAATGAATATATTTACAAAACAGAAACAGACTCACACACACAGAAAAGAAACCTATGGTTACCAAGGTGGGGGGGGTGGCAAGGGATAAATTAGGAGTATGAGATTAACAGATGCACACCACTATATATAAAATAGACAACAAAGATTTACTGTATAGCACAGGGAACTTTAGTATCTTGTAATAACCTATCATGGGAAAGAGTCTGAAATACATATGTATAACTGAATCACTCTGCTGTACACCTGAAACTAACAGAATATTGCAAGTCAACTATATTTCAATTTAAATAAATAAATACATTTTAAAAAGAGAAATGCTGTACAGTTTGAAATTGGGCTATATTTTTTACTTTCATCCTTCTCCCTTCCTCTCTCTCCCTCTCTCTCTCTCTTCTCCCTACATTATTTTGTTCTAATATTTCACATTTTTGTACCTACCTTAATTTGCTACCAGCTCTGTAATACCTTTTTCCTTTCTGTATTTAATGACACAGTTTACTTCTTCCATCTGAGGTTTGCAAACAGTTTCAATACTTTACTCGTCTGATCACACTCTCACACTGCCTATGTCAAGTCATAGGTTAATGCCAAGCCAAGGCTTTATGTCTTACTTCTAATTCTCTTCCTCATAAAGCTCAGCACTTCACTGGCCCTTATAAGAACACCAGTTTGTTGGGTGAGGGATGATTGATGATGAGCATGCAAAGGAGTAAGAATAGTCTCTTCAGCAAGTGCTTCTGGGACAACTGTATATCTACATGCCAATGAATGGAGTTGGACACTTAAGTCACACCATACAAAAAAAATGACCCAACAGCTAAATATAAGAGCTGAAGTTATAAAACTCCTAGAATAAAACATAGGCGTAAACCTCCATGACCCTGGACTGGGCAATGATTTCTTAAATATCAGACCAAAAGCACAAGCAACAAAAGAAAAAATAAATAAATTGGCCTGCATCAAACTGAAGACCATTTTGCATCAAAGGACATCATCAAGAGAGAGAAATGATATCCTACAGAATGGGAGAAAATACTGGTAAATCAAATATCTGGTGAGACTCTAGTAACCAGAATATATAAAGAACCCTTGCAACTCCAGCCAAATCAGAATAAACAAACAAACAACATAAATGGAAAAGGGGCCTGAATGCATATTTCTCCAAAGAAGATATGCAGACGTCCAGCAATCACATGATGATATGCTCAATGTCGTTAGTCATTAGGAAATGCAAGTCAAGCCACAGTAATAACTGCTGGCCCCCATTGAGAGGTCTGCACTTTACAAAAGGGAAAACAACAAGTGCCGTGGAGAATGTGGACACATTGGAAGCCTTATGCCCTGCTGGTGGGAATTTAAACTCGTACTATGGCTGTTGAAAATGGTTTGGAGTTTCCTCCACAGCTTCAACATATAACTAGCGTATTATATGAGAGTGATTCCACCCCCACCCCAAGTTTAAAACAGACACTCAAAAAGCACACAGACATGTGTGTCCATAGTAGGACTCTACAACACAGCCAAAGGTGGAAGCAACCCCATCTTCCATCAACACAAGACTGGATAAACACAAGGTGGACTATCCATGCCATGGACGATTATGAAGACACGAGGGGAAAATGTTACAGCGTGGATGAGCTTGGAAATCAGTATTCCAAGTGGAACGAGCCATATCTGACAAAAGGTCAGATATGGGGTGATTCCACTGAGATGAAATATCCCAAATAAGCCAATCCATAAAGACAGAAAGTAGATTGGTGGTTGCCAGGGGCTGGGGGGAGGTGGAATGAGGAGTGACGTCTTAACGGGTACAAGATGTCTTTTAGGACTTATGGAACAGTTTTGTAAGAAGACAGAGGTGCTGGCTTCCCAATGTTGTGCATTTGCTTAATGCCACAGAAAGGAATAGTTTATAACATGGCGAGTATACTGGTGTGGGAATTCCAATTAAAATTTTTTTAATTAAAATATAACACTTTCAGACCACTGTAATAAAATCTTCAAGTAGTTTGGGGTGGGGGGAGTAAGAAGTCAACTTTTTACTTTATTCACTTAATAAACAATATTAACCTTAGCAGTACATGTATGTGAATATGCAGTACGCGAAAAAATACTGTACTTTTTAGAAGGAAAAAAGAACTGAAAAGCACGGCACTGTTTGACATTTTTACAAACGTATTTAATGTCTACCTGAATAGGAAAGGGCTGGATTTTCTTTCCTGCTTCTTCATTCTACCTGTTACAATCTGTGGTTTCTGTGGAAGGGAACCAAGCAATCCGGATTCACTGATACCGAGTAGGGAAAGGAAGACCTCACTGGTCCACCAACAGGTCCTCAGGGAACAACCCCCTCCCCTGCCTCCCAATGCAGGGTTCCCAAAGTGACCACTGGGAAGTGCTGAAGTCCAGTGTACTTCCATGATGTTTAATCAACCCCTTGAGAGCAGAGACACTACTAATTGACCTGACCCAAAAAAAATGGAGAGTAGGGACCAGAAACGTTAGGGCACAAGGTGAAAGTCACACGACTGAGGAGAGGCGGAGCTCAGATTCAAACCCATACGTGTGTTTCAGAGAGTCTTTCTGATTAGAAAAGATCAACCCTGAGTGCACCCCACTGTTTGCCCTCCCTGAAAACTAGGATCCTAAGTGTATGCGTCTCAAGTGGGAACAAAAGCTGTTTCCTTTCACTGTCCTCTGTCCGTAAGCCACTTTGTGAAAACTGCCCTGCCCCTACGGCCTATTCTGTGAGAACACCGGCTCTTGTGTCTGAGAGTCCATTTGTTCGTCTGTCCGTTCATTTATCCATTCATTGGATTGGTCTGGTTGTAACTGACTGAGAGCAAGATCGACGCTCTGCATCTGATGTACTAGTACTTCCTGGTTTCCATAGAAAGCTAACATCAGGGAGAACGTTGTGATGACATTCTGGTTTCCATGACAGCCGAGGTAAGCCACTCTGTCCTGCAGGCAGAAACAGTTAAGAAGGACATTTACAGACTGGAGAGATGGAGTAACTGTAGAAACATCGAGCCTAGTAGGTGTCTGCTATCAATGTGAGTTGTCTGTCGTGTGTGTGTGTGGTGTGTGTGTGTGTGGGGTGTGTGTGTGTGTGTGTGTGTGTGTGTGGTATGTGGTGTCAGTGGTGTGGTCTTTACTTGTATATTAAGAGCTCTAATCCCTCCTGTTTTATGAGAGAGGATGGCAGGTCCTCCTCTTGTCGGGGGCTAAGGTGATTGAATAACCTGTCTTAACCCAGCCCCGCTTCAGTGTCCTAATGTGACATCCGTTGTGTGAGGAGCTTGTCACCTGAGCTCTTGAAAGCAGAGACCCCCAAGTATTCCTCATCCTACACCTCTGCTTAGCAAGGACTGCCTGTCACATGAACCCTTAAAGATGTGAGTTTACTCACCATTTACACCTACTTCGAGGAAAGCATGTACTGTGCATGATGTGAGGGAGAAAAGTGGACGTCAGCAGTGAAACAAATGGGTAGGATTGGAGGAGGTGATGTAGCTTTGTGTAAACCAGGGCATAATGTCGTGCTCACCCTGAGCAGCTGGTACGCACAAACCAAGACACATGTTCTCTGCAAGTCACATTTCCTGTTAGCCCACTGCTAATTACGCTCAGGTAAATTGAATTAAGATCAGTGACTGGCTCCTTCTTTGTTCTATAAGTGTAAATACGATCTCCTTCTCAAAAGGCTCTGGAGTTTGGGGTTGTATGTTTGGGAGTGGATGCCGCTGACATTACTGTTTGGGGAGTGTTTTCTGTGTTCCTAAAAAAAAGGGGCCACAGCAGTAAGAGGACGTACAGTTGCACTGTTTGTCAGGGATGTGCTTTCAGGAGAAGCGGATTTCAGGTAAAGGATGTCCACACCTCTCACTCAGTTCCAGTCCTGTGTGCTGCTGAGTGGTGCTGAGACCAGGCTCTGCCAACCCCATTTTCCCTCCACCCTCTGGCTCCCTGGGAGGGCGGGCCAGTGGGGTCTCCGGAGGGCGGCAGGTGGTCTGGAAGGGAGGCACCTGGCTGTACCTTCCTCTCTGTTCCTGCCCCTCTCAGGGTCACCCCGATAATGGCCCTTCACACAACGGGGACATGGACATGGGATTTCAGTAGGGACAGTCGGTCTGTAAATGTGGATTACCTCCAAACTCCAAGGACTGTCTCCATCGCTGCGCATGGGAAGACCAGCACCAGCAGACTGGTGGACTCTCTCCTAAGGGATCTGGGTCCCAGGGGTGAGGTGGGCCGGGGGTGTGGGCAGGGGCCTCCCCTCAGATCCTGACCCTCTGGTGCAAGATTGTCAGTTTTTACCATCATCATTGGGAGGGGTCTCGGGGTTCACGGACCCCTCCCCTGACCTCCTTGAGAAGTCTCACAGAGCTGGGCAGTCCACTTTGCTCAGAAGTCTGAGCCCAAGCTCTGAGGTCTCCTCCTCCAAGGTCATGGGTTCTCAGAAGTGCCGGCTATCTTCCCTCAGTTTTTCCAGAACTACAAATGCCCTACCCTTCCTACCCTGGTGCCCTCCTTCTTGTCTCATTGCTCCCTTCTTGTTCTTTTTGCCTCCAAATAATTCTATCAAGCTCTCTCTACTTGAAATAATAAGAGGACCCTATGTAATAAGGAGGTTTCTTTTATTGTCTTTGCTTTTAAGGTGTTTCCTTTCACTTTGGTTTCTGGACGTTTTACTGTTGCTGTTTGTACGTGTATTTGCATGTCTCCTCTGTGTGTGAGACAGAGACAGAGACAGAGACAGAGACAGAGAGAAAGAAGAAGAGAGACTATATTATGCATGAAGGTTTGGCACATCAAATAGGCCACGTGATACACTTCGCGATTTTTGAAAAAGTGTCTGCTTTTTGCTCTTTCTGTATGCACAATCTGTACCCCACCCCCCTCTGTCTTCTTGGACTGTGATTGAATCTCTCTTCTGTGGTTCATTCTAATAATGACTATTTCCTTTAGTCTGTATAAAATACACCTCCAAGACACGTCAAACATTTCAAACATCTCCCCCTTGCATTCTATGCTATGGTATGGTATGGTACCCCCTTTCTACACTTGCTCTCCTTTCCTTCACTCCTGTCTAACGTTTCCTGCCCTATCTCCTCGAAATCTTTATAAAGTAAGATTTGGGTGCATGTGTACATGTAACTGTGTCCTCCCTGTACCATTTTACAGCGTGGTTTGAAAAATCCCGTCTGCCCTTGCCACCCACTTCCATCCCTGCTCCTCTTCTCTTTTCAGTGGAACCACGTCATGACCAGTCTTTCTACCATTTAGACAAGGAAACATTCTAGACTTTTCCCCGCACTTACATGTCTTCCGCGTCCTGTGATAAGGTATATATAGCATTGTTCTCTGCGTGAATATGTGTTTTACATAAGGCACCTACTTTGGACTTTATTGGTCTCTAGGCGTATTTTTCTATCTGAACTTTTCCTATGCCGGTACATGAAGGTCTGCATCAGCCTTTGTGTTGAATGTGTAACACACCTTTGTTGGCTCAGAGTGCACAGGTTTCTTAGCCTTTCCCCACTGGGTAGCAAGCCCCTGGTGTACATGCAATGTTGTTGTGACGAGCTACAATGCAAACACTTACCTTGTGAACAAGGGCACCACTTACTCTCTGTGCACGACACAGGGAAGCCAGTAGGTGCTGACATACACGTCTCGTTCACTCTCCTGGACTTTAGTGATGACAGAGGTCTCATCTGCACAGAGAGAAGAGGCTGCCCTTCCTCCACTTCTTCACCCTAATGCCCTGCATGATTTCGGTAGTGTTATAGAGGACTCTGGGGGTCTCCCTGAGGCAGGTTAATAGGGACAGAGCATCGCTGAAAGAAAGTTCTTCTGCTGGACAAGAGGAACCCCCTGAGTCTGCAAAAAGAATGGGAGAGGATTCACTCTAGTCTTAACATAAGGCTCTGGTGAGAAACCTTGACCTTTGTGTCGTCCTTTGCTCAAGTGCTCACACTTCCCCTCCTCTGAGCAGATGGCTCTTGAAGGTGTGTGCCTCCAGGACTAGGTGCTAATGGGCCTTATTTGTTAAGGAGCAGTTGCAAGGCAGAGCCTTGTTGCCTTGAAGGTGTATGTGTCTTTAGAGTCACAGGTGACCATCTGTAGGTGAGAAACACCTCTAAGTTCTTTTTATTCCTTTGAGAAAACTGAGGGCAGTTCATGATTTTTCAGCTTGGAATATTTGCCACTTGAATAAGATGTACAGAAAAAAACCCCAGATCTCCAGGTAGGTGTGACCTCTATGAATGTAAGAAACTAGTGATCCACAAAAGAACAAAAGATAGAAATTCTCACTCAACCATCCTGCAAGTGGAATTCAAACCCAATGAAGTCTTGAAATAAGCTTTAAAATAGTGTATGAAAGTTGATGGTGAATTTGTCTGGCAATGAAGAGGTGCCCCCCCCCCCAACCACAAGAATGTATTTTCTTTATGGCAGAAATTTTGTAAACGGGGCCTTTATAAGAATAAAAGGAACGGCCAAGTCATCCTTTTATGGAAATACATGTTGGCGGTCACTTCACGAAACCTGCTGCCTAAGAGAAGGAACAATGAAAAGGTAGCCATTGTAGGGAGGAGGCGTCTGGGTGAAAATGAGACAATTTCTGCCTCTGGGCAGTAGTGGTGGTGGTGGGGCTCATAGGGAGGAAAGCGTCCTCATTTCGAGACAGCTCCTTCGGAAGGTTGTTTCCTCTTCATTGTTCTTCAGAAGTGATCACAGCCCTCACTGGGGAAATGAGTTAAAGGATCGAGCTTCCTAAACAGTTCTTCCAAACATTATGGCTGTTGGTTGGAGAAAGAAAACCTCTATGCCATCCAGTTGTCTGGTTGCTCACCTAAAGAACAAATGGATTAGATCAAAAGTTATACCAGGACCTAGAAAATTGAAGCTAGTCCATTTGAGGACAATTTCTTGAAATTGATGATGAGGTTATAGATTGCGGGGTTGCTGTTTAGACTGTCCCCCTTCTATTTCCTTCTGTGTTTTCTCTCTCTGCAGGCACATTGATTGGAATGTAAAGTAAAACATTGGATGCATTTTCATTTCCAAGCCCAATGAGAATTTAGGGTTACTTTACAAGTTAATTCAGTATTGTTCAGTGTTCTGTTTTACCACATTGCTCCTGGTGTGCAAAAGAGGATCAATATTTACAGGTCATTATCTATCTGTCTATTATCTATCTATCTATCTATCTATCTATCTATCTATCTATCTATCTATCATCTATCTATCTATCATCTATCATCTATCTATTATCTATCTATCTATCTGTTATCTATTATCTGTCTATTATCTATCTATCTATCTATCATCTATCTATGTATCTATCTATGTATTTATCTATCTGTCTATCATCATCATCTCTATCTATCATCATCCATCCATCCATCCACCTACCTGCATACATCTTTAGAGAGAGAGAAGAGAGTTGTATTCCTGTTAGCACAAAATATGAACAGAAAACCATCTGCAAGAATATGTACCTAATCTTAATGGGAGCTATTTGGGCAATGGGCCAAAGCATTTGATGGGAGGACCATTTAATACTTATTATTTTCATTTAACGCCCTTCCCTTCTGATGTCCCTCCAAAAGATGCATTGCTTTAGTAGTCAGGAAAAAAAATAACTACAGCTTTCATCTTGGTGTCCTTTGAAAGGACTCCATGAAAGTGTCTCATGCTTGGAAAGATGTACACAAAGGTAAATACAAGAGAATATTGAAAAGGGCCGTACAATTTTTAAAACCTTGTTAACAGAGCACATACGTATCCATAGAATAAAAATTCTACGGTCTGGGGTCTTATATGTCTGCGTGATTAGATGAATGGTGCTGAATGTTTCCTCTTTTATACTTTTAAGCATCGTTTTAGACTTTCCCACGTGTGCTTTTAAAATAAGGAATGAAAAGGAGCTGAAAGGGACATCTATCCCGGAAGCAGAAACACTTGCATGCATGTGTAGAGGCAGAGAGCATGGATGATGTGCATCTTTGTGGGGCAACTTGGTGTCTGTCCTCGAGCTGAGTGTCAGTGTCAGTGTCAGTGTCAGTGTGTGTGTGTGCACACGCGTGCATGTGTGTGTGTGTGGTGTGTGTGTGTGTGTGTGTGTGTGTGTGTGGTGTGTGTGTGTGTGTCTAAGTGAGTGTATGTTGTCCTGGGGTTGCTTTCTGTTTGGGGTCGAGGTGACTCTGGCACTCGTCTTCTGTGTGACGGGCTGGCAGGGCCTGCTGCAGGGAGACTGCAGCAGCCGAGACACCTGGTTTTCCTTCTCCGTTTTGTTCTGTGTCTTCACATGACACCTGTGCTATGAGCGCTGGAACACACAGTTCTCTAGAGCACAAGACTTGAAGCCTGGTCCAAGGGAAAGTTTGTGCAGCTTATGCCCAGAGTATGTCTACTTAGCCATCATACCTTTCACATTCTGTCACTGAGTGTATGTGAACAAAGTCATACATACCTGGATGTATTAGGGAATTAATACTTCATCTTATGAAACATACCATGTTTTTTATCTCATCTATAAGTGATAAAATCTATAAGTGAATTATGATACGTATTTGTACAATGTATACAGAACAGTAGAAACTACCAGCAGCACATTTCTGGGTGGGAAGAGAGAGACTGAGAGAACAACTCCGTCTTCTGCATTGCGCACCTCCAAACGGTTGAAATTTATGTAAATCAGTTTTTAAATATCAGGGCATCCACACTGTAAAGAGAGTCAGGAAAATGATTGTGAAAAGCAGGCATTCACATGAAACGGTGACGGAATGTGGTCTTGAGGGAGGAAGTGTGGCCCCTGGTAATAAGAGCAGGTAAGTGCATGTGGATGCATAGGGACTGCGGGGGAAGCCCATACACACACCATGCTAGTGACAGGGGGCATCTACAGGGGGCTGTCACCTGTATATAGCGGGCGCTGACCCCCAGTGCCTGCATGCTGGAGGAGATCACCTGGGGCCCCCTGGGTGCACAGGCAGTGAGTGCGGGCAGCACTAGCACCCTAGGGAAGACCAAGTGAAGCATCCCCCTAGGAAGGGCCCCAAGGAGCACAGAGGGCACAGGACATCCAGTAACACAAATGAGATCCCTTCCCCACACAGATGCTCTTTAGACACGGTGGTAACAAAAAGGGCAAGACGTGGGGTTTGGAGGGCTACAAAATTCCTCTGGCATCTCCCGTAACTGTTCCCCACACACGTGCCGTGCCTCCAGCCCCACCCCGTCCCACTTGGATGCACATGCTCTATATGTCTTTGCTTTATCTCTTATCAATACTCTTTGTCAACATTCTTCTAATTTCTCAAAAGGCATTTCCCCCCACCCCCTGCTGACACTTTTCTTCTTTTCCTCCTCCATATTCCAGCATGTCCACTATAATCCATCCAAAACAAGAGCTCCAGGGTCCCTAGGAGATTCCAGTGGAGAAGGACAGGCGGCATGCACTGTACGCGCTTTTGTAGTCCTAAGCCAGAGGGTGTGCTGAAGAACACGGCTCTGGGCAGGACCCACCGTAGCTGTGGCTTTGCAGCCAGACCCCTGAGCCTAGGTTAATTACCACTGGGCACCCAAGTCAAATCATGATGGATGCCGAGTATGTCCTGTGCAATTGGAAAGGCCACTTTTGGCCAGCAAAGGTCTTGTCCAGGTCCAAGACCTCAGCAGGAAACAAGAGGGAAAGGGCCTTTCCTCTAGAAGTTCAAATACTCTCAGTGGATGAAAATGTCAAAGTGAAAAGCACAGATATAAAGGCCCTAAACGAGTCTCAGATTGAATCCATCACCTCCTCACTGGCAGCCCTGTCCAAGACCAGTGTCCCACCAGGAGAGGAGGTGGCTTACAGAAGCGCTCTGACGGCGGCACAGGAGCTTCTGAACCAGAGAGCAAATCTGGGTCCTGTGAGGGCGTCGGGCGCTCCGGAGTCCACGACGTGGTCTCCAAGGGGACCGAAAAAGCGACCTCGTAAAAAGTATCAGAAGCCCAGAAGGCACTTCCTGAGGAGTCCTAGGAAACGTGAGAACCCCAAATCACCCTTGGTACGACGTTCCAAGAGGGAGGATGCCCCTGACCATGACAAACTTCAGGTGCACACTACCATCGGCTGTATTCCAAGGGAAAGGCAAACAGAGCCCTCAGGAAGCTCCAGCATGTGCCCAAACTTCCCGCCCCTGCCAGAAGATGACCACAAGAAAGAGGGCAGGGAGGAGAGTGACACCTCAAGAGTTATGTCCTTGCCTTGCACAGTCAGGGAGGAGGGGACCGGTGCTGAAGGTGGAGGCGTCCTTCCATCCCTGCCACCGGGTTTCCTTCCCACTGTGCGCATGGCCCGGGAAGTCTTCTGTGCACAGGCCCTGGCTGTCTCCGCTGAAGGTGCTACCTTCTCCGGGACTGCTAAGGACCCTGGACAGGGCACCTGGAACCCAGGTTTGGAAGGCGAAGCAGCAGCCTCCAGCGGCCCTAAGCCCAGGCTGCGTTACTCACTCCGACTAGCAAGTAGAAAACGGAAGCTGCAGGTACCAGAGTTTGAGGGAGGGCTGCAAGAATCTCAGCCTTCAGTGGACTCAGAGGCTAGTAGCCCCACCAGTGCCGCTGAGAAGGGTGTCGGCGAGGCCACGGGACAGCCGCCAAGCCTGGCTTCCCCACAGGAGCCGTCTCCCATTGAAAGAGGAATGATGGTCTGGTTTAAATTTCAGAATCACCCCTTCTGGCCGGCTGTGGTAAAGAGTGTCAGCCAAACGGAGCAGACTGCCAGGGTGCTCCTGATTGAGGCAAACATGCACAGTGAGAGGAGCGGCATCCGAGTTCCTCTTCGAAGACTGAAACACCTGGATTGTAAAGGGAAGGAAAGGCTAGTGAAGAGAGCTGGGAAACTGTACGGGCAAGGTGTGAACTGGTGTTTCTCACTGATTTCCCACTACCGAGAAGGGCTCGGTCGTGGGACTTTTGCTGGCTCTTTCCTGGACTATTATGCTGCGGACGTCAGCTACCCAATGAGGAAAGCCATCCAAGAGGGGGACCTGGAGATTGAGTTCCCAAAGGTGAATTATGCCGACCTGGAAGATTCCGAGGAGGAGACCTCCCTGGGCGGGAAGAGGCCCTGCAAGAAAATCCTCCCTGACCGGATGAGGGCCGCCTGGGACCGAGCCAACCAGAAGCTAGTGGACTTCATCGTGAAAAGGAAGGGGGCCGACCACCATCTTCTGGACATTGTCAAAGGCAGGAAGCAGTCCCGCTGGCTGACATCCTATCTGAATTCCAATAGGTATGTCATCTGTGTCGAAACATACCTGGAAGATGAAGATCAGTTGGATGCAGTGGTGGGACACTTGCAAGAAATCTACAAACAGGTCGACAAGAAGGTGCTGGCTCTGACACGAGATGACAAAGTGAGTTTTGTCCTGGAAGTTCTTCTGCCAGAAGCAATCATCTGTTCACTTGCAGCACTGGATGGATTGGATTACAAGGAGGCAGAAGCAAAGTACCTGCGAGGGCCACCTGTGCATTACCGGGAAAAAGAGCTCTTTGATGAAAACATCTTAAAGGAAATGAGAAGGAGGTCAGCGAGGAGGAGCAGGGTGAAGTAACTCTCCCCCCGCGCCCACACCTTGTCAGGGAGACTTCTCATCATGCACATCATTAGCGAGCATCCCTGTCTGTCTGAAAGGCGTGATCCTCCCAATGTCTGTGGCGCGTAAACACCTTCTGGAAATCCAAGGCCTCGGGAACGCGCTGAATTCCTTCTGGATCCATCCCGAGCACTTGAGGGTGGCATGGTCATCATCATTCCTCGTTCCCAGACCCCTCACACTGCTCATTTATTAAGATGCTGCAGATAACCGGACTTGCCTCTACTTGCCCCAATGTGTAGTTTTCCAAATATCTTCATAAAACTGCTTTTGACTTTTTTTTCCCCATAGTTCAAAATAGGATGCACATTCTTTTGTTACGTGAAAAAGCCCTGGTTTCAGATACTAAGCAACCGTCGTTTTCAAAACCTAAGGTGTATGTTTTACAGAAATGTCACATGGGTTTCTCATTCTTCCTGTGATGGAGTGGTACAGACGACTGATTGGATTCCTTCTCAAGATCATCCCTGACTTTTCCCGACTGTGCTTGCTCGTTTGGAAAAATAGCCCTGAGAGGTGAAGCCAGTGACAGAGATGTTCCCTATATATTGTTGCAACCTTCCAACGGTTCTTGGAAAAGCGATCTGAAATCCAGACAAGGTCAGTGGACCATCTGCACGTGGTCCTCATGGGAGTGAATGCAATCTCAGCATGCAGTCAACGTTGTGTCACCCTGTGCAAGACTGTTAACTCTACGTTAGTTTCCCTGAGATTGCATTTCTGGGAGTATCTCTTCTTCAGCGGCTGAGTGGTTTCCCAAAGCCGACAGGCTCCTGGCCATCCTCCTAAGTGACAGGGACTGGATCTGCTACACGTAGCCGTCTGTCCCCATGTGGAAGACAACTAGGGCCATCATATACACAGTCCAGCTACTCTAGACCCAGGAGTCCAGGCTGACTGTCAGGCACCCATCTACTTGGCATAAATTGTAGGAAAGCAAGCTCTTTGTTCTGGACCTGTGTCCCCTAAACAACAACAACAACAACAACAACAACAACAACAACAACAACAACAACAAATCAGTCGTTTGTCTCAAACCAAGCAAGCTTGATCTTTGGACTTACTCGCTGACTGGCTCCGACAGGTTCTGACACTGTAAATGCAGACCAGTAAGTCATTCCAGGCTGCGTGAGCAGTGGTAGATGGACCAGGATCTGGGAAGTGGGAACTGGGTTACAGAAGAGTCTCCATTCGGCTAAACACAGTTTTTGTTGGAATACAGGGAAACGTGCGTGATTAAGAGGTAAATTCTGAAGCCCATGAACTGTCATCCTAACTTGAAACAGGAGGTCTTGTTGTTGTTGTTGAGAGGAGAAACAGATGTTAAACAAGCTAGCTTCCTTTTTAAAAGCTGATGTGAAAATAAACATTAAAGGCTTAATGTGAACCTGAGTGTGTTTTTATTCTTAGATTCAACTGTCACTCACAGGTCCAGGTTAAGTGTTCATGTGGCCTCGTGATGTGTGTGTGTGTGTGTGTGTGTGTGTGTGTGTAAAATTTGCACAGGTCAGCTGTTTTGATTCACGGTAAAACCATGGTATCGTTTACCTCAAACCTCTGCTTCATCATATTTCAGATTGTACAACTACATAGTTGGAATGTCTGAAAAATTATATGTGTGTGTGTGTGTGTGTGTGTGTGTGTGTGTGTGTGTGTGTGTGTGTGTATACTTTCAGGATTTTGATGGATTAGTTGCCGTCTTTGAAAGTTCTCCAGGAACTTTCTTCTCACTGTAAGGAAATATTCACTTTCATACTCATTTTTTAAATTTTAGTCAGGGCCTTCCAGATCATATGTACTTCAGGCCCACCAGAACCCGTCTGAACTCTGTCTGACAGAGGCCAAGACTCCTGGGGCATTTCTGCCTGGGCCAAAGCACATGACTTCCTCATGGTCCTGGGAAGTGTTTGGAAACACACCACCTCCATGCTCTACATGGAACTTACACCCTGAAACACCACACTTCATTTCTTCTATAACACTGTGTTTCTCTGAGTCAAATATACCTCCCAGCTTCAGCTTTCTCAGGGAGACAGGTCTGTCTCTACGTTTTCCTATTTTCTTCACTACTTCATTCTTACATTCATTCCCTTCACTCATTCATTCATCCATTCAAAGCATTGTGAGTTGGTAGAGCTTAAGACTCTGCTCTGAGGATAAATTCCAGGTGCCACAGGAAGAGCTCACTGTCCCGTGAGCTAGGGGACCATCTAATCTCCAAGATGATGGGGATGCACCACTCACCTTCTCAGTGAGAAATATTTATCAGCATCATGGACTGATGGCCTACATATGAAAGCAGAACCCCGTGGATCCCCACATCGGTGAGTTCATGGGTGCCTGTTGGTTTATAGAGAAGGGAGAGTACCGGGGCCCTCTTGTGGGGTTATTTGCCTCTCTGGGACATGCATCTCTTCTCTTCCCATTTGGACCGGGGCGCATTTGGGGTGTAGAGCCGGATTTGTGGCTGGCTGTGTGGACTCTGAGATCCCTTCCCATCTGAGCCTTTGTTAAGGTGGCTCTAAGACCGCCCATCAGAGGTGTGTGTATTTGATGGGAAAACCCAACCTTTTGGTCACCCATTGGAACCCACTGCATTCAGGACATCGCTCCTGCAGTCATAAGTCAGAAGGCTGAACGTTGAGCTCTGAGCCTCATTTTTGGCTGGCAAAGGTGAGTGGAGAAGGCATGCACAGCATTTACAGGTCTCTGCATCCGTGGCTGAATCTGACAACAAAAGATTGGAACCTCCCAGGCAGGTTCATCAGATCCCATCCTCAAGGAAGTCACAGCCCATGTACTCCAAATAGGAAGGTCCTGTCTGGGGCCCTAAGGGTGACCTGAGAGTCTGGGAGAGCCAGTCCAATGCCCCCGGCCCCTGGCCAGCCTTCAGTCTACACCCCACTCCCCTGCCCTTCTGCCTGACTTTGGGAGCACAGCCCCATTAGAGCGGGACCACATCTGACCCCGAGGCAAGCCATTCCCCACACCTCTCCAATCACCTTCCTTGTCCTCATCAATTCTGTGTCCACCCTGAGACTCCTCTGGGCCACAGAGGGCTCTCAGGGACACTGCCTCAGTCCCAAGTCAACCCAGAGCCTGCCTCCTTGCCCTGGACGATCTGCCAAGCTCACTGGCCCAGAACTGTAACCGCCCTGAGCCTCCCCTGGTCCCTAGAGGGGCCATCAAGGTCACTGCCCAAATGCCATATCCACCCTGAGCCTCGCAGTTTGGAGGGGTTGCCTCTGCCACGGCAGGCCAAAGGGCCCGCAGGCCATCACCCCCATGCCAGTGCCAAGGCTGTGGGCTGGACCTACGGTCAGTTGCATTGCACACTGGGGATCAAACACACCCACCCTCGTCCTGCCTGGCACAAGGACTTCTGGCCTTACTGGCCAAGCCTGAGATGACCTCTGGGCAGTTTCATAATCAGTTTCCCAGTGATTGTACTAGTAATCCTCAAAGTTTGGGGGGCCCCTTAGGGGTGCTCAGAAAATGTCGTCCTTCTGCAACCAGAGCACCCTGGGGTACCCAGCATCCACCTCCCCCCATCATACTGTAATTAATACTGCTTTGTGGTGTCTAAGCCCCTCCCCCAGGGCTACATTGGCTGGAAGGGGGCCTTGCTGGGCAGTCAATGCCTAAGGGGGTGGCTGCTCATTGTCCTGGGGAGAGGGAAATGAATGAAGGCCATGAACCTAGGATAGACCACTAGGAGTCAATGACATAGTCATGGCAACCCTAAAACCACAACTTACTGGCACAGTGACTGAAGAACCAGCCCCAAGCAACTAGGGAGGAAGAAAAGGAAGGTGCCCCCTCAACCCAGGTCCACAGGTACTTTCAAGGTGAGGTGACCTCACCCTAGCTCTTCCTCCTCTTCCCTGTTGACTCCCCTCAAGGCTCCTTCCTTGCCCTTCCCTGACGTACACTGCCTCCTCAGCCCCCACCCCTTCACTTGAAGCCTCTGTTTCTCCAAACCAAATGGCCTTCGTGCTCACTTTGCTGTCTTTCCAGAGGCCCAAGACAACCATTTGAGTCCTAAGAACTATACCATCAAAACCATGCATTGTTATAAATTCATGAACACCATCCTTGTGCACTTTCTTATAGTTGCATGCTTGAGACACCAGTGATCTAATGCACATGCTTGGTATAGAACGAAGCTTGTTTATTTGCAAAAGCCATGTTAACTCTGAAAAATAAAAACCGTGAGAAGTTTGCACAGTCTCAGTGGAAACAGCTGGAAAATCATGACTGGAGACAGGTCATTTTGTGTCCTTCCATTTCTTCCTAAGAGAATCTCGATTGGAGGAAGGAGCATATCAGCCAGTCCTTTAAAGAAGGGGTGTATTTGTTCCTAGTAGTCTCTTCTCTTCATTGTTCTTTCTTCCCCCAACCCAACCCCCTCTTTTCCTACCTTCTTTTTGACTGGGTACTTTTTACAACCACTTCTTCGCTCCCTGTTTTGTTTGGGGGGTTAACAGGTTCTATGGGCCCTTGGGAAGGTAGACAGACACAAGACCAAGGAAGTGGAGATGAGTTTAGACAGTAAGAGGAGGAAAAGGATTGGGGATTCTTTGAGGGGAGAGTAGGAAGAAAATGTGTGACATTAGTAAGCAGATATCTTGACTTTAATCTAGACTGAGAGGTTTGGCTATATCCATAGCAGATGACAGTAATGGCAGTAAAAGATGAGGAACTAAGGTTGACTTCAATGTAAAATATGGTAGCAATTCACTCATAATGAATTCACTTAATCCCAAAACAAAGATTTATTGAGCACCCACCATAGTCCAGGCACTAGGTTAGGGACCAATCAAAGGATAATAATAACTGTCACTAACAAGCGGTTTGGATATCTAATCTTTACACAAATTCTTCAATGTAGATGAGGTTATCTTATTTTATAGGACAGGACACTGAAGACCAGCAAAGTTGAGCAACGCGTTCCAGGTCACCTAGTGTTGAGTCTAAGTTTGCCTGACTCCAAAGCCCACACGTTCCCCATTCCTGTACAACCTATGGCCAAAAAGAGCAGGGAAGGACCGAGACATTTTCTGAGGTTTTGAGTATATGGAATGAGGAATTTGGGAGTGGTTTTCGAAAGCTTTCAAACAGGCATAAACGTGGAGAGAACAGTATGATGATCACCCAGCTTCATCTATTATCAAGATAGAGTTCATTCTGTTTCACATATTACCCTTTGTAACTCTGCCCCTGCCCCATCCCCACTCAGTTATTTTAAAGCTAATCCTAGACATCCTAGACATTTATTCATAGCCCCTTCGTACGCATACTGGTTTCTTAAAACAACGTCATGCATGACCAGGCATAGCAAGTCATCAATAATTCTTAGCATTACCTAATGTCTGGTCAATATTTACATTTCCCAGATGATTTCATAAGTGTCTTTTTATTCTCAGCTGGTCCAAATCAGGATTCAAAAAGGGTCTGCACCCTCCATCTCTTGGCATGTTTTGTTAGTTTCTTCTAGTCTGTTACCAGTCTCTCTCCTCTTGCTTTTCCTTGCCATTTATTTGCTGCTGAGGAAGTTAGGTCATCATCTCCTAAAATTCCAGAGATCTTGAATTTGGCTGATTGCATTCCCCCTTGTGTTTCTTAACATGTTCTCCTAGCCACAGTTATTTTCTGTAAACTGATAGGCTTCAACAGATTCAGGTCTGACTTTTGGGCAGGAATACATCAGAGATGTTGCTCTGTACTTCCATTTGCATCCGTGTCCCATCGGGAGATACTTAAAGACTCCCTGTCCCATTTTTGTGACATGGGTTCAGTTGTTATTAGCCTGCCCCATTTGTGTCAAAGTTCCCAGTCACTAGGGGGATCATTTATTACCTAAATGGAGACACATTTGAGAATGAAGAACGGCGTGGTATTAGTAACGATGCCTGGACAGACAATGCAAACCATAAGGAAAACCATGGTGTATACTAAATGCAGCACATCAGCATTTCACTTAATGGGTGTAGCAACCATTGGGGATTATTGTCTAGATCCATTATTTCGTTGGCTGTTCAAAATGGTGGTTTCTTATAACTTATCATTCTTCCTGGATTTATTGGCTGGAACTCTTACCATAAAGAAAAACTCCTGGTTATTTGGCTTTCCTGCAATATAACCCACACAAGAAAAGCAGAATTACTGCTTTATTCTTTCCCTTTCAGAGTGATGGGTTGCTGTCTTCCAGTCTCTTAAAGTGAACAAAGATCATTTGGTGGTTTGTTTTTTTGTTTTTTTTGTTTGTTTGTTTGTTTGTTTGTTTGTTTTTTTTGGTTTTGCCAAAAACTCTGGTTTATTAGCTGTATGGGTGATTCAAACCAGGTATTATTCCATTTGTATGTCTTTTCTAGAGAAACGTCCCTTCAAGTCCTTTCTCTACCTTCCAGTTGGCTCATTTACCAAAAGTCACACGCCTAGGAAACGGCAGCAGTTGGCCTTGAACTCTGGATCCCATGCTTTACCTACTGTGCTGTCAAACTGCACACAAAGGCAGCATTGTAGACTGTCCTCTAGGATAACAGCGTGGGGAGCTAAGGATACACCCACTCCAAATCCCCAACATTCCACCTCTCTTGCATTTGTAAGCCTTTTTGAAACTAATTTAAAAAATCTCAGACCCACTAATAACGAGGTCCCCAAGGATATGAATTGTTACACAGAATATCATTTTTCATCTGTCGTCTGTATCTTTCAAGTTTTGACTGTGTCTTCATGGTTGGAGTAGTTGTTGAGTGATTCCACTCTTCCTCTTCCCATATCCTTCATAATTTGATACATTTTGATAATATCATCTCAGCTTCCTTTGTCCCAGACTCAAGATATGTAAACTCTTCAGTTCGTCCTTAAAGAAACAAAAGGGCGAATGACACTAGGAGTTTAATCTCAAATCTATTGTATGAATGATGCAAATATGAAAGGAAGGTTCCTAGTTCAATCTCTATATGTGCCTTATGGTTTCACTTAGAGAAAAGCTGTACAGTAATCCCTGTCAGAATTCCTAGCTCCTTCACCTCACTAGTCAAGCCCAATGAAAATGGGAGATAACTTCATGTATTTCCACCTTTGTTACTGAAAAAGAGTGCAAAACTCTGATAAGGAGTCCCAGGGAGGAGTACTGGCTTTGGAATAATTTTCCTCTAGCAACATTCAGCTGTTAAAAAAAATAGGCATGGAAAAATCATTTCAATTTGTCTCTCCAAAAAAATGGGAGTGAATTCTAGCCTGTAAGACACATTATGGATGCTCAGGAAATGTTAGTACTTTTTTCTTTTCCCTCCACAAAGTACCACACATTCTAACCTGAGTATTTCTCCATGCAGCCTGGAGGTCTTGTATTGTCTGCCGCTGACCTTGCAAAATACTGGATGCTGTTATTCACAAACCCTTTTCATTTGTGGGTTTCAATTCACTTTGCTTTTCCTCCTAACTGTCCCCAAAACAACTCAGTTGAGAGATCTCTTTGTCCACATCTGGTTTTACTCTCATCTCTAACCCCTAAATTTCTAACAGTTTCATAACAAGAGTATCCCTTTAGCATCTGAAGACTCCCGGGGCATTCAAGTGAAGCTGTAAAGTAGGTAGAAGATACAGAGATCTGTAGCTCACCCTGGGTCATTACCATATACAGCAGTCTTTAGCATAGAAACAGTTGTTCAGAAAATACAAAAGGAGAAGGGATGCAACTATAGACAACGGTAGCATTAAAGATGAGGAGGAAGAAGCAGTCTAGGAAAGAGCCTGAGGAAATCATTCAGCATCATAGGACAACCCGAAAAGAGCGTGGGATAAATGAAGATATAGCAAGAAGACAGAGGCTGGTACTAGCACAGAAACAGACAGATAGACCGATGCAACAGGAGAAAGAGTCCCAAAGTAAACCCACCCATATACGGTCAACTCACATTCAACAAGGGTGCCAAGAACACAAAAAGGCAAAAGGATGGTCTCTTCATTAAATGGTGTTGGGCAAACTGGAAACCCACATGCAGAAGAGTGAAAGTGGACCCTTATCTCACGCCATATACAAAAATCCACCGAAAATGGACTAAAGACTTGAATGTAAGACTTGAAACTGTAAAACTACCAGAAGAAAACATAGGGAAAAAGCTTCTTGGCATTGATATGGGCAATGATTTTTTTGATGTGTACCAAAAGTACAGACAACAAAAGCAAAAATAGACAAATGGAATTGCATCAAAGTAAAAACCTTCCGCACAGAAAAGGAATCAATCCACAGAGTGAAAAGGCCACCTACAGAAGGGGAGAGAATATTTACAAACCATATATCTGATAAAAAAAAAAAGTTCATATCCAAAATATATGGGGAATTCATACAAGGTGGTAGCCAACAAGCAAACAAAGGAAAAAACTAACAACCTCCCCCCACCCCAGAGACCACCCAAGTAAAACATGGTCAAAGAAACTGAGTAGATATTTCTCAAAAGAAGACATACAGATGTCCGACAGGTATACAAAAAGATGGTCAACCTCACTAATCATCAGGGAAATGCCAATTTAAACCCCAAGGAGATACCACCACAAACCTCTTAGGATGGCTGTTACCTGAAAATGAAAGTTAACAAGTGTTGATATGATGTAGCTGAAAGGGAACCCTTGTGCACTGTTGGTCAGAATGTAAATTGGTACAGCTCTTATGGAAAAGGTAGGTGGTTCCTCAAAAACTTAAATATAGAACTACCATGTGATCCCACTTCTGAGCACTTATCCAAAGGAAATGAAATCAGGATCTGGAAGAGATACCTCCACTTCCATGACCATCGCAGCATTATTCACAGTAGCCAAGACACGGAACCAACGACCTAAATATCCCTTGACAGATGAATGGATAAAGAAAATGTGGTATATACATACAATGGAATATTATTCAGCCTTTAAAAAGAAGAAAAAATCCTGCCATTCCCAACAACATAGATGAACCAGAAGACCACTATGCTAAGCGAAATAAGCAAGACACAGAAAGACAAATACTGCATGATCTCTCTTGTATGTGGCTCCCAAAAAACTCAAACCTGTAGAAGCAGGGATTAGAATGATGGTGGCCAGGGGCTCGAGGGAGGGGGAAATGGGGAGATGTTGGTCAAAGGGTAAAAAATTTCAGTTATGCAAGATGAGTAAGTGCTGGGCATCTAATAGACAGCAATGTGACTCTAGTTAGCCATAATTTAATGTATACTGGAAACTTGCTAAGAGGGTAGATCTTGAGTGTTCTCAACACAAATAAAATGGTAACTAGCTGAGGTGATTGATGTTAATTAGCTTGATCTTGTCGATTATTTCACAATTTATACATATATAAAATTATCAAATTTTACAACTTGAACATACACAATATTTTAATTTGTCAAGTATGCCTCAATTTTAAGAAGTAAAAATTTTAATGACGGAGTGTTCAGCATTTCAAATGTGGTAAGGAAGTTATGCAAGACAGTTAATGATATGCAGTTGAAAGTTAGTGATTACCTTAAACAACGTTCATAATGGGACCAAACTCCAGACCACATCAATATGTTAAGAAGCAAACATGAGGAGAGGCAGAAACTGCAAATGTAGGCTACTTTTCCATTCGCTTGTATGTCATGGAGCAAAGGAAAAAGGATAGCTTTGAGGGATGAGGATGAGAGAAACCAATGTTGTTGGTTGGTTAGTGGTTTTTTGAAAGAGACTAAAGCATGTTTATATATTGATGGCGATTTGTCCATGGACACCCAAAAACTGGTTAAGAGACTTAATTATAAGTGCTACTGGAATTTTCCCTGGTTTTTAAGTGAAATTGACTTTAAAATGTTTAAGCATTTGCTTAGTATGATGGTTATTTTTTTTTTCCTGATTACAGGAGTAATCCGTGATTGTTGTAAAAATATTCAAACCTAACAGACGTTCATAAAGTAGAAATTTGATGTTTTCTGTAATCTCAGAGAGAACTGCCATTAACAATTTGATACACACTATTCAGAGATTTCTCCCCACCTTTGCATACACTGCAGTTTACCCATGTGTGACCCTGCGTCTGTTCCCCTAATGGTATAGTTAGATAATAATTAAGGATGGAACTAATGGTAAAAATAAGCCACGCCTGTTGATAGCTCTGCATCTTGGATGCTTAATTCAGGATTAGCTATCCTCCATTTTCAGGAATTTTATTGACAAACCCCTCACTATTGTTTTGTTTGCTCTTCCACCTTAGAATTATCGTCACTGAAATTCAGGTAGCTTGAATGATCGTCTTTGTGATGTCTTCCTTTTGACGGGCAACCACGTGGGCCCATGTGGTAAAAATGAGTATTAAAATTTACATTTAGCATCAGCACTGGAATTTGACACAACAATGTAAAATGATTATAAATCAATAAAAAATGTTTTTAAAAAAAGCACTTTAGAAATATTCAGAAGAACAATACTGCACTGCTCACTTTCTTCAAAAATCCCTGCACTCCATTTAGTGCTAGTTCCATCTCTTGACCCCTTTTCTTCGTTTTGTAATATTATTATCCTCTGCACTGTATTATGGCACTTTCCCCTGTGCCTGAACATATATACCACGTAGAAGAGAATGACGCAATTTCCCTAATACAAAATTAAATGCACTAGTTGAACTGTCTTTTACAGGTCAAAATTTATCCCATAGATTAATATTAAAACAAATATATCCAGTGTAACATCTGACATTTGAAACAGGTTTCTCAATATTGGGAAAGAAAGGTTACTACTTTGAATTTTTATAAGTTTCTATAAGGTGAAGCTTCCCATACTGAGAAGTGTTTTTATTTTCTGCTTGTTTGGTGACCTCAGTGTGTTGATAAAATTTGGCTCATAGGAGGCCACAGTCATAAATTCAATCTTTACGTGAGAAGAAAACTTATGAAAGAACACATCATTCGGATGTCACACCTTAAGTCCACAGAGGTGGCTAATGGGCTCATAATTACTTGTCCGTAGTGTTAAAAAATCTTAATGAGGGCATCAGTGAGCAACAACTATCATTTCTTTAGCACTTCGCATGTGCCTACGCATTTTGCCCTCATTGTTTCATCTGGCGCTCACGATAATCATATGGCACAGGGAACACCATCATTTACTGCTCTACAAATAAACAAGAATGACGCTGTTTTCATGAACACAGATGGTTCTAGATTTAGTCAGCATTGATACACAATTTGTTCCTTTGCTTGTTTGGGATGAGCACTGCTGAGAAAATCCTGATTCACATGGATAAACATATAGTGGGCTGCCTGGTAGAATTTTACACTTTAGGCACAAAGTCGGAAAGCAAAAAACAGCGGGGAGGGTGGATGTGTGGACAAGACTGAAGGGCAGAGCTACACTCCTTCTAATCAGTGATGTGGATATTTTGCAGAATTGCCAGGGTAAGCATACTTTAGATACCTGGGCAACAGTGTACTAACTTGGCAACCCATGTGTTTGTTGATGGCCTTCCACAGAGTAAAATGTGTATGGAATAGACCCCATTGTTATCTGTCAACTGTTTGCTGGTATGACACGCTGTGTGTAAGTAAGACTGGCCCAGACCTCTATGGCCCAGCATGACCTCTGAGTAAAGCCACCAAGTTCTGTGGAAATCCGGAAAGGACAGCTCTGGTCTGGTTACTCTTTAGGCCGTGTGGTCCAGCTTACTGCACTATCGCATGCTGTCTGCAGTGGGAGAGATGCAAAGTCACAGCGTGATGCTGACCTTTTCCTGTATCCCTTAGGGGCACCAACATCCTGTCACTTAAACAGCCTTCTGGCAATAAGGAGCTGTAAGAAGTCAGCGACTAGCCACTGTGGAAAACAGTGTGGAGATTCCTCAAAAGACTAGGAATAGACTTACCGTATGACCCAGGAATCCCACTCCTGGGCATATATCCAGAACGAACCCTACTTCAGGATGACACCTGCACCCCAATGTTCATAGCAGCACTATTTACAGTAGCCAAGACATGGAGACAGCCTAAATGTCCATCAACAGGTGACTGGATAAAGAAGAGGTGGTATATTTATACAATGGAATAGTACTCAGCCATAAAAAACGACAACATAATGCCATTTGCAGCCACATGGATGTCCCTGGAGACTGTCATTCTAAGTGAAGTGAGCCAGGAGGAGAAAGAAAAATACCATATGAGATCACTCATATGTGGAATCTAAAAAACAAAAACAAACAAACAAACAAACAAGCAAAACAAAGCATAAATACAGGATGGAAATAGACTCATAGACATAGAATACAGACTTGTGGTTGCCGGGCGGCGGAGGGTGGGAAGGGATAGACTGGGATTTCAAAATTGTAGAATACATAAACAAGATTATACTGTATAGCACAGGGAATCACAGAGGAAAAAATGTGATAATGAGTGTGTATATGTCCATGTATGACTGAACAATTGTGCTGAACACTAGAATTTGACACAACATTGTAAAATGATTATAAATCAATAAAAAATGTTTAAAGAGAAAAAAGAAGTCAGCGACTAGTGTGTTTGAAAAGTTTCCTTGTCTCGGCACCCTAATGTTTGAGTGTGACTTTGCTTAAGACGTGCACAACCAGGTGGTGAGAAATCCTTTTAATTGATGACTCGTGATATAAAGCGCTTGGTCCTGGGACACCGGGCTGGAAAAGACTCACACAAGGGGTGGGTTTTCCTCTGTGATGTCATCACACAATAAAAATGTTTGGCTGTTTTGCTCAAGGGAAACTATTGAGACCGTGATATGTGTTCATGTTGTATTCAGGGAGACCAACTACTTTCCTATAAAGGAAGTTCTTTAATTATTGCTTTAACTGTTGTTATACATGACAATCTTCTGACATTAAGGAATTTCAGCATTAGAAACCTTAATAGGCTCCTCAGTCATGAATTGGAAAAGTCTGAGAATCAGTATTCCTATATTAAGCAGCACATTAAATGCTCTCTTTATCCTTATCTGCCTGAATCTTGAATCAAAGTTGTAACTAATTCTCCGCCTTAAAAATAAAAGCTAAAACATTTAAAATTTATTAGTGAAATAAATATACAGTGATTTTTTCATCAAGTTACATTCACGTGAATTCACAGATGGATAATTCACTTACTTTCTTATACGTACCTCGTATGACCAAAAGTGAACTGCATCTTCAAGTCACCGTGTTTACTGGCCAGGTTCTTTTATTTTTAGACTAGTATTTTTATAATTTTTTTAGACAAGTATATTGTTCCATTGGCAGCAGTGGTAAGTAAGCGATTGCCTGCTGAGGTCTTATTTATTTTAACAGATGTCAGGTAACACTATGCTTAAGAATCATTTCATCATTATGAAATCAGCATAATGAGACAGCAGCAGCCTCAATTTCTAAAACCTGTACAGTAAATGCTTCTGAAGTGTAATTAAAATTGCTTCTCATAACCTGCAAATCATTGTATTGTGTGTAGAAATGGCCCACACTCCTACACACAGTAGAAGCTCTTGGAAGCTGGAGGCCAAGCTGCCAACAAACGACAGCCTCAAAAACACAACTAGGTACCTCAAAAGGAACTACACTTTTCTCACTCCTCACCCCCCACCCCAAAAGAAAAGAAACAGTGGAAGATGTCTAAATCTTTTTACTCTGCCACAGGACTACAGACAAGCTTGTTATTACCATGATGAAATGATCGCCAGCTTGCAATGGATAACATCAAATTTGATGGGGGCAGTGCTAGTTGAGGTGGAAATTTGATGCATCAAGAACTGTCAACCACTACTCAGGAAACAAAGGCCATCAGACAGGACAACCAAGCACAGGGTTCTAAGACCACTCCGTGTGAGAAGCAAGCAGACCTATGTATCTGTAGGTCCCTGAGAAGAGCACATCATTTGTATTCATAATGATGACTGTGGGTCACCAAGCAAAGATTAAATTTGCATTGATTACACTGTGCTTAACAAAGGGATGTGGATTACACATACATTTTCCAAAGTGGTTATAAAATACAGAATGTTAGGGCTTAAGCGAGTAACCTAATCATCCAAGGAAGAAGAATCATCATTGGTACCACCTCCACATAGGAAAATGCAGCGTTATCCAATTTGGTATTTTGCTGGGATGTGTTATCCTCATGTTTGCTCTTCAGTTCTTGGTGGTTCTGAACAATTGTGTTGCATTTTTCTGCGTCTCGGTCGGCTTTATCAATTGGCTAGTATTACACTAGCACACAAGAATGTACATGAAGGAAACCCTGCAGTGGATCTTTTGATAATTCGGAAAATCTCACCCTGTTTGTAAAATTTAACTTTTAAAAACTCTCTATCTGGTCTGTGCTAAGTCCGCGGACCATTGGAGCACCCCCGATTATCCTTTACTTTGGCATAACTACACTATTCCTCAAATAAATTAATAAATTTATATTCGTTCTTAGTCCATTCAGAAGTCTTCCATTCTTCCTGTGGTGGTGAGATGTAATTATTAACTCCCTGAGGTGACCAGTGAAACAGCTTTTCAGTCAATATTCTAAAAAGTGTCCGGAAACTAGAATATTTATTTGATCTGCTAACCCCAAAAATATACTTTCAAGGCTACAAAGCAATCCAAATTTAATACATAGAGGTGATCATTCAAAATATCTGAATATCTACATTAGAATCTCCTTTATGTACTTAGAGATGTATTACCATATGGAACTGGTAATACATAGCTAAAGTATTAGGTAGGAAAAGATTCCAAGGTCAATTTTGTAAAGGTGTGAACTGGCCTGGTTTACCCCAGTTGTGGGCACTATGGTGAACTGAGGATGCAAGCCCTGTCTACATAAGTCAAATTTGAGTTTTCTGTAAAACGCCATGTCAAACAAAGGCAGTGTGCCTTTAGGCATCTCTAGGACATCTGCAGGGGACAAAGCTGTTCACTAGTTTTTACAGTGGTGATCATTTTGCAATATATACAAATATGGAATCACTACATTGTACACTTGAAACTAACATGTTACATGTCGGTTATACCTCAATTTTTAAAAGAGGGGGTGGGTGGGAGGCAAGAAGGAGTCATTCAAGTGAAGTCAGGGAGATAACATGAAGGTTTGTCCCTACTGGGTCAGGAAAATCCCCTGTTCAAAAGGCAAAGGCAGGAGGCTCCTTTTTCTCCTGGACTTCAGTTGCTGGAGGAAACCACCTGCCCTCCGGTTTGTGGGTAAACTTTGAAAAGCCCTATCTTTGAGGATTCCCCTACAGTTTGTATGAACCACAGTTTTCTATGTGCCTCTCCTCAACTATGGTGTTTATTTCAAGACTTTTATATCCTTAGAAATAAACTCAAAAGAATAAGGTAATTATCTGACAGAATGAGATGACTACATGATAATGACTGATGGACCCTTCGGGTAGAAGATCCGTGGCTTCTTTGCACAGCAGAAAGTTGACAGAAGCTGGAGTCAGAAGGGCTGGTTTCCGTGGCTTTCAAGCTTTAGCATTTCAGCCTAGTCCTTTTACCTCTGTGACTCAGTCTCTGTAATTGTACGGAAATGCCCTGCATAGTCCATGCAACTCCAGTGAGGTTCAACTATGAAATACGGGGAAGCACTCTAAGATGCACTATCTTCAGTGAAAGTTTGTTAGGCTAGGGTTTGAGATTTAAGGGATACCAAGAAAATAGCTGCTGCTTTAGAAAAGATAGACCTGTAAAAACCTTTTACATTTTGTTTTTGCTTCTAAAGGTCATGGCATCGTTTGTATGATGGCATATTCAGGGTTTTGTGCCTGTAAATGTCAAGACATCTTCATTTTGATAGTCTTCAAGACATCACGTCGTCAAGCACCTGATCAGGTTCACAAGCTTAGTAACTGACTAATAGCCAAAGGAGAAGAGGAGACACCCCCAGTGTAATCCTCAATATTTAAGTTCACAGGTAGGATCAGAGTGAGAGTGCAGCACTCTGTACATTTAATCAGAAATATGGTCAAAAAGTCAATTTCAACCCTGAGGATAAGAAACGGAACCACTGGAATCAAAAGAGCAATCTCTGTGCCAAAAAAGAAATCCTTATCAGACATTTGGGGTTTCGCTGCTGAAGGATTAAATAATAAAATCAGGACATGAAGGATTTTTGCCATGCTCATTTTGATTGCAAAAAAGGGTGACACTTATTCTGATGATTGTAAATTGAAGTATTATATCATGGTACTACATAAGTGCATGGCTGCACTTGTTGACTCAAACGATATTGGAAGGAATTACTTCCTTGACATTAGCCACTTTTGCAAAGTAGGTGTTTAGTTACTATGGAACAAAAGGAAACGTGCATTAGTCTACCAGCTAGAATTTAGAATTTAGAAGCTCTAACTGCAATTGTCTAAAATTTGTATTTAGTAAAAGAAATCTGTCTTACCAGTTTGGAGAGGAAAAAAAATGAATCTTGACATTTGCTTTAGGGTTACTTTTCCTGATATTCTGAGTTAAAATTTCTTTGTCACAAAATAGTGGGCATTTAATGCCCCCTTTTATGAAAAAATCAAACAGTGGCTAGGGACAGGCGACATGAAAGACAACTGCTCACTGAAAAAGAAAAATAGTACCCAAAGGTGAACTCTACTGTAAAGTATGCACTATGGGTGATAATAACGTGTCAATGTAAGCTCATCACTGTGGGTGTTTGGTGACAGGAAGTACGTGGGAAGTCTCTGTAACTTCCACTCAGTTTTACTGTGAACCTCAAACTGTTCTAAAAGATAAAGTCTGTGTATGCATATATATATACACATACATACATACATACACACACACACACACACACACACACACATATATATAGAGAGAGATCTATTAGACTATATACATATGATTATAATGTATATAAATAATATACATACTGGCACATTTTATATAAATATATAAGTAATGGCAAAATATTTCTCCCCTTGAGCATATCAGCCAAAAATGCTTCAGGTAGGTATTTACTCATTTGAGGTTGTAAGGGGATGAGAGAAATGTCAAATGTTTGATCACTAAGTACATTATGTACTGATCATTGCCTCTGCACTCTCACATAAAATTAGGTTAACACTAGAACTCCCACAAGGACCTTTGGAATACTTACTTTGCCTATGCGTCTAATGGCAAAATTCTCAAATGAAGACCTTCTGAGAAGTCCGAAATAGAGCTTTACATGTATATACCAACACATGCTTTGGGTTAAAAGGAGAGTCCTTTACAAAAAAAAAAAAAAAAAAGAAAAAAAAAAAAAGAAAGAAAGAAAGAAAGAAAGAAAAAATGCAAAATTGAGCAATTAAACTCTCTCTGTAATGTCAAATAGTGGATAACGGTGGAGGACTCACTTACTCCTATATAGATTATTAGAGTTAGAAAAAAGAGAATCTATACTGGCTTGTTTTTAAAAAGTTGGAAAACATTGAAACAAAGAGAAGAGTGGTATTAGGGGCCAGGATTAAAGTGAAAAACACACAGAAAAACAAGAAAAAGTCACTCCTCCCCTCCAAATGGGAATATTTTGTTTTGAATGATTCATGAAAGCAATTTCAGTAACTCAGAAAAAGAACACATTTAACTGACTCCTTTCAAATATATTCCAAAACAATACCATGTTGATTAAATAACATGTGTCCAAATGAAGAGAGTGTTATGTCCTTAAATGTAAAAAAAAAAAAAAATGCCCATTACAAAAGGAAGGGCACAAGAATTAATTATTCAAGTTTTTAGATGAATTCAAAATCAATGTTTCACATAGTCAATGAATATTAAACTTGAAAACAAGCACTCTAGGTAATTTGTATGTAAAGACAGGTGTGAAACACTTGAACTGTAAGTAATTACGTGTATGTATATATTAATGAAACACTTTCAATCTGTGCTAGGGCAGGTGTCATTTAATACTGGACCAACACCAATTAAATGACATTGTGCTGTCTTTGTGGAAATGACATATTCACAAACCCATGTCTCAGCACTGATATTTATGTAGCTAGGTCTCTTCCCTTAATGGTTTTTAGCAGTTCAGTTTATTCAAAAACAGAAACTTAAGATGCTTTTAATAATTTCTATAAGGCAATAGAGGAGATTTTCCTTTGAAATAATTTTCCCCAGTGGAATCGGCTCTGTAAACGAATGAGTAAATACAAAGTGGTGCACAGATCAAATGGATTTTATAGTCCTTAATTTTTTTCCTTAAGGAAGAACAATGTAGCCTTCTTTCTATACCTGTGCTGCTGAACCTTTGGGGCTGATACAGATGCGCTGAGGCTAAACCTAAAATTAAATCATCTTTATTGCTAAAAGTCATTTGACAGTGTTAGGTACAGAACGTCAGCATTACTGACAGAAAGGGCTGAAAGCTTGATACATATAATTTGGGAATTGCTGATTATAGTCACAAACTGTTTCTGTTTCATATGAGTTTAAACAGAAAGGAGGGTCTTGCACTTCACGAACAGGCTATGATAAACAGGCTATACTGACTTGCGCTACAATGTTTAAATGACTGTAATGTGATTCAGTGTGGCTGATGTTACATTTGTGTCATGTAATTTAGCTTCCACTTCTTTCTTCAAGGTCCTCAGAGTAACAGGGTTTGCAGATAAGTTTCAACCACTGCCAGGTCTAGGTGTTGCTGTTTCAAGAAAGGAAATATTAAATATTTGCACATTATTTAGGTAATTGTTATATGCATTCTGTAAAACAACAACAACAACAACAACAACAACAACAACAACAACAATAAAAACTTTACCCCAATGCTCACATCCCTCCATAGTTCTTCATATCAAGTATACACTACTTACAGCTTCCAGCATAATTTTGTTTTGCAGCTTGGCCATTTCTTGTCTAACTTCGCTTTGCTCATCAGTAAGAAGATGTTCATGATCCTTCTCTAACTCCTCCATACTCTAAAACAAAAAGCCTAGTTCAGTGATGAAGCACCACTTTTCATCTCACGTTCTAAACACGTACCATTAAATTTCAAAAGTAACAAGTCCTAAGACTCAAAGGATACTCATTATTTATTCCAAATAAAAACATTACAACGAATCATGGAGATCAAAATACCCACTTAAGAAATCTTCTAAATGTCGTTTTTGAGTCAAATATTATTATTATAGCGGTACAACAGAAGTACCCTTTGCTCAAAACTGTTAACAAACAGTTAAGGTCACGGTGGAGCAAAAAAAGAAAAAAGAGAATGACAGTCCCACAGAATGAAATACCACAATTTAAAAACTCTCTCATAAGCTGTCTAAACACCAGGTAACAATGCACTTATAATAATCAATGTAACATGGTTCTGCTCGAGAGAATAAAATGATCTGTGATATGACCTCATTAAGTTATGAAAAACAAACCTACGTTTTAAATATTTATTACTCATTCAACAAATAGTGATCTAGTACATCCAATCTGAATAGTAGTCTTCCAGGGCCGAGGGAGGGGGAGTTTCCAGGCCTACCTGGGTTTTTTAATTTTTTAAATTAGAGATTAAAAAAATCAAACACAAACACTTTATAGCAATTAAGGAAATACAACTTGCCAAATCCACGTAATGGAAAATAAGATTGATTCTGATTTAGTTGGCAGAAAGAATAAGATTTCACTAGGTAAAGGAAAGAGAGAATTAAACGTAATCTAGGGCAGGAGCATAAGCAAAGCCAGGAGGTAATGGTGACTTAGTGCAGAGAAAGCAACTACTCTGGAGGGGTGGGAGGAAAGAAAGAATGTAAGTATGAAACTACAAAGAGAGGGTTTTGTTATGGGGGACACGTTGAATACCTGAGGATTTAAACTTGGGCAGCTAATGACAGGTGTTCAGGAGGGAAGGGATACCTGTTGGAAGATCATGTTGCAGAACTGTGAAGGATGGATTGGAGAAGACAGAAATCAGGAAACAGTGTAATAGTACAAGCAAGGAATGGTGAGGTCCTGAACCAGGGCAGCAGCAGCGGGAATTCAAAGAAAGAAATTAAACAGATACAAACTACTATACCTAAAGTAAATAAGCAAGAAGGATTTACTGTATGACACAGGGAACTATATTCAATGCCTTGTAGTAAGCTGTAATGGGAAATAGTCTGGAAAAGTATAGATATACATATAACTGAATCACTTTGCTGTACACCTGAAACGAACACAGTACTGTAAATCAACTATACTTCAATAAAAAAAAAAAAAAGGAAGAAAGAAATTAAAGTACAGTTGCAGAGGTGAAAATTGTAGGGCCTAGTAATTGCTGGGTGGGAAGGACAAGGGACTTGGAGGAGCCAAAGACAACACTAAAGTTACTACCATAAGTGCTGGCCTTTAGTAATAACCTTTAGAAGCAATCTTCTTGGGTACTTTATCAGATCTGCACACCAATCAGTAAATGGTTCTCAGGGAGCATTAGAGCAACATCTTGTCTACTTAGATATGCCTTTAAAATAACTCCTTTGTAGATATATGATTCTAAAGTTCTTTAAAGAATATCTATTTTAAAAGCCTTTTGCTAGTTTACCTAAACCATCTCAATTAAAGAGAGTGACATTAACATCATGTTTTTGAATAAGATTATCATTAGAAAAGAACACTTCCCAGCCCTGCCCACCACCAAAAAAGAAGGGTAATGTGCAGGATTCCATCTATTCCTAGATAAGCATACACAGTGTACACATATCTGTGGGGAGAAAAGGGCAATGTGCTAATGTGCAAATACCTCAGCAGATCATTCTCAACCCACAAACATTTAGTCTTCCTCTGGGTTTTTCATTCAGTTGTACACTTAGACCTCATATGATTATAAGTTTATACAGAAGGTCATTACTAGTCACATATTCTAAAAGCAGATATGGCTTAAACATTCATATAATACATCTGAAAATAGAAGAGTTATTCATTAATTACAACTGCCTGCTTCATATTTAGCAATAACTGTTAACATAAGACAAGCAAAAGACATCTAGGAATGATTTATAAACTTCCTACTTTCCACTATATATTTGTTGCTGATCTCTTAAAAACTGATTGTTGAACAATAAGGTTATGATTAAACTGTAAATAAAGTATCAGTTTTCTTCATGCTACATACACGCTTAGATAAAATTCCCAGTTCACAGTTTCCTGTTTTAACTGACTCCCCCAAAACTATTAGTGAATCCTAAAACCAAGAACACATTTACTAATTTTGTTAAATCCAGAACAATGAATTCAAAGTGTAAAACGGTTAACAATTTAACAGAACAACCTAAACGTTCATTTCCCATACATATGGAAAGAAACATACGATCTTCTACTTTTATACACAGATTATTTTTATAAGAATCTAGTGTGTTACCAAACAAAACAGACCTTTAAGAACTGCTCGTATAAATTCTTCATTTTTTTCAGTCTCTGGTACTGAACAATTCTAGCTTGTCGAAGAATCTTTCGTTGCTCTCGAAACATGTTCTACAAATACAACAGAATAGAAAAGTGATAAAATGTGGGCAACATTTAATATTTGGAGAGCATAATTATACATTACACTTAAAAGGAACACTCTTTAACTCAATGCTTGTTAGCATTTCCCGTTTTAACAACTTTTATGACCAAGTTTAGATAATTGTGCTTACTACTTCTCTACAAAACCATATCATAATCCTATCTTAACAGTCATTGAGTAGGAGAATTTCTTTCTTACCAATCTTGAAAACATGTTTTGATTCTTGATTTCAAAACTCACAAATGACCCTTCCAATAATGTGTTTACCACAGGTAGGCAAAAGCCACATAATGATCCTTCCAATCAGTAATTACAGAGGACCATTCTTTCTTAACAATACTCAAAACATGTATTACTTCTTGATCATTTCAATGTGCACATAGATGGCCCTTCCAATAATGCTAGCCTTTCTGCCCTTTGACCTCATCTCCAACAATAATCTTGACCTCTTCCCTAGATTAGCCCCTCACTAGTCATTACACAGTCATACCCTGGATTCTGTCTTTCCCAGTAACTGCAACATCTACATGATCTTAACAAGAGCAAAGACTTACATGGGAACTATTTGTCAGGTACTTTTCCAAACCATTTAAAATAAACTTCTTATATATGATCTCATTTAAAACTCAAAACAGCAATTCTCCAATGAAGACATAATGTATGACCAATAGGCACATGAAAAAATGCTCAGGATCACTAATTATCAGAGAAATGCATGTCAAAACTACAATGAGGTATCACCTCACACCAGTCAGAATGGCCATCATTCAAAAGTCCGCAAATGAGAAATACTGGAGAGGCTGTGGGGAAAACGGAACGCTCCTACACTGTTGGTGGGAATGCAGGTTGGTGCAGCCACTGTGGAAAACAGCATGGAGATTCCTCAAAAGACTAAAAATAGACTTATTGGATGACCCAGCAATCCCACTCCTGGGCATATATCCAGAGGGAACCTTAATTCAAAAAGATACCTGCATCCCCAATGTTCATAGCAGCACTATTTACAATAGCCAAGACATGGAAACAACCTAAATGTCCATCGACAGATGACTGGATAAAGAAGATGTGGTATATTTATACAATGGAATACTACTCAGCCATAAGAATGATAAAAATAATGCCATTTGCAGCCACATGGATGTCCCTGGAGAATGTCATTCTAAGTGAAATAAGCCAGAAAGAGAAAGAAAAATACCATATGATATCACTCACATGTGGAATCTAAAAAAGAAAAAAAAAGACAAATGAACTCACATATAAAACAGAAACAGACTCACAGACATAGGATACAGACTTGTGGTTGCCAGCGGGGAAGGGAGTGGGAAGGGATAAACTGGGAGTACGAGATTTGTAGATACTGACTGGTATATATAAAATAGATAAACAAGTTTATTCTGTATGCCACAGGGAACCATATTCAATATCTTGTAGTAGCTTGCAGTGAAAAAGAGTATGAAAATGAATATATGTATATCCATATATGACTGAAAAATTGTGCTGTGCACCAGAAATTGACAGAACATTGTAAACTGACTATACATCAATAAAAAAAAAATTCAAAAAAGCCCCACCAAACCTCAAAACAGCTCTACGAGGTAGGGACTCTTAGTGTGTCCCCTTTCATGGATGAGGAAACTCAGGCAGAGAGGCAAACAATCTGTCCTTGGTTTCACAGCTACCGCTGGTCAAACAGAATTGCATCCCAAACATGTATGGTTCCAGAGTCCAGGCTCTTGACCACTGCACTATGCTGTTTCTCCATGTCTCCCAGCGTTCAATCACTACCTCCCAGTTTGCAGTTCATTCCCTTCCTTGCTACATATAGTTCAATCAATACTCTGTCAGGATCCTAAGACTTTTCACTGTCCCCAGCCCCGACTCTCATGACCTCCCCTTTCCTCCTTCCCAGCTTAAATTCCATGGTCAATCATCATACCTATGCCCTTGCACACGTACCTTGGCCCCTTCTCACTCTGTCAATCTGCATGGCTAAACCCCAATCTGGGGAAAACCCACCTCTCCAGCTGCTCTGCCACAACTATGCCAAGTCGTCTCACACTTTAAATTCACGGTCACTATGACACTAACCTAAGTTAGATCCCTAATGCTGCCTGGCAACAAGATTTCCCTAGTCCTCTCGGGGGAAACAATTCTAACCCCTCTTCTCTGCCTTCAAAAGGCAACAACTTCCTCCACCGTCCTAACTCCCAACTGGTAACCTTACTATTTCCACTAAACAGACAGAAGCAACCCAAACAGAACATTCAGGCTCCCATCACTACATCTTCCACTCTGGGTTCATGGGCTCTACCTTCTCTCCTGTATTATTGCCTGAGCTACTGCTACTCGAGACTTTGATACAACGAGCTAATGTGAAAGCTAAGGCTGATACCAACAGCTAGTTTTTCTTCTTGTTCCTGGGCTTTCTGCACGTCTATATCCCACTCCCGAAACAAAGTCCGAAGCTGCCGAGAATACTGGAGATGAAGATTCTGCCTGTAAAACGTAACAATGAGCACTGTCATACTTCATAAGATATGAGAAAACATTAACCACACTCAAAACAAAACTGACCTGACACAATTTACACTATACAAGGAGAAGGCAGTGACAGCATAACAGCAGCTAAAATAGTCTCATGGGGAACAGAAAGGTTAAGTAGATGATTTACTCTTTAATTCCAAAACGACTATTCCTAACTGAATAATACAAATGCTATGTCACGTGCTCTCTACCTCTTGAAAACTAATGAAGATTTACTGTACTATAAATTTCCCATAAAAATTCATTCATCTGAAAGCAGTTTACTTTTCACTTCTTCTTACTGAATAACTTGTGTGTTCTAATACAATAAGTAGATTCGATGAGGTTACTACATCCATTCATCAGAGATGTCCAAACAGGAATATTTCACTCAAATACTTCCCCTCTTTGGCACAACAATGATTTTGAAAAAAGAACTGTGAACACAGTTCAGCTAAAATTGACGAATTTTTCACAATATAAGATTAACCTTTTCTACATAAAAATACAATTAACTATCACAAGGATAATGATTTAAGACATTTACCTTACGTTCAGCTAGTATGGGTGCAGAATGAATATAAATTAATTTCATCTGACAAAAACTCAATTGTTATTTGAAAGGGGGGGAAAGGTCATCTTTCGCGGCTTCTAGGAAATATATCTCAATTCTGTTAAGCAGTGAGGTTACCAAACTAAAGAATTTATCTGCTTAGGGAAAAATCAAGCAAAATGTGTTTTTCACTGAAAAATGCAATATGATAGTATTTGTCTTAGGTTATCTGCACCAGTGAACACGAAGAAATTATACAAATGTTGTTGTGGCTGAAAAAAACCACCAACTTTACCTTTGTTCTAGTTGTGTTTTCCAAACATGCCCAATTTTTGCATTAGTGGTGCTGATAGAAGCTTTCATATTCATCTCAAACATTTTTCTCTTTGCAAGAAGAGCCCGTTTAATGTCATCTGCATAGAAAATATTTATTCATTAAAGATTAATGTTGAAAATTATTTTCTTCCCATATATTCAAATCAAAATGGGTAAATGCCGCCTCAGCAACATGCAAAGACATTTAAAAGGTATAAGACAGGCATCATTTCAAAAAGCAAGACTGGCATCACTGTTAGTATCATTTTCACTTCCCACATCAACAACTCAGAAGGCAAGTAACGGAAACCTGTAACGTCGAATCACACTAAATACCTGTCTAGAAAAAAAAAAAAAGTATCTGAGGGCAACGGATGTAATCCAGGGATAAACATTTTCATTTATAAAAGCTATATAGTTTAAAACAGTGTTCTCTAGTTGTAAATATCACTCAAACGTACCTTGAAATCCTTCCAGCATCTCCCGTACTTCATTCCTGTGAAGAAGTTATATCAAACATTATTAAATAAAGATACATGAAAGACCATACTTGTTATGAAAGAAATGCCCCATGCAAGGACTTCACAGAGAATACTTGTTACATGAGCCAAGTGGACTTTACCTAGCAGGTGAAAATTGCCATAAAAACATTACCGCAAGTCTTCCTCCAATGTTCCTGGAGAAGGATTTATTCCCCCATAATTATCAGTGACTCGGTTGTTTCCTACATTGAAATAAAAATGGAAAACACTTTAAAACGAAGCATGGTATTTTGATCAGTTTTCACGGAGAAACATCCTCAGTGGGGAGGGTTTCAGGCTTAGTGCCACCAAGAGCTGTTAAAGCAGACATATGAAAGGACTCACGTATGTGCAGGTCAGATGAAGTCAGATCAGGGACCGGGTCCCTTTTATGGAGACACTGTTACAAGCCTTTCAAGGTTTAATGTCAGCATAAATCATGTAGCCCAGAAGAGATATTTGGGAAAGAAGGGCCTGCAAGCATGGGGAAGAGCTGCCATGTAAGCTTCTGCAATCCGGGTGTCCGATAGGAGGATGGAGTGGGCAACCCCCAGGACCCGACACTGCTTTGCAGGCACATGGATTTCACTGGCTACAATGTCGAGGACTCAGGGCAGTGACCTGAGGGACACGGCCCCTGCCCCCGTGCGCTGTTATCCGCAAAGGTGTCCGATGGACCATACGTACCTTCCGGAACACCCTCTGGCCCACGCGGCTCTCTTCTCTCTTGTCTCCCGAAGTCACAGGCTGCCATACCCTGAGCCTCCATCGGGGCCTTCGCAGCCCTCCCCAGGCGCTTCCTCTCAGCCGGCGCCATCCCTAAGTGTCTCTTCCCAGGCAGAGACAGCTCTCCTGCACCTTGTGAGCACAAACTTAAAGAAACGGGCACAGGGTCAACGAGCGATGCCCGGCAAGGGTCCTCTGCGCACATCAGAGTGTGCGTGCCCGCGTGTCTCCGGCTGGACCAGGAGCGGACAAAGCAGGTGGTGACTGCGAGCCCCTCCTCCGCGGCTGGACGGAGGGCTGGCGCCTGCGCCCCACACACAACCCACCCCGCGCCCGCGGACATCTGAGTGCCGGGCCCCTCCGCCAGATTCCGGCCCCTACGGAGGGAAGGACAGAGGCCGCCCCTGGCCCTCGGTTCCCGGCGGGAGGCCCGGCCACGGGCAGGACCCAACTAAGGGTCCCTCGGGACGGATGGGGGATAAACCAGTCTGCGCCTGGCCCGGGACGGTCAGGTCGGGGCGGGGAGGTAGGAGGGGGAGGCTTCCCCACACGCCGAGTGGGCCCCAGGACGACCTCGCGGGCCCGGACTGACCCGCCGGGCCACCGGGCAGGAAGGACGGGGGCCGCGGGCGGACGGCCCCTGTGCACCCGCCCGCACCCTCCCGGGACGTGGGGACCGTCCGACCCGCCCCCGCCCTCAGGGGCCTCGCCCCGTCCTGTGGCAGCCCCGGGGGACGCCACCTCACCGGCCAGCCTGGCCGCCCCCGCTCCACAGCCGGGTCCCCTCACGTCTGAGGAGACGCCCCATCCCCCCGCCGCCCGGCCGGCCCAGGTCGCATAGTGCGGCCCGCCGGCCTCCACCCACCCCCACCCCCCCCCGCCGCCGCCGCTCCAGGCCTCCCTGACGGTCCCTCCGTCCCCGCTCCCTGCGGCCCCTCCGTCTCTCTGCCGCTCCCTCCATCCCACCACCCGCCGCCGCCCCCGCCCCCGCCCCCGCCCCCGGCCGCACCACGACCTCCACACCGCGACCTCCGCGACGCTCCTCTGAGGGCCTCCCGACAGCCCTCAGGAGCCGGCCGGCCTCTCCTGGGCGGGAGCGGCGCTGATTGGCCGGCACAGCGCGCACGCGGGAGGCGGGGCCTCGCCCGAGCCCCCGCCCCCTGGCCGGACCGCCCTCCGCGGAAGGTGCCCAGGCTGGGGACCCGCGCCGGGGGTTCCAGGACCTCCGTTCAGAGGGCGTTTCCCGGGCCTTCTTCCTGGGAAGTCACAAGAGGACACGGGAGCCAAGAACAGGTGCTCAAGCCTCCACCCCCCTGGTGACTCCTAGTCACCCTCCTCCTGGGGTCCTCTCCACTCACCCCTTCCCCTTGCGGAGGAATAGCCCATCCGCAGGCGCGTTCTGGGGTAGCCCTCCCACCTCCGTTTTCCAGGTTTGGGTTTTCGTCTTTTAAGGACACGTGTGTGCATCCTTCACCATCCTTGCTTACTCTGGCGCTGTCTGCGTGTGACGCTAAATTGCAGCCCATTCTCTCTGGTATTCTGCCCCTTGCTCTTTTCACTCAACGTGGTGTCACCAGCGCTATCTGTATTAGGACCTGGAGCCACAGTGCTTTCATTTCCCCCGCCGCATCCTAGACCGTTGTGGAACCACGCCTCAGTTCGCTCCTCCGTTTTCTGGTTCCTGCACGTCGGGATACTTTCTGCTTTAGAGCCCCGAAAAGCAGTGATGCTGGGGATATTCTAATGTCTGGCCCACGCGCAACATGTTTTGCAAGCTTAAGGGAGTGGACGGCTGGGTCGTCGTCGTAGGCTAGTGAGTACGGCGAAACTGTTTCCTCCCTTCCTCCACCGGCTGGCTGAACGCTCATTGGCTGCCTAGACTCACCAAATACTTGGTGCAGTCAGACTTCAGGTTGCCACTTTAGTGGGTGTAAAATTACGTGTGTGGGGGTGGGGTGGGGTATTCTTTTGCATTTCTCCAGTCACTTATAAGGTTGAGCTCTTTTTTCTTTTGATGCTTATTGGCCATTTCAATTTCCTTTTCCACGACAGGTCTCGCTCGGTGAGTTTGGCGAGTTTTCTCTTTGGTAAGACGGTTTTCTTATAAATTTATAGAAGTCATTTATATATTGGGATACTAATCTTTATGCCTGTGGTTTCCTGTCTCTTTCTTTGTTATTTATAGCTCAAGTGGTAGAGCTGCATGCTTTGCATGCACCAGGTCATAGGTTCAATCCTCTTCTAAAAGGTTCAATAACCCTTCTAAAAAGAAATAATTAAACCATATTATCTCCCCTCCCACCAAAGAAAAATAAACTAAAATAACTTTAGTTATTTCAGGGCATAACATCTTTCTCCTTTTTTTTCTTGCAAGTCACGTGTTTAAAGTTTATTTTGCATTTTAAAATCTTTGTTCATGTAGAACTGATTTTTTTTGGGGGGGGGGGGGTTGTTATCAGATAGAGATCCAATTGTATTATGTCCCCTATGGGGAAATTTGCTCTTCACATCTTCGTTAACTGAATAGTGTTAATGTTAAACTTAAGGTAGAAAGTGTTAATTTCCTCACGATCGGTTCATTTAGTAAAACGTCCGTGTTTGCCCACACTACACTGATTCAGAATACCACTGTTATCATACCCTAGATTTCCATATGTTACTGGATCTAGTCTGGACTTTCTGTTTGTTTCCATTGATTTGTCTGTCTACTCATATTCAAACACCACACTATCATAATTATAGAGGCTTTGGCACATACTGTAATATCTTGTTGGGCAGTTCTCCCTCGAAGCTCTTTCTTTTCATCATTTTTGTACCTATACTTGCATTTTTCCATAGGTATTGTATCATCTTGATATGTCCAGCAGGGCAAAAGAGAACTTTTTTTGTAACATTTTTTTTATTGATTTATAATCATTTTACAATGTTGTGTCAAATTCCAATGTAAAGCACACTTTTTCAGTTATACATGAACATATATATATTCATTGTCACATTTTTTCTCTGTGAGCTACCATAAGATCTTGTGTATATTTCCCTGTGCTATACAGTATAATCTTGTTTATCTATTCTGCAATATTGAAATCCCATCTATCCCTTCCCACCCTCCGCCCCTTTGGCAACCACAAGTTTGTATTTTATGTCTGTGAGTCTATTTCTGTTTCGTATTTATGCTTTGGGGTTTTTTTTTTTTTTTTTTAGATTCCACATATGAGCGATCTCATGTGGTATTTTTCTTTCTCTTTCTGTCTTACTTCACTTAGAATGACATTCTCTAGGTCCATCCATGTTGCTGCAAATGACATTATTTTATTCTTTTTAATGGCTGAATAGTATTCCATTGTATAAATATACCACATCTTCTTTATCAGTCATCTGTTGATGGACATTTAGGCTGTTTCCACGTCTTGGCTATTGTAAATAGTGCTGCTATGAACATTGGGGTGCAGGTGTCATTGTGAAGTAGGGAGAACTTTTGATATTCGTATTGAGATTGCATTAAATCTATAAATGAGCTTCGCGAGAACTAACACATGGAGGATGATTGGAAAGGCCTAACAAGGAACAAGGCATTTCTTCCCACTAGTCCAGCTCTACTTTTGTGTCTTTAAGAAGCATTTTACAGCATTTTAAAATGTAGATTTTGGATAAGCCTTCATTTTATTCCTGAATATGTTTTCCTTTTTTGCTGCTCTTATAAATGAAGTTTGTTTTGCCTTTCATTGTATCTTCTAACTCATTTTTGTGCGTGTGCATGTGGCGACTTTTGCTTTCTGCATCTTCATTTTATACCCTACATCATTGTAGAATCTTTTAGTGTTTCAGTTAGTTTTACCCCCAATTCCCTAGGGTTCTTTTGGTATATTATCATGTTATCTGGGACTAGAGATAATTTTCCTTCTTCTCCATTTGTTAGTCTCTATTTCGGTCATCTCATTCATTGCATAGCTTAAAACCTCCAGGACAGTATTAGGTGGTAATGGACATTTTGGGCATTTTTAGACTATTCTTGACTGTGGTTGGAATGCCTCAGGTTTTCCCAATTATGTATGATTCCATTTTATTATAATTTTGTCCGATTTTGTCAAAGATTTGTTCAGCATCTCTGCAAATAATTACATAATTTTTCCCTTAGGCCTATTAAAATGCTAAATTAAAAGATTTCTTAATGTTGCACCTTGCAGTCCCAGAATAAACCTTGCTTGGAACCTGGTGTATTTTCCTCTCGTGATTTTGGAGTCTGTTTGGTAGTATTTTATTTTGGGGCTTCTACATTAGTGTTTGTTAAGGGACACTGAACAATAATTGTAATTTATGCCGCTGACATTGTCAGCATAAATCCAACGTTTTCCTTCATTTTCTTTGCCCTAAATCAACTCACATAGTGTTGGGACTGTATGGTCCTAAAAGTTTGAAGGAATTCCCTATGAAACTACCTGTGCCTAGTGATCTCATGTAGGCTAAATTCTTCATAATTCTCTTTCTTCTTAGACATTATCTCTTCAAGAAGCTCTTTGTTCCCATTGGGGTCAATTACAGCAAATTTTGTTTTTTCAAAAAATTATGTGTTTCATCTAGTTTTTCAGATTCATCTCAGTAGACACGTGTAAAGTAAACCCTTTGATTTGCAAAATTTCTTCTGTATTGTTATTTCCATTGTACCATATATATGTATGGTTTTCCCTTGATTAAATTGCCTAGTGCTTTGTTTCATTCATTTTTAAAGAGAATTTTGACTTATTCACTTGATCTAGGTTTTTTTCTCCCTCATTAACGTCTACTTTTATATATTAGTGTTGTTTCCTCCTTTGTGCTTTCTTTTGTCTTAATTTGGTGTTTCATACTGAGCTCTTGAATTGAAAATTACATTCATTTATTTTTATTCTTTCACTTTCGTACATGTGAGTATTCAAGACTGCATTTACTCTGACCAATGCTTTAAATATAGCTCATTTATTCTGAAATGTAGTAGTCTTCCTATAATTTGTATAAATTCTGCACATATCTCCAGTTTGACCTGGTATTTCTTTAATGGAAGATTTTTCAGTGTCTTCGGAGAAGGGATCTTTTAGTTTTTATAATTTCTGGTTATACTGTGCTATGATCAGAGTATGTGGTTTGTAACATCTCTATTTTGTTGAACTTAGTGATGTTTTCTTTGTGACCTAATACATGTTCGATTTTTGTAAATGCTTTTTGTATCCCTTAGAATGTGTATTTTCTAGTATCATGCTGTAGTTTTTAATATGTACTAATTAGTTCCACCTTTTCAATTATGTTATTCAAAAAGTTATACCGTTATTATTGTTGACCACTTAACTGCTTGTGGGAGATTGCATTTTCTAAAGCTGGCCACAGCACCAGCTCCTCTCCCACATGCTCTTCTCATAGTGTGACTTTGGCTCTGCTTCCATCAAGGAGTGGAACCCACATACCCTTCTGTGAACTTAGGCGGCCTCAAACTGCCTTGACCAAGACAGTATAGCATAAGCAGCAATTTGTGTCTTCTGAGACTAGGTCATAAAAGTGTCATGAAATCTCACCCTGCTCTTCTGGGACACTCGTTCTTGCAACCTACGAACCATGCTTTGAGGAAGCCCAAGTAGCCCATGGAGAAACCCAGGGACAGAATCAGATGCTCCCATCCCACAGCCCCAGCTGAGATTGCAGGCAATAACCAGCCTCAGCTTGCCAGCCATGTGAGCGAGACGTCTTGAATGGGAATCCTCTCTACCCTCAAGTTGAGCAACCCCAGGTGACGTGACGGCGACACTCAGAGCAGACATGATGACTCATCCCTGCCAAGCCCTGGGGAAAAAAAAAAAAACAATAGCTAAAAGACTATTTTTATTTTAAGCCACCAAGCAAAACCTCCTAGACCTCCCCTGTAAGCAGAGCTCTGTTTCTCCCCCAAGTCCCCAAAGGAGAGCCTTGTGGTGGTTGCCTGCTCTCCCCCACTATCTCTCTTACTTGCTCACTCCCCACTACACATCTCCTCTCCTCCAGTTTCCATCCTTTCCATTGCCTGGAATCTTCCCTTTCTGGTCTGTCTAGCCTTTAAATGCACAAACAACATGACCTTCTCTTGCTGCTGTTGCTTCTCCATGCATAACTGCACTCATCAAAACAAATGAGCCACCTTCAGAAGATTTGACAGGGACACAATTGTACAGAGCTAACTGATATTTTAACAATTATCTTTAAAAGAACCAAAGGCATAATTTGCCACGTTCATCTTCTAGGAAGACCTCTGAAGCAGCCTTCCCATCTACCTGTTGGTGACCTGTGTACATTCACTGAACACTTTGGAACATTTTCTCACCCCAACTCCTGCCCATATTCCCTGGTATCTCAGTTCCTTTAATGTCGTCTTTTAAAAACTGCTCCTGCATTACTCCATTCAAAGTCCATCAACTTCTAGGGCTACGCTTGGAAGTGGCTCCATCTTCCAAACCCTTCCTTCAGATATCCTGCACTTGAACCACGACCTCCTATCCTTCCAGCTCACTTTTAGACTGGTTGTCCCCACTGTAACCATTTGCCAGCCTCATCAGAAGTTCCACTCCACTGCCCTTTTTCCTTTTCCTCTATCGAAGGGCCCCTCCTGTCTTCTCATGAGTAAAAGTCTAGCATCTCAGTCAGCCCCTTCTCTATAACTTCCTGGGCTTTTGCTGCATTTGTTGGGTAAAATCCAATTTCTCTGAAAACGCAGCTCTCTCTTCCTTTGCTGGCTCCTGCCACGGTGCAGAGAAGTGCCTAATATGGTCAACGTGTACCACAGTGGATTGACGATTTACAGCCTCAACTAGGCCCTCAAATTGCCCCCAAGTTATCCCATTTCCATGTGGTCAACCCACTCTCTCCACTTGCCATTTTCAACCTTTTCCACTCTGCTCCACATTTAATCCTTCTCCCTCCCTTCACAAATCCTCCGCCATGCTCGGCCACTCACTCAACCTATTTTTCTGAGCAAACAATTCAGACAGAAACCCTAGAGACTTCTGCTATCAAACCTGTCCCACAGAGGAGAGAGGGCCCTGCCCCTGTGTTCTAGGTCCCATGGCCTCCTGTCTTCCAGGAACCTCATCCAATATTTCATCCATAATTTCTCTCCGTCCTCTGTCTTGGGCCTCTCTTTCTCTTTTCCACCCGTCCCATGAACATTTGCACATACTCAAATCTCCTTCAACTCAAATGAATGTCCCTGGGCCCTACACCCAACCAATCTACCTCCCCCGTCCTCCTCCTCCTAGCAGTCCAAGGTCTACCAAGACTTGTCTGTGCTTGTTACCTCAATTTTCTCACCTCCCAGGTGTTCTCTAACATACTGTAAGCCAATGTGGGCCCTCACATCTCTTAAAATGGCCCTCACCCAAAAGTCACCAAATGCCTACATGTGGCTAAATCAAATGAATATTCTCTGGTCTTCATCTCACTCAATTCACAGCAGCATTCAATACTGTGGACTACTCCCTTGGTTTTCTTTCCCCTCCTTCTATCTTCTTTTGGCTTCCACAACTACACATTCTTCTGTTACCTCTTGTCCTTCTGGTCACTTCTCAGTATCTTCAGTAGGTCTGCCCCCTCCAGTGGGAAATTATATGGCAGAGCTCCCCAGGACTTGGTTTTACTCGGTTCCCTTCTTGATTCATGCTCTTTCTCTTAGCGTTTCCATATATGCCCGCCCAGGGGACAACTGCCAGTTACATCAGAGTTTCTCAAGGTGTGGTTCGTGGGCCAGCCTGCATCAGGATCATAGGACAGAGGGCATGCTGAAGTCCATATTCCTTAGCACTATCCAAGGCCTATAGAATCAACTCTGTGGGTGGGCACTGGGAATCTCCATTTTAAACTAATTCTCCAGGTTGCTCTCAACCCCACTGAAGTGGGAACCACTGTATTTGTCAAGGAATGACAGCCTGGCTGATATCAACAGACGCAGCTCAACATCTCCATCTACTGGCTTCCTGACACTAGTGTCTTGGTTTCACAAATGTAGTCCATGGATGTTAAGAAAGGACCAAAAATGTGAAAAAGAGAAAAAAATCATGAAAAAAAAGAACAAAGGGTAAGAATGGAGTATCTGCCTGACGAATAATCAAGATTGAATTATATCATCTTTTGACTTTTCTAGCACTGAGCTAGAGCCTTCAGTATCAAAGTTTTAAGGGTAAATTAAACTGGTGCCTTTCACTTCTCATCCAACTACAGAAAACACTTGCATCGGATGACTCCTATCTATAGATCATTATAGCAAGTTTCTTATTTCTTATAATGTACCAAGGACATTTAATGAATTTTTAAGGTTAGCCTTCCAGAAGTTGGCTAATGAAAAGCATTCTACTTTCCACTAGTAATCTAATAGGAGGCACTCTGATTTAAACGAACTTCTACCTTTAAGTCTTTGTCCCAATTACTAAAATAATAAATGAATCTTCAGTGTAAAAACTTTCATGAAAAATATAATTTAAGAAGGGAATGGAATTCCCACATAATTCCACTACTCAGACATAATGTACCACTTTCAGTTGGGGGTACCAGTTCCTTTCATCCTTCTCTCTCTACTCAGGTAGATAGATAGATGACAGATAAGTAGACGGCTGCCTGGATAGAGATGCAGATATAGATATAAAGATATACTTATAGAGATCTGGTTAGAAATAGAGATATAGACTCTCCCTACATCATTGTAACTTTTCTACCTACCTTGGTTCACTGCCTGCTCTGCAATTTTTATTTCTGTTTCTAATCATACATTTTCCGTCTTTTATCTAAGGTTGACAAACAAAGTCTTCAAGATTTTATTGACTCTAATCATGCTTTCACACTGCCTGGTTTAAGTACCAGGATGCCATTTACTATTTATTTGCTTTGAATAATTATCCTCCGTATGCCTTCAGCATTCCATTGACTCGTGTAAAAACACCAGTGTCTTGGGTGAGGAATGGCTAACTCCCAGATTCCTTCCTGTACTACAAAACCACCCATTCTATCATCATAGAGTTGCATCTTGACTTCCTGCAGTGACCTTCACTGAAGAGTATCATTTCACTTCCTTATTCTTGGTAAACTTTTCCTAAGGTTGCTCTCCATCATCTTGGCATTTCACTATTGGAAATGAAAGATTGGAGTGGGGAAAGGGTGGGCCGTGTTGAGCATTAGTCCGGATAAGATATCTGTCTCCCATGCCTCCTTTTTTTTTGTCTCTAGGCAGATTGTGTTAGATTTCTCCCTTGCAATCCAGGTATATCTCAGTGTCTGAGAGTGAATTTTGGAGAGACATGGGTGGACATTCTGGCCCTGCCACTTAATAATTGTGAGACATGGGCAAGACACTTGGGTAGTTAGACTCAAGTACCCTCAGTGGCATTGGAAAGGATAAAATGAGACTTTGAACATGAAGGGGTTTTCGTGTGGAATGACACACTTAATAATAACACATGACTGCTATAAGGACAAGTGGGAGCAGGGAGAAATTAGGATGTCAGAGAGCCCCCTTCAACCCCCTTAACAACTTCCAGAGCTCTGTACTCCAGACCTCACCCCTTTAACAGATTATATTTCAGGGTGTAACATCACTGATGCTACTGGCCTCTTTCTACCATCCTGAACCTCTCACCTTCACTAACCTCTAGCCTTTGCCTTAAAATCTTGCTCAGAGCTCCACTAAACTCCACTAAAAACCAAACCAAACAGAAACAAACAGCTTCCTTCAGCCTTTTTGTCCCCTCAAATAAACATCCTTTATTCTTCTAAAAGCATTTACGAGTACTCTCCTGCCAAATCTGCACTAGGCCCAGGTATGCAGGCAGAAAAGGTGTAGCAGCCTCTACTTTCAGATAGTCCACTGGGACCAACACACATAAAGAAAATGCTGTGCAACTGTGTTATTACTGCTAGAGGCATGGAAACTTATGGGAGAATGGAGCAGGGGCTCCCAACCTAGTGGACAATGAGAGCCTGTGAGTCGTACTAACTGTTGTGTCCCCAGCCTGAGACAGAGCAGAACCCTGCGCCCCCCCCCCCACCCCGCCAACCCCTGCCTATTGTTTATAGAAAAGCGGAAGTCTTCCAGGCCTCCCGGAGTCATGAAATAGCAAGCCCAAGCAGTTGATGATACAGACAATAGAGTCACAGGCTCACTGTCTGATGCACATTCCTGAGTCCTTTTACAGATACTGTAACTGTCACCAGCAGGAAAGGGCTGACTGCATGATGATCAGAAGTCTTCCCTGGCCTCCCCTTCAGTAATCTCATGAACAAACCATGTGAACAAGATAGCATCTAGGGAAAATTCACAAGGAGTTGACAAGCCTACACAACAAGCCTGCACACAGTGGAGGGTGGTGATGACCCCGATGCCCTATCTCAATGATTAACTGAGATTACTCCCCCCTTTCCTTTTGAAGCCTTCATGACAGGGTGGAATCTAGGGAGACGGTCTTTGGGGGACTTGAGTTCACCATCTCCTCATGTTAATGAGGCTGTTGCCCCCAAGATCATACCCTTGCCCCTCCCTCAATTAAAAACCAATTACCTTTATCTAAGTCTCAGGAGAAAGCTGTAAAGAGAAGAAACAAGAACTAGCTGGAACCAATATTGCCCAAGATGGTGGAGAATTCAACTTCTAGTAGACCTTAAGCTTCATTGAACACCCAATGTAATGCATTAGCATGTTGAATGACACACCGACCAGCACCATGACAGTTGACCAGTGCCATCACAACAGCCAACAAAGCCATAATAGGACAGGGAAAAAAAGGAGATTGGCTCCAGCACTCCCAGAATGAGGATATGATGGCAGAAGCTTCCCAGATAAAGCCCTACATGGCCCAATCCGGAGCTGCAGCTGTCTCGATCCGCCATCTTGGCTGATGGCTCCCTACTTGAGCAATTTCTCTCCCTTTCCCTCTTTTGACCAATAAAGGAACCTTTCACTTTGTCCCTCTGCCTCTGCTGAGAATTCATTCTTTCTCAATCATCAGGCAAGGACCCACACATTTGGTACCAAGTCTTTCCAATTTGGGGATCTCTCTTTCTGCTAACGAGCCTAGCTCAGGGGCCAGCACACACAGTACATGAGCATTAAATCATGAATGTACACTCAATGAAGAACAATATCTTAACTGAATTGTAACAAATGTTTGAGACCTTGGGAGGGGAGGGTGTGAAGAAGGAAAGAAACAGAATAGAGGAAAGAAGAGAATTTTAAGAGTCTGGGATTTACTTTAAAAATATATCCACAAAGAAAAATGAAATTTAAAAAAACCCAGTATCTTAATCATTGTTAAATGGGAATTCACTGTGCTCTTCTCCTGAGTTTTTTGTGTTTTTGAAAATTTTCATTAAAACTTTTGTTGAAGAAATAGACATATATTGAGATTATCACAGTATTTCTATTTTTGGTCCTGCTGATGTGATGAATCACACTGATTTTCCAATGGTGGGCCAACTTACATTCCTGGAGAAGACCCAACTTCTTCATCAAGGGTGGGTTCTTCAGGAACTCACTGGACAGGGAATGTGAGTGCTGCGTTTAGGATGTTCCTGGTGGAGATTGGTCTGTGGTTTTCTTTCTTAAGATACCTGAGCCAGGCTTTATTGGCGACATTCTGTTGACCACCTGGGATGAGTCAGACAGCATTCTCCTTCTTTTTCTGTTCTTTGAGGAGGTTGTGTGATATTGGTGCTATTTCTTCTTTAAATGTTTTCTCCCGAGTACGAATTATACTTTACTTTAGAATCCTTGATCTGATAGTCATGATTTGTATACTTTTTGGTATGTTTTATAATAATTTTAAGATACACATTTTTTGAGAAAGAGTAGGCAAAAATCAATTTTTAACTTAGAAAACATTTCATTTGCTAGCTAAGGGAAATGCACTCACCTGACCCTAGTAACTGGACTAGAAATACCACCCTGGCATAGATAACAACTCTTTACATAAACTTTCCTTGTCATTATCATCGTCATTGACATTTACTGGGCAGGACTATAGGCCAGGCACCGTGCTGGATGTGTTACTCATGTCATTTACTTTAATCATCACCCTAAGCCTATGTGGTAGGTGCCAGCATTCATTCCCAGCATTCCAAAGAGAAAGCTGAAGCATAACAATGTCCAGGATCCAGGACTCGAATTACGTGCAGATTATGTTGTGTTCATCTAACCACAGAAATGTGCATTACACCCAAACAGTCATTTCTCCAAAGTCTTTCTACTATAAATTCTTCACTTCTACCATGATGCCCATATGGCCTGAACATTGACCATGATTTGTAATTATATAGACTTTTTTCTTCCTTGAGTTATTGTCCTTTCCCCCTATAGCCTGCAAGAACCACTGGAGCGGGCATTCACTGTGGAACCCCCAGCAATTGGTGCAAGGCGTGGTCCAGAGGAGGCTCTGGATGAAAGGGGAGAGTAGTATCAGTGACAAGGTAGAAAATGCTTGATGTACATACTTACTAGAGGGCAGACCATGGTGCCTCTGTGTAGGTGGCTGGGGGAAGGTGGGACAAGTTCATGTAGGAATGAAATCTGAGTGTTTCTCTGTCCCACTGTGAAGTCCTCTGCCTTCCCTCTGGAGCATTCCCCTCCCCTGGCCCCACTGCCAGCCCCAAGTCACCCAAGTCACTAGGCTGAGGGCTACAGCAAAGGCAGAGAGACTGGAGAGAAGGAAGAGGACTGGGTCCTGCATGCAGAGCAAGGGTCTTGGAGGAAGGGGTGAGCCCAACACAGCTGGAGACAAAGAAGCGAAAGAAGAGAAACCTGGTTCTGCCAGCCTGGGGAAGGAGGGCGGGCTCTTCCTATGAGTGGCAGGGCCCAGCTGGCTTCTCTGAGGCCTTAGGGAGAGGCCCTGCCCCCACTGCCCAATGACCCCTGCACTCCTGAGCCCCCACAACAGAGGGGACACTTGGGCCCTCTATGGGGCGAAGGCAACATGAAAGGGGAGCCTCGGCTCTGGTCAAGGTGGGCTGGACAGACAGTGCCTCTGAGCTAAGGCAGTGCGGATGCTGTCCCCACCCCTTTGTACTTGAATAACAGAGGAATGGAAGACCGCCCTGCTCCACAGGCACGCACACAGACGTCAGTGGGGAGAGGGTGGGCACCAAGTTTGGCCTGGAGACAGCCACCAAGAACTTAAGGTCCCTCGGGAAATCTTTGAGAGACAGGGACAGGGCCTGAGACACAGGCCCAGCTGGGAGCTGTGCCACTAGAGCCCCAGGAGAGGGAGGAGCTGTCCCAGAGCCACCAAGGATGCAGATACACATGCCGATGGGAGGCTGTGGGGGAGCTGCCCTGGGGGCTGTGCCCAGCAAGGCTGAGGGCCTCCAAGGACAGGCCATGCGCTTGGCTTCGGGTCAAGGAGGCACAGTCCTGGGAACACCAAGTGCAGCCTCGGGGGACAGGACCTCCTCGTTTCAAACCACACGGGTGCTGCAGGCTGAGGGGCAGCGGCCCACACCCCTTGGCAGGGGCCAAGGGGTCTGGAGCCCACGTGTGGGCAGCGGCTCTGCCTTGCTCACCCCAGGCCCTGCTGCAGATCTGGCGCCTTTCCCAGGCCTCCCCCAGAACCAGTTCCTGCCCCAGGAAGGACCCCGCAGGCTCTGGAATGAGATGGTCAAAGGCGTCCCTCAGTCAAGCTCAGCCCCACCCCAGCCCCACAGGGGGATCTCCACATCCCTGCACAGCCTCATCCTGCCCCCCACCACTTGTCCTGGCACCCCTCCGACTACAAGACTGTGCCAGGCCCCTTCAGTCTGCTCCATGGCCTCCACTGTGGGGCCTGACTCCCAAGAAGGGTGGGGGAGGGGTGGGGCCCAGGTCTTCCCTGAACTGTGCCTCACATCCACACCCCCAAATCCGCCCTGCTCTGGGTGTCCCACCTCACCCCTGGCCTCCCTCCACAGGGCCCTGGCACTGGTCTCCTCATCTCGTGGCCTGAGGGCAGCTGCAGCACCAGACGGCAGGCCGAGGAGGGCACGGGGTCCCCCAGGGTTGGGAGCGGGGGTCAGAGCCCACATCTGCTGGCCCCGGTCTGGCATCAAGTGTGCTTTCCAGGACAGGGGCTCAGTAAGGTGAGCCCAATGGCCTGTTTCGTTTCCGCCTTAGCCCTTAACCCTCTTTCGCTGTCTTCCTTCCCATTTTCAGGAGGAGGGAGGACCTGGCCACCCCGGCTGGTCCTCACACTTGGACGAGGGAGCCTTGGGTGAAACAAGCTGGCGCTGCCTGAGAGCCAGCTGGGCCGTCTGCAGAGACAATGACGCACAAGGAGATACCCAGCGGGGCCCTGAGGACCAGGAAAGGGTGACAGCCCAGGAGACGCCAGAGAGACACCCCAACACCTGCCCCAGCAGAGGGTGGGCAACAGGCCGTGCCTGGGAGCAGGTGGCAGCGGAAGACCAGGGCCACCACCCCGTTGTCACCATTCGCAGTCTGCCTTGCATCCCCCAGCTGTGTTTCCGGGTCTGTCACTGCTAACCACGCGTCTCCAGCCAGGCTCACAGCTGTGTTTCCAGGGCCTGAACTGTGGTGTCTGCCAGCCTGGTCTGGATCCCAGGGCCTCCACTGAGGAGCTGGGGGACCTGGGCAAGACTCTGAACCTTCCTGTGCCCAGTGTTCTCAACTGGAGAGGAGGGGGCATAACGGTGCTCCTGTGAGGACTCAGAATGCAGTGGAGTTGAGTGTAGGCCCAGCGGCTCAGCCCAGTGCCTGGTACATAATAAGAATTCATGTTTCTTTTAGCTGTTTTTCATAGTTAAGGTTATGCTATATATGTGCCTAATTTCATGTTTTGGATTTTTCCCCTGGATTCTTCAACTCTTTATTCTTGCATGATTGATATATTCTATCATATGCTATCATATCATATCTAGCACAATTTAATGCTTTTGTAACATTTTGATTAAGTATTTTTACATGAATATTTATTTGCATTTCAGATGATCTCAGAAATATCATTACTACAGGGTCAGAGAATGTGAACATCTTTAAGACTATTGATCTTCTGTAGCAGGACTTTTGGCAGACAATACCAATTTGCTTTCTTACTGTCAGCAAATGAAAGTGCTCCTTTGTTTTCACTCAAATTACCATTTTAATTGCTCTTTTATGAATGGGAAAAGCTATCGTCTCTTTATTTGCATTTCTTTTGTGACTAATTACAGCAGGACTTAATGGCTATTTGTATTTTTCCTTTAGTGAATTGCCCTTACCTATCAATTACCCACTTAGCTGTTGGAGGCTTAGTACTTTTATTCTCACATTTTAAGACCAATTCATATATTAACCTTTTGTCCATTACATTTGTTTCAGATGTTTTGCTCCACCCACCACTTACATTGTTGTGCTTATGATGCCTGATGTAAAGATTTTTCTTTAATTTTATATTGTTGAATTTATTGAGATTTTTGCTCTGTAACTTCTTTCATTGCTTTTAAGCTCAGAATATTCTTTCCTATCCAGAAGGATGTAAGTATTCACTGGTATTTTATTTTAATATTTTTCTTTATATTTAGCCTTTAATCCTTTTGATAGATATTTCAGAGTATGGCATGTGTTCAGGATCTTCACTGATTCTTCCTCCAAATAGCTAAATATTCTAATATCATCTTTTGATCATCCTCCCATAGTTAGGATTGCTGTTCCCTTTATTTATAGTGCACATACACGTGTGTGTGATTCCCACACATAGTCTCTTTCGGATCCACTCATTTGTTCAATCTGATGCCACAGTGACATGGTTGCTCTGCAGTCTAGAGTTCTATCTTGTAGCCCCTGTAGAAATGTAGAATTCTGACATCAAGGGAATGAGCCATGGGCAGAAGTATATGAAAAATAATTTTTAAATATCAAGTTTGTTATGAAGATAACCTAAGTTTGCATCATTACTACCCAGGTACTAATTGGCTTTAATGTAGTAAGCAAGCATGTACCGAATGATACTAAGGCTTTAAGATGAAAAATCTGCTTTGGGAACAATTATTCAGGTGAAAGAGCGGAGTGGGCTGGATTTACCGCAGAAGCAGTCGTGGAAGAGAAGAGACTTGAGTAAGCAGTAGGAGGGAATGGCCGGAACCACATCACCACAGCTAGAAAGAGCAGGAGGCTTGTGCTCCACACAGGCAGTCAAGACTGCTGCCTATAAAAAGGGAGTCAGAGACCAGAGTGGGCTGGCTCTGGGAGTACAGGCAAATGCATGGAAGTGGGACAACTCCCAGACAGGAGACAGGAGGGGCCTCTTTGGCTGTGCTTGAGCCCCCAGCAATCATGGTGCAGAAAAGCCCTTCCCAGGTTGTGAGCCAATGACGCTCCCACTGAACCCTCAGAGGTTGAGGGACACCTCCCAGGTCACCCAGCTGGGAGGCAGACAAGTGGAGAGAAACATCAAGACTCTCTCTGCTGCCACACCTGCCCGTGTTCTCTGAGGTCAGTGAGACTGGCTGTTCCCTGGGCTTTACTCCCAACAGTTAGCATCTCTACACAGACTCACAGCAAAGTGCTTCTGTGCGTCTTCCTCCACGTGGTCAACATCAGTTGGGTGCTGTGCTCTGCACAGGGCCCCGTGCTGGCAGTCAAGGGGGCCAAGCCAAAAGACCCTGGAGGCTGAACCAAGCACAATGGCTTGGCACAATTACAATTCCTTCACCTGTGCCAGGGAGACCAGCCGCCCATGGGGCCGCGGTGGGGGTGGGGTGGTGGAGAAGGGAGGAAGGGGGCAGAGTGTGTGCCTATCTGGGTGTTACACAGGACTCTCACATGCGAGCATGGCCACAAGAACTCATCCCCACCCTGTCATCCCCTTCTCAACACCTTCTCTCCCATAAGGCAAGAGAAAAGGCAACTGCTGTCTCATTCCTCATGTCAGAGAAGGGCCCTCTCGTCCCCAGGTCCACACACAAGTGGGAAATCTGGAACCCTGCTTGAACTTTACCTGGGCCTTCTCCCTCTCTGGCCTGAACTGCTGCAGAAGCCCTCTCTGCTCCAGGCTCCCCTCCCTGCCATCCGGTTTACCACACTAGATCCATTCCTCACCATCACCTTGCTTCAAACCCATCGGAGCTCCCTGCAGCCCTTGGGGTAAAGGTCCTAGGTAGATGGGACCAGGTTGACGGATTCAGGTGCTTGCTAGAAAGGAGGCACCGAGGGCCTCCTGTGGGCCAGGCTCTGTTCTAGGCACTACAGATGCCAGGGTGAGAAGCATCAGCCAAGCTCCTTCTCCTGGCGGGGTGGGGTTTGCCATCGGAGGGGAGAAGGGAGGCCCTGAGCCCAAAAGCAAAAGCCCAAACTAGCATCTATCAGATGATGACACATAAATCAACTCTGCTCTCATGAATATGAGTGGAGGGTGCTCCGGGGCCCGCTCCTGATATGGGTAACCAGTCAGAGGAGGCCTCCAAGAGTGGGGGGACGTTTCAGCTAAGACCTGAGTGAGGAGGAGGAGGCCACTGTAGGAAGTACTTGGGGCAGGTTGTCCCACACAGAGGAGGAGGAACGACAAAGGCCACAGATGGGAACGAGCTGGGCGTTCTCCGGGGCCAAGCAAGCTGGCCAGTGCAGCAGGAGTCTGGTGAGAGGGGCTGGGAGTGGGTGGCGTGGGAAGAAGAGCATAGAAGGAGGCCAACCCCAGGGGGGACGGGCTGTTGGCCAGGAGGGGGACTATGGGGTTTACTCTAAGGAGATGGGGAGCTACAGGGAGGATCTGCCACCAGGGAGTGCAGTCTGGTAGTGTTGCAGAGAGTCGGCCCTAGCAGTCACATGGGTGGGAGTGAAGTAGAGAAAGGGGAGTGAAGGCAGGGAGAGGAGGAGACAGGGCTAAGGACCATGGAGATGTGGAGAGGGGTAGCAGTCACCGACTAGAGTAGATAAAATCAGATGATGGGTTAGACTGGGGGCGAGGAGCAAAGGAGAGAGGAGAAAGGATCCTGGCTTCTTTGCTTCAGCAGCCAGGTAGAAGGCAGAGCCCTTAGGGGAAACCTGGGGAAGAAGCCAGCATACTGAGAGGGATGAAGTGCTCCGGTTTGGACACCTTCATTCTGGAGTTCCCCGTGGGCATCCAAGTGGGCAGTTGAGTGAGCACACATGAAGCTCAGGGAAGAGGTCCCACCCAGAGACAGACCATTTGCAGCCATCGGCAGGCAGACAATCCCCTGGATGAGAGTGGTGTCAGAGGTGCCAAGGGTCCAGCAGCTGAGACTGGGAATTCGCCTCCAGCATGCTGAACTCTAAGTAGTGGAGGAGGCTGTTGCAGGGATCTCAGGCTGGCTGAGAGGGAGGAGGTCAGCCTGAAGGTGGAGGGTGTGACAGAGGCTGGGAAAAGAAAGGCTTTTGAGAAGGAAGGAGGGTCAACTGTGCTGGGAGGCAGAGTCAAAGGAAAGCTGAGAGGTGACAAAGGAAAGGCGGTGGAGACATCACAGCCCACCCTAGCAGAGAGAGGAAAGAGTGCCCTGAGGCAGAGCCCGAGAGTCCTGGACTTGGAGTCAGCCCCCCTATGGAAGGAAGGAGAGCAGGAAGAGACACAGCTGGGAAGAGGGGACACGAGTTGAGAGTCTTCCTGAAGAGCAGCTGGCCAGTTGGTGACATGGGTCCCACATATGTTCCTAGGGGAACACCCTCTCTGAGGAAGGATCACAGACAGATCATGTTGGAAACCAAGAAAGAGGACAATGTGGGGGTGCAGGCCATGACAGGACTAATGCCGGGATTCGGCAGACAGAAGTTCTCGAGGCCAGTGATAACAGGAGCAGTTTGCCTGGCTGAGAACAGGCAGGCTTGGCACTCAAGGGTGGGAAAGGGAGGGAGCCATGCACAAGACCAACTGGGAAAGCTGGTTTGGGACAGAACCCCCATGTTTCTTCATTTACCCAGCATTTAGCACCTAGGAGGTAGGAAAGCTGGGAGAGTGAGCGCATATGGCCAAGCTAAGATCCAACTATAAGGCCAGCTCCAATGTAGCCTGCTTCCGGGCAATGGGTTAGTGTAAAAAGAAATGAGAGTGCCTTCAGCCTTGATGCTAGGAACCTTCTAGAAACAGGCCAACAACGCTTCTCAGTGTTGGGGAGGAACTAAGCAAAGGAGATTCATAGAAGAGGACCCGGGAATGGCTGGCGAACTTCTGAGATGATGCCCGACCTCACCGCGGACCAGGGGAATGCAGGGCATACAGTAACGAGGCAGTGCTTCTCCCTGTGGGGTAGGCCAATGCTCAAGGCTGGACAAGGCCAAAGGCTGCTGAGGCTGTGGGGTACACAGGACCAGACGGCTCCCATGCCGCTGGCAGGAGTGAACATGGATTCAGCCACTCATGAGAGGTAGCAGATTAGCAATTCCTGGTCATGGGCACAACCACAGAATACACAGTCCCAGCAAAACCACTTCTGAGCTGGCAAGTGGCCCTGACAGGCATGTGCAGGCTGCTAGTGGCAGCAGCGTCTGTAACCACCAAAGACTATGAACCATCTAAATGCCCATCCTTGGGGTCATAGACAAATAAACTGGGGCTGTGATTCAACCAGGAGCATGAGTGAGCTGGATGCTTGGGGAAGCCTCGACCAGTAAACCTTGAGTAGGAAAAATAAGTCTCAGAAGAGGATGTCTGGCTGGATGCCAGGCAAGGAAAGAGAATGGGGGCAGGGGCAGCAACAACACCCAGACGTGTGACCCTGAGAGAACCCGTGTGCCGCCTGATGGGTGGAGACATTGTCCACATGGCCCCAGACTCCCATAAAGGTGCAGGGTGGTGAGACCCACAGGGACTGGAGGCTCTCTTTCCAGCCCAGCCAGCACTGTCTGGTGCACTCTCTAGCCTAGGTGCCAATGGAAAAGGGGAAGGACCTATGGAAGATGGGAGACCAGGGGCAAGCCAGCAAGAGGTCTCTGAGGAGGCCCAACACCCATGCTGCCTTCAGAGACCAAGAGAGACTGATGTCTCAGAGTCTATTAGGCTGGTAAGGGCACAGGGGGCAGGGAACACACTGAGCGCCCAACTCCCAACAGACCAGCTCTCCCGTACACACCATCAGGCAGAGACCCCAATTCTGTCCTTTTGCTAAGCTAAGGCCTGGAGAAGGGGCAAGGACTTGCCAAGGACACAGAGTAAGACACAGGCCCTGGGGTTGAGCTCTAAGTAGCAGAAGCCCACGCTTGAGATTTGGACTTAGAGTGAGCAAAACCTGGCACCCTCCTTGGGGCTGGCTACCTGGGCAGCGAAGCTCCTTTGCCGGTCAAGCACCCACAGCGGTGGTGCCTGCGGTTCCAGGCCCCCCAGGCGAGCTGGGAGGGCAACGTGGGGACGGTGGACCCTCCACTGGGGTGGTGTGTGTGAACACGCGTGCACCTATGGGACATCTGCTCTGGGGAATCACACCTGGACGAGGTGCTCCTCACCTAGCCTTGGGACAGGACAGGACCCGTCCTGGGTGGGGAGGGGGAGGGGAAGAGCAGGTAAAAAAGGCCCAGAGGGATACTCCACTCCACTGCTCCCCACCCCCGGTATGAACGCACCTCCTGGCGCCCAGCTGCTCTCTGGTGGTGGGAACCCTGGCGAATGCACCCCTCGACATGCTGGCTCCCTGAGGACACGTTCTGGGAGGGGCAGGAGACAGGGCCGGGTCCTGGGCCCCGGGGGTCCCCACCTGTGCCCGCACCCCCTCGGGGGCGGGGGAAGGCACAGGTGACATCACCCGCGGTTCCAAGGGCGTCTGCGGCGGTGGCGGCAGCCGGGCAGCGTGACCTGCGCACTCCAATGGCCCTGCGGTCTCCAGGGCGACGCGGAGGGTCCGCGCTCCGCTGCCACTGCGCCCCCGCCCTGGGTCCCCACTGCAGTGAGCGGTGGCGAGCAGGCGCTGGAGCGCTGGTCCACGTGCGGCGGGGAGACAGGGGCCGGGAGCGGGAGACAGCGGGGGAAAGTGGGGCGCCGGACCCTGTGGGCACTCAGAGCTGCCCCGGGCCCCTCCTGCTGGGACCTCGGCCAGGAAGGAGCCCGACCGAGACGAAGGTACCAGACCCCGGGAGGGTGCGCTTGGCCCCGGGAGACCCCCACCGCCCTCCGCCAGCCTCGGCGGGACTGCCACAGCCTGCGGGGACGGGGACGGGGACGGGGACGGCGTGGGGAGGGGCTGTGGTCCCCGAGGGGCAGGCGGAGAGCGGGGCGGGGGCGTCTACCCTGGACCGCAGAGGCGCGGTGGGGGGAGGAGGGGCAGCACCGGGTGGGGGCGGGGGCGGGGGCGGGGGCGGGGCGGCCTTAACCTCGCTCTTGTCCGGTTCGCATTCACAGGCTGTGGAGTCCTGGGCCATCTGCTGTTGCTCTGGGAGTTGGCCCAGATTTATGTGCATCACACACCGATGATTCTCCCCTAAATTAGACTCCGCAGAGTTAGGAAACATGCCTTTGAGCCTGTTGCAGGACTGGTGTCGGGGCGGGGTGGGGGGGGGGACATCTGAACACCTGGAGGTCCATACTCATTCTGGGGATTCCTGAGGCCTGTGGTGAGGATGAGTTTGAGGACACTCTTCAGGACACTTTCAGGCACCTGGGCAGGTGTAGGGTCATTGGCAGGATATTTAGGAGGGAGGAGAATGACCAAGGGTTTCTCCTAGAGCTTAGCCAAGATACCGACTATGCTTTGAACCCCAGGGAAATACCAGGAAAGGGAGGGCCCTAGAAAGTGGTTGCAAAACCTTGTAGCTCAGATGGCGACTTTCTCAATAGACTGAACCGCTTCTTAGAGGAGGAGAGGTGGACAATGTCAGACATGAACAGAGTCCTTGGATCAGACACCAGTTGTCCTGCTCCGAGAGTGGCCATGTCACCTGATTTCTGGACCTGGGCCCAGGCCCCGGGGACAGCCGCACAGCCTCTGCTAGAACAAAGGTACCGAGAACTGAGAGTATTTTCTGGGAACACCATGTACATCCCAGGGGTGATGGTATTTTAAGCCTGGTTCGAACACACCACTGAGGTGCTACAGGGTGCCTGAAGGGGAGAAGAGGCGTTGGCTGATGGAGTGCTTGCGGGGCCCTGCCCTCCAGGTGGTCAGTGGGCTCCAGGCCCACAATGCTGCCCTAACTGTGGAGGAGTGCCTGGCAACACTGTGGCAGGCGTTTGGACCTGTGGAGAGCCGTAAAATTGCCCATGTGAAATTTTGTAAGGCATATCAGGAGGCAGGTGAGAAAGTCTCTATCTTTGTGTTACGTTTGGAACACCTGCTCCAGAGAGCTGAAGGAGAAAAAACACTCTTACGAAGGAATGAAAATCAGGGTGGGGCCACCCTTACTGACAAACTTCAAAACAGGCTGATGAAACAACAAAGGAAGCCTCCTAGGTTCCTGGCACTGGTGAGGCTCCTGCATGTGGAGGAGGACTGGGAGACCACTTTCAGGCCAGAGAGAGGCTGGAGTGGCCAGAAGCAGGCATAAGTTCATCTGCCAGAGCCAGCGGTTCCAGGGCAGTGTCCTTCCCTGTCCCTGGATGTGCCCAGCAGGCCAGGCCTTCCCAAGGTTCCTGACGCAGAGGGGGCAGAGGCCACCACTGAAAGGAGGTTGTGCCAAGGGCCAGCACTCCAGGCTCAGGAAAACAGAAACACCACATGTCCTGCAATAGCCGTGGAGAAGACGGCCACATGAGGGCACGGTGCAGCAACCCGGCAAGCCTGCTCTTGGCAAAGCAGGAGAGACAAACTGCCATTCAGTCGGGAAATGAGAGCTGGGTCTGGGACAAGACCCATCCCAAGCTAAGGTGAAGTAGGCTCAGGAGAACAAGGCAAGGTTTCTTACTGTGGGCCCAGGAGACAAAATAGTTATTGGAAGAAGGGGAAGGGGCAGTCCACACAAACAGCATGGGGCTTGAGCGAGGCAGAGGGGCAGGGAAGCCAAGCCCAGGTCAAGCCTCCTTGTCCTCTGCCAGCTGAAAGGGACTCCATCAACCAAGCCACAAGCAGCTCAGTGAAGGCCAAGCACGGGGCTCTGAGGAGGTGCTGGTGACCCAAACAGGGGGCCACCATATTTAGCACACGGGCTGCCCGAGCCTTAGAGACCCCAACGCAGCAGACGCTGAAAGGGTGTGGCCAGGTGTGTGATTTGATAAAGCCGCCCATGAAACTCGACATATCAAATTAGCCTAATTATATGTAGCACCTCTGTTTTTATAAAGTGAAATCTCTTTTGTGATTTTCCAGGATCCCTCTTGGAAAACACAAATAAAACTTGAGACCAAGGATATATCACTAAGGATTTGAGTGTGGAAGGTAAAATTAAGAAGTTGTCAGAAGCTTTGAATATTTCTTTAAATAAGATGATAGCTCAGCGAGAAACACTACTTGTCTATCTACTTTACCAAAGTGACAAAATATTTTAAAAGTAAATAGAGGAGGCAACGCAATTATAAAGAACCTTAGTTCTTTCAAAAGTGAGACTTGGTTCTCAAGTAATTAAGGCTATAATAAAGTGAACATAAAGCAAAGAAAATTATTCTGGTAAGAAAGAATCCTTGCTTTCTAGGCAGATTACTCAAGAAGCAAAGAAAAGCTTTTCATTAACTCTTATTGAGAGCACACCAATAATCTAAGAAACATGTCACCTTATTAACAGAGAAAACGAAATTCTAGTTTTGCATCAGTGTGCTATTTGATATTATAGCTCATCTTTAAAACCTTATAAATAAAGCCATTGAACTTTAACTACCATTGACCACAAGAAATAAAATCCCTTTTCTGAGAACCACATCCATCCAGGTTTTGTCCTACACATTCATCTTTCTCATTCTGGAACAACCAGTCATTTTACTTTCGGACAAAATTATTCTTTTTCTTTAACAAAAACGCATTCTGCATACCTTCTATACTTTATTTAGTCTAAATCTAAGGTTTATTTTTTCTCAAAGTCTAAGGTTTTCAGTTACCAAAAGATCTTGGAAAGTATCTTTAAGGCTGATGTACTACACATGGAATATAATTACTATTGAAATAAAGTTTTGTGAGAATGAGTTCCCTTTCATTAATTTCTGAGAATTTTGAGTATTCAATTTATAAAAGCACTTAATTATCTCTAAACCAATAATAATGGAGCTCCTTGGGGTGATTTTATAATCTCATTTGGTAATACCATCAGGGGTAGGAAATGTTACGTACACATATGGGCACACAAAAACATGCATATAAAATAAATAAAAGTCCCGGGGAAGTAATAGACAGCATGGACACTATACTTAATAATAGTGTACTATATTGTATATTTGGAAGTTGTTGAGAGAGGAGATTTTAAAAATTCTCATCGCAAGGGAAAAAAAAAACTATGTGTGGCGATAGATGTCAAATAGACTTATTACGGTGGTTATTTTGCAACATATACAAATATCATTAAGTTGTACACTTGAAACCAATATATGTTTTTAGAGGTGTTTCTTAACCTCCACTTTTCTAGGATCACAGTCAGAACACGTCTTCCCATGGTATCACCCTCTGTGACAGCTCGTGATACCTGTAATGCCAGGGGGCTGAGTGGGGGCTTGTGAGAGTCCTCAGGTAAAAGTAGGTAGGGTAGGTAGACCCCTACTTGGGGTCTGCGACTTTCTGGCAGCAGCAGGTAAGCGCTTTTGCTTGGCACAGGAACCGGAGTGATTAACCGGCCTCTCAATAGTTCCTTCTAATTAAGGAAGGCGTATTCAGGTCTGTGCTTCCCTTCCCAGACGTAGCGCGTATCTGTGCTCAAAGGGGAGTCTGCAGATATCTTGCTTAGTAATCTTTAATTTAAAATTTGGTTTGCTTTTCATATTTTTATGAAGACTTTACCAAAAAGCCTCTTCTTTTGTGTCCCAAATAAAGCAAAAGAAATTTATTCTGTCACCAAAGTCCCACAGCTTGAAAAGTGACTACAGGCTTCGGAGCCGTGATGCTCAAAGCGTCCGTCAAGGATTCGCCGCATCAGTCATCACGCTTTCGAGAAACGCAGAATCTCAGTCCCGCCCCAGCCCTCCCGACTCAGAGCTTGGCTTCTTATCGAGATCTCCCGGGGACTGTGCATGCCTTCCAGGGCACTAAACTGAGATTCACCCACGCCCTTATCCGGAGCAGCGCATTAGTGTCTCGCGGGCCCCTGGGCAAACATTGCAGCCGTCCTTTTGTGGAAGAAATCGCCTCTGGAAAAGGGCGGGAAGCAGTTTGGGTACTAGATGGGTAATGCTTGGTCGTGAAGTCGAGAGTATAATGGGAGAGTGAACTCCTTTGATAGTTTTCTACCTTTTGGTGAACCCTGCAAATTTTCATGCTTTTGTGTTTCACAGAAAGCAGCTGTATTCTTTTACCTAGAAAACAGCCTGATAAACTGGGATCTGGATTTCCTTTAGTGAGCACCCGCTAGGGCTTTACTTTTGCACTCAGCTCTGTGCAGACTGCGTGGAGTATTCAAATAGGGACAGCGGCTGGTGACTGTCACGCCACAGATCCCGTCCAATGGGGAACAGACACGAGGAACAGGAACTGCAAGGACTGCTAGGCCTGGTACAGCACGTGGCAGGCCTGGCGGGCTTCTTCGAGCTAATCCAAGTCTGGACTCGGCCCAGCTCGGTAACGTAAGGCGCCCCCAGCTTGATTCCCACTCCCTGTCGCCCGGGGGAAAAGCAGGGACAGGGGCGCAGGGCGGGGCACGGAGTTCCCCCTTCGAGAGGGTGGTGGGTGACACGCTGCTAGGGCGCAGCCGCGAGCGGGCTGTGTGCAGTCCCGGGGCGGGGGGGGGGAGTCTGTCACCTCACAACCTCTTCCCGCCACCAGCTCCTGGCCCAGCCTGCACCGCGGCAGCGGAGGCGACAGGCGCAGGGTGGTTGCGGTGCTGCGGCACTCTGGTCTGGAGGCATCTCCAGCAGGTATGAGTTGTGGCCCGGGGCACAGAGAGCAACCCAAACCGCATGGGATTCCTCCCAGTGATCCTCGCCATCTTGCTTGGCATCCCAGGGGCTAGGGGCTGGAAGTAGGATCCCGCTGGGTCAGGCATGGCACCCCACCAGCTCCCTGCCATTTCCACACCTAACCCCGCCCAGAGCCACTGCGGTCAGGACAAGTGGCTCTGAGCCTTACCCTGGAGGGAAAGTGTCTTCAGTCCCACCCCTCTCCTGGCCTCCACCAGCTTCTACTGACCAGATGTATTCCTGCAATGGAATAGGGGGTGTTTGAGGTAGGGGGTGTGTGGAGGGGTGGGGTGACTTAGGAAGGTGGGCTTAGGTGTGTGTGCGGAGCGCAGGGGAATAAGGGTGGGAGGCTTCGGGACAGGAGTTGGACTCGGGTGTGGGCAGGGCTTGGGGCAGGGAAAGGCCTTAAAAAGAGGCCCCGACATAGCTTGGGTGGGGGCAGGGCTTCTTTAGGGATTTGTGGCGGGGTTTGAGACTTGGGCATAGGTGGAGGTAGGGCTTAGGAGGGGGATGGGACTTGGCTGGGGCAGGGATCCAGCTTCCGTGTGGGTGGCGCTTGGTGGCAGAAGTTGGGCTAGGGTGGGGGTGGGGCTTGGGGAGGGGTCGAACTTCTGTGGGGGTGGGGCTTGGGAGGGGATGGGACTTGGGAAGGGGTGGGCCTTGGTAGCGGCAGAGATCGAGCTTCCATGCGGGTGGGGCTTGGCGTCAGGGGTTGGGCTCAGGGGAGTGGGGCTTGGGAAGGGGTGGGACTTGGCGGGGGCAGGGATGGAGCTTCTGTGGGGGTGGGGCTTGGCCTCAAGGGGTTGGGCTCCGGAGGGGTGGGACTTAAGACAGAGGTTGAGCTTCAGTGAGGGCGGGACTCGGTGGCAGGGATAGGGCTTGGGGAGGGGTGGAACTTGACAGTGGGGGCAAGGTTTGCGGGCGGCGGTGGACCTGAGGGTGGGGCAGTAATCTTACTGTAAGGTCCCTTCTGTTCTAATACCGATTGCCAGTTGAGCCGTTTCTTGGCTCCTTATACCAGGGTACTTGTGGGCACCTCTGTAGACTCAGAATTGGCGCGGCCTGAGCAGGGGTGTCTGTGGCAGAATCATAGTGAAATACTTCTACCTTGCCTTGGACAGATCCAATGAAGCAGTACCCAGCACCCCGGGACCAGGAACTGCCTGACTGTGGTCAGAGCTAGAGGGCAGGCGTACTGTTGAGTGTGTGGGTGGAATCCCCGCAGCTGTCAGGGGGGCCCTAAGCAGCAGGTGAGCAGCTGTGAAGTGGACCTATGTTGGGAGGGGCCTCTGTAAAACTGACAAAAAGCAGGAGGGGAGGGGTGGTCTGCAGGGTAAGGTCACACCTAGGGTGAGAGTTGTCTGTTTCCTGCAGTGTGGTCCTGGAGACCCTTTTGGGGTCCCTTTTCGGCCCCTGATTCTAGTGTCTACACAATTTGAAACCATAAGCTCTTGTGTTTTTCAGCACTTGGTCCTTGCTGCCCACCCTCCAGCTCCCCTCCCCCCACAACAACAAAAGACACTTCTTTGGTCGGAGGCTGGTGACATCACCTGTTGCTCCCTGACCTGAATCTCCTCTGTGACGGAAACTCGGGGTCCCCGCTGTTTTTCGTATCCATGGCAACACTGCCGCTTGTCACACCTTCTCCACACCCACCAGTTTCGTTGCATGGTGCAGAACTCCAGCCATCTTTCTCATTTGTCAGGCATTTTCTGAGAAAGGAGGGAACGCCACGTCTCCATCCTCCGACCTTCGCCCCAGTGAAGAGGGTATCAGGTGCCCTGGGCCTGCAGAGCCCTGAGCCAGGGAGTGGGACAGCCACCTGTTCACTCCTGCTTGGAGGGCTTTGGCAGTGTTCCTCGGCATCTGGCCCCACCTCTTGACTCTAGCCTTTCCACCACAGGCACCTCCAGTACACACAGCAGAGTTCTCGGACTTTGAGGAGGAACCCACAGCAAGAGGAGGTCAGCAGGGAGGGGATGAGTTGGGGGTAACTTGGCCTGAAGAGACCCCTCCACCAAATGATTGGGGAAGCCCTGAGAAGCAGGGATCCCTGTGAGTGGAAGTGGGGGAAGAGGAGGGGCTTTTGGTGGGGGTGGGAGGGTGGGCATTAATGATGCTCTCATCCCGTTTGCATTGCAGGCTGTGGAAACCTGGGACGATTCTGCCTTCATACTTGGCACTGGCTCAGGATTTTTTGAGTCCTGGTCCAACACTGTGAGCTGATTCCTGCCCCCGGTGTTAGATCGGTCCATAGAAAGCGGGAGCGATGGCCTTGTCACTGTTGGAGGATTGGTGCAAGGGGATGGACCTGGACCCCAGGAAGGCCCTGCTGATCGTGGGGATCCCTGTGGAGTGTAGTGAGGCTGAAATTAAGGAGACCTTGAAGGCAGGCTTACAGCCCTTGTGCAACTACAGGGTGCTGGGCAGAATGTTCAGAAGGGAAGACAATGCTAAGGCAGTTTTCATTGAATTAGCTGACACCATCAATTATGCTATGATGCCCAGTCAGATACTAGGAAAGGGAGGTGCCTGGGAAGTGGTGGTGAAACCCCGTAGCCCGGATGATGAATTTCTCCATAGACTGAACTACTTCCTGAAAGACGAGGGCCGGAGAATGGTCGATGTGGTCAAGACCCTGGGGTACACCACCCCCACCGAGGGCATAGAGCCAGACGGCTTGGCTCAAGTCAAGGCACCCGTTTGGCAGCCTGTGACAGAAAGCATGTGGTACCGGAAACTGAAAGTGTTTTCAGGGAGCGCTAGCCCCAGCCCGGGCGAAGAGAACTTTGAAGCCTGGCTGGAGCAGGTCACTGAGATGATGCAGATGTGGCAAGTGTCTGAGGCAGAGAAGAGGCGCCGTTTGGTGGAGAGCTTGCGCGGCTCTGCCCTGTCCGTCATGCGGGTGCTCCAGGCCAATGATGACGCCATGACTGTGGAGCAGTGCCTGGACGCCCTGAAGCAGATCTTCGGGAATAAAGAGGACTATAGAACCTCACAGTTTAAGTTCCTCCAGACCCTTCAGAAGTCTGGGGAGAAAATCTCGGGGTTTTTGCTGCGCTTAGAGCCCCTGCTGCAGAGAGCCGTGCGGCACAGCCCCTTGTCAGTGAGAAGCACAGACATGATTCGCCTGAAACACATCCTGGCTCGGGCCTCCATGACTGCTGCCCTCCGGGGCAAGCTAGAGCTCCTGGATCAGCGAGGGTGCGCTCCCACCTTCCTGGAGTTAATGAAGCTCATTCGGGATGAAGAGGAGTGGGAGACCACCATGGCTGTGACCAAGGAGGGGCAGAAGCAAGTAGGAAGGGGCCGCAAGGCACCGGGCAGGCACGTAGTGGCTGAGGCCACTGTCCCAACACCTCAGGTCATCCTACAGGCAGGGCCATTTAGTGAGAAGAGCGCTCAGACCATCCAGAAAGGGGCTGTCCCGACACTGAAGCGCAGGCGACTGTCCTGCTGCTACAGTACCGGGGAGGAAGGCCCCAGCCAGGGGGCGTGTCCTCGGGCCAAGAACCAACCTTCACCAAAGCAGAGTCCTCAGCTTGCAGCAGAAGAGTCGGGAAACGGGACAGGGGCTGGGGCTATGAGCCATCCCGAGCCCTAGGAAGCTTAGGCTCAACAGATCCAGGCATCCTCTCCCCTTGCAGGCAATGGAAAATTTTTAATGAGGGAAAGGGGCAGTGCACAAAAATAGCAAGGGGCTTGAGTGGGGAAGAGGGGCAGGGCAGCCAGGCCCAGGCCGAGCCCCGTCGGCCTCCACCAGCCGGAAAGGACTCCATCCAAGCCAAAACCAGCTCAGGAAGGTACTGGCGACGCAAACAGAGGGCCGCCACATCCAGCACACAGGCTGCCCAAGCCTCAGACAGAGACCCCAGTGCAGCAGAGGCTGAAGAGGGTGCGGCCAAGGGCTCTGGCCTCGGCCCCATCTTCTGGCCACCCCCAAACACCCACCCCGTGGGCTCTCAGCTAATGATGCTGACAGGCCCCCAGGCCACGCGGGGCCTAGAGGAGCCTTCCCCGGGGCCATCCCTGCCAGAAGGAGCCAGCACCGGTGAGGAAGAGCTGCGTGGCAGAGGGGCGATGCCCCGGAGAGGGGTTCGTAGGGTCCAGCCCATCTTCAGGATCATCTACACTGCTCCAGGGGGGCCCCAGGAAGGCAGCACCCTGGAGCCTCTGCGCCAGTGAGGGCAGGAGACCCAGCGGCCCCAGGGACCAAGCACCGGCCTACAGGCAGTCTCCTCCCCCTGCCCCCAGGAAGGGCCGTGGGGGCAAGGAGCACCAAGACTGTAAGGAGAAGATGCGCAGACAAGAGCTGCAGCTCAGCTTGGCAGGCAGGGCTCCTGGGTACCTGGTGGGCCAGTACCCCACAACAGGCTTTGGTGTGAGTGGGTGTGCAGGGAAACTTGTTCCAAAGCAGGAGGAGGAGGAGGAGAGGAGGAAGGGGAGGAGGAGGGAGAGTAGGAGACAGAGGAGGAGCAGGAGGAAGACGAGGAGGAGACAGGCGGAGGTGAAGGTGGAGAAGGAGGAGGAGGTAGTGGTGGAGAAGCAGGAGGGTGGAGGATTCGTTGGTGGGAGGGAGGGGTGTTTCGTTCTTGTGTTTGTGTATGGCCACTGGAGACGTGCAGAGAACAGGCAAGGCGACCTGGGACTGACCTGGCCAACCACAGCTCACCAGCTGCCAATGCCAAGGCCACCGCCAGACCCTGCCAACTCGGGCGGCCGTCCTCGGAGCACCCCTGAGAGCCCAGCCCCGGCCTTGGTGAGGGCCACCTGAAGACGTCTGCCCCCACACTGCCCTGGGAGATGTCAGGGGCCATGTCAAGGTGCCTGGGCCTCCGAGAGGGGCCCCTAGTCACCGTCCCCTGGGGCAGGCTGCTCCCTGTACTAGGAAGCCCATAGGAAGCCTGTGTCTCTGTGGCCCCATAGTGATCTCCTCACCACCCCCACACCAGCCCCCGTTCCCGTGCAGAGCCCTGAGGTGCCCGTGGACCCAGGCCGGGTGTCCCTCCTACCCGGGCCGCCACCTCTGGGCCCGGCCACGTGCCCTGAGCTCAGGGCACCAAGGCTCTGCTCGCTCTGGCCCAGTGTCGTGAGCTCCACGTCCGCTGTGTCGGAGTAGATTTAGGCCAACCGCTGCTTGTTCTTGTGGAGATGTGTGTGTGTTCTTCTCTGAGCAGTACCCCCAGCCCAGCCCGGAGACCCCAGCCCGGTCCCAGGAGACGGCGGGAAGGACAGATGGACGACGCCCACGTGGTGGCCTCGGGAAGGAAGAACTGGGCCGGGGAAGGTCGGGGGCTGCGGAGGGTCCTCGGGGACCGTGCTGTGATCTGCCATCGCTGCTCCTCGTGACCCCTTGTCCTGGGCTTGGGGGAGCGTTCCCCGCCGTGTTCTCCAGTGTCCTGTGGGGGCCAGAGGGCAGGGCCAGGCCCCAGCACGTGGGCCAGAGGTGGAGGGGTGCCCTGGGGGCAGCGGTCATTGCTGGGGTCCACCGTCCTGGCCAGAGGCTGACCGTGGGGCCCTCAGGAAGGGAGACTACGCGGGGAGGGCCACAGCATGGTGGGAGGCAGCTGAGACACCTGGTGAGGGACCCCGGGAGGAGGAGGGGGCTGAGATCTGTGGGCTTTAGTGGCCGTTAGAAGTTCCTGTCTGTGTGGTCATTCCCTCTCTTCAGTAGTTTCTGTCAATGTTTCTCTTTAATAAATTTCGTTGAAAGTTTCAGCTGAGTCTGGCCTCTGCTGTGGGCGTTTGAAGGAAGGGTCTACTGGGGATGGGGGTAGGGGGAGGTGACAGTGGCCTGGGACCTCGAGTCAGCACTGGAGTATGGTTAGAGCAGGGTCCAAGAGGGTCTGTGTGGTACCCTGGGCTGGACGGAGCCAGGTGACAGGACTTGTGGGCATGCCCAGTGGTTGGCTGGGTCCCAGGAAACTGGGGGAGCCCCCAGGAATAAGTGGTTGCACGTTGGTTGGGGGGGACCGCAGGCAGGACCCGAAGCCACAGGATCCCTGGTAGCACTGTGTGTTTTCCTTCAGGGAGGTCACGTGTGCAGTCCCAAGGACCAGCCGGCCACAGAAGGGTCCAGGCGTGAGGTCAGAAGCCCCTGCCAGGACCTCAGTGCAGGACTGCGGGGTGGGGGGGTTTGTCAACCTGCCTGTGATCAGTCCACCTCTGCTTGACAACAAATGACCAGCCCTCTCTGTGCACGTGCACAAATCAGGTGGCTCCCAGGTCTCTTTGGGGTACAGGGACCTAGAGCCCATCTCTGGGTAATAAATTGCCAAGTCTGATTCCCTTTTTCTCAGTAATTCCTGCTTGCTTTCATCTCTCTCTCCTTGAATTTTACTCTAAGCAACAGTGAGGATCCAAGCCACATCACTCAGAAATCTCTTCTGCTAAATGTCCAATCGTATTGCTTGAAAATTCTCTTTCCAGGAAACACTGGGCCACAATTCGACTAAGTTTTTTGCCCCTTTATAACAAACATCTCCTTTCCTTTAGTACTCAATAACTTCTTCCTCCTTTTGGTCTGAGAAATCACCAGAATGACCTTTACCATCCATATTTCTGCCAACATTTTATCATGATTATTTATGTATTCCCAAAGAAGATATTTGCTTTCTCTCCCGCTCTCCTTTTTCATTGTGAACCCTCACCAGAATCACCTTTAGCGTCCATATTTCTATGACCATTCATAGGTGGGCCCCCATGGAAATGTAATATTTACCTCCGCCCAGGTTCCCACAGTGAATATCTGAGAAAAATCCCTTTGCTTTTCTGGCAGGGGTAGGGCAAAAGGAATACTTTTCAAATAGCCAGAGCGCTCTGCTCTTCTTAACAAGCCCATTCCTCATCTGCTGGTGTATTATGAGAGTCTATCTGACCTAGAGGGAAAGGAAATACCCAAGTCCAGCCCACTCTAGCCATTCTGTCTCACTGAAAGGGGAAAAATATTACCTGATAAGCACTGAAGTTCACAGTGCAGATGCACAGGTTTGCTAAAAGACTGAGACCTAATCATAGGACTGTAGAATACTTCCCTTCCCCTCACACCTCACCACCATATTAGTAAAGGCCTGTTTAGAATAGTTCCTTTTACCCAGTACATCATGCCTCGATATCCAGAAAAATTTACAAGACATACCAAAAAACAAAAAATATAGTTTGAAGAGACAAAGCAAGCATCAGGACCAGACCCATATACGGCAGGAATGTTGGAATTATCAAACCAGGAATTTAAAATAACTATGATTAATATGCTAAGGAATGTAATTGATAAAAGTAGACAGCATGCAGTTCAGATAGGCAATGTGAGCAGAGAGGTGGAAATTTTGAGAAAGAATCAAAAAGAAATGCTGGAAATGAAAAACACTGTAAAAAAATTAAGACTGCCTTTGATGGGATTACTAGTAGACAGGACACTGTTGAGAAAAGAATCTCTGAGCTTGAGACTATCTCAGTAGAAACTCACAAACTGGTAGCCAACAGGAAAAAGATTTTTAAAGACCCAGAATATTCAGGAACTGTGGCATGACTACAAAAGGCGTAACATATACCTAATGGGAATACCAGAAGGAGAAGAAAAAGAAGAAGGAATAGAAGAAAGCTTTGAAAAACTAATGACCAAGAATTTTTCCAGATTGATGTCAAGGCACCAAACCACAGATCCAGGAAACTCATAGAACATCAAGCAGGATAAAGGTAAAACAAACAAACAAAACAAAACCACACCTAGGCATATCATTTTTAAATTACCTGAAATCAAATATGAAGACACAATTCTGAAAGAAGCCAGAGGAAAAAGAACACTTAATCCACAGAAGAGGAAACGTAAGAATCACATCTCACTTTTCCTCAGAAACCATGCATGCAAGAAGACAGTGGAGTGAAATTAAATAAAGTGTTGAGATAAAGAAATTCCATCAACCTAGAATTCTGTACCCTATCCAGTTCTCTTTCAAAAGTGAAGGAGAAATAAAGACTCTCTCTCTCAAACAAAAATTGAGGGAATTTGTTCCCAGTAGACCTGCCTTGAAGAGATGTTAAATAAAGTTATTTACAGAGAAGGAAAATGGGTTAAACACTTGGAGCTAAACTAAAAAGCACTGGAGCATAAAGACCACTGGGGAAAGAATACGTGAAAGTAAAATTTTAAAACCTAAAATTTTCTTATTCTTAATTTATCTAACAGATAACAGTTTGTTCAAAATAATAATAGCAGCAAAGTATTTGATTATACATATGTGCTTATGTATAAGTGAAAAGATTTGTCAGCTACGATACAGGATGGAGGAAGTAAGATTATTTTGTTGTTATAAGCTACTCATGCTACCCATAGTGATTTAGTGTAATTAGAAAGTGGACTTGGATTAGTTGCAAATGTGTATTAAAAACTGCAGGGCTACCATTTAAAAAAAGTTTTTTAAAAGTATAAATGATATTCTAAGAAAGGAGAGAAAACTGAATGATATAAAGGAAACAATTAAAACCACAATAAGAAGAAAAGAGTAGGAGACAGAAACAGGAACAAAGAACAAAGGCAAGAAATAGAAAATAGTAAAAAAAAAAAAAAAAAAAAAAAAAAAAAGGTAGATATTAATCCAACCATGTCAGTAATCACTTTGAACATCAAAGGTCTAAATCCACCTATTGAAAGACAGAGATAGTCAGAGTGGACAAAAAGAAGACCCAAGTATATGTTGTCTACAAGAAATTCACTTTAAATGTAAAGACACATATAGATTAAAGGTAAATGGATAGAGAATGATAAACCATACTAACATTTAATCAAAGGAAAGCAAGACCGGCTTTATTAACTTCAGACGGTGGAGACTTCAGATCAAAGAAAGCTATTAGGGATGAAGAAAGGCGTCACATAAAGATAAAGGCATTAATTCTCCATGAAGGGATAACAATCCTTAATGTGTATGCACCTAACAAAAGGGCATCAAACTATGTGGGACAAAAACTAATAGAATAGCAAGGAAAAATAGATGAATCCACTATTATGTTCATAGCAGCATTATTTACAGTTGCCAAGATACGGAAATAACCTAAGAGTCCATAAATAAATGAATGGATAAAGAAGAAGTGGTATACACACACACACACTCACACACACACACACACACACACACACACAATGGAATACTACTCAGCTACAAAAAAGAATGAAATTTTGCCATTTTCAGCAACATGATTGGACTTGGAGGGCATTATGCTAAGCGATATAAGCCAGAGAGAGAAAGACAAATACTGTACAATGTGACATATGTGCAATTTTAAAAATACAACAAACAACTGAATATAATAAAAAAAAAAAAGCAGACTCACAGATATACAGAACAAAGTAGTGGTTACCAGTGGGGAGAGGGAAGAGAGAAGGGATAACATAGGGGTGAGGATTAAGATGTACAAAACTATTATGTATAAAATAAGCTATAAGTATATACTATACAACACAGGGAATATAGCAAATATTTTATAGTAACTATAAATGGAGTATAAACTTTAAAAATCGTGAATCACTACATTGTACATCTGTAACTTATACAATATTATACATCAGCTATGCTTCAATTAAAAAATTAATTAATGTAATTCATCTCATTAATAGGCTAAAAAACATCACAAGATCATATCAACGCAGAATAAACATTTGAAAAACCCAACACCCACGCATGATAAAAATTCTGAGTAAAGGAGGACCAGAGTCGACCATCCTCAACTTGATTAAAAAACTCTACAAAAAACCTACAGCTAAAATCATATTTAATGGTGAGAAAATTGAAGCTTTCCTACCAAGATCAGGAACAAAGGAAGGATGTTCCCTCTCAAGACTCCTTGAAAACATAGTATGGAAGTTCTGGCTAATGTAATAAGACTAGAAAAGGAAATAAAAGGTATAAAGACTGGGAAGAAAGAAATAAAATTGTCTTTATTCATAGAAGACACGTTTGTCTATGTAGATAATATGAAAGAATCAACAATTTAAAAACTCCTGGAACTAGTAAGCAATTATAAGAAGGTTGTAGGTTACAAAGTTAATATACAAATGTAAACAATTCCCTTAGATAACAACAATAAACAAGTAAAATTTAAAATTAAGACACAATGCAATTTACATTAGCACTCTATAAAAAATGAAATACTTGGGTATAAATCTAACAAAATATACACATGATATATATAGGAAGCTACAAAGCTCTGATGAACAAACTCAAAAAGCTAAATGGAGAAATATTCTACATCTATGGATAACATGACTCAACATTGTCTTCCAAAGTGTTTGGAAGGTTTCCTACAAAACTACACATACTCCTACAATACAACCCAACAATCACAGTCTTTGCATTTACCCAAAGGAGCTGAAGACTAAAATCACAAAAATCTGCAAATGGATGGTTATTGTGGCCTTATTCATAATTGCCCAAACTTGGAAGTAACAAAGATGTTCTTTAGTGAGTGAACGCATACATAAACTGTGGTACATCCAGTCAATAGAATATTATTCAGGACTGAAAAGAAATGAGCCACTGAGCCATGAAGTGACATGGAGGAAACTTCCATGCATATTATTAAGTAAAAGAAGCCAATCTGAAGAGGCTACATACTGTATGATTCCAATTATATGACATTTTGGAAAAGCTAAAACTATGGAGTCTTTGGGAAAAAAAAAATCAGTGCTGTCGGGAGTTGAGGCAGGGTTGGGGGGCAGATGAATAGGCTGAGCAGAGAGAACTTTTAGGGCAGTGAAAGTGCTCTGTGTGATACAATAATGATGGGTACATGTCATACATTTGCCCAAACCCACAGAATATACAACATCAGAGTGAACCTGAATGTCAACCATTACCTTTGACTCTTTATGAGGTTTCAGTATAGGTTGATCAGTTGTAGCAAATGTACCACTCTGGTGTGGGATGTTGATATTGGGGAAGGCTATGCGTGTGTGGGAGCTGGGGCTACATGGGAAACCTCCGTACTTTCCTCTTAATTTTGATGTGAACCTAAAATTTCTGTTTAAGCAATGCCTTAATAAAAATAAATAAATGAATAAATAAAAATAATAATTTAACTCACTTTAGTTTTTGTACGTATGTTGAAAAAAGTCTAATAACTAAATAATAGTGATAGCTTCAACTTGTCACAAACTTAAGCAATACATACAAAGCTATATAAAACCATCTGTGTGATACAGCCCAAGTGATACTCAGAGGGAAATACATAGAATTAGAAGGTAAGAAATAATGAATATAAATGCAGAAATAGTGAAATGGAAAACAGTAGAGCTGAATAACAAAAGCCAGTTCTTTCAAAATACTCATGAAGTAGAATTTTTTTTGCAAATATGCCCAATTATTAATGAAAAAAGCAAACAATATAAGTTAAATAAATTGTACAAAATACAAATGCAGAGGAGATTTAAATATTGTAAGCAAACACTACAAATATGTGATACCTTTCCCTCAGTATAACCAAATGGTGGATGTGGTCAAGGAAAAGTTTCTACATACAGAAGTTTTTCAGCTAATAAACAAAGCAAGAAAGAAAGAGAGAATGAGAGCATTGCCATTCAGCAACGCCATAATGGATTTGTGGGTAAAGGTGATGATCATCAATGACTGCCAGCATCAGCACAGAGAGAGACAACCAGACACTATTGTCCCTCCTACTGGAAGTACACAGCATCACCTATGCAGTGGTCTTGTAAAACAGCAACAATAAAACAAACACACAGCACCTCAGTCCGATCAAGCTTATACCTATAATCACTACTTTAACGAAATACAAGAGGCTGGAAGACATGTTAAAGGGCACCGAAATGTTACTTTCACTAAGATCTGCACTATGAGGTACTGGACAGAACACGAGACCTGTTTTTTCCCCTACCAAAAAAAATTTAAGGAAAAAGACGTGACGTGAAAGGAATTCACAGATTTTTAAGACTTGAGGAACATAATGAATAACCACAAGGTGTGGACCATATTTGGACACCAATTCAAGTTTCTGAAAACGTATAAGGCTCTCAGGTAAATGTGAAAAAAACTGGACATCTGATGATATGAATGACATTTAATTTTTTGAAGTGGTAATTGTATTGGGTTTATGGTTTATTAAAAAGAAGTCCTTATCTTTTAGAAATGCATATTGAAATATTTAGACATAAAATGATGTGATGTCTTGGGTCTGTGTCCCATTATTCCAGAGACTGAGATGTGGGCTAGGTGGGGAAATAACTGGAGCCAGGTTGCCACGTATTTAAGGTTTTTCATGCTCAGTGATAGGTATATTGGGTTTATTTTGTATTCTCTCTACTATTGTATATGTTTTAATCTTTCTGTAAGAAAACATTTCCTTATAACTATCATGTAATTAAACTTGAAATCCTAAGTCATCACTCTTTAGGAAAAAAAGTGACCAAGTTACCCATACAGTAATAGAAAACCTTAACCCCAAAATACAAACTGAAACTGTATTTAAAGCTCAAGTCACCATCAAATGTTCCAGGACAGGTACTTTTTGGAGACCAGTTCTACCAAATGGTCAGGGCACACTCATCACCATCTTATGCCAACTCTTCCAAACACGTGAAAAGACGCACAATTATTCAACTCTTTCTCCCAGGCTAGCTATCATTCAAAAATATATATGTGTGTGTGTATATATACATATGCATATATATGCATGACTGGGGCATTATGCTGTACATCAGAAATTGACATATTGTAACTGACTGTACTTCAATAAAAATAATTTAAAAAAACTAGATGTGAGCATGCCACAAGAAGAATGCATGCGCCAAGTTCATTCAAACAGCAAATATCCTAAATAAATAGCACATTCAACAAGTCAGTGAATTAAACCAACAGTCTGTGTCTGAGGAATGAAAATATGATTTAATATTTGAAAATATCTTCAATGGTAATTCCTAACAGGTCAGAGGAAATTTTTAAAAATTTGATCACATCAATGGGTTAAGAAAGTCTTTTAAAGGAATTCAGGACGAGTTCAAACTAAGATGAGAAAGAACTTCCATTTCCTAAAATAGACAATAAACACATACTTACATGTGAACTATTAGAAGCATTCCCGTTAGTCAAGAACTACACAGAGATAAATATTCTCACTTCTACCATTCACAACTGTACTGGAACACAAAGCCAGAGCTGTGGATGTCACATGAATAAGATGTATAAATATTGAAAAGAGACAGTGTTGGCTAACAATCTGGTCATCTATTTTAAAAACTCAAAGCAGTAGGCACATTGGATACTCAAGTGAATGAGACTTCACCTAGTGTAAGGAAGATCATTATAGCAAAATACAGAGTTCTGTCACACAACTAATACTAACTAATTAGAACATGTAACAGAAAATACCTCATTCAAAACAGCAACAAGATCCAAAAATTACCTATGAAGCAGCCTGATGAAAACGAGCAAGATCCATGTAACTATACATAAAATTGTATAACGATGTATAATAACGTGTATTATATATATATATAGGATCCAGATAATATATGGCTACATAGTTTTATATAGCTATATAAATACATATCAGAATACAAGTAAACTATGCAAGTTTACTGATGGATTCAGGTAGCAGAAGTCCCAAATAAATGGAGCAGTGTATCATACTCATCGATGGGGACCAGAATACACCAGTTCTGCTTAAGTGATATACAGATTTAGTGCCTTCTCTGTAGCTACCAAGATGACAGTCAAGCTCAGACTGCTGACTTCTGCTCCCCAAATTAAACCTGGAAAACTATAGGAAAAAGCAGGGGGGAAAAACCAACAACAAAATCTAAACAACAAAGCATGAGAAAGCCCTAGGGGAGACTGCTGACTGTGGGGAGCTGGTTCTTGTGTTTGTGGTGGGGGAGCGGGGAGCAGCAGGGAAGTGGGGGGTTGCTGTGGGCTGCACAGATGCAGATGGCAGGACGGGTAGGGGAAATGCTTCAGCTTCTTTCCTGCTTCACCGCACACATCTGAGCCAGGCTCTCACACCACACATGCCAGTAGCCCTGGGGAAATATCAGACAGCAGGAAAGATGGTGCTGACTGAGGCATACGATTCTGGAATCTGTGCTATCTACAGCCATCTGAAACTACCTTTAGTGGGTGAGGACAGGTCAGCCAAAAATTATTAGAGAATGTACAGAATGGATGAAAAATAGAATGACGAGGGACCCACAGACAGTAAGGGCAGGTATTCTTTCATGAAATTACCTATATATACACACACATACACAAATATATATTCTAAAAATAGGCTTGGGAGAGATATAAAATGTATTGTTTACTAGAAATAAGGGTTCAGAAAACAAAAACTATTGCGCTAGACAATGTAAAGTTAGATAAACTCAAAACAGCAGGGCCTCCCCAAATCCCACTGCTCAGCTTCCTCCAGGTAGAGAAGAAACCTGGCAGAACAGACCGTCTCCGAAGTCAGGCTGGCTGGCCAGGAGCCCCCGACACAATGTGTGTTGCAATCTGCTCCCCGACGGTCACGGACACGGGCTGGCAGCTGCCCTCCAGGATCTTTGCTGGGACTGCAGCCTCTGTCTGAGAAGGGTGGGTGAGGACTATCCTGGGTGAGGACAGAGGGTCCAACCACCCCAGGACGGAGGGTCCCTGCGAATGAAACTAGGCCCCGAGGACGAATCCTGGGGGACCCCGGGAGGGGCTATGAGGCTGAGCACAACCCCGCCCCCACCTCCTCTGCAAACTCGGAGAGTCAAAGGGTTGGTATCAGGGGCTAAGTCTCCGGTGGACTCAGGGCGGCTCCCAGGTCTTGTCAAGAGTCAAGGTGAGTACACAGGAGACTGAGGTCGCCTGGAATCCACCTCCGGACCCTCCCGACAGCCCTGGGAGACAGCCGGGCACGGGGTCCGGATGTGACAGACAATGATGACCCCTCCCTGGGGGGTGAGAGAGGTGAGGGCCTGGGTGAGGGAGGCCGGCTTCAGGTCTGCACAGGGAAGGAGCCCAGCGCTGCCAGGAGTCAAGGTAGAACCGTGTGGAGGGACTCGGGTTGCAGGGAATCCAGGTCGGTTCTGCTGTCAGCCCTGGGAGACCGCAGGCAGGGTTGCGGGGATCAGTGCCCCAACCCCCACCCCCGCTTCCCTCTCGGGGGTCCTGGCTGTGGAGGGGCCTGGGTCCAAGGGGAGCAAACTGAGGTGGGCAGAGGGAGGGGCCCAGGCCCAGCCTGGAGCCCAGGTGAGGAGCAGAGGGAAGGCTGAGGGAACCCCAGGGAATCCATCTCAGCGCCTGGCGTCCACAGTCCTGGGAAGCCCTGGGCTTGGTGGCCTGCTGTGAGTCCACAGACGCCCCTGGGGGTCTCTGGGCAGTGAGGGCCTTGGTGTGAAGGTGTGGGCTCGGCTCAACAAGGGGGCGTCCCAGGACCCGCCGGGGCTCAAGGTGAGGACCCTGACGGAGGACAGCATGGGCCCCACAGATCCCCGCCCCTGCTGTCAGCCCTGGGAGGGCCTGGGTGGGATGAGCACTCGTGGGGCCCTGACTTCCTCACACCCGGGTCTCCGAGGGACGGGGGTCCTGCGATGAGGGGCGGGGCCTCGGGTGGCCAGAGGCTAGACGACACGACGCCTAAGTGACGACCCTGAGGGAAAACTGAGGGGACCCCGAACCCGGAAAAGAGGCCATCCCACAGAAAGGGGCCCTTGCTATCAGCTGTCCGGAGGCCCGAGGGCAGGACAGGCCCCCGTGTTGTGTCGTGACTGCGGCACCCTGGTCTCACAGAGACCGGGGACTTCGTGTGAGATGAGGGGGGGACCCTCAGATCTGCAGAGGAGAGAATCCCAGGTCCCACTGGGAGTGAAGGTGACGACCGCGAGCGAGCAGTGAGGGACCCTGGACCCCAAAACACAGTCGGTCCTGGGAGGCCATAGGTCGGAATAAGCACCGGCGGCATTTCCCGCCATCCGGGTCTCGGAGGGACTGGGGTCCTGGGATGAGGGGCGGGGCTTCGGGGGCTCCAAGGGGAGGCTACATGCCGCCTGAGTCAAAGTGAGGACCCCGAGGGAGAACGGAGGGATCCTGGACCCCAAGACACTGTTGGACCTTGGAGGCCTAGGGGCAGGGTGACCACCTGCGGCGTTTCCTGCCATCCGGGTCTCGGAGGGAGTGGGGTCCTGGGATGAGGGGCGGGGCTTCGGGGGTTCCAAGGGGAGGCTACATGCCGCCTGAGTCAAAGTGAGGACCCCGAGGGAGAACGGAGGGATCCTGGACCCCAAAACAGTGTTGGACCTTGGAGGCCTAGGGGCAGGGTGACCACCAGTGGCATTTCCCGACATCCGGGTCTCAGAGGGACTGGGGTCCTGGGATGAGGGGCGGGGATTGGGGTGGCCAGAGGGGAGACCACATGCTGCCTGAGTCAAGGTGAGGACCCCGAGGGAGAACGGACGGATCTTGCACCCCGGGACAGTGTTGGACCTTGGAGGCCTTGGGGCAGGGTGACCACCTGCGGCGTTTCCTGCCATCCGGGTCTCAGAGGGACTGGGGTCATGGGATGAGGGGCGGGGCCTCGGTGGCTCCAAGGGGAGGCTACATGCCGCCTGAGTCAAAGTGAGGACCCTCAAGCAGGAAGGAGGGGCCCCTGAACCCAGAAAAGTGGCCATCCCACAGAGAGTCACCCTTGCTTTCAGCTGTCCGGCGGCCCGAGGGGACGACAGGCCCACGTGGTTTGTCCTGACTTCCGCATTCGAGTCTCAGACAGACTGGAGACATAGTGAAAGGGAGGGGGCCTCAGGTCTGCGGAGGAGAGAATCTCAGGGCCGCCTGGGAGTGAAGGTGACAACCGCGAGTTTGCATTCAGGGACCCTGGACCCCAGAACAGAGTCAGTCCTGGGAGGCCATGGGGCGGGAGGACCTCGGGCAGCAGTTCCTGAAATGCGGGTCTCAGAGGGACTGGGGTCTTGGTATGACGGGCGGGGCCTCAGGTGGGCTGAGAGGGGAATCCCAGGTCCTGCCAGGAGTCAAGGTGACCCCGAGGGAGGAGTGAGGGACCCGAGATCCCAGAACAGAGGGGACGCAACCGATCCTGCCCCTGCTGTCAGCCCTGGGAGGCCTCAATGCGGGATGAGCACACGTGGTGTGTCCTGACTTCGGCATCCAGGGCTCAGAGAGACCAGGGACCTATTATCAGGATGGGGCCCTCAGGTGGTTGCAGAGCAGAATCCCAGGTCCCGCTTGGAGTCCCGGTGAGGACCCTGAGTTAGCGCGGACAGGACCTCCCACCCTAGAAGAGTGGGAACCTGCCAGAGCCCAGGCCTCCTGCCAGCACGCGGGTCCAGGGCTGTGCCACAGTGTAGATCCGAGGTCTCCCCTCCTTTCTCTCCCAGGGGCTCCAGACACCGGGAAGGCCTAGGTCTGAGACACGTGTTCTCGGGTCACAGAGCACAGGAGGCTGGCAGTGCCAGGACTGAAGGTGAGGTGTGGGCCCTGAGTGTGTACCCGGGGGCTCCCGGAACAGAGGGGACCCCGCGAGGCCAACGTCCACTCCACACACCCCGTGTTGCCCCCAGAACCTCGGGCTGTGCCGGCTGCACCCTGAGGAGCCGCCTCACTTCCCCCGTCAGGTTCACAGACGACCGTCCACCAGGAGGAGAGCCCCTGTGAGGCCGAGGGCACCCCTGAAGAGGAGACCTGTAAGTAGCCTTTGTCAGAGCCCCCCACGGTGGGTTTCTCAGCCCGGGCCACTGACACTCCCTTTCTTCCCCAGGCCCGTGGGTCCCCATCTGTCACCCCTGCCCTCGCTGCTCTCAGCTGCCCGACACCACTCACCGTGCCTCCCGTTCAGATGCGTGACCTCCACCACACTGAAGCCGACTTTCACGACCCAAGAGAGGCTGAGGATTCCGAGGATGAGCAGGACATTTGGGTTGAGGAGGAGGAGGGCGCATCCCCGTTGTCTCCCTCCTCCTCCTCCTCCTCCTCCTCCTTCTCCTCCTCGTCTTCCTACTCAGTCCTGTTCCTGGGCAGTGGCGAGGAGGTGGCTGATTCTGGGACACCCAGTCCCGCGCAGAGCCCTCAGGGTGTCTGCCCCTCTCCCACAGCCGTGGCAGCCCCTCCCTGGAGCCAGTCGGAAGACAATGGCCTCAGAAGCCAAGGTGAGGAGGGGCCCAGCACCGGGCAGGACCCGGCAGATGCCGAGTCCCGGCTCCACGATGCATTACATTTGATGATGGTTGACCTGATGGGCTTCCTGCTCCACAAGTACCGCACAAAGCAGCCGACCTCAAAAGAGGAAATGCTGAATGCGGTCCTCAGAGATGACCGGGACCACTTCCCTGCGGTCTTGAGCCAAGCCTCTGAGTGTCTGCAGCTGGTCTTTGGGGTGGATGTGAAGGAGGTGGACCCCAGGGAGCACTTGTATGTCCTGGTCCCCACCCTGGGCCTCACCTACGATGGCATGCAGGACGATGGGCAGAGCATTCCCAAGACTGGCCTCCTGCTGATACTTCTGGGTGTGATTGTCCTGGAGGGCGACTTTGCTCCTGAGGAGGCAGTCTGGGGAGCACTTAGCAAGATGGGGCTGTGTGCTGGGAGGGAGCACTTCATCTATGGGGAGCCCAGGGAGCTCATCACCAACGTGTGGGTGCGGGAGGGGTACGTGGAGTACCGGCAGGTGGCCAACAGCGATCCCGCTCGCCACGAGTTCCTGTGGGGTCCCCGGGCCTACACGGAGACCAGCAAGCTGCAAGTCCTGGAACATTTCCTCAGGATCAATAGAAGGGGTCCCAGTTCTTTCCCGTCCCTGTCTGAAGAGCGAGTGAGTGATGAGGAAGAGGGGGCCTGAGCCAGACTTGCAGCTGGGCTCCTTCTAGGCCCCTGTCCGGCAGCTTCTCCTGCCGGGCAGGAAGTGAGGCTGACTCTTCACTGTGTGTCTGAGGAGCAAGGAGTCAGCATCCTAAGTAGTGAGGGCCCGGGCCAGTGGGGGGGACACGGTGTACAGCATCTCTGGGCTCCTGTTCTCTACAATGATATGGAAGTTCATCTTCATTTCCTTTAGTGATGTTTCAGATGTTATTCGTTTTAATAAATATCAATATACTTTATTTTATTATACAGTCTTTTTAAAGATTACATTTTATTTACAGTTATGAGAAAATATTGGTTATATACGCCTTGTTCTGCAATACATTCTTGAACCTTCCTTACACCCAATAGTTTGTACTTCCCACTCCCTCACCCCTGTATTGCCCCTTGCCCCTCACCCCTCCCCACTGGTAATCACTAGTTTGTTCTCTATGAGCCTGCTTCTTCTTTGTTATACTCACTAGTTTGTTGTATTTTTTAGAGTCCACATATAAATTGATATCATACAGTATTTGTCTTTCTCTGTCTGATTTATTTCACTTAGCATAATGTCCTCCAAGTCCATCCATCTTGCTGCAAATGGCAAAATTTTGTTTTTTATGGCTGAGTAGTATTCCGGGGTGTGTGTGTGTGTGTGTGTGTGTGTGTCTGTGTGTGTGTCCATTCATCTGCTGATGGACATTTAGGTTCCTTCCACATCTTGGCAATTGTAGATAACGCTGCTATGAATATTGGGTGCGTGTATCTTTTCAAATTAGTATCTGGTTTTTTTTTTGTTTTTTTTTTTTTTTGAGATGTATACCCAGGAATGGAATTGCTGGGTCACTTGGTAGTTCTAGTTTTAGTTTTTTGAGAAACGGCATACTGTTTTCCAGAGTGGTCACACCAATTTACATCCCCACCAACAGTGTAGGAGGGATCCCTTCTCTCCACATCTTCACCAACATTTGCTATTTGCGTTCCTTTTGAAGGTAGCCATTCTGACAGGTATAAGGTGATATGTCATTGTGGTTTTGATTTGCATTTCCCTGATGGTTAATTATACTGAGCATCTTTTCACGTGCCTGCTGGCCACCTGCATTTCCTCTTTGGACAAATGTCTATTGTGTTGTTCTGCCCGTTTTTAGTTGGGTCATTTGTTTTTTTGATGTTGAATTGTATGAGCTGTTTATATATGGTGGTTATTGCTCCCTTGTCAGTTGTAACGTTTGCAAATATTTTCTCCCCTTCAGTAGGTTGTTGTTTTAATTTAGTCAGTGGGTTCCCTTGCTGTGCAGAAGCTTTTAAGTATAATTAGGTCCCCGCTGTTTATTTTTCCTTTTATTTCCTTTGTTTTTGGACATGGATCCAAAAAGTTATTGCTGTAATTTATGTCAGAGAGTGTTCTGCCTATGTTTTCCTCTAGGAGTATTATAGTATCCAGTCTTAAATGTAGATCTTTAATCTATTTTGAGTTTATTTTTGTATATGGTGTTAGAGAATGTTCTAAGTTCATTGTTTGACAGGTAGCTGTCCAGTTTTCCCAGAGCCACTTATTGAAGAGACTGTCTTTTCTCCATTCAATATCCTTGCTTCCTTTGTCGTACATTAATTGACGGTAAGTGTGTGGGTTTACTTCTCGCCTCTCTATCCTGTTCCATTGATCTGTGTGTCTGTTTGGGGGCCAGAACCGCACTGTTTTGATTACTACAGCTTTGTAGTATAGTCCAATGTCAGGGAGCATGATTTCTCCAGCTCTGTTCTTCATTCCCAAGATTGTTTTAGCTATTGGGGTTCTTTTCTTTTTCCAGACACTTTTTTAAATTATTTGTTCTGGTTCTGAGAAAAATGCCATTGTTATTTTGACAGGGATTGCTTTGAATCTGTAGATTGCCTTGGGTAGTATGGTCACTGGGTTGTTTGGTCAACAACACTGATTCTTCCAATCCAAGAACACGGTATATCTTTCCATCTGTTGGTGTCATCTTCAGCTTCTTGCATCAGTGTCTTGTAGTTATTGGAGTACAGGTCTTTGGTCTCCTTAGCTAGGTTTATTACTAGATTATTTATTCTCTTTGATGTGATGGTAAATGGGATTGTTTCCTTAATTTCTCTTTCTGATACTCCTTTGTTAGTGTATAAGATGCAACAGATTTCTGTATATTAATAATAATATTAAATAAGCTTCAGTATCTTAGTTTGTGAATGATATTGATTATACACGTACTGGTACTTAGGCAGCCCAAGACTGAGTTTTGCTATTTTGTAAAACAAATTGGGAAAGTTTCCATCATACTGTGTCATGCCAAAGTAGGTAACACCGCATCGGAATAGAAATTTACTTGGAAATGTGAGAGTGATCAGCACTAAAATCGGTGGGGTCAAGAAAGAGAGAAGTAAAAGTAAACGATAGGTAATTATTGGCTCCTTATCCCTTTTCTTCTGTCAGTCTATAAAATTATAATTATGTGTGTATAACCTGGATTTGTCTGGCTTAGTTAAGAAAGTAGGAGAAAATCAACCTGGATCAGTAGGATCCCTGCTCACCATCTCAGTTCATCCGCAGACGTTCACCGAGCCTCTCCTCTCTGGAGGGCTCGGTGTTAGCAGTGGGGACACTCGGAAAAGCAGGACAGCCCACACCTAGGATAGTCTAGGAGCCGCAGTCACATCGGGAAGTTGGTGAAAGGTCTCCTAAGTCCCATAGGGCAAATAAAAATAGGGCGAGGGGGTGGGGGTCCGGGAGAGAGCACCCAAGTGTAAGTGCCCAGCGCCAGGGCAGTTCGGGGCTTTGGGAAGCTGGGGGGGAGGTCCTTCTGTGCGAGGTGATGGTAATGAAGCTGGGTGGTGGCGGCAGGCAGACGTGCAGACGGCGCTTGTTAGTGGTGAGAGGAACGTGTCAGGTGGGAGATTGCTCTGAGAAGTCCCTCTGGGATCGTGGATACATCTCCTGGGCGAGGGGGGAAGGTGTACTTTGTTCAGGGATGCTTAGAGACCTGGTTATCCTGCCTGAGCTGCTAGGACACTCAGAATGCTCCAACTGCAGGGAGGAGTGGCGTTTGACGTGGCTCACAGTGTACTCCGTCCTGGCATATATAGTTGAAGAGGTTTGGTAACCGCCCCAAACTTGGGGTAGGATTTACTGGGGTGTGTTCTTGGAAACGGTCTGCTGGACACTTACACTGATGGGTCAGCTCCCCTCGATGGTCAGAATCCAAAGCCATAGATGAGGAATGGTCCTGGACATCGCAGGGAGGAAACACCCACCGAGGCTGAATTCCAAACAGGGAATCCACCTCCGGCCCTCACGACAGCCCTGGGAGACCCCCGGGCACGGGGTCCGGATGTGACGGGCGCTGATGCCCCCTCCCTGGGGGGTGAGAGAGGTGAGGGCCTGGGTGAGGGAGGCCGGCTTCAGGTCTGCACAGGGAAGGAGCCCAGCGCTGCCAGGAGTCAAGGTAGAACCGTGTGGAGGGACTCGGGTTGCAGGGAATCCAGGTCGGTTCTGCTGTCAGCCCTGGGAGACCGCAGGCAGGGTTGCGGGGATCAGTGCCCCAACCCCCACCCCCGCTTCCCTCTCGGGGGTCCTGGCTGTGGAGGGGCCTGGGTCCAAGGGGAGCAAACTGAGGTGGGCAGAGGGAGGGGCCCAGGCCCAGCCTGGAGCCCAGGTGAGGAGCAGAGGGAAGGCTGAGGGACCCCCGGGGAATCCATCTCAGCACCTGGCGTCCACAGTCCTGGGAAGCCCTGGGCTTGGTGGCCTGCTGTGAGTCCACAGACGCCCCTGGGGGTCTCTGGGCAGTGAGGGCCTTGGTGTGAAGGTGTGGGCTCGGCTCAACAAGGGGGCGTCCCAGGACCCGCCGGGGCTCAAGGTGAGGACCCTGACGGAGGACAGCATGGGCCCCACAGATTCCCGCCCCTGCTGTCAGCCCTGGGAGGGCCTGGGTGGGATGAGCACTCGTGGGGCCCTGACTTCCTCACACCCGGGTCTCCGAGGGACGGGGGTCCTGCGATGAGGGGCGGGGCCTCGGGTGGCCAGAGGCTAGACGACACGACGCCTAAGTGACGACCCTGAGGGAAAACTGAGGGGACCCCGAACCCGGAAAAGAGGCCATCCCACAGAAAGGGGCCCTTGCTATCAGCTGTCCGGAGGCCCGAGGGCAGGACAGGCCCCCGTGTTGTGTCGTGACTGCGGCACCCTGGTCTCACAGAGACCGGGGACTTCGTGTGAGATGAGGGGGGGACCCTCAGATCTGCAGAGGAGAGAATCCCAGGTCCCACTGGGAGTGAAGGTGACGACCGCGAGCGAGCAGTGAGGGACCCTGGACCCCAAAACACAGTCGGTCCTGGGAGGCCATAGGTCGGAATAAGCACCGGCGGCATTTCCCGCCATCCGGGTCTAGGAGGGACTGGGGTCCTAGGATGAGGGGCGGGGCTTCGGGGGTTCAAAGGGGAGGCTACATGCCGCCTGAGTCAAAGTGAGGACCCCGAGGGAGAACGGAGGGATCCTGGACCCCAAGACAGTGTTGGACCTTGGAGGCCTAGGGGCAGGGTGACCACCGGTGGCATTTCCCGCCATCCGGGTCTCAGAGGGACTGGGGTCCTGGGATGAGGGGCGGGGCTTCGGGGGTTCCAAGGGGAGGCTACATGCCGCCTGAGTCAAAGTGAGGACCCCGAGGGAGAACAGAGGGATCCTGGACCCCAAGACAGTGTTGGATCTTGGAGGCCTTGGGGCAGGGTGACCACCTGCGGCGTTTCCTGCCATCCGGGTCTCGGAGGGACTGGGGTCCTGGGATGAGGGGCTGGGCCTCGGGGGCTCCAAGGGGAGGCTATCTGCTGCCTGAGTCAAAGTGAGGAACCCGAGGGAGAACGGAGGGATCCTGGACCCCAAGACACTGTTGGATCTTGGAGGCCTTGGGGCAGGGTGACCACCTGCGGCGTTTCCTGCCATCCGGGTCTCGGAGGGACTGGGGTCATGGGATGAGGGGCGGGGCCTCGGGGGCTCCAAGGGGAGGCTACATGCCGCCTGAGTCAAAGTGAGGACCCTCAAGCAGGAAGGAGGGGCCCCTGAACCCAGAAAAGTGGCCATCCCACAGAGAGTCGCCCTTGCTTTCAGCTGTCCGGCGGCCCGAGGGGACGACAGCCCACGTGGTTTGTCCTGACTTCCGCATCCGAGTCTCAGACAGACCTGGGACATAGTGAAAGGGCGGGGGCCTCAGGTCTGCGGAGGAGAGAATCTCAGGGCCGCCTGGGAGTGAAGGTGACGACCGCGAGTTAGCATTCAGGGACCCTGGACCCCAAAACAGAGTCAGTCCTGGGAGGCCATGGGGCGGGAGGACCTCGGGCAGCAGTTCCTGAAATGCGGGTCTCAGAGGGACTGGGGTCTTGGTATGACGGGCGGGGCCTCAGGTGGGCTGAGAGGGGAATCCCAGGTCCTGCCAGGAGTCAAGGTGACCCCGAGGGAGGAGTGAGGGACCCGAGATCCCAGAACAGAGGGGACGCAACCGATCCTGCCCCTGCTGTCAGCCCTGGGAGGCCTCAATGCGGGATGAGCACACGTGGTGTGTCCTGACTTCGGCATCCAGGGCTCAGAGAGACCGGGGACCTACTATCAGGATGGGGCCCTCAGGTGGTTGCAGAGCAGAATCCCAGGTCCCGCTTGGAGTCCCGGTGAGGACCCTGAGTTAGCGCGGACAGGACCTCCCACCCTAGAAGAGTGGGAACCTGCCAGAGCCCAGGCCTCCTGCCAGCACGCGGGTCCAGGGCTGTGCCACAGTGTAGATCCGAGGTCTCCCCTCCTTTCTCTCCCAGGGGCTCCAGACACCGGGAAGGCCTAGGTCTGAGACACGTGTTCTCGGGTCACAGAGCACAGGAGGCTGGCAGTGCCAGGACTGAAGGTGAGGTGTGGGCCCTGAGTGTGTACCCGGGGGCTCCCGGAACAGAGGGGACCCCGCGAGGCCAACGTCCACTCCACACACCCCGTGTTGCCCCCAGAACCTCGGGCTGTGCCGGCTGCACCCTGAGGAGCCGCCTCACTTCCCCCATCAGGTTCACAGACGACCGTCCACCAGGAGGAGAGCCCCTGTGAGGCCGAGGGCACCCCTGAAGAGGAGACCTGTAAGTAGCCTTTGTCAGAGCCCCCCACGGTGGGTTTCTCAGCCCGGGCCACTGACACTCCCTTTCTTCCCCAGGCCCGTGGGTCCCCATCTGTCACCCCTGCCCTCGCTGCTCTCAGCTGCCCGACACCACTCACCGTGCCTCCCGTTCAGATGCGTGACCTCCACCACACTGAAGCCGACTTTCACGACCCAAGAGAGGCTGAGGATTCCGAGGATGAGCAGGACATTTGGGTTGAGGAGGAGGAGGGCGCATCCCCGTTGTCTCCCTCCTCCTCCTCCTCCTCCTCCTCCTTCTCCTCCTCGTCTTCCTACTCAGTCCTGTTCCTGGGCAGTGGCGAGGAGGTGGCTGATTCTGGGACACCCAGTCCCGCGCAGAGCCCTCAGGGTGTCTGCCCCTCTCCCACAGCCGTGGCAGCCCCTCCCTGGAGCCAGTCGGAAGACAATGGCCTCAGAAGCCAAGGTGAGGAGGGGCCCAGCACCGGGCAGGACCCGGCAGATGCCGAGTCCCGGCTCCACGATGCATTACATTTGATGATGGTTGACCTGATGGGCTTCCTGCTCCACAAGTACCGCACAAAGCAGCCGACCTCAAAAGAGGAAATGCTGAATGCGGTCCTCAGAGATGACCGGGACCACTTCCCTGCGGTCTTGAGCCAAGCCTCTGAGTGTCTGCAGCTGGTCTTTGGGGTGGATGTGAAGGAGGTGGACCCCAGGGAGCACTTGTATGTCCTGGTCCCCACCCTGGGCCTCACCTACGATGGCATGCAGGACGATGGGCAGAGCATTCCCAAGACTGGCCTCCTGCTGATACTTCTGGGTGTGATTGTCCTGGAGGGCGACTTTGCTCCTGAGGAGGCAGTCTGGGGAGCACTTAGCAAGATGGGGCTGTGTGCTGGGAGGGAGCACTTCATCTATGGGGAGCCCAGGGAGCTCATCACCAACGTGTGGGTGCGGGAGGGGTACGTGGAGTACCGGCAGGTGGCCAACAGCGATCCCGCTCGCCACGAGTTCCTGTGGGGTCCCCGGGCCTACACGGAGACCAGCAAGCTGCAAGTCCTGGAACATTTCCTCAGGATCAATAGAAGGGGTCCCAGTTCTTTCCCGTCCCTGTCTGAAGAGCGAGTGAGTGATGAGGAAGAGGGGGCCTGAGCCAGACTTGCAGCTGGGCTCCTTCTAGGCCCCTGTCCGGCAGCTTCTCCTGCTGGGCAGGAAGTGAGGCTGACTCTTCACTGTGTGTCTGAGGAGCAAGGAGTCAGCATCCTAAGTAGTGAGGGCCCGGGCCAGTGGGGGGGACACGGTGTACAGCATCTCTGGGCTCCTGTTCTCTACAATGATATGGAAGTTCATCTTCATTTCCTTTAGTGATGTTTCAGATGTTATTCGTTTTAATAAATATCAATATACTTTATTTTATTATACAGTCTTTTTAAAGATTACATTTTATTTACAGTTATGAGAAAATATTGGTTATATACGCCTTGTTCTGCAATACATTCTTGAACCTTCCTTACACCCAATAGTTTGTACTTCCCACTCCCTCACCCCTGTATTGCCCCTTGCCCCTCACCCCTCCCCACTGGTAATCACTAGTTTGTTCTCTATGAGCCTGCTTCTTCTTTGTTATACTCACTAGTTTGTTGTATTTTTTAGAGTCCACATATAAATTGATATCATACAGTATTTGTCTTTCTCTGTCTGATTTATTTCACTTAGCATAATGTCCTCCAAGTCCATCCATCTTGCTGCAAACGGCAAAATTTTGTTTTTTATGGCTGAGTAGTATTCCGGGGTGTGTGTGTGTGTGTGTGTGTGTGTGTGTGTCTGTGTGTGTGTCCATTCATCTGCTGATGGACATTTAGGTTCCTTCCACATCTTGGTAATTGTAGATAACGCTGCTATGAATATTGGGTGCGTGTATCTTTTCAAATTAGTATCTGGTTTTTTTTTTTGTTTTTTTTTTTTTTTGAGATGTATACCCAGGAATGGAATTGCTGGGTCACTTGGTAGTTCTAGTTTTAGTTTTTTGAGAAACGGCATACTGTTTTCCAGAGTGGTCACACCAATTTACATCCCCACCAACAGTGTAGGAGGGATCCCTTCTCTCCACATCTTCACCAACATTTGCTATTTGCGTTCCTTTTGAAGGTAGCCATTCTGACAGGTATAAGGTGATATGTCATTGTGGTTTTGATTTGCATTTCCCTGATGGTTAATTATACTGAGCATCTTTTCACGTGCCTGCTGGCCACCTGCATTTCCTCTTTGGACAAATGTCTATTGTGTTGTTCTGCCCGTTTTTAGTTGGGTCATTTGTTTTTTTGATGTTGAATTGTATGAGCTGTTTATATATGGTGGTTATTGCTCCCTTGTCAGTTGTAACGTTTGCAAATATTTTCTCCCCTTCAGTAGGTTGTTGTTTTAATTTAGTCAGTGGGTTCCCTTGCTGTGCAGAAGCTTTTAAGTATAATTAGGTCCCCGCTGTTTATTTTTCCTTTTATTTCCTTTGTTTTTGGACATGGATCCAAAAAGTTATTGCTGTAATTTATGTCAGAGAGTGTTCTGCCTATGTTTTCCTCTAGGAGTATTATAGTATCCAGTCTTAAATGTAGATCTTTAATCTATTTTGAGTTTATTTTTGTATATGGTGTTAGAGAATGTTCTAAGTTCATTGTTTGACAGGTAGCTGTCCAGTTTTCCCAGAGCCACTTATTGAAGAGACTGTCTTTTCTCCATTCAATATCCTTGCTTCCTTTGTCGTACATTAATTGACGGTAAGTGTGTGGGTTTACTTCTCGCCTCTCTATCCTGTTCCATTGATCTGTGTGTCTGTTTGGGGGCCAGAACCGCACTGTTTTGATTACTACAGCTTTGTAGTATAGTCCAATGTCAGGGAGCATGATTTCTCCAGCTCTGTTCTTCATTCCCAAGATTGTTTTAGCTATTGGGGTTCTTTTCTTTTTCCAGACACTTTTTTAAATTATTTGTTCTGGTTCTGAGAAAAATGCCATTGTTATTTTGACAGGGATTGCTTTGAATCTGTAGATTGCCTTGGGTAGTATGGTCACTGGGTTGTTTGGTCAACAACACTGATTCTTCCAATCCAAGAACACGGTATATCTTTCCATCTGTTGGTGTCATCTTCAGCTTCTTGCATCAGTGTCTTGTAGTTATTGGAGTACAGGTCTTTGGTCTCCTTAGCTAGGTTTATTACTAGATTATTTATTCTCTTTGATGTGATGGTAAATGGGATTGTTTCCTTAATTTCTCTTTCTGATACTCCTTTGTTAGTGTATAAGATGCAACAGATTTCTGTATATTAATAATAATATTAAATAAGCTTCAGTATCTTAGTTTGTGAATGATATTGATTATACACGTACTGGTACTTAGGCAGCCCAAGACTGAGTTTTGCTATTTTGTAAAACAAATTGGGAAAGTTTCCATCATACTGTGTCATGCCAAAGTAGGTAACACCGCATCGGAATAGAAATTTACTTGGAAATGTGAGAGTGATCAGCACTAAAATCGGTGGGGTCAAGAAAGAGAGAAGTAAAAGTAAACGATAGGTAATTATTGGCTCCTTATCCCTTTTCTTCTGTCAGTCTATAAAATTATAATTATGTGTGTATAACCTGGATTTGTCTGGCTTAGTTAAGAAAGTAGGAGAAAATCAACCTGGATCAGTAGGATCCCTGCTCACCATCTCAGTTCATCCGCAGACGTTCACCGAGCCTCTCCTCTCTGGAGGGCTCGGTGTTAGCAGTGGGGACACTCGGAAAAGCAGGACAGCCCACACCTAGGATAGTCTAGGAGCCGCAGTCACATCGGGAAGTTGGTGAAAGGTCTCCTAAGTCCCATAGGGCAAATAAAAATAGGGCGAGGGGGTGGGGGTCCGGGAGAGAGCACCCAAGTGTAAGTGCCCAGCGCCAGGGCAGTTCGGGGCTTTGGGAAGCTGGGGGGGAGGTCCTTCTGTGGGAGGTGATGGTAATGAAGCTGGGTGGTGGCGGCAGGCAGACGTGCAGACGGCGCTTGTTAGTGGTGAGAGGAACGTGTCAGGTGGGAGATTGCTCTGAGAAGTCCCTCTGGGATCGTGGATACATCTCCTGGGCGAGGGGGGAAGGTGTACTTTGTTCAGGGATGCTTAGAGACCTGGTTATCCTGCCTGAGCTGCTAGGACACTCAGAATGCTCCAACTGCAGGGAGGAGTGGCGTTTGACGTGGCTCACAGTGTACTCCGTCCTGGCATATATAGTTGAAGAGGTTTGGTAACCGCCCCAAACTTGGGGTAGGATTTACTGGGGTGTGTTCTTGGAAACGGTCTGCTGGACACTTACACTGATGGGTCAGCTCCCCTCGATGGTCAGAATCCAAAGCCATAGATGAGGAATGGTCCTGGACATCGCAGGGAGGAAACACCCACCGAGGCTGAATTCCAAACAGGGAATCCACCTCCGGCCCTCCCGACAGCCCTGGGAGACCCCCGGGCACGGGGTCCGGATGTGACGGGCGCTGATGCCCCCTCCCTGGGGGGTGAGAGAGGTGAGGGCCTGGGTGAGGGAGGCCGGCTTCAGGTCTGCACAGGGAAGGAGCCCAGCGCTGCCAGGAGTCAAGGTAGAACCGTGTGGAGGGACTCGGGTTGCAGGGAATCCAGGTCGGTTCTGCTGTCAGCCTGGGAGACCGCAGGCAGGGTTGCGGGACGCAGCGCTCGACTGTCCCACCCCCGCTTCCCTCTCGGGGGTCCTGGCTGTGGAGGGGCCTGGGTCCAAGGGGAGCAAACTGAGGTGGGCAGAGGGAGGGGCCCAGGCCCAGCCTGGAGCCCAGGTGAGGAGCAGAGGGAAGGCTGAGGGACCCCCGGGGAATCCATCTCAGCGCCTGGCGTCCACAGTCCTGGGAAGCCCTGGGCTTGGTGGCCTGCTGTGAGTCCACAGACGCCCCTGGGGGTCTCTGGGCAGTGAGGGCCTTGGTGTGAAGGTGTGGGCTCGGCTCAACAAGGGGGCGTCCCAGGACCCGCCGGGGCTCAAGGTGAGGACCCTGACGGAGGACAGCATGGGCCCCACAGATCCCCGCCCCTGCTGTCAGCCCTGGGAGGGCCTGGGTGGGATGAGCACTCGTGGGGCCCTGACTTCCTCACACCCGGGTCTCCGAGGGACGGGGGTCCTGCGATGAGGGGCGGGGCCTCGGGTGGCCAGAGGCTAGACGACACGACGCCTAAGTGACGACCCTGAGGGAAAACTGAGGGGACCCCGAACCCGGAAAAGAGGCCATCCCACAGAAAGGGGCCCTTGCTATCAGCTGTCCGGAGGCCCGAGGGCAGGACAGGCCCCCGTGTTGTGTCGTGACTGCGGCACCCTGGTCTCACAGAGACCGGGGACTTCGTGTGAGATGAGGGGGGGACCCTCAGATCTGCAGAGGAGAGAATCCCAGGTCCCACTGGGAGTGAAGGTGACGACCGCGAGCGAGCAGTGAGGGACCCTGGACCCCAAAACACAGTCGGTCCTGGGAGGCCATAGGTCGGAATAAGCACCGGCGGCATTTCCCGCCATCCGGGTCTCGGAGGGACTGGGGTCCTGGGATGAGGGGCGGGGCTTCGGGGGTTCCAAGGGGAGGCTACATGCCGCCTGAGTCAAAGTGAGGACCCCGAGGGAGAACGGAGGGACCCTGGACCCCAAAACACAGTCGGTCCTGGGAGGCCATAGGTCGGAATAAGCACCGGCGGCATTTCCCGCCATCCGGGTCTCGGAGGGACTGGGGTCCTGGGATGAGGGGCGGGGCTTCGGGGGTTCCAAGGGGAGGCTACATGCCGCCTGAGTCAAAGTGAGGACCCCGAGGGAGAACGGAGGGACCCTGGACCCCAAAACACAGTCGGTCCTGGGAGGCCATAGGTCGGAATAAGCACCGGCGGCATTTCCCGCCATCCGGGTCTCGGAGGGACTGGGGTCCTGGGATGAGGGGCGGGGCTTCGGGGGTTCCAAGGGGAGGCTACATGCCGCCTGAGTCAAAGTGAGGACCCCGAGGGAGAACAGAGGGATCCTGGACCCCAAGACAGTGTTGGATCTTGGAGGCCTTGGGGCAGGGTGACCACCTGCGGCGTTTCCTGCCATCCGGGTCTCGGAGGGACTGGGGTCCTGGGATGAGGGGCGGGGCCTCGGGGGCTCCAAGGGGAGGCTATCTGCCGCCTGAGTCAAAGTGAGGACCCCGAGGGAGAACGGAGGGATCCTGGACCCCAAGACACTGTTGGATCTTGGAGGCCTTGGGGCAGGGTGACCACCTGCGGCGTTTCCTGCCATCCGGGTCTCGGAGGGACTGGGGTCATGGGATGAGGGGCGGGGCCTCGGGGGCTCCAAGGGGAGGCTACATGCCGCCTGAGTCAAAGTGAGGACCCTCAAGCAGGAAGGAGGGGCCCCTGAACCCAGAAAAGTGGCCATCCCACAGAGAGTCGCCCTTGCTTTCAGCTGTCCGGCGGCCCGAGGGGACGACAGCCCACGTGGTTTGTCCTGACTTCCGCATCCGAGTCTCAGACAGACCTGGGACATAGTGAAAGGGCGGGGGCCTCAGGTCTGCGGAGGAGAGAATCTCAGGGCCGCCTGGGAGTGAAGGTGACGACCGCGAGTTAGCATTCAGGGACCCTGGACCCCAAAACAGAGTCAGTCCTGGGAGGCCATGGGGCGGGAGGACCTCGGGCAGCAGTTCCTGAAATGCGGGTCTCAGAGGGACTGGGGTCTTGGTATGACGGGCGGGGCCTCAGGTGGGCTGAGAGGGGAATCCCAGGTCCTGCCAGGAGTCAAGGTGACCCCGAGGGAGGAGTGAGGGACCCGAGATCCCAGAACAGAGGGGACGCAACCGATCCTGCCCCTGCTGTCAGCCCTGGGAGGCCTCAATGCGGGATGAGCACACGTGGTGTGTCCTGACTTCGGCATCCAGGGCTCAGAGAGACCGGGGACCTACTATCAGGATGGGGCCCTCAGGTGGTTGCAGAGCAGAATCCCAGGTCCCGCTTGGAGTCCCGGTGAGGACCCTGAGTTAGCGCGGACAGGACCTCCCACCCTAGAAGAGTGGGAACCTGCCAGAGCCCAGGCCTCCTGCCAGCACGCGGGTCCAGGGCTGTGCCACAGTGTAGATCCGAGGTCTCCCCTCCTTTCTCTCCCAGGGGCTCCAGACACCGGGAAGGCCTAGGTCTGAGACACGTGTTCTCGGGTCACAGAGCACAGGAGGCTGGCAGTGCCAGGACTGAAGGTGAGGTGTGGGCCCTGAGTGTGTACCCGGGGGCTCCCGGAACAGAGGGGACCCCGCGAGGCCAACGTCCACTCCACACACCCCGTGTTGCCCCCAGAACCTCGGGCTGTGCCGGCTGCACCCTGAGGAGCCGCCTCACTTCCCCCGTCAGGTTCACAGACGACCGTCCACCAGGAGGAGAGCCCCTGTGAGGCCGAGGGCACCCCTGAAGAGGAGACCTGTAAGTAGCCTTTGTCAGAGCCCCCCACGGTGGGTTTCTCAGCCCGGGCCACTGACACTCCCTTTCTTCCCCAGGCCCGTGGGTCCCCATCTGTCACCCCTGCCCTCGCTGCTCTCAGCTGCCCGACACCACTCACCGTGCCTCCCGTTCAGATGCGTGACCTCCACCACACTGAAGCCGACTTTCACGACCCAAGAGAGGCTGAGGATTCCGAGGATGAGCAGGACATTTGGGTTGAGGAGGAGGAGGGCGCATCCCCGTTGTCTCCCTCCTCCTCCTCCTCCTCCTCCTCCTTCTCCTCCTCGTCTTCCTACTCAGTCCTGTTCCTGGGCAGTGGCGAGGAGGTGGCTGATTCTGGGACACCCAGTCCCGCGCAGAGCCCTCAGGGTGTCTGCCCCTCCCCCACAGCCGTGGCAGCCCCTCCCTGGAGCCAGTCGGAAGACAATGGCCTCAGAAGCCAAGGTGAGGAGGGGCCCAGCACCGGGCAGGACCCGGCAGATGCCGAGTCCCGGCTCCACGATGCATTACATTTGATGATGGTTGACCTGATGGGCTTCCTGCTCCACAAGTACCGCACAAAGCAGCCGACCTCAAAAGAGGAAATGCTGAATGCGGTCCTCAGAGATGACCAGGACCACTTCCCTGCGGTCTTGAGCCAAGCCTCTGAGTGTCTGCAGCTGGTCTTTGGGGTGGATGTGAAGGAGGTGGACCCCAGGGAGCACTTGTATGTCCTGGTCCCCACCCTGGGCCTCACCTACGATGGCATGCAGGACGATGGGCAGAGCATTCCCAAGACTGGCCTCCTGCTGATACTTCTGGGTGTGATTGTCCTGGAGGGCGACTTTGCTCCTGAGGAGGCAGTCTGGGGAGCACTTAGCAAGATGGGGCTGTGTGCTGGGAGGGAGCACTTCATCTATGGGGAGCCCAGGGAGCTCATCACCAACGTGTGGGTGCGGGAGGGGTACGTGGAGTACCGGCAGGTGGCCAACAGCGATCCCGCTCGCCACGAGTTCCTGTGGGGTCCCCGGGCCTACACGGAGACCAGCAAGCTGCAAGTCCTGGAACATTTCCTCAGGATCAATAGAAGGGGTCCCAGTTCTTTCCCGTCCCTGTCTGAAGAGCGAGTGAGTGATGAGGAAGAGGGGGCCTGAGCCAGACTTGCAGCTGGGCTCCTTCTAGGCCCCTGTCCGGCAGCTTCTCCTGCCGGGCAGGAAGTGAGGCTGACTCTTCACTGTGTGTCTGAGGAGCAAGGAGTCAGCATCCTAAGTAGTGAGGGCCCGGGCCAGTGGGGGGGACACGGTGTACAGCATCTCTGGGCTCCTGTTCTCTACAATGATATGGAAGTTCATCTTCATTTCCTTTAGTGATGTTTCAGATGTTATTCGTTTTAATAAATATCAATATACTTTATTTTATTATACAGTCTTTTTAAAGATTACATTTTATTTACAGTTATGAGAAAATATTGGTTATATACGCCTTGTTCTGCAATACATTCTTGAACCTTCCTTACACCCAATAGTTTGTACTTCCCACTCCCTCACCCCTGTATTGCCCCTTGCCCCTCACCCCTCCCCACTGGTAATCACTAGTTTGTTCTCTATGAGCCTGCTTCTTCTTTGTTATACTCACTAGTTTGTTGTATTTTTTAGAGTCCACATATAAATTGATATCATACAGTATTTGTCTTTCTCTGTCTGATTTATTTCACTTAGCATAATGTCCTCCAAGTCCATCCATCTTGCTGCAAACGGCAAAATTTTGTTTTTTATGGCTGAGTAGTATTCCGGGGTGTGTGTGTGTGTGTGTGTGTGTGTGTGTCTGTGTGTGTGTGTCCATTCATCTGCTGATGGACATTTAGGTTCCTTCCACATCTTGGCAATTGTAGATAACGCTGCTATGAATATTGGGTGCGTGTATCTTTTCAAATTAGTATCTGGTTTTTTTTTTGTTTTGTTTTTTTTTTTGAGATGTATACCCAGGAATGGAATTGCTGGGTCACTTGGTAGTTCTAGTTTTAGTTTTTTGAGAAACGGCATACTGTTTTCCAGAGTGGTCACACCAATTTACATCCCCACCAACAGTGTAGGAGGGATCCCTTCTCTCCACATCTTCGCCAACATTTGCTATTTGCGTTCCTTTTGAAGGTAGCCATTCTGACAGGTATAAGGTGATATGTCATTGTGGTTTTGATTTGCATTTCCCTGATGGTTAATTATACTGAGCATCTTTTCACGTGCCTGCTGGCCACCTGCATTTCCTCTTTGGACAAATGTCTATTGTGTTGTTCTGCCCGTTTTTAGTTGGGTCATTTGTTTTTTTGATGTTGAATTGTATGAGCTGTTTATATATGGTGGTTATTGCTCCCTTGTCAGTTGTAACGTTTGCAAATATTTTCTCCCCTTCAGTAGGTTGTTGTTTTAATTTAGTCAGTGGGTTCCCTTGCTGTGCAGAAGCTTTTAAGTATAATTAGGTCCCCGCTGTTTATTTTTCCTTTTATTTCCTTTGTTTTTGGACATGGATCCAAAAAGTTATTGCTGTAATTTATGTCAGAGAGTGTTCTGCCTATGTTTTCCTCTAGGAGTATTATAGTATCCAGTCTTAAATGTAGATCTTTAATCTATTTTGAGTTTATTTTTGTATATGGTGTTAGAGAATGTTCTAAGTTCATTGTTTGACAGGTAGCTGTCCAGTTTTCCCAGAGCCACTTATTGAAGAGACTGTCTTTTCTCCATTCAATATCCTTGCTTCCTTTGTCGTACATTAATTGACGGTAAGTGTGTGGGTTTACTTCTCGCCTCTCTATCCTGTTCCATTGATCTGTGTGTCTGTTTGGGGGCCAGAACCGCACTGTTTTGATTACTACAGCTTTGTAGTATAGTCCAATGTCAGGGAGCATGATTTCTCCAGCTCTGTTCTTCATTCCCAAGATTGTTTTAGCTATTGGGGTTCTTTTCTTTTTCCAGACACTTTTTTAAATTATTTGTTCTGGTTCTGAGAAAAATGCCATTGTTATTTTGACAGGGATTGCTTTGAATCTGTAGATTGCCTTGGGTAGTATGGTCACTGGGTTGTTTGGTCAACAACACTGATTCTTCCAATCCAAGAACACGGTATATCTTTCCATCTGTTGGTGTCATCTTCAGCTTCTTGCATCAGTGTCTTGTAGTTATTGGAGTACAGGTCTTTGGTCTCCTTAGCTAGGTTTATTACTAGATTATTTATTCTCTTTGATGTGATGGTAAATGGGATTGTTTCCTTAATTTCTCTTTCTGATACTCCTTTGTTAGTGTATAAGATGCAACAGATTTCTGTATATTAATAATAATATTAAATAAGCTTCAGTATCTTAGTTTGTGAATGATATTGATTATACACGTACTGGTACTTAGGCAGCCCAAGACTGAGTTTTGCTATTTTGTAAAACAAATTGGGAAAGTTTCCATCATACTGTGTCATGCCAAAGTAGGTAACACCGCATCGGAATAGAAATTTACTTGGAAATGTGAGAGTGATCAGCACTAAAATCGGTGGGGTCAAGAAAGAGAGAAGTAAAAGTAAACGATAGGTAATTATTGGCTCCTTATCCCTTTTCTTCTGTCAGTCTATAAAATTATAATTATGTGTGTATAACCTGGATTTGTCTGGCTTAGTTAAGAAAGTAGGAGAAAATCAACCTGGATCAGTAGGATCCCTGCTCACCATCTCAGTTCATCCGCAGACGTTCACCGAGCCTCTCCTCTCTGGAGGGCTCGGTGTTAGCAGTGGGGACACTCGGAAAAGCAGGACAGCCCACACCTAGGATAGTCTAGGAGCCGCAGTCACATCGGGAAGTTGGTGAAAGGTCTCCTAAGTCCCATAGGGCAAATAAAAATAGGGCGAGGGGGTGGGGGTCCGGGAGAGAGCACCCAAGTGTAAGTGCCCAGCGCCAGGGCAGTTCGGGGCTTTGGGAAGCTGGGGGGGAGGTCCTTCTGTGGGAGGTGATGGTAATGAAGCTGGGTGGTGGCGGCAGGCAGACGTGCAGACGGCGCTTGTTAGTGGTGAGAGGAACGTGTCAGGTGGGAGATTGCTCTGAGAAGTCCCTCTGGGATCGTGGATACATCTCCTGGGCGAGGGGGGAAGGTGTACTTTGTTCAGGGATGCTTAGAGACCTGGTTATCCTGCCTGAGCTGCTAGGACACTCAGAATGCTCCAACTGCAGGGAGGAGTGGCGTTTGACGTGGCTCACAGTGTACTCCGTCCTGGCATATATAGTTGAAGAGGTTTGGTAACCGCCCCAAACTTGGGGTAGGATTTACTGGGGTGTGTTCTTGGAAACGGTCTGCTGGACACTTACACTGATGGGTCAGCTCCCCTCGATGGTCAGAATCCAAAGCCATAGATGAGGAATGGTCCTGGACATCGCAGGGAGGAAACACCCACCGAGGCTGAATTCCAAACAGGGAATCCACCTCCGGCCCTCCCGACAGCCCTGGGAGACCCCCGGGCACGGGGTCCGGATGTGACGGGCGCTGATGCCCCCTCCCTGGGGGGTGAGAGAGGTGAGGGCCTGGGTGAGGGAGGCCGGCTTCAGGTCTGCACAGGGAAGGAGCCCAGCGCTGCCAGGAGTCAAGGTAGAACCGTGTGGAGGGACTCGGGTTGCAGGGAATCCAGGTCGGTTCTGCTGTCAGCCCTGGGAGACCGCAGGCAGGGTTGCGGGGATCAGTGCCCCAACCCCCACCCCCGCTTCCCTCTCGGGGGTCCTGGCTGTGGAGGGGCCTGGGTCCAAGGGGAGCAAACTGAGGTGGGCAGAGGGAGGGGCCCAGGCCCAGCCTGGAGCCCAGGTGAGGAGCAGAGGGAAGGCTGAGGGACCCCCGGGGAATCCATCTCAGCGCCTGGCGTCCACAGTCCTGGGAAGCCCTGGGCTTGGTGGCCTGCTGTGAGTCCACAGACGCCCCTGGGGGTCTCTGGGCAGTGAGGGCCTTGGTGTGAAGGTGTGGGCTCGGCTCAACAAGGGGGCGTCCCAGGACCCGCCGGGGCTCAAGGTGAGGACCCTGACGGAGGACAGCATGGGCCCCACAGATCCCCGCCCCTGCTGTCAGCCCTGGGAGGGCCTGGGTGGGATGAGCACTCGTGGGGCCCTGACTTCCTCACACCCGGGTCTCCGAGGGACGGGGGTCCTGCGATGAGGGGCGGGGCCTCGGGTGGCCAGAGGCTAGACGACACGACGCCTAAGTGACGACCCTGAGGGAAAACTGAGGGGACCCCGAACCCGGAAAAGAGGCCATCCCACAGAAAGGGGCCCTTGCTATCAGCTGTCCGGAGGCCCGAGGGCAGGACAGGCCCCCGTGTTGTGTCGTGACTGCGGCACCCTGGTCTCACAGAGACCGGGGACTTCGTGTGAGATGAGGGGGGGACCCTCAGATCTGCAGAGGAGAGAATCCCAGGTCCCACTGGGAGTGAAGGTGACGACCGCGAGCGAGCAGTGAGGGACCCTGGACCCCAAAACACAGTCGGTCCTGGGAGGCCATAGGTCGGAATAAGCACCGGCGGCATTTCCCGCCATCCGGGTCTCGGAGGGACTGGGGTCCTGGGATGAGGGGCGGGGCTTCGGGGGTTCCAAGGGGAGGCTACATGCCGCCTGAGTCAAAGTGAGGACCCCGAGGGAGAACGGACGGATCTTGCACCCCGGGACAGTGTTGGACCTTGGAGGCCTTGGGGCAGGGTGACCACCTGCGGCGTTTCCTGCCATCCGGGTCTCGGAGGGACTGGGGTCATGGGATGAGGGGCGGGGCCTCGGGGGCTCCAAGGGGAGGCTACATGCCGCCTGAGTCAAAGTGAGGACCCTCAAGCAGGAAGGAGGGGCCCCTGAACCCAGAAAAGTGGCCATCCCACAGAGAGTCGCCCTTGCTTTCAGCTGTCCGGCGGCCCGAGGGGACGACAGCCCACGTGGTTTGTCCTGACTTCCGCATCCGAGTCTCAGACAGACCTGGGACATAGTGAAAGGGCGGGGGCCTCAGGTCTGCGGAGGAGAGAATCTCAGGGCCGCCTGGGAGTGAAGGTGACGACCGCGAGTTAGCATTCAGGGACCCTGGACCCCAAAACAGAGTCAGTCCTGGGAGGCCATGGGGCGGGAGGACCTCGGGCAGCAGTTCCTGAAATGCGGGTCTCAGAGGGACTGGGGTCTTGGTATGACGGGCGGGGCCTCAGGTGGGCTGAGAGGGGAATCCCAGGTCCTGCCAGGAGTCAAGGTGACCCCGAGGGAGGAGTGAGGGACCCGAGATCCCAGAACAGAGGGGACGCAACCGATCCTGCCCCTGCTGTCAGCCCTGGGAGGCCTCAATGCGGGATGAGCACACGTGGTGTGTCCTGACTTCGGCATCCAGGGCTCAGAGAGACCGGGGACCTACTATCAGGATGGGGCCCTCAGGTGGTTGCAGAGCAGAATCCCAGGTCCCGCTTGGAGTCCCGGTGAGGACCCTGAGTTAGCGCGGACAGGACCTCCCACCCTAGAAGAGTGGGAACCTGCCAGAGCCCAGGCCTCCTGCCAGCACGCGGGTCCAGGGCTGTGCCACAGTGTAGATCCGAGGTCTCCCCTCCTTTCTCTCCCAGGGGCTCCAGACACCGGGAAGGCCTAGGTCTGAGACACGTGTTCTCGGGTCACAGAGCACAGGAGGCTGGCAGTGCCAGGACTGAAGGTGAGGTGTGGGCCCTGAGTGTGTACCCGGGGGCTCCCGGAACAGAGGGGACCCCGCGAGGCCAACGTCCACTCCACACACCCCGTGTTGCCCCCAGAACCTCGGGCTGTGCCGGCTGCACCCTGAGGAGCCGCCTCACTTCCCCCGTCAGGTTCACAGACGACCGTCCACCAGGAGGAGAGCCCCTGTGAGGCCGAGGGCACCCCTGAAGAGGAGACCTGTAAGTAGCCTTTGTCAGAGCCCCCCACGGTGGGTTTCTCAGCCCGGGCCACTGACACTCCCTTTCTTCCCCAGGCCCGTGGGTCCCCATCTGTCACCCCTGCCCTCGCTGCTCTCAGCTGCCCGACACCACTCACCGTGCCTCCCGTTCAGATGCGTGACCTCCACCACACTGAAGCCGACTTTCACGACCCAAGAGAGGCTGAGGATTCCGAGGATGAGCAGGACATTTGGGTTGAGGAGGAGGAGGGCGCATCCCCGTTGTCTCCCTCCTCCTCCTCCTCCTCCTCCTCCTTCTCCTCCTCGTCTTCCTACTCAGTCCTGTTCCTGGGCAGTGGCGAGGAGGTGGCTGATTCTGGGACACCCAGTCCCGCGCAGAGCCCTCAGGGTGTCTGCCCCTCCCCCACAGCCGTGGCAGCCCCTCCCTGGAGCCAGTCGGAAGACAATGGCCTCAGAAGCCAAGGTGAGGAGGGGCCCAGCACCGGGCAGGACCCGGCAGATGCCGAGTCCCGGCTCCACGATGCATTACATTTGATGATGGTTGACCTGATGGGCTTCCTGCTCCACAAGTACCGCACAAAGCAGCCGACCTCAAAAGAGGAAATGCTGAATGCGGTCCTCAGAGATGACCGGGACCACTTCCCTGCGGTCTTGAGCCAAGCCTCTGAGTGTCTGCAGCTGGTCTTTGGGGTGGATGTGAAGGAGGTGGACCCCAGGGAGCACTTGTATGTCCTGGTCCCCACCCTGGGCCTCACCTACGATGGCATGCAGGACGATGGGCAGAGCATTCCCAAGACTGGCCTCCTGCTGATACTTCTGGGTGTGATTGTCCTGGAGGGCGACTTTGCTCCTGAGGAGGCAGTCTGGGGAGCACTTAGCAAGATGGGGCTGTGTGCTGGGAGGGAGCACTTCATCTATGGGGAGCCCAGGGAGCTCATCACCAACGTGTGGGTGCGGGAGGGGTACGTGGAGTACCGGCAGGTGGCCAACAGCGATCCCGCTCGCCACGAGTTCCTGTGGGGTCCCCGGGCCTACACGGAGACCAGCAAGCTGCAAGTCCTGGAACATTTCCTCAGGATCAATAGAAGGGGTCCCAGTTCTTTCCCGTCCCTGTCTGAAGAGCGAGTGAGTGATGAGGAAGAGGGGGCCTGAGCCAGACTTGCAGCTGGGCTCCTTCTAGGCCCCTGTCCGGCAGCTTCTCCTGCCGGGCAGGAAGTGAGGCTGACTCTTCACTGTGTGTCTGAGGAGCAAGGAGTCAGCACCCTAAGTAGTGAGGGCCCGGGCCAGTGGGGGGGACACGGTGTACAGCATCTCTGGGCTCCTGTTCTCTACAATGATATGGAAGTTCATCTTCATTTCCTTTAGTGATGTTTCAGATGTTATTCGTTTTAATAAATATCAATATACTTTATTTTATTATACAGTCTTTTTAAAGATTACATTTTATTTACAGTTATGAGAAAATATTGGTTATATACGCCTTGTTCTGCAATACATTCTTGAACCTTCCTTACACCCAATAGTTTGTACTTCCCACTCCCTCACCCCTGTATTGCCCCTTGCCCCTCACCCCTCCCCACTGGTAATCACTAGTTTGTTCTCTATGAGCCTGCTTCTTCTTTGTTATACTCACTAGTTTGTTGTATTTTTTAGAGTCCACATATAAATTGATATCATACAGTATTTGTCTTTCTCTGTCTGATTTATTTCACTTAGCATAATGTCCTCCAAGTCCATCCATCTTGCTGCAAACGGCAAAATTTTGTTTTTTATGGCTGAGTAGTATTCCGGGGTGTGTGTGTGTGTGTGTGTGTGTGTGTGTGTGTCTGTGTGTGTGTCCATTCATCTGCTGATGGACATTTAGGTTCCTTCCACATCTTGGCAATTGTAGATAACGCTGCTATGAATATTGGGTGCGTGTATCTTTTCAAATTAGTATCTGGTTTTTTTTTTTGTTTTTTTTTTTTTTTTGAGATGTATACCCAGGAATGGAATTGCTGGGTCACTTGGTAGTTCTAGTTTTAGTTTTTTGAGAAACGGCATACTGTTTTCCAGAGTGGTCACACCAATTTACATCCCCACCAACAGTGTAGGAGGGATCCCTTCTCTCCACATCTTCGCCAACATTTGCTATTTGCGTTCCTTTTGAAGGTAGCCATTCTGACAGGTATAAGGTGATATGTCATTGTGGTTTTGATTTGCATTTCCCTGATGGTTAATTATACTGAGCATCTTTTCACGTGCCTGCTGGCCACCTGCATTTCCTCTTTGGACAAATGTCTATTGTGTTGTTCTGCCCGTTTTTAGTTGGGTCATTTGTTTTTTTGATGTTGAATTGTATGAGCTGTTTATATATGGTGGTTATTGCTCCCTTGTCAGTTGTAACGTTTGCAAATATTTTCTCCCCTTCAGTAGGTTGTTGTTTTAATTTAGTCAGTGGGTTCCCTTGCTGTGCAGAAGCTTTTAAGTATAATTAGGTCCCCGCTGTTTATTTTTCCTTTTATTTCCTTTGTTTTTGGACATGGATCCAAAAAGTTATTGCTGTAATTTATGTCAGAGAGTGTTCTGCCTATGTTTTCCTCTAGGAGTATTATAGTATCCAGTCTTAAATGTAGATCTTTAATCTATTTTGAGTTTATTTTTGTATATAGTGTTAGAGAATGTTCTAAGTTCATTGTTTGACAGGTAGCTGTCCAGTTTTCCCAGAGCCACTTATTGAAGAGACTGTCTTTTCTCCATTCAATATCCTTGCTTCCTTTGTCGTACATTAATTGACGGTAAGTGTGTGGGTTTACTTCTCGCCTCTCTATCCTGTTCCATTGATCTGTGTGTCTGTTTGGGGGCCAGAACCGCACTGTTTTGATTACTACAGCTTTGTAGTATAGTCCAATGTCAGGGAGCATGATTTCTCCAGCTCTGTTCTTCATTCCCAAGATTGTTTTAGCTATTGGGGTTCTTTTCTTTTTCCAGACACTTTTTTAAATTATTTGTTCTGGTTCTGAGAAAAATGCCATTGTTATTTTGACAGGGATTGCTTTGAATCTGTAGATTGCCTTGGGTAGTATGGTCACTGGGTTGTTTGGTCAACAACACTGATTCTTCCAATCCAAGAACACGGTATATCTTTCCATCTGTTGGTGTCATCTTCAGCTTCTTGCATCAGTGTCTTGTAGTTATTGGAGTACAGGTCTTTGGTCTCCTTAGCTAGGTTTATTACTAGATTATTTATTCTCTTTGATGTGATGGTAAATGGGATTGTTTCCTTAATTTCTCTTTCTGATACTCCTTTGTTAGTGTATAAGATGCAACAGATTTCTGTATATTAATAATAATATTAAATAAGCTTCAGTATCTTAGTTTGTGAATGATATTGATTATACACGTACTGGTACTTAGGCAGCCCAAGACTGAGTTTTGCTATTTTGTAAAACAAATTGGGAAAGTTTCCATCATACTGTGTCATGCCAAAGTAGGTAACACCGCATCGGAATAGAAATTTACTTGGAAATGTGAGAGTGATCAGCACTAAAATCGGTGGGGTCAAGAAAGAGAGAAGTAAAAGTAAACGATAGGTAATTATTGGCTCCTTATCCCTTTTCTTCTGTCAGTCTATAAAATTATAATTATGTGTGTATAACCTGGATTTGTCTGGCTTAGTTAAGAAAGTAGGAGAAAATCAACCTGGATCAGTAGGATCCCTGCTCACCATCTCAGTTCATCCGCAGACGTTCACCGAGCCTCTCCTCTCTGGAGGGCTCGGTGTTAGCAGTGGGGACACTCGGAAAAGCAGGACAGCCCACACCTAGGATAGTCTAGGAGCCGCAGTCACATCGGGAAGTTGGTGAAAGGTCTCCTAAGTCCCATAGGGCAAATAAAAATAGGGCGAGGGGGTGGGGGTCCGGGAGAGAGCACCCAAGTGTAAGTGCCCAGCGCCAGGGCAGTTCGGGGCTTTGGGAAGCTGGGGGGGAGGTCCTTCTGTGGGAGGTGATGGTAATGAAGCTGGGTGGTGGCGGCAGGCAGACGTGCAGACGGCGCTTGTTAGTGGTGAGAGGAACGTGTCAGGTGGGAGATTGCTCTGAGAAGTCCCTCTGGGATCGTGGATACATCTCCTGGGCGAGGGGGGAAGGTGTACTTTGTTCAGGGATGCTTAGAGACCTGGTTATCCTGCCTGAGCTGCTAGGACACTCAGAATGCTCCAACTGCAGGGAGGAGTGGCGTTTGACGTGGCTCACAGTGTACTCCGTCCTGGCATATATAGTTGAAGAGGTTTGGTAACCGCCCCAAACTTGGGGTAGGATTTACTGGGGTGTGTTCTTGGAAACGGTCTGCTGGACACTTACACTGATGGGTCAGCTCCCCTCGATGGTCAGAATCCAAAGCCATAGATGAGGAATGGTCCTGGACATCGCAGGGAGGAAACACCCACCGAGGCTGAATTCCAAACAGGGAATCCACCTCCGGCCCTCCCGACAGCCCTGGGAGACCCCCGGGCACGGGGTCCGGATGTGACGGGCGCTGATGCCCCCTCCCTGGGGGGTGAGAGAGGTGAGGGCCTGGGTGAGGGAGGCCGGCTTCAGGTCTGCACAGGGAAGGAGCCCAGCGCTGCCAGGAGTCAAGGTAGAACCGTGTGGAGGGACTCGGGTTGCAGGGAATCCAGGTCGGTTCTGCTGTCAGCCCTGGGAGACCGCAGGCAGGGTTGCGGGGATCAGTGCCCCAACCCCCACCCCCGCTTCCCTCTCGGGGGTCCTGGCTGTGGAGGGGCCTGGGTCCAAGGGGAGCAAACTGAGGTGGGCAGAGGGAGGGGCCCAGGCCCAGCCTGGAGCCCAGGTGAGGAGCAGAGGGAAGGCTGAGGGACCCCCGGGGAATCCATCTCAGCGCCTGGCGTCCACAGTCCTGGGAAGCCCTGGGCTTGGTGGCCTGCTGTGAGTCCACAGACGCCCCTGGGGGTCTCTGGGCAGTGAGGGCCTTGGTGTGAAGGTGTGGGCTCGGCTCAACAAGGGGGCGTCCCAGGACCCGCCGGGGCTCAAGGTGAGGACCCTGACGGAGGACAGCATGGGCCCCACAGATCCCCGCCCCTGCTGTCAGCCCTGGGAGGGCCTGGGTGGGATGAGCACTCGTGGGGCCCTGACTTCCTCACACCCGGGTCTCCGAGGGACGGGGGTCCTGCGATGAGGGGCGGGGCCTCGGGTGGCCAGAGGCTAGACGACACGACGCCTAAGTGACGACCCTGAGGGAAAACTGAGGGGACCCCGAACCCGGAAAAGAGGCCATCCCACAGAAAGGGGCCCTTGCTATCAGCTGTCCGGAGGCCCGAGGGCAGGACAGGCCCCCGTGTTGTGTCGTGACTGCGGCACCCTGGTCTCACAGAGACCGGGGACTTCGTGTGAGATGAGGGGGGGACCCTCAGATCTGCAGAGGAGAGAATCCCAGGTCCCACTGGGAGTGAAGGTGACGACCGCGAGCGAGCAGTGAGGGACCCTGGACCCCAAAACACAGTCGGTCCTGGGAGGCCATAGGTCGGAATAAGCACCGGCGGCATTTCCCGCCATCCGGGTCTCGGAGGGACTGGGGTCCTGGGATGAGGGGCGGGGCTTCGGGGGTTCCAAGGGGAGGCTACATGCCGCCTGAGTCAAAGTGAGGACCCCGAGGGAGAACGGACGGATCTTGCACCCCGGGACAGTGTTGGACCTTGGAGGCCTTGGGGCAGGGTGACCACCTGCGGCGTTTCCTGCCATCCGGGTCTCGGAGGGACTGGGGTCATGGGATGAGGGGCGGGGCCTCGGGGGCTCCAAGGGGAGGCTACATGCCGCCTGAGTCAAAGTGAGGACCCTCAAGCAGGAAGGAGGGGCCCCTGAACCCAGAAAAGTGGCCATCCCACAGAGAGTCGCCCTTGCTTTCAGCTGTCCGGCGGCCCGAGGGGACGACAGCCCACGTGGTTTGTCCTGACTTCCGCATCCGAGTCTCAGACAGACCTGGGACATAGTGAAAGGGCGGGGGCCTCAGGTCTGCGGAGGAGAGAATCTCAGGGCCGCCTGGGAGTGAAGGTGACGACCGCGAGTTAGCATTCAGGGACCCTGGACCCCAAAACAGAGTCAGTCCTGGGAGGCCATGGGGCGGGAGGACCTCGGGCAGCAGTTCCTGAAATGCGGGTCTCAGAGGGACTGGGGTCTTGGTATGACGGGCGGGGCCTCAGGTGGGCTGAGAGGGGAATCCCAGGTCCTGCCAGGAGTCAAGGTGACCCCGAGGGAGGAGTGAGGGACCCGAGATCCCAGAACAGAGGGGACGCAACCGATCCTGCCCCTGCTGTCAGCCCTGGGAGGCCTCAATGCGGGATGAGCACACGTGGTGTGTCCTGACTTCGGCATCCAGGGCTCAGAGAGACCGGGGACCTACTATCAGGATGGGGCCCTCAGGTGGTTGCAGAGCAGAATCCCAGGTCCCGCTTGGAGTCCCGGTGAGGACCCTGAGTTAGCGCGGACAGGACCTCCCACCCTAGAAGAGTGGGAACCTGCCAGAGCCCAGGCCTCCTGCCAGCACGCGGGTCCAGGGCTGTGCCACAGTGTAGATCCGAGGTCTCCCCTCCTTTCTCTCCCAGGGGCTCCAGACACCGGGAAGGCCTAGGTCTGAGACACGTGTTCTCGGGTCACAGAGCACAGGAGGCTGGCAGTGCCAGGACTGAAGGTGAGGTGTGGGCCCTGAGTGTGTACCCGGGGGCTCCCGGAACAGAGGGGACCCCGCGAGGCCAACGTCCACTCCACACACCCCGTGTTGCCCCCAGAACCTCGGGCTGTGCCGGCTGCACCCTGAGGAGCCGCCTCACTTCCCCCGTCAGGTTCACAGACGACCGTCCACCAGGAGGAGAGCCCCTGTGAGGCCGAGGGCACCCCTGAAGAGGAGACCTGTAAGTAGCCTTTGTCAGAGCCCCCCACGGTGGGTTTCTCAGCCCGGGCCACTGACACTCCCTTTCTTCCCCAGGCCCGTGGGTCCCCATCTGTCACCCCTGCCCTCGCTGCTCTCAGCTGCCCGACACCACTCACCGTGCCTCCCGTTCAGATGCGTGACCTCCACCACACTGAAGCCGACTTTCACGACCCAAGAGAGGCTGAGGATTCCGAGGATGAGCAGGACATTTGGGTTGAGGAGGAGGAGGGCGCATCCCCGTTGTCTCCCTCCTCCTCCTCCTCCTCCTCCTCCTCCTCCTTCTCCTCCTCGTCTTCCTACTCAGTCCTGTTCCTGGGCAGTGGCGAGGAGGTGGCTGATTCTGGGACACCCAGTCCCGCGCAGAGCCCTCAGGGTGTCTGCCCCTCCCCCACAGCCGTGGCAGCCCCTCCCTGGAGCCAGTCGGAAGACAATGGCCTCAGAAGCCAAGGTGAGGAGGGGCCCAGCACCGGGCAGGACCCGGCAGATGCCGAGTCCCGGCTCCACGATGCATTACATTTGATGATGGTTGACCTGATGGGCTTCCTGCTCCACAAGTACCGCACAAAGCAGCCGACCTCAAAAGAGGAAATGCTGAATGCGGTCCTCAGAGATGACCGGGACCACTTCCCTGCGGTCTTGAGCCAAGCCTCTGAGTGTCTGCAGCTGGTCTTTGGGGTGGATGTGAAGGAGGTGGACCCCAGGGAGCACTTGTATGTCCTGGTCCCCACCCTGGGCCTCACCTACGATGGCATGCAGGACGATGGGCAGAGCATTCCCAAGACTGGCCTCCTGCTGATACTTCTGGGTGTGATTGTCCTGGAGGGCGACTTTGCTCCTGAGGAGGCAGTCTGGGGAGCACTTAGCAAGATGGGGCTGTGTGCTGGGAGGGAGCACTTCATCTATGGGGAGCCCAGGGAGCTCATCACCAACGTGTGGGTGCGGGAGGGGTACGTGGAGTACCGGCAGGTGGCCAACAGCGATCCCGCTCGCCACGAGTTCCTGTGGGGTCCCCGGGCCTACACGGAGACCAGCAAGCTGCAAGTCCTGGAACATTTCCTCAGGATCAATAGAAGGGGTCCCAGTTCTTTCCCGTCCCTGTCTGAAGAGCGAGTGAGTGATGAGGAAGAGGGGGCCTGAGCCAGACTTGCAGCTGGGCTCCTTCTAGGCCCCTGTCCGGCAGCTTCTCCTGCCGGGCAGGAAGTGAGGCTGACTCTTCACTGTGTGTCTGAGGAGCAAGGAGTCAGCATCCTAAGTAGTGAGGGCCCGGGCCAGTGGGGGGGACACGGTGTACAGCATCTCTGGGCTCCTGTTCTCTACAATGATATGGAAGTTCATCTTCATTTCCTTTAGTGATGTTTCAGATGTTATTCGTTTTAATAAATATCAATATACTTTATTTTATTATACAGTCTTTTTAAAGATTACATTTTATTTACAGTTATGAGAAAATATTGGTTATATACCCCTTGTTCTGCAATACATTCTTGAACCTTCCTTACACCCAATAGTTTGTACTTCCCACTCCCTCACCCCTGTATTGCCCCTTGCCCCTCACCCCTCCCCACTGGTAATCACTAGTTTGTTCTCTATGAGCCTGCTTCTTCTTTGTTATACTCACTAGTTTGTTGTATTTTTTAGAGTCCACATATAAATTGATATCATACAGTATTTGTCTTTCTCTGTCTGATTTATTTCACTTAGCATAATGTCCTCCAAGTCCATCCATCTTGCTGCAAACGGCAAAATTTTGTTTTTTATGGCTGAGTAGTATTCCGGGGTGTGTGTGTGTGTGTGTGTGTGTGTGTGTGTGTCTGTGTGTGTGTCCATTCATCTGCTGATGGACATTTAGGTTCCTTCCACATCTTGGCAATTGTAGATAACGCTGCTATGAATATTGGGTGCGTGTATCTTTTCAAATTAGTATCTGGTTTTTTTTTTTGTTTTTTTTTTTTTTTGAGATGTATACCCAGGAATGGAATTGCTGGGTCACTTGGTAGTTCTAGTTTTAGTTTTTTGAGAAACGGCATACTGTTTTCCAGAGTGGTCACACCAATTTACATCCCCACCAACAGTGTAGGAGGGATCCCTTCTCTCCACATCTTCACCAACATTTGCTATTTGCGTTCCTTTTGAAGGTAGCCATTCTGACAGGTATAAGGTGATATGTCATTGTGGTTTTGATTTGCATTTCCCTGATGGTTAATTATACTGAGCATCTTTTCACGTGCCTGCTGGCCACCTGCATTTCCTCTTTGGACAAATGTCTATTGTGTTGTTCTGCCCGTTTTTAGTTGGGTCATTTGTTTTTTTGATGTTGAATTGTATGAGCTGTTTATATATGGTGGTTATTGCTCCCTTGTCAGTTGTAACGTTTGCAAATATTTTCTCCCCTTCAGTAGGTTGTTGTTTTAATTTAGTCAGTGGGTTCCCTTGCTGTGCAGAAGCTTTTAAGTATAATTAGGTCCCCGCTGTTTATTTTTCCTTTTATTTCCTTTGTTTTTGGACATGGATCCAAAAAGTTATTGCTGTAATTTATGTCAGAGAGTGTTCTGCCTATGTTTTCCTCTAGGAGTATTATAGTATCCAGTCTTAAATGTAGATCTTTAATCTATTTTGAGTTTATTTTTGTATATGGTGTTAGAGAATGTTCTAAGTTCATTGTTTGACAGGTAGCTGTCCAGTTTTCCCAGAGCCACTTATTGAAGAGACTGTCTTTTCTCCATTCAATATCCTTGCTTCCTTTGTCGTACATTAATTGACGGTAAGTGTGTGGGTTTACTTCTCGCCTCTCTATCCTGTTCCATTGATCTGTGTGTCTGTTTGGGGGCCAGAACCGCACTGTTTTGATTACTACAGCTTTGTAGTATAGTCCAATGTCAGGGAGCATGATTTCTCCAGCTCTGTTCTTCATTCCCAAGATTGTTTTAGCTATTGGGGTTCTTTTCTTTTTCCAGACACTTTTTTAAATTATTTGTTCTGGTTCTGAGAAAAATGCCATTGTTATTTTGACAGGGATTGCTTTGAATCTGTAGATTGCCTTGGGTAGTATGGTCACTGGGTTGTTTGGTCAACAACACTGATTCTTCCAATCCAAGAACACGGTATATCTTTCCATCTGTTGGTGTCATCTTCAGCTTCTTGCATCAGTGTCTTGTAGTTATTGGAGTACAGGTCTTTGGTCTCCTTAGCTAGGTTTATTACTAGATTATTTATTCTCTTTGATGTGATGGTAAATGGGATTGTTTCCTTAATTTCTCTTTCTGATACTCCTTTGTTAGTGTGTAAGATGCAACAGATTTCTGTATATTAATAATAATATTAAATAAGCTTCAGTATCTTAGTTTGTGAATGATATTGATTATACACGTACTGGTACTTAGGCAGCCCAAGACTGAGTTTTGCTATTTTGTAAAACAAATTGGGAAAGTTTCCATCATACTGTGTCATGCCAAAGTAGGTAACACCGCATCGGAATAGAAATTTACTTGGAAATGTGAGAGTGATCAGCACTAAAATCGGTGGGGTCAAGAAAGAGAGAAGTAAAAGTAAACGATAGGTAATTATTGGCTCCTTATCCCTTTTCTTCTGTCAGTCTATAAAATTATAATTATGTGTGTATAACCTGGATTTGTCTGGCTTAGTTAAGAAAGTAGGAGAAAATCAACCTGGATCAGTAGGATCCCTGCTCACCATCTCAGTTCATCCGCAGACGTTCACCGAGCCTCTCCTCTCTGGAGGGCTCGGTGTTAGCAGTGGGGACACTCGGAAAAGCAGGACAGCCCACACCTAGGATAGTCTAGGAGCCGCAGTCACATCGGGAAGTTGGTGAAAGGTCTCCTAAGTCCCATAGGGCAAATAAAAATAGGGCGAGGGGGTGGGGGTCCGGGAGAGAGCACCCAAGTGTAAGTGCCCAGCGCCAGGGCAGTTCGGGGCTTTGGGAAGCTGGGGGGGAGGTCCTTCTGTGGGAGGTGATGGTAATGAAGCTGGGTGGTGGCGGCAGGCAGACGTGCAGACGGCGCTTGTTAGTGGTGAGAGGAACGTGTCAGGTGGGAGATTGCTCTGAGAAGTCCCTCTGGGATCGTGGATACATCTCCTGGGCGAGGGGGGAAGGTGTACTTTGTTCAGGGATGCTTAGAGACCTGGTTATCCTGCCTGAGCTGCTAGGACACTCAGAATGCTCCAACTGCAGGGAGGAGTGGCGTTTGACGTGGCTCACAGTGTACTCCGTCCTGGCATATATAGTTGAAGAGGTTTGGTAACCGCCCCAAACTTGGGGTAGGATTTACTGGGGTGTGTTCTTGGAAACGGTCTGCTGGACACTTACACTGATGGGTCAGCTCCCCTCGATGGTCAGAATCCAAAGCCATAGATGAGGAATGGTCCTGGACATCGCAGGGAGGAAACACCCACCGAGGCTGAATTCCAAACAGGGAATCCACCTCCGGCCCTCCCGACAGCCCTGGGAGACCCCCGGGCACGGGGTCCGGATGTGACGGGCGCTGATGCCCCCTCCCTGGGGGGTGAGAGAGGTGAGGGCCTGGGTGAGGGAGGCCGGCTTCAGGTCTGCACAGGGAAGGAGCCCAGCGCTGCCAGGAGTCAAGGTAGAACCGTGTGGAGGGACTCGGGTTGCAGGGAATCCAGGTCGGTTCTGCTGTCAGCCCTGGGAGACCGCAGGCAGGGTTGCGGGGATCAGTGCCCCAACCCCCACCCCCGCTTCCCTCTCGGGGGTCCTGGCTGTGGAGGGGCCTGGGTCCAAGGGGAGCAAACTGAGGTGGGCAGAGGGAGGGGCCCAGGCCCAGCCTGGAGCCCAGGTGAGGAGCAGAGGGAAGGCTGAGGGACCCCCGGGGAATCCATCTCAGCGCCTGGCGTCCACAGTCCTGGGAAGCCCTGGGCTTGGTGGCCTGCTGTGAGTCCACAGACGCCCCTGGGGGTCTCTGGGCAGTGAGGGCCTTGGTGTGAAGGTGTGGGCTCGGCTCAACAAGGGGGCGTCCCAGGACCCGCCGGGGCTCAAGGTGAGGACCCTGACGGAGGACAGCATGGGCCCCACAGATCCCCGCCCCTGCTGTCAGCCCTGGGAGGGCCTGGGTGGGATGAGCACTCGTGGGGCCCTGACTTCCTCACACCCGGGTCTCCGAGGGACGGGGGTCCTGCGATGAGGGGCGGGGCCTCGGGTGGCCAGAGGCTAGACGACACGACGCCTAAGTGACGACCCTGAGGGAAAACTGAGGGGACCCCGAACCCGGAAAAGAGGCCATCCCACAGAAAGGGGCCCTTGCTATCAGCTGTCCGGAGGCCCGAGGGCAGGACAGGCCCCCGAGTTGTGTCGTGACTGCGGCACCCTGGTCTCACAGAGACCGGGGACTTCGTGTGAGATGAGGGGGGGACCCTCAGATCTGCAGAGGAGAGAATCCCAGGTCCCACTGGGAGTGAAGGTGACGACCGCGAGCGAGCAGTGAGGGACCCTGGACCCCAAAACACAGTCGGTCCTGGGAGGCCATAGGTCGGAATAAGCACCGGCGGCGTTTCCCGCCATCCGGGTCTCGGAGGGACTGGGGTCCTGGGATGAGGGGCGGGGCTTCGGGGGTTCCAAGGGGAGGCTACATGCCGCCTGAGTCAAAGTGAGGACCCCGAGGGAGAACGGAGGGACCCTGGACCCCAAAACACAGTCGGTCCTGGGAGGCCATAGGTCGGAATAAGCACCGGCGGCATTTCCCGCCATCCGGGTCTCGGAGGGACTGGGGTCCTGGGATGAGGGGCGGGGCTTCGGGGGTTCCAAGGGGAGGCTACATGCCGCCTGAGTCAAAGTGAGGACCCCGAGGGAGAACGGAGGGATCCTGGACCCCAAGACAGTGTTGGATCTTGGAGGCCTAGGGGCAGGGTGACCACCTGCGGCGTTTCCTGCCATCCGGGTCTCGGAGGGACTGGGGTCCTGGGATGAGGGGCGGGGCCTCGGGGGCTCCAAGGGGAGGCTATCTGCCGCCTGAGTCAAAGTGAGGACCCCGAGGGGGAACGGACGGATCTTGCACCCCGGGACAGTGTTGGACCTTGGAGGCCTTGGGGCAGGGTGACCACCTGCGGCGTTTCCTGCCATCCGGGTCTCGGAGGGACTGGGGTCATGGGATGAGGGGCGGGGCCTCGGGGGCTCCAAGGGGAGGCTACATGCCGCCTGAGTCAAAGTGAGGACCCTCAAGCAGGAAGGAGGGGCCCCTGAACCCAGAAAAGTGGCCATCCCACAGAGAGTCGCCCTTGCTTTCAGCTGTCCGGCGGCCCGAGGGGACGACAGCCCACGTGGTTTGTCCTGACTTCCGCATCCGAGTCTCAGACAGACCTGGGACATAGTGAAAGGGCGGGGGCCTCAGGTCTGCGGAGGAGAGAATCTCAGGGCCGCCTGGGAGTGAAGGTGACGACCGCGAGTTAGCATTCAGGGACCCTGGACCCCAAAACAGAGTCAGTCCTGGGAGGCCATGGGGCGGGAGGACCTCGGGCAGCAGTTCCTGAAATGCGGGTCTCAGAGGGACTGGGGTCTTGGTATGACGGGCGGGGCCTCAGGTGGGCTGAGAGGGGAATCCCAGGTCCTGCCAGGAGTCAAGGTGACCCCGAGGGAGGAGTGAGGGACCCGAGATCCCAGAACAGAGGGGACGCAACCGATCCTGCCCCTGCTGTCAGCCCTGGGAGGCCTCAATGCGGGATGAGCACACGTGGTGTGTCCTGACTTCGGCATCCAGGGCTCAGAGAGACCGGGGACCTACTATCAGGATGGGGCCCTCAGGTGGTTGCAGAGCAGAATCCCAGGTCCCGCTTGGAGTCCCGGTGAGGACCCTGAGTTAGCGCGGACAGGACCTCCCACCCTAGAAGAGTGGGAACCTGCCAGAGCCCAGGCCTCCTGCCAGCACGCGGGTCCAGGGCTGTGCCACAGTGTAGATCCGAGGTCTCCCCTCCTTTCTCTCCCAGGGGCTCCAGACACCGGGAAGGCCTAGGTCTGAGACACGTGTTCTCGGGTCACAGAGCACAGGAGGCTGGCAGTGCCAGGACTGAAGGTGAGGTGTGGGCCCTGAGTGTGTACCCGGGGGCTCCCGGAACAGAGGGGACCCCGCGAGGCCAACGTCCACTCCACACACCCCGTGTTGCCCCCAGAACCTCGGGCTGTGCCGGCTGCACCCTGAGGAGCCGCCTCACTTCCCCCGTCAGGTTCACAGACGACCGTCCACCAGGAGGAGAGCCCCTGTGAGGCCGAGGGCACCCCTGAAGAGGAGACCTGTAAGTAGCCTTTGTCAGAGCCCCCCACGGTGGGTTTCTCAGCCCGGGCCACTGACACTCCCTTTCTTCCCCAGGCCCGTGGGTCCCCATCTGTCACCCCTGCCCTCGCTGCTCTCAGCTGCCCGACACCACTCACCGTGCCTCCCGTTCAGATGCGTGACCTCCACCACACTGAAGCCGACTTTCACGACCCAAGAGAGGCTGAGGATTCCGAGGATGAGCAGGACATTTGGGTTGAGGAGGAGGAGGGCGCATCCCCGTTGTCTCCCTCCTCCTCCTCCTCCTCCTCCTCCTTCTCCTCCTCGTCTTCCTACTCAGTCCTGTTCCTGGGCAGTGGCGAGGAGGTGGCTGATTCTGGGACACCCAGTCCCGCGCAGAGCCCTCAGGGTGTCTGCCCCTCCCCCACAGCCGTGGCAGCCCCTCCCTGGAGCCAGTCGGAAGACAATGGCCTCAGAAGCCAAGGTGAGGAGGGGCCCAGCACCGGGCAGGACCCGGCAGATGCCGAGTCCCGGCTCCACGATGCATTACATTTGATGATGGTTGACCTGATGGGCTTCCTGCTCCACAAGTACCGCACAAAGCAGCCGACCTCAAAAGAGGAAATGCTGAATGCGGTCCTCAGAGATGACCGGGACCACTTCCCTGCGGTCTTGAGCCAAGCCTCTGAGTGTCTGCAGCTGGTCTTTGGGGTGGATGTGAAGGAGGTGGACCCCAGGGAGCACTTGTATGTCCTGGTCCCCACCCTGGGCCTCACCTACGATGGCATGCAGGACGATGGGCAGAGCATTCCCAAGACTGGCCTCCTGCTGATACTTCTGGGTGTGATTGTCCTGGAGGGCGACTTTGCTCCTGAGGAGGCAGTCTGGGGAGCACTTAGCAAGATGGGGCTGTGTGCTGGGAGGGAGCACTTCATCTATGGGGAGCCCAGGGAGCTCATCACCAACGTGTGGGTGCGGGAGGGGTACGTGGAGTACCGGCAGGTGGCCAACAGCGATCCCGCTCGCCACGAGTTCCTGTGGGGTCCCCGGGCCTACACGGAGACCAGCAAGCTGCAAGTCCTGGAACATTTCCTCAGGATCAATAGAAGGGGTCCCAGTTCTTTCCCGTCCCTGTCTGAAGAGCGAGTGAGTGATGAGGAAGAGGGGGCCTGAGCCAGACTTGCAGCTGGGCTCCTTCTAGGCCCCTGTCCGGCAGCTTCTCCTGCCGGGCAGGAAGTGAGGCTGACTCTTCACTGTGTGTCTGAGGAGCAAGGAGTCAGCATCCTAAGTAGTGAGGGCCCGGGCCAGTGGGGGGGACACGGTGTACAGCATCTCTGGGCTCCTGTTCTCTACAATGATATGGAAGTTCATCTTCATTTCCTTTAGTGATGTTTCAGATGTTATTCGTTTTAATAAATATCAATATACTTTATTTTATTATACAGTCTTTTTAAAGATTACATTTTATTTACAGTTATGAGAAAATATTGGTTATATACCCCTTGTTCTGCAATACATTCTTGAACCTTCCTTACACCCAATAGTTTGTACTTCCCACTCCCTCACCCCTGTATTGCCCCTTGCCCCTCACCCCTCCCCACTGGTAATCACTAGTTTGTTCTCTATGAGCCTGCTTCTTCTTTGTTATACTCACTAGTTTGTTGTATTTTTTAGAGTCCACATATAAATTGATATCATACAGTATTTGTCTTTCTCTGTCTGATTTATTTCACTTAGCATAATGTCCTCCAAGTCCATCCATCTTGCTGCAAACGGCAAAATTTTGTTTTTTATGGCTGAGTAGTATTCCGGGGTGTGTGTGTGTGTGTGTGTGTGTGTGTGTGTGTGTCTGTGTGTGTGTCCATTCATCTGCTGATGGACATTTAGGTTCCTTCCACATCTTGGCAATTGTAGATAACGCTGCTATGAATATTGGGTGCGTGTATCTTTTCAAATTAGTATCTGGTTTTTTTTTTTGTTTTTTTTTTTTTTTGAGATGTATACCCAGGAATGGAATTGCTGGGTCACTTGGTAGTTCTAGTTTTAGTTTTTTGAGAAACGGCATACTGTTTTCCAGAGTGGTCACACCAATTTACATCCCCACCAACAGTGTAGGAGGGATCCCTTCTCTCCACATCTTCACCAACATTTGCTATTTGCGTTCCTTTTGAAGGTAGCCATTCTGACAGGTATAAGGTGATATGTCATTGTGGTTTTGATTTGCATTTCCCTGATGGTTAATTATACTGAGCATCTTTTCACGTGCCTGCTGGCCACCTGCATTTCCTCTTTGGACAAATGTCTATTGTGTTGTTCTGCCCGTTTTTAGTTGGGTCATTTGTTTTTTTGATGTTGAATTGTATGAGCTGTTTATATATGGTGGTTATTGCTCCCTTGTCAGTTGTAACGTTTGCAAATATTTTCTCCCCTTCAGTAGGTTGTTGTTTTAATTTAGTCAGTGGGTTCCCTTGCTGTGCAGAAGCTTTTAAGTATAATTAGGTCCCCGCTGTTTATTTTTCCTTTTATTTCCTTTGTTTTTGGACATGGATCCAAAAAGTTATTGCTGTAATTTATGTCAGAGAGTGTTCTGCCTATGTTTTCCTCTAGGAGTATTATAGTATCCAGTCTTAAATGTAGATCTTTAATCTATTTTGAGTTTATTTTTGTATATGGTGTTAGAGAATGTTCTAAGTTCATTGTTTGACAGGTAGCTGTCCAGTTTTCCCAGAGCCACTTATTGAAGAGACTGTCTTTTCTCCATTCAATATCCTTGCTTCCTTTGTCGTACATTAATTGACGGTAAGTGTGTGGGTTTACTTCTCGCCTCTCTATCCTGTTCCATTGATCTGTGTGTCTGTTTGGGGGCCAGAACCGCACTGTTTTGATTACTACAGCTTTGTAGTATAGTCCAATGTCAGGGAGCATGATTTCTCCAGCTCTGTTCTTCATTCCCAAGATTGTTTTAGCTATTGGGGTTCTTTTCTTTTTCCAGACACTTTTTTAAATTATTTGTTCTGGTTCTGAGAAAAATGCCATTGTTATTTTGACAGGGATTGCTTTGAATCTGTAGATTGCCTTGGGTAGTATGGTCACTGGGTTGTTTGGTCAACAACACTGATTCTTCCAATCCAAGAACACGGTATATCTTTCCATCTGTTGGTGTCATCTTCAGCTTCTTGCATCAGTGTCTTGTAGTTATTGGAGTACAGGTCTTTGGTCTCCTTAGCTAGGTTTATTACTAGATTATTTATTCTCTTTGATGTGATGGTAAATGGGATTGTTTCCTTAATTTCTCTTTCTGATACTCCTTTGTTAGTGTGTAAGATGCAACAGATTTCTGTATATTAATAATAATATTAAATAAGCTTCAGTATCTTAGTTTGTGAATGATATTGATTATACACGTACTGGTACTTAGGCAGCCCAAGACTGAGTTTTGCTATTTTGTAAAACAAATTGGGAAAGTTTCCATCATACTGTGTCATGCCAAAGTAGGTAACACCGCATCGGAATAGAAATTTACTTGGAAATGTGAGAGTGATCAGCACTAAAATCGGTGGGGTCAAGAAAGAGAGAAGTAAAAGTAAACGATAGGTAATTATTGGCTCCTTATCCCTTTTCTTCTGTCAGTCTATAAAATTATAATTATGTGTGTATAACCTGGATTTGTCTGGCTTAGTTAAGAAAGTAGGAGAAAATCAACCTGGATCAGTAGGATCCCTGCTCACCATCTCAGTTCATCCGCAGACGTTCACCGAGCCTCTCCTCTCTGGAGGGCTCGGTGTTAGCAGTGGGGACACTCGGAAAAGCAGGACAGCCCACACCTAGGATAGTCTAGGAGCCGCAGTCACATCGGGAAGTTGGTGAAAGGTCTCCTAAGTCCCATAGGGCAAATAAAAATAGGGCGAGGGGGTGGGGGTCCGGGAGAGAGCACCCAAGTGTAAGTGCCCAGCGCCAGGGCAGTTCGGGGCTTTGGGAAGCTGGGGGGGAGGTCCTTCTGTGGGAGGTGATGGTAATGAAGCTGGGTGGTGGCGGCAGGCAGACGTGCAGACGGCGCTTGTTAGTGGTGAGAGGAACGTGTCAGGTGGGAGATTGCTCTGAGAAGTCCCTCTGGGATCGTGGATACATCTCCTGGGCGAGGGGGGAAGGTGTACTTTGTTCAGGGATGCTTAGAGACCTGGTTATCCTGCCTGAGCTGCTAGGACACTCAGAATGCTCCAACTGCAGGGAGGAGTGGCGTTTGACGTGGCTCACAGTGTACTCCGTCCTGGCATATATAGTTGAAGAGGTTTGGTAACCGCCCCAAACTTGGGGTAGGATTTACTGGGGTGTGTTCTTGGAAACGGTCTGCTGGACACTTACACTGATGGGTCAGCTCCCCTCGATGGTCAGAATCCAAAGCCATAGATGAGGAATGGTCCTGGACATCGCAGGGAGGAAACACCCACCGAGGCTGAATTCCAAACAGGGAATCCACCTCCGGCCCTCCCGACAGCCCTGGGAGACCCCCGGGCACGGGGTCCGGATGTGACGGGCGCTGATGCCCCCTCCCTGGGGGGTGAGAGAGGTGAGGGCCTGGGTGAGGGAGGCCGGCTTCAGGTCTGCACAGGGAAGGAGCCCAGCGCTGCCAGGAGTCAAGGTAGAACCGTGTGGAGGGACTCGGGTTGCAGGGAATCCAGGTCGGTTCTGCTGTCAGCCCTGGGAGACCGCAGGCAGGGTTGCGGGGATCAGTGCCCCAACCCCCACCCCCGCTTCCCTCTCGGGGGTCCTGGCTGTGGAGGGGCCTGGGTCCAAGGGGAGCAAACTGAGGTGGGCAGAGGGAGGGGCCCAGGCCCAGCCTGGAGCCCAGGTGAGGAGCAGAGGGAAGGCTGAGGGACCCCCGGGGAATCCATCTCAGCGCCTGGCGTCCACAGTCCTGGGAAGCCCTGGGCTTGGTGGCCTGCTGTGAGTCCACAGACGCCCCTGGGGGTCTCTGGGCAGTGAGGGCCTTGGTGTGAAGGTGTGGGCTCGGCTCAACAAGGGGGCGTCCCAGGACCCGCCGGGGCTCAAGGTGAGGACCCTGACGGAGGACAGCATGGGCCCCACAGATCCCCGCCCCTGCTGTCAGCCCTGGGAGGGCCTGGGTGGGATGAGCACTCGTGGGGCCCTGACTTCCTCACACCCGGGTCTCCGAGGGACGGGGGTCCTGCGATGAGGGGCGGGGCCTCGGGTGGCCAGAGGCTAGACGACACGACGCCTAAGTGACGACCCTGAGGGAAAACTGAGGGGACCCCGAACCCGGAAAAGAGGCCATCCCACAGAAAGGGGCCCTTGCTATCAGCTGTCCGGAGGCCCGAGGGCAGGACAGGCCCCCGAGTTGTGTCGTGACTGCGGCACCCTGGTCTCACAGAGACCGGGGACTTCGTGTGAGATGAGGGGGGGACCCTCAGATCTGCAGAGGAGAGAATCCCAGGTCCCACTGGGAGTGAAGGTGACGACCGCGAGCGAGCAGTGAGGGACCCTGGACCCCAAAACACAGTCGGTCCTGGGAGGCCATAGGTCGGAATAAGCACCGGCGGCGTTTCCCGCCATCCGGGTCTCGGAGGGACTGGGGTCCTGGGATGAGGGGCGGGGCTTCGGGGGTTCCAAGGGGAGGCTACATGCCGCCTGAGTCAAAGTGAGGACCCCGAGGGAGAACGGAGGGACCCTGGACCCCAAAACACAGTCGGTCCTGGGAGGCCATAGGTCGGAATAAGCACCGGCGGCATTTCCCGCCATCCGGGTCTCGGAGGGACTGGGGTCCTGGGATGAGGGGCGGGGCTTCGGGGGTTCCAAGGGGAGGCTACATGCCGCCTGAGTCAAAGTGAGGACCCCGAGGGAGAACGGAGGGATCCTGGACCCCAAGACAGTGTTGGATCTTGGAGGCCTTGGGGCAGGGTGACCACCTGCGGCGTTTCCTGCCATCCGGGTCTCGGAGGGACTGGGGTCCTGGGATGAGGGGCGGGGCCTCGGGGGCTCCAAGGGGAGGCTATCTGCCGCCTGAGTCAAAGTGAGGACCCCGAGGGGGAACGGACGGATCTTGCACCCCGGGACAGTGTTGGACCTTGGAGGCCTTGGGGCAGGGTGACCACCTGCGGCGTTTCCTGCCATCCGGGTCTCGGAGGGACTGGGGTCATGGGATGAGGGGCGGGGCCTCGGGGGCTCCAAGGGGAGGCTACATGCCGCCTGAGTCAAAGTGAGGACCCTCAAGCAGGAAGGAGGGGCCCCTGAACCCAGAAAAGTGGCCATCCCACAGAGAGTCGCCCTTGCTTTCAGCTGTCCGGCGGCCCGAGGGGACGACAGCCCACGTGGTTTGTCCTGACTTCCGCATCCGAGTCTCAGACAGACCTGGGACATAGTGAAAGGGCGGGGGCCTCAGGTCTGCGGAGGAGAGAATCTCAGGGCCGCCTGGGAGTGAAGGTGACGACCGCGAGTTAGCATTCAGGGACCCTGGACCCCAAAACAGAGTCAGTCCTGGGAGGCCATGGGGCGGGAGGACCTCGGGCAGCAGTTCCTGAAATGCGGGTCTCAGAGGGACTGGGGTCTTGGTATGACGGGCGGGGCCTCAGGTGGGCTGAGAGGGGAATCCCAGGTCCTGCCAGGAGTCAAGGTGACCCCGAGGGAGGAGTGAGGGACCCGAGATCCCAGAACAGAGGGGACGCAACCGATCCTGCCCCTGCTGTCAGCCCTGGGAGGCCTCAATGCGGGATGAGCACACGTGGTGTGTCCTGACTTCGGCATCCAGGGCTCAGAGAGACCGGGGACCTACTATCAGGATGGGGCCCTCAGGTGGTTGCAGAGCAGAATCCCAGGTCCCGCTTGGAGTCCCGGTGAGGACCCTGAGTTAGCGCGGACAGGACCTCCCACCCTAGAAGAGTGGGAACCTGCCAGAGCCCAGGCCTCCTGCCAGCACGCGGGTCCAGGGCTGTGCCACAGTGTAGATCCGAGGTCTCCCCTCCTTTCTCTCCCAGGGGCTCCAGACACCGGGAAGGCCTAGGTCTGAGACACGTGTTCTCGGGTCACAGAGCACAGGAGGCTGGCAGTGCCAGGACTGAAGGTGAGGTGTGGGCCCTGAGTGTGTACCCGGGGGCTCCCAGAACAGAGGGGACCCCGCGAGGCCAACGTCCACTCCACACACCCCGTGTTGCCCCCAGAACCTCGGGCTGTGCCGGCTGCACCCTGAGGAGCCGCCTCACTTCCCCCGTCAGGTTCACAGACGACCGTCCACCAGGAGGAGAGCCCCTGTGAGGCCGAGGGCACCCCTGAAGAGGAGACCTGTAAGTAGCCTTTGTCAGAGCCCCCCACGGTGGGTTTCTCAGCCCGGGCCACTGACACTCCCTTTCTTCCCCAGGCCCGTGGGTCCCCATCTGTCACCCCTGCCCTCGCTGCTCTCAGCTGCCCGACACCACTCACCGTGCCTCCCGTTCAGATGCGTGACCTCCACCACACTGAAGCCGACTTTCACGACCCAAGAGAGGCTGAGGATTCCGAGGATGAGCAGGACATTTGGGTTGAGGAGGAGGAGGGCGCATCCCCGTTGTCTCCCTCCTCCTCCTCCTCCTCCTCCTCCTTCTCCTCCTCGTCTTCCTACTCAGTCCTGTTCCTGGGCAGTGGCGAGGAGGTGGCTGATTCTGGGACACCCAGTCCCGCGCAGAGCCCTCAGGGTGTCTGCCCCTCCCCCACAGCCGTGGCAGCCCCTCCCTGGAGCCAGTCGGAAGACAATGGCCTCAGAAGCCAAGGTGAGGAGGGGCCCAGCACCGGGCAGGACCCGGCAGATGCCGAGTCCCGGCTCCACGATGCATTACATTTGATGATGGTTGACCTGATGGGCTTCCTGCTCCACAAGTACCGCACAAAGCAGCCGACCTCAAAAGAGGAAATGCTGAATGCGGTCCTCAGAGATGACCGGGACCACTTCCCTGCGGTCTTGAGCCAAGCCTCTGAGTGTCTGCAGCTGGTCTTTGGGGTGGATGTGAAGGAGGTGGACCCCAGGGAGCACTTGTATGTCCTGGTCCCCACCCTGGGCCTCACCTACGATGGCATGCAGGACGATGGGCAGAGCATTCCCAAGACTGGCCTCCTGCTGATACTTCTGGGTGTGATTGTCCTGGAGGGCGACTTTGCTCCTGAGGAGGCAGTCTGGGGAGCACTTAGCAAGATGGGGCTGTGTGCTGGGAGGGAGCACTTCATCTATGGGGAGCCCAGGGAGCTCATCACCAACGTGTGGGTGCGGGAGGGGTACGTGGAGTACCGGCAGGTGGCCAACAGCGATCCCGCTCGCCACGAGTTCCTGTGGGGTCCCCGGGCCTACACGGAGACCAGCAAGCTGCAAGTCCTGGAACATTTCCTCAGGATCAATAGAAGGGGTCCCAGTTCTTTCCCGTCCCTGTCTGAAGAGCGAGTGAGTGATGAGGAAGAGGGGGCCTGAGCCAGACTTGCAGCTGGGCTCCTTCTAGGCCCCTGTCCGGCAGCTTCTCCTGCCGGGCAGGAAGTGAGGCTGACTCTTCACTGTGTGTCTGAGGAGCAAGGAGTCAGCATCCTAAGTAGTGAGGGCCCGGGCCAGTGGGGGGGACACGGTGTACAGCATCTCTGGGCTCCTGTTCTCTACAATGATATGGAAGTTCATCTTCATTTCCTTTAGTGATGTTTCAGATGTTATTCGTTTTAATAAATATCAATATACTTTATTTTATTATACAGTCTTTTTAAAGATTACATTTTATTTACAGTTATGAGAAAATATTGGTTATATACCCCTTGTTCTGCAATACATTCTTGAACCTTCCTTACACCCAATAGTTTGTACTTCCCACTCCCTCACCCCTGTATTGCCCCTTGCCCCTCACCCCTCCCCACTGGTAATCACTAGTTTGTTCTCTATGAGCCTGCTTCTTCTTTGTTATACTCACTAGTTTGTTGTATTTTTTAGAGTCCACATATAAATTGATATCATACAGTATTTGTCTTTCTCTGTCTGATTTATTTCACTTAGCATAATGTCCTCCAAGTCCATCCATCTTGCTGCAAACGGCAAAATTTTGTTTTTTATGGCTGAGTAGTATTCCGGGGGGTGTGTGTGTGTGTGTGTGTGTGTGTGTGTGTGTCTGTGTGTGTGTCCATTCATCTGCTGATGGACATTTAGGTTCCTTCCACATCTTGGCAATTGTAGATAACGCTGCTATGAATATTGGGTGCGTGTATCTTTTCAAATTAGTATCTGGTTTTTTTTTTGTTTTTTTTTTTTTTTGAGATGTATACCCAGGAATGGAATTGCTGGGTCACTTGGTAGTTCTAGTTTTAGTTTTTTGAGAAACGGCATACTGTTTTCCAGAGTGGTCACACCAATTTACATCCCCACCAACAGTGTAGGAGGGATCCCTTCTCTCCACATCTTCGCCAACATTTGCTATTTGCGTTCCTTTTGAAGGTAGCCATTCTGACAGGTATAAGGTGATATGTCATTGTGGTTTTGATTTGCATTTCCCTGATGGTTAATTATACTGAGCATCTTTTCACGTGCCTGCTGGCCACCTGCATTTCCTCTTTGGACAAATGTCTATTGTGTTGTTCTGCCCGTTTTTAGTTGGGTCATTTGTTTTTTTGATGTTGAATTGTATGAGCTGTTTATATATGGTGGTTATTGCTCCCTTGTCAGTTGTAACGTTTGCAAATATTTTCTCCCCTTCAGTAGGTTGTTGTTTTAATTTAGTCAGTGGGTTCCCTTGCTGTGCAGAAGCTTTTAAGTATAATTAGGTCCCCGCTGTTTATTTTTCCTTTTATTTCCTTTGTTTTTGGACATGGATCCAAAAAGTTATTGCTGTAATTTATGTCAGAGAGTGTTCTGCCTATGTTTTCCTCTAGGAGTATTATAGTATCCAGTCTTAAATGTAGATCTTTAATCTATTTTGAGTTTATTTTTGTATATGGTGTTAGAGAATGTTCTAAGTTCATTGTTTGACAGGTAGCTGTCCAGTTTTCCCAGAGCCACTTATTGAAGAGACTGTCTTTTCTCCATTCAATATCCTTGCTTCCTTTGTCGTACATTAATTGACGGTAAGTGTGTGGGTTTACTTCTCGCCTCTCTATCCTGTTCCATTGATCTGTGTGTCTGTTTGGGGGCCAGAACCGCACTGTTTTGATTACTACAGCTTTGTAGTATAGTCCAATGTCAGGGAGCATGATTTCTCCAGCTCTGTTCTTCATTCCCAAGATTGTTTTAGCTATTGGGGTTCTTTTCTTTTTCCAGACACTTTTTTAAATTATTTGTTCTGGTTCTGAGAAAAATGCCATTGTTATTTTGACAGGGATTGCTTTGAATCTGTAGATTGCCTTGGGTAGTATGGTCACTGGGTTGTTTGGTCAACAACACTGATTCTTCCAATCCAAGAACACGGTATATCTTTCCATCTGTTGGTGTCATCTTCAGCTTCTTGCATCAGTGTCTTGTAGTTATTGGAGTACAGGTCTTTGGTCTCCTTAGCTAGGTTTATTACTAGATTATTTATTCTCTTTGATGTGATGGTAAATGGGATTGTTTCCTTAATTTCTCTTTCTGATACTCCTTTGTTAGTGTATAAGATGCAACAGATTTCTGTATATTAATAATAATATTAAATAAGCTTCAGTATCTTAGTTTGTGAATGATATTGATTATACACGTACTGGTACTTAGGCAGCCCAAGACTGAGTTTTGCTATTTTGTAAAACAAATTGGGAAAGTTTCCATCATACTGTGTCATGCCAAAGTAGGTAACACCGCATCGGAATAGAAATTTACTTGGAAATGTGAGAGTGATCAGCACTAAAATCGGTGGGGTCAAGAAAGAGAGAAGTAAAAGTAAACGATAGGTAATTATTGGCTCCTTATCCCTTTTCTTCTGTCAGTCTATAAAATTATAATTATGTGTGTATAACCTGGATTTGTCTGGCTTAGTTAAGAAAGTAGGAGAAAATCAACCTGGATCAGTAGGATCCCTGCTCACCATCTCAGTTCATCCGCAGACGTTCACCGAGCCTCTCCTCTCTGGAGGGCTCGGTGTTAGCAGTGGGGACACTCGGAAAAGCAGGACAGCCCACACCTAGGATAGTCTAGGAGCCGCAGTCACATCGGGAAGTTGGTGAAAGGTCTCCTAAGTCCCATAGGGCAAATAAAAATAGGGCGAGGGGGTGGGGGTCCGGGAGAGAGCACCCAAGTGTAAGTGCCCAGCGCCAGGGCAGTTCGGGGCTTTGGGAAGCTGGGGGGGAGGTCCTTCTGTGGGAGGTGATGGTAATGAAGCTGGGTGGTGGCGGCAGGCAGACGTGCAGACGGCGCTTGTTAGTGGTGAGAGGAACGTGTCAGGTGGGAGATTGCTCTGAGAAGTCCCTCTGGGATCGTGGATACATCTCCTGGGCGAGGGGGGAAGGTGTACTTTGTTCAGGGATGCTTAGAGACCTGGTTATCCTGCCTGAGCTGCTAGGACACTCAGAATGCTCCAACTGCAGGGAGGAGTGGCGTTTGACGTGGCTCACAGTGTACTCCGTCCTGGCATATATAGTTGAAGAGGTTTGGTAACCGCCCCAAACTTGGGGTAGGATTTACTGGGGTGTGTTCTTGGAAACGGTCTGCTGGACACTTACACTGATGGGTCAGCTCCCCTCGATGGTCAGAATCCAAAGCCATAGATGAGGAATGGTCCTGGACATCGCAGGGAGGAAACACCCACCGAGGCTGAATTCCAAACAGGGAATCCACCTCCGGCCCTCCCGACAGCCCTGGGAGACCCCCGGGCACGGGGTCCGGATGTGACGGGCGCTGATGCCCCCTCCCTGGGGGGTGAGAGAGGTGAGGGCCTGGGTGAGGGAGGCCGGCTTCAGGTCTGCACAGGGAAGGAGCCCAGCGCTGCCAGGAGTCAAGGTAGAACCGTGTGGAGGGACTCGGGTTGCAGGGAATCCAGGTCGGTTCTGCTGTCAGCCCTGGGAGACCGCAGGCAGGGTTGCGGGGATCAGTGCCCCAACCCCCACCCCCGCTTCCCTCTCGGGGGTCCTGGCTGTGGAGGGGCCTGGGTCCAAGGGGAGCAAACTGAGGTGGGCAGAGGGAGGGGCCCAGGCCCAGCCTGGAGCCCAGGTGAGGAGCAGAGGGAAGGCTGAGGGACCCCCGGGGAATCCATCTCAGCGCCTGGCGTCCACAGTCCTGGGAAGCCCTGGGCTTGGTGGCCTGCTGTGAGTCCACAGACGCCCCTGGGGGTCTCTGGGCAGTGAGGGCCTTGGTGTGAAGGTGTGGGCTCGGCTCAACAAGGGGGCGTCCCAGGACCCGCCGGGGCTCAAGGTGAGGACCCTGACGGAGGACAGCATGGGCCCCACAGATCCCCGCCCCTGCTGTCAGCCCTGGGAGGGCCTGGGTGGGATGAGCACTCGTGGGGCCCTGACTTCCTCACACCCGGGTCTCCGAGGGACGGGGGTCCTGCGATGAGGGGCGGGGCCTCGGGTGGCCAGAGGCTAGACGACACGACGCCTAAGTGACGACCCTGAGGGAAAACTGAGGGGACCCCGAACCCGGAAAAGAAGCCATCCCACAGAAAGGGGCCCTTGCTATCAGCTGTCCGGAGGCCCGAGGGCAGGACAGGCCCCCGTGTTGTGTCGTGACTGCGGCACCCTGGTCTCACAGAGACCGGGGACTTCGTGTGAGATGAGGGGGGGACCCTCAGATCTGCAGAGCAGAGAATCCCAGGTCCCACTGGGAGTGAAGGTGACGACCGCGAGCGAGCAGTGAGGGACCCTGGACCCCAAAACACAGTCGGTCCTGGGAGGCCATAGGTCGGAATAAGCACCGGCGGCATTTCCCGCCATCCGGGTCTCGGAGGGACTGGGGTCCTGGGATGAGGGGCGGGGCTTCGGGGGTTCCAAGGGGAGGCTACATGCCGCCTGAGTCAAAGTGAGGACCCCGAGGGAGAACAGAGGGATCCTGGACCCCAAGACAGTGTTGGATCTTGGAGGCCTTGGGGCAGGGTGACCACCTGTGGCGTTTCCTGCCATCCGGGTCTCGGAGGGACTGGGGTCCTGGGATGAGGGGCGGGGCCTCGGGGGCTCCAAGGGGAGGCTATCTGCCGCCTGAGTCAAAGTGAGGACCCCGAGGGAGAACGGAGGGATCCTGGACCCCAAGACACTGTTGGATCTTGGAGGCCTTGGGGCAGGGTGACCACCTGCGGCGTTTCCTGCCATCCGGGTCTCGGAGGGACTGGGGTCCTGGGATGAGGGGCGGGGCCTCGGGGGCTCCAAGGGGAGGCTATCTGCCGCCTGAGTCAAAGTGAGGACCCCGAGGGGGAACGGACGGATCTTGCACCCCGGGACAGTGTTGGACCTTGGAGGCCTTGGGGCAGGGTGACCACCTGCGGCGTTTCCTGCCATCCGGGTCTCGGAGGGACTGGGGTCATGGGATGAGGGGCGGGGCCTCGGGGGCTCCAAGGGGAGGCTACATGCCGCCTGAGTCAAAGTGAGGACCCTCAAGCAGGAAGGAGGGGCCCCTGAACCCAGAAAAGTGGCCATCCCACAGAGAGTCGCCCTTGCTTTCAGCTGTCCGGCGGCCCGAGGGGACGACAGCCCACGTGGTTTGTCCTGACTTCCGCATCCGAGTCTCAGACAGACCTGGGACATAGTGAAAGGGCGGGGGCCTCAGGTCTGCGGAGGAGAGAATCTCAGGGCCGCCTGGGAGTGAAGGTGACGACCGCGAGTTAGCATTCAGGGACCCTGGACCCCAAAACAGAGTCAGTCCTGGGAGGCCATGGGGCGGGAGGACCTCGGGCAGCAGTTCCTGAAATGCGGGTCTCAGAGGGACTGGGGTCTTGGTATGACGGGCGGGGCCTCAGGTGGGCTGAGAGGGGAATCCCAGGTCCTGCCAGGAGTCAAGGTGACCCCGAGGGAGGAGTGAGGGACCCGAGATCCCAGAACAGAGGGGACGCAACCGATCCTGCCCCTGCTGTCAGCCCTGGGAGGCCTCAATGCGGGATGAGCACACGTGGTGTGTCCTGACTTCGGCATCCAGGGCTCAGAGAGACCGGGGACCTACTATCAGGATGGGGCCCTCAGGTGGTTGCAGAGCAGAATCCCAGGTCCCGCTTGGAGTCCCGGTGAGGACCCTGAGTTAGCGCGGACAGGACCTCCCACCCTAGAAGAGTGGGAACCTGCCAGAGCCCAGGCCTCCTGCCAGCACGCGGGTCCAGGGCTGTGCCACAGTGTAGATCCGAGGTCTCCCCTCCTTTCTCTCCCAGGGGCTCCAGACACCGGGAAGGCCTAGGTCTGAGACACGTGTTCTCGGGTCACAGAGCACAGGAGGCTGGCAGTGCCAGGACTGAAGGTGAGGTGTGGGCCCTGAGTGTGTACCCGGGGGCTCCCGGAACAGAGGGGACCCCGCGAGGCCAACGTCCACTCCACACACCCCGTGTTGCCCCCAGAACCTCGGGCTGTGCCGGCTGCACCCTGAGGAGCCGCCTCACTTCCCCCGTCAGGTTCACAGACGACCGTCCACCAGGAGGAGAGCCCCTGTGAGGCCGAGGGCACCCCTGAAGAGGAGACCTGTAAGTAGCCTTTGTCAGAGCCCCCCACGGTGGGTTTCTCAGCCCGGGCCACTGACACTCCCTTTCTTCCCCAGGCCCGTGGGTCCCCATCTGTCACCCCTGCCCTCGCTGCTCTCAGCTGCCCGACACCACTCACCGTGCCTCCCGTTCAGATGCGTGACCTCCACCACACTGAAGCCGACTTTCACGACCCAAGAGAGGCTGAGGATTCCGAGGATGAGCAGGACATTTGGGTTGAGGAGGAGGAGGGCGCATCCCCGTTGTCTCCCTCCTCCTCCTCCTCCTCCTCCTCCTCCTCCTTCTCCTCCTCGTCTTCCTACTCAGTCCTGTTCCTGGGCAGTGGCGAGGAGGTGGCTGATTCTGGGACACCCAGTCCCGCGCAGAGCCCTCAGGGTGTCTGCCCCTCCCCCACAGCCGTGGCAGCCCCTCCCTGGAGCCAGTCGGAAGACAATGGCCTCAGAAGCCAAGGTGAGGAGGGGCCCAGCACCGGGCAGGACCCGGCAGATGCCGAGTCCCGGCTCCACGATGCATTACATTTGATGATGGTTGACCTGATGGGCTTCCTGCTCCACAAGTACCGCACAAAGCAGCCGACCTCAAAAGAGGAAATGCTGAATGCGGTCCTCAGAGATGACCAGGACCACTTCCCTGCGGTCTTGAGCCAAGCCTCTGAGTGTCTGCAGCTGGTCTTTGGGGTGGATGTGAAGGAGGTGGACCCCAGGGAGCACTTGTATGTCCTGGTCCCCACCCTGGGCCTCACCTACGATGGCATGCAGGACGATGGGCAGAGCATTCCCAAGACTGGCCTCCTGCTGATACTTCTGGGTGTGATTGTCCTGGAGGGCGACTTTGCTCCTGAGGAGGCAGTCTGGGGAGCACTTAGCAAGATGGGGCTGTGTGCTGGGAGGGAGCACTTCATCTATGGGGAGCCCAGGGAGCTCATCACCAACGTGTGGGTGCGGGAGGGGTACGTGGAGTACCGGCAGGTGGCCAACAGCGATCCCGCTCGCCACGAGTTCCTGTGGGGTCCCCGGGCCTACACGGAGACCAGCAAGCTGCAAGTCCTGGAACATTTCCTCAGGATCAATAGAAGGGGTCCCAGTTCTTTCCCGTCCCTGTCTGAAGAGCGAGTGAGTGATGAGGAAGAGGGGGCCTGAGCCAGACTTGCAGCTGGGCTCCTTCTAGGCCCCTGTCCGGCAGCTTCTCCTGCCGGGCAGGAAGTGAGGCTGACTCTTCACTGTGTGTCTGAGGAGCAAGGAGTCAGCACCCTAAGTAGTGAGGGCCCGGGCCAGTGGGGGGGACACGGTGTACAGCATCTCTGGGCTCCTGTTCTCTACAATGATATGGAAATTCATCTTCATTTCCTTTAGTGATGTTTCAGATGTTATTCGTTTTCATAAATATCAATATACTTTATTTTATTATACAGTCTTTTTAAAGATTACATTTTATTTACAGTTATGAGAAAATATTGGTTATATACGCCTTGTTCTGCAATACATTCTTGAACCTTCCTTACACCCAATAGTTTGTACTTCCCACTCCCTCACCCCTATATTGCCCCTTGCCCCTCACCCCTCCCCACTGGTAATCACTAGTTTGTTCTCTATGAGCCTGCTTCTTCTTTGTTATACTCACTAGTTTGTTGTATTTTTTAGAGTCCACATATAAATTGATATCATACAGTATTTGTCTTTCTCTGTCTGATTTATTTCACTTAGCATAATGTCCTCCAAGTCCATCCATCTTGCTGCAAACGGCAAAATTTTGTTTTTTATGGCTGAGTAGTATTCCGGGGTGTGTGTGTGTGTGTGTGTGTCTGTGTGTCTGTGTGTGTGTGTGTCCATTCATCTGCTGATGGACATTTAGGTTCCTTCCACATCTTGGCAATTGTAGATAACACAGCTATGAATATTGGGTGCGTGTATCTTTTCAAATTAGTATCTGGTTTTTTTTTTGTTTTTTTTTTTTTTTGAGATGTATACCCAGGAATGGAATTGCTGGGTCACTTGGTAGTTCTAGTTTTAGTTTTTTGAGAAACGGCATACTGTTTTCCAGAGTGGTCACACCAATTTACATCCCCACCAACAGTGTAGGAGGGATCCCTTCTCTCCACATCTTCGCCAACATTTGCTATTTGCGTTCCTTTTGAAGGTAGCCATTCTGACAGGTATAAGGTGATATGTCATTGTGGTTTTGATTTGCATTTCCCTGATGGTTAATTATACTGAGCATCTTTTCACGTGCCTGCTGGCCACCTGCATTTCCTCTTTGGACAAATGTCTATTGTGTTGTTCTGCCCGTTTTTAGTTGGGTCATTTGTTTTTTTGATGTTGAATTGTATGAGCTGTTTATATATGGTGGTTATTGCTCCCTTGTCAGTTGTAACGTTTGCAAATATTTTCTCCCCTTCAGTAGGTTGTTGTTTTAATTTAGTCAGTGGGTTCCCTTGCTGTGCAGAAGCTTTTAAGTATAATTAGGTCCCCGCTGTTTATTTTTCCTTTTATTTCCTTTGTTTTAGGACATGGATCCAAAAAGTTATTGCTGTAATTTATGTCAGAGAGTGTTCTGCCTATGTTTTCCTCTAGGAGTATTATAGTATCCAGTCTTAAATGTAGATCTTTAATCTATTTTGAGTTTATTTTTGTATATGGTGTTAGAGAATGTTCTAAGTTCATTGTTTGACAGGTAGCTGTCCAGTTTTCCCAGAGCCACTTATTGAAGAGACTGTCTTTTCTCCATTCAATATCCTTGCTTCCTTTGTCGTACATTAATTGACGGTAAGTGTGTGGGTTTACTTCTCGCCTCTCTATCCTGTTCCATTGATCTGTGTGTCTGTTTGGGGGCCAGAACCGCACTGTTTTGATTACTACAGCTTTGTAGTATAGTCCAATGTCAGGGAGCATGATTTCTCCAGCTCTGTTCTTCATTCCCAAGATTGTTTTAGCTATTGGGGTTCTTTTCTTTTTCCAGACACTTTTTTAAATTATTTGTTCTGGTTCTGAGAAAAATGCCATTGTTATTTTGACAGGGATTGCTTTGAATCTGTAGATTGCCTTGGGTAGTATGGTCACTGGGTTGTTTGGTCAACAACACTGATTCTTCCAATCCAAGAACACGGTATATCTTTCCATCTGTTGGTGTCATCTTCAGCTTCTTGCATCAGTGTCTTGTAGTTATTGGAGTACAGGTCTTTGGTCTCCTTAGCTAGGTTTATTACTAGATTATTTATTCTCTTTGATGTGATGGTAAATGGGATTGTTTCCTTAATTTCTCTTTCTGATACTCCTTTGTTAGTGTGTAAGATGCAACAGATTTCTGTATATTAATAATAATATTAAATAAGCTTCAGTATCTTAGTTTGTGAATGATATTGATTATACACGTACTGGTACTTAGGCAGCCCAAGACTGAGTTTTGCTATTTTGTAAAACAAATTGGGAAAGTTTCCATCATACTGTGTCATGCCAAAGTAGGTAACACCGCATCGGAATAGAAATTTACTTGGAAATGTGAGAGTGATCAGCACTAAAATCGGTGGGGTCAAGAAAGAGAGAAGTAAAAGTAAACGATAGGTAATTATTGGCTCCTTATCCCTTTTCTTCTGTCAGTCTATAAAATTATAATTATGTGTGTATAACCTGGATTTGTCTGGCTTAGTTAAGAAAGTAGGAGAAAATCAACCTGGATCAGTAGGATCCCTGCTCACCATCTCAGTTCATCCGCAGACGTTCACCGAGCCTCTCCTCTCTGGAGGGCTCGGTGTTAGCAGTGGGGACACTCGGAAAAGCAGGACAGCCCACACCTAGGATAGTCTAGGAGCCGCAGTCACATCGGGAAGTTGGTGAAAGGTCTCCTAAGTCCCATAGGGCAAATAAAAATAGGGCGAGGGGGTGGGGGTCCGGGAGAGAGCACCCAAGTGTAAGTGCCCAGCGCCAGGGCAGTTCGGGGCTTTGGGAAGCTGGGGGGGAGGTCCTTCTGTGGGAGGTGATGGTAATGAAGCTGGGTGGTGGCGGCAGGCAGACGTGCAGACGGCGCTTGTTAGTGGTGAGAGGAACGTGTCAGGTGGGAGATTGCTCTGAGAAGTCCCTCTGGGATCGTGGATACATCTCCTGGGCGAGGGGGGAAGGTGTACTTTGTTCAGGGATGCTTAGAGACCTGGTTATCCTGCCTGAGCTGCTAGGACACTCAGAATGCTCCAACTGCAGGGAGGAGTGGCGTTTGACGTGGCTCACAGTGTACTCCGTCCTGGCATATATAGTTGAAGAGGTTTGGTAACCGCCCCAAACTTGGGGTAGGATTTACTGGGGTGTGTTCTTGGAAACGGTCTGCTGGACACTTACACTGATGGGTCAGCTCCCCTCGATGGTCAGAATCCAAAGCCATAGATGAGGAATGGTCCTGGACATCGCAGGGAGGAAACACCCACCGAGGCTGAATTCCAAACAGGGAATCCACCTCCGGCCCTCCCGACAGCCCTGGGAGACCCCCGGGCACGGGGTCCGGATGTGACGGGCGCTGATGCCCCCTCCCTGGGGGGTGAGAGAGGTGAGGGCCTGGGTGAGGGAGGCCGGCTTCAGGTCTGCACAGGGAAGGAGCCCAGCGCTGCCAGGAGTCAAGGTAGAACCGTGTGGAGGGACTCGGGTTGCAGGGAATCCAGGTCGGTTCTGCTGTCAGCCCTGGGAGACCGCAGGCAGGGTTGCGGGGATCAGTGCCCCAACCCCCACCCCCGCTTCCCTCTCGGGGGTCCTGGCTGTGGAGGGGCCTGGGTCCAAGGGGAGCAAACTGAGGTGGGCAGAGGGAGGGGCCCAGGCCCAGCCTGGAGCCCAGGTGAGGAGCAGAGGGAAGGCTGAGGGACCCCCGGGGAATCCATCTCAGCGCCTGGCGTCCACAGTCCTGGGAAGCCCTGGGCTTGGTGGCCTGCTGTGAGTCCACAGACGCCCCTGGGGGTCTCTGGGCAGTGAGGGCCTTGGTGTGAAGGTGTGGGCTCGGCTCAACAAGGGGGCGTCCCAGGACCCGCCGGGGCTCAAGGTGAGGACCCTGACGGAGGACAGCATGGGCCCCACAGATCCCCGCCCCTGCTGTCAGCCCTGGGAGGGCCTGGGTGGGATGAGCACTCGTGGGGCCCTGACTTCCTCACACCCGGGTCTCCGAGGGACGGGGGTCCTGCGATGAGGGGCGGGGCCTCGGGTGGCCAGAGGCTAGACGACACGACGCCTAAGTGACGACCCTGAGGGAAAACTGAGGGGACCCCGAACCCGGAAAAGAAGCCATCCCACAGAAAGGGGCCCTTGCTATCAGCTGTCCGGAGGCCCGAGGGCAGGACAGGCCCCCGTGTTGTGTCGTGACTGCGGCACCCTGGTCTCACAGAGACCGGGGACTTCGTGTGAGATGAGGGGGGGACCCTCAGATCTGCAGAGCAGAGAATCCCAGGTCCCACTGGGAGTGAAGGTGACGACCGCGAGCGAGCAGTGAGGGACCCTGGACCCCAAAACACAGTCGGTCCTGGGAGGCCATAGGTCGGAATAAGCACCGGCGGCATTTCCCGCCATCCGGGTCTCGGAGGGACTGGGGTCCTGGGATGAGGGGCGGGGCTTCGGGGGTTCCAAGGGGAGGCTACATGCCGCCTGAGTCAAAGTGAGGACCCCGAGGGAGAACAGAGGGATCCTGGACCCCAAGACAGTGTTGGATCTTGGAGGCCTTGGGGCAGGGTGACCACCTGTGGCGTTTCCTGCCATCCGGGTCTCGGAGGGACTGGGGTCCTGGGATGAGGGGCGGGGCCTCGGGGGCTCCAAGGGGAGGCTATCTGCCGCCTGAGTCAAAGTGAGGACCCCGAGGGAGAACGGAGGGATCCTGGACCCCAAGACACTGTTGGATCTTGGAGGCCTTGGGGCAGGGTGACCACCTGCGGCGTTTCCTGCCATCCGGGTCTCGGAGGGACTGGGGTCCTGGGATGAGGGGCGGGGCCTCGGGGGCTCCAAGGGGAGGCTATCTGCCGCCTGAGTCAAAGTGAGGACCCCGAGGGGGAACGGACGGATCTTGCACCCCGGGACAGTGTTGGACCTTGGAGGCCTTGGGGCAGGGTGACCACCTGCGGCGTTTCCTGCCATCCGGGTCTCGGAGGGACTGGGGTCATGGGATGAGGGGCGGGGCCTCGGGGGCTCCAAGGGGAGGCTACATGCCGCCTGAGTCAAAGTGAGGACCCTCAAGCAGGAAGGAGGGGCCCCTGAACCCAGAAAAGTGGCCATCCCACAGAGAGTCGCCCTTGCTTTCAGCTGTCCGGCGGCCCGAGGGGACGACAGCCCACGTGGTTTGTCCTGACTTCCGCATCCGAGTCTCAGACAGACCTGGGACATAGTGAAAGGGCGGGGGCCTCAGGTCTGCGGAGGAGAGAATCTCAGGGCCGCCTGGGAGTGAAGGTGACGACCGCGAGTTAGCATTCAGGGACCCTGGACCCCAAAACAGAGTCAGTCCTGGGAGGCCATGGGGCGGGAGGACCTCGGGCAGCAGTTCCTGAAATGCGGGTCTCAGAGGGACTGGGGTCTTGGTATGACGGGCGGGGCCTCAGGTGGGCTGAGAGGGGAATCCCAGGTCCTGCCAGGAGTCAAGGTGACCCCGAGGGAGGAGTGAGGGACCCGAGATCCCAGAACAGAGGGGACGCAACCGATCCTGCCCCTGCTGTCAGCCCTGGGAGGCCTCAATGCGGGATGAGCACACGTGGTGTGTCCTGACTTCGGCATCCAGGGCTCAGAGAGACCGGGGACCTACTATCAGGATGGGGCCCTCAGGTGGTTGCAGAGCAGAATCCCAGGTCCCGCTTGGAGTCCCGGTGAGGACCCTGAGTTAGCGCGGACAGGACCTCCCACCCTAGAAGAGTGGGAACCTGCCAGAGCCCAGGCCTCCTGCCAGCACGCGGGTCCAGGGCTGTGCCACAGTGTAGATCCGAGGTCTCCCCTCCTTTCTCTCCCAGGGGCTCCAGACACCGGGAAGGCCTAGGTCTGAGACACGTGTTCTCGGGTCACAGAGCACAGGAGGCTGGCAGTGCCAGGACTGAAGGTGAGGTGTGGGCCCTGAGTGTGTACCCGGGGGCTCCCGGAACAGAGGGGACCCCGCGAGGCCAACGTCCACTCCACACACCCCGTGTTGCCCCCAGAACCTCGGGCTGTGCCGGCTGCACCCTGAGGAGCCGCCTCACTTCCCCCGTCAGGTTCACAGACGACCGTCCACCTGGAGGAGAGCCCCTGTGAGGCCGAGGGCACCCCTGAAGAGGAGACCTGTAAGTAGCCTTTGTCAGAGCCCCCCACGGTGGGTTTCTCAGCCCGGGCCACTGACACTCCCTTTCTTCCCCAGGCCCGTGGGTCCCCATCTGTCACCCCTGCCCTCGCTGCTCTCAGCTGCCCGACACCACTCACCGTGCCTCCCGTTCAGATGCGTGACCTCCACCACACTGAAGCCGACTTTCACGACCCAAGAGAGGCTGAGGATTCCGAGGATGAGCAGGACATTTGGGTTGAGGAGGAGGAGGGCGCATCCCCGTTGTCTCCCTCCTCCTCCTCCTCTTCCTCCTCCTCCTTCTCCTCCTCGTCTTCCTACTCAGTCCTGTTCCTGGGCAGTGGCGAGGAGGTGGCTGATTCTGGGACACCCAGTCCCGCGCAGAGCCCTCAGGGTGTCTGCCCCTCCCCCACAGCCGTGGCAGCCCCTCCCTGGAGCCAGTCGGAAGACAATGGCCTCAGAAGCCAAGGTGAGGAGGGGCCCAGCACCGGGCAGGACCCGGCAGATGCCGAGTCCCGGCTCCACGATGCATTACATTTGATGATGGTTGACCTGATGGGCTTCCTGCTCCACAAGTACCGCACAAAGCAGCCGACCTCAAAAGAGGAAATGCTGAATGCGGTCCTCAGAGATGACCAGGACCACTTCCCTGCGGTCTTGAGCCAAGCCTCTGAGTGTCTGCAGCTGGTCTTTGGGGTGGATGTGAAGGAGGTGGACCCCAGGGAGCACTTGTATGTCCTGGTCCCCACCCTGGGCCTCACCTACGATGGCATGCAGGACGATGGGCAGAGCATTCCCAAGACTGGCCTCCTGCTGATACTTCTGGGTGTGATTGTCCTGGAGGGCGACTTTGCTCCTGAGGAGGCAGTCTGGGGAGCACTTAGCAAGATGGGGCTGTGTGCTGGGAGGGAGCACTTCATCTATGGGGAGCCCAGGGAGCTCATCACCAACGTGTGGGTGCGGGAGGGGTACGTGGAGTACCGGCAGGTGGCCAACAGCGATCCCGCTCGCCACGAGTTCCTGTGGGGTCCCCGGGCCTACACGGAGACCAGCAAGCTGCAAGTCCTGGAACATTTCCTCAGGATCAATAGAAGGGGTCCCAGTTCTTTCCCGTCCCTGTCTGAAGAGCGAGTGAGTGATGAGGAAGAGGGGGCCTGAGCCAGACTTGCAGCTGGGCTCCTTCTAGGCCCCTGTCCGGCAGCTTCTCCTGCCGGGCAGGAAGTGAGGCTGACTCTTCACTGTGTGTCTGAGGAGCAAGGAGTCAGCACCCTAAGTAGTGAGGGCCCGGGCCAGTGGGGGGGACACGGTGTACAGCATCTCTGGGCTCCTGTTCTCTACAATGATATGGAAATTCATCTTCATTTCCTTTAGTGATGTTTCAGATGTTATTCGTTTTCATAAATATCAATATACTTTATTTTATTATACAGTCTTTTTAAAGATTACATTTTATTTACAGTTATGAGAAAATATTGGTTATATACGCCTTGTTCTGCAATACATTCTTGAACCTTCCTTACACCCAATAGTTTGTACTTCCCACTCCCTCACCCCTATATTGCCCCTTGCCCCTCACCCCTCCCCACTGGTAATCACTAGTTTGTTCTCTATGAGCCTGCTTCTTCTTTGTTATACTCACTAGTTTGTTGTATTTTTTAGAGTCCACATATAAATTGATATCATACAGTATTTGTCTTTCTCTGTCTGATTTATTTCACTTAGCATAATGTCCTCCAAGTCCATCCATCTTGCTGCAAACGGCAAAATTTTGTTTTTTATGGCTGAGTAGTATTCCGGGGTGTGTGTGTGTGTGTGTGTGTCTGTGTGTCTGTGTGTGTGTGTGTCCATTCATCTGCTGATGGACATTTAGGTTCCTTCCACATCTTGGCAATTGTAGATAACACAGCTATGAATATTGGGTGCGTGTATCTTTTCAAATTAGTATCTGGTTTTTTTTTTGTTTTTTTTTTTTTTTGAGATGTATACCCAGGAATGGAATTGCTGGGTCACTTGGTAGTTCTAGTTTTAGTTTTTTGAGAAACGGCATACTGTTTTCCAGAGTGGTCACACCAATTTACATCCCCACCAACAGTGTAGGAGGGATCCCTTCTCTCCACATCTTCGCCAACATTTGCTATTTGCGTTCCTTTTGAAGGTAGCCATTCTGACAGGTATAAGGTGATATGTCATTGTGGTTTTGATTTGCATTTCCCTGATGGTTAATTATACTGAGCATCTTTTCACGTGCCTGCTGGCCACCTGCATTTCCTCTTTGGACAAATGTCTATTGTGTTGTTCTGCCCGTTTTTAGTTGGGTCATTTGTTTTTTTGATGTTGAATTGTATGAGCTGTTTATATATGGTGGTTATTGCTCCCTTGTCAGTTGTAACGTTTGCAAATATTTTCTCCCCTTCAGTAGGTTGTTGTTTTAATTTAGTCAGTGGGTTCCCTTGCTGTGCAGAAGCTTTTAAGTATAATTAGGTCCCCGCTGTTTATTTTTCCTTTTATTTCCTTTGTTTTAGGACATGGATCCAAAAAGTTATTGCTGTAATTTATGTCAGAGAGTGTTCTGCCTATGTTTTCCTCTAGGAGTATTATAGTATCCAGTCTTAAATGTAGATCTTTAATCTATTTTGAGTTTATTTTTGTATATGGTGTTAGAGAATGTTCTAAGTTCATTGTTTGACAGGTAGCTGTCCAGTTTTCCCAGAGCCACTTATTGAAGAGACTGTCTTTTCTCCATTCAATATCCTTGCTTCCTTTGTCGTACATTAATTGACGGTAAGTGTGTGGGTTTACTTCTCGCCTCTCTATCCTGTTCCATTGATCTGTGTGTCTGTTTGGGGGCCAGAACCGCACTGTTTTGATTACTACAGCTTTGTAGTATAGTCCAATGTCAGGGAGCATGATTTCTCCAGCTCTGTTCTTCATTCCCAAGATTGTTTTAGCTATTGGGGTTCTTTTCTTTTTCCAGACACTTTTTTAAATTATTTGTTCTGGTTCTGAGAAAAATGCCATTGTTATTTTGACAGGGATTGCTTTGAATCTGTAGATTGCCTTGGGTAGTATGGTCACTGGGTTGTTTGGTCAACAACACTGATTCTTCCAATCCAAGAACACGGTATATCTTTCCATCTGTTGGTGTCATCTTCAGCTTCTTGCATCAGTGTCTTGTAGTTATTGGAGTACAGGTCTTTGGTCTCCTTAGCTAGGTTTATTACTAGATTATTTATTCTCTTTGATGTGATGGTAAATGGGATTGTTTCCTTAATTTCTCTTTCTGGTACTCCTTTGTTAGTGTATAAGATGCAACAGATTTCTGTATATTAATAATAATATTAAATAAGCTTCAGTATCTTAGTTTGTGAATGATATTGATTATACACGTACTGGTACTTAGGCAGCCCAAGACTGAGTTTTGCTATTTTGTAAAACAAATTGGGAAAGTTTCCATCATACTGTGTCATGCCAAAGTAGGTAACACCGCATCGGAATAGAAATTTACTTGGAAATGTGAGAGTGATCAGCACTAAAATCGGTGGGGTCAAGAAAGAGAGAAGTAAAAGTAAACGATAGGTAATTATTGGCTCCTTATCCCTTTTCTTCTGTCAGTCTATAAAATTATAATTATGTGTGTATAACCTGGATTTGTCTGGCTTAGTTAAGAAAGTAGGAGAAAATCAACCTGGATCAGTAGGATCCCTGCTCACCATCTCAGTTCATCCGCAGACGTTCACCGAGCCTCTCCTCTCTGGAGGGCTCGGTGTTAGCAGTGGGGACACTCGGAAAAGCAGGACAGCCCACACCTAGGATAGTCTAGGAGCCGCAGTCACATCGGGAAGTTGGTGAAAGGTCTCCTAAGTCCCATAGGGCAAATAAAAATAGGGCGAGGGGGTGGGGGTCCGGGAGAGAGCACCCAAGTGTAAGTGCCCAGCGCCAGGGCAGTTCGGGGCTTTGGGAAGCTGGGGGGGAGGTCCTTCTGTGGGAGGTGATGGTAATGAAGCTGGGTGGTGGCGGCAGGCAGACGTGCAGACGGCGCTTGTTAGTGGTGAGAGGAACGTGTCAGGTGGGAGATTGCTCTGAGAAGTCCCTCTGGGATCGTGGATACATCTCCTGGGCGAGGGGGGAAGGTGTACTTTGTTCAGGGATGCTTAGAGACCTGGTTATCCTGCCTGAGCTGCTAGGACACTCAGAATGCTCCAACTGCAGGGAGGAGTGGCGTTTGACGTGGCTCACAGTGTACTCCGTCCTGGCATATATAGTTGAAGAGGTTTGGTAACCGCCCCAAACTTGGGGTAGGATTTACTGGGGTGTGTTCTTGGAAACGGTCTGCTGGACACTTACACTGATGGGTCAGCTCCCCTCGATGGTCAGAATCCAAAGCCATAGATGAGGAATGGTCCTGGACATCGCAGGGAGGAAACACCCACCGAGGCTGAATTCCAAACAGGGAATCCACCTCCGGCCCTCCCGACAGCCCTGGGAGACCCCCGGGCACGGGGTCCGGATGTGACGGGCGCTGATGCCCCCTCCCTGGGGGGTGAGAGAGGTGAGGGCCTGGGTGAGGGAGGCCGGCTTCAGGTCTGCACAGGGAAGGAGCCCAGCGCTGCCAGGAGTCAAGGTAGAACCGTGTGGAGGGACTCGGGTTGCAGGGAATCCAGGTCGGTTCTGCTGTCAGCCCTGGGAGACCGCAGGCAGGGTGGCGGAGATCAGTGCCCCAACCCCCACCCCCGCTTCCCTCTCGGGGGTCCTGGCTGTGGAGGGGCCTGGGTCCAAGGGGAGCAAACTGAGGTGGGCAGAGGGAGGGGCCCAGGCCCAGCCTGGAGCCCAGGTGAGGAGCAGAGGGAAGGCTGAGGGACCCCCGGGGAATCCATCTCAGCGCCTGGCGTCCACAGTCCTGGGAAGCCCTGGGCTTGGTGGCCTGCTGTGAGTCCACAGACGCCCCTGGGGGTCTCTGGGCAGTGAGGGCCTTGGTGTGAAGGTGTGGGCTCGGCTCAACAAGGGGGCGTCCCAGGACCCGCCGGGGCTCAAGGTGAGGACCCTGACGGAGGACAGCATGGGCCCCACAGATCCCCGCCCCTGCTGTCAGCCCTGGGAGGGCCTGGGTGGGATGAGCACTCGTGGGGCCCTGACTTCCTCACACCCGGGTCTCCGAGGGACGGGGGTCCTGCGATGAGGGGCGGGGCCTCGGGTGGCCAGAGGCTAGACGACACGACGCCTAAGTGACGACCCTGAGGGAAAACTGAGGGGACCCCGAACCCGGAAAAGAGGCCATCCCACAGAAAGGGGCCCTTGCTATCAGCTGTCCGGAGGCCCGAGGGCAGGACAGGCCCCCGTGTTGTGTCGTGACTGCGGCACCCTGGTCTCACAGAGACCGGGGACTTCGTGTGAGATGAGGGGGGGACCCTCAGATCTGCAGAGGAGAGAATCCCAGGTCCCACTGGGAGTGAAGGTGACGACCGCGAGCGAGCAGTGAGGGACCCTGGACCCCAAAACACAGTCGGTCCTGGGAGGCCATAGGTCGGAATAAGCACCGGCGGCATTTCCCGCCATCCGGGTCTCGGAGGGACTGGGGTCCTAGGATGAGGGGCGGGGCTTCGGGGGTTCCAAGGGGAGGCTACATGCCGCCTGAGTCAAAGTGAGGACCCCGAGGGAGAACGGAGGGATCCTGGACCCCAAGACAGTGTTGGACCTTGGAGGCCTAGGGGCAGGGTGACCACCAGTGGCATTTCCCGACATCCGGGTCTCGGAGGGACTGGGGTCCTGGGATGAGGGGCGGGGATTGGGGTGGCCAGAGGGGAGACCACATGCTGCCTGAGTCAAGGTGAGGACCCCGAGGGAGAACGGAGGGATCCTGGACCCCAAGACAGTGTTGGACCTTGGAGGCCTTGGGGCAGGGTGACCACCTGTGGCGTTTCCTGCCATCCGGGTCTCGGAGGGACTGGGGTCCTTGGATGAGGGGCGGGGCCTCGGGGGCTCCAAGGGGAGGCTACATGCCGCCTGAGTCAAAGTGAGGACCCTCAAGCAGGAAGGAGGGGCCCCTGAACCCAGAAAAGTGGCCATCCCACAGAGAGTCGCCCTTGCTTTCAGCTGTCCGGCGGCCCGAGGGGACGACAGGCCCACGTGGTTTGTCCTGACTTCCGCATTCGAGTCTCAGACAGACTGGAGACTTAGTGAAAGGGAGGGGGCCTCAGGTCTGCGGAGGAGAGAATCTCAGGGCCGCCTGGGAGTGAAGGTGACAACCGCGAGTTTGCATTCAGGGACCCTGGACCCCAGAACAGAGTCAGTCCTGGAAGGCCATGGGGCGGGAGGACCTCGGGCAGCAGTTCCTGAAATGCGGGTCTCAGAGGGACTGGGGTCTTGGTATGACGGGCGGGGCCTCAGGTGGGCTGAGAGGGGAATCCCAGGTCCTGCCAGGAGTCAAGGTGACCCCGAGGGAGGAGTGAGGGACCCGAGATCCCAGAACAGAGGGGACGCAACCGATCCTGCCCCTGCTGTCAGCCCTGGGAGGCCTCAATGCGGGATGAGCACACGTGGTGTGTCCTGACTTCGGCATCCAGGGCTCAGAGAGACCGGGGACCTACTATCAGGATGGGGCCCTCAGGTGGTTGCAGAGCAGAATCCCAGGTCCCGCTTGGAGTCCCGGTGAGGACCCTGAGTTAGCACGGACAGGACCTCCCACCCTAGAAGAGTGGGAACCTGCCAGAGCCCAGGCCTCCTGCCAGCACGCGGGTCCAGGGCTGTGCCACAGTGTAGATCCGAGGTCTCCCCTCCTTTCTCTCCCAGGGGCTCCAGACACCGGGAAGGCCTAGGTCTGAGACACGTGTTCTCGGGTCACAGAGCACAGGAGGCTGGCAGTGCCAGGACTGAAGGTGAGGTGTGGGCCCTGAGTGTGTACCCGGGGGCTCCCGGAACAGAGGGGACCCCGCGAGGCCAACGTCCACTCAACACACCCCGTGTTGCCCCCAGAACCTCGGGCTGTGCCGGCTGCACCCTGAGGAGCCGCCTCACTTCCCCCGTCAGGTTCACAGACGACCGTCCACCTGGAGGAGAGCCCCTGTGAGGCCGAGGGCACCCCTGAAGAGGAGACCTGTAAGTAGCCTTTGTCAGAGCCCCCCACGGTGGGTTTCTCAGCCCGGGCCACTGACACTCCCTTTCTTCCCCAGGCCCGTGGGTCCCCATCTGTCACCCCTGCCCTCGCTGCTCTCAGCTGCCCGACACCACTCACCGTGCCTCCCGTTCAGATGCGTGACCTCCACCACACTGAAGCCGACTTTCACGACCCAAGAGAGGCTGAGGATTCCGAGGATGAGCAGGACATTTGGGTTGAGGAGGAGGAGGGCGCATCCCCGTTGTCTCCCTCCTCCTCCTCCTCTTCCTCCTCCTCCTTCTCCTCCTCGTCTTCCTACTCAGTCCTGTTCCTGGGCAGTGGCGAGGAGGTGGCTGATTCTGGGACACCCAGTCCCGCGCAGAGCCCTCAGGGTGTCTGCCCCTCCCCCACAGCCGTGGCAGCCCCTCCCTGGAGCCAGTCGGAAGACAATGGCCTCAGAAGCCAAGGTGAGGAGGGGCCCAGCACCGGGCAGGACCCGGCAGATGCCGAGTCCCGGCTCCACGATGCATTACATTTGATGATGGTTGACCTGATGGGCTTCCTGCTCCACAAGTACCGCACAAAGCAGCCGACCTCAAAAGAGGAAATGCTGAATGCGGTCCTCAGAGATGACCAGGACCACTTCCCTGCGGTCTTGAGCCAAGCCTCTGAGTGTCTGCAGCTGGTCTTTGGGGTGGATGTGAAGGAGGTGGACCCCAGGGAGCACTTGTATGTCCTGGTCCCCACCCTGGGCCTCACCTACGATGGCATGCAGGACGATGGGCAGAGCATTCCCAAGACTGGCCTCCTGCTGATACTTCTGGGTGTGATTGTCCTGGAGGGCGACTTTGCTCCTGAGGAGGCAGTCTGGGGAGCACTTAGCAAGATGGGGCTGTGTGCTGGGAGGGAGCACTTCATCTATGGGGAGCCCAGGGAGCTCATCACCAACGTGTGGGTGCGGGAGGGGTACGTGGAGTACCGGCAGGTGGCCAACAGCGATCCCGCTCGCCACGAGTTCCTGTGGGGTCCCCGGGCCTACACGGAGACCAGCAAGCTGCAAGTCCTGGAACATTTCCTCAGGATCAATAGAAGGGGTCCCAGTTCTTTCCCGTCCCTGTCTGAAGAGCGAGTGAGTGATGAGGAAGAGGGGGCCTGAGCCAGACTTGCAGCTGGGCTCCTTCTAGGCCCCTGTCCGGCAGCTTCTCCTGCCGGGCAGGAAGTGAGGCTGACTCTTCACTGTGTGTCTGAGGAGCAAGGAGTCAGCATCCTAAGTAGTGAGGGCCCGGGCCAGTGGGGGGGACACGGTGTACAGCATCTCTGGGCTCCTGTTCTCTACAATGATATGGAAGTTCATCTTCATTTCCTTTAGTGATGTTTCAGATGTTATTCGTTTTAATAAATATCAATATACTTTATTTTATTATACAGTCTTTTTAAAGATTACATTTTATTTACAGTTATGAGAAAATATTGGTTATATACGCCTTGTTCTGCAATACATTCTTGAACCTTCCTTACACCCAATAGTTTGTACTTCCCACTCCCTCACCCCTGTATTGCCCCTTGCCCCTCACCCCTCCCCACTGGTAATCACTAGTTTGTTCTCTATGAGCCTGCTTCTTCTTTGTTATACTCACTAGTTTGTTGTATTTTTTAGAGTCCACATATAAATTGATATCATACAGTATTTGTCTTTCTCTGTCTGATTTATTTCACTTAGCATAATGTCCTCCAAGTCCATCCATCTTGCTGCAAACGGCAAAATTTTGTTTTTTATGGCTGAGTAGTATTCCGGGGTGTGTGTGTGTGTGTGTGTGTGTGTGTGTGTGTGTGTCTGTGTGTGTGTCCATTCATCTGCTGATGGACATTTAGGTTCCTTCCACATCTTGGCAATTGTAGATAACGCTGCTATGAATATTGGGTGCGTGTATCTTTTCAAATTAGTATCTGGTTTTTTTTTTGTTTTTTTTTTTTTTTGAGATGTATACCCAGGAATGGAATTGCTGGGTCACTTGGTAGTTCTAGTTTTAGTTTTTTGAGAAACGGCATACTGTTTTCCAGAGTGGTCACACCAATTTACATCCCCACCAACAGTGTAGGAGGGATCCCTTCTCTCCACATCTTCGCCAACATTTGCTATTTGCGTTCCTTTTGAAGGTAGCCATTCTGACAGGTATAAGGTGATATGTCATTGTGGTTTTGATTTGCATTTCCCTGATGGTTAATTATACTGAGCATCTTTTCACGTGCCTGCTGGCCACCTGCATTTCCTCTTTGGACAAATGTCTATTGTGTTGTTCTGCCCGTTTTTAGTTGGGTCATTTGTTTTTTTGATGTTGAATTGTATGAGCTGTTTATATATGGTGGTTATTGCTCCCTTGTCAGTTGTAACGTTTGCAAATATTTTCTCCCCTTCAGTAGGTTGTTGTTTTAATTTAGTCAGTGGGTTCCCTTGCTGTGCAGAAGCTTTTAAGTATAATTAGGTCCCCGCTGTTTATTTTTCCTTTTATTTCCTTTGTTTTTGGACATGGATCCAAAAAGTTATTGCTGTAATTTATGTCAGAGAGTGTTCTGCCTATGTTTTCCTCTAGGAGTATTATAGTATCCAGTCTTAAATGTAGATCTTTAATCTATTTTGAGTTTATTTTTGTATATGGTGTTAGAGAATGTTCTAAGTTCATTGTTTGACAGGTAGCTGTCCAGTTTTCCCAGAGCCACTTATTGAAGAGACTGTCTTTTCTCCATTCAATATCCTTGCTTCCTTTGTCGTACATTAATTGACGGTAAGTGTGTGGGTTTACTTCTCGCCTCTCTATCCTGTTCCATTGATCTGTGTGTCTGTTTGGGGGCCAGAACCGCACTGTTTTGATTACTACAGCTTTGTAGTATAGTCCAATGTCAGGGAGCATGATTTCTCCAGCTCTGTTCTTCATTCCCAAGATTGTTTTAGCTATTGGGGTTCTTTTCTTTTTCCAGACACTTTTTTAAATTATTTGTTCTGGTTCTGAGAAAAATGCCATTGTTATTTTGACAGGGATTGCTTTGAATCTGTAGATTGCCTTGGGTAGTATGGTCACTGGGTTGTTTGGTCAACAACACTGATTCTTCCAATCCAAGAACACGGTATATCTTTCCATCTGTTGGTGTCATCTTCAGCTTCTTGCATCAGTGTCTTGTAGTTATTGGAGTACAGGTCTTTGGTCTCCTTAGCTAGGTTTATTACTAGATTATTTATTCTCTTTGATGTGATGGTAAATGGGATTGTTTCCTTAATTTCTCTTTCTGGTACTCCTTTGTTAGTGTATAAGATGCAACAGATTTCTGTATATTAATAATAATATTAAATAAGCTTCAGTATCTTAGTTTGTGAATGATATTGATTATACACGTACTGGTACTTAGGCAGCCCAAGACTGAGTTTTGCTATTTTGTAAAACAAATTGGGAAAGTTTCCATCATACTGTGTCATGCCAAAGTAGGTAACACCGCATCGGAATAGAAATTTACTTGGAAATGTGAGAGTGATCAGCACTAAAATCGGTGGGGTCAAGAAAGAGAGAAGTAAAAGTAAACGATAGGTAATTATTGGCTCCTTATCCCTTTTCTTCTGTCAGTCTATAAAATTATAATTATGTGTGTATAACCTGGATTTGTCTGGCTTAGTTAAGAAAGTAGGAGAAAATCAACCTGGATCAGTAGGATCCCTGCTCACCATCTCAGTTCATCCGCAGACGTTCACCGAGCCTCTCCTCTCTGGAGGGCTCGGTGTTAGCAGTGGGGACACTCGGAAAAGCAGGACAGCCCACACCTAGGATAGTCTAGGAGCCGCAGTCACATCGGGAAGTTGGTGAAAGGTCTCCTAAGTCCCATAGGGCAAATAAAAATAGGGCGAGGGGGTGGGGGTCCGGGAGAGAGCACCCAAGTGTAAGTGCCCAGCGCCAGGGCAGTTCGGGGCTTTGGGAAGCTGGGGGGGAGGTCCTTCTGTGGGAGGTGATGGTAATGAAGCTGGGTGGTGGCGGCAGGCAGACGTGCAGACGGCGCTTGTTAGTGGTGAGAGGAACGTGTCAGGTGGGAGATTGCTCTGAGAAGTCCCTCTGGGATCGTGGATACATCTCCTGGGCGAGGGGGGAAGGTGTACTTTGTTCAGGGATGCTTAGAGACCTGGTTATCCTGCCTGAGCTGCTAGGACACTCAGAATGCTCCAACTGCAGGGAGGAGTGGCGTTTGACGTGGCTCACAGTGTACTCCGTCCTGGCATATATAGTTGAAGAGGTTTGGTAACCGCCCCAAACTTGGGGTAGGATTTACTGGGGTGTGTTCTTGGAAACGGTCTGCTGGACACTTACACTGATGGGTCAGCTCCCCTCGATGGTCAGAATCCAAAGCCATAGATGAGGAATGGTCCTGGACATCGCAGGGAGGAAACACCCACCGAGGCTGAATTCCAAACAGGGAATCCACCTCCGGCCCTCCCGACAGCCCTGGGAGACCCCCGGGCACGGGGTCCGGATGTGACGGGCGCTGATGCCCCCTCCCTGGGGGGTGAGAGAGGTGAGGGCCTGGGTGAGGGAGGCCGGCTTCAGGTCTGCACAGGGAAGGAGCCCAGCGCTGCCAGGAGTCAAGGTAGAACCGTGTGGAGGGACTCGGGTTGCAGGGAATCCAGGTCGGTTCTGCTGTCAGCCCTGGGAGACCGCAGGCAGGGTGGCGGAGATCAGTGCCCCAACCCCCACCCCCGCTTCCCTCTCGGGGGTCCTGGCTGTGGAGGGGCCTGGGTCCAAGGGGAGCAAACTGAGGTGGGCAGAGGGAGGGGCCCAGGCCCAGCCTGGAGCCCAGGTGAGGAGCAGAGGGAAGGCTGAGGGACCCCCGGGGAATCCATCTCAGCGCCTGGCGTCCACAGTCCTGGGAAGCCCTGGGCTTGGTGGCCTGCTGTGAGTCCACAGACGCCCCTGGGGGTCTCTGGGCAGTGAGGGCCTTGGTGTGAAGGTGTGGGCTCGGCTCAACAAGGGGGCGTCCCAGGACCCGCCGGGGCTCAAGGTGAGGACCCTGACGGAGGACAGCATGGGCCCCACAGATCCCCGCCCCTGCTGTCAGCCCTGGGAGGGCCTGGGTGGGATGAGCACTCGTGGGGCCCTGACTTCCTCACACCCGGGTCTCCGAGGGACGGGGGTCCTGCGATGAGGGGCGGGGCCTCGGGTGGCCAGAGGCTAGACGACACGACGCCTAAGTGACGACCCTGAGGGAAAACTGAGGGGACCCCGAACCCGGAAAAGAAGCCATCCCACAGAAAGGGGCCCTTGCTATCAGCTGTCCGGAGGCCCGAGGGCAGGACAGGCCCCCGTGTTGTGTCGTGACTGCGGCACCCTGGTCTCACAGAGACCGGGGACTTCGTGTGAGATGAGGGGGGGACCCTCAGATCTGCAGAGCAGAGAATCCCAGGTCCCACTGGGAGTGAAGGTGACGACCGCGAGCGAGCAGTGAGGGACCCTGGACCCCAAAACACAGTCGGTCCTGGGAGGCCATAGGTCGGAATAAGCACCGGCGGCATTTCCCGCCATCCGGGTCTCGGAGGGACTGGGGTCCTGGGATGAGGGGCGGGGCTTCGGGGGTTCCAAGGGGAGGCTACATGCCGCCTGAGTCAAAGTGAGGACCCCGAGGGAGAACAGAGGGATCCTGGACCCCAAGACAGTGTTGGATCTTGGAGGCCTTGGGGCAGGGTGACCACCTGTGGCGTTTCCTGCCATCCGGGTCTCGGAGGGACTGGGGTCCTGGGATGAGGGGCGGGGCCTCGGGGGCTCCAAGGGGAGGCTATCTGCCGCCTGAGTCAAAGTGAGGACCCCGAGGGAGAACGGAGGGATCCTGGACCCCAAGACACTGTTGGATCTTGGAGGCCTTGGGGCAGGGTGACCACCTGCGGCGTTTCCTGCCATCCGGGTCTCGGAGGGACTGGGGTCCTGGGATGAGGGGCGGGGCCTCGGGGGCTCCAAGGGGAGGCTATCTGCCGCCTGAGTCAAAGTGAGGACCCCGAGGGGGAACGGACGGATCTTGCACCCCGGGACAGTGTTGGACCTTGGAGGCCTTGGGGCAGGGTGACCACCTGCGGCGTTTCCTGCCATCCGGGTCTCGGAGGGACTGGGGTCATGGGATGAGGGGCGGGGCCTCGGGGGCTCCAAGGGGAGGCTACATGCCGCCTGAGTCAAAGTGAGGACCCTCAAGCAGGAAGGAGGGGCCCCTGAACCCAGAAAAGTGGCCATCCCACAGAGAGTCGCCCTTGCTTTCAGCTGTCCGGCGGCCCGAGGGGACGACAGCCCACGTGGTTTGTCCTGACTTCCGCATCCGAGTCTCAGACAGACCTGGGACATAGTGAAAGGGCGGGGGCCTCAGGTCTGCGGAGGAGAGAATCTCAGGGCCGCCTGGGAGTGAAGGTGACGACCGCGAGTTAGCATTCAGGGACCCTGGACCCCAAAACAGAGTCAGTCCTGGGAGGCCATGGGGCGGGAGGACCTCGGGCAGCAGTTCCTGAAATGCGGGTCTCAGAGGGACTGGGGTCTTGGTATGACGGGCGGGGCCTCAGGTGGGCTGAGAGGGGAATCCCAGGTCCTGCCAGGAGTCAAGGTGACCCCGAGGGAGGAGTGAGGGACCCGAGATCCCAGAACAGAGGGGACGCAACCGATCCTGCCCCTGCTGTCAGCCCTGGGAGGCCTCAATGCGGGATGAGCACACGTGGTGTGTCCTGACTTCGGCATCCAGGGCTCAGAGAGACCGGGGACCTACTATCAGGATGGGGCCCTCAGGTGGTTGCAGAGCAGAATCCCAGGTCCCGCTTGGAGTCCCGGTGAGGACCCTGAGTTAGCGCGGACAGGACCTCCCACCCTAGAAGAGTGGGAACCTGCCAGAGCCCAGGCCTCCTGCCAGCACGCGGGTCCAGGGCTGTGCCACAGTGTAGATCCGAGGTCTCCCCTCCTTTCTCTCCCAGGGGCTCCAGACACCGGGAAGGCCTAGGTCTGAGACACGTGTTCTCGGGTCACAGAGCACAGGAGGCTGGCAGTGCCAGGACTGAAGGTGAGGTGTGGGCCCTGAGTGTGTACCCGGGGGCTCCCGGAACAGAGGGGACCCCGCGAGGCCAACGTCCACTCCACACACCCCGTGTTGCCCCCAGAACCTCGGGCTGTGCCGGCTGCACCCTGAGGAGCCGCCTCACTTCCCCCGTCAGGTTCACAGACGACCGTCCACCAGGAGGAGAGCCCCTGTGAGGCCGAGGGCACCCCTGAAGAGGAGACCTGTAAGTAGCCTTTGTCAGAGCCCCCCACGGTGGGTTTCTCAGCCCGGGCCACTGACACTCCCTTTCTTCCCCAGGCCCGTGGGTCCCCATCTGTCACCCCTGCCCTCGCTGCTCTCAGCTGCCCGACACCACTCACCGTGCCTCCCGTTCAGATGCGTGACCTCCACCACACTGAAGCCGACTTTCACGACCCAAGAGAGGCTGAGGATTCCGAGGATGAGCAGGACATTTGGGTTGAGGAGGAGGAGGGCGCATCCCCGTTGTCTCCCTCCTCCTCCTCCTCCTCCTCCTCCTCCTCCTTCTCCTCCTCGTCTTCCTACTCAGTCCTGTTCCTGGGCAGTGGCGAGGAGGTGGCTGATTCTGGGACACCCAGTCCCGCGCAGAGCCCTCAGGGTGTCTGCCCCTCCCCCACAGCCGTGGCAGCCCCTCCCTGGAGCCAGTCGGAAGACAATGGCCTCAGAAGCCAAGGTGAGGAGGGGCCCAGCACCGGGCAGGACCCGGCAGATGCCGAGTCCCGGCTCCACGATGCATTACATTTGATGATGGTTGACCTGATGGGCTTCCTGCTCCACAAGTACCGCACAAAGCAGCCGACCTCAAAAGAGGAAATGCTGAATGCGGTCCTCAGAGATGACCAGGACCACTTCCCTGCGGTCTTGAGCCAAGCCTCTGAGTGTCTGCAGCTGGTCTTTGGGGTGGATGTGAAGGAGGTGGACCCCAGGGAGCACTTGTATGTCCTGGTCCCCACCCTGGGCCTCACCTACGATGGCATGCAGGACGATGGGCAGAGCATTCCCAAGACTGGCCTCCTGCTGATACTTCTGGGTGTGATTGTCCTGGAGGGCGACTTTGCTCCTGAGGAGGCAGTCTGGGGAGCACTTAGCAAGATGGGGCTGTGTGCTGGGAGGGAGCACTTCATCTATGGGGAGCCCAGGGAGCTCATCACCAACGTGTGGGTGCGGGAGGGGTACGTGGAGTACCGGCAGGTGGCCAACAGCGATCCCGCTCGCCACGAGTTCCTGTGGGGTCCCCGGGCCTACACGGAGACCAGCAAGCTGCAAGTCCTGGAACATTTCCTCAGGATCAATAGAAGGGGTCCCAGTTCTTTCCCGTCCCTGTCTGAAGAGCGAGTGAGTGATGAGGAAGAGGGGGCCTGAGCCAGACTTGCAGCTGGGCTCCTTCTAGGCCCCTGTCCGGCAGCTTCTCCTGCCGGGCAGGAAGTGAGGCTGACTCTTCACTGTGTGTCTGAGGAGCAAGGAGTCAGCACCCTAAGTAGTGAGGGCCCGGGCCAGTGGGGGGGACACGGTGTACAGCATCTCTGGGCTCCTGTTCTCTACAATGATATGGAAATTCATCTTCATTTCCTTTAGTGATGTTTCAGATGTTATTCGTTTTCATAAATATCAATATACTTTATTTTATTATACAGTCTTTTTAAAGATTACATTTTATTTACAGTTATGAGAAAATATTGGTTATATACGCCTTGTTCTGCAATACATTCTTGAACCTTCCTTACACCCAATAGTTTGTACTTCCCACTCCCTCACCCCTATATTGCCCCTTGCCCCTCACCCCTCCCCACTGGTAATCACTAGTTTGTTCTCTATGAGCCTGCTTCTTCTTTGTTATACTCACTAGTTTGTTGTATTTTTTAGAGTCCACATATAAATTGATATCATACAGTATTTGTCTTTCTCTGTCTGATTTATTTCACTTAGCATAATGTCCTCCAAGTCCATCCATCTTGCTGCAAACGGCAAAATTTTGTTTTTTATGGCTGAGTAGTATTCCGGGGTGTGTGTGTGTGTGTGTGTGTCTGTGTGTCTGTGTGTGTGTGTGTCCATTCATCTGCTGATGGACATTTAGGTTCCTTCCACATCTTGGCAATTGTAGATAACACAGCTATGAATATTGGGTGCGTGTATCTTTTCAAATTAGTATCTGGTTTTTTTTTTGTTTTTTTTTTTTTTTGAGATGTATACCCAGGAATGGAATTGCTGGGTCACTTGGTAGTTCTAGTTTTAGTTTTTTGAGAAACGGCATACTGTTTTCCAGAGTGGTCACACCAATTTACATCCCCACCAACAGTGTAGGAGGGATCCCTTCTCTCCACATCTTCGCCAACATTTGCTATTTGCGTTCCTTTTGAAGGTAGCCATTCTGACAGGTATAAGGTGATATGTCATTGTGGTTTTGATTTGCATTTCCCTGATGGTTAATTATACTGAGCATCTTTTCACGTGCCTGCTGGCCACCTGCATTTCCTCTTTGGACAAATGTCTATTGTGTTGTTCTGCCCGTTTTTAGTTGGGTCATTTGTTTTTTTGATGTTGAATTGTATGAGCTGTTTATATATGGTGGTTATTGCTCCCTTGTCAGTTGTAACGTTTGCAAATATTTTCTCCCCTTCAGTAGGTTGTTGTTTTAATTTAGTCAGTGGGTTCCCTTGCTGTGCAGAAGCTTTTAAGTATAATTAGGTCCCCGCTGTTTATTTTTCCTTTTATTTCCTTTGTTTTAGGACATGGATCCAAAAAGTTATTGCTGTAATTTATGTCAGAGAGTGTTCTGCCTATGTTTTCCTCTAGGAGTATTATAGTATCCAGTCTTAAATGTAGATCTTTAATCTATTTTGAGTTTATTTTTGTATATGGTGTTAGAGAATGTTCTAAGTTCATTGTTTGACAGGTAGCTGTCCAGTTTTCCCAGAGCCACTTATTGAAGAGACTGTCTTTTCTCCATTCAATATCCTTGCTTCCTTTGTCGTACATTAATTGACGGTAAGTGTGTGGGTTTACTTCTCGCCTCTCTATCCTGTTCCATTGATCTGTGTGTCTGTTTGGGGGCCAGAACCGCACTGTTTTGATTACTACAGCTTTGTAGTATAGTCCAATGTCAGGGAGCATGATTTCTCCAGCTCTGTTCTTCATTCCCAAGATTGTTTTAGCTATTGGGGTTCTTTTCTTTTTCCAGACACTTTTTTAAATTATTTGTTCTGGTTCTGAGAAAAATGCCATTGTTATTTTGACAGGGATTGCTTTGAATCTGTAGATTGCCTTGGGTAGTATGGTCACTGGGTTGTTTGGTCAACAACACTGATTCTTCCAATCCAAGAACACGGTATATCTTTCCATCTGTTGGTGTCATCTTCAGCTTCTTGCATCAGTGTCTTGTAGTTATTGGAGTACAGGTCTTTGGTCTCCTTAGCTAGGTTTATTACTAGATTATTTATTCTCTTTGATGTGATGGTAAATGGGATTGTTTCCTTAATTTCTCTTTCTGGTACTCCTTTGTTAGTGTATAAGATGCAACAGATTTCTGTATATTAATAATAATATTAAATAAGCTTCAGTATCTTAGTTTGTGAATGATATTGATTATACACGTACTGGTACTTAGGCAGCCCAAGACTGAGTTTTGCTATTTTGTAAAACAAATTGGGAAAGTTTCCATCATACTGTGTCATGCCAAAGTAGGTAACACCGCATCGGAATAGAAATTTACTTGGAAATGTGAGAGTGATCAGCACTAAAATCGGTGGGGTCAAGAAAGAGAGAAGTAAAAGTAAACGATAGGTAATTATTGGCTCCTTATCCCTTTTCTTCTGTCAGTCTATAAAATTATAATTATGTGTGTATAACCTGGATTTGTCTGGCTTAGTTAAGAAAGTAGGAGAAAATCAACCTGGATCAGTAGGATCCCTGCTCACCATCTCAGTTCATCCGCAGACGTTCACCGAGCCTCTCCTCTCTGGAGGGCTCGGTGTTAGCAGTGGGGACACTCGGAAAAGCAGGACAGCCCACACCTAGGATAGTCTAGGAGCCGCAGTCACATCGGGAAGTTGGTGAAAGGTCTCCTAAGTCCCATAGGGCAAATAAAAATAGGGCGAGGGGGTGGGGGTCCGGGAGAGAGCACCCAAGTGTAAGTGCCCAGCGCCAGGGCAGTTCGGGGCTTTGGGAAGCTGGGGGGGAGGTCCTTCTGTGGGAGGTGATGGTAATGAAGCTGGGTGGTGGCGGCAGGCAGACGTGCAGACGGCGCTTGTTAGTGGTGAGAGGAACGTGTCAGGTGGGAGATTGCTCTGAGAAGTCCCTCTGGGATCGTGGATACATCTCCTGGGCGAGGGGGGAAGGTGTACTTTGTTCAGGGATGCTTAGAGACCTGGTTATCCTGCCTGAGCTGCTAGGACACTCAGAATGCTCCAACTGCAGGGAGGAGTGGCGTTTGACGTGGCTCACAGTGTACTCCGTCCTGGCATATATAGTTGAAGAGGTTTGGTAACCGCCCCAAACTTGGGGTAGGATTTACTGGGGTGTGTTCTTGGAAACGGTCTGCTGGACACTTACACTGATGGGTCAGCTCCCCTCGATGGTCAGAATCCAAAGCCATAGATGAGGAATGGTCCTGGACATCGCAGGGAGGAAACACCCACCGAGGCTGAATTCCAAACAGGGAATCCACCTCCGGCCCTCCCGACAGCCCTGGGAGACCCCCGGGCACGGGGTCCGGATGTGACGGGCGCTGATGCCCCCTCCCTGGGGGGTGAGAGAGGTGAGGGCCTGGGTGAGGGAGGCCGGCTTCAGGTCTGCACAGGGAAGGAGCCCAGCGCTGCCAGGAGTCAAGGTAGAACCGTGTGGAGGGACTCGGGTTGCAGGGAATCCAGGTCGGTTCTGCTGTCAGCCCTGGGAGACCGCAGGCAGGGTGGCGGAGATCAGTGCCCCAACCCCCACCCCCGCTTCCCTCTCGGGGGTCCTGGCTGTGGAGGGGCCTGGGTCCAAGGGGAGCAAACTGAGGTGGGCAGAGGGAGGGGCCCAGGCCCAGCCTGGAGCCCAGGTGAGGAGCAGAGGGAAGGCTGAGGGACCCCCGGGGAATCCATCTCAGCGCCTGGCGTCCACAGTCCTGGGAAGCCCTGGGCTTGGTGGCCTGCTGTGAGTCCACAGACGCCCCTGGGGGTCTCTGGGCAGTGAGGGCCTTGGTGTGAAGGTGTGGGCTCGGCTCAACAAGGGGGCGTCCCAGGACCCGCCGGGGCTCAAGGTGAGGACCCTGACGGAGGACAGCATGGGCCCCACAGATCCCCGCCCCTGCTGTCAGCCCTGGGAGGGCCTGGGTGGGATGAGCACTCGTGGGGCCCTGACTTCCTCACACCCGGGTCTCCGAGGGACGGGGGTCCTGCGATGAGGGGCGGGGCCTCGGGTGGCCAGAGGCTAGACGACACGACGCCTAAGTGACGACCCTGAGGGAAAACTGAGGGGACCCCGAACCCGGAAAAGAAGCCATCCCACAGAAAGGGGCCCTTGCTATCAGCTGTCCGGAGGCCCGAGGGCAGGACAGGCCCCCGTGTTGTGTCGTGACTGCGGCACCCTGGTCTCACAGAGACCGGGGACTTCGTGTGAGATGAGGGGGGGACCCTCAGATCTGCAGAGCAGAGAATCCCAGGTCCCACTGGGAGTGAAGGTGACGACCGCGAGCGAGCAGTGAGGGACCCTGGACCCCAAAACACAGTCGGTCCTGGGAGGCCATAGGTCGGAATAAGCACCGGCGGCATTTCCCGCCATCCGGGTCTCGGAGGGACTGGGGTCCTGGGATGAGGGGCGGGGCTTCGGGGGTTCCAAGGGGAGGCTACATGCCGCCTGAGTCAAAGTGAGGACCCCGAGGGAGAACAGAGGGATCCTGGACCCCAAGACAGTGTTGGATCTTGGAGGCCTTGGGGCAGGGTGACCACCTGCGGCGTTTCCTGCCATCCGGGTCTCGGAGGGACTGGGGTCCTGGGATGAGGGGCGGGGCCTCGGGGGCTCCAAGGGGAGGCTATCTGCCGCCTGAGTCAAAGTGAGGACCCCGAGGGAGAACGGAGGGATCCTGGACCCCAAGACACTGTTGGATCTTGGAGGCCTTGGGGCAGGGTGACCACCTGCGGCGTTTCCTGCCATCCGGGTCTCGGAGGGACTGGGGTCCTGGGATGAGGGGCGGGGCCTCGGGGGCTCCAAGGGGAGGCTATCTGCCGCCTGAGTCAAAGTGAGGACCCCGAGGGGGAACGGACGGATCTTGCACCCCGGGACAGTGTTGGACCTTGGAGGCCTTGGGGCAGGGTGACCACCTGCGGCGTTTCCTGCCATCCGGGTCTCGGAGGGACTGGGGTCATGGGATGAGGGGCGGGGCCTCGGGGGCTCCAAGGGGAGGCTACATGCCGCCTGAGTCAAAGTGAGGACCCTCAAGCAGGAAGGAGGGGCCCCTGAACCCAGAAAAGTGGCCATCCCACAGAGAGTCGCCCTTGCTTTCAGCTGTCCGGCGGCCCGAGGGGACGACAGCCCACGTGGTTTGTCCTGACTTCCGCATCCGAGTCTCAGACAGACCTGGGACATAGTGAAAGGGCGGGGGCCTCAGGTCTGCGGAGGAGAGAATCTCAGGGCCGCCTGGGAGTGAAGGTGACGACCGCGAGTTAGCATTCAGGGACCCTGGACCCCAAAACAGAGTCAGTCCTGGGAGGCCATGGGGCGGGAGGACCTCGGGCAGCAGTTCCTGAAATGCGGGTCTCAGAGGGACTGGGGTCTTGGTATGACGGGCGGGGCCTCAGGTGGGCTGAGAGGGGAATCCCAGGTCCTGCCAGGAGTCAAGGTGACCCCGAGGGAGGAGTGAGGGACCCGAGATCCCAGAACAGAGGGGACGCAACCGATCCTGCCCCTGCTGTCAGCCCTGGGAGGCCTCAATGCGGGATGAGCACACGTGGTGTGTCCTGACTTCGGCATCCAGGGCTCAGAGAGACCGGGGACCTACTATCAGGATGGGGCCCTCAGGTGGTTGCAGAGCAGAATCCCAGGTCCCGCTTGGAGTCCCGGTGAGGACCCTGAGTTAGCGCGGACAGGACCTCCCACCCTAGAAGAGTGGGAACCTGCCAGAGCCCAGGCCTCCTGCCAGCACGCGGGTCCAGGGCTGTGCCACAGTGTAGATCCGAGGTCTCCCCTCCTTTCTCTCCCAGGGGCTCCAGACACCGGGAAGGCCTAGGTCTGAGACACGTGTTCTCGGGTCACAGAGCACAGGAGGCTGGCAGTGCCAGGACTGAAGGTGAGGTGTGGGCCCTGAGTGTGTACCCGGGGGCTCCCGGAACAGAGGGGACCCCGCGAGGCCAACGTCCACTCCACACACCCCGTGTTGCCCCCAGAACCTCGGGCTGTGCCGGCTGCACCCTGAGGAGCCGCCTCACTTCCCCCGTCAGGTTCACAGACGACCGTCCACCAGGAGGAGAGCCCCTGTGAGGCCGAGGGCACCCCTGAAGAGGAGACCTGTAAGTAGCCTTTGTCAGAGCCCCCCACGGTGGGTTTCTCAGCCCGGGCCACTGACACTCCCTTTCTTCCCCAGGCCCGTGGGTCCCCATCTGTCACCCCTGCCCTCGCTGCTCTCAGCTGCCCGACACCACTCACCGTGCCTCCCGTTCAGATGCGTGACCTCCACCACACTGAAGCCGACTTTCACGACCCAAGAGAGGCTGAGGATTCCGAGGATGAGCAGGACATTTGGGTTGAGGAGGAGGAGGGCGCATCCCCGTTGTCTCCCTCCTCCTCCTCCTCCTCCTCCTCCTCCTCCTTCTCCTCCTCGTCTTCCTACTCAGTCCTGTTCCTGGGCAGTGGCGAGGAGGTGGCTGATTCTGGGACACCCAGTCCCGCGCAGAGCCCTCAGGGTGTCTGCCCCTCCCCCACAGCCGTGGCAGCCCCTCCCTGGAGCCAGTCGGAAGACAATGGCCTCAGAAGCCAAGGTGAGGAGGGGCCCAGCACCGGGCAGGACCCGGCAGATGCCGAGTCCCGGCTCCACGATGCATTACATTTGATGATGGTTGACCTGATGGGCTTCCTGCTCCACAAGTACCGCACAAAGCAGCCGACCTCAAAAGAGGAAATGCTGAATGCGGTCCTCAGAGATGACCAGGACCACTTCCCTGCGGTCTTGAGCCAAGCCTCTGAGTGTCTGCAGCTGGTCTTTGGGGTGGATGTGAAGGAGGTGGACCCCAGGGAGCACTTGTATGTCCTGGTCCCCACCCTGGGCCTCACCTACGATGGCATGCAGGACGATGGGCAGAGCATTCCCAAGACTGGCCTCCTGCTGATACTTCTGGGTGTGATTGTCCTGGAGGGCGACTTTGCTCCTGAGGAGGCAGTCTGGGGAGCACTTAGCAAGATGGGGCTGTGTGCTGGGAGGGAGCACTTCATCTATGGGGAGCCCAGGGAGCTCATCACCAACGTGTGGGTGCGGGAGGGGTACGTGGAGTACCGGCAGGTGGCCAACAGCGATCCCGCTCGCCACGAGTTCCTGTGGGGTCCCCGGGCCTACACGGAGACCAGCAAGCTGCAAGTCCTGGAACATTTCCTCAGGATCAATAGAAGGGGTCCCAGTTCTTTCCCGTCCCTGTCTGAAGAGCGAGTGAGTGATGAGGAAGAGGGGGCCTGAGCCAGACTTGCAGCTGGGCTCCTTCTAGGCCCCTGTCCGGCAGCTTCTCCTGCCGGGCAGGAAGTGAGGCTGACTCTTCACTGTGTGTCTGAGGAGCAAGGAGTCAGCACCCTAAGTAGTGAGGGCCCGGGCCAGTGGGGGGGACACGGTGTACAGCATCTCTGGGCTCCTGTTCTCTACAATGATATGGAAATTCATCTTCATTTCCTTTAGTGATGTTTCAGATGTTATTCGTTTTCATAAATATCAATATACTTTATTTTATTATACAGTCTTTTTAAAGATTACATTTTATTTACAGTTATGAGAAAATATCGGTTATATACGCCTTGTTCTGCAATACATTCTTGAACCTTCCTTACACCCAATAGTTTGTACTTCCCACTCCCTCACCCCTATATTGCCCCTTGCCCCTCACCCCTCCCCACTGGTAATCACTAGTTTGTTCTCTATGAGCCTGCTTCTTCTTTGTTATACTCACTAGTTTGTTGTATTTTTTAGAGTCCACATATAAATTGATATCATACAGTATTTGTCTTTCTCTGTCTGATTTATTTCACTTAGCATAATGTCCTCCAAGTCCATCCATCTTGCTGCAAACGGCAAAATTTTGTTTTTTATGGCTGAGTAGTATTCCGGGGTGTGTGTGTGTGTGTGTGTGTCTGTGTGTCTGTGTGTGTGTGTGTCCATTCATCTGCTGATGGACATTTAGGTTCCTTCCACATCTTGGCAATTGTAGATAACACAGCTATGAATATTGGGTGCGTGTATCTTTTCAAATTAGTATCTGGTTTTTTTTTTGTTTTTTTTTTTTTTTGAGATGTATACCCAGGAATGGAATTGCTGGGTCACTTGGTAGTTCTAGTTTTAGTTTTTTGAGAAACGGCATACTGTTTTCCAGAGTGGTCACACCAATTTACATCCCCACCAACAGTGTAGGAGGGATCCCTTCTCTCCACATCTTCGCCAACATTTGCTATTTGCGTTCCTTTTGAAGGTAGCCATTCTGACAGGTATAAGGTGATATGTCATTGTGGTTTTGATTTGCATTTCCCTGATGGTTAATTATACTGAGCATCTTTTCACGTGCCTGCTGGCCACCTGCATTTCCTCTTTGGACAAATGTCTATTGTGTTGTTCTGCCCGTTTTTAGTTGGGTCATTTGTTTTTTTGATGTTGAATTGTATGAGCTGTTTATATATGGTGGTTATTGCTCCCTTGTCAGTTGTAACGTTTGCAAATATTTTCTCCCCTTCAGTAGGTTGTTGTTTTAATTTAGTCAGTGGGTTCCCTTGCTGTGCAGAAGCTTTTAAGTATAATTAGGTCCCCGCTGTTTATTTTTCCTTTTATTTCCTTTGTTTTAGGACATGGATCCAAAAAGTTATTGCTGTAATTTATGTCAGAGAGTGTTCTGCCTATGTTTTCCTCTAGGAGTATTATAGTATCCAGTCTTAAATGTAGATCTTTAATCTATTTTGAGTTTATTTTTGTATATGGTGTTAGAGAATGTTCTAAGTTCATTGTTTGACAGGTAGCTGTCCAGTTTTCCCAGAGCCACTTATTGAAGAGACTGTCTTTTCTCCATTCAATATCCTTGCTTCCTTTGTCGTACATTAATTGACGGTAAGTGTGTGGGTTTACTTCTCGCCTCTCTATCCTGTTCCATTGATCTGTGTGTCTGTTTGGGGGCCAGAACCGCACTGTTTTGATTACTACAGCTTTGTAGTATAGTCCAATGTCAGGGAGCATGATTTCTCCAGCTCTGTTCTTCATTCCCAAGATTGTTTTAGCTATTGGGGTTCTTTTCTTTTTCCAGACACTTTTTTAAATTATTTGTTCTGGTTCTGAGAAAAATGCCATTGTTATTTTGACAGGGATTGCTTTGAATCTGTAGATTGCCTTGGGTAGTATGGTCACTGGGTTGTTTGGTCAACAACACTGATTCTTCCAATCCAAGAACACGGTATATCTTTCCATCTGTTGGTGTCATCTTCAGCTTCTTGCATCAGTGTCTTGTAGTTATTGGAGTACAGGTCTTTGGTCTCCTTAGCTAGGTTTATTACTAGATTATTTATTCTCTTTGATGTGATGGTAAATGGGATTGTTTCCTTAATTTCTCTTTCTGGTACTCCTTTGTTAGTGTATAAGATGCAACAGATTTCTGTATATTAATAATAATATTAAATAAGCTTCAGTATCTTAGTTTGTGAATGATATTGATTATACACGTACTGGTACTTAGGCAGCCCAAGACTGAGTTTTGCTATTTTGTAAAACAAATTGGGAAAGTTTCCATCATACTGTGTCATGCCAAAGTAGGTAACACCGCATCGGAATAGAAATTTACTTGGAAATGTGAGAGTGATCAGCACTAAAATCGGTGGGGTCAAGAAAGAGAGAAGTAAAAGTAAACGATAGGTAATTATTGGCTCCTTATCCCTTTTCTTCTGTCAGTCTATAAAATTATAATTATGTGTGTATAACCTGGATTTGTCTGGCTTAGTTAAGAAAGTAGGAGAAAATCAACCTGGATCAGTAGGATCCCTGCTCACCATCTCAGTTCATCCGCAGACGTTCACCGAGCCTCTCCTCTCTGGAGGGCTCGGTGTTAGCAGTGGGGACACTCGGAAAAGCAGGACAGCCCACACCTAGGATAGTCTAGGAGCCGCAGTCACATCGGGAAGTTGGTGAAAGGTCTCCTAAGTCCCATAGGGCAAATAAAAATAGGGCGAGGGGGTGGGGGTCCGGGAGAGAGCACCCAAGTGTAAGTGCCCAGCGCCAGGGCAGTTCGGGGCTTTGGGAAGCTGGGGGGGAGGTCCTTCTGTGGGAGGTGATGGTAATGAAGCTGGGTGGTGGCGGCAGGCAGACGTGCAGACGGCGCTTGTTAGTGGTGAGAGGAACGTGTCAGGTGGGAGATTGCTCTGAGAAGTCCCTCTGGGATCGTGGATACATCTCCTGGGCGAGGGGGGAAGGTGTACTTTGTTCAGGGATGCTTAGAGACCTGGTTATCCTGCCTGAGCTGCTAGGACACTCAGAATGCTCCAACTGCAGGGAGGAGTGGCGTTTGACGTGGCTCACAGTGTACTCCGTCCTGGCATATATAGTTGAAGAGGTTTGGTAACCGCCCCAAACTTGGGGTAGGATTTACTGGGGTGTGTTCTTGGAAACGGTCTGCTGGACACTTACACTGATGGGTCAGCTCCCCTCGATGGTCAGAATCCAAAGCCATAGATGAGGAATGGTCCTGGACATCGCAGGGAGGAAACACCCACCGAGGCTGAATTCCAAACAGGGAATCCACCTCCGGCCCTCCCGACAGCCCTGGGAGACCCCCGGGCACGGGGTCCGGATGTGACGGGCGCTGATGCCCCCTCCCTGGGGGGTGAGAGAGGTGAGGGCCTGGGTGAGGGAGGCCGGCTTCAGGTCTGCACAGGGAAGGAGCCCAGCGCTGCCAGGAGTCAAGGTAGAACCGTGTGGAGGGACTCGGGTTGCAGGGAATCCAGGTCGGTTCTGCTGTCAGCCCTGGGAGACCGCAGGCAGGGTGGCGGAGATCAGTGCCCCAACCCCCACCCCCGCTTCCCTCTCGGGGGTCCTGGCTGTGGAGGGGCCTGGGTCCAAGGGGAGCAAACTGAGGTGGGCAGAGGGAGGGGCCCAGGCCCAGCCTGGAGCCCAGGTGAGGAGCAGAGGGAAGGCTGAGGGACCCCCGGGGAATCCATCTCAGCGCCTGGCGTCCACAGTCCTGGGAAGCCCTGGGCTTGGTGGCCTGCTGTGAGTCCACAGACGCCCCTGGGGGTCTCTGGGCAGTGAGGGCCTTGGTGTGAAGGTGTGGGCTCGGCTCAACAAGGGGGCGTCCCAGGACCCGCCGGGGCTCAAGGTGAGGACCCTGACGGAGGACAGCATGGGCCCCACAGATCCCCGCCCCTGCTGTCAGCCCTGGGAGGGCCTGGGTGGGATGAGCACTCGTGGGGCCCTGACTTCCTCACACCCGGGTCTCCGAGGGACGGGGGTCCTGCGATGAGGGGCGGGGCCTCGGGTGGCCAGAGGCTAGACGACACGACGCCTAAGTGACGACCCTGAGGGAAAACTGAGGGGACCCCGAACCCGGAAAAGAGGCCATCCCACAGAAAGGGGCCCTTGCTATCAGCTGTCCGGAGGCCCGAGGGCAGGACAGGCCCCCGTGTTGTGTCGTGACTGCGGCACCCTGGTCTCACAGAGACCGGGGACTTCGTGTGAGATGAGGGGGGGACCCTCAGATCTGCAGAGGAGAGAATCCCAGGTCCCACTGGGAGTGAAGGTGACGACCGCGAGCGAGCAGTGAGGGACCCTGGACCCCAAAACACAGTCGGTCCTGGGAGGCCATAGGTCGGAATAATCACTGGCGGCATTTCCCGCCATCCGGGTCTCGGAGGGACTGGGGTCCTGGGATGAGGGGCGGGGCTTCGGGGGTTCCAAGGGGAGGCTACATGCCGCCTGAGTCAAAGTGAGGACCCCGAGGGAGAACGGAGGGATCCTGGACCCCAAGACAGTGTTGGACCTTGGAGGCCTAGGGGCAGGGTGACCACCGGTGCCATTTCCCGACATCCGGGTCTCGGAGGGACTGGGGTCCTGGGTTGAGGGGCGGGGCTTCGGGGGTTCCAAGGGGAGGCTACATGCCGCCTGAGTCAAAGTGAGGACCCCGAGGGAGAACGGAGGGATCCTGGACCCCAAAACAGTGTTGGACCTTGGAGGCCTAGGGGCAGGGTGACCACCAGTGGCATTTCCCGACATCCGGGTCTCGGAGGGACTGGGGTCCTGGGTTGAGGGGCGGGGATTGGGGTGGCCAGAGGGGAGACCACATGCTGCCTGAGTCAAGGTGAGGACCCCGAGGGGGAACGGACGGATCTTGCACCCCGGGACAGTGTTGGACCTTGGAGGCCTTGGGGCAGGGTGACCACCTGTGGCGTTTCCTGCCATCCGGGTCTCGGAGGGACTGGGGTCCTGGGATGAGGGGCGGGGCCTCGGGGGCTCCAAGGGGAGGCTACATGCCGCCTGAGTCAAAGTGAGGACCCTCAAGCAGGAAGGAGGGGCCCCTGAACCCAGAAAAGTGGCCATCCCACAGAGAGTCGCCCTTGCTTTAAGCTGTCCGGCGGCCCGAGGGGACGACAGGCCCATGTGGTTTTTCCTGACTTCCGCATTCGAGTCTCAGACAGAATGGAGACATAGTGAAAGGGAGGGGGCCTCAGGTCTGCGGAGGAGAGAATCTCAGGGCCGCCTGGAAGTGAAGGTGACAACCGCGAGTTTGCATTCAGGGACCCTGGACCCCAGAACAGAGTCAGTCCTGGGAGGCCATGGGGCGGGAGGACCTCGGGCAGCAGTTCCTGAAATGCGGGTCTCAGAGGGACTGGGGTCTTGGTATGACGGGCGGGGCCTCAGGTGGGCTGAGAGGGGAATCCCAGGTCCTGCCAGGAGTCAAGGTGACCCCGAGGGAGGAGTGAGGGACCCGAGATCCCAGAACAGAGGGGACGCAACCGATCCTGCCCCTGCTGTCAGCCCTGGGAGGCCTCAATGCGGGATGAGCACACGTGGTGTGTTCTGACTTCGGCATCCAGGGCACAGAGAGACCGGGGACCTACTATCAGGATGGGGCCCTCAGGTGGTTGCAGAGCAGAATCCCAGGTCCCGCTTGGAGTCCCGGTGAGGACCCTGAGTTAGCGCGGACAGGACCTCCCACCCTAGAAGAGTGGGAACCTGCCAGAGCCCAGGCCTCCTGCCAGCACGCGGGTCCAGGGCTGTGCCACAGTGTAGATCCGAGGTCTCCCCTCCTTTCTCTCCCAGGGGCTCCAGACACCGGGAAGGCCTAGGTCTGAGACACGTGTTCTCGGGTCACAGAGCACAGGAGGCTGGCAGTGCCAGGACTGAAGGTGAGGTGTGGGCCCTGAGTGTGTACCCGGGGGCTCCCGGAACAGAGGGGACCCCGCGAGGCCAACGTCCACTCAACACACCCCGTGTTGCCCCCAGAACCTCGGGCTGTGCCGGCTGCACCCTGAGGAGCCGCCTCACTTCCCCCGTCAGGTTCACAGACGACCGTCCACCAGGAGGAGAGCCCCTGTGAGGCCGAGGGCACCCCTGAAGAGGAGACCTGTAAGTAGCCTTTGTCAGAGCCCCCCACGGTGGGTTTCTCAGCCCGGGCCACTGACACTCCCTTTCTTCCCCAGGCCCGTGGGTCCCCATCTGTCACCCCTGCCCTCGCTGCTCTCAGCTGCCCGACACCACTCACCGTGCCTCCCGTTCAGATGCGTGACCTCCACCACACTGAAGCCGACTTTCACGACCCAAGAGAGGCTGAGGATTCCGAGGATGAGCAGGACATTTGGGTTGAGGAGGAGGAGGGCGCATCCCCGTTGTCTCCCTCCTCCTCCTCCTCCTCCTTCTCCTCCTCGTCTTCCTACTCAGTCCTGTTCCTGGGCAGTGGCGAGGAGGTGGCTGATTCTGGGACACCCAGTCCCGCGCAGAGCCCTCAGGGTGTCTGCCCCTCCCCCACAGCCGTGGCAGCCCCTCCCTGGAGCCAGTCGGAAGACAATGGCCTCAGAAGCCAAGGTGAGGAGGGGCCCAGCACCGGGCAGGACCCGGCAGATGCCGAGTCCCGGCTCCACGATGCATTACATTTGATGATGGTTGACCTGATGGGCTTCCTGCTCCACAAGTACCGCACAAAGCAGCCGACCTCAAAAGAGGAAATGCTGAATGCGGTCCTCAGAGATGACCAGGACCACTTCCCTGCGGTCTTGAGCCAAGCCTCTGAGTGTCTGCAGCTGGTCTTTGGGGTGGATGTGAAGGAGGTGGACCCCAGGGAGCACTTGTATGTCCTGGTCCCCACCCTGGGCCTCACCTACGATGGCATGCAGGACGATGGGCAGAGCATTCCCAAGACTGGCCTCCTGCTGATACTTCTGGGTGTGATTGTCCTGGAGGGCGACTTTGCTCCTGAGGAGGCAGTCTGGGGAGCACTTAGCAAGATGGGGCTGTGTGCTGGGAGGGAGCACTTCATCTATGGGGAGCCCAGGGAGCTCATCACCAACGTGTGGGTGCGGGAGGGGTACGTGGAGTACCGGCAGGTGGCCAACAGCGATCCCGCTCGCCACGAGTTCCTGTGGGGTCCCCGGGCCTACACGGAGACCAGCAAGCTGCAAGTCCTGGAACATTTCCTCAGGATCAATAGAAGGGGTCCCAGTTCTTTCCCGTCCCTGTCTGAAGAGCGAGTGAGTGATGAGGAAGAGGGGGCCTGAGCCAGACTTGCAGCTGGGCTCCTTCTAGGCCCCTGTCCGGCAGCTTCTCCTGCCGGGCAGGAAGTGAGGCTGACTCTTCACTGTGTGTCTGAGGAGCAAGGAGTCAGCATCCTAAGTAGTGAGGGCCCGGGCCAGTGGGGGGGACACGGTGTACAGCATCTCTGGGCTCCTGTTCTCTACAATGATATGGAAGTTCATCTTCATTTCCTTTAGTGATGTTTCAGATGTTATTCGTTTTAATAAATATCAATATACTTTATTTTATTATACAGTCTTTTTAAAGATTACATTTTATTTACAGTTATGAGAAAATATCGGTTATATACGCCTTGTTCTGCAATACATTCTTGAACCTTCCTTACACCCAATAGTTTGTACTTCCCACTCCCTCACCCCTATATTGCCCCTTGCCCCTCACCCCTCCCCACTGGTAATCACTAGTTTGTTCTCTATGAGCCTGCTTCTTCTTTGTTATACTCACTAGTTTGTTGTATTTTTTAGAGTCCACATATAAATTGATATCATACAGTATTTGTCTTTCTCTGTCTGATTTATTTCACTTAGCATAATGTCCTCCAAGTCCATCCATCTTGCTGCAAACGGCAAAATTTTGTTTTTTATGGCTGAGTAGTATTCCGGGGTGTGTGTGTGTGTGTGTGTGTGTCTGTGTGTCTGTGTGTCTGTGTGTGTGTGTCCATTCATCTGCTGATGGACATTTAGGTTCCTTCCACATCTTGGCAATTGTAGATAACACTGCTATGAATATTGGGTGCGTGTATCTTTTCAAATTAGTATCTGGTTTTTTTTTTGTTTTTTTTTTTTTTTTGAGATGTATACCCAGGAATGGAATTGCTGGGTCACTTGGTAGTTCTAGTTTTAGTTTTTTGAGAAACGGCATACTGTTTTCCAGAGTGGTCACACCAATTTACATCCCCACCAACAGTGTAGGAGGGATCCCTTCTCTCCACATCTTCGCCAACATTTGCTATTTGCGTTCCTTTTGAAGGTAGCCATTCTGACAGGTATAAGGTGATATGTCATTGTGGTTTTGATTTGCATTTCCCTGATGGTTAATTATACTGAGCATCTTTTCACGTGCCTGCTGGCCACCTGCATTTCCTCTTTGGACAAATGTCTATTGTGTTGTTCTGCCCGTTTTTAGTTGGGTCATTTGTTTTTTTGATGTTGAATTGTATGAGCTGTTTATATATGGTGGTTATTGCTCCCTTGTCAGTTGTAAAGTTTGCAAATATTTTCTCCCCTTCAGTAGGTTGTTGTTTTAATTTAGTCAGTGGGTTCCCTTGCTGTGCAGAAGCTTTTAAGTATAATTAGGTCCCCCGCTGTTTATTTTTCCTTTTATTTCCTTTGTTTTAGGACATGGATCCAAAAAGTTATTGCTGTAATTTATGTCAGAGAGTGTTCTGCCTATGTTTTCCTCTAGGAGTATTATAGTATCCAGTCTTAAATGTAGATCTTTAATCTATTTTGAGTTTATTTTTGTATATGGTGTTAGAGAATGTTCTAAGTTCATTGTTTGACAGGTAGCTGTCCAGTTTTCCCAGAGCCACTTATTGAAGAGACTGTCTTTTCTCCATTCAATATCCTTGCTTCCTTTGTCGTACATTAATTGACGGTAAGTGTGTGGGTTTACTTCTCGCCTCTCTATCCTGTTCCATTGATCTGTGTGTCTGTTTGGGGGCCAGAACCGCACTGTTTTGATTACTACAGCTTTGTAGTATAGTCTAACGTCAGGGAGTATGATTTCTCCAGCTCTGTTCTTCATTCCCAAGATTGTTTTAGCTATTGGGGTTCTTTTCTTTTTCCAGGCACTTTTTTAAATTATTTGTTCTGGTTCTGAGAAAAATGCCATTGTTATTTTGACAGGGATTGCTTTGAATCTGTAGATTGCCTTGGGTAGTATGGTCACTGGGTTGTTTGGTCAACAACACTGATTCTTCCAATCCAAGAACACGGTATATCTTTCCATCTGTTGGTGTCATCTTCAGCTTCTTGCATCAGTGTCTTGTAGTTATTGGAGTACAGGTCTTTGGTCTCCTTAGCTAGGTTTATTACTAGATTATTTATTCTCTTTGATGTGATGGTAAATGGGATTGTTTCCTTAATTTCTCTTTCTGATACTCCTTTGTTAGTGTATAAGATGCAACAGATTTCTGTATATTAATAATAATATTAAATAAGCTTCAGTATCTTAGTTTGTGAATGATATTGATTATACACGTACTGGTACTTAGGCAGCCCAAGACTGAGTTTTGCTATTTTGTAAAACAAATTGGGAAAGTTTCCATCATACTGTGTCATGCCAAAGTAGGTAACACCGCATCGGAATAGAAATTTACTTGGAAATGTGAGAGTGATCAGCACTAAAATCGGTGGGGTCAAGAAAGAGAGAAGTAAAAGTAAACGATAGGTAATTATTGGCTCCTTATCCCTTTTCTTCTGTCAGTCTATAAAATTATAATTATGTGTGTATAACCTGGATTTGTCTGGCTTAGTTAAGAAAGTAGGAGAAAATCAACCTGGATCAGTAGGATCCCTGCTCACCATCTCAGTTCATCCGCAGACGTTCACCGAGCCTCTCCTCTCTGGAGGGCTCGGTGTTAGCAGTGGGGACACTCGGAAAAGCAGGACAGCCCACACCTAGGATAGTCTAGGAGCCGCAGTCACATCGGGAAGTTGGTGAAAGGTCTCCTAAGTCCCATAGGGCAAATAAAAATAGGGCGAGGGGGTGGGGGTCCGGGAGAGAGCACCCAAGTGTAAGTGCCCAGCGCCAGGGCAGTTCGGGGCTTTGGGAAGCTGGGGGGGAGGTCCTTCTGTGGGAGGTGATGGTAATGAAGCTGGGTGGTGGCGGCAGGCAGACGTGCAGACGGCGCTTGTTAGTGGTGAGAGGAACGTGTCAGGTGGGAGATTGCTCTGAGAAGTCCCTCTGGGATCGTGGATACATCTCCTGGGCGAGGGGGGAAGGTGTACTTTGTTCAGGGATGCTTAGAGACCTGGTTATCCTGCCTGAGCTGCTAGGACACTCAGAATGCTCCAACTGCAGGGAGGAGTGGCGTTTGACGTGGCTCACAGTGTACTCCGTCCTGGCATATATAGTTGAAGAGGTTTGGTAACCGCCCCAAACTTGGGGTAGGATTTACTGGGGTGTGTTCTTGGAAACGGTCTGCTGGACACTTACACTGATGGGTCAGCTCCCCTCGATGGTCAGAATCCAAAGCCATAGATGAGGAATGGTCCTGGACATCGCAGGGAGGAAACACCCACCGAGGCTGAATTCCAAACAGGGAATCCACCTCCGGCCCTCCCGACAGCCCTGGGAGACCCCCGGGCACGGGGTCCGGATGTGACGGGCGCTGATGCCCCCTCCCTGGGGGGTGAGAGAGGTGAGGGCCTGGGTGAGGGAGGCCGGCTTCAGGTCTGCACAGGGAAGGAGCCCAGCGCTGCCAGGAGTCAAGGTAGAACCGTGTGGAGGGACTCGGGTTGCAGGGAATCCAGGTCGGTTCTGCTGTCAGCCCTGGGAGACCGCAGGCAGGGTTGCGGGGATCAGTGCCCCAACCCCCACCCCCGCTTCCCTCTCGGGGGTCCTGGCTGTGGAGGGGCCTGGGTCCAAGGGGAGCAAACTGAGGTGGGCAGAGGGAGGGGCCCAGGCCCAGCCTGGAGCCCAGGTGAGGAGCAGAGGGAAGGCTGAGGGACCCCCGGGGAATCCATCTCAGCGCCTGGCGTCCACAGTCCTGGGAAGCCCTGGGCTTGGTGGCCTGCTGTGAGTCCACAGACGCCCCTGGGGGTCTCTGGGCAGTGAGGGCCTTGGTGTGAAGGTGTGGGCTCGGCTCAACAAGGGGGCGTCCCAGGACCCGCCGGGGCTCAAGGTGAGGACCCTGACGGAGGACAGCATGGGCCCCACAGATCCCCGCCCCTGCTGTCAGCCCTGGGAGGGCCTGGGTGGGATGAGCACTCGTGGGGCCCTGACTTCCTCACACCCGGGTCTCCGAGGGACGGGGGTCCTGCGATGAGGGGCGGGGCCTCGGGTGGCCAGAGGCTAGACGACACGACGCCTAAGTGACGACCCTGAGGGAAAACTGAGGGGACCCCGAACCCGGAAAAGAGGCCATCCCACAGAAAGGGGCCCTTGCTATCAGCTGTCCGGAGGCCCGAGGGCAGGACAGGCCCCCGTGTTGTGTCGTGACTGCGGCACCCTGGTCTCACAGAGACCGGGGACTTCGTGTGAGATGAGGGGGGGACCCTCAGATCTGCAGAGCAGAGAATCCCAGGTCCCACTGGGAGTGAAGGTGACGACCGCGAGCGAGCAGTGAGGGACCCTGGACCCCAAAACACAGTCGGTCCTGGGAGGCCATAGGTCGGAATAAGCACCGGCGGCATTTCCCGCCATCCGGGTCTCGGAGGGACTGGGGTCCTGGGATGAGGGGCGGGGCTTCGGGGGTTCCAAGGGGAGGCTACATGCCGCCTGAGTCAAAGTGAGGACCCCGAGGGAGAACGGAGGGATCCTGGACCCCAAGACAGTGTTGGACCTTGGAGGCCTAGGGGCAGGGTGACCACCGGTGCCATTTCCCGACATCCGGGTCTCGGAGGGACTGGGGTCCTGGGTTGAGGGGCGGGGCCTCGGGGGTTCCAAGGGGAGGCTTCATGCCGCCTGAGTCAAAGTGAGGACCCCGAGGGAGAACGGAGGGATCCTGGACCCCAAAACAGTGTTGGACCTTGGAGGCCTAGGGGCAGGGTGACCACCAGTGGCATTTCCCGACATCCGGGTCTCGGAGGGACTGGGGTCCTGGGTTGAGGGGCGGGGATTGGGGTGGCCAGAGGGGAGACCACATGCTGCCTGAGTCAAGGTGAGGACCCCGAGGGAGAACGGACGGATCTTGCACCCCGGGACAGTGTTGGACCTTGGAAGCCTTGGGGCAGGGTGACCACCTGTGGCGTTTCCTGCCATCCGGGTCTCGGAGGGACTGGGGTCCTGGGATGAGGGGCGGGGCCTCGGGGGCTCCAAGGGGAGGCTACATGCCGCCTGAGTCAAAGTGAGGACCCTCAAGCAGGAAGGTGGGGCCCCTGAACCCAGAAAAGTGGCCATCCCACAGAGAGTCGCCCTTGCTTTAAGCTGTCGGGCGGCCCGAGGGGACGACAGGCCCACGTGGTTTGTCCTGACTTCCGCATTCGAGTCTCAGACAGACTGGAGACATAGTGAAAGGGAGGGGGCTCAGGTCTGCGGAGGAGAGAATCTCAGGGCCGCCTGGGAGTGAAGGTGACAACCGCGAGTTTGCATTCAGGGACCCTGGACCCCAGAACAGAGTCAGTCCTGGGAGGCCATGGGGCGGGAGGACCTCGGGCAGCAGTTCCTGAAATGCGGGTCTCAGAGGGACTGGGGTCTTGGTATGACGGGCGGGGCCTCAGGTGGGCTGAGAGGGGAATCCCAGGTCCTGCCAGGAGTCAAGGTGACCCCGAGGGAGGAGTGAGGGACCCGAGATCCCAGAACAGAGGGGACGCAACCGATCCTGCCCCTGCTGTCAGCCCTGGGAGGCCTCAATGCGGGATGAGCACACGTGGTGTGTCCTGACTTCGGCATCCAGGGCTCAGAGAGACCGGGGACCTACTATCAGGATGGGGCCCTCAGGTGGTTGCAGAGCAGAATCCCAGGTCCCGCTTGGAGTCCCGGTGAGGACCCTGAGTTAGCGCGGACAGGACCTCCCACCCTAGAAGAGTGGGAACCTGCCAGAGCCCAGGCCTCCTGCCAGCACGCGGGTCCAGGGCTGTGCCACAGTGTAGATCCGAGGTCTCCCCTCCTTTCTCTCCCAGGGGCTCCAGACACCGGGAAGGCCTAGGTCTGAGACACGTGTTCTCGGGTCACAGAGCACAGGAGGCTGGCAGTGCCAGGACTGAAGGTGAGGTGTGGGCCCTGAGTGTGTACCCGGGGCTCCCGGAACAGAGGGGACCCCGCGAGGCCAACGTCCACTCCACACACCCCGTGTTGCCCCCAGAACCTCGGGCTGTGCCGGCTGCACCCTGAGGAGCCGCCTCACTTCCCCCATCAGGTTCACAGACGACCGTCCACCAGGAGGAGAGCCCCTGTGAGGCCGAGGGCACCCCTGAAGAGGAGACCTGTAAGTAGCCTTTGTCAGAGCCCCCCACGGTGGGTTTCTCAGCCCGGGCCACTGACACTCCCTTTCTTCCCCAGGCCCGTGGGTCCCCATCTGTCACCCCTGCCCTCGCTGCTCTCAGCTGCCCGACACCACTCACCGTGCCTCCCGTTCAGATGCGTGACCTCCACCACACTGAAGCCGACTTTCACGACCCAAGAGAGGCTGAGGATTCCGAGGATGAGCAGGACATTTGGGTTGAGGAGGAGGAGGGCGCATCCCCGTTGTCTCCCTCCTCCTCCTCCTCCTCCTCCTCCTCCTCCTTCTCCTCCTCGTCTTCCTACTCAGTCCTGTTCCTGGGCAGTGGCGAGGAGGTGGCTGATTCTGGGACACCCAGTCCCGCGCAGAGCCCTCAGGGTGTCTGCCCCTCCCCCACAGCCGTGGCAGCCCCTCCCTGGAGCCAGTCGGAAGACAATGGCCTCAGAAGCCAAGGTGAGGAGGGGCCCAGCACCGGGCAGGACCCGGCAGATGCCGAGTCCCGGCTCCACGATGCATTACATTTGATGATGGTTGACCTGATGGGCTTCCTGCTCCACAAGTACCGCACAAAGCAGCCGACCTCAAAAGAGGAAATGCTGAATGCGGTCCTCAGAGATGACCAGGACCACTTCCCTGCGGTCTTGAGCCAAGCCTCTGAGTGTCTGCAGCTGGTCTTTGGGGTGGATGTGAAGGAGGTGGACCCCAGGGAGCACTTGTATGTCCTGGTCCCCACCCTGGGCCTCACCTACGATGGCATGCAGGACGATGGGCAGAGCATTCCCAAGACTGGCCTCCTGCTGATACTTCTGGGTGTGATTGTCCTGGAGGGCGACTTTGCTCCTGAGGAGGCAGTCTGGGGAGCACTTAGCAAGATGGGGCTGTGTGCTGGGAGGGAGCACTTCATCTATGGGGAGCCCAGGGAGCTCATCACCAACGTGTGGGTGCGGGAGGGGTACGTGGAGTACCGGCAGGTGGCCAACAGCGATCCCGCTCGCCACGAGTTCCTGTGGGGTCCCCGGGCCTACACGGAGACCAGCAAGCTGCAAGTCCTGGAACATTTCCTCAGGATCAATAGAAGGGGTCCCAGTTCTTTCCCGTCCCTGTCTGAAGAGCGAGTGAGTGATGAGGAAGAGGGGGCCTGAGCCAGACTTGCAGCTGGGCTCCTTCTAGGCCCCTGTCCGGCAGCTTCTCCTGCCGGGCAGGAAGTGAGGCTGACTCTTCACTGTGTGTCTGAGGAGCAAGGAGTCAGCATCCTAAGTAGTGAGGGCCCGGGCCAGTGGGGGGGACACGGTGTACAGCATCTCTGGGCTCCTGTTCTCTACAATGATATGGAAGTTCATCTTCATTTCCTTTAGTGATGTTTCAGATGTTATTCGTTTTAATAAATATCAATATACTTTATTTTATTATACAGTCTTTTTAAAGATTACATTTTATTTACAGTTATGAGAAAATATCGGTTATATACGCCTTGTTCTGCAATACATTCTTGAACCTTCCTTACACCCAATAGTTTGTACTTCCCACTCCCTCACCCCTATATTGCCCCTTGCCCCTCACCCCTCCCCACTGGTAATCACTAGTTTGTTCTCTATGAGCCTGCTTCTTCTTTGTTATACTCACTAGTTTGTTGTATTTTTTAGAGTCCACATATAAATTGATATCATACAGTATTTGTCTTTCTCTGTCTGATTTATTTCACTTAGCATAATGTCCTCCAAGTCCATCCATCTTGCTGCAAACGGCAAAATTTTGTTTTTTATGGCTGAGTAGTATTCCGGGGTGTGTGTGTGTGTGTGTGTGTGTCTGTGTGTCTGTGTGTCTGTGTGTGTGTGTCCATTCATCTGCTGATGGACATTTAGGTTCCTTCCACATCTTGGCAATTGTAGATAACACTGCTATGAATATTGGGTGCGTGTATCTTTTCAAATTAGTATCTGGTTTTTTTTTTTGTTTTTGAGATGTATACCCAGGAATGGAATTGCTGGGTCACTTGGTAGTTCTAGTTTTAGTTTTTTGAGAAACGGCATACTGTTTTCCAGAGTGGTCACACCAATTTACATCCCCACCAACAGTGTAGGAGGGATCCCTTCTCTCCACATCTTCGCCAACATTTGCTATTTGCGTTCCTTTTGAAGGTAGCCATTCTGACAGGTATAAGGTGATATGTCATTGTGGTTTTGATTTGCATTTCCCTGATGGTTAATTATACTGAGCATCTTTTCACGTGCCTGCTGGCCACCTGCATTTCCTCTTTGGACAAATGTCTATTGTGGTGTTCTGCCCGTTTTTAGTTGGGTCATTTGTTTTTTTGATGTTGAATTGTATGAGCTGTTTATATATGGTGGTTATTGCTCCCTTGTCAGTTGTAAAGTTTGCAAATATTTTCTCCCCTTCAGTAGGTTGTTGTTTTAATTTAGTCAGTGGGTTCCCTTGCTGTGCAGAAGCTTTTAAGTATAATTAGGTCCCCGCTGTTTATTTTTCCTTTTATTTCCTTTGTTTTTGGACATGGATCCAAAAAGTTATTGCTGTAATTTATGTCAGAGAGTGTTCTGCCTATGTTTTCCTCTAGGAGTATTATAGTATCCAGTCTTAAATGTAGATCTTTAATCTATTTTGAGTTTATTTTTGTATATGGTGTTAGAGAATGTTCTAAGTTCATTGTTTGACAGGTAGCTGTCCAGTTTTCCCAGAGCCACTTATTGAAGAGACTGTCTTTTCTCCATTCAATATCCTTGCTTCCTTTGTCGTACATTAATTGACGGTAAGTGTGTGGGTTTACTTCTCGCCTCTCTATCCTGTTCCATTGATCTGTGTGTCTGGGGGCCAGAACCGCACTGTTTTGATTACTACAGCTTTGTAGTATAGTCTAACGTCAGGGAGTATGATTTCTCCAGCTCTGTTCTTCATTCCCAAGATTGTTTTAGCTATTGGGGTTCTTTTCTTTTTCCAGACACTTTTTTAAATTATTTGTTCTGGTTCTGAGAAAAATGCCATTGTTATTTTGACAGGGATTGCTTTGAATCTGTAGATTGCCTTGGGTAGTATGGTCACTGGGTTGTTTGGTCAACAACACTGATTCTTCCAATCCAAGAACACGGTATATCTTTCCATCTGTTGGTGTCATCTTCAGCTTCTTGCATCAGTGTCTTGTAGTTATTGGAGTACAGGTCTTTGGTCTCCTTAGCTAGGTTTATTACTAGATTATTTATTCTCTTTGATGTGATGGTAAATGGGATTGTTTCCTTAATTTCTCTTTCTGGTACTCCTTTGTTAGTGTATAAGATGCAACAGATTTCTGTATATTAATAATAATATTAAATAAGCTTCAGTATCTTAGTTTGTGAATGATATTGATTATACACGTACTGGTACTTAGGCAGCCCAAGACTGAGTTTTGCTATTTTGTAAAACAAATTGGGAAAGTTTCCATCATACTGTGTCATGCCAAAGTAGGTAACACCGCATCGGAATAGAAATTTACTTGGAAATGTGAGAGTGATCAGCACTAAAATCGGTGGGGTCAAGAAAGAGAGAAGTAAAAGTAAACGATAGGTAATTATTGGCTCCTTATCCCTTTTCTTCTGTCAGTCTATAAAATTATAATTATGTGTGTATAACCTGGATTTGTCTGGCTTAGTTAAGAAAGTAGGAGAAAATCAACCTGGATCAGTAGGATCCCTGCTCACCATCTCAGTTCATCCGCAGACGTTCACCGAGCCTCTCCTCTCTGGAGGGCTCGGTGTTAGCAGTGGGGACACTCGGAAAAGCAGGACAGCCCACACCTAGGATAGTCTAGGAGCCGCAGTCACATCGGGAAGTTGGTGAAAGGTCTCCTAAGTCCCATAGGGCAAATAAAAATAGGGCGAGGGGGTGGGGGTCCGGGAGAGAGCACCCAAGTGTAAGTGCCCAGCGCCAGGGCAGTTCGGGGCTTTGGGAAGCTGGGGGGGAGGTCCTTCTGTGGGAGGTGATGGTAATGAAGCTGGGTGGTGGCGGCAGGCAGACGTGCAGACGGCGCTTGTTAGTGGTGAGAGGAACGTGTCAGGTGGGAGATTGCTCTGAGAAGTCCCTCTGGGATCGTGGATACATCTCCTGGGCGAGGGGGGAAGGTGTACTTTGTTCAGGGATGCTTAGAGACCTGGTTATCCTGCCTGAGCTGCTAGGACACTCAGAATGCTCCAACTGCAGGGAGGAGTGGCGTTTGACGTGGCTCACAGTGTACTCCGTCCTGGCATATATAGTTGAAGAGGTTTGGTAACCGCCCCAAACTTGGGGTAGGATTTACTGGGGTGTGTTCTTGGAAACGGTCTGCTGGACACTTACACTGATGGGTCAGCTCCCCTCGATGGTCAGAATCCAAAGCCATAGATGAGGAATGGTCCTGGACATCGCAGGGAGGAAACACCCACCGAGGCTGAATTCCAAACAGGGAATCCACCTCCGGCCCTCCCGACAGCCCTGGGAGACCCCCGGGCACGGGGTCCGGATGTGACGGGCGCTGATGCCCCCTCCCTGGGGGGTGAGAGAGGTGAGGGCCTGGGTGAGGGAGGCCGGCTTCAGGTCTGCACAGGGAAGGAGCCCAGCGCTGCCAGGAGTCAAGGTAGAACCGTGTGGAGGGACTCGGGTTGCAGGGAATCCAGGTCGGTTCTGCTGTCAGCCCTGGGAGACCGCAGGCAGGGTGGCGGAGATCAGTGCCCCAACCCCCACCCCCGCTTCCCTCTCGGGGGTCCTGGCTGTGGAGGGGCCTGGGTCCAAGGGGAGCAAACTGAGGTGGGCAGAGGGAGGGGCCCAGGCCCAGCCTGGAGCCCAGGTGAGGAGCAGAGGGAAGGCTGAGGGACCCCCGGGGAATCCATCTCAGCGCCTGGCGTCCACAGTCCTGGGAAGCCCTGGGCTTGGTGGCCTGCTGTGAGTCCACAGACGCCCCTGGGGGTCTCTGGGCAGTGAGGGCCTTGGTGTGAAGGTGTGGGCTCGGCTCAACAAGGGGGCGTCCCAGGACCCGCCGGGGCTCAAGGTGAGGACCCTGACGGAGGACAGCATGGGCCCCACAGATCCCCGCCCCTGCTGTCAGCCCTGGGAGGGCCTGGGTGGGATGAGCACTCGTGGGGCCCTGACTTCCTCACACCCGGGTCTCCGAGGGACGGGGGTCCTGCGATGAGGGGCGGGGCCTCGGGTGGCCAGAGGCTAGACGACACGACGCCTAAGTGACGACCCTGAGGGAAAACTGAGGGGACCCCGAACCCGGAAAAGAGGCCATCCCACAGAAAGGGGCCCTTGCTATCAGCTGTCCGGAGGCCCGAGGGCAGGACAGGCCCCCGTGTTGTGTCGTGACTGCGGCACCCTGGTCTCACAGAGACCGGGGACTTCGTGTGAGATGAGGGGGGGACCCTCAGATCTGCAGAGGAGAGAATCCCAGGTCCCACTGGGAGTGAAGGTGACGACCGCGAGCGAGCAGTGAGGGACCCTGGACCCCAAAACACAGTCGGTACTGGGAGGCCATAGGTCGGAATAATCACTGGCGGCATTTCCCGCCATCCGGGTCTCGGAGGGACTGGGGTCCTGGGATGAGGGGCGGGGCTTCGGGGGTTCCAAGGGGAGGCTACATGCCGCCTGAGTCAAAGTGAGGACCCCGAGGGAGAACGGAGGGATCCTGGACCCCAAGACAGTGTTGGACCTTGGAGGCCTAGGGGCAGGGTGACCACCGGTGCCATTTCCCGACATCCGGGTCTCGGAGGGACTGGGGTCCTGGGTTGAGGGGCGGGGCTTCGGGGGTTCCAAGGGGAGGCTACATGCCGCCTGAGTCAAAGTGAGGACCCCGAGGGAGAACGGAGGGATCCTGGACCCCAAAACAGTGTTGGACCTTGGAGGCCTAGGGGCAGGGTGACCACCAGTGGCATTTCCCGACATCCGGGTCTCGGAGGGACTGGGGTCCTGGGTTGAGGGGCGGGGATTGGGGTGGCCAGAGGGGAGACCACATGCTGCCTGAGTCAAGGTGAGGACCCCGAGGGAGAACGGACGGATCTTGCACCCCGGGACAGTGTTGGACCTTGGAGGCCTTGGGGCAGGGTGACCACCTGTGGCGTTTCCTGCCATCCGGGTCTCGGAGGGACTGGGGTCCTGGGATGAGGGGCGGGGCCTCGGGGGCTCCAAGGGGAGGCTACATGCCGCCTGAGTCAAAGTGAGGACCCTCAAGCAGGAAGGAGGGGCCCCTGAACCCAGAAAAGTGGCCATCCCACAGAGAGTCGCCCTTGCTTTAAGCTGTCCGGCGGCCCGAGGGGACGACAGGCCCACGTGGTTTTTCCTGACTTCCGCATTCCAGTCTCAGACAGACTGGAGACATAGTGAAAGGGAGGGGGCCTCAGGTCTGCGGAGGAGAGAATCTCAGGGCCGCCTGGGAGTGAAGGTGACAACCGCGAGTTTGCATTCAGGGACCCTGGACCCCAGAACAGAGTCAGTCCTGGGAGGCCATGGGGCGGGAGGACCTCGGGCAGCAGTTCCTGAAATGCGGGTCTCAGAGGGACTGGGGTCTTGGTATGACGGGCGGGGCCTCAGGTGGGCTGAGAGGGGAATCCCAGGTCCTGCCAGGAGTCAAGGTGACCCCGAGGGAGGAGTGAGGGACCCGAGATCCCAGAACAGAGGGGACGCAACCGATCCTGCCCCTGCTGTCAGCCCTGGGAGGCCTCAATGCGGGATGAGCACACGTGGTGTGTTCTGACTTCGGCATCCAGGGCACAGAGAGACCGGGGACCTACTATCAGGATGGGGCCCTCAGGTGGTTGCAGAGCAGAATCCCAGGTCCCGCTTGGAGTCCCGGTGAGGACCCTGAGTTAGCGCGGACAGGACCTCCCACCCTAGAAGAGTGGGAACCTGCCAGAGCCCAGGCCTCCTGCCAGCACGCGGGTCCAGGGCTGTGCCACAGTGTAGATCCGAGGTCTCCCCTCCTTTCTCTCCCAGGGGCTCCAGACACCGGGAAGGCCTAGGTCTGAGACACGTGTTCTCGGGTCACAGAGCACAGGAGGCTGGCAGTGCCAGGACTGAAGGTGAGGTGTGGGCCCTGAGTGTGTACCCGGGGGCTCCCGGAACAGAGGGGACCCCGCGAGGCCAACGTCCACTCAACACACCCCGTGTTGCCCCCAGAACCTCGGGCTGTGCCGGCTGCACCCTGAGGAGCCGCCTCACTTCCCCCGTCAGGTTCACAGACGACCGTCCACCAGGAGGAGAGCCCCTGTGAGGCCGAGGGCACCCCTGAAGAGGAGACCTGTAAGTAGCCTTTGTCAGAGCCCCCCACGGTGGGTTTCTCAGCCCGGGCCACTGACACTCCCTTTCTTCCCCAGGCCCGTGGGTCCCCATCTGTCACCCCTGCCCTCGCTGCTCTCAGCTGCCCGACACCACTCACCGTGCCTCCCGTTCAGATGCGTGACCTCCACCACACTGAAGCCGACTTTCACGACCCAAGAGAGGCTGAGGATTCCGAGGATGAGCAGGACATTTGGGTTGAGGAGGAGGAGGGCGCATCCCCGTTGTCTCCCTCCTCCTCCTCCTCCTCCTTCTCCTCCTCGTCTTCCTACTCAGTCCTGTTCCTGGGCAGTGGCGAGGAGGTGGCTGATTCTGGGACACCCAGTCCCGCGCAGAGCCCTCAGGGTGTCTGCCCCTCCCCCACAGCCGTGGCAGCCCCTCCCTGGAGCCAGTCGGAAGACAATGGCCTCAGAAGCCAAGGTGAGGAGGGGCCCAGCACCGGGCAGGACCCGGCAGATGCCGAGTCCCGGCTCCACGATGCATTACATTTGATGATGGTTGACCTGATGGGCTTCCTGCTCCACAAGTACCGCACAAAGCAGCCGACCTCAAAAGAGGAAATGCTGAATGCGGTCCTCAGAGATGACCAGGACCACTTCCCTGCGGTCTTGAGCCAAGCCTCTGAGTGTCTGCAGCTGGTCTTTGGGGTGGATGTGAAGGAGGTGGACCCCAGGGAGCACTTGTATGTCCTGGTCCCCACCCTGGGCCTCACCTACGATGGCATGCAGGACGATGGGCAGAGCATTCCCAAGACTGGCCTCCTGCTGATACTTCTGGGTGTGATTGTCCTGGAGGGCGACTTTGCTCCTGAGGAGGCAGTCTGGGGAGCACTTAGCAAGATGGGGCTGTGTGCTGGGAGGGAGCACTTCATCTATGGGGAGCCCAGGGAGCTCATCACCAACGTGTGGGTGCGGGAGGGGTACGTGGAGTACCGGCAGGTGGCCAACAGCGATCCCGCTCGCCACGAGTTCCTGTGGGGTCCCCGGGCCTACACGGAGACCAGCAAGCTGCAAGTCCTGGAACATTTCCTCAGGATCAATAGAAGGGGTCCCAGTTCTTTCCCGTCCCTGTCTGAAGAGCGAGTGAGTGATGAGGAAGAGGGGGCCTGAGCCAGACTTGCAGCTGGGCTCCTTCTAGGCCCCTGTCCGGCAGCTTCTCCTGCCGGGCAGGAAGTGAGGCTGACTCTTCACTGTGTGTCTGAGGAGCAAGGAGTCAGCATCCTAAGTAGTGAGGGCCCGGGCCAGTGGGGGGGACACGGTGTACAGCATCTCTGGGCTCCTGTTCTCTACAATGATATGGAAGTTCATCTTCATTTCCTTTAGTGATGTTTCAGATGTTATTCGTTTTAATAAATATCAATATACTTTATTTTATTATACAGTCTTTTTAAAGATTACATTTTATTTACAGTTATGAGAAAATATCGGTTATATACGCCTTGTTCTGCAATACATTCTTGAACCTTCCTTACACCCAATAGTTTGTACTTCCCACTCCCTCACCCCTATATTGCCCCTTGCCCCTCACCCCTCCCCACTGGTAATCACTAGTTTGTTCTCTATGAGCCTGCTTCTTCTTTGTTATACTCACTAGTTTGTTGTATTTTTTAGAGTCCACATATAAATTGATATCATACAGTATTTGTCTTTCTCTGTCTGATTTATTTCACTTAGCATAATGTCCTCCAAGTCCATCCATCTTGCTGCAAACGGCAAAATTTTGTTTTTTATGGCTGAGTAGTATTCCGGGGTGTGTGTGTGTGTGTGTGTGTGTCTGTGTGTCTGTGTGTCTGTGTGTGTGTGTCCATTCATCTGCTGATGGACATTTAGGTTCCTTCCACATCTTGGCAATTGTAGATAACACTGCTATGAATATTGGGTGCGTGTATCTTTTCAAATTAGTATCTGGTTTTTTTTTTTGTTTTTGAGATGTATACCCAGGAATGGAATTGCTGGGTCACTTGGTAGTTCTAGTTTTAGTTTTTTGAGAAACGGCATACTGTTTTCCAGAGTGGTCACACCAATTTACATCCCCACCAACAGTGTAGGAGGGATCCCTTCTCTCCACATCTTCGCCAACATTTGCTATTTGCGTTCCTTTTGAAGGTAGCCATTCTGACAGGTATAAGGTGATATGTCATTGTGGTTTTGATTTGCATTTCCCTGATGGTTAATTATACTGAGCATCTTTTCACGTGCCTGCTGGCCACCTGCATTTCCTCTTTGGACAAATGTCTATTGTGGTGTTCTGCCCGTTTTTAGTTGGGTCATTTGTTTTTTTGATGTTGAATTGTATGAGCTGTTTATATATGGTGGTTATTGCTCCCTTGTCAGTTGTAAAGTTTGCAAATATTTTCTCCCCTTCAGTAGGTTGTTGTTTTAATTTAGTCAGTGGGTTCCCTTGCTGTGCAGAAGCTTTTAAGTATAATTAGGTCCCCGCTGTTTATTTTTCCTTTTATTTCCTTTGTTTTAGGACATGGATCCAAAAAGTTATTGCTGTAATTTATGTCAGAGAGTGTTCTGCCTATGTTTTCCTCTAGGAGTATTATAGTATCCAGTCTTAAATGTAGATCTTTAATCTATTTTGAGTTTATTTTTGTATATGGTGTTAGAGAATGTTCTAAGTTCATTGTTTGACAGGTAGCTGTCCAGTTTTCCCAGAGCCACTTATTGAAGAGACTGTCTTTTCTCCATTCAATATCCTTGCTTCCTTTGTCGTACATTAATTGACGGTAAGTGTGTGGGTTTACTTCTCGCCTCTCTATCCTGTTCCATTGATCTGTGTGTCTGGGGGCCAGAACCGCACTGTTTTGATTACTACAGCTTTGTAGTATAGTCTAACGTCAGGGAGTATGATTTCTCCAGCTCTGTTCTTCATTCCCAAGATTGTTTTAGCTATTGGGGTTCTTTTCTTTTTCCAGACACTTTTTTAAATTATTTGTTCTGGTTCTGAGAAAAATGCCATTGTTATTTTGACAGGGATTGCTTTGAATCTGTAGATTGCCTTGGGTAGTATGGTCACTGGGTTGTTTGGTCAACAACACTGATTCTTCCAATCCAAGAACACGGTATATCTTTCCATCTGTTGGTGTCATCTTCAGCTTCTTGCATCAGTGTCTTGTAGTTATTGGAGTACAGGTCTTTGGTCTCCTTAGCTAGGTTTATTACTAGATTATTTATTCTCTTTGATGTGATGGTAAATGGGATTGTTTCCTTAATTTCTCTTTCTGGTACTCCTTTGTTAGTGTATAAGATGCAACAGATTTCTGTATATTAATAATAATATTAAATAAGCTTCAGTATCTTAGTTTGTGAATGATATTGATTATACACGTACTGGTACTTAGGCAGCCCAAGACTGAGTTTTGCTATTTTGTAAAACAAATTGGGAAAGTTTCCATCATACTGTGTCATGCCAAAGTAGGTAACACCGCATCGGAATAGAAATTTACTTGGAAATGTGAGAGTGATCAGCACTAAAATCGGTGGGGTCAAGAAAGAGAGAAGTAAAAGTAAACGATAGGTAATTATTGGCTCCTTATCCCTTTTCTTCTGTCAGTCTATAAAATTATAATTATGTGTGTATAACCTGGATTTGTCTGGCTTAGTTAAGAAAGTAGGAGAAAATCAACCTGGATCAGTAGGATCCCTGCTCACCATCTCAGTTCATCCGCAGACGTTCACCGAGCCTCTCCTCTCTGGAGGGCTCGGTGTTAGCAGTGGGGACACTCGGAAAAGCAGGACAGCCCACACCTAGGATAGTCTAGGAGCCGCAGTCACATCGGGAAGTTGGTGAAAGGTCTCCTAAGTCCCATAGGGCAAATAAAAATAGGGCGAGGGGGTGGGGGTCCGGGAGAGAGCACCCAAGTGTAAGTGCCCAGCGCCAGGGCAGTTCGGGGCTTTGGGAAGCTGGGGGGGAGGTCCTTCTGTGGGAGGTGATGGTAATGAAGCTGGGTGGTGGCGGCAGGCAGACGTGCAGACGGCGCTTGTTAGTGGTGAGAGGAACGTGTCAGGTGGGAGATTGCTCTGAGAAGTCCCTCTGGGATCGTGGATACATCTCCTGGGCGAGGGGGGAAGGTGTACTTTGTTCAGGGATGCTTAGAGACCTGGTTATCCTGCCTGAGCTGCTAGGACACTCAGAATGCTCCAACTGCAGGGAGGAGTGGCGTTTGACGTGGCTCACAGTGTACTCCGTCCTGGCATATATAGTTGAAGAGGTTTGGTAACCGCCCCAAACTTGGGGTAGGATTTACTGGGGTGTGTTCTTGGAAACGGTCTGCTGGACACTTACACTGATGGGTCAGCTCCCCTCGATGGTCAGAATCCAAAGCCATAGATGAGGAATGGTCCTGGACATCGCAGGGAGGAAACACCCACCGAGGCTGAATTCCAAACAGGGAATCCACCTCCGGCCCTCCCGACAGCCCTGGGAGACCCCCGGGCACGGGGTCCGGATGTGACGGGCGCTGATGCCCCCTCCCTGGGGGGTGAGAGAGGTGAGGGCCTGGGTGAGGGAGGCCGGCTTCAGGTCTGCACAGGGAAGGAGCCCAGCGCTGCCAGGAGTCAAGGTAGAACCGTGTGGAGGGACTCGGGTTGCAGGGAATCCAGGTCGGTTCTGCTGACAGCCCTGGGAGACCGCAGGCAGGGTGGCGGAGATCAGTGCCCCAACCCCCACCCCCGCTTCCCTCTCGGGGGTCCTGGCTGTGGAGGGGCCTGGGTCCAAGGGGAGCAAACTGAGGTGGGCAGAGGGAGGGGCCCAGGCCCAGCCTGGAGCCCAGGTGAGGAGCAGAGGGAAGGCTGAGGGACCCCCGGGGAATCCATCTCAGCGCCTGGCGTCCACAGTCCTGGGAAGCCCTGGGCTTGGTGGCCTGCTGTGAGTCCACAGACGCCCCTGGGGGTCTCTGGGCAGTGAGGGCCTTGGTGTGAAGGTGTGGGCTCGGCTCAACAAGGGGGCGTCCCAGGACCCGCCGGGGCTCAAGGTGAGGACCCTGACGGAGGACAGCATGGGCCCCACAGATCCCCGCCCCTGCTGTCAGCCCTGGGAGGGCCTGGGTGGGATGAGCACTCGTGGGGCCCTGACTTCCTCACACCCGGGTCTCCGAGGGACGGGGGTCCTGCGATGAGGGGCGGGGCCTCGGGTGGCCAGAGGCTAGACGACACGACGCCTAAGTGACGACCCTGAGGGAAAACTGAGGGGACCCCGAACCCGGAAAAGAGGCCATCCCACAGAAAGGGGCCCTTGCTATCAGCTGTCCGGAGGCCCGAGGGCAGGACAGGCCCCCGTGTTGTGTCGTGACTGCGGCACCCTGGTCTCACAGAGACCGGGGACTTCGTGTGAGATGAGGGGGGGACCCTCAGATCTGCAGAGGAGAGAATCCCAGGTCCCACTGGGAGTGAAGGTGACGACCGCGAGCGAGCAGTGAGGGACCCTGGACCCCAAAACACAGTCGGTCCTGGGAGGCCATAGGTCGGAATAATCACTGGCGGCATTTCCCGCCATCCGGGTCTCGGAGGGACTGGGGTCCTGGGATGAGGGGCGGGGCTTCGGGGGTTCCAAGGGGAGGCTACATGCCGCCTGAGTCAAAGTGAGGACCCCGAGGGAGAACGGAGGGATCCTGGACCCCAAGACAGTGTTGGACCTTGGAGGCCTAGGGGCAGGGTGACCACCGGTGCCATTTCCCGACATCCGGGTCTCGGAGGGACTGGGGTCCTGGGTTGAGGGGCGGGGCTTCGGGGGTTCCAAGGGGAGGCTACATGCCGCCTGAGTCAAAGTGAGGACCCCGAGGGAGAACGGAGGGATCCTGGACCCCAAAACAGTGTTGGACCTTGGAGGCCTAGGGGCAGGGTGACCACCAGTGGCATTTCCTGCCATCCGGGTCTCGGAGGGACTGGGGTCCTGGGTTGAGGGGCGGGGATTGGGGTGGCCTGAGGGGAGACCACATGCTGCCTGAGTCAAGGTGAGGACCCCGAGGGAGAACGGACGGATCTTGCACCCCGGGACAGTGTTGGACCTTGGAGGCCTTGGGGCAGGGTGACCACCTGTGGCGTTTCCTGCCATCCGGGTCTCGGAGGGACTGGGGTCCTGGGATGAGGGGCGGGGCCTCGGGGTCTCCAAGGGGAGGCTACATGCCGCCTGAGTCAAAGTGAGGACCCCGAGGGAGAACGGAGGGATCCTGGACCCCAAGACAGTTTTGGACCTTGGAGGCCTTGGGGCAGGGTGACCACCTGTGGCGTTTCCTGCTATCCGGGTCTCGGAGGGACTGGGGTCATGGGATGAGGGGCGGGGCCTCGGGGGCTCCAAGGGGAGGCTACATGCCGCCTGAGTGAAAGTGAGGACCCTCAAGCAGGAAGGAGGGGCCCCTGAACCCAGAAAAGTGGCCATCCCACAGAGAGTCGCCCTTGCTTTCAGCTGTCCGGCGGCCCGAGGGGACGACAGGCCCACGTGGTTTGTCCTGACTTCCGCATTCGAGTCTCAGACAGACTGGAGACATAGTGAAAGGGAGGGGGCCTCAGGTCTGCGGAGGAGAGAATCTCAGGGCCGCCTGGAAGTGAAGGTGACAACCGCGAGTTTGCATTCAGGGACCCTGGACCCCAGAACAGAGTCAGTCCTGGGAGGCCATGGGGCGGGAGGACCTCGGGCAGCAGTTCCTGAAATGCGGGTCTCAGAGGGACTGGGGTCTTGGTATGACGGGCGGGGCCTCAGGTGGGCTGAGAGGGGAATCCCAGGTCCTGCCAGGAGTCAAGGTGACCCCGAGGGAGGAGTGAGGGACCCGAGATCCCAGAACAGAGGGGACGCAACCGATCCTGCCCCTGCTGTCAGCCCTGGGAGGCCTCAATGCGGGATGAGCACACGTGGTGTGTCCTGACTTCGGCATCCAGGGCTCAGAGAGACCGGGGACCTACTATCAGGATGGGGCCCTCAGGTGGTTGCAGAGCAGAATCCCAGGTCCCGCCTGGAGTCCCGGTGAGGACCCTGAGTTAGCGCGGACAGGACCTCCCACCCTAGAAGAGTGGGAACCTGCCAGAGCCCAGGCCTCCTGCCAGCACGCGGGTCCAGGGCTGTGCCACAGTGTAGATCCGAGGTCTCCCCTCCTTTCTCTCCCAGGGGCTCCAGACACCGGGAAGGCCTAGGTCTGAGACACGTGTTCTCGGGTCACAGAGCACAGGAGGCTGGCAGTGCCAGGACTGAAGGTGAGGTGTGGGCCCTGAGTGTGTACCCGGGGGCTCCCGGAACAGAGGGGACCCCGCGAGGCCAACGTCCACTCAACACACCCCGTGTTGCCCCCAGAACCTCGGGCTGTGCCGCCTGCACCCTGAGGAGCCGCCTCACTTCCCCCGTCAGGTTCACAGACGACCGTCCACCAGGAGGAGAGCCCCTGTGAGGCCGAGGGCACCCCTGAAGAGGAGACCTGTAAGTAGCCTTTGTCAGAGCCCCCCACGGTGGGTTTCTCAGCCCGGGCCACTGACACTCCCTTTCTTCCCCAGGCCCGTGGGTCCCCATCTGTCACCCCTGCCCTCGCTGCTCTCAGCTGCCCGACACCACTCACCGTGCCTCCCGTTCAGATGCGTGACCTCCACCACACTGAAGCCGACTTTCACGACCCAAGAGAGGCTGAGGATTCCGAGGATGAGCAGGACATTTGGGTTGAGGAGGAGGAGGGCGCATCCCCGTTGTCTCCCTCCTCCTCCTCCTCCTCCTTCTCCTCCTCGTCTTCCTACTCAGTCCTGTTCCTGGGCAGTGGCGAGGAGGTGGCTGATTCTGGGACACCCAGTCCCGCGCAGAGCCCTCAGGGTGTCTGCCCCTCCCCCACAGCCGTGGCAGCCCCTCCCTGGAGCCAGTCGGAAGACAATGGCCTCAGAAGCCAAGGTGAGGAGGGGCCCAGCACCGGGCAGGACCCGGCAGATGCCGAGTCCCGGCTCCACGATGCATTACATTTGATGATGGTTGACCTGATGGGCTTCCTGCTCCACAAGTACCGCACAAAGCAGCCGACCTCAAAAGAGGAAATGCTGAATGCGGTCCTCAGAGATGACCAGGACCACTTCCCTGCGGTCTTGAGCCAAGCCTCTGAGTGTCTGCAGCTGGTCTTTGGGGTGGATGTGAAGGAGGTGGACCCCAGGGAGCACTTGTATGTCCTGGTCCCCACCCTGGGCCTCACCTACGATGGCATGCAGGACGATGGGCAGAGCATTCCCAAGACTGGCCTCCTGCTGATACTTCTGGGTGTGATTGTCCTGGAGGGCGACTTTGCTCCTGAGGAGGCAGTCTGGGGAGCACTTAGCAAGATGGGGCTGTGTGCTGGGAGGGAGCACTTCATCTATGGGGAGCCCAGGGAGCTCATCACCAACGTGTGGGTGCGGGAGGGGTACGTGGAGTACCGGCAGGTGGCCAACAGCGATCCCGCTCGCCACGAGTTCCTGTGGGGTCCCCGGGCCTACACGGAGACCAGCAAGCTGCAAGTCCTGGAACATTTCCTCAGGATCAATAGAAGGGGTCCCAGTTCTTTCCCGTCCCTGTCTGAAGAGCGAGTGAGTGATGAGGAAGAGGGGGCCTGAGCCAGACTTGCAGCTGGGCTCCTTCTAGGCCCCTGTCCGGCAGCTTCTCCTGCCGGGCAGGAAGTGAGGCTGACTCTTCACTGTGTGTCTGAGGAGCAAGGAGTCAGCATCCTAAGTAGTGAGGGCCCGGGCCAGTGGGGGGGACACGGTGTACAGAATCTCTGGGCTCCTGTTCTCTACAATGATATGGAAGTTCATCTTCATTTCCTTTAGTGATGTTTCAGATGTTATTCGTTTTAATAAATATCAATATACTTTATTTTATTATACAGTCTTTTTAAAGATTACATTTTATTTACAGTTATGAGAAAATATCGGTTATATACGCCTTGTTCTGCAATACATTCTTGAACCTTCCTTACACCCAATAGTTTGTACTTCCCACTCCCTCACCCCTATATTGCCCCTTGCCCCTCACCCCTCCCCACTGGTAATCACTAGTTTGTTCTCTATGAGCCTGCTTCTTCTTTGTTATACTCACTAGTTTGTTGTATTTTTTAGAGTCCACATATAAATTGATATCATACAGTATTTGTCTTTCTCTGTCTGATTTATTTCACTTAGCATAATGTCCTCCAAGTCCATCCATCTTGCTGCAAACGGCAAAATTTTGTTTTTTATGGCTGAGTAGTATTCCGGGGTGTGTGTGTGTGTGTGTGTGTGTGTGTGTCTGTGTGTCTGTGTGTGTGTGTGTCCATTCATCTGCTGATGGACATTTAGGTTCCTTCCACATCTTGGCAATTGTAGATAACACTGCTATGAATATTGGGTGCGTGTATCTTTTCAAATTAGTATCTGGTTTTTTTTTTTTTTTTTGAGATGTATACCCAGGAATGGAATTGCTGGGTCACTTGGTAGTTCTAGTTTTAGTTTTTTGAGAAACGGCATACTGTTTTCCAGAGTGGTCACACCAATTTACATCCCCACCAACAGTGTAGGAGGGATCCCTTCTCTCCACATCTTCGCCAACATTTGCTATTTGCGTTCCTTTTGAAGGTAGCCATTCTGACAGGTATAAGGTGATATGTCATTGTGGTTTTGATTTGCATTTCCCTGATGGTTAATTATACTGAGCATCTTTTCACGTGCCTGCTGGCCACCTGCATTTCCTCTTTGGACAAATGTCTATTGTGTTGTTCTGCCCGTTTTTAGTTGGGTCATTTGTTTTTTTGATGTTGAATTGTATGAGCTGTTTATATATGGTGGTTATTGCTCCCTTGTCAGTTGTAAAGTTTGCAAATATTTTCTCCCCTTCAGTAGGTTGTTGTTTTAATTTAGTCAGTGGGTTCCCTTGCTGTGCGGAAGGTTTTAAGTATAATTAGGTCCCCGCTGTTTATTTTTCCTTTTATTTCCTTTGTTTTTGGACATGGATCCAAAAAGTTATTGCTGTAATTTATGTCAGAGAGTGTTCTGCCTATGTTTTCCTCTAGGAGTATTATAGTATCCAGTCTTAAATGTAGATCTTTAATCTATTTTGAGTTTATTTTTGTATATGGTGTTAGAGAATGTTCTAAGTTCATTGTTTGACAGGTAGCTGTCCAGTTTTCCCAGAGCCACTTATTGAAGAGACTGTCTTTTCTCCATTCAATATCCTTGCTTCCTTTGTCGTACATTAATTGACGGTAAGTGTGTGGGTTTACTTCTCGCCTCTCTATCCTGTTCCATTGATCTGTGTGTCTGTTTGGGGGCCAGAACCGCACTGTTTTGATTACTACAGCTTTGTAGTATAGTCTAACGTCAGGGAGCATGATTTCTCCAGCTCTGTTCTTCATTCCCAAGATTGTTTTAGCTATTGGGGTTCTTTTCTTTTTCCAGACACTTTTTTAAATTATTTGTTCTGGTTCTGAGAATAATGCCATTGTTATTTTGACAGGGATTGCTTTGAATCTGTAGATTGCCTTGGGTAGTATGGTCACTGGGTTGTTTGGTCAACAACACTGATTCTTCCAATCCAAGAACACGGTATATCTTTCCATCTGTTGGTGTCATCTTCAGCTTCTTGCATCAGTGTCTTGTAGTTATTGGAGTACAGGTCTTTGGTCTCCTTAGCTAGGTTTATTACTAGATTATTTATTCTCTTTGATGTGATGGTAAATGGGATTGTTTCCTTAATTTCTCTTTCTGGTACTCCTTTGTTAGTGTATAAGATGCAACAGATTTCTGTATATTAATAATAATATTAAATAAGCTTCAGTATCTTAGTTTGTGAATGATATTGATTATACACGTACTGGTACTTAGGCAGCCCAAGACTGAGTTTTGCTATTTTGTAAAACAAATTGGGAAAGTTTCCATCATACTGTGTCATGCCAAAGTAGGTAACACCGCATCGGAATAGAAATTTACTTGGAAATGTGAGAGTGATCAGCACTAAAATCGGTGGGGTCAAGAAAGAGAGAAGTAAAAGTAAACGATAGGTAATTATTGGCTCCTTATCCCTTTTCTTCTGTCAGTCTATAAAATTATAATTATGTGTGTATAACCTGGATTTGTCTGGCTTAGTTAAGAAAGTAGGAGAAAATCAACCTGGATCAGTAGGATCCCTGCTCACCATCTCAGTTCATCCGCAGACGTTCACCGAGCCTCTGCTCTCTGGAGGGCTCGGTGTTAGCAGTGGGGACACTCGGAAAAGCAGGACAGCCCACACCTAGGATAGTCTAGGAGCCGCAGTCACATCGGGAAGTTGGTGAAAGGTCTCCTAAGTCCCATAGGGCAAATAAAAATAGGGCGAGGGGGTGGGGGTCCGGGAGAGAGCACCCAAGTGTAAGTGCCCAGCGCCAGGGCAGTTCGGGGCTTTGGGAAGCTGGGGGGGAGGTCCTTCTGTGGGAGGTGATGGTAATGAAGCTGGGTGGTGGCGGCAGGCAGACGTGCAGACGGCGCTTGTTAGTGGTGAGAGGAACGTGTCAGGTGGGAGATTGCTCTGAGAAGTCCCTCTGGGATCGTGGATACATCTCCTGGGCGAGGGGGGAAGGTGTACTTTGTTCAGGGATGCTTAGAGACCTGGTTATCCTGCCTGAGCTGCTAGGACACTTAGAATGCTCCAACTGCAGGGAGGAGTGGCGTTTGACGTGGCTCACAGTGTACTCCGTCCTGGCATATATAGTTGAAGAGGTTTGGTAACCGCCCCAAACTTGGGGTAGGATTTACTGGGGTGTGTTCTTGGAAACGGTCTGCTGGACACTTACACTGATGGGTCAGCTCCCCTCGATGGTCAGAATCCAAAGCCATAGATGAGGAATGGTCCTGGACATCGCAGGGAGGAAACACCCACCGAGGCTGAATTCCAAACAGGGAATCCACCTCCGGCCCTCCCGACAGCCCTGGGAGACCCCCGGGCACGGGGTCCGGATGTGACGGGCGCTGATGCCCCCTCCCTGGGGGGTGAGAGAGGTGAGGGCCTGGGTGAGGGAGGCCGGCTTCAGGTCTGCACAGGGAAGGAGCCCAGCGCTGCCAGGAGTCAAGGTAGAACCGTGTGGAGGGACTCGGGTTGCAGGGAATCCAGGTCGGTTCTGCTGTCAGCCCTGGGAGACCGCAGGCAGGGTGGCGGAGATCAGTGCCCCAACCCCCACCCCCGCTTCCCTCTCGGGGGTCCTGGCTGTGGAGGGGCCTGGGTCCAAGGGGAGCAAACTGAGGTGGGCAGAGGGAGGGGCCCAGGCCCAGCCTGGAGCCCAGGTGAGGAGCAGAGGGAAGGCTGAGGGACCCCCGGGGAATCCATCTCAGCGCCTGGCGTCCACAGTCCTGGGAAGCCCTGGGCTTGGTGGCCTGCTGTGAGTCCACAGACGCCCCTGGGGGTCTCTGGGCAGTGAGGGCCTTGGTGTGAAGGTGTGGGCTCGGCTCAACAAGGGGGCGTCCCAGGACCCGCCGGGGCTCAAGGTGAGGACCCTGACGGAGGACAGCATGGGCCCCACAGATCCCCGCCCCTGCTGTCAGCCCTGGGAGGGCCTGGGTGGGATGAGCACTCGTGGGGCCCTGACTTCCTCACACCCGGGTCTCCGAGGGACGGGGGTCCTGCGATGAGGGGCGGGGCCTCGGGTGGCCAGAGGCTAGACGACACGACGCCTAAGTGACGACCCTGAGGGAAAACTGAGGGGACCCCGAACCCGGAAAAGAGGCCATCCCACAGAAAGGGGCCCTTGCTATCAGCTGTCCGGAGGCCCGAGGGCAGGACAGGCCCCCGTGTTGTGTCGTGACTGCGGCACCCTGGTCTCACAGAGACCGGGGACTTCGTGTGAGATGAGGGGGGGACCCTCAGATCTGCAGAGCAGAGAATCCCAGGTCCCACTGGGAGTGAAGGTGACGACCGCGAGCGAGCAGTGAGGGACCCTGGACCCCAAAACACAGTCGGTCCTGGGAGGCCATAGGTCGGAATAAGCACCGGCGGCATTTCCCGCCATCCGGGTCTCGGAGGGACTGGGGTCCTGGGATGAGGGGCGGGGCTTCGGGGGTTCCAAGGGGAGGCTACATGCCGCCTGAGTCAAAGTGAGGACCCCGAGGGAGAACGGAGGGATCCTGGACCCCAAGACAGTGTTGGACCTTGGAGGCCTAGGGGCAGGGTGACCACCGGTGGCATTTCCCGACATCCGGGTCTCGGAGGGACTGGGGTCCTGGGTTGAGGGGCGGGGATTGGGGTGGCCAGAGGGGAGACCACATGCTGCCTGAGTCAAGGTGAGGACCCCGAGGGAGAACGGACGGATCTTGCACCCCGGGACAGTGTTGGACCTTGGAGGCCTTGGGGCAGGGTGACCACCTGTGGCGTTTCCTGCCATCCGGGTCTCGGAGGGACTGGGGTCCTGGGATGAGGGGCGGGGCCTCGGGGGCTCCAAGGGGAGGCTACATGCCGCCTGAGTCAAAGTGAGGAACCTGAAGCAGGAAGGAGGGGCCCCTGAACCCAGGAAAGTGGCCATCCCACAGAGAGTCGCCCTTGCTTTCAGCTGTCCGGCGGCCCGAGGGGACGACAGCCCACGTGGTTTGTCCTGACTTCCGCATTCGAGTCTCAGACAGACTGGAGACATAGTGAAAGGGAGGGGGCCTCAGGTCTGCGGAGGAGAGAATCTCAGGGCCGCCTGGGAGTGAAGGTGACGACCGCGAGTTTGTATTCAGGGACCCTGGACCCCAGAACAGAGTCAGTCCTGGGAGGCCATGGGGCGGGAGGACCTCGGGCAGCAGTTCCTGAAATGCGGGTCTCAGAGGGACTGGGGTCTTGGTATGACGGGCGATGCCTCAGGTGGGCTGAGAGGGGAATCCCAGGTCCTGCCAGGAGTCAAGGTGACCCCGAGGGAGGAGTGAGGGACCCGAGATCCCAGAACAGAGGGGACGCAACCGATCCTGCCCCTGCTGTCAGCCCTGGGAGGCCTCAATGCGGGATGAGCACACGTGGTGTGTCCTGACTTCGGCATCCAGGGCTCAGAGAGACCGGGGACCTACTATCAGGATGGGGCCCTCAGGTGGTTGCAGAGCAGAATCCCAGGTCCCGCTTGGAGTCCCGGTGAGGACCCTGAGTTAGCGCGGACAGGACCTCCCACCCTAGAAGAGTGGGAACCTGCCAGAGCCCAGGCCTCCTGCCAGCACGCGGGTCCAGGGCTGTGCCACAGTGTAGATCCGAGGTCTCCCCTCCTTTCTCTCCCAGGGGCTCCAGACACCGGGAAGGCCTAGGTCTGAGACACGTGTTCTCGGGTCACAGAGCACAGGAGGCTGGCAGTGCCAGGACTGAAGGTGAGGTGTGGGCCCTGAGTGTGTACCCGGGGGCTCCCGGAACAGAGGGGACCCCGCGAGGCCAACGTCCACTCCACACACCCCGTGTTGCCCCCAGAACCTCGGGCTGTGCCGGCTGCACCCTGAGGAGCCGCCTCACTTCCCCCGTCAGGTTCACAGACGACCGTCCACCAGGAGGAGAGCCCCTGTGAGGCCGAGGGCACCCCTGAAGAGGAGACCTGTAAGTAGCCTTTGTCAGAGCCCCCCACGGTGGGTTTCTCAGCCCGGGCCACTGACACTCCCTTTCTTCCCCAGGCCCGTGGGTCCCCATCTGTCACCCCTGCCCTCGCTGCTCTCAGGTGCCCGACACCACTCACCGTGCCTCCCGTTCAGATGCGTGACCTCCACCACACTGAAGCCGACTTTCACGACCCAAGAGAGGCTGAGGATTCCGAGGATGAGCAGGACATTTGGGTTGAGGAGGAGGAGGGCGCATCCCCGTTGTCTCCCTCCTCCTCCTCCTCCTCCTCCTCCTTCTCCTCCTCGTCTTCCTACTCAGTCCTGTTCCTGGGCAGTGGCGAGGAGGTGGCTGATTCTGGGACACCCAGTCCCGCGCAGAGCCCTCAGGGTGTCTGCCCCTCCCCCACAGCCGTGGCAGCCCCTCCCTGGAGCCAGTCGGAAGACAATGGCCTCAGAAGCCAAGGTGAGGAGGGGCCCAGCACCGGGCAGGACCCGGCAGATGCCGAGTCCCGGCTCCACGATGCATTACATTTGATGATGGTTGACCTGATGGGCTTCCTGCTCCACAAGTACCGCACAAAGCAGCCGACCTCAAAAGAGGAAATGCTGAATGCGGTCCTCAGAGATGACCAGGACCACTTCCCTGCGGTCTTGAGCCAAGCCTCTGAGTGTCTGCAGCTGGTCTTTGGGGTGGATGTGAAGGAGGTGGACCCCAGGGAGCACTTGTATGTCCTGGTCCCCACCCTGGGCCTCACCTACGATGGCATGCAGGACGATGGGCAGAGCATTCCCAAGACTGGCCTCCTGCTGATACTTCTGGGTGTGATTGTCCTGGAGGGCGACTTTGCTCCTGAGGAGGCAGTCTGGGGAGCACTTAGCAAGATGGGGCTGTGTGCTGGGAGGGAGCACTTCATCTATGGGGAGCCCAGGGAGCTCATCACCAACGTGTGGGTGCGGGAGGGGTACGTGGAGTACCGGCAGGTGGCCAACAGCGATCCCGCTCGCCACGAGTTCCTGTGGGGTCCCCGGGCCTACACGGAGACCAGCAAGCTGCAAGTCCTGGAACATTTCCTCAGGATCAATAGAAGGGGTCCCAGTTCTTTCCCGTCCCTGTCTGAAGAGCGAGTGAGTGATGAGGAAGAGGGGGCCTGAGCCAGACTTGCAGCTGGTCTCCTTCTAGGCCCCTGTCCGGCAGCTTCTCCTGCCGGGCAGGAAGTGAGGCTGACTCTTCACTGTGTGTCTGAGGAGCAAGGAGTCAGCATCCTAAGTAGTGAGGGCCCGGGCCAGTGGGGGGGACACGGTGTACAGCATCTCTGGGCTCCTGTTCTCTACAATGATATGGAAGTTCATCTTCATTTCCTTTAGTGATGTTTCAGATGTTATTCGTTTTAATAAATATCAATATACTTTATTTTATTATACAGTCTTTTTAAAGATTACATTTTATTTACAGTTATGAGAAAATATTGGTTATATACGCCTTGTTCTGCAATACATTCTTGAACCTTCCTTACACCCAATACTTTGTACCTCCCCCTCCCTCAACCCCTATACTGCCCGTTGCCCCTCACCCCTCCCCACTGGTAATCACTAGTTTGTTCTCTATGAGCCTGCTTCTTCTTTGTTATACTCACTAGTTTGTTGTATTTTTTAGAGTCCACATATAAATTGATATCATACAGTATTTGTCTTTCTCTGTCTGATTTATTTCACTTAGCATAATGTCCTCCAAGTCCATCCATCTTGCTGCAAACGGCAAAATTTTGTTTTTTATGGCTGAGTAATATTCCGGGGTGTGTGTGTGTGTGTGTGTGTGTGTGTGTGTCTGTGTGTCTGTGTGTCTGTGTGTTTGTGTGTCCATTCATCTGCTGATGGACATTTAGGTTCCTTCCACATCTTGGCAATTGTAGATAACACTGCTATGAATATTGGGTGCGTGTATCTTTTCAAATTAGTATGTGTTTTTTTTTTTTTTTGAGATATATACCCAGGAATGGAATTGCTGGGTCACTTGGTAGTTCTAGTTTTAGTTTTTTGAGAAACGGCATACTGTTTTCCAGAGTGGTCACACCAATTTACATCCCCACCAACAGTGTAGGAGGGATCCCTTCTCTCCACATCTTCGCCAACATTTGCTATTTGCGTTCCTTTTGAAGGTAGCCATTCTGACAGGTATAAGGTTATATGTCATTGTGGTTTTGATTTGCATTTCCCTGATGGTTAATTATACTGAGCATCTTTTCACGTGCCTGCTGGCCACCTGCATTTCCTCTTTGGAAAAATGTCTATTGTGTTGTTCTGCCCGTTTTTAGTTGGGTGATTTGTTTTTTTGATGTTGAATTGTATGAGCCGTTTATATATGGTGGTTATTCCTCCCTTGTCAGTTGTAACGTTTGCAAATATTTTCTCCCCTTCAGTAGGTTGTTGTTTTAATTTAGTCAGTGGGTTCCCTTGCTGTGCAGAAGCTTTTAAGTATAATTAGGTCCCCGCTGTTTATTTTTCCTTTTATTTCCTTTGTTTTAGGACATGGATCCAAAAAGTTATTGCTGTAATTTATGTCAGAGAGTGTTCTGCCTATGTTTTCCTCTAGGAGTATTATAGTATCCAGTCTTAAATGTAGATCTTTAATCTATTTTGAGTTTATTTTTGTATATGGTGTTAGAGAATATTCTAAGTCCATTCTTTGACAGGTAGCTCTCCAGTTTTTCCAGAGCCACTTATTGAAGAGACTGTCTTTTCTCCATTCAATATCCTTACTTCCTTTGTCGTACATTAATTGACGGTAAGTGTGTGGGTTTACTTCTCGCCTCTCTATCCTGTTCCATTTGATCTGCGTGTCTGTTTGGGAGCCAGAACCGCACTGTTTTGATTACTACAGCTTTGTAGTATAGTCTAACGTCAGGGAGCATGATTTCTCCAGCTCTGTTCTTCATTCCCAAGATTGTTTTAGCTATTGGGGTTCTTTTCTTTTTCCAGACACATTTTTAAATTATTTGTTCTGGTTCTGAGAAAAATGCCATTGTTATGTTGACAGGGATTGCTTTGAATCTGTAGATTGCCTTGGGTAGTATGGTCACTGGGTTGTATGGTCAACAACACTGATTCTTCCAATCCAAGAACACGGTATATCTTTCCATCTGTTGGTGTCATCTTCAGCTTCTTGCATCAGTGTCTTGTAGTTATTGGAGTACAGGTCTTTGGTCTCCTTAGCTAGGTTTATTACTAGATTATTTATTCTCTTTGATGTGATGGTAAATGGGATTGTTTCCTTAATTTCTCTTTCTGATACTCCTTTGTTAGTGTATAAGATGCAACAGATTTCTGTATATTAATAATAATATTTAATAAGCTTCAGTATCTTAGTTTGTGAATGATATTGATTATACACGTACTGGTACTTAGGCAGCCCAAGACTGAGTTTTGCTATTTTGTAAAACAAATTGGGAAAGTTTCCATGATACTCTGTCATGCCAAAGTAGGTAACGCCGCATTGGAATAGAAATTTACTTGGAAATGTGAGAGTGATCAGCACTAAAATCGGTGGGGTCAAGAAAGAGAGAAGTAAAAGTAAACGATAGGTAATTATTGGCTCCTTATCCCTTTTCTTCTGTCAGTCTATAAAATTATAATTATGTGTGTATAACCTGGATTTGTCTGGCTTAGTTAAGAAAGTAGGAGAAAATCAACCTGGATCAGTAGGATCCCTGCTCACCATCTCAGTTCATCCGCAGACGTTCACTGAGCCTCTGCTCTCTGGAGGGCTCGGTGTTAGCAGTGGGGACACTCGGAAAAGCAGGACAGCCCACACCTAGGATAGTCTAGGAGCCGCAGTCACATCGGGAAGTTGGTGAAAGGTCTCCTAAGTCCCATAGGGCAAATAAAAATAGGGCGAGGGGGTGGGGGTCCGGGAGAGAGCACCCAAGTGTAATTCCCCAGAGCCAGGGCAGCTGGGGGCTTTGCGAAGCTGGGCTTCCTTTTGTGGGATGTGATGGTAATGATGCAGTGTGGTTGCGGCGACCAGACTTGAGGAAGGCATGTTTTGGGTTTTAGAGAAAACTGAATCGGGGGATTTCTCTGAGAAGGTCATTTGGATCAAGGGTAAACCAGAGAGACTTCTCTTCCTGGACCAGGAAGGAAGATATTCTGTGTCTATTGCATTGCACTTGTCCACAATCATGTACTCAGTATTTCAAACTGACGATTTGTGAGGAGTTCTGCAGACATATGGTCACTCCCCCTTGACGTGGTACCCTGACGTCAGTGGTCGAGCTCTCCTTTCCCTGGTCTTCGGGAGCTGACTATAGAGCGAAGCGTGATTAAGTTTTCATTACCTTGATTGTAATCTTGGCAGTTGTCCTCAAGGACTAGATATTTGGTGGGCATGAAATGAAGTAAAGCCACAGTTCGGATGGAAGGGCAGCTGGGAGGGGGCAAAGGTTGTTCCGTGACTCCCTTCCTAGGAGCTCGGTGTTAAGTCCAGCTGGGAACGCTCCCCCACCCCTCAGTGTAACCTAGCCTCTAATCTGGAGAATTTATTTAGTTTTATTTACGAGATATGCTTTTTGGCTGATTAGCTCTTCCACATCCTACTGAGCTGCGTGTTCTCTAACATGACCTGGATAACAAACCAAGCAGCCAAGTCCCAGAGGTGGGAGTGGAAGGGTCTGGGGCCAAAGAAAATCAGAAGGAACTGCCAATCATCACGGTTCCAACAGGCAGCACGCCCCGCGCGAGGTGCTTGGCGCACATCGCACGCACCCCTGCAGTCTTGCGGGACGGGCCTCCTCACACCCGCCCACTTCACAGATGAAGAACCTGAGGTCGTGGGGCTCGGGAACCTTCCCAGGATCATGTGCTAGTAAGTGACGGGTCGGGGCTGGGACCCCTGGTCTGAATTCATCTAGAACCCACGCTGTGCCCACCCATCCCAGCCTGTGGCCCACCTCCTGACCCAGAGTCCACTTCTCTCCTCAGTGTCCTCATGGTGTCTCTCGGGTAAGAGAAAGGATCCTGAGGCCCAGATCTAAAAGCAGGCTTAAGGATGGAAGGTGACAAGAATCAAACACAACTTCAGTACTGCCTGTGAGCTTTATTGATCTGGGCTCAACCTGCCTGAGTCCCAGGATCCTTGAGAACAGAGGTCCCAGCATTTCTGCCCAGTCCCAGCACCTTTTTGCCTGACAGCATCCTTACCCTCATCTTCCCTTGTGTGCCCTCCTGTCCAGCTCTGGAACTTGACCTGCTGGCTTGCTCATCAATGCTGCCCCTTCTGAAGTCTGCAGCCTGCCCCCAGTAGAATTGCCCAGAATCACCTGTCTCCCCTAACAGAATTCCTACTCCTTGCAAAAGTCCCCTGAAGGTTTGTCCCTCTCCCTGGAACGTCTCCGATGGCTAAAATCTCTTCAAAATTGAACATGACCTTTAGATATTTGGTCATCCTATTGGATGTCTTCAACATGTTCTCCATGTGTTTTCCAAGGGAGTGGTGAGTCGAGTCTGATTTGGCCCATAATCTACCAATTCTTGGGATATTACCCTTAAGTTAGAGAGAGGGTTTTTGAAAACACTTGATATTTACATTAAGATTTTAATGGGAAGTCTTCTTTGAAACTGGCCCCTGGACACATTCACGGATGAATCAGCTTACCTAGGTGATCAAAACCCAAAGCTTCCTTTATTAGTCCACTCAGGGTGCCATAACAGAATACCATATTGTGTGTGGCTGAAGCCTCACACATCTATTTTTCATAGTTTTGGAGACTGTGAAGCCAGAGATCAAGATGCCAGCATGGTTGGTTCCTGGTGTGAGCTCTCTACCTGACTCATAGATGGCTGTCTTCTCCCTGTGCCCTCACATGGCAGAGGGAGAGAGGGGAAGCAAGCTCTCTAGTGTCATTTTGTATAAGAGCACTGATCTCATACTGAGGGCCCTGCCCTCATGACCTCATCTAAACCTTTTACTTCCCAAGGGCTCCATCTCGAAATACATCACACTGGAATGGATGACGAGGGGATTCCACAGTGCTTATGTCTCACCCAGGGAAGCGAATGCTGCCAAGGCCATCCATGGTGGAGCTACTCCTACCCTGAGATGCCGCCTGGTCCTAGACCCTGAGTCATGAAACCCAAAATTCCTCAGCGTCTGATGAAGGCCCAGTTTAGGTGCTGCCAGGTCAAACTTGGAGCAGGAGAGAGCCTAGAACAGCAGACAACAGAGCAGGATGTTGGTGGAGGATCAACCAACCCCACTGGGCCAAGGAGACGACAGGCACGTCCATCCTGAACTCCTTCCTGACACTCCCCTGCAGCCCTCCCTCCATTGCCTGTGTGCCCAGCGTCTCCAGTGACACCTCCATGTCTGCAGCTCTTTCCACATGGCCCAGATCTCCCCAGATGCAGGGTTTCTGTAGACCAATCAGGAGGTCACAGGCCCTGGCCTCAGCTCCCTGAAAGACCCTCATCCTGACTCATCAGCTGCTTTGAGGACTGTGTCCTTCATCTGCAAGCTGGGAAGTCACAGGCTTTGTCCTTTCAGAACGTCTGGAGGAGCCCTCTGGGCACAGACTGAGAGAGCACCCGAGGGCCCCTAACCATTTCTGGATCAAAGGCAACGTCCTTCCCCTCCTTGCACATAGGCACACATTGGACAGGGAGAGGCCCAATCACTCCTTCTGTCTCCCAGAGACTCTGAATCAGTTCAAAGGCAGTTGGAGGGCACCCCTCAATTTGCACTGGGCTCACCCGTCCCCTGGGGTGAGAAGGCAGGACCAAGGATGGTTGAGAAGGACGGTTCCTGGCTCCTCACTCCCGATTACAGGCCCCTCTGAGAGCTGCCCTTCCAGCCACTGTGCTCAGGTAGGGGGTCTCCCAGATCAGCAGTGCCTTCCACCCTGGCCGATGCCCCCCTCAGGTGGCACTGAGGGCTCTCAGGGCCCAGAGTCAGCCTCTGGACAGGAAGGGGCCATCCCCAGGCCCTGCCTACAGCCCCCTACTTACAGTCCTCCACCTCCTGCCTGCTCCCAGGACACATGACTGTGCAGGGGAGTGGGACAGAGAGGAGGCGCCCCTGCCCTTCTGGGGGCCGCCTTGCCCTGGAATTTAAGTGGAGGACACCTCCCCTGCCTTTCCCCACCCCCACCCAGGGCATGAGGGCTGTGGAACTCCTGCTGGCCTGCCCTCCTTCCATCGGCCATCACACACCCCCGGGTCACCAAAAGTCTCTCAGTGCCTACACCAACCCCAGCCACTGTTGGCTGGCAGGGGACACTGATCACAGGCAGGTGGACAAACCCCCCCACCCCAGAGTCCTGCACTGAGGTCCTGGCAGGGGCTTCTGACCTCACGCCTGGACCCTTCTGTGGCCAGCTGGTCCTTGGGACTGCACACGTGACCTCCCTGAAGGATCTGGGTGCCCTGAAAACACACAGTGCTACCAGGGATCCTGTGGCTTCGGGTCCTGCCTGCGGTCCCCCCCCCATCCAACGTGCAACCACTTATTCCTGGGGGCTCCCCCAGTTTCCTGGGACCCAGCCAACCACTGGCTGTGCCCACAAGTCCTGTCACCTGGCTCTGTCCAGCCCAGGGGACCACACAGACCCTCTTGGACCCTGCTCTAACCAGACTCCAGTGCTGACTCGAGGTCCCAGGCCACTGTCACCTCCCCCTACTCCCATCCCCAGTAGACCCTTCCCTCAAATGCCCACAGCAGAGGCCAGACTCAGCTGAAACTTTCAATGAAATCTATTGAAGAGAAACATTGACTGAGACCACTGAAGAGAGGGAATGACCACACAGACAGGAACTTCTAACGGCCACTAAAGCCCACAGGTCTTGGCCCCGCCCCATTTGGTGTCTAACATGGAAGGACTCATGGTGGTGGGTGGGGTCTCTTGCAGGTGATGGGGGGCCCAGGGAGTTGCTTTGGGCTGGGCTGGCCCTTCCCTCCACCCTGCTCCCCACCTGGGGTGAGGTGGTTGCCTGGCCTGGCCTCTACCTGCCTCCAGGCCAGGGAGGCCCTGGGCCTGCTGAGCCTATTGACCCGAGGAGGACTTGGGAGGGCTCATCTCCACAGCCCTGTCCTCATTTCCCGGGTCCTCTGGGATGGGCTTGAGCCCCTCCTCTGGTGGCCCCTCACCCTCCTGATCTCCTGCAGGGGCAGGCCCTCTGGCCCATAGGCAGGACCTCCTAGGGCTGCCCTGGGAGTACTGCCCATCTGGATAGGTGTGGGGGCCCCCAGGGCCTCTGAGGTTCCTGCCTGACCTAGGCCCATAGAAGTGGGGTTGTGGTCGTGATGGACCTCATCATTTAGCTCCTCCACCTCCTGCTCCTGCTCCTCCTGCTCCTTCTCCTCCACCTTGCTGTCCTCTACCTTAGCTTTGGCTCTGGCATCAGTATGGGCATTAGTCCAGGCACCAGCCCCTTCCTCTGCCTGGGATCTCTCACTCCTGGGTAGACTGGCCTCCCATGTCTCAGACTCTCGAACAAGCTCCAGCACCTCCAGGAAACTTGGAGACCTCCCAACCATTCTCAGCTTCTTCAGTGCTTCATCCAGTGGCCCACTGAGGTTGGCTCTGGTGAGCACCTGCCTCAGATGAACATGGTCAGCTGAGGCTCTGGCCAGAGCCCCTCTCTGGATGGCTTTCTGCAGCAGGACTTCCAGCCGCAACACGAAAGCAGAGAGTCCCTCTCCTGACTGCTGTTGAGCAGTCAAACAGTTCACACAGATGGTCGCCTGGGACTCATTGTCTCCAAACACCTGAATCAGAGCCTCCAGACAGTCCTGGGCAGTCCTGCCAGGGTTCTCTGCCAGGAGCCTGCGCACGAGCTGCAAGGCCGTCCCCCGAAGACCTTCCATCAGCCTCCGCCTCCTCTCCCTTTCAGCAACCCCCTGCCACACGTGCAGCATGTCAGCGGTGTGGTCTAGCCAGGCCTCAAAGGACTCCTCCTCGGGGGCTGGCTGCTCTCTTCCGGAGAACATGCCTAGGCGCTGGTACCGCATGGTTTCCACCCAGGGCTGGATGGCCTGACCGATGGATCGGAGCCAGCACATCCTACGTAGCCCCAGCCCCAGGGCGCCAGCCACACTCTCCACCGTCTGTCCCTGTTGCTCCAGAAAGTGGAGCACACGACGGAGAAACTCCTCTCCTGAGCAACTGGGCACAAAGACCATGTTCTATGGACCCCCAGTGCCCGAGATTTCTCTGGGGACCAAAGCATAGTTGACTTCCTGGTCAAGCTCCACCAGGGCCGGAGTGGCATTATCCTCCTCTCGAAACACTTTGCCCGGTATGGTCAAGTGGCCAATGGGCCACAGGGTGGCCTCCAGGGACTCTTGGAGTTCGGCTTCATCACAGTCCTCCGGGATGCCCAGGATGAGCAGGCCCCTGCGAGCGCTGACGCCCATCCACCTGCACCAGTCCCGCAGCATCCTCACTGCCATCGCTCGAATTTCCGCCTGGGCGGGGCTAATACTAAGGGTAGGAAAGGTTCCCGGTGCAGACCGGGATGGCACTCAGGGGTTGGGTGAACTGGGGCAAGAGACTAAGACTCAAGAGAGAAAGACCCAGGACTCCACAGCCTGTGAATGCGAACCGGACAAGAGCGAGGTTAAGGCCGCCCCGCCCCCGCCCCCGCCCCCGCCCCCACCCGGTGCTGCCCCTCCTCCCCCCACCGCGCCTCTGCGGTCCAGGGTAGACGCCCCCGCCCCGCTCTCCGCCTGCCCCTCGGGGACCACAGCGCCTGCCCCTCGGGGACCACAGCCCCTCCCCACGCCGTCCCCGTCCCCGTCCCCGTCCCCGCAGGCTGTGGCAGTCCCGCCGAGGCTGGCGGAGGGCGGTGGGGGTCTCCCGGGGCCAAGCGCACCCTCCCGGGGTCTGGTACCTTCGTCTCGGTCGGGCTCCTTCCTGGCCGAGGTCCCAGCAGGAGGGGCCCGGGGCAGCTCTGAGTGCCCACAGGGTCCGGCGCCCCACTTTCCCCCGCTGTCTCCCGCTCCCGGCCCCTGTCTCCCCGCCGCACGTGGACCAGCGCTCCAGCGCCTGCTCGCCACCGCTCACTGCAGTGGGGACCCAGGGCGGGGGCGCAGTGGCAGCGGAGCGCGGACCCTCCGCGTCGCCCTGGAGACCGCAGGGCCATTGGAGTGCGCAGGTCACGCTGCCCGGCTGCCGCCACCGCCGCAGACGCCCTTGGAACCGCGGGTGATGTCACCTGTGCCTTCCCCCGCCCCCGAGGGGGTGCGGGCACAGGTGGGGACCCCCGGGGCCCAGGACCCGGCCCTGTCTCCTGCCCCTCCCAGAACGTGTCCTCAGGGAGCCAGCATGTCGAGGGGTGCATTCGCCAGGGTTCCCACCACCAGAGAGCAGCTGGGCGCCAGGAGGTGCGTTCATACCGGGGGTGGGGAGCAGTGGAGTGGAGTATCCCTCTGGGCCTTTTTCACCTGCTCTTCCCCTCCCCCTCCCCACCCAGGACGGGTCCTGTCCTGTCCCAAGGCTAGGTGAGGAGCACCTCGTCCAGGTGTGATTCCCCAGAGCAGATGTCCCATAGGTGCACGCGTGTTCACACACACCACCCCAGTGGAGGGTCCACCGTCCCCACGTTGCCCTCCCAGCTCGCCTGGGGGGCCTGGAACCGCAGGCACCACCGCTGTGGGTGCTTGACCGGCAAAGGAGTTTCGCTGCCCCAGTGCCAGTGGCCAGCCCTAAAAATGATGACCTAATGTCTGGGTTTGGCCTGTCCTTTCCCATTTTGTGCGCTGCAAGTCCAGTGTCGGGAAACTACTTTCGCCACTTGGAGCCCAACCCCTTGGACCTTTCTGCCTTTCCCTGGGAACAGTGGGCTGTGGGTTGTGATGTATCTGTGGGGTCCCAGATGGAGGTGTCAGAAGGAGAGATGGTGTGATTGACCTTCAGGCAGAGGACATGGTGGTGCGCGTGCTCCTGCCTACTTTTTGAACTACATACTTGCCTTGTGTGGGCAGGGCTCTCCTCCACCACACAAGGAAGGGCTTGTGTGATGCCCAGGCAGGATGCACTCACCCAGCCAGGACTGAGAATCCACCTTGTACTGGGTGTGGGACAGAACCGCTTAAGTGTCTTCTCACCCCATATTGTGATGGTGTATTCTGCTTGCCTGCCTGCCAGTTGTCAGAAACCGAGTAGAAATGATCCCTAAGGGCTTTTCCCTGCTCAATCTGGATAATCATTCCTACAATGTCTTCATAAGAGTTATTTCATTTACCCCCCCCCCATCAGAACCCTGGGAGGTGGGTATTAACATTATCCTTATTTGACTCATGAGGCTCAGAGGACTTGAGGGACATGTTCAAGGTCATGCACCTTTCTGCAGGTAGAGCTGAAGATGGATCCAAAATTGGTCCCCATTGCCTTTTGAGTAGACTTGGGACCTTTTCTTCTCTGGTTGTTTTATCCACATTAGAATTTACTTCCCTTATTTCTGTCTATTCATAGTCCCTGTGAGAAGGAAAAATCATCCTCACATTTACTCAAGAGGAAATTGGCTCAACTTCACATGTGTAGGTTTCCTTTCAGCTCAATCACGCAGGAAGATGGGGAAATCATCTAAAATTGTCTCCCTCCAAAGGTGATGATTTGCTTTTTGTGGCATATGGAATTAGACCTTGTCAGGAACGCTTTCAAAGTCTACCATGTGTGTCTTTTCCCCTAAAAACATCTAAGAGGTTACTCAGAATCCATCTCTCATAAAATACTTGCTAGCCAATTTCCAAATCACCATTTTGTGATCCTAGAAAGGCAATGAAATAGCATGATGATCTAGAGGACTACATCCTGGTCCCAGTTTTGCCTGAGGGCTCAATCATCTACTCAACTTACAGAGGCAGAAAGTGAAGCTCAGGATGAAACACAACCAGCCCAAAGTAACAAAGTGAGTAAATGGCAGTTAAGAGACATTGAGGAGAGATGACAGTACAGCTAAAGCAGAGGGGGGCATCCAGAATTTCTCTGGGAAGAGGCATGTAGAGGTCCAAGCCAGGTGCACTGAGGCAGATCTGTGGATGTCCTGGATGTCAAGAAGAAAGGATTTGGGGACTCCAAGTTCAAAGTGAAAGATTTTAATATGTTCAGTTTGAAAGTTTTTGCAATTGGGGTTAACCTTTGTATGATTTTGGAGCTCCTCCACTCTGTGCCCAAAGGACAGTGAAGAATATTGTCTCCTCCACTCAAACAGAAGACCATTAAAGCCAGTAAAAATGTCTTATTTGCTTTTATGTCCCCATTGCCTTGCATAGTACTAGCACAAAGGCACCAAAATTGGGTAACTGATGGATAAACGTCTCTTATAAGGTGGAAAGTTTAATAGACAGTGAAGAAAGCCATCTCCACTGGGATGACCTTCCCCTGGCTTAGACCAGTGGCAGAGTCGTCCAGGGGGCAGATTACTGGAGAGTCTGTTCTGCTGAGTCTGAGATAGGCCTGGGAATTTTTTACAAGAGCTTCTGGTAATTCAATACTTTCAAAAATACATTCTGCAATATTTAAAATCCAAAATGTATAAGGAAAAGTGTAACCAATACTCCTATGTGTAGTACCTAAGAAATAAAACACTGCCACCAAAGGTTCACCCCCTTGTGTACTCCTTCCCAACTGTCTCGCACTCTCTGCCCCACAGAGGGAAGCACTGGTCTGCATTTGCATTTCTTTGTCCTTCCACTGCAAATAAATCCTTCAACAATTGGTAGTATTGTGTTCTCATGTTTTAAGCTTTACATAAATGGTATGTTCTCCATATTTATCCATTTTATTAGCCAACCATTATGTTTGTGAAAATCACCATTTTGATACATGCAAATCTGATTCATTAATTTTCACTTCTGTATAGTATCCGTTATGGTGAATGGATATGTGTGTACCAAAATTTATTTATCAATTTTTCCCATTGACAGATATTTAAGTTGTTTCCCATTTTCAGCTATCACAAACAGTGCAGCTCCGAATATTCTTGGAGAGTTTCACTGGGCTTGTACCTAGCAGTGGCATTGCTGGGTCAAAGACTGTCTTCAGTTTTAAGAGAATGTCTTCAGTTTTAAGAGATATCGCCAAATTGTTTTCCACTTTGCTATACCAATTTATACCTCCATCAATCTCCATATCATCATGAACATTTTATATTGTGTGACTTAAATATTGCCAGTTCTGAGGGATGTCAATTGTTATTTTATTGTACCTTTATTTTGAATTTCTCTAATCATAAATGAGGTTTAATACCTTAGTTAGGGGGCTACTTCTGATTCTTTTTGTTTGAAATTCTTAATAATGTTTTTTCCCATTTCTTAGTTGGGAAGTTTATCATTTTTAATGCTTCATAGGAGTTCTTTACATGATCTGGATACTTCTTTCTATTAAGTTACTGTTGCTGTGTAACCAATTACCCAAAACATACTGTCTTACGGAAACCATTTTACTCTGCTGACAAATTTGTGAGTCAGGAACTGGAGGAAAGTTTAGCTGGGAAGTTCTTTCTTGGGATTTCTTATGTGGTTGCAAATGTGATCTGGGAATTTAATGATCTGAAGGCTCAGCTGGGCTGGACACCCAATATAGTTCACTCACATGGCCGACAGAGTCACGTTTTTGGTACTCACAGCCAAGAGCATCCTAATTTTTACAGACACCCTCTGAATCACCATTCTTGGGTCAGTGAAGTTTTTGATGTGGAGTATAAGAAATTTCTGTGTCTTCCTAAAATCACATGGTGAAGTTCTAACCCCCAGTACCTCATATTGTGACCTTATTTAGACATGTATCCACCATTACAGTATCATACACAGTAGTTTCACTGCCCTAAAAGTCTTCCATGTTCCTCCTATTCATCCCTTCCTCCCCACTAAACTCTGGCAACCAGTGATCTTTTTACTATCTCCATAGTTTTGCCTTTTCCAGAATGTCATAGATTTAGGAGTCATACAGGATGTAGCCTTTCACATTGGCTTCTTTCACACAGTAATGTGCAATTAACGTTCCTCTATATCTTTTCATGGCTTGATAGCTCATTTTTTTTTTTTGTGGTTCTAGAACTTCATTTATGACACTCAGCAGTTAGTTCTCATCCACATTAACTGTCTGTAGATTTTTGAAAGTGGTGACAGGTACATAGGTAACCAATGTATAGAGCTTGTTTGGTGAATCTTCATCCTCATTCCGTTTTCTGGACAATCGCACACGGGTATGGTATGGGACGTTCCTTATTGGTTTGGCCCAGACAGCTTTGTTGAGCCTGGTGTCAATGCGCACATCTGGAGTTCTCATCCCCTTCATGGCAAATTTCCGGATTTCTCTGAGTGCCCGAGGCGCACACTTCTTGAAACCCACTCCATGGATGCGCTTGTGAATGTTGATAGTGTATTCTCTGGTCACCACCTCGTTGATGGCGGACCAGCCCTTCTTCTTCTCACCAGCCTTCTTTGCGGGAGCCATCCTGCTGGGCCCAAGTCAGAAAGAAAGCAATTGCTCATTTCTTTTTAATGTTGAATAATATTTCATTGTCTGGATGTACCACAATTTATCCACTCACCCACCAAAAGACATCTTGGTTGCTTCCAGTTTGGGCAATTATGACTAAAGCTGCTATGAACATCCGTGTGCAGGTTTTTGTGTGGACATATGTTTTCAGCTCCTTTAGGTGGATACAATACCAAGGAGCATGCTTGCTAGATCGTATGGTAAGAGCATGCTTAGTTTTTTCAGAAACCGACAGTCTTCCAAAGTGTCTGTACCATTTTGCATTCCCAGTAGCAATGAATGAGAGTTCCTGTTGTTCCACATCTTCAAAATCATTTTGTGTTGTCAGTGTTCCAGATTTTGGCCATTCTAATATATTAGTGGTATCTCATTGTTGTTTTAATTTGCATTTCCCTGATGACATATGATGGAAAGCATCATTTCAGGTGCTTACTTGCCATCTGTGTGTCTTCTTTGTTGCAGTGTCTTTCCAGGTCTTCTGCCCATTTTTAACTGGGTTGTTTGTTTTCTTACAAGAGCTGAAGAAGGTCATCTAGGCACCACCTGGCTGGACACGCAGGCCAAGAGAACCATATAGAATAATTAACTGTTACATACCAATGACCTTTGAGAAATTCCAATGTCCTTGTTGACGGCTTGGGGTGGCTCTGGCAAAGGGATCACTGTAATCATGACCATTGGCACCCTGGGTCCGTGTATTTATGGCAGAGATAGGGGAATCATGATGATTTTGTGGGTCCAAAGGTGAGGCAGCTCCACTACCAGATCTAGATTACAGGTGCTTGTAGGACTGACTTCTGTTTAAGTATTTTTTTTTTTAAAAAAAGCATGTCTACCATTTGTACTTAAGCATTATTCTCTTTTGCACAACCAAATATTTGCAATTATACTCTATGTCCGGCATTCTGCTGCAAAATCATAAAACGAGGACACAGACAAAACAAAAACAAGCAACAATAACAACAAAAAGCCCTTGAAGCTCTATCCATTGGCAAAATCTTCCCTTCCTATTCTTTGGGTACAAGTTGAAAATGGATGGCAGTCGCAGCATTTCAACCACACCCAAATACCAACCCAATACATCCCAAAGCCAAGATTAGGCCTTTTCCTTCTCCCTTATCTGGTCATATGCAATCATGTGGCCATAGCGTGACCTGAGGGAGGAGTGGTAGTGTAACTACGATGGATAGCATGAGGGTCTGGGCTACTGCTCAAAAAGCTTACTCATACCTCTGTCCCTGCCCAGATTGTATTCCATATGCACCATTTCCATCCTACAATCAGTTGCTGATCAGCCATTTGACTTTGACTTGATGAGTCTGACAGGACCCAGCTTATAATGGGAAGTCCCAGATGCACAGTCACTTAATGTCCCATAGTTCAGCATCTGTCTCTACCAGGACCCAGAAGCACACCAGGAAGTATTTCTAGAAAGGCGTATAATCTCTGATACTGATGGCATGGCCTCGCCCCAGAACCCCAGGGGCCTGAGTAGCAATTCTCTTACAGGGGCCAGCTTTGAACTTTACATGCATCCTTGCCCATCACTGATACATTTAACACCATGGGGTCTGTCAGATAAGACAGTCCACACGGCCGCTTGCATGGCAGCCTGGACCTGCGGCAGTTTCCTCTCCTGCACCTCACCTCTCCCAAGGCTCTCAGACTTCTGTGCCACCTGGTGTATGGGCCAGAGCACTACTTTCTTTTTCGTGCTGGAGGATTCAAGGCGAAAGATTTGTCTTTCACTTTGGAGGGGACATCTGGTATGCCTCTGATTACTGGACTTTAAAAATGTTATTGAAATGTTAGGTCCCTGAATCCTCGTGGGGTTTATCTCCCATGTTCTTGAGCTCATGTGTCTTACAGAAGCCTCTACTTGTCCTGTCCAATCAGTATGATGGTGCCAGTGCAATGGATCTGAGTGATGTTCTATGGGCTGTCTAGATGATCCACATCTCTTGGTACTATATTTTTTTATTTTTTAGTTGAAGTATAGTCATTTTACAATTTTGTGTCAGTTTCTGGTGTACAGCATGTTTCAGTCATTATACTCTTTATATTCATTCATTATATACTGAATTCATTCAATCAGTATATGTATACATATACATGCATATATTCATTTTCATATTCTTTTCCATTATAGGTTACTACAAGATATTGAATATAGTTCCCTGTGCTATACAGTAGGACCTTGTTGTTTATCTATTTTATATGTAGTAGTGTGTATCTGCAAATCTCAGACTCCCAATTTATCCCTCCCCCCCTTTCCCCTGTGGTAACCATAAGTTTATTTACTATATCTGTGAGTCTATTTCTGTTTTGTAAATAAGTTCATTTGTCTTTTTTTTTAGATTCCACATATAAGTGATATCATATGGTATTTTTCTTTATCTTTCTGGCTTACTTCACTTAGAACGACGATTTCCAGGTCCATTCATGTTGCTGCAAATGGCATTACTGTATTATTTTTAATGGCTGAGTAGTATTCCATTGCATGTACGTATGTATATATACATACATACAATGGAACTTCTTAATCTAGTTATTCGTTGATGGACATTTAGGTTGTTTCCATGTCTTGGCTATTGTATATTATGAGAAAGGAGAGGTAGCAGAGTTAACATGGTAGTGAAGCAAATTGTAAATAAAGATTTTTTGTCTGTCCACATGATTGAGAACTGCTTCTAATCCTCTTTTCTTGATGGTTTGGAATAAAAAGAAATGCAGTCATCAAATCAATGGCCACATACCAGGGACCTAAGGCCCTATTAATCTGCTTGAGCAACAATACCAGGTCCACAACTGAAATTACTAGTTGGTGAAGCCTGGGGTATTATATAGTCATTCTTCCCAAATCACCCAATTTCTGCAGTGAACAGATTGGCAAAGTAAATGGACGTATGATGAGGACCAACACCCTACATCTTTCAGATCTTTAAGAGTGGCTCTAATCTCTGCCATGCCTCTTGTGATATTGTTTCTAATATATTCTCTTAGTTGTGTGTGTGTGGGGGTGCATAGTTTCACAGACTTGAACGTAACTTTCACAAATTTATGGTCACCTGAAATACAGATAGACCACCACCTAAGATGTGGTTTGGGTGTGGAGACTGATGATACTACACAAACACCAAGAAGGCAAGAAATGGTTCAATACTTACATAATTGAAGGTTTGGAAGAGAGCAAGACAAGCCTCTCAACCAGTTGCAAAGTGGCTTGTGAGAGCAAGGAATAGACTGTCCTGGGATTTTATCATGGTGAGGAGGTAGGACCTAGATGAGAGTTCTCAGAGGTGGTCAGGAGCATGCAATGGTTTGAATCTCCCTCTGGTGCCAGAAGAGGAAGCACCCAGGCTTTCTTATCAGTTTTCCCCAACATGGAGCACATGGGAAAGAGGGAAGGCTAGCTGAAAAGGTCAGTTTCCAGGGAGAATAAGGAATGGAGGCAGTAATCCTCCCTGCACTGCTGGTGCTCTGGGAAATGGAGGCTCTTAGGACTTAAAGATAAATCTCAAAATGGCCTGTGTTGTGCATGTCCTTAAGTCAGGGAGAGGTTTTGATAGAAGGAATAAAAGTCAAATAAGATTGAGAGGAAGAAACTGACTATGGAAAGGGAGATGACATTGAGCCCTCTCAGCTGCGTGGTACCAATGCCAGCACAGAAACTACCTGCCTTAGTGTCAGTGGACCAGTAAGACACTGTGGACAGGCACACAACAAAAGAGTCACAACCATGTCACGTCAAGTATAACAGATGAGCCTTAGTTAAATGATACACAGGGTCTGTCTGGGCATAAATAGTAACAGTAGATTTCTAAATAGAATAAAAGTATTGGAGAACCAACATAAGCATCTTGGGGGCAGGAGGTAAGATAACAAATAGGACAGTTTAAGAGGCACCCCTCCCTCACGTTTGTACCAACAGCTAGAGCAACAGGTTCACCAGGGTCATCAAAGCCTTGGTGGTAGTAACTACTCACAAATTGGAAGCAGTATATAATGTGATGACAGGGGCAGAAGTCTAGACTTAAGAAGCCTAGCTCTGAAACTCGGTAACCAGGCAATTCCCTTATTTCTCTTTCACTCGGTTTATACCACTAAACAAGGAAAGGCTCCACGATCTCTGAGCTAGTCAAACGCTCCAAAGCTCTGCAGATCTCCCTGCCCACCCCCATGAGCCTCCTCACCCTCCCTCGCCTAACTCCTGGGAACTAAGCCCCTCCCCCAGGAAGCCCCCCAGCCCAGCGCAGGCAGGTCCTCCTAGGGGTGGGCGTGAGTGGTCCCTCGTGGTTGGAGCGTCCAGCTGCCCTCCCCGCGTGTCCACAGCTCGTGCCCCCGGCCGGTTCTGAAGACCCGCGCCCAGGGTCCAGAGACTACCAAGCGGGCTCGGGCCGCAGGAGCCCCTCTCGGCTCCTCGCGGGCACCGAGCTCCCTTGCTCTCCCCTTCACCGCGGCGCGGTGGTCCACACGTGGTCGGGCGTGCGGAGCGGGGGGCGGCTTCAACCCCAAGCCGGTGGGACCGCCGGGCCCTCCGGGCCAGGCGGGGGAAGTGCAGCGGCAGCCTCGGGCGGCCCGAGAGCTGAGGGGCGGCTCGGCCCAATTGTGATCCTCGCGCGACATCTGGCGGCCGGCGCGGGCACCGCCGCGGGAGAAGCGCCTCCGAGGCCTCTCGCGCCCAGGGAAGCCATTTCGCTTTGCGAACCGTCGCGTTTCCCGACAGGCACCGCGAGGCAAGCTCGCCGCTGCAGTTAATGGCGGCGCGCGCAGGCGCCCTCACGCGGAATCCAAGCGCGCACGGGCCAGAGAGGCGCAGGCGCAGGCGCACACAGGGCAGTCTCCGTTAGACCTGAATGCACCCAGGCGCATATGTTCTCTGACGGTTGCTCAGGTCCCTGCTGCTCAGGTGGGAACTATTTGTCTCCACTATTTTCCTCCCCAGTTCAGAATCTGCTTCTTGCCCTCAGAGATCGTGTGACAGCTCGAGGAAAATAATTCTTGACACTGCATAGAAGTGACAATAAACGGAGGCGCTATTAAAAGTAAATCTATGCTGGAGCATCAAACCATGACACTATCCTGAATCCGGTCCCTTATACTCCTTTCAGTGTCTAATCAATTTATTTTCTGGGCGTTCAGTGTATACTCCAGGTACCCAAAGCCCTGCCCAAACCCACCAGAGTACTATTGATTGGCACAATAGAGCCTGCTCAGCTGAGTTCCTTTACCTGTGTCTACAAGCCAGGTCATGGTGGATAGTAAAAACATTTTGAAACTAAGCCACCCAACCAGCCATTGACTGGGCCCACAGTCCGTCATACAGATCCGTCCAGCCCAGGAGACCACACAGACCCTCTTGGACCCTGCTCTAACCATACTCCAGTGCTGACTCGAGGTCCCAGGCCACTGTCACCTCCCCCTACCCCCATCCCCAGTAGACCCTTCCTTCAAATGCCCACAGCAGAGGCCAGACTCAGCTGAAACTTTCAACGAAATTTATTAAAGAGAAACATTGACTGAAACAACTGAAAAGAGGGAATGACCACACAGACAGGAACTTCTAACGGCCACTAAAGCCCACAGATCTCAGCCACCTCCTCCTCCCGGGGTCCCTCACCAGGTGTCTCAGCTGCCTCCCACCATGCTGTGGCGCTCCCCGCGTAGTCTCCCTTCCTGAGGGCCCCACGGTCAGCCTCTGGCCAGGACGGTGGACCCCAGCAATGACCGCTGCCCCCAGGGCACCCCTCCACCTCTGGCCCACATCCTGGGGCCTGGCCCTGCCCTCTGGCCCCCACAGGACAGTCCAGGACACTGGAGAACACGGCGGGGAACACTCCCCCAAGCCCAGGACAAGGGGTCACGAGGAGCAGCGATGTCAGATCACAGCACGGTCCCCGAGGACCCTCCGCAGCCCCTGACCTTCCCCGGCCCAGTTCTTCCTTCCCGAGGCCACCAGGTGGGCGTCGTCCATCTGTCCTTCCTGCCGTCTCCTGGGACCGGGCTGGGGTCTCCGGGCTGGGCTGGGGGTACTGCTCAGAGAAGAACACACACACATCTCCACAAGAACAAGCAGCGGTTGGCCTAAATCTACTCCAACACAGCGGACGTGGAGCTCACGACACTGGGCCAGAGCGAGCAGAGCCTTGGTGCCCTGAGCTCAGGGCACGTGGCCGGGCCCAGAGGTGGCGGCCCGGGTAGGAGGGACACCCGGCCTGGGTCCACGGGCACCTCAGGGCTCTGCACGGGAACGGGGGCTGGTGTGGGGGTGGTGAGGAGATCACTATGGGGCCACAGAGACACAGGCTTCCTATGGGCTTCCTAGTACAGGGAGCAGCCTGCCCCAGGGGACGGTGACTAGGGGCCCCTCTCAGAGGCCCAGGCACCTTGACATGGCCCCTGACATCTCCCAGGGCAGTGTGGGGGCAGACGTCTTCAGGTGGCCCTCACCAAGGCCGGGGCTGGGCACTCAGGGATCCTCCTGGGCTGGCTGCCCCAGTTGGCAGGGCTTGGGGCTGAGGCTGGTGTGGTGTTGCCATGGTGGGGGAGGGGCACCTCTCCCCGCCCCATTTGGTGTCTAACATGGAAGGACTCATGGTGGTGGGTGGGGTCTCTTGCAGGTGATGGGGGGCCCAGGGAGTTGCTTTGGGCTGGGCTGGCCCTTCCCTCCACCCTGCTCCCCACCTGGGGCGAGGTGGCTGCCTGGCCTGGCCTCTACATGCCTCCAGGCCAGGGAGGCCCTGGGCCTGCTGAGCCTATTGACCCGAGGAGGACTTGGGAGGGCTCATCTCCACAGCCCTGTCCTCATTTCCCGGGTCCTCTGGGATGGGCTTGAGCCCCTCCTCGGGGGGCCCCTCAGCCTCCTGGTCTCCTGCCTGGTTGAGGTTCTCTGGCTCACAGCCAGGACCTCCTGGTGCCTCCCGGGAAGCACTACCCATCTGGGCAGTTGGGGGCGCCTGGGGGTGTCTGAGGGTCCTGACTCCCAGGAAGCCCTGCCTATCTGGGCAGGGGTGGGGGCCCCAGAGGCCTCTGACAGTCCTACCCCCCAGGAAGCCCTGTCCATCTGGGCAGGGGTAGAGGCTCCAGAAACCTCTGAGGGTCCTGACTCCCAGGAAGCCCTGCCCATCTGTGCAGGAGAGGGGGCCCCAGGGGCCTCTGAGGGTACTGACTCCCAGGAAGCCCTGTCCATCTGGGCAGGGGTGGGAGCCCCGGGGGCCTCTGAGGGTCCTACCCCCCAGGAAGCCCTGCCCATCTGTGCAGGAGAGGGAGCCCCGGGGGCCTCTGAGGGTACTGACTCCCAGGAAGCCCTGCCCATCTGGGCAGGAGAGGGAGCCCCGGGGGCCTCTGAGGGTACTGACTCCCAGGAAGCCCTGCCCATCTGGGCAGGGGTGGGAGCCCTGGGGGCCTCTGAGGGTACTGACTCCCAGGAAGCCCTGTCCATCTGGGCAGGGGTAGAGGCTCCAGAAACCTCTGAGGGTCCTGACTCCCCAGAAGCCCTGCCCATCTGGGCAGGAGAGGGGGCCCCGGGGGCCTCTGAGGGTCCTGACACCCAGGAAGCCCTGCCCATCTGGGCAGGGGTGGGAGCCCCAGGGGCCTCTGAGGGTACTGACTCCCAGGAAGCCCTGACCATCTGTGCAGGTGTGGGAGCCCCAGGGGCCTCTGAGGGTCCTACCCCCCAGGAAGCCCTGCCCATCTGGGCAGGAGAGGGGGCCCCGGGGGCCTCTGAGGGTACTGACTCCCAGGAAGCCCTGCCCATGTGGGCAGGGGTGGGAGCCCTGGGGGCCTCTGAGGGTCCTACCCCCCAGGAAGCCCTGCCCATCTGGGCAGGAGAGGGGGCCCCAGGGGCCTCTGAGGGTCCTACTCCCCAGGAAGCCCTGTCCATCCGGGCAGGGATGGGGGCCCCAGGGGCCTCTGAGGGAGCTGCCTGACCTAGGCCTGCAGGGATGGGAGGATTTTCGTCTCCCTGAGTGGCAGAGGAGGACTTGCTGGTCTCCCCAGGCGCAGGGGCTGCCCCAGAGGCAAAGTGGGTTTCAGGGGCAGCCTCACCAGCCTCACCAGTGCCAGGAGCCGCCTCGCTGGCCTCTTCACAGGCTGGGGTGGCCTCAGTGCTACCTTCCTTGGAAAGGGCACCCTGGGCGGTCCCTTCACCTGCTGGGGAGGCCTTGGCTCCATCTGCAGTGGTGCCCCCGGTGACGACCTCCTGGGCTGAGGAGGCCTGGGCACCATATTCCTGGGCCGGGACAGCTGGGGCACCTGCCAGGTCTCCAGGGTTCACGCGGGCCTCTTCTTCCACTTGGAGCTGCTCGCTGCCCGCTGGGCCAGCCTCCGGTGCCTCGGTCTCCCGGATGAGCCGCAGCATCCCCACGAAGCCCGGGGGTCTCCTCTCCAGCCTCATCCTCCTCAGCCTGTTCTGGAGTGCAGCACTCGGGCGGGCCCGCATCAGCACCTGCCGGGCGCGCACCTGGTCTGCGATGGCCGGGTGGATGGCCCCCTTCTCCAGGGCCGACTGCAGCAGGCCTTCCAGGCGCATCATGTAGGCAAAGAGAGTCTCCTGGGGCCGCTGGGCGCAAGTCATGAACTTCAGCCGTGCGGTCACCCGGGTGTCCTTGTTCCCAAACGCCTGCACCAGCGCGGCCAGGCAGTCGTGTGCGGCCATGTCGGGATCTTCCACCAGGAGGCCACACAGGAGATCCAGCGCGGGGCCGCCCAGGCTCTCCACCAGCCTCCTCCTCCTCTCCCTCTCAGACACGTGGCGCCACAGGTACAGCATGTCGTTGGCGTGGTCCAGCCAGCTCTCAAAGGACTCCTCCCCGGGGCCAGGCTCTTCCAGCCCAGAGAAGGGTCTCAGGCCCTGAGAGCCCATGTTTTCCAGCACACGCTGCAAGACCTGCCTCCATGGCCGGCTCCCGGCTCTCACCTTGACTATGGCTGCTGCTGCTGCCCCCGCAGCTGCTTCCTCACCTGGGGCTCCTGCCTCACCTCCAGCTCCCGCCTCACCTGTGACCTCTACTTCCTGTGCAACATCTTCCTCACCTGGCGTTCCTGCCGCGTCTTCAGCTCCTGCCTCACCCTCAGCTCCTGCCTCATCTGCAGCTCCTGCCTCACCTGCCCTGCCAACCAATGCTGGTCTCTGGGGCTGGGCAGGGAAATTGGGTCTATCCTGTGACTCAGAATCGGGGGCCTGGGGCAGGAAGACCACAGGCCAGGCCCCTCCCGTGCCTGGTATTTGTCGAGGAATCAAGCTTCGGTTTAAATACTCAGCACACTCGACCAAGGCAACCCTGGACCCCAGCTCCTTTCTGAAGACCTTGCCCAGCACTCGGTACCTGCCCAGGTGCCACAGGGCAGCCCGCACGGCCTCCTGGAATTCCTGGTCCTTGCAGTCCTCCGGGATGCCCAGGATGAGCAGAGAGCGCTGAGCGTTCACGCCCATCCAGCCGCACCAGTCCCGCAGCACCGCCAGTGCCATCGCAGGGACCTGGGGGGAGGGTGCGCGGCGATCCGACAGGGAAGCGCAGACTGTCGCAGTCTCTGCGCCTGCTGCAGAGGGGAGAGAGGGACATTAGTACCAGACAGCCTGCCCCACCGCTCCCCACAGCGGCGGCCTGGCGCCCTTCTCCCGCCACTTCACGTTCCCCACTCTCCACTGCAGCGACTCAGAGCCCCCCGACCCGTGCACCCCTCACCTCCGCAGCGAGAAGATCCTCTTTCGCCTTGGCCGACGCCCCTGATCCTGCCATAGCAGCCAGAGCCCCTCTCACCACCATCTGAAACCCCCGCAGTCGCCAGGAGCCCTCCCCGCCCCTCCCAGACCCCCTAGCTAGGGGTCCTGCCACCCTCTTTCCTAGTGCAGGACCTGGAGCGCCCCTGCTCCCTACACCGACCCTGGCAACCTGGAGATTCCCCTCCCACGCCCCCCAAACCGGAGTCTGGAGCCCCTCCCCCACCCCACCAGCCCCTGCCCCTCTGCAGCTGGAGCCGCCCTCCCCTCCTGCATCCCGAAGGCAGGAGCCCCACCTCCCCTCCTCGCCAGCGTTGGACCAGGACCCTCTCCCCCACCACTGCCTGTTGGGGCAGCGATGCGGCCCCTACCCTGGGCGCCCGCGGTAATTCGGGGTGGGGGGGTGTCCCACCGGAGCCAAGCCCCGGGTCGCCTGCTCACTTTCTCTGACTCTGCGGGTGCTGCCTGCGGGCTGCGGAGCGGACTCCAAAGGCCACCTCAAAGCCCTGGGGCCAGAGAGTCAGAAGAATGCGCCTCAGGGCTGTGCAGTCCAGGGTTCTCCCAGGCCCTCCGTGCCGAGGCCACTGTGGGCTCCTCAGTGCTCCCAGAAGCCCCAAGTAGTTGAGGGAGCCAGGTCTCAGCCTCTCTGTGCAGGACAAATGGCTGGATCAGGAGAGCATTTGAGGTGTCAGTGTTGCTGCCACGGGACCTGCTTGGTAAGGGCTTGCTGTGGCAAGGTTTGGAGCCTGCAGAAGCAACAGGCACACCCATTGGCCCTCCAGCAACAAAATGGCCTACTGGGTATTTGGGAAGGTAAGGAGGGAAGGTAGCAGAGAGGAAACTCCTAGTTAGGAGTGGGGGTTGGAAGATAGGAAGCACTGGACACATGTGTGCTAGTGTCTCTAGTGTCACTCTGCATTCACAGGCCAACCTCATCATGCCAGGAACCTCAACAATAGACAGGCTGGCTGTTGCCAACTTAAGAGGCTCATCATAGCTCCTATTCTGCAAAGCCAGCCCTCACCACTTAGGAAGTCATTGCATGTGAAAAGTTGCATTGAAATCTGGCAGAGCTGGATTCTCCTAGCAGCTGGGTGGCCTTGCACAAATCATTGAACGTCCCTGTCCATCATCTGTAAATGGGCAATAAGAACATTCTTCTTGCAGGGTAGTCATGGAGCTTTACCTTCCACTGGGCACATAGTAAGCTTTTTGGAATGGCCTCAAGGACACAGGAATAGAAAGATGTAGTGAGGCCAGCAATGGTGTGGGTATTGGAGGCTGCTTGTTGCAGCCAGCTCAGTTGTCCCGAGTCTGAGCCCTGAGGAAAGGAGAGACGGAGAGGGTAACATTGGAAGTGTTTTTCCAAGGAGCATAACGATTGACTGATGTGACAGGTTAGGACTCTCTGCTTCTGTAGACTGTAGTCAGAAGCCTCTGAGGAACTCGGCCAATCTCTACCGTGTCCAGGCCTGGCTCAGCACCAGGCCAGCAACTTTAGAGGTTTCCCTGGATTGGATCCTTGGTGGACCCTTGAGCACTGCTGCACAGGCACTGCTAAAGTGGCAGTGGTGGGGAGCTACACTCACCTGGCTCCCTGGGCACAAACATGGACACTTGGGGGCAGGAACACAGAGGAAGAATACATCTAATATTCATTGTGAACCATATGTGAGGAACTTGGTCATGAACTCTTGTGGTAGACTGAGTTTTTTAATGTCCCAAATTCTCCAGCACTCCTTGTATCAGCACCATTTGCAATGACTTTGGAATTCCTCCCATCACGAGCTAGTTTATTTCCCCACCGCTGGAATCTAGGCTGGTCTAGTGACTTGCTTTGGTAAATAGAATATAAAAGAAGTGATAGGGTGCCAATTGCTGTTGATCATGGGTCATGTTTTCCTGTTGCTTCACATGTTTTGAGTTTTTAAAAATTGCGTATCAAGTATTACGTTTAAAAGAGTCATAGGAATTGAAGTAAATAATTCCTCCCAGAGAGGGTACACCCTTTCCTCAGTCAGGCACGATTCAGGCGTATCTTGGCAACATTGCAGGTTCAGTTCCAGACCACAGCAATAAAGCAAGTCACATAAATTTTTGGTTTCCCATTGCATATAAAAGTTATCTTTACACTATACTGTATGTAGTCTATTAAGTGTGCAATAGCATTATGTCTAAAAAAAGTGCACATACCCTAATTTAAAAATACTTTATTGCTAAAAAATGCTAGCCATCACCTGAGCCCTCAGCAAGTCATAATCTTTTTGCAACAGTAGCATCAAAGATCACTGATCACAGGTCACCATAGCAACTATAATAATGATGAAAAAGTTTGAAATATTGCAAGAATTACCAAAATGTGACTCAGAGACATGAAATCAGCAAATGCTGTTGGAAAAAAATGGTACCACAGACTTGCTTGATGGAGGGTTGCCCCAAAATTTCATTTTGTATAAGTCACAATGTCTATGAAGCACAATAAAACGAGGTATGTTTCTCACTTTCCTGAGGTATATAATTTCAATCCAATCAGGATTTGAACTGGATCATGGATTGGGCGCAGCTTTAGTTAGTATACGATTCTAAATACGTCGAGGATGAGATCTGCCCTCGAGGGCAAGAGCTGCCCCCTCTAATTGCTAGAGTCAAGCAGGACTCTGAGATCTAAACATATAGGAGACTATAGCTCTCTTCAGAAACCTACAGTGCCCTTTTGAGCAAGATGCCCCATGGCTGTCTTTTGTGGTGTGTGAGAGGGCAGCTCATTTGGCTGTTGATGTTGCCCCTACTGAGATGCCTGGCAAAAGTGTAGCTCCTCCTTTGATGAGCAAGGCAGAGCTGTTCCTCCAGACCCCAGGCTACTCAAAGTTTATCTGCCATTGTCCCCTACTGGCTGCTGCCATCAACACATCTAGTGCCCTGCCCAAAGGACAGAGGAATTTTGACCCTTTCCTCCCCTTTCTTGATAGTGTCCTTTGGTGCACAGAAGTTTTAAATTTTAAGTCCAGTTTATATATTTTTCCCTTGGTTGCCTGTGCTTTTGGTGTCATATCTAAAATGTAAGATAACAAAAATTTATACCTATGTTTTCTTCTGTTTTAGAGTTTTACCTCTTACATTTAGATGTTTGATATTTTGAGTTAATTTTTGCACAGGGTGTGAGGTAGAGTCAAAATCCACTGTTTTACATATGAATATCCAGCTGCTTCTGCACCACTTGTTGAAAAACTGTTCTTTCCTTGTGGAAGGTCTTGGCACTCTTGTCAAAAATCAGTTGACCATACATGTATGGGTTTATTTATGGACTTCTATTGATCTATATGTCTAATTCTATACCATTAGCACACAGACTTGATTACTGTAGATTTGTATTAAGTTTAGAAATCAGGAGGTGGTGAGTCCTCTAACCTTTTTCTTATTTTTCAAGATTGTATGAGCTATTACAGCCCCTTTAAAATTCAATTTAAACTTTAGGTTTTGCTTTTCCATTTCTGAAAAAAAAAAAAAAAAAAGGCCATCAGGATTTTTACAGGGAATGCTTTGAGTCTTTGGATCAACTTAGAAAATAATGTCATCTTAACAGTATTGTCTTCTAATCTATAAGCACAGATGTATTTCTATTTATGTAGGTATTCTTTAATTTCATTCAAAAATGTTTTATAGTTTTCAGGGTTCAGGTCTTGCACTTTTGATTAAATTTATTCCTAAGTACTTTATTCTTTTTGATGCTATTGTAAATGAATTTGTTTTCTTAACTTCATTTTCATATTGTTCATTGCTGATGTGTAGAAACACAACTGATTTTTATATATTGATCTCATAGCCTACAATTTTGCTGAACTCATTTATTAGCTCTAACAGGTTTTTTTTTTGTATTCTTTAAGGTTTTCTATATATGATTATGTCATCTGCAAGTAGAGAGAGTTTTATTTCTTCCTTTCCAATCTTAATGCATTTTATTTCATTCTTGTTGCTAATTTCCCTGAATAGACCTTCCCAGAGCAATGTTGACTAGAAGTCATGAGAGCAAACATCTTTGTTTTGTTCCTGATATCAGGGAAAATTTTTTTATTTTTTCACCATTAAGTATGAAGTAAGCTATGAGTTTTTCCTAGATGCTCCAGATCAGGTTAAGGAAGTTCCCTTCTACTTCTAGTTTTTTTTTTTTAATTGCTTTTATCATGATGTAGTATTGGATTCTGTGAAATGATGATCATGCAGGGTTTTTTTCCCTTTTATTCTAAACACAGTGTATTACATTGATTGATTTTTGTATGTCAAACCAACCTTGCATTCCTGGAATAAATGGCAGTTGGTCATGTATTGGTCTTTTATATTCTGCTCAATTCAGTTTGCCAGTATTTTGGTAAGGATATTTCCATCTATATTCATGAGGGAAATTGGCTGTAGTTTTGTTTTTTTCTTTTCTTCTGATGTCTTCATCTGGTGATTTGGTAGAGTAGTAGTGGCCTCATAAAATAAGAAGTGTTTTTTCCTATTATTTGGAAGAGTTTGAGAAGGTTGTCATTTTAATTCTTCTTTAAGTATTGTTAGAATTCATAAGTGAAGCCATCTAGTTCTGGGCTTTATTTTTATGGGAATTTTTTTTATTATTAACTCAATCTCTATATTTGTTGTAATGCTATTTGTATTTTTCATTTCTTCTTGAATCAGTTTTGGTAGTTTGTGCCTTTCTAGGAATTTCTCAATGTCATCTAGTTTATCTAATTTGTTGGCATACAATTGTTTACAGTATTCCCTATACTCCTTTTTCTTTCTGCAAGATTGGTAGTAATGTCCCCTCTTCCATTCCTGATATTAGTAGTTTGAGACTCCTCTAGTTTTTTCTTGGTCAGTATCATTAAAAGTTGTCAACATTGTTGATCTCTTCACAGAAACAACTTTTAGTTTTATTGATTTTCTTTATTGTTTTTCTTTCTCTGTTTTATTTATTTCCTATTAAATTTTTATTATTTTTCCTTATGATATATTTGGATTTAGTGTGTTCTTCTTTTTACATTTTTAAGGGGAAAAATTAGGTTATTATTTGAAATCCTTCTCTTTTTAAGTGTATGTGTTTACAGCTATAATTTCCCTCTGATCACTGCTTTGCTGCATTGCATAAGTTTTGATATTTTGTCTTTTCATTTTCATTTATCTCAGAGTATTTTGTAATTTCTCTGTAATTTCTTCTTTGATCTATTTGTTATATATGAATGTGTTCTTTAATTTCCACATATTTGTGAATTTTCTACTTTTCCTTCTGTTGTTGAATTCTAATTTTATTCCATTGTGGTCAAAGAGCATACTTTGTATAATTACAATACTTTTCAATGTGTTGAGACATTTTATAGCCAAACATATCCTAGAGAATTTTCCATGTCCATTTCAGAAGAATGTGTATTTTGCTCTTCTTGGGGGGAGTGTTTTATAGATGTCTATTAGATTTAGTTGATGTATAATGGTGTTCAAATGTTCTGTTTCCTTGCTGATTTTCTATTTGTTCTATCCATTTTTGAAAGTGAAATAGATGTCTCCAACTATACTTTTGGAACTGTTCTTTTCTTACTTCAGTTCTGCTAGTTTTTGCTTCATGTTTTGGGGCTCTGTTGTTAAGTGCATATATGTTTATCCTTGTGATTTCTTCTTGATGAATTTATCCTTTTATCATTATGAAATATCCTCTTTGCCTCTAGTATAAATTTTTGTTTTAAGTCTATTTTGTCTAATATTAGTATAGCCCATCCAGCCTCCATTTTGGTTAGTTTGTATGATATAAATTGTCCATAATTTTACTTTCAAGTTACTTTGTCTTTGAACCTAAAGTGACTTTCTTGTATACTGCATAAAGATCTTTTCCCTCTCCTTTATGTTGTTATTGTCAAAAATTACATCTTTATAGATGTGTTCCCATCAACATAGATTTATAATTATTGCTTTAGGCAGTTTCCTTTTAAATCAGATAGCATTAAAAGTGAAAAATATATTTATAGTCTTGTATACTTAACTTATATAGTTACCTTTATTAGTGCTCTTATTTCTTCATGTGGATTTGAGTTACTCTCTTCACTTCTTACTTATGCAGAGCCTTAAGATCAGCCAGAGGTGAAAGTTTAGAGCTTTCTAAGGTCTTTCTGGTGGATATACATAGCCCTACAAAGGTACATGACCTCCTAGATTCCCAGGAATATGTCAAAGCTTTCCAAAGCCCCTATGGAAATCTGTAGTATAATAAGAAATATATATATTTTGTATTTGCCCCCAGTTCTTGGCACAGCACTTCTAAAACCCTTGTAATTTCCTGCGTGATGGGAGCATGTTTTGTTCTCACATTTGGTCTTCATTCCTGGTTCATGAGACAGAACTCCTAGACCCCCATGGAATTGCCTAGGTCATAGTGGTGATAGGAGTGTCTTTTGTTCCAATAGGTGGTTCTTGGTGGGCCCATAGTTTCAAGACAGGGCCGGTCAACAGAAAGACCAAGCCTTGATTAGAAGGCTGCAAATTTTAGTCCCACTGCCTAAACTCCAGGGAAGAGACAGGGGCTGAATATTGAGTAAATAATTGATCACGCCTACATGATAAAACCTCCAGAAACCCCCCTAACTGGTGGAGCGTAGGGAGATTCTGGGTTAGCAAGCATATCCACACCCTGGGAGGAAGTCACTCCATGAAACAGAGGCTTCTGCACTGAGGACATTTCTGGATTCTGCATTATGTACCTTGTTATCTGACTGCTCATTTGTAGCCTTTATAATAAACTGATAAATGTAAGTTAACTCTTTCCTAAGTTTTGTGAGCCATTTTAGCAAATTAAAAACCTGAAAGAGATTGTGGGAACTCCCAACTTTGTAGCCAAGTTGGACAGAAATGTGAGTCACCTGAGGTCCCAATACTTGCAACTGGTGTTTGATATGTGGGCAGTCTCATTGGACTGAGCCCTTAAACCTGTGGAGTCACATGCTAACTCTGAGTAGTTAATGTTAGAATTGATTTGAATTGTAGGATACCTATTGGTATCCAAACTGGCTGGTGTCAAGAGGGAGAAAAACATCTCAACATTTTATTCCTCAGCTTTTTCTTTTAAACAATTTGGTTGATCTATTGTTTACCCTAGTTGTTATTCATTGCCTCACACAATTATGTTAAAACACTTGCAACTAAATAATTTCAGTAGACACCCCAGTGCTAAGATTTTTTAAACTTAACACTCACTCCAAGTCAAGTCAAAAAAGACAAGCCTTTTGAGTGGGAAACCAACAGACAGGTCAAATAGTGACAGTTCTTTAGGGCTGAGATTTTTTAAAGCTCCATTCTTTCCCTCTGGTACCAGGAATGTGAGTTGTTATTTTTCAAGTCATCTGCTGAGGGGATGGGGTTAAGGAAAATTAAAATACCACAAAGCTCATTCTTTGCTTTTAAGATGCAGCCATTTTTAAAAGTAAATGTACCGTGGCCTGGTGCAAGCAATTAATTTCCAAAGTTCTGAAAAAGTTAATTTTTTACAATTTCTGATAGTTTTTCCATTGCTTTTATGAACAGGCAAATTCTACAGGTCCTTACTTCATCACTTTAGCTAACATTTTCATGCCATTTTTCTCTCTTTCTGCTGACACCCAAGATCACGGAAACTGGATGCTTTTCTGCATCAGCTTTCCAGAGTCCTTTCTCCAGTTCTCTGAATATCGAGAGAGTGATGACTACTTGGTTTGTGTTTTCTTATTCCTGATTCACAGCTAATTGTATCCGTTCACAAGTCTGGTCCATAGTCAGGATCTCAAGTAAAAATTTTTTTTCTCTTATAGGAAGGAGTAAACAAGACTAGAACAAACCAGAGGAGGAAGAAGTGGGATAAAAGGGTGGCAAGATAAGATTGTAGATCAAAGAATGTTTTACCCTGAGGCTTGCCTATTTTAAGGAAGGGTTGTATGTTTGATCAGACTGGTAGTGAACCACAGTTCAGGCACCTTGGAGAAGAAGAGGCACTTAACCCAACTTTGTCCAGCAAGTATTTGCTCCAGTTGATTAGTAGGGACAAAATAATTTAGTGAGTAATCTATGAGACAAAGAATGGGAATTTGGAGTCTGTGACTGGTTTTGTCATACATAAATAAGATGGACATGTCACTGAATCTTATCTAATTCATATGGGCAAGGGGGATTCTGTGCAGTAACCTGTTTCCCAGAATACAAAAGGAAGGAAGATTTCTTAACCTTTGCTATTTTCCAGAATCACAGGGTTCAGATAAAATTCAAGATTTTCAGTGCCCCATTTTGTTCAAGATGAATGATATTCATCATCGTTGAACAACTCAGAGGATTATAAATCTCCTGACTGAGGAAAGAAGGGCCCAAGAAATCATCTCCTGACGACTCATATTGGTGTTACTCTTGCAAAATCATCTAAATCATCTGCTGAGAGGTGGTGGCAAAGGTCAGTGGTTTTAGGCACCTTAAAAGAAGGGTGCCTAACATGGAAGAGAGATATATTAATGTAAAAGCTCATATTAAAGTCTAAGAGAACAGCTGATGAATATCTTTTGATTGTGCAGCACAGCCTGTCCAGTTTTTTGATGCTCTTTGCAATATAGTTCACAGTCTCGGTTACTCTCATAAGAGGCATGCATGATCTGAACATTTTTCCAGATTTCCCTAGTGGCCCAGAGAGTGGGTTGGCCAAAGAGAAATCTGGCCCATGTAGTGTCCATTCTGAGGAGTCTGTCAAGATTTATATCAAGTCTTCAGATTTGCCTTGCAATGCTTCAGATTCTAGGGAGAAAAGCCAGCTTCAGGTCAACCTAGAATCCAGATAAGGATCTGGGCAGTCAGGTTTTAGTTTTCAATGATGCCAGGTGAGATAAAAGGGGGAAGATTAGTCACAGTATTTCAGAGGGATGTAGCCAAATATTGAAGGAAACTTGAAGAACTGAAATTTTGGCAAGGGTTGACAATTTGTGCAAGGTGACAAGATCCAGGCCAATTTACAGGTAGGTAACAACACCATCAGTTACTTGTAATTTACAAAAAGGTGCAAAATAGCTCGACAACAATGAACAGGAACAAAATCTGACAAACCATAGCAGTGTGCTACAGCTTTCTATTGAAACATAAAATTTCTAAGTCACTCCTTTCAATTGAAGGTTATTCTTGATCACGAAATAAACTGATCTCATTATATTTGGCCTTACATAGGTGCAACAAGGATGATAATTTACTATATAGGTCTTTTTTTAAAAGGTTTATTGAGATGTAAATTCACATGCTATTCAATTCAAACATCTGAAGTATATAATTCAATGGGTTTGAGCAATTACATAAATAATTTTTAAAATTATGTTAAAATATAAATAACATAAAATTTTCCATTTTGACCATTTAAAGTGTATGATCCAGTGGCATTAATTACATTCACAGTGTTATGACAGATATAATTTTTTAAGTTTGCTTTGCTGGAATATTTTATAAGGATTCTCAGATTGAACATCTGAAAACCTCTCAAGGTTAGGAAGCTAACCCAAGAATTCACCAAATTTCACCTGAATTACCTATACATTTGGATGAGTCCTCTCTTTTTGAGGTCCCCCAAATATCTTGAGGTTCCTGGGCTTCCCAGGATGTGAACTTTCTTACCCACTTGTAAGGGTGGGAACCATGTAAGCCGTTATCAGGCTGGCTTCCCCAAGGGGGCTTTGTAAGTGAGCACTGGCTCCATTAAGGCAATCTTAATCCCTTATTAAAAGTGCCTGGTCACATATAGTTCAATGAACATCATTATTAAATAAGATATTCTAGTGAAAACCTTGGTTATGTCATATAAAAAGAAATCTGGACTAAGGGAGAGACTGTAATTTGAAAGAGAGAATGCTCTGATCACAGAAATCTGCAAGCATCTCAAAATCAAATGGAAAAAGGCCTTTCTTTTATAGGGTAAGGAGGAGCAAGATGAGATGAGCAGAATCTTTTAAGGAAAGATTCTGGAAAAGCAAGGAAAAATGACCACTGGGGCCTGACAGGAAAAGTGCCTGTCTGTGGTCAGCTGACTCTCATAATAAGCTGAAGAGGTAGATGTTCTACATCTCCATAATTGTTCAGGCTTGAGAACAAGCAGAGTTTCGGAGCCTGCAGAAAGGAGAGAAATTTGCCTACAGTTTGGTCAAGACAAAGCAGAAAGTAAGTAATGGGTAATTGTGAACACTTGGTCAGTCCCTCCTGGTGTTTAAGACAGACAAAATGTATCCTTAAACAATATTAGAAATGGGATAAGAGTCACTGTGAGGTTGAGGTTGGCCCAAATAGTTTTCTACAGTTAACTGGCCTTCATATTCTTGTTGACTTTGAAGGACTGGTTGTATTGTCTGTTGAGAGTGCTACTGGACTGACAGCTGTTGTGGGGTCTTCAGAATTTAACGAGAGATATACTTAGGAAAATAATAATAAAAATAGTTACTAAAGGTTGAATAAGTAAGTAAAACCAAGGCTTGAGCTCTAGTGGAAGTCAGTCAAAAAGATTCCTAGAAATTGTACCTAAAGCATCTTGATGGTGGAATGAGGATAGTGGCATTAGACAAATTTCTTAGAATATTTGAATATTTTTAGTGATAGCATGAGCTTCAGAGAAGATTTGGGGAACAAATGCACAGCAACCACTTTGGAATACTGCACAAGTGCTTCCTTGAGAAACCAGAATCATGTCTAATGCTAGGCAATTTTAGAGGACCACTCACCAGAGTTCCTGGAGTTCTCTGGTGATGATGTTGTTGGCTTCAGTAAGATTTTCAACAGTCACAGTTATTTCCTGGAGCAGAGCCTATAAAATAGGGAAGTTCTGGGAAACTTCCTGTGTGGCCCACACAGTAGCAGCTCCAGGCATGAAGCTGCCTATACACGATTTACTGCATCAGTCAAGTCCTTTAGGTTTCCTCCCAAACTTTTAGCTTTTTATCCTAAGGCTTATTGAGAACCTAGAGGGAAAGGAAGTCTACAGCCTCCTTCTGGAGCTGGGACTCTGTGCCTAGACTTGTAGCTATAACACATTTTTGTAGACCTTTGGAATCATCTCCTGCCTGGAAAGAGATAATAGAGTGATATACAGTGAGCAAAGAAAGTAGTGTAAGATCTGATAAGATTAGCTAGATAACAAGTTCCAGTCCAAGGAATATGTACTCTTGCCACCCAGAGTTAAAGGGTATTTATTTGGATTGATGGCAAGGTACATATGATTGTAAATACTTAAGCCCACGAAAAGACTCTTGATTTTGTTGTGGTGGCAACACAGATTGCCTTTTTCTGAAATATTTGTATTAATAAAAATTTACCCATACAAACTATAGAAATGATCCCTGAAAGTGTAGCCTTAAAAAAAAAAAAGAGAAAGAAAGAAAGAAAAATGCCATATGATATCACTTACATGTGGAATCTTAAAAAAGGGACACAAATGAACTACTTACTATTTATACTTAGATGATTGATATCTTCAATATGTGTAAGCACATTTGACTGTCCTTTATGATTGGATTACCGCATTCTGTTGATTCTTGTTTTGTGGTTGGTTTATTCCTTTGATAACTATGTAAGTTTAAAAAGCTAAAGCTCTAAACTGTTCTTAGAAACAATGAACAGTACATATACATAAATTTTAAATTGAAAAAAAAAAAAAAAACGTTAACCATGGCTTTTACTGGATCCAACAAGTTTTTATATATCATTATTTCATTATCATTCACTTCAAAATATTTTCCAGTTTCTATTATGATTTTATCTTTGATCCAAGTGTCATTTAGATGTTTCTAAATTTCTAAATATAGAGACATTTTCTAGTTATCTTTTTGTTAATGATTACTGGTATAACAATATTGAGGTGATAAAACATATTTTGTATGATTTAAATCCTTTAAAAACTGATACAGTTTGCTCTGTGGCCCAGTATATGTTGATCTTGGTAAATGTTTCATAAGTGTTTGAAAAGATTATATACTTTGCAACTCCGAGGTTCTGTGTTCTGTGAATGGAATTAGGTCAAGTTTATTTTTAAAAAAAAGATAGATGACTAAAAATAATTTACCCATACAAATCTCATCTAGGGACTGCTGAGCATTATTAAAATTTTGACAACATTTCTATGCAAATTATAATACTAAATAAACCTAATTATTTTGACACCTCTCTATTTACAAGATGAAAAAACAAATCCTTTTTGATTTTCCAGCGACCTTCTGGGAGATCCCAAAACTTTGAGATCAAGAAGACATTAATTAGAATATGATTTTAGGAAAGCAAAATGCCAAAAGTTGTCAGGAGGCTTGAACACTTGGTTAAATAAGATCACGTGTCATTGAGAAATCCACTCGGCTGCCTATTTAACCAAAGTGACAGTGAAAGATTCTAAAAGTAAACATGAGATAACAGGGTTGTAAAACAAACACTTTTTTTAAAATACACTCTTTTAGAGAAAAGAAAACTTGGTTCCTCTTAAGCAATTAAGAACATGATAAAGTTAATATAAGCATAGGAAAGTATTCTGATAAAACAGAATCTGTGCCTTCAAGGGCAAAGTACCCAGAAGGTAAGGAAAACCTTTTAAAACCTACTAAGAGCAGTCCAATAATGCAAGAAGATTCTGTCACTTTAACAGAGAGAAACCAAATTCTAGTTTTGCATCTGTATACTATTTGATACTAAAGCTGTTTTTTTTAAACTTATAAACAAACTCATTAAATTTTGGCCATGAGTAATAAAGCTCATTTTCCATAAATCTTCTACAACTCTCCACATACATTCAGGTTTTGTCCTGCATTTTCTTCACTCTCATTTTTGAACAACCAGTCATTTCACTTTGAGACAAAATTACTCTCTTTTTCCTTAACAAAAACATAGTTTGCATACCTTGCAAACAAAGTTGTTTCACTTTGCCATTATTGTTTCCAGTAGTTTCATTTACCCATTTGATTATAATTTTTACCACTGGTAACTTTTAACTTTACAGAGAAAACTAGGAAGTAGATAATTGTGATCTATCATATGCCAGCATTTTGTGGCAGACTAGCAAAGATTATAAATATACATTTCATAATATTTATAGGTAGATACTTCCTTACAATACAATTTCCCAGTGTGCCAAAAAGTAACATGTTTATTAACACACCTGAATATATTTAGCCTCTCTGTACCATATAAAAATAAGAAGTAAAACATACGTAAAGTTAAGCTTATTCCTAGTAATTAATGTTGCATTTCATCTTACTTAGAAATGATCTAGGGGAGAGAAGCATGATGGCGGAGTAGAAAGACGCTTGTAGCTCACCCTCTCCCACAAATCCACCAAAACTCACACCTAAGGACCCACTCAGCCAACCAGAGCACCTGCCGAACTCCAACAGAACATCACCCTCTTCGAAAGACAAAGACACCAAAAATCTGGTAGGAAAAAAGGAAAAAAAAAAAAAGAAGAAAAAGCAAAACAGTGCGGGACCGATCCCGCAGAGAGGGAGTGGCAAAGGAGGACTGGCGCTTGTTCACTGGGTCTCCCCTCTCCAACGGAGAGGCCAGCAGGACGGAGGGGAAACCTCCGAGGCTCAGATCTGCCCCGAGCACCCCTTGACTGATAGAACTGAGTTAAATGGGCACAAAGGGTCCCCGCGACACCCAGCCCGAGATGCGAGCCAGCAGCTGGGGCCGGGCCAGGCAGCCCGAGCCAGGTGGACGACTGGGGAGGCTGCACTGACGCAGCCCCTGGAGACTGCAGGGGGCTGCGCTCCATGGCTGGGAGGGGATACAGAGCAGAACAAGCTCAGTCCCACATAAACTGTGAAAAAAGCAAAGCAACACGGCTGGTGTGCCCTGGGGGGAGGGGCGCCATAGCCTTTGTCTCCTCAGACCTGTGCCGCCATTACTGGCACTTCGAGAAGAGAGGCGGGGCTCAGCCACAGCCACCATATTCTCCTGTGCACAGTGCCCAGGCAGGGGCGGGGCTGAGCCCTGAATCTGCACCCAGGGGCTCCGCGGCCTCCTGGGCAGGACTGAGACTTGTTTACAGCCCGAGGCAGATAGGATCTTTCTGCCCTGGCACCTCAGAGAACTCGTGCCGCCAAGACAAACAAGGAGCTGAGATTTGGCACAAGAGCAGAGGCGGGGCTGTTCCGCGGTCTTCCCTGAGCCCGCCTTTGGAACGCTGACCCGAGGTGGAGCGGGCAGCTGCACAGAGCAGCGGAGCGACCGGTGCTGGGAAAGGGCGGGCAGCAACCCACTTTCCTGGCAGGAATGCAGCACCTGAACGCAGCACCTGGGAGGGGGTGCAATCCGCCCACCTACCTCCCCCAAGCACAGCATCTGACTGTGGCATCAGGAGGGGGAGTGACCTGCCTGCCCACTGGATAAGAGCTCAGCACATGACCCAGTGTTGGGAGGGGGCGCGATCTGCTGGCTGACAGCCACTGGGAGCAGCACAGAAGAGGGTGCCAACAGAGGGCCTCTGGAAACAGCAAGCTGAGTTCGCAAAACAGGGCAAAGACACAGAGACCTCTTAATAAAATCATTAAGAGCACAGCATCTCCAGGGGAACTAGATAACTGATACTCCTAAGCCACAGTGCCAGAGAGATATGAGCAATATGAAGAAGCAGAGGAACCACTCCCAATTAAAAGATCAAGAGAAATCCCCTGAAAGCACAATCAAGGAAATAGACATCAATGGCCTACTAGATCAAGATTTAAAAAAAGGAGTGATCAAAGTGCTGAAGGAACTAAAAGAAATAGTGTTTAGAGATATAAAATATGTCAAAAATGAAATAGAAGCTATAAAGAAGAACCAAGTAGAATTAGTAAACTCACTTGCTGAGATGAGAGCTGACCTAAAGGCTGTACAAAGCAGGCCAGATAATGAAGAGGAACGAATAAGTGACCTAGAAGACAGGACAACAGAAAGCACCCAAGCAGAACAGCTGAGAGAAAAACAAATAAAAAACAATGAAAACAATATAAGGGACCTATGGGATAATATAAAGCATACCAATCTATGCATAGCAGGGGTTCCAGAAGGGGAAGAAAGAACAAAGGTAATTGAAAAGGTATTAGAAGAAATCATGACTGAAAACTTTCCAAACCTAAAGGAATCAGATATCCAAGTACAGGAGGCTCAGAGGGTCCCAAACAGGAAGAACCCAAACAGACCCACACCAAGACATATCATAATCAAGATGGCCAGAGTCAAGGATAAAGAAATGACCCTAAAGGCAGCAAGAGAAAAACAAAGAGTAAGTTACAAGGGAACCCCCCATAAGGCTCTCAGCTGATTTTTCTACACAAACACTACAGGCCAGAAGGGAGTGGCAAGACATGTTCACAGTCCTGAATGAAAAAAAGATGCAGCCTAGGATATTCTATCCAGCAAAGCTATCCTTTAGAATAGAAGGAGAGATAAAGAATTTCACAGACAAGCAAAAACTAAAAGAGTTTAGTAACACTCAACACATGCTAAAAGAAATATTCACAGGTGTACTCTAAATAGAAAAGCAGCAGGATGCTACAAAAATGAGAAACTCATAACTGGAAAGGAGATAACTGCCATGAATTACTAAAAGAATAAACACAAAATTGTACAAAGAAGACATCTAAATCATTAAAAGTGGGAGAGGGAAGCAAGGAAAGCCATTGTGGAAAACAGTATGGAGATTCCTCAAAAGACTAGGAATAGACTTACCATATGACCCAGGAATCCCGCTCCTGGGCATAAATCCAGAAGGAACCCTACTTCAAAATGACACCTGCACCCCAATGTTCATAGCAGCTCTATTTACAATAGCCAAGACATGGAAACAGCTTAAATGTCCATCAACAGATGACTGAGTAAAGAAGGTGTGGGAGAGACGGAGAAGATGGCGGAGTAGAAGGGCGCTCACAGCTCACCCTCTCCCACAAATACACCAAGACCCACATCTACAGACCCACTCAGCCAACCAGAGCACCTGCAGAACTCCGACAGAACATCGTCCTCTTCAAAAGATAAAGACGCCAAAAATCTGGTAGGAGAAAAGGAAAAAAGAAAGAACAAAAGGCAAAGCAGAGCGAGATGGGTCCCGCGGGGAGGGAGCGGCAAAGGAGGACTGGTGCTCGCTCGCTGGGTCTCCCCTCTCCAACTGAGAGGCCAGCCTCTGAGGCTCGGATCTGTACAGAGCAGCCCTAGACCAGCAGAACTAAGTTAAACGGGCACAGAGCGTCCCCCCCGACACCCAGCCTGAGACGCGGGCCGGCAGCGGCGGGCAGGGCCAGGCTGCACAAGCCGGGCAGAGGACGGGGGATGGCTGCAAGGAGGCAGCCCCGGGGGAACGCAAGGGGCTGCGCGTCATGGCTGCGGGTGCACAGGGCAAAACAACCTGGGCCTCCCATAAAACAGCAAGGTTGTTGTGCTCTCGGGCGAAGGGTGCATACCCCCATCTCTGAAAACCCGCGGAAAGTTTTCCGGGGAAGAGAGGCGGGGCGCCCAGCCGCACAGAGCAGCGGAGCTACCGGCGGCGCAGGTAGAGGGAGTGGCCCCTCGCCTTTCAGGCAGGAACACAGCCCCTGACTGAGGTGCTGGGAGGGGGCACAACCCTCCCTCCTACCTGACCAGTCTGCAACATCTGACTGCGGCATGCGGAGGGGCAGCGACCCGCCCGCCCACAGCAGAGGAGAGCTGCACCTGACCCAGTGTTAGGAGGAGGCGCGATCTGCTTGCCGACAGGTGCTCGGAGCAGCACAGAAGAGGGCGCCAACGGAGGGCCTCTGAAAACAGCAAGCTGAGCTTCCAAAACAGGACGAAGACAGAAAGACTTCACATTAAAAGCACACAGACTCCAGGAGAACACCTACAACCCCCCCGTTTTTTTTTTTTTTAAATCTGTTTTTACCTGTTCTATTTTCTATTACTCTCTTAATTTTTACTTCTTAATTCATTTCTATTTCTCTTGGGTTTTGATGTCCTGTTATTGATTAGACACAGGTTTCAAATACATGTATTCATCTCCCCCCCCCTTTTTTAAAGGTTTTAAAAGGAAGTCTCAACCCGATTAATACTCTGCTTCAACTCGCTCTTCTATTATTCATTATACACTGTTTTCAAACCCTCTTTCTCCCTTCTTTTAAAATTCTTTCTCTCTCTCTCTTATTATTTTTTCTTTTTTTCCTAAGTTCTATTCCTAAATAGGCATTAGATAGATAAAACCCTTAAGGTCCAAAATAGACAACTGATACTCCATAAACCACAGTGCCAGAGAGGTATGAGCAAGATGAAGAAGCAGAGAAACCTTTCCCAATTAAAAGAACAAGAGAAATCCGCTGAAAGAAAGATCAATGAAATAGACATTGATAGCCTACTAGATCAAGATTTCAAAAAAGGAGTGATCAAATTGCTGAAGGAATTAAAAGAGATAGTGTTTAGAGATATAAAATATGTCAAAAATGAAATTGAAGCTATAAAGAAGAGCCAAGTAGAATGGGTAAACTCATTGACAGAGATGAGGAATGACCTAATAGCTGTGCAAAGCCGACTAGATAAAGCAGAGGAACGAATAAGTGATCTAGAAGACAGGGTAGTAGAAAGCACCCATTCAGAAGAACTACAAGATAAGCAAATAAAAAATAATGAGAATAGCATAAGGGACCTATGGGATAATATAAAGGGTGCCAATCTTTGCATAATAGGGGCCCCAGAAGGGGAAGAAAGATCAAAGGGAATTGAAAAGGTTTTTGAAGAAATCATGACTGAAAACTTCCCAAACTTAAAGAAGGAATCAGATATCCAAGTACAGGAAGCTCAGAGTGTCCCAAACAGGAAGAACCCAAATAGACCCACACCAAGACATACCATAATCAAGATGGCCAGAGTCAAGGATAAAGAAATGATTCTAAAGGGAGCAAGAGAAAAGCAAAGAGTAAGTTACAAGGGAACCCCCATAAGGCTCTCAGCTGATTTCTCTACACAAACACTACAGGCCAGAAGGGAGTGGCAAGATACAATCAAAGCCCTGAATGAAAAAAAGATGCAGCCTAGGATGCTTTATCCAGCAAGGCTATCCTTTAGGATAGAAGGAGAAATAAAGAGTTTCACAGACAAAAAAAAAAAAAAAAAAAAAAAAAAGCTGCAGGAGTTTAGCAACACTAAACCCATGCTAAAAGAAATATTGAAAGGGCTATTCTAAATAGAAAAGCAGCAGGATGCCACAGAAATGAGAAACTCACAACTGGAGAGGTGATAACTCATGAATTACAAATAAAGAAAACACGAAGTTATAAAAGAAGACATACAAATCACTGAGAGTGGGAGAGGGAGGCAGGGAAACATAGAATATTTTTTTCTTTCTTTTTTAAATTTTTTTAACAGTAGGATGGGTTTGAGATCATGTTACTATCAGTTTAATAAAAACAGTTATAGTAATGGGTTAATAGATTTACAAAAAAGGGTGACCACAAGCCAAAAATTTACAAGGGAGTCACAAAAATTAAATAAAATCCATGATAATACAAAGGAAAATTACCAAACCACAAAAGGAAGAAGAAAGGAACAAAGAGGATATACCAATTCAACTGCAAAGATAGTTCAAAATGGCAATAAACACAAATCTATCATTAATTACTGTAAATGTTAATGGACTAAGTGCTCCAGTCAAAAGACATAGAGTGGCAGAGTGGATAATAAAGCAAGAACCTTCAATATGCTGCATACAAGAGACCCACTTTAGGGAGAAGGACACATATAGATTGAGAGTGAAAGGATGAAAAAGGATATTCCATGCAAATGGAAAAGCCAAAAAAGCAGGTGTTGCAGTACTGATTTCAGACAAAATAGACTTTAAAACAAAGGCCATAAACAAAGATAAAGAAGGACATTTTATAATGATTAAAGGAGTGATACAAGATGAGGATATTACACTCGTTAATATATATGCACCCAATATAGGAGCACCTAAGTACATACAAGAATTACTAACAGAGATAAAGGGGGATATTGATGGGAATACAATCATAGTTGGAGATTTTAACACTGCATTAACATCACTAGACAGATCTTCCAGACAGAAAATAAACAAGGCAACAGAGAAATTAAATACTACAATAGAAAAACTAGATTTGGTGGATATTTTCAGAGCATTACACCCCCCAAAAATAGGATATACATTCTTTTCAAGTGTACATGGAACATTTTCCAGGATCGATCATGTACTTGGGCACAAAAGAAACCTCAACAATTTTAAGAAGATAGAAATTATCTCAAGCATCTTTACTGACCACAATGCCATGAAACTGGAAATCAACAACAGAGAAACAAAGGAGAAAAAAAGGAAAGCATGGAGATTAAGCAATATGTTATTGAAAAAACAATGGATCAATGAGGAAATCAAAGCTGAAATTAAAAAATACCTTGAGACAAATGATAATGAAAGCACAACCACTCAAAACCTATGGGACACAGCAAAGGCAGTGCTAAGAGGGAAATTTATAGCGATACAGACCTTCCTCAAAAAAGAAGAACAATCTCAAATAAACAAGTTAACCCACCACCTGAATGAATTAGAAAAAGAAGAACAAAAAGCCCCAAAAAGCAGCAGAAGGAAGGAAATAATAAAGATCAGAGAGGAATTAAATACAATAGAGATTAACAAGACTGTAGAAAAAATCAACCAAACCAAAAGCTGGTTTTTTGAAAAAGTAAATAAAATCGACAAACCTCTGGCCAAACTCACAAAGAAGAAAAAAGAGAGAGCACAAATTAGCAAAATAAGAAAGGAAAATGGAGAAATTACAACAAACAAAATAGAAATACAGAATATCATACAAGAATATTATGAAAAACTATATGGAACCAAACTGGATAACCTAGAGGAGATGGACAAGTTTCTGGAAACATACTGTCCACCAAAACTGAATCAAGAAGAATCTGAACACTTGAACAATCCGATCACTAGAAATGAAATAGAAATAGCAATTAAAAACCTCCCTACAAATAAAAGTCCAGGACCGGACGGCTTCACTGGGGAATTCTACCAAACATACAAAGAAGAACTCATACCAGTCCTTCTCAAACTCTTCCAGACGATTGAAAAGGAGGGAATACTCCCAAACTGATTCTATGAAGCCACCATCACCCTGATACCAAAACCAGGCAAAGACACTACAAAAAAAGAGAATTATAGGCCAATATCACTGATGAACATAGACGCCAAAATCCTCACCAAAATTTTAGCAAATGGAATCCAACAACACATAAAAAAGATTATACATCATGACCAAGTGGGGTTCATCCAAGGGACACAAGGCTGGTTCAACATACGCAAATCAATCAGTGTAATACATCACATCAACAAGAGAAAGGACAAAAACCACATGATCATCTCAATCGATGCAGAAAAAGCATTTGATAAAATACAACACCCATTTATGATAAAAACTCTCGCCAAAGTGGGTATAGAGGGAACATATCTCAACATAATAAAAGCTATATATGACAAACCTACAGCCAGCATAGTACTCAATGGTGAAAAACTCAAAAGCTTCCCACTAAAATCTGGGACAAGACAAGGATGCCCACTATCACCACTCCTATTCAACATAGTCCTGGAAGTCCTAGCCACAGCAGTCAGGCAAGAGAAAGAAATAAAAGGGATCCAAATTGGAAAAGAAGAGGTAAAAGTGTCATTATATGCTGATGACATGTTACTATATATAGAAAACCCTGAAAGGTCCACACAAAAGCTACTAGAGCTGATTGAAGAATTCAGCAAGGTAGCAGGTTACAAAATTAACGTTCAAAAATCAGTTGCATTTCTTTACACTAACGATAAATCAACAGAAAAAGAAAGTAAAGAAACAATCCCCTTTAAAATAGCACCCAAAGTAATAAAATATCTGGGAATAAATCTAACCAAGGAGGTGAAAGAATTATACACAGAAAACTATAAACCACTGATGAAGGAAATTAAAGAAGACTTTAAAAAATGGAAAGATATTCCATGCTCTTGGATTGGAAGAATCAATATTGTTAAAATGGTCACACTGCCCAAGACAATCTACAGATTTAATCCAATCTCTATCAAATTACCCAGGACATATTTCACAGAACTAGAACAAATCATAATAAAATTTATATGGAACCATCAAAGACCTAGAATTGCCAAAGCTTTACTGAAGAGAAAGAAAGAGGCTGGAGGAATAACTCTCCCAGACTTCAGACAATACTATAGAGCTACAGTCATCAAGACAGCATGGTATTGGTACCAAAACAGACATATAGACCAATGGAACAGAATAGAGAGCCCAGAAATGAACCCACAAACTTTTGGTCAACTCATCTTCGACAAAGGAGGCAAGAATATACAATGGAATAAAGACAGTCTCTTCAGCAAATGGTGTTGGGGAAACTGGACAGCAGCACGTAAAACAATGAAGCTAGAACACTCCCTTACACCATATACAAAAATCAACTCAAAATGCATTAAAGACTTAAACATAAGACAAGATACAATAAACCTCCTAGAGGAAAACATAGGCAAAACATTATCTGACATACATTTCAAAAAGTTTCTCCTAGAAGAAATAAAAGCAAGAATAAACAAATGGGACCTAATGAAACTTACAAGCTTCTGCACAGCAAAGGAAACCATAAGTAAAACAAGAAGAAAACCTACGGAATGGGAGAAAATTTTTGCAAGTGAAACCGACAAAGGCTTGATCTCCAGAATATATAAGCAGCTCATACGACTCAATAAGAAAAAAATAAACAACCCAATCCAAAAATGGGCAGAAGACCTAAACAAGCAATTCTCCAAGGAAGACATACAAATGATCAAAAAGCACATGAAAAAATGCTCAATATCACTAATTATCAGAGAAATGCAAATCAAAACTACAATGAGGTATCACCTCACACCAGTCAGAATGGCCATCATTCAAAAATCCACAAATGACAAATGCTGGAGAGGCTGTGGAGAAAGGGGAACCTTCCTACACTGCTGGTGGGAATGTAGTTTGGTGCAGCCACTGTGGAAAACAGTGTGGAGATTCCTCAAAAGACTAGGAATAGACTTACCATATGACCCAGGAATCCCACTCCTGGGCTTGTATCCAGAAGGAACCCTACTTCAGGATGACACCTGCACCCCAATGTTCATAGCAGCACTATTTACAATAGCCAAAACATGGAAACAGCCTAAATGTCCATCAACAGGTGACTGGATAAAGAAGAGGTGGTATATTTATACAATGGAATACTACTCAGACATAAAAACCGACAACATAACGCCATTAGCAGCAACATGGATGCTCCTGGAGAATGTCATTCTAAGTGAAGTAAGCCAGAAAGAGAAAGAAAAATACCATATGAGATCGCTCATATGTGGAATCTAAAAAACAAAAACAAAAACAAACAAACAAACAAAAACAAAGCGTAAATGCAGGACAGAAATAGACTCACTGACAGAGAATACAGACTTGTGGTTACCAGGGGGGTGGAGGGTGGGAAGGAATAGACTGGGATTTCAAAATTGTAGAATAGGTAAACAAGATTACACTGTATATTACAGGGAAATATACACAAAATGTTATGATAACTCACAGAGAAAAAAATGTGACAATGAGTGTGTGTATGTCTATGAATGACTGAAAAATTGTGCTGAACACTGGAATGTGATACAACATTGTAAAATGATTATAAATCAATAAAAAATGTTAAAAAAAGCTAAAGCTCAAATCTGTTCTTAGAAACAATAATCAGTACGTATATGTAAACTAAAAACAAGTGCAGTGTACCGTGGATATGTATCTACACGCAATATAATGTGTATGTGCAGTCGCACTGTAATAATTCTACCTGATAAAGCTGGAAAAGGAGAAAAAAACATGTGCTGAATGGGGAAATGGAAATTAAAGGGATTTAATAGACTTAAGCGGATTTAAATATGCAATAAAGGAAAGTGAGAGAAATAAAATTCAAGGGAAACTCAAATAATGATAGTTGTAAAGAAAGAAAAAAAGCAGAGCTCCCACAGAGATGGAGGTGACATCTGGATGCTACCTGGGATACTAGTGGCTTCCATTCAAAAGTAGCCTATTAAAACAGCCACTCCAGAGGTGGTCATAGGTACACTTGACCCCATACAGACAGAAGTGACAGAGGCCTCAGTTTCGAATTGAATAATTTGCCAGCATGCTGAATCACCTCATGCAAATAGCATTTAGTATTCAAGCCATTTCTTAGAGTTGGGTCTGGCTGAATTCCACAAGACAAAATCTTTAATCCTGGCTATGGAACAAGTCATTTTGAATGATGAGACCCCTTGAATAAATGTGCAATAGGACATAACAAATCTAGGCTGCAAAAAACGAGGCCTTCTCATCTAAAAACCATTACACTAATTGATTCCTTGCCCCAAACTATTTATCTCTTTGATTAAATCACTCATAAGAAATACTGACCATGTAAACAGTTCTTCAATAAAGGAGATCTCAAACTGTAAAAAAAAAAAAAAAAAAAAAAAAGGTGTGGTATATTTATACAATGGAATACTATTCAGCTATAAAAACTGACAACATAACACCATTAGCAGCAACATGGATGCTCCTGAAGAATGTCATTCTAAGTGAAGTAAGCCAGAAAGAGAAAGAAAAATACCATATGAGATCGCTTATATGAGGAATCTAAAAACAAAACAAAACAAAACAAAACATAAATACAAAACAGAAACAGACTCATAGACATAGAATACAAACTTGTGGTTGCCAAGGGGGCGGAGGGTGGGAAGGGACAGACTGGGATTTTAAAATGCAGAATAGATAAACAAGATTATATTGTACAGCACAGGGAAATATAAACAAGATCTTGTGGTAGCTCGTAGCGAAAAAAAATGTGACTGAATATATATATGTTCATATATAACTGAAAAATTGTGCTCTACACTGGAATTTGACACAACATTGTAAAATGACTATTACTCAATAAAAGTTAAAAAAAAAAAAGAAATGATCTAGATATGTAATGATTATCTATTACTTAATTCACTGTAAGTCTAAGATTGTAAGTTATAAAAAAATTGTAAATGATTTTTAATCAGACATAACACACAATTTTTAAATAAAGGTTTTCAGAATAATGACTTAATTTGGATAAATTCAGGTTTACTTTTTTGTAGATATAATATTAATTTTTTTGACTAGTAAACTTGTTTAAGAAGAATACACCCAAGTAAAATAAAAGTGAATGCTAGTATATGCTTAATGCTGGTAACTGAAAGACTGGTTTTACTAAACCAAAATATTAAACTTTCCTTCTTTGCCAAAGCATTACCTTAATTAGTGAATTGCTAAAAATATTTGTGTTACTTTCTACATTCCCAGGAGTTTTAAGAATATTTAATGTATATAAGCACTTATTTATCTCTAGGCCAATTAAAATACAGCTCCTTTAAGGGATTTTATAAATTAATTTGATAATATCATCTGAAGGCAGGAAAATATGACATATCCATACACATATACAGAGGTAAACACACAAACAGATGTAAATAGTGATCTTGTGGCTTTCATTCTAAAATGTTCAGTTATGACTCAGGATTTAAAGACAGAAATGCAAAACTCACTCAAGTTGGCTCATTTCTTTGCCCAGCCTTTACAGTTTTACCAGTATTATGTCTCTGGCCAACAGGACAAGTTGTGTTTAGTTGTTCAATATGAGGGCCACCAATATTTGTAGAGGTGACTTCTCAAGATTTTATTTAGCTACAGATTTTGGGTGAGGGACAGAAGAGACATCAAGCAGCCATCAAAATGTCTCCAAAACTATCTGAGTAAATAAAATATCCAGAGTGCTTCAATTAGATTTTTTAGCCTTAGATGGTTGCTTTGGGGTTCCTGAGCCCCTGGAGAGCCTCCAGTGGGGGCAAGGGCTTAAAGGTCTGATGACTATAGGCAGTTGAGAGGCTGGAGTTTGAAGAGCTGGCAGGGATGGATAGAAGGATGAGGAAAGTAGGAGTGTTGAAGGGGGATGGAGCAAAGGATTCGGGGGAGCTGAAGGTACAAGTGGGCAAAAAGAGTGGGGAGGAAGGAGGACCATGGATGATGAGAAGGGAAAAATCTTAGATGAACCAGTTTTGGGAAATCTCAAGTTTCATAAAGAAGCCATGTAAGTTCTAAACTGCCTTTGGTAAAAGTTTGCCAATTTTAGAGTTATCAAATGGAATTAGTTATGTAATGTAAAAGCATGTAGTGAGCAGAAAGGAGGAAAGGAAAGGAAAAGGGTGCCTGATAGGGTAAATTACTCATGGGATAAATGCATAGTTAAATCAAAGAGAAAAGACGTTTACAGGAACAGGAAATAGCCTTGGTCATTCAAGTTCCCACAGTCTCTGGGCCTGAGATCCAGGGGAACATCCCACACAATCCTGGGATTTGGAAGTCTAAGGATCCCCCACCCTTGATATTTAGAGTCTGAAAGACAAGGGAATCCTTCTACGAATCACTGAACTCAGAGAGTTGAGAAATTCCCAGTCCCAACTCCCACCTTAGGTACGATCTCTGGGACAGGGAGCAAGGGGACTTCCCTCAGTCTCCCAGTGCATAGAGCCAAAAAAGCACCCCCTGCAGTTTCTGCAATCAGAGAACCTAGGGAAGTCCCCCTCAACCTCCTGGGAGGGAGAGCCAGGGAATCCTCCCTTCACCCACATAAATCTGGAATCAGAGAGCATGGCACAACCTCCTTCAATCCTCCAGTTGAAACTGAGCAGGACCCTGCAGGAAATAGATCCCCCCTGCCCTGGTGACCCCTGTGTCTTGTTTGTAGAAAGTGCCTTCAACCATGGCCGATGCCCCCCTCAGGTGGCACTGAGGGCTCTCAGGGCCCAGAGTCAGCCTCTGGACAGGAAGGGGCCATCTCCAGGCCCTGCCTACAGCCCCCTACTTACAGCCCTCCACCTCCGGCCTGATTCCAGGACACATGACTGTGCAGGGGAGTGGGAAAGGGAGGAGGCGCCCCTGCTCCTATGGGTGCCGCCTTGCCCTGGAATTTAAGGCGAAGAGAGCTCCCCTGCCTTTCTCCAACCCGACCCAGGGCATGAGGGCTGTGGAACTCCTACTGGCCCACCCTCCTTCCATCAGCCATCACAACGCCCAGGTCAACAAAGGTCTCTCAGAGCCTACACCAACCCCAGCCACTGCTGACTGGCAGGGGAGACTGATCACAGGCAGGTGGACAAACCCCCCACCCCGGAGTCCTGCACTGAGGTCCTGGCAGGGGCTTCTGACCTCACGCCTGGACCCTTCTGTGGCCGGCTGGTCCTTGGGACTGCACACGTGACCTCCCTGAAGGAAAACACACAGTGCTACCAGGGATCCTGTGGCTTCGGGTCCTGCCTGCGGTCCCCCCCAACCAACGTGCAACCACTTATTCCTGGGGGCTCCCCCAGTTTCCTGGGACCCAGCCAACCACTGGGCATGCCCACAAGTCCTGTCACCTGGCTCCGTCCAGCCCAGGGTACCACACAGACCCTCTTGGACCCTGCTCTAACCATACTCCAGTGCTGACTCGAGGTCCCAGGCCACTGTCACCTCCCCCTACCCCCATCCCCAGTAGACCCTTCCTTCAAACGCCCACAGCAGAGGCCAGACTCAGCTGAAACTTTCAACGAAATTTATTAAAGAGAAACATTGACAGAAACTACTGAAGAGAGGGAATGACCACACAGACAGGAACTTCTAACGGCCACTAAAGCCCACAGATCTCAGCCCCCTCCTCCTCCCGGGGTCCCTCACCAGGTGTCTCAGCTGCCTCCCACCATGCTGTGGCCCTCCCCGCGTAGTCTCCCTTCCTGAGGGCCCCACGGTCAGCCTCTGGCCAGGACGGTGGACCCCAGCAATGACCGCTGCCCCCAGGGCACCCCTCCACCTCTGGCCCACGTGCTGGGGCCTGGCCCTGCCCTCTGGCCCCCACAGGACACTGGAGAACACGGCGGGGAACGCTCCCCCAAGCCCAGGACAAGGGGTCACGAGGAGCAGCGATGGCAGATCACAGCACGGTCCCCGAGGACCCTCCGCAGCCCCCGACCTTCCCCGGCCCAGTTCTTCCTTCCCGAGGCCACCACGTGGGCGTCGTCCATCTGTCCTTCCCGCCGTCTCCTGGGACCGGGCTGGGGTCTCCGGGCTGGGCTGGGGGTACTGCTCAGAGAAGAACACACACACATCTCCACAAGAACAAGCAGCGGTTGGCCTAAATCTACTCCGACACAGCGGACGTGGAGCTCACGACACTGGGCCAGAGCGAGCAGAGCCTTGGTGCCCTGAGCTCAGGGCACGTGGCCGGGCCCAGAGGTGGCGGCCCGGGTAGGAGGGACACCCGGCCTGGGTCCACGGGCACCTCAGGGCTCTGCACGGGAACGGGGGCTGGTGTGGGGGTGGTGAGGAGATCACTATGGGGCCACAGAGACACAGGCTTCCTATGGGCTTCCTAGTACAGGGAGCAGCCTGCCCCAGGGGACGGTGACTAGGGGCCCCTCTCGGAGGCCCAGGCACCTTGACATGGCCCCTGACATCTCCCAGGGCAGTGTGGGGGCAGACGTCTTCAGGTGGCCCTCACCAAGGCCGGGGCTGGGCTCTCAGGGGTGCTCCGAGGACGGCCGCCCGAGTTGGCAGGGTCTGGCGGTGGCCTTGGCATTGGCAGCTGGTGAGCTGTGGTTGGCCAGGTCAGTCCCAGGTCGCCTTGCCTGTTCTCTGCACGTCTCCAGTGGCCATACACAAACACAAGAACGAAACACCCCTCCCTCCCACCAACGAATCCTCCACCCTCCTGCTTCTCCACCACTACCTCCTCCTCCTTCTCCACCTTCACCTCCGCCTGTCTCCTCCTCGTCTTCCTCCTGCTCCTCCTCTGTCTCCTACTCTCCCTCCTCCTCCCCTTCCTCCTCTCCTCCTCCTCCTCCTGCTTTGGAACAAGTTTCCCTGCACACCCACTCACACCAAAGCCTGTTGTGGGGTACTGGCCCACCAGGTACCCAGGAGCCCTGCCTGCCAAGCTGAGCTGCAGCTCTTGTCTGCGCATCTTCTCCTTACAGTCTTGGTGCTCCTTGCCCCCACGGCCCTTCCTGGGGGCAGGGGGAGGAGACTGCCTGTAGGCCGGTGCTTGGTCCCTGGGGCCGCTGGGTCTCCTGCCCTCACTGGCGCAGAGGCTCCAGGGTGCTGCCTTCCTGGGGCCCCCCTGGAGCAGTGTAGATGATCCTGAAGATGGGCTGGACCCTACGAACCCCTCTCCGGGGCATCGCCCCTCTGCCACGCAGCTCTTCCTCACCGGTGCTGGCTCCTTCTGGCAGGGATGGCCCCGGGGAAGGCTCCTCTAGGCCCCGCGTGGCCTGGGGGCCTGTCAGCATCATTAGCTGAGAGCCCACGGGGTGGGTGTTTGGGGGTGGCCAGAAGATGGGGCCGAGGCCAGAGCCCTTGGCCGCACCCTCTTCAGCCTCTGCTGCACTGGGGTCTCTGTCTGAGGCTTGGGCAGCCTGTGTGCTGGATGTGGCGGCCCTCTGTTTGCGTCGCCAGTACCTTCCTGAGCTGGTTTTGGCTTGGATGGAGTCCTTTCCGGCTGGTGGAGGCCGACGGGGCTCGGCCTGGGCCTGGCTGCCCTGCCCCTCTTCCCCACTCAAGCCCCTTGCTATTTTTGTGCACTGCCCCTTTCCCTCATTAAAAATTTTCCATTGCCTGCAAGGGGAGAGGATGCCTGGATCTGTTGAGCCTAAGCTTCCTAGGGCTCGGGATGGCTCATAGCCCCAGCCCCTGTCCCGTTTCCCGACTCTTCTGCTGCAAGCTGAGGACTCTGCTTTGGTGAAGGTTGGTTCTTGGCCCGAGGACACGCCCCCTGGCTGGGGCCTTCCTCCCCGGTACTGTAGCAGCAGGACAGTCGCCTGCGCTTCAGTGTCGGGACAGCCCCTTTCTGGATGGTCTGAGCGCTCTTCTCACTAAATGGCCCTGCCTGTAGGATGACCTGAGGTGTTGGGACAGTGGCCTCAGCCACTACGTGCCTGCCCGGTGCCTTGCGGCCCCTTCCTACTTGCTTCTGCCCCTCCTTGGTCACAGCCATGGTGGTCTCCCACTCCTCTTCATCCCGAATGAGCTTCATTAACTCCAGGAAGGTGGGAGCGCACCCTCGCTGATCCAGGAGCTCTAGCTTGCCCCGGAGGGCAGCAGTCATGGAGGCCCGAGCCAGGATGTGTTTCAGGCGAATCATGTCTGTGCTTCTCACTGACAAGGGGCTGTGCCGCACGGCTCTCTGCAGCAGGGGCTCTAAGCGCAGCAAAAACCCCGAGATTTTCTCCCCAGACTTCTGAAGGGTCTGGAGGAACTTAAACTGTGAGGTTCTATAGTCCTCTTTATTCCCGAAGATCTGCTTCAGGGCGTCCAGGCACTGCTCCACAGTCATGGCGTCATCATTGGCCTGGAGCACCCGCATGACGGACAGGGCAGAGCCGCGCAAGCTCTCCACCAAACGGCGCCTCTTCTCTGCCTCAGACACTTGCCACATCTGCATCATCTCAGTGACCTGCTCCAGCCAGGCTTCAAAGTTCTCTTCGCCCGGGCTGGGGCTAGCGCTCCCTGAAAACACTTTCAGTTTCCGGTACCACATGCTTTCTGTCACAGGCTGCCAAACGGGTGCCTTGACTTGAGCCAAGCCGTCTGGCTCTATGCCCTCGGTGGGGGTGGTGTACCCCAGGGTCTTGACCACATCGACCATTCTCCGGCCCTCGTCTTTCAGGAAGTAGTTCAGTCTATGGAGAAATTCATCATCCGGGCTACGGGGTTTCACCACCACTTCCCAGGCACCTCCCTTTCCTAGTATCTGACTGGGCATCATAGCATAATTGATGGTGTCAGCTAATTCAATGAAAACTGCCTTAGCATTGTCTTCCCTTCTGAACATTCTGCCCAGCACCCTGTAGTTGCACAAGGGCTGTAAGCCTGCCTTCAAGGTCTCCTTAATTTCAGCCTCACTACACTCCACAGGGATCCCCACGATCAGCAGGGCCTTCCTGGGGTCCAGGTCCATCCCCTTGCACCAATCCTCCAACAGTGACAAGGCCATCGCTCCCGCTTTCTATGGACCGATCTAACACCGGGGGCAGGAATCAGCTCACAGTGTTGGACCAGGACTCAAAAAATCCTGAGCCAGTGCCAAGTATGAAGGCAGAATCGTCCCAGGTTTCCACAGCCTGCAATGCAAACGGGATGAGAGCATCATTAATGCCCACCCTCCCACCCCCACCAAAAGCCCCTCCTCTTCCCCCACTTCCACTCACAGGGATCCCTGCTTCTCAGGGCTTCCCCAATCATTTGGTGGAGGGGTCTCTTCAGGCCAAGTTACCCCCAACTCATCCCCTCCCTGCTGACCTCCTCTTGCTGTGGGTTCCTCCTCAAAGTCCGAGAACTCTGCTGTGTGTACTGGAGGTGCCTGTGGTGGAAAGGCTAGAGTCAAGAGGTGGGGCCAGATGCCGAGGAACACTGCCAAAGCCCTCCAAGCAGGAGTGAACAGGTGGCTGTCCCACTCCCTGGCTCAGGGCTCTGCAGGCCCAGGGCACCTGATACCCTCTTCACTGGGGCGAAGGTCGGAGGATGGAGACGTGGCGTTCCCTCCTTTCTCAGAAAATGCCTGACAAATGAGAAAGATGGCTGGAGTTCTGCACCATGCAACGAAACTGGTGGGTGTGGAGAAGGTGTGACAAGCGGCAGTGTTGCCATGGATACGAAAAACAGCGGGGACCCCGAGTTTCCGTCACAGAGGAGATTCAGGTCAGGGAGCAACAGGTGATGTCACCAGCCTCCGACCAAAGAAGTGTCTTTTGTTGTTGTGGGGGGAGGGGAGCTGGAGGGTGGGCAGCAAGGACCAAGTGCTGAAAAACACAAGAGCTTATGGTTTCAAATTGTGTAGACACTAGAATCAGGGGCCGAAAAGGGACCCCAAAAGGGTCTCCAGGACCACACTGCAGGAAACAGACAACTCTCACCCTAGGTGTGACCTTACCCTGCAGACCACCCCTCCCCTCCTGCTTTTTGTCAGTTTTACAGAGGCCCCTCCCAACATAGGTCCACTTCACAGCTGCTCACCTGCTGCTTAGGGCCCCCCTGACAGCTGCGGGGATTCCACCCACACACTCAACAGTACGCCTGCCCTCTAGCTCTGACCACAGTCAGGCAGTTCCTGGTCCCGGGGTGCTGGGTACTGCTTCATTGGATCTGTCCAAGGCAAGGTAGAAGTATTTCACTATGATTCTGCCACAGACACCCCTGCTCAGGCCGCGCCAATTCTGAGTCTACAGAGGTGCCCACAAGTACCCTGGTATAAGGAGCCAAGAAACGGCTCAACTGGCAATCGGTATTAGAACAGAAGGGACCTTACAGTAAGATTACTGCCCCACCCTCAGGTCCACCGCCGCCCGCAAACCTTGCCCCCACTGTCAAGTTCCACCCCTCCCCAAGCCCTATCCCTGCCACCGAGTCCCGCCCTCACTGAAGCTCAACCTCTGTCTTAAGTCCCACCCCTCCGGAGCCCAACCCCTTGAGGCCAAGCCCCACCCCCACAGAAGCTCCATCCCTGCCCCCGCCAAGTCCCACCCCTTCCCAAGCCCCACTCCCCTGAGCCCAACCCCTGACGCCAAGCCCCACCCGCATGGAAGCTCGATCTCTGCCGCTACCAAGGCCCACCCCTTCCCAAGTCCCATCCCCTCCCAAGCCCCACCCCCACAGAAGTTCGACCCCTCCCCAAGCCCCACCCCCACCCTAGCCCAACTTCTGCCACCAAGCGCCACCCACACGGAAGCTGGATCCCTGCCCCAGCCAAGTCCCATCCCCCTCCTAAGCCCTACCTCCACCTATGCCCAAGTCTCAAACCCCGCCACAAATCCCTAAAGAAGCCCTGCCCCCACCCAAGCTATGTCGGGGCCTCTTTTTAAGGCCTTTCCCTGCCCCAAGCCCTGCCCACACCCGAGTCCAACTCCTGTCCCGAGGCCTCCCACCCTTATTCCCCTGCGCTCCGCACACACACCTAAGCCCACCTTCCTAAGTCACCCCACCCCTCCACACACCCCCTACCTCAAACACCCCCTATTCCATTGCAGGAATACATCTGGTCAGTAGAAGCTGGTGGAGGCCAGGAGAGGGGTGGGACTGAAGACACTTTCCCTCCAGGGTAAGGCTCAGAGCCACTTGTCCTGACCGCAGTGGCTCTGGGCGGGGTTAGGTGTGGAAATGGCAGGGAGCTGGTGGGGTGCCATGCCTGACCCAGCGGGATCCTACTTCCAGCCCCTAGCCCCTGGGATGCCAAGCAAGATGGCGAGGATCACTGGGAGGAATCCCATGCGGTTTGGGTTGCTCTCTGTGCCCCGGGCCACAACTCATACCTGCTGGAGATGCCTCCAGACCAGAGTGCCGCAGCACCGCAACCACCCTGCGCCTGTCGCCTCCGCTGCCGCGGTGCAGGCTGGGCCAGGAGCTGGTGGCGGGAAGAGGTTGTGAGGTGACAGACTCCCCCCCCCCGCCCCGGGACTGCACACAGCCCGCTCGCGGCTGCGCCCTAGCAGCGTGTCACCCACCACCCTCTCGAAGGGGGAACTCCGTGCCCCGCCCTGCGCCCCTGTCCCTGCTTTTCCCCCGGGCGACAGGGAGTGGGAATCAAGCTGGGGGCGCCTTACGTTACCGAGCTGGGCCGAGTCCAGACTTGGATTAGCTCGAAGAAGCCCGCCAGGCCTGCCACGTGCTGTACCAGGCCTAGCAGTCCTTGCAGTTCCTGTTCCTCGTGTCTGTTCCCCATTGGACGGGATCTGTGGCGTGACAGTCACCAGCCGCTGTCCCTATTTGAATACTCCACGCAGTCTGCACAGAGCTGAGTGCAAAAGTAAAGCCCTAGCGGGTGCTCACTAAAGGAAATCCAGATCCCAGTTTATCAGGCTGTTTTCTAGGTAAAAGAATACAGCTGCTTTCTGTGAAACACAAAAGCATGAAAATTTGCAGGGTTCACCAAAAGGTAGAAAACTATCAAAGGAGTTCACTCTCCCATTATACTCTCGACTTCACGACCAAGCATTACCCATCTAGTACCCAAACTGCTTCCCGCCCTTTTCCAGAGGCGATTTCTTCCACAAAAGGACGGCTGCAATGTTTGCCCAGGGGCCCGCGAGACACTAATGCGCTGCTCCGGATAAGGGCGTGGGTGAATCTCAGTTTAGTGCCCTGGAAGGCATGCACAGTCCCCGGGAGATCTCGATAAGAAGCCAAGCTCTGAGTCGGGAGGGCTGGGGCGGGACTGAGATTCTGCGTTTCTCGAAAGCGTGATGACTGATGCGGCGAATCCTTGACGGACGCTTTGAGCATCACGGCTCCGAAGCCTGTAGTCACTTTTCAAGCTGTGGGACTTTGGTGACAGAATAAATTTCTTTTGCTTTATTTGGGACACAAAAGAAGAGGCTTTTTGGTAAAGTCTTCATAAAAATATGAAAAGCAAACCAAATTTTAAATTAAAGATTACTAAGCAAGATATCTGCAGACTCCCCTTTGAGCACAGATACGCGCTACGTCTGGGAAGGGAAGCACAGACCTGAATACGCCTTCCTTAATTAGAAGGAACTATTGAGAGGCCAGTTAATCACTCCGGTTCCTGTGCCAAGCAAAAGCGCTTACCTGCTGCTGCCAGAAAGTCGCAGACCCCAAGTAGGGGTCTACCTACCCTACCTACTTTTACCTGAGGACTCTCACAAGCCCCCACTCAGCCCCCTGGCATTACAGGTATCACGAGCTGTCACAGAGGGTGATACCATGGGAAGACGTGTTCTGACTGTGATCCTAGAAAAGTGGAGGTTAAGAAACACCTCTAAAAACATATATTGGTTTCAAGTGTACAACTTAATGATATTTGTATATGTTGCAAAATAACCACCGTAATAAGTCTATTTGACATCTATCGCCACACATAGTTTTTTTTTTCCCTTGCGATGAGAATTTTTAAAATCTCCTCTCTCAACAACTTCCAAATATACAATATAGTACACTATTATTAAGTATAGTGTCCATGCTGTCTATTACTTCCCCGGGACTTTTATTTATTTTATATGCATGTTTTTGTGTGCCCATATGTGTACGTAACATTTCCTACCCCTGATGGTATTACCAAATGAGATTATAAAATCACCCCAAGGAGCTCCATTATTATTGGTTTAGAGATAATTAAGTGCTTTTATAAATTGAATACTCAAAATTCTCAGAAATTAATGAAAGGGAACTCATTCTCACAAAACTTTATTTCAATAGTAATTATATTCCATGTGTAGTACATCAGCCTTAAAGATACTTTCCAAGATCTTTTGGTAACTGAAAACCTTAGACTTTGAGAAAAAATAAACCTTAGATTTAGACTAAATAAAGTATAGAAGGTATGCAGAATGCGTTTTTGTTAAAGAAAAAGAATAATTTTGTCCGAAAGTAAAATGACTGGTTGTTCCAGAATGAGAAAGATGAATGTGTAGGACAAAACCTGGATGGATGTGGTTCTCAGAAAAGGGATTTTATTTCTTGTGGTCAATGGTAGTTAAAGTTCAATGGCTTTATTTATAAGGTTTTAAAGATGAGCTATAATATCAAATAGCACACTGATGCAAAACTAGAATTTCGTTTTCTCTGTTAATAAGGTGACATGTTTCTTAGATTATTGGTGTGCTCTCAATAAGAGTTAATGAAAAGCTTTTCTTTGCTTCTTGAGTAATCTGCCTAGAAAGCAAGGATTCTTTCTTACCAGAATAATTTTCTTTGCTTTATGTTCACTTTATTATAGCCTTAATTACTTGAGAACCAAGTCTCACTTTTGAAAGAACTAAGGTTCTTTATAATTGCGTTGCCTCCTCTATTTACTTTTAAAATATTTTGTCACTTTGGTAAAGTAGATAGACAAGTAGTGTTTCTCGCTGAGCTATCATCTTATTTAAAGAAATATTCAAAGCTTCTGACAACTTCTTAATTTTACCTTCCACACTCAAATCCTTAGTGATATATCCTTGGTCTCAAGTTTTATTTGTGTTTTCCAAGAGGGATCCTGGAAAATCACAAAAGAGATTTCACTTTATAAAAACAGAGGTGCTACATATAATTAGGCTAATTTGATATGTCGAGTTTCATGGGCGGCTTTATCAAATCAGAATAGATGGCTAACCTTCCCTAGTTTTAATTTGTGTGGGTAAAATATGAATATAATATAAATGTTTCAGAAATTGTAAGAAGTACTTCAGGATTTGCCAGTGCCCTCATGGTCTGTGATGTATCGATGCTGCTTTGGCTGATATTAAACAGTATAGTGTTATCAGTCATAACTGCAGTTATCCTGGAAATGTTGCATGCTGCAGCAACCACTAAATTTCCTTGTCAATTGCATTATTTTTGTGATGAACTCTAATCAGATCTTTAAGTATGGGTATTTTAAGTCTCTTGTGCACTGAAGCTTCCATGAAAGGGCTTGTAATCAGCTACAGGCCGGTATGCTTCATCTTCAAGAAAAAAGGACTGTCTCAGACACCCCTGGAAAGTACTATGCCAATATGTTGTGAGGAACAAGCTTCTGATGCCATGACTTAAATAACTTTGAGATTCTACCACTCACTGGACTGAGCCAGAATTTCCAGAACTGTAGTGAAGAAGCTGATGGGTTCATCAGACGGCTGACCCAAGACAGCAGAACAAGAATCAGCTATATAGGACTGACTGTGCTCCTAAAGGGTGACTGTGGGTTTATTTGGAATACTGCTTATGCTTTCAGCTACTTTGCCCCTCTTTATAGACTTCACAGGTTACCATGTAACAATTTGTAAATTGGACTGAATCCTGTAATCTTGCACACGTTGTCAACCTGTAACGAATTTCCACTTGTTCTAGTTCCTTTCAATATCTGATTACAACCTTCCAAACTAACATTTCTCATTTGTCTCTCTCCCTCCTGATTTGGCACCACAGAGACCTAAAACCTGACTGCTTAATCCTTATCAAGACTCTAAGTTGCCTCGAAGCTGGCCTTTCCTCCCGGAATCTGAAGAAGCACTGAGAGTTAAAGGCCCATGACTTGCTATATATACTTCAAAGGATTTATGACCCTAGCAGACCAGGCAGGAGTCACATTTCTCTAGAACAAGTCACTGACTGGGTCAGTAAGGACAGTCATGCCTGCTTTTATATGAGAGGCATCCCTCTTTTAAGATGTCTGACACTAAAATAACTGTCCCTTGGCATCACCTCTCAACCGATGGGTCTGCTGATTTTGCAGGAGGGATGCCTCCAAGAGTCCTTAGGAGACTATTTCTTATACCCTGCTTTGCCCCACTCAGATCAATGACCCCTCTAAACTGTTCAGCAAGGAATGAATGTCAGTTTGCCTTGAACAAAAGGAGAAACTGACAATGTTGAATTTTACCTGAGCCCTGTGAACCAGGAAAGCAGCAAAGAAATCCCCCTTGCTTTGTGTTCTGGGAAGTGGCTCACTGCAGAAAAACTCTTCCCGCAGAGGACTTAGATAACACTAAGGGATGACCCTCTTATTTCCTATGACAAAGCCAGACACAGACCATCCAAACTCTGATTCTTTACTTCATAAATGATTAGCTAAATTGTTTTGTACCAATGATGCTTTTAATCAAATTTTGGTTCTGTTTCTCTCCTTCCTCCAGGACCCTGGACTTTGGCCCATCCCCAGCCTGAGTCAGCAGACAGCCCCTCCCGCGAATAGGCTGGCTTCAGGGCAAAATACTCTCTCATCTGCTGTGCAGTCGTGCCACCCTTTTATCCCTCTTCTCCACATCTGATTCTTTCTAACCTTGCTTACTCTTCTTTATAAAAGAACAACTTTCCCCCTAACTTTTCAGATGCTTGCAGAATTGATGATCACAGCATTCTCCCTACTGCAAAAGCCCCGCTCCCTCTATGGCAATAGACCATTTTCCCTCTTTCCATAATTCTTCTGAATAAAAGTCTCTCCTTACTAAGTGTGTATTTGTTTTTTACTTAACAAGATTTAATATACAATAAAGCACACCCTGTTTAAGTGTACAGTCTGATGAGTTTTGACAAATGTATACATCTATATAATCACCATCCCAATCAAAATTTAGAATGTTTCCATCACTCCGTCAAAGAGTGCATACTGTGTGATTCCACTTATATAAAACTCTTTAAAATATAAAGTAATCCATAATGACAGAGAGCATATTCATATTTCAACAGCTTTATTGAGATATATTTAACACACAAGAAACTGCACATATTTAAAGAGTTCATTTTTATTAGTTTTGACACACGTATATATCTGTGGACTGATCGCCCCATTAAAATAGTGAACATATACATCACCCTCAAAACTGTCCTCGTGCTTCTTTGTAATCCGGCCATGCTGCAGCCATCTTTCTAGGGGTAGGGGGACATGGGCAGCACTCACGAGCAGGGATCAGTGTTTAGAGGGTGTTCAGAGGGAAAGGAGTCCTGTAGGTGCTGTTAGGTAACGGGCCTGGCACACAAGTTGCTCCCGGGGAACAGCACTGTGCAGAAGGAGCACAGTAAGGAGGGCCTGAGCAGGGACATTTCATGGCACAGAAGGCACAGTAGGAAGCACTCGCAGGCAGAGTGCACGGTGCAGAGGCCATTCACAGGCAGGGCGTGCTATACAGAAGGCTGGATGGAGGCAGTGTTCATGGAGGAGCCCGTCAGGAAAGCAGTGCCACTCTTTCCCAAGCAGGCCGGGTTGAGAACAGGGAGTCAGTGGCTTACACAAGCAGTAGAAGGCTGGAGCAGTGAAGACTGCTGGTGTTGCATGAGGAAAAAGCTCCTAGTGGTCCCAGCTGCCTGCAGGACGGTGCTGGGTGATTCTCAGGAGGTTTCCCAGAAGCCACTGGGAAAAAATCCCATGTGTGCCCTCTTTCTGACAACCTATAATGCCCAGTGATGCTGCCAGAGAGTAAGGACTTCTCCTCTAGAGTACTCTAGTAGCTGGGGAATTGAGCCCAGAAGCACCTGATGAGGGATTCTGGGACATGCAGTTCCTAGGGTTATCCCTCAGTATCAAGGAGAAAGTGTGCAAAGGGGCAGAGATGCTGCCTGGTTGCTAACAGCCAGTACAGGATGGCCCACCTCTTTGAACACTCACCATCCACAATACTTCTATTCACATTTTTCTTCAAAGTGATCAAGCATGATGCAACCATATCTCGTATAGGGGAATATGCCTTCACCTTCTCCAAGGAGGGGCGATGTCAAAAGTCCCATTTGATACCCTCTCATTCTCTGGGGGATGTCTAGTTCTGTCATAATTATGCTTTGATATACTTGATCAATAGGTTAGATTATAAGATTAAGCACCACTCACAATTTTAACATAGGATTTTGAAATGGGAGAAATAAGAATATTGGGTCAGTATAGCTTCTATAGCTCTTCGATTTGCAGCTGGCCACAAGGTCACGGTCAGTATTTGTGACTTCCTTCTTCCACTAGAATTTCAGTTCCCTATGACCTAATCTTGCTGGTTGTGGTTGTTTACCTGGTGGGAAGATACAAACCTTCTTTCTTAACCAATCTGATCCCTTAGTGGTCTTGCCTGCATGAGTCATTACAGTCTTCCATTACTGTGTATTATTGGACATGGGAACACAGAGATACTCCCAGAACATTGATCTCCTAAGTTCCAGATATGGTCCTTCCTGCCTCCACTGTTTAACAGCAACCCTTTTCCCCTCTCAAGCATTAAGAGCAGTCAGCCAGCTGGTAAAAGAACCCTCTTCTTCGTTGGTTCAGTGGCAAGAAATGCCTCAACTGACCAGGTGGCAGTCTCAAGTTCCAACTCAATGTAACCAGCGTTGAGTCTCCTGGTGGAAGCTTTTCTCCCTTGGGAACTTCATAGGGCGAAGATACTGTGCAGAGAAACATTCTAAGAGGAAAGCGTTCTGTAGAAATTCACAGGTGGAATACATTCATGAGCAGAGTCCCTGGGGGACATCATGTGGGAACGCATGGGGTGGGGGGCCCGCACAGGTGTGGATCTCTGAAGGAAGAGGAAGAGGGGAGGCTGAGTACTGGGATCAACCTGTTTGGTGGGAACCTGCTCTGCTAAGTGATTTTTCAAAATAACACTACCTTACTTTTCTTTTAGGTCTTTGTGTTACATACTGTTATCAACAGAGAATCCTAGAAATATCTGGTTAGGAGTTGCTGTAATAGTCCTTGTCTTTCGAACTGGTAAAACTTCTTCCTTTCCTAATGGTACTCGTATAGCCAAGATGGCGGCTAAGGTTGCAGTGAGAAAGCAGCTACGGGGACACTAGTTCAATGCCTATTGAATACTGGGTCCCAATGTCCGTGCTCAGTAGTGGAGGGATCTCTCTGTCGTGTTTTCTACCTTTCGACTGAATTCTTGATCACCCTTTTTGGCCCTAGGCTGGATCAAGACATAGATGGCATGTAAATTATATTTTCAGATACAAAACTCAGAAGCATGGATTGCTTGATAGGTAGAATGACTATTCAACAAAATTCTGACAGCCTGGGACACTGGACTTAATGAGAAAGGTGAAAGTCTTGCCTATTGATATACATCTGCTGGAATGGATTTGGGTGTGATGGGGGAGCACCTTTGAGGAGGGTGTTTAAGAGGTGTGTATTCAGAATTACTGTCAAAGAAGAGTTGATGGGACCAGGGGTCTTTACATGGGAGAAGAGTTGACAGAGAGAGAACTCAATAAACCTCTTTATCTATTTCAGGTGTGATAGTTAAAGGGAAACATGTTGTAACTCAAGAATGCATTTCCACTGACAGAATGGGCTTGTAAGGACCTAAGCTCCTGGTCATTTCAAGTGTTCAACAAGGACAAGGCGGCCAAGCTGCAATAATGAAAGGGAGGATGGGCCCAAAAGAATAAAATATTCTTCACTAAGATCTGACAGGTCTAGAGTTCCACACTCCTTGTACATCCACAGTTTCTAGATCATGCTACTTTTTTTTCTCTTTAGATTTGATACTTCTTAAAGCTTTTATTTTTGTAGAGAGAATGGCTTCAAGTAATAGGAGAAAATAAATCACACCATCAAATACACCAAGTTATTACATTTAAAAAAGGAAACCTTAACATTGACACATGAAATATCTTAAGATTTATTATAATTGTGTACATTAATGTGGGTTAAGCAAGGCTGATTTTAAATGATAGGCGATTAAAAAGCAGCAAACATGTAATGCAACCACCTCTTTTCCTTAAGTCTACAGAATTCTGTGCTTTCTTAAACATGAAAGAGGTTGTTTTGGATTGAAATCAGTATCTTGCATATTGGGTCTAAAAGTCCCTCAAAGGTAGAATGTATCTTGAAGGTGGGGAAGCCAGCCTATCTTGGACCTCTTTATCCTGCACTCCATCAGGTAGGCACTCATGGAAGGCACCTCCCACCCAAAGGAGCTACCTTTCTTTCCCTTTCACTCATTCACTCAGCATGTATGCATCAGTCCCTACCATGTGCCAAGTCCCACGCTGAGGGCTAGTCTTGAGGAAGACCAGCTCATATTTAGTGTTGGCACGTTGCATATTGTACCACTTTTCCTCTCCACAGAAACTCTGATGCACATCTAGGCAAATACATGGAATGTTCCTCTCTGATCATTTGGCAAGAAGAAGCCACCAGCCAATTAATTGCATAGGACTCAGAAACTGGAGAGAGAAGGAGAGACATCTTCTAATTAAATCAAGACAAAAGGCCCTCATGTTTCATCACAAAAACTCTCAGTTTCTTCTGAGAAAAACTTACACAGTGATGCTGGTCCCAAAGGCAGAGGAGCCCAGATGAACCTGAGCAGAGCATCAGCTGACTGCATGAATGGGCCTACATCTGTCCAGCTGGCCAACAGGTTTTTCTGTTTCAAGTACCTGGGGCCCCAGAGGTTGCCAGTAGCTTGTGACAGAGTCTAGACTGGAAAACAGGAGGCCATTTAAGGCTATGTGCTCCAATCAGCTAGCCCACTGGAGCTTTCCATGGGCTGACAAGCTCCTCTTTGGGAAGGTCTATGAGTCAAATCTCTTCCCAGCAGAGAGCAATTTATTTCAGAAGCATTTTCACGGAAAAGAGAGGTGGGGGGGCTGACACTTGTAGTATTTTATGGGGACCCAGGATGCCCTGCAATTTCGCACCTTCTCCTCTTTGTAAAAGTGGGCCTCAGGGAAGGCCTGAGGAGGGCAGTGTTCCTGGGAGGATTATGTAACCTCCACACAGTGCTTGGCATATACTCGGCACTCAATCAATGCTCATAACTGTGGTTACTGTTGCTGGAGAGTGCATGGGCTCTGGAGAGAGACAGCAATGGCTCTATACAATGCAGTGATCACCTCTCTGAGCCTCAACATCCTCACCTGCCAAATGGGGACACGAACAGCCTCTGCACAAAATTAGTATGCAGATTAATGTCATCACTTTGTGATAATGCCTGGTTATGTAGTAAGGCCTCAAGAAACATTAGCTAATTTTCTCCCTTCTTGATCCTGGTGGACTCTATACATCCTAAAATCTACTTTAGGAGATTTCTGTATAAAGCTTAGGGATAGGAAATTGAGGGCAAAGGTACTAATTAGCTGTCAAGATTCAGCCACAGATGTCCCTTTGGTCAGCAGCCACCTAAGAATCACATCTATAGAATTTAAACCTAATGTGCAAACTTTCTAATATATGCCCACATGCCTGTAGGAAAAAAGTCAACTGTACTGAAAGCTAGGTAGGAGGAGGTAATTAAAACCTGCCATATAACTCAATGAAAAGCAGCTAGCTACCCATAAAAGTATATGGAAAGTTTAAAAAATAAACAAGCTAAACATTAGCCTATGTCAATCCCTAGCAGTCAATGTCTATAATTTACCCACCAGGGATCGTCAACAGTCTTCAGCCTGGCCCTTCAGAAGCTTCAGGGTGTCTCCTACTGCTCTTAAGTCCCAAAGGTACACTCAGAACTGTGAACCAGAATGTGATCTGTTCTCTGTCCCAAGAGTCAGGACACACTGAACCCCATGCTCCTGCACAGGCCTATCATGTCACGCCACCTCAACTCATCAGGAAGCCACCGTGTCCTAGGGAAGCCAAGATGGAATTCTTTGCTTGAGCCTGAAGCAAGATCATGGGTGCGAAGTGCTTTCTAAGCTATAAAAAGCTATACGCACAAGTAATTATCATAGCATCATTAAGATATGCTACTGGATGTAAGCAAGTTCAACTCAAGAAGGACAAAAGCATGGAGAAATCAAGTGGAGGAGGGGGAAGTGACGGAAGAAGAGCCAGCTACTCGGAGTAACTGTCCAGGAGTCATCAGCTTCTTCTCAGCCTGAAGAAGCAAAAGAAAGTAGAAGTATCCATGAGACTGGAAATGCACACCCAACCCAATGACCAGTCAGAGGCTCTTGGGGAGGGTGAGGCATCAGGAGTAACAGTCCAGGTCAAGGTGTCTTCTGGAGAAGAGGCAGAACGGGCTTGTAGCTGGTGGAGAGCCTGGTTGCTACCCATTCCCACTGACTTCAAGGGAGATATTCTGCTCTGTGTTCATAGCTGGGGGAGGCGCTAAGGAAGAGGGGCTGTCAGGATCACCAGGCACCACAAAGCTCGGACACTGGGGTCAATTCTGTAGGCTTTTAGCATGCAAACTTATTTTCAGGCAGAGTTGACAATGTGGCCAAGAGGCTGACCAAGCAGCCCTTCCTGGTCAGGCCTGCTCCAGGACAGCACCATCCCTTCCCACACATACACACTTATCTTGGACTTTACCTGTCGCTGGTCCCCCATACATTGTTTTACTGAATACCTTGGCTGTGGAGTCCTGATCTGATGCTATACAAGCAGTGGTAGAGGTGGTCCAAGGGACTGTGGCAGAGACTTCTGGACCTGAAGCCGAAGTCCTGACCGAGGATCAGGTTGAGGTCCTGATTCTGCCACCCACTACCTAGGTGTCTCCCCATGTCCTTTTCCTTTCTAAGGCTAACAACAAAGGCCTGGCTGGCATCCTAGGGTGTAGCTGAGGTGCTGCATGGAAGGCACTTCTTGAGAGGAAGAGATTATGATTCCCACAACTTGGAACTGTCCATGAGGAGGGTCTTTATCTGTGCCATCTAAGACTTCAAAGTATCACAGGGCATAGTGACACAAGGACTTGGGGTCCTCTGAACAGAAAGGCTGAGAGAGATAGCAGTGTCCCAGGTTGAGATTCAGGGAGAGACCAGGGTACACTTCTTCACCCTAATAAGTTTCCTCGTTGCTTGGACCTTGGGGTGCCAGCACCCACCTAGAAGAGCTTCTCATAGCATTTCCCACAGTGAATGGTGTCACGGTGAATGAAGATCTGATCCAGAAGCTCACCCATCGGTTTACTGCAAATCCCACACTGAAAGAAAAACAAGCTAGAGGTCAACATACGAGTAAAGTAATATAAACGAGTAGACTTTGAAGTAGACCAAAAAAATGGCAGAAAACAGAGACAAAGCCCAAACTAAATAAAACTAAAAACAAAAACCTAACAGGCAGAATGATCACACAGTGGTTAGGAGCCCAGGTTTCAGAATTGAGCCTGGGTTTGAGCCCCAAATCCATGACTTATGAACTGGGTGAGCTTGGGTGAGTTACTGAGGCTGAGCCTCCATTTCCTCATCTATAAAATGGGCACACTGGCAGGTTATCAGAAAGATTTAGCAAGGTAGTTCATGTAAAGTGCTCAGTCTGGGGGAGACGTAAAGTAACTGCTCAGTAAATGGCAAGGTCATTGCTGTTATAGGAGGGCTGGGGGACATTAACTGTGATATTTAAAGTTCAAAGTAAGGTATATGAGGGCACAATGAAAGGGAAGGCTACCTCAGCAGTCCAGTTTCTCTGACTTCATGCTTCTCAAAGCTGCCTCCCTGGCAAACGCCTGAAGGATGAGAGCATCTTGCCATCTGCAGCAGACCCCCCTTGTACTAGGGGCCAGCACAAGGTGGCCTGCACACAGTCTCAAATAAGAGGAGCCCAAGAGTCCCCTTATGGCTGGGTCTGCAGCTGTCTGCAGCACCCCCCTGGGGTAAGCCTTCCAGCTCCCGGCTGAAAGAGGCGAACAGCTGCTAGGATCCTTAGCTCCCTCTGCTCATTCTCGCCAAGCACCTCTCTCTGATGACTCTGTCTTCCATTTTTCAATTCTTGTCTCCTGGCCATTTTATTCTTCAGTGTAAATTAATCAGCCTTCTGTCGTTTTAGCTACTGTGGATCAGGACTTGAACCTCAACTTAGCCAACTAATGATGATCTATTTAGGGGGTCACCTCTGGAAACACAGAAAAAAACCAAGACAATGATCGGGCCTTGCAACGTGCCTTACACTGAGGAGAACACAGACCCTAAAGGGTTGTTATGATGCTGTGCCCATAAGTGTCCTCTCTTAGACAAACAACAAGATCCTACCGTATATATAGCACAGGGGACTATATTCAATACCTTGTAATGGCCTCTAATGAAAAATAGGGAAAAGTAATATATTTGTATAAATTAATCACTATGCTGTATACCAAAAATAAACACAACATTGTAAACCAGCTGTACTTCAATAAAAAAATGTGCTCTGTGTATTCCTAAGTGTAATAATACAAACTAGTATTTTGAAATGTTATGTCAATCTAACAAAGGCAACAATTAAAGGTAGTGACAGACTAGTTTATACATATAAGCCTGAGCAATGGGATGACCTTTCCTGGGAGGCTGCAGAGTGTAGCTGGGATAACATTGGCTCTGATATCAGAACTGGGATTTCGACCCTTGGTTCTGAGCAGCTCTGTGATCTTAGAAAAAAATCTCCTCTTCACCTCTGTGTTCATGGCCCATGGTGGCAGCTCTCAGGCACCCTACCTGCATTCTAAGAATTCCCCAGGAATACCAGGCCTCACTATTTTGCCACAACTCCGAGTTCCCCAGCCCCTACGTGAGCCCCAGTCAGGCAAGGTTACAATGCCGGCCCTTCCGTGCTGCCTCCCCCTGTGCTCTCCTCCTCATCCCTGTTTCCTCTGCACACACGATGGAGACCTGCTCAGCCACCTGAAAAATCCCCTGTGTAACTCCTTGCCTCCGACTCCAGACCCACCTCCCTCATAAAGCCCCCTGAAAACCCACACCAACCATACCCTCTCCCCAACACTTGGCCCTGTGAGACCAAATGTGCCAAGAGTTGCTTAGGTCTCAGACTTCCGTAATTTTGCTCTGTTAGTTAAGGATATAAGTATACTTAGGTACATAAGTATAATTAAGTAATTCGATATATAACCGAAAGTTGACAAAGTCTTCTAGGATTTTTCATGTAAGCCCAGGAATCAGGAAAACAGAATGTTCTTTGTCAAACCACATGTCACAGTCCCTCTCTACCACTGCTCCTGAAAATTCTGGATCCACGCAGATGGAGGAGTTCCTGCCACCTGGCCTTTTGTCCATTCCTCCAATGTTCTGGGCCCTTCTCTGCCTTGGTCACTGCTCTGGCCAGACTTTAGGTGGAACGGCAGCCCCAGCTGGAAACTTGTTAGAGGTCGATTCTCAGGTCTCATGCAGACCTAGTGAGTCAGAAACTGGGTTGGGGCCCAGTACTCTGTGTGTTAACAAGCCCTGTTAAATGGGCTCTGCATGGCCTACACTTCCTTTTGGCCCATCTACCCGTCCCCTGCCCTGGGTCTGAGACAGTATGTCACACCTGCCCCTTTCTCCTCAAATGTCCAACACTCCTTCCCCACCTGTCGCTCGAAGAGCATTCTATTTTTTATTGACTAAGAAAACAGATGCATCTCCTGTGTGTGACCACGTATTCGGCCTTTCCTATCCCTGCCATGTGTCAACTGGCACCCATCTTTCTCAGCTACAGAAGTACATCACGGTCACCATCAGCCTCTCTTTCTCCTGCATCATTGGTTTGCTATATCTACTGTACCTCTCCAGATCATAAACCAATGCTTAGCACCTCTGCCCTACCGTTAGCTTGCTCGGCTCCCTTATGAAGCCAATCCCTCAGGAGAGTCTCCCAGACTCACTCTTTCTACTTCCCCGAGTCCTGTTCTGTTATGAGGAGTCCATTCCAGTCAAGCTTCTATCCCAATCACTCCACCAAAACTGCCACTACTGAGGTCACTGATGGCTTCCATGCTGCAGAATTCAGTGGTCAATTCTCAGGTTTTGTCCTATTTGATCTCTCAGCAACCACTGACAGGGTGACCACTGCAGCCTTCTGAGAAACTGTGTCACTTGGGGCACTCCGTGTTACTTTGCTGCCTCCTCTGGAGACCCTTCCTCTATTTTCAAACATCATCCCCAATCCAGCCACCATCTTGACACTGCCAGCTTCCACATCGAGTGACTCATTTCTCCAGCTTGATCAACTGCAACACTTTCCTAATTGATCTCCCTTTTTTCATTCTTGCCCCTCTGCAGTCTCTTCTCTGCCTAGCAGACTAGGGATTCTTTAAAAACCACGAATCAGACCTAGTCACTCCCCTGCCCAAACCCTCTACTAGGTTTCAATTGCATTTAGAATAAAATTCCAAGTCTCTCTGTGTCCTGCAAGGCCTACACGAGCAAGCTCTTAGCCAGCTCTGGGAGTTTATCTCCTACCACTCACCCCTCACTCGTGCCATTTCACCCAGGTGAGCTAGAATACTCCATGCTCCTGCCCCAAAGCCTTTGCGCTTGGCCCTCTGGTGGGAACAGTATTTCTCCAGAAAACTGTTTTTGTCTCTCCATGGTACTAAGGACAGAGAATTGTCAACACTCATTAACTCCCTCGGACTTGGAAGCTCATTCAGCTCCCAGATCTGCAAAGCCTCTGAGATGGAGCCCTGTCCACATTCTCTGAAGCCATCAACGCCCCCTAGATGTGGATGATGCTCTCAGCAGCAGCACCCCTCTTCTCTTCCTTACCTTAAAACAGTAGTCATGGCAGCAGATGCCAAGATGTTCTAGGGTAATCTTTGGAGAGTCTCCGATCTCCCGGTTGCAGTAAGTACAGATCCCACCAGTTGTTCTATGAAATAAAAAATAAGAATCTGTGGTCAGGCTGGCATGCAGACTACTGATGTGATGCAGCCAGACCCTCTGGTTTGACACAGCTCAGGTTTGCTCCTAGGACTCCTAGCCCACCACCTTTTTCTGTGCAACTGGTCGCATAGCCTTGGGCCAGACCGGACCTCAGTCCACTAGAGACCTTCACATTGTTTCTAGAAATCAGCCATGTATCTTCACCCTACTCTCTGTCATAGATATGGACATCTTGCTGTGATTCTCATTCCAGGCAGCTTGCGTCTCCCTGTCCCCCTGACTAGCATATCTGGGTGCGAGGCTATTCCCTCTAGAACAGGAAGACCCACATCTTCTCCTATAGGAGTAGACTGGGCTTCCTGTCCTGATGGCCCTACTCTTCATGCCTGGGACCACTGAGTCCTGCCTCTCAGACCCTACAGCCCTGGACCCATGCTGCCCCTGTGATACTCCAGGGGCTATCACAAAGTCAGCCTGGCTGCAGAGCCTGCTGGGGGGAATCTCATACGGAAGTCCTAGATACCGAATTCTAGGTTAAGTATCTCCCCAGGTCCAGTATCCCTGCCTTTGTTCCTGGAGCCACCCCTGCTTTTCTTCCTCGGACAGAACTCGCTGAAAGTTCCTATCTGTCCTGCTGTCCCAGGGCTCAGTCTCTTGACAGTGTTGCTAAAGACTCCTGTCCTCATCACAGGCCTGGTCCTCCCTCGTATTTTACCACCACCAGTTGCAACTCACAGTTAGATGGCAGAGTAGAAACATCCCTTACCTGGGAGTAGTCAGAGCCCTGGGATTTAGGCCTGCCTCCACTGCTAACTCACTGTGTTCACCCTCTGACCTTAGCTGGATTCAAAGGCTTTAGTTGCCACAAGTGTGACACCCTGATAAGGGAAGCAGCACCCTTGCTGTGGTGAGACACATCAGATCCAGAAATGGATCAGAAGCAGCAAAGCAGCAAACAAAAGCAAAGGGGCTTAGCGTGTAGATCTCCCTCAGCTGTTTCTCCTCTGTAGCTCTGCGGACTTCCCGGTGATGCAGCAGACCTACCTCTCAGACGGGAGTTTCTTCTCCATGTTGCATGAGTCCTCAATGCTGCCAACGCTGCAACGGGAGCGTGGTGGGAGAGGGGAGGGCAGAGAATGGGAGCCAGATCACTACCACGGTCATGAACGCAGAGTGCTTTTCTGATTAACCTTGTGGTCACAAGCTGAGACATGACTCTGCACGACCAGCCATCATCTGTTATGCTAAATGGCAGAAGAATCTTTAACTTGGTGCCAAGGAGGCATAATTCTCTCAGAGAGAAGCCCTTGCAAGGGGGACAAAGAAGATGTGCCGTGGTGAGAAAGATGACAAGGTGGGTGGCTAGGATTCTTGAGGCCGTGTGTACCAGGAGAACCCTGAGTCTCACTGACCAGGGGGAAGGGGCCGTGGCTTTTCTCCCCACATATGTGCCTGGGTTATAATATAATAGTCACCAGGAGCCCACTCACAGCAGAAATCAGACACTAGGAATGGGAACAAAAAAAAGTGAAAAAGAAAGAAACAGGGGGAAAAAAGAAGGAAACATTGCAACACATCTGCGCTTAGGTTACAAGGTTGGATTAGGAGTGAGGTTTTTTTTCCTTTTTGCATTTTCATTTTTCCATAGTATGACTTTTTACAATAAAACCTAATGGTTAAAATAAACTATTGCCAGGGAAAGGCAACTAGGTAGAAACTTTGGAACGTGCTTTAGTGAAGCTGCCATTCTCACAGGAACTCTGTGATGAGCCGAGGCTGAGTGTCCTCAGGGCCATGCTCAGAGCAAGGGGAGCTAGAATTTCAGCCCAGCTTCTGATTTCTTCTGAGCATTGAGCTAATCTCTAAGCTTCCTGGGAGGTAGAGCAAAAGTGGAAAACATACTGGACTACACAATACTCACTGTATAATTAAAGAAAGTACTAGCTTTTCATAAGTTGTAATCCTTTGAATGTTAAATTCAATTTTAAAATAAATTTAATTGTCAGAATTAAATGTAACAGAATGGTGGAACTGGGAGTGCTGGAGGTTTTCCAAAAACCTCCCTGAATAAAACTACAGAGACAAAAAACAGATCATTAGCGGCCAGGGGCTGTGACTGGTGGTGGAGGGAGCTGCTAATGTGTCTGGGGCTTCCTTTTGGGTGATAAAAATGTTCTGGAATTGGGTAGTGGTAATGATTGCAAATGTACTAAAAACTACTGGACCGTACACCTTAAAGAATGAATTTTATGATATTTGAATTATATCTCAAAATAGTCATTATGAAAAACCATTCTAAGGAATTACACATGAAGAAACTGAGGCTCAGAAAGGGTGGGCATCTTGTCCAAAATAACCTAACAAATGGGGGTTGAACCGGGACTTGAAGTTGACCCCTACACCCATGCTCATCACTGCACAGCAGCAGTGAAAGCTGGTCTGGAATCCCCAGAGGCCCAATCCAGAAATAAGGCCAGGATGCTCCTCTCTGTCACTACAATCCTAACCCTAGCAGTGGGGCGATGTGTGATAAAAAAAATTCCCAGGAGGACACTGTCTTAGCATGGGTTACTTTTTAACTGAGGTGGCATGGAGGTACCCTTCAATGTGGCATCAGGAAGGAAGCAAAGAGATGATGAGTGAAAAGTGATGACTGATATCAGGACCTGCAGTCAAATATGTTTTCAAGTGAGGCAACATGGCATGCTGGGATGAGCATGGGAGCTGAAGAGAGGAGCCCTGAGTTCTGGAATGGGATGGCATTAACTAGATGAGCTCTAAGCTCTGTCAGCAGCGATGCTCTCAGGATTTCACAGAAGAGACAAAGAAACAAAGACAGGCAGAGATGGATGGTGCTGGAAGTAGAGTGTGGGATGAATTAATGATAAAGGGGGAACCCAAAGACAGCAAGTCAGAATAGCTGGAAAGGCATAAAGCATGTCTATGAACAATTAAATCATCTATCTGTTCAATACAGAAGCTACTCTGGGTCAAGCCCTTGATGATGCAGGAATGAGGACAAAACAGGGCCTGGCAGGAGAAGGCCATGGCACGGAGGGATCTGGGGCTCACTCTCACCTGTTGTAGAGTGAAGACAGCAGCGTCCCAGAAGAGCGCTCCCCAGCATTCATGTACTCTTTCACGCAGACAATCCCTTTGCTGCAGAAAGAGCATAGCCAGACAGAAGTATATTGGAAGATTCCAGGGGACTGGGCCTAGGCTAAAGGAGGGGTCCAGAACAGGGAGGACCCCCTCCCCATTTGGATTGAAGGAAGTGAAGGAGCTTGTGGGAAGGCAGAGGTGCTGCTGGGTTCTAGCCACTACTTTGGGGCAATGAAACCAGCAAATGGAAGCTGCCAGGCTGCTGAGCCCACAGTGGCCTTAGGCTGAAATCAAAGCCCATGAGTTCAGCCCACTGTGTGCAGATCTGAGAGTGCTAGAAAGAGGCTACCCTCCTTTCTGCAGATCTCAACACCACAGTAGGCACCGCATCCCCCAACACTTCAGTCCAGTGGACTTTCCATCTTCCTCTCTGACCACGTTTTCTTTCCCTTCTGCCCGAGACCAAGATAGCCTCTAAGCCTCAGTCCTAGACTGCTGGTCCTCACAAGCTCTGTGCGAATCTCCATCAGCAGTCTAACCCCTCCCTTCTCACTCCTGGAGCTCCAGAGGTCTAGAAGTCATGTCACCCTGGAGAGGCCCCTGGCGACATTAGATACAAGGTTTACTTCATGCTGAGCTCACCACAGACCCAACTTTGGCCCTATTTCCATGCTGTGCACTCCAGCTCCTCTGATCTCCCCCCACACACACACACCCCTCACTCAGCCTCCTTGCGATGGCTCCCTTCCTACGCTCTAAGATGGCAGGTGAAGCCAGGAGTGCAGGTGAGGCAGTGGGTACGCGCCTCTCCTCACAACACATAATGTGAGACAGACAGAGACCCAGGCGTGTTCCCCAGGAGATATCAGCAAGGTCTCAAGGACAGCAGAGACCTAGAAAGGCCCACAGACAGCAGTTCATGTCAGAGGAACTGAGGCTGCACTTTGTGGCAGCTTGACCAACGGGCTGCTGGGATTTGGAGGAGGCACTAGAGCTAATGTCAGGGAAGCAACATAAGACAAAGCCAAGTCCTTTAGCTCCAGGAAGGAAACAGCCCAGAGAATATCTTCTTACCTGGTTGACTTGGAGTCCAATTCACTTGGAGACGCTGGGATGTAAACATCAGGCTGCTCAGAGGTGGCAGTGGTGGCAACAGTGACCATACAGCTTGAGGGGTTTCTCACCCTGAAAGAAGTGAAGGGAGGGGCAAGTGTGTCACCACTGAGAGCTGATGTCTTCCAGGGTCAAACAGGGTTTTTAGGGGCTAATCCCAAGACTGTGGCTTAAAAGCATGCTGACATTTTTTCAACAACTCTTGAAAATCACAGCTTTTGTTCTTTGAGGCTCCTGAGATCAATGGGTAGAAGCATTCATTTTACAGATGGGAAAACCCAGGCTAGGTGACCCAAGTCACACTATAAGTCAGCGGCAAGAGCACTTCCAGCGTGTGCCCAGAACAGCCCCTGCAGCCAAGAGCCTTGGCCTATGACTCACATGAGGCTCCAAGGACTTGGCAGACATAGCCCCACTCACCACTTCAGTGGACAGGGCAGCCCCTCCCTGCAATGAGCCCCCCACCCCCATCCTCCAGTGAACTCTCTGGAGAACAGAAGGCTGAGGGAGAGAGGGGCAGACTAGCTCAGGCAGGGAAGAGATCTGGGTGTACCTCACTCTGGAAGACGCCTGCTTTTTCCGCACCTCCACCACACTTCAGGGCGTTCTTTTGGGTTCCGTTACTGACTCTCCCCCATTTGTCCCATTTGCCTCCCATTTGTCTCATGCTTGCTCCCTGTTCAGCAGCCTTAGCCCTGGGTTAATTTTGGCTTCTCTCCAACATGGCGCCACTCAGATCATCTTCCAGAGGTGGCTGCATCCACCCAGCCAAGGGATATTACCCCTCTGCCAGAAAATCCAGTGCCCAGCCCCTCAACTAGTTCAGAGTGGGGAGGGGTGGGGAGGGTAGAAAACAATCACAATCTGGCACCTGCCTAGCTCCCCAGCCTCATCTTCGCAGACCGTGCTGTGTGTACCTGACCTCTCTCACGCCTTTGCATGTGACACCACTTTCTCCTCTGGGAAGCCCTTCCAGAGTACCTGCCCTCTGACCCCAGACTGAGTGAGGTGCCTTGCCTCAATGTGCCCAGTCACCATGTGCCTATTCCTATGTCACTCTAGGACACAGGAATGCACCATGGGGACTGGAGGAGGTGGGCTGGCTGCGAGGGAGCCTTGTGAGAACCTGGAAAGACAGATGGACAAGAAAACAGAGAACCAGACGGTGTGAAGAGAACTGACTAGAAGAGGAAGGAAATAGCATCCACTTCTGATGGAACAACTTGCAAGTGTCGGGCATCCTCTGACCCACAGCCAGCACAGTAGTCAAGGGGTCAGCAGACCTGATGAGGCAAGGATCAAACATCCCATGGGGACCCCTCCAGGGCTGCAATGTGAGGAATGGGAGACCTCCAATGGCATGGCTCCCCGTTCATCATCAAGGACTGTCCTACCTCCCTCCTACCTCTAGTTTACAAGGTTTGGCCCTGGCCCTGGCCCTGGTCCTGCCCACCTAGTCTCCTATCCCCCAATCACCTCACCTCCTACCTTCCAACCACAGGACCCTTCTTTCAGTCCCTTCTCCCTGACTCCCTCTCCCTCCATGGCTTCCATATGTGCTCTGCTGCTCTGTCTGCCTGAGCTTCCTCTTTGGTTCTCTGCCAGGCTGGCTCCTCCTTGTATTTCAGGTCTCAACTGAACTCCCCCTTTTCAGCAGAAAAGGTTTCCACAACCACCGTAGCTACAACACTCCCTGCCCTGGCCTCCCTCCATCAGAACAGCAGATAGCCTTCTTTTCTGAGCTTCTTAAAAACAGAGAAGCAGCAGATGTAGCACGGTGATCAGCAATACAGGCTTTGGGCTGTCTGGGTTCTAATTCCTGTTAGGTCACTGTCTAGCTGGATGACTATTGGCAAACTATTCAACCTCCCCCCACGTCAATTTCTCACGTGTAGAACAGAGATGATGTCAGTACCTCCTCCACAGTGGTGGTATAAGAACTGAGTAAGTCCATATAAAGCACAAGAACAGTGCCTGCATATTCTCAGCACACAGCAAATACCAATGGTTACTACTGTGGTGTTGCTACTATGGTATTTATTCATTGTGTGCTTCCTGGGTCAGGAGGCGGGGCTGGCCATCTTGTTCAATGCATATATGGTGGCTACCTACCACTGGCTCATGAGAGACTTATACATCACCTCTGGGTCATGGCTAGTGGCACTTGGTTATCCCCAAACTCATCGCCACTTTCGGGAAAGATGTCTGGGGAGCTAAGGGAGCACGCAAATCTTGCCATGCAAGACCACCCTGGTGGCTATGGCAGTGGGAGAGTTTATCCACACCAGGGAACACCTTTCTCAGAGACCTTCCATCTCCACGAATGGCAAAGGTACCCCATGCCCCTCTCTCAACCCAGGTCTTCACGCTCCAAGTGGCTACCAGATAACATGGTTCTTGACACTTTCTTTGCACCAGGTTTCCTCTAACAGATTTGATGCTATGGCTCCAAAGTGAAGCCGGTGGGGACCTACCTCTGGCATACCCATTGCTAGTCAGCATCCCACAGGCTCCTAGGCAACCACACCTGCAGAAGATAAGTAGCACGTCTACTGTGTTAAATTTTGTCCTGGGTCGTGGCCCCTGACAAAAGTCCGGTCTGGCAGGCAGGAGCCCAGCACAACATAGTCCTTACCTGCTGGCTTGGCTGTCCAGTTCCAGGAGCTGTGCAGGTTTTCCAGGGCTGCTCTGCTGCTCTGGGGTGCTGGGGTCTGCAGATGGCTGGGTGGGTGCAGCTGCTTCTCCCTGGCCATCTCTCAGGGCTCCAGGCCTCCCCTGCCAGGCCTCTACCACCTTGGTGACCACATTCTTCTCCTCAAAACCTGCCAAGGAGCTGAGGAAGAACGAGCACCCTTATGGAGCGAGTGCCGTGGGACCAGCCCTTGCTCACCCACTGCACACAAATATCCCCTCCCATGGCCACAGCAGGCTCCTGTCCCGGGGTGGGGGTGGGGTGGGGGGCAGGATAGAGAGAAGTCTGGCAGGGCCCCCAGCTCGGAGAGAGTTCGTCTTCTCCTCAGGACTGCTGCTCCCCTCCCACCAACAAAGGCAGTCCCCAAGAACACCCTGATTACTTCAACAAGTTTTTAAAAAAACTGTCTCTTTCTAGGTGGAAACAGCAGCATTTCTGTCCCCCTCTTACTGCTGCCAACCCTCCTTTCTCCAAACCTTCCCAGTCCCACTTAATCTGTCTTTTCCCCAGGCCGTGGTGCTCGGAAGGCCCGTGCACGAAAGCCCAGCAGGGACGCAGCTCTTTGGCAGGGGGCTTCTCCCCCAGGCTGCCTTGGCGCGCTGGGTGGGGGCGACGGAGGTGGAAGAGAATCGTCACGGATCGCTACATTCTCAAACGGACTGGTGATCCTACAGCGAAGGGGGAAGGGCCATGAAAACTCAAAGGCTCCAGAAAAGACCTGAGAGTTGTGGTCCAACCCACTTGTTATCCTCGCACGCCATCTGGCGGCCGCTACGGGCAAGGTCCAGAAGAAGCCCTGCCAAGGCCAAGCTTGCCCAGGGCAGCCATTTTCTTTATTGATGGTCGCAATTCCCGGAGGACACCACGTTCCCAGCACACGACTGCAGGAAATGGCGGCTGGCGCAGGCGCACAACGCCAAAGGCAAACGCTCATGAGTCCGGGACAGGCAAGCGCATGCGTACTCTTCTGGCCACTTTGCTTATAACAGCTAGGACCTACTTGTCTTTTTTATTAAGAAGTAGTCACAGTTATTATTACGAAGCAGTAGCATTTTCATTCTTTTTTTTTTTTTAACAGATGAAAAGGCTGGGGTTGAACGTCTGCTTGCATCTCATTAATGGCACTCAGGATGTAATTTCAACCCCACTCCCTGCGGCTCAAATCTGATCACATAGCTGCTGCTACACTGCCCATCACTAAATCTACATCTGTGAATGGAAGTAGGGTGCAAGCAGAAGCTAGGGCTCATCATTTAAATGGCCCCTTTAAAATAAACAAAAAGGCCTTTCCTAACTTAAAACACCCCATCCCCAATCCCAGGGCTTCTCAACCCCCTACAACAGCCAAGCTTCTTGAAAGAGCTGTGTGCACTCACACTTCTAACTTCTTCACTTCCTTCTCCCAGTCAACCCTCCACAGAAACTACTATTGCTCCACAATATCCCAAACTATCTGTGCCGAAAGACCTCTCTTCCTTCATGTGTCTAAGACCAGTATGTTGCCCTTTAGGTCCCTGCCTCCACTGGGGGCTCTCCAGGGTACCAGGGAGCGCAAATGCAACAATATTAGCCTGAAAAACCTAATTGGAAATGCTCTGGATATTCTGTCCAGGTAGATGAGCCTTGGAGATAACCCTAACTGGCTGTTTGGTTTCTCCTTGGTCTCCAACCCACAATTTAGTCTACAGTCTCCAGAAGATTGTGTATCAGGAGAAAAAAAATTAAAAGCCTCCTATAAAAATATTAGTAGGAAGCTTTAATCTTCATATTCAAGTTGAGCGTACTTGGCAATTGTGTTTTATAATACATCAGCTTAAAGACAGGTTCCAAAATCTTTTTTGCAATTTAAAACCTTAGACTTAGGCAAAATTAAATCAACTCATAGATATTCAGTAAGTACAGAGATCATTTCTAAGTAAGATAAAATACCGAAACATTAATTACTAACCCTAATCTTAAGTTTATATACTTTTTGCTCATTTTTTTATAGCACAGAGAGGCTACATTTGGATCTGTTAATGTGTTCATTTGTCCACACTGAAAAACTATACTACAAAAAGTATGTAACTATCAAGTTTTATGAGACATACATTCATAAGATTTACTAGTTTGCTACAAAATGTTGGTATATGACAGACAGTTCAAAATGATCTCTTAGTTTTCTCTATAAGAGAGAAATTACTCAGTTAAAATTATAAGCAATATGTATAAAAGAGACTTCTAAAAGTAATAATGGCAAAGGGAAACAACTTTGTATGCCAGGTATGCAAATATGTTTTTGTTAAGGAAAAAGAGAATAGTTTTGCCCTAAATTAAAATAACTAGTGGTTCAGAAACATGTAAAATGAAATGTAAATGGATATTTTTAAAGTTATAAAACGTTCACAGAAGTGTTATTTGTTGTAGTCAAAATTGACTTTAATTTAATGAGACTGTATAAATTTTTTTGAAAAGAGTTCTAGCATCAAATATACTGATGCAAATCTAAAACTTGGCTTTCTCTTTGTTAAAAGTAACAAAATCTTATTGGATCATTGGTCTGCTCTTAATAAAAGGTTATAAATGGTATTTATTTCCTCTTGAGTAATCTGTCTAAAAGGCAAAGCTTTCATGTCTTATTAAACTGATGTCCTATCCTTTCTGTTGACTTTTCCATGTCCTCAATTATTTTTTAAAGGCTTTTTAATTTTAAAGGAGCTAAGAGTCTTTACAATCATGTTACCTCCTATAATTACCTTAAATTTTTTGTCACTTTGACTCAATAGATAACCAAGTATTATTTCTCACTGTCCCATAATCTTATTTAATCAAACATTCAAACCTCCTTATAACATTTGACATTTTGCCTTCCCCAAATCAAATCTGAGATATCTTTCACACCTAATACTGACACTGGGATTTCCAAGAAGGCCCAAAGGATTTATTTATTCTTTCATCTTATAATAAAAGAGGTGCTAAAAATAATTGGGTTTTTTAATATTGTGTAAATTGCATGGGAAGCATTGTCAAACCCAATAATAATAATAGTAATAATGGTGAGCCTTTCCTAAATTAAATTTTGATGGGTAAAATGTTAATTAGGTAAAATTCTTAGAGATTTGTCAGTGCCCTTACTGCCATATGTTTCTATTTCTCAGAGTCCTGGTGCTGCCTTGCCTGATTATTTAGACAACAACAGCACAATGTTATGTCATAATTTCAATTATTTTTAAAATGTTATCTTAGTTGCAATTTTACTTTTTAAAATTTAAATACAGTGTATTCTAGGCCAGTGGTTTTCAATTGGAAATTCATATCATTTACCTATGGGATTTTGTTAAAATACAGACGTTCAGGACCTTTTCTTCATGGGCAATTTGACTTCATTCAGCTCTTAAATATCATGGTTTTAAATACGGTCCTAGTACCATATGTCTGTTCCCTGACTGACTAGAAGCATTCCCTTTTAAGAGGGATATTGCTCCTATTACTGTTAAAAATTTTTTAGAACAAGGATTCTAATTCTTTCAAGTGACTGAGGAATCCATTTCACCAGTTAAGTCATCTAAGAAACCCAACAAGTTCTTCCTCTATAACACAAATTACATTGTCTTTATTATCCTTAGTCATCTGAAATGACAGCACTAATGAACTATAAAAATTAAAGTTTGCTAAACTGATGGGAGAATTCAGTCTCCCATGGCCTAAGGTTTTATCCTTGGCACTGACTGTCCTCTGGTCCTCTTCTGCTGGACCACACCAACTGTTCCTATGTGAAATAATAACCAACCTACCCATGAGAATTCTCTATCCTGTCTGGGCTCTCAAAACTTCTAACTTAGTCAATTCAGAGACTCTAAAATATTGACAAGGATTTTTACTATTCTCCATCCACTCTTCCTCACAGTGCTGCTGCTACTGTTCCCTGTGGCTCTCACTCTGACTCCCTCTGTGCTTCCCCGAACCCCAGACTAGTCAGGCTTCGTCCACTAGGAGGGTACTGTGACTAGCTTTCCTCCTGGCACCTGCCCATTCTGGGGCTGAGGGACTGATTGCTACTTCAGACTATTAGCAGTAAGCAGTCTTTAATCCCTTGGCATACAGACTCCAAATGCCACCCTTCCTGATGAACCTAGTCTACTGAGTCACCATGCCAATGACTGGACCCAAAGATTGGAAATGGAGAACCCTGCTGGGTCTGGAAAGAGGGGCTGTCCACAGCCATACCTCAGCATGCTCGAGAACTTGGACTACTAGAAGGAAGAGACTAAGGGCGCTTGCAAAGTGTTGCTGCCCACCTCAGAAACAGCACGGTATGCCTGGGGGATGCTAGGCAGGATGTCCAGCTGGAAGCCAGAGCCTTGCCTTGGGTGCCCTTGTCCGCTGACCTGTTTTGAGTGTGCTGCTTTGGCTTGATATCTCCTGGGCATTTTCCCAGTTGGCTTCAGGCAGTGGAGGGGTTATGTAATCCACCTAGGCATGTGCTTTCTGACTTGGCACTTCCTTCTCCCTCACTGCTCCCCCAAGTCTTACTGAGTGCCCAATTCTGGGTCCATTATACTTACTGAACACTTTTCTCTGTCTCCAACTCCACAGCTACCACCCTAGTCGTGGCTCCATCATCTCTTATGTGGAGGACTGGAGCCACTTCCTAGCTCTTCTCCCTGTCTGCACACTGCTCAGTTCCAGTCTGTTCTTTTCATTGTTGCCATAGAGATAATTCTAAAATGCAAATCTGACCATATCAATCCCCTGCTTAAAACTGTTCTGGCTGTGTAGGAGGAATGGAAAATGGTGCAGCCACTGTGGAAAACAGTATGGCGGTTCCTAAAAAAGCTTAAGCATGCAATTACCATACGACCCAGCAATTCCACTTCTGGGTATATACCCAAAAGGCTGGAAAGCAGGATCTTGAAGACATATTGTACACCTCTGTTTACTGTAGCATTATTTACAATAGTCAAAAGGTGGAAACAACCCAAGTGTCCACTGATGGATGGATAGACAAACAAATGCACTAAGTCCATATTATGGAATATTACTCAACCTTAAAGAGGAAAAAAATTCTGAAACATGCTACAACACTGATGAACTTTTAGGATGTTATTCTAAGAGAAAGATGCCAGTTACAAAAGGACCAATACTGTATGATTCCACTTACATGAGGTATTCAGAGTAGTCAAATTCATAGACAAAAAGTAGTATGGTGGGTGCCAGGGGTAGGGGCAGAGAGAATGGGGAGTTACTGCTCATGGGACAGAGTTTCAGTTTGCAAGATGGAAGTGTTCTGGAGGTGGATGGGTGATGCGTGCGCAACACTGTGAACGTGCTTAATGCCATTGAACTGCACACTTAAAAATGGTTAAGGTGGTTAATTTTAACGTCATGTGTATTTTACAACCATTTAAAAAGAAATCTTGGCTCCTCCTTGTCCTCTGGAGAAAGTCCAAGTCCTTAATGGCATAAGGATCTGACCCTTCCCACCTGTGCTTGTGATCACTTAGTTTTTGTGTTGCTGTCTCTAGGACCACCTTCAGGGTCAGTGATTCACTAGGAGAACTCCCAGGACTCAGCATAGTCATCCAATTTATTGCCACAAAAGGATACTAAGCAAAATCAGCAAAAGGAAAAGGCAGTGTTTTCATCCACAGTTGAAGATTTTTATTGGAGGCTGGTCACGTAGGCATTTTCTGCCTGGAATATACCCAAGTTCCCCAATCCGAGAAGACAAGCCGAGATCCAGCATAGAGCACACTGTTTGTACAAGTGATACAGGCAGTCAGCCTTACCTTTCATTATTTAGGGAAAGGTTCATATCAGTGCAGAAAACCGTTCACTGTTTCAACTTCCCAGATGCCAGCCAAGGGCCTACCCTGCAAACAGGCTTTTCTCAGGAGAGTAGTCTCTGATCTGGTACGTTAACTCCTGTCTGCACACTATCTGCTCAACATCAACTCCTCCACTGCTTTCTCTCCATAAACTACAGCTGTATCAAACTGAACGGTGCTCCCAGCTACCTGTCTACAGTCCACACACAGGAGATTCCCTTACTCCTGGACCCCTTCTTCACCGTTGGGCAAACTTCAAGAGGAACATCCACTATCCCCTCCATGAAGCCTTCCCTGATTCCGTGAGTCCCGTCAAGACACGTGCTCCTTCTGGTATATGCTGCCACCTTGCCTTATCTGTCCCCCCAGGTCACGGAGACAGAGGGCAGGGACTAAGTCTTATTTGTCTGTTTCTCCAGTGCTTACACATGTCTTGCCACTGGCTAATTACTAAGTAAACTTTTGGTTTAATTACAGAATGTATGGCTCATTAAGTCACAGAACAAAGGAAGGCACCCACATTACTCTGCTCATTCCTCCCCCTGCCGTCTGACCTACATGTGCACTCGGCCTTCCCTCCTATCTCAGACACAAAACCACTAGCACCTGCCAGCCCCCACCATGACCTCAGTGATCCTTCACCTTCAGATTTGCTCACTCTGTTTTTGACAACAAACTCTCTTTCCCCGACCGATATTTCCTCCCTGGGCACATAAGCACACTCTAGGAAGCCCTCCCGATCATCCTGTAACTGTTTATCTGCTCACCCGTCCCACATCTATCACTTCATGGCCATTTTGGAGTTGTGTATTTCTACCAAGTGCACCTCCTCACCTCCCATTGCCTCCTCAATCCACCATAATCCAACCACTACCCTTTCTGTTTCCCTAACCTTCTCCCATCAAGGCAGCTATAAGCTCCATGTCATCAAATTTGGTGCCCTTATTTTAGGGTACACAGAACACTGGAAAGTTAAGTCAGCTTGGCTTGGTTTCCATGACTGTACTCTTTCCATATTCTTCCACTTATGCAAAATTTTCCTTCTCAGTACCCCTCCTCACATCTTCTTCCTGTAAAAGACTCTTCGAAATGATTTTCTAGAATTCTAACCCATCTGCCTTTGTTTCTCTCTTATTTTTACCTTTTTTTCATTTTACATACATTATTAGAGTTTTAGGGGACCAGTAATTAATACCTTCTTTTTTTCTTTTCGACACAAGAGCAGAAAATGGAGATAAATGTCAGCTAAGGAAGCAGCTGGCTTTACATGCAGAAACCAAAACGAAGGCTTCACTTGCATCCCTGAACCACAAAGACTTACTCAGCCAAGGGACTGGCTGGACAACTGGCCCTGGGAGCTTGTGGAGAGAGGCAGAGAATTCAGGGGGATCCTTCTGGGCTGTGTATCTAAAGCTATCTGCTTCCAAAGACAAGGAGAATTAGGGGCCAAGCTGGGTCCATGCAGTTCCTGTTCTCAACCTGGCAAGCAAATAAGACTCCTGCCCAAGAGCATAGGAGGAGCAAGGGAGGCCAGTAGTGTAAACAAGAGACCAGGGAAATGGTGCCCCACCAAACCCTGGTCCACTGATGTTCTCCAGGGAAGCTCATCCACTCTGCAGGCCCCAGTCTAGCCTTCAGTCAATCCCAGACCCGATCACTCAGTAGTCTACTGGACATCATTGCCTGGATTCACACTCAACATGGCCCAAGTAACCTTATCAGATCTCTGCACAGCATCCCCCCCACTCTCCTCGCTGGCCCTTGGCTAGTTCCTGTCACAGTGCAGGGCCATGATTATACCCAGTCGCCCCACACTGAAATCTCAGTACAGCCTTGGCCACCACTTACCCTCACCTCCAGCTGGAGGGAATCTTCCTACGAGTCATGTCTGGTTGTCACACTCACCTTCATGAAAACTGTCAGAAGGTGGGTCCTACTCCTCAGCCTAGGAGCAGGTGGTGCCCAACTGCCTCTCAGCACTTCCCACCAAGCCACCAATGCACCCTTCCTTCACTGTGCTCACACTGACTCTGCATTTCCTTTACAGCGTATCTGTCTGTCTGGCAAAGGCTTCCAGCTCCAACCTCATTCCACCTACAAAGAAAGTCTTCCTGACACCCCCCAATCCCCAACTCCAAAAGAAACCCAATCACCTCCTGCTTCATCTACAGGTTGCACTTTTTATACTCTGTCTTGACAGATGGAACACTACACTGAGAGTGTGGCAGGAAGCCCAAGGTTGTGCATCAGTGTCTTTGGCCTGGGTTTCTACAGGGCTGGGGGCCAAGGATGGGTATAAAAATGCCTCCTATTTAAGTATGGAACCTCTATGGTATAAGAATCCCAGTATCACGATGGTGGATGAACATTTTAATTTTATCCCTGCAAGAGGAGCCACAGGAACTATCTCCTGCGTTCTGGGTGAAAGTCTCGGCTCTTCCCTTCTAGTATCTGTCTTGTGTGAGAAACCATTCGATTGGATCTGCAGAAGCGATAACTGATTTCCTTCGCTCTCCTTTGCTCTCCTCAAAATCTCCAAGCAATACAAACACGCTGTGTTTCAGCGATCTGACGGTGCATCTATAAGCTGTACAGGGCACCCAGTGCAGGGGCCAGTAGGCCAGAATCCATCAGGAGAGCTCTGACTTGAACACCCACACCACATGGTCAACTCCAGTGACAGTCCCACTCTTACTGTCACCCATGTTCTCTTCCTGTCACTCTGACCTCCTCTCTCTGCTCACCTTAACATGCTCTCTTGCGTTCTCCCCTCCCCTCTCTCCCTCATTCTCAGACAGAGCCATTTTAGACACACAAATAGCCCCTACCCGACCTCTGACCCCCAACCTGCAGTGCTCATATACTCTGCAAGACTTCCTTCCTGCTCCACATGTCAGAAATTAGCCACGGCTTCTTACCTCTGGGTACAGACAACTGCTTCCATCACAGACCCACAGCACCACAAGAAGCCCCTTGACCCTGATCCATGCCCAGGGAGTCACCATCCTAACCCCACTCACGGGACAGGAGCCTGAGCACTGGGGTGTGCAATGTGCCAGGCACATGCATGTGGAGCAAGAGCAGGTCCCACCTGGGTCGTGGCCCCTGACAAAAGTCCGGTCTGGCAGGCAGGAGCCCAGCACAACATAGTCCTTACCTGCTGGCTTGGCTGTCCAGTTCCAGGAGCTGTGCAGGTTTTCCAGGGCTGCTCTGCTGCTCTGGGGTGCTGGGGTCTGCAGATGGCTGGGTGGGTGCAGCTGCTTCTCCCTGGCCATCTCTCAGGGCTCCAGGCCTCCCCTGCCAGGCCTCTACCACCTTGGTGACCACATTCTTCTCCTCAAAACCTGCCAAGGAGCTGAGGAAGAACGAGCACCCTTATGGAGCGAGTGCCGTGGGACCAGCCCTTGCTCACCCACTGCACACAAATATCCCCTCCCATGGCCACAGCAGGCTCCTGTCCCGGGGTGGGGGTGGGGGTGGGGGGCAGGATAGAGAGAAGTCTGGCAGGGCCCCCAGCTCGGAGAGAGTTCGTCTTCTCCTCAGGACTGCTGCTTCCCTCCAGTCGATAAAGGCAATCTTCACGTGTATTACATGAATTCCAGAAAATGAAACTATAGTTCACCATCACCTTGATCCTGGCCCATCCTGAACTCAACCCTACCAGCATCAACAGCTTGACTCCAATCGCTGGTGGGGCTACTTCAGGACAAGAACATCACACCTCCAGCGACCTCCAGTCCTGGGATTCATGGAAGCTAAACCCACAGTAGGTAGGCTCCCTGCCTTCAAGGTGGAATGATAAGGGGGGCAGTGCTCATACCTTGGAGAGTACGCCCTGAAAGCAATATGACTCGTCAGCCTCAGGTGGAAGGAACCAGAATATCCCAGTAGGGACAACAAGCTGATTACCACATCCACTGCACCTGGTAGATTTGCAGGCACGTCAGTGCTGGGCCTCTCTGTGCTGCTTCTACCCAGTGATGTGCTGCAGCCCAGCCAGGTACCAAAAGTGGTCTTTCCACATAGTGCTGGTCCCTTAGCCAGCAGAATGCCCTGACACACCCACCTCACCTCTGCCTGGGATACGAACACTTGAGCCAAAGGCAAACCAAGAAGACTAAACAGCTTGTTTCCCGACTCTGGCAGCCCTGAGCTAGCTTTATCACGGACTTAGTGTGAGTTCTATCCCTTCCAATGTTCTCTACAGAAATATGGTAATAGAGGTTATCCTCGCCAAGTTTGTGAATAAAGCCAAGTTCTCAGCAAAGAGCAATCTGGGGGTCCACTGTGACACAAGGACAAGTGGATGAATAAGGCTCCTTTGCCCTAGGTCTCAGAGCAGAGTCACTACAAGGTATAACTCACCTCACCCATAAAAAAGATGTCTTAGTAAAACAATCACAGGACATCTTGCTGAGCAATGTAACATCCCAGAGTCCAGGCCCCTAATGAACTGCCTGGAAGTCAAGTGTTTAGAGATAGGGAAGGTAATATGTCTGGCTGTAACGAGATCAAAGATCTAGAAGCCTAATACAGCTATTGCCAATTCTGGACACAATCACACTCTACATGGAAGAGAACAGCCCTTTCTACTCTTGCACTACCTCTAGTAGTTGACAGGCATTGTCCACAGTGAATAAATGTGCTTAAAGTTCACCTGTTTCTCTTGCAGAGAGAACATAACCCTGAAAAGATGAAACTTGCAACATAACAAAAAGGAAAACAGAATACGTTTTAGATGTAAAGTCTAATAAGTTTTTATAAAAAGAGAATTCAACGTTGATGTAGTGCATTGTGACAGGAAATGTCCTACATGCTTTGGACATACAAATCCATTTAACCCTCACAACAACTCTACGTGGTAGGAACTAATATAGCTACTACTCTGCAAGTATGGAAAATGAAGCACAGATGAGTAAGTTGCCCAAGGCCACATGGGAAGTAAGTGACAGAGCTTAGATTTGAGCCCAAGCACAGGCGTCCATGCTCCGCCTCTTCCTGTACGTGTGAGTAGTGTGATGAAACAAAAGCAAGTTAAGAGTATGGCAGAGTTCCTCAACTTTGGGACAGTTCCCCTGCTCTGCAGATCTCCCTGCCCACCCCCATGAGCCTCCTCACCCTCCCTCGCCTAACTCCTGGGAACTAAGCCCCTCCCCCAGGAAGCCCCCCAGCCCAGCGCAGGCAGGTCCTCCTAGGGGTGGGCGTGAGTGGTCCCTCGTGGTTGGAGCGTCCAGCTGCCCTCCCCGCGTGTCCACAGCTCGTGCCCCCGGCCGGTTCTGAAGACCCGCGCCCAGGGTCCAGAGACTACCAAGCGGGCTCGGGCCGCAGGAGCCCCTCTCGGCTCCTCGCGGGCACCGAGCTCCCTTGCTCTCCCCTTCACCGCGGCGCGGTGGTCCACACGTGGTCGGGCGTGCGGGGCGGGGGGCGGCTTCAACCCCAAGCCGGTGGGACCGCCGGGCCCTCCGGGCCAGGCGGGGGAAGTGCAGCGGCAGCCTCGGGCGGCCCGAGAGCTGAGGGGCGGCTCGGCCCAATTGTGATCCTCGCGCGACATCTGGCGGCCGGCGCGGGCACCGCCGCGGGAGAAGCGCCTCCGAGGCCTCTCGCGCCCAGGGAAGCCATTTCGCTTTGCGAACCGTCGCGTTTCCCGACAGGCACCGCGAGGCAAGCTCGCCGCTGCAGTTAATGGCGGCGCGCGCAGGCGCCCTCACGCGGAATCCAAGCGCGCACGGGCCAGAGAGGCGCAAGCGCAGGCGCACACAGGGCAGTCTCAACGCTTGACTAGACCCAAACGTGCGCAGGCGCTCACAATCGGGGAGTCACGCGCAGGCTCTTAAGTGCCGGCGCGCACATTCTGCGACCGTCGCCCGATCCCTGCTGCCCAGGTGGGAACTGTCTGCGTCCACCGTTTTTTTCCTTCCCAGTCCTGAATTCACATTCCTACCCGCAGAGATCATGACAGCTCTATATCAGGGTTTGTCAACGTCGCCATTATTGGCATTTTGGACTGGATAATCGTGTGGTTGGTGGGAGCTGTCCCGTGCATTGTAGGACGTTAGACAGCATCCCTGGTCTCCACCGTTTGCCAGTAACACCGTTCTCCCAGTTGTGGCAATCAGTAGTGTTTCCAGACAATGGCAAGTGACTCCCAGCGGGTGGGAGATGGGGGAGATGCCCCTGGTTCAGAACCACTACCCTAGAACAGTAGTTCTCAGCTTAGGCTGAACATAGAAATAAACTGGGAGTTTAAAAAAAAAAAAGTCATTGATAGTGGAGGCCCACCTCAGAAGAATTAAATCTAAATCTCTCTGCATGGGGCTCACAATGCTTTAAAAAATTATTTTTAACACTTCCCAGATGATTCTCAAGTGCAGCCAGAGTTGTCAAACACTGATCAAGAAAATTTGCTTTGATTTTGCAAACATTTAATCAGAGGAAAGTAGTTCCAAGTCTGTGCTCTAGAGTTGGCTAGATCTGAGCTCTATTCCTAGCTCTGCTCCTCACAGGAGCCCTCCATTCCTTCACTGTCAAATTGTATAAGAATCCAGATCCTGCCCCAGGTTTGGGGAAAATTAGGTGAGACTATACAGATGGCATGCTGTACACATTAACCATCTGGCAGTTACTGGTTCTGGGTCTTGAGAATAGGCTCCAAAGAACAGATTTCATAAAGTAGCTTTTTAAAGTTTTTCTTAGAGCCTCTGGCTTTCGGACTCAAGTCTGCCATTTGTAAGCCCTTGCCAAGTCATTTAACCTTTCTGTACCTCAGTTTCCCCATCTTATCCATTTCACACAGTTTCTGGGAAGATTGTAAAGCACCTAGTAAAGTGCACTCTAGGTGTCAGTTAATTCTTTTCACTCTGTTAATTCTCAGTGAAATGTGAAACAAAAAAGGCACAGAATAGGGCCTCATACCTTGGAGATCCATTGCCCACCCAAACCCCAGCATCATGGTTTATGTAAAAAAGGACCTGCAGTGTGGTGTGCAGTTGTAAAAATTCACTCACCTTTTAAACACCTAAATCAGACCATCCTCCTCACTGGCTTAAAACTTGAAATAAGATAGAATCTCCTTATCATGGCTTACCAAGGCCCTGTTCCATCTATGGTCCCCCTTACCAGGTAGGCTTCAGCCATTGTATGCTTTGGAACCTGCTAAGCGTGTTCTCACAACAGGGTTTTTAAGTTTGTGGTTCCCTAGCTGCACCTCTTTTCTCGTTGCTCCTCCTAGAGTTGTTGGTTCCTTCTCTTCCGTAGAGGAGCTCTGCTGAGTCACCACCTCCACTCATCTAAGTAATAGCCCTCCTTCCAATATCACTATCTTAGCATCCTGTCTATTTCTTTTAGAGCACTGTTCTTCCCAGGAGTCACAGAGACCTGGGTTCCAGTCCTTTGTTCTTCATTATGGTTAGGTGCAAACCTCACAGGATTGTGCGGAGGACTGAATGAGAGTAGAGGGCTGTGCACACAGTAGGTGCCCCCAAAGTGAAGTAGCTGTTGTGATTATTAATGATATCTGGTACTAAAGGCCAGTCAGCCCCTGCCTGCCTCAACAAGCCTACTGTTCACCACTCCTCCCACAAGGATCCTCACTACTGGCTATACTCCACTACATACAGTGCCCAGAAAACACCAGGTTGTTTGCAGTCCTTCGTACAGCCTGTTCCCTTTGCTTGGAGGACTCCTAGTCACCTTTCAGGATTCAGCTCAAAAGCCACCTGCCCATGAAGCCATCCTGGGCTCCAACATGATGTGTTGTTCTAGGCTGGGCCAGGTTTTGCCCCCCATCAGCTATGTCAGATTTGTCTCTGTGCTCCAGCCTCCAGCACAGGGCAGGTACCGTCGAAGTGGTCACTAACTTCCTGCTTATGGAGGACTTCCTGGCCAGAGGCAACAAGGTGTAATGGAAGGCTCTGTGGCCTCAAAGGCAGAGGCCAGAGGTTTTCAGCTGGGGCTTCGGCCCTTGCTGCATTGCTTAGGCCAGCTCACAGGCCTCACTGGCCTCACCTTCCCAGCCAAAGGCCCATGCACACCTGAGCTGCCCTGCTGCACCACGGAAGCTCCATACTGTTGGCTGGTGCCTTACCCCTTCAGGTCTGTCTCCATGTCCTCCAGGTCTGCTGGGCTGTTGCTCTTCCTGCCAGCCAGGACAGCAGAGGCCAATGTGGCGCCAGAACTAAGGGAGGAAGCACACAGGCCTGCTGAGGCCTCAGACCAAAGGCGACTGGGGCCCAGGTTTTCCACTTCTCAGGGAAGGGGGGACCCACATCTGCCAATAAAGGCTGCCATTAGTGTGGCACAGATGCAACTGTATCTGAGAATATCTTGTGAGCCCTGGCTGTAGCCTTAGCACTTGAGATCAAGACTACGCCTTGGCCATGATCAGCTTGGAATCCCTGAGGAAGTCTACTCCTAGTTTTGGGTTCCAGAATCCTTGCCCAACCTACACCTCCTGGGGCCCTGTAGGAATCCAGAAACATCGTTCTTTACTAAAAGTGCCACACACACCCAGCAAAATGGCCGCTCCCACTGGTGGACTGGGAGATGAAATAGGGCAGAAGCCTGCAGCCTGGAAACACACAACTTCTTCCCATTGCAACTTTGGGAAGTCTCTGGGACTGAGCCCTGTGCTGCTGGCTAGCAGTCCCTGGGATTCCTCCCCTGACTCCTGCTTGCTGGGCCAGGCTACAGTCCCTGCAGGAGAGATTCACAGAGACCTCCTAGCAGGGTCTTTTCCCAAACTCTGCCTCCCAATGTCCTCTTCTCAACCATCTCAGCTTGGATCCCTGTGGGTAGTTGCTGAGTTGTATGGGTCTCCCGAATTATCACCTGTACCCCCTCTCGCACTGCCCCAGGTGAGTGAGTTCACCTCCAGGTCAGGGCCCCTCCCAGCCTTCCTTCTCCTGTGGTGATCACCTGATGTGAAGATGGTTGAGAGGCACGAGGGGGATCCTGGGGTGCTGGAAGCAAGGATGAACCTTGAAGGCTGTCTGGCAATGGGATTGGTCATGGGGCAGTTGCTCTGCCCTTACCTGGTGGCCGCTGGTCCAGGCTTGCGAGGCTGCAAGTTGGCACTGTCTACCTCCTGATCATCCAGGACAGGGCTGAAGCCAGCAGCTGAGCACAGCCTGTGGAAGGAGGCCAAGCCTGGTTGATTCAGAACTTTGTGTCTGTATGTCTCCTTTCCTCGAGAGGTTGGCTACTGTCCTCGACAGATGATGGAGACTGAGAGTTGCTCAAACAGATGCTCAGGGCACAATAGTCACTTCTACCCCACGGCTGACTGACACCAGGGCAGTGTGCCTTAGTGGTTAAGTGTATACACCCTGGAGGCACATTGCTTGGATTCACATCACAGCTTTGCTAACCTCCTGGCTGTGTGACCTTGGGCACATCACCTGACGTCTTTGGGCCTCAGTCTAATGTCAGTGGAATGAGGATGATAACTGGTCTGCCTCATACATTTTCTGAGAAGAGTAATTGAGTTAATAGATGCCAAATGCTTAGAATCCTGCTTGGGCCCTAACATCAAGTTAAGACAGATTCAGTGGGTGCTGTCTTATGCAGCCTTCCCAGGGAAAGGCTGGATACTCCACCTCTGTGTAAATCACAGCACACCAAGCAGCCAGGCCTCAGAGGGCACCACGCCCCCTGTGCGAACCTGCACCCTCCACCTGAACAGTACGCTCACCAAGAGTTCCTTGTGTTTGCTCCCAAACTCATTTATGCCAGTTGTGCTCACAACCAGTATGACCAAATTCAGTTATTGAGTAAACTCACGAAAATGTATGGAAAAGGACAGTGGTTTTCTTTTCATGAGAAACAACCTTTTCTTTGGAAAGACAAAAAACGCAACTCTCTTAAAAATCATTGCCAAAATCAATGTAGCTAAGACAACATGAAAGACTTAAAAATCATAAGAATCTAGGAGATTCTTCAGCTAATCTTGTAAGTTAGTATGAGCTCTGGCTTCATTGTAAGGAAACCAAAAGCAGAAAGCAAAGCGTTCACTTTATGAGGGTGCGTAAGTAAGAAGGGTGATCTGGATGAATATTCAAAGACAAAGAACCAAACCCGGTCACATTGGACCAGAGGATGCAGTCAGTGTGCAGGACCGTGCTGGCCAGCACTCGGCGGTGCAGGCTGCAGGTGCTGGGGTCTGCACAGTCCTCCCCGCCAGCGGCAGCTCAGAGAACTGAGGCCCTGGCCTCGTGACCTCTCCTTTTGCCTTCTGAGGCTCAGTGGGCAGAGGCTGGGGCCCACTGTCCTCTCCCCGTGCTGGCTTGTGCTCCTGATTTGGAAGTGGGGGCTCTGGGGCCAGGCATCAGTTGCAAACTGGTCAACATAGTGAGGGAAAGGGGTCTCAGTGGGCTTGGGGACATGGGGGCAGCCAAAAGAGCCAGTTGGGAAAGCAGGGATTCCTTCCTCAGGCAGACGCCTGGAGGGCAGGGTGCCGGCTGGCAGCGTGTGCTCATGGCTCTCTGCAGACACTGGCTTTGCCATTCCCCTCTGGCCACCTGCTCTGAACCATAAGGGCTGTAGCACAGCTTGGGGCTGACGTACCTGTGCCGGCATCCGCAGGACGACGCAAACTTGGCTTGGAGCCATTCCCCAAATCACCTAAGAAAACGGCCCTGGACTCCACCCAGATCCAAAAACTCAGAGCCCAGCTAGAAACACGTGTCTCCTAGTCTGTCTCACCGGGGCCGCTGCTTTTCTGCTCACTGACCCTGAGAGCAGAGCTGGCCAGAGGAGGAGAGGGGCCGGGGGTGGAGGGGGAGGACTGGGGGCTTCTGGAAGGCGAGGGAGAAAGCAAGCATGAGAGTGCTCAGCCAAGGAGGAAGAAGGCATGTCCGTCCTACCTGTCTCGCGCCTGCCTTGTGCCTCCTTGGGAGGTGCTTGAGAGCCAGTGGCAGAGGGCAGGAGAAGGAGCAAGATTCAGCACTGGTAATTCCCTGAGGTGGAAAGCCCAAGGACAGAGGATGTGATGGCAGCGGGAGTGCTGGCGACGGGAGAAGCAAGAGGCAGGACTGTAGGAAATGAGCAGTGCTCTGCCCCTAGCAACTGAAGCAGTTTTAGCAACTTGACCCGGGCCTGTCACCAGGAACATGAGAGAATACCCAACTTGGGGCCACCAGCTTCCCCTGGGTAGCTCACCCTCCTCTCCCAGAGCTGATGTCTGCTCCAGCCAAGCCTTCAGGTGGGGAGCCTGTGGCTCCAGCTCCCACGTGGCCAGCACTTGACTGTGCACTTGATCTGTTATGGGCAGAGAAGTATTTGCTGACTGTAATTGGCTTCTGCTTTGATCAAACTCAGATGTCCTGAGAGCAGGCCTCAAGGACCAAAAGCTCAAGCCTGCAGCTGCCGCCCTGCGCTGCTCCATTTGGAGCCAAGACTACAGCAGCAGTATTTCTATTTTTTCTAAACTTGCTGGGCTGAGAGCAACAGTGGAGGCAAGAAACAGAGCAAGGTGGCAACTCAGGAGGAGGCTGGCACTTTGGAGGGGGGCAATGGCCAACATAACCAGGGTCAAAGCACTTGGGGCCACTAATAAAGCATAGAACCCAGGGCAGAGACCAGGCTCCCAAACCATCCTGGGTCCCCTTCCCTCATTCCCAGGCCTGAATCCCAACTGAAGGTCTGAGGCTCCACACTAAGAACACAGTGGCAGGCAGACAAGGCTGCGTGCTCTTATCCATTACTGGCTACCAGCTTCCTGTTGAGGAAATACCCAACTCTCAGCCACTGTTCACCACACCCAGGCTCCCCTGGTCCAGCTTGAAGGACAGGTCAGTGGGATGGTTGTGGGATGGCTGGGCACAGCCACCCTCTCTGGGCTCATCATCCCCTGCTAGGCTCTGCCTCCCATCCTTGCCCACCACCGTCCACATTCCCTTTGTCTACAGGTCATCCTGGAAGTCCCTGTTAGATGCACCCTTTGGTCACTGACTTCCCCAGACTGCCAGCTTGGCGGCCTTGCTTGCCTTGGCTGAACAGGGTGGCTTTCAATGGAACAAAAGCACAGTGAGGCTGGGCCAAGGGCTGGGATGGGGGTGGCCTAGCCTGGAGTTTTGTCCCCTTCTGCAGCTGGCTCCCTGAGTGAACTTGGCAGGCTTCTGCCCCTCTCCAGGCCTCATGCATGTCTTCGTTCATTCTTTCAGTAGATATTCCTTGAGGATCTGCACTTCCCCAGACACAGGGGACACAGCAGGCCTTGGATGGTGGGCTGCATGGGCTCCATGTCCCTGAACTGAGTTACCTGTCAGAGTCTTGATCAGGGCCCTTGAAGTCCCCTTCACCAGTCAAGTCTCTCTTGGGCTCTCTGGTGTTGGGGGCCTCTTTGTTTTTGGCACCTGGGGAAGACCTACAGTGGAAAGAAACACAAGTTAACCACCTATCAGAGGGGGTAGTGACTGCATCCCCAAATGCCAGCTGTCTCCAAGGAGCTTAAAACCTGGTATTGAAGGATTGGCCAATTCTGCAAATCTACTCACAGCTTCTGCTGACTGAGGGTCAGACCCTATTCTCATGACTCCACATGCATTAGCTTTCCACATCAACCCCACAACGTGAGTACTGTTATTATCCATGCCCACTTTCCAGATGAGAAAACTGAGGCACAGACAGCCCGGAGTGAATTGCCCCAGATTCCATTGGTAACAAAGGGAACAGCTGAGATTTGAACCCAAGCCATCTGGCTTCAGAGTTCCAGACTATAATTCACCACAGTGTAAGACTGATATTAACCTTCTGATTCAAACTCCCTCTGTTCTCTCCAAGGTCATCAGGGAGCGTCATGGTGTCAAACTCAAAAGAGACACTCCTATTGTCATCACCTTCAGGACCACTGACCAGTGGGCCATTCCCGCCTTCTCTCCCCCTTCTGTCCACATGACTCTCTGACACTGCCTCCTACCTCCATGGCCACACCTTCCCAGTCTCCTTCACCTTTTTCTCTTCTTCTGCCCCTTGAATGTTGCTGTTCCGGGTGTTTCTCTCCATCTGCATGCTCCATCACCTTGGCCACCTCCTCTGCTCCCAAGGCATCAACCGCCAACAATGAACCAATGACATCTGCATGTTCCCACCCCCTACTCTGTGCTCTGACCCATATCTCCACTGCTTCTTGGACTGGCCCTGGTAGCTTACCTTCAACATGGCCAGAACTGACCACCCTCCCCCAGATGCCCTCAGAGTGGGTGACCAGGCAGTAGCCACCTCCATGATAAAGTCTGTGTTCAGCTTGCTGTCCCCTCTCCTTGATTCCCTTGACATTTTAGCCCATGTAAACCTTGACATTGAATCCTATTTCAGTTCTCATCTGTCTATAACATGGAAATCTCTTGAGCCCTGACCTCTCTCCCAAAACTCAACTGCAAACCCTCAAATATTTCCTGGTAATTTGCATTTGGATACCTATAAATAAACTCATCATATATTCACTCAAAAATACTAAGTATTTCTATCACCCCTCCCTCTTCCCTCCCCCTGGTCCCCACTAGTGTAGTGAGTGAGTATGGAGCAAAACGTGCATGGTGGGAGTCAGGCTGCCTTGGTGGGAGCCATGGGTTGGCCTGCTCTTGGCTTTGTGACTTTGAGCAAGTTACTTCACCATTCAGGGTCTCAGTTTCCTCATCTGTAAAATGGACGTAGTGATTGCATCTGCCTCCTGTATGGGGGCACGTGCAAGGCTGCTTGTAGCAGGGCGGGGCTTAGTGAATTCTAGCTTTCCCTCTTTCTCCCTTTGCCCCAACTTGACTTTCTTGTTGGAAAATGGAGGAGGGGCACTCCCGAGGCCTTATGGGAACACAGCACAGACCTTCCTCAGAGACAGCCTGGCTTTTTCCTGCATCTCTCGGGGGTTACTCTGCCCCTGTTTTTCAGGGACTCGTCGCCTTAGGAAAACCAGTGAAGCCACTTTTGGTGTTGCCTTATTAAAGAGATCATCATGCTGGATGATTCTCAGTGATTTCAGCAATGAAAGCTCCAGCAGGACATGAGGGGACCCAGAGCCGCAACCCTGCTCTCCAGGAGCTTGGAGTCCTAGGAAGAGCACCATCTATGAGTGGACAAGTGTGACTCCTCGTGTGACTCTGCTGGAGGTAGGAACACAGAGCCATGTGAACTCTGCGGGGACAGCCCCTCACGGAAGCTGCCTCAGAAAGAGACACAGGGGAAGGAGGGCTTCAGAGGGGAGACATGTGAGGTGGAACTGAGTACTGCAGAGGGAAAAGGGCATCCCGGGCAGAGCCCACAGGCTGCACAGACGAGCAGTGCTGGGGGAGGCTGCAGTGGCGGGCCCAGGGGCAGTCCTCGCCAGGTGAGGTAGAGACTTCAGGCTACAGAGGCTAATGGGGGGTGGGGGAGGGGTGGAGCAAGTGATGGAGAAGGCCTGGATCCAAGGGAGGGCAGTAGGGACAGAAATATCTCTAAAATAGAATGGCCAGAACTCCGTGCCTGAGTGGAGTGGGGTGTAGACAGGGAGGAACCAAGGAAGAGAGGAAAGGGACCTAGCGATCTGTCAGGACCTGTCTTGGAGGTCAGTTCCTCCAGGAAGCCTTCCCTAACCACCTCCATCCCCTTTGCCGTGCAGGTGAGAGGCCCTTGCTCAGAGCTCCCACTGTCCGGAAGATTATCCTGGGCAGACTCTCCGGCACCCCTGTCCCAGACCTCATAAGGCAGGGTCCCAGTCTGTCTGCTTCACTGCTGCCTCCCAGACCCTGGCACAGGAGTCAGGCGTGTGGCAGGGGCTTAGCACACGTTAGTTGGGTGAATAGCCAAATGAGCTGGAGACACCGTGCTACAGAGAAGCAGGAGGCCTCCTCTATGGGTCTGCTCCCTACGGAGAAGTGGCCTCTCCCTGCTCAGATATCCCCTTGCCCCCACCCCAGCTTCCCTGGGGCCTGGCTCCCAGCCCCCTGAATCCTACCTGCATGTTACCTGGTGGTCTGGCCCCTAACCTGGGGGCAGGGGCTGGGTCTGCCATGCTCCCTGCTGGTTGTACTCCTGCCCCATCTCTTGAGCTGTTGAGGCTGACCCATTGACTCTGCCCTGATCCTGGCGACCCCTCTCACACAGGCAGGGCCACTGCCCCAGTGGCCTTGGGGGCCTCCAAAAATCCCATATCCTGACTCAGCACAGCTGGCTGGTCCCATCCTCAAGGCCCAGCTGGGTGAGCCATCACTTCCAGGGGGCTCCTGGCACACTGCTCTCACTTCTATCTGTTTCTCCCCCACCAGGCAGACAGTCAGCAACTCCCAGGTCGCTCATGCCCCCCACCAACCAGCCTCCAGGCCGCATCATTTGCACCCTGGCCCTGCTGCCCCCATCTCTAGAATGGTGTGTGAGGAGCCCAGACAGCAGCAGGGCCCCTGTACCTCATTCCTCCCAGGTCTGGGGCCACCAGGCGGAGTCCTGCCCCAGGCGTCATGATCTGCAGGCGGACAGTCTCCTCACCTCTTGGGCTGCAGCCAAAGGAGAGAGCCAGAGAACTGCTGGTAAGAAAGGCCTCCCCTTCCCCATCTGTGCTGATGCTCCCAGGGCATCCTCCCTCAGGAGCCTCCTGGCTAGTGCGGTGGGGCACCCAGACCCATTGCCCCCTTTTCTCTTGTCTCCCCTTTGGACTTGAGCCTTCTTAGTGCTGCAGCTGAGCTTGGACCACTGACCTCCAGGTCCTAGACGAAGGAGACTTAAGGACCCATTCACCAATCTCCCACCCTGAAGCCTAGCCCCGTTCAGGCGCAGTGGGGGACCTACTAGGTGGAAATGGGACTGCCAGTCCTGACAATGCTGCTGAACATAGGCAGAGGCAAGCCCTGCCCGTGGCCCCACTGGAGCATCCAAAGTGGCTATTTGTGAGGCCAGTGGGAATTCTGAGTTCATGGGCTGATGGGAACCAATGATGAACCAGATGCCCAGGAAACCTACAGACCACATTTAGAGTGAGAGCCAGTGGGAGGGGCACGTCAGAGAGTCAGGGGATGAAGGTAAGAGAACAGGTGCCTGCGAACTGGAGCCCATGGAGTATCAGGCATTGTCAGCACTCAGAGGGCCCCTTTGAGGGTTCCTGTGCTCAGATATTGGTGTGTGGGTGACTGCACGCATCCCTCCATGTCCCATGCATTTTTTTGCCCCCATTGCAGGACCTAGAGAGAATCCCGAGCTCCCTGGCTTTGTGGGGGTACCCTTCACTGCAAACCATGCCTACACAGGTCCACATTACAGTCACTCAGTCCTGCCTTTGGTTGCCCCTGAGACCTGGGGTACAGATAGGTGTGAACCTTCAGCCCAACAGAGGGCAGCATGAGGGTGGAGTGGCCTGGGCGCTGACTCTACTAAGCTGTAGGGCTGTGGACAAATCCAGCCCCAAAGGCACCTGAGAAGTTCCATGAAGGTGCAGCCCAGCCCAGGCCAACTGGGGGGAGACTGGGTGGAGGAGGTGGAGCTGGCAGGGCTCTTAAATACAGAAACCAGATGGGCTTGAAGTAGGGGGTGAGGGGCTTGACATGGTCAGTCCAGCACTTTTGAAAGGCCACTCCGGGGTCCCAGGAGGAGGAGGGGTCGGGTGGAGGGGGGCTGGGTGGAGACGGGGAGTTGAGTAGTCCCCTGTTTGGGTGATAATGAGGATGACAGCATTAAAGCCCCTGGCTGCTGTCCCTACTCTGTGCCATCTAAAGCACGTGGTGCCAGGAAGCAGGGACACATCCCACTTGGGGACATCACAGGGAAGTGAAGCATACTTTCTCCCTGGTGGTTCTTCTTATGTCAGAGAAGAAATCGGGGCAAAGCGCTGCCCCACCTGGTGCCTCTCCCTCGATGCCTTCCTCCTGAGCGACTCCTTTTTAAAGGCCCAGCTCAAACGGCACCTCTTCCAGGGGTCTGTTATGGGTTGCACTATGTCCCCCCAAAAGATATGTTGAAGTCCTGTCCCCTGATGTCTGTGAATGTTACCTTACTTGGAAATAGGGTCTTTGCAGAGGTAATTAGTTAACTAAGATAATTATTCATTAAGATAATGTCATACTGGAGTAGGATGGGTCTTAATGCAGTATGACTGGTGTCCTTATAAAAAGGGGGCATTTGAACACAGACCTTCAGAGGGAAGACAGCCATGTGATAACAGAAGCAGAAGCTGAGTGATGCCCCTGCAAGCGAAGAAATGCCAAGAGAAAAAGGCTTGGAACAGATTTTCTCCCAGAGCCTTTGGAGGAGCACATGGCCTCACTGACACCTTCCTTGATTGAGGACTTCTGGCCTCTAGAACTGTGAAAGGATAAATTTCTGTTGTTCCATCCACCCAGTTTCTGGTACCTTGTTACGGCAGCCCCAGCCTATCCTCCCCTGCAGCCTCCACCAGCCCCACTACCTCCCCAGACTCTCAACCACAGATAGCTCTGATCCAATTTGAAGTTCTCAGCTGGACTCATCCAGTGCGGCCCTAGTTGCCACTGGGAGTGACAGTGGTCTGTAGCAAAAGGTGTGCCAAAGAATTCATCCAGCTAAGAGAGGGATAGGTCAGGGAGGGAGGGAGGAGGGAGTATCTTATCTCCTCTGGCGCCCACAATGGTATTTCCCTCAGAGGCCAGCAGGTGGCGATATTTGTCTCCTCATTTAAAGGCAGGGCCCTGCCAATTAGGATGTGCCCAGCGACCTACCGCGGCACGCGAACGCTGTGCAAAGGACTTTACATGCATCATCGCATTTAGTATTGGGGACAGCCTCTGGAGGTAGGTATCACTGCTCCCTATTTTACACATAAGGAAACTGAGGCAGAGAGAGGGAAAGTGACTTGCTCAATGTCACACAGCCAGTACAGGGCAATGCCAGGATTTTGCCCTGTACCAGAAGCTGTACTCTTACTCACTGCTCCCCAGTTACTCTGCCAGGTCAGAGGGGAAAAATGAGGCGAACCCAAGAAACCAGGCCCTGCGGTGCATGGAGGGAGAGCCCATGCCACAGGTGAGCAGTGGAGGTGGGAGGGGGAATGGGGAGGGGGGTTGACAGTGGAGACCAGTAGCTCAGGTTTGGACACTTGGCGCTGAGGGGCCTTTGCAGTTCCACTGGGAAGAAAGATAGCTGGAGAGCCCCCAGGACACACTGAAGTCCCTAAAGGATTTGGCGCCTAAGACAGGGGCACCTTCAGATCTGAGCCATGGAGGGTAGGGCAGGGGCACACCTGGGGAGTGGCAGCCTCAGCAGGGCCATGCCTGGGGACAAGGCTGTGATAGTTTCCTTTCTTTCTGTGCCATAAACCAACTTTTTCTGAGGCACTGCGGGACCTCAGGGTTTGGTTGAGTCACTGCTCCCTAGGAGGCTGGGCTCCTTCAAGAGTACAGCCAGGCCTGGACTCCTCGGATAACCAGGCAGACAGGAACTGGGCATGGAGGACTGATGGTGGCTACCTGACCCAGTGTAGGCCCTGATGGGGTGGCGTCAGAGAGGAAGGCTGCCCACCTGGAAGCTGCCCCATGGGTTCCAAACACTTGGTGACATTGGTGTGACAGAAGAAGCATCATGTTGAGCCTCCCTGACCAGCTACTATTGCACACTGATGGTGAGGGGGCCCTTTCCTTCCTGCTGTGAGACATCTTAGTATCTGGAACATTCCAGAATCTGGTCCCATTTCTGTTTCCTGGGGCCTCACAGGTAAGTTTGACCTCAGACTTCCAGCCTCCAGAACTTTGAGATAGTATATTTTTGTTGTTTGAGCCCCCAATTTGTCTATGACAAGCCAGATGACTCAGATTAAACACCCGAAGGAATTTTCCACAATAAATATTAAAATACTAAATAATATTAAAATAATAAATATTAAAATAAAATATTAAAATCTCAAATCCATAATATAGCACAACCCAATTCACCTCCTATATTCTTTTAGAAGGCATCTGAGAACAACCATTCATTTTTTTTTCAAAAGAGAAATAAGGAGAAATCAGAGATGTGTACTGTTTTGGCTGAATTGTGTCCCCTCCAAAATTTATACAGTGAAGTCCAAATCCCCAGTGCCTCAGAATGTGAGATGATTTGGAGTAAGGTCATTACAATTAAGATGAGGTCATACTGGAGTAGGGTGGCCCCTGATCTAATATGACTAATGTCCTTATAAGAAGAGGAGGTCAGAGCACACACACACAGACAGAGACCTGGTGAAGACACAAGGAGAAGACGGTCAAGGAGAGAGGTCTTAAGAAAATCCAGCCCTGCCAACACTTTCATCTCAGACTTCCAGCCTCCAGAGCTGGGAGACAAGACACTTTGGTTATTTGGTCACCTAGTACCAGTTTGTGGTTCTTTGTTGCAGTGTCTCTGGCAGACTAAGCCCCCACGTTCCATCCATTACCAAGTTCCATCCATGCTAGCTTGTGAGGCACTCTTGAAGTTTCCTACTTGTTCAAAAGTTCTTATGGCAAAGGTTCAGACAAGCAGGGAGGCTCAAGAGAGGGAGGAGGGGAAGAGGAGCAGCATCCGGGCAGAGGCCCACTGGCCTCCTCCCCAGGCCCTCGCAGGAATGGCCTGGGGCTGGCCTTGCACTCCCGGCTCCCTCTGGACACACAAACTCTGCAGCCTCGCTCTCCTCCGCCAGTCTGTGCTGTGGCAGGTGGTCCTGTCTCCCTCCCAGCACAGAAGAGGTGGCCCTGAGGACTGAGGGCACATACAGATGGTTATGGGGCTGGAGATGGGGAGGAGTGGGGACTTGCAGTGGCATTACAAGGGCTGGAACAGCCCCAGAGGCCGGGTCGCTCTCGGCAGGATTTCGCACGATTCAGTTCACAGTACAAGGAGGTATTGATTGCCTTTCGCCCGCAGACAAGAGAGCACCATTATCTGACCGGACACTCTGGGACTCAGCAATCAGGACAGAGCAGGGCCCCGCCTGTAGTAAGATCGCCAGCGCTCAGCCTGCCCCGGCCCTGCCACCCCATGGCCAGACCATCCCATCTGACAGGCTCACGGGCCAGAGCCAGCTTCTGGCACCCACCTGGGCTCCCAAGTCCTGGCGGGGCTGGACATGCGCTCTGTCCACATCACCCGAGATGCTTGGGCTCTGCCTCTGTCCGTGCTGCCAAAGAAGGGGGCTGTGAGGGGTGGCATGGGGACTGCAGAGCCTTCCCTGGTGGAGGCAGAGGACAGCGTGTGCAGCTTGAACTTGACCAACTTATAGGAGAGCCTTGAACAAGCCTAAAAATAGTGGTACTTTTTCTCAGGCTGTTGTAGCTGCCACTGGGCTCAGAGGTGCAAGGGTTAAGTTGACACACATAAGCACTAAAGGGACAAGAATGAAGCGCTGCCTCCCAGGAGGCCAGGCTGTTTTGCTCCTTTCAGCCCTAGGACATCCAGCCAGACAGGCTCTCACTGATTTCTGTGCCCCATCCTGTCACTGGGCACATGGGGACAGTGGCCCTGAGGCCCGCCAGGGAGGTGACCTGGCAGAGGTTCCACAGGGACTGAGCGGCAGGGAGGAGCGATTGATTACCTGCTGAAGCTGGGAGGGGATCTTTCCAGAGCAGGTGGGTCCTGGCTTTTCTCGGAAGGCACATCCTCATTCACCACCTCCACCCTTTGGGCAAGAAAAGAAACAGATGCACCATGTGTCTTCGGGGCCCTTCCGGCCTGCTCTGCTGCCCCTGAAGGACATGCCTCTGTTCGGTGATGCTTATGGCCACGAGATGGCTCAGGCTGGGGTGTAGCAACTGCAACTTGATATAAGGACAGCATCCTGCGTTGAATAGTGTCGCACCAAAATCCATGTCTGTCTGGAACCTGTGAGTGTGATCTCATTTGGAAATAGAGATCAGTTTGTAATCAAGTTAGGACGAGGTCACACGGCAGTAGGGTGAGCCCTAAATCCAATGACCATTGTCCTCATAAGAGGGAAATCTGGACACAGACACACAGCCATGTGATGATGGAGGCAGAGATAGGAGTCATGTGTCTACAGGCCAAGGAATGCCAGGGAGCGCAGGCGATACCAGAAGCTGGGAGAGAGGCCTGGGCTGCTTCCTCCCTGACAGCTTCCAGAAGGAGCCAACCCTGTTCACACCTTGATCTTGGACTTCTAGTTTCCAGAACTGGGACACACGCTCCTGGGCTTTGTTATGGCAGTCCCAGGAACCTAACACAGCCAGGAAGAGCATAGCATTATCTGTCATTCCATCATGCTGCCACCACCCTCTGCTGGCTGTTGTCCACTCAGCCTTTTTGGTCTTCCCACCTCTGGGCCTTTGCACAGCTGGGCCCTCTGCCTGGAACCCTTGGCCTGCTGAGTCTTCCTTGTTTTTCAGTCCTCAGCTCGCTATGCCACCTGGTCGTGGATGCTTCCCCTATGTATCCAACAGAATATCCCTAAAATTCAACTTTCCAGGGGTTTCTTCTCCGTCCTCCTCTGAGTAGTCTCCTCTCGCAGAAGAGGTCTTGTCAACTCATGGTGACACCCCTCCATCATGCAGCTGGAGTGTCCTGATATCCAAATTATGCCCCATTGATCCCTGTTCATCCATCTCCAATGTCATGGTCAGTTCCAAGGGTCTGGTCAGGCAGGAGCTCCCAATGTCAACCCTTTGAACCCCAGCCTAACGATCCCTCCTGACAAGGTATTGTCCAGCCTGTCCCTGGTAGGGTGGGAGGGAGGGCAAAGGAACAGCTGCTTTGGACCCTGGTAGCTACTCTTGTTTCAAAACTCCAAAGGCCCTTGGAAACACTTCAGCTCCATCTTGGGTCAGGGGCCTAGCCCTGTTAGCCACAGGCAAATGGAAGTTTCTGGTCACAAGCTGTGTTCTCTCAGCTGGGCCCCTGCCTATGCAGAATTGGTGGCCATGTGTGCCACCACAACTAGCAAGATGCTTGCTTGGCTTTCAAAAAGAAGCCACCAGCCCCTCATAATTCCCTCTACTCAGGGACAGCTACCCCATTGCCCATCCTGCGCCCTCTCCACCTAGTGCCCACACACCACCCCTGCCAACAGAAGACTTTGGCTGACACTTACCTCTTCGCAATGAATGGGGCCTGTGTCTCCTGGGCAGGGCTGCTGGAAAGGAGGCAGAAAAGTGACATGTTGGGCAGAGCCAGTGGACAGGTGACGTCACGTCCTCTCTCCCATTCCTAGCACCTTGCCTGCCCTGATGGCAGCAGCCAGACCTCTCAGTTTTCCAGAAAGTACATCTGAGAGTCCCAGAAGTTCTGGCCAGAAGGGCCCTCTCAACCCACCCCTCAACAGCCCGAGGAAGACTGAGGGGAAAGAAACTGTCCCAGAGCATGGAGCTGGTTGGTGGCTGAGCTGGCCCGAAACCAGGCCCTGCCATGTCACCTGCTCTTCTTGGCTGCTGATAGGACATAGGAGTGCTCACGGGGGACCGTCTTCCTCAGCACGCTGCTTGCAGCTTCTGACCTGGGACGACACAAGAAGGGGGCAACTGATGGTGTGAGGTGGGACTCGCTCTGCCAGCATAGCCTGGCAGGTACTCGGGAGGCAGGTGGAGCTTTTGTAACCCCACACATAGTAGGTGGCAGTGTGGGCAGTCGGTGCCTGGCAGCTTGGCTCTGGAGCTCTTGGCTTTTCTCTTACACCTCCCAGGCCCAGGGACCCCTGGCCCTGTGGACTCTGCCCCTAGGATTGCCCAAGAACGCAGGCCTCACTTTGGGACATGGAGAATGGGCACCTCTGGAGCCTGGCCCTGCCGCCTCCCTGGCACACACAGAAGGGTTCTCCCTGGCCACTCTGCACAGCCTGTTTTGGCCCAATTTGCTCAGGACCCTTTTAAACAAACTGATAGAAAGTCCCAAAGCACCTCCCTCCCTAGGCTCTGTCCACCCACAGATGAGGTTACCCTTGGACTCTCATTACCTAGGTTCTGCCCCCATGGAAGGTTCATGAGGTCCCCTGCACTGGCTCAGCACAGAGCAGGTGGTTCTGGGACTCAAGGAAGGCTACCTGTTGCCAACAGCCACTCCTCCAGGAAACAGGTCAGCGCTGATGCTCTACATACTGTGCATGCTGTCACCCCAACGGGCACCATTCCTATCTCACCAGTCTTCAGACACTCAGGCCCTGCCCTGCCCATGGGATGCCCAGCAGGCACCATTACCTCCGTTTCTGCTCATCAGAAGAGACGGGCACCTCCTCTTCAGAAGCTCCTGATGCTGAGCTGCACCTGACGTTGTAGGGTGCCCTGGGGAGGGGGGAGGGGTTGAAGATGCTGCCAGTTGTAGCCCTTCGTCCCTCTAACTCCACTTCTTCCCCTTTGAGAGCCAGCTGTCTTCTGTCTCCCTGTTCCAACCCTTGCTGTCCCCCTAGGCTCAGTTCAAGCCTCACCCTCCTCCAGAAAGATGCCCCAGCTGCTGTGTTGCTGGGCGATGGTGATAAGGGACAAAGAGTCCCTGGGAACTGCAGGCACAGTCCACACCTGTCCAGAGCCCTTCTCACTTGCTGGGCACACAGGAGGGAGCCTTGGATGGGGCCACAAGGGGGAGCTCCAGAGGGAATCCCAAAGATTTATATCCAAGAAGCAGCCCAGATTTAGGCCCAGGGTGCACACAGCTGATAATGCTGCCAGGGCCAGCTTAGGCTCACCAGGCTCCAGCCCAGTCTGGTGCAGCCCCAGGGCCAGGACCCAGGACCCAGGACCCTTTCTCCAGACCCATCAGCTCTTTCTGGAAGCTTCCTACAGCCCCTGCTTGGCCTCAGATCAGAAGGGCAATGTGCATGCTGTCTAACTTTCTGGGGCTTGTCACTCTCTGGCGGGCCCCAGGCCACAGTGGCAACTGGCAGGGATGTCACATCGGCAGGACTAGTGCTCCTGAGCTGCACTCTGAGGCAAGCAGCCAGCTGTCCTCAGCGGGCCTGGTGTTTGGTCTGTGATGGCATACTCACAGCTTCTTGTAATCTTCTGTAGTCATCTTGTAGCCCAAGAAGGAGGGGCGGGGAGGCCCAGCAGGGGCTGCTTTCAGCAGACTGGCAGCGCTGGAGAGGCAAGGTGTTTCCATGTGTCTACCTGCAGGCCCCCTCCTGCTTCCAGATCTGCGCAGACAGCCCAGCAGGCACATGGCGGGTGGACAAGGGGTTCATGGTGGCCTTTCCTCTTTGCTCTCAGCCCCGCCAGTTACCCAGAACACCTGTGCCACTTTGAACGGGCCAGGCTTTCTGCCACAGACAGAGCCAGTCCCCTTGGTCCCACCTTTCTGATGGAGCCCAGGTTGAGCCGGGAGGAAGGTGGACTAAAGCTCCCAGCTCAGCGCCGTCAATCAGCAGGTCAAGGCTGCATGCCCTGCCCAGCCTCCTCTGTGTGCTTCTGCCCTGGTGACCAGGGCCAGTCGGGACTGGCCCAAGTGCCAGGGCACTGGTAGTGGTCCAGGGCCCTGCCTCACACAGGAAGAGAGCTGCCACCCGCCACCCCCTCAGTGACAGGCAGAGGGCTCACTCTGCCCTAAGCTTGGCCATGGGCCCTCACACCTCCCGCCGGCTGACACCCAGTGGACACACCTTTTTGGAGCTCCGTTGGCTTTGGGGAAGTGCTGCTGGGGCTGGGATGAGCTGTCTACGGGCTTGGTGAACACTCCCCTGAAAGACAGCCCGGGAGAAGCAGCCCAGTGAGCTCCCCTGGGAGAAGCCGGGGGGCAGTGTGGGCGGGCACGGGGAGATGGGCATGGTCCTACGGTCACCTACCGGATGATGTAGCCAGTGGGAGCCCTTGTGCTCGGGGGCCTGCCAGGGGAAAAGAAGGTGTGATGTGAAGCGAGGACTCGCCAGCGGGCCCAGGCTGCCCAATGACAGCAAAGAGGGTGGGCCGAGTGATCGCCCCAGGGTGGTCAGAACAAGGGAAATAAGAGTGGCCAGCTGCTTCCCAAGAAAGCCAGCCCCTCTGCACCCATAGCTGGGGTGCTAGTTCTGCTCTGCCTGTCTCCCTCATGCTCCCCAGGAAAAGGACCCATGGCTGATCCTTCCGGGCCCTGGGTCACAGTAGGTGCCCAGGAAGGCATGTTCCATGGCTAGGCATTTGTACAGAAGTGTCCCCTTCAAAGTTGGGTTTCTCTGTGGCCTGCTAACAGCCCTCAGAGCTGACCCAGCTCAAGCTGGAGGTTCTGTGGTTGGAGGCCTGGGGCTGAGGCCCCCACCCTGCCTGGTCCCCTCCAGGAAGCCTCCTGAGGGCCCAAGGGGCAGAGCCCAGGCATGAGCCAGCAGAGGCCAGCTGCCCTTTACTTCCCACCCATCTCGAAATTCCCTTTTCCAGCCCCTGGGATTTCCACATTGCAAGTCTTGATGGGAGTCTGGGTTTGGAGGGCACGTCCAAGGCTTGGTCAGTGGCTGGAAAACATTAGACTCCACGTGCTGGGCACTTCCTGCCTGAAAGCAACTGAGGGGCTCAGAGGACTCGGGTGGAGGGTGTGGGCAGGCCAGAGCTGAAGGTGCAGGGCAGGCAGAGCTGTGAGTTCCGGGCTCAGGGGCAGGAGACAAGGACTCGGCAGATGGCTCCTCTGTCTGAGAATAGAGGAGCTCGGGGGCTGAAGCAGTGAGGGAGAGTCTTTAGGGTGTTCTCCATTGTGACAGACCCTGTCCTTAACAGGGGACAGCCTCTTGGAGGTGACCAACTTGCAGGGATACTTGCACTGGGACCTGAGAAAGAAAGGTGACTTATCCCTCTTCTAGCCACACAAGCATTTTTGGCTGAAATACCTGTGGCTTGGAGAGGCTGGACCATGGCCCCTGACTGGCCTTGGACATCCCCAGGAGAGAAGGACAGCCAAGATGTGTGTAAGCTTCCGGGTCCTCCTGCTCCCGCGCCTGAGTCACAGTGCTCCGGGACATGTTTTCCAAATATACTCCCAAATCGAAGTCCAGGGTGAGAACTGCACCCCTCAAAGTAAACATACCACCCAACAACAATACTATCTTTGAACCACCCTCAAGCCCTTGCCAACCGCACCTGTCGCAGCCTGTAATTCTCTCTTCTATGTTCTCCTCTCTAAAGGGGTCATGCCTGTGTTCCTGCTGGGATGTCAGTTCCCTGAGTAGAGGGCTGTGTCCTCTGTACCCAACACAGGACCTAGCAGGTAACAGGGGCTGAGTCACTGAGAGATTACCAGCCAGAGTTACTGGATGCAGCCCCTGGAGCTAGCAGTGAGCCTGGACCCCTCCCTTCCAGTCGCCACCATTGCCTGTCCCCACCACTGGGAAAGGCCTGGCACTGTACTCACCTGCCAACTGCCAGCTGTTTGGAGCCAGGATCAAGTCTGGATTTGGTGGTCCCCCTAACCCTAACCCTAACCCTAATCCTAACTCTAACCCCTTACATCTCAGGAGTAGTTCCTCCAGATGTGGGCAGGATGTGCCCACACTTCAGAGCCTCCTGGAATGCCGCTATGCAAGAGTCCTCAAAATAGAGAGGGATGGTCTGTTCCTCTTGTCCAGCTGTCAAAATATGTCATCTTGAACTTGGGAGATGGTTGGGGCAAATGTGTGAGTCTCCCTTGGCACACTGATTACCAAGTGCACACAGCCATCAGGCCTACCCACAGGAGGGAGTCACATGTGACTCTTGAAAAAGTCACTCAAAGGACCTCAGAGACAAACATTGTCTCACTCCCTGCAGGGGAAGTCTCAATGACAATTTTGATCTCAGGTGACAGCTGGAACCATGGTGACCCAGCATGGAGGCACCGACCCAAAGGCCACACAGCAAAGCTGAGGACGTGGACCCAGTGACCTCTGCACTCCCTTTCTGACAAGGGAGCAGATGGGAAAAGGCCATCCTTCTTGTGGACTTCAAATGACTCCCCATAAACCCTGATGTCCTTTCTCAGCTCGGGCTCCCTCCATGTCCCCTGAGGACTGCAGTAAGGGGCCCACCCATCAGCCATCCAGGCACCACTTCTTACCTGGCCTTAGGTACCTCCCCAGGTGAGGAAAAGGATGTGGCACGACTCCGGCCTGAGGGCAGCTCTCTGGGGAAAGAGGGAACCCGAAAGTGTTACTGCCAGAGTCCCTGCCACCAGCCACCCTGGGGCCTCCATCCTAGTGGCTGCCTGCTGGGCCCCCAGGCAGGTGGGGGCTGCACTACATGCACCCCAGGAATGTGGCCCCTGGTTCCTGTCTCACCTTCTCCCTCCCTGGCCTGCCTCCACATGCCGCAGGCCTGTGAGTGCGCACACAGCCTGGTACCCTGGCTTTCCCATCCCTTGATCCTCAGTTGGATTGCTTTCCCGTGCTCTGCCCTCCCCAGTGGGCCTGTGGCCAAGTAGCCTGGCTGAGCTCTGGGCAATGGAAGCCCATTGGCATCCCCAGGTATGGACGGGGCCACACGGAGCACCACTCCACACCCGACCTGTTACTGCCCACCCTCCAGGCCTCCCAGACTCACAGGGTGCGGCCCTCCGAATCATCCTGCTTGGTGATCCAACTCTTGTCCCCCTTCAGCGTGGTTCGAACCTTCATCTGCTTGAGGACATTATTACGCTCCGCCTCGCCTGGTGGGAGAGGCTTCCCTGGTGGGGGCCAAACAGCCTCAGAATGAAAGCCCAGCCCCAGGACCCCGAGGCCTCCTTTCCAGCCCTCCCAATACATCTCTCACTCTGCTGCCCAGGCAGAACCTGGGGCCCTCGTGGGGCAGGCCTGGAAGGAGGCAGCCGAACTCCAAGCCCGGGACAACAGGGAGCCCAGGCCTCACCTTTGGTGGTGCCTCCAAGAGCTGAGATGCTCATGGCGTTCGCTGTGCAGGCCCCTTCTCAGTGGATTCAACAAGGCTCCTGGGGCAAAGGCAAGACCATGGCTTGTCACTTCATGCTTTCATAATGGCTCTTGGGTTACCATATAGTCCTTGGCACACTGAGACCATCCAGGCTGTCCTTTGAGCATTAGGAAGATGGAGCCCTGGGCAGAGGCACCCGCTGGGCTGCACACCCCATTGTCTGCCCAGGGCCAGTCTCCTAGAGAACACGACATGGGCTGCCAGAGGCTGTCTGTTGGAGAGATGGCTGGTAAGGGCAGACCACAAACCCTCTTTGAGAGCTCACCTGGCCAGACTCCCGCCCTGGGGGCCGACGCTGGTGAAGTTGGAAGGAGGGAATGGGGGAAGTGCAGAGGCTGGTGGACAGCCGCTTTGGGGCTAGACCATCTTTCTCACTCCTTAGTAGTTGTCTGACAAACCTCTCAAAAGGGTCATCTAACTTCTCCGGGCTGCCTCAGTGCCCTCATCAATCAAATAGGAGTTAAAAATAAAAAAGTTTACCCTTTGGGACAGCTGTGAGGACCGAACGCACCAATGTTCTTGCAAGCGCCTGGCACCTCCCAGCACAGCAAAGTTCACAGACAAGAGCCAAGTGGCAGTGACTCTCAACTTGTCCTTGTTGTGTGGTTCAGAGGTTGGCTCTATCCCCAGTGAGGAAAGCCCAGGACTCCATAGCCAACTCTTAATGGATCTCGGGCAGCAGGCGAGGTTGGGGAAGCAGAGAACGTCCTGCCCTCCACTCTCTCTTCATTTCTCTGTCTTCTTGCCCTGCCCTCCCGCCTTGTCCCCTCTCTGCCCCTGAGCCAGGTGCTACCCTTCTGTGGCCAGTGAGCGGTGGGCCGTGGTGGTCTCCAAGGCCTTCACAGCACCCATCATGGGACTAGCTGCAGGACTGACCCGCCACAGCTGGCTGCTAGGGCCTCAGGAGAGGGGCCGGAGGCTTAAGCAAGTGGGTGTGGAGGGAAGCAGAAGCCCTGGCTCAGCCGGCACCGTCCTACGGCAGAGCAGCCTCCCTTGGAGGGGCCTGCCATCCTCTGGGCCCCTCCAGGGCCAGGCCCTGAGCAGCCGGGCCCTGCTGCCAGCTGGCAAGTGTTGGACATGTTTCCGCGGAGGTTAGGGGCACACAAAAATGGGCAGGGCTGGGGGCCAAGAGCAAACCAAATTTGCCACATCAGCAAGAGCTGGATTTCCCATAAACAGCACCAAATGAGCAGCCTAGGAGGCCTGAGCCCACTGCGTGCCAGGAACAGCACCTCATCACTGCGAATGGGCTGCCACGTCAGAGTTCTATCGAGCAGACCTCACCCTGTAGGCCCCTCGGACCACACTGCCCAACTGTCCCTTCCCAGCAGCCCATGGAATTGCCCCACTGGGCTACCTGAGATCTTGGTCCCCTGTCTCCTGGTGCTGCTGACTGTCTGGAGGCCTTGGGGGAGGCCCTGGCCTCCTCTGGGCCTCAGCTTGGGACCTCCTACTACTTGTCCTTTAAGCTCCTTCAGGAACTCATCAGTTTCCCATTGACAAGCCTGTTGGCCAGGTTGCCTAGAAGTTTTCTGCCAAATCAGACCAGAGAAGCCACCTCCAAAATCAGGACAGACTCACGCACAGACAAAATGACAGAGGCAGAGGGGCCACTGGGGACTCCTGGGCCAAAGGGGCAGGGACATGCACAAGAGCCCACAGCACGGGAGGGCGGAGCTGGAGTGGGGCCCCATCTTTACAGCTAAGATCCCACCTCACCAGGCAAAGGCCAGGGCTCATGCTGCATCTTAGAAGTCAAAACACTTTTTTGATGGGACCATAAATCTGAGTCAGGAAGCAGAGACTTCTGGTGGGCCTGAAGAAGGTGGCAGCTCTTTAGGACAAGGATACTTTCAGGTGATGAGTACCAGCCAGACGGATGGACATATGAGGTTTGAATCTATGTCTCAGCTGGACAGCTGACTTTCCCCTTCATCCCCACAGCTCTGGTTCAGGCCACAGTCACTTCTGACCTCCTCCTTGGTCCACTGGCTTTCATCTGTGCCTCGCTGATCACCCATCAGCCCTCGCTTCTCACTCAGCTTCTGCTGGCTCCTTACTGTCTCTAAGACTAGGAGTAAACTCCCCAGTCCCCTGGCCACTTTTCTTACCAACCCCTCCTCCATGAACACTGTACTCCAAGTGGACCATATGCCTCAGCATCCCTGGAAGGTGGGCCTGCCAAGTTCATCCACGTACTTTTGCTTATGTCGCTGGGCTGGAGGCTGGCAGGGGCCGTGCTGCTGACTTACTTAATATCACCTTTGACCTACATCTCCTCTCAGGCCCATCATCCCCTCCCTTCATCTAACCCTTCTCAGAGAACAGGGCAGTGGGCCGTCCAATCAATAGGCAATGAGAAAACCCTCACTGCAGACAGGAGCAGCTTCGGAGGCTGGGTGGACCACTCCGCAGGGCATTTCTAGGGAAGGTCAGTCAGGGCATCTTTTTGGAGGACAGGTCTCCATGTGTATCAAAAGCCTTAGAGAGGGCGAGCCCATTGATCCAGCAGCTCCACTCACAGCAATCTCTCCTAAGGAGACAATTGTATAAGTAGAACATAGCACACAAGAGGGTATCTTCCTGGTGCTGAAAATGATGGTGAAAATTTGGCAATACTCGAAGTTCCCAATAGTTGTATTTAAGCATATTACAATGCAGCTTTTAAAACAAGATGTGTAGGATGTTTCCATGTCCTTAAAAATATATTTACAGAAGAATTCACAGGAAAAGAAACCTCTGAAAGGATATATTCAAAAACATTTTGCTCCTCTGTGTATTTATAGTCTTTCTGTCACACAGCAGCAGAAGCACCCCTGCGAGCAGGAGGCAGGCTTCGGCTCAGAACACTAGGGGTGCAGTAAGACAGAAGGAATGCACTTTGCACATGTGGGGAGGACTCCCCCTCCCTCTCCCTCGGCCAGCTGACTGTAGCCTTGGCCCTGCCCTCCCAGGAGGTCTTTGGATGTGGACTGTGAGCACCCAGTCTAGGCATCAGGACAACCTGGCAGCAGTAAGTATTCCCTCGTCCTGCTACACTGTGAGCAAACTGAGCTTGGGGAGGCTGGGCAACTGGCCCCCAAACATTTCCAACAACTTCAGCTAGAACCTGAGCCCCAGCTGTGGCTGCGCAGTAGCCTGGCTGACCTCATACGTGACATCACGTAGTGCTCCCTGGAGCATAATGCCAGTGTCCAGGCGGCCCGGGCACACCCACCGCTGGCAGCTGGAAAAGCAGGGCACTTGGCCCCAGCAGCTGGCTCACACCTGCTGGAGGGAGGGGACTCTTGGACTCGGCCAGCCATGTAGATGGTGCTTGGCTCAAGCCACTACCAACTCCGAGCACCAGACCCCAGAATCCTCTCCGAGGTGGGCAGCCCACACCCTGCAGCTCCAGTATTCCTCTTACTCTGGGCACTTGGGCACTTACTCCTAGGCCCTCCTGGCCCATGAGCCCTGCCATCAGGAGGGGCCACCCACCCTGAGAGCAAACACCGTCCCCCCAGGCTCAAAGCCCTGCTCCTCGTCCCTCAGTGGCCTCATATGGCTGTGATGTTATCCCACTATCTAAAGTAATGCTGATCCACCAAGCCTGTGGACCAGCTCACCGGGTCACCTCCTGGCAGGATGGTCCCAAGTCAGAACACGAGCTGTTCCCTGGGATTTGGTGCCAGCTCTGTTCCATCCCGTGACTTAGGTGTCTGGATGCTGGTGAATGTCCTCACCTCCCAAATGGCCCATGTGAGTGCGGGCCTAGTCAGGACAGCCACTCTGTGTACCTTTCAGGACTGTGGCCCCAATTCTACCTTGATAGGGAAAAATCTTCTGATTCCTTAGGAGTGGTCACATCGCCCTGCCCAAGGGCCTGGACTGGATCATCAAAGGAATGGGTGGCTTATCTGCCACTTTCCACCCCAGGCATCCATCATGACACACTGCTGGATCCTCACTAGATGAGGCCCCACTAGGCAGGGCCCCTTTCCGTGCTAAGTCTAAGCAAGGCCCTCCACTAGGACAATACCAGCCTGTCTCAAGAAGGCTCGGGACCATGTCCAAGTCCTCCTGAGCAGGCCAGGCCACCCTCCTTGCCCTTTACCCACTTCTTTCTTCCTCTTCCATTTGCCGGCCCATGTCTCTTGCAGCACAGGGGTGTGTCCCCAGCAGGGCTGTCTGGGAGAGACAGGGACAAACCCTCTCTGATGTGGATGGCTGCCCTGGACCTTCCTCCCTGCTGCTGCAGCCTCTCAAGGCTGCCTGGCAACCTCCCAACGAAAGGGTTTCTGGCCCTGATTGGATAGAGCGAAGCGAAGAGCCAATGAGAGGGGTGCACGGAGCCTGTTGTCGAGCCTGGTGGTGTCAGAGGCCATCAGTGAGTGGAGTTGGAGCTGATGCAGGCAGACCAGAGGGAGCGAGGGAGCCAGGGGAGCTGGCAGACAGTGACACAAATGCTCGGCTGACGCATGAGGACACAGAGATGGAGAGAAACAGTGGGAGGAGGGGGCACCCTGTTACCCCACAAGGATGTGCTCTGCCTCCGAGATGACAAAACTAACTCTGAGAAAGGTTTCTAGAATTGCCAACTTTCTTGACTCAACGTGTTGTGCACACCCCCTTTCCCAAGCAGGCCTCTGTGTCTGCCCTTGACAAATGGCCTTGAGCTTCAGCCCAGAGGAGCTTCAAGTCCCCTTGAGGTCCTCACTCTGGTGCTGCTGCCACCCCCACAGCAGCCCGCCCCAGGATTGAAGTGCCCCTCCCTGGGTCCTGCTGGCACAGCTGGGATGGGCTGGCTTCTTCCAGACAACGGGAAGAATGCCACGGTGTCGGTGAGGCCGTGGGGCCTGGGAACACAGGCAGCCCAGTGCTCAGGTCCCCTGCCTGGGGTCTTGGAGGCAAGGGCTTGTGTGGAATGAGACAGCGGGCTGAGTGACTACCCTTCTCCACCCTGGATGGCAGGGGGCTGGGGGTGGGCAGTGCCGGCTGCCAGGCAGGGACCTCCTAGGTAAACCAGGAGGGAAGAGGAGCAAAACGCTTTCAGCCTGGCCATCCAGGAGCACAGAACATTGCTTTACACCAAGGAGCCACAGCCAGGGGGCACGGGTGTCGGGGCTTGTCTGCGTGTGTGTGCTGGGCGCTGGCCACCCAGCAGAACAAGGGGCAGGGCTTCTTCCACAGGCCTGAGTTGTGACACTCTGATCCTTGCTGGCCAGTTCTGTCTCTTGGAACCATAGCCCACTTCTCAGGTCTGGGCGGACCTCGTAGGTGTGAGCGAGGAGTCAGAGTGAGGAAGTAGCGGGACAGGGCAAGAGGGCACAGTCCAGAGAGTGACCCATATACCCAGGCCCAGTGACCAAATATGGTTGCAGCAAGGACATCTGGATGAAGCCACTGACGCTTTGGGCCACCCAGGGCAGGAGCCAACCTCAGGCTACATTTAATAAAGCTCTGTAGGCAAGAGTTTTCATGGGTCTCTGGGTCAGAATGTGGCCTCCTTCGTCACGTCAGCAGAAACGTAAGCACTCCTGTCTGGGGCAGGAGGCAAGAGGTGAAGTGATGAAAAGTCCCTTGTGTCCCAGCAACTCGTTCCTAAACTGGGGGCACCCAGCCCATTCTGATCCTTCAGCTGGGTGCTGCCAGGAGCAAGGGGTGGGTCTGGGAGAAGACAGCTGGCCCGGCAGCAAGGAGACTCCTTCCTCCCGTGGGGCCTCGGCTCTCCACCATTGGATGAGGGTGTCACAACTAAATCACAGACAAACAAAACCTGCGAGGGGGACCAGGCTGTCACACCTGTCCCCTCTGGCCCTCCTATGACAAACAGCCGGAAGCTCCAGGCTGCCAGAGTCCCTTCATGCCTCCCTCCTGGCCCAATTCAACCTGGGAGCTGCTACCCTCAGTGAGAAGAGGGTGGGAGGGAGGTAGGGAGGACTCTGTACATGCCCCTTCCAGGCCATGCCCCTTGTCACCTGACTGACAGCTTGACCCATTGGATCTAGGTGTGGTGGTGAGGTTCCTGCCCACGTTCACTGTAAATGTTCCTTTTGGACAAAGAGCCTCCAGTGGCCCCAGCATCAGGGAATGGACTCAAAGAAAAGTCCCTCTGTGCCTTAGAGCCACTTTCTAGAAGAGACACCTGGGTCCTTTTTGGGTGTGTTTCAAGCAAATGCCTTCAAGCTTCAAGATCAGGGTCCTCTCTAGCGTCTAAGTGCCCATGAGAAGCCCCTCTCAAGGTCATTCAGGGTAACAAGCTGCCCCAGAATTGGGGCAGACTGGGTCCCCAGGGGACAGTGACACTGAGACAGTCAAAGCCCACCTGGCTGGAGAGCCCCACCTATCCTTCCTCAGAGAACTTCCCTTTGCAGCTGGCCTGGCTGCCACCAGAGCCTGAAGGGGGCAGCAGACACCAAAGCTGAGCGGGCGGTGGGGGACACACCTAGATTAGAAAGCCTCAGGGACAAGCCGGCTGGGCCAATCATCCGTCATTTCACAAGAAGGGCACTCGTGCTATCTCTTCCAACTCATGTGCAAAGGAAAGACCAAGAGACATGGACTCCAACTCCTGGTTCTGCTAGAAGTCACTGGACACGTCACTTTCCCTGTCTGGCTGAAGATGAAGCCTGTTCTCAAAGTGCTCCCTGACCCCTGCACCTGGCCCCAGTGGGGTGGGGGGAAGGCATGGGCTTCAGTGCAGCCCCTCTGCCCATCACCAGGGCCACAGGACCCCATGAGGTGCTAGTTTCAAAGCTTCCCTCCTAGGCCTGTCCTTCTTCTGCAACATCCCCCCGGGGGCAAAGGCCCCCCCATCAGAGGGAGGGAGGGCCCAGGTTGTGGCCCAGGAGGCTGCAGCCAGAAGTGCAAGGTTGAACTGGCGTGCACACCACACACTGGGCTGAGAAAGGCCTGGACACAGAGATGAATGATGCCGAAGCAGAACATGACATGGAGTATGGAGGGGGCTGGGGATGCTGAAAGTCCCCTGACCTCCATCCCCTGTGTGGGTAACCACGTCCAGTCCTTTCTCAAGGCATGCACTTGGCTGACTGTTTGGACCCAGGCCGACCTAAGCTGACACTGGGTCAGCCAAACTTATCCCCCAGGCCAAAAGGGCTGGAATGATCAAACATCCCATTTTCTGAAGCAGTCTCCCGTGACCAGGTCTCATGAATGGTCTCAATCATCCTGATTCCCAGTCTCAGCAGCTAGCAGTAGGGCAGTCAGCAGATGGGGTGCTATCCTCCAGGGAGGGGTGGAGCAGGCATTGCTGCAGCTGCTCCAGGGGTTCTTGGAATCCAGAGGTTCTCCGCAGCCGTCCAGGGGCAAGGGGCCCTTCAGAAGCCTTCCAGATGGATGGCTGAACCACTGGGTCATGACTGAGGCCCTCAGTCTGCTGCTCAGCACACAGTTCCAGGAGCCCTGGCCAGCTTCTCTTGCCTGTTTGAGTGGCAGAGTGGAGCACCCTGACCACCCGTGACGCTCCAGGCCCAGGGCTCCCGCCTGGAAGCCGAGGGGTGGCGAGAAGGATGCACACCATGTGGAAATAAAAGCGGGAGGAGACTTGGGTTGCAGAGGGAGACAATGTAATATGGAAAAAAAAAAACTGCATGGAGTGGGGGTAGTATTTGTAAATGTGCTTTACAGGTAAATGACTTCTGTACGAAGATCTGGAATTTCACGTCCCCCAAGCCCACCCCTAACACCCCAGAATCTAGACTTCTCGGTGTCAGCACTGGAGGGGCACTGGGAGGCAGCCGTCTGGGGCGGGCCAGCTCCCTCCAGGTTCTGGGAGCTCAGCTTGGGCCCCAGGGGGGCAGAGGCAGCCACAGCCACCCAGCCACCTGTCACTCCCTAGGGGCTGGGATTCCTCCTGGCTCTCCTGTGCCCATTTTCTCGCTCTCAGCAGGCCAGATACAAACAACTGCTTAGGGCAACTGGGCCATTTCAGAAGTGGCTTGGCCTCAAGGGCCAGTGAAGGCTTCTGGGCAGGACCCTCTGAGATGTCTTGGTGGAGGCCATGTCCTAGGTGGGGCCAACATGCTGGGAGCAGTAGGGCTGGTGCATGAGCCCTCACCCCAAACAAGACGCTTTGCCAGAGCCACCCATATGAGCTCCCCGCACTGTTCCCTGGGCTGCCATGAGAAGGGGCCAGAGGAAGCTTTGGAGCCCTCCTGCTGGGTCTGGGCTGGCTCCGTCCCTTCCCCTACACACCACAGTTGTCTCTGCATCCTGGAACCGAGGTGGTCTGAAGCCCCTCCCCATCTCCACACAGACAGCCAATGGGGCTGAGAGGGACCTGGGCCCCCCTCCACCTCAACCAAGTCTCCCCATCCTCTGCTGCCACCCATTCAGCCCAGTGACAGGGAAGTCCCATCCACCCGCCCCTGACTAACACTGGCCAAAGCCAACTCCTTTTGTCCTAGTCACAGGCTGCCCTCCCCCTTCCCAGGCCCTCCTCTCTCCCCTTCCTGTCCATCCCAGACCCAGAGTTCCCTGAGCTCCGCCCCTACCTCTTATTACTGCCCTGATTTTTGGATGGGAGTATGGACACCCAGAGAGGAGAAAGCGTTTGCCCAAGGCCACATTTTCATTTAGTCAATGAGCATTTATAGAAGGTTGAAGTCAGGCTGGGTGCTGGACAGACAGACAGATAGGAGCTGAGAGCAGCCCTGCGGGACACTGCCAGACACTGCATTTCCCAAGAAGGCCCCTTGGCTCTGGCCCTCCTGAAAGAATGAAAGATTGAGTAGGAGCTTGCGGGGCAGAAGTGATGAGGGACTGTCTGCGTAAGCATTTTCACCAGGGATCTCCATTCTTGGGACTGTAAGCCTTGTGCCTGCTCACTCCATAGCAACCCTCTGCCCCATCAAGCTCTCTGGGAAACTGACCTAGCCATCAGAAACTGGCGTGATGACCCAGGGGTCGCAGGGACCAGAGCAAGGAGGCCAGACCGAGCACCCGAGGTGTGTTCACAGATGGGGCCAAGGCCAGGGACTGTCAGTGACAGCGGGCAGCAGCCTGGGGCCTGCCCACCTCTGGCCCCGGAGGCCAGGCCACCTCTTGGACCCAGGATGTGGCCCCAGAGCCCCACAAACACCGCAGCTGCTCTAGTTTCCAGCTTTCTCTGGAAATAGGGAGTGAGCATGCTCCCTATGGGAAAAGCCTTGGCAGTGTTTCTGAAAGTGGCCCCTGGGTCCCTCTGGCATCCAGGTCCCCTGGGACGTGTGCTTAAGTTGCAGATTCCTGCCTTCCATGTTAGACATTGAGAATGGCACCCACAGGCCTCTCATCCTTCCATTTTTCAGTCCCCTCTCCACCCAGCCCTGCCCCTCCCGCTTCCCTATCCCCGCCCTTCTCAGTCCTCAGTCATCTCTGTTTTCTGGTGCCAAATCAGTACGTGTTTCTGTGAAATAAGGTAATCCTCAAGTGAGTTTTGAGCAAGTTCCTCTCTCTGACTCAGTTTGCCTTTGGAAAAATGAAATGACACCAGCCCTACCCACCTCCTGGCCCCACCACAGCCACTCCTCAGTGGGAAGCAACTGTCGTACAAGTACCCTCACATCAATTTCCCCTTCTGAAAGAAAACTCAGGAACATTAACAGTGGGGAATCCAGATAAGGAAGTTCTTTGTACCATTCTGATCACTTTTATGTTGTTCTAAATTAATCCAAAAGTGAAAAACCAAAACAGTGAAAATTATAAAAGAAAGCCAATCTGATTTTAGTAGGCGTCCAGAAATGACCCAAGAATTATGGTGGTGTGGCAATCATTTAACTGGGGGTAGACATAATCTGCATGGTTGGCATAGACTGGCAGGGATGTTTAAATGGCTTTTCCTCAGGTGGGGAGTCCACACCCCTCCCAGCCTGGCCTCAACCTCACCTCTGGCTACCATGGCCCCCAAGGAGGCCACTGCAGTCCTGGCTCAGCCCACGGCCCTGACAGGCCCTCACCTCCGTGCTGCTTGTGGCTGTGCAGCAGGAGCTTCTGGCTTCGGCCTCCTCTCTGTCTGGGCGACAAAACCGGGGCCTCCAGAGGTGTTGTGATGTGCTCAGGTTTGCACAACTAGACTGCGGCCGAGCTGCGGTCTCAACCCAGTCTGGCCTCCGAGCCACTTTCTTACTGCTGGGCTGTAAAGGCACCTTCCTATCCTGCTGCACACCCTACTACCAACCATCTCCTGATACCACTTTGAGACCCTCAGAGTGAATGACACCAACCTCTCCTGAGTGTCACTCTCAGAGGTGTGAGTCCCTGACGGATCCCAACCTTAGGAGCCCAAAGGTCTGGGGAGCCACGTGGGCTGCCTCTCAGAGCTCTGGGGCCATAGAAAGCACCTCTCCTCTTCCCCGGCCATGGTCCTGCCGGATGGCAGGAGGGCCTGGCAGTGGGGGCAGCCTCCCTTGGCAAGCAGAAAGCAAGCTGGTGTTATGCCTGAGCTGGCACCTTATGAACTGTGGCTTGAATCGAGACCCAGACCAAAGGGATCAGTCAGCCGTGGAGGCTGAGAGGGGAAGGGAAAAGGCAGGGTTCCAGCTTCTAGAGTGCACTGGGCCAGATTTGAAACTCTTCTTGGCATTCGACTGAGGACAGTTCAGGGACTGGGTGCTGATGCCTTCCGTGGGCAGGTCCCAGGCCCCCTGCTAGAGGCCCAGAATCTCCCCACTGCTAGATCTTATGAGGTCACTGGGACACTAAGCAGAAATGCAGGACAGGCTAGAGAAGCCTGAGCTGAAGCGTTGGCTGTGCCTGGGGTCGCTGCCCTCAGCTAGGGGCACTCCATCTGGAATCTGGACACCCGTTGAAGAGGAAGCGAGGACAGTTTTGATGCAGGTGGCAGCTCCTTACTGATGGCTCATCTCTCTTCCCAACTAGACCGTCATTTCTTGGGGCAAGACCTGCGTCTGAGTTATCTCCAAGCGTTTAGGAAGACCCTGCTTTGGTCTTTCGGGAACAAGGGGGAGGCTAGACTCAAGCATCCCCAAAGAACGCACTCTTCCTCCCGCGTCCAAGCCCTCCCCTTCCAGGAAGTCTTTTTCTGATCCTCCAAGCCAAGCCCGCTCCTGGCTCCCACAGCCCCTGGTGCTTATGCCACTCAGAGCTGCAGCACCCAGTGTGGTCATGGGCCACCACTGTCGCTGCCCTGTGAGCATCCGTCCAGAGGGTGGAAATGAACAGATCTGGCACACCTGCTGTGTGCCTAGCCGTGTGCTGGGTGCCTTCCATCAGCTCCTCACAGTTGAGTATAGAGCCCCCAAGCCAGACCAGGAAGCACAAGGGCTGGGGCTGGGAATTGATGGAAAGAGGGGGTAGGGCAGGTGAGGCGGATCTGCTCCTTCTCATCCTGGGGTGGCACACAGGTGTTGAGGCAAACAGCACAAGTACCAAGGCCAGCCAGCAAGCTGGCCCCTGGTCTGTGCATCTGTCTTCTGGCCACTTGCTTCTAAATGGTGAGCAGGACCTCTGAACTGGCCTCTTAGGAGTCCCTGATTTTTCAGATGAGGCAGTGGAGGACCTGGGAAGGTAGGATCCCCCTCCACTGCCCCTGCCTTCCCCAACAGCTCTAAGTGAGCTGGTGAAGAGGGAGTGGGAACCTAGAGTCCCTCCCCATGCCCATGGGGCCCTGCTTTCTGTCCACAGCCACGTACCACGATCAGAAGTACAAAAGGCCATGAGGCCCAGGCAAGACTGGGTACAGGTGCCAGAGGCCGGGACCACTGCTGGGTGGGCCGTGAGGGGCTCCCTATCAAAGCTCGCAGAGTGGTTATCAGATGCGGCTGTACTGCCTCCCACAAAGTGAAAATGAAGTGCAAATGGCTCAGTGAGAACACAAGTCCCATTGTGCCTCGGATGTCCCAAAGCCCAGGCACGCCCATCACCAACCTCAGCTGAGCCCCCAGTAGTCCTGGGTGGGAGGCAGCCTGGTGTCTTACCCCCTCGGACCTATGGAGGTTCCCAGGTGGCCCAGCTCAGAAGTTGCAGAGTGGACAGAGAAGCTGAGCTTTCAGTCTCTTTCCAAGGCAAGGTATCACTCTGCCTTTCCAAAGAGGACAAGGCTCTTGGCTCCCCTGCCCCCATAAAAACAATCCAGCTACAGAGCCCGCTCCCAGCAGATTGAGTCGATAACACTCAGTGGCACTTGATTCGGCGCCTTCTGTCTGAGTAGCTACCTTCCCAGTGGCTCCAGGAGATCGCCCTGTGTACAGCACATGCTCATCATAAGCCACCCGTGAGCCTCCTGCTCTGGGCTCCTGGGCAAGCCAAACTCTGGGTCTCAGTTTTCTCCTCTATTAAATGGACACAGGGAGAACTAACTGATCTGTGATTCCCTTATTCTTGCCGCCTGCAGTCAACTCTCAGAGCACCCTGGCCCCAGGCCTTTTACTAACAACCCAACCCTCTCTTCCAGAACGAGTCAGGACGGAGGGACCCGGCCAGGCTTCTGCACCTCTCTCCTTAATTTCTTTGCTCTAAATGAAAACCAGAAAACTAAGCACATTGCCTTTCCCAGTGGAAGCCCAGAAGGGATGCTTAGAGAGGGTGGAGATTATGGATGGGGAAATTGAGGCCCTGAGTTGCCCCCGTCACCCAGCTGGGCACTGTCCAGCTTCCCCCTCGCTGACTCTCCGCCGGGCAGCGCGACGGCGACTAGACAGCCCTACCTGGCACAGGTGCCCGTCTTGCGGGGCGGGCAGAGGGTCCGGCGGGCGCGGGGCGCGGGCTCCCTGAGGTGGGCAGCGCCCGGCCGGGGAGCGGACGCGGGGTGCGGGGCGCAGCGGGGAGCGCGCAGGGCGGCGAGGAGGCGCGGACTGGGTTCCGCCCGCAGGAGAACAAACAGGTTTTCTCCTGCGCCCGGAGCCTCGCCCCTCGCCCCTCCCCTCGGCCGGCCCTCTTCCTCTGCCCTCTCCTGGGGTAGGTAGATGCGCCTGGCACATTCCGCACATTCTCCCGCCAGTGTCCTCGGCCCGCCCTCCCCTTCCCGGCCCCGCCCTGCGGGGCTGCTGGAGAAATCAAGGCCCGGGCTCCCTGCACCGAGCCCGGTGCGAGCTCCAGAAGGCTCTGCCGCCGTGGAAATCTGCCAGGCAAATTCTTCTGGGCTCGCGGCCCCGGGCTGGCAGGCCTCCGCCACGTGAAGGGCCCCGGCTGCCTAGTTGCTCCCCTGCCCGCGCCCGACGCGATTTGGCCCCCACTCGGGGCCGATGACTTCCACAGATGCTGCGGGTTAATTCTGTCGAAAACTACTGTTCCTAGATCCATTTTACAGATGGAGATCCCAGACAGGGGCGGGGAGGCGGCTGGGGGCTGTCGGCTGAGATCATGCAGGAAGTCCCAGAGGCTGGGAAGAAGAAAGTGAGCGCCTGCTCCCCGGCTGGGCCTGGGAATTTCTCGCCCTGGAAAGCCATCCTGGGGAGATGGGGTTTCCAAGGCCCAGCCTCGAACACCCCATCAGCAAGCCAGGCCACCCCTCAAGCTGGGTGGGGAGACACTTCCAGACCCAGAGGGCCAGTGCTGTTTGATGAGTGGCATTCACTCCTGCTTTTTGAGTATTTGTGTCATTGTCATGCTTGCTGAGTACTTGCTCTGTGTAAGGCACTGGGCTGGGGGCTGCAGCACAGAGTTTGCCGTGAGTTGGCCTACCAGGATGACGGGAGCAAAAGGAAAAGAATGGACTAGCAGGTTCTTCTTCATCAAGCCCTGCCAGATCTATGTCCCAACTGGCCCTCCAATCTATCCACTTCTCTCCACGCTCACTTCCCAGGTCTCGGCTACAGGACCAGTCCCCTCATTGGTTTCCCTGCCTCTGGTCTTGCCTTCCTTCCCATCCAGTCTCCACACAGAAGTCAGTGTAAGACTTTACACATCACTCCACTGCTTGCAGCTCTTTGATGGCTTCCCATCATTCTCGAGATAAAAGGCAAAGTCTTTGAGCGGCCCTAGGATTCAGCTGTGCCAACCTCTCCCTGCAGATCCAGCCACCATCTCCCTGGATTCAGTACATTCCAGCCACACTCACCTCCTTCTGCCTTCTGAACATATCTCAAGTCCTGTCTCCTTGAGGCATTTGCTCCTGGCACTCGGACTCCCTAGATTGTCCTTTGTCCCCTGGTCTGGTTAGTGAACTCTTTGTCATTCTTCAAAACTTAGTCAAGTGTCTGTAAATCCTCTCCTGACTGCACAGGCCACCCAGGCGAGTAGATCACTTCCTTCTGTGTGCTCCCCCAGTCCCTCTGACTACATCGATCTAGCATAGTGGCTGTCACCTTTTATTGTTCTAGATGGTGAGCTCTGGGAGGGCAGGTCCCTGTCTGAGTCATCACTGGGGCATGCATGGGGACCAGCATCGGGGGCTGGGGGGACTGAGAGGTGATGGAGACTCTGGAAGCTGTACTCTTTCCTCTGGGGCTTTCTCAGATAGGGAGGAAGCAGCCCTGTGTATGTTTAAATATGTGTGGGGGGGGATGGGGCTGGAGATTGTGTGTAAAGTCACTTCAGTTCATCTCTGTCTCTTGCCAACAAACATTTTTCTGCTTCCAGTCTGGTGGCCAGCATCTAACACCTTCCTCTCCCCTATGTCAGGCTGCTGGTGGCCATGAATTTGGCTTGGCATTCTAGCTCCTAAACATCCTAGATCCTAGGGTGTGTTACACGCTCTCTCTGGGCCCCCTTACTCTTCAAGGGCCCCTAGGTTAAACCGGTATCAGGTAGAGGCCACCAGTGGGAAATGGCAAGCTCACTGCAGAGCGGTGAGTCCAGGTGAGCCAGCTGGCGAGTACGAGGAGAGTGGTGTCCAAGGCCACCGACGGCCAGTCAGCAGCAAAGGCTACCTGGGTTGGGCTGCCTGGGGGCCTCAAGCTCTTCCCATATCCCAGGTGAGTCAGCCCCTTCCGGGTCTGACCTGCCATGGCTGAGCCAGCCAGAGGGACCAGCCTTTCCTGAACTCCGCCCTCCCTGCCAGGCTGCCAGGCCCTGCAGCTGATCTTGCCTGCAAACGGGTTTGACTCGAATGGTAACTGCCTTGCCTTACCCTGCCCTGCCCTGCCCACCTGTTCACTACCCCAACAGAGCCCCACCCCTCCGGCCAGGGCCACCCCCAGCCACCTTAGCCAGACTTCAAGGCCCCTGCCAACTTCATCAGCCTCCTCTTTGACTCCTTGCCCTCCGGCAGGTGGGCCCAGACACACCAAGTGCTCCAGTGGCACCAGGCCCCACACAAGATGTCCCCTTGGTGGTGACCTCCCACCCACTCCCAGCCGCAACACTGCCTCCTTCATGAACTTCCCTTTTGCTTAGAACTCAAGGGCCAAGACCCTGGTGGCTTATGGCTGCTCCTAGACTGAGCACTACCCCTGCCTGGCCTGAGCTGGGCCCTGTCCCTTTCTACTCTCAGCTTCTCTTGTACCTTGCCCCCATCTCTAGCTCCAAGGCTGGCCATCCCCCCAGGCTCTGGTGAAGTCCCCTTGAAGTCCTCCAGCTTGGGCAGTCTCCCCATGACAAGCAGGCCCTCAGCAAGGCCCTACTCTGAGGACACAGGTGCTCCCTTTAAGGCACGTGGGCTTGAGGGTGGAGCCAGGATGGGCCCCCTTGGGAAGCAGGAGGCCTGGAAGGTAGAGGCAGGAGTGGGTGGTGGTGACTTCCCATGCTGAGGGGAGCCACGACCTGTGAGCAGACAATGGAAGCCAGGTTGAAGCCAGCAGATGAGTTGAGGGACAGGTGGCCATTTGGAAAGAGCTGGCCAGCAGTGCTCCTAAGCTCCGGGAAGACCCCGTCCTGATCTCCAGGTCTGGGAACAGAACTCAGGCAAGCTGGTCTAGCCGAAGGGTTCCCAGGTTAGGAAGGGGGATGATGGGAGGGGCCCTGAAAACCATCAGGCCCCAAAGCCAACCCAGGCGGAGTGTCCTCACACGAGAAGCGACCAGAGATGAACAACTGACGCACACCCTGCCATGTGCAGACTGGGAAGCAGGTCCAGAGAGGGACAGCATTTAGTGGGGGCTGCAAAGCCAGCCTGAGGCTGAGCTGGGACTGGAACCGGGACTCCAGTTGCTCTGGATGGAGCCCCCACCCCACTGGGGCTCTTGGGCGCATGTGTAGGGAGGGCCTGGCTCTTGTTTGCACCCTAATCCCCTTCTTTCCCCTCCTGCTAGGGCCCGCCCTGCCACGTCATCCTCCTAACTTCTCAACCAGTTTCCACTTGCTGGGTGACTCCACTGGCTCCAAGCAGGGTGGGTCCCTTGGGGGCAGGGGTCCCCAGTCGTGGTTGCATCCACAATGGCCTCTACAGAGCCCCAAACCTGCAGGCCAAGCCTCTGAGTCTATAACCAGCTCTCCAGGTTGCTGGGAGCTGGTCCAACTCTGCAGTGCATGGAGGGAGACCCTGCCTGCCCAGTCTTGCCTTTGGGGCCCCTGCCCCACCCTCAACCTGCACTCCCAGCTAAGGGGCCTGTCCCTTTTCCTGTCGCACACACATATCCTCACTCACTGAAGGCCCCCTTTGGGACCTCCTGTTCCCCACCGTACTGCCGCTCCCGCCCCACCCAGAGACCAGTCAGACCCAGCCCTGGAATGGAGTAACTCCCAGTGTGGTGGGGAAGGCAGACCAGTTTGGCTCCAAGGGGCAGAATTCACACCTGAGTATTTCTTGCTCTGTGGACAGTGGCCCCACCGGGAGCAGGGAGGTTGTACAAACAGGCCCCCCCAGCCACGTGGCCATCTACCAGACCTGCAACCTGCCCCCCCCCCTTTTGAATCTACTCCTTTGCATAAGCCCAGGAAACACTCAGCGATCAGTCTTGGCCTGTGTGACCTGATGCCCCAGAACGCAGACTGCCTTTTGTCTCTGGCTCCGAAGCAGCCCCAGGCCAGGCCTCCAGAGCACGAGTGCACGAGCTGAGCCAAGTCCCTGCTGGCAGATAATCCCCACAAGCCCTGAAGAATGGCTTTTCGCTGCTTTAAGAATCATCCCCAGATCGGAAAAAGAATGTACTAATTGGAAAACCTCCCCGCCATGGTTTTCCGGAGTTTTAGTACAGTTGGCCGGCAAGGAGGCTTCTGGGATGAGGAGGAAGGGAAGTCATGAGGAGGAGACAGTGGGCTTGCTGCCCAGCGCCCCCTCATCCCCCGAGCTCAGAGCTCAGCCGCTCTTGGCCAGGGGCCGTGCTGAGGGTCCCGGCCTGTCAGCAGACTGGGGAATCTGGAGGCTGTCTGACCCTGTGGGGAGCCCCTCCCCCGAGCTGGGCCCAAGCCCTGCCCCCAAAGGCCCCGCCTTTGCCCCAGAAGCAGCCCAGGCTCCTGGGACCCTTTGACAGGATCCATGCCCGTTGGGCCTTGTTAGAAGAGGAAAGGTGTGGAAGCCACCACCTGCTGAAGACACAGGAGGGTGCCCCCAGACCTGACCTGGGCCCCAGGCTGGGAGACCCAGCGGGTGGGTGCAGGCCGCACAGCAAAGCTGACTTCTGAACACTAGCTCTGTCCAGTGGCAGAGGCCCAAATTCTCACTCAGGGGACCGGCTAAGCCTGACCCGGCTAAACCACTGGTCGGGGGAGCCGAGGCCACAGCGATCTGAAGGTCTGTCCACCTCCAAGGGCGGCTGATTTGTTCCTTTTGGTCAAGCAGTGCCCTTGCACTTAAGAAGGGGAAATGAGGTGGATCCCTGACAGGCCTCACACAGGAGAGCCAGGCTACTGTGACTCACCCCAAGCACGATGTATGCTTGTCTATTAGTTTTTTCCGGAAACCTCCATGGGTACTTTGCTGCCTTGATTTCCTCAAGGGGAGCAGACTTTGAGAGTCTCGGGGGGGTGAGGTCAAACAGATCAGAGGCTGCCTTCTTGTCCATCTGAGCAGGACCAAGGGGCCAAAGCCCCCTTGGTGGAAACTCCTCTTCTCAGCATCGAGGAAAGGGGTTGACTCTCATCACAAGGAATCAGAGCAGTCTGGGTGGGGGTGCACCTGGCCCCTGTCTACCCTACTCAGCGCCAGTAACCTGTAGTTGGGGACTATGAACTTGACCAAACAGTTTTAGGCTCCCTACCATCGTGCCTTCCACCACTTTCCTTTCTTCTCAGCTTGCCCTTTTGTGACCATGAGGACTGCAGCTCCCTCACCAGCACAGGCCCCTAGAGCGCCACTGGCCACATGTGGCTATTTAAATTTAAATGAATTACAATGGGATAAAATTAAAGCTTCACTTCCTCATGCACAATAGCCACACTATGTCATGAGGCCGGTGGCTTCTGTAATGGACAGCAGAGACAGAAGAAAGTTGCATCCTCACAGAAAGTTCTATCCGACATCCCCACTCTAGCCGCTCCACTTCTCCTTAGCTGAGGCCGGGGTCCCTCCGCTAAGCAAGGTGCCTCTGCAACTTTACTCAAGGGAGGCTTTTCCTTCAGCCACACTCCACTCACCTCTGGGTAGACTACTCTGTCCCTGGATGGAAACCTCTCTTCCTTTGAGGCTCTGGCCAACTGCCTAATGCACCATGAACATTCAGGCAAGGCTCTGCATCGGGCTCATTTTTCTTTTCCACCCAGACCTCGCTGGATGTGAGAAAGTGACTGGGAGGATGGGGAGGATGGCAAAGATGTGGAGTAATGAGTGTGAGACTTCAGCGTCCCTGCCTGTGCACTATCGATCTCCAACCCTCAAGCCTCTCAGTTCTTTGACCTTGACATCTCCCAAGACCTGGTCAACTCCACTGCAGCCACCTCTTCCCACAGGGGCAGCCTGCATCCTGTTGTCACCTCTGGAACCTCTACTGCAGGGCTTCCACTTTCTGACCTCTGTCTTTCTAGTGGGCTTGTTCAACTACTTCCTGTTGGAAGATAGCGACAGTTATCTTTCCAGCTCACGGGGACCTCCCATCTGTTGGTTTACTTTCTTCCGAACCATTAGCCCTTTCCTCTCTTCATTTCCCTCCCTACCCAGCATGGAGTCAATGGCTCATCACTTCAACAGCTCTCTTGTTAACACCCTAAGCTCTGCTGTCCCTGTCACCCCTACCTGACACTGCATCAAATCTGGACAAATCTAAACACCTGCTTTCTTTGTGCCTGCCCCAAGGTGATGACAGTGCTGGCAAAGGTCACACAACTGTCAGAATGGACGAATTCCTGGATCCCACCCTTCTCACCTCCGCTGGGACTTCCGTCTTTATAATTAGCCTTTTCTCCTCTGCATTGTAAGAATGTCCATTTCATTTGGAGTGTTCCCATCAACATTAAAAAAAAAAAAGAATCTCACTTGACTCCAGTCCCACCTCCAGTTAGTGTCTGTCCCATCTCTCTGCTCCTCTACTGAGCAAAACTCCGTGAAAGAGTTGTCTAGACTCACTGTCTCTGCTTCTTCTCCTTCAGTTCTCTTATAAACCCACTCCTATCAGGATTTCAACCCTACCACGCCCTTTAAATTGCTCTTGTCAATGTTACCAATGATCTACATGTTGCCAGACCCAATCCTCACATCTCTGCCTTCCCTTAACCTCTTAACCACAGTTGCTCATTCCTTCATTATGGAAAAACATGCTTCTCTTGGCTTCCCTGACACTCCACTTCTCCGGAGGTATTGACAGTTAGGAGAACAAACTCTGGAACTGGACTGTCTGGGTGCCAGTCCTGGCTGTGTCAATCAATAGCTGTGCAACCTTGGGCAAGTTCCCTGCCCTCGCCTGTTTTCCATTTCTCACCCATACAAAAGAGGTGAGAATCTCAGCCTCTACCTCCTGGGGTTGGTGTAAAGGTTACATTGGTAACACATAGAAAGTGCTAAGAATAGAGCTTGTTACATGGAGAAATGCTCAATGAAATCACTATGTGGATGTTGATGGGATTCAAGACACGCAACCCCTAAACATGGCACCTTGGTGTGTTGAGTATCTTAAGGTGAAAGAGTTTGAGAAAATGGCAGAAGCAAGAAGGCCTCTCTGAGCTTCCCCACATCCCTATCCTCCTTTGGCGTAGCTCATAAGACCCTCACGTGAGATGTGAGAGGTGCCCTCCCTATACCTGGAGAAAAGGAGCATCCTTGTCTCTAAGACAGGGATAACAGCAAGAAGCACCCAAACAAACAAACAGACCTTGCTGAGTTCCCTCAGTTTATGACAATCAGCTCAAACTCTTTGTCTATAATATCTTTCCAGGACTTTCCACTCTTCAACAAACCTAGCCTAAAAACACTGTTTTTTTATTGCAGTATAGTCAGTTTCCAATGTTGTGTCAATTTCTGGTGTGCAGCATAATGTTTCAGTCATACATATACATACATATATTCCTTTTCATATTCTTTTTCATTATAGGTTACTACAAGGTATTAAATATAGTTTCCTGTGCTACACAATAGAAACTTGTTGTTTATTTATTTTATATATACTAGTTAGTAATCTGCAAATCTCGAGCTCCCAATTTATCCCTTCCCACCCACTTTCCCCTTTGGTAACCATAAATTTGTTTTCTCTGTCTATGTCTCTGTTTCTGGTGTATATATAAGTTCATTTGTCTTTTTTTTTAGATTCCACATATAAGTGATATCATATGGTATTTTTCTTTTCTCTGTCTGAATTACTTCACTTAGAATGACAATCTCCACGTCCATCCATGTTGTTGAAAATGGCATTATTTCATTCTTTTTTATGGGTGAGTAGTATTCCATTGTATAAATATACTACATCTTCTTTATCTACTCATCTATTGATGGACATTTAGGTTGTTTCCATGTCTTGGCTGCTGTACATAGTGCTGCTATGAACATTGGGGTGCATGTATAAAACACAGATTTAACCATTTCTTCAGGTCTTCACTTCATTCTGAAGGCTCCCATCTCCCATAAACCTTATATTAAATAAATGCGTCTGCTTTCTCCTGTCAAATTTTCTTTGTCAGTCTAATTTTCTCTAGCCAGGGACCCTAAGAAGGTCAAGGAAACCTTTTTCCTCCCCTACAGCGTCCAAGGGTCGATTCAAACTAAACATATTGAAACAAAGCTCTTGTTCCCTAGCCCAAACCCACCAAACCTCTCTTCTCTAGGTCTTCGTCATCTCCATCAGTGATGCCTCCCAGATGTGCAGGCCAAAGGCCCAGTTGGCTACCCTGATTTTCTTTCCCCTCTCATCTCCTACAGCTAATCAATCTGCCAGTCCCGATGACAGCTCCACCTCCAAAATATATGTAAAGCCTGACCACTTCTGCCCTCTTCCACTGCCACCACCATCCTAGTCCAAGCCATCATCCTCACTCACCTCCTCCCTGGTCTCCTGGCCTCCACTCTTCCTCTACTGCATCTACTTCCTGCAGATTAGCCAGAGCAATCTTCCCCTGTGCTCTCAGTCTGAGTGATAAGGTGACTTCATTCACTCAGCTGTCTGCGCTGGGAATTGGGAAGCCATCTGCGACTTCTCCTCCCCTCTCCCCATCCAGGTCTGGTGCCTGTTGTGGTTCCAGCCTCTTCTCCCAAGTCTCAAGAGTCCAAGCTCCTGTCACCCTGAACTTCTTGCTGATCCCCACATAAGCCTTCTTTTCTGTCTCCAGACCTTAGAGTGAACTGAGATCCTGTTGCCCTGATTAACTCTTACTATGCTCACACCTCCAACAGGAAGTCATCCTTCACCACCAAGACCCAGTCAGGTGTCTCTTCTTGGGCTGCGTTTCAGCCCTAGCGCTCATTGCCCTGCAGAGTTACTGTCTCCTGTCTCTCCTCCCTTCCACTTGGATGTAGGAGACACGTCTCATGCTCACCCAAGCACCGGGTACAGTTCCCAAGTGGGCACACAAGAAATATTTGCCAAATGAATGAAAGAAAGGATAAGAGTTCATGTCAAATGTTGTGTATTATCACATCACATGCTGGCATTTCAAATTAGTAAATTAAAAGTCTATCATTTAATAGATGACATTGGAACGACTGGCCATGTGGAAAAACAAGCTGAATTTCCTACCTCATACTCCATACCAAAATAAACTCCAGATGGCTCAGAAATTTAATGTAAAAAAAAATGAAACCATAAAAGTACTAGAAGGAATCTTGGGGTGGGAACAGCCTTTCTAAGTAAGTCATGAAAACCAGAAACTGTAAAAGAAAAGACAGAGAAATTAAAAACTTCTGTATGGCAAAACCCATCATAACTGTCGTTAGACAAATGACAAACAAGAAAAGTTGTTTGCACTGCATGTGACAGTGAAAGGCTTAATCTTCCTAAAATAAAACAAAAAAAGGGGCTCCAGGGAGAGGGTACAGCTCAGTGGTAGAGCACATGCCTAGCATGCCTGAAGTCCTGGCTTCAACCCCCACTACCTCCATTAAATAATCAAACAAATAAGCAAATAAACCTAATTACCTCCCACCTGCAAAAAAACTTCAAAAAAAAAGGACTCCTTTCTTTTAAAAACATTTTTTATTTGAAGTATAGTTTTTTTTTTTTGCATTTTTTGGTTTGCTTTTGGGGCTGGTAATTAGGTTTGCTTATTCATTTATTTCTTAATGGAAGTACTGGGGATTTAACCCAGGACTTCATGCATGCTAAGCATGTGCTCTACCACTGAGCTATACCCTCCTCCCAAAAGCAAAGCCTAGGAAAATGCACTGGCAAAGAAGGGAAATGAAAAGACTTGCAAGAGTCTTCCTTAACATACCAAGGGAACACAAATACAATCAACTAACTCCACCTTTGATTGCATTTACCTGGTTACCTAAGGTGTGGGAAAATGGTCACTCTCAGGCCCCAGGGGCCCTAGAGGTGGGAGGATTCATTGCTGTGACTTTTCTGGGATGGCAATCTAGAAATATGTAACAAAAAGAATGATGAGGACTCCCTTTGACCCAGAAAACACCAACATTTAAAACTTCTTTTTATTATCTGAAATATATGATGGTATATATGCATATTACATAAAATGTGATGTACATAAACATCTACCCACCAGCCAGCACCATTATCTATGCCTTCTGCCCTCTGTCCTGGTACTCGGGATGACCTGTCCTACCTTGGATCCTTGATCCCACCTCCTGCCGCCTACTCAGGGATGGCCAGCTAACATTTCTTTCTTTCTCCTGGGTCATCAGTTATTTCCTCTTTGCTGGATCACTCTGATCTTCATGCAAACACATTGTAATTCTTCCCACCATCAAAAAGCTTTTTCTTGATATGCATCTTCCCCTCCAGTTACTCTCCCTTTATTTCCCATCTCCATTCCTCAGTAGCAATCCTGGAGAGAATTATCTACACTACCTTGCTGTGATTCTTCTCCTTCCCTTCTGTCTCATGGCCAGCACTTCACAGAAATGGCTCTGGTCCAGGCCACCGGTGTTCTCCATCTTGCTAAATACAATGGTCAGTTTTCAGTTCTCATTGGACTGGACAGGTCAGCAGCATTTGACACAGAAAACACTCCTTCTGGAAGCACTTTTCTCTTGATCCTTTCTCATCACCCTCACCCCATCCAACCCTTTCACTTTGGAGGGTCCCAGGACTCAGTCCTTGGAAGTCTTCTCAATGATGCTCATTTTGATGGTGATTTCTAACTTTCTCACATCTCCCAGAGTTACATCTCCAACTCAGGTGTTTCCCATAGCCCAAGGCCTAGTCAGTATCTCCACGTGCATAGCTATTAAGCATTTCACTTGGTGTTCCAAATTGAACTCCTCATGGGCCGTTCCAAACCTGTTCCTTCCACAGCTGACCCCACCAAAGTTGATGGCCATGCTACCCTTCTAGTGGCTTTGGCCAAAAACCTTGCTGTGATTCTTGACACCTCACTTTCTCTCACTTCTACTCACATCCAATCCATCAGAAAATCCTTCAGCTCCACCTTCCCAATAGATCCATAAATCTGGCCACTTCTCCCCATCTCCACTATTTGGTGAGTTTCTAGTTGTATTGCTGTTAAAAAAAAAATGCTGCTCTAGACATGGACAAGAGAGTTTCTAGGTTCTCAAACTTTTGTGGGCTTCAGACTACCCTGGAGGGCTTGTTAAAACCCAGAGTGCTGGACCTCACTCCCAGAGTTCCCAGTATGGTTAGGAATGTATTTGCATTTCTAACAAGATCCCAGGTGACGCTGATGCTTCTGGTGGGGAAATCACACTTGGACATCCACAGCTCCGGGACATAGTATACCCAGGTTTGGAAATGCTGAGTCATAGGATGTGTTCATGTTTGATCTCACAACATGGATTTTCCTTTCTGGCGGCAGTGCCCAGTGTACCACATCCTTGCCAACACTTGATGTTGTCAGAGGTGTTACTGTTGCCAGTGTAGTGAATACAAACCGTTAGGTCATGGAAGGTTTTGAGTTGCATGACTGGCATTTATCTTTAATGATGATTACATGGGGTTGGGGGAGAGAATGAAAGTACAACTATGCTCGTTGCAACATTATTTATGGTATTAAAAAACTGGTAACAATGTAGATTTCTATCAATAGGTATGTTCAAAACAAGATAATATGAAACTGATCAAGATAATGATTATAGGTCTCTAGTTACATACATGGAAAATTCTTATATTATATTTTGAACAAGAGCGGGGAAAGCAATTTACCTGAGATGCACGACAGTATGTAGAGTGTGATGTCATTTCCGTAAAATTGTCCTTGGAGAATATTAACACTTGGTATCTCCAGGAGATAGATTTTTGAGTTACCTTTACTTTTTAAAAAAATTTTCTGCAATGTTTGATTTTTTTAAAGTGTGCACAACCTTTTTTCCTTAAAAACGTGATTTTCAAAAAATACATTATATTGATTGTATATGCTAGAAAATATCTGAAGGTTTCACATGAAACTGATCAGAGCAGCTGCCTCTAGGCAGTCGGTTTGTGTGGGCTGAGTGGGAAGGTACTTTGAGTTTTTTCTTTATTCCAATCTGTACTCTTTGAATTTTTATGGCAGTGTATTACTTTCATAATAATAAAAAAAAACACTAATAAAAACTGAAAAAGAGAGAGAGCTATTCTTAACACCCAGGCCAGCCCTGCCAGCCCAGCCCATCTAGCCATACTGAGGCCCCAGTGACTTTACAAGGTGCCCACTCAGATTGTGCCAGACCTCCTCGGGCTGGAGAGCTTTCGAGCTGTGGAGCCAGGGCCTGTCATAGGGTTGCCCACGAGACTTCCTCCCACTTCTGGGTGCTACCTTGAGCCAAGCAATGTGTCACCCCCATAAAGCCTGCTGCTGTGGGCTCCCCCACCCTCTGTGCTGGAAGGAGAGGCCAGCCCCTCAGAGGGCCCAGAGAGAAACCATTAACAAAGCCAAGGAGCTGACTGACTATTGAGGGTGGGTGGTGGGAAAGTTCCAATAATAAACAGCCTGTGTCTCTGATGAAGCCCTTTTAAGTCTGGCAATGTCAGGGCTGGGAAGAAATGCAGTCTACAAGATCAGAAAGGTGTCAAAATAGTGAATGTGAGGTCATCTACAACACACTTGTGTGGCAGAATCGGGGGTTGCCTGGAATGAATAAATTAGATTTAAAACAAATAAAAGGCTTTGCACAGCAGGGACTGGATGTACAAAGATACTGTCTACAGATGTAGTTTCTTGAAGGCCACTAGAAGGGGATGCCTCTCTGAGCTACTGGTTACTGCCATGTCAACACACGTGGCTCAGTCCCTTGAGAGCCCATCATGTGATCAACACGTGGCTTCCCTCTGTCTCCCCTACAGCCTGTGAGCTCTAGAAGGCAGAGGCCTGGCTCCCACTTGTACCCAACTTGTTGTAACAGGCATGGGTCCTAGCACAAGCTACATGCTCAGTGAGTGTTGGGTCAACACAATGGGATCCTCTCCAGTGTCGACTGAAATAAATGCACACCACCTAAAAGTTGAGAGTTATGTTTTATTTGGTGGACATTTCTGAGGACTCACCCAGGGACGACAGCCTTTCAGGTTGCTCTTAGGGACTGCTCCGAAGAGGGAGGGGAAGAGTCAGGATATATACGAGTTTTTGCAACAAAGACCAGGTAGTGGGAACATGAAAAGGTTACTGTTAACTAAAGAAAACCAGATATCGCAGGAGAAAAAAAAGAAAAAGAAAAGAAAACCAGACATCTCAAGTTAAAGAATTTAGTGCTTTTCTATGTATGGGAGGAAGCAAACATTTGGGCTCACTGAATTCTTTCCTTTGACAAGCACCTAGCTGGCTAGGGCCAGTGTCCTGTCCTGTCTTATTCTGAGTCCCCTCAGAGGGCACCACTGTGAGTGGCTGCAGAGGCCTGTCTGCGCCCTGAGTTCACTGTCGGGTCGGTGTGGCAGCAGCAGCTGATGACTTGATGGCTTCAGCATTTTTTGTTTACTGGCATGATTTGCAGCATTTTTTGTTCACACCAGGATAGAAAGAAAATAGAGATGCCATTTTGCAAGTGCCCATTTTCAAAACTCAGGGTAGAGTCACAGCTGGATGTGTCCTGGCATTACTGCCCAATGCGCAGTGGCCCAGCAGGCCCAGCACACTGCTGGGCTCTGGACCACGGCAGCCTCCTTGGACTAGTGGGTCCCTCCCCAGGTCCAAGCCCCTCCCTGGGAGGGGAAGTGACACTGTTTTGAATATATCCTTTCTCTTTAACAGGACAGCAACACAAACCAAAAACTGTGTGGGACATCACAGTGCCCACCTCTCTGCTCCCCCACCATGGACAGCAGGCAGAAGCAGCCTTTAGTTGACTTTGCATGATTACTGCATTTGGCCACTTTTAACGTTTGTGTGAGGAGAATACTTATTTACAAGTAGGAGCCCAGTAAATACTTGGTGTCTTTGTAAAACATGTTAAATTGTGCTCTTTAAAGTTACATTTTGGAGGTCATACATACGTGCTCTAACATATCACAATTGCATAGGATTGTAGGAAGTCACCCTGGAAGATGGGCCCTGAGCCCCATCCCACGATACAGGCCAGAGGAAAATGACATAGGTGGCAGGCTTCAGGTGGCCTGCACATTTGTCTGGTAGGGGAGACAGTTACAGAGGGTTTTCAAGCTCCCTTGAGCCTCAGGCCTCAAGGAAGGAGGAAGCAGAGGTGAAAGGTGAAATCGTGTCTTTCTGGGGTGGCTGAGAGCTCCTTCAGTTTACAGAGGACAAGTGCTGCCCCATCAATGTTTGCAAAAAGAGGGCAAGAAGGAGAAAGGGAAGGAAGTGGGCAATCTGTCAATGAAACGCCACCATCATTAAGGTTCTTTGCAGTTATTCCCTGCACCTAAAAGTTGGACTCGTGGTTGAAGCTATTTTTGTAATATGAGCATGCAAACACACAGAACAATAAAATTATGTATGAATACACACATATAATATATGTGTAAAATATGTACACATATAACATTTAAAATTGGATTGGAAGGGTTTAAATTACACTCACAGTAAGGATTCCTTGGAAAGAGGAAAGGCTATTTGATTTGAGGATAACAATAAAGATGTCTGTAGATATTAAAAAAAAAACTTGGACCCGTGGCCATTTTTCCAAGACAAATCAGTCTTTATTCTGTTATTATATTCCTCCAGGAAAAAAGGCAGGGGAGGGACAGAAGATCATCATGTGCTTCAAAATAATAGGAGAAACAGATAAGAATCGAAAATTCAAGGAGTCATCCTTAAACGTGAAAGGTGGGTCTGGGAGGGGGCTTCTGGTCTGGGAGCTCGGCAGGGAGGGGAAGGGATCAGGAAGATGACCCAGGCGGGCTGCCCTCTCTGTGAAGTCAAGGCTCCATGGAAAGCTCAGTTAAACGTGGAGTCACATTTCTCTGTCTTCTATTAGCTCATCTTGTGCCCACTTTGATGTAGGTTTCTTGCACCAGCAGAGACATTCCTATGCAGCTGGGCTAGACTTTCCTCTCCTCTCTCCCCGGCCCCCCCACTGCCAGCTTTGACAAGGGAGGCCCCGCCAGCCCTGTCCTCCCTCGGTTGGGAAGAGTTAAACTGTCAGAGAGGGTGCCGGCTTGCTTCAGCTCCTTGCACAAATCTTTTATTCAGGAATTAGAGGAGCCTTGGGAAATGATTGAGGAAGGAAGTGGGGTAGGAATCCAGTCTTCGGGAGTGTGGTTCTCAGGGTCAGGTAATGAAACTTGTTTGGGAGGTAGTGAGACTGAGGAGCTTGTGTGACAAACAAGTGGAGAAGATGACTGACACTGGGATGTCACGGGGCCAGGGCTCAAAGGGACTGTCTGGAGTGGAGGCCAAGCCTGTGGGGGCAGAGGTAGCTGGCAATGGTCCCTGGAGGCCACAGAGGGCATGGCATCACCTGGGCAGTGTGGGAAGGGTTGCGTGTGTGTAGAATGATAAGGAAGGTTGAGGGAGAGCTCTGCCCAGCTTAACTGAAAGCGATCTTCCATGAGGAAAGAGCCTTTGAAGAAGGGGTCAGACATCAGGCATCAGCAGTCATATTTGTCAAGACTCTTCAAGTCACCAGGAGCTGAGGGGAACTAGGACGCCTGTACTCTGACCTGCGGGCTCCCAGGGGCTATTCCCAAACTCTTTGTTCCCACAAAGAGCCAGACACTATTCTAGCCGCTGGCTGAATGCAAGGTACTACGTGCCTCTTAGTCTAAAGACATCCACCCACAGTGGCGGCCAGATACCTTCCACCAAGATGTATGAAAGGTGGAGGCACAGGTCTGGCCATTGTCACCAGCCATGCCCCTCCCTCCTCTCACTCCTCTCCGCATCGGGGAGAAAGGACAGCAGGAGCTGGTTTGCCCGTGACACAGGACTGACCATGGATAGGCCCTCGGAGAGCCCTTAAAAGAGCTCACAAAGCCCGCACAACAGAGCCAGCGTCCCTTAATTTTCCGCAAGAGGGTCTCAGGGAGGGTCTCAGCCAGGGCCTCGGGGAGGCCACCCTGGGCAGTAGATGGGTAGGCAGAGTCAAGTCCAGTCTGAGATGGACATTTTAATCTTCTCTGAATTTCAGTAACCAAAAAAGAGAAATTTCTGAAAACTGAGGTCAATATTATGATTATCCCCATTTTACAGATGAGGTGACCAAGCTCCAAGATCACACAGCCAGCGAGCAGTAGAGCTAGGATTGGCGCCTGGGCTGTCTCCAGAGCCTGGACTCCTCACTTTCACATCTAGTGACCATGCACCACAGCATGCCCGGTGTCTAATGCACTGGGCATAGCCCAGTCCTATCCCTCCTCGCCAAGCCCTGCAGGCCTTGGTCGGAGTTTCTCCCCACTCTGAATTGGGGCAGGTTCCTGCCTCCAGGCCTTGCAAGCAGCTACTCACCCAGCTCAAGTACTGTTTGCCCACTGAGGTCCTGAACATAAAGGGCAGAGGGAGTTTTCTCCTTGGTTCTATGAGGCAGAGAGAGCGTCACAGAGCCCCAGAGGGCAATCCTGCAGAATACTTGAAGGTCCACCTGAGTTTTTGTAGGCTTTTTTTAGAACCACCAGTAAGAATATTCTGGTGATGTGGGACAGTGCAGGGCTGTGTGATTCTCTCTCTCTCACAGACATACACACTCACACGCTTAATCACAGAAACCATCTGGGGTGTGTGTGCTTGTTTGGCCAAGAGTGCCCACAACTGGCTGTGTTCTGAAGCCCGTGGAGCTGAGGGTGGTGGAGAGCCTTCTGGGCTGGTGCTCCGTGGGGAGGTTGTGAAAGGCACAGCATGTTACCACAAGATGAGGCGCACAGCTCAGCAGTCACCAGACTTTGCTTGTGGCTAGATTTGGGCACAGAATGGAGATGATGTCTCTAGAACTTTACGTTATTTCATCCAATTAACTGAGAGTTAATTAGTATGTCCAGAGTGCTTTGAAGCTGAGGAGCGCTGTTTATTCACGATTAGGGTGGAAGCGGCAAGCTAAGAGTGGCAGCTTCTGCCCCTGACTTGCTGTGAGGCTACTAGGAGACGTTTGTCAAAGTGTGCGTAGGGTTCGTCTTGCCTCTTCCAGCTTCTAGTGGCCCCAGGCTTTCCCTGGCTTGTGGCTGCACCACTCCCATCTCTGCCTGTGTCTTCACATGGCTGTGTCTCTATTTCCTCTCCTCGGTAGGGCATCATCTTATTGCATTAGGGACTGAACGCCCTCATCCTAACTTGATTATGTCTACCAAGACCCCGTTTCCATGTCAGGTCACGTTCATAGGTACTGGGGGTTAGGGCTTCAACATGCCTTTTGGAGGAATGCAAGGCACCCCGTAACAGGGCCCACCTGCTCTCCAGTGTCCAGTGAGTGCTTCATTCCTGTGCATTTTCCTCCCTCACTACTTGTTTCCTCAGCTTCTAGAAGGAGCTGGACAGAAGGCTCTAAGAGGGGATTGTTGTTGTAATAACTATTCTTTCAGGAATAGGCTTTTCTTGTTGGACTAATCTCAGGCCTCCCTGAGTCTTGGCCCCCTTATCTGAGCAATGAAGGGGCTGACCTGGGTGCCTTCACTCAGTTCCAAACACTGGAGGAGGAAGGTTGGGCTGAGTGGGTGCTGGAGTCTGGCTCTAGAAGGCTACTGGCAGTCCTAGGCCAACTTGGACCCATGGAAATTGGGCCCTAGAGGATTCCTCCAGCCTTGGTCATTATTCTCCTCTCATTATTGGGTTGGGTTTTCATGTCAGTGGCCTACCACAGCAGGGGCCACCTCTGGCTAACCCCCAAGGCAGCTTCTGCCTTCCTGTCAATTCCACTCAGCACAGCTCTGTGTAGCACTCCGGCTGGGGTGGGGAGGGGTGGGCCCCAGGGCGCCAGTGCCTCTGCTGGACTGCTGGGGTCACAGGGGGTTTCTGAGCAGACCCTGTCTTGGGAGACTTCTTCATCTGGAGGGACGCAGTGTAAGAGCTTGCAATCTTGGCCTAGGCTAGTATCATTGGTGGAGAAGCAGGCCCAGCAGGAGCTTCACCTGGCCAGCCTACCGGCCCAGTGGAGGCTTAGAGGCGTCAGCCAGGCAAAGGCGGCAGGAGGCATTCCAGGGAGGGGCCTGCGGACGCTGCAGTTAGCAGCGGGCCCCTCAGTGCAGTGGGGGGCCCTTTAAGGCTCCTGAGCAGACTGCCCATGGGGCCCCCTGGCCTGCAGGGGCTGTAGATGTCAAAGGTTATCTTGGGCCACTCCACACTGAAAAGAACCTCTCGAACACAGCGGTCTGAGCCAGAACTAGCTTTCAAGAAGGGGGCAATCAGATAGTCATGTTAACAGGACAGGGACGTCTGGAGCTCTTGGCTCTGCAGTGGCATGGGACGCCCTCTCCTGGACAGCTTGCAGGGCCTTGGGGTCCTGGGTCTTGTCCCCGCCTCTCTCACAGGGCTCAGTCTCTATGGGCTTGGTCTCAGCACCACATTGGGAGCCTCTTAAGTTTCACTCCCCCAGTTCCAATCCCAGCCTCAAACAGGGCACAAAGAGACACGTCCAAATCTTGGTTTGCCCCCTACTGGGACCTGAGTCCCAGTCCCAGGATCAGAGGCCCTAGTCCTGAGCCTGGAGGCAGTGCTGGGACGAATACTTGCTCACCTCGGCCACTGGATTTTCAGGACTTTCTGAACCCACCTTTACAGATCCACCCACATTTCTCGGCACCTTCTAAGCCAGCACCATCCTGTTAGTGACCTCTGTACAGGGTTTACAATAATCACTTGGTGCCAAACTAGCCCAGCGAAAGATCTGAATAGTATTTGGCAGACAAGGCTGCAGGGATCCAGCTTGGCTTGCTCACGGCTCTTGGCCCATCAGAGGCAGGTGGGAACTGCAGGTAGGCAGCCCTTTGGTGCTTTACTCAGGGCTTTGCCTCTCCCAGCCAGCTCTGCAGGGGCTGCCCCACCCTGGATTCATGGCTCGTGAGCCTGTGGGGACTTGTCTGCCCTTTGGCACCCCTTCCGGCTGGAGGCCTGCCTGGTACCCAGGCCCCAGTACCTCTGTGCCTCAGTGGCCTGCTCAGCACGCTCTGCGTGCCATTGTGTGTAACCTAGAACACCGCCTAACCTAGTCGTCTTGCTACCTTGCACTTGGGTTCAGATAGAACCTCGTGCTTGATGGGTTTTGCCAGACAAATCTTAGAGGACCAGGACACTCCTGCCCCACTGACCAGCAGCCCAGAGGGACTCCTTTATAAATCCCATATGCCTCATTAGCCACTGTGGTAGGTTGAATAATAGCCCCCAAAGATGTCTACATCATGAGGAGAAGGGGATGTGATGATGGAAGGAGAGACAGGAGTGACACACTTGGAAGATAGAGGAAGGAGCTACAAGCCGAGACTTACAGACAACCACTGGAAGATGAAATAGGCAAGAAAATGGATTTTCCCTCAGAGTGTCCAGTAGCAGCCACCCTGTTGATACTTTGACTTTATCTCAGTGGAAATGATTTTGAATTTCTGACCTCTAGAACTGTAACAGAATAAGTTTGCATTATTTGAAGCCGCTAATATTCCTATTCAGAGCAGAGGTAAGGGGCTCAGGCACTCAGGGTTATCCTGGGAGAAGGGAAAGCCATCGGGGAAAAGAATGTTAGGCCAGAGGGCTGTCAGCCTGGATTCAAGGTGTAGCTCTGACCCAATCAGTTTGTGTCTTGAGAAACCCCTCTCCCCACCCAAGGCTTTGGACTTCCCTGTATAAAGTGGGAACAAGAGTAAACAGGATTGTTCTCAGGATCAAAGTTCCCTCCTTTGATCCATGTCATCTTGCTCTCCATTCATCTTTGGCCTTTTCTCCAATCCCCTGCTAGCAAAGCCACTCAATAGATCTGCAGTGTCATTGGTGTGACTAGCATTGTCTAGGGCAGGAGCTGGAGGGGTCCTCAGAGTCTAAGTAAATCTGTCCTGGAGAAGGCCATCATCAAGGAATATGGAGAAGATGAAGGAAGGATAGAAGTTTCATGGAAAGGACATGGAATCTGCCTTGGGTACAAGAGTACCACCAAATGGGATGGTGCTAGCTGCCTCCCTGGGACCTCTGAGCCTAGTTGTCATGAATTGTGATTCTTTCCTTAATAACTACCTCCTCCTATCCTGCTGGACCTTGAGCCCCATGAAGGCTCTAGTCTCCATCATTCACCATGGTGCCCCAGCCCCTAGTGTAAGGCACAGTAGGCGCTTGGTAAGTATTTGTGACTGTTAGACTTCAGGGTCACTTCCCTGTTCACTGTCTGGGCATCTATTCTTGGTCTTCTGCCTCCTCAGCTTTGCTGCACTGTCTGACACTGCTGAGCATTCTCTCAACTCTCGGTGACTTAGTTGTTAATTCACTTCTTAATCCTCAAGGTCTCATCCTTCATTCTCTTGCATTCCTATAGCTTCAAGTAGCAGCAGTGGTAGGCCAAGACCCTACAAATATCAACCTCTCGCCTTCTAGAACTCCAAAGTTCCTCAGGCTCACCAAAGGCAGAATGGAAGCCTCTTGGTATCTTTAACCCCTCCCTGTCCCCTAGCCCCATAGCCAATCAATGACTGAGTATTGTCATTCTAGCCTAGAACCATCTCCAGTCTTCTTTGTCTCCCCACGACCAGTTCCCCGAGACAGACACACTGTCAAGTTCCTCCCCAGGACTACAGAAGTAGTTCCCCACTGGACCCTGCTTTTGCTCCCTCTGCCTGCACTCTACCCCCCAGCCAAACACAATGTCACTGTGTCACTTTCCAGTGAGTGAGTAAGTCAAAGCTCTTTAATTCCTGAATTGTGATCAACCATTTCTAGCCAGAGCCCATTGTGGTACCCTTGGCCTGGAAGCTGGGATGCTATTCCTCCTCAAGCTGACCAAATCGATCTTGTCCTGTTTTGCTTTTTGATAGTAGCCACCAGAAGGGGTGTGAGGTGGTATCTCATTGTGGTTGTGATATACACTTCCCTAATGATCAGTGATGGTGACCAGCTTTTCATTTGCCTGTTGGCCTATCAGTCATTCTTAAGCAGAGGTTGGCAAACTTTTTCTGTAAAGGGGAAAACGATAGTATTTTAGGCTTGCAGGTCACGTGATCTCTGTCATAACTGGTCAACTCTGCCATAGTAGCACAAATGTAACCGTAGACAATGTGTAAACACATGGGCATGGCTGTGTGCCAGTAAAATACTTTGACCAAGCCAGGTGACAAGCAGGATTTGAGCCTAAATTCATAGTTTGCAGACCTCTACTCTTGAGGCGAGGAGCCTGGGCTGCTGCTCTCTCTATGGGGTGCTCTGAGGGTAAGAGCTCTGTCTCGCTCACTTCTGCATCCCTTTGGACTTAGGAGGTGCTCAGTTATTTTTCTGAGTTGATGTTCCCCAACTTCTCATGGAGAACAAAGCCAATGGTGTGTGTGTCTCCCAGTACCCACTAGAGAAGGCATCTTGCAAAAGTTGGGAGATAGGCTACACTACAGGATAAGAGGATGGACCCTCTTCCTTCCTTTTCTCCCCTACCCTGGTCACTCTAGCAAGTTCTCTGGGCTGAAGGAGCTAATGTGAATAAACCTCCTGAGGCTGAGTGGGTGAGGGGCAGATCTGACCAAGGGAAGTCTCATTTGGGTCCAACATCATTTGGAGTCTTCTGTGATCAATGAATGTGCTTGTGAAAAGAGGTGCATGCTGGTGATGGAAGGTTCTAGTATCTCCCGATATGCTTCTTTTCTTTCTCTCCATTCCTAATTAACTTGTGCTCTTTGAGTCCTTCGCTTTGGAAAGCCTCAGATGATATCCCGTGTCCCTTCCTTTGCAGATGGGCAACTTTGCTGCATTAAGCTGCCTGAATCTAGATGCGTAACCTGGAGCGCACTGGCCTGGGGCCTCGGGAGCTGCTGGTCGAGCCCTGTCTGTGCTAACTGCCTGAGTGCCCTCAGCCACAGCTGCTTCTCTCTGGGGCTCCCCCAGCTGGTCAACATGGGTGTTAATGGCTTTCTCCTCTCCATGCCCTTCCAATCTGGCTACACTGACTAAGCATCTCCCTGGGAGTAAGTAGCATGCAGGACCTCAGGGACAGAACAATAAATCAAAGCCCCTGGCCCTTGAGAAGACTAGTGGCTTGCAGGAGATCTGGGCAGCTAAGCTGGTGATTACCCTGTGACTGAGGAAGTGCTCAGAAGGCAGTGTGGGCCTGGCTGTGTAGAAGCGTGGAGACAGCTTCGTGGGGGAAAGCTGCGGGGAGGACATGATGCTGGAGACGAGGTGAAAGAAGAGGAGGCTGCAGGCCCAGCTGTGCAGAGGAGGGTGCCGCGGAGGAGCCACAAGGAGCTTAGACGCTAACCTGCTGGGGTGGAAGGAGGGAGGGCAAGGGAAGTCACATGGAGAGGTATTTCAGTTTGGTAGAAAAGCAAACTTTCTACCACACAGGGCTGTCTCACACAGCAAGTGGAGAGTGGCTAGAAATGACTTCAGAGCTTGGCGGGCGGTGGCAGCCTCCACCTTGGTTCCAGTCCTTCTCTGTTATGGAGTCATGGACCCCACACAGAAGAGCTGGCCCCAGGCAACTCCTGTCCCAGGAACACACGCCAATGGGGATGACAATGAAGCCCGGGAGCCCCACTCTGGCCTCTGCCCCCTCAGCTTCTCTCCTGGACCCTCCCACCAAAGTGGGCTTCCCTGCAGTGGCTGGTCCCCCTCCTGCTGGCTCGAATTTTGTGTTGGGCCACAGTCACCTTTGAGTAGCTGATGACAGCTGTGTGCCTCTCCTGCCAAAAGACACACTCACAGATACCCCCAAGGCTGTGTCCAATTTATGGGGTTCGCAGACCTCCCGAATCCACACACGAATGCCAGGCCTGGAACCTGTGCTCCAGCTAGGCCCGCTGGCTGCTCTGTTCCCCTTTCCCTGGGCTGTTCCCCTGTGTTGCAGCTGTTACTCTAGGATTCCTGGCCAGGCGGGTGGTTATGTTTAGCGCTGCAGGGACACTGGTTGGCTCTGCCTCCAAGGATCTCCTGGCCTGGCGGGAATACATTAAATGAGGCAAAGATTGCGAGCTACAGGCTGGGAGCCCTGTAGCCCCAGAGATGATTTCCAATTGGGAGGATTCAGGCAGGCGTTTGAGGGGGAAGGGGAGGTGGCCATTCTGGACATGGGGTCATAGAGGGGGAGGACTTTTCAGGTGGCTGGGACAATCTGAGCAAGGGGGATGTAGGACAGGGTAAGAGAAGTTTGGCTGGAACACAGCAGGCATGAAGCCCAGTGGAAGAAGCTGGAAAGGTGGGTGGGGTCCAGGAGAAAAGCAGGAGTCACTGAAGTGTTTTCGGCAGAGAGGCAGTTCGAGGTCTGTTTCTAGAAGGATGCCCTGGATGTACATCAAGTCTGGATTGGAGGAGGCAGATCAGCTCGACTGTCCTGGTACACCTGACCCAGGTGTAGACAGGGCCAGGTGCTGAACTAGGTCAGCATTGATGGGGAGGGAAGAGGGACTGAAACGAGAGACCTCCCCAGTGAACACAGAGAACTGGGCATGGACTTCTAGCTGTCCCCAGGTTGGAAGACAATTGCTTTCCCTCACGCCTGATTTACAGATGTGCCCAGGTTGGTGCTGCAAAGCTGTAGCTGGCAGGAGAGGAATGGTGGGGGGGCGGGGAGGCGGGGAGGTGGCAGGGGCGGTCTGGGGACTAGGGCCGGAGAGTTGGGGCAAGTTCAGTCTTACAGGGCCTGAGGCCAGGTTCTAGCTGGACTCAGAGACCTGATGGGAGACCACTTCAGTTATTTAGAACCACTGGCGGGGCCCGGCCCACCCCCAAAGCCTCAGTTCAGTAGGTCTGCGCTGGGGTCCCAGTTTCTAACAAGTTCCCGGGCCTGTGAGGAAGCATGGTTTCCTGGTGGTCACATTTTTTCCAAACAGATGCGGAGCCGAGAGCATTTTGGTCCTTAGTGCTCATCAGCCAGGCCCACTAGGCTCACTCCTCCGGGGCTGAGACCCCCTCCCAGCAGCTCCGAGAGCAGTCTTCCCTTCTGAGTCCTGGCCTTCTCCTCCCTCTCACCCCACCATAGGAGTTTGGCAGCAGGCTCTGACTCCTTTCTCGGCCCTTCCACGAGGCTTCTTTTCCAGTTCCAGGGATGGCTGCATCATTGTTCGGACTCTTGTTACCTCCTACCTGGTCTCCCAGGTACCACGTGAGGTGGGCAGGTTGCGGTTCTTGGCTTTTGCCCTCTATTGTTTAAACTGTCAGTGGTTTTGTGCCTTTGGGATAATGTTCAGCCCACCTCTTGAGCTCAGGCAACCTCCCACTGCTCCACGGCCCACACCCCAAGCCAGGCTGGACACTTCTGTCCTTCACTGAATCTGAGAAAAACAACACACTGCTAATGGAACTCTGACAAGCCCGTGACGGTGAACCTGAACTTTTGCCTTGAAACGCCATCTAGGGGCCTGCACCTATTGACTCTTTATCCATCGTTCAAGGTCCAGTTCAATGCTGTCACTTCCTGCATGGAAACCTTTTTGCCAGTCTCGGCTGGAAGCCATGTTATCCTTCCTCTGAACTCATACTATCTCATCTCCAGTGTATGCAGCATCCCCTGCCTGTATTACAGGGGCTTGTGAGTATATCTTAACTCCTCTACTCTAAGTGCCTTAGGGCCAAAGATTGTCTTATTTCTGTCTGTGTCCCCCACCCCATCAGCTACAGTTTCCCCCAGAGGGGGATGATGTCCATGTCACACAAACCGCATGGCACGGACAACACCATCACCTTATTCGTCTCCCCAGGTGCCTCCCCACCCCTGGCTGGAAGCAGAGAAGGAAACACAGCAGTCTTTAAGGTTACATTTCAACTAGTCTGAGAAGAAACCAGGTTCTGTCAGCAGAACATCAGAAAATAGAGAACACTGAACCATTACATGTGCTGTGACTTTTGGAAATTGGCCTGAAGGGTTCTCTGAGCGTGAGCCCCTTTCTGCCTCCCGCAGCGTCTCGTACAGTTTCTGCCCAAACTCCAGATACAGGAGGTTCTCTTCTCTTTGACCTTTCCCATGGCCTGATGTCTCCCATGAAAAAGGACATTAAGAGGACAACAGGGAGTCTATGGATAAAGAGAAGGGTGTTGACAAAATGTTTTATGGAAACATAAGGCCAGCAGACACACCCACTGTACCTGAGAGACAACCTCGAAGCATGTAAGGAGGGGAACAGCCAGTGGCCTTTTCCCCAGGCACAGGTGGTGGGGGGCTTTACGGTTGTTTAAGCTTTGTTAAAGTTTTTGTTCGAAACTCTGTGTCTATTTGAAGTGTACACTTGAAGCCTCACCATGTGTTTATGCCTCCTGCCCTGCTGTAGGACATGTGTAATCTGTGGCTCCTTCAATGGTCTGCGTGGAAAGTAATCTAGGGCCCCATCCTCAACAGCAAATGACTTGTTTCTTCTCTGCAGCTTCCATGACTGTGTGTGAGGGCACTGGAACACGGAATTCGGGAGTCAGGGGGTGGGCGGAGAGAACACAAAACAGTAGGACACGAGGCTGCTCTATCCTAAGAACTGCACATCCAGACCTACGAAGAGCTGTCTGCTGACTTTGCCACCCTTGTGGTCCCGGAAGAGCTGGTGCTCTCACCAAGCCGGCAGGAAGAGACCTAAGCTCAAAGGAAACTCAATGGAAGGATGTTAGTTTATTGGTCCCCAGGGAGCCAGGCACGGGCTAGGGGAACGCGCTGAGGGGCCCAAGCTCTGGGGCGCCTCACTCGACCTTCCGCAGGTGGTGAAAGCTCTGCACAGTCCTCTTCACAGCCTCATCCATGGTGACCAGTGGCTGATAGCCCATGATCTTTTTGGCCTTCTCGCAGCTGTAGTAGTGGAATGTCCCAGCCAGTGCAACCCGCATCGGTGTGAAGGTGGGCTGGAGCTGGATGACTGGGCTGATCAGCATCACCAGGAGTGACACCAGGAGGGCCAGGTAGTAGGCCACCCAGTAAGGGATGTGGTACCTGGGGGCCTCGTAGTTGAGGCCGGTCAGGATGCGGGTGAGGAATGCCCAGAAGGGGATGGGTTCGTCATTGGTGATGTGAATTGCCTGTAGAGAGAATGAGAAGCTAGAAACTGCTCCCCAGCAGGACGGGTGAGCAGGCCCAGCTTGGCACTCGGAGCTCAGCCCCAAGCTGCTGGCTTGGCCAGGACCAATATTTGGAGAAACCAGCGGCCGCTCCTTGCCCGCCTGCCCCAGCTCCTAAGTGAGGTGGATATTAAGCCCACATGGATCACAGCATTTCACGTGGTCCTCAAGTCCACAAATGTCAGTCAGCAGCTGAGAGGCCTTTTTGATTGGCAGCTACAGGTGGCTTTAAGGTGCGGCAGGAAGGCAATGAACGTTTAGGCTATGGGCCAGGATTATCTGGGAAGGCACGTTTGTTAATAACTTTGTTAATCACAGTAAAACCTTTTATCCTCAGATGCAATGAACGGGTCATACGATGTTTCTTGAATGTGCTGCGTTTGGTCTAAAGTAAACGCTGTACCCACCCTATCCCCGCCACACTATGAGTTCTATGAGTAAGAAAAAGGCAGAGGTCTGGGAGGAAAAAATGAGGGAAAAAATCCCAAATGGAGGGATTCCAAAGGCAGGAGTGAGAAACAAGAAGAGGGGGACTCGCATGTGCTCCTCCACCTCTGCCTGAGGGCTGACCTCACCCTACCAGGATGCAGGGCCCTAGGGGCAATTTGCCAGCGAATCCAATCACAGGGAGAAGAACCAGTAAGATGGGCCAGCATGCAGTGGAGGGATGGGGGTGGGGCCAACCGCTGCTGGGCAGGCAGGAGCAGGTGCCTTACCCTTCCACCCAAGGCTGTGTCTTGGGAGAGATGCTCAGCTGCCAGGATGTGTCCGTGGACCACGTTCTCCACAAAGGTGAAGTCCACCAAGTTCTTCCCGTTCCTATTGGGTACACAAGTAATGGGTCCCCTGCACGTGGACCCAGGGCCACTTCCCACCCCAGCAAGGTCAGCCCCTGGGCATCCTTAAGAGTTGAAGATGTGCAAGGGCCCAGGGCTCCTGGGGCCTTTAGGGACCATGGTGGGTATTTATGGCCCAACCAAGGAATCTGAAAGCCAGATGCCCTGCCTGTCCCATTCTGACACGGCCGACACTGGTGTTGTCTGCTCTGGGCTCCAATCTGGGCAGCAGTCCCTCAACTCCCTCTAGGGTGCTCTGGGCTAATGCCTTGCTCTGGCCTCTCAAAGCGATAAGGCAGAGCAGCAGGGAGGGAGAGCAGGAGGCAGGGAGGCAAGGTGGCAAGGCACAGGGATACAGGGGACAGAAAGGGAGAAGAGAGAAGGAAGGGAGGGAAGGAGTACTGGGGAGACAGCCACACTCTCACCACCTGTAGAGGCCCCTCCACCTGCACTTGCCTGGAGGGGGAATGTTAACACCTCCCCCATCTTCCTAGATGCAAGGAGAGCTGAGGGCCTGGCCCCTAACGCTGGGCCAATCGTTTCCCCTCTGAGCCTGTTTCCTGACTTTCCAGATAGGGACACAAGTATTCTCCCAGCCTCGCTGAGAGGGTGCTTGGGGTGGAACAGTGTCCTAAAATTCATGTGTCCCTGGAACCTGTGACTATGAATTTACCTGGAAATAGGGTCTTTGAAGATGTACTCAAGGTCACACTATAGAGTAGGGTGGGCCTTAAATCCAATGCCTGGTGTCCTTATAAGAAGAGGGACATTTGGAGAAAGACCCACAGAGAAAAGAATGGCATGGGGAGATGGAGACAGACTGAAGTGATGCGTCTACGAGACAAGGGTGGCCGGCGATGCCAGAAGCTGCGAGCGAGGCCTGGGACGGCTTCTTCCTCAGAGCCCCCAGAAGAACCAATCCTGCCCATGCCTGAGTTTTGGACTTCTGGCATCCCAAACTGGGAGAGAATCCATCTCTGTTGCCTCCAGTCCCCCAGCTGGTGGTCATTTGTGACAGTGCAGTCGGGGGTGAAGAGCAGAGTAGCCGTGGGTCGACTTACCCGATCACAAACTTCATCTTGCCTTTCTTGGCTGCCTCGATGAGAATGGGGACCAACTGGGGGTCCCTTGGGCCAAAAATGCCATGAGGGCGGATAGCTGTGGTTAAGAAATTCCCCTCAGGATCGTTGGCACCCAGGACTGCCTGCGGGAGAGCATAAGACCCACATCAGTGACCACCCCCACCCCAACACCAAACTCTGCAAACACAGGAGAGCAAGCTGGGTCTAAACCAGTGATACCCAAAAGAAAGGTCTGGGTTTGGGTTTAAACAGCAAAATGCACAAACACAGCAGTTAGTGTAAAAGATTCAAGTGTTTCAGTTAATGAGTTAGCCGTGGGCCTTCGGGGAGGCTGCTGCCACCAAATGGGCTCCGACTTAAGCTCCATGTGCCAACTGTGTGTGTTTCCACTGGTCCTGGGCTGTTCCGGTCATCACTGAGTCCCACCTGCTAGGAAGGGACTCTGGCAAGTCCAAGTGGGCCAGGAAGAAGGGGCTGAGAAGGTGGGGGGTCTGGGAGAAACACAGCAGTGCCTTGGACCTAGTGAAGGCTCTTCTCAGGAAGAGAGAAAAGATGTGTTCTGTGTGGCTTCATGGACAAACTAGAACTCAGAGGCTTAGACTATAGAGAAACAGCTTTTGTCTCAAAAGGAACAAAGCTTGCCCAATGATTGGTTATATTGTTGGTGAAATCAGCGATTGTGGCTTACAGGGCTGGGTACCGACTCAACAAGACAGCCCACGTTAACTTGTTTCGGTAAGTTATTCTATCACCTCACCTAGGATTTCTACTTTACTGTGGCAAAATTCTTGTACATGATTTGATCCCAGTAAGTTGAAGCTACTTGTTGATTCAAATGACTAAATAAGCCTCTAAATGCCCTCTACCCAAGGCTCATGTCTGTTACGAAAGAGAAGAAAGTTCAAGGGGTCCTAGATAACACCACACGCTGCTCATGATCAGTCAGGGTGTCTGAAAGCACATGGTTGCTGTGTGCCGACTGTAGCTGACCAGAGGCTCCGGGGGGTTACTGCTGGAGGCATTTATAGGCTTAGCTTATTTCCGGTAGAGCGCCCAGTCATTGTAAGCAAGACACCGACAGTCTGAGCCAAGGCTGCCACCTGGAACATGCGGGCCCAGAGGGCAGGAGTCCCAGGAGTCTTGAGTGAGGGTGCAAAGGGCCCAGTTGTGGGAGCTCTGTGAGGCTTTCTGTGCTTCAAGGACCAGGGTGCAGACATAGGACTGGAGCTTGCAGAGGGCTAGGCCTCCATCCCCTGCACTGGGAAGCCCTGGGTCTCCCTGCAGATGCGCTGTGCTAGCACTTTTTGAGTTGGAGTAATACCAAGCAGGAGGGAGGTGGCTGGCCCTCAGGCCATGCAAGGGCACTCTGGCCAAACCTGCATTAAGCTCTGGTTCCATATGTACTGGCTGCGAGAGGAAACCTCAGTGCACAGTGCGCTGCAAGCTCATGGCTACGGAGCTGAGGGTCCTACTCTCCCAGGCGTTAGCTACTGTCAGATGCCCCGAAGCCCCGGAGTCCGAAGGCTTGGTGCCTGTTACTTGGCCCAGACTGCTGGTAAAACTGGGTGCTCCCTGGTGAAGCCGGCTTGCCAAGTAGAAAATTTACTTTTCCTGAAAATAAAGCAAGATCTTTCCATTCTTTAATTAAAAAACAGGGGGGTGGAGTACCACTAGGAAGGTGTGTGCAAATGGAAAGACATTCGAGTGTTTAGCCCAAGTTCTGCCTGCTGCTTTCAATCATCATAAATTGTCTCTGATTTGATTTCTAGAGCAACTGAGTAAACTCGCCCAGGTACAGGCTGGGTGCAGGCTGTGGAGCTGAACTTCCTGGGTTCGACCCCCTTCCTGCACGGCCTCAGGAAGCTTCTGAATCTCTGTGCCTCCACTGTTGTCGTCTGTAAGCTGAGGACAACAATAGTGCCTGCCCTATGGGGTCATTGTGAAGTTTAAACGAGGCCGTTCCTGTAAAATACGCAGAGTGGTGTCTGGCCATGTAAAGCTATTCTGTTATTATTAGTTTTTCTGTTATTACCTTTACAATCGAATTTTGCCCACAAATTTTACTTCCCAAATTAGGTACTCAGGCTTCAGAATAGTAACTTCATATGTTCAAAATGTTCTTGTTAAGAATCTAAATCCTTCAGATGTTCATGGAACTCATGTGTCCCTCACTCAACTAGTTCTTGGGTACGTACTTTCTCCTGTAAGATCTTCGTCTCTGTGTAGTAGTCGATGGGTTTCATGGCATAAGGGAGGTCTTCGGTTCCATTCTTGATGTCGACACCCTCAAAAATGACACTGGCACTGCTGGTTAAAATGAGTTTCTGGCAGAGGAGAAAGGAAGATTTTAAAAGAATGAGTCAGGAAGGATCACTATTTAAACACCTTGATGGTCATGCAGAAAAGAGAAGCACATGGCACCAAGCCCAGAAGAGCTCCTTCCCCGCCTGTTCTTGCTGGGCCAAGTGATGACGCCAGGGGCTGGCCAACAGCACTGGAGATTGTTGGGAGAGAGCCTGCCCTGGCTCACTCCAGTCTTTTCTCTCATTCACACAGCATCTGTGAAGGGGGGTGGGGGCTTGGCTGATACAGGGATGTTCCATCCAGTGGCTGGTACCCTATAAAGGTGATCCAGAACCAGGATCTATAACTTGTGGTGGAAATTGTGTCCCTTCAGGTCTGAGTTATCATAGGTTTCTACTGGCTAAAAGACAATCATTTGTTTTTCTTTGAAAATATAAGCAAGGTCTGGAAGACAGTAGGACAGTTCCTTAAAAGGTTAAACACAGAATTACTGTATGATCCCGAAATTCCACTTCTTGACATTTACCCCAAAGAAGTGAAAACCAAGACTCAAACACTTTTTTGCACACTCATGTTCATAGCAACATGATTCACAATAGCCCAAAGGTGGAATCAACCTAGGGGTCCATCAACAGATGAATGAAGAGACAAAATGTGGTGGACCCCTCCCGTACAATGTTATTCAGTGGAAATTCTGACGCCTGCTACAGCATGGATGTACCTTGAAGATGTTATGCTAAGTGAAGCAAGCCAGACACAAAAGGACAAATACTGCATGATTCCACTTCTATGAGGTCCCTAGAGCAGTCAGATTCATGAAACGGAAAGCAGAATGGTGGGTGCCAGGGGCTGAGGGAGGGGGTTGGGGAGTCAGTGTTTAATTGGTACAGATTTCAATTTAGGATGATGAAAAAGTTCTAGAGATGGATGGTGGTGGTGGTTGTACAACAATGTGAATGTACTTTAAGCCATTGAACTGGACACTTAAAAATGGTTAAAATGGTAAATTTTATGTTTTATATGTATATATAAGCCACAATATATATTACCACAATAAACAAATACAAGCAATTTCAAAATTTTGTAGATCTTTAACCAAAGACTAATAAGCCTTAGGGTCCTCAGACTTCCTATTCAGATACAGTTAGAATATTATACCTCAAACCACGCACTTAGAAAGGCCATCACACGTTCCAGACAGCACTCACTCCAGCTCTCCCCTTACCTGAACTCCAGCCTCTTTGCAAGTTTCAATGACATTCTTGGTGCCAATGTAATTCACTCTATAAAAGAGCTCCTTGTTGTTACTGGACGGCGGGGGTGATGCACAGTGGAAAACTATGCTTACACCTTTCAGAGATGGGTACAGATCCTGGAAAAGGAAACAAAGAACAAAAAAATCATCCCTGCCTTTGACAAATCAACACCCTCCTCACGCTCCCAATCTCCAATCGGTGGCATGTATGTGTCTTGCCCTTTTATAATTGTACAATCAACACAGAAAGACAGTCTCATTGTAAAAGAGTCAAACAACACAGAAGTACACAGGATAGAAATCACGTTGTCCCTTTAATGGTCTCCTCCCCATTACCTGATCCCCCCACAGAAACTGGCTGGGACAGTGAGAAGACTCTGCGATCCAGAGAAAGGTAACATCTGTGTCTCTGTGTCCCATGGGAGGAGGGACACAATTCAGGACACCTGAAGGTAAAAATCCTGGGGAAGATGAGGCCATAGATACAAATTATGAGTCATGTGAGCAAGTCTCATGCTGTGAAAGACAGTGCAAATAGCCAATATACAGGCCTGGTTTCCTTTCTGTGAAACCAGACATAAAACAGTGATCTAAGAGGCATTATAGACAGATCTGGGGCAGGAAACAGACAAGATTAGCCAGAAAGCAAGTACTGTTAAAAGCCCATTTGAAGAGGCTCCCACTGGGCAAAGAAAGAAGGGACAATTTGATCACCAGTAAGAACAGGAATTTCATGATATCTAAGATTGGCTTCAAAATAATTTGAGGATGGGGTGGGATAAAGATGAAACAAGGCTGGCTGTGAGTAGATATGGAATAGAGGGAATCTATAAAATACTATGAAGATGGAGAAAGAACACATGAAGGAGAGACGAAGAGACATGTTGAATATAATGAAAGAAATACAAGGCAAATCCAAGGACATGTGGGCAAAGGTCCCTGACAGGCACTTCACAGAGGGGGATTAACAAAAGGCATGGAGCCTGGCTGGCCACACAGGGAAGACGCATATGGCACTAAGCATCGCTAAGGTACCACTTCACCCCCTCCAGCATGGCCACACCCCAAAAGTGCTGGCAAGGATGTGAGCAGTGGGGACCCCCCACACTGCTGGTGTGAATGGAAAATGACCAGGCAGCCTTGTTGAGCAATTTGGCAACATCTTACTAAAATTCAAAACATTAACATCCTGTGACTCAGGTGAAGCTTAACAATGTTATCTTAAGTGAAAGAAGCCAGGCACATCACAAAAGAACAAATATTCTACGATTCCACTTACATGAAGTGTCCTGAAGGCACACCCACAGAGACAGATGAGTGAAATGGGGAGTGACTACTAAGAGGCCCGGGGTTCCCTTTTTGGTTGATGACAGTGTTCTGGACTTAGATAGTAGCAATGGTTGCAGGACTTTGTGAATATACTAACCGCCACTGAACTGTGCACTTTGAAAATGTGAAGTTTATTCCCACAGCCAAAAAAAATTTAAAAAAAAGTGAAATTTATGCAACGTGAATTATATCTCAATAATCGCACCCCCCCAGCAGTTGCACTTTGGGATATATATTCAGGAGCAGCTGTTGGCACACTCCCGCCTGTGGAGAAGTCTGCAAAGAAAGTTTTATTGGCACACAGCCACACCGATTCATTTCTGTATTGGCCATGGCTGCTTTCAAACTACCAAGGCAGAGTGGAGTAGTAGTGACAGAGGTGACAGCGACTCATTCTCAGGAGTAACAATGTGGATGTGTACTAAATTCTTTCTATAACTGTAAAATTTTTCAAAAAAGATTTTTTTCTGTTTTGGAAACAACAACTTGGACAACTTGGCTGGCCTCTGAGCAGGGGAAGTCTGGTGGATTCCCTTCAGGGGCCTGGGGAAATTGGCAAGTGGGGTGGTCTGTTACCTGTCGGCTGCAGAGGTCACCCAGAAAGAACTGCACCTGGGGGTTGTCGAACCCTTGCCGTATATCGAAGACATTGACGGTGTAGCCTCTTGCCAGCAACTGCTCCACCATATGCTGCCCCAGGAACCCAGAGCCTCCAATCACTGTGCACTTCTTGGCCTGCGGAAAGAGAGGGATAGCAGAGGGGACACTACTAAGAGCCTGGACTCCCAGGTCACAAGCTGCTGTGATGGCAGTTCCATCTCTTAGTTTGAAATGCTTGTTGAACCAAGTTGGAGGCTTGATATAATTCTGGTGTTCTGTTGCCAATGGCAACCTTCTCTCCTGGGACCAGTAAAGAGGGAAGAGAGATGATAAATAGCAAATGACAGTGAGACAGGCTTTGGCTAGACTGGATGACCTGACCCATGCTGTGGGTTTAGTGAAGAGAAAGGGAGGCATCTCTGAAATAAATTAAATCACCTATGATCAAAACTGGGCAATCTAAAAACAAAAACAAACAGCAAAAGTGATATCTTTTTGCTCCCAATAGCTGATCCCTGGGAACTTCTAAGGCAAGAAACAAACAAACAAACAAATCACCCACATAAACCAACAAAACAAAACAGATCAAAACAAAACATGCCACCCACTCAATTGACAGTGCGCACTTAGAACATCAGAAAGAAGAAAGCATAGTTTCCATACTTGTAGGAGAAAGTCAGCCCCCTTTCCTCCCCAGCCACTGCGGGCTGGGCTGTGTGGCTTTGGGCTCGTCACCTAACCCCTTCTTGCCTTAATATATCCATGTAAGACTGTGCTGTCCTCTGATGGGGTCTCCTGGTGGGGTTGCTGGGAGGATCAGTGAGCTGTTAATCTACCAGGCCCAGGGCTTTGTCTTCCCTTCTCTGAGCTCAGAGGAATTAGGGGAGAGCTATGTTGTTTGCATTTCAGCTTCTGCAACACGTACTCTCTGGGCTAAATTTCAACTTTGGTAACTGGGGTAGTGGAAGGACAGAGCACCACATGCAGGCACTTAAATATTCTGACTCCAAGAGCCAATGTAAAACTGTGGCTGCTGCACACTGATTAAGCTGGCTACAAGTGTCCCCAAAGGAAGACCTGTTACAGTCCTCTTCCCTGGGGCCTTTCTAAAACCGTATCTGGGCTCCTTTAAGATGACAACCCCCCATTTTCCCTACGTTCATGTATAATAAATCAAATTTGGGGTATGGAAACTAAAGATCTTAAAGAAGTTCTGCTCCTGATTAAAAAGTTAACCAAGCAAGCAAGCAAGCAACCCCCTACATATTCTTTAAATACCTATATAACTGAGACAAGCAGGAGACTCCAGGGGTGTCAGGGCCCCTTCTATACATCTGCCCTTCCCAACTTGGTGTCCTATGTGGAATGGCAGTTTTACTGGAGTCCACAGGCCATATGGAGATGGCTCTGTAGCTTGAGCACCATTTGTTTAGGCATGTGTAATCTCCTGACACAGTCGGCCTCACTATTCCATACCCCCCACCATCAAATTATCTTTTCAGCCTGTTTCTGTCTACACTTTGATTTCTCCCATAGACATGTAATCATACCATGCTCAGTTATTTGCGCCTTGACTAAAATTTCTAAGCGATCCCCAGGGCATAGGCAAATTCAATACACAAATCCCATACGATCCTGTTTTCGGAAATCTCTTCTCCTCCCACTCCTCCCAAGTCAGCTGCACAGGCAAATGCCATTTTGTAAAGAGTAACTCTGAGCCTCCCTGCTTCCTGAACTGTTTCTTCTTGTTTGGTAAAAGCTTCCCTGAGCCCAAAGAGGGTCTGAACTAGACATGTTTGATAGCATCCCGAAGGATTTCAGATTCCTTTGTTTATCTGGCATCTCTCATTAGTTGTTCCAAAAGGTTGATAGTCTAATTTAAAAACAAATCAAATAACCTTGCTATTTTGTCCAGTGCCATTTCATTTCATGATTTTAAATGTGAGCAATCCACATTCCTCTCTTTGACAGAGTGACCTGGATTCTTTTAGTATATTGAAATGATGCATCAATATTGCTTGGAAAGTGGTCCAATGGCTGGTCCACAGAGTTTGGTAAGGATGAGAACAGAACTGGCACCTGTGCCAGGTAAGTCAGATATGTGATGGGACAATGCCACTCGGTTAGGGGAACGCATGTGAAATAACCACTTACCTTTCATGGCCGTGAAAGACAATTCAGGGCAAGTGGGCGCAGCAGACAAGAGGGAATATGTACTAACAAGTAAGAATACAACTCCAGATTGGAACAGGTAGTAAGACTCAAGAACGGGTTACTGAGGGGGGTATAAAATCGACATCTTGGAGACAGTTTTAAGAATAGGAAGGAACACCGTCTAGACAAACGATTTTAATTGCAATAAGATCTTGACATAAGAGAACTGTCTAGGTCACTGGGTTTCCTCCAAACTTTTCTGTTTTCCTTTGTCTTTAGCAGTGGACCCTTTTTCTCAGAGATCTTACATAGAATGTATATATGTTAGGGTGAAAGTGATCTTTTTATTTTAGTAGTTTAAATGCTTAACTTTTACTTCCTATAAAGCCAATCAGTGAGAAAGAACAACCTTTGGAATCCAGACTTTTCTGGGTTGCTGAGTATCAGTAAAACTGTAACTCACACAAATGGTGAACTACAGATGGCTGGTTTGTCTCAGCACTAGAATCTCCAATTTACCCTTGACTACAGAGGCACAGAGAAGGCTTTACTTGAGCTGTACACTAAAACTAGGGTGGTCTGCTGACTCACAGGAACCTGCTGGGGATCTTTTACTGACATTTTATATAAACACATTTTACCTTGGTGTGATTACATTTCTGAAATGACGTAAGCCAGAAAGAGAAAGAAAAACATCATCTGAGATCACTTACCTGTGGAATCTAAAGAAAAGACACAAATGAACTTATTTACAAAAAGAAACAGACTCACAGACAGAGAAAACAAACTTATGGTTACCAGTGGGGGAAGGGGGTGCGGAGGGATAAATTGGGAGTTCGAGATTTGCAGATACACAATACTACATATAAAATAGATAAACAAGTTTCTTCTGTAAAGCACAGGGAACTATATTCAATATCCTGTAGTAACCTATAATAAAAAAACTATGAAAATGAATATACGTATGTATATGTATGACTGAAACATGATGCTGTTCACCAGAAACTGACATATTATAAACTGACTAGACTTCAGTTAAAAAAAAAGTGAATCAAACAAACCCATTGCAGATCTTTCTGAAGAATCTTCAGGAGGCCTGATAATTTCTTAAAGTCCCTTCCGACACTTGCCATGCTAGACTTTAGGAGGCCTTGCTACTGTCCTTGCTGCCCCTGAGAAGGCTTCTGCCATTCCACCCTGAACAACAGTCCATCCTGCCAGAGGCCACGCGAGGGCACACTGAGGCACCCAGCTGACAGCCAGCAGTTACTGCCACGTGTGCAAGTGCGGCCACCTGGAACACACACCTCAGGGTGCCCCCATGACTGCAGCTGTACAAGTGAGCCCAGAGGAGACCAGCCAAGGACTGCCCCCCAGCCCCTAGCTGGGCACAGCCCAAACTGCAGAATCGTGAACAAAGAAATGGGTGTTGTTTTAAACTGCTCCGTTCTGACAGTGTTTGTTACATAGCAATAAGTAACTAATACCTTAAATAAAGATATGTATTTTATAGAAAGAAATAATACTCAACATAGATTGATTTAATAAATGGACCAAATACAATTTTCAACCCACAGCTATATGTCCATGGCTTGCTGGTGTGTATGGGCTCGACCTTCCCCTTATCTGGTTTTGCTTCACCTTTTTTTGTGTCGGTACTCACGTTTGGAATGTCTTCTGTCAAATATGTCTGTGTGACCTCGTCTCCCATTGGCTCACCAACTGCTTGGTCCATTTCAGCTCCAGACATGGTCTCGTTGGTTGTCTCTCCTTAAAGACATATTTAGAGACAGACATTTATGTAGGATAAACTGAAACATCTCTTAGCTACTAGTGTTCTGTGTGGATGCCATCCCCCACCCCCGCCTCTGCCAAGTTTTCATCAATCTCCTCAAGCCACGTCTCTCTGCTGCAGCTCAGTCTCTCCATCAATAAACAGACTCAGGGCTCATCCCAGCGAAGCCAGAGCATGGGATGCTGGGAGAAGGAAGAGGACACAGAGCTCTCCTTCATGGTGAAATTAAAGCCACCCTGACTACATATAATCAAAGGGTGGAATGGTGGCTACCAGGGGGTGGGGAGGGAGGAAATGAGGAATTACTGATCAACAGGCAGAAAGTTTCAGTTCAGCAAGATGAGTAAGCTCTAGAGATCTGCTGTACGTTGTACTTATAATCAGCAATCTACTGTACACTGAAACATTTGTTAAGACAGCAAATCTCATCTTAGTAAAATAAACAATAAAATAAAATAAAAATTTAAAAAAGGAGAAATTGTGACACATGCTACAACATGGATGAACTTACGCTAAGTGAAATAAGAACCTTGGGGACATCATACCAAGTGAAAGAATCCAGCCACAAAAGGACAAATAGCATATGATTCTACTTACATGAGGTCCCTAGAGTAGTCAAATTTATAGAGAGAGAAAGTAGGAATGGTGGGGCTGTGCGGAGCAGGGAATTGGGAAGTGATTGTTTGGTAGGTATAGTTTCAGTTCTGCAAGATGAAAAGAGGTCTGGAGACGGATGGTGATGATGGTTGCCTATGAATGTATTTAACACGACTGACCTGGACACTCAGAAATGGTTTGGATGGTAAATTTTCAGTCCTGTCCATTTTACCACACATAACCTCAGAGGAACAGCTGTAATTGGGAAAATAAGACCCCAAAGAGCAATGTTCTAGGGGCTGGGATTGTTATGGTTCAGACATCAGAAGCCCCAAGTCTTCTTCCTTCAAAATGGTAGGTCTCTGAATTAAAACCAGCATGTTTGCCCTCTGTGCCCTTATGGGACAAAGTCTTAGGCTAAAAAGAATCTAGGAAAAGAGACCCACCTTCTAAGTGCCTTGCTCAACTTCTGGGCAAGGGGGGTGGGAGGGCTGCTTACAGGACTGGATAAAGAGAAAAGTGAGCTGAGTCCTGGAGACAAAGGATGGAATGGTCTGTTCATTTGAAACCAGAGAAAGAGAGAGAGAGAGAGAGACAGAGAGACAGAGAGAGAGAGAGAGAGAGACAAGTGTTCCCTCCTTTGCAAACGTGGGAGTCCAGGCTCTTTTCAGCTTAGAGGGGTGTGCAGGGGCAGTCGGGGCCCGGCCTGCTGCCTTCCATGGAAGCTAAACTGTGCCCACTGCAAGGTCATCACACCAGTCTGTGGAGAGACGACATCTGTAAACAGCACTCAAGGCTCCCCTCGTCTTCCCCAAAGGGCTCAATCAGCTTAGCCTTGTCCTTTCGTGGACCTGAGCTGTCTGTTTCTGTCAGTCATTCCTTTCTCCCTCATCTATTTACTTTTAGGACACAGAAAGGCCCTGCCTTTGAATTTGTGGCAGCCACTGACAAAGCCATCAGCGCGCCTGAGAGCTTTAGCTTCTGCTGTTCCCTTGTTCAAGGCATAGCTCAGCTGTCACCTCTCTGAAGCCTCCTCCCCCTTCTCAGGCAAGCTTAGCTACTTCCTTAGCACCTGTTTCCGCTCCCATTCTAACAAAGCACACAGCTTTATGCTTTTTTCCCCTCTCACGTCTGTCTTGGCCCACTAGGCTGTGAGCCCCTGGAGGGCCAGCAGAGAGCCTGGAATGGAGTATGAGTTGAATTGTGTGCTGCTGCCATGGGTCTAAGAGGCCTCATCTGGAGAGCAGCCATCCTTCCTGCCCACCTCAGAGCTGCTGTAGGGCTGAAACCAGCCCCAGGGGTCAAAGAGGAGCTGTAACTTGCAAGAGCAGCACCCTGGTGTCTACTCACTCATTCACATGCTCTCTCATTCACAAGTCACTGGAGGCCGGCCACTGCCAGACAGAACCTGCGGAAGACATAGTGCTGGCCTCCCAGGAGCCCGGCATCCAGTGTGGGAGACAGGCCAGGCAGAGAATTGCAGAAGTGCCTTTGAGTTCTGAGGAGGGGAAACCCAGGCGGGGAGGCAATCAGCAAGTCAAATTCTAAGGCTCTAGGGGTGTGAGTCAAACACACAGGGTAGGTGTGCTAAAAGGTGTTCCATGGCCAGGGGTGGGAAGGATGAGGTGATGGCACAGAGCCAGCATGTTCTGGGACAAGCTGTGACAGAAGGCAGGTGAAGCAATATTGGGAGAAGCTGAGAACACGCAGGGGCTGTCAGGCTAAGGAGTTACCCCAGGAGGAGATAGGGGAGGCTCTGGAAGTTGTAAGTAGGGGCAAGTGTTACGATCAGAAAGATCTCTCTGGCTGCAGTGTGAGAAGGGATTTTGGCTAAGTCTAAGGCCCTGCACATGCCAGGCAGGGGGAATGACAAGAGCAAATCAGAGGAAAACCTGCTAAATGTCAGGCCTTTTTACAAATGAGCACAACAGTTCTTCAGTATCTGTGGGGCATTGGTTCCGGGAGTCCCCGCAGATACCAAAATCCACGGACGCTCAAGTACCTTATATAAAATGGCCTAGTACTTGCATATAACCTCTGCACATCCTCCTGTATGCTTTAAATCATCTACAGCTTACTCATAATACCTAATATGATGTCAATGCTATGTAACTAGTTGTAAATACTATGTCAATGTTAAGTAAATAGTTGCCTATGCAGCAAATTTGAGGTTTTTATTTGAAGCTTTCTATTTTTTAAAAAATATTTTTGATTCATGGATGGTTGACTCCATGGATGTGGAACCTGCAGATACCATTAAGATACAAAAAGCATCCTGTTTGGGAGACAGTACTGGTCTCTTTCAACAGACAAGAACTGAGGCTCAGAGAGGTCAAGTGACTCGCCTAAAGTCACATTGCTGGTACAAGGCCAAGGCAGGACTTGTGGTTGTTCCTTTTACACTGCTAGGCTGTTCCCCTGCAGACTCACTGGGAAGTAGGGGGTGCAAGGACAGGCAGTGAGAAGGACTAGGAGGGGCACAACTGGGCAGGAGGCTCAGGTGCCAGGCTGAGTCTGGACTTTGCTCATAGAAATGGGAAATCTCTGAAGGTTTAAGAGCATGGAGGTGACCTGACCAGAGCCATTCAATGGGAAGATTAACCTTGCAGAGCAGGGTGGACCAGATAGGTGAGAAGCAGGAAACAGCGGGACCACTCATCAGTTGTTCAACTATGATTTATTAAGGACCTAATATGTGCCACTGACTGTGCCAGGTACTGGAGTGCCAACAGTGAACAAAGCTATGGGAAAAAAGTACAGCAAGGTTTGGGTGTCCAGGGGGCTACAGTGCTATGTAGGGTAATTATGGTGGCTCACTGAGAAGGTGATAGTGGAGCAAAGACCTGGAGGAGGGAATGAAGCGGGGCAAGCAGGTGAGGGGGGAGGGGCAGCAGGAGCAAAAGTTCGAAGACAGGAGTGTGTTTGTGCATCTGAGTCCAGCAAGGAAGCCAGTGTCCTGGGGCTGGAGTGAGCCAGGGGAGAGGAGGAAGTATGTCAGCATGAGCTATGCAGACCATGGTGAGAACTCTGGCTTGTACTCAGAGGGAGGGTGCTGCTGAAGGCCATTTCAGGGAGAGAATTGATAGAACTCAGAGGCTGGTTACTGGGGAGGGGGCAGGAAAAGAAACAGCCAAATTATGATGGAAAGGTTTTGGACCTGGTTCATACTCAAACTGCAAGAGGGTGAAGGGCAGAAGGTTGGTGAACACTTTCATTTAATTAATGTCAATAAACCTCAGGCTTTCTCAGAGCACAGAGAAACCTGTGCTCTGTCCCCCGGCTCCATAAATTCTGCACCAATGCTCAGAGGGGAGGCAGGTAAGGGCTGAAAGCCAAGAAGCGCTCTTACACTGGGCTGGCTGAGGAGGGCAGACCCTGGACCTCCAGCTTCTCTGCTGCAGCTCCTTTTCATCTCATACCCTTTCACACGCCCCCTTGTACTTCTCCAAGCAGGCTTCACACTTTCAAAACTCATCTGTGACTTTGCTCATGAGGTGTCTCCGCCTGGAATGCTCCTTCCTATCCGCCTTGAGTGTTTGGGTGTCAAAAAGTGTAAATTCTGATGACCCGACCCCCTCATGCTCACTCATCTCTCCTTCGCTCCCGTCAAAGTCCGTTCCCAGGCCTCCAGATCACCTTTCTGGGCTCCGTTTAGCCAGGTGAGAACTAAAGTGATCCTGTTTTGAAATCTGGTTCGGGGATGAGTCCTCTCAAAGGGACAGGCTCAAAGAGCCTCACCTGGATTCGGTTTCTAAGTCTCAACCGCCTGAGCCTCTGCGACAATGCTCTGCATGTCCCTTCCTTTCTCCGGGTCTCAGTTGCTCCGTGACTAGTCTCTGCTTCAACACGCAAGGTCACGGTCTTCTCTGGCCCCTCTGACCCTAACTCAGTCTTAGGCCAGACCAGAAAGTCCCCGAGCCGCATCGCCCCACCCAACCCCTTGACTTCCAGTCCTGTCACCAACCCCAAGGACGAGGTTGCAACCCTTACCTGTCTGTAGGCGCCCCTCTGGCCGGCCTCAACGCGTCAGCAGCCAGCACCCTCAGAGATCCAGCCGCGACCAGACACGGTTTCCGCCCTGCCCCTGTGAGCCGAGGATCTGCAGAGACTCCTTCACCAAGGGGATTGGCTCGGTTCTGTTCTAGCTCAGCCAATTGGGGCTCCCGGGTGATCCTGCCCAATGAGGCCAGGTGTCGGCCGCGAGAGCACCGCCTCCCCTCCGCGCAAAGCGCCTCTGTCGGGTTAGCCCCACCTACCCCAGCCCTCTGCCAATGGGGAGCGTCAGCGAGCGGGCAACAATGAGGGGGCGTCAGAGAGCGGGCAGCCAATGGGGAGCGAGGCCGCGCGCGCGGGGCGGTGGGAACGGCGCCGAATCAGTGTGTACGTCGGTTGCCGTAACAACGGGCAGCGGAGTCCAGCGGCGATGGTGAGTGCGTGCCTTCCTCTTGAGCTCTCGAGCCCCGCGTCCAGAGGCTGAGCCCTTCCCGGGCCTTGGCAGGGCCCCGCCGCCTCTCCTGCGCGGTTCTCGGCTTTGGCGACCTCCCTCTTTCTCTGAGCGCTTTCCCGGAAGGGTAGGGTTGAGATGTCCGCCTCTCTGCTGGGCCTGTGATTCGCCGCTGTCTCCCCTTTACTCACAGCTGGCTCTTACCCGCCCCTTGGGCTCCTTCGGCCTTCTCTGGCCCCTTCGTTGACAGTCCCTGGGCAAAAAGGACTCGAGATCCCCGCAGGCCCCGACCCCTCCCAGATTCTGGCCTCCTGGCCGCTTCTACCAAAGTTTCCGCACAGAGCTGGGGGAGGGGCGGTTATTATGTTTGATTGTTACTGTGCATTTAAAATTTTAAATAAAGGGACATCGGAAAACGCTTTGAGCTTCTTGGAGAAGCCTCAGATGTACCGAGGGGATTTAGTTTCATTATTCGATATTGACAGAATATACATCATAACTTAGTAATATTTGATCATATGTCTAGAAGTAATCAGAAAATTGGAGAACTTAGAAGCGGGGTAGCATTCTAAGGACATTTTTAGAATTAAGAGTTCCGAATTCAGGAGTCCACAGTCAGCTCCTTGGCTAGCTTTCTTATGGGACGGTTTTCAATAAGAGATGTCCAAAAGAACAAGGAATTTCCTTCCTTCTGGAAGCATTAGTAAAGAAGAGGGGCAGATAGAGGTGCATAGAAAGATACATTGCCCTTTCCAGTAAACCCTCTTATCTCTCTTGTTACACTAAGTTTTGGAATTGGTTGGTATAAACCATTTTTAAAACATATGATTGTAACTATTTTATGTAAAATATGGACTCTATTACATAATATTGTGCTTATGTGTTTGTAAAATATGTAAAGGCCTCTAACTTTAAGAAGGCAAACATGGCATCAACTGTCCAGCGAAAAAGGACGAGCCCTAAACCGGAGCTTACTGAAGATCAGAAACAGGAAATCCGAGAAGCTTTTGATCTCTTTGATGCTGATGGAACTGGGACAATAGATGTTAAGGAACTTAAGGCAAGCCCTGTACATTCCTGCTCGCTGCCCTGACTTTCCTCTGCTTCTTTGTCTTTGTTTTCCTGTCTTTACTTGCATCAAATATTATTAAATAAAATTGAGTGCAAATGTCAATTTGCTTAATGTTGTAGTGTTTCCTGATCATTTTAACATGATTATGTTGGATGCTGGCTTAATGCTCTCGACACTGTCATTTTTTTGCTCCTGGGTTTAGATGTGCATATCGAGATGATCCTGTTTTCATTGTAGGTGGCAATGAGGGCACTGGGCTTTGAACCCAAGAAAGAAGAGATCAAGAAAATGATAAGCGAAATTGATAAGGAAGGGACAGGAAAAATGAACTTTAGTGACTTTTTGACTGTGATGACTCAGAAAATGGTAAGTTAGCCAAGATGATTGGCATATTTTCCACCAAAGATAATGGTAGACAAGTTTGAATCTAGATGTGACTATGTCTTCACTAAAGAAAAGTTAATACAAACCAGAGAGTTCAGCTAATAAAGGAGAGTATTTGTGACTGAGAATTAGGATTTTTAGGATCTAGTTGGCTCTCTTCACGGACACAAAGTCACAGGAAAAGTCATTTTACTCTCTGAAAAGTAATAAAAGTACTCCTGTGCTCAATTGTTTGCTATTATCTTTCTCCAACCAGTATATCAATGTGATAACCACAAGCAGTAAAAGCTATAAACACCAACAATAGTACAGTCTCACATTTTGACAAGACAAAGTCCCTCTACTTTAAAGTTGGAATTTCTTTTCTCTCCCATTTGTTATTTTGGGCAGCCTCAGCCTGAGGGTTGGTTACTTCAGCAGCTGTGTCTTTCCCTGCACTAAAGGTTTGGTCTTTCAACACTTCCAAGGTTGAATTCACCCATTCTCTATAGTCTCTCAGGTGTCACCCTTTTAAAGGGCCCAAATGGTCAAGAGAGACTATAAGATACCACTTTGCGAGTCTACCTCAGTCCCCTGAGTGTCATCCCACCCAGGAAAGATGTCCCAGTGGTCTGTTTCTCTTTGATTGGCCTCCTGGCTGCTGCTTAGCATGGCTCATCTATGTTCTACTGGCCTATGGAAAAGTAACTCCATCAGTGTTTCAGGTGTGCCTCCCAGGGCACAGGTCTGCTCCTATATTTTAAAAATAAATCTACTTTCTCTTTGGTTTGTACAGAAAGTGTTTTAAGTGAAATCCTCTATATTTCCTTTTTAGTCTCTGAGTTTGTAATAATTTCATTGTTTGCCCTCCTTTTCTACCCTGGTTGATGTCTGATCTGCTGTGCCCTAGCACTTTGTCAAAAGGCTGTCACTAAGACCATGTGGTGATGTCGGGGCAGGGCAGAGGGGCTGGGTGGGGTGGGGCTGTAGTACTCATGTGTTTTATGTTCTATTTGTTAAGTCTGAGAAAGATACCAAAGAAGAAATCCTGAAAGCTTTCAAACTCTTTGATGATGATGAAACTGGGAAGATATCGTTCAAAAATCTAAAACGTGTGGCCAAGGAGTTGGGCGAGAACCTCACTGATGAGGAGCTGCAGGTGTGTGATGTGTCAGCCTGGAGCCCTCCTGTGTGACTTTTCTGAGTTACATGTTCTCTGATGCTTTAAAGGGAAACTAGTGTTCTCTTGTCCCTCTGATAATTTCTCTTTTGATTGTGTGACAAACTGGTGGATGCTGCTCCCAGAAAAATACACACATGGAGAATTTTACTTACTATTTTAGGTTTTTGGAATCTCCCTAGTCTAGATGATCTTTGAGCGCCCTTCTAGCTGATATGTGTGGCAAAGTATGACTTGGTTTTTAAATAACTTTTCAGGAACCAAGCTATTTTAAAAAGCAGCACATCTGCATTGGGTGGAATATAATTGTCTATTCATGTAGCATCATAAAAGCCTGTTACTTAGTCCCACCCATTTTAATTTCATCTGTGAATTACCTTAACCTGAATCCTTACTGTCATGCAGGAAATGATTGATGAAGCTGATCGAGATGGAGACGGAGAGGTCAATGAGCAAGAGTTCCTGCGCATCATGAAAAAGACCAGTCTTTATTAAGATCAGTGTCTTCTTTTCTACCGCAAGCACATGGAACTAGACTTCGTGCCTGCCATTTGTGTGAAACCTGGTTTTTCAGACCATAAATTATTTCCCCCCAACTGACCTCTCTGTATAACTTTAGTAACAACTTCGAATCTATTTTAGATGTTTGAAAGTGTTCTTTAACATTTAGAGTTCTTTGTAAGGTGACCTGCTGATTACTTTAATTCTCCAAGGCAGAACGAGACCACACTAGTGCAGAGAAAAAGGTCTTCAAGCTCTTGCCCACCTGCCGTTCTGCCTCGAATCACTTAACTTTTATCATGCATTCCCACATTTATGCTACTGCAGAACAACTTCTTAACAAGCACATGTTGTACCCATGTCGCCACAAGCAGGGGACATTTCTTTGATGGTTCCAACTTTAACTGACACCTGAGTGCAGCTATCTCTTTTGTAAAACCCACTGAACTCTCTCACTTGCATTTGGATGCGTGTGTGTTTGCTATTTGTTTTGTCTTAAAATAAAGCTTTTCTTCTTTTGAGCTCTGGTTCTCTGACGATGAGTTCTTTAGCCTTGACTGTAAGTCCAACTTCTAAACCATTTTGTCAAAGGCAGTCTGGTGGATCCCAAATTCTTTGCCAGCCAGTGGACAGAAAACAAAGTAATCCTTTCCTACGGATGTGAATTGTTTTGTTGTTGTTGCTGTTTGGCCTTTGGAACTCATCAGTTTATAAAACTAGTCAACCATTTGGCCTATGCCTAAATGATGCCCTAAAAATAGTTTTGGCAAAATATACTGCTGAAAAAGAGTCTTATTGGTAATTTGTGCTTGGGACAAATAGGGGAAAGCCAGTAGGTTGAATTCAGCCAACCTCTGGTCAGTTTATTTGCTAGATGGTGTCTCAGAATCTCTGTTTGGCTTGGGCCGAGTGATTGTGTCCAGCCCCCTCCTGGCCCTGTATGGGATGACCTATAAGAGAAATCTTGGCAGATGGCATTCAAATCTCTGCCCCAGGCTGAGGGTGGGGAGAAAGAAGCAGCAAGGGGGAATGAAAAATGACCGACATGCACCCGCACGTGGAGGGGGAGAGTGGGTTTAAAACTTCTGGGGGGCATCCTAATCCTGGGATAGAGTTGCCTGATTTAGGTGATAAAAAGGAACTCCTAGGTCAATTTGAATTTCAGATCAGTATTTTTCAGTACAAGTGTATCCCTTTTGGGCATTTTGTTGTTTATTCATTGTTGACCTGAAATTCAACTTTACCTAGGTGTCCTGGATGCCAACTAGCAGCACTGTATGGCATGCACCTTAAAGAGGTGTGAGCTTGGGCCTCATTTCTGGACATTGGCATCCTGGAGGATTTGGGGACCCCCCAGACAAGTCTTCTGCAGGGGGACTGCTCATTGAGAAACACTGAAGTATGTGGGGGGAGCCCAGAGTAGACTCAGACCTGGGTTCTCATGTGGGCTCCACCACTCCCTGGCTGTGTAGTTTGGGGCAAGCCACTTCTCTGGGTGCCTCAGCTTCCTTGTCTGTGCAACAGGGAGAAGAGCTGTGCTTAACTCAGAATCACTGGGGGGGCTAATGAAAATGCAACCAAAAGGGCCTGGATTTACAGTGTCTAAGGAGACATTTGCGAAATATTTGTTCTCACGCATTGCTTTGGTATGGTTATCACAACATTTTTGTTAAATGTGGGTCCATGAAGCTTTTATGGTTACTGTCCCCAAAGTCAAGTTGACAGCATCTCCTGTGAAGCTTTGATCTTTGTCGTATTGCTGTTTTTTTTTTTTAATGAAGCATATGATCTGATAAAAGACATACAATATTGGAAAGGAGTGAAAAAACTGGGTCCTACTTCCAATTTTACTGTAAACTGTCACCTGGATACATTCTTATTTCCTTATGTTTAATGTTCTAAATGAAATAAAGTCTAGGATATGGATGGAGAGGGAGCTGTGGTCAGTTCCCATGAGGATGCTGTAGATAGGCCCAGGGGGATGATGGGAATAGGGGCTTTAGGAGAGGGAAGGTGAGTGGGATGGGAAGGGAAGAGTCAGTTCCTGTAGGGCCTTGTGGGCCTCCCTAGTAACTCAGGGACATACTAAGTTTCCTTGAAATAACTTTCTGGAGATTAGGCTTCTCTTTGCTCTCAAGTGTTCCAACTGCTAGGAACAGCTGGCTTCATTGGTAGCCATACTCAGGCTTGAAATGAATAGAATCAACCTAAGGAAGCTGTTAAAAGAAAGGAGGAAGCTCAGTTCCTGTCCTTTTAGACTTGAAAGAGCCGCTGGACCCATGATGTTGGCAGGGCATGGAAGGGCAGAAATGCACGCTGACTGCCGTAGGGGGTTCTTTTGAAGTCCTTTCACCCTCTATCAGATTTTAAATTCTTGTTCTTGTCACACTTTCAAATACTATGATTTTTGGACGCACACCCGAAGGGAGAATACACTCAAAACAACACATTACCCATGATGACAACTCAGTCACATTCCAGTAGAACACAGCCAGTAGTCATCCCACTACAGACTTAATCATTCTTTGGTTTGCCCAGAACTGCTTGCTCCCCAATGGCTCACCCTTACAAAACTAAGTTCCCCCACCAGCCAGGAGGTAGTCTTTTTTGAGCCCTCCATAGCCTTTGTCCTAAGTGTCTTATAGCAAGTGGCTCCCTCCTCCACTCCATGTCTCATGACCTGCTCAGATCAACATTCTATATTCTTGAAGTTGCTGGAATATTGGGTATCTTTACTTGTAGCAAAAATGATCAGTCTTCACTGTTACAACCGTGAAGCAATGACACCATCCTGATGTGCCAAGCTGTGACATATGGGTCATATTTAGTGACCCAAATCTCTATCTGCAGTGCTCAAAACTCTTCCAGGGGCTCTGAGCCCAATTCTAAAAACATCACCATTAGAACTTGACATATCTGGTAGCCTCTTTTGCTTTTCCCTGCTGGGCCTCAGCCTTCTAAGCCTTCCCCCCTTTTTTTTCTTTCTGATTGCCGCAGTTTAGGGACTTGTCAGTTTCATTTCCTTTCATGTCTTTGCCCAAACATCTATTATGTCACCGAGATTTCCCCACAGTAGTCACTCTGATCCACCCCTTCCTTTTTCATTTCTGAAACCACCACCTCAGTCCAAAATTGGAATGCTGTAACATACTCCTAGCTGCTTTCTCTGTCCTGTCTTTCCCAGAGATGATCTGCAGTACCATCTATCTTATGCCATTATCTTGCTGGCTTTTAGACTCAGTCATACCTGGTTCAGATCCCAACTCTTCTACTGAGCACCTATGGCCTTGGGGACATGGTTTAATCGTTTTGAACTTCAGTTTCCTCCTTAACTTGGGCTGTTCTTAATAAGTGCCTATATGTGTATAGAGTTAATTTCTATACATGTACTTAGGCCTCTGCCATTGCAGCTATTGAACTATTACTCCCATCTTTCCCCCAAATCTGTATTCTTCTCTTCTTACGGAACTCCCCCAGACAGCTCCCTCTTTCCAGAAAACCTTTGTTTGGCAATAGAGAGGACTTGTCTGCTGTTTCCCAGCTGAAATTCTGAGACAGCAGCTTTGCAGATATGTCCCCTGCCACTAGGCAGAGGGCCGGACAGAGAGGCTCCCAGGCACTGAATCATCTGGACTCCAACAGTGGTTCAAGTTGGATCTTCTCGGGTGCCCTGAGAGGGCTATAGTCCCAAACAGCCTTGGAGTGTGATGGAAAGGTTGTCACAGTGTAGAGAGACCTGGCAGGGCTGTGGACCCCTCAGAAAAGCTACCAGGTGCGGACATTGATGGAATCTAGCTTGTCTGGTTGGAGGCTCGATTAAGTTTAATTAAAAGAGAATAAAATGACATGTTTGCATTTCGGAGTTCTCACAGGGAAAATTGTTTACCTGCTACGTGGCCTTATTGAGATTCCCCAACTACATGGAACATTTCTCAAGGGAAGGGCACAGATGTGCCTTTGATTTATCCATAGCCATGCTTTGTGCCTGGTAAAATGCACTGTTCACAATCAGGCCTACTCATTTCCTAACTTTGTTGATCCTGTAGCAAGAATTTATTTTTTATTTTTTGAAATATAGTCAGTTACAATGTGTCAATTTCTGGTGTACAGCATAATGTTTCAGTCATACATATACATATGCATTCATTTTCATATTCTTTTTCATTAAAGGTTACTACAAGATATTGAATATAGTTCCTTGTGTTATACAGAATAATTTTTTAAAAATATTTTTATATGTAGTGGTTAATATTTACAAATCTTGAACTCCCAAATTTATCCCTACTCACCCCTTTTCCCCCCCGGTTACCATAATGTTGTTTACTATGTCTGAAGGTCTGTTTCTGTTTTGTAGATGAGTTAAAAATTTATTAACTTATTGAAAAAATCCCAGCATTCTGTGGCTCTTTTTTTCACTGACCCTTGTCCCTTCTTATGGCTTGAATTGTGTTCCCTTAAAAGACATGTTGGAGTCCTAACACCCCCGACCTCAGAATGTGACTATATTTGGAGGTAAGTTCTTTACCAAATTATAACGTCATTAAGATGAGCCTGATCCAGTCTGACTGGTGTCCTATATAAAAGAAAGAAATTTGGATGCAGGCATGAGTAGAGGGAAGACAACAAGAAGACAGAGGGAGAGGATCATCTTTAAGCCAAGAAAGAAGCATGGACTAGATCCTTCCCTCACAGCCTCAGAAAGAACCAACCCTGTCCACACCTTGAATTTGCACTTTTAGCTTCTAGAACTGGGAGACAATGCGTGTCTGTTGTATAAGCTCCTCAGTTCATGGGACTTTGTTTTGGCAGCCCCAGCAAATTCATACATCTCTCTCTTGTACTGAAATCTTCCTTTATTCCCCTAAGTGTCCTAACCAAAAGTGTACATGGTGATGCCAAGGAAACAAAACTCAGACATGAGGGGGTGTAGCAGTGCTCCCCACCAAACTTTTTTCTCAGTTTAGAGTCTAAGCTGGTACATGGATGTGAGGCCATCTCCTATACACAGTTTAAGAGAAATGCTTTCAGGACAAACCTGACTCTCTGAAAGAACAGACACCAGCCTTGTGAGGAGCACTGTGGAGTAGCAGTGAAATGTCTCTGGAGCTGGACAAGTGAAATTCCATTATGTGACCTCTGGAAAGTTACCTAAAGTTCAGTGCTTCATCGGTGTCATCTGTTAGAGGGGAATTATTAATAGAACCTAGCTCAAGGGCAGTTGTAAGGATTAAATAAGCCAGCATATCTAAAAAGCTTAGGACAGAGCCCAGCACATGGTAGGCACTCAGGAAACATTTGTTGAATAAATACATCCAGAATTTGGCTGTGATCCTCAACTCTAGGGTTCAGGAGTTACACTGTTCATCCCAGTGGTGAAATTGTGGGGTATACCTTTAGAACAAGGATTCTTACCCAGACACTTATACTCCAGAGGTCCATGAATTACCCCAAGGAGGTTCTTAAATCTCCTGAAATGACATGCACAATTTGTGGGTCCAAGCAGGTGGGCAGTTTCCCTCAGATTTGTTCCAAGAATCCATGAGCCTAAACAGATAAAGAGATTCAGACCCACTGCCTCAGAATTGGGCATTGCCATTTGGGGTAGGGACAGAAATACGCAAACCCATAGCATTGTGCTTTAGTGCTGGTGGTAGTAGTAGTAGTAATAATAATAGTAATAGTAGTAGTATGATGGCGGCGGTGGTGGTGGTAGTAACAGTAGTAGTAGCAGTACTAGTAGTAGTACTAGTAGTTAATATATGAGACCTGGTTTTGATGACCTCCGTCCACACAGGCATTCCCTGAAGTCAGGGCATTACCTTGGGGAAGCTCTAGCACCATTGCCAACAAAAGAGGATTTATTTTCTTTAAGGAGGTGTTCTTTCTTCTCTTTACACTGACTAGAAGGCCTTCTACTTATCCGTCTTCAGCAGGTTTTGAAAACCTCAATCCATTATTCAACTTTCACCTCCCTGAAATTATTCTTTGGGATCCCCACCAATGCTTTTTAAAAAAAAATCCATCATTAGATCTGTTCTCTCCTCCTATCATTTGCATTTATTTATTTATCATTTATTCAGCAAATATTTAATGAGCATCTATTCTGACCCAGGCCCTGAAATAAATGAAATACAGCCCCTGGCCTCATGGGATTTACTTTCTGGTGAAGACAAAAAAAAAAAAAAAAAAAAAAAACTCAAGAAAATAAAGCAGGAAAAGGAGATAGAAAAGGATGGGGTGGGGGGTGCTATTTTAGACAGTATGGTCAGGGAAGGACTTTCTGTGGAGATTACATTCAAGCAAAGACCTAAAGCCATGAGGTGGTCTGGGGAAAGTGTATCCCAGCAGAGGGAGCAGCAGGTTCCAAGGCCCTGAGGCAGCAGTGGGTTTGGTGTGAATGAGAAACAATGAGGAGGTCTCTGTGGCTGCAGCAAAGTGAACAAAATTTCTGGGGCGCTTTTCGCTCTGGAATTTGAAATGGTGAAGGCAGATATCTCCATCTTCCCTTCAGATTGTGTCATGTGCTGTTTGACTTTCTGCTCTTTTCCTCCTGGAGTCTGCCTTCTAAGGTCCTCTTGTCTAAGCCCATGGCTGATGTCCGTCCAAGCCTGCCGTCCGTCCAAGCCTGCCTATTATTACTGTGAATCTCAAAATGTCATTATTATTTTCTCCCCAGTTCTGGTCATTTCCACATCCACAGCTAGCTCTTCCCTGTTGCTGGTCAGGTTTAATCAATCATCCCAGACTCGAGATTCCCCACCTCTTAGTCCTTTCTAAACCATAAAGAGTCTGGGAACTCTTGATCCTTGAATTATCAGTGTTGGGCAGGGATTATTATTACCCCATTTTCGGATAAAGCAGCTGAGGCTCAGGTAGGTTAAGCACGGCAGCCAAGACTCAAGCTCGGAGTTTCTGACTATAAGATTCATGATCTTTCTACTCTGTCACTGTGCTCTCTAAAACAATGTGCTCCTTGTTTCAATTAGTTTAAATACTTTTAAGTGAAAACCGGATGTTCAATCCTATTCGTTTTCTCTTGGTTTGGTTTACATGTTTTCTATTCTTAATTTCTTACTTAGAATTGTGATTGCTTGCAACACCCATCAGGGCAATTGCTTAAATGCACCACAGCCTCCTGCTACAGGTGTAGGTTTTCAAAGAGGTTCGCCTGACCAATTCAATGGTTAATTTTATGTGTCAACTTGACTGGGCCATGGGGTGTCAAACATTATTCTGGGTATTTCTGTGTGGGTGTTTTTTGATGAAATTAACATTTAAATGTATGCACTGAGAAAAGCAGATTGCTGTCCCTAATGTTGGGGGCCTCATCCATTCAGTGGAAAGCATGAACGGAACAAAAAGGCTGACCCTTCTCCCAAGTAAGACAGACAGAATTCCTTCTTTGAACTGGGACATTGGCTCTTCGTGGCTTTTGAGTCTGCCCGCCTTCAGACTGGAAATACGCCATTAGCTAACCTAGGTCTCCAGCTTGGGTGCTGACTCACCATGCAGATCTTGAGACTTCCCAGCCTCCATAATCCTTCCAGCAAATTCCTGACAATCTCTTTCTCTCTCTCTCTCTCTCTCTCTCTCTCTCTCTCTCTCTCTCTCTCTCTCTCTCTCTCTCTCTCTCTGTGTGTGTGTGTGTGTGTGTGTGTGTGGGCGCGCGCGTGTGTGTGAACCAACAGGAGATTAATTTTGTATGTATGAAATCCCGGATTGGTTCTGTTTGTCTGGAGAACCTCAACTAATGCAGCCAGCAGAGGGCGATGTGTCATCAAACACTGCCTGCTTCTCATTTGGAACTGTTGGGCAGTTGTTTTCTCCAAAGAAGAGAAAATCTTTCTAATTCTTTTTTTCTCGGACAAAATAAGGTAAGTTCAGAGAGGGAAAGGAGCATGAAGAGCTGTTGGTATATGTGATATGAGAAGGTCATTCCCAAACAGGCCTGAGACCTCCTAGGCAACGTGTTCTGCTTGAAAAAGCCACCAAAGTTCTGCTGCTAGTGACAAAACTACCCAAAACAGCTTACCCTTCCAGGACATCAAAGACCCATTATAACCAGTGGCATAAGCTATAGGCCAAGATTTTAGAGGTGGAATTTCCCTAACAGAAAGAACAGTGGAAGGAGTGAAAAAAAGGATGGAGATTGGTATTAAAGACATATTGTGTGTGTATACATTACGTATAATCTTACAGTCATAGCTATGTAAAAATATAAATGCAGAGAGCAAGGTCTGGAAGGACGCACACCAAACTTTTAACAGTGGCTTTCCCTGGAGAGAGGAACGCACATGGAGGGGGCCATAGTGAAATGGACTTCCTTTTAACCTGTTCTGGGTCTGAATTTCTTAAAACAAGATTGTATTCATTCATGACTTTCATATTTAAAAATACTATTAAATAACACTTGACATTACTAGGATGGCTGTAAAAAATGGAAAATAACAAATGTTGGTGAGGATGTGAAGACAGTGGGACCCTGGTACATTGCTGATGGGGATGTAAAATGGTGCAGCCACTTTAGACAATAGTTTGGTGATTTCTCAGAAGGCTAAGCATTGAACTACCATATGACGCAACACTTTTAGGTGTATTACAAAAAAAGTTGAAAGTAGAGACTTGAAAAGATATTTGCACACCCATGTTCATAGTAACATTATTCACAATAGCCAAAAGGTGGAAACTCAAGTGTCCATAAACAGATGAATGGATAAACAAAATATGGTTTATATGACACAATACAGTATTAGTCAGCTATAGAAAGGAATGAAATTTTGATATATGCTATAACATAGATAGACCCTGAAAACTTTATGATTAGTGAAAAAAAGTCAGACACGGAAGAATAAATATTGTATAGTTCCACTTGCATGATGTACCTAGAATAAACAAATATGTAGAGACAGAAAGTAGAATAGAGGTTACCAGGGGCTGGGAGGAGGGGAAAAGGGGAGCTATTGTTTAGTGGGTAAAGAGTTTTTACTGGGTATGATGAAATTTTTGAGTATAGATGGTGGTGATGGTTATACATTATAAGTGTACTTAATGTCACTGAATTGTACACTTGTGAACAGTTAAAATGAGAAGTATTATTTTATGTATGTTTTACCACTGAAAAATTCTTAAGGGAAAGGGATGTTATCCTGTGAGATGCAGTTCTACCCTTTCACAAAGGGGGAAAGAGTAACTTATAGAGACTGCAAAGGGGCAGCCTCACTTTTATGAATGGCGTGTTTGTGTGAAGCAGTAGGTGCTGAGGAAGTTTCTGACAGCTGCAATATCATAAAGAGATGTGGGGATCTGCTGTCATCCAGTTCACACTAAAGTCCACAAGAGCGAGGACTGGATGTATCTTTGCTTATCACTGCAAGCTTAGAGCCTAGTACAGTGTCTGGTGCACAGTAGGCACTGAACAAATATTTGTTGAATGAATAAATGAATTTCTGTGACTTGCAAATAATCTATTTTATTTTTTAAAAAATTTACTTACCTTTATTTACATTTTTTGAGGGGGAGGTAATTAGGCTTATCTATTTTATTTTTTAATGGAGGTCCTAGGGATTGAACCTAGGACCTCAAGCATGCTAACCATGTGCTCTACCACTGAGCTATACCCTCCCCACTGATAATCTACTTTAAAAAGCAATCTCTAGCCTATTATTTTGGGACCCATCAGTAATTGTCAATTATTTGATGCACAATGAGAAGTATAAGCCTAGAATTCATATCTTTGGTTTTCATTCCCATAGAGATAGTATATCAACTGGGGAGGGCTAACTGCTGTATCAAACAATCTCTGTATCTCAGTGAGATGACCTAATAAAGGATTATTTTCAACTCATGGTATAGTTCAAAGTCAGTGTGGGTAGGTGGGGTGGTGGTTGGGCTCTATTCCATACAAGCTATTAGAGACCCAGCTTCCTTCTGTCCAGTGGCTCTAGAGGCCACTAGGCACTCCAAAGAAGCACCTAGCTAGCAGATGAGTGAAGAGACAGATCTTGCAGGACCACATGTGAGGTTCCAGTGGCTAGACCTACAAGTGTCATACATCTCTTTCTGCCACATTCCATTGGTCAGAACTCAGTCACATGACTACATTGAATCACAAGGGACTCTGGGAAATGTGGCCAGGCTGCAAGTAAGGTAGGAAGAGGAAATGGCATTTGACGAACATGTAACATCACCTGTGTCACAGATAATATGGATGTGGGGAGCGCTTCTAGGGTAACTGTGAAGTGTGCATGCTGAGAGAAGGCTGCCCAGGACCCAAGACCCAGGAGCTTCAGTGCTTAAGAAATGGGAAGAAGAGGAAGGACAAAGCAAAAAGATTGAAAATAAGGAAAGTGACTGCAGGAAACCCAAGGGAATGGAATGTCATATAAGCAAGGGGACAGTGTGTCAAGAGACAGACCTTAGCAAGAGCAATTTCTGTGGAAATCAGAATGTGGTGGCTTAGGGGTGACATGTGAGTGAGGAATTAGAGGGATATATGCAGAACATTTTTGAGGAAGTTGACTGTAAAAGAGTAAGAAGAGAAGGACAGTACCTCATGGTCATGTGGAAGTGTCATGGGAAGGAACTTTTTTTTTTTTTTAAATGGGAGAGACTTGAGAACATTTGAATGTTTAAAGGGAAGGAACCATAGTAAATAAAAAGAGTGGTATAGGGTCAGGAAAAAAGTATGACTTGGAACAAAAGAAATGGTCTTGAAAGAGAGTTAAGTGCATAGAGCAATTTGTTTGATGTCAGGGATGGTGTGAAACAATGGGCCGTTTCTGATGCATTTATGTATAGTATTCTCTTTTTTCAGAAATGATTTAAGGACACTTGAAAAGGTACATTCTGATGACAAAATAAAACACGTTTAAAGAGGGAAAAATGATTTGTTGGGACAACGTGGTGAAACATGCATTTAGGTTTTATAACTTTAAATATCTCTTTGACCACTTTAAACATCGGTGCTAAGCTTATTTTAGATACCTTGATCAATTTGTGCTGTGATCTATCAGATGGATAATTCTGCTTATGTAACTTGCTCCGCAATGTCACTTTTCAGGCAGAGACTCACATTTATTCTGAATGTTGCTATGAGAATCATGCAGTCACTGCTCTTTGCCCCGTGTATTGTGCAACAGCCTTTGACCACAAGCAATAAAACCTGACATGAACATTAGACACACACTGACTGTTCTGGCTTCAGAGGCAGCTTCTAAGTCAGACAAGAAGCTCAGTTTCATTTCTTTATAATCATCTCTTGTTTCTGACCCAAAGAGACACCCTGTGAGCTATCCTATGCTGTATTTACTCTAAAGTCTTTCTCTTTAGCTGTTTGATATCCCTGAACCTTCACATGTTCTTTTTTTTAAACATCTTTTTATTGAGTTATAGTCCGTTTACAATGTTGTGTCAAATTCCAGTGTAGAGCACAATTTTTCAGTTATACATGAACATACATATATTCATTGTCACATTCTTTTTCACTGTGAGCTACCACAAGATCTTGTATATATTTCCCTGTGCTATACAGTATAATCTTGTTTATCTATTCTGCATATACCTGTCAGTATCTACAAATTTTGAACTCCCAGTCTGTCCCTTCCCAGCTCCCTCCCCCTTAGAAACCACAAGTTTGTATTCTATGTCTATGAGTCTGTTTCTGTTTTGTATTTATGTTTTTTTTTTTTAGATTCCACGTATGAGTGATCTCATATAGTATTTTTATTTCTCTTTCTGGCTTACTTCACTTAGAATGACGTTCTCCAGGGACATCCTTGTTGCTGCAAATGGCATTATGTTGTCGTTTTTATGGCTGAATAGTATTCCATTGTATAAATATACCACCATTTCTTTATCCAGTCATCTGTTGATGGACATTTAGGCTGTCTCCATGTCTTGGCTAATGTAAATATTGCTGCTATGAACATTGGGGTGCAGGTGTCTTTTTGAAGTAGGGTTCCTTCTGGATATATGCCCAGGAGCAGGATTCCTGGGTCATATGGTAAGTCTATTCCTAGTCTCTTGAGGAAAATCCATACTGTTTTCCATAGTGGCTGCACCAAACTGCATTCCAACCAGCAGTGTAGGAGGGTTCCCTTTTCTCCACAGCCCCTCCAGCATTTGTCATTTGTGGACTTTTGAATGATTGCCATTCTGACTAACTCTCCCAGACTTCAGACAATACTATAGAGCTACAGTAATCAAGACAGCATGGTATTGGTACAAAAACAGACCTATGGACCAATGGAACAGAATAGAGAGCCCAGAAAGGAACCCACAAACTTTTGGTCAACCAATCTTCGACAAAGGAGGCAAGAATGCACATGTTCTTATGTCTACAATGTCCCCTATTTCTTCTCTTCCCCAGCAGACTCATCCTTATCCTACAAGATCCAACTTACCCACCACATGCTCAAGGGGAATCTTTCATGACTGGCCCGAGCTAGATCTGTGTTCCTCTCTTTGCTTCCCTAGCCCTTGTCTTCTCTGTCATAGCTCCAGTCCTAGATTAGCAAGGTCACCTACTCCACTGACCTTGTGCGTCAATTCTGCATCCTTGGGGCCCAATACCCGACATGATCAAAGTCGTCACATGATACATGGAAACCTTGTAGCAGAGAGGTGGGGATTTCCACTTAAAACCACAACTACAATTTCAACCTGGATAATGATTACATGGGAGTGTACATTTGTCAAATTTCTCATCAAGTTTTACACTTATGATCTTTGCAATTTACTGAATATATATTATACCTTGATAAAGCACTGTTAACTTAAAATTTTTTTTTTTAAAACAAACAAACAAAAAATGAACCTCCTTAACCACCTGCAGGTGCTTTTGTTTTCCAGGAAAGAGGCATGGTTTTCTTGGTAGAGAGTTCTTTGCTTAGGGAGATACTTGGCTGCCTTGGGGAGGAAAGGAGTCAGAGAGCTGAATTGCTCCCCTGCAAGAAGGCAGCAGAATCTGGAATTTCCTGGTGCAGCCACTAACACTAAAGGAAAGTGTCCTCCTAGTGTTGAAGGACTTAGGGACCCCATGCAGCTGCCACTTTGCTTCGTGACACTTTTCAGAGGCCTTTCATATCCACTTTTTTGTTTGGTCTTGAGGACAGTAAATGTCAATATGATCTCAGAGTCCTTCTGTGAAAGGATCTATCCAGGGTGATCATCTCAGTATGGGGCATGGGTGCCAATGACCAGAAAGCTTTGAGAAACTAGAACCCTGGGCGGAGATGTGCTGGTCATGGGCCCAGGGACAGGACAGCTGTGCCTAAAGTCTGTTAGCCCACAGGATAGTAGAGGGACAGGCATGTTCAGGAAAGGGATCTGGTTGTTCTGAATTGGGTTAGCTGGGGTGCAACTCATCCAGGCTTGGGGGTCAGACTAAGCTGAGCCTGGGTCCTGGTGTGATCCTGAGCAGGATACTTAACCCCTCAGAGTCTTGGGTCCCTCCTCTGTGAGATAGTCATAGTCCTTACCTCACATGAGTGGGAGCAGTGAAGGCTATGATATTAGTCTGCTTGAGCTGCTATAACAAAGTCCCACAGACTTAGTGGCTTAAAGAACAGACATGTATTATCTTGTAGTTCTGGAGGCTGGAAGTCTGAGGGCAAGGTGTTAGTGAGGTTGGTTCCTTCTGAGGACTTTCTCCTTGGCTTGGAGATGGCCATCTTTTCCCTGTATCCTCACATGGTCTTCTCTCTGGGTGTCTCTGTCCTAATCTCTTCTTTTAAGGCCATTACTCACATTCAGAGATACTAGTGTTGGGACTTCAATATATAAATTTTGAGGGAACACAATTCAGCCTAAAACAGATATCATCTCAGGGTGTGGCAAGCAGAAAGTCTCACTTAATATGTGTATAATGCCACATGGAACTTTTCCTGTTTCTATAGCATTAGTGCCTAGGGGGCAAAGAGATGGGAAATGTCCACTTTCTAAAGGATATAGGGCAATAGGAAGCACAAATCCTCTTCAGGGTTTCCTAAATTTTGGGCAGAACCAGCACTGCTACCACCCACCATGGACTCACCACCATCTAAGCCCTTATTCTGATTGTATCTCCTTTACTAGACTGGGAGCACCCTGAAGCCTTGTTTTCTTCAGTTTTGTGTCCAATCCCTAGAACAAGTGAGGGGATCATGACTCTAGCCACCCCCATCTTCTTGCCACAGCGATCCCAGGAGTGCCTTCCCACGCTAAAGGTCTGTGTGGGTCAAACCCCTTCAGTTCCTGGTGTCTGAAAGCAGCTAAGGGAAAATACAGTGGCCCCTAAGGTGCACTTTCTGACATGTGAACTTGGGCTAATTACATCTACTCCCTGTAGGTCAGTTCTGTCCTTTGTAAAATGGAGGTTATGACTAGGACTGGCTATATAATTTGTGGATCCCACTGCAAAATAAAAACTCAGGGTTGCTTGTTCAAAAACTGAATTTCAAGTTGGTAACAACAGAGCATTATACCAAGCATGCAGGGCCCTTATAGACATGGAGCCCTTTGGGATAGCTTAGGTTGCACACCCACACCCACGATGCTGGCCTTAGTTCTAACCTTGGGCCTTCTCTTGAAACAAAGTAGGTGTGTGCTACATGATAATCTTGGGGGAAAGGGCTTTACAAACAGCCAAATGCTGGACTTGAAGATTGAAGAACTTCCTGTAGCCCAGCATCTTCCAGTTCTTGGCATCTTTTGGGCTCATTTGGACTTTTCTAATTAGTTTGCTTACCGCACTGCACTCTTTCCTCATCCCCCTCTCAAGACCTCTTGCCCAGTGCACAGCCCCCTTTCACTTGACTATGGGCCTGGGTGCCCTGAAAAGGCTCAGAGTGAAGAGGGACCATATGTTTCCTGGGGATCAGACCCACAGCTGTGCTCACATCTCTGCCCTTAGGCTAGAGCAGTCTTGCTCATGTGGCAGCCTGGGAAATCCCAGCGTTCCCTAGCAACAAAGCCGAACCAGAGCTGTTGCTAGGGAAACCCTGGGATTTCCATAGCTACCAAGAGCTCAGTGAGCATCTCCATTCCCACAGCTGAATATATTTGGTGTCAGCAGAAGAGGAGGAAGGAGAGCTGATGTTCTGCTGCAAAGGGGGGCAGGGCTTTCTCCTCAGAATCTCATTACCTGCACAAAGAAGGGTGAAAAAGTCACCAGGAGCTGGATCACTCTTCAAGGTCGACAAATGGATGGTCTCTCCTTATACACAGACCTCTAAGAAATGGTTGGTCAACTTGGAGTTGAGTAGCCTACTTAGGTCCCACAGCCCCAGGCACAAAAATCACCATTCTATGTTGCATCTACACATCTGTATGCCCTCCCACTCTCAGCAGCTGGATCTTACTGAGACTGTGTTGTGGGCTGCTATGTCCCCAGGGCCCAGCATAGGGTAGGGCTTCTTAACCTTCTCCTTGTTCACTTGGGGAAGCCTGGGGGGCCCATCTCAGATTAATGTTTTTGAATGCATGAAACAAAATAAGTAGGATTACAAAGGAAAGCAATTTTATTGAAAGACAGTTATCAAAATATTAAAAACTTTATGACATTTGTTGAGAAACTTCAACAAATGGTCTTGGAACAACTAGGTATTTACATGCAAAAGAATATTGGACCCTCATTTTACACCATATAAAAATTAATTCAAAATAGGTAAAAAAAAAAATCTCAACATAGGTGCTAAAACTGTAAAACTCTTAGCAGAAAACAAAGTGGAGAAATTTTATGACATCAGAGGCAGCAACAATTTCCTGCATAGGACATCAAAAGCACAGGCAACAAAAGGGCAACAAGTCGATAAATTGGACTATATAAAAAATTAAAACTTCCGTGCATCAAAGGAAACAGCCAACAGCATGAAAAGGCAACTCATGGAATGGGAGAAGATATTTACAAATCATTTATCTGTTAAGGGGCTACTATCCAAAATATATAAAGAAATTTTACAACTGAATGACAACAAAACAAACAACCAGATTAAAGAATGAGCAAAGGACTTGAATAAGACGTTTACCCAAAGAAGATATAGAAATGACAAATAAACACATGAAAAGATGCTCAACATCATTAATCATTAGAGAAATACAAATCTAAACCACAATGAGATACCATCTCACACCCATTAGGATGGCTACTATTTAAAAAAAAAAACAGGAAGTAACAAGTGTTGGCAAGGATGTGAACTATCATATCGATCCAGCAATTCCACTTCTGGATATCTACCCAAAGGAATTGAAATCAGGGTCTTAAGGAGATATTTGTATATCATATTCTTAGAATTTTTCATAGTAGCTATGAGGTGAATGCAACCCAAGTGTACTTTGATGGATAACTGGATAAACCAACAGTGATATATACATACAATGGAATATTGTTCAGTCTTAAAAAGGAAGGAAATTCTGAAACATGCTACAACATGGATGGACCTTGCGGACATTATTCATCCCACACTACATGGTACATTTGTTACAATTAATTAATAAACTTCCAAAACAGAAAGCACAAGACCCAGGTGGATTCTCTGGTGAATTCTACCAAACATTTAAGGAAGAAATTATACCAATTTTCTATAATCTCTTTCAGATGATAGAAGAAGAGGGATTACTTCCTAACTCATTCTATGAAGCCAGCATCACCCTAATACCAAAACCAAAGACATTACAAGAAAAGAAAACTACAGACGAACATCTCTCATGAACATAGATCCTCAATAAAATATTAGCAAATCGAATCCAAAAATATATGAAAAGATTTATATACCACAACCAAGTGGGATTTATCCCAGGTATGCAAGCCTGGTTGAACATTTGAAAATCAATTAGTGTAATTCATCACATCAACAAGGTAAAGAAGAAACATCACTTGATCATTTTAATAAATGCATAAAAAGCATTTGACACAATCCAATACCTGCTCATGATTAAAAAAAAAAACTCTCAGTATAATAGGAATAGAAAGGAATTTCCTCAACTTGATTTTTAAAAATCTACAAAAAAACCTACAGCTAACATCATACTAAATGGTGAGAAAGTCAAACCTTTTCCACTAAGATCAGTAACAAGGTAAGGATGTCCTCTCTCACCATTACTTTTGAACTTTGTACTGGAAGTCCTAGCTAATGCAATAAGACAAGAAAAGGAAATAAAAAATATACAGATTGGAAAGGAAGAAATAAAATTGTCTTTGTTGAGATCATCTATGTAGAAAGCATGAAATATTAAACAAAAAGTTCTGGGACTAATAAGCGATTTTAGGATACAAGGTTAATAGCTTTCCTATATACCAGCAATGAACAAAATAGAGTTAGAAATTTAAAACACAATATGATTTACATTAACACCACCAAAAATGATATACTTAGGTAGAAATCTAACAAAACATATCTATAAGGTCTATATGAGGAAAACTATGAAACTCTGATGAATGAAATCAAAGAACTAAATAAATGGAGATCTATTTGGTTCATGCATAGTAAGACTGAATATTGTCAAAATGTCAGTTCTTCCCAGCATGATCTATAGGTTTAATGCAATCTAATAAAAATCCCAGAAAGTTATTTTGTGCATATGACAAAATCTGATTCTAAAGTTTATATGGAGAAGAAAAAGTCCCAGAATAGTTAACACAATATTGAAAGAGAAGCACAAAGTTGGAGGTTGACACTATCTGAATTCAAAACTTATATAGAGTCACAGTAATCAAGACTGTATGGTATTGGGGTGAAAGAATAGACAAATAGATAAATGGAACAGAATAAAGAGCCCAGAAATAGACTTACATAAGTATAGTCAACTGATCTCTGACAAAGGAGCAAAGGCAATACAATGAAGGAAAGGCATCTTTTCAACAGAATTCTGGGAGGTGAGAGAGTATCAAAGTCAGCTTTCATTCTCGAGGTTTCTGAAAAATTTGGAAGCTTTGAGGGTCTATTTTGATGGGTGCATAGAGTACATAGGGTAAGAAATGAAGTTTAGAGCTTGCCCAAATTGGGAAGTCTAATGGAAGATTAATAGGAGGTCTAACAGAAGATCCCCTGCATGGGAACTCGTTACACTATCAGTAAAAGGATAAATAATAATAAGCCTGCCAAATAGATGGGATTGCAAAGAAATTTGCTTGTTATGGCCTTGGCATTGAGTAGAGGAAAAAAATTCTATCCTGAAAAATTATACCTGTAAATTACATAAATTATAACACACTGGCATCCAGAGTACATAAAGAATTTTTACAGCTCAAAAATAAAAGGATAAATGTTGCAATTTGAAAATTGGCAAAATATTTAAATAGACATTTCTCTAAAGAAGACATATAATTGGCCAATAACTACATGAAAAGAAGCTCAAAATTGATGGTTATTAGAGAAATGCAAATCAAAACCACAGTTAGATACCACTTCACAACCATTTGGATGACTAGAATCTAAAAGGCAGGTAATAATAAGTGTTGGTAAGGATGTGGAAAAATTGGAACCATCATACATTGCTGTGGGATTGTAAAATGGTGCAACCACTTTGGAAAACTGTTTGGCAGTTGTTCAAGTAGTTAAACATTGAATCGTTGTTTGACACAGTAATTGCACTCCTAGGTACGTACTCAAGAGAAATGAAAGTGTACGGTCACACGAAAACTTGAACATGAATATTTTCAGCAGCACTATTTACAATACCTCAAAGTTGGAAACAATATAAATGCTCATCAATAGATGAGTTGATAACCACTATGTGGTATATCCATACAACAGAATATTTGGCTGTAAAAATGAAGATATTATATAGGTTACAACATGGATGAAGCTCTTGAAAATATTTTGCTAAGTGAAAGAAACCAGACACAAAAGGCCACATATTGTGTCCTTCTTCATTTATATGAAATGTCCAGAATAGGCAAACTTATAGAAACAGAAAGAAGACTGGTAGTTGTCTGTGGTTCGGAGTGTAGAGTGTGGAGGAAGTGGTGAGTGACTACTAATGAATACAGGATTTCTTATCAAGTTGATGAAAATGTTCTAAAATTGACAGTGATGGTGGTTTCACAACTCTGTGAACATACTAAAAACCACTGAATTGTATATTTTAAGTGGATGAATTTTATGGTATGTGAATTATATCTCAATAATCTGTTTTTATAAAGCAAATTGCAGCATAATATGAGCAATATGATGTGATTTATGTAAGCTGGTGGATGTTTGGGAGTATTAGAAACTTTTTGTAAACAGCTGACATCTGTATTTACTGAATCCATTAATAACTTAATTAAATGATATATATCCCTACTGACAGCCTAATTCTGTGAGGAAGTCTGCCTTTCTCCTGTGACAACTGAGCAGGCAGGAAACTTGGTGACAGCTCTAAGTCCCCACATACCTCCATTGCACAGATGATGAAACTGAGACCCAGAGACAGGATGGCACTTGCAACTTAGTAAGTCAGTGGCAGAGCAGTGACTAGAATGTGAATTTCCTAACCACTTGTCCAAGGCTCTTACCACTGGACAATTTTTCATTAACCTTCTTACTGTCTTTCCTCTTTTCTTCTCACCTCTCCCAAACAGCTCTTTAAATTATTTGCTTCATAGATTTAAAAAAAATTATTTTCCTTCTTTCCTTCCCTCTCTTCTTCCTTCCCTCCCTCTTCCCTTTCCTCCATCCCTTCACCTCTTCCTCCCTTTCCTTCCTATTTTAAAAAACAGGGCTAGTATTTTCTCAGGGAGGGATTTCAACTGTTTTTTTGTATTCTACTGTAATCAAGGCCAGACATTCCCTTCAATCCTCATCATTCCTCAAAGTGTCAGATTCATCCTCTGGGAGTTGCTTTATGAGCCCTAGGCAGTGAAGATTGCATCTCTGGAAGGGTTGGGGCAATCACCATTCCACACAGATGTGAGACTATGCACCTTCCAGCTGAATGTCTTATTTCCTTAATCTTCTCCTTTCTTCCTTTTCTCAGTGCTGCTGAGTGTCTTTATATTCAAAGTGAAGCATGCATTTAAATCATTCTGTCTGGTGTTTGCATCAAGGACCGCTATTTTTAACTCTTTAATAGTCTATCTTTATTTGCAGCCTTTATTTTTGATTCTTTAGAAGGTGACTCACATGTAGCTGTTGGAATGAGGGATAGAAGAGGCCTTCAGGAGCTAGTGATGTAGGTAGAGGGTGTGAAGAAACTTAATTGTTAATGCATGAAGTCTTCCCAAGTGTGGATTGTCCTAAGGAGACAAATGGGGCCTTAGGTAGGAGTGGGTGCTCTGTAAGATAATATTGCCCCAATATGGTGTTTTCCACAGCTTGGGGCAGTGTCCTATTCAGGAAACCAGGTCTGGGCTGAATGTCCAGTTCTGAATTTCCTGCTGTCTCTCTGCTTATCAGAGATCCTCACTTTCCTTTTTATAGCACCCCTAGAACACTACTGAATCAGATTTCTGTATTTGAAATAAAAAACAGTGGAGACTATCAGCTCCAGGAAATCCCTCTTACACACAAAGCATTGCTTCTCTTTTCTTTCTTTCCCCAGTGCTTCTAAATGGCTGGTCTATTTCTGAAGTCTTGTTATTCAGCCTAAAGATCAGGTAGATTCTTCCTCACTCTTCTCTCTTCCCATTTTTTTTCTTTACACTATTTCATCTGGAAGCTGACTGGAGTGGACACTGTGGCTGCAGTGCATCTAGAATTATGAGAGTGGAATACTCCAGAGAACTTGCCTTAGTCAAGGGGCAGGCCTGACTCTGCATTCCCACCCCCCTCCATTGCTAGCAGCCTTCTTGGGTACTAGTCAGAGTCCAGCACATAGTAGGTACTGGTATGGTTGTCTTTAGTCTCCTCTCTGGTGCAAAAAACATACCATGACTCTAACTTCTACCTTCTGGACTGGAAGGGATTAGGCTGAATGGGCAGGCATGGGGCTCATTTGCTGACTTGGCACCCTGTGGGCTTTTCCACAGCTGGCAGCCTGGGAGGGAGTCAGAGAAAATTCCAAGGAAACTACAACAAATTCAGCAAGGTTGCAGGATACAAGATCAACACATAAAATTAATTGTATTTACATACAACCACAATAAAAAATTAGAAACCAAAAATTAAAAACTTATCATTTCCTGGTAACATTATGGGTGCTTTTATTATTTACTTTGATTTCTATGATGAGAATATGTTACTTCTACAGTGACCAAGCTGATTCTTAACTTATTGTAAAAATTTAAAGTTTTAGAAGACTTCTCTTTCAGTTGAAAAGGTATGTGTCCATACTGAAGAATCTCCATACTGTAGATACCCACTACAAATTTCTTTTTGTATGTAAAAGAAATCTCAAAAACTCTCTCCATTAATATATAAATTTCATCTTTGAAAGAGAAAAAACTTACAATTTTCAATAGCTCCAAAATCACAATACTTAGGTATAAATCTAACAAGATATGCACAGGATCTATCTGCTGAAAACTACAAAATGCTAATGAAAGAAATCAAGACCTAAATGTATCAAACTGCATTCCCACCAGCAGTGCAGGAGGGTTCCCCTTTCTCCACAGCCTCTCCAGCATTTGCCATTTGTGGACTTTTGAATGATGGCCTTCTGACTGGTGTGAGGTGATACCTCATTGTAGTTTTGATTTGCATTTCTCTGATAATTAGTGATATTGAGCATTTTTTCATGTGCCTATTGATCATTTGTATGTCTTCCTTGGACAATTGCTTGTTTAGGTCTTCTGCCCATTTTTGGATTGGGTTGTTTGTTTTTTTCTTATTAAGTCGTATGAGCTGCTTATACATTCTGGAAATCAAGCCTTTTTCGGTTTCATTTGCAAAAATTTTTTCCCATTCCGTAGGTTGTCTTTTTGTTTTACTTATGGTTTTCTTTGCTGTGGAGAAGCTTGTAAGTTTGATTAGGTCCCATTGGTTTATTCTTGCTTTTATTTCTATTGCTTGAGTAGACTGTTCTAGGAGAACATTTTTGAGATGTATGTCAGATAATGTTTTGCCTATATTTTCTTCTAGGAGGTTTAATGTATCTTGTCTTATGTTTAAGTCTTTGATCCATTTTGAGTTTATTTTTGTGTATGGTGTAAGGGAGTGTTCTAGCTTCATTGATTTACATGCTGCTGTCCAGTTTTCCCACACCATTTGCTGAAGAGACTGTCTTTATTCCATTGTATATTCTTGCCTCCTTCGTCAAAGATTAGTTGACCAAAAATTTGTGGGTTAATTTCTAGGCTCTCTATTCTGTTCCATTGGTCTATATGTCTGTTTTTGTACCAATACCATGCTGTTTTGGTGCAGGGACTGTGGAAAACAGTATGGAGATTCCTCAAAAGACTAGGAATAGACTTACCATATGACCCAGGAATCCCACTCCTGGGCATATATCCAGAAGGGACCCTACTTCAAAATGACACCTGCACCCCAATGTTCATAGCAGCACTGTTTACAATAGCCAAGACACGGAAAGAGCCTAAATGTCCATCAACAGATGACTGGATAAAGAAGTGGTGGTATATTTATACAATGGAATTCTATTCAGTCATAAAAACTGACAACATAATGCCATTTGCAGCAACATGGATGTCCCTGGAGAATGTCATTCTAAGTGAAGTAAGCCAGAAAGAGAGAAAAATACCATATGAGATTGCTCATATGTGGAATCTAAAATTAAAAACAAACAATCAAACAAACAAAACATAAATACAAAACAGAAATAGACTCATAAACATAGAATACAAACTTGTGGTTGCCAAGGGGACGGGGGGTGGGAAGGGGTAGACTGGGATTTCAAAATGTAGAATAGATAAACAAGATTAGACTGTATGGCACAGGGAAATATATACAAGATCTTATGTTAGCTCATAGAGAAAAAAATGTGACAATGAATATATATATGTTCATGTATAACTTAAAAATTGTGCTCTACACTGGAATTTGACACAACATTGTAAGTTTATTATAAATCAATAAAAAGTGTTAAAAAATGAAAAAAAAAAAGACCTAAATGAATAGGAAATAAATAGAGATACATACTGTGTTCCTGGACTGGCAGACTCAACATAGTGAAGATGTCAGTTCTCATTAAATTGATCTATACTTTAAAGCAATACCAATCAAAATTCCAGCAGGATATTTTGTAGATATAAACAAACTGATTCAAAAAGTTTATGGAAGGGCAAAGGGACAAGAATAGCTAAGACAATTATATAAAAGTAAAATAAAGTTGGAAGAATCACACTACCTGATTTTAAGATAAGGCTATAGTAATCATGATGGTGTGGTACTGGCTAAAGGGTAAACACATAGCTCAATGGAGCTGATTAGAAAGTCCAGAAATAAACCACAGAAATAGAGTTTTTATGAAGGACTGAAACAATCCAATTGAGAAGTGTTCGTCTTTTCAATAAGTTGTATTGGAACAATTAGACATCCATACTTTAAAAAAGAAAAGAAAAAAACCCCTCTACTTAATCCTCACACTTCATTCAAAAATCAGCTTAAAATGTAGCACAGATCTAAATGTTAAATAAAAATTATAAAACTTTTAAAGAAATCTATGAGCATTGGGGTGCACGTATCTTTTTGAATTAAGGTTCCCTCTGGATATATCAGTATTTTGTAGTAACTTATGGTGAAAAAGAATATGAAAATGAATATATGTATGTCCATGTATGACTGAAGCATTGTGCTGTACACTAGAAATTGACACAACATTGTAAACTGACTATACTTCAATAAAAATATATATATACAAAAAAGAAGTAACCCCTTCCCCCCAAAAATGCAACTCTTAAAGAAAGCATAGGAGAAAATCTCATGACCTACAGTTAGGCAGAGGTCTAAAACATAACACCAAATCATGATTCATAAAGGGAAAAATAAATTAGATTTCCTCAAAATTAAAGAGAAAGAATAAAAGGTCAAGCTACAGATAATTACAAAGTATTTGCAAATCATATATGTAACTAAAGATGTATACAGAATACATAAAAGTTCCTTGAAGCTCAAAAATTAGAAAACAAATGACCCAATTTTCAAAATGGGCAAAAGATGTCAATAGATACATCGCCAAAGCCGTCATGTAGATGGCAGATATGTACATGAAAAATTTTCTACATCATTAGCCATTAGAGAAATTCAAATTAAAATCAAGATGAGATAAGACAATGCACACTCGAGAGTGAGTAAAAATTTAAAAATTACTGACTTTACTAAGTACTAGCAAGAATGAAGAACAACTTGAACTCTCATACATTACTGGTTGGAACGTAAAATGATACAGCCTCTGTGGAAAATGATTTGACAATTTCTTCTAAACATACACATACCATATGACTCAGCAATGCCAGTCCTGGAAGAAATAAAACTTATGTTCCTACAAAAACATACAAATGAATGTTTAGAGCAGCTCTGTTCATATTGTCAAAATCTATTAATATTTATCTAAATGTCCTTCCATGGGTGAATGAATAAACAAACTGTGGTGCATCCATACAACGGAATGCTACCCAGCAATAAGAAAAGAACCATCTATTAATACACACAACAACCTGGATGACTCTCAAATGCAATTTCCTAAGTGAAAGAAAACATTCTTTTTTTTTTTTTTTGACAATATTGATTCTTCCAATCCAGGAGCATGGGATATCTTTCCATTTTTTAAAGTCTTTAATTTCCTTATTCAATGTTTTGTAGTTCTCCATGTGTAAGTCTTTCACCTCCTTGGTTAGATTTATTCCTAGGTATTTTATTACTTTGGGTGCTATTTTAAAAGGGATTGTTTCTTTACTTTCTTTTCCTGTTGATTCATCATTAGTATAAAGAAATGCAACTGATTTTTGTACATTAATCTTGTATCCTGCTACCTTGCTGAATTCTTTTATTAGTTCTAGTAGTTTTTGTATGGAACTTTTAGGGTTTTCTATATATAGTATCATGTCATCTGCATACAGTGACAATTTTGCCTCTTCTTTTCCAATTTGGATCCCTTTTATTTCTCTCTCTTGCCTGATTGCTGTGGCTAGGACTTCCAAGACTATGTTGAATAGTAGTGGTGAGAGTGGACAACCTTGTCTTGTCCCAGATTTTAGTGGGAAGCTTTTGAGTTTTTCACCGTTGAGTACTATGCTGGCTGTAGGTTTGTCATATATAGCTTTTACTATGTTGAGATATGTTCCCTCTATACCCACTTTGGTGAGGGTTTGTTTTTTTTTTATCATAAATGGGTGTTGAATTTTATCAAATGCTTTTTCTGCCTCTGTTGAGATGATCATGTGGTTTTTGTCCTTTCTCTTGTTGATGTGGTGTATTACATTGATTGATTTGTGTATGTTGAACCAGCCTTGTGTTCCTGGGATGAACCCAACTTGATCATGGTGTATGATCTTTTTTATGTGCTGTTTGATTCTGTTTGCTAATATTCTGTTGAGAATTTTTGCATCAGTGATATTGGTCTGTAATTTTCTTTTTCGGTAGTGTTTTTCTCTGGTTTTGGTATCAGGGTGATGGTGGTTTCATAGAATGAGTTTGAGGGTACTCCCTCCTTTTCAAACTTCTGGAAGAGTTTGAGAAGACTGATATGAGTTCTTCTTTGTATGTTTGGTAGAATTACCCAGTGAAGCCATCTGGTCCTGGACTTTTGCTTGTAGGAAGGTTTTTTTTTATTGCTAATTTGATTTCATTTCTAGTCATCGGTTTGTTCAAGTGGTCAATTTCTTCTTGATTCAGTCTTGGTGGACTGTATGTTTCTAGAAACTTGTCCATTTCTTCTAGGTTATCCATTTTGTTTCCATATAGTTGTTTATAGTATTCTTGTATGATATTTTGTATTTTTGTGGTATTGGTTGTAATTTCTCCATTTTCCATTCTTATTTTGTTTATTTGTGCTCTCTCTTTTCTCTTCATCATGAGTTTGGCCAGCAATCCCACTTCTGGGCATATATCCAGAGTGAACCCTAATTCAAAAAGACACCTACACCCCAATGTTCATAGCAGCACTATTTACAATAGCCAAGACATGGAAACAACCTAAATGTCCATCAACAGATGACTGGATAAATAAGTTGTGGTATAGTTATACAATGGAATACTATTCAGCCATGAATAAGAATAAAATAATGCCATTTGCAGCAACATGGATGTCCCTGGAGAATGTCATTCTAAGTGAAGTAAGCCAGAAAGAGAAAGAAAAATACCATATGAGATCACTCATATGTGGAATCTTTAAAAAAAAAAAAAGACAAATGAACTTATATATATACCAGAAACAAACTCATAGACATAGAATACAAACTTGTGATTGTCAGTGGGGAGTGGGGGTGGGAAGGGATAAACTGGGAGTTCGAGATCTGAGTATATTTACAGGTATATATAAAATAGATAAACAAGTTTATACTGTATAGCACAGAGAAATATATTCAAGATCTTGTAGTAGCTCATGATGAAAAAGAATGTGAAAATGACTATATGCATATTCACGTATGACTGAAAAATTGTGATGCACACCAGAAATTGACACAACATTGTAAACTGACTATAACTCAATTAAAAAAAGTAGTGCAAAAAAAAAAAAAGGAACCAATCTTAAAAAGTTGTATTCTCTGTTCTTCCATTCCTATGACATGATTGAAAAAGACAAAATTACAGTGATAGAAAACAGATGAGTGTTTGCCAAGGCGTTGGGGGAGAGTATGACTATAAATGAATAGCACATGGGAGTTTTTTGGGGGAGAGTCTGATGGAACAGTTCTGTATCCTGAGTATGGTTATATGAATCTATGTGTCGCTTTTAACTGTACAACAAAAGAAAAAAAGAATTGTACTATTTGATAATTTAAAGAATAAAATAAAAATATAGAAAGCTATAGAGACTATGTTAATATAAAAAAATGACTTTATAAGAAGAAAATCACCATAGATAAATAGGGACATTAGATAATGATAAAAGGGTCAATTCACCAAGAAGACCTAATAATACTAACTGTGTATACACCTAAAAGCAGAGCTTTAAAATACAAGGAAAATATCTGATATAACTGAAAGGAGAAATAGTCACATCTATAATTAATTATACTTAGAGATTCAACACTCTCAGCTGGGTAAATGATAGAAGTAAACAAAACATCTTTGCAATTTTCTGGGGGAGCGGAGGAAACAGATATCAATAAAATGAGCCAAATTACATACTCTTTTTTTCCCACAATTGAAGTATAGTCAGTTTATAATGCATCAATTTCTGGTGTACATCGTGTTTCAGTCATACATATATATACATATATTCCTTTTCATATTCTTTTTCATTATAGGTTACTACAGGATATTGAATATAGTTCCCTGTGCTATACAGAAGAAACTTATTTATCTATTTTATATGGAGCAGTTAGCATCTGCAAATCTCAAACTCCCAATTTATCCCTTCACACCCCCTTCCCCCCTAGTAATCGTAAGTTCATTTTCTATGTCTGTCTTTTTCTGTTTTGTAAATAAGTTCTTTTGTCTTTTTTTAGATTCCACATGTAAGTGATATTATTTGGTAATTTTCTTCTCTTTCTGGCTTACTTCACTTAGAATGACAATCTCCAGGTCCATCTGCATTGCTGCAAATGGCATTATTTTATTCTTTTTTACGGCTGAATAGTATTCAATTGTATAAATATACCACAACTTCTTTATCCAGTCATCTGTTGATGGACATTTGGGTTGCTTCCGTGTCTTGGCTATTGTAAATACTGCTGCTGTGAACATTGGGGTATGTGTATCTTTTTGAATTAGAGTTCCCTCCAGATACACAAGCTCCATACTCTTGTTGAAGGTGTGTGAATGTGACCTGAGGATACTTTTAAAAGAAGGAAACATGAAAAGGTAAAGAAACCCCACTGTGTTTTTTGGAGCCAAGAGTTACTAGGCAAAGACACTAGTAGTGGCCTCTTCCCAGGATAAATGTTTAAAGCAGGTCTGGGAGGAAGAGACAGGGACGGTAGGTTGGAGGGAGTGTAGCTAATTCTGTGCTGAGAATTAAGAGTAGTCAAGTGGGTAGGAAGATAATGGGTGCTTATATGTGTAGATTGCAGGTAGGTAGGCAAAAAGAGTTTGAGAAACAAGAAACGGGATAATAAGTTTAGAATGCAGAGGTTAGGGTGATATTTGTTGGCAGTGCTGGAAACCCAGACAGCAAAATTAGGAGTCAGTGCATTGGGCCGAATGGAGTCCATACAGATAAGTGCCTGTGCAGGAGCATGAGGTCCATGTTTTAAGAAGGGTCTTCTAGCACAGAGCTTTCCCAGCTGTGCTCAGGAGGACCTTGGAGTTCTAGGGCTGGGTGTCAGACCTAACTTCTTCAAGAGTATAGGCAGGACTCTGGGATTATAGTCCTCACTTCTACTAGAGTGCTCTGCCTTGCTCATGTTCATGGAGCTAATTCCTATGGAAAGCTTCCATTGGAATAAAAGCTTCCACCTCTAAAGTTTTGACAACCACTGTACACTAGATAAATGATGCATCATGGAATTCCACCCTCCAGGTACCTGATGCCAAAGTTGCCTCCAGGTCCCTGATTTGTTTATCACCAGCAACTTTCCTTATTGAAGGACTGCCAACTGCCTAAAACTCACATACTAGGTTTGAGGAGATAAGTGTCTGGATATTGGGGGAGGCAGAGAGAGAGTGTAAATTCTGTCCTGCCAATGGCTGTCAAGAGCAAAGTCTTTAAAAGTGACCTGACAGCAAATGTGAGATTGAAAGGTCATTATTGTAATGGTATACATGAGCCACAAATATACAGAAAAAATATATTTAAATGCAGGAAAATTTTCTATAATTGGATTTTCTGGCTGAGTACTTTCCCCCATTAAAAGTTTTCCTAAGTTTAATCTTTGTGCAACTTTAGCTTCCAATTGTGTTTGCAAGAGAGGAGATGAAATCCTATAGCATGCAGGCCATTATCTCAAAATTCAGGGCCATGATAGACTGCCCTCAGCATATCATGGTTCGTAATTTCCTAAAACTCTCTCACATCTGACTACACTTCACCATCCTTACACCCAGACTGACTTAAGTGTTTTGTCACGTTCTTTTGTTTTGTTTACTTGGTGTTCTTTTTCAGCATGTGTTCAAGAATATTTGACGGATGAATGCATGAATGAATCAAATTACTGGAGAATCTCATTCACTGATTCAAAATGTGGAGGCTGCCTCCTGCCTGGGCCTTCTGCCTCCATGGAAGAAACACAAAGTGCTACAACTGCTCACATAACTCATAATTCCCATGGGAAACTACCACTGAGGGTGTCACTGTGGATATGTCTTCCTCAGGCCCCAAGACCATCTTGGAGGTGGGTATGCTCTCCACAGGATGGTCCGTGGTACTTCCTGTCTTGGGTTCCACATGTCCCTATCAGTTTGATAAGGAAGGGTGTCATCCCCATGGGTTTTCCATCTACCCTGCAAATATCTGCACATTGGGCCAATCTTGTATCCCAGACTATGTCTGGTGGCAACATGGGCCAGCCATTATAGCACAGGACACCTGTCCTTATTGTGCCAAGAACTCAGAAACCCTGGGAAGCAGCCTGAGCCAGAGACACTACCCGGACAGTTTTTCAAAGCATGTCCATACTCAGCCCTTTATCTGCAGAGTCTGAGGAGGTTAGTCCCTTGGCTTTCCCCTTCCAATTTCACCCTCCTTGCAGCTCTGCAGCCCCTTTCACGGCTCATGGGTATTCCTGGTCTATCTCAGCTGTCCCCAGTCACCAACCCCACTCACTCACAGAGCCCTGACCTCGCTGGAGGGCTGCACTGCACCCAGGGGGAAAGTCCCCAGCCCCCAGCAGGCATCACGGCAGCTCCCAGTCCTGAGACACTGGCGAGGGTGCACTGGACCGCTAGAATAGTCAAGAGATGAAGCTCCTCTGAATGATGCAGGGAGCCAGGTGTGCTGTTCCTGACAGAGGTAGGGAGACTCTAAGGTTGGGGTGCAGTGTCTGGCATGCTGTTGGTCCGTTCACTCGATAGACCTGGCCGCTCAGACCACTCTGCAACTTCCAGCTGGGGAGGATGATCCAGAGATTTCCCCAGCCTGTTCCTCTTCCTTGTCCTGTATCCCTTCCGCTCCCCAACTTCTCTCCCTCAGTATCCTTTTCCCTACACTGAACTCTGGATTCAGGGCCCTGGCTGCCGGCCTGCCTGGGGGGTCTCTGGACTTGGCTTTGCACTTGGTCTCTCTTGTGGACTCTGCAATGGCTCTCACTGAGAGGATGCTCTCAGTGCCCCTCACTAGCTTGGGGTGTCCTGTCTGGTGCCCTTCCCTGGCTCCTAGTCATTCTGACCAAACTGTCCCTTCTCAAAGTAAAAGGGAAACACCCTGTTGATATTTCAGAATTTTAATCATTTGTGATTTTTTATGAGAATATGAATTGGTATAGCAGTTTTGGAATAAAATTCCAGAAACATTTATAAATTGTTAAACTATTCACACCCTTTCCATGCTCTTCATTAGTATATATATAAAGAAAACATCCACATTAATCCAAGAATTCAAAGATGTTCATTTTGGGGAGGGTATAGCTCAGCGGTAGAGTGCCTGCTTAGCATGTACAAGGTCATGAGTTCGATCCCCAGTACCTCTGTTAAACAAAAACTGATAACAATAATAAATAAATAAATAAACCTAATTACTTCCCCCAAAAGCAAAACAAGAAAAATTAAAAATAAAAAAGATGTTCATTTCATTTTGTTAGTCATCAACAAAGGGAAAACAACTAACGTGTCCAACAGGAAGAGATTGTTTAACTAATTATGATATACACATACTTTAGCACTCCAGGGGGTAGTTTCAAAAGTGAGGTAGAGTTGTATGTGCTGTCATGGGAGGGTCCTGCCTTCTTTTTGTTAAGTGACAAAGGCTGGTGGCAGAGCAATATCACACGATTACTTAAGTATGCCAAATAAAACCACTAGATTTTTTAGAATATATATATATTTTAAATATATATATATTATAAATATATATATATAGAATACATATATGTATGAAAAAGCCCATAGGCAGCTCTAAAACAACTTACACTGGATTGTTAGTTGCAGTCATTTCTGAGTAGTGAGCTGAATTGTGGAGAAACTTTGAAAAGGGGATACTGTGATTTTTCTGTATTTTTAGACTTTTTTGAAATAGGACCCTATAAACTACTACCTTTGTAATTAAATGATTTATGTAAACCTAACAACAGAAGTAGCAGCTGTGTCAGTTAAAGTTACTGCTACCTGATGCAACAAACCCTGTATGTGAGATAATGTTTTGCCTATATTTTCTTCAAGGAGGTTTATTGTATCTGGTCTTATGTTTAAGTCTTTGATCCTTTTTGAGATGATTTTTGTGTATGGTGTAAGGGAGTGTTCTAGCTTCATTGCTTTACATGCTGCTGTCCAGTTTTCCCAACACCATTTGCTGAAGAGACTGTCTTTATTCCATTGTATATTCTTGCCTCATTTGTCGAAGATTAGTTGACCAAAAGTTTGTGCGTTCATTTCTGGGCTCTCTCTTCTGTTTCATTGGTCCATATGTTTGTTCTCCTAGGGCAGTCTACCCAAGCAATAGAAATAAAAGCAAGAATAAACAAATGGGACCTAATCAAACTTACAAGCTTCCACACAGCAAAGGAAACCATAAGTAAAACAAAACAACAACCTACGGAATGGGAGAAAATTTTTGCAAACGATGAAACCGACAAAGGCTTGATTTCCAGAATATATAAGCAGCTCATACGACTTAGTAAGAAAAAAAACAAACAACCCAATTCAAAAATGGGCAGAAGACCTAAACAAGCAATTCTCCAAGGAAAAAAATGCAAATGATCAATAGGCACATGAAAAAATGCTCAATATCACAGAGAAATGCAAATCAAAACTACAATGAGGTATCACCAGCCAGAATGGCCATCATTCAAAAGTCCACAAATGACAAATGCTGGAGAGGCTGTGGACAAAAGGGAACCTTCCTACACTGCTGGTGGGAATGCAGTTTGGTGCAGCCACTGTGGAAAACAGTATGGAGATTCCTCAAAAGACTAGGAATAGACTTACCATGGGACCCAGGAATCCCACTCCTGGGCATATATCCAGAAGGAAGCCTACTTCAAAAAGACACCTGCACCCCAATGTTCACAGCAGCACTATTTACAATAGCCAAGACATGGAAACAGCCTAAATGTCCATCAACAGATGACTGGATAAAGAAGAAGTGGTATATTTATACAGTGGAATACTACTCAGCCATAAAAACCGACAGCATAATGCCATTTGCAGCAACATGGATATCCCTGGAGAATGTCATTCTAAGTGAAGTAAACCAGAAAGAGAAAGAAAAAAACCATATGCGATCACTCAAAAGTGGAATCTAAAAAAAAAAAAAGAACATAAATACAAAACAGAAACAGACTCATAGACATAGAATACAAACTTGTGGTTGCCAAGGGGGTGGGGGGTGGGGAGGGACAGACTGGGATTTCAACATTTGTAGATACTGACAGGCATATGCAGAATAGATAAAGAAGATTATACTGTATAGCACAGGGAAATATATACAAGATCTTGTGGTAGCTCACAGTGAAAAAGAATGTGACAATGAATATATGTATGTTCATGTATAACTGAAAAATTGTGCTCTACACTGGAATTTGACACAACATTGTAAACTGACTATAACTCAATAAAAAATGTAAAAAAAAGAACAACTCGGTACACTTTCTCTCTTAGAGGAACTATTATTTAATTTCAATGTGGGGGAGCCTTCCCCAGCTGGATGGAACTCAGAGTTCCTAGAATTTGAGTCAAAGACCAACTCCATCCTCCCTGCTCTGGCTGCTCTTCCATGCAAACTATGATTTTCATTCATTTTACTCCCATCAAAGATACAGCCCTTGCTTACATCTGTCCAAACTGTACTTAAGATTATCTAACTCAAATGTCCTTTAAATGCAGTGGGTTCTGGCTTTCCACGGCCAGGGAAAAGAGTGTCAGTCTAGAGGGTACCACTTCAAAGCAGTATCATCATGTATCTCCAGAAATCCTTGCAGATGATGTGTATAAAGCAACTAGTCCATGCACTGTATTCAGTTGCACTGGAACAAGAGTGTAGGGCACCTACCCCATCTGTCCCAGGTGGAGATTTCTCTCTGTTTTTTCCACCATCCGAAAAATAACTGCTAAGTGCAAGTTTCTATTCCAGGCTTTCCTGTCACCCCTAAGACACAGTGTCTGCAAGTCTGGCCACTGCCACCACCCAGCTTCATTACACCCAGCTCCTCCAGAAGGAATTGCAGTTTCCCAAAGCTCCAAACTGCCCTGGCTTGGGGCATTTACTTTTGAATATTACCTGTAGCCCCCACTTTTTCATCCCTTTTTTTACATGTTATTTAGTACTTAGGTCTTAGTCCTTAGTTAGAACTTAGAGACTATCTCACCATTTTCCTGATATGAGTGCTGCTCCTAGACCCCAACTTTATGGATGGGGGTGTCTTGCTTATCCCAGTGTCCCTCCTACTTACACAGGGTCAATCCCTAATTAATGACTGCAGAATAAAAGAGCCAATGAGTAGGGAGTCTTATTTATTAAGATTTAATATCTCCTACATTCTTCAATAATCCAAGCATATCCAGGTATGTATCTTTTAATTTTACAGAACAACACAATAAAAGGGATAAGGGAAGGCAAGAATTTACCATTTTTTTCTTTTTTTCTCGATTCCTCTATTTACCAGCTATTTTAGTGCAGTCTTTTTTCACATTTCCAAGGAAAGTTCTTTTCCAATGCCATGTTATGTTGTTCAACATCACCAAATAAGATGGAAAGTTTCCCAATTAATTTTACAAAATAGCAAAATGTAGAAAATGTTAAAAGCAGCAAGAGAAAAGCAACTTGTTACCTGTGAGGGAGCCTCCATAAGAACAATAGCAGATTTTTCAGCAGAAATTTTACAGACCAGAATACAGTGACATGATATATTCAAAGGACTGAAAGGAAAGAAAAACTTCCAAGCAACAATATTCTACCCAGCAAAGTTATCTTTCAGAATTGAAGGAGAGAGAGTTTTCCATTCAAGCAAAAGCTAAAGGAGTTCATTACCACTAAACCAGCCTTATGAGAAATGTTAAAGGGACTTCTTGAAGCTGAAATAAAGGTCGCTAATTAGTAACAAGAAAACATATGAAAGTATAAATCTCATTGTAAATGTAAATATATAGTAAAGGTAGTGGATTAATCATTTATAAAGCTAGTATGAGGGTTAAAAGACAAAAGTAGTACAAAATAACTGTAGCTACAAAATAGGCAAAATACTCACTTCTTGCATAAACAGCAACGCATTTGTGGTCAACGTCATTTGTAAACTCAGAATTTGAACTTAATTAAACTTTCTATTAATAGGAACAACATTTGAAAAAAAGCAAAAGAGAAAAAATAATCTCCAAATTACTCTTATATACCAGAAACACAAAGGTGTTATATACTCAATCCTCTCAAGCCCCATCCTGCCTCTTCACTACTTAGAATGGTGACTATTCTCTTCAAACTGAGTGAATAGTCTGCCTCAGACTTCACTTGTGGCGACAGAAGCTGTTGGGTGTGACCCTGGCCCTGGCCCTACCAGTGGCTCTGACCCTACCACTGGCCCTGACCCTACTACTGGCCCTGGCTGCAACTCTGGCTTGAGATCTCTTTTCCTCATCTCTCAAAGCATCCTCATACAAGATAGGAAAGGCATTGGGGATGGTACCATTTATTTTGGCCAAAAGCTCTAGGATTTTCATCTTGCTGGTCTCTGCGTGGGCCCGGGGACCCCACAGGAACTCGTGGCGAGCGGGATCGCTGTTGGCCACCTGCCGGTACTCCAGGTACCCCTCCTGCACCCACACTTTGGTGATGAGTTCCCTGGGCTCCCCATAGATGAAGTGCTTCCTCCCAGCACAGAGCCCCATCACACTCAGCACTTCCCAGATGTTCTCCTCAGGGGAACAGTTGCCATCCATGAAGATCACACTCAAGATATTTATAAGGAGGCCAGTCTTGGGCACACTTTGGTCATCACTCAGCATCCCATTGTAGGTGAGGCCCAAGGTGTTGACCAGGACATAAGAGTGGCTGATGGGGTCCAATTCTTTCACATCAATGCCAAAGACCAGCTGGAGGCACTCAGAGGCTTGGCTGAGGATCACAGGGAAGTGATCCTGGTAATCTTTGATTACAATAAGCATTTCTACTTTTGTGATTAGCTCTTTTGTGTGATATTTGAGGAGCAGGAACCCCACTAGATCAGCCACCTTATCTTCTATGGCATCTTTAAACAAGGACCCAGTGACTGGCAGGGACTGCAAAGTGCTTGGGCCCTTCCCATCTTGGCTGCTGGAGCCCTGATCTGATTTGATTGATGGTGTGACTGCCATGGCAATGTGGGAGGAGCAGACTCTCTGAGAACCCTGGAGAAGACTTGGTGTCCCAACAGCACCAGAAACCTCCTTTATGGTGCTTGGGATGAGAAAATGGGAAGATAAGAAGGAGGAGGGAGAGGAGGAGGAAGGGGAGGAGGGAGAGGAAGAAGAGGAGGTGGTGGAGAAAGACGAAGAAGTACTGGTGGAGGAAGAGGAGGAGGAAGAGGAACAGGAGGAGCCGGAGGAGGAGGAGGAGGAGGGAGAAGAAGAGGAGGAACAGGGGGAGGAAGGAGAGGAAGGGGAGGAAGAGGAGAAGGATGAGGAGGAGGAAAAGGACGAGGCTTCCTCCTCCTGAGACTCAGGAATGAGTGCGCTCAAAAGGCTCCACACCCTGCTTTCAGACTGAAGACCTTCCTGAAGCATGCAACGCAAACACTTCGTGTAACACCAATGCTTTGGAGTGGGAAGCATGATAACTCCTGTTAGCAAGAGTATGGACAGAAGGTGGGCAACTGGATCCACAGACCTGGGGGAGAGAGGGAGTGTCAGCGGCTCAGGCTGAGAAACCCACCGTGGGGGGCTCTGACAAAGGCTACTTACAGGTCTCCTCTTCAGGGGTGCCCTCGGCCTCACAGGGGCTCTCCTCCTGGTGGACGGTCGTCTGTGAACCTGACGGGGGAAGTGAGGCGGCTCCTCAGGGTGCAGCCGGCACAGCCTGAGGTTCTGGGGGCAACACGGGGTGTGTGGAGTGGACGTTGGCCTCGTGGGGTCCCCTCTGTTCCGGGGGCCCCCGGGTACACACTCAGGGCCCACACCTCACCCGGCACTGCCGGCCTTCTGTGCTCTGTGACCCGAGGACACGTGTCTCAGACCTAGGCCTTCACCTCCCGGTGTCTGGAGCCCCTGGAAGAGAAAGGAGGGGAGACCTCGGGTCTACACGGTGGCACAGCCCTGGACCCGCGTGCTGGCAGGAGGCCTGGGCTCTGGCAGGTTCCCACTCTTCTAGGGTGGGAGTTCCTGTCCGCGCTAACTCAGGGTCTTCACCGGGACTCCAAGCGGGACCTGGGATTCTGCTCTGCAACCACCTGAGGGCCCCATCCTGATAGTAGGTCCCCGGTCTCTCTGAGCCCTGGATGCCGAAGTCAGGACACACCACGTGTGTTCATCCCGCATTGAGGCCTCCCAGGGCTGACAGCAGGCGCAGGATCGGTTGCGTCCCCTCTGTTCTGGGATCTCGGGTCCCTCACTCCTCCCTCGGGGTCACCTTGACTCCTGGCAGGACCTGGGATTCCCCTCTCAGCCCACCTGAGGCCCCGCCCGTCATACCAAGACCCCAGTCCCTCTGAGACCCGCATTTCAGGAACTGCTGCCCGAGGTCCTCCCGCCCCATGGCCTCCCACGACTGACCCTGTTCTGGGGTCCAGGGTCCCTGAATGCTAACTCGCGGTTGTCACCTTCACTCCCGGGCGGCCCTGAGATTCTCTCCTCCGCAGACCTGAGGCCCCCGCCCTTTCACTATGTCCCAGGTCTGTCTGAGACTCGAATGCGGAAGTCAGGACAAACCACGTGGGCCTGTCGTCCCCTCGGGCCGCCGGACAGCTGAAAGCAAGGGCGACTCTCTGTGGGATGGCCACTTTTATGGGTTCAGGGGCCCCTCCTTCCTGCTTGAGGGTCCTCACTTTGACTCAGGCGGCATGTAGCCTCCCCATGGAGCCCCCGAGGCCCCGCCCCTCATCCCAGGACCCCAGTCCCTCCGAGACCCGGATGTCGGGAAATGCCGCCGGTGATCACCCTGCCCCTAGGCCTCCAAGGTCCAACACTGTCTTGGGGTCCAGGATCCCTCCGTTCTCCCTCGGGGTCCTCACTTTGACTCAGGCGGCATGTAGCCTCCCCTTGGAGCCCCCGAAGCCCCGCCCCTCATCCCAGGACCCCAGTCCCTCCGAGACCCGGATGGCGGGAAACGCCGCCGGTGCTTATTTCGACCTATGGCCTCCCAGGACCGACTGTGTTTTGGGGTCCAGGGTCCCTCACTGCTCGCTCGCGGTCGTCACCTTCACTCCCAGTGGGACCTGGGATTCTCTCCTCTGCAGATCTGAGGGTCCCCCCCTTATCTCACACGAAGTCCCCGGTCTCTGTGAGACCAGGGTGCCGCAGTCACGACACAACACGGGGGCCTGTCCTGCCCTCGGGCCTCCGGACAGCTGATAGCAAGGGCCCCTTTCTGTGGGATGGCCTCTTTTCCGGGTTCGGGGTCCCCTCAGTTTTCCCTCAGGGTCGTCACTTAGGCGTCGTGTCGTCTAGCCTCTGGCCACCCGAGGCCCCGCCCCTCATCGCAGGACCCCCGTCCCTCGGAGACCCGGGTGTGAGGAAGTCAGGGCCCCACGAGTGCTCATCCCACCCAGGCCCTCCCAGGGCTGACAGCAGGGGTGGGGATCTGTGGGGCCCATGCTGTCCTCCGTCAGGGTCCTCACCTTGAGCCCTGGCGGGTCCTGGGACGCCCCCTTGTTGAGCCGAGCCCACACCTTCACACCAAGGCCCTCACTGCCCAGAGACCCCCAGGGGCGTCTGTGGACTCACAGCAGGCCACCAAGCCCAGGGCTTCCCAGGACTGTGGACGCCAGGCGCTGAGATGGATTCCCCGGGGGTCCCTCAGCCTTCCCTCTGCTCCTCACCTGGGCTCCAGGCTGGGCCTGGGCCCCTCCCTCTGCCCACCTCAGTTTGCTCCCCTTGGACCCAGGCCCCTCCACAGCCAGGACCCCCGAGAGGGAAGCGGGGGTGGGGGTTGGGGCACTGATCCCCGCAACCCTGCCTGCGGTCTCCCAGGGCTGACAGCAGAACCGACCTGGATTCCCTGCAACCCGAGTCCCTCCACACGGTTCTACCTTGACTCCTGGCAGCGCTGGGCTCCTTCCCTGTGCAGACCTGAAGCCGGCCTCCCTCACCCAGGCCCTCACCTCTCTCACCCCCCAGGGAGGGGGCATCAGCGCCCGTCACATCCGGACCCCGTGCCCGGGGGTCTCCCAGGGCTGTCGGGAGGGCCGGAGGTGGATTCCCTGTTTGGAATTCAGCCTCGGTGGGTGTTTCCTCCCTGCGATGTCCAGGACCATTCCTCATCTATGGCTTTGGATTCTGACCATCGAGGGGAGCTGACCCATCAGTGTAAGTGTCCAGCAGACCGTTTCCAAGAACACACCCCAGTAAATCCTACCCCAAGTTTGGGGCGGTTACCAAACCTCTTCAACTATATATGCCAGGACGGAGTACACTGTGAGCCACGTCAAACGCCACTCCTCCCTGCAGTTGGAGCATTCTGAGTGTCCTAGCAGCTCAGGCAGGATAACCAGGTCTCTAAGCATCCCTGAACAAAGTACACCTTCCCCCCTCGCCCAGGAGATGTATCCACGATCCCAGAGGGACTTCTCAGAGCAATCTCCCACCTGACACGTTCCTCTCACCACTAACAAGCGCCGTCTGCACGTCTGCCTGCCGCCACCACCCAGCTTCATTACCATCACCTCCCACAGAAGGACCTCCCCCCCAGCTTCCCAAAGCCCCGAACTGCCCTGGCGCTGGGCACTTACACTTGGGTGCTCTCTCCCGGACCCCCACCCCCTCGCCCTATTTTTATTTGCCCTATGGGACTTAGGAGACCTTTCACCAACTTCCCGATGTGACTGCGGCTCCTAGACTATCCTAGGTGTGGGCTGTCCTGCTTTTCCGAGTGTCCCCACTGCTAACACCGAGCCCTCCAGAGAGCAGAGGCTCGGTGAACGTCTGCGGATGAACTGAGATGGTGAGCAGGGATCCTACTGATCCAGGTTGATTTTCTCCTACTTTCTTAACTAAGCCAGACAAATCCAGGTTATACACACATAATTATAATTTTATAGACTGACAGAAGAAAAGGGATAAGGAGCCAATAATTAACTATCGCTTACTTTTACTTCTCTCTTTCTTGACCCCACCAATTTTAGTGCTGATCACTCTCACATTTCCAAGTAAATTTCTATTCCAATGCGGTGTTACCTACTTTGGCATGACACAGTATGATGGAAACTTTCCCAATTTGTTTTACAAAATAGCAAAACTCAGTCTTGGGCTGCCTAAGTACCAGTACGTGTATAATCAATATCATCCACAAACTAAGATACTGAAGCTTATTAAATATTATTATTAATATACAGAAATCTGTTGCATCTTATACACTAACAAAGGAGTATCAGAAAGAGAAATTAAGGAAACAATCCCATTTACCATCACATCAAAGAGAATAAATAATCTAGTAATAAACCTAGCTAAGGAGACCAAAGACCTGTACTCCAATAACTACAAGACACTGATGCAAGAAGCTGAAGATGACACCAACAGATGGAAAGATATACCGTGTTCTTGGATTGGAAGAATCAGTGTTGTTGACCAAACAACCCAGTGACCATACTACCCAAGGCAATCTACAGATTCAAAGCAATCCCTGTCAAAATAACAATGGCATTTTTCTCAGAACCAGAACAAATAATTTAAAAAAGTGTCTGGAAAAAGAAAAGAACCCCAATAGCTAAAACAATCTTGGGAATGAAGAACAGAGCTGGAGAAATCATACTCCCTGACGTTAGACTATACTACAAAGCTGTAGTAATCAAAACAGTGCGGTTCTGGCCCCCAAACAGACACACAGATCAATGGAACAGGATAGAGAGGCGAGAAGTAAACCCACACACTTACCGTCAATTAATGTACGACAAAGGAAGCAAGGATATTGAATGGAGAAAAGACAGTCTCTTCAATAAGTGGCTCTGGGAAAACTGGACAGCTACCTGTCAAACAATGAACTTAGAACATTCTCTAACACCATATACAAAAATAAACTCAAAATAGATTAAAGATCTACATTTAAGACTGGATACTATAATACTCCTAGAGGAAAACATAGGCAGAACACTCTCTGACATAAATTACAGCAATAACTTTTTGGATCCATGTCCTAAAACAAAGGAAATAAAAGGAAAAATAAACAGCGGGGACCTAATTATACTTAAAAGCTTCTGCACAGCAAGGGAACCCACTGACTAAATTAAAACAACAACCTACTGAAGGGGAGAAAATATTTGCAAACGTTACAACTGACAAGGGAGCAATAACCACCATATATAAACAGCTCATACAATTCAACATCAAAAAAACAAATGACCCAACTAAAAACGGGCAGAACAACACAATAGACATTTGTCCAAAGAGGAAATGCAGGTGGCCAGCAGGCACGTGAAAAGATGCTCAGTATAATTAACCATCAGGGAAATGCAAATCAAAACCACAATGACATATCACCTTATACCTGTCAGAATGGCTACCTTCAAAAGGAACGCAAATAGCAAATGTTGGCGAAGATGTGGAGAGAAGGGATCCCTCCTACACTGTTGGTGGGGATGTAAATTGGTGTGACCACTCTGGAAAACAGTATGCCGTTTCTCAAAAAACTAAAACTAGAACTACCAAGTGACCCAGCAATTCCATTCCTGGGTATACATCTCAAAAAAAAAAAAAAAAAAAAAAAACCAGATACTAATTTGAAAAGATACACGCACCCAATATTCATAGCAGCGTTATCTACAATTGCCAAGATGTGGAAGGAACCTAAATGTCCATCAGCAGATGAATGGACACACACACACACAGACATACACACACACACACACAGAAACACCTCGGAATATTACTCAGCCATAAAAAACAAAATTTTGCCGTTTGCAGCAAGATGGATGGACTTGGAGGACATTATGCTAAGTGAAATAAATCAGACAGAGAAAGACAAATACTGCATGATATCAATTTATATGTGGACTCTAAAAAATACAACAAACTAGTGAGTATAACAAAGAAGAAGCAGGCTCATAGAGAACAAACTAGTGATTACCAGTGGGGAGGGGTGAGGGGCAAGGGGCAATATAGGGGTGAGGGAGTGGGAAGTACAAACTATTGGGTGTAAGGAAGGTTCAAGAATGTATTGCAGAACAAGGCGTATATAACCAATATTTTCTCATAACTGTAAATAAAATGTAATCTTTAAAAAGACTGTATAATAAAATAAAGTATACTGATATTTATTAAAACGAATAACATCTGAAACATCACTAAAGGAAATGAAGATGAACTTCCATATCATTGTAGAGAACAGGAGCCCAGAGATGCTGTACACCGTGTCCCCCCCACTGGCCCGGGCCCTCACTACTTAGGATGCTGACTCCTTGCTCCTCAGACACACAGTGAAGAGTCAGCCTCACTTCCTGCCCGGCAGGAGAAGCTGCCGGACAGGGGCCTAGAAGGAGCCCAGCTGCAAGTCTGGCTCAGGCCCCCTCTTCCTCATCACTCACTCGCTCTTCAGACAGGGACGGGAAAGAACTGGGACCCCTTCTATTGATCCTGAGGAAATGTTCCAGGACTTGCAGCTTGCTGGTCTCCGTGTAGGCCCGGGGACCCCACAGGAACTCGTGGCGAGCGGGATCGCTGTTGGCCACCTGCCGGTACTCCACGTACCCCTCCCGCACCCACACGTTGGTGATGAGCTCCCTGGGCTCCCCATAGATGAAGTGCTCCCTCCCAGCACACAGCCCCATCTTGCTAAGTGCTCCCCAGACTGCCTCCTCAGGAGCAAAGTCGCCCTCCAGGACAATCACACCCAGAAGTATCAGCAGGAGGCCAGTCTTGGGAATGCTCTGCCCATCGTCCTGCATGCCATCGTAGGTGAGGCCCAGGGTGGGGACCAGGACATACAAGTGCTCCCTGGGGTCCACCTCCTTCACATCCACCCCAAAGACCAGCTGCAGACACTCAGAGGCTTGGCTCAAGACCGCAGGGAAGTGGTCCTGGTCATCTCTGAGGACCGCATTCAGCATTTCCTCTTTTGAGGTCGGCTGCTTTGTGCGGTACTTGTGGAGCAGGAAGCCCATCAGGTCAACCATCATCAAATGTAATGCATCGTGGAGCCGGGACTCGGCATCTGCCGGGTCCTGCCCGGTGCTGGGCCCCTCCTCACCTTGGCTTCTGAGGCCATTGTCTTCCGACTGGCTCCAGGGAGGGGCTGCCACGGCTGTGGGGGAGGGGCAGACACCCTGAGGGCTCTGCGCGGGACTGGGTGTCCCAGAATCAGCCACCTCCTCGCCACTGCCCAGGAACAGGACTGAGTAGGAAGACGAGGAGGAGAAGGAGGAGGAGGAGGAGGAGGAGGAGGGAGACAACGGGGATGCGCCCTCCTCCTCCTCAACCCAAATGTCCTGCTCATCCTCGGAATCCTCAGCCTCTCTTGGGTCGTGAAAGTCGGCTTCAGTGTGGTGGAGGTCACGCATCTGAACGGGAGGCACGGTGAGTGGTGTCGGGCAGCTGAGAGCAGCGAGGGCAGGGGTGACAGATGGGGACCCACGGGCCTGGGGAAGAAAGGGAGTGTCAGTGGCCCGGGCTGAGAAACCCACCGTGGGGGGCTCTGACAAAGGCTACTTACAGGTCTCCTCTTCAGGGGTGCCCTCGGCCTCACAGGGGCTCTCCTCCTGGTGGACGGTCGTCTGTGAACCTGACGGGGGAAGTGAGGCGGCTCCTCAGGGTGCAGCCGGCACAGCCCGAGGTTCTGGGGGCAACACGGGGTGTGTGGAGTGGACGTTGGCCTCGCGGGGTCCCCTCTGTTCCGGGAGCCCCCGGGTACACACTCAGGGCCCACACCTCACCTTCAGTCCTGGCACTGCCAGCCTCCTGTGCTCTGTGACCCGAGAACACGTGTCTCAGACCTAGGCCTTCCCGGTGTCTGGAGCCCCTGGGAGAGAAAGGAGGGGAGACCTCGGATCTACACTGTGGCACAGCCCTGGACCCGCGTGCTGGCAGGAGGCCTGGGCTCTGGCAGGTTCCCACTCTTCTAGGGTGGGAGGTCCTGTCCGCGCTAACTCAGGGTCCTCACCGGGACTCCAAGCGGGACCTGGGATTCTGCTCTGCAACCACCTGAGGGCCCCATCCTGATAGTAGGTCCCCGGTCTCTCTGAGCCCTGGATGCCGAAGTCAGGACACACCACGTGTGCTCATCCCGCATTGAGGCCTCCCAGGGCTGACAGCAGGGGCAGGATCGGTTGCGTCCCCTCTGTTCTGGGATCTCGGGTCCCTCACTCCTCCCTCGGGGTCACCTTGACTCCTGGCAGGACCTGGGATTCCCCTCTCAGCCCACCTGAGGCCCCGCCCGTCATACCAAGACCCCAGTCCCTCTGAGACCCGCATTTCAGGAACTGCTGCCCGAGGTCCTCCCGCCCCATGGCCTCCCACGACTGACTCTGTTCTGGGGTCCAGGGTCCCTGAATGCAAACTCGCGGTTGTCACCTTCACTCCCAGGCGGCCCTGAGATTCTCTCCTCCGCAGACCTGAGGCCCCCTCCCTTTCACTATGTCCCCGGTCTGTCTGAGACTCGAATGCGGAAGTCAGGACAAACCACGTGGGCCTGTCGTCCCCTCGGGCCGCCGGACAGCTGAAAGCAAGGGCGACTCTCTGTGGGATGGCCACTTTTCTGGGTTCAGGGGCCCCTCCTTCCTGCTTGAGGGTCCTCACTTTGACTCAGGCGGCATGTAGCCTCCCCTTGGAGCCCCCGAGGCCCCGCCCCTCATCCCAGGACCCCAGTCCCTCCGAGACCCGGATGTCGGGAAATGCCACCGGTGGTCACCCTGCCCCTAGGCCTCCAAGGTCCAACACTGTCTTGGGGTCCAGGATCCTTCCGTTCTCCCTCGGGGTCCTCACTTTGACTCAGGCAGCATGTGGTCTCCCCTCTGGCCACCCAATCCCTGCCCCTCATCCCAGGACCCCAGTCCCTCGGAGACCCGGATGTCAGGAAATGCCACCGGTGGTCACCCTGCCCCTAGGCCTCCAAGGTCCAACACTGTCTTGGGGTCCAGGATCCTTCCGTTCTCCCTCGGGGTCCTCACTTTGACTCAGGCAGCATGTGGTCTCCCCTCTGGCCACCCAATCCCCGCCCCTCATCCCAGGACCCCAGTTCCTCCGAGACCCGGATGGCGGGAAATGCCGCCGGTGCTTATTCCGACCTATGGCCTCCCAGGACCGACTGTGTTTTGGGGTCCAGGGTCCCTCACTGCTCGCTCGCGGTCGTCACCTTCACTCCTAGTGGGACCTGGGATTCTCTCCTCTGCAGATCTGAGGGTCCCCCCCTCATCTCACACGAAGTCCCCGGTCTCTGTGAGACCAGGGTGCCGCAGTCACGACACAACACGGGGGCCTGTCCTGCCCTCGGGCCTCCGGACAGCTGATAGCAAGGGCCCCTTTCTGTGGGATGGCCTCTTTTCCGGGTTCGGGGTCCCCTCAGTTTTCCCTCAGGGTCGTCACTTAGGCGTCGTGTCGTCTAGCCTCTGGCCACCCGAGGCCCCGCCCCTCATCGCAGGACCCCCGTCCCTCGGAGACCCGGGTGTGAGGAAGTCAGGGCCCCACGAGTGCTCATCCCACCCAGGCCCTCCCAGGGCTGACAGCAGGGGCGGGGATCTGTGGGGCCCATGCTGTCCTCCGTCAGGGTCCTCACCTTGAGCCCCGGCGGGTCCTGGGACGCCCCCTTGTTGAGCCGAGCCCACACCTTCACACCAAGGCCCTCACTGCCCAGAGACCCCCAGGGGCGTCTGTGGACTCACAGCAGGCCACCAAGCCCAGGGCTTCCCAGGACTGTGGACGCCAGGCGCTGAGATGGATTCCCCGGGGGTCCCTCAGCCTTCCCTCTGCTCCTCACCTGGGCTCCAGGCTGGGCCTGGGCCCCTCCCTCTGCCCACCTCAGTTTGCTCCCCTTGGACCCAGGCCCCTCCACAGCCAGGACCCCCGAGAGGGAAGCGGGGGTGGGGGTTGGGGCACTGCTCCCCGCAACCCTGCCTGCGGTCTCCCAGGGCTGACAGCAGAACCGACCTGGATTCCCTGCAACCCGAGTCCCTCCACACGGTTCTACCTTGACTCCTGGCAGCGCTGGGCTCCTTCCCTGTGCAGACCTGAAGCCGGCCTCCCTCACCCAGGCCCTCACCTCTCTCACCCCCCAGGGAGGGGGCATCAGCGCCCGTCACATCCGGACCCCGTGCCCGGGGGTCTCCCAGGGCTGTCGGGAGGGCCGGAGGTGGATTCCCTGTTTGGAATTCAGCCTCGGTGGGTGTTTCCTCCCTGCGATGTCCAGGACCATTCCTCATCTATGGCTTTGGATTCTGACCATCGAGGGGAGCTGACCCATCAGTGTAAGTGTCCAGCAGACCGTTTCCAAGAACACACCCCAGTAAATCCTACCCCAAGTTTGGGGCGGTTACCAAACCTCTTCAACTATATATGCCAGGACGGAGTACACTGTGAGCCACGTCAAACGCCACTCCTCCCTGCAGTTGGAGCATTCTGAGTGTCCTAGCAGCTCAGGCAGGATAACCAGGTCTCTAAGCATCCCTGAACAAAGTACACCTTCCCCCCTCGCCCAGGAGATGTATCCACGATCCCAGAGGGACTTCTCAGAGCAATCTCCCACCTGACACGTTCCTCTCACCACTAACAAGCGCCGTCTGCACGTCTGCCTGCCGCCACCACCCAGCTTCATTACCATCACCTCCCACAGAAGGACCTCCCCCCCAGCTTCCCAAAGCCCCGAACTGCCCTGGCGCTGGGCACTTACACTTGGGTGCTCTCTCCCGGACCCCCACCCCCTCGCCCTATTTTTATTTGCCCTATGGGACTTAGGAGACCTTTCACCAACTTCCCGATGTGACTGCGGCTCCTAGACTATCCTAGGTGTGGGCTGTCCTGCTTTTCCGAGTGTCCCCACTGCTAACACCGAGCCCTCCAGAGAGCAGAGGCTCGGTGAACGTCTGCGGATGAACTGAGATGGTGAGCAGGGATCCTACTGATCCAGGTTGATTTTCTCCTACTTTCTTAACTAAGCCAGACAAATCCAGGTTATACACACATAATTATAATTTTATAGACTGACAGAAGAAAAGGGATAAGGAGCCAATAATTAACTATCGCTTACTTTTACTTCTCTCTTTCTTGACCCCACCAATTTTAGTGCTGATCACTCTCACATTTCCAAGTAAATTTCTATTCCAATGCGGTGTTACCTACTTTGGCATGACACAGTATGATGGAAACTTTCCCAATTTGTTTTACAAAATAGCAAAACTCAGTCTTGGGCTGCCTAAGTACCAGTACGTGTATAATCAATATCATCCACAAACTAAGATACTGAAGCTTATTAAATATTATTATTAATATACAGAAATCTGTTGCATCTTATACACTAACAAAGGAGTATCAGAAAGAGAAATTAAGGAAACAATCCCATTTACCATCACATCAAAGAGAATAAATAATCTAGTAATAAACCTAGCTAAGGAGACCAAAGACCTGTACTCCAATAACTACAAGACACTGATGCAAGAAGCTGAAGATGACACCAACAGATGGAAAGATATACCGTGTTCTTGGATTGGAAGAATCAGTGTTGTTGACCAAACAACCCAGTGACCATACTACCCAAGGCAATCTACAGATTCAAAGCAATCCCTGTCAAAATAACAATGGCATTTTTCTCAGAACCAGAACAAATAATTTAAAAAAGTGTCTGGAAAAAGAAAAGAACCCCAATAGCTAAAACAATCTTGGGAATGAAGAACAGAGCTGGAGAAATCATGCTCCCTGACGTTAGACTATACTACAAAGCTGTAGTAATCAAAACAGTGCGGTTCTGGCCCCCAAACAGACACACAGATCAATGGAACAGGATAGAGAGGCGAGAAGTAAACCCACACACTTACCGTCAATTAATGTACGACAAAGGAAGCAAGGATATTGAATGGAGAAAAGACAGTCTCTTCAATAAGTGGCTCTGGGAAAACTGGACAGCTACCTGTCAAACAATGAACTTAGAACATTCTCTAACACCATATACAAAAATAAACTCAAAATAGATTAAAGATCTACATTTAAGACTGGATACTATAATACTCCTAGAGGAAAACATAGGCAGAACACTCTCTGACATAAATTACAGCAATAACTTTTTGGATCCATGTCCTAAAACAAAGGAAATAAAAGGAAAAATAAACAGCGGGGACCTAATTATACTTAAAAGCTTCTGCACAGCAAGGGAACCCACTGACTAAATTAAAACAACAACCTACTGAAGGGGAGAAAATATTTGCAAACGTTACAACTGACAAGGGAGCAATAACCACCATATATAAACAGCTCATACAATTCAACATCAAAAAAACAAATGACCCAACTAAAAACGGGCAGAACAACACAATAGACATTTGTCCAAAGAGGAAATGCAGGTGGCCAGCAGGCACGTGAAAAGATGCTCAGTATAATTAACCATCAGGGAAATGCAAATCAAAACCACAATGACATATCACCTTATACCTGTCAGAATGGCTACCTTCAAAAGGAACGCAAATAGCAAATGTTGGCGAAGATGTGGAGAGAAGGGATCCCTCCTACACTGTTGGTGGGGATGTAAATTGGTGTGACCACTCTGGAAAACAGTATGCCGTTTCTCAAAAAACTAAAACTAGAACTACCAAGTGACCCAGCAATTCCATTCCTGGGTATACATCTCAAAAAAAAAAAAAAAAAAAAAAAACCAGATACTAATTTGAAAAGATACACGCACCCAATATTCATAGCAGCGTTATCTACAATTGCCAAGATGTGGAAGGAACCTAAATGTCCATCAGCAGATGAATGGACACACACACACACAGACACACACACACACACACACAGAAACACCTCGGAATATTACTCAGCCATAAAAAACAAAATTTTGCCGTTTGCAGCAAGATGGATGGACTTGGAGGACATTATGCTAAGTGAAATAAATCAGACAGAGAAAGACAAATACTGCATGATATCAATTTATATGTGGACTCTAAAAAATACAACAAACTAGTGAGTATAACAAAGAAGAAGCAGGCTCATAGAGAACAAACTAGTGATTACCAGTGGGGAGGGGTGAGGGGCAAGGGGCAATATAGGGGTGAGGGAGTGGGAAGTACAAACTATTGGGTGTAAGGAAGGTTCAAGAATGTATTGCAGAACAAGGCGTATATAACCAATATTTTCTCATAACTGTAAATAAAATGTAATCTTTAAAAAGACTGTATAATAAAATAAAGTATACTGATATTTATTAAAACGAATAACATCTGAAACATCACTAAAGGAAATGAAGATGAACTTCCATATCATTGTAGAGAACAGGAGCCCAGAGATGCTGTACACCGTGTCCCCCCCACTGGCCCGGGCCCTCACTACTTAGGATGCTGACTCCTTGCTCCTCAGACACACAGTGAAGAGTCAGCCTCACTTCCTGCCCGGCAGGAGAAGCTGCCGGACAGGGGCCTAGAAGGAGCCCAGCTGCAAGTCTGGCTCAGGCCCCCTCTTCCTCATCACTCACTCGCTCTTCAGACAGGGACGGGAAAGAACTGGGACCCCTTCTATTGATCCTGAGGAAATGTTCCAGGACTTGCAGCTTGCTGGTCTCCGTGTAGGCCCGGGGACCCCACAGGAACTCGTGGCGAGCGGGATCGCTGTTGGCCACCTGCCGGTACTCCACGTACCCCTCCCGCACCCACACGTTGGTGATGAGCTCCCTGGGCTCCCCATAGATGAAGTGCTCCCTCCCAGCACACAGCCCCATCTTGCTAAGTGCTCCCCAGACTGCCTCCTCAGGAGCAAAGTCGCCCTCCAGGACAATCACACCCAGAAGTATCAGCAGGAGGCCAGTCTTGGGAATGCTCTGCCCATCGTCCTGCATGCCATCGTAGGTGAGGCCCAGGGTGGGGACCAGGACATACAAGTGCTCCCTGGGGTCCACCTCCTTCACATCCACCCCAAAGACCAGCTGCAGACACTCAGAGGCTTGGCTCAAGACCGCAGGGAAGTGGTCCTGGTCATCTCTGAGGACCGCATTCAGCATTTCCTCTTTTGAGGTCGGCTGCTTTGTGCGGTACTTGTGGAGCAGGAAGCCCATCAGGTCAACCATCATCAAATGTAATGCATCGTGGAGCCGGGACTCGGCATCTGCCGGGTCCTGCCCGGTGCTGGGCCCCTCCTCACCTTGGCTTCTGAGGCCATTGTCTTCCGACTGGCTCCAGGGAGGGGCTGCCACGGCTGTGGGGGAGGGGCAGACACCCTGAGGGCTCTGCGCGGGACTGGGTGTCCCAGAATCAGCCACCTCCTCGCCACTGCCCAGGAACAGGGCTGAGTAGGAAGACGAGGAGGAGAAGGAGGAGGAGGAGGAGGAGGAGGAGGGAGACAACGGGGATGCGCCCTCCTCCTCCTCAACCCAAATGTCCTGCTCATCCTCGGAATCCTCAGCCTCTCTTGGGTCGTGAAAGTCGGCTTCAGTGTGGTGGAGGTCACGCATCTGAACGGGAGGCACGGTGAGTGGTGTCGGGCAGCTGAGAGCAGCGAGGGCAGGGGTGACAGATGGGGACCCACGGGCCTGGGGAAGAAAGGGAGTGTCAGTGGCCCGGGCTGAGAAACCCACCGTGGGGGGCTCTGACAAAGGCTACTTACAGGTCTCCTCTTCAGGGGTGCCCTCGGCCTCACAGGGGCTCTCCTCCTGGTGGACGGTCGTCTGTGAACCTGACGGGGGAAGTGAGGCGGCTCCTCAGGGTGCAGCCGGCACAGCCCGAGGTTCTGGGGGCAACACGGGGTGTGTGGAGTGGACGTTGGCCTCGCGGGGTCCCCTCTGTTCCGGGAGCCCCCGGGTACACACTCAGGGCCCACACCTCACCTTCAGTCCTGGCACTGCCAGCCTCCTGTGCTCTGTGACCCGAGAACACGTGTCTCAGACCTAGGCCTTCCCGGTGTCTGGAGCCCCTGGGAGAGAAAGGAGGGGAGACCTCGGATCTACACTGTGGCACAGCCCTGGACCCGCGTGCTGGCAGGAGGCCTGGGCTCTGGCAGGTTCCCACTCTTCTAGGGTGGGAGGTCCTGTCCGCGCTAACTCAGGGTCCTCACCGGGACTCCAAGCGGGACCTGGGATTCTGCTCTGCAACCACCTGAGGGCCCCATCCTGATAGTAGGTCCCCGGTCTCTCTGAGCCCTGGATGCCGAAGTCAGGACACACCACGTGTGCTCATCCCGCATTGAGGCCTCCCAGGGCTGACAGCAGGGGCAGGATCGGTTGCGTCCCCTCTGTTCTGGGATCTCGGGTCCCTCACTCCTCCCTCGGGGTCACCTTGACTCCTGGCAGGACCTGGGATTCCCCTCTCAGCCCACCTGAGGCCCCGCCCGTCATACCAAGACCCCAGTCCCTCTGAGACCCGCATTTCAGGAACTGCTGCCCGAGGTCCTCCCGCCCCATGGCCTCCCACGACTGACTCTGTTCTGGGGTCCAGGGTCCCTGAATGCAAACTCGCGGTTGTCACCTTCACTCCCAGGCGGCCCTGAGATTCTCTCCTCCGCAGACCTGAGGCCCCCGCCCTTTCACTATGTCCCCGGTCTGTCTGAGACTCGAATGCGGAAGTCAGGACAAACCACGTGGGCCTGTCGTCCCCTCGGGCCGCCGGACAGCTGAAAGCAAGGGCGACTCTCTGTGGGATGGCCACTTTTCTGGGTTCAGGGGCCCCTCCTTCCTGCTTGAGGGTCCTCACTTTGACTCAGGCGGCATGTAGCCTCCCCTTGGAGCCCCCGAGGCCCCGCCCCTCATCCCAGGACCCCAGTCCCTCCGAGACCCGGATGTCGGGAAATGCCACCGGTGGTCACCCTGCCCCTAGGCCTCCAAGGTCCAACACTGTCTTGGGGTCCAGGATCCTTCCGTTCTCCCTCGGGGTCCTCACTTTGACTCAGGCAGCATGTGGTCTCCCCTCTGGCCACCCAATCCCCGCCCCTCATCCCAGGACCCCAGTCCCTCGGAGACCCGGATGTCAGGAAATGCCACCGGTGGTCACCCTGCCCCTAGGCCTCCAAGGTCCAACACTGTCTTGGGGTCCAGGATCCTTCCGTTCTCCCTCGGGGTCCTCACTTTGACTCAGGCAGCATGTGGTCTCCCCTCTGGCCACCCAATCCCCGCCCCTCATCCCAGGACCCCAGTTCCTCGGAGACCCGGATGTCAGGAAATGCCACCGGTGGTCACCCTGCCCCTAGGCCTCCAAGGTCCAACACTGTCTTGGGGTCCAGGATCCTTCCGTTCTCCCTCGGGGTCCTCACTTTGACTCAGGCGGCATGTAGCCTCCCCTTGGAACCCCCGAAGACCCGCCCCTCATCCCAGGACCCCAGTCCCTCCGAGACCCGGATGGCGGGAAATGCCGCCGGTGCTTATTCCGACCTATGGCCTCCCAGGACCGACTGTGTTTTGGGGTCCAGGGTCCCTCACTGCTCGCTCGCGGTCGTCACCTTCACTCCTAGTGGGACCTGGGATTCTCTCCTCTGCAGATCTGAGGGTCCCCCCCTCATCTCACACGAAGTCCCCGGTCTCTGTGAGACCAGGGTGCCGCAGTCACGACACAACACGGGGGCCTGTCCTGCCCTCGGGCCTCCGGACAGCTGATAGCAAGGGCCCCTTTCTGTGGGATGGCCTCTTTTCCGGGTTCGGGGTCCCCTCAGTTTTCCCTCAGGGTCGTCACTTAGGCGTCGTGTCGTCTAGCCTCTGGCCACCCGAGGCCCCGCCCCTCATCGCAGGACCCCCGTCCCTCGGAGACCCGGGTGTGAGGAAGTCAGGGCCCCACGAGTGCTCATCCCACCCAGGCCCTCCCAGGGCTGACAGCAGGGGCGGGGATCTGTGGGGCCCATGCTGTCCTCCGTCAGGGTCCTCACCTTGAGCCCCGGCGGGTCCTGGGACGCCCCCTTGTTGAGCCGAGCCCACACCTTCACACCAAGGCCCTCACTGCCCAGAGACCCCCAGGGGCGTCTGTGGACTCACAGCAGGCCACCAAGCCCAGGGCTTCCCAGGACTGTGGACGCCAGGCGCTGAGATGGATTCCCCGGGGGTCCCTCAGCCTTCCCTCTGCTCCTCACCTGGGCTCCAGGCTGGGCCTGGGCCCCTCCCTCTGCCCACCTCAGTTTGCTCCCCTTGGACCCAGGCCCCTCCACAGCCAGGACCCCCGAGAGGGAAGCGGGGGTGGGGGTTGGGGCACTGCTCCCCGCAACCCTGCCTGCGGTCTCCCAGGGCTGACAGCAGAACCGACCTGGATTCCCTGCAACCCGAGTCCCTCCACACGGTTCTACCTTGACTCCTGGCAGCGCTGGGCTCCTTCCCTGTGCAGACCTGAAGCCGGCCTCCCTCACCCAGGCCCTCACCTCTCTCACCCCCCAGGGAGGGGGCATCAGCGCCCGTCACATCCGGACCCCGTGCCCGGGGGTCTCCCAGGGCTGTCGGGAGGGCCGGAGGTGGATTCCCTGTTTGGAATTCAGCCTCGGTGGGTGTTTCCTCCCTGCGATGTCCAGGACCATTCCTCATCTATGGCTTTGGATTCTGACCATCGAGGGGAGCTGACCCATCAGTGTAAGTGTCCAGCAGACCGTTTCCAAGAACACACCCCAGTAAATCCTACCCCAAGTTTGGGGCGGTTACCAAACCTCTTCAACTATATATGCCAGGACGGAGTACACTGTGAGCCACGTCAAACGCCACTCCTCCCTGCAGTTGGAGCATTCTGAGTGTCCTAGCAGCTCAGGCAGGATAACCAGGTCTCTAAGCATCCCTGAACAAAGTACACCTTCCCCCCTCGCCCAGGAGATGTATCCACGATCCCAGAGGGACTTCTCAGAGCAATCTCCCACCTGACACGTTCCTCTCACCACTAACAAGCGCCGTCTGCACGTCTGCCTGCCGCCACCACCCAGCTTCATTACCATCACCTCCCACAGAAGGACCTCCCCCCCAGCTTCCCAAAGCCCCGAACTGCCCTGGCGCTGGGCACTTACACTTGGGTGCTCTCTCCCGGACCCCCACCCCCTCGCCCTATTTTTATTTGCCCTATGGGACTTAGGAGACCTTTCACCAACTTCCCGATGTGACTGCGGCTCCTAGACTATCCTAGGTGTGGGCTGTCCTGCTTTTCCGAGTGTCCCCACTGCTAACACCGAGCCCTCCAGAGAGCAGAGGCTCGGTGAACGTCTGCGGATGAACTGAGATGGTGAGCAGGGATCCTACTGATCCAGGTTGATTTTCTCCTACTTTCTTAACTAAGCCAGACAAATCCAGGTTATACACACATAATTATAATTTTATAGACTGACAGAAGAAAAGGGATAAGGAGCCAATAATTAACTATCGCTTACTTTTACTTCTCTCTTTCTTGACCCCACCAATTTTAGTGCTGATCACTCTCACATTTCCAAGTAAATTTCTATTCCAATGCGGTGTTACCTACTTTGGCATGACACAGTATGATGGAAACTTTCCCAATTTGTTTTACAAAATAGCAAAACTCAGTCTTGGGCTGCCTAAGTACCAGTACGTGTATAATCAATATCATCCACAAACTAAGATACTGAAGCTTATTAAATATTATTATTAATATACAGAAATCTGTTGCATCTTATACACTAACAAAGGAGTATCAGAAAGAGAAATTAAGGAAACAATCCCATTTACCATCACATCAAAGAGAATAAATAATCTAGTAATAAACCTAGCTAAGGAGACCAAAGACCTGTACTCCAATAACTACAAGACACTGATGCAAGAAGCTGAAGATGACACCAACAGATGGAAAGATATACCGTGTTCTTGGATTGGAAGAATCAGTGTTGTTGACCAAACAACCCAGTGACCATACTACCCAAGGCAATCTACAGATTCAAAGCAATCCCTGTCAAAATAACAATGGCATTTTTCTCAGAACCAGAACAAATAATTTAAAAAAGTGTCTGGAAAAAGAAAAGAACCCCAATAGCTAAAACAATCTTGGGAATGAAGAACAGAGCTGGAGAAATCATGCTCCCTGACGTTAGACTATACTACAAAGCTGTAGTAATCAAAACAGTGCGGTTCTGGCCCCCAAACAGACACACAGATCAATGGAACAGGATAGAGAGGCGAGAAGTAAACCCACACACTTACCGTCAATTAATGTACGACAAAGGAAGCAAGGATATTGAATGGAGAAAAGACAGTCTCTTCAATAAGTGGCTCTGGGAAAACTGGACAGCTACCTGTCAAACAATGAACTTAGAACATTCTCTAACACCATATACAAAAATAAACTCAAAATAGATTAAAGATCTACATTTAAGACTGGATACTATAATACTCCTAGAGGAAAACATAGGCAGAACACTCTCTGACATAAATTACAGCAATAACTTTTTGGATCCATGTCCTAAAACAAAGGAAATAAAAGGAAAAATAAACAGCGGGGACCTAATTATACTTAAAAGCTTCTGCACAGCAAGGGAACCCACTGACTAAATTAAAACAACAACCTACTGAAGGGGAGAAAATATTTGCAAACGTTACAACTGACAAGGGAGCAATAACCACCATATATAAACAGCTCATACAATTCAACATCAAAAAAACAAATGACCCAACTAAAAACGGGCAGAACAACACAATAGACATTTGTCCAAAGAGGAAATGCAGGTGGCCAGCAGGCACGTGAAAAGATGCTCAGTATAATTAACCATCAGGGAAATGCAAATCAAAACCACAATGACATATCACCTTATACCTGTCAGAATGGCTACCTTCAAAAGGAACGCAAATAGCAAATGTTGGCGAAGATGTGGAGAGAAGGGATCCCTCCTACACTGTTGGTGGGGATGTAAATTGGTGTGACCACTCTGGAAAACAGTATGCCGTTTCTCAAAAAACTAAAACTAGAACTACCAAGTGACCCAGCAATTCCATTCCTGGGTATACATCTCAAAAAAAAAAAAAAAAAAAAAAAAAACCAGATACTAATTTGAAAAGATACACGCACCCAATATTCATAGCAGCGTTATCTACAATTGCCAAGATGTGGAAGGAACCTAAATGTCCATCAGCAGATGAATGGACACACACACACACAGACACACACACACACACACACAGAAACACCTCGGAATATTACTCAGCCATAAAAAACAAAATTTTGCCGTTTGCAGCAAGATGGATGGACTTGGAGGACATTATGCTAAGTGAAATAAATCAGACAGAGAAAGACAAATACTGCATGATATCAATTTATATGTGGACTCTAAAAAATACAACAAACTAGTGAGTATAACAAAGAAGAAGCAGGCTCATAGAGAACAAACTAGTGATTACCAGTGGGGAGGGGTGAGGGGCAAGGGGCAATATAGGGGTGAGGGAGTGGGAAGTACAAACTATTGGGTGTAAGGAAGGTTCAAGAATGTATTGCAGAACAAGGCGTATATAACCAATATTTTCTCATAACTGTAAATAAAATGTAATCTTTAAAAAGACTGTATAATAAAATAAAGTATACTGATATTTATTAAAACGAATAACATCTGAAACATCACTAAAGGAAATGAAGATGAACTTCCATATCATTGTAGAGAACAGGAGCCCAGAGATGCTGTACACCGTGTCCCCCCCACTGGCCCGGGCCCTCACTACCTAGGAGGCTGACTGCTTCCTCCTCAGACACACAGTGAAGAGTCAGCCTCACTTCCTGCCCGGCAGGAGAAGCTGCCGGACAGGGGCCTAGAAGGAGCCCAGCTGCAAGTCTGGCTCAGGCCCCCTCTTCCTCATCACTCACTCGCTCTTCAGACAGGGACGGGAAAGAACTGGGACCCCTTCTATTGATCCTGAGGAAATGTTCCAGGACTTGCAGCTTGCTGGTCTCCGTGTAGGCCCGGGGACCCCACAGGAACTCGTGGCGAGCGGGATCGCTGTTGGCCACCTGCCGGTACTCCACGTACCCCTCCCGCACCCACACGTTGGTGATGAGCTCCCTGGGCTCCCCATAGATGAAGTGCTCCCTCCCAGCACACAGCCCCATCTTGCTAAGTGCTCCCCAGACTGCCTCCTCAGGAGCAAAGTCGCCCTCCAGGACAATCACACCCAGAAGTATCAGCAGGAGGCCAGTCTTGGGAATGCTCTGCCCATCGTCCTGCATGCCATCGTAGGTGAGGCCCAGGGTGGGGACCAGGACATACAAGTGCTCCCTGGGGTCCACCTCCTTCACATCCACCCCAAAGACCAGCTGCAGACACTCAGAGGCTTGGCTCAAGACCGCAGGGAAGTGGTCCTGGTCATCTCTGAGGACCGCATTCAGCATTTCCTCTTTTGAGGTCGGCTGCTTTGTGCGGTACTTGTGGAGCAGGAAGCCCATCAGGTCAACCATCATCAAATGTAATGCATCGTGGAGCCGGGACTCGGCATCTGCCGGGTCCTGCCCGGTGCTGGGCCCCTCCTCACCTTGGCTTCTGAGGCCATTGTCTTCCGACTGGCTCCAGGGAGGGGCTGCCACGGCTGTGGGGGAGGGGCAGACACCCTGAGGGCTCTGCGCGGGACTGGGTGTCCCAGAATCAGCCACCTCCTCGCCACTGCCCAGGAACAGGACTGAGTAGGAAGACGAGGAGGAGAAGGAGGAGGAGGAGGAGGAGGAGGAGGGAGACAACGGGGATGCGCCCTCCTCCTCCTCAACCCAAATGTCCTGCTCATCCTCGGAATCCTCAGCCTCTCTTGGGTCGTGAAAGTCGGCTTCAGTGTGGTGGAGGTCACGCATCTGAACGGGAGGCACGGTGAGTGGTGTCGGGCAGCTGAGAGCAGCGAGGGCAGGGGTGACAGATGGGGACCCACGGGCCTGGGGAAGAAAGGGAGTGTCAGTGGCCCGGGCTGAGAAACCCACCGTGGGGGGCTCTGACAAAGGCTACTTACAGGTCTCCTCTTCAGGGGTGCCCTCGGCCTCACAGGGGCTCTCCTCCTGGTGGACGGTCGTCTGTGAACCTGACGGGGGAAGTGAGGCGGCTCCTCAGGGTGCAGCCGGCACAGCCCGAGGTTCTGGGGGCAACACGGGGTGTGTGGAGTGGACGTTGGCCTCGCGGGGTCCCCTCTGTTCTGGGAGCCCCCGGGTACACACTCAGGGCCCACACCTCACCTTCAGTCCTGGCACTGCCAGCCTCCTGTGCTCTGTGACCCGAGAACACGTGTCTCAGACCTAGGCCTTCCCGGTGTCTGGAGCCCCTGGGAGAGAAAGGAGGGGAGACCTCGGATCTACACTGTGGCACAGCCCTGGACCCGCGTGCTGGCAGGAGGCCTGGGCTCTGGCAGGTTCCCACTCTTCTAGGGTGGGAGGTCCTGTCCGCGCTAACTCAGGGTCCTCACCGGGACTCCAAGCGGGACCTGGGATTCTGCTCTGCAACCACCTGAGGGCCCCATCCTGATAGTAGGTCCCCGGTCTCTCTGAGCCCTGGATGCCGAAGTCAGGACACACCACGTGTGCTCATCCCGCATTGAGGCCTCCCAGGGCTGACAGCAGGGGCAGGATCGGTTGCGTCCCCTCTGTTCTGGGATCTCGGGTCCCTCACTCCTCCCTCGGGGTCACCTTGACTCCTGGCAGGACCTGGGATTCCCCTCTCAGCCCACCTGAGGCCCCGCCCGTCATACCAAGACCCCAGTCCCTCTGAGACCCGCATTTCAGGAACTGCTGCCCGAGGTCCTCCCGCCCCATGGCCTCCCACGACTGACTCTGTTCTGGGGTCCAGGGTCCCTGAATGCAAACTCGCGGTTGTCACCTTCACTCCCAGGCGGCCCTGAGATTCTCTCCTCCGCAGACCTGAGGCCCCCGCCCTTTCACTATGTCCCCGGTCTGTCTGAGACTCGAATGCGGAAGTCAGGACAAACCACGTGGGCCTGTCGTCCCCTCGGGCCGCCGGACAGCTGAAAGCAAGGGCGACTCTCTGTGGGATGGCCACTTTTCTGGGTTCAGGGGCCCCTCCTTCCTGCTTGAGGGTCCTCACTTTGACTCAGGCGGCATGTAGCCTCCCCTTGGAGCCCCCGAGGCCCCGCCCCTCATCCCAGGACCCCAGTCCCTCCGAGACCCGGATGTCGGGAAATGCCACCGGTGGTCACCCTGCCCCTAGGCCTCCAAGGTCCAACACTGTCTTGGGGTCCAGGATCCTTCCGTTCTCCCTCGGGGTCCTCACTTTGACTCAGGCAGCATGTGGTCTCCCCTCTGGCCACCCAATCCCCGCCCCTCATCCCAGGACCCCAGTCCCTCGGAGACCCGGATGTCAGGAAATGCCACCGGTGGTCACCCTGCCCCTAGGCCTCCAAGGTCCAACACTGTCTTGGGGTCCAGGATCCTTCCGTTCTCCCTCGGGGTCCTCACTTTGACTCAGGCAGCATGTGGTCTCCCCTCTGGCCACCCAATCCCCGCCCCTCATCCCAGGACCCCAGTTCCTCGGAGACCCGGATGTCAGGAAATGCCACCGGTGGTCACCCTGCCCCTAGGCCTCCAAGGTCCAACACTGTCTTGGGGTCCAGGATCCTTCCGTTCTCCCTCGGGGTCCTCACTTTGACTCAGGCGGCATGTAGCCTCCCCTTGGAACCCCCGAAGACCCGCCCCTCATCCCAGGACCCCAGTCCCTCCGAGACCCGGATGGCGGGAAATGCCGCCGGTGCTTATTCCGACCTATGGCCTCCCAGGACCGACTGTGTTTTGGGGTCCAGGGTCCCTCACTGCTCGCTCGCGGTCGTCACCTTCACTCCTAGTGGGACCTGGGATTCTCTCCTCTGCAGATCTGAGGGTCCCCCCCTCATCTCACACGAAGTCCCCGGTCTCTGTGAGACCAGGGTGCCGCAGTCACGACACAACACGGGGGCCTGTCCTGCCCTCGGGCCTCCGGACAGCTGATAGCAAGGGCCCCTTTCTGTGGGATGGCCTCTTTTCCGGGTTCGGGGTCCCCTCAGTTTTCCCTCAGGGTCGTCACTTAGGCGTCGTGTCGTCTAGCCTCTGGCCACCCGAGGCCCCGCCCCTCATCGCAGGACCCCCGTCCCTCGGAGACCCGGGTGTGAGGAAGTCAGGGCCCCACGAGTGCTCATCCCACCCAGGCCCTCCCAGGGCTGACAGCAGGGGCGGGGATCTGTGGGGCCCATGCTGTCCTCCGTCAGGGTCCTCACCTTGAGCCCCGGCGGGTCCTGGGACGCCCCCTTGTTGAGCCGAGCCCACACCTTCACACCAAGGCCCTCACTGCCCAGAGACCCCCAGGGGCGTCTGTGGACTCACAGCAGGCCACCAAGCCCAGGGCTTCCCAGGACTGTGGACGCCAGGCGCTGAGATGGATTCCCCGGGGGTCCCTCAGCCTTCCCTCTGCTCCTCACCTGGGCTCCAGGCTGGGCCTGGGCCCCTCCCTCTGCCCACCTCAGTTTGCTCCCCTTGGACCCAGGCCCCTCCACAGCCAGGACCCCCGAGAGGGAAGCGGGGGTGGGGGTTGGGGCACTGCTCCCCGCAACCCTGCCTGCGGTCTCCCAGGGCTGACAGCAGAACCGACCTGGATTCCCTGCAACCCGAGTCCCTCCACACGGTTCTACCTTGACTCCTGGCAGCGCTGGGCTCCTTCCCTGTGCAGACCTGAAGCCGGCCTCCCTCACCCAGGCCCTCACCTCTCTCACCCCCCAGGGAGGGGGCATCAGCGCCCGTCACATCCGGACCCCGTGCCCGGGGGTCTCCCAGGGCTGTCGGGAGGGCCGGAGGTGGATTCCCTGTTTGGAATTCAGCCTCGGTGGGTGTTTCCTCCCTGCGATGTCCAGGACCATTCCTCATCTATGGCTTTGGATTCTGACCATCGAGGGGAGCTGACCCATCAGTGTAAGTGTCCAGCAGACCGTTTCCAAGAACACACCCCAGTAAATCCTACCCCAAGTTTGGGGCGGTTACCAAACCTCTTCAACTATATATGCCAGGACGGAGTACACTGTGAGCCACGTCAAACGCCACTCCTCCCTGCAGTTGGAGCATTCTGAGTGTCCTAGCAGCTCAGGCAGGATAACCAGGTCTCTAAGCATCCCTGAACAAAGTACACCTTCCCCCCTCGCCCAGGAGATGTATCCACGATCCCAGAGGGACTTCTCAGAGCAATCTCCCACCTGACACGTTCCTCTCACCACTAACAAGCGCCGTCTGCACGTCTGCCTGCCGCCACCACCCAGCTTCATTACCATCACCTCCCACAGAAGGACCTCCCCCCCAGCTTCCCAAAGCCCCGAACTGCCCTGGCGCTGGGCACTTACACTTGGGTGCTCTCTCCCGGACCCCCACCCCCTCGCCCTATTTTTATTTGCCCTATGGGACTTAGGAGACCTTTCACCAACTTCCCGATGTGACTGCGGCTCCTAGACTATCCTAGGTGTGGGCTGTCCTGCTTTTCCGAGTGTCCCCACTGCTAACACCGAGCCCTCCAGAGAGCAGAGGCTCGGTGAACGTCTGCGGATGAACTGAGATGGTGAGCAGGGATCCTACTGATCCAGGTTGATTTTCTCCTACTTTCTTAACTAAGCCAGACAAATCCAGGTTATACACACATAATTATAATTTTATAGACTGACAGAAGAAAAGGGATAAGGAGCCAATAATTAACTATCGCTTACTTTTACTTCTCTCTTTCTTGACCCCACCAATTTTAGTGCTGATCACTCTCACATTTCCAAGTAAATTTCTATTCCAATGCGGTGTTACCTACTTTGGCATGACACAGTATGATGGAAACTTTCCCAATTTGTTTTACAAAATAGCAAAACTCAGTCTTGGGCTGCCTAAGTACCAGTACGTGTATAATCAATATCATCCACAAACTAAGATACTGAAGCTTATTAAATATTATTATTAATATACAGAAATCTGTTGCATCTTATACACTAACAAAGGAGTATCAGAAAGAGAAATTAAGGAAACAATCCCATTTACCATCACATCAAAGAGAATAAATAATCTAGTAATAAACCTAGCTAAGGAGACCAAAGACCTGTACTCCAATAACTACAAGACACTGATGCAAGAAGCTGAAGATGACACCAACAGATGGAAAGATATACCGTGTTCTTGGATTGGAAGAATCAGTGTTGTTGACCAAACAACCCAGTGACCATACTACCCAAGGCAATCTACAGATTCAAAGCAATCCCTGTCAAAATAACAATGGCATTTTTCTCAGAACCAGAACAAATAATTTAAAAAAGTGTCTGGAAAAAGAAAAGAACCCCAATAGCTAAAACAATCTTGGGAATGAAGAACAGAGCTGGAGAAATCATGCTCCCTGACGTTAGACTATACTACAAAGCTGTAGTAATCAAAACAGTGCGGTTCTGGCCCCCAAACAGACACACAGATCAATGGAACAGGATAGAGAGGCGAGAAGTAAACCCACACACTTACCGTCAATTAATGTACGACAAAGGAAGCAAGGATATTGAATGGAGAAAAGACAGTCTCTTCAATAAGTGGCTCTGGGAAAACTGGACAGCTACCTGTCAAACAATGAACTTAGAACATTCTCTAACACCATATACAAAAATAAACTCAAAATAGATTAAAGATCTACATTTAAGACTGGATACTATAATACTCCTAGAGGAAAACATAGGCAGAACACTCTCTGACATAAATTACAGCAATAACTTTTTGGATCCATGTCCTAAAACAAAGGAAATAAAAGGAAAAATAAACAGCGGGGACCTAATTATACTTAAAAGCTTCTGCACAGCAAGGGAACCCACTGACTAAATTAAAACAACAACCTACTGAAGGGGAGAAAATATTTGCAAACGTTACAACTGACAAGGGAGCAATAACCACCATATATAAACAGCTCATACAATTCAACATCAAAAAAACAAATGACCCAACTAAAAACGGGCAGAACAACACAATAGACATTTGTCCAAAGAGGAAATGCAGGTGGCCAGCAGGCACGTGAAAAGATGCTCAGTATAATTAACCATCAGGGAAATGCAAATCAAAACCACAATGACATATCACCTTATACCTGTCAGAATGGCTACCTTCAAAAGGAACGCAAATAGCAAATGTTGGCGAAGATGTGGAGAGAAGGGATCCCTCCTACACTGTTGGTGGGGATGTAAATTGGTGTGACCACTCTGGAAAACAGTATGCCGTTTCTCAAAAAACTAAAACTAGAACTACCAAGTGACCCAGCAATTCCATTCCTGGGTATACATCTCAAAAAAAAAAAAAAAAAAAAAAAAAAAACCAGATACTAATTTGAAAAGATACACGCACCCAATATTCATAGCAGCGTTATCTACAATTGCCAAGATGTGGAAGGAACCTAAATGTCCATCAGCAGATGAATGGACACACACACACACAGACACACACACACACACACACACACACAGAAACACCTCGGAATATTACTCAGCCATAAAAAACAAAATTTTGCCGTTTGCAGCAAGATGGATGGACTTGGAGGACATTATGCTAAGTGAAATAAATCAGACAGAGAAAGACAAATACTGCATGATATCAATTTATATGTGGACTCTAAAAAATACAACAAACTAGTGAGTATAACAAAGAAGAAGCAGGCTCATAGAGAACAAACTAGTGATTACCAGTGGGGAGGGGTGAGGGGCAAGGGGCAATATAGGGGTGAGGGAGTGGGAAGTACAAACTATTGGGTGTAAGGAAGGTTCAAGAATGTATTGCAGAACAAGGCGTATATAACCAATATTTTCTCATAACTGTAAATAAAATGTAATCTTTAAAAAGACTGTATAATAAAATAAAGTATACTGATATTTATTAAAACGAATAACATCTGAAACATCACTAAAGGAAATGAAGATGAACTTCCATATCATTGTAGAGAACAGGAGCCCAGAGATGCTGTACACCGTGTCCCCCCCACTGGCCCGGGCCCTCACTACTTAGGATGCTGACTCCTTGCTCCTCAGACACACAGTGAAGAGTCAGCCTCACTTCCTGCCCGGCAGGAGAAGCTGCCGGACAGGGGCCTAGAAGGAGCCCAGCTGCAAGTCTGGCTCAGGCCCCCTCTTCCTCATCACTCACTCGCTCTTCAGACAGGGACGGGAAAGAACTGGGACCCCTTCTATTGATCCTGAGGAAATGTTCCAGGACTTGCAGCTTGCTGGTCTCCGTGTAGGCCCGGGGACCCCACAGGAACTCGTGGCGAGCGGGATCGCTGTTGGCCACCTGCCGGTACTCCACGTACCCCTCCCGCACCCACACGTTGGTGATGAGCTCCCTGGGCTCCCCATAGATGAAGTGCTCCCTCCCAGCACACAGCCCCATCTTGCTAAGTGCTCCCCAGACTGCCTCCTCAGGAGCAAAGTCGCCCTCCAGGACAATCACACCCAGAAGTATCAGCAGGAGGCCAGTCTTGGGAATGCTCTGCCCATCGTCCTGCATGCCATCGTAGGTGAGGCCCAGGGTGGGGACCAGGACATACAAGTGCTCCCTGGGGTCCACCTCCTTCACATCCACCCCAAAGACCAGCTGCAGACACTCAGAGGCTTGGCTCAAGACCGCAGGGAAGTGGTCCTGGTCATCTCTGAGGACCGCATTCAGCATTTCCTCTTTTGAGGTCGGCTGCTTTGTGCGGTACTTGTGGAGCAGGAAGCCCATCAGGTCAACCATCATCAAATGTAATGCATCGTGGAGCCGGGACTCGGCATCTGCCGGGTCCTGCCCGGTGCTGGGCCCCTCCTCACCTTGGCTTCTGAGGCCATTGTCTTCCGACTGGCTCCAGGGAGGGGCTGCCACGGCTGTGGGGGAGGGGCAGACACCCTGAGGGCTCTGCGCGGGACTGGGTGTCCCAGAATCAGCCACCTCCTCGCCACTGCCCAGGAACAGGACTGAGTAGGAAGACGAGGAGGAGAAGGAGGAGGAGGAGGAGGAGGAGGAGGGAGACAACGGGGATGCGCCCTCCTCCTCCTCAACCCAAATGTCCTGCTCATCCTCGGAATCCTCAGCCTCTCTTGGGTCGTGAAAGTCGGCTTCAGTGTGGTGGAGGTCACGCATCTGAACGGGAGGCACGGTGAGTGGTGTCGGGCAGCTGAGAGCAGCGAGGGCAGGGGTGACAGATGGGGACCCACGGGCCTGGGGAAGAAAGGGAGTGTCAGTGGCCCGGGCTGAGAAACCCACCGTGGGGGGCTCTGACAAAGGCTACTTACAGGTCTCCTCTTCAGGGGTGCCCTCGGCCTCACAGGGGCTCTCCTCCTGGTGGACGGTCGTCTGTGAACCTGACGGGGGAAGTGAGGCGGCTCCTCAGGGTGCAGCCGGCACAGCCCGAGGTTCTGGGGGCAACACGGGGTGTGTGGAGTGGACGTTGGCCTCGCGGGGTCCCCTCTGTTCCGGGAGCCCCCGGGTACACACTCAGGGCCCACACCTCACCTTCAGTCCTGGCACTGCCAGCCTCCTGTGCTCTGTGACCCGAGAACACGTGTCTCAGACCTAGGCCTTCCCGGTGTCTGGAGCCCCTGGGAGAGAAAGGAGGGGAGACCTCGGATCTACACTGTGGCACAGCCCTGGACCCGCGTGCTGGCAGGAGGCCTGGGCTCTGGCAGGTTCCCACTCTTCTAGGGTGGGAGGTCCTGTCCGCGCTAACTCAGGGTCCTCACCGGGACTCCAAGCGGGACCTGGGATTCTGCTCTGCAACCACCTGAGGGCCCCATCCTGATAGTAGGTCCCCGGTCTCTCTGAGCCCTGGATGCCGAAGTCAGGACACACCACGTGTGCTCATCCCGCATTGAGGCCTCCCAGGGCTGACAGCAGGGGCAGGATCGGTTGCGTCCCCTCTGTTCTGGGATCTCGGGTCCCTCACTCCTCCCTCGGGGTCACCTTGACTCCTGGCAGGACCTGGGATTCCCCTCTCAGCCCACCTGAGGCCCCGCCCGTCATACCAAGACCCCAGTCCCTCTGAGACCCGCATTTCAGGAACTGCTGCCCGAGGTCCTCCCGCCCCATGGCCTCCCACGACTGACTCTGTTCTGGGGTCCAGGGTCCCTGAATGCAAACTCGCGGTTGTCACCTTCACTCCCAGGCGGCCCTGAGATTCTCTCCTCCGCAGACCTGAGGCCCCCGCCCTTTCACTATGTCCCCGGTCTGTCTGAGACTCGAATGCGGAAGTCAGGACAAACCACGTGGGCCTGTCGTCCCCTCGGGCCGCCGGACAGCTGAAAGCAAGGGCGACTCTCTGTGGGATGGCCACTTTTCTGGGTTCAGGGGCCCCTCCTTCCTGCTTGAGGGTCCTCACTTTGACTCAGGCGGCATGTAGCCTCCACTTGGAGCCCCCGAGGCCCCGCCCCTCATCCCAGGACCCCAGTCCCTCCGAGACCCGGATGTCGGGAAATGCCACCGGTGGTCACCCTGCCCCTAGGCCTCCAAGGTCCAACACTGTCTTGGGGTCCAGGATCCTTCCGTTCTCCCTCGGGGTCCTCACTTTGACTCAGGCAGCATGTGGTCTCCCCTCTGGCCACCCAATCCCCGCCCCTCATCCCAGGACCCCAGTCCCTCGGAGACCCGGATGTCAGGAAATGCCACCGGTGGTCACCCTGCCCCTAGGCCTCCAAGGTCCAACACTGTCTTGGGGTCCAGGATCCTTCCGTTCTCCCTCGGGGTCCTCACTTTGACTCAGGCAGCATGTGGTCTCCCCTCTGGCCACCCAATCCCCGCCCCTCATCCCAGGACCCCAGTTCCTCGGAGACCCGGATGTCAGGAAATGCCACCGGTGGTCACCCTGCCCCTAGGCCTCCAAGGTCCAACACTGTCTTGGGGTCCAGGATCCTTCCGTTCTCCCTCGGGGTCCTCACTTTGACTCAGGCGGCATGTAGCCTCCCCTTGGAACCCCCGAAGACCCGCCCCTCATCCCAGGACCCCAGTCCCTCCGAGACCCGGATGGCGGGAAATGCCGCCGGTGCTTATTCCGACCTATGGCCTCCCAGGACCGACTGTGTTTTGGGGTCCAGGGTCCCTCACTGCTCGCTCGCGGTCGTCACCTTCACTCCTAGTGGGACCTGGGATTCTCTCCTCTGCAGATCTGAGGGTCCCCCCCTCATCTCACACGAAGTCCCCGGTCTCTGTGAGACCAGGGTGCCGCAGTCACGACACAACACGGGGGCCTGTCCTGCCCTCGGGCCTCCGGACAGCTGATAGCAAGGGCCCCTTTCTGTGGGATGGCCTCTTTTCCGGGTTCGGGGTCCCCTCAGTTTTCCCTCAGGGTCGTCACTTAGGCGTCGTGTCGTCTAGCCTCTGGCCACCCGAGGCCCCGCCCCTCATCGCAGGACCCCCGTCCCTCGGAGACCCGGGTGTGAGGAAGTCAGGGCCCCACGAGTGCTCATCCCACCCAGGCCCTCCCAGGGCTGACAGCAGGGTGGGGATCTGTGGTGCCCATGCTGTCCTCCGTCAGGGTCCTCACCTTGAGCCCTGGCGGGTCCTGGGACGCCCCCTTGTTGAGCCGAGCCCACACCTTCACACCAAGGCCCTCACTGCCCAGAGACCCCCAGGGGCGTCTGTGGACTCACAGCAGGTCACCAAGCCCAGGGCTTCCCAGGACTGTGGACGCCAGGCGCTGAGATGGATTCCCCGGGGGTCCCTCAGCCTTCCCTCTGCTCCTCACCTGGGCTCCAGGCTGGGCCTGGGCCCCTCCCTCTGCCCACCTCAGTTTGCTCCCCTTGGACCCAGGCCCCTCCACAGCCAGGACCCCCGAGAGGGAAGCGGGGGTGGGGGTTGGGGCACTGATCTCCGCCACCCTGCCTGCGGTCTCCCAGGGCTGACAGCAGAACCGACCTGGATTCCCTGCAACCCGAGTCCCTCCACACGGTTCTACCTTGACTCCTGGCAGCGCTGGGCTCCTTCCCTGTGCAGACCTGAAGCCGGCCTCCCTCACCCAGGCCCTCACCTCTCTCACCCCCCAGGGAGGGGGCATCAGCGCCCGTCACATCCGGACCCCGTGCCCGGGGGTCTCCCAGGGCTGTCGGGAGGGCCGGAGGTGGATTCCCTGTTTGGAATTCAGCCTCGGTGGGTGTTTCCTCCCTGCGATGTCCAGGACCATTCCTCATCTATGGCTTTGGATTCTGACCATCGAGGGGAGCTGACCCATCAGTGTAAGTGTCCAGCAGACCGTTTCCAAGAACACACCCCAGTAAATCCTACCCCAAGTTTGGGGCGGTTACCAAACCTCTTCAACTATATATGCCAGGACGGAGTACACTGTGAGCCACGTCAAACGCCACTCCTCCCTGCAGTTGGAGCATTCTGAGTGTCCTAGCAGCTCAGGCAGGATAACCAGGTCTCTAAGCATCCCTGAACAAAGTACACCTTCCCCCCTCGCCCAGGAGATGTATCCACGATCCCAGAGGGACTTCTCAGAGCAATCTCCCACCTGACACGTTCCTCTCACCACTAACAAGCGCCGTCTGCACGTCTGCCTGCCGCCACCACCCAGCTTCATTACCATCACCTCCCACAGAAGGACCTCCCCCACAGCTTCCCAAAGCCCCGAACTGCCCTGGCGCTGGGCACTTACACTTGGGTGCTCTCTCCCGGACCCCCACCCCCTCGCCCTATTTTTATTTGCCCTATGGGACTTAGGAGACCTTTCACCAACTTCCCGATGTGACTGCGGCTCCTAGACTATCCTAGGTGTGGGTTGTCCTGCTTTTCCGAGTGTCCCCACTGCTAACACCGAGCCCTCCAGAGAGCAGAGGCTTGGTGAACGTCTGCGGATGAACTGAGATGGTGAGCAGGGATCCTACTGATCCAGGTTGATTTTCTCCTACTTTCTTAACTAAGCCAGACAAATCCAGGTTATACACACATAATTATAATTTTATAGACTGACAGAAGAAAAGGGATAAGGAGCCAATAATTAACTATCGCTTACTTTTACTTCTCTCTTTCTTGACCCCACCAATTTTAGTGCTGATCACTCTCACATTTCCAAGTAAATTTCTATTCCAATGCGGTGTTACCTACTTTGGCATGACACAGTATGATGGAAACTTTCCCAATTTGTTTTACAAAATAGCAAAACTCAGTCTTGGGCTGCCTAAGTACCAGTACGTGTATAATCAATATCATCCACAAACTAAGATACTGAAGCTTATTAAATATTATTATTAATATACAGAAATCTGTTGCATCTTATACACTAACAAAGGAGTATCAGAAAGAGAAATTAAGGAAACAATCCCATTTACCATCACATCAAAGAGAATAAATAATCTAGTAATAAACCTAGCTAAGGAGACCAAAGACCTGTACTCCAATAACTACAAGACACTGATGCAAGAAGCTGAAGATGACACCAACAGATGGAAAGATATACCGTGTTCTTGGATTGGAAGAATCAGTGTTGTTGACCAAACAACCCAGTGACCATACTACCCAAGGCAATCTACAGATTCAAAGCAATCCCTGTCAAAATAACAATGGCATTTTTCTCAGAACCAGAACAAATAATTTAAAAAAGTGTCTGGAAAAAGAAAAGAACCCCAATAGCTAAAACAATCTTGGGAATGAAGAACAGAGCTGGAGAAATCATGCTCCCTGACGTTAGACTATACTACAAAGCTGTAGTAATCAAAACAGTGCGGTTCTGGCCCCCAAACAGACACACAGATCAATGGAACAGGATAGAGAGGCGAGAAGTAAACCCACACACTTACCGTCAATTAATGTACGACAAAGGAAGCAAGGATATTGAATGGAGAAAAGACAGTCTCTTCAATAAGTGGCTCTGGGAAAACTGGACAGCTACCTGTCAAACAATGAACTTAGAACATTCTCTAACACCATATACAAAAATAAACTCAAAATAGATTAAAGATCTACATTTAAGACTGGATACTATAATACTCCTAGAGGAAAACATAGGCAGAACACTCTCTGACATAAATTACAGCAATAACTTTTTGGATCCATGTCCTAAAACAAAGGAAATAAAAGGAAAAATAAACAGCGGGGACCTAATTATACTTAAAAGCTTCTGCACAGCAAGGGAACCCACTGACTAAATTAAAACAACAACCTACTGAAGGGGAGAAAATATTTGCAAACGTTACAACTGACAAGGGAGCAATAACCACCATATATAAACAGCTCATACAATTCAACATCAAAAAAACAAATGACCCAACTAAAAACGGGCAGAACAACACAATAGACATTTGTCCAAAGAGGAAATGCAGGTGGCCAGCAGGCACGTGAAAAGATGCTCAGTATAATTAACCATCAGGGAAATGCAAATCAAAACCACAATGACATATCACCTTATACCTGTCAGAATGGCTACCTTCAAAAGGAACGCAAATAGCAAATGTTGGCGAAGATGTGGAGAGAAGGGATCCCTCCTACACTGTTGGTGGGGATGTAAATTGGTGTGACCACTCTGGAAAACAGTATGCCGTTTCTCAAAAAACTAAAACTAGAACTACCAAGTGACCCAGCAATTCCATTCCTGGGTATACATCTCAAAAAAAAAAAAAAAAAAAAAAAAAAAACCAGATACTAATTTGAAAAGATACACGCACCCAATATTCATAGCAGCGTTATCTACAATTGCCAAGATGTGGAAGGAACCTAAATGTCCATCAGCAGATGAATGGACACACACACACACAGACACACACACACACACACACAGAAACACCTCGGAATATTACTCAGCCATAAAAAACAAAATTTTGCCGTTTGCAGCAAGATGGATGGACTTGGAGGACATTATGCTAAGTGAAATAAATCAGACAGAGAAAGACAAATACTGCATGATATCAATTTATATGTGGACTCTAAAAAATACAACAAACTAGTGAGTATAACAAAGAAGAAGCAGGCTCATAGAGAACAAACTAGTGATTACCAGTGGGGAGGGGTGAGGGGCAAGGGGCAATATAGGGGTGAGGGAGTGGGAAGTACAAACTATTGGGTGTAAGGAAGGTTCAAGAATGTATTGCAGAACAAGGCGTATATAACCAATATTTTCTCATAACTGTAAATAAAATGTAATCTTTAAAAAGACTGTATAATAAAATAAAGTATACTGATATTTATTAAAACGAATAACATCTGAAACATCACTAAAGGAAATGAAGATGAACTTCCATATCATTGTAGAGAACAGGAGCCCAGAGATGCTGTACACCGTGTCCCCCCCACTGGCCCGGGCCCTCACTACTTAGGATGCTGACTCCTTGCTCCTCAGACACACAGTGAAGAGTCAGCCTCACTTCCTGCCCGGCAGGAGAAGCTGCCGGACAGGGGCCTAGAAGGAGCCCAGCTGCAAGTCTGGCTCAGGCCCCCTCTTCCTCATCACTCACTCGCTCTTCAGACAGGGACGGGAAAGAACTGGGACCCCTTCTATTGATCCTGAGGAAATGTTCCAGGACTTGCAGCTTGCTGGTCTCCGTGTAGGCCCGGGGACCCCACAGGAACTCGTGGCGAGCGGGATCGCTGTTGGCCACCTGCCGGTACTCCACGTACCCCTCCCGCACCCACACGTTGGTGATGAGCTCCCTGGGCTCCCCATAGATGAAGTGCTCCCTCCCAGCACACAGCCCCATCTTGCTAAGTGCTCCCCAGACTGCCTCCTCAGGAGCAAAGTCGCCCTCCAGGACAATCACACCCAGAAGTATCAGCAGGAGGCCAGTCTTGGGAATGCTCTGCCCATCGTCCTGCATGCCATCGTAGGTGAGGCCCAGGGTGGGGACCAGGACATACAAGTGCTCCCTGGGGTCCACCTCCTTCACATCCACCCCAAAGACCAGCTGCAGACACTCAGAGGCTTGGCTCAAGACCGCAGGGAAGTGGTCCTGGTCATCTCTGAGGACCGCATTCAGCATTTCCTCTTTTGAGGTCGGCTGCTTTGTGCGGTACTTGTGGAGCAGGAAGCCCATCAGGTCAACCATCATCAAATGTAATGCATCGTGGAGCCGGGACTCGGCATCTGCCGGGTCCTGCCCGGTGCTGGGCCCCTCCTCACCTTGGCTTCTGAGGCCATTGTCTTCCGACTGGCTCCAGGGAGGGGCTGCCACGGCTGTGGGGGAGGGGCAGACACCCTGAGGGCTCTGCGCGGGACTGGGTGTCCCAGAATCAGCCACCTCCTCGCCACTGCCCAGGAACAGGACTGAGTAGGAAGACGAGGAGGAGAAGGAGGAGGAGGAGGAGGAGGAGGAGGGAGACAACGGGGATGCGCCCTCCTCCTCCTCAACCCAAATGTCCTGCTCATCCTCGGAATCCTCAGCCTCTCTTGGGTCGTGAAAGTCGGCTTCAGTGTGGTGGAGGTCACGCATCTGAACGGGAGGCACGGTGAGTGGTGTCGGGCAGCTGAGAGCAGCGAGGGCAGGGGTGACAGATGGGGACCCACGGGCCTGGGGAAGAAAGGGAGTGTCAGTGGCCCGGGCTGAGAAACCCACCGTGGGGGGCTCTGACAAAGGCTACTTACAGGTCTCCTCTTCAGGGGTGCCCTCGGCCTCACAGGGGCTCTCCTCCTGGTGGACGGTCGTCTGTGAACCTGACGGGGGAAGTGAGGCGGCTCCTCAGGGTGCAGCCGGCACAGCCCGAGGTTCTGGGGGCAACACGGGGTGTGTGGAGTGGACGTTGGCCTCGCGGGGTCCCCTCTGTTCCGGGAGCCCCCGGGTACACACTCAGGGCCCACACCTCACCTTCAGTCCTGGCACTGCCAGCCTCCTGTGCTCTGTGACCCGAGAACACGTGTCTCAGACCTAGGCCTTCCCGGTGTCTGGAGCCCCTGGGAGAGAAAGGAGGGGAGACCTCGGATCTACACTGTGGCACAGCCCTGGACCCGCGTGCTGGCAGGAGGCCTGGGCTCTGGCAGGTTCCCACTCTTCTAGGGTGGGAGGTCCTGTCCGCGCTAACTCAGGGTCCTCACCGGGACTCCAAGCGGGACCTGGGATTCTGCTCTGCAACCACCTGAGGGCCCCATCCTGATAGTAGGTCCCCGGTCTCTCTGAGCCCTGGATGCCGAAGTCAGGACACACCACGTGTGCTCATCCCGCATTGAGGCCTCCCAGGGCTGACAGCAGGGGCAGGATCGGTTGCGTCCCCTCTGTTCTGGGATCTCGGGTCCCTCACTCCTCCCTCGGGGTCACCTTGACTCCTGGCAGGACCTGGGATTCCCCTCTCAGCCCACCTGAGGCCCCGCCCGTCATACCAAGACCCCAGTCCCTCTGAGACCCGCATTTCAGGAACTGCTGCCCGAGGTCCTCCCGCCCCATGGCCTCCCACGACTGACTCTGTTCTGGGGTCCAGGGTCCCTGAATGCAAACTCGCGGTTGTCACCTTCACTCCCAGGCGGCCCTGAGATTCTCTCCTCCGCAGACCTGAGGCCCCCGCCCTTTCACTATGTCCCCGGTCTGTCTGAGACTCGAATGCGGAAGTCAGGACAAACCACGTGGGCCTGTCGTCCCCTCGGGCCGCCGGACAGCTGAAAGCAAGGGCGACTCTCTGTGGGATGGCCACTTTTCTGGGTTCAGGGGCCCCTCCTTCCTGCTTGAGGGTCCTCACTTTGACTCAGGCGGCATGTAGCCTCCCCTTGGAGCCCCCGAGGCCCCGCCCCTCATCCCAGGACCCCAGTCCCTCCGAGACCCGGATGTCGGGAAATGCCACCGGTGGTCACCCTGCCCCTAGGCCTCCAAGGTCCAACACTGTCTTGGGGTCCAGGATCCTTCCGTTCTCCCTCGGGGTCCTCACTTTGACTCAGGCAGCATGTGGTCTCCCCTCTGGCCACCCAATCCCCGCCCCTCATCCCAGGACCCCAGTCCCTCGGAGACCCGGATGTCAGGAAATGCCACCGGTGGTCACCCTGCCCCTAGGCCTCCAAGGTCCAACACTGTCTTGGGGTCCAGGATCCTTCCGTTCTCCCTCGGGGTCCTCACTTTGACTCAGGCAGCATGTGGTCTCCCCTCTGGCCACCCAATCCCCGCCCCTCATCCCAGGACCCCAGTTCCTCGGAGACCCGGATGTCAGGAAATGCCACCGGTGGTCACCCTGCCCCTAGGCCTCCAAGGTCCAACACTGTCTTGGGGTCCAGGATCCTTCCGTTCTCCCTCGGGGTCCTCACTTTGACTCAGGCGGCATGTAGCCTCCCCTTGGAACCCCCGAAGACCCGCCCCTCATCCCAGGACCCCAGTCCCTCCGAGACCCGGATGGCGGGAAATGCCGCCGGTGCTTATTCCGACCTATGGCCTCCCAGGACCGACTGTGTTTTGGGGTCCAGGGTCCCTCACTGCTCGCTCGCGGTCGTCACCTTCACTCCTAGTGGGACCTGGGATTCTCTCCTCTGCAGATCTGAGGGTCCCCCCCTCATCTCACACGAAGTCCCCGGTCTCTGTGAGACCAGGGTGCCGCAGTCACGACACAACACGGGGGCCTGTCCTGCCCTCGGGCCTCCGGACAGCTGATAGCAAGGGCCCCTTTCTGTGGGATGGCCTCTTTTCCGGGTTCGGGGTCCCCTCAGTTTTCCCTCAGGGTCGTCACTTAGGCGTCGTGTCGTCTAGCCTCTGGCCACCCGAGGCCCCGCCCCTCATCGCAGGACCCCCGTCCCTCGGAGACCCGGGTGTGAGGAAGTCAGGGCCCCACGAGTGCTCATCCCACCCAGGCCCTCCCAGGGCTGACAGCAGGGGCGGGGATCTGTGGGGCCCATGCTGTCCTCCGTCAGGGTCCTCACCTTGAGCCCCGGCGGGTCCTGGGACGCCCCCTTGTTGAGCCGAGCCCACACCTTCACACCAAGGCCCTCACTGCCCAGAGACCCCCAGGGGCGTCTGTGGACTCACAGCAGGCCACCAAGCCCAGGGCTTCCCAGGACTGTGGACGCCAGGCGCTGAGATGGATTCCCCGGGGGTCCCTCAGCCTTCCCTCTGCTCCTCACCTGGGCTCCAGGCTGGGCCTGGGCCCCTCCCTCTGCCCACCTCAGTTTGCTCCCCTTGGACCCAGGCCCCTCCACAGCCAGGACCCCCGAGAGGGAAGCGGGGGTGGGGGTTGGGGCACTGCTCCCCGCAACCCTGCCTGCGGTCTCCCAGGGCTGACAGCAGAACCGACCTGGATTCCCTGCAACCCGAGTCCCTCCACACGGTTCTACCTTGACTCCTGGCAGCGCTGGGCTCCTTCCCTGTGCAGACCTGAAGCCGGCCTCCCTCACCCAGGCCCTCACCTCTCTCACCCCCCAGGGAGGGGGCATCAGCGCCCGTCACATCCGGACCCCGTGCCCGGGGGTCTCCCAGGGCTGTCGGGAGGGCCGGAGGTGGATTCCCTGTTTGGAATTCAGCCTCGGTGGGTGTTTCCTCCCTGCGATGTCCAGGACCATTCCTCATCTATGGCTTTGGATTCTGACCATCGAGGGGAGCTGACCCATCAGTGTAAGTGTCCAGCAGACCGTTTCCAAGAACACACCCCAGTAAATCCTACCCCAAGTTTGGGGCGGTTACCAAACCTCTTCAACTATATATGCCAGGACGGAGTACACTGTGAGCCACGTCAAACGCCACTCCTCCCTGCAGTTGGAGCATTCTGAGTGTCCTAGCAGCTCAGGCAGGATAACCAGGTCTCTAAGCATCCCTGAACAAAGTACACCTTCCCCCCTCGCCCAGGAGATGTATCCACGATCCCAGAGGGACTTCTCAGAGCAATCTCCCACCTGACACGTTCCTCTCACCACTAACAAGCGCCGTCTGCACGTCTGCCTGCCGCCACCACCCAGCTTCATTACCATCACCTCCCACAGAAGGACCTCCCCCCCAGCTTCCCAAAGCCCCGAACTGCCCTGGCGCTGGGCACTTACACTTGGGTGCTCTCTCCCGGACCCCCACCCCCTCGCCCTATTTTTATTTGCCCTATGGGACTTAGGAGACCTTTCACCAACTTCCCGATGTGACTGCGGCTCCTAGACTATCCTAGGTGTGGGCTGTCCTGCTTTTCCGAGTGTCCCCACTGCTAACACCGAGCCCTCCAGAGAGCAGAGGCTCGGTGAACGTCTGCGGATGAACTGAGATGGTGAGCAGGGATCCTACTGATCCAGGTTGATTTTCTCCTACTTTCTTAACTAAGCCAGACAAATCCAGGTTATACACACATAATTATAATTTTATAGACTGACAGAAGAAAAGGGATAAGGAGCCAATAATTAACTATCGCTTACTTTTACTTCTCTCTTTCTTGACCCCACCAATTTTAGTGCTGATCACTCTCACATTTCCAAGTAAATTTCTATTCCAATGCGGTGTTACCTACTTTGGCATGACACAGTATGATGGAAACTTTCCCAATTTGTTTTACAAAATAGCAAAACTCAGTCTTGGGCTGCCTAAGTACCAGTACGTGTATAATCAATATCATCCACAAACTAAGATACTGAAGCTTATTAAATATTATTATTAATATACAGAAATCTGTTGCATCTTATACACTAACAAAGGAGTATCAGAAAGAGAAATTAAGGAAACAATCCCATTTACCATCACATCAAAGAGAATAAATAATCTAGTAATAAACCTAGCTAAGGAGACCAAAGACCTGTACTCCAATAACTACAAGACACTGATGCAAGAAGCTGAAGATGACACCAACAGATGGAAAGATATACCGTGTTCTTGGATTGGAAGAATCAGTGTTGTTGACCAAACAACCCAGTGACCATACTACCCAAGGCAATCTACAGATTCAAAGCAATCCCTGTCAAAATAACAATGGCATTTTTCTCAGAACCAGAACAAATAATTTAAAAAAGTGTCTGGAAAAAGAAAAGAACCCCAATAGCTAAAACAATCTTGGGAATGAAGAACAGAGCTGGAGAAATCATGCTCCCTGACGTTAGACTATACTACAAAGCTGTAGTAATCAAAACAGTGCGGTTCTGGCCCCCAAACAGACACACAGATCAATGGAACAGGATAGAGAGGCGAGAAGTAAACCCACACACTTACCGTCAATTAATGTACGACAAAGGAAGCAAGGATATTGAATGGAGAAAAGACAGTCTCTTCAATAAGTGGCTCTGGGAAAACTGGACAGCTACCTGTCAAACAATGAACTTAGAACATTCTCTAACACCATATACAAAAATAAACTCAAAATAGATTAAAGATCTACATTTAAGACTGGATACTATAATACTCCTAGAGGAAAACATAGGCAGAACACTCTCTGACATAAATTACAGCAATAACTTTTTGGATCCATGTCCTAAAACAAAGGAAATAAAAGGAAAAATAAACAGCGGGGACCTAATTATACTTAAAAGCTTCTGCACAGCAAGGGAACCCACTGACTAAATTAAAACAACAACCTACTGAAGGGGAGAAAATATTTGCAAACGTTACAACTGACAAGGGAGCAATAACCACCATATATAAACAGCTCATACAATTCAACATCAAAAAAACAAATGACCCAACTAAAAACGGGCAGAACAACACAATAGACATTTGTCCAAAGAGGAAATGCAGGTGGCCAGCAGGCACGTGAAAAGATGCTCAGTATAATTAACCATCAGGGAAATGCAAATCAAAACCACAATGACATATCACCTTATACCTGTCAGAATGGCTACCTTCAAAAGGAACGCAAATAGCAAATGTTGGCGAAGATGTGGAGAGAAGGGATCCCTCCTACACTGTTGGTGGGGATGTAAATTGGTGTGACCACTCTGGAAAACAGTATGCCGTTTCTCAAAAAACTAAAACTAGAACTACCAAGTGACCCAGCAATTCCATTCCTGGGTATACATCTCAAAAAAAAAAAAAAAAAAAAAAAAAAAACCAGATACTAATTTGAAAAGATACACGCACCCAATATTCATAGCAGCGTTATCTACAATTGCCAAGATGTGGAAGGAACCTAAATGTCCATCAGCAGATGAATGGACACACACACACACAGACACACACACACACACACACAGAAACACCTCGGAATATTACTCAGCCATAAAAAACAAAATTTTGCCGTTTGCAGCAAGATGGATGGACTTGGAGGACATTATGCTAAGTGAAATAAATCAGACAGAGAAAGACAAATACTGCATGATATCAATTTATATGTGGACTCTAAAAAATACAACAAACTAGTGAGTATAACAAAGAAGAAGCAGGCTCATAGAGAACAAACTAGTGATTACCAGTGGGGAGGGGTGAGGGGCAAGGGGCAATATAGGGGTGAGGGAGTGGGAAGTACAAACTATTGGGTGTAAGGAAGGTTCAAGAATGTATTGCAGAACAAGGCGTATATAACCAATATTTTCTCATAACTGTAAATAAAATGTAATCTTTAAAAAGACTGTATAATAAAATAAAGTATACTGATATTTATTAAAACGAATAACATCTGAAACATCACTAAAGGAAATGAAGATGAACTTCCATATCATTGTAGAGAACAGGAGCCCAGAGATGCTGTACACCGTGTCCCCCCCACTGGCCCGGGCCCTCACTACTTAGGATGCTGACTCCTTGCTCCTCAGACACACAGTGAAGAGTCAGCCTCACTTCCTGCCCGGCAGGAGAAGCTGCCGGACAGGGGCCTAGAAGGAGCCCAGCTGCAAGTCTGGCTCAGGCCCCCTCTTCCTCATCACTCACTCGCTCTTCAGACAGGGACGGGAAAGAACTGGGACCCCTTCTATTGATCCTGAGGAAATGTTCCAGGACTTGCAGCTTGCTGGTCTCCGTGTAGGCCCGGGGACCCCACAGGAACTCGTGGCGAGCGGGATCGCTGTTGGCCACCTGCCGGTACTCCACGTACCCCTCCCGCACCCACACGTTGGTGATGAGCTCCCTGGGCTCCCCATAGATGAAGTGCTCCCTCCCAGCACACAGCCCCATCTTGCTAAGTGCTCCCCAGACTGCCTCCTCAGGAGCAAAGTCGCCCTCCAGGACAATCACACCCAGAAGTATCAGCAGGAGGCCAGTCTTGGGAATGCTCTGCCCATCGTCCTGCATGCCATCGTAGGTGAGGCCCAGGGTGGGGACCAGGACATACAAGTGCTCCCTGGGGTCCACCTCCTTCACATCCACCCCAAAGACCAGCTGCAGACACTCAGAGGCTTGGCTCAAGACCGCAGGGAAGTGGTCCTGGTCATCTCTGAGGACCGCATTCAGCATTTCCTCTTTTGAGGTCGGCTGCTTTGTGCGGTACTTGTGGAGCAGGAAGCCCATCAGGTCAACCATCATCAAATGTAATGCATCGTGGAGCCGGGACTCGGCATCTGCCGGGTCCTGCCCGGTGCTGGGCCCCTCCTCACCTTGGCTTCTGAGGCCATTGTCTTCCGACTGGCTCCAGGGAGGGGCTGCCACGGCTGTGGGGGAGGGGCAGACACCCTGAGGGCTCTGCGCGGGACTGGGTGTCCCAGAATCAGCCACCTCCTCGCCACTGCCCAGGAACAGGACTGAGTAGGAAGACGAGGAGGAGAAGGAGGAGGAGGAGGAGGAGGAGGAGGGAGACAACGGGGATGCGCCCTCCTCCTCCTCAACCCAAATGTCCTGCTCATCCTCGGAATCCTCAGCCTCTCTTGGGTCGTGAAAGTCGGCTTCAGTGTGGTGGAGGTCACGCATCTGAACGGGAGGCACGGTGAGTGGTGTCGGGCAGCTGAGAGCAGCGAGGGCAGGGGTGACAGATGGGGACCCACGGGCCTGGGGAAGAAAGGGAGTGTCAGTGGCCCGGGCTGAGAAACCCACCGTGGGGGGCTCTGACAAAGGCTACTTACAGGTCTCCTCTTCAGGGGTGCCCTCGGCCTCACAGGGGCTCTCCTCCTGGTGGACGGTCGTCTGTGAACCTGACGGGGGAAGTGAGGCGGCTCCTCAGGGTGCAGCCGGCACAGCCCGAGGTTCTGGGGGCAACACGGGGTGTGTGGAGTGGACGTTGGCCTCGCGGGGTCCCCTCTGTTCCGGGAGCCCCCGGGTACACACTCAGGGCCCACACCTCACCTTCAGTCCTGGCACTGCCAGCCTCCTGTGCTCTGTGACCCGAGAACACGTGTCTCAGACCTAGGCCTTCCCGGTGTCTGGAGCCCCTGGGAGAGAAAGGAGGGGAGACCTCGGATCTACACTGTGGCACAGCCCTGGACCCGCGTGCTGGCAGGAGGCCTGGGCTCTGGCAGGTTCCCACTCTTCTAGGGTGGGAGGTCCTGTCCGCGCTAACTCAGGGTCCTCACCGGGACTCCAAGCGGGACCTGGGATTCTGCTCTGCAACCACCTGAGGGCCCCATCCTGATAGTAGGTCCCCGGTCTCTCTGAGCCCTGGATGCCGAAGTCAGGACACACCACGTGTGCTACGCAGCGCTCGACTGTTCCCAGGGCTGACAGCAGGGGCAGGATCGGTTGCGTCCCCTCTGTTCTGGGATCTCGGGTCCCTCACTCCTCCCTCGGGGTCACCTTGACTCCTGGCAGGACCTGGGATTCCCCTCTCAGCCCACCTGAGGCCCCGCCCGTCATACCAAGACCCCAGTCCCTCTGAGACCCGCATTTCAGGAACTGCTGCCCGAGGTCCTCCCGCCCCATGGCCTCCCACGACTGACTCTGTTCTGGGGTCCAGGGTCCCTGAATGCAAACTCGCGGTTGTCACCTTCACTCCCAGGCGGCCCTGAGATTCTCTCCTCCGCAGACCTGAGGCCCCCTCCCTTTCACTATGTCCCCGGTCTGTCTGAGACTCGAATGCGGAAGTCAGGACAAACCACGTGGGCCTGTCGTCCCCTCGGGCCGCCGGACAGCTGAAAGCAAGGGCGACTCTCTGTGGGATGGCCACTTTTCTGGGTTCAGGGGCCCCTCCTTCCTGCTTGAGGGTCCTCACTTTGACTCAGGCGGCATGTAGCCTCCCCTTGGAGCCCCCGAGGCCCCGCCCCTCATCCCAGGACCCCAGTCCCTCCGAGACCCGGATGTCGGGAAATGCCACCGGTGGTCACCCTGCCCCTAGGCCTCCAAGGTCCAACACTGTCTTGGGGTCCAGGATCCTTCCGTTCTCCCTCGGGGTCCTCACTTTGACTCAGGCAGCATGTGGTCTCCCCTCTGGCCACCCAATCCCCGCCCCTCATCCCAGGACCCCAGTCCCTCGGAGACCCGGATGTCAGGAAATGCCACCGGTGGTCACCCTGCCCCTAGGCCTCCAAGGTCCAACACTGTCTTGGGGTCCAGGATCCTTCCGTTCTCCCTCGGGGTCCTCACTTTGACTCAGGCAGCATGTGGTCTCCCCTCTGGCCACCCAATCCCCGCCCCTCATCCCAGGACCCCAGTTCCTCGGAGACCCGGATGTCAGGAAATGCCACCGGTGGTCACCCTGCCCCTAGGCCTCCAAGGTCCAACACTGTCTTGGGGTCCAGGATCCTTCCGTTCTCCCTCGGGGTCCTCACTTTGACTCAGGCGGCATGTAGCCTCCCCTTGGAACCCCCGAAGACCCGCCCCTCATCCCAGGACCCCAGTCCCTCCGAGACCCGGATGGCGGGAAATGCCGCCGGTGCTTATTCCGACCTATGGCCTCCCAGGACCGACTGTGTTTTGGGGTCCAGGGTCCCTCACTGCTCGCTCGCGGTCGTCACCTTCACTCCTAGTGGGACCTGGGATTCTCTCCTCTGCAGATCTGAGGGTCCCCCCCTCATCTCACACGAAGTCCCCGGTCTCTGTGAGACCAGGGTGCCGCAGTCACGACACAACACGGGGGCCTGTCCTGCCCTCGGGCCTCCGGACAGCTGATAGCAAGGGCCCCTTTCTGTGGGATGGCCTCTTTTCCGGGTTCGGGGTCCCCTCAGTTTTCCCTCAGGGTCGTCACTTAGGCGTCGTGTCGTCTAGCCTCTGGCCACCCGAGGCCCCGCCCCTCATCGCAGGACCCCCGTCCCTCGGAGACCCGGGTGTGAGGAAGTCAGGGCCCCACGAGTGCTCATCCCACCCAGGCCCTCCCAGGGCTGACAGCAGGGTGGGGATCTGTGGTGCCCATGCTGTCCTCCGTCAGGGTCCTCACCTTGAGCCCTGGCGGGTCCTGGGACGCCCCCTTGTTGAGCCGAGCCCACACCTTCACACCAAGGCCCTCACTGCCCAGAGACCCCCAGGGGCGTCTGTGGACTCACAGCAGGTCACCAAGCCCAGGGCTTCCCAGGACTGTGGACGCCAGGCGCTGAGATGGATTCCCCGGGGGTCCCTCAGCCTTCCCTCTGCTCCTCACCTGGGCTCCAGGCTGGGCCTGGGCCCCTCCCTCTGCCCACCTCAGTTTGCTCCCCTTGGACCCAGGCCCCTCCACAGCCAGGACCCCCGAGAGGGAAGCGGGGGTGGGGGTTGGGGCACTGATCTCCGCCACCCTGCCTGCGGTCTCCCAGGGCTGACAGCAGAACCGACCTGGATTCCCTGCAACCCGAGTCCCTCCACACGGTTCTACCTTGACTCCTGGCAGCGCTGGGCTCCTTCCCTGTGCAGACCTGAAGCCGGCCTCCCTCACCCAGGCCCTCACCTCTCTCACCCCCCAGGGAGGGGGCATCAGCGCCCGTCACATCCGGACCCCGTGCCCGGGGGTCTCCCAGGGCTGTCGGGAGGGCCGGAGGTGGATTCCCTGTTTGGAATTCAGCCTCGGTGGGTGTTTCCTCCCTGCGATGTCCAGGACCATTCCTCATCTATGGCTTTGGATTCTGACCATCGAGGGGAGCTGACCCATCAGTGTAAGTGTCCAGCAGACCGTTTCCAAGAACACACCCCAGTAAATCCTACCCCAAGTTTGGGGCGGTTACCAAACCTCTTCAACTATATATGCCAGGACGGAGTACACTGTGAGCCACGTCAAACGCCACTCCTCCCTGCAGTTGGAGCATTCTGAGTGTCCTAGCAGCTCAGGCAGGATAACCAGGTCTCTAAGCATCCCTGAACAAAGTACACCTTCCCCCCTCGCCCAGGAGATGTATCCACGATCCCAGAGGGACTTCTCAGAGCAATCTCCCACCTGACACGTTCCTCTCACCACTAACAAGCGCCGTCTGCACGTCTGCCTGCCGCCACCACCCAGCTTCATTACCATCACCTCCCACAGAAGGACCTCCCCCACAGCTTCCCAAAGCCCCGAACTGCCCTGGCGCTGGGCACTTACACTTGGGTGCTCTCTCCCGGACCCCCACCCCCTCGCCCTATTTTTATTTGCCCTATGGGACTTAGGAGACCTTTCACCAACTTCCCGATGTGACTGCGGCTCCTAGACTATCCTAGGTGTGGGTTGTCCTGCTTTTCCGAGTGTCCCCACTGCTAACACCGAGCCCTCCAGAGAGCAGAGGCTTGGTGAACGTCTGCGGATGAACTGAGATGGTGAGCAGGGATCCTACTGATCCAGGTTGATTTTCTCCTACTTTCTTAACTAAGCCAGACAAATCCAGGTTATACACACATAATTATAATTTTATAGACTGACAGAAGAAAAGGGATAAGGAGCCAATAATTAACTATCGCTTACTTTTACTTCTCTCTTTCTTGACCCCACCAATTTTAGTGCTGATCACTCTCACATTTCCAAGTAAATTTCTATTCCAATGCGGTGTTACCTACTTTGGCATGACACAGTATGATGGAAACTTTCCCAATTTGTTTTACAAAATAGCAAAACTCAGTCTTGGGCTGCCTAAGTACCAGTACGTGTATAATCAATATCATCCACAAACTAAGATACTGAAGCTTATTAAATATTATTATTAATATACAGAAATCTGTTGCATCTTATACACTAACAAAGGAGTATCAGAAAGAGAAATTAAGGAAACAATCCCATTTACCATCACATCAAAGAGAATAAATAATCTAGTAATAAACCTAGCTAAGGAGACCAAAGACCTGTACTCCAATAACTACAAGACACTGATGCAAGAAGCTGAAGATGACACCAACAGATGGAAAGATATACCGTGTTCTTGGATTGGAAGAATCAGTGTTGTTGACCAAACAACCCAACGCAGCGCTCGACTGTGGCAATCTACAGATTCAAAGCAATCCCTGTCAAAATAACAATGGCATTTTTCTCAGAACCAGAACAAATAATTTAAAAAAGTGTCTGGAAAAAGAAAAGAACCCCAATAGCTAAAACAATCTTGGGAATGAAGAACAGAGCTGGAGAAATCATGCTCCCTGACGTTAGACTATACTACAAAGCTGTAGTAATCAAAACAGTGCGGTTCTGGCCCCCAAACAGACACACAGATCAATGGAACAGGATAGAGAGGCGAGAAGTAAACCCACACACTTACCGTCAATTAATGTACGACAAAGGAAGCAAGGATATTGAATGGAGAAAAGACAGTCTCTTCAATAAGTGGCTCTGGGAAAACTGGACAGCTACCTGTCAAACAATGAACTTAGAACATTCTCTAACACCATATACAAAAATAAACTCAAAATAGATTAAAGATCTACATTTAAGACTGGATACTATAATACTCCTAGAGGAAAACATAGGCAGAACACTCTCTGACATAAATTACAGCAATAACTTTTTGGATCCATGTCCTAAAACAAAGGAAATAAAAGGAAAAATAAACAGCGGGGACCTAATTATACTTAAAAGCTTCTGCACAGCAAGGGAACCCACTGACTAAATTAAAACAACAACCTACTGAAGGGGAGAAAATATTTGCAAACGTTACAACTGACAAGGGAGCAATAACCACCATATATAAACAGCTCATACAATTCAACATCAAAAAAACAAATGACCCAACTAAAAACGGGCAGAACAACACAATAGACATTTGTCCAAAGAGGAAATGCAGGTGGCCAGCAGGCACGTGAAAAGATGCTCAGTATAATTAACCATCAGGGAAATGCAAATCAAAACCACAATGACATATCACCTTATACCTGTCAGAATGGCTACCTTCAAAAGGAACGCAAATAGCAAATGTTGGCGAAGATGTGGAGAGAAGGGATCCCTCCTACACTGTTGGTGGGGATGTAAATTGGTGTGACCACTCTGGAAAACAGTATGCCGTTTCTCAAAAAACTAAAACTAGAACTACCAAGTGACCCAGCAATTCCATTCCTGGGTATACATCTCAAAAAAAAAAAAAACAAAAAAAAAAACCAGATACTAATTTGAAAAGATACACGCACCCAATATTCATAGCAGCGTTATCTACAATTGCCAAGATGTGGAAGGAACCTAAATGTCCATCAGCAGATGAATGGACACACACACACACAGACACACAGACACACACACACAGAAACACCTCGGAATATTACTCAGCCATAAAAAACAAAATTTTGCTGTTTGCAGCAAGATGGATGGACTTGGAGGACATTATGCTAAGTGAAATAAATCAGACAGAGAAAGACAAATACTGCATGATATCAATTTATATGTGGACTCTAAAAAATACAACAAACTAGTGAGTATAACAAAGAAGAAGCAGGCTCATAGAGAACAAACTAGTGATTACCAGTGGGGAGGGGTGAGGGGCAAGGGGCAATATAGGGGTGAGGGAGTGGGAGGTACAAACTATTGGGTGTAAGAAGGTTCAAGAATGTATTGCAGAACAAGGGGTATATAACCAATATTTTCTCATAACTGTAAATAAAATGTAATCTTTAAAAAGACTGTATAATAAAATAAAGTATATTGATATTTATTAAAACGAATAACATCTGAAACATCACTAAAGGAAATGAAGATGAACTTCCATATCATTGTAGAGAACAGGAGCCCAGAGATGCTGTACACCGTGTCCCCCCCACTGGCCCGGGCCCTCACTACCTAGGAGGCTGACTGCTTCCTCCTCAGACACACAGTGAAGAGTCAGCCTCACTTCCTGCCCGGCAGGAGAAGCTGCCGGACAGGGGCCTAGAAGGAGCCCAGCTGCAAGTCTGGCTCAGGCCCCCTCTTCCTCATCACTCACTCGCTCTTCAGACAGGGACGGGAAAGAACTGGGACCCCTTCTATTGATCCTGAGGAAATGTTCCAGGACTTGCAGCTTGCTGGTCTCCGTGTAGGCCCGGGGACCCCACAGGAACTCGTGGCGAGCGGGATCGCTGTTGGCCACCTGCCGGTACTCCACGTACCCCTCCCGCACCCACACGTTGGTGATGAGCTCCCTGGGCTCCCCATAGATGAAGTGCTCCCTCCCAGCACACAGCCCCATCTTGCTAAGTGCTCCCCAGACTGCCTCCTCAGGAGCAAAGTCGCCCTCCAGGACAATCACACCCAGAAGTATCAGCAGGAGGCCAGTCTTGGGAATGCTCTGCCCATCGTCCTGCATGCCATCGTAGGTGAGGCCCAGGGTGGGGACCAGGACATACAAGTGCTCCCTGGGGTCCACCTCCTTCACATCCACCCCAAAGACCAGCTGCAGACACTCAGAGGCTTGGCTCAAGACCGCAGGGAAGTGGTCCTGGTCATCTCTGAGGACCGCATTCAGCATTTCCTCTTTTGAGGTCGGCTGCTTTGTGCGGTACTTGTGGAGCAGGAAGCCCATCAGGTCAACCATCATCAAATGTAATGCATCGTGGAGCCGGGACTCGGCATCTGCCGGGTCCTGCCCGGTGCTGGGCCCCTCCTCACCTTGGCTTCTGAGGCCATTGTCTTCCGACTGGCTCCAGGGAGGGGCTGCCACGGCTGTGGGGGAGGGGCAGACACCCTGAGGGCTCTGCGCGGGACTGGGTGTCCCAGAATCAGCCACCTCCTCGCCACTGCCCAGGAACAGGACTGAGTAGGAAGACGAGGAGGAGAAGGAGGAGGAGGAGGAGGAGGAGGAGGGAGACAACGGGGATGCGCCCTCCTCCTCCTCAACCCAAATGTCCTGCTCATCCTCGGAATCCTCAGCCTCTCTTGGGTCGTGAAAGTCGGCTTCAGTGTGGTGGAGGTCACGCATCTGAACGGGAGGCACGGTGAGTGGTGTCGGGCAGCTGAGAGCAGCGAGGGCAGGGGTGACAGATGGGGACCCACGGGCCTGGGGAAGAAAGGGAGTGTCAGTGGCCCGGGCTGAGAAACCCACCGTGGGGGGCTCTGACAAAGGCTACTTACAGGTCTCCTCTTCAGGGGTGCCCTCGGCCTCACAGGGGCTCTCCTCCTGGTGGACGGTCGTCTGTGAACCTGACGGGGGAAGTGAGGCGGCTCCTCAGGGTGCAGCCGGCACAGCCCGAGGTTCTGGGGGCAACACGGGGTGTGTGGAGTGGACGTTGGCCTCGCGGGGTCCCCTCTGTTCCGGGAGCCCCCGGGTACACACTCAGGGCCCACACCTCACCTTCAGTCCTGGCACTGCCAGCCTCCTGTGCTCTGTGACCCGAGAACACGTGTCTCAGACCTAGGCCTTCCCGGTGTCTGGAGCCCCTGGGAGAGAAAGGAGGGGAGACCTCGGATCTACACTGTGGCACAGCCCTGGACCCGCGTGCTGGCAGGAGGCCTGGGCTCTGGCAGGTTCCCACTCTTCTAGGGTGGGAGGTCCTGTCCGCGCTAACTCAGGGTCCTCACCGGGACTCCAAGCGGGACCTGGGATTCTGCTCTGCAACCACCTGAGGGCCCCATCCTGATAGTAGGTCCCCGGTCTCTCTGAGCCCTGGATGCCGAAGTCAGGACACACCACGTGTGCTCATCCCGCATTGAGGCCTCCCAGGGCTGACAGCAGGGGCAGGATCGGTTGCGTCCCCTCTGTTCTGGGATCTCGGGTCCCTCACTCCTCCCTCGGGGTCACCTTGACTCCTGGCAGGACCTGGGATTCCCCTCTCAGCCCACCTGAGGCCCCGCCCGTCATACCAAGACCCCAGTCCCTCTGAGACCCGCATTTCAGGAACTGCTGCCCGAGGTCCTCCCGCCCCATGGCCTCCCACGACTGACTCTGTTCTGGGGTCCAGGGTCCCTGAATGCAAACTCGCGGTTGTCACCTTCACTCCCAGGCGGCCCTGAGATTCTCTCCTCCGCAGACCTGAGGCCCCCTCCCTTTCACTATGTCCCCGGTCTGTCTGAGACTCGAATGCGGAAGTCAGGACAAACCACGTGGGCCTGTCGTCCCCTCGGGCCGCCGGACAGCTGAAAGCAAGGGCGACTCTCTGTGGGATGGCCACTTTTCTGGGTTCAGGGGCCCCTCCTTCCTGCTTGAGGGTCCTCACTTTGACTCAGGCGGCATGTAGCCTCCCCTTGGAGCCCCCGAGGCCCCGCCCCTCATCCCAGGACCCCAGTCCCTCCGAGACCCGGATGGCAGGAAACGCCACAGGTGGTCACCCTGCCCCAAGGCCTCCAAGGTCCAACACTGTCCCGGGGTGCAAGATCCGTCCGTTCTCCCTCGGGGTCCTCACCTTGACTCAGGCAGCATGTGGTCTCCCCTCTGGCCACCCCAATCCCCGCCCCTCAACCCAGGACCCCAGTCCCTCCGAGACCCGGATGTCGGGAAATGCCACTGGTGGTCACCCTGCCCCTAGGCCTCCAAGGTCCAACACTGTTTTGGGGTCCAGGATCCCTCCGTTCTCCCTCGGGGTCCTCACTTTGACTCAGGCGGCATGAAGCCTCCCCTTGGAACCCCCGAGGCCCCGCCCCTCAACCCAGGACCCCAGTCCCTCCGAGACCCGGATGTCGGGAAATGCCACCGGTGGTCACCCTGCCCCTAGGCCTCCAAGGTCCAACACTGTCTTGGGGTCCAGGATCCCTCCGTTCTCCCTCGGGGTCCTCACTTTGACTCAGGCGGCATGTAGCCTCCCCTTGGAACCCCCGAAGCCCCGCCCCTCATCCCAGGACCCCAGTCCCTCCGAGACCCGGATGGCGGGAAATGCCGCCGGTGCTTATTCCGACCTATGGCCTCCCAGGACCGACTGTGTTTTGGGGTCCAGGGTCCCTCACTGCTCGCTCGCGGTCGTCACCTTCACTCCCAGTGGGACCTGGGATTCTCTGCTCTGCAGATCTGAGGGTCCCCCCCTCATCTCACACGAAGTCCCCGGTCTCTGTGAGACCAGGGTGCCGCAGTCACGACACAACACGGGGGCCTGTCCTGCCCTCGGGCCTCCGGACAGCTGATAGCAAGGGCCCCTTTCTGTGGGATGGCCTCTTTTCCGGGTTCGGGGTCCCCTCAGTTTTCCCTCAGGGTCGTCACTTAAGCGTCGTGTCGTCTAGCCTCTGGCCACCCGAGGCCCCGCCCCTCATCGCAGGACCCCCGTCCCTCGGAGACCCGGGTGTGAGGAAGTCAGGGCCCCACGAGTGCTCATCCCACCCAGGCCCTCCCAGGGCTGACAGCAGGGGCGGGGATCTGTGGGGCCCATGCTGTCCTCCGTCAGGGTCCTCACCTTGAGCCCCGGCGGGTCCTGGGACGCCCCCTTGTTGAGCCGAGCCCACACCTTCACACCAAGGCCCTCACTGCCCAGAGACCCCCAGGGGCGTCTGTGGACTCACAGCAGGCCACCAAGCCCAGGGCTTCCCAGGACTGTGGACGCCAGGCGCTGAGATGGATTCCCCGGGGGTCCCTCAGCCTTCCCTCTGCTCCTCACCTGGGCTCCAGGCTGGGCCTGGGCCCCTCCCTCTGCCCACCTCAGTTTGCTCCCCTTGGACCCAGGCCCCTCCACAGCCAGGACCCCCGAGAGGGAAGCGGGGGTGGGGGTTGGGGCACTGATCCCCGCAACCCTGCCTGCGGTCTCCCAGGGCTGACAGCAGAACCGACCTGGATTCCCTGCAACCCGAGTCCCTCCACACGGTTCTACCTTGACTCCTGGCAGCGCTGGGCTCCTTCCCTGTGCAGACCTGAAGCCGGCCTCCCTCACCCAGGCCCTCACCTCTCTCACCCCCCAGGGAGGGGGCATCAGCGCCCGTCACATCCGGACCCCGTGCCCGGGGGTCTCCCAGGGCTGTCGGGAGGGCCGGAGGTGGATTCCCTGTTTGGAATTCAGCCTCGGTGGGTGTTTCCTCCCTGCGATGTCCAGGACCATTCCTCATCTATGGCTTTGGATTCTGACCATCGAGGGGAGCTGACCCATCAGTGTAAGTGTCCAGCAGACCGTTTCCAAGAACACACCCCAGTAAATCCTACCCCAAGTTTGGGGCGGTTACCAAACCTCTTCAACTATATATGCCAGGACGGAGTACACTGTGAGCCACGTCAAACGCCACTCCTCCCTGCAGTTGGAGCATTCTGAGTGTCCTAGCAGCTCAGGCAGGATAACCAGGTCTCTAAGCATCCCTGAACAAAGTACACCTTCCCCCCTCGCCCAGGAGATGTATCCACGATCCCAGAGGGACTTCTCAGAGCAATCTCCCACCTGACACGTTCCTCTCACCACTAACAAGCGCCGTCTGCACGTCTGCCTGCCGCCACCACCCAGCTTCATTACCATCACCTCCCACAGAAGGACCTCCCCCCCAGCTTCCCAAAGCCCCGAACTGCCCTGGCGCTGGGCACTTACACTTGGGTGCTCTCTCCCGGACCCCCACCCCCTCGCCCTATTTTTATTTGCCCTATGGGACTTAGGAGACCTTTCACCAACTTCCCGATGTGACTGCGGCTCCTAGACTATCCTAGGTGTGGGTTGTCCTGCTTTTCCGAGTGTCCCCACTGCTAACACCGAGCCCTCCAGAGAGCAGAGGCTCGGTGAACGTCTGCGGATGAACTGAGATGGTGAGCAGGGATCCTACTGATCCAGGTTGATTTTCTCCTACTTTCTTAACTAAGCCAGACAAATCCAGGTTATACACACATAATTATAATTTTATAGACTGACAGAAGAAAAGGGATAAGGAGCCAATAATTAACTATCGCTTACTTTTACTTCTCTCTTTCTTGACCCCACCAATTTTAGTGCTGATCACTCTCACATTTCCAAGTAAATTTCTATTCCAATGCGGTGTTACCTACTTTGGCATGACACAGTATGATGGAAACTTTCCCAATTTGTTTTACAAAATAGCAAAACTCAGTCTTGGGCTGCCTAAGTACCAGTACGTGTATAATCAATATCATCCACAAACTAAGATACTGAAGCTTATTAAATATTATTATTAATATACAGAAATCTGTTGCATCTTATACACTAACAAAGGAGTATCAGAAAGAGAAATTAAGGAAACAATCCCATTTACCATCACATCAAAGAGAATAAATAATCTAGTAATAAACCTAGCTAAGGAGACCAAAGACCTGTACTCCAATAACTACAAGACACTGATGCAAGAAGCTGAAGATGACACCAACAGATGGAAAGATATACCGTGTTCTTGGATTGGAAGAATCAGTGTTGTTGACCAAACAACCCAGTGACCATACTACCCAAGGCAATCTACAGATTCAAAGCAATCCCTGTCAAAATAACAATGGCATTTTTCTCAGAACCAGAACAAATAATTTAAAAAAGTGTCTGGAAAAAGAAAAGAACCCCAATAGCTAAAACAATCTTGGGAATGAAGAACAGAGCTGGAGAAATCATGCTCCCTGACGTTAGACTATACTACAAAGCTGTAGTAATCAAAACAGTGCGGTTCTGGCCCCCAAACAGACACACAGATCAATGGAACAGGATAGAGAGGCGAGAAGTAAACCCACACACTTACCGTCAATTAATGTACGACAAAGGAAGCAAGGATATTGAATGGAGAAAAGACAGTCTCTTCAATAAGTGGCTCTGGGAAAACTGGACAGCTACCTGTCAAACAATGAACTTAGAACATTCTCTAACACCATATACAAAAATAAACTCAAAATAGATTAAAGATCTACATTTAAGACTGGATACTATAATACTCCTAGAGGAAAACATAGGCAGAACACTCTCTGACATAAATTACAGCAATAACTTTTTGGATCCATGTCCTAAAACAAAGGAAATAAAAGGAAAAATAAACAGCGGGGACCTAATTATACTTAAAAGCTTCTGCACAGCAAGGGAACCCACTGACTAAATTAAAACAACAACCTACTGAAGGGGAGAAAATATTTGCAAACGTTACAACTGACAAGGGAGCAATAACCACCATATATAAACAGCTCATACAATTCAACATCAAAAAAACAAATGACCCAACTAAAAACGGGCAGAACAACACAATAGACATTTGTCCAAAGAGGAAATGCAGGTGGCCAGCAGGCACGTGAAAAGATGCTCAGTATAATTAACCATCAGGGAAATGCAAATCAAAACCACAATGACATATCACCTTATACCTGTCAGAATGGCTACCTTCAAAAGGAACGCAAATAGCAAATGTTGGCGAAGATGTGGAGAGAAGGGATCCCTCCTACACTGTTGGTGGGGATGTAAATTGGTGTGACCACTCTGGAAAACAGTATGCCGTTTCTCAAAAAACTAAAACTAGAACTACCAAGTGACCCAGCAATTCCATTCCTGGGTATACATCTCAAAAAAAAAAAAAACAAAAAAAAAACCAGATACTAATTTGAAAAGATACACGCACCCAATATTCATAGCAGCGTTATCTACAATTGCCAAGATGTGGAAGGAACCTAAATGTCCATCAGCAGATGAATGGACACACACACACACAGACACACAGACACACACACACAGAAACACCTCGGAATATTACTCAGCCATAAAAAACAAAATTTTGCTGTTTGCAGCAAGATGGATGGACTTGGAGGACATTATGCTAAGTGAAATAAATCAGACAGAGAAAGACAAATACTGCATGATATCAATTTATATGTGGACTCTAAAAAATACAACAAACTAGTGAGTATAACAAAGAAGAAGCAGGCTCATAGAGAACAAACTAGTGATTACCAGTGGGGAGGGGTGAGGGGCAAGGGGCAATATAGGGGTGAGGGAGTGGGAGGTACAAACTATTGGGTGTAAGAAGGTTCAAGAATGTATTGCAGAACAAGGGGTATATAACCAATATTTTCTCATAACTGTAAATAAAATGTAATCTTTAAAAAGACTGTATAATAAAATAAAGTATATTGATATTTATTAAAACGAATAACATCTGAAACATCACTAAAGGAAATGAAGATGAACTTCCATATCATTGTAGAGAACAGGAGCCCAGAGATGCTGTACACCGTGTCCCCCCCACTGGCCCGGGCCCTCACTACCTAGGAGGCTGACTGCTTCCTCCTCAGACACACAGTGAAGAGTCAGCCTCACTTCCTGCCCGGCAGGAGAAGCTGCCGGACAGGGGCCTAGAAGGAGCCCAGCTGCAAGTCTGGCTCAGGCCCCCTCTTCCTCATCACTCACTCGCTCTTCAGACAGGGACGGGAAAGAACTGGGACCCCTTCTATTGATCCTGAGGAAATGTTCCAGGACTTGCAGCTTGCTGGTCTCCGTGTAGGCCCGGGGACCCCACAGGAACTCGTGGCGAGCGGGATCGCTGTTGGCCACCTGCCGGTACTCCACGTACCCCTCCCGCACCCACACGTTGGTGATGAGCTCCCTGGGCTCCCCATAGATGAAGTGCTCCCTCCCAGCACACAGCCCCATCTTGCTAAGTGCTCCCCAGACTGCCTCCTCAGGAGCAAAGTCGCCCTCCAGGACAATCACACCCAGAAGTATCAGCAGGAGGCCAGTCTTGGGAATGCTCTGCCCATCGTCCTGCATGCCATCGTAGGTGAGGCCCAGGGTGGGGACCAGGACATACAAGTGCTCCCTGGGGTCCACCTCCTTCACATCCACCCCAAAGACCAGCTGCAGACACTCAGAGGCTTGGCTCAAGACCGCAGGGAAGTGGTCCTGGTCATCTCTGAGGACCGCATTCAGCATTTCCTCTTTTGAGGTCGGCTGCTTTGTGCGGTACTTGTGGAGCAGGAAGCCCATCAGGTCAACCATCATCAAATGTAATGCATCGTGGAGCCGGGACTCGGCATCTGCCGGGTCCTGCCCGGTGCTGGGCCCCTCCTCACCTTGGCTTCTGAGGCCATTGTCTTCCGACTGGCTCCAGGGAGGGGCTGCCACGGCTGTGGGGGAGGGGCAGACACCCTGAGGGCTCTGCGCGGGACTGGGTGTCCCAGAATCAGCCACCTCCTCGCCACTGCCCAGGAACAGGACTGAGTAGGAAGACGAGGAGGAGAAGGAGGAGGAGGAGGAGGAGGAGGAGGGAGACAACGGGGATGCGCCCTCCTCCTCCTCAACCCAAATGTCCTGCTCATCCTCGGAATCCTCAGCCTCTCTTGGGTCGTGAAAGTCGGCTTCAGTGTGGTGGAGGTCACGCATCTGAACGGGAGGCACGGTGAGTGGTGTCGGGCAGCTGAGAGCAGCGAGGGCAGGGGTGACAGATGGGGACCCACGGGCCTGGGGAAGAAAGGGAGTGTCAGTGGCCCGGGCTGAGAAACCCACCGTGGGGGGCTCTGACAAAGGCTACTTACAGGTCTCCTCTTCAGGGGTGCCCTCGGCCTCACAGGGGCTCTCCTCCTGGTGGACGGTCGTCTGTGAACCTGACGGGGGAAGTGAGGCGGCTCCTCAGGGTGCAGCCGGCACAGCCCGAGGTTCTGGGGGCAACACGGGGTGTGTGGAGTGGACGTTGGCCTCGCGGGGTCCCCTCTGTTCCGGGAGCCCCCGGGTACACACTCAGGGCCCACACCTCACCTTCAGTCCTGGCACTGCCAGCCTCCTGTGCTCTGTGACCCGAGAACACGTGTCTCAGACCTAGGCCTTCCCGGTGTCTGGAGCCCCTGGGAGAGAAAGGAGGGGAGACCTCGGATCTACACTGTGGCACAGCCCTGGACCCGCGTGCTGGCAGGAGGCCTGGGCTCTGGCAGGTTCCCACTCTTCTAGGGTGGGAGGTCCTGTCCGCGCTAACTCAGGGTCCTCACCGCGACTCCAAGCGGGACCTGGGATTCTGCTCTGCAACCACCTGAGGGCCCCATCCTGATAGTAGGTCCCCGGTCTCTCTGAGCCCTGGATGCCGAAGTCAGGACACACCACGTGTGCTCATCCCGCATTGAGGCCTCCCAGGGCTGACAGCAGGGGCAGGATCGGTTGCGTCCCCTCTGTTCTGGGATCTCGGGTCCCTCACTCCTCCCTCGGGGTCACCTTGACTCCTGGCAGGACCTGGGATTCCCCTCTCAGCCCACCTGAGGCCCCGCCCGTCATACCAAGACCCCAGTCCCTCTGAGACCCGCATTTCAGGAACTGCTGCCCGAGGTCCTCCCGCCCCATGGCCTCCCACGACTGACTCTGTTCTGGGGTCCAGGGTCCCTGAATGCAAACTCGCGGTTGTCACCTTCACTCCCAGGCGGCCCTGAGATTCTCTCCTCCGCAGACCTGAGGCCCCCTCCCTTTCACTATGTCCCCGGTCTGTCTGAGACTCGAATGCGGAAGTCAGGACAAACCACGTGGGCCTGTCGTCCCCTCGGGCCGCCGGACAGCTGAAAGCAAGGGCGACTCTCTGTGGGATGGCCACTTTTCTGGGTTCAGGGGCCCCTCCTTCCTGCTTGAGGGTCCTCACTTTGACTCAGGCGGCATGTAGCCTCCCCTTGGAGCCCCCGAGGCCCCGCCCCTCATCCCAGGACCCCAGTCCCTCCGAGACCCGGATGGCAGGAAACGCCACAGGTGGTCACCCTGCCCCAAGGCCTCCAAGGTCCAACACTGTCCCGGGGTGCAAGATCCGTCCGTTCTCCCTCGGGGTCCTCACCTTGACTCAGGCAGCATGTGGTCTCCCCTCTGGCCACCCCAATCCCCGCCCCTCAACCCAGGACCCCAGTCCCTCCGAGACCCGGATGTCGGGAAATGCCACTGGTGGTCACCCTGCCCCTAGGCCTCCAAGGTCCAACACTGTTTTGGGGTCCAGGATCCCTCCGTTCTCCCTCGGGGTCCTCACTTTGACTCAGGCGGCATGAAGCCTCCCCTTGGAACCCCCGAGGCCCCGCCCCTCAACCCAGGACCCCAGTCCCTCCGAGACCCGGATGTCGGGAAATGCCACCGGTGGTCACCCTGCCCCTAGGCCTCCAAGGTCCAACACTGTCTTGGGGTCCAGGATCCCTCCGTTCTCCCTCGGGGTCCTCACTTTGACTCAGGCGGCATGTAGCCTCCCCTTGGAACCCCCGAAGCCCCGCCCCTCATCCCAGGACCCCAGTCCCTCCGAGACCCGGATGGCGGGAAATGCCGCCGGTGCTTATTCCGACCTATGGCCTCCCAGGACCGACTGTGTTTTGGGGTCCAGGGTCCCTCACTGCTCGCTCGCGGTCGTCACCTTCACTCCCAGTGGGACCTGGGATTCTCTGCTCTGCAGATCTGAGGGTCCCCCCCTCATCTCACACGAAGTCCCCGGTCTCTGTGAGACCAGGGTGCCGCAGTCACGACACAACACGGGGGCCTGTCCTGCCCTCGGGCCTCCGGACAGCTGATAGCAAGGGCCCCTTTCTGTGGGATGGCCTCTTTTCCGGGTTCGGGGTCCCCTCAGTTTTCCCTCAGGGTCGTCACTTAAGCGTCGTGTCGTCTAGCCTCTGGCCACCCGAGGCCCCGCCCCTCATCGCAGGACCCCCGTCCCTCGGAGACCCGGGTGTGAGGAAGTCAGGGCCCCACGAGTGCTCATCCCACCCAGGCCCTCCCAGGGCTGACAGCAGGGGCGGGGATCTGTGGGGCCCATGCTGTCCTCCGTCAGGGTCCTCACCTTGAGCCCCGGCGGGTCCTGGGACGCCCCCTTGTTGAGCCGAGCCCACACCTTCACACCAAGGCCCTCACTGCCCAGAGACCCCCAGGGGCGTCTGTGGACTCACAGCAGGCCACCAAGCCCAGGGCTTCCCAGGACTGTGGACGCCAGGCGCTGAGATGGATTCCCCGGGGGTCCCTCAGCCTTCCCTCTGCTCCTCACCTGGGCTCCAGGCTGGGCCTGGGCCCCTCCCTCTGCCCACCTCAGTTTGCTCCCCTTGGACCCAGGCCCCTCCACAGCCAGGACCCCCGAGAGGGAAGCGGGGGTGGGGGTTGGGGCACTGATCCCCGCAACCCTGCCTGCGGTCTCCCAGGGCTGACAGCAGAACCGACCTGGATTCCCTGCAACCCGAGTCCCTCCACACGGTTCTACCTTGACTCCTGGCAGCGCTGGGCTCCTTCCCTGTGCAGACCTGAAGCCGGCCTCCCTCACCCAGGCCCTCACCTCTCTCACCCCCCAGGGAGGGGGCATCATTGTCTGTCACATCCGGACCCCGTGCCCGGCTGTCTCCCAGGGCTGTCGGGAGGGTCCGGAGGTGGATTCCAGGCGACCTCAGTCTCCTGTGTACTCACCTTGACTCTTGACAAGACCTGGGAGCCGCCCTGAGTCCACCGGAGACTTAGCCCCTGATACCAACCCTTTGACTCTCCGAGTTTGCAGAGGAGGTGGGGGCGGGGTTGTGCTCAGCCTCATAGCCCCTCCCGGGGTCCCCCAGGATTCGTCCTCGGGGCCTAGTTTCATTCGCAGGGACCCTCCGTCCTGGGGTGGTTGGACCCTCTGTCCTCACCCAGGATAGTCCTCACCCACCCTTCTCAGACAGAGGCTGCAGTCCCAGCAAAGATCCTGGAGGGCAGCTGCCAGCCCGTGTCCGTGACCGTCGGGGAGCAGATTGCAACACACATTGTGTCGGGGGCTCCTGGCCAGCCAGCCTGACTTCGGAGACGGTCTGTTCTGCCAGGTTTCTTCTCTACCTGGAGGAAGCTGAGCAGTGGGATTTGGGGAGGCCCTGCTGTTTTGAGTTTATCTAACTTTACATTGTCTAGCGCAATAGTTTTTGTTTTCTGAACCCTTATTTCTAGTAAACAATACATTTTATATCTCTCCCAAGCCTATTTTTAGAATATATATTTGTGTATGTGTGTGTATATATAGGTAATTTCATGAAAGAATACCTGCCCTTACTGTCTGTGGGTCCCTCGTCATTCTATTTTTCATCCATTCTGTACATTCTCTAATAATTTTTGGCTGACCTGTCCTCACCCACTAAAGGTAGTTTCAGATGGCTGTAGATAGCACAGATTCCAGAATCGTATGCCTCAGTCAGCACCATCTTTCCTGCTGTCTGATATTTCCCCAGGGCTACTGGCATGTGTGGTGTGAGAGCCTGGCTCAGATGTGTGCGGTGAAGCAGGAAAGAAGCTGAAGCATTTCCCCTACCCGTCCTGCCATCTGCATCTGTGCAGCCCACAGCAACCCCCCACTTCCCTGCTGCTCCCCGCTCCCCCACCACAAACACAAGAACCAGCTCCCCACAGTCAGCAGTCTCCCCTAGGGCTTTCTCATGCTTTGTTGTTTAGATTTTGTTGTTGGTTTTCCCCCCCTGCTTTTTCCTATAGTTTTCCAGGTTTAATTTGGGGAGCAGAAGTCAGCAGTCTGAGCTTGACTGTCATCTTGGTAGCTACAGAGAAGGCACTAAATCTGTATATCACTTAAGCAGAACTGGTGTATTCTGGTCCCCATCGATGAGTATGATACACTGCTCCATTTATTTGGGACTTCTGCTACCTGAATCCATCAGTAAACTTGCATAATTTACTTGTATTCTGATATGTATTTATATAGCTATATAAAACTATGTAGCCATATATTATCTGGATCCTATATATATATATAATACACGTTATTATACATCGTTATACAATTTTATGTATAGTTACATGGATCTTGCTCGTTTTCATCAGGCTGCTTCATAGGTAATTTTTGGATCTTGTTGCTGTTTTGAATGCAGTATTTTCTGTTACATGTTCTAATTAGTTAGTATTAGTTGTGTGACAGAACTCTGTATTTTGCTATAATGATCTTCCTTACACTAGGTGAAGTCTCATTCACTTGAGTATCCAATGTGCCTACTGCTTTGAGTTTTTAAAATAGATGACCAGATTGTTAGCCAACACTGTCTCTTTTCAATATTTATACATCTTATTCATGTGACATCCACAGCTCTGGCTTTGTGTTCCAGTACAGTTGTGAATGGTAGAAGTGAGAATATTTATCTCTGTGTAGTTCTTGACTAACGGGAATGCTTCTAATAGTTCACATGTAAGTATGTGTTTATTGTCTATTTTAGGAAATGGAAGTTCTTTCTCATCTTAGTTTGAACTCGTCCTGAATTCCTTTAAAAGACTTTCTTAACCCATTGATGTGATCAAATTTTTAAAAATTTCCTCTGACCTGTTAGGAATTACCATTGAAGATATTTTCAAATATTAAATCATATTTTCATTCCTCAGACACAGACTGTTGGTTTAATTCACTGACTTGTTGAATGTGCTATTTATTTAGGATATTTGCTGTTTGAATGAACTTGGCGCATGCATTCTTCTTGTGGCATGCTCACATCTAGTTTTTTTAAATTATTTTTATTGAAGTACAGTCAGTTACAATATGTCAATTTCTGATGTACAGCATAATGCCCCAGTCATGCATATATATGCATATGTATATATACACACACACATATATATTTTTGAATGATAGCTAGCCTGGGAGAAAGAGTTGAATAATTGTGCGTCTTTTCACGTGTTTGGAAGAGTTGGCATAAGATGGTGATGAGTGTGCCCTGACCATTTGGTAGAACTGGTCTCCAAAAAGTACCTGTCCTGGAACATTTGATGGTGACTTGAGCTTTAAATACAGTTTCAGTTTGTATTTTGGGGTTAAGGTTTTCTATTACTGTATGGGTAACTTGGTCACTTTTTTTCCTAAAGAGTGATGACTTAGGATTTCAAGTTTAATTACATGATAGTTATAAGGAAATGTTTTCTTACAGAAAGATTAAAACATATACAATAGTAGAGAGAATACAAAATAAACCCAATATACCTATCACTGAGCATGAAAAACCTTAAATACGTGGCAACCTGGCTCCAGTTATTTCCCCACCTAGCCCACATCTCAGTCTCTGGAATAATGGGACACAGACCCAAGACATCACATCATTTTATGTCTAAATATTTCAATATGCATTTCTAAAAGATAAGGACTTCTTTTTAATAAACCATAAACCCAATACAATTACCACTTCAAAAAATTAAATGTCATTCATATCATCAGATGTCCAGTTTTTTTCACATTTACCTGGGAGCCTTATACGTTTTCAGAAACTTGAATTGGTGTCCAAATATGGTCCACACCTTGTGGTTATTCATTATGTTCCTCAAGTCTTAAAAATCTGTGAATTCCTTTCACGTCACGTCTTTTTCCTTAAATTTTTTTTGGTAGGGGAAAAAACAGGTCTCGTGTTCTGTCCAGTACCTCATAGTGCAGATCTTAGTGAAAGTAACATTTCGGTGCCCTTTAACATGTCTTCCAGCCTCTTGTATTTCGTTAAAGTAGTGATTATAGGTATAAGCTTGATCGGACTGAGGTGCTGTGTGTTTGTTTTATTGTTGCTGTTTTACAAGACCACTGCATAGGTGATGCTGTGTACTTCCAGTAGGAGGGACAATAGTGTCTGGTTGTCTCTCTCTGTGCTGATGCTGGCAGTCATTGATGATCATCACCTTTACCCACAAATCCATTATGGCGTTGCTGAATGGCAATGCTCTCATTCTCTCTTTCTTTCTTGCTTTGTTTATTAGCTGAAAAACTTCTGTATGTAGAAACTTTTCCTTGACCACATCCACCATTTGGTTATACTGAGGGAAAGGTATCACATATTTGTAGTGTTTGCTTACAATATTTAAATCTCCTCTGCATTTGTATTTTGTACAATTTATTTAACTTATATTGTTTGCTTTTTTCATTAATAATTGGGCATATTTGCAAAAAAAATTCTACTTCATGAGTATTTTGAAAGAACTGGCTTTTGTTATTCAGCTCTACTGTTTTCCATTTCACTATTTCTGCATTTATATTTATTATTTCTTACCTTCTAATTCTATGTATTTCCCTCTGAGTATCACTTGGGCTGTATCACACAGATGGTTTTATATAGCTTTGTATGTATTGCTTAAGTTTGTGACAAGTTGAAGCTATCACTATTATTTAGTTATTAGACTTTTTTCAACATACGTACAAAAACTAAAGTGAGTTAAATTATTATTTTTATTTATTCATTTATTTATTTTTATTAAGGCATTGCTTAAACAGAAGTTTTAGGTTCACAGCAAAATTGAGAGGAAAGTACGGAGGTTTCCCATGTAGCCCCAGCTCCCACACATGCATAGCCTTCCCCAATATCAACATCCCACACCAGAGTGGTACATTTGCTACAACTGATCAACCTATACTGAAACCTCATAAAGAGTCGAAGGTAATGGTTGACATTCAGGTTCACTCTGATGTTGTATATTCTGTGGGTTTGGGCAAATGTATGACATGTACCCATCATTATTGTATCACACAGAGCACTTTCACTGCCCTAAAAGTTCTCTCTGCTCAGCCTATTCATCTGCCCCCCAACCCTGCCTCAACTCCTGACAGCACTGATTTTTTTTCCCCCAAAGACTCCATAGTTTTACCTTTTCCAGAATGTCATATAATTGGAATCATACAGTATGTAGCCTCTTCAGATTGGCTTCCTTTACTTAATAATATGCATGGAAGTTTCCTCCATGTCACTTCATGGCTCAATGGCTCATTTCTTTTCAGTCCTGAATAATATTCTATTGACTGGATGTACCACATTTTATGTATGCGTTCACTCACTAAAGAACATCTTTGTTACTTCCAAGTTTGGGCAATTATGAATAAGGCTGCAATAACCATCCATTTGCAGATTTTTGTGATTTTAGTCCTCAGCTCCTTTGGGTAAATGCAAAGATTGTGATTGTTGGGTTGTATTGTAGGAGTATGTGTAGTTTTGTAAGAAACCTCCAAACTGTCTTCCAAAATGGCTGTATCATTTTGCATTCCCACCAGCAATGAATGAGAGTTCTTGTTGTTCCACATTCTTATTAGCATTTGGTGTTGTCCATGTTCCAGGTTTTGGCCATTTTAATAGGTGTCCAGTTGTATCTTATTGTTATTTTAATTTGAATTTCTGAGTTGACATTTGATGTGGAGTGTCTTTTCATATGCTTATTTCCCATATGTATATCTTCTTTGGTGAGGTGTCTGTTAAAGTCTTTGGCCCATTTTAAAATAAAGTTTTTTGAACCAACAACTCAATCCAAAAATGGGCAGAAGAGCTAAACAAGCAATTCTCCAATGAAGACATACAAATGGCCAATATACCCATGAAAAAATACTCAATATCACTAATTATCAGAGAAATGCAAATCAAAACTACAATGACATATTACCTCACACCACTCAGAATGGCCTTCACTCACAAGTCCACAAACGATAAATGCTGGAGAGGGTGTGGAGAAAAGGCAACCCTCCTATAATGTTGGTGGGAATGTAGTTTGGTGAAGCTGTTATGGAAAACAGTATGGTGATTCCTCAGAAGACTAAAAATAGACTTACCATATGATCCAGCAATCCCAGTCCTTGGCATATATCTATCTAGAGGGAACCTTAATTCAAAAAGATACATGCACCCCAATGTTCATAGCAGCACTATTTACAATAGCTAAGACATGGAAACAACCTAAATTTCCACCAAAAGATGATTGGATAAAGAAGCTGTGGTATATTTTACAATGGAATACTACTGAGCCATAAAAAAGAATAAAATAATGCCATTTGCAGCAACATGGATGGACCTAGAGATCGTCATTATAAGTGAAGTAAGCCAGAAGGAAAAGGAAAAATACCATATGATATCACTTATATGTGGAATCTAAAAAAAAAAAAGACAAACTTATTTACAAAACAAAAACAGACTCATGGACATAGAAAACAAACTTATGGTTACTGGGTGGGAAAGTGGGTGGGAAAGAATAAATTTGGGAGTTTGAGATTTGCAAATGTTGGCCACTATATATAAAGGTAGATTAAAAAGAGCAGTTTCATCTGTACAGCATAGGAAACGATATTCAATATCTTGTAATAACCTTTAATGAAAAAGAATATGAAAATAAATTTATGTATGTATATGCATGACTGGGATATTGTGCTGTTCACCAGAAACTGACACATTATAACTGACTGTACTTCAATTAAAAAAATAAAAAAATAAAGTGGGTTCTTGAAGACAATATATTATTAGGTCTTCTTTGTTTGATTCACTCTGACAACCTCTGTCTTTTTATTGGTACATTCAGACCATTGATGTTCAAAGTGACTACTGATATAATTGGATTAACACCTACCATATTTGTTACTGTTCTCTAATGGTTGCCCTTATTCTTTGTTCCTATTTTTGCCTTCTGCTATTTTTCTGTCTTTTGTAGTTTTTATTCAGTATTTTATATGATTCCATTTTACTCCTTTCATAGCATATCAGTTATACTTACAAAAAAACCTTTTGTTATTTTTTGACTTAGAGTTTGCAATATAATTTTAAGGCTAATCCATGTCTACTTTCACATAAAACTATACTGCTTCATGGATAGTGTGACTACATTATAATAACAAAGTAATCCTAATTCCTCCTTCTGGTCCCTTATAATATTGCAGTCATTTATTTGACTTTTATATAAGCATACATTTTATATATACATATATATATACACACACACACACACACACACATATATGGCATCAACAAACATACATTACAAATACATTGTTGTGTTATTATTTTGAATAAATATCTCTTAGATGAATTAAAATTTTAAAATGTAAGTTTTCATTTTACCTTCTCTTATTCCCTCTTTGATGCTTTTCCTTAGTCCATGTAGATTTGATACCAAGAAAAGTTGTTTATTTTTTTGTCTCTTCAGCATTTTACTGATTTTTAAGAAGGAGTAGTGACTTTGTTTTCTTACATGTGGAACTGGAAACGGAAATTCTAAAAATTATTTTTGAGAAGGCTATAAGGAGGATAAGAGAGATAAAATGTCATTTGGAGGAGATTCCATGGTCCAGGGGTATTTTATTTTATTTTATTTTATTTTTTGTTATTAGTTATAAAGAGAAAACATGTTTAACTTGCTGGTGACAGAGTTGGTTTATCCCAGGAATGCAAAGAAATTTAGCACTAAAAAAAAAAAAATCAATGTTATTGACGTTGTGTAGCAGTCAGGGATTACCCAGGAAAATAGAAACCTCTTTAAATATTTAACACAGTGAAAATTTAACCTAGAGGACTGATTATACTAGTGGTACAGAAGCCAAATGAGAGAAATTTGGGGAACCCACTAATTAGCAACATGAGAAAGTCAATCTGACCTCCAGCCTAGAAGGACAAAGAGAGGTGGTAGTGTCACATGAACCTAGGTGTTGGATTCCACAGGATTTGAAGGCATGGTGGGTCAATGTGACAGTGGCTGGACCCCCTGGGAATATGTAGTCATTGCAGGAGAAGCCATCTGATGCAGAGGAAGGAGGAAAAACTGACTGCTCTATCCTCCTGGGTTCTAATCTCTTGATGATGCTTCCAGCTGGCTGAACTAAAATGGTAGCCAAATATTGGTGAGCCTAGGAATTGCAGCCGTTAGGGGTTAATACTTGTATAATTGAGAACAGAGCAGAGGAAGAATGAGGGATAGATATGGACATAAATAGAACCAGGGATGTCTTACTATATCAACAGATTGAATAAGAACAATCATATATAATTTGATAAATAAAAGTGTCTAATAAAAATATACCTCTATTCATAATAAAAACATTAGTCCCAGAGTATAAAATGTATATCCATGAGTCCATACTGATATAAACAAATGACCGTCCTTTCTCTTGTTGATGTGATGTATTACATTGATTGATTTGCATATGTTGAACCAGCCTTGTGTCCCTGTGTCCATCAACAGATGACTGGATAAAGAAGATGTGGTATATTTATACAATGGAATACTACTCAGCCATAAAAACCGACAACATAATGCCATTTGCAGCAACATGGATGCTCCTGGAGAACGTCATTCTAAGTGAAGTAAGCCAGAAAGAGAAAGAAAAATACCATATGAGATCGCTCATATGTGGAATCTAAAAAACAAAAACAAAAACAAACAAACAAACAAAAACAAAGCATAAATACAGGACAGAAATAGACTCATAGACAGAGAATACAGACTTGTGGTTGCCAGGGGAGTGGAGGGTGGGAAGGGATAGACTGGGATTTCAAAACTGTAGAATAGATAAACAAGATTACACTGTATAGCACAGGGAAATATACACAAAATGTTATGATAACTCAGAGAGAAAAAAATGTGACAATGAGTGTGTATATGTCCATGAATGACTGAAAAATTGTGCTGAACACTGGAATTTGACACAACATTGTAAAATGATTATAAATCAATAAAAAATGTTAAAAAATAAAAAAAACAAAAAAACAAATGACTGGATAAATAAATAAATGGGGAAGAATAGACAAATCTCTCATGCAGAAGAATTACAAATCATTTATGTAGATAGTCCCCACTCAAGGAAGGGGAGCATAACTCCTTACTCCTTAAGTGTGTGCTGTGCATAACAACCTCTTTCCAAACAAATTACAATGTGGAAAGGGGCAGAGAGTAACTTTACAGTAGAGAAGCCTGAAATGTATAACCTCAGTTGTGCATGTGAGTGAAGTGTCTCCTTTCCAACTACAACATTGAATCACTAGTGTGAGATTCCCCACTTCCCCTTCCCCTTGTTACAAAGATTAGAGAAACACAAGTCATCGAAGACCCTGTCAGCTTGTCCCTGAGTGGCTCCCTTGATGACCTGCAATGGACACACACTGTGAGGAGGAAAAAAGTCACTGGGATTTGGGGATTGTTACTACAGCAGCACCCACTTTACCTCTCCTGATTTTCCTGTAATATATTGGGCATTACATGGTTGGCCATTGTCTAGAGTCTTTTCTACTTATTGGAAAGGAAGATGAGCATCTCACTTCTCTTAGCAAAGTACCCACATACTCCTCTGAGTGGCAGGATGAGGAGAGCACTCAAGGGCCACAAGGTCCACCTGGGGTTGCAGGCCACTTACAGAACCTGAGTTGTTGACAAGAAATTAACCAGCAGAAAAGAACTCAGTAGCTAAGGCCAGGCTCCAGAAGTACTGTGAAATCTACCCTTCTACCTCCAAATGCATTTTCTCTTTCTGAGTGGAACTGTGACAACACCAGCCCCACCCTCCTTGGGCAGATCACATCTGTCAGGTGCGAATGCACAGCTCTCCTGTCCTGCTTTGGGCACAAAAGGGACCACAGAGGAGGAGACATTAGGTTAAGGTTCCTGTTGCAACTCCAAGGTTTTCATCAAAAGGTGCTTCGAGGCAGGTGCACTGACACATGAGGGCCACAGCAAGGACCTTCTGCATCCTCAGCAGGATGTTTTAATGTGGCTCTAACAAACTTTTTAAAAGCTGAGCATGCCCCTCTTCCCACCCCTACAGGGCTTTCTTGTGGTCTGTTCTGCACATCCACATTGCAAAGGAGACTTTAAAAAAATGTCCTTTATGAAGACCTTTTCTCACCAAAAATGTAAATAAATGTCCACACTGTATTTTGACACAATGGCTTGCTATGTTTTAAAATTTTTGTTTTAAATGATTAAACTGATTTGTACAAAAGTGTAAACTAATTTCAACTGTGACATCACTGTTTCCCCTCCTCTTGAAAACCATGTTTTCAGATGTCCCAGGGTAGGAGGTGGATGTGAAAAGATGTGGGGAGGCAAAGGTGAATAATGGAAGCCAGAGATTTCCTGGACCCAGACAGACATCCCTCCGAATGCAACAGAGAGAAAACACAATGACCCATAAGCATATTTGCAATTATATTTATTTTCTCCTTTTGGCTATCTACAAACCTTTATTTCAGCAAATTTTTCAGAAATATCATTTTATGCTTCTTCATGTTTTCCTTTTTAGAAGTCAGGACTGGTCAAGGTCTTTTTCATGCAAAAGCACACATTTAATGAGACAAAGAGGGAACCGGGTTATCTTCAGGGGTCTCTGCTGCTCTGAGCCTCTTGCCAGTCAGACCATTCAGGGTACATGGGTCTTGGTCATCTTTCTTTCTTGGTTTTCACTGCCTGGGCCCAGTATCACTTCTGAAGAACTGTGTGTGTGTAGTTTTACTGTATTTCATCTGCTTTCAGAATGGCACTGCCTTAGCTGGCCTCTGAAGAATTCCAGGCACTGTAGCCAGTTATGCTGGACTCGGGTACTTTCAGTTCTGGTGATGACTACTGACCCCGGGGATGCAGTCTGGCAAGATGGTGGGTGCAAAGTCTCACATATGTTGAGTCAACAGAGGTGACCCTGACCAACTGGGGGTATTTCATAATATATCAGGGAAACATTGTAACACCCTCCCCCCTCCCTATCCTGAAAACCCAACTCTGATAATAGAGAATTTGTATTGATCACAGGACATGATACAAAAACACATATTACACACTGCACTTTCAGTAGGACAAGTCACAATTTCTTTTGGTGCTCATCACCACAGCAGGGTACCATGCAGGTGGAAAGCTTAATGAATGTATTCATTAGTTAATAGCTCAAAGGGTTAGCGCTTTTATGTACAGAATAAGGAAACCTCATTAATAATGGCCACAATCTCAGCAAAAATCAGCTCTAAATATGCAAAGACTTTGCAGCCTTGCTATTAACAAGATGACACGGATTGTAAGAATACATTTGACAAGCTCCAGTAAGACCCAATAGATCATCTGTTATCTCTGCAAAGGTGCCGCACAATAGCAGATGGAATAGGCAAGAACTTGGTAGGAAACATGTCACACATCACCACAACAAAATGACACTTTGGAGACCCAGAGATCTCCTTCCCGTGGTAGTGGTGAAGGGCTTTTAGGGGGAAAGTTAATAGGATAGCTCATCTGAGGAAAAGAAAGGAAGGTGGGTAGAGGAATAAAGTGGGGGTTGCTCCATTCCCGACTGAGCAAGACCTTTCCCTCTTCCCAAGCTCCAAATTATCTGTCACCACAAGTACTCTCTGATTGGGCTGAGAAATGCTCCAGTGGGCTGAGCCCCAGGAGCACCCTGCTAGATGCTCTGCACTTCCAGAGTTACTTGGTGAGAGGTGAGGAGTGGGAGGGGATGTCGGCAGCCAGCTGGAGGATGGTGTGCCTGTACAGCTGGGGTCAGCTAAAGGTGGGACTCAACAACGACACTGACGACAGAACACACAGAGAACATGACAAGGGGAGATCTGGCAATTGTCAGGCAAAAATGACCAAGTCTATGGCAAACTCAAAGGTTCAAGTTTCTGAAAAGATGTTATTGCCAAACCTCCACCTCACCTTGACACTGAATCTCACATTGTGAGTCGCAGTAGTTCAACTGCTTTTACTGCAGCACACTAGGGCAAAGTATTCTTTTTTGAAGATATAATATTAAATCTAGCTACATGGATCTATAGGGATATTTACAACTGGCCTCTCTGCCCTTCCTCTGTGCTCTGCAGCTTTCCTGTGCCTTTCTGCCAGATACCTCTTAAAATCCCTATTTTTGTTCCCACTGCTCCAATTTCTACATATGACCTCACCCTAAATGAACAGGCTGCCTCCTGCAGGGCTCAAAGGCACTCCTGGGTCCTGAAAACCTACATTCAAGTCAAACAAACAATGTTTAGGCCCAAGGAGGAAGCCTTCCAATAGCTATGATGAGAGCTTCAGATGTGGGGTCATTGCTCCCCCCCGAAGCCTGATCTCTCTCTGGGGGGGTGTCCAAAAAGAAAGAGGCTATCTTAGGCGTTCCAGCAGCAACTTTCTTGTTTTTCGCTGTCTCACAAGATTTGTGTGTGTGTCTGTGTGCGTGTGCAGATATGAGGGTAAACATGTGTGATTGTGCATGTGAATATATGTGTGGCTGTATGTGTTTGTGCATGTCTGTGTGTATATATGTATCTATTGAGATTGAGTGCCCAGGTGTGTATACATGTATGTGTAATTGTGTAGGTCTGTGTAGGTGTGTGCAGGAGGCTATATTTGTGTGTATAGAAAAGAAGAAGAGAGATGGCAAGCTGGGCTGATCAAGGCAACCAATCCCTGGGGCTCTTTGCACTTCTCTCCTTGGTCAACCCTCTCAGCTCTCTGACTATTTCTTTCCCTGGAGAGGGTGGAGGGAGGGAGTTCTGGACTCCAAATCCAAATCCAAGGCTGAAGTCCAGCCAACAACCACCCCAGGATGGGCTGTTAAAGTGCCCTCGCCCCGAATGGGCCCACCACCGCAGTCCATGCCTGCAGCCATCTCCCAGGCACCTTTGGTTCTGTGCATCTAGCTGCTAGCAGCCAATCCCCTGAGCCATTTCATCACATCACCCACCTGCTTGTGGATACTTCCAGCACTGACGAGTCTCAGTGATTGAAATAACGGGATGAGTTATAAAGGCTATATACAATGCCCTCTCCAGCTCTTTAGCTCTCCCACCCCATTGTATACACCATATTTTTCTTCTTAATGCATCTTCAAGGCTTCCCAACCCCAACCCCTACCTTTATTACTCCCAGACATGTCCTTCCAGGACAAAGTAAAACCTCAGCACTACCAGCCTAGCTCGTGATCGAGCATTTCCTACCAGAAGGCACAAAGTTATCACTTCCTGATACTACATTCACTTCTTCTGCATCTTCTATCCAGAAGACAGAACAGATGGGTGGAGGAAGGAAGAGAGGAGTGGATGAAGACTGGGAGATGCTGCTCCCTGGAACAGGGAATTGGAAAGAAACAGTTAACCAGCCTGGCCAAATAGGGCCCACCCTTATGTGGGAAAAGGCCAAGGGAATTTTGGTGGTTCTAGAAGAGCCACCAACAGGGAATACATATACTATCAGGTATATCTCCTTTCACACCCATTTAAATCAGATAAATAAACACAGGTATGCACACATGCACTTATACACACACACACAGAATACACTCATGGATCTACACACAAGCACACACATGCATAAGTCATAAGTTTATACACTCTTTCATAGGGGTGCACACACACATGCATCCACATATTGTTATATATACACCATTATAGATTTACACGAATATACATAGAACTATACATCTTTTCAAATGGTCATATGTGCCACACAGAACTAACTAGACACACACACACCCAGGTATACACAGAAGTGCAAACATAGCAACACAGTTAAAAGGGTAGATGGCTGAGGGGCTGCAGGAGAGGCTGCCTAAGGAAGAAGGAGGGACATCGGCTGAGTGCTTGGCAAAACTTGCTCCCCCACCTCCTCTGTCAGTGAAGAGGAGCTGCTTGGTAAGTTGAAGTGCAGGCTACAGTCTACTTCCCTCAGGAGCCCCACAAGGTGGGCAGTTCAGTATGCTCAGTTCATGTTCAATATGCTCAGTTCATACTCATTGTCTGCTCCTTGGTCTCTTTCTGCAGAGATGCTCCAGGTGCTGTAGAATGAGGTCTGATGCCTGGCAGATAAGCAGAACCTGATGGAGCACCCTCTTTGTAAAGGGGAGGGGAGAAAGTGGAGCGCCTCAGCTGAGAGAGTTAAGAGGACAAGAAGAAGGAAGAGCGAGTGGGGTGGCCCCACTGCTCACTGGATGCATGTCCTCAAACATGGGACAAAAGCTCCATTTTTTCCCTCCAAACACTGGGGGCAATGTGCTTTGCCTTCCCTGGCTCATAGGGCTCCTGTGAAAGTTCAACAATGTGTTGGGTGAGTGAGCTTGTTGGCACTTAATCAGGCACTAGACAAACAGAAAGGATTAGTATCTAGATTCACAACAGTTGTTTATCTGCTATTCTAGATCAGATGGTGAACTTCTCTAACCTTAGTCTTCATCCACCAAGTACTTGCACTGTGTCTGGTGATCAACTCAGCATCTGACCTAGACAGATGTATTGAGTCTCTATTGTCAAGCATTCTGAAGTGGAAATATATACAAGAGAAATTCCAATCCCTCCAAAGATGCCAGCTCAATCTGAGTAATCTCCAACTTGACATCATTCACCCCCTGCAAGCTTCTGCTGGGAATATGCTCTCTCACTTACCCTGACACCTCACTACGCACCCCTACCCACACATCCACATTCCACTCCCAACCCTGCACCACAACACCACATTCAAAATACAACAGAAAAATAGTGGGGAAAAGGCACTTTCAAAATCCCCCAAGTTCCCTAGAGCCAGCCCCCTGCAATTGTAAGAGATGGCTAGCCCTTCCCCTGTGCACTGAAGCCCAACCCAGCTTAGCTTTCTCCTATAAAACCCTAAGCAGGAGGTGAGCAAGGGCTAGAATCCCTGGAGGAAAAAACAGGAAAAAAAATTGTTAAAAAGAAAATTCAACACTTCAGTGGGACAGAAAAGCCCCCAGAAATGTTTTTGTGCACAAGGCTCAGATCCTTCCTCAGTCCCCTAATCTGGCTCCTCTATGTCCTATAAACATTTCCAGGGGGCTTTTCTATGCTTATTAGGTGTTAGAAGTATTTGAAAAGGTGACACTATTCAGCAGAAAAGAAAAATCAGTGTGCTATTTACCTTCAACTCCTCCTCAATCCCTTTTCTTCCAGCCAGAACGCATCCTTTCCAAATACTCCCCACCTCATGTTTATAAAGAGAAAGTTAAAGTGGATTCAACTGCCCAAATAACCACAAAATAAAAAAAAAAAGCAAAGAAGGCAAGATGGAACCAAAAGGAACTGTGAAAGGAGCACAGCACAGTGGCCCTGCCACTCTGGGACATTATGGAACTAATTGATATGGTATGCCCAATAAGCAATGTTGAACACCACAAAGGCAACAGGGAAGAGGACCCTGGAGCACCTGTCAACCTCAGGGACATAGTCAGGGTTGAAGAGCTTGGAGGAGAACTGTTTACTGAAGGAGCACCTAGGGCTTGGGGGGCAACTGTCATCAGACTCAAAGAAGTTACTGTCCTTGTCTTGATCAAAGCTGCTAGCATCATCAACATTAAGGCTCCAGGCACTATCAATATCACGTTTGAGTTGCTTTTCAAGGTCAAGGTACCCGCTCTCAACTTTGATGTCCTCAGGCAAGCTATGAATCTCACTAAGGGTGCTACAGATCTCATCAAGGGTGCTAAGCATCTCATCAAGGTCATAGCTTGCTTCTTGCACACACCTCTGGCCGTGAACAAGCAGATGCCTCCTACTGGGGCCATAGCCATGGCTTTCGTCAGAGCTGGAGCTCTCTTTGGGGTCTTCTGGGTCACAGATCTCAGCACGGGCCTCAGCACGGTTGCGGATTTCAGTGGGGATAATACTGTCAGCATTCTCCATACCATTAAAGTGAATGCCATAGCTGTGCAGGGCCTGCTCTGAGGTGGATGGGAGGTCACTCATGCTTTCTCCAGTGGCCAGCCAGGACTGGTCTGAGAGAGAAGACAGTGAGCTGAGGCTTTCTGAGGAGGCCAGCGGTGCCTGCTTTGACATGGAGGCCAAAGAGCTGAGGCTTTCCAGGCTTGCTAGGCTGGACTGCACTGGTATGGAGGGAGGAGAACCATTCTCATCTTCTATGTCAACTTGGTCATTCTTCAAGGAGATAGCAGATAGACTCATGAAGTCATTCCCTGCATGAACAATCACTGTTGGGGAGGAAGGAGGGATGGGACTTGCCTCATCAGCATTTGTAACATGATTGATGCTCTCTTCCATTGACAGAGTCACCTCTTCCTGGGGTCTCTGGTGTGGAAGGACATGAGAAACAGGACCAAGAGACTGTTAGTATGCAAGGAAATTCCACGGCTGCTGCTGCCCCACTGGGGCAGTTGATCCCTCTGGAGTGCTGGGTAGTAGACAGAGGCAAGGCACTCTCAGGCAGGTGGGGTTGGATTCCCTGTGAAGGAGGGGATTGCTGGATATTAACACACTGCCAGCAACAAAAGCCTAAGCACGGCTTTGGGAATCAGAAGAACAAAGGAAGGAAGGGTAGGCCAGCCTCTCTGATGTCTGTCTCTTCCTTTCAGCTTCCCTGTGCTCCTTTTCCCTCTGGCTTCATCACCTGCCCTTGGAAACATGCTAAGTAGACTGGATTTAAAGCCCAAAGATCTGTGGAAATTCAGCTCTGCCACTTACTAGCCTTGTGACCTTGGAAAACGACTCAACCTATAAAGGAGTGATGCTAAATTGTTCTATTTCTTTGTTATCTGGGGTGTGTGTGTGTGTGTGTGTGTGTGTGTTGTGAGGCTCAAAGAAGCCAAGAAATGTCAAAAGTCAAGTGCTAATCTTAGGCTTAAGAGGTGCTCAGGGAAAGTGGACTGTTTAGTCAAGAAGCCAAACTTGTACCTTTGTCTCCCGGTAGCTGTAGCGGGCCAAGGCACTTAGAGCTCTTCTGAGTTGCCTCTGAGATAGCTGGGGTAGTCTTCGGCTGTAGAAAAGATAGTTGATGTAGACATATTCCAGCAAGGACAGGAACACGAAGAAGAAGCATACCACCATATAGATGTCGATGGCTTTGATACAGGAAACTTGGGGAAGTTTATCCCGCAGATGTGAGTTAATGGCATTTAGGACGAGCATTGAAGTCAGACCTATAAATCACATAGCACAAGGTGAGTACCCCCCAGGTGGCTGAAGTTCTTGGCAATCGATCAGACTCACATCCCACTGGAAAGGAGCAAAGACCATCTCTGGGGTTGGGAGGGTCCTCAGCAAAAGGCCTTCAGCTTTGCAGGCTTAGGGCCCTGGCTCAAGTGTTCTCTTGGCTTCTCCTCCCCTATCTTTACACCCAGCTTGTACTTCAATGGTTCAGTGACTTCCCATTGCTCTTAGGATCAAGTCAAAAATCTCCACTCATGGTTTCATAGTGATTTATATGTCCAGCCCCATTTTGCCCTATGATGGTCCTTTCCCCCTTGACCTTCTAGTACACAGGCTTTCCTGTAGTCCCTTAGCACTAAATGAGATCACATCCCTAAGAAGGTTTGTGAACCCTAAAATATTACACAAATATAAAAGTTTAGTTTAGTGTGTGCTCCTAAATAAGGAGGCTGAATAGTCTGCTCCAAAGATGGTGAAGGAGAGGGCAGACCTGGATCTGTGATACACTGGCATTCTGCAGAGTGAGACCAGATAAACTTGGGATCTGATCTCTTAGGCTCCTCTCTGGTACTGATCAAAAAGCCTTTGATGCTCCCTGTTGCTTAGACATGAAGTTCCAACTGCTTAAAAAGTAGAATTTTGAGTTCTTCCTAAGTCAGCCTGGGCTGTTTTTCTGCTACTCTCTCCACTTCCACAGCTCATGCCCCAGGCATCCTGTGATTTAGCCCCCTTTTATGGCCCCTTTGCCTTTAATCAAGCTATTTCCTTTTTTAGGCAATGCTGAGACTTGTGTTTCTGCCTCCTGGAAGCCTTCAAAATCCAGTTTTAGCAACATTTTCTTGATGCACTTTTGGACAATAAGACCCAGGTTACTTCTTCCTTGGTACTGATAGCATCTATCTAAGCATTCTACTAGACACTAGTTAAGGGCATCTCCTCTAGAAAGCCCTCTGCTGCCTAGTATGGCATTTTGATACATTGCTTAATCAGTGTTTATTGTGTTTCATTTCTGATCTAAATTTGTGAATTGTCCATTAATTTATGTATCCAGCAAATAATGAGTTCTGGTACTTTGGACCCAACATACCAAGATCCTAGCCCTGATGTTTTTTTCACACCTGTCTCCAATGTTGGTCTCTCTGCTGCGAATTGGCTGAGCACCTGCACAAATGCCTATTGAGCAGGTCCCATCTTGTTTCCTTGCCTGTGAAGTCACACACTGCTCCAGGTACTCTTCCTTACTCTCAACATTTTTTCTGACCAAGATGGCCCAAGTTCCTCCCTGGGATGGGGACAGGACCTACCGACTGTCACCCTGGCTGCAGAGGATTCATAGTTCATCCAAAATGATATCCAAGAGACAACAGTGGTGAGGATGGTAGGCCAATAGATCTGCACAAGGTAGCTGGTGATTTCCCTCTTGACCAGGAACCTCAGTATCAGGCGCATGTAGGAACCTGGCAAGGAGACACAATGGTATTAGGGTGGCAGGGCTGAGGAGATTTTCAGGGTGAAGTACAGGATGGTTGAGGGTAAACTAATGACCAGTTCAGCCTATAATATTCCAGCCTGGGAAGCCTGCAGACCTGACTTCATTTGCTGCCCTAAGGCCAGTGACAATGACATGTGTCAGTAGACCCATATGGCACAGCAAGTCTGCTGTCTCTTCCTTCCTTCCTCACTTGCTCCATGTCAACTGAAGTTTTGAAATGGGAGACACATGAGCTATTTCAAAGCTGTAAACAGATGGAGAGGGAGAAGCTGGCTCTGAAAGGAGCCAAGTGCTTCCGTACCCATTTCCTCATTGGCAGAGGGGAAACAACAGGGACTTTCTGAAGGGGGCTTTGGAAGGTGACCAGACAAGAAGGAAATAGGAAAGAAGGCAGCAGGGAGTCTAGAGGTTAAAGCCAGAGGTTACCATCAGTTTCCTAGGTACAAAAGAGACACGAGACAGGAGAGAAGGAAGGGGTCAGACCCACCTGTGTAGAAAAACACCTCTTTGCTAGTCATCATCTTTCCCAGGAAGCTGAACTGAGGGATGTGCAGATTCTCAGTCCCCTGGATGGCATTCTCATTATCTTCCCAGTATAATACAATGTCTTCCACTGTATAGCCATCTAGGAGGGGGAAAAAAACAGAGTAAGTCAGTCTCAGAAACCAGGCATAGGCAGATTTCACATCAGAGCAGTTTGTGAAAAGCCAAAGGATAGACAGAACCCTCACTTTGGTGGGGGGTTCCTTTGTGTTTTGTGGGTCTGAGCATGGCGGAGGGGGCACATAGAAAGAGAACTCTCAGTTTGGAGTTTATTATCCGGGAAGGAAAACACAGCAAAGAGATGTGCTCCTACCGACTAGCTTGTGCACAGTTTCCCCATAGCAAGGCACCATTTCCCTATGAGGCTATTTATACCCTAAAGGCCACCTTCTCCCAGATGCCATATATACTCTGTCTGTCTACATATCTGTCTAACTATCTATCTATCAAGGAGAGAGAGAAACGGGTGAGGGAGGCAGTAGGGGACATATGCAGTCTTTCTCACTGTCAAGTCTGCCTTTGGTTTCCTCATGGTCCCAACCCCAGGTAGGGAAGAAGGGGCCATGGGAGACATACGTACAGCTCTCCACTTCCAGCTTGCAGGTCTGCTTGTCCAGAGGGAATTTTTGCAGATTCATGGAACAAGCTGCTGTGGTGGTGAGTCTGCAAAGGAAAAGCAAAAGGAAGGGAAAAGTGAGTCAAGCCCAGACAAGTAACCCTTCCTGAGAAAACTGCAGGGGTATGGCAGAGAGAGGTATCCCAAGGACTGACCCACCTAACACATTCTTCTTTCTCCTCTCGCTTTCCTTCCTTCCCTTTTAGAGGAAAGAGGAATTGTAGTTGTGTAAGGAGACAGGGAATTTGTTTGTGACAAAGAAACCAAGAAGTCTGATAGGACTCAGAGAACATGTATATAGCATGTCAGGAAATCTCACGGTGTCAGAATGGAAAGGGCCCTTGAGGAAACTGAATGCAGAGACAAAATGGGGACTTTCTTACTGGAGAAGCAACAAGGCCATCAGGAGGAAACTGCTATACCTTTGGCCATGGGATCCTCTCCCACAGCACTTCCATCTCTGTACCTGCTTATGAGAGTGCTGGGACTGAGCAAAAGGCTGGTGTTGTGAACAGTTAGGAGGGGTTAACATATCTGAGGTGGTCTATGGAGTGTTGGGCAGGGGCTTCAAGTTGCCATGTGGTAGGTCCATGAGAGGAACCTCAGGAGGCACCTTGGAAGACCTGAGGAAGTGACAAGTGGGAAAGAGGATAATTACAAAAGCTCTCTGCAGCTGCAGCTGGGAGGCTCTGCCCCATTCCTTTATTCTGCCCTTCCTAGCTGCTAACCCCAGCCCAGTCCCTTTCAACCGTTGAAGTGATTTCCATTTTGTATAGTGTGTAGTGTGTGTGTGTGTGTGTGTGTTTCTCTCCCTTCTATGAATTCTCCATGAGCATTAATCAGCTAAAGCCCCCTTTAAATGAAAGGAGTGTGACCAGTGTCCTGTTCCCTGAAAGCTTTGTTGTTCTCTGGCTCCAGCGCCTCAGTCCATGGGAAGGTGGATGGAGAAAGAAGAGAGAAACAAAGGTACAGAGCAAAAGTGCCCCAGAGAAAGAGACCCAGAGAAAGAGCTGTACTCTCATAGCTACCTCTTGAAGAACTTTTCTGAGCTGAAATTCTCTCACACTTATCTTAAGAGACAGTTTGTAAGAGATGAGGCTGTGAGGACTGCTTTGGTTACTGTCTGCTATGCCTATAAATAGACCAGTGAGGAGTTCCAGTGTGTGCACATCCTGTTTGTACAAATCCATAGGCAACAGGCACACACTGCACACCCTCCCCTGCATGACACGTATATCACCAATGGCAGAGATCAGTCCCCCTCCCTCCACTTCATGGGAAAGAAAAGACACAGATAAATAACAGAATGTATATACAATGCTCAGGCAGAGGGAGAACTCTTCCAGTTGAGAAAATCAAACAAGATTTCTTGACAAAGAGGGCATATGAGTTAGGGATTGAAGGATAGGCAAGGTTTAGACTATAGAAAGAGGAAAGGTCCATTCTAGACAGATGCAACAGCAGAAGCCAAGGTGTGGGGACAGGACAACCATGATGGCTGTGGGAAACTATCAAGGTTCCACTTTGACTACTGGGTAGGATGAGTGAGGGGGCGGTGCAAGACAGATTTGGAAAGCAATGAGTCCTCTGTATGTCCCTTAGAGTGTGTTCGTGGGATACTCAGTGGGAAGAAGGTAGCCTGCTAGGATGATCCCTAGGTCCCTGGGGAACTCACCGCATGCCATACCGCACTGTTCCATCTGGGTGAAGCTGAAACACGCGATTTTCCACAGTCGCATCATGCACAAAAGCATCTTTGCTGTTTAGAAAGTAGCAGTCAGGGATCCACAACTTCTCAAACATCCGATAGTCCAGGGTCAGGTTCAGATTGGTCTCATAGTATGCTAAACGTGGATCCTTCCAGGTCTGATGGAAAAACATTGTAACAGTATAGTCCTAAGGAGAGAAAGGTAAATTCCAGTTGTAAGTGAGGTTGTCCAGATCTCGGACCTCAGAGTGTGTGTGCATACAGGTATATGAAATACACCAGAAATACAGATGAGTAATGAAACATACGTAGGAATGTTCAATGTTAAGAATAATAAAATGAGCCCCATATAATTAAAATTCAGGTTAATAAATAGAACATTCCCAATAACTTTCAAGCTTCAATGTGTCTCTTCAGAACATACTTTCCACATCTCCCAGCAATATCCATCATCTTAGATTTTGATAATAACAGTCCCTTGCTTTTCCTATGTTTTATTGTCTACGTATCGCTTAGTTGCACTTATTTAAAATTTTTTTTTCGAATGGAATCATGCTCTATATATTCATAACTTGCTTCTTTCACACAACATTGTGTTTGTGAGATTCATTCAGGTTGATGTGTGTAATTAAAATTTGTTCACTTACATTGCTGGATAATATTCTCTTATATGAATATACTATGTATATTACTATATGATCACACCATACATACCAAAATCATGATGAAATAAAAACTATGAAGTGAAAGTTCCAGTTTATACCCATGCTAAGAGCATATGAGAGTTCTCAGTGCATCTGCCTTGCCAGCTTTGGTATTGTCTGACTTTTGCCTTTTGCCAGTCTGCTGGGTATGCAGTGGGTTCTCACTGTGGTCTTATTTTGCATTTCACTAATTAATAATAAGCTCAAGCATCTCTTTATAAGTTTATCTGTTACTTGGTTTTCTTCACAAAATGAAGTTCCTGTTTAAATTTTCTGATCATTTTTCTATTGTTTCAAAATATTATTCTTATTAATTCACAAGAATTCCATATGTTTTCAATATCAGTCCTTTGAGTTGCAAATATCTTAGTCCACTCTGACTTATATTTTCAAACCTGTCATACTGGCTTTGTTTCTTTGTTTTGCAAAACAGAAGCGCCAGAAGTTTTAGCTAAAGAGAATGTTAATATAGTTGAAGATAACCAGTATTTATTTTTATACTTCGTGTTTTCTGTGTCCTTTTTAAAAAGTCCTTACCTATCTCAAAGACACAAAAACAACAGCCTATATTATATTTTAAAAGCTTCATAAGCCTTTCACTTTTAGGTCTGTAATCTGTTTATTACAGATTATTTTATTTATTTAATTTATTTTTTTATTCCAATTGGCTGCAGTTTCCAAAACCTACTGTATTCATCCACATGGGCTCTGTTGCAGGTCAGAACAGAAGGAGTTGGCTTATGACCCTGCTCCTTGTCTCATGTCCCTTGTCACCAGCCCCATGTCTGAAGCTGACACACTTACCATAGTCATTTCTGAGATCTGTTCAATACTGGAGACATAGATAGATACTCCCACGGGCACAGGGGCACCTACAATACAGGAAGACACTATTACATGCAGAGTAGGAAAAAAGATAAGTGCATGGACTCAGAAGCCAGACTGCCTGAGCTTGACCACCATTTTGGCACTTACTAGCTGTGTGGCTGTGTGACCTTGAATAAGTGACCTAACCTCTCTGAGTCTTACTTTCCTCATGAGTAAAACAGGGATAATGATAACACTGATCTCGTCGTTAATGAAGTCAAGCACTTAGAGTAGGCTCTGGCTCATGATATGCTAAAAGGAAGGGATCAGGGCAAAATAAAGGAAAAATAAAGAAGAGGAATCACTCTTTTTCCAAATGTTTTCTTGATAACAACTCAAAAGCAATGGGCCCCAAAACAAGAGCCAAGATTTGGGGTGTGCATGAACATACTGGTGTGAGTGTATGTGTGTCTTTGTGTGAGTGAATGTGTATCTTTGTGTGAATGAATGTGTGAGCTGTGTGCATGAGTGTATGTGAGCATGGTCACATGTATGAGTAAATCTGTAAGCATGTTCATGTGCAGGAGAATGTGTCTGTGTGCACACGAGTGTATGTGAGCATATCGGAGTGTGAGAGAATGCACGAGCATGTTTTTGTGCGTGCATGTGTTGTGTGGGAGTCAGTATATGAGAACGCGCATGTATGTAGGAATGGTGTGTGGGAGTGAATTAGGAACTTGTTCATGTGCAAGTGACTGCGTTTCTGTGTTCCTGTGGGAGTGAATGTGAGCTTGTTGATGTGCAAAGGAATGTGTGAGCATGGGTGTACTGGTGTGCTTCTGTGTGTCTGTGAATGTGTGAGTGTGTGCATATGTGAATACACCCATATAGATGAGTGATACTGTGTGTGTTCATACGTAAGCATGTTTGCACGCTTGGATATATTGCACAGGAGTAAATGTGGAAGCACATGCCGGCACATGGACAAGGTGTGTGGAAGTGAATGTATAAATGAGTTTATGTGCAAGTAAGTGTGTGAACAGATGTGCTTTGTGAACATGTTTCTGTGCATGTGAGTGAATTTGTGAGTATGTTGGTACATGTGAGCACATTAATACATGGATACATTTGTGTGTAAGTGAATTTGTGTGTTTTTATGTCTGTGAGCATGTTTGTATGTGAGTTCACTCACACACAAATGTGTGAGCACATTTCTAGGTGAGTGAATGGGTCAGCATGTGTGTGTATTTGAATGTATTGTGTCGGGGGGGATATGTAGGTTGTGTGAGCCTGTTCATTTAGTGTATTTGTGAGCATGTCTATATGTGAGTGAATGCATGATTATGCCTGTGTGTGTAACTGTTGTGTTTAACTGAGTATGTTTGTGTGTTGAGCGTAAGTGTCCATGTGTTCATATGTACGAGCACATTCATGTGTGAGCCTATGTGGGCATGTGAGTGCATGTGTAAGCAGTTTTGCATGTGTGATTTAATATGTGTTTTGTGAGTGAATGTTTGGGAATGTAAGTGAACGTATGAGTGTCTGTATGTGTGAGTGTGAGTAAATATGTTAATTGTGTGACTATGTGAATGTATTGCGTGTGTGACCTTGTTCATATGCAAGTGATAAATGTGATAAGTGATCACACTTCACACTTACACTCATCACACTTATAAGTGTGAGTTTATGCAAGCACGTTTATGTGCTGGAGTAAATGTGTGAGCATGTTCATGTGAGTGTGGTTGAACATGTGACTGTATGTGAGTGTGTTTGTGTGTGAGTGAATGTGTGACCATGCTGACATCTCTGAGCATATTCATAGGTGTGAGCATGTCAATGTACAGGTATGAGTGAATGTGTGAGCATGTTTGTGACTTGGTAAATATGTGGACATGTTTGTGTGTGTTAGCAGGTGTGTGTGAATGTGTATTTTCATGTGTGTGAATGTCCAAGCGTGTGTGGCTGTGCGTGTCTATGTGTTTGAATGAATTTGTGAGTGTGTTTGTGTATGTGAGCATGTTTGTGTGTAAATGGATGTGTGAGCAGGTCCATGTGTGTATGCGAATGCATGAGCATGTGTGTTAGTGTATGTGAGTGTGTATATGTGTATTTTTGTGAGTGTGTTCAGGTGAGTGAGGGCATGCATGAGGGTGATTGTGTGTGTTAATATGTGACTATGATTCAATGTATGTTTCTGCCTCCTGACTTTCTCTTTTCAGGACTAGGTGTTACAGCTGCCCACTCAAATGTGATAATGGATGTGCAAATATGTAGTAAACTATCAAGTACTGTGGAAAAATACATTTTTATTGTTTCCTCATTAGTTCAAAGCTGCCTCCACCCAGCCCCACAGCTAAGCCATTATCCTATGTGTATTACATCAAACTGCTGTTATGGAAACATGTGTGACGCTTCCAATTCAGCCTGCTGGCTTCACTTGCCCAGAAGCTGAGCTGCAAAGAGGGACATGTGTTATTCCTATCCTGATGCTTCAAAAAGCAAAATGCTGTTGGGAATCCACATATGAGTGGCAGCTGAGAAGTATACGGGCCTCCGTGTGAGGGCATAGCCCAGACTCCAGCATTCAGGACTATTCTGAATGATCCACAGCAAAGTGCTCTGTAGTGACACAGGTTTCTAGAAAAGCAGTCTTTTTTTTTTTTTTTATTACAGCCTTTCAGGTTCCCCACATGCCTTTAGAGGGTGGAAGCTGTGTTAGGCAGGCAAAAAGCACTAGAGGCTGGGCAGCCATCCCCCCAACCACCTCATCCTACTGTCAGACTTTTCATCATAGATCATTCTGTACCACTCAGGCAACCCCATCCCTTACAGCAGAATCCTGGATCCTGAACCCTAAAGGGCCAGGGCACAGCCTTATCCAAGAGTTCCCAGTTGAAGGGGCAAGTGGGAACCAAAATGCAGTCTACCTCCCCCTCACCAAGCCAGAGTCTTGGCCCAGGAGTGTAGCCTGGAGGATAGGGACCTGGTACCTTTTTCTAATTTATCCACCTAGAGGGGACACCTTATGTACTAGCAGTGGTCAGAATGAGAGCTTAGCTAAGATATCCCACATTTCTAAAAGGAGAACAAAGGGGAATAAGAAACTTCTAGATAAGGTGTCTAAATGCTATCTCTGGAGTGATGGCTTCAACCTCGTATTCCATCGCTGTCCTTCCTGATGGGCTTACGAAGGTAGGAAAGGTGGGAGGGGTAACCACTTCCCTCTTTCTTGGAAACTTTGCTATCCCAACTCTTCCTCCTCCCTAGCATTCATCAGAGGAAGATGAGGTAAATGAAGGAATGATGAAGGTGTGCGATTTATTCCTTCACTCCACAGCTAAGTCGTGCCATGCTGATGGGCAAAGTCCTTAGGCACCTGCCTTTTGCAGCGCTGTGGAGTCCCGCTTCTCTTGGTCAGAACGAAGCAGTTTGTTAACTTTTCCTGGTCCCTCCTCCTCCTCCTCTTCATCCTCCTTCTCTTCTCAATGAAGTAATAAGGCTCCCATTTGAAGCTAACCACAGTTAGATCAGGCCCTTTCATTTGAGAGGTGTGTGTGCCTGTGTGTACCTGTGTGCGTGTGTGTGAAGCCCAGAAATTCTATTTAACTTCAGACACAGGGGAATTTGACTCTGTGTCTAGCAAGAGTCCTGAGTTGCCCCAACTCTAAAGCCCTGGCCAAGCTGTCCCATTGATTGGCACTGCCTCCCCATAAAACAACCCCAGACTTAGAGCCTGTAGTGCCTACGGTCTAAATGCTAGAAGGTCCTGCATTGTCTTTGCTCTCACATCTCCATCTATTGTTTGGCCAAACTGGGGCCCCAGCTGCTCTTGTACTCCCCAGGTCTGCATGCCCATAGAGCTTAGTGTAACCCAGGAGGTTAGGCATCAGCTGTAAACAAATCCAAGGTAGCTCAGAAAATGGTGGTGAGGTGCCTTGGAGATACTGTGCTCCAGCCACACTTGACAATCCTCAGAGGTTGATCCTTGCCCCTCTTCCCCTCTCACCGCCAGCCCTGGATGGCTGCAGAGATAGAAACCTGAAACAGTGGGGAGAACATGTTTGATATACTTGAATGGCTGTGGGTCAGTCTCTGCTAAGAAACATGACAACAGTGAATAGAGAAAATGTAATAGTTACACCCCTGACACCCACTGCTGCTTGGTGCAACTGGTCCAAAACCAGTGTCATGTAATGGAGTGCTCTCTGCGCCCTAACATCTGAATTCTTATACTGAAAGAATCTGCTTTCTGCCCTCTCCACATCAGCTTCCCAGTCCCCAGTACACACTTACCTTGGATCCAGGGGCTGCACTGCCTTCTGCCCTCACACTCGGAGGGAGCAAAGCAGTGAAGGGGATACCAGACAAGTGTTCCACCTCCAAACCTTAGGGCACAGGGCAACCGCTTTGGTTTTCAAGGGGGCTCCGCAGGCAAATCACAGAGCCCCCACTGATCTACCACAGTGACAAGTCCCCTGTGTGCCCTTTCAGGCAGAGGCATTGTGTATTCAGAAGAACTCTATTCATATGTACAAATGTGAACCATTAGCATTCATTAACCCTTTAGACTGGGTGTCTGCTTCTACCAGCTGCAGGAAGTGAGTGCTTTCTCAGACTTAGTCACTCTGCTTTTTAGCTCTTTCTCTATTTCATTCCATTCGAAATGTGACTAGCATATATTTAATATATCCTTCCTCTTGTCTGTCCTTGGTCTAGATTTTTTGGGTGTCCCTTCAGCCAGAGAATGCTATTCTTGTTCTGTGGAGTTGGGTAGGTTCCTGTCACTTAAAGCTGTGTGATAGAGGCCAGTCGCCCTTTCTAAGGGGGAGAGGATAGGAGGCTAGGCAGAAATAAAAGAAAAAATTGATGTATTGTCTTCCTTCAATAGAGATTTACTCCAGTTTCCTTGCCATTTCTTGTCATCTCTGGGCTTGAGATCTGGGTGCTAAGCTAAGGAGTCTGGATTTTATTTGGCAGTTAAATAAAGCCATCAAAATTTCCTGAGGTGATCAGATTGGGTTCATAAAGATGACACTGACTGCAGTGTGTTGAATAAACTGAAGGCTTGGGGAGGGAGAGCAGAGGCAGAAGTGCCCAGGACCGGGCTGGGTGAAGTAAACTAGACAGAGAAGACCACACCCTTCATCTTAACCAGCTGAATGGGGTCAGTGTCCAGGGTGCAAAGAAAGTGTGCACAAGCGGAACTTGTGCCCTCCACATAGATGGAGCAGAAAGCTCTAGCCTGAGATACACACCTAGTGTGGTTAGGGCTTCTCCAGCCACACTGGGGTGCACGCTTCAGGCTTGGGGTGACTGTCAAGGAATGTGGAGGGGGCAGAGGCCTCTTGCATAAGAAGGCTGAAAATTTGGAGAAATTCCAGGGGGCAGAGTGAAAGGCCTGTGGTTGGGGGCTTGGAAGTGCTCTGCTGCAGGTCTCTGCAGGGTCAGGAAGGCGGGGTCTGGAGAGGCAGAAGAGTGGAGCCTAGAGGAGTGCCACTGGTCAGCTCACTGGGTGGGGCTGGCTTGTTGTGTCTCAGCTCTAGTATCTAGTATCTGGATGTGTCTTACCTCCAAAATTGGGCCTCAGACGGACATCATATTTCGACAGCACCCTGTCCAAAATCTTCTGCACCACAGCTTCATTTGCACAATTTTTGCTGCAACAAAGGAGTCATTGGTAAATATTGGTCATCAGTGAATGCCACATTGCTTCTGAGAAAAGAAACAACAAAGAACACCCCAGGCATCGACTAGCCAGAACCTTCTCTCCTCCTGCACACAGGCAGACATGTACAGTCATACATGTACACATCTCTCCCTGCTCCCCTCCCTTCGTACAGTGAGTCAGCCAGAAGCGCAGCAGTGACGCAAACTCCTCTTTCCCCCTCTCCCTCCCCAGCTTTTATTCAAAGGGTGGGGCACAAAGACTGGATCCCTGTTACCAGGCAGAATTGGGGGTGGGGGTGGGAGGAGATTATAGGGGAAGTGGAGAGGAGAGGGTGTGCACAGGTGTGAGCCCTCTGGTAAATACATGACTTCAGCCCCTAAGGATCCCTACCTTACCATCAGCCTGGATGCAGCTTTCCAGATTGGTGGGAGTCTTCCTTCCAGGGACACCTGATTGCCCCAGGAAATGTCATCTTTCATCCTCACTGTCCCCCTAAGCTAAGCCAACCAGTCTACGTCCTCCAGCTCAGTCACATTTCTTCACCTAAGCTAGGGCTGGCATTTTGTTTTCACGTATATGTGAATCTTGTTTCTGTACACCTCTGTTGCTAAAACTTGGCATATGGCATATGACACAGAGAGAGAGCCTTGCTCATGTAGCAGAGATTTCTGACCCTCATCAATCAAAACGATCAATCAAATTTCCAATTCTTGGGGCTCAGGGCTGTCCTCAAAAACATGTGTATTCTTGGAGCAAGCTTCTCTTTGGCTAAGTATGTGCTTCCAGCCTAGACGTGTCTTGAGTGAGCACATATAAATGGATCCAGCTCAACTCTGCAGAGAGCTGGCCTTTCCAGAAGTCTTTGATGTGCTCACCCAATTCACCTAGTCCTTCATGGGGGCTCTTTTCCCCAAAAGGTGCTTGTGAATGAGAACAGGCCCTGGGCATTACTATGACTCTTAGAATCTTTGATGCATTGACTATGGAAACGTCAGCCCCTGCAATTCTCAGCGTGTGTGTGCGTGTGTGTGTGTTCAGTAGCGCAGTCTGGAATGTTCGGTTGAGGACATTGCAGGGCTGTCTGCTGGAACCTTGCCCAACTATCCCTCCCCGCCCCTTTTTTTTCTGAATACATGTTCATTTCTGGTTTGGCATTTAAAAAATTATTCTCAATCATCTTTAATGACAAAATTTCCAAGTATGCACATGAATTATTCCTGAATTAAAGCAAGGCATCCCTGCCTGTTTAAGATCATACACATTACCAGTGTGCCAACACTCAGGGTCTGTGGCCAGTGCAAATACACATTTCCATGTGATCTACATGTAAAGGCTGACTGTTTAACATCTATTCAGATATTTTAGAGGCAAACAAACTTGAAATCAAATACGGAACCCCACCCCCCATCAAATCTTCAAATATTCTCACAGGAGTAAGTACAAAACGCACCCATCTCAGGCCACACGAATATACTATATAGCCACCGATCACACTGTCTGAGCTCCGATGAGGTTGAGTCAATAATTTCTATCCGCGGAATCGGAAAATGTCCCTCACCGCTCATTACGCACATTCACGAACATATGCACGCGCCTCAGGGAACAGACTAAAATCCGGACTCAAACAGGTGTCTCTACTGTCTATGTTTCGTGAATTGCCCATCACTCTGTACCCCCACCCCAATCCCACCGGTGCAAAGGACGTGACTTGGAAAATCTGCTAGGGGCCTTAGTCCCCGGGGGTGCATGGCAGACCTTGAGGTGAGGGCATCCTTCCCCCCATCCCCCCAGGCTGCAGTTTGGGTACACGCGGGGCTCTGTCAGCCACCACAGTAACAGGTGGGCTGAAGCCCAGGGCTGTATCTCGACCGGCCGCCCCCACTCCCACCCCACCACCCTCCAGGGACCTGTAAGCAAGGCCCGCCCGCCAGGGCTCGGCGAGCCCGGGTCCAACTCTTCCCCAGCCCGCTCCGTCCAAGAGGCCGTGTTTGCCGGTCCTCTCCTGTCGCCACTGCCCACTTACCAGTTGAAGACGTTCAGGACTTCAGGTACTGTGGAAGGGAGCTCGAAGTGGAATTTCGGGCTGGGACTGGGGTCGTTGCCCTCCGCGAGCCAGGTTCTGATGAGCAGCAGGAGCACAGCGACTCGCAGCATCCCTCGGATGCTCATGGCTGCGGCACTCCGGGGGTCCGTCAGCCGCTGGGGAAAGGGACGGAGTGTGGGGCGAGAGGGAGCTTGTGGGTCGCCAGGAGCCGCCTCTAAGCAGAGTAGCGGGAGTATGGGGAGAAGGGAGAGCGGGAGTCGGACCAGAGCCCAGAACCCGAGAAAAACAGCCTCTCAGCAGCTCTGCCAGACTCAGCGCCCTTAGGACGCTCCCGGCAGCTGCGAGGTGCGCTCCGTCTGCGGCCGCTCCAGGCTGCGACTGGGCACCCAGCCTGGCGCCTGGCTAGTTCCTCCCACTCCGACGGTAGCACTGGGAGAACCAATCCAGCAGATGCCAGGAGCCACACAAAAAGGCGCGCGCTCCTGCCTCCGCCCGCAGCGAGCGCACCGCCCGGCCCCCGCCCCTTCAGGCCTCTGCAGCTGTCCCCCGGGCCAGCATCAGACACAGACAGGGGCGGGGCCAACCCGGTGGAAGGGGAGGGGAATCGACCGCCGGAGGGCTGGCCAAGCATCCGCAGCTAGAGGCACCCGGTGGGTCTTACTCTAACTGCAAATATGCAAAATGTGCGTTTCTTTTGGAAGAGCGTGTACTCAAGGGTTTGGTTTTGTGTGTATGTGTGTTGTGAGGGGAGTGAGGTAATTTGACTGCCCTGGCTGAATCTACATTCTGATAGAGCTGGACACATTTGCGAATCAAGAGGTATCCGATTGCTGCTATTCCCAAACTCTTGACCCTCCAGTAACCCCACCAGCCTTCCCTCTGGATGGAGTGAAGGGGGATCACTAATGGATTTTATGACAGAGCTCTGGCCATAGCAAGAGTGCCTCCTCATCAGGACGGGAATTGGGCTTCAGGAGTACAAGTTTCGTGGAGTTTCCCAGAGTGATCTTGGCCCCAAGTTTCGGTTCCCAGGACAAAGCTCAGGGAATTGGTAGGGTTCACCAACTCGGATCACACTGAGATGTGACTCTATGCCATGACCAAGGTATGCTGAGTTAAAGTCACAGTCCAGGTCCACACCATGGAAGGGGAAAGAAGGCAAAGGCCAATGTTTCAGATGTTCAAGAGGGTCCCTGGAGAGTAGGCAATTCTAATGCTCCTGAATTTTGGCCCCATCGTGTAGAAAAACCTGGAGTTTTGACTAGAGGGCTCTTATTTCCAGTGCCTCAAACACTGTCCCATGAAACAGGAGGATCTCAGAGAATAAGAAAATTCCTCCATGTAATCCTCTTTGTCCTTTCCATCTCAGATTCTTGACAAAGCAAGTTGAGAAAGAGGCCCCTCAGATTCCATGAGCCAGATGGGCAATCAATAAATAGACCTCAGTCATGTTTACCAGTGCTGAAGCTCCTAAAGCTGCCATTGAGAAAGGTTGCAATGAAAATGGATTTCAAGTTCACTCTTGGTTAGCTAAAATATTCACACAGAAATTTAGCCCTATTCCTCTTTCTGTCAGTATTTGGTGAAGTGAGTTGGGACTGTTTGTGTCCAGAAAGCCTTCAGTTGCCTGGGTGGTTGAGTGTTTCCCATAGCTAAGCAGTTAACTCTTTATCCCCACTTTCTGAATCATCTTAGAATCAAACTTTAAAAAAAATGTGTCTCATAGTTCTGTGCCTTTTTTTAATGAGCAGAGCACCTTCACACCTTCCTTTCTCTTCTCCCTTTTCCCTTCTTTCCCATTGTCTTTGGTCATCCAGGCATCCTTGTAGAGACAATCCTTGCTGATAAAAGTGGAAGGGCCATTCCAGATGATTTTGTCCAACTATCTGGATTGTACTATGGGGAAACTGAAGCCCAGAGAAGGAAAAGGGATTGGTCCAAGGTCACATAACAATAGAGATCCAAACTGGAATCCCATTTCCTGGTTTGCCTACTTCCAGAACATTTTTTTTTCTTCAGTGTGATTCAGCTTCAACTGGAAGTTCAGGCAACCGCCAGCAGATGGGAGTAGATTTATTTAGATGCAGGATGTTCCCAGTACCCTGGAATCAAATTCCACAGGCAATTGGTCTCCCATTTGTCAGGGAAAAACAAGCCTGAAGCTTGTAGTTTTATTCCTAGGTGCCCTTCTGACCATGAAGATTGTCAAAAAGTTGATGAGGATGAATTCACTTCCAGACCTTACATCCCAGAGTGCCCTCCCCCATTTCTGCTCTCCCCAGAGGTAACGATTGCTTGAAATTTCTAACTCAGAAGACAAATAGATAAAAAAAACCCACCAAAAAATACAAAACTGCACTATAATTTGTACTTGTTAAGCCTTTGTCTAGTTAATTTATTAGAATATCTATAAATATCCAGATTGAATGGACTTAAACCTGAATATGAGATCATGGTGTAGGAGAAAGAGCACAGACCTGGATTCAGGTCTGCCATATGGCAGTGAATGTTTCAGTTTGGCTGGAGTGTAGGGTAAGTTTGGACTAAGACACGATGTAAGAAAGGTAAGAGGCAAGAGATTATACAGAACCTGGCCTAGTAAACACCACACACTCAGTGTACAATAAATAAATGAAGCAAGAGAGTTTTGGACCTAATTATCCAAACAGAGAAATTTCATTTTTATTTTAGAGTCAGCTGTATGTTTTTGAAAGATTTGTGCAAGGGGATGACTCAGTCAGAATGACACCTTGGAAGAATCTCTGGTTACTTTGTAAAAGAGAAGCTGGAAGGAAGACAGACTGAGGACAATCATAGCAGTTAGGAGACTATTGTTTACCTCTGCTTCTGGTAATTACAGCCTAGGTAATTTGGATTAACTATCCCAATGAGGACAAGTAAATAAACTGGATGAAAAGTTGGAAGAAATCATCTTCTTAAAAACTTAAAAATAATGAGTCTAATCTATAGATTCAATACAATAAAATCCTTATCAAAATTCCAAAGACATTTTTCACAGAAATGCAACAAACAATCCTAAAATTCATACAGAACCATAAAAGATCCCAAGTAGCCAAAACAATTTTGAGAAAGAAGAACAAAGTTGGAGACATCAGAATTTCTGATTTTAAACTTTATTACAAAGCTATACTAATCAAAATGGCATGGTACTGGCATAAAGATAGACACGTAGAACAATGGAATGGAACTGATAGCCCATAAGAAAGCCCACACTTATACAGTCAACTAATATTTGACTAAGGAACCAAAAAAACTCAATGGAGAAACGAGTCTCTTCAATAAATGATGTTGGAAAAATTGGATTAACCACATGCAGAAAAATTTAATCAGATCCCCCCTTAGACTACTCACAAAAATTAATTTGAAATGTATTAAATATTTAAATGTATGGAGATTCCTCAAAAGACTAGGAATAGACTTACCATATGACCCAGGAGTCCCGCTCCTGGGCATATATCCAGAAGGAACCCTACTTCAGGATTACACCTGCACCCCAATGTTCATAGCAGCACTATGTACAATAGCCAAGACATGGAAGCAGCCTAGATGTCCATCAACTGGTGACTGGATAAAGAAGATGTGGTATATTTATACAATGGAATAGTACTCAGCCATAAAAATGACAACATAATGCCATTTGCAGCAACATGAATGTCCCTGGAGAATGCCATTCTAAGTGAAGTAAGCCAGAAAGAGGAAGAAAAATACCATATGAGATCACTCATATGTGGAATCTAAAACAAACAAACAAACAAACAAACAAAGCATAAATACAAAACAGAAACAGACTCATAGACATAGAATACAAACTTGTGGTTGCCAAGGGGGAGGAGGGTGGGAAGGGACAGACTGGGATTTCAAAATTGTAGAATAGATAAACAAGATTATACTGTATAGCACAGGGAAATATATACAAGATCTTATGGCAGCTCACGGAGAAAAAAAAAGTGACAGTGAATATATATATGTTCATGTATAAATGAAAAATTGTGCTCTACACTGGAATTTGATACAAAATTGTAAAATGATTATAAATCAATAAAAATGTTAAAAAAAAAACCCTGAAACTATAAAACTACTAGAAGACAACATAGGGGAAAATCTCTTTGACATTGATGTTGGCAACTATTTTTTTGATATGATATCAAAATTACAAGGGACAATAGCAGAACTCAAAAAATGGGACTATATCAAACTAAAAAGCTTCTGCATAGCAAAAGAAATAGTCAGTGAAATAAAAAGAAAACTTATAAAATGGGAGAAAAAAATTTGCAAATCAAACATCTATCTGATAAGGGGTTAATATCTGAAGTATATAAGGAACTCATATGACTCAGTAACAAACAAACAACCTGATCTAAAACTGGGCAGAGGAACTGAATATTTTCATAAAGAAGATATACAAATGTCCAGAAGCTATGTGAAAAGGTGCTCAACATTACTAATCATCAGGGAAATGCAAATTAAAGCCACAATGAAATATCATGCCAGTCAGAACAGCTATTATCAAAAAGACAAGTGACAACAAGTGTTGATGAAGATGTGGAGGAAAGGGACTCCTTCTGCACTGTTCGTGGAAGTATACATGGGTACAGCCACTATGAAAAACAACATGGAGTTTCCTCAAAAAATTAAAAACAGAAATATAATGTGATCTAGCAATCTTACTTCTGGGTATATATGTGAAGGAAATTAAATCAGATCTCGAAGAGATATCTGTACTTTCATGTTCAGTGAAGCATTGTTTACAATAGCTAAGACATGAAAACAACCTAAGTGTTCATTGATGGATGAATGAATAAAGAAGATGTGGTGTATATATATATATATATATATATATATATATATATATCACACACAGGAATATTATTCAACCATAAAAAAGAAGGCAATCCTGCAATCCTGTCTTTTGTGACAACATGGATGGACCTTGAGGGCATTATGCTTAGTGAAATAAGTCAGACAGAGAAAGACAAATACTGTATGTTTTCACTTATATTTGGAATCTAAAAAACCTGAACTTCAACAGAGTATAATGGTGGTTGCCATGGGCTGAGGGTAGGGAGAAATGAGAGAATACTGGTTAAAGGGTACAAACTTCCAGCTATGAAATGAATAAATTATGAGAATCTTATGTACAGCATGGTGAGTATAATTAGCAATAAAGTATTGTATACCTGGAAGTTGTTAGGAGAGTAGATCTTAAAAGTTATCACCACTAAAAATGTAATTTTGTGAGGGGATGGAGATGTTAACTAACATTATTGTGGTAGTCATTTCATAATATATACATGTATCAAATCATCATGTTGTACACCTTAAACTTATGTATGTCAATGATATATTTAAAAAGCTGAAAAAAACCCCAAAATAATGAGGCTAAAATCTAGACAAAGAAAAGAACCCAGAGAGGGAAGTCCAGCACTAGAAACCATTTTGCCCTGAGGGCATTTGATGAATCTTAAGAAAGTTGTGAAACTGAGATCTGGTTGTCTCATGCCTCATGAAGGAAGGGGACACATTTGAAGCCCAAGGCTCAGACAAATGGGAGATTTGATATGCCTTCCTGCCACTTTAAGCTGAGACTCTGAGTAGCTACCCTTTCAGGATAATGGTGAACTAGGAATAACCAGTCCTTGTGTTGTCTTGCAGTCTAGATAGCCATCACCTAGATGGTCCCAGGAATCCGAAACCCTGAATTTGGATTAAACTAGCTTTGGATAGGTAGTATCCCCAGGCAGTTCTCAGAAACAAATGAAAATATAGGCAGGTACTGTCATCCCAGGCCTGAAATCATTCTTACAAATAATTTTTCAATAATATGTCAGCACATAGAAATAACTAGGCATACAAGGAAAAAAATACATTGTAAGTTACAGCCAGCAGAAAAGAATAGGATTACAAAAACAAGTTCACAAAGATTTCAGACATCAGAATTATGAGACATAGACTATAATAACTATGATTTACCATGTTTCAGAAAATAAAAGATAAACTTGAAAATATCTTCAGGGAACAGAAAATGTCATATAGCTGATTTGAAAAAGGACCAAATAGAACTAGAACTAAAAAATATATAACAATGAAATTGAGAATTTAATGGATGGTTTAACAGAGGGCAAAACACAACTGAAGAGAGAGTTATTGAATAGAAAGATAGGTCACAAAATACTGTCCACAAGTCTGCCTGGAGAAACAAATTATATGGAAAAAAGAAAAAAGTGGATAGAAATAGAATAGAGTGAGAAGATCTAACTTACATTTAATTGAAGTCCCAGAAGGGGAGCACACAGAAATGGGGAAAAAGATGATGGATGAAAATTTGAATCCACAGTTTTAAAAAGCCCAGTGAATATCCTAAATAGAATAAATAAAAACATGTATCTACTCCTAGAGACATAATAGTGAACGTGTGGAAAATCAGAGACAAAGAAAGCTATGATAATGATCCAAGCTAGAGATGAGGTCCTGATCAAGAGCACAAGTAGGAAAGATTGAGACAAGGGAATGGGTGTTAGACTCTGGCCTTCAGAAGGCATTTTACTCAAATTTTCCATGAAAGCCAATTTAATAAAGATGCTATCAATGTAATTTCCAACTTACAAAATATATGTGTTAAAATTGTATTATTTAAAGTAACCTGACATGTAGGAGCTTCCCAGTTGTCCTGCTTGAAAGGCCAACTTCCTATAAGTATGTACCTCTTGCCTTGTGGGCCATGAAGGAGGTAAGTGTTCTCTAAGTATCTGACATGCTAGTTGCAGCTGATTTCTAAGGCTGGAGAAATGTGCTTATACAGGGCTTTCTAAGAGTAAGCCAAAAAAAAGTGAATCTTTGCAGAAAGGCTTCCTTTTGCTTACCTTCTCTCAAACTTTTACTCTGTTTCTAAGGAAAAGTATATAAAATAAATAATTCTGTGCTTCCCAGGATGTCTCGCTACATCCTTCAGGCTTGACCATGTGCACTCACTCACTGGTCTATGTAAGGATGGGCTGCGGTTGAATTCCTGTAGGGGTTTATACTTGCAACAGACAGAGCTAAAAATGCAATAGGCTATTTTGAGAGAGTGAACTCCTGATTTGTTACTAGAGATGTTTATATAAAGGCTGACTGACTGAATGGCCACCTGTCAGGGATAGCCATATAGGAACATTAGAGTTTCTGTGGTTCTCTGTACCTCTGAAATTCCCTGACAACAACCAAAGATGAAAACATGTCTGTTATGTCTTCTAAGAGGAATTTCAAGTGTCTTTGCATGAACTCCATCATGTATTTCTTCTATTTGAGGGGCATTCTTATATACCCTCTGGACCCGTCTCCCTAGAAAACCACTTCTCCAAGAGAAAATTTTGTGAGCAAGAAAGCTTTCTTTATTGCATTAACCCCAGGCCAATTAGAAAGTTGTCCAACAGTGAAGACATAAACCTAATTTCATTTGTGACATGCAATATGTTAACACCAATTTTGATCAAATACAATTAAGAGAGAAGTTGCTAGAATTTTGATTCTGACTTTGCAGGGATTCTCTTCACTTTTGCTAAGAATTCACAATTTGTGTAGCTCACACCTTTCCCTCCAAAGTCTGCAGAAACCTGACTTTGATATATAGCATGTTCAAGAAGTATCTTACTTCCATGGCATGGAAAAGCAGGAATAGGGAGAATGTTCCACTAACTCTAAGGTTTTCCTCCGCCCCCAGGAACTGGTTGTAGCGTAGTGTGCTAAAAGATACTTGACTACAAATCTAGTTTGGAGTTCCATCACCAGCTACCTAAGCATGGGTCACTGCCTCTAAACCTCAGTTCCCTCATCTGAAATATAGGGTTATAATAATGCCTACTTGTTAATGGAACAATACAGTCAGAGGGGAATCCCTGTCCATCCTAACTTCCTATCTCTGGGGCTTCACCTGACTTAATCCCTTAACCCCATCAGGTTTCTCATAATCTCCTTCTGGAAAGGCTCTTGTAATTACCACTACTGGCCACCAGGGGTCCTCAGTTCTCTTGGTCTAATTGACTGAATCAATTGAATTATTTTCCAGAATCTGGGGAAGCAAGACTGACATTTACGAAAAGATCCTCAACTTGGTGAAACAGAGGGATGAAAAGCACAGTGAGCAAAGATCCTTCTGACGGAGGGGGTTTTAGTGCACAAATGGATAGACCTCAACTTCTACACTGGGGTCCTATTTGCCACTAACTACTCTGTCCCTCAGCAGAGCTGCTGACGGCTGCCCTTGTGCACCCTTGCTCCTCTTCCTAGGTGAGAAGCAGAGATCCTGTACAAATGGTGAATAGGTAGCTCATGGAATTGTTCAGGGCACAACCTGTGTGGCCATATGTGGTGCCCCTGGTAAGAAGGGCTCATTTCTTAAATGTGACTTCCCAGAACCCTCGAGATGTCAGAGGACCAGCACTAGTCTTGCACGAGTCTTCAATTCCTTTTCAGTTCCATTCTTCTCACCCCTCACCTTTGGCTCCTAATTATTGTATACTTGTGTCCTTAGCCTTGTTCTGTCTGCTCCCTCCTTAGGTTAAGTTCTTCAAGACCAGGGAATTTTCTTTTAGACAGCCTTATGATCTCAGTATAATCTACATTTGTGGTAATAGCAATAATTCATAATAAGTCATTTAACTTGTCAGCAACTCTTTTTTTTTTTTGTTAACATGTAGTTGACTTACAATGTGTTAGTTTCAGGGCTGCAGCAAAGTAATTCAGATATATATATATTTTTTTTTCTTTTTCAGATTCTTTTCCTTATACATTATTATAAAATATTGAATACAGTTTCTTGTACTATATATTAGGTCTTTGTTGCTTATCTATTATATATGTAGTAGTGTGTATCTGCTAATCCCCAACTCCTAATTTATCCCTCCACCCTCTTTCCCTTTTGGTAACCATAAGTTTGTTTTCTATGTCTGTAAGTCTTTTTCTGTTTTGTAAATAAGTTCACCTGTCTCATTTTTAAAGATTCCACATATAAGTGATATCATATGATATTTGTCTTTCCCTGTGTGACTTACTTCACTTAGTATGATCATCTCTAGGTCCATCCATGTTGCTGCTGCAAATGGCATTATTTAATTCTTTTTCATGGCTGAGTAATCTACCCCACAACTTCTTTATCCAGTCATCTGTCAATGGACATTTAGGTTGCTTCCATGTCTTGGTTATTGTAAATAGTGCTGCTGCGAACATTGGGGTACATGTATCTTTTTGAATTAGAGTTTTCTCTGGATATATGCCTGGGAGTAGGATTGCTGGATCATATGATAAGTCTATTTTTAATTTTTTAAGGAACCTCCATACTGTTCTCCATAGTGGTCACACCAATTTACATTCCCACCAACAGCGTAGGAAGGTTCCTTTTCCTCCACACCCTCTTCAGCAGTTATTATTTGTAGATTTTTTGATAATGATCATTCTGACTGGTGTGAGGTGATACCTCACTGTAGTTTTGATTTGCATGTCTCTAATAATTAGTGATATTGAGCATCTTTTCCTGTGCCTGTTGGCCATCTAGATGTCTTCTTTGAAGAAATGTCTGTTTAGGTCTTCTGACCATTTTTTGATTGGGTTGTTTGGTTTTTGGATATTAAGCTGTATGAGCTGTTTGTATATTTTAGAAATTAATCTCTTGTCTTTTCATTGTTTGCAAGTATTTTCTCCCATTCCATAGGTTGTCTTTTCGTTTTGTTTATGGTTTACTAGTCAGCAACTCTTGTACTTCTCCAAATTGCTCAGAACAGCCCTGTTCTCCATGATCTCTGAGACAGTGTGTAGTGCTCATCAAGTATTCCAGGTGCTACCCACACCACGCAGCCCCCTTTCAGTTTGCTGGAGCTGTGTGACTAGTTCTAGACAATGAAATGCAAACTTTAGTGGCACATACCATGTCCCAGATGAGTCATTTAAGAGCCAGTGTATAATCCACAAGCTCTCTCTTCCTTTGCCTGGTGATGCTGAAAGCCAGGTGATGAAATGTGACATCCATGATGGAGGGAACCTAGCCCGGAGTCCTTAGGTAGAAGAGAGAGCTGATAACTTGCATCTGATCTGGTGTGAGCTGGAAATCAAGCTTTGTTATGCTAAACTGCTGGAATTTAGAGATTTATTTATTATTTCATCAAAGCCTAGCTTATCTTGATGAATACAGTCTTTCTTCCGCACTCCTTCCCATATTTGCCCATTATTATAAAGGCCCATTGACAGTTCTCTGCAAATGTTTTATAAGTAGCTTGAATCCAAAATATTCCAAGATTATCCAAATTCCCTGCAAATATGGTCCTTTTTGGGTATTCTCAATCTCTGTGAATTAATATTCAGTTGTTACCTGATTGTAACCTAAAAGTCACCTATGCCTTTTTCTTCTGTCTCTCTACCCACATATTGATTCATTCATTCATTGACTATTTATTGAGTACCTACTATGTACCAAGTACTTTTGTGAGAACAGGGACACAATAGTAGGAAAAACCAAAACCAGTCAAAATCTCTGCCATCATGGAAATTACATTCTACAAGGGGAAAGCAGACAGCACGCAAAAGAAATGAGTAAAATATCTTGTTTGTTAGATGATGGCAAGTGTAACAACAGCAAGAAAAATAAAGCAGGGAAGGAGGTGAATGGGATGGTGGTGGTTGGAGGACGAGGATATTATTTTAAATAAGGTGATCATGGAGGGACTCATCATGAAGGTGGCATTTGAACAAAAAGACCTAAAAGAGAAGAGAGTGCAAGCCATGCAGACATCTGGGGAAGGAGGATCCCAGGAGAGAGGCTGGCAAAGGGAAAGACCTGAGGGTCAAAGTACGCTTTTTGTATTCAAAGAGGATCAGGAAGGCCAATGAAAATGGAAGAGAGTGAGGGGGAGAGGAATAGGAGATGAGATCCTAATGGAAACAGGGAGGTAAGATCACATAGTGCCTTGTGAACCACTGTAAGAAATTTGACTTTTACGTAGAGTGAGCTGGGAAGTCAGTGGTAGATTTTAGATGTAGGAGTGACATGATGATACTTATGTTTTACAGGGATCCCTGTAACCACTCTGTGGGGAATAGGCTGTGGAAGACAAGGGCAGAAGCAGGGAGGCCAGTTTGGAAGCTACTGCAGTAACCCAGGTGGCAGATGATGGGCTCAGACCAGGGTAGTAGCAGTGGAAGTGGTGAGAAGTAGTCAGATTTTGGATATATTTTCAAGGTAGAATCAAAAGGATTCCGTGACAAACTGGATATGAAAAAAAGAGGGTGTCAACAAACAGTCCAAGAGTTTGGGCTTGACCAGTTTGGATCATGGGCTTGCCATTTACAGTTATGTTAGACTCTGGGAAGAAATTAAGGTACATAGGAAGCTAAGGATTTTGTTTTGAACATTAGAAGTTTGCTTGGACTGTTAGGTGTTTCAGTGATTATGCTTAGTAGGAATTTAAATATGTAATATCCCCCCTTCTCTGCCCAGTGCATTCTTACCCATCTTTCAAGACTGCGCATCTGTTATGAGGCTTTCCTTAACTGGCCAGGCAGAGATAGTGACTCCCTCCTTCATGTTCACAGTGTACCTTCAACAGTCCTCTAGAACAGCACTTTGATCCTGTATTGTCATTATTGCCTCTTATCTCTCTTCCATGATGGACTGGGAGCTCCTGTAGTCTGAGGACTGTTTCTGATTCATCTTGTGGCTACCTAGAACCCAGTACAGAACTTGCCTTATAGGGAAAACTCAAGAGATGTCTGTTGAATGGAGCATCCCAGAAATGAACAGAGGAGAATGTTTCTGCAAAGTTGGAGCTCACAGAGGATGAGGACTTGGAAGTGGCTATCATATTTATTGGTTAGAAGGCTTAAAGTTGACACCTGGGAGAGAAGAAGCCTGAGTGCCACATATTGAGGAATGAGGCTTTGCTCTGTGGCCTTGTTTGGCTTTCATTTTGATGAAAAGGATCCAGAAGATTTGTGTCTCTGTACCTCAAAGAGGACATTATCTTCCCAACAAGGGATGGTATAACTCTGTCAGTGGTTGGAATTTACAGGCAGACAGATTTTGGCTTAGACTTAGTTCTAATGGAGGGAGCTTCAGAGTCAGATAAATTTAGGGACTCAAATCTCAGTTTTGTCACTTGCCATCTGTATGACTTTGGACAAGTCACATTATCAGGTCCTCAGTTTTTTCATTTGTAAAATTTGAGGATTAACTGAGGATTAAGTGACATAAAAATGGTAAAGTGCTTAGAGTAGTTGACATAGCAATTGGTAGGAAAGAATGGATAAAAGAGAAACTATTCAGGGCAAGCATAAAGTGGAATGAACTCCCTATTGCTGGAGATGTTCAGACAGGCTACATGACCACTTCTTGGAAATATTATGGAGAGAATACTAATGGTTGGACCAGCTGAAAATTGAGGTCCTTTCCATTCTTCAGTTTTATAATTCTAAAAATCCCATGCAATAGAAATTCAGAGACAAAGGTATATACTGAGATCACTCTGCCAAGGCTAGACTGCTTATGCCCAGATATGGTCTTTTGGAGCAATTGGCCTAAGCATGTGACATGCCATCCAAGGACCTGTGTGTGTGCAGCAGTGTTCAGGGTGGGCTGGTACTGCTGCATGTTCATTTTATTCCTTGACTGATTCAACTGGGGCTTTCTATACTAATTTCTTGTTTACTTTTTTGCAGTTTTATCATAATTGACTCCCATTTTGGGAGAAGATTTCAGGAGCTGGTACAGGGAGACAGTGTTCTTGATTATCTTGGCTTTTCTGTGTGTTTCACCTTATCTTTTTCAATTTGACCCTTGAGACTATCTCCATGATGCCTCTCCCCATGATGTCCTCCTCATACCATGGCTCCCACCCCTAGTTCTGGCCTTCTTGCCTGACTTGGACTCTTGCAACAGCCTTCTAATTGGATTTCCCCTTTGTGTTTTCTTCCTCTTTAATCCATTCTGTATGAAAACCATTTACTATTTGATTGTAACCTACCCTTCTAGTTCTCTCCTCCCCCTCCTTCCTGTCATGCCAGCTCCTATCCAAAGGGGCTACTGGCCTTTCCCTGAGCAACACCCTCTTGGTGGATATTCAATTTGCCACCTTCATCTGCCTAAATCTGACCTATCTTTTAAATCCAAGACCATATACCCTTCTTCCCTGTGAGGGATGACTGTGTGTCATAATCACATAGTGCCTTTTATTAGAGCTTTGTGTGTGCATAGTTTATTTCCCTTAAAAGTCTGTAAGCTTCACTTCTCTCATCATTAGCTGTACTTTCTACATATCTCTTCTAATTTTAAAAACAAACTCTTTTTGCCCACCATGATTTCTTCCCTGAATCCCTACCTCATTTAACAAATAAATAAGCCCAGTCAGGATTTGTGTGGGTTGTAACTGAAAAATAATTTAACGCCTGATATCCTAGAAGCACAAATTACATAAGTCATTTTAGGTACTAATTGACAATGTAGAAGTCTGAGTAAAAAGAAAAAACAACCAAACCACCCAGGCTGCAAATGATCGATTCCTCTGAATGTTGCCTAAGTGTTCTTAATTAATCAACAAGGAGCCACATTTGATCCCCGGGCACCCTTTTATCTCTTTTAGAAATGCCAAACCCAAGGGAATGGTTGCTTAAATTTTTATTTGATTCATTTCTTAGCTTCTGAGCTTGACTATCTTAAGCCTTTGGTGTGTTTTGGGGGATTATGGGGTTTTTAAGAATTGAGCCATTCTCTAGTTTTCTCTTCAAGATGTGAGCATATTGCATTCATTTTAATCCCCTGAATTTACACAACATAGAAACCAGAGGTGAGCATAGCATTTATTTAGGTAGCATGAATTTCCATAAAATGATAACAGAAACCCGTTACAGTGCTTCTGACAGCTCTCATGTTCCTGATGTTGTTTATGAGAACATTGCCCATTACAGTGAATTGGTTCCTCTAGACTTGTTTCTCCCACATGGAGCCTATTGAGTTAAGATGGAGCATGAAGACCAACATGCCTTAGTGGACAAACAGCCACCAAGGCTATGCTTGCTAACATCAACACCACTAAACTGGGACAAATGGCTTTTAGAATAGGGTGTGCACATATTCAAGTGCGTAACTTTATTCCACAAGTTATTGGGTCTAGGAAAGCTTTTCTGTGAACCTGTAGGTGCCACTCAGGAGTCAGCTTTGGAAATGAAGTCACACTGACCCTATGTTCCATTAAATGTAAACATGTTAAGAGAGCTTCTTTCCAATGAAATGCATTACTATGGAACTCCGTTTATGTAGAACTTCACCTTAGGTTCACGAAAATAAATGGAAATGCTTGTTCCAGACTGTCTGAAACTTACTTTGCAAAATGCACTCCCAAACCCAGCCCACTGGACAGAAAGGGCCATCCTACTCCAGAGGATTAATAATAATAATTTAATCCTCACAACAGCCCTGGAAACTAGTTACTGTTTATCAGCCAGGAGTGGAGAGGATATGATGGAGGTCAGAGTTTGGGCTGTGAAGTCAGACTGCTTGGGTTTGAATCCAGCTCTGAAACTCAGTAACTGTGTGATCTTAAGCAAGTTACCTAACTTCTATGTGCCTCAGTTTCGGCATCTCCAAAGTGGGATAACAGAACTTCCTCATAAGGCAAAATGAACTGATAGGATTAATACGTGAAACAATGGCTAAGCACATGTTCAATGTGCAAACAGTGGAAAAGTTAGGTGGCCATTTGTTGGCTAATCAGTAGGATAGGTGAGATGAAGGGAAGGAGAAATGTGGGTCACTGGACCAGGCTGACTATATTCATAGTTCTTGTATTGAACGATGTGAGTCCGATAGGGAGCAGGAGTAGATGTATAGAAGGGTTGAAGAATGCAGACGGGGGGAGCCAGCACATGGGATATGTCCTAAATATGTCTGCCCTGCCTGAAACTCCTGGATCTCAGAAGACAAGTAAAAGCCTTTTTCTACATGGACCAGACTCCAAGAAGAGTACAGAACCTCAAGTAATAAACTACTAAGCACAATGAATCATACTTTGTTTTTAAACTGCTTAGTTACTTTCTTAAGTTAAATGTGGCAAATTACAAAGCAGCTGACCACTCATCATAGGTTTTCTTTGGGGGACCTGGGACACAGTTGATGGTTTATCCAGTAGGGTTGTCAAAAACCTGAGTCACATGAGACTTGTCATCTTACCCTGGAATTTCTAATGATTTCTCTTGGTGTTCTATTGTCACATACAATTTAAATGCTTCAAATATAGTTTTGTTCAAAACTCTCAGTCCATGTTGAACTAACTGGTGTCTCACCTTTATTTTCTAGAAGCACTTTCAGGGCAGTTTCTATAGCAGCAGCTTCATCTCAGATATCTATGTGGACATGGCTTTGGTTCACAATGGAGCACAAGGGCAAACTACAGAATCTCTTCATTTCTGGTTTGGTATAATGAGGTATAGTGTACTTAAAAATACCAAACACACCGCTGGAGAGCAAAGGAGAAATTTATCCCAACATAGTGTTTCTTGGCTTGAATAATCCTGGATCCTAAGTCCCTCACTTGGAGCTGAATTCCAGTTTCTGACTACCCAAATGATTTCACATTGCACATTGGAAGATATAATCCCATCAAACAACACTGGCAATGAGCAAGAATTCTTAAGGGTACCTTAGTATAGAGAAATTCACCAGGCAACTGAATAAAGGGACTCAAGGTGATATGGTATTACTTCATCCATTCTTTCTTTTTTTAAAAATAGCAGCTTCTTTAAGATATAATTGACATACCACACAACTCACTCTTCCAAAGTGTATAATTCAATGGATTTTAATATATTCAGAGTGTTATGTAATGTCTCTCTATCTAGTTACAAAACATTTTCATCACTCCTAAAGGAGATCTTAGACCCATTAACAGTCACTCCTCACTCTTCCCACCCATTTCCCACCCTTTCAATCATTAAACTGCATTCTGATCCTATTGATTTATCTATTATAGATATTTCACATGAACAGAATCATACAATATGTGGCCTTTTGTGACTAGCTTCTTTCATTTAGTAAAATGTTTTCAAGTTTCATCCATGTTGTAGCATGTATCAGCACTTCATTCCTTTTCAAAGCTGCATACTATATCATTGTATAGATATACTACATTTTGTTTATCCATTTATCAGTTGATGGACATTTGGGTGGTGTCCACCTTTTGGTTAGTGTGAAAAGTGCTGCTATGAACATTCATGTATAAGTCTTCACCTTGTACAAATCTTGTGAAAGCATCTTTTTTTATTCAATTCTCTTGGGTATATACCTAGGAGTGGAATTGATGGGTCATATGGTAAATATACATGTAACTTACTGAAGACCCATCCTTGAATTCTGGGGATAAATCCCACTTGGTCATAATGTATACTCCTTTTAATGCGCTACTGGATTCAGTTTGTTAGTATTTTGTTGAAGATATTTGAATCTGTGTTCATAAGGGATAGTGGCCTGTGGTTTCCTTTTCTTATTTGGCATTGACCTTATAAAATGAATTAGGAGGTGCTCCATACTTTCCTATTTTTTCCAAAGAGTTTGAGAAAGGTTAGTGTCAATTCTTTAAACATTTGGCATAATTCCCCAGTCAAGCCAGTTGATTCTGGGCTTTTCTTTTTTGGGTTGTTTTAAATTACTGATTAAATTTCTTTACTTGTTCCAGCTCTGTTCAGATTTTCTGTTTGTTCTTGAGTCAGTTTTGGTAGTTTGTGTGTTTTTAGGAATTAGTTCACTCATCTCTTTCACCCATTCTTAGAACAGTACTTACTGAGATTGCATAATGTGCCAAGCACTGTACCATGCGCAATTGGACACATACCCTGCTCGTAGAGAAGTGGAAATTTGGTAGAAATACAGATAATGAAACAAGGGATTCCTATGCAGTGCAATTCTGTGATATACGTAAAAGGGTCTCCTAAAGCAGGCTAATGGTTCAAGAAAAATCTTCAAGGGAGCTAAGGCAGATGTGGCTGGAAGTTTTAATGTTTGCTCTTTTACATCTTTTTATCATCCCTACCCCAATCTATAAACAAATCCTATTTTCAGAGTACAATTTTAAATCCAATAATTTTTTGAAACCTTTACCTTTTTCATTCTGATCCATCATCTTTCAAGTGGGTTACTATAATAGCCTCTAACTGGCTTCCCTACTTCTAATCTTGTTTTCTGCGGCAAATATCATATATTAGCTCACTTGATCTCATTCAACAGCTTTGTAAGCACCTAACTCTGAACTCTTTCTGTTTAAATGGTTTAAAGTGTTTTAGTGTATCTGTAACACAACTCTACACGGAAACTCAGGGAAATGTTTAAAAAATGGAAACCATATCCCATAACTTCCTTACTCAAAACCCTCCAATGGCTTCCTGTGCTACTTGCAACAAAAGTCAAACTCCCAGTTTTCTTCTACTCTCCCATATTTTCACTTCACTGAAGCTCTACTTGCCTTCTTGCTGTTCCTCAAACACACTGCTGTCTCAGAAAATAATTTGAACTCAAAAAATGAAAATACCAAGTAACAAAATTTGTGAGATGCAGTTAAAGCAGTAAGCAATTGAAAAACAAGAAATTCTGAAAATCATTGAGATAAGTATTCCTTCTAAGAAGTTAGAAAAAAAGATAGCAATGTTGACTCAAGAAAATATTTAGAAAATGAAATTCAAAATTAAATTTTACAATGATATTAAAAATATGAAGTACGTAGGGAAAATTCTAATATAAAGTGTGCATGATCTTCACAGAGAAAATGATAAAACTTTATTGGGAGTCATGGAACAGGCCTGAAATAAATACAGATACCATATTCATAGGTTGACAGATTAAATATTGTAAATATGTCAATACTTTCCTAATTTATTGATAATTAAATGCACTTGCAGTAAAGATTCTAATAGGTTCTATTTTGTGGAATTTGTCAATCTAAGTTTAAAATTTGTGTAGAAAATAAACAGCCCAAGAATAATCTAGATACTTCTAAAGAGAATAGGGAAAGAATTTGCTCTGCCAAATATCATTATAAAGCTATAATAATTAAGATAGTGAAGTCCTAACAGAAGAATAGATAGGTGTATCAGTTGAACAGAGTAGAGAACCTAGGATATCTCTACTCCAACATCTTCTCTGAATGCTCCCTTCATCTTCAGGCTTTAGCTGCACCCTGGCTATTTACTGAAGACATTTCATCCTGAAGTCCTCTCCAGCAAAGATTTTATTCTCTCATACACCCTGTACCTTAGTGCTGGAAGTGAGCTAGATCTTCCTCACTGTCCTGTTGTTTCTAAGCCAGATTGTATCTGCCCTTTTGAGGTTTATGCCATTCTGCTATGTCATTTTCTATGCCTCTTCATGCTGTTATTCACTGGCTTCCTAGTTACTGCATTTATCAAGGACTTGGGATTCTGGCTCATGGTTTTCCTCTCTGCCCCATCCTACCATCTTCCAGATGACATCAATGCCCACATCGACCATGCAGCAGTTTGGCTTTCTCACTTCCAGTGAGTTTTTCTAGCCCATACAGGCCATACTCTCCCACAGACACATTCTAGGTTTATTCTTCACCTGAAACTACTCTACTTTTGACAGCATGAATTAAAATATTCCAGGTTACAACCTCCCAGCCATTTTGCTCTCTCATTCTTCTACTTCCCCTATGCCTTTTTAAAAAACATTTTTATTGAGTTATAGTCATTTTACAATGTTGTGTCAATTTCCAGTGTAGAGCACAATTTTTCAGTTATACATGAACATACATATATTCATTGTCACATTTTTTCATTGTGAGCTACCACAAGATCTTGTATATATTTCCCTGTGCTATACAGTATAATCTTGTTTATCTATTCTACATATGCCTGTCAGGATCTACAAATTTTAAAATCCCAGTCTGTCCCTTCCCACCCACCTCCCCCTTGGCAACCACAAGTTTGTATTCTATGTCTATGAGTCTGTTTCTGTTTTGTGTTTATGTTCATTTTTTTTTTTCAGATTCCACATATGAGTGATCTCATATGGTATTTTTCTTTCTCTTTCTGGCTTACTTCACTTAGAATGAAATTCTCTGGGTACATGCATGTTGCTGCAAATGGCATTACGTTGTCATTTTTATGGCTGAATAGTATTCCATTGTATAAATATACCACCACTTCTTTATCCAGTCATCTGCTGATGGACATTTAGGTTGTTTCCATGTATTGGCTACTGTAAATAGTGCTGCTATGAACATTGGGTTGCAGTGCAGGTGTCTTTTTGAAGTAGGGTTCCTTCTGGGTATATGCCCAGGAGCAGGATTACTGGGTCATATGGTTCTATGAAGCCACCATCACCCTGATACCAAAACCAGGCAAAGACACTACCAAAAAAGAGAATTATGGGCCAATATCACTGATGAACATAGATGCCAAAATCCTTACCAAAATATTAGCAAATAGAATCCAACAGCACATAAAAAAGATTATACATCATGATCAAGTGGGGTTCATCCCAGGAACACAAGGCTGGTTCAACATACGCAAATCAATCAATGTAATACATCACATCAACAAGAGAAAGGACAAAACCCACATGATCATCTCAACAGATGCAGAAAAAGCATTTGATAAAATTCAACACCCATTTATGATAAAAACTCTTACACCTATGCCTTTGATCTTTGATCTTATTGAGACCTCTGTCCTTTGATCTTTCTATTTCCCGCCTATCTGTCCTTTCCCTATTCTCTCTCATCTCATTGATTTAGTTTGGTGAAATTCTCCTCTCTACTTTGTTTTCCTGTTTATGTGAATACTTTTCTTTTCCTGTTTCCTGTGTACTAAGCTGTGACTATGTCAACTACCACTTGTCTCTCTATATTAGCAACATCTCCTGCATCCCAAAATCATTCATGGCTCACATGCAGTCAATTGTTGATTCTAAATTCTAGGTACTTCTCAACATGATTTCTACTACTACCTTCAATATTTCTTACACAGATTTTGTTATAATCTGTACTGCATTGTTGCCCCTGTTTTACCCTTTCTTCACATTGCTTCCAGAGTGATACTTCTACAACACAAATCACTTCTTTTTCGTGGCTTCTTGTAGCCTTAAGGATAAGTCCAAATGACTGACTCTGGCATCCAAAGCCTCTTCCTGCTTCTTTACCCTTACCTCCCACCATTCTAGCTCACAAAATCCTTTGCTGCAGTCACACTGAAACATTGGCAGTGACCCAAATGCATAATATGCTTTCATGTCTCTGTGACTTTCTTTGAACATGCTATTCCCTCTACTTGGAAATTTCTCTTTCCTTCATCACTTTTCTTTCTGAGTGACTTTTCATAATTCAAAACTTAGTTTTCCTCATCTTTCTGTGTGTTTACTTTGCCCTACTATGGCCCTTTATCCCACCGAACTGTGGTCATTACTTTGCTAGCTGAGAAACGTTTTGCCACTAGACTTTGAGCAACTTTGAGGTCAGAGATCATGTCTTATTCTTTCTGTGCCTAGTTATGAGCTCAAGGCCAGGCAAACACTAGGTGCTCTTTTACTACATTTTTATTGGTTGAGTGAAGAAATATACTAATATGGTCCTAATTATGCCTTCAGAGAAATAATGCAATATTTTTCCAGATTTTAGAGAATTTATTTCTCACAAGACAGAGGTAGATAAGAGCAAAACCTTTTATTTAGTATCTCAAATTAGATGTAAGTTAAATAGATTACACTAAAGGCTGCTCAGAGACTTGTCATGTAGCTATAGCTTGGCAAGCTACCACCTCAAAATGAATCCTTGAGTTTATCAATGAGTCTTGAGAGAACAAGAAGCAAATTTGATTTTAACATGCACACAACTGTTGGAAGTCTGAGTAGTTTGGATACATGATGGAGATAAATATCAAAGAGATCTATGCAGTTTCACACCTCAGCAGGTCAACTCCCCCGTGGCTGAAAGTATTCTTAACAATGTATTAGCAAAGTAGCATCAATGCCATTGACTCTCTTCAGACACACACTGAGGAGCCCCCAAACCCAGCCTCACTGAAAGACAAAGTTGTTAGTCCTAATGTAGCTGTGAGGACACTTGCAAGGCAGTATCTAAAGCTAAAGAGTCAGGAATGAAAGAGTTTCAAAGAAATGAAGATACCGCTAGTAATTACTTTTGTTGGCATGGACCCAGAACACAGAGTAGAGAAAGAATAAGGTGAAAGATGGCAACCTTTCCATAGGGACTACTTTTTAGATTTTGTTTCACTTCTTGTTGCAAACCAGGGAGTTAAAGGTAGCAGTTCTCTTCTCATAGGAGTGCAAAGAAATATTTGAAAGAAGACACAACAATGAGAATCCTCAATCTGCCTTCTTCTCTTCAGTTCAAACCCAGCTCAGGCTGGAAGCTCTCTAGTTAGAGCCCAGTACCCCTCCTCAACCCTACAGCTCCACTGAGCCCAGGATCCAGGATATGCCATGTGAAATACATGGCTCTTGTTCTACTTCCTCAACATAGCCTCCTTCAGGTATGCCTGATGGTTATCAAGGTCACATAGAGCAGAATGGCAACAGGAGGGGCCCAGAGCACCTAGGAAGGCCCAAAGAGAGAACCTGACTGTACACTAGCCATCCAAGGCCAGCTTTGGCAGGAAAGGCATCAAAGAGCCCAGCTGTCCCCTTCCTGCTCCTCTGGAGCCCTTCTCTCCTCTAGTTACTTTGGATGCCCACATCACTCGACTTTATTGAAGGAGAAACACTGATGGATGGGGGCTAAGGATTGGTTGGAGACTGGAAAACATTTAGGTTCCAGGCTCTGGAAGCTTCCTGGAATCAGTCTTGGAGGCTGCTTCTTAGCTTTGAGGGTTTGGGGTGAGGGAAGCCAAGAGAGGAGCAAGAAGAGAGCTGTCTTGGCTGTTCTGTTTACTGCTACATCACCTGCATTTATAATGGTGCCTGGCACATAGTAGGTGCTCAATTAAGGGAAATGATTATTAACTGACTAACTGAATGGACACATGAATGAATGAACAAATGACTGTAAGAAATGATAAGACTTTACCAATAAAGATGATACAGAGAGCAGAGAAAGGCCAGAGCTTATTAGAAATCTCATCCTCTGCCACTGGGAGTGCAAACTGGTACCATTTTGCAAGTTAATTGACATTATCTAGTAAAATTGAACTTGGGAAGACCTGATGACCTAGACATTTAATGCCTAGGCATATACTCTGGACCAGGGGTGCTCAACCTCTGTGTTACCATCTTTCAGCCAGATAATTTTTTGTTGTGGATTCTATCCTCTACACAGTAGGATACTTAGCAATATCTTCAGCTTCTACTCATTAGATGCCAGGACCACTTCCACAGTAATGATAACCAAAATAGTCTCAAGATATTGACAAATGTCCCCTCAGGTGAAAAAATTACCCCCAGTTGAGAACCACTGCCATAAGGCATCAGGGGATATGCATAAGAAAGTTCATAGTACCATAATTTGTAAGCACATAAAACTGGAAACAATCCACTTATCAATCAACGGGAGAATGAATAAATTGGGAGGTCTTCATATAATGAATAACTATACAGCAGTGAAAAATAATTATTATAACTACACACATCAACATAGATAAATTTCACAAAGTTGGGAGAAAAAAAGTAAGCAAAAATGTAATACATATAGTATGATTGCATTTATATTCTCTCAACATGCACACAATGAAATAGCATTGTTTAAGGGAAAATATCTATAAAGTGAACATATGAAGAAAAGCAAGTGAATGATGACAAAATTCATAATAGTGGTTACCTCTGGGAGGGAATGAGGAGATGACTCAGGGAGGGCACACATGGGTTTCAGAGGTACTGGTTATGTTCTAGCTCTCAAGCTTGGTGATGGGTATATAGGTTTTCATTTTATTTTGATGCATACTGTGTGGAAGCAGCTATCATGGGACCTGCCACCTCTCTTCAGAATTGCCCAATTAGCACTCTGTGCCTGGAATATTCCTCTGTATGAAATATAGCTGTCCCTTAGCCCCATATTCTTATTCCTTATTAGGAAAAAACTTTCCCCTTGTCCTGGTATGCAGTGAATGTCATGTTTTGCTTAAATGTGGGCACCATGTGGCACCCGGCCAGCCCCACCAGGGTCTTCACCTGAAGCACAGGAGGAGTGCATGCAGTTCATTGTCCTATGTCAGTTATCAGGAGGGACCCACTGGCCATGGGAGACTGCTGCATGCTACCGACATTGACTGTGGTATGTCTCTTCTACTACATGTGACAAAAGCCTTGCTCCAATTGGTGCCTTGTATGTTGAGCCCTCCTTGGCTACTGTGAACTCATACAAGATGCAGTGGGCCAAGGTCCTGGGCTCCTCCCTCTGGTAGTGGGCATTGTTATGATCTTTGTTGTCCTCCAAATGGGAATCATCACTTGAGATTGGTAGCTGAATCTTACTGCTCAACATTTGCCTTACATATATGCCATGTCCTCTTTTGTATATATTAAATATCACATAATTTTAAGGAAGTAATGGGGTCTAATATAAGGCAGGAAGAATGGAGAGGAGGGCATCAGAGTCAATAACCAAATAGATGTTGGTTGAGGGAGAAAAGCCAACCTTTAGGTACCTCTTGAGTAGGTGTAAGAATAGTCTCAAGCTTGTTTTTGTGATAGATTTGGTAATGAGATCAATGGCTCTTTACCTTCTCAATATATGAGTGAGTCACAGGACCTGACTACATGTCTTATATAATAATGGCATGTTTAACAAAAATTATCTGAGATTTATCCCCTGTTAGACTTCTAAAACGTGTACTCATTTATATTCCTTGAAGCCTTAAGCACCTGAAAATAAGGGGCTTAGAATAAAAGTGATTCTTCATCTTTAGCTTTAGTATCACTAGAATATCCCCAAAAGCTGTTTCTAACTCTGGCACCACCCTACCCTCCCTTTTATTTTCTCCCAGTGGTCATCCTCCAGGTAGAGGAATGAAAAGGAAATTCACGACCAAGTCTCTTCAAAAGACTGAGGCATAACCAAGGAAAACATCAAAACATCTTAACCCTTCCTGAGTGTGTAGGGGAGGGAAGAGGCACAAGGTTTACAAGGTTGAAGGGCTGAAGGACTCACTGAGAGCATATTTTACCCATGTGAGAATAGAAAACCCCACAAATATGCAGAGAAACAGGAAATGCAGGAAATGGCCCTGGCCCAATTTAGGGATGAGCCCTTGGACACTCAGAGAAGCCTGATACATTAGAGCCGTTAGAGCCGTATTGGACTGCTGAGAGCATTGATCTAACTTCTGCGTGTGAACATTGGAGGTGAAGGAGGGTCTAGACAGGGCAAGCTTCTTGATCAAGTTTTCCTAGCTACCCAGAGGCAGAGCTGAGGTTGGAGGCCAGATCTCCTACTCTAAGCTTTATGCCTTTGTTGTTTCAGACGTTAAGATTCCCATTAAAGGCCATGGATATTGCCATTCTGATTGTTAAAGCAGGAAGTATCTTTAGATTTTGGAGATTTGGTAAAATTCTCCCTTGATAGTGGTGAAAACAACTGAGACCCAGAGAAAATGACTTACAAGAGAGTGACTTGTAAAATTCATATATCCACAGGAAAGGCAGTGGGGAAGGGAAGATGGATATAAGGTGGGGGAAAGCAAGGACAGGCTGGGACCCAAAAGCATGAGCTGGAGCCCACAAGGGTGGACTAAAATCCATGTCAACTCTCATTGCCTCTGCTCTTGATGATATGAGTGTCTTACAGAAGTTAGACATTTGGCCCTTTCTCATTGAGTTAAGCACACACCTGGTTCAGAACTCAGAGAAGCTGAAATAGGATCCAGCAGAAGGTGGAGCAGTTGCTGGCCTGGCTTCATGTCAACGAGGTGAGTCAGCATGTAAGTGAGCGAGCAACAAAATAGTGGCTGCTTCCCTCCCACCTTCTAAATCTTCTGTAAGAATCTCTCTTGGGGCCCATTCTAACCTATAGTAAAGGTAATTCTGTGAAATGTAGTTCAGTTTAGCCAAGTTGACATATTACAAAGCCATTTGCTATGTGGAGACATAGGTGGGGAATACTATCTGATTGGAAGGGAAAGGGCCTGTCAGGCAGAGGGGGCATAGATGGGAGGTGTGGACTGTGTTTGGGAACCAGCAAATAGCACAGTTTGTCAGACACTTGTGTTATATATAGGGAATATGCAGCTATTAAACTGAAAAGGAAGGGCAATATTAAGTGACTGTTGAATGCCAGGGTGATGAAATTAATACCGTAATGAATGGAGAAATCATTAAAGGTTGCTGAGCAGGTGAATGGCATTTTTGGAAACTTAATCTGTCAGTAAGTACAAGATGGGTGAGGAAGGGGATACTGGCAGGAGAGTAGCTTGGTACAAACAGAGGAATTGAGCTCATTTCTGCTCCATTCTAGCTTTCAAGCATTGGAGAGACTTGAGAAGGAACAGGAATGGGTCAACTGCTCCATGGCACTCAGTTGCCAGTTCTTCTCTACCTGATTTTGTAGACCCTCTGGCTCTAGTCACCAACTTCTCCCATTTCTCAAATAGCCCTGACCCTATCCAAGTGGTTTTGTAGCCATTGGTGGTTATTTTGAAAATGAAAGAGGCAGTGATTTCCTGAGTGGATGGATGCTGACGGATATCTCAAGGGGTTGTCAGAAGCTGGCTGTACACTCAGGCCAATTAAACTCTGTTCTGGGAGATAGAGATGAACACATTTGCACATTAGAAGGAAAGAAGATGGAAGGAGAAGCTCCTTATTGGCTTGAGATTTTGCAATAACTCTTCAGCACCTCACCTACAGGTCCACCACACTTGTGACTGAAAAAATCTAAACATCAGCACCTCAGCCCTGGAGCTTGGAGTCAGAGCCCCAGGTATGCACCCTCAGTTTCTTCATGTGTGGACCTGAAGTTATAACAATCCCTGAATTGCCTACCTCACAGAGCTTCAGTAAGGGTCCCATGAGATGGCAGCTGTGAAAACACTTGGTAAACTGTAAAGAGCTGTGCTCCAAGGCTGAGTCATCATTGTGGTTATTTTTATTATTATAAAAGAGGATCTTTATTGGGCTGAGCAATGCTGTAGACCCAGTAGTGCTTAATTAAAGAATTTCTGATGTTGCTGCTGCAACTGAGCATTTGACTTATGAGAAAAAATGCAGTTAGGAAAAGAAACTAGGTGGCTTTTCTGGTGAAGTGAGATAACACAACAGCCATCAGTGAGGGGCTGAGAAAAGGTGCCCCTCCTGCTGACTCCACCACCCCTTCACTCCCTCCTTTAGATGTCTCTCTTTTCAGCCTTTTCTTCTCTCACTTTTTCCATCAACTGAGTTCATCTTACATCCCACCTCCTGAACCTCCCTCTAGGTCCCCTTTCCCTGAATTCATTCTCATTATCTGTCAGTTCTTTTCTTTGTTTATAAAATTTTCTCCTTTGCTTGTCTCTCTCTCTCTCTCTCTCTCTCTCTCTCTCTCTCTCTCTCTCTCTGTCTTTAAATTTCACTCTGTCTCTCTCTGTCCCTTTCTCTTTCTGTTTCTCCCCTCCTTTTACCACTGTCTGTCTCTGTCTCTCTCTCTCTCTCTCACACACACATGCAAGCATACACACACACTTTTAAAACCATTTCTCTCTGCTGAGAAGCTCAGGAAGGAGGGCCTCCCAGCCAGTGTTGCTAGGTAACCCAGTATCACATGGCCAGCCCCACATTTCTGCCTGCTTCTTCAGAGCTCTGCTTCTCAGATTCTATTCTATAGCTCATATTGAGCAGCTCTGAGTAAAGAAAGGGCCTGGTTGATTCACTTATACTTGGCCAAAGGTGTCAGCCTAGCTGTGGGATATCTAAGTTGCTGGAAATATAATAGGGAAAAAAGCTAAAGAAATAAGTAATATAACAAGATGACATAGATTCTTACGAACAGCTCTCTGGAGTGGGGAGAGGGGAGGTTCTTAACTTATATCCATGGAACACGTAGCTACACTATGGAGAGACTGTAAGCATTGCAGGATTCCTTGAAATGTCATGTAAAATCAAGTCAAATATTCATACTTATTTGTACTTTTTCTTGTTGTGAGGGTTTATAGCTTTCATGAAATTCTCAAAGGGAGGAAAGCCTTTTCAGGAAGTTCTTACATGTATTTCCAACTCCTAAGTTGTCTGTACTGAATATTTTCCATTGCCCATCCAGATACCCAAACTTCCTACTTCTCTACCCTGCTTTGACTTGCATGATCTGCTTCAGTGGGCCCCCTTGCCCTCTGGCTTCCAGGTGGGTTCATCCAATGCGAGGCACTGACAGAAGATTAAAGAGAGGGGTTGGAGGAGAGTGAGGATGAGTATTTATTCTCCTGGCTCCCCCCAACTGCTAACTTGTCAGAGGTTTTTATGCCCCTCTGATGAAGATCACAAATCCTGTCTTGCAGCCTTGTCCATATAGCTACCATCTCCTTCTGGATTCTGGTAGCTGCTATGTCCTCTTGCCCATTTAGACATAGGGATAGTAAGGGCTCCAGCACTTAATGTTCCCAGGGAACCTTGTTGGTTTCCTTAAACCACGACCACACCTCAGTAAATACTCTATTTATTAAGCCATTCGCAAATAATACAGTTTGAAAGAATTATACATTTTCTGTAGGGCTCTGACTAATAAACGAGGCCATAAAAATTAAAAGGTGGAGGCAAGAGGTAAGGATTTGGAACTTACCTGCAAATAGCAAGTATTTGAGTAGGTGTGGCCATTTTCAGAACCCAGCTTTAATGTCTCAGATTATTTCATGTTGCTCCACCAGGATTCATTGCCAGGAATGGAAGGAGCATGACTATTTGATGATTTCTAACTGTGGCATAATTACAGTGGATCAACTTGCGGTACTTGCCTTCACAGCAGTAACAACTTGAGATTAAGAGTAAACCTTATAACAATGGATTTCAACAGTCTTGATTCCATGGGACATCTCAAGTTGGTTCTTCCTCATCCCACCTTGCCCAGGTGCCCAGGAGTTCATGAGAGACGACTGGATTGCCTAATGGTTGAATCCAGGCATTGTTCCTGCTGGACAATTGATCACTGAACAATTAGCTCCTTGGCACATGGTTTTGTGATGCTGGGCACTCATGGAATTTTCTTCTGTGAAGCTTGATGTTTCCTCCCTTTTGACTCCGTTCTTTTCCTTGTGCTCCTTCCCTTCTTTTCTCTCCAGTCTGTGGAATCTGGGGCAAGATAAGAAAAGTAGGTTACAAATGCTTCCAAATCTATGTCTTACACCTGAACCTCTGACTTTCGAAAAACTCAAGAACCAAGATTTTGACACATTTGTTCTCTGGTTACATTCTGACAACTTCCCCTAAAGCTGTGGGTGATTCATGTCTAGCATCTTGGCCTGGGAGGGAGAGGGTCTTAGGTAAATTCAGTGAAGCACAGAAGAGGAAAATACACAGGTTAATGTCCCAATTCTTATTTTATCATGGCCACTTTAATACTGGCTATAGATGCCTTGAGTATCCAGAGTCATTTAAACTTAGAAGTTCCCTTTTCTTCTTAACTGCGAGCCGTTTTTTTTTTTTTTTGAATAAGATTCTGCGATATGAATAACATGGGAAAAGACAGAGAAGACAAAGAATTTCTGTACTCTTCATATCGTGGGAGGGCCCCGTTTATAATTGAGGACACCATTTGGGAAGTCCTCAGGAATATATCAGACAAGATGATATAACCCAGAGATCCCCTGATTACACATTTTCACATTTTTGTTTTTCTGGTTTTATATCTAACTGGTCATTCTAGAAATATTGCAGTAGAGCTTGCACCTGCATAGTCATGTTCATCTAATATAATGGCAAAGACCAACATATTGTCCTGACAGATAATGATGAGCTGGTTCATGAAATCCTTTGGGATTTTGCTGAGGAAGTTTGGGGAATTACACAGCAAAAACAACATGGTGCTGTATGCATAAAGTCCATATCTCAGGAGGAATGCTGTCTTCTACTTATTGCCTTTGTGCATCTAGACTTGATTATAGGCTCGCTGGAGGTTTTACTTTGTGAACCATTTGGCCCTATCAAAAATGTTTGAAAAATTCAGGGATGAGATGAAGCATTTACCCCTTTCTTACAGTGAATTGGCTGAGTATAGTAATCAGTCTGGAAGACTTTTTTTTTCAGCTTTTCATTATTTTTCTTTGTGTAACATCCTGGCTAGTGATGTATGTGTTTGTGTAGCAGAGGGGGGGGGTATGGATAGATTGAATGAATACATCATTCCCTGTAAAATTGCTTTATCATAAATAGATGATTGAGTCGTTTGTGTCCTCCAGAAAGCAGATGCTGGGTCAAAGAGGTAGGAGCGCAAGAGGAAAACAACTGTGAAAAGTAATAGGGGAATGAAGCATGGTTGGGCTGGAAAAGCCTCATATCTCAATGCATACCTGACAAAATCTAACAGAGAGCTCTGGAGCAGGGATTTCCCATTAGAGTAATTCTGTTTTTGGCAGAAATGGCCAGGCCCTTACTAATCATTAACTAGGGCCTGCCCAGGAACTGGGTGGTCTCCTTTTGAAGAGTGAGATGAATCCTGAAAGTGCTAATAGCTTGAGGGTGTCACTCTTTGCAGCTGTACTGTAAGTTCTTGCTTGAACAGGGATCTAAATGGTGCACCTCCAAAATGGCCACAATGATTTACTGAGTTTGGTGGTAGACACGTTTTAGTTCTTTAACCTGCATTTTCATCTCATTTCACCAATATTTGACCTGTGGCCATTTAGTGGTGTGAATATGAGCAGAGAACCCCAAGGCCTTAGAGTATTATGGAACAGATGGTTAGGACGAAAGCCTCCATGGAAATGCTTATACCTACTGTTAGTGTGAATACACAGGAGCCTGATCCTTCAGATAAGTTGCATGCTCTTTATGCAGTCTTAGTATGAAGATGAGTCATTCTGAAGTAGAAGTAATGCATATAGAGCAAGACTCTGCTGTAAAGAATGATAGTGTCCAAGAGTCCTGAGAATCAAGCCAAATGTAGAGTTTAGAATTTCTTTGGTAAGAACACTCCAAATCATGGCAATATGATGGATCCAGAGGTGAAAGACCTCTAAATAATCTTACTGATACCCACCAAGAGGTATTTGTGTCACAGAATGATGTCTATTCTACAAACACGCTATTCACAGAACTGGCTGGGGCCTCAGGGACACTCAAGGCCAATACAGATACTTTCTTCTCAAGTATTCACACTAACAGTAGGTATAAGCATTTCCATGGAGGCTTTCGTCCTAACCATCTGTTCCATAATACTCTAAGGCCTTGGGGTTCTCTGCTCATAGAAAAATCTTCTTAATAACCTGGTTCCTTAGAAACTGTCTCTCAACATCTGAGAAGCTTTAAGTCTACTTATTTGGTTCCACAGTTACCAGCCTCTATGGTACATATTTGGAGCAAAGGCCCTCCAAGGAAACTCCCCTTATGGCCATCCCCTATCCACAACTTAACATAACTAGTGTCAGTTAAGCTCCTCTAATTCTAGGATATGACATTTTGTGCAAGCTCATTCCTTATAGTCTAATTGATTCCTAGCCTGGCATAGAAAAATTTGATCAACTCATTCTATTCGGTATATGAAGAATGGGAGTAATGCCAGCTTAATATAATATTATTGATGATACCTGATAATTATTGAGCAGTCATTGTTTGCCAGGTACTATGCATATATAGTGTATACACTTATTATCCTCATTTTATATATGAGAAACTGGAGACATAAAGGATTAAATAACTTGCTTTAATTCATACCACCTAGTAAGAGGTGAAGCTGGGATTCAAACCCAGGAGAACTCATGTTCTTAATCACTGTAGTGATGCAGAGTCTACAGGTCATCTCAGCCATATGCATTACATCTCCCTCTTGGAAGATGTAGGAAAAAGTAAAAGACAAGGAGTAAATAATTTAGATGGAAGTCATTAGACTTAGAAGCTCAATTCTGATTCTATTGGGGCAGAGAGATATTTGGGTAGCCATAGAAATGGAGATGGCAGTGAGAACCAGGCAAACTAGGAAGAAAATGACATGGTGGGGTACATGCAGGTAAAGGACTGCCCATGAAGGTGTATACCTTAACCCACAAGGCATGCTCTGGCACTGAAAGTCATTTTATTCTTTGCCTAGAGAGATTGTCATGCCAAATATGGTCAGCATGAGAGAGGGGTACCCTGAAGGCCCTGGTATTTGGAGCAGAAAATGATGGCAGAACCTCAGTTCCAACTGAGCCATGAATCAAGTCTAGAGGAGTTAAAACAGTTAACTAGGAGCAAGCAGGTACTATAGTTCCAAGCTGGTTGGCAAGTTGGGTCCAGAAACCAGAAAGTCAGTGTCCTCAAGCAACAAACATCAGCCAATAAGTGGGATGTTGAGTCAAGATAAAGGCTGTTTGGACTCTGCTATTTACATCCTGCCTTTTGAATCAGGCCTTCTGAAGCCAGCAGCTTGAATCATAATTAAAAGCAAGAAAACTGATAGTCATCACCACCCTTGAGTATGGAGAGATACCAAAATTCTCTCATGCCTCAGATATTGTGGAATTCTCAATGTGACTTGAAGTTTATTCATGTTTTACATATATCTGCTATGAATTTAGTCATTGTGGGTTCTGTTCATCATGGGTTTTGTCCAGCAAAAGTTCCACTGCAGAAGAACGAGATTACTCAAGAATTTATCATATCAAGAGAGTGAGAGGGAGCCAGAGACTGACTCCCTGAGCTCCTCCAAAGCTCTTGTATTTATTGAGAATAGTCAAATAAAGAATCAAAGTGAAATATGTCATAGGACTGAGTAAAGGGCATGGTATGCATGCAGCGATGCAGGTCAGCAGTTTCAGTTTGTGAAAAACAGAAACATTATAATCTTAATTTAAATTTAGAGAGAAGGTTACAATATTGATACTAAAAACAATTATTTTAAGCCTCAAACAATCATGAGCAAGGTTACAGTGTTCCGAATAATTGATAATGAAAACCCAGAGCACCGCGCAGTCTCCGTACTATGGTCAGAAATCGTCTAATCACGTGAAGCAGCCCAGCTGTCCCCAGCTGAGGGCTCAGCCACAGTCTTCTGTGAGCAGAAGTGGCCTGCATTGTCCACCTGTGCCTGGTAAGTGAAGCACGTCCTGCCGGTTAGGGCGAGGGACGAGCTATGGTTTTCCATAAGCACAAGCAGCCCTGAGTCTATGACCTTGAACTAAGCAAAGCGAGCAAAGCATGTCTGTGCCTTTCACGGCGAGGAGACAGTTTGTAGCAGATTCCTGCTGGCACAGCAGCTTCACGGCAGCTGAGCGAAATTCCACAGATAAGGTGGTGAGTGGTACTGAGAGTTCAGTCTTTTATACTTTTGGACATTTTTCTTTGGAGGAGCAGTATAATGACAAATATAGAAAGCATGGGTTTTGATTATACATTTCTTATGCCCTTATATAAAGGTGAGAATACATAAAGGTAAGAATATGATTTGGCAAAAGCAATTATTTCAGTGTCAAAGTTTGTTAACCCAAGTTTGTCTCCCACAGTCATGTTATTTAGAAAAGGGAAGCAAACATAGTACTTAAAAATTTTACATTAGGCAGAAATTTAGCCACCATACTAATGTCAACTCATCTTAGTTTTCAGTGCGTTAATTCTTCACAAGAAGGATTTGAAAAATGCAATTTTGAATTTACCAAAATTGAATTAATAAGGTTAAGAAGTTGAGTATTAGAGCCAGGAAGAAATATAAAATTTCCCTCAATGTAATTCTGAGACAGTAGGCACTTTAAGGTGAAAATAAGAGAGAAATAAATTTTGTTGCAAAACATAGTTTGAATGCAAATAGAACCAGATGCAGGATCAAAATTGGGGCTATTGCTAGAGTTTTGAGAAAGCACAGGTTAAGCACTATTTAACTTGGAACAAGTATTTAGACTAAAGTGAAGAAATAACTTCCTTCAAACTACATTCTTCCAAGAAAATAAAGGTAAATCAAGCCTCCCTAGGTGTTCTCTAAATTCTGACTATCACAACCATCAGGAAAGAACAACAATCAGACCAAGGACCTGGGCTTTGTGTTTTGGGGACCAAATGATGCCAAATAACAGATTCTGCTGGTTTCTTACTGAATATCTCTTTCACCTTCTCTTCCTTGTCTTTCTCCCTCTTTTCCCTTTTGCTTTCCATATTTCAACCATTGACTCTTTGGTGATGAATCTCACAGTAGTTAATACATTCTATTCCAAATTGTTGTTGGCTTCCTGGTAGTTATTGCTTTTAGGAGACATTTTTCTTTCCAAATATATATAGTCAGGAAATATCTTTAGAAGAAGAGTGGATTAAAGGTTGCAAAAAAACTAGTTCAACAGTGTTCTATTCTCCTTTGCTCCATTTAAGAATTATTAGTAATTGTTAAGCACGATGTGTTTCTCTTACTGAGTTTGGACTTAGCTTTGCTAGAGCCTTATGCTTCATCTCATTTCCTACTGAAGTATTAACTTCTTGAGAGCAAAACCTGAATCTTATTCATCTCCCATTTAGCCAGACCCTAAGGAAGGAGTAAATGCTCAACAAAGTGTTATTGAATGAATGCTATCTTATTCTTACTTCACCACAGTATTTCTGTTTTTAAAATGGTCAAGCAGCCAACTTTCATTAGTTAATTAGTTAAAATGTTTAGTTTTGGATTATTACATAACTGCTGAGTGTATATAAGAACAGAATCTAACTAGAAAAAACAGTGTCACGAAATGTTTCTTTCAAGTTATATTTGATCTGACTCTTGAAGAATGTATAGAATTTTGTTAACCAGATGAAGCAAGACAGAGGTGAAGTGAGGGAGCAGCTCAAAAATGCAAAAGCAGGACAGAGCATGACATTCAAGTTAAATGGAGAGTAGGATACGGAAGGGAGAAATGAGGCTTGAGAGGTAGTGATACTTCGGAAAACGTACCACATTATATGAAAGCTTTAAAGGATTAAACTTTATTATGTGTGCAATGGAGAGTGACATCAGTTTATAAGTTATGACTCTGGTAGCACTATGGAAGATAGACTAAGGAGAGCTGTGCTGCCTACACAGAACTGCATAGCAGTCTACTGCAGTAGTTCAGGTGAAAAATGGTGACTTGAACAAAGGTAGTAGCAACTAATATGGAAATGATGAAATGGGCTCAGGTGATATTTAGAAGGTTGAACAGAAAAGAATCAGTTAGCGAAGGGTGAGAGAAGTAAAAAGAGTCATGTATGACTCACTAATTATGGTGCCAATGACTGAGGTGGAGGGAGGAATAGATACAGGCAGAGGAAAGATGAACAGTTTGGACATGAGTTTGAAGGATATGTAGTACATCAAACTCAAGGTCATATCCTTTAGGAAGTTGAGTAGGAGAGAGAGGAGCTCAGGAAATAACATGGTAGGGAAAATATTTACATGTCATCAGCATAAAGGTGGTATTTGAGATAGAAACTTTTCTAGAATTGGAAAATGACCCCAGGCCTCTTTTGCTTTCTGTGTTCCCTTGCTGCTCTGGTTTTAGCTCCTGGAGATTGACTTTCTTAATTTTCTTGCAAGGTCAGCTATGCATTTATAAGAAAATTGGTTGTAATTTTTTAAAAAACATTTTTCTATTGAGTTATAGTCATTTTATAATGTGTCAAATTCCAGTGTAGAGCACAATTTTTCAGTTATACATGAACATACATACATTTATTGTCCCATTCTCTTTCGTTGTGAGCTACCACAAGATCCTGTATATATTTCCCTGTGCTACACACTACAATCTTGTTTATCCATTCTACATTTTGAAAACCCAGTCCCTTCCCACCCCCCGTCCCCCTGGCAACCACAAGTTTGTATTCTATGTCTATGAGTCTGTTTCTGTTTTGTATTTATGTTTTTTTTTCTTTCTTTCTTTTTTTTTAGATTCCACATATGAGCGGTCTCATATGGTATTTTTCTTTCTCTTTCTGGCTTACTTCACTTAGAATGACAAAAATCTGTTTATCCAGCCAGTTGTTTTGTGGGGAAGAAAATATTTCTGAATATGTACTCTACCGCACTGTCAGAAATATTCCACTGTATTGCTTTTAAAATTAAAACCAGTTGGTTAAAACTTGATAAAGGGCATTCATGAATAACCTACAGCCACAGCATCATACTTAATGGTGAAAACTGAATGCTTTCCATTAAGATCAAGAACAAGACGAGAATGTCTGTCCACATCATTTCCATTCAACATTGCACTGGAGATTCTAGACAGTGCAATAAAAATACCAAACCAAAAAATAAAACAAACAAAAAACTCCAAACAAAACCAAAGAAATAATAGGCATCCATATTGGAAAGGAATGATGGTCAAAACTGCCTTTTTTTTGCAGATGATATACTCATCTATGTAGAAAGTCTTATGATTTCTACAAAGAATATTAGAACAAATAAGTGAGTTTGGCAGGATTGCAGGATACCAGATCAATGTACAAAAACCAACTGAATTTCTATATACTAGCAATGATCAATTGAAAATTAAGAAAAATTTTCCAGTTACAATGTCATAAAAGATGAAATACTTAGGCATAACTCTACAAAGAATATGAATGACCACAGTGAAAAGAATGTGACAATGAATATATGTATGTTCATGTATAACTGAAAAATTGTGCTCTACACTGGAATTTGACACAACATTGTAAAATGGCAATAACTCAATAAAATATATTAAAAAAGTGAAAAAAGAATATGAATGACCTATGCAATTAAAATAAACACTGTTGAGAGAAATTAAAGATGACCTAAATAAATAAATATGCTGTATTCATAGGATGAATAACTCAGTATGATTAAGATATCGATTCTCAAACTAGAGAACACAGAAATAAACCCACATGCTTATGGTCAATTAATCTTCAACAAAGGAAGCAAGACTGTACAATGTAGAAAACGTTTCTTCAGTAAGTGGTGCTGGGAAAACTGGATAGCTGTATGTAAATCAATGAAGTTAGAACACATCCTCACACCATACACAAAAATAAACTTAAAATGGCTTAAAGACTTAAACATAAGATAAGATGCCATAAATCTCCTAGAAGAAAACATAGGCAAAATGTTCTCTGACATAAGTGGTAGCAATATTTTCTTAAGCTTTTGCACAGCAAAGGAAACCATAACCACAATGAAAAGACAGCATACAGACTAGGAGAATATATTTGCAAATGATGACGCTGACAAGGGCTTAATTTCCAAAATATACAAACAGCTCACACAACCTAATATCAAAAAAAATCAAAAAATGGGCAGAAGACCTAAATAGAAATTTATCCAAAGAAGACATACAGATAACCAATGGGCACATCAAAAATGCTCAATATTGATAATCATTAGAGAAATGTAAATCAAAACTACAATGAGGTATCACCTCACACCAGTCAGAATGGCCATCATTCAAAAGTCCACAAATGACAAATGCTGGAGAGGCTGTGGAGAAAAGGGAACCCTCCTACACTGCTGGTGGGAATGCAGTTTGGTGCAGCCACTGTGGAAAACAGTATGGCGATTCCTCAAAAGACTAGGAATAGACTTACCATATGACCCAGGAATCCCACTCCTGGGCATATATCCAGAAGGAAACCTACTTCCAAAAGACACCTGCACCCCAATGTTCATAGCAGCACTATTTACAATGGCCAAGACATGGACACAGCCTAAATGTCCATCAGTGGATGACTGGATAAAGAAGTGGTGGTATATTTATACAATGGAATACTATTCAGCCATAAAAAAGAATGAAATATTATCATTTGCAGCAACATGAATGGACCTAGAGATTATCATACTAAGTAAAGTAAGTCAGACAGAGAAAGACAAATATTATATGATATGACTTATATATGGAATGTAAAACATAATACAAATGAACTTATTTACAAAACAGAAATAGACTCAGATATGGAAAAAAAATTATGGTTACCAAAAGGAAAAGTAGGGGGAGGGATAAATTTGGAGTATGGGATTAACAGATACACACCACTGTATATAAAATAGATAAACAATAAGGATTTAATGTATAGCACAGGGAACTACATTCAATATTCTGTAATAATTTTTGTAATAACCTATAATGGAAAAAGACTATATATATAAGAATATATATATGAATCACTTTGCTATACCCCTGAAACTAACACGATATTGTAAATCAACTGTAGTTCAATTAAAAAATGAGAAAAAAAGATGTCAGTTCTCCTCAAATTGATCTATAGATTCACTACAATCTTAGTTAAAATCCTAGCAGGCATTTTTGTAAAAATTGAGAAGCTGATTTTAAAGCTCCCATGGAACATAAAGAAAAAAAATTTCCATAGAAAAGCAAGTTAACCAGAATAGCCAAAATAATTTTGAAAACAACAAATTTAGAGGACTTACTCTACTTGATTTCAAGAGGTGTTATAAAGCCACAGTAATCAAGGTAGTGTGGTATTGGCATTAAGATAGACAAATGGAACAGAACAGATTGTTCAGAAATAGACCCACGAATGTATGGTCAATTGATTTTTGACAAATGTGCAAAGGCAATTCGGTGGAGAAAGTATGGTTTTTTTCAACAACAAATGATGCTAGAACAACTGAATATCTATGTGCAAACAAACAAACAAAAAACCCCAAAAAACAGAACCAAAGACAACTTTGATCTTTGACCCTTTCGCCATATGAAAATTTAAGTCAAAATGGATCATATACCTAGATGTAGAACCTAAAAGTACAAAATTTCTAGAAAAAAATTTAAAAATATAGAAGAAAATTGTTGAGACCTTCGGTTAAACAAAGATTTCTTTGATAAAGTACAAAAAAGAAACATGAACCATGAAAGAAAAATTGGATAATTTGGATGTTATCAAAATTCAAAACTGTTATTCTTTGAAAGGCATTGTTAAGAGAAGGAAAACACAAGCTACAGACTTGGAGAAAATATTTGCAAGTCATATACCTGAGAATGGATTTGTACTTAGAATGTATAAAGTACTCTTACAATTCAATGATAAGAAGCCAAACAATCCAATGAATAAAATGGGCAAAAGATTTGAACAGATAATCCAACAAAGAAGATATATTGATGCCAAATAAGCACATGAAGAGATGTTAACTGTCATTAGTCACTAATAAAATGCAAATTACAACCTTAGTGAGATGTACATTCCCACTGACTAGAATGGCTAACATTCAAAGAGCAACTATACTATAGCAAGTGTTAGCAAGGATGTGGAGCAATGAGACACTCATACACTGCTTTGGGGATGCAAAATGTACAAGCACTTTGGAAAATATTTCTGGAGTTTCTTTAAAAGTTAAACATGCACCTACCATATGACCCAGACATAACACTCCTAAGTATTTACCTGAGTAATGAAAACATATGTCCACTCAAACACTTGTAATAAATGTTAATAGTAACTTCATTTGCAATAGCCAAAAACTGGAAAAAATCCAAATGTCCATTGAGAAGTAAATGGATAAAAAAAAATTGTGGTACATACATAAAATGGAATATTACTCAACAATAAAAATGGACTACTGATACATGCTACAGCGTGGATGAATCCCAAATAATTATGCTGAGTGAAAGAAGCTAGACAAAGAGAAAACATACTGTATAATCCTTTTTATATAAAAAACTGATCTATAGTGACAGAAAGCAGCTCAATGTTTGTCTAGGGATTGAGATATGGTGAGGGTTGGAAAGGGTCACAGAGGAATGGGAAAAATTTTGGGGATAGTAAATATGTTCACTCTCTTCATTGTGGTGATGATTTCACAGGTATATACATATATCAAAACTTATATCAAATATTTCAACATGTGCCTTTAATTGTATTTCAATTATACCTCAATAAAGATATTAAAAATAACTGATTTTAAAAAGATATATATAGCATAGGGAAATATATACAAGATCTTGTGGTAGCTCACAGAGAAAAAGAATGTGACAATCAATATATGTATGTTCATATATAACTGAAAATTCTGCTCTACATTTGAAATTGATACAACATTGTAAAATGACTATAACTCAATAAAAAATGTTAAAAAAAGACACACACACACACACACACACACACACACACACACACACACACAAAGTCCCACAGGTTGGCTACTTAGAACACAAACTTACAAACTTGTGTTAACCATCACTTTATCTTACCTTTTCAAACTCAGACAAACTTTTATGAATCCACCACCCAGCTTTACAAATGGATGCTTTCACCCCAGCAATTCTGCCTCTAAGTAAGGGCCTTTCCTAGTTACTTTTGTTCTCTGTTCTTATGAGTTTAGAATCATTTAAGAAGTTTTTAGGAGTCCTTTTTTTAAACATTTTTTATTGATTTATAATCATTTTACAATGTTGTGTCAAATTCCAGTGTTCAGCACAATTTTTCAGTTATACATGAACATATATATATATATTCATTGTCACAGTTTTTTCTCTGTGAGCTACCATAAGATCTTGTGTATATTTCCCTGTGCTATACAGTATAATCTTGTTTATCTATTCTACAATTTTGAAATCCCAGTCTATCCCTTCCCACCCCCCGCCCCCTTGGTGACCACAAGTTTGTATTCTATGTCTATGAGTCTATTTCTGTTTTGTATTTATGCTTTTCTTTTTTAAGAGCAACATCAGAAAAATCAAGTGAATTCCTATACATGATGGATGCAGGCATGAATTATAATAATATCTCTTACTTCTCAATGATAATGCAGAAAACCAAGTGAAAGTGGTTTAAATGCTGCAGATAAAATGACTAGAGGTGCATAAATTGTATTACTCCTTTTATGGACACAGTCTTAATATATGACCTACTCTTACTCTTAGAAGTTAACTCATTTAGTCTATTTTAATCCTCCTGATTTATTTTAAAGCTGACATAATATCTACTCTGCTCTGAGTATTATAATGACTTTTGGCCAAAAGTAATACAATCCAGATGTGATCACAGCATCAGAAAAATGTTATAATAGAGAAAATGGTTGAACAGCAGAGTTGTCAGAGGACTCATTGTCAGAGTCCTTTCCTGCCCCAAGTTTTGAGGATTCTATGACCTCTAATACTCCATGGGCTTTTAACCTGGAGTCTGATCACTCCTTGAAAATGCAGACAAAATTCTGTGTATACATGGAGTTTTCTGGAGAGAAGATTCAAACTTTTCATCACTTTTCTCCCTTCCTTTGTAAGCTATGCCCAGGTCATACTCTCCCAAATATAAATAATTCATAGGCTTATCTTTTTATGAATAAAAGGAAATGGGGGAGGGGGGAGATAGATGTGGGTTTCCTATTTGAAGACAGCAGTTGTGGTTCTTGATTTGAAATGAGCAGGCATGGATCTGGTTCTGATTCTGCTTTGTATTGTGTGTGTGACTTTAGTCAAGTGTCCTACACTTCTCTTGGCTTGTTTCACTGTCCATTCAAAGTAAGAGGTTGGATTAGATACATGCAAAGACCTCTCACTTCCAGTTCCAGCTTCCTAGGGTTCTATATACTGAGGAAGGATTTAATCTTGATTCTACTTTCCCTCTACCCAGGTCTTTGGTGTTTCCCCCTTCTCTGCCAAAGCTCTGCATCAGGGTGATATATCTCTCCAATTATATTGGCTTCTAGCCATTCCTCTGCATGACAAAGACAAAGTTTTAACAATGACAAAGAGTGCTGCCTTTTCCCCTGAGGATACAGGGTCTAGGGCATCTTCTCTCCTTCACATTCTCTGACAGAGGGCAAACTGTAGATCCCATGATGACATATCCCAACTCCCTGTCCTTGATCAATTCATGTGGCAAGTTGTGGTCACTTTTGTCATAGGACATCGGGTCAGTAAGAGCCCTTGGAAATCACATAGTCCATTACCCTCCCCATCATCGTCCCATTGTTTTATATATATATGAGGGAAGAGACTTGCACAGAGCTACACATGGAGTTCACAGATCAGAGTTAAAACCAAGGGGCTCTGACTCCATGTTCAGTGCTATTCTACAGCACCTTGTTATCAATCATATTGCCAGGCATAATGCCTTATTTTATCTGACTATTCATTCATATTTTTCATTAAAAACATTCACAAACCCCTATTATGTGCCAAACACTGTGCTTGGTGCTGGGGAAAATGCTGACAGGAGCAAGCTATCTCTGGCCTAAAGTACTCCCAGGCTGTAGACTAAGGGTTGTTTCTTGTAGTACCGACTTGGGTTTAGTGCAACACAACAAGTTGATTATCATCATTACCATTATCCCCACCTCCAGGCACCTGCCCACCTGCACTTAGCTAACTAATGTCTAAAATGATTTGAAACAGAGGCAACACAGCATTTAACACCATTTCATTGATTCACATGAATGCACAAGCATTCAGTGAACACCTGCTGATTCAATCCTAGCAAAGACAGAATTAATCATCAAAAGAGAAAGCTCAGGTTCCTACTGAGAGGCTCTGTGCATGTTTGCTATGAACGGTAATCCTGTATTAACCATGAACATTCCTTGCAATGGTCATTTGTATATTTCATTTGATTTTCACAACAGTGTAAACTAGGAGAACAAGAATTATCCCTATTTTACTGAGGCTCAAAGTATCTAGGACAGGCTAGGGCTGAAACTTCTGATTTCTACTGTCTTGTAATACTTTTCTATTTTTTTTTTTTGATGAGACTACCACCTATAACAGTTTGTTTTCTTCTAGAAAAGAGGAAATGTGAAAACCAATGCATTAATTAAGAAACATAGTTTTCTGCCCTAGCAAAAAAAGTCTTCCAGAAAAACAACTACATCTTAAGGAGGAGATTTCAAGGAGAGAGTGACGCACAAAGGAATGGGAACAAATAAGAATGACCAAGGTTAGGAGATAAAGAAAGTAGGAGGCACCAAGAAAAGTCCCAAGTGTGTGGGGTGCATCAGGCCAAGGCCTGGTAGAAAAAAAAGGAGGGGCAAGCAAATGCCCAAGAGCTAGTGGGAGTGCAAGCTCTAGAAAGTAAGGAAAGATGGGAAGAAGCAAGCTTCATGAGCCTTGGTCAGCACAGTCTTGTCTGACAAGGGAGAAAAGGGTGGGAGGAGAAAGCGAGTCAGCAAGGGTTGGACAGAGGAGTCATACCGTCTAGGACTTTAACTTACACACATTCAAATATGCCTGCTGCCAAAAGACATGGAATGGGAAGAGGGGAAGTTGATTGATGCTGCCTCTCAATGAATTTATAGCTCAGGGTGCATGTGCAGAAGACATGATCTAGATGCAGTCTCAGTTGGTTTCACTCCTAAGAACCTCTAATCTTGGGAGAAACTCTGTATGAGCACAATTTTAGTGGTTAAAGATAGACAAGTTACAACCAGAATGGCTATGGCTCCTGAAAGCAAGCCAAAGACGTCATCAGGTGCTCGACTGCACAGAGTGATCTTTTCCAGTGCTGAGGGGCAAGCTGGTGGTGATGGACCTACTGACCCATGGTACACCTTAATGCTGTACTTGATGGTAGCAGCTGAAGTGAGCCTTTTAAAACTGAAGTCTTGTTAGGAGAAGGAGCTCTCTGCAGTGGCTAAATTGGTGGAATTTGGGGCCAGATTACCTGGCTTTGCAGCCTGGCTCCTCCACATAATACTCACTATGTAGTCTTGGGCAACTTCACTAGTTTCTCCTGCCTCACTTTCCTCATTTGAACAATGAGGATTGTAGGGTACCCATCTGACAGAATAATGCTGTGAGGATTAAATGTGCTAAGGATATAGTGGAGTCTGACAATCTACATGTGTGTTTGTTATCATTGTTGTATCTCTTGTCCTCTCAAAAACCGGCAGTGGTTTTGCATATTTGTTCCTCAAAATAAAAGCCCAAATTCTTACATTGTTCTTGTAAGGCCCTACATGATGTGGTCCCCATCACCTCTCTGACCTCACCTTCTACTACTTTCTCCTTGGCTCACTCAGTTGCAGTCATGTTGGCCTCCTTGCTGTTCCTGCAACATGCCAAGCATGCTCCTACCTCAGGGCCTTGTCACTGGCTATTTGCTCTGCCTGGATCCTCAGTGTGAACTCTCTCATCTCCTTCAAGTTCCTGTTCCAATGTCTGCTGCTCAGTGAGGCTCACACTGACCATCTGGTTCTAAGTCACAGCTTCCACCTCCAGCATGCCTGATTTTCCTTATTCTGCTTTCTGTTCTTTTTTTTTTTTAACAGTGCATATTACCTTCTAACATTTAAGTAATTTAATTATTATATTTATCATTTATTATCTGTCTCTTCCTCCTGGAAAAGAAGATCCATAGGGCAGGGGCCTTTGTCCATTTTGTTCATTGTTGGATCTCAAGTGTCCAGAACAGTAAGGACCTAGCACAAAGCAGATGTTCAATAAATGTTTGAATGAAATGAATGAATGAATGAATGAATTGGGGTTTAAGGATTTTCAAGGGTAGTTTGACTATATTTGGTTTTCAGTCTCTATGTGGCCTTATTTTCTCCCTTTAGATCTTCAGATGCACAGAATCAAATTTACTGTACTCCATAGTTCAAGGCACACTAGTGTCACCAAATGAGGCCTCCTTTTGTTTTATTTTCTTTTATTGTTTTCCATTTCTTTTCCCATCCCCTCTCCAATTTCTCTTCTTAGCCCACTCTTGTGTATTTAGTGGATCTTCTTCCAATTCAACTTCCATATGAGTGTTTAGATGTGTGCATGTCTTTGAAAAAACCACAGCATTATTGTGTGATTAATTTAAAGAAATAGCATTATATTTCAAATATCCATTCCCTTCTTGCCCTTTTCATGCAGCATTATGTTTTGAAGTGTACCCTTTTGGCTGCACATAAACTTAATAAATCCCTATTTGTAACTGTTGTTTACTACTCCACCTACGTAATGTTGGACACTGAGGATATTCCCAAGCTTGGACCTTGGTCCCCAAAATGCCACTTTAGGAAATACTCATTTACGTGTTTCCTTTTGGATCTTAGTGAGAATTTCTTTTGCTGTATAGTCCTAGGCATGGGGTTGCCTATTGTGTCCTTTGCCCATTTTAGTAGTGAGATTCTTCTTTTATTTACTGCTTGAAAGAAGTTTCTTTTGTATTCTGGATATTGATCCTTGGCTTTCAGACATTGCCAGTATCTTTCTTACCCTCCTGTTAATTGTGTCTATGATGTCCACTGTTGAAAATAAATTTTTAATTTTGCTATTGTCAGGCCCATTGCTTTTTCACCTTACTGACTGAGCTTTTGGAGATCTATTTAAGAACTCACTTATGGTGAGGCCTGGAAGATATTCTCCTTAGCTTGCTTTTATTATCTTTATAGTTTTACTTTTCATCTTAAATTCTTTAATCCATATGGAGTTTATTTTTGTACGTAGTGTAAAAAGGTATACAAATTCCTATTTCTTCATGCAGTGAGTCAATTTTACCAATAATGTTTACTAGATGAGCTATCTTCCCCATATTAATCATATACTAGGATCCCATATATACACGAATATGTTTCTGTACTATTTTGTTCCATTGGATTAATTTTTAGTTCCTGAGCCACTGCTGCACTATTTTTTTATGTCTAGGGTTTTGCAATAATTCCCTTTCTTTCTTCCAGTTTTATTGAGAGATAATTGAGCTATAACATGTATAAGTTTAAGGTATACAGAATAATAATTAGGCTTACATATATCATGAAATGATGACCACAATAAGTGTAGTGAACATCCATCATCTCATACAGATACAAAATTAAAGAAATAGAAAACTTTTTTCCTTGTGATGAGAACTCAGGATTTACTTTCTTAACTTTTATACGTAACATACAGCTGTGTTAATTATGTTTATCATGTTGTGCATTATATCCCTAGTACTTATTTGTTTTATAATTGGAAGTTAGTACATTTTGACTGCCTTCATCCAGTTTCCCCCTCCCACTCACCCCCTCCCCTGCCTCTGGTAGCCACAAATCTGATCTCTTTTTCTATGAGTTTGTTTATTTGTTTTTGAAGTATAATTGACCTCCAACACTATGTTAGTTCCCGGTACACAATACACTGATCTGATACTTACATGTATTTCAAAATGATCACCACAATAAGTCTAGTTACCATCTCTCACCATACAAAAGTATTGTGTAATTATTGACTATATTCCCCACAGTATACATTTCATACCTGTGACTCATTCATTTTGTAACTGGATGGTTGTACTTCTTAATTTCCCTCACCTATTTCTCTCATTCCTCCATCCCTCCCCTCTGGGAACCACTTGCTTGTTCTCTGTATCTGTGACTCTGTTTCTGTTTGGCAATATTTGTTCACCTGTATGATTTTTAGGTTCTACATACAAGTGAAATCAAATAATATTTGACTTTCTCTGTTTGACTTGTTTCACTTAGCATAATACCTTCCAGGTCCATATATATTGATGCATATGGCAAAATTTCATTCTTTTTTTACGACTGAGTAATATTCCATGGTATATATGTACCACATTTTTTAAACATTTTTTATTGATTTATAATCATTTTACAATGTTGTGTCAAATTCCAGTGTACAGCACAATTTTTCAGTTATACATGAACATATATATATTCATTGTCACTTTTTTTTCTCTGTGAGCTACCATAAGATCTTGTGTATATTTCCCTGTGTTATACAGTATAATCTTTTCTTTATTCATTCATCTGTCAATGGGCACTTAAGTTGCTTCCATACCTTGATTATTGTAAATAATGTTGCTATGAACATATGCGTGCATATATCTTTTCTAACTATTGTTTTTGTTTTCTTCAGATGCAATTGGCTATCAAAATAAGCAAATTGCTTCTGAGTGTCAATTTGCATCCCAGCTTTTATTGATGCCCACCATTTTCAGTATCTTTTCTGGGATAGAGTGATGAGAGTCTATATAACAATTTTGCATAGGAAATATTCCCAATCTCAAGGCATGTCAGTTTGGTTACTTTCTCAGCAGATTAAAGCAAACAAACTACTGTCTCTGCAAGCATCCAGAGGTTATTAGTAAGTCCTGCTATGTTGGTAGTGTTATCTCTAAACTACAACATTAAGGCTTTCTTTTCTTCAACCATCCTCTTTCTAACATGTAGCAGCTGCTGTTCTGCCTTTTTTGAACATCTTGTGTAAGTACATTATGAAGCATTTCCCAAATTCTATATGATGTACAAGTAAAATGGTCCATTATCTTTCTGCTAAGGGCTTGCAGTTCTGATATGTTACTTGTAGAACTTTCTAAACGTACCTGAACCATCATGTGAGAAAGTTACTGTTTTCCCACCATAAAGAAACTAAGTGTAAACTTACTAACCTTGGCATTTTTTTGTCTCTTTAAATCCATTTAGGTTAAGAGTCTTTCAAATAAAAGTCGTATTTGAAAATTCACGTATCTACTGAATATTGTAAATTTAATGAAAACAGATTATACATTTAAGTAATTAGTATTATGTCAAATCACACACGATTCGAATTATATCCTTATTGTTATTATTCCTTCTTGTGTGATTATTTCTAGGATCTGAGCAACACAGGAAGTTTCAGAAGCCAATACTTTTAGGAAAGCAAAGAGGTTTACTTGCAGCAAAGATTTGCAAGGCAGTCAAGGCTCTAAAAGGAGTGGACAGGTATTTAAAGACAGTGCTGGGGAGTATAAACAAAAACTACATGACTAACAAGGTGGTTACTGAACTTACACTTAGTTTAAGGTGGAAAATAATAAAAGGAAGAGAAAATTGTTTTTGTTAGAGGCAGTAACTGACAGGAAAGGCTTAAGGACTAACTTATTTTGGTTGAGGGCTAGAACCAGATGGGGTGATCCTGGTTTTTATTAGTTTATTTATCTCATGGTGTAAAATGTTCTTCCCCTTCTCAACTATGGAATGTAAGGTCTGTATTTACTAATAATGACTTCAGAGCAAGGTAGCATTTCTGTATCCACTGACCAATAGGAATTCCAGAAAAGAAGAACAGGAAAAAAAAGTGGATGGAGGGAAATTTCCCAAATAATACTACAAGAAAATTTCCCTGAGCTGAAGAAAAATATAAGACTTAAGTTTGAAAGAGCCTATCAAGAAATGAGCAGTGTAAACAAAAAATTTAAAAACCATCAAAGCAGATTAACATGAAATTCCAAAATACCAGTCAGAAAGAGTGGAACCTAAATGTATTCAAACAGGAGGGAAAACAGGTTAACATTCAAAGGAACAGGTTTTCAAAATCCGAGGGAAATTATCTTTGACCTAGAATTGCAAGCCTTGAAAATTATCAATCAAATGTGAGAGTAGAATTAAAAATTAAATTAAATAATAAATTTAATTAATTAAATCCTCATGTACCTTCTCTTAGTATGTTCCTTGATTATGTGTGTCAAAGTTAGGTATAAATCAAGTTAATTCAACTGAGAAGATCAATGAAAGGAAGTCTTGGGATGACAGTTGAGTGATAGATCTAGAGAGCAATTAAGTCCTCATGAATGCAGGAGGATGGAGGCTTCAGAAGGGTGCATCTGGGAATAAATAGGATTCCAGAGCTTTATTGGGATCTTTAAGAATATGGATTGTTCTAAGAAGGAAATAAAGGCAAACAAAGAAAGAGAACAAGATATGCAAATAGAGCCTCCAGGAAAACAAAAGAAAGTTGTACTAGGAAAAGAATATAATACATTACTGAGCTGTGCAGTAAGCAATATTTGTAATGCAAATATTGTATATTTATTTTCAAATTTTATAACCAACTATAGACAAAGCACTTGTAGACTTATGAAACAGAAAGTAAATGCTATTAACCTTGACAACAGAAAAATATAAGCACAGAAGAAGCAATGGGTAGGTAGGAGAAGGGAAGGAGAAATGCAGGGAAGGGTGAGAGTGTTATAATTTCATTTTGCATGGACAGTCAAGGGATTTATTGATAGCTCCAGAAACAAGAAATGAAGATGTAAGTACAGGAATTCCTCATTACCTGAATCTAATCCATTCCTGAGAACATGTTGGAAAGTAAATATTCAGATACCAGCAGAGTTTTTCTATTATCTAAGCGGAAAAGAACACTGCATTCACAGCCCATTCAAAAACTCCAAACCATTTCCCTAAATATTACTAAAAACACTCTGAAACATCAATAAAACAGCCCATCAAAGATTTCTGCATAATATAAATCACTTTAAACACCAATTACCTAATTATGTAACAGTTAAGGAACTCATTAGTGGGTATGTTTATGAGCAATAGGCAACAACACTGTGCCGTATTGGATATGAGCTTGATTTTCCCTGTGTCCTTCAATAATGTGGACTGTGTGTAAATAAGCAATGTAATGACACAGTACAGATAATGTCTAAATCAGACCAGGTTTGGTAGTCTCTTAGGAACCTGACAGAAATAAATACTGGGACCCATTAAGGGCTAAACTCTTATGGCAAGAGTGTGGGTGGGGTGGATAACTATAATGCCTAGCATATTTAAAAAAGGCTCTAACTTCTCTTTGGAGTCGTCTGTGATCTAAACGTTTTGGGTGACATTGTATGAGGATTCTTTACAGCAGGTTCCCATTTCAGAGACTGAATTTTGGATAAATGGTTTTACATGGGGTTATAGCCAGTCATTGGGCAGTGAGAGCTCAGATAGCTAGGTAAAGACAATCCATAAAGCAAGCAAAAATGGTCTACTATAGCTGTATGAGGAAGGAAAGGGAGAGACTGTGTGTGGTGATGTCACTGAGTTAAAGATTCACTTTCCACAATTGGCAATAAATACCATAAAAAATGACAAAGTACCAAACAGCAGTAGAAGCAGATGATTTAGAGATGTGGTACAAGTCCTCAGAAGATAAAAAAAAATCAGAATCAGATGGAAGAATTCAAAGGGGTCTTTCTGGGGAGCAGGACTAGGGTCATTTAGGGGACTATTACTTTGCATTATTAATTCTTTATATTGTTTGATTTTTAAATGTCCAGTGTATGTATTTTTACTAAGATAAATTAAAATATTTGTTTTTTAAGAAGGCAAATCTGGCCAAGTCATTCCATACTAAAATATCCTTCAAAGTTGCCTCCAACCTGCCTCATTCACTTCATTTTGTGTTTGTGTGTGTATGTGTAACAGTCTTACAACCATCTGTATTACATGTGTTTATAAACACTCCTTATGTGCATTTCAGAATGGCTATTATGTCCATTCCCTTAAATAAAAATGTTCTCACTGTAGTAAGTATCACTCTTATAAAAATCTTCATTACATGTATTTTTATTTTAAAAATTATTTTTAATTGAGATATAACTGACATATAACATTGTATAAGTTTAAGGTATGCAATGTGTTGATATAATGCATTTACATATTGCAATATGATTACCACCATAGCTAATATCTCTTTTGAGTCACATATTTATCATTTTCTTAATGTGGTGAGAACATTTAAGATCTTGTCTCTTAGTGATTTTGAAGTATATAATACAATATTGTTGTCTATAATCACTGTGTTCTGCATTAGATCTCCAGAACATATTCATCTTTTAGTTGAGAGTTTATACTCTCTAACAACACCTTCTGAACTTCCCATGCCCCAGCACCTGGTTCTGTCATAGTGAGAACTCACAGAGGCAACAAATGAATCCCTCTTATGCCCAGAAGAATAGCAGGAAAGACAGCCTTTCCTGGTGAAACAATAGCCTTGGCAGGGCGTGCTGTACCAGGCAGAGCAGAGCTTAACTGGCAATACTTGATGGCGCCTGCTATTCAGAACCATGCAAGGCTATATCTGCTTTGTCTAGTAGCAGCAGTAGCAAGGACACTGGCAGAAAGGTTTCAGACAGCGCTGAGATCTTGTGGCCAGAACAATGGAATGGACTTTACTTGTTGGAGCATCAGTATAGAGGGAATAACATGGCCCAAGTGTACAGTGGTCATCCCAGCAAGAGCAAATTGTTTGTGAGCACACGAGAGATGCCTCAAAATGCTTGAGATGGACTATGCAGGAAACATGATAGTGAAATTTGAATTAGTACTGTCAGTGTGACTTTATTTGTCCCCATAATCCAGTGAGGCCAAGAGGGGCCTACTAATGTAGTGCAGTAGGCAGCATTATCTGAATGTGACTCTGGGGGCTGGACAACTAGTTAGCTGGGACGAGCCTTTCCATTCTTCCAGAGGGTGCACTGTCTCCAAATTCAGCTTCTAATAGGACCAGCAGTTCCTCCTCTAGCAGGGGACTGACAACACCCTATGGGTCCCAAGATCTCCCAGTGCTGAGCCACTGGCATTTCCAAACAATATCTCAAATCCTGACTGTCAGTTACTAAGCAGTTTATTCTTTCCCCAGTGAACAGGACAAAAAAGGAGACCCACAGTGTGGAGGCATCTGTCTACTGTAATTCAGAGTAATTATCTGGGCCCAGTGCTGATCCTGGTCCTAGCACATCTCTCTTTGGGAATATGGGAAGAATTGGGTGTTAGGAACTTCAAGGTGTTTTGTGTCCCCACAAAATTCATATGATAAAGTTCTAACCCCGGTTCTTCAGAATGTGACTGTATTTGGTGATGGGGACTTTACAGATGTAATTAAGGTAAAATTAGGTCATTAGAATGGACCCTAAACCAATCTGACTGGTGTCCTTATAAGAAGGATAGGACACAGACATACATAGAGGGAAGACCATATGAAGACTCAGGGAGAAGATGGCCATTGACAAATGAAGGAGAGAGTTCTCAGAAGACACTAACACTGCTGACACCTTGATCTTGGACTTCTAGCCTCCAGAATAAGTGAGAGAATAAGTTTTTGTCATTTAAGCCACCTAGTACTTTGCTATGGTGGTAAACTGATAAACATGGGAAACTGTATTTTCTCTTCTCATGCTGCTGTTTGGCTATTAAAAATTCTCCTTTCTCCATAAAGCCTATTTCTGAACACAGTGGTTCTCAACCTTGAGCATATATCAGCATCCCCTGGAAAGCTTGTTAAAATACAGACTATGGGGCCCCACCCCAGAGTTTGTGATTCATCAAGTCTAAGGTAGCACCTGAAAATTTGCATTTAGAAGAAGCTTCCAAGAGATGCTGATGCTACTGGTCCAGGGATCACACATGTAATTTTGTAGGATTGGCTGAGCATTGGTGCACACAGAGGTAATAAGCCATGTGTGACTTACCTGGCATGATAGTATGACCACAAAGGAATGTATTTGGCATGACAAGTAGTTAAGGAGAACACAATAGCCAAAAATGGCACCTGGAGTCCCATCTCAAGCTTAGTTGATAGTATTATGAGCAGAAACAGTCAGCAACTGCTATGCCTGGAGGTGAGTGGTCAGTGGGTAGGGGTGGCAGACATACCCTACTAAGGTGACTTCTAATAAGTCATATCTTTGTATATGATCCCTTGCTCTAGAATGTGGGCCAGTACCTGAAACCTTCTTCTAAGCAACAGAATATGGCAAAGATAATAAGATGTCACTCAGATGGTTTTAATGTTATGCTATGTTATGTTATGAAGACTACATTCTAGCAGATGAGAGATTCTATTGCTGGCCCTGAAGAAACAAACAGATATGTTGTGACTGCCTCAGCCTCTAGGATCTGAGAGAAGATTATAGTTAAGAGCCAGTGAAAATCAAGGCCATCAGTCAATAGAGCATAAAGAAGTAAATTTTGCTAGCAACTGCAGGAACTTGGAAGAGGACCGTAAACTCCAAATGAGAAGGCAGCCTGACTGCTACCTTCATTAAAGACTTGTGAGACCCTGAGCAGATGACCCAGCTGAGCTGTACCCAGACCCCTGACTCATGGAAACTGAATGATTAAATGTGTGCTGTTTATAGCTGCTAAATTTGTGATATTTTGTTACTCAGCAATATAAAACTAATACAGGGCAAGAGAGGGTGGGAGGAGGATAGAGGATAAATATAGCAAGTTGCTGTCCAACAAATAGGCTGGTAACTTTGCTGTAAGTGATTGCTTTGTTTCTAGACCTGAGGCAAACAGTTGCTTCTGAGCAGGCCCCAGACTGCCAGAAGCTCGAAAATATCAGTCTGGGCCCAAAGCGAAGGCTGATATAAACACATTTTGCACAGAATTAATTGGCAACTTTGAGCCTTCTAACTTTAGGAGTGCCACCTCAGCATGTCAACACATTTGACATTCAGTGACTTGGGAACCCAGGAGCCACCTTGCATGTTTGTGATAGGGATAAGCCTTGTAAAACATGATGGGCTAAAAACTAGTAGTTTAAAGTAAAGGGATCAGTAACTATGGGATGCTAATTTAGTTGCCCTCATGCCTAGGTTGCAGTATATCTGCTACTTGGGAAAGGCTCCCAACTGGAGCTCTGGTGCCCATTCTGACATGACATGGGTTTGATCACACAGGTTTGTTCACTTACTATTTTTCATTCAAATCCAGGACCCAGAGTCAAGGCTCATTATTTGAATCTACACACCTAGAGAAAGGTAAGTTATGGCAAACGCCCATAACAAGTCGATTTTGAAAGTGGAAGAGTAGAGGAGGGGAGTGGGCAGCTTAAAGAGGCCCATTGGTGGGGGAGGGTATAGCTCAAGTGGTAGAGTACATGCTTAGCATGCAGTAAGTCCTGGGTTCAATCCCCAGTACCCCCATTAAAAAAGCTAATAATAAATAAATAGACATAATGATCGCTGCCCACCAAAAAAAGGGGGACCATTGATGTGCACCTGCCCTGTCACCACTGAGGCGGATCGGGAGGCTTTTCTAAGTGAGGCTCTTGTTATATTCTAGGACTCTTATCTTGGAGGCCATCTGTATTCATTTGCAGACTTGTGGCTTAAATAACAGATATTTATTCTCTCCCAGTTTTGAAGGCCAGAAGTCTGAGATCAAGGTGTCAGAAGGTCTCTCTATCTGGCCTGTAGATGGCCATCTTCTCCCTGTGTCTTTACATGGTCTTCCCTCTGTGTCTGTGTCTTAATCATTCTGTGTGTGTGTGTGTCCTAATTGCCTCTTTTTATAAGGATACCAGTCATATTGGATTAAGGTCCATTCTAATGACCTCATTTTACCTTAATTATCTTTGTAAAGACCCTATCTCCAAATACAGTCACATTCTGAGGCAGTATGGATTAGGATTTCAGTATATGATTTTTGGGGAGTCACAGCTCAGTCCATAACACATTCTAAAAAGGCATTTCTAACATAGCCTTTAGCTCAGTCAGATTGTGCTTGTCATAACAGTAATTGTGACTGAAAGACACCATCTAATACATAGAAAATAAAATTTCCCTACACCAACATCAAGGAGCATTGTATGAAGCTGGCTATACTAAACATAAGACTCAACAGCCCTCTCCCCATCAGAACAGTGTTTGGACTTTCAAGTTCTCATAAAGGTAGTTTCTTGCCAATTATACCATCTGTTTTGGGTTGAACTGAATCCTCCCAAAATTTGTAGGTTGTTTATATGCTGAAGCACTAAACTTCAGAAATGACATTGTTTGGAAATAGGGTGATTGTAGTTATAATTATTTATGTAAGGATGATGTCATACTGGAGTAGGGTGGGCCCCTGATACAATTGGAATCCTTATAAGGAGAAGAAATTTGGACACAGAGAATGCCATATGAAGACCAAGGCTGAGATTGGGGTGATGCATCTACAACCCTACGAAAGGCCTGGTTCAGAAGGAACCAACACTGGCAATACCTTAATCGTAGACTTCTAGCCTCCAGAACTGTGAGACAGTTTATTTCTGTTTTTTAAGCCACCCAATTTGTAGTACCTTGTATGGCAGCCCTAGCAAATGAATACACCATTGGATGGGGTAAGATCCCACCCAATCCTTTGACAAGCTCAACCAGGGCCCTTCTTAGGAAAGTATGAATTCTGTATTAGTCAAGGCAATTAATGCTAACTGCTGTGTAAACAACCCATGATCTCAGTGACTTAATACAATACATTTCTTGCACATAAGACAATCTGATGAGAGTTTGGTGGCTCTCTTGGGTAGTTATTTCCTAAGTGGTGACTCATAGATCTAGGCTCCATTGTAACTAGGGCTTTGGGAACCCTCTATTGAATCCCCTTCATCTGACTGTCTGATAGAAAGAGTGTAGAAAAAGCACATCTGCTTTTAATTTCCTTGGGATTGTCAGATCCTGGGGAATGGAGATGAGTATGCCTCAGGTAAGATGAGTTCATATCCTTGCTGTCTCCAGTCTCCAGTCTAACAAATGGGCATGGCTACCATATGCCTTTAAGAACAGTTGGAATTAGTCAGAATCATATATACAACCTGTTCGCTAATATCTGGTTCTTCTCTCCTTGGATACACAGCTTAGCTAAACTTCCCAGCTCCCCTGCAGCTACATGGGCCATGCAAGTAACTTTGTGCAAATGGAGGAGTCTCTAGGTCTGCCTGAAGGCCTAATCCCACAGAGACCTGAACTCTATTCCTGGCTCATCTACTCACTGGTGGCTGTGTGACCTCAGACAAGTCTGTTAGATCAGACGACTACCTTGAGAGAGAATAAGTTCCTGTTGAAGCAGAGGTGGGACCAAGAAAGTAAGTCATTTGTGTGAATTTGATCAGAGAGGGTGATGAGGATGAGAGTTGACTCTTTTTTTAAATTGAAGTATGGTTGATTTACATGAGGACTGACTCTTGACAAACAGAGTGCTGGGAGTAAGGATGACGGGAAATTTCATGGTAGATGGCCTACTATCTATGCAGTGAGCCTTACCCTCATATTAGTATTGCCATTACTGCTATAGATTTAAAGAGAAAATTTCAGTAAAAAATGCTTATCTTCTGTAGTCTCCTCCTCCATTTCCTATTTCTGCCATATTTTCTTGCTTTCAAACTGCATTTCATTTTTGTACATGGAACATGCATTCCTGGCTGGGATACCATTGGTTTAAAGTGAGGCTGACGCCTGTTGCTTTCTACAGAATTGGACAACTTGGTGAGGACAAGTCTTAGGTTGAGCTCTCTCTTGAACTCTTTTAGGTTCTGTATCTCTGTCTCTCTCTTTCTCTGTCTATCTGCCTCTGTCTCAGTCTATTTCTGTCTCTCTCTCTTTTGCTCTATTCTATCTTTCTCTTCCCTTGCCTGGGAATTCAGAAGTATCAGTTTCAACACTGACCCTCTAATCTCAATGGGGGCTCCAATATTTTAAAGAAGGTTGCTACACTTGGTTAATCTTTAGGTTTATTTATTTTTAGAGGAGGTACTGGAGATTGAACCCAGGACTTTGTGCATGCTAAGCAAGCACTCTACCACTGAGCTATACCCTCCCCCTATTGCTTAATCTTTAGTCTGTACAAATCAAACTGACAAACAAGAAAGGTAAAAATATCCTAGATAACCTCTTCAATCACTTGGACTCCATTGTTATCTCTCTCTTATCTTTTTTTTTATAAAGTTACATTATCTCTGTAGTGTTGCAATGAATTAATAATTTTCCAAACCATAAAATATTGCTGGTGAAAGGAAAATATAATAACATTTTAATTTCAATTGTCTTCAGCATCATTTATTATCAGTAGTTCTCATAATCTCAGAGATTAATGAAAGTTAACTATGGGCATAAGGGTACATATATTCTTCAGGAACTCACTCTGGGCACCTCTCTTCCATAGTGTGCAAGCTGGAGAGCTGGTGATGTAGGTGTTCATTTGTAAGCTTAGGTCAGATTCAGTAAGATTCCAGCATGCCTAAGGGAATGTTTCATGTGTATGTTTATGTTGAGTATCTGGTACTAGAGGTCGAATTTATTGATTCCCAGTGCACTTTTCTTATCAGAGTTCTAGTGTACTACTCCAAGTTCAGTTCCCCCTTTACAGTCTCATTTAGAATAGTATTATTTGTTTACTTTTCATTAGTGTTATACCCTTCCCTTTGAGTGATTTTGTGGAGTCAGTCTATCCGTGAAATCTTCCCAGATTCTTAATATGACCCGTGTGCCAATTCGGGGTCTATGGGAAACAGGCATGGATGGAATTAGAAGTGCAAAAAGTTGCCTGTGGATTACCACCTGTGAAAAGAGAAGGGGTGCAGTAGAACTGGGCAGAGGGAGTCGGCAGACTACAATATTAACTTGACAAAGTTTCTGCCAGCCCAAAAGGGAGATAAAAGCAAAGATTTACTCTTACTTACAGGAGTCCTGCTGAGATGTCTTGCTAAGTCCTGCTGTATGGGAGCAGCTAGGTCCTTGTACTACTATTTTGCTCATTTTTAAGTTGAGGCCATCTTGTGAAGAGCATGACTGGGTCAAATGCTGAGGTGGGCTCTGAAGGAGCTAACAGCTGGAGGATGTGGTCAACTAAATGTTCTTCAAAAGTTCTCCTACTACAATACACTGAGAAATGTTGTATAAAATACAATAAATGTCTTAGTTGAGTTTGTGAGAAACTAATAAGCTATTACCATGTCCTGAGTGTAGGTGAGAATTCAGAAGATACACTTGGCCCTTCTCATAGATCTCTTCAGGTCAAGCACTCAATACCCTTCCTGCCTCACTGCCAGCACCACAGAGGTCACTCCCAGGCCAGGACATTCATACCAGGGACCAGCCCCAGGAAATGATGCTGGAGCTCTCCTTTCAACACGTCTGGGTTTAGTGTAGCTTTGTGATGTTTATAAGTCTTTTAAATCTTTCAGAAAATGTCCTTAGACATTTTCATCCCTTTCAAGTGTGTCAGAAAACTGTGGGGGTGAGAGTGAGAGTGAGAGTGAGAGTAACAGGTGGTGCATCAGTGTCACTTTGCTTGTAAGTACATTCTTGTTAAAATAAATAAAATTCTTATTTATATACTTTACATAAGGGTTAGAGTTTTTAATTTTTTGAAAAGCTACTGGATTTCTTTCCTCCGAATGTCAGTCAGCTAAGGTGAACTTTCTAGTCTCTTTTCCAAGTATCAAAAACAGTTCAATTCCCCCAGGACAGAAATTTCAATATTAAATACAATTATTAAACTACACTACTTATACTTAATTGGGTATGTACACATGAGAAAGTAGAACTTGGGAAAATCTATTCAAATTACACATCCCCCCACCTTTCTTCCCCTGTCTGGGTCTCCTACCCATCACTTCCAAATTAAAACCACTAATCTATGCAATCCTTACCCCTCTCTTCTCATCCATAATTGAGTCCCTCATATTCAATTTTGAAGTTCTCTCAATGAACACATTCACACGGGTTTGAACTTGGGACAGATTTCAGGAACGGTGGCTTCAGGCATTGGAGTTAACCTTTACGGTTATCTGGCAGCCACCACTTGTTCACCACACTCTTGACAGGTGTACTAGGCTGTATCTGCAGGAAATTCTAGAGCTGAGACTTACTATCCATGGGGAACACTAGTCTTCTAGATAGGCAGTAAGAGCTTCTGATGAAATTCACCCTGTTGGCCTGGACTTGATAGCTGCCAGTGAATCTTCCTGATGGTGATAGCTTGCTTTCTTGGAATTTAAGCATTGGCTTACCCTAAATTTCCCATTATTATATCTGCACTGCCTGTTGGGAGACTCAGTATCTACCTAGGCTTGGACCCTTCTCAGCTCACTTCTCTAAGCTATAGCTGTCACTACATAGCACCTTTACTTTCCAGACCAAATTGTCATCCAGTACCTATAGAAGGGCTTGTCATCCATATACCTATTTTGGTACATTTATCCAGCATATTTTCAGGTCTTGGTCCCTTCCAGCTCATCTTGTCCTATAGTGAGCCAAGACATATTTACTCCACCCTTAGCTAGAACAGAAATACCCATAATAATGGAAGGATGAGTGAGCTGAAACCAGTTATACTCTGTAAGTGCAGATGCACTTAAAACAGGGTTATATGTATTTGCTCATGCATCTGACTTTCATACTAGACAGTAAACTTTGTGAAGAGAGTTACTCTGTGTCTGCAAGACCTTGGCATTGAGTAGCCCCTCTGTGAACATTGGTTGAAATGAAAATGAAAACTGTATAATTGCATGTGACTTCTCAGTGACTTGAGAGTCTCCTCAGAACATCCCCAGTGATGCTGCCACTGACCAGGAGAGCTGTGAAGCTCCTTGGGAGGAACTGAATGTCCTCCAAGGGCAAGTGAGGAATGGAAGGGGATTTGCATTCATGGGCTGCTTCTTTCAAATTCCTCTCTCCTGTTGGATATAAGCTCCTCTACAGGATTTTCAAGAAACTGTGTTGAGAAGTGACAACTGGGGACAAGTTGATTTTATTTTAAAGATAAGAAAATTGTCATTTTTAGAAAATACACAACAGTGAATTTGAAGTTCTGACATTTGACCAAGTGGAAATACACATCTTGTGGGCACCTGTTGAGTGAGGTGACCGCCAGCAGAAGCTACCATAGGAATATAGAATATATATCACTCCAAACAACCCCATTTTCTTCTTTTCCCTCTGTTAAATTTTTGATCAGGGTTCTTATTATCCTTGTAAATAGGGGAAATGTTGAGCACAGTGAATCTGGATTTCAGCAAGGCATCTGACAAAGTCTCTCATGATATCCTCATGGACAAGATAGAAGAGGGCTATACGGATGAAGAAATAAATGCAGGGAAGTAAAGTGACACCTATGGTCAAATAACTAGCATTGGGCTGTTTTCAAAGCACTTTTTATAAATCCAAGGAATCCCTTACCTTACTGACATAGGTTTTTCCTTATGAAACATGACACAAATTAGTCCAACAATCTGGCTCCTCTCCCCTACTTTTGCCTCCTGATGAAATCTGTGACAACTTAGGGCCTATTTACCTACAAAGATAAGTTTGAAAGAGAAAGGAGAAGAAATAAGGAAAACTCAGAGGCTGTTGTATAAATGGATCTCAAAAAGATTCCAAATGATAACACTGGGTTATGAAGAACATGAAACTGAGTGGCTAGATAACTGCTAATTGACAGATGCTTTAAGATGATTTACTTCGGCCTCAATTCACATTGAAATAGAAACAGAACATATGAAATCAGTGGAGCATCTCGTTGGGTAAAATAATCCCTGGGTGAGCAAGTTAGTAACATGACATACATTATAAGACTTTCCTTCCCAAAGACTATGTCACCCCTTTATTATGTGACAAGCTAGGTGTAAAAAGGAAGGGTGAGGACCTCACTGTGGGGGTGTGTGTGTGTGAGTACATATGTATTTGTCTATGTATTTAATCATATATGTGGGCCCAGGCCTATAATGTATGTACTTAAGAGATTATTACCAACGTATGTCCCTATGCAAATAACACAAGTAATGTAGTACTCATATCCTTCTCAGTTTTTTCCTCCTGAAGAGGCACCCAAGGTGTGTTTACCTATAAAGATCAGTTTGAGGTAGAAACTGTGAAAAATATAAAGAAAAGCAGAGACTGTTAGATGATTAGATCATAGGACTATTATAAATTATAATAATGGATTATGAAGATGTGAAACTAAGTGGCATGTGAGAAAAAAACCTAAACAATTGCCATTTCTGTTCTGACTTTGTTGGCTTGTATTTTAAGTCTCCCATCACTAATCCCTTAGGTAGGTTTGGCTTTTGATGGTTTGCAAAATAGTTTTACACATGTCATTTTGTGGGATCTTACAACACTGTCATAAGGTAAAAATTAGAGATTAAAAAACTATCTACATTTTACAGAAGAGCAAACTGAGCAGCAAAAGGTGGTAGAACTTTGCCTAAAGCCACACGTGGAGTCCGTGACAAAGCTAAGATACAACCCCAGGTCTAGGTTGTTACCCAGGTCTCTGTTGAGTCATATTGCCACCCTAGCTGGGAGGCTTTTTCTGTCTTCCTCCTCTGTGTTACTTCTTTTGTTTTCACTTTCTTACTGTCAGACTCTTTCATTCGCCATTTGTCCTCCTTACATCTTACCCACCTCACTTGGAAAAATCTAAAGGACAAAATAGATGTGCGAACTGGTGTAGGAAAACCCAACTTTAAATTTCCCAATTTTAACTCTAGGTGGAGAAGAATAGAGATACATGTGTGCAAGCATGAATGTAGGGGATATGGAATGCGAAAGGTGAGGTTCAGGCTAGGGTTAAGATAAGTAACCTAGGGGTTCAGAGTAAAAATAGAACTTCAATCTTGACCATAATTCCCAAAGTTAAGTTTCATAATAGAACATCAGCTCTACAAATCTCTCTCTGTTTTTTTAAACTATTTTGTTGAGGTAGCATTGACATACAAAAAGGTGTACATATTTAATGTATACAACTTGATGAGTTTGGAGGTTAAGTTTACACCTGTAAACAATCACCACAATCTATGCTATAAACATATCCATCACCTTTAAAAGTTTTCTCACACTCTATTTATTATTATCATTTTTTTTGTGTATGATAAGAACACTTAACATAAGATCTAACCTCTTAGCAAAATTTTAACTACACAATACAGTACTCTTTGCTATAGGCACTATACTGTGCAGTAGATTGCTACATTTTATTCATATTGCATAACTAAAACTTTGTACCCTTCAACTAACATCTCCCGTTTCCCCTCCCCCCAGCCCCTGGCAACTGCTATTCTACTCTCTGCTTTTATGACTTTGACTGTTTTAGATTCCTTATTATAAGTGGCATCATGTAGTATTTGTCTTTCTGTGTCTGACTTATGTTACGTAGCATAATGCCCTCGAGGTCCATCCATATGTTGCCATACATGCCAGGATTTCCTTCTTTTTTAAGGGTGAATAATATTCCATTGTAGGTATGTACTACATTTTTAAAATCCATTCATCTATTGATGGACGTTTAGGTTGCTTCCATGTTTTTATTACTGTGAATAATGTTGCAATGAACATAGAAGTGTTGTATCTCTTCCAGATTCTAATTCCTTTGGTTATATACAAAAAAGTGGGATTGCTGGATCATATGTCTACCAATCTCTTGAAAGATTCCCAAAGCATGTTGATATTTGCTTTCAACCAGTAACATAAACCATCACATTAACCATTGTTTAATGGTAAAACCTTAAGTAGTCTGATCAAAACCTCAGGGAAAAAAATTCTTCAGGTTTCAGTAAAGCATACTGGATTACAGGGCAAATTTACTAAGCTCAATCTCTTAGGATACAACTTGTGGTCATCTTCATCTTTCTTTGCAGGGAACAAGTCTGGGAAGAAGACAGATGAAACACAGCTGGGATTTCCAGACTGGATGAGATGGGCATTTTGGTTCTATGAAATGCCACTGCCTACACAACAACAAAAATATATAAAATGGGGACCAAGGATATGAATAAAGAAATACATTACCAAGGGGGTTGATATCATTACTGTAATTCAGATTTTGTTTTGAGTTTCCTGACAGCCATGACATAAATGAAAAATGGTCTGAATGATCACTTCTGTCCCTGATAATGTGACTAGTGCTGGAATTACACAGTTATTGTATTACTTCTTTGAAACATTTTAAAATATCTAAGAAGACCTTTCTTTTGCTATTTACTGTATCCACCTCTGATTCAACCACATTTTTTTTTTCAGTAGCAGAAATTTTTTTCTCTCAGGAAAAATAGATAACTGGGATTTTGATGGAGCCAATAGTTTAAAAATATACATTGATATGGTTAATTTAATTAATCCACCTGTATCATTCATTGGCTTGGAATTTACTGATAGAAGCAGTAAGATAAGGTTCTTTTTGTAGCAAAGATTTACTTATGTAAATATGGAAAACTAATACACATGTTACTTGCAGAGTAATTCTACTTCAAGGGACTAATTGTGATGCTTCTTAGTCTGACAATGTTCACGTTGGTGGCTTTTAAATAGCTAAGTTATTTGCAATCTCTGTATATCCTTTGGTATACAGGACTAACACTTCAGAGACTGTTTATTTTACCCTTTTTTTCTCTGCAATTTGAATAAGCTGCTGACAAGTGGAAGGTGTGTTTTGGTTATGGTATCACGTCATGAACAGCTCAGCATGACAAACAGAATTAAAGAGAATTATCATGATTTTCCACTAATTTACATTTTTCCATATGAGAGAACACTTTACTACATCAACTATGCATAAATGGTAACTCATATTAGCATAAATATTAAATATAAACAGGATATAATTTAGAGCAAGATTTAGGGAATTACAAACACCTGGGTACAATTAGGCATCTTTGCTACAAATTTTAATTCTTTTACTTGTTATTCATCAGGTTTTAACAAGAAAAATATTTAACTCTTTGTCTTACCTATCTGCAGCATGTGAAAGGGCTCTGGCCTTGTATTCAGCATTCTAACTCTTGGAGTGAAAGTTATAGCATTTTTCTGGGGTGGGAGAGAGCCCCAGGTAACTAGGTAGGAAAATTGAGATAATTCCCTCTGACTCTGTGAATATATCATAGCCTACTATTGAGTTAATTTCCCCAAACTTCCTTCTTTTTTTTTTTCATAGACTCTATTTTTTTTTAGAGGAGTTTCAGGTTCACAACAGAATGAAGCAGAAAATATAGAGAGTTAGCACATAGCCCTCCCCACCCACACATATATACTCCCCTACCCTCAACATCCCTCATCAATGTGGCATATTTGGTACACTAGATGAACCAACATGGGCACATTACTATCAACCAAAGTCCATAGTTTACATTAAGGTTCACTCTTGATGTTGTACATTCTACGGGTTTTGACAAATGCATAATGACATGTAGCCACCACTATAGTATCATACAGAATAATTTCACTGCCCATAAAATCCCTTGTGCTCCATGTATTCATTCCTCCCTCCCTCCCTCTCCCCAAACCCCTGGAAACCATGATCATTTATTGTTTCTGTAGCTGTGCCTTTTCCAGAATGTCATTTGGTTGGAATTGTACAGTTTGTAGCCTTTTCAGACTGGCTTCTTTCATTTAGTAATATGTCTTTTAAGTTTTTTTCATGTCTTTCACGGCTTGATAGCTCATTTCTTTTTTTTCACTGAATATATATTTTAATTTACATATATGTACTGTTCATTGTTTCTAAGAACGTTTAGAGCTTTAGCTTTTTAAACTTACATAATTATCAAAGGAATAATGCCAACCACAAAATAAGAATTAACTCAAAAAGATACATACACCCTGCTATTAATAGCAACATTGTTTATAATTGCCAAGATATAGAAGCATCCTAAGTGCACATCAATAGTTCAATAGACAATGAAGATGCAGTATATATATATATATATATGGAATGGAATACAACTCACCCATAAGAAAGAAGGGTATTTTGCCATTTGCAGCCCTTCATTCACTTCTTTTTTTCACTTCAAAAACCAGAACCTTATAACTGTCAGAGACATTTCCATTACATCAAAAACAACAAAATACCTAGAAATAAACTTAACCAAGGAGGTTATCTATACTCTGAAAACCGAAATGACACAAAAAAATGGAAAGATTTCTTGTGCTCTTGGATTGGAAGAATCAACACCATCCAAATGGCCACAGTACCCAAAGCAATCCACAGATCCAACGCAACCCCCAGCAAAATACTCGCAACATTCCTTACAGAACTAGAACAGACAATTCCAAAATTTATAAGGAACCACAAAAGACCCCAAACAGCCAAAGCAATCTTTTGTAGGTCTTTTTTTTTTTTCCCACTTTCTTCTTTTTGTTCTCTTTTCTTATGGTTTGATGACTAGAGAAGGTCCTCTAATGTTTGTTGTAAAGCTGGTTTGGTGGTGCTGAAATCTTTTAGCTTTTGCTTATCTGTGAAGATTTTGAGTTCTCCATCAAGGCTGAATGAGAGCCTTGCTGGACAGAGTGTTCTTGGTTGTAAGTTTCCCCCTTGCATCACTTTAAATATATCGCGTCACTCCCCTCTGGCCTGTAGAGTTTCTGCTGAAAAATCGGCTGATAACCTTACGGGAGTTCCCCTGTATGTTATTCATTGCTTTTCTCTTGCTAGTTTTAATATTTTCTCCTTATCCTTAATTGTTGTCAGTTTGATGACTATGTGCCTTGGTGTGTTCCTCTTTGGGTTGATTCTGTGTGGTACTCTCTGTGCTTCCAGGACTTGGGTGACTGTTTCCTTTCCCAAGTTGGGAAAGGGGGAAGTTTTCTGTTATTATCTCTCCAAAGATTTTCTCAGGTCCTTTCTCTCTTCTCTTTCTCGGACCCTATAATGCGATTATTAGAGCACTTCACGTCGTCCCAGAGTTCTCTTAAATTATCCTCATTCATTTTTATTCTTTTTTCTGTTTTCTGTTCTGCAGCAGTGATTTCCACGAATCTGTCTTCTAGCTCACTGATCTGTTCTTCTGCCTCGTTTAGTCTATTCTGGGTTCCTTCTAGTGTATTGTTCATTTCAGTGATTTTATTCTTGAACTCTGTTTGGGTATTCTTTATATTTTCCACCTCTTTGCTAAAAACTTCACTCTGTGCATCTATACTCCTCTTGAGTTCCCTGAACATCTTGGCCATCATTACTTTAAACTCTTTCTCAGATGGATTGCCTATCTCCTCATCACTTATTTCTTCCTCTGGGATTTTATCTTGCGCCTCGGCCTGGGAGATATTCCTCTGCTGCTTCATATCTTCTATCTTTCTGTGTGTTTGTGGATTCCTTCCACAGGCTTTGGGATAGTTGTTTTCTTATTTCTAGTATCTGCCCTGGTGGATGAGGCTGGACTAGAGGCTCATGCAGGTTTCCTGGCAGGAGGGGCCAGTGCCTGCCCACTGCTGGGTGGAGCTTGGTCCTGGACCTCTGGTGGGCAGGGCTGTGTCTAGAGGCACTTGTGGCTCAGGAAGTCTGCTGATGGGTGGGGCTGTTCTCCCACCCTGTATGTTGTTTGGCCTGAGGCTTCCTTACAGGCTGTTGGGTGGGGCTAGGGCTTGGTGCTAATGACCCAATCAAGATGTCAGCCTCCAGGAAAGCTCATGTAGATGAACACTCCTGGAATGTCCACCACCAGCTTTTATGTCCCCTGAGTGAGCTGCAACCGTCCCCCATGTCTCCAGGAGATCCTCCAAACCCAGCAGGCAGGTCTGGCCCAGGTTCCTATGAAATCACTGCCTCTGCCCTTGGACCTGGTGCATGTGAGTTTCCATGTACACTTCTCAAGCGAATGGAGTCTCTGTTTACCCCAGTCCCATGAGGCTCCCAGAGCCAAGTCCCACTGGCCTTCAAAACCAGATGTCCTGGGGTCTCCTTCTCTTCCCAATGCCAGGACCCAAGCTGGGGAGCCTGGTGTGGGGCTCAGAGCTCTCACTCCTGTGGGAGGGCCTCTGAGACTTAACAAATCTTCAGCTTGTGGGTCACCCACCCGGGGGGTATGGGGCCCAATTATATCATGAGCATGCCCCTCCTACCATCCTTCTGTGGTTCCCTCTTTATGTTCCCAGTTGCAGAAGATCTTTTTTTGCTAGGTTACAGTCTTTTTTCGATGGTTGTTTAGCATTCAGTTGTAGTTTCATTATAGTTGCGAGAAGAGGCAAGCTCGTGGTCCTACCACTCTCCCATCTTGACAGAAACCAAGGCAGCCAAACTTCCTTCTTTACAGCGATCTTCTCCTTTTAAACCATTTTGAAAAATTAGGATAGAAATATTATAGTCATGTTGGAGTGCTGCATAGCTCAGGCTTCAGATTCTGAGATTCTCACTATATTTTAGTCCTATATAACTTCATCTAGTGATATGGATTTAAACATCACCAGAGTATGTACACAATTTATAAGTCGAACTGCCTAGCTGAGTTTTCCTCTTGAATACTTCATAGGCATCTCAAACTTATTATATCCAAAACTGAAGTCTTGATTACTCTACCACCATCTCAACTCTCCCCAGTCTTTTATATCTCAGTAAATAGTACCACTATTAACACAATTGTTTAAACCCCAAACCTAGGAATCATCCTTGATTTGTGCTATTTCTTTATCCTCCACAGAAAATATGTTGGCATGTCTTAATAATTTTATATCTAAAATTTATTTTTAGTTAACCTACTTCTCTTCATATCCAGTGCTCCTGCCCTGATCCCAGCCACCATACTGTGAAAGTGTTCTGGCAACAGCTTCTGGCTTGAGCTCCTTGCCTCCTTCTTTGCTCCCTTGAATTTCATTCTCCATGGGCAGTCAGAATTATCCTTTAAAAACACAAACTAGTCTATTTCTATCCCCTTATGAAATCCTTTAAAGGCTTCCCATAGCATTTGGAATAAAATCCAAATTTCTCCTCATGACCTATAAGGTTCTACCTGGTCTAGTCCCTGCCTAACTCCGACCATTTCCTTCATGAAACTGCATCTCAGCTGCGTCTCCTTTGTTGTTTGTTACACAAAGTTCATCCCTGTCTCAGGATTAGATTACAATTGCTATTCTCTGCCTGAAACTCTTTCCCAGACCCTTTGAGTGTCTGACTATTATGCTTCAGATATTGGCTCCAATATCCTTCCTCAGAGTGGTCTTCCCCAAGGGCTCTAAAGTAGCCTCACACTCCTTTCAGTTTCTATCACATCCTCCAGTTTCATTTCCTTACTGTACTTACCACAAAGTTTATTTACTTGTTTCTGATATATCTACCCCTTACTAGAATGCAAGCTCCTGTAGGACAGGAACCTTGTCTGTATTGTCTGGATATCCAGAATCTTAAGCTTTACCAGGGACTTGTGCATACTTAAGAAATCAAACTCCAAATGAAGGAATATGTCAATCACCGGTAGTATGAACACAAAATTCTTTTTAAAAAAACCAATGTGGAAGCATTGTGGCCTTTTTTCATCCCTTTAAGCATGTGAAGAAATCTCTTCTGTTGTGTCAGTGGCTAAAGGACCAACTGTGTCAATGACAGGGAGCTCAAGCTTCTGAGTAATCCTATGATCTAAACTGCCCTGTCTTTGCACACATCCCACAGAAGTAAGGAACCATTTACTAATCTAAGTAGAAAGGGAGACCCAGAGGAGGGAGGGGGTAGTTGTCAGAGAGCAACCTCATTTTCACTGAAAGTTCTACTGGGAGAATCCTAGCTGGCATTTGCTGAGGAGGAGAGGCTCCAAGATTCAAAATTTGCAATTGGTTAAATTAGACTGAAATGGAGTTTTTCATGCTGCAAGTGACCTGTAGCAGAAATGCTAGACATAGGGCACAGTATGTGTCTGGGTGTTCATGTTTATAACTCAGTACCTTATAACTTGTCAATAGAGAAATTAAAGTTACAAAGCTCATTTTTCCTTTGCACTAAAATGATAAAGCCTATGTGACTTTTAATACCTTATTTCTTAAAAAAAATCCATTTTTAGCTACAAAATGAAAACTGTACCAGAATGTAACTAAACAAAAGATAAGTGGTGGACCAAAATGGGGACTGAGTATATGATCTTTCCTACCCCGAAGCCTTTAATACTCTGGGAAGATTTTTAAAATGAAATAAATTTAAAACAACTACAAAATAAAGGATTACACAAGAAGAGGCAAATAATATAAAATCACTTTAAGTACCATGGAATTTAAAAAATTTGACCATGTTTTAGAATATCAAAAATTTTAATTTCTGTAGTCAGAATTGGCTTGATTGTGGTGCAGTTACAAATATACCTTGATATCTCAGTAACTGGTCAAAGTTAAGGCTTACTTCTCACACAGAGTCTGATGTGGCTTGGGTGCCACTCATCTGTCTCATTCCATCTAGAACAGGTGGAATCCCATGTCACCAAGGCAAGGGACAGGGAGCTTTAAACCACCTCAGCCCCAAAGCCACACATGTTGCTTAACACAACAATAGTAGACTTGAACCATAAAACCAAAAGCTGTTTTCTTAAAAATTGAATAAAATAAAATTGATCAGGTGTGGTTTAAAAAGCATGAAAAACACAAATGATGTTGGAAGTGATAAATGAGGCATAGCTACAGACCCAGAAGAAGCTTTATTAAATAATATTATATTCAGGGGGGAGGTATAGCTTAAGTGGTAGAGTGCATGCTTGGCATGCATGAGGTCCTGGGTTCAATCCCCAGTATCTCTTCTAAGGGTAAATAAATAAATAGACCTAACTACCTCCCCCACCAAAAAATAAAAGCATTGGCTATTATTTAAAAAAATTACATTCAATTTCTGCTAGGAATTTTTAAATTATTTCAAGAAGTATAAAACCTAAACAGAAATAATTACTGAGTTCCTGATAGAATTTCTGAATAATTTCTGCATAAGAAAAACTAATAACTATTGAACAGATTGAAACATAGCTAAAAGTTTATTACTAAAAATAATAATAGGTCCAAGTGTTGGGCTACACTCCACAGGCCTACAAGCCTTATAGTTTCTCAGCTTCAAGACTTTGCTCTTGAGCCCAGAAGATCCCAGAGACAGTGACAGGGACATCAATGGTTTATTAAATAGGGGATATTAAACGTCTAAAGCAAAGGGTCCTATAGGGCCATCCCACTGTGGATGGCAGATAACTGGAAGGACATGGCTGCAAACTTTGCTACTTGGGGAGGAGGCTACCAATTATAGGGGGAATTGAAGTCAGGTGGATTCAACAGTTACCAGGGAAACCAGCGGCAGGGACAGGGGGCAATCATGTAGGCAGTTACAGATTAAGCCCTATAATTAAGAGGATTGGATAGTCATGTGAGTGAGGCAGGGCCTGATTAAACAGGGGATGTGCAGAGAGCAATAGAACAGCCATCAGGAATGGCCTGATCATAATAGTAAGTAATTTTAAAGGTGAGTTCTATCAAATCTTCAAGGGATAGATAATATCTATGTTATATAAAGATTTCTGGAAGATAGAGAAATATAGAATATCATCCAACTCATTTTACAAAGCTTTCAGAATAATGATACTAAAGCAGATCAAGCATAATACAAAAAAGGGAACTATAAGCTAATTTCATGTATAATAATAGCACAAACTCATTGAGTACATACTATTGTGCCAGACACAGTTCAAAGCCTTTTAGACACTAGGCTGCCTCTCAAAATAACAGAGAAATTCCACTTCCAGCAATGGTAGAGTAGGTTGTTCCATACAAACACTTCCACTGAAAATAGCTAGAGAAACTTGATGACATATTTAAAAACACTTCTTTGAATTCATCAGGGAGCTAACAAGGAAGATTTGCAGGGACAAGATCCCAGAGAGGATGGAAGCTCAGGGAGGGGAGGTGGGCATTTAGTGGAGCCTTACCCTTCTAAGAAATTGCTGATTCTGAAAAGATGTGGCTAAGAAGCTAAGCAAGTGAGTTGAGGTTTTGGCAGACTCATGGAAATCAATAAATTAAGAGCTTAATGGAGGGGAGGATATAGCTCAAGTGGTAGAGTGTGTGCTTAGCATGCATGAGGTCCTGGGTTCAATCCCCAGAACCTCTGATAATAAGTAAATAAATCTAATTGCTTCGCCCCTGCTAAAATAAATAATACAATAATAAATAAAACATAAGATCTTTTAAAAAGGTTTAAAAAAGAGCTTAATAGGTTTAAGAGTTGATTAAACATATCTGAACAGAAAACTAGTGAACATCTGAAGAAAAAATTTCAGGCCAAAGCACAAGAGGATAAAATGGTAAAAAATACAGAAATAAAGGTAAAGAAGTATAACATAGTATGAAAAAAATATGACATATGTGGGACTGGAATTCCAAAAGGAGAGGATAGAGAAGCAATGCTTGCAGAGATAATGGTTGCAAACTTCCTAAAATTGGTGAAACACTTTGAACAAAACATTCAAGTCCTATAAAACTTAAGCAGAATTTCTCTACACATATCATAGTCAAACTGCTTAAAACCAAAGACAAAGCAAAAATCTTAAAAGCAGCCAGAAGGAAAAAAGACATACCCTCTTCAAAGAAGAAAATATAAGATTGATATTGAATTTCTCAAAGAAACAATAGAAGCCAGAAACGAACAAAATGACATCTTACAAGTAATGAAATAAGATAACTACCAATCTGGAACTCTCTATTCATGAAGGCGTCTTTTGCAAATGAAGGCAAAACAGAGACATTTTCAAGTAAAAAATAATTGAGAGAATTCCTCACCAAGAGACTTGCACTAAAGGAAATACTTTAAAGGGTGTCCTTCAGGCAGCAGGAACATTATCCCAAGTGGAAGCAGATAGATGTAAGAAAGAATACAGAGCAATGAAAAAGGTAATTGTTACTATATAGGAAAATAGAAATAAATATTAATTATGTTAAACAAAAACAGCAATGCCATATAAATATAAATATTGTATATTATAGCACAAGCAGCAGGAGAAAGTAAATGAAATAAAAGTGTTTTAAGGTCCCTGCATGGTCCTGTACTAATTTATGTTACACTCTGAAAATTCAACCATGCATGTTGCAATCCCTAAACTAACCACTAAAATAAATAAGCAAATAAAAAAGAATAAGTATATAGAATATGTGAATATGGTTAAGACATTTGACCTAATTGACATTTATAGAACATAGCATTTAGCAATGGAAAAATATACTTACTTTTACGTGCACATGGAATATTCACCAAAATTGACCATATGTTGGGCCATAAAGCAAGTTTCAAAGGACTGAAATCATGCAAATTGACCATAACAGAATTAAGCTAGAAATCAATAAACAAAAAGAGAACCAGAAAATCCCCATATGTCTGGAAATTAAACAACACATTTCTAAATAACCAATGGGTTAAAAACAGAATCACAGTGGAAATTAGCAAATACTTAATTATAACTGAAAGATAACATAAATGAAATAAAAAATACAATGGAAATGAAGAGACATACTGTCATTATATGTGTCTCTACTATAAAATCCAAGAAAATCAACCTGAAAACTATTGAAACTAATAAGCACTCAAAGAGATGGCTGATTATCCCATAAAAATCAATAGCTTTTTCACACACTAGCAAAAGCTAATTAGAAAATGTCATGGTAAAAATATTCCACATCACAATAGCAAGAAATACTACAAATACCTAGAAAGAAATTTAATAAGAAATGTTATAATTTACTGATGGTTAGAAAGACATGAATAAATGGAGAAACATATCTGGAGCCTTGATGGGATGCAGTGTAGGGTTATGAATACCGACCATGTATCCAGGAATCTGGAGCCCAGACTGCTCAAATTCAAACCCTGTCTCTGCCACTTCCTAGCTGTGTACCTGCAAGGATCTCTTTAATTTTTTTTTTCAATTTTTTGTAAATGTCTATAATTTTTTGCAAATGTATCCCAAATGCTTAGAAAATTGTTTGGCATATGGCAGAGCACATAAAATAGTACCTGGCACAGAATAAGTACCATTATTAATGTAAAGATGTCAATTTTCTAGAAATTATAAATATAATTGAATCACAATCAGTATCTCAGTAAGATATTTTATAGAACTTGAGAAGCTGATTCTACAATTCATTAGAGAAGCTGATTTTAAAATTCATAAGAGGGAGTGCCAACAGCCAAGAAAAAGTTTACAAAGAACATAGAGGAGGGGGTCATCTTACTATTAATTAGCACAATGAGTATTGGCACAGGAATAGACAAATAGATCCATGAGGTAGTGTGTGTGTGTATTGGTGTGTGTAAAGATTGAATTTTATATAAGTGGGGGAAGAATAAACTGTTCCATACATAGTGTGGGAATAATTGGCTGTTGGGTATCTAAGATAACTTCCATGCTGTGCAAGCTTAAAAACAATTCCAAATAGTTTAAATAGCTTCTGTTTTTGACCATCTACTAACCATGTTTTTAAAATCAAAATTTTCTCATTACTGCTTGCAACGATTTGTAGGTAGTTATGTATGAGCTCTGTTGATAAATGAAGTTGGGCCGCAAATCAAAAGAGCCCTGTTTTTTTCAACTCTTGGCATCTGCTACTAATTTTGTTTTTTTGATCAAATCACTTTCCCTTTAAGTGCTCAGTTCCACTGTCTGCAAAGTGAGGTTTTATAAGATCAACTGATTAAGATTCAGACTTAGGTTCAACTAAATCTCTTGAGTTCTTGTAACTGGTGATTTTAATTAATCCCCACAACTCTATTTTCTCTCCATTTTATAGTAGAGGAAACTAAAGTTCAGAAGAAAGAATGGTTTGTCCACGATCTCACACCTGGCAGCTGCTTCTTCCAGTTCTATTTAGGTTCAGTTGTTAATAAAAAAGGCTTGGTAGTTCTGGATAGAAGTTTATTTTTCCCCAGTAACATCAGCATATTGTTAGGCAGTCCAGGGCTGACATAGCAGCTCCTTGGTCGTCAGAGGTCCTCAGAGACCCTGGTTTCTTATCTTCATGCTTTATCATCCTGAGTACTGTCTTCCATCCACAGTGTTGCTTTAGAGGCTCAAGAGGGTTACTGTAATTCCAGCCATGATGTGATAGAGGGCAGAGAGGTGAAGGGTGTCTGTCTCCAAACCAAGTCAATTCTCTCTGAAGAGCTTCCCCAGAAATGCTGTCTAGAATTTCCATCTTATTGGCCACTCCCATCAGCAAGGGAGATTATAAATGCAGTTTTTTGAGCTGAACATATTGTTGCCTCAAGTCAATTATTAAGGAAGAAGGGGAGAATCAAAATCAACTCTGTAACTAGCATTTCTGCTACAGGGCTAAGTCTCACAACCAGGTCTACTGACCTATGTGCTCATTTCATTAAGCCCTGACTCTCAGATTTGAAGTGACAACTTGGAGAGAGGATCAGTGTAGATTTCATGGAGGAAATGGCATTTGAGTTTTACCTGTATTGATGGTTAGAAGGTGGATTGTTGGAGCCAGGATTTAGAGAGGGCACTGCAGTGGTGGGAACAATATTGTCACAGACTAGGAGGTGATGGGGTAGATGAGGGATAGGGTGTAGCTCAGGTTGACTAGGGCCCAAAATGGGTAACAGGAGGCTGGCAGGAACCCAGGCTGCTAGTACATGGGTTTCTAAAACATAGTTTCTGACAGCTTCTGCCTTAAATACATTTTGTTTGGGGAACTCCCAAACCCCTCACATACATATGCAAATACTAGAGCAATGGGTTGGAACAGGCAAGAGGATGGAGGAGATAGTACTTAATGTGGAGAGTTGGCTTAGCTCATAAAGTTAGCTCCTGCTTGCCCGTCCAGGGTTCTTAATGTCTCTCCTTTGGTTTCAGGTTGGTTCCCAAATTTTGCTGTACATTGGAATAACCTGGAATCATTTTAACAAATACTGCCTAATGGCTCCTGACCCCAGAGATTCTGATTTGATTGGTATGGGGTGTTAACTGGACTTGGCAAAGCTCCTTAGGTGACTGGAAATGTTTAGCTAATCTTTAGGTTAAGGAACTGAAGGTCAAAGGTTAACAAAGGATGAATTATATTTGATACCATTATACTGTTATTACATATAACATTATATATAATAGTACATATTTTTATTATCAATACATCTGCAGATGGGCAGGCTGAGAGGTGGTATTGCAGCCACTTTGCCTGCAGAACAGTGTAATCTAGAGGTTTTCGCACGGTGAGGAGGTCACCTTCTTCCTTGCTGGAGGGTGCCATATTTGGCAATGTCTGACTTGGAGGTGATGCGTTCTCCATTAGCACTTTCACAAGATGCTTTAGCACACATCTGGGGCCGTCTGGGTTGAAAAGCCAACACAAACAATTGCAAAGATGGAACTTCTGGGATTTAAAAAGTACTTAAAATTAAGTCTCTTCTCTCCCCTACCCCCAATTAGTGAGTTTGGTGGCCTTGTTTCAGTTCTGTGTAGGATGTGAGCAGCACAGGGCTTAAAAGTACAGGTCTACAGTTGGCACAGTCAGTGGGCAAGGCTGGACCTGCTTTATGGCTGGTGGGGGAGTGGAGCCCCAACTTGGGTCCTGGGCTGGGTTGGAGCTGAGGAGACAGAGCTAGTCTGGGCACTCCCTCCCCCGCCCACTTCTCTGCAACCAGCTTCCTGCCTTTTCCAGCAGAGAGGCCGGAGAGCTGGATGAGAAGTGACAACCATCTGTGTAAATTAACTCATTACCAGTAAAATTTGCAACACCAGGTGTAAATTCCCCTGGGTTCAAAGTTGTAGCGGATAAAGATACAATTAGGCTGAGAATCTGCCTCCTGGCGGCTGGGTAGGGGAAGAGTGTGGACGAGGGGTTAGCAGAGGTCACAGTAGGGAGGCCTCAGTTTGCAAATAGAAGAGGCCGAGTTAGTGGCAGGCTGGCTTCGTTGGTGTTTAGATGAAATTGCTGCTGCTGGCAATAGAGGTTGACAATTTGAAGAGCTGAAAGTACTTTGTCTCTTGATGGAATTTATTTATCAGCCACATATTTTTCGAACATGAGTAGAGGCAGCTTATCACAAAGCCAGACATGATGCATAAACTATTTTGTTTAGTTTAGCAAAAGTTGAAGTAAATCACATTTGTTATTTTGTTACCTTCTCATCAAATTTTCACCAGAACAGGGCCAGGTTTGCTGAAGAAAGGGGTCTATCTATGGAGGTTTTGGTCTAAAGGTTAATAGGATGGCTACAACAAAAGTTTTATTACAGACACTTTCATCAAAAGATGGATAAGTCAGAGGAAGTGAGAGAAAAGGGAGGCAATTTGAGAAGGACATGAATAACTTTCAAGAAGGGATTCAGGATAATTTAAAACAAGATTGCATGTTAAGTAAATAGATAGTAAGGTAATACTGGTTTAATATTTATCTAGTTCTAACTAAATACCGAACACTGTTCTAAATGTTTTACACATGTTAACTAATTTATCCTCACAATAAGCTCGTGAGGTAGGTGCTAGTATTATCATCCCCATTTTATAATTGAAGAAACTATAGGCAAAGAGAAGTTAAATCATCGCTTAAAGTCAAAATGCTAGAAAGATGGTGCAAGAAAAATTTGATTCTAGGAAGTCTGGTTCCAGCCTCCATTCTCTTAACCAGTGATGTTCAAAGTGTGATTCCTGCACCAGCAGAATCAGCAGCACTTGGGAACTTGTTAAAAGTGCAAACTCTTCTGTATAGCACAGGGAACTATATTTGATATCTTATAGTAACCTATAATGAAAAAGAATATGAAAATGAATATATGTATGTGTATGTATGACTGAGACATGATGCTGTACACCAGAAATTCACACAACATTGTAAACCGACTAGACTTCAATTTAAAAAAAAAAAAAAAGAAGTGCAAACTCTGAAGCCTCCCCTCTACCCCCGAGACCTGCTGACTCAGCGATTCTGGAGTGGACACCAGCAATTTAGTCTAACTGATCTACATTTCTCTCTCTCTCATTGGCTTTTGATTTTTTTTCTTGTGAGACTCAAAGCAGAATTTGCTTCTTGTAAAAATTTCAACAGTGTGTGAATATAGAAAATAAGAGTCTCCACCCTTCTGTTCCCTCCTTCAATCCCGCTTGTTGACATTATGTATTAGTTTCCTATTGCTGCTGTAACAAATGACCACTAATTTAGTGACTTAAAACAACACACATTTATTATCTTACAATTTTAGAGATCAGAAATCTGACACAGTTTTCACGAGGCTAAAGTCAAGTTGTGGGCAGGCTGCATTCCTTTCTGGAGGCTCTACTGGAGAATATGCTTGCAGGCTCATTCAGGTGTTAATAGAATTCTTTGCCTTGCAGTGCTGAGGTTCTCTTTGCATTGCTGACAATTGTGTTCCAGGGCTGTTCTTACCTCCTAGAAGCCTCTTTCTGGTCCTTTCACATAGCCTCCTACGTCTCCGAACTAGCAATGGGGTGTCAAGTCCTTCTCATGCTGCCATCTTTTTGATTCATCTGGGGAAGTTTGTCCACTTTAAAGACTCAAATGCTTAGATTGAGTTTATCCAGATAAGCTAGCATGGTCTCCCTGTTTTAAGGGCCACACCCTTAATCACATCTGCAAAACCATTTTTGCCACATAAGATAACATTCACAGACACTGGGGATTAGGATGTGAATATTTTGGGGAAGCCATTATTCTGTCTACAATGGTTTACCAGTTTGTTCCAAGTACTTCTATTTGTTTTTCTCTGCTTCTGCAAATAGGGGTGTGTGTATGTATAACTCTACATATTTTCTTTTTCTTTTTAACTAAATAAGGATCTTACCAGATATTTTGTTTTACAATTGGCTTTGATACCTTAATAGTATATCACAGGCATCTTTCCAAATCATTACATATAGTTCTGCCTCCTTCTTTTGAATGGCTGCCTAGTGGTAATGGTTGCATTACCACTTCTTTAACCTATTGTCACTAATGTATATGTGAGCCATTTCTATTTTTTATTCTTTTAAACATAGAGGCAGTGATTATCATCGTACGTTTCTATACCTTTGCCCTCCTATACTCTGTCCTCCACACAGCAGCCAGTGTATGATCATTTTAAACTATCAGCCTACTCAGTGCCATTCAATATCTTTCCATTATACTTAGTTAGAATCTAACTTCCTTACCATGATCAACCAGGGCTTTCAGGATATGGCTACCTGTCACCTCCATGAGTATTATGTTTCCTGTTGCTCATTCCACTTCAGCCACAATGACCTTTCCTTAAACACATCAAGCCCCTTTCTACCTCAGAAGCTGTGGATTTTCTGCATGGCTCACTGCCTGGCTTGCTTTAGGTCTCTCTGATATCAGAGAAGTGTTATCAGAGAAGTGTTCCCTTGCTGCCCACTCAACAAACAATGGCATCCCTGCTTTCCTCCATCACTATAGTCCCCTTATCTTGCTTTCTCTTTTATTCGTTATGCATCATTTGATACATACAAAATATATGCAGGATAATGCATGCCATGTATACTTAGGTTATGAATGATTATGAACAAAGCAATAAAATAAACACAACTGTACATTACTTTCCTTCAGAGCACTGGTCACCACCTGATATAGTTTTTGTAGTTGCCTTCCCTACTTGAATGTAAGACCTCTTTGAGACTGTAACTGAGTTGTTTACTGCTGTCTCCTCAGTGTCCAACCAAGTGTTTGGCACATAGTAGGTGTTTGGTATTTGTTGAAGAAATGAATCTGTGAAGATATATTATTAGAAGTGTAATTTCTGGGTCAAGAGAATTTCAAATTACCTTTTAATAGGCCATACTACTGTACTCCCCCCACAGTATATTGTCTCCATTTTAATAACTTTTTATGTCAGATACTGATTTTGAAATATGTAGGTTGTTATAAATAAAAATGAATCACAGGATGCTGGCAGTAAAGAATCTTTTTCTTCTTACAGAGCATGGTGGCAAAAGCTTGATGATGGGTTTATCTCAAGGTTGCTTTCCATAATTTGGGAGTAGGAGGGTTTCTTTCTCACAGTATTTTTTGGTTGGAAAAGAAGGTAGACAGCAAGGTAATGAGAGAGAGGAAGTTTCCTAGCTGTGGCATAAAGGGATCAGAGGTTAAATGCTATCAGATAAAATGTTCTTTTCTCACAGAAGCCTTCTCAGGCCAGTCTATGTAATATTGTAATCCCCACCTCATTATTTTTTATCAGTTGTATTGAAGCTTCATTTACATAAAATTTATATACTTTAAGTTTACAGGTTTGTCAATCCTTTTTACCTCTAAAGTTACATCTAATTACACCTTTTATTTTGGATAAATGCTATGGAGAAATTCATGCTCATGGAAGAAAGTCTATTTGAAAATCTACTTAGACCACATTTCAAAGAGAGACAGTATAAAAATTCCTAGGTTTTATTGTCTTCTCCCTCTGTCTTCTCTGTAACTGGTCTCTAAATGACACTGCTTCACAAAATGTCCATTGTCACATCTTATTTTTACCTTTCCGTGCTTGTTTTTCAATAATTATTTTCATGTGCTTATTGTATAAACATCTAGTTGTCTTTTCTGAAAGAGAGACTAATTTTCTCATTTATCTGGCAATTTCTTTGACAATGAAAACATTATTCAAACTGTGATTCGAAGAAAGAGTATTGAATGCAAAAATTGGCAGGCCTTCATAGTGTTTTAAATGGTGTGTGACCCTGAGGTATTTCTCTGGATAATTAGGTAGAGGATAGTTTCCTACCAAGAGGACACCCTGGTCTTTAACAACTGCACTCTAATGTGAGGAGCTTGATAGATACAAGCAAGACAACTGCACTGGGAGATAGAAGACCTGGCCTATTTGCCACTAGCTCTTGAATTAACAGGCTACTTGGATAGTTAAGATACATGACATATAACTGATACAAAGCAAAAGTGGAAATCTTTCTAGAAAGTTCTTAGGAAAGTTCAAAAGAGGACGAGATTAATTCCAGCTGCAGGGATCAAGTGAAATTCCATGGAGAAGTTGGCATCTGAGCTGGAACTTGGAATCTGGACATTTGGAGATGGAGAAACAAGTAATCTAGGCAAAGAATAATGTGAGGAAACACAGAGGCCAGAAAGTGTGGGATATGTAGAGGAAGCATTGGGTAATTTTTTTTTTTTCTGGAAAGTGGATTGTGTTGGATGAGGAGCATGAGGTGAGTATGGAAAGAAACCTTGACTAAGATCATGGAATAGAAAATGTCCCCCTTTAAAACTCCAACCTCATATGATCCCACTCTCCTCTTTCCCTGGCTTCTCTTGCTTAGTTGAATCATATATGTATCTTCAAAACTAACTTGGCTAAATACTAAGAGAAGCCAATAAAGAAACTGTCAAAATCCAAATGGCCACATGAAAAGATGTTCAACATCATTAACCATTAGGGAAATAAAAATTAAGACCACAATGAAATATCACTACACAGTATGGCTAAAATAAAAAAATAGTGACAACACCAAATGCTGGTGAGGACACAGAGAAATGGGTCACTCATACATTGCTGGTAGAATATAAAATGGTACAGCTACCCTGGAAAACATTTTGGTTATTTCTTTAAGAAGCTAGACATGCAACTACAATACAATACAGCTCAGCAATTGCATCTCTGGGCATTTATCCCAGAGCAATGAAAACTCATGTTCACACAGAGATGTGTACAAGAATGTTTGTAGTCAAATATTGGGGAAAAAACACCCATGTGTCCTTCAATGGGTAAATGGTTAAACACTTTGTGGCACATCCATACCATGAAATTAAATTTAGCAATGAAAAGGAATACACTATTGATACATGCAACTACTTGGATGGATCTCAAGGCATTATGCTGAGTGAAAAAGGACAATCTCAAATAGTTACATAATGGATGATTCCTGTATATAAAATTCTTGAAATGAGAAAATTTGAGAGATAAAGAATAGATTAGTGGTTGCTAATCTAGGGATAGTGATAGGAAGGTGGGAAGGAAGTGGGCAAGGTTTTAAAAGGGCAACATGAAGGATCCTTTTCGTAATGGAACTGTTCAGTTTCTTGACTATCATGGTGTGGTGTGATAATACACACACATATACACGTGCCTGTGCACAGTTGAGTACAGATAAAACAAGAAATTTGAGTAAGCTCTCCCAGTCTTGACAGAGTGGTCTGGTGTAGAAGATGAACCTTGTCAATCAGCTTGGCCTGAGCTCCTAGTTGCCTCTCAAAACCCTGTGATTGTCCAAACCACCTTCTTTGTTCTTAGTGGCTCTCAGTAGTTGAAAGTGTGCCAAGACCTATCAGTGTCCCAAAGGGGAGGATTGCAGTCAGCACCTAGATGCAGTCTGATTAGAAGCTGCACCCTAGGCAGCAGCTGGGAAAGCGTGTAGTGAAGACTCTTCCAGGAAGAGACTAGGAGATGGGAGTTTTTGCCCTTTCCCTCTGTGCTGAGCCCTGCAGGGATAGCCATGAAGGGGGTCCTCCTGCATCTATTTAAAAACTGCTTCTTTGTTTGACATCCTGTTGGACTCATGAATGCAAGTCCTGCTGGCTATCAGAGCTAGGTGATTTGGAGCCCCATCCCTTGGGTGGCAGCTGCAAAAGGTGGGGTGCCACCCCAATGTTTACAGCAGCACTATTTACAATAGCCAAGACATGGAAACAACCTAAATGTCCATCGACAGATGACTGGATAAAGAAGTTGTGGTATATTTTTACAATGGAATACAACCCAGCCATAAAAAAGAATAAAATATCGCCATTTGCAGCAACATGGGTGGACCTGGACACTATCATTCTAAGTTAAGTAAGCCAGAAAGAAAGGAAAAATACCATATGATATCACTCATATGTGGAATATATAAAAAAAAAGACAAATGAACCTATTTACAAAACAGAAACAGACTCACAGACACAGAAAACAAACATCATTATCAGGGGGAAGGGGGTGGGAGGGGATAAATTGGGAATTCAAGATTTGCAGATACTGACTAATATATATAAAATAGATGGACAAGTTAATACTGTATAGCACAGGGAACTATATTCAGTATCTTGTAGTAACTTATGGTGAAAAAATATGAAAAAGAATATATATATTTTCGTGTATGACTGAAGCATTATGCTGTACACCAGAAATTGACACAACATTGTAAACTTACTACTTCAATAAAAAAACATATATATAGAAAAAAAAGGTGGGGTGCCAGATGTGTGTATAAGCTCTTTCCAGGGAGATACCAGCGATTTGGTTTTAACGTTTGAGCCAGCCAGGAGGAGGCGGGGAAGTTCCTCTCTGAGGAGGATAGCAGCCAGCCTGTACATGCATGCTTAAATTAGAAGCCAGACCCTCAGGCAGAAGCTTGTAAAGTATGCAGTTAGACCCTTTTCAGGGAAAGATCAGGAGATGGGCATTTTTGTCTACTCTCTCTGCTGAGCCCTGTTGAATAGCCACAGCAATTGCATGTGTGCTTGTGCTGAAGAACTGCTTGTTTGCTATAGCCTTGTGGATGCAAACCCTGTTGGCTTTCAGAGGTAGGTGTTTTAGGGACCCATCCCTTGAGCAAGAGCCTTAAAAGCTGGGGCACTAGGTTACAGTCTAAAACCTTTCCTCCTCAGGGAGAAGCTGGGGGGTTGGGGGTTCCATCGAAATTGTATGGCACTGTGCTAGGGTGGGTTTTATGGCAAGAGTGTGTCTCAGCCTTTCTTACCTATTTTGATGTGGATATTTTTTCATTCACCTGATGTATAGAAATCACTCAGCTAGTTTCTGGATTTCTTTCAGAGGGAAATGCTCCATGTGTAGCTCTCCTTGCGGTGTGCCTGTGGGAAGAGGGAAGTTTAGGTGCCTCCCATGTCACTATCTTTTGTGACTCCTCCGGATACTTCCTATTTTGATCAGACAGTTGGCCAGTTTACCTGGTTGACTGGAATTATACACATCGGGGCACTGCCAGTGGAGGGAGAAAGCAACAAAGCCTCTTAAATAGCTTTTGGTTTGCATGTTAGATTATCACTGAGGAACTTGGTTCAGAAAAATGTGAGTTAAATAGTTCAGCATATTTGGTCACTTGATACTTGAATGGAAATTTGTACCAGTCCCCAGGGGCAATAGCTGAGAGCACTGCCAAGAGGAATTTATTTAAGGATGCAAATCTATCTTTAAACAGGCATTACACCTCCAGCTCTGTTCTAGTTTTGCCATTGCATACAATGCCTGGAAAATTACGGAGTCCAGCCGCTGTTTCTTCTGTATTCTCTTTCTCTCTGGAAGCCCTACAAGACCATTTGATTTAGAGTTCTATGAAGAAGAGGGCTACTGTTGTATCTGGAATGACTTTTCCTTCTTGGACGGTCCTTTCTCTTCTTTTTCTCCTTTCATAATTTTTAAACACTTGCTATGAACCAGCCACTACTTCTCCTCCATCCTTAGTCCATCACAAACACATGACTTGATTCATCATCCTAAAGCTTAACTTTGATTAATGTCGCTTATCAGCTTAAAAATTCTTATGTCTCTTTCCATAGCACCTAAAAGAAAGTTTGATCTCTGCCCTGGGTGCTAATCTGGATTTATGTTTTGTGGTTTTAGACTAGAGGTTATCTGAGACTTCTTCTTCCCTGGTGTTTTTGTGTTTCTGGGCTATGGTACCCAATTTATGTTCTGACCTTGTTTTGTTTTGTTTTTGTTCAGTGCATTGTTCTACTGCATGATCTGTACTAGACACTCAAGAAATACTGGTTGAATGAGTAGAGACCTAGAACAAAAAGAAATTTCTTGTCTAATTTATCAAGCCATAGCTCCCTGGAAGATCCAGTTTTATTTGTGGTCCTTGGTCATTAATCATAGGAAAAGATGCTCAGCCTCATTTCAATAAGAAAAATGCAAATTAAAATTGCACTGATACTGTTTTCAACTACCAGATTGGGAGGAGTAAAAATGTTTAATAGCATACTGTGTTGGCAAATCTTAGGGAAGCAGGCATTGTTACATGTGGGAATGTGAACTAATATAACCTCAGAGGGCAATTTGACAGTATTAAATTAAAATTGTATATGTCCTTTGTTACATACAGCATTTCTATGTAGGAATATTTTTGTACACATGTACTCTCATATTATCCTAGTTCTCTCACCATTAAGCTGTCCTGAACAACAATTTGATTTTTCTCTCCTGGAATGTACATCTCTCCTACCTCACTTTCCACTGATGACCTTGCTTCCTACTTCACTGAGAAAACAGAAGCAATCAGAAAGAACCTGCACATTCTACTGGCATCTCTCCTGCTTATCCACACCTGTGCCCAGGGACTCAATTTTCACTGTTTCACTGTGGATGAACTGTCCATACTCCTAGCATCTCTGCACTAGATTCCATTTCCTGTAGTCTTTTATGGCAGATCCAGCCATTCTCCCTTGTCTCCTATATGGTCAATTTTCCCCTCACTTCTAAACGGTGGTCAGCATACAAAAAAAAAAAAAAAACCTGTAATTTTTTCAATCTTAAAAAAAAAACTGATGTCTCACATTGTCCTTTTCTCTATTTCTCTTCCCCTCTGACAAGTTCCCTATACTATTTGTCCTCAGTCCCTCTTTCTCTATTTCTCCTTTAACTGCCTCAAATCTGGTTTTCTTTCTCATTACCACCCCACCCAAAAGTTTTTGTCAAAGTTACCAGTCACCTTCAGTTAACCAGAGTCTAAGAACAATTCCCAGTCCTTTTTGTATCTGACCTGTCCACTTTATTTGACCTGGTTGATTGCTCCCTACTCCTTGGAAACTTGACTTCTAGGAATAGTTCATTCCTGATTCTCCTCCAACCTCTCTTCTGGCTGCTCCCTCTCACAATACTTTCCTTATTCCTCATCATCTTCCTGACTTCTAAATGTTGTGGGTGACCCAGGGCTCAGTTATTTGATGTCTGTATTTATATTCACTACCTAGGTAGTCTCATCCAGTCACATGACTTCCAGTAGCATATATATGTTGATCACTTCCAAATTAGATCGAACCGATACCTCTACCATGAACTCTAGATTTGTAAATCCAACTGCCTACTTGACATGTCCATTTTGATGTCTAACATATAGTCATTTATGTTGTACCACCTGCCTAGAAAACACAAATCTGTTCCAATGTGATTGATAAATTCGGGGAAAATTTGAGTGTAATGCGGATTTGTCTTACGTGTGATTTCGTCTAAGAAAAACACTTGGAGAACACAGAAAACTCTGGCTGAACTGAACCATGTATGATTCTGCTAAATAGACATATGCACACACTTCAAATATCTACCAGTTTACCATTTGTGTTAGGAGCCACACCCATTGACCTGTGGCCGTATAACTTTGCCTCAGATTTTAGATAAACCTCTTTCCACCTCTTCAAAGTAACTCAGACTGTATCTCTTCTGGTTCCCACTTCCACAAGCAAATTTCCTGTCTTTTTCAAGGTAAAGTGCCTTATGTATTGTGCAGTATTTATATATTTCTTAACTGTTTTACATGTGTAAAATTGCTTTATGTTTTAAAATAGATTCCTATTTTTTATGTCTCAATGGTGAAGTTTTTGAGTGGTGTGTCCACAATCCCATTTTTTTCTATAAGCTCTAGGTTTTTATTGAGTGCACAGTGATTTTTAGGAACACATATGCCACATTATGGCAGGACTAAATGTACTGTAAGCTGAATCTCTGTCTTTATTCTCCAAACACATTGCTTATGCAATCCTCTGTTGTTAGTATATGGCAAGTGCAACCTTCTAGCTTTTCAGGTCTAAGATTTTACAGTCACTTTTGATTCCTTTTCCTCAACACATCTACCCAATCTTCAAACTCTTCAATATATACCTAGTATCTGACCAGTTCTTCTCATCTTCCCTGCTGCCATCCTGTCTCAAACCAACATCATCTTTCACTTGGATTATTGCAATTATCTTCTTGCTTCTGCCCTGATTCCACTACAGTATATTCTCTATGCTACAGCCAGACTGATCTTTAAAAAATGTAAGTCACATCATGTTCTGCCTCTCCTCAAAACTCTCTAATGTTTTCCTATTTTATGCAGAGTAAAAGCCACATTCCTTACAAAGATCTATAAGGCCCTGTGTGATATTGCTACTCACCACATCTGAAACCTCATCTTCCAACTACAGCTCCCCTTATTCATTTGGTTCAGCCATATATGCCTCCTCTTTGTTCCCTAAACATGTCAAGAACACTCCTGCCCATGGCCTCTGCACTTGATGTTTCCTCTCTCTAGACTCTTCTTCCCTCCTACTGTTTATATGAATTTGCTCCCTTCATGTCCCTGCTCACATGTTTACTTTTCACTGATGTGCCAATTTATATACATACACGTCATATATACACAATATACATACATATTATATATACATATATACATACAGAAAAATTGAAACCGAGTAAGGGAAATAGGGAGTATCAGGTGGGTGCTTTGGGGTATACATATATATATTTAAACATATATACACATATATATATATACATATGTGTGCATTTATATACACATCCCTCTCCATAGCATTCCCTATTCTCCTTCCCTTGCTTTTACATACTACTCTCTGACATACTGTTTACATGCTTGTTTATTGTCTGTATTCCCTCATTAGAATGTGAACCCTATGGTGGTAGGTACTTTCTTACCTGCTATATCTCCAGTGTCTAGACCAGTGCCTCGCACAGAGTAAGTGCTCAGTGAATATTTGCTGAATAAATAAGGAAAAGCACAATCGGTGTATTAACTTCTCCCAATCGGAGAATGCAGATGACCGTTCGTAGAGCCGGATCAACAGTTTCTGGCCTGGGTTAGGGACTTATAGCTAGGTCCTGGGATTAAGTTCACAGTAAGGGCTTTTCTGTAAGAACTTAGGGAATTTTATCTTACAGTCTCTTCTCCCTATACCTGCACCTGTGGGAGGGGAGGATCTGAGTTAGCTGGATATTTGCCTTAAGACCAATCTCTTTCCATGTTAGAGTCTCTGCTGTTTTTTATTTCTGTTATTTAATCCAAATGGGCTTCATTCCAAGTGGTAAGCTGCCAGACTTCTTCCTACCTTCCATGATTCTAATCAATTTATCAAGTATGGCAAGATGTGAATCCTTACGGAACTACATCAGACGGCCATGGCAACTCATTATAGTTCTTCCTGAATAGCAAATATTCATTTTTATCTCAAGGCATTACTTTAAGTACTTTTCAAAATATTAACTATGCAATCCTAAAGATGAGGAAACAGGCTCAGGAAGATTATGCTGAAGGTTACATGACTAGTGAGAAATAGAGAAGGTTTTGACCCTGCCAGTCTTACTCCAGAGCCCATGCTACACCATATTGTCTCATTGGTTATTTCAGAAAGAGCACCACTGGCTTGGAATTCAGAAAACCTCGGTTCTTATCTTAACTTTGCTATTTCTTTGCTATATGATCTTGGGGAAGTCCCCTTAACTTCTCTGGGCCTTAGTTTTTCCATTTGTAAAATGAAAACATTTAGTTCAGCGTAAAGGCTCCCACAAGGAACTAAATGGTATATTAAAAGACTCAGAATTACCATTCTTTTGAGAGTTACCTTGTGTTATATATGACTTTTGATTGATAGATGGAGGGAGATACCTGATTACCACTGGCTTTGATGCTTTCCTAGGAGTCTTTCCAGCTCTGTGCTTATAGGGTATTATGTGTATTGCAAAATCCAGGGTATCCTGTTTAAAACAAGTTCTATTTAAATCAGTATTCAAAATGTAATCAATTCTCAAGAAATATCTTAAAATTCTTTATTTTTCTCAATCTTACTGAGGTCCAGGGAAGCTTAGAATATTTAACCAAGTGGGAAAATCTCTTGCATGGTTCATTCTGCCTGCAGCTGTCTTAACTTTTCTCCAGTTCTGTTATCCTTTCTTTCTCTTATTTATTCTCAAAATCTCAACATAAATGTCACTTCCTTTGGGAAATCTTCTTGGATTCAGTTTCTAGACTATCTTAGGTTTCCCAATACGCACTTCCAAACCACTTTGGGTCAATGTGTTTCTATTTGAGGAAAAAAGTAAACACATATGCTTAATTAACCATCTTGAAAGTGAAGCCTGAATGTGCTCAAAAAGTTTTCTCAGCAGAGCCTTTAAAAATAACATTATTGAGGTATAATTAATAGAAAATAAACTGCATGAATTTATGTAGAAAATTTGACATATTTTGACTTAAATATAAACCCATGAAATCACGACTATAATCAAGAGAAGGAACATATCTATTATCACCAAAAGTTTCCTCATTCCCTTTTGTTAATACACACCCATCCCCCACATTCCATCTGCTTATTCTTACCTACCCCTACGCTGCTATTGATCTGCTTTCTAGTGTTTGGATATTATGAATAAAGCTGTTCTGAAGATTCATGTACAAGTCTTTGTATGAACACATATATTAATTTCTCTTGAGTAAATACCTAGGGGTGGTATGGCTGGGTCGTATGGTAAGTATATACAAAACTATTTTCCAAAATTGTACCATTGTACAATTTTACCATTCCTACCAGAATTGAACCATTTTAACATTCCTACCAGCAGTATATGAGAAGTCCAGTTGCTTCACAACCTCGGCAACACTTGGTTGAAGTAGTCTTTATTTTCAGACATTCCAGTATGTCTAAAGTGGTACCTCAAGATTTTAATTTGCTTTTCCCTAATGACTTATAATGCTGAGCATCATTTTATATGCTTACTTTCTATCCATATATGTTCTTTTGTGAGTATTTTTGCCCATTTTTGAATTGGGTTGTTTTCTTATTATTAAACTTCACTGACTTTTATATATTCTAAATACAATCCTTTATTAGGTATGTGATTTGCAAATAATTTCTCCCAGTGTGTAGCTTATCTGTTTATTCTCTTAACAGTGTCTTTTGGAGAGCAGAATTTATTAACTTGGATGAAGTTCCATTTATCAATTCTTTCATGAGTTGGGCATTTAGTTTAGTATGTAATAAACCTTTGCATGTTCCAAATTTTATTTATTACTCAAGATTTTATCCTATTTTCTTCTAGATGATGTATAGTTTTGGATGTTAGCATTTAAGTTTATGATATATTTTCAGATAATTTTTTGCATATGTGAAATTTGCATCAAAGTTTAAACTTTTGGAAATACTATCCAATTATTCCTTCACTATTTGTTGAAAACACTATCCTTTCTCCACTGAATTGCCTTTGTACTCTGGAAAGATTCAGTTGACCATATGTACATGTGGATCTATTTCTGGACTTTCTATTCCATTTGTCTATTTGTCTATGTTTAGTCTAATATCACACTGTCTTGCTTACTGTAGCTTTGTAATAGGTCTTGAAATCAGATAGTGTAAGTCCTCCAACTTTTTTCTTCTTTTTCAAAATTGTTCTGGGTAGTCTAGATTCTTTGCCTTTCCATCTAAGGCAATTTTAAAATTAGTTTGTTGATGTCTATAAAAAGATCCTACTGGAATTTTGATTGGGATTGCATTGAATCTATAGATCAATTTGGGGAGCATTGACTCATAATAATATTGATTTTCCAATCCGTTAACACTCCATTTTTAGGTCTCCTTTAATTTCTCTCAGAGATATTTTTAGTTTTCAGTCTTGCACATCTTTTTCCCAGGTTTACCTCATTAATTTTTGATGCTAATGTAAGTTGAATTGATTAGTTCTTTTAATTTCATTTTATCATTGTTTATTGCTCATATATAAAAATATAATTGACTTTTGTATGCTGCTCTTATATCCTGCAACCTTGCTAACTTTTCTGTAACTATTAGTTAGCAACTTTCTTGTAAATTCCATAGGACTTTCTACATAGATTATCATGTCATCTGCAAATAAAGTCAGTTTTACATCTTTCTTTTCAATCTGGATGGCTTTTGTTCCCTTTTTTTTGGGCTGATTGCAGTGGCTTAAATTGGTGGTACAATATTTAACAGAAGTGGTGGGAGTGGACATTCTTGTCTTATTTCCAATCTTAGGGGGAAAACATTGTCTTTCATTAGTAAGTAAGATATTAGCTGTAGGATTTTTGTGAATTGACTTGTCATGTTATGGAAATTTACATTTACAAGTTTTCTGAGAGTATTTTTTTTAAATCAAGAATGGGTGTTTGATTGTGTGAAATGCTTTTTCTGCATTTTTTGAGATGATTATATTTTTAAAATGGTCTTAGTCCATTTGGACTGCTATAAGAAAATACCACAGATTGGGTAGCTTATAAACAACAAAAAATATTTCTTACAGTTCTGGAGGCTGTGAAGTCCAAGACCAAGGTGCCAGCATGGTTGCATTCTGGTGAGGGCTCTCTTTCTGGTTCATAGCTTGTGCCTTCTTGCTGTGTCCTCACACAGTGGAAAGGGTGAAGGCTCTCTCTGGGGTCTCTTTTATGAGGGCATTCATCCCATTCATGAGACTCTGCCATCATGAGCTAATCACCTCCCTCAGGCCCCTCCTAACAAACACCATCACATTGAGGATTAGAATTTCAACATACAAATTTTGGAGGTCCACAGACATTCAGATCTTAGTGCATGTTGAATTACACTAATTGCTTTATAAATGTTAAATAAATCAAATTATTGAGGTAAATTTTACTTCGTATGACATTATTTTTATATATTGTTAGATTCAATTTGCTAACACTTTATTAAAAATTTTGCATCCATGTTCATGGTTGACATTGGTCTGTAGTTTTGTTATAATGTTTTGTCTGCTTTGTAATCAGGGCAAAACTGCCTCTTTAAACAATTTTCATTCCTGTGTAAGAAACCACTTCAAAAGTTAATGGCTCATCATCTTATATCCATTAGAATGGCTACTATTTTTTAAAAAAACAGAAAATAATAAGTGTTTGCAAGGGTGTGGAGGAATTGGAACTCTTGTACACTACTGGTAGGCATGTAAAATTGGGCAGCTGCTGTGGAAAGAAGTATGGCCGTTTCTCAGAAGGTTAAAAAAATAAAATTACCATAAGATCCAGCAATTCTGCTTCTGGGTCTATATCCAAAAGTATTGAAAACAGAGTCTTGAAAAATATTTGTATACCTATGTTCACAACAGCATTTTTCATAGTAGCAAAAAGGTAGAAGGAACAAAAATGTCCATCAACAGATGAATGGATAAACAAAATGTGGTCTATACGTACAATTAAACATTATTCAGCCTTAAAAAGGAAGGGAATTCTGATATATGCAATGATATGAATGAATCTTGAAGACATTATGCTAAGTGAAATAAGCCAGTCACAAAAGGACCAACTGGATGATTCCACTTATATGAGCTACCTAGAGTAGTCAAATTCATGGAGTCAGAATTTCATGGACTAGATTGGTACTTGCAAGGGACTAGAGTTGGGAGGAGAAATGGGAAGTTGTTTAATGGGTACAGGGTTTCAGTTTTGAAAGATGAAAAGAGTTCTGAGAGTTGACAATGTGAATATACTTAACACTACTGAACTGTGTACTTAAAGATGATTAAAAGATGGTAAATTTTATGTTATGTGTATTTTACCACAGTTAAAAAATACAAGATGCAATAAAAACACAACTTAATGACTCAAAACAGCAATTTATTATTATCTCTTACAAATCTGTGAATTGACTGAACTCAGATGGGTGGTTCTTGTTTCAGGCAGTTACAGTCAGAGAGTCAGCTGGGGCTGCAGTCGTCTAAAAACTCACCTGATGTGGATGTACGAGATGGCTCATTCACATGACTGGCAATGGATGCTGGCTATTGTTTGGGAGATTGGATGGAGCAGTTGACTAAAGTGCATATATATGGCCTCTCTATGTGGTTTGGGCTTCCCATAGTATAATGATTGGTTTCAAGAGGGAACTTCTTAAGAAAGAGAATCCCAAGAGTGAGATTTTCTAAGAGACCAAGGTCAAAGCCAAAAGACTTCTTCTGACCTAGCTTAGAAACCATGCAGTGTCACTTCTACTGTTGGTGACAAGTGATTCGCATGTCCACCTAGATTCAAATAATTAGAACTATACAAGAACAGCAATACCAAGAGACATGCATCATTGGGGGCTCATTTTTGAAGAGTACCTCCTGCAGTATTTTTGCAGCCTAAATTTCAAGTTTAGCAGTAGAAGATAAAACTGCAAAGGTAGATAGGGGTAAGTTTGTGTAGTTTCTTAAATAACAATGGAGGTTCTGGTGGGTTAAAAAGTGTTCCCAACTCTTCTGATCTCTCCGTGTATTAGGATTTTTCATCTATGCCTCCTTCCATGTGACTTTACAGTGCCACTCAGTGGATGTGGTATACTTCCCTGTCCCATTTACTTTGGGTTTAGCCATGTGATTAGCTTTGGCCAATGCAATATGAGCAGATGAGAAATATGTCTCATTAGAAGTTTTAAATGTCTGTGCAAATGTGTGTGCATAGTTTGTCTTGGTGTCTTTTGCTCCTATCACCATCTATGAGAAGAACATTTCCCCAAGTAGCTTCTGTTTCTCCTGGCTGGTTCACAAAATGAGAGACACAGGGAGCATATTTGAACCTGAACTCAGGTAAGCTTAACCAAACCACAACTGGCCTGAAGACCTTCTGTTATTCAAAATAATATCACGTGTTTATTTCTTGTTATAAGCCAGTGAGCTTTGGGGATTGTTTGTTGCTGCAACAAAAGCTTACTAATACAGTGGCTAACAATCATGAGTACTTTTACTGTGATGGGCTCTTTGCTGGACACCAAACATTGATTATCTCGTATAACGAATCAGGTGTGCCGTGCTAAGGAATTTAGTCTTTATCTTGTGAGTGGTTGGATCCTTTTAAGGAATTTAAGTAAGGAGATGTTCAGATTCATATTTTAAAAAATGCTCTACACTGGAAATTGACACAACATTGTAAACTGATTATAGCTCAATAAAAAATGTTAAAAAAAGAAACACTTAAAAATATTTTTCAGGCATCAGCATAGAGAGTAGACTTGGGGATGCATATCAGTTAAGAGGGTATTAGAACAGAGGTTCTTGTAGTTAGATATGTAAGTAATTGTGTCTGAACTAGGATAGCAGTAACAGGAATAGAGAAAGAGGTATGGATTTTAGAACTATTTAGAAGGGAAAATTAATTCATTTTGAAAATGTTTTTGCTTTATTTATACTAGTTATTTTGCCAAGTACTCGGATACAAAAGTAAATGACATATAGCTTTTGCTTTTAAGGAATTTAGAGTCTGTTGAGGAAGATTCATATAAAAAGTTGGTTGCAATACTGAATGACAGATACTTTGATAACATAAGTACAGTGTGCTATGGGAGTATATGAGAGGTATGCCTAACACAATGCTGGGGAGTCAGGGACAGCTTTCAGGGGAAATGATTTCTAAAGCTGATATCTAAATGATAAATAAGAGTTACCCAGACAAAAATATATGAGGAGAACTTCCAGGAACAGAGGACAATATGCAGAGTAAGAAAGGTGATAGAAAGCATGGTGAGTTTGTGAAATTGCAAATAGTTTAGTATGGAGCCTGGTATGGCAATGGGGAATGTTGAGAGATGAACACAGATGGCAAGAAGTATCTTGATCAGGTAATATGCTATGTCATGTTGAGGAGTTTGGCCTTTATCCTAAGGGCATTGGGCAAATATTTAATTGTTTTGTTCAAGTTTGTACCTTATGAAGGAGACTGAATGGGGAAAAATAGAAGTAGGGAGAACATTTACAGGGTTGTTGAAGTAGGTCCATAAATTTATTGAACTCTAACTATGTTCCAGGTGTTGTGCTAGGCACTGGGGACATAATGTTGAACAAAAGACAAACCCTGCCCTCTTGAAGCTTACTCTTTAGGGAATGGGGAAGATATTAAGTATATTTATTAAATAGTATATGTGTGCTAAGTACCATGAAAAAGTACAGGATTCCTGTACTTCTAAAAGCTAGAAGCTTTTACAAGCTAAAGGAGAGGACCTGGTATTGTTTCAGGTGGGGGAAATACATGTTCAACTAGGGGAGTGAAGTTTAAACCATGGACAGAATAAAGAATAGGGGTTAACCAGGTAATAGGAGTTGGGGTTTGTGAGTAAATTATGTTCTTGTATGGGGACTAGAATATGCTGTGGCCTGAATTGGAAAGGACATAGTGTGTTTCAATTATTGAGAAAGGTACAGTAAGATTGGAATGGAAAGAGTGGTGGGACAGAATGACATATGACAGAACTGAATAGGTATACAGTGTTCAGATCGTGTAGAACCCAGTAGATCATGTTATATCAAATTTGGTCTTTACTCTAAGAGAAATGGGAGCAGATAAGTGACATGGTTCTGTTTTAAACTGTAAAAAGAACACTCTGTGCTGTGTGAATAGTTAATTAGAGGAGCATAAGTGCAAACAGGGATACCAGGTAATATGCTCTTGAAAGAGTCCTGGCAAAAGATAATGGTGGCTTGGTCTTGTGTAGAAATAATGGATCCAGGAAGAAGAGGGAAGAATTAAAAGACATTTAGGAAATATAATTAATAGGACTTGGCATATGGTGAAACCACCTACCCAGACTGGGAAGACTGCAGGTGATTTGTGTTTAGGAAAAGGGGGGAGAATTTTTGACTTCAATATTGGACATGTTATGTTAGATACATTTGGGACATCTAAATGAAGATATAAAATAGGCAAATTGATACATGGGTCTGGAGCTCAGAGCTGGAGATATCTGTTAATAGTTGACATGTAGCAGTTAAAGTCATGGAAAAGGATGAAGCTCTCCCAGAGGAAGAATAACAAATAAAGAAGCAGTCAGGAGGCAGCCTTGAGGATATGTGATGGTCATGTGGAGGAGGAGCTGGCAGAGGCCACTGAGAATTAGAAATTGTGGCTGAATAATCCTCAGGAAGGAAGTGGTGAGATTCCCATTTTACAGCTGAGGAAAATGAGGCTCAAGGAACTTAAGTGATTTGTATACAGCAAGGAAATTAGTAAATGACAGGGTCCAGAGTGGGATGCCTGAATCTAAATCCTTTGCCCTTGCTATAAACCCAAGCAGAATTTCTTGATGCACAGATCTTTACCACAACTATTGTTTAGCTTTTCTCATGGAGTAAATAATAAGTTTTTGAGAAGTTTTTAATTTCTTTTTTTGTTTTTTATTAGGAGCCCCATCTGAGAAGCTTTGCCTTTGAAAGTTAGAAGCTGTATATACCTTAAGTCAGGGGATGTCCCAAGGGTGGGAGTTACAGAGGATTATGACACTCTAAGCTCTAACTTTTGTCAGTTCTTAAGAAAGTCTATTGTTACTGTTGTCTCTTGCCACTGCCTTCCCTCTTTGACCCTGTCTCAAAACAAAAATCCAGCAAGACCTCAGCTATAGCTAAGCAGGAACACTTATCATCACTTGACTCCATATGCAGGTTGTAAATTTATAAATGTGCAGGAAGATGAGTCTCTGGAATGAAGTCGTTAGTGAGTTTCCATGGAAATGCTCATGCCTAACAGTTTTTATATAGAACCAGGAAGTAATAGAAAAACGAAAAGCAACAGCTTCAGACAGAAAACAAAGGGCAATGAGTCCATTAAACTTGACTTGAAGTGCAAAGTATATTGCTACTGCCCTTTAGGATGGGCCTTCAAGACATTTATTCTATCAGCAACATTTTAGAAATCTAAAGAAAATATCATTGATAACTGGCTAGCAGTACATCATAGTGATGACAGCTGTTCCCAAGAGATGGCAGGACAAGAATATATGTGTTAGGAAAAGTGAGAGAGATTATTGAAAGAAGAGCAGAGACTGAAAAGGAGAAAATTGAATAAAGTTTGATGGTGAGTCTAAAAGAGAAATATACTAATTCATTATTTTTAAAAATAAAATGACTTTCATCAGTCCTCCACATGTATTTAGCCTAGAAATTTTATATTTTCTAGATAAGGAATTTGAGACCTACCCAAGTTTCTTAAGTGACTTGTCTAAAGTTAGACTTCTAGAAACTGGCAAGTGCTACAGCCCTAGTTTTATTCCATTTCATCAAACTAGTCAATACTACAGGTGAAGGAAGTCAATGAATAGCTAAAGGTAGATTTTATGGGTTATGTTTTTAAATGTTTTAACAGCTTCTTTTTGCCATTTTTTCATTAAGTAGGGACAGGTATATTTTTAGAAGATGTTTACCATCTTCCAATAGCGATGACAATTAGAGGTGTCAAGACCACAGAAATGCTTCAGAGATATGAAGTTCTCTGAGTTTTACTTGAATTTCCTTTTATGGAAAACATGAATTTTTATTTCTTAGAGAAGATGCTTAAAACAGAGATGATCCCAGAATGTTCAGGTCACACTATTTAATTTGAAGCACGCTTGTTGAGGTATCTACTTGAGACTTCTACATTAAGGTATGGAGGGATCTGGGGTCAGAGAGATTATAAAAAGGTTAAGGCAAAAAGTTTGTGACTAAGGAAAAGAATATTGTGAGGGTATTTTGAGGGAGACTTTTATTTGCTGTCTGAATGGGGTTGAGCAGGACTAGGTACAAAAGAGAGAATACAGTAATTCATTTTATGAGGAGGTTCCTATTACTAAGACCAAAGCCTTTCCTCACAGTAGTGTCAGACCTAAGATAAGAATTAAATGCAACAAAGCCCTAGATGTTTAAAAAAATTTAATAACAAAATACTTCAAACATTTAGAAGTACAGAAAAATGTAACAAATAATCAAGATACAATAGATGTTAACTTACTGAAAATATGATTCAGAGCTAAGTTCTTTCTGACCTTCCTTCCAGTTGACAAATAAAGATAAAATTTCACATCCTCATCTCTTTCTTCTCACTGTCCCAGGGTAAGTATTCTAAAATTAGTGTGTATTATTTCTTTGAAAGCTAAAAAATTTTAACTATATAGGTATAGATCCATAAACTATAAATAATATTGTATTGACTATTTTAATGTACCTGAAATGTATCAAACTACATTCTAAAACTTGCTTTTGTCAATTATCAATATATTTTAAAAGAGTTATCCATGCTGATATGTGGTAGCTCTAGTTTATCCATTTTAGATACTGAACTGTGCTCCATTTCATGAAAGTCTATAGATTATTTATCTATTATACTACTAATAGATAGTCAAGGTATTTTCTCTTTTTTTCTCCCTCCTTGCTAATACAAATAGGGCTCTAATGAGCATCATTGTGTCTTCTTTTACATATCTTGGAGAACTTCTCTAAGCCCTTGCTACCTAAAGTGTGGCCAGTGAAACATCAGTTTCAGAACTACCTAGGATTTTGTTAGAAATGAAGAATGTAAGGCACCATTCTAGACTTAACTGTATCAGAATTTACTTTTTTTATCAAGATCCCCCAGGTGATTTGCATACACAAAGTTTGAGAAGCACTATTCTAAGGTAGTTGTTCTCAACCCTAGCTGTACCCAGGGAGTTATAAAAACATGAATGCCCTAAGTTGGTATCTATATCTATTCTTGTCTCTTGACTTTCCCCTTCCTGAGTCTGCATCCCTTCTTCAATCATTTTATCTTAACAAAATTATTTGAATTTTATTTTAGTAAAAAGAGACTGGAATTTAAAAATAACTTCATTTAAACAGCATGAAAGGAACCCCAAAAACAAAATAAAATATAAATGTAATGATAAGTTACAGACTAATTCCTCTACAGTCTCTGTAATTATCTTTATAGTTGGCCTTGAATCTTGGGGCTGATATAATCAAATGTGTACATAGTACCTCATTATGTCTTTTTGTGAATTTATGTTATGGGATCCTAGGTAGGGCCTTACATTTTCCAGTATGTACCTAGCTGTAACTAAATTCTCAGCCATGGCATTGTGAATTTTCCTCCCATATGTGACAATTATATTTACCTTTCTCCATGTGATATCCAGTCTGGTGGTGATAAAAACAAAAGGTTAACACAACTGACTACAACACCAGGCCAGCATGATATGTGGTTACACACTACATAGATTACAGCTCAGATATGTAGGTTGGTGCTGCAGTAGTAAACAGAGAAGAACATATATGGAGTCAACAGGGATAGAACCTATCTGGTTATAACATTCCTAATGGGAAGCAAAAGGAAGGTCAAAATAGTGCTTTAAAATTGCCTAAAGTGTCTTCCTACATTACTTATCTCACATTCAAGAAATAAAATGAGACCTTCTATGTTATAGCAAAGCTATATCAGAGCATTCCACTTAAGGAGAGCTTACCAAGGTTAACCAATGAGCTACATGTGGCTAAATGGAATGAATGCTTTATCTTAAATCAATTGAATCTTTATCTTGCAAAGCTTTTGTCATTGTTGATGTTGGGTTTTTTTATTTAAAAATTTTTTTATTGAATTATAATCAGTTTACAATGTTGTGTCAATTTCTGGTGTACAGCACAATTTTTCAGTCATACATGAATATGCACATATTCATTTTCATATTCTTTTTCATCATGAGCTACTACAAGATACTGAGTATATTTCCCTGTGCTATACAGTATACTTATCTATTTTATGTATATCATTCAGTATCTGCAGATCTTGAACTCCCACTTTACCCCTTCCCATCCCCCTCCCCCGGCAACCACAAGTTTGTATTCTATGTCTATGAGTCTGTTTCTGTTTTATATATAAGTTCATTTGTTGTCTTCTTTTTTTTTTAGATTCCACATATGAGTGATAACATATGGTATTTTTCTTTCTCTTTTGGGCTTATTTCACTTAGAATGGCATTCTCCAGGGACATTCATGTTGCTGCAAATGGCATTATGTTGTCATTTTTATGGCTGAGTAGTATTCCATTGTATAAATATACCACCACTTCTTTATCCAGTCATCTGTCAGTGGACATTTAGGTTGTTTCCATGTCTTGGCTATTGTAAATAGTGCTGCTATGAACATTGGGGTGCAAGTTTCTTTTTGAATTAGGATTCCTTCTGGATATATGCCCAGGAGTGGGATTGCTGGGTCATATGGTAAGTCTATTTTTAGTCTTTTGAGGAGTCTCCATACTGTTTTCCACAGTGGCTGCACCAAACTACATTCCCACCAATACTGTAGGAGGGTTCCCTTTTCTCCACAGCCTCTCCAGCATTTGTTATTTGTGGACTTTTGAATGATGGCCATTCTGACTGGTGTGAGGTGATACCTCATCATAGTTTTGATTTGCATTTCTCTGATAATTAGTGATATTGAGCATTTTTTCATATTCCTATTGGTCATTTGTATGTTTTCATTGGAGAATTGCTTGTTTAGGCCTTCTGCCCGTTTTTGGATTGGGTTGTTTGTTTTTTCTTATTAAATCATATGAGCTGTTTATATATTCTGGAAACCAAGCCCTTGTCACTTTCATCTTTTGCAAATATTTTCTCCCATGTTCATACTGTATTTTTGAGACATTTTTCTATTTGCTTCCATGATGCCACATTCCTGATTTTCCACTTGATTCTCCAGCCACATGTTTTTCAGTCTTCTTTACCTACTGATGCATGTTTTGTATGCTTTATAGCTCTACTAAGAATGTTTCATTCATAATCTCATATGTTTTTACAAACACATGCAAATATTTCCATAGGATAGATTCCTTGAGGTGAAATTGCTTGGTCAAAATGAACACACATTTAAAATTTTGATAGATTACTGCCTAATTGCCATTCAAAAAGGCTTTCTGGTTTACATTCCTACCAAGAGCAAGAGGAAGTGCTCATTCCCCTATGTGTTATCACCATTGCTGGATATCCTCAGTCTTTGAAATGTTCTCCAATTGAATGCTTTATTTTCTCATTTTCCTGATTAATAGTAAGGTTGAGCTTATTTTAATAAATTTATTATCCATCCATACATACATTGTCTATATTCTTCTATAAATTGTCTATTATTTTTCCTTGCTTTTTTTGAGAGGTGATTTGAGACAGTAGGTCTGACACATATATTGTAAATATTTCTTTAGTCTGTGTTATAATTTGTGGTGTTTTTTCTCTACAGATAATTTTACCTTTCCACATATTTAAGCCATCTAGAATTTATTTTTGGGTGTGGACTGGAGTATGTCATTAACTTTAACTTGTTCCAAATGTGTAGCCAATTTTACCTCCACTATTAATAAATAGTTCATCCTTTCTCTGCTTATCTGAAGCACCATGTTCATTATACATTAAATTTCCTTGTGAATATATTCCAGTACAGGTTTTCCTTCAATGTCTTATAGTTTTCAGGGTATGAATCCTCTTTGGCTATATTTATTTCTATCCATTTTATTCTTTTTGATGCAATTATAAGTGAGAGTGTTTTCTTAATTTCTCTTTCTGATAGTTCATTATTAGTGTATAGAAACACAACAGATTTCTGTATATTAATTTTGTATCCTCAGACTTTACTGAATTCATTTATTAGTTCTAACAGTTTTTAAATAGCATTGTAAGATTTTCCATATGTAGTATCATGTGATCTGCAAACAGTGACAGTCTTACTTCTTTCCCAATTTGGATTCCTTTTATTTCTTTTTCTTGTCTGATTGCTGTGGCTAGGACTTTTGATACTATACTGAATAAAAGTGGTGAGAGTGGCATCCTTGTTTTGTTCTTAATCTTAGAGGAAATGCTTTCAGCTTCTCACCATTGAGTATAATGCTGACTTTGGGTTTATTGTATATGGTCTTTATTATGTTGAGTTATGTTTCCTCTATACCTACTTTGTTGAGAGTTTTTATCATAAATAAATGTTGAATTAAAAAAATTTTTTTGGCTGGGGAGGTAGTTAGGTTTACTTATTTATCTATTTTTAGTGGAGGTTGAACCCAGGACCTTGTGTATGCTAGGCATGTGCTCTACTACTTGAGCTACACCCTCCCTGAATGTTGAATTTTGTCAAAAGCTTTTTCTGCATCTATTGAGATAATCACATATTTTTTATTCTTAAGTTTGTTAATGTGGTTTACCATGTTGATTGATTTGTGGATATTGAACTATCCTTGTATTCCTGGGATAAATCCCACTTGATCATGGTATAGGATCCTTTTAATGTATTGTTGAATTCGGTTTGGTAATAATTTGTTGAGGATTTTTGCATCTATATTCATCCAATACATTCACATGTAATTCTCTTTTTTTGTGGTGTCTTTGTCTGGCTTTGGTATCAAGATGATACTGACCTCATAGAATGAGTTCAGAACTGTTCCTTTCTCTGCAATTTTTTGGAATAGTTTCAGAAGGACAGGTGGTAACTTTCTTTAAATGTTTTGTCAAATTTCCTTGTGAAGCCATCTGGTCCTGGACTATTGTTTGCTGGGGAGTGTTGTTGTTGTTTTAATTTTTTAAAAATATTGATTCAATTTTAATACTAGTAGTTGATTCATTTATATTTTCTATTTCTTCCTGATTCAGTCCTGAGAGATTGTATGTTTCTAGGAATTCATCCATTTCTTCTGGGTTGTTCATTTATTGATTAAGATTAAATAATCTCTTAAATCAACTGTACTTCAACTAAAAAGCAAGTAAGCAAACATCCCATTCAAAATATGGGCAGAAGAACTGAATAGACATTTTTCCAAAAAAGGAAATGCAGATGGTCAACAGGAGCATGAAAAGCCACTCAACTTCACCAATATCAGGGAAATGCAAATCAAAATCACAATGAGAGACCATCTCACACCTGTCAGAATAGCCATCATTAAATGTTGTCTTAGTTTCTGGTGTACAGCATGGATGGACTTGGAGGGCATTATGCTAAGTTATATAAGTCAGACAAAGAAAGACAAATGCTGTAAGATATCACTGACATGGAATCTAAAAAAAAATACAACAAACTAGTGAATATAACAGAAAGAAACAGACTCACAGATGTAGGGAAGGAACTAGTGGTTACTGGTGGGGAGAGGGGAGGTGGAGGGGCAAGATGGAGGTGGAGGATTAATACAAACCATCAGGTATAAAATGAGCTACAAGGATGTGTTGTACAACATGGGGAATATAGCCAATATTTTATAATAAATATAAATGGAGTATAACCTTTAAAAATTGTGAATCACTGTATTGTATATCTGTAACATGTAATATTAGACATCAACTATACTTCAATTTAAAAATGTGATATTGTAAAATAAATACACAAATAAATAAAGATAAAATTTTAAAAAATATTCTCTTAAGAGCCTTTGTATTTCTTTGGTGTTGATTGTAACTTCTCTTTCACTTCTTATTTTATTTGGGCCCTCTCTTTTTCTTCTTGATGAATATAGGCAAAGTTTTACTGACTTTGTTTATCTTTTTAAAGAACCAGATCTTGGTTTTATTTATCTTTTTTATTTTTTTAGTCTCTATTTTATTTATTTCTGCTCTGATCTTTATTATTTCTTTCCTCCTACTATCTTTGGGTTTTGATTTTTCTTCTTTTTCTAGTTTTTAGGTGTAAGGTTAGATGGTTTCTTAGTATTCTTAGTTATAAGTTTTCTCCTTTTATCACTTTGAACATACCGTGCCACCCCCCCCCCCTTTTTTTCTTCACCAATCTAGGTACATGTTAATTTTGTTGATATTTTTAAAGAACCAACTTTTGGCTTCATTGTTCCTGTTATTTTCCTATTCTTTATTTAGCTTATCAACACTATAATATTTATTATTTCCTTCCTTTTTCTACCTTTGTATTTAGCTTGCTCTTCTTTTACTAGTACCGTAAGATATAAAATTTGGTTATTGGTTTAGGTTCTCTCTTCTATTTTAATGTAGGCATTTACAACTATAAATTTTCCTTCTGATCACTTCTTTCATTTTATCTCATAAGTTTTGGTATGTTGTGTTTTCATTTTTTTGTCTCAAAGTATGTTCTAATTTCACTTTTAATTTATTGTTTTATCCATTGATTCTTTTGTATTAATTTTCACATATTAGAAATTTTCCTGTTTTCCTTCTGTTATTGATTTTTATTTTTATTCCATTATGGTCAGAAAAGATACTTTTTGTGACTTAATTTTTAAAGAAATGTATTGAGACTTGTTTTGTGGCCCAACATATTATCTAGCCTGGAAAATGTTCCATATGCACTTGAGAAAAATGAACATTCCTCTCTTTTTGAGTGAGTGTTCTTATGTATGTCTGTTAGGTATAATTGGTTTATCATGTTGTTCAAGCTCCCTATTCTGTTATTGGTTTTCTTTCTAATTCTATCCATTATTGAAAGTGAAGTGTTGATGTCTCCAACTATTTCTATAGGGCTGTCTATTTCTCCCTTCAATTCTCAGTTTGCTTCATGTATTTTGGGACTTTGTTGTTATGCATGTGCATATTTATTATTATAACTTCCTGGTGGATTGACCATTTTTATCAATATATAGTATCTTTTATTTCTTAAAATTTTTTGTTTTAAAACTATTTTCTTTGATATAGTATGGCTATCCCAGCCCTCTTTTGCTTGCTATTTGCATGAAATATGTTTTTCATTCCCTCATTTCCAACCTATTGTGTCTTTGCCTCTAAAAGGAGTCTCTTGTAGACAGTGTATAATTAGACCACATTAAAAAAATTATCATGCCAATGTCTAACTTTGAATTAGAGAATTTAATTCATTTACATTTAAAATAATGACTGAAAAGTAGGGACTTAACCCTATCATTTTATTATTTGTTTTCTATATCTTTCTTATATATTTTTTCCTCTCAATTCCTCCATAACTGCCATTTTTGTGGTTAATTCTTCCTTTCTTTTTTTTCTCCTTTTTCAGTTTTATTAGGTAGAATTATTATAGTTTGACTGCAGATACACATTATATTGCATGTAAATACATATATACAGTATTTAGTTTACATATATGTACTAATTATTGTTTCTAAGAACAGATTAGATCTTTAGCTTTTTAAACTTACATAGTTATCAAAGGAATAAAGCCAACTACAAAATAAGAATCAACAGAATGGGGTAATCCAATCATAAAGGACAGTCAAATGTGCTTACATATATTCAAGAAATCAAAATAATAATTAGTTCATTTGTGTCCTTATTATTATTGTTATTATTTTTAGATTCTCATATAAATGATGTCATATGGCATTTTTCTTTCACTTTCATTTTTTGTGGTTAATTCTTCATTGTATGTGTGTCATTTTGATTTGTTCTTCATTTCCCTTGCTGCATATTTTTTAGTTTTTAGCTTAGTGGTTACACTAAAACAAATTGTAACCCCAATTTATTGGCATTTATAATTAACATCTTAACGTTATCAATTTTTAATTAATAGCAACTTGGTTTCAATAGTACACAATAACTGCCTTTACAGCTCCAGTCCCCTCCCTTATGTTGTTTTTGTCACAAATCATGTCTTTGTGCATTGTGTGCCTGTTTAAGTAGATTTATAATTATTGTTTTAAGCATTTGTCTTTTAAATAGTACAGGAAAAGAGACGAGTTATAAACCAAAATAATAATAATACTGTGTTTTCTATTTCCCTAGGTAGGTAGCTTTACATTGTTCTTTACTTTTCATATAGCTTTGAGTTACTATCTAGTGTCCTTTCCTTTCAGCTTGGAAGACTCCTTTAGCATTTCTTGTAGGGTGGATCTACAGGTCTTGAACTTCCTTAGTTTGGTGTTTGACAGGGTTTCCTTAAATTCCTGGAGCTAAAAAACAAAAAACAAAAACATCAAAATTAAAAAAAAAAACCTTTTTAGGTACATAAGATTGGCTCTATGTTGTGGCACTCTTTTAACATTTAGCTGGGTCATTTACAAGTCTATCTTAACCATTAGTGTTTGCATGTAGTCTGAAAGTCACTCAGAGATAAATGTTTAAGGTCTTCTCAGGCCTTTTCTGAGCGTATGTTCAGTCCTGGGTATGTCTGTGGCTTTCTGGATTTCCAGCTATATGCAGAAGATTTAAATGCCATTATTCTCACACTCATATTTCCTTTCCCAACCTTCTCTTTCCCCATGATTTCCAGTTTATCTATTGCTAGTGCCTACTGTTTCTTGCTCCAGATTCCTTTGGCCAATTGTTTTGCCTTTACTTTCTGCAAGTGCCATTTGGAAATCCACTTCAGCCCTGGGAATGCTGAAAGTCAGGTGAAACCAAGACAAGTCCTTGCACTGGCCCTTTTAGGATGCTGCCAGACTGTTTGAAACACACAATCACAAATTCTTTGAGAATAAAGTCCATGGTACTCCCTTTGGCATTAGCAAACTTGCATCAGGAATGTCAGCTGTCAAGTTCATGGTCACTGCTTTATCTGGGGAAAGGAAGATGGTAGGGGGCAATTCAAAAAGCCACAGCATTCTCTTAATACAATGCAGCAGCTTCTTTCTTCATTAAAATTTCCTTTGGTTGTTGTATGTTTTTGACTAGTTTCCAGAATCCTGCAAAGTTGATTCTGAGATTCTTTTTCCAGTTTATCTGTTGCTTTTGTAGAGTAAGAGGGCTATGGAGTTCCCTATTCTGCCATTTCCTTTGATATTACTCTCTTTGTTCATTTTAAAATATAGCTATTAAGTTTCCTTATTCCTTTTTTATTCTCTAATGGCTGGTAATTTTCACTTCCTATTTTTACTCGTGGTTACTTAAAATTTTTCTTTTCATCAATTTTATAAAAAGCTAACACCTGTGTTTATAAAGTAAACACCTGTGTAATCATAATTAAACTCAAGAAACAGAACACTACCAACACCCTAAAGGCCCACTGTGTGTCCCTTGGAAATCATTGCTCACTAATTCCTTCATAAAAGAAACTTATATCTTGAATTTTGTGATTAGAATGTCTTTGTTTTCATTACAGTTTTACCACCCATATGTGCATCCCTACACAATATTGTAGAGTTGTGCTTGTTTTTATAAATGCAATCACAGTGCATATATTTTATTGTATTGGTTCTTGTTTCTTTTATTCAACATTAAATTTGTGAAACTCACACATATTTGGGAAAGTGAGAGTTCAAATATTTTGCCCACAAAAAGTAGCTGTTCGCCTTTTTATTCTTGAGGTGTAAGAGTTTGATATAGTCTGTATACAAGTCCCTTGTCAGATGGATATTTTGTAAACAATTTCTCTCAGTTTGTGGCTTACCTTTTCATTTTCCTAATAGTCTCTTTGGAAGAAAAAAAGCCTTTACTTTCAATGAAGTCCAATTCATCAATTTTTCTTTTATATATTGTGGTAGTTGTATTCTATTTTAAAAATATTTTCCTATTCCAAGTCACTCAAAAAATTTCTTAAGTTTTCTAGAACATTTATGGTTTTAGCTCTTACATTTAGGTTTAGATTGATTTCAAGTTAATGATTTTTATGGTGAAAGGTAATGGTCAAGTTTCTTTTTTTCTTTGCACATGGATATTTAATTGTTCAGTGCCATTTGTTGAAATGATTACCCTTTCCCCACATAACTGCCTTTTCATTTTTCTGTACATAAATTGGCCATACATGTGTGAGTCTATTTCTCTACACCTCACTGTGTTTCATTGATCTATATATTTATATTTATGTCACCACTGCACTGTCATAATTACAGTAGTTTTAAAATAAGTCTTTAAATAACTATCACTACTATTTTCTTTTTCAAAATAGTTTTGGTTATTTTACATTCCTTGCATTTCTATATGAATTTTAGAATCAGTTTGTCACTTTCTATGAAAGAGTCTGCTGGAGATTTTGGTTAGCATTGCATTGAATCTACATAATAATATTAATGATAATGAAACTTCTGATCTGTGAACATAAGTTGGCTCTCTCTTTATTTTGGTCTTTGATTTCTCCCCACAATGATTTCTAAATTCTGCTTTTCATATTGTGCACATCCACTGTCAAATATTTCCTTTTCATTTGAACATTTTTTGGATGCTATTTAGAAGTATTTAATTTTTCATCTTTTGGCTGTTATTATAAATGGTAATTTAAAAAAATTATGTCAATTTCTAAGTGTTTAGTATGTAGAAATGCAATTCATTTTGTATATTGACCTTATATAATTACTAAATTTTTCATAATTCACATATTAATTCTGGTAGCTTATTTGTAGATCTCTAAGATTTTCTACATAAATGGTTATATCTACTGCTAATAAATAAAAATTTATCCTTTTCTTTTCAAGCCCTCTGCTTGTTTTACCTGTATCTTTCCTTATTGCACTGGATAGTACCTCCAGTACAATGCTGAATAGAAGTCTTATCTTAAAATAATATTATACCACTTTTTAATGTAATCTAGGAATCTTATAGGATTATATTTCCATTTCTCTCTTCAAGCTTCTGTGCTATTTTTTTGTTGCACATTTTACTTCTACATATGTTTTAAGCTCACCACAATGACTGTGTTGTCATTTTTATTTAAACAGTTATTCTTTCCCTCCTCTTTTACTTTTAACTGTTTTTGGCAAAGTTGCACTGTGTAAACTGTTCAGTAAATAGCCACAGCTCACACAGCATGTTAAGTCCATATACATTATCAGCAGCAAATTTAGAAACAGAGGCAAAACAGATTGAGCTATAAGTCTTGTTTTTTTTTTTTTTTAAGAGAAAAGAAGGACTATGTTAGGTCCAATATAAACAAGTGACGGTTATAAGGGACATCACCTGCCATCCGCTTAAGTTTTAATATTTACAAATGTATAATTTTAAGGTAACAAAGCAGTTGGTTGTATTCTATAACACAACATCAAAAGCTTTCAGAAAGGAAATTCACCTTTATTTTCTTAGTGGCATCTAACAGACATTCAAATAAGATGAATCTTAACTTGTGAATGGTGGTGTTATCTTACGCTCCAAAGTAATCTGTTAAATTAGAATCAGAATAGAATTGTGTCCAAGAAAAGAGAAATCACTCTTCAAATTCAGAATCTACAAACTAAGTTTTCCATTTTTCGAAACTCCTTCTTTTAATATTGGACTTGGTTCTATGAATTTATATTTTTCATCAAATTTGTAAATTTTGGCCATTATTTCTTCAAATAATTCTACTAGCCTCTCAGTCTCCAGTTATACATATGTTAAGTGACTTGTTGTCCTAGAGCTCACTGATAATCTATTCATTTTTCAGAGTATTCTTTCTCTCTCTGTTTCATTTTGGATAGTTTCTATTGCTATGATGAATGGTTTAGTAGTTTTTCTACAATGTCTAATCTGTTGTTAATCCAATCCAATGATTTTTCATGTCACATATATTTTTCTCTAGAATTTTAATTTGGGTCTTTTTATGTCTTCTGTCTCCTTCCTCATCATGTTCATGTTCTTCTCTACCTTCTTGTATATATGGCATATATCTTAAATTGCTGGTTTTCATCTTTGTCTAATAATTCTATCATCTGTGTCATTTATGATTCTTTTTCTCTGGATTGATTTTTCTCCTCATTATAGATTATATTTGCCTATTTCTTAAAGATGTTTTTATTGGAGGCCTGGTAATTTTTTATTGGATGACAGGCATTGTTTTGTAAATTGTTGTGTGTTGAATTGTTTGTGTGTTCCTTTAAATATTTTTGTGGTTCGTTCCAGAACAAAGTTACTTAGAAAATTTTTGATCTGTTCAAGCCTTGATTTTCAGCTTTGTTAGGCAAGCTCAGAACAGCCTTTAGTCTAGAGCTAATTTGTACCCACTATTAGTATGATGTTTGCTACAGATTTGTTTGTAACTACTTTTCATCATATTAAATAAATTCCTATCCATTCATAGTTTTAAAGACTTATTATCATCAATGGAACAATTTTTCTTCAACTATAGAAATGTATGACTTTTTCTCCTTTATTTGTTAATATGATGAATTACATTGATTTTAAAAATGTTAGGCACTCTTCCATTTCTGAAATAAACCCAACTTGCTCATGGTGTTTTATCTTTTTTATATATTTCTTTATTCAGTTTGATCATCTTTTGTTTAGGAGCTTTGCATCTATATTTTTGAGTAAGAATCACCTGTAGTTCTCTTTTCCTTACTATTTTTATCAGGTTTAGTATCAAGGTTATGTTGGCCTTGTAACATGAGTTGAACTATTTCCTCATTTTCTCTTTGCAGGAAGATGTTGTGTAATATCTTCAAAATGTTGGCCTTATTTCTTCTTTAAATGCTTTAATTCACCAAAGACATCTTGACCTGAATCTTTATCTGTAAGAAGATGTTTAATTACAGAGTATTTTAAAACTTGCTATAGAATTAATCAAACAATATACTTCATCTATTGTGTTTGTCTTGATTGTTATATTATTTTCCTTTCTTAGGGATATCTGGGAGAATATCCTAGCTAGGTCTTCCAAATCACTAATTTAATTTTTATCTATCTTCTTTTTCCTCAATTTTCTTTTATTTTGAGTTTTAAACATTTTTAACAATAAATATTTTAATTTCTTAGAGATCAGATTGATGCATGTTCATAGGACTGTGTTCTTATTTTATTGTTTTGATGTACTGTTGACTTTCTCTGAGGCTATTAAATTAACTCATTTTAAAGTCTTTTTAAATTATCTCTTTCTCTTGGGGAAAATTGCTCAATTTGTTCATCTTGTCTCTTTTCTTTCATTACCATGGTTTTCTTCAAATATTTGGTGATTCTTGATTGCCTATTCATAGTCACCGAAGAAGGTCTTGGCTCATAATTAGTAGCTGATAAGAGTTTCTTTAGCAATTATGGAGAGTACATTGCCTCAATAAGCTTCTTCACAAAATGGAGGATTGTATAGGTGGGTGGTTGTGCTGACAGACTTCCCTCCAGAGTGCTTTGGTATGAAACTGCTAGGCAAGTCAGGGATTTTTATTATTGCCAAAATAAGGAAGTCCTCATCCTGGGGTAGGATACTTTAGTGTGTTTAACTCCTATGCAGAGCTATATTTTTCCCATATCCTCCCATTTTTTTGTTGAGATTTGATGATATCTTGCTAGTCTCAATATACATTATAGAAATTATATATATATAAGTTAATATACTCCATGTTTTTAAAACTCCAAATTGATACTTGGGACAAAATACTGTATCAAGGTACTGTTTATACACAACTTGGTATTTGTGTTTGTGTTGGGATGTTTAGATAACTATTCCAGCTGTTCTACAATATTTTACACCATGATTATTTTTCTATGACCTGCTTATGTTTCCTGCTTTTGCTTCCACAAAGCTTGGAATTTCTTTGAAGCACCATTATAAAGCATATCTCTTACTTCTACAATAGTTGTCTCTGTCCTCTTTCTATTTTACATTGCATAGTCTGTGCTGTAGTTTCACCATCAGCATTATACCTGCTTTCTATCTTGCAGAAATTCTTCAGTGTTTTTGGTCTAATGATGGTTCCCCTATTTGTAGTTTTTTATTGTAATATATTATTTTTATTTATTTTTTATTATTTCAATGGGAATTTGAGCATTCAAGAAGGTAAATAAGTGAGCTCATTTCAGTCTTAAGTTAGAAGTCTACGTTATCTTTCTAATATTGGCCTACTTTTCCTCCCTTCTTCACTGGAACTTTCCTCCTTATTTTTTCTGAGTTACTAGGAGGTAGTAGATATCACTTGGTTTTTGTGTTTCTTTTGCTTTATAAAATAATTCTCACCTAGTTTCAAACTGTTGAGCTAATTTAATTTACTTCTTTTTCCCCAAATAATCCTCTATAACCCATGATGGTTGGGAGAACTTCTAAGATATTATTCACAATAAATGATTTTTTAATAAGTCAGAGTTATTAGCTTAAAACCTTAAGTAGAGCTATTTAATATGGACTGTAGGTAAATGGATGTCACATACAGGTTTGACCAAGGGAAATAGGTCAGACTTTTCAATCACATTGTGACAGAGAAAGATGAGCTTTTAAAGAGCATTCAGCTTAACTCCTTCATACGTATGTGAAGTAAACTGAGTTAAATAAATTGTTTGAGTTCATACAGCTAGCTAGAGACAGAACCAAGAGTAAATTTTAGACCTTTTGTGCCTTATACATTGTGCTTTTCGTCATAAAATGATGACAATAAATCCTGTTCTTTCAGGTTATCAGAGTGGTTTAAAGTTCAAATTCAATTCCCTGGCTTTCAAATCTTCTAATCATGTGACCCCCATCTATCTTTTATCATCTTATCTGCTACATATATTTGTTTATCCTTCAAATCGTTACTTGCAAATTCATCCCTCTGTATACTTTTCTCTTTTCTGTGAATATATTGTACTTTTCATCATGAATTATTTAATTTTTATTCATTATGCAGTGACATCTTTCCCATGAAGCCTTCTGGACCTTTCAGCAATGGTTCCTACATTTATGTTCCTATAGTACTTTCTCATGGTACAAATTTCATTATACTTGTCAAAGCTTATGATTTGTAACATAGATTAGAGGGTTTTATTTTATGATGGTCCCTTTGGATTGACAATAGGCCTATTTCACCAGCAATCTTGTGCTAAAAGGTGTAAAAGAGTCACACTACCTTATCATGATGTGATGAAAGGAGGGACATGATTTCATTTTTAGAACTGGAGTCAATATTCTTCTCATAAGGAAGAGAAACTGGGAGAGAGAAGATGCTAGAACAGGCTGTCTACTAGCGAGAATAGAAATGGAGCTGGGAAGTTCCTTCTGTGGATATGAAGAATACCCTGGTGAAGCCTTAGACACTCTGTTTAATTGTGAGCAGATGTTAGCTGGGTAAAATCCTCAGAGTAGACCTGAATAGACCATCATAGAGAAGACACAAACTTATTTGAGCTTGGTAATGATGACCAGTTCATTCCTGAAGGGAGATTTGTGATTGGTTCAGGTAATGCTACTATGCCTATGGTGACACAGGAGCTGAGTGTGCCAACAGTGAGAGAAATTCTATGGAGAAATCTTACTTTCAGAGTCTCTAAGCTTTGTTGGGAACTACTCATTGGGCACTTCGAAGACCTGGGCATATGCATATCATTTTGAGAGACCAAAGAGCATTGGAGGGACTTTGAGAGACTGGGGGAAATTTTGGTCATTATGTGTTGATGTTATTTTATTTTAAGTCAGATCTCTTCCTACTTTGCCTGGCTATCCAGTGGTGAATTTTTAGTATTCTACATAGAGGTTCAGCCAAACAAATGGTGATAAATCTCCCAGTATGTAAGTCATGCCTTTCATCCTAAATGAATTGTTCTTATGCTTGTGTTATTCCCCCTGCTAGACTACAAGCACAGTTGAAGTGGATACATCAGGGAGCAAGTTGCAGGAGAAGATTGTCTCAATGTCCCTTTTCTGTCCTCTCTTTTCTACTTTCAAACCCCTGGCTTGGCACAGAACTTGGTTCAGGGAGGTGTTTTTGACTGACTGAGTGTATGTTATAAGTTTGATTTCGTGAGCCATAGTTCTGGAGTCATGAGCATGCTGGGGGCAATTTTGCTTCCTAGATAATTTCCTGAAAGCTTATTTACTTATTAAGTACTTTACGGTTTCTGTTGAAACCCAGGTCAGACCATTCACACCAGTCCCATTAAATGATTGAAAAAAGTTCATTTTTTATAGCGATGTCAGATGAGGCATCTGTAGTTATCAATGACCTTTCACAAAGTGGTAGATGGGGCCAACTATTGCAAAATTTGTATTTTACTGATGGTTGACATAAAATAATTAAACACCAAGAAAAGACAGTTTACAATTTGTTGGGTGATTTTATTCATGCCTATAGATGAAGAAAAATTTTTTAAGGTATTCATTCATTTGGGCTTTTGTCAGTTCCAGCCAGCTATTTCACTGAAACACATCAGTTTAACGGATGTAGCCAGGCTGTGCCTTTGTAGTGTTATCTTAGGAGGAGAGGAAGATTCCAAACATTGAAATGAGGACAAAATAAATATGAAAAATATCAATGACAAAGTCTAAGGTAGGCATCTGAAAACTTCCTGAAGCTACCTAGAGATACATATTTTTTTAACTTTATTGAAGTTAGAAGGAGGAATACACACCCAAGGATGAATATAAACGCCTGGATATACTAAATTGCTTAGGGTACTTTCAAGGATACTAAAGAACAAATAAGCTTGCCTGTTCTGTGATTATTACCTCTGTCTTAGTTGTTGCCAGAAATCCTACCATGTTGATTTTCTGATTGGACCTATTCTCAGGTTTCTGCTAGTTCCTGAGCTTACCCTTACTGGAGCAGGAAAGGTCATAATATCCTCTGCACACCACTCAGTATGGCCTACAATTAAGCTTTGCTGTCAGTAGACATGGTGCCAGGAAAAGAACCTGCTTTCTACCATGTTGGCACAGTTTGTCAAGGCTACTGTCTTATTTCCCTTGAGTACCACTCCAATCCTCCACCACAAATAGAACCCTGCCTTGAGTCCTAGTCCTTTTTGCTGAGCTCCTGGATACTCAGTAGAGCTCTGAAAACTCTCCCTATCTTGAGATCTAGATCCTCTTATGCTCATGTTCCCATCCTAGACTCATGTAATGCCCTGGTTATTTCATCCCCTATCCCATCATAAATTTGAGTGTTCAACTCTTTACCTGCACTGGGCCTTTACCTGATAAACTGAATTTTGAATGGTATCTAGAGACAAATATACAACTCTCTGGGCTGGTTTCACTTTAAATTCCTGACCACTGACCTCAGGTGGCCCTCAGTCTGCCTCATAACATCCCCAGTTCCCTTTCTATTCACTCTCTCACTCAGACAACTGCTGCACTCTGTTACCTCTATCTAAAATTCCAATACCTCTTCTTGCATTCTTGTTTTTCACTGGGAAAATAGAAGCAATCAGAAGGCAATCTCCTCATGCTTTCACCACTTAATCTATATGCCTCTCACTATTTGCACTCATATAACCTACCTTCCTCCTATTTCTCTGAACCATGTGTATTTCTAACTAGTGTTAATCTTTCCACTTGTACCTTGGATCCCACTCAAGGGCAGAACTACAGTAAGTCTCAGTTAACAGTTAACCTTTATCAGTTAACAGACATTTGGTCCTTTCCAAAACATCCATGAGACCTTTGGTCCACGCCAAAAGCTCCTTAAAATTTGGTTCTATCCAGAATGTTCATGAGCATATGTAGCCCATGCCAAATAGTTTCAGACAGGACCAAATACTATGTGTCTTTTGATGTGGGTCAAATGTCTCCATGGATGTTTTCGACAGGATAAAATATGACCAAATATTAAGGACCTTTTGGTGTCTTATGGACATTTTGGATAGGACCAAATGTCCTGCAAATCTTCTCTTTTCTGCATCACCAACCTTTCCTTTTCCATCTGTTGACAAACATCCTATAATACATTATATCTTAAAAATACTAAAAACAATTTGGACCGCATATTTCCCTTCTTCTTCCTTAAGTATGTCTCTGCTTCTCTTTACAGCAAAATTTCTCTAAAGAGTTTTCTATACTTGTTTCTTTTTTTTCTTCCCCTTCCTTCACAAGGCTGTTGCATTCAGGTTTGCAATTTCATCACTCCACTGGAACTTTTCTTGACAAATTTCCCAAGGAACTTAACTTTATCAAATCCAATGGTCAAATCTCATTCCTCATTGTACCTCATCTTTCAGAAGCATCTAAAAATGATTATTTTCATTTTCTTCTTGAAACTCTACCAGTCATCAAACTAGAAATCATTGGTTTTCAACCAGGAGAGGTACTATCCCACTAAGGAGTGTTTGGTATTGTGTGTGGGTTCTTTGGTTTCCCAATAACTGAAGGAGGGGAGCATGCTTCTGGTGTTTAGTAGGCAGGACCTACATGTGCTAAAAGTCCTTCAAATTTCAGGACAGTATCTTATGATAGAGAATTGCCCCACTCCAGATACCAGCAGTGATCTTATTGCAAAATACTAAAGTAAGATTTTTAGAAAAAGAATTACATTCCAAGAGAAGCTGGACAACAAATAAATAAATTCAATGAGTAGAACAGATGAATGTTATCACAGACACTAAAAGAACTTTACGTTATATTTGACACTTTGTAAATCTCCTTTGAAGAATTATTACAAACAGCAGATGGGACAGGAGCTAGCTCCGTAGCCAAACAAGAAACTTGAGTCTTAATGTGTTAGTCATATCTAATTCTTTATCAAAAGTAGTGTTTGTAAGCCTAATAACTCACTATATTTCACTTTAGTTCAAATCTATAAATACTTATTGAGGGTCTATTGCTTCTTAACAAATGGTTAATCTTCTCTCCTTACCTTACCTGACCTCTTCTCAGGCAGCATAATTTTTAAAGTTCCTTCTAACCTTGAAATGTGAAGATTCTAAAATTTTGAATCTAAATGATAAAATGAAACAGGCATTACTTGAAGATTCCTCCAAGAACAGCTCCTTATTGGGCAGAAACTACTTGGAACATTTCTGTTTGGGTTGGATGGAGCTATGTCTTGTTATTGTGAAAGAGTTATGTAAATTATAAAGTTTCATATCCTTTGAGTGGCTGACTTAGCAGTATGGGATGGTAGGGCATATGTGTGTCCTGCTTTAGCTCTGTAGAGAAAAATAGGAACTGACTTCTCTGGCCAATCTTCCTCTTCATCTTCTGTGTGATGTACCACCTCTGTTAGGAAGGAGAAGTGTAGAAGTATAGATTCTATCATGAGACATTCTCTAACTACTCCCTACACAGATGGGGAAGAGGAGAAGGCAATTACAATTGCATTTTGTTTGTGATGCCCTTTCTCCTTTCCCCATCTACCTATTGTGCACATGCTTCCTCACACGTCATCTATATGAAGCATTCTCAAGAATCTATTGTAGGTAGTTTAGTGAAGGCCAGAGCACCAAGGTTTTCTGCTACTTTTAGTAAACAAAACTGCTCTAGTTATAGGGAATCTGAAAGGCCTTAAGTTGATGTTATTTTGCACAAAGACCAGTCACTGTGAGATAAATTGGTGCTAGATATTTCCCCAATGGTTTTTACATTTCCTTGGAACTTTGATTTTAACTAAATTTCAGTTGGCTGATTTTTAAGGACTTAGTAGGTTACTGTGTCACCTTCCAACCCTGATAAGTTACTTATAATTTGTCTGGGTTCTTTGATATGTAAACATAATGGAGTGGTTCTAGTGGTGGACACAGCAGTCATTGTAACAGAGTTGGGAGGACAGAGTTCTCCCTTGGGCATAGAACTAAAATTAGAGCTCATTTACTCAAATTTTCAGGGACCCTGAGATGTACACTGATGGTGAGCAGCTCCTCAGGGAGGCTGGTGGTGGAGGAGCAAGAGGTCAGCTCTCAATTGCTGCTAAAGAAGATCTGAGGCTAATGTACATGATTATAATAAAAGCAATAGGGTAATAACAATAGCTACCACTTACATAGAGCTTATCACATACTGAACATTACTCTAAGTACACTACCTATATTAATTCATTTAAACCTATGAGGTAGGTTTTGGTCTCATCCCCATTTTACAGTTGGTGAAGCTGAGGCACAGAGGAATTTAATAACTTTCACAAGGTCATGGAGCTGGTAAGTGATAGAACTGGGATTTTAGCACAGCAAGTTGTGGCTCCAGAGTCTTAACCACTTAACCACTCCTCACCTTTTCCCTTCTTCCTCTCATACTTCTCTTTGAGACTAGCACATTACCCTTTAAACTCCACCTCTAATAGCTATTCCTCTAGTAGCCATATAGCCTTGGGAAATCACTTTATTTCTCTATGCTTTCACTTTGTTAAAAGTAAAATAAGACTTTTTTCACAGGGATGGTGTGAAGATTATAGGAGTTCATGTATGCAAAAGTATATTGCATAGTTCAGGGCACATAATAGGTGTTTCATGTTAACATAATCTAAATTTAATCATCTAATTTTGACCAAGCCTTTATTCCAGGGACTCTAAAAACTTTAATGTACATCAGAATCAGCTGGTCTGTTATAAAGATCAGGTTTGTTGGCCTCACCCAACACTGATTCAGTAGTCTTTTGCAGTAGACAGGAATTTCCATTTTGCAAGACATTCTGCTATAAATAATTCTGGAACTACAATCTGAGAAGCACTGTGTATGATAAAATGCCCTTTCCCACCACACCTGCCCTCTTATTCTCTAAATATACATAAATTTAGGTGTATGGATACTGCATTATGGTAATGTTATATCTATATTTGGCATGGGAATACAGCCTTTATGTAAGGGCAGAATATCATCTGTGAGGTCATTCACGAGGGAGAGAGAGGTATATGCTTCAGCCTAGAAACCAGAAAGCCAGATTTCAGTGGGAGGATTTCAATAGGTAGTCAACATATGGGGATTCAATTTATTTCTTTGTCTCTTTGTCTCTGTCTCTCTCCATACCATAAATAATACTAACTTGTCCAGCGGGGATCTTTGGGAAGTAAGTTGGTGAAAACAAGATAATACAGTAACCATAATGTAAAGAAAGAATCAAGGCGAGGTGCTGCAAGATTGTGTTAGCTATTTAGAGGAAGACAGCAGATGGACTAGGCGGGGCCTATATAAACTGAATTGTGTTTCCTTTTTGTGTTTCGTACTATCTATGTTTGCTTTTTTGTTTTACTCCTTTAGTATTTAGAACATTTTTTTTCTTTGAAAAATTCAATTTGTCTTGGTTATGCTAAGAGGAAACCAAGTGAAATGGTTTGTTGGACCAAAGTGTTAAATTGCACCCTTGCGAGAAAAGTGAGTCAGCGTAACATAGAGTTAGTGCTTATAATCAGCTGTCCCCCTCCTCAGCCTGAGATTCAATTCCTAGCACTAAACTTGTCTGTGTTTGATTTTACCATAGAAGGCACATCAATCAACTTAATCCTACTACAAAGATGGCTGAAGCACCATCCATCCCACAGCTGTCTCCAGGGCCAGAGTAGACATGGATAGCCTAGTTTAACACTGGTAATATGTTTAGGGAAGCCAGATTCTTCCAGTAGCTTTGTGTAGAAAGCTTTGGCCTAGCTTTAAGGCATATCATTATCCACTTTGACTGATTTATAATAATTTTGGCATCATATGTGTTTGACCAAATTTATCTTGAATGTATATATATTTTAGACCCTCAAGTCTTTGCCAAGAGTATTAAATATTATTTTGATATAGATATGCTTTGATTAAAACTACTTAAGGATGTTTTTAAAACAGAAGAGTACGCAAATGTTTTAAAATATTTAAAGTTTAATGGTGAGCAAAACAGCAGTTATTGCATTGTAAGAATCTTATCAAGAGAGACGTAATATCCACATTTCAAGACCTGGGATTATTCTGTTGTTAGTGCTGGAGGGTGTACAGGGCTGGGTGGTAGGGAGTCAATCAATGCCACTCACTGTTGATCCTTTCCTTATTATAACCCAGTTTTCTTGAATCATTCACTCCCTTAGAGCATGCCTGTCCGTAACAACACTGACTTGATTCCACCTCATATTGTATTCAGTTGACTATATTTATACCTCCCTAGAAGACTTTGAACTCCTTGAGGAAAGAGACCATGACCTTCAGCCTGAATTGTCTCCTATAATACATTCTCAAGAAATGCTCATTTGAAAAAATATAAGTATAAGAAGCAAACATATAGCTGTGTACAAAAATCAGCTGTAAAAATTATAGACCTTCATTTACAGCAAGTTGAGCTGCAACTAGGCTCTAAATAGACCTGATCATCTCGTCTGAGGAGGAGTTGTAATCAGGCCCCACATTACTCTTCCCATGGAGATCTGCACAACTAGATGTTCTGTTCATTTCTCTTAGGATAAATTATTCTCCAACTGACTTTCTTTATCCTCCTTTTCAGGCAGAAACTATACATATCTTATGTGGCTGTAGAGAAACTACATGCAGCCTGCGTTGCTTAGCAAAGGATTCAGAGATGCCTCTCAGTGAAGGTATGTTACTCAGGTTTGGCTAGGCAACGCTGTGGTAACAGATTCATCCCTGTTCCCATCTTATTGTCTACACAACTAACATTTATTTCTTCCTTCTAGTACCTCTCCAATGCTGGTGGGCATGGAGAACTTAACTCCAGTTACTCAGGGACCTAGACTGATGATATTTTATGGCTGCATCATTTGGCCTATTAGCCTTCATGATTTTCAGCCATGAATTTCAGTGGCATGTGTCCTTCCATGCACATAGAGTTGACCAGAATGAGTTCCATGATGATGCTCAACATGAAGGGTGCTGGAAAATACATGGGAGTAAAAGGAATATTTGGTGGGCTTTACTGTCTTTGCCAAAGCAAGGCCAAAAGTATCTGGGAGGTTTAGTGGGTGGTGGTGAATTTCTTGCATTAGGGGAAGAGCCTGGGATGACTGAGGGCTGGTGGGTAGTGGCAGATATAAACAGTTGGCAGGGAAAGCGTTTTATTCTGGATACTTTTGAGTCCTATGCCAATAGAAGCAGCAGAACATATTTTCTCCTTCTTTATGAAGTTAACTGGCCCAGTAAAAAAATCAGAATCCTAGAAGCTTAGAGTTAGAAAATACCTTATAGTTTATCTAATCCAATCTTCTGTTTGATGCACTAACCCTCTGGAAAATAACCCTGTTAAATAACTATGTGGCTTCTTCTTTAGCAAGTATTTAACATGTATTTAACATATATTGGTAAATAAACTATATAATGTATCATCCAAACTAGAATACTTTTGTGACTAAAAGTGGACAGTATGAACAATTGTGCTGGAGCAACAGGTAGAACCCCAGAGCCTGGGGACCAAAATGGATTGTATATTCACTGTAAATGTTGCAGACTTACTATCTCTTAAGGTAATTCATTCCATTTGGAATGATTCTTTATTTTTAAGGTAACATGTACATATAGTTAAATCAAACAGCACAGCCAACTTCCAAACTTAGATAAGCGCCTGATTCTGGAGCAGCTGAGCAGCTTTGGCAAAAATTACAAAATTGGATAATTTGGTAGTTTGGTGCCAGTAAAAATTCAGTTTTTCTGCCATCCTTAGCTTACACCTCAACACTGACTGTCATTATTTATTTTTGTGGCTGGCACAATTACAGGACTTTTTCTGGCAGAATTACCGGACGTTTTCATGTCCAAAAGTCATACAACAAACCATGAGGTCAGGCTAATAGACCCACCCTGTCTTGGAGGGATTTTCACAAAGCCCCCCTTTTCCCATTACCAGCAATGTCACACATATACATGTTTTAAAAAGCCAAATAAGAATAAAGAAAAACAAGCTGTCCTCTAATTCACTTCACTTCCAATTCTCTCTACCCTAATATAATCACCTTAAACTGTACATATTTTTCTGTTAATTTCATATTTGTAAATAACATTTATACACTGTTATTTCTTTGTAATTTCTTTTGATATTGTCTGTTTACTTTCTGTAGGAATGGTAAGGACAACTTTCTCACAAATACTCCCAATGGCCAGCAGACACACACACAAAACACACACACATACAAATGTCTTCTTCCTATCCTCTCAATAGAATTTGGTAAGTTACTATAACATGGTGACAGTTCTCTTGTACAACTATTGCCTTCCTTGGAGTTCATGGTACCCGGTTATTGATGTGTTTAATTTTTTAATCAATCATTAACCATAAATATCTTTTTAATTATTTTCAGAAATATTAGATAATTTCTCAGTTGCATTTTTTGAGCTCTCTGTGCTGCTCCGATTTGGACTAGTTGCTCTCCAGGTCTACTACATAGCTGTAATCTTAGGAATACCCATTTTCAGGACAACCTGGGAATTCCCTTCTCTTCTATCTTGGGTTGGAGTTCTTGGGGTTTTTGTTGTTGTTGTCGTCATTTGTTTGCTTGCTTATTTTTTCGATCTCATTTTCTTTTCTTAAATTATGCCCGACTTTATGGTAGCACCTCTTCCAGCAGCTCCCTGAGAAAGGGTGTATTGAGGGTAAATTTGTTTAGCTCTCAGATAACGATTTTACCTTAAAAATTGATTAATACTCTGGGTACAGAATTCTAAGTTTGGCATAATTATTTTCCAGAATTTTGAAGAAATATTCTCATATTTTCTAGCTTTCAGTATTGATCTGAAGAAGTATTTTTTTTTTCATTCAATATGTTGGAAATTTGGTGATCAAGTTACCTGCCTTCTCTGTGTCTTAGTTTCCAATGTATTAAAAACGGAGATAATAATAGTAATTAACAACTACACAAATAGTGACTACATGTAGCAGCTTACTGAATTCTAATTAAGATGCTATATGTAAAGTGCTTAGAATGATGGTCTGGTGCATAGTAAGCATTATGTAAGTGTTACCTATTTTATTTCTTGAATTGTTTTACCTTGTGGTAAGCTGAATAATGTCCCTTAAAAGATGTCCACGTCCTGATCCTGAGAATCTGTGAATATGTTACCTGCATACCAAAAGGGACTTTGCAGATGTGGTTAAATTAAGGATCTTGAGGTAGGGAGATTATCCTGAATTATCTGGATGGGCCCAGTATAATCACAAGGGTCCGTATAAGAGGGAAGCAGGAAGGTCAGAATCAGAGAAGATGTGATAGTGGAAGAATGAGGGAGAGAGAGAGAGGGAGAATTTGAAGATATTATGCTGCTGCTTTGAAGATAGAGGAACGGGCCATTATACAGGGATTGAGGGCAGCCACTAGAAGCTGGAAAAGGCAAAGAATAGATTCACCTCTAGAGCCTCCAGTGGAAAGGTATATCTGCCAACCAATTTTAGACTACTGACCTCTAGAATTACAAGAGAATATATTTGTGTTGCTTTAAGCCACTAGGTTCGTAGTAATTTGTTAGAGCAGCAATAGGAAATGAATTCATTTGTGAATTGCTTATCTCATCAGAATTCCTTTAAAAAACTCGGTAAACAGATCACCCATTCTTTCTGCTGCTTATTAGAATATTTTATTTGAGGAGAGGGGAGAAGGAACAGATTATTCTTTATTTGTTCATGTGTTGTTTCAATAAATATTTGTTGGGAACTTTTTGTATGCCAGGAGCTGTTCTATTTCTGGGGACATCTAGTGTGAAAAATATCAGGCAAACTGTTTGCCCTCGTGAAGGTTATATTCTTGTGGGAGGATAGAAAATAAGCAAATAGATGTATGTGTCCAAGAGTTTTCACAGATTCATGGAAATTTTTGGTAAACTTCAACCACATAAAGAAACATAACATTACCAGTACTCCAAAATCCCACCATATGCTCCCATCCACCGGGTAATATTTTTCCATTAGTAGCTACTATTCTGATTTTTTTATGACATTACCTGTTTTTGAGTTTTATTTAAATGGACTCTTACAATATGTTGTTTATTGTATCTGTGTTCTTACACTTTACATTATGTTCATAATATTTATTCATGTTTTTAGGATTGTAGATCGGTGGTTCTTGAACTTTAGAATGCGTGCATCAGAATCACCATTGCTGGGGTGGAGCCTAGGATTTTGCATTTCTAACAAGGTGTTGCTGCTGCTGCTGGTCTAGAGATCACTGTTGTAAATTATTCACTTTCATTGATTTATCGCAGGAGTAAGCACACTTTTTCTTAAAGGACCAGATAGCAAATAGTTTAATACTTGTGGGCCAAGAGGCAAAATTAATAATATTATGTAAGTAATTTTAGAACTATTTAAATGTAATCATTTTAAAATGTAGAAACATTCTTAGTTCAGAGGCTGTAACAACAGTGGGCTGGCCAAATTTTTCCTGTGGGCCACAGTTTATTGACTGCTGGTCTATAGTGTCACTAAATTATGTCACTAAATTACAATTTCTTTATCCTTGAAACTGTTGATGAGGATTTGGGTAGTATCCAGGTTGTTTGGCTCTTACATATAATACTGATGTGAGAATTCTCAAACATCTTTTGGTGAACATATATATGCATTTCTATCTAATACATACTGTAGGATAAAGTTGCTGTGTAATATGGGTATGCATATCTTTAACTTTAGAAGAAATTGCCAAAGAGTCTTCCAAAGTGGTTGGAGGATCTCTTCCGAACTCTGTTTGTCACCTCAGGATGGTTGCTTGAAGTTGCCTGTGGTTGTATTATTTACACTGTGGAGACTGGAAAAATACTACAAATTAGGCATTTATTTATTTATTTATTTAGACATCTAGTTGTTAAATATTTATGACCATACCACTGTTACACATTTTTGCTAATATTTGGTATTTTATATTTTTATTTACATTTTAACCATTCAAGTAGGGACATAGTGGTCTCTTTATGGTTTTAATTTTCTTATTTGCTTCTCTATGATGAGACCAAAGTTGAACACCTTTTCAAATATATTGGATATTTAAATATCTTTTTTTGTAGAGCTCTGTTCAAGTCATTTGCCTATTTTCCTAGATGGGCTTTTTCTCATTGCTTTCTAGGAGTCCTTTGTATTTTCTCAATATAAGTTGTCTGCCAGATATGTGTATTTCAAATGTTATCTCCCATCCTGGGGATTGCTTTTTCATTTTTTATTGGTGTGTTTTGATGAGAAGATCTTAATTTTAATGTGGTCAAAGTTATCATTTTTTTTCTTTCATGGTTAGTGCTTTTTCTGTTCTGTTTATAAACATATTTGTACCAAAATCACAAGATTTTCCTTAGTGATATTCTTCTACAAAATATTATTACACACACACACACACACACAACGGAATACTACTCATTCAACAAAAAGAATGAAATCTTACAATTTACAACATCATGGATGGACCTTGAAGGTATTATGCTAAGTGAAATAAATCAGATGGAGAATGACATATGCTGTATGACTTCATTCATATGAAAAATATTAAAAAAAAGACAAATGAACAAATAAAATAAAACAAAATAAACTCATACATACACAGAATAGATTAGTGGTTACAGAGAGGAAGGGGGCTGGGGGAGGTAAAATGAGTGATGGGGGTCAACTGGATGGTGATGGATGGTAATTAAGCTTGTAGTGGTAATAACAGATGTCAAACTATAATGCTGTCCACCTGAAACTTATTTAATAAAAAAAGCTTTATTTTTTTAATTTTAACATAAAGCTTTGCAATTCATGTGGTATGTTTGGAATATAATTATAGTTTTTTTCCATATGAATATCCACTTAAAGTAGCATTATTTATTTGAAAAATTATACTTTCACCTCTGTACTGAAATACCATCAAAAAAAAAAAAAGTCAAGTTATCCTGTATGCCTGAACTGTTTACTTTTTTCCATTATACCCATAGTCATTTCAAATAGTATTTCCTTGCACAAATATCACAGTGTCTTACTAACCATAGCATGATATATAGTAGTATAAGTTCTCCAGATTTGTTCTTTTTCTTCATGATTACTTTTGGCTGTTTTAACCCTTTGCATTAGTATATGAATTTTAGAATCAGCTTGTCAATTTCTGCAAAAATCTCTGCTAGTGTCTTAATTGGTATTTGAAGTAGATTAAAGATGCCTGCAAATTCTTTGACACCTCTCATAGAGGATTACAATGTCATCCTCTTTGATTTGCCCCTTTTATAATTATGAAATATCTCTATCTCTAGTACTACTGCTTGCTTTTTCTGATATTAATATAATAATACAAGTTATTTTTGCCAATTATTTTATGGTATATCATTTTTGTTCCTTTAAATTCAACTTTTCAGTGTCAACATTTAAAGTGTACTTCTTATGACTTGCATATATTTGGGTTTTCTAAAATCAAATTTGACAATTTTAGTGCTTTACTTGGGAATATTTGTTTTATTTATACTTAATTTAATTACTCATATAATTTGCTTTAGAATATATCTATCACCTAGTCATACATTTTCTATTCGAGTCATTTTTTTATATTCCTTTTTCCCTTCATTCTTGCCTCCTTTTAGATTAGTCAATATTTTTGTTTTGCATTATTTTCTCTCTACTAAATTGTCAGTTGTACTTTCTTCTACTATTTTAGTAATTACCTTAGAAAGTATAGCAGGAATCTGTCACTTATCACTGTCTGGTATAAATTATTTGCACATCTTCTCTGATGCCTTTTAATTCCACTCATCCTTTTCTCACTTTTTGCATTATTTTTGTCAAGCATTTTAGTTTTACATATAATTCAAACTCTACAAAATATTACAATCACAGTCAATATTCATTCATATTTAGCATGTTTCTGTCTAGGATCATTTCCCCTTTGCCTGAATAATTTTATTTGCTTTTCTTTTTCTTATAGTATTGGTCTGCTGGTGAGGAATTCCTTAAGTCTTTGTTTATCTGAAAGCCTTTTTATTTCACCCACATTGTTGAAGGATATTTTCCTTGGGCATAGAGTTCTATGTTGGTAGTTCTGTTTGCTTATTTTTACTTTAGCACTTTAAAAATGTCATAACACTGCCCTATGGCTTATGTTGTTTCTTTTGAGAAGTCTGCCTTCATTTTAATGTTGTTCCCCAGAATGTAGTGTCTTTTATTCTTCTGACTGCGTAAAGATTTTCTCTGTATCTTTGGTTTTTAGCAGCTTGACTATGATGTGTCTAGGTGTAGTTTTCTTTTTATTTATCCTGCTTATGGTCCGCTGACCTTGATTCTTTGGGTTTATGTCTTTCATCAGTTTCATTAAGTTTTTGGATATTATCTGTTTGAATATTGCTTCTACCCCATTCCATTTGTTCTCCCATTACATGTATATTATACCTTGACTATGTCCTACATGTCTCTTGTGCTCTGTTCTGGTATTTTTTCCGATTCATTTTGTTTTTGTACTTCAGTTTTAGTATTTTCTATTAATTTAGTTTGGAGTCATATAATCCTATTCTTTTGCATCCATTATCCTGTTAAGCCTATGCACTGAATTCTTAGTTTTTCATTCTAGGATATCCAATTGATTCTTATTTTCATTAATTAACATTCTCTATTAATTTCTTGATTCTTTCATCTCTTTTGTTTATCTTTCCCTCTATTTCTTTTAAAAGGTTAATCACAGCTAATTTTAAACTAATTTTCTGATAATTTCAATATCCAAATCATCTGTCTTTCTGCATTTCTTTTTTTATATTTTCTCTGGAGGTAATATACCATATCACCTTAACTCTTTGCATGTCTAGTGTTTTTTATTTTATTATTTTAATATACTTCATTACTTTAGAGCAGTTTTAGATTCACAATAAAATTAAGTAGAAGAGGTGCATAAATTTTCCATATACACCCTGCCTCCTGTCATGCATAACCTCTCCCATTATCAACATTCCCAATCAGAGTAGTTCATTTAGTACAGTTGATGAGCCTATATTAACGTATCATCATCATCCAAAGTCCATAGGCTCCATTAGGGTTCATTCTTGGTCTAGTACATTCTATGGGTTTGGACAAATGTATAATGATATGTATCTGCCGTTACATGATCATACAGAATAGTTTCACTGCCTGTAAAAATCCTCTGTGCTTTGCCTATTTATCCCTCCCTCCCTCCCCACACCTCCTGTCAACTACTGATCTTTTTACTGTCTTAGAGTTTAATCTTCTCCAGAGTGTCATATAGTTGGAATTGTAAAGTATGTAGCCTTTTCAGATTACCTTCTCTCACTTAGTGAGATACACATTGAAGTTTCCTCCTTGTCTTTTCATGGCTTGATATCTCATTTCTTTTTAGTGCTGAAGAATATTCCATCATCTGGATATATCAGTTTCTTTATACATTCACCTATTGAAGGACATGTTGATTGCTTCTAGGTTTTGGAAATTAAGAATAAAACTGCCATAAACATCTGTGTGTAAGTTTTTATGTGGACATAAGTTGTCAGTTCCTTTGGGTAAATAACAAGGAGCTTGTATAAAAGCTAGTTTAGTTTTGTAAGAAACCTCCAAACTGTCTTCCAAAGTAGCCATACTCTTTGCATTCCCAACAGAAATGTATAGAATATCTGTATTCTACATCCTCACCAGCATTTGGCATTGTTAGTTTTGTGCATTTTGGCCATACTAATAGGTATGTAGTCATTCTAGCAGTTTTTTATTGCATGTCTATGCATAATATATTAAAAAAACCCATAGTATCTCTAGATGAGACATTCTAGAGAGATTTCCAATTTTCCCCTCTTAGACAGATAAGGTAAAGGAATGCTTTTTTCAATACAATTAAGATATTGAGCTGAGTCAAGACTGGATTGCATTTTTAGCAAAACAGACTACTGTGGTTTGCTCTTCTCTAGGATGTAAACCATTGATTGACTTCTGTCTTTTAATCCCTGGAAGACTGTGGAAGACTGTGGAAGATTGAGATCTGCCATTCAAAGTTTGCAGCCTCCTGTAGCTTCACATTCTAGGACATTTCTGTCTCCAAAGAACTGGGTGGTTGCTGGAAATTTCACTTTACCTTTTAGAAGTATTTGACGTAGCTCCCTGTATTCTTGTGTAGTACCAGAAGTCAGCAAATGTCTGGTAGGAGAAATCTGCTGAGCATTTAAGTCTCATCAACTTTTCAATTTCTCAACCAGCCTTGTCAAACTGTAAGAACTTTGTTGGCTTTTCTTTCTCCCAGCAGAGGCTTTTTGCTTGGGTAAGCCTGATCGTCAGCCTGTTATTAGAGTTTGTACATTTTTTAGAGGAGAAAAATAGTTGGAGATGGTCAATTCACTTTGAAAAAGTATTTTCCTCCTTGAAATGTTAATTTATTTAATGCTTGTTCTTTCTACCACTATTTGGTACCTTTAAAATGATAATTTTTGTATTCTAAGTGAAATAAGTCAGACAGAGAAAGACAAATACCATATAATTTCACTGATATGTGGAATCTAAAACAAACAATGAAAACAAAACAAAAAGTAACTCATAGATATAGACAGCAGATTGGTGATTATCAGAAAGGAAGGTGGCTGGGGGTATTCAGAATGGGTGAAGGGGGTCAAATGTATGTTGATGAACGGTAAGTAGAATTTTGGGGGTGATCACTTTGTAGTGTTTACAGACATCAATTTACAATGTCGCACATATGAAACATACACAGTGTAATATATCAATTTTACCTCAATAAAAATATTTTTGTAAATTTTCCAGTTTTTTTTTCTAGTTGTAGAGGGTTGTTGCCTCTCATGAACTTTTATTCAGAAGCAATCCAAATACTCTTTTTTTTGTTGTTTGTTTAATTTTCTTTTTTTAAAATGAGTTATAGTCAGTTTACAATATTGTGTCAATTTCCGGTGTACAGCACAATTCTTCAGTCATACACAAATATACATATATTCATTTTCATATTCTTTTTCACTGTGAGCTACTACAAGATATTGAATATATTTCCCTGTGCTATACATTATAAACTTGTTTATCTATTTTATATATATCAGTTAGTATCTGCAAATCTCAAGCACTCAGTTTATCCCTTCCCTTCCCCCTCCCCCCTGGCAACCACGAGTCTGTATTCTATGTCAGTGAGTCTGTTTCTGTTTTACATATAAGTTCATTTGTCATCGTCTTTTTTTTTTTTAGATTCTACATATGAGCGATCTCATATAGTATTTTTCTTTCTGTTTCTGGCTTACTTCACTTAGAATGGCATTCTCCAGGGACATCCATGTTGCTGCAAATGGCATTGTGTTATCACTTTTTATGGCTGAGTACTATTCCATTGTATAAATATACCGCCACTTCTTTATCCAGTCATCTGTCAATGGACACTTAGGTTGTTTCCATGTCTTGGCTATTGTAAATAGTGCTGCTATGAACATTGGGGTGCAAGTTTCTTTTTGAATTAGGATTCCTTCTGGATATATGCCCAGGAGTGGGATTGCTGGGTCATATGGTAAGTCTATTTTTAGTCTTTTGAGGAGTCTTCATACTGTTTTCCACAATGGCTGCACCAAACTGCATTCCCACTAACAGTATAGGAGGGTTCCCTTTTCTCCACAGCCTCTCCAGCATTTGTTATTTGTGGACTTTTGAATGATGACCATTCTGACTGGTGTGAGGTGATACCTCATTGCAATTTTGATTTGCATTTCTCTGATAATTAGTGATAGTGAGCATTTTTCATATGCCTATTGGTCATTCATATGTCTTCATTGGAGAATTGCTTGTTTAGGCCTGCCCATTTTTGGATTAGGTTGTTTGTTTTTTTCTTATTATGTCATATAAGCTGTTTATATATTCTCGAAATCAAGCCCTTGTCAGTCTCATCTTTTGCAAATATTTTCTCCCATTCCATAGGTTGTTATTTTTTTTTGCTTACAATTTCCTTTGCTGTGCAGAGGCTTGTAAGTTTAATTAGGTCTCATTTGCTTATTTTTGCTTTTATTTCTATTGCTTGGGTAGACTGCCCTAGCAGAACATTGCTGAGATGTATGTGAGACAATGGTTTGCCTATCTTTTCTTCTATGAGGTTTATTGTGTCTTGTCTTATGTTTAAGTCTTTAAACCATTTTGAGTTTATTTTTGTGTATGGTGTGAGGGAATATTCTAACTTCATTAATTTACATGCTGCTGTCCAGTTTTCCCAACACCATTTGCTGAAAAGACTGTCTTTATTCCATTGTATGTTCTTGCCTCCTTTGTTAAAGATTAACTGACCAAAAGTTTGTGGGTTCATTTCTGGGCTCTCTGTTCTGTTCCAAATGTCCATATGTCTGTTTTTGTATCAATACCAAATATATATTCTTGATGCTATTATAACTGGGGTCTTTTAAACACTTAAATATTTCTTGCTCATTTATAGAAAATTGATTTTTCTATATCACTTTGTACCCAGAAATTTTACTAAAGTCCCTTCTTAAATGTAATAGTTTATCAATAGATTCTTTTAGATTTTTCTATGTAGTCAATAATATAATCTATGAATAATGACAATTTTATGCTTTTTTCCTGTTTATGCTTTTATTTATTTATTTTTATTGTTAATGCACTGAACTCACTAGTACTTCCATTATAATGTTGAATAGTAGTGATGATGGTAGCCATCTTATCATATTCTCAATGTCAAAGAGAAGTATTTTAATATGTTATAGATAAGTGTGATGTTTTCAGTATTTTTCTAGATACACTTCTAGATACATTGTATCATATTCATGAAGTTATCTTGTATTTCTTATTAGCTACTTTGGAGAAAGAATTGATATCAAATTTTATCAAATGCTTTTTCCCTATGCCTCTTTGCATAATCAAAATATTGTTCTCCTCCACCTCAATGCTCCTAGCAGCATTATTTACAATAGCCAATACATGGAAACAGTCTAAATGTCCAACAATAGATGAATGGATAAAGAAGATGTGTTATATATGTATAATAGAATATTACTCAGCCATAAAAAAGAATGAAATATTGCCATTTGCAGCAACATGGATGAACCTAGAGATTATCATACTAAATAAAGTAAGTCAGACAGAGAAAGACAAATGATATCACTTATATGTAGAATCTAAAAATTACGCAAATGAACTTATTTACAAAACAAAAACATACTCACAGACATAGGAAACAAACTTATGGTTACCAAATGGGAAAGTCAGGGATAAATTGAGAATTTGGGATCAGCAGATATAAACTGTTACACACAGAATAGATAAACAACAAGGTCCTACTGTATAGCACAGGGAACTATAGTCAGTAACTTGTAATAACCTATAATGAAAAAGGATATGAAAAAGTATATATATATATAACTGAATCACTGTGCTGTACACCAGAAAATAACACAACCCTGAAAATCAACTATACTTCAATTTAAAAAAATATTGTTCACCTCTAAAATGTTAATGAGGTGAATTACATTTTAAAAATTTTAATTAGAATTGCATTTCTGGTATAAACCCAACTAGGCCATGATGTATTATAGTGTTTATATATTATTGGCTATGATTTATGAACATTGTTTAGGATTTTTTTCATTCATGACCATGAATCAGAATGGCCTATAATTTTATTTGCTCATTCAGTCCTTCTCAGGTTTTGGTCTCAAGGTTATGTTAACCTCAAAAAAAGATTTTGGGAGTGTTTCACCTTTGTCTATTCTATGGAAGAATATTTGTTAGATTATAAATTCTGCTCTTTTAAATGACTGGTAGAAATTATAGCAAAGCCATTTTGGCCTATATTTTCTCTGAGGGAAAATTTTAGTTTTACATTTTGTTAATAGTTAAAGCAATATTCAGGTGATTCATTTGTTATTGTCTTCTGACAGTGCTTTATTGTGATATAATATGCATACAGTGAAAACCACAAGCCTTAAATAAACAAAAAGATGCATTTTGACAAAAAGACATTCATGTAACCATCACCCAGATTGAGATAAACAACATTCCATGATCCCTGAAAATTCCATGTCCCTTCTAGTCACTATCCTACACCTAAGTCACTGTTATGACTTCTTTTATTATAGATTAGTTTTGCCTATTCCTGCACTTCATGTAAATGGAATAATAAATTGTGTACTCCTCTTTGATCTCATTTCTTTTGCTTAACATCATATTTTCGAGATCTATGCATGTTTTTGTATTTATCAGTAGTTTGTTCTCTTTCATATTGACTACAGCTCCACTCTATGACTGTACCACAGTTTGTTTATCCAGTTATTGCTATGGACTTTGTTTTTTACCCATTTTTTAGCTATCATAAATAAAGCTGCTATGAACTCTCTTATATAAGTCTTTTAGTGAATATATGATTTCCTTTCTATTGGTTATATAACTATGAGTAGGATTGCTGGACTGTAGGTATAGTTGTATGTTAAATCCTATGAAAAACTGTGAAATAGTTTTTCATAGTGGTTGCACCATTTTAAAGTTCGACCATTCATGTGTGAGAGTTCTATTTGTTTCACATTCTTGACAATAGTGAATATAAATTAATCTTTTATCCATTCTAGTGAATGTGTAGTAGTATCTTGTTATAGTGTTAATTTGACTTTCTACAATGACTAATAATGAAACTTTTTCAGCACCTATTGGCTATTTGTGTATCTTTTTTAAATTAATAGACACTATTTTTTTTGAGCAGTTTCAGGTTCACAGCAGAATTGAGCAGAATATATAGGGAGTTTGCACATAGCTCCCCCCCCATATATACTACTCTCAACATCCCTCATCAGTGTGGCATATTTGGTACAATCAGTGAACCAACATGGACATATTATTATTAGCCATGGCCATTTGTGTATCTTTATAGATCTTCTTTTGTGCAGTGTTGATTAAATTATTTTGCCATTTTTGTTACTTATAAATGATTTTAACTCTAGTATAAACATTAAAATATTAAAAATAAATATAACTACAATAATTGTTTAATGGATACACAATGTAAAAAGTGTAAATTGTGATATCAAAATATAAAATGTGTTTGGGGAAGTAAAAGGCTAGAGTTTTTATATGCAATAGAAGTTAAGTTGTTATTGGCTTAAAATAGACTATTATAACTGTAATAAGCTTTATGTAAGCCTCATGGTAAACATAAAGTGAAAACCTATAGAAGATACATAAGAAATAAAGAGAAAGGAATCAAAGTATGCCACTACATAAATTATCAAATCATAAAGGAGATGAAGAATGGAACAATGGAACTACAAAATAGCCAGAAAACATTTAAGAAGATGACAATATTAAGTTTTTACATATCAGTAATTACTTTAAACACAAATAGATTGAATTCTCCAATCAAAAGACACAGAGTTGCTAGAATGGAAAAAAACAAGACCCAACTCTGCCACCTATAAGAGATTCACTTTTGCTTTAAGGATACACATATGCTCAAAGTGAAATGATAGAAATAGATATCCATGGAAATGGTAACCAAAAGAAAGAAGAAGTGGCTATATTTATATCAAATAAAATAGACTTCCAGACAAAATTGGTCACAAGAGACAAAGAAGGTCACTATATAGTGATAAGGGGGTAAATTCATGAAGAGGATATAACAATTTTGAGTATATGTGTACTCAACATTGGAGTGCTTAAATATTTAAAACTAATATTTACAGAACTGAAGGGAGAAACAGACAGCAATAAAATAATAGTAGAGGAATTCAATACCCCATTTTCAACATTGAATAGGTCACCATGGCAAAACATCAACAAGGAAATGGCTGACTTGAATTACACTGTAGAACAAAAGAACCTAAAAATCATATCCAGAACACTCCATCCAATGGAAACAGAATGCTCATTTTTCTCAAATGCATGTGAAACATTCTCCAGTATAGATCATATGTTACATCACAAAGCAAGTCTTAAATTTAAGATGATTGAAATTATATCAAATATTATTTCTGGCCATGATGGTATGAAAATGGAAATCAATAATAGCAAGAAAAATGGAAAATTCACAAATGTGTGGAAAATAAACAACACACTCCTGAAAAACCAATAGGTCAAAGAAGAGATCAAAAGGAAAATAAGAAAGTATCTAGAGACAAAAGAAAATGGAAACACAACATACCAAAACATATGGGATGCAGCAAAAGCCGTTTTAAGAAGGATTTATAGTGATAAACACCTACATTAAGAAAAAGAGATCTCAAACAACCTAATTTTAATACCTCAAAGAACTAGAAAAAGAAGAACAAACTAAACTCAAAGGTAGCATAAGGAAGGACATAATAAAAATTAGAGCAGAAATAAAAGCAATAGAGACCAGAAAGACAATGGAAAAAAAATCAGTGAAACCAAGAGTTAGTTTTTTTTAAAAGATAAGCAAAGTTGACAAATGTTTATCTAGATTACATGAGAGAGAGAGAGAGAGACAGAAATAGAGAGAGAGAGAGAGAGGAATAGAGACAGAGACAGAGACAGAGACAGAGAGATAAAAGATTCAAATAAACACAATTATAAATGAAAGAGGAGACATTATGATTGATACCACAAAAATACAAAGGATCATAACACACTACTATGAACAATTAGATACCAAGAAATTGACTAACATAAAAGAAATGGATAAATTCCTAGAAATATACAACATACCAAGACTGAATCACAAAGAAACAGAAAATCTGAACAGAACATTAATGAGAAGGAGATTGAAGCATTATCAAGGACCTCCCAACAAAGAAAAATCCAGGAGAAATAGTTTCACTGGTGAATTTTAACAAATTTGCAAAGAAATATTAAGGCCAATCCTTCTAAAATTCTTCCAAAAAATTGAAGAGGAAAGAACACACCAAATGTATTTTTAGGCCAGCAATACCATGATACCACTGCCAGATAAGTACACTTCAAGAAATGGAAACGATAGACCAATATCTCTAACGAATATAGAAGCAAATATTCCAACAAAATACTAACAAACCTAATCCAACAGCACATTAAAAGGATCATACACCATGATCAAGTTGGTTTATCCCTGGAAGGCAATGATGATTCAGCATATGCAAATCAGTAAATATGATAACCACATTAATAAAATGAAGGCTAAATATCATATGATAATCTCAACAAATGCAGATAAAGCACCTGAAATAATTCAATATCCTTTTATAATAAAAAATCTCAACAAATTGGGTATAGAAGGACTGTGCCTCAACATAATAAAAGCCATATATAAGAAACCCACAGCTAACATAATACTCAATGATGAAAGCTTTTTCTCTAAGACTGGGATAAGTGTGCCCACTCTCACCATTCCTATTCAGTATAGTACTGGAAGTTCTATCCAGAGCAAGTAAGAAAGAAAAAGAAATAAAAGGTACCCAAATCAGCAAGGAAGAAGTTAAATATTCTCTGTTTGCAGATGACATAATCTTATGTATAGAAACCCTAAAATTTCCACAAAAATTATTAGGACTAATAAACGAATTAAGCAAATTTGTAGGATACAAAATCAACATAAAAACAGTTTTATTTCTAAACCCTAAAAATGAACAATTTGAAAAAGCAATTTAGAAAACAATCCCATTCACAGTAGCATCAAAAAGAAGAATATTCTTAGGAATAAATGTAATCAAAGAGGTGAAAGGTTTAGAAGACATTGATGAAGAATTTGAATGGAATACTACTCAGCCATAAAAACCGACAACATAATGCCATTTGCAGCAATATGGATGCTCCTGAAGAATGTCATTCTAAGTGAAGTAAGCCAGAAAGAGAAAGAAAAATACCATATGAGATTGCTCATATGTGGAATCTAAAAAACAAAAACAAAAACAAACAAACAAAAACAAAGCATAAATACAGGACAGAAATAGACTCATAGACAGAGAATACAGACTTGTGGTTGCCAGGGGAGTGGAGGGTGGGAAGGGATAGACTGGGATTTCAAAATTGCAGAATAGATAAACAAGATTACACTGTATAGCACAGGGAAATATACACAAAATGTTATGATAACTCACAGAGAAAAAAATGTGACAATGAGTGTGTATATGTCCATGAATGACTGAAAAATTGTGCTGAACACTGGAATTTGACACAGCATTGTAAAATGATTATAAATCAATAAAAAATGTTAAAAAAAAGAATTTGAAGAAAACACAAATAAATGGAAAGATATCTCATATATATGGATCAGAAGAATTAATATTGTTAAAATGTTCGTACTACCTAAAGCAATCTAGAGATTCAATGCAATCCATACCAAAATGTCAATGTCATTTTTTACATAAATAGAAAAAAATTCTAAAATTTGTATGGAACTATCAAAGTCCCTGAATCACCAAAGCAGTCTCAAGAAAGAATATCAAAGATCGAGGCATTGCACTTCCTGGTTTCAAACTATATTGCAAAGCTATAGTAATCCAATCAGTATGGTACTGGCATAAAAGCAGACACATAGACCAATGAAACATAATTAAGAGCCCATATATAAACCTATGTGTATATGGTCAACAAATATCTGACAAGGGAGCAAAGAATACTCAATGGGGAAAGGATAGTCTTTTCAATAAATGGTTTTGGAAAACTAGATATTTCATGGAAAAGAATGAAGTTGGACCCCTATCTTACATCACTTATAAAAATTAACTTTAAATTGATTAAATCTTAAATGTAAAACCTGAAACCATAAAACTTCTAGAAGAAAACAGAGATAAATCTCCTGGACAATGGAATTGGCAATGATTTTCTTTTTGGATATGACATCAAAAGCACAAGCAACAAACCAAATTTAGCAAATGGTAATACATCAAACTAAAAAGCTTCTGCACAGCAAAAGAAACAATAAACACAATGAAAAGGCAACCTACAGAATGGGAGAAAATATTTACCAATCAAATATATCCAATAAGGAGTTAAAATTCAAAACATTAAAAAAAACCTCATGGTACTCAACAGTAAAATCAAAACAAAACAAATAATCTAATCATGGGCAAAGGACCTGAATAGATGTTTTTACAAAGAAGACATACAAATGGCTAACAGGCACATGAAAAAGTGTTCAACATAAAAAATCCTCAGGGAGATTCAAATCAAAACCACAGTGAGAAAAGGAAAGTAAACAAACAATCCCTTTTAAATTACATCCCCCAAAATAAAATACTTAGGAGTAAATCTGACCAAGGAAGTGAAAGACTTATATGTGGAGAACCACAAAACATTGACTGAGGAAATTAAAGATGACTTAAGGAAACAGAAAGATATCCCATGTTCTTGGACTGGAAGAATTAATATTGTTAAAGTGGCCATACTACACAAAGCAATCTACAGATTTAATGCAATCTCTATCAAATTGCTCAGGACCAAATTACCCAAATTCCTCCTCCTCCATTTTTCACAGAATTAGAACAAATAATCCTAAACTTATATGGAATCACAAAAGACCCAGAATTGCCAAAGCATTACTGAAGAAAAAGAATGAAGCAGGAGGAATAACCCTCCCAGACTTCAGACAATATTTTTTCTTCCTCTTTTGTTCTTTGCCTTCTGGGACTCTATTTACATATATGTTAGAACTTTGATATTATCCAGCAGATCACTGAAGCTCTGTTAATCTTTTTCAATCTTTTCTCTCTGTGTACTTCAGACTGACTAATATATATTCATTTATCTTCAAGTTGACTTACTCCTTCTTCTTTCATTTTCAATCTGCTATTAAGCCCACCCAGTGAATTTTATTTCAGATATTTTAATTTTCAGTTCTAAAATTTGCATGTTTTTCTTTTTAAATTATTTTTATATCTCTGATATGATTTTCTATTTGTTCATTTGTTAAGTGTGTTTTCCTTTATGTCCATTAGTGTAGTTATGACAGATGACTTAAATCCTTTTCTGCTAATTTCAGCATTTGGTCCATCTTAGGGCTGGTCTCCACTGATTACCTTTTCTCTTGAGTATAGGTAATATTCTTCTGTTTCTTTTCTCTAGCAATTTTGGACTGTACCCTAAACTTTGTGAGTTATATATGTAGGATGTCTATATTCTCTTTCATTTCTCTGTAAAGTATTGCATTTTTTGTTTTCTTAGTATGCAGTTAATGTGGCTGAACTGAAACTCAAAACTCTTTTGTGGTGGGCAGCACTGAAAGTTCTGTTTAATTCTTTCAGCTTTATTTAGGCTTTTTGGAATCTGTCACCACATGCATAATTTATGGCTCCATCAGATATTTGGGCAGTTTATACACAAACTGGGGTCTCCCACTCTGTAGTTCTCTCCATTATTGGATTTCTCTCATTACTTTCCAGCTGCAGTTGTCATCCTGAACTCTGTTTGCTGGTTCTTCAAACCACAAGGACTGTGAGCAGTTGTGTTAGGTAGCCGAATGGCAGTGCTTGTGAGAGCCAACTCTGTATATCTCTTCTCAATCTCAAGTTTATGAAATTGACCATGATGGAAATTGGGAAATACGATGATTGACTGATTGATTTAACTTATTTTTTTCCTGGAGAGCTGGTGGTTAAATATTTAACAGTTGCAACATTTACTTGTAGTTTCTCTAGAGTTTTAGTTATTGTTTTGGCTCGACACTTGTCTTTGGGCAGACATTTTTTAAAAAGAGAAACTAATCTAGTATTGTTCTTTTCTTTCATTTGTCGACTGTGTTTCAATTCATGACTGCTTATGATTAATTTCCAATGTATTCAGACTGTTGGTTTTTGGCGAGTTTATTACTGCTATCTGAAGCAGGATTGGTTTGATAAAAACTGCTCCACCACTACCCAAAAGTGGTCCCAGAAAAATTTTTCTGTGGTTTACAGTGAACTGAGAACATTGATGAAAATGCTATTAATTTTTTAGCAATTAATACAGCTAAAATTATGACTTAAATGATAGTTTTTGTTATGAGAGTATCTTCAGCTAACTTGTTTACATTAAAATATCTTTTCTTTTAAAAATGATGGTTTATTTGTTTAGTATCTTCATTTGATAAAAATAAAACTTGGCCACTGTAATGGGTTGAACCATGTCTCCCCCAAATTAATGTCCACCCAGAATCTAAGGATGTGATCTTATTTGGATGTGTAGTCCTTACAGAAGTAATTAGTTAAAGATTTTGAGATGAAATCATACTGGATTTATGGTGGGCCGTGAATCTCATGGCTGGTTTCTTTAAAAGAGAAAAGACACGGAAATTGTCACACAAAGGAGAAGACAATTTGAAGGCTGAGGCAGAGATTAGAGTGATGTTTCTATAAGCTAAGGAATGCAAAGAGACACCAGAAGCTGGAAGAGGCGAGGAAAGATTCTCTTCTAGAGACTTTAGGGAAACTGTGGCCCTGCCAGCACCTTGATGTCAGACTTCTGGCCTCCAGAATTATGGGGCAATAAACTTCTGTTGTTTTAAGCCATCAAATTTATGATAATTTGTTATGGCAACCATAGGAAATAACACAGCAACCTTATGCAAGTTCACAATATTTATTTTTGCCGTTTCACTAATCCATTACATCCAATGGGCATTTATGCAAAAAATGTACATAAAAATAGGTTCTTCTGCAGGAAGGAGTGTGCATAGCTATGTTCCCACATATACACTTACTTTATGCACAACTTACATGTTGCTTTGGTAGACAAAAATACTGTACCCGGGGTCAGCAGGTCTTGGTTCTGTCACTGATTCACTATGATGTTGGGTGAGCTATATTTTTTTCTGCAGGCCAGTTTCTCTTTCTGCAAAATGATATGGTTATCTTTATGGATTCTTTCAGCTCAATAACAGAGCCTATGGATCCCTATCTCTCTATGTACTCAGTATATGGCTATATGCTTTTGAAAAAGCATGTAGTCAGAGTGGAGCACAGGTGCCTCAATGAATAGGAGTAGAGTATTAGGAATTTGATGGGGAACCCAATAGGATAGTGGTTTAGATAGAAATAGCACACTGTAGGAAAATTTTTAAATGCCTTCCATGTTCCAGTCACTGTATGTATCTTGAGGCCAGTATACTTAATACACACAATATAACACATGTTCAATCACACGCCCTAAAGGACCATTTTGGTTCTCTGACTAAATGGGCTGAAAATCAAGAGTTTGAGGGGTTTAATTAAGAAAACTGTTGTACTAATCATTATATGTAGGTAGAGGCTGGGTTCTTTGATAGGAGCAGTTCCTTACACATATGCTCATATTCATATTGCCCCTGAAATGCTCAAGATGGAATGTCATGTCAGTGTGATTTGGGGGTCCCATTTGGAGACTCACTTTTGGAGAACCTTTGAAATTTGGTAGTCTATATGTCACTCTCCACAGATCAAATCCTCCTTCACCTGGGATTTTCCTGTTTTAGAGCCTAGATTGTTATGTGTGAAAAGATCTTTCAAGATCATGTACATCCATCACCATTCATTTTGCCATTGAGGATAACGAAGGCCAGATTGAAGAAGTGACTTGTCAAAGGTAATAGTCGAGTCATTTTCAGAGGTAGGACTGAAACCTAAATTCTTTTATTCTTAGTCTAGCTCTTTTTCGACCCTCTCTTGCATTGATACTGTACTTTGCTCAGGTTTTTTTTCTCTGCTCAATACGAATATAATTTTTTTTAATACTTTGAGTTAATTAATCTCCTTCCCTCCCTTCTTCCCCCTTGTGCAGTCTAACATGTAGCCTAACACACATACAGCTATATTCCCTTCAGAGGTTTTTGAAAGGAAAGCATTGTGGTCCTGCTGCTTGCCTGTTTTGCCTGGAGGTAAGCTCCAGCTGACAGATCTGTATTGGGTCCACACTTCTACTTGGTTGGGGGTGGAGGTGGCAGTTAGGTTACTGACAGATTAATGTGGCTGGACCTTTTCTTCTTAGTGGAGTGGGAATGGCAACCTCTTTGATGTAAAAATTTTTTTAGCTCATTATTGTCCTCAGAGATGTAATGTGAACAGACAGATTTGTCAAATCTTTATTTGGAGCCTGGGTTAAGAAGGCGCTCCCATAGGGATGTAAGGGAGACAGACCACTTATCTTCCGTCTTGAAGCAGCTAGTAAGCATCACACATCAACTATGGTAATCCATGCTTCCTTTATCCGCCTATTTGCTCTTACCCATTTGCTGTCTTTCTCTTCCCCTTGCTTCCTCTGCTCCTCCCCTTCTCTCTGAGCTTCCCCCTCTATTTCTCTGTTGGATACCTTAAAGAATAAAATACTACTTTAGTCTTTCCTAAAGCAACCACAGATCCAAAGCCCTGCAGCGCTGTATTCTGAGCCCCAGCACAGCCGCGTGCTCAGCACCAGGCAGTGGTGAATCCAAAACCAGCAAAGGGGGAGGGGAGGAGGGAAGAGAGGGAGGGGAGGGAGAGAGAGAGGGAAAGGGAGGGGGAGGGAGAGAGAGAGAGAGAGAGAGAGAGAGAGAGGGAGGGAGGGAGAGAGAGAAACGGAGGGAGGGAGGGAGAGAGGGAGAGAGAGAAACGGAGGGAGGGAGAGAGTGTGAGCGTGAGCGCGCGCAAGCTAGCGAGCAAACCAGAGACAGACGAGAGAGGGACCAGGAGAGAGACCCAGAGAAAGAGAAGAGGAAGCTGAGCTCTGCGAGGGCTCAACCTCCAACTTGTTTCAGTTCATTCATCCTTCTCTCCGCTTCGGGGAAGTGACTGTGGCGCTTGGTAAGAAACATAGCTTTCCCTCCTTCCCCCTCCCCCAGGCTCAGGTCTCCTTTGCGATAGCATCTCTCCCCCATACTGAGAGTCTCCTTGGGTTGGCCAGGGAGGCGAGACATGCTCTGCAGCTGTGATGCTATCCTGGGTTCCCCAGTGGGGCTGGTGGAAGCCCAGAGTCGGCATCTGGGCAGGGAGGCACTGGGGTAAAACCTGATTTGTGGAAGAGGGGTTGCGATGTGGTGTATGCGCTATTTGCTTCATTGTCAGTGAATTGTTTTGTTCTTCTTTGGAAGCAGGTCAGCATTGACCTTGCAAATTGCTTGGGGGGCCTGGCAGCTGCTGCAGAAAGCCACCGAGGAGCCCCTAGCCAGAGCAGAAAGCACTGTCATGACCCCCCCAGAAAGCCCTAGGCTCAGGGATGGGGTAATGGCTGGAGCTTCCTTTCTCCTTTAACTCTTTCTCTGCAGCTGCTTTTCGTCGCTATAAATGAGAAAGAAGAATACTGTGCAGACCCTTTCCCCATCTCCCTATTATCTCCCCCAGATGCAAGTGAGTAGAAAGTTGTAAATAACTGTTTCCTTTGAAAGCAGGTTGAGACCTCCCCTCTTCCTTTAATAGGCTCATTGTAGGGTTGGGCCTGAGTTCCTTCACAAACTTGGGAGGCTTCCCTTGCTTCTCTGTGGGAAGTCCCATTGCCTGCCCACTCCTCATCCCAAGGTAGTTGAGCTGCCGGGCTAGATCAGGGATTCAGGTACCCCACCCCCTCCCACTGGTAGGTATGGTATTAGGTCCAGCTGGGTCCTTGGGAGGGAAGAAACACCTGATGGTTTGTCTAGAACTAGATTTCCAGTTTGCTGTTCTTCTGACTGTGGCTGCGGGTGGTATAGGCAGGAGGACTGGGGGAGGGGTGGCTGTTGGATTTAGAGAGCAGGGTGAAGGGCCAGGATTCCTAGTGTGAATGGTATGGTTTATGAGGGTCATCAGGTTCTGGATGTTTGTGGCTATGCAGGGGCTGGCTGAAGCCCCTGTGAACTGGTAGGGGGAGAGATCTGGTTGCTTGATGGAGGCTTTTTGAGTTGGCGACACTGCGGTATCCATAGTAGTAATTATAATACCCACAATACTAATTGCTAACATTGTTGAGTGCTTAGGATGTTTTGGATCTTGGGCTGAGGGTTTAATGTGTATTATTCTTACATTAACGCTATGAAGCAGATACTGTTATTGTCTTTGGTTTACTAATGAGGAAACTGAGGCACAGAGAGGTTAAGCAATTAAATGTCCCAATTGGGAATTAAAACACAGGAAACCTGGTTCTAGAATGCATGGCATTGACCATTAAGCACTACTGCCTTCTTGGGGAGAATTTTCCACCTTTATCTGTCAGGCAAGTGTAGGTATAGTAGGAAGGGTACTGCTTGGCAATATTTTCTTTTTGGAAAGTAGTACAGTCCTTTATGTAAAGTAACAGGAACTTAGAGTGACACATAGTGGTTGGCCATTGTGGGGTCAAGCCTCATCTGGGTATTTTGGAGGGGCTGCCCTAAAGGCTTTCCTTGGACAGCCTGCTTTCCTTTGAAAAGAATGCCTGGAAAGACTCCACTTTTCCACTTTCATGGCGTCATCCATCTCATGTCCAGCAGAATCAGCTCCTTTTAGGACCAGATCTTGCTCTTATTTTCTGAGAGCTTAGAGTCACCTTGTTCTGAAAATTTTAGAATACTAAAATCTTGGTACTGGACGGATCCCTAAAGGTCATTAACCTTTACTTCTTCACCCAGTTCTTGAATTTGTCCTAAGCATCCAATTCATTGACTGATTTCTATTTGAACTCTCTGCAGTGACAGAGAGCTCATTAGGTGGCTCTTTCTATCTTTGAGTAACTCTGATTGTCACAGGAAGTAATCCCATTATAAGCCAAGATCTGTCTCCCTGTAACTTCTATTCACTGGTTCTTTGGGACTATCTAGAACAAATTTGCTTCTCCTTAATAATAGCTCCTCAGACAGTTGAAGAGCAGTCATACCTCTCCCCTCAAGCCTTGGATCTGACAGAACCACAAGGAAGGGATCATCATTTGCCTCATTTTGGAGACTAGACTTTTATTAATATGGCCTAGTACCTCATTTTCTTGTTTGTCAGTCACAAGCTGATCGTACTCAGTTTTTTAAAGCAGCCTTGATATTATATGTTCTCTTTTGGAAAAGCTTGCTGTCTGGTATCCAATGGACTGATGGGAACAAAAAAGGCCTCTTTTCTTAAAAACCAGGAATTGGTGCTAGTTCTTCTGAAGCCCCAGTATGTCCATATAGCAGCCAGATAATAGGCATGTGGGATGATTTGCAAAGAAAGGATTAAGGGCAGTTATCATAAAGTAGACACTTGGAATTGTCGTGATTCGAGATTCACACAGTATATAAAAGATAGAAAAACAACTTGTTATATCAGAAAGTATCTTAGAAACAGTGACATCACTGAGGAGATGGTACAGAGTAGGATTGGGTGGAATAGGAGTGAGCATGCAGTGTGCTAGGATGGAAAACTGACACAGGTATTAAGGGCATTAGGAAAGTTGAGTTCTATTGCTAGCTCTGCAAATTTGCCGGTTACCTTGGACACGTGATTTTCTCTGCATGGGCCTCAGCTTTTCCATCTATAAAGTGATAAGGTGGACTTCATCACCAAGGGTTTTTCAGCTCTTCAATTCTGTATCTGAAGTAAATTGTAAAATCTCAGGGTTCTAAGGGGCTTCAGAAATCCTGTAGGCCAGTTCTTCTCTAACTTTAATGGGCTAAAGAATCCCCTGGGGATCTTGTTAAAATGCTAATTCTGATTCAGAGGGATGGGGTGGGACCTGAGATTTTGCATTTTAACAAGCTGACAGGTAATCCTTAACCTACTGCTCCAGTGCTATTCAAACTATCTTGGTGAAAGACCAGTTCTTAAAATGTTTCCAATCCAACACAGATGGTTACTTTAGTAAAATACATTAACTATGAATTACTAGAAGATAAAAGACATACAAAATATAAGTTCACATTTTAATTGTTAGATTCAGCAGGCATAAAATTAATTTTTTTCAAATTGCTACAACATTTTGTAAAGGAATATTCTCAATTTCTGCACTTGTGTGTATTCTCAATTTCCATACTTAGGTCGTTGCTGCCTGGTAATAAAATTCACAAACACTGATCCTTGGACCATACTTTAAGCAGCACTGGTCTAGGATACCTAATTTAAGAGGCCTGGATTAGGCCCAGTTATAATTTCTAAATCATCCCTGCCAGATGATCTTTCACCTTCAGGTTAAGTATCTCCTTTGATGGAGAACTTACTATCCTTGCAAAATAGCATTACTTGGGTGTTGTGACTGCCATAAAGGATTTTTTAAAAGCTTCTATAAATTCCACTCTTAAATTATATATTCCAAGCAAGTAGGGGGCTGCATCAGTCCAGTTTATTGTAATATCAGCAACTATCCTAGTACATGGTGTAGAGTAGGTGCTTAATAAATGTTTGTTAAGTTAAATGAACAGACCACTTGGTGTTAGTTATGCCTTTTGGGGTCATATATTCATTTAAAAAAGGTAATTTTGGTTTTCTTCCAGCATTTGGGGGACAGTATTAATCCTATTTTGTAAATTTCTTGTGATAAATAGAAGGCCAGCTTACCTGTCCCAGATAGCTACCTGTCATCACGATTTTACTTTGAAGGAATTATAGGAAGCCAGGAAAAATTTTTTATACTCTAAGTCTCAAATTTTTACTTTTAACTCAGTCATTCATCAATTCAGTCATTCAATAGCTATTTATTCAGTGATGTGGTTAGGCACTGTGCAGGTATTAGAAAGGTAAGCTAATCAGACATGGTCCTTACTTGGAGCTTATAGTTTAATGGGGAAAAGGTCATAAATCAGATTATCACACAATTTTATTATTTCAGTCAGCAATAGATGTTATGAAAGAAAATATGGGGGTGGAGCTATGAAGGTATATAACAGAGGAAACTGATCTAGCTTGGGGTTTAAGAAAAGCTTCCTTGAAGAAGTGATACTAAGGCTGAGTACAGACATGGGAGTGGGGTGGGGGTGTTGAAGGGGGTGAAACAGTTTTTTAGATGAAAGAAAGAGCATGCACAGGGTCCTGAGATGAGAAAAGCATAGTGAATTTGGGAAATTGAACAAAAGCTGGGGTGGTTGGAGTGGGCCATTGTAGGGATTTTGGTCTTTATTCCAGAAACAAAGGGATTGATTAAAGGCTTTTAAGCAGGGTGACTGATATGACCTAAACTGAATCCATTCAACATAAGATTACTAAGTGTCTGCTATGGACCAAAGGCAATGTGAGAGACACAGGCTGATTTAGGGATAGCCTCTGGCTTCCAGGATGACACAGTCAAGAAGGAGGGAGAAAAATTATACAAACAACTATAATACTACAAGTATGAGATCCACACTCATAAAAGAGAGGCAAAGGGCTTGCGGCCAAGGAGATCAAAGACAGCTTACTGGAAGTGGTGTTTGAACTGAGCTTTGAAAATTGGACAAACTCTGGACATGCAGAATTTGGGGGGTGGGGTGGGAAAGGTGTTCTAGGCAGAGGCCAGAAAAGCAGAGGGCACGTATTGGGAACAGTGAGGAGCTTAGTTGTGTTGGGGTATGGTGAAAGTATGTGAGAAAAGTTTGGTGAGATATTTGGAGGGCTTGACTATAAATAATATTGAATGCTAGCCTGGAAAATTAGGACTTTGCCCTATATCCCTCATTTTATGGATAAACAAACTAATCCTAGGAGATGGAGTGATTTGATTTGACTGAGTTCATGCAAGTGGTTCTATTGCTATAGCTCAACAAGAGGCCCTGGGTACAGTTGGAAAAAAGTGTGGGATTGGAGTTCTGGAAAGAAGTTAGCTGGAAAAAGTGATTCGAGAGTTATTGATACAGAAGCAGTACTTGAAGTAGAAGTAAGGGATCTAAGGATTTCTTCCTTGGGCTTATCTTTAGGATATGGGAAAACAAAGATAAGCCTGTGTGAAGGCTACAAAGGAAGAGAGGTCAGACATATGGAAAGAAAATTGGAAGAGTACAGTATTATGAAAGAGCCAAGAGAGGAGAGGCCTCATCCATTGGTTGGACAAATATTTAGTGAATACATACTACTTACTAAGCATGGAGCATGTAATGGTAAGCAAAATAGACATGGTTGTTGCCATCTTGGGGCTCATGGTTTAAACGTGGAGATAGATAGACATTATTCTACAAACTATTAAAATATATAGTTATGCATTGTGATGAGTGTGTAGAGGAAAATATACTCCTTTAAGAAGGAAGGTGTGGTCAACATTGTTAGACTTTTTACCAAAGTTGAGTACTGAAAAATGATACCCAGTTTCTAACAGTCCTCCCCCACTTTGATGCTCACAGTGCTTACTAACAGTTAAGACTGGGTGATGCATATCGATTTTGCAGATGTTTGGCAGGTGATAGTGTTCTAAGGAAAGGTAAGGTTCCCTCCAGCCTCAAGCCCACAAGAGCACAGGCTTACTTGAAAACCAAGTTATATGTCATCTTGCTTAACTGGAACTCTCAGTGAGCCAGTAGTCTTCCCAGATCCCCAGTTCTTCCCATTCAACGAGTTAGATAAAGAGGCACTTGATAAGAAATAAATACAAAGAATCAGATATGAAAGATCTCTCTTAAAATTGAATTTCAGATAGCCTAGTCTAGATTCTAGTCCGGGCTTGGATGCTGACTTACTTTCTTGTGACAAATCACTTATTTTGTTTGAGCCTCAGTTTTCATAACTGTAAAATGAGGAGGGTAGGATTACATGAACTGTAAGGTTCTATACAGTTCATGCTCTGTCTGTACTACATTCTTATGGTCCTGTACAGGTAGTTCAGGCTCAGTCATTTATTTAAGCAACACTAAGGATTTTATATGGAATTCCTAAAGGTTGCTAACTTTGGTTGAAGTACTCACAGAGTTTGGAAGAGATCACAGGAAGGTCCTTTCCTTGTTCCATTCACGAGATTGCTGAAATCATGACTGTCCTGAAAGCTAAGGAAAGAACTGACTGTATTCTAAAATCTGTAGTAAATCTGGATATTGGATGATATTTCTACTATTGTTGGTTTGAAAGAAACTAAGAATACTGGAGAAAAATGGTGCCGTCTACTGTGAAATAGAGGCAAGGTGATTATTTCATGTTCTTAAATGTAATGATCCAGGCAGTCTCTTCCTAGGGGGAAGGTATGTGGTGAAGGGAAATATTGGTTGGTAATAGAAAATATTTTTTATGTTTCAAACATGAATTTTAAAGTATTGATGTTTATACACAGTATGTCTTCTTACCGTAAGTGGAAGGAAAAATAAAAATCTCCAGGATGTATATTTTGAAGGGTGAGTTTTCTGTTTAAAAATGATTTCTTAAAAGAAATCAAGTATTACATAGATTTCCTGAAGGGAAGGGGAGGTGGATGGGGATGGAATTATGTAACAGATCATAGCATAAAATAACTTTTTAAAATAGTACAAGAAGAACTCATATGACTTATATTTTGAGTATCTTCTATACGAGATATTTCAGTTTTCAGTATCACCCTTAATACATAATGTCCAAATCTGGACCCAGTACTCAAGGCATGGCTGACTAGCACCACTATGTAAAACATTTTGCACTCTTATTAATCTACCTTAAGGCTGTAATACCTACCTTTAAACTGTTTTTTTCTAGTTATAAAAATAAAACAGCCTCATAATAGAAAATTTAGAACTTGGAGAAAAGTTAACAAAAATCACCTTTAAGTACCCAAAGATAACTTGCTCTACTTCCTTCCAGATGTTTACATGTTTACATAATTAGGACCTTATATGAACTATTTTCTATTTGGCTTCTCCACTGGTATTATATTGTGAGCATTTCCCCATGTGATTCAACAGCCTTCAAACAGTTTTTAACAGCTACATAACTTTCAGTTGTACAATTTATACCAAAATTATTTAACAGATCCCATATTGGTCATTTAAATTATTTTTGATTGTAAGTTATTGTGAATAGCCTTGCAATAGATACCTTTGTACATAAATCTTTATTTCTTTGAACCTCACCTCTTTATTCAATGTCTTTATTCAGTGTCACCTCAGCGAGGTCTTCTTTAACAATTACACATAAAAATGCAAACCCTTTTCCCTTAACACTTACTATTTTCCCTTCTTGCCTTATTTTTTTTTTCTCTGTAGTCTGTATCATCACCTAACAGACTAGATAGATATTTTCTTTATTTACTGTTTGAACCCTTGTATTAAAATGTAAGCCCCTCAAGTACAGCGATTTTTTTTCTGTTTTATTGTTGTATCTTTCAGTACTTCGAACAGTGTCTGATGTATCATAGATCCTTACTAAATATTTGTTGAAAGAATGATTTTTTTAATATAGGTTTTTATAAGCATTACTGGGCCTAAGGATATTAAATTTTTAAAGGCTCTGATATATATGTGAAGTTGTCCCACTGTTTAAGATGGCTAATTACTGTTAGGAAACATATATTGTTATTGGCTATTGTTATTCTTTTAAAATCTTTACCACTCTAATAGAGGCAAAACGATATCTTACAGTTTTATTATAGTGAGCATGGATACTTTCTTGCATTTCTTGGTCACTTTGTTTCCTTCCTATGAACTATATTCATGACCTGTGCACATTTTTCTATTGTGGTATATGTGGAATATATTTTCCAAGCTTGTGTTTTAAATTAACTCTTATGCACAAATTAACTTTTATGTAATCATATATATATCTCTATATATTTTCATTTGTAATTTGTAATTTTTTCTGATTAAGTTCATGTTTAAGAAATTTTTCCTTGTCCAAAATGGGATAAGTGCTTAAATAGATTTTTTTGGTTATTTTTATTGCTTATGTTTAATTGTTTAATCCCCCTGGAATTTATTTTAATGTGTGGTGTGAGGTAAGTTTCTATATTGTTTTCCTCTTCATCTGTTTCACAATATCAATTGTTGAATAATACATCCTTCCCCACTGTTCTGTGATGCCATATTTAACATATATATATATTGTTACATATAGTGGGTTTTATTCTGGTTTGTCTCATCTTGTCCTAGTTGCAAAGTTTAAATATTATTGCAGTTTTAAAATAATTTTTATTACCTCAGCTCTTCTGCTTAGTAGCTGTGTGATCTTTAAGCCTCAATTTGTCTAACTGTATAGAGTATAATAGCAGTAACATTTATTTTATGCTTTTAATTTTGTGAAGGGGATCTTTCTATCATTATTTCTGCTAATTGATTATGGCTGGTATACAGGAAAGATGCTATTTATAATTTTAACTTTTATTTCTTCACTTTGCTCAAATTTATTATTATTAATTTTATTTACATGTTTATTTTTTATTTTTGAGGAATTTAAAATATTTAGAAAGAAATTCAGAGAAGTATCTAAAAAATGAGCAAATAACCATGTATACATTGCTCAGAATGAACAAGTGTTAGCATTTTGTCATTTCTGCTTCAGATTTTTAAAAATTGAAATATAGTCCATTTATAATGTATCAACTTCTAGTGTACAGGAATACTGTAAAAAGAAAAACAGATATGTTTTCATGAAATAAATAAAGCATTACAGATAAACTTTATCTTCCCTTTGAGTCTAACCCCAGCTTCATTTCTCCTCATATCCTACCTAAAAACAACATGCAGAACAACCCACATTTGCTTATTTTTCTGTTTTGTCATTTTTTACTTACTGATTTGTAAGAATTCTTTATATATTCTGGATACTAATTATCTGTCAGTTTTATATGTTGCATATATCTGCTTCTAGTATGTCACCTTGTCTTTCTATTTTGTTTATGAGATCCTTTATCATATAGAAATTTTAGATTTTTATGTTACATTTATCAATCTTTTCCTTCATGAATTGATTTTTTGGTCATACTTAAGAAATATTTTCTTATCCCATGATCATAAAAGATGTTCTCCAAATCTTTGAAGCTTTTTAAAATTTTGCTTTACATTTACTTTTTAAAACCATCTGGATTATATTTTTACATGTGGTGTGAAACATGGGTTGATTTTTTTTTCTGTCAAACACCATTTGTTTCAATATCATTTATACACAACTGGTTGAGAATGCAAACTCCTTATAACCTAGTTTCCATAGATGCTTGCATCTATTTCTAGGCTGACTATATGCTCCATTAATCCATTTGTCCACACTTGTATTATTTTAATTATGAAAGCTTTATAATCAATCTTGATATTTGTAAGGTCAAGTTATGTTTTTACTCTCTGCCCTTACCCACACCACTTTTATTGTTCTTTCTGAATTATCTTCATTATTTTTGCCCCTTTGCTCCTTAATTAATTTTAAAATAAGATTTTCAAATTCCAATAAAATCATGCTGAGATTTCCAACTTATAAATGTTATATCTTGGTATTATTTCAAGTCTATTTTTACAATCTTTGATAGAGGTTTATAATTGTCTTAATAATACTCTTACATATAAGACATATTCCTAGGCATCTTTTACTTTTCTACTTAGGTTTATTAAGATATACTTTACATGAAATAAAATTTACTCTTGAGAGTATACATTTCAAAGAGTTTTGGCAAATGTATATAATCATATAACCATGACCACCACCACAAAAAAGACAGAAAATTTCCCTCACCTCAAAAGACTCACTTGTGCCCCTTTGCAGTCAGTTGTCTTCCCCAACCTACAACCATGGGAAAACACTCATCTCTTTATAGTTCTGCTTCTTCTATAATATCATACAGTATATAGTCTTTCGTGTCTGTTTGGCTTCTTTCACTTACCACAAGATTTTAAGATTTCATCCTTTCTGTTATATATAGACAATCTACTCTTTATTATTGTTGAGTAGTGTATCCATTCATTAGTTGATAAACATTTGGGGTTTTTTCCACTTTTTGGCTATTATAAGTAATGCTGTTATAGATGTTCTTGTACGGATTTTTCTTTGCATATATATTTGCATTTAAATTCCCTATGAGGGGAATTTCTGGGTTACATAGGAAGTAAATATCTGATGTTATAAGAAACTGTCAAACTGTTCTCCAAAGTGTATACCATTTTATATTCCCATTAGCATGAGACTTTTAGTTGCTCAACATCCCCACCAATACTTGGCATTTTCAGTCTTTTTTTAATTAATAAACTTTTGCTTTTAGATAAGTTTTAGATTTACCAAAAAAAAAAAAAAAGCTGAATAAAAAGTGTAGAGAATTACTTTATACCCACCCACCCCTAGTTTCCTGTGTTACTAACATATTCCATTTTTTGGTGTCTTTTTTTTTTTTGAAATATAGTTGATTTTCAATGTTGTGTTAGTATCAGGTGTACAGCAAAGTGATTCAGTTTTACATATATTCTTTTTCATTACAGGTTATTACAATATATTGAATATAGTGCTCTGTGCTATACAGTAAGACCTTGTTGTTTATCTATTTTCTATATAGTAGTGTGTATATTTTAATCCCAAACTCCAAATTATCTCTCCTCCCCACACCTTTCCCCTTTGGTAACCATAGTTTGTTTTCTATTTCTGTGACTCTATTTCTGATTTGTAAGTAAGTTCATTTGTATCATTTTTTCTAGATTCCACATATGTGATATCACATGATATTTGTCTTTCTCTGTCTGGCTTACTTCACTTAGTATGACAATCTCCAGGTCCATCCATGTTGCTGCAAATAACATTATTTCATTCTTTTTTATGGCCAAGTAGTATTCCATTGTGTGTGTGTATGTGTGTGTATATATATTTTCTTTACACATTCATCTGTTCGTGGACATTTAGGATGCTTCTACATCATGGCTATCGTAAATAGTGCTGCTGTGAACATTGACGTGCATGTATCTTTTCGAGTTAGAGTTTTCTCTGGATATATTCCCAGAAGTGAGATTGCTGGATCATATAGTAACACTATTTTTAGTTTTTTTAGGAACCTCCATACTGTTCTCCATAGTGGCTGCACCATTTTACTTCCCACCAACAGTGTAGGAAGGTTCCTTTTTCTCCAAACCCTCTCCAGCATTTATTATTTATAGACTGTTTAGTGATGGTCATTCTGACTGGCCATCTGACTGGTGATACTTCATTGTAGTTTTGATTTGTATTTCTCTTATAATTAGCTATGTGGAATATCTTTTCATGTGCATGTTGGCTATCTGGATGTCATCTTTGGAGAAATTTCTATGTAGGTGTTCTGCCCATTTTTTTTATTGGGTTGTTTGTTTTCTTTTTTGATATTAAGCTGTTTGTATATTTTAGAAATTAGTCCCTTGTCAGTTGCATCATTTGCAAATATTTTCTCCCATCTCACAGATTGTCTTTTCTTTTTGTTGATGGTTTCCTTTGCTGTGCAAAAGCTTTTAAGTTTAATTCAATCCCTTTTGCTTTTATTTCCATTACTCTAGGAGACAAATTGAAAAATATTGCTGTGATTTATGTCAAAGAGTATTGTGTCTATGTTTTTCTCTAAGAATCTTATAGTATCTGGTCTTACATTTAGGTCTTTAATCCATTTTGAGTTTACTTTGCTGTATGGTGTTAGAGAATGTTCTAATTTCATTCTTTTACATTTAGCTATCCAATTTTCCCAGCACCACTTATTAAAGAGATTGTCTTTTCCCAATTGTATAGTCTTATCTTCTTTGTCATAGATTAATTGATGGTAAGTGTGTGGGTTTATTTCTGGGCTTTCTATCCTGTTACATTGATCTGTGTGTCTGTTTTTGTGCCAGTTCCACAATGTTTTGATTACTGTAGCTTTTTCATATAGTCTGAAGTCAGAGAGCATAATTCCCCCAGCTCCATTCTTTCTCAAGTCTTTTGTGATTCCATACAAATTTGACAATTTTTTGTTCTAGTCCTGTGAAAAATGCCATTGGTCGTTTGATAGGAATTGGATTGAATCTGTAGATTGCCTTGGCTAGTATGGCCATTTTAACAATATTGAATTCCTTCCAGTCCAAGAACATGGTATATCTTTCCATCTGTTTGTGTCATCTTCAGTTTCTTTCATCAGGGTCATAGTTTTCAGGATACAGGTCTTTTGCCTCCTTAAGTAGGTTTATTCCTAGGTATTTTATTCTTTTTGATGCCATGGTAAATGGGATTGTTTCCTTAGTTTCTTTTTCTGCTATTTCATTGTTAGTGTATAGAAATGCAACTGATTTCTGTATGTTAATTTTGTATCCTGCAACTACCAAATTCATTGATAAGTTATAGTAGTTTTCTGGTAGTGTCTTTAGAATTTTCTATGTATAGTATCCTGTCATCTGCAGTGAGAGTTTTACTTCTTTTCCAGTTTGGATTCGTTTTATTCCCTTTTCTTCTCTGATTACTGTGGCTAGGACTTCCATAACTATGTTAAATAAAAGCTGTTAGAGTGGGCATCCTTGTCTTGTTCCTGATCTTAGGGGAAATGCTTTCAGCTTTTCACCACTGAGTATGATGTTAGCTGTGGGTTTGTCATATATGGCCTCCATTATGTTGAGGTATGTTCCCTCTATCCCCACTTTCTAGAGAGTTTTTATCATAAATGGATGTTGAATTTTACCAATAGCTTTTTCTGCATCTTTTGAGATGATCATATGGTTTTTATTCTTCAGTTTGTTAATGTGGTATATCACATTGATTGATTTGCAGATAATGAAAAATCCTTGAGTACTTGGGATAATCCCCACCTGATCATAGTGTGTAAACCTTTTAATGTATTGTTGGAGTCTCTTTGCTAGTATTTTGTTGAGGATTTTTGCATGTATGTTCATAAGTAATATTGGCCGGTACTTTTCTTTTTTGTGTGTGATGTCTTTGTCTGGTTTTGGTATCAGGGTGATGGTAGCCTCATAGAATGAGTTTGGGAGTGTTCTTTCCTCTTTTATGGAAAGCTTCAGAAGGATAGGCTTTAATTCTTCTCTAAATGTTGGTAGAATTCACCTGTGAAGCCATTTGGTCCTGGACATTTGTTTGTTGGGGTCTTTAAAATTACTGATTCAAATACAGTACTGGTAATTGGTCTGCTCATATTTTCTATGTCTTCCTGGTTCAGTCTTAGGAGATTGTGCATTTCTAGGAATTTGTCCATTTCTTCTAGGTTGTCCATTTTATTGGCATATAATTGCTCATAGTAGCCTCTTATGATTCTTTGTATTTCTGTGGTGTCGGGTTTAACTTCCCCTTTTTCATTCCTGATTTTATTGATTTGGGCACTCTCCCTTTTTTTCTTGATGAGTTTGGCTAAAGTTTTATCAATTTTAGTTATCTTTTCAAAGAACCATCTTTTACTTTCATTGATCTTTTCTATTTTTTGTTTCTATTTATTTCTGTTCTGATCTTTGTGATAGCTTTCCTTCTACTAACTTTGGGTTTTGTTTGTTCTTTTTTCTCTAGTTGCTTTAGGTGTAAGGTTAGGTTATTTATTTGAGAATTTTCTTGTTTCCTGAGGTAAACTTTTATCACTACAAACTTCCATCTTAGATCTGCTTTAGCTATGTCCCAGAGGTTTTGGATCATGATGTTTTCATTCTCATTTGTCCCAGAGTATTTTTTATTTCCTCTTTGATTTATTCAGTGATTCATTGGTTGTTTAGTAGCATATTGCTTAGCCTCCATGTGTTTGTGTTTTTGCAGTTTTTTTCTTGTGGTCGATTTCTAATCTCATAGCATTGTGGTCAGAAAAGATGCTTGATATGATTTCAGTTTTCTTAAATTTGCTGAGGCTTGTTTTGTGGCCCAGCATGTGATTTATCCTGGAGAATGTTCCATGTACACTTGAAAAGAATTTGTATACTGTTGCTTTCAGATGGAATGTTCTGTAAGTATCAATTAAGTCCATCGTGTTTAATGTGTCAGTTAATGCCTGTGTTTCCTTATTGATCTTCTGTCAGGATGATCTGTCCATTGATGTAAGTAGGGTATTACAGTCCCCCACTATTGTTGTGTTACTGTCAATTTCTCCTTTTATGTCTGTTAACAGTTGCCTCATATATTGAGGTGTTCCTATGTTGGGTGCATATATATTTGCAATTGTTATAGCTTCTTCTTGGATTGATGCCTTGATCATTTGGTAGTGTCCTTTGTCTCTTGTAACATTCTTTATTTTGAAGTCTATTTTGTCTAAGTACTCCATCTTTATTTTGCATTAATGAGATACATTTGTTACAACTGATGAACTGATGTTGATATACAGTCATTAACTTAAAGTCCATAGTTTGCATTTGGGTTTGTTCTTTGTATTTTACTGTTATGTGAGTTTTGACAAATTATGTCATATATTCACCATTATAGTAGCATACAGAATATTTCACTGCCATAAATATCCCATGTTCCACCTATTTATCCTTCCCTCTCCCATGAACCTCTGGCAACCACTGATCTTTTTACTGTATCTATAGTGTTGTCTTTTCTAGTATGTTATATAGTATATAGCATTTTCAGACTAGCTTCCTTCACTTATAAATGTCTATTTATGGATCGTCCATGTATTTTCAAGGCTTGATTGCTGATTTCTTTTCATTGCCAAATAATATTCCATAGTCCATGTGTACTACAGTCTTCTTTTCTCATTGACCGTAGAAGGGCATTGTGTTTGCTTCCTAGTTTTTGCATTTATGAATAAAGCTGCTGTAAACATCCATGTGTAGGTTTGTGCAGATATAAGTTTTCAGCTCATTTGGGTAAATACTAAGGGGCACAGTTGCTGGATCACATGATAAGACTATGTTTAGCTTTGTAAGAAACTGCCAAACTGTCTTCTAAAGTGACTGCACCATTTTGCATTCCCACCAGCAATGAATGAGTGTTCCTGCTGCTCAAAAATTTCATCAGCAATTGGTGCTATCAGTGTTTTGAAATTTAGCTACTCTAACAGTTGTGTACTGGCATCTCATTGTTTTACTTTGCAATTCCCTAATGACATATGCGTTGAACATCTTTTCATATGCTCATTTGTAATTCATATATACTCTTTGCTGAGGTATTTGTACAGATCTTTTGCCCATTTTTAACTGAGTTATTTGTTTTCTTATTTTTCACTTTTAAGAGTTCTTTGAAGATTTTAGATACAAATTCTTTATCATATATGTGTTTTACAAATATTTTCTCCCAGTATATGGCTTGTGTTTTCATTCTCTAAACAGTGTCTTTCTCAAAGCAAACATTTTTAATTTTAATGAAATCCATTTTATTATTTTTTCTTCTATGGATCATGGTTTTGGTATTAGATTTAAAAGCTCTTCATAAAACCCAAGGTTAACTAGATTGTCTTATGTTATTTTATAGAAATTTTATAGTTTTACATTTTACATTTATGTCTGTGATCTATTTTGAATTAATTTTTATGTAAAGTGTAAAGTCTGGGTGTAGATTCATTTTTATGTTTGTGGATATCCAGTTGCCCAGTACAATTTTAGAGAGGAATATTTTTTTTCCCAGTCAACTGCCTTTTTGCTCCTTTGTCAGAGATCAGTTGACAATATTTGTGAATATATTTGTGGACCCTCTATTCTTTTCCATTGATCTATTTGTGTATTCTTTTACTATTGCCACACTCTCGATTACTGTAGCTTTATAGTAATTCTTGCCACTGTGTAGTGTTTATTCTTCAACTATATTCCTCTTCTTCAGTATTGCTTGACTATTCTGGATCTTTTGCCTTTCCATATAAACTTTAGAATTAGTTTCTTAAGAACCACAAAATAACTTGCTGGGATATTGATTGGGATTGTGTCAAATCTATAGATCAAGTTGGCAAGACTAAACTTAACAATATGGCATAAACATGGGATATCTCTATTTACTTAGATCTTCTATGATTCTTTTCATCAAAGTTTTGTAATTTCCTCATATAGATCTTATATATATTTTTCAAAAATTTTATACATATTTCATGTTTTGATACTAATGTAAATAGTGCTGTGGTTTTAGTTTCAAATTTCAATTGTTCATTGCTTGTATATAAGGAAATAATTGACTTTTGTATATTAACCTTTTATCTTGCCTCATCAGTCTTTTAATTTTAGCCATTCAAGTAAGTGTGTACTGGTAGCTCATTGTGATTTGATTTGCGTATCTCTGTGACAAATGATATTGAACATCTTTTCATATGCTTATTGGCCATTTCTATATCTTCTTTGGAGAAATGTCCAATTAAGTTGTTTGCCCATTTTAAAATTGGGATATTTGTACTCCTATTATTGAGCTATAAGTTATATATAATTCTTTAAATATGTGTGTTTTTAAAATATTTTTTCCCATTATGTGACCTGTCTTTTTATTTTCTACATGAGCTTTCTATATGACTTTTACCTTTTGTATTATGACAAGTCTTTACATTGACTATATTCATAATTATTCTCTCACTTGTTTTCTTCAAGAATTTTACAGTTTTAATTCTTTGATTTACATCTTTGATGCATGTGTGGAGGACTTTTGTCTGTGGAGCAAAGAAAAGTTCCTTTTTGCAATTTTCAGTGTATAGGTTTGAATATATTTTGTTAAATTTTTCTAAATAATACATTTTTGATGGTTTTAAATGACAGTAACATTTAAAAACTTTTCTTAGTATTTATTTAACTGTAGTTGGTTTACAGTATTGTGTTACTTTCAGGTGTACAATTTTAGATCTTTTTCATTATAGGTTACTACAAGATACTGAATATAGTTCCATGTGCTATACAGTAAAACCTTGTTTTTATCCATTTTTTATATAATAGCGTGTATCTATTAATTCCATACTCCTAATTTATCCTTCTTCCTTCCCTTCCCCCTTTGGTAACCATAAGTTTGTTTTTTATGTCTGTGAGTCTTTCTGTTATGTAAATAAGTTGATTTGTATTTTTTTTTAGATTCCACATATAAGTGATATCATATAATTGTCTTTCTCTGCCTGATTTACTTCACTTAGTATGATAATATCTAGGTCCATCCATGTTGCTGCAAATGGCAATAATTTATTTTTTCTATGGCTGAGTAATATTCTATTGTGCTTCTATGTGTACCATACACACATATATACGTATAGACATATGTCTTACATATTCTTTATCCATTCATCTGTTGATGGACACTTAAATTGCCTCCATGTCTTGGCTATTGTGAATAGTGCTGCTATGAATGTTGGGGTGCATGTATCTTTTCGAGTTAAGAGTTTTCTCCAGATACGTGACTAGGTTTTTCCCTTTCAGGACTTTGACTATATCTTACTACTCCCTTCTGGCCAGCAAAGCTTCTGTAGAGAAATCACCTGATAGTCTCATGGGGGTTCCCTTGTAACTGATACTTTTTTTTTCTTGTTTCCTTTAGAATTCTCACTTTAACTGTTGCCACTTTAAATATGATATGTCTTGATGTGAGTTTGTTTGGGTTCATATTGTTTGGGATCCTCTGTGCTTCTTGTACCTGGATATCTGTTTCCTTCTTTAGGTTTGGGGAGTTTTCAGCCATAATTTCTTCAAATATATTTTTGATTCCCTTTTATCTTTCTTCTCCTTCTGGAATCAGCACCAGTCCCTCCCTATCCTGTTTGGAAGCAAGCCAGACCATGCATACTCCTCTCAGGCAACTTTCTGGCCCTTCCATTTCCCTATCTGTCCTGGTGGACCTCCCAGCCACTGAAGGAGATTCCTAGGATGAGGGAATCTTTCCTCATTCACAGCTTCCTCCCAGGGGCACAAGTCCCATCTTCGTTGCTTTTTTTTCTCCTTTTGTCCTACCTAGTTATATGGGGATCTTTCTTACAGCTTTAGTTGTATGAGATTTTCTTCTGTTTTCAGTTGGTATTATGTGAGAATTATTCCAGATGTGGATGTGGGGGGAGGTGAGCTCTCCATTCTTCTACTCCGCCATCTTGATCTTCTGCCTGGCAACTTTTGAATGTTTATTGTTAGTACACAGAAATACAATTAATTTTTATATTTTGACCTTGTATCACATGACCTTACAAAACTCATTTATTCTAGTAGCTTTAAAAAATATTTTTGGGATTGTCTATGTAGATGATTATGTTATCAAGGAATAATGACAATTTTATGTCTTCTTTTCCAATTTGTATACTTTTTAAAATTTCATTTTTTTTTTTTTTTGCTGTATATTGAACTGGATAGGACCTCTAACAAAATGTTGAATTGAAGTGGTTAGAGCAGATCTCTTTGCCTTGCTCCTGATCTTATTGGGAGAAATATTCAGTCATTTACCATTCACTATGAAATCAGTTTTAGATTTTTCTTACATGCCATTTTAAAATTTGAGAGTTAACTTCTAGCCACAGTTTGCTGATGGATTTTTATCATGAATGTATGTTGGATTTTTTCAAATACTTTCTCTGTATTGATTGAAATGATCTTTTAAAGTCTGTTGATATGGTAAGTCATTGTGATTGTGTTTACAAGTATTAAACCACCTTTGCATTTCCAGGATAAAACTTGGTTATGATGTATTATCCATATTATATATTTCTGGATTCCATTTGCTGAGATGTTTTTAAAGGATTTTTCATGTGTGTCTCTATGTTTATTAGGGATATTGACCTTTAATTTTATTTTCTTATAAAATATTTGTTTGATTTTGGTAAAGAGTTATTCTGGCCTCATAAAATGAGTTGGAAAGTGTTCCTTCCTTTTCTATTCTTATGGAAGATTTTGTGTAGAATTCGTACTGTTTTTTCCTTAAGTGCTTGGTAGAAATCAGTGAAACCATCTAGGATTTTTGGAGATTTTTTTCCTTGGAATTTTCTTTATGATAAGGTTTTGAAGCATGAGTTTAATTTATGTAATGAATAAAGGGCTATTCTTCTTGAGTTGAGATTGGTGATTTATGTCTTCAAGGAATTTGTACATCTACATTATTAAGTTTATTTCCATAAACTTGTTCATAATATTTCCTTGTTATCATTCTAATGTTTGTATGATTTGTAGTGACATACTTGTCTTCATTACTGATAATGGTTATTTTTATCTTCTCTTTTTTTCTTTGTATCAGTCTGTGTAAAGGTTTACTAATTCAATGATCTTTTCAAAGAACCAGCTTTTAGTTTCATTGATTTTTTTCCTATTTCCTTGTTTCTATTTTATTGAATTCTTCTATCTTTATCATTTGCTTTCTTCTACTTGCTTTAGATTTAATTGGCTCTTCATTTTCAAGTTTCTTAAAGTGGAATTTTAGATTATTAATCTGAGTTTTTCTCTTACCTAATAGAAGTATTTAATGCTTAATTACTTGTATATGCCTTTATTTAGCTGCATTTGATAATTTTTAATAAATGCCTTTATTTTCATGGCCATTTTAATTAGGATTCTTTTTCTATTAGATTTTCTAAATAATATCTTATAAATTGGTCTTATATCTAGCAACTTGGAAGATTCTTATTTATTTTTATAATTTGTTATTGATTCTTTTGAATTTTCTGTTTTTATATCTCCTGCAAATATCAACAGTTTTGTATTCCTCTCAAAATTTTTGTATTATTGTAATATTTCTTCTATTATTCTTTTAGCTAGGACATACAACATATTATTGCTTAGTAACAGGGATGGGGCAGTCTTAGTATTGTTCCTGATAAGTGAGATTGTTTCTAAAGTGTCTCCACTAGGTATAGCATTTGGTGTTGGGTTTTGGTGCACATTTTTCATCAAATGAAGGATGTTCCCTTTTTCTAATATGCTAAGATTTCTATCATGACTAAGAGAGTCTCAAAGTATGCTCTTATCTTCATTTATTGAGACTTATTTTGATATAAAAGGTTAATATATATTTTAAATTACTGTAGGTAATTCACCCCTTTCATACAATTCTACTTTTTCAGAATTGTGAATTGCATTGATAGATTATTTGGTATTGAACTGTCCTTTTATTTTGGGGATATATCTACTTGATTATATATTATATGTGGCTGTAATTATTTGTGTTTTCCTTTGAAAATTTATGTTCATAAGTTGATTTTATTGTTCTGGTGTGATCCAACACCCCTTTTACTACATAGTGTATAAAGGAGGAGTTTATCAACTTCCTGGTTTCATTTCTGTTCTGTTCCAGTTTGCTATATCTTTTATTATTTTCTTAGGAAATTATCCATTTATTCTGGTTTTGAATATAATAGTCTAAAGCTATTCTTGATACTATGTTATGTTTTTAAAAATTCTGTTTTGATATTTATCAAAATTATATGGGGACTTAAGTCAAATATTTCTCCTAGGTTTGTTTAACAACAGTAGTTCCTTGCCTTTTTCTAAGAAATAACCATTTTAAACACTTCCAGGTAATTCTTTTGGTATTTATATCCTGTCCCTAAATAACATGGCTTATCTTGATCCTTATTAATTTTAAATGTTTAGTCACTATTAAGTTCCCACTCTGGAAGGTGAAGATTTAGGTTCTTTTAAAATCCCTTATTTGTGCATCATACACAAGTTTCTTCTCCTATCCCTATACTCTTTGTTTAATTGCAGCGTAATATTGATTTTTTTTGTTTTGTTATTATGACTATGATAATGCCATTCATAGCTGAGCCAGATAATATATTGTATTAGTTTTCTATCACTGAATTATAAAACACAAATTTAATGGCTTAAAACAACACAAATTTATCTTCTTACAGTTCTGGAGGTTTTCCTGGGCTAAATTCAAGGTGTTGGTGAGTCTGTGTTCCTTTCTGGAAACTCTGAGGGACTATTCACTTCCTTGTGTTTTCTAGCTTCTGGAGGCCACTGCATTCCTTGGTTCATGGCCCCTTCGTTTATCTTCAAAGTCAGCAATGTCTTTTTCACATTATGTTTCTCTGAGACTGACTCTTATGCCTCCTGCTTCTACTTTTAAGAATCCTTGTGATTACACTGGACCCACACAGATAACCCTGAATAGTGTACCTGTTTTAAGGCCAACTGATTTGCAACTTAATTCCATTCACTACCTTAATCCTATTTTGCCATGTAACCTAACACACTCACAGATTTTAAGGATTAAGATGTTGATGTCTTTGGAAGGCCACTGTTCTGCTTACCATATATATTATCATTAATCTTCCTTTAATGCACACATTTTTGTTTTGTTTTCCTTGGAATAATTCTTTTTTAAAAATATGCTTATTTTCTATTTATTTACCATTAATCCAAGCTCTGCCATTTGTCTACATCTCTTCTCAGTACATTCAGACATATGTGATATTTTATTTTTATTATCTTCTTGACATTGCTCCCTGACACAGTCTGGAATGGTTTCTCATTCTGCTTTGTTCATAACTCTCATCCTGGAATCTCCATCATTGTACTTATATTACCATCCTCTTTCTCTTGAGCTGGCTTCTCTGTTTCTTCATTTATTCTCTCATTTTTGTCAAAGCACATTCTCACATTTGTGGGGCTTTTTTTGAGAAAGTCTGCATAGATAGAGGTAAATAATTTTAAATTTACGTCACTGTCTAAATTTTTAAATTCTATCCTAACAGTTTATTCTTGGTTTAAGTATAGAATCTAAGTTGGAAATTATTTTTTTAATAAGTTTGAAATTGCTCTACTCCCTTCTAGCTTCCAGACTTGCACTTAAGAAGTATAAAGCTATCTTGATTCCCGAACATCTATACTTGACTTTGTCTCTCTTTCTTTTGAAACAAGTGGGATATTCTTCTCATCTCTAGTGTTCTGAAAACATTGTGTCTTCTTGTGGATCTATTTTCATCCATTGTGATGAGTATTCCATTGGCTTTTCCATCCTGAGAATTTTTTGAATTGTTTCATTGATGAAGTCCTTCCTGCCATTTCTCCCTCTCCTTCCTGCCCCCCTCTCTATCTCTGTCTCTGTCTCTGTGTCTCCTTCCCTCCTACTATTTAAATGTTGGTCTTCCGAGGCTGGTTTTATCATTTCTTTACATTTTTTACCTTTCTTCTTCTTGTCTAATGCTCTATATTTTAACTTTATCTACTAATACTTCTATTGAGTTTTTCATTTCCTCTGTCATGATTTTAATTTCTAATACTTTAAAAAATATTCTTTGAATTCTCTTTTCTTACAGGATCTTGTTCTGTTTTTTTTCCCCTGGGTTCAGAGTCTTGTCTGCTATCTCCAGTGTTACTGATAACTTATTATGCCTTTCTTCTCTTTAAACAGTCTTTTCTTTCAGATTTTTTTTTAAATGTTTGTTTTATTATTTATATTTTATATCAGAGGCTTTACTCATGGGTCTTCTGTTCCTTCATTATTTGTTCCTATTAATAACTGATTGGGAATGCTCAGTGAGGAGGTATATTATCTGCTGAGGTTGTTTTGTTGAGAATTATGACATCAATGTCTTTAAGTCCTTTCTATTGTATTGAGAAGATTCAACATAAATTGATATTCTGAGTGTCTTCCGTGGAGGATACAGATCTAATTTCCTGTATTCTGGGATAAAAATAGGGTTGGAGGTGTCTTGTGAGATGTTGTTGTCATAACTCCCTTTTGCTTTGTCCTTGTTGGTTTGTGAATTAAAACAAATCCTTTTACTACCACTTTAGTAGGGTCTCACAACAAAGCAGGAGCAAATGCTTATGTTCAATAGACTATCTTTAACTGGGGATAACTCAATATTTTAAAAATCTTATAGTTTATAATTTTTTCTATATTTTTGTATAGTTATTTCTTGTAGTTATTTCTCTTTTCAGGGTCAGTAGGTGGTAAACTCATTTAGTTCTGTATGTGTACAAGTGTCTTTCTTGTGCCACCACTATGATATGGTGGTTTAAATTAGTATAAGATTTTATTTATTTATTTACCTATCTATTTGCCATTATCACTCTTCTATGCTCACTACTTTCTACGTCTGGAACCACACTGTTAAGGTTGATTGGAGCTTCCAAGTCTAGTCTCCAGATTTTTAAACTTCTCTTTCATTTTTTCAGTTTCTTTATCCTTATCTCTCAGTGTTTCATTCTGAGTCTGTTCAGAAACATCCTAAAATTCACTAATTTTTTCCCTGGCCAAATTCAATTTAGGGTTTATGCTGTCTTTTGACCTTTTATTTCAGAGTGTACAGTCTTGATTTACATTTTTTAATATCCACCATTTCTGATTCATGATTTAAAAAAATATAAACTAATGTTCCTGTTTTTAATAAGCTTATTCCTTTAGTTCTTTGTAGATATTAAGCATTTTTTAAAGTCCTTTTTCAACTTACTGTATTTCTCTGGGACTGTAACCCCACAATTGTTGAATTTGTTTACTATTTTTCATGAATTTTTTTGTAGGCTTAGAATTTTAACTTGCTACGAGTTTACCTTAAATAGGAAAATTCATAGTTATTCTATTTGCTTTTCTTATCCCTTTTAGGTCTGGCTGGATTATGTTTTATTTGATCAGCTCTCCCGTTCAGGACCAGTTCTTATGTTGCTAGCTTTGGCTTTTGTTCCATGAGGATGCCAGAGGTCCAGTTTTTGAACCAATGGGCAGTGTGATGCAAACCTTGGTTGTATAGCCATTTCTACTAGTTCCTACTACTTTGGCAGTACCTCAGTTGCCAATCTCAGCTTTGTGTACTCATCATAGGGTTTTTAAAAGTTATTATGCACAGGCAGGAAATCTCTGTCTCACCTCATGGTTTCTTGCCATGATCTAAGTTTGCTACACTGCCACACATTCAATACTGCTGGTTTATGTTACCTCATAGGAGTTGAACTCTTGGCTACTGCTGCCTGTTTCCTAGTAGGTGGGTGACTTTAGTTTCTTCTATGGCTAAGTTTATGTTTTTTTTTTTTGTTTCAACTCCATGGACACATTTCTCTCTCTTTTTCTTTTATTTTCTATATTCAGGAAATTGTGATTGTGTTTTTATTTTCAAAGTAGGTTTTATGATTTAGCTATAATTATTATATTCTATGTTTGGAGCTGAGGGAGTTTTTTTTCCTATGTGAACTTACAGTGGTAACTTGACATGATGATCCCTTAGGATTTCCAGATGGATATTATACTTTCTTCAAATAATGACTACTCACTGTTTGGGACCATAGTTATTATGAGTTCTCATTGATTAGTTTTCCATGCTTAATCTGTAATCATAGTGTCTAACATTCATATATTTGAGTGTTACTTTGAGCTGTGAAGCAATGGAGGCATGGGTCTACTCAGGCTGGGTCAGGCAAGCAGGTTTTTTTTTTTTTAAATTTTTAATCTAATTGTAGTTGATTTACAATGTCAGCTCCAGGTATACAGCAAAGTGATTCAGATATATATATATATATACACACACACATTTTTTCTTTTAAGTTTCTTTTCCTTTATATGTTACTACAAGAAATTGAATATAGTTGTCTGTGATATACAGTAGGTCCTTGTTTATCTGTTTTATATATAGTAATGTGTATTTTTAATCCCCAACCCTTAATTTATCCCTACCTGCCCTTTCCCCTTTCATAACCATAGTTTGTTTTCTATGTCTATTAATCTGTTTTTAGTTTGTAAATAGAATTTGTATCTTTTTTTTAGATTACACATATAAGTGGTATCATATGACATTTGTCTTTCCCTGTCTCACTTGCTTCACTCAATATGATAATCAATAGGTCTAGATCCATCCATGTTGCTGCAAACGGCATTATTTCAGTCTTTTTAAGACTGAGTAATATTCCATTGTGTATATATACATTGGAATATTAATGTATATATTACTAATATATATACCACATTTTCTCTATTTAGTCATCTGTTGATGAACATTCAGGTTGTTTCCATGTCTTGGCTATTGTAAATAGTGCTGCTGTGAGCATTGGGATGCATGTGTCTTTTCAAATTATAGTTTTCTCTGGATATATGCCCAGGAGTGGGCTTGCTAGATCATGTGGTAAGTCTGTTTTTAGTTTTTTAAGGAGCCCACATACTGTCCTTAATAGTGGCTGCACCAATTTACGTTCCCACCAACAATGTAGGAGGGTTCCTTTTTCTCCACACCCACTCCAGCATTTATTATTTGTAGACTTTTTAATTATGGCCATTCTGACTAGTGTGAGGTGATACCTCATTGTAGTTTTGATTTGCATTTCTCTAATAATTAGCGATAGTGAGCATCTATCTTTTCATGTGCCTGTTGGCCATATGGTTGTCTTCTTTGGAGAAATGTCTATGTAGGTCTTCTGCCCATTTTGTGATTGATTGTTTTTTTTTTTTGTTGTTGTTGTTCTTGTTATTAAGTTGTATGAACTGTTTGTATATTTTGTAAATTAGTCCCTTGTCAGTCAGATCATTTGCAAATATTTTCTCCCATTCTGTGGTTGTCTTTTTATTTTGTTTATGGCTTCTTTTGCTGTACAAAAGCTTTTAAGTTTAGCTAGGTCCCATTTAAAAATTTTTCCTTTTGTTTCCATTACTCTAGGAGCTGGTTTGAAAGAAATATTGCTAAAATGTATGTCAAGGAGTGTTCTGCCTATGTTTTCCCCTAGGAGTTTTATAGTATCCAGTCTTACCTTTAGATCTTTTCTTTAATCCATTTTGAGTTTATTTTTTATGTGGTGTTAGAGAATGTTCTAATTGCATTATTTTACATGTAGCTGTCCAGTGTTTTCAGCACCAATTATTGAATAAACTATTTTTCTCCATTGTATATTCTTGCCTCTTTTGTCATAGATTAATTGACCATAAGTGCATGGTTTTATTTCTGGACTTTCTATCCTGTTCCATTAATCTGTGTGTCTGTTTTTGTGCCAGTACCATAGTGTTTTGATATCTATAGCTTTGGAGTATAATTTGAAGTTAGGGGGGCATGATTCCTCCAGCTCCATTCTTTCTCAACATTGTTTTGGCTATTTGGGGTCTTTTGTGTTTCCATACAAATTTAAACATTTTTTGTTCCAGTTCTGTGAAAATTGTCATTGGCAATTTGATAGGAATTGCATTCAAGCTGTAGATTGCCTTGGGTAGTATGGCCATTTTAACAACATTGAGTCTTCCAATCCAAGAACACAGTATATCTTTCCAACTGTTTGTGTCGTCTTCAATTTCTTTCATTAGTGTCTTATAGTTTTCAAAGTACATGTCCTTTCCCACCTTAGGTAGGTTTATCCCCAGATATTTTATTCTTTTTGATGCAATGGTAAATGGGATTGTTTCCTTAGTTTCTTTTTCTGCTATTTCATTGTTAGTGCATAGAAATGCAACTGATTTCTGTATATTGATCTTGTATCTTTAAATTTTACCAAATTCATTGATAAGTTATAATAGTTTTCTGGTAGTGTCTTTAGAATTTTCTATATATAGTATCCTGTCATCTGCAAACAGTGAGTTTTACTTCTTCACTTCCAGTTTGGATTCCTTTTATTTCTTTTTCTCTGATTGGTGTGGCTAGGACCTCCAAAACTATGTTGAGTAAAAGTGGAGAGGGTGGACTTCCTTGTCTTGTTCCTGATCTTAGAGGAAATGCTTCCAGTGTTTCACCACTGAGAATAATGTTAGTTGTGGGTTTGTCATATATGGCTTTTATTATGTTGAGGTATGTTCCCTCTATGCCTACTTTTTGGAGGGCTTTTGTCATAAATGGATGTTGAATTTTATCAATAGCTTTTTCTGCATCTATTGACATTATCATATTTTTATTGAACTATAGTCAGTTTAAAATGTGTCAATTTCTGGTGTACAGAAAAATAGTTCAGTCATACATATGCATACATATATTCATTTTCATAATAGGTTACTACAAGATAGTAAATATATGTCCCTGTACTATACAGTATAAACTTGTTGTTTATCTATTTTATATATAGTAGTATCTGCAAATCTTGAACTCCCAATTTATCCATTCCCACCCCATTCCCCACCTTGGTAACCATAAATTTGTTTTCCATGTCTCTGAGTCTGTTTCTGTTTTATAAATACATTCATATTTTTTTTAGATTCCCCATATAAATGATATCATATCGTATTTTTATTTCTATTTCTGGCTTACTTCACTTAGAATTACAATCTTTAGGTCCATCCATGCTGTTGCAAATGGCATGATTTTATTCTTTTTTATGCACGAGTAGTATTCCACAGTATAAATATAACACATCTTCTTTATCCACTCATCTGTCGATGGACAATCATATGTTTTTATTTTTCAGTTTGTTAATGTGGTGTATCACATTGATTGATTTGTGGATATTGAAAAATCCTTGCATTCCTGGAGGAATCCCACTTGATTATGGTACATGACCTTTTAAATTTATTGTTGGAGTCAATTTGCTAGTATTTTGTTGAGGATTTTTATATCTATATTCATAAGTGGTATTGGCCTGTAATTTTCTTTTTTGTGTGTGATATCTTTGATTTTTGTTATCAGGGTGAAGGTGGCCTCATAGAATGAGTTCAGAAGTGTTCCTTCCTCTTCAAGTTTTTGGAATAGTTTCAGAAGGATAGGTGTTAACACTTCTCTAAAAGTTTGGTAGAATTTCCTTGTGAAGCCATCTGAAGCAGGTGCTTTTGACTATGAATGCAGGAACATTAGACTCACCTAACACTATGGCCTCAGGCAGAGGAATTTTTGTAAGTCAGGTGGGTAGTGATGGTTACCTCAGCAGGAGAGTGTTCTTGTTACAGGAGAAAGAAGTGTGGAAAAAGTCGTGGTCACTAGGTTCATGTTGGAAGAGTGGGAATCGTCATCTTGTTCTTGATTTTAGAGGAAATGCTTTCAGCTTTTCACCATTGAGTATGATGTTAGCTGTGGGTTTGTCATATATGTTGAGATATGTTCCATCCATGCTCACTTTCTTGAAATATTCAATTAATATTCGATTTTATTGAAAGCTTTTTCTGTATTTATTGAACACACCTGTGTGGGGAGGCCCCATGGCTCTACTGGCCCACAGCATATCTGTAGCCGCTGGAGGGCATGGCATTGTAAAACCTCAAAGCGCAGCACAAGTGATGCCATAGTATGCTGATGTACAGGCTCCAGCTAATGCCAATTCCGCCCGCAGTGTCTGACAAAATGGATATATTTCTGGATGACATTATGAATGTGAACCTGAGGCATTGAGGCTAATTTGGGGTAGGCAGAGGCCATGGCCTGATTGGCTCCCAGCGTGGCCGTGACAGCAGCCCTGGGGGTGGGGCGTTGGGGGGAGGTGTTGTTGTCGGCTGCCAGCCAGACAACGGGTTTAGAGTGCCGCCATTGGTGGAAGCATGGCTGTTGCAGCGAGATTGACCCCAGCCAGATGTTGGGTCCAGAGCACCGCCATCACAGGCAGGGCGGCTGCTGTGGGGAGACTGAGCGCAGCCAGATGTCCAGTCCAGAGCGCGGCCGCCACTGCTGGAAGCGCGGCCATCATTGCTGGCAGCGTGTCTGCTACAGGGAGGCTGTGCCCACGCAGAAGTCGGATCCAGAGCGCTGCCACTGCTGGCAGTGTGACTACTGAAGACTGAACCTAGCCAGATGTCCGGTCCAGAGCAGCTGCCATCGCCTGCTGTGCGGCCGCTGTGAGGAGAGTTAACCAGGGAGGCCATTGACCAAGGCGGGGGGGGGGGGGCGGCAGGAACCCGCTGGCACCCTACAGTGGGCCAAAACAACTGCCTGCCAAAGGCAGTGTGGCATTTTAGACAGTGGTTTTCAGAGTCATGCTGATGTGGAGACCAGAGGGAAACGGCTGGTATCAAATCTGGATTTTGGAGTGTCTGACAGTAATATTAAGGAATTTTTTGCGAATTTTGAATGCTAAAGAAGGTGGCTGTGCACTATGACCCAACTGGGTGCAGTTTAAGAAGAGCTGACATTCACTTTGAGCGGAATACAAATGTACTAAAAGCTAAAAGACAGTACAAGGATGTCCTTCAGGATGGCTTCCCAATGAACATTAAGCTTGCCACCTCACCGATTGACACACAGTGGAGACCTGCACAGACTGTAAATGGAGGTTGATGATTGGAAACCATTGTTCAGGAGATCTCCCTGGCACAGTGACACCTGTGTTACTGAGTCTGTGCTCCTACTGCTTGCTTCTAGGGAGCAATTGTTGGGGCAAGGAATAGTGACTTTATTTTTAAAGCCAGCAGACCAAGAAGATGGTAGACTAGAGTCCCAAATAACCACCTTGCTTGGGTTTGAGTGCTAGAACTCTTTTATAGAACAAACAGAGGGAGGTGAGGAGGTAAATTCAAAACGGGATAACTTGTTGCAAATATTTCCTGGTTGGGGTTAGACTCAGGAGTGGATGTGTTTCTTTTTCTTTTTGCCACCACTCACAGGTGGGACTGATCAGTATGTTTCTTGTGAGCTTAAACAAAGGTATTTTAGATTAACACTCAGGTATGGGAGGCGGGCTTCAACCCCAGGAACATTATGTACACTTTAAGCTATAGGCAATATCCTTTTAACTTGTACAGAAAGCAATAGAATATAAAAGTAAAAGTAAAAGTAAAATAAAAGTAAAAGTAAAAGTAATGGATCCAATATAGAGTCAGATTTGTTCTTCCCTATTACACCTAGAAAGGCACTGGGCAGAGGCAGATGCACCAGTAAGAATTTAAAGTGACAACTTTCTATGGAGGAGTTGAACGCCCAGGTGGATGCTAATAACACAAGAATGGACACCAGTTAAACAGACTGGCAAATTCGTGCATGGACAAGGACCCAGACCTCTTGTCTATACTCCCTTGCAGAAGGGGGTGAAAGACTGGGGCTGTGTGGCAAATGATGGATTTGTTTCTTTTATGCTTTAAAGTAGGATTTAAAGATCGTGTAAAGATTTCTTTTACTTTTCTTTTTTAAAATTCTGAAACAGACCTGTTTTGTACAGTTACTTGGGGGATAAATTTTACTGGTGCTGTTTTAGATAAGGTGGCATTTTCACCTTTGCCATAATAAAATAGAAATGTCTGTAATTTATATTAACAATACATTAAAAGGATCATACACTATGATTAAGTGGGATTTGTCTGGAGGAAGGAAAGATTTTTCAATATCCATAAATCAATCAATGTGATACACTGCATTAACACATTGAAGAATAAAAACCATATGTCATTTCCAATGCAGAAAAAACTCTTTCCTCTCTTTTAATTCCATTCTTTCTTCTCCTTTAACCTTCAAGCTTCTGCTTTCTCTCACTGACACCTGGGCCAGGCTGTGTTTTCATGTAGGGATTTCTTAATTAACCTTCCTATATTCTTTTCCTTCCACGTGGGTGACCCAGTAAGAGCATTCTTCATTTTCATTGGTCTATATTGTCTTACTCTGATTCCTTGCTTGCTTTCAATCCACCTTTCTCAGTTTTCAACTGGGATTAGTTTGAGGAAGAAACTGTCTAGGTTTTGGGGAGTGGGTGTGTATGCTTGCCAAATGTTTGCACAAAGTATCTCATTGTTACAAGTGACATTTCAGCTGCATTAAAACCCCAGCAGAAAGAAGTAAAACTCAAGAAGTCTCAAAGCTAAGTCGCATCGTTACTTGTGGAGTGATTTCTCTCTGCTTTCCGAGTGCCTGTTTAGATTCCTATGACACAGTCTCTAAAAGTATTTGGGAATTCTATTTTTGTGAATTGTCTGTAGATTCCCCATTTTTAGATAAAGGTAGGTTGGCTGAGCAACATACATTGCACATTCCTATTTATAGCTCCTGTACCTTGGGACAAACTACAGATCTTCAGTTACTCTTGTATACAGCTTCATGTCTGTCTGCAGCCCCAGGGACTACTATTGAGAGTAGTTCTTTGGATGAGAGGCAGAACGCCACAGCATAACACCAGGGCTCTGAATCACTGTCTGTATGGTGTGTGTTTTAGAATCTGGGGGCTGAGTTGGAAGGGACTATGAGTCAGTGCACTCTTAGAAGAGGGCCAGTTGTAAATCCAGCCAGGAACCTCAGGCAATTGTGCAAATGACACAGTGTATCTCTCCTTCCTTGGTGATTTAGTTCTTGAATTACTGTCTCTAATTGGTGGGTCTGTGAGTTTCTATCTGTAAATGATTTTGTTGCTTTGCCAAAGTACCTTCCAGGTTCAAGTAAAAGAATAAATTTGAGATATAATCTATAATCTCAAATAAAGATGTTTAAGCTTATATAAGCAATACATATGGATGTGTGACAGCTCTCTAGATGTTGTGTGCTACAGCCCCAAGCAGGATTTGGCTGTGACAATTGTGGCCAGAATTGACAAGTTCACTGTTCACTTACTAGAGCTCCTGTATCTTCAAGTTCCACTTCATTAATCCCTTTCTTGAGTGTTTGATTTTTCTTAGTGAGACAAAAGAGATTTTCATTTTCATTATAATATCTATTTCCTGAGTGTATGAAATATATCAGTTTACTGTGCTAGGTGTTGAGGATATGATGGTAAATCAGATAGACTCAGTCCCTGCTCTCTTGTAGCTCATAATATAAAAAGGAAGACATACTATGAACAAATAATTTGAAAGTGAGCTGAATGCTATGGAGTAGAGAATTATGAAACAATTAAAATACAGACCTACCTTACTGGGGGTAGGTGACAGGCAAAATTTCTTTATTCAAGTGATACTTAAGCTTAGAATGTAAAGATTTATAGCTGTTAGCCATTCCAGTAGTGATGAGGATGGAAGGTGGCAGATGGAGAAGAAAATATTTCAGAGAGATGGAATAGGTTGAGTGAATGTCTTGATTATGGGAAAATTAATGTCACATTTTAGAAAGTAAAAGAAGGCCAATATGGCTAGGGTGTAGAGAGGAGGAGGATGATAATACAGAGACACAGTATTATGCTGATCATATTATGTGGTCAATACTAAATTTGAACCTTATTCCAAGGTCATAGAGGAGATATTGAAGGGATTTAAACAGGGACTGACATGATAAAATTTGCATTATTCAAAGCTAATTTTGGCATCAGAGGATGAGTTAGCTTTCAAGGAAGTCAAAAGTAGATATAGAAGGAGAATTAGGTGATGGAGAAATATGGAGGGATATAAGAGCACATGATGGTGACTCAGGCCATGGTAGTTTCAGAGGGGATGGGGAAGAATGATGGAGTAGAGAGGTACTTAGAAGATATTCGATCAGCAAGGACTGATCAAGAGGTATTATAACATACCTGCCTCATAGGGTTGTTTTGAGGCTTAAATAATTTAATACATGTAAAGTACTTAGAACAGGGCCTGACACAGACCATGTTTTCTTCAATTTTAAAAAGCACATTTTCTCCCTGTTTCTCTCCTTTTAATATTTCTAAAATCAAGATGAGTCTTACCTGTCAATAACATACTATTATTTACTTGGTGGCACTTTTACTTTTTTGGTGGTGTATAAAATATTAATGTGTCAAAATCAATGGCATCTTAGATTGGATGATTTTCATTAGTGGAGTGTTTCTAAAAAGTGAGATAGAATCCTCTCCATTTCCACCACAGGGCTTGGTCCAGAGTAGGATTGAGTGTGAAGAGTTGACTATGTGACACTTGAGTTTCCTCGGGAGTTAATCAGTGTACTTGTGGACACACAGCAAGCTAAGCAATATGATGTAAGAGAGCTTCTTGTAAAGGATGGATCTCTCTTAATCCAGAAAAAAGATTAACCCTATCATTCATGCAGCTTCCTTTACATACTAAGCACAACTATAATTTTTTTTAACAAGAATTTAATCCTAACAATCAGTGAAGTAAGTGACAGCATGACCAGTTTGCTTTTGAGGAAACAGAGGCTATGAAAGTCCAAGATTACACACAATATATCTGATCTGGGGTTTAAACACAAGTCTGTGTTACTCCAGAATCTTTCTCTTACACCATGCTGTATCTTACAAAGTCAGTTCCCGAGTTGAGGGAGAGAATTTGATCTGTTTTTGAATGGCCTTAAAGCATCTCATTTACTCAACCAATATTGATTAGTTGCTTATATGCCAGGCATTATGTAAGGAGCAAGAGATGAATGAATGAACTAAATAGAAAAAGGATCTTACTCTTGTGTAATTTATAACCCAGTAGGGGAAGATAGACTATATAATTTTAATTGAATAAATAAATAATTGAAAGTTATGAGAAGTAATAGGAAGGAAACACAAAATTCTTTGGTAGGGGAAAGCAGAGGACAGGTAATTAGATGGGGCAATTTGAGACAGCCTTTCTAAGAAGACAGCAAACTAGGGGCATAGACTAGGAATAGAGAAGTTAGATAGGAAGCAGATCTCCAATTAGGGAAGTAAAAACAGAAACCAGGAGAACAATTTAAAGGATATTGTACTATACTGGAGAACCTGGCAGTCACCACTTTAGTCAATTAATCAAACTTAGCATCAGAACATAAAAAATCCTGTGTCTCCTGTTGTGATGCATTAAGAAGGACACAAAATTGCTTATATCGTATTCTTGCCAGGAACCCATAACTTCAGTATAATCATGAGAAAACAGTAGAAAAACTAAAGTTGAGAAACATTTTACAGAATAACTGGTCTTTTTTCTTCAAAAATTTCAGTGTCATAAAAAACAAAGAAAACTTGATAGAGATCCCAGATTGAAGAACAGATATGACAACTAAATGCAATGTCTAATACTAGATTGGATCCTGTACCAAGAAAAATAGCTATAAAGGACATTATTGGTACAATTGGTGAAATTAGAGTATTGACTCAAGGTTAGATAACAATATTTTATCAATGATAAATGTCTTGATTTTGATAATTGTGTATAAGTTTTTATACGAGTGTAATATTGTTTAAGTATGCAATGAAATATGTGTACAGAGGCACATTGTGGCAAATGCTAGCAGTTGATGAATATGGGCAAACAGTATGTTCTATTCTTGGAAATTGTTGAAAGTTTTAAATTATTTCAAGGTAAAAAGTAAAAACAAAGAAAACAAAAATGAAGTAGGGAGGCTCAGCATCATTTTAGTGTAGGCAAATTAAAAGCCTATTATAGGAGTCTAGATAAATGATAAGGATAGCTTGTATGAGAGTGGTTTGTCAAACTGTTACAATTTGACTGCACATATATATTATATTGCATGTAAATACATATACACAATATACTGCACATGCTTTTAAATTTACGTATATGTACTATTCATTGTTTCTAAGAATGTTTAGAGCTTTATCTTTTTAAACTTACATACTTATCAAAGGAATAAAGCCAACCACAAAATAAGAAGAATTAATTAAAAAAGATACATACAGCCTGCTATTAACAGCAACATTATTTATAATTGCCAAGATATGGAAGCATTGTGATATCATTTAGAAACAAAAGAGATGGGACTGGTTGATAGTATAGATAAGGTAGATGATGTAGGCGAAATTGAGTAATTGGTGTTAAAAGAGGCAGTGATGCATAGAGTTCAAATTTCTGAAGTCATTTATGTGATTTTTGACCATGGGCTAGTAACTGAACGTCTAAGACTCTATTTCTGTTTTTCCCTCTTCTTCTTCTTCTTTTTTTTTTTGAAGTAGAGTTGATTTACAATGTTGTCTTGGTTTCTGGTGTACAGCAAAGTGATTCAGTTATATGTTTATACATTCTTTTTCATATTCTTTTCCATTATAGTTTATTACAGGATACTGAATATAGTTCCCTGGGCTATACAGTAGGACCTTGTTGTTTATCTATTTTATGTATAGTAATTTGTATCTTATAATTCCAAACTCCTAATTTATTCCTCCCTGCTTTCCCCTTTGGTAACCACAAGTTTGTTTTCTATGTCTATGAGCCTGCTTCTGTTTTGTAAATAAGTTCATATGTATCATATTTTAGATTCCACATATGAGTGATATCATATGATATTTGTCCTTCTCTGTCTCACTTCACTCAGTATGATACTCTCTAGGTCCATCCATCTTGCTGCAAATGGCATTATTTCATTATTTTTTATGGCTGAGTAATATTCAATTGTATATATTATATATACCACATCTTCTTTATCCAATCATCTGTTGGTGGACATTTAGGTTGTTTCCATGTCTTGGCTATTGTAAATACTGTTGCCGTGAGCATTGGGGTACATGTATCTTTTCGAATTAGAGTTTGCTCCAGATATATGCCCTGGAGTGGGATTGCAGGGTCATGTGGTAACTCTATTTTTAGTTTTATAAGGAACCTCTATACTGTCCTCCAAATTGGCTTCACCAATTTACATTCTCACCAACAGTGTAGGAGGGTTACTTTTTCTCCAACACTTATTATTTGTAGACTTTTCAATGATGGCCATTCTGACTAGTGTGAGGTGATACCTCATTGAGTTTTGATTTGCATTTCTCTAATAATTAGCAATGTTGAGCATCTTTTCATGTGCCTATTGGCGAGCTGTGTGTCTTCTTTGGAGAAATGTCTATGTAGCTCTTCTGCCCATTTTTGATTGGGTTGTTTCTTTTTTGTTCTTGTTATTGCCTTGTATGAGCTGTTTGTATATTTTAGAAATTAAGCCCTTGAACTTAATTTCTAATATGTAAAATAGGGGTAACACTATTTACCTCATGATGGTGTGGCAAGATTAAAATTATATCGGGATAATATTTGTATGTTAGTATCCATTGAGTCTGGGGATGCTTTTAGCATTTTGTTATTAAGTGTGGTGTTTCCTGTAGACTTTTTGTTATATATTTTATCAGATTAAAGAAATTTCCTTCTATTCCTAGTTTGCTTATGGTTTTAACTAGAAATAGATATTACATGAAAAACGTTTGATTAAATTCACCAATTGAGATGATGAAATGAATTTTCTCCTTACCTGTTGTTATCGTGAATTATGTAGATTTTTCAAATATTAAACAAAACTTGCATTCTTGAAATGAATACAAATTAATTATGACATATTCTTTTCATATACTGTTAGATTTGGTTAGCTAATGTTTTTTTTAATTTTTTTTGCATCTATGTTCATTAAAAGTATTGGCCAAAAAGCTTTTTTATGTCCTGGTCAAATTTTGATGTGAAGGAACTGCTGTTCTTAGAAAACAACTTTATTCTGTGGAATTGGTTATATAAGGTTAGTGTGATATCTTCCTTAAATGTTTGGTAGAAAGTAATAGTGAAGTCATCTAGGCTTTACATTTTTTAAAGGTTTTTTAAATTGAGATATAATTAACATATAATGTTCTGTAAATTTAAGGTATACATTGTGATGGTTTTATACATGTATATATTGTGAAATGTTTACCAGAGTAGGATTAGTTAACACATCCTTCATCTCACAAAATTACCATCTTGTTGTTGTTATGATGAGAATATTAAAGCTCTACTCTCATAGCAACTTCAAGTATGTAATATAGTATTGTTAACAATAGTCACCATGCTGTACTTAGATACCCCAAACTTATTCATATTATAACTGAAACTTTGTACCCTTTGACCAACATCTCCCCACATCCCCTGCATTTAACCCCAGCCAACCATCATTCTACTCTGTTTCTATTAGTGCAATGATGCAGGTTACACATATAAGTGATATCATAATTTGTCTTTCTCTGTCTGACTTATTTTACTTAGCATGATGTCCTCAAGGTCCATTCAGGTTGTCACAAATGGCAAGATTTCCTTCATTTTTATGGCTGAATAAGATCCCATTTTATGTATATACTGTATATTCTTCATTCATCTGTGGATGGATACTTATGTAGTGTCCATGCCTTGGCTATTTGGAGTAATGCTGCAGTGAACATGGGAGTGCAGGTATCTCTTTGAGAGTGATTTCACTTCCATTGGATATATATGCAGAAGTAAGGTTGCTGGATTATATGGTAGTTTTATTTTTAATTTTTTAAGGAACCTCCATACTGTTTTCCACAGTGATGAACCAATTTACATTTTCACTAACAGTGCACAAAAGTTCCATTTTCTCCATATCCATGCCAGCATTTGTCTCTCTTGTCTTTTTGATGATAGCTATTCTAACAGATGTGAAGTGATATCTCATTGTGGTTTTGATTTACATTTCTCTGGTGATTAGTGATGTTGAGCATCTTTTCATGTACCTTTTGGCTATTTGTCTATCTTCTTTGGAGAAATGCCTTTTTAAGTCCTTTGCCCATTTTCTAATTGGACTTTTTTTTTTTTTTTTTTTTTTTGCTATTGAGTTGTATGGGTTCCTGTATATATTTGACATTGATTCCATATTGGATATACAATTTGTAAATATTTTCTCCTGTTGTGAATTTTGCCTTTTAATTTTGTTGAATGTTTCTTTTGATATGCAAAAGCTGTTTAGTTTGATGGAACCCCACTTGTTTATTTTTGCTTTTGTTGCTTGTGCTTTTGGTGACATTTCAAAAAAAATCATTGCCATTACCAGTGTCAAGGAGCTTTTCCTATAATGTTTTTCATAGGAGTTTAACAGTTTCAGGTCTTAGGTTTAAACCCTTAATCCATTTTGAGTTAATTTTTGTGAATGGTATAAGATAGGAGCTCAGTTTTTCTGCAGCTATCATTTCCCCACTGAGTATTCTTAGCTCCCTTGTCAAATATTTGTTGACCACATAGGTATGGGTTTATATTTACTTTTATGATTACTAAAGCTTTGTAATATAGTTTGAAATCAGGAAGTATAATGTCTTGAGCTTTGTTCTTTCACAGGATTGTTTTGGTGATTTGGGATCTTTTGCATATGAATTTTAGGATGAATTTATGAATTTTTTTCTATTTCTGTGAAAAATGCAATTGGAATTTTGATTGGAATTGTATTGATTTGTAGATCACTTTGGGTGGTATGGACATTTTAACAATATTAAGTCTTCTGATCTATGACATGGGCTATCTTTCCATTTATTTGTGTCTTCATCAATTTCTTTTATTAGTGCCATAATTTTCACTATATGGCTCTGTCACATCCTTGTAAATTTATTCCTAAACATTTTATTGTTTTTTGATACTTTGATATTTTAAATGAGATTTTCTTAATTTCCTTTCTGAAAGTTCTTTCTTAATGTATAGAAATGTAAATGATTTTGTATGTTAATTTTGTACTTTGCAATATTACTGATTTGTTTATTAGTTGTGACAGTCTTTTGGTGGATTATTTAGAATTTTCTACATACAAGGTCATGTCATCAGCAAACATAGACAATTTTACTTCTTCTTTTCTAATTTGGATGCCTTTTATTTCTTGCTTGAGTGCTGTGACAAAGACTTCCAGTATTATGTTGCATAGGAGTGGTGAGAGTCTTACTCCTGACCTTACAGGAAAAGCTTTCAACCTTTCACCATTGAGTTTGATGTTAGCTTTGGGTTTGTCATGTATGACTTTTATTACATTGAGTTATGTTCCTTTTATACCCAATTTGTTGAAAGTTTTTATCAGGAAAAAATTTTGCATTTTGTCAAATTCTTTTCTGTGTCTATTTGAGATATTCATATGATTTTTGTCTTTCATTCTATTAATGTGGTATATCACATTTATTAATTTGTGTAGGTTGAACCAACCTTGTATCCCAGGGATATATTCCACTTGATTGTATTGTATGATCTTTATAATATTCTGTTGAGTTAGATTTGCCAGTATTTGTTGAGAATTTTTGCATCTATAAATCATTAGGAATATTGGCCCGTAGTTTTCTTTCCTTGTAGTGTCCTTACCTGGCTTTGGTATCACAGTAATGCTCTTGTAAAATAAGCGTGGGAGTGTTCCCTTCTCTTCAATTCTTTGGAAGAGTTTCAGAGGGATTGGTGTTAATTCTTCTTTAAATGTTTAGTAAAATTCACGCATGAAGCCATCTGCTCCTGGGCTTTTCTTTGTTAGAAGTTTTTTGATTAGTGATTCAGTATCCTTCTCCTTACTTGCTATTGGTCTGTTCAGATTTTGTATTTCTTCATGTTTCAGTTGTGTTAGGTTATATGTGTCCAGAAATTTATCCATTTCTTCTACATTGTCTAATTTGTTGACATATAATTGTTCATAGTAGTGTCTTATGAACCTTTTAAATTTCCGTATCAGTTGAAATGTCTCCTCTTTTGTTTACAATTTTATTAGGGTCCTCTCTCTTTTTTCTAGCTAAAGTTTTGTCAATTTTATTTATATTTTCGAAAGGTCTTAGTTTCACTCATGTTTTCTATGGTTTCTATTGTTTATTTATTTCATTTATTTCCACTCTGATCTTCATCTCCTTCCTTTTGCTAACTTTGGATTTACTTTGTTCTTCTTTTTCCAGTATCTTCAGGTGCAAAGTTATATTTTTTATTTGACATCATTCTTTTTAAAATGTAGGCACCTACTACTGTAAACATCTCTCAACACTGCTTTTGCTGCATTCTATAAGTTTTGGTATGCTGTATCTTTATTTTGTTTGAATATATTTATTTATTTCCCTTTAGATTTTACCTTTGACTCATTGGTTGTTCAAGGGTATAATGTTTAATTTCCATGTATTTGTGAATTTTCCATTTCCTCTTGTTATTGATTTCTAGTTTAATATGATTTTGTTTGGAAAAGGTATTTGGTATGATTCCGGTCTTTAAAAATTTGCCTAGACTTGTTTATAGCCTAATATATGATTTTTCCTAGAGAATATTTGATGTGCACTTGGAAAAAATGTGTATTCTGTTTCTGTTGGATGGAATGTCCTATATATTTCTGTTAGGACCATTCAGTCTAAAGTATAGTTCAAGTTCAGTGTTTCCTTATTGATTTTATGTCTGGATGATCTATCTATTTTTCAAAGTGGGGTATTGAAGTCTCCTATTATTATTATTGCATGGTTGTCTATTACTCCCTTCAGATCTGTTAGTATTTGCTTAATATATTTAGGTGCTCCAATGTTGGATGTATATATATTTACAATTGTTTTACCTTCTTGATGAATTGAATCCTTTATCACTATATAAGTACAGCCACTCCTGCTCTCTTTTGATTTCTGTTTGTATGGACAATCTTCACTTTGAGCATATATGTGTCCTTGAAACTGTAGTGGGTCTCTTTTAGGCAGTATATAGTTAGTTCTTGTTTTCTTAATCCATTCAGCCACTTACGATTTTTTATTGTAGATTTTAATCCATTTATGTTTAAAGTAATTATTGATACTATTGCTAGCTTGTTCGTTTTTTCTGGCTGTTTTGTAGTTCCTTTGTTCTTTTCTTTTTCTCTTGCTTTCTTCCTTTCTGAATTGATTCCATAGTGGTATATTTTGATTCACTCCTCTTTATCTTGTGTGTATTTACTGTAGGTTTTTGTGTAGGTTTTCGTTTTGTGGTGACCTTGAGGCTTACTTGAAACATCTTTTAAATATAACAGTCCATTTTAAGCTGATAACTTTGATCTCTTACAAAAACTACACTTTTACACCCCATTTTATATTTTGTGGTCCCAATTTATATCTTTTTATTGAAGTGTAGTTGATTTACAATATTATATTGATTTCAGGTGTATAGCATAATATTTCAGTATTTTTGCAGATTATACTCTAATATAGGTTATTATAAGATAATGGGTATGATTCCCTGTGCTATACAGTATATATTTGTTGCTTATCTATTTTATACATAGTAGTTTGCATCTGTTAATCCCATACCCCTAATTTGCCCCTCCTCCCCTCTCTCTTTTGGTAAACACAGGTTTGTTTTTGATATCTGTGAGTCTGTTTTGCATATACACTCATTTGCATTATTATTTAAATTCAACATATAAGTGATATTATACAGTATTTTTCTTTCTCTGTCTAACTTATTTCACTAAGCAGAATAACGCCATTTGCAGCAACATGGATGCTCCTGGAGAATGTCATTCTAAGTGAAGTAAGCCAGAAAGAGAAAGAAAAATACCATATGAGATCGCTCATATGTGGAATCTAAAAAACAAAAACAAACAAACAAACAAACAAAAACAAAGCATAAATACAGGACAGAAATAGACTCATAGACAGAGAATACAGACTTGTGGTTGCCAGGGGGGGTGGAGGGTGGGAAGGGATAGACTGGGATTTCAAAATTGTAGAATAGATAAACAAGATTATACTGTATAGCATAGGGAAATATACACAAAATCTTATGGTAGCTCACAGAGAAAAAATGTGACAATGAGTGTGTATATGTCCATGTATGACTGAAAAATTGTGCTGAACACTGGAATTTGACACAGCATTGTAAAATGATTATAAATCAATAAAAAAATGTTAAAAAATAATATTGTCTACATGAACAAAGTATTGCCATTATAGTTATTTTTAAGACTTCTGTCCTTTAACAGTTATACTAGAGTTAAATGTTTAACAAACCATCATATTACAGTGTTGTCCTGAATCTGACAGTATACTTTTATTTATTTATTTATTTATTTTTTAAATGAAAAACGGATATTTATTTCTCACAGTTTTGGAGGCTGGGAGTCTGAGATCAGGGTACCAGAACTGTCAGGTTCTGGTGAGAGCTCTCTTTCAGGTTGTAGACTGCCATCTCTGACTGTATACATACCTTAACCAATGTGTTGTATATTTTCATATGTTTTATATGACTAATTACAGTCCTTTTGTTTCAGCTTAAAGAACACCTTTCAGCATCTTTTGTAAGGCAAGTCTGATGGTGATGTATTCCCTCAACTTTTGTTTGCAAAAGTATTTATCTTTCCCTCATTTCTGAAGGAGAACCTGGCTGGGTAAAATATTTTTGTTTGGCAGATTTTGTGTTCTTTCAGCACTTCCAATATATCATGCTACTCTTTCCTGGCCTGCAAGGTTTCTGCTGAGAAATCCATTGCAAGCATTATGGGGTCTCCCTTCTATGAGAGAAAAATTTTCTCTTGCTGTTTTTAAAATTCTCTTTGTCTTTGATTATCCACAGTTTCACTATAATGTGTCTTGGAGAACATTGTTTTGAATTGAAATTATGGCATGATCTCTTAGGTTCATGAACCTGGATGTCCAGATCTCTCCCAAGTTTTGGGAAGTCCTCAGCTATTATTTCTTTAGATAAGTTTTTTGCCCCTTTCTCCTTCTCTCCTTCTGGGACCCAATGATGAGCAGATTTTTTTCTATTAATGGTGTTGTATAGGTTTCATAGGCTTTCTTCATTCCTTTTCATTCTTTTTTTTTTTTTTTTTGCTTCTCTGACTGTATAATTTAAAGTGATCTGTCTTGAGTTCATTGGTTTCTTCTGCTTGGTGTAGTCTGATATTGAAGCTCTGTATTGCATTCTTCATTTTACTCATTATATTCTTCGGCTCCAAAATTTCTGTTTTTTAAAAATGTTTTTTGTTGTTAAACCTCTTATTTTGTTCTTGAATTTTTTTCTGATTTCCTTAAATTGTTTATGTGTATTCCCTTGTAGCTTTCTGAGATTTTTAGAACTATTATTTTTAATTCTTTGTTGGGCAGTTCCTTATCTCCAATACTTTTTGGTTATTTCCAAGATGTTAAAGGTGTTCCTTTGGTTGTGTCACATTTCCCTGACTCTTTGTGATCCCTGTAGCCTTGTATAGATGTCTGTACATCTTTAAATCCAGTCACCTCTTCCAGACTATGGACTGACTTGGATAAGAAAAGACTTTCACCTGTGGATGAGGGCATGCTTGAGCATGGGTCTAGTGGTACAAGCCCCCAAGTGCTGGGGTATATTCATGCTCTGGGGTCAGGGAGATGTGATGTCTCACTCACTCAGGCAGCAGGGTCCAACAATGTTGAATAGTGCATGGTCCTTGGTGAGCACTGCAGTGGTGGTGAGGGGTGTCCACAGTGGCTGCAAGAGCTATTAGTGTCCTTAGATGGATCTTCTAGTCCAGCAGCTAGGGACCAGGACAGGCAGTGGTAGTGGCCAGAGTCAGTGTTGTGCACACCATCAGCTGCAGCTGCCTGTGTAGAGGTGGGTGCTGGTTGTAGACCCACATGTAGTGGTGAGGGCTGGGGCCAGCAGGAAAGGCCAGGGCCAGCTGTGAGTACACTGGCATCTGTGAGAACCTTGGCTGTGGATGTGCTCTCGTGTGGTTGCAGTGTCCTTTGTGAAGCTCACACATAGCAGTGGAAGCCATGATGGGAGCTGAACCAGTGTGGTGCAGGTGCTCAACTGGAGGAGCTAGTTACAGATAGTGTAGGCCAGTGACAGGAAACATGGCTAGATCTGGGCTCACAATCAGCTGTGGAGGCCCTGGCTGTTGGTACACACTCCTTTGGCTGCAAGGTCTCCCTATAGGTGCACTTATGGCAGTAGAGACTGGTGACAGGAGACAGGCCAGTGGTGTGCATGTACACAGCTATTAGGGGCAAGGCCCAAGCATGCACACAGCAATGGGGGTTAACTGGGGGGTCTAGGTTTATGTCTTGTACTTGCACAGCTGCAGAGGCCTGGGCTGGCTGCTAGTGTGGATCCCTGTCAGGGGTTGTAGGAGAGGGAACAGTGAGGGACTTAGGTGGCTACCACTTGTGAATGCAATTACCTATAAGGCAATAACTGGTGAAATCTGCATAGGGTTCACAGTGGCTATATTGGCCACTGGTTTCTTCAGTGGGAAAAGCTGTTGGAGTCTTCTGTAGAACAGGTCACTGAAAACCACAATTGCTTGTGCTGTGTGGCTGCTACTTGTAGCACCTGCTTTCTCTTGTTCCTAACCATCTCTGTATATCTCAGCTTTGCCATTCTGGGTGGAGTGAAGTCAAAGTGGGTCCTTTGTGCAGTGCTCCAAAAGGCTGGGAAGACTGTCACTCCCTTTTCCAGAGAGGGGAACTCTATCTTGCTGGGGAGTTCCCTCTTGGCATTGAGCAGTGCTGGCCTGGAGGACAGGATGATGCCAGCAAAATGAAACTGTTTATCCTTCACTTTTTGTGCAATTATTCCCAAGTTTTTTGTTCCATTGTGTTGCTGGTTTCTTAAGTTGACTCTTGAGCTCTCCCAGAGCCATTTTTCTTCATGTATAGCTATCTAATTATTGATATTTATTGGGAGATGGAGCCTGGGGTTTCCTATTTCTCCAACTTCATAATGTCCTTGAAAGAGTTTTAAGTTACAGGTTCAATTTCTTTAATATTGTGTGCTATTCTGATTTTCTATTTTGAATTGAGTCAGTTTTGAATCTTGCTAGCAATTTGTACCATTTCATTATATTTGCAAATTGATGACATAAAATTTTTTGTTGTATCTTATGACATTTTTAATATCTATAGGACCTGTAGTTTATATTCTTTCATTCATTCCATGTTTTGTTTGTGCTTTCTCTCCTTTTTTCTTCATCGGTCCTTCTAGAGGTTTATCAAATTTGTTGTTTTTTCCCAAAGAAATGATATTTGGGTTTGTTGATCCTCTTGATTATATATTATTTTCTGTTTCATTTATTTCTGTTCTTTCTTATTTAATTCTTCTGCTTTCTTTGGGTTTAAATTGCCTTTCTTGTTTTAGCTTAATGAGATGATGCTTAGTACAGTGATTTTCAACTTTTCTTCTTTGTTAATATATGCTTTTAAGGTCACAAATGTTTCTCTAAGTGTGACTTCAACTATAGTCCAAAAGTTTTCATATGTATTATTTTCAATATTATTTGGTTTAAAATAGCATCTCATTTTAATGTGATTTCCCCATAGACAAAGGTTTATTTAGAAGTGTATTTATTTTTCCCCATTTTAACAGCTTTTTTTGAAGCTAAATTGGTATACTACACATGTACAATTTGATATGTTTCAACATACTTATATACCCATGATCAAGATAAGAAGCAACAATCAAGATAATGAACATATTAGATCCCTCAAAGTTTCCTCCTGTAATTTCTTTCCTCCCAAATGATGTAAATAATTGTCATTTCATTATTTTTTCTTGCTTAATTGCACTGTGACCAGAGAACATACTCAATAGAATTTTTAATTCTTTGAAATTTGTTGAGCGTTGCTTTTTGGTCTATAACAGAAGTCAGCAATTGTGGTCTACAGACCAAATCTAGCTTATTGACTGTTTTTGTATGGTCTTCAATCTAAAAATGTTTTTTTACATGTTTAAAAAAGGGTTAAAAAAGAAAAATATGTGATCGTGAGCTCATGGGGCTCACAAAGCCTAAAGTATTTATTATCCAGCCCATCACAAAAAAGTTTGCTGACCTCTGGCCTAATACATGTTCAGGATATGTAAATGATCCATATGTTTATGGGAAGAACATCTTTTCTCCAGTTGTGAGGTATACTGTCCCATATTAGTCAGTTAGGTCCAATTTATTAATATTATTCAGATGTGGTATACCCTTACTGATGGTTCGTTTTCCTCCTTGTTCCATCAACTGCTCCAGTTGAACAAGTTGTCCTTGTCCTGGTTACTGAGAAATAGTATTAAAATATCCCAGTGTGATCTTGTATTTGTTGATTTCTCATTGTGGTTTTGTATAGTTTTGTTCATCTCATATTGTGCATCATATCTTTTGAGGCAATATTAGTTGCATTCAAACTTAGAATTGTTATATCTTTCTGGTGAATATAATCTTTAATCATTCTGAAGTGTCTCTTTTTATTACTGGAAAATATTTTTGCCTCAATGTCTACTTTGTCTGATATTGATTTAGCCACACCAGCTTTCTTTTGATTAATTTTGATTGGTGTATCTTTTTCTAGTTTTTATTTTCAACCTTCCTGCATCCTTATATTTTAGATGTGTATCTTGTATGTATCATATTGTCTTTGTACATCCAGTCTGATGATGTTTGCATTTAATCAGAGCATCTGATCAGTTTATATATAATGTAATTATTAGTATATTTGTAAATACCCATTATATAGAAAGTTTTCTATTTATCCTGACTGATTTTTAAGAGTTTGCTAGGCAAAGGGCTATTGGGTTTATGGGGATATGATGTCTGTGCCAGAAAGATAACATGGTGGGATCAGAAAGGAGGACCGTGTGGCTTGAGATTGGTAGATGTAAATAAAGGGCTGAAGAAGTAGTTTGGACCTGACTGTGCAGTTATTTTGTGCCAAAGCTAATAATTTTTAATTTCCTTAAGATTATTCTGAATGCTTTGGAGTATTTAAAGTGGTGAGGGAGGTACTGACAAAATGAAATTTGAAAATGCTAAGTTTGGCTGCAGTGTGTAGAATGGATGAGGAGACAAGTAGATTCCAGGAAACCAGTTAGCACAGTATCAGATACAAGGTAGATACTTAGTAAATATTTCTTGTGTGAATGAGGCTTTAGCAGTGGTCAAGAGTGAGTTCATGACAACTTGTACTAGGATTGTGGTGGAACATGTGAAGAGAAATAAATATTTTGAAAGGGGCTTAGGGAGTAAAATTGGTAGAAATTTAGCTAGAGTAATATGGAGATGTTGGAGAGGGAGATGTGAAAGATAACATAGGTTTCTGGTTCTGCAGTTGGATAGATGATGGTATCGTTCCCTGAGACAAGGAATAATGGAAGAGTATTTGGTTTTGGAAGAATGCTAGGATCCAGAGAAAACAAATCCTGTTGCATAGTTCAAAAATAGAATAGAATAGAATAGAATAGAATAGAATAGAATAGAATAGAATAGAATAGAATAGAATAGAATAAAAAAATGATATGCAACAGAATTTTTTGCTCTTATCACAATCTTCAGCAATCCTGTTTTGTCCCCCAATCTTACAACAGCTAACTTTTAATGTATTAGTTATTTTTCCATAGTTTTAAAATGCAAATATCTTGTTGTTTTAGAGTGTATAACTAATTGCTTTTGAAGTTGAATATATTTTTATATGTTTATTATACATTTGTAATATGTTGTGAATTTTTTTGTGTATATCCTTTGCTCAATTTCATATTTTGTTTCCTTTTACTTACTGATTCATATTAGCTCCTTCTTTGTTAGGAATGTTAATGTTTTGTTTCTAAATCCCAGTCTGTTGTTTAACTTTATTGATGAGGTCTTTTTGTTACATAGAAGTTTAAAGTTAATGTATACTTAAATCTCTTTCTTTTCATGGCTTATGAGTTTTAGGTTTTACTTAGCAAGCTCTTCCCCACCTCAAGAGTACATTCAGTATTTGCTGTTTACATGTAGTAGAATTATATTCCATTGTGCACGATAGATCTCACATTTTTTCTAAATGGATAGCCATTTGTACAGTGCAATTTATTGAATAGTCCATAATTTCCTCATTGATAATAAATTGTTCCTTCATCCTACACCAAATTCCTATATACATATGGATCTGTTTTGGGGACCTTCTGTTTAATTACAATGATTCTTTTTTTTTCTATTTTTACCTTTGTACCAAGCTTTAATTTTTTAAAATTTGCTTTTTTAATAAGTACTTCATATTCAAAGGTCATAATCCAAAGGTTGCAAAGTGGTATACAGTGAAAAATAAATAAATCTCCTTCTCATTCTTAAGCAAACAGCCACCCAGTTTTCCTCCCAAGAGGCAACAACTGTTACCAGTGTTTTGGTGCATATACATATCAACATGAAAATATTCTAGTACTATAATATTTTATTTGTTAGATTTATAGTATGTTCTGTTCTTTATTAGGTCAAATGACCTCTTATAGTTTTTTAAAAGTTAGTTGCGGTGGGAATGCAGTTTGGTGCAGCCACTGTGGAAAACACTGTGGAGAGTCCTCAAAAGACTAGGAATAGACTTACCGTACGACCCAGGAATCCCACTCCTGGGCATATATCCAGAAAGAACCCTACTTCAGGATGACACCTGCAACCCAATGTTCACAGCAGCACTATTTACAATAGCCAAGACATGGAGAGAGCCTAAATGTCCATCAACTGATGACTGGATAAAGAAGATGTGGTATATTTATACAACGGAATACTATTCAGCAATAAAAACCAACAACATAATGCCATTTGCAGCAACATGGTCACTCCTGGAAAGTGAAGTCATTCTAAGTGAAGTAAGCCAGAAAGAGAAAGAAAAATACCATGTGAGATTGCTCATCTGTGGAATCTAAAAAAAAATAACAAACAAAAACAAACAAACAAAGCATAAATACAAAACAGAAATAGACTCATAGACAGAATACAAACTTGTGGTTGCCAAGGGGGTAGAGGGTGGGAAGGGATAGAGGAATTTCAAAATTGTAGAATAGATAAACAAGATTATACTGTATAGTACAGGGAAATATATACAATATCTTATGGAAGCTCACAGAGAAAAAAATGTGACAATGAATATATGTATGTTCATGTATAACTGAAAAATTGTGCTCTAAACTGGAATTAGACACAACATTGTAAAATGATTATAAATCAATAAAAATGTTAAAAAAAGGTTAGTTGCAAGCAATGCCTTACAAACTTTAAGATAAACTTGAGAAGTTTTAATTTTAGAAAATGGTGTTAAGACTTTTATTAGGATTACATTGAATTATAAATAAATTTGGGAAAATTGGTATATTTTAGTTAATTAGGATCTCTCCAGCCAGAAACATGCTATCTTGCCATTTATTCAGTTCTTTTCAGTAGTTTTTTTTTTTGCTTAAACTTTTTTTTTATTGAAGTATAATATACACAGAGAAAGTGCAAAATCAAAGTGTACAACTCAGTGAATGTTTTTCAAACATACAAACGTGTGTAACCAACATCTGGATCAGGAAATAAATGACATCTGAAACCATCCCTTCATGATTTTTCTCAGTCACTGTCCATACTCCCCTCCTCAAAGATAACTGGCATCTTGATTTCTTCTGCTACAGATTTGTTGCACCTGTTTGTGAACTTTTTATATAAGCAGGATATTATAGTATATTCTCCCTTGTATACGGCTTGTATCACTGAACATAATGTTTTTGAGATTCTTTTATGGTTTTATACCAGCTACAGTTCATTAATTTCCAGTACTATGTAGCCATCCATTCTATAAATAAACCACAACTTATATATTCATTCTACTGTTGATGATGGGATTTTGTTGTGTCTAGTTTTATATTATAATGAATAATGTTGTAGTAAAATAGTTGTTTACACTTTTTTGTTGAAGACATCTATATTTCTGTTGTTTGTATAACTAGGAATGGGATTGCTGGGCCATAGGGTATGCATATGTTCAACTTATTAGAAACTGACAAGGAGTTTAAAAAATTTTTGCACCAATTTACACATCTGCCCTATAACTCTCCATTCTTTCTAGCACTTAGTACTGTTATACTTTTTAAATTTAGCCATCATAATAAACGTAGCTTGGAATGTCATAGTAGTTTAAATCTGCATTCCTTGATAACTTCCTTATGAACTTGATCATGGTTTCAAATGCTGTTTGCTTTTTGAATGTCTTAAATATTTTTGAAAGGTCTTTTCAAATAATTTGTGCATTGTCTATTTAATTGTCTATAATTTTCTTACTAATTTATAGTTCTTAATATTCTGAGTACTAGTCCATTGTCAGACATATGTATTGCATACACTCCCATCCTTTTCACTCTCATGTTTTTTGATAAACAATGATTCTTAATTTTAATGTAATCTAATTGATCAGCCTTTTATTTCATGGTTAGTACTTTTTGTTCCATTTAAGGAATCCTTGCCTACCCCAATATCATAAAAATATTATCCTAAGCTATCATTTAGAAACTGCATATACACATTATATATACTCATATATTGATATACATTTGTATACCCACACATATATAAGTATATAAATGTGTGTGATTGATGTGAGATAGGGTTTGAGAATCATTCATTTATATTTGGATATCCAACAGATATTCAATTAATTACAATATTTTTAAAAAATTATTTGTAATCTAGTACTGTAATTCTCTAACTTTGTCCTTCTCCTAAATTTTAGAATCAGGTTGCCAATTTCCATACAGTAAAGAACCTCTTGGAATCTGTACGGAAATTGCACTGAATTTATCAGTCCGTGTAGGGGTAATTGTTATTTTTACAAAATGGAATCTTCCAGCCTATGAACATGTATAACTGTCCATTTATTTAGATTTTTATTTTTCCTATTTTTGTATCTGCTTATGGATATTGTATAATTTAAAAAATTTATTCTTATTGTTATTTCATGCTATTATAAGTATACTTTAAAAATTTTGTTTTCTAAACATTTTTGTGGTTGTACAAAAATACAATCAATTTTTTTGAACAATATAACATTTTTTATTGATTTATAATCATTTTACAATGCTGTGTCAAATTCCAGTGTAGAGCACAATTTTTAAGTTATATATGAACATACATACATTCATTGTCACATTTTTTTCTCTGTGAGCTACTATAAGATCTTGTGTATATTTCCCTGTGCTATACAGTATAATCTTGTTTATCTATTCTACAATTTTGAAATCCCAGTCTATCCCTTCCCACCCTCTGCCCTCTTGGCAACCACAAGTTTGTATTTAATGTCTATGAGTCTATTTCTGTTTTGTATTTGCGCTTTGTTTTTTTTTTTGTTTGTTTGTTTGTTTTTGTTTTTGTTTTTTAGATTCCACATATGAGCGATCTCATACGGTATTTTTCTTTCTCTTTCTGGCTTACTTCACTTAGAATGACATTCTCCAGGGACATCCATGTTGCTGCAAATGGCATTATGTTGTTGGTTTTTATTGCTGAATAGTATTCCATTGTATAAATATACCACATCTTCTTATCCAGTTATCTGTTGATGGACATTTAGGCTGTTTCCATGTCTTGGCTATTGTAAATAGTGCTGCTATGAACATTGGGTTGCAGGTGTCATCCTGAAGTAGGGTTCCTTCTGGATATGTGCCCAGGAGTGGGATTCCTGGGTTGTACGGTAAGTCTATTCCTAGTCTTTTGAGGACTCTCCACAGTGTTTTCCACAGTGGCTGCACCAAACTGCCTTCCCACCAGCAGTGTAGGAGGGTTCCCCTTTCTCCACAGCCTCTCCAGCATTCGTTGTTTGTGGATTTTTGAATGACGGCCATTCTGACTGGTGTGAGATGATACCTCATTCTAGTTTGATTTGCATTTCTCTGATAATTAGTGATACTGAGCATTTTTTATGTGCCTATTGATCATTTGTATTTCTTCTTTTGAGAATTGCTTCTTTAGGTCTTTTGCCCATTTTTGGATTTGGTTGTTTGGTTGTTTCTTATTAAGTCGTATGAACTGCTTATATATTCTGGAGTTCAAGCCTTTGACATATTTCACAGAACTAGAACAAATCATAATCAAATGTATATGGAACCATCAAAGACCTAGAATTACCAAAGCATTACTGAAGAGAAAGAAAGAGGCTGGAGGAATAACTCTCCCAGACTTCAGACAATACTAGAGAGCTACAGTCATCAAGACAGCATGGTATTGGGACAAAAACAGACATATAGACCAATGGAACAGAATAGAGAGCCCAGAAATGAATCCACAAACTTTTGGTCAACTCATCTTTGACAAAGGAGGCAAGAATATACAATGGAATAAAGACAGTCTCTTCAGCAAATGGTGTTGGGAAAACTGGACAGCAGCATGTAAAACAATGAAGCTAGAACACTCCCTTACACCATACACAAAAATCAACTCAAAAAGGATCAAAGACTTAAACATAAGACCAGATACAATAAACCTCCTTGAAGAAAATATAGGCAAAACATTATCTGACATACACCTCAAAAATGTGCTCCTAGAACAGTCTACTCAAGCAATAGAAATAAAAGCAAGAATAAACCAACGGGACCTAATGAAGCTGTACAAGCTGTACAAGCTTCTGCACAGCAAAGGAAACCATAAGTAAAACAAAAAGACAACCTACGGAATGGGAGAAAATTTTTGCAAATGAAACAATGAATTTTTTAATATTGATCTTATACACAGAAATACTGCTGAATCCATTTATTAATAGTACTAACACCTGTAGTTTCATTAAATATTCAATTAATTTTAATTTCTTTTCTTTATCTCAAATTTTTATATATTTAATTTTTTCATACCTTATTATATACTCTAAGACCTCCAGTACAATGCTGAATGTAAGTGGAGATCAAAACATCTTGTGTTTAATTCCTGACTTGATGGAAGATTTTCATTATTTCACCATTAAGTATTTTTTTGCTGTATATTTTCATTGCAGATATCACTCATCAGATTAAGGGAGTTTCTTTTTATTTTCGTTTTGCAAAGACTTTTTTAAAAAATCATGAATGAATGTTGAATTTTCCCCCAGCTTAATTGAAATGTAACTGATATATGATATTGTGTAAGTTTAAGATATACAAGGTGATGATTTTATACACAAGTATACTGAGAAATTATTACCACAATAATGTTAGTTAACACATGAGTGGATTTTGAATTTTAACAGATTTAAATATTTTTTCTTATATCTTTTGAGTTGATCACATTTTTCTCCTTTGTTCCTTAAATGTGGTGAACTACATTAATTGATTTTCAAGTATTAAACCAACAATTTTTCCTTAGTATAAGCCCTACTTTCTCAGTTATTTTGTATAACAGGATGGGATATATGTGAATGTGTGTATGTGTGTGTGTTTTAGAGTTTTTGCATCCCTGTTCATAAGTGAGATTGGACTTCAGTTTTTCTTTATTTGTCAAGGTTTTGCTAGGTTTTGGTATTAAGGTTATGTTAGCTTCAAAAATGAACTGGGATGCAAAACTTTTTTTATACTTAGGGAGAGATTATGTAAGGTTTGTAGGAATTCATTGGTAATACCATCTGGCCCTCAAGTTTTCTTTTGGAGAACATTTTTGGTTATAGATTCAACTTCTTTAAGAGTTAGAGGATTATTCAGATTTTTAATTATCTTTCAAAATTTTAAATTATGTTTTAAGGAATTGTCCATTATTCTAAATTTTCACATTTTTGACATAAACTCTTTTAAAAATAACATTCTCCCATATTTTTAGTGTCTATTTGATCTTTAACGATATATTCCTTTCCATTCCTAACAGTGGGTATTTGTTTTCTCTTCTTTGTTATTAATCAGTCTTGCTAGTGGTTTTTTGTTTTCATTGGATCTTTTTTTAAATTGAGGCATAATTGACACACAACATTTTGTTAGTTTAAGGTGTAAATATAATGATTCAATATTTGTATATATTGCAAAATGATCACAATAAGTCTAGTTAACACACATCAACATGCATAGTTACAGATTTTTTTCTTGTGATGAGAACTTTTAATATTTATTCACTTATTCTTGCTTTTAAGAGTAGATAATTATTGTGAAAATGCTTCCTCAAACTTTTGTACGTTTAGAAGAGAATGATAAATATAAGACAAAATCATTTGTTTTTATTGTAGTTGAAGGGAAAATTTGTGCATGCTTCTGGAATAATTTTTCAGTTGTAGTTTGCTTTCAGATCAGGAGTTCAGCACATACATTTTGAAAACCAGGATACATTATTGTGCTGTAAACTGATGTGGTGAAGTTTTAAAAATAAAACATATGAAAAATGCTTTAAAATTCTTCTCTCTGACTTTAAGTAGGCTATAATATCTGTATGAAGATTTTATCCCTGGTGCCCTAAAATTATCATTATTTTTCATATATTTGTGTCTCTTACATTGTGGATTGTGTCTTTAGATTTTTTTTTAGTTGAAATGTTTTATCTTTTTATTTTCTTCATGATCTGGAAATTTGTTGTTATACTCGATTATTTAGAAGATTTTAGTGAAAATGTTACATACCCTCTAGAGACAATAGAGAAAATGGCATGAGTGTATTTTTCTTGCTGTGTGACAAAAATAATTGTTAAAACTGTAGATTTGCCTTAATAAAACAACAAGATTAAAAAATGATTTACTCTCTTAGCAACATTTGAACATGCAATACAGTATCACTAACTATAGTTTCCATGCTGTACATTATATCCTGGTGACTATTTTATAAAGGGAATATTGTACCTTTTGACTCCCCTTACCCATTTTGCCCACCCCCTGCCTATGCCAATCACCAGTCTGTTCTCTGTATCTATGAGCATGTTTGTTTATTTTTCTTAGAGTCTATGTATAAGTAAAATCATATGGTATTTTTCATTCTATGACTTACTTCACTTAGCACAATGCTGTCAAAGTCCTTCCATGTAGTCATAACAAGATTTATATATAACAAGATTTCCTTTTATATGGCTGAATAATATTCCATTATGTGTGCTTATATACACACGTATATAACATTTATTTATTTATTATTTTTAACTTTTTATTATTATTCTTTGATTGAAGTATACTTGATGTATAGTATTATATAAGTTACAGGTATACAATATAGTGATTTACAATTTTTAAAGTTTATATACCATTTATAGTAATTATAAAATATTGACTATATTCCCTGTGCTGTACAATGTATCTTTGTAGCTTATTTTATACATATAATTTGTACCTCTTAATCCCTGGCCCCTATACTGCCACTCCCCCTTGCCTTTCTCCACTGGTAACCACCAGTTTGTTTTCTATATCTGTGAATCTGTTTCTTTTTTGTTATATTCACTAGTTTGTTGTGTATTTTAGATTCCACATATAAATGTGATACAATATTTGTTTTTCTCTGTTGAACGTATTTCATTCCGTGTAATACCCTCCAAGTCTATCCATGTTGTTGCAAATGGAAACATTTAATTCTTTTTTAATGCTTATTTTTTATTGAAGTGTAGTTGATTTACAATGTTAGTTTCAGGTGTACAGCAAAGCAACTCAGTTATGTATTTACATACATACATATATAGTTTTTCAGTTTCTTTTCCATTATGGCTCATTATAAGAAATTGAATATAGTTCCCTGTGCTATACAGGAGGTCCTTGTTGTTCAAAAATTTTCATTCTTTTTTATGACTGAGTAGTAATCCATTGTATGTGTGTGTCTGTGTGTGTATCACATTTTCTGTATCTATTCATCTGTTGATGGACACTTTGGGTGCTTCCATATCTTGGCACTTGTAAATAATGCTGCTGTGAACATTAGGGTGCAAGTATCTTTTTGAATTAGTGTTTTTGTTTTTTCAGATATATATCCAAGAGTGGAATTGTTGGGTTGTATGGTACTTCTATTTTTAGTGTTTTGAGAAACTTCCAAACTACTTTCCAGAGTGGTTGCATCATTGTACATTCTCATCAACAGTGTAGGAGGTTTCCATTTCCTCCACATCCTAACCAACACTTGTTATTTGTGGGGTTTTTTTTTTTTTTTTTTTTGGATGATAGCCATTCTGTCAGGTGTGAGGTGATATCTCATTGTGGTTTTGATTTGCATTTCCATGATGATTATTAATGAGCATCTTTTCATATGCTTGTTGGACATCTGCATGTCCTCTTTGGAAAAATTTCTATTGAGGTCTTCTGTCCATTTTTTACTTGGGTTGTCTGTTTTTTTGATGTTGAGTTGTATGAGCTGTTTATATATTTAGGATATTAACCTCTTGTTGGTAATATCATTTGCAAATACTTTCTTGCATTTTGTAGGTTGTCATTTTTGTTTTGTTTATAGTTTCCTTTGTTCTGCAAAAACTTTTAAGTTTAATTAGGTCCCATTTGTTTATATTTTATTTCCTTTGTTTAGGAAACAGATTCCAAAAATTGCTATGATTTATGTCAGAATGTTCTGACTATGTTTTCCTATAGGAGTTTTATGGTTTCTGATTTTACATTTAGGTCTCTAATCCATTTTGAGTTTATTTTTGTAGATAGTGTGAGAGAATGTTGATGGGTGGGGCTGTCCCCAGGGTGAGTTGCAGCTGCTCCCACATCTCCAGGAGACTCTCCAAGATTAGTAGGTCGGTCTGGCCCAGGATTCTATCAGATTATTGCTTTTCTGTGTGTCAAAGGGTGTGTGAGTTTTTGTGTACACCTGTTAACAGTGAAGTTTCTGTTTCTCTCAGTCCTGTGGGACTCCTGGAATTAAGCCCCACTGGCCTTCAAAGCCAAATGCTCTGGGGACTAGCCTTCCCAGTGCAGAACTCCTGGCCTGGGGAGCCTGATGTGGGGCTCAGAACCCTCACTCCTGTGGGAGAACCTTGTGATATAATCTTTAGTTTGTGGGTCATACATCTTGGGGTATGGGATTTGACTATCATGAGACTGCCTCTCCTACCTGTTTTGTGATTCTTTCTTTATGTCTTTAGTTGTATATCTTTTCTGATAGGTTCTGTTTTTTTTTTCACCAGTAGTTATGCAAATTGTGGATTTTGTGTGCTTGTGAGAGGTGGTAAGGTCAAGGTCTTTCTACTCCATCATCTTGGCTGATCCTATACTACATTTTCTTTACCCATTCATTTGTCAGTAGACACTTAGGTTGTTCCATATCTTGGCTTTTGTAAATAATGTTTCAATGAACATGAGGGTGCATCTATCTTTTTGAGTTAGTGTTTTTGATTTCTTCCAATAAATACCTAGAAGTAGAATTGCTGAATCATATGGTAATTCTATTTTTAATTCTTTAGGGAACCTCAAAATTGTTTTCCATAGTGACTGCACCAATTTGCCATTCCCATCAAGAGTGTACAAGGATTCTCTTTTTTCCAGATCGTTGCCAATACTTGTTATTTCTTGTCTTTTTGATAATAACTATTCTAACAGGTGTAAAGTAATACCTCACTTTGGTTTTGATTTGCATTTCCTTGATAATTAGTGATGCTGAGCATCTCTTCACGTACCTGTTGGCTTCTGTATGTCTTTGGAAAAATGCGTATTGAGATTCTCTGCCCATTTTAAAATCAGTTTGTTTGAATTTTTGCTGTTGAGTTGAATAAGTTTTTTAAATATATTTTGTATATTAGCAGATTTTTAGATATGATTTGCAAATATTTTCTCCAATTCAGTAAGTTGCCTTTGCTTTTTTTTTTTTTTTTTTACTTTTTAATTGAAGTATAGTCAGTTTACAATGTTGTGTCAACTTCTGGTGTACAGCACAATGCTTCAGTCTTACATATACATACATATATTAATTTTCATATTCTTTTTCACTGTATGCCTTTGCTTTTTATTGATATGCAGAAGCTACTTAGTTGAATGCAATCCCACTTGTTTATTTTAGCTTTTGTTACCTTTTTATTGTCTTTGCTTTTGGTGGCAAGTAAAAAATTATTGCTAAGAAAGATGTCAAGGATTTTTTTCTTCAAAGAGCTTTATTGTTTCAGGTCTTACCTTCAAGTCTAATCCATTTTGAATTAATTATTGTGACTAGTATAAGATAATGGTCCAATTTCATTCTTTTACATGTAGCTGCACAATTGTCCCATCACCATTTATTGAAGAGACTATTCTCTCCCTCTCATATATTCTTGGCTCCTATTCTATTCCATTGATCTCTGTGTCTGTTTTTAATGCCAGGACCTTAGTGTTTTAATTACTATAGCTGTGTAATATAGTTTGAAATCAGGAAACATGATGCCTCCACATTTGTTCTTTCTCAAGATTCCTTTGGCTATTTTGGGTCCTTTGTGATCCCATACAAATTTTAGGATTGTTTGTTCTGTTTCTGTGGAAAATGCTAGGAAGTTTGGTGGGGATTGCATTAAATCTGTAGAATTTTTTGTGTAGTATGGCCATTTTAACAATATTAATTATTCTAATCCATGAATATGGATTATCTTTCCATTTGTTTGTGTCGTCTTATAGTTTAGGGTGTAGGTCTTTCATCTCCTTATTAAATTTATTCCTGGCTGTTTTATTCTTTTTGGTATAATTACAAATGTTATTGTTTACTTAATTTGCCTTTCTAATAGTTTGTTACTAGTTATAGAAACACAACAGTTTTCTGTATATTTATTTTGTATCTTGCAACTTTACTGAATTCACTTATTAGCTCTAAAAGGTTTTCTTTTTTGGGGGGATAGTCTTTAGGGTTTTTTATATATAATATACTATTTGCAAATAGTGACAGTTTTATTTCTTACTTTCCAATTTTGTTGCCTAATTTCTCTGTCAAAGACTTCTAATATTATGTTTATGTTGAATACAAGTGGTGAGAGTTGGCATGCTTGTCTTTCTCCTGATCTTAGAGGAAAGCCTTTCACTTTTAACACTGAGTATGATGTTATTTGTGGGCTTGTCATATATGGTCTTTATTATGTTGAGGTATGTTCCTCATTGGATCTTTAATAAAACAACCAACTTTTGGCTTTGCTGGACCTCTTTAATATAGATTTTTTATTTCATTATATTCTGATTTTATATTCATTTTTTCTTCTTACTTTCATTTTAATTTGCTTTTATTTGACTATTTCAGATGGCAAATTAGATTATAGGTTTAGATCCTTTTTTCTTTTCAAAAATGAGTGTAAGGCTATAAATTTCCCCTGGTAATGGCTCTGTTATATCCTAGTTATTTTCTTTTGCTATATTTTAATTTTCATATGGTACAAAACATTTTCTAACTTAATTTGATTTTTTTCTTTGACCTATGGTTTATTTAGAAGTGAACTACTTAATTTCCACATTGTGGTGAGTTTATAGTTATCTTCTTTATTAATGATGTCTAGATTAAGCTGTGGTCAGACGTCAAAAATATATTCTGATTTCACTCCTTTGATATCAATTTAGGTTTGCTTCATAGCTCATTTGACAGTAAATTTTATTTAAGGTCCATGGGCATTTCAAAAAAATTCAATTCTTATATTTTTTAATGCTTTGATTATATATGTATATGCATATATTTATAATTTAGGTTCTGTTTCTTAATCATTTCATTGAAATCTTACATATCTTTATTGAATTCTGATGGGCTATAATATCAATTATAGTTATTATATCCTAACTTCCAGTTATTATATTTTTTCAGTTCTAGAATATCTGTTCATTATTTTTGGGGGGTTATAATTTTTTATTTTAACGGAGGTACTGAGGATTGAACACAGGACCTCGTGCATGCTAAGCATGTGCTGTACCGCTGAGCTATACCCTCCCCCACGAATATCTGTTCATTTTATAGATAGAAGTATTGTGTGAAACTTTCCATTATATCTATTTTCTCAAATTAATCATCATTATTTTATAGTCTGTACTGGCATTTCCACTATGTGGATTGCATCTTAAACTTTTTTTTAGTATATGTTTCCTTTCTGAGTTTTAGCTCATTTCATTCATGAAAATTTTTGTTTGCATGCTGGGCATTGTAAATGAAAATGGAAAAGGCCCTGGTTGATGTTATCTTTTAAAAAACTTTTTATTATATATAATAATAAACTCATGGGAAGATGCAAAAATAGTATATAGAGCCCTGTGAACCCTTTACACAGCTTATCCCAGTGGGAGTTCTTATATGATTACGGTACAATATTAGCTATATCCAGACCTCATTAACATTATTGGACTGTAGTCATATAAGCATTTTTTTGTATGTACTCATGTGTGTGTGTAGTTCTATGCAATTTAATCCCATGTGTAAATTTGTATAACCACCACCAAAATCAAGATACAGGATTGTTCAATAACCACAAAGAAACTTCATCTTACCTCTTTATAGCATCACCCACTATTTTCCACCCCATCTCTTTCCGCAGAAGCCATTAATCTGATCTCCATCTCTAATAGAGTTTTGTCAGTTTGATAATATGAAAATGTAATTATATACCATGTAAACTTTTTGTGATTGGCTTTTTAAAAATTAATTGACTTTATTTTTTAGAGCAGTTTTAAGTTTACAAAAAATTGAGCAGAAAATATAGTTACTAGTTACCCTTTCCCCTCCCCCCTCCACAACTTACCCTATTATTAACATCTTACATTAGTGTTGTGCACTTGTTACAATTGATGAACAATATTGATACATTATTATTAACTAAAGTCCATTGTTTGCATTTGGGTTCATTCTTTATGTTTTTTAGTTCTATGAGTTCTGACAAATGTGTAATGTCATATATCCACCATTAGGGTATCAAGCAGAATAGTTTCACTTCCCTAAAAAATGTCTGCATTCCACCTATTCATCTCTCCCTCTCTCCTCCCTGGATCCCTGGCAGCCACCGCTCTTTTTAGTCTTTTTATTATTGCCTTTTCAAGAATATAATATAATTGGAATAATACCGTACGTAGCCTTTTCAGACTGGCTTCTTTTAATTTGCAATATGCATTTATGGTTCCTCCATGGCTTGGTAGCTCATTTCTTTTCACTGAATGATGTTGCATTGTATGAACGTACCATAATTTGTTTATCCATTCACCTATTAATAGACATCTTGGTTGCTTTCAATTTTTAACAATTATGAGTAAAGCTGCCAGCAACATTCATGTGTGCACTTTTGTGCCTACATAAATTTTCAACTCATTTATGTAAATACCAAAGAGAGCACAAATGCTGGATCCAAGACTATGTTTAGTTTTGTAAGTACCTGTCAGACTGTCTTCCAAAGTGGCTGTACCATTTTGCATTCCCACCAGCAGCAAGTGAGAGTTTGTCTTTCTAATGATACTTCCTAATGATATATGATATTGAGAATCTTTTCATATGCTTATTTATCATCTATATATCTTCTTTGGTGAAAGATTAGCTTTTTTCCTAAATATGATACATTTGAGATCCACCCCAGTTGTTGCATGCATCAATAGTTGGTTCTTTTTTATTGCTGAGTAGTAGTCTGTAGTATGAATGTACCAGAATTTGTTTAGCAGTTCACCAGTTGAAAGACTTTTGGGTTGTTTCCAGTATGGGGCTATTATGAATAAAGATTCTGTGAACATCAAAATATAGGTTTCTGTGTGTACATAAAATTTCATTTATTTAGGATGTGATTGAAAAGCTTTATAGTATGTACATGTTTACTTTTTTTTCTGAAAGTCTACTTTTATTTTATTTTTTAACATTTTTTATTGATTTATAATCATTTTACAATGTTGTGTCAAATTCCAGTGTAGAGCACAATTTTTCAGTGATACATGAACATATATGTATTCATTGTCACATTTTTTCTCTGTGAGGTACCATAAGATCTTGTGTATATTTCCCTGTGCTATACAGTATAATCTTGTTTATCTATTCTACAATTTTGAAATTCCTCTATCCCTTCCCACCCTCCACCCCCTTGGCAACCACAAGTTTGTATTCTATGTCTATGAGTCTATTTCTGTTTTGTATTTATGCTTTGTTTTTTTGTTTTTGTTTTTGTCTTTTAGATTCCACACATGAGCGATCTCATATAGTATTTTTCTTTCTCTTTCTGGCTTACTTCACTTAGAATGACATTCTGCAGGAGCATCCATGTTGCTGCAAATGGCGTTATGCATGTTTACTTTTTAAAGAAACTGCCCAGGAGTTTTCCATAGTGCTTAAACTACTCTGTGTTTCAGGCATAATTGTGGTTTTGTTTTCCACACTTGTTGGTAGTGTATAAAGTTGCTGGCATTGAAACCTTTTTTTTTTTTAATTACAAATGGATGTTAGATTTTGTGAAGTTGTTTTCCTGCCTGAATTGATATGATCATATACATTTGCTTCTTTAGCATGTTGTTATGGTGAATTAAATTGACTGATATTCAAATGTTGAACCAACCCTGCATTACTGGAATAAATATTATCCTATATTCATAGATGATATCAGCCTATCATTTGCTTTCTTCCTTCCTTTCTTTTCTACTTTCCTTCCCTTCCTCCCTCTGTTCCTCATTTGTTAATTCATTTATGTTGCCTTTATCCTTTGTTTGGTTTTGTAATCAGGACAATACTGGCCTCATAAAATGAGTTTGTTACTGTTCTCTCCTCTTCTAATTGTAGAAGTGAATTTCTCAGATTTGTGCCATATCTTCTTTAAATATTTGGTAAATTCTTTAGTAAAACCATCTGACCTGAGATTTCTTTTTTAAAGGTTTTTGATGAAAAATCAATTAATGATCTTATTGAGGATTCATTACATGTGATAAATCACTTCTCTACTGGTGCTTTCAATTATCTTCTCTTTGTCTTTCAAAAATTTGATTACAGTGTGTCTTGGAGTGGATTGCTTTGAATTTAACCAACTTGGAGTGTGTTGAGGTTCCTGGATGTATAGATTCATGTTTTTCTTCGTATCTAGGAAGTTTTGGGCCATTATTTCTTTATATGTTCCTTCTGTTCTTTACTTTCACTTCTTTCTCTGGGACTCGCATTATGCAAATGTCCCACAGGTCTCTTAGACTTGTTTATTTATTATCATTTTAGCCATTTTAAAGTGTACACTTCAGTGGCATTTACTACATTCACGTTGTGCAACCATCACCACTCTCTAGGTCCAATATATTACATCACCTCAGTAGGAAAGCCCATCCCTCCGTCCCAAGCTCCTAAAATACCTTAATCTGTCTTCTGTGTCTAGATTTACCCCTTCTTGATATTTCATATAAATGAAATCATACAGAATTTATGTCTGTTTTCTTACACTTAGCATAATGTTGTCAACTTTCACTCATGCTGTAGTATATATCCATATTTCATTTCTTTCCATGGCTGAATACTATTCCATTGTATGGATATGCCACATTTTATTGATTCATTCATGTGTTGGTAGACATTTGATTTTTTCCATCCTTTGTCTATTGTGAATAGTGGTACTGTGAACATTCATGTACAATTTTTTATTTAAACCCTGAGTTTGCATTCTTTCCATTGTATTCCCAGGAGTGTAACTGCTGAATTTATACTAATTTTGTTTAATTTACTGTTTTCTACAGCAGTTGAATCTTTTTGCATTCCCACCAACAACACATGATGGTTCCAATTTTCCCACATCCTACCAACAATTGTTCTTTCTTTTGTTTTTTTTTTTTTCTTTAAAGACATCTTAGTGAGTGTGAGGTATTATCCTATTATGGTTTTGATTTGCATTTCCCTAGTGACTATTTTCTTGTGTTTGTTGGCCATTTGTATATCTTCTTTGGAGAAATGGACATTCAATTTCTTTGCTCATTTAAAAAAATTTGGTAGCAGGAAACTTTATGTGATCCTTTAAAAAAAAACAGCTTTATTGAGATAATTCACATAGCATAAAATTCACTCTTTGCCCAACTTTTATTGGGCTGTTTGTCTTTGTAACTGAGTTGTAAGAGTTCTTTATATATTGAGGATACTAGATCCATGTCAGATATATTATTACCAAATATTTTCTTCCATTTGTGGATTGTTTTTTCATTCTCTTCATTGTGTCATTTAATGAACAAATGTTTTTAATTTTGATGGAGTCAAAGTTATCTTTTTTCTTTTGTTCCATGTGCTTTTGGTGTTTCAAAGAAACCACTGCCCAATCCATATTTGTGAAGACCTACCCCTATTTTTTCTTCTAAGGATTTTATAGTTTTAACTCATATTTAGGTCTTTGATACATTTTGGATTAATTTTTGTATATGTTGAGTAGAAAGGATCTAACTTCCTTCTTTTGTATGTGGATATCCAGTTATTCCAGCATGATTGTGTTCTTTTTTTTCATTTTTTTCCTTTTCAGATTGGATAAACTTAATTGAAATCTCTTTAGGTGTGATGATTCTTTTTTCTGTTCCTCAAATCTACTGTTGAACCTCTCTAGTGAATTTTTCATTCCAGTTAATGTATTTTTCAACTTTAGAATTTATAATATCTATTTCTTTATTGATATTTCTCTATTTGGTAACACAGTATCCTGCTTTTCTTTTGTTCTTTGAGTATATTTGAAAACAGTTAATTTGAAGTCTCTGTCTAGTAAGTCCAATGTCTAAGCCTCATAAAGGACAGTCTCTATTGATTTTCTTTTTTTCCTGTGAATGAACTACACTTTCTTGTGTGTTTACATTCCTTATATGTTTTCTTTGTTTGGTTTTGTTTTGTTTTGTTAAAATGGACATTTTGAACACTATACTGAGTAAACTCTGAAGATCAAATTTTTCCCCCTCCCCAGGATATGTTACTGCTTTTTGTGGGTTTTTTTTTTTTTTTTTTTTTTGGTTAAGCTCTTCTAAACTATATTCTAAAGACTATATTCTTTGTCCTTATGGTCACTGAAGTCTCTTTGTTGTTAGCTACTCAGTAATTTCATAGAAATTTACTTAGGCACTGATAATTTAAAAAAATTGTCTTGGTTCTAATGCTTTCCATGGGTTTGGAGTCCAGACTCACCACTCAGCTACTGCTGTCTATAAAATATGGGGATCATTATGTCAAACTTCCTGTACTACTGGATGGAATTGGGAGTTCAGATTACTTACTTGGTTTCCCCTGCACCTCACTCCTGGTGGTGGAGTATCTGTAGAGGCTGGGGCTAGGATAGGGCAGCTATTGTCAGTATGTTTTCTGTCTTGTTAGGGTTTTCCTTTGTTGGTCCTTTGTCTAGAGAGAGCAGGCTTTTCTTAGTTTTTTGTTTTGTTTTGTTTTTGTTTTTTTGTCTACTTCTGTTGGTCATTCTTGGTTGCAGGCTTTTCTAGTGCCTAGTCTGAGATAATTGAGAGGTGAAAAGAAAATGCAGGAACTCACTAAGTCCCAAGGTCCCTAGCAAGTCTGCTTTTTTCTTTCTTTCTTTTTTTTTTAACATTTTTTATTGATTTATAATCATTTTACAATGTTGTGTCAAATTCCAGTGTTCAGCACAATTTTTCAGTTATTCATGGACATATACACACTCATTGTCAGTTTTTTTCTCTGTGAGTTATCATAACATTTTGTGTATATTTCCCTGTGCTATACACTGCTTTTTTCTTTCTAACTCTCAGCATCCTCAACAGATTTTCTGTTGTATTAATGTCTATGGTTTTAATTGTAATGACTTGAGAGAAACAGGGAGAAATAAATCTATTCTTGTTTGACAATGGAAATCCTCTGTTATATTTTTTGAAGAATATTTACTTTAGTATTCACTTTCTGGCATAGAAAGTGGAAGCAGATCACCCTAATCCAATCAGATTGAGCTACTTCAAGGATGAGTTTTTTTGTTTGTTTGTTTGGATGGTTGTTTGTTTGCTTGTTTGTTTTGGTAAGGCATTATACCCTTGGGACCCACCCTTACTCTCTGGGTAGTTTTTCAGCATCCCAGCTGAAGGTTTATGAGGGACTCTTCACCTTCTTGGGCCTCAAGCTGTAAGAAACTGCTAATAACTCTGCTTAGTTGTCATCACTTTAACATCCCTTTTCTGTTTGTGTTCTCCAGCACAGCTATTTAGAAATCAGTAATTACCTCCATAGAAAAATGTGGCTCAGACTATCCGACCCAATTTCTCTGCTCTTCTTTCTCCTAAATATTGTGTTTAAAATCTCATTTATTTGAATCCCTGAAGTTTGATTTTTGTCTCACCATTTCCATAAGACTGTGGAAAGCTCTGCTTTCTGCTTGATTTTTTTAGCCTCTCTTAATTTTTTAGCCTCTCTCTTAATTACCAGTTACCTAATTCCTACAGGGGTTTTAAGAGATATAGTATGTTAGGCTCACCCCAGTGTTTCCCTTTGCTCCAAGATCTTTGCCCCTCAAATTCTGTTTGCCTTGGTAGCTCTCTGATGGAATCACACACACACACACACACACACACATTTTACCGCAGTGTTCTAGGCTTTCTTGGTGGGTGAGTTGCTCTGTTGCATAAAGTTGTTCTTCACAGCAATAAGAAAAAGTTCCTAGTAAATTTGTATAGTTTTCTTTAAATCTAAAAATATGTTTTATTATATGTATTTCTCAATGTTTAGAGCTTTGCTGCTAATATGAATGATCCTTTTTTCCAATTACATTTTCTAACTGTTTATTGCTGGTATTTATAAAAGATGTTGACTAGTGTGTTTGGATCCACTACTGGTCCATATTACAGTAAACTATTTATTCCACTGCAAACTGACAGTTTTTCTCTCCTTTTCTAACACTTATTCATTTTACTTAGCTTAGTTCATTGCTATGATTTTATAATACTATATTAAATAGTAGTAATGTTAACAGTCAATTTTATCTCCTTCTTCACTTTGTTGAGAATTCTCTTAATGTTTCACCATCAAGTATTAAGTTTTCTGTAGACTTCATGTGAATATATTTTACTGAATTTTCATTTTGCAAAAAATATTCCCTGTTAAGACAAGTTGTTTCTTTTAACAAGTCTAAGTATTAACTCTCATAAACATTTTCTCCATTTATTCTTGAAATCTTTTTCAACTTTTCACTAAAATACATCATTCTTTCTCCAATTTTACACTTGATCTTTCCAAATCATGATTGATTTCTCATTTTCCAGTTGGCTAACAACACAGTGGTTATAATGTTGTTTCAGTTATTTAATTCTGCCTTAAACAACAACAAAAACCTAATATTTACTTTACCCCTTGAGGACTTTTTGTCTTAAAAATATCTCTATCCCCATTCTTGGTATAGTATCTGTCCTATGCTATATAGTCAATAATTTTTATGAAATTAATTATGTCAATATTTTGTCATGATATTTAACTGTCCATATTCTTGTATTTCTTTGCTGTTACCCCAGAATCAGTAGGGCTGGGGGTTTCTAATCCTAAGCAAAGTTTAGACATAGGGAAAGAAAACCAAATATGGATCCAGTACTACTTATGCTCCTACTTTGTTCTCAGTTGATATTTCTCTGTATTGATTATTAGACCTGGAAGTTTAGTCATCATCTAGCTCAACCCATTAATCTTACAAATGAGGAAACTGAGGCCCAGTAGAGGAAGTCAGTTTCCCCAAACTCGGAGCTAATATTAAATCAATTCACTAAGTTTATCTGTGTTGCAAAAGGAGTTGGCATCATACAGACATTATCTTGTCTGCTCTGTGGTAGTTGCTATGAATTCCCTACTGTCATTCTGCCTCTTGACATTTGGACAATGTGCAATGACTGGGTAAAGATGAGCATAGGCTGATCAGCACAATCTGCAGGAAAGAAAAGATAGGTTTTCTTTCATCAGCTTCTGGAATTGCAGATTCTGCCTTCGTTCACCATATAGGTATGAATAATATTCCTTAGGGAGACCCTGTGCTATTGTGTTTCTGAATTTGGACACATGCAAGTTGTTGGGTAGACTTTGTTTTTGTTACCTGAAGTTGCATTTTGGCTTCAGGTATCACACGGGATTTATACCTGAGATTCTTGAACTTTTAAATAAAACTGAATTGTAGAGCTTTTGGGAGGGGTTTGTGAGTAAGCTGAAGAAATAGAGAGGAGAGAGGATTAATGGATTTGGCTGAAACCAGCACACTATGGGTTTAAGAACTACATGGATTTTGTAATTCAGACAGCTGTATCAGATTTGTAAGTCCCTTAGTGTTGATTTCTACATGGCCTTATCCAGATCTCTCTCTATCCTATAGTCTCCACTGCTCTCTTAGATTGGTTCGTGAGCCAACCCATTGTGAAATTGTATTTCTTGTCAATATTCGGTATTCATTCCCAGAGCATAGGCCAGCCCTGTACTACATTGGAGACAAATATTGTTACTTGGTGAAAAAGTGCTTTCCCCTATCCAAATAGTGTAACTGAATTCTCACCATCATAGTAACTCCTTCAGGAAGTATTCACTTTTTAAGCTATGGAAATAACAATTAACCAGGAGTCAGAAGTTTTGGATCCAATTCCTCTCTGACATGTATTAGTTATTGGTTTGTGATCAAGTAAAAACCTCTTTGTGTTTTAGATTCTTATTCATTATATAAGTTGAAAAATTCTTACCCTGCTTATGTATAAGGATTGTGATAAGGATAAAGTCTGATAACAGATGGCAAATACATTATCATAAGTGTACAGATAACATTTATTATTAATGTAACATAATTTACAACCATTTATTGGATGCCCATTATATGCTGTGTGTGCTAATAAATTCTCTCTCTCCATATATATATGTGTGTGTGTGTGTATATACATATATATATAAAATTTTCTCATTAAATCATCACACAACTCAAAAGAAACAGTTATTATTATCCTCCTCTTAGAGATGAGAAAAAACTAGGTATATTAGTTTCTATTGCTGATGCAACAAACTACTAAAAATTTAGCATTTAAAAAACTCATTTTTTATTTAGTCTCATGATTCTGTAGGTCAGAGGTTAGTTGACTGAACTGTATCCTCAGCTTAAAGAGCCTCACAGGCTGAAATAAAAAGATTGTCAAGGATGCATTTCTTTTTTGGAGGCTCTGGGGATTAATCTGCTTCCAACATCACTCAGATTATCCATCAATTTCAGTTCATGTGGTTATTGAACTGAGGTCCCCATTTCCTTAATGACTACAGGTTTTTCTCAGCTTCTAGAAGCTGCCTGAATTCCCTGGCTCATGGATCACTTCATAGAGAGATCATCCTGGATTATCTAGATGAGCCCAATGTAATCATATTGGCCCTTAGAAGTTGCTTTTAAGTCATCTGTAAAGCCTCTTTGACCATGTACCATTATCATATTCACAGGTATACTACTAGGAGGTGGAGATCATGGGGACTAAATCTTACTACCACACTAAGAGAGTCTGTTTTATTTCATTTTAATGTCTGTATTCTTAAGAAGAAAACTAATAATATTAATAAAGAAAATTAATGAATGTGAGTAAATTTTTTCTACACTTCAAGGTGATATATATGTGTATGTTTGTGTATATATATCCTCTCTGCTCAAGGGGAGAGATGTTCCCTTACCCAACTTCTCTGCCCCACATTCTTACTTGCAGTGTTAAGGTTCCCATTGTATTGTATTCATTTTAGCTTTCCCACATAAAATATCTTTATTCCTTCTACAGAAGTTAGTGTTGGGCTATTTAATGATGTATTTGTCAAATAAGCAAGCCACCAGTGTTCACTTGGATTATAGATATAGGGGTTCTCAGAAGAGCTTCAAAGCTATTTCTATAGAGTTTTGCTGTCTTCCTCCCAGCTATTCCAGAATTGCTGCACCACATTTGACTCCAACTTCATTTCTCCATTTGCCAACATCAATTTTTCTGTCTTTATTTTATTCCTTTAGAGCCTAATCTGCATCTAGCAACTGGAATTCTCTCTTTAATGTGCAAATATGTTTGTGCCACATCCTTCAGTGGTTTCTCTTTGCTCTAAATATGAAACCTAAACCCTTTGTAGTGGCTTGCAAGACCATGCGTGAGCTGGTCTCTGCTTACATCTCTGGTCTTATTTATAAACACTCTCCTCCTCTCTTTCTTTGTTCCAGAAATACTGAACTACTTTCACTTTTCCATCATAGCATGTTCTTTTGCCCTTTTTGGTCTTCATATGTGATAGAAAATTCTTCCTCTTTTTTTTTTTCAATATGAGCTTCATAAATTCATCGTTCGGCTCTCTGTTTAAATGTTACTTCCTGCATGATATTTTCCTTTATTCCCCAAATCTCATTTTAAATGTCTTTTCCATATTTTCATAGCACTCTGTATTTTCCCTATCATTGTTTTTTTTTGTCATACTTTACTATAATTTCCAGTTCTTCCAGTAAACTATCAAGTCCTTGAAGGTAAGCATCATGTCTATTTTGTTGAATGTTGTGTTGTCAGAACTTAACACAATTGTGAAATATTTTCCTCAGAACATGAATAAATGAATAAAACCTATGTCTGCTCAAGCATTTGCTCTCCTAAGTCTGAGTGGGTGTGATGGTGCATCTCTATTTTTCTTAAGATAGAAGAATTTGGACTGGGATTAACCCTTCATAATCTGTCTCTTGCCCCAGCTCTGATCCAGGTGGTATTTACTAGGGAACTGTGCTACAATGTGACCAAATATTAGTTTTCTCCAAACAAGACTCAAATTTTTCTTCTGTTTTCTGAGACTTTATATACTGGTATATCATGACTCTCTTCATGAGTATCTTGGAGATAGTTTCCTGCAGCATAGTTCTTTGCTTCCTTTCTGCATTCTTTACTGGTGCCATCTGACACCCTTCAATGTTTGTTTGCCTGTGCACTGTGGTATTCTGAGCACATAGCATAATTGCATGCTTATGCACATGGGTCTGAACCATGATCATGATGTCATTATCATGATTTTTAAGCATATGTCAATTACATCTGCCCATGTTTCATGGTTATTTGAGTACTTACCATGGCCATCTCTCAGTATCATGATTCTTTGGGTAGAGCCAGGGCCTGTAACTTCCATGTTATGTATAATTTATATTATTTATAGTTTACCATAACAGTCACCATAACATTGTATCCTTATACAGGAGTGTTAGGCCACTGTAATATGATTACTAGCAGATGAGTCATTATTTTCTTGCATGCTACATTATTTAACCTTATATATCAATGCTGTTTTCTCATATACAATGTTAAATACAGTCACAAGATAGATACTTGTAAATGATTATTCTCTATTTCTAATAGATGGCTGTCAACAGAGTGTATTGTTTTTCTAAGGTTGCCATAACAAAGTATGACAAAGTGAGTAGCTTAAAACACAGAATATTTTCTCACAGTTCTGGAAGCTAGAAGTCCAAAATCAAGATGTTGGCAGGGCTGTACTCCCTCTGAAGGTTCTAGAAGAGGATCCACCCTTGCCTCTTTCAGTTTCTTGTAGTTGCAGGTATTCCTTGGCTTGTTGTGTCACCATGCCAATCTCTACCTCCATCATTATGTGGCATTTTCTCCTCTTCTGTCTGTATCTAAATTTCCCCCTTTTTATAAGGACATTAGTCATTTGATTTAGGGCCCACCCTAATCCACACTATGACCTTATCTTAACTAGATTACACCTGCAAAGACCCTATTACCAAATAAGGTCATATCCACAGGTACCAGGAGTTAGAATGTCAATATCTCTTTTTTTGTGGGGGCCGGGGGTGCATAATTAAACCCATAACAGTATCTACACTTCAAGTTGTTTGTTTTTTAAAAAGCTTTTCAGTAACATTTATATTTACTTAAAATACTCTAAAATTTTTAGACATAATGAAGCATTGAATAGAATTTTTAAAGTAATCTAGACCTAGAGTCCATCTTGCTGCAAGATGTGATTTACCTGCTGAAGTGAGAAAACAATATTTTGGAAAATATGGTGATTAAGACAGTGAAGTTCTAACAACTATTTACTAATATTCAGCTGTTTCAACATTTGCTTTTGTACTATGGCTTTTTAATTAGGCATTCTGTCCATCTGAGTAAGCACCACAGTTTGATTGTCTATATACCACCAATGTTTGAACTTGATCTGTGATTATCTACCTTTTATGTTATAATTATCATATTAGGCATCATTATTACTAACTCATATCAGTAACATCTGCCTCCTATTTCAACATTGTTCTTTGCTCCTATACCATGTCCAACTGCCCCTGTATTTTGGATATTTTCTTGTAATATGTCCCATATCATCACTTGTACCTCATATTTTGGGGTTGTCAGAATGTACATCATGATCAAATACTCAAACACAAGAGTTGGCTGTTTATATACAATAGCCATCTGAGCATATGGCATAGGGTCTCATTTTTCACCATTGTCATCTTATCCTTGACTGCAATAACTTGATTCTATATTGTGGATATTGGATAGTGATGTCCATCTGAATGAATCACTCAATGCTTATTTGCTACTGTCTAACCAACTATTTGTGTATTGTATGTTTTTACTCATATATATATATGAGGTGGATGTTGCTCATCCATCCATTATAAGTATATAAAAAAGAAGCATCATGATCTTCTGTGTAGAGAATGACAACTTCTATAACATGGATATTAGCTCTTGGATTGTGGTCATTAGCTCCTGTACAGTGGTTGTTTCTTCCATATTTGCTGTCTGCCCCTGTAGTATGTCTGCTAAATGTGTCACAGCTATTAGCTCACTTAGTGGCATAGCTTGAGTGTATAACAGGACAAAACACAAATTCTGGATCATTATTCACTGTGATTATTTTAAATTGGGCACTATATACATCTAAGTCTCCTTTTGTACCATTGTCATCTTCTCCTGGACCAGAGTCATTCATTGTTTGCATCGTAATTTTTTATTACATGCCATATGTATTTCAGTAAGAATCACACTGCAGTTTATTTCTACACCATATCCATCTGCACCTGTATCATAATTGACAGCTTGTGTCCTATAGGTGTGTGGGTATGCATCATGACCTATAGGTGTGTGGGTGTGATATGCTCTTGGACCAATGCCACACATTCTGGTAATTTAAAAAATCATCTGAGTAGTTTTTCACTCTGTGGGTCTTTCCTGGTGTACCATATCAGTCCCCTCTTTCATATATGAATTGACTCATTCTCCATGATAATCTAAACATGCATAATGGATTTTTGTTCATATACTATTTGAAGTTGTACTATAAATGTCCACTTAAATACTGTGCTTGTGTGATAATACACTATAATTTTCTACTCTTGTACTAAGGATTAATATTTTTTATAATATATATTATTAGTTTGTGTACCATGGTTTGCTATTGCAATGAATTTTCTCTCCTTTGTCATCACTGTCTACTCTTAATTTGGGTGTCAGCTCGTGTTGCAGGATCTTCTGTGTGTGCATCGTGGTCAAATGCTCAGACTCCTTGGTGGCTGCTTATGCACCACGGATGTTTGAGCATGTGCTATGGTGTCTACTTTTGCAACATTGCCATCTGCATACGGAACAAAATCATTCATTACTCTATTTTAAATGTATCATGTCTGTCAGAGGAGTCACAGCATATTGTCATTTATTGTACTATTTAAGACAATGGATAGTTGAGCCAAAGTGACTGGATTTTAATCTTGAATTATGTACTTACAAGCTATGAGATCTTGGGCCTATGAATTCACATCTCCATGTTTTATTTTCCTGCAAAATGACAAACATAACATATCATAAGGTTGTTTTGAGAATTATATGAATTATTATACATAAATATTTCAAACACTGCCTAGCATATAGTAAGATATATGTGGTGATAATAATGATGATGATGATACTGTGTCCCTTGATTCTGTATCATGATATCAGCTCAGATTCCAGGGTTCCGTAGGTGTGCATTATAGTAAAATGCTCATGTATTTGTGATAGTGTTAAAAAAATCACGATACAAATATATGCCATGAGGTCTCCCTTTGAATCATTGCCATCTGCACTATCCTATTAGCTCCTGTGTGATCGTTTCTTTTCTTCCATAATCACTGTCTTACCTAATATACTTGTTCATTTGCCTCTACATTGTGGTCATCAGCTCATTTTCTTGGAATGTCTGTATGTACATCAGAGTAAAATGCTCAAACATCAATGGCATCACACATCACTGTATCACGTCCACATGCTTTTGTATTATAGGTTTTTGCTTATGCACCATGGTTGTCTGAGCATACAGCATGCTTGTCTGCTCATACCCCATGGCTCCTGAGCAGAAACCTTTATTGCTTACTGCTCTACAGGGAAATGGTGTCATGCATTATGTATATCAGTTTGTATTTTATGGTAATTTGCTCCTATTCCATGCCTCTGTACTCCTTGATCACTCCTGCCTTTTTCTGCATCATGTTTATATATTCCAAAATCATAGCTTGTAATGTCATTGGTTTGTCTGAGTGTGCATTACAGTTGGATGTTCAGTTGCCCATGGTATCTATTTGTGCAGCTGATTGTTTACCATGATTTTACCCATTTCATCATAGCCATATGATCCTAACCTAAAGGAGTTTGTTATATCTTTTAAATTACCAACCATATACATTTCAGGAAGTATAGTGGCATATCTACCTGCTTCTGCGTCTTCACTTTCAATACATGTCATGGGGTTGTATAAGTAAGCATCATAGTCAAATTCTCAAATACCAGTTGTGACTGTTACTCCAACATGGTCATCTAAATATTTGGTGTCAGGTTTCATTTGGCAAACCTGACACCTATTCATGGACAAAGCCATTCACATCTGTACCATGACTTTTTTTGTAAGGCACAATATCTATCTGAGTACCAGGTATCATGAGCATTACAAGATGATTTTCTTCTCAGAAAATGAGTTTGTGTACCATATCCTGTCTCTTAGCTCCTGTGTCTTGACTGCTATGACATAGTGTAGTGTTTTTGTTTACTTGCATATGTCATGATCAAATGATCAAATACTGCTGATGGCTTTCATCAACTGTTGTTATCTGAGCATGTTCCATGGCGTCTCTCTATGCACCTTTGCCATCTGCTTCTGAATCAACCATTCATGTGTTGAGATGTTTTGATCATGTACCATATCCATCTGTGATGTTTCCACTCATGGTTATTTTCTACTGTACCTTGTCTCTTGGCTCTAGATGGGTGTTGGCTCATTCCCCATGGTTGTATGAATGTACACAATGCATTCTACTATTTTACTGTGTTTGAAATTTTACTACAATCTTCTGTTCACTCATCATGTGTGTGAAAATGTACATCATTGCTTTGTAATAAGAATGGAAATTTCTGTACCATGAATATCATTTTGTACACCATGATTATTTGTTACTTCGATGTGTTTCCTCCCTCCTTCGTCTTTAGTATCAACTCCTATACACTGGATGTCAGCTCATGTTGCAGGACCTTCTGAGTGTGCATCGTAGTCAAATGCTCAGACTCCTGTGGTGGCTGCTCATGCACCACGGATGTTTGAGCATGTGCTACGGTGTCTACTTTTGCTACATTGCCGTCTACTTCTGGACCAAAGCCATTCGTTCCTGTACTCTGTGTTTTTAATCTTGTACCACGTCCATCTAAGTAAACATGGCACCATCAGTGTACATGCACAGTGCTGACTCTGAGGTTAGAATGCTTGTATTTAATCCCACTTCTACCATTCAATAGCTTGGTGTCCTTGAGCAAGTCATTTCACCTCTTTGTGCCTCTGTTTTCGCAACAGCAAAATAATGATACTAATACCTACCTCATATGGTGGTTGTGAGTATTCAAAGAGTTAAATGTAAAATGCTTAGATTAGTACCTGGCACATGGTAAATGCTAAGTATTTGCTAACATTAAATTACTATGTCTCTTTTTTCTTTATCATGATTTTCAGCTTGTATTCTGAGATTTGTATGGCTGTGCAGCTCAGTCACATGCTAAATTACTGGTGGTGGCTGTTCTTTTAACACAATCATCTGATGTTACATCTTCATTTCTCCTGTTGTAATACTGTCTCTACTTTCTCAGCAAAGCCATTCATTGCTGTATTGTGTTCCTCATTACTCATCCATCACATCTTTCTTACCAAGAATAGCATAATGTTTGACTGTGCCATTTCTACTTGTACCTGTATCATGACTGATGGCTCACATTTCAAGGTATATTGGTGTGTATATATTATATTCAAATATTCAAACATTTGTGGGTTTTTTTTTTTTTTTTTGTATTTCAGTCATCTGAGTATACATCATGGTTTCTCCTATCTTTAACATCTACTCCTGTACCAAGTAATTCCTTTATGTATTGTGGCTTTTTGATCATATATTGTGGTTATTTGTGCAATTTCCATATGTGTTTGTTTTCTTTGTACCATTCTGTCTTCTCTTATATATAGGTTTTGGCTCATTTTTCCGTGGTAGTCTGAACATGCTGAAAAAGCTTTTGATAAAACTCAACATCCATTTATGATTAAAAAAAAACTCCAGAAAGTGATCATAGAGGGAACATACCTCAACATAATGGAGGCCATATATGACAAACCTACAGCTAACATCATACTGTATGGTGAAAAGCTGAAAGCACTCCCTCTAAGATCAGGAACAAGACAAGGATGCCCACTCCCACCACTTTTATTCAACATAGTGTTGGAAGTCTTAGTCACAGCAATCAGAGAAGAAAAAGAAATAAAAAGAATCCAAATTGGAAAGGAAGAATTAAAACTATCACTGTTGGCAGACGACATGATACTATACATAGAAAATCCTAAAGACACTACCAGAAAACTAGAGCTCATCAATGAATTTGGTAAAGTTGTAGGATACAAAATTAATATACAGAAATCAGTTGTGTTTCTATACACTAACAATGAAATAGCAGAAAAAGAAATTAAGGAAACAATCCCATTTACCATTGCATCAAAAAGAATAAAATATCTGGGGAAAAACCAACCTAAGGAGGGGTAGGACCTGTACTCCAAAACCATAACACACTAATGAAAGAAATTGAAGATTACAGAAACAGATGGACGTATATACCATGTTCTTAAGACTAGAAGAATCAGTATTATTAAAATGGCCATACTACCCAAGGCAATCTACAGATTCAATGTAATCCTATCAAATTACCAATGACATTTTTTCACAGAGCTGAACAAAAAAAAAAATGTTAAAATTTCTATGGAAACACAAAAGACCCTAAATAGCCAAAACAATCTTGAGAAAGGAGAACAGAGCTGTAGGAATCATGCTCCCTGACTTGGGACTATCCTACAAAGTTACAGCAATCAAAATGTTGAGATAGGGGCACAAAAACAAACACATAAATCAATGAAACAGAATAGAAAGCCCAGGAATAAACCTAGGCACTTATGATCAATTAATCTATGACAAAGGAGGCAAAAATATACAATGGAGAAATGACAGTCTCTTCAATAAGTGGTGCTGGGAACATTGGACAGCTACATATAAAAGAATGAAATTAGAATATTCTCTAACACCACATAAAAAATGTAAATTGGTACAGCCACTTGGAGGACAGTTTGGACGTTCCTTAAAAAATGAAAAATAGAGTTACCATATGATCCAGCAATTCCACTCCTAGGCATATATCCAGAGAAAACTCTAATTTGAAAAGACACATGCACCCCAATGTTCATAGCAGCATTGTTTACAATAGCCAAGATGTGGAAACAACCTAAATTTCCATCAACAGATGACTGCATAAAGAAGATGTGGTATATATATTTATGCAATGGAATATTTCTCAGCCATGAAAAGAATGAAGTAATGCCATTTGCAGGAACGTGGATGGACCTAGAGATTATCATACTAAGTGAAGTAAGTCAGACAGAGAAAGACAAATATCTTATGATATCACTTATACGTGGAATTAAAAAAAGATACAGTTTATTTACAAGCCAAAAATAGACTCACAGACATAGTAAAATATGGTTACCTAAGGGAAACATAGATAAACAACAAGGGCCTACTGTACAGCACAGGGAACTATATTCAATTTCTTGTAATAACATATAATGAAAAAGAATCTGAAAAAAATATGTATATGTGTAACTGAATCACTCTGCTGTACACCTGAAACTAACATTGTAAGTCAACTACACTTCTATAAAAAATAAAAATTTTTAAAAAGAAATAATAAAGGATGACCTTAGGGCAGAAATAAATGTGGAAAATTATAATCTTAACCTGTATAATATTCACATGTAACAATGACTTATTTATTTCACCATTTTATTAATATGCACATTTAAATTGTCTTTACATTTCACTAATATAATATTATATTGTGATAAACATCTTTGAACATAAATCTTTTTTGCATCTCTGGTTTTTTCTGTCTAGTAGATTCCTAGAAGTAAAGTTACAGAGTCAGAGCATATTTTTTAACAGGTTTGTATTCATGCTGCCAGATTGTTTCAAGGAAGTTTATATAGATTTATGCTCTTATTAGCATATATATACATGCACACACACATATACATATACACATATGATTCCTGTCTTGTCCTGTCTTCAACAAAATTGTTTAACATTAAAAAAATCTTTTGTTTATTTTATAGTTGGAGTGGTGCCTCCTTGCTTTAATTACTTTTCTTGAATCAATCTTAAGACTAAAATTTTAAAGAACTATATCAGTATAATCAACATTCTGAAATTTTTAGTACTTACCTGGCATAGGACTTATTTTTCTGAATTTTAATTTTAACAAAATGAGCTATAATACATATGGAAATATCATATAATTATGCAGACTGTTTAATAATAATTATAATTATTGTAAGTATAAAGTGAACATCGGTATAAGCACTATCCAAATCAAGATCTACAACATGGTGGGTACTCCTTAAGCCTGTGATGAAAATATTTCTCATCTCAAATTTTTCTTTCCCCACTGGATGTAATCACTACCCTGGATCTTACTTTTATTTTTTTTAACAGCTCTATCATGTGTATCCAAATGTAGTTTAGTTTAGCCTCTTTTAAAACTTTGTATGAATGGAACCATACTGTGTTCCTTGGTTCCTTGTGTTTGCTTTTAATTACATTTGTGATATGTGTCCAATTTGGTGCGTGTAATCATACTTCTTTCTATTTCATTGTTGCATGGTATTCCATTGTATGAATATACCATGATTTATTTTGAAATGGACATTCAGATTGTTTCCAGTTCTTTTTTTAGAACAGTGCTACTATTAACATTCTTTTACATTTAGAATTATCCTGGTGCCTTTGCACATAAGTTTTTTAACATACATGTTTAACAGTGGAAATTGTGGATTATGGGCATGTGTATCATCAACTCTACAGTCTAATGCCAAACTGTTCTCCAAGCAGGTTGTAACATTTTATGCTCCAACAAGTGGTGTAGGAGAACTCCTGTTCTTTATCCTTGTTCTTTATTCCTGTTCTTATTCTTGTTCTTTATTCCTGTTCTTATCCTTGCCAAATTTGGTGTTTTGAGACTTTAAATTTTTTGTCAATCAGTGAAAGTGTAATGAAAACTTTTTGTGGCTCTAATTTTCATTTCCATAATTATTGATGAAATATGCATCTTTTCTTAAGGTAATGACAATTTGAAGTTCCTCTTTTGTGAAGTACCTCAAGTCTTTTGTCCACTTTTGCTATTGGGTTTTCTTTCTTATTGTGTTCTAGGAATTTTTCATATATTTTGGATAATGTTGTTTAGCAGATGTGTGTGGTGGGTGACAAGAGTATAACTTTTTTTTTTTTTACATTTTTTACTGAGTTATAGTCATTTTACAATGTTGTGTCAAATTCCAGTGTAGGGCACAATTTTTCAGTTATACATGAACATACATATATTCATTGTTACATTTTTTTTCACTGTGAGCTACTAGAAGATCTTGTATATATTTCCCTGCGCTATACAGTATAATCTTGTTTATCTATTCTACATATGCCTGTCAGTATCTATAAATAAGACTATACCACTTTATGCTTGTTCTTTACTCTTTTTCTTGCATCTTTTGATGAACAGAGTTCTGAATTTTAATATATTCTAACAATTGCTTCCTTCATGGTTAGCACTTTATATATGTTTAAGAAATACTTTCTCCAAATTTGTGAAGTTCACGTCTATTATATAGTCTTTATGGTTTGGGATTTCATATTTAGATTTTCAACCCACCTGTAATACATTTTTGTATGCTCTGGGTAAGATTCCAATTTAATTGTTATATGAGTTATGAAAATTATCAATTGTCCTAGAATCATTTATTGAAAATCCTGTATTTACCAGACAATTCTTCAGTGTTACCTCAGTTATAAATCAAGTTATCCACATATGCCCAGATTTGTTTATGAACTCTATTCAATTCCCTTTGTTTTTCCTGGCATCAATATCCTTCTACCCTAATTAAAAATTTTAAAAGCAGCCATCCTTTTGGTGGATCAAGTGCTTTAATTTTATTCTTTTTCAAGACTTCAAAAAAACTATCCTTGGTCCTCTGCATTTCCACAAAAATTTTAGAACCAGCTTGTCAAGCCTGACCAATCAATTGAAAAATGAATTGAATTGAGCAGTATTGCCATCTTGAAAATATTGTATTTAAAGTTGTATTTCTGAATTTATTTAGATCTAAATAAAGTTCTGTACTTTTATCCTATGGAGGCTTTGTACAGCACTTGTCAGATTTATTCCTAGATGTAGGTACTTCTTAATTTTATGCTATTATAGATATAATTTTTAAAATTTAGCATATAATTATTTGTCTTTAGGATTTTATTGATGTCTGGATATTAATTTTATGTCTAACTATCTTAATAAACTCTCTTACAAATTCTAATAATTTATCTGTTGATTATTGAGGATTTTCTACATAGACATTCATATCATGTTCAGGTAATGAAAGTTTTATTTCTTCTTTCCAAACTTTATCTCTTTTCTTCTTATTATTTTATTCTACTGCCTAGAACTTTTAACAGAAGGTAGAATAGGAGTTGAATCATGTTCCTAATCTCAAAGTTACAGTTTTCATAATTTATCCTTTTGGTATTTTGTTTTCTATAGGTTGTTTAGTAGATACCCTTCATCACATCAAGGAAATTACCTTCTAGTCTTACTTATATCGATATGATTATAACTTTAAAAAATCTATTGATGTAGATGAATTATATTATTTGATATTCTAATATTCAACTAAACTTGAATAGGGATAAACCCAACTTGGCCATGATATATTATTCATTTTAGATATTGGATTTAATTTACTAAACTTCTTCTGGAATTTTGTCAATACTTTTCTCAAGCTGTCATAAGTTTTGGTATTAAGGTTATGCTAATTTAGTAACATAAATAAAGGATGTTGTATCTTTTATTGTTTTGTCGATGAATTTATAAATAATTTACAGTATTTCTTGAATGCTCAGCAAAACTCACCAGTAAAGCTATCCTGGCCCTGTGTTTTCTTAATGAGATTTTTGACTACTACTTCAATTTTTTTTTTTTACTACTTATAAGACTGTTGATTTTCTTTAATTTCTTCTTGCTTCTATTTTAGTATGATATATTTTTCTAGATGTTTGCTCATAAATTTGTTCAACTACACTCTTATGATCTGTTTAGTGTTAGTTATTTCAATTAATAAACTTTTGCTTTCTTAATCATCTTTTTAAAAGTTATTTTCCCTTTCAAAAATTGATGTTTATTTCTTTGATAGTATGTTCCTTCTTTATGGGCTTATTTTGATCTCCTTTTTCCAAGTAGTTTTGATATATGCTTATTTCATTACATTTTTTCTTTTTAAAATACATATATAAGTCAACATGCTTTTCCTAAAGTAGTGTTAGCTGCATGCCATGTTTCAATAGTGATTTTGCTATTGTACAATTTAGATGTTCTAATTTGTATTTTGATTTTATTTTACCATGAATTATATATACCCTATATTATTTAAGTCATTTGAAATTTGTTGTGATTTGCTTTATAGCCTTATAAATTTTTGTAAATATATCTAGTGAGATTAAGTATAACATGTATTTTTGCCATCAATGAGTGCAATATTCTTTATATTTCCACTTGGTCAGGTTTGTTACTCATCTAATCTGTGTCTGTCCTGATTTTTAAAATCTGTTTAATATGTCAGTTTATGAAAGAGATATGTTAAAGTCTCCAATTATGATACTAGATATGTCTATATTTGTAGTTCTGTCAATTTTTGGTTTATATATTTTGAAGCTGTCTTATTATGTACTTAGAACTTCATTATACTTTTTGATAAGCTGATTCTTTTATTATATGGAGTTTTCTTCTTTATGTCCAGTAAAACATTTGAATTAAAGTTATTTCCTGAATATTAAAAGTAATATTTTAGCTAATATAAGAATAACATATATTTTTATTTTTACTTTCAACTTTTCTTTCTCTTGTTTTTTAGATGTGACGCATAAATTGCATGCAGTTAATTTAGTTTTATTATTTTTAATGTAATCTGATAACCTTTATATTTGAACCAGGGCCTTTAGGTTATTTACATATAATAAAATTGCTGTTAGATAAATATCTGAGTTTGAAACTATCATTTTCTTTTGATATTTTTTATTTAACCTGCCTATTTTATGTTCATTTTCTTTCATTTCTTCCTTATTTGGATTGAAAGTTCTTAAACCATTTTATTTTCCCTCCTCTTCTAATGCATAAGATATTAAATGTTTCTATTTATATTTTGTACATGTCCTAGTAATATACACACTTTACTTTTCAAAGTCTTTTTATTTCCAAAAGTTGTATTTGGTTCTTTTTTAAGTCTCCTAGTTTATTGTTCATAATGTCCTGTTCTCTGCAGGTATTTTAAGCTTTTTTTGAGGGGGTCATAGTTCTTTTATCATATGTATCTGATAATTCAAAATCTAAAGTATATGGGTTTGGTTTCTCCTCCAGTTGTTTCTGTTGTTTCTTTCTCATAGTTCATAGACTCTGTGTTCTTGGTTATCTTTGTCTGTATACTTATCAGTGCCTCTGATAACATGATTTGTGGGGGTTCCACAAAACCAAATATGAAAATGTTATTTCCAGAGATATTTATGCTTGTTTCTGTAGGTCACCTTAGGCATTGTTTTCAGTCACTTTAAACTAAATTCATGACTTGAGGTTTCTTTAAACTAAATTCACAAACATTAATGTGAATTTAGATTGCAAACCTGAAAGACAAGCCTTCCCTGTGGTTTAAAATCATTGGGGAGAAATCTTTCTGTCTTTATTTCTTCATATTCAGTTCAAACTGAAGCAACTCTCCTGTAGTCTCCTGCGGGTTGGAGATGAGACACAGACTTAGTTCTGATTCACTGATACCCTGAAATTTTAGCTCTTAGAGCATCTGAGCTCATGTGAGTGAGTAAGTGAGAGAGAGACAGAGAGACACACACAGAGAGAAGAGAGTGTGTTTGTATGTGGTCAGACTCCTCATCATTGAAAATTATAGGTTTTGTTTTATACAGTCCTTACTCTATGATGTAGTCAAAATTACAATTTGGTTTTGTAATTCTATCTTTTTCTCTAACTTTTCCTTGGATTATTGTTTTTATTTTACATTTTGAGATTTTTTTTTTCATTTTGTTTGGTTTAATTAAAGATGTTGAAGAACGTTGCTTTATGAATTTATTTATCTGTCCAGGTCTGGGTTCATCTGCCCAAAAAATAAAGTTTTGATTTATAGCTTTACCTTTTTAATTTTCCTTGAGCTTGTGCTTGAAAATAAGTACTATTATGTGTATTAGTTATGGTGTTTGAATTTGTCTTCATTTTTGTCAGTTTAGTCTGTTGCAAACTGTGTAGAATGTTAATTTACCTCAACAACCTACTTTCTTTCATTTATCTTTTACTTCTAAGCTCTTATTTTATGTTTTCTGAAGTAGTGTTATTGAAAGGAAGTCTTATGAGTTGCTGCTACTAGTAGAAATAGGGGAGAATAGCACATACATTTTTGGCGAATTCAGCCTTTAGGTTTCTAAGTTATGGTATTTATGTGACATTAGCTTGTCTTTCCTAATAGGTTTTGAGTCTATATATTCTATTTTAAAGGATTGAACATGTATTGTGTAGTTATGTATCAATTTCTCATTAAAAGAGGTAGATAGCAACAAAAAACAGTGAGGGGACAGTGAGTTTGATTGTCGAAAGTAATGGAAAACAGACAAGATTCAGTGTCTAAAAAAAAATTTAATTACATACATTGTTGTTAAGAATGAATTATCTTGAACTGTATTAATCCAGAGCCAGGGTACGCCAAATTTTAGAGCTATCTATATAGAATCCCACAAAGGAGATAGACTGGAAATGGACAGAGGTGTAGTATAAGTAGGATGGTAACATGGAGTCCAAGGAATTTCAGAGGAGGAAGTTGTGCTCAGTGGTATCAAAAAATTAAAAGTGAAAAAAGAAAAAGAGAAAGAAAGGAAGTTCAACCCAATAAGTGCTCTAAAGTGTGGGTTATATTTTTAATACCAGCATTACTGGTGATCACTGACATTGTACATAGTTTAAGTGAAATTATCAAGGGAGTACAAATTACTCATTCAAAAAGCTTGATTGACGCAGAAAGGAAAGAAAAGTAGAAAGGAACATATCAATACAATAATTTTTAGCTGTGAGGAACTTTATGTTTATAGTCTAAGAGAAAAGAGTCATTAGAGAGGAGAGATTTAAGATACAGGCAAGTAGAAAAGTTGATGCAGAGGAAAGGAGTTGATGAGATCAGGAGCTTTGGTTGGCAGATTATCCTTAAAAGGGACAGGTTAACCTTGTTTTGTGAAATTAAGAGAAAGTAAGGGTAAATATAAAAGCGAATACTTTTTGTAAGTTGGGGCAGGGCTGATGTCTTAGGTTGGGTTCCACAGAAACAGACTTTGATATAAGGATTCATGTGAAAGTATTTTATTAGGGGAGTATTCCCAGGAAAAAAATCAATAGAGGAATAATAGAAAGTGGGGCAGGGAAGGGAAGGCAGCCAAGCAAAGTATCATGAAGACAGTGTGGGTCACACGTCATCATTGTCCCCATGAGGAAACTGCAGTATTTGTACCTCTGCACCTATCAGTCCTGGTTAAGAGCTGCCCAGGTTTGGGGACCTAAATTCCCAGACACTTCTGATTCTCAGTTTGCACAGATGGAAGTGGGTTTCAGCAATGTGAGTGTAACTCTCAGACAAAGAAATGAAGATTCTGCTTCTTGGGAGAGAAGGCACAGCAGAGTCAGTATACAGGAAACTGACAAAGAGATCCAAGGGGATATGGGTGAAACACTGTTTAGTATCTGCAATAGATGTTTTGTCTCTCCTGATCATCTTGATTTTTTAGTAAGAACTGTTGTTAATTTCCCTGAATAGGCAACTTGAGATGAATGGCAAATGTTTAGAACAAACAGTTGAGAGGAGTAGTGAAGAGTGCTCATTATGACAAATCAAAGGATTGAATTGTTCTGGCATTGAAGACTGATTTATTGTGTGGCTGCTTTGCGTGACAATGGAATTTTCTTCAGCAGCATTCACCAGTCTAAGAAAACAGATTTTTTTGGTTGTTTGATCCAAGGAAGCATTTCTGGGCAAATACGTAGAAGGTCATATAGGCAAGGTTCTGGTGAAAGAGTAATTCAAGTGATTTACTATTGGGTCCAACCTTGAAATGAAAGGAAGTAATACTAGCAAGCCCAAGAGAATAGGAGACAATGGAAGGATCAACAGACAAGACACTAATTTCACAGAGCAAATGGAGTAGAAGTAATAGTTTAAAAGCTAGAAAAATAACGGCATAAAGACAGAAATTAAAGATACTGTAGTTTAATGTTTTTGATGTGGGAGCAACTATGTATAAGATATAGAGAGTGTGGCTATGGACAGAGATTGCTAAAGTGAAATAGATACATTATCAACAGGCACAATGAAATACTGAAGATGATAGAAGAACATAAAAAGTGTGAGCTGAGCACTGTTTTTCAATCAATGTAAAGAGGCTGTAAGGAGGTTGATGTAAGACTAATGAGGGCAGAGGGTGATACAGATAGATGGCACAAACCTCAAATAACAAGGAATGTGTGCACACAGGAAAGGAATAGTTTCAAAGTGGCCTTAAAGAGATGGAATAATTCTGATCCTGTCTCTCAGTTGCATAATGTATGGGAATATGAACATGCTGCATTTCAGAGGAAAGTTAATGAAGTAGTGTCTAGGACGTAAACACAATTTATTTAAGGTAGGAAGAAGGGGAGAGTTTTCTGTTGAGAGGCTGAGTTTACAGGAAAATTTTTTTCTCATAAAATGAAGTATTGAAAGGCATGGGGGAAAGATTTTAGAAGGGAGAGATGGTCTTCAGAATATATCTTTGAAAAGGAAAGGATGCCTAGAGTAGTGTGGGCGTGAATGCCAGAAAGCATTCACTGTTTTCTTTTCAACAAGTATTTAACTGAGTAGCTAACATATGTTAGGTACTGTTCTATGGCTCAGAAATATAGATAAGGTCTCTGTTCTAATGAAGCGTATATCTAGTGGGAAAAACATAAAATAAGCAAATAAATATACAATGCAATTTTAAGTAGTGCTATATCCTATAAGAAAAATGGTATTGGGTAAGGGGGTAGAGAAAGATGAGGAAGGAGGATGCAGTTTTAGATAGGAGTAATCAGGGAAAGTTTCTCTGAAGCAGTTACATGATCTAGAATCCTAAAGAAAGTGAAGGAGTGAGCCAAACATTTGTAGTATGGGCAATAACTGTAATATATGTTCACACATCCACAGTGATTTAGCAGACCCTAGTGTTGAAAATCATATGACAAAGCATTTATGACAGAGTGAAGAGCAAGTGCAAAGACCCTAAGTCATTTGCATTTCTCTGATAATTAGCGATATTGAGCATTTTTTCATGTGCCTATTGACCATTTGTATGTCTTCCTTGGAGAATTGCTTGTTTAGGTCTTCTGCCCATTTTTGGATTGGGTTGTTTGGTTGTTTCTTATTGAGTCGTATTAGCTGCTTATATATTCTGGAGATCAAGTCTTTGTCGGTTTCATTTGCAAAAATTTTCTCCCATTCCATAGGTTGTCTTCTTGTTTTACTTCTGGTTTCCTTTGCTGTGCAGAAGCTTGTCAGTTTCATTAGGTCCCATTTGTTTATTCTTGCTTTTATTTCTATTGCTTGGGTAGACTGCCTTAGGAGCACATTTCTGAAACATATGTCAGATAATGTTTTGCCTATGTTTTCCTCTAGGAGGTTTATTGTATTTTGTCTTATGTTTAAGTCTTTGATCCATTTTGAGTTGATTTTTGTATATGGTGTAAGGGAGTGTTCTAGCTTCACTGACTTACATCCTGCTGTCCAGTTTTCCCATAACCATTTGCTGAAGAGACTGTCTTTATTCCGTTGTATATTCTTGACTCCTTTCTTGAAGGTGAGTTGACCAAAAGTTTGTGGGTTCATTTCTGGGCTCTCTATTCTGTTCCATTTGTCTATATGTCTGTTTTGGTACCAATACCACGCTGTCTTGGTGACTGTAGCTCTATAGTATTGTGTGAAGTCTGGGAGAGTTATTCCTCCAGCCTCTTTCTTTCTCTTCAGTAATGCTTTGGCAATTCTAGGTCTTTTGTGGTTCCATATAAATTTTACTATGATTTGTTCTAGTTCTGTAAAATATGTCCTGGGTCATTTGATACGGATTGCATTAAATCTGTAGATTGCCTTGGGCAGTGTGACCATTTTAAGAATATTTATCCTTCCAATCCAGGAGCATGGGATATCTTTCCATTTTTTAAAGTCTTCTTTAATTTCCTGAAGAAGGAAGCTTTTAAAGCTTAACATGACTAGCACTTGGTAGTGCCAAGTAGTCCCTTAATCTAGTGAATTCAGAAACCCATCCTACACCCTATCTTTTATACTATCTTACCTCATTTAGGGATGTGACTATTCCAAAATAACATTCATTAGCTATTTGTTTAGTACGCATTATATATCAGGCACTTTTCTATGTATTGACCATATATCTATGGATAAAACAAGCAAAATTCCTTGTCCCCATTGAGCTTATATTCTACTGGGTATACAAACAATAACAACAAATATAAAATATATGCTAGAAGTGCAAATGAGGAAAAACAACAAGCAACTGCATGGGAAGTATCTGGGATGTGCAGAAGGATTGAATTTTTAGATACAGTGGTCAGGGAAGGCCTCAATGAGAAAAGTGATATTTAAATAAAAACCTGAAGTGAGAGAATGAAAAAACTGTCTGCAAATTGGATGGATGGAAGACTATTCCAGGTAGAGGCAATAGCAGGTGCAAAGGCTCTAGAGCTGGAGCATACCTGGCATATCCAATGAACACGAAGGAGGCCATGTGGCTGAAATGGAGTAAGAGAGGAAGGTGATAGAGGTTAGCCAGCTATTTAGGGATAAAAGAGATAATGTAGGTCCTTGTAGGTCATAATAAGGCTTCAGAAATGGGAAGCAATTGGAGGATTTTGAACGGAGGAGAGGCATAATCTGACTTAACACTTTATAATTTCACTCTGTCTGCTGTTTAGAGAACAGACAGTAGAAGAGCAAGGGCAGGAGCAGCAAGACCACTTAAGAGGCTTTTATAATGATCTCAGCAAGAGAAGATAAGCCAGAGTTGTAGCACAAGAGGCGATGACCAGTGGTTTTACTCTGGATATCTTTTCTTTTGAATGTAATGCCAATGAAAGTTGTTTATGGATTGAATGTGGGGTGTAAAAGTGGAGACAAGAATGACATCAGAGTTTTCACTCTGAGCAGATGGAAGGATGGAGTTGCCATTATCTGAGATGAGAAAGACTGCAGGAGGACCAGGTGTGTGTGTGTGTGTGTGTGTGTGTGTGTGTGTGTGTTTACATGGATATCTGAATTTCAGATCTCAACATGTTAGGTTTAAGATGCTTCGCAGACATCTAAATGTGGATATGAGTTGCAGGAAAGATCTAGGATGGAGATATTAATTTGTAAGTGATCAGCTAATAGAGAGTTCCTTCTGGTTTAAACCTTGTACCTTCCTTTAGCTCTTGAGCAGAGTGAATTGGTTGCTATTTTGGCTGTGCAATCATATATTTTGGTGGCTTGAACATGTATCATGATTGTGTGTTCATGTACCATGGATAGTACATTCCATACCAGGATTATCTGAGCCTGCACAAGGGTTATGTCCTTCAATTTGTTAATAGACTTTATTCTTTTAGAGCAGTTTCAGGTTCACAACAGAATGGAGCAGAAAATATAGAGAGTTAGCACATAGCCCTCCCCACCCACACATATATACTCCCCTACCCTCAACATCCCTCATCAGTGTGGCATATTTGGTACACTAGATGAACCAACATGGGCACATTACTATCAACCAAAGTCCATAGTTTACATTAAGGTTCACTCTTGATGTTGTACATTCTACGGGTTTTGACAAATGCATAATGACATGTAGCCACCACTATAGTATCATACAGAATAATTTCACTGCCCATAAAATCCCTTGTGCTCCACGTATTCATTCCTCCCTCCCTCCCTCTCCCCAAACCCCTGGAAACCATGATCATTTATTGTTTCTGTAGCTGTGCCTTTTCCAGAATGTCATTTGGTTGGAATTGTACAGTTTGTAGCCTTTTCAGACTGGCTTCTTTCATTTAGTAATATGTCTTTTAAGTTTTTTTCATGTCTTTCACGCCTTGATAGCTCATTTCTTTTTTTTTCCACTGAATATATATTTTAATTTACATATATGTACTGTTCATTGTTTCTAAGAACGTTTAGAGCTTTAGCTTTTTAAACTTACATAATTATCAAAGGAATAATGCCAACCACAAAATAAGAATTAACTCAAAAAGATACATACACCCTGCTATTAATAGCAACATTGTTTATAATTGCCAAGATATAGAAGCATCCTAAGTGCACATCAATAGTTCAATAGACAATGAAGATGCGGTATATATATATATATATATAGAATGGAATACAACTCACCCAGAAGAAAGAAGGGTATTTTGCCATTTGCAGCCCTTCATTCACTTCTTTTTTTCACTTCAAAAACCAGAACCTTATAACTGTCAGAGACATTTCCATTACATCAAAAACAACAAAATATCTAGAAATAAACTTAACCAAGGAGGTTACCTATACTCTGAAAACCGAAATGACACAAAAAAATGGAAAGATTTCTTGTGCTCTTGGATTGGAAGACTCAACACCATCAAAATGGCCACAGTACCCAAAGCAATCCACAGATCCAACGCAACCCCCAGCAAAATACTCACAACATTCCTCACAGAACTAGAACAGACAATTCCAAAATTTATAAGGAACCACAAAAGACCCCAAACAGCCAAAGCAATCTTTTGTAGGTCTTTTTTTTTTTTTTCCCACTTTCTTCTATTTGTTCTCTTTTCTTATGGCTTGATGACTAGAGACGGTCCTTTAACATCTGTTGTAAAGCTGGTTTGGTGGTGCTGAAATCTTTTAGCTTTTGTTTTTCTGTGAAGCTTTTGAGTTCTCCATCAAGGCCGAATGAGAGCCTTGCTGGACAGAGTGTTCTTGGTTGTAAGTTTCCCTCTTTCATCACTTTAAATATATGGTGCCACTCCCTTCTGGCCTGTAGAGTTTCTGATGAAAAATCAGCTAATAACCTTATGGGAGTTCCTTGTATGTTATTCATTGCTTTTCTCTTGCTAGTTTTAATATTTTCTCTTTATCCTTAATTGTTGTCAGTTTGATGACTATGTGCCTTGGTGTGTTCCTCTTTGGGTTGATTCTGTGTGGTACTCTCTGCGCTTCCAGGACTTGGGTGACTGTTTCCTTTCCCAAGGTGGGGAAGTTTTCTGTTATTATCTCTCCAAAGATTTTCTCAGGTCCTTTCTCTCTCTCTTCTCTTTCTCGGACCCTATAATGCGATTATTAGAGCACTTCACATCGTCCCAGAGTTCTCTTAAATTATCCTCATTCATTTTTATTCTTTTTTCTGTTTTCTGTTCTGCAGCAGTGATTTCCACGAATCTGTCTTCTAGCTCACTGATCTGTTCTTCTGCCTCATTTAGTCTATTCTTGGTTCCTTCTAGTGTATTGTTCATTTCAGTGATTTTATTCTTGAACTCTGTTTGGGTATTCTTTATATTTTCCACCTCTTTGCTAAAAACTTCACTCTGTGCATCTATACTCCTCTTGAGTTCTCTGAACATCTTGGCCATCATTACTTTAAACTCTTTCTCAGATGGATTGCCTATCTCCTCATCACTTATTTCTTCCTCTGGGATTTTTTCTTGCGCCTCGGCCTGGGAGATATTCCTCTGCCGCTTCATATCTTCTATCTTTCTATGTGTTTGTGGACTCCTTCCACAGGCTCTGGGATTGTTTGTTTTCTTATTTCTAGTATCTGCCCTGGTGGATGAGGCTGGACTAGAGGCTCATGCAGGTTTCCTGGCAGGAGGGGCCAGTGCCTGCCCACTGCTGGGTGGAGCTTGGTCCTGGACCTCTGGTGGGCAGGGCTGTGTCTAGAGGCACTTGTGGCTCAGGAAGTCTGCTGATGGGTGGGGCTGTTCTCCCACCCTGTATGTTGTTTGGCCTGAGGCTTCCTTACAGGCTGTTGGGTGGGGCTAGGGCTTGGTGCTAATGATCCAATCAAGATGTCAGCCTCCAGGAAAGCTCATGTAGATGAACACTCCTGGAATGTCCACCACCAGCTTTTATGTCCCCTGAGTGAGCCGCAGCCGTCCCCCATGTCTCCAGGAGATCCTCCAAATCCAGCAGGCAGGCCTGGCCCAGTTTCCTATGAAATCACTGCCTCTGCCCTTGGACCTGGTGCATGTGAGTTTCCATGTACACTTCTCAAGTGAATGGAGTCTCCATTTCCCCTAGTCCCTTGGGGCTACCAGAGCCAAGCCCCACTGGCCTTCAAAACCAGATGTCCTGGGGTCTCCTCTTCCCAATGCCGGGACCCAAGCTGGGGAGCCTGATGTGGGGCTCAGATCTCTCACTCCTGTGGGAGGGCCTCTGAGACTTAACAAATCTTCAGCTTGTGGGTCACCCACCCGGGGGGTATGGGGCCCAATTAATTCGTGAGCACACCCCTCCTATCATCCCACTGTGGCTCCCCCTCCATGCTTCCAGTTGCAGAAGATCTTTTTTGCTAGGTTCCAGTCCTTTTTCTATGGTTGTTCAGCATTCAGTTGTGGTTTCATTATGGTCACAAGAAGAGGCAAGCCCTTATGAAGTATGAAGAGGGATCTACCATGTGCTTATGGTTATCTGAATACACTCATTGATTGTAAGCTCGTATGTCATTGGTATTTATTCATTTGCTATATCTATATGAGTATATACCATGGTTGTCTACTTTTGCAATGCAGACTGGCTTCTTTATACTAACTTTAAAACTAGTATTAGGTTTTACATTCTGCTCATGCAACATAGTTGTTTGAATATCCATGTCATTATATGATGTTCCTTTGCTATAATTTTCAGTGTATTCACCTTGGAAATGTGTATAATATTTGTTTGTTCATATGTTATAAATAGCTATTCACTCATCATGGCCATCATTACTTGAAAGATATCAATTCTTACCTCTCTGCTCCACTGAAAAAATCTTGAGCATGTCTGCCTACTCTTGGATCATGGCTTTTGTGTCTGCACCATGGCAATCTACTCCCCTAGCATGGCCATCTACTCCTAAATCATGATATACACATTGTGTGTGCACAAATCATGGTTAAGTTCTAATGTAACATATACTTCTTCACATTCATCATGATTGTTTAAACATGTACCATACTTGAGCTACATAGATGCCTTATCATATTTGAAGGCTTTCTATTTAAGTGTCATGGTTTTCAGTTTAGGGACTATGGTCACTTAAAAATTCAGCAAGGTTGTCAGAAGAATTTTGAGTGTCTGCTCTTCTAGTTACCTTCTCTGTACTTGTTTGATGGTCATCTGAGTGTGTACCATGGATTTATGTTCATTTAATGCTAATATCTGCTAATGTGCCACATTTCTCTGTATATATATCAGGGTTAAGTCCTTTTTTGTAGATATTTGCTAATTTGCTAAGGCTACCTGTTCAAGTGGCATGTTTTTTAAATTAAAAATTAAATTGTGGTTAAAAAAACATAAACAACCAACCATTTTAACTGTATGTTTTAGTAGTGTTAAGTACATTTGCATTGTTGTGCAACAGTCCAGTGGCATTCTTTTGATTACATACAATATCTTAATAAAATGTGTACCAAGGACCTCTTCTATTGTTCAGTGATTATTAGGCTTATGTTCTATGGTTTTCTGACATGTACCATGTCCAAATCATTTTATATCATAAATGTATTCACATAAATTATAATAATGTTGTTTGCTAGAAAAGTCTCATAGTAGTTGGAGGGCACATATTATGTCCAACCTGTTTTATATGTAATGGAGTTCTTCTCATGCATAATGGTTATTTGAACACATATCTCAGTCATGAGTTCATATAACACTGTTATCTTCATATGCATCATAGTTTTCTCCTTCCAAATTAAGGGCATTTGCTTCAGTGTTATTGGCATCTATTCCTAGTGTGAAGGTTTTCTGCTTGTTCATCATGATCATATGGACATAAAGCATAGTTATATACTAGCATAGCATAGTTGAACACACACTTAGGGGAATCTTTGCTCATGCAGCATGGCCATCTTCTCCTAAACCCAGAATTATTACTCAGGCACTTATGTGGTTCTGTCCTATAGTCCATGGATTCTTTCTGGAATTTGGATTTCATATCCTACACCAAGTGTCTTTGTTCCTGTAGAGTAATGGTCAATCATGATTATTAGAGCATTAATCTTTGTCATATGATTTTCAACACTAGGGTCTGCTAAATCACTGTGGATGTGTGAACATATATTACAGTTATTGCCCATACTACAAATGTTTCACATGCCCCCAGAATTTCCTGCCCATGGAGCATATTTTCTTACTGATATGCTATGATTTTCTTAACTATACTGTTTCTGTTGATTTATGTAAAATGGCCATCAGCTCTTGCACAGCTCATAAATTATGAATGTCTCAGCACATAGATTGACCATATAAAATTGCTGTTTTTGTGAAATAAAAATTGTCAAATATTGGCAAGTTTATGTGATATAACCCAATATCATGACTATTTATGTCTATAATGTGGACATTTTCTTATGTCAGAAGTCCACCTTCTCCTATATCATAGTTTTCTATGTCTAAACCAGATTCAAAAAAACCAATCTAATATAGAACCTAGTGATTGCTTTTGGTGGGGGGTTGGATCAATTTAGAAAGACTTCTGTTCTTCATGTTCTCATCAACTAGAATAGCTATTCAGCATGTATCTGTTTTACATATTAGTCTCATGCATAAACTTTCCTTGGGAAAAAACTTTCATATCCTTATATTTCCTCTGAAAGTTAAACCACCTATATGACTGAAAAAGAGTATGGTGATGGGTCAGAATAGGTCTCTTTCAAGTGATCAATGTCTCAGATTCAAAGAAGCCATGAAGTTTATCTCCACCCAGAGTTCATAAAACAGGCAACTCTAAATTACATAATTCTATCACCACTTAGGGACTTCTGTACCAGGAGACAAGGCTTAGATTTCTTTATGCTGTGGCCCCTATATGGGACTGAATTTATTCTCAAATATCTCTTTATGGGAAAACATTGCATTTCTATCCAAGAAACATATTCTCATCATTCAGCATTTTCTCAACCTGATTCAGAGGAAAAAGCCCATCTACTCCAGGCCCTTTGTTATTTTAGAACAATCCCAAAAATGGTATAAAGAGACCCCAGGTCTTAATATTCTAGGATTTCTACAATATTGAACAATTACCCATGGCAAAGGCATTTGTGATAGTAAAAATCAAACAGAATTGGGGGAAAATAAAGTGAAGACATGAGATTTTTTTAAGATCTTGGATTATAAAGAGGTAACTGAGGCTGAGAGAAATTCTGTGACTCACCTAGTTATAAGAAGACAAGGAAAGAGATGGAATTGTACCCTAAGACTTCTGATTACTGATTTAGTCTTTATACTGTCCTCTGTTGGATGGGCTCTGGTATAATTAAGAGAGGAGTATGCTGGGAGTGAATTTTGGTGGCACTGATGAACTAGAGAAGGGGGACTGTCACATTAAGCATTTACAAACTGTGTACTAGGGAAGTTAAATGGCTCTAACAGAGTTGAATAAAATCTTTTTTTTACCTTTTCTTCCTCATTCCCTTTGTCTTCTACTCCTTTCCCCTTCCTCTTTCCCTGAACATGGAACTCAGGTCTCTCCAAGTTGCTGCCTAAGAAGATGATAATCACACAAATGAATCACTTCTACATGACTAGCCTTGGGCTTCTCTTCCTGATTAACATTCTCCCTGGGACAACTGGCCAAGGGGAATCAAGACGACAAGAACCTGGGGACTTTGTGAAGCAGGATATTGGCGGGTAAGTACCCCTAACTCCTAGAATAAAACAAGACTGTGATAAATTATTGACTTCAACCAAAGTTCTTTTTTTAATTGAAGTATAGTTGAGTTACAATATTGTGTTAGTTTCAGGTGTACAGCAAAATGATTCAGATATATATATATATATATATTTATATTCTTTTCCATTATACATTATTACAAGCTATTGAATATAGTTCCCCCTGCTATACAGTAGGTCCTTGTTGTTTATCTACTTTAAATATAGTAGTATGAATCTGTTAATCCCAAACTGCTAATTTATCTTCCACCTTCTCTTTCCCCTTTGGTAACCATGAGTTTGTTTTCTATGTCTATGAGTCTGTTTCTGTTGTATATATAGATTCATTTGTTTTAGTTTTTAGATTCTACATATAAGTGATATCATATATTTGTCTTTCCCTGTCTGAATTACTGAGTATGATATTTTCTAGATACATCCATGTTGCTGCAAATGGTAATATTTCATTCTTTTTATGACTGAGTAATATTCCATTATGTATATACACACACAGAGGCACACATACCACATCTTCCTTATCCATTTACCTGTTGGTGGACACTTAAGTTGTTTCCATGTTTTGGCTAGAATAGTGCTTCTCTAAACACTGGGGTGCACGTATCTTTTCAGATTAGAGTTTTTGTCTTTTCTAGATATATGCCCAGGAGTGGGATTGCTAGTTCATATGGAAGTTCTATTTTTAGGGTTTTTTTTTTTTAACATTTTTTATTGAGTTATAGTCATTTTACAGTGTTGTGTCAAATTCCAGTGTCGAACACAATTTTTCAGTTATACATGAAAATACATATATTCATTGTCACATTTTTTGTTTTCCTGTGAGCTACCACAAGATCTTGTATATGTTTCCCTGTGCTATACAGTATAATCTTGTTGATCTACTCCTACATTTTGAAATTCCAGTATGTCCCTTCCCACTCCCCACCCACTTGGCAACCACAAGTTTGTATTCTATGTCTGTGAGTCTGTTTGTGTTTTGTATTTTTTTTTTTTTTTTTAGATTCCACATATGAGCGATCTCATATGGTATTTTTCTTTCTCTTTCTGGCTTACTTCACTTAGAATGACATTCTCCAGGAACATACATGTTGCTGCAAATTTTTAGTTTTTTGAGGACTTTCTACAATATTTTCCATAGTGGTTGCGCTAGCTTACATTCCTACCAACACTGCAGAAGGGTTCCTTTTTCTCCACAGCCTCTTCATCATTTATTATTTGTAGAATTTTTGACAATAACTATTCTGACTAGTATGAGGTGATATTTTACTGTAGGTTTTGCGATATTTTACTGTAGGTTTTGATTTGCATTTCTCTAATAATTAGTGATGTTGAGCATCTTTTCATGTGCCTATTGGCCATATGTATATCTTCTTTGGAGAAATGTCTAGGTCTTCTGCCCATTTTTGATTTTTTAAAAAAATATTGAGTTGTATGAGCTATTTGTATATTTTGCAGATTAAACCCTTCTTGGTTACATCATTTGTGAATATTTACTCCCAGTCCGTAGGCTGTTTTTTCACTTTGCTTACGGTTTCCTTTGCTGTGCAAAAGCTTATGTTTGATTAGGTCCCATTTGTTTAGTTTTGCTTTTATTTCTTTTCCCTTGGGAGACTGTTGTAAGAAAATATCACTACAATTTATGTCAGAGAATGTTTTGCCTATGTTCTCTTTTAGGAGTTTTATGGTGTCATATATTTTGGTCTTTAAATCATTTTGAGTTTATTTTTGTATGTGGTGTGAGGAAGTCAACCAAAGCTTTTGATTTTTTTCCCCAGATGAACTCAAGTACTCTGGTGCCTGATCCTTAGACATTGCATTGTATTTCGAAAAACATCAGCAGCTCAAACTCTAAACGTTTAAAAATGAGATCTCAAAGGTCTTCTTTTGCAACTTCCTAACCCTTGTTTTAATTCCCTCTGTAATGTCTTAAAATCAGTTCTCTTCAGATATTTGCTCTCAATTTTCTCTCTTCTCTCTTAGACTTTCAACCTGTCCTTTTTAATTTTCTCTGTCCCATTAGCATTTAAATGTGATCAAGAATCTCCCATCTTAAATTTAAAAATCTTCCCTCCAGATAGTGCTTTAAATCCTTCCTCCTCTTCACAGTCATATTGCTTGAAGAAGCAATTTTCTTTATTGTCTCTACTTACTCACTTCTCACCCATTCTTCCACTTCTGCTGTCTGACTTCCAACTCCATGACTGTAAGGCAACCTCTGCAACCAGTGTCCAATGTTGGCTGTGCTGCTAAAATGAACACTTATCTGTTCTTTTGCTACTCAATTTCTTTAGTAGTAGCAACATTCAACATTGCTGACTCTTCCCTCCTTCCTTAACTCACTTTTATTATTATGGAATTATATATATATAATAATTTTATATATAAAATTCTTTTCCATATATATGGAAACATATTATTGTGAAATTATATAATTATATAGTACCATATTATATAATTGTATATTGTTAAGGAATAGTTCTTTCTTTGACTTCAGAGACACCACAATTCCCTTGTTTTTAGAGTAGTTTCTCTAGAAGTGGAGCCTGAGACAAGGACTCTTAAGCAAATAATTTATTGAGTGAGTGCTCTGAGAGAAACTTGTAAGAGATAAGGGAAGTGAGATAGGGAAGGGGAAAAAGTAAACCAAATGTGTGATTTCATTTGAAGTGTAGCCTCCATTTGACCCCATGGGGAGATATGGATCATGAATGGCACTACAGTTTTGGCCCATCTTGAGGCAAAGGACCTGGGCTTTTGTAGCTTCATCTCAGTTAGTCATTGCCTGTGGGCACACTGGAGGAAGGCATACCCTTCCAGGCATTTTAGAGCGAGATGATTCTGTTCAGCCAATGGTAATACTCTGAAGTAACTAGGGGGGTGGTTTCACTTGTCCAGTAAGAGTTCTGGACATAGTGCCAACAGTAAATACTTAACCTAGTTTTCTTCATGCTTTTATGACTGTGCTTTCTACAATATTTTCCACAATGTTACACAGCTATATCAGAGGCCTTTATAATATAAAGATATTTTGTAATCTCTTCTTTTGTTTATTGCTCAGATATTGGTGTTTTTCTTTGTTTTGTTCTGGGTGTTCTTTTTACCATTCACACTCTGAATGATTTCATTTATCCCCATGACATTGTTACCTTATATATATGCCAATGACTCTCATCTCAATCACCATTCCTAACCTCTCTTGAATGTCAGACCTCTATATCCAACTATTGGACATGTCCACTTGGCTATTCCATAAACTCATTAAACTAAGCATGTCCAAAGTACTCTCATTATCTCCATCTCCTTTCCCCATTCTAAAAACAGCAAACAAACAAACATAACATATTCCTCATCCATTTTTCCTTGTTTCAGTCAATGGTACCACTACACACCCCATTGCTCAAGCCAGAAACTTGGAATCATTTTTTCCCATTTTTTACCCTTCACTTTGCAGTCAGTCCCTAATGTCTATCATTTCTTCCTCCCACATCCTTTGGATTCATCTACATTTTTCAAACTTTCCTGATATCACCTTATTTTAATCCAATGCTGTCTTCCACTTGGACTACTGAAAGAGTGTCTAATTGGTCTTACTTCTTAAAGTCTTGCTCCTATCCAGACCAACCTCCACTTTGTAGCCAGTGTTTCTTCTGCAATGCATGTTGCATCATATCTATCCTGTTTAGAGTTATTTAATGGCTTTCTATTATCCCTAGATGAAAGTCCAAACTCCTTAACATAATTTTATAAGGCCCATTATGACCCAGCCTCTTGTCAGCCCTATTTCTTTGTCCTTCTGTTACCAAACTCTGTGTTCTTCTGCTATATTGAACTTCTTTTGACTTTAAAATTCAACCTCATTCAGGGAATATCATTACTAGAAATGACCCCCTTAGTCTATAAATATTTCAGTATTACACAGGATATTTTATCCTTTGGTCGTGTTTTGTCATTGTTTTACATTTGGCTATTGTCCCATATTCTTGGAAGCATTAGGGCTTGTTCCTAATTATTTTTGCAGGGTTAATTATCTTAATGTACTGTGAGTCTTTCCATCTTCTATTAGCATTTTCAAGAAAATCTCTGGGGCTGAGAGCTACAGAACTGGATTAATATCTTCTTAGAAACTTGGCCCATGAGGACCTTTTTGTTCTTTATCCCAGTGTGAAAAAAAAAGACAAATTCTGTTTTACTAACTTATCATGTATCTGATTTCACTGGAAATGATAATCTTCTAAATAAAATGGAAGTTCTGAATAAATGAATCTTACCACTTCAAATGTTAAAGCCTTTTAAATTTTAATTCTGAGAATAAAGTTCTCTAAAAATTGTATTGCATCTTTTCTAATAATCCTAAACAAGAATTTTGAACAGAATAGTTCCACTTCTTGGTGACTTTCTGATCATAAAAAAATTCATTTTATTTATTCTATATATGCTTTTTTCATTTGTGTATTCACCCTCAGTGTTAATTGTCACCTCTTCTGTTTACGTTAGTTTGTTTATGTCCTGTAGGTGCTTAGAAAACAAGACAGCCAAGCCTTTTAATAATTATACTAAAGAGGAGGCCAAGACATCCTGCTTGAAAAAGCAGAGACAAGTGCTTGTGTTTATACAGGGGTATTAAAAAAACCTTTTGGGGGGTTTTCTTTCTTCCAAGTGCAATGTAATTCATGCTTTGGAGGGATAAGATGATGAAAAGTCTGGCTGTAAATATTAGGGTTGTCATCGTATTTGTATTTGCTAGAAAAAATGAATCAATACTATTTAAAAATATATGATATATGCTGGTAACTCTGATACTTAACAGCTGCTTCCTTTTGTTTGCTTGTTTTCATACCTTCTTAATGATGTTTTTGTGTGTTGAAAAAATCCATTTGCTGCATTATTTTATCCACCTTTAGTGGTTTATTCAATTAAATCACCTGGGTTGGCTAACCAAGAAGCTTCAACAATCAACAGTGGTTTATTGACCAGTACTTTGTTTAAATCATGTTATAAATGCAATGGTAGTCCACATTTGGTATGTGTAAACAAGGAAGCAGGCTCCACACCTGAAGGTTTTGATTTAGTAACTCTGGAGATAGTGCCTAAAAATCTGCATTTTTATCAAATGCCCCAGATGATTCTGATGTAAGGTATCTTTGAACAATACCTTGGGAACAGAGTCCTTGTTTTCAAAGAACTTAAAGTTTAGTTAGGGATACGGGATTCTGAAATTTTAGAATAGAACACATGGGAAAACTCAGAGAGCATCTAATCTGATTCTTTATTTTGTTCATGAAGAAATTGAGTTCCAGAAAAGGAAATTGACTTTTATAAGACCTTACAGCAAATTAATAGTAGAGCTAGGTCTAGAACACCAGTCTCTGATTCCCAGCCCCATATTCTTGAAGAAAAGCTATAGGGAACAGTTTCAGCTTCATATAATAAAGACATTTCTTATACTCCTGCTTCTTGGTTCAGTATTTTGACCATTAACAAATGAGAAATATGTGTGAACAATGTTAGGTTGGACCATTACGGAAGTATAATTTTTCTGGGTCAAAATGGTCAAATGTAAATAATTTCATAATAGGTTGAACTACATAGCAAGTAAATGCCAGATAGATCTTCTGTCCAGGTTTGACTTCAATCTGTTGAAAGTGGAAGTGTGTATCAGTCAGGATCCCAAGGAAAACAGATGGGGCATTTTGATTAAGACTATTTGAGGAGGACAGATTTACAAAGGGACTAATTGTACAGGTATGGTCTGAATGTAGGTGCACCCCAAGGAATAGAGCAAGAACCTAAGGTCAGCAGCAGATATGTCATATAAAACAAGTTTTCTTAAGAGGTGGTGCAGAGATCTTTAGTGGAGGCGATATCACAGAGAGAGAGCCAAGGGATTATATACTCAGACTTTACCCTTCTTCCTCCCTCTGATCTTCTGCCAAGTTGAAGCCAGAGGTCATGGGAGCCCTGTTGATATAGTTTGTATAGGTTAACCTTATAACAAAGAGGACAGGATGAAAGACAATGTATAATATATCTGAAAGGGGAAATGAAAGACACTGGGCACAAGACCCTACATTTGCATGACACCATATCACCACCTTTTCTGCATTAGGATTATATGGTGGTGGCAGTGGTGAGAGCAGATACTGTGAATTTAAGAAGAAATGATTGGACTGTTGTCTCCTTGTCACATCCATAGCCTGACTTGGTGCCACTGTACCAAATGTGTCAGTCCTTGTAAGTGTTTTCATTGTGAAATATAGTTTCTCAGTTCTCTTAATCTCAGAATAAACTGGCACCTGTGGCCACACATGTAAATGCTAAGTTACTAAAAGAAACATGAAGGACTTAGTTTTTATTTCACTTTAACTCAGTAAACAATGTGAACAGGTGGGACACATGTTGCATGGGTATGTCTCAGGCCGACTGTGATTTGAAGTATAAGTATGAAAAGACCAATCTCTTACATGTATATACAGAGTCAATACATTAATCACCAAATCTTAAAATTCCAGAACCAGATATGAGACCTGAAAACTTGTAAGCCCTAATCTCCTACCCTGATCAAGAATCCCTCTTGTATTATGCTTGATGACTGACCTACCAGTTTGACTCCTTCCAGCAGTAAACTGCACTGCTACTATGGGATATATAGCTCTAGGGGTTGGAAAATGCCTCTTATACTGAACAGAAGTTCACCTTCCTGTAATGTCTACTAGTTTTAGGCCCCTGTAGCACTTGATTCTTTTTTCATGTAACAGCTCTCAGAGCTACTTCATGCTTTCTTGTGTATAGGTAACTCTTATTACTTTCATCTATTCTCCTCAAATGATACGATCTTCCAGGCATTGCTTAAAACTGGACACTCTCTTTTGGTCTCTAATTAGATTTTTTTAAAACTTGGTTCAAGACTTTATTATTATTTGTAGTTTTCATATTCCATCATGTTACTTTAAAGCTTATATTTAAATAACTAACTCTTTCTATGTACCAAGCACTATTCTAAATGCTTTACATATATTAATTCATAGAATCTTAATAACAGACCTGCTAGCTAAGTGCTGCTATTATTCCTGTTTCACAGATAAAATATGGAGTCATGGAGAGGTCAAGTAACTTGCCAAAGCTTACAGTTAGAAAGTGGCAGAGCCAAGACTGAAACCCAGACAGTCTGGCTCTAGAGTACATGCTATTAATTGCTACAATGTATTGCTTTTCATGTGTTTGGTCATTTTTAAGTAAGAATTAAGCACATGCCCATTTCTTTTGTGCACATGAACATTTACTTGTGTACAGCAATCCATCAATCTCTGAATACTTAGTATCTCAGTCACATGACTGCCTGGCCTGTGCTAAAATGGGGCAAATGTAATTTTCCTATAGGACCTGGAGGAATAAGAAATATCATTTTACATTTTGAGGTAGCAATGTAACATTTGTAACACAGGACATTTGAAACCAGGATCAAAAATATTTGGTAGGTGATGCTATGACTTCCTATTGTATCACATCAAGAGGCAAGGCTGTCTCAGTAATACTGATGCTAAATATGATCTCTTGGTTAAGTTGATGACTGTCAGGACTCTCCATTTTAGGGATACCAGGCACCAGAACTGATTGAGAGATTTGAGCTGGTGACCAGCTCCTTGCTTTGGTCATCACCATCAGTGTGATATAGAGAGTAAATAATAGTGGGGAAGGGAATATTCCTAGTACTGTAGTTTCCCCTCCTTTTGTGTCATAATTCTTTTCTCCACATAGGCAGTGCTGTAAGTGGTTCTCACACTGGCCTATGAAATTCCACCTAACCAGAAATGTTGCTGATATAGTGCTCATGCATTGGCAATATGGTTACAAACATTCAGCTATTAATTATGAGAAATAAAGACTTGTGTAGCCTTGCTTGGAAGACTAGTTAACTTTTATATCATTGTTTCAAAAGAAGAATGTACCTTTAATTCTTTGCAAATTTTGGAATACAATCCATTTTAAGTTGGGATATATCTGCTTATGTTCACATATGAAATCATATCCCTAAGGTCTAGTACCTTGTTATTTAATCATTCACAACATGCAGTAGTCAGATCTTCTTCTGCATTTAATTTTTATTGAAGTATAATTGATTTACAATGTGTGTCAGTTTCTAGTGTACAGCAAAGTGATTCAGTTATATATATGTGTATATATATATACATATTCTTTCTCATATTCTTTTCCACTATGATTTATTACAGGATATTGAATACAGTCCTCTGTGCTATACAGTAGGACCTTGTTGTTTGTCTACTGTTTTGTATTTTGTTGAGAATTTTACATCTGTATTTATCAGGGATATTGATCTGTAATTTCATTTTCTTATAGTGCCTTATTTGGCTTTGATATCAGGGTAATGCTGGCTTCATAAAATGAATTTGGAAGTGTTCCCTCTTGAAATTTTTGGAACAGTTTGAGAAGGATTGGTGTTAATTCTTCTTTAGATGTCTGGAGGAATTCCCCAGTGAAACCATCTGGGCTTCTCTGTGTTGGGAGTTTTTTGATTACTGAGTCAATCTCCTTACTTATTATAGATTTGCTTAGACTTTCTATTTCTTCATGATTCATTCTTGGTATATCATATGTTTCCAGGAAATTATCCATTTCTTCCCAGTTATCCAGTTTGTTGACATATAATTATAGTCTCATAATTCTTTGTATTTCTGTGCTATCATTTGTAATGTCTCCTCTTTTATTTCTGATTATATTTATTTAAGTCTTCTCTCTTGTTTTCTTAGTTAACCTGGCTAAAGCTTGCCAATTTTGTTTATCTTTTCAAAGAGCCAGCTCTTTTTATTATGCCCCTTAACATAATAAAGGTCGTGTACAACAAGCCCACAGCTAACATATTCAGTGGTAATAAGTCTAAATCCTTTCCTGTTTACCAGTGAATTTTATACTTTCATATGTTTTCACAGTACTAATTAGCATCTTTTCTTTTAGCTTGAAGAACACCCTTTAGCATGTCTTGTAGGACAAGTCTAGTGGTTATGAATTTCCTCAGCTTTTGTTTGCCTATGTAAGTCTTTATCTCTCCTTCATTTCTGAATGACAGCTTTGCTGGGTAAAATGGTCCTGGTTGACAGTATTTTTTTTTTTTTAGCACTTTGAATATATCATCCCAGTCTCTCCAGGTCTGCAAGATTTCTGCTGGGAAATCTTCTGAGAGCCTTATCAGGATTCCTTTGTATGTGGTGATTGTTTTTTCTCTTTCTGCTTTCAAGGTTCTCTGTCTTTGATTTTTTGAGAGCTTGATTATAATGTGTTTCGGAGAAGATGTCTTAAAGTTGAGTCTGTCTGGGGATCTTTGAACTTTCTTTACCTGGATGACCATATCTCTCCCCAGACTTGGAGAGTTTTCAGTCATTATTTCTTTCTAAAGATTTCTGTCCCTTTCTCTCCTCTTTCAAGGACTCCCATAATGCAAATATTGTTTCTTTTAATCATGTCCCATATTTAACACAGGCTTTCTTCATTTTTTTATTCTAATTTTTTATTCTCCTCTGATTAGATAATATCAAGAGATCTGATTGAGCCTACTTTTGAAGCTGTCTGTTGCATTTTTTTTTTCATTTTATTCATTGTATTATTAATCTTCAGGACTTCTGTTTTTTTTTTTAATTTGTTTCTTTATTGAATTCTTTCTCATTTTGCTCATGCGTTGTTTTCCAGAATTCATTGATTTGTCTATCTGTGTTCACTTGAGCTTGCTTAAAATCATTATTTTGAATTCTTTTTCAGATAACTCACAGATCTCCACTTCTTTGGGGTCAGTTACTGGAGTATTATTTTGTTCCTTTGGTGGTATCACATCTCCTTACTTTTTCATGTTTCTAATGGGTTTGCATTGATGTCTGTGCATTTGAGAGTGCAATCACGTCTTTCATTCTTTTCTGACTGGCTACAGTAGTAAAAGACTTTCACCTGGAGGTGGCTTTAAGGGGCACCAGCTGGGTGGGATACAGCATCCTTGGTTTTGGGGAAGGCACAGTGCTGTAGTCACCATGCTGCTCCATTGGCAGAGGTTGCCATTGGTCAGACTATGGGGGTCTTCTGTGGCCAAGGCTGCAGAGGACCTGCAGGTGGTAGTGGTAGGTAAGGCTATTGGAATCTTCAGAGGCTAAGGCTTCTGAGGTCTTCCTGTTCCCCTATCCCCATTGTTTTTTTGTTCATAGGAGGATGTTCTAACTGAACAGATCCTTCTCAGTGCCTGGTCTGACATGCTGACACATAGAGTCCTCAGAGAAGTGTTGGAGCCAATGTCCTAGGATCAGTTGCACATGGAATTAACATAGCACCTGGGTCATGGGACACACTTGCTGCAGCTATAGTACTGGTGTCTAGGGTGTGGGCATGCGTAGCTATCCCATGGAATCAGTTCTTGGGTCTCAGGGAGTCACCACTGTGACTCTGGCTGTTAGGGAGGGGCCAGAATGCAGCAGTGGAACAGACTCTGGGATGACAAGGTACAGTGGTGGCTTGGGCCCAGGGGCTAGGATGCAGTAGTAGCATAGTCTGGAGTTGGTAGGTCAAAGTTTCAATTCTGGCCACAGAGGGAAGTTCCAGGATAGCAGTAACATAACTCTGGTTGAGATCCAGGAACTTGGGCATAGAGCAGTGGCAGCACAGTGCTGACAATGACAGTCAGAGGTATGAACTGGAACCAAGTGGATTGGGCTCAGGGCAGTGGCTGCCTAGTCCTAGCTATGATGGGTCAGAGCCCCAGCCTGAAACCTGAGTGGGGACTCAGGTCAGTGGTAACACCCCTGGCAATGATGGTTCAGAGCCTTGATCTGGGACTGGAGGGTGGAGCTCAAAGTAGAGGTAGCCTGGTCTCAGCAATGATGGCTCAGAGCCACAACCTGGAATCTAGAGGACAGGCAGGATTTAGGACAGTGAGAGCCTATCTCAGCAATGACAATTAAGAGTCTTGACCTGGAATGAGGGGAGTGTGGCTCAGGGCAGCAGCAGTATCCCTTGCAATGAAAGCCCAGAGCCGGGACCTGGAATGCAGTGGGTGGGGCCCAGGATGGCAGCATCAGGGCCCTGATAATGGAGGTCTAAGAGTGGCTTGAGACCCAAGGGGTGGGGCTCAGGTCAATGGTAGCACCCCTGGCAATGATGAATCAGAGCTTTGACCTGGAACCCTGTGGGTGGGAATTAGGGCAGCAGCAGCAAAGCCTAGAAAATGGCAGCCAAAGTGTGACTTGTAACCCAGGGGGATAGGCCGGGGCAGAAGAGGCTTCCCTGGTAATGGTTGGGCGAAGCCTTGACCTGGGGTCAGGAATGGGTGAAAAGCAGTGGCAACTCCAGTTTCTTATACAGTAAGGTACTATGGTACCTGATTCCTGAGAGTGGGGCACATCAGCAACTAGGTACCCTGAGGGCAAGTCTCACCTTAGTGACAGCTCCAGCCTGGGAAGTAGAGATCCAGAGGGGGCCACTCCATGCTATTCTATCAGCTGGGATCAGCATCAGTAAAGACTGTGTGAGATCTCTTTAGCAAAAGCTGCAAATGTCCAAAATAGTGAGGCTTCCTGGGGTTCTCTGCCCTCCTTCTCCGTGTGTGATAAACTTCATCAGGGGTGATTCCGCTAGGTGTGGAGCAGGTCTTAACTGAGATGGGATGACACAGGTAACATGTTTCCTATACTTTTCTATGTGGCCATCCTTGATTTTTAAGCTCCTCAATTTTTTGCTGCTGCTTCTTTGTTGTTTAGAGCTTTCCCTTGGCTTTCTTCAGTTTGTAGTTGTTTATTTATTGTTCTTGGGGGTTTTGTGTGTGTGTGGAAGGGACTTTGGGACTTCCTAGCCCTCCATCTTGCTGACATCACCTTCTGCACAATAATTATTTATTTTTAAAAATCTGTTCTTTCCCAGAGATATACATTATTAGGGAGAATGCCATCCTTGTAATGAAGTAAATTTCCCCTCTCTTTGGGTTGTTTTATGAACTGCATCAGCAACTCCACATCTGAGCCTCTTCTGCTTCCCCCTGACATAAACACACCAGGGTCCTTCCTCAATGTGATTGAACTAATACTATTACTGCCAACATCCTGAATTTAATTGCTCAGTGAGCTTAACTTTTCCCATAGCATGAAAGTGCATCTCTTTTGAAGGTGTCTCATTACATTTTTAGGAGTTTGGGGAAAAAGGAATGATCAACTCTTAATGTATATTGAGCTTTACCATTTACAAAGCAATTTTATGTTTATTATCTTATTTACTTATTTCTCCCCAAAGCTTCATAAGTTGGGGAATTATCCCTATTTTACATGCAAGGAAATAGTTCACATGATTACTTAGTGGCAGAATCAGGACTAAAACTGTTCATTTGACCCTAGTTCTGTGGATTTGCCACTATTCTTTATAGGACTAGAAAAATGACTAAATTTGCCTAACGTACAGATAGTTTATTAGTAACATCATTTTCATGCTTAAATGATGGATTACTAATATCATATTTAGTCTAGCCAGTAATGATAGATATAAGGCAAAATGAACATGGTTATTGCATCAATCTCATCAAGCTAATAACCATGTGACTTTGAAGAATTCCTTTCTCTTGTTGGTGTTTTAAGTCTCCATCTTTAACATGAAGGGAAATAATTATATGATCTCTAGGGTCCTCCATAATCCTGGCATACAATGATTATTTGTTGTTTCTCAAACTACTTTGGATGAGCACAAACTACAGAATCTTCAGCTTGTTGCAGTTCAGTTATTTAAGAAGAGAGAGTTCTCACTTGGGCTCTAGATTAAACCAGCTTCCAGCTCCCCATGCAATAATTTAACACACATCAGGAGAAAACTTCACCAGTAATCAAGTGCAAAATTATACAGAAATCTATTGAAAATTATTTTGGAGTGATATTTAGCATTGATTTTTGACATAAAAGTTTAAAAGTTATTAGTGAAGAATGCTGCTAACATGTCAACACAGAGTCAGCAAGGGATGGAAATGCACTGTCATGGAAATTGTTATTTTAGTAAGAGTGGCAGCACAGTATATTGGTCTAGTATTTTGGAATTATGGATCCAAATTTTAGCTTTTCCATTAACACTCTGTGGTTAAAATTACATTCAGGGGTTTTAGAATTACCGTCTATGAATCCACTTGGAGTAGATAATCTCTGAAGCCCTTTATAGCTCATCTATGACTCTGTGAGGATTCTCCTTTTTATCCCCTTCCAGTAATCCATGAAATGGCTTTTCATTCAATTCATAGACCTATTTCCCAGAAATCAAATTAGGCTGACCAGGGTCAAGATTCTCCACAGGGAGAGTTAAGGGAAAATGAGAAAGAAATTTTCACAAACTCTATTGAGCTCCCACAGCCTCTCTCCCCATAGCCCATGTAAGGTGAACTCAGAATATTGATGACTGAGCCAAATGTGAGCCAAGACCTGACAGGGTGCCTGTATTTATCTCTTCAGCATATTGATGTCAGTTTGTTAGCTCTGCACTACAGTTCCCTTTTTACTTCCCACTTCCAAATGAGGTATCTGTATCACTTCTGGTACTCTTTTCACTAAACCAGCCAATCATCTCAACTCTTCACTGGGTTCCAGTGTCTCTTGGCCAAAGCTTTCTTTATGGCTTTGGCTGGTGGAGGTGCCAATATTTTGTTGTGACTATTTAAATTTGAATAATGCATTTGAATGTATAAACTACTATTATAAAAAAGAAAAAAACAAACTTTTATTACTTCTAGATATTAAGCATTATTTAAGTCTGGAAGTTTTAATGTGTTGTTTAATATTAAAACAATATATCTGTGAAGTTATTTTATTTTTAAAGATGAGAAACCTAACACTAGAGGTGTTATATAATTTGCCCAAAGTCACTCAAGTAATAAAGTCAAATGCATGTCTCCAGACTCTTTAAGACTAGTTCCCTTTCTCCTTGTATGTTTATCTATTCTATCATTTGATTATCTCAGCAAACCTGTAAGCAGGGGGAAGATTACTCACCTTGTTTTATTTTATTTTATTTTATTTTTTTGCTTTGTTTTTTCTAAAAAATCATTGAATGATTACGTGAATTGAATTAGGTTTATGAGTTAAGGAAATTGGGGCTCAAAATGATTTTTCAAAGTTTACCAGCTAGGGAGTGGCAGTTTAGAGTAAGAATTACTCAATTCAGATGTTCCTACTATCCTGTAGACCTTTGCCACCACGAAGGAGAATTGTTAGTGGGAAGACATATTGACTACCTCTCAAGATTCCTTCTCAACTGTTACCCTATGTCTTTTATTGCCCTGATTAACTAGATGCTAGGAATAGTTATTATATATATATATATATATATATATATATATATATTAATGGCAACCTTCTGGGGCCAACATAAGAATGGATAAAACTGACGCCTATAGAGATACAGTATCATAATTTGCTTAATGGTCTACTCTAAATCATGAATACAGCTGGCAATAGGATGTCAGATTCCTGACTTCTAGTTTATTACTTGATTATGCACTGTGCTTCTTGACCCTTAGCAACAGCCATTTCCTTCGCTATATCCCTTTTCCTCCTAAACTACCCAGGGCCATTCTTTATTTCCATTCCTGTCAAACTACACCAAGTTCCTCCTCACAAAGTGAAAGCATTAGTCACAGCCTGGACCTGATTAGGTGATTAGTAAAGTGACTACTTCTTGCAAAGGCTTTCAGAAGGCATCCACACTAGCTAAACAGGAGGTAGCTGATGGGCTTTAGAAAATCAGAAAGTTTGGATTATATTCCTATTTCAGTCTTATAAGCAATATGACTATGGGCAAATTTGGTGTATTCTCTGAACTTATTTCCCCATGTATGAAATAAGAGAGATTAGGGAATCTCTTAAGAGACCCGGTAGCCTTAACATTTAATTGACTGTTATTGCTTTGTTGTCCTGTCTCCACAGGGTAAGAGGTAGGTAGACTACATGCAATTTAAGGGTTTTTTATGCCTCTGTTGTTCTGTGAACCTATGTTTCTCTAGGCTACAAGAGGGTTAAGTTCTTAATAAGATTTTCTTTTTTTTCTTTTGAGGCCCTTTTTTTCATGAAACAAAATTTGATAACCCAACTTTATGTCAGGTCCTATACCTATAGACATCCTGTCCAAGATTTCTACTGGTGTTTCTCCCCTGCTGGGTTGGGGCTGGACCATACATTTGATAAAGCTCATGCCAATGCTGAAATAAGAGTTTAAGTATAGTGATTGACCACTGTCTGGTCACAGGCAGTCATTGTGACAAACAGGAAGTGTTTGCTGGTTTGGTTAATACAAAGGTATTTAATTGGACCAGTATATTGATTGACATTTTCTTGAATTATTGTTTAGACATGTAATTATTTGCTATTAAGAACTATTATTTTTTGTCTCTTTTTCTTCCACTGTCTCAGACTCTCTCCTAAGCATGCTCCAGATATTCCTGACGACAGCACTGACAACATCACTATCTTCACCAGAATCCTGGATCGTCTTCTGGATGGCTATGACAACCGGCTTCGACCTGGGCTTGGAGGTCAGTTACTACTTTAAGATCTTCTTAACTATTGTCATCTAAAAAGATTCTTAAGGAGGTGCGTTCAGTAGTCTATTGACCAATGAGGTTAGTGAAAGTTTCTTCCCTCTGAACACTGGAAATTAATTTGAATCCTTCATTTCAATGGTCAATCTCTAGTCTGGTTTTAGAAGGTTCTGAATTTCACTTAGGTAAATGCATATAGTGTATTATCTCACAATGTTTGGCCAAGCCAACGTTAGTAATAAAATACCAATCCTTCCCTGGATTGATACCAATCCCACACCTGGCAGGTGTGGCCCAGGAACAGATGGGAAACATGCCCTTGTTCTAAAAATGCTGAGCACATGTCAGCCTGATATTTCAAATAGGAGAAGTCTGCTGGCTAGATTGGATCTTAGTTTAGTATGACCAGCAATATGATCACAATGAAGTAATGTGTTATAAAACTTCATTGGCTATACTGAAAGGGAAGATGCAAATGTATGTATATTTAATTTTTTCCTGAACCATTTGAGAATTAGTTGCATATATCATAATGTTTTATCTTTAAATACTTCAGTGTGTATTTCCTCAGAAAAAGAAATTAACTTATAAAATTAATTCAGAAATTGTGACCTGACATAACACTATTTTCTAATCTGTAGTCCATAGTCACTTTTGCCAGTCATTTACATTTATTCTATTCTATTCTATTCTAAGAAAACCCTTTCCTTCTCTTTAATTAGTTAGGTAACAATTAGCATGAACTGATGGATTCTTATTTTATTCAATGAATTTTAATCCATTAATGTTATTATTGATTATTATCTATTTTGATTAGAATTTTTGCTCATAATTTCCCATATTTACTTAGTGCGAGCCTATTCAAGATGGCTTTTGATATGTTCTTATTTTTTTGAAGAACTTTTTGATTTTATGGCATAACAGTATATTTCATCCTTAACTTGTACTCTCCCTTATTCAGCCTTGGAATCAGTCATTTTTTTTTCCAAGAAGAAATGGTATCTTTTTTGGTGGGAAATTATATTTAAAATCCAACTTCTGTGTGTTAGGTATTTTCATTGCTACTGAGTATCATTGTTTCTAGAATCTTTCAGTGAACAGAATTGAGAAAGTAGAAAATTATATATATACATATATACACCTGTATATATTCATATACATACACATATATACATATCTATACAAATGTTTGTGTAAATATAGACACATATGTATATGTACATGTGTAATGAGTTTATGCTGATACCACTAATTCCAGTCCAACACAATATTCTTCACTGGTTTACTAATTTGCTCAATTCTACAGTATAAAATAATGTTGGAATTACTATAACTGCACCAATATAGTAAACTCTGTTATTAAGTAAAGTTAAAGATATGTTTGCATGGTTTTTTTTTTTTTTTGGTGGGTGTTGTTTGCTTTTAGATGAAAGCTATATGGCTTTTGCTTCAGTATAAATAATGGAGTAGGGCAGTATTGGAGGAAGAAAAGACCAGTCACAAACCAATTGCAGTTGTCCAAGATGAAGTTAATAACTGTGGGAATATAGAGAATTTGGTGACTGATTAAATTATGGATTAGAGGAAAAGGGAGGAGGAAAGCATAACTTCTAGGCTTCTGGCTTGGATGACTGGGTGGTGCTATTTTCTAAACTAGGGACATTGGAGAAGGAACAGTATTATTTTGTTTTATTATGTTTCTTTTGGAGTTGTAACAAAGAAGGTAGGGGAAGAAGGTTGAAATTAATTAGCTGTAGACATGTAGAGTTTAAGTACCCATAAAAAATATGTGTGGAGCCCTTTGCTCTGGCTATCATGTAGTAACAGGAATGAGATTTATTGTCTTAAAAAGCAACTAAGAAATGAACAAATATAGTATATAGTAGTTTTCAGAAACTGAACAAAGACAGCACAAGACAGTGATCCTTGAAATAAGGGAAGCAAACAAGCTGATCCCTATTATTGTACCAGCTTACTGCCTGGATAAATTTCAGGCTGCAGTAAAGGGAGGGAGAATCCACATACTTCCTGGGAGACTCCATCAGTTGATGAGAAAGAGTTTTGAATTTGGGGTGGCTAAGAGGTCTACAATTTGTAGGGCAGAGTAGAAGCTAGAGCTGCAATGGAAAAGACAGAGTTGGGCAGAGAGAGAGAGAGATCCAGAAATCTGCAGAGGATTTCCCTCAAACTTTCAGGTAAGTACTGCTTAACTCATTCATGTGTGGAAACAACCCAAGGTTGAGGAAAGGGCCACTGGATAATAGCGAGTGGAATAACAGGGTTGGGAATAATTTGTGTTCCTATCAACCAGAGTGGAAAAACTTCTAACATACAAGGACTGAGGTAGCCTACTCAGAAGGATATGGCTTCAGTGGTGTGACAAAATCATCCCCAAACAAAGTCTTCTCTGGTCCCACCTAACAAAGCTTGAAAGTAAGCTTCAAAAGCATCAAACTGTTTTCAAGTAACTTAACATTATCTCAGAACGAAGTTTAAGAATATTTACAAGCAGTACAAAAAATACCTAGTATCTGACAAGGTAAAATTTACAATAGCTGGTGTCTAGTAAAAAACTACCAAGCATGCAAAGAGGCAACAAAATACAACCCAAAAAGGCAGAATAATCAATCAATAAAAACAGATTCATAAATGACCCAGATGAAAGATTTAGTAGATAAGGACATTAAAACAGATATATTTAAATTCCACATGTTCAAAAGTATAGGAAAATACATGAGCATGTTGAGTAGAGACATGTAAGTTAAAGGAAAGAACCAAATTGAATTTCTAGGCATAAAAAAACACAATATCTGAGGTGAAATATATACCAGATGAGACTAACAGCAGATTAGACACTGAAGAAGGAGAGGATTAATGAGCTTGAAGATAACAATGGTGAAATAGCAAAACTGAAACACAATGGGAAAAAGACTGAAAAAACAGATCAGTACACAGAGGAAAAAAGACTGAAAAAGTGAACAGGACATCAGCGCACTGTGGGATAACTTCAAATGACCTAATATAAGTGTAACTGGATTATCTGAAGAGAGAGCAGAAAATGTATTTGAAGAAAAACTAGTAAAAATATCCTAAATTGGATGAAAATTATAATCCCCCCACACCAAGCTCAATGAACAAGAAACATGAAGAAAATTACACCAAAGGAAATGATCAAATTGCTTAGAACTAGTGATAAACAGAAAATCTTAAAAAGCAGAGTGAAACAGAACATTTACAAACAAAGGGAAAATTTTAGAAAGACAGCAGTCTTCTTGTCAGAAACAAGCAAGTAAGAAGATAGTTAGCAACAACTTAAAATTTCTAAAAAAAAAAAAAAAAGAAAAAAGAAGTCAATCTAGAATTTTGTACCAGAGACAATATATTTTAAAAGCATAGATAAAATAAAACATTTTCAGACACATAGAAGCTTAAAAATTCATTGCTAGCAGATCTGTACTGCAAGGAATATTAAGGGAAATGTGTCAGGCAGAAGAATAATGATTCCAGATAGAAATATGGATCTATAAAAAGGAAGGAAGAACAACCAAAATGGAAAATATGTGGGTAAATATAAAATAGGTTTTTTTTCTAAATCTATTTAAATAATAATAACTACTTAAAGCAAAAATAATAACATTGTATTATGTGGCTTGATATATATATATATATATATTCTATATTTCTATATATATTTATAGAAAATGTATGAAAACAATAGCACAAAGACCAGAAAATGAAATGGAAATATACTGTGCTTGATATTCTATAAAATTACTTGTAGGTAGATTGTAATAAATTAAGGATGTGTACTATAGAACTTAAAAACTATAGCTAATAAAGCAAGAAAGCTTATAAAAATGTATAATAAGAATAATAGGAAGGCAGAAAAAAAGAAAAAGTAACAAAGAATAGATGAAACATATGGAAAACCAATTGCAGCCATATCAACCATCACATTAAATATAAATAATTTAAACATCTATTTAAAGGAAGAGATGGTCAAATTGGATAAAAAAGAAAGCCCTGAAATTTCACCCTGAGAGAAACCCATTTTAAATATAAAGCCATAAATAGGTTAAAAGTAAAAGGATGGAAAAAGATGCACCATGCTAATGCTCATCAAATGAAGTTTGAAATAGCTATTTTAATATCAGAAAAAATAAATATAAGAGCAAAACTATTATTGGAAACAAAGAAGTCCATTTTTTAATGAAGGGGTCAATTCATCAAGAGTACATTACAATCCTAAGTATTTATGTACCTAACCATAGACGTGGAGCAAAGGCAGGAAACTAAAAGGAGAAAGAGATGATCTATAATTATAGTTATAAATTTTAACACTCCTCTCTCAATAACAAATATAATAAGTAGACAGAAAATAAGTAAAGGTAGCAGAAAGAGGAACCACACCGTCAACCAGCTTGATTTAATTGGCATTTATAGAACACGCCAACAAATAGAAGCAGAATACACATTCTTCTCAAGTGTGTACATTTACCAAGATAGACCATATTCTGTGTTGTAAAAAAATTAAAAGAATTCACAACATACAAAATAGGTTCTCTGGCCAAAAGAAATAAAATTAGACATCAAAAACAGATGTATCTGGAAAATCTCCAAGTACTTGGGAACTAAATAATATATTTATAAATAAACCTAAGTCAGTGATCTCAAAAGGAAAATTTAAAACTTTTTCAATTGAACAAAATAAAAAGCATGATATAAAGTAGTTCTAAATTAAGGAAAACATACTAGATAGTTTTTTTATCTTTAAATCTTTATTGAAGTATTTAATTGACACAATAAACTGTACATATTTAAAGTGTACAATTTGATAAGTCTTGATAAATGTGTAGATCTATGTAATCATCAGCACAGTCAAGATAATGAACATATCTATCACCTTCAAAGGATTCCTAGTGCCCCTTTGTAATCCATTTCCACTTCTCGCTGCCTCCACCTCCACCCCACAATCCCCAAACAACTACTAAACTGCTTTCTGTCACTAGAGATCAATTTGCTATATTTACAATTTTATAAAAATGAAATCATATAGCACCAGCCTTTTTAAAAAACTCTTTTGTCCCTTAGTTAGCATAGTTATTTTGAGATTCATCAGTGTCATAGGATGTATGAATAGTTCATTACTTTTTACTGCTGAGTAGTATCCCATTGTAGCAAAATACCATAATTTGTTTATCCATTCATTTGTTGATGGACATTTGGGTTGTTTACAGTTCTTGGCTATTACAAATAAAGCGGCTATGAACATTTGTATAAGTCTTTGTATAGACATATGCTTTCATTTCTCTTGGGTAAATATCTAGGAGTAGAAAGGTTGGGTCATATGGTAGATATAAATTTAACTTTTTAAGAAACTCTCAAATGATTTTCCAAAGTGATTGTACCATTTTACATTCCAATCAGCAGTGTATGAGAGTTCCAGGTGCTCTGTATCCTAGCCAACACTTGGTATAAACAGACTTCTAAATTTTAGCTATTATAAGCTATGTAGTAGTAGCTCATTGTGGTTTTATTTTCCCTTTCTCTAATGACCAGTACTGTTGAGCATCTTCTCCTGTTTTATTTGCCATCTGTATATATTCTTTAATTGTCTGTTTGAACCTTTTACCTATTTTTACATTGAATTGTTTTTTTCTTATTAAAGAGGTTTAAAAAGTATATTCTAGATAGAAGTCCATTGCTAGAAATGTGATTTACAAAAAATTTCACTGAATCTGTAGCTTATCTTTTCATTCTCATAACTGATTCTTTCAAAGGGCAGAAGTTCTTAATTGTGATGAATTCTATTTTATCTTTTCTTTATGGATCATACATACATGTTGTATCTAAGAGATCTTTACCTAACCTGATATTAGATTTTCTCCTGTTTTCTTCTGGAAGTTTTATATCTTTAGATTTACATTTAGGTCCATGATCCATTTTGAGTTAATTTTTATAAACATAGTACAAGGTATAGATTGACTTTTTTTTCTTATAAATATCCATTTATTTTTTGAAAGGACTATACTTTCTGCATTGAATTGAGTTTGTACTGTTGATGAAAAATTCATTCATCATATATATGTAGATCAGTTTCTGGACTCTGTTCTCTTCCAGATCTGTTGTCTATCTCAGTGGTCTCAGCTGGGGCAGTTTTTCCTCCAGGGGACATTTGGCAAAGTTTGGAGACTGTTTTGTCACAACTACAGAGATACCACTAGTTTCTGGTAGATAGAAGCATTGTATGATGCATAGGACAGCTCCCACAACAAAGAATTATCTGGCCCAAAATGTCAATAGTACTGAGATTGAAAAGCTCTGATCTATCTTGATACCAGTACCACACTGTCTTGATTACTGTTGCTTTATAATAAGTCTTGAAGTCGGGTAGTGTAAATCCTTGAATCTTATTCTTCTTTTTCAATTTTGTTTTGGCTGTTCTAAATCCTTCAGTTTTTCATGTGAATTTTAGAATCATCTTGTCAGTTTCTTAAAAAACAAACAAAACTCAATGGGATTTCGACTGGGATTATATAGACTATATAGATCAATTTGGGGTGATTGAAATCTTAATATTGATTCTTCAATTTTTCTCTGCAATGTTTTACAGTTTTCAGTGTAGAAGTCTCACATATTTTTGGTTATATTTATCACTAAGACCTTATAAGTGGTATTATTTTTTAATTTTAGCATCTGGTTTTCACATTAGTGTATAGAAATACAATTGATTGTTTGTTTCCATCTTATATCTTGCAACCTTGTTGAACTCACTTATTAGTTCTAATAGCTTTTTGGTAGATTCTATCAGATTTTCTACATGGATAATCATGTTGTTTTATATCTTCCCTTCCACTCTGGATGCCTTTTATTTCTTTTTCTCATCTATTACACTGGCTAGAACCTAAAGTAAGGTTTTGATTAGACGTCATTAGAGTCTTGCCTTGTTTCTGATCTTTCACCATTAAATGTGATGTTAACCATAATTTCTGCATAAAGTCCTTTATCAAATTGAGTGAGATTCTTTCTGTTTTTAGCTTGCCACCAGTTTTTATTAAGAATGGATATTTGACTTTGTCAAGTGCTTTTTCTGGGTATATTGAGATCATTGTTTGGTTTTTCTGTTTTTAGTCTCTCAATATGGTGAGAGGCTTTCTATTACAAGGGCAAAAAGCATTGCATCCTTGCATTTCTGGAACAGATCATACTCATTCATCAGGATGCCTATCCTGTTTTATATACTGTTGAATTTCAGTTACATGTAGTGTTATTATTGATATGATTGGGTTTCAGTCTTCCATCTTGTTATTTGTTTTCTATTTGTCCCATCTGTACTTTGTTCCCCCTGTTTTTCTTTTTCTGTCTTATTTTGATGCTTTTTTATTATTCAGTTTTACCTCTTTTATTGACTTATCAGCTGTACCTCTTGTTATTTTAATAATTGCATTAGTGTTATACTGCACATCTTTTAACTATCATGGTCTGCCTTCAAGTACTGTTCCAACATTTCACATACAGCGTAAGACTCTTAGAATAGTAGACTTTCATTTTTTCTCTTCTCACCTTTGTGCTATTATTGTCATATATTTTATTTCTATATACCTTATCAACCCCACAGTATACTGTTATTATTTACACTTTAAGGAGAGTAAAATAATTAAAAATCTTTATATTTACTCACATAGTTACTATTTCTGGTGTTCTTCATTCCCTTGTGTAGATCCATATTTAGTGTCATTTTTCTTTTTTACTTCCTTTAATATTCCTTAAATGGAACTTCCTTTAACTTTTTTTAGTAGGTCTGTTGTTTATGAATTTTTCAGATTTATCATGTCTGAGAAAATCGTTATTTTGCCTTCATTTTTGAATGATATTCTCCCTGGATAAAGAATTCCAAGTTAATAATTTTTCCTTTATTTTAAAAATGTTGCTTCACTGTCTTTTACCTTGAATTATTTCCAGTGAGAAGTCTACTATCATTCTTATCTTTGTTCCTTAGCATGTGTCTTTTTTTTCCTCTGGCTTATTTTAGTATTTTCTTTTTGTCACTGGTTTTCAGCAACTTGATTATGATATGCCTTGATGTAGGTTATACTAGATAGTTATGTTAGAAAAGATTAACATAAAATCAAGGCCCCAAGCCTTCACCTTAAAAAACTAGAAAAGAAAAAAGAGCTAACAATAATGATGGAATACAAAAGCAGGAATCAGTAGGACAAAACCTCTGAGTCATGGCTTTGGTTCTGGGTTTCTATGAGGGACACTCCAACTTTAGTTGCTGAGTGCTTATCAGGGGGAAGTTGGCAGCAGCCCCAGGTCTCCTCAACTTGGCTTTGCCAGCATGGATCACTGCCCCATGAGCTAGATCAAGGACACTTGAGACCACAGTACTCTCAGCAGTGCCATGCCCAAGTTCGAGTCCAAATTCCATGAGTGGGGGCCAGGAGGATGAAGGGATGTCCTTCCTCTCAAACTTGCCTAGAATTTAGCCACAGCAATAGGTAGCTTGCTTTAAGATGAGAAATACTGGTATCTTGCCCTTCCCAGGAAGATGGCCCTGCAAATCGGCTCTGGGAGAACAGAGAGCCCTGCGTTCCTACTTGGCTGCTCTACTCTGGAGTAGTTTCCTTCAGGGTAGGAACAGGTCTTGGACTCTGGATTTTCCATATGGGGTTTTAATAGATTTTCTTGAAAGAATAGTTTATTTTTCTTTTGTTTCATGCACTTAGGACTATTTCCAGAAACTTTAAATGGTTGTTTTTAAAATAAATTTCACAAGTTTCACTGAGGAGCAGGTCTGCAGAGCTCATCATACTTTCATACCAGAAATGGAATTCCTAATAACTTTTAAAAAAAGATTTCCTCAGATTATACACCCAGATGATTATGTCATATGAGAAGAAAATTTTAATTATTCCTGTGCAATATGGATGCCTTTTTTCTCTTGCCTTAGTGTACCGACTAGACCACACATAGAATGTTGAACAGAAAGGATGAAAGCAGACACCATTGTCTTGTTTTTGATCTTAGGAAGAAAGCTTCCAGTCTTTCACTGTGAAGTATGATGTTTGGTGTAAGTTTTTCTTAGATGTGCTGTATCAAATTCAGAAAGTTCTCTTCTCTGGTTTGATGAAAGTTTTTACCAAGAATGAATATTGCGATTTTTCAAAGGCATTCCTATGTCAATTGAGTTGATTATAGGGCTTTTCTTTTTTAGTTTGTTAATATGGAGAATTACATTGATTGATTTTCACATGTTTAAACCATCCTTCATTCTCATGATAAATGCCACTTACCTTATTACTTACTAATCTTAATTACTTTATATTGATAAATTTTATATCTGGCAGTATAATTTTCCAGCTTTGTTCTTCTTAAAGAGTGTCTTTACTATTTTTGGCCCTTTGCATTTCTACATAATTTTATAATCATCTTATCATTTTCTAATACAATCTGGAATTGGTCTTGACTTGAGTCTGTACATTAAATTGAGGAATTTAAAAAAAAATCTTTATAATATGAAATCTTCTAAATGATGAACATCATATATTTCTCAGTTCATTTTATTCTCCTTTAATTTCTCTCAGTAATGTTTGACATTTTCATTTTAGAGGTCTTACGTAATTTTTAAAATTCTTTATTGATTTATAATCATTTTACAATGCTGTGTCAGGTTCCAGTGTAGAGCACAATTCTTCAGTCATACATGAACATATACATATTCATTATCACATTTTTTTCTCTGTGAGCTACCATAAGATCTTGTGTATATTTCCCTGTGCTATACAGTATAATCTTGTTTATCTATTCTACATTTTGAAATCCCAGTCTATCCCTTCCCACCCTCCGCCCCCTTGGCAACCACAAGTTTCTATTCTATGTCTATGAGTCTGTTTCTGTTTTGTATTTATGCTTTGTTTGTGTGTTTTTGTTTTTGATTTTTTTAAGATTCCACATATGAGCGATCTCATATGGTATTTTTCTTTCTCTTTCTGGCTTACTTCACTTAGAATGACATTCTCCAGGAGCATCCATGTTGCTGCAAATGGTGTTGTTGTCAGTTTTTATGGCTGAGTAGTATTCCATTGTATAAGTATACCATACTGCTTTACCAGTCATCTGTCGATGGACATTTAGGCTGTTTCCATGTCTTGGCTATTGTAAATAGTGCTGCTATGAACATTGGGGTGCAGGTGTCATCCTGAAGTAGGGTTCCTTCTGGATATATGCCCAGGAGCAGGATTCCTTGGTCATATAGTAGGTTTATTCCTAGTCTTTTGAGGAATCTCCACACTGTTTTCCACAGTGGCTGCACCAAACTGCATTCCCACCAGCAGTGTAGGAGAGTTCCCTTTTTTTCACAGCCTATCCAGTATTTATCATTTGTGGACTTTTGAATGATGGCCTGACTGGTGTGAGGTGATACCTCATTGTAGTTTTGATTTGCATTTCTCTGATAATTAGTGATATTGAGCATTTTTTCATGTGCCTATTGGTCATTTGCATTTCTTCCTTGGAGAATTGCTTGTTTAGGTCTGCTGCCCATTTTTAGATTGGGTTGTTTCTTTTCTTCTTATTTAGTCGTATGAGCTGCTTATATATTCTGGAGATCAAGCCTTTGTCGGTTTCATTTGCAAAAATTTTCTCCCATTCCATAGGTTGTCTTTTTGCTTTACTTATGGTTTCCTTTGCTATGCAGAAGCTTGTAAGTTTAATTAGGTCCCATTGGTTTATTCTTGCTTTTATTTCTATTGTTTGAGTAGACTATTCTAGGAGCACATTTTTGAGATGTATGTGAGATAATGTTTTGCCTATATTTTCTTCAAGGAGGTTTATTGTATCTGGTCTTGTGTTTAAGTCTTTGATCCATTTTGAGTTTATTTTTGTGTATGGTGTAAGGGAGTGTTCTAGCTTCATTGCTTTACATGCTGCTGTCCAGTTTTCCCAACACCATTTGCTGAAGAGACTGTCTTTATTCCATTGTATATTCTTGCCTCCTTTGTCGAAGATGAGTTGACCAAAAGTTTGTGGGTTCATTTCTGGGCTCTCTATTCTGTTCCATTGGTCTATATGTCTGTTTTGGTACCAATACCATGCTGTCTTGATGACTGTAGCTCTATAGTATTGTCTGAAGTCTGGGAGAGTTATTCCTCCAGCCTCTTTCTTTCTCTTCAGTAATGCTTTGGCAATTCTAGGTCTTTTGTGGTTCCATATAAATTTTATTATGATTTGTTCTAGTTCTGTGAAATATATCCTGGGTAATTGGATAGGGATTGCATTAAATCTGTAGATTGCCTTGGGCAGTGTGACCATTTTAACAATATTGAGTCTTCCAATCCAAGAGCATTGGATATCTTTCCATTTTTTAAAGTCTTGTTTAATTTCCTTTATCAATGTTTTATAGATGTCTATGTATAATTCTTTCACCTCCTTGGTTAGATTTATTCCCAGATATTTTATTACTTTGGGTGCTATTTTAAAGGGGATTGTTTCTTTACTTTCTTTTTCTGTTGATTCATCGTTAGTGTAAAGAAATGCAACTGATTTTTGAATGTTAATCTTGTAATCTGCTAGCTTGCTGAATTCTTCGATCAGCTCTAGTAGCTTTTGTGTGGACCTTTTAGGGTTTTCTATATATAGTAACATGCCGTTGGCATCTAGTGACACTTTTACCTTTTCTTTTCCAATTTGGATCCCTTTAATTTCTCTCTCTTGTCTGATTACTGTGGCTAGGACTTCCAAGGCTATGTTGAATAGGAGTGATGATAGTGGGCAGCCTTGTCTTGTCCCAGATTTTAGTGGGAAGCCTTTGAGTTTTTCTCCTTTGAGTACTATGCTGGCTTTAGGTTTATCATATATGCCTTTTATCATGTTGAGATATGTTCCCTCTATACCCACTTTGGTGAGAGTTTTTACCATAAATAGGTGTTGAATTTTATGAAGTGATTTTTCTGCATCTATTGAGATGATCATGTGGTTTTTGTCCTTTCTCTTGTTGATGTGATGTATTACATTGATTGATTTGCGTATGTTGAACCAGCCTTGTGTCCCTGGGATGAACCCACTTGGTCATGATGTATAATCTTTTTTATGTGTTGTTGGATTCTATTTGCTAATATTTTGGTGAGGATTTTGGCGCCTATGTTCATCAGTGATATTGGCCTATAATTCTCTTTTTTTGTAGTGTCTTTGCCTGGTTTTGGTATCAGGGTGATGGTGGCTTCATAGAATGAGTTTGGGAGTATTCCCTCCTTTTCAATCTTCTGGAAGAGTTTGAGAAGGCCTGGTATGAGTTCTTCTTTGTATGTTTGGTAGAATTCCCCGGTGAAGCCGTCCGGTCCTGGACTTTTATTTGTAGGGAGGTTTTTAATTGCTATTTCTATTTCCTTTCTAGTGATCAGTTTGTTCAAATGGTCAGTTTCTTCTTGATTCAGTCTTGGTGGACAGTATGTTTCCATAAACTTGTCCATCTCCTCTAGGTTATTCAGTTTGGTTCCATATAGTTTTTCATAATCTTCTCATATGATATTCTGTATTTCTAGGCTATTTGTTGTAATTTCTCCATTTTCCTTTCTTATTATGCTAATTTGTACTCTCTCTTTTTTCTTCTTTGTGAGTTGGGCCAGAGGTTTGTTGATTTTATTTACTTTTTCAAAAAACCAGCTTTTGGTTTGGTTGATTTTTTCTGTGGTCTTGTTAATCTCTATTGTTTTTATTTCCTCCCTAATCTTTATAATTTCCTTCCTTCTACTGCCTTTGGGGCTTTTTGTTCTTCTTTTTCTCATTCATTCAGGTGGTGGGTTAAATTGTTTATTTGAGATTGTTCTTCTTTTTTGAGGAAGGCCTGTATTGCTATAAAATTCCCTCTCAGCACTGCCTTTGCTGTGTCCCATAGATTTTGAGTGGTTGTGCTTTCATTGTCATTTGTCTTAAGGTATTTTTAATTTCAGCTTTGATTTCCTCATTGACCCATTGGTTTTTTAATAGCATATTGTTTAATCTCCATGCTTTCCTTTTTTTCTCCTTTGTTTGTCTGTTGTTGATTTCTAGTTTCATGGCATTGTGGTCAGTAAAGATGCTTGAGATAATGTTTATCTTCTTAAAATTGTTGAGGTTTCTTTTGTGCCCAAGTACATGATCAATCCTAGAAAATGTTCCATGTGCACTTGAAATGAATGTATATCCTATTTTTGGGGGGTGTAATACTCTGAAAATATCCACCAAATCTAATTTTTCTATTGTATTATCTAATTTCTCTGTTGCCTTATTTATTTTCTGTCTGGAAGATCAGTCTAGTGATGTTAATGTGGTGTTAAAATTTCCAACTATGGTTGTATTCTCATCAATATCCCCCTTTATCTCTGTTAATAATTGTTCTCTGTAGATAGGTGCTCCTATATTGGGTGCATATATCTTAACGAGTGTAATATCCTCATCATGTATCACTCCTTTAAGCATTATAAAATGTCCTTCTTTATTTTTCTTTATGGACTTTGTTTTAAAGTCTATTTTGTCTGAAATCAGTACTGCAACATCAGCTTTTTTGGCTTTTCCATTTGCATGGAATATCCTTTTCTATCCTTTCACTCTCAATCTATATGTGTCCTTCTCTCTAAAGTGGGTCTCTTGTATGCAGCATATTGATGGTTCTTGCTTTATTATCCAGTCTGCCACTCTGTGTTTGACTGGAGCATTTAGTCCATTAACATTTACAGTAATTAATGATAGATGTGTGTTTATTGCCATTTTGAACTTATCTTTGCAGTTGAATTGGTTGTTCCTCTTTGTTCCTTTCTTCTTCCTTTTGTGGTTTGGTAATTTTCCTTTGTGTTATCATGTATTTTATTTAATTTTTGTGACTCCCTTGTACGTTTTTGGCTTGTGGTTACCCTTTCTTATGAATCTATTCACCCATTACTATAACTGTTTTTTATTAAACTGATAGTAACATGATCTCAAACCCATCCTACCGAGAACAAAAAATTTAAAAAAGAAAGAAAAAAAAAATTCTACATTTCCCTACTCCCTCTCCCACTCTCAATGATTTGTATGTCTTCTTTTATAATTTCGTGTTTATTTTATTTGTAAGTCATGAGTTATCACCTTTCCAGTTATGAGTTTCTCATTTCTGTAGCATCCTGCTCCTTTTCTATTTAGAGTAGACCTTTCAGTATTTCTTTTAGCATGGGTTTAGTGTTGCCAAACTCCTGCAGCTTTTTCTTATCTGTGAAATTCTTTATCTCTCCTTCTATCCTAAAGGATAGCCTTGCTGGATAAAGTATCCTAGGCTGCATCTTTTTTTCATTCAGGACTTTGAACATATCTTGCCACTCCCTTCTGGCCTGTAGTGTTTGTGTAGAGAAATCAGCTGAGAGCCTTGTGGGAGTTCCCTTGTAACTCACTCTTTGTTTTTCTCTTGCTGCCTTTAGGATCATTTCTTTATCTTTGACTCTGGCCGTCTTGATTATGATATGTCTTGGTGTGGGTATGTTTGGGTTCTTCCTTTTGGGACCCTCTGAGGTTCCTGTACTTAGATATTTGATTCCTTCTTTAAGTTTGGGAAGTTTTCAGTCATGATTTCTTCAAAAACCTTTTCAATCCCCTTTAATCTTTCTTCCCCTTCTGGAACCCATATTATGTGAAGATTGGCACGCTTTATATTATCCCATAGGTCCCTTATGTTGCTTTCATTTGTTTTTATTTGTTTATCTTGTAGCACTTCTGATTGGGTGCTTTCTGTTGTCCTGTCTTCTAGGTCACTAATTCATTCCTCTGCATTATCTGAGGTGCTTTGCACAGCCTTTAGATCCATTCTCATCTCAGCCAATGAGTTTACCAATTCTACTTGGCTCTTCTTTATAGTTTCAATTTCATTTTTGTCATATTTTATATCTCTAAACACTATCTCTTTTGGTTCCTTCAATTCTTTGATGACTCCTATTTTGAAATCTTGATCTAGTAGGCTATCGATGTCTATTTCATTGATTGTTCTTTCAGGGGATTTCTCTTGTTCTTTTAATTGGGAATGGTTTCTCTGCTTCTTCATCTTGGACGTTTTTGATTACTAATGATTCATTGTCAATACTAGTGATCAATCTGTTCAGTTTGTCAGTTTCTTCTTGATTCAGTATTGTAAGATTATATGTTACTAGAAATTTATTCTTTTCTTCTAGGTGTCCAATTTGTTGGCATATGACTGTTTATAGTATTCACTTATGATTTTTTGTATCTCTGTGATATAAGGTGTAGCTTCTTTCATTTCTAGTTTTGTTTATTTAAGTCCTTTCTCTGTTTTTCTTAATAAGCCTGGCTAAAGTTGTATCAATTTTGTTTATCTTTTCAAAACAACAGTTCTTGATTTCATTGATCTTTTATTTTGGTCTCTCTTATTTATTTCTGCTCTGATCTTTATTATTTCCTTCTTCTGCTGACTTTGGGCTTTATTCTTTGTTTTCTAGTACCTTTATATGGAAGGTAAGGTTGTTTATTTGAAATTTTTCTTCTTTCTTGAAGTAGGCCTCTGTTGCTATAAATTTTGTTCTTAAAACTGCTTTTGGTGCTTCCCATAGATTTTGGAAAGTTGTATTTTTATTTTTCTCAAAATATTTTCTGATTTCCTCTTTGATTTCTTTGTTGACCCATTGGTTTTTTAGTAATATGTTGTTTAGTCTCTATGTGTTTGTGTTTTCCCATTTTTCTTCCTGTAATTGATTTCTAGTTTCATACTGTTGTGGTTCAAAAAATGCTTGATATAATTTTTATCCTCTTAAATTTGTTGATACTTGTTTTGTGGCATGTGATCTATTCTAGGAATGCTCCTTGTGTATTTGAAAAGAAATTGTTTTCTGTTGTTTTAAAATAGAAAGTGCTGTATATATCTATTAAGTCCAATTGGATTAATATGTCATTTAAGGCCACTGTTTTCTTATTGATTTTCTGTCTGGATGATCAGTCCATTGACGTAAGTGGGGTGTTACTATTATTGCATTACTGTCAATTTCTCCTTTTATGTCTGTTAGTATTTGCTAAATATAAAATATTTAGGTGCTCCAGTATTGGTTGTATATATGTTAATGAATGTTATGTCCTCCTCTTGTATTAAATCCCTTTATCATTATATAATGCCCTTCTTTGTTTTTTGTTATAGACTTTGTTTTAAAATCTACTTTGTCTGATATGAGTATTGCTACCCCAGATTTCTTTTCATCTCCATTTTCATAGAATATTATTTTCTATCCACTCACTTTCAGTCTCTGTGTGTCTTTAGCTCTGAACTGAGTCTCTTGTAGGCAGCATATAGATGGATCTTGTTTTTTGTCCCATCAGCCACCCTATGTCTTTTGATTGGAGCATTTAGTCCATTAACATTTAAAGTGATTATTTATAAGTATGTACTATTGCCATTTTATTATTGTTTTCTGGTTGTTTTTGTAGTTCTCCTCTATTCACTTCTTCTTTAGTTTCTTCCCTTCTAGTTTGCTGATTTTCATTAGTGTTATGTTTGTGCTCCTTTTTCTCTAATTTTTGTGTACCTATTTTATCTTTCTGATTTGTGGTTACCATGAGGTTCATATTTTTTTTATGATCCACTGTATACTTACTTCACAAACACTATAAATTATAATGTTCATAATATAATAATTATCATGTTTATTATATAATAATTTTACAAAATAATGTCCCCCTTTTGTTTAGCAAACACACACATTTCCACTAGTCTAACAAATCAACTATTTTTATTTTTTACATCAATTTCCAGTTTATTTCTATATGTACATATAATTTAAAATTTGTTCTAATTTTATACAAATACCATTTTGTATACTGTAAAACATTGGATGATAAACCTTTTACCTATTGCTATATGAGCATCATAAGTAGTTTCAATAATTTCATAATATTCAGTTAAGATAATCTGTGACTTATTCAACCATTTAAAAACTATTGTACATACAAAGTATTTTTAATTTTTCCTAATTATAAATGAAGCTGCCATGACTTTCATCTTACAGAAAACTTTCTCTGTATTTTGATATTTTCTTAGGACAAACTCACAAATATTTCACTATAATTTTCTTTCTTTTCTGGGGGGTTGGGGAAGGAGGTAATTAGGTTTATTTATTTACTGATTTATTTTAATGGAGGTACTTAGGATCATGGGGTTCATATTTTGATCTATAGCTATATCTACTTCTTTTAAACTGATAGTCATTTAATTCTACTACATTCTAAATGATATATATTTACTTATTCATCACATTTTGTTTTTGATTTTATACTTTATATTTTCATGAGTATCACTTTACTATTTATTGTAGTTAGAGTTGATTTTACAATTTTTGTCTTTTAACCTTTGTACTAGCTTATTTCCACTGCCTTTATTATGTCTTTGCCTTAACTAGTGGGATTTTTTCTTCTTTCTATATTGTCTTACTTCTTTTTGTAGCCTTTTCTTTTTCACTTCAAGAAGATCCTTCAACATTTATTGTCAGATCGGTCTAGTGGTGATGAGTATTTTTAGTTTTTGCTTGTCTGAGAAACTCTTTATCTTTCCTTCAATTCTGAATGATAACTATACTGGTTAGAGTATGCTAGGTTGTAGGTTTTTTCTTTCAACACTTTAACTATAACATGTCACTCTCATCTGGTCTGCAAAGTTCCTGCTGAAAAATCAACTGATAGCCTTCTGGGGGTTCCCTTGTATATGACTCTTTGTTCTTCTCTTGCTACCTTCAAAATTCTCTCCTTATATTTAACTTGTCATTTTAATTATATGTCTTGTGTGTCTCTTTGGGTCCATCTTGTTTGGGACTCTGTGCATTCTTATCTGGATATCTGTTTCCTCTTCTAAGAAGAGGAAAGAAGTTATAGTTAGAGAAGTTAGAGAAGTTCTCAGCCATAATTTCTTCAAATGCATTTTCTACCCCTTTCTCTCTCTCTCCTTCTTTTGGGGCTCCTATAATATAAATGTTAGTGTGCTTGATTATTTCTTAGAAATCTTCTAAACTACCCTCATTTTTTAAAATTTATTTTTCTTTCTGCTATTATGATTGGGTGATTTCCACTATTCTATCTTCCAGATTGATTATGCTTTCTTCTGTATTACCTAGTCTGCTGTTAATTCCTTCTAGTGTGTTTTCCTTTCAACTATTGTATTCTTCAGCTCTGACTGGTTCTTTTTTATATTTTCTAATTTTTGTTGAAGTTCTCACTCTATTTATGTATTCTTTTCCTAGTTCAGTTAGCATTCTTATTACTATTGGTTTGAACTGTTTGTCAGGTAAATTATTTACCTTTGTTTCATTAGGGTTTTTTTTCAGGAGTTTTATCTTGTTTTCTCATTTGAAACATATTCCACTATCTTCTCATGTTGTTTAACTTTCTCTGTCTCTATGAAATTAGGTAAAACGGTTACCTATCCTGGTCTTGAATGTGTATCCTTGTGTGGAAGCATTCTTATGAGGTCTGTGTGTGTTCAGTGGCTTTGCTATGAGAAGTGGACCTGAAGTGAGCAGAGGCTGTATCTTCCCCTGGAGTGCACTGAGAGCTCCTGTCTTGGTGGAAGGTAGGGCTGGATTCAGAGTGGCTGGAGCCAGAGCTGGATGTTAGCTGGAGATTCTCCCAGGCTCAATGGTAGTCAACACACTATTTGGGGTGGGGCTGGGGTCCAATGGGCTCTAGAAGGAACCCTGAGGGAATTGGGCTTCTCCCGTGTGCTGGCAGTCTGTCTCTGCCTTTGTTGGGGGTGTGGTTGGGATCTGAGGGCTTGATTCTGCACCTGTGAGCTGATTCTTTTTCCTCAGTGTGCAAACCTTGGCTAGAGGCTGGACTGAGGCAGGAAAGGTTGTAGCTTTACTACTGAGCTGCTTATGCTCCTTTCCCAGTGTTTCATGCATGTGCATGCTGGCATCAATTGTCTGCCCTGGCCAGAGGCAGAGTCAGGGACTAAGCTGATTCTGATCCCTCACAAGTGCCCATGAACACACACACACCCACACTGGCAAGGGCTGTATCTGCCTTGGCCAGAGGCAGAACTGAGGCTTGAGCTGGCTTTATTCCCTTCAGGCATGCATGATCATTGGAAACGCTGCCTCCAACTTATGTGGAGCAGTGGTGGAGCAGGATGGGCTGGAGCAGGAGCTTGGTGCAGTCTGGGGTGTGCACTGGGGCAGTCCTGGCTGGTCAGCCAGAGTGCAAGTCCGTTTTCAATCTGCTGCCTCCTCTATGCTGGGACTGGGAATAAGCAAATTGTGTGCATGTATTCTTCAAGAGTGGAGTCTTGGTTTCTTATAGCCTTCCAGTAAGCCCCACTGGTTTCCAAACCAGCTAAGGGGGCTCTTTTCCCAGTGCTGGACCTCAGGGTTAGGGTGCCTAATATGTGGCTTGAAACCCTTGCTCTCCAGGGAGAATCCCCAAGCCTGTGATTTCCCCCTCCTCTTCTGGGTCACCCATTAGGGGTGTGGGACCCAACTATCTCACTTCTTCTCCCTTCCTACGAGACTGAATGTGGTTCTTTATTTACAGCCATGGTTGTAAAAGAGCTGTTCTACTAATCTCTGGGTCATACTCTGTGAGAGTTGTTCTATATGTAGTTGTAGTTTTGATATATATATATCTGAGGGGAGGTGAGTTCAGGGTCTTCTTACTCCACCATCTTGATTCCCTAGAAAATCCATTGTTTAACTCACCCTTACAATAGTAGCTCTTGTAATTGCTTGCTATTTCTATAAATAAGTTATCTTCAGTTCTCTTTTATAGTCTTCTTTCTAATGGGTCTGAGACCTACCTGTTACCACAAATTCGCTACTAATATAATACCTTCCTGCCATAACTCTTTCTTAGACCTATTACATACTATTCTGGGATCCTATTAGTGTGGAGAAGTAGAGAACTACCAACCAGTGTTAAAGAAAGCATGGGTCTAGATAGCTGCAATATACTCAAGGTCAGGGCTGCAGAGATTTGCACTCTCTGACTTTAGCACCAATTTATCACATCACATCAAGTGCCTTGTCTTATACCACAGCAGTTTCCCCACTTACCACATGAAAATTTTTTTTTCCTGGTAGCAACAATATATAAGTAACTTAAAATTTACTTTTTAATAACAAGAACAATGTTTCCATGTCATGAGGGTCATTTAGGATCTCCAGATGGTTACCACTATCTCTGAAAATATGACTGGAAGGAAAAAGTACAGGAGGTATTTAGGATAGATCCTGAGGAGAACTTCTGGAGTATCAGGGCATTACCCTTTATGCCCCTCTAATTAGGCTATATAGACATAGTTAGCATTAATTTATAACTCAACCTTTGGTGGGATTTCTCAGTGGGCTTTTTGTCAGACCTATCTTGCTTTCTCTCACTGCAATCTTTTGGTTTTAGCTACAAATAGTTATTAATCTGGAAGCCTTCACACTGGAAGAGGAGGCATGAGGCAACACAATGAGTGGGCAGAATCTCTCATCTGTCATCCAATCCAAGTTACCATCTTTTTAATCCAATATAACATATTTTGGAAATGATTTCTAAGAGAAGTAATGCTAGCTAGAGTGGACAATAACATGGTTCTCTACTCTTTCTCCTTTGTTATTCCTCTTCCCCAGCAGAAACTATGTCCTCTTCTCCCCCTGGAATGCTGAGCACAAAGTTTTACCCATAGAAGAGGTATAAGAAAACCATGAATGGGAAATAATTGATGAGGTCTCCTTGTGATCCCATAGACCTTGATTTTTAGCTATATTTTCTTTTCTCCTGATTCATATTTTTTTGGTTGGGAAAAAAGTTCTTATGCCGATAGTTCTCTCTTTTTTTCTTTTGTGATATCACCTTCTCATTCTGCCTCACTTACCAAGAGTTACAAACAGACTTCTTGTGCCTGACCCCTCATTACTTTATGTCTTGGACACTTCATCATTTCACTGTTTGAACTGTGGGTTGCAAGGTTTCAAATCAACAGTAATACCTGATTTTGACTAGTTCCTATTCATTGTGCTCAACTTTCCTCAAGAGCTCTGGCAGCCCCACTCTCAATCTCTGTAAAATTGTGATCTTTCACTGCTTTTGTCTGATCTCCTCTTTGTGCTAGTGTCTTTCATTTGAGTTTCGTATTTTGGTCTCTTGTTTCGTTTTTTGCCTCTCTTTTTTTCTTTTAGTCATTAATCTCTCTGTTCCTCTGCTGTGAGTGCTTCAGCACCCATCAGAGGGGCCTCTGTATATTTTGGTCTAGTAGAAATACCATCAGCAGTTAGGAAGCCCAGCAGTGGCTTTACTCATGTTATGTCCTTAGTCTAGCATGTACTCATAACTCTCTACCATTCAAGATCTTATTAATTCTTTAAGACCTAAATACCATTTCCACCAAGAAGTCTTCCAGCATGGGCTAGAAGACCTGAATTCACAACTTGTTTTTTAAATTTCAGCTCATTCTAGATGAGTGACCTCAAGAAAGTCACTTGACCTCTCTAAGCCATCATGTCCTATCTTTGGCTACAAAATGAAGGCAACTAGCGTACATTGTAGATTTGCTCTTGCAAATCTAATCCAGTAACAAATTCTGCCATCAAAACATTGAAAAATCTGACCAGTTCCCATCACCTCTATTGCTACCAGCTTGATGTGAGCCACCATTATCTATCACCTGAATTATTTATTACATAATCCTCCTCTTGCTCAGATGCCACTTGCTCAGTGGGGCCTTTTTGCTGATTAATTGTATTTAAATTTTCACATCAAATTCCAGGTTTATTTTCCCTATAGCAACTATTAAATTATCATAATTTACTTATATTTTATCTGCTTTCCCTCACTTGAATGTAAGTTTTAGGAGGGTAGGGATTTTTGACTCTTTGTTTCACTGCTAAATTGACAAACACTACTTAGTTCACAGTATGTCCTCAATGTTTATTTAATGAATGAACACTTACCTTACAGATTTATTGTGAGAATCAAATGAAATAATATATATGAAAGTGTTTTTGTAAGATTAAACATTATAAATGTGTTATTTTTATTGTTTCCCTCAATTGGAATTTACCATTGCTTATCCAAAGCTCATATCTGTTACTAGGATCTTTGTAACATTTACTTCTTTGCCTTTGGTGGGTGGAGGAGGGGGCGGGAGTTAGTTATTTAGGTGTCTGTATCATAGTTTTTCTCTTTGGAAAAAGTGAGGGCTCAGTGTCTCAAACTCAGGCTGGAATTCTTGGTGTCACAGCTAGGTTGGGAATTACTAACTTGTGATGTAAGATAAGAAATGTAATCTAAAGATATGAAAATGTAAATGTAGAGATAAGAAATATCTGAAAGAAAATACTCAGGAGTGAAATTGGAAGTGAGATCCCAAGCAGACAATCCAGCTGGTGCAGACTATACCAAGAATAAGAAATCAGTTACCAGGCAACAGTATGGAAATCATAAGATCAGAGTGAGAAAAGTAGGTTTGCTGAGTGAGAAAAGAGAAGGAAAGGTAGAGTATAAAGCCTGGAGAGGTTTCTGAGGTATTGTTGCAAAGCTACACAGATATACTGTATGTTACCTTTGGCCTTGCCTATAGAAGCTCTTCACAGTTCTGATCTGGTTCAGATACCACCTCTCTGTAATCTGTGCTATAGGTTGAATAAGACCATTGTTTCCCTGGGGACACTAAGTGGAAGGCTTGGAAAGTCTTTGGAACATCATGAAGATGGGAGACATAGCACCATGATGGCTTTTCTGGGTGTATTCCACTGAACCACATATAAGAGCTGGCCAAGTCATTGCATACTTAACCACTCCTTTAAAAGATATTCCAGTTTTCTGGATTATCCCAATGAATCTTTGAGAAAGAACAGAATCTAGAGGAAAGGAATGAGGCATAGAAATGCCTGTAAGTCAGCTCTAGAGTCAGAAGGCAACTAGTTTGATGATTGCTGTAATCTTGAAGGGCACAGGGGAGTTAATGGTCATCCAGCTTTGAGCACTAACTTCAAATTTGAGCTGGTAATTCATATCTATTTAAAGGAGGACCAAGTGTCATCTTGTTCCCTCTCAAGGTTTAGTATTGGTCAACATACTCCTTATCCTAACCCCTATTCCAGAAGACATAATGTAGGTCCTTGTGGGAAACCTGGTTTGCTCAGGGAATGATCAGCTACCAGAATGTCACTTGTGGTAGTCATTTTGGGGAAAGCTGCTATTTTTATGGAAAGACATCTTTTGTCTGGAAGAGTGTACCAATGTAAATTAATCAGTAGAAGTATCACTGGGAGGTATAGTAGTGTTGCGATTCTTCAAAAGACCCAGCTGATATGCTCAAAACCCAGAGGAGAGTATGGATAGAAATGAGGTAGCTTGGTTGTCCATGGGGGTAGAAGAGCACTTTGACAGACAGGATAAGAGTAAGCAGAAATGAATGATGTCTTACCCGCCTGGAATAAGAGGTCAGAGATTAAAATCCAGTAACGCTCGAGGGATACTAAGAGTTAGGGAAGGTTTTAGTAAACTTTCAGTCCACACAGGTGCCACAGATTGTGATATAATGTAGGGTGATGTTTCTGATTTGCAGCCACCATAAGTCCCTGAGAGCCATACTCACTGTTATAAATGAGATTATTTGACTCAATAGAATGGCATTGTGGAATGCCTAGATATAGGCTTCCTCTTTCATAATATATATTGTTTGATAGTTTTTAGATTCTCTGACTCCAAGTACTGTCTCTTGTATAAACCTGAATATTTAGGTGATTCTGCTATGTATTGGTATGCCTCTTATTCATGCTAAACTTTAAGCAAACATGCAGGAGTAATACAAAATTTTCTATGACTACATGACAATCTCTGTCTCATCATCTTCAGATTCTAGGAGAGGACATCAGGGAGATTGTCAGTGGAGAAAACTGAAGAATAAACCATCCATCAGCAATATTGACCAAATCCAAGAATTGCTGAGTATATTTAATTGAATAGGATGAAAAGCCCTCACTTCAGAATTACTGATATCCTTTCAATATCATGCAGAACCTGTGACAGATAAGATGTGGCTCAGAAATTCCACCTCAGGACTAGCAAATATGTATTTCCTCTGGTTGGCTCAGAAAAGATGCTAGCATAAGTAGTTAAAAATAACTTAAATCAGGTATTCAAGGGATTTTGAGTTTGAAATGACAAACAGGAAACTATTCAAATATACCTTGTATCAAGAGGAGGCATTTTTAAAAAACATGGAACTCATCAAGGCTAGAAAATAGCTGGAGTGTGACACAGATTGTTATTAGCATACTTCTCTTGGTGAAGATCTATTGGGAAGACTGTCTTCCAATCATCATTTTTCTTCTTATGTACAAGATGGCAAGTGCATTGAGGTCCAGTTTGGTCAAGGACAGTTCACTGTGGAGTTTCTACAGGAGGTGAGATCCCAGAAGTGTTAGTAGAAGTGGAGTTGCCTGCATATTAAACATGGAGCCACTTATCAGCGAGGTAGAAAGACCCTGGACTATAAATTGGGATGTAGATCATTGGCTTCAGGAGTGAGAAGTACGTTCACTTGGCAGAAAGTTGAGCCTAAGATGCTAAAATTACTGCTCAGTCTTTTTTTTTTTTTTTTTTTTTTTAGGTGAGAGCAAGTTTATTTAGAGAGATACACACTCCATAGGCAGAGTGGAGTCTGTCTCATTCAGAAGGGAAAATGGCTTAGGAGATACATACTCCATGGGCAGAATATGGGCCATCTCAGAAAGGTGAGAAGGAGAGAGATTGAGAGGTGTGGGGGTGTTTAGTTTTAAGTAAAAGTAGATACACACTCCATAGACAGAATGCAGGCCATCTCAGAAGGTGAGAGAGAGTGACCACGAGGTGCGGAGTTGTTAGGTTTTATGGGCTAATAATTGCATATGCTATTGAGTAGGAGGATTATTCCAACTATTTTGGGGAAAGGGCAAGGATTTCCAGGAAACACCCCCACCACCTACTTTTTGACCTTTTATGGTCAACCTAGGAACTGTCATGGTGCCTGTGGGTGTGCCATGAGGTTCAAAGTCTACTGGAAGTCTAATATTCCACCATGTTGGTTTTAACCAGTTTGTCCTGTCCTCAACTACTGTGTCATTTCTTCAGTGATTGTGCCCTGCCCCCTTCCCTCCTATCTCAAATCCCCGGTATCACCATTAAAAAATAAAATGAAATAAAACAGATACGCTTAAAATGTTTAAAATGTCTAAGTTACAATTTTTTTTTAGAAAAAAAATTAGGGTATAGTTAACTTAAGGTAGGATCAGGATTAACCCAAGTCTCCAGATTCCTGTAACAATGGTTTTTCCACTCATTAAATTTTATGCTTAAGCTAAAAATCAATAGGCCCTGGAAAAATACCAGATCATCCTTGTAACATTTAAAAAATTTTTTCAGCTGTTTTAAAGATTCTATTGCTTTTTCTCTGGCTTTCAGCTTGTTCTGGCTCAAGGATGTGCCTCTAGAGTGGGGAACACATTGTGTAGTAAGCCTAGAACTTATTTCCTGGTCATTATTTGGGATCTGCTTCTACTTTCCTCTCTAATTTTGTTATGACGTTGCCTTAGAGAAATCCTACTAGGTCTTGGGGTGGCCTCCATTTTCAGTGAAAGACTATGAACCACTGAAGAGGCAGCTATGATGGTTTTATTTCTCCCTTACTTGTTACTTAAATTTCTTCCTATGTAGGTGTCTAGGTCCACACATCTGCCCTTTTTTCCTCTGGAGCTACAAATCCAAATATTTCCTTTGGTCTCCATCACAAGGAAGGTATGCCACTTAAAAGGTCTGAGGGAAAAGATATTCTAGGAAGGTGTGTCTATAGACCTATATTAATGTGACTAGGAGCACTGAGTACAGCAACCTTTCTTGAGAAAAGTCAAAATACCATTTGAGTATTTTCTTCCCATGGGCCAAATCCTGGATATTATTACTTTTCTCTACCCCCTTCTTTACTACATTAGTGCTTATTTCTTGTTTTTGCCACTGGTCCTATCTCTTCAGTTCTAATTCTGTGTCTCTGATCTACCTTGGGCTTAGAAACCAGAAAACCAAAGAATCAGAGACTATTTTTCTGAAATGGACTTTAGAGATCTCTGTGCTGAAACTCTTCATATTCTAGTTAAGGAAACCTAGGCTCAGGGAGATAAAAGTCTCATTCAAGATCATAGAGCTTGTCAATAGCACTACTTGAGCTTGTACCAAGATCTTCTGAAATTAGATTCAATGCTTTTTCCACTACATTCTGCATAAGTATTGGGTTAGTTAACGGATAATAGGTGTACAGGAAAAGGAAAGTTTGGAGGCAGGAAACATCTAGAATGAGTGAAAGATAAATGGGACCATTTGAATTGACACTTAAAATATGTGCTGATACTTTACAATTTAAATATTAAATACTAGATTAAGGAATGAGATAATGATGAGGAAGATGAAAGGCTGAGGATGATGGCACAAGAATCAGTATTTTTGTGAAACCAGTGAATGGAGTGGAGTGATCTGAATGATGTCTACTGCCTACAACTGTATCTGGCTTGGGACTGAAAGATGGATTTGGGGGTCTCATTAAGAATGAAGTTTCTGAGAATTTTATGAAACGGGCAGTGAACTTTGTTCTATAATACCCTTGTGAGGGTCAAGATTTGAACAACAGTGGAATTAATGAGAACCCATGGTGGTTAAGTTGGGGTGATTATGGTCTCTTTTAAATCTTGTGGTATTTCTTACTGGTGTTTTGTTATAAATGTATGTTGTGTGATGCTAGCTATTAAAGATTTGCTGTACATTCCAGGTACCAGACACTGGATGGAGCAGCATAACACAGTGCTAGACCTCTAGCCTACCAAATGTCAAAAGTTATGAGCTTTTAACCACTAGGTCCTAAAAATTAAAGAAAAAAAAAAGAAAAATTTAAAAGAGAAAAAAGTTATGAGCTTAGCCCAAACAGCTTGCAAAAGGGGGTATGAGCCAATTGCAGAACTTAGATTAGAGTTTAGGACTGCTAACACAGACTTTTATAATTTCTTTCCTAAACCACTTGTTTGTGATTCCTCTGGAGACCTTATCTGTGATTAATGCTAGTAGTGGGGGGAATCACTGAGTACTTGCAATATCTCAGTCCCCAGGGATTGTCATAGAGAAATGAAAAGGCCATTAATAGGAGAACAGAGCACTCCAGATTTCAGATATTCAAGTGCCTGTCCATAAGTCACTGTAGCCCACTCCCTAAAGCCACATCACTAGCAGAGCCACTAGTCACATGGGAGCTCATTTCTAGTAGCCTAGTCTCTCTTCAAGATGATAAGTGTGCATAAGAATAAGCACTTATTCTCCCAAATCCCCAGTGATATGGAAGTAAGAAAACAGAAAATTAGGGCTTTGTTCTTTTAGCCAAAGTCCCAGTCCTTAAAGCCTCACTATTGTTAGGAAGACTGTCATTGGGAAGGATTGAAGAGTTCATCATGGCCTCTAATGAAATAAAGAGGGATGGTTGGCTTTTGTTCATATCATTCATTTTATGATCCTGTCTCCAGTGCAATTGTGACAGAGTTTAATCACAAAACATATTTCAGGATGCCAGCAAAAAATCAGACCTCAGCCAGAGGAAAGTAAATGAGGGATAGTGAGTGTGCTTAAAACCATATCAAAAGAGGGAGACACAAATGGAGTCAGGATATTTAGTCTGGAAAGGAACAAGATGGGCAGACTTAGGGGTACCATGATCACTTTCTTTCAATCTCTGAAGGTCTTTAAATCTCAAAGACTGATAAGCAGACTTTGTATTGTGGGTCCAAAGGACAATGCTAAAACAATGCTTATGTGTGTTCTGGGATGGAGTGGCTAGGGTTGCTCTACTCTGGCTTCTCCTCAATGGAGAAAACTCGTGGTTTCTCGGGGATCTGTTTGAACTCAAACTACAAAATACAGTTTGTGATGAGCAACATAGTCAATATAAACTGATCACTTGCTGATTGGCTTAACTTCACTCTTTCAGAACAAAAACAAGCTGGAATGACATTAGGAACTGGTTGATAAGTTCCCCACCAAGGTGAATCCCACCCAGGGCTAAGGGCATGTGTGTTCATGTAAATACAGGAGATTGCAAGCACTTTCAATACCACAGTAAATTGGCAAAAGTAAAAGCTAATTCTATTCACCTTTGCTTTCAGAGGGTAACTCTGGAAGGAAATTGGATCCCCAAAGTAAATAAAGAGCAAGCCAAGGGGCATCTGAAAACGTTTGTTTTAAAAAAAGAAAAAACCCACTCTTCTCGACCTACTAATTCATTTTTCACATTTGTCTCCACTGAGAAGGCTGTGAACAGAGGCTAGACCATGAATTGTAGCACTCACCAGTTTTAGTCTAATTCACCAGTCTTTTCACTTAATTAAATGAAATAGGAAACTCCTAATCATTCCTTCACACAAAGGAGCTGAAGTAGTGGGCTGATATTCTCTTCTTTGTCCAAGACTCAGGACCTTAGATTTCTGGGTGAGTTCTGTCCACTTGGCCTGATGGGTGGCTCATATGGTCTTGCCTCTGGAATAATATTAAGCAGCAGCAGCAGCAGTAGCAGCTAACATATAATGAACACTGGATTTGTTCTAACTAGTGGTCTAAATACTGTCTCCTTAAATCCTTGGAGCAATTCTGAGGTACGTGCTATCATTATCCCAATTTTCCAGGCACAGAGGAGTTAAATGACAAAAGGCACACAAAAAGTAAATGGCAGAACCTATATTCAAACCCAGTTAGTTATGCTTTTAATCACTGTACAGTATCTCTGCAGGGTACTTCTCTATGTGTTGTCACATACCCTGCTCCAAGGTAGCTGGATTTCCTAGTCAAAAAATGGGATTTATTCATTGGGTCTTTGTGGTCCCTGTGTGGAACACTGAGGGAATGTCAAATATCCCTGTGTTTGCCTGGCCTTAGACCAGAGGATCAGCGATCTAAGGATGGGAACGTAAATTCAGGTCCCTCCCTCACTTGTGCTTCCATAATACAAGCAACAATTCCTGTCTCCACATCCTACTGCATTAGAGATTTCTGACTCCTCTAGTGAAAAGAACACTACCTCTCTTTTTCTCTTAGCATTTTTCTCTTGCTTTGTCTTCCTCTATTGCTGTCAGCTCTTGCTGTCTCTTGGCCTCCAGTTTTCTGTTTAATTTCCTCTTCTCACTCCCTTCCTTTTTGTCTGTTCTCATTGTCTTCTTCCTGTTCATCCTTTCTTTCCTGATTTTCCCTCCAATCATTTTCTAATTACCTCTCCCCTTCCTTCCTTCCTTCCTTCCTTCCTTCCTTCCTTCCTTCCTTCCTTCCTTCCTTCCTTCCTTTCCTTTCTTTCCTTCTTTCCTTCTTTCCCCCTTCTTTACTGTATCTCCCTTTCATTTCATACCACTTCCCCTAATTCTCTTATACACCAGATTCTTTCCAAATGGGACAGAAATGGAGAAAGATGGGATTTGGTATCCAGTGTATTAGACCAAACTTCCCAACTCTCCCTGTGCATACACAGAGAAAGTTATGAAGCTTGGCTGAGCCCTAGTTCCTTGGGAAAGCATCCTCCCCCACATTGTTTCCTTCTTAGCAATCAATGGGTGTCTTTTAAATGAGACTGAACAGTTGAGAGAGATTTGCATTAAACCTTTTTTGGCTGCAAGCCCTGTGCTTGCCTAGTCTGGAGACAGAACAAAGAGACCAGAGTTAGTGACAGAGACACCAATGGTTTTATGGATAAGGGGATCTTACATGTCTGAAGCAAGGTCCTGGAGCAACACCCTACCATGTGTGGCAGAGACAAGCAGGACATGGTGAAAGTCTTCACTTGGGAGTGGAGGTGGGGGGATTATAGGGGAAATTGACTTCAGGTTGGCTCATCGGTTGCCAGGGAAACCAACAGAAGGGCTTACCTCTCACCACCCCTTTGATAAACTATCATAGTAATGATGTTTTGATATAAAAGTTAGAATGATCCCTAGCTGGGGACAGAGGCAAGTATATAGGCATTTACTGATTAGGCTCTATGGTTAAGAGGGAAGGTCAGTCATGTGATTACGGTGTAGGTGAGGCAGGGACTGATTGAGCAGGGGATGTACAAGAGAACAGCCATCTTGAGTGGCCTGATCATACAAACCTCCTATCTTCTTCAGACAGCACAGAAAACTTGCCTCTTGTTACCATTGGGCACCTTTAGTCAGATGCTTTTTGCTTGGCCCTACAGTCAGAGTTCCTAGTTAGAGCAGAGAGAAAATTCAGAATTTGTTTGGTACCAAGCCCTCACTGTACAAGAGAGTGACCAAGAGGGAAAAAAAAGTCTTGTTCAAGGCACTCAGCAAGTCAGGGGCAGAGATCCAGAAATCAAGCCTTCCCATCTCAGCCCAATACTTTTTATTATAGCCACTTTACTTTCTACCTACAGTGGCTTCATTCTTCTCTTGCAACTAGAGCGGTCTTCTGCCAATTGACTTTATCACCATTATCTCTCTTCTCCTTTTTCTCTTGTAGTCTGAGCCCCCTGTTTTTATTCTACATAACTATCTTACAAGTTTACAGTTAAATTGCTTTAGAAAGTTGTCCTATGTCTAACTATGTCCTGCCTGGAATATTGGAATCAAATGTAATTGTGGTCTCCCCCATTAATTAATTAATTTTGTTTTATGTACTCTGAGGTAGGGCAGTATTTCTCCAGCCAGTGAATCTGGCAGTATATCTGAAAGGACAAGTCTTTAGGGGGCATGTTCTGCATTCTGAAGTGTTGTCTCTTCTTCTTGAAGCATGAAAATGGCTCCAAGGGAAGCCTGCGCTCTAGATGAGAGCCCAACTATTTAAAACATAACTCTAGTTTCAGCATGTCATTTGCTGATTAAGCTTGGAAGTAAATTGTGTATTTTGACTATAGCTTTGATTATTATTAAATGATATTCATAGTTTCTTCTGAAAATGGAATGTTTGTGGATGTGTGCAGTGGCCTTGAGTATAATTTGTGCCTGTGAAGGGGAGCACTATATTAAGCCGAAGGGATGGCTCTGGAAAATGGGAGGCCAACAAGATATAAATTACATCTGGGCCAGGACCCAGGACAGGATGAATATAGTGAATATGCTATAAATGGAGTAGCTGTGTTCCCTACCTCTCTATAAGAAAAAAAGGAATCATGTAATGTACAGCACAGGAAGTATAACCAGTGTCTTATCATAACTTTTTTTTTAACATTTTTTATTGATTTATAATCATTTTACAATGTTGTGTCAAATTCCAGTGTTCAGCACAATTTTTCAGTCATTCATGGACATACACACACTCATTGTCACACTTTTTTCTCTGTGAGTTATCATAACATTTTGTGTATATTTCCCTGTGCTATACAGTATAATCTTGTTTGTCTATTCTACAATTTTGAAATCCCAGTCTATCTCTTCCCACCCTCCACCCCCCTGGCAACCACAAGTCTGTATTCTCTGTCTATGAGTCTATTTCTGTCCTGTATTTACACTTTGTTTTTGTTTGTTTGTTTGTTTGTTTGTTTTTGTTTTTGTTTTTTAGATTCCACATATGAGCGATCTCATATGGTATTTTTCTTTCTCTTTCTGGCTTACTTCACTTAGAATGACATTCTCCAGGAGCATCCATGTTGCTGCAAATGGCATTATGTTGTCGGTTTTTATGGCTAAGTAGTATTCCATTGTATAAATATACCACCTCTTCTTTATCCAGTCACCTTTCGATGGACATTTAGGCTGTTTCCATGTTTTGGCTATTGTAAATAGTGCTGCTATGAACATTGGGGTGCAGGTGTCATCCTGAAGTAGGGTTCCTTCTGGATACAAGCCCAGGAGTGGTATTCCTGGGTCATATGGTAAGTCTATTCCTAGTCTTTTGAGGAATCTCCACACTGTTTTCCATAGTGGCTGCACCAAACTGCATTCCCACCAGCAGTGTAGAAGGGTTCCCCTTTCTCCACAGCCTCTCCAGCATTTGTCATTTCTGGATTTTTGAATGATGGCCATTCTGACTGGTGTGAGGTGATACCTCATTTTAGTTTTGACTGTGGCATCGGGAGGGGCAGTGACCCGCCCGCCCACAGCAGAGGAGAGCTGCACCTGACCCAGTGTTAGGAGGAGGTGTGATCTGCTTGCCGACAGGTATTGGGAGCAGCACAGAAGAGGGTGCCAACGGAGGGCCTCTGGAAACAAGAAGCCGAGCTTCCAAAACAGGACGAAGACAGAAAGACTTCACATTAAAAGCACAGAGACTCCAGGAGAACACCTGACAACCCCCCCACCCTTTTTTTTTTAATCTGTTTTTACCTGTTCTATTTTCTACTACCCTCTTAATTTTTACTTCTTAATTCATTTCTATTTCTCTTGGGTTTTGATGTCCTGTTATTGATTAGACACAGGTTGCAAATACATCTTTTCATCTTCCCCCCCTTTTTTTTAAAAGGTTTTAAAAGGACATCTCAACCCGATTGATACTCTGCTTCAACTCACTCTTCAATTATTCATTATACACTGTTTTCAAACCTTTTTTTCTCCCTTCTTTTAAAATTCTTTCTCTCTCTTTCTTTTTTTCCTAAGTCTTATTCCTACATAGGCATTAGATAGATAAACTCCTTAAGGACCACAATGGATAACTGATACTCCATAAACCACAGTGCCAGAGAGGTATGAGCAAGATGAAGAAGCAGAAAAACCTTTCCCAATTAAAATGCAAATCAAAACTTATCATAACTTTAAATGGAGTATAATCTATAAAAATATTGAATCACAATAGTTTATACTTGAAACTAATATAACATTGTAAATCAACTGTACTTCAATTTAGAAAAAGAAAACATAAATTTTTAAAATAAAAAAAAAATAGTGCCATAGACTGCAGTAACCAGCCTCATTATAGTATACATACATCAAGTCCTATGTGGGCTTTGTTGGTATTAGCTTTGCTATTGGTATGTTCTACTGGATTCAGGTATGCTGGATTGGAGTGGGCATTGTTTGAATTTACTGTGATGATGGGGTGCTTGATAGGCTAGAATGGACTTTGCTACCCTGGAGAAGTCTGCCCTGTGCTCTATTTGAGGTATGCTGGAGTGGGTGGGCTAGTCTGGGCTGCAATGAGGTAAACAGGGCTGACAGAATGAGGAGAAAAGAAACTTAGCAGTCAAATAACTTCACTTCTCTGAGTATCACTTTCCAACTTGGCAACTCTAGGTGTGATGAAATTCATCCATTCATACCAAATCTGTTCAGTGAGCACCATCTGAGTATCAGGCTCCTTTTCTATGTACTGAGGATATAGAGATAACAAAACAGGGATACTGCCCTTCAGGAGCGCTTGGGTCATGTGGGAAGGCAGAAAGGTAAACAGACTGTTATAGAAAAAAATGCAAAGTGAGTGTATTAGGTAATATCACTCATCTCCAAATCTCAGTCACTTAACCCCAAAAAAGTTTATTTCTCATTGATGCAAAGTCTGTTGTAGATCCAGGCAACTCTCCAGGGCAGTTGATCTCCATATGTTGGCTCATCATTCCAGGCTGTTTCAATCTTAAATTAGCTCCATATCAACATATGTTTCCATGGTGACCATGGCAGAGAGAGTCTTGTATTGGACATTAATTGTTCCAGCCAGAGAGTGACACATATTTCCTTCTGCAACCAAAACCAGTCATATGGTGCCTCCCCACTTTAAGTGGGCAGGGGAGTGGAAGTACCATCATCCTATGTTCCTGGAAGGGGAAAAGAGTTGGGTATTGGAACATTTGTAACCTGCCACAGGTAAGGATAATCCTGATGTGAGAGCCCAGCATGAGTGAATGTCAGAGACCTCTAAGGACTCTCCGTAAGCTTTGGAGTTTGGAGAGTCTGCTATCATCTTCAATGATGCCTGAAGGGATGGGCTTTATACCTATACCTAGCATATTCTCTGTGAAGAAATAGTACAAATGAGAATTTTTAAAGGGGCTTTCCTATGATTGTACCAAGTGTACTTTCTTGGAAGCAACAAGTTGGCCATCATTTGGAGTACTGCACGGGACTCTCTCTGAGCTAAGGCAACAGACTTTCATGACAATCTGCTTTTCTACTTTCTTTGGACCAGATGCAGTGACTGAAGTGAAGACTGACATCTATGTGACCAGTTTTGGCCCCGTGTCAGACACTGACATGGTAAGTATAATTTCTGCAAAGGTAAAAGTGAAAAATGATGCAATAGATCAAAGAAAATAAATTGGGGTTTTCCTCTGGCAGGGCTTTGGAGCTATGTTCTAAGGAGAAGTCTTATCTCATGAATTCCCTACCCTCACCACCCTACACTTAGCCAAATCCATCTTTTGCCCTGCTCTCCCAACCTGTTCACTTATCAAGCATATATCCCCCATCAGGAGTACCCTTCCCTTCTTTCTGCAACATATCTTTTGAAATTCAGCTTGGCTCCCTATCCCCAATTAAACTTTCTCTGACCTCTTGATTCACATTTTGCTGGCACCACATACATATTAGCCCAGACAGGTCATGTGAGGAGTGCACTGTGGTGGGAACTTTCAGTCTAGCTACTGGTAGTGTCATCCAAGAAGTCCATTCTTTGTAAACAGGCTCTATTCACCAGGGAAGTGGACAGACCCAGGTAATGCAAAGTGTTGAAAGGAAGAGTCAAACCTACTTCTAGAAACTGGTCCTTCTAAAAATGTAAGGAGGAGGAGAGCTACAGAGCAGATTTAAGGCATAGGGCAGGGCACAGCAGAGCTAGGCAGGGGATGACTCATGAGCCATCTGCAAACACTTCACCTTCTCCTACTGTTCTCCCTTGCTGCCAAGGCAAAGAATCTATGGAGAGTTGAGGCAGGAGACCCTGTCCTAATGGACTTACTTCAGATACCAAATATCAGATATTTGACTGAAAATTATCATGAAGGAAAATAAAGACACTATATCTGCTCAGCATGCTTGACAGTTATTAGATTCTCAATAAAGTTTTGTTGAATGAGTGACTTTGTGTTGAAAATTAAAATCTTAAAATCAGAAAAAAATACGTCCAAAAATATAAAATGTCCATTCTCACTACTTAGACTTTTTCTGTGTCTTTATCTTCAATGGACTACTACGTAGCAGAGGACAAAGCTTCTTTACACTTGTTGGGTAAATACATATGATTGTGTAGTGTTATTTGTTATATGTGTATATATATATATATATATATATTCATTTTCATTAAATGTTATTACAAAATATTGACTATAGTTCCCTGTGCTATATGGAAGAAATTTGTTTTTTGTTTTTGTTTTTTTTCATATATATATATATATATATAGAGAGAGAGAGAGAGAGAGAGAGGTATAGTCAGTTTACAATGTTGTGTCAATTTCTGGTGTGCAGCATAATTCTTTAGTCATACATGAATATGCATATATTTATTTTCATCTTCTTTTTTACCATAAGCTACCACAACATATTGAATATAGTTCCTTGTGCTATACAGTATAAACTTGTTTATCTCTTTTATTTATTCCAGTCAGCATCTGCAAATCCTGAACTCCCAATTTATCCCCTCCCACCCCTCTTCCTCCTGGCAAACACAAGTCTGTATTCTATGACTGTGAGTCTGTTTCTGTTTTATGTATAAGTTCATTTGTCTTTTTTTTTTTTTTAATTCCGCATGTGAGTGATATCATATGGTATTTTTCTTTCTCTTTCTGGCTTACTTCACTTAGAATGACATTCTCCAGGGACATCCATGTTGCTGCAAATGGAATTATGTTGTCATTTTTATGGCTGAATAGTATTCCATTGTATAAATATACCACCACTTCCTTATCCAGTCATCTGTCTATGGACATTTAGGCTGTTTCCATGTCTTGGCTATTGTAAACAGTGCTGCTATGAACATTGGGGTGCAGGTGTCTTTTTGAAGTAGGGTTCCCTCTGGATATATGCCCAGGAGTGGGATTGCTGGGTCATATGGTAAATCTATTCCTAATCTTTTGAGGAATCTCCATATTGTTTTCCACAATGGCTGCACCAAACTGCATTCCCACTAACAGTGTAGTAAGGGTTCCCTTTTCTCCACACCCTCTCCAGCATTTATTGTTTGTGGGCTTTTGAATGATGGCCATTCTGACTGGTGTCAGGTGATACCTCATTGTAGTTTTGATTTGCATTTCTCTGATAATTGGTAATATTGAGCATTTTTTCATGTGCCTATTGGTTATTCATATGTCTTCACTGGAGAATTGCTTGTTTAGGTCTTCTGCCCATTTTTGGATTGGGTTGTTTGTTTTTTTCTTATTAAGTCATATGAGCTGTTTATATATTCTGGAAATCTAGCCCTTGTCAGTTTCATCTTTTGCAAAAATTTTCTCCCATTCCATAGGTTGCCATTTTGTTTTGCTTATGATTTCCTTTACTGTGCAAAAGCTTAAAGTTTAATTAGGTCCCATTTGTTTGTTTTTACTTTTATTTCTACTGCTTGGGTAGACTGCCATAGGAGAACATTGCTGAGATGTCTGTGCTGGTGGAATAACCCTCCAGACTTCAGATAATACTACAGAGCTACAGTAATCAAAACAACATGGTATTGGTACAAAAACAGACATATAGACCAATGGAACAGAATAGAGATCCCAGAAATGAACCCACAAACTTTTGGTCAATTAATCTTTGACAAAGGAGGCAAGAATATACAATGGAATAAAGACAGTTTCTTCAGCAAATGGTGTTGGGAAAACTGGACATCAGCATGTAAATCAGTGAAGTCAGAATATTCCCTCACACCAAACACAAAAATAAACTCAAAATGGTTTAAAGACTTAAACATAAGACAAAACATAATAAACCTACTAGGAGCAAACAAAGAAATTTGTTTTTTAATCTATTTTTATATATAGTGGTTAACATTTGCAAATATCAAACTCCCAAATTTGTCCCTTCCCCCCCTTTACCCCAGTAACCATAAGATTGTTTACTATGTCTGCAAGTCTGTTTCTGTTTTATAGATGAGTTCATTAGTGTCCTATTTTTTCTTTTTTCTTTTCTTAGATTCCACATATGAGTGATACCATATGTTATCTTTCTTTCTCTTTCTGGCTTACTTCACTTAGAGTGAATATCTCTGGTTCCATCCATGTTACTGCAAATTGCATTATTTCATTTTATTTTTTATGACTGAGTAGTATTCCATTGTATAAATATCTTTATCCAGTCTTTTATCAATGGACATTTAGGTTGCTTCCATGTTTGGCTATTGTATATAGTGCTGCTATGAAGGTTGTGTAGTGTTGTGATAGTCTGTCCTATAGGTAATGCAGAGCCATTGAGTGATTGAGTAGGGCAGTAAAAATATACAAGTGTTAGTTTAAAATGATTGATCTGGCAGTCTGCACAGGATGGACTACAAGGGGGAAAGGACTGGAGGCTGAGAATTGGTTTAGGCATGTTGATTTTACATATGGCTCTTCTTTCAATCAGGCAAGTTCTAGGAATCAGTTGGAGAAACAGTCTAGTTCTCAGGAGAGTAAGTCATGAGTGGTTGTGAGGCTAGGTGGGTGGAAAGTAGAGGCCTGGACTTTGTCTTTTAAGTGTGGAGTAAAGAGAGGAATACAGATATATAGTAGATCCACTGTGAACACCTTAAGGGCAAGTACCAAGTAGTGCATGGCTTCCCTGGCACTTAATAGAGTACTTGACACATAGGGAGAGCTCAGTGAGGGGAATGTTTGACATATGTGGGATGGAGGAGATGAGTCTCTCTTAAGAAAGCCTGTATGTCTAGATTGCCTCCTCTCAACCTGTTGACCACAACTTCAGATCCAGGCATGCATTAAAACTGTTGCCAGTTGTCCATTCAACAGGTACTCCTTAGATGCCCAACTCAGCATTAAGGGATTTTAGGGAATCCTATATTTAGAGAGCTCATAGGCCATTAGAGATAACCAAATTCATCAGGGAGGTGCATCTCTCTTTTTGTATTGCTGGGAATTCTTGATGGATTAGGATTTTCATAAGAAAGCAACTGAAGCTACTCTTTGAACACACACACACACACACACACACACACACACACACTCTCTCTCTCTCTTTCTCTCTCTGTCTCTCTCTCTTTCACTTATACATCAACATCCATAAATACATTCAGACAAACATATGTGCATACAAGAAAATATATACAGAATAAAGAACAGCCTACACGCCATCCCAGGCACCCCATAGACACATGTGTGCAAACAGATACCCAAATTCAGGGATATTACAGAAACATACACAGAGCCCCTACCCAAAGCAGCTCCTGCTCCTTCCCCACCCAAGCAGGCACACATGGGTGTGCAGAAGTTCTGGAGACATTTCAAACAATCCAGATGTTTATCTCTTCTGAAGTGTCATCTTCCAGTTGCTTGTTTATTTCTCTCCCTCTTGATTAAGCAAAAGCAACAGAATGGCTCTTTTCTGGCTGGGAAGCCTTTAGTCAAATACATTTCAGGTTATTTTTAGCTGAACTTCCATCCTGTCATAGGGGAGAATAGCTATGATCACTCTGGCTGGGAAACACATTTCTGGTATTTTAAAAATTTCTTCTTCCTGTACTACTTAGTCGACTGTGGCATTTGTGGCAGGCTCAGGGATGACTTTGGGTGAAGCATCAGATAGTCACATGGCTTCAGCAGCTAAATGAAGTAAGAAAGCAGGCTCCCCTGAGACCACAGACTACTTGTAAAAGTAGATTAAAATTGAGGCTAGCTTGTTCTTGACTTTCTTCCAGGCAAACAAGGAATTGTAATCCAAATTATTTTTCTAAGGAAATAGAGACAGTATTTGGTTCACAAAGGGGAAACTGTGGTGACAGTTTGGGCATTGAACCAGCACCACCCATAACTCTTTGTAGCTATTGCACTCCTTGGTCAAACACTAACCCTACAGACATAGATCCTGAGTTTGACAGCTCAATGAAGGGCCATGTGTATTTTGTTCATCTCAGAACCACCAATGCCTAACTCAGCGTTTGGCACTTGGCAGACTCTCAGCTATTTGTTAAATTCAAGAATGAATGAGATAGAATGAATTAAATTTGATGGAAAAATTGTGACTGTGTTACTCTACCTGAATGAAAGTTCTTCAGAGGCAGAAATCATGTCAAGTACATCTCTGTATCTCCAGCACCTAACACAGGATCTGACATAGGTCCTCTGTGTTTGTTCAGATGATATGAAATATTAGTAGCAATGCCTGCAGATAAAGAATAAAAGTAGCTTTCTTCAGGAGAGATGGTTGAGTAGCAAGACTAATAAATCAACGATTTATGACTCTAACCTTTGGGCATTATTTTTGATGGCTTCTCTGTCTATGAAAATAAGGAGCTGTGACAATAGAGAATTAGACAGAGATGAAAGCCAAAGAGTGGTAGAAGTTTCTAGCGGGAAAGAAAGAAACTTAATGCAGAGTGTAAGACATAAGTTAGAAACTGGTTACAATGGGAATTTTACAGGCATCACAAATGAAAAGTTGTCTAACCATTTGCAGCAAATGGAGTTGATGGTCACACAATACATAGTTCTGCAGCAGTAATACTAATCCAGTGTCCATGGTCTCCTAGGAGAGAAACAGAACAAGGAATATAATGTCAATTGGAGTGAAGTGAGGTTATATGACTTTCTGTGATTTTCTATTTTTAGGAGAGTTTAGACCATTTTCTCATCAATATATGGAAAGATGGTAGAGGTGGCAATGAGAAGAAGGCTGCAAAGATTTAGTGAAAATTCAGTTTCAGCTTCCACTTCTCTCACAAATTGGGTCTGTCCATTCCTTACCAGTGAGCTATGGCTCTTGGCAAGTGGAAAATTTCCCTGATCTTCCAAGGTCCTTTGAAGTAGAGTGCAAAGAAAGTGGGATCCTGGTTTAAGAATAGCAGGATATGCAGATGGTTAGTGATTGGAAGGAAAAATAGAAAGGCGACAGCTGATATTTCTAAAAAAGAGTAGATCTTAAATATTCTCACCATATACACACAGTGACTATGTGAGGTGATGGATGTGTTAACATGATTGTGGTAACCATTTTATAATGTATATATATAAAATCATCATGTTGTACAAAAATCACATTGTACAACCGAAATATACAATTTTTACTCATCAACCATGCATCAATAAAGCCAGGTGAAAAAGAATGGTAACAGCTGAGAAAAACTTTGGATTTTCTCCTGGTCCAAATCACCTTCTGACAAAGCTTCCATCCTAGCTCCCATCCTAAGGCCCCAGGTTCTGCCCTGGTCCTTAGCATGCCAGAGGTGCAGGGATCCAGAGTTCTGAGTTATGTATTCAACAGATATCTATCTGAAAGTACTGATAAAGCTAGTGAGAAAATAAAGAGGATAAAGAGTAGTAATGTTAGTAGTCAGAGAACTGGGGAACTTAAAATGCCAATTCTAGGTATTGTCAACCTCACCCTCTTCCCGGGGATACTTTGCTTACATAATTGCTAGGTAACATGTGCCACCTGCCACCTGTCAACAGAGAAACTTCCTAGGGTATATAGTGGACAGCCAGGTAATGATGCAAATAGATAATATAATAATAAGAGAACTAACCATCAAGCGTAACCTAAATAAATAAATAAATAAATAAATAAATAAATAAATAAATAAGTAAGTAAGTAAATAAATAAATAAATAAATAAAATTTTTGAATGGAGGCTTGGGACATGAGGACCCATAAAATACATTATAATCATAATTCTTGTTAATGGATTCAGATGACATACATTTTGGTCTGACAACTGCTTATGAAAATGATACAAAGTTACCAGAGTACCCAAAGACTGTTCAGGATTTTAAAAATGGTGTTAATTAAAGAGAAAGAAAGTAGCATAGGGACGTCTTTCCTCTGGTAGTGAGACTGAAATTATTCTACCTGTTTCCACCCTTGCACTGGAAAAAGTGGCTGTGTCCACACCAAGCCCTCACTTACTGATGGTTTCAGGCACAGGATGGAGGGGAGTGTTCATCTATTTTGAAAGTCTCTTAAATTGCCAGTTTCCTCTTATTCCATAAGGATACCATATTCCCAGATTCATTATAGAAAAGGGTCCATGTCTGTGGGTTTTTGCATAGGAGTCCATGATCAGGAATTCCCTGGAATATTTTTATGTAAAGTAGACAGGCGGGACACATAAACAACTCTAATAAGACTATTTCAAGGGCTAAATACAACTGAAAGTGGCATGTGGATTGTAATTCTCCAAAATACAGCATAATGGAGAGAAGGCAAAGAGCAAAGGGAGGACTAATAAACTTGAATGTCTTCAACTCCAGTACCGTGCAGTGTACCACAGCAGGCTCCCAGAAAGGGTCTGCATGGCTGAATCAAGTTCTAGCACCAAGCCAGAAATTCTTCCCCAAGCGCTATGTGTCATCTCTGCAAAGTGTAGGAAATGTATTAAGTACATTTCCCAGGAGGCAGGCTTAGGCTTATTATTTGGAAGATTTGATTTAAATGCCTCACAAAACAACAAAATTCATTTGTCAATTTGGAGGCAATCATCCTTGGAGAGTATACAAAGGCTCAATTTGTGAGGAAGGAATTGATTGCATTTCTAGAGTCGTCAGGTCAAAATCAAATTGCTTTTGGCCAAAGTTCACAGGATGCTTATGGAGGAAATGATCACTATGTGGTTTTCCCCAATAGTTTCGACTATGTAGAGAATAATATATAAAAAAAATGGATACTCATCACCCAACTTTTTTAAATCTTAAAAATTTTGCCATATTTATTTTCATATTAAAAAATTCTTTACATATAGATAAAGCCCCCTGTGTATCCTGACCCATTCTTCTCTCTTCCTCCTCAGAGATAATAATAACCATAAATTTACTGATGTTAGTCATTCCCATGTATACTCTAGACCTATACCTAAGGATATATATATCACATGAAATAGCAAATATCACAATAAATAGAAAATAGTGGTTTTCATGTTTTCAAACTATATAAAATGCATCACAGATTGTTTATCATTTTACAACTTATTTTAACTGTATTGAAAGCTATTCTTTTTGATGCATTTAACCTAATGGCAAAAAAAATAATTGTTTTCAATAGCAAAAAACCCTGGAAACAGCCTAAATGAACCTGCCGATAACATTTCTGATTTGTAGGATTTCCGCATGTTTAACTTTATTCAGATAGGACCAAATTACTCTTGTGATGGGTTATACCAATTTGTAATCCTGCTGGCAATGTGTGAGAGCTCCATCGTTTTCCACTTTTGCTAAGGATTCATATTGTCACACTTTGTGTTTGCCATTCTGATGTGTATAAAATTATAACTAACTGATATTATTTGCATTTTCCTGATAGTCTTTGAGGTTGAACACCTTTTTATGTGTTTAATGACCAATCTGTGCCACTTAAAGATAAAATGTTTTCGGCGCTACCTGCATCAGCAAAAGTAGAAACTCCATTTAGATACTATTTTCTCACGTTGCCACTCCTGAATTAGTTTCTTGCGGCGTGTATGTGATTGATGGTTCGTAGGTCATTTTGTCTGATTCTATCTCCAAGAAAAGCTGAGAATTTGAGTTTTGACTGTTAATTTTGGAAGGCAGAACTCATAATATGACCGATATCCATTCTACATTCTATTTCTAATTTCCTAAGGGGTGTGTGTATTTAATTATGAATAGATTTCAAAATTTTGCAACTTCTCTTTTGTCCCCTATTAAAATAGTTACATGATTTTTCTCCTTTAATCTGTTAATGTGTCTAATTACATTAATAGGTTTTCCTAGTTATTAGGCCATCTTTATATTCCCTGGAAAAATCAAACTTGATAATGATGTTTTTAAAATACATTTCTTGGTTCATTTCACTATTATTTTATTCATGCTTTTTTGTATCTCTGTTCACAGGTGTTCTCAAATTAAACCACTTCTCATCACCTCAACTGTTACTACTCTGGTTTAGGCCACCATTGTCTATGGCATATCCAATTGATTTCCCTGTCTCTACTCTCATTTCCCTACAGTCTATTCTCTACAGGGTGGCAGTGATTATATATATATATATATATGATATAGACACACACACCAAAGTAGAGAAAATAGTTTAATGAAACCTCATGTATCCATCACCTAGCTTCAAAAATTATCAACTTTTTTGGCCAATCTTATTTAATCTATATTTCTACTCCTACCCCAACTGTTTTCCCCATTTTCTTTCTTTTTCTTGATTAAGCTTATTGTCAGTTTTCTATATTGTTTGTGTTGTCAAAGCAACCTGTTTTTGTTGTTGTTGTTGTTCATCTGTATTACTTCTTTTTTGTTTTCTGTTTCACTAATTTTTGGTTTTGCATGGATCATTATTTTCTTTACTTCTCTTAGGGTACTCTGTGGTCCTTCTTGTTTCTTGAGGTAGATTAGCTTAGTTTTCCTTTTTCTAAAAGGCTATATTTAAGGTTTCTTTATGGCTATAAATTTTCTTCTAAATAGTGCTTGAAGAGTTCACTACCAGATTTCATATATAAGCATTTTCACTGTTGTTCAGGTCTAAGTATTTTCTAATATCCTTTATGGTTTCTTCTTTGTGTCTTGAAATTTTTGTAGTGGGTTTTCAAATATAAAACTTTGTTGTCAATTTCTAAATCAATGCCTTGTATTAAAACAAGATGGTCTATAGGATATGAAATCTTTTTTGTGTTTCTTGAGATTTGCTTTAACGGCTTAGCATTTGATCATCTATTTTTAGTAAAAAATGTTTTACTAAGTGTTAAGTAGATAAGTCTGTGTATTCCTTAGTTCATGCTTGTCAATTATGTTCTTCATATATTTTAATCATACAAATTGTTGGTCTGATTGCTCTTTCATTTATTAAGAGTCCAAGGCTTTGTCACATTTTCTCCTTGTAATTCATTGTTTGCCTTACATGTTTTGAGTCCACGTTATCCATACATAAAAATTAAGAATTATTTTTTCACTTGATATAATCCATTTTAGTGTAATATTTCATCCTGAAGAAATGTATTTGTCTTACACTCCATTCTGTCTGTATTCTATAGATCTACCACTTTATTTTGATTAGGATTTGCCCATACATACATTTCTATCACTTCACTTTCAAATTGTGTTTTTATGTATCCTTAAGATATTACTATTGTATATACATAACATATAGTTACATTATTATTTATTAGTTATATTCTTTGTTTCTAATATTTTATTTTATGTATTCTTTTCCTCTATGTTTTTATCTGCTTTACTTTATCTTGCTTTCTAATTTTTTAACATTTTTATTAATTTATAATATTTTACAATGTTGTGTCAAATTACAGTGTAGAGCACAATTTTTCAGTTATACATGAACATATATATATTCATTGTCACGTTTTTTTCTCTGTGAGCTACCACAAGATCTTGTGTATATTTCCCTGTGCTATATAGTATAATCTTGTTTATCTATTCTACAATTTTGAAATCCCATCTATCCCTTCCCACCCTCTGCCCCCGTGGCAACCACAAGTTTCTATTCTATGTCTATGAGTCTGTTTCTGTTTTGTAATTATGCTTTGTTTGTGTGGGGTTTTTTTTAGATTCCACATATGAGCCATCTCATATCGTATTTTTTGTTCTCTTTCTGGCTTACTTCACTTAGAATGACATTCTCCAGGAGCATCCATGTTGCTGCAAATGGCATTATGTTGTCGGTTTTTATGGCTGAGTAGTATTCCATTGTATAAATATGCCACTTCTTCTTTATCCAGTCATCTGTTGATGGACATTTAGGCTATTTCCATGTCTTGGCTATTGTAAACAGTGCTGCTATGAACATTGGGGTGCAGGTGTCATCCTGAAGTAGGGTTCCTTCTGGATATATACCCAGGAGCGGGATTCCTGGGTCCCATGGTAAGTCTATTCCTAGCCTTTTGAGGAATCTCCATACTGTTTTCCACAGTGGCTGCACCAAACTGCATTCCCACCAGCAGTGTAGGAGGGTTCCCTTTTGTCCACAGCCTCTCCAGCACTTGTCATTTGTGGATTTTTGAATGATGGCCATTCTGACTGGTGTGAGGTGATACCTCATTGTAGTTTTGATTTGCATTTCTCTGGTAATTAGTGATATTGATCATTTGCATTTCTTCCTTGGAGAATTGCTTGTTTAGGTCTGCTGCCCATATTTGGATTTGGTTGTTTGTTTGTTTCTTATTAAGTTGTATGAGCTGCTTATATATTCTGGAGATCAAGACTTGTCAGTTTCATTTGCAAAAATTTTTTCTCATTCTGTAGGTTGTCTTTTTATTTTACTTACGGTTTCCTTTGCTGTGCAGAAGCTTGTAAGTTTCATTAGGTCCCATTGGTTTATTCTTGCTTTTATTTTTATTGTTTGAATAGACTATTCTAGGAGCACATTTTTGAGATGTATGTGAGATAATGTTTTGCCTATATTTTCTTCAAGGAGGTTTATTGTATCTGGTCTTGTGTTTAAGTCTTTGATCCATTTTGAGTTTATTTTTGTGTATGGTGTAAGGGAGTTTTCTAGCTTCATTGCTTTACATGCTGCTATCCAGTTTTCCCAACACCATTTGCTGAAGAGACTGTCTTTATTCCATTGTATATTCTTGCCTCCTTTGTCGAAGATGAGTTGACCAAAAGTTTGTGAGTTCATTTCTGGGCTGTCTATTCTGTTCCATTGGTCTATATGTCTGTTTTTGTACCAATGCCATGCTGTCTTGATGACTGTAGCTCTATAGTATTGTCTGAAGTCTGGGAGAGTTATTCCTCCAGCCTCTTTCTTTCTCTTCAGTAATGCTTTGGCAATTCTAGGTCTTTTGTAGTTCCATATAAATTTTATTATGATTCGTTCTCATTCTGTGAAATATGTCCTGGGTAATTGGATAGGGATTGCATTAAATCTGTAGATTGCCTTGGGCAGTGTGACCATTTTAACAATATTGATTCTTCCAATCCAGGAGCATGGGATATCTTTCCATTTTTTAAAGTCTTGTTTAATTTCCTCCATCAATGGTTTACAGTTGTCTGTGTATAATTTTTTCACCTCCTTGGTTATATTTATTCCTAGGTATTTTATTACTTTGGGTGCTGTTTTAAAGGGGATTATTTCTTTACTTTCTTTTTCTGTTGATTCATTGTTAGTGTAAAGAAATGCCACTGATTTTTGAACGTGAATCTTGTAGCCTGCTAGCTTACTGAATTCTTCGATCAGCTCTAGTAGTGTTTGTGTGGACCCTTTAGGGTTTTCTATATATAGTATCTTGTCATCTGCATACAGTGACACTTTTACCTTTTCTTTTCCAATTTGGATCCTTTTAATTTCTGTCTCTTGTCTAATTACTGTGGCTAGGACTTCCAAGACTATGTTGAATAGGAGTGGTGATAGCTGGCAGCCTTGTCTTGTTCCAGATTTTAGTGGGAAGCTTTTGAGTTTTTCACCCTTGAGTACTATGCTGGCTGTAGGTTTGTCATATATGCCTTTTATCATGTTGAGATATGTTCCCTCTATACCCACTTTGGTGAGAGTTTTTACCATAAATAGGTGTTGAATTTTATCAAATGCTTTTTCTACATCTATTGAGATGAACAAGTGGTTTTTGTCCTTTTTCTTGTTGATGTGATGTGTTACATTGATTGATTTGCGTATGTTGCACCACGCTTGTGTCCCTGGGATGAACCCCACTTGGTCATGATGTATAATCTTTTTATGTGTTGTTGGATTCTGTTTGCTAATATTTTGGTGAGGATTTTGGTGTCTATGTTCATCAGTGATATTGGCCTATAATTCTCTTTTTGTGGTAGCGTCTTTGCCTGGTTTTGGTATCGGGGTGATGGTGGCTTCATAGAATGAGTTTGGGAGTATTCCCTCCTTTTCAATCTTCTGGAAGAGTTTGAGAATGACTGGTGTGAGTTCTTATTTGTGTGTTTGGTAGAATTCCCCGGTGAAGCCGTCTGGTCCTGGACTTTTATTTGCAGGGAGTTTTTTAATTGCTATTTGTATTTAATTTCTAGTGATCGATTTGTTCAAATGGTCAGTTTCTTCTTGATTCAGCCTTGGTGGACAGTATGTTTCCAGAAACTTGTCCATCTCCTCTAGGTTATCCAGTTTGGTTCCATATAGTTTTTCATAATATTCTCGTATGATATTCTGTATTTCTATTTTATTAGTTGTAATTTATTCATTTTCCTTTCTTATTATGCTAATTTGTGCTCTCTCTTTTTTCTTCTTTGTGAGTTTGGCCAGAGGTTTCTCGATTTTATTTACTTTTTCAAAAAACCAGCTTTTGGTTTGATTGATTTTTCCTATGGTTCTTTTAATCTCTATTGTATTTGTTTCCTGCTTAATCTTTATAATTTCCTTCCTTCTGCTTTTTAAGGTATTTTGTTCTTCTTTTTCTAGCTCTTTTAGTTGGTGGGTTAAATTGTTTATTTCAGATTGTTCTTCTTTTTTGAGGAAGGCCTGTATTGCTATAAACTTACCTCTTAGAACTGCCTTTGCTGTGTCCCATAAATTCTGTGTGGTTGTGCTTTCATTTTCATTTGTCTCAAGGTATTTTTTAATTTCAGCTTTGATTTCCTCATTGACCCATTGGTTTTTTAATAGCATATTGTTTAATCTCCATGCTTTCCTTTTTTTCTCCTCTGTTTCTCTGTTGTTGATTTCTAGTTTCATGGCATTGTGGTCAGTAAAGATGCTTGAGATAATTTTTATCTTCTTAAAATTGCTGAGTTTTCTTTTGTGCCCAAGTACATGATCAATCCTAGAAAATGTTCCATGTGCACTTGAAATAAATGTATATCCTATTTTTGGGGGGTGTAATGCTCTGAAAATATCTACCAAATCTAATTTTTCTATTGTATTATTTAGTTTCTCTGTTGCCTCATTTATTTTCTGTTTGGAAGATCTGTGTAGTGATGTTAATGTGGTGTTAAAACCTCCAACTATGATTGTATTCCCATCAATATCCCCCGTTATCTCTGTTAGTAATTGTTTTATGTATTTAGGTGCTCCTATATTGGGTGCATATATCTTAATGAGTGTAATATCCTCATTGTGTATCACTCCTTTAATCATTATAAAATGTCCTTCTTTATTTTTCTTTATGGCCTTTGTTTTAAAGTTCATTTTGTCTGAAATCAGTACTGCACACCTGCTTTTTTGGCTTTTCCATTTGCATGGAATATCCTTTTCCATCCTTTCACTCTCAATCTTTAGAATTTTATTAGATTATGCTAAATCTTTCCCTTTTATCCTCCATGGTATTATACTTCTCTTTCATTTTTAAAATCATTTATATGTTAGATATTTTCCAGTTAACTAATCTCTCTTCAATAATATCTAATCTTCTGTGCAACATATCCATGAAGTTTTTATTTTCAGTGACTGTTTTTCTTTTACAGAATGTCTGCTTCAACAAACCTTTTAAAAATCTGTTTTTTCTCACTCCCATCCCATAATGTTTAGATCTTTTTCTTGTGTTCTCAATCTTCCCTTTAATACCTTTATCATTTCAATCATAGTTCCTTTATAATATCTATTTGATTATTCTGTTATGTGAGGTTCTTGGAGAGGGTATAATTCAGTTATATATTGTATCAGCTGACACTTGCTTATGACCATTTCCTTAAGTGTTTTGTTGTAGATTTTGAAAATATTTTCAGCAAGCATTTATTTATGACTATGTCCCTTCAGAGTGTTTACTTTTATAAGTCAATCTAGAAGTATCTCCTCCTGAGACCTATTTTTATGGCAGTTTCTCAGTATGTAAACCCCAAACCAAGTGTACATTTAAATATCAATCCCATATAAGATGAGGCTTAAAGTTGCTAAATCTCAGTAGAAATGCTTCCCCTAAACCCCTCTCCATTTCAGAATTCATTCCTGGATAGACAGGTTTCCTTTCTGAATTTTCATGTTGTGGGCTGGTTTTGTCTAGTTCATTTTATCTAATTCACCCTTTTGCTGAGGCCTTCAGGGTCTTGGTTTTATGTGGGAGTCTAATTCCAACTTTACACATGGCAGAGTCCTACATATGTTGTCCTGATATAATTATTGATAAAGCCTCTTCTCACTCTCAAAAATGTTCTAGTTTAGACAATAAATTATATAATCTCCTAATCCTTAGACAGGAATCTGATTGGTGTGCTGGTGGAGGAGAAAAGCCAGACTGGCTAATTTGTAGAGAGGCAAGTAGTTGGAAAAAAGCTCAGAGAAGAAGACAAGGACCAATTTATGAAGTGCTTTTTAGGTAGTGGAAAGTATTGGGGTTTATTCTAGGTATGATTGAAAGCCATTAAGGGATTTTAAGCCAAAGGATTTTAAGCAGCTTCTGGTAGCTTCTTTATTTTACCTGACTACCTAGATATGTCCCCTATGCCTTGTGTAGTTCAGTGGTCAGTCAAAGACTGGGCAAAGTTTTACTCAGATTTTGGGACTTACCCTCTCAGTGGTTCTCTTTTTTCCAAGGTCTCCCTGAATTCTCAGCTCTTTGGCCAGCTTTAAGCTCTGTCTTCTGAGGTATTAAGCCAATGAGTTTTCTGATTTCTGCCAAACTCACAATCATCACTGACCACAGTTCTGTCATCTGTCATTTAGTGGAAGAATTCCCTATTGTTTGTGCCTACATTTTTTTCCCAGAGCCCTAGAGTCTTCCTTATGTATGTTGTTGTCAGCCAGGAATTGGGGAAGAGTATAGATTCAGATTTGTGTTGCCATCACTTCTGTGACTCTCTTGCTTCCAGGACTCCCACCCCTAAATTTCCATATTATTGGCCACTTTGAGTCATTAAGGCTGTGGTATCTACCACAGAAATCCCACAAACACAATTTTAACCTGTTGCTGCTGCTTTCATTCATTCCTCATTGATTTCAGATAGTATCTATCTATCAATCTATCCATCTACTTATCTATATTTTTGGTTCAAATTTTATAATTAATAGCTATAGGAAGGTATCAGATAATTTAGTCTACTTTCACCAAAACCTGGAATAGTTATTGTTATTTTAATTTCTATTTGGATGAACAGCAATTTTGAAAATTTTCTCCATGCTTATTAGCAATTCTTACCCATTTCATGAATTTTCTGTTCATGGCATTTACCCATTTTTCTATTTGTTTGCTTGTTTTTATCTTATTTATCTGTAAGATTTCCTTATTTATTAAAGATAATAAGATATTAACTCATTAGACATATTGTTATTTTGAGAATCAAATAAAATGTGTTTTAAAATTTAAGGTTTTGGTTTTATGTTGATTGTTACATTGGCCTTTAATGTTCATATGCGATCATTTAGTAAAAGAGACAAGGTAAGGAGTTTGTTCTTATTAGAGATGGCACTGCATAGAGAAGTGGGCTCTTGCCTTTTCATAAGGCAAAGTTTATGTTCAGCTTGTATGATGTGCAGGTCACTGCTGGCAGTGACCTTCCCAAGGAAAATCTTGTCAGACACATTATCTATATACTTATGGATCACCATTGCATTATTTCTCAATCATAATCATTTGCTATACTCACCAGTAACTACTCTTAATAAACTGCTGCTTCTCTACATCAGAGGAAATACTGCAAAGTAATTAATATTTGCTAAGGGTACTGTGGGTCCCCACTAGAACTCTACTGAAACATTGTTCTCTCTCTCTTTTCATCCCTAGGAGTACACCATTGATGTATTTTTTCGACAGACCTGGCATGATGAGAGACTGAAATTTGATGGGCCCATGAAAATCCTTCCACTGAATAATCTCCTGGCTAGTAAGATCTGGACCCCTGACACCTTCTTCCACAATGGCAAGAAATCTGTGGCCCATAATATGACCACGCCTAACAAGCTGCTCAGACTGGTGGACAATGGAACCCTCCTCTACACAATGAGGTTAGAAAGTGGTTCCTCTCATATAAAGTATCCCAGGGGTAGGACCAGGGTTGAAAGTGGCATGTTTTAGGCTATCTATTGAAAATTCTGTCAAGGTTACAGATTAGAAATGCACATATAGGCATATACTTGCTAACACATTTGCAGGTATGCATACTCATATACACACACACCCACACACACATAAAAATAGACTGTTGGCCAACAGGCAGATGAAAATGCTCAATGTTGTTAATTATTAGAGAAATTCAAATCAAAACCATAATGAGGTGTCACCTCACACCAGTCAAAACGGCCATCATTAAATACTGGAGATGGTGTAGAGAAAAGGGAACCCTCCTACACTTTTGGTGGAAATGTAAATTGATATAGCCACTATGGGAAACAGTATGGAGGTTCCTTAAAAAACTAAAAGTAGAGCTAATATATGATACAGCAATCCCACTCCTGGGCATATACCCAGAAAAGATGAAAACTAATTCAAAGAGATACATGCACCCCAATGTTCACAGCATCACTACTTATAATAACCAAGACATGGAAACAATACAAGTGCCCTTCAACAGATGATTGCCTTAAGAAAATGTGATACAATGGAATATTACTCAGTCATAAAAAAGAATGAAATATTGCCATTTGCTATAGAACAGATGGACCCAGAAAATACCATACTAAGTGAAGTAAGTCAGACAGACAAAGACAAATATTATATGATATCACTTATATGTAGAATCTAAAAAATAATACAAATGAATCTATATACAAAACCAAAACAGCCTCACACTCATAGAAAACAAACTTATGTTTATCAAAGGGTAAAAGGAGGTGAGGAGGGATAAATTAGAAGTATAGGGTTAACAGATGCAAATTACTATACATAAAATATGTAAGTAACAAGGATTTACTGTATAACACAGGGAATTATATCCAATATCTTATAATAACCTATAATGGAAAATAATCTGAAATATATATATGTGAAGTATATATATGTGAAATATATATGAATCAGTTGATATATTCCTGAAACAAATAGAATATTGTAAATCAACTATATTTCAATTAAAAAATAGTTGGCCACAAGAACATTCTCAGACACACAAGAGATATATGTTCACAATGTATAAATGTATGCATACCCATAGATACATGTGGACTAATACATAGGCATATACATAGTTGAGGACAGTTAAATACACAGACTCACAACCATATATACAGGCATGAATACTATGACAGTCAGAATAGCCTAGGTTTAACTGCAGCAACAAACTATCCCTATGATGCAGAATTGTGAGAATCAAGTGTGATAATGATAGGTATTTTATGAAAAATACAATGTACACATATACAGTGTATACAAAATACATGTATACATATACATATACATATACATATACATATACAAGATTACAGCAACATATATCTTATGCCATGTTGCCTGGGAATGCTGAGGAGTTTGATATAAGTCAATACCCAAACAACTTGAGAAAAGATCTTTTAAGATATATATAAAAATGTATTTCATACTTTTCTACTCCCAAAGCATAAAAACTATCACAATTTTATGTTTCTCATGACTCGTTATTATCATTAGTTTTTAGGTTTTGAAATTTTCTTTTAAAAAAATAACTCTGAACATATTTCCAGTTCAGTAAAATTCTTTGCCCTGACACTAAAAAACTTTCTTGGTTCTTGTTTCATGATTTTGTTGGTTCCTCTGCTGTCAGTTATATAGTTATTTATTATCTCTTCCCAGATCTTTTATATACACACACACACAGACACACACACACAGATACACACACGTCAGTTGATCAAGGAGAAGAGGGTAGAAGAAAGCAAGACTATGAGAAGGGAGAAAAAGAGTAGAAAAGTAGAGATGATAAAGAGAAGATGAAGTAAAATAAAAAGGCTAGATATTAGGATATCCTAAAAGAAACAAGAGAAATTAGAGAAAAGTATGCAGAAGGTGGGAAGAAAGAAGACATAGAGAAGTAAGGGAAGGGATACAGGAGGGAGAGAAACTGTGGGTGGAATAAAGATTAGCGTTATTCATTCATTTATTTCTTTATTCACCAAACATGTTTTGACTTCCTAATACATATACGGCTCCAGACTAGATTCTGGGTATGCAAACATTAATCAGATATAATCTTTGCTTTAAGACAGTCACACTATAATAGGAGAGAAAGGCTAATAGATAATCACAAAAAATTAACTGAAATTAAAAAGTTATGGGTAATTATGAAAGAATAGAAAAGAGTCATCTAATTTATTCTTTTGGGTCAAGTTGGGCAAAGAGTCCCTGAAGGAGGCAACATGTAAGTTCCTGATTATTAGTATTGGCATTCATTTTTATATTATTAGATAAGTAGAATGTAGTCAAGAAAATTGTAGGTGGAAAGTAAAGGGAACAGAGGAAGGATATCCCAGGCAGAGAAAACCAAGTGAGCAGCTGCAGGAATTTGAATGGTATATTACAAGAAAGAGAATGACATGGTCAGTTTATATACATATAGCACCCTAGTTACCATGTAATTAATGCATTTGAAGGGAACAAGACTGCAAACAGGGAAGCTGGTTAGGAGATAGCTTAAATAATCTAGATGAAAAGTGGTGAATTCAGAGAAGTGGATTAAGATGGAGAAAGGGAGATAACACTGAGGAAATAGTAAAGACAGCCAAAGTCAAGGTAGAAGATACCCAAGTAAAATGAGTGGTTGATGGTGTTATGAACTGGGGTAGATCATATAAGATTTAGGAAAAATTTAGATAAAATAAATCTGCAAGGTTAATTTTGGGCAAGATAAATTTAAGAAGATTGTAGATTATCCAGGGACAGAAGTCTAATAGCAGTTGGATATACGAGTTGTAAGATCAAGAGAGAGACAGAAACAAGAGATGTAAAATTTGGTATTGTCAGTATGGTGGGACAACCATGTGAATAATGTGATTATTTCACAAAAGTATGTAGAGTGAGAAGAAAATCATGCCAAGATCCAATCATTATCATTAAGGCAGAAGAGGAGAGAGAGGGACCTATGAAGGAGACCAAGAATGAAAAGCAAGGAAGGTATTAATAGAACCACTAGTGTGCAGTATATTGAAAGCTAAGCGTGGTAGTCAGTACTCCTACTTCCAATATTTCCAGTTCATTTCCCTCTGAGTATGTGGTAGTATTTCACTTTCATAGAGCGTTGAATTTAGGTATGGACAAATGACTTGCTTTGGTTAACCAGATGTAAGTGGAAATAACATGTGTGATTTCTGAGTGAGGATTGGAAACTTTGAAAAGCCAGTACATGATTTTCCATGTTCCTCTACCCTGGCTACAGTGACTAGCATTACGCCAGGTGGTCTTGGCTCTGTCATTCTGTGTCCCTTATTAAAGATGACATAGAAGAGAGCATCCCTCCCCACAACCTGAGATAGACAAATAGTGTGAATGAGAAATAAACCTTCGTTGTTTTAGGACACTGAGATTTTAGGATTGTTTGTTACTGTATATTAATCTAACTCATTTTGACAAATATGTCAAAGGAGCAAAGGGTTTCAAAAAGATGAGTGATTGATAATAATAACACCAATAATAGCATAATAAGTATAACACTTACCATCAATATAGTACTTACAATGTGGTAGGCACTTTTCTAATCACTCTACTTATGTAATCTTTATTAACAACTTTATAAGATAGATACTATTATTCCTACTTTACAGATGCAGAATCTGACACACAGAGTGGGTAACAACATTTTCTAAGATCTCTTAGGTGGTAAATGGTCAGGGGATGGTATCAAAACTACACTGAAAGTTTTACTTGTAAAGAAAGAGGGATACCTCTTCTCACATTCCACGAAAGGACATGATGTTAAGATATAAATTCCGAGAAAGAGGTGGGGAGGAGGTTATATGTATGAAGGAGAATTTGAAGAGACTAGAGCATAATAGAGGAATAGACAGAAGAGAGATATACTTGTAATATAGTGCATAAAAGAGAAGAGTTTGAAGAGGAGATGAGAGTGTACACAATTGTGGAAAGAATGGAATTATGTAGATATAAGCAGAAGAGAAGATGTATAGAATGAGGTGGTTGGAAGGATGAAATAATGATGATGACATGTGGAAGGCTAAAAGGCAGTAAGAAAATGTAAGAGGAACTAGCGGGAAGAGTGATGGACAGAAAAGGAAATGAACACAGAAAAATTGAGAATAGTACAGAATGAGAAGAACAGGATAGTGGAGAAACAGAATTATAAAAAGAAAAGTGAATACAGAATAAGTTTGAGTTTTTGAAGAGGGGTAGAAAAGAGAAAAGAAAGGAGATGGAAGGATGGGAATGTTGAAATATGGACATGGAAACAGCCTAAATGTCCATCAACAGATGACTGGATTAAAGAAGAAGTGGTATATTTATACAATGGAATACTACTCAGCCATAAAAACCGACAACATAATGCCATTTGCAGCAACATGGATGTCCCTGGAGAATGTCATTCTACGTGAAGTAAGCCAGAAAGAGAAAGAAAAATACCATATGAGATCACTCATATGTGGAATCTAAACAAACAAACAAACAAACAAAACAAAGCATAAATATAAAACAGAAACAGACTCACAGACATAGAATATAAACTTGTGGTTGCCAAGGGGGTGGGGGGTGGGAAGGGATAGACTGGGATTTCAAAATTGTAGAATAGATAAACAAGATTATACTGTATAGCACAGGGAAATATACACAAGATCTTATGGTAGCTCACAGAGAAAAAAATGTGACAATGAATATATATATATTCATGTATAACTGAAAAATTGTGCTCTACACTGGAACTTGACACAGCATTGTAAAATGATTATAAATCAATAAAAAATGTTTAAAAAAAGACAAAAAAAGAAAAGCGAATACAGGATAAGTTTGAGTTTTTGAAGAGGGGTAGAAAAGAGAAAAGAAAGGAGATGGAAGGATGGGAATGTTGAAATATGAAGAGAGTATGCGGATTGAGAAGGGCAGAAACAGACTAAAAGATTAGTCACATGAAAATAGAGTTGGATGAATGGGAAGATGACCATTGGGTCCTTCATTCTAGTCTGAACTGGACAAGAAAGTGGAGTTTGATATGATAAGAGCCTATGTAGAATGTCCTTGTGCTTATTCTCAAGTTCAGAACAGAAGAGATACAGAAGTTCAGAAGCATGATGAAGCTATTGGTTCCCTTGCACAGTCAATGCTTCACCTTGAACTCAGGAAAGTGGATCTAGAGGGAAACCTAAGTTTAAGACTTAAGATAAAAGCTTGGCTCTATTAATCACCCCACAATTTATTCACCTAGTGACCTTTTGCAGGACAAAAACTATGTGCTTTCTCATTTGGTAATAATGTAGCTGCTGTCTGTCTTGCAGACACATGAAAAGCACAAATTGGATAAGATCTAAAGAACACTTAGAATTTTTCAGCAAGTGTCACTCTACAGCATTCCTATCATCATTTTGACTCTCGGAAGTTGTATCTGTTTGTATTCCATGGGAAAATTACAGAAGGACAGCTTCTTAGAAAAATCTGACCAAGGATTGCATTGCTATGTAACTAGGGCAGTTTAGAATAAAGCCTTTCCTTGCTTCATCTTGGGACTTCAGGACAACCATAAAAATACAGGCTAAAGCTCATTATCTGCTGTTTGCTTCAGCAGCACACATACTAAAATTGGAACAATACAGAAAAGATGAACAGAGTCCAGCTCAAGATGATATACACATTTGTGAAGTATTTTCCATTTTTAAGATACTAATATATAGGGAACTTCATTTCTATTAATGTCATCTTATTTCTTAATGAAGATATGGGTAAATATGTTCATTTTAATATTATTTATATTTATTATATATAAATGTTGCATAATATATAATACAATAAAAATGTTCCACTGATTATTTGAGTAAAAGGGAAAAGTACTTACTGAATTTAGCTAGATTTTATCTCATTTACTTGAATCATTCATTCACCACCTTTATGAATGCTGTTACGTTTAAGGCTTTGGGATACGCGCTGAGCTACAGAGATAAATAAGACCCAGCTCATACTCTTAACATACTTTATCTTAGCCAAAAGGCTGAGAAGCGATAGCTCATGCTCTTAATGACCTTACAGTCTGGAAGACATATGCACAGATAGCTGACAATAATATGAGCCCTTAAATAAAGGGAGGTGCAAAATGTGATGGAATTACAGGGTAAAAAACATCTAAAAAGCAAGTGGAGACATCCAGGAAAGTTGTAAAAAGGAGATGATGCTTATCCTGTATGTTGAATCTTAAAGGAAATACAGGTATCTTATTAAACGGATGAGGGACAGGGTGAGATATAGAAGGGTATGCCAGGCAGAGAAAATAGCGTGCACAAAGGCAGGTATTTATGAATTGACATCATGCATCAGAAAATTCAAGTCTCTTGTTAGAGCTTTCATTTGCTTATTCTTCCAAAAATATTTATTGAGGGCATACTGAGACCCAAGCAATATTCTAGGCACTAGGAATAAAGCAATAGGCAAAAATAGATGTAGTCTCTGCCCTCATATAACTACATTCTAGAGGGGAAAACAATTAAACCATGATGAAAATGTAGGTAACAAATGCTATTTTCAGGGAAGCACAGAGTGCTATAGGACCATCTAGCAGGAACAATGAATTGAGTCTATGACAAATATCCACAATGAATTCCAGAGGAAATCACGTTTAAACTGAGACTTAAAAGATGTGTAGAAGTTAGAATATAAGGTAGGGGAGAAATGTTCCAGAGAGAGAGAGAGAGTATAGCAGGTATGAAGGCCAGAGAAATGTGCTGGGGAGGTAGTGGTGATGCATTAAATAAACTAAAATGTTCAGTGTGACTGGACTGTCATCGAACTCAAGTTTGTGTGCCTGATGCATAGTGAGGCCAAACTGAAACGTGGGAATTTGGAGCAGAGAAAGTTTTATTGTAGGGCCAAGCAAGGAGAATGAGTAGCTTGTGCTCGGAAAAACTCCCCAATGATTTTCAGGAGAAGCTTTTAAAGGCAAAATTTGGTGTGAGGGCTGCAGAGTATGTGACTTTCTTTTGATTGGTTGGTGGTAAGGTAACAGAGTGGTGTTTCAGGACTCTTGTGCTCAGCCTGAAGTTACCATCCTTCATCTGGGGCTGGGGGAGGGGGTGTGTTAATTCCTGCAGAAAACTCAAAGATATTGTCATGCATATCCCTTGAGGAGGAACCAGGATTCTGCTTTAACAGCTGCACTATCATTTTTTAAAATTGAAATATAGTCAGTTTACAATGTTGTGTCAAACTTCAGGTGTGCAGCATAATGTTTCAGTCATACATATACATACATATATTCCTTTTCATATTTTTTCATTATAGGTTATTACAAGATATTGGATATACTTCCAAGTGCTAAACAGTAGAAAGTTATCTCCCAGATATAGTAAACAAAACTTAGGGTTACTAGGGGGGGAAAGGGGGTGGGAAAGGATAAATTGGGAGTTTGAGATTTGCAAATACTAACTACTATATATAAAATAGATAACAAGTTGCACTATCATTTCTTAACTGCTCCTTCTTTGTTTCTGCATTCCCCTCCTGTGATTAGCAACTGTTCGAATCTGCCTTTTGGGATTTAGGGAAGGTCTAGGAAGCTGAAGCCTTTTTCCTACAAACAAGAAACAGGGGACAAGGAGGGGCTTTTGTACCCTGGAGGGTCCAATAGGGTCCTGCTTGGTTTCAGGACCATGGAGTAAAGGGCAGGGAACTGGCCTGTGGTGGGGAAGGGTGCTTATGAGCTATGTTGGCATAACAATGATAGGGATCCAGTAAAGAGTTTCTTCCAAGAGAATGATACAAACAGTTTGCATTTTACATAGATCACTCTGGGAACAGTGTGGAAGGTAGATTGGAAGAAGGCAAGATAAAGGTGAGGTGCTAGTTATATGAACTATAAAATTCTAATAATAATATTAATAACAACTACTATATATTTAACACCTACCATGTACCAGACGCTTTATATAAAACATCTCTAATCTTCACAAAACTATTCAATATAGGCATTATATCCTTATTGAGCTGATCTAGAAAGTGAAGCTTAAAAAATAAAAATGACTTACCCAGGATGATACAGTTATTAGGCAAATGCATGTCTGAGTTCAAGCTACTGCTTTTTACACTGACTAAGGTTTCTAAGAAGGATATATCCATATGTTCAAAAGGTAGCATTGGTGGTATTTGGTGCCTGATTGGAAGTTAATGGTGGTAAGGATGTTGTATGAGTACTTCCTGTGAGTAAAGAAGTTCCTGAGGGTAATGGTAGTACTAAGGGTTGGGAAAAATGATAATCTAAAGGTTAACATTCCCATTGAATGTAGAGGAGTAAATGAACATTTGGAAAATGGCAGTGATATATAGGGGTAGTGGGAAATATAGCACACCTATTTGGAAAAATTTCTGCATGATAGATGAGGGATAATAGTCTGGAATTCATACAGAATGTATTTATCTTGTAGTTATGGGGTAGCGTGATTGATTTTTTTAAAAGTGAACAACTTGCTCAGATCATTTATGTTAACACAAGTTGCTGAACCCAATAATGTATAATAGTTCAAACATGACAGATTAAGAAGGTAGATTGTGCAGTAAGACTAGTTCTGTCCTTCCCTCTATAAAATGAGGTGAAATACAACACTAGCTACCTCTTAAAGCTGTTGAGGGTGTTGAATAAAAAAAATGCACAATCTAAAAGTTGATAATTATGTTTTATTCAAGGACATTACTGAGGACTATCTATATCCTGGAAATAGCCTCTCAGATAGTTCTGAGGAACTGTTCCAAAGAGGTAAGAGATGAGCCAGGATATATAGGAGTTTTTGCTAAAAAGGAAACAGAAACAAAACATGTAGTTGAACATTAAAAGATTACTGCTAATCAGAAAAAAACAGACCTCTCAAGTTAATGATTTTAGTGCTTTTCTATGTATGGGAAGAGGGAAGATTCTGGGCTCATTGAAATCATTCCTTTGATACAAATCTTAACTCTCTAGGGCCAGTATCCTGTTCTTCTCTACTCTGAATTCCCCTGAGGTTGCATCAACAAGGGTGGCTGTAGCGGCTGAAGGCTTTGTGGTGGGAATCATTTGTTATTTACTAGAATGGCAGGCAATATTCTTGGTCCACATGGGGAGTAAATGTGATAACCCCTGTGAATTGCTTAACATATGTCCTAGCACATGTCCATTTTGTGGAGGATTTTGTGTTAATATCCCCACTTTTATAATTACTAAACTGAAGTTGCAATAGGACCCAAATCACACCATTAATAAGTGGCAGAGCCAGTACAGAATCCCAAGTCACTCATGTTACAGCAAACTGTTTTTCCCCACTACATCTAACTACTTCCTCTTAGAAGGGGATGCAGGGGATATCAGCTTTAAGCATAATGAGTTTGAGGTGGACATGACAAGCTGCAGTTGGAAATGCAGGTATGTAACCCAGAACTTTGACACAATGGGATTTTGTAAAACTAAATGTCTTCTATATATTAGGCCACAAACTAATAGTGTCCTATGTTTAGCTAAAAATTAAAGAAAATAGGCACTCATTTTTCTATGTTGCATCATCAAAAATAAAGTGGTATTTTTTGAACCAATTATAGAGGCTTGTTGTCATATTCAGACCCATATGCCTTCCTTTTTTGTTTGATTGTATGATTGGGTCAGTTTTGCTCATGTACTTGGGATGTTCCAGAGACAAATTATTTGCAAGATAAATTGTGTGTGATTCCTGGACTTTCCCCACCAACACACATGCAAATGTTAATAGCAAAATTCCTCTCTTCTTCCTTTAGATGCAAATAGCTTGCATTTGAGTTTTCATTACAGAGACTGCCTCTGCAATGGTGAGGAACCAGGGAAGGCATTTGGGTCACATTGTTAGTTGTATAGGACTTAGTGTAATCAAATCAGCCAAGCACTGATAGGTTTGCTTCACACAGTCCTTTTTTGTAATGGCTTTTGCTCTAGGGGTTTCCACCCGTAGTTTCTTATTCATTAAACTATCAACTGACTCACAGAACCACACTTGGTGTGTCTCACTCTAATGAACAGAAGTAAGAGCACAGAAGAGATAGAGTGGCTCATTTTGGACTCTGAGAAAGCTTAAAATGAGGTAAGAAGCAAGTAATAGTACAAGTCTTCAGTTAATCACAAATTATTCTGTGCGCTCTGTGTGATGATATCAATCCCTACCCTCCAAGAGCTCACATCTTAGCAGAAAAGATAGGACACATAATTTACTGTACTAGAAGGCATAATGGAAGTTTCACAAAAAGCCAACAATGAACTGCTAAAAGCTAAAAAATGTAGGTTTCATTACGACTTGGAGGCAAAGGGCCCAGATGTGGGAGAGCATCACTGGAGAACTAGCATTTGAGCTGGAAAAGAAAAATATATTACCAAGAGGTCTTCTCACATTTGTCACATTTTTGTCAGCTGCAAGAAGGAATCGGGGCCTTGAAATAACAAGAATTTCCTTTATTCTCAAAGGCAAGAAGTTGATCTCCAGGCAGATTCTGTTAAAAAGATCATTCTAACTCAAGGAGGATTTACAGATTACCAGAAGGGTCCCTCTAGTGCCAAAGGACCCAACTATTTTAGATGATACTGTTATCAAAGTTTGTGTGCCCTATGCACAGTGAGACCAAACAAATCAAAATGTTTGTTGGAGTTTGGAGCAGAGAAAGATTTATTGCAGGGCCAAGCAAGGAGAATGGGTGGCTCACACTCAAAAAACCCAAAATGCCTGATGGTTTTTGGAGACAAGTTTTTATAAGCAAAATCTGGGGAGAGGGTTAAATGCAGTGTGTGTGGCTTTCTTCTGATTGGTTTGTAGTAAGGTAGCAGGGCGGTGCTCCAGGAATCTTGTGCTCAGTCTGAAGTTACCATCCTCCACCTAGGTGGCGGCCTTAGTTCCTGTAGAAGAACTCAAAGATATTGCTATGTATAGTCTTCAAGGAGGAACCAGGACCCTGCTTTAATTGCTGCAGTATTGTTTCTTGAGGGCTCCCTCTTTGTTTCTGTGTTCCCTCATATCCCTGATTATAACTGTTTGAATCTGCCCTCTGGAACTCAGGGAAGGTCAAGGAGGCTGAATGAAGCCTGTTTCCTACAAACAAGCAATGGGGGACAGAGAAAGGATTTGCACCCGGGAGGGCCCACACAGGGTCCTGCTCAGTTTCACTACCCTCAGACAGAGTGAGGACTGTATGTTGTAGTGAAATGAACTTTAGAGTAGGATTTAGAAGCTCTGAGTGTGAGTCTTAACTCTGGCCCAGATCAGCAGTGTAACCATGGACAAAGCATTTCTGCTCTTTGGGTCTTAGTTTCTTCTTTTGGGAAATATGGCTGAAAATACCTGTTCTGCCTATTTTGCAGAAATATTTATTAAATCAAGAAGCATTTATTGACTATCTGCTATGTAGCAACCACCATGATATGGATGGGATTACAGTAATATGTAGAGACACTTCTCTTAATTTGTTCACAGTCCTGTGCAGAAGACAGACACATAAACAGACTGATAATCCTGTGTGCTGTTAAAAAATGATTAAAGAAAAGAAATTAGGTGATACAAATGATTTCACTTCATGAGGTAAATAGTCTTCTTTTGGAAAACCACAAAACAGAGTGGAAGGCAGGAAACTTTTTATAGGATAAAGAATAAATGAGAAAGAGGAAAATAGAAAATATCTTATTGGTTGGAGCCACATAGTCAACCTTGTTTAGGGTAAGATGGCCCAGAGTGGGCTTGGCATTTGGGGATTGGCTGACTGGATATACTGTGATATCAAAAAGATCAAATAGAACACTTATAGGGACATGAAAGTTATCTAACTTTCTGTTTTTTGATGTGGCATCCCAGGCAGGAGTGGCTCCATCTTGAGCCTAGAAAGTTTTATCAGCAGTGTTAAGGAGTAAGCTATTTGTACAAAGTGCTCTGGGATTTCTGGGAGCTAGAGAACACACTATGCCTGTAGGGCATATACAGAGTATCATGGAACAAGTATTATTTGAGGTATTATATGGACTTAGAGGAAATTTGTTGCACATATAAAGAGGAAAGGGCATTCCTGGCAGGACGAAACAACAACAACAACAACAACAACAATCTGTACAAAGACACAAAAGCATGAGAGCTCTTTTTGGTGAAATCACAAGTATTTGTAGATGGCTAGATTGGGGAAAAGTGTGAATGTCAGAAAATGAAGATGAAGTTACATATCTGAAGTTAAAACTTAGATGTGCTCCCTACAAAGGATAAATGCAGTGGTAAAAGTAGTGGTCTTCCAATTAGGAAGCGCAAGGGCTTCCAGGGTACTGAAGCCTTTTGCCTGTAACTTGAGGATTTAATGAGAAGCCTGCAGAAAATTGGCATTCTTATGACTAATGTACTGCTTGGTTTGGGGGTTTGGTGGTGGTATATTTCAAGTGACTCATCCTCTACTGATAATGGTTTTACTGTCTTTTCTTTTTCACCATAAATCTCAGATCCTGCCATTTACTCCATGATTATAGAAATAGCCTACCTGGCACTTTAGCCACTCCTGAACAAGTATCTTTTTTTTTTTTTTTTTACTGAAGTGTAGTTAATTTACAATATTACTTTAATTCTGGTGTGCAGCATAGTGATATCTATATATAGATATATAGATAGATAGATAGATATACTCCTTTTCACATTCTTTTCCATTATGGGTTATTACAAGATATTGAATATACTTTCCTGTGATGTACAGTAGATCCTTGTTTTCTGTCTATTTTATATATAGTGGTGTGTATCTGCTAACCTTGAAATCCCAATTTATCCCTTCCAACCCCCTTTAGTCCCTGGTAACCGTAAGTTTGTTTTTTATGTTTGTGAGTCTGTTTCTGTTTTGTTAATAGGTTCATTTATCTCATTTTTTTTTAGATTCCACATATAAGTGATATCATATGGTATTTTTATTTCTCTTCCTGGCTCACTTAGAATAAGATTCTCCAGGAGCATCCATGTTTCTGCAAATGGCATTATTATATTCTTTTCTGTGGCTGAGTAGTATTCCATTGTATAAATATACCACAACTTTTTATCCAGTCACCTGTTGATGGACATTTAGGTTGCTGAAGAGGTGTTTTCTTTTTTATTTAGAGGCATAGTTGAGACACAATATTATGTGTCTCAGATGTACAAGCGATTTCCAGTTTTCAAAGGTTATACTCCATTTATAGTTATTGTAAAATATTGGCATATTCCCTGTGTTGTACAGTATATTCTTATAGTTTATTTATTTTATACATAGTAGGTTATACCTCTTAATCCCTGAACCCTATCTTTTCCCTTCCCCTTCCCTCTCCCCACTGGTAGGTACTAGTTTGTTCTTTATATACGTTGCCTGTTACTTTTTTTTTTATTATATTCACTAGTTTGTTTTTTTTTTTAGATTCTACATATATGTGATAATATACAGTATTGTCTCTTATATTAGTCTTTGTTAAAGTTTATTTTGTCTGATATAAATATTTCTACCCTAGCTTTCTTTTGATTTCCATTTGCATGGAATACTTTTTTCCATCACTTCAGTCTATGTGGGGGTCTTTAGAACTGAAGTGATTCTCTTCTGGGTAGCATATATGTGGGTCTTATTTTTGTATCCATTCAGACACTCTGTCTTTTTATTGGAGCACTTAGTCCATTTACATTTAAAGTAATTATTCATATGTATTTATTGACATTTTGCTAATTGTTTTTGTTTCCTGATCTATGAGATTGGTCCCAATGCTACAACAGGCTCACTGGAGGCTGGGGCTGGGGTCTAGGGGATTCTAGGGCTGGTGCTTGCACACTGGTGCATGGAGCTGGGTCCCGGGGTCTTTGGATGGAGGGCCATGGGGCTTCAGGTCTAGTGCCTGCACACTGGTGTGTGGGGCCACATCCTGGGCCTTCTGGATGGCAGAACCATGTCCAGGAGCAGCTTTGGGATCAAGGGTCTTAAGGCAGCCTGTCTGTTGGTGGGGCTGTGTCCACACCCAGTTAGTTACTTGGTCTGAGGCATCTCAGCGCTTCTGCCTATAGGCTGTTTGGCCAGGGTGAGGCTGGGTCCTGAGGTTAAAAAGCTAGAGAGAGGATCCCACAATGTCCTTTCCAGCACTTATGTCTATGTCCCCAGTGTGAGCTGCAGTGATCCACTTCCTCTCTGGGAGACTCTACAAGATGAGCAGGTGGTTCTGACCCAGGCTTCTTTCAAATTACTGCTTCTTCCCTGGGTCCTGGTGTCTGTGGGATTTTGTTTGTGCTTTTCAAGAGTGGGATCTCTATTTCCTACAGCTGTCTAGCTCTCCCTAAAGTAAGCCCCACTGGCCTTTAAAGCCAAATGCCCTGGGGGCTCATCTTCCCAGTGCAGGACCCACAGGCTACAGAACCCGACATGGGGTTAAGACTCCTCTCTCCTTGGGGAGAACCTGTGCAATTCTAATTAGCCTCCTGTTTGCAGGTTGCCCACCAGGGGGTGCGGGTCCTGACTATATCATGAATTTGCCTCTCTTACCTGGCTAGTTGTGGTTCCTTCTTTATATCTTTAGTTGTAGAAGATCTTTTCTGGGAGGTTCTGGTCTTTTTCATCTATGGTTGTTCTGCAAATAGTCATGACTTTGGTGTGCCTGTGAGGGAAGGTGAGTGCAGGGCCTTTGTTCTCTGCCATCTGTACTGTCTCTCTGAGGTTGTTTTCCTCCCTTTGGTTTTTAGAAAGAACATTCCTTAGAATGCAGAACAGATTGTTCCACTTCTAAAGGGTCTAGGTGACATACAGTGGGGCTCATATTGAACTCCAGAGACCTTTGTCCCCTGATGTGTTTAAGTTGCTCCTTCCTACATTACTCTCAAGGTGTTGATAGTTTCACTGAACAAGTGTATATACTCAATAAAATTTAGATCTTTAACCTTTAGGACTCCGATTAGAACACATTTTTCTCTTGAGTTTTGTTTTTCCTATTTTATGCACCTACTTAAAAAAATTGCATTCTATATGTAAAAATCTAGAAATAATTTGATGTTTTTCTGTAGGGAGTTGTTAAGAACTGGTGATTCATTTTTATTCATATTTTATAATTGTTAAACTCTTTAACTAAGGTATGGCATGCATATTTTAATATGTACAACCATTATGTGTATAGCACCACATCATTCTAGGTAAGGAATATGTTCAAGATATTGCACAGTAGAAGAGTAAAGAAATGGGAAAACGTTTCAGTAAAGTGAGAGGTTTTATCAAGATATAAGTAAGGACCACAGCTTTATTTTTCAGAAGGATCACTTTCCCTGAGACAAAAGCAAATGGGAACTGAGGACATGGATGTAATAGCTTTTGAGTTGGAAATTTTTTTCTCATTGGGTTAGTGTACTGTGTGAATTCCCATCTAAAAGCTGATTACTTACATATGATATTCAATATAGTTCAGGAGACAAGATATATTACCAATAAAATCTGAAAAATACAAAGTACTGTATAACAGTGCAAAATAAATACTGGCTTTTGTATCAACGATTTAACAAAATAGAAAAATAATCAAATAGCATAGTAAGAATAATCTCTGATGTGTGCTTATTTTGAAAATGTATTTAGATATTTCCAATGAAGATGAGATATGGGCCTCAAAAAACCAAGTCACTAATTTGTCTCAATTCCAAAGGAGCAGAAAATAAACTATTTACTCAGTGGCTTTAAGTCAATAGCAGAGACTTTTTTTAAAGTTATATGAGACCTTTCTTTCAAAATGAAATTTTTTATAACAAATGATTGTTTAGTCCTAATAATTTTCAAATAAGCAAATATTTATTCAGTGCTATTATGTAGATGATAGTGTAGAAACTGCCCATGAAGGATCACAAAGTTAAATAGCAGTTTATAATCCAAGCCAAAAGATAAGACAAGCCATAAAATAAGGATAAAAAGGAATATATGGAAAGCAAGGATAAGATAGACATTTTATGCAACAATTTACAATTACAAACACTACAGCAATGAAAAACCAAGTGCCTATGTATTTTTGTACTGTTGGAAATATACTTTCAGGGTAAATTCCAAAAACTGAGAATGCTCACTCAAATGATAAGTGCACATGGATTTCTGTTGGATGTTGCCAAATTTTCCTCCAAGAGGGTTGCACCAATTTATATTTTTATCCACAATGTATGTGTGTCTATGCACAGTCTCATCAATAGAATGAGTTATTAAACATGTAAGTGTTCTTCAATCCCATAAATGAGAAATGGTATTTCAGTGTAGTTTTAATTTGCATTTCCCTACTTATGAGTGAGCATGAATATCTTTTCATATGTTCAAAGGCCACTTTTATAGCATTTTGTTCATTGTCTTTCATGACTTTTGCATACTTTTCTATTAAGTTTTTGGCATTTCCCCCTCATTTAAAGAGTTCTTTGTATATTAGGGATATTAGCACTTATTTATAATATGTTACAAATATTTTCTCTCAGCTTGTCAGTAGTCTTTTGATTTTTTTTGTTTGTTTTGCTGTGTGTGGTAGGCATAGTAATGCTCCCCAAATGTCCTTGTTCTGATTCTCAGATCCTGTAAATATGTTACCCTATATGGCAAAGGTACTTTGCAGTTGTGATTAAATTAATGACCCTCAGATAGAGAGAGTATCCTGGATTATTCAGGTGGGCCCAGTATCATGACAAGGATCCTAAAAGCCACGAATAATTCTTAGCTATGGTGAAAGAGGGAGAAAGAACATTTAGAAAAAGATCAGAGAGCTGCAACATTACCAGCATTGGTAATGGAGAAAAGGGCCATGAACCAAGGAATGTAGGCAGCATCAAAGAAGCTATAAAGGCAAGAAAAAAGATTCTCTTTTACAATGTCTAGCAGGGATTTAATAGCAGGGATTCTTAATTTGAGATAGCATATCATAATCACTGGAGTAAACATTTTCAAACTATCATAATTGTCTATTCTTTACTTCCTTATTTCATGTCCCCTTCCCACTTTGAGATTCTGAGACATGTACCTTCTGCCCTAAGTAAAAGCATTATTATCCATGGGTAGTATATACTGTAGGAAACAGATGAAATATTGAGAATCACTGGTGTTTGGGGATCCAGTAGAGAAGACATTAACCCAGTTATTGTACCCTGATCTTAGTCTTTAGACTTTTTATCTTCCCTGTCCACTTTCATAATGCCATCCAGTCTTTGAGCTTTAATTAGCATCTGTAAAATTAAGCTAACAAGGCCTAAAGAACTGGAATAACTTGCACACAACTACTAAGAAGTAGAGCTAGGTTGTGAATCTGGTAGTCTGGCTTTAAAACTATGCTCTTTAAGGCTATGCTATAATGCCTCTCTTGATTTTTTAATTTTGTAAGAGCTTTATTTGAAGTATCATTTACATATGATAAATTCATCTGTTTTAAGCATACAATTCAATGATTTTTATTAAATTTACAGAGTTTTGCAATCATAACCACTACCTAGAGTTATATCATTTCCTGATTGTACAAAATCGCTCCAAAAATTTGCAGTCACCACCCATTATCAACCCCAGCCCCAGTCAACCACTAATCTATTTCTCATCTCTATAGATTTGCCTTTCCTGGACACTTAATGTAGATGGAATCATACAATATGTGATCTTTTGTGTATGGCTACTTCAGTTGGCATAATGCATTTAAGATTCATCCATGTGGTTGTGTGTATTCGTTTTTATTGATGACTAATATTCCATTGCATGACTATGCCACATTTTGTTCATTTATTAATCATTTGATAGACATTTAGGTTGTTTCCACCATTTGGCTATCATGAATAATTCTGCTATGAACAGGTCTTTCTGTGGATATGTATTTTAATTTCTCTTGGGTAATGGTGAATTAGAGTAGAATTGCTGGGTTTTATAGGAAGCTTGTGTTTAATTTTTTTTTAAGAAACTGTCAGAATGTTTTCCAAAGTGTACTTTAGTATTATATATATATTTCCACCAGTGACTTATGAGGTTTTTCTCCAAATTCTTGCTAACATTTGATATTGTCAGTCATTTTGACTTTAACCATTCTAGTAGGCATTCTAGCAGTATCTAATTGTGGTTTTAATTTGTATTCCCCTAATGACTAATGATTTAATCTTTTCATATACTTATTAGTCAATAGAATATCTTTTCATTAAATGTATATTTAAATCTTGTGCTCATTTTCAAATTGGGGTGTTTTTCTTCTCATTTTTAGTTATAAGAGTTTTACTTATTTCTTCTTGATACAAATTCTTTATCAATATATCATTCATAAATATATTCACCCACTTGGTTGCTGCCTTTTCATTTTCTTAATGGTGTCTTTCAAAAAACAAAAGGTTTAAATTTTGATGAAGTCCAATGTATCATATTTTAAAAAAAATTATGGCTCATGCTTTTGGTGTCCTAGCTAAGAAATCTTTGCCTGATACAAGGTCACAAAGATTTTCTTCTACCATTTCTTTTAGCTCTTAAATTTTGGAGTGTGAGCATTGGAGTATGTTTTTGCCCTTAATTGATTATGCAATTGTATAAAATAATATGTATAGAATGTATTATTGAGCCAATAACATATAGAAATGTAACATATATGTAAAATATATGCCAATAACAGCACAAAGGAGATGAGTGAAAGCAAAGCTGTACTGGGATAAGGGAATGGCTATAGGTGGTAAAGTAATAATTATAACATTGTATTGTTGGGGTTGTGACATTAATAGATGTAACATGTATAACACTAATACCACAATAGGAGGGATAAGGAAATAGAATAGAGCTACAATAACCTTTCTATACATAACAAATTAAACCAGTATAAATCTGAAGCTCAATCTGTTGAGTTAAAATGTATATGGTAAGCCCTAGAGCAATCACTTTTAAAAAAGTAAAAAAGTTATTAAAGAAATTAAAATGCTACATTAGAAAATATTCATTCAGTACAAAAGAAAGCAGTAAAAGAGGAATAGAAGAACAAAATATATGTGACAAAGAAAACAAAAGTAAAATGGCATACAAAAATACAACTATATCGGGAAAGGGTATGGCTTAGTGGTAGAGCACATGCTTGGGATGCAGGAGGTCCTGTGTTCAATTCCCAGTACCTCCATCAAAAAAATAAAATAGTAAGTAAGTAAACCTAATTACCTCCCCCTCTTAAAAAAACAAAACAACAACAAAAAATACAACTATATCAATAAATTATTAAGTGTAAAAAATTTTGAACAATTCAATCAAAAGGCAGAGACTGTCAGACTGGATTAAAAAAACATGATCCAACTGTATTCTGCCTACAGAAGACACACTATATTTTTTATTTTTTCTTTAATAGACTATATCCTTTTAGAGCAGTTTCAGGTTCACAACAGAATGGAGCAGAAAATATAGAGACTTAGCACATAGCCCTCCCCACCCACACATATATACTCCCCTACCCTCAACATCCCTCATCAGTGTGGCATATTTGGTACACTAGATGAACCAACATGGGCACATTACTATCAACCAAAGTCCATAGTTTACATTAAGGTTCACTCTTGATGTTGTACATTCTACGGGTTTTGACAAATGCATAATGACATGTAGCCACCACTATAGTATCATACAGAATAATTTCACTGCCCGTAAAATCCCTTGTGCTCCATGTATTCATTCCTCCCTCCCTCCCTCTCCCCAAACCCCTGGAAACCATGATCATTTATTGTTTCTGTAGCTGTGCCTTTTCCAGAATGTCATTTGGTTGGAATTGTACAGTTTGTAGCCTTTTCAGACTGGCTTCTTTCATTTAGTAATATGTCTTTTAAGTTTTTTTCATGTCTTTCACGGCTTGATAGCTCATTTCTTTTTTTTTCCACTGAATATATATTTTAATTTACATATATGTACTGTTCATTGTTTCTAAGAACGTTTAGAGCTTTAGCTTTTTAAACTTACATAGTTATCAAAGGAATAATGCCAACCACAAAATAAGAATTAACTCAAAAAGATACATACACCCTGCTATTAATAGCAACATTATTTATAATTGCCAAGATATAGAAGCATCCTAAGTGCACATCAATAGTTCAATAGACAATGAAGATGCAGTATATATATATATATATATATGGAATGGAATACAACTCACCCATAAGAAAGAAGGGTATTTTGCCATTTGCAGCCCTTCATTCACTTCTTTTTTTCACTTCAAAAACCAGAACCTTATAACTGTCAGAGACATTTCCATTACATCAAAAACAACAAAATACCTAGAAATAAACTTAACCAAGGAGGTTACCTATACTCTGAAAACCGAAATGACACAAAAAAATGGAAAGATTTCTTGTGCTCTTGGATTGGAAGAATCAACACCATCAAAATGGCCACAGTACCCAAAACAATCCACAGATCCAACTCAACCCCCAGCAAAATACTCACAACATTCCTCACAGAACTAGAACAGACAATTCCAGAATTTATAAGGAACCACAAAAGACCCCAAACAGCCAAAGCAATCTTTTGTAGGTCTCTATTTTCCCCCTTTCTTCTTTTTGTTCTCTTTTCTTATGGTTTGATGACTAGAGACGGTCCTTTAACATCTGTTGTAAAGCTGGTTTGGTGGTGCTGAAATCTTTTAGCTTTTGTTTTTCTGTGAAGCTTTTGAGTTCTCCATCAAGGCTGAATGAGAGCCTTGCTGGACAGAGTGTTCTTGGTTGTAAGTTTCCCCCTTGCATCACTTTAAATATATCGCGTCACTCCCCTCTGGCCTGTAGAGTTTCTGCTGAAAAATCGGCTGATAACCTTACGGGAGTTCCCCTGTATGTTATTCATTGCTTTTCTCTTGCTAGTTTTAATATTTTCTCTTTATCCTTAATTGTTGTCAGTTTGATGACTATGTGCCTTGGTGTGTTCCTCTTTGGGTTGCTCTCTGCGCTTCCAGGACTTGGGTGACTGTTTCCTTTCCCAAGGTGGGGAAGTTTTCTGTTATTATCTCTCCAAAGATTTTCTCAGGTCCCTTATCTCTCTCTTCTCTTTCTCGGACCCTATAATGCGATTATTAGAGCACTTCACATCGTCCCAGAGTTCTCTTAAATTATCCTCATTCATTTTTATTCTTTTTTCTGTTTTCTGTTCTGCAGCAGTGATTTCCACGAATCTGTCTTCTAGCTCACTGATCTGTTCTTCTGCCTCGTTTAGTCTATTCTGGGTTCCTTCTAGTGTATTGTTCATTTCAGTGATTTTATTCTTGAACTCTGTTTGGGTATTCTTTATATTTTCCACCTCTTTGGTAAAAACTTCGCTCTGTGCATCTACCCTCCTCTTGAGTTCTCTGAACATCTTGGCCATCATTACTTTAAACTCTTTCTCAGATGGATTGCCTATCTCCTCATCACTTATTTCTGCCTCTGGGATTTTATCTTGTGCCTCGGCCTGGGAGATATTCCTCTGCCACTTCATATATTCTATTTTTCTATGTGTTTGTGGATTCCTTCCACAGGCTTTGGGATTGTTGTTTTTTTTTTTTTTTCTTATTTCTAGTATCTGGCCGTGGTGGATGAGGCTGGACTAGAGGCTCATGCAGGTTTCCTGGCCGGAGGGGCCAGTGCCTGCCCACTGCTGGGTGGAGCTTGGTCCTGGACCTCTGGTGGGTAGGATACACACTTTAGATTCAGAGATAAAACTAGATTAAAAGTAAAAAGATGGAAAAAGTTAAATCATGCAAACAGCAACCACAAGAAAGCTGGAGTTGCTTGCCTAAATTTTTAAACAGCTTTTTTGAGATATGATTCACAAATCATATAATTCACCCTTTTAAAGTGTACAACTAAATGGTTTTTAATATATTCACAGTTGTGCAGCCATCAGCAATATCTAACTTCAGAACCTTTCAGTCACTCCGATAAGGAAACTCCCTCACCCCTTACTTTCCTTCTTGCACTGGTTAAAATCTGGACAATTTTAAAGTTAAAATCTGCTGAATAAGAGAGAGTGGACATCCTTGTCTTGTTCATGACCTTAGGGGGAAAAATCTTTCATTATCAAGTATGATGCTAGATGTGGATTTTCTTTTTTATAAATAACCTTTATCATTTGAGAATGTTCCCTTCTATTCCTATGTTTTTTAGAGTTTTGGATCATGAATGATACTGGATTTCATCTCTCTGCTTTTGCCCTTACCCTCCTTCAACTTATTGTGCATACAGCTGCCAGAATAATCATAAAATGTTAGTCAAATCAAGTCACCATTCTACTCAAAATCATGTAATACCTCTATATTTCATTTAGAGTGAAAGCCAAAATATCCATGAAGGCCTTACACTATCTAGCCCATTCCCCACAATTTCCTCTTTGAAGTCATCTTCTATTAATCTTCCCCTTTGGTCTCTTCACTTCAGCCATAGTGACCTAGTTGCTATTTTTTAACATATTGGACATACTTCTAACTCAGGACCTTTGCATTTGCTACTCCCTCTACTTTGAATGTTCTTTCTCCGGGTGTTCATAAGGCTCACTCTCATTATCTTCAGGTCATTGCTTAAATGTCACCTACCCAGTAAGATATTCCCTGAACACCCTATTGAAAATTGCAATCCCTCCCCAATACTTTCTGCAAAACAGTGAAATGAAGGCAATGAAGGTGTGTGTATGTGTGTGCATGTGCACAGGGATGAAAAGGGCCTCCTTCCCATCTGTATTTCTACCTGTATCTTTCATTACCTTTTACTTCCTGTCTGGTCTTTGCGTAAGAATCAAAAAAGTCAATACCTGGCTGGGACTGAAGCCCTATGATCTGATTGTCACATCTGGAGGGGTCTCTGACCTTTTTTGAAAAGTCAACTGAAGACTACATGCTGAACAATAGATCTCTATGACTCATTCATCTTGTATAACCAAATCTTAGCACCCTTTCACTAATAACTTCCCATCCACTCCAGCTCCTGGCAACCACTATTCTGTTCTCTGCTTCTATGAGTGTGAGTATTTGAGAGTCCACATATAAGTGAGATCATACAGTATTTGTCTTTCTCTGGCTTTTTCACTTAGCATAATGTCCTCCAGGTTCATTGATGTTGTTGCAAATGGCAGGATTTCCTTCTTTTTTAAGGTTGAATAATATTCCATTGTACATATACACATTTTCTTATCCATTCATCTGTTGATAGATATGTTGGTTGCTTCCATTTCTTGGCTATTGTGAATGACTTTGCAATAAACATGGGAGTGTAGGTATCTCCTTGAGGTACTGATTTCAATTCCTTTGAATATATATACTGAGATGTGCGATTGCCAGATCTATGGTAGTTCTACTTTTAAGTTTTGAGGAGCCTTCATACTATTTTCTATAGGGATTACACCAGTTTACATTCTCACCAGCAGTGCACAAGGGTTCCCTTTTCTCCATATCCTCACCAACACTTATCTCTAATCTTTTTGATAATAGTTACCCTAATAGGTGTGAGGTTATATTCATTGTGGTTTTGATCTGCATTTCCCTGATGAGTAGTGATGCTGAGCACCTTTTCATATAGTGTGCCCATTTGTATATCTTCTTTGGAGTAATGTCTATTCAGGTCCTTTGCCAATTAACAATACTGTATTGAATACTTAAAATTTGCTAACTGAGCAGATCTTATGTTAAGTGTTTTTGTCACTAAAAATAATAATAATAAAACAATAATAATAAAAGAGGGTGAGAGGAAACTTTTGAAGAGGATATGTTTAATGGCATAGATTGTTGTAATGAGTATATTAGCCTGAGTGTAGTCAGAATGCTTTCTGCTGCATAAAAAAAAATTAAGGGGGTCTTTAAAGTTGTAGCAAGGTGGAGGGAAGGCAAGAAGGGAAGACAGAATGACACAGGAGTTCAGAGAGCATTAGGATGTGTTTAAGAACCAATGAAAGGTGCACACATAATTTGGCTTGTGAAGTACCCCACTCCCACCAACATCTGCTTTCTCATCACTGCTTTGTGCTTAGGTGGGATGGGCAAGAATTGGATGGGAAGGAATATAGGAAAGTTGTTATAAATCAGTTCTGTTTCTAATCAGAAATCAGTACCTTTTGCATCTTGCTTTGATAATATGTTTGCTGTGATTTTATTTGCTGTATCCCCAGGACTGCTGGGTAGACATAACTTCCCCTTGGCATTACTCATAAGAGGAAGTATTTTGGAATACTAATATAAGTGGAGAGAAGGAACATAATTTTCTTTATTAAACCCTCATGAAATCTTTTAAGTATCCAACACAAGGAGCAGGTTTCGTAGTGAAAGACATTTATCTTGTATTAGATTCTTTGAGTCATGAACCCCCCTATTTATACCTTAGAATAAATGGTAGCTTAGTAGGATATTGCAGACTGATCTGAGAATTAAGCTTTTTGTCCAAGACTCGTGGGAAGTTTAGTAAATATCCAAGGGATTAGTTAGAGCTGGAAGGACACTTGCCATCTAGTTCCAACCTCTTACTATTTAGATAAGGAAACTAAAAATAAGAGTTGGGTAAATATTTGCTAAAGGACACACACTTGGTTTCTGCCTTCCAGCCTAGGGTTTTTGCTAATAAACACCTAAGCATGTTCACTTTAGTCAGCCTGCTTTGAGCAATATCTACTACTGGTACTCTGATCACATTTATCAGGTTTAACATTTAGCCAGGATTGGAGATGCTTGCCAGTTGGACACCCAGAACTCCAAGAACATGGAAGGGATTGAATCTAGTATAATCAGGAGGTATACAGGTTAGCTAGAAATAGCTCATCAAAGTTAGGTGCCAAAGAATTCTGAATTTTTGCTGTGTGAGTCCCATTTCCACATAACAAGTTACTTTCCAGGCAAGGGAAAGTTGAGGCTCAAAAAATTTGAAGAAAATCAAGGGGGAAACCTTGGAATAGATTATTTAGACAGACTAATACAAGAGAATGAGTGTGTGGGCATGGCAAGTCATACCCCATCCAGGTTTCTACTGAGGAACCATGAACAGTCTCTCCTACATCTTGTCCCTACTAAGAGAGCGTGAGCTCTTCAGACTGACCTCTGAGGTTATGTCTGCCATAAACTTTGTAATTATTTTCTGGCCATCTGCTCTCTCTCTCTGCGTGTTTGTGTGTGTGTGTGTGTGTGTGTGTGTGTGTGTGTGTGTGTGTGTGTAAGTCTATGTATGTGTTCTCCAAGAGCCATCTCCCTCAACAAAGCTATAGCAGTTGCTGTAAGCAGCAAAGCCATCTTTTGTGCCTGTTTATTATCAGGTTAAAGATATTCTTTCTACACATCTCTCCTCTTCAGTGCAGTCTTTAAATTGGTTAACTCACATGATAGCCTGCTGAAGAGAATTACTGGAGAAATAATTAAATGGCTATCAGGAGCAAATGAGTCAGGACCTGGTGTTCTCAGACTTCTTTAGTGGGAAGGGAGCTAAGGGAGCTCAGCTAGGGCAGATAAATGATATTTATTTTCCCAAAGGTGGTAAGGTAGGATTCATATATGATCTAAAAATCTGAATGCTGAATGCTGCTTTGAGAGACCATCTAATTCACTTAATCCATCCCTTCTGTTCATAAAGATTTGGATCTTAATGAACCTAAACACACAAAACCCTGTTATTCTTGCTGGTGAACAGGAACTCAGCTCCATGTTTAATATCATTCATTTTAGGTTAATTTCATGTTCTGGTCTTTCTTTTAGGTTAACAATTCATGCTGAGTGCCCCATGCATTTGGAAGATTTTCCTATGGATGTGCATGCCTGTCCACTGAAGTTTGGAAGCTGTATGTATTTTCTCACTTTCTGTTTGCCTAATCTTCTTCCAGATGAAATGAAATATTTCCTATTCTGTCCCCTGGTAGTTTATAAAGCTGAGGCCTTTAATCCAGGCTGGTATGGGAGTGGGGAAGGGGAGTGGGTTGGGGTAGTACTAACTGATCAGAAGGAGGAGACTTAGCTTTTAATAGAATTTTCTTTCCAGACGACAAACCTTATTTCATCATCTTAGACTAATTTCTCTGTCATTAGATTGAAATATTAACATCTGTTTCCTCAATTGTCCAGAAGACAAACTAAGACAGAGGTAATACAGAGTACAGTAGCAGCTTCCTAAAGGCAAGATCCCTCAAAAATAATGTGTTTGTATTTTTGAAATGCCTATTCTACCTGCCTCCTCACATAGTTCTATCTAATTCTCTACAGTAAGCTGTAGGCAGGAAGAGACTCTGGCGATTTTCTCATTTTTAGATAATATTGCCTTTGCCAGTAGCTGTAAATCTGGCAGAGAAGTGAGTATATACATAGCCCATTTTCAAATGAATTAGAAAAATCAAAATTGAATAAAATTTGAGTGAGTTTCTGACCAAGAATTTCAGAATAAGTTTCATTTGGGAGTCATCAGAGCAATAGATCAAAGTCTGTATTGATCATGTCTAAATTAGACTTAGCTCTGTACTTTGAAGTAGAAAGTACATTTGAAAACACCCAGATAATTATGTGTGACATATTTTTTCAATTATTGTCAAATATTTACAGATTGGCTCCCGTGTGCCAGGCTTTATTCTAGGAGCTTGGAATGCATCCATGAATAAAACAAATACACTGCCCTTGTGGAGCTTACACTAGAGAGGAGAGTGATGGCAAAAGAGAAAATAAACATTAGATTAAAAAGTATAAAGTACATTGTAAAATGAGAAGCACCATGAGAAGACATAAAAATACTGCAGAATAAGGGGTGGGTGGTCATGTTTAGGTGGAGGATAGGTGTTGCCACTGAAATTTAAAATACAGTAATCAGCATAGGCTTCTCTGAAAAAGTGACATTTGAGAAGAAATTTTAAGAATTTTACTAAGATTTAACAAGGCAGATATTTGAGGAAATTGTGTTACAGGTAGAGGAAATAGCCAGGGACAAGACCCTGAGTCAGAAAAGTATCTGGCTTGTTCAAGGAATATCAAAGTACCAGTATGGCTGAACAGAACAAATAAGGAAGAAACACTAGAAGAGGATGAGATCAAAGAGGGGCCCAGGTCATCTAGAGTCTTGAAGGACAAAGGGCTTTGAATTTTATTCTGAGGGAAAATGGGGAGTGATTAGAATATTATGCACAAAATATATTATCTGATTTATGTTTTTAAAGAATCATAATGGCTACTCTGTTAATAATATAAGTATGAGAAAGATAGAAACAGGGAGTCCAGTTAAGAGGTTATTGCAATATTTCAAATGAGAGATGATAATGGCTCAGATCAGAGTGATAGTGGCATAAGTGGTGAGAAAAATCTTGATTCTGGGTATATTGTGAAGGATGTTCCCCAAGGATCTTCCAATGAATTAGAGGTGGAACATTAGAAAAAAGACGGAACTCAAGCGTGATTTGTAGATTTCTGTCCTAATGGATTTACTATCAAATTAGATGAATATTACTTCCATTCAGGGTAGAATAGAGTTGTTGGTGGATGAACAATGCTCCATTCATGAACAATTAGGAAACCTAGAACTGTAGAACAACAGGATTGAAGAGACTAAAATTCTGGAGAAAGGATAGAACCTCTCATAGATGAATTTGTGACCTGTAGCTTCTTCACTTTTGGTGGGCATAGGGCCACTGCTGGATGATAGGGAAAAAAAGTAATAGTTTTTATGGTCACACAGAGCTAAAGTGTTCAAAATAGAGATCTAAAAGATTTCAACCTCTTGACTGATACCCCTCTCAATACAATTGCTGAACTTTGAATTTGCACAAAGTATAAAGCTAAAAACTAATATGAAAAAAACCTTGAAAAGTAGAGCTGGCTTTCCTGTAGTCTCCCAATGCTATAAAAAAAAAAAAAAAAAAGAAGAAGAAGACATGCTAGCTATCAGTTTAAGACCCAGGAGAAGATATTTCCTGGTTACAAGGGAACAGCAGAGACAGACCAGGTTTAACCAAACTATAACATAGCTCAGTGTTTTAGATAATTAAGGTGATAATTCTTCCACACTATCTGCCTTGCAAAGGGAAAAAATGAAGCCTCTATGGTGGAAGTCAACATCATCTGAAAACTCTACATTTTTATTATACAATGTCTGGAATGCAATAAAAAAAATCACTAGGTATACCAATAGGCAGGATCATATGACCTAAGCCAAGATCCAAAGCTAAAAGCTAAAATATGAGAATAGACATACAGGTGATTCCGATATTAGAGTTTGTAGATAAGGATTTAAAAATTATGTTCAAGAAATTGTTAATATGTTCAAGAAAAAAGAGGGAAAGATGAATAAAATAGATAAAAGAGAATTTCAACAGAAAGTTGGACTATGTAAAGAAGAATAAATTAGTTATGGAAAAGTACAATATACAAAATTCATAATTGAATGGGTGGATTTAATCAGTAAAAGACAGGATTAGAGATCTTAAAAATGGGTAAATAGAAAATGGCAAAACTGAAGTATAGGGAGACAAAAATACATAAAAGAGTAAAGAAACACATAGGACACAGTAAAATATATTGTGATATGAAATTTTGTAGAAGAAAAACAGGAAGAGAAAGGAGCAAAAACAATAATTAAGTGGATAAAAGCTAATCATCTTTAAAACTAATGAAAGTTATCAATCCAAAGTTTCAAGAAGTTGGTAAACACCAAGCAGGACAAATACAAAGAAAACAACACTGATTCTTAAGTTTATATAGAAATATAAAAGTGCCAAAAATGGCTAAGACATCTTGAAGAAGAAAAATGAAGCTGGAGAGTTTACAATAAAATCAAATCCAATACGAGATATCAAGACCTATTTTAAAGTTTTAAAGCTTTGGTATATTTTAAAGTGATAGGTATTATTGTTGCAAAGATAGAAAAATAGACTAATGGAACAACAGAAAGTACACAAACACACATGTGCGCACACACACACACACACAGAAAGAGAGATTTATCTCTCTCACACACAAAACTAAATTCCAGATTGATTACTAATCTAAATTTGAAATGTGAAATATAAAACAATAAAGCTTTTAGAGAAAAACAAAGAAGAATATTTGTATGATATTGGAAGGGATAGAGATTACTTAAATAGGACATAGAATAGCGCTAACCACAAAGGTAAAAGAGGATAACTTGGAATATGTTAAAAACTAAGAAATTCTCCTTATCAAAAGAATGATGAAAAGGCAAGCCACAGGGTGGGAAAATATTTGCATTGCATATACATGACAAATGACTCAAATCCATAGTTATTAATATCCCCTACACGTCTGTAAGTAGTAGTCAGAAACCTCATTAGAAAAAAAAAAAAAAGACAAAGTATTGAACAGTCACCTTATAAAACAAGTTTTCCCAATCACACACACACACATAAAGTGATCAGTTACATTAGTCAGCAGGGAAATGCAAATTAAAATCCAGAGAATATCATTCCACACCCACTAGAATGATTAAAGTGAAAAAGACAAATACCAAATGTTGGTGAGGATGTGGAGCACAATTGCACACTCATGCACTGCTGATAGAAATGTAAATTTGTACAAAGGTTTTGGGAAATTGCTTGGTGTGTAGTATCTACTATTGCTGAACATAACACATATCATACAGTCTAGTATCTCTAGTACTGAGTATATTTCCAAACATAAATCAGTATTTATGTCTATCAAATGGCATATAAAGAATGTTCAGATTTGCATTTCTCTGATAATTAGTGATATTGAGCATTTTTTCATGTGCTTTTTGATCATTTGTATGTCTTCCTTGGAGAATTGCTTGTTTAGGTCTTCTGCCCATTTTTGGATTGGGTTGTTTATTTTTTTCTTATTGAGTGGAAGGTGGGAAGGGATAGACTGGGATTTCAAAATTGTAGAATAGATAAACAAGATTACACTGTATAGCACAGGGAAATATACACAAAATGTTATGATAACTCAGAGAGAAAAAATTTGACAATGAGTGTGTATATGTCCATGAATGACTGAAAAATTGTGCTGAACACTGGAATTTGACACAACATTGTAAAATGATTATAAATCAATAAAAAATGTTAAAAAAAAAGAATGTTCACAGCAGAGCTAATTTTAGTAGACTCAAAACTGACCTAATGTCCATCAAAGTGGATTAAAAATCTGTGACATATTCATAGAATGGAATATTATAGAACAATGACAGGTATATTATACTCAACAACTCAATCTAGATGAAGTCACAGATTTAGTGCTGAGCAAAAGCCAGACACATACATGTACATACTGCATGATTCCATTTATATCATATACAAAAAAGGTAACAATAATCTATGGTGTTAGAAGTCTTTAACATTTTATGTCATTGCTGTTGGTAGCATTTCCAAATTCCTAACATATTAAACTATGGAAATCAGGAATAAGAGTTGGAATTCCCAGGAATTTTATAAATTAAATGTTATTCATAAAATACTTCAAATCTCCATGCTCTTTACCCATTATTATGGATATCCAACTTTTTTAATAAATAAGAAATAACAAGTTTAGAAGTATTAGCAAATGCCAGTAACACTACTATAGAAGATACTCAAGCACTGGAAAGACACCAGCAAATCTTATTGGTTGGTATTTGAATAAAAACATCTGGCTCTCTTAGCAAGGTAAACAGAATTACACAAAATCAAATGTCAAAATTGCCAGTTTAAAGGTTTATTTTGCTTTTCAGACTCGTTATATCTTGAAAGGACACTCAGAGGGTTTGTATGTTGTATACTATGCATATAGACTTAATATATAATTTGCAAGAATGACTCGCCATTAGCAGCTTACAGGGCTACAAACATACACTTATAATAAGGAAAATCAACTGATCAGATCAACATGTACTCCTATGGTGATACTTTGAATTTCAACACTTTTGACTCAATGTAACAGCATTTCCTGTTCTTGCTTTTGACTTGACATTAGTAGATTTCTTTAAGTCAGTAATATTTTATGTCTATTGTTAAGCTTTAATTCTTATAGAATTATAATACCTTTTCCATTTTGCTGATTTCTCAACTATTTTTCTTAGTATTTAATATTCATAAAAATATAAATTTCCCAGTAAATGCCAGGAAAGAATTTCCATATAGAAAATATAGTCAGGATAGTGGTTATCCCCACGTTGGTGGGGTTCTGCTCGATAAGGGACACAACTAGTGCTTCTGGGTGCTGATTATATGGAATGTAAGTCTGGTGTTCAGAAAAGATATCTCAATTGGAGATTTAATTCAGATGTCATCATATGGGTGGTATTTAAAGCCATAAGACTGGAGGAGATCACTAAGAAAATGACTGCAGGTAGTAAGAATATCAAGGACTATTTCTTGGGTCACTATAGCATTCAGAAGCTAAATAAAGAGAAGAGAATAATTCAGTAAATATGAAGGAGAGGACAAGTGAAGTATGAGGAAACTTAAGGGAATATATTGTCCTGGAAGCCAAATAAAGTACATTAAGAAGGAGAGAATGATTTAAATTCTTAAGTGGGCAGTTAAAATTAACCTTAAAGAATCTCTTATAAGGAAGCAATTTTGGAATGGTGAAGTGGGAGCTTCTGAAAATCTACTCTTCCATAAAAGCGATGAGAACATTTTCAAAACTTGTCAGAATGAACTTTCTCCAAACTCTAACCAAAGATTCACAACAATCTAAGGAGTGTTATTCAAGAAAAATGGCTGATTCTCAGGAAGACCAGAGAGCCCTGTTCCCATCCTCTTCACCCTGACTCTGTAGAAGCCTTGAAGATTTTGTAATGATAAAAGAGTCAATCCATCAGGAAGATATAACAATTATAAAGATATATGCACCCCATAGAACCCCAAAATATATGGAACAAAACTGACAAGAATTGAAAGGAGAAATAGACAATTCAATAATAAAAGCTGAATATTTCAATATTCCACTTCGAATAGAACAACCAGACAAAATGTCAGCATAGAAATAGAAGACTTGAACAACACTGCAAACCAACTAGATCTAAGAAATATTTATACTACACTCTATCAAACAACATCAGAACATACATTATTCTCAAGTGCACATGGAACATTTTCTGGGGTAGACTACATGTTAGGCCATAAAACACAACAGAATCAGTTTAAAAGCATTGAAACCATACAAAGTGTGTTATCTAACCTCAATTGAATGAAATTAGAAATCAATAACAGAAGGGAATTTGGGAAATTCACAAATATGTTGAAATTAACACACTCCTAAATGAGTCAAAGAAGAAATCACAAGGGAAATTAGAAAATATTTTGAAATTAATGAAAATTATGCATCATGTAAAAATAACTTAGAGCAGTGTTCAGAGGGAAATTTATAACTGTATTAGAAAGAAGATCTAAAACCAATCACCTGGCCTTCTACTTTAAGGAACTAGAAAGAGCAAATTAAACCCAAAACAAGCAGAAGGAAGAAAATAATAGATATTAGAGTGAAATTAAATGAAAAAGAAAATAGAAAAAAAAAAGAAAATCAAATAATCTAAAGGTTCGTTCTTTGAAAAGATCGACAAAACTGATAAATCTTTAGCTAGATTGACCAATGTTGGGGGTGGCACAAAACACACACATACACACACACATACATAAAGCAAGAGAATAATCAAATTACTAAAGACAGAACATCACTAAAGACCTTATAGAAGTAGATAGGATTATACAGGAATACTATGAGCAGGAAATAATATGTTAAAAAATTAGATAGTCTAGATGAAATGAAAAAATTACTAGTAACACACAAAATACTGAAAGTGACTGAGGAAAAAATAGAATTTTTTTATTTGTCTTATAACATGAGACTTAATTCATAATTTTGTAACATCCCACAAAGAAAAACCCCCACCCAGATGGTTTCACCACTGAATTTTACCAAACATTTAAAGAAGAATAAATACTAAGTATTTACAAAGTTTTGCAAAACATAGAAGAGTAGATAAAATTTAGTCAGATCAGTATTACTATGACACCAAAACCAAAGATCTGTCGACAGTTTCCTTTGCTGTACAAAAGCTTTTAAGTTTGATTGGGTCCCATTTGTTTATTTTTGCTTTTATTTCCTTTGCTTAAAGAGACGACCCAAAAATACACTGCTAAGACTTATGTGAAAGAGTGTTCTGCCTATGCTTTTTTCCTAGGAGTTTTATGGTTTTTGGTCATACATTTAGGACTTTAATCCATTTTGAGGTTTTTTTTGTAGATGGTATGAGGAAATGTTCTAATTTCATTCTTTACACGTAGCTGTCCAGTTTTTGCAGCACCACTTATTGAAGAGACTGTTTTCCCCATTATATAGATGTTTATGTGGCAGAATTAAGAGCTCCCACTTGAATTAAGAGGAAAGTGACATAGTTCTTATACCCACAACTATACATTTTTTTAAATAAGTAAAAAAATAGACTGAGAGGACTGTGTTTCAAAAAAGATGGAAAGTTTGCATTTCCTAATAAAAATTAAGAATTTCTACACCATTACTATGCATACAAAGTATACCTTTGTTGAAAAAATAAAACTTCAGATATCAGTGTTATACAACTCATTATATATAAAGAACTATAATTGATATATTAAAAAGATGTATAATTAAAATCTTAATTAAAAAAACAGATTGAAAGTTCAACAGGTTTTGTGTTTGAATGTATACACTAAGTGTTGCTGCTGGGAAACACAGTTATGTATTAAGCAACAAACCTTTGCAGGCATCAAGATATTTTATACATATCAAATTGATTGAAATGTCTTTAATTGCAGCAGGAATTATACATTGAACCAGAATTATTTTTGCCAGTGAGTTGAAGAAATGACTGAGACCATATATAGGACATATGTGGAAAAGTTAAATTTCTTGTGGCATCTTATTTTGTCTCTTATGAGACCACAGGTATTAAAAAAAAGTTATGTGTATGTTTTCATAATTTCAATGAGAATTTTGATGTGAATGAAGTACTTTTTGACTTGCTGCCCATTATAAGCATATGAGGAAATGATTTACTTGAATATATTGAAAAATGTCCTAAAAAGTTTAACATAAGCAGATCACAATTAATACATGTAAGTGTTAATGTCAGATTGTTATGAAATATATAACCAACATTGCAAAGTTTTGCAGGGATAAAGAATTTATGTTTGTTCATTGGGAGATTCACTAGCAATTATTTACAGTAAAACTTTTAGAGCATATTATGGACATAATAGCTGCCACCATGAGCTGGAGACCCCTATTGACTTGAACAACAAACATCTCAAAACTTGAATGAAAAGAGTGAACAGTATGGTTGTCAGCTTCCTTTTATTATGCACTTAGATGTCTGAGTTAGAGCAAGGTATTTACTCCGAATATAAAACCCACTATGCAAAGAGTTAATCTGTGTCTGGAAAGAAAGCAACTCTCTTCCTTTAAAATACTAAAACTAAATAACCTCACTCCTCATTCCCTTACAATTTCCCTTACCTACACCCCTGTTAAAACTAATCTGTACTACTACAATGAGGTATCACCTCACACCAGTCAGAATGGCCATCATTCAAAAGTCCACAAATGACAAATGCTGGAGAGGCTGTGGAGAAAAGGGAATCCTTCTACACTGTTGGTGGGAATGCAGTTTGGTGCAGCCACTGTGGAAAACAGTATGGAGATTCCTCAAAATACTAGGAATAGACTTAATATATGATTCAGTAATCCCATTCCTTGGCATATATCCAGAAGGAACCCTACTTCCAAAAGACACCTGCACCCCAATGTTCATAGCAGCACTATGTACAATAGCCAAGAGATGGAAACAGCCTAAATGCCGATCAACGGATGACTGGATAAAGAATATGTGGTATATATTTATACAATGGAATACTTTTCAGCCATAAAAACTGACAACATAATGCCATTTGCAGCAACATGGATGCTCCTGGAGAATGTCATTCTAAGTGAAGTAAGCCAGAAAGAGAAAGAAAAATACCATATGCAATCACTCATATGGAATCTAAAAAAAAAAAAAAAACCACAAACAAAGCATAAATACAAAGCAGAAACAGACTCACAGACATAGAATACAAATTTGTGGTTGCCAAGGGGGTTGGGGGTTGGAAGGGATAGACTGGGATTTCAAAATTGTAGAATAGATAAACAAGACTATACTGTATAGCACAGGGAAATATACACAAGATCTTACAGTAGCTCATGGAGAAAAAAATGTGACAATGAGTATATGTATGTTCATGTATAACTGAAAAATTGTGCTCTACACTGGAATTTGATACAACATTGTAAAATGATTCTAAATCAATAAAAATGTTAAAAAAATGAAAAATAGGTTTTAGTGAGAATTTGGAGAAACTGTAACCTTTGTGCATTGCTGTTGGGAATGTAAAATTTTACAGCCACCATGGAAAACAGATTGGTCTTTCTGCAAAAAAGTACACCTAGAATTATCATGTGATCCAGTAATTCTAATACTAGGTATGTATACTAAAAAAACTGAAAGCAGAGAGTCAAAAGAATACTTGTACATCAAATTTCATAGCAACATTATTCACAATAGTCAAAGTTGGAAACCTTCCAAATGTTCACCAACAAATTAACAAATAAACAAAATGTAATATATATGTGTGTGTGTGTGTATTTTTCAGCCATAAAAATAAAGAAGTTTTTATATATGCTACAACATGGATGAACCTTGGAAACATTATGCTAAATGAAATAAGCCATACACAAAAGTACAAATATTGTATGATTCTAATTACATGAGGTACCTTAAAATAGACAAATTCATGTGGTCACAAAGATTAATAGAAAATATCAGAGGCTGGGGGAGTGAGGAATGAAGGGTTATTGTTTAATGGGTTCAGAGTTTCATTTTGAGATGATGAAGTTCTGGAAATGAATATTGGTGATTGTTGCACAACATTGTGAATGTACTTAATGCAACTGAATTGTACATTTATAATAAATGGCTAAAATGGGATAGTTTATGTTATATGTATTTTAACACAATGAAAACAATTACAGCACCTTTTATAATAACATTAATCAAAATAAAATATACAGGGATAAATTAAAAAAAAAAGAAAAATACCATATGAGATCGCTCATATGTGGAATTAAAAAAAAAAAAGAACATAAACACAAAAAAGAAACAGACTCATAGACATAGAATACAAACTTGTGATTGCCAAGGGGGTTGGGGATGGGAAGAGACAGACTGGGATTTCAAAATGTAGACTAGATAAACAAGATTATACTGTATAGCACAGGGAAATATATATAAGATCTTGTGGTAATTCACAGCAAAAAAATATGTGACAATGAATATATGTGTTCATGTATAACTGAAAAACTGTGCTCTACACTGGAATTTGACACAACATTGTAAAATGACTATAACTCAATAAAAAATGTTAAATTTTTTTTAAAAAACTAGTTTGAAAAAAAATAAAACAACAACAACAACAAAAACAAAACAAAATAAAACAAAACTAATCTGTACTAAATTCTGTACTTGACATTGGAATTCTAAGTACAAGACCTGACATGAACATCCTGGTGCAGAAGAAATGGTGACAGGTTTCTGGTTTGCAAATCAACTTGGTAATAAGCTTAAGAATAAAATTGCAATCATTAATTATTGCTATTTTTAATTTCAAATTTTTCATTTAAAATATTCCTAGTATGATTTTTACCTTATTTTATATGCTCACCTCATAATTAATTAAAGAAAATTTCATTATATTACTGCCAGTTTATTTTTCTTACTACTAGGCTGATTTGCACATACCTCCTGTGGGCGTTTGAATTTGTGACATCTGTACTTTACCCTCTAAGAGAAGGAAAAGTTTAACAATTTACTGGCAGTCCCGAAAACTGAGTCATTGAAGGAACAGACCACTTTGGGTTTATTTCTGTGTGCCCAGCATAAGTTATTAGTAATTATTCATTAAGTACTTAATACATGCATGGATAAATGTACTTTGGTTGAAGACAGACCACATACCTAAAAGTCTTTTGGGATAGAGGTTAAATTTCAATCTCATGCAAGGTTAGGATCAAAGATAATCATTTTCCTTTCTCTTCAACTTTTCCTTCTTGACTTTTTTCTGCCTTAGATGCCTATACAACAGCTGAAGTGGTTTATTCTTGGACTCTTGGAAAGAACAAATCTGTGGAAGTGGCACAGGATGGCTCTAGACTGAATCAATATGACCTGCTGGGCCATGTTGTTGGGACAGAGATAATCCGGTCTAGTACAGGTATTTATTTATTTTATTTAACAATCATTTTTGCAACCTGTACCACATACCAGTCACTGTTATAAGTGCTTATAATAACTTATGATAACAAAACAGTCTTGTGGTGTAGGTACTATCATCATAAGGAAACTGAAGCACACAGATGTTTAGTAATCTGTTCCATGTCACAGTTTTGTAATGTTGGAGAAAGATCTGAACCCAGGCAGATTGGAGTCAAGGTCCATGCTTTTGACATGATTCCCTGCTGTCTCTTGGGAGGTGAGTTAGGTCAAGGGCATTAGGGCTGGACTGTGGTATAAGGGAAAGCAGAGGGAAGCCGTGATGGTTGGAGAGCTAAACTTTGCTCCTAAAGGTTTCATTAAAATATTTTCCTAACTCCACCAATACAGTGGTGGCAAGGTAATAACTCCAGGAAAGGCCAGGTACATAGCCAGGAGGTCCAGGAATGAGCCATGGGATTATTTTCTTAAGTGAATCACCCATTTCAGAAACAAGTCTATCTGGCAAACATTGCCAGGTCCTCTCAATGGCTATTCCTTGGATATTGGTAAATGCAACTTAGAGACTTCTTCTGTAGCCTTAAGTCCTGTCTGTTTGGAAACTGACCACTTGCAGGGAAGGCAAGGAGGCTAAGGAAGGAGGCATCCTGAATCCCAACTAACTTTAGGGTATTTGGCAAAATGGAGTATATCTTGGGGGCCCATATATTTTACAACATTTTTTACTGTGAAAGGATGGGAACTTTAAACACTCGTTCCATGAAAAAACTCTGACTCCACAATTATAATTGAAGGAGGGTACTCTTATCCTTTTATTTCATTAGTTAGACACCGCTGTTCCCTCCCCTTGTGATGTTACAGTATGTCTGTGCTCTGTTTTCCCTCCATCCTAGGACTAGGGGAGGGAACCTTAAAAATAAGCAGCACTTGAAATGGATTTAAAAGACAACAGGATTTAGGGATTTGGAATTAGATGTGGGAAAAGGCTATTCTTGATAAAAGCAATAATGAGTTTCAAAAGGTCAGAGGTTTTTGAGAACACAACTTCTTGGGGAAGGTCAGTCAGTCTGTGTGTTGGAGGGGATAGGTCCACACCTGGCCAATTCTGCACTCCCCAAGTAGAGGGGAGGGAGCAGGACCTTCAGGTCCTGAATATGCAAAGTGTACTTTTAGTGTTCCATTGTGACCCTTTGTTTTTTGAGCAGAAGTTGCCTCCTGCTCAGAGGTGCTTCTGCTGCTGCAACTGACCTCCCACCTGAGATCAGATCCCCTCCCCTCCCACAGCAGCCTGTGGGCAAAAAGTACCCAGGCTCCCAAGGAAGGCCCTGTGCATCGCAGCATGACAAGGTGGGCCCCTAGAGACCAAGGGCATCCCAGGGATGTCCACCCCACAAAAAGGAGAGAATTCCTGGGGCTAAAGCATCCCTTCACTCTCCTCCCTTCCCCATCTCTCCTTGGCACTACTCACCTGGTATCAACTTTTGAGATCCATCATTAGCCATCCAAGCAGCCCCACTTCATTTGGTTAAACCACTGTTTATTTAGTCTATATCACATAGGCAATACATGTTCCTGATAGAAAAATTAGAAATCTAAGAGAAACAAAACATGTAAATTAAAATATTCTTTAATTCCACCACCTAGAACAAACTTTTTAGAAGAATTTGCTACATTAACTAATTATTATACATTTTGGTGTATAACTTTTAAGAAGGTTCCCTTTGCATTATTTTGGTATAAATATGTTTTCATGTAAATGGGACTATAATACTGATACTGTTTTATAAGCTGTTTTTATGTAACTTTCTATTGTAAGCATGTTTTCTTGTCACTAAATGGGCAGGATCCAAATAAAATGTACACACAAATTATTAATATATTTTATTGATATATAATCGATATATTACATTATATTAGTTTCAAATGTACAACATAATGATTTGATATTTGTATATATTGTGCAGTGATCACTTCAGTAAGTCTAGTTAACATCCATCACTATACATAGTTATAGAATTTTTTCTTGTGATGAGAACTTTTAAGATCTTCTCAGCAATTTTCGAATATGCAATACAGTATTACTAACTATAGTCACCATGCTGTACATAATGCCCTGAGGACTTATTTATTTTATGACTAGAAATTTGTATCTTCTGACTTCCTTCACCCATTTCACCTACCACCCACCTGTGGCTTCTGGCAACCACTATTCTGTTCTCTGTATCTATGAGGTTGGTTGTTTCTGTATTGTTTTGTTTTATGGATTCTACATATAAGTGAGATCATACAATATTTGTCTTTCTCTGTCTGATATTTTTTACATTTTTTATTGAGTTATAGTCATTTTACAATGTTGTGTCAAATCCCAGTGTAGAGCACAGTTTTTCAGTTATACATGAACATACATATATTCATTGTCACATTTTTTTTCACTGTGGGCTACCACAAGATCTTGTATATATATTTCCCTGTGCTATACAGTATAATCTTGTTTATCTAGTCTACATTTTGAAATCCTAGTCTATCCCTTCCCACCCCCAACCCCCTTGGCAACCACAAGTTTGTATTCTATGCCTATGAGTCTGCTTCTGTTTTGTATTTATACTTTGTTTGGGTTTTTTTAGATTCCACATATGAGCAATCTCACATGGTATTTTTCTTTCTCTTTCTGGCTTACTTCACTTAGAGTGACATTCTCCAGGGACATCCATGTTGCTGCAAATGGTGTTATGTTGTCATTTTTATGGCTGAATAGTATTCCATTGTATAAATATACCAGTTCTTCTTTATCCAGTCATCTGTCGATGGACATTTAGGCTGTTTCCATGTCTTGGCTATTGTAAATAGTGTTGCTATGAACACTGGGCTGCAGGTGTCTCTTTGAAGTAGGGTTCCTTCTGGATATATGCCCAGGAGTGGGATTACTGAATCATATGGTAAGTCTATTCCTAGTCTTTTGAGGAATCTCCATAGTGTTTTCCACAGTGGCTGCACCAAACTGCATTCCTACCAGCAGTGTAGGAGGGTTCCCTTTTCTCCACAGCCTCTCTAGCATCTGTCATTTGTGGACTTTTGAATGATGGCCATTCTGGTTGTGATCTCCTGTTATTGATTATGCACAGGTTTCAATTTTTTTTTTTTTGCTCTACTCTCCTTTTTTTTTTAAGGTTTTTAAAAGATGTCTTAACTCGATTGATATTCTGCTTCAATTTGCTCTTCTATTATTGATTATACATTGTTTTCAAACATTTTTTCTCCCTTTTGAAATTGTTTTTATTTTATATTTTTTAATCTGTTCTACTTTCTATTACCTTTTTAATTTTTACTTTTTAAACACTTGTATATGTCTCCAGTTTTAATCCCTTTAAATGTTTTCTTTTAAAATATTTTTATTATTATTATTTTTTAAAAACTACCTGATTTCATTTTCATTTCTCTTGGTTTTGATCTCCTGTTATTGATTATACACAGGTTTCAAATATTGTTTTTTGATCTTTTCTCCTTTTGTAAAGGTTTTTAAAAGATGTCTCAACTTGATTGCTATTCTGATTCAACTTGCTTATCTATTATTGATTGATTATACACTGTTTTCAAGGATTTTTTTCTCCCTTCTTTTAAAATTCTCTCTCTTTTTTTCCCTTAAGTTTTATTCCTGCATAGGCGTTAGATAGATAAATAAACTCCTTAAGGACCACAGTAGATAACTGATACTCCATAAGCCACAGTGCCAGAGAGATATGAGCAAGATGAAGAAGCAGAGGAACCACTCCCAATTAACAGAACAAGAGAAATCCCCTGAAAGAACGATCAATGAAATAGACATTGATGTCCTATTAGATTAAGATTTCAAAGAAGGAGTGATTAAAGTACTGAAGGAACTAAAAGAGATAGTGTTTAGAGATATAAAATATGTCAAAAATGAAATATAAGCTATAAGGAAGAGCCAAGTAGAATTGGTAAACTCATTGGCTGAGATGAGAGCTGATCTAAAGGCTGCACAAAGCAGACTAGATAATGCAGAGGAACGAATAAGTGACCTAGAAGACAGGACAACAGAAAGCATCCAATCAGAACAGCTGAGAGAAAAACAAAGAAAAAACAATGAAAACAATATAAGGGATCTATGGGATAATATAAAGCATGCCAATCAATGCACAATAGGGGTCCCAGAAGGAGAAGAAAGAACAAAGGGGATTGAAAAGGTATTTGAAGAAATCACGACTGAAACCTTCCCAAACCTAAAGAAGGAATCAGATACCCAAGTACAGGAAGCTCAGAGGGTCCTAAACAGGAAGAATCCAAATGGAGACATCATAATCAAGATGGCCAGAGTCAAGGATAAAGAAATGATCCTAAAGGCAGCAAGAGAAAAGCAAACAGTGAGTTACAAGGGAACCCCCATAAGGCTATCAGCTGATGTCTCTACACAAACACTACAGGCCAGAAGGGAGTGGCAAGACATATTCACAGTCCTGAATGAAAAAAAGATGCAGCCTAGGATACTCTATCCAGCAAGGCTATCCTTTAGGATACAAGGAGAGATAAAGAACTTCACAGATAAGCAAAAACTAGAAGAGTTTGGCAACACTAAACCCATGCTAAAAGAAATATTGACAGGTCTACTCTAAATAGAAAAGAAGCAGGATGCTACAGAATGGAGAAAACCATAACTGGAAAGGTGATAATTACTATGAATTACAATTAGAATAAACACGAAATTGTAAAAGAAGACATCTAAATCATTAAGAGTGGGAAAGGGAAGCAAGAAAATATAGAGTTTTTTTTGCTTCTTTTCTAAATTTTCTCTGTCTGATTGATTTCACTTAGTATAGTACCCTCAAGGTCCATCCATGTTGTGACAAATGGCAAACATTTTCTTCTTTTTATGGCTGAATAACATTCCATTGTATCTATATATACCACATGTTCTTCATCCATTCATCCATGGATGGACACTTAGATTGTTTCCAGTCTTGGCTATTGTAAATAATGCTGCAATGAACATCACGCTACATATATCTTTTTGAGTTAGTGGTCTCATTTTCCTCAGATAAATCCCCATAAGTGGAAATTGCTGGATTATATGGTAGTTCCATTTTTAACTTTTTGATGAACTTCCTTACTGTTTTCCATAGTGGCTGCACCAATTTACATTGCCACCAGCAGTGCATGAGGGTCTCCCTTCCCCCACATCCTTATCAACACCTGTTATTTGTTGTTAGTTATAAATAGTTAATAATAGTATTTCAACAATTAGAATGGACATATATTATTGTCTGTTTTAGTTACTCTAAATTTAAAAAGAAAATTGAAATGCCATCCTGAGGCCAGAGCAAGCATGTTTGACAATGACATGATAAGTGTTGTTATCAGTGGAAAGTGTAGCATTTCACTGTGAAACTCAATGATATCTTCGTTTTAATGGACTAATATATGTAGATAATAATCCATCTAACCAATTATCTACTATTATTTTCTGTTTGAATGCTATAAACAACACTGTGAAGACCTTCTTTTTCCATATAGCATTTTCTCCTGTGTAATTATCTACCTAGGATAAAGACAAAATATTGAGATTGCTATTTCAGCAAGTAGATACATTTAAACATTTTTAATACATAGTGACAAATTGCTATTCTAAAAGGTTAAGAAATTCACACTGTTATTATCAGTGTATGAGCATGCCAGTTTCCCTTCATTCTTGGCAACACAGATGATATGGATTGAATTATGTCTCCTAAAAGATATATTGAAGTCCTGACCCCCAGTATCTCAGAATGTGACCTTATTTGAAAATATGGTTATTGCAGATAAAATTAAATTACAATTACAAATTAGTTCTGAAAACAGAATACAATGTGCATCAGTAAAGAGGTGACTTAATATGTTAAAATTCATTTACACAATTCAATACTATGCCGGTATAAGAGGGCATAAGGAAGTTCAATAGGAATATCTGCAGGATATATTGTTGAGTGAAAAAAGCAAGTACAAAACCACCAGACTATAGGGATATATATTTATATAGGGATACTATTTCTAGAAGACACACAAGAAGCAGTTAATTGTAATTAATTAAAGGAAAGAGAGATGAAATAGTTTGAGGGCAGGTATAGGAGGGAGATTTTGCTTTATATTATTTGATACCCTTTGATTTAGAAACTATATAAATAGTATTACTTCATGTAAATGTATATTGTTTTCATATGACTATAAATTATGGGCATTCTTTTCTGAATTCTGGTATGATTCTATATGTGTAAACACATTAATGGGAAGCTGGGCCAGAGAAAGACCCATAATCCATGGATCTTCTGTTTTGTATGAGTGATTTTCTCTCTGAATGTTGTCAGTCCTCAGCATGAAGTACTTGTAAGTAGAGGGCTCCTGCTCTCTGCTCCATATTCAAACATGTGTTAAATAAATGAATGAAATTTCTCAAAATCTGTGGCTAGTAGTTGATAGCATTCCCTACTTCAGCACTGATTCCATTTTCCCTCATTTGGCAAATTTTTATATTAGTTTTCTAAGAGGAGCATTTGAGTGCATGATCTTAGTTTTGTATTTTTCCTAGGAATGAGACCATTTGTTAGAAAACTGTTTTACTGTTGTCATTGTATATATTATTTCTATAGACATGGAACACAGGTAAATGAAAACAAAGCAGAAAGTAAGAGTAGTGCAAAGAGCATGTTTTGACCCACCCACAGACACAATTTTGTGGGCAGGGGGCACCATAGGGGGCAGTTAACCCCTGAGGTGGCCATTTTGTGCACCAAGGTGATTGACACAAAAGGGACATGACCATTTTGTGGGCTGGGGGCCCTTTAGGGGGTGGTTTACCCCTGAGGTCGCTATTTGGTTGAAGTAACAGAATTGACACCACAGGGTTTAACCATGTTGTGGGCGGAGGGGAACCATAATCCCCTTGCCTGTTAACCAGCATGGGCGTTAACCACTGGGGTGGCCATTTTTGTGTTTTGAGGTGATTGACATCAAGGGATATAGCCCTATTGCATGGCCCACTACTACTGGGTGAGGATTCTGTTGGAGTTCAGCTGTTAGTGTGAGCTGTGCTGTTGGGCGGGGCCGCTGCCTGTACTCATCTGCCGGAGCTGCAGACTGCTCTGAGAGACTGGGTTCCCTGTGCAAGGGCAACCAGAATACTGACTGCACTCTTCTATCAGGGGTTGTTGCTGGCAGGGGACCTGGTACCACCTCCAAGATCCACTCACTGGTGTGCTCCTTTCCTTTGTGCTAGCTGACCCCAAATGGTCTGGCCCTGCCAATTCGTGGAGCATTCCCCATGAGCAAGGCAAATGTGAGCCTCTAGGGGAATATGCAGGAATGCTGGTTATGTGCCTCTGTTTCTCCTTCCCCACTGCAGAAACCATAGACTCAGAAGTACCTTCCAGGTGCTGCACTGAGCTGGCTTGGGAGAGGGAAGAAGGCAATAAAGTGAAACCAATTCTGTTATCCTTCTAGTGTGGCTTTTCTTAGTTTTCATGCCCCAGAGGTGTTCTTTAGCTTTACTTCTTGGATCTGGGATTTTCAGAGAGGTGTTCTCTTTCATGGTTAGTTGCTAATCCATATTTTCATGACAGGGTACTAGAGCTGGGCTGTCCACCATCTTGCTGATCTTAAGTTTCTTTGCTTCTTTTTTTTCACTTTTTTTATTGAGTTATAGTCATTTTACAATGTTGTGTCAATTTCCAGTGTACAGCACAATTTTTCAGTTATACATGAAAATACATATATTCTTTGTCACATTCTTTTTCACTGTGAGCTACCACAAGATCTTGTATATATTTCCTTGTGCTATACAGTATAATCTTGTTTATCTAGTCTACAAAACAGAAACAGACTCATAGACATAGAATACAAACTTGTGGTTGCCAAGGGGGCAGGGGGTGGGAAGTGATAGACTGGGATTTCAAAATGTAGAATAGACTTTCTTTGCTTCTTTGGAAGAGAGACAAGAAGACAAGTTGAAGGAGAAAAGGATAGAAAAGGAGAGGTTTAAGAAAGCGTATTAAATTATTTAGAACAACAGCTAATTTGATAAGCTTTTGAAAAGCCTACTTGCTTTCCTTTCAGATCTAAAGAATATAACTTACATAAAACATTTCATAAATATTATTTATAAATATTCAATATCTTACATGATCAGATATAGGATTAATACACAGGAAGAAACTCAGGGGTGTGAGACTAAGATGGGGAAGGAAGGAAATTCCCCAAACTAATCAAAATCCAGCTATCATTAAAAATAAATCTTCAGTGCCTTCTCAGGGGGGAGAGAGGGTGAATGGAAGGATAGGTAAAGAAAGAAGTAGAAATGGACACAGACAGGAGAGATGGGGAGAGGGAGGAGAAAGGGGTAAGGGGTGGGTAACAAAGAAGCATAAGGGTTGAAAAAGCAGCAGATACAAAGAAAAAAATAAACTCCAATGTTATAATGAAGAACATATTCTATAATTTTATATGAGAATTCTTTGCTAAATTACAAATAAGGCTACTTGTATCTTTCATGTTCACATAAACAAGCTAGGATGTGAATATACACACACAATATGGATTGTATATTGAGCTTTGGTTGAACAGATGGTGCTTCCTAGGCTTAGGTACAAGGGAGTGGGTGAGGTAGGAAAGGGGGAAGTTGCCTCATTTGGGAGACATGCTGAAACCAAATGTGGGTGGAGGGAGAGAGGTGGAAAATAAGAAGCTATAACAATATCTTATAGAGCAATCAGATTGCATGGAGACTATTTTGGAAAATCTGGCTTTTACTCTTTGAGAGATAGGAAACTATTGGAGAGTCTTAAGCAAAAGAGAGATTGGATCTGACTTGTGTTTTAATAGTATCATTTTGGCTGCTATGCTAAGAATGCATTGAAGGGGACAAGTACAGAAGCAAGACAAGTTAGAAAGCTGTAACAGTACTCTAACAGGTGATGCAAGCTTAGACCACAGTGGTAGCAGTGAAGGTGGTGAGAAGTGGTCAAATTATGAATATATATTGAAGAAGGAATTGTCAGGGTTTGCTGATTGATTGGGTGCGTGTGTGCCTGTGCATGTACATGCATGCATGGAGGCATGTATGAGAGAGGGAGAGACAGCAGTCAATGATGGTATTAAGGATTTTGAAGAATTTTGATCTGTGCTCCTCAGAGCTACCGTTTATTGAGTTAGGGAAATCTGTTGGAGGATATAGTTTGGAGGGGGTAGGAAATGGGAAGGGTAAGAGGTAAGATTTGGACATGTTAGGTCAAGATACCTATTAGATCCCCAAGTAGTGATGTCTAATAGGTAATTTAATGTATAAGACTAGAGTAGTAAAGGGAATCCTAGATCTGCCATATCAAAGTACCATAAACTAAATCTTAAAACAACAGAAACTTATTGTCTCCCAGTTCTAGAGGCTAGAAGTCTCAAACAAAGGTGTTGGCCGCCTTCTGGTTGTTCTGAAGAATCTGTTCTGTTCCTTTTTCTCCTAGCTTCTGATGGTTGCTGGCATTCCTTGGCATTCCCTGGCTGTGGATACATCATTCTAGTCTACCTCTGTCATCACACATCTCCTTGTGTGTGTCTCTCTCCTTTTTGTAAGGGCAAAGTCATAGTGGATTAGGGCCCATCAAACTCCAGTATGACCTCATCTTAACTAGTTATATTTGCAGCAAGCCTCTACCTAAAGAAAGTCACATTTTGAAGACACTTGGGATTAGGACTTCACCGAATTTTTCCAGGGGATACAATTCAACCCATAACAAGTAGGAAGCCCAGGCAGGAAATATATGTTGGGGAGTTATCAGAGTTTAAGATATTGTTTAAAGATTCAGGCCTGTATGAGAATGCTAAAGGAGTGAGACAGAAAACAGTACAAGTAATGAATCCTGACATCCTCAAATGTTGAGAATTTAAAGGAGCTAACAAAGGAGATTGGTGAGATCATGACATAGAAGATAAACCAGAAGAGTATCATGGCCTGGAAGTTTGGTGAAAAGATTCATTCCAGGGGGATGGAGTGTTCACTGTGTAAAATGCTGCTGACAATCCAGTAAGACTGATAATTAACTATTGGATTTAACAACACAGAGTAATAATTAGTATGTACCTTACAGGGTTGTTGGGAGGCTATAAAGTTAATACTCCAAAAACACTCAAAGTTGTTTCGTACATAGTAAGAGCTTAATAAGCATTCACTCTTATTTTGAAGAGGGGTGATATAGGCCAGCCCGTATTCTGCTATGTGAACTTCTGGCTTTAACCCAATAAATCCATTAGACAGCAGAGCATAGTCGTCAGAAAGCATAAGCTGTGGAGCCAACCTATCTGGTCTAAAATTCAGGCTCTACTCCTTACTAGCTGGGTAACATTCTGCAAATTGCTCAACCTCTCTGTGCCTCAGTTTATTGACCCATAAAATGAGTATAACAATAGTACCTACCTCACAAGGTTGTTGTGAACATTAAATACTTTAAGAATGTTAAAGTTTTAGAAGAGTGCCAGTCATATAGCAAATGCTGTAGAAGAGATTATTTGTTGTTATTATTTTAAAAGGACACTAATATCTTTGAATGAACTTGTGTCAGAATTGTTCTGAGTAAGCTGTGTTGGTGCACTGTTAGCAGATATTTTCACCAAAAGACTCTCTGCACTACTTCATGATTATTAAAAAGATCTGGTTACATGGACCTGAGAGGTGCTGGAATGTCTTGTTTTTGAGTATAAGGTTCAGGAGCTTTGTGAACAGAATTGGGGCCCACCTTGATTGAACAATGTTTATTTGGTTGCATAATGCCTAATTTTACTCTCTTTCCAGGAGAATACGTTGTCATGACAACCCACTTTCATCTCAAGCGAAAAATTGGCTACTTTGTGATCCAGACCTACTTGCCATGTATCATGACTGTCATTCTGTCACAAGTGTCTTTCTGGCTCAACAGAGAGTCTGTCCCTGCCCGCACGGTCTTTGGTGAGTGTTGCTATATAGAGAATGAGGAGGGGGACATTTGCAAAGTGTTATGATGGGCAGTCACAGTAAGGGTAACGAAGGTAGAAGAACCATCACCGGAGATAATGAGAACAACGCCTGAGCCCAGCACTGGTAACTAAGTCATTGGATCCTGGCGTTTCCAGCAACTGAATTCTTAAAAGGAAGTGGGAATAAAAAGAAGGGTGTTGGAGTAGTAAGGTTTATTGAAATGCTTTCTGTCTCAGTCAGGTTTGCTTCAGGAGCTGGAGAAGGATGGAGCCTTCAGTGAAAAGGAGAGGAAATTAGTAGGCAGAGCTGGAGAAAGTGAAGGATGGGAAACTAAGCTGACAATAGAGAAGTAGATTGGGGGCTTTTTTATGACCCATTTTTTAATATTACCATCTGATTTTGCTGCTTCTTCTCTAGCCTTTTTGAAAGTATGAGTGATCTGATATTCAGTAAGAGCTACACAAAGTTGGAAGGTTTTTATAACAGTACCTGCAATCAGAAATTTTCGGTATGAATTTACTGTTGTCTAGAAAGAGATTTGCATATATTAGCACTTTTCTCTGGGAGACTTAAAACAGAAAACATTTTCTACATGTTTTCCCCACTGTTGGATTTTTTTTTAGGAAATAAACATTAATTAACTCTTTTAATCTACTAAACTGTTTCCATATACTTGGATATGCTGAGTACCCACACAGAAGGCCAACATTTCCTACTGCTATCCTGAAGCTATCCTGTGTGGTTAGATAGTAAATGGTATTTCAGAAAGAAACAGCATTTTAGGTCAGGTAGAAGAGGAGACAGTAGTGGAGAAAGAGAAAGAATAACCTGTAAAGTAGAAAAAAAGAAAAAAAACTAGAAGGGTGTGATATCATGGAAGTCAAAAGAGATGAATGTTTTAAGAAGCAGGGGATAATCCTCTGGGGTGAATTTTGTGTGTTTAGGTAAGATGCAGATAAAAACTGTTTGTTGGGTATTGTGATATGCTTGGTTGTTAGTGATTTGAAAAGAACAGTTCTAGTGAAGTGAGGGGAGAAGAATCTATATAGGAGTAGGTTAAAGACGCCCAATTTTTGGAACTATAACTATATACCTTGAAAAATATTCCTCTACAAAATCCTTAAAAAAGGCAGATAAAATACAGAAGACATTATTTTTTTAATATCTGAGCTCATAAGAAATTAAAGAAAATACTCAGTGGCCCAAATGGAAGAAGGACCTGAAAACTGAAATGTAATCACATGAGCTGATACTGTTGTAGCAGGAAGATGGATGGATGGATTACTAGTCTTGCTAAATAAGAGTTTGAATTTTTAAGGTTACACAAGAAAGGCTTTTAGCCTAGATGAAATTAAGGGTTAAAACTAGCACTGTGGTAGGCTGAATGATGGCCCCCAAAGATATCCATGTCCTGAATTCTGGAACTTGTGAATGTTACCTTATATGGCAAGAGGGACTTTGCAGATTTGAACTAAGGATTTTGAGTTGGGGAGATTATCCTGCATTATCTGAACGGGCCCTAAATTCAATCACATATGTCCTTATAAGAATGATACAGAGATATATTTAACTGAAGGCAACATAATAAAGCAAAGAGGAGAAATTTGAAGATTCTATGCTTTTGGCTTTGAAAGAGGAGTAAGGGACCCATGAGCCAAGTAATGCAGCTCTAGAAGCTGGAAAAGGCAATGGATTCTCCCTTTAGAGCCTCCAGAGAGAGTAAAACCCTGCTGAAACCTTGAGTTTAGCCCAGAAAAATTCACTTCAAACTTCTGGCCTCCAAAACTGTAGAATATATTCGTGTTGTTTTGAGCCACATAATTTTTGGTAATTTGTACTTAAGCCATAGGAAACACATACAAGGATTCACCCCATAAATTCAATACTATTGAAGGGTTATTCCCTGCATGCAAAAAGCACTAAAAATATAGTAAGAAATACAGGGAGATAATATGGAAGCATGTCTATTTTGGCCTGGGCTCTTTGTAAAATATAAAGGATTCCTTAAGAATTTACTTTTGAATTCAAACTTGTCCTCACATGAGTTTAGAGTTCATACTTACACTAACTGCATTAATGTGAGAGCCTGCAAGATAAAACACTGATTTAAAAAATGATTGCAGGGTGGGGGTAGCAGGCATAGCTCAGTAGTAAAGTGCATGTTTGGTGTGCATGAGGTCCTGAGTTCAATACCCACTGCCTCTGTTAAGGGAAAAAAAGTGACTGCAGAATTTTCATGTAAGAACAAAAAGCTAAGGATAGACAATATCCTCCTAAAAAAGAAGAACAAAGTGGAGGGACTTGTCCTGTAAGATGTCAAAAATGATTAAAAAGCTATAGTGAAAGAATATCATATGAGATTGCTCATATGTAGAATCTAAAAAAATAAATAAATAAATACAAAAAAAAAAAAAAACAGACTCATAGACATAGAATACAAACTTGTGGTTGCCAAGGGGGCGGAGGGTGGGAAGAGACAGACTGGGATTTCAAAATGTAGAATAGATAAACAAGATTATACTGTATAGCACAGGGAAATATATACAAGATCTTGTGGTAGCTCACAGTGAAAAAAATGTGATAATGAATATATGTATGTTAATGTATAAATGAAAAACTGTGCTCTTACACTGGAATTTGACACAACATTGTAAAATGACTATAACTCAATAAAAAGTGTTTTAAAAAAGGCTATAGTAATAAAGACAGTGTGTTATTGGCACAAGGAAAAAAAATAAATGAAACACTATAGAGTAAAAGTAGACCCACATATATGAAAATTTGGTATATGACAGATGTGACATTGCAGAGACTTAATTTGAGATTGATCATGGTCTTAATATAAAAACTAAGAATATAATGCTCTTAGAACTACAGTATCTTTACAAATTTGGAAAGCAGAAATGCCTTAGTGCACAAAAAAGTAATAACAATGAAGAAGAAAGTATAAACTGGACTTCATCAAAATTAAAAATTTCCACTCATCAAAGCATAACATTAAGAAAATGAAAAGGTAATCCATAGACATGGAAACTATATTTTATATATGTACAGATCTGACAAAGCATCTATTCCCAAAATGTAAAGAGCTCCTACAATTCAGTAATAAAAATACAAATAATCCAATTTAAAAAAAATTGAAAAAGGCAAGAGCAGACATTTCACCAAGAATATATATACATATTTTGCCTATATATATACATATATATTTTTTGCCTATATATATACTCATAAGCACATGAAAAGATACTTAGCATCATTTTATATCAGGGAAATGCAAATTAAAACTCCTTGACGACATCACTTTATAAACACTAGAATGGCTAAAATTAAAGAAGACTTGGTGATTCCAAACATTTGTGAGGTTGAGGAGCAATTGGAATTCTCATATACTGCTAGTGAGGATATAAAGTGGTACAACCAATTAGGAAAAACAGTTTGGCTATTTCATATAAAGTTAAAAATACACTTACTCTAAAATCTAGGTATTTTACTCCTAGGTATACACTCAAGTGAAATGAAAGTATAGATCCATAAAAGGCTTCTACAAGAATATACATAACAGCTTTATTCATAAAAGCTCCAAACTGGAAAACATCCAAATGTACACTGACAAGTGAGTGGGGAATATATTATAGCATATTCATAGAGTGAATTAACAACTATTGATTTACATAACAATATGGATGACTATCAAAAATTATGTCAAACTAAAAAACCAGATACAAAATAGTACATAATATATGACTTTATTTATATGAAATTCTAAAACAGGCAAACCTAAGCTATGGTATTAGAGACAAAAGCAGTGGTAGAGGTGGTAGACTGACTGAAAATGGGCATATGGGAAGTTGCTGGTGTGGTAGAATTATTCTATATCTTGACTGGGGTAGTAATTATACAGTTGTATACATTTGTTCAAACACTTTGAAGTATACAAACTCTTTCTTTTATTGAATATAAATTACAGCCCAATTAAAAAATACAGACCTACTGGGACTCCAGATATTTGAGTTATCAAACTTTCAAATAGCTATGATGAGTAAGTAGATGAAACAAACATGAGAATTCTATCATATAAATAGTATATGGGGAGAAAGAGAGAGCATGCATGAGAGAGCAAGCACATTAGAAATTCTAAAACTGGAAATTATAGATAAAAATTCAGTGGTTTAGATGTAGTTGAAGGGAGAACCCATGAACTGGAAGAAAGTATCTAGAATGAGGTCCAGAAAGACAAAAAATATATAAAATAAATAAGAAAGAGAAACAACATATATGATTTATTAAGAAGGTTTAACATAGATATAATTGGATCCTAGAATGAGAGAAGTGAGCAAATGGTCCAAGAGCAATTTTTGAAGAGATAATGGCATAATGCTCTCCAAGCCTGATGAAGGACATAAAGGCACAATTACAAGAAGCTGCGTGAACCCAAGTAGGATAAGCTAAAAGACATGCAAACAGAGAGACATTATAATGAAACATCTGAAAGCAAAGAAAAAAATTTTAAAGTAGCCCAGGAAGCAAGTACATTGCCTTTAAAGTCATAATAAATAGACTACCAGTTGACTTTAACAGAAACAATAAAGAAATTTTCAGACAAAAAAAAAAAAAAACCCACTAAAAATTCATTATCACCAAACCCTCACTAAAAGGACTTCTTCAAGCCAATGGAAAATTATCTTGGAAGGAAGGTTTAAGATATGTTACAAAAGAATGAAAATAATAAATATGTAGGTAATGCTAAATGACTGTTGAATATATAAAATAATAACAATGGCTTATTGGGTATACATATACTTAAAATTAAAGAATAGACTGTAATGTAATCTGTATAATTTGAGATGGGAATACGTGGAGATAAAGTGTTGTAAGGAATTTTATTGTTAGAGAAATGTGTAAAAGTATCAATTAATACTTAATTTTCATGCAGACTGAAATTCTCATACATCTGATGGGAATATTAAATAGTACAACTACTTAAGAAGCCATTTGGCAGGCTCATATAAAGTTAAACATATGCTTACTGTATACTCATGCCATTCCATTCCTAGGCGTTTACCAAGAGAAATGAAAGCATACACTCTCACAAAGACTTGTATGTAAATCTTCTCAGCAGCTTTATACATAATAGATGAACACTGGAAGCAGTCCAGATGTCCATTAATAGGTGAATGGATAAATAAATTATGTTATAGAAATACAAAGGAATACTACTCTGAAATTAACAGGAATGAACTAGAGATAGATACAATAACATGAATGAACCTGAAGGATATTTTTTGGGGGGGTATGGTGATGCCTTTTTTATTTTTATTTTTATTTTTATTGAAGTATAGTTGACTTATAATATTAATTTCAGGTGTACAACACAGTGATTCAAAATGCTTACATATTATCCATTTAAAGTTATTATAAAATATTATCTTTATTCCCTGTTCTATAGAGTATATCCTTGTATCTTATTTATTTTATACATGGTAGTTTGTACCTCTTAATGCTCTACTCCTATCTTACCCCTCCCCACTTCTCTCTCATCACTGGCAACCACTATTTTGTTCTCTGTATCTGTGAGTCTGTTTCTGTTTTGTTATATACATTTGTTTATTTTCTTGCACCGAAAGGATATTATGCTGAGTAAAGGAAGCCAGATATAAATGAATGCATACTGTGTGATATTTATATCAAACTCCAAGTGGAAAAATCTAATCCACACTGAAAGAAAGCAGAACAGTGGTTACTTGGGGCCAGGGAGGGAATGGAATTGTCACAAAGGAACCTTTGCTGTGATGGAAGTATTCTATAGATGATACATAAAAAAAGTGTGGAGAGGGGTATCACCAGATGGTAGAAGACTCACAGGAGAACAGGGTACACAAGACTATGATGGTATAATGGTCTAAGGGGTACTAGAGATCAAGGAAAATATGGACCTTTACCTCTCGAGCTCTTGATTCTGAATGATCAACCACTATTTGAGAATCAAAATGGCATACTCAACAGGAGAGTCAGGTTTCAGTTAAGATCAAAAGAAGGATGTGCATTCAGAAAAGAGGTTGAGAAAATAGGTGAATTTGCTGGTCATAGAGCAGCAGAGTTGGAGAGTTGGAAGAGCTTAGGATGAAGGGGTTATAAAGAAGGAATGGAGGACTGGATCATAATCCATAATGTACTTTGTAAAACAGGATTAAGCCTAACTGACAATGAATAACAAAAAGCCTTGCCCTTGTGGTGGTGTCACAGCTCAACAGGTATATGAAATATTATTAATTCTGATTGTCTCCTGGTGAATGCTGTTGTTTGAAATGTTTTAATTTTTGTATCCCTAATACCTAACTTGTAAACCACAGCACAGACAGTTGTTAATGCTGGATAAAAGAAGAGAATAAAACTATACTGTTGAAATATAATATAGTTCCTGTAAGAAAAGTACATTGTTCACTGTGATGAGAGCAAATGTGGTGCAGTGTAATAGGCTATATATAGGCTGGGAAGAGGGGCCTACTCTGTGCCATGTATTGTGTTTATCGTTGAATAGATTGAGATGGATTATCCAAGGTCGCTTCTCTCAAGCAACTCCAGTTGGGTGGGACAGACATGCGTTATCAAAGAAGCATACTAGAATTTTAGACGTAAGGAAGGTAGTCACAAAAAAAAATTTATAGAAGAATCTAGAAAGAGAAGCACTGAGTGGCAGGCTTGCATCTCTTTTAAAATAACAAACCTCTTTGTCCATCCATGAAGTGCAGCAAATGCTTGATTGAGGGTCTTACAAGCTCTGACTAGCTAAGAGCTCTTTACAAGATGACAGTTCTAATTAAGCCTTAGAGACTAGAGCTCAAAAATAGCTACTGAGATATGGCACAGAAACACTTGCGTTGCAGTATAGTTCTCTCCATCCATGCTTTGGCACTGCTTTGAATGTTCCAGGGTGGACAGTTGCATTTGCTGATAACCATAAATGAGAAAACTTGTTTCTTCCATGAATCACTTCTTGCTCAGTGTGATCAGAGGGTTACTGAGCCTTGTATCCATTCTCAGAGTTTATCAGGCTACAAATTCAGATAGTTTGTTAAAAAGTACTAGCTGTGTGGCTAATTCCTGACAAGGCTTAAAATGTGTTTTTGCTAATCAGCCTTGATAACTCCCTACCTAGTTTGTCCAAAGGTGCTCCTTTAGGGTCTGTCTGTTGAAACTGTATTAAGTCTTTTCCAGTCTGGATTTTCATTTATTATAGTTAAATGTCTAAGTCAGGCACTCAAGGAAGCAGGATATGAAAGGAGGCTCCAGAGGCTGTAGCACACATGGCTGACTCTAGGGGTAGAGTTAATAGTTAATAGGCCTTATCTGCTTGCTTTTCTATATAACATCTCTCACCCCATTAGGACTTCCTTCCATGCCCTACTTGACCCAGGCTCATGAGACTCAGATTCCCCATCCTCTTGAGCTAGTCAACACTAAGAAAGAGGTTCTGACTATTCCTTCTCCCTCAATTCTGGATGACTTTGGGTACACAACTGCATCATCAGAATTCTGGGGGAGACAGTAGGGAATATTCATACATGGGGAGAATGAAGGCAAGCAGAGATTAAGGAAATTATCCAAGACACAAATCAAGTAAATGGAAGAACTTAGGACTTCTAACTTCTAGTGTAGGTATTCAAGACTAGAATACTATTGCACAGCAAAGGAAACCATAAGCAAAACAAAACGACAACCTACAGAATGGGAAAAAATTTTTGCAAAAGATGAAACCGACAAAGGCTTGATTTTCAGAATATATAAGCAGCTCATATGAATTAATAAGAAACAACCAAACAACCCAATTCAAAATTGGGCAAAAGACCTAAACAAGCAATTGTCCAAGGAAGAAATACAAATGATCAATAGGCACATGAAAAAATGCTCAATATCACTAATTATCAGGGAAATGCAAATCAAAACTACAATGAGGTATCACCTCACACCAGTCAGAATGGCCATCACAAAAGTCCTCAAATGACAAATGCTAGAGAGGCTGTGGAGAAAAGGGAACCCTCCCACACTGCTGGTAGGAATGCAGTTTGGTGCAGCCACTGTGGAAAACACTATGGAAATTCCTTAAAAGACTAGGAATAGACTTACCATATGACCTAGTCATCCCACTCCTGGGCATATATCCAGAAGGAACCCTACTTCTAAAAGACACCTGCACCCCAATGTTCATAGCAGCACTATTTACAATAGCCAAGACATGGAAACAGCCTAAATGTCTATCAACAGATGACTGGATAAAGAAGTGGTGGTACATTTATATAGTGGAATACTATTCAGCCATAAAAATGACAACATAACGCCATTTGCAGCAATATGGATGTCCCTGGAGAATGTCATTCTAAATGAAGTAAGCCAGAAAGAGAAAGAAAAATACCATATAAGATCACTTATAATTGGAATCTAAAAAAAATGAACATAAATGCAAAACAGAAACAGACTCATAGAGATAGAACACAAACTTGTGGTTGCCAAGGGGGAGGGAGGTGGGAAGGGACAGATTGGGAGTTCAAAATTTGTAGATATTGACAGGCATATGTAGAATAGATAAACAAGATTATACTGTATAGCACAGGGAAATATATACAAGATCTTGTGGTAGCTCACAGTGAAAAAGAATGTGACAATGAATATATGCATGTTCATGTATAACTGAAAAATTGTGCTCTACACTGGAAATTGACACAACATTGTAAAATGACTATAACTCAATAAAAAAAGTAAAAAAAAGACTAGAATACTATTGCTAACAATTATGAAATGTTAAAATGTGACTATAATTATACTACTATAATTATATAATTATGACAGTACTACTGTTAATAACAGTAAAAATAAGAGTAATGTTAATTATAGTAGCTGCTACTTGTTGAGTGATTACTCTGTTCCAGATATTGTGCTATGGGCTTTATAAACATTATCTCATTGGATTCACCAACAAATCCCTAAGTCTAGTATCATCACACACATTTTACACATGATAAAACTGATGCTTAGTGTGGTAAAACACCTTGTTCAAGGTTACATTACAAGTAGGTGGGATTGCCAGAATTTCAGTCTATTTCAGTTTGATTCTAAAGCTCATATTGTTAACCACAACACTATATAGCTCATATGTATATCTAAAATATGAATAGGTTAGAGAAAAAAAATTTAATAGAAATTAAGAGTTAATAAAAGGAAGTGTAAAATTTCATTTAATAAATGCCACCAAGGGAAAAAAAAAGCAATTGATTTAAAAGCAAGGTGTGGTTTGGCTAAAACTCCTAAGAAATAGATATTAGAATAGTTTTGGCTGTCACGAATTCAGTAGGATCTAGACTGTCGTGCAGCCAAAGAACCATTTTCCACAATAGTTTGCTGTGTTATTAGGAGAATAGTATTCACAGTAAGGGGAGTGAAAATCCTACTAAGGTCAGACCATAATCTTGGGCTCAGTTCTGATCTGTTCAGAAGAGAAGGACCAGAATGGGGAAGGAGGAGAAGCAAGAGAAGGAACTGGCCATGTTCATCTGGAGACGAACAAACTCACAAGGAACCATGGCCACCCTCTCCAACTTTCTGAAGGCCTGCCCTGGAAAGGAGTGTGCAGGCTTTTCTTTCTTGTGTTGCCAGAGAGAACTCAGATCAGTCAGTGGGCTAGGAGTTAGAGGAAGGCAGGTTTCAGTTCATAAAGTAGGTTTTTCTAATTAGAAAACTGTAACAATAAATAGGTTACCTACTCTTCAGTGGAAATGTTTAAGCAGAGATTAGAGGACAACTTCAGCAGTGCTATAGTAGAGTTTCCTATTCTTGTGGTAATTGGGATGGCATGCTTACTAGGTAGAACCATTCTGTTTTGAAATTCTCTGTTTTTTATTTTAAAGGGGCCATTTTGAGTGGGGCTTAGCTCCTTCTTTCAAGTAGGAAGTTGGTGATCTTGTCAGATATTCCCTAAATATCAGTGGCAACTGGTTCTCATTTTCTGTCTCCTCAGGTGTCACCACTGTTCTCACCATGACCACCTTGAGTATCAGTGCCAGAAACTCCTTACCTAAAGTGGCATACGCGACGGCCATGGATTGGTTCATAGCCGTCTGTTATGCCTTTGTATTTTCTGCGCTGATTGAATTTGCCACTGTCAACTACTTCACAAAGCGGAGTTGGGCTTGGGAAGGCAAGAAGGTGCCAGAGGCCCTGGAGATGAAGGTAAGGTACAGCAAGGGTGGGGGCTGGGAAGCACTCCTTGAGAGAACTGTATTGGAACCAGGAGTGGACAGCCTGCAGCCTGTGGGAACTGGCCAGGGCTGTGTGCTATTCACTGGGGTCATCAATCCAATTCTCAACTGGAGTGCTTCTTAGCAATGTGGAGTGTTTGCTGGGGCAAAGAAAAAAGGGTAGGTATCATAGAGGGCTGATGTCTTGTGGTGAGAGACCAAACCTAAGTGTGATACCACTGAACCCAAGGGGAACTTGTTTTGTCATACTTAGAAAGTCACCCAGAAGAGCAGACTTTATCTTCAACCCAGAGAACAGCCTCTAGGGCCACATCTACCCTTCAGTTTTCTAGTATGTTCCCATTATGGTCAAACAAAAGTGATCATCATTTCTCCTATGTATTTGCTTATTTTTTTCTCTCTACCTGTAAAGTTCTTCTCTTATTTTCCTCCCCGATAAGGATCTGCTCATCCTTTAAGACCCAGATGAAATGCTAATTTTTCCATAGACCTTTTCCAGAATCATACAGATAGCATTAGCTTTTCCTGGGGTGGGGGAAGGGTGCTCATGGGATAAAAAGCATTTATTTGTATTAGAGTTATTAGTCTGCTTCCTCACTAGACTGAACTTCTTGAGGGCAGGGTCTTGTCTGCATTCTTTCTTACTAGCCAGCACCCTTTCACAGCATCTGACTCATAATAAAAGCTGACTAAGTGTTAATTGTATTAGTGAATGGGTGGGAAGGAAGAAAAAAGAGAGGAAAAACCCCAATAAGCCACCTGGAATTGGTAGGAATAAAAAGCATGAATGCAATGAAATCAAGATTGTTGTCCCTGGCTGCTTTAAAAGAATTCAGATCTCTAGCTCTAGATGAAGACTATCCAAAGATGCTAAAAAGAACTGGCAGATGTGGCCCCAGAACCATCCTAGTACTCTTTGAAGAAACATGGAGAAGAGAAAAACATGAAGACTTTTCAAACTGGAGGAAAATATATATTCCATAGAATACAGACTGGTGAGTTAGAAAAATTTTAGAATAGATTTTAACTATTTATTTAGATAGAATTTATTAACTCCTTCCTGTAAATTATAAAGAACTAAGTGTATTTCTACTTCCTCCATCTACTCTACCATAGGAATTTATTGGTTAGTTTTATTATACTTAGTCTAGTTGTTACCTTTGTATCCTTAAAATATATTTACTCATCTAATACTTGATTTATCAGTTATAAACAGGATCTGTTGATCCCTCACCCACTATAAGATATAAGGAAATTATTATATTTATCCTATCTCACTTTCTCTCTGCCAGTCCCTGTCATCTCCCAAATTTTGTTTGTTGTACTACTATTTCTGCATTGTCAAGTTTTATAGCATTTACATGCTTTTATGGAGCCATAATCTCGATAGTTGATTGTCATAGTTCTATATTTAAATAGGTTCTCTTCTCAAAATAGTCCTTTAATCCACTTTTCCATTCATTGCTTAGTTACTTCAAGGCTATCCTCTAAAAGATTCTTTAAGAAGGGCTTATGGGAACCATACTTCCTACTATCTTGCATGTGTAAAATTATGTCAGTTATGTTTAGACTTGAATTATATTTGGGCTGTTGTACAATTCGTGGGTCATATTCTCTTTCTCTGATGTCTGCATAGAAATTGGTTGCTATACTCAGTTCTAGCATTGAATGTTGTTATGAAGAAATTTAAAACCAGCTTGAGAATCTCTCGCATAATAGGGGGCTTGATTTTATGGCCTAGAAGCCCATGTGAATGTGTCTTATTTACAAACTCCAGTTACTTTACAAGGATATATCTTGATTTATCTGTATGGATTTTTCTTAGGACAGCATGTTGCCCTTTAAGCCTATGGATTCACAACTGTCTTTGCTTCAGAGAAGCTTTCCTGAAACACATCTTTGCTATGTTATCATCCTAGAAGCACAGATTATACATATAATAGAACTTTGTCTTCTATATCTAACATTTTTCTCTAATAATTTCTAACTGCTATTTTTCATTTCATTTTTCTTATTTTTCTCAAGCCTGTCTTCCATGTCTCTGATCATTTTCAAGAGTGTAATTCTCCTTCATTTCTATAGTAGTATTATTTTTCCTTACATTAATTTTATGATTTCTGCTGACTTATTTTTTCATGTGTCCTATGATTTTTTGTTTTGTGTGTTGTTCCACAGTCCTTGATTGGTTATTTACCCTCCTTTATGCAACATATTTTGCATCAGTACCATATTAGTTTCTTTTTTTCAACTATCACTTGAAGTTATGTTAGAGGAGTTCTTTACTAGTCCTGCTATGTGTGAAAGTATCATTTTGGGGAAAGACTGAGAGAATGAGTAGGATAGTAGTGACTAATTGAGAATAAATCATTGAAAGTGAGTAGTTTGAGCATCAACTGTTATCTATATAAGTTCTTATAAGTAACCCACAATAAAGTACTCTATGTATGGTGCTCTGTGTGTGTATTATGCTATCCTTTAATTTTTCCAGTCTTTACCTGTTCTGCTACCTGTCGCAGTGAAACAGTATTCTGGGATGTTCTCACTACCAGCCTAAAAACTGATTTTTGTTTCAAAACAGAGTCATCTGTTTTCTTATGCAGGTTCTTCCACCCAACTTTTAGGACTTTATTCTTGCCTTGAAATCCAGAATAGTAGGCATCCTCAGTGTCTTCTTTACCCTGATCCAATTTTTACTGCATTTGGGAGCCCTTACTTTTTGGGATGAGGGTTAAAAATGCTTTCAATTTTTGTAGAAGATGGCGTTTTGGTTTCTATATCTCATTAGCCTTATAGTTTTGGTTGGTTTCAGAAAAGAAAAGGAAGCAAAGATGTCCTAACTCTGAGATATCAAACTGAAGGGTCCCTAGAATATATTACTAAACAGATGTTTTAAGAGAAGTTAGCACTAATCACTGACATCCAGCCTGAGTTCACTAAGAATAAATTATGCCAAAGTAACCTTAAGAAAATTTATGAAATGTTTACTAGACTGATGAACCAGGAAATATATAGACTTTATCAAAACATCTGACTAACTTTTTAAAATTATCTCTTCATTAAAAAGAAACAGCAGTTGAAAAAATAGTGCAATTAAACTGATGTAGTTGGTTGACCAATTGAAGTCTAATAGAATTGACTGATGGATGGACATCACCCTGAATGGACATTCCTGTGATAAGCCATAGGGCTTTGTCTTTGAGCTTTCCCTCTTAAATGCTGTCAGCAGTGACTTAAATGAAGATATATAAGGTAGGAGATTGAAATTTGTAAGCTGGCTTTAATGAATGCTGATTGAAGAGAAGTATCTTCTGAATTAGAATCAAAGAAAATTTCTAAAGTTTGAAAGAACATGCTGAAATCAAAAGATTAACATTTGCTAAATACAAAAGGTTCTTACACACAGATACCAAAAAATTAGCTATGGGATAAAAAGGTTTAACAAAAATTGAAATTATAAATAAGATGCTGGGATATATGGAAAAAGCAAAGCTTAATATAAGCCATCCATGTGGTATAACTCTTAAAAAGCCAAATCTGATTTGAGTTTAAGTTAAGAATTAACTAGAACAAGTGAGATGATAAGCCTCTTTTATTCTGTACATTGTTCCAGTTTGGTTAGTACAATGGAGAAGGGACAAATTCCTGAAGGGGATGATGATTGCTAATTTCAGATATCTGAAAGGTAGTCATGGATATTTTGTGGAAAATGTGGTAGACTTGTTTTTTTTTTTTTTTTCTTGTGACTGGGAAGAGGTGTGGAGGTGGTTTGAGAGTAGAGAGAGAACTAGAATACATTAAGAGACTGTAGATGTAGATGTCAAAAATGATGACTGTTTCTCCAGTTTTAAGGAGTGCTGAAAATGAAAAAAATGATTAAAAGAATCGTCTAAAATTCTTCTGCAAAGATGGCAATCTCAGTCTTCCTCTTTAGTCCTTCTCATTGTTAATCTATTTAAGTTATTGAAAGGATGCTGATTATAAGATTTGAAGAAAAATCTATGGAATGCATAAAATGGACCTCTAATGTGAGGGTGCCTTGCACTACTACACTGCTACAATATGAAGGAAGTAACAGTGAGAACCACTGACCCACAGGAAAAAATGAAGTGCATTGAAAGTAAAAATAGTGGAATTTAATCATAACCTATTTTCTTTTTCCTCCTTGAGAGAGACATGTAAAACATTATTTGCTTCATAAAGTTAGAATGGGTGAGCACAAAACTGTTTAGATCTAATATAAATGATTCAAAAATCTATTTCTGATCTTTACTATGATCAAGGATTAGATAAAATGTAAGGGGAAGGTAAAGGAAAGGAAAAGAAGGGATAGGTGGAAACAATCTCATTTTCAAATGAAGACAAATGACTACCTTATAATAGCAACCTGAAAAATAGATGAACTGTGAGCTTCTGTGGAACAACTATGTATTTTATCACTGCTTCCTTTAAAGACCCAACTAAAATGAGGGTAAAGAAATAAAATACATATAAACCCACAAGTACCAGGAGAACTGAAGAATGGATTTCAGTCAGACAAGAGATTGTAATCCCTTTTCTTTTTCTTTTTTAGAAAAATGAATGTGGAAAGAGAGGATAAAAAATGATTTGTCAAGATGGAGTGAGATAGAACCCCAATGAAACATAGTGTTTGAGGTGCTTGGTACAGTAGAGAATAAAGCATGAGGGTGCAATTAGGGTGACTGACTAAAAGTCTGTGTATGGAATAGTCAAGAATCCAGAGCCTGCCCAACATGTAAAATGTCTACAGCCAGATATATACTTTCCTGAAGAATAGCAGAAATTTCTCTTCTAAAGAAGCTGGAAGTCTCCAGAGAAAAGACCTTTACATACTGACATTTTAGAGTACCCCATAAAATGACCTCCTTCTAACCAATCTTAAATCATAGTTTACCAGCCAACAATCCCAGCTCAGGTACACTGAGCATATAGACATCTTTTATGTTGCCAAATAATATTGAAATACCAAGGATTATCAAAGTGAAATTTGCAATGTGAAAGAGGAAAGTAAAGATTAAAAAAAAATCATGGCAAGAACAGAGATAATTTAGGGAACTAAAGAGAATTTAAGAAAAATAAAACTACATTTTATCTTATATTTATAAATATATACATAAAATAAGAATATGATGCTAATATAAAAAGGAATCAGAGAATAAGGAAGAGCTCTTGAAATTAAACAGAATTGCCAAAATAAAAATTTGACTAGAAAGGTGGGAATATAAACTGAAGAAAATCTCCCTACAAGTAGAGTAAAAAGGAAAAAGTGGAGAATGTAAAAGAAAAGGTTAAGGGACTTAGAGATGAATCCAGGAAGCTCATCCAACTTAGAAACTACAGAAAGTGAACAGATAAAAGGGAGCAAAGGAAATTAATAAAGAACTAATACATCTTTTCAAGTAGAAAGACATAAGCCTCCAGATTGGAAGTGTCATCATAGGCCCACATAAAGTCACATCATCTTGAAATTTTAGAAAACCAGGGATAAATGATAGTCTAAAAAGATTCTATAAAGACAGTCAAGGTTATCTACAAAAAAATTATTAACAGAATGGTATCAAACTTCTCAGCTACATTGGAGGCTGGAAGACAGTGGAGCAGTAAATCTCATAAATCTGAGGGACAAATGATTTTCAATGTTGAATTCAGTGCCTAGCCAAAGTATCAATGGAGTCGAAAGGTACAATAGTTATTTTCAGACCTGCAAGAACTCTGAAATGTCACTTCCTATACATTCAACCTAAGGAAAATAATGGAAGATATGTTCTATGAAAACATGAGAGCAGAGCAAAAAAGAGAAAGACATTAGATACAGAGAAGAGGGTATCCAACAGAGGAGACAGATGAAGGGAATTCCTAACTTGAAAGCTATGCAGCAAGCAAACCTGGATAGGAACCAGTGCAGTTTGTAGCAAGAGGGTAGAGGTATTTATCTAGTCATTTATAATGACGTTACCACTGACTATTGATTGAACTAAAAAATTATTATAATTATATGGGCACATAGAGGAAGGGCTACATAAATGAGGTAAATCGTTACCATGAACAGGTGAATGGTACTGTGTAAAACTGATAGCAAAATAAGCATAGTACTTACAAATATAGAAATAACTATTAGAAGTATCAGCTAAAAGAATTAAAAATAATTATGAGTTGCTGCACAAGGTTGGGGTGCATGGGGGTAAGGGTTTTCTAGTTTTCATTATAAGCCTCTACATTTATTTCTTTTTAACTATGTGCACTATTACCTTGATGATATTTTTGAAAATTAAAAATAATAAAAGCAAATAAAAATGAAGAAACCTCTATATCTAAAAATAAGATAATTATTATTCTTAGAACTGCTTTTAAAATATTCATAAATTCTTACCTAAATTTTGAAAACATAATAATTCTTATGCCCGTTATCTTATTTTCAAATAAGAATATTTGAATGCTCTAGAATAATGTTTTATCGTATTCTACATTAGAAAAAATACTGAACTTCCATCTAGAGCTTGAAAAAGTTTAGTTTCTTATCATAAATGGATTTTAAATCTATGTAAAAACAGCCACAAATTGAGTCACCCCTTGCTATTTTCTCTCTGGGGTGAATGATACTCACTGTGGGTTAAGTTGTATTCATAAACTGGTGGTCTTCCCACCCTATTCTACAGTAGGCATAAATTCCCTGACAACAGTCATACTCCATCACTGGTAAATCAATTGAAACAAAAACAAACAAGGGGGTCGACCAAGATGGTATAGTACAAAGACCTTGAGCTCACCTCCTCTCATGGGCACACCAAAATCACAACTATTTGCAGAAAAAAAATTGATGAAGAAGACTGGAACCTACCAGAAAAGATGTTCTACAATTAGAGATATAAAGAAGGAACCAAATGAGATGCATAGGAAGGGTAGATTCGTGATATAGTCAAGTCCCATACTCCCAAGTGGGCGACCCACAAACAGGGGAATAATTTCAAATGTAGAGGTTATTCTGAAAGAGTAAGCAGTCTGAGTCCCGTATCAGGCTCCCCAGCCTGCAGGTCCTGCATGGGGAAGACGAGCCTCCAGAGAATTTGGCTTTGAACTCTAGTGGGGGTTAATTTTGGGAGCCCTATAGGGCTGGGGAAGATAGAGACTTCACTTATAAAGGGTGCACACAAAATCTCACATGGTCTAAGACCCAGGGCAGAAGTAGTAATTTCATAAGAGCCTGGGTCATATCTACTTGCTGATCTTGGAGAATCTCCCAGAGAGGCAGGAGATAATTGCAGCTGACACTGGGCACATAGATTTTTGGGAGCTTGTTCTACCATGTGGACACTGGTGCTAGCAAGGACCATTTTGGAATCCTCCCTCTAGCTTATTAGCCTCTGGACCCAGCCCACCCTGGTCCAACAACCTGTAGGCAAAAGTGCTGAGACGCCTCGGGCCAAGCAACTAACTGGGTGTGGACACAGCCCCACCAACAGACAGGCTGCTTTAAGACCCCCTGATCCCACAGCCACCCCTGGACATGGCTTTGGCTGCCAGAGGACCCATGACGTCGCCCCACACACCAGTGTGCATGCACCAGCCCCAGAATCCCCTGCACCATGCTCCAATGAACCTGCTCTAGCCTTGGGACCAGCCTTACCCACCAGCACACAAAAATAGTTAACAAAGTGGCAATAAGAACATACATATCAATTATTACTTTAAATGTAAATAGACTAAATGTGCCAATCAAAAGACACAGAGTGGCTGAATGGATACAAAAACAAGACCCATATATGTGCTAGCTACCTACATGAGATTTACTTCAGATCTAAAGACACACACATAGACTGAGGGGATGGAAAAAGGTATTCTATGTAAATGTAAATCAAAATAAAGCTAGGGTAGCAATACTTAGACAAAATAAACTTTTATAAAAACTGATACAAGAGACAAGGAAAGACATTATGTAATGATCAAGGTATAAATCCAAGGAGATAATATAGCTGTAAATATACACACCCAACATAGGAACACCCAGATACATAAAGCAAATATTAATGGGCATAAAGGGAGAAATTGACAGTAACACAATGATAGTATAAGACTTCAACACCCTACTTACATCAATGGACAGATCATCCAGACAAAATCAATAAGGAAACACTGTCCTCAAATAACACATTACACCAGATGGAATTATATATATATGTGTGTGTGTGTGTGTGTGTGTATATATATATAATTATATATAATATATAATATAATAAATAAAATATGTATATATGACATTCCATTTGAAAGCAACAGAATACACATCCTTTTCAAGTGCACATAGGACATTCTCCAGGACAGACCACATGCTAGGCCACAAAAAAGCCACAGTATGCTGCTAAAAAAAACAATGGATCACTGAAGAAGTCAAAGAGGAAATCAAAAAATATCTGGAGAGAAGTCAAAATGAAAACACAGCGATTCAAAATCTTTGGGATGCAGCAAAAGCAATTCTGAGAGGGAAGTTAATAGCAATACAAGCTTACCTCAAGAAACAAGAAAAATCTCAAATTAACAACCTAACTTTACACCTAAAGGAGCTAGAGAAATAAGAACAAAACTCAAAGTTAGCAGAAGGAGATAAATCATAAAGATCAGAGCAGATATAAATGAAATAGAGGCTAAAAAACAATAGAAAATATCAATGAATCTAAAAACTGGTTCTTTGAAAAGATAAACAAAATTGATAAAGCTTTAGCCAGACTTATCAAGAAAAAAAAAGAGACAGGGCCCAAATTAATAAAATCAGAAATGAAAAAGAAGTTACAGCTGACACCCCAGAAATGCAAAGGATCATAAGAGACTACTATGAACATCTATATGCCAATATAATGGACAACCTTGAAGAAATGGACAAATTCCTAGAAATGTATGTACATTCTCCTAAAACTAAACCAGGAAGAAAAAGAAAATATGTCTAAACTATTACCAGTAATGAAACTGAATTAGTGATTTAAAAAAAAATTCCCAACAAAATTACAGGACCAGATGGCTTCATAGGTGAATTTTACTAACATTTAGAGAATAGTTAACACCTATCCTTCTCAAACTGTTCCAGAAAATTGCAGAGGAAGGAAAGTTTCTTAACTCATTTTATGAGGCCAGCATCACCTACCAAAACCAGACAAAGATATCACACACACAGAAAGAAAATTACAGGCCAATATCCCTGATAAACATAGACGCAAAAATCCTCAACAAAATATTAGCAAACAAAAATTCAACAAAACATAAAAAGGATCATTACCATGATCAAGTGGGATTTATCCTAGGGATGCAAGGATTTTTCATTACCTTAATTTGGGTGTTTCCTAAGGAAACTACTTCCTCAGCTGCCATTGCAAGTGGAAGCCACCCTTCCATTTCTTCCTTGCTGCTTCCAAGTCATTACCCAGTCCTTTACTTCATGCAAACTGCTTTGCGCTTTGGTGCTCACCTCTCCTGGCTATCTTGCTCTCTTTTTCTTCATCATTTTACCAACATTATTTTCTCCTCCATGCTCATCTCATATGTAGGATTTTTACAACTAGTTTACATTATTTGCAATCACTCCAAGTTCCGTCTTTGTTTTTCACTTGGATGACCCATCAGACATTATAAACTAGAATTGAGCCTGTGGACAGTTCTAGCAAATGAGCTCTGGGTTTTCCACCTGTGAGCACTGCTGCTGTTTCCACCACCTTTTTCACATGCTTGTTAGCCATTTCCACATCTTCTTTGGGGAAATGTCTATTTAAGTCTTTTGCTATTTCTAAAATTGGGTTGTTTGGGGTTTTGTCTGATTTGTCTTTGAATACCACATAGAATATACTCCATTACTTTGCCCCCTTCTGATAACTGGGGTTCAGGAAAGTTGGATGGCTGTTAGAGGATTAACACAGAGGAACTGTACCACATCTGCATATACTCTGAGGTCCTGGTAGTTTCAAGAACATTCATGGCTTCAATTAACCCTCTATTTAGCACTTCTAGAAATAATAAACATGAGTACCACCTGAGGAAAACTCTTGAGTTGGACATGCATTGGTACATGAAAATGTTCATTATCTCATCCCAAAATCCACATGAGGTGCCTTTCTATAAGGAAAAGTGTCCTTGTCCTGGAGTCAGACTGCTTGGGGGAATTTGGAAGAGTCAATTTCAGCTTGGGGAATTTACCCCAGGATGAATTATAGAGATGTGCTTTCTGTATAGAAGTCAAGGCTCAGGAGGAACAAACTGAAAATCACATCAAGAATCTTCAGTTGTTCGGGTGGGGGGCATTTTTCATTCTGTAAACATCTACCATATGCCTAAGAACCAGGCACTTGGCTGGGAGGTAGGAACAGAATTGTAACTTGGTGAAACTTAAGTCACTCTAGTTTGTATCTATCAAATTCCAGGGCATAGAGAATTATCAGAAAACTAGATGCAGAAATGGGAATTATTAACCATTAATCTCTGCTTACTGCTTCTGTCTTCTCAGCACAACAGTTTTTGCTTTGATATTCCTTCTTTGACAATTTAGGTAAAAATTATAGCGGCTGATTAAAATGTACCATGATGGAAAGGGCAAGGGAAATTAAAAGGTAATTTTCTTTTATTACTTAAGAAAAATCTGTGATTAAATCAACTGCTGCTTCCCCATGTATAGAATGCAAAGTGCCTACAGAGCTAAAGAAAGAGTTTGCTCTTTGGAATCATTGTTTCAGAGACTAGGTCATAACCAGATTATAACTGAATGAAATAACTTATGTGAAAGCTTCTAGCAAAGTCAGGGTAGTAGTTTTTTCTTTCCTTTTTTTTTTTTTTGTCTACCCATGGGAGAATAAAAAGAGATTACTAAGCAAATTAATAAGTAAGCAGGCAAACAAGTGAAGTGTTCTTTTATTTAGTAGCAGAGGCACTTAGCAGCAGGCCTCTATTCACACAATGAATTTTCTAATTATAAATGAGTCCCATGCAGTATTTAAAGCATTTACAAGGTTCTTAGAAGCCTTAGGGTTCTGTCCCCCTTCCACTTACACCAATACGACTATAACCCTCAAAGAGAAAGAACAATATTGCTTTTTAAATGTCCTGTTAGTCAGACTGTTCACTTACTTTAAACCAACACCCCATCCTTTGTCCCATTTCCCCCTCCCTGATTGAAAACCCTGAAGCCAGCACAGGAAGGCCTCTGCCATGCACACTATCATCCAACTAAAGCAGACATCTGGTCATCCATCAAATAAGCAGTGCCCATGGCCTTGTACTGTCCTTTGCTACATCTTCATGTGATGAACTCCTGCCCATCTTTTGCAACGCAGCTCACCATCCTCATTGCCGTCTCTGAACCACCTTTTCCAGCACCTGTAGGTACGTTGCCCCTCCCTCTACTGAATTCCCATCACATTTTGCTCATATCATTTAGAAAACTGATCACATTATATGGCAATGATGTGTTCACAAGAATCTCTCCCCTACTGGACTGCAAACTCCTAGAAAAACAGGGACTAAGAGTGACTGACCTTCCCTACCTATCCCTAAACAGCTAGCAGATTTCTTGGCCCAGTAGATATTCAGTAAATATTGGGGAAAAGTTATTATTTAGGATCAGGAAGATAAATGGCAGTGTGGTCTAAAAGAAAAAAAAAAGATCACAGTAGTGGGGATTCTGAAATAAAGGAGAAAAGAAATAGAAGGATATTAGGCAAAACGGGGTCAGTAAGAGAGGGTGGGATTAGAGCATCCCAGGAAGGAAACAAGTAGAAAGTGGAGAAGTAAAGTAAAACAGATGCTGGGGAACAAAGTAACAGTGAGAAAGGGAAGAATGTTAGGTGTGTTAAATTAGGGCAACACAATTAGGCATCACTTGTCGTCAAACAAGCACTCTTGGGCATTTTTGAAGCTCATCTGTTCCCACCTTTTCCTAGAAACAAAGAGGAGTGGAAGGAAGAAAAGGTCAGAGTGGGACGTGAGGCAACAAATACTGAGCTCAGCCACTGCCTTTGGCCTCCCATTTTCCTCAAGTCTCTCTCTTCTGATCCAGGCCTGAGCTTTGTCTTCTTTTCTCTTTTCTACACAAAAGGTCTGTGTATACACAAGTCATATATGTGAGAACAAATGGGCACCTGTGTGTATGTTTGTTTTGCCATTGAGTTTATTTTATTTTTACTCTGGAAAAACAGAACAAAAGAAAGAGCAGTGTCATAGCAAGCCCCTAGCGTCCCTGACTTGGCTGTGTCAGAGGGAAGCATCTGCATAGCTCCCTGGGGAGGCTGTAGCTCCTGCCTTCAGCCTTGCAAGAGTGGACATTTACAGTGCATGAAGGGTATGATACTGTTATAATGATGCATGTAAACATGCCATGGTATTTATGTGTCTTTAAGACGAAATGACTTTCAGACTCACCGAGCTCTCTTCCTCACAGGAGGTGTGCCACTTGATGGTTGAAGCCTTTTGGAGTTATTTCTCGGGTAACCAAAAAGTATCTTGTACCTATAGAAAGCAGTACACTGCAGCCCTGGATAAAAGTCCGGAGCCCAGGTGGCTAGTGTGGGCTCTGCCACTCAGTCTCAGGCTGAGATTTCTCATCTGTCAAATGGGAATAATCTCACACACTTACCTCATGGGGTTACTGTGAGGATCAAATCACATGATTATATAAGATCCCATATGTGACCAACATTTCACAGTTTTCCAGTGATTTCTACTACCATTCTTCCATCTGATCCTCTCAAAAACCCTTCCAAATATCTTGATCCTCATTTTACAGATGAAGAAACTAAAGCTCTAAGAGGAGACACGACTTGGTCAAAGCCAAATAGCTAGTAAACCAGGTAGTTTTCTGCAAGTTTTCTGTTTTCAAACTGATCTTTAATTACCCCTAGACACAAACCTGGCTACTCAGCACTATTGGCTTCATGGCCCCTCTTTCCTAACTTCCCTCATGACTCCTCCTCCCCACAGCCTCTGAAAGTGTTCTGTATAATGAATTAATTAGCTTTTGTTTTGTTCCCCTACTTTTTCTGGCCCCTAGAAGAAAACACCAGCAGTCCCGACAAAGAAAACCAGCACGACCTTCAATATCGTGGGGACCACCTATCCCATCAACCTGGCCAAGGACACTGAGTTCTCCACCATCTCCAAGGGCGCTGCTCCTAGTGCCTCCTCAACCCCAACAATCATTGCTTCACCCAAGACCACCTACGTGCAGGATATTCCGACTGAGACCAAGACCTACAACAGTGTCAGCAAGGTTGACAAAATTTCCCGCATCATCTTTCCTGTGCTCTTTGCCATTTTCAATCTGGTCTATTGGGCCACATATGTCAACCGGGAGTCGGCTATCAAGGGCATGATCCGCAAACAGTAAATAGTGGCAGCACTGCAACCAGAGCACTGTATACCCTAGGAAGCATCCAGGCACCCAAATCCCAGGGCTCCCCTTCATATGTTTCAGGTTTCTTCCTTTTTAACCCTCTACCAAGCCATGACTCTGAATTAATGTTTATGAATCTCAATGAAGAAAAACAGTAACAACAGAAAAAATTACTTGTCCCTCTAATATTGCTGAGTATATCCTCACTGGAGGCAAACACTGCCATTTGTCCAGTTACTCATTTTAGTCTCCCAGGCTCCCTCAGCTGAGGGCACTGCATGTATTTTATTGCACTCTGCCCTCTACAGAAAGAATAGGAGACTCTATGACCTGTAGTGAGAGCCTTGGCTATTTGAGAGGTCCAGACTAAGGAGATTGTTGACTGGTCCAGATCAGATGATTCTGACTCACTAGGGAGCCAGGCTGGGATATCCCATGTGGTCCTGCCTGCCACCTCCCCTGTCTACAGCATGGCCCACTAGCCATAACTACTGATAGCAAAGGCAGGAGCCAGTGCTAACCACTGCACATGGCCCACAACCTGTTTATTGGCTTGGAGGTTAGTGGGGACAGTTGAGGCTTAACATTTTGTACCATGTATGGCCAAAACAGATAGAACCATTTGGGCCAGCCTGGCAACAAGATGGCTGGTGACCTGCCATGCCCAGCCCCTCAGGAAAATAGTACCTTATTTGGTATATCTCTCCTCCAGGAAAGCCCTTTTCTCTCAAGCCCATTGACCCACCCCATGTACTCAGCTGGACATTGCTTAGCTTGGACTCATTACTGCCTGCAAACTCTTTAGGAAAAGGATCGAGTATTTTTTTTTTAATTTATACTGAAAAGGGACATATAGAAACAAGATATTTAGTCAAATGCCTACACAATAATTTTTTTAAAGATTAGAGAGATAGAAAAGTCACCTCTGTGCCAAGGCAACTAGTCTGGATGGGGCAAGAGATTTAGGCTGAGTGGTAATTGAGGCTTGAAGTCTGGCTCAAAAAAGAGGGCTACTGGCAGGTGAAAGTCAAATTCTTCCTTCCACACTCTCCACACTCCTAACCATAGCCCCAGCCCAGGAAGTTTCAGGGACCTCTTATCCTCTGTTGATGCCGATTTGAAGAGGGGTGAATTAGAGTCTATTTGACTTTGAGTCAACTAAATCATTAACTTTATTACTAGTTTGATAATATATTATTTAGGGGCTATTCGATCTCATTTGTTCTTAGTATGAGTGAAAGGGACAGTTATAATTGTAAAATTTTTGTAAGGTAGATAAACTGATAGATAAACTGAGTTTCAGATGTTTGAATGACTTACCTAGGTTCCTTGCAAGTGTCTGTAAGAGAAAACTATCATGTGCCCCTTTCCAATAGCCAAAATAAAGATAGGACTGAGAATCCTGGTCTGCCTTGACCTCAGAATCAGCACAATCTCAACAGGTCTGCTGGGTCCTGAATTCAGCTTGGTTGGACACCAAAAAGATTTTTAGAAAGTCCTAATGTGTCACTCAAGGAGACCACTTACAATAGTCATGGCTCAAGGGAATAAGATTAAGATGGCAGCCCCAGCCACTAGTCCAGACTATCCTAGAATCCCTAAGTAATGCCAAAGCGGGCACCAAAATCAGATTCTTTCTGCCCACTCCCTGAACAATGCTCCTAAGTGTCTATCATTAGCTGCTGGTTGCTTTTTCACCCATCCTTCCCCCATACTCTGCTTCCTTGCCATTGCTGGGATAACGCATGCCAGTCCTATTATTCCTAAGACTGTATCTGTAGGTAAATTCATGACTAGAAGAGTGTAGTGTTGTGGATATGTGGGGATGGGGGGTGGGGTGGGTGGGGCTGTTAATGATTGTCCTGTTAATGATTGTCTTAAGGAATTTAGAATGGAAGCCTGACCTTTGCCTCTCTGTAGAAATTGTGTTTCCAAATGCTTTGGTGCAATGTTTAGTGGCTGTTTATTAAACTCTTTCTGAATTGTACTTGGACTAGAGAACTTTTTTTGGTTACTCTTTGCCTAACACAGGCAGTACTCTGTTTTTGGCCTTCACTCCTATTCTTACTTTCTACTTCTTAACACCATTGGAATATGCTGGAAAAGAGTATCCTAAGAACAAGAGACCTATTTAAGTGATCCAAAATGGAACACATATGAAAATATAGCTTTGATTGACTTAGGAGTTTTATTACCAAAAATGACAGAAAACAAACACTTGCATTGCTTCCTCCACTAAATTCACACAGCCCCAGAAAATAGAGAAAGGTATTTTCTTTGCAATTCTAAAGGCTTTTTTCTTTTCTATTGATTATTAGTTCCCTGAGGCAATAATTCCTAGAGGTAACACTTACTAGGCAGAAGGAGAGTAAGTGTCTAGCTGGTTAAGCCATGTGTTGGGAAATGGATGATGACCCTTATTTGTTACAGAGTTAGGAAAAATCTGGGAAATAATCTCATGAGATGTGCTTGAGGAAATCACCTGGCTCCTAAGGGATGAGGAAAATCTCCTTGGGAAAGCATTTCAAATCATATAAGAGATTTTCTTGTCTGAAATAAGATTAGAGACTCGGACGATTTGACCCTTGGTCCATATTCTAGCCATGTGGTCATCTAATGGGTGCCCTGCTGCTGCAGCAATTTTCATACTCCCTAACCAAATCAGCCATACCCCCAGAACAACCATGTGAGGCACACATGGTAGCCTCCCTAGCAAAATTGCCTGATACCCATATTTAAATTTTGTTTCCTTGAGAGCCTTCTAAAACCACTTTGCCTCTGAAAACTATTCCCCTAGTTTTAGGCGAAAACCGAAGCTGTTCCCATCAGTACTTCTGTTGCTAAGCTCCCCTAGAGTTTGAAACCCTACCCTAAACTGGGACCAATATTGTGGCCTTAAGTATTTTATGGTATTTAGTGCTTCAGAGACATATCCCTAGCACTTCTAGAGGCTGCTGGAAGAATGTGTAACATAGAGTATGCACTCAAATACGTATGAATAAATGAATGCTAATCCAGATCAGAACTACATGGGGGAGGGTTTCTTCAGGATGGTATTGGAAAGACTAACTAAACCATGATCAATGGAGACTAATGGGAGCAAATAAATGCAATGTGCAGCCTTCTAAAGAAGCAAAAAGCACATCCAACTACTAATAAATGTGCTCTGTTTTAAGTCATTTTAAATAGCTTTTTTCTACTGTTCACTGCTATGAGCTTTTAAATCTGGGGTGTTCATTTAATGACCTATTAGTTCCTCGTGCCAAAGTATAAAATACTGTGGGCAGGAGAGCAAGGCATGACTGGACATCAGGATGTGTTTGTGTTATAACACCCTCAGTCTATGCTTGGGAAGGAGGCCCTCTGGAACTCTGATTCCTCCCAAGAGGTCTAGCAGGAGATGGAATGAATGAGAGGGGAAATGAAAGAGGAAGAAAGCACTTGAGGGGAATTCTGTCAAAGGGGCCTAGAACTGGAGGCGGGGATTCCTCTTCAGTCTCAACAGTATCTAATTACACAGGCTCCCTTTCACCTGGAAACATTAATCGTGTGACCATCCACTGGAGTGAGGCTAAAGGCACCTGCCTTGTTGACTATAGGCAAGATGCCCTCTGGAACCTCCTGCCTTTTCCATCAGAGAGCATCTGGACACATTCTGCTTTGCTTCTGCCTCAGCTCCAACAATCTGATATCATGAGGAAAGCACTGAAAAGAGTAAACATCTGGATTTTATCCAGGGATCAATTCCATATCAGTTGTTATGTGATATTGGGCAAGTCCTTCCCCTGAGCTAAGACTTAGTTTCCCTGTTAGTAAAATGGGGTTCTGATGAGAGCCAAGTTAACTAAAGAGTACCATTTCCAACAGTTGTCCTGGTGGTCCACTCTGCCCCGAGTGTCACCACATCCTGGGCCCACCACACCAGCCCAACCTAGGAACACAAACCCCATCCTTTGGTTGCCTATCACACAACTCACATGGGTTGGCCACTTCAAAAGAATTTGATTAAACCCTAAATAAAGAATCTATAGGGCTAAACCTTGGAATGCAGGGACCAAACTCACAGGTGTAGTAGTGACCTCCTCACCATCCCACCCCCATCCTTATCCTTGGCCTTAATTTCATGTGATGAGGGACAGGACCATTAGTGGCCCAGTAGCAGTCCCAGCATAGGAAAAGTTGGGTCCTAAACTGAGAAGATTAAGCAAGGTGCTGGTACCAGGCAGGGGGGCCCTAGGTAGGCCAAGAGTAGAGACTGGGAACAAAAAATACCTCCTCCTTTGTTTTTCTTCCTCCAAAGGTTCAGCTTAGTGGAGAACAGAAACTTTCAGAAGGGAACTCACTAAACTTCTTGTGATCAAATCAACAGAACTCATGGGATCTGCACACACCATCTCTCCCTTCCCTTCTGTCACAGGCAAAAGACTGCCCTCCTCTGTCTGAGGCCAGTCCCTTCCTTATTCTTCATGCCAGCTCCTCTCTTCTAAAAGAATTCTACTTTTGTTACCTGTTCTCAGCGAAGCTGCTGTTGCTGAGTCACCACGGCCCTGGTTACTAAAACCTAAAGGCATTTTTTAGTTATGTTACTTGACCTGTCAGCAGCATTTGACACTGTTGACAATAACTTGATTCTTTGGTTTCCATGACACCACAGTCTCCTGACATCCCTGCTTTTTCCCCCTGCTACCTTTCTGTTTCTTGTGTTTTTTTCTATGCCACTTCGCCTATCCCTTAAAGGCTGGGGTTTCTCAGTGTTTTTGCTCTTCTCTTCTCACTCTACACATTCTCCCTGAATGATCTCATATGTCCTGATGGCTTCAGTTACCACATATTTCAGTTATCTTTTGTTGTGTAACAAACCGTTCCCAAATGTAACAGGATAAACAACGATTTATTATTCACATGGGTCAGGAATGTGGACAGGACACAGCACCAATGGCTTATCTACTTCATGATTCCTGGCACCTTGATAGTAATAGTCAAATAAGCAGGGTGACTTAATTGACTGGAAACTCTAAGGAAGGAGGATCTACCTTCAAGTTCCATGTGGCAGCAGATTCTGTGGTGAGATGAAGGCATATTAGTTGCCCAGCTCCTGTCCTATTCAGCAAGAAAAATGTTGGGTCCCAAACTGTGAAGAGGAGGGAGTTTTGGGTGCCAGTCTAGGGGGTGGAGTCCTTCACTCACATGTCTGGCAGCTGGGCTGAGATGGTCAAAGGACAAGTTCAACTGGAACTATTGACTAAACCACTTATACCTGGTTTTTCCTTACGGCTTCTCACAGCACAGAATCTGGCTCTTGAAAAGCATCTCCAGAAGGGGCCTCTGGAGAACAAGCATTCTAAAAAAGCCAGGTGGAAGCTTCATGACTTTTACTGTCCTAACATTGTAAGTAGGTGCATTCTGTTGGTTACAACAGAGTCACTAAAAGCAGCCCTGATTCAAGAGTTCAGGTGTAGACCTCATCTCTTAATGGGAGGAATACCAAAGAATTTAAAGACATGTTTCAAAACCACCACACTTCCTTTTTGCTCATGACTGCCAAATCAATATCTCTAGCCTAGTACTTTCACTTCAATTTTTTTTTACATTTTCTGTATTGAAATATACTCATTTTACAATGTGTTAATTTCCAGTGTAGAGCACAATTTTTCAGTTATACATGAACATACATATATTCATTGTCACATTCTTTTTCACTGTGATCTACAAGATCTTGTATATATTTCCCTGTGCTATACAGTATAAACTTGTTTATCTATCCTACATATGCCTGTCAGTATCTGCAAATTTCAAACTCCAGTCTGTCCCTTCCCACCCTCCTTTACCTTGGCAATCACAAGTTTGTATTCTATGTCTGAGTCTGTTTCTGTTTTGTATTTATGTTCTTTTTTTTTTTTAGATTCCACAAATGAGTGATCTCATATGGTATTTTTCTTTCTCTTTCTAGCTTACTTCACTTAGAATAACATTCTCCAGGGACATCCATGTTGCTACAAATGGCGTTATCTTGTCATTTTTTATGGCTGAATAGTATCCCACTGTATAAATATACCACTATTTCTTTATCCAGACATCTGTTGATGGACATTTAGGTTGTTTCCATGTCTTGGCTATTGTACATAGTGCTGCTATGAACATTGGGGTGCAGGTGTCTTTTGGAAGTAGGGTTCCTTCTGGATATATGCCAAGGAATGGGATTACTGAATCATATATTAAGTCTATTCCTAGTATTTTGAGGAATCTCCATACTGTTTTCCACAGTGGCTGCACCAAACTGCATTCCCACCAGCAGTGTAGGAGGGTTCCCTTTTCTCCACAGCCTCTCCAGCATTTGTCATTTGTGGGCTTTTGAATGATGGCCATTCTGACTGGTGTGAGGTGATACCTTATTGTAGTTTTGATTTGCATTTCTCTGATAATTAGTGATATTGAGCATTTTTTCATATGCCTATTGATCATTTGTATTTCTTCCTTGGACAATTGCTTGTTTAGGTCTTTTGCCCATTTTTGTATTGGGTTATTTGTTTTTTTCTTATTAAGTCATATGAGCTGCTTATATATTTTGGAAATCAAACCTTTGTCAGTTTAATCGTTTGCAAAACTTTTCTCCCATTCTGTAGATTGTTGTTTTGTATTACTTATGGTTTCCTTTGCTGTGAGGAAACTTGTAAGTTTAATTAGGTCCCATTGGTTTATTCTTGCTTTTATTTCTATTGCTTGGGTAGACTGCCCTAGAACATTTTTCAGATGTATGTCAGAAAATGTTTTGCCTATGTTTTCCTCTAGGAGGTTTATTGTATCTTGTCTTATGTTTAAGTCTTTGATCCATTTTGAGTTTATTTTTGTGTATGGTGTAAGGGAATGTTCTAGCTTCATTGCTTTACATGCTGCTGTCCAGTTTTCCCAACACCATTTGCTGAAGAGACTGTCTTTATTCCATTGTATATTCTTGCCTCCTTTGTCGAAGATGAGTTGACCAAAAGTTTGTGGGTTCATTTCTGGGCTCTCTATTCTGTTCCATTGGTCTATATGTCTGTTTTGGTACCAATACCATGCTGTCTTGATGACTGTAGCTCTATAGTATTGTCTGAAGTCTGGGAGAGTTATTCCTCCAGCCTCTTTCTTTCTCTTCAGTAATGCTTTGGCAATTCTAGGTCTTTGATGGTTCCATATAAATTTTATTATGATTTGTTCTAGTTCTGTGAAATATGTCCTGGGTAATTTGATAGGGATTGCATTAAATCTGTAGATTGCCTTGGGCAGTGTGACCATTTTAACAATATTGATTCTTCCAATCCAGGAGCATGGGATATCTTTCCATTCTTTAAGTCTTCTTAATTTCCTTCATCAAAGTTTTATAGTTCTCTGTGTATAAGACTTTCACCTCCTTGGTTAGATTTATTCCTAGGTATTTTATTACTTTGGGTGCTACTTTAAAGGGGATTGTTTCTTTACTTTCTCTTTCTGTTGATTCACCATTAGTGTAAAGAAATGCAACTGATTTTCGAGCATTAATTGGTAACTTGCTACCTTACTGAATTCTTTGATTAGTTCTGTTAGTTTTTTTTGTGGGCCTTTTAGGGTTTTCTATATATAGTATCATGTCATCTGCATATAGTGACACTTTTACCTCTTCCTTTCCAATTTGGATCCCTTTTATTTCTCTCTCTTGCCTGATTGCTGTGGCTAGGACTTCCAAGACTATGTTGAATAGGAGTGGTGATAGTGGGCATCCTTGTCCCAGATTTTAGTGGGAAGCATTTGAGATTTTCACCATTGAGTACTATGCTGACTGTAGGTTTGTCATATGTAGCTTTTATTATGTTGAGGTATGTTCCCTCTATGCCCACTTTGGTGAGAGTTTTTATCATAAATGGGTGTTGAATTTTATCAGATGCTTCTTCTGCATCTATTGAGATGATCATGTGGTTTTTGTCCTTTCTCTTGTTGATGTGATGTATTACATTGATTGATTTGTGTATGTTGAACCACCCTTGTGTCCCTGGGATGAACCCTACTTGGTCATGATGTATAATCTTTTTTATGTGTTGTTGGATTCTATTTGCTACTATTTTGGTGAAGATTTTGGCGTCTATGTTCATCAGTGATATTGGCCTATAATTCTCTTTTTTTGGTAGTGTCTTTGCCTGGTTTTGGTATCAGGGTGATGGTGGCTTCATAGAATGAGTTTGGGAGTATTCCCTCCTTTTCAATCTTCTCAAAGTTTGAGAAGGCCTGGTATGAGTTCTTCTTTGTATGTTTGGTAGAATTCCCTGGTGAAGCCGTCCAGTACTGGACTTTTATTTTTAGGGAGGTTTTTTATTGCTAATTAGATTTCATTTCTAGTGATTGGTTTGTTCAAGTGGTCAGTTTCTTCTTGATTCAGTCTTGGTGGACTGTATGTTTCCAGAAACTTGTCCATCTCCTCTAGGTTATCCATTTTGCTTCCATATATTTTTTCATAATATTCTCGTATGATATTCTGTATTTCTATTTTATTAGTTGTAATTTCTCCATTTTCCTTTCTTATTTTGCCTATTTGTGCTCTCCTTTTTTTTTGTTTGTGAGTTTGGCCAGATCATTGTTGATTTTATTTACTTTTTCAAAAAACCAGCTTTTGGTTTGATTGATTTTTTTCTAGTTTTTTACTCTATTTTACTTATTTCCTCCTGGATCTTTATTATTTCCTTCCTTCTGCTGACTTTTTGTTTTTTTTGCTCTCCTTTTTCTAATTTTTTAGCTGGTGGGTTTGATTGTTTATTTGAGATTGTTCTTTTTTGAAGAAGGCCTTTATCTCTATAAACTTCCTTCTTAGTGCTGCCTTTGCTGTGTCCCATAAATTTTATGTCATTATGTTTTCATTTTCATTTGTCTCAAGGTATTTTTTTTAATTTCAACGTTGATTTCATCATTTACCCATTGGTTTTTTCCATGCTTTCCTTTTCTTCTCCTTTGTTTTCCTGTAGTCTAGTTTCATGGTATTATGGTCAGTAAAGATGCTTGAGATGATTTCTATCTTCTTAAAATTGTTGAGGCTTCTTTTGTGCCCAAGTACATGATCAATCCTAGAAAAAGCTCCATGTGCACTTAAAAAGAATGTGTATCCTATTTTTGGGGGGTGTAATGCTCTGAAAATATCCAACAAACCTAATTTTTCTATTGTATCATTTAATTTCTCTGTTGCCTTACTTATTTTCTGTCTGGAAGATCTGTCTAGTGATGCTAATGCGGCGTTAAAACATCCGCCAATGATTGTATTCCCATCAATGTCCCCCTTTATCTCTGTTAGTAATTGTTTTATGTACTTAGGTGCTCCTATATAAACTGCATATATATTAATGAGTGCAATATCTTCATCTTATATTACTCCTTTAATTATTATAAAATATCCTTCTTTATCTTTCTTTATACCTTTGTTTTAAAGTCTATTTCATCTGAAATCAGTACTGCTATACCTGCTTTTTTGGCTTTTCCATTTGCATGGAATATCCTTTTCCATCCTTTCACTCTCAATCTATATGTGTCCATCTCCCTAAAGTGGGTCTCTTGTATGTAGCATATTGAAGGTTCTTGCTTTATTATCCAGTATGCCACTCTATGTTTTCTGAATGGATCATTTAGTCTATTAACATTTACAGTAATTAATGATAGATGTGTGTTTATTGCCATTTTGAACTTATCTTTGCAGTTTATTTGGTATTTCCTCTTTGTTCCTTTCTTCTTCCTTTTGTGGTTTGGTAATTTTCCTTTGTATTAGCTTGGATTGTATTTAGTTTTTGTTACTCCCTTGTAAGTTTTTCGCTTGTGGTTACCCTTTTTTGTAAGTCTATTTACCCATTACTATAACTGTTTTTATTAAAGAGATAGTAATATAAGTGCAAAATCATCTGACTGAGAACAAAAAATTTAAAGAAGAAAAAAAACCCTCTATATTTTCTTGCTTCTCTCTCCCACTCTTAATGATTTAGATGTCTTCTTTTACAATTTCGTGTTTATTCTATTTGTAATTCATGGTAGTTATCACCTTTCCATTTATGATTTTCTCATTTCTGTAGCATCCTGCTTCTTTTCTTATTTAGAGTAGACCTGTCAATATTTCTTTTAGCATGGGTTTAGTTTGCTAAACTCTTGTAGTTTTTGCTTGTCTGTGAAGTTCTTTATCTCTCCTTGTATCCTAAAGGATAGCCTTGCTGGATAGAGTATCCTAGGCTGCACCTTTTTTTCATTCAGGACTGTGAATATATCTTGCCACTCCCTTCTGGCCTGTAGTGTTTGTGTAGAGAAATCAGCTGAGAGCCTAATGGGGGTTCCCTTGTAACTCACTCTTTGTTTTTCTCTTGCTGCCTTTAGGATCATTTCTTTATCCTTGACTCTGGCCATCTTGATTATATGTCTTGGTGTGAGTCTGTTTGGGTTCTTCCTGTTTGGGACCCTCTGAGCCTCCTGTACTTGGATATCTGATTCCTTCTTTAGGTTTGGGAAGTTTTCAATCGTGATTTCTTCAAATACCTTTTCAACCCCCTTTGTTCTTTCTTCCCCTTCTGGAACCTGTATTATGCATAGATTGGCATGCTTTATATTATCCCATATGTCCCTTATATTGTTTTCATTGTTTTTTCTTTGTTTATCTTGCAGTTTTCTGACTGGGTGCTTTCTGTTGTCCTGTCTTCTAGGTCACTTATTCGTTCCTCTGCATTATCTAGTGTGCTTTGTACAGCCTTTAGATCAGCTCTCATCTCAGCCAATGAGTTTACCAATTCTACTTGGCTCTTCTTTGTAGCTTCAATTTCATTTTTGTCATATTTTATATCTCTAAACACTATCTCTTTTAGTTCCTTCAGTACTTTGATGACTCTTTTTTTGAAATCTTGATCTAGTAGGCCATCAATGTCTATTTCATTGATCATTCTTTCAGGGGATATCTCTTGTTCTGTTAATTGGGAATGGTTCCTCTGCTTCTTCATCTTTCTCATATCTCTTCGGCTCTGTGGATTATGGAACATCAGTTATCTATTGTGGTCCTTAAGGAGTTTATTTATTTATCTATCTAATGCCTATGCAGGACTAAAACTTAAGGGAAAAAAAGAGAGAGAATTTTAAAAGAAGGGAGAAAAAAAGCTTTGAAAACAGTGTAATGAATAACAGAAGAACAAGTTGAAGCAGAATAACAATCGAGTTGAGACGTCTTTTAAAAACCTTTAAAAAAAAAAAGGAGAAAAGAACAACAAGAAAAATGAAACCTGTGTATAATCAATAACAGGAGATCAAAGCCAAGAGAAATAAAAATGAAATGAGTTGGATTTTAAGAAATATTAATAATGAAATTATTTCAAAAGAAAAATTTAAAAGGGATTAAAACTGGAGACACATATAATTGTTTAAAAAATAAAAATTAAAAAGCTAATATAAAATAGAACAGATAAAAAAGAGAAAAAGAAAAAAAAAGTGGATGTGTTCTCATGGAGACTGTGCACTCTTAATGATTTTATCAAGAGGTCTTTCTGTCTTCGCCCTTTTTTGTGAACTCAGCTTGCTTTTTCCAGAGGCCCTCTGTTGGTGCCCCTGGTCTGTGCTGCTCCCAGTGCCTGTCAGCAAGCCGATTGTGCCCCCTTTCAACACTGCGGTCAGGTGCTGTGCTCTTACACGGTGGGCAGGCGGGTCATGCCCACTCCCAACAGCACGGTAGGTTACGGGTCACTCCCCCTCCCAATGTAGTGGTCTGATGCTGCACTTGGGCAAGTAGGCGGGCAGGTTGCGCCCCCTCCCAGCACTGCAGTCAGATGCTGGCCACTCTCCTGCTCTGTGCAGCTGCCCACTCTGCCTTGGGTCCACGCTCCGTGGGCGGGCTCGGGGAAGATGGCAGAACAGCCCCGCCCCTGCTCCATGCCAAATCTCAGCTCCTTGCTTGTCTTGGAGGTGCGAGTTCTCAGAGGTACCAGGGCAGAAGGATCCTATCTGCCTCAGTCTGTAAACAAGTCTCCATCTGGCTTTTGAGGCTGCTAAGCCCTTAGGTATGGATTCAGGTTTCGACCCTGTCCCCACCTGAGTGTTAAGCATAGGAGGATATGGCCACTGTGGCTGAGCCCCATCTCTCTTCTCCAGAAAACCTTTGGCAGGTTTTCAGAACTAGGGGTTATGGTGCCCTTTCGCCTAGGGCACATCAGCCATGGGTTTGTGTGTGTGTGTGTGTGTGTGTGTGTGTGTGTGTGTGTGTGTTTTATGGAGGGCCCAGGTTGTTTTGCCTTATGTACCCACTCATCCATGGCACACAGCACTCTGCGGTACCCCGAGGTTGCCTCTGTGCAGCCTGCCTGAGTCCTCCACCCAGCTTAGGCAGCCTGTCCCATCTCCCACTTGCCGCTTTGCCTCTAGGGCTGGGAGTTGTGGAGACCTTCTGTGCCCTATTAACTTAGTTATGTTGGTCAAAGTCTGCTTCATACAGATCCGAGCCTCAGAGGCTCCCCCTCTGTCCTGCTGACCTCTCTGTTGGAGAGGGGGAGACCCAGTGAATCAGTGAGCGCTATTCCTCCTTTGCCACTCCCTCCCCACATGACCAGTTCCACACTGTTTTGCTTTTTCTTCTTTCCTTTTTCCTTTTCTCCTACCAGATTTGTGGTATATTTGTCTTTTGAAGAGGGCAATGTTCTGTTGGAGTTCAGCAGGTACTCTGGTTGGCTGGGTGGATCTGTGGATGTGAGTTTTGGTGTATTTGTGAGAGAGGGTGAGTTATGAGCCTCCTTCTGTTCTGCCATCTTGGCACTAATCCCCTTTCACGTCAAATTTAACATGTTAAAAGCAGAACTCTTAACTCCTCAACCCACAAAATTCTTCCCTTGGCCATTCCTGTATCAATAAATAGAAGCATGATTCACCCAGATGCTCAAGTCAAAAATTTAGGAGGAATTACTGACAGGTCTCTGTCATCCCCATATCCAACACATCTGACAATCTTGTGTAGTCAGCCTTTAATTTAAATCCCATATTGTACCCTGTTCTCTTCACTTCCACTACCAGCATCCCAGTCTAACCCTCCATCATGATCTCTTACCTGAATCACTACAGAGCTACACTTTATAAACTGTAAAGCAGACCATGTCACTTGCTTGTTTAATATACTTCAATGGAATCCTGCTGTACCTAAAGTAAAATCCAGAATCTAACCCTGGACTTAAATGTCCCGCTCAGTTTCCTGTTACCATAGTGCCTGCCTCACTCACAATGCATAAGCCATATCAATTGCATATCAAGTAGTAATATGCCTCAGGACCTTTATGCAGGGTATTTCCTCAGTCTAGAATGCTTACCTTCCTGCCTTGACCTGGCTGACTCCTCCTTATTTCTCACCTAAAAGGTCATGTCTCTCATGCCTTGTCCTCCATGATAAAAAAAAGTTGTGTGCTTGTTTCCACTCTACTCTGTATTGCTCTCACTATCCCAACATTCACCACATTTCATTGTAATATCCCACTACAGTAAGGCTATGAGGAAGACCTGCCTATGTACACCACTGTACAGGGCCAAAACCATGGTCTAAACTCAGAAAATACGTATTGAATAAAATAACTTCTGAGCTATGTTTTAAAGGATGATTCAGAATTTGTTAGGCAAAGTGGAAAAAGGCATTCAACATCATGCACAAAGACCCAGGAGTGAGAGAAACCATAAGGAGGTATATGGCCAAATTTATTTGTCCTAACTTTCCAGGCATTCTATGTATTAGGATGGATGGTGAGTATAGTAGTTCTGGACTTAAGAGGAGGGAGTGGGGCATAACCTATGATATACCTGAGAACCTAGCTGCATGCTATCTTGCCAACTTGTGACCCCAGAAAGTTGGCTTCTACAGACAAAGAAAGATAATAGCAGCACACGTGAACTACTTTGGGAATAGCCACCTGCTGACCCCTAGGCTTGATGGCTCCATTCTAGGCCAATTTCCTAAAGACCCAAGGTCTTAGGGTTTCCCATCCTTGTAGCCATTCTCGAGACTTCCTGCAAAATAAACACATTCACTCATACTATTTCAAAGCCAATAGACCCTTTCTCAGATTATTAAAGGATCAAATGAAGAACAGAAATCCATGAAGGACAATAATAACACTGCTAGGCCCTGTCACAGGCTACTCAGCTTTCTCATAGTCTCAGAACAACCCTGAAGGCTGTTCCAACTCTAGGGTTTTAGGACTCTGCATTCCAGCAGATGGATTTTTATGCCTTTAGGTGTCATTGGATAAGGGCTCTAGGATCTTTATCACTTTAAGCTGGATCCCCTTCCTGAAATACAGATCTAGCCTGGAATCATACTAGTCCCTTCCCTGCTTCTTAATGAGAGGAGAACCAGAGTAGTTTAATGAACGTTTATTGGCAAAGAAGAGAGCTAATGAGCTCCTAGTAGAAATAGTATAATCCAGAGAAATCCAAGGTCTTATTAGTCACCACATTCTCTCCACACTGATATGATGAGCAGCTGCAACTGACCCTGAAACTATCTAATCTCCTTGAGCTATATCCATGCTGAGCTGGTCTCCTATGATAAACAGCCAACATTTCCAGGTTTCTGTGGCACTAGCAGGGCTCCTCCAGGCTAACATCAATAGGAAATGGTGATGGTGCCCAAGGCTGGTGCTCTAGTCGGCGGTGCTTCAGCTGGGAATCTGTTCTGGAACTTTGGATTTCAGTCATGTCCACACTACAATCCCGTTGAAGGTACCATGATGACAGATGCAGCATAGCCTGAATCTTGGGCAGATGGCCATTTCCTCTTATAAGTATACTAATATTTGGCCATGTGAGAGGCTTTGATTGGGACTGGTCCCCATCCAAAGGTATGAGAAGAATGAGATACCAGCATAGTTGTGAGGAAAGCTGGTGGTGGTTAGAGTAAATGTGAATGGTAAAAAGACATGGGAACTAGGAGGTAAGGACACTGAGTTCTAATCTGGATTATACCACTGTCTCAGCTGTATGACCTTGAGCAAGTCACTTAACCTCTATGTAACATAAATATAATAAGACAACTTTTCCAGGGAACACTGGTATTAAATAAGCTACTACACATGGAAGATCACTGGAATCCTTAATTGCCACTCATATGCAGGGAATAATTTTTCTAACCCAAACACTATTACTAGGAGTGAAGTCCCAAGATGTCTATATAGAAGTCATTCCTAACTTTGCTTCTCCCTCACAAGAAGATCAACTAACAGCTATTTATGGGCAAGACACCATTGAGAGAATCCTAGAACATGTCAGTGAGGCTGACTCCCAACCCCTGTACCACAGAGGCCAAGATAGACTGCATTAGAAAGGTAAAAGGAGACTACATACTGACTGCATCCCCCCTTTCCCAGGCCAGTGTAGCATCATGCAGAGAGATCTCACATGGGCCTACAGTTTCTTCACTGGGAAGAGAGAGCCCAGGGGTGACATCCAGCACCCCTCAGCATTGTGGGCTGCTTTGTGGGAACCCCTACTCTGTTTTTCCCCATAGAGATTGCAGTGGAATCTGTGGGGCTCAACCACTTCAAATATGATTGTGACAAAGAAAGAGTGAATGTCTTCCAACAGCCAGTACACAGATCTTGGTAAACCAATTTACTACCTGCAGAGTCCAAGTAGCAGTCCCAAGCAATGGCTTTGTTCATTTGTAGAACCAAGTCAGTGGTGCAGTCTGAACAGGGAATAGGTGGGATGCAGGTCTGTTAGTTTTGAGTCCTCAGATGAGTTCTGTCAGCCTTGGAGCCCAGTCTGCCCACATTCAGGCAGGAGAGCTGAGTCATAGTCCCATCCACTGCAGAGCATGGCCCCCAATCCTATCTGATAGGAAAGGATAGCAAAAATACCTGGAAGCTGTGTAACACAGAAATGCTGTAGCTGAGAGGAGGGTAGGAAGAAGTGACTGACCCCAGAGCAAAGCCAGTGGCCCTGTTCAGGCAGGGAACTTGAGACAAGAGTCACCTTGAGTCAAGAGCACAAACAGAGAGTCTTAGTGGCCGTGGAGATGCTTCTCCCACTGCACTCAGAAAGGAAAACTAGTTTGTAGTCCCACTTATTGCCTTCAGCCTCCATGACCAGGGAACCTAATCAGAGAATATGGGGAGCTGCCTAGCCCATCCAGCAACCCTGCTTACCATGGCACTTGAACTGAGAGCATAAGCCATGGCTTTCTCTGTCTGCAGAGCAAAATCAGTGGTGTCAACTGACCAGGATATTCAGTCTACATTTTTGCCTGATTTGGGTTCCCAAACAATAATCTGAACAGGCCCTGGGTCCTATCTTGCTGACCTGCCAGGGCAGCGAAGCTAATTCATAGCCTCATCTACTACTGAGTATAGTACCCAGTCCCAACTGTCTAGGAAGCCTGACCAGAGAATCCAGGAAACCATGGAATCCTTTCTACAGCCTCACCTGGGCAAAGAATCAAACCAGCAGTCCTATCTGGTTGTTCTCAGCTAGTGGCGTAACCCCTCATCCCTAATCTCAGAGCTGAAACAGTTGCCTCATCCAAAAACAGACCACAGAAGCAGGCCCCACATGCCCAAGTATATTATCAGCTTAACACATTCAGAAACCCAAACTGAGCTGACTCATGAAGAACTATCTCAACCAAAGCAAATGTGCAAAGTCTGGAAGAGGAGACCACTTACTTACTCAGATGCACAGATACCAACATAAGGAATCAAGAATCGCGCACACACACACAAAAAAATCAGGTAACTATGACAGCAGCAAAGGAAACTAATAAAGCTCTAGTAACTGACCCCAAAGAAATGAAGTCCGTAAAGTGTCAGAGAAAGAATTCAGAATAATCCCCTTAAAGAAGTTTAATGAACTACAAGAACACATAAATAGGGAGCTAAGTGAAGTTGGGAGAACAATGTATGAACAAAACAAGTTCAGTGAAGAACTAGAAACCATCAAAAACAAACAGAAATCCTAGAGCTGAAAAACACAATAACTAAACTGAAGAATTTGAGAGCTTTGAAAACAGAATCAACCACGCAGAAGAAAGAATTAGTGACCTGGGAGCTAGGACATTTGAAATTATCCTGCCAGAGGAGAAAGAAAAAAGAATGAAAAAGAGTGAAGAACACTATGGGACTTATGCAACACAATGAAAAGAAACAATATTAGCATTATGGGAACTCCAGAAGGAGAAGAGAACAAGAAAGGGACAGAAAGTATATGAACATAATAATGGCTGAAACTTCCTAAACGTGAGGAGAGAAATAGACATCCTGATCCAAGAGGCCCAAAGGACCCCCAAATAGGTTGAACACAAATAGGGCTACACTGAGATATATTATAATTAAATTGTTGAAGTTAAAGACAAAGAAATTATTTTTAAAGTAGCAAGAGAAAAGAGGACCATACAAGGGAACCCCCATAATAATATTGGCAGATTTCTCAATCAAAACGTTTCAGGCCAAAAGAGAATGGGATGACATATTCAAAATATTGAAAGAAAAAAAATGTCGACCAAGAATACCCTGGTGAAGCTGTCCTTCAGAAATGAAGGAGAGACAAAGACTTTCCCAAGCAAACAAAAGCTGAGTGAATTCATCACCACTAGATCTGCCTTACAAAAAATGCTAAAAGGAGTTTTTTGAGTGGAAGTAAAAGTGCTAATATGAAGGCAGTGTAAAACTCACTGGTAATGGTAAGTATATAGTCAGGTAATGGTAAATATATAGTCGAAGTTAGATTCTGTAATATGGTAATGGTGGTGCATAATATGCTTACAACTAGTTTTAGAGTGAAAAAAACAAATGTAGTAAAATTAATAACTGTAACTACAACAATCTATTATTATTTACACAGTATAAGAAATACTTAAATTATAACATCAATAAGCTAACATGAGGGTGAAGAGAAGTAAAAGTGTAAAACTTAAGAATTCTACTGAAGTTAATTTGTTATTAGTTTAAAATAAGGTGTTACAATTTTAAGATATTTTATGTAAGGTTCATGGTAATCACAAGGGAAAAACCTGTGGTAATTACACAAAAGAACATGATAAAGAAATCAAGACATCAAAACACAAAAAAAGACAGCAGGGCAAGGAACGAGGAACAATAAGTCTACAAAACAACCAGTTAACAAGTGTTAATTGTTAACAAGTATTAACATAATGGCAATAGTAAGTTTTTACTCATTCATAATTACTTTAAATGTAAATGGATTGGAAAAGATACAGAATGGCTAAATGGATTAAAAAACAAGATCCAACAATATGTTGCCAACAAGAGACTCAATTTAGCCTTAAAGATACATATAAACTGAGGGTGAAGGAATAGAAAAAGACATTTCAAGCAAACGGTAATCAAAAATTATCAGGGGTAACTATATTTATGTTAGACAAAATAGACTTTAAAAATATGGTTAGAAGAATACAAAAATTACTAACAGACATAAAGGGGGATATTGATGGGAATACAATCATAGTTGGAGATTTTAACACCGCATTAACGTCACTAGACAGATCTTCCAGACAGAAAATAAACAAGGCAACAGAGAAATTAAATACTACAATAGAAAAACTAGATTTGGTGGATATTTTCAGAGTATTACACCCCCCAAAAATAGGATATACATTCTTTTCAAGTGCACATGTAACATTTTCCAGGATCGATCATGTACTTGGGCACAAAAGAAACCTCAACAATTTTAAGAAGATAGAAATTATCTCAAGCATCTTTACTGACCACAATGCCATGAAACTGGAAATCAACAACAGAGAAACAAAGGAGAAAAAAAGGAAAGCATGGAGACTAAACAATATGTTATTGAAAAAACAATGGGTCAGTGAGGAAATCAAAGCTGAAATTAAAAAATACCTTGAGACAAATGATAATGAAAGCACAACCACTCAAAACCTATGGGACACAGCAAAGGCAGTGCTAATAGGGAAGTTTATAGCGATACAGGCCTTCCTCAAAAAAGAAGAACAATCTCAAATAAACAATTTAACCCACCAGCTGAATGAATTAGAAAAAGAAGAACAAAAAGCCCCAAAAAGCAGCAGAAGGAAGGAAATAATAAAGATCAGAGAGGAATTAAACACAATAGAGATTAACAAGACCATAGAAAAAAATCAACCAAACCAAAAGCTGGTTTTTTGAAAAAGTAAATAAAATTGACAAACCTCTGGCCAAACTCACAAAGAAGAAAAAAGAGAGAGCACAAATTAGCAAAATAAGAAAGGAAAATGGAGAAATTACAACAAACAAAATAGAAATACAGAATATCATACAAGAATATTATGAAAAACTATATGGAACCAAACTGGATAACCTAGAGGAGATGGACAACATCTCCTGGAAACATACTGTCCACCAAAACTGAATCAAGAAGAATCTGAACACTTGAACAATCTGATCACTAGAAAGAAAATAGAAATAGCAATTAAAAACCTCCCTACAAATAAAAGTCCAGGACTGGACGGCTTCACCGTGGAATTCTACCAAACATACAAAGAAGAACTCATACCAGTCCTTCTCAAACTCTTCCAGATGATTGAAAAGGAGGGAATACTCCCAAACTCATTCTATTAAGCCACCATCACCCTGATACCAAAACCAGGCAAAGACACTACCAAAAAAAAGAGAATTATAGGCCAATATCACTGATGAACATAGACGCCAAAATCCTCACCAGAATTTTAGCAAATAGAATCCAACAACACGTAAAAAAGATTATACATCATGACCAAGTGGGGTTCATCCCAGGGACACAAGGCTGGTTCAATATACTCAAATCAATCAATGTAATACATCACATCAACAAGAGAAAGGACAAAAACCACATGATCATCTCAATAGATGCAGAAAAAGCATCTGATAAAATTCAACACCCATTTATGATAAAAACTCTCACCAAAGTGGGCATAGAGGGAACATATCTCAACATAATAAAAACTATATATGACAAACCTACAGCCAGCATAGTACTCAACGGTGAAAAACTCAAAAGCTTCCCACTAAAATCTGGGACAAGACAAGGATGCCCACTATCACCACTCCTATTCAACATAGTCCTGGAAGTCCTAGCCACAGCAGTCAGGCAAGAGAAAGAAATAAAAGGGATCCAAATTGGAAAAGAAGAGGTAAAAGTGTCATTATATGCTGATGACATGTTACTATATATAGAAAACCCTAAAAGGTCCACACAAAGGCTACTAGAGCTGATTGAAGAATTCAGCAAGGTAGCAGGTTACAAAATTAACGTTCAAAATCAGCTGCATTTCTTTACACTAACGATAAATCAACAGAAGAAGAAAGTAAAGAAACAATCCCCTTTAAAATGGCACCCAAAGTAATAAAATATCTGGGAATAAATCTAACCAAGGAGGTGAAAGAATTATACACAGAAACTATAAACCATTGATGAAGGAAATTAAAGAAGACTTTAAAAAACGGAAAGATATTCCATGCTCCTGGATTGGAAGAATCAATATTGTTAAAATGGTCACACTGCCCAAGGCAATCTACAGATTTAATGCAATCCCTATCAAATTACCCAGGACATATTTCACAGAACTAGAACAAATCATAATAAAATTTATATGGAACCATCAAAGACCTAGAATTGCCAAAGCATTACTGAAGAGAAAGAAAGAGGCTGGAGGAATAACTCTCCCAGACTTCAGACAATACTATAGAGCTACAGTCATCAAGACAGCATGGTATTGGTACCAAAACAGACATATAGACCAATGGAACAGAATAGAGAGCCCAGAAATGAACCCACAAACTTTTGGTCAACTCATCTTCGACAAAGGAGGCAAGAATACACAATGGAATAAAGACAGTCTCTTCAGCAAATGGTGTTGGGAAAACTGGACAGCAGCATGTAAAACAATGAAGCTAGAACATTCCCTTACACCACACACAAAAATCAACTCAAAATGGATCAAAGACTTAAACATAAGACAAGATACAATAAACCTCCTAGAGGAAAACATAGGCAAAACATTATCTGACATACATTTCAAAAATTTTCTCCTAGAAGAAATAAAAGCAAGAATAAACAAATGGGACCTAATGAAACTTACAAGCTTCTGCACAGCAAAGGAAACCAGAAGTAAAACAAGAAGAAAACCTACGGAATGGGAGAAAATTTTTGCAAGTGAAACCGACAAAGGCTTGATCTCTAGAATATATAAGCAGCTCATACGACTCAATAAGAAAAAAATAAACAACCCAATCCAAAAATGGGCAGAAGACCTAAACAAGCAATTGTCGAAGGAAGACATACAAATGATCAAAAAGCACATGAAAAAATGCTCAATATCACTAATTATCAGGGAAATGCAAATCAAAACTGCAATGAGGTATCACCTCACACCAGTCAGAATGGCCGTCATTCAAAAATCCACAAATGACAAATGCTGGAGAGGCTGTGGAGAAAGGGGAACCCTCCTACACTGCTGGTGGGAATGCAGTTTGGTGCAGCCACTATGGAAAACAGTGTGGAGATTCCTCAAAAGACTAGGAATAGACTTACCATGGGACCCAGGAATCCCACTCCTGGGCTTGTATCCAGAAGGAAATCTACTTCAGGATGACACCTGCACCCCAATGTTCATAGCAGCACTATTTACAATAGCCAAGATATGGAAACAGCCTAAATGTCCATCAACAGGTGACTGGATAAAGAAGAGGTGGTATATTTATACAATGGAATACTACTCAGACATAAAAACCGACAACATAATGCCATTTGCAGCAACATGGATGCTCCTGGAGAATGTCATTCTAAGTGAAGTAAGCCAGAAAGAGAAAGAAAAATGCCATATGAGATCGCTCATATGTGGAATCTAAAAAACAAAAACAAAAACAAACAAACAAACAAAAACAAAGTGTAAATACAGGACAGAAATAGACTCACAGACAAAGAATACAGACTTGTGGTTACCGGGGGGTGGAGAGTGGGAAGGGATAGACTGGGATTTCAAAATTGTAGAATAGATAAACAAGATTACACTGTATATCACAGGGAAATATACACAAAATGTTATGATAACTCACAGAGAAAAAAATGTGACAATGAGTGTGTATATGTCCATGAATGACTGAAAAATTGTGCTGAACACTGGAATTTGACACAACATTGTAAAATGATTATAAATCAATAAAAAATGTTAAAAAAAGTTACAAATCAAACTAAATGTTAGATAATATATGTTGTATCCTCCTCCTTTGAAAAATAAAATTTCACAGTGACCTGTAAGACCAAAAAAAAAAAAAATATGGTTAGAAGAGACAAAGAAGGTAATTACATAATAGTAAATGGGTCATTCCATTAAGAAGATATAATATCTGTAAATATCTATGTATCCAATAGTGGAGCACTTGAATATATAAAGCAAATACTAACAAAATATAGAGAGAAAATATACAACTCAATAGTAGAAAAAAAATCCAGTTTAAAAATGGGCAAAAGACCCGAGTAGACTTTTTTTTTTTAAAGAAGATACGTGAATAGCCAACAGGTACATAAAAAGATGCTCAGCATCACCAGTTACTAAGAAAATGCAAATCAAAACCCCAATGAGCTTGTTAGAATGACATTATCAAAAAGACAAGAGATAACACACGCTGGTGAGGATATGAAGAAAAAGTAACCCTTGTGCACTTCTTGTAGGATTACAAACTGGTATAGCCACTATAAAACAGTATGGAAAAAATCCCCCCAAAATTAGAAGTAGAACTATTATATGATCCAGTAATTCCACTTCTGAGAATATAGCCCCACAAAAGGAATCCATTAACACACTAACTTGAAAAGATATCTGCACCATGTTCACAGCGGCATTATTTATAATAGCCAAGATATGGAAACAACCTATGTGTTCACTGATGGATGAATTGGATAAAGTAGATGTGAGATATATAGATATAGATATAGATACAGATATAGATGTGTGTGTGTGTGAATATTATTCAGACATAAAAAAAGGAAATCCTGCCATTTGCATCAACATGGATGGACCTTGAAGGCATTTTGTTAAGTAAAATAAGTCAGAGAGAGAGAGACAAATACTATATGATCTCACTTATATGAGGAATCAAAAAATAAACTCATAGAAGGACAGATCAGAGTTGTGGTTACCAGAGGTGGAGTATGAGTGGAGGGGGAACTGGATAAATGTAGTCAAAAGTTATAAATTTCTAGTTATAAATACCTAACTACTAGGGATATAATGTACAACATGATGGCTATATTTAACACTGATATATGATATACATGAGAGTTATTAAGAGAGTAAATCCTAAGAGCTCTCATCACAAGGGAAAAAAATCTTTTTTTAATGTCTGAAAATAAACTGTCATTTATTTGTATTATTCAACTTATTTACATTTAATGCAATTATTAGTATATTTCCACTCAGAACTCTCATCTTGCTATTTGTCCCACTTGGTTATTTTTTTTTTTTTTTGCTTTTTCCTTTTATTGCATCTATATGAAATGATAGATGCTAACTAAACTTATTGTGGTGATCATTTCACAAAATACGTATGTCAAAACATTATGTTCACACCTTAAATTTATACAGTAATGTATGTCAATTATATCTCAATAAAACTAGAAAAAAACCCACTGTTACTGACTTAGGATAGGCCCTCCACATTTCTGGTCTCAAATATTCTCCTGTATAATGAGTATCTTGAGCTATGAGATTTTTAAGGGACTTTCTGAGCCTGATAATCCAAGATTTTAGCCGAATTTATTGAAGTCAACTGTGGCTGTGTACAACAGAGTCTGAAATAGGTTTTATTGTTTACTTGAAGGAAATGTGCAGTGTGCATTTGGGTGCAAATGGCAGCAAAATAGGCATTGAGAGGAGGGAAATCCAATGTTCCTGAAGTCCCAGAATCCTGGTGCCTGGCAGGGTGAATTATGACTGACATGCTCGTGTTTATCCCTTCAGCTGCAATCAGATCAGAGCAAATGATAAGGTATTGTCACATTTCTCAATGCAATTTTATGCTTTCCAATATGGGTTGGTAATTTGTAGTTTTTTTTTTTTTTTACTTTGATTTAAAAAAAATTTCATCTTGGTTGTTCTCTAGGAAAAAAATATCTTCCTTGGGAAAAAGTCTGCTTTTAAGGGAGGAGGAATATGGCACTGTGACAGAGCAAGCATGTATTAAATATCTGACATGTAATAGACATTTGAGTTTCCTTCTTTTCACCTCCATCTTATCTCTCCACATTCACAGGCACTAGGACAGTGCCTAGAACATAGTAAAAAAGTCAGGAAATGACTGTGGAACAAATGAATGAATATGATGAGAACACTTTCCACAAAATCATTACCCAGAGTAATTGGGGAGAGGATGAAAGATTTACAGAGGATTATGGGGCCAAATTAAATAAATGAATGGGCTGTAAATGATAGTGATAATAACAAGAAGAGTAACACTGAGAGCTTTGCAGGCATCAGTTGCTGTGCCAAGGGCTGACAACAGTACTTTGGAGTAGATATCATTATTATTTCCATTTTACAGTTTATGAAAAAGAGGCTCAGAGAGGTCACATGATCCACTTAAGGCCCCACAGACTGTACAAAGTTCCATCCCATCTATCTAGAATTTGTAGTTAGAAAAAACTTTGATGTTACAACCCTGTGAGGCAGTGGAGCTGGCTGGTTGGCTTAGGGGATATGGAGGCACTGCTGTTTCAGTGTGTCTGTGTAACTTCTGGTGTCCAGATGTTCTGGGGATTGTGGGATTGTGAAGAAGGCCCAAAGAGTAGGTTAGAAGCTGTGTCTATGCATTGTCCATGGGCTGTGTCCTCTGCATAGTGACTAGTTAGTTGTTTGCAAGATGACAGCCAGTCTGTTTTGTAGGTGCAACAAATGGAAAGGGCTTCATTCACTCAGCAGATACATTTTGAAAGCCTGCTTGGTATAAGTGGTAAGTCCTAAGCAAAGTGTTGGGGGTTCAGCAATGAAGACAGGCATGGGGTATAGTTTAAGGAGGGCACAATCTCATGGCAGAGAAACAGGAAAAGAGCGATGAGAATACTGAGTGTTGGGGGCTGGGGCAGCATGGATGCAGGGCCCTTAATTAACCTGAGGTGCTCAGAGAAGGGCTTCCTCAAAAAACTGTCACTTAACCTGTGACATAGACTGAATAGTTAGCTTGTACTTGTCCAAAATGGGCTGAGGATAAGGGGGAAAGGCAGAAAGAGAGAGGTAGATGTGATCAAGCAGAAGGAATATTATGCATAAAGATTAAAGATACAAACTCTGAGAGCATGAAGATTTCAAGGAACTTAAAGTGGTTAATTATGGCTAGAGGGTAGACTGCAAGGGGAAGAGGGATATTAGAAGAGGCTGGAGAGGGAGGCAGAGGCTAGGTTAGGGCTCTGTAAGGGCAGGATAAGGCCTTTAGATCATATCCTCAAAGCCATGGAAAGACACTAAAGAATATTAGGCAGGAAGGTGTAGGGGTGATGGTGGTGGTGGAGTGGCAAGGGAATTATTAGGTCTGAGTGGTGTATTAGAAGAGTCTCTGACTGCAGTGAGAGTGGCAGGAGAATGGCAAGTGCAGGCACAGCAACTTCAGGGCAGTCATCAGCTTATGAGATGGTGGGTCCCAAGTTATAGTAGTAGAACTAGCAGTGGAGAAGAGGAGATGGCCTAAGAGAGGTTTAGAAGCTGAAATCATTAATACGTGAAAACTGACTGGATACTGGACCTGAAGAAGAGACATCAAAGATGACAATCAAGTGGGCATCTGACTTGAGTGACTAGAGGACGTGGGTAACATTTCTGGATGCAGGAAAGACTGGAGGAGCAGGTTTGAGTGGAAGATGATGAATTCAGCACTAGACATATGATGACACAGATGTCTGTGGGGAATGGTTGGCGGACGTGTCCTGGAGGCAACTGGATATCAAGGTCTGGAGCTGATGGTTGGAGCCTGGACTCAAGACAGCAATCAGGGATCAAGGCCTCACCAATGTAGGAAAGATGGTAGCTGAAGACTTAGGGTCTTCTGTGGTCCTCCACCCCTCCTCCATACTCCAGCCATGGGAGGGAATACAGAGTAAGAAGAGAATGTGGCCCAGACAGAGCCCAAGGAGGTACATACAACACATAAGGGGTAGGCCTGAGAGCAGCAATCAGCAAAGGAGACTGAGAATGGGCAGCCAGACAAGTACAAGAGAGATGGGGAAGAAGTGGTGCTGTGGACAGAAGCAGAGGGAGGGAAGACAGTGTTCCAAGAAGGATGGAGGGGTGGGAATGTTCAACACTGTCTTCTGATGCTGCTGATTTCAGGAAGGACAAGAACTGAAAAAAAAATCTACTTTGAATTTATGAAGAAAGAAGTCTTTGGTGAAGTTTGTAAGAGCATTTTCTGTGCGGTGATAGGAGTGGAGGCTAAACTGCAGTGGATTGATAAGTAAGGGACGAGGTAAGAAAGATAACAACTGTGAAGGACTCCTTCAAGATGGTTTGTTTACAAGAAAAGGAGAAAGAAAGAATTGTAGATGGAGGGGATGGGGGATTGATAAAGCTTGTTATTTTTATTATTAAAAATTGTTTTATGTGGGAGAAAGTTAAATATGCTTTTAGGCTGAGGAGAAGAAAGCAATTGAAAAAGAGAAGATGAAGAGAAGGGAGAGAGGGAGGGAAAGGCTGAGGGACAGAGGGAAGGGGAGAGGGTGGGAGGAAGAATGAGGCCCAAGGATTGGGGTGTGGCACTGGCACAGGAATCCTCAGAGGAAAAGAGGCCAGGATGGTTGTCATTCAGGAGCATGAGAGTTTAGGGCTCCAGAATCCCTCCAATGGTAGGCAGAATAATGGGCCCCCACAGATGTCTACATCCTCTTCAATCAGAACCTGTGGATATGTGACCTTACACGATAAAAGGGAATTAAGTTTGCAAATCAGATGACCTTCAAATAGGGAGATGACCCTGAATTATCTGGGTGGGCCCAATGTAATCACAAGTGTTCTTATAAGTGGAAGAGGGAGGCCAAAGAGAAAACCAGAGATATGGCAGCCTGAGAAGGACTCTACCCTTTGAAGATGGAGGAATGGGGCCAGGATCCAAAGCATGTAGGAGGACTACTGAAGCTGAAAAAGGCAAGGAAGCAGATTCTCCCCTAAAGCCTCCAGAAGGAATTCAGCTTGGTAAGACTCATTTTGAATTTCTGGCCTCCAAACTATAAGATAGTAAATGTGTGTTAAGTCCTCAAGTTTGTGGTAATTTGTTATAGTAGCCATAGGGAACCAATACATCTCCTTTCACCTTTATTTCCTTCCAGGGTTCCAAACACTGGAAAATAATCAAGGCTCACCAGTTGAATGGGAATGTTGATTTATATAAATTTGGGCAAACATTTTAAACTCCTAGAATACTCTTATGTAAATTCTCCTGTTCAAATTCTGTTGGGAAAATCTGGCTTTGGAGTAGAAAGAAATCAATTCCACAAATATTTATTGCACACACAGTACTATACTAAGTGCTAGGAATACAACAGAGAACAAAACAGACAAAGCTGAACACTATTGGCATGGAGGGAGGTTTCTACTAACCTGCAGTAAGAATGGGGTAACTGCAGCACAAGTGTCTAATTCTCACCTTTTTGCATTTTTTTGTTCAGTGATCTTTGTCAGCTTTGTTGTTATCCCCATGGGTGAGTGAAGAGCACTTTTAAGACAGAATGGAAAGGACTGGGTTGCCTAGGCTTTTCTCCAAGAAGTGCTTAGTGAAGGACATGTGTGGGTAGGGAGAAACCATACAAGTTGGAGTTTTGACAAGTGTCAGGGCAAAAGAACAAGGAGCTGAAAGCATTTGGAATAAAGGTAAAAGCCATGGAGGTGGCTAGAGACCTAGACAGCACTGATGCCAGGAAGGCGATACCACACTGGGAGAAAGTATAGTGACTGACAATCTGAATACCTGAGGACCTGCCTAATTGCCATGGATGTTGTGTCCCTGTCCTAACTTGCTTGCCCATCATGGTATGGCTGCTATAGCATTGATAATAATGTGTTGACAGTGCTAGTTACCTGCCTGTCTCCCACAGGACTGTGAACTCCTTGAGGGGAGTGACTGTTTATGTTTGTACTTCCCAGGTCCATGCAAGTGCCAGGCTCAGAACAGTCACTGTTTCTCTGCCTCTGGGAGGAGTAGGGCAGAGAGACATACAGAGACTACAAGCCATAGATAAGAGATAGATAACCCTGAAAGGGAGGCAAGGAGGAAGCAAGGAAGGGAGGAAAGTGCCAACCTTTTAACCTAGTTTTCTCTGTTGCTGCCAGCCTTCCAATCCTCCTTGTCCATTAGGGACCTTTTCATTCTCTCCACTTACCTGCTTTGAGGGATTGACAACTAAATGAAACTCACTTGAAAGATATCTTCAGCAAGCAGTCAGGGAGGGTCAATTAAGGGATTGTGGGAGCATGGACAGATGCATTTAAGGCCCTGCCTGTGAACATTTGGGGTATCACCTAACCTCTGGCTTCTGGAAAGTTTGCTCACTTCTTAGGGAATCATTTGCAGCCTCAAATTCCCACTTTACAGGAGACCCAGAGACCAAGTAGAGGCAGGCCCTGGCAACAGTGTCTCAGCACGGCCTCCCTGAAATCTTGGTACACGAAGTACCCTGAGTTTGCTACATTATATCAACCAGGAAAGTGAAACACATCTTTCCAAATGAAAGAAAGGGATTCCCAGGGAAGAGAGGTTTTGGTTCTGGTTCTTTCCCACCTCTTCTGCCATAGGTACCAGTCTTCATCCACAGGCTTGTTTCATCACCCTAGTTCCCAGGAAAACAGTAAATTGAAGCCAATAACTGTTTCATTTTATGACATCTGCTCAATTTGTTACAGTTATTCACATCAGAGTATTTTTATTAGTATAACTTTCTTCTCATATAAACACAATTTTTCACCAAATGAATACTTAAATTGTTTCTCCTAGGGTGTGTAAATCAGCAGATCAGACCAAGCCTACTGCATTGACTCTTTTGTCATCAGCCTCTCTGGATCTCACACTTCACAGCTAGCAGAAGTTTCACTTTTTCCTGGGGGTTCAAGTTAGAAGGAGCATATTCAGAATCAGGGGTAAAGGATGTAACGTGAAATCAAGAAAGAAGAGTGTTGTGGTCTCATCCAGGAGTTATGTAGAAATGACGCCCAATCATTGGTATGTCAAGAATTTGGTACTCCTTCCCAGGCTGCCCATTGAAGCCATCTTTCAAGTGGATTTCATTTAGTTGTCAGTCATCTGAAGGAATAGACAAAATTAAAATGGAGGAGGAGGAGGCATGGTGGTCTGGCAGCAGCAAAGAGAAGACCAAGGAGAGGATCCTTTCTTCCCTCTCCCCTTTCAAGGCTGTTTAGATTTATCCCCTTTCTTCTGTCTGCAAAGCTGGAGGCTCAAGATAAAACTACAGCTGAGTTTCTCAAATTGTGGTTCATTGTCTCTTGTGCCTCTCTTCCCCTACTCTGTGAGATTAACAGGGGAAAAGAAAGTTTGACATATAGGAAACAACATGTGCAACATCCCGGAGGCTTGAGAGAGCAAGTAGCTGTTGAGGAACTGTTAGTTGTCAAGAGTGGCTCAAAAGGAGGGTATGGGGGGGAGAGCAGAGAACAGTGCAGGGGCACATGATGGAGACGTGGGTGCAGAGGTAAGTAGAAGTGAGCTGTACAGAGTTGTACTGGTCAGCATAAGGAGTTTGAACTTTATGAAGATAAATGGGGACTCACTGAAGGATGTTAAGTAGGAGAATAGCATGGTGAGGTGAGATTTAGCAAGACCTTTTAATGGCTGATGGTAGTACTGAATGGTAAGGAATAAGACTGATAGCAGGGAAGTCATTTAGAAGGCTGTTAAAATAATTCAAGCAACATACCATGTTCTGGACAAAGGTAATAAAAACAGGAAGTCCAGCTTCTCTAACACCACAGCCAAAGACAAAAGGATAAAATTTTAAAAAATAGAATTGATAGGATTTGATCTGTGATTAAATACGGAGGTGTGGAAGAAGAGATATAGCTCTATAATCAGATTTCTAGGTTGGATATCTAAATGGGTGTCTTGCCATTGGTTAATTATGGTTACAATCTGGTGTTGAGAGTGAGGGGTCTGATGAATTTAGTTTGACGAAATCCAATCAGAGATGTTTAGGAAGAAGTTGGGAGAAAAACCTGAACCAGATGTGTATTTGGGAATCATCACATAGAGATTATAATTGAATTCAGATAAAGAAATCCTTGGTAATCTCAGAAATATCACCTTTAATGAAGTTGTAAGTAATTTTTAGATGGGTACAGGAAAGTACAGAGGATCCTGCATGATACATTTTTGGAGATATGAGTCTTCACTGAGGCCAACCTACCTACTGGTAAGACTTTTCTCTAGCAACCGGTGTTCAGCAGGCTAGGTGAATGAGGACAATGGAAGAATGACTTATTGTGTAAATAGGACATGAGAATGATAGGGAAAAGGAGTTGGCAATATTGACAAAGGAGTGGGAAGTAGAAGGAATTGAAGTTTTCAGAGTTTGAAAATCAAGTATTTTAGGTACATATGAGAAAATGAGAGAATTGAATGTTTGAATTTAAGACATCACAGTGGATTAATTTAAAGTATAATCAATGGAATAGACAGCTTAAGTCTCGTGAAGGAGAAAGCCATTTGTGGTGAGGAGGACAAGGGTGTTGGATGGATCTTCCACGGGGATATTGTAGTTACCCACAAAGATAGAAGATCTCAAAGTACAGAGGAAGATTGTGAGCCTGGAGACATGATCTTCAAGAAAGAGAACATTAAAGACATCAATGTTGAGGTGAGGAAACTATAACCAAATAATTCAAGCCATTATTACATTTTCTGTTCCCAGCCCTGGGCCTAACACAGAGTAATATCATAAGTGAATGAATGAATGAATGAGCTAATAATCTAAGGGATTCTATGAGTCTTCCTAGATAAATGTGGTACCTAGTCAAGGTGATTTTTGTTGCAGAGCCATGTTTTGTTGCAGATCCATGCCCAATAGTGAAGAGAGGGGCTTTCCTAAATTCCCAAAGTTATTCTAAATGAAGTAGGTAGAGTCCCCAGGGATTCATCCCACACTAGCCTTGAAACTGGTCACTACTGCTCCTACTCCTACTGAATTCTACTCCACGAGAACTTTCTCAAAGCCTACCATGGGAGCATTGAAGAACCTAAGCATATGGAGGCTGGAATCTGGAAAAAAAAAAAAAAAGATGGAGATCTACTCCTGGACACTCCTGCTCCTTACCTGTACACAACATTTGGCCTGGTTAGAGCTCAGGACTTTGGAGTGTTTGCTCTTTTGAGTCCCCTTAGAGCAGCCTCTGAGGTTGGAGCTTCCCCTCCATAGATCTCATTACACAGGAACATGGGGTCTCCTGCTCTGAGCAGGCATTTGACACGCTGTAAATCTTTGTTGCAATGTTCCTAGGCAGTCCAAATTTGGAACATAAAGACTGCATTTCACAGTATGACAGTCTTCTGTTTAGTGACTTCCTATTATTCTGATGTCACTTTTTGTAAGGGTTATAGACATAAGTAATTGCAACAGAAATTTCAAGAGTAAATGTTGCTATGGATCGAAAACAGAAAACAAAAATAATTCCATTGGTGGGTGGCAATGACAATACTAGGCCATATATATTTTTTCTGCTATTGGTAACTGCAGAATGCAAAGATAATAAATTCAATATTAAAGGTGGACATGAGGACTGGGCAGAGCAAAAGCCTAGTCTTCATTGTGAAAATCTCAATTCCGACTCAAATTGCCTTTACCTCCACACAGACTGAAAGCCAATGTCAGAAGTCAGTGCAGCTTACATTATAATATACTTGTGGATCCCTTGAGGATCTTATTAAAATGCAACTTTTGACTTAGAGGGCCAAGGGCAGGCCTGAGATGCTGCATTTCCAGCAAGTTCCCAAGTGGTGCTGCTGCTGCTGGTCCCTGGCCACAGCTGGAATAGCAGAGAATGAGAAAGGCTCAAGCCATAAATGGGCCAGGCCAGGGCAGTTTCCTAGTTCCTAGTGAGGTGAGAGTGCCATCCCTGGGTGCCAGCTAAATGGTCACGATAATGATCACAGTTTTAGGGTCAGAGTTGGGATTCCAGGGGCCTGATGTATAGCACCTAGATCTCCTCCCTTATGGAGTTCTGGACTGGAGAGTTAGACCCCTGAGTCAGGCAGGTGGAGATGGAAATAACAGCTCCATTACTGGTAAAGTCTGAACGAGAGACCTTGCATAGATGAGCAGTCAGTATAGACTTGTCAGTCCCTCATCCCAATTCTACAGACAAGCCCGCCCAGACATTTGCACAGCTGGTCAATCCCCTGCCTTCTCCCAAGGGTCAGGCCCCTTTCTGCTTGGCAGAGAGTGGATCATAAAGCCTTCACTGTGTCCTAGAACAGAGCGGGAGGAGGGGGCGGCTTAGGACGAAAGAAATTATATTTTAAAGGTTTTTTTCCCATGCTTATCTTCCTCCCCCACTGCACACACTCACACACCCACACATGAACTAAACAGTAAGCATTCTCATGGCAGGGATTTAATCTGCATCATTCACCACAGTAGTTCCTGCTAGAATATTGCCCAATGCCCAGTAAATGCTCAAAAATATTTGGTGAATGAATGAACTTTCACACAACTCTATGAGGTAGATATTATTTTATCCCCATCTTTCTGATGAGGAAACAGAGGCACAGAGTGGTGAAACAGCATGCACAAACAATATACACAAACAACCTGTCTTCTTTCCACCTAATGAAACAGCCACATTGCCCTTTCCTTATAGCTTTCCAGCTGCCACCATCTGAAAATGTCTGCTCAATCAATAATACTCAGCATGCATTTTTCCTTCCTTCTTTCTAACAGAACCCTAGGTTTTGTTTATGAGTCTACTCCTTCCACACTGAGCTTATATGCATTGGGTTAATGTGACCCTTTTTAGCACCTGAGACAGATTTGATAGGTTTGAGATAATGCATCATCCTTGCCCTTAATTAATTCAGAAATTGGAGTAATGAAAAATTGGCTATGGGATTCTGGGAGAGTTTTTGTTCATTCTTTTGACAGAATTTCCACTAGTGATTCTTTTCCCCTTTCTGAATGCAAGTGAAAAAGCAAGTAACACCATGTGATGGTGTTATCTGTCCCATAACCCAAGAGGAATAACAATAGGATGAAACCTATGGACAGCTGAGTGGAAGGAACTTGAGTCTCTGATGATATTAGTAAGCCACTGGATCAACAAGCCCTAAAGCCCACCCTACATCTGCATTATGTGGTTCAGTTAACTTCCTTTTTGTTTGAACTAGCTTAATTTGATTTTTTTCTTTTATTTGAAGCCAAATGTATAGTAAATGGCACATAACAACCTTATCTCTGTTCCCTCCTAAACGAAGAGGGTGAAAGAGGGACAGAATCTTAAAGACCATTCATCAGACTCTGGGTCATTCATGTCCCTCTATCCCTTGGCTTCCTCTCCTGTCTTTCTGTCATTCAGAATTATAGAGTAACAAAAAAAAATCTCCCTTAGACTTCTTGAAGAGCCTTGTACTCTTTGTAAGTGTATCTGTATGGAGAAAAGAACAGTCAAAATCTCTCATGCTTTACACGTTCATCAACCACCTACTAAATGTTTAGGGAACTTCACTTTTAAGATATCTTGTTGATAACTTATGTTTACTTCTCCTCCCTCCCAAAATCCCATTGAGGGTGTGAGAGAAAAGTAAATACAAGATGAATCCCGTCATGCATTAGAAAGCCTTGAAGAATGCCATGAATCATCTAGAACATGAAGCAAATTTTGGAAACTACAATTCAAATGGGATAAAATTAATGGTGGATCCTGACAGAACTGAGCAAAGTAAAGCTCTGTATATGTGAGAAAGAGACCTCTGAACTCGGGAAGACCTAACGATTAGAGGCAGCTATAGGTGAGAGTGGAAAAAAGCCATAGAGAGACTCTTCAGATTATTTAAGAGTAGGGAGCAGCTTTAGTGATAATTTCTCAAAGCAGCTGATTATGTTGTTTTCTTCAGTTAAAAGTGTGAGTGTGTTCAGGGATAGTTCCACAGGCATCTTCAAGGTGTACAAGGGATACAGAGTTCCTACGATGTTTGCCCCCAACACCAGCATAGTCAGGATTCTGTAATCAGAGTCCTGAGTCAGTGCATAGGGAATAAGAAAATTTACTTATTCTGTGGTAATACACATGTCTATCAATATTGATCAGTCCAGATCAATGATTCTCTTTCTTGGCTGCATATTGTAATCACTTGGATAGCTTTAAATACTGACACTGAAGAGTGGTTACCTTGGGGAAGGTATTAATTGTGAGGGGCAAGAAGGAGCTTTCTAGAGTGCTACAGATGGCCTATATCAGGGGTCAGACATGATCATTCGTTTATATATTGCCCACAGCTGCTTTTGTGCAACAGTTCATTAGTTGTGATAGAGAGTGGCTAGACCATAAAGCCAAAAATAGTTGGCTCTTTACAGAAAAATTTTCCCAACCTTTGGTCTATGTCTTTGAGTCATGATGTATTGTGTATATATGTGTATATAAGTTAGATAAAGATATATTGAGCTGTACACTTAAAATTTTTGTGCTATACCGTGTGTAAATTATACCCTTAAAAAGAAGTAAATAAAAATTTTAAAAAAAGAAAGTGCTTGGGTACCTCCTCTAGATAGTCTTATTTAATTGGTCTATGGTATGTTATGCACATCAGGGTTTTTTAAGCTCCCAAAGCAATTTTAATGAGCAAATAAGATTGAGAACAATAGAGTTAGATCCTTATTTATGTGAGCAAACAAGGATCATCAAATATTTAAGGAAAACCAACCACATGAAAAAAAAGACACCAAGTGCACAAAAATAAGAACCAATCCTTGAAGAAATAGTTAATAAAGAAAACAGAACAGATATCATTATTATGCTATAAAATATAAGAGGGTAACATATCCACTAAATATGAGTAGTTAGCTTTTTAAAAAGAATCAGAGAAAACAGTTATTTTAACTAATAATCATTGTCAGAAATCTCAGTCAAATGATTAAATAACAGAAAGAAAATACATGTGTCACAAATTAGTGAACTGGAAGATTAATTGGTGACATCCTCCCCACATTGGTACCAAAGAAAAGAATAGGAAGATTATGGCAGAGAAGTTAGGAAACTTGGAAGACAGATCTAAAAGAGTAAATGTCGGGGAAATGAGGCCAAGATGGCAGAGTAGTAGGATGCTCGTAGCTCACTCTCTCCCACAGATACACCAAGACTCACATCCATGGATCCACTCAGCCAACCAGAGCACCTGCGGAGCTCCAACATAACATCGCCCTCTTCAAAAGACAAAGACCAAAAACCTGGTAGGAGAAAAGGAAAAAGAAAGAAGAAAAGGCAAAGCAGCGCGGGACGGGTCCCGCAGGGAGGGAGCGGCAAAGGAGGACTAGCGCTCGTTCGCTGGGTCTCCCCTCCAACAGAGAGGCCAGCGGGACGTGGGGAGCCTCCGAGGCTCAGATCTGTATGGAGCAGCCCTTGAGCTACAAAACTGTTAAAGGGGCACAGAGGGTCCCCGCGAAACCCAGCCGAGATGCGGGCCGGCGGCTGGGGGCAGGGCCAAGTCGCCCGAGCCGGGCGGAGGGCGGAGACGGCTGCGCTGAGGCGGCCCCGGGGGACTGCATGGGGCTGCGCGCCGTGGCTGTGGGTGCACAGGGCAGAACCACCTGGGCCCTCCATGAAACAGCATGGCTGATGCGCGCTGGGGGGAAGGGTGCCTACCCCCATCTCTGAAAACCCGCGGAAGGTTTTCCGCGAGGAGAGGCGGGGCTAAGGTGCGGCCGCCATATCCTCTGGCGCGGCTGCCATATCCTCTGGCGCTCGGCACCCAGGTTGGGGTGGGGGTGAAACCTGAATCTGTGCCTGGGGGCTCGGCAGCCTCGGAGGCCACACAGTGACTTGTATGCAGCCCAAGTCAGATAGGATCCTTCCGCCCTGGTGCCTCGCAAATTTCGCGCCCAGGAAAAACAAGGAGCTGAGTTTGGACACGAAGCAGGGGCGGGCTGGAGCTGCGGAGCGCATGGCTCTGGGGGACTGCGGGTGGCCCCCCGCCCGAGGCTGAGCACGCAGCTGCACAGAGCTGCAGAACAACAGATTACAGCGGACAGTGGGTGGCCCCCTGCAATGGGGCGGAGCGCGCAGCAGAACGGAGTGCGCAGCTGCACCAAGCCACAGAGCGACCCGTGCCAGGAGACGGTGGGTAGCCCCCCGCACCTTTCTGGCAGGAACTCTGTGCTGAGAGGGGGCGCGATCTGCTTGCCAACAGGCATTGGGAACAGCACAGACGAGGGCACCAACAGAGGGCCTCTGTAAACAGCAAGCTGAGTTCGCAAAACAGGGCGAGGACAGAAAGACTTTTCATTAAGAGCAGTCTCCAGGAAAACACACCCTCCCCCCTTTTTTTAAATCTGTTTTTACCTGTTGTATTTTATATTACCTTTTTAATTTTTACTTTTTAAACAATTATATATCATCCCAGTTTTAATCCCTTTAAAATTTTTCTTTTAAAATAATGTTATTATTTTTAAAAATCCACGTCATTTTTACTTCTCTTGGTTTTGATCTCCTGTTATTGATTAATCACAGGTTTCAAGTATATTTTTCCCTCTTTTCTCCTTTTTAAAAGGTTTTTAAGAGACATCTCAACCCGATTACTATTCTGCTTCAACTCGCTCTTCAATTATTCATTATACACAGTTTTCAAACCTTTTTTCTCCCCTTTTTCAAAATTCTCTCTTTATCATATCTTTTTTATCTGTTCTATTTTTTATTGCCTTTTTAATTTCTACTTTCTAAACAATTGTATATGCTTCCAGTTTTAGTTCCTTTTTAAATATTTCTTTCTAAACAATTGTATATGCTTCTAGTTTTAATTCCTCTAAAATTTTTCTTTTAAAGTAGTTATATATTATTTTTTAAAAAATCCACCTGATTTCATTTTCATTTCTTTTGGGTTTGATCTCCTGTTATTGATTATAAATAGTTTTCAAATATCGTTTTTTGATCTTTTTTACTTTTTTTTAAAGGGATTTTAAAAAAGATATCTCAACTAGAATGCTAGTCTGATTCAAATTGCGCTTCTATAATTGATTATACACTGTTTTCAAACCTTTTTTTCTCCCTTCTTTTAAAATTCTCTTTCTGTCTCCTTTTTTTTTTTTTTTTTAAAGTTTCATTCCTGCATAGGCGATAGATAGATAAATAAACTCCTTTAAGGACCACAATAGATAACTGATACTCCATAAGCCACAGTGCCAGAGAGATATGAGCAAGATGAAGAAGCAGAGAAACAATTCCCAATTAAAAGAACAAGAGAAATCCCCTGAAAGAAAGATCAATGAAATAGACGTTGATAGCCTACTAGATCAAGATTTCAAAAAAGGAGTCATCAAAGTATTGAAGGAACTAAAAGAGATAGTGTTTAGAAATATAAAATATGTCAAAAATGAAGTCAAAGCTATTAAGAAGAGCCAAGTAGAATTGGCAAACTCATTGGCTGAGATAAGAACTGATCTAAAGGCTGTACAAAGCAGACTAGATAATGCAGAGGAATGAATAAGTGACCTAGAAGACAGGACAACAGAAAGCACCCAATCAGAACAACTGCAAGATAAACAAATAAAAACAAATGAAAGCAACATAAGGGACCTATGGGATAATATAAAGCATCCCAATCTTCACATACTAGGGGTCCCAGAAGGGGAAGAAAGATCAAAGGGGATTGAAAAGGTTTTTAAAGAAATCATGACTGAAAACTTCCCAAACTTAAAGGAGGACTCAGATACCCAAGTACAGGAAGTTCAAAAGGTCCCAAACAGGAAGAACCCAAACAGACCCACACCAAGACATATCATAATCAAGATGGCCAGAGTCAAGGATAAAGAAATGATCCTGAAGGCAGCAAGAGAGAAGCAAAGAGTGAGTTACAAGGGAACCCCCATAAGGCTATCAGCTGATGTCTCTACACAAACACTACAGGCCAGAAGGGAATGGAAAGATATATTCAAAGTCCTGAATGAAAAAAAGATGCAGCCTAGGATACTCTATCCAGCAAGGCTATCCTTCAGGATAGAAGGAGAGATAAAGAATTTCACAGACAAGCAAAAACTACAAGAGTTTAGCAACACTAAACCCATTCTAAAAGAAATATTGACAGGTCTACTGTAAATAGAAAAGCAGCAGGATGCTACAAAAATGAGAAAATCATAACTGGAAAGGTGATAACTCATGAATTACAAAGAAAATAAACACAAAATTTTAAAAGAAGACATCAAAAACATTAAGAGTGGGAGAGGGAAGTAAGAAAATATAGAGTATTTTTTTTCTTTCTTTTAAAAATTTTTGTTCTCGGTAGGATGGGTTCGAGATATAGTAATGGGATAATAGACTTACAGAAAAGGGTAACCACAAGCCAAAAGCTCACAAGGGAGTCACAAAAACTAAATAAAATCCATGATAATACAAAGGAAAATTACCAAACCACAAAAGGAAGAAGAAAGGAACAAAGAGGAAACACCAAATAAACTGCAAAGATAAGTTCAAAATGGCAATAAACACACATCTATCATTAATTACTGTAAATGTTAATAGACTAAATGATCCATTCAAAAGACAAAGAGTGGCATACTGGATAATAAAGCAATAACCTTCAGTATGCTGCATACAAGAGACCCACTTTAGGGAGAAGGACACGTATAGATTGAGAGTGAAAGGATGGAAAAGGATATTCCATGCAAATGGAAAAGCCAAAAAAGCTGATGTTGCAGTACTGATTTCAGACAAAATAGACTTTACAACAAAGGCCATAAACAAAGATAAAGAAGGACATTTTATAATGATTAAAGGAGTGATACAAGATGAGGATATTACACGCATTAAGATATATGCACCCAATATAGGAGCACTTAAATACACAAAACAATTACTAACAGAGATAAAGGGGGATACTGATGGGAATACAATCATAGTTGGAGGCTTTAACACCACATTAATATCACTACACAGATCTCCCAGACAGAAAATAAATGAGGCAACAGAGAAACTAAATAGTACAATACAAAAATTAGTTTTGTTGTATATTTTAAGAGCATTACACCCCCTAAAAATAGGATATACAATCTTTTCAAATGCACATGGAACATTTTCTAGGATTGATCATGTACTTGGGCACAAAATAAACCTCAACAATTTTAAGAAGACAGAAATTATCTCAAGCATCTTTACTGGCCACAATGCCATGAAACTAGAAATCAACAACAGAGAAACAGAGGAGAAAAAAAGGAAAGCATGGAGATTAAACAATATGCTATTAAAAAACCAATGGGTCAATGAGGAAATCAAAGCTGAAATTAAAAATACCTTGAGACAAATGAAAATGAAAGCACAACCACACAAACTTTATGGGACACAGCAAAGGCAGTGCTAAGAGGGAAGTTTATAGCAATACAGGCCTTCCTCAAAAAAGAAGAACAATCTGAAATAAACAATTTAACCCACCAACTAAAAGAACTAGAAAAAGAAGAACATAAACCCCCAAATGTCAGCAGAAGGAAGGAAATAATAAAGATCAAGGAGGAAATAAATACAATAGAGATTAAAAAGAACCATAGAAAAGATCAATTAAACCAAAAGCTGGTTTTTTGAAAAAGTAAATAAAATCGAGAAACCTGTGGCAAACTCACAAAGAAGAAAAAAGACAGAGCACAAATTAGCAAAATAAGAAAGGAAAATGGAGAAATTACAACAAATAAAATATAAATACAGAATATCATACGAGAATATTATGAAAAACTATATGGAACCAAACTGGATAACCTAGAAGAGATGGACAAGTTTCTTGAAACATACAGTCCACCAAGGCTGAATCAAGAAAATTGACCATTTGAACAAATCGATCACTAGAAATTAAATAGAAATAGCAATTTAAAAACTCCCTACAAATAAAAGTCCAGGACCAGACGGCTTCACCAGGGAATTCTACCAAACACACAAATAAGAACTCATACCAGTCCTTCTCAAACTCTTCCAGATGATTGAAAAGGAGGGAATACTCTCAAACTCATTCTATGAAGCCACCATCACCCCGATACCAAAACCAGGCAAAGACGCTACCACAAAAAGAGAATTATAGGCCAATATCACTGATGAACATAGAGGCCAAAATCCTCACCAAAATATTAGCAAATAGAATCCAACAACACGTAAAAAAGATTATACATCATGACCAAGTGGGGTTCATCCCAGGGACACAAGGCTGGTTCAATATACTCAAATCAATCAATGTAATACATCACATCAACAAGAGAAAGGACAAAAACCACATGATCATCTCAATCGATGCAGAAGAAGCATTTGATAAAATTCAACACCCATTTATGATAAAAACTCTCACCAAAGTGGGCATAGAGGGAACATATCTCAACATAATAAAAACTATATATGACAAACATACAGCCAGCATAGTACTCAATGGTGAAAAACTCAAAAGCTTCCCACTAAAATCTGGGAAAAGACAGGGATGCCCACTATCACCACTCTTATTCAACATAGCCTTGGAAGTCCTAGCCACAGCAGTCAGGCAAGAGAAAGAAATAAAAGGGATCCAAATTGGAAAAGAAGAGGTAAAAGTGTCACTACATGCTGACGACATATTACTATATATAGAAAACCCTAAAAGGTCCACACACAAAAAAGTACTAGAGCTGATTGAAGAATTCTGCAAGGTAGCAGGTTACAAAATTAACGTTCAAAATCAGCTGCATTTCTTTACACTAATGATAAATCAACAGAAGAAGAAAGTAAAGAAACAATCCCCTTTAAAATAGCACCCAAAGTAATAAATACCTAGGAATAAATCTAACCAAGGAGGTGAAAGAATTATACACAGAAAACTATAAACCATTGATGAAGGAAATTAAAGAAGACTTTAAAAAATGGAAAGATATTCCATGCTCTTGGATTGGAAGAATCAATATTGTTAAAATGGTCACACTGCCCAAGGCAATCTACAGATTTAATGCAATCCCTATCAAATTGCCCAGGACATATTTCACAGAACGGAACGAATCATAATCAAATTTATATGGAACCATCAAAGACCTAGAATTGCCAAAGCATTACTGAAGAGAAAGAAAGAGGCTGGAGGAATAACTCTCCCAGACTTCAGACAATACTATAGAGCTACAGTCATCAAGACAGCATGGTATTGGTACCAAAACAGACATATAGACCAATGGAACAGAATAGAGAGCCCAGAAATGAACCCAGAAACTTTTGGTCAACTCATCTTCGACAAAGGAGGCAAGAATATACAATGGAATAAAGACAGTCTCTTCAGCAAATGGCGTTGGGAATACTAGACAGCAGCATGTAAACCAATGAAGCTAGAACACTCCCTTACACCATACACAAAAATCAACTCAAAATGGATCAAAGACTTAAACATAAGACCAGATACAATAAACCTCCTTGAAGAAAATATAGGCAAAACATTATCTCACATACATCTCAAAAATGTTCTCCTAGAAGAAATAAAAGCAAGAATAAACAAATGGGACCTAATGAAACTTACAAGCTTCTTCACAGCAAAGGAAACCATAAGTAAAATAAAATGACAACCTACGAAACAGGAGAAAATTTTTGCAAATGAAACCGACAAAGGCTTGATCTCCAGAATATATAAGCAGCTCATACGAATTAGTAAGAAACAACAAAACAACCCAATCCAAAAATGGGCAGAAGACCTAAACAAGCAATTGTCCAAGGAAGACATACAAATGATCAATAGGCACATGAAAAAATGCTCAATATCACTAATTATCAGAGAAATGCAAATCAAAACTACAATGAGATATCACCTCACACCAGTCAGAATGGCCATCATTCAAAAATCCAGAAATGACAAATAATGGAAAGGCTGTGGAGAAATGGGAACCCTCCTACACTGCTGGTGGGAATGCAGTTCGGTGCAGCCCCTATGGAAAACAGTGTGGAGATTCCTTAAAAGACTAGGAATAGACTTACCGTATGGCCCCGGAATACCACTCCTGGGCTTGTATCCAGAAGGAACCCTACTTCAGGATGACACCTGCACCCCAATGTTCATAGCAGCACTATTTAAAATAGCCAAAACATGGAAACAGCCTAAATGTCCATCAACAGGTGACTGGATAAAGAAGAGGTGGTATATTTATACAATGGAATACTACTGAGACATAAAAACCGACAACATAATGCCATTTGCAGCAACATGGATGCTGCTGGAGAATGTCATTCTAAGTGAAGTAAGCCAGAAAGAGAAAGAAAAATACCATATGAGATCGCTCATATGTGGAATCTAAAAAACAAAAACAAACAAACAAACAAACAAAAACAAAGCGTAAGTATAGGACAGAAATAGACTCATAGACAGAGAATACAGACTTGTGGTTGCCAGGGGGGTGGAGAGTGGGAAGGGATAGACTGGGATTTCAAAATTGTAGAATAGATAAACAAGATTACACTGTACAGCACAGGGAAATATACACAAAATGTTATGATAACTCACAGAGAAAAAAATGTGACAATGAGTGTGTATATGTCCATGAATGACTGAAAATTTGTGCTGAACACTGGAATTTGACACAACATTGTAAAGTGATTATAAATCAATAAAAATGTTAAAACAAACAAACAAAGCATAAATACAAAACAGAAACAGACTCATAGATACAGAATAGATACAGAATACAAACTTGTGGTTGACAAGGGGGCAGAGGGTGGGAAGGGATAGACGGGATTTCAAAACTGTAGAATCGATAAACAAGATTATACTGTATAGCACAGGGAAATATACACAAGATCTTATGGAAGCTCACAGAGAAAAAATGTGACAATGAATATATATGTGTTCATGTATAACTGAAAAATTGTGCTCTACACTGGAATTTGACACAACCGTGTAAAATGATTATAAATCAATAAAAAATGTTAAAAGTGTAAATGTCTATAAAATAGGAGTCCCAGAAGTAGGTAACAGAGAGAATGTAGGGAATGAAATAATAGTGAAGTAAATAATAGTGAAGTAAAATTGCTCTGTAGTAGAGAACAACTTGAGTCTTAAGATCAAAAGTTTTCACCCAATTAGATAATGTTGATTTGAGGGAAATATATCTACTTAAGTAGGGAAATGGGAAAGTGTTGCTTAACAAAATGAGAATGTGTTAAACTTGCAAATCAAGAGAGAAACAGATAAGTTAATAGGCAGGGTATAATGTGTCCTTATTCCAGTGACCAAGACAAGCCAAGAACACAACTGGAGTTCAAGTTAAGTGTCCCAGCGAAACTTAACTATACAAATATCACTGACAGATGTTCCAATTTTAGGCTCCTTCTTTATACAAACTCTATTGCAGTAAGAAGAGCCATGTGTAAGTAAAATAACCTGTAATTAGGGGAGAAATCTCATGATCTACCTAGCTTCTTATAGAGTAAAGCCAGGACAAGAAGTTTGGCGGGAATTGTGCAGTAGAGAGAGGATAAGATCACATAGGTATATTCTTGGGCTAAATAAAAATAATTTACGGGGCCTGTGTGGGCCTGTAGAGAAAATAACTCATGTTTCTGCACAGTTAAGGTTTTCTGAGCAAATCTTACTGAAACTTGGGATTTGGGATAAAAGGGCAAGCCTTGGAAGGTAATTTACAACTGTATAGTGAGAGAACTCCAGACAGATTTAACATCAGAGGTATGGTTACATTTCATTCCTAGATAGTAAAGCTGGAGACAATGGTCTTATCTTTCCCTTAGAAAGATTTATTTACATTCCAAAAGGTTAGAGCAAGACCACCAGATCCTTCTCAAAGAATAAAGATTTTTCTCCCTTCTTTCAATAGGGACAGCACCCTCCTTCTGTATAAATGGCCAGAATCACTTCTGCTGTGTTCCTGGTCTGCAATATATTCTATTCTGTAGGGTGACATCCAACTCTCATCATTTTATCCCTCATGTAAGAAACTGGAGCACAGGTGAACTACAAAATTGTTATTTTATTGAAAGTAAATAATGATTAATGTACTCTGCTCCAGAAATCTCACATGTGCATTCAGGATAATATTAATAAATTGGGATATTAAGATTTTAACAGCCCACAAACTCTGGACATTTTAATATACTTCTCATTAAGATGGTTATAGTAAGCATAAGTAGCTCAGATATTTGTGTATCCATATTATATCATGTTTTCTGCTAGTTGCATTGCTGCACCGGAGGAAATCCCAGAAGTAGAAGATGGGAGATATCATTCTCCTTGTAGCTTTTGTGGATTGCTTTGGATAAAAAACAACTGTGGCACTTTACTGCGTTGATTGTTTAACATGTTCTTAAGAATGACTGGTTCTTAAGAACATGTCATTAAGAACCTAGTTAGAATGGCCATCATTCAAAAGTCCACAAATGACAAATGCTGGAGAGGCTGTGGAGAAAAGGGAACCCTCCTACACTGCTGGTAGGAATGCAGTTTGGTGCAGCCACTGTGGAAAACAGTGTGGAGATTCCTTAAAAGACTAGGAATAGACTTACCATATGACCCAGAAATCCCACTCCTGGGCATATGTCCAGAAGGAACCCTACTTCAGGATGACACCTGCACCCCAATGTTCATAGCAGCACTATTTACAATAGCCAAGACATGGAAACAGCCTAAATGTCCATCAACAGATGACTGGATAAAGAAGAAGTGGTATATTTATACAATGGAATACTATTCAGCCATAAAAACGACAACATAACGCCATTTGCAGCAACATGGATGTCCCTGGAGAATGTCATTCCAAGTGAAGTAAGCCAAAAAGAGAAAGAAAAATACCCTATGAGATCACTCATATGTGGAATCTAAAAAAAAAAAGTGCATAAATACAAAACAAAAACAGACTCATAGACAGAGAATACAAACTTGTGGTTGCCAAGGGGGCAGAGGGTGGGAAGGGACAGGCTGGGATTTTAAAATTTGCAGATACTGACAGGCATATGCAGAGTAGACAAACAAGATTATACTGTATAGCATAGGGAAATATATACAAGATCTTGTGGTAGCTCACAGCAAAACAAAAAATGTGACAATGAATATATGTATGTTCATGTATAACTGAAAAATTGTGCTCTATACTGGAATTTGACACAACATTGTAAGATACTATAACTCAATTAAAAAAAAGTTAAAAAAAGAACCATGCTTACCCAGAGAGTCAGAATAAGCAGAATAGACACCAAAAGGCATAGGTCAGCTGGAATTGTGTTTAGAGTATTAAAGAGAAGACAAAAGGCCAAACTCCATTAGTGAGGCTGGGCTCTATTATGCTGTGGTAGTAAACTACCTCAAATCACAGAGTTTAATTCAACAAAGGTTTATTTCTTTCTCAAACTATGTGTCCATTGCACGTCAACACAGGGACCCTGTTCATTATAATCAGGGACCCAAGCTAATGGAGACTTCATCATAACATCTACTTCCATGATCACATAGCAGGGTAAAAGAATGTGGAAAATTGCACACTGACAATTTAAACTTGTCTTTCGGTGAAATATATAACTTTGGTTCACATTTCTTGAGCAAAACAAATCATGTGGCCTCATCTAAATTCAAGGAGTGTGAAAGAGGAATCCTACAATGTGCTTGAGAAGTGAAATAGTAGATAGCACTAATCACAACCCCAGTCTTCCTTTCTTGTCACCAAATATCTTGTCTACTCTTCTTTCTTCATGCAGAACACATTTACCCCTCCCCACAGGAGGAATCGAGAAGTCTCATTCAGTCACTTTTTCACTCTCAAAATCTAGATCTCTGAATGGTGTTTAGAAGTTTCTTTATCTGTTTTGGAGGTGCCACCTCTTAGTCCAGAAGACTATGAACTAAAAAGAAAAGTTGTTTGTCCCCTCATATCCAATATTCAGTGGAGGAATAGGGAAAGACACCCACAATATCAATCTCTTCTGGAGATATTAGGAATCACAACACAGTGACTGGTTAACAGCAACTCTTAAATCCTACTAGACAGACCTAGAAAGAATCCCCTGCCTAGCAGGTGAGAATGTTCCTTGGTTAAGTCCTCATTCTGCTCCCTGGGAGGAGGAATTCCTGGTCAGTTTTTCTCTATGGACCATTTCTCTGCCCTCAGAGGGTTTCTTCCTTTTCTGTCACTCTCCTTGACCACATCTGGATCAAGCATCAGAAAATATTTACTCCTTGGGAACTGAAAAACTCACAAGCTGCTTCCTATTTATAGTAGATTTGGAGCCCAAGGGTCATTTTAAGTTTCAAATAGTCACAGTAATTTTGTCCAGGCTTCTTACCTAATTAATTTGACTCAGCTCCAAATGTCAATAACCATACCCACAATTCATGGCTAAACACACTTTTTACATTTACTATATGTATTTGCTTTATCATACTCATGTCTCTTACAACTTAACTATGAGTACTTTGAGCCTACCAGGGTTTTACGGGTGAGCTTAACCCTAAGTTTATTTTCCCTCAGCTATTCTTTCCAATAGGAAATTTTTACTTGTGGCAACAGCCCTAATTTGTCTTTCCTTTGAGACAACACAATCCATTCAGAGATTTTTACAATGGTCAAATAGTCATGTCCTTGATTTAATCCTACTCTAAGGCTGTTTTATGAAGCTTTTCTCAACAACAAAAAAAAATTTCTTTGTTTTAGCTTTTATTCATTGAGGCTAAGAAGCAATTAATTGTCTCCTCCAATTTTACAAGTCCTCACATTTCTGGACTCTATATTCTCTTTTGTCACTGCTTGTAAAGTAGCCAATTCTTTTCTGACCTCAGCACTTTCTTTTAATAACTTGTAAAATGTGGTCAACAGTGACTAACACACAGTACCAACATTCTCTATTCCAATCTCTTCTCCTAGAGCTAAACATTCATTAGGTAAATTATCTGCCTTACAAATTAATGCAGGCGACAGTTTTAGTAAATATTTCACTAATAGAAAACATAGATCAAACATGGATCACAAGTATTCCATTCCCTAATAACAGTTTATTTGGTATCTACCATCTGGTACCACAGCCAATGCTACATTTTTTATTATTATTATTATTATTATTATTATTATTATTATTATTATTATTATTAATTTTATTGTTTTTTTATGCCAATACCTTCCTGTTTCAGTCTGGATAGGCTAGATTATGCTGTCATAATAAACAACCCAAAATATCAGTGGCTTAAAACAACAAAAGATTTATTTGTTTTTCATACTACCTGTTCCATGTTGGGCAGCAGGAGGGCTTTATTCATTGTAGTTACTAAGAGACTAGACTTACAGAGGCTTTAGACTAATGTCAGTTTCCACAATCATTATTACAGAGTGAAGAGAATGTGCAAATCGTATACTGCTATTAAAGCTTCTTCATAGAAGCAATATGTTATCTCTTCTCAAATCTTGTTAGCCAATACATGTCACAAAGCCAAGAGTAACTTCAAGGAATGTGGGAAATACAATCTACCTTGTACCCAGGAGAAGAACCAGAAACATTTGAACAACAGTACTGATGACTTAGCGTAAGAAACCTATACATACCCTAGATAATTTTTTCATATTCCATAGATTAAAAAAAAAACACTGTAATTTTCTACAGAGAAAGAAGAGGCTACCTACAAAAAATGTGAGTCTGATTTGTATCAGACTTCTCATCTACAATGCAGTATGTTAGAAATAGTAGAGTAGTGTCTATACAATGACAAGGGAAAGGGATTTTAAATTAGAATTCCCTAGCCAGGAAGATTATTAATCAAGTATGATGGCAAAATAAAGGTCTTCTAAGCCACACAAAGTCTCAGAAACCTAACAAGCCATGTAGCATCACTGAAATAATTACTCTGAGACATACTCTGGCAAAAGAAAAATAGAATCCAAGAAAAAGGCAAAATATAGGAAATAGTGTTGAACAAAAAATAAAACTTGTTGTTTATGATAAATAGCTATTGATAATAAGGCTAAAAATTAATGCAATTTTTAATGTAATGGCTTATATAATAGCAGTGAAGTACTATTGAAAATAATTATTTGAAATAAAAGTTCAGTTGATAGCAATAGAACCTGGATAATATGGGACGGAAGAAAATAAACAAAAGCTTACTACCAACCTTGTTTGAGAGAAGCTAAATTTTAATAATATTCTTTGTTGGCAGGATGTTGTAAGTTTAAATATTTGCTAGAAATTTGAAGGCAATAACCTGTAGAATGGAAAAAATATATTAGAGCTTACAAAACAATAGATTATGATAGAGGGGAGAAATACAATACTATCTATCTAGCAGAAATGAGAGAAGAAAATGGAGAAAGAAATTACAAGGAAACCAAGATAAACATAAAAATTACAACAACTAAGTAACAAATACTACATCAGGAGAGTTCCATTTCTTGTATTTGCAACATGAAGAGCTCCATGGATTAACTTCCAGTGGAATCTGTAGCCATTATTTTTTAAAACAACCATTTAAAATATCTGGAAAATGTCCTAAGGGTATATACAAATGAAGAAACAATTACTCAAAAAAGCTTACTGACACTTGGTAAGAGCAGTGAGAGTCTGTGGCATTTGAACTGTGACACATTCCTTCCTCCTCCCTCCCAGCACAGTGTTAATAAAACTCCACTCCAGATGGTGCGGCCAAGAACACAGAGCTCCCTCTACCCCCAGCTCCCAGTCAAGGGCTTTGATATCTTCCTGGGAAGGATGAAAATCAGCATTTCTCATCCCATCCCAAGATAACTGTTGCAGAGGCTAAGTTTCAGAAGAGTGAGGCTGAGAAGTGGAGAATCCCTTCTTTCATCCAGCCCCCACTTGTGGGACAGACTCACCCTTATAAACCATGCACTGTGAATCCTAGAGCCCTGATTTTCTTCACCATGGCAGAGTTACCATGCCAAGAGAGGCAAGCCTAAAATACCTGAGGCAACTGACCACTTCCCCTCTGTGCCAAGCATCCCACTACTAAAGCAGGGGTGTTATTTAGAAAAAAAAAAGTACTTCATTGTCCCTGCTTCCAGCTCCAGAGCCATAGCTCAGAGATTTTGACCAGGAAGATGCAATCCATAAAACAGAGCTCTCTGAAGGCTCCCTAAAGGAACTGACTTCATTTGACTTCATTTGATATAGAGTATAAAGAAGTCCAAGCCTAAAGGCACTCTTAAAAACAATGATGACAAGCACTTAAGTGGATACCAGGAGATCCATTAGAGATATAACCAAATAACAATAACAAAGCCCAGAACGGTCAGCAATACCAAGAGTTTCTACAGTTTGTTATCCAATATGCCCAGTTTCCAATAAAACATCATGAGACATGCTAAGAAACATGAATGTCTAACCCATACATAGGTAAAGAGCAGACAATGGAAACTGCCTGTGAGAGCAGCCACATGTCAGATTTAATAGACTTCAAAGTAGTCATTATGAATATGCTCACAGAACTAAAAGAAACCATGTTTAAAGAAGTAAAGATATGAAGATAATATCTCAACAAATAGAGAATATTAACAAGAGTAACTATTTTTAAAAAGAACTAAATAAAAATTATTGAGTTGAAAATTCAAAAACTCAAAAAATTGACTAGAGGGACCCAACAATAAATAACAAATGGTAGAAGAAAGTGTCAGCAAATTTAATGAACATGAATAGAGATTAAACAATCTTAAAACAGAGGGAAAAGAATGAAGGAAACAATATCACTTCAGGGAAATGTGGAAAACCAATAAGCACATCATAATACACATCATGGGAAAGTTGATGTTGAAAGCCAAAGAAAAAGAGAAAATCTTGAAGGCAACAATAGTAAAATGACTTGTCACTCACAAGAGGACATCAGTAAGAATAATAGTTTATTTTTATATTGGGAAAAACAGAGAACAGATGATGGGGAGATAATACAGTCTAAATATTCAAAGAACAAATTATCAACCAAGAATCCTGTATTCAGCAAAGGTATTAGTAAAAAAACAAAGTGAAATAAAGACATTCCCAGAATTTTTAAAAATCGAGGGTTTTTTAAATAGAAGTATACTTGAATTACAATATTATATTAGTTTCAGGTATTCAACATAGTGATTCAGTATCTTAATAGATTATACTCTACTTGAAGTTATTATAAAATATTGGCTATATTCCCTGTGTTGTACAGTACATCCTTGTATCTTATTTATTTTATACCTTGTAGTTTGTACCTCTTAATCCCCTTTCCCTATCTTGCCCACCCACCAGTAACTTCTAGTTTGATCTCACTATCTGTGAGTCTGTTTCACTAAAAAATATATCCAGGAGTGGAATTGCTGGATCATATGTTAGTTCTATTTCTAATTTATTGAGGAACTGCCATACTGTTTTTCATAGTGACTATACCAATTTACATTTCCACAGTGTACTAGGTTCTCTTTTCTCCACTTCCTCAACAACAATTATTACTTTTTGTCTTTTTGACAATTGCATTCTGATAGGTGTGAGGTGATACCTCATTGTGGTTTTGACTTGCATTTCCCTAATGATTACTGATGTTGAACATATTTTCATGTGCCTGTTGGCCATCTGTATTTCTTCTTTAGAAAAATGTCTATTCAGGTCTTCTGCCCATTTTTCAATCAAGTTGTTTGTTTTATTGATATTGAATTGTATGAGTTGTTTATATATTTTGGATATTAATACCTTATCAGACATATCATTTGAAAATATGTTCTCCCATTCATTAGGCTATCTTTTTGTTTTGTTAATGATTTCCATTGCTATGCAAAAACTTTTAAGTTTAATTAGGCCCCATTCTTTTATTTTTGCTTTTGTTTCCCTTGCCTGAGGAAACAGATCAAAACAAAATATTGCTGGAGGGGAATCAAGATGGCAGAGGTTACCTACTCCACACAAACACATCAAAAATATATCTACACGTAGAATAATTATCAGAAAAAACTAACTGGAAACTGGCAGATCTCCTATACAACCAGAGCTGCAAGAAAGGTCTCCACATAAGATAAAAAAAAGGACATGAAGTCAGGACCAACAGCACCTGGGATGGATCTGTAAGGAAGAGAAGGTCCACGTGGGCAGACTCTCACTCTGGGGAGCCCCCTTGCCTGCTGGGAAATCCACTGATACAGACGGAAGGACTGGAGAAGCCTAGACTCTGCTTGTGAAGAGTGCATATGTGCTAGCTTGCTAAAAATTAGCATAGCGAGAAAATTGCACTGGCTGCTGCCACCTCACTGCACCTCCCAATCTGAAGGGGCAAACACTTCAGCCCTGCTCACTCCACACCACTGCCTGGTGTGAGATCAGAGCAAAGATTTAGTCTAGCTGCACAGAGACACACCAGGGAACCTGGGGTATGATCTGGGTGGAACTGCAGAGGCCATTGTCAGTACATACATGGGGGTGGTGGGTCAAACCAGGCAGACATTGTCAGTACACATACCAGGTAATGGCATAAGAACATATAGGAGCTAGGTGCTGAATCTAAGGTGGTCAGGCCTTAGGGAGGAGAACTCAATGATTTGTTTCCAGGTAGGAGATCCCTGACTCTATCCACTCTGCACAGCAGCTTAGTGCCATATCTAGGATGGTCAGGTCCTGGGAGAGGTCTGCCACAGAGGCAGCCCAGGTCCCTGGCAGCAACACAGTCACCTCAATTCATGCAGCCACACACCCCAGCCCCCAGCCCCAGTCTACTCCACACCACAGCCTTGCACTGGAACTGGGACAAATACAAAGGAGAAAGGGACATGACCCTGGACTGCTTTGCAGAGGAAGAACAGATGCCTATACAGGATGTGCATGGGTTTGCTGTGACAGCACAGTCTTCACTTGCTTCAGCAATCACCTCCTTTGGAGTAGGCCATGCACTCAAGGGCAACAGAATTTGTTTGAACCTGACCTTCAGGGCTTCTACTCCAACAAATGGGGAGCAGACCCTGCCCCCAACAAAGCTGTGACAGCCACAGAGCAAAGAGGAGGTGCCGTGTCACATCCAGTGCAGGCTCTGGTCACCACAACAATCATACCCCCTATCAAGGGGATAATGAACAAACACTCTAAGGAAAGATTGGCTGGCATCTATAACAAAACCAGCCTTAGTGTTGCTGGTAGATGTAACCAGTGTCCAGCTTCTTGTCCTGTCCCAGAAAGAATTCAGAGACAAGACACAGAGGTTAGGATGGTAAAGTAGGGACTTATTAAGGGATGGATAGTCCACTCTCAAGGGGAGAGCGGGCAGATTCAGGTGAGCAGCTGCCCTGAGTTTCTTTGGCAACTTGGTTACACAGGGTGTAAAATTGAGTGGGCAGAATATTCATTGGGGAAGGAGGGGTTTGGGGTCATATTCCCTGATTTCCATCCCAGCTCCACCTTCCGGAAGGAAGGAAGGATTTGTGTCCTTATTTAGTCTGGATGGAAGTGTCATGGCCTCGGTGCATGATGGGTACTTCTAATCTGCAAGGCTAATTTTATTGAAGTGAGGGCATAATGAACAAGAGGTTACATTCAGACACTCGAGATTCCTGCCTTTTCCCACCTTTCTTTGTTGGCCTCCAAGCCACTCAGCACCCTAAAATGTGTGACCACTTATCAGCCCAGAAGTTCCTGTTTTTCTCTGCCCAGGGACCCCTGGTGCTTATATGATGGTTTCCTGTTTTGGGCCTGTGCCCCTCCTTTCTGCCCAATTCATATCTAGCCATCTGCCTGCTCTAACACTAGCACCAAAAATATTGGACACGCATAGTCTACACAGGGATTCTCCCACATAAAAACACCTTTTAAGACCACAGTAGATAACTATTTCTCCTAAATTCACAGAGAAAGTTAAGTAAAATGAAAAAGCAAAGGAACTACTCCTAATTAAAAGGATTAGAGAAATCCCCTGAAAGGACAAATAATGAAACAGATGTCATTAGTCTACTAGACATCGAGTTCAAAAAGGAGGTAACAAAATGCTAAAGGAATTAAGAAAGATTATCAATAGAAATGCAGATCACTGTAACAAGAAACTAGAAACTACAAAGATGAACGAATCAAAATGAGACAACTCAATTGCCAAGATATAAACCAATCTAGAAGCAATGAATAGGAAATGGTTTGCTCTGCTGCAGGAAGGCAATGGACCTCAGGTTTCCCCCACCCAGCTGCCTCAGTTTGCTTTGCTGCTGCCGGCAAGTGTCCTCAGGTTTCACAGGGTCCCCTCTGCCTTGGCTCATTCTGCCACCTGGAGCAATGCTCTGGGGGTTCCCATGGGTTCCCTTCACCTTGGTTTATCCTGCTGCCACTGGCAATGATCATCAGGTTTTCCAGCGTCCCCGCCACTTTGGTTCTTCTGCCGCTACAGCAACAGTCCCCTGTTTCACTTGGGTCCCTGTCACCTTGGTTCACTCTCAGGGCAGCCTGTGCCCACTGCCCCGGCTGCAGCCACAGCTCCTGCCCCTGCCGTGGTTCCTCTCTGGCTCCCATTCAGCTTAATGACGTCTTCCCAAGACAGATCCATTTTGTCTGGCACGGCAGGCATCAATTTGGCCTCAGCGTGAGCCCGCGCGTAAGCATGCCAATGTGTCACTGCTGGTGCCCTCTGGCGTTTTCCAGTGTCTGTCCTACAGCAGCAGAGATTATGCTGCAGGCCAGAAGCACTGCAGTGGATTAGAACTGAGAGTCTAGAAATAAACTTATACATATATGTTCATTTAATATTTTGACAAGTGTGTCAAGACTAACCAATGAGGAAAGAAGTCTTCAATAAACAGTCCAGGGACAACTGGATAGCTACATACTAAAAAATGAAGTTGGACCATGGCCTCACTCCATATACAAAAATTAACTCAAAATGCAACAAAAACTTACATGTAAAAGCTAAAACTATAAAACTCTTAGAAGAAAATATAACAGTAAATCTTCATGGCCTTGGATTTAGCAATGTTTTCTTGATATGACATAAAAAGCAGAAGTAACAAATGAAAAAGTAGATAAATTAGATTTCCTCAAAAGTAAAAACCTTTTTACCTAAAGGGCACTATCAAGAAAGCGAAAAGATAATCCATGGGAAAAAAATAGTTGCTCATCATGTATGTGATGTCATATATTTAGAATCCATAAAGAACACTCACAACTCAACAACAAAAAGATAAACAACTCAATTCAAAAATGAGCAGAGAAAGGGGAGGGTATAGCTTAGCATGCACAAGGTCCTGGGTTCAATCCCCAGTACCTCCATTAAAATAAATAAGAATAAATAAATAAATAAACCTCATTATCCCCCCTTATAAAAAATTAAAATGAGCAGAGGATTTAAATGGACATTTCTCCAAAGAAGATATAAATGTCCAATAAGCACATGAAAAGATGGCCAATATAAATCATCATCAGGGAAATGCAAATTGAAACCACAATGAGATACCACTTCACACTCAGAATGACTACAGTCAAAATATCAAATAATAAGTGTTGGTGAGTATGTGAAGTAACTGGAACCCCTAAATATTGCTAGTGGGAATGTAAAATAATGGAACTATTTTGGAAAACATTTTGGCATTTCCTCAAAAAGTTAAACATAGAAGTTATCTCTTGGCCCAGAAATTCTACTCCTATGTTTATACCCAAGAAGAGTAAAAACATATGAACAAACAACTTGTTACATGTGTGTTTAGAGTGGCATTATTCCTAACAGCCAAAGGGTAGAAACAATCCCAATGCTCTTCAATGGATAAATGGACTAATTAATGTGGTCTGTGCATACAATGAAATATTATAAAAAGGAATGAAGTACTGATGCATTTTACAACATGATGAACCCTGAAAACATTATGCTACATGAAAGAAGCCAGTCACAAAAGGATGCCATGTTATATGATTTTACTTAAATGAATATCCAGTATAGGCATATCTATAGAGACAGAATGTAGATAAATGTTCTATGTCTAGAAGGGATGAGATAAATTGGGGAATAATAAATAAATTGTATGGAGTTTCTTTTGGGATGATAAAATATTCAAAAATTGATTGTGACGATAGTTGCACAATTCTGTGAATATACTAAAAATCGTGGAATTATACATAGGTGAATTGTATGGTATGTGAATTTTAAGGTATTATATAACAATAAAGTTGTTATAAAAATTACACCAAATACATGTGTAATTTAAATATAGCTAAGGTGATTAAATTTATCCCATTTTAAAAAGGACAGATTTATTTAAAAAGAAATCTTGTTACAGGTAGTTTCCATGGCATTGCTAAAACCATGCTTTAAAAAGTAGGAAAGTAATCAAGAAAGTAGGAAATCAGGATTAAGAAAGTAGGAAAATAAATGGATAGAAAATATACTCAGGTAAAATACCAAAACAAAGGAAACACTAGGGACAATATTATCATCATACAGAATAGATGTCAAGGTAAAATGCATTATACATGTTAGAAATGTATATCTTTTATAATCTTTATCATTTATTTACCTAACAAACTCACCTTAAAATGTACAAAGCAAAAAATATCGGAAGTACGAGGAAAAGTGGATACATACACAATAATAGTAGGAATTTTAACAATTCTTTCTCAGAAATGAACAGATTAGAGATAAAACTAATAATAGAAATATATAATTTGATAAATATCATTTAATAAATCTGAACTGACATATGTACAAAAGTATACAAATGTAAATACACATTGTGATGGATGCTACCCTTAGCTATCCAGTTAGTCTTTATTTCCAGCCTTCCTTTCCCCCATGTGAGGCCATGTGACTAAGTTCTTCTGAATGCAATAGCAACTGTTATATGTGCATTTTGCCTGAGTTAATTAATTTTAAAAAGACCAAAAAAAAACCCGAAAAACAAAAAACACTTGCCTTGGATATACTCTTCCTCATTCCCAACGCCTGGAAAAAATATGTGTCCCAGCCCAAATCATGCAAACAAAGGCAATATTCCAGAGATAGTAAAGCAGCAAAATGGAAGGATCGTGGGTCCCAGAATGACTGAGTGAATCAAATCTGTCCTCAAATCTGGTTACATCAATTAGGACTGTTGTATGAAAGAGAAATTAAGATTGTTTTCCTTAAGTCATTTCTTTAACGTGATTACATTTCAGGATTTCTTCATTACATAAGCTTTGGCTTACTATAGATAGATAATAGACAGATAACAGATGATCGATACTTAAGTATTTACAAGTAGATAAGGTTTTGTACCTAAACTACAAAAAATATACTTTTCAAATGCTCATGGGACATTTTCAAAAGTTGATCATGTACTAGGGAGCTAAAAAAAATTCCTCAATTTCCCCAAATAGAAACATATAAGTCATATTCTTGTACCATAATGGACAGTAAAAACTGGATTATATGATAGACTGATATTGAGATAGTTAGATGGATGAATGATAGATAAGTGATGGATAGATACATAGATGAACAGAGCACCTGGAAAATACCACTATACTGTAAAATAACTCTTTGGTAAAGAGGAAATAAAAATAAAATATCTGAGTGTATGAATATGAAAGACAAAGATATCACTACATATGAATATCTATAGGATGCATGCAAATAACAATTTTCAGAGAAAATGTACACTCTTAAATGCATTCATTAGAAATTATTCAGAAAATAAGAGACACTGAAATTAAATATTCAATTCAATAAGCTAGAAAAAGAACAACAATATTAACTAAAGGAATATAAAATAAAGGAAGTAATAAAAATAATATCAGACACTAATGAAATAGAAAACATACAAATGAGAAAAAGGTAATAAACCAACTCAAACATTAAGGTACTTATTAAAAATAATAAGACAAACCTCTGGCAGGTCTTGAGAAATAAAACTCAAATGGATATGAAAAAGAAGAAAAACTGACTTATAAAAATATATTAGAGAATTTAAATCTTAAGATAATACAATGAACAACCCGGAGTCAGAAAACTTAACAACTTACATTAAGTGCCAATATTTTAGGAAATAAACTACTAATATATTACCAAGATTGACTGAATAGAATATTCATTTGCCTTTGACCTAGAAATATTTCACTACTATAAAATCATTCTTGACCTAGAAATATTTCACTACTATAAAATCATTCTAAAGATGTGCTCTCATATATACAAAATAAAATGCATGCAAGGTTACTGGTAGTGCCAGAGTTTACAACAGCAAAAGAACAGAAATAACCTACTGACCTATTGAACCTAGTAACCTATTTTGAAGCCATAACTTGTTCTCAAGTAACACGGACCTCCCTTAGTGCAGGCTAAAAAAGATTCCAATAGACTGACTGACTTGAAACTCCAGTCTCAGTCCCTCAAATTAAGCCATAAGCTGTGGTTATAATGATCCGTTCAAAATAAAAATCTGGTAGTGGGCACACAGGTACTTGTATCATTATTTTCTACCTACATATTTTTTTTTTAATTTCTTAAAATAAAGTTTAAAATGTCATTAAAAATGTAGTAGACTTATTTTCAGCTGTCACATGTAAAGTGCTTAGTTTTCACTCCTATCATTACAGTAAGAAAAATGCTGAATGAACTGAAAATTAATCACTTTTCTTAGACTCATCAAATAATTGAGGTTGCATGTAAAACTGTCACTCCAAAATTGGGAAAGACAGGTGAATAAAGACAAACACAGCTAAGATCAGGTTACCAGTAGTAGAAGTCATTGGAGCTATAAATTAATAGGAACAACTAAGTGGCATTACATTAATTAAACAAGGAGGCCTTTGGACTGAGGTGGCTCTAATGCCTTGGTGGCCTATGTAAGCAAACCAAAATCTAAGCCTATAAATGCCTCAAGGCTACAAAATTGAAATCTAAATAACAACCAATCACAAACAGCCAACTGGGCCTTAAGCTATAGCCAATCAGTCATTTCCTTACTTTGCTTCTGCCATTTCTCCATAAAAGGCTCTTCCTGAGCTCCTGTTAATGAAGTGCTCCTAACCACTTCCAATTTGGTGCTGCTGAAATTCAAATTTATTTTTGATCAAATTAACTGTTACAATTTTAAATATGTTTTAGTTTATCTTTCAACAATGGAAACATGACAATTTTCTGGAGGCTGAATATAAACTAGCATGAGATGGAGAAACTCCAGGATCTGTAGTCTTTTTTTTAACATTTTTTTTTGAGTTATAGTCATTTTACAATGTTGTGTCCAATTCCAGAGTAGAGCACAATTTTTCAGTTATATATGAACATATATATATTCATTGTCACTTTTTTTTTCACTACGAGCTACCACAAGATCTTGTTTATATTTCCCTGTGCTATACAGTATAATCTTGTTTATCTATTCTGCATTTTGAAATCCCAGTCTGTCCCTTCCCACCCCCCGCCCCCTTGGCAACCACAAGTTTGTATTCTATGTCTATGAGTCTGTTTCTGTTTTGTATTTATGTTTTGTTTTGTTTTTAGATTCCTCATATGAGTGATATCATGTGGTATTTTTCTTTCTCTTTCTGGCTTACTTCACTTAGAATGACATTCTCCAGGAACATCCATGTTGCTGCTAATGGCATTATGTTGTCGGTTTTTATGGCTGAATAGTATTCCATCGTATAAATATACCACTTCTTCTTTATCCAGTCATCTGTTGATGGCATTTAAGCTGTTTCCATGTCTTGGCTATTGTAAATAGAGCTGCTATGAACATTGGGGTGCAGGTGTCATTTTGAAGTAGGGTTCCTTCTGGATTTATGCCCAGGAGCGGGATTCCTGGGTCATATGTTAAGTCTGTTCCTAGTCTTTTGAGGAATCTCCATACTGTTTTCCACAATGGCTTTCCTTGCTTCCCTCTCCCACTCTTAATGATTTAGATGTCTTCTTTTACAATTTTGTGTTTATTCTTTTTGTAATTCATGGCAGTTATCCCCTTTCTAGTTATGAGTTTCTCATTTTTGTAGCATCCTGCTGCTTTTCTATTTACAGTAGACCTGTCAATATTTCTTTTAGCATGGGTTTAGTGTTGCTAAACTCTTCTAGTTTTTGCTTGTCTGTGAAGTTCTTTATCTCTCCTTCTATTCTAAAGGATAGCCTTGCTGGATAGAGTATCCTAAGCTGCATCTTTTTTCATTCAGGACTGTGAATATGTCTTGCCACTACCTTCTGGCCTGTTGTGTTTGTGTAGAGAAATCAGCTGAGAGCCTTATGGGGGTTCCCTTGTAACTCACTCTTTGTTTTTTTCTTGCTGCCTTCAGGATCATTTCTTTATCCTTGACTCTGGCCATCTTGATTATAATATGTCTTGGTGTGAGTCTGTTTGGGTTCTTCCTGTTTGGGACCCTCTGAGCCTCCTGTACTTGGATATCTGATTCCTTCTTTAGGTTTGGGAAGCTTTCAATTGTGATTTCTTCAAATACCTTTTCAATTCCCTTTGTTCTTTCTTCCCCTTCTGGAACCCCTATTATGCATAGATCGGCATGCTTTATATTATCCCATATGTCCCTTATATTGTTTTCATTGTTTTTTATTTGTTTTTCTCTCAGCTGTTCTGCTTGGGTGCTTTCTGTTGTCCTGTCTTCTAGGTCACTTATTCGTTCCTCTGCCTTATCTAGCCTGCTTTGTACAGCCTTTAGGTCAGCTCTCATCTCAGCCAATGAGTTTACTAATTCTACTTGGTTCTTCTTTATAGCTTCTATTTCATTTTTAACATTTTATATCTCTAAACACTATTTCTTTTAGTTCCTTCAGTACTTTGATCAGTCCTTTTTTGAAATCTTGATCTGGTAGGTCATCAATGTCTATTTCCTCGATCATGCTTTCAGGGGATTTCTCTTGATCTTTTAATTGGGAGTGGTTCATCTGCTTCTTCATATTGCTCATATCTCTCTGGCACTGTGGCTTAAGGAGTATCAGTTATCTAGTTCTCCTGGAGACGCTGTGCTCTTAATGATTTAATTGAGAGGTCTTTGTGTCTTTGCCCTGTTTCGTGAACTCAGCTTGCTGTTTCCAGGGGCCCTCTGTTGGCACCCTCTTCTGTGCTGCTCCCAGTGGCTGTCAGCCAGCAGATCATGCCCCCTCCCAACACTGGGTCAGGTGCTGAGCTCTTACCCAGTGGGTGGGTGGGTCACTCCCCCTCCTGATGTCGCCATCACATGCTGCACTCAGGGGAAGCAGGTGGGCAGATTGCGCCCCCTCCCAGCACTGTGGTCAGGTGCTGCATTCCTGCCAGGAAAGTGGGTTGCCGCCCGCCCTTGCCCGGCGCTGGTCGCTCCACTGCTCCGTGCAGCTGCCCGCTCTGCCTCAGCTCGACACTCCGAAGGCGGGCTCAGGGAACACTGCAGAACGGCCCCGCCTCTGCTCCGTGCCAGATCTCAGCTCCTGGTTTGTCTTGGTGGCGCAAATTCTCTGAGGTGCCAGGGCAGAAAGATCCTGTCTGCCACCAGCTGTAAACAAGTCTCAGTCATGCCTAGGAGGTTGCAGAGCCTCTGGGTGCGGATTCAGGGCTCGGCCCCACCCCCACCTGGGTGCTGTGCACAGGAGAGTATGGCAGCTGTGGCTGAGCCTATCCTCTCTTCTTGCGAAAAGTGCCAGTAATGGCAGTGCAGGTCTGAGGAGACAAAGCCTATGGCGTTCCTCCCCCCAGAGCACACCAGATGTGTTGCTTTGATTTTTTGCAATTTATGGGGGACCGAGGTTGTTCTGTTCTGTATCCCCTCCCAGCCACGGTGCGCAGCACCCTGCAGTCCCCTGGGGCTGCCTCAGTGCAGCTGCTCCAGTCCTCCGCCCAGCTGGGGCCACCTGCCCCAGCCCCAGCTGCCAGCTCGCATCTTGGGCTGGGTGTCACGGGGACCCTCTGTGCCCATCTAACTCAGTTCTGTTGGTCAAGGGGTGCTCAGGGCAGATTTGAGTCTCAGAGGTTCCCCTTCCATCCCGCTGACCTCTCCATTGGAGAGAGGAGACCCAGTGAACGAGCGCCAGTCCTCCTTTGCCGCTCCCTCCCCGTGGGATCAGTCCCTCACTGTTTTGCTTTTTCTTCTTTCTTTTTTCATTTTTTCCTACCAGACTTTTGGCGTCTTTGTCTTTCGAAGAGGGTGATGTTTTGTTGGAGTTCGGCAGGTGCTCTGATTGGCTGAGTGGGTCCGTAGATGTGAGTTTTGGTGTATCTGTGGGAGAGGGTGAGCTACAAGCGTCATTCTACTCCGTCATCTTGCTTCTCCTCCTCCCAGGATCTGTAGTCCTAAAGGGGGCCTTTTACTTTTATGACTTTTACCTCCAAGAATCCCATCAGATTCTCATAGTGAGGAGCCATGAAAAATCACCTCATGTCTTTGGCAGTGGGAGGGCGAAAGCAACCATTTTAAAATACATACAGTGTATTCTCTATAACAAATATGAATTCTCGAGTGAAAAAGAGTTTACCTAAGTCTTATCTCACATAGGCAGAGGGCAATTACCTTAGTCCAGCCATCGCTAGCATTCTTGTCTCACCTAAGCTGGGAGGGATAGTAAGAAACATTTCTGGAGGACACAGCCCAGAAAAATAGACATACTACAAGATTAATATTTAATCATAATATTATAGAAGTCTTCTTTCTCCTGTATGTTACTACCTCTATATCAGCATGCCTCCATTATAAAAACAACAATAGATTATAGCTGAAAGAACGCAAGAAAAGAATCTACTTAGGATGTAGTTCCTAGGGAAACCTAAAAACAATGGAGGAAGGGGTAAAAGATGAATTTTAAGCCTCTGGCACCTATTGCTGCAATACTAGCCAGACTAACATAAAACCTCACACTATAAAGGCCTACTTACTTTAGTTCCTGCTGCCCAATGTAATATGTCTGGCTTTCCAACAACAAAAAATTACATGGTATGCTAAAAGACATGAAAAAAATACAGTCTGAAGAGACAAAGCAAGCATCAGAAACAGACTCAGATATGACAAAGATATGGAAATTTTCAGACAGAGAATTTAAAATAATTATGGCTTAGATGTCAAGGGCTGTAATTGAAAAAGGAGACAATATGCAAGACAGAGAGGTAAGCAGATGTAAGCTGTGATATGAACTCTAAGAAAGATTCAAAAGGAAATGCTAGGAAAAAACCCACTGTAACATAAACTAAGAATGTTTTTGATGAGCTTCTCAACAGACTGGACATAGCTGAGGAAAGAATCAGTAAGCTTCAAAATCTGTCAACAGAAATCCCCTAAACTGAGGGGAAAAAACACAACAGAATATCCAAGAACTGTGGGACAACTTTAGAAGGTGTAACATTTAAGTAACTGGAATATCAGAAGAAGGAGAAAAAAGAGAATTTCATTTGTAAATTAAACAACACACATCCAAATGCCTCTTGGTCAGGGAAGAAGCCCCAATATATATTTTAAAATATTTTTAATTAAGTTATAATAAAAATATGAATAATCAAATTTTGTGGAATACAGCAAAAACAGTGCTTAGGGACAAATTGATAGCACTAAGTGTATTCCAAAAAAATCTAAAATCAAAACCTAAGATTATATCTTAGGAGCCTAGAGAAAGAAGAGAAAGTTAAGCCTAAGGCAAGCAGAAGAAATTCTGTAAGAATTTCTGCAGGAATCAATGAAATTTAAAACAGGAAAACAATATAGAAGACCAATGAAGCCAAAACTAGTTATTTGAAAAGATCAACAAAATTAATAATTTTCTAGCAAGGCTAATCAACAAAAATTAGATGACACAAATTACCATATCAGGAACAAGAAAGGGGTCATCATTACTGACCCCATGGGCATTAAAAAGATAATGAAGGAATGGAAGGAATACTATGACAACCCTATGTGCACAAATTTAATACATTAGATAAAATTATCTTCAATGACACAAACTACAAAAACTCACACAAGGATTAAAAGGTAACCTGAGGTGGGGAGAGTATAGCTTGAGTGGTAGAGTACATGCTTAGCATGCATGAGTTCCTGGGTTCAATCCCCAGTACTTCCTCTAAAAATAAATAAGCCTAATTACCAGCCCCCCAAATTAACCTGAATAAATATACTAAATAAACTAAATAAATAATTAATGTCCTTCAAAAGAGAAATCACTAGGCCCAGATGGCTTCACTGGTGAATTCTACCAAATCTTTAAAGAAGAATTAACAGCAATCCTCCACAGGCTATTCTAAAAAAATCAAGCAGAGGAAACACTCCTAACTCATTCTAAGAGACCATTACCTTAACACCAAAACCAGCTAAAGATATTATAAGAAAGGAAAACTACAGACCAATATTTCTCATGAACATGGATCTGATGATCTTCAATAAAATATAAGCCAAATCAAGTTCAACATATATAAAAATAATTATTTACCCCAACCAAGTGAGATTTATTCCAGGTATCCAAGGCTGGTTTAACATTAAAAACTCAATTAATTAAATTTATGACATCAACAAGCTAAAGAAAAATTATCTATCATATCAATTGATGCATAAAAATCATTTGATAAAATCCAACACACATTCATGATAAAAACAGTCTCAGTAAACTAGGAATAAAAGAAAACTTCCTCAATGCTTGCCATCTAAGATCAGGGGAAAGTCAAGGCTGTCTCCTCTGACAACTATTCGACATTGTACTGAAAGTTCTAGCTAGTATAATAAGAAAAGAAAAAGAAAAGAAGAAAAGAAGAGATGTACAACGGGGGAAGGAAAAATATGTCTCCCTTTATTCACTGAAGAAATAGTTTGTCTGTGTAGGAAATCCTATAGAATTGATAACAACAACCAAAAACTTCTTGGAACTAAAAAGTGATTATAACAAGGTCACAAGAAACAGGATTAATATTTTAAAAGTCAATTGCTTTTCTATATACTGGAAATGAATAAATGGTCTTTTAAGTTAAAAATAACGTTTATAAAACTCCTGCAAAATAAAACACCTAGACATAAAGCTAAAAAACAGATATAAATCTGGACAAACCTTACACCTTTCACAAAAATTAACCCCAAATAGTTTGTAGACCTACATGTAAAATGAAGAAACTATAAAATCTCTTGAAGAAAACATACATTTACATGACCATAGAATCAGTGATGAGCTTTTAAAAGACAACATCGAAAGCATGATCCATAAAAGTTGATAATTTAGATTAAAAAAATTTTTTTAATATGTGCTCTGTGAAAGACACTATAAGAGAATGAAAAGAGGAGCCACACACTGGGAGAAAATAGTCTATCTGATAAATATCTATCTGATAAAGGACTTGCATACAACATACAAAAAACTTAAAATTCAACAACAGAAAATAAACAACTCATTTAAAAACTAGGCAAAAGATCTAAGCAGATATCTCACCAAAGAAAATATACAAGTAGGAAATAAACATAGGAAAAGATGCTGAGTATAATTTGTTACTAGGGAACTACAAATTCAATAATGAGATACCTCTACCTACTAGAATGTCTAAAATTGAAAAAAATTTACAAGCCCAATAGCTGATGAGAATGCAGAGCAAAAGGAACTCTCGTTCACTTCTGGTAGGAATGCAAAATGGTGCATCCACTTTGGAAGACAGTTTGGCATTTTCTTTAAAAACTGAACACAGTCTTACCAGAAGATCTAGCAAACATGGTCCTGGGTCTTTATCCAACTTATTAAAAAAAACTTATGTCCACACAAAAACCTGCACATGAATGTTTATAGCTGCTTTTTTTATAATTACCCAAAAACTGGAAGCAACCAAGATGTCCTTCAACAGATGAATGGATAAACAAACTGTGGCACAACCTTACAATGGAACACTATTCATCAATAAAAAAGGAATTAGTTACAAGATGTGCAGAGACATGAACAAATCTTAAATGCATATTGCTAAGTGAAAGAAGCCAGTTGCAAAAGGCTAGGGAGTATATGATTCCATTTATATCACATTCTGGAAAGGGAAAAATCACAGAAATGGTAAAAATAAAGGAAAAGATTTAAATAGTTTAAACATAGGGGATTTATTAGGACAGTGAAACTATTGTGTATGATACTGTAATGGTGCATACATGACAGTATGTATTTGTTAAAAAAGAGAACTTGACAGTCATAATGTATGAAAATGTCGCAAAATATTATAACTGCATTAAAAATGTATGAAACAAACTTACTGAAGGGTATGAAGGGAAAATTGCTGCCCTACGTAACTTATGAGTGTTACAAGTTTAAAGTCAAAAGAAGCTGCACTAAGTGCTCTACTCTAGTTGGTACAGTTGTTTCCCACAGCAGTACAGGCTAGCAATTCTGAAACCACTATACAAATATACTGGAATTGAACAGTTAATTAAATGGATTGAATGGTGCTGGGAGCCAGGTTTCTCACTAGAGTAGGATGTTATAGGTAAGCAAGGGGAGAAGGCTAGAATGATTTTTGTGATAATGGATTAGAGTTGGAGAAAGCATGAACTCCCATTCACCTTCATATAGATACAGATGGTCACATATATAAATATTCATAGGTATGTGTATATACACAGGTTAATATATACCTACATATTGCATTGTTTTGTTAGCTGAGAGGGCCTATAAGTAACAACTCCCCAGTAGCAACAAGCATACCAACACTGAGATCTAAGTTTCCTAAAATCATCATCCAATAAGAGGAACTAGGGCTCTTAGAAATGGTGAATTCTAGGACAAAGGCAGTAAATATTGAAAATGAGCATAGGGTATCTTGTAGTGAGAGAAAGTAAAGTCTGAAGAACATGTTAAGGGACAGCACAAATGTTGCATTTGGCAAAATTCATACTGTGGGAAACTAAACAAAAGACAAATTCTTTTTTGTGTGTGCAAAAATTAATTGCAAGGAAAAATAGGTAGTGGGAGAGGGATCATAGATTTAAAAAGACTTATAAGACATTAAAAACTGTAATGATTAGATCCTATTTGGATACTGATTCAAAGAAACTAATTTTTTTAAGGTATATGTCTGCCAGGTAAACATGAAAGATACCTAGGCATTTGAAGATTACTTATTTAAACTTTTAGGAAAGACAATGATATTGGATTATATGTCATAAAAATCTTTATCTTTATGAATACATATGAAATATTTAGAAATAAAACGATATGATGTTTTGGATATGCTTCAGATTTTTCCAGTAGCAAGAAATGGGGGAAGGTGAGGGCATAACTGGAATGAGATTGTATTGAGGATTGTTGATACTGAGTGTCAGGTATACTGGGTTCATTATATTATATAATAAAGAGAACAGGGTTCTCTTTATTGTTGTATATGTTTGATAATTTCTGTAATAAAAAGTTTTTTACTATAAATGTGATGCCATTAAATTTGAAATCCTAAGTAAAATTGATCACTTAAAAGTTTAATCAAATAATACAAACTGAAACTGTATTCAAAACTCAAGTCACCATTAAATGTTCCAGGAAAAGGCAGTTTTGAAAGCAGTTCTACCAAACAGTCACGGAGAAACAAATTATCATCTTATGTAAACTCTCCTAAAGCATGCAAAAATGGTCAATTATTCAATTCATTTTGCCAGGCTATTTTCCTCCTTGATTCAAAAACCAGATGAGAACACCCCATGAAAAGAACACTTAAGCCATGCTTACTCACATAGCAGCAAATATTCTAAACAATTTAATAGCATATTCAACATAGCAGTGAATTAAATGAACAGGCTGTGTTTGAGGAATAAAAATATGATTTAACATTAGAAAATACTTTCAATTATAATTCCCTGTACAAATTAGAGGAGACAAAACACTTGATCTTGTCAGTGGGTACAGAAAAAGCCTTTGAAAGAAATCCAATGCAAGTTTATGGTTAAAAAAAAAAAGCAAACATTAGAACTTCAATTTTCTAAAGTCTATTGCAAACACTTAAATGTGAAATGTCAGAAGAATTTCCATTAAAGCCAGGGACAGACAACACAAAAATGAATGCTCTCTCCTGTACTGTTCAAAACTGCACTGGAACACACAGAGTGATGAATATCAAAATAAATAAGAGATATGAATATTGAAAAGATAGTATTGGGTGATAGTATTATTATCTATAAAATATGTGGAGTATTTGAATGATTGAGAGACTTTAGAGAAATGTATATGGATGATCATTATAGCAAAACAAAGAACCTTGCCACATAAAAGCAATAACTAATGAGAACATGTAATAGAAAATATCTCATTCACAAAGTCAAAAAATTACCTTAAAAATCTTAACAAATATATACAAGATATTAATGGAGGCAAATCCAGCTGAAAGTCCCAAATAGAGCAGTAAAACATATTCATTAATGGGGAAGAGAATATTATAACAATTATTATAAAGATGTGAATTGTCCCTAAATTATTTAGAGATTTAATGCCTTACCTGTAGATGCCAAGCTGACCATCAAGTTCAGACTGATGACTTCCACACCCCAAATCAACTCCCAGTAACTAGAGAAAGGAGAGGGGGAGAAACTCAGCAACAAAAGCTAAACCACGAAGCATGAGAAACACCTGGGGAAGATTGCTGACTGTGGGGAGCTGGTTCCTGTGTTTGGGGTGGGGGAGTGAGAAGCTGCAGCGAGTGGGGGAGGGGCTGTGGGCTGCACAGATGCAGATGACAGAATGGGTAGAAGAAAAGATTTTAAACTTCTGACCTGTTTCATTGCACAACTCAGAGGCAGACCCTTCAGACCACAGATGTCAGTAGCCCTGAGATAATAGCAAGATAGCAGGAAAGATGAGATTATTGAGGCAGTAAGGCCTCAAATCCTGTGCTAATAACCACCTGAAATCATTTTAGTGTGTTAAAATAAAAAACAAATGGAGACTAGCCTTGAAAATTCCCTGAGCAGACAAAACTAGTTTAGTCATACAAAGCTTAATTTAGCTTATTTTGCAAGACTAACTTGATCTGGGTCATTTCTTGCTTATGCCTCTGGGAATCATAAGCAAAACTTAAACTGTTTTCCAAAGTTGAGATGAGATAATCACTAACCAATTCCCTATCATTTAAGAAAATTCGAATATTATAAACAATCACTGTGAAGAATAAACAGTCACTGCCTTTCCACTATATAAATTGCTTTGTAACAATATGCCCCTGAGCGTCACTCCATGTTTGGTTTGAGTGCTCTGTATTCACAAACCGTCTTTTTGGTGTGGGCACAATAAACTTTAACTAATTACTGCTTCAGTGATTTGTTGGTTTTATCTCTGTTATTTCTGAACTTTTGACAAATGACTGAGGACTGGGCTCTCAAAAATTATTTTAATAGAAGATAAAGAATAGACTGGAAATAGAATAGGAACTATCAGAGTGATGCCCACACAGTAAGTGTAGGTATTCTTTCACGAAATTTTATGTATATTCTAAATATTCACTTGGTAGTGATGTAAAATATATATATGTATATATTTTTACTAGGAATGAGGGATAAGAAAGTGAAAATCAATACTCTGCCCTATGAAATGTTAGATAACTCCAAATAGGCAGGAACTCCCCAAATGCTGATGCTCAGCCTCTTCTGTGCAGAAAAAGAATCTTTTAGAACAAAATGTTTCTGAAGTCTGGCTGGCTGGTGAAGAGACTCCATTGAAAGGTTTGCTTCTTCTCTGACCCTCCCCCACAGTCAGGAGTGCTGCAGCTTCCCATCCAACATCTTCTTTGGGACACACAGTCATTCACTCCAAGGTTTGCAGCTAAGCTGACAGGGAGGGAACCTCTCCCAGCCAGCATTTAACCAAGGACCCAGGAGCCAAGTTGAAGACTCTCAGGAGTGAGAACTTAGGGGAGAATCCTCCCAGAAGGTCCAGAGAATCCAGCTCCACCCCGGATGACAGCACTGGAAGATCCCCCGCAGAGCTGTCAGGCTGTGAGCTTCCCTCATTTCTGCCTTGGGGGTCTCATAGCAGTGAGAGCCTTGGCTGGAAGGGGACAGACTCAGGTCACAAAAGGGAAGAGTCTCAGGCTCTGTCAGGAGTCAAGGTGAGGATCTTGAAGGAGCATTGAGGGAACCTCTCAAACTAGAAGAGGGGAATCCCGACTTCACCCTGTCCCTGCAGTCAGCCCCCAGAGGCCCCAAGTCAGGGGAATGTGGTGGCCCCTGACTTCCTTCTGAGGAAGTGGGTGATGCACTCTCAGGGAAGTGAGGTTTGGATAGAGGGGTGTGACTTCAGATCAGCAGAGAAAGGAGTCCCAGTATCTGCCATTTGTCAAGAAAAGGACCCTGAGGAAGGACTGAAGGGACCTTTGACATCAGAACAGAGGTTAGCCCCATTCTACCCCTGCTATCAGAGATGGGAGGCCCCCAGGCAGGATGAGCACAAGTGGTGTGTCCTGACTTCCGCATCCAGGGCTCAGAGAGACCAGGGACTTACTATCAGGATGGGGCCCACAGGTGGTTGGAGAGCAGAATCCCAGGTCCCGCTTGGAGTCACGGAGAGGACCTTGAGGTAGCATGCAGAGAACCTCCCACCCTTTAAGAGTGGGAACCTGCCAGAGCCAAGGACTGTGGAGGAGAGTATCTCACGTCCCCCTGGGAGTGAAGGTGATGAACCCGAAGAAGCACTGAGGGACCCTGGACCCCAGAACAGAGTCAGTCCTGGGAGGTCAGAGGGCGGGAGGACCTCAGGCAGCAGTTCCTGAAATGTGGGTCTCAGAAGGACTGGGGTCCTGGTATGAAGGGAGGGGCGAGGGAGGGGACCTCAAACCCAGAAAAGAGGCCATCCCACAGAAAGGCGCCCTTGCTTTCAGCTGTCCGGCGGCCCGAGGGGAGGACAGGCCCACGTGGTTTGTCCTGACTTCCGCATCTGAGTCTCAGACAGACTGGGGACATAGTTTAAGGGAGGCGGGGCCTCAGGTCTGCCGAGGAGAGAATCTCAGGGCCGCCTGGGAGTGAAGGGGATGACCGCGAGTTTGCATTCAGGGACCCTGGACCCCAGAACAGAGTCAGTCCTGGGAGGCCATGGGGCGGGAGGACCTCGGGCAGCAGTTCTGAAATGCGGGTCTCAGAGGGACTGGGGTCCTGGTATGACGGGCGGGGCCTGAGGTGGTCCATAGGGAAGCTACATGCCGCCTGAGTCAAGGTGAGGACCCCGAGGGATAACAGAGGGATACTGGACCCCAAGACAGTGTTGGACCTTGGAGGCCTTGGGGCAGGGTGACCACCGGCGGCATTTCCTGACATCCGGGTCTCAGAGGGACTGGGGTCCTGATATGTGGTGCGGGATGATGGAGGGGCCCCCGAACCCAGAAAAGAGGCCATCCCACAGAAAGGCGCCCTTGCTATCAGCTGTCTAGAGGTGGGAGGGGAGGACAAGCCCACGTGGTGTGTCCTGACTTCCTCACGCGGGTCTAAGAGAGACTGGGGACTTAGTGTAAGGGAGGCGGGGCCTCAGGTCTGCGGAGGAAAGAATCTCAGGGCCGCCTGGGAGTGAAGGTGACGACCGCGAGGGAGTACTGAGGGGATCTTGGAACCCAGAACAGTCGGTACTGGTAGGTAATAGGGCGGGATGATCACAGGCAGCATTTCCTGACATCCGGGTCTCAGAGAGACTGGGGTCTTAGTGTAAGGGTGGGGTGCTAAGGTCTGCAGAGGAGAGAATCCCCGGTCCAGCTGAGAGTGAAAGTGAAGACCGCGAGGGAGCACTGAGGGACCCTGGACACCAGAAGAGTCGGTCCTGTGAAGTCATAGGGTGAGATGACCACAGGCAGCATTTCATAACATCCGTGTCACGGAGAGACTGGGGACTTAGTGAAAGGGGGCGGAGGGGGTCTCAGGACTGCGGAGGAGAGTATCTCAGGTCCCCCTGGGAGTGAAGGTGATGACCCCAAAGAAGCACTGAGGGACCCTGGACCCCAGAACAGAGTCAGTCCTGGGAGGTCAGAGGGCGGGAGGACCTCAGGCAGCAGTTCCTGAAATGTGGGTCTCAGAAGGACTGGGGTCCTGGTATGAAGGGAGGGGCGAGGGAGGGGACCTCAAACCCAGAAAAGAGGCCATCCCACAGAAAGGCTCCCTTGCTTTCAGCTGTCCGGCGGCCCGAGGGGAGGACAGGCCCACGTGGTTTGTCCTGACTTCCGCATCCGGGTCTCAGACAGACTGGGGACATAGTGTAAGGGAGGCGGGGCCTCAGGTCTGCGGAGGCGAGAATCTCAGGGCCGCCTGGGAGTGAAGGGGATGACCGCGAGTTAGCATTCAGGGACCCTGGACCCCAGAACAGAGTCAGTCCTGGGAGACCATGGGGCAGGAGGACCTCGGGAAGCAGTTCCTGAAATGTGGGTCTCAGAGGACGGGGGTCCTGGTACTGGGGGAGGCTCAGGTGGGCAGAGGGGAGACTACATGCCACCTGAGTCAAGGTAAGACCATGAGGGAGGACGGAGGTTATTGTGGACCCGAGAACAGTCGATCCTGGTAGGTCACAGGGCGGGATGACCACAGGCAGCATTTCCTGACATCCGGGTCTCGGAGGGACTGGGGTCCTGGTATGACGGGCGGGGCCTGAGGTGGTCCAAAGGGAAGCTACATGCCGCCTGAGTCAAGGTGAGGACACCGAGGGAGAACGGAGGGATCCTGGACCCCAAGATAGTGTTGGACCTTGGAGGCCTTGGGGCAGGGTGACCACCAGTGGCATTTCCCGACATCCGGGTCTCCGAAGGACTGGGGTCCTGGGATGAGGGGCGGGGATTGGGGTGGCCAGAGGGGAGACCACATGCTGCCTGAGTCAAGGTGAGGACCCCGAGGGAAAACGGACGGATCTTGCACCCGGGACAGTGTTGGACCTTGGAGGCCTTGGGGCAGGGTGACCACCTGTGGCATTTCCTGCCATCCGGGTCTCGAAGGGACTGGGGTCCTGGGATGAGGGGCGGGGCCTCGGGGGCTCCAAGGGGAGGCTACATGCCGCCTGAGTCAAAGTGAGGACCCTCAAGCAGGAAGGAGGGGCCCCTGGACCCAGAAAAGTGGCCATCCCACAGAAAGGCGCCCTTGCTTTCAGCTGTCCGGCGGCCCGAGGGGACGACAGGCCCACGTGGTTTGTCCTGACTTCCGCATTCGAGTCTCAGACAGAATGGAGACATAGTGAAAGGGAGGGGGCCTCAGGTCTGCGGAGGAGAGAATCTCAGGGCCGCCTGGGAGTGAAGGTGACAACCGCGAGTTTGCATTCAGGGACCCTGGACCCCAGAACAGAGTCAGTCCTGGGAGGCCATGGGGCGGGAGGACCTCGGGCAGCAGTTCTGAAATGCGGGTCTCAGAGGGACTGGGGTCCTGGGATGAGGGGCGGGGCTTCGGGGGTTCCAAGGGGAGGCTACATGCCGCCTGAGTCAAAGTGAGGACCCCGAGGGAGAACGGAGGGATACTGGACCCCAAGACAGTGTTGGACCTTGGAGGCCTTGGGGCAGGGTGACCACCGGCGGCATTTCCTGACATCCGGGTCTCAGAGGTACTGGGGTCCTGATATGTGGTGCGGGTCGATGGAGGGGCCCCCGAACCCAGAAAAGAGGCCATCCCACAGAAAGGCGCCCTTGCTATCAGCTGTCTAGAGGTGGGAGGGGAGGACAAGCCCACGTGGTGTGTCCTGACTTCCTCACGGGGGTCTAAGAGAGACTGGGGACTTAGTGTAAGGGAGGCGGGGCCTCAGGTCTGCAGAGGATAGAACCTCAAGTCCCACCGAGAGTGAAGGTGACGACCACCAGTGAGCACTGAGCCACCCTGGACCCCAGGACATAGTCGGTCCTTGGAGGCCATGGGGCGGGATTACCACCGGTGGCACTTCCTGACATCCGGGTCTCAGAAGGATTGGGGATGTGGTATGAGGGGCGGTGCCTCGGGTGGGCATAGGGAAGACTACATGCCGCCTGAGTCGAAGTAAGTACACTGAGAGAGGACAGAGGGGACCCAGGACCCTAGAAAACAGGCCATCCCACAGAAAAGCGCCCTTGCTTTCAGCTGTCCGGCGGCCCGAGGGGAGGACAGGCCCACGTGGTTTGTCCTGACTTCCTCACGGGGGTCTAAGAGAGACTGGGGACTTAGTGTAAGGGAGGCGGGGCCTCAGGTCTGCAGAGGATAGAACCTCAAGTCCCACCGAGAGTGAAGGTGACGACCACCAGTGAGCACTGAGCGACCCTGGACCCCAGGACATAGTCGGTCCTTGGAGGCCATGGGGCGGGATTACCACCGGTGGCACTTCCTGACATCCGGGTCTCAGAAGGATTGGGGATGTGGTATGAGGGGCGGTGCCTCGGGTGGGCATAGGGAAGACTACATGCCGCCTGAGTCGGAGTAAGTACACTGAGAGAGGACGAAGGGGACCCAGGACCCTAGAAAACAGGCCGTCCCACAGAAAAGTGCCCTTGCTTTCAGCTGTCCGGCGGCCCGAGAGGAGGACAGGCCCACGTGGTTTGTCCTGACTTCCGCATCCGGGTCTCAGACAGACTGGGGACATAGTGAAAGGGCGGGGGCCTCAGGTCTGCGGAGGAGAGAATCTCAGGGCCTCCTGGGAGTGAAGGTGATGACCGCGAGTTAGCATTCAGGGACCCTGGACCGCAGAACAGAGTCAGTCCTGGGAGGCCATGGGGCGGGAGGACCTGGGGCAACAGTTCCTGAAATGCGGGTCACAGAGGGACTGGGGTCTTGGTATGACGGGCGGGGCCTCAGGTGGGCTGAGAGGGGAATCCCAGGTCCTGCCAGGAGTCAAGGTGACCCCGAGGGAGGAGTGAGGGACCCGAGATCCCAGAACAGAGGGGACGCAACCGATCCTGCGCCTGCTGTCAGCCCTGGGAGGCCTCAATGCGGGATGAGCACACGTGGTGTGTCCTGACTTCGGCATCCAGGGCTCAGAGAGACCGGGGACCTACTATCAGGATGGGGCCCTCAGGTGGTTGCAGAGCAGAATCCCAGGTCCCGCTTGGAGTCCCGGTGAGGACCCTGAGTTAGCGCGGACAGGACCTCCCACCCTAGAAGAGTGGGAACCTGCCAGAGCCCAGGCCTCCTGCCAGCACGCGGGTCCAGGGCTGTGCCACAGTGTAGATCCGAGGTCTCCCCTCCTTTCTCTCCCAGGGGCTCCAGACACCGGAAGGCCTAGGTCTGAGACACGTGTTCTCGGGTCACAGAGCACAGGAGGCCGGCAGTGCCAGGACTGAAGGTGAGGTGTGGGCCCTGAGTGTGTACCCGGGGGCTCCCGGAACAGAGGGGACCCCACGAGGCCAACGTCCACTCCACACACCCCGTGTTGCCCCCAGAACCTCGGGCTGTGCCGGCTGCACCCTGAGGAGCTGCCTCACTTCCCCCGTCAGGTTCACAGACGACCGTCCACCAGGAGGAGAGCCCCTGTGAGGCCGAGGGCACCCCTGAAGAGGAGACCTGTAAGTAGCCTTTGTCAGAGCCCCCCACGGTGGGTTTCTCAGCCCGGGCCGCTGACACTCCCTTTCTTCCCCAGGCCCGTGGGTCCCCATCTGTCATCCCTGCCCACGCTCCTGTCGTCAGCCGGACACCAATCATCATGCCTCGTGCTCCAAAGCGACGGCGCTACACGCTTGAGGAAGGCAGTCAGGCCCAGATTCCCATAGTTGTCGATGAAGATGCTTCCTCATCTTCCTCCACCTGCTCCTCCTCTTTTCCCTCCTCTTTCCCCTCCTCCTCCTCCTCCTCCTCCTCCTCCTCTTGCTTTCCTCTGATTTCAAGCACCCCTGAGGAGGTGTTTGTTGTTACTAAGACCCCAAGTCCTTCACAGAGCCCTCAGAGTACCTCCCCTTCCCCAATGGCTGTTGCCTCTTCTCCATTAAGCGAACCCGACGATGGCTCTAGCAGCCAAAAAGAGGAAGGTCTGAGCACCTCGCAGGCACTGCCAGGTGCTGAGTCATTTCCCAGAAGTGCGATTGATAACAAGGTGGCTGATCTGGTGGAGTTTCTGCTCCTGAAGTATCGCAAAAAGGAGCCGACCACAAAGGCAGAAATGCTGAGTATCGTCTTCAAAGATGACCAGGACCACTTCCCTGTGATCTTCAATGAAGCTTCTGAGTGCATGCAGCTGGTCTTTGGTGTTGATGTAAAGGAAGTGGATCCCAGCAACAAGTCTTATGTCTTGGTCACCACCCTCGGTCTCACCTATGATGGGATGCTGAGTGATGAGCAGAGCATGCCCAAGACGGGCATTCTGATACTTATCCTGAGCATAATCTTCATGGAGGGCAACTCTACCCCTGAGGAGGAGGTGTGGAAAGCACTGAGTATGATGGGGGTGTATGCTGGGAGGGAGCACTTCATCTATGGGGAGCCCAGGGAGCTCATCACCAAAGTGTGGGTGCAGGAGGGGTACCTGGAGTACCGGCAGGTGCCCAACAGTGATCCTGTGTGCTACGAGTTCCTGTGGGGTCCCCGGGCCCATGCGGAGACCAGCAAGATGAGTCTCCTGGTGTTTTTGGCCAATATCAATGGGAGTGACCCTAGATCCTTCCCACTGTGGTATGAAGAGGCTTTGAGAGATCAGGAAGAGAGAGCCCAGGCTAGAATTGCCACCACAGATAATACTGCCATGGCCAGTGCAAGTTCTAGTGCCATGTCCAGCAGCTTCTCCTGCCCTGAGTGAAGTCTAAGGCAGATTCTTCACTTAGTGTTTTAAGAGGGCAGTCAATGATCTAAGTAGGAGAGGGCTAGGCTGGGGATGAGGGAATCCTAGTGAATAACATCTTTGTGCTTCTGTTCTATCGAGGTGACTTAGAAATTCATCTTTTATTTTTGGTATTTTAAAATGTTGTTACTTAACTAGAAAGTTTGTTAGCGTCAGAATATAAGTTTATGAATGACATTGGTTACACACTTATTGTTGCTTTTCCAGTTTAGGAGAAAGAGTTTTGCTATTTTGTAAAACAAATTGGGAAATCTTCCTTTTTATTTGTAGTCTGTAACAAGATAAGACAGCATTAGTATAGAAATTTCCTTGGAAATGTGAAAGAACTTAGCAGTAAAATTGAGAAAATATTTAACTGGGTCACTTTTAAAATTCTCATCATTTTTAGTCTATTCTGTAAAATTAAGGTGTATACTCAGATTTTCTTAGCTTATTCAAGACTAGAAGAAATTAAATGGTAATAAATTATATCTCTGCTCACTGGGTCATTTAATTCTCCGAACATTCACTGAATGTCTTCTCTTTGGAAGGTGTCATGTTAGCAGTGGGGACACTAGGGTAACCACGACATACCTCAACCTATACAATGGTAGAGTCTTGCAGCGGCAGTCATATAAGGAAGATGGTGAGATGTTCCCTAAGACCCACAGAACAAGTAAGAGAAGAGGCGAGGTGCTGGGGGTCTGGGAGCGAGCACTGAAGTGGAAGTTCCCCAAACCAGGGCAGTTTGGGGCTTTGGGAAACTGCAATTCTTTCTGTGGGAGTTAATTGTAATGAAGATGCATGGTAGCAGTGGTTATACTCCCAGACAGGTATCTTAGGAGTGACAGAAAAACTTGGATAGAAAAACTGCTCACGGCATTTCCATTTAGATCCCAGATAAATCAGAGAGAAATCACTTTCTGGGGCAAATAGGGAATCTGTCCTGTACTCTTGTCCCAATGCAGTTGAACATAGCAGAAGAACTAGGTGTTTTATGCCTATCATCTGCAAAGGTTTCCTGAGAAATAAGGGTGAATATCTTTTGAGTGATGCCCAGAAGTCACTGTCCAAGCATCCTTTTCCCTGGCCTGGGAGAGCCAGAGCTAACTCTATTAGAAGACATTTAAAGTAGATTACCTTTAATGTATTTTGGGCAGTTCTGAGCCATGTATAGATTTTATTTGGGAGTAAAATGAATGAAAATAGTGGTTTGGATGAAATAGCAGCTGGGAGGGAGGGACACAATTGGTCTTTGGCTCAAGTTTTAGGAGACCCCCTGTGGATGCCTGAGACTGCGGAGAGTACCAAACCTTATATATACTATGTTTTATCCTATACTAAATGGGTAGCATATGCAGCATGGTTATGCTGAAAAGAGGGATGATTCATGTCCCAGGCAGGATGGGATGGGATGGCATGAGATTTAAAACTTATGAATTGTTTATTTCTGGAATTTTCTACTTAGTATTTTCAGACTGTGGTTGACCTCATGTAACTGAAACTGCAGAAAGCAAAATGATGGATAAGGGGCAACTACTGTTAACTGCTAATCATTACAATTAAACCAGGCACTGTGAGAGGTCCTTTACAGACATTACACACATCCCTGTAGTCCTACAAGACAGGGCTCATCGAACCCACTTGCTTCACAGATGAAGAACCTAAGGCCATAGGGCTTGGTAATTGTCCCAGGATCACATTGTTAATAAGTGACAGGGTGGGGACTGGATCCCTGCTCTAAATTCATCCAGAGCCCATACTGTTCCCACCCAATCCCAGCCTGATACAGACCTTCTGATTCTAAATCATGTCTCTTCTCACTACTCCCTAATATCGCTCAGGTGACAAGAAGAAGGACCTTGGGCCCAAGGTAGTAAAAGCAGGTCTAAAGAAGGAAGGTGCCAAATAGGATTTTGGTATTGTTTGTGGGCCGTTTTAACCTAGGGTGGGTCCTCTAGCTTAAGTCCCAGGGTTCCGTGAGAGCTGAGGTGCCAGCTGTCTCTCCAATCCCAGCATATTCTCCCATGAGAGCACCCTTCCCCTGGTCTTCCCCTATGTGCCCTCCAGTTCAGCTCTGGAACCTGACTGGTTTACCAGCTCTTCACTGCTGCCTCTTCTGAGATCTGCACCCACACCCAATGGGACAGTGCAAATCTCTTGCCATCCCGCTGACATAAAGCATTCCCACTCCATGAAAAATTCCTCTTACTGTCTCATTCCACTGACCACTTAGAGCGCCCCTTTGACGCGAAAGTTTACATTGGTTGCCAATGTTTAGACATCTGGTCATTACCCCAACCCCCAGGTATCCTCAACAAACTCTCTGTTTTCTAAGTGAGCTGATGAGTAGAGTCTAACTTGGCACATCATCTACCAGTTCTTTGGATATAAGCCTGAAGGTAGAAGGGAGTTTTTGAAACCACCCTGATATTTGCAACAGGATTTTAATGGGGTGTCTTATTTGAAACTGGCCACTGAACACATGGACAGATGAATGAGCTTACTTAAGAGGTCAAAACCCAAAGCCTCCCTCATAAGTGGTAGATGATGGAAAGACCATAGAAGTCACTATGGAGCTAACATCTACTAAAGCTGAATTCCCCAAAATTTGGAGCACAAGTAGGTGAAAAATGATTTCTTGGTAGGCATGCTCACTCTAATTTAAAAAGAAAAAAAAATCCATATTTAAACTGTTTTTTTTTTTTTGTCTGTGTAACTGGCCCATGGGAAAATAATCATTTTCAGCATGACTAATGGCACCTGTATAGCTGTTCAGGTTCAGTCATGTAGAGGGTAGCAGGGACTCACAAAATTTTGGACATGTGCCAAAAGGAAGGAGAAAATTCTCACCCAAGTGAGATTATACAAGTTATCTCAAAGGATTGTGCAGAAAAGTACTATTGAGTGAAGATGGCCAACCCTCTCTGATGAGATCTACAGGATCCTTTGAAAATTACATGTGATCCTGTATTTGAAAGCACCTGTCATACAGTAGGCATCTGAAAAAGTTGGAGAATTTAAGGCAAATTTGGTCTTATCAGAATTCCTCCAAGAAATGAATGTTATTGTCATAACAAATTATAATCATTGCTTTTTTTTTTTACTACCTACCATGTAACAGTGTATGGGAGAGACCACAAGGTCTCATCCATAGTTTGTCTTCCTTTCCTTTGTGGGCACATGGAAATACTATTGCCAATCCACTTGTAGTTAGGAAGAGTCATGTCACTACCCATTGTCATTGAAATATGAGTAGAAGCATTGTCACATCCAGGCATTTGAGAGCCAGTATGCCATTTCATGCTTTCTATTCCTTTTAACAGCAAATATGGCATCCCCATGTTGAGATGGTAGAACTACAATCTTGAAGTATCTTGGATCCCTGGGTCACCTGATAGCAGAGATCTCCTGCTCAATGAGTCAGAATTTACATGCACACAAAAAATAAACTTTGGTTACGTTAAGCCAGTTAAACATCAGGTTTTGTCTGTTACATCAACTTGCATTTACTTCAACTGACAAATACACAGCTCCTTTATCTGTTGTTAGGTGTATTTAAATACTTTAATGTAAATGTAATAGTGCATATAGTGCACATATTCTTACTGCAAACACCTTGTAAAATTAGATAATTGCTCCCTTTATAAAGTTCCTCCAAATTTCAGCCACCCATCCAGAGGTAACCACAACAAGCGTATTAATGTGGTTACTGGGTTAAAGTGGAAAGGATGTGAATATATTATATTTTTATAAATATTACTGGAATTTTATTGCAAAAATGCTGTAACATTCATAGTCTCAAAAATATTGTATGTGAATATCCTTCACTCTCAAAAATATTTTATTTTATCATTCTTTTCAATTTTGGTCAAAATTATGGGTAACAATATTGTCTCACTGTTCTTTTAATTTGTGTCTCCCCAGTTTTCTAATTAGGCTAAACATAGCATTGACTTCATTCCTCACACATAAAAAACGGGATTTATGCAGTGATATCCTGAATAATAGGATTCCTCTGAACATGTTTTAAAATTCTGAAATATCAATAAGACATTTATGTTTTATGTTGAGAAACAAGGATTCAATCAGGAGTCAGGGAAGGGGACCAGACAGGACACCCCAAGCTAGTGAGGGGCACTGAGAGCATCCTCTCAGTGAGAGCCATTGCAGAGTCCACAAGAGAGACCAAGTGCAAAGCCAAGTCCAGAGACCCCCCAGGCAGGCCGGCAGCCAGGGCCCTGAATCCAGAGTTCAGTGTAGGGAAAAGGATCCTGAGGGAGAGAAGTTGGGGAGCGGAAGGCATACAGGACAAGGAAGAGGAACAGGCTGGGGAAATCTCTGGATCATCCTCCCCAGCTGGAAGTTGCAGAGTGGTCTGAGCGGCCAGGTCTATCGAGTGAACGGACCAACAGCATGCCAGACACTGCACCCCAATCTTAGAGTCTCCCTACCTCTGTCAGGAACAGCACACCTGGCTCCCTGCATCATTCAGAGGAGCTTCATCTCTTGACTATTCTAGAGGTCCAGTGCACCCTCGCCAGTGTCTCAGGACTGGGAGCTGCCGTGATGCCTGCTGGGGGCTGGGGACTTTCCCCCTGGGTGCAGTGCAGCCCTCCAGCGAGGTCAGGGCTCTGTGAGTGAGTGGGGTTGGTGACTGGGGACAGCTGAGATAGACCAGGAATACCCATGAGCTGTGAAAGGGGCTGCAGAGCTGCAAGGAGGGTGAAATTGGAAGGGGAAAGCCATGAGAAGTGAAGACTTGTTTCCTATAAACATTCCTTATTCAATAAGAAAAGAACAGAAAATAGTAATTTGGGTCTGGAGTTCATAGCCACTCCTCTAGCCTCATCATGTTCACATTTAAATGATGTGCACAATTTAAATGCCTGGTATTTGTGGGCTCATGTGGTCTGTGTGCTAGGGTACCAAAAATACAAAAGGGAACAAGCAAAGTACAAAAAGAAAAACAATAGGCCATGCCTACTAGGTCTCTGAATAATCAAACACACAAAAACCAACAGTATTCTTGCACTTGTCCCCTCTTAGCCTTTTGCCTAATCTTGTCATACATTTTACTCCTACAAATGTTATAAACTCCACCATATATTGTTATTATCTTTACTTTAAACAGTCAATTATCTCTTAAAAGCATTTACATAAATAAGGAAATCATTTCTGTTTACCCATGAAGTTGCAATTCTGCTGCTTTTCATTTCTTCTTGTAGATCCAGATTTCTATCTGCTATCATTTTCTGTCAGCTTGGAGGACTTAACATTTCTCTTAAATATCCTTTAACATTTATTTTAGTGCATATCTCTTGGTGATTAATTCTTTAAGGTTTTGTATTTCGGAAAAAGCCTTTATTTCACCTTTATTTTTCCAATATATTTTCACCGAATATAGATTTCTATGTTGACAGTTTAATTTTTCAATACTTTAAAGATATTGTTCCACTCTCCTCTTGCTTTCATTGCTTTTGACAAGAAATTTACTATTTATCTTTGTTCCTCTGTGGTAAAGTGCCTTTTTTCCCTTTGGGTACTTTTAAGATTTTTCTCTTCATCACTAAGTGTAAGTAATTTGATCATTATGGGCCTTGGGGTAGTTTTTTTTGTTTTGTTTTTTGTTTTTTGTATTCCTTGCTCTTGGCGTTCTTTTAGCCTTTGGAATCTGTGGGTTTATAGTTTTTATCAAATTTGGAGTTTTTTCATTCAAATACTTGTTTCTCTCCCTCCCTTTTTTCTCTCCTTTGGAGTTTCCAAATGTATGTGCATAGGTCACTTGAAGTTGTCTCACTACTCACCAATGCACTCTGTTCACTGTTTTCAGTATTGCTTTATCTGTGTGTGTTTTTTCATGGAAAGTCTGATTGCTGTATCCTCAGGTTCACTAATCTTTTCTTTTTACACGTCAAGTCTGCCAGTAATACAAAATGGTGCACTTATTCAACTTAAACATTATAGCTTTCATATCTCAGAGTTTATTTAGGGTTATTTTTTCTATCTTTCATGTCCCTATTTAGGACTTTTAACCTTTCCTCTTATTTTTTGAACACCCTTTCAACGTTTTTGTCTACTAACTCTATCATCTGTTTCATTTGTAGGTCACTTTCAACTTATTTTTCTCCTCATTACTTTTATCTGTTTCTTTTTTAACTTTTTGTTTGTTTTATGAGGGAGAGGTAATTAGATTTATTTATATTTGGAAGAGGCACTGGGGATTGAACTCAGGACCTTATGCATGCTAAGCATGCACTCTGCCACTTGAGCTATACCCTCCCCTTTCTTCTCATTACTGATCCTACTCTCCTTCTTCTTTGAATGGCTGGCAGTTCTGATTAGGTGTCAGACTGTAAAGTTTACTTGCTAAATGCTGGATATTTTTGTGTTTCTATAAATAAATATTTTCAAGTATTGTTCTGGGATACAATTTAGTTGCTTGGAAACAGTCTGATCTTTTGGGGTCTTGCTTTTAAACTTTGTTAAGTGAGATAAAAGCAGTGTTTTGACTGTGGCTAATAGTTTGTTTCTTCTAAGGCAAAACCACTCTGTGTATTCTAACTGAGCCCCATGAATTATGAGGTCTTCCACTCTGACTAATGGGAACAGGAGTAATTCCCAGACCTGCATGATCTCTGGAGATTTCTCTCTGTGGAGATCTCCTCACTGGAATTTTGTCCTGCAAGTTCTAGCCACCTAGTATCCCTAGACTCCCAGCTCCATCTCCTCAACTCAAGGAGATGGCCAGGCTGCTCCATTGTACACTGTAGTGTACAACCTTTCCCTAGGCAGTAAGCCTGAGCAATCTTAGGGCTCACCTCACTTGTTTTTCATCTCTCAGAGAACACTATTCTTTCCCTGTTGTCCAATAAACTGAAAATCATTGTTTCATGTATGTTGTCTATCAGTTGTTTGAGGTAGATGTATAAATTTAGTCCCTGTTACTCCATCATGGCCAGAATCAGAAGTCCTATAATCCAAATTTAAAACCTTAATTAGCCACATATGAAAAATATCCCAGTATTTCAACTTATTCAAATTAAAACCAAATTGAAAGACTGTGGGACACACATATATGTTGATATAGACATACATACAAACAACTGGGAGTATATACAGCAAAACAGCAACAATATTCTTCTCTTGCTTATAGAAATATAAGTGACTTTAAAATTCTCTTTTATTTATGCTTTCAATGTTTGTAACCCTTCTAAGGCATATAAGAATTATTACAAAAACAAAATACTGTAAATATTTAAAAATATGTTCAGACTAACAAAAATAAACACTCATTATCTAGATGTTTTCTTTGTAATATTGATTAAATTTTTGCTGGATTCTTTTCAGCCCCTGGCATGATTATGTGACTGTAAAGAAATAAAACAAACAAAAAAAAACCTTTGAAATCCAATTAGTAGGCTATGTGTAGTCATCCAATTTCTCTCAGACTTTCAAATGCACTCCTTCACAGGTAAGAATTTATCTTATTTTTAAAACAATCCCTTATGGAAAAAATACTTTAAAGGGGAAATTATATTTTTATTTAAGTCATATTCCCAATGACATAATATTGAATCCAATATTTATAGGAAGGACTGTATGTAGGAAATACTGGCAGGAGGAATTATCATGATTACTTTCATTATTATAAGCGCTGTTTATAAGCCCTTGTCAAAACTTGTTTATATGTCTCCTGAAACACTTTGTAATAAACAAATGGTTATTTAAAATATTTTTCAGTCATTAATGCCATCTGAATCACAAGTGAAAATGTACTTTTTAAAAACACTGATTTTCATAGGAATAAAGCAATATTTTCATAACAGCGACCCACATTGACTTTAATGGACAATTATTCAACACATAGCTTCTAAGTTAATACATGCTTATCTTTCAAAAACTGAACACCATGTAAAAAGAACTGTGATTTTTAATTTTTGTTAATACTTCTCTGCTGTAGACAATACATGCTTGGTTGTTGTCTGTATCTTTCATACTTCTTTTCTACATTGATAATTTTTCCATTGTAACATTTTTATTCACACACTGTCCTAATAAAGCCATGAATGTTCTCTCTGATAGTGATATGACACCACATTCTTGTGCCTCAGGAATTTTCTTACAGCTGTATTGTTTGTTCTTTGTTTTTTTTTTTTTTTTTTGAAACTTGTTAATCCCTGATTTTTACAAAACGGTTTTGTTCCAGAGATGTTTCTGTTGATTTTCAGTTACAAAAAGAGTGCACATAATTTACTTTCAGTGGACTAATCTTCTACTATTTTTATTATCTCTTTAAAAATATAGGTTCACATTCTCCAAAATAGAAAAAATGGAAATAATAAACACCAGTATGTTTACCAATAGGTTTTAAAAAATCTACCCTGTTTCATATTTAACCAGAATTTTCCCCTTGCAAAATAGTAACTATTCCTTAGTTTTGCATATTATCACCTTGTCCCTTTACATGTCTTTGTTGTAGATCTACATGATTTTCTGGTTATTCCAAACTTTTAAACAATTACACATTACTACTACATCACAAGACATTTATTTATGATTTATAATATGTGTTCTGTCATCTTTACCCTTTCTGAAAACTCATATAACATATACCCCTTGCTCTATATCTACAATTTCTTATACTTTAACACTGTCCAAAGTCATTCCTTCTCAACAATTTTAAAAATATAATTGGCCTTCAGTTTCTCTGATCTTTTCAAAGAAAAAGCTTATGTGCCCAAAGATATTAATTATTATTCTCCTAATTTCACTTTCATTGATTTCTGCTTTTACCTATATAGCTCCCATCCTTCTGTTACCTAGGATTTCATTTACATTTCTTTCTATAGTTTTTTACAGTGGAAGCTTAGATTATTGATTTCAGTTCTGTCTTGCTTTCTAATCTAAGCATTTAATGACATAAATTTCTCTCTATTACTACATTAGCTGAGTCCCATAAATTCTAACATGTTGTATTTTAATTTTAATTCACTTCAAAATATTTTCTAATTCCTCTCAATAATTTATTGTGAAACATGAGTCAAAATATGTTTAATCTCCAAATATTTGGGGAATTTGCAAATATCTCTTATTGTATTCTTTAATTCCATTATGAGTAAAGAATATACTTTGCATGATGTAAATTCTCTTACATTTATTAAGGGTTGTTTTATGGCCTATCTTGGTGAATATTCCATGTGTACTTGTAAATAATATATATTCTTCTGTTGTGTGGAGTGTTCTGCAAATGCCAATTGAATGAAGTTGGTTGATAGTGCTATCTGGGTCCTTCAATATCCTTACAGATTTTCTGTCCACCTTTTCTATTATTTACTCAGAGATGAGTGTCACAGTCTCCAAATATAATTATAGATTTGACTCTTTGTCCTTTTAGATCTGTCAGTTTTTATTTCATGTATTTTGAAGCTCTGCTTTTAGGTGCATACACACTTAGGATTGTTATGCCTTCTTGATGAATCCTTATGTAATGTTATGTAATGTACCAGTTTATCCATGATAATTTTTCTTCTAATGGAATCAATGTATTCCAATATCAAAGTAGTCATTCTAATTTTTTTTAATATTTTAAAATTATTACATAGTAAAATTATCTTTTTATTTCAGCACACAGTTAAAGTTCATATAGATTCATGTAACCAAAACTACAGTTAGGATTCAAAATAGTTTCATTACTGTCCTCAAACACACACACACTCCCTTGTGCTATTTCTTTATAGTATTACTCTCCTCCCACACTTAACTTTGACAACCAACTGTCCTCCATCACTGTACCTTTGTCTTATATCATGTAAATGGAAGAATAGAGTAAGTTTTTGAGTCAATTTCACTCAGGAAAATGCTTTTGAGATTCATTCAAATGGTTGTATTCAAGTTGTTGTGTGCATCAATAGTTCACTCCTTTTATTGCTCAGTGGTAGTCCATTACAGGGATGTGCCAGTTTGTTTTTCCATTCAACCAAGTAAGGACACTTGCTTTGTTCCTAGATTTTGGCAAATATGAATGGAACTCCTATAAATATTCATATGTAGGTTTTTGTATGAATGTAGGTTTTTCTTTTTAAATTTTTAAAAAATCTTCTATGAACGTTAAGTTTTTATTTATCCCAAAAGTGGCTCTGCTGAGTCATATGCTAAGTCTATATTTATTTTAAAAAATTCAATAATTTTCCACAGAGCTGTATAATTTTATATTCCTACCACTTATGTAGGAGAGATCAAGTTGTTCTTTATCCTTGGTAGCACTTAGTAATGTCATTTTTAAAAAATTTTAGTCTTTCTCAAACATGTATTGTATCTCATCATGGTTTTATTTTTCATTTCTCTTATGGCTAATGATATAGAGCAACTTTTCATGTGCTTATTTGTCCATATTTCCACTTTGCTGGGGTGTCTACTGGTATCATTTGCCCATTTTCTAAATTGAGTTCTTTATTTTCTGATATTTGAGTTTTGAGGGTTATTTATATTTTCTGGCTATAAGTCCTTTATTGGATATATTATTTGCAAATACTTCTGGCTTGGCTTTTTAGTCTGTGTTCCTCAGAGCAAAGGTTTCTAACTTTGAGGAAATCCAATTTATCATTTTAAAAATTTTGTGGATCATGCTTTGTGTGTCATGTTTAAGACCACTTTGCCTAACTTCAGGTCATGAAGATTTTCTCCTATGTTTTCTTTAACATTTTTATATTTTCATTTACCCGTTAGACTTATTATATATTTGTATAAGTTATGAGGTTTAGATATTCATTTTTAACATAAGGTTGTCCAGTTGGTCCAATACAACTTATTGAAAAGACAAAATTTCTTAATTAAATTGTTTAATTTTTTATGAGGGCTCCATGGGAGGTGCCAAGATGGCAGAGTAGAGGGACTCACAGCAAGCCTTCTACTACAAATACACCAAGAATTACATCTACAAACCCACTGAATCACACAGATCACGTACTGAACTCTGTCAGAGCTCTTGCTTTGAAATACAGGAGGATTCTCACAAAATACAGTAAGACGAAAAAAGAAAAAAAATCAGTGCAAGACTGGTCCTCAGGGAGGGAACAGCATAGGAAGAAAGGCACCCTCACGTTGGGATGCCCCCTCAACAGCCAGGAGGTCAGCAGGGACAGAATTGGAGCTTCCAAGGCTCAGAGGAGAAAGTGACAGCCATTTGGCAGACAGAACTAAGGGAAACTGGCATGGAGGCTACCTGTGATTCCTAGCCCTAGATGCGAGCCAGCAGGGACAAGCCAGGACTGGCTGCTAGAGATCGGTAAGGAGTCTGGGCAAAGAGCTGGGGCCCACTGAACAGAGGCAGACTCAGGGGACTGAAGGCGGTGTGAGCTCTGGCTGGGTGTGTGTGTGGAATAAAATAGCCTGGGACCCTCATAAAAAAGCACCACTGCTGGTGTGCATGGGATGAGGGGCCCAATGCAGCCACGCCATAGACACTGTCTCTGCTTGGCTCCATTGTTGGTCTGTTCTTACCAGAAGAGAGGTGGGGCTTGGCTTGGTCATAGCCATCACTGCTGTGTGCAGGCAGGGCTGAAAGCTGAAAGCTGAATTCATACTCAGTAGCCCTGCAACTTCACAGGTGGGACTGAGATTTGTTTACAGCCCCAGGAAGAGAGGACACCAGAGCGAGTAGCTGACATTCTCACAGCTAAGGTGGGGACAAAGGCAGTGTAAACAAAAAGTACTTTGCAAGGAAACCATAAGCAAAACAAAATGACAACCTATGGAATGGGAGAAAATTTTTGCAAATGAAACCGACAAAGGCTTGATCTCCAGAATATATAAGCAGCTCATACGACTTAATAAGAAAAAAACAACCCAATCCAAAAATGGGCAGAGACCTAAACAAGCAATTCTCCAAGAAAGAAATGTAAATGACCAATAGGCACATGAAAAAATGCTCAGTATCACTAATTATCAGAGAAATGCAAATCAAAACTACAATGAGGTATCACCTCACACCAGTCAGAAGGGCCATCATTCAAAAGTCCACAAATGACAAATGCTGGAGAGGCTGTGGAGAAAAGGGAACCCTCCTACACTGCTGGTGGGAATGCAGTTTGGTGCAGCCACTGTGGAAAACAGTATGGAGATTCCTCAAAAGACTAGGAATAGACTTAACATATGATTCAGTAATCCCACTCCTGGGCATATATTCAGAAGGAACCCTACTTCAAAATGACACCTCTACCCCAATGTTCATAGCAGCACTATGTACAATAGCCAAAACATGGAAAAAACCTAAATGTCCATCAACAGATGACTGGATAAAGAAGCGGTACATTTATATAATGGAATACTATTCAGCCATAAAAATGACAACATAACGCTATTTGCAGCAACATGGATGTCCCTGGAGAATGTCATTCTAAATGAAGTAAGCCAGAAAGAGAAAGAAAAATACCATATGATATCACTTATATGTGGAATCTAAAAAAAAAAAAACCTGAACATAAATACAAAACAGAAACAGACTCATAGACATAGAATACAAACTTGTGGTTGCCAAGGGGGTGGGAAGGGACAGACTGGGATTTCAAAATTTGTAGATACTGACAGGCATATGCAGAACAAATAAACAAGATTATACTGTATAGCACAGGGAAATATATACAAGATCTTGTGGTAGCTCACAGAGAAAAAAATGTGACAATGAATATATGTATGTTCAAGTATAACTGAAAAATTGTGCTCTACACTGGAATTTGACACAATATTGTAAAATGACTATAACTCAATAAAAATGTTTTAAAAAATAAAAAATAAAATAAAATCTTATTGAGGTAGCGACTACTACAAAAAAATGTAAAAAAAAAAACAAGAAATAAAAACAAACAAAAAGACACCTGCACCCCAATGTTCATAGCAGCACTGTTTACAGTAGCCAAGACATGGAAACAACCTAAATGTCCATCGACAGATGACTGGACAAAGAAGTGGTGGTATATTTATATAATGGAGTACACTCAGCCATAGAAATGAATAAAATAATGCCATTTGCAGCAACATGGATGGAACTGGAGACTATCATTCTAAGTGAAATAAGCCAGAAAGAGAGAAAAATACTATATGATATCACTTATATGTGGAATCTAAAAAAAAAAAAAAAGACAAATGAACTCATTTACAAAACAAAAACAGACTCACAGACATAGAAAACAAACTTATCATTAATATATATATTATAGATAAACAAGTTCATACTGTATAGCACAGGGAACTATATTCAATATCTTATAGTAACTTATGGTGAAAAAGAATATAAAAAACGAATTTATGTATGTTCATGTATGACTGAAACATTATACTGCATACCAGAAATTGACACAATATTGTAAACTGACTATATACTTCAATAAAAATACATATATACAAAAAATAAAAATAAGAACGGTAAAAAAAACTTGGATAACTGTTTTAACAGACACTTCACCAAAGAAGATATGCAGATCACAAACAAGCATATGAGAAAATGCACATCATTGGTCATTAGGAAAATGCCAAGTAAACCATAATAATACACCATTACATACCTGTTAGCATGACTAAGAATCTCACATCCTGGGAAACTCCTCAGTCCCAAACAAATCTAAATGTTTGGTCACCACAAATCACATTTATATAAAATTCTATTAAATGCAAACCAATCTATAGTGACAGGAGTTGCCTGGAATTGAAGAGGGGGAGGTAAAGAAGGAAGGGCACGGGAAACTTTTGAGTGTGATGGATATGTTCATTATCTTGCTTGTGGTGATACTTTCCAGGGGCACATATATAAGTGCCCAAATGCATAAAATTGTATGCTTTCTACATGTTCAGTTTATCATATGTTAATTATACCTCATAGGTCTGTTAAAAAAATAAGAACACTCATTATATTATCTATTCATTATAGGCTAGACCATTATCTTTTTTATTTGAGGGGAGGTAAATTATCCACAAATGAGAAAAATCTGTAGTCTATAATTGTTGGTTAAAATTTCATGCATGTCCACTAGGTCAAGCTAGTATGCCTTTCCCCACCATTCATGAAACTGGTCCTTCACAGTCTAGCTGGATTTGATAACTCTCTCTCCTGACTCTCAATTAGCATATTTTTGCTATCACTGTTGTAACATTTATCCTAATATGACTTGATTGTGGAGATTTTACACTGTATTTTGAGGGAGCAAGAGAAGATTTCTTGCTTAGTATCAGAAGTACCTATTAAGAAAACCCCTTATCAGCAGCCTGTTGATAGGAGTAGTGCTTCTGGCTGTAAATATACCCTGCGGAGGTAACTAACATAACAAGGGACATCTCCAACTGAATAAAGAAGAAAAAGATTTCTTGTAATGAGTTGTAATGGAAAAGAAACTGAAAAAATAGTTCTGTATGTATGTGTATGTATAGCTGAATTGCTTTGCAGTACACCTGTAACTAACCTTGTAAATTGACTACACTTCAATAAAAAATAAGAATTAAAAAAAAGAAGAAGAAAGAAAAACAGTGTCTCACAGGAGGCACTAAGCCTGGGTAGGCTGAAACTCAGGACTGCTATGAAGAGGGATTTAATAGGATCTGGTGCTACAGTCTTCAACTGAGAATTATCTAGTGCTGATTCTCTTCTCCATCCACCTAAATTCTGGCATCCCCAAGGAGCCAGGATAAGTGTGGATACTGCACGTTTCCTTGTCAAGGTCTAACCCACAGGGTGATGCAAAGAGAATCCTGCCCAATGGAAACCAAAGTTCAAGGCCCCATGGAGACATCTCTTTTCCTGAAAAGAATTATGCTATTTGCAGTCTGGTAATATACACTTGAGTCTGGTGCTTAGCCCCTGAGACCAGGGACCAGGAAGAGGCTAGTACCTGGCAACAGCCCAGGTAAGTTTGATATGAGGGATTGTTGCCTCTGAAAGCCCACTCAGCTGTACTCACTAGTCTTTTTGCTGACCTCCTCACAGTTCACGGTGGTTGGAATTAACTGGAAAACACCGCATGATTGTATTTGACAAGCTGTATTCACAGCTGCACCATTTCTTCAGGTTTAAATTTTCCTATATGAACTTTCCCCCTGCCATGCTGGATCTGACAAAGCTTTGTGGATGAAGCTTCTCCTCCAGTATTACAGGCTTCTAGGGGCTAAATTATAATCATGAATATTGTCATGGGAAGTTCTAATAACAATTTTCATAGTGATATTATAATACTTAATCATAATAGCAATTGTTAACAGTGATTTTAGGCACAGGAAGCACACAATCACATCTATGATAATGAATCAATCTTGAAAAAGGTTGAAAAGGAGAGTTGTAAGGAAGGTATGGGAGCAGCTGGAGAGTTCAGTGACAGACATTTACTAAAGCCTACTTGGTGCTGGGGGTCTGTGACGAATGCATGGAAGTGCAAGATTCAGTGCCTGCTACTGAAGTGCCAGTTTAGCAGAGGAGGCAAACATAGCTACCAATATTAATTTTCTGCTTGACAAAACTAGAGAATAGATTCCTGGGTCATTGCCTACTTCTCCAGGATGCTGAAAGGAAATAGTAAAGGGCCAAGCAGAGTGCTTTGTTCATGGTGAGTATTCACTAGTAATGAGCATTCTTTCTTTCTCTGTTACTCTCCCTCTCACCTAATTCACAGACACCCAAGAGTTTGTCCCAGGAAAGAATGTTACTGAAAGTCAGAGGAAGCCTCAGAGCAGGTTGAATCACTTGGCAGTCATGCTGGGCAATTCCAGTTCCCAACCTTATGCCAGGCACTGTCAAAGCAGTGGGGTAAGCAGGAAGGCTGTGCTCTCTGCATGCAGATGGCTGAAGAGAAGTAGAAAAAAAAATTGACCATTATGAAAGGAAGTATAAAATGAATGGAGGGGTTTAGTAATTTTATGAGTTGTTCTCAAGGATTCAGTTAAATGGACTACATCAGATGCATTCCTGTAACACTGCGCATGAGATTGACTCCTGCTTTGCCATAGCCAGAACTGGTCTTTCCAAAAGGTTCATAAGACTACAGTCAGTGAAAAGGGCAGTTTGATATGGAGGGTAGGAATTTTCTCTCTCTACTGTATTGAATATATGAAAGTTGCAAAGAGAATAGATCTTAAGTCTTCATCACACACAAAAAACTGTAACTATGGTGATAACTTACTGTGGTTATCATTTCACAATGTATACATATATCAAATCATTAAGCTGTTTACCAAAAATTAATACAATGTTATGTGTCAATTATATCTCAATTTAAAAAGATTAAATGGAATCATTAATACCTTGATACTCTGGGACATGGGCTGATTTGGGAGTCACTGGATGTCTACTTCTTCATCTCCAGTGAGAAGCATGGCAGCTTCAAAGCCTTTTCTTCTTGTAAGATCATATGGGGCCACAGATAAATCCTGGGAGAACAGCTACCTCACCAACTCAAGTTTTCTCTGCAAGATTCCTTTCCAGCCTCTAACAGCATTCATCATAACTACCCTTCATTCTGCCAGATGAGACCAAGCTTGCTAGAATTCCAGTCTTCTTTTTTCACACAGGATGGATACTTTCCTTTTATCAGTTATCAAAGTTACTTGCTAAGATTCAGGCAGCAAAGGATTCTTGGGAGGGTGTACGCTCACCAATAGTCTGCTTAGCAACATGCCACAAATATGGAAGCTTCCCAAGTGAGTAGGGGCTCTGTGGGACTTTAATGTCTAAATGAAATACTTTTGATCCTATCCTTAGATTCAGATGTTCTCTAGTCAAACCCTTAGAGTAAAATTGTCAAAGCTGGTGGGAAGCGGGGGTGGGGAGGGGTGATTAGAGATCATCTAGTTCAATCTCATCATTGGAAAAATGGGCAATAGAATGTTCAGAGTAATAAATGACCCTCCCAGGGTCATAGAGCAAGTTGGTGACAGTGCCAGACCAGGACTGGATCTCCTTCCCTCCCCATCTCAGCCCAAGGCTCTTCATGCATCTCTCTGCCCAACCCTGAAGATTATTTCGAGCTGCAGTTTTTACTTCTGGGCTCCTCCATTTACTACATAAGCTTTAAGCTTCACCCATGGTATATGATAAGATTGTAAAATTCATACAAATCATCTTTAAGGACCCTCTGATGATATTTAGATGGAGGAGGTCTTGTGGCTTGGATGCCACTCAGATGAGTTGGCTGCACATGTGTAGCTGTGAGGACGATGAGAGAAACAAACCTATATCTTGATAATAGGAATGGGATTGCAGACTGAGGTAAAAAAGGCAAATTAACCCTTCTGTTAGCCTTCTGAGCCCATAGCTCAGAACCTCCTTGTGACCTGCTGAGTAACAAGCAGAGTTAGAGAATAGAGTGGCAGAGAATAGAAGTGTATCACTCAAGGTTCTGAGTTGCCAGAAACCAAATCTCACTCAGGATTATATAAGCACATAAAGAATTAGCTAAATGGAATTGGGTAACCCATATACTCTTGGGTAAATGCTAGTGAACTAGACATGGAAACTTCCTGGATAAGAACAAGGCCCCAGTTGAGTTGGAGAAGGCACCCATGTGACTCTCTACCATATAGGGGCACAAAAACTGCAGCTTGCACCACTGATGCAAGGCATGGAATGCTGATACCCAGAACCATGATGCAACTTCTGTTTCAGGAAACAGGTGGTGCTAGCTCTGTTGCCTCTATCTCCAACCAAGGGGATTCTGCACAGTTACTGGTTCTTCCCATCTCTAGCCTTAGACTGAGTCAAGGCAGCCAGGGTGAATGAATTAAAGTTTGTCAGTTTGACTTTTTAATATTTACCTTTTATCACACACACACGTAGACATCTGTTTTTTCTCTTATTGAAAATAATGCTATTCAGCACCATTACAACTGAAAATACATCCAACCTTATCCCCAAAGGCAGAAATCCAAAGGCTCATCAGTTCCCGCAACCAGTTCTAAGCCTAGGCTCTCTAGGTGGTATCCATTTCTCTCTCTCTCCCAGTCAGTATCCTGTATTAATGCTGTTATCTATGGACTAAATTTTAGACATAACCATTCCCCAACACTCCCCATATGTATGTTAGTGTCCAAGTAGAATGCAGGAATCATACCATTTTTTTTTTAAACAGAGAGAATGTAATATAAAAATTGTTAATCAGGCATAACTATTAATTAAGTAACTGAAAGCGTAGGAAGAAGGCTCTAAACTATCATGTAGGTAATGACTACATGTAGTAAGTCTGGTGGAACAGAGAAGAGGTTGAAATTATTGAAACTTAGAAACTTACAGGAGGAGCCTCTTGTTGCCAAAAGTCAGGCCTCTGAGGAGGAAGCTCCATCTGGCTGGTTCTGCTGTCTCTGAGCTCACAGGAAACACCTGGGGCTGGGAGCTAGACTTCTAGGAAGCTGCACTGGCAGCTGATGCTGATGCCTCTGAGCTCAGAAGAGGGGCTCAAAGTCACACTTCTCAGGGAGAGGTTCCAGGAGACTGATTATGGTGTCTCTAGGTCGGCAGGATGATGCTGGTTTTGCAAGTGTTTGAAATGCTGTAAACTGGATTCAACTGTTACTATAGGAAGAAATTGCTGCCATCAGGGAGAGAAGTGTTGTTGAAGTGATATGCAAAGGAGCAGGTATCAGAAAAGAAATTCATAGGATGCAAGGCAGAAAGGAGTAAGTTCCATTTTCTTCTTAGATTCTCAGTCCCAGCATCACAGAGCAGAGCATAGGAGGGTGAATGTGGAGTTGAGAGATAATTACTTAATATCTGCCATAGTCTACCCGTTTGGCTACTCATCATCCATACATACCCTTCTACACTTTATACCATAACTCTAAACTTCCATGCAACAACAAAACAACTCTTTCTGACAAGACGCAACCATCCTTTGTATAAAAGAAGTTGTTCCCACCTCTTCAAAGTAAGGAGACACAAAGTCCTTGAAATTATTGTCTACTCCTGGAAAACAGTGACATGATCAGTCTCTGAGATATATTAATTTCTCCTTGAATTCAGTCACAATAAATTTGAACAAGATTTTATACAATGATGGAGAAAGAGAAGAGAAAGGACAAAAATTGAATAGATGCTGCTAGAGTCGGTGTTTGTACATCTGTTCATGAGACCATATTGACATTTTTACCTTCTTTCTTCCACTTCTCATTCCATATTTCCTTTGCCCTCAGCTATGACCTCACCTGGTTTAGGGTTCTTTATCTGGTAGAGCAATCCAAACCTATATTACCAAAGGGTCTGAAGCCTTAATGGTCTCGTGTTTTTTTTTTTTTTTTGCTATAATTTTCTATTAACTTTTAATTTTTGATATGAAAGTACCTTTTTTTTTAAAGCACCAGAGACTCTCCTGCGTTCCAGACATAGTGCTCACTCTTCTCATTATATAGCAGCAATCCAATTTCCCTTTGATAATCAAAATCAATCACTACAGCCTGTATAATAATCTTTTCTTTGCCTCTTGGTTCAGTAGAATGAAGGTCAGGTACTTGTCTTACCTTATATTCAATGGAACAATTGTTGTATTGTCTTGTGAAAGCATTGCTCTTTTGGAAACCAAGACTCCCAAAACAGAAATACTTTGAGTTGTGGATGCTAGTAAGCAAAACATTCGCAAATAGTTTATTAGGTGTAATTATGAGAGGACACCCCCACTTCCACCCCTTTATTCACAGACTCATGCATTCTGGCTTTGGGAGAGACAGCACCATTTACTGGTGGTAGTGGCTGAATTATGTCCCTTCAAAATTAATATGTTGAAGCCCTAATGCTTCATGTGACTGTATTGGATATAAGATCTTTAAGGAGGTGCCTAAGATTAAATGAGGACATAAGATAAATGACGACATAAGATTGAAGCCCTGATCTGATAAAACTGGTATCCCTATAAAAGAGGAAGAGACACTAGTTATCCCTCTCTCTCCACCACGTGAGGACACAGTGAGAAGGTGGCCATCTGCAAGGCAGGAAAAGAGTCTTCACCAGAAACTGAACCATTTTAGAAACTTGATCTTGTGCTTTCCAGCCTCCAGAACTGTGAAAAAATAAATTTCTGTTGTCCAAGCTACCCAGTCTATGATATTTTGCTAGTCTGGGAACACTGAGATAACTGGTCTCTGATTCAAAGTACGTACCATATTCTGCAAAACAGAGTCCCATCATTTCAGGTTGTTTTATCCCAACATTACTCTCTTTTACTATCTATTATGCCAGATACTTCTTAGTAATGAGGTGTATGGTAAAACAGTGAATTATATGGGAATGAGACTATTTTTTAAATTTACAAAAAATTTTATTGAAGTATAATTGATTTACAATGTTAGTTTCAGGTGTACAGCAAAATGATTCAGTTATACATATACACACATACATATTTTTTCTTTTCAGATTCTTTTCCATTATGTGTTATTACAAGAAATTAAATATACTTCCCTGTTCTATATAGTAGGTCCTTATTGTTTATCTATTTTATATATAGCATTGTGTGTCTGTTAGTCCCCAACCTCTAATTTATACTTCCCCTGCCCTTTCCCCTTTGGTGACCATAGTTTGTTTACTACATTTGTGAATCTGTTTTTGGTTTGTAAATACAATTTGTATCGTTTTTTTTAGATTCCACATATAAGTGATATCATATGATATTTGTCTTTCCCTGTGTGACTTACTTCATTTAGTATAATCATCTCTAGGTCCATCCATGTTGCTGCAAATGGCATTATTTCATTCTTTTTATAGCTGAGTAACATTCTATTGTATAAAAAACATACCACATCTTCTTTATCCATTCATCTGTTGATGGACATTTAGGATGTTTCCATGTCTTGGCTATTGTAAATAGTGCTGCTGTGAACATTGGGGTGCATGTGTCTTTTCAAAATATATTTTTCTCCAGATATATGCCCAAAAGTAGGATTTCTGGATCATGTGGTAAGTCAATGTTTCATTTTTTAAGGAACCTCCAAACTGTCTTCCACAGTGGCTGCACCAATTTGCATTCCCACCAGCAGTCTAGGAGGGTTCCTTTTTCAGGCATGAGACTATTGTTATACTTTTTTTTTTCAGTGAAATTATTTCTTTGATCAGAAGCAATGCCACGTTGAATACCATTATGGTGGATTAGGCAACCAATGAACTCATAAATTGCGATACTGGCAGAAATATTTCAGTTAGGGAAGGCAAACCCATATTTATATTACGTCTGCTCCAGTAGAGATGAACCTCTTCCTCCTCTGTACTGGAATAAGACCATTATAACAAGCTGCCACCAGGTAGCTGATCTACCCCAAGGAAATGTTGCTCTATCAGGGACTTAGTGTTGTTCTCTAATGTCGGCACATAAGGGGCTCAGCTGTAATGGTAGCCAGGTAAGTTGCTGAGTCCATGCATAACTTCCATCCCTGCCATCATGGCCATTTTGTTCAGGATCACTGAATAAGGATTTGTGTAACCGGGGAAGAGGCTGGCAGAAATTGACAGAATGTATCATTTTGTCTACGTAATTACTGTGGCTTCTCTGCATTGTATGACCTTTAATGAGCATTCACATGGTATGCAAACACCTTCACATTCTGTGACAATTCTTAGAGCTCTCTCATTGTCACCAATCTTCCAGTTTCTGCCCTTCCAAGTCCCTGACCATAGAGCTAAGCCATTGAGAAGTGCCTATGAATCAGAATAGATTTGTATATCTAGCCATCTTTCATTCTAGATCAAGTCAACGACCAAATGTATAGCTTGGAGCTTTGCCAACTGGGAGAATTTCCCCTTAACTACTGTCCTTCAGGGCCAACCCTGAGAGGGGCTTTAATGCAGCACATGTCCACTTCCAGAATATCACACAACCTATAAAATATGCCTGATATTTTCTCCTCAGTCAACTGATATAAGATGCCCTATTAAACCATAGATATTATTAGAGAGGAGTCAATGCAGGTGGTGTCAGTCTGAGCCACCTGTTCATGAAAATTACCTTATCTTCCAGACTTGGCTTACCTATTAGATATTGTCCCCTGATGACAATTTTCTTCTTTGCATGCTCAACTTTAAGCCTTTCTGGGTCAGATAACAACTAGTTTATCATAGAAAGTGAGCTGCAAGGTCATCTGATAGTCCATTAGTAAGTACTCATTCTATACTAAGGCCTAGAAGCAATCCAGGGGCTGTTTTTCAAAAGATAAGTTATCTTCAGAAAACAGCATAGATGTCTCCCAAATCCTGGAAATAAAGGATATGACTCTTATACTAGACTCTTATACTACTGTTTCCCAGAGATTCCATATAGCATCTCTGTTTACCACAGATATTTTAGATATCACTGAACCTGATGGATTATAAGGCCAAAATGGAAACGTAGCTTGCACTGTTTCACTGCAGCTGGCATTTGCTGCTTAGCCTTTTCATGCTCTAGTCCTCACTCAATACAAGTTACCTTATGGACTATTGAGTAAATGGTACAATTAGTATATTCAAATGTACTGTATATTATCTCAGAAATTAAAAAAATAAGGAAATCATATTGTGCCTGTCTTTCACTTGTAGGTGGTTAAAAGTGCAGGGATTGATCTTTCCTTTTGGAGAGACTATCTCAAGTTGCTCCAAATCATTGGACCTCTAGAAATTTCACTGAGGTAGTGGACCCCTGAATTTTCATGTTTTTTTCTCCTATTCTCTGGTTCACATATGTCTTACCAAGGCAATTAAAGTACATGCTATTCTCTGTACTTCCTATTCAGATTTATAATCAGCATAATGTTGTCAACATAATAAACCAGTGTATAGTATGGAATGTCCAAGCAATCAAAACATCTAGCTTCTGTATTTCGGAAGAGAGCACGAAAATTAATATCATCCTGAGGAAAGGCTGTAAAGATGTACTATTAGCTCTTCTAAGTAAAGCAAACTGTTCTGGTGGTCTTTAAAATTAGTATGGAAAAAAAAGCATTAGAAAGGTCAGTAGATAAACAACAAATGTCAGGAGTTGTGTCTCCAGTCTACATGCTATATCTGTAGTAGCAACTTAAATCGAAGTTATCATCTGATTAAGATAACAGTAATTATCAGTTATTCCCCATGATCTATCTATCTTCTGCACAGGCCAAAAAGACAAGTTTGATGGAGATTTTAAAAGTATCATTATCCTTGAATTTTGAAGCCTGTTAAATTTAACTTATATTGTAATTATACAACCTGAACAATTAAATATAGTGCTTAATTTTCAGTAATATTGGCCCCATGGCTACAAGAAATAAATTTATTTTGGGTCACCATAGTAGCCCTCTGATTCTCTATGATTGGAATTAAAAGTTTATAGCCTCGAGCTTGTCATTTTCATTCTGTACAGCTTCATTTTACTCAAAAGAAGACATAATCTTTGTAGTCATAATTATTCTCCTAACAGTCAATATGGCAGTAGTTTGGGCTCCCAAATCATGCATGTCAACAAGAATCTCATGACAATCAATCGAAGATATACATGGATTACTAACATTCCAGTTTGCATTCACTCAGAGCTCAGAATTATGTTCTATCCCAAAGACATAGCCAAACTAATCTTCAAATCCTATTTTAGAGTGTTTCCTGGAAACACTTCTGTTACTACCTTCTTTATAAATCAAGAGACAGAAATAGTACAAGTAATTTGAATAGAGAGAATTTAATATAAAGAATTATTTTCTAGGTATAAATTTGTTAACTGCATGACTTTAAGGGTAAAATGAGAGAGCTCAAAAGGATTATGCTGGTAACAACTGCAGAAAGTAACAGGGCTGGTGGAACAAAGGGAAGAGGTTGGAATTATTGAAACTTATTAAAGACATTGAAACTGAGAGGAAGGGCCTTGTGGAATTGAGGCACAGACTTCTGATAAGGGAAATTTCTTAGCTAGTGTTGGTGTCCCTGAGCTCAGAGGAGCCTGAAAAGCAGACTTCTGAAGAGTCGGCACTAACTTACCTGATTTCTCTAAGGAGAGCTCAGCGAAACTAATTCTGAAAGTGTTGGAAAAACTGCAGATGGATTAATTTGCTTCTATAGGAATGAACTTCATTTGCTTAGATGGAGAAGCTTTGCTGGGGTGATTCCCAGAGGAATTGCAAGAAGTCTATAGAAGCAAATAGGAAGAAGCCAGTCCTTTCTTTCTCCTCTAAACTTAGTCTCTCTGTACCATCTTCTATTGCCAGACCTTCACAGATATTTAGCAGGAAATGCAGAAATCTAATTTACAAAGTCCCAGGCCAAGCATCACAAAGCAGAGTATAAAAGGAGAATGAGAGGGAAAGATAAAATTAATTAATATACTAAAAAGCATACATGCCATACCAAAGAAAATATAAGCAGATAACCTTCATTTCTGAAATAGGTCATGAGGCTATGAGTGACATTTATGACTTATTTTGTGTTATCATTTAAAAATATTTTGATAGAGGTATTACATACGTACATAAAAGTAGATAAACTATACTCATAAATCCAGAAATTTTTATAATTGTATCACACTAAGGTCACAAAAAATCAGGTCAAGAAATAGAACATAACCAGCATCCCAGATATCCTGTCGTGACTTTTCTAATAACTCTCCCATCCAACCAACCCAAAAGTAACCCCTATTCTGATTTTTAGCATCATAATTTTACCTGTTTTTTAACTTCATAATAATGGAATCACATAGCATGTATTCTCTATTTGACTTATTTTGTTCAAATTATGTTTATGGGATTCATTTCTGTTTTTGCTTTTAACAGTAGCATATTTATTTTCATTACTGTATTATGTTCAGTGTAGATTAGCAGTCCAATGGTAGTCAGGATCAATCACCCCAGCCAGCATAGGAAATGTGTACTTGCCTATTGATTCAGAGGCTTGAGGAGCCCAAAATGGTTAGGAGGCAGGCTTAAATTCTGGCTCAATGGAATCATTGTTGTGTTTCCTTTTGGGAGCATTCTTCCTCTGGGACAAAGGCCTCTAGGCCAACAGAGCATGTTTCAGAAATAGGAAACAAAAATTTTCATTGTGATCACTGGGGTTAATAGTGAGTGGTGCCAAATTCATTTCCATGTCTTGATTCCTGGACCTGTGAAAACTGGCTATTTGTCTTAAACATGGGACAAGACACTATAAACCTCTTAGAAGAAAATATAGGCAAAACATTATCCGACATGAATCTCAGCAATGTTCTTTAGAACAATCTACCCAAGCAATAGAAATAAAAGCAAAAAAAAAAAAGTGGGACCTAATTAAACTTATAAGCTTTTGCACAGCAAAGGAAACCGTAAGCAAAACAAAATGACAACCTACAGAATGGGAGAAAATATTTGCAAAAGATGAGACTGACAAGGGCTTAATTTCCAGAATATACAAACAGCTCATACAACTTAATAACAGAAAAACAACCCAATCCGAAAATGGGCAGAAGAACTAAACAGGCAATTCTCCAATAGGCACATGAAAAAATGCTCAATATTGCTAATTATCAGAGAAATGCAAATCAAAATTACAATGAGATATCACCTCACACCAATCAGAATGGGCAACATTAAAATGTACACAAATGATAAATGCTGGAGAGGGTGTGGAGAAAAGGGAACTCTCCTACATTGTTGATGAGAATGTAGTTTGGTGCAGCCGTTTTGGAAACAATACGGAGAATTCTCTGAACACTAAAATAGATATACCATATGATTCAGCAATCCCACTCCAGGGATTGGTACCACATTGGTACTAAGTGTAGGTCTCTGCTGCTGGCAGGTCAGGCAGTACAGTGGTGGCCATAGTCAGGTCAGCCTTGGTGAGTGGAAGTCCATGTTGAGTTCATGCATCACCTCTGTCCCTACGACCGTGGCCACTTTGTTCACGAGCCCATTGGGTGACGACTGATGTGGCTGGGGAAAGAGGCCGACTGGAATCCCCAGAATGGGTTATCCTATCAACTTGATTATTAACATCCTCCTCTGCTGAGGTCACCTTTTGGTGAGCATTCACATCGGACACCAATATCTACACATTTTTTTGTCCATAAAGAGGTTTATGCACATACTTCTTCCCCAAATTTCTTTGTCACCAACTTTTCAATCATGTTCCTCCCAAGTCCCTGACATACAGCCAAACCATTGGCCAGGGCCCATGGATTGGTATGTAATCACACACCTGGCGATTTCTCCTTCCAAGCAAAGTGAGCAACCAGCACCACTCAAAGTTCTGCCCCCTGGGAGGGCTTCCCTTCACCATGTCCCAGAGGAATGTCCAGGGAGGGGCTGTTGTGCTGCAGCTGTCCACCTGTGGGTGGTGCCTGCATATTGTGCAGAACCGACTGCAGGCCCGGCGCAAGTCTTCTTCTTCTGACAGCTGATGATGGACAACACCGCACAAGGCCATAGGTGCAGGCTGGGGGAGAGAAGGCAGTGCAGCAGAAGTGGTGACCATGGGGATATGGGCTACTTCCATGTAACTTACTTGTGCCTCCAGGGCCTACTTGGGCTTAGTAATGTATAGAGCACGTCCACTGGATGATGGAGTGCTGCTGTGCACCCCAACTTTATGGCTTGGTGGGTCAGACAACACCCTATTTATGATGGGCAACTCAAGTCACATGGTAACCTGGTGGCCCATGATAAAGCATTCAGCCTCTACTAAGGCCTGGTAGCTGGCCAAAAGTTGTTTCTCAAAAGGAGAGCAGTCATCTGCAGAGGATGGCAGGGCTTTTCTCCCAAGTCCTAAGGGCTGTCATTCACCTGTAGGGGCCTCCCAAAGACTCCAAGGAGCAGCCCTATCTGCCACTGACTCTTCAGGCACCGTTGGCTCTTCTGGAGCATATGGCCCAAGTGGCAAAGCAACCTGCACAGTAACTTGGACCTGTTGCAGAGCCTTCTATGGTTCTGGACCCTACTCAAAATTAGCAGGTATCTGGGTCACTTGGAAATGGGCCAGAATAACTACCCAAATGGGGACTATGTTGCCTCCAAAATCCAAAGTAGCCCACAAGATTCTGTGGTATTGGCAAAAGCATATACAGATTAATGGGACAAAATAGGGTTAATAGAAGAAGATCCACAAAATGTTATGGTAGCTCACAGAGAAAAAAATGTGACAATGAGTGTGTGTATGTCCATGTATGACTGAAAAATTGTGCTGAACACTGGAATTTGATACAACATTGTAAAATCACTATAAATCAGTAAAAAATGTTAAAAAAAGAAGAAGATCCACAAGTATATTGTAAATGAATTATTGACAAATATGTAAAGGAAATTCAATGAAGAAAGGATAATGTTTTTAGCTAATGGTGCTGATAGAATTGGATATTACAAAAAAAAAAAAACCTTGGTCATTATCTCACACCATATACAAAATTAACTTACTTTGTATTATAGACAAATACAAAAACAAGAGCTGTAAAATTTATACTAGAAACATAGCTGAAAATCTTTGAAACTTTAGGTGAGACAAATATTTCTTAGGACAATGGTTTTCTAGTATCATAAGTTAGAAAATATTACTTCTGTTTCTATTCTTTGGAATAATTTGTGAAAGATTGGTGTTGTTTCATTCTTTTTAAAAATTGTGGTAAAATATGCATATTAAATTTACCATTTTAACCATTTTAAAGTGTACAATTCCGTGATATTTAATACTTTCAGAATGCTGTGCAACAATACCCAGGCATGAGACTTGTTCCAGAATATTTTTATCATCACAAAAGGAAACTTCATATTCACTAATCTGTCTGTCACCATTACCCTATCCCTCTAGCCCCTGGCAAACAAAATCTATTCTCTGTCTCTATGAATTTTCCTACTCAAAACATTTCATATAAACAGAATCATACATATGGCCTTTTGTGGCTATTTTTCTTCACTTATAATGTTTTTAAGGTCCATTTATGTTGTAACATGTACTAGTACAGAAGACCCTTGAACAACAAGAGTTTGAACTGCACATATCCACTTATACATGGATTTTTTCACGAAATATGCACTACAGTACTACACAATACGTGATTAATTGAATCCATGGAGGTGGAACCACAAATACGAAAGGCTGACTGTAAAGTTAACATGTGGATTTTCACCTGCACTGACAGCATCCCTAACCCTTCCCTGTGTTGTTCAAGTGCCAACTGTACTTCATTCCTTTTTATGGCTTAGTATTCCATTGTATGGATATAGCACTTTTGTGTATCCAATCATCTGTTAATGAACATTTGGGTTGTTTCCACTTGTTGGTCATACTGCTGCTATGAACACTCATGTACAACTTTTTGTGTAAACATCTGTTTTTAATTATTTGGCGTATATATACAGCAGTATAACAGTTGGGTCGTGTGATAATTCTATGTTTAATTTATTGAGAAACTTCCAAACTGTTTACTGAAATGGCTGCAACATACTGCATTCCCACAAGCAATGTATGAGGGTTCCAATTTCTCAATACCCTCACCAACAGTTGTTATTTTGAGGTTTGTTTTTGTTTTTATTTTTTTAAGATTATAGCCACCCTAGTGGATATGAAATTGTCTCTTATTGTGGTTTTGATTTGCATTTCCCTAGTAACTAATGTTGAGCGTTTTTTCGTGTGCTTGTTGGCCATTTGTATGTCTTCTTTGGAGATGGTCTCTTCAAATTCTTTAGCTATTTTTAATATAAACTTTTTGTTGCTGTTTAGTTTTTTATATATTCTGGATATTAGACTCATCAGATAAGACTTGCAAGTATTTTCTACCATTCTATAGATTGTATTTTCAGTTCCTTGATAGCATCTTTTGATGCACAAAATTTAAAGTTTGATGAAGTCCAATTTATCTATTTTTTCTTTTGTTGCTTTTGCTTCTGATGTCATGTCTAAAAAATTTCTAAATCCAAAATCATGAATATATACCCCTATGTTTTCTTCTGAGTTCTATAGTTTTACCTGTTGAATTTAAGTTTTTAATTTTGAGTTAATCTTTTGTATATGGTGTGAGGTAAGAGTCCCATTTCATTCTTTTATATGTGGTTATCCAATTGTCCCAGAATCACTTATTGAAGAGATTATTATTCTCCCCATCAAATTGCTCTTGGAACCTTTGCTGCAAATCAGTTGAGCACATGGGTACGGATTTACTCTGGACTCTCAATCCTATTCCATTGATCTATATATCCATCCTTGTGCCTATACCAGACTGTTTTGTTTATTGTAAGTTTGTAGTAAGTTTTCAAATCAGGAATTGTAAATCCTACAAATTGGTTCTTCTTTTTCAGTATTGCTTGGTTATTCATGGTCCCTTGTAATTTAATATGATTTTTAGGATCAGCTTTTCCACTTATTGGGAGAAAAAATGTCATTAGAGTTTTGACAGGTATTGCACTGAATCTATAGATCACCTTGGGGAGTATTGCCATCTTAGCAATATTAAGTCTTCCAATCCATGAACATGAAATTTCTTTCCATTTATTTAGGTTATATTTAATTTCTTTCAACAGTGTTTTGTAGTTTTCAGTATATGTCTTAAATTTCCATGTTTCAAATTTACTCCTATTTTATTTTTATGCTATTATAAGTGGGATTTATATTCTTAAATTACTTTCAGATTGTTTATTATTAATGTATAGGAATACATCTTATTTTTGCCAAGTTGATCTTGTATCCTACAACTTTAATGATTAATCTTAATAGATTTTTAATAGCTTCTTTATGATATTCTATATACAGGATCCTGTTATCTGTGAATAAAGATAGCTTTAATTCTTCCTTTACAATCTGGATGCTTTTCATTTATTTTCTTTCCTAATTGCTCTGCCTAGAATTTCTACTGCAGTGTTGAATTGCGGTGATAATTTTGGGCATCTTTGTCTTCTTCCTGATCTTAGAGGGAAAGCCTTCAGTCTTTCACTATTGTGTACGATATTACTTTTTAGTTCTTGAGAAATGCCTTTTATCATGTTGAGGATATTCTCCTTTACTTCTGAATGTTTTCATCTTGAAAATTTATTGTATTTTGTCAAATGATTTTTCAGCATCAATTGAAATGATCATGTATTTTTCCTTTATTCTATGCATGTAATTGCATTTAATTGAAAGTTGTATGTTGAATCACACTTGGTCATTGCATATAATCCCTTTCATATGTTCCTGGATTCATTTTGCTAGCATTTTGTTAAGGAATTCTGTATCTATATTCATAAGGGATATTGGACTGTAATTTTCTTGTAGTGTCATATTTTCACTTTGGTATTGGAGTAATGCTCTTCAGAATAATTTCAGTTGCTGTGTATTCAAGTTTACTGGGTCTTCTTCCTGCTCAAATCTGCCACTGAACTCCTGTAGTAAATTTTTATGTTATTGTAGTTTCTATTCCAGAATTTCTATGTGGCTCCTTTTATAATTTATAATTTCTCGTTATTCATATTCTCTATCTGGTGAAATATTGTTCTCCTGGTTTCCTTTAGTTCTTCGTCCATAATTTCCTTTAGCTCTTTAAACAAAATTAAGATAGTTGATTTAAAGCCTCGGTCTACTAAGTCCAGTGTCTGGACTGCCTCAAAGATAGTTTCATACTTTCTTGTTTCTTTGTATGCCTCATAGTTTTTGTTTGAAACTGGACACTTTGAATATTACAATGTGGTAACTCTGGAAATCATAATCTCTTGTCCTCCTTAGGGTTTGTTCTTGTTGCTTCTTGTGGGTTGTAGTTGTTCATCTTTGCAGATTGGCTTTGAGTTGGGACACTTCTTCAGTGTTTAGCCAGGTGCTATATTTCTGCCTTAATCTTCACTTTCTTCTTATGTGGAGCCTAAAGATCAGTCCAAGGTGAAAGCTGAGGGTTGTCTCAGGTCTTTGCTGAGCATGTATATATCTCTGGGCATAAGTATGCCTTTCTGGATTATGGAATAGCTTCCCAAAGCCTTTATTTCCCTGTGTATCTCCTACCCCAGCTCCTTCATTTCTAGGCTTTCAGTTTCTCTGCTGCTTGTCACATCTCTTGCCACAGCTGTGAATAGTATATGCCTTTAAATGCTTTGTAAAAATGCTGCCCATGAGGCCATTCCAGTCATGAGAGAATTCTGAGGAGGGTAAAACAAAGGCAAGCCCCTTAATCAATCCCTCAGGGACTCACCAGACAGGAAAAACACAACCAAAATTATTTGATGATAATGTCTATATTGTCCTCTCTGGCATGAGCAACTTTCATCGTGAATGTGGAGCATCATCCCCATAGCTGCTCCTAAGTGGGGCAATGGGGATGGTAGGTAGGTAGACAAAAATCCTATAGCACCCCTTCACCAAAATTTATCAGCCTCTTTCTTTATTTAGCATTCCCCTGGTTGTTGTATGTCTTTGATTAGATTCCAAAGTTCTAAAAAAAAGTTGACTCTGAAAGGTTTTTTTGTCAGATTAATGGTTGCTTCAGTAGAGGAGATGAATCCTTGGAACTCCCTATTCTGCCATTCTCCTTTCATCCTTTAATATGTGGAAGGAGTCACAAGTAGAGACATTTGGTTCTGATGTTTTATTTCAAAGAATATTCCATGCATTGCCAGTCTTCACACAACCCCCATTTTGCAGGCAAAGGCCCTGATTCAGGGCAGGTCCCCACAGACCATTGGTATAAGAATTTGCCAGGGGCCAAAGTCTCAGAGAGGCTGCCCAAATTTGGAATAGGTACAGTAATCTTTGGGGAGACTGATCAGTGGAACAGCAAATGGTGGTAACCCTGGCTATGATCACCTACAGCCAGCAGGACTGAGATATAAAAGAGTAAGTAAAGAGGGATTCTCAAGCTTAGCACCCAGGAGATCAGACCATCAGCCTTCCTGGATTCACCTTGCAAATGGAGCTCCCGACCTAGTTACACCACAGATGAGATCCACTCTAAGAGGGCACACCCATCTCGTTCATGTCTGCCCTACTCCAGTTTTCTCACAGAAGGGAGAAATTAATTTCACTGAGGAGGGTAGGCAGGAAGCATAGGGCAAAAATTACCCAAGGGAAAGTCTCTTTGAACAAGTCTTGTAGTTGAATTTCAACAAGCAGAAGAGAATGGACAGCCCCAGCAGGACTCACCTAAATAAACATACTTACTTAAATAGACAATAAGCGCCATAAAAAAAAGAGAGTAGAAATGAAGGGGGCAAAGTAAGAGAGGTATTTTAGAGAGTGTGTACCTGTCAGTTTGAGGCGGTGACATTTGAGTAGAGGCCTGAGGCAAGGTACACAGTCCCAGGTGGCTGGACTGTAGTGATCAGGGGACAGACTATGCTGGGCATTACAGGCCTCACTGAGGGATTCAAACTTCATTTCTCATATGGTTAGAAGCCACTGGAAGATTTTAAACAGAGGCATGACATGATCTGATTATGATTAAGGAGACCACTCTGGTCACTGTGAGGTGAATAGATTGCAAGGAAATAAGGAGACATCCAGGGGAATGAGAAGGCTGCTTCTTCTTAAACCCCACAGAACATTTCAAACTACATTAGTGTGAGCACAAAGCCTCATATCTTTGGCTTCATGATAACCTGTTGATGAACTTCAGAGGTGACACTCGTGGCCACTTTCCTTTTCTTTCCCTCCTTCCCAAGGGTGGAGGGCTGAAGAGAAGGAGTTGAGTACATTCCTTCCTCCTGAGCCGCCCCCTCCTCCCGCTCTGTTCTAGGACACAGTGAAGCCTTTATGATCCACTCTCTGCCAAGCAGAAAGGGGCCTGACCCTTGGGAGAAGGCAGGGGATTGACCAGCTGTGCAAATGTCTGGGCGGGCTTGTCTGTAGAATTGGGATGAGGGACTGACAAGTCTATACTGACTGCTCATCTATGCAAGGTCTCTCGTTCAGACTTTACCAGTAATGGAGCTGTTATTTCCATCTCCACCTGCCTGACTCAGGGGTCTAACTCTCCAGTCCAGAACTCCATAAGGGAGGAGATCTAGGTGCTATACATCAGGCCCCTGGAATCCCAACTCTGACCCTAAAACTGTGATCATTATCATGACCATTTAGCTGGCACCCAGGGATGGCACTCTCACCTCACTAGGAACTAGGAAACTGCCCTGGCCTGGCCCATTTATGGCTTGAGCCTTTCTCATTCTCTGCTATTCCAGCTGTGGCCAGGGACCAGCAGCAGCAGCACCACTTGGGAACTTGCTGGAAATGCAGCATCTCAGGCCTGCCCTTGGCCCTCTAAGTCAAAAGTTGCATTTTAATAAGATCCCCAACAGATCCACAGGTACTTTATAATTTGAGGTGAACTGCAAATCTAGTGTTCCTCCAACAAGAATTTATCAAACTAAGTTGCTTCACTTTGGAAATCTTGAAACTCCTTTTTCATTAATATCTGACAGCAAATTGCTAGAAACAACAAATACCTTAGGCAGCATAGGCCCCTACCTGGAATTCAGCCTGAGATTGATATATAATCATCTGGTCTCAGACATAGATTAGGAGCTTCCAGCCTATGATGGACTAAGGCACAGATGTGCGGTTGTTGGCAAAATGCAAGCTGGCTCTCCCCTATTTGAGCGGCCCCCTGGTGACTTGTCTGATTAGTGGCCTTTCTATGGGAAGCCTCCTGTTATTCTGCCCCTGGAACCTAACTTGGCAACTTTTGTTTCACACATGCAATGCTCTCAGATTGCAGGGAAGGCAAGCTTGCCAGATTTACTTATGACAATCAACAGAACACGCAGTACACCGCTTCCAGTGGGGGCCAGAGGAAGAGTGGCAAATCTAAGCCACAGGCATCCTGAGCTGTGGAACTGGGGCCCCTCAGATGTCTCCTTGCTTTGCCTTCCCGAGTGGGTTTTTGAGCTAAGGGTTATTATCACAATCATTTTACCAACAAGATGAGGTGAGAGCAAAGAGGTAAGATCTCATTCTCTTTCCACTGGGCCACAGTACAGGTCATTTCCTGCCCTAGGCTTTATTCACAGAGAAGGACACTTTCAAAAATATGGATTCTAGCACTCTCATGGTTGAAGGACCTTGAGAGTTTAAGACACACACCACTTTGGCATGCAGGATATCTGCTCAATGGACTGTGTAGATGCTTTCCTCCACTGAAGAGCTCGGATTTACAGATACTTCTTTCCAACAATGCTGATCCCTGCCTTTAGGAGTCCCCCCAAATACTCACCACACTGGCCCTGTTTTGGCCCCTGGGCCTCTCTGAGAGAGTGAGTGGAGGAATCTGATTGCTTCCCACACAAAAGGATACACCTTATAGGTTCTTGGTCTGGATACTTTATTTCTAGTAATGCTACAAAGATGACGAAACTTTGGATTTTCTAAAGCTTTATCAATCACAACAAATGTGCAAAGTGCTATCTCTTGGCATCTCCTCTATCACCAGTTTTGACTTCCTCAAAATGCTTTCTCCATGTATGGAATCAAGGGAGCAGAAGACAGGCCTTTCTTCTCCTTGTAAGATCACTGCCATTTATCACCTGTTGTCTTGTTAATTGCACATTGTCACCTTCACACCATGGGTGCTTCACAACAATTAAAAATCCATCCACAAGCTATTAATTGGCCTCATCAAATAATTACTCAATAAATAAGTATATTGGACATCTTGGACTGCGATTAACCTACTGTTAATTGGCCCCTAGCATGGCCAAGTACAGAAGTCCCGATCTGATCTGTCCTTGGAAACCTGCCAATGCTCAGTTCCATGGGGTTGCCAGGAGCCATATCCTCCTCAGAGGGAGAGGACACAGGGTCCATCTCAGGTCTAGCTACTGCTGGTGGAGGCAGGGCAGGAAGAACCCTAAGATACCAGCCAACCAAGACCCCACATTTTACAGACGGAAAACCAAGGTCCTAACTTGTTTAGAGCATGTAAATAAGTTAGGCTACCACATCTTGGGAGACAGGCAGTTTTGAGAGTTCCTTCTTGCATCCTGGAGGAGAGGTGAGATTTACTGGGAAGATTCAGAATCCATGCCAAAGTGTGAACCAGGTTCCTAGGCCTGAAAGATTGCCTGGAGGGAATGAGCCTATTTAAGCAAATATTACAATGCAATTCAGATTCATTAATTCATTCTTGTTCTCTATCTATCTATCTATCTATCTATCTATCTATCTATCTATCTATCTATCTATATCCCTCCCTCCCTCCCTTCCTCATGGTTTTATTGCTCTCTCAGCCCATAACTTTCAAGCCAGGATTTCCACATCCACATATTAAACTTGAGGGCTCATTCTAGACTCAGCAAGTGTGGACATATGTGAAGGGCCACTTCAAACTTCTAACCAGCTGGTGGTACATGGTGGCACATTCCCACAGCTGCCCACTTGCTTTGACCTATGAGCTCTGAGCAGCCAATCCCCTACCAAGTAGAACTCTGTAAACAATAAGACAAAAATAGAGTATTATCTGAATAAGGACAGATATATTCTCTGAGGAATCCACTTCTTCAAAAGTCTCGATCCATGGTCCCTGATCTGTACCCAATCCTTGGAGAGTGCTCTTCATACTTATTGCTCACGAGAATCAACCCTGTACACAGATACCCCACTGTGCCTGTAAACAAACTACCAAGTGAACTTTATCTCACCATGCCATAACTTCTACTTCCCCCTATATGAGGTGCCTTACCTCTAGGGAATGGGGCCTCTCCCAAGAAGGCTTCTTACCTACCCATCATGGAAACCCACTTAGGCAACATGTTTGCTACTAGAGGAGATGCCAAGGAGATGCGATGCTTGCTCCTGCTCAAAATGTTCATAATTTATTATGCTTTTTGCATTCTAATGACTAATTTTTAAAGTTTTTCTGTCTTTTCTTTGCTATATGATTTTCATGCTCCCTCTGAGAATACCCTTTCTTTACAGCTGTCTTAAGTGAAAACTGAGATTGTTTATTTTCTCACACCTCATGTATCTCAGAGTCTAGAAATGGCATTTGTGTCCTTTTTGCTCCAGATCATAACTTTTCCATCTTCTTGTAAAACAAAATTAAAAAAAAACTTCCACTTATTTGAGTCTTATGTCATTTAGTTATACTACACTTTATCTTTCATTGCTTTTATAATCTACAGATCTCCTAGCCATTTATTTATTAAAGACTGCACCTGATTCACAGTATTCTTTGCACCCTAAGTTCTGCCAACATTATGGATGACTTCAGGCTCCATGTGTATGGCTAATTCATTTAACTCCCCAACTTCCCAGTTCCTTGACCTTTTTTATCTCCAAAGACCCTCTCCTCATTTCATCTTAGCCACTGACTCCCACCATCACACCATAGACCTTGCCATTTCCTGTTATTGTCTCACCTCCAGAATCAGTGTTTCAAGCATTGTACTCTCTGACCACAAACTCCTCTACTTCTCAATTTCTTGCTCTAGTCTCCACCATGATAGTTCTTCACCATCTTGGAGCTCACAGACTATTGATTCTTTTGTCTCTCCCAATCTTCCAGCCCATACCTTTCTCTGCCTGACTCCTTATCCTATTTGGATGCAGTGACTCATCAGTTTAGTTTCACCCTTGTCAATGCATTGCCTAAACTCTCTTGCCTCTCTTTTTTTTTTTTTTGTAACCCCAATTCTAAATGAACTAAAACAATCTGCTTTCTCTGTGCTTGAGTCTCAGCAGCTAAATAATGCTGGGGAAAGTTGCCCTTCAGGAAGGTTGAGTCCATTTTAAATGCATGATTATCAACTTGAAACAAACCACCTAGCAATTCTGCCACATGCCCCTGGTCAGCTTACCCTCCTACTTATCAACAACAACTATTCCAGATCTTACCTAGTATCTTCAAACCTGTCTCCCCTAACTCTCCTCACTCTCAGCATAAGACTTTACTTCCTAGTTCACACACATACACAAAATAGAAACCAACAGAATGAAATTTCCCTATGCTATGTATATCAAACCTACAAAACTACATATGTTAGCACCCATATTTACCTGTTTCATTTATTTATGTTAGAGAAAGTGACCACGCTTCTGTCTTGGTTGAATCCCTCCTCCTTGCTTTGGATCATGCTTGTATGTGATAATTATGTTGTATGTTCAACTGCTACCTCTTGTCTAGAATTTGAGTAATGGCAGAGATGGGCCTCTGCTGGCTTGTGTGTAACTGGCTTTCACTGGAAGTAAATTAAGTCTATTTCTTGAGTGTGGTTGTTTAGAACAGTAGTCTCTAATATGAGGTGCATGGGAGCAAGCCACTTTGTTATGAGAAAAAAGACCCTACAACTTTTTTCTATGTCTTTAAATTTAAAAAGTGAGACAGAAATGTATTTGCTCATTATGGAGTATGCATGTTGACTTGTTGTCCTCATCTCATTTTGTTCATTCATGTGGCAGACAATCTTGAGTCCTGGGTTATGACAGAGGTACCCTGAGGTAAGAGGAAAGATACACAGAGTTCTAGTACTTACAGTAGGGCCCTCATGACTACATATTCAGCATTTCAAGCCAATCATGGGTGCTAAGTTAAATGGACTTGTAGAAATCAACCATTTTTCTTGACTGATAGTTTTATTGAAGTATAATTCAATTACCATAAAATGCATTCCTTTAAAGTGTGCAATTTTGTGGGTTTTAGTATATTCACAGAGTTGTGCTACCATCACCACTAATTCCAGAACATTTTCATGACCCCAGCCAGAGACTCCATACCCATTAGCAGTTACTCCTCATTTCCCCTCAATCTCTCCCTTCAAATGTAGACAACCACTAAACTACTTTCCGTCTCCATGGATTTGCCTATTTGGGGTATTTCATATAAACAGAATCATACTGTATATTTTTTTGTGTGTCTGGCTTCTTTCACTTCATATAATTCTTTCAAGGTAAATCTACATTGTGACATGTACCAATACTTCATTCCTTTTTATAGCCAAATAATACTAGATTTTATGCATAGGCCACATTTTTTAATCTATTTATTTGTTGATGGACATTTGGGTTGTTTCTACTATTTGGCCATTATGTGTTACATTGTTATATATATTCACGTACAAGTTTTTGTGCAGATGTATATTTTCATTTCTCTTGGGTAAATACCTAGTTGTGGAATTGCTAATTCACATCCAAACTATGTTCAGCTTTTTGATTAACTGTCAAACTGTTTTCCAAAGTGGCCACACCATTTTACAATCCCATCAGCAATGTATGAAGATTCCAGTTTTCTCACATCCTCTCCAACACAGAAAATGAGAGAAAATATTTGCAAATTATGTATCTGATATGGGACTTCTATCTAGAATATAAAAAGAACTCTTATAACTTAAAATTGACAAATGACCTAAAATGAGCAAAGGATCTGAGTAGACATTTCTGCAAGATGATATGTAAGTGGCCAAAAAGCACATGGAAAGATGCTCAACATTATTAAGTATTAAGGAAATGCAAATCAAAACTACAATGACATACTAAATCACATGCACTAAGATGATCAAAGTCAAAAAGATATCATCCAGTTTTAACTCAATTCACACAAAGTAAATAAGTACTTTAAAAACTTTTCTGCAAAGAAACAGCAGATTGAAGATTATGTGAACAATATAAGCATAAATGAGTGACAAGAAAATGACACCACTGACACTTTCAACTAATCTAGGAAAAAGGCCTTTGCAAGCTACATGACAAGCTAATCATATGTGACAAAAAATTTGCAAAAAGTTGAAATTATCAAGACAATATAAAATGTGATATTTCATCACTATTGTTGGTAATGAACCTGCATTAAGTGTATACTATTCCTTGAGAAATTAGCAAATTGCAGGGTAAAGCCATCAAGATTTATAAGATATTTACAAGTATTTTTAAGCTTATATTTATATTCTCCTTCTTAAATTTCTAGATTTAAATATGTTTCATATATAGATGTATAATATATTTATAGTACAGAGATTTCCAGGGGTACATGTATATAAGATGTAGATACATATATTATGTACAAATAAATAACATAAATAAATATATTGGGGATAGATGATCAAAAATGTTTAACTGTTTGGATGAGCAATCACAAAGGTGTCAAGATTACTGTTTTAGAACACAGACCCAGACTTATGCCCTAACTGAACCCCTTACTAGATGGTTCACTTTTGCACAAGTTATTTAGCCACTTTGCACTTAATTCCTCATCTGAAAAATTAGAATATTGATAACCTGTACCTCATGGAGTGGTTGTGAGATTTAAATAATAAAATACTTTAAAAAGCACAGTGCCTACATGTAGTACTTTTTCAATAAACATGATGATGTTGATGGTTATTTGATGATAGAGGAAAAGAAGAAATATTGGTGGTGGTGGGGTAACAGAGAGAGATTATAGCTTATGACAATAGCAAACTGAGACCTGACTTTCCTGGGGCCCCAGGGACTATATAGTGTATCTCAGTATCATTGTCACTCTTACCCATATGGCCCTGTCTGCTACTTCTCTAAAATCTTCCTCCTCCCTCCAAGGCTCCCCATCAGTTCTAGTTTACCAACTCCAATCTTCCTGGCTCACTAGAGGAAAGGGAAAAACACCTGTTACTTTATTATGCTGAGGAATTTAATTCTTGTTGATCTCACCTCTTCTACCTCCACTTTGCCCACTGGCTCTGCCTCTCATGGCTGCATGGCCCTAACAAGATGATTTTATAAACAAAGGATTTTTTTTCTAATAAAATTCAGCTTTCCTCCAGGGCCAACACACTCAAACTGTAGCCAGCTCTTAAAATAACAACTGCTTTCCTCTCACCATAAATGAACAAATGAATAATTGAATGAATGAGCCATCTTCTCTCCTCACAGAAAGACCTCAGGGCCTCTTTTCCAATCAAATAAGCAACCTTACTCTGTCACCTCTCATGTCCTCTAGGAGATGCCCTTCATTCTGCCACTCCAGGCAGATTTGACTTCCTTAAACTCTCTTCAAGTCACTCAGGGCATTGTTAGTGTGGGGAGGTGGGGAGGGGAGGGGGATTGACAGTGGAGATTGTCCAGTGTACAGAGGAGGAAGCAGCCAGATGTAGCAATATGAGCTGTGTTTCAGGGAATAGGAAACCTGGGTAGTAGACTAAATTCTTATGAGCAAAAAGCTAACTTTTCTGGGTTTCAGATTTTTGTCTGTGAAACAAGGGAATAGAATCACATTAGAGAGAAGATGTTGTAAACCATGCAGGGGAGTGCTTTATATTCCATTGGTGTTGTGGGACAGGAAAAGTACTGAACACTACCAAAATCGATTATCTAAGAATAAACCAGGAACAGGAAGGTTCAGCCACTTAAAATTGGCCACCCACAGAGGTTCTTCTCTGGACGGGGAGATTAGGGTACTTGCTATTTTCACCTTTTATATACTTTTCTAAAGTTACATAACTGTCATGTTCTGCTTTTCTAATCACTCACCACATAATGTCAGGTGAAAAACTTGGATAACAACTTTAAATATACAGCCTGATCTCACTTTTGCTTAAACATTTGTATGCATATGTAAGAAAATGCCTGAAAGGAAAAGAGCCCCAAACGGAACAGTGTTTTTCTCTAATTTGCAGTATAATGATGATTTTTTTCTGTGTACTTTTTGATATGTTCTAAATTTTACACAACAAGCACAACATTTTTTAACCAGGGAAAAAGAAAACATTTTAAAGCTACATTTAAAAGCCCAGTTTTGCTACCAAAATGGTGGCAAAATGGACTCCAGCCTTGCTCTACTTCCTTCCTCAGCAAGGAGCTGGGTGTCTTCCTATTTGAGGTTTGACTTTGGTAGTTGTTTTCCCCTCAGCCCTGGGACCAGTGCAGCATACCAGGCCTGTATTTTGCCACATGTTTATAGAGTCCTGGGGAAGTCCAATGAGTGTACATGTCCTCCCTTACTGCCTTTCTTTAAGCTTACCCACATGCACCGCAGGGCAAAGCTGGTGCCTGCTACAGAGATGCTGGGCCAAGATTTGGCCATTCTGGTCCCTGGTCAGCTCTGAGGCCATTACCAGCCATCCAGAAGTGCTTCTGTCTGGCAAGGTTCTACTTCTGCAAATTGTATATCATCTGTATCATCAAAAGAGGCAGACATTATAGTACTCATGTAACACTGCCCTCCACCCACAGAGGTTCTTCTCTGGACGGGGAGATTAGGGTACTTGCTATTTTCACCTTTTATATACTTTTCTAAAGTTACATAACTGTCATGTTCTGCTTTTCTAATCACTCACCACATAATGTCAGGTGAAAAACTTGGATAAAAACTTTAAATATACAGCCTGATCTCACTTTTGCTTAAACACCAATGTTCCTAAATGGCTAAAAATCTATTGATTACCTCTTAGTATTTAAATTACAAGATTTATCAGCAGAATTTCTCACTGTTAATCACATCCTCCTCCTTGACAAACTTTTCTAACTCAGTTTCTGAGTTACAACACAAATTTGGTTTTCCTCCTACCTTGCTGTTGGCTCCTTCTCAGTCTCTTTTTCTTATTCTTCCTCTTCAGTATGAACTTTTATTATTGAAATAACCCACGAAACAGTCTCTGAACCACTTGTCTCCATCTACACTCACTTACAGTCTCATGGCTTTAAATACCACTGACTCCTATATTTATATCTCCAGTTCACTTTTCTCTTAAAAGCTACATACCCATAATATTCAATTGTCTATTCAACATCAACACTTGGAAATTAATAGACATCTCAAAGTCAATATATCTAAACTTCTGATTAACTCCCACAATTTACTATCCACAGACTTCCTTATTTCAATTGATAAGAACTTCATATTTCAAATTGCTGTGGCCAAAACCTTGGAATTATACTTCATTCCTCTTTTTCTTTCACACTTCATATATAATACATCATTGTTGAAAATAGTTTTAGAATAAATCCAAATTCCAATGGTTTCTTAACATCTACATTGCTACCACCCTGGTCCAAGCCACCATCATCTCTTTCTTGTACTGATACATTATCATCCTGACTTGTCTCCTTGATGCCACTCTACCCTTCTATAATACACTCTCATTACAGTAGTCAGAGTGATCTTTTAAAAACCTAAGTCACAGCTTTCAGCTAAGATGGAGTAATCGGTAGCAGACAAGCTTTCCAGTTGTTCACAGCCATGAAATTGCACAAAATTTATGAGGCAACTGTTTTCAGGCATTAGAAAACAGGAGGCACATGACTCAGATAACTAAGACAAAGTGAACTCACAAGGTAAGCCTCAGAGCCACCTAACTCTGAGCCTGGAGAAAGTTTCCCCATCACAGTGCAGTGAGTTAGAGTCAAGGCAAAGCATAGCATTCCCACAGAGTAAGAAGGAAGAATACAGACATAAGTGTATCTGAAGCGACTGAAGTCTGTGGGGCAGGGTACTATAGATGAGGGATCTGCATGAACTATAGTACCCCCAGAGTCCATATGGAGGTCTCCTATGAGTGTGAGGTGGTTTTGATTTGCATTTCCCTGATAATTAGTGTTGCTGAACACATTTTTATATACTTGGTCATTTGTATGTCTTCTTTGGAGAAACATCTATTCAGGTCCTTTGGCTATTTTAAAATATAATGTTAGTCTTTATTTATTTATTTTTTTGGCTATTGAGTTTTATGAGCTCCTTATATTTTTTGGATATTAACTTCTTTTCAGAAATATGGTTTGCAAATCTTTCTCCAATTCTGTAGGTTGCCTTTTCATTCTGTTGATTGTTTCCTTTGCTGGACAGAACCTTTTATTTTGATGTAATACCACTTGTTTATTTTTGCTTTTGGTGTCATATCCAAAACATCATTGCCAAGACCAATGTCAAGGAGGGTTTTCCCTGTTTTTTTTTTTTCTAGGAGTCTTATGATTTCAGGTCTTATGTTTAAGTCTTTAATCCATTTTGAGTTGGTTTTGTGTATGGTGTAAGATAAGGGTTCAATTTTACTTTGCATGTGGAGATCCAGTTTTCACAACATCATTTATTGAAGAGACTATCTTTTCCTCATTATGTATTCTTGGCACCCTTGTCAAAAATCAGTTGACCATATATGAATGGATTTATTTCTGGACTCTCCATTCTGTTCCATTGGTGTATGTCTGTTTTTATGCCAGTACCATTCTAATTTTGATTACTATAGCTTTGTAGTACAGTTTGAAATCAGGAAGTGTGATGTCTCCAGCTTTGTTCTTCTTGTTCAAGACTGCTTTGGCTATTTGGAGTCTTTTGTGGTTCCATATGAATTTTAGGATTTTTTTTTTATTTCTGTGAAAAACATCATTGAAATTTTTGATAGGGTTTGCATTGAATCAGTAGATTGCTTTGGGTAGTGTAGACATGTTAACAATATTAATTCTTCCAATCTATGATAACAAGTGTTGGTGAGGATGTGGAGAAAAAGAATCCTGTTTCACTGTTGGTGGTAATGTAGTTTGGTACAGTCATTATAGAAAACAGTATGGAGGTTCCTCAAAAATTAAAAATAGAACTATCATGTGATCCAGCAATCTCATTTCTGGGTATATATCTAAAGGAATTAAAATCAGGATCTCAAATAGACCTGCACTACCATGTTCACTGCAGCATTATTCACTATGGTCAGATATGGAAACAACCTAAATATCCATTGATGAATGAATAAATGGATAAAGAAAATGTGGTATATACAGGTAATGGAATATTACTTGGCCTTAAAAAGGAAGGAAATACTATCATTTGTGAAAATATGGGTGGACCTGGAGAGCATAATGCCAAGTGAAATAAGCCATACACAGAAAAACAAATACTGTATGATCTCACGTACATGTGGAATATAAAATAGTCAAACTCATATAAGCAGAGAATAGAATGATTGCTTCCAAGGCCTGGGAAGAGAGGGAAATGAGGAGGTGATGGTTAAAGGGTACAAATTTTTAGTAATGCCAGGTAAGTAAATTCTGGAGATCTATTACTATACACCATAATGCCTACAGCTAACAATACTGTATTGTATACTTAAAGTTTGCTAAGAGGGTAGATTTTATGTTGAGAGTTTTTAACCATCAAAAAAAAAATAGTAAAGGGGCAGGAGGTAACTTTGGGAGATGATAGATATGTTTATGTCCTTGATAGTGGTAATGGTTTCATGGGTATATACTTATCCCCAAACTCACTGAGTTGTATATATTAAATATGTACAGTGTTTTACATGTCAACCATATCTCAATAAAGTAGTTTAAAAAATAAAAGTTGCAGCAAAGTGGCAGTGCAGTAGTAACATAACAATGAGACATAAAAATCAGTGGAAAAGAAGAGTATCAGAAATAGATCCTCGCACATATATTTAATTGACACTAGACTAAGGCATCTAGTCAATTAAATGAGGAAAGGAAGTCTTTTTAATAAATGATGCTGTAACAATTAGATATCTTTTATGGGAAAAAATGAGCTCTAACCCTACTTCACATCAAATACAAAAATTAATTTGAAATTGTGCATAGACTTCAATATGAAGGCTAAACTGTAAAACTTCAAGATGGAAACTTTGGGCTCAAAAAACACTAACCATAAAAGAAGAAAAAAGATAAATTAGTCTTCATCAAAATTAAAAGCCTCCACAAGGAACAAAGTCAGAGGTCTTATATAATCAGATTTTAAGATCTACTGTAAACTTACAGTAATCAAGACAGTGAAGAAACTTCATAAGGACTGACACATAGATCAATGGAAGAGAATTCAGGGCCCAGAAATATATGCATGCTTATAAAATTATTTGATTTTTCCAAAGAGGTTTCAAAGCAATCCAAGCAGACAACAAAAGACTTTTGAACAAATGGTACTGAAACAACTAGATAAAAAATAAGCTCAACCCATACCACACAGCACAAAGAAAAAGAAATTTAAAATGGGTAACAGACTTAAATGTAGAAGCTAAAACACTAATTCTTGCCTCTTTTCTCTTTTTTTTAACAATCATTTTATTTTTATTTTTTTAACTTTTTTTATTGATTTATAATCATTTTACAATGTTGTGTCACATTCCAGTGTTCAGCACAATTTTTCAGTCATTCATGGACATATACACACTCATTGTCACATTTTTTTCTCTGTGAGCTACCATAATATTTTGTGTATATTTCCCTGTGTTATACAGTGTAATCTTGTTTATCTGTTCTACAATTTTGAAATCCCAATCTATCCCTTCCCACCCTCCACCCCCCTGGCAACCACAAGTCTGTATTCTCTGTCTATGAGTCTATTTCTGTCCTGTATTTACACTTTGTTTTTGTTTGTTTGTTTGTTTGTTTTTGTTTTTGTTTTTTAGATTCCACACATGAGCGATCTCATATGGTATTTTTCTTTCTCTTTCTGGCTTACTTCACTTAGAATGACATTCTCCAGGAGCATCCGTGTTGCTGCAAATGGCATTATGTTGTTGGTTTTTATGGCTGAGTAGTATTCCATTGTATAAATATACCACTTCTTCTTTATCCAGTCACCTGTTGATGGACATTTAGGCTGTTTCCATGTCTTGGCTGTTGTAAATAGTGCTGCTATGAACATTGGGGTGCAGGTGTCATCCTGAAGTAGGGTTCCTTCTGGATACAAGCCCAGGAGTGGTATTCCGGGGTCATATGGTAAGTCTATTCCTAGTCTTTTGAGGAATCTCCACACTGTTTTCCATAGTGGCTACACCAAACTGCATTCCCACCAGCAGTGTAGGAGGGTTCCCCTTTCTCCACAGCCTTTCCATTATTTGTCATTTCTGGATTTTTGAAAGATGGCCATTCTGACTGGTGTGAGGTGATACCTCATTGTAGTTTTGATTTGCATTTCTCTGATAATTAGTGATATTGAGCATTTTTTCATGTGCCTATTGATCATTTGTATTTCTTCCAATTGCTTGTTTAGGTCTTTTGCCCATTTCTGGATTGCGTTGTTTTGTTGTTTCTATTAATTCATATGAGCTGCTAATATATTCTGGAGATCAAGCCTTTGTTGGTTTCATCTGCAAAAATTTTCTCCCATTCCATAGGTTGTCTTTTTGTTTTACTCATGGTTCCTTTGCTGTGAAGAAGATTGTAAGTTTCATTAGGTCCCATTGGTTTATTATTGCTTTTATTTCTATTGCTTGAGTAGGCTGTTCTAGGAGCACATTTTTGAGATGTATGTGAGATAATGTTTTGCCTATATTTTCTTCAAGGAGGTTTATTGTATCTGGTCTTATGTTTAAGTCTTTGATCCATTTTGAGTTGATTTTTGTGTATGGTGTAAGGGAGTGTTCTAGCTTCATTGCTTTCCATGCTGCTGTCCAGCTTTCCCAACACCATTTGGTGAAGAGGCTGTCTTTATTCTATTGTATATTCTTGCCTCCTTTGTCAAAGATGAGTTGACCAAAAGTTTGTGGGTTCATTTCTGGGCTCTCTATTCTGTTCCATTGGTCTATGTGTCTGTTTTTGTCCTAATACCATGCTGTCTTGATGACTGTAGCTCTATAGTATTGTCTGAAGTCTGGGAGAGTTATTCCTCCAGCCTCTTTCTTTCTCTTCAGTAGTGCTTTGGCAATTTTAGGTCTTTGATGGTTCCACATAAATTTTATTATGATTTATTCTAGTTCTGTGAAATATGTCCTGGGTAATTTGATAGGGATTGCATTAAATCTGTAGATTGCCTTGGGCAGTGTGAACATTTTAACAATATTGGGTCTTCCAATCCAAGAGCATGGGATATCTTTCCATTTCTTTAAGTCTTCTTTAATTTCCTTCATCAATGGATTATAGTTGTCTGTGTATAATTCTTTCACCTCCTTGGTTAGATTTATTGCTAGGTATTTTATTACTTTGGGTGCTATTTTAAAGGGGATTGTTTCTTTACTTTCTTTTTCTGTTGATTCATCATTAGTGTAAAGAAATGCAACTGATTTTTGAACGTTAATCTTGTAACCTGCTACCTTGCAGAATTCTTCAATCAGCTCTAGTACTTCTTTGTGTGTGGACTTCTTAGGGTTTTCTATATATAGTAACATGTCATCGGCATATAGTGACACTTTTACCTCTTCTTTTCCAATTTGGGTCCTTTTTATTTCTCTCTCTTGCCTGACTGCTGTGGCTAGGACTTCCAAGGCTATGTTGAATAGGAGTGGTGATAGTGGGCATCCTTGTCTTGTCCCAGATTTTAGTGGGAAGCTTTTGAGTTTTTCACCATTGAGTACTATGCTGGCTGTAGGTTTGTCATATATAGCTTTTATTATGTTGAGATATGTCCCCTCTATACCCACTTTGGTGAGAGTTTTTATCATAAATGGGTGTTGAATTTTATCAAATGCTTTTTCTGCATCGATTGAGATGATCATGTGGTTTTTGTCCTTTCTCTTGTTGATGTGATGTGTTACATTGATTGATTTGCATATGTTGAACCACCGTTGTGTCCCTGGGATGAACCCTACTTGGTCATGATGTGTAATGTTTTTTACGTGTTGTTGGATTCTATTTGCTAATATTTTTGTGAGGATTTTTGCATCTATTTTCATCAGTGATATTGGCCTGTAATTCTCTTTTTTGGTAGTGTCTTTGCCTGGTTTTGGTATCAGAGTGATGGTGGCTTCATAGAATGAGTTTGAGAGTATTCCCTCCTTTTCAATCATCTGGAAGAGTTTGAGAAGGACTGGTATGAGTTCTTCTTTGTATGTTTGGTAGAATTCCCCAGTGAAGCCGTCTGGTCCTGGACTTTTATTTGTAGGGAGGTTTTTTAGTGCTAATTCGATTTCATTTCTAGTGATCAGTTTGTTCAAGTGGTCAGTTTCTTCTTGATTCAGTCTTGGTGGACAGTATGTTTCCAGAAACTTGTCCATCTCCTCTAGGTTATCCATTTTGCTTTCACATAGATTTTCATAATATTCTCGTATGATATCCTGTATTTCTATTTTATTTGTTCTAATTTTTCCATTTTCCTTTCTTATTTTGCTAATTTGTGCTCTCTCTTTTTTCTTCTTTGTGAGTTTCACCAGGGGTTTGTCAATTTTATTTACTTTTCAAAAAAACAGCTTTTGGTTTGATTGATTTTTTCTATAGTTTTTTAAAATCTCTCTTTTCTTTATTTCCTCCCTAATCTTTATAATTTCCTTCCTTCTGCTGCCTTTTAGGGTTTTTTGTTCTTCTTTTTCTAGTTCTTTCAGCTGGTGGGTTAAATTGTTTATTCAGATTGTTCTTCTTTTTTGAGGAAGGCATGTATTGCTATAAACTTCCCTCTTAGCACTGCCTTTGCTGTGTCCCATAAAGTTTGTGTGGTTGTGCTTTCATTTTCATTTGCCTCAAGGTACTTTTTAATTTCAGCTTTGATTTCCTCATTGACCCATTGGTTTTTTAAAAGCATATTGTTTAATCTCCATGCTTTCCTTTTTTTCTCCTTTGCTTCTCTGTTGATGATTTGTAGTTTCATGGCATTGTGGTCAGTAAAGATACTTGAGATAATTTCTATCTTCTTAAAATTGTTGAGGTTTCTTTTGTGCGCAAGTACATGATCAATCCTAGAAAATGTTCCATGTGCACTTGAAAAGAATATATATCCTATTTTTAGGGGGTTTAATGCTCTGAAAATATACAATAAATCTAGTTTTTCTATTGTATTATTTATTTTCTCTGTTGCCTTATTTATTTTCTGTCTGGAAGATCTGTCTAGTGATGTTAATGCGGTGATAAAATCTCCAACTATGATTGTATTCCCATCAATATCCCCCTTTATCTCTGTTAGTAATTGTTTTATGTATTTAGGTGCTCCTATATTGGGTGCATATAGCTTGACGAGTGTAATATCCTCATCTTGTATCACTCCTTTAATCATTATAAAATGTCCTCCTTTATCTTTATGGCCTTTGTTTTAAAGTCTATTTTGTCTGAAATCAGTACTGCAACACCTGCTTTTTTGGCTTTTCCATTTGCATGGAATATCCTTTTCCATCCTTTCACTCTGAATCTATTATGTGTCCTTCTCCCTAAAGTGGGTCTCTTGTATGTAGCATATTGAAGGTTCTTGCTTTATTATCCAGTCTGCCACTCTGCCTTTTGACTGGAGCATTTAGTCTATTAACATTTACAGTAATTAATGATAGATGTGTGTTTATTGCCATTTTGAACTTATCTTTGCAATTTATTTGGTATTTCCTCTTTGTTCCTTTCTTCTTCCTTTTGTGGTTTGGTAATTTTCCTTTGTATTATCATGGATTTTATTTAGTTTCTGTGACTCCCTTGTAAGTTTTTGGCTTGTGGCTACCCTTTTTTGAAAGTCTATTAGCCCGTTACTACATCTCAAACCCATCATACTGAAAACAAAAAAATTTTAAAAAGAAAGAAAAAAATACTCTATATTTTCTTGCTTCTCTTTCCCACTCTTAATGATTTCGATGTCTTCATTTATAATTTTGTGTTTATTTTATTTGTAATTCATGAGTTATCGCTTTTCCAGTTGTGAGTTTCTGATTTCTGTAGCATCCTGATGCTTTTCTATTTATAGTAGAGCTTTCAATATTTCTTTTAGCATGGGTTTAGTGTTGCTAAACTCTTTTAGTTTTTGCTTGTCTGTGAAATTCTTTATCTCTCCTTCTACCCTAAAGGATAGCCTTGCTAGATAAAGTATCCTAGGCTGCATCTTGTATTCATTCAGGACTTTGAATATATCTTGCCACTCCCTTCTGGCCTGTAGTGTTTGTGTAGAGACATCAGCTGATAGCCTTATGGGGGTTCCCTTGTAACTCACTCTTTGCTTTTCTCTTGCTGCCTTTAGGATCATTTCTTTATGTTTGACTCTGGCCATTTGATTATGATATGTCTTGGTGTAAGTCTGTTTGGGTTCTTCCTGTTTGGGACCCTCTGAGCTTCCTGTACTTGGATATTTGATTCCTTCTTTAAGTTTGGGAAGTTTTCAGTCATGATTTCTTTAAAAACCTTTTCAATCCCCTTTGATCTTTCTTCCCCTTCTGGGACCCCTAGTATGTGAAGATTGGCATGCTTTATATTATCCCATAGGTCCCTTATGTTGCTTTCATTTGTTTTCATTTGTTTATCTTGCAGTTGTTCTGATTGGGTGCTTTCTGTTGTCCTGTCTTCTAGGTCACTAATTCATTCCTCTGCATTATCTAGTCTGTTCTGCACAGCCTTTAGATCCATTCTTATCTCAGCCAATGAGTTTGCCAATTCTACTTGGCTCTTCTTTATAGCTTTGATTTCATTTTTGACATATTTTATATTTCTAAACACTATCTCTTTTAGTTCCTTCAATACTTTGATGACTCCTTTTTTGAAATCTTGATCTAGTAGGCTATCAATGTCTATTTCATTGATCATTCTTTCAGGGTATTTCTCTTGTTCTTTTAATTGGGAGTGGTTTCTCTGCTTCTTCATCTTGCTCATATCTCTCTGGCACTGTGGCTTATGGAGTATCAGTTTTCTACTGTGGTCCTTAAAGGAATTTATTTATTTATCAATCTAATACCTATGTAGGAATAAAACTTAGAAAAAAAGGAGAGAGAGAGAAAGAGAATTTTAAAAGAAGGGAGAAAAAAAGGTTTGAAAACAGTGTATAATCAATTATAGAAGCGCAATTTGAATCAGACTAGCATTCTAGTTGAGACATCTTTTTTAAAATCCCTTAAAAAAAGTAAAAAAGATCAAAAAACGATATTTGAAACCTATTTATAATCAATAACAGGAGATCAAACCCAAAAGAAATGAAAATGAAATCAGGTGGATTTTTTTTAAAAGATAATAATATAACTACTTTAAAAGAAAAATTTAAAAAGGAATTAAAACTGGAAGCATATACAATTGTTTAGAATGTAGAAATTAAAAAGGTAATAGAAAATAGAACAGATTAAAAAAAGATAAAATAGAGAATTTTAAGAATAGGGAGAAAAAAGTTTGAAAACAGTGTATAATCAATTATAGAAGAGTGATTTGAATCAGACTAGCATTCGAGTTAAGACATCTTTTTAAAAACCCTTAAAAAAAGGAAAAAAGATAAAAAATGATATTTCAAACCTATTTATAATCAATAACAGGAGATCAAACCCCTCAAAAAATGAAAATTAAATCAGGTTGATTTTTTAAAAAATAATATAACTACTTTAAATGAAAAATTTAAAAAGGAATTAAAAGTAGAAGCATATACAATTGTTTAGAAAGCAGAAATTAAAAAGGTAATAAAAAATAGAACAGATGAAGAAAGATATGATAAAGAGAGAATTTTGAAAAAGGGGAGGAATAAAAGGTTTGAAAACAGTGTATAATGAATAATAGAAGAGCAAGTTGAAGCAGAATAGCAATCGGGTTGAGACTTCTCTGAAAAACCTTTAAAAAAGGAGAAAAGAGGAAAAAAAATATTTGAAAACTGTGTATAATCAATAACAGGAGACCAAAACCAAGAGAGATAAAAATGACATGACATGGATTTTTTAAAATAATAATATTATTTTAAAAGAAAAATTTTAAAGCGATTAAAAGTGGGATGATAATTGTTTAAAAAGTAAAAATTAAAAAGGTAAGACAAAATACAACAGGTAAAAACAGGTTAGGAAAAAAAAGGGGGTGGTGGTGTTCTCCTGGAGACTGTGTGCTCTTAATGAGAAGTCTTTCTGTCTTCGCCCTGTTTTGTGAACTCAGCTTGCTGTTTCCAGAGGCCCTCCGCTGGCGCCCTTGTCTGTGCTGCTCCCAGTGCCTGTCGGCAAGCTCCCAGTGTCTGCCCTGTGCACCCACTCATCCACGTTGCACAGCACCCTGCAGTCCCTCAAGGCTGCCTCAGTGCAGCCATCCCCGTCCACCACCCGGCTCGGGCAGCCTGTCCCGGCCCCCAGCTCCCAGCTTGGGTCTTGGGCTGGGTGTCACAGGGACCCTCTGTGCCCATTTAACTTAGTTCTGTAGGTCAAGGGCTGCTCCGTACAGATCCGAGCCTCAGAGGCTCCCTCTCCGTCCCACTGGCCCCTCCATTGGAGAGGGGAGACCCAGCGAATGAGCGCTAGTCCTCCTTTGCCACTCCCTCCTCACGGGACCAGTCCCGCACTGTTTTGCCTTTTCGTCTTTCTTTTTTTCCTTTCTCCTACCAGATTTTTGGCATCTTTGTCTTTTGAAGAGGACAATGTTCTGTCGGAGTTCCACAGGTGCTCTGGTTGTCTGAGTAGGTCTGTGGATGTGAGTCTTGGTGTATCTGTGGGAGAGGGTAAGCCATGAGCATCCTACTACTCCACCATCTTGGCCTCATTCCCTAAAACTCTAATTCTTTTAAAGAAAAAATGAAGGAGAATTCTTTGAGAATTGGGGGTAGGCAAAGTTCCTTAGACCACAGAAAGTAATAACTATAAAGAAAAAGTAATTAAATAAACAATCAAAATTTAAACTCCTGCTCATAATAAGATACTATTAATGGCAAGTCACAGACTGGAAGAAAATGTTCCCAAAACATATATTTGACAAAAGACTGTTATTTAGGGTATGTATTAAAAAGCAAACAATACAGCTCAATAAGAAAAAGACCAAAAAATCCAGTTTAAAAGTGGGTAAAATATTTAAACACACACTTTGCATGAGAAAATATATAAATATAAAAAAAAAAAAACACGAAAAAATATTCAACATCAGTAGTTACCAGGGAAATAACCAATTTAAGCCCAAGGAAAGTACTGTCACATGTGCATCAGAATGGCTAAAATTTTTAAATACTAGAGAAGAAACTGGTACTATTGTACATGGTTAGTTGGAAAGTAAAATGGTACAACTACTATGGGGAAAGTTCTAGAAGTTTCTTTTAATTAACCATATTCATACCATAAGACCCAGTCATTCTATTCCTATGAGTTTATCCAAAACAAATGAAAACATATGTTTACAAAAAGACTTTTACAAGAATGTTCATAGCAGGTTTGTTCACAATAGTAAAAATTGAAATAGGAAACAAATGTATATCAATAGGAGAATGGATAAGCAAGATAAAGTATATCCATACAATGAAAGACTACACAGCAACAAAAAGGAAGGCACTATTAACACAAACACATTAATGAGTCTTGAAAACAGAGCAAAAAAGAGCAATCTCAACCCATGCAAAGGAAGATTTACACAACAGAGTACATACTGTATGACTACATTTGTATGAAGTTCTGGAATAGACAAAGTAATTATCTTGGAAGGATATTAAACAGTAGTCCCTTCCAGAGGATGGTATAATAAGGATTGACTGAGAAGGAGCATGAGAGCATGAGGTAATGGTAATGATAATGTTCTACATCTTTCCAAGGATTTGGCTTACTCAGGTGTAGGCATTTGTCAAAACTCAGGCAATCTTTAGATTTGTGCATGTCCTTGTACAGTTTTAAGTTGAAAGAAAAAACTGTAAACAAATATTGAATTCTAGTTAGTGAAATGCCTGATAAAATATTTATGAGGACAGTAGGTGTCATCTCTAATTTACTTTGAAATACATACAAAGAATAAAGTATATTAATGGATCAATGGAGGGATGCACAGATGTGATAAAGCATATATAATAAAATAATGATAGAATCTAGGTGATAGTATAAAAGTGTTTGTTTGCTATACGTTTTTACCTAAGGGAACTGAAAACATAAGTTCATATAATAAATTGGTACCCAAATTTGCATAGCATATTTATTCATGTTTGCCCAAAAGTGAAAATGATACAAATATCTGTTAACAAGTGAATGAATAAACAAACTGTGGTGTATCTATGCAGTAATACTACTCAATATTAAAAATGAAGAAATAATGCCTTTTGCAGCAACATGGGTGGACCTAGAGATTATCATATTGAGTGAAGTAAGACACAGAAAGACAAATACTCTATGATATCACATATATGTGGAATATAGAAAAATGACACAAATGAACTTATTTACAAAACAGAGAGACACATAGACATAGAAAACAAAAACTTAAGGTTACCAAAGGGGAAAGTCAGGGAAGGGATAAATTAGGAGTTTGGGATTAATAGATATAAACTACTATATACAAACTAGGTAAACAACAAGGACCTACTGTATAACATAGGGAACTATATTTAATTGTAATAAACTATAATGGAAAATAACCTGAAAATATATATATATATATGTATGTATATATAACTGACTCACTTTGCTGTACACCTGAAACTAATGTTGTAAATCAACTATACTTCAATAAAAAAGTTTTTAAAATGAATGAACTACTGCTACACACAATGTGGATGAATTTCATAGATAATACTTAGCAAAAGAAGGCATTCATAAAAGAATCCATGAAGTATGACTCCACTTACAAGAATTCTAGAATACACAAAGGTAATGCATTGTGATTGAAATTACATAAGTGGCATTACCTGGGATTGGAAACAAAAGTGGAGGGGTGACTTCAAAAGAGCATTCAGGAGTTTCTTAGGGTGATGCAAATATCCTGTATTTTGATTGCAATGGGGATTACACAACTGTGTACATTTTGAAAATTTCATGCAACTGTAGTACAATTAAACTGGGTGCATATTTTATTGTATATTAAAAAATACTCCAACAATGCAGATTTTTAAAATACCGGAGCCAGATCATGATTTTACCCTGTCATACAATGGTTATCCATTTCCTCTTATAGTAAAAGCCAAAATCGTTCCAAAGGCCTAAAGTCTTTAATGATCTACTTTTCCTTCCCTGCTCCAACCTATCTGACTTCAAATCTTAATACTGTTGGCCTTGCTCACTCCACTTTTGCCACACTTGGCCTCCTTGCTTTCATTTTAGGGACTTTGTATTCTCTCCTCCCTCTGGAATGCTGTTTTTTGTTTTTTGTTTTTTGTTTTTTTTTTTGGCTTGTTTGTTTTTTTTAATGGCATGCTTTTTTTATTTTTACTTTCTTAACATTTTTAACACCTTTATTATAGTATGGTTCCTGTACAGTAAACTACACATATTTCAGATACACAATTTGATGAATTTTGATAGATGTATATACCAATGAAACCACTACCGCAATCAAGATAGCTAACATTTCCATCACTCCCCAAGAGGTGCAATTTTCGAATTCCCAATTTATCCCTTCCCACCACTTTTACCCTCCAGGTAACCATAAGTTTGTTCTCTATGTGAGTCTGTTTCTGCTTTGTAAATAAGTTCATTTGTGTCCTTTTTTAAAAGATTCCACATATAAGTGATCTCATATGGTATTTTTCTTTCTCTTTTTGGCTTACTTCACTTAGAATGATGATCTCTAGGCCCTCTTTGAGGACTAATCTGGGCTTTAAACCAAGCCTCCGGGGTTTACCTGACCTCAGTAAACTAGTGTGCACTATTAGACCTGGTGATTTGGGGATAAGGAATGCAGTCCAGGACAGCAGTCTCTGATGGAGAGAAGGAACGACAGGTACTAGAGATGGTTCCTTGTTCAGGGAGGGCAGGCTTGCTGGAGACTAAGACATTTGATAGAGAAGGATGGCAGAGTTCTGGATTGGGCCTAAGTGAGAGGGAGACTGGCAGCGTAGTGACAAAAGGAGCATTTTACTGAGATTTGGCTTTTGCTCCATAGTTCTCATTACCAAAAGCACCCTGAGTCTAACTTTTCAAAGTCACTTTTCACATACTTGAGGGATTAGGATAAATGGAAACACCTCCGAAAGACCTGTTACAGTTGAATAAAATCTGAATCTCTTGATTGCCTCTTGGTTAAACAGGTTGCGGAAGCAGGACACTCCCTGAGCTAGAATAGAAAGATTAGAATTTGAATAACACCTTGGCAACTCCAGCCATAAAGCCTTGGGTAAGTCACTTTCCTTTACAGAGTCCCAATTTCCTCATGTGAAAACAAATTCTCCAAGTGGTTCTGATGACCATGGAAATTCAAGACCTGATTCATCTGTCTGCCTACATATAGAATTTCCCCGGTCTTGGGCTTATTTCTCTCCAATACTTAGCTCTGCTGATGGTCTTACTAAAGAGAAACTGTTCCTTGGAAGAGTTGGGTGGGCCCCGCTTCCTCAGACCCATCTTGAACTGCCACATGGACCATCTTGCTGGTAGCTGAGAATAAATAAATAGTCTGATTGATCTAAACAATCTGTCTACCAGGTCTCAGTCATAGGTGAAACTATTCAGAACTGCTCACCAGACACTGCTGAGTCACCTGCTGATCTTTGTCATATATCTTCTTAGAGTTTTATAGATGGTGAGAGGTTCCAGCCTTTGGATTTTGCTAGGTTCCCACTGGGGGTCATTAGAGACAGACAAAGAAATGCTTTCTGTCTTTCAAATACAGTGCCAGCTCACACCTCCCACATGTACAGGTTTAATGCCAATGGGACTGGAGGAGCAGTAGGGGACAGGAGTAATAAGAGGCACAAGGCACGGTGCTTTTAAGGTGCTTTTGTAGAAGAAGGATGGTCAACAATTTTGACTCATAGGGTTAGCAGAATGGGGTAAAGTCCATTCTCATGTGTGCCCCCTCAGTATAGGCCCCACTGATTAGAGGCAGTTCCATATTTTTTGGTCAGCGACACTTCTAAGCTTCCCAAGCAGCAAGAATTTGGTGAAGGGAAAATTTGCTTGCAAAATCCATAGACATAACAATTTCCAGAAAGCTAGATTTTCTGTTTGGATCCAGGGTAGGACAGTGATTAGACAAGGAGGTAGTCAATATTAATTCTTATCCCAACTCTACCATTGACTTGCTGGGTGACCCTAGGCAAGTCTCTTGCCCTCTCTGGACATCAGTGTTTCTCTGTTGATACATCAGTGGGTTTGGATTCTGAGTCATGTATATCAGCAGTGGGATTCCTGAATTCTTCAGTGAGATACTAACTTAAGAGCAAGTCTGTTCCAGCTTTCAGAGGCAAATTTCTAAAAATATTGGCATCATAACATGATCTCATTTTCCCCTAAGAAACTCACCATGTATTTTAGTTTCTTTTCTAGATCCCTAAATATTCTTGAAATAAAGCCTAATTTTTCTATAAAAATATAAAGCATCCTGGGGAATTTGGAGATACCTTTCATCTCTGGGCCTTCCTACCACCAAAGAATTACTTTAAAATGAGTGAAAGAGTATGCTCACCCTACTACAAAGCCTTCAGCATAGACTGTAGAGGATACAAAGACTTCAGCAATCTAGTAGTAGACAAGAGAGTTGGAAGCCTGGAAGATATCTTTCACACTTTCAATGAGTACCACAGTCTCAGAGCCAGGCCTGAATCCCTTATGCCTACTGTTGTTCTCTCTTCTGCGGGCCTTTCTTACCTTGAAGGCTAACTACCAATTATCGGTATGACAGGAAATGCCACATGTACACACTTTTTTTCTGAGTGAGGCCAGGTAGCAAAGCAGTGACCACAAATCTTGAGGGATTGGTGGTTTCTTCCTTGAGCTTGGTTAAGTGTGATTTCTGGCAGAGAGGGACCACAAAAAATGAAGACTCTTACCTCTTGTATCAGTTACAGTAAACTTAAGCTACTGAAAATGAAGTAATAATACAGCTATTAAAAGATAAACTGCAGCATATTAAAACTTAGTTTATTTGAGCAAAATTTGATTCAAATTAGGCAGTGACAAACCAAAAGTGGTTAGGAGTGTTCCACCGACAGGAGCTAGAGGTAGGACTTTTGTAACTGTGAGGTGGTTATAGACTTAGTTTTTGGCTTGGTTACAGAGGCCACCATGGCATTAGAGCCACCTCAGTCTAATGGCCTTCTTATTTAACTTATTTAACAGAATGGATTAAAGAATATATATATGACATATGTCTTTTACATAATAGCCAATGTGAAAGATCCAGCTCTGTATCTCAAGGTCATTCTAGGACCCAGTTTATTTCCTTCCAAGTTATTCCTCTCCTATCCCTTTTATCCCTTAGGACATATCATATTCTACATGATTCAAATGCAGCAGCCACCACAAAACAGTTTCAGCCAGCAAGAATGGGACATATTGTATTATTGACACCTAACTGTAGGGAGTGTTGGAAAAAGTAGTCAACATGAGCAGCCACGTATTGTCTTATAATTCTATTATAATGTAAGAAAGAGAAAGTGGGATTTGATAGACAATTGGCAATCTTCATTACAGTCCACCTATCTGTCCACCTCAATATTTGTATGTGCCCTTCTGTGCACACAAAAAGCATAGTTTCCATAAAGAAGACAACCCATAGCCTCATCCAACTACTACATGCACCCATTCTTCAAAACCTTCAGGTGATACAGTTTTGGAGAATATGTCTTTTATGGGGGCAGATTTAGGCCTTAAAAATCAAACAGTCTGGCAGATCAAAACTGTGGTTTCTGTATGTGTGTGTAACAAGTTCAGTGAGATATAATTCACATATCACACATTTACCCACAAAGCTTAAAATTCAGTGTGTTTTAGTATATTCACAGAGTTGTGTAATCATCACTACGCTCAATTTTAGAACATTTGTATCACCCCAAAGAGAGATCACTTACCCTTTAGCTATCACTCCCTCTCCAATCCCTTTATCCCCTGTAGCCCTAGGAAACCACTATCTACTTTCTGTCTCTATATATTTAACATTTTTTGGTTTTTAAATATAAATGGAATTATACAATATGTGACCTTTCATGCCTGGCTTCTTTCATTTAGCATAATGTTTCCAAGTTTCATCCATGTGGTGGCGTGTATCAATACTTCATGGCTTTTTGTAACTGAATAATATTTCATTGTTTGGGATGGCACATTTTGTTTATCCATTCACCAGTTGATGGGAATTTGGGTGGTTGTGGTTTCTTTACCAATAAGATTCTCTTAAAAACATGTAAGTTGAATCATTATGTTGTACACTTGAAACTAATATAATGTTTTATATCAATGGTATCTCAGTAAAAAATATAATAAACTCAATTTGCATACAACACATAGATAAGCAGTACTGCATATAGGAGATATACTTGCAGATTAGCTTTGTGCACTAACCTTCATAAATAAGTCTGTTTTTACAAATAAACAGACAAAATACCGAAATATAAATCAGTATTCCCATTTCCCATCAGTGTTAAAAGGAGATTTTCCTAAGAAACTTGCTTGTATGTAATTATTAAAATTATTTTTAAGCATTCAGCAACAATAAAAACAAGAAATGTGGATCTTAATAATAAGAACAATGCACCCTATATGAAATACCATTGGATTTATTACCCCAAATCATATGTTCCCCAAGGGCATCCCAGCTGTTTCCTAGTGGCTCCCAGGGTGTTGCCTTAAGAGTGTTCAGGAATGTTCCATTGTGGTCTCCAGGACAGGTGTCCCAGGTACTAAAAACATGTAAGTATATTCATGGATTGGAAAACTAGATTATTAAAGTGATGCCAACTCTCTCAAAATTGGTATATAGGTTCAATGTATTTCCCAATCAAACTTCAGGTAGGTTTAAGTATATATGTATGTCTCTGTGTGTAATGGACAATATGATTATAACATTTATATGGAAAAGCAAAGGTCCAAAATAGCCAAGGCAATCTTAAAGGGAACAAAGGAGGACTTATACTGTCAGATATCAGACCTACTTGAAAGCTATAATAATTTAGACTATTGCAACCCATATGAACAGTCATTTGATTTATGACAAAGATGCCACTACAATGCTGGATCAATTTGATATCCATTTGAAAGAATATGAATTGAACCTATACTTCACACTATATACATAAATTGATTCTAGAGGGATTACAGAACAAAATGTGAAAGATAAAATACTAAACCTTCCAGAAGACAATGTAGGAGCACATCTTCATAGTATTTGGATAGGAAAACTTTTAAATAAAGGCTAAAAAATTCCACATAATAAGAGAAGATATTTACAGTATATCTAACAAAGGGTTCATATACAGAATATATAAATAACTTAAAAAAATCAATAAGATAAATATGAAAATCCCAAGAGAAAACTGAGCAAAAGAAATAAAAGAAAAAGACGGTATCCAAATGGCCAGAAAACACATGAAAAGATGCTCAACATCATCATGGAAATGCAAATTAAAACCCCAATTAGTTACTAATACACTCCCAATAGAATGGCTAAAATGAAAAAGATTGACTATAGGAAATATTGACAAGAATGTGGAACAATGGGAACTCTCATACACTGCTGGTAGGAATGTAAATTGGTTCACCCATTTCAGAAAACTCTTTGGTGGTAGCTGCTAAAGCTGAATATATGCATACCCTTTGATCCAGCAACTCTAGTTTCTAGAGTGTAACCAACAGAAATACATGCATATATCCATATTTACAGGAATTTTCATGGCAGATTTACTCATAATAACCATCCAAATTGAAAACTATCCAAATATCTAATAAATTGCAATTAAAAAATAATATATTGATAAAATGGAATACTACACAATAATAAAAAAAAATGATACACCTAGTAACATAGAATAACTTCAATAGACAGTATGGTTAGCAATAAAAGTCAGACACAAAAGAGTATATACTTTATATATTCCATTTATATAAAAATCAAAGCAAACACAACTATCTAATGGTGATAGAAATTACCATGGTGCGGTTATTTGCTGGGGATATATAATTACTAGAAAGGGTACTCTGGAGAGTTGCTCAAGTTCAGTTTCCTTAGGTGAGTGCTGGTCACAGGTAGAACTGTACACTTAGATTATGTGCAATTTTCTGTATGTGTTTGGTTATTCAATTAAAAGTTTAAAAAACAGCTACATTTGTTAGTAACTAGTGAAGTGGGGGGAATGGGTGGATGTAAGGATCGTATGAATGAATCCAAATTTACCATGAGTTAATGCTTCAACAATCACTTGGGAATTTATCAAACTATCCTCCACATTCTACCCAGTTGAAAATTTCCATAACAAAAAAATTTTAAACAAAAAATCTAGTAGGCTTCTGGTACATTTGAGTCCAGTCAGTTCTATGTTATAGTCATACACACAGATCTTAAGCTCACTTTAACTCTTTGCTTGGTTCATCTTCTCTACACCATTTTTAAAATGCCTACTTGTGGTAATCTGAAAACAGGCTTGGGTGTCAAGACAACTCCTGTAGTCTAATCTTTGTCATAGGTCCACTTCCAATTTTTATTTTTCAAATCTATTCTGTCAATATTTTATATGTCCTGGCCACTACAGAGAGCAAAATGATATTCAGAATAAGTAGAATCTGTCTGCAGATGCAAATTTTGTTTATTTTAATGGCTTCAGTATTCTATTTGGGGGGGGTTATTTTTTATTAAAGTATAGTTGATGTACAATATTACATAATTACAGATGTACAATATAGTGATTCACAATTTTTAAAGGTTTATATTCCATTTATAGTTAGTATAAAATATTCCCTGTATTGCACAATATATCATTATAGTTTATTATATACATAATAGTTTGTACCTCTTAATTCCCTACCACTATATTGCCCCTCACCCCTTTCTTCCCCCCTAGTAACCACTAGTTTATTCTCTATATCTGCAAGTCTGTTTCTTTTTTGTTATATTCACTAGTTTGTTGTAATTTTTAGATTTCACATATATGTGATATCATGTAATACTTGTCTTCCTCTGTCTAACTTTTTTCACTTGGTATAATCCCCTCAAGTCTATCCATGTTGTTGCAAACGGAAACATTTTACTCTTTGGTTAAGACTTAATAGTATTCCATTACATATATATACATGTTTTTCATATATTTATTTATTATATATTATTATATATACACACACACACAAAGGTTTCCTTTTCTCCACATCCTTGCAAACGTTTCTAATTTGTGTTCTGTTTGATGATAGCCATTCTGACAGCTGTGAGATAATATCTCATTGTAGTTTGGACTGCATTTTCCTGATGACTAGTGATGTCAAGCATCTTTTCATGTACCTGTTGGCCAACTGTATGTCTTCTTTGGAAAATATCTATTCAGGTCTTCTGCCCACTTTCTAATAGGGTAGTTTGTTTTTGATGTTGAGTTATATGAGCAGTTTATATATTTTGGATATTAACTCCTCATCAGTCATTATTTGCAAATATTTTCTCCCATTCAGTAGGTTTTCTTTTCACTCTGTTGATAGTTTCTTTTGTTGTGCAAAAGCTTTTAAATTTAATTAGGTCCCATTTGTTCATTTTTGTTTTTATTTCCTTTGTTTTAGGAGACAGATCTAAAAAAACAAAGCTGCAATTTATGTCAGAGAGGGCTCTGCTTATGTTTTCTTCCAGGAGTTTTATAGTTTCCAGTCTTACATTTAGGTCCTCAATTCATTTTGAGATTATTTTCTATATGGTGTTAAAGAATGTTCTAATGTCATTCTTTTACATGTAGCTGTCCAGTTTTCCCAGCACCACTTATTAACAAGTCTTTTCTCCATAGTATATTTTTGCCTCACTTATTGTTGATTAATTGACCATAAGTGCATGTGTTTATTTTGGGCTCTCTATTCTATCTCACCTCAGATCTAAAGACATACAAAAACTGAAAGTGAGGGGATATAAAAAGGTATTCCAGGCAAATAGAAATCAAAAGAAAGCCAGGGTAGCAATGCTTATATCAGACAAAATAAACTTTAAAATAAAGACTGTTACAAGAGACAAAGACAGACACTACATAATGATCAAGGGATCAATTCAAGGAGAAGATATAACAATTGTAAATGTATATGCATATGATCATCTTAATATATAAGTCAAGTGTTAACAGACATAAAAGGGGAAATTGACAGTAACACAGTAATGCTGGGGGACCTTAACACCTCACTTACATCAATGGACATGTCATCCAGACAGAAAATCAATAAGGAAACACAGGCCTTAAATGATACATTAGATCAGATGGACTTAATTGATATATTAAAGCAGTCCATCCAAAAGCAGCAGAACACACTTTCTTGTCACATGGACCTGGAACATTCCCCAGGATAGATCACATGCTAGGTCACAAAACAAGCCTCAATAAATTTAAGAAAATTGAAATCATATCAAACATCTTTTCTAACAATACTATGAGACTAGAAATCAACTACAAGAGAAAGCTGCAAAAAAACTGCAAACATAGAGGCTAAACAATATGCTACTAAATAACCAATTAATCACTGGAGAAATCAAAGAGGAAATAAAAAATACATAGAGACGAAAGAAAACAAAAACAATAATTCAAAATCTATGGGACAAAGCAAAAGCAGTTCTAAGAGGAAAGGTTTTAGCAATACAAGCACAGCTCAGAAAACAAGAAAAATCTTAAACAAACAACCTAACCTTACATCTAAAGCAACTAGAGAAAGAACAGACAATACTCTAACTTAATAGAAGAAAAGAAATCATAGAGTAGAGCAGAAATAAATAAGAGACAAAAACAATAGAAAAGATCAATGAAACTAAAAGCTGATTCTTTGAAAAGATAAACAGAACTGATAAACCATTGGCCAGATTTATCAAGAAAAAAAGGGAGAAGACCCAAATCAATAAAATAAGAAATAAAAAGGGAGAAGTTACAACTGACACCACAAAAATACAAATGATCATAAGAGACTACTACAAACAACTGTATGCCAATAAAATGGACAACCTAGAAGAAATGGACAAACTCTTGGAAATGTACAATCTCCCAAGACTGAACCAGGAAGAAATAGAAAATTTGAACAAAGTACCATTAATGAAATTGAATCAGTAATTTAAAAATTCCCAACAAACAAAAGTCCAGGACCAGATGGCATCAAGGTGAATTCTATCAAACATTTAGAGAAGAGTTAACACCTATTCTTCTAAAGCTATTCAAAAAAAAAATACAAAGGAAGAAACACACCCAAACTCATTATATGAGGTCAGCGTCACCCTGATACCAAAACCAGACAAAGATATCACACACATACACACACACACAAATTACAGGTCAATATCACTGATGAACATACATGCAAAAATCCTCAAAAAATATTATCAAGCCAAATCCAACAATACATTAAATGGATCATACACCATGATCGAGTGGGATTTATCCCAGAGATGCAAGGATTCTTCAATATCCACAAGTCAATGTGATACACCACATTAACAAATTGAAGAATAAAAACCATATAATCTCTCAATAGATAAAGAAAGAGGTTTTGACAAAATTCAACATTCATTTATTGTAAAAAGAACTCTCCAGAAACTGGGAATAGGGGGAACATGCCTCAACCTAATAAAGTCCACTTATGAGAAACCAACAGCTAACATCATACCCAACAGTAAAAAGCTGAAAGCATTTCCTCTAAGATCTGGAACAAGGCTAAGATGCCCACTTTTGCCACTTTTATTCAGCATAGTATTGGCAGTCCTAGCCACAAGAAAAAGACATTTTAAAAATCCATATTGTACAGGAATAAGTAAAACTGTCTGTTTGCAGATGACAAGATGCTATACATAGAAAATCCTAAAGATGCAACCAGAAAACTACTAGAGCTCATCAATGAATCTGGTAAAGTTGCAAGATACAAAATTAATACACAGAAATCTGTTGCATTTCTATACACTAACAATGAACTATCAGAAAGAGAAATCAAGGAAACAATCCCATTTACCATCGCATCAGAAGAGTAAAATACCTAGGAATAAATTTACCTAAGGAAGCAAAAGAACTGTACTCGGAAAACTATAGACACTGATGAAAGAACCTGAAGACAGCACAGATGAAAAGACATACTGTGCTAGTGAATTGGAAGAATAAATATTGTTATAATGAACATACTACCCAAGGCAATCTATAAATTCAATGAAATCTCTATCAAATTACCAATGATGTTTTTCATAAAACTAGAACAAAAGAAAAGTTTAAATTTGTATGGAAACAAATGATCTCGAATTGCCAAAACAATATTGAGAAAGAAGAACAGAGCTGAAGGTATCACAGACCCTGACTTCACACTATACTACAAAGTTACAGTAATCAAAATTGTATGGCATTGGCACAAAAACAGACACATAAAATCAATGGAACAGCCCCACCTCCTTCTGATTGGCTGTAAAGTTCTATTGCAATTTTCAGAATGCCAGTCTTCTCTCTAGTCATTTGGAATTTCTTAAGTAGTCACCTTTCCCAAACCTGGAGTGTTGGGGCACATCTGAGGACTATCTTCATTCCCTTCCATTTCAGATTGCAGATTGGAGAAATTCTCACCTGAGATCAACTCTTTTTAATGCTTTTCTAAAAGCATCAAAGAATAGCCAACATAAATATTCTGACTCTTTCTAATCACTTTCTGTAGCACTATAGTCTCAGTAAGCAGTAGCCTGCATTCCAAGTTAGTTTAGGTAATAGTTTTACCATGCTTTGTCATGGCATGTAAGGAGTTATCAGTTTTCAATTTGATAATATCAGTGTCTTTGTCCCCAACACCTACCTGCTAGGTTTTTGTTACAATAGAACCCTATTTCAAAATACAATTCTACTTTGGTTAAGGTAAAGCTAAATTGTTTTAATACAGACCTACCAATAGGATGGCTGAGATAACAAAGCTTTTTATTTCTCTCTCACTTAACAGTCCTGATGTGAAGAACCTTGTTTGTCAAGTGGTTCTCCCCCTACCCCTTTGAAGTCATTTAGGAACCCATGTTCCTTTCAAATTGTTGCTTGGCTATCCATTAGGGTATTGATATAATTCACCTAATTAAATGTGCATGACCACAATATAAAAGAGTGTAACTGGTGGGAAGAGGGCAAGAAGACAAGGAGAAGGCACACTGTGTCTTAAGGTGTGTATATTCCATTAGTGATAATATAGTCACATGATAACATCTAGCTGCAGGGGATTCTCAGAAATTTGGTTTAACTGAGCAGTTATGTGCCCAGCCACAATGTCATTATTACATAAGAAAAGGAAACTAGATTCCAGTGCACATCTAGCAGTCTTGACCACACCCATTTCCCCTTGCTTCTTCCACATCCAGAAGCTAGGCTGAAATCTTCGTTTGCATTTAAACCTAAAGATCTATGTACTGCTTACCCTAGCAAGCACCTCCTCGGCCTTTATCACATTTATCATTCCCAACAGTACTGTAAGACAGGCAACTGTGGATTTTGGGCTCCAAAGATAAATAAAGCAAGGCTCAAGGAATTTACCTGCCCCTCAAGTGGCAAACCTGAGGTCATAATCCCAATCTTCCAACCCCAAGCACCTGTAAATTTTTTCATTATCCTGTATTCTATCTTTCCTTCTTCTTATAATCATCTGCTGTTTTTAGTTGTACACCTCTATTTCTGCCTTGCCCGCTACCCTCTCCTCATATTTTCCAGGACATTGCCAAAGCCCCACAATAATAGAATCTTCTTTACCTTGGCAGTTTGATGCTTTCTGTCCTTTACACTATTGCTTAAACAGGTTCTCAGTCACTTTGCATATATCACTCACACTCCTTGACATACCCTCCACTCTGCTCTGTTTAAACTTCTTTTCATCAACCCCTTCAAATTCTGGGTCCAATACACCGTTCTGAACAACATCCACTATGCTTCCTTAATATTTATATCCATAGGCCACTTACGTGGTCACCTTTGTTCTTCAGTAGTTCTTCACACTGGGGCCAGACTGCTATTTATTTAAAGTTAAGTCTGATCATGCTGCTTGTATTAGTTTGCTAGGGTTGCCATAATGAAGTACCACAAACTTGGTGGCTTAAACAACAAACTTTTATTTTTTCACAATTTTGGAGCCTATAAATCCCAGATCAAGGTGTCAGCATGGTTGATCTCTTCTGAGAAGTCTCTCTTTGGCTTGCAGGTAACCATTTTTTCCTGTGTCTTCACATGGTCTTATCTCTGTACATGTCTGTGTCCTGATTGCCCCTTCTTTTAAGGACATCAGTTATATTGTATTAGGGCCACACCCTAAATTACCTCATTTAACTTTAATTTCCTCTTTAAATACCCTACCTCCAAAAACAGTCACATTCTGAGGTACTGGGGGTGAGAAGTTCAACATATGAATTGGGAGGGACACAATTCAGCTCATAACACCACTCCTATGATCAAAATCTCTTTAGTGATTCCATTTCAGAGTGAAAACTAATGTTTTTTCACTGGTTCTGAAGATACTTCAGGATCCAGCCCCTAGCAACTCCCTGACCTCACTCCTCCACTACTCTCTCCCTTGCCACACTGGCCCCATTTCCATTCCTCCAACACATCAGGTATGCATTCATCCCACCACCCCCAGAGCAGAGATAGGAGGAATTCTTTCCCTTCAGACATTGGTCCACATGGCTCACTTCCTCTATTCCATCCCCTTGTCAACACAGCATCCTACTTAAACTAATGAATGACACCCTAAGCAGTACATCTTTCCCTCCCCTTCTTTAGTTCTTTTCATAGGATTTTCCATCTTGTAATACATCTTGCAATGTACTTATTTTTTTAAAGTATCTCCTTCCATGAAATGCAAGATTCATGAGGCCAGGGATTTTTTCTGCTTTGCTTACTTCTGTATCCCCAGCCTCTAAAAGAATCTCTGACATACAATAGGTGCTCAGAAAATATTTGCTGAAAGAACGAATAAGCCATGCTTAATGAGAATATAACTAAGAGGGAGAAAAAAGGAAAGACTCAGAGCAACCTAAATCATGATCATGAAGCCCAAGCCCCACTCTTTTACTGGGAATGGGGGATTCAGGATTTTAGTCAGAGCCCAGAAAGTTACATAAATGAAATGTTTGTATCTAAGTTCCAATCTCAAAGCAAATGAGAAACAGTAAAGAAGAGTGAGTTCATGCAAGAAGCAAGCTCACTGACAATCATGAGAATTGGTAGTTGACAGATTGACAGGGAAAGAAGAGAAGAAACCCTGTAAAAAGAGATACACTGACTCTAAAAGTACATCAATCTGGGGCCATTTTTCACTGAAGTAGAGTGAATACATCTAAGTAGCAACAAAGAAAACAACTGTCATGACCAAAGACAGGACATGACATTCACAATAAGAACCTGGAGTCATTAGAAAGAGGTTACTTATGTCTGGTGTGCTTCGTTTTGCTAGGATAGAGAAAAGATGTGTTTTTTACCTCCTAATACATAGCTTAAATAGTTCTTTTTAAAAATCTTGATGCCTAAAGTGGTGAACTTCCTTTTGACAACTTTATGCAGATCCCTCACTACTCAGGTTGGAAAATGTGATATAAGAAGTATGATTATCCTTAGCAAAGTTCTGCTACTTGCTTTCTCCTGACATGAGGATGGGAACAAACTGCCTCCAGTTTCCCTGAAGACAGGAACCGTAGCTTCCATTATCTTCCTTAACACCCTCCCTCTTCCAGCTCACTCTCAAGTTGACTCTTGCCTTTTGGATTTTCCTCACTGCCTCCTCACAAGGACCATTTGGAGAACTGCCCTCCAGTTTACAATGCCCTCATTTCAGTCTAGTATGCCATTTGAACCTTCACTGGAGTTTGTTTGCCAATCAAGCAAATCGCAACCATTCCTTCACAGACCTGAGAGGGGATTAAGAAACATGTCTAAATTAATTCCTCCCTTGTAATGTTCCCTAGGCATTGGCACCCAGAACCTAAAGCCCAGCCAGCTCAAACCCTGGACAGAGTCCAAGACCCAAACAGAGAGGTCTGGGATGGTGTAGTGAGTCAACAATTTAGGGATGCAGCCAAGATTCAGAACCTCAAAGCACAGTCAATAGAGCCAAGATACAAAATACAAACTGAGTGACTTTGGTAGAAGCACAGGGAGGAGAGGGCTAGAGTAGGTATGGAGGAAAGCTGAGAAAGACAAAGTTGCAGCATCCCTGGGGCCAAGAGCAAGGTCTAAAGGCAAGTGAAAGCATAACATCTTATTGATAAGAATTATGCAGTCCCAGCTACAGTCAGCTTATATCTACTTTCATGAGAATTCCAGGATTTCATCTTCTGTCAAACACTCTTCTTACTTTCCATAAGCTTTATGAGGGACCTCAGCAAGTTTCATGGCTACCCCTACCACCTTTGTGTAGCTGATAGTGTCATTTTGAAGAACAGTGGAAACATGTAGCATTTGGCATCAGGGGACCTGCATTCTAGCCCCAATTCTATTCATTCTTGACTATGTGATCTTAGGCAAGTCATTTAATTTCTGTGGAATCCAGTTGCCTCATCTGGGAAGTAGGAAAAATAATGTCTATCTCAGAGAATTGGGGTAAGAATTAAATGAAATCATGACAATGAAGATGCTTTGTAAAACACATGCTATACAATATCAATCATAATATTAAGTCAGTCTCTAATCTAGCCTTCTGTCCTACGCTCCAGCCTGATATATTCAACTACCTCCTGGAAATGTCCACTTGGATCTTCAGTGGATCTGCCCTCATGGCTTTGTGAGCACAGTGCCTGAGGGGCACTAGGGCAAACTGCTTGTATTCCCATGGCTGAGATGGGGCCGAGGGCAGTGTCAACAACAGTGTACATTAGGAGCCTGTACAATAGGTGACAGGCAACACCACAGAGTGTACACCCCATGGATATCTCCTACAGAGGAATTATCAGTGGCTCTTATACCAACAGAAGCACTACAGTGCTGCCCACCTCATACAGCAGCTCAGAAATGGATTTGGGGGCTTCTTCTCCAACAACTGGAAAGCAGACTCAGTCCCTGGCAGGGCTGTGACAACCAAGGAGCAAAGAGGAGGCCCTGCTCAACATTCAGTGCAGGCTCTGGTCACCACAACACCAATCATGCTCCCTATCAAGGGGATAACAGCCAACACACACACAGGAAAGACATGGCAGCCATACATTTCAAAATCAGTGCTCACAACAGAAATACTAGATGCATGCAGGCCACACAGGGACACTTCCACATAAAAACAGCTCTTCGATACCACAGCAGATAACTGTTCCCTGTTACTCCTAAATTCATAGAGTCAGAGAAACAGAAGTGAAATGAAGAAACAAAGGAACTATTCCCAATTAAAAGAACAAGATAAATCCCCTGAAAGAACAAATAATGAAATAGACCTCTCCAGTCTACCAGATCTCGAGTTCAAAAAGGAGGTAATGGAAATGCTGAAAGAATTAAGAAAGGCTATGAATAGAAATCCGGATGATCATGAGTCTGTTTCTGGACATTTAGGCTGTTTCTATGTTTTAGCTATTGTAAATAGTGCTGCTATGAGCATTGGGGTGCAGGTCTCTTTTTGAATTAAGGTTTCCTCTGGATATATGCCCAGGAGTGGGATTGCTGGGTCATATGGTAAGTCTATTTTTAGTCTTTTGAGGAATCTCTTTACTGTTTTCTGCAATGGCTTCACCACACTGCATTCCCACAGAAGTTGACACAACATTGTAAACTGACTATAATTCAACAAAAGAAAAAAAGAAAGAAATTCAGATTACTATAAAAAGGAACTAGAAACTATAAGGAACCAATTAAAATCAGAAACTCATTTGCTGAGATGAAAGCCAAGCAAAAGACAATAAACAACAAACTAAATAATGCAGAAGAATGAATAAGTGATCTGGAAGATAAAATAGTGGAAATTTCCCAATAACAACAGACAGAAAGACAAATGAAAAAAAATATGAAAGCAATATAAGGGACCTATGGGATAATATAAAGCATGCCAATCTACACATAATAGGAGTCTCAGAAAGAGAAGAAAGAGAAAAAGGGATCAAAAATGTATTTGAAGAAATTATGGCTAAAAACTTCCCAAACCAAAAGAAGGAAACAGATATCCACGTACAGGAAGCACAGAGGGTCCCAAATAAGCTGAACCTAAACATACCTACACCAAGACATATTATAATTAAGATGACCAAATTTAAAGATAAAGAAAAGATTCTAAAGGTAGCAAGAGAAAAACAAAAGATTAATTACAAGGGAACTCCCATAAAGCTATCAGCTGATTTTTCTAAAGAAATGTGCAGGCCAGAAAGGAATAGCAAGGTATATTCAAAGTCCTGAAAGGGAAAAATCTGTAACTTAGAATATTTTATCCAGAAAGATTATCATTTATAATAGAAGGAGAGAGAAAGAATTTCTCAGATAAACAAAAACCAAAAGAATACAGCAATACTAAATCTATCCTAAAAGAAACACTGAAAGGTCTTCTCTAAATAGAAAAGGAGTAAGAACATATAGAAAAGAGAAAATCACAATTGGAAATGCAATGATAACTACAATGAACAGCAAAAGAATAAACATGAAGATGTAAAAGAGGACATCAATCATAAAATGTGGGGGATGGGAGTAAGATTTTTTTTTTTAATTAGAATGTGCTTGAGCTTATATGACTACCAGCATAAAGCAAGTAGATATAGTAATGGGTTAATATACTTGAACAAAAGGGTAGCTAAAAATCAAAACCATACAATAGAGTCACAAAAACCAAAAGGAAAATAACTCAAGCATAACAGAAAAGAAAATCATCAAATCACAAGAAGAAAAAAAAGAAGAAAAAAAAGAAAGGAACATATAAGAAATACAAAATCAACCGGAAAACAAGTTTTAAAATGACAATAAATACATTTCTTTCAATAACTATCTTCAATGTCAATGGTCTAAATGCCCCAATCAAAAGATACAAAGTGGCAGATTGGATAATAAAACAAGAGCCTAAAGGGGGGTGGAGGGTGGGAAGGGATAGACTGGGATTTCAAAACTGTAGAATAGATAAACAAGATTACACTGTATAGCACAGGGATATATACACAAAATGTTATGATAACTCAGAGAGAAAAAAATGTGACAATGAGTGTGTATATGTCCATGAATGACTGAAAAATTGTGCTGAACACTGGAATTTGACACAACATTGTAAAATGATTATAAATCAATAAAAAATAAAATAAACAAACAAACAAACAAATAAATAAATAAATAAATACCAAAAAAAAAAAAAATAAAAGAGCCTAAAATAAGCTGCCTAAAAGTGACTCACCTTAGGATGAAGAGCCCAAACAAATTGAAAGTGAGGGGGTGGAGGAAGATATTTTATGCAAATGGAAAGACAAGAAAGTGGGGATAGCAATATTCCTATTAGACAAAATAGACTTTAAAACAGAGTCCATAAAAAAAATAAATAAGGACACCATATAATGATAAAAGGAGCAATACAAGAGGAGGATATTACACTTATTAACATATATGTACCCAATATAGGAGCACTTAAATACATAAAACAAATACTAACAAACATCAAACAGACATAAAGGGAGAAATTGATGGAAATACAATGTAGTAGGAAATTTTAACACCCCACAAACATCACTGGACAGATCTTCCAGACAGAAATTCAACAAGGCAATAGAGATCCTAAATGACACAATAAAACAGTTAGACTGAATTGATATTTTCAGGACACTACATCCAAAAAAGGAACAGAATAAATATTCTTTTCAAGTGTACATGGAATATTCTCTAGGATCAACCACATACTTGGATACAAAAGAAGCCTCAACAAATTAAAGAGGATAGCAATTATTTAAAGCATCTTTTCTGACCACAATGGCATTAAACTAGAAATCAACCACAGAAAGAAAAATGAGGAAAAAAAAACTGCATGGAAACTAAAGAACATGCTAATAAAAAACCAATGGGTCAATGAAGAACGCAAAGAAGAAATTTAAAAATAACCTGAGACAAATGACAATGAAAACACACCCACACAAAATCTATGGGAAGCAGCAAAAGCACTCATAAGAGGGCAGTTCATAGTGATATAGGCCATTTCTTCAAGGTTGTCCAATTTGTTGGCATATAATTGTTCACAGTATTACCTTACTCTTTTTTTGTATTTCTGTGGTATTGGTTGTAATTTCCCCTCTTTCATTTCTTATTTTGTTTATTTGGGTCCTCTCTCTCTTTTCATCTTGGTGAGCCTGGCCAGAGGTTTGTCAATTTTGTTTACTCTTTTGAAAAATTAGCTCTTGGTTTGATTGTTTTTTCCTATTGTGTTTTAATCTCTATTTTATTTATTTCCTCCCTGATCTTTATCATTTTTTTCTGCTGACTTTGGGTTTTGTTTGTTTGTTGGTTGGTTTTTCTAATTCTTTTAGGGGGTAGGTTAAGTTATTTATTTGAGATTGTTCTTGTTTTTTGAAGAAAGGTGATATAGAATCTGAACATAAATGAATAAATAAATAAATATTTTATAACCTCCCTGCAAACAAAAGTCTAGGACTGGATGGCTTCACTGAGGAACCTTATCAAGCATACAAAGAAGAACTTATACTGATCCTTCTCAAACTATTCCAAAAGACTTAAGAGGAGGGAATATTCCCAAACTCATTCTATGAAGCCACCATCACCCTGATACCAAAACCAGGCAAAGACACTACAAAAAGGAAAATTATAGGCCAACATCATTAATGAATATAGATGCAAATATTCACAACAAAACATTAACAAACCAAATCCAACAACACATGAAAAGGATCATACACCACAATCAAGTTGGATTTATCCCAGGGACACAAGGATGATTCAACATATGCAAATCAATCAGTATGATACACCACATCAACAAGAGAAAGGACAAAAATCACATGATCATCTCAATAGATGCAGAAAAAGCATCTGATAAAATTCAACATTCATTCATGATAAAAATTCTTACCAACATAGGTATAGAGGGAACATATCTCAACATAATAAAAGCTATTTATGACAAACCCACAGCCAACACACTACTCAGTGGTGAAAAGTTGAAAGCCTTCCCACAAAAATCTGTAATAAGACAAGGATGCCCACTCTCATTTCTTCTATTCAACATAGTATTAGAAGTCCTAGCCTCAACAATCAGACAAGAAAAAGAATGGATCCAAATGGAAGGGAAGAGGTAAAATTGTAACTATATACAGATGACATGATTTTATATATAGAAAATCCTAAAGACTCCACACAAAAACTATCAGAGCTGATAAACCAATACAGCAAGGTAGCAAGATACAATATTAACACACAGAAATCTGTCACATTTCTTTACACTAACAATGAAATATCAGAAAAGTTAAAAAAAAATTCCTTTTAAAGTCACATCAAAAAAAAAAAAAAGTAAAATACTTAGGAATAAACATGACCAAGGAAGTGAAAGACTTATATCCTGAGAACTACAAAACACTGATTAAGAAAATCAAAGATGATTTAAAGAAATGGAAAGATATCCCATGCTCTTGGACTGGAAGAGTTAATATTGTTAAAATGATCATACTACCCAAAGCAATCTACAGATTTGATGCAATCCCTATCAAACTACCCAGGACATTTTTCACAGAACTAAAACAAATAATCCTAAAACTTATATGGACTCACAAAAGACCCAAAATTGCCAAAGCAATACTGAAGAAAAAGAACTAAGCTGCAGGAATAACCCTCTCAGACTTCAGACAATACTACAGAGCTACAGTAATCAAGACAGTGTAGTATTGGCACAAAAACAGACATATGGATCAATGGAACAGAATTGAGAGCCCAGAAATAAACACACACACTTATGGGCAATTAATCTTAATTGACCTTAATTAGTCTTAATTAATACAATGCAGAAAAGTCATTCTCTTTAGTAAGTGGTGTTGGGAAAACTGGAGAGCTGCATGTAAATCAATGAAATTAGAACACTCCCTCACACCATACACAAAAATAAACTCAAATTGGCTTAAAGACTTAAATATAAGACAAGACACTCTAGACTTCCTAGAATAAAATATACACAAAACATTCTCTGACATTCGTCATAGCAATGTACTCCTAGGGCAGTCTACTAAGGCAATGGAAATAAAAGCAAAAATAAACAAATGGGACCTAATTAAACTTATAAACTTTTGGACAGCAAAGGAAATCATAAACAATATGAAAAGACAACCTACAGAATGGGAGAAAATATTTGCATATAATGCAACTGACAAAGACTAATTTCCAGAATATACAAACAGCTCATACAGCTCAGTAACAACAGCAACAACAACAACAAAAACTGAATCAAAAAATGGGCAGAAGACCTAATTAGACATTTCTCCAGTGAAGACATACAGATGGCCAATAGGCACATGAAAAGATGCTCAGTATCACTAATTATCAGAAAAATGCAAATCAAAACTACAATGAGGTATCACCTCACACTGATCATAACAGTCATCATTAAAAAGTCTCCAAATGATAAATGCTGGAGAGGGTGTGGACAAAAGGGAACCATCCTACACTGTTGTTGGGAGTATAATTTGGTGTAGTCACTATAGAGAACAGTATAGAAATTCCTTAAAAACCTAAAAATTACCATATGATCCAGCAATCCCACTCCTGGACACATAACTGGAGGAAAGTGTAATTTGAAAAGGTACACACACCCCAATATTCAAAGCAGCACTACCAAGACACGGAAGCAACCCAAATGTCCATCAACAGATGAATAGGGATAAAGAAAATGTGATACACACACACACACACACACACACACACACACACACACAATGAAATAGTACTTAGCCATAGAAAAGAATGACATAATGCCATTTACAGCGACATGGATAGACCTAATTATTCTAGTAAGTGAAGTCAGACAGAGAAAGACAAATATAGTATGGTATCACTTATATGTGGAATGTAAAAGAATGGCACAAATGAACTTATTTACAAAACAGAAGCAGACTCATAGACATAAAAAGCAAACTTATGGTTACCAGCAGAGGTGGGGGGAATGGGAGGAGGGATAAAATGGGAACTATATTCAAAATCTTGTAATAACCTATAATGATGAAGTATATACATATATAACTGAATCAATATGCTGTACAGCAGAAACTAGCATGTAAATCAACCATACTTCAATTAAAAAAATAAATCTGACCATGTCACACTCCTCTACTTAAATCATTCAATGGGCCCTAATAGAGAAAATCCAGTCTTAGCACCAGGGCACTAGAGTACACGCCAACTTCACTTCCTACCCTATCATTCTAAGTATCCAGTGTTCTCACTACTCCTGACCAGAAACATCCTAAACAGATCATGTCCTCTTCAACTTCCTTGACCCTTTTCCATTTTGATATATCTTGAACCTTATCATGGAATTAGATCCTTCCTAGAGTAATGGGACTTTAAAGACAAATGGCCATCAGATATTCCCCTGAGATAGCTTTCTTCAACTTCCAGTGATTTTTTTCCCCAACACAGCCTAACACAGAAGATAATCAGAATATCTACAATCCTAAGAGAGCACAGACAGTGGACATAACTCTAAGTTAACTGTCAGGTGAATTTAGGTCCAGCTCTTGTTATAGTTCAAGTTCTACCACTAAAGGAAAGAATCAACATAGACAACATTCTGTTGTCTGTGAGATGGGCTTCAATGACATTGTTGAGCTACTGAATTAAGCAATTCAGTAGCTCACATACCTCTGGACTTCCTGTTATAAATGTTTTTGTTCTCTGAGTCAATCTAAGTAAGGATTTTTCATTACTTGCAGCTAAAAGCACTGTAAATGATCCAACACAATAGCTGACTTGAGCAATAACACAGGCATATGAAGTAAGCACGGGAGCTATCACCTTTCTCACATCAATCAAACAAACAAAAATGGAAACTGTGGCTCAGGGAAGGAAAGTAGTTTCTCCAAGGACACACTGAAAAGTCTATGGCTAATCACATTGATTATGACATCACTAAAAACTATTTACAGCCTGAGTTATCAGGTGAATAAGCCCTGTTCCCTTCTAATTGTGCCATTAAGCTGCTGTGGGTTGGGTAACCTGATTTCCACAAGATATTTAGAACTGTGTGTAGAATAAGTTTCAACAAGCTCTGAGTAAAGTCCTAAGGGCTTGCCTATGAAAAGTTGGCAGAAGCACTAGTGTTGACTCTAGGACATTCAAATGAGTGTGATTATATATTATTAGCTCTTCTTTGGTCCATACACTAGCAAAAATACTAGGATAATGTGTCTCCTATTTAGTTGCAGTGTGTGTGAAAATGATTACTGAATGTCACAGAGTGGATACCTACAGAGGGAGAGATCAAACCATTCCTGCCTATGTGGGCAAGGCAAAACAGTGGTAGGGACAGGCTCTCTAATTTCAAGTTTAAATATTTTGTCCTGGCCAACTTAGAGTTGAAAAGCAAGGGGAGTCTGATTGGCCCCTCTATCTTCTTTCAGGAAATTATTTACTTATCATATCAAGGGAATGCTTTGCTGCAGAGCTAGTCTAAAAGTGACATAGGCTACCCTGTGAGTAGTGGGCTCCCCATCCCTGGTTCAGTCTAAGGTTAAATGCCCCACTTATGAGGGAGACTACAAAAAAGACTCTATTTCAAGAGGAAGTTAGGGCCAGTTTCATCAAATCACTTATAGTGCCTTCCAAATCTGGATTCCTCTTAAGCCCTCATACTAGGCTGTTAGAGATAAAAACATACTATCTCTTTTCTTCCTGTTAAAACTGCCCATAGAAATAGGGAGTCTCAAATTTATCTAGCCCACCACAGAGTCCTTTCTATTTCATACAAGAGCACTAACCCTGATAATTTTGGAACTGAGACCCAACCAATGATGTTATTGATGATGCATCAGAAAAGAGAGAATGCCTGCTCTTTACAAAGATCTTTTTACATTAAAACTACATACTTGCTTGGTGAATTCACCTCTCAATCTATTGGAACAAATTTCTTTTGTAGAACAGGCTGCTTCACATTGTAGATTCAATGGTGAAGCTTCCATCCAATGAGACTTCCAGAGCACTTGACCAAACCCAACAATCCCAATTGTTACAAATAGTTGGCAGCTGGCCCCACAGGCATTATGAAGTTGCTAATCAGTTTTCCACAGGCTTGGAGAACTGTCTTTCATTAAATAGGCTATATTTGTCAAGAGCACCAAGGAAAAGGTGCTCCTCCTGGGAATCTCCAACAAGAGACTCCCTAATGTACAAGGCAAAGAAGTGTGTCTGGTGAGGAAGGGAGAGTGAAACAGACTATTCCATCTAAGTGCCTAGCTCCATCCCCATGGGGAAACCACCTTGCTCCCAGACATTGTTTAAGCATTTGTTTGTTCCCTTTGGACCACTGACAGTCGGGAAAGTCTTTCTTTGAGCTGGAGTGAAGAAATACCACTCCTCAGGATTATTCATGCTCAGAAGCTCTGTCTCCTGAACTTTGGGCTTGGGAAAATAGGCAAGCCAGTAAACCATTGGGACTGTTTGGTGCAAAGTCCTTCAGCTCTGAAGGATGAGTCATCTGCTTTTACCACCACTTGAAATAAATGATAATGGCTTGGCAGCCTCTCGTATATTAATAGCCTTGTCATTTTACCTCCCTCCCGCTCCCTTTATTCCCCATTGGAATTAGAAATGGCAAAAGTGGTTTCAGAGCTGATTGCCCTGAGTTTCCAAGCTGCCCAGAAAGCCCAGAACATTCCGTGCACCTTGGCCAGACTGACAGTCCACTGTCCTTCTCCTGTAGTCATTCTTGGCTATATTATCAATTTTAACTACATCCTCGCATTTCATACTGGAAATTATCATATTTGTTTCCTTGTCTGTGTATTACCTGTTTCCTTCTATAAAAATGTAAGCTTCATGAAGGCAGGGACTCGTCTGGCGTGTCATGGTATCTCCAGCACCCAGAATAGCATCTGTGAGAAAGGAGAGGGGAGGCTGGAAGTGTTACCTCCTTTCTATACAAAGAAGGATACACAAAGTGTTGGTAACGAGGGAAGGGCCTCATGAAGGGCAGAACAGGACTCTGTAACCAGAGGCTTACTGATATACCATGCCATTTCCCCCACCCCTGCTACAAACATGATGGTCACAGCCCCACCTCTGGTTAATCTCAGACTTAATCATTAAGCTTAAGGGGTTAAAAGGAATAAAACCTGGAGATTGTAAGTGAAATGATTCCTCCTCTGTTTAGCATCTCCACTTTGCTCATATAATAGGAAACATCTGTTGCCAGCCTATTTGAGAAACATTTCTGCTCCTTCTCTTACTTCTCCCCAAGGAGCAGTGGCTTACCTGATTAGTAAGACAGAGCAAAGAAAATGAAGCAATCCCAGTTCCCCAGTTCTTCTGTACCAGGAGTCTGAGGTACACAGAAGGGTCACCTGCCTTTTGCAGCTGCCTGTCCTCAGGAAGAGTAGCTAAATTTAATTTGAGGCAGGGGTGAATGATGGGATTGTGTTCCTGGAAGCCAGTCTTTATATATTTATTTATTAGGGAATATGGGGAAGTACCTGTCCTTCTGTATCTCTCTGACCCCTGAATCTTATTTTTAAATTACCCTGAATTTGGAGAGAGGGGATAGGAGGGTGGATAATCCTCCCTCTCAAACCCCAACAAGACCCACCACACTCCACTCCCCAGATATCCACCATGCTCTCTAGCACCCCATCCCTCTGCTGCTCTGTGCTTCTGCAACTTCCATTGAACTCCTGACCACTCTGGAACCCTCTCCACATCTTTAATGCCTCCCACTAGCCCACTGGCACCTTGCTCTATGAGGTAGATGCCTCCACCTTCGCACCTCTTGGTGAACACTACCTCCACCTCTTTATCCAAATTCAGTTCTAGCTCCTCCATCTGGAATACATGGCTTCGCCTGCAAGCCTCTCATTTGCACACAGTCATTAAGCCAGTCAATAAACAATGATTGGGCACCAGCTCTGGAGGCCAACTGTAGCCGTCTATTCTCCTGTACTCCATTTCTCTCGGGGTGTGATTTAGGGTTGTCATATTCCCCAATGCTGCTTCCAAACCATTCCATCTCATCCCTGCTTGCTTATTCAGTGACATCACAGCAGTCCTCGTCCTTACTCTCCTACAGCATAAAGATTTTACTTTTATGTGGGCATTCCCTTCAGCATCTACACATGCTGTCACTTCTCCCATACAACCTTTTCTTGATCCTCCTTCCTTGTCCAACAACTGCCCCATTTTGCTACAAACAAAACTCCCCGAAGGAGTAGTCTATGCTCCTTACCTCTAGTTCTTTGTCTTTTTTGAACCCATTTCAATCAATCTTTGTTTTTCCTCCCCACCCCCTCCCCAAACACAATTATAGAAACTTCTTTTATCAAGGTCACTAATAACTTACATGCTACTTACCGCAATGGCCAATTCTTAGTCTTATCCCGCTCGACCTGCCAGCAGCAACTGAAAATTGAATTCCTCCCTCCATCCTGATGTCCACATTGATTCACACTCTTGATTGTCCCCCTACCTCACTGGTAACATTTTTCTCAGTCTTTTTTGCTGGCTCCTTTTCTTCTCCTCAGTCTCTTAATATCAGAGTACCTTGAAGCTCAGTCCTTTTTTCACTTCTTTTCTCTAGCTACACTTATTCCCATGTTCATCTAATCTAGTCCCATTATTTTAAATGCCATCTCTATGCTGCTGATTCCCAGTTTTATTTCTCTAGGCTACACTTTTCTCCCCACACAAACTTCAGACCCATAAACACATCTATACAAGGAGATCTAATAGACACCTCACATTCGTCATGTCCAAAACTGAACTTCTGACCTATCCACCAAAAAATAAAACAAAATGAGCAATAACAAAAACGCTAACAAGACAAACAACAGAAACAACAAACAAACCCTGTTCTATCCATAGCCTTCCCTATTTTACCTGGTGGCAGTTCCATCCTTTTTGAATCATCCTTGACTTTTTTCTTTCTTTCACACCTTATATATAATCTGTCAAGAAATGCTGTTGGCTCTACCTTCAAGATATATCCAGAGTCTGAACACTTCTCACTGTCCATCCACTGTTATCACTCTGTTCGAAGCCACCATTATCTCTTTTCTGGATTACTACAATTGCCTCTTGTTTTGATCTTTGACATCATCACTTTATTCTAAACACAGTGGTCCTTAAAAAAAAAAAAGTAAGCCATATTATGTCACTCCTCTGCTCATAACTTTCCCAATGGCTCCCCTTTTCAAGCAGAGTAAAAGTTAACATTTTTTTCAGTGACATATGACGCCTCATGATTTGCCAGCCCCCATTTTGTTATTTCTCTGACCTCACCTCCTACTATTTCCTCCTTGTCCAGTCTACTCCAGACACCCTAGCTTTCCTGTTGTTCCTGGAACACTCCAAGTATGTGCTGACCATTGGTAACTTTCATTATTTATTCCTTTTTACTAGCACACTCTTCCTTCAGACATTTACATAGTCCAGTGCCACCTTCTTAGTGATGCTCTCCCTAATCATTATATGGAATATTGTAGCCCACTCTCCCTAGCACTCCAGATCCTCCTTACTTTACTCTGCTTGTTATTTTTCTCCAAGCCATTTATTACCCTCTAACATGCTATAAATTTGCTTATTTTATATATATATATAAATAAAACTATACTATATATACATACATAGTAATTGTATTTTAGTTTATATATATTTAGTATATATTTATATAAATTATATATTTATATTTAGTATATATTCAGTATTATGTATATATGTGTGTGTATATCAATACATATAATATATATATATATATATATATATATATATATACATATCTATATATATTAAATGGTTGGTCTTCTCCCTCTGGAAGGTATGCCCCACAGGGCAGGAATTTTGATTTGTTTTTCTCTTTTCTTAGCACCTAGATAACAAATGTTGGTTGAATGAATGAATGATCCTGTCTCTTTCCTCTCATCTCCTTCTCTCCCTTCCTCCTATAAAGAAAAGTTGTTCATCCTCCACTAGCCAACCAATTTGGCCACTGGGTTGTGACCATACCCAACTACCTCCTTAAGAACACCCTCCCCTCTCTTTTCTATAGTTTCACCCTCTTTTCTTCAATTTGGTTCTTTCTATCAATTTATAAAAATGCTTATATCTCAATTGTCTTTAAAATACAAAAATCAAAATGTTTCAAATATTTGCTTCCCTCTAGCTGTTGCACTTTGTCCTCCTTCATGGTAAACTTCTTGAGAAGTTGTCTATGTTTTCTGAACCCACATCCTCACCTCAAATATTCACTCCTAACATAAGACACTTTCTAGACCTTGTCATTCTCAATTGCTGCCTGCTAGCATTTGCCATCATTGTTAGCTCCTTCTTTGAATTTATTTCCCTTCCTCTCCAAGGCCTTGATCCATGCCCAAGGGACTTAGAGAAGAAGCAGACATGACCCCTGCACTAAGCCTTCCTCCCCATGTTTGGTCTGGGAGACAGCAACAGCTCCCCTTGCTTTCCAGCCAGACTTCTCAAATAAGCTATCTACATTCATATTTTCCCTTATCTCATTCCCCCTCTCCTCCACTCCTCAATCATCTGTGAACTAATCCCCACCCCACTGCTCCACTGCAATAGCTCATGCTAAGCTCACCAATGACCTCCCTGTTGATAAACCAAATGGACACTATTCAATCTTTGTCTTATTGGAATGCTGTTGAACCTGCCATGCTAATAAAAATGCCCCTCTCTTCGGTTGGCTGCTGTGACAACCCTCTCAGGATTCAGGCTTAAGCCCTCTTCTTTCTCTCTAGATGACTGCATCCCATCCCATGGCTTTGAATAGCACCCATGTACCAGTGACTCTCAATCTCCATCCCCAGTGATGCCTCCCTTCTCCCATGTAGACTGGGCCTGAGTACCACCAGCCTGGGGTGCTTAATAAGTGGTTCCATTCTCTGAAGCCTAGAGTCCTGTTTTGTCCACTCCGTGTCTACCTTCTTGGGATAGGGGCCTTGCTCTGCAGTGTATGTCTGGGGCTCAGCTCTTGCTACCTGGTCAGACACTTCCTAGGTGATGTTCAAAACCTCAGGGATACCGCTGTGCCTGCATTGCTATTTATTAGTTATTAGCTAATAATAGTAATGGTGAGAATGGCACATAAGTTTTGTTGCATACTGACCACATGCCACAAACTGCTAAATATTTTACATGGTCTATGCCACTGAATCATCACAAGTTCCATGTGAGTGGAAAGCATTATAACTCCCATTTTACACATGAGAAATATGGGACTCAGGGGGCTTTAAGTAACTTGCTCATGGCCATTTAGCTAGCATCTAGTGGAGAGTCTAAAATTCAAACCCAGCTCTGCCTAGTGGAGCATAGAGGCCTAATCACTGCCCTGTGCTGCTTCTCTATGGTCCGTCTATTTGCTCTGAAGCCTGGCTGCCTCCTGCTTGCCTCTTCATCCACTTCAGCTCCCAGCTTAGCCCTCTAGATTATTCTTTCTCTAGCTTGCCTCACCCAGTGTCCCAGGTATCTTGGTCTTGCTGCAAGCCCAGATACTTAACAAGCTAAGAGTCTTACACAACTTGCCGCAGCTGGTGTTTTTCCCTTGGCCTAATAGGACAAGCTCATTGTGTACGTGTTACAGTTGGGTCCACCCAGGGCAGGGACACACAGATTTTATGACCAGTAGCTCTGGTTTTGTTCCTAAACCACATTTATAGTAGGGCATGTGGTGATTGGATGTTGGCTATTAAATGTGATCATTCACAACTGACGAAGAGGTCACTCACAGCTATTCTGATCAATGAATATCTTGGTTTAGTTATGAAAATACAGCTACCACATAATGTTCTTGTTTATACCCAACTTGAATATCAAATTGAAGAAAGACACATTTGAAGTACAAACAGCCCAGGATAGAGAAGTGGGCACATGCACACACACACATACACACACACACACACACACACACACACACACACACACATGTCTAGACAATAAATGTTAAGGTTCTTGGAACATTAGAAAGTGAAATATAAAATGCCAGGTTCTGTTCTCACTACCATGACTAAAAGCTCTTCCCCCTCCTCCTGCCTTCCCTATTTTTGTTTGCCACCTTGGTCCCCTGGGGATGACCCTATGTCTTCTCCAGCAACACTCTCTCCTTTGTCCCCTCCCCTACTCCACCTAATATGCCATCACCTGTGTCGATTAAACCTCACCACGTTGTTCCCTCTCTTCTAACCATTAACATGGCTCTGATCTCATTCAGATCCCTAAAACTCCTTTTTCTGGGAGAAAAGAGGCTTCAGTCTATTCTTCCTGCGAGCACTCTTGCCTACCCTCACCCGAGGGATCTTCTTGAAGAACAGCTCTGACACACAATGGCCCTGTTCAAAACTCTTCTGTACCTTCCCTTTGCCTACAAGATCAAGTGCAGGTTCTTAGTTTGGCATTTAAGGCCCAGCGTTAGCCTGTCCAGCCTCCCATTCCAGCTTCCTCTCCCAAAGACTCCTCCTTGTTCTCTATCACTGCACATTTCTGATTGGCTGGCTCTCTGCTTGGAATGCCCATCTCTGAACCCCTGCCTGGAAGACCCATTGATGGCTGCAAGGTCCAAATCTATGTGAAGGGCTGGCTCCTCCTGCCTGCATGCAGCTTCCAGGACTGCTCAGCCACAGGGAGGCCTATCTTCCTGGAAAGTCCAGGGCAATCATGACTTCCTACCTCATACTCTCCTCTCTTGAAACACATATGAGAGCCAATACTGTGTCCGAGGCCTTGCTGCCTATTCCCCCATCACTAAGTTCAGGGCCTGGGACAGACCAGCACACAGGAAATAGTCAGAGAACTGCAACACAGTAATAAGGCCCTGCCTTCTGCAAAGCTCAGGAGTCTTCAAAGGTCCTTGCAGCCATCTTGTGAATGAGGTTTAAAAGGAAGATGGTAAAGGGTAATTAAACTCAGCCCTTAAGAGAAAGGTGCCTGGGGTGGATGTTCCGATGAGGAGCTCTAACCATTTGCCTGTTTTGGCTGCTTGGATTCACTCACTCATTCACCAAATACAATTTGCCAGCCATAGGACACAGCACTCCACCCAGGGGAATACGGGTAAATCAGACAACCCTGCATCTCCTGGAGCTCCAATGTCAGTAGAGAAAAAGACATATGTGTAAGACACTTCAAGTCCAAGGCTGGCTGCCTTAAGTGCAGAACTGCCCCTCTCTGCAGCAGTCTGGTGCTGGACAGAAAGGCAAGCAGAAAATCCAGCAGCTTTCTCTTTCTAGTAGGTTCAGGAATGCTCTGCTTTTGCCTGTTGCCTGCTCTGCAGCATGTTGTCTTAGGGCAAGAGTGGCTACCTAATGTGCATGGCCCAGGGAAAAATAAAAATGCCAGGCCGCTTGTTCAAAAATGACTAAGAATTTTAAGAAAGTGATAGCAAAGCATGAAACAAAGCTTGGGGCACTTCTGTGTGCAGGGCCACATGGAGCTCCCCAGGCCACACACCCAGGAACCTGTGAAGCATGAACGTGGCCTGCAGTCTTCTCTCCTGCACAGTGAAGGGAGCCAGATCTCAGTGAACTCAGCGACACTAAGACACACATAACTGCACACAGGCCAGTAAACAAATATTTGTTGAGTGCCTACTGTGTGCCCAGGACTCATCTGAAGTTTCAGGGATGTGGTGGAAAATCAGACAGGCACATTCTTTGGTTGGGTTGGTTGGGTTGTCATCACTGAGTTCACTCCGGTAGGGGAAACCCCCCATAAACAAGCTCACAAAGAAATGTTCAGGAAAATCATCAGTTAGTGAGCAGTGTTGTGAAGGTGACAAAGCAGAGTGATGAGATGGGGGTGGGGTGGTAGAGAGGGTGTATTAGATTAGTGCAGTACAGCAAAGCCTCTCCAGGGAGCTGTCGTTGTGAGCTGGGATGCACACAGCTTGTTCCAGAGCAACAGGTGAGGATGCTGCTAGTGTGGCAGCAGCTTGAAGGCAAATCTCTGCAATCCCTTCCCCTCTGAAATAAATTATGAGGGTCTAGGCAAGAAAGATGAAGTCCAAGGATGCTTGAGACTTGAGGTGTCTTCCCTGAATGGAGCCACTGACCCCCACCCCACCCCCAGTGCCTTTTGCCTTTTCCTTTTGGCATCACCAGGAGCCAAGTCTCCAGAAAGACACGGGCAGCCGGGCAGCCGTCTTGGAGAGGGGGTTGACAAAGCCCCTCTACCCCAGGGGGTCCCTCTCTCACCCAGGCCCCTAGGCTGAACTAGGAACCACATTGTGTGGAGGGCATTTCTTTTGGTTTCAGAGAAAGTCCTCCAGTGGCTGCCTTGGCCTGGTGCTCTGTGGGAGGGTCCTCTCCCACCCCTAAATACCAAGGAAACTGGCCTGTGTACTAACTCAGAACAGAGATTTCTGGGGAGACTTCTTCTGTACCCAGGAAGGTGCTAAGTTACCCAGCTTCTTTTGGATGCCAAGGGATGTGCTCTGAAGGGCTGGAAGGGGTGGAGTGACCGTGGGGGAAATCTCAGAGACCAGGGTACTTGGGAAAGTGATGAGGTGCAACAGGTTGCGCGGGGTAGGAGTGGGGGGTTGCGGGGGGAGGGGCGGGGGATGGGGTACGAAGCGATAGAGGCCAAGTTTGACCCCGCAGGCTGGAGGAGGTCGCAACCTCCCATCCTGCCCCTACGAGGCCCACTCTGCAGCCTCTCTCCCAGCCGCAGCGGCGGGCCGCTGGTTTCCCCTCCCGGGGCCCGCGCACCGCAGGCTCGCCTCCTCCTCCCTCCCCCACGTCCCCCGCCCCTGGCTGGCTGGCAGCGCCGCAGTGGTGGCGGAGAGGGGCGGGGGGCCTTGGCGACAGGGCTCCTTCCTCCTCTCCCTCCTCCCCTCCCAGCCCGCCCCAGCCTACCCCCGCCTCTCTGCTGCAGCAGTGAACACGTCGTCGGAGATTTCCATCGGGGCTCAGGGGGCGGGGCCGGGGGGGCGCGGGGCGGGGCGAGTGGGAGGAGTGAAAGTTGGAGCCCAGCAAAACCCTCCACACCGCGCTTGGTGCGGACAGACCCAGTGCAGCGACCTCCGCACAGGTGGTCGCGCCGGTCCCCTCCAAGATGTTAGCCAAAGTTCTCCTGATCCTCCTGGGCACATCCGTAATCCTCCCGTCTAGGTGAGTCTCCAACCCAGGACCCAGGAGCCCTCGGAGCCCAGGTCCCTCTGCCCAGGAGCGAGGCCGGCTCCTGAGAGCCCCGCACGCCGCGCCCCTGAAGCCCCGCACGCACCCCGCCCCTGGCCCTCGCACTGTCCAGCCCGGTCCCGTGTCCTTCCGACGCGCACGGCCAGCCTCCGCCCCTCTTCACCTAGGATGGGCGTCCCGGGGCCCCAAGGGGCGCCCAGGAAGGAAAACGGGACGCCTATCACCTGGCCGCTCGCGTCCCCCCCGCCCCCACCCCAGGCCCCTAGACTCCCGCTCCCCAAACCCTGCCGCAGCTGGGGAAAGAGCGCGGCCCTCCCTCTCTGAGCCTTCGGCGGCAAGAGTCCAGCGGCCCGTGGGGTACCCCGCTGGAGCAGGCTCTCGCTTCTGGGGACTGGGGGGACTTGGGAAGGTGGCGCCCAGAAAGGTGTGCGGGCAGGAAAGAGAAACTGCGCCTAAAATGTTTGAGTGTTGGCTAATCTGTCCTCTCGTTCAAAAAGAATTTTTTTTCCCTCAGCGCCTACTGAGCACCAGATACTGCTCCAGACCACTTTGACTTTACTTGATACCCTTCCCGCCTGTCCTCTTGGTGCCAGGCCCAGGCAGGAGCCCAGGTGTAGTCTAAGAGTTCCTGCCCCAGCTCTCCAAACACTCCCCTCCGCCACCAGCCTCCCTCTTCCTCCCTTGGCCCCCCAGAAACCCTGCTGGGTCTAGGGCAGACTGGAGCCTGAAGCCAGGAATGGTAATCTCTTATGTCTGTGGTTTAGGTCTGCATTTCAAGCCCTCCCCCCTCTTACAAACCCTAGAGCTGCCAGTTTCCCTCACATCTTTTTCTGGCCCTGGGACTTTTTGAGGAAGGTTGTCCCCTGCATTTCTGGCTTTTTAGGGTAGAGGATGACTGCTTCATATTTTTGAGACAGCTTCCCAATGGGTGCAAGCTGTCACAAGTTGCTCAGCTTTCTGATCTGTCCAGCATTCTTGAAGTCTCCATGTTACTGGGCTTGTCTTGCTTTTCTGTTTGGGGTTGGGGAGAGGGGAGATAGCTGCTCTTCTCACCCCAGAATGCCTTAGCTTCTCAAGTTGCGTGGCTCCCTGGTGGCTCACTGGTGCACTAGCGGGCTGACCTCATCAGGGGCTTGGTAAATATTTCTGAATGCGTGCTAGGAATTTCCAGTCATCCACATCCCTCCAGATGTGAGCTGGACTGGTTGGGAGAGCTGACATGGTGCCTGATTAGGGCAAAAGAGGGGTCTGGGGGTGCAGAAGGAGGGAGTGGGACCAGAGAGGAAAACAGCATGGAATAGGGGCTATTGTGATGGAAATTACCCTTCCAGACAGAGGAAAGGGCTGCAGTAACTGACGTTCAGACACTGTCCACATGGCAACCTGTGACGTCAGAAAAGAGCTAGGGGGTTGGCAGTGGGGTGTGCTGGCAAGAGTTACCTTGAACCACCTCGCTGTGGCCCAGTCTCAGCTTAAAATCAGTTGTATGACGTTGGGTACAACCCTTCCTCCATCTGGGCCTCAGTTTCTCCACCTGTAAGGTGAAAAAGATGGGAAGAAAAAACAATCCAGTGGCCCTTCTCATGTTCCTTTCCCTCTCCCCAGCCAGTTGAATGAGCATCCTCAGTGGGGGAGGGGGTGCAGAGATTCAGCTCCATCTTGGATCATCGCATCTAGAAGGATGTGGGTGCCTGAAAAGCCCCCATGGAGAGATACCACTAGTCCAGTGCACGAGTGTTTTTCACATTTTTATTATTTCTAGCCCTGAAAGTGGGCTTAATGGCTGGCTGAGAAAAGGTATACATTGTCAGCAGCTCCTTAACCCCAGGGATCACAGGATGAGGGTTTTTTTTTTGTTTGTTTCGTTTGTTTTTTTACTGGCAAAAGCAATTTGTAGGATTACAGCAATCTCAAGACCCTCTGAAATCATTTTCGTCACAGACAAAGTCTGGGAGCAGAGGGACTTCGGTGGTCCTTGGGCCTTTGCTTGTATGTTTGCCTTTTGGACCTCGGGGTTCTTGCTGTTGGCTTTGGACATCTGGGAAGGGCCGTTGCAAGCTCTTGGGTGGTCTTAGCTAGCACTGCCAGTCCTGATTATGCCATGGTCCCAGCCACGTCACTCATTTTGCAGGGTCTCAGTCCCCTAGTTCTCCCTCTCCCCCTCCGGCAGTGGCTGGTATTGTCTACTCAGAGGACTGGGGGGAAAGCCTCAGGGAAAGAGAACATCTCTGGGTATGGCATTTGGAAATGCAAGCTGCTTTTCCCAAGTCCAGTTCTTCCCTTGCCCACAATGTGAATTAGCTATTTCAGACATGAGAAACGGCATAGACTTGGCACATATGTACCCCAGTTAAGCTTGAAATGCTGCAGGAAAATGCATTTTGCTGTTCAAGTTGGCAGTCCCTTGGTCTGCAGTCCAGAGACCATGTCCACATTTCCTGCCCTTTTAACCCCTTATTTAAGGAAGCAAGCTGTCTTGATTGCTTTTTTAAAAAAATAAATCATTTGGAGGTGTAACATAGAAATATGAAAGTATAGAAATCATGAGTGAACAGCTCAGTGGATTTTCACAAAGTACACATGCCCATGTAACCAGTACCTAGACTAGAAAATAGAACATGGCCAGTTCCCTCCCCCCACCCTCCACAAGCTTCACCACCTGTCCCCTCCAAGTACACCCTCCTCCCCAAAGGAAAGCACTCTCCTGCTTTCCAACATCACAAGTTAATTTTGATGATTGCTTTTTTAAAAGCTTTTAATTATAATTTTTTTCAAAGACATGTAAAAGTACAGGGAACAGTAGAGTGAATCTCCACAACCCATCACCAGCCTCATTATCAACTCATAGCTGCTTATTTTCTCTGTATCCCACCCATTTGCCATTTCCAGCTTAAATTATTTTAAAGACAATCTCAGACATCATATCATTTCATATGTAATTATTTTAGTATGTATTTCTAATAAGAACTTCAAAAGCATAATAAAATACCACTCTTACACCAAAAATTTTTAGAATAATTTCTTCATGCTGAAGAAACTTACCAGTGTTCAAATCTCCCCTGTTGTGTCATAAATGTTTTTTGCTTTGTTTTGTTTTGTTTTTTATGGTTTGCCTTTTAAAACCAGGCTCCAAATAAGGTCCATATAGTAGCAGATTTTACTAGCATTTTAATCTTTCAAAATACTTTTTATTGAATTAGAACATATATGCAGAAAAATGCTCAAATCATAAGGGCATGACTTATGAGTTGTCAGAAAATGATCACATTGGTATCAAGACACCCACATGAGGGGCTAAAACATGACCAGAACCTTAGAGGCCCCCTAGTGCCCTCTTCCTCACTGTCTGCCAGCAAAGGTAGCACCACCCTGATTTCTAACACCATTGGTGAGTTTCATACATTGGCAGGCGGCTTTTTAGAGGGTTTTTTTTTGTAATTTAATTATTTTTATTATTTTTTTGGCTGTGGTGCATGGCTGTGGCACTCAGGTTGGACTCCTGTTAACCATCTGTTTCCTGGATAGCCTCTGGGTGAAGGCCTCAGAGCTTCCCCCACCCCTGGCCCCCAACTCCAATGCAATGAAGTCTCACAAAAGCAAAGAAATGCAGAATATTCCCACAGTGTTCTAGAACATTCCTCAGCAACCCTGGCCCTCTGCCTGCCCACTTACTCCCACATGGTGCTGGTCAGGCAGACTGGAGACCAAGGCTAGTAACAGCAGCTGATTGGCCAGAGCTCACACATTTTACGTTGCCCTCTTCATTTTACGTTGAAAAATTCTTTTAAAAATCTTGAACCTAGTTTTGTTATTGATTTTTTTTGAAAAATAAAGAATTACTGTTAAAGGAGGGTAGCATGGGGAGTTCCCAAAGAGCAGCAAGATTTAGAAGAAATTAACTAGAGTAATCTATTACTGGCTCTTCATTTACTGTTACCAGTCACTATTCATGCCCTGGGTTGCAGCTTATTTTGGTTTGCTTTTGTCCCAAGAGGCATCACCTGGGCCCCCTACAGAGTGGAGGACAGAGCTTCACTTTTTTTATTTTTATGTTCTAGGATTGAAGGACCTCATGTTGAATCAGAGAAGGCACCCTCTGCTAGTGATGGTGATGTCTACGACCCCAAGTCTCAGGCTCCTGAAGAGAAACCCTCTTCTGAAGAAATAAAGCCCACTGCTACCGATACACAGGACAGACTTGGCAAAATGCCAACAGCCACTTTCATCCTGGACAGTCTCTTTAACAACTACGACTACAAACTGCGCCCTGGCATTGGCGGTGAGTAGTAGAACATAGTTCTCCTCAGGCCCAGAGGGGAAGAGAGTTGAGGGCATAAGTGTGGAGAATGGGCCTGGGGTATAGGTGATGGTGCCATGCATGTGGGCGGGAACAACTGCTGCTGACCTGTCAAGTAAGAGGTATCAACTCTAGTCTCAGCAATGTCATGACCTTGGTCTAGACTTTTCCCTTCTCTTACCTTCAGTTTCTCCAGCTGTAAAATGAAATGACTTGGGTAGATAATTGACCTTCAAGGTATGTCCAACTCTTAGCACTCTATGAATTGAGTCTTGTCACGAAAGAATACAGAAAGAAGTAGTATCGGATGTTAAAACCATGTGGCCCAACGCTTACCCCCTTTATTCCCCATTGACCACACCCTCTCCTGACCCATGCTTCTGTTTGACACTTAACTCTGCCACTTCTACTTACTTTACAGAGAAGCCTACTGTGGTCACTGTCGAGATCTCTGTCAACACCCTTGGTCCTATCTCTATCCTGGACATGGTGAGTATTGAGCTTTGGTTATAGTATATTCTAGTCTAGGGAGCATAAGGCCTTTCATACCTGTTTTTTCTGGGTGTCTGTAACAAGCGTTTTGGGGGGAAGAGATTTTAACCAACACTGACTTGAGAAAGAGGCTGCAAAGGATAAGTCCCTTGTTGCCTGAAGAGGACCTTCAGAATCCTGACTATATCTTCCAGTCTTTCATTCAAAATAAAAATAAAGCAACTTTAAACAACACGATGGAATGGCTCTTTTCTTCTGATAATGATTTTTATGGATGTAAGCTTATAGTCACCAACTCTTGCTCTAGGACTGTTTCTCTAATTTTGCTCTAGTTCCTTGTCTCCTTTCATACTGCTGTCATCCTAGTGTCAGTGCTGTCCCCAGTTAGCCTTCAGTATCTCTCACAAAATATATATCACAGTCTACCTACTAACCTGGCCTCCTGAGTGATGTGCCTCCTACTGCCCTGACCTTGCTTAAAGCATGAAGTTCAACTCCACACTCTAGCAGTCAAGGCTTTTGATGGCTGGAGCCAACCCAGGGCTCTAGTTTTATTTCTTTTCACCCTTTTAGAGTCACACTAGTGTATGGGTGTTCCCAGACTATCATGTGCCTGAGCCTACATTTGAGCTATTTCCAGTTTGGGATGGCATGTCTCCAATTTTCTACTTGTCATAAGCCTTATCCTTCAGGGTCTACCTCAAATGATACCTCTTTCATGGCATCTTCCCTGACCTCTACAGCTGTTAATTGCTCCCTTCCTACTCACACCACACTTCTTTCTTTGGCTTTCAGATCTAGCTTGTCTCACAGTTGTTTATGTGATCTTCCCTACCTCGCTGTTTTGTAACTATGCACTGTGTGTCTGCATTGCTCTCTCAATTATGGGTTCCTTGATGTCAAGGACTCAGTATATGTTAGCTGAGCAAATTATGAAAGATGTTCTGCAAATGTCACTTTCATCTGCAGAGGCTGACAATGAGTAAGGCTGTGGTAACCAACCCCATCATGGCCATAGCTTTGACCTGGCCCAAGTCAGACACAGTTTTAGCATACACAGTGGTACCCAACAAGCACCATATAATTGAGTGAGCCCAGAGTCTAGGCTCTGAGATTGTACTTGCAAATAGATACTCAAAGGTAAGTACACATTGATGGAAGATCAGTGTTTACATAGGCTGAGTAGAAGAGTGGGGGATTCCCCATTGTGATGCTTTGTTTGATATCCAATTCCTGAAGCACAGTGAATGGCTATACAAAAAAATTACCCCCGAACACAGTGTCTTAAAACAACGAATAGTCATTAGGTCACAGCTCATGTGGGTTAGGAATCCAGGCATGGTTTAGCTTGTCCTCTGTGCCAGTATCTCACAAGACTTCAGTTAAGGTGTCAATTGGGTCTGGGGTCTCATCTGAAGACTCAGTTAAGGGACGATCCACTTCCCAGTTCTCACATGGTTGTTGGCAGGGTTCAGTCCTTCTCTGGCTGCTGCCTGTAGACCTTCCACAGTCCTTGCCATGTGGGCCTCTCCACAGGGTAGCTCACAGTGTGGCAGTTGGCTTCCCACCAGTGAGCAAGAGCACGAGAAAAGGATAGAAGCCACACACTTAGGGGAAATAACAAGAAAGAAGAGAAAATGAGAGTAAACAGCTCTCTTTGACTTTCTGTTGATATCTTAAAACTTTTTCTTCCCTCTTCCCTTGATGTCAGATTTATTATTTGCTGTATGAATGTGCCTACCACTGAGTGTGATTTTATCAATCAGCTTGATTAAAATTGTTGATAAACTAAGAACCACCGGGTTCTGAGCCAGAGCTTGAGGTCTTCCAGTCCCACCATCATGGCCACTGTTGACCCTTAATAGGAAATGGACCTTTTAGATCATTAGTGTGGGAATCGAGAAAGTGGCCTGAAGAGTAGTAGATAATTTTGTGGCTACAGTCTCCTTGCTATTTGTGTAAGATATAATTTGGGGAAACAGTTTCTATCATCTGCAAGAGCCCTGGTGGCAGCAGAGCAGCAGCCCCACTTAGTAGCTGAGTGCCCTATTCCTCCTTGCTGTGCCTCCTGGTGTTGGCAGCATTGGTCTCACCTGAAGTGCTGATACCTGACAAGACCAAGCGGTACAGTTGAATAACTCAGCTTTCACCGAACCTGGCATGCAACACAGAACTGGTCCAAAGAGGAGCCAACAACTTGATTTTCTTTGGCCAGTAAGGTGGTGCTTTAGCCTGAGCCAAATTCCTTTAGAAGATTCCAAATACTCACATGGTATTAAATTTCCTGGAGAAGTCTGGCCTTCTACGTAGTTCCAAATTGTGCTTTAAACTGTAGGAGGTCCCGGTCCTTATACAGCCTACTTTTCTGGGGTGAAACTGTAGAGTCCTGCACTGGGTGAGGAGGGGGCGCATATCTGTCTCACACAGTCACAGCACTTGCCAATGAACAAGTCTCCTCAGATCTTTGTGACAGCCTGTGTGGCAGGCCAGGCAGCCACTGGGATCCTCATTTTCTGTTTGAGGCAACTGAGCCTCCCAGCAAGGTTGTGAGTCCCAACATCCTGTTACACAGTGAGTGCGGTTGTTTGAGGGGAGTTCTAACATCCTTTAGTCAATCAGAGGTTGTGCTGAGCACAGGATTTGTCCTTAGGGAGAGCAAACTGAACCCACAGCATGTGGATTTAAATCAACTGTTTCTACCAATCTCCTGGCTAACCTTTTGAAATACATATCCTGAGCCTAGAAGGCAGTAACCAGTCTGGGAATGACTGCCTATCACAGCATCAACAGTTACTGAGTCTGCTTCTCTCTGTGGTAATTATTGAAAGTGATTCCAATTAAGCCAATTCCTTAACACCAAATTTCTAGCATTTCAGCTGAGCTGAAAGAGAAGTACATCCCAAGCTCCCCTGTCAAACTGGGGAAAAATTGAGCCATTAGTTATCAGTTGATGTGTAGTGAACTTAACAATGGGAATCTTGTTAAATAGAAATGAAATGCTTGTTTGAAACACATAACATAGAGCAGGAGCAAGCTGCGGACTGTGGAAGGGAAGGCTCCTCTGGCTCCCAAGCAGTTCTGCAGGCCAGTTTGGAACTGTCAGCCACTTGGGACTGTACAGCCACTCTGAAGGCCACTTGTGAAGGCTGATGTGGCTGGGCAGGACTAGGGGCTCCCATGTGAATGGTAGCCAGACTCTGCCATCTTTTTTTCTGTGTCAGTCTCAACATTCTCAGTCTGGGGGGCCTGGCTCCCGGCAACTTGGCAGTAGCTCTCACCACCTTTTGGCCTGAGCAGCAAAGGCAAGCAGGAATTGTCTTGACACCTCCATCCCAAGGGCTCTATGGGACCCCATGTTGTGAGTTTCTCGTTGAGGTTCATTGTTTGATGCAGGATAGCTCAGGGGAAAGGCCTAGAGGTCCTGCAGAGGAAAATTGGACCTTCGTACCCAAAGGGATTATTGGTGCAAGTGAAGTAAGCGCTGTAAAGGAAAATGGGTAAAGTTCGTCCCAGGGCAAGGCCATGGTAATGGTCCTCTTAAAAAAGGGCACCTAACCTCTGGATGTATACATGCGCTATTTGTGTGACATTGCACAAATCTCTTTCTCTCTGAGCCTCAGTGTCCCTACCTCTAAAGTAAAGGAGGCTGGGCTAGCCCTCAAGGTTCTACCGTGGCCTAGTACTGGTAGTTTCAGTTCAAGCTGCTTGCAGTTGTACTGCAGTCTGTTTTCTCTACCTTCAAAACCAGTGGTATGTACTTCTCGCTTCTCATGCTTCTTACTATTAAACATCTTTTTTGATGTTTATGGGATAGAAAGCCTCTAGGGACAAAATCATCATGAGTGTATCTAGGCATGTGCACATGCATATATTCAGAGGTTAGGTGCCCCTTTTTAAGAGGAAAAACAAAACAAAACAAAACAAAACAAAAGATTCAAAAAACATGAGACTAAATCAGCTTTTCTGTCATGACTCAAAGCACTTCATTTTTAATACAATTCTGGAGAATGAAGGATTAAGATGGATTAATCTGTGCTTCCCAAATAAAAGCTAAAAGGGCAGACTTCACTATATACAGTCCAAGGTGTATATGTTTGTAAATGTTTAGAATGATTTTGAGCTGAGATCTTTGATTTGCTATGGAAATGTGGGAACTGAGAGGATTTTAACCTCGCTAGAGTAACACCATAGCCCTACAAGGGAGCGGTGATGTGATGAGCCCAGCCCATGCAATTAAGCTAACATTACCTGCCTGTTTCTAGATGAATTGTGTCTTTCCAGATTGTTGTATATTGGGAATGTTTGTTTTTTCCTTTGAGGAATATCTGTGCAAACCTAGGTGGGCTCCTGTCAACTTGACAGGCCCATCACAGGATGGCATGGACATGTTCTTTGTCTGCACAGTCCCAAATGTATGCTTTTTTATCCTTCTCACCAGGAATACTCCATTGACATCACCTTCTGCCAGACTTGGTATGATGAACGCCTTCGTTACGATGGCAGCTTTGAGAGCTTTGTTCTGAATGGCAACATGGTGAGCCAGTTATGGGTCCCAGATACCTTTTTTAGGAATTCTAAGAGGACCCATGAGCATTCGATGACCATGCCCAACCAGATGGTCCGCATCCACAAGGATGGCAAGGTGTTGTACACAATTAGGTATGTCAAGCCTCTGGAGTCTTGCTTCTTGGAACTCTCCTTCCCCTTCTGAGAATTTTTGGCAAAGAAACATGGGCAGAGGTTTCATCCTGAATAATACTTCTAAGGGCCCGTCCAGCTTTCTTAGACCATGAGTTCAACCCCCTCATGCACAGACACAGATACTAAGGCCTCAAAATAGAAAGATATTGCTTAAGGCCACACACCAAGTTTGTGGCAGGGCTGGGACTGATACCTAGTTACTTACTTCAAGTCCAGAGCTCCCCCAACTATAATATACCAGTATGACTGCATTGCCTAGACAATTCCACCCCAAGTGGGCCCTGGATGTAGAGACATGTCCATGGTGATGGAATTATCCAAGTGGAGCAGCAACACAGCATTTGGAAAGCTACCTAAGACCAGGCTGGACACTTGAATGCCTGGTGGGGGAAGGTTGTGTATAGGTGATATGGGGCAGAGAGGTGGTAGAGAGTGGGAGAGTATTGGCAAGTCCTTGAGGCTGGGATGGGCAAGAAACAAAAGCCCATCTAAGTTGGTCCATACATTTCTCTGGTGATGGAGACTAGAGGAGCCAGATACTTTTAAGCTGTTCTTCCTCTCTTTTTGTCTCTCCTTTAAGCTCTTTGTCTCAAATCCCACTGTTGCCACTCATTGGTGGTGGTCCCCAGGCCCAAGTTGGGTGGATATCTAAGTGCTCAAGGCCAGCCTAATGAGGCTCCTTTCTCCCTTCCAGGATGACCATTGATGTTGGATGCTCACTCCACATGCTCAAATTTCCAATGGATTCTCACTCTTGCCCTCTGTCTTTCTCTAGCTGTGAGTACCTTCTTAGGTTCCTGGGGCCCCAGAGTTGTCATGCTGGGCCCCGTCTTTTTCTCATCTTTGCCCTTTACATTTTTCTGCCTCTGCTTTTCCTCCTAAGATGGTGCCAAGGCTGCCCAGGACCTCCCATTCCATCCTCATCTCCTTTCCTGCTGACAATACTGTGTTGCTTAACCTGGGCCTCATGATGGGTTCCTCCCTCTCGTTTCCACCGCATTCAAGTCAGTCATCTGCCTCTGAAGTGCATCTCAAGTATGTCTGCTCTCCACTGTCGCTACTTTGGTTAGGTCTTTGTCAACTTCCACTTGGCCTTTTGTAATGTTTTCACTTTGAAACTGAACATGACCAAAACTAAGTACATGCTCTCCTTCCAACTTCTACCCCCAAAACAAGTGTGTTGCTTCTGTGTTCTCATCTGTCTCATTGAAAGGCACCATCACCCACTCAAGTTGTCTAAGCCAAGGACTTTGATGCTTCATTCTTCTTCACTTCCTACATCTAATCCATCAATACATCCTGTTGGTGTGCCCTCCTGAATCGTTATTGATCTTGTCTATTTCTCTGCATTCTCACTGCCACATATTTGACTCCTACTTTCATTCATTTTATTATACCTGGGTTACTGCACTGATCTCCCATAACTGGTCTCCTTGTCAACAGGCCATTCTTCTGTAAGAACTAGAGTGACCTAGCTGAAGCATCACCCAGACCTGGTCACTTCTTAGTTTCAAATCCTTCCTGAATTCTCATGGATCAATTCCAGATTCCTTAGAATAACCCTCTAGGCCATTCATAAGCTGGCCCCTACTATCCACTCCCACATACTTCATCCATCCTCTCTATGGCTTTTGGCACTTCCATAATACAACAGGCATTTTCACCTTTGTGTGCATAGAACACCCTCCGCACCCCTTCAGCTTCATCGATACAGAGAATATCCTCAACTTTTAAGACTTATTGGGAATGTCACCTACTATATGGACTCTTTTCTGGGTGTGTCCCCAACTCATCTTTCCCTCCTTTGTTTCCCTACTGTCCCATGGGCAGAAGTTTCTCAGAGGAATTCCAACAATTACAGATGTGTACTCATTGTCTGACTCAGTAAAATGTGAATGCTTGAGGGCAGGGCCTCTGCCTTGCCCATCTCTGTATTTCCAGCACAAGGCTTGGTACTAAGAAATGCTCAGTAAATGCACTTACTGGATGGACTTCAACAATGAGATAAGAGAAGTAAGGTCTCATAGCTGGTGAGGCCAGAGTCAGGACTCTAAGGCATTGCTCAGACACCATGATGGTGGAGACCTCAGCTGGGCTTCCCAGTCTCACATGACCTTCCTTCTCATGTTGCTTTCCAGTTTCCTATCCTGAGAATGAGATCATCTACAAGTGGGACAATTTCACGCTTGAAATCAATGGAAATAATTCCTGGAAGCTCTTCCAGTTTGATTTTATAGGAGTGACCAACACGACTGAAACTATTGCAACCATAGCTGGTAAGTGTACCTATGAGCCAAGGCCAGGTAGAGGCCCAGGAGGGAGGTAGGGATGACTGGAGGTGGCCATCCATCCATACAAATGCTGTGTAATCATCCCATGAAAATGTTGTAGAACATGGCTCCTGTCTTGTAAATGCTAAGCACTTACAACTGTTTGCAGAGGAAACTGAGACTTTGTAACTACATCTCAGTCTCATCTGCAAAGAAGTAAGTGCTTTGCCAAGCCCCGGAGAGGGTAGGTAAGTAGAAAAGTTTTATTGCTGTCAGAATTTGCAACTAGCTTTGTCATGCAGACCCTTCAGTTTCAAGATCTGTGTTACAACTGACCTACTTGGATGACTTTGGGAAATGGAGGTCATGTGAATTTTCCATATCCAGAGCCAATCTAAGTGGTTCTAGTTGAGTGGGAGGCAAAGTCTCTCCTAACGGGAGGTGGAGGCTAGAGTTCTGATGTCAGCTAGGTGAGGTCTGGGATAGCATGGAGGAAGGTTCAGCACCTACAATGGCTGCTGTATCAACATTTATTTTAAAGGAGCAGCCCTGACACACACAGATTCCTGTCAAAGCCTCCACGGTGGATTCAACATGGACATGGTGATCGTTGGTTTTCTGATATTGTCCCAATAATGACTAAAGGGGAGGGTCCTGGGGTCCCTTAAACTTCAGCTCCCAATAGGTGTGAGTGTCTTTGCTTGTGTTCCTAGGTGATCTGAATGAGAAGCCAAGGGACCTCCCTAGGGTTGCTCCCAGAGCAGCTTGGAAACCCTCTTCACACATACTGACCAAATCAGGGCAGTGGTGGCAGTGCCCTCATCGTTTCCAGAATGTGGATGGAACCAGTCACCCAAGCAGCCATTTGCCATGGGAGGCGTCTTGCTTTGCTTCCATGTGGCTAGGCAGAAAATCTGCTTTTGCTTTACTTGTTGAGTGATCACTGGGTGAGGGATAGCTCATGCTCATCTGGCTAGAGCTTTGCTTGAACTGTACTAGGGGCAGAGGGCTGCTTTACAAATGTTTTACTTTTTCTTGGGGGGTCTGGGTAAGCAATTTTACTACCTTTGACTTGGGATCCTTGCTCTTCTTCCAGCTAACCATTGGCCTGCCTCTTGCCTTTCTGCACCTCTGTTTCCCCAGACAGGTGGGGACCCATCATCAAAAGCGGCAGAGGAGACAAGGCCCAGGGGCTTTCAAGTCACTAGTGGTTCCGTTTAGTAGATGGTTGTGCATTGTTTCAAAATGGTGCCCTAGTGACTACAAAGCCCCAGAGCCAGCATCATCACCAAAGCAATGACAATAGGTAAGCACCAGTCCTCCTTGGGAGAGAAGAGAATTCTTGGGGAGAAAGAAGGAGGGCTTCTTTCTCTTTTACTAGAGATCAGTTGATCTTGAATCATGGTTTCCTCAGTACCGTAGTTATCTTTGGGATTGATCCCAACTCTTTCAGCCGGCCCTAGGCAGTTCTCTCCATCCAGAGCTGACTTATGTACTCAGCTCCTAAGGGAATAGGAATGCAGTGGTAGCTTGCTACTCTGGCCACCTTGGGCCTTCAACCAGAGAATCTCTGCTTCAGGAGGCTTTCAGAGAGTCCATCCTTACCCCCAGTGAGCGTGTCATCTTTCACTGTTGGCTGTTAAGTCCCTGATGGAATCTTACCCATCATTAGGATTTCAGTTTCTTGCAAGGGAATTTCTTCCTTTTATAGACAATTCTGTCCATCAAAGACTCTCCTAGTTCACCTGAAATTGGAGTCTCTGGAACTTCCACCATTAGACATATTTCTTTTTCCTTAGAACTACTGAGCTTACAGTAAGTCTAGTCAGTCTTCTACAGGGTCAGGATCAAAGGACCAGTATTATGGCTCCAACTCTGGGTCATATTCTTTTGTATACTATACAACCATTGTTCCTTTTCCTCCCCTGCTCTTCAAAGCTTTGCTCTACTCATCCCTGTAGTCCCAGTGCTCTGGACACAGTCTTTTTTATTGTGTTTCTCTGACAGTACAGTGACCAACTGTGGTCTGGCTAAATCAGATAAGAGCAGAAAGAAAGAGTCTTTAGCTTTTTTCCCTCTTTGGCTCCTCAGCCCCAGATATCTTTTTTTTTTTTTCCTTACCCATGCTCCTCTATTCCTCAGGAATAAGAAAATGTATGTTAGTATCTTTACTCAGCCTCCAAAGACAAATTTCCATCTCTTGACAAGTAGAGAAGGTTCTTCTTTGCTGAAATAAATAAAATACAAATAGAAAAAGCTGATAGGATAATAAATCTTATTGCAACAAGAATTTGCAGGGAGTGGTTGTAGCTGAGTAGGGCTGTCTTAAATTGCAGTCAAGACCCCAGGAAAAGGGAACTAGGAACTTGATAAATATATTCTGGCTAGTAGGTAAGTGCGAGTGGTCCCTGCAGCAGCCCTGGAGGAGGAGTTCTATCCACAAAGCTAACTATTCTGGACACAGGTATTCAACTGACCCCAGGCCACTTCCTTGCCTTTTTCCAGAAGATTCTGAGAAGTCTTGCCCCTTGAGTGTCAGTGCTGCCAGGTGAGTAGGAAAGGCTGTTCTTCTCATGCAATTCCAACATTCCCAGACCTGCTGAGTAGGTGATCTATTTTCTAAAATAGGAAGACACATGGACAGGTTAGTGTTCTGGTCCGCTTTACAAAGCTGTTGCCAGGCAGTAGCAAGAGTTGCCCAGCATCTGCTAGGTTCCAGGCTGTGCTGGGCTTGGATTTGCCAGAACGTGGCCACAGGGCTCACATTATGCCTGCTGTGGAAGGGTTTAAAAGCCTACCTAATTCAAGGCCAAACAATTCTACAGCATCACTGAGGTAGAAAATCTGAGCCAACATCAAAGACATGATATCCAATGAATGTGAAGACCTCAGTCTGCCTTGTGGATGTATATTCTGCAGACCTGACATCTAGAGGGCTGACTGAAATTTTCACTTTCAGCCAATTCTTCTATTTTCTCAAAATAGTCAGTTTGGGCTAGGGTACTAGACTAAGAACAGGGAGTCCATGATGCAAATATCGGTATAAGTATGTGCCAGCTGTCTCAGGGAATCTGAGAGTGGATGGGATGAGCTTAGAGTAGGGTGTATGTGTAAGACATCAGTTGGAGCCAGATCACGATGGGCCTTTAGTCTCAGATGATAGAGTGTAGACTTGATTCTTGTAGCTCTTGTGGAGCAGGGAACCACCAGAGGTTTGGGGTTAGGCAAGTGATTTCTTTTGGCCGTTGCTGGATACATTGTAAGAGCCAGAAGTGCATGTGTTAGGCTGTGATTCTGCAGACTAGATATGGCACCTCAGTGGATGTGAAGGCCTCAGTCAGCCATCTGGACATTGGCTGTGTGGTTCTGATATCTAGAGTGCTAACTGATTTTATTGCTTTCATCTGACCCTTCTGCCCCCACTCCAGAAATATGGATGCAGGATGTGGGACAGTGAATTAAGAAAGAAGCAATTAAAGTTCTAGCTCTGGCTTAGCTTTTAACTGACCATGGGCCTTGTGGTGAACCTCCTATCTGGGCTTCTTCTAATCCTCTGTGGGTGGCACTGGGTTAATGTGTGTCTATCCTAGGACCATGGTGGGGATCCCATGAACTGAACAATGGATGGGACCCTTAATATGCATGTCTTGTGCTGGCAGTGCTATAATGAAGTGGTGGGATTTTTTTTTTAATATCTTCCAGGTGATTTCGTGGTCCTGACGCTTTTCTTCAATGTGAGCAGGCGGTTTGGCTTTGTTGCCTTTCAAAACTATGTTCCTTCTTCTGTGACCACGATGATCTCCTGGATCTCCTTTTGGATCAAGAGAGACTCTGCTCCAGCCAGGACTTCTTTAGGTAAGTGGCTAAGGTAGGCATGCACATGAAGCACAGAATTGCCTTCTTGGGAGTCCTTTCAGAAGTGTAACGTATGAATCAGGAGCTCAGCCCACCTCCATCCTGTGCCTTCCCAGGGATCACCTCTGTACTCACCATGACCACCTTGGGCACCTTTTCCCGGAAGAATTTCCCACGTGTCTCCTATGTTACAGCTTTGGATTTCTATATTGCTATCTGCTTCGTCTTCTGCTTCTGTGCTCTGATGGAGTTTGCTGTGCTCAACTTTCTGACCTACAACCGGGCAAATCCCCGTGGTTCTCCAAAACTTCGCCATGTATGACCTGGGTATGGGAGTGGTGGCAAGGCTTTGGCGTTTGGAAGCATGCAAGTGAGGGCACTAGGACTCATGACACATGGGTGGCAAGCTCACCAAGTGATGGGGGTAACTTTGGGCTTTAGCAGGAATGGAACAAACTTTCCCATGTAATGGTGGGAATCTTGGGCGGGGGAGGGGTGGGAAAGAAACAGTGTACCAAGGACAGAATCTCCCAGAAACCCAGAGGCCACACCCAGGCATGGTTCATCTTCCCTTAACTCATTCCCATTTCTTCCCTTGTTCCTTTCAGCCTCGTGCCCGTGCACGTGACTTTAACCGTCCCCGTGTCCGTGCTATCAAGCATCCGGATGCTTTTGTGTGTGACATCGAGGACTCCGAGGACAGTGATGAAGAGGAGGGCCCATCTTGCCCAGCCCGGCAGTCCATCAAGCCCTGCAGAGCCCCACGTCCTGGTGGCTGCTGCAGGTGGTGCAGGAAGTACTTGTGCGTGGTCCCCTGTTGCGAGGGCAGCATGTGGCAGCAGGGCCGCCTCTTCATCCATATCTACCGTCTGGATAACTACTCACGAGTTATTTTCCCCGTCACCTTCTTCTTCTTCAATGTGCTCTACTGGCTTGTTTGCCTTAACCTGTAGGGACCAGTTGGTACCCTGTGGGGCAGCCTCCTTAGTTCCCCAGGAGGTCCCACACCCTTTGCTAAGGGAGTTGAGGGGGAAGCAGCAGCAGCAGGAACAATTGGAGAGTGTATTTCCTTCCCCATTCCCCAAACAGAAGCCTGCATGGAATTGGTCTTCATGGCCCTCTACCCTGCCTGGCCCATTCACTGAATCTCCTTGGCAGCCAATTTGAAGTAAAACGGCACACCTATCTGTTCCTCAAGGGGCATTTACGATCCTCCGGCTTCAAAATGTAGGCTCTCAGTGACCAGCTCCCTTAAGACTGTGTGCATGTGTGAGTGGATTAGTTGTCTCCTAAAAGGGCTAACACCCACTGCCTTTTTTTCCCCAAAAACGCAGTACTGCCTTTGTGGTGCTCCAGGCCCAGCTCTGGCCTCAGCCTCAAAGTGCACAGACCAGCTGTTTTCCTGTTCCTGACACCTCCTTAAGGTGCTGGACAGCAGTGTAACAGGGAGAGGGGACCCCATCCTTAAGTCAGAGTATTATATTCTTGATTCTTTCTCCCTGCCCCCCTCTTCCTTCCCCTGCAGATAGACAGACACTGGCGTCATCCCTTTAGGAGGAGGGGAGCCAGCAATTGAGCCTCTTTAGGACAGTGTCCCTCCCTCTGCTGCTGTGACACCTCCCTCTCCCCTCCCCGCTGGGCTCCATTCTTCATCTGCACTACCAGCTCAATGCCTTGCATCCAGTGGGTATCTATTTGTGTGTGTGATAATAGTAATGACCCCCTGCTTTATATGCCACTTTCTCCCTCTTCCTTGACCCCTGTGACTCTTTCTGTAATTTCCCCAGTGACTTTCCCAGCCCTGACCCAGGTGCTAGGCCGTGGTGACTTCCCAGGGCCAAGAAATTAAAGGAACTCTGCTTTTCAGCGAACATTACCCCCATTGATTGGTGCCCACCTAAGGCACACTGTAGGAGTTCTGCCACTTCCTTGGCCCCTGGACCCATGAAGCAGTCCACTCTTATCCCTGGGGCACTCTGACAATCACAATCAATCAATTGAATTCCCTGAAATTTGTACAGCACTTTACCTTTTGCAAAGCATTTTTGACAGATTATTTCTATTTTGTGCCTCATAGCCCTGTGATCTATTCAGGACAGGTTTCTTATCCCCATTTTGCAGATGAGAACCCTGAGGCACAGATTTCTATGGGACTGTGGCCTCACTAGGAGCTACCCAGGAGCCCACTGTCACCTTCAAGACCACATGATAGGGCTAGGCAGCTCTGATCACCTTGATTTGATTCTATAGCCTCTGCTGGCAGGGCCCAGAGCAGCAGCCTCTTTTAATCAGCATTGGCCTGCTCAATTTCTGGGCCTCCGGTGCTCAGACTGCCCCTAAGATCTAACGTCTCCTGGCTCTGGTAACCCAGTGAGATGAATTTGGACACGCCCCAATGCTTGTATATGCTGAATGAAATCTGTGTCTGTATTTTATTGGGGGGAGGGGAGGGTGGGGCTCCATCTGCTTTTTGTGACCATCACCTGAAACGGGGAAATATATCAATAAATATATCAACAGAGTATGAACAGTATGACTGATTTCTTGGGCATTCGAGTTTGTTCTCAGCTCAGCTTTGAAACCTTAAGTCAATGACCCAAACCTTTGTCTGTTACCCTCTCCTATCCATGACTCCCATCCATGACCTACCACATATGCACCATGTACCCCTCTCTCAGTGGAGAACTGAAGGGAAGAGGGTAACCCAGTGGATGGCCCTCTTTTAACTGATTCCCTTACTTGCTCCTATGACTCTTCTCCCCTCCATTCCCCTTTTACTTTGCCCATCATTCTAACTTCACCTAGTCAGCTAGAATTTTCTTAAAGACCATCAGACTCAGAACACTCCCCACCACCACCATGTAAATATGGGGATGCTGAAGCACAGACAGGAGTGTCTACTACCACACATCCAGTCAGTAGTGGTGTGAAGAGACCCCAGAAACCCTAATACCCTGTCTTGGCTTATTTTTTTAGAAGTTCATGTAAATAGTTTTTTTGAAAATGAAGAAATTAAAACTATAATCGGGTGTGTAATATCAAAAATTAAGTTGATCAAGAAAAAAACCACATATGTTTTAAAATGCATGGGATGCAGCCAACACTGCACTTGGAGAAAAGTTCATGATTTAAGCATTTCAATTACTAAACATAATGGAAGATAAATGAGTTAAACATTGAAACCTAGAAACTGGAAAAAGTATAAAAGCATATTATACCTTAGAGAAGTTTTGGGGAAAGAGGAATTTAAAAATTAATTAGTATCAGAACTAGTTGCTTATTTAAAAAACAATAAGTGAAACTGAGTCTCTACCTCTCTCTTTACATTAAAATTACAGATGAACCAAATATTTAAAAACTTTTTAAGGAAATCATATGACAACATGGGTGAATATATTTATATTCTTGGGGTGGGAAAGGCCTAAGCATGACATAAGACACCAGAAATTATAAAGGAAAATATTGAAAAATTTGTCCATATTAAGAAATACTAACTAAAGGAAAAGAAAAAAATGTGTAACAAAACACAATGTCACTGGTTAGTTTTTTCTGGGAAGCAATCTCTGAGACAGATTAGCATGCAGGAGGTGGATTGGGGAGTGCTCTTAGGGTCAACGCAGTCACCATAACATCCTCATCTGAATATATGGAGAGTTTTGGAGTTGGGATAGGCCCTCCAAATTGTCATGAATTGGGGCAAGGGGACTGGGCCTTTATACTCTTACACTTATCAGTTGTTGGATGTGAGCATGAACTTAGAGAGGCCATGAACTTGGGTGCATCTGAAGAGGGACTCAGCTGAGGGAGGTCAGCCTCTAACAGTCTCAGCAGCTGGAGAAATGAGAGTGGCAGGGGCAGGGATGTGGAAAGGTCTTGGTAGGGGCAGGGATGTGGGAAGGTCTTGGTAGCACACCACAGCATCCACTATAGTTCATCTCTCCCTTTGCTCAGGTTCATTTACTTCAAATAGATAAAATCTGGAGCAATTCACCCATGGTTATGTTGAGCTTTTTTTTCCTAAGGAAAACTTACAAGATCAGTGAACACATAGTGCCTGCCACTGAACTGGTCGTAGGGCCTTAACTAATATTATCATGTCCATGGTACTCTACCCATCCTGGATTTCCTCTGACTCTCAGCTAATATCTCTCTTGATCCAAGTAGCTTACCAGGTCAAGTGACTAAAAGGGTCTTTGAAGGTCTTTAGAAAGACTTAAAGGGTCTTTGAAATGACTAAAAGGGTCCTTGAAGGATCTGAGACTGGACAACAAGCTCTTCTTAGGCTATGGCTGGACAACTTGTCTGTCATTTTTAAGGGATACCTAAGACGTCAAACCTATTCTTGCCTGTCCCCATTGTCTAGCAGTGACCTTATCTCCTCCTGATTATTAGGGTCAATTTCCCCTGTCAGCATGGTGACTTGTGTCTGTTTGGCTGGTGCCAAAAGTGACCAGGAAGCAGCCATGAATTAAAATTGAGATATAGATGACATACAGCACTGAATACTTTTATTTGGGGGGGGGAGGTAATTACATTGTATTTATTTTTTTAATGGAGGTACTGAGGTTTGAACCCAAGACCTTGTGCTTGCATGGACTCTATCACTGAGCTATACTCTCCCCACAGCCATGGATTAAAATTTAACGGGACTCATTTGTTGTCCTCTCATGAAGGCACAATCTGGGAACCAAGAACTCTAAACCTGCAGAACCCAAAATTATGAGGATGGGAGGCACAAATTCCTCAAACAGACCACGGGGAGTGATGATAAGCAAGACAACTCTTACTCCTACTCCTTTGTTCCCCAACCTGTATATTCTTTTTTTATATTGGTCATTGATTTAGGATGGATAATGCTCCCTGGTGGATGACAGCCCATCCTCTCAGGGTTATCATCTCCAAGCTAGCACTTCAGCCGTGCCGTCAACATACCATTTCATCATTCTATCTGGCCAGCACCTACTCGGTGGTGCAGTATGTAATAGAATCCCAGGCATGTGCCCAATGTTGGACTCCTCTGGCAGGAAACTGGATCTCTGGGTCCAATTCAAGTTATATAAAATCCTGTCTCCATAGATCAAAGACTATGCATTTGAATAGTGGAGCTAGCTGAGGTCCTCCAGTAAAGAAAGGCAAACTCATATCCGTAGTGTGTTGATTGCAATTGAGATGAATCATTGCCTCATGCAAGCTGGAAGAGGTTCAATATAGTCAACTTGTCCCCAGATCACTTGTTTTTCTTCAAGAATGGTGATACATTGGGGACTCACCATTGGTCTCTGTTGTGGGCAAGATCAGCCTTAGTGAGTTGGTGATCATGCTGTTGTGCCTGCATAAAACCTCAACCTTGTCTTTGTAGTAGAGTTGGCAAATTTAGTAAATAAAAATCCAGGATATCCAATTAAATTTGAATTTAAGATAAATAACTAATAAATTTTAGAAAAAGTATGCTTCATTTGAGGTCACACTGTCTGTGGACTGCTACTAGCCTAGGGCTGAGCACTGTAGGGGTACTAGAGTTTGCACACTTCTGCCAAGTGCAGAGGGACTCCTCCAACAAGCAGTCTTTGCATAAGAACACCCCATAAATCAGTGAAACTTCATCAAACCTGCTCTGCAGTTTGAGGGTCTTCCTCCTATTTTTCCTTGCTTTTCCATCTCTTATTGGGTGTCAGACCTCATTCTCACCTGAAGGTTTTTCCACCTTACTCCTGCTCCTTCTTCCTTTATTTTTCACAAACATTACCCATCAACAAGTCTCTTGCTCTTCTAATCTCACCTTGGCATCTTCTTCCCAGATAACCTAAACTGACACAGTTGATACCATGAATAATACAAGAAGCACACAGTAAGGTGGGGTTCTGGGATCACTCACCACCTGGCTGGCAAAGAGCAACCCATCCTGAGTATGGGGCACAGATGGTATCTGAAACAGTGTGACAGCCCAATGCCTGAAGATTTCACTGGTGGTTATCTCAGAAAACATCTCAGTGGAGGGAGCCATATTGCTGATTCAAGCATATATGAAGACTATGGGGGATATCTTGTATACAAAGAGAGTGGAGTTGGCCAGTTATTACTAAATGTATTGATGCCCTGCAGACAGATAAAAAGAAATCTAGATGAGACTAGTTGACAGCAATTTTAATAAATTAAAGGATAAGGATGAGAGTCAGAGGGCCTCTTTGGAAGCTTATAAAGTGAACTATATCTCCTACAGTGGGAAAGCAGACATAAATAAGGAGAAAACACATAACTTAAGAGTCACACTTGCAATTAGAAAGTAGGATGTAAAACAATGGTCAAGATAAGAACATTTACTTATACTTTCTCCCCAGGCTTTGTTAATTATCTCACCCCTAGTCATAATATAGTCAGAAAAAATCAAGGCTGTCAGGATATCATGCAGAACATCATTCAGATCCATTGCACTGGCACCATCATACTGATTGGACAGGACGAGTAGAGGCCTCTGTAAGACACATGAGCTCAATAGCATGGGAGATAAACCCTATGAGGATTCAGGGACCTGACATTTCAATAACGTTTTTAAAGTCCAGTAATCAGAGGCATACCAGATGTCCCCTCCAAAGTGAAAGACAAATCTTTCGCCTTGAATCCTCCAGCACGAAGAAGAAAGTAGTGCTCTGGCCCATACACCAGGTGGCACAGAAGTCTGAGAGCCTTGGGAGAGGTGAGGTGCAGGAGAGGAAACTGCCGCAGGTCCAGGCTGCCATGCAAGCGGCAGTGTGGACTGTCTTATCTGACAGACCCCATGGTGTCAAAGGTATCAGTGATGGGCAAGGATGCATGTAAAGTTCAAAGCTGGCCCCTGTAAGAGAATTGCTACTCAGGCCCCTGGGGTTCTGGGGCGAGGCCATGCCATCAGTATCAGAGATTATACACCTTTCTAGAAATACTTTCTGGTGTGCTTCTGGGTCCTGGTAGAGACAGATGCTGAACTATGGGACATCAAGTGACTGTGCATCTTGGAGCTGGTTGCTGTCAGACCCACCTTGTCATAAAGACAGGCTCAATATCAGTTTATCCTAAATTGAGCCTGAGCAGCACCAGAGAGAAAGAGTAAGTGCCAGGGTACTTGTTACAGTTGCCCCAGCTTACACCAATGGTCATTTGAACCTGGCTGCAGGTCCAGGCTGCTGTGCAAGCAGCTAAAGGAGAAGGAAAAGGAATACTCTTGCTTTACAAATAAGGCAGGTTTAATAGTGGTTGAAAATTGAGGAAGGACAAAGGCTACACTGTAATCACACTGAGGGGTGATCTTAAAAGACAGTCTAGAGGGAAAATTTTCCCAATGGCTGGAGCTACAAGCTGTACACCTGGTCATCTGGTTATTAACTTTGTGTGGAAGAAGTGTCCCAGAGACAGAATTTTTGTGTCCATCCAAAATTCATGTGTTGAAGCTCTAACCCACAATGTGATGGTATTTGGAGATGGGACTTTTGGGACATAATTGGGTTAGATGAGGTCATGAGGGTGAAGTCTTCATGATGAGATTAGTGCCCATGATGGCTTTCTCTGTCTCTACATGCATCCCTGAGAAAAGGCCATGTGATAAGCACTCAACAAGAAGGCAGCCATCTGCAAGCCAGGAAGGGGGCCCGTACTAAGAACCAAATTTGCTGGCACCTCGTTCTTGGGCTTACCAGACTTTACATAACTGTGAGAAATAAATGTCTGTTGTTTAAGCCACCCATTCTCTCAAAATATATAATTCATTGAATAGGTTCTAGGTTTGAAAAAAGGCTGACATCCAGAAACTGGGCAAATGATCATAATTCTTTATTGGGGTCATCCTCATCCTCCTGATCATCCATATTTGATTTATTTTGGTTGTATGGATGGAACAATAGCCGTGGTATCTGCTACTAAGAAATCTTTCTTGCAATAACTATCCATAATCCTCATCAAGTTAGACTGGGGCTGCTACTCTGACCTTGTTGCTCATTCTGATAATTGTGCGCACCTGGCTTCTGAAGGTTACCCACCATCACCTGATCTTTACTGGGACCCTATTATTGCGATAGCCCAATTCTGTAGCAGCATCTTACTGGCTACATTGACCTTCAGACAGGCACCACTCAACTTCTGGGAATTACTGGTTTCCCTCTCAGGAGTTCATTCTTTACCACTTTGGTAGAGTGTCCTTCTGGCTCTCCTACAGAATATAGTCATTTGGGTGGGTTTTCAGGTTTTATGAAATACATTCACTCTTCCATATCCATTTCTCTAAGCACTTGAATCTCTTCTTCCACTGTCTTTATCTATCTATATTTAATTTTAAAAGAGTTTCTTTCTCTTTTTAATTTCTTTTTAATGGAGGTACTGGGGATTGAACATGGGACCTTGTGCATGCTAAGCATGCACTCTACCACTGAGCTATACCCCTACCCCTAGTTGACACATTTCACCTTGACTTAGTGTGGACCATCACCTTCTTCATGTTTCTAAAAGATATCCTACCAGCACATTAACACTATTCCAATGGGTTCTTGCCAGGCTATTAAATACTGTATTATACGAGAGTTTCCCCATATCTATAAAGTGTCCCTTATCCATTATTATGCTCTGCCTCCATTAATCTGACACTCTCAGAACCCAGTCCTATATAGTCTTAGAGCTCCCTTTGGTATATGTTAGCTTGATCTTGTAGCTCCTTTGGAGTATAGCCTGTTTCATCTACTAGCAGATTCAACATTTGTTCGACCATGTTATGTTGTGACTTAACCATAGCTATTGCTCAATTATATGGGAGGGTGAATGGGGACATATATTGAAGAGGATGCATGTTCTCATGCAAGGCAGCGATCTTTGCATAGCCTTCAAGCAAGTAGGGAGTATGTTATCTTTCTCAGGAAGGAATGGTTCACTTTGCAGACCCAGGGTTTCTGGGAAATTTGAGGAATCAAGATGTTTGAGTACATCAGTTCAGACATCCCCACTCAGTGCCCCAAGGTCCCACTCCATCCCAGTCAAGGCTCTAATCTTCATTAAGCCAACCTCCGGGAGCCTTGCAGGACATTAAGTCCTAACCAAACATCCATAAGACATTTGGTCCATGCTAAAATGTCCTTGATAAATGGTCCTGTCCAAAATGTCCACAAGACACTTGGTCTGCACCAAAAGGTTCTTGATATATGTAGGACCATTTAGTCCTGTCTAAAAAACCCATGAGACTTTTGGCCTATGATAAAAGATTCTTAGTATTTGTTCATATTTGGTTCTGTCTAAAATGTCCATGAAGATATTTCATCCACGCCAAAACCCCTTTATATTTCGTCCTGTCCAAAACCATTTGACATGGCCCAAATATGCCCATGGATGTTTTGGATAGGACCAAAGGTCTGCTAACCTCTAGAAGTTTAGAATTTAAGCTCATTCACTTATAATTAAGCTCTGGGTCTGAAAATCATCTTTTCCGACCTGCCTTCTGGTTGCAGAAGCAGGTCTCTTTATATGCTGCCAAGGAGATACACTGATTTTTACACTTAATTTTAATGGATATCTAATCACCCTCAGCCTTTGACTGTCTTTTTTCAATGTTTTCATTGTCCCCAGCATCATCTACCCATTCTATGGTTCTTATATTTATTATTTCCCCTGCATTTCTCAAACATCTGATATTTTGCATGCACCATGCATTCTCTTCCAATAGTGTACCAGTATTAGTTCACCATCAGTGAATGTTATCAATTGCACTGCTATCAGATTCTACCCACCACCAGTGACAATGTTCTTATTGCTGGCTTGCTTGTGGGTGAAGTGAGATGATTCAACTCAAAATACCATTTTACAGTTGGCTTTCTCACTCCTAGCACGAACAGTTGCTGGTTGGATTCCCCAAGAATCAGACTCTAAAATGGAGACTTGCATGTGAGTAGTTTATTGGAGAGTACTCTCTGAATCAACACTTAAGTCAGAAAGAAAGGAAGTAGGTTTGAATACATGAACTGTAATGTATTCATTACAGAGGCTTCAGCCAATCCCATGAGGAACATTGAGGCTGAGGTTACCTTTTAGAGTTGTCCTGAACTGAGACAAGGAAGTCAGGCCTTTATATCTCCACATGACCAGTTACTGGATACAAACTCTTCCCAGAAAGGAAATATGACTTAGGAAGGGTGACTTCCGCTGTGAGCAATCTCTGAGTGTCAAACTAAGGTAAGCCTTTAGCCACAAAGACTCCTGGCATCTGGAGAAAGGAGTACTTTAGTCATGAGGGCTGGAGATCAGAACTTCAACATCCACTCAATGCTCCATTAGAAGGTTTGAAACACAAACAACAAATTGTGAGTTATTTGCACTAAGGTTTAATGACTCTAAAATACCAGTGCTTTAACCAAATAAAAACAAAAGGCAATAACCACAATATAAAACTGGGGAAAGGATATGGAGAGAAAATTCATATCATGAATGGAAAAATATGTGAAAAATATATGAAAAATGTACAAATTTGCTAGTAATCTAAGATCCAAATGCACACACATACATATGTGTGTATATGTAAGTATGTAGTTAACAAGGATGAAAAAGATTAATATCACACAGTGTTAGGAGAGGAAATAGATTTTCTCCACATTGTTCTGTAAATTGGTGCCACCTTTTTGGAAGGATATCTATAAGTAATATGTATCAAAATATAAAATATGCATAACTTTTTATTCAGTTCATTACATTCCTAAGAATTTATCTCATGGAGATTATAGGACAAATGAGCAAAGATAAATATATATAGGGACTGAAAATCACAGCCTTGTGTACAAGAGAGGGCTTTTAAAATGACTTAATTGTCAATTAAGTGATTAGTAGTTTGAATACATTTATGACACTGCAAAACAAAGGAATGCTCTGAAGTTATTTTAGAAGTCTAAGATATGTCTGTCTTGACAGGAAAGATAGCCACAGAATTACTGAATGAAAAAAATCAGGCTGCAATGTACCAAGTTTAGTATTATCTCACTGAAATAAGCTGTTACTATAAAATTATATTTTCAATTTAATTTTAATTAATTTTATTAATTTAATTAATAAATAAATTTAATTTTTATTTTATTATTTGTACTTTTCTGTATTATTTCTATTTTCTAAAATGAGTATTTATTTTTTTAAAAGCAGAAATAAACTAATTTCATCATTAGCCTAACCATAGAATAAATCAGAAGTGGTGTCAAAAGACAGCTCCAAACCACAGGCACTGAGAAAAGCAGAAAAGAATAGTGGACAGCCTAGTAGACAGAGGGGAATCCAAAAAACTAGAAAAGGTAAATTATTCAAAAAGCACAGTAATCTAGGATTATTTTGTACAGGAGCAAATATAACACAATATTATAGAGAATAAAATAAGTGATACTCATAGGATGATTTTGAGTGACAAAGAAAACATTGAAGCCCATTTAATATTGCTTGCTAAAGAAGACAAAGAAATGTATACTTTAATTTTTTAAATTTTATTTTATTGAGTTATAGTCATTTTACAATGTTGTGTCAATTTCCAGTATAGACCACAATTTTTTAGTTATACATGAACATACATATATTCATTGTCACATTCTTTTTCACCGTGAGCTACCATAAGATCTTGTATATGTTCCACTGTGCTATACAGTATAAAATGTATACTTTTTAAATGGAGTTTCTACCCAGACAGTTAAAATAATAAAACATGGCAGTGCCTATAGGAGAAAGCTCAAGTTCTGTTGCAAATACCCTCTTGTGCAGCTTCTATTCACCGTAGAGTATTAGAAATGTTGATGAGTAATCCTGTCTTGAATAGAATATCGAGCTAACTCCTGATTATCCATGCGTGTGGGAACCAAGAACATTTAAATCATTAAATATTGTTAGGTTCTAGTCAAGTGGAATGGAGTGACTTAGAAATTTTTTTTTTGCCGGAGGTGAGGAGTGGCTCTGTTGCTAGTGAAATAAAGGGAGTAGGCAAGACAAATGGGTAATAACCTACGGAGGAAGGCATCCCTCTCTGAATAATCAGGAGCTAACTCAAAAACCAAATTAATAATATCCTAGGTTTTCTGAGAGGGAAGGACTATGAGAGGAGGCAGTCCATCCCTTCATAGTGGAGATGGGAGCAGGAGGTCCCTGAGAGTGGCAATATTTGGCCCTCTTAGTGAGTAGCTATGGGTCACTGAGTGCTCTCTAGGGCTTCTCTCTCACTTGCAGCTTGTGCAGGCTCACATTCCTCTATTTTTTCCCAGAAGCCCAGCAACCTTGGGCCTCCAAAGTCTAGCTGGGAATGGTGGGAGATACACGGGCCTGAGCCAAAGAAGTCAAGACTTCCTCAGTACATTCAGTCAGATAACAAAGAAGGTCACTATGGATTAATGCCAGTCTTGTATGACTTCTGGCACCATCTACAACAGATACAAGAGAAATAAATGGTGGAAAGAATCAAGCCCACCTGAAAAATCTGAGTTGGCAGAGACATGTGTGGAGAGAAGTCTTGAAAAACTCAACAGCATCCTGGATAAGTACAATATGGTGACTTTTGCATTTCATAAAATTAGATGTGACCTAACTCTGTATTTGGACAAAAAGGCAAAACATTAATGTTATCTGGAAGCCACTTGTATTAGTTTATTAGGGCTGCCATAACCAAGCTTCACAGATTGGGAGATTTAAAAAAAATAGAATTTTATTTTCTCACAGTTTGGGAGGCTAGAAGTCTGAGATGAAGGTGTTGGCAAGGTTGGTTCATCTGAGGCCGCAATCCTTGGCTTGGAGATGCTGTCTTTGCTCTCTCTTCTTACACAGTCTTTTGTACCTGTCTGTGTCCTAATCTCTTTTCATAATGACACAGGTAATACTGGATTAGGGCCCACCCATATAACCTCATTTTACTTTAATTATCTCTGTAAAGACTCTATCTTAAAATACAGTCACATTCTAAGGTACTGGGGGTGGGTGGTTAGGGTTTCAATATATGAATTTTGAGGGGTACAACTCAGCCCATAATACCATCCATAGAGCTTCTGTTATTTGTATGGACAAATAGACAAAGTGCACTGTCCTTCATGCTCCAGCTCTGAGCCACAGAGAAAAATACTGAAGACACAGGGAGAAACACTCATCTCCCCTTTCAGACCACTTACTCTTTCCCAGTGTGAGGATTTGCACCACTCTCCAGCTTATCACATAGGCCCTCAAGACTATTCACCTCAGAGTATTTAATAACTGTCCATCTGTGCTAGGCATTATGGGGAGCACAATGAGGAATATGGCCCTACAGTGACCCTCAAGTCGTTCATTGTCTTCTACATTGCTAAGAGCCAGATGAGCTCAAGAAGAGTGGGATGGATCAAGAAAGTTGTAGGGTCACTCAGAACAGGGAGAATGCAGTGGCTGCCAGGACAGATTCTGCCCCTGGAGCTAAAGACCCCAAACTCCGATAATAATGTAATTGAAGAATGAGGCAACTTGACTGCCAGAAATACAGGCGATTTTATTGGCAAAACATGCATCATTGCAATTAAAGTCCGGCAAAAGCCCATTCTTAAGCTGACCCTCAGAGAAACACAATTCTACGAAGAATTTACAAGCTTCAAAATCAAAATAATTTTCCATGGTCACGTCAATGGTTCTATGCCCCTCCCATTATAATAGACACAACCAAATGTCATGGGAGGAGAGTGGCTGGCCATTGGGGTGAATTAATGTGGAGAGAATCCTGTAAGACCAGCTGCTACAATTTTTGCCCTCTTCTGATATTATGAATATTCTGATATCCTGTTCATATCAAACAGAATATATATGATTCTTCTTTCCTATATATAGCTTTTGTTTTTACATTGAGTGGAAAAAATAACTGTGCCCAAGATCTGGAGACAAGTTGAATTACCAGAAACACCATGGTTCAGCTAGCTGGGAAGGAAAACTAAGGAAAACCAGAATGGAAATGTCTACCTATCTTTGGCTATACTGATTTGAAGAGTCTGGGTGCAGGATAGCATATCTGGAGTTTCAAGAATGACTAAATGGCCAATTTCATTTGAATATTAGACCTATGTATGATTTATAATATTACATCTCAAACAGAGACATGCCGCTCTGTGTTGGTGAGCTCAGGACAGGCTTTCCCTGGAGTTGGCTGGAGAGCAAGAGTGGCACCAGAGCAAGACCCATGGATTGAAAAGTATGAAATTCGGAGGCTAGCCTAGCATCTCAGCATCATCGGCCAAGGATTTGCACCATTTCTCTGATATGGGTTTGTTTTTCTAACAACATCATTAATTTTGGCATTCAGGAATATGAACTGAGATTCAACTGTGTGCCAGAATCTATGGATAAATGCTATTGAGAAAAATAAAGCAAAATAAGGGAGTTAAGGAGTATCTGGGAGTTGGGTAGGCCTTTTTTAAACTGAGGTCTCATAGGACACACTGATGAGGAGCCTGAGGGAGGTGAGGAAGTGAGCTATGTGGCTATTTGGGGAAAGACTGTTCTGTGCACAGGGAACAGGAAGTGCAAAACCCCTGAGGCAGGAGTACACCTGATGTGGATTAAGTACAGAATGGAGATCAGGGTGGCTGGACTCGATTGAACTCTAGGATGAGTAATTAGAGAGGTAAGAGAGTCAGAAGGAAGCCAGCTCATATCAGTTCACCTAGTCATCTGTAAGGATTTTGGCTATTGCTCTGAGTTTGGGGGCTCTTGAAAAGAAAAAAATGGCCTGATCTGATTTAGGTTTTTTAAAGGATCACCCAAGCTACAATGTGAAAATTAGTCTGCCATCACAAAAGGGCATAGATAGTGATATCACTTAGGAGACTATTGCCCAGGGAAGAGTTCATGGTAGCTGGGACCAGGATGAAGAGAATGAGAAGTAGATCGATAATGGGAAAATTGTCAAGGTTGAGCCAATAACATTTGCTGATGCACTGGGTAAATTTCTGCAGGTAAGATTTTTCTCTCCATTCACTGCATCACTTAAATTCTTGGTCTTTGCACAAAGGAGCACACCTGGAATTCCATGTCAGAAAGGGAATCCATGGGATCCTGTGCCTCTTAATTGATGACCTTGAAAACCCAGGATCTGAGGATGGATACTTAAACTGTGAAGCTTGCCTTATCTTGCAGGGCACATTCAATCTAGCTTCACTTGCACACTCTTAGTTTGAGCTCAATAACCATGTGGCATGCTTAATTCTTTGATAAATGCAGTTTTGTTCAGACTCTAGTGAAGCTGATAGGGAACTGAATTAAAGGCAGACAAGTAAAATTCTCAGATAATTTCCACTAGAGTAAGTATAAATTCAAGGAGGAAATGCAACATTATGAATTCTTCAAGGTCAAATATGCACATTTCAAGTAAAGGACTTGAGGGAAATCTCATAAAATGGACAAGAAGGGTCATCCAAACATGTGATAGCATCATGCAGCACTCCCCAAAAGGTGGAACCAGTGCTGCCAGGACTTGAGTGCAGTGGGAGTAACATGGTAAATGGCTTTTGTGTCAGAAGAATGGGCTTTTAAAAATTTCAAGAGGCCCTCTAAAAATAAAATAATTACTTCACAATAGAGACCTCATCTTGGTACACATTTCAAACATGTTTTATATTTTAAAAACTGAATAACAGTAGCCCACAATGTGGTCAGTTGAATGTTTCCCAAGTTTGACTAACAGTAAAGGAACTACAAATAGCCAGCCACGTGATGGTCAAAGTTCAAATCCAAGCTGTCAGGAGCAATGTGATAGTAACTCCATGCCAGGAAATGTTAGATCTTCATGAAGAAAGTGATTATGCTCTATTTTTTAGACCCTGACTAGATATCAATCTAAAAGACAGTAAGTGAAGAGGCAAGCACTTTAGGTGGTAGCCAAAGTAAGGACAAACTTTTGGTCAAAAGTACACAGGAGGAAGAGCATTCATATATGTGACCTTTGGAGAGGACTGAGAAAAAGGTAATGACATGAGGTCTCTGCAGAGTTTTGCTAAGTTGAAAAATAAGGGAGAAAGATCATACTCCTGCAGGACAATATGAAGAGTTTTGTTAACCCGCTCCCTCCCTAGTGGAATGGTAAAAAACTATACAACCAAAAGCAGCAGCAATCGTTTAAAGACTCTGGAAATGGTCCAAAGGGCAAAAACAAATGAAGAAACATCTATTTGACAATATCTACAAAAATTCCATAAGAAAAGCAAGAATCTGTGGTATTTAAATGAAGACTACTCCCTCTCTCCCACCTCCCTGTTCAGTGAGGCAGAGACTCTCAACACAGGAGATAACAGTAACAAAAACAATACCAAAGAACTAGAAAGGACAATTAAAACAGGCTCAGAGGACTACAGGTTTAGGAATTATTAGTCATGAATTTTAAATAACAATGTTTACTATGTTTAAGGAAATGAAACAATAGATTGAGAATTTTCTCTTTAGAAAATTAGTAATAATAAAAATAATACACAATGACTTTCTGGAACTGGATTTTGAGATTAAATTCAGTGAGGATCTCGTTGCAGGTAGAAAAATGGCATACTAGTAACTTATACTAAAATTATCTTTTATATTGCTTGGAGTGAGGCGCCTTTTGTAAGACTTTGGGAAATCACATATCTTTACCGCTTGATCAGTGTAGGAGTAATAATGACTATGTCTGTGAAGCAGGATGGTTAACTCTATTTTACCTCTGAAGGAAGAAATGTATTCTTGCCTCTGACTTCTTCCTTTATAGCATTATGTACCCAGTATAGGATGGTGAGTGACAATGGAGAGATTTTTTTAAACATTTTATTATGAAATTTTCAAATACACAAAGAGTTGAAAGAATTGTAAAATGGATGCATGTATTCTAGATTTGGCAATATTTATGAAATTTTAGAACTTCATAAATTAAAAAGGCGGCATAATCTTAAAATGTGCAAGAGACTATAACAGACTCTTCATAAAAAAGATAGACAATAACTATATAAAATGCTGGTCAAGCTACTTAGTAAACACAAGAATACAAATTTAAACCACCATTAAGATACTACAACATGGAAGGAGGGCTCCATAAACAAGGTAGATTCTTATCTGCATGGCATTGTATTTGCAAGTCTGAGAAAAGTTAACTGACTCCCTATCAAAGTTTTTTTATTTCTTTCTAGTTACATAAATGGTAAGCAGACAGAAGGCTGAACAAAATCCAGCAAGAAGTTGAACAATATTGGAAATAAATCATCAAGAGAATACAGGTTTATTTTTGGTAATCTAAATCACATTTAACATATTTATAAAATTTCAAAATAATGAAGGAAATCCATATTTGTTTCAGAGGGCTAGAAAGTATTCAAAGCATAAGTAAATAAATTATATTTCCACTAGCAAGAGAAAAACATGACTGCTATTTTGATATATACTTTCCCAGTTGTTTGTATGTCTACATGAACATATGTGTGTGTGCCCGTGTGTGTGTGTGTGTGTGTGCCACAGTCTTCCAATTTTGCTTTTAATTTGAATAAGTTTGAAATTTTGGGACATTTGTTATGCATAGATAATTTGAGTTTTAAATTTGGAATATAAAACTTATGCTTCTCGCCAGAATGAAATAATAGGGATCAAATGTACATGCCTACCTGAAACAACTGAAAAAACAGACAAAATATATGAAACACAACTTTTCAATTTTTTGGAATGAGGCAACAAAGGACACCGGTTTCTGATAGAAAATGAACGAATGAGGCAAGCCCTCCAACTGACCCCAGATGACTTCCTGGAGAGAGATTGCATACTGCAGTGCACAGTGGGGGAGCCTGATTGTCTCCTTGTGTTGAGGAGATGGAGCTGGGGGACGAGGGAGGCCAAGGAAGCTAGACGATGCAAGACAGGATGCTGGAGAGGAGAAAGGTGCACAGAGATCTCCTAAGTTCACATAGAGTTGGCTTAGTTCTTGTTCCCAGTAGTCAGAGTGGAAAACCTCCAAATTCATAGTGCATTGGTTAGAGTACTCAAAAGGATTTTGCCTTAGTAGTGAAGAAATATTGACCATAGATTAAACACTGCTCTCATCTTACCAACAAAGCTTAAAGCAAGAATCCAAAGAATCATACTATTTTCAAGTCACTTAACTGTGTCCCAGTTAACTCTTATAGAAACCATTTCAATGGGATTAAGCTACACAGCTTTAGTAGATTGTATTTGGTTCCTGTTGCTGCTGTAACACATTACCAAAATTATCAAGGTTTAAAGCAACACAAATTTATTCTCTGACAGTTCTAGAGGTCATAAGTTTAAAATAAGTCTTACAGAACTAAAATCAGTCCTGGTTCCTTCCAGCCTCTAAAGCTGCCAATATTCCTTGGCTTGTGGCCAAATCACTCCTATCTTTGTTTTTGTGGTCACAATGCCTTCATGTCTTTTTTTTTTTTTTTCAAACATCCCTCTATTTCCCTCTTGTAAGGACCCTTGTGATTACATGTAGCGCCCATCCACATAATCCAGTATAATCACAATATATCACATGATCCTTAATTTAATCACACCTGCAAGGTCCTTTTTGCCATATAAGGTGACATTCATAGGTTTCAGGGATTGAGACATGGGTATCTTTATGGGGGTTATTATTCAGCCTACCATACAGATTTTGGTTGAGATTAGGGAATCTGGACATCAGTCAAGGGGACTGTGTGCCATGTTGGGAACAGAGGCAAGAGGTGAAAGGAAAAATGAGTCAAGCTCCCTGCTCTTGTTGAGGGTGTTTGAACATGACCTAAGAATACTTCCAAAAGAAGGAAGCATGAGTGGAAAGATCAAGTCAGTTGGTGTTGAGAGGCTACTGGGTCAAGGGAGAGACCTGTTTCCAAGAAGAGTCTGAAGCAGACACAGGCTTGGGCAGACAGAGACAGGGATTGAGATCATCAAGAAGGAAGAATCTGTGCAAAATCCTTACTGGGGGGTAGGCTGGAAGAAGAATAACCAATTCTCTACTGAGAATAGAGAATAGATGAGTAGATAGGAAGCCAGTGTGTGCCTATGTGTGTCTAGTTCAGGGAAGGTGGCAATAAGGACTTTGGGAAGCAAGAAATGGGATGGTAAAGTGTGCTGGGGATGCAGAGGTTGGAGGTCACAAGTTGTTGACAGTACTGAAAAGCCACGCAGCAAAATTGACACTCAGGGTATTGGACAGAATGGAGTCTGAATCCGTATAAATACCTCTGCAGGAGCATGAGGAAGTCTACAGGCTTTCCCAGCCATACTAAAGAGGAAGCCTAGAGTTGTGTGGCTGGGTATCAGGACCGACTGCCCCAAGAAGAAGGACAGAGTACTATTGAGTGGACAGGATTCCAGGTTTAAGGTCCTGATTCTGATTTCAACCAGACTACTCTGCCTTCCTAATGTTCATGGAATGGATTTCTGTGGAAGGCTTCAGTTGAAATAAAAGATCCCACCTCTAAGATTTTGACAACCACAGTCTTCCAGTTAGATACAAGATGCATCACAGAGATTTTCCAGTTAGATATAGGATGAATAGGATGGATTCAAGGAATCCTAGTCTCCTGAGACCAATGTTGTCTCCAGCACCTTGCTCTGTTATGGGCAACTTGAGTTACTGCAGAGCTGCCAGCTGCCTGAAATGAGGTTAGAGAAGTTAACTAAGTGTCTGAGTACTGGTGGATGTATGCTCAACCTTGACAAGGATGCCAGGAGCACAGTATTAAAAGTAACCTGAGGTGGCATATATATGCCTATACTCAACTGTAAATCCCCAAACAGAGGAATATTTTCTGTGTTTCTTTAAAACATATATATATATGTTATACATATATATGTATTTATATATATATATGTGTGTGTGTGTGTGTGTGTATGTGTGTGTGTGTGTATATATGTGTGTGTGTGTGTGTGTATATATATGTGTGTGTGTGTGTGTATATATGTGTGTGTGTGTGTGTGTATATATATATATAATTACTGGACGGTCTCATTCACTGATTCAAAATGTGGAGGCTGCCTCCTGCCTGGGCCTTCTGCCTCCATGGAAGAAACACAAAGTGCTACAACTGCTCACATAACTCATAATTCCCATGGGAAACTACCACTGAGGGTGTCACTGTGGATATGTCTTCCTCAGGCCCCAAGACCATCTTGGAGGTGGGTATGCTCTCCACAGGATGGTCCGTGGTACTTCCTGTCTTGGGTTCCACATGTCCCTATCAGTTTGATAAGGAAGGGTGTCATCCCCATGGGTTTTCCATCTACCCTGCAAATATCTGCACATTGGGCCAATCTTGTATCCCAGACTATGTCTGGTGGCAACATGGGCCAGCCATTATAGCACAGGACACCTGTCCTTATTGTGCCAAGAACTCAGAAACCCTGGGAAGCAGCCTGAGCCAGAGACACTACCCGGACAGTTTTTCAAAGCATGTCCATACTCAGCCCTTTATCCGCAGAGTCTGAGGAGGTTAGTCCCTTGGCTTTCCCCTTCCAATTTCACCCTCCTTGCAGCTCTGCAGCCCCTTTCACGGCTCATGGGTATTCCTGGTCTATCTCAGCTGTCCCCAGTCACCAACCCCACTCACTCACAGAGCCCTGACCTCGCTGGAGGGCTGCACTGCACCCAGGGGGAAAGTCCCCAGCCCCCAGCAGGCATCACGGCAGCTCCCAGTCCTGAGACACTGGCGAGGGTGCACTGGACCGCTAGAATAGTCAAGAGATGAAGCTCCTCTGAATGATGCAGGGAGCCAGGTGTGCTGTTCCTGACAGAGGTAGGGAGACTCTAAGATTGGGGTGCAGTGTCTGGCATGCTGTTGGTCCGTTCACTCGATAGACCTGGCCGCTCAGACCACTCTGCAACTTCCAGCTGGGGAGGATGATCCAGAGATTTCCCCAGCCTGTTCCTCTTCCTTGTCCTGTATGCCTTCCGCTCCCCAACTTCTCTCCCTCAGGATCCTTTTCCCTACACTGAACTCTGGATTCAGGGCCCTGGCTGCCGGCCTGCCTGGGGGGTCTCTGGACTTGGCTTTGCACTTGGTCTCTCTTGTGGACTCTGCAATGGCTCTCACTGAGAGGATGCTCTCAGTGCCCCTCACTAGCTTGGGGTGTCCTGTCTGGTGCCCTTCCCTGCTCCTAGTCATTCTGACCAAACTGTCCCTTCTCAAAGTAAAAGGGAAACACCCTGTTGATATTTCAGAATTTTAATCATTTGTGATTTTTTATGAGAATATGAATTGGTATAGCAGTTTTGGAATAAAATTCCAGAAACATTTATAAATTGTTAAACTATTCACACCCTTTCCATGCTCTTCATTAGTATATATATAAAGAAAACATCCACATTAATCCAAGAATTCAAAGATGTTCATTTTGGGGAGGGTATAGCTCAGCGGTAGAGTGCCTGCTTAGCATGTACAAGGTCATGAGTTCGATCCCCAGTACCTCTGTTAAACAAAAACTGATAACAATAATAAATAAATAAATAAACCTAATTACTTCCCCCAAAAGCAAAACAAGAAAAATTAAAAATAAAAAAGATGTTCATTTCATTTTGTTAGTCATCAACAAAGGGAAAACAACTAACGTGTCCAACAGGAAGAGATTGTTTAACTAATTATGATATACACATACTTTAGCACTCCAGGGGGTAGTTTCAAAAGTGAGGTAGAGTTGTATGTGCTGTCATGGGAGGGTCCTGCCTTCTTTTTGTTAAGTGACAAAGGCTGGTGGCAGAGCAATATCACACGATTACTTAAGTATGCCAAATAAAACCACTAGGTTTTTTAGAATATATATATATTTGAAATATATATATATTATAAATATATATATATAGAATACATATATATATGAAAAAGCCCATAGGCAGCTCTAAAACAACTTACACTGGATTGTTAGTTGCAGTCATTTCTGAGTAGTGAGCTGAATTGTGGAGAAACTTTGAAAAGGGGATACTGTGATTTTTCTGTATTTTTAGACTTTTTTGAAATAGGACCCTATAAACTACTACCTTTGTAATTAAATGATTTATGTAAACCTAACAACAGAAGTAGCAGCTGTGTCAGTTAAAGTGACTGCTACCTGATGCAACAAACCCTGTATGTGAGATAATGTTTTGCCTATATTTTCTTCAAGGAGGTTTATTGTATCTGGTCTTATGTTTAAGTCTTTGATCCTTTTTGAGATGATTTTTGTGTATGGTGTAAGGGAGTGTTCTAGCTTCATTGCTTTACATGCTGCTGTCCAGTTTTCCCAACACCATTTGCTGAAGAGACTGTCTTTATTCCATTGTATATTCTTGCCTCATTTGTCGAAGATTAGTTGACCAAAAGTTTGTGCGTTCATTTCTGGGCTCTCTCTTCTGTTTCATTGGTCCATATGTTTGTTCTCCTAGGGCAGTCTACCCAAGCAATAGAAATAAAAGCAAGAATAAACAAATGGGACCTAATCAAACTTACAAGCTTCCACACAGCAAAGGAAACCATAAGTAAAACAAAACAACAACCTACGGAATGGGAGAAAATTTTTGCAAACGATGAAACCGACAAAGGCTTGATTTCCAGAATATATAAGCAGCTCATACGACTTAGTAAGAAAAAAAACAAACAACCCAATTCAAAAATGGGCAGAAGACCTAAACAAGCAATTCTCCAAGGAAAAAAATGCAAATGATCAATAGGCACATGAAAAAATGCTCAATATCACAGAGAAATGCAAATCAAAACTACAATGAGGTATCACCAGCCAGAATGGCCATCATTCAAAAGTCCACAAATGACAAATGCTGGAGAGGCTGTGGACAAAAGGGAACCTTCCTACACTGCTGGTGGGAATGCAGTTTGGTGCAGCCACTGTGGAAAACAGTATGGAGATTCCTCAAAAGACTAGGAATAGACTTACCATGGGACCCAGGAATCCCACTCCTGGGCATATATCCAGAAGGAAGCCTACTTCAAAAAGACACCTGCACCCCAATGTTCACAGCAGCACTATTTACAATAGCCAAGACATGGAAACAGCCTAAATGTCCATCAACAGATGACTGGATAAAGAAGAAGTGGTATATTTATACAGTGGAATACTACTCAGCCATAAAAACCGACAGCATAATGCCATTTGCAGCAACATGGATATCCCTGGAGAATGTCATTCTAAGTGAAGTAAACCAGAAAGAGAAAGAAAAAAACCATATGCGATCACTCAAAAGTGGAATCTAAAAAAAAAAAAAAAGAACATAAATACAAAACAGAAACAGACTCATAGACATAGAATACAAACTTGTGGTTGCCAAGGGGGTGGGGGGTGGGGAGGGACAGACTGGGATTTCAACATTTGTAGATACTGACAGGCATATGCAGAATAGATAAAGAAGATTATACTGTATAGCACAGGGAAATATATACAAGATCTTGTGGTAGCTCACAGTGAAAAAGAATGTGACAATGAATATATGTATGTTCATGTATAACTGAAAAATTGTGCTCTACACTGGAATTTGACACAACATTGTAAACTGACTATAACTCAATAAAAAATGTAAAAAAAAGAACAACTCGGTACACTTTCTCTCTTAGAGGAACTATTATTTAATTTCAATGTGGGGGAGCCTTCCCCAGCTGGATGGAACTCAGAGTTCCTAGAATTTGAGTCAAAGACCAACTCCATCCTCCCTGCTCTGGCTGCTCTTCCATGCAAACTATGATTTTCATTCATTTTACTCCCATCAAAGATACAGCCCTTGCTTACATCTGTCCAAACTGTACTTAAGATTATCTAACTCAAATGTCCTTTAAATGCAGTGGGTTCTGGCTTTCCACGGCCAGGGAAAAGAGTGTCAGTCTAGAGGGTACCACTTCAAAGCAGTATCATCATGTATCTCCAGAAATCCTTGCAGATGATGTGTATAAAGCAACTAGTCCATGCACTGTATTCAGTTGCACTGGAACAAGAGTGTAGGGCACCTACCCCATCTGTCCCAGGTGGAGATTTCTCTCTGTTTTTTCCACCATCCGAAAAATAACTGCTAAGTGCAAGTTTCTATTCCAGGCTTTCCTGTCACCCCTAAGACACAGTGTCTGCAAGTCTGGCCACTGCCACCACCCAGCTTCATTACACCCAGCTCCTCCAGAAGGAATTGCAGTTTCCCAAAGCTCCAAACTGCCCTGGCTTGGGGCATTTACTTTTGAGTATTACCTGTAGCCCCCACTTTTTCATCCCTTTTTTTACATGTTATTTAGTACTTAGGTCTTAGTCCTTAGTTAGAACTTAGAGACTATCTCACCATTTTCCTGATATGAGTGCTGCTCCTAGACCCCAACTTTATGGATGGGGGTGTCTTGCTTATCCCAGTGTCCCTCCTACTTACACAGGGTCAATCCCTAATTAATGACTGCAGAATAAAAGAGCCAATGAGTAGGGAGTCTTATTTATTAAGATTTAATATCTCCTACATTCTTCAATAATCCAAGCATATCCAGGTATGTATCTTTTAATTTTACAGAACAACACAATAAAAGGGATAAGGGAAGGCAAGAATTTACCATTTTTTTCTTTTTTTCTCGATTCCTCTATTTACCAGCTATTTTAGTGCAGTCTTCTTTCACATTTCCAAGGAAAGTTCTTTTCCAATGCCATGTTATGTTGTTCAACATCACAAAATAAGATGGAAAGTTTCCCAATTAATTTTACAAAATAGCAAAATGTAGAAAATGTTAAAAGCAGCAAGAGAAAAGCAACTTGTTACCTGTGAGGGAGCCTCCATAAGAACAATAGCAGATTTTTCAGCAGAAATTTTACAGACCAGAATACAGTGACATGATATATTCAAAGGACTGAAAGGAAAGAAAAACTTCCAAGCAACAATATTCTACCCAGCAAAGTTATCTTTCAGAATTGAAGGAGAGAGAGTTTTCCATTCAAGCAAAAGCTAAAGGAGTTCATTACCACTAAACCAGCCTTATGAGAAATGTTAAAGGGACTTCTTGAAGCTGAAATAAAGGTCGCTAATTAGTAACAAGAAAACATATGAAAGTATAAATCTCATTGTAAATGTAAATATATAGTAAAGGTAGTGGATTAATCATTTATAAAGCTAGTATGAGGGTTAAAAGACAAAAGTAGTACAAAATAACTGTAGCTACAAAATAGGCAAAATACTCACTTCTTGCATAAACAGCAACGCATTTGTGGTCAACGTCATTTGTAAACTCAGAATTTGAACTTAATTAAACTTTCTATTAATAGGAACAACATTTGAAAAATACCAAAAGAGAAAAAATAATCTCCAAATTACTCTTATATACCAGAAACACAAAGGTGTTATATACTCAATCCTCTCAAGCCCCATCCTGCCTCTTCACTACTTAGAATGGTGACTATTCTCTTCAAACTGAGTGAATAGTCTGCCTCAGACTTCACTTGTGGCGACAGAAGCTGTTGGGTGTGACCCTGGCCCTGGCCCTACCAGTGGCTCTGACCCTACCACTGGCCCTGACCCTACTACTGGCCCTGGCTGCAACTCTGGCTTGAGATCTCTTTTCCTCATCTCTCAAAGCATCCTCATACAAGATAGGAAAGGCATTGGGGATGGTACCATTTATTTTGGCCAAAAGCTCTAGGATTTTCATCTTGCTGGTCTCTGCGTGGGCCCGGGGACCCCACAGGAACTCGTGGCGAGCGGGATCGCTGTTGGCCACCTGCCGGTACTCCAGGTACCCCTCCTGCACCCACACTTTGGTGATGAGTTCCCTGGGCTCCCCATAGATGAAGTGCTTCCTCCCAGCACAGAGCCCCATCACACTCAGCACTTCCCAGATGTTCTCCTCAGGGGAACAGTTGCCATCCATGAAGATCACACTCAAGATATTTATAAGGAGGCCAGTCTTGGGTACACTTTGGTCATCACTCAGCATCCCATTGTAGGTGAGGCCCAAGGTGTTGACCAGGACATAAGAGTGGCTGATGGGGTCCAATTCTTTCACATCAATGCCAAAGACCAGCTGGAGGCACTCAGAGGCTTGGCTGAGGATCACAGGGAAGTGGTCCTGGTAATCTTTGATTACAATAAGCATTTCTACTTTTGTGATTAGCTCTTTTGTGTGATATTGAGGAGCAGGAACCCCACTAGATCAGCCACCTTATCTTCTATGGCATCTTTAAACAAGGACCCAGTGACTGGCAGGGACTGCAAAGTGCTTGGGCCCTTCCCATCTTGGCTGCTGGAGCCCTGATCTGATTTGATTGATGGTGTGACTGCCATGGCAATGTGGGAGGAGCAGACTCTCTGAGAACCCTGGAGAAGACTTGGTGTCCCAACAGCACCAGAAACCTCCTTTATGGTGCTTGGGATGAGAAAATGGGAAGATAAGAAGGAGGAGGGAGAGGAGGAGGAAGGGGAGGAGGGAGAGGAAGAAGAGGAGGTGGTGGAGAAAGACGAAGAAGTACTGGTGGAGGAAGAGGAGGAGGAAGAGGAACAGGAGGAGCCGGAGGAGGAGGAGGAGGAGGGAGAAGAAGAGGAGGAACAGGGGGAGGAAGGAGAGGAAGGGGAGGAAGAGGAGGAGGATGAGGAGGAGGAAAAGGACGAGGCTTCCTCCTCCTGAGACTCAGGAATGAGTGCGCTCAAAAGGCTCCACACCCTGCTTTCAGACTGAAGACCTTCCTGAAGCATGCAATGCAAACACTTGGTGTAACACCAATGCTTTGGAGTGGGAAGCATGATAACTCCTGTTAGCAAGAGTATGGACAGAAGGTGGGCAACTGGATCCACAGGCCTGGGGGAGAGAGGGAGTGTCAGCGGCTCAGGCTGAGAAACCCACCGTGGGGGGCTCTGACAAAGGCCACTTACTGGTCTCCTCTTCAGGGGTGCCCTCGGCCTCACAGGGGCTCTCCTCCTGGTGGACGGTCGTCTGTGAACCTGACGTGGGAAGTGAGGCGGCTCCTCAGGGTGCAGCCAGCACAGCCCGAGGTTCTGGGGGCGACAGGGGGTGTGTGGAGTGGACGTTGGCCTTGTAGGGTCCCCTCTGTTCCGGGAGCCCCCGGGTACACACTCAGGGCCCACACCTCACCTTCAGTCCTGGCACTGCCAGCCTCCTGTGCTCTGTGACCCGAGAACACGTGTCTCAGACCTAGGCCTTCCCGGTGTCTGGAGCCCCTGGGAGAGAAAGGAGGGGAGACCTCGGATCTACACTGTGGCACAGCCCTGGACCCGCGTGCTGGCAGGAGGCCTGGGCTCTGGCAGGTTCCCACTCTTCTAGGGTGGGAGGTCCTGTCCGCGCTAACTCAGGGTCCTCACCGCGACTCCAAGCGGGACCTGGGATTCTGCTCTGCAACCACCTGAGGGCCCCATCCTGATAGTAGGTCCCCGGTCTCTCTGAGCCCTGGATGCCGAAGTCAGGACACACCACGTGTGCTCATCCCGCATTGAGGCCTCCCAGGGCTGACAGCAGGGGCAGGATCGGTTGCGTCCCCTCTGTTCTGGGATCTCGGGTCCCTCACTCCTCCCTCGGGGTCACCTTGACTCCTGGCAGGACCTGGGATTCCCCTCTCAGCCCACCTGAGGCCCCGCCCGTCATACCAAGACCCCAGTCCCTCTGAGACCCGCATTTCAGGAACTGCTGCCCGAGGTCCTCCTGCCCCATGGCCTCCCACGACTGACTCTCTTCTGGGGTCCAGGGTCCCTGAATGCAAACTCGCGGTCGTCACCTTCACTCCCGGGCGGCCCTGAGATTCTCTCCTCCGCAGACCTGAGGCCCCCTCCCTTTCACTATGTCTCCAGTCTGTCTGAGACTCGAATGCGGAAGTCAGGACAAACCACGTGGGCCTGTCGTCCCCTCGGGGCGCCGGACAGCTGAAAGCAAGGGCGACTCTCTGTGGGATGGCCACTTTTCTGGGTTCAGGGGCCCCTCCTTCCTGCTTGAGGGTCCTCACTTTGACTCAGGCGGCATGTAGCCTCCCCTTGGAGCCCCCGAGGCCCCGCCCCTCATCCCAGGACCCCAGTCCCTCAGAGACCCGGATGTCAGGAAATGCCGCCGGTGATCACCCTGCCCCTAGGCCTCCAAGGTCCAACACTGTCTTGGGGTCCAGGATCCCTCCGTTCTCCCTCGGGGTCCTCACTTTGACTCAGGCGGCATGTAGCCTCCCTTTGGAACCCCCGAAGCCCCGCCCCTCATCCCAGGACCCCAGTCCCTCCGAGACCCGGATGGCGGGAAATGCCGCCGGTGCTTATTCCGACCTATGGCCTCCCAGGACCGACTGTGTTTTGGGGTCCAGGGTCCCTCACTGCTCGCTCGCGGTCGTCACCTTCACTCCCAGTGGGACCTGGGATTCTCTCCTCTGCAGATCTGAGGGTCCCCCCCTCATCTCACACGAAGTCCCCGGTCTCTGTGAGACCAGGGTGCCGCAGTCACGACACAACACGGGGGCCTGTCCTGCCCTCGGGCCTCCGGACAGCTGATAGCAAGGGCCCCTTTCTGTGGGATGGCCTCTTTTCCGGGTTCGGGGTCCCCTCAGTTTTCCCTCAGGGTCGTCACTTAGGCGTCGTGTCGTCTAGCCTCTGGCCACCCGAGGCCCCGCCCCTCATCGCAGGACCCCCGTCCCTCGGAGACCCGGGTGTGAGGAAGTCAGGGCCCCACGAGTGCTCATCCCACCCAGGCCCTCCCAGGGCTGACAGCAGGGGCGGGGATCTGTGGGGCCCATGCTGTCCTCCGTCAGGGTCCTCACCTTGAGCCCCGGCGGGTCCTGGGACGCCCCCTTGTTGAGCCGAGCCCACACCTTCACACCAAGGCCCTCACTGCCCAGAGACCCCCAGGGGCGTCTGTGGACTCACAGCAGGCCACCAAGCCCAGGGCTTCCCAGGACTGTGGACGCCAGGCGCTGAGATGGATTCCCCGGGGGTCCCTCAGCCTTCCCTCTGCTCCTCACCTGGGCTCCAGGCTGGGCCTGGGCCCCTCCCTCTGCCCACCTCAGTTTGCTCCCCTTGGACCCAGGCCCCTCCACAGCCAGGACCCCCGAGAGGGAAGCGGGGGTGGGGGTTGGGGCACTGATCCCCGCAACCCTGCCTGCGGTCTCCCAGGGCTGACAGCAGAACCGACCTGGATTCCCTGCAACCCGAGTCCCTCCACACGGTTCTACCTTGACTCCTGGCAGCGCTGGGCTCCTTCCCTGTGCAGACCTGAAGCCGGCCTCCCTCACCCAGGCCCTCACCTCTCTCACCCCCCAGGGAGGGGGCATCAGCGCCCGTCACATCCGGACCCCGTGCCCGGGGGTCTCCCAGGGCTGTCGGGAGGGCCGGAGGTGGATTCCCTGTTTGGAATTCAGCCTCGGTGGGTGTTTCCTCCCTGCGATGTCCAGGACCATTCCTCATCTATGGCTTTGGATTCTGACCATCGAGGGGAGCTGACCCATCAGTGTAAGTGTCCAGCAGACCGTTTCCAAGAACACACCCCAGTAAATCCTACCCCAAGTTTGGGGCGGTTACCAAACCTCTTCAACTATATATGCCAGGACGGAGTACACTGTGAGCCACGTCAACCGCCACTCCTCCCTGCAGTTGGAGCATTCTGAGTGTCCTAGCAGCTCAGGCAGGATAACCAGGTCTCTAAGCATCCCTGAACAAAGTACACCTTCCCCCCTCGCCCAGGAGATGTATCCACGATCCCAGAGGGACTTCTCAGAGCAATCTCCCACCTGACACGTTCCTCTCACCACTAACAAGCGCCGTCTGCACGTCTGCCTGCCGCCACCACCCAGCTTCATTACCATCACCTCCCACAGAAGGACCTCCCCCCCAGCTTCCCAAAGCCCCGAACTGCCCTGGCGCTGGGCACTTACACTTGGGTGCTCTCTCCCGGACCCCCACCCCGTCGCCCTATTTTTATTTGCCCTATGGGACTTAGGAGACCTTTCACCAACTTCCCGATGTGACTGTGGCTCCTAGACTATCCTAGGTGTGGGCTGTCCTGCTTTTCCGAGTGTCCCCACTGCTAACACCGAGCCCTCCAGAGAGCAGAGGCTCGGTGAACGTCTGCGGATGAACTGAGATGGTGAGCAGGGATCCTACTGATCCAGGTTGATTTTCTCCTACTTTCTTAACTAAGCCAGACAAATCCAGGTTATACACACATAATTATAATTTTATAGACTGACAGAAGAAAAGGGATAAGGAGCCAATAATTACCTATCGTTTACTTTTACTTCTCTCTTTCTTGACCCCACCGATTTTAGTGCTGATCACTCTCACATTTCCAAGTAAATTTCTATTCCGATGCGGTGTTACCTACTTTGGCATGACACAGTATGATGGAAACTTTCCCAATTTGTTTTACAAAATAGCAAAACTCAGTCTTGGGCTGCCTAAGTACCAGTACGTGTATAATCAATATCATTCACAAACTAAGATACTGAAGCTTATTTAATATTATTATTAATATACAGAAATCTGTTGCATCTTATACACTAACAAAGGAGTATCAGAAAGAGAAATTAAGGAAACAATCCCATTTACCATCACATCAAAGAGAATAAATAATCTAGTAATAAACCTAGCTAAGGAGACCAAAGACCTGTACTCCAATAACTACAAGACACTGATGCAAGAAGCTGAAGATGACACCAACAGATGGAAAGATATACCGTGTTCTTGGATTGGAAGAATCAGTGTTGTTGACCAAACAACCCAGTGACCATACTACCCAAGGCAATCTACAGATTCAAAGCAATCCGTGTCAAAATAAAAATGGCATTTTTCTCAGAACCAGAACAAATAATTTAAAAAAGTGTCTGGAAAAAGAAAAGAACCCCAATAGCTAAAACAATCTTGGGAATGAAGAACAGAGCTGGAGAAATCATGCTCCCTGACGTCAGACTATACTACAAAGCTGTAGTAATCAAAACAGTGCGGTTCTGGCCCCCAAACAGACACACAGATCAATGGAACAGGATAGAGAGGTGAGAAGTAAACCCACACACTTACCGTCAATTAATGTACGACAAAGGAAGCAAGGATATTGAATGGAGAAAAGACAGTCTCTTCAATAAGTGGCTCTGGGAAAACTGGACAGCTACCTGTCAAACAATGAACTTAGAACATTCTCTAACACCATATACAAAAATAAACTCAAAATAGATTAAAGATCTACATTTAAGACTGGATACTATAATACTCCTAGAGGAAAACATAGGCAGAACACTCTCTGACATAAATTACAGCAATAACTTTTTGGATCCATGTCCTCAAACAAAGGAAATAAAAGGAAAAATAAACAGCGGGGACCTAATTATACTTAAAAGCTTCTGCACAGCAAGGGAACCCACTGACTAAATTAAAACAACAACCTACTGAAGGGGAGAAAATATTTGCAAACTTTACAACTGACAAGGGAGCAATAACCACCATATATAAACAGCTCATACAATTCAACATCAAAAAAACAAATGACCCAACTAAAAACGGGCAGAACAACACAATAGACATTTGTCCAAAGAGGAAATGCAGGTGGCCAGCAGGCACGTGAAAAGATGCTCAGTATAATTAACCATCAGGGAAATGCAAATCAAAACCACAATGACATATCACCTTATACCTGTCAGAATGGCTACCTTCAAAAGGAACGCAAATAGCAAATGTTGGCGAAGATGTGGAGAGAAGGGATCCCTCCTACACTGTTGGTGGGGATGTAAATTGGTGTGACCACTCTGGAAAACAGTATGCCGTTTCTCAAAAAACTAAAACTAGAACTACCAAGTGACCCAGCAATTCCATTCCTGGGTATACATCTCAAAAAAAAAAAAAAAACAAAAAAAAAACCAGATACTAATTTGAAAAGATACACGCACCCAATATTCATAGCAGCGTTATCTACAATTGCCAAGATGTGGAAGGAACCTAAATGTCCATCAGCAGATGAATGGACACACACACAGACACACACACACACACACACACACACACACCCCGGAATACTACTCAGCCATAAAAAACAAAATTTTGCCGTTTGCAGCAAGATGGATGGACTTGGAGGACATTATGCTAAGTGAAATAAATCAGACAGAGAAAGACAAATACTGTATGATATCAATTTATATGTGGACTCTAAAAAATACAACAAACTAGTGAGTATAACAAAGAAGAAGCAGGCTCATAGAGAACAAACTAGTGATTACCAGTGGGGAGGGGTGAGGGGCAAGGGGCAATATAGGGGTGAGGGAGTGGGAGGTACAAACTATTGGGTGTAAGAAGGTTCAAGAATGTATTGCAGAACAAGGGGTATATAACCAATATTTTCTCATAACTGTAAATAAAATGTAATCTTTAAAAAGACTGTATAATAAAATAAAGTATATTGATATTTATTAAAACGAATAACATCTGAAACATCACTAAAGGAAATGAAGATGAACTTCCATATCATTGTAGAGAACAGGAGCCCAGAGATGCTGTACACCGTGTCCCCCCCACTGGCCCGGGCCCTCACTACCTAGGAGGCTGACTGCTTCCTCCTCAGACACACAGTGAAGAGTCAGCCTCACTTCCTGCCCGGCAGGAGAAGCTGCCGGACAGGGGCCTAGAAGGAGCCCAGCTGCAAGTCTGGCTCAGGCCCCCTCTTCCTCATCACTCACTCGCTCTTCAGACAGGGACGGGAAAGAACTGGGACCCCTTCTATTGATCCTGAGGAAATGTTCCAGGACTTGCAGCTTGCTGGTCTCCGTGTAGGCCCGGGGACCCCACAGGAACTCGTGGCGAGCGGGATCGCTGTTGGCCACCTGCCGGTACTCCACGTACCCCTCCCGCACCCACACGTTGGTGATGAGCTCCCTGGGCTCCCCATAGATGAAGTGCTCCCTCCCAGCACACAGCCCCATCTTGCTAAGTGCTCCCCAGACTGCCTCCTCAGGAGCAAAGTCGCCCTCCAGGACAATCACACCCAGAAGTATCAGCAGGAGGCCAGTCTTGGGAATGCTCTGCCCATCGTCCTGCATGCCATCGTAGGTGAGGCCCAGGGTGGGGACCAGGACATACAAGTGCTCCCTGGGGTCCACCTCCTTCACATCCACCCCAAAGACCAGCTGCAGACACTCAGAGGCTTGGCTCAAGACCGCAGGGAAGTGGTCCTGGTCATCTCTGAGGACCGCATTCAGCATTTCCTCTTTTGAGGTCGGCTGCTTTGTGCGGTACTTGTGGAGCAGGAAGCCCATCAGGTCAACCATCATCAAATGTAATGCATCGTGGAGCCGGGACTCGGCATCTGCCGGGTCCTGCCCGGTGCTGGGCCCCTCCTCACCTTGGCTTCTGAGGCCATTGTCTTCCGACTGGCTCCAGGGAGGGGCTGCCACGGCTGTGGGGGAGGGGCAGACACCCTGAGGGCTCTGCGCGGGACTGGGTGTCCCAGAATCAGCCACCTCCTCGCCACTGCCCAGGAACAGGACTGAGTAGGAAGACGAGGAGGAGAAGGAGGAGGAGGAGGAGGAGGAGGAGGGAGACAACGGGGATGCGCCCTCCTCCTCCTCAACCCAAATGTCCTGCTCATCCTCGGAATCCTCAGCCTCTCTTGGGTCGTGAAAGTCGGCTTCAGTGTGGTGGAGGTCACGCATCTGAACGGGAGGCACGGTGAGTGGTGTCGGGCAGCTGAGAGCAGCGAGGGCAGGGGTGACAGATGGGGACCCACGGGCCTGGGGAAGAAAGGGAGTGTCAGTGGCCCGGGCTGAGAAACCCACCGTGGGGGGCTCTGACAAAGGCTACTTACAGGTCTCCTCTTCAGGGGTGCCCTCGGCCTCACAGGGGCTCTCCTCCTGGTGGACGGTCGTCTGTGAACCTGACGGGGGAAGTGAGGCGGCTCCTCAGGGTGCAGCCGGCACAGCCCGAGGTTCTGGGGGCAACACGGGGTGTGTGGAGTGGACGTTGGCCTCGCGGGGTCCCCTCTGTTCCGGGAGCCCCCGGGTACACACTCAGGGCCCACACCTCACCTTCAGTCCTGGCACTGCCAGCCTCCTGTGCTCTGTGACCCGAGAACACGTGTCTCAGACCTAGGCCTTCCCGGTGTCTGGAGCCCCTGGGAGAGAAAGGAGGGGAGACCTCGGATCTACACTGTGGCACAGCCCTGGACCCGCGTGCTGGCAGGAGGCCTGGGCTCTGGCAGGTTCCCACTCTTCTAGGGTGGGAGGTCCTGTCCGCGCTAACTCAGGGTCCTCACCGCGACTCCAAGCGGGACCTGGGATTCTGCTCTGCAACCACCTGAGGGCCCCATCCTGATAGTAGGTCCCCGGTCTCTCTGAGCCCTGGATGCCGAAGTCAGGACACACCACGTGTGCTCATCCCGCATTGAGGCCTCCCAGGGCTGACAGCAGGGGCAGGATCGGTTGCGTCCCCTCTGTTCTGGGATCTCGGGTCCCTCACTCCTCCCTCGGGGTCACCTTGACTCCTGGCAGGACCTGGGATTCCCCTCTCAGCCCACCTGAGGCCCCGCCCGTCATACCAAGACCCCAGTCCCTCTGAGACCCGCATTTCAGGAACTGCTGCCCGAGGTCCTCCCGCCCCATGGCCTCCCACGACTGACTCTCTTCTGGGGTCCAGGGTCCCTGAATGCAAACTCGCGGTTGTCACCTTCACTCCCGGGCGGCCCTGAGATTCTCTCCTCCGCATACCTGAGGCCCCCGCCCTTTCACTATGGCTCCAGTCTGTCTGAGACTCGAATGCGGAAGTCAGGACAAACCACGTGGGCCTGTCGTCCCCTCGGGCCGCCGGACAGCTGAAAGCAAGGGCGACTCTCTGTGGGATGGCCACTTTTCTGGGTTCAGGGGCCCCTCCTTCCTGCTTGAGGGTCCTCACTTTGACTCAGGCGGCATGTAGCCTCCCCTTGGAGCCCCCGAGGCCCCGCCCCTCATCCCAGGACCCCAGTCCCTCCGAGACCCGGATGTCGGGAAATGCCGCCGGTGATCACCCTGCCCCTAGGCCTCCAAGGTCCAACACTGTCCCGGGGTGCAGGATCCATCCGTTCTCCCTCGGGGTCCTCACTTTGACTCAGGCGGTATGTAGCCTCCCCTTGGAACCCTCGAAGCCCCACCCCTCATCCCAGGACCCCAGACCCTGTGAGACCCGGATGTCAGGAAATGCCGCCGCTGGTCACCCTGCCCTAAGGTCTCCAAGGACCAACACTGTCCCGGGGTGCGGGATCCCCTGTTCTCCCTCAGGGTCCTCACTTTCACTCAGGCAGCACTGGCCTCCCCTTGGACCACCCGAGGCCCCGCCCCTCATCCCAGGACCCCAGTCCCTCCGAAACCCGGATGTCAGGAAGTCAGGACCCCACGAGTGCTCATCCCACCCAGGCCCTCCCAGGGCTGACAGCAGGGGCGGGGATCTGTGGGGCTCCTTCTGTCCTCCCTCAGCGTCCTCAGCTTCAGCCCTGGCGGGTCCTGGGACGCCCCCTTGTTGACCCGAGCCCACACCCTCACACCAAGGCCCTCACTGCCCTGACACCCCCAGGGGAGTCTGTGGACGCACATCAGGCCACCAGGCCCAGGGCTTCCCAGGACTGTGGACGCTAGGGGCTGAGATGAATTCCCCGGGGGTCCCTCAGCCCTCCCTCTGGTGTACACTGTGTAACATGGGCCTCCTTCCCTTTGTGGACCTGAGTCTGCACCTCTCAGACCAAGGCTCTTAACCCCTTAGTTCTCTGAGGAGGTGTGGGGGAGGGCAGGAGAGTGCAGTTTCCTGCATATCAACATCAAACACAATTTCTGGCATGTTAATACCTGCCTCATCCATCCCACGCTGTTAAAAACCCAAGTCTGGATACTGTAACTTCTGAGATGAACCAACCTCCTGTCCCCAAGATTTGAAATAAAACTTAGATACTCAGTTGAGCAAATCTGTTCACTGAATACAGCCTGAATGCAGTGATTGCAACCTGGAAAGCATAAAACTGAGGAGAGCTATATGGGCCCTGTGCAAAGGAGTGGGATTGGAAGTTTCCCTGGTAGTAGCCAAGAAGTGAGTGGTTTTCAAGATGCATAAGAGAAATTTTTAGGAGGGACATGGGAAGATTCACATCTCCACAGAAACTTAAGTACATCTGTATTACCTTGGAGGGATTTTAGGTAAGACATAGAAATCTGTTAATAGTAAAGGGTGAAAGAGAACAGAATGAACCACTGAAATGGCTGGCCTTGGGGAAAGGTTTGGTGGAAACACCCTTTCTCTGCCATGCGACTCCCTAGAATTGACCATCGGATGGTAAGAAGCAGTGATTAGTCAGTTTGAGAAGGGTTTTTAGGGGTGTTAAAGAAATGGCTCTATTTCTCCAATCAAAGGCCTCCCTCCCAACCCCCATGAGTGTGTCAGGATGGTGCTTTATGATGTCTAATGTACATTTGCCCCCCCAGCATCTTCCCTACCCAAGGACATGTCAGGATGGTACTTCATGATGCCTAAGCCTCTCCCCCAGGGCTACCATTGGCTGGGGGAGACCTTACTAACCAAACAAAGTGTGTGGCCCTTCATTGTCCAAGAGAGGGGTATGTATAGGCATGTCAGGAGTTCTGGGGTAGACCACTGGAAAATTTTGATATGGGGAAGGTGACCGGGAAACCACAAGTCCCTAGTACAGTTATGGAACAACTGATCCCGAGCACCAAAAGGAGGAAGTAGAGGAAAATGCCCTGTCAACCCAGGTCCGGAGGCAGTGTCAAGGTGAGATGACCCCATCCAATCTCCTCCTCCTCTTCCTCATTAACACTTCTCCAAAACCCCTACCGTGTTCTTGTCTGGCAGACTGCCCCTCCTCAGCTCACTTCCTTTCTCATGATGCCCTTGTTCTCATTCATTCCCCCATCATCTTCCCCCAAACCAATGTCCTTCTGTGTTCACCTTGTTGTCCCTCCATGTTTCCAAAACAACCACGGGGGTAAAAAGTCTTCTTCAAGGAAGTTCAAGAGAAAAAAGCTCTCCAATAACTCCTACGCCTTCAATGTGGGGTCATTTTCACAGGCCAGATGAGGAACTGAATCAAAATGAACCAGAGCATGATCAAGAGAGTGTGGAAAAATCCACCACTTCAAGTGATGACCTGGGCAGCTAGTAACTTCAGAGCAAGGCCTGAGACCTTAGAACTATCTGCCAAGTCTCTGAGGTCTGGCCCCTGAGAAGTGGCCAGTAGTGTATAGGCTAAATCTTATACCTACATGGTACAATAGTGATGATTAAAATAAAATCTACAAGTTGTGAAAAGATGTGTGTGTGTCTTAGTGAGTTCTCTGAACATGAGGAGGAAGGAAGGGATGTGGCAGGTGCTTGAGCAGGGAAGAAGGCAGGGTCCTGCAGCATTGTGGGGTCAGATCAGAAGGTCCACAGTTAAGCAGTCACAGAGGATAAGGATTGGGTAAGGTATGAGCACTGAAACAAACAAAAACAAAGAAAGAGCATACTTTATCCTGTGGGCAAGGAAGAAAAGGACTTGGTGTTTCTGCCTGTGTATGTATTTGGGGAGCAGGGCATGATGTCAAAGTGTGGATTGCAAGAACCTATATGGAGTGATATACTTGGGTGGCAGCACCACTCCACAAAAAGGGCAAATACATCACTTCTAGGCCACTTACCTCATAGTTGTGTTTATTGCATCACCTGCTATGCTGTAAGCAACTCAAGGAACTCAAAATGAACAAAAATCTCACGATACTAAAAGTCAATGATGGCACTCCCCAGCACTAAAATAATGGACACTCAAATTCAACACCAATTAGGCCTCTTTCTTGTTAAGAAGCTTGAGGTGGAATAGTGGTTCCCAAAGGCTAGGCAATGAGAGTTGTTCAATCCTGGTGTAGCATTAAACTGCAGATAAAATTTTAACTTACTTTTAATTTTGAGATAACAGTGGGCTTATATGCAGTTGTAAAAAATAATAAAAAGAGATACTGTGTACTCTTCAGCCAGCTCCCCTAATGATTATATATTTTAAATCTGTAGTAGTATAATACCAACTGGGATATTGACATGGACACATTTAAGATACAGAACATGTTCATAACGTCAGGAATCCCTCGTGTGGCCCATTTATGGACACATCCACTTCCCTCCTACTTCCACCCACTTAAATGTGATAACCATTCATGTGTTTTCTATTTCTACGTTGTTGTCACATCAAGAATACTATATAAATTTAATTGCACGGTATATGAGTTTGGGGATTGGCTTTTTCACTCAGCATTATTCTCTGCAGATTCATCCAGGTCATTGCTGTATATATTAATAGTTCATGTCTTTTTATTGCTGAATAGTACTCCATGGTATGTATGTACTACAGTTTGTTTGACCATTACCTCATTGAGGGACATCTGGATTGTTTCTGGTGTTTGGGATGAATAAAACTGAAGTGTCACTTCCTCTGCAAATTACCAAAATATTAGCAAATAGAATCCAACAACACATAAAAAACATTACACATCATGACCAAGTGGGGTTCATCCCAGGGACACAAGGGTGGTTCAACATACGCAAGTCAATCAATGTAACACATCACATCAACAAGAGAAAGGACAAAAACCACATGATCACCTCAATAGATGCAGAAAAAGCATTTGATAAAATTCAACACCCATTTATGATAAAAACTCTCACCAAAGTGGGTATAGAGGGGACATATCTCAACATAATAAAAGCTATATATGACAAACCTACAGCCACCATAGTACTCAACGGTGAAAAACTCAAAAGCTTCCCACGAAAATCTGGGACAAGACAAGGCTGCCCACTATCACCACTCCTATTCAACATAGTCCTGGAAGTCCTAGCCACAGCAGTTGGGCAAGAGAAAGAAATAAAAGGGATCCAAATTGGAAAAGAAGAGGTAAAAGTGTCATTATATGCTGATGACATGTTACTATATATAGAAAACCCTAAAAGGTCCACACAAAAACTACTAGAACTGATCGAAGAATTCAGCAAGGTAGCATATTACAAGATTAACGTTCAAAAATGAGTTGCATTTCTTTACACTAACAATGAATCAACAGAAAAAGAAAGTAAAGAAACAATCCCCTTTAAAATAGCACCCAAAGTAATAAAATACCTAGGAATAAATCTAACCAAGGAGGTGAAAGACTTATACAAGGAGAACTATAAAACAGTGATTAAGGAAATTAAAGAAGACTTAAAGAAATGGAAAGATATCCCATGCTCTTGGATTGGAAGACTCAATATTGTTAAAATGGTAACACTGCCCAAGGCAATCTACAGATTTAATGCAATCCCTATCAAATTTTGGAATAGTTTGGGAAAGATGATTGTTAACTCTTCTCTAAGTGTTTGGTAGAATTCACCTGTGAAGCCATTAGATCCTGGACTTTTGTTTGTTGGGAGTTTTTAAATTGCTGATTCAATTTCATCACTGGTAATTGGTCAGTTCATATTTTCTATTTCTTCCTGGTTCGGTCTTGGAAGATTGTACATTTCTAAGAAGTTGTACACTTCTTCTAAGTTGTCCATTTACAGAAAAAGTTCTGAATTTTCATGTACAAGGTCTGGGTGAAAAAAAAATTTCATTTCTCTGGACAAACACCCAGAAATATATGGATCATATGGTACTTGCATGTTTAGCTTTATAAGAAACTGCCAATCTGTTTTCCAAAGTGGCTGTGCCATTTTGTATACCCATTAGCAGTTTTATTTTTTTTTGTAGAGCAAAAGTTTTTCATATTGATAAGGTCTAATTAACTGTTTACTTTTATGGATGATAATTTGGTGTCAAGCTGTAAGAACTCTTTGCCTAGCCTTACATCCTAATGATTTTTTTTCCTAAAAGTTTTATAATCTTATGTTTTACAATTAAGTCAGTTATTCTTTTTATGTTAATTTTTGTATAAGATGTGAAGTTGAGATAAACTCTTTTTTGTTTTTGTTTGGTTGGGTGTTTGTTTGTTTTGGGCTACAAATGTGCAAAATGGCTCAGCACTATTTGTTAAAAAGTTGTCTTTCCTCTATTGAATTGCTTTTTGTCTCTTTATCAAAAGTGAGTTGGATATATTTGTATAGTTCTATTTTGGGTTTTTTTATTACATTGTTCTATGTGTCTATCCCTCCACCAATCTTACATGGTCTTGGTTACTGTAGCTATATAGTAAGTTTTGAAATCAGTTTGATTGATCCATACCAATTAATTATTTTTCAGAACGGTTTTAGCTATTCTAATTCCTTTGTCTTTGCATATAAATTTTAAAATAAATTCATCTATATCTGCAAACTTTCTTGCTGGGATTTTTTGATAGGAATTGCATTATGCCTGTGTATCAATTTAATAGCTCTAAGGCTAGTGAGGGCATCTATTTCTCCTTGTGTGAATTTTAATAGTTTGTTATCTTTCCAGGAATTAATATTTTTCATCTGAGTTACTGAATTTATAACCATAAAGCTCTTTATAGTATTCTGTTATTATTAGTATAACATCTGTGGGATTACTATTGATGTTTTGTCTTTCATTCCTGTTATTGGTAATTTGTGTATTCTTTCTTTTTTCTTGATTAGCCTGGTTAGATATGATCAATTTTATTTATCTTTTCAAGGAATTTGTTTTTTGCTTTATTGATTTTCTTTATTGTTTTCCTCTTTAAAATCCACTAATTTCTCCCATAATTTGTATTATTTCCTCTCTTCAACTTGCTTTAAGTTACTCTGTCTTTAGTTTCCTAGGGTGGAAGTTTAGGTTATTAATTTAAAATCTTTCTTTTTTAATATAAACATTTAAATTATGCTTTAAATTTCCCTCAAAGACCACTTTAACTGAATCCTACAAATTTTGGGTGTGTATTTTAATTTTAATTCAATTTAATGTATTATTAAATTTCTCTTGAGACTCCTTCTTTGACCCATGTATTATTTAGAAGTATATTTCTTAAATTTTCAATATTTGGATATCATCCAGATGTGTTTTTCTTTTAATTTTGAGTTTAATTACATTATTATCTGAGAACATACTTTTTATTATTTCTACTCTTCTCTATTTGTTAAAGTTTGATTTATGGTCCAGAATATCATCTCTTTTGGTAAATATTCCATGTGCACGTGAGAAAAATGTGTCTTCTGCTATCGTTGGGTGCAGTGTTCTGTTAATTAGGGACTGCCCTGAAGAACTATTTCTTCCGTGGCATAGTGGTCCAGCTGAGCCAGCCAGAGCCCTGCTCCTGAGCAGAAGGAAGAATCTGTGGACCAGAAACAACAGGGATTTGCCCAAGGTCACCAGGTGGCAGAGCTGAGTTGCTAATGCCTGCCAGGCCTGGGATCTTCCCAAAGTACCACTGTTCCTTGCAGTTTCATCAGCCCATGTGTGCCCCAGAGAGGATACCACCCTCCCTCCATTGGGATAAGCCATGTAAATTGTCCTGCCGGTTTCTCTTCACCCTCCAGGATCAATCCCAATGGTCACCACAGTTCTGTAGCCAGGCAGAGGCTCACAGCTCCCCGTAGACCCCCACCCCCACCCCGCCAGATGACAGAGGAGGATCAGCCTTTGTCCTCCTAGCAGGGAGCCTCAGCCACCAAATGCCACAGTCTGGGGGGCTAGGTCCCTTCTTCAGGATGCTTCTGCAGACTCAATGAATCTTCCCAACAACTTTGAGAGGTCCACCTTGTCATGCTCAGAAACAGAGGCTCATAAAGGTGAAATCACTTGCTAGAAATCACATAGCCAGTAAGGGGGAAAAGCCAGTATTGGAATTCATTGCACATTAGCTTCCCTCACTGGCTGACCTGGAGTCTCCCGGTAGGAGCTAGGAAGAAGCTGTAGTATAATGGGAATCAAGATGCCTGGATTACAGTTCCAGCTTGGGTCCTTCCTGGGTATGCAGCCTTGGCATAACCACTTCAACTTTCTGAGCCTCAGTTTCTCCAGCTGTACAGTGTGGACCACATTGCCAACCCTTTGTAGCCTTCTATTAGTCAACAAATGTTTACTCAGCACTAGTTTTGTGCTGTATTCTGCTAGGTATTACAAGTACAGCAAATTAATCCTCAGTGAGCTTACAGTTTATTAAAGGAGGGCAGTTAATATACATAAATAAATGACCAGATTACATTATGCCAGTTCTGCTAATTTCTACAAAGAAGATTCAGTAGGGAAATGTGGTGGGAGAAACTTGGGATCTGCATTAGCTAGAATGGTGGTGCTTTATGGTTGGCATGTAGCTCTAATGGAATGACACACAAGAAGTGCTCAGCAAACCAGGCCAGTGGTGAGGTGTGAGAACCATAATGGGAGAGGATCAGGTCAGTTACATTCCTACCTTCAGAATTTTGTGTCTCATCCCCCTAGCCTCCCAATATCCTTGGCTTGAATCATTCCAGCTCTGGCTTGGGCCCTGTTGTCCCCTTCATCCATGCCTCAAGGGCTTTATTCCTAACACTCCTTCCCTCTTCTTTCAGATTCATCTTTCCTTAGCTCCAGCTGAGATTCACCTCCTAGAGGACACCTGCTCCTCTATAACTCCTTCTCAGGACTCACACATCTATCTTTTCATGCTGTAGCTCCATAGGATGTGTTTCTGTATGAGAGTAGTTCTCTGCTTACAGACATTTACTTAGCCTACTAGATAGTATCTCATAAGGCCATGACTGCTTCTGAGCCCCTTGGTGGCCTCAACATTCCCAGTACACTGCTTGCCACAGAGGAGAGGAAGCACTCAAGTTATGTTGCATGGTATTGCTGATGGTGGCAGCAGGACTTGCTGGCTCTCAAATGAAGGCTCTGCAGTGCCCCACATTGCTAGAGTGGGACAGACAGAGGCCAATGGGAAGGAAGAAGGGGATTCAGGAGAAGAGAGAGCTGTCTTTATGCAAAGTCACTGGGATAGATGACCTAGAGCTTTCCTCTTCTTTCTTTGCCCTCATACAACACTTTTTTTCTGGTTTTCTTCCCATCCCTGGTCAATCCCTCTGTTTTCTCCATCCATCCATTAAGTGTGGGTGTTCTTCAAGACTGTGCTCCAGGCTTCCCCAATTTCTCATCTCTGTCACCACACACTCCCTGCTTAATATCATTCACTCCTGGTTTCCAGCTTATCTACTCCAGGTCTCCTGAACTTCAGAGCAGAGTATATGATTGTCTCCCAAGACCATCCACCTAGAGGCCTAATAGGCAACTAAGTTTCAACAAGGCCCCAAAGAGCTTCATCTCCTATATAAGAGCACCGTGATTAATCCAGCAGTCATCAGAATGGAAATCCATGTTCAATATTCCTGTTGAATTTACTTCTAAATGGCTTCTGACTCCATCCTCTCTTCTCTATCCCCACTGTCACCATTTTGATATAGGTTCTTGGGCTGGTACATTTGCCTTCATATCCATTCTTCATCCTTCTCCTGCTCCACTCTGTTTTTCAGGCTGAACTTCCTTGGTTCTTGTGCCTCATGCAGGAAGAGTAAAAGTTGAAAGGAAGGGAGAAGGAGCATGAGAGATGGTGGTCCTCTTTCTCTACCCTGAGCTGCCTCTATCTCCTCTGTGACTCCATCTCCCACCAACAGACCCTCCATGATTCCAGTTTTCACCAAGTGACCCTGTCTTAGGGCTCTGGAGACCCTGGCTCCAATCTTTGTCCCTCTAGCCTAGAAGTGGTAGCAATTTCCTGCTGTTACTTATTTGTGGGTTCTTCATCTTACACAGTTTGGCTTCTCAGTCATTCCAGTTCATATACAACCAGTTTCCTACATTACATTTCTCTTGTAAAAAAGAATTAGAGTGGTTTTTATTTTCCTAGTTGGACCCTGACTGATACAGCCCTTACTACTTCTAACCTAGCTTATAGTAACAGATTTCAGTAAATCACCCTGATGCTAGTCCTATTCCTATCTAATTTACTCTGCACATTGAAGCCAAAGTTAATATGTCTTAGACAAATTTCCTAAAAGCTTCAGTATTTCCTCACTGCCTGTAGGATGGAGTCCTTATTTTGGTTTGCCATCTGATGGTGGGATGGGTGAGACAGAGGACTGTTGCCATTGTTTGGTTACAAAATGGGGACCAGGGTAGCAAGCTAAAAACATCCCTTAGCTACTGGCTCAGTTTCAGATTAGCTCCTCACAGCAAGAAAAGTGAGCTCTCCAGAACAGCCTTGGTGAATAATAAAGGCTTCAAGATCCCCCGATAAATATAGATCAACTGATTGGAAGCTCCTGATTCATCCACTTGCTACATTCTCAAGAGATTCCTGTCCCAACAACAGATGACCATAGTGTACTTGTAAAATACACTTAGGAGCATCTCTTTTTATACTTCTTGCTCAAAAATGGAATAAGGAAAAATCTCAAAAGCACTTGTAATACAATCAGATTTTTAAAAGATTAAGGTATCAGGGCTAAGGAAAAATACAAAATAACAAAAATGATGGAGCCAGAAGTCAGTTTGTACATACAATGCATACTATGGGATCCTAAACTTTCAGTTAAGTTTAAGACTTTTTAGCAGCCAGCACTTGGAGAAAAAATTTTCCATTATGTGACCATCAGAATTTGAAGGAAAAAAAAACCAATGAGTTTTTCTATGAGTTTGGCTCATAGAAGCCTAATTATTTCCAATGATATGAGAAAGGAACTGCTTCTGTAAGAATTAGAGGTTTTCCTGGATTCATGGCTTAATTTGTATGTTGGGGATGATGGGGTGTCCTGGAGTTACAGTTTTTCTGGTTAGTATTTTTTGTTATTGTTCTCTGAGACTCATGCATTATCATCCTCAGAAAACTTGTGAGTATCTGAAACACTTTTGCCTTTGCCTCTCCTTTGGTTGATATGCCAGGTCTATGTCACTTGGACATTTACTCTTTCATCCAGCAACCACTTATGGGTAACCTACTGAGACCTGGCAATTCAGTGGTGAAGAAGTTAAACTTAACTTCTGCCACCATGAAATTGAAAATTTAGTGTAGAGAGCTAGGAGATACATGAAGATGCATATTTTGTTATAAATAAAATAACTTTAGATAATTATGATGTCCAAGATAAAATGGAATAACATTTCCAGTAATAGGAAGGATGCTAGCTAATTTGCATAATATGATCAAGGAAGGCCCTACGGTACTTAATTTTTGACACCAGGCTTGAATGATGAAAAGAAAGCAGCCATACAAATTTCTTGCAGAAAAGTGATTAAAGAAAGAAAGGGGACAGTAAGTGCAAAGTTCTTAAGGCTGAAAGCAGCTTGTTCAAGGAACAGAAAGAAGGTCAATTTATCTGGAATGGAGTAAGCAAGGAGGAGAGTGATAAGAGATGCAAATGGAGAGGTAGGCAGGGTCCAGATCACATAGGAGCTTGTAAATCATAATAAAGGGTATATGTTTTTTATTTAACATTTTATTGAGTTATAGTCATTTTGCAATGTTGTGTCAAACTCCAGTGTAGAGCACAATTTTTCAGTTATACATGAACATACATATATTCATTGTCACATTTTTTTCTCTGTGAGCTACCACAAGATCTTGTATATATTTCCCTATGTTATATAGTATAATCTTCTTTATCTATTCTGCATATGCCTGTCAGTATCTACAAATGTTGAACTCCCAGTCTGTCCCTCCCCACCCCCTTTCCCCTTGGCAACCACAAGTTTGTATTCTATATCTATGAGTCTGTTTCTGTTTTATATTTATGTTCTTTTTTTTATATTCCACATATGAGCGATCTCATATGATATTTTTCCTTTTCTTTCTGATTTACTTCACTTAGAATGACATTCTCCAGGGACATCCATGTTGCTTTAAATGGCATTATGTTGTCATTTTTGTGGCTGAGTAGTATTCCATTGTATAAATATACCACCACTTCTTTATCCAGTCATCTGTTGATGGGCATTTAGGCTGTTTCCATGTCTTGGCTATTGTACATAGTGCTGCTATGAACATTGGGGTGCAGGCGTCTTTTTGAAGTAGGGTTCCTTCTGGATATATGCCCAGGAGCGGGATTCCTCAGTCATACGGTAAGTCTACTCCTAGTCTTTTGAGGAATCTCCACACTGTTTTCCACAGTGGCTGCACCAAACTGCATTCCCACCAGCAGTGTAGGAGGGATCCCTTTTCTCCACAGCCTCTCCAGCATTTGTCATTTGTGGACTTTTGAATGATGCCCATTCTGGCTGGTGTGAGTTAATACTTCATTGTAGTTTTGATTTGAATTTCTCTGATAATTAGTGATATATATAGAAAACCTTAAAAGGTCCACACAAATACTACTAGAGCTAAGCAAAGAATTCAGCAAGGTAGCAGTTTACAAGATTAACGTTCAAAAATCAGTTGCATTTCTTTACACTAACGATGAATCAACAGAAAAAGAAAGTAAAGAAACAATCCCCTTTAAAATAGCACCCAAAGTAATAAAATACCTAGCAATAAATCTAACCAAGGAGGTGAAAGAATTATACATGGAAAACTATAAACCATTGATGAAGGAAATTAAAGACTTTAAACAATGGAAAGATATCCCATGCTCCTCGATTGGAAGAATCAATATTGTTAAAATGGTCACACTGCCCAAGGCAATCTACAGATTTAGTGCAATCCTTATCAAATTACCCAGGACATATTTCACAGAACTAGAACAAATCTTAATAAAATTTATAGGGAACCACAATAGACCGAGAATTGCCAAAGCATCACTGAAGAAAAAGAAAGAGGCTGGAGGAATAACTCTCCCAGGCTTCACACAATACTATAGAGCTACAGTCATCAAGACAGCATGGTATTGGTACAAAAACAGACATATGGACCAACGGAACAGAATAGAAAGCCCAGAAATGAACCCACAAACTTTTGGTCAACTCATCTTCGAGAAAGGAGGCAAGAATATACAATAGAATAAAGACAGTCTCTTCAGCAAATGGTGTTGGGAAAACTGGACAGCAGCATGTAAAGCAATGAAGCTAGAACACTCCCTTACACCATACACAAAAATAAACTCAAAATGGCTCAAAGACTTAAATATAAGACAAGATACAATAAAATTCCTAGAAGAAAACATAGGCAAAACATCATCTGACATACATCTCAAAAATGTTCTCCTAGGACAGTCTACTCAAGCAATAGAAATAAAAGCAAGAATAAACAAATGGGACCTAATGAAACTTACAAGCTTATGTACAGCAAAGGAAACCATAAGTAAAACAAAACAACAGCCTATGGAATGGGAGAAAATTTTTGCAAATGATGAAACCGACACAAGTTTTATCTCCAGAATATATAAGCAGCTTATATGACATAATAAGAAAAAAACAAACAACCCAATCCAGAATTGGGCAGAAGACCTAAACAAGCAATTCTCCAAGGAGGAAATACAAATAATCAATAGGCACATGAAAGGGTATATGTTTTATTCTAAGTGTGATGGGAAGCCACTGAAAGAATTCAACAGAAGAGTGGTATTATGTTTTTTAAAGTTCACTCTGCTGTGTTGAGAATGTACTGAAAGGGGAAAATAGTGGAAACAGGAAGACAATAAAATAGGATGCTATTGCAGCACTGTGGGAGAGGGAACATGGTAGCTGAGAGATGAAGAGAAATGGTGATGAAAGGTTAGATATATGGGATGAAAGAATGAGAGGAATCAAGAATGATGCTTAGACATTTGGCTTGAGTAACTAGTTCACTGAGATGGGTAAGACTTTAGGAAAAACAAATCTGGGAAGAGAATTAAGTGTTCTGCTTTTGATTGCAAGTGACAGAAAACCCAAATCAAAATTGCTTCAACAGTAAAGGAACTTCAATGGCTCTTGGAACTCAAAAAAAAATTCACAGCAGCAAGTTTTCAGGTATGATTTGATCAGAGTTCTGGTTCAGTTGCTCTTAATCTCTTGGCACTGTCATTCTCTGGTCATCAGTTTGACTTGCCTCGTGGTAACAAAATTGCTGCAGCACTTGCAGGTCTCATTCCACACATCACTCTTGTAAAGCAAGAAAGAAAATATATAAAATTCAGAGGTTCTGAAGTCCAGTCCAATTGGATTAGCCTCAGTCATGCACCTGCCCTGGAAGCAATCACTGTGACCTGGAGAATGGAATATGTGAACTGACAAGTTAGATCATGCATTCCCCATCTAGATCAGGAGAGGCGGAATTAGGTTGTCTAGAAGTACCTTGATATCCTCAGAAAATCATGAGAGGTGAGAAAGCAATTGGGAAGTAGGAGGAACGCTAGAGAGACAATCAACTGATATCCAACACAGACATGTTTAATTTGAAATTCTAGTAAGATATCTAAGGAAATCTTAGGGAGGCAGTTGAATATATAAGTCTGGAGAAGGCTGAGCTAGAAATAGACATTTGGGAGTTGTAGGTTTATAGATGTCATTTAAGGCTATTGGAATGTGTAGACATTAGAGTCATTGTCTATTGGCTATCCATGGGGTTGACATTGGAATCCACTAAGGCCATTAGAATACATTGGACATTGGAAGAGATGGACACTTAGGGAGTTGCCAGCATAAAGAAAAAAGTAAGGAGTTTCAAAGACTGAGGCCAGGGATACTCCAACATTTATAAGTCAAGTGAACAACCAACAGATTTTAGCATCATGGAAGTTAAGAAAAGAAAGTGTTTCAGTAGAGCAGGAGTATATATGGGTGTTGGATACTGCAGAGAAGTCAAGAAAGTTGAGGACATAAATGTGACTTGGATTGGGCAGCATATTTGTCATTTGTGATCTTCACAAGAGCCATTGTAGAGGAGTTGTGGAGGTAGAAATTTGATGCGAGAGGTTTGAGAAGAGAATATGAGATGAGAAAGACACAGCACAAGAACATAATTCTTTCAAGTAGCTTTGCTGTGAAGGAGAGCATAAACCAGAGTGCCTGAAATCCCTAGAAGGTGAGCTCTGTGGGGACAGAGGTTTTGCTTGTATCTTTTTTCACTGCTGGTCTCCATCACTAAGAATTCTGCTTGATATGGAGTATTTTGAATGAATTAATAGTGATGCTAAAGAAGAGAGGGGGACCCAAGAGACACCTTGGGTATAAAGGTGTCTAGTAAAGTCCTGGCTCTTCAATGCTTCTGGGAAGAATGTCACAAGGTGTCAAGAACTCATATAAGACACAGGGGACCTCCCGAAAATCGCATATCCAATGTAAAGGTGAAGGTCACTCCAGCAGCTGATTTCTCCTTTGCTCCCAGAAGCATGATGCCTGTTTTTACAGTGTTGGGATAGGCTAAACCTGGAAGGGTATAATTAAATGTTTTAATAGAGGGGAGAAGCTTTCCCTACTTCACATGAGGTATTTACAGAATACCTCTTTTGGAGATAGGCTAATAACGTCCATTGCCCAAGCTCCCATGACATCCAGCCAGACAATGTGAAATCAATAACATAGTCAACAAATCTGTGAGTCAGAGTTGTGTCTGTCTACTTTTAACTTACCTACAGACTGCAAAGTGCCATTGATGCTGCAATGGTTATAGTTGGATCAGTAACCCATACGTTTTGTGTAGGTCTTTGTAATAATCAAGTGGAAAAATAATGAGGACCAAGACTAAGATAGTAGCAGTGGAAATGAGAAGTGAGGGACAGACTTGAGAAATGTTAATGAAAGGGAAATTGACAGGATGTGGTGACTGGTTGGATGCTTCCCAAATTCATGGAACTGGGGACTCTAAGGTTGATATAATCATTCCCTGAAATAAAAACACAGAGGAGTTAATTTTCATGGAGTAGGGTGAAGGGGAGATGACAAGCTCATTTTGGACTTGTTTCATTTGAGATGCCTCTGTGGTGTCTAGTCAGAGATTTCAGGCAGATTGTTTGTTAATTGTGCACTCAGAAGAGCTGTGAGCTGCATATAAAATTTGAATGTGTGTATGTGTGTTTGTATTGGGGAAAGTCTTGAGCTTAGAGGTGGTAGTTGGTACCATAGTAGTGGGAGAGAATGTCCAAGGAAAAAATCATAGACTTGAAGAAGGAACAATGGGGTGTCGCACATTGATGGATGATTAAATAAGTGGAGACCCCATAAAGAATAAGAGAAATAGTGTGTCTAAGGAGTATAGTGTTTTAAGGAGGGAGTGGTAAATAGTATTCAGTGCTACTAAGAGGTCAAGTAAAAAGAATATTGAAACTTGACAACAGACTTAGCAACCTGGAAGTTATTGACAACCTTAACAGGAGAAGTTTCTGTGGAGTAGGGGGAAGAGTCAGGAATAGAGTAGATTGTAAGTGAGAAGTGGGTAAGTGGTAGAAACAGCACACATATCTCTTTCCAGGAGTTTGGCAGTGGAGGGAGTGGGGGGAAAATATGGTGGTGGCTGAAGGATAAAGAATCAAGAGAGGAATTTTTAATTGAAATTACAGAAATGCAATGTGTTCTCAAGTTTAGAGAAAAAGGTATTAAAGAAAATGAACATGAAGGAAGAGAAAAGAGAGAGAAAGACTGATGAGGTGACAGAAGAGGAGGGTCTTAGGAGTGTGAGCATGGGAGAAGTACTTACCTTTGAACAGAAAGAAAGCATCATCTCTGAAGCTGGAGGTAAAGTAGTCAGAGAAGAGAAGACTATTATAAACTGGTAAGGGGGAAGAGTCAGGAAGTTGAGAGATGTAATTTCTCAATTTTATCAGGGAAGTAAGAGCAAGGTTGCTTTCCATAAGCAAGAAGGATGAAAACTGATTAGGAATCTTGAAGATAGGAGAAAAGGTTTACAATAGTGACTGGTAAATGTAAATATTCAAAGATTTTTCTGGCCAGTTTCATAGCAGGCATACAGTCCTTTTTGAGAGTGCCTCTCCCTCACAAACTGATGGTCAAGCCTTATTGGCTGGATAAAACATGGGAGCAAATCTCACTATAGCCATGAAAAAGGATTGCCTGGCAGCAATGATTGCTCAACTGAGGACAGATCCAAATTTATAATGAGGCTAATTACGGTTGTGATTCTTTTTTCCAAGCTGGACTCAGAGCTGTGTTTAAAAACAAAGAAGTTGCATTGTAGATCATTAGTTCGACCAGGGTTAGGATTTTGTTGGGTGGGTACAAGGGAAAGAGATAAATGCAAAGGAATCAAGAATGCTGGGGACAGAACTGTCCCACAGATTGACCATGTACGATGGCTTGACTTGGGAGGAAAGGAAGAGAGGATTGGAGGAGGCTGCTGGACTGACAATAACGGGAGGAACCCATGGGCTGGATGCCTGTTTGAGGTCAAGAAGAAGATTCATTAGGAATGAAAGTATGAAAGAGTTCAAAGGACTGGGGCAAGTCGTCAGGGGATGTGATCTGAGGACTACTGGTGGCAATTTAGCTGGGAATTCAGCCTCTGAGCTTTTGGATAATGTTCTATACATCTCTGCCCATTCGCATTGGCTGACATCTCCCTTGAGGCCTCCCTCAGATAAAAACTGACAGCAGGGAGTGTGTGAGTGAACTTTGAAAGTTCCAACTCTGAGATGGGAAGGAGTGGTAAACTTGGGAGCTGGGAGAATTATACAGAAAGAATATTTTCAAATGAAAAAGCCATCACAAGTGACTAATTAGAAAGAAGAGTTTCATCTCCTAGACCAGCTGAGAGATGCATAGTGACCTTTTCATTTCCTTAGAAAGAGATGGGACCACCATGGGGCTTTTCTTCTGTGCAATGGCATTAATTCGTCTAAAATTGGCTCTGTTATCTAATAAAAATAACAATAAAAAGGAAATTGGCCAAATTAACAGAAACCTGAGGGTTCAGTGGAAATTATTTTGCTCTTAATGAATTGAAGCAAGACTGGACCATATAAGTCACCAGAGATTCAAATGCAAGATGCTGAGTTACACTAGCTTGGTGATGTAGCAAGATGACCTGGGTCACTAGCTGGCCAGCTTTGGCCAAGGAGCCAGCTCTGGGGCCATCTGGCTGCATACTAGCTGTGGAACTTCACAGCTCTGACACCCTCTGTTTGGTCCTACTAGGGCAAACGTCATCTGGAGGAGTCTGGGGGACCACTGGGAATCACAGTTAGCCAGCTGCTCTCCTAGGCTGCTCTGAGCAGTCCCAGCATCACCTTGTTGGTGAGCATTTGAACCTGTTTTGACCTTTAGCTTGTTTTTATGATAGACATATGATCAGGGGTTTCTCCCACTCTCCTTCTAACAATTGTTACAGTGATTCTCAAATTTTAGTCATCTAAAGAAATACTTGGGTATCTTATTCGAAGCCGATTCTGATTCAGTAAGTCTGGCATGAGGCCTGAGATGCTCCCAGGTGTCCTGATGCTGCCAGACTGGGAGCCACACTTGGAGTAGTGAGGCTGGCAGCAGGGCTTTCCCTAAGAGAGCATTCTCTCACTCATTACCTCTCTCCTTTTCAGTGAGCATTTACTGAAAATCTCCCAAGGACCAATCACTGGAGTGGGGAGTGGGAGGCAAGAAGAAAATAAAGGGGATACCTAAAGGAACAAGGCGTGGTTCCCCTACAAGGGAACAGGCAAGGCTACTACATGTGGATATAATAGATAGATGGACAGAGGATTGGGGGAGCACAGAGAAGGGATTAAATCTGCCAGGGTTTTTAACATGGATTCACAGAGGAGATGACATTAAGATGGAGCTTGAAACCTGAGTTGGAGGGCACTCAGTGAAGAGATGGAGAGACATTCCCAGCAAAGGGAAAAGTTTGTGCAAAGGCCTGGAAGTGGACAGCATGCTTGGGCAATATGTGTAGATTAATGACAATAGTGCGTAGATGAAACTGATTTTGTTTTGTGAGTTGTACCTAAACACTTGTCTCCCAAGTCATTCATTCATAGTATTTTATACTTTTCTTACTTGTTGATTGATCTCCCTATTCAGCATCACACTTTTTCTTTTTCACTAAAATTTCTTCATTTATTAATAGGAATATCAGTTTCCAAATACTAGGATGCATATTTGTAGCTGAGCTTTGTATTGAGCTACACTGTTGTTTGTTCTTGGCATATTGTCACATGTCTGTTAATAAACCTTCCAAAGTTCTATGGGAACTGTGGGTTCAACTCTGCGCCTTCAAATCACCAAAGGATTTGCAAACTGATATGTGATCATTTTCTAGTATAATATGCAATCTGGCTTTACACTTTTATTTCACACCTCTAGTAAGTTTTATCACCATATTTTCTATCAAGTTAACATACATAGTTGTTATGATCTATTATTTTAAGACTGACATATCTGCTTGTAGCTGTGTAGGTCATTATGAGGGCGATTTGTCATATAAAAATGGGAGTATTGTGCCAATGGCAAAATGAAACCAAACTGTCAACCAGTTGAGACCAAACTGTCAAATCAATCTGTCAAACAGTTATTTTATCTTTTACAACAAAATTTCCTGATAGCCAATTAGTTATGTGGCAAAAATGCTTGCAGCAAAGATGTCTATGGCAAAGATTCTTATGACGAAAATATAGAACATGTGGGAAAGCATGTGTATTTTATGTGGACTTTATTTGAAGTCTGATGGGAGAGCACGGGGGTCTTTTAAGCATGGGAAAAAAGGTACGCTGGTTTAGCTATTTTAAAAATCCCTCTAGCTACTCTGGGGAGAATGGATTGGAAGAGACAAGAGTGGATGTGGAGTGGCTGTCACTATAGTCCAAACACAAGATGTATTGGTCATTAGAGTTGAATGAACCTCTTGGGTTATGCCTCTATCAAACAGTTGACTGTATTTGGCTTCTCTTCGATCCTCCTGCTGCACTGTCCAGTTTTCCCTCACCCTGTTCATTACCTAGTTCTCCAAGTGAGCCAGAACTTCTCTTTCTTGGCAAACCTGGCCAATAGAACATGAGAGAATGGAGGAATAGGGGTGACTGAAGGAAGGAGTGAATGGATGGATGAAAGGATAGATGGATGGATAGTTATGATGGTCCTTATCATTCTTTTATGTTCCCAATGCCCAGCAGAGAGCCTTGACACAAATCAGGTCCTCAATAAACACTGACTGAATGGATGAAGGAATGAGATGATAAATCAAAGTCAGTTTATTTCCAGAATGAGCAATCATAAGTCCTATGGATTTAGTGATGAAGTGATTATAAATGGGTTGGAGGGAATATCTACATCTCTCATAAAGGAATGCAGAAGAAGAATTTAGGAACAACCTTTAGATAAGGTGGTTTCCACTTGAAGAAAATAATTTTGCTGTTTCTAGTAAGAACTGACTGAGAGGAAATGTTTCAAAGTGGCTTCAGAAAGTTATTTTACATGGACACTGAAAAACATGTTTGCTGTTGATGATGTGGCAAGCATGAAGAATTTGGATTAGATGTGAATAAGTTCCCAATATCCCAAATAATTCAGCAACCCCTTTCCCAAATTTTCTCCATCTTAGTAAGCTGAACCACCTTCCACCCAGTTTCACAAGCCAGAAACATGACAGTTATTCTAGACACCCTTCTGTCACTTACTGCATGTGATTAAATCTCCAAGTCCCATCAACCGTACCTCTTAAACATCTCTCTGATCTACCCACTGTTCACCATGACCACTGACACCATCTTATTCCAGGCTGTTGTCATCTGTTGCCTAGACATCTCTGAATGCCTTCAAATTAATCTCTCTGCTTCCACTCTTGTACCCCTACAATCCATCCTCCACCTAGCAAAGTGATCTTTTTAAAGCTTTTTAAATAAATCAGATCATTTCTCTCCCATACTTAAAACCCTCCAATGACTTCCTCCAGTGTCCGCGTCTCCAGCTTCATCTCACACCTCTCTCTCTCTTACACTCTATTATCCTGCTGTACTAGAGTTCTTTCAGATTATTTTTTTCTGAAATTTGGGACTTCACATGCTTGGTGCATTCTATCTAATGGGCTATTGCCTTTCCCCACTTTTTCTACTGCTACTAGTCTTGGAAGAGATAGTCCAAAGGAATAAGACAAGCAGAAATTCTCAATTTCTATCCCCACTAGAAGTCAAGCACCCAACAGCAGCAGTTAGGCAAGGAGAGAATTGGAGGAAAAGGGTGGTCAGACCATTCAAGTCCTTCTAGGATGATCTGATCTCTTCTCACCTCGTTTTACTTCTCTTCCTGGTTGTGCAACAAGACTGGAGGTCAATCTGAGCCATAATAGTAACCTGTCATGTCAATGTAAGTTGTAGCTATAAGGGGACAATGTTGTCCAGGAAAATTTATTCCTGACCAACCATTTCAGCCAGAGCACTGGAGAACACAGACCTGAACCGAAGGCATCCAAGAAAAGACAAGCAACAATGCATGTTCTATATGGTTTCAAAAGTCATGCCAGGGCAGGAACCACTTCTGATAACACAGTTTAAAGAAATACACACTCCCCAAGTCTCTCTGGTAATCCAGTTGCCTTGGAAACACAAGCTGCAAGGAACGACACATACAGCTAATGGTTGCTGTTTATCCTTATTGAATGAAAAACTTCACTCATTGGGGTTTTTAAAATTCTGGTCCCTCTTTTATCTTTATCCCGCTGCCTGGCTATTCTATTCTTATGCCAAGAGCCATCAGCAGCCCTGCGTTCATCCCTAACCGATGCAGAGACTTTTTCTAGTCTTGGATTTTGCTACTCTCTAATTGGCTATTAACTTTTGACCTCAGGCAGCTCTTTGCAGAACACCAGGAGACAAATTAAAAGTGTAGTCAGTGAACTTTTCCCTTATTGGTCCCATCCAAAAGCAGAGTGAGTTGAGAGCCTGAGGTATATGCAGAAAGCCCCCTCCTCTTCTCACAAATATTGCTCACTGACTTGTGAATTTACCCAGGGATAGATTAAGGAAGGAAGTTTAGGCTTCCCCCTGCAATCCCATCCCAAGATCAACAGGTGTGGCCCTCAACCTGACTTTGACACTGAAACACCACTTGTAGAGGGTGAACGTACACTTTCACTATTGCCTCACAATCAGAATGCACCCCCAAAGCATAAGACCTCCTTTTTTGCCTCATCCTCAGTAGCCTTCATCTGAGCAAATGCTCTTGCTTGAAGTTTAACAGGATTAGAGCGTTGGAACTTTGTAGGAACTAAACCCCGAAGCTATGTTCAAACCTGAAGGGAGGAATAGAGAAAAGGCAGGGATCAGGAGGTATGGCTGAGCTTTTGGTCGGTATGATAGCAAACACATTAAAATGTATCATCCTTTGGCCACCTTCTATACAGGTATTGTACACACTTTGCTTACACATTCACACTGCTTCCTCTAGCATTTTTTCATCGTAGTCCTAAGCACAGCTGTGTGGTTAAGATGTTTGGTTTCTGGAACTAGGTCTCCAGGGGACAATATACCAGCCTTACCATCCTTTAGTTCTGTGACTTTCGGCAAGTTACTTAACCTCCCTGGGCCTCAGTGTCTTCATATGTAAAATGGGAATCATAATAGCACGCTACCTAATCACATAAAAGGATTCAATGAGGTGATGCATGCAAAGCACTTGGAACACAGCCTGATTCTGAGTGTGCCAAAAATGTGGCCTACTGCTGTTGCTTTTATTATTAAAACTGGTGCTAAAAAGGAACCCCTAACTTGACCTGCAGGTACACTTGCCCAAGTATGTCTGACTACTCAGCCTCTGAACACTCTACCCAGTCTAGAACATTCTTTGTCTCCCAGCTACTGCAGCTACCCTTTTGCCCCTCCTCCTAGACCTCCTCTCTAGCCAAGACCCCCAGACATCCAGGCTACTTCTAATCTCAACTCAATACTCCAGCTCCACCTGGAAACAGAGCCACTCTTATACAAGGTAGAAAATAAGGAACTACATATTAAAGGATTTCAGAGACAGCATCAAGTTTTATTAGAAGAAAAAATTAAAGTTTCAGCCAAAAGTCTTTTTATATGCAGGTACATATTACATTACACAGGCTATAAAATAATTGCCTGGGCCCTAGCCATTGCCGTATACTTTTTTTTTGGATTATCTGAAAACTTTCATTTTATTGAAGAATCATAAAACATTGTAATTAAGAAATATACACTTTAAAAAGCTGACTTCATTAATAGATATATTTTCCTTAAATACTTTGTAGTAGGCAGATGAGTGCATTTTTTTTTTTTTTTGCCATCTACTTCCAAAAAAATTTTTGGTAGGAGTACTGAGGATTGAAACCAAGACCTTGTGCACACTAAGCATGTGCTCTACCACTGAGCTATTGCCCTTCTGCATCACCACATACTTTTTATTGACCTTTAACCAGGGCATAGCAAAGCACTAAACTTTCTGGGTCATTCTCCATTTCTGATACTCCTGAGTTTGACCCCAGTAGTACTTGATATTGGTAATCTTCATTAAATCTGCCTTTAAAAATTAGCCTATATCCTTTCATGTGTAATTTGCTATTTTACTTATTTTCTGTCTCTTCCCAGAAGGTTATCTTTATCTCTTGGAAGTTTCAGGTGGTCTATGGTCTTAACATTTTTGGCCCTCATAGTCAAGTCAATACGGAAATGTTCATTATTTTAGTGAACATCTATTGAGTATTGTCTCAGTCAGGATATTCCATGTTACACTGTAGTAACAAACAATACCCCACAATCTTAGTAGCTTATTTTAAACAGATTCATTTCTTATTCACATTACATATTCATTGCTGGAAGGCTAGAAGCCTGCTCCATGTTTCTTCATTCTGGAACATAGGCTGACATATTAGCCATCAACTTGAATGCTGCTGATTACTGTGGCAGAGGGAAAAAGAACTCCAACCATTTTTTCACTGGATGTTAGATGCTCTCAGTGGAAGTGACATGCAACTTTCATTCAAAACTGGTTGGTCAGAGCTATAAACATGGCCACACTGAACTGCTAAATGACCAAGAAATGCATTCCTACCTGGTGAACAGCATTAATGAGTGCTTACTGTGTACCAAACACTGTGTCAGAGATGGAGATAAGTAAGTAAGTGAGATGGGTAAGGTCCCTACCTTCACAGAGCTTATCTGTGTGTGTGTGTGTGTGTGTGTGTGTGTGTGTGTGTGTGTGTGTGTTTGTATTGTGGGGGGTGTAACTGATATTGGAAAAGTAACTGCAAATGTGATGAGGGTTATGGAGGGGAGGTACAGGATGCTATGGGGTGTATAACAGTGGAACAGATGAGTTAATCTGGTCTGGGGGGAAAAAGGAGCACCTCCACCAACCCCAGGGAATTTACAGTGAGCCTGGAAGGAGGAACTGGCTTTATCAGGGTGTGGATGTGTTCTGAACCTGCTTCTGCCTGCCAGGCTTTGGCTCCTGGCTGGAGTACCAAACTGATGAGATTTGAGTTTTTACTCTTAATTCAAGATGTTAATCCTTACCACCCTGTCCTCATTCACGTCCAGCAGGGCTGCTTCCTCTCTAGTAACTTGCTCTGGTGGGCACTGGGCACACATATCATGAAAGTGGGTACAGAGTGAACTGCAAACCAGAAGACATGGAGCCACTCACTGGCTCTGTGACTTTGGACAAGTCAGTTCACCTCTGAAGCCTCAGTATCTTCATTCATTGAATGGGGATGATAAATAGTCCCTACCAGCCAGTCCAGTATCTTCACACAGTCTGATCATAGCTACCTCCATGTGCATAGACCTTTCATAGAATGATTCACCTTAGGGGTTGAGTGACTGCCTTAATGGAAATGCCTGCAAGAACGTAGCCAAAGGGTTCTCAGCTGAGGATGATGCAAGCTTCTAGAAGGCCTTTGAAAATGGAGGCATGGTTTTGGTTGTCACAATGTCTGAGAGGACAAGATTAGAACTGGAGGTGCTGAACACCCTGCTGTGTGAAGGATCGTCCCACACAACAAAGAATCCTTCCACCGAAAATCCCAATGGTGATCTGTTTGGGAAAAATGTACAGTGCATTTTGCATCAATGTGCCAGTGAATGTGGGAGCTGACCTCATGCTATCCTGCTAGGAATGCTTCCCAACAACTTCAGGAAACGATTGTGCCTGAAATTTCCAAAGCATCCATGCAGCTCTTAATGACTTGACTTGAAGGTTGTATTAATCATGACAAGCTAGATTTTACTGAACCAACAAACAACTTCAAAATTTCAATGGCTTGGAACAAGCAAGTTTTATTTCTCACTCACATTACGCTCACAATGTCAGGTGGAGGGGTTGCCCTCCCTGTTCATTAAAATCATTCCAGGTCCTAATGTAGCAGTAAGCAGATAAATGAACAAGAAAAAGATCAAGTGGTGTTAACTGCCCTGCAAAAAATTAAACGAGTATGAAGAGGGGCTGAAAAAGCTAACTTTAAACCTGACCTTCACAACAGGCTTCCCTAAGGAGGAGCCACTTGAGCAGGATGAGCCAGACAGGGAAAGCGGCAAGTGCAAGTCCTTGTTAGACTGAGAGGCAGCAAGGAGCCAGGGGAGGCAAGACAGCAGGAGAGCAGTATGTCAAGAGGGGAGTCGGGGCAGGAGGGGGGCAGCAGGAAAGCCGGGTCCAGAGCACAGAGGACTTGGGTGCTTACTCTGCATTCTCATTGTAATGGAGGCGGTTGTTGGACTTAGAGCAGAGAAGTGATGTGATCTGACTTCTGATTTTTTTCATTTTTTTTATTGAAGTATAGTTAATTTACAATGTTGTGTTAATTTCTGGTGTACAGTTTAGTGATTCAGTTGTGTGTGTGTGTGTGTGTACTTTTTTCATTATAGGCTATTACAAGTATTGAATATAGTCCCCTATGTTATACAGTAGAACCTTGTTGTTTATTTTATATATAGTAGTTAGTATCTACAAGTCCCTAGCTCCCAATTTATTCCTCCCTACTCCCATGCCTCCCCGATAACCATATGTTTGTTTTCTGTGTCTGTAACTTACTTCTGTTTTTAAAAGGCACTCTGGTTGCTGTGTGAAGACTAGGTTGCAGGGGACTGGAGTGAAAGCCAGCAACCCAGGTGAGAGGCTGTGGCAGTTGTCCAGGGGAAAGCCCTCTCTGCACTGTGCTTACCGGACAGATGTGCATGGGATATGGTCAGACTTTACCTCTCCTTCAGTCATGTGAGTGGCGGAGCAGCTGGGAGAATGCTCTTCTAATACAGAGGCACAGCGTTATTTATTTTTCTAATGTTCTCCTCTTTCTCCAAGCCTTTTTATTTGCCCGGGAGTAAAAGAGGACAGAGGAGATGACATCTGCCCTTCCCAAAAAAGCCTTAAACGTGACTCAGAAGATTGTGGAGCTAGGCAGCAGAGGGGCCGCCTGATGTGATTAAGGCTGCAGTCCTGGCTTCTAACCCTGCTCTGCCATGCTTTGCTGTAGAACTCTGGACAAGTTCCTGTCCCTCTGAAAGTCCGTTTTGTCATGCCTGCCCTGATTGTGGGCAAGGCCCTGTGCCATGTCTGTACTGCCACTGGGTATTGGGCTTCCTGCTTCTTCTCTCCCAGCCCCTGTATGTTTGGGATTGGGCAGCTTAGGCAAGTTAGGTGCTCCTAGGATCTGGGTCCTGATGGAGCTGAGGCAACCCCAGAGACTAAGCAGCTTGTACCACCACATTTTCTGGGAACTTGTGCTCCCAGAGAAGACTAGGTTGGAGACCAAAACTACCTGCAGGCTGTTAACAAGACCTAAAGTGTTGATTCATAATAATAGCAGATGATATTTATTGACTGCTTACTATGTCCCAGACACTGTGTTAAGTGTTCATAAACCAGAGCTTCAATACCAAAATTAATACATGAAATGAAATATAGTGGAAATACCTGTAAGAACAAATTAGAGAAAATGAAATGAAAGTGACTGCCCATGAACCGTGCTCCATTCACCTGGAATCATACATTCTATGATCATTTCCTTGATGCCCACTCTGGGCTAGGCATCTTGGGTGTCATCCCTATACTCAAGGCTTCACTGGAAACTTTTAGAAGTTGTGCCTTGGCATGTTGGAGGCAAATTATTCAGGTTGCTCCTTTGACTGCCTATCTCGACCTGTGCCCTGGTCATGAACCAGGGTGTCTCTCCCAAAGGTCTCTGCCCACCGGCCACCTTCCCAAACTTATCTGCTCCCTTAAAGTAGATGGTACTAAAATTTACCCAGCAAGAGATTGGAAAGTCACAGGTGTCCTTACCCACTACTCCTACCCCAACCCTCCATTTCCTTTTAGAGACTGGTACAGAGGGCCCATACTTCAGTTCTCCCAAGCATTTAAGCCTGGGATAGTGCTTCTGGGAAGATTCCTAAGAAGTGGGACAAGTCCTGAGGTCCAAATTATCTTGAGGGGACCAGGCAGAAGGTGGTGAAGCAGCATCCATCAATGTGCATAGGAGGGCAAGGAGCAGGTGAGTAGCACCCTGGCCTGGCTACAGGTGGAAAACACACCTGCCTGTGACACTGTCCCTCCATTGCCATCACAACCCTTTCATACTAAAACCTTATTTTAAGGCTCCCCAATCTTCCTGCACGGTTCCCACTATGAAGAAAGAGTAGTTGATATTAAAAAGTTTCCATGACAAAGAGAACCAGAACAAAGGAAAAACTAGTAGTCGATGAGTTCAGAGGATAGAAAGACTAGAAAAAACTGATTTGAAGTATATCTTCTGTTGAGCGTCAGCGGTGGTTAGTTCATCGAGCTGCATGCTGATCACCTATGGCCAACGCCAGCCCCTGGCAATGCTTCCCACTGGGAAGGGTGCTCTGAGCAGCTTCCTGGGAGACAGGCTCACACCTACTGAGGCCCAGAAATCCTAACTCTCCATTGAGTCATTCCCAACAGAGAACTTACCAGCTTCTTCCCCAGTCCCCACTACCTATAGGACCAAGGCCAGTAAGGAGAAAGCCTGGCATCCTGACCCCGTGGATGCTGCTTCTGAACTACCCCCTCTGGGATGGGTACAGTGGAAGATCAACCTGGATGGGGTAAGGATAAGAACACCAGGCCAGGAGTCTAAAGTAGGGTCAAACCTGATTTCACCCCTGACTGACTGTGTGGCTTTGGACCAGTCCTGGCCCCATGTTGGAGGTTAATGCCTTTATTGATACAGTAGGGGTGATAGATGAAGGAGAATCTGAGGGCTTGCCCATGCTACATCTAGGATGCCAGGATGCTGGGAGTTAAAGGCTTCTTTATCCTCTTTGCCACACATGCCACCCACACCCATCCCTACCCCAAGAAGGCTCAGAAGGCCTCTAGGTCTTCCACATATAAAGTCCTCTGGGTGGGTCCCCATCAACCAATCAACAGTTCCACAAAGACCCGAGGGAAAGCACTTAACCCTAGCAAAAGGTTTGATCTTTCCATTACTGAGTCCTGGTAATTGCCCCCAAAAGCTTTAAAGGCTACTAAAATCATCCTATTACTTTTGGGTGTACTTTTGGTTTTTTGTTGGGTGCCAACAAAAAAATGAACAAAATTGTTGCTTTTATTCTCTAGGCTATTTAACTGAAGTTACTCCTCAACAGAGACAGGATCAGGACTGGGGCCAGGTTGGGAGCTTCACGGGGTTTGATGTTTGATGAGGCTTTTAGAATGAGGTGTGGCCATTCCTGTGGCAGTGAACTTCTTTCGCCCTCCTGGGTAAAGAGCAGCTGAATCCCCACCTTGGCAGTTGTGCCCCACAAACACTTTGCACTTCTATGTGGCACACCTGACCCCATCAGCTCAGCCCCACTCTTCTGCTCTTCCAGGGCTCCTGGTCTCAGGAGTGGTGCCTTGACCCTCCTGGGAGATCCCTGTGATGTCTCTTGGGAACCACCTTCCTTCTTTCTCCCCCTCTTTTGCATTTAGTGGGCAAACCCTATCCATTCAATTTCAGTTCAGTATCTCTTTAATCTGCCATTTTTTTATTGAAGTATAGTCAGTCGCAATGTGTCCATTTCTGGTGCACAGCAAAATGTCTCAGTCATGCATATACATACATATATTCATTTTCATATTCTTTTTCATTAAAGGTTATTACAAGATACTGGATATAGTTCCCTGTGCTATACAGAAGAAACTTGTTGTTTATCTATTTTTATATATAGTAGTTGATATGCTACCCTGAACGTTCCCTATCTCATCTGCCATCTTTTTTTGAACACCACCGCCAGTGCTTCATATCAGACCCTCCTCAACTCTTGCTGAAATCCCTCAAGTAGAACTCTCTATTTTCTCTGCAAATGATCTCGTCTCTAGACTGGCTTTTCCAAAATACAAATCTTTGTGATTGTCACATATCTGCCTACCCTCATGCAGTTCAAACAACTTTCTTGGCTCCAGGGCACATGCTGAATAACATACCTGATAATGTGGCTGTCAGGTCCTAGATGGACTGTCCTATCCTGGCTGTTGCACCTCCTCATTTCCCACCTCTTTCCCTCAAACACCTCAGAATCTATCCTGCTGCCTGAGCAGATTCTGTTCTGTATCACTCTTTTGCCTTCCTTACACAGGGCTCTCTGCCTGGAGTACCCTGAGTCTGATCTCCAATCATCTAAAGAATTGTTTCTCAAAAGACTCAGCCTTAAATGCCACCACCTCCAAGACAACTGCTTGGCCTGCAAGTCCTTTGGTTATTTGGCTGCCAGAGGCATTTGTAGTTCAGAGAACCTATCACTGATTTCTGTATAATAATTAGCTGGCTGCAGACCAACCTGTACCTCCAAATTTCGAACATCAGCAGGGCAAGGACTAGGTGTGACCTGTGACAGTATGCCCAGTAGAGCAGCTAACAGACACTCTGAAAATGTCTGTGCCATTGAAACTAACCAAGAAACTCCATATAAGAACCAAGATCGTGTCCTTTCACCCTAGTTTGCTGCAGCTTAGGGCCAGCTCCTGGGATATAAGACTAACAAGTAGACAGGTGGAGGCCAGGAAAGCATGTACACGTGCAGGGTAGTTTGCCAAACCCCTGCCCAGTCAGTCTATTTACAGGTAGTCATACCCTGTGTCCAGATGAAGCTGCAGTGTGGGCAGAGAATTACTCATCCGTTCAAGACACAGCCAGAATTCTTCCAGACCAGAGAGCTGTGCTTGGCAGGGGTACAAATTGCTTCAATTTCCGGACCTTTAACAACTCGGCCAGAGTAATAACTTAGACCTGCCTCAGAGCTGCCTGCACTGAGGGCCCAAAAGCCTCCAACTTTATGTCTGGGATGAAACTTGTCCTCAGAATTAAACCTAAATCCTCAGAGCTCCTGACAGGGGCCTAATGAATATGCTGAGCCTTGGGACTCCTTGAGAGAGAGAGAATGTTGCTGAGCTGAAGGCCCAACTAAACGAGGCAGAGAAGCCCCATGTGGGCTTTTGGTCTGCTCAGTTGCTTCTGGGTGAGCTTGTGGTGGCTCAGCTCAGATCGCCACATTAAAGGGGCCGCAGCAACCACCGCTGGGTTCTCAGCTTCCTTCTGAGGGTTTCAGGGGCCCTTGTTCTCTAAAGAGCTGTGGTATTTTTCAATGTCTAAAGGCATCTAGGTGAATTACAGGACAGAAAGCAAAGTAAACTATTAAAAAAATCTTTCTAGTGTCAGAGACCTGACTTTTGATCTGCTACTGGCAAAACTAAAAGACCAAGAGATTCGGGTTATGTCCCTAGCAGCTGAGAAGAGATGGCTGATGGGTAAGCCACAGAAATGACAATGAGATCACACTGGCTTCCAACCCTACCTCTGCTACCTACCCAGAGCCTTGAGACTAGTATTTGAGTCTCAGCTTTGCCATGTGTTTGTGGGTTAGTCACTTAGCTAGGGCCTCGGTTTCCGCATCTTTAACAAGATGAACAACCTACTCTCTGGCTTACTCTGCCCCTCCCTCCCACCACAAGGACGTCAAATGCTTAGTAATAACTGAGAAACTGATGAATGCAGGCTCACTCCCATGAAGGCAGAATTAAATTCATCCTATTGGATGGCCTGTGGTTTCTTCCACATGTTCAAAATCAAATTCATCTTCTCCTTCCAAACCTGCTCCACAGTCTCCTCCTATCAGAGAATGACATGTTCAACCAGTTATTAAAGCTGGTAACTTATGATTCCACTATGACTCCTCACTCATCCTCCTATCTCTCTTCTATTCCATCATCATATACTTTTGATTCTGCCTTCCAAATCTCTCTCCAGTGTATCAGATTCTCCCTTACTTCACTATTAACACCCTAGTCCAAGCAGACATCAACTCTGGCTTAATCTATATTATTAGCCCCCCTAATTGTCCTTACTGCCTTTAATCTTATTTCCTCAATCCCATTCTCCTGTCAGGAGCCTGTGTGCAATTTCTAAAATGCACACTTATCACTCCCCTTCTTAACACACTTCAGGGGCTCTCCAGGGCCCTGAAGTCCTACATTCTGGCCATAACCTACAAAACAATCTTACACAGGGCTGGCCTAAAAACCATATCCTAAGGCAAAGTTTGTATCCCAAGGTTTTATTTAGAATCTCAGTCCCAGGACAACAGGAGTGAGGGAAAAAGTAAAGTGAGGTAAGAAAGGAGTAAAGCAAATAGTACGTAGTAAATTGTGGAGCTGGCCACAGTTTCAAAGGAAATGCAGCTAGTTCAGTCAGATTGGACATCTACAGACAGGTGGCACGGAACCACCTCACCTCAGAATAGTCCATCCTATCTCCTGTTGCTTATTTTTGAAAATCCAACTCAGAAGCCATTACCTTGCCTGCACTTCCAAGTTGTGTTATCTGGACCTTCAGGCTTCCCTCACTCATGGAAGTGAGCTCCTGTGTTCAATAAGGCATCTCATCAGAGTCTAGAAGCTTCTATTGGGTCCTGTTAGATCAGGCCTGGGTAACACCACAGTGGACTCAATGGAGATATAATGGATCTTAGCCCTTGCTCTGGAAGAGGGGGTCGCTGAAACAGCTGGCAGTGCTAGGTGATAAGGCAATAGCAGTGGCAAATGAGCTTTTCGTCGAGAAAATGACCTTGGGTCTGGAAGTCAGGTGGGGCTGAGTAAAGCTAGGGGGGTGAATAATGAGAATCTAAAAAGGGAGCCTGATTAGACCAGCTTCACACAGTGACATGCTCCCTGCTCTCTGCACCTCAGCCACGCTGACCTGCTGTAATCCTCTAGGACTGCACTGTTCAAGTAGCTATGTGGCTACTTACATGTACATGTAATTTTAAATTATTAAATTTTAATTTGAAATAAAATTGGGACTTCCACTTCTGGCCACGGTGACATGACAAGGACAGGATTTATCCTCCTACTTGAGAAAGCAAAAATATAAGAAACAAAATTTTCAAGACACTGGACATCAGCCAACAAAGGACAGAAATCCCAGAGAAAACAGGAAACAAAGGTGGTGAGCATTACAATTGTCCCAGCTTATTGCACTGAAGGAGTTCTCAAGCTGTAATGCTAGGAGGAGGATCTCAGGCAGAGCCTGATGGTGTCCCTGAGTTGAGCAGACAGAGTTGAGAGTCTGGAAAGACAATGGCAACTCAAGTTCAAATGCAGAATATTAGAGAGGAGAGAGATGTACAGAGAAAGATCTCCACAGAACTGAGTATTCAGCTGAGTACCTATCATGCATGTGACGACACTACTCAAGACTGAGGAAAGCAAGGATGAGAGTGAAGAACACAGTAATCACACAGAGACTAGCATAGGACCTGCTCCCATCAGTCAACTGGACAAACTCATAACTCACCTGGCATTGGGTAGGGTTCATAGTAAAGTCTTACTTCAGAAGTAGGTAATGATGAGTTCTAAACTGAGCAATGCATCACTCCCACAAAGTAAATATTAAAAGTAAGACCAAAAAGAGTAAAACTGTTTCTAATTCACTTAACTGCATCCCAGAACAAAGCTCAAGAATATTTATAGAATATAGAAGAACACAGATGGAGGATGTAGCTCAGTGGTAGAGAGTGTGCTTCTCATGCACGAGGTGGTGGATTCAATATCCAGTACCTCTGTTAAAAAATATATAAATAAACCTAGTTAATTCCTCCCGCCAAGAAAAATAAATAAATAAATAAACCTAATTACCCCTCTCAAAAAAGCTTTCAAAAATAAATAGAAAAATTTAAAAAAAGAAGAATAAAAAAATATCTAGGACCCAACAAGGTAAAATTCAAAATATCTGGCTCCAAACAAACATTAGCAGGCATACAATAAGCCAAGAAAATATATAAACAACAACAAAGAAATCAATCAGTTGAAACAAACCCACAATTGACACAGGTGTGAGAATTAGCAGACAAGAAGATTAAAACAATGATTATAATGGTTAAAAAAAAGTTGAGTAGAGACATGGAGATATAAAAAGTCACAAGTCAAACTTTTACAGAAGGAAACTGCAATATATGAGACTTAAAAAAAATACTGGATGAGATTAACCAGCAGAAGATATATACTGCAGGGGGAAAAAAAGTGATCTTAAAGACATAGAAACAGAAGTCATCCAAAATGGAAATTTGAGAGAGAAGTGATACTTTATTAAAATAGCAGAGCATCACCAAGCTATAGAACATCCTCAAGTGGCCTAATAAACATATAATTAGAGTTTCTGAAAAAGAGGGAGCAGAAAGATTATGTGACAAACAATAGCCTTTTTTTTCAAATTTGATGAAATGTATAAACCAAAAAAAAAAAAAAAAAATAGCAAACAGCAACCACAAGAAACATGAAGAAAACTACACTGAGGAACATCATAGACAAATTCTGAAAACCAGTGATAATGGGAAAAGTTTAAAAGGAGACAGGAAAAAGAGTCATGTCACATATGGAGAAACAAAGGTAAGGCTAACATAAAATTTCCTTTGGGAGGGGAAGGGTGTGGCTCAGTGGTAGAGCACATGCTTAGCATGCACGAGGTCCTGGATTCAATCCCCAGTATCTCCTCTAAATATAAAGAAATAATAAACTTAATTACCTCCCTCCAAAAATCCTCAATAAATAAATGTGATCTTCAAAAACATTTTTTTTTAAATTTCCTTTGGAAACATGCAAATAAGAAGACATTTTAAAGCATTGAAAGAAAAATAAAACTGTCAACCTAAAACTCCCTACCAAGGACAAATAGCAGACAAAAATGAAATGATATAAAGGCTTTTGCAGACATGTAAAAAATGAAAGCTATCACCACCAGCAGATCTTCCCTACAAGATGTTACAGAGTGGAAACAGAAAGAAGGAAAATGGTAACAGATAGAAATGTGAGTATAAATGATGGAGAACACCAAACATGGTGACCATGTGGGTAAATATATGTGATTCTCTTTCTTCTTATTTAAAACTTTTTGAAAGGTAATCACAGCTTAAGGAAAAATTATAAAGCACTGTGTAGTTTATAATATGTATAATATGCAAGATATGTATCAGTAATAGCAAAAAGACTGGGAAGAGGCAAATGGAAGTATACTTATGAGGCTCTTATACTATCTGTGAAATGGTGTTGTATTCCTTGAAGGTAGACCATGATAAGTTAAAGATGTTTACTATAAACTGTAAAAGACCACTAAAATAACAAAAGTTACAGCTAATAAGTCAAAAAAATAAATAAAATGGAATCATAAAAATATACAACTAATTCAAAAAAGGAAAGAAAAAAAGGACAGTGGAACCAAGGAATAGATGAGAGAAATGAAAAACAAACAGTAAGATGATAGATTTAAACCTAACCATACCAATAATCCCATTAAGTGCAATAGTTTAAATAGACAAAAGGCAGAGATTGTCAAATTGGATAAAGAAGTAGAATCTAAATTTATGCTGTATACAAGAAACACATTTTAAATACAAAGACACAAATAGGTTAAAAGTAAAAGGATGGAAAAAAAATAAACCATACTAACACTGTTAAAAAGAAAGCTAGAGTGGCTACATCAATATCAGACAAAGTAAATTTCAGAGTAAAGAATATTGCCAGGAATAAATAAGGTCATTTAATAGTGATCCAGAGGTCAGTCCATCAAGAGAATATACAATGCATAACATTTATGTAATTTATAACTGATCTTCAAAACATAAAAAAAACTGATAGAATTGCGAACAGAAAAAGACACAGGTATAATTATAATATATATATTCACAGGTATATATATATTCATATAATTATATGTTGATAACTTTCTCATAATAGAGAATCAGTAAGGATAGAGAAGAATTGAATAATACTACCAACTAATGTGACCTAATTGACATTTATAGAACACTTTATACACTACAGCAGAATATACATACATGAATGATCTTGCTGTAAGATCTGCAACAAGATAAAGAATCCACATTTATCACTTCTGCTTAAGAGTGTACTAGAGATTCTAGCCAGTGCAATAACTGCCTCAATAAAAAAAAAAGAAATAAAAACATATAAATTGAAAAATGGAAAAATAAGACCTTTTATTTGCAAATGACATGACATAGAAAATATGACTGAATCTAAAAAAAGATTCTAAAACTATATTACTTTGATAGGTGCTGTAGTCAGTCCCTCAAAGATGTTCAAGTCCTAATCTTGGAACCTGTGAATATATTACCTTATATGGCAAAAGTGATTTGACAGATGTGGTTAAATTAAAGACCTTGAGATGAAATATTATTCTGGATTATCTGAGTGGGCCCAATATAATAAAAAAGAATCCTTATAATAGGGAATCAGAGAAGCAGAATCAGAGAAAGAGAGAGAGGAGTTGGGGGATGTTATTCTGCTAGCTTTGAAGAAGGAAAGTGGAGCTATGAGCTATGAGCTAAGGAAGGCAGACAGTCTTTGGAAGCTAGAAAATAATCAAATTATACCCCAAAGTCCCTAAAAGGAACACAGCCCTGATGATACCTTGATTTTAGCCCACTGAGATTAATTTTGAACTTCTAATCTTCAGAATTATAAAATGAATAAATTTGTACTGTTTTAAGCTATGGAGTTTGTGATATTTTGTTACAGCACTCATAGGAAATTAATACACCAAGTTTGCAGGATGAGATCAATATAGAAAAAAATCAATTGTAAATGTATATACTGTCAATAAACAAGGTGAAATAAAAATAGAATTTATAATAGTTTCAAAATTATGAAATACTGAGAGATGCCTGATTAAAAAAAAACCATTAACACTTATACACTGAAATTCACAAAACATTACTGAAAAAATGAAAAAGACCAAAATAAGTGGAGAAATATACTATGTTCCTGTGTCAGAAGATTAAATATTGTGAAAATGTTAATTCTCCCGAAATTGTTCTATAGATTCAATGTAATTCCAAATAAAAATCACAACAGGAATATTTCATAGAAACAGGAAAACTAACATTAAAATTAACCTGGAAATACATACAACTTAGAACAGGCAAAACAACTTTGAAAAAGAGGAACGGGACTGCGATGGGTTCCTTGAGAAGACAGTGCTATTTACAGTTGTCGGGGCCCCCTGAGTGGGACTTACATCAGAGGATGGGCACGGGCTGACAGTGCCTCCAACATGTCCCGCTGAATGGTTGGTATGCCTTAGAGTCTCCAGCTCAGTTTAATTTAGCACTCTCAGTCCCATTTCTCCTCCAGGGCCATGCTCACCTATAGGGTGGTCTGTGTTTGGCATCCTTTGAAGGATGGCAGCAGGGCAGGACAGGTTCACCAAGGCTGCTGTGGACCTGCTATAATTATTTAAAAGTAAAACTCTCTCACAGCAAAAAAAAAAAATGTGACAATGAATATATAGATGTTCATGTATAACTGAAAAATTGTACTCTACACTGGAATTTGACAGAACATTGTAAAATGACTATAACTCAATAAAAAATGTTAAAAAATAATAAATAAATAAATAAATAAATAAATAAATAAATAAATAAATAAATAAATAAATGAAACTCTCTAAGAACCAGCTTTTCGGACAAACAACATATGCCTTCCTTCTCCTGAGGAAATTGCAGAAAAGGACCTTTGGGAAGTGTCCCCCATTTCCCTAACATTATGCAAAGGAACAAACAGAGAGTGGGATCTTCATGTGGGAGGAGGCATGTGTTACCTTACTCTGCCCTTTCAGATATATTGCCAATTTAGTTTCGGCCTGTGTAACTACTTCTGCATAGCTTGAAATGGCTGGATTGCTTGCCACCTAACTTAGGGGAAGTTTGGAGAAAATATGACTTAGTCTCATAGAATGCATGAAAATCACTTTGGGGATGCCAGCAGGACAGGTCATCCAATGTTTCTAAGAGACTTTGGACAAACACATCACTGAGTGTACCTGAATACGATCCCCCAAAGTTAAATCCCTAGGGTGGAAGCTTCTTGTTACAAATGATGATTTTCTGCCCAGCTGTGGTGCACCCCCACCCCTAGTGATGGATAAATGAGTCTGAGTGACACCAGGATGGCCAAGAGGTCCATACCTAACAACCACAGTGTCACTTACTGGTCATCTGCTATGTGCCAGCCCTGGAGAGTCCTCTGCTCCTCTGCTCCCAACCTCAGTCTCGCTATGACAGCATCATTATCCCAACTTGGAAAAGAACTCCTCTGCAAAATGAACCCTCAGGTCTAGACTAGGCTGAGCCCCAAAGAGGGCAGAATCAAAAGGGCTGGAGTCCAGGTGAGCCTGGCTTCAAGTCTCACTTAAATTTTTGTGTCTCGTTTGTGTGACTGAGTGCTTGCCCAGAAGTCATCCCCACAGCTGGCCTGGAAACCTCACTGTGGCAGGTAGAAATATCTGGTTGGTTTACCAGTCTCCTAAAGTCCAGCCCAACATCTAGCACAGAGCAGAGTTTCAGTGTTTAATGAGTGAAATTACAGTTTCCTCAGCTGTACCATAGCATCGTGATGCCTGAGATGCCTGCCTCATGTTGCTGTTATGTTCTGATGTCTGTGCAGTAATGATACTGAAGAAAAGGTGTCCTCATGATTGTAGTTTTTGCACCTGTTGTGCCTAGTACAAAACCTTTATCAACACTGAGCACAGAATAATCATTTAATAAATTCCTGTTATTACACATCCACTAGAATAGCTACTAAAAACCTGTAAAAAGACCAATATTAGTAACTGTTGGCAAGGATGGGAAGCAACTGGATTCCACATACGTTGCTGGTGGGAATCTAAAATAGCACTGACACTTTGGAAAATAGTTCGACAGGTTCTTATAAAGTTAAATATGGAGTTGCCACATGACCTAGCAATTCTACTCCTAGGTATTTACACAAATGAAATAAAAAGTTATGTCCACACAGAGACTTGTAATCAAATGTCCGTAATAGCATTATTCATATTTGCCCCAGACTGGAAAAATCCAATGTCCATCAACAGCTGGATGAATAAGAAAAATGTGGTACAATGGAATAAAAAGAATGAACCCTGAGAGGAGGCCAAGATGGCGGAGTAGAAGGACGCTGGTGGCTCACCCTCTCCCACAAATACACCAAGACCCACATCTACAGACCCACTCAGCCAACCAGAGCACCTGCGGAACTCCGACAGAATGTCACCCTTTTCAAAAGATAGAGACGCCAAAAATCTGGTAGGAGAAAAGGAAAAAAGAAAGAACAAAAGGCAAAGCAGCGCGGGACTGGTCCCGCGGGGAGGGAGCGGCAAAGGAGGACTGGCGCTCGCTCGCTGGGGCTCCCCTCTCCAACTGAGAGGCCAGCGGGACGGAGGGGGAGCCTCCGAGGCTTGGATCTGTACAGAGCAGCCCTTGACTAACAGAACTAAGTTAAACGGGCACAGAGCGTCCCCGGGACACCCAGCCCGAGATGCGGGCCAGCAGCTGGGGGCCGGGCCAGGCTGCCCGAGCCGGGCCGGGGAGGGGGACGGCTGCGCTGAGGCGGCTCCGGGGGACTGCAGGGGGCTGCGCACCATTGGTGTGAGTGCACAGGGCAGAACAACCTGGGCCCTCCATGAAACAGCACGGCTGATGTGCCCTGGGGGGAAGGGTGCCATACCTCCATCTCTGAAAACCCATGGAAGGTTTTTGGGGGAAGAGAGGCGGGGCTCAGGCGCAGCCGCCATATCCTCCGGTGCTGAGCATCCAGGCGGGGGCGGGGGCGAAACCTGCATCCGCACGGAAGGGCTCAGCAGCCTCAAACGCCAGACGGAGACTTGTCTACAGCCTGAGGCAGATAGGAGCCTTCCGTCCTGGTCCCTCCGCCAAGACAAACAGGGAGCTGGGTTCTGGCCCGGAGCAGGAACAAGGCTGTCCCTCGGTCTTCCCCGAGCCCACCTGCAGAGCGCCGACCCGAGGCGGAGCGCACAGCGGCACAGAGCAGCGGAGCGACCGGCGCCAGGAGAGGGCGGGCGGCCCCCCGCCTTTCGGGCAGGAACGCAACCCCTGACCACGGTGCTGGGAGAGGGCACGACCCGCCCTCCTACCCCGCCAGTCTGCAGCATCTGACTGCGGCATCGGGAGGGGCAGCGACCCGCCCGCCCACAGCAGAGAGCTGCACCTGACCCAGTGTTAGGAGGAGGCGCGATCTGCTTGCCGACAGGCACTGGGAGCAGCACAGACGAAGGCGCCAACGGAGGGCCTCTGGAAACAGCAAGCTGAGCTCCCAAAACAGGCCGAAGACAGAAAGACTTCACATCAGAAGTACACAGTCTCCAGGAGAAAACTGACCACCCCCTTTTTTTTTTAAATCTGTTTTTACCTGTTCTATTTTCTATTACCCTTTTAATTTTTACTTCTTAAACAATTATATATACTCCCAATTTTAATCACTTTTAAATTTTTTAAAAATATTGTTACTATTATTACTTTTAAAAATCCACGTCATTTCATTTTTATTTCTCTTGGTTTTGATGTCCTGTTATTGATTATACACAGGTTTCAAATACATTTTTCCCCTCTTTTCTCCTTTTTGAAAGGTTTTTGAAAGACTTATCAACCCAATTGCTATTCTGCTTCTACTCGCTCTTCTATTATTCATTATACACTGTTTTCAAACCCTCTTTCTCCCTTCTTTTCAAATTCTTTCTCTCTCTCTCTTATTATTTTTTCTTTTTTTCCTAAGTTCTATTCCTAAATAGGCATTAGATAGATAAAACCCTTAAGGTCCAAAATAGATAACTGATACTCCGTAAACCACAGTGCCAGAGAGGTATGAGCAAGATGAAGAAGCAGAGGAACCATTTCCAATTAGAAGAGCAAGCGAAATCCCCTGAAAGAATGATCAATGAAATAGACATTGATGGCCTACTAGATCAAGATTTCAAAAAAGGAGTGATCAAAGTACTGAAGGAATTAAAAGAGATAGTGTTTAGAGATATAAAATATGTCAAAAATGATATTGAAGCTATAAAGAAGAGCCAAGTAGAATTAGTAAACTCAGTGGCTGAGATGAGAAATGATCTAAAAGGCTGTGCAAAGCAGACTAGATAAAGCAGAGGAACGAATTAGTGACCTAGAAGACAGGACAACAGAAAGCACCTAATCAGAACAACTGCAAGATAAACAAATGAAAACAAATGAAAGCAACATAAGGGACCTATGGGATAATATAAAGCGAGTCAATCTTCGCATAATAAGGGTCCCAGACGGGGGAGAAAGAACAAAGGGGATTGAAAAGGTTTTTGAAGAAATCATGACTGAAAACTTCCCAAACTTAAAGAAGGAATCAAATATCTAAGTACAGGAAGCTCAGAGGGTCCCAAAAGGAAGAACCCAAACAGGCCCATACCAAGACATATCATAATCAAGATGGCCAGAGTCAAGGATAAAGAAATGATCCTAAAGGCAGAAAGAGAAAAGCAAAGAGTGAGTTACAAGGGAACCCCCATAAGGCTCTCAGCTGATTTCTCTACACAAACACTACAGGCCAGAAGGGAGTGGCAAGATATATTCAAAGTCCTGAATGAAAAAAAGATGCAGCCTAGGATACTCTATCCAGCAAGGCTATCCTTTAGAATAGAAGGAGAGATAAAGAACTTCACAGACGAGCAAACCTAAAAGAGTTTAGCAACACTAAACCCATGCTAAAAGAAATATTGAAAGGTCTACTCTAAATAGAAAAGCAGCAGGATGCCACAGAAATGAGAAACTCACAACTGGAGAGGTGATATAACTCATGAATTACAAATAAAATAAACACAAAATTATAAAAGAAGACATACAAATCATTGAGAGTGGGAGAGGGAGGCAGGAAAATATAGAATTTTTTTCTTTCTTTTTTAAATTATTTGTTCTAAGTAGGATGGGTTTTAGATCATATTACTATCAGTTTAATAAAAACACTTATAGTAATGGGCTAATAGACTTTCAAAAAAGGGTAACCACAAACCAAAAACTTACAAGGGAGTCACAAAAACTAAATAAAATCCATGATAATACAAAGGAAAATTACCAAACCACAAAAGGAAGAAGAAAGGAACAAAGAGGAAACACCAAAAAAACTGCAAAGATAAGTTCAAAATGGCAATAAACACACATCTATCATTAATTACTGTAAATGTTAATAGACTAAATGCTCCAGTCAAAAGACATAGAGTTGCAGACTGGATAATAAAGCAAGAACCTTCAATATGCTGCATACAAGAGACCCACTTTAGGGAGAAGGACACATACAGATTGAGAGTGAAAGGATGGAAAAGGATATTCCATGCAAATGGAAAAGCCAAAAAAGCAGGTGTTACAGTACTGATTTCAGACAAAATAGACTTTAAAACAAAGGCCATAAAGAAAGATAAAGAAGGACATTTTATAATGATTAAAGGAGTGATACAAGATGAGGATATTACACTTGTTAATATATACACACCCAATATAGGAGCACCTAAGTACATAAAACAATTACTAACAGATATAAAGGGGGATATTGATGGGATTACAATCATAGTCGGAGATTTTAACACCGCATTAACATCACTAGACAGATCTTCCAGACAGAAAATAAATAAGGCAACAGAGAAATCAAATAATACAATGGAAAAATTAGATTTGGTGGATATTTTCAGACCATTACACACCCCAAAACTAGGATATACATTCTTTTCAAGTGCACATGGAACATTTTCCAGGATTGATCATGTACTTGGGCACAAAAGAAACCTCAACAATTTTAAGAAGATAGAAATTATCTCAAGCATCTTTACTGACCACAATGCCATGAAACTAGAAATCAACAACAGAGAAACAAAGGAGGAAAAAAGGAAAGCACGGAGATTAAACAATATGCTACTAAAAAACCAATGGGTCAATGAGGAAGTCAAAGCTGAAATTAAAAAATACCTTGAGACAAATGAAAATGAAAGCACAACCACACAAACTTTATGGGACACAGCAAAGGCAGTGCTAAGAGGGAAGTTTATAGCAAAACAGGCCTTCCTCAAAAAAGAAGAACAATCTCAAATAAACAATATAACCCACCAGCTCAATGTATTAGAAAAAGAAGAACAAAAAGCCCCAAAAGGCAGCAGAAGGAAGGAAATTATAAAGATTAGGGAGGAAATGAAGAAAATACAGATTTTAAAAAACCATAGAAGAAATCAATCAAACCAAAAGCTGGTTTTTTGAAAAAGTAAATAAAATCGACACACCCCTGGCCAAACTCAAAAAGAAGAAAAAAGAGAGAGCACAAATTAGCAAAATAAGAAAGGAAAATGGAAAAATTAGAACAAATAAAATAGAAATACAGAATATCATACGAGAGTATTATGAAAAATTATATGAAAGCAAAATGGATAACCTAGAGGAGATGGACAAATTTCTGGAAACATACTGTCCACCAAGACTGAACCAAGAAGAAACTGACCACTTGGATAAACTGATCAAAGAAATGAAATCGAATTAGCACTAAAAAACCTCCCTACAAATAAATGTCCAGGACCGGACGACTTCACTGGGGAATTCTACCAAACATACAAAGAAGAACTCATACCAGTCCTTCTCAAACTCTTCCAGATGATTGAAAAGGAGGGAATACTCCCAAACTCATTCTATGAAGCCACCATCACTCTGATACCAAAACCAAGCAAAGACACTACCAAAAAAGAGAATTATAGGCCAATATCACTGATGAACATAGATGCCAAAATCCTCACCAAAATATTAGCAAATAGAATCCAACAACACATAAAAAGGATTATACATCATGACCAAGTGGGGTTCATCCCAGGGACACAAGGGTGGTTCATCATATGCAAATCAATCAATGTAATATATCACATCAACAAGAGAAAGGACAAAAACCACATGATCGTCTCAATAGATGCAGAAAAAGCATTTGATAAATTTCAACACCCATTTATGGTAAAAACTCTCACCAAACTGGGTATAGAGGGAACATATCTCAACATAATAAAAGCTATATATGACAAACCTACAGCCAGCATAGTACTCAATGGTGAAAAACTCAAAAGCTTCCCACTAAAATCTGGGACAAGACAAGGATGCCCACTATCACCACTCCTATTCAACATAGTCTTGGAAGTCCTAGCCACAGCAATCAGGCAAGAGAGAGAAATAAAAGGGATCCAAATTGGAAAAGAAGAGGTGAAAGTGTCACTATATGCCAACGACATGTTACTATATATAGAAAACCCTAAAAGGTCCACACAAAAACTACTAGAGCTGATTGAAGAATTCAGCAAGGTAGCAGGTTACAAGATTAACGTTCAAAAATCAGTTGCATTTCTTTACACTAACGATGAGTCAACAGAAAAAGAAAGTAAAGAAACAGTCCCCTTTAAAATAGCCCCAAAGTAATAAAATAGCTAGGAATAAATCTAACCAAGGAGGTGAGAGAATTATACATGGAAAACTATAAAACACTGATTAAGGAAATTAAAGAAGACTTAAAGAAATGGAAAGATATCCCGTTCTCTTGGATTGGAAGAACGAATATTGTTAAAATGGTCACATTGCCCAAGGCAATCTACAGATTTAGTGCAATCCTTATCAAATTACCCAGGACATATTTCACAGAACTAGAACGAATCATAATCAAATTTATATGGAACCATCAAAGACCTAGAATTGCCAAAGCATTACTGAAGAGAAAGAAAGAGGCTAGAGGAATAACTCTCCCAGACTTCACACAATACTATAGAGCTACAGTCATCAAGACAGCATGGTATTGGGACAAAAACAGACATATAGACCAATGGAACAGAACATAGAGCCCAGAAACGAACCCACAAACTTTTGGTCAACTCATCTTCGACAAAGGAGGCAAGAATATACAATGGAATAAAGACAGTATCTTCAGCAAATGGTGTTGGGAAAACTGGACAGCAGCATGTAAAGCAATGAAGCTAGAACAATCCCTTACACCATACACAAAAATCAACTCAAAATGGATCAAAGACTTAAACATAAGACCAGATATAATAAACCTCCTTAAAAAAAATATGTAAAAGATTATCTGAGATACATCTAAAACTGTGCTCCTAGAACAATCTACTCAAGCAATAGAAATAAAAGCAAGAATAAACAAATGGGACCTAATGAAACTTACAAGCTTCTGCACAGCAAAGGAAACCATAAGTAAAACAAAAAGACAACATATGGAATGGGAGAAAATTTTTGCAAATGAAAACGACAAAGGCTTGATCTCCAGAATATATAAGCAGCTCATAAGACTTATTAAGAAAAAAAATAAACAACCCGATTCAAACATGGGCAGAAGACCTAAGCAAGCAATTCTCTAAGAAAGACATACAAATGACCAATAGGCACATGAAAAAATGCTCAATATCACTAATTATCAGAGAAATGCAAATCAAAACTACAATGAGGTATCACCTCACACCAGTCAGAATGGCCATCATTCAAAAGTCCACAAATAAATGCTGGAGAGGCTGTGGAGAAAAAGGAACCCTCCTACACTGCTGGTGAGAATGCAGTTTGGTGCAGCCACTGTGGAAAACAGTATGGAGATTCCTCAAAAGACTAGGAATAGACTTACCATGGGACCCAGGAATCCCATTCCTGGGCATATATCCAGAAGGAACCCTACTTCCAAGAGACACCTGCACCCCAATGTTCATAGCAGCACCATTTACAACAGCCAAGACATGGAGACAGCCTAAATGTCCATCAACAGATGACTGGATAAAGAAGATGTGGTATATTGATACAATGGAATACTATTCAGCCATAAAAACTGACAACATAACACCATTTGCAGCAACATGGATGCTCCTGGAGAATGTCATTCTATGTGAAGTAAGCCAGAAAAAGAAAGAAAAATATCATATGAGATCGCTCATATGCGGAATAAAAAAAAAAAACACAAACAAAGCATAAATACAAAACAGAAACAGACTCATAGACATAGAATACAAACTTGTGGTTGCCAAAGGGGTGGGGGGTGAGAAGGGGCAGACTGGTATTTCAAAATGTAGAATAAATAAAGAAGATTATACTGTATAGCACAGGGAAATATGCACTAGATCTTATGGTAGCTCACAGAGAAAAAACTGTGACAATGAATATATATATGTTCATGTATAACTGAAAAACTGTGCTCTACACTGGAATTTGACACAACATTGTAAAATGATAATAAATCAATAAAAAATGTTAAAAAAAAAAAAGAATGAACCCTGATATGCCCTACAACTTGGATGGACCTCAAAAACGTTATACTGCATGAAAGAAGCCAGACAAAAATATAAACTGCATGATTCCATTTATATTAAACTCTAGAAGAGACGACTCTTTATAGTAATAGAAATCAGATTATTCACTACATCTAGGAATGGAGTATTGAATGGGTAGGAGCAGAGTGAAGGTGGTAAAAAATATGTTTCATATCTTGAGCTAGGTTGTGCTTATACACATTTATTAGTATGTGGACATTCATTTACATGTGTAAACATTCAGTTAATATTTGTGTACTTTACTGCATGTAAGCTATACCTCAATAATTTCTTCTAAATACAATAAAAGTAAGTGCCTGTTCCCAAGTGAATCCAGGGAAATGCTCAGTGCACCAAAGACTGTTTCATTAAGTGTTTACTATGGGCCAGGCAGCACTTCAAGTGCTTTACATACATTAACTCAATTTAATTCTCACAACCTTATGAGTAAAGTACTATTATCATGCCCATATTACACATGCAGAAACTGAGGCCTGTGATGTTAAGTAATCTGGCCAGTGTCACAGAGCTAACAAGGGGTCTACTGGAGATTTGAACCTAGATCTATGTGGCATCAAAGCTCTTAAGCACAGACACACAAATTGATTCCCCAGAACTCTCTCTGGGCTATGGGGATGAGTTAGTTCTTACAAGGTGATTACTCCAGAGGAGGGTGACCAGAGGGCTGAGGATCCCAGAAGGCTTTGGGAAGGGTGATGAGGAAGAGGAGACTCAGTCACTGGCTGCCAGTCCTGGCAGAGACCTGGAGCAAAGGTCTTAGCTTGTTCTGACTGGTTCTGGTGAGCAAAGTTCAGGCCAGGAGGCAGATTTCAGCCCAGCCAAAGCAAGAGCTAATGGCTGAGTGCCTCCCACTGGAACTGGATGCTTCGGGTGGTCAGCAACCTGTCACTTCAAGTTAACCGTTTGATAGAGATTGGTAAGTTCCATGCCTGGTGACTTCACACAGCCTGGGTGGGGTTGGCAGGTGGTGTCAGTGATTCAGAAACAGGTCAGTGTTCAAATCCAGGCTTTGCTACTTCTATCTCAGTAAACTTCAGCAAATAACGTAGTTTTTCTGAGGCCAGAAAATGATCTGCTGCTGGAAATAGCATCTAAGTCTAAAATTCAGTGACTCTGCAGCAAAGCAAAGGCTGACCACTTTAAAACAAAAAGATACTGGAAGACTTTCTGGAATCTAAGCAGCTCTGACCTTGTCTTCAGGGCACACTTGCAGCAGGCTAGTGGCACAGTCACATTTTCATTTGTACAAGCTCACCCTGGCTGCTATGTGGCCAGTAGACTGAAAGGGGCATAGTGGAGGCAGGGAGACTGGTTTAGAGGCTGCTAGTTGTCCAGGCACATGTTAATAGGGATTAACTTACTGGGGATGAGGAGGAAAGATAGGCAGCCAGAATAATGACTGTATCTGGAAGGGTGATGATGTTTCCCTCACTGACATGCACAAAGGCACAGAACATCTCAATAGGCGCTTAAGAATCAGTTCGTGGTTCCAGGCTTCTTCCTTGCATCAGCATGCCAAGGAGTCTGCCAGAGATGATGGAGTAGGAACACAAGAAGAAGTGACAGGCCTCCATCCATAGGGCCCTGCATTGCCCACTGAGGCTTTAATCATAATCAATTGATTCTGAATGACTGCCAGACCATCTGTTCCGTTCAGGGCCACAAGCTTCCAATACAAACCTGCAGAGCCTTCAGGGGCAAATGCAGGAGAGGTGGACTCACCCCAAGCAGCCTCAGGCTGGAGTGAAATTCAGGGAAAAAGCACAGACCTCTATACATGTCTGTGGACACAGGGCTTTATTATTTACACAGCAGAATCACGTCTGTTATCCTGAGGGTCTGTACAAGCACACCTCCCACTCTACTTCAGGAGCGAGGGTTCTAGTCCTTTCCTGGATTCTGAGTTAGACTAGCACAGGTCGGCCTGGACTCTTCTGTCTACATGGAGCTCTCATTACTGGGCACATTCTGGGTGCTGGGAGCTCAGGAGACTCAGCCTGCCTTCTGGGAATGCCCAACCCACCAGTAGGATAGCTTTAATGCCAGAGATGCTTTTCTCCATCTCCACCAAGTTCCTATGATCCCTGGGACCCCTTTCCCCAGGCCTGACTCTGCCCTGCACCCTGGCATCACTGTTCCTCTCCTAGAGGCTCCTTCTCTGCTGCCAGGCCAGCCTGGGAGCTGATGCCCACAGGATGAGGTGTCTCTTTCTAGGTACTTTAGTTGTCCCATTTAATATGTCTTTCGACAATATTTGATATATACAGAAAAATAAATGAACATTTTCAAGCATCATAGTGAAAGAAACATTGACCACCCAGAACAAAAACAAGAACATTCCTTACAGCATCCCAACCACCTGTGTGCTCCTTCCCATAATAGTGACGCTGGCACCAAATTTTGCACTTAGCAGGTCCTTGTCTTTTATTTTCTAAGTTCTGAAATATATGTTATGTACCCTTACAGAATCTATTGTTTACTTTTATTAGCCTACTTTCTAAAAATGGCATCTTACTCAATATTTCACACCGTATTAATAGAATAAAAGACAAAAACCACTTCTTAGTAAACACAGAAAGGTCATTTGACAAAACCTAACATCCTTTCCTATTAAAAACATACAGCAAACTAAGAATATAAGGACATTTTTTCAACCTGATAAAGTATTCTATGAGAAAAAAAAAATAGCTAATATCATCAGAATAGTGAAAAGATGAAAACTTTCCCCCAACGATCCGGAAGAAGATAAGGATGTTCACTCTCACCACTTCTATTCAACATTGTACTGGAAGGTCTAGCCAGGACAATTAGTGGGGAAAAATGAAATAAAAGTCATTCAGATTAAAAAAGAAGAAGTAAAACTATATTTTCAGATGACATGATCTTATACGTAGAAAATTCTAAAAATTCACAGGAAATACTACTTAAGCTAATAAATGTATTCAGAAAAATGGCAGGATCCCAGATCAACAAGAACACAAAACTCAGTCGCATTTATGTACAATAGCAATGACCAGCCCAAAAACAATTAAGAAAACAATCCCATTGACAATAACATCCTAAAGAATAAACAACTTAGAAACAAATTTAGTGAAAGAAGGATAAAAATCTCTGAAAACTACAAAGCAGGCATCTGTGTGAGAACAGTGTAGGTGGAGGTAAGTGCACAGGACTGAGAGAAATTTTTTCACTATTTTTTGGTGAAAGATATGTATAACAAAATTTGTCATTTTTACTATTTTTAAGTGTATAATTCAGTGGCATTAATTATATTTACAGTGTTGTGAAATCATTACCATTATTTACAAAATATTTTCATCACCCCAAACAGAAACCCTGTAACCATTAATCAATATTCTTGCTTTCTTCCTTCCTTCCAGCCACTGGTAACCTCTAATCTAATTTCTGTCTCCATGAATTTGCCTATTTTAGGTACCTCATAGAAGTGGAATCACATAATATGTGTCCATTTTTGTCTGACATATTTAACTTAGCATAACATTTTCAAGATTTATCCATATTGTAGCATATATGATATTTCATTTATTTTTATGACTGAATAGTGTTCTATTATATGTATATGCCACATTTGACTTATCCATTCATCTGTCGATGGATGCTTGTGTTGTATCCACATTATGGCTACTGTGAATAATCCTGTCATGGACATTGGACAGCTACTTGTATCTGTCTGAGTCCTTTTTAAGAATTCTTTTGGATATATATAAGAGTGGAATATCTGGGTCATGTGGCAATTCCATTTTTAGCTTTTTGAGGAACTGCCAAAATGTTTTATATAGAAGCTTCACCAAATTACATTTTCACCAGAAAAGCACCAGTGTTCTAATTTCCCCACATCCTCACCAACACTTATTTTCCTTTTTGAAAAAATTATAGATGTCTTAGTAGATGTGAAGTAGTATTTCACTGAGGCTCTGATTTGCACTTCCTTAATGACTAAAGATGTTGAACACTGTATCATATGCTTATTAGCCCTTTGTGTATCTACGTGGAAGAAATGTCTGTTCAAGTCCTTTGCCCATTTTTTAGTGAGTTTTTGCCTTTTTGTTGTTGAGTGGTGTAGGTACTTTATATATTATAAATATAAAACCATTATCAGATGTATGATTCACAAATATTTCCTATCACTCTGTACATTGTCTTTTCATTTTCATAATAATATACATTGATGTATAAAAGTTTATTTTATTTTTGAGAAAGAGCAATTTATCTATTTTTGTTATTGTCATTGCTTGTGCTTTTTGTGTCATATCTAAGTAGCCATTGCCATATCTGAGATCATGAAGATTTACCCCTAAGTTTTCTTCTAAGAGTTTTATGATTTAGCTCTTACATTTAGGTCATTGATTGATTTTGAGTTAACTTTTGTGCAAGGTGTCATGTAGAACTCCAACTTTATTCTTTTGCCCATGGAAATCCAGTTGGATCTACACCACCAGTTAAAGACACTATTCTTTTCCCCATTAAGTGGATTTGGCACCCTTGGCAAAATCAATTGACCATTGATGTGTGGGCTTAATTCTGGACCTAAGTTCTATTTCATTGGTGTATATGTCAACCCTTATGCCAGTACCAAACTATTTTGATTGCTGCTACTTTGTAGGAAGCTTTGAAATTGGGGAAGTGTGAGTCCTTCAGCTTTGTTCTTCTTTTTCAAGATTATTTTGACTATTTGGGGAACCTTGTTTTTCCAAATATAAAGCTGAGAATCCAGCTTTTCTATTTCTTGGGGGGAAAAAAAGATGTTGAAAATGTGATATTGTGTTGAATCTGCAGGTGGCTTTAGGGAGTATTGACATCTCTACAATATTAAGTTTTCTTACCCATTGTCACAGGATGTGCTTCTATTTATTTAGACTTTCATGTCTCTTAGCACTGTTTTGTAGCTTTCAGTTTACAGGTATTTCAACTCCTTGGTTAAATCTATTCCTAACCATTTTATTTTGTAGATGCTATCATAAATGAGATTACTTTCTTAATTTTATTTTTGAATTGTTCATTACTGGCGTATAAAAACACAACTGATTTCTGTGTTGATTTTGTACCCTACAGCTTTGCTGAATTTCTTTATTAGCTCTGGTAGCTTTGTTATGGATTCTTTAGGATTTTCATGTCAACTGTGAATAGAAATAGTTTTACTTCTTCCTTTCCAATTTGGATGTCTTTTATTTCTTTTTTCTTGTCTAATTTCCCTGGCTAGAATTTGAAAAAAGAAAGAAGTACTATTTGATAATCAATTAGTGATGTCAAGTTGACAGTGAGTTATTTAAGTCTGGAGTTTAAGGCAGAGATCTGGGCTGGAGATTTTAGGAGCCATAAGCATACAGATAATATTGACAGCTGTAAGAGTGGGTAAAATCATGTGTACAGAGAGAGAAGGGAAGGAAGGGAAGGGGAGGGAAAGGAAAGGAAGGGAGAAAAGGAGAAAAAAAGAAGGGAAGAGAACAGAAGAGAAGTCCAGGTACTGCACAATAATGAGTATGCATTAAAAGTTTGATTAACTTTGCTGTTGAAAATACAGTATTCATAGTAGCCAAATGATGAAGGGAAAAAACAAATGTTCTTTAACTGATGAATGGATAAATAAAATGTATATTCATTCAGTGAAATATTATTCAGCCATGAAAAAAGAATCAAGTACTGATATGTATTACAATATTGGTGAACCTTGGAAACATTATGCTAGTAATGTAAGAAACAAACCAGATGTAAAAGACCACATATTGTATGATTTCATTTGTATGAAATATCCAGAATAAGCAAATCCATGGAGGCAGAAAGCAGATTAGTGATTGTCTAGAATCAAGGGGTAGGGGCAATGGGGAGTAACTGCTTAATGAGCTCAGGGTTTCCTTTTGGGATGATTAAAATGTTCTGAAACTGATGTTTGTGGTTGCACAACATTGTAAGTGTACTAAATACCACTGAATTTTAATCTTCAAAATGGTTAAAACGGTGAATTTGATGTTATGTGCATTTTAACACTATACATATAGAGATAGAGAGTCAAGTGTTGCAGATAATCTTTGGTGCTAATTGTCTGATTGCTTGTCAATATTCAGTGCCTACCAGGCACCTTGATATCAAACTTTTTTGCATCTCTTACTAGCTTGTGCCCTATGTGATTTCACATCACTTCTCTGACTCTGTGAGCTCATCTGTAAAATGGGAGAATATTAATGCTCTACTTTCATTCCAAGGAACATGTTTAGCTTTCAGACAAAGACAGATCTTTACCAGCCCCTTGAGATAAGAACAGAATGTCAGCACAAAGGGTTCCTGGTGTTGCTGCAGTCTTGGGAGAGCACGGCTCAGCAAGGCTACAAATGGAGCAAGTGGGTCGTGGGGGTCTCATTTAGTGATATGTCCCTGAAATGCTGTGCCACCCTCCTACACACACCCTAAAACCTGTCATTTGAAAAACACAGACTACATCAGTCCCAACACATAGAGTAGGAACTTAAGCATCACAAAGGGCAGCATGTTCCAGCGTAAGTGGAACACTGCAGCATCCACAGTCAGCATCCTCAAACAGCTACCGCTGGGAAGCCACTGTGATTGCCTGAGAATGGGACTACCATGCTGCTCTTTTGCCCCTGGCCATCAAGAAGTGAACCCTCGAGCCAGAAGTGGAAGGAGATGGAATACACTAAAGGCCAGTCTGGAAGTATATCAGGTCCAGTGAGCCACAGAGATAATGACAAGGTCACTTTGCCATTATAACAACTGAATATCATTCCTCTTCCAGAAAAAGGCCAGGAGCTTCTTTTTATATAGAAGTTACCCCAAAGCAGCTTGGATTCCTCTAAATGAGCTTAAACCTAGGCTCTGTCCCAGACTACTTCAACTTCTCAGGTCAGAGATATCAAGACAAGGTAATTAAACCACAGGCTTCAAGTGGCAAGCATGGTCATTGTTGCCTGCTCCAGGCCCCAAAGGATGCAGACTGTTGATCAAGATGATATTAGTGATGATAATGGGACAATACTACTTCCGCTAATAGCTCCTGTTTTTAGAAGTCTGCCTTGTTTCAGACATTTTGTGAATTATATCTTAAATTTTCAATATAACCCCATGAAGGGCATACTATTATTTACTCCATTTTATAAATGATAGTAAGGATGAGAGAAGTGATTTTCCCAAGGTACACAGTTAGTCAGTGGCATAATTGGTCCTTGAATCACCTGATTCCAAAGTCTAGATCCTTTCCACTATTCCTCACCAGCTCCCCTCCCCCTTCCTCTGATCTTCTGGATCTTCCATCTCCCCAGGCCACGTCCCTTCCTCCCAGCCTGTTAGCACTATGAGAACAGAAGGAGAGAAATTAGGGATGACCTTCACCTCATTGCCCAGCATCCTGCAGTCCAAGTCCCCAACCCAAGTGCTATGATGAGCTTCCAGATAGTGCTCAATGGCCTTAGGGACATACTTGCAGGACTTTGCAGCACACCTGGATCTGGGTACTAGGGGTAGAAATTCTGTGGCCTCTCTGAAATTCTGAGGTTTTTAAACTGAATAAAAAGCCTGTTTTTTAAAGGATGTCAGTCAGTCAATCCTCAATCCTTACGGAAGATCCTGAAGTTGAAGAAGTCATTCTCCTCTCTCCCTAGAATAGTCTTGTCTTTTCAGTTGTTATTTGGAGAAGACCACATGTGACTAGACTGGGAGCAGTGAAACTCTAGCATCTGGGCAGTGTTCTGAGCAGCCCTGGGGAAACGTTAGTGAAATAGATCCTGACCCGAACCAAAGATGCTGAGGAGCCCTGGTGGGCTGGAAGGCTCTCCTCTCCAACCCACAGGGCCATGATGAGGCCTCTGAGATTCTGCAATCCCCACCGCTCAGAGTGCTTAAGCCTCCTCCCTTCTCTCTGGGCTTGGGGTTGGAGAGGGTACAGAATATGACCCTTGTTCAACAGACATGAAGTCAGAGGTTGGGGGTATGTATTGGATCTCCCCTCCTGGATTAGTATCATAAGTACATGTGTCCAGCTCCCCTTGAAGACTGGGAGAGCCTTGTAACTCATGGATTACTCACTGCAGCATCAGAGTACAAAGTAAGAGCCTAATTAATACTCACTGGCTTGAATGTTTTGACTAGAGTTTGGGGGCTGGCACGCATTCTCTGTTTCTCACAGGCCCACTGAGTTTTGGCTCAGAGGAAAAGGAAGTATTTACTTTTCCCAAGTTGGCTACCAGTTGCTGCCATCTCGCTGACTGCAGTCCCCAGCATGGAGGCCAGGAACCTGCCTACCGTCTAAGTTCTCCAGACTGCTTTCTTTGTCGGTGCGCCTCAGGCTCCGCAGGCGCAGTGCTGTTTCCCTAATCCAGGCACGAGTGCCCCATCACAAGGTCTTGGTTCGGGGTCCCAATAAAAGGAATCTGCAGTTTTGGGAAATGGTCTCCATGGAGAGAGGGACTGGGCAGGAGAGAGGGACTGGGCAAGAGAGAGGAAGGGAAATGGTGGGGAGGAAGGGACCACAGGGAAGAGAGACAAGAGATAAAAAACAAAAAAGGATGATTCTTTGAGGTCTGAGGGCTGTGGAAGTCAAATACAAGGCAAAGTCCCCAGCCCCAAGACTTTTCAACTCTGTTTAAGTGACGGAATTCTCACTCTGTGTAGGGAGGGTTCAAAATGTAGAACAGATACAAGTAAAATGGGCCATCAACCTCCCTGCCTGCTTGAGCCCCTTCTCCCTTCTCCCCACCACCACACACAACCCCCACCCTGGGCAGCCTCTAAGGCTCCTGTTTGAGAGCCCTGACCCAGGTAAAGGTGAGAAAATTGAGGTTCAGACAGGTGTAGAAATTTTCCCCCAATGTCTCTACAAGGCAGAGACAACAATGGACATGAGGCAGAACTCAGCCCAGGCTCCCTGAGCCTTGGTCTGGTATGCTTTGTGCTTGTGGCCGTGGGGCAAATCCTCACCGCTACCCTCTGGTTTCCTCCCCATGGGAAATGGTCACAGACATGTCTGGCTGCATTCCAGGCCAGGGGTGGTCATGCAGGTGCAGCTGGTTCATAGGTACAACATGCTGAATCATGGGAGGTTCTGTCTGTGGCATTGCTACTGTGGCTTCACACAGGACTGCCGTGTACAGGATGACCGCCCCAGCCCCAGCCTCTATCCCAAAGGCATCTAGTTCAATTCAAAGATCAATTGGACATGTAGAGTGAGGATGTCCCAAGGCATTTCTTGATTCCTGAGAGCCACATCCAAGTTGGAAGCCCAGCGGGCTTGTCCAGGTTTGGGAAAAGTTTCTGCTTGACTTTGGAAGCCACACACTGGATGTTAGACAATCATGCCAAGCTGCTGAGGCCTCCCAGCTCTCTGAAAGCTGTTCCATCTGATCACGTGGTTAGGGAGACGTCACTTGCCCAGGCCTTGTGACCGTATGAGTCCAACGAGGAGAGGGGGTTGCACTAGTTCTGGGGTCCACACTGCATCTAGGTCTGGGGAGACTAAGCAGCAGGCGTGATGATGATGTGCAGATTCCTGAGCAGCTGGCCAGCGGCTCCTGGGCTCTGACCTTCCTGGCGGCCTCTCCCACCTGTCCTTTTGGTCAACCTGTTTCCTGAAGGGCTAACAGTGCCTGGGCTCCACACTGTGTACCTTTCCAACCACACCGCCTGGCCACCACTGAACTGTTGCTTGTAGATCAATCTGAAGGCTGCTTGAGCACAGTCCATGGAGAGGGCTGAATGTACCCCTCTGCTCTACTCCCACAAACCTGGGGCGCACTCAAGGTGCTAAGGATGTGGAGGCCGAGGGGTGACACTACACCCCTGTTTCCCATGTTATAATCTCCACTCCGTGGCCAGAGAGTGCGTGGGGAACAGGTTTTGGCTGAGGATAGAAGCAACTGTGGGAAGAGTAATGACTCCTCAGGCAACCAGAGTGGGGCCCCGAAGATGGTTAGGCAGGTTTTCTCAGGGCCTTTTCTTCTTGAGCTGGGGAGTGTGAAGACCATGGAATTAGAGGAAGCGGTTGCAGCTAACCACCCTGCCTCAGTGGCCCCAGCTTGTCCTGGGGTATGTAGCATCCATGACCTCTGTGTTCCTTCAGCAGTTGAATTCATTCCTTTGGCAAGGAGTGACTAAGTGCCTATTCTTTGCTAGACTCTGAGCACAGTGGTTGACAAGGCAGATGGTACCCAGCCCTCAGGGAGCAGGCAGGGGGGTGGGGGACACTCCCAAAGCACGCTAAGTGCTATGAGGGAAACGACAATCTGACAGAGAATAAAAGGAGGCAGGAGTGGTTAAATAGTGTAATCTCATGCTCAAGAAGTCCCCCTGAGGAGGTGACATTTGAACTAAGACCCGAAGGATGAGAAGTAGGTAATCAGCCATGTGTGGAGGTGGAAGAAGAGGATTCCAGGCCAAGTGCTAAGGCTGCTAGGCAGGAAAAACTTCCCTTATTCGAGGCAAGAATAAACAAATAAGATGTGTGCTTCAGCAGCTGTGGGGGAGTGTAGGCTGAGAGACTGTGCACCTGGGATTCAGCAAGCACTGTGAATCTCAGAACCCCGGCTGTGCACCTCATTCCCTGACTCTTTCCCTGACCTCTCTCACTGTAGGACAGAGGGCCTTGGCATCCCCCTCTCTCTCCTCTCTCTTGCCTCTCCTCCAGGGTGGAGCTGCATATTTTGGCCTCACAGAGGGAGACAGCCTGCTAACAGAAAGCATCAGAAGTGTGGGATGAGAAGAGGTAGAAAGGACTTGCACATATTGGAAAAGAATCTCAATTTGCATCTAGATTTCCCCATCCACGATGCACACTGTATCTCCAGACAGAGCTGATCCTGCTCAGCAATGATATTGGACCCATCATGACGCATGTGCTATACTTGGGAATTCTCACAGTTGCTGTGTCCATTTGCAGAAGTTCAAGTCTGACTCCTGGGAGTTCATGAAATCAATAAAAACTTCACGGGACTACATTCACTATCTTGTAATAACCTATAATGAAAAAGAATATGAAAAGGAATATATATATATATATATATATATACACATACACATATACATATACATATACATATACATATACATATACATATATATGTATAACTGAATCACTATGCTGTACACCAGAAACTAATACAACATTATAAATCAACTAAACGTCAAAAAAAAAAAAAAGACATCTGTATGCTAATGGCCAGAAGAACACCAACTTCTTGCAGGAAACAGGCACACTACCCATTTTGACTGACCTAGGCACTCCTCCCTACCACCATGTCTACTGCCCTTCTCTTACCTTTCCCACCTATTCATCACCATGCAGTGTGAGGAGCACTGGGCCGGGGGCCCAGAAAACAAAGCTAGACCCTTGGCTTTGCCCACTGACCAGTGACTGGCTTGGTGACTGTGCAAGGCATTTCAACACATGCATTGAGTAATTGCTAGGAGCCAACACTGAGCTGACATCTGGCTTTTACTCTATGAAATGGAAACAATATTAGCCATCTTATTAGGTTGTCAATGATAATACCAGTTTACATAGTGTTTGAACTTTCCCACCCACTCTGTAATATAAGAACTTAAAAGCTGTAAATTTCTTTCTAAGCACTGCTTTAGCTACATCACCCAGATTTTAGAAATCAGATGTACTGAGGAATAACATACATAAAATGCACACACTTTAGGTCACCATTTGACAATGTTTAACAAATGCATATGCGCCCTTAACACCACAAAAATCAAGATACAGAACATTCCCATCATCCCAGAAAGTTCCCTCCTGCCCCTTTGGAATCAGTCTCCTTTGGCAATGATCTCCATTCTGGAACTATAAAGCAGTAGTTATTTCCCAGAATTTCACATAAATGGAATCACAGAGTAAGTAGTCCTCTGTGTTTGATCCGATTCTTGCTCTTATAGTACCATTCCTCTAGATTAGTCAGTAGTATCCTATCTGATAGATATGCCAAATTTTGTGTGTACATGCACCAGTTGAGGGCAGTTAATCACCTCCAGTTTTTGCTGTTATAAATAATACTTCTATTAACATATGCAAACAAGTTTTTGTGTTGACTCATAATTTTATTTTTCTTGAATAAATACTTAAAACTGAAATTACTGGCTCACATATATATATACTAATCTTTAACAAATCTATTAACCTGTTGCTGGACACATAAATTGTTTCCAGTTTCCAGCTCTTTGTGAATAAAACTGCTATGAACATTTATGAGGACATATCTTTTGACTTCTCTTTGGGAAACACCTACAAGCAAAACTGCTGACTCACATGATAAATGTATGCTAAACATTATGAGAAAGTGATAAACCATTTTCCACAGTGACTGTACCATTAACATTTGCACCTGCAATGCATAAAAGCTCTAGTTGGTCCACATTCTCAACAGCACTTGGTGTGTCTGTCTTGGTATCCTTAGTCTTTTTTAAAAATTTTAGTCATTCTTTTCTGTGTGTAGTATTATCTTTTCATTTTAATTTGTATTTCCCTAATGACTTTGAGCATCTTTTCAAGTTCTTATAGATTCTTCATATGTTTTCTTTTGTGACATGAGTTGGTCAAATCTTTTACCCATTTATAATGGAATTGTTTTCCTTATTATTACTGAATTATGAGTTCTTTATAGTCTCTTGATACATATTCTGCATCAGATATATGTGCTGTGAGTATCTCCTCCCATTCTGTAGCTTGTCCTTTCATTTTCTAAGCAATGTCTTTTGAAGAACACAGAGTTTTAATTTTGATGAAGTCCAAATTATCCATTTTTTATGGTTTGTGGGGTTTGTGTTCTAATTAAGAAAATAGTGTATAACGCAGAGTCAGAAAGATTTTCTCTGAGGTTTCATAATTCCAGCTTTTATGTTAGTCTGTGATCCATGTCAAGTTAGTATTTGTGACTGGCATGAGGTAAGGGCCAAGGCTAATTTTTTTCTATATCAGATACCCAGTTGTTTTGGCACCATTTATTGAAAAAAAAATATCCTTTCCCAACTGAGTTACCTCGACATCTTTGTCAAAAATCATTGTGCCTATTTCTAAGCTCTCTATTGTGATTTTGTGATTTAAAATAAAAATTATAATTTGGTCTTCACCCCGCTTCCTGACGCAAAACTCCTAAAACTCTCGGAATTTCCTAAGCAGTAAAAGAAATAAAGGTGACTTTTGTTATTCATGACAAACCACTTTCAACACCTCTGAGTTTCCTTTGCTGTGCAGAAGCTTTTTAGTTTGATATGGTGCCATTTGTATATTTTTGCTTTTGTCTACTGAGCCTAAGGAGACATATCCAGAAATATATTGCTAAGAGTGATGTCAAAAAGTGTATTGTCTATTTTTCTTGTAGGAGTTTTATAGTTTCAGGCCTTACATTCATTCTTTAATCCATTTTGAGTTGATTTCTGTGTATGTTATGAGATAGTGGTCTAGTTTCATTCATTTGCACATGGCTGTTCAGTTTTCTTAACACCATTTATTGAAGAGAGTATTCTTTCTCCACTGTGTTTCTTTCAACAGTATCTTGTAGTTTTTAATGTAGAGGTCTTTCACTTCCTTGTTTAAATTGATTTCTAGGCATTTCATTCATTTTGTTATGATAATAAATGGAATTGTTTTCTTAATTTATCTTTTTGCTAGTTTGTTGTTAGTGTATAGAAATATAATAGAGTTTTGTATATTGATTTTGTGCGCTAGCAACTTTACAGTATTCGTTTATTATTTCTAATAGCGTTTTGGAGGATATTTAGGGCCATATATATATATATATATATAATCATGTCTTCCACAAATAGTATCAGTTTTACTTCTTTCTTTCCAGTTTGGATGCCTTTTCTTTCTTTTTCTTGCCAGGGTGATCTGGCTAGGTGTATGTTCTTTATAGATTCTTATTACCACAGCTAGGAAGTTCCCTTCTATTGGTACTCACCTGAGAGAATTATTTAAAACATGGCTAGGTTTTACACTGTATCAAATTAATTTTCTGCATCTATTTAGATGATCATATATTTTTCTTTTTTACTCCAGCAATACGGTGAATCGCGTGGATTGATCTTCAAATATTAAACCAACTTTGTATTCCCAGATGAATCTCATTTGGTTAAAATATATCATATATATCATCTTTTTAAATATATTGCTATATTTGGTTCATTATTTTGTTAAGGAATTTTGAGTTTATATTCATGAGAGATACTGATCTATAATTGTGTTTTCTTATAATTTTTTCACTTATACAATCGGTTAATACTGAGTTCATAAAACGTGTTGGGAAGTGTTTCCTCCTCCACTATTTTCCGAGAGTTTGAGTAACAATTGCATTATTTCTTCCTTGAATATTTGATAGATTTCATTAATGAAATATTTGGCCTAGGAGTTCTCATATTGGGAAGGTTTTTAATTATGATTTAATTAATTTAACTAACATATGGTTACACATGTTTTCTATTACCTTTTGTTCCATTTTTGTAATGTGTATCTATTAAAGATTTTGTCTAACTTGTTGAATTTTTTGGCATAAACCTGTTCATAACATTCTCTTATTATCCTTTTATTCTTTTAATATTTGGAGGATCTGTAGTAGTCACTTTTTTCATTCGGATATTGCTAATATTTCCTGTCCTCATCCTTCCCCTTCTTTTCTTGAAGTAAAAGCTAAAACATTGATCTTAGACCATTCTTCTTTGCTAATATTTGCTAGTGTCTGAAGCTATGGATTTCCGTATCAGCACTCCTTTAGCCAAATCCCAAATTTTTTTTGATGTGGTGTATTTTTGTTGTCATTTAGTCCAAAATATTTTACAATTTCTTATGTGATTTATTCATTGTTCCATGGGTTACTTAGAAGTGGTTGTTAATTTCTAAATAGCTAAGGATTTTCAAAATCTATTTTAATTCTTGATTTTTAGTTTAATTCCATTGTGGTCAGAGAACACACTCAAATTTAGTTAGGCTTGATTTATACATGTCAAAGCATATGGTCTTTCTTATCAAACATACAATTTGTACTTGAGAAAAGCGAATATTCTACACTTGTTAGTGGATCTATCCTAGATGCATACACATTGAAGATTATTGTGTCTTCTTGACTAATTGACAATATTATTGTTGTGAATATCTCTCCTTTTTATGGAAATTCTTCTTATATTAAAACCAACTTTGATAGCAATATAGCCATACCAGCTTTTTTTCTGTTTAGCAGTTGCGTGTTTTATTTTTTCTGCCCTCTTATATTCAACCAATCTGTGTATTTATATTTAAACTCTGTATCTTGTAAATAGCTTATAGTTGAGTCTTTTATTTTCATCCACTCTTACAGTTTCTTACTTTTATTTGGATTTTTTCAACTATTTATATTCAAAGCATTATAGATATGATTATGCTTAAGTATACCATATTGTTATCTCTTTTCTATTTGTCCCATCTGTTCTTTCTTCCCCTAAACCTTCTTTCCTGCTTTTTTCTGCATTATTTTTTAACATTCCACGACATCTCCATTATTGGTCTCTTTTTCCAACACTTAATTGTGAAACCTGTAGTAAAGTAGAAATAATTTTACAATGAACACACTTATTATCATCACCTAATTTCTACCATTATGATTTTACTATATTTGCTTTATCACACACTTATACATACATCTAACCATCCCTCAATCCATTGGTTAATCCAGGTTTTTTCCCCCCTGGGGGCATTGCAAAATCAATCACAGACATCAGTACCCTTCCCCAAAAATACTTCAACAGCCATATCAACTAAAAGATAGTAGTTCAGAACTTTTTATTTTTTAAATAAATTTGTATGAAATGGAATGCTCAAATCTTTAGTATTCATTCTCTGGCTTTTAACAAATGGATACACCTAAACAACATAAATACATATCAAAATACAGAATATCATCATCTTCCCAGAAAGTTCCCTCATGCCTCTTCCTAGTTAATCTCCAAATTTGATTTTTTTTCTACAAAAATAAGTTTTGCTTACTTGATAACTATATAATAGGAATCCTATAATATGTACTCTTTCATGTAAGGCTTGTTCCACTCAGCATGCTATTTTGAGATTAATCCAAGTAATTGCATGTATCAGCAATTCATTCCTTTTTTTTTTCTGAGTCATATTCCATTGTTTGTTTATACCACAGCTTTTTAATCCATTCTTTTGAAGAACACCAGAGTTGCTTTCAATTTTTAGCTATTATAAAAATAAAACTGCAATTAACAATTTTGTACAAGTTGTTGTGTAGACACTTACTTTCAATTTTCTTGGGTAGATTCCTAGAAGCTGAATTGCTGAGTCACAAGGCAGGTGTTATATTTAGTCTTATAAGAAGCTGTTAGATACTTTTTTTCCAAAATAGTTATACAATGTAGTACTCCAAACAACAATGTATGACATTTCTGGTTGTCCCACATCATTGTCAATATTTGGTAGTGTATCAACATTGTTAGTTTAGTCATTCCAGTGGATGTGTATCTCTTTGCAGTTTTAATTTGCATTTGCCTGATTACAGATGATGTTGAATACTTTTCATGTGCCTTTTGGACATTCATATGTCTTCTTTTTTAAAGTGGGTGTTCAAATATTTTGTTCTTTGTACAATTAGATTTCTTATCTTCTTACTGAGTTGCAGGATTCTTTATTACATACTGGCTAACAGATTTTTTAATATAATTGTTTCGTGATTGTATTTTCGTTATGTGGCTTGCATACTTATTTTCTACCTGGTTTCTTTTAATGATCAGAAAACTTTAATTTGAATGAAGTCTAATTCATCTTTTTTTTCTCCATTTATGGTATTGTTTTCTGTGATGTCTGTAAGAAACATTTGTTTTCCATTGAGTCATAAAGATATTTTTCTTTGTTTTCTTCTAAAAGTTTTGGGGTTTTAGCTTTTTCATTTAGGTTAATAATCTATTTAAAGTTAAGTTTTACATATGGTGCCACGTAGGTGGTTGAAATTCATTTTTCCCATATAGCTATCCAGTTATGCTAACACTATTTGTTGAAAACAAAACTTTTCCTTTCCCTCATTAGATTGCTTTAGGTATGTAAGTTAAACTCAAATGATAATATAGTGTGAGTCTGTTTCTGAACTCTCAATTCTGTTCCATTGGTCTATTTGTTAATCTTTATGCCAGTGCCAAACTTCTATGGTTACTGTAGCCTTTACAATAAGTCTATAAATCAGGTCATATAACTCTAAATTTTTCAATCAACATTTCTATAGATATGCAACATTCTTTGCATTTTTATACATGTTTTAGAATCATTTTGTCATTTCTATACAAAAGTCATGATGGGATCGATGAGATTTTGATTGGAATTGCATTGAATGCATAAATCAATTTTGGGAAAATTGATATTTTACCAAGATTGAGTGTTCCATTCCATAAAATGGTCTGTATGTCCAATTATTTCATTTTCATAAGGGTTTTCTAATTTTCAGAGAACTAATCTTTTACATATTTTATTAAAATTACTGCCATTTTATGATTTTGATACTATTATAAAATGGAATTTTAAATGTTTCATTTTTGTAAGTAATTTTATATCCAGTGATATTGCTAAATTCATTTATTATTTAAAGTAGATGCTTCATAGATTCCTTAGTATTTTTACATTAACAACCATACCATTTACAAATATAGACAGTTTTACTTCTTCCTTTCCAAATATTTTGCCTTTTCTTTCTTTCTTTTTAAAATTTCACTGGCTAGAACTGCCACTACAATGTGGCATAAAGGTGGTGAGCATGGCCTCCTTTTTCCTGATGTTAGGTTGAAAGCATTCAACAGTTCATCATAAATATGATGCTAGTTGTAGATTTTTCACTTATGTCTTTTGTCAGATTTAGGATGATTCTATGAAGTACAAGTTTGCTGAGAGTTTTTATCAAAAATCATTGGTGGATTTTGTCAAATACTTTTTGTATGTTTATTGAAATGATAGTATGGTTTTATCCTTTTTGTGTTAATATTATATTAATTTTGTGTAATTATATTGATTACTTTTCAAGAGTTAAATCAATCTTGCCTCCCAAGAATAAACAATACTTGATTCTGATGCATTATCATTTTTACAAATTGTTAAAGTAAATGATCAAATATTTGGTGTGTATTTTTAAGTCTATGTTCATGAGAAATATTTCTCTGTAATTTTTGGTAATGGCTACTCTTCTATTTTGGTATCAGGGTTATGCTAGCCTTATGAAACAAATATGGAATTGTTCCCTTTTCCCCTATTTTTCTGCTGGGATTAGTATAAGACAGGTGTCATTTCTTCCTTAAATGATCGGTAGTATTCACCAGTGAAACCATCTGGACTTGGAGATTTTTTTTTTGTATGAATGTTTTCATAACTAATTTAATTTCTTTAATAGATGTAGGATTATACAGATTTTACATTTTGTATTGTGTCAATTTTGGTAAGTTTTATTTCTCAAATAACTTGTCTACTTCATACAAATTTTCAAATTGTTGGCATAAATTTGTTCATACCATTCTCTTATCCTTTTAATGTCTGTCAGACCTGTAGTGATAAGCCCATTTTCACCCCTGATACTAATAACTTGCTTACTTTCCCCTTTTTTCTTAATTAGTCAAAAATTAATCAATTTTATTGATATTTTAAAAGAACTAATTTTGACTTGGCTAATTTTCTCTACTGAATGTTTTGTTTTCCTATGTGTCTTTCCTTCTACTTACTTTAGATTTACTTTTTTCTTCTTTTTACAGCTTCCTTAAAATGAAATCTTAGATTATTGTATTTTGTCATCTTTTCGTTTCTAATATAATCATATAATTCTATACGTTTCCTCTACCCACTACTTTAGTTGCATTACTCAAACTTTGATAGCTTGTATTTCATTATCATTCAGAATTCAAAATAAATTATAATTCCTCTTGTGATTTCAAAGTGGTTGATATGTTGTTCATATTATCTATATATTCATTGTTTTTTCAGTCTAATTATTCTATCAATTATTGAGAAAAGACTGTTAAAATCCTCAAAAATGATTACAGATATGTCTACTTCTTCCTTTAATTTTGTCAATATCTGATTCAGGTATTTTGAAACTCCTCTATTAAATGCATATGAATTTATGATTATTATGTCTTTATGATGCATTGAGCCTTTTATCATTATGAGCTATTACTCTTTATCTCTGATAATACTCTTTGTCTTAAAGTTTATTCTCTTGATATTAACATAGCCACTTCATCCATCTTTTGGTTACTGTGTGCATGGTATACATTTATGTTTTGACTTTTAAAGTGCAGCTTTTGTAGACACAATATAGTTCAATCTTGCTTTTATACAGTCTAACAATTCTGCCTTTTAATTTGTGTTGTTCAATTAAAATTTAATGTAATTATTATATTGTTGTATTTAACTCTTCTGTTTTCTGTGTCTCCTCTGTGCTTTTGCCCTTGTGTTCCTTCTTTACTGTGTTCTTTTGGTTTATCTGAATATTTTATGGTTTCATTTCAGTTTATTGATTGGCTCTTTATGTATGCCTTTTTGTATTAGTTTTTTTAATTAACAAAATTTATTTTAGAGCAGTTTTATGTTCACAGAAAAACTGACTCAAAAGTACGGAGGTTCCCATATACCTCCTGTCCACATCCCACACCACAGTAATACATTTCTAACAATCAATGGACCTACAATGATACATCATTATTACCCAAAACCCATAGTTTACAAGAGGCTTCACTCTTGGTGTTGTCTATTTTATGGGTTTTGACAAATATATAATGACATTAATTCACCACTGCAGTAGCATACAGAATAGTTCTACTGTCTTAAATAGCCTCTGTGCTTCACCTATTCAACCATCCCCCCACCAACTCCTGACAATCATTAATCTTACTGTCTCCACAGTTTTGCCTTTTCCAGAATGTCATGTTTGGAACCATATGTAGTTATTTAAGACTGGCTATTTTCACTTAATAACATGCATTTAATTTTCATCCATGTCTTTTCATCGCTTGATAGCAAATTTTTTAGCACTGAATAATATTCCATTGTCTGAATCTACTATGGTTTATTTAGCCATTTACCCACTGAAGGACATCTTGGTTGCTTCCAGGTTTTGGCAATTATGAATAAAGCTGCTATAAATAGCTAGCTGCAGGATTTTGTGTGAACAAGTGTTTTTAACTTCTTGGGTGAATACCAATGAACATGATTGCTAGATTGTATGTTAAGAATATGTTTACTCTTGAAAAACTCAAAAACTTCTCACTAAAACCTGGGACATGACAAGGCTGCCCACTATCACTACTCCTATTCAACATAGTCTTGGAAGTCCTAGCCACAGCAGTCAGGCAAGAAGAGAAAAAAAGGGGGGGGGATCCAAATTGGAAAAGAAGAGGTAAAAGTGTCACTAGATGCAGATGACATGATACTATATATAGAAAACCCTAAAAGGTCCACACAAAAGCTACTAGAACTAATTGAAGAATTCAGCAAGGTAGCAGGTTACAAGATTAACATTCAAAAATCAGTTGCATTTCTTTACACTAACTATGAGTCAACAGAAAAAGAAAGTAAAGAAACAATCCCCTTTAAAATAGCCCCAAAGTAATAAAATAGCTAGGAATAAATCTAACCAAGGAGGTGAGAGAATTATACATGGAAAACTATAAAACACTGATTAAGGAAATTAAAGAAGACTTAAAGAAATGGAAAGATATCCCGTTCTCTTGGATTGGAAGAACGAATATTGTTAAAATGGTCACACTGCCCAAGGCAATCTACAGATTTAGTGCAATCCTTATCAAATTACCCAGGACATATTTCACAGAACTAGAACGAATCATAATCAAATTTATATGGAACCATCAAAGACCTAGAATTGCCAAAGCATTACTGAAGAGAAAGAAAGAGGCTAGAGGAATAACTCTCCCAGACTTCACACAATACTATAGAGCTACAGTCATCAAGACAGCATGGTATTGGGACAAAAACAGACATATAGACCAATGGAACAGAACATAGAGCCCAGAAACGAACCCACAAACTTTTGGTCAACTCATCTTCGACAAAGGAGGCAAGAATATACAATGGAATAAAGACAGTATCTTCAGCAAATGGTGTTGGGAAAACTGGACAGCAGCATGTAAAGCAATGAAGCTAGAACAATCCCTTACACCATACACAAAAATCAACTCAAAATGGATCAAAGACTTAAACATAAGACCAGATATAATAAACCTCCTTAAAAAAATATGCAAAAGATTATCTGACATACATCTAAAACTGTGCTCCTAGAACAATCTACTCAAGCAATAGAAATAAAAGCAAGAATAAACAAATGGGACCTAATGAAACTTACAAGCTTCTGCACAGCAAAGGAAACCATAAGTAAAACAAAAAGACAACATATGGAATGGGAGAAAATTTTTGCAAATGAAAACGACAAAGGCTTGATCTCCAGAATATATAAGCAGCTCATATGACCTAATAAGGAACAACCAAACAACCCAATTCAAAAATGGGCAAAAGACCTAAACAAGCAATTTTCCAAGGAAGACATACAAATGATCAATAGGCACATGAAAAAATGCTCAGTATCACTAATTATCAGAGAAATGCAAATCAAAGCTACAATGAGGTATCACCTAACACCAGCCAGAATGGCCATCATTCAAAAGTCCACAAATGACAAATGCTGGAGAGGCTATGGAGAAAAGGGAACCCTCCTACACTGCTGGTGGGAATGCAGTTTGGTGCAGCCACTGTGGAAAACAGTATGGAGATTCCTCAAAAGACTAGGAATAGACTTACCATGGGACCCAGGAATCCCACTCCTGGGCATATATCCCGAAGGAACCCTACTTCCAAAAGACACCTGTACCCCAATGTTCATAGCAGCACTATTTACAACAGCCAAGACATGGAAACAGCCTAAGTGTCCATAAACAGATGACTGGATAAAGAAGTGGTGGTATATTTATACAATGGAATACTATTCAGCCATGAAAACTGACAACATAACGCCATTTGCACCAACAAGGATGTTCCTGGAGAATGTCATTCTAAGTGAAGTAAGCCAGAAAGAGAAAGAAAAATACCATATGAGATCGCTTATATGAGGAATCTAAAATAAATAAATAAATAAATAAATAAATAAATAAATAAATAAATAAATAAATACAAAACAGAAACAGACTCATAGACATAGAATACAAACTTGTGGTTGCCAAGTGGCGGGGGTGGGAAGGGACAGACTGGGATTTCTAAATTGCAGAGTAGATAAACAAGTTTATACTGTATGGCACAGGGAAATATATACAAGATCATATGGTAGCTCACAGCAAAAAAAATGTGACAATGAATAAATGTATGCTCATGTATAACTGAAAAATTGTGCTCTACAGTGGAATTTGACACAACAGTGGAAAACGACTGTAACTCAATAAAAAATGTTAAAAGAAAAAGAGTATGTTTATTTTTGTGAGAAACTGCTAAAATATCTTCTAAAATTGCTGTATTGTTTTGCATTGCAACCAGGAATGAATGAGAGTTCCTGTTGCTTCATATCCTCACCAGCACTTGCTATTGTCAGTGTCTTGAATTTTGACCACTCTATTGCATGTGTAGTGGTCTTTTGTTGTTGTTTTAATTTGCAATTCCCTAATGGCATATGATTATTTACCATATGTGTATCTTCTTTGATCAGGTATCTGTTCAGGTCTTTTGCCCATTTTTATTTTATTTTATTTTATTATTGAAGTATAGTCAGTTACAATGTGTCAATTTCTGGTGTACAGCATAATGTCCCAGTCATGCATATATATACATGTATTTATTTTCATATTCTTTTTCATTAAAGGTTATTACAAGATATTGGATATAGTTCCCTGTGCTAAACAGAAGAAATTTGGTTTTTTGTATATCTTTACATATAGTGGTTAACATTTGCAAATCTCCAACTCTCAAATTTACCTCTTCGTACCCCCTTTTTCCTGGTAACCATAAGATTGTTTACTATGTCTGCATGTCTGTTTGCCAATTTTTAAATTGGGTTGTTTGTTTTCTTATTGTTGAGTTTTAATTGTTTTTGTATATTTTAAATAACACTCATTTTTCAGGTATGTCTTGCAAATATTTTCTTCCAGTCTGTTGCTTGTGTTTCTTGACATTGTTTTTTGCATAGAAGACGTTTTTAATTTTAATTAAAATTATTGATTATTTCTTTCATGGATCATACCTTCAATGTTGTATCTAAAAGTCATCATCATACCCAGGGTCACCTAGGTTTTCTCCTATGTTATCTTCTAAGTGTTTTATAGCTCTGCATTTTTACATTTAGGTCTATGATTCATTTTGAGTTAATTTTTGTGAAGGATGTAAGATCTGTGTGTGGATTCTTTGTTGTTGTTGTTGTTGTTTTTGTTGTAGTTGTTTGTTGTTCACATGTAGAGGTCCAGGTGTTCTAGCATCATTTGTTGAAAAGACTATCTCTGCTCCATTGTATTGCCTTTGCTTCTTTGTCAAAGATCAATTGACTGTATTTTTGTGAATCTATTTTTGGTCTCTCTATTTTGTTCCATTGATCTACTTGTCTATTCTTTCACCAATACCACACTGTCTTGATTACTGTAATAAGTCTTGAATTATGGAAGTGTCAGTTTTTCTTCACTATTAAACTGGCTGTTCTGAGTCTTTAAATTCTCTGTTATACTTGAAAATCAATTTGTTGACATTTACAAAATAACTTGCTGAGATTTTGACTGAGATTGCATTGAATCTATATATGAAGATGAGAAGAACTGATATCTTGACAATATTGTGTCTTCTTACCCATGAATGTCTCTCCATTTATGTAGTTCTTTCTTGATACCTTTCATCAGAGTTTTGTTGTTATCTTTCAATGTATCTTTTATATACATGTTTCCTCCACTGTCCAAAAGCAGAGATTCCTATGAAGCCTTTCATATGATGAAATGGAGTAAAGTGAAGAAACAATTACTTTGGGACAGATCTTGTTAATGGATGTGCAAAATAAATCAAGGTAAAGCATAGATATTCATAGACACAGTTAAAAGGTATAATGGCTTGATGCTGAGATGCTGAGTGTAGTTCCCAGGAAAAGAGCTTGGAAGTGCCACTCTGGCTGCCTCTATAACAGCTTGCTGCAAATGACATGTGCTATTTTCACTCTTTTGTCTTTGCTTTTTTTTTTTTTTTTTTTGTAAAAATGAAAATCCTCCAGATTTCTTTTGGTTAGTGAAAATGGGTAATAATGTTGGTCTTTCATAAAAGTGAAGTAGTATAAAGTGAACTTTTGAAAAGTGGGGGATACCTTTGTTTTGTTATATTTATACCTAAATATTTCTCTCTGTGTGTGAGCTAATATAAACGGTAATTTTTTAAAGTCAAATTCCACATGTTCATTGTTAATAGATAAGAAATTAATTGACTTCTGTGTGTTAACCTTGTTTACAGCAAACTTGCTATAATTGCTTATTAGTTCCAGGGGGTGTTTTTTTGTTTGTTTGTTTGTTTTGGTCAATTCTTTCAGATTTTCTACATAGACCATCATGTCATCTGTGAACAAAGACAATTTTATTTTTTCCTTCCCAATATATACACTTTTTTTTCCTTTTTTTCTTTGCCTCATTACATTAGCTAAGATTTCCAGCATTTCCAACAAGATTTTTCAATGCTGAAAAGCAGTTGTGACAGGAGATATGTTCACCTTGATCTTAGTAGGAAGGCTTAGAGTTTTTCACCATTAAGTATGCTGTAGATTTTCTGTAGTGTTTTTTATTGAGTTCAGGGAGTTTCCCTCTATTTCTAGTTTCCTGGGAGTTTTTTTTTTTTAATCATGAATGGGTGTTGAATTTCGTCAAATGCGTTTTCTGCATCTATTGATATAATCATGTTATTTTCTTCTTTTGCCTCTTGATGTGGTGCGTTGCATTCATTGATCTTTGAATGTTGAACCATCCATGCACAGCTGGGATAAGTCCCACTTGGTCGAAGTGTATAATTCTTTTTATACATCCTTGGTTTTAATTTTCTAATTTATATTAATTTTATTTATTAATTAATTTAGTTTTTATTGAAGTATATTTGATTTAAAATGTTGTGTTCATTTCAGGTGTACAGCAAAAAGGTTCAGTTATATATATTCTTTGTCAGATTCTTTTCCATTATAGGATATTACAAGATATTAAATATAGTTCCCTGTTCTACACAGTAGTTCCTTGTTGGTTATCTATTTTATATATATTAATGTGTATATGTTAATCTCAAACTCCAAATTTATCCCTCTCCACTCTTTCCCCTGAGGTAAGCCGTAAGTTTGTTTTCTGTCTGTAAGTCTATTTCTATTTTGCAAATAAGTTCATCTGTACCATTTTTTTTAGATTCCACATTTAAGTGATATAATTTGTCTTTCTCTGTCTGACTTACTTCACTTAATATGATAATCTCTAGGTCTATCCATGTTGCTGTAAAAGGCATTGCTTCATTCTTTTTTATGGCTGAGGAATATTCCATTGTGTATATACCACTTCTTTATCCAGTCATCTGTTGATGTGAATTTACATTACTTCCATCTCTTGGCTATTGCAAATAGTGCTGACATGAACATTGGGGTGCATGTGTCTTTTCAAATTAAAATTTTCTCTGGATATATGCCCAGGAGTGGAATTGCTGGGTCATGTGGCAACAGCCTAGTTTTAATTTTTCCAAGGAATTTCCAGAATGTTTTCCATAGTGGCTGTACAATTTAAATTTGCACCAACAGTGCAGGAGGGTTCTTTTTCCTCTACACCCTCTCCAGCATTTATTACTTATAGATTTTTTAATGATGGCTATTCTGACTGTTGTAAGGTGATATGTCATTGCAGCTTTGATTTGCATTTCTCTAATAATAAGCAACATGGAGCATATTTTCATGTGCCTGTTGGCCATCTTTATGTCTTCTTTGGAGAAATGTCTGTTTAGGTCCTCTGGCCATTTTGTGGAGGGAGAAGAGGTAATTAGCTTTCCTTATATATTGGAGGAGGTACTGGGGATTGAACTCAGGACCCTGTGAATGCTACGCATGCACTCTACCACTTGAGCTATACCCTCCCCCTCCTGCCCATTTTTTGATTTGGTTGGTTGTCTGATATTGAGCTATACGATCTCTTTGTATATTTTGGAAATTAAGCTCTTGTCAGTCGCATTGTTTGCAAATATTTTCTCCAGTTCTGTAGGTTGCCTATTTGTTTTGTTCATAGTTTCCTCTGTTCTGCAAACCTTTTAAGTTTAATTAGGTCTCATTTGCTTATTTTTTTTTAATTTCCATTACTCTGGGACATATATCCAAAACAATTATGGCATGATTTATGTTCAAGAGTGCTCTTCCTATGCTTTCTTCTAGGAGATTTATAGTATACGGTCTTACATTTAAATCTTTAATCCATTTAGGTTTATTTTTTGTGTACATTGTTAGACAATGTTCTAATTTCATTCTTTTACAAGTAACTGTACAGTTTTCTTATCACCATGTATTGAAGAGACTGTCTTTTCTCCCTTGTGCATTCTTGCCTCCTTTGTTGTAGATGAATTGACCATAAATGCATGGGTTGATTTCTGGACTGTCTGTCTTATTCCATTGATATATATGTCTGTTTTTGTGCCAGTACTGTACAGTTTTGATTACTGTAGCTTTGTAGTATAGTCTGAAGTCAGGGCACATGATTCCTCCAGCTCTGTTCTTCTTTCTGAAGATTGTTTTGGCTATTCAGCATCTTTTGTATTTCTAAGTGCTCCAGTCAAAAGACATATAGTGGCAGACTGGATAATAAAGCAAGAACCTTCAATATGCTGCATACAAGAGACCCACTTTAGGGAGAAGGACACATACAGATTGAGAGTGAAAGGATGGAAAAGGATATTCCATGCAAATGGAAAAGCCAAAAAAGCAGCTGTTGCAGTAATGATTTCAGACAAAATAGACTTTAAAACAAAGGCCATAAAGAAAGATAAAGAAGTACATTTTATAATGATTAAAGGAGTGATACAAGATGAGGATATTACACTCGTTAATATATACGCACTCAACATAGGAGCACCTAAGTACATAAAACAATTACTAACAGAGATAAAGGGGGAAATTGATGGGAATACAATCATTGTTGGAGATTTTAACACCACATTAACATCACTAGACAGATCTTCCAGACAGAAAATAAATAAAGCAACAGAGAAATCAAATAATACAATAGAAAAATTAGATTTGGTGGATATTTTCAGACCATTACACACCCCAAAACTAGGATATACATTCTTTTCAAGTGCGCATGGAACATTTTCCAGGATTGATCATGTACTTGGGCACAAAAGAAACCTCAACAATTTTAAGAAGATAGAAATTATCTCAAGTATCTTTACTGACCACAATGCCATGAAACTAGAAATCAACAACAGAGAAACTAAGGAGAAAAAAAGGAAAGCATGGAGATTAAACAATATGCTACTAAAAAACCAATGGGTCAATGAGGAAGTCAAAGCTGAAATTAAAAAATACCTTGAGACAAATGAAAATGAAAGCACAACCACATATAAGTTTTGAAATCATTTGTTCTAGTTCTTTGAAAAATGCCACTGGTAATTGGATAGGGATTGTATTGAATCTGTAGATTTCTTTGGGTAGTATGGTCATTTTAACAATATTGATTCTTCCAATCCAAGAACATGGTATATCTTTCCATATGTTTGTGTCATGTTCAATTTCTTTCATCAGTGTCTTATAATTTTCAGAGTACAGACCTTTTGCCTCCTTAGATAGGTTTATTCCTAGGTATTTTTTTCATGCAAAGGTAAATGGGGTTATTTCCTTAAATTCTCTTTCTTATACTTTGTTGTTAGTGTATAGAAATGTGACAAATTTCTGTATATTAATCTTGTATCCTGCAACTTTACCAAATTCATTGATGAGCTCTAGTTTTCTGATAGTGTTTTTAAGATTTTCTATATGTAGTATCATGTCGTTTGCCAACAGTGATAGTTTTAATTCTTCCTTTCCAATTTGGATTCTTTTTATTTCTTTTTCTTCTCTGATTGCTGTGACTAGGACTTCCAACACTATGTTGAATAAAAGTGGTGGGAGTGGGCATCCTTGTCTTGTTCCTGATCTTACAGGGAGTGATTTCAGCTTTTCACCATACAGTATGATGTTAGCTGTAGGTTTGTCATATATGGTCTCTATTATGTTAAGGTAAGTTCCCTCTATGCCTACTTTCTGAAGAGTTTTTTTTTTTTTTATCACAAATGGATGTTGAATTATATCAAAAGCATTTTCTGCATCTATTGAGATGATTATATGGTTTTTATTTTTCAATTTCTTAATGTGGTGTATCACACTGATTGTTCTGCAGATGTCGAAAAAACTTTGCAACCCTGGGATAAATTCCACTTGATCATGCTGAATGACCCTTTCAGTATATTGTTGGATCGATTTGCTAGTACTTTGTTGAGGATTTTTGCATCTATGTTCGTCAGTGATATTGGCCTCTAATTTTCTTTTTTGTGATATCTTTGTCTGTTTAGTTCTTCTGCCAATTTTTTGGTATCAGTGTGATGCTGACCTCATGGAATGAATTCAGAAGTGTTCCTTCCTCTGCAATTTTTTTTGGAATAGTTTGAGAAGGATAGGTGTTAACTCTTCTCTAAATGTTTAGTTTTTTTTCCCTAATGTTCTTTATTTGAACCCAGTCTGACTCCAAAACCTATGTCCTATCCCAGATTTGTTAAACAGAGTTACTTGGGGAAGCTCGTATAAAAGCAGGTGACCAGTGTTCATGTCAGTCTTTGTGAAATTATAAGTTCTGAGGTAAGGCCTACACATGGATCTTTGGAAGATGTTCCCCACATGACCAGATGTGTAGCTGGGCACAAACTGAGCTCCCCGTAAGCTTCCAAACAACAGAACAAACATTCTACAGCTGTCTCACAGTTTTATCTTGCTCCCAGCTCCTGTGGTTTCAGGTCACAAGTGCCTTTCTTATTTCTTCTAAAATTTCCTTCTTTAAGCTTCAATGTCTCCTTTTAACTCATGAATTCTGGCATTAGGAGACAGACTTGATCATTCATATATAAAATGTGGTTAATAGTAATGCCAACTTCATAAGGTTGTAGAGAAGATTTATATAAATACCTTAGCACAACATCTGACACTAAGAAAGCTCAGATAAATCAGTGGTAGGTAGTTTTTTGGGGGTTTTTTTCTAACTTTTTTTTAGCATTTTTTATTGATTTATAATCATTTTACAATGTTGTGTCAAATTCCAGTGTAGAGCACAATTTTTCAGTTATACATGAACATACATATATTCACTGTCACATTTTTTTCTCTGTGAGCTACCATAAGATCTTGTGTATATTTCCCTGTGCTATACAGTATAATCTTGTTTATCAATTCTACAATTTTGAAATCCCATCTATCCCTTCCCACCCTCCACCCTGTTGGCAACCACAAGTTTGTATTCTATGTCTATCAGTCTGTTTCTGTTTTGTATTTATGCTTTGTTTGTTTGTTTGTTTGTTTTAGATTCCACATATGAGTGATCTCATATGGTATTTTTCTTTCTCTTTCTGGCTTACTTCACTTAGAATGACATTCTCCAGGAGCATCCATGTTGCTGTAAATGGCATTATGTTGTCGGTTTTTATGGCTGAATAGTATTCCACTGTATAAATATACTACCACTTCTTTATCCAGTCATCTGTTTATGGACACTTAGGCTGTCTCCATGTCTTGGCTGTTGTAAATGGTGCTGCTATGAACATTAGGGTACAGGTGTCTTTTGGAAGTAGGGTTCCTTCGGGATATATGCCCAGGAGTGGGATTCCTGGGTCCCATGGTAAGTCTATTCCTAGTCTTTTGAGGAATCCCCATATTGTTTTCCACAGTGGCTGCACCAAACTGCATTCCCACCAGCAGTGTAGGAGGGTTCCCTTTTCTCCATAGCCTCTCCAGCATTTGTCATTTGTGGACTTTTGAATGATGGCCATTCTGGCTGGTGTTAGGTGATACCTCATTGTAGTTTTGATTTGCATTTCTCTGATAATTAGTGATATTGAGCATTTTTTCATGTGCCTATTGATCATTTGTGTGTCTTCCTTGGACAATTGCTTGTTTAGGTCTTATGCCCATTTTTGAATTGGGTTGTTTGGTTGTTTCTTATTAGGTCGTATGAGCTGCTTATATATTCTGGAGATCAAGCCTTTGTCGTTTTCATTTGCAAAAATTTTCTCCCATTCCGTAGGTTGTCTTTTTGTTTTACTTATGGTTTCCTTTGCTGTGCAGAAGCTTGTAAGTTTCATTAGGTCCCATTTGTTTATTCTTGCTTTTATTTCTTCTAGGAGAAAATTTTTGAGATGTATGTGAGATAATGTTTTGCCTATATTTTCTTCAAGGAGGTTTATTGTATCTGGTCTTATGTTTAAGTCTTTGATCCATTTTGAGTTGATTTTTGTGTATGGTGTAAGGGAGTGTTCTAGCTTCATTGCTTTACATGCTGCTGTCCAGTTTTCCCAACACCATTTGGTGAAGAGGCTGTCTTTATTCCATTGTATATTCTTGCCTACTTTGTCGAAGATGAGTTAACCAAAAGTTTGTGCATTCATTTCTGGGCTCTCTATTCTGTTCCATTGGTCCATATGTCTGTTTTTGTACCAATACCATGCTGTCTTGATGACTGTAGCTCTATAGTATTGTCTGAAGTCTGATTATTAAAGAAGAAATGGTCTCTTACTGCATAGAGCTTACAGCTCTGATAATCTAGGCCAGTACTACTCAAAATGTGGTGTGCAGACCCATTCTAGATGGGATCAGGAACTTGTTCTAGAATGTAAACCAACTGATCACTTAACACACTACTTAATACAGCTGACATTTATTTCTTAGTAAGACTTTCTCAATGAGAGAAACAGTGCATTGATTTACATTCTGCATCAAGCTCCTCATTTTAAACAAATGAGTCCTTTGTGTAACACTTCTTCAGAGAACTCGTAGACTTCCCTGGTGTAGTCAGGGAGAAGAAATGGCTCTGAGCTTGAAGGCAGAAACCTTGATATAGGTTTTGTCTCTGATGCTGGCAAGCAAAGTGACCATGGATGGGTCATTTAAACTCTCATCCTCTATTTATCCATCTGTAAAATGGAAGTAATTACGTCGGCCAGCTTCCTTCCCTCCTCCATGAGTGTTATATGTTCTGAAGGGCTATACCATTGCCAGAAGGTATGTTGGTGCCCCTGCGTGGGGGAGTAAGCCAAAGCAGCTTCTGGAAATGTATAAAGAAGGCAACTTTCTAGGACTGCAGACATCTGTGCAGCAGAGCTGAGAAGGAAGAGTCTTTTTAAAAAATCCTTATTAAGGTGTAATTGATACATAAAAATTGCACATATCTAATGTACGTATTTTTGTGGTTTAGAAATATTCATACTTCTGGGATAGTACAACCATATGATCCAGCAATCCCACTTCTAGGTATTATCCCAAACAACTAAAATGAGTATCTCAAAGAGATACCTGCACTTAATTTCCACATTCATAATAGCACTAGTCACAATAGCCAAGATGCAAAAACAAATGTCAACTGACAGATGAATGAAGAAAATATGGTATGTGCATATAATGGAATATTTTTCAGCCTTAAAAAATAAGGCAATTCTGCCATTTCTGATAACATAAGTGAACCTGGAGGACATTATGCTAACTGAAATAAGCCAATCACAGAAGGACAAATACTGCATGATTCCACTTACATGTGGAATCTAAAATAGTCAAACTCATAGAAGCAGAGAACATCATGACGGTTGCCAGGACCAGTGGTAGGGGAAATGGAGAATTGTTGGTCAATGAGTATGAAGTTACAATTATACAATATGAATAAGCTCCAGAGATCTGCTGTACAACCAAGTACCTATAGTTAACAATACGGTGTTGTGCATGTAAAAATCTGTTAAGAGGATGGATTTCCTATTCAATGTCAAGAAAGAAAGAAAGAAAGAAAGAAAGAAAGAAAGAAAGAAAGAAAGAAAGAAAGAAAGAGAGAGAGAGAGAGAAGAAAGAAAGAAAGAAAGAAAGAAAGAAAGAAAGAAAGAAAGAAAGAAAGAAAGAAAGAAAGAAAGAGAAAGAAAGAAAGGAAGGAAGGAAGGAAGGAAGGAAGGAAGGAAGGAAGGAAGAAAGAAAGAAAGAAAGAAAGAAAGAAAGAAAGAAAGAAAGAAAGAAAGAAAGAAAGAAAGAAAGAAAGAAAGAAAGAAAAAAAGGATGGAAGGAAGAAAGAAAAGGAAGGAAGGAAGGAAGAAAGAAAAGGAAGGGAGGAAGGAAGAAAGGAAGAATGGAGGGAGGGAGTGAAGAATGGAGGGAGGGTGGGAGAGAGAGAGAACGAGAGGGAGAGAAGAGTCTTGATGCTAACTTCTTAAACACCAAAACTCAGACTTGGTGACTCCCAGTCTCTTAGATTGGAGAGCAGTAACCTAAGGAAACCAAAGCCATCATCCATTCTCTCCCAAATGACATTTTGTGTCTAAGCTAAGTGCCTTCCACTTAAAAGGTACTCTCTAATTTGGGGATTGACATTGACATTGGCCATCACATTGCTTAAAATCTGCCCAAACATACAAACATTATTAGTGCAAGCATGGAACAGAGAACAAATGGTATAGGCGGTTGAATGGCTAATGGGGAGGACATTGAAGCTCAAAGCACCAAGTGCGTCCCCACAGGCAATCAGCCAATCTAGGAAAACATTGGGCTCATACCCTCACCAGAGCACTAATGTAGTCCTTCTCGGAATCAGTAATAACCCAGCACTAATGGCTGCAAAAAGGACCATACTGTCTCCCCAGTCATTAATTCCCAGAAAAAGAAGTGCACTGAACTCATTACTGCTTTAACACACTCATCAGATGAAATGTACAAGCTAACCTCCTCAGAGGGATGCAATAATCTGAGCGCATTAACTCAGCCCTCCCCCTGACCCCTACTCCAGAAGCCCTCTCTCTGGCAGCAACTGTCAATTCTTTGCTAGGAAGCTGCCTAGACCCACTTGATGACATTTCTGTCAATATTGTCAAGGTCTGCTACCCACTTGCTCAGAGACTCAGCCAGCTGAGAGGGAGACAGGCCAGACAGGGAGCAAGAATTGGTGCAAAGATGCTGCTGCTGCTTCTGTTACTGCCAATGAGGAGAAGGAAGATGTATTTTAATAGCAACAGCCAGTTGTGGATTACCACTTGTGGATCATACATACTATGTCAGGCTCTATGGGGGAATTTTAAAACAGATGATCTCATTTGATCCTAACCCAAAAACTATTATTAACCTTACTTGACAAATGAAGAAACAGAGGCAAGGAAGGTAAATAAATTACCCAAAGTCACATAGCTAGTAAGTGGCTCAGCCAGAATTAGAATGCAAATCCTTGACCCCGAGTTCAGGCCTCTTTTCACTAGACCATGGCCATCAGCATCCGCCCTGCATAGTATCTGTGGGGATATTTCGAAGTCAAGAAACACAATAGGACAATAATTATAATTCCCAATGTGTGAGTGCCTTCCAGAGATAAGGCTGTCAGTAACCATGGTCTCAGGGGCCTCGCTCAGCATTTACTTTGGAGCTTAAGTGATGCTGCCAGGGGGATGGCAACTTTTTTTAACAACATCCTGACCCCCAAAACCCCCATCTTCCATCCTCTTCCTAGAAACTGCCTCTATGCTTGTCTATCAAATGCATTTCTTTCCATCTGGACCTCCCTCTACAGCTGCAGTGGAGAAAGGAGTACAAGGGAGCTGGGGAGGAGATGAGGAGTCAGTAGAGCACGCTGTAAGGATAAAACTTGGGAAAACTGAAAGAGGTTTGCTTTGATTTAGGAAGTTAGGCTGTTTTGTTTGAGCTCTCACAACCCCTGTGGCTCCCCTACCATGGAATTTAGTTGGCTGTATAGATTACCTTTCCCAGGAGACCATGAACTTCCTCTTCATCACACCAGCATGCAGCACAGACATGACACATAATAAATGCTCAATAAATGTATTTGAACAAGCATATCGCTGCTGCCCCTGCCTTTCTTTGCTGCCTCAGATCACTGGCTCAGCAGAGGTAGTTTGGGAAAGGAGACTGAAGTTTCACTGCAAAACTAGCATCATGGATGATCGACATGCAGACAGTCTGTGCCCAAACTGGTATGTGTGTAAGACCTACTGGGCAGACTTTCCATTAGATCATGGTATCCTGTCCCAGACAGACTGGAGCAAATGCTACTCTGTTAAAGCAATCATCTCTGCAGGCAGCCCGAAGAGCCATGTTGCTGTGTGGGGCAGCCATTCAGCAAGGACAGTTGGCTGCACCACTGGCCCTGTATTAAGAAGCCCTGGTGTGCGTAGGCAGGCCTTTCAGAGGAGACTGCAGATTTTGGAATACTCTGGCCACAGCTGCAGGGCCCAGGGGCAGATGGGATGGGGGAAGTCTTGGAGGTTGAGTTGCTGAGGTTCTTGGGACACACAACCTTTCCTTGGCAAGCTGGGCACATTGCTTCTTCCCACTTCCCTGTGCCGTGAGAGGAGGCTCCCAACCAGATTTGGGGACAGAAAGAATCTGAAAGTAGGGTGGCTGAATGACAGCACAATGAAAAGTTTCCTTCTCAAATCTACAGATCCACAGCAGTCATATTTCTATAGCAGTGTCAGGAAGAAATGTTGATGTCTTTACTTCTTTCCATCCTCTAAAAGCTTTTGATAGAGTTAGGGGACAACACTCTAATGCACAAGGGAAAATTAAGGCACAAGTGACGACAGTCTGTAATTAAGTGCTAAATTGTCTGGCATGAGCCTTAAGTGCTGCAGGAATCCAAGGGAGGGGCAGTCAATGAAGGCTGAGTAATGTGTGAGCAGCTAGAGCTCTGACGTCTGAGAATGTATGACTCTAGTCAGCACAGATTTCCTGGAGGAGGTGGGACTGGCACTGGACCTTAAAGAATGGGGAGGACTGGGCTTGGCGGAGGGGAGGGACCTCTGGATCAAGGCACAGGAAATGGTGGAATAAAGGCAATGAGGCAGATGGAGATTCAGCCCTAGAGCAGGAGGTCTGGCTTCACCAGGAAAGGGGTGCTCTGTAGAGAGCATCAAGTCGGTCATATGTCTGGCTACTAGGGCATGGGAGCTGTGGGATCCAGGCTCAATGACTCTGCGCTATTGGGCTTTTGAAAAACTAGCCAGCAGTTGTAAGCAGATGAATCTAGAGTTGAAAACAAATACCTTTCCAAGGTGAATTTCCTGGGGAATCTGCATCATGGCTTCTTCTTTCAAAGGAGTTCCCATCTCCATATGGGCAATCTCATTTCATGCCCACGACAATCTGGGAGGGAGGGATTGCAAAGGAACCATATGCTCCAAACAGGCATGGGCTGAGGGGAAACAGTAGAGTGGGAAGGTCACTGCCTATCCTGATTCCGATGCAAGCACACTGGGAAGGGGCAGAGGTAGCAGATGCCAAACCGTGCTTCCTGGAATCTAGAAGCATCTTGTACCCAGAATTCCTCTTGTTTCTCCCTCCCCACAAACATGCACCTGCTTAAGAAAGACAATACTGTCACTGACTGTGTGCACACTGTGCTCAGTACTTTAAGGGAATGAATTTATTTCATCCTCACAACAATCTGGTGAGGTGAAAGCTCTTATTATCTCTATTTTACAGAGAAGTAAACTGAGGCACAGAGAGGTTAGGAATTTGTCCAAGGTCATATTGGTTGGTAAGTGATTGCAAATGAGGTAGCTCGCCACCCCAGCCCGCTGTCTCATCTGCCTCACTCCAAAGGTATACTCTGGGCACATCCACCATGGACCTCCAATAGGAAATGTCTAATTCAATGCCTATGACAACCCAGGATTCAGGGACCTGAAATTCCAAACAGATGTGGTCTGACCAGAGAGATTAGGGTGGGTAGGAAGGCCATGGAGTCAAAAGATCTGGCTCAGAGCTAGTCTGCTTTTATTTCCCCTCTTGCCATCATCCCTGCAGCCCCACCCTAGCAGCAGCAGCAGGAACAACAATCCCAGCACCTTCTTGGGGCCTCAAGCCAGCTTGCTCCATTTGAGCCCACCAGGAGTCCTCCTGGAAGAGGCATGGCATGTGTGGTTCCATGGCCCCTCTTGGGCTGTGCTGTGGGCCTGGGAGGAGGAAGGAGGAGATAGTGGTGTCCGCAGTCAAGGGAAGGAGGCAGGGCAGGAGGGTAATAATGAACCCAAGGAAGCGTGACCAAGGGCAAAGGAAGATGAAGTTCTACAGGCTGGGGAGAGGAGAGGTCATGAGATGCCTGCATTTCAGCAGAGCCTAGACTGCAGAGCGGATACTGGGGGCGAACAAACTACAATGAGATGAAAATAAGGCCTCCAAGCAGCCCTTGTGAGAATAGCAAGCTGTCTTGATGCTGGACGATGAGTGACTAACTTTCAGGCTGGTGTCCTACACGGGGAGTGAGTAGGTGCCTGGATCAGGGTGTAGTGAGAAAGAAAGCCTGCTTCACCAGGCTCAAAACTCTATGCTTCACAAGACTTGGGTGTGCCCTAGACTGCTATGTTAGCCTTTTGTTATGCTGTGGACCCTTAGCTGAGTGGTGAAACCCATGAACCCTGTGTCAGAATAATACTTTAAATGCATTAAAATGCATAAGACTATAAAGGAAACAAACTATATCAAAATATTAAACAAAACTTGTATGAAATACTAATATAAATGCTTCTTTATTAATGCACGAAATTAAGAAATTTAGTGGTGATTCTAACAAGGTGATTCCAATTTCAAAATAATGTCAGCTGTAAAGGCTCTCTAGAGGTAGCTACAATGATAATAATGCGATATGAAAATACCTGTGATTTCTCTTAGAGACAAAGTCTCACGTATCACTAATGCTGTTGTGGTTCATTGCCTACAAAATGGAATGAAATGAGAAATTTCAATTACAAGTCAACAAAAATAGAAATCCAATTTTTTCCCTCTGAACATCACAGGGGTCCTCGCTGAGAAATATGCATAGGGCAGTGGCAGTTCATTAGACTTGGAAACAGATGACTGCATACCTAGTCCCCGGTTTCCTAATGATCGTATGTCCTGGAAAGTGGGCTCTGACTCTTAATACCCAGTTCACAAGATAATTCCATTCTCCCCCCACCCCAAATGTTTATGAGAAGTGGAGATTGCTGAATTCTTTGCCCTAGTTCTGGAGACTAGGCAGAGGGATGTCCAACCCCAAGTCCAAATCTGAGTCCATCAACCCACCAACCCCCTGCACAGATCCTCGTGTTCACAGACCCATTCTTGTTGGATATGAAATTAAGTTTCTCCTGTCAACTGGCTCTAGGCCACGACTGAAAAGGAATCCAGACAGAGGCCATGATTCTGCCTTCTTGGAATAAGCCAGTGCTACCCCCGGGGAGTCCTGTGAAGAAAGCACACACATCTGGCTGGACACGGTGTGGAATGTTTATTACAAAACCAGTTACATGTTTACAGTAAGTCCCAGGGAGTTTGGCAGATAAAGCAAATGACAGAGAGTAAGAAGGAGAGGGAGAGTAAGAGAGCAAAATAGAATGAGAGAGAGAGAATGAATCTTAGAGCGTAAAAATTGGAAGAGGTCTCAGAGGCCCTTCAGCCCAACTCCTTTGCCTCAGCTGGAGACACAAAGGCCCAAAGAAGGGACGTGCCTTAGTGGGGTCGCAGTGCAGTTCGGAGTTGAGTCACTGGCTCGTTGCCTGCTCTTCCCAGAGGCGAGCATGAGCACACTGGCTTGGAATGTGCTTCCGGAGACACTTTACAGCTCCCCGTGCCTCCATGTTGCTCTATCTCTTGTGACAAGCACAAGAATAAACATCACAGTCTTGAGGAAGGGAGCCAAATGCTGCTGTCATACTTTGGACATGCTGTGTTCAGACTGATGGCCAGTCCGGCTGATTCCGCAGGCAGGGTGTGGCCAGCCATGAAGCAGACCTGGCAGGGCCTCGAGGGCAGGAAGGGAAGCGGGAAGAGAGGAGGGTGGGTTTCCTGCTACTGCTTAAGGGCCAAGAGAAGGTGAGGAGGGAGACTGGCCTGGAGGATGTGGCCCTCAGAGAGGGCCAGTCTGCTCAATCTGGACTAAGCCACGGGACATGCAGTGTGGCTTTGAGCTTTCATTACTTAGGCAGATTTTATCCCCAGTGTGGTTGGCAGGTCCCCAGTTCTGACTCACTCCCAGGGCCAAATGGGGCACTGGGAAAAGGCCTCTGAACTCCAGGTCAGATTTAAGACCCAGTTCTGCCTTGTACCCACTGGATTAGATGACTTGAGTGAATTCCCAACTTCCCTAAATCTCAGTCTCCAACATGCACAAGGAGGGGTCTGACCTCTACTTCATGTTGATATTAAGAGATGCACACGTTGAGCTGGTGTGGCAAAGCGCTGTGACCTGTGTGCAGTGCCCTCCCTCTGTGTGCGGGCTACTGAGATAGTGCGCATCAGAAAGCAGGCTTCCCACAGGTCACACTGCTTTTTTGTTTGCAAGAGGGAGCTCTTGACAGATGCACCAGCACATTCAAAAGTGAAATCTGGAAAGAATGTAATTTTCTATTTTTTTATTCTTGCACAAAAGAGAAAATGATTTACTGCATTGCTCCCCAGAGCTTGATGTCAGCTAGCTATAGCCACTGCCAGGTTAGGGAGTGACAAATGTGGAGCTCGCCATCACAGTTTATGAACAATGTATGAGGCCAAAACATGTATCAAGCTCTGACCTTTCAGGCCAGGGGTCTGAGAGTGGGGAAAGGCCAGAGGTCGCCTAGCCAGTCTATTTCCTCTGATCATACACAGTTCAGTTCTATGCCAGGGCCAAATGGCTGGCAGCTATAAACACTGCTGTAGGAAGAATGCTTGCTGGACACTGGAATCCACAAACAACATCCACCCAGAGGTGGAACGTTGCCAAGACAGAGCACAAGCTATGGAAACACAGAGCCCTGAGTTCCCGTCCCAGGCCTGCAACTGAAATCTGTGGAACTTCGTGTAAGTTCCTTCCCTTCTTTGAGCAGAAGCTTCTCCAATGACCTTCAAGTTCGTCTGAAGCATTGCCTTTTATCCTATTTCCTGTTCTTCAGGTATTCACTAGAGATGGCTGTGTAGTCAGTTTATGGACATGCATGTAGGTAGGTTGATAAGCAGTGTGAAAAGGAGGGGAAGCAGGATTTTGTTTTGAAAAAGATTCAAATCTGAACCCATAAACTGTTTCCCTGATCCTGTGCCCTTTCAACTACTTAAGGACATCACTCCAGTAATTTCCTCTTCTATCTGTATCATCAAATTTTTCCTCTCTGCTAGATCATCCCCATCAACATGCAAACATGCCACATATCTCCCATCTCTAAAATACCCAAACCTTGAGCCTCATTCCCCTCCAACTCTTAACCCATACAGAATTAAACACCTGCAAAGAGTTGTTTCATTTTCTGGACCGTCTTTGTTTTACAGTCTTTTCTCAACCCCATCAGTTTCTGATCCACCACTTAAATGAAATGGTTCTTAACATATCACCAAAGATCAGCATCTTGCTGAAGGTCATGATCACTTCTGTCCTCATTGTTCTCAAGAGCATTTGACTTGTTAATTACTCCTTTATCCTTAAAACACTGTCTTCTGTGGACTAGACTGAGAATTACACTCACTTAGTTTTTACTCCACCTCTAGCTGTTCCCTCCAAGTGTTCTTTCCTAGAGCTGCTTCTCTTCTGGACCTCTGAATGTTGAAGTGTCCCAGGCCCCTATCCTTGGCCTTCTCTATTTCATCTATATTCTCTCTCTGTGATCACTTGGTTTGCAATGCCATTTGGGTAATGACAACTCCTAAATTTATTTGTGACCTCTCCCCTGAGTACTGGACTCACATATCAAACTACTTACTTCTCCGTGTGGATGTATAATAGGCATCTCATTTATTTGTTTTGTTGAAGTGTAGTTTCTTCTGTTTGTTTAACATATTCACTTTTTTTAAGATGGTCTTTATCTCGTGTATTTTTTTAATTGATAAATATTTGATTTAAAATGTTGTTAGTTTCTGGTGTACAGCATAGTGATTCAGTTATTCTTTTTCATATTCTTTTTCATTATAGATTATTATAAGATGATGAATGTAATTTTGTGCACTATACAGTGGGATCTTGTTGTTTATTTATTTTATATACAGTAGTCTGTATCTGAAAATTCCAAACTCCTAATTTATTACTTTCTCCTCTTTTCCCCTTTGGTAACCATAAGTTTGTTTTCTATGTCTGTGACTCTTGTGACTCTCTTTCTGTTTTGTAAATACGTTCATTTGTATCTTCTTTTAGATTACACATATAAGTGATATCATAATCTTTATGTCTTCTTTTTTATTTATTTTTTTTTGTTTTTTGGAGGTGAGAGGTAATTAGGTTTATTTATTTTTAGAGGAGGTACTGAGGATTGAACCCAGGACCTCGTGCATGGCATGCATTCTACCACTTGAGCTATACCCTCCCCCGTGTGTCTTCTTTGGAGAAATGCCTATTTAGGTCTTCTGCCCATTTTTTGATTGGCTTGGCCTGGTTTGTTTTTTTTTCTTTTTTGATATTGAGCTGTATGAGCTGTTTGTATATTCTGGAAATTAATCCCTTGTTGGCCTCATTGTTTGCAACTATTTTCTCCCAGTCCATAGGTTGTCTTTTCATTTTATTTATTTCCTTGGCAGTGCAAAAGCTTATAAGTTTAATTAGGTTTGTTTATTTTTTGCTTTTATTTCTATTGCCTAGATACACTTCCCTAGGAGAACATTGCTAAGATTTATGTCAGAGAATGGTTTGCCTATGTTTTCTTCTTGGAGGTTTATAGTGTGTTGTCTTATGTTTAAGTCTTTAAGCCATTTTGAGTTTATTTTTGTGTATGCTGTGAGGGAGTGTTCCAACTTCATTGTGTTATATGCAGCTGTCCAGCTTTCCCAACACCACTTGCCAAAGAGACTGTTTTTTCTCCATTGTATATTCTTGCGTCCTTTGTCAAAGATTAATTGATCATAGGTGTGTGGGTTTATTTCTGGGCTCTCTATTCTGTTCCATTGATCCATATATCTGTTTTTGTGCCAATACAACACTATTTTGATTATTGTAGCTCTGTAGTATTGTCTGAAGTGTGAAAGGGTTATTCCTCCAGCTTCATTCTTTTTCCTCAGGTTTGCTTTGGCAATTCTGTGTCTTCTGTGATTTCAAATAAATTTTAGGATTATTTGTTCTAATTCTGTGAAAAATGTCATCAGTAATTCGATTGGGATCACATTAAATCTGTAGATTGCTTTAGGTAGTATGGCCATCTTGACAACATACATAATAGGCAACTTGGACTGACACACACAAAACACAATTCTTGGTAACTCTATTACCAAGTTTGTTCCTCCCAAAATTTCTCCCCACCTCAATAAATGACATCACCATCTACCCATTTGTTCAGGCCTCCCTCAAACTTATGAGTCAAACTTGACTCCTTTCTTTCCACCCTATCCACTGACAGGTGCTGTCAGCCATATCTTCAACATTTAGCATTCGACTACTTCCCACCACCTCGACTGCTTCCCACCACCTCGACTGCCATCACTATGGCTCAAGCCACCATCATCTTCCCTCTGGATTATTGCAGTGTAGCTTCTTTCTGATCTCCTTGCTTCTACTCTGTTCTCCCTCTAATCTGTCCTCAACATAGCAGCCAGAGAAATCCTGTTAAAATAAAAATCAAATCATATCGTTATATGCAAGACTCTCCAGGGCTTTCATAGTTCTAAGAATAAAATTGAAACTCTAAACATGGCTTAAAGAGCTCTGTTGATTTGGCTTCTGCCTACCTCACTCTCTGACATTAATCTTTTAACACCCTCCCCTTCCTACTTCATATCCTTCAGGGGATCTTCTCTACTTGTTGCTTCTCAAACATACCAAGACTTTTCCCACCAGAGGACATTTGCATTTGCTATTTCCCCTGCCAGGAGGTCTGGAATGCTCTTATTAAAATATTTGAATGGCTAGATCCTTCTTATTCAGGTCTCAGTTTGGATATTACCTGTTCACAAAGGCTACCTCTGGTCACCTTGATGGAGCTATTACCTCATTACCCTAGTTTAATTTCTCTGTAATACTTATCAGAACCTAAGATGATGCCACTTAGTTATTTAGTTGCCATTGTCTGTCTGTCCCAGTAGAATGTTGCCTCCATGGGAGGAGGCACGTGGTCTTTACTGTTCATGACTTTACCCCAAGCACCAGATCATTTTGGTCATAGACTGATCATTCAATAAATATTAAATGAATAAATGAATTCCCTGCTTCTAGCTTGCCTCCTATAATTCTGTACACCAAAGACAGAGTGATCTTTTAATAATATAAAATAGATCATGCCACTTAAAATCCTTTGATAACTTCTCATTGCACTTCAAATAAACAAATAAAACTCCAAGTCCTTACAGTGGCCTGCAAGTCTCACCATGACCTGACCCCTACTCACATCTCAAACAACAACTCCTTATTCTCTACCCCTAGCCCAGTGTGCTTCAGTCAGATTAGCTTTCTGTCAATTTCTCAAATTCATTGCAATCTTTTCTACTTTTAGGTCTTTGCTTTGCTGGCATCTGTGTCATCAGTGTTGTCCCTCTACCTTTCATGCCACTACCCACCCAAGGCAATAGTACAGACAATTAGTGCTCTAGGAGCACGAAGATGAGAAGGATCATTTCCCACTGGGCTGGCTGGAGGGGCAAGGAAGCCCTGCTGGTCCACAAACTGACATTTTCAGGCTTTACATACACATATGGTGCCACCGTACTCCAAAGTCACATAAATCAAAGACAAAAGAAGCTCAGGTCTCTACCCTCTTCCAAGCACAGTTTTAAAATAAACTATCTACTTGACTTGGATCATTCCTTCACCCCCCCCCCCACCGATTAACCCTTCATCCAGTCCAATCTGGCCAAGGCCCCACTACTCACTCTGCTGACCTTATGCATTATTACCAAAAACCTCCACGTTACTAAATCCATTGCACGCTGATCTGGCCTCATCCTGTTTGACTTTTCAGGATTTTCAGGAAGAGGAAAACATAAGCCTGCCTGGTTTCCCTCATATCTCTTTGGATATTTATTGTCAGTGTTCTTTGTTGGCCTTCCTTTCTCTACTCTATTTAAATGCCTATCTCTAGTTCATACTTCAGACTTGTATATCCAACTGCCCAATACCCATTTCAATGTAGATGTACCAGCAGCAACTCAAATGTCTCGTTGTCCAAAACTGAACCCTTGATCTTCTCCCCAAGGCTTTTCCACCTCCAGAGACCCCCTTCTCAAGAATAGCACCACTATCCTCTCCACTGCACAAAGCAACAAGCCTGAATATCCCCTCTGACACTTCCTTCTCCTACACCACATCCATCTAGTCAGTGCCTGAGTCTAGCTACCTTTCAACTATCTCTTGCCTTTGCCCCGTTCTCTCCACCTCTCCTGCTGAAACTTTAAGTTCAGATCCCCATCAACTCTTACCTGGACTCTTCAACTGCCTCTTCCCTGATGTCCTTACTCCTACTTTTACTGCTCTCTTGTCCTCTTACCACGCTGCAGGAAGAAGAATCTTCTGAAAGCATTAAGTTGGATTATGACCCTCCCCTGCTCAAGACCTCCCCTCACCTCGTGGCTTCTTCTCCATTGTTTCCGGAATCAAAGTCACCCTCCTGAGCTTGGCATTCAAGGTCCTGCTGGACCTGATTCCAGAAAGCCTCAGCCTCTCTCCCTCCCAGCACTCCTTGCACCTGAGGTTTCAACCTCACCAGAGCACTTGCTGCTCTCCAAACCTTGTGTGCTCCTTCTTCCCACCTCTGTGCCTTTGTTCACGCTTCCCCTTCTGCTTGGGATAGCCTTCCCCTTCCCTCCATGTGGCACCCTCATGCTTATTTTCTTATTCTCCGTTCAAGCATTAGCTGCTGTAAGATTTTTCTGTCTCCACGTTCCTCCCCCCCAGTGTTGCTACTGGGTCTGGGTTGTGGGTTTTTCCTCTGGATTCCCACGGTCTCCCATGTTTCCTTATCATTCATCCTTATTGCAGAGAATGCAATCATATCCAGATCCATCTGTTCCCAGGGTGGCGGGGGGGGGGTCCTCGAAAGCAGGGACCTTGTCTGAGTTGTTCTGTCATCTCTGTCCCCAGCCCCTGAGTGCAGGAGACACACACAAGGTCAGCTTCCTATTTCCTCCTGTCTGTCCCCACAGTCCCAGTCTATGTATAGCTCTGCCCTGCTTACAGTTTTCCTCCTCTTAAAAATTTTAGAATTTTGTTGTCAAAACTTATTGGTCAATTCCATATTTGTGATATTACTTCTTTCTGATGGCTTTAGGTTGATAGTAGTGTTTTGCTGTATTGTACTGTGTTTTGTTTTACTTCATATCTATGGTGTAATCCAAACCCCATCGGGTCTCGCAGCAGTCAGCCGCACAGCAGCCTCTACCTGTGCAGGTTCAGAAAGATGACCAAGGAGAAAGAGAGATGCAGATGGGTCCAGCAGCAGAGACACAGCCATACCAGCTCTACCTGCATAGCGCTCTATAGTATACAAGAATTTCCCCCCACCTTCCTGCCACAGGATCCTCAGTGATATAGAGCAGCCAGGGATTCTCATTATTCTAATTAAGCAGATGGGGAAACTAAGGCACTAAGAAGGTGGAAGGGTCACTAATATCTCTCAGAAGAATGTTGCTTCCTGGACAGGAGGTCAGGTGTGACAACCAGGACAGCCTGGACTAGGGTGCAAAATTTAAGGAGACTTATTTTTGGTTCCTGAAAGTTCAGAACTGGCACCTGAGAGTGAGAGCCTGTGGGCGGACAAAGCAGCTGAGGCTGTAGGGGCTGGGAAATTAGCGTAGGAGATGAGATGGGCCACTTTGATACAAGTGCCCTCCAAACTCTTAGGATGGTGGTGGGGACGGGTTGAGGGTGATGAGTGGAGGGGAGTGCATACACTGACATCACAAAACCCAGTATCCCCAGAGTCCACAGGGCTTGGAAGTGAACACAGCAGCCTGCAGATCACCCTGATCCATCCTGGAAAAGAAGGAAGAGAGGAACCCAGAAAGGAGGTGGCCCACTGGAGCAAGTGGCAGCCCCAGGGAGTACTGCTGCCCACACTGGCAGACCTCAGAGTAGACCCGTGGGGATGTGGCCATTAGAAAGTTCCTAAGGGCTCAGAAGGCAGTTGCCTGACTGGCTTACTAGGTGTCTTTGGGTTAGTCCCTTTTCTTGAGGCTTCAGAGTCCCCACAGGTACACAAGGATCTCACACTCTCTGTCTCGTGGGGTCGTCTTGGCTCCAAGCCCTCCTCTGTAACTCTGGTCCTTGGCCCAGCCCCTGAGCCCAGAGGGTAGCCAGTGGTAAAGAGGAATACACTTTGCATGAGTCTGAGCAAAGTGTTGTGCACTGGAACCTTGATTTAAGGCCATTTCAATAAGGCCCAATTCATCATCTTGAAGGTCTTTGAAGAAAAGACAAGTGCCATTTTCTAAATGCCATTATGCAACCAAGCCTTTTGCAGTCGGCCCGGCAGGCTCACACGCCTACATGCGTACACTGACTACTACATCTCACATCTCACTGAGTGTGCCTGTGCTCCCTGTGACAGACAGCCCTGGTTATCTGGGGGCCGAGGGCGATGACGCCGCGAAGAGACTGGGAGCCCCAGACATGAGACAGACCACACGACAGGCGATCTGAAAAGCTGCGGAAAAATTGCAAAGCAGGGAGGCCCCACGCAGCCCAGGGTCACTCTCGTCTCTCAAAGCCTAGCCTGTTTCCTGACCTCCTTCTCCATGGAGGGCGAGGACCCAAGGCAGCCTTCTAAGAGTACCATTGTCCCTGGGATGCCGTGCTCACATCAAAGGCCTAGCTGTCAGCTGGCGGACTGCCCAGGGCTGAGGCCCAGCTTCAGTACGGCTTAGTTCTCTGGCCCTGAGAAAGTGAGCTGACCACTCTGTGACTCAGTTTCCTCATCTTTAATATGAAGATAATAATAGCACATCAACTTCCTAGAGTTAGGATAAAAATTAAATGCTGTAATGTCTATAAAGCTCTGAGAACACGGCCTGGCATGCAGGAAGCTATATTCAAGCATTAGGATTCCTGTCATCTTCATGGCAATACAAATGGGAGTGGCAAATGTGGAAGCTGGAAAGTCAGCTAGGGATTCCCCTAGGCCACGGGGTGTGGGAGAAGCAGAGCAAGGTCTGGGAGCTGAAGGCCTGGCTTCGGACCTTGGTTTCACTGTTCGCTGGCAGTGGGACTTTAGGCAAGTCTGGGCACCATCTTGAGTCTGCTTCCCCATCTCTAAAAGGGATAGAGACTCCCCCGGTCATGGGGTTGTTCCAGGAGCTGATGAAGAAACAGACAGAACACTTCTTCGTACCCGGAATCACATATTTTGGTGCCATCGAGGCCAGTAGTTCTTAGAGTGGTCCCCAGACCAGCAACATCAGCATCACAGAAGAACACGCTAGAAACACAAGACCTAGAGAATCAGAAACTCCGGGTGGTGGGCCCAGTCATCCACGTTTTAACAAGCCCTCCAGGGGATTCTACTGCATATAAGGGCTTGAGGACCACTCCTCTAGTCCAAACTCATAGACACAAGGAAATGGGGGACCGGAGAAAACCTAGGGATTGCATACTTACAGGGAGCAAGTTGCTGGGTAGTGGAAAGTAATGGCCCTGACATAGCCCAGTAGGTACCCATAAGATCAAGGTCTCTTACCTCCCAGTTGGTACCCTTGCTAGGACACCAGTATGAACAGTGCCTAAGGCCCCTTCTCCTGGGCAGATACCCCTAAAAGTTCAGGCTGAACATGGTGCCCCGAAGCTTGCTTCCTGCCAATTTGCAGATGGAGCATTTTTTAAGTGCTAGTTCCATGGCTAAAAGAGAGGCTATTCCTTAGAGAAGTACCTCCGGGCACAGCACAGACGGTGTCCTAACAGGAACACAGCCCAGGAGGCGAGAGGCCGTGTTCTCATGTGTACCTTCTTGGACACTTCTCTACAATAGCCTCTCTTTCATCCATGGGTCGAGCACCCAGAAATAACCCCCTTCCACATTTTTAAGGAGTATAAGCGTCAGGGCTCTGTGTCAGGCCCGGCTCTCTGAAGTCTTTGCCATGGAGAAAGGGTCTCCGGCCCTCGCAGCTGTCCCAGGGTGGAGGCCAGCCACAGTGAGGCTTGAGCCTCCCTTCCAGTCCTGGAGCCGGAGACAGTACAGGTGGGTGGCAGCAGCCAACCTGTGTGACAGTTAAGGAGTGCCTGCGGCATACTGGAGGGACAAGAAGTGGCTCCAGAGTGGAGCCCCGAATCTGCCCAGTAACTCTTGAGACCTGCTGTCTGCCTGGTGGCTCTTGGCCCATGACTTCCGCCCTTCCCCGACTGACTGTCCCAGGCCAAACCTGTTCCTCTCCACGATGACAAGGGGCAGAAAAACGTGGGAGGGGATCCCCGATCCTCAGCATCCTCCGCGGCCCGCTGCCCAACCCACCGCTCCACCCGGGTGTGGGGAGGCCCAACAACAGCAAGAGCAGAGGGAGAGCAGCTGGCCCAGCCCCCCAGGCCCAGCCCCCCAGGCCGCACCACTGTCACCTCCCTCCCGTCGCGCTGGCCGGTCACGACTCATGTTCTGCTGAGACCAGCAGCCTGGAGCTTCCGTGGCGCGTGGGCACTTCTCCACCCTCTCCCCCCGCCAGCCACCTCGGCACGAAGCTCTCCATCAGAAGGTGATTAGATTTGGGGAGAGTTATTTCTTTTTCCAGACATAATTGTTTCTTAACTCTTTTAATTTTATCCCTTTAAATAGTACAAGGAACAACCGGCACTTGATAAATGATGAAGAACATTAGCAATTAATCGACTTTTTAAGTGGTACCGCTTCCTTGGTGAGATGTGCGTGTGTGCGTGTGTGCGTGTGTGTATTTTATCATATAAAGTTTGAGAGTGCATCATCCTTGGAGACAGCCTAAGGATGAAAGGAAAGGAAATGACATGAAAGCAAAGTGCTTGATGCGATTTAAACCCTGAGGAAGCAAAGACCCTTCCAAACGATATCGGAGATCCCTGCCAAGGGATCAGGAAGCCCGGGAAGCTAAACAAATCCCCCAAAGACAGAGGAGAAAGAATATTCATTTCTTCATTTTCTTACTCATTTGCTTATTTGCTCAATCGTGCACTTGTTTGTTCATCAAATTAGCTACTAGTCACTCATTCATTCATTCAGTCAGTCAGTGGCTCAGTGATTTCGCTTCTTTCTCATCTGCTCACTCACTAACAAGATCCTTCTTTCTCTCCCTTCCTCACTTCCTCACTCACACACTCTCACCTATCTCCCCTGCTCTATGCCACCCACAGTTCCCTGATGACTTAGGGCTTTACATGACTCTATAGATTTTCTCCAAACACACTTTAATGTGCAAAGAAAATCATGAGCTTTCATAGTATTAACTGGCTTGTCCTATATGCCTTTCATGCAGTTATGCTGCTTGAGACTTTACTGTATGAGGGAGCAGAGAGGTTCAAATGACATTGACCATGTCCTCATGTGACTTGCAATCCACTTGGGGAACTAAGTATTTGCAGAAACCCCTATAAGTGATACAGGAATCTAAACAAGAATCACTTGATTCTGACAGAAAGCCAGAATGCAGGCTTCCACCCATGAACTTTCCTGAGCATCTATTATAAGCCAGACCCTGAGGATATAGAGAGAACAAAGGCATGGTCCTACCTTCACAGAGTTCAGTATCCAAGAGTGGAGAACGATGCAAGACTAGACAGTTGGCATAAAATATGAGTAAGCTGAGTTACTGGGAGATACAGTGACACAAAAATCAGGTAATGAACTCTATTCATTGAAAGCTTAAGAAAGAGAGGCCTTAGCTCTAGGCATTAAAGAAATGGTAGGATTTTGTTGGACGAAGGTAGGTGAAAGGAGAGTGCTTGAGGCATGTGCATGATCCATGTGTATCTTAAACTTAAGCTGTGTTTGGAGAATAGCAAATAGTCCTATTTTTTTTAAAAGCAAAGAATATGTAGAAGGGAGTTTGTAGAAATAAAGCCTAGCTCTCATACAACAGTTCGAATGACTTTTGGGGTTTGATTATAGAATAAGAGGAGGAGCCAGGGATGGTTTTTGAGCAGAGCTGTGTCATGATGACAACAGGGCTCAAGAGATGAATTTGGAAGTGAGATTGAAGAGCACACAGGGACTTTAGGCAGACAGATCCTTGAAGGAGCCAGAGATTCTGGACAGACTGAAGTAGGATGGTCAGGAGGAAAATGCACAGGCAAGAATGAATGCGAGTGTCGTGGAGGAGGCTGAATATTGTGAACCTGAACACGAAAGATGAGGGTGCGACAGAGATGCTTCAGAGGCCAGTAAAAAGCAAATGATTTGGTAAATGTACAATTGCAGGGAAGAGAATCTTGAACGAATTACCAAGAGGCATGTGAGCTCGGTCTGAAGACTGACTTGACTGACTCTGCACCACCAGTACTTGATCATGGCCCTTCTTAGATCCTAGGCTTGGTTGCTATTGTTAGTTCAAAATCTGTTCTAGGCCGTTAGGAGAGGAGGTGGCAACTTCCCAGGCCAAATGGAAGCGAGTAGGAGAGTAGGGTGTGTCTCTAGACCATTTGCTGCCACTTTCCTGGCCTGTGATTCCTCCCTTGCTACTTTCCATTCTCCAATCACCTTTGCCTCAGCGCTGCCTGGTAGCAGCTCACTCGGAGGGACTCAGGGACCCAGAAACATAGAGTCAAATGCATAGCCTTTGTCAAGGAGGAGAGAGGGGCCTTCCTAGGCTCCAGAAGGCAAGGAGGAGCGAGTGGGTGACAGGCAGGCAGGGATTCAGAGAAGGAGGGACAGAGGAGGGAAACTTAACAGATCTACTCACACAAGACAGGCGGCCATGCCGAGAGAATATACGCATGTGTGAGACCAAGGGAGGTCACCCCATGCTCCCAGAGCCATGGCACCCCACAAACTTTCTCAGTCCTGGGGGTGTGGATTCCACACAGACCACAGACCCCATGGTGGCTCTGTCACACATTCACTGCTCAGAAGCTGAAGCCAAGATTTGGAGGCCCTGCTGCCTCTGGCCCAGCGCTACTTCATCACAGAGCCCGGAGGGTCAGAGAGGTGAGCATGTGTGTGAGAGAGAATAGGCTTTGAAGCAAACTACTTGACTGTCCTGTGCCTCAGTTTCTTTGTCTGCCAAATGGGCTGATGATATTGACCTTGAAGAGGCAGGAGGATTAAAAAAGATGCATTGAAAGCAACTCTGTGTTAATCCTTCTCCTGAGGTCACTGGAGTCTCAGGAGAGGGAACTAAGACCACGGAGTTTGATTCCCTCCAGCTTGGAAACACAGCCAAGCTTAGCATCTCATTAGGTATTCTTGATACAGTTTTATCCTCCCCTCACACACAATTGAATGCTGTCAGACTTACAAGGAGAAATATAATGTGATTCGCTGTGACTACAAATTTCTCTACGACTCCGTAGGGGATTCAGCATTTTTTGTTCTGCCGTGTAGGAGGAAATCCAGCCTGATTGTCCCTCATTAATTGTGGTTTACCCAGTTGGTCACAAACCCTGTATCAGGACTGGCTACATAATTTGTGGGATCCAATGCAAAATGAAAACGTGGGGCCCCCTTCTGCAGAATTATTAAGAATTTCCAGGTAACAACAGTAGGACATTAAACCCAGCACAGGGCTCCATGTGACCACACTGGTTGCACACTCGTGAAATAGTCCCTGCCCCCAATTTATCCCCAGTTCCCTGATCATGTTGAAGGAGAGTCCAGAAGGCAGTCATACATCCACCTGAAAGAAATCGGCATAGGAAGAGGCACTTCCGGACAAAGCGCTCCCTCCAGCTTGTTTCTCCAAAGAGCCCACTGGGCAGCTGCCTGGCGATTAGGGAATGGCTAAAGCCCTCAGAGTTCTGGCTCTGCACCCCTGGGGGACAACTGTGTCTCCTCTAACTGTAATCAACCAGAAACTGCCTTGCTTCCTGCTGTTACTTGTTCTAATCACTCCAGCCAATTGCCACTCTCCCCACCCGGCTACCGCACATGCTGGGCCCCAGCACAGGTATACTCCAGTCTAGAGGCCCAGTGGTCTCCTGGCACTCGGGAGCGCAGGCCCCTGTTTTGAGCCCCAGTCTTCGTGGTGGCTCTCTGATAATCTCTCAGGTAACACTAGAAGGAAGGAGGCTTCCTTTATAGGTCTCTGGGGAAAGATGAGGAGAGTCACAGGGATGGAAGGCTGAACGGATGCATAACCCTAGAACAGCACTGTTCCAAATGTGGTCCATGGCTCAGTGCCAGGTTGCAGTGAGGTAAATACAGAAATTGAGAATAAGTGTTTGAAAACTTTTATAGCAACTTGATAATGCCTATTAAATTTCATAATAAAATAATAATAAAAAAATTTGTCTTAATTTTCACCCTTCTAGTAATTCAGTTTTATTGCATTTTACCAAAGTATTGGTCCATGCAGTTTGGAAATCTAGAAAGATAATTAAAAAAATGCAAAACAAACTAAAGCAAAAGGAAAAAAAAAAATAGACGCTACACAACAGATGGTTGCCAGCCTTGGGAAAAGCACTGAGGTGGGACTCAGAAGATCAGACTTCTTGTCCTGGTGCCTTTATTTCCTTGGGCAAGTTGTTTAACCTCTGAGCTTCGCTTTTCTCATGTGAAGCACATGAGATCTCGGATGAGAAGGTGATTTACAAACCGTAAGGCGCGGTGTTAGATGAAGATGCTCCCATTCCGTGGCCACCCCACGCCCCTGCCTCGCAAGGAGCACTGGATACTAGCTGGATTTGGACCCTACCTCCATGACTTACTAAACTCTCAGCACTCTATTTCTTCTCTGTTTTCTTACCCATAAAGAAAAGATTTTTAAAATATCAACCTGATAGGGTTGTGGTGAGGATTAACTAGGAAGCACTTAGCAGAAATAAGTGACAGCTAGTCGTGTGGTCTGATTACACCTCTTAATCTTGTCATTTCGCATTACTATTTTGAGATTTACCCGTGTTCATAGTTCTTACCCTTTAACTGCCATTTATCTCCATCATTTTCATCTTCTATACTTCATTTATCCAGACCCATGCTAGTACCTGGATACTTTCTAGGGCTGTTGCCAGTGCAGGAGATACTACTGATGTTAGAAAATTGATAGTCCATTTAGTAAACATGCTGGGCTGTCTCATTAGTTCTAACAGTTGATCTAATTCTCTTGGTCTTTCTATGTAAATGATCACATCATTTTCAAATAAACTCATTTTGTTTCTTCCTTAACAATCCTTTTACTTCTTATTTCTTTCTAGTACTTCCCATACTAATTTGGGACATGATAGCTGCATCCTCATCTTGCTTCTTACTTAAAGGGAAAGTTTCACAAGTTTCTCTTCTATTAAGTATAATATTGGCTGTGGGTTTCTAATGGGTGGTTTGAATAGAGGTGAGGGAGATCCCTTTATTAATAATTTTAATGTCTTCTACCACAAATAAATGTCTAACTTTATAAAATGTTTTGTGTATCTATAAATTTTTTTCATTGTCTTCTCCAAGTGTATTAATGTGATAAGTGACACTGACAGATTTCCTGATGCCGAACCATTCTTGCCTCCTGGGGATAAACTCTACTTGGCCATGGTGAAATCTTTCTGTTTGTTTGCTTGTTGTGTTTTGTTTGTTTTTAATACACTCAGTAGTCAATATTTTGTTTACCAATTGCTGTCTATATTCTCAAGTGACATTTCCTATAAATGTTTTGTTGTTGTTGTTGTCCCTACACAGATTTGGCATCAAGATTATAGTAGCCACCTAACTCAAATGGGCACCTTTCCCATTTTTTCTGATCTCTGGAACAACTAGTGAGATGATCTTTTCTTGTGAAGTTTGATAAAACAATCAAGCCATCAAACTGTCTGGAGCTGGTCCTTTTGAGAGGAGATGAGCTTTTGATCACCACTGCAACCTTACATGGTCATTGGTCTGTTCAGTTTTCCTGAACCTAATTTTGCATTAAAAAATCAAGATATGCATCTATTTTCTCTGGCTTTAAGGCTTTTGTTTTACCACCAGCTTTCTCATAACACCTCCCCTGAAGACCCAAGAGCTAGGCTTCCAGCTCCACTCCTGAGACGGACCCCTAATGGTATTGTTGACAGAAAGGTAAATTGTTGACTCCTGTCTTTTAAGAGCTGCAGTTAAGTCAGCTCAGAGACAAATCAAAAAGAATAAAGAAGAGGAAGGAAGAGAAGAGCAATTGTCAGGTGATTCCTGTCTGGCAAGTCCAGTACTTTTATACCCTGGGTGATCAAACCTGGTAAGAAGCCTTTAGAAAGAACCCTTCCCGACCCCTCTACCACATGTAGGCAGAAAAGCTTTAGGAGCCCTTCTTTCCTCGGACAAAATGTCACTTTGTCACATGATGAGGCAGTACCAGTATCACCCTCTCTCTCTTGAAATTCTCTTACTTGTTTCCTGTGTTTTACATTCATTCACTCACATTAGCTCCTTACCACCTTCTGTGCAGGCTTCGCTGGATTTTGCTTGTTTGACGTTACTATAGAGGAAGAAGTATGTGACTTATCTTTTGGCATAATCATAGCTGTGTAGAGAGAGCTGTAGTCAAAGCTGAGCCAGGTTTGTTTGTTTAATGAGGACAGAACCAGCTCTCCTGCCCTCCCACCCTAGACCAGAGGTGAAAGTTTCCGGATTTTTGTCTCTGAATTACACAGACTGCTTGAATTGCCTTTAGGGAAAGTCATTATGTTCAATCCCAGAGTTCCTTCTGTCCCTCCTTCCTCTGATCATTTGGGGATTGCTAGTGGCACATGGCTCTCCAGCATCACCTCCAGGATGCCCCTGACTCTTTCTTTGGTTTGGCCTCAGTTTTGGGGATCGGGGTTCCTTACACTATTCACTATCTGGATGGAAATACAGTCTTCTCATCAGAAGAAATAGCGGACTGGGTCAGTCATTGATCTGAACTCCAGTGGAAAGATAGAAAAAGACAATGTTCCAAGCCCAACTTGTTACGGAAACGACAGGCCAGTCAAGAAACAAGCACCACTCGGAGGGTTGGAGTACTCAGATGTATCATGCCGGCGGGCTCAGAGGGGCTTCTGCTCCGAAGCTCTGAGCACCTTCAAGACGTGCACATGAGGTTTTATAGGGTAAAGTACAAGCTTGGGGTATTCGGCCAATAGGCATGGAACAGCTTTAGCAGCATTATCATCACAAAAGTGGAGGCGGGGAGGCAGCAAACCAACATTCCAAAGCCAGATATGTATCTTTGAAAATCCAGCTGGCTAGCAAAAACACATAAACAGCAAACCAACACTAATTAACCTAGATCTACAAGTTAGTCTAGCAGAACTCAGATCAGTATTCCAACACCTAGACTTGTCAGCCCAGCCCAGCCTCTCCTTCACATTCCTAGACTTATGAGTTATCTTGTCAGACCAGCCCGGTTTTTCCTTCACAAACTGACCCAATTGCCCATAGATACCCACATGGAGAGCCTGCTGGGCATCATTCTAGGTGGGTCTCATGGTTTCCTCCAACACCAAGCCCTGCTGACATTGGGTTGTTAGCCTGTGGGCTTTGTCATTATTTAGAAACAATTCAGCTTAATAGGATTAAACCTTCCAGCAGACGTGGAGTAAGAATATCTATGGAGAATAACAGGTAGACTGACAACTCTTGAGACTTGAGAAGTCTCCTCTTCCTTCGGAGTCTCAGTGTCATTTTGCCAGAAAGATTGTAACCCAATTGACCCTTGGTCCTTTCAGAGTGCCCTGAGAGACATCTATCTCATTACTTGCTTGGGGGCTACCTTGGACTTTCAGTTTCCTGCCTGAGAGATAGACTCTTACCTATTGATGATGCTTGATAGTTAGAACTGCAACTCCTTCTAAACGTACCTGGCATCAGGGTGTAGCCTTAGCCAGACCACTAGAGAGAAAAACCAAACAGAGACACTAGGAGGAGGAGGTACTGTTTCCTTTCTGTATGTAGGATCAGGAGACACAATCTTTGTTTCATTTTATGGGGCTTGAAGTAGCCCCAAAGGGAAATTGTTGACATGATTCTAATAACTCAGTAGGGACATGTGGTGGGCAGAATTTTAAGGATGGTTCCCCAAGACATCTGTTTCCAGGTTATTAAATTAAACACTAATCTAGATAGTACTGTAAAGGGATTTCGCAGATGTACTGAAAATTTCAAGTCAGTTGACTTTAAGATATGGAGATAATCCAGGCCACTCTGATCTGATCACAGGAGCCCTTTGAAAGAAGAGTTTTTACTAACTGGTGGCAGAAGGGGAAATCGAAGAGATTCAAAGCACTCGAAGGATTCAATTCAGTCATGCTGGCTTTGAAGATAGAGGGGCCCGTGTGCAAGGAGCAAAGACTGATCTCTGGGAACTGAGAACAGCCCTTGGCTGACACCCAGCAAAGAAACTGGGACATCCGTCCTACAACCAACTGCAGGGAACTGCACTATGCCGGCGCCCTGAATGAGCTTGGTAGCAGATTCTTCCTCAGTCTCAGATAAGAGCCCAGCTCAGCCCACACCTTGATTTGTGAGACCCTCCTCAAGCAAAGGACCTTTTAGTGGATAGAGGAATCTCTAAATTAGGAAGCCCACCAAAGTGTGGGTCCTTGCCTCTTGCTTGGACAAAGAATTTGTGCAGCAGAGGCAGAGGGACAAAGTGAACAGCTGCTTTAATTCTCAGAAGAGGAAAAGGAAAGAAAGCGCTGGGTGAGGGGAAGGAAGTGCTTGAGTGACAAGCTGTCAGGTATGATGGCCAGTGGCAATAGCTCCAGCTGCGGCCCAGGCCATGTGGACGATTAAGGGAGACTTCTGCCATCCTGTCCTCATTCTGAGTATGCTGGAACCAATCGCCTTTCTTTTCTGTCCTTGTACGGGCTTTTCCAGTTGTTGTCATGGCAATCGTCCACAGGTCTGGCGCTGGTGGGTGTGTCACTTAGCAGCTAATACGTTATAATGACTGTATAATGATGCTCAAGTTCTCCTAGAAGTCCAAATCCTTTGCCACCTTGGGCTTCACAAGTTCTAACTAGTTCTTGTTTCTTCTCTTGCCTCTGGAGACTTAGATTAAGAGTAATTGGTTTCTATTCAAGGGCGGGGCAGGGATATGACCTTGGTGGCAACAGCCTTTGTAACCAGTGTCCTGCCCCAAGGCTGCACTATTGTTTCTTGACTGTTCCTCCTTTGTTTCTGCATCTCCTCCCTTCCCTGATTAGCAGCTGTTTGAATCTGCCCTTTGGAACTTGAAGAGGTCAAGGACGCTGAATGAAGCCTATTTCCTATAAGCAAGAAATGGGACCATGGATAGATTTGTACCTGGGAGGACCTCACAGGGTTCTGCTCAGTATCAGACCCAGCTAAGCTGTGCCTGGACTCCTGACCAATGCAAACTCGAAGCTCTGAGCTGAACTCCCTTCACAGAACTTCTCTAACAAGGGGACGGCTGGTTGCTAAGGTGCTGGGCTAGGCAAGCGGCTGACTCGGTCCACTGGCAGGCAGGAGGTTTTTGAGGCAAGTAGGAACGCTCCTGGTTAGCTTCCGAGAGCTGGCTGTGAAGCCCTTCCATAGTCATTATTTCATGGGAGCCTCACAGCAACCCCCAGCGGTAGAAGTGATCATGCCCCCATGACTCAGATGAAAGAATGAGACCCAGAGAGGGACAATGGCTGGCTCAAGGTCACAGAGCTAGCATGGGAGAAGTCCCTGCTACAGAACATAATTTACTTTTGGTAACTATTTGTGTATTTTTCTGTCAGTGGTTTGCAAGGCCTTGGACCTTTGAAACTGTAAACAGTGCATCGTCAAGGCTGCTTCCCCTCATGTGCAGCTGAACCTACTGAGCAGAGACACCAGGCAGCCTAATGAATAGTGATGTGCCCATGAATCCGCCCCAAGTCGTTCCCTGCGCCTGCAAGACTCTTTGTCCAGATAGCCACACGGTTCTTGTGATGGTTGATTCTATGTGCCAACTTGACTAGGCCACAGGGTGCCCAGATATCTGCTATCTAAAATCTCACTGCCCCCTCAACCCAACCTCCTGCTTTGTTTTTTTCCCTTATTGACATTATCACCATCTGATAGTCCATACATTTTATTCATTTCTTTATTGTCTATCTCCATGAGAACAAGGATTCTTGTTTGTTTTGTTGACTGTGGTATCACCGGCACTCAGCACACTGCCTGACATATAGTAGGTGCTCAGTAAATTTGACTATTATTATTATTGTTGTTGTTGTTGTTGTTGTTATTATTATTATTATTATTATTATTATTATTATTATTACAGAGCTAGGGTGGAATCCAGTTATATATAAAATCAAACCCAGTTCTCTTATATGGTCACCATGGCCACTCTGGCTCTCTGTAGGAACAAAGGATCTGCCAAGGATCTGCCAAGGATCAGCCATCATATCTCCTGTTCCTTGGGAATAGAGTGGCCCCCCAAAATGTACAAGGAAGCTGTTCCCTCCCCAGACCCTTCATTCTCTGAACTAAGACTGACTGCAGTGCCGCCTGCTTTCCTTTATTTATGAGAAGTAATTTCTCAAACTGATGTCTCAGGCCCCAACAGGAAAGATCTTATCTGCCTAATAAGCTGGAATCATCTGTACCAAAGGGAGCAGAAGCAACAGATTAATCCCGTTGCCTGGAATTTATTCTTAAAAATTCAACTGTGAAAGACAAAACCGTGGTGCCTGAAGTAGCTGAGACATGTCAAGTCTGGGTGATCTCCCTGTGGCCGAAGCAGAGGCTGGCTGGTGCCCTGGGTGTGCCACTTGGGCCATCATGGCATCCTCCAGACTGTGCACGGGAGCCAGAGCTGCGGAACCCATCTGCGCATACAAGGACTTTGATTAGGTGGCTCTGACGCTTCTGAGAGAGCTTCCCGGGAGGCTTAGACTAAGGAGAAATGTGGGATTTTTGTGGGGAGTAGGATGAAGGGGCCTCTGGGAAGACATGAGATTGCTGTGCACACTTACACAGTATTAAAACAGCTGACGTGTTGAGGGTATTTTTTTTAAAGACTGTCACAATGTCCAAATATTAAATACCAGCCCTCTAGCCCATAGCCTTGCCTACTATCGTATGCCCTGCTTAGATACAACCTCATTCTGGCCTGCTTCCTGGTCTTTAATCCCCATAACATGCACACATGTGCGTGCACATGAACACATATACAGATAAATACACACACACACACACACACACACACACACACACACACACACTGCTTTTCACTTACCATCCTCGGTCTCAGTACTTGCCTTACCTCACCTGACTCTAGCTCCTGCCTTGAGTACCTTTCCATTCATCACTGAATGTAAAGAGACAAGTTACTTTCCACCACCAGAAAATGGAAATCGAAAAGCTGCAGTGGAATCCAGTAGCGTTTCTGGCCCTCCTCATCTGGAAACCATGCTTGCCTGTTGTTTCCCTTTAAGAGCAGAGAACTAGGGCAACCTGTTACTTCAAGCAAGTCAAGTCAGCCCAAATTAGAATCCAGACACACATAATTCAGGCCTCATTATCTCTAACAGCAAGGAATTGGACACAATCTAGATGTTAGGCAACATGGACATGGTTAAGAAAATTGTTCTACATCATCTCCAAGGAATATTATGCAGCCATTAAAAACGATCATTATGGAGACAGGGTTGAAACATGGAAAATGAGTACAAGCTAATAGTAAATGGGCACTAAGACTGCAAATACACTGTAATTACAGCAAGGTAAAAAAATAATACATACACATGGCTAAGGCCTAGGAAGCATTGTAGGATAGAAAATAATTTCTTATGAGCTAGGATATGGGAATTATGGGCTATTATTTTCTTTGTAAATTTCCTATAATGTTGTTCAATGGTGTTATAATATTGTCGTTATAATGAATAACAGTCAAGGAGCTCAAAGGCCAGCATGAAGCCTTCCAGGAGCTGCAGCTGTCTGGACCACAACTGACTAGAAACAGAAGCCTCCTTCACTGTATCTAAAGATGATTATGAGGGCAGATACTATGGAACATGGTCTCTGAAAGCTCCGTCCCCTCAGCTCCCCATCCACCCACAGACTCTGTGCTCTGTAGGCTGCAAGGGAAGCACAGTGCAGGCCAGGCCTCTGGGCCAGGGGCAAATGGACCAGTTTCACACACTGCTATTATTTCTGTACAGGACAAGTACCTGGTGATTCCCTGCATCCTCCACAGTGCCTCATTCAGTGCTGTATACACATAGTGACTTCCTAAATATCTAATTTACGATAATCGTGATTCATCTCTCTTTCCCCACCAAAAAAATATTCTGGTTGCTCTTCAGTGTTCCCCATTTCAGTGAGTGACATTCTCACCCATGGGGCTGGCCAAAGGCAGTCACTCTTGTCTCCCGGCTCTTCCACACCCCCATGTTCACTCCATCTCTGAGTCTTGTGGATCCTGCCTCGTTAAGATTTCACAAATCTCTCTTATGTCTCTCCATCATTCCCTTTGCTACCCCACAGTGCAGGCCTCTGGCGCTGGCAGTAGTCAAGGAATACGCACAGCGAGGGGAAATCTTAGGCCTGCACATCCGCAGCCCCAAGCACCTAAAGAAGCATGAGTAGGATCCTGGGTTTCTGTGAGTTCGGTGAAAATGATACCCAAGTCTCTGGCAGTTCCTGTGGGGCTTTATCCTATTGGGAACTCCAGGAGCTCACTGCGAGATGTAGGATGAAAAGATTTGAACTTTTATCCAGCTTTATGTAGGTGTCATCTCATCATTTCTGTTTGTATTTAGGTGTATTTATGTACTCAGTGTATTCAGTTCAATCGTACATGTTTATATATTTTGGGTACATGTTTTTGAAAATGGTTTCTTGAAAGAGCAAGTAATCAAATGTTGATTATGAACACCAGTAATCATCATCTAATTTTTTGTAAAATACGATTTTGATTGTATCACTCTTCTGCTCTGGTTTTCCACTGCCTACAGCATAATCCACAAGCCCCTCATGACCCAGTCCTGCTGACTCTTCCCACGTTATCTACCGTCAGCCCAAGAGCCACTTCTTTATCCTCTAGGACCACCAAGTAGCCCAGTTCACTGGTCCTGACAGCCCACTGTGTGCATCTCTTGTGCATTCAGCAAGGTCAAGCTGGTAGCTTGAAACGGGCCACGATGAGATTATTTATATCATGAAAATTGGGGGGATGACTCTAAATCCAAGATCTCTTTTTTCCAGGAAACTGATTTTTGAGCGCTTACCAGCACACCACTGATCTTATCCCTCTTCTTGGAGTATCCTTTTCTGAGGTTTCACTGACCCCTGCTTCAAGATTTAGTTCAATACAAGCAACATACCATCCAGGCAGCTAACACTTTTTTGCTCCTTTCTGCATCTATATACCTCTCCTCTGTGGTCCTGTGCATACATCTATCATTTCCCTAGGAATTCCTCAGGGACAGGGCTCATGTCTGAATCACCCATTGCCAGGTGCTACGTGGGTGCTCAGGGAATATTTGCTAAACCGAATGAAATTTCTGATACAGCTGGGATACCTTGCTGCTTATAGCCCAGTGAGTCTTAGTGAGCCTGCCTGGTAGAGCTAAAACCTGGGGACAACCAGAGCGAGAATTAGAAAGTCCACAGTCTCTCTGAGAGGTCACCAGGTCCATAACTCAGCTCTAACAGCAGGTTCCATCATTCCCTTCCTTGTTCAGGGTGTCAGGCTAACAGTTTCCTCAGCCTTTCCCCAGCTTCTCTCAGACACCCTGAACTGCCTAGAGGCTGCTAAAGGGAAATCAGCTCTCCTGCTGAAGAAATGATCATTCACACCACATACCTGAGCAAACAGCTGCTGAGAAAACCATCATGCCAGAGGCAAGAGGTACAGAAATGTGTCCCATTGGATGGCAGATGGAGATGTGTTTTCTTTTTGCAGAATGCCTTAGAACATTTATCATTTGCACTAGCAGGTTAGTGCTTGGGAAACCAATCGAGAGTCATTCTAAAGATAGAACTTTAGATCTCAGGCTTCCCTGAAGGAAGAGGGGTGAAAGCCCTTTTAAAATGAGAGCAGAAACAACAAATTTTACCAACCAGATACCAGCGTAGCAGAGGAGAAAGATGAGCTATAGGATGATGCCCGATTCTTTGCTCCTCAGAGCAAAACCCAGAGCTACAAACAAAAGTTATTTCTTCAGGATATTAGCAGCCTGACTGAGGCCTGACTTCTAACTGGGAAGGGAAGTGGGAGAGGCAGGCGGGTTAGCCCCTGGGCCAGGAAGGAAGGTCAGCTCCTAGGCAAGTTCATGGAATGATGTTGTACCTTGCAAAGGGCAAGGGATCTACTGGCTGCAGAGAACTGTGGGGGAAAAGCAGATATGAAAGGAGGAGAGAAAAGAGAACATACTGCCCCTCTGGTTGAAGGAAGAGGAATACTACTAAGGCTTCCATTCCTCAACTCAACACAGCCTCAGCCTGCGGGACCACCAGAGAATCAGACTTTGGGTCTCTCTGGTTTCAAGAGAAGTTGTGGAGTCCCAAAGACCTGAATTTTAATCCTTGCACAGCCATCCACTAGCCAGGTGAATTGGGGTAAATGAATCAGCTTTGCTGAGCCTCAGTTTTCTCATTTGCCCTAGAGGCACAATGATATCTCCCTCACAGAGTGGTGAAAATTAAAGTAGATGTGACGGTTAATTTCATGTGTCAGCTTGGCTAAGTTATCATACCCAGCTGTTTGGTCAAACACCAGTCCTGTCTGCTCGGGACATGTTGCTGAGGAGGTATCTTTTTTTTTATAGATGTGATAAATATTTAAAATCAGTAGACTTTGCATGAAGGAGATAACCCTCTGTAATGTGGATGGGAATTGTTTAATCAGTTGAAGGCCTTAAGAGTAAAAACTGAGGTTTCCAAAAGAAGAAGGAATTCTGTTTTCATAACTGTATCCCAGAAACCCTACATGAATTTGCAGCCTGTCTGTCCTGTCCTGAGGAATTTGGGCTTGCCAGTCCTTGCAATCACATGACCAATTCACATATATATATAATATATTATATATACACACACACATATATACATTTATACATACACATTTATTTATTTATATGCTGTTATACACTGTTAGCTCTGTTTCTCTGCAGAACTCTGACTGATAGAGTAAATAACAGGTACAAAGAAACTTAAATGGACCCAGGAACATAGGTTGTACCCAAGGTATGGTAACAACTCTACTAACACATATCTACATTTATGACCATCCTTACCCTTCCATTCCATAGCACCTGATGTTGTCCTAACTGATCTATCTTTTTTTAATTAGCCAGGCCAGCCAATGGCACTTCACCTTAAATCCCTTCAGTTTGACAACAAGTTATAATTGAATATTTACTTCGACTGATCTTAAACCTGGATACACATTGAAGAGCTGGAGAGGTCTTCAAAATTATTAGTGCCTGGAGTCATACATACTGGACTATGTGCTGTATTCAAGGGATAAAAGAGTTGTGGTCCCCTCTTTCTGAAACTTGCTAGTGGGAGAGACAGACATTCATCAAATATCACAGAAATATGTATCATTGCCAACTGGGCTAAGTGCTAAGATGGAAAACTGCAAGCTGCTCTGAGAGTGAAGACCAAGATATCCTGACCTAGCCCAGGGGGTCAGGGGAGGCTTCTCCAAGGAACTGATGGGGAATATGAGATCTCAGTTAACTAGGTATCTGTGGTGGCTGGGAGGGCCCTCAAGAGGGAGAGGTCCTCACGTTCACACACAAGTACATGTATGTGCACACGGCTTGTACCCACTTCCTATCTTTGCTATCTTTGGAGGTCCTAAAGTACTTTTCTAAGATAGAGAGCACGCCTCCAGGAACATCTTAGGGCCAGCAAGGCTTACTCACTCTGGCACATTTGTCTTCAGCCCCCACTAAACCCTTTGGGTACTCTCAGCAAGTCAGCACACCCACTCACAGCAAACCTATTGACTTGACAGGGAAGCCAAAGCACAGAAGGCTGAAGTGATCGCACTAAAACCACATAGAGCGAGCCCAGGTGCTCTACTGAAGGTGCTATCTTGGGACAGATTCAAGTTGGGAAGTCAAGCAATCAATCAGGTCAGCAAACAGTCAATCAGTCTCAGCCATTGAGACAACCTGTCAGTGGCATTGTTATTGACACAGCCACAGTGACTCGGAGAGAAGCTGAGGAGTAAGGCCACAGCTATACTGGTCAATAAAGCACTGTCGGTCCTGACAAAGCAAGCAATTAGGACCAGCTGTGTTTCATTTTTCACCTCCTAAGCCATCATGGCCCTCTAGACACATCTATCAGTGCAAGAAGGCAGGGGTGAGGGTTGAAGTTTAAGTCATTCCAGGGAAGATGGGGGATAAAAAAGAGCACAGGCCAAGAAATTCCACATAAGCTATTTTTCAAAAATTCCAGATCTCCGAAGGATAAGGAAACTGGAAGAAATCCAACAATAAGCCCCCGCCCTCTACCTCTCCTCCACAGTGCAAAGCTTACTGGACACTAACTCATACCAAGGTAGACAGATTCAAAAGACCATTACATGTTGAGAGTGGGGTGGGATCTCTAAGTCTCCATGGGAACCTTGCTGACTCTTCTCAATGTCTATACCTCGTTCCCAGCTCCCAGGTGCACAGGAGCTTTTTCAGCTCACAGATCTCCTGAGGATGTAACAATCTTCCAATCTGGGCCAGAAGGTCTCCTCAGTGTCATTTCTGTGTCCACAGTGCCTTCCCAGTGCCTGGCACCAAGTAGGCACTCTGTTAATACTGCTTTTGTTGACTCTCTCTCTGAACTATAAAAAAAAAAAAAGTCTGCTTTCCTAGGAATCCCCCAGCCTGCCCTGACTCAGCAGCCCCTGAATTCTGCCCACAGATATACCCTGGACTAAATTCTATCTTTTCTGGCTATAGCTCTGGACAAAGGAGCCCTTTTTACCCTACCCCTATATTGTTCACTCTCTGCCTTATCCTTTCTAAACTAACACACAGTTATTTTGTTAAAAGTCCCCTGGCCACTACAGCCAAGTCATCCATCTGCCTACAAGAAGAACTCTGGGCTCAAGTTTCTCTGGATCTCAAGAAAAACCATAACTCCCACACAAGCACAACACAAGATCAAGTTCATTTCCATTTGGCTTCTTCAGCTTCATCTTCTAAGTCTGGTCCTGAATTTGGCTTGACTGATGGAAAGGCTGTATTTTGGGGAAGAGGACCAGATCTCAGCATTAGTCATTCATAAAAGTGTCCCCCAGGCTTTCTACATGTGTAGACAGCAAGCTACAACCTTGCCAGGGGCTGTAGCAAAGTCTCAGCTGAAGAAGTGATATCCTTGAGGCATCCAGAGGGTCAACGGCCTCTTTCTAACCCTTAAACTGAGATGGAGCTTCTCGGGCCAAAGAGGTCTCTGCTGAAACAGGGGGCTCAGCAGTCCCATGTCCTAGCCAAGGGCAAACCTGTGTGGTGCCTGTCCTTTCTCACATGAACCAAGGGATATGCATCCCTATCTGAGCCACTGGCCTGGTAGTAGCCAGGATCCCCAGGGCTTCCTGAAAGAAGACACTGAAATGGAGCCTTGAAACAGGGGGAAGATTTGGAGAAAAGGCACACAAGGGAGAGGACTGCACGTTGAGGATGGGATTCCAGCTGAGCTAAGAGCACGAAGAAACGAATGGAGGTGTAAAATCAGTGATTAAAAGTAGCAGCAAGTTGTTTTATTGCTTGGACTCCAGGACTCTGGAAACAGAGTGTGGGAAATGAGGCTGAGGACAGTTGCAAGACCTGAATTCTCCAGGGTCTCTGACATAAGGTGTCATCAAGGCTTGGATTTTGTGCTAAGGGTGGTGTCAAGCCTCTGAAGTGTTTTGAATAGAAGAATGACAAAAACAAATTTATGCTTTAAAGGCTCTGCCTGGCTGTTGTGTGGTGTTTGGAAGACCACTCAGGGGGCTGAGGTGGTTGGGCATTGAGATGGTAGTGGCCTGGACTAGGAATAAAGTCCTAGGGTTGAACAGGAGTGTACTGGATCAAGGCATCAATAAGATAAAGGGATAGGACATAGTAATTGACTGAATTCAGGATATAAGAGCCAGGAAAAAGTTGAGGATTTATGAATCCTTAAATATATTAACCAGTTTTACTGAGCATCAAATGTATACAGAGCTCTGTGCATGGCAATAAGGACTCAGAGGTAAATAATACATGGTATCTGCACTCAAGTAGCTTCAGTTCTGACGGTAAAAACAGAAAATAAAGTAACAATGACAATGGGGTGTCCCTGTTTGCTAAGGGGCACAAAGGGGGGTTCCACATCTTACCGCAAGAAGCTAGGAAGGCTAAAGGGAAAACTTTCACAAAAGTCACCCACTAAGCTGGGTCTTGACAGGGACTTGTTGAAGAGAAGAGGGCATAGGCGCCACAAGCAAGTGCACAGCATATGTGACGGCGGCGAAGTGTGAAGCAGCCAGGGACAAGGCGGCGGGTAACACCATTAATTGTCATCTGGGATACAGAAGGCAGAACAGCTTGTGGCGGTGGTGGCGGAGGTGGGGAAGCAAGGTTAGGTTCTGTCTTGGACATATTGTGCTCGAGGTGCCCAAGGAATAGTTAAGTAATCTCTGCCAAGAGCTCCCAGTAGAGACAGAGCTGGGCTTAGGAGGGATGGTGATGGCGCCCTTTGTGGGACAACTTGCCCTCTACCTTCTCAGTAGCATAAGACCTGTGGGGGATAGCAGGGCTGAGAAAAGGTGGGTAGGGACTATCCAAAGCAGTGTCATTCGTTTGCAGGGCTCTGCGGTCCCGTGGCAGACCCATGTTTGGGATGGGGATTGTTGCGCTACCTGGAATCTGAACAGTTGAGGCCCCTTTGGTGCCTGAAGGCAAATTCTCCTCCTGTCTCCTCTGATTTGTTTGGAGAAGAAAGTGGGTCACCAAGCCCAGGTATACACCAGAGGAACAAGGGGTGGCAAAGCCTAGCTTGGTCATCTGGTCTCCCAACTTCTTGTTTCTTTAGCCACTCTGTTCCCTGCACTAGTTCGTGTTACCAGTCTTGCCCCTCTTTCAGAAGGCTGGCTGCACTAGAAGGGAGCGTTGGCTTTCTGGCTGCCAAAGACTTGCCTCTGAAGCCAGGACTGTGCTTGAGGAACAAAGAGACCTACCAATCCACAGAGATATCTCATGTTTCCTATGATCTGCTTCACCCGGCAGGATAAACATCCTTTCAAAAAGTAGTGAAGAAGACGGAAAAGGAAGGATAAAGTATGTGTTTGGAATGCTGAGTCTTCAAGAGTGTCAGGGGCTAGATTTCAGGAAAGCAGACGGAAGGGGAGTGACCTTCAGGGAGGAGAGAGAGATGGGCAGAGGTCGATCACAGAGGGCTTCTTAGGCCAAATTAATGAGTTTGGACTTTGTCTTAGAGACAATGAGGAGTCTCTGGAGGTTTTTTTTTTTTTTTTTTCCTTTTCCTTGAAGAACAACTTTACTGTTTTTGTAAAATCTATGTGTTCTCCTAATTAGAAATTAAATTGATACAGAAAAGGTCAAAGAAGGAAATTAAAAATCACTTTGACTCCCACACAATAATCATTGTTAGGGCAAGCCTCATTCTAACCTTGCTTTCATGTTCATGCTTAGAGATGAAGTTGGGTATACAAACAGAGGGAGAGAGAGAAAGAAAGAGAGTGAGAAAGAAAGTGAGAAAGAGAAGGGAAAGGTTGTGAATAATTTTCAGTGGTATCCTAGTAAAAATGTTATCTTAAACAAAAGTATAAAATTAAATTTTCTTTCAACTTAAGAGAAGTTGTCTTCTCTTAAAGAAGAGGTGACATCTCAATGGAAATAAGTAATAAGGTCTAGGTTGTAAAAAGATCTCTGGCTGCTATGATGGGGGAATGATTGGGAGGAAGGAAGGTTGGATGTCAGGACACCAGGTAGGAGCCACCATAGTCATCCAGATGACAACAGTGAGAGCTTGAATGAGGCAAGGTTGGTGGGCTTCTAGAGGAAGGGTGAGGAGAAACTCCCTGAAGGAGCAGGTTTTCTAGGACTTGATTTCTGGTGGCAGAAAATGCAGCGTCTCTCCTAGATGACTCATAGGTCTCAAGCCTTGATGACTAGGAGGTGTTGGTGCTGTGATCAGAAATAGGCTAAGCAGGCACGGCAGGTTTGATGGGGGAATCAATTAGTTTTGTTTCAGATGTGTGACGATTCTTTGGCTGGGCATCTAACAGGCAGTTGGAGATGGGCATCTGGGCTCACAAGGGAATGGGACTGAAGATGGGGACCTGGGAATCACCCACACAGAAGTGAGCACAGAAGCTGTGGGAGTATGAGAGATCTCCAGGGGAGAGAGTGTTCAGATAGAGAACTGGGCTAAGGACAGAAACTCAGGGAGTGTCTGTGTCAGGAGATGGGAAGAGGGAGAGGAGCCAAGGGGAGTCAACAAGGTTGGAAAGAAGCCAACATTCCTGTCTCACTGCTTTGTTCATTGTAGTTTTCAGAAACTTTCTGTGAGACTCAAATACAAGGTGTGTTTGGTGAGAGGAGAAAACCAAACCTGCAATGTATGGACGGGAGCTGAGAAGCAAAGAGCTTCATCTCAGGACAGTGGAGCTAGCAACTCTGTACAGAGCTTCAGGAACCAGTAGGCAAGAAGGGGCCATTGGATTTGGCAGTTAGGATGGATTGTCTCTTGTGGAATCAGGTTCTGGGGAGTACTGGGACATAGAGACAGATGGCTGGGAGCCAAGGAGGGAGCCAGAGTGAGGATGGGACAGTCTTGAAGGCAGTCTCCACCCTCTAGATGTTTAGAGTGAAAGAAAAGGAAAAACCAAAGTGGCTCCAGGAGACTAAGCGTTTTCTAGGCTGCAGAGAAAGAGCCAACATAGCCAAGGAAGCTGGGAAGTAAGCATAGCTGGTGATGGTTATCCAGCTGGGACCTCTGGAAGCTGGATGGGGAAGGGTGCAGGACTGCTGGTAGAAAGGGGTGGGCCTCAGGACAAAAGGAGGGGGAAATACTGAAGTGGAGAAAATGCCAACATCTTGGACTTGAGAGAAGACGTAATACCATTAGCAACTACCACTTCTTAAGCGTATACGTGGCCCAAGGCATCAGGCTGAGTGTCCTGCAGGCATTATGTGATCTCATTCTCACAATAACCCGCGAGACAGGTAGAATTATGACCTATATTTTGCAGAGGAAAGAAATAAAGCTCATACAGATCCAGTATCCCACTACTGGTGAGTGAGACAGGCAGGACTCCAGCCTGCGTTTGTGAGACAACAAAGTCCAAGTCCTTGCTCATTCATGTTGAATAGCCTCACACAAAGCAGGAGATAAGTTTCTTGCAGACGAAGGAGGTGAGGGTGTGACAGGGAGTGAGGCAAGGGTGGAAAGGCCTCAGGAGCACCAATTTGAAAACAACAAAGTTGGGGTTAAATAGGGTCTAATCAGCAGATAAGACATGACTAGCAACCTTGCCAAAATTCAGGGAAAATCCAGTTGCCCTAGTGGCCCTAGCCCTTTTATAAATGAAAACCTGAGGTCTGGGACAGTGATTTCCCCAGCATACGTGCCTGTTCCAGGATTGGCGCACAAAGCTTCGGACTTCAAGGGAAGCACTGGTTCTTCTAGTCTTCTAGTCTGCCCACAGGTGGCTGGGCATGCCATGGCATCAACCCTTCCCAGGACACAAGGACAGCATGGCCCGGAGATGGCTTTTGTAAGCAACTAGGCTCTGTGGAGTCTGCCAGACCTGGATTTAAGTGCCAACTCCACTTATTGGCTGTGCCCTTCAGTCGGTTGTCCAGGCTTTCTAAACCTCCCAATTTTCTGCAAACTGGAAATAAAAATAGCACCTGCCCCACAAGATTGTTGTTGGGATAAGACATGATAACCCACATGAGGTGAACTGCACCGTGCCTGGCATTGAGTGCGTGGTCAGTAAATGCTCACTGGTGGTGGTTTCTGTGGCTGTGGTTGCTGTTAGTGGGGAGAACATAATTTAGAGGCAGACAGTCTGGGCTCTAGTCTCTGGTTGACCACTTAATTTCTCTGACGTGGACAAGTTGCTTCACATAGAAGTCAGTTTCCTCAGCTCTAAATTGGGGATAATTCACGAGTGACTGTGGGGATCAATGAGGTAGTAGATGGGAAAGTGCTTTGAAATCTACAAAATGTCCCCATAAAGGTTGGTTATTTAATTCTACCTTGGAACTAAAAGTTCAGCTTTCTAGAGAAGCAGGCACAAAGGATGAGAAGAGAGGAAAATAAGTAAGTTAATGAACTCCATAAATCAAAACTGAGAAAGTTTGGAAGAAGGAAAGAAAAAAAAAACTTTCTACTTCTCTGAGGTGGAAGGAATGTATTCCATTCTAGCAAGCATACATTTGGAACTTGCGCCAGACCGGGATTTGTACAAGCCCTTGTGGGGTGACAGGCTTGGGTCAGCTTTGGTCCCTGTTTGTGAGCATCTCCCTCAGGCCACTAGCACACACCGAACTCTGACACTAAACAAATACTGGAAAAGCAAAGCAGAAGGTGTAGGTCTCCGGATGGGCTTCTTGGAAGAAGTGGCATTTGGACTAGGCTTGGAAGGATGAGTAGGGGAGGAATGTGTGAGTTGTCAGAGGGATGAAAGGAAAATCTTGAGCAAAAGCACAGTGGCAGGGAGGGGCATGAGTTTGCAGTAACAGTAAATCAATGCATGTGATGGAACATAAAGCTTTGTAAGTGGGGGTCAGAGGTGACAGGTGAACCTAGAGAGGTAGATGGGGTTCAGCACATGGAGGCGTTCAAGCGGTGCAGGAGCTTGGTTTTCGTCCCGTGGGTGACCAGTGCCTTCCAACTGCCCTGGCCTGACCTCGCCTCCCACAGTGTTCTGAGCAATGCAGATGTTAGAAAAAAGTTTCTTTGATTGATGAAACATATTCCATGCTTGGAACTTTAGTCTGGCTTGTTCCCACCAACACAGAACTGACTGCAGTCAGAAGGAGTGGCCGGCCACATCCTCTGCAGTTCAGGACAGTAGCTCTCTGTGCAGGCCCCTCCAGGTCCCCAGGGAAACCGAGCTCTGCCTCTGCCGGACAGCTCTCTGCTAGAGAGTGGTAGGTCAGGAGCCTTAGGAAAGGGCCTACCGATTCTTACGCTCCTCACCCTCCCTTAAATTTTTTTCTCCTCTTTTGTGGCTTCTCCTTCCATTGCCTGCCCCAGCCTGCTTCCTGGTCATTTCTGAGCTCTGGTACTCTATGTTAGTGTTCATGCCTCTATGATCTAGCCAGCCTTTGAGCTTTGCCAAATTGCCACTTACCGTTGCCCTGTCTGCTAGTCCTCCCCTTCACCTCAAACACACACAAGCAGGAAAATCCCTGCCAATATGCAAAAGTAGGTTTAGCGGTGTCTTAGAACACAGATTCCTCCACGTCATTAGTATTGGGGAGATTTTCTGCCTGGGTAGGTCAGCCATTTACAAACCTGACAATGACTAACCTGCCAAGTGGCTGCTTCATTGTCTAAAGATTCATACCTTTGTTCAGGAAAGGTCAGATGCATTGGTTCTAGTCTATTAGAGAATAATTTATTCTCTCTTTTCCTTCTGTGACCTCCAAGACCATATGTGGCTTATCAGCAGGGGGCCAATCTCTAAGGCAAAGCCAGGTACACCAATAAACCTTCAAAAGGCAGAAATGGGGCAAATGAACTATCCGAGGCTCCCTGGGTTAGAAGTGTCAGCTGGTCCTTGTTCCCCACAGATCCTTATCATTAGGAAGTGGCTCCAGATCTAGTAAACATGCCAGGAATCACCAGTATTTTATAATTGTGAGCTTGTGTGGACAGACTCTCGGAAGATAGCTATTTCCTCTCTAGAATTAACATGCAATTAGAACAAATAGTCACCAACTAGTAGGTATCAGAGTCTTGGTTATGTCCTTCTGATAAAAAACAGCTAGAGTCTGGGGGAATGGCTAAGTGAATAAAATTAGTAAGCTTTGCTGCTCAATTGTAACCTAAAAAGGAGACCACTTAATTCATACAGGTGGGCGTCAAGATAAACTAGAATGACTAAATGGGATACACAATTAGAGCAAGGTTTAGGAAAACACAAGTCCCTGAGAACTTTAATGAGATTTCCTTGCTAAACCTAAACTGATCAGCCTGGGAATTTCCTCTTCTTCCCCTTTCTTTAATCTGCTGGTTTCTATGTCAGGTTTATGCTCAACTTCCTTCAGATTTCTGACTGTCTGTTATATCAAGCAAATAACCTGAGGAAGAAGAACAACTTGGCCATCTCTCCTTTGACACCACCCTCCCTCATCATGAACTGTGACGCTGAAGGAATCATTCTGTGGCTCTTTCCTAACAGTCCGCTCTACTCAAGCTATTAATCAAAGATGCCGTTTTCTCCCCATTACAGCGCTTCTGTGTTTGTTTCCAAGGAATCTGGAAGAATCCAAAGGGGAAATAAAGATGGCCAGGTATGGGCTGCTTCCCAGCATGAAGCCCTGTGATTGTCTTTTTCCCCAGTCATGAGGGATTAAATGTTCCTTCTCCAAAGCTAAGTTCTTTGCCTTCTAAAGCCAGAGCGTATGGTATTCATAATATATGTTGGATCGTTCCTTAGCAATCACCACTCCTCAGACTGTTTTCTGTTAGGATTTGGACTCAAGAAACTGAATTATGCCAAAATTGAATATTTAAGAGAATATTCCAAAAGCATAAGCAGATTTCTAAACAACCATATATAAATACTTTTTCCATGTGTGCTGTGAAATCGGACCCGACGTCAGAGTCCTCCACCATAGCTCCTTGTAGGAAATGACCAATTGTGATTTTGTTCTGTAAGGTGAGGATAGGGACCCATGAACTTGGGGGTTGCTTGGCCTATGGATCCTGAGATGGAAAAGACTCACCTGAGTCTGATTGGGAGATAGGCATCCATTTTTTGTTTGTTTGTTTAGGTCATTTAGAAAGAAGACTTTGGAGGTAAGAACCTGCAGATATAGAGAATGGAGAAGTGCTGAGAAATGGGGGAGATGTGATGAGTTTCCCCCTCCGGGATGGCAAGGAACCCGGAGGCATAGCATCTGGGCACAGTCACAGAGAACTTTGGGAAGAGGGAATAGATGAAGAAGACCAGAGACAAAGGATGCTATAGGAGACCTTTGGAAGATTCCAAAACATTTCCCAGAAGCCCCTAATACAAAAGGCTGATGAGTTCTTTAGGACAGGAGAAATGAAAGGGGGAGGGGCAGGAAGACTCTTCCAGATCATTGCCCAAATGAAGGAGAGAAGCCCAAAGAAGCAAGATAAGAGGAATGGGAAAAAAAAAAAAAACAGTGGCCTCAGAGCCAACAGGAAGGGAGCAGCAGGAAGGAAGAGGAGTTCTAGGAACGATCACAGGTTCTAAGACACACCTTATATGTTTCACAGAACATAGCAATTATTGCGAGCCCTCTGTCACTTCCTAAGTGTCAGTAGTATGATCTGAGACCTTACAACCTCACGTGGCATCACTACCATAACAGTCTGGAGCTGTTGGCTTCTATCAGGGCTCTGCCTACTTTGGATTGGTATGGATTCTCCCACAAGGCTTATCTCTTTACCACTCTTCTCCCTAATTAGCCTCTGTCTGGACAGAGGTCCATACCAAGAAACCTAGATCTCCAGCCCAGACTCAGAGAAGCCTTTATTTTACATCAGTGGTCTGTGTCCTTCTAACTTTGCTGTTTACGGTTCCCCTCCTACTTCAGTCACTCTGGCTTCTGGCCTCAGCTGACCTGCTTTGAAGAGCCTTGCAAGTGAGCCCTTCTCTAGAACAAATGACCAACTCTCTTTGGAGTGACTCTGGATACCCAGAAGTTTGGTATCTGCCAGCATCCCTTCTTTTCCTTATTGTTTTCTGTTTCTAGCCTCCCCTGCTACCTCTCCTGGCCAAGTCTATGCAGGGGCTGCCTGATCCCAGAACCTCAGTGTCTCATTTCTGACCTGTAGCTTGGCCCTGGCTCTGTATGCTCTGTGACTCATGGCACTGACCGCTGGCTGGACCCCTTCACTGATTACTTGCAGCAGTTGGACAGGGCCTCAAGTTCCTGGCTACCTTCCCTAGTCCAGGCCTCAGCCCAGATGTCAGTGTACAGACCTCTACCTCAGCTTTGGAAATCCTTCCCATTTTCCAGTCAGCCTATGTGGCAGGGACAATGCTCTCGCCTCCATGTGGGGGTTACAGCAACGCAAATTATCTAAGTCCCTGGCTCACAGCACCCAAGGCTGATGAGAGATAATGAGCGAAACTAAGGAGGCTAGAGAGCTCTGTGTAAAGAGTCGTAAGAGAGCTCTCTAACTGAACCGGGACTGCCTGGCGAACACTCGTATAGCTAGAGGTTAGAGCCAGCTAGAGAAGTCAAGAGGAGCCTGCCCATAAATGAAATGAGTGCACTGGGGCTAAAGACAGCTAAGAACCTCCTGATGCTGTAGTTTTGGTGGCCCAAATACTCATATGAATAATCAGAATCTCCACACCACTTCCCAACTCCCAGGCTTACCTAGAAACCAGTGTCCCATGTCCTCATTGTCCAATAGTGGCTACCGTATTGCACAGTGCAGATGAGACAAGGATTGGTGCTACATGGTGAGAAAGCTAGGGATCCTCAAAGTTTGTTATTTCCAGGCTAGCTCTCTTTTCAGTGAGAAGCTTTGGACTGCTGGTCTTACCTTGCCTTGCTATATCCCTGCCTCATTGGCCATTTCAGTTTTCGCTTCTATGAAAAAAATTAAAAATTTCTATTGTCATTTAAGAAGATTTAAATAAATAAAGAGAGCTTATTCCTATGTAGGAAACCTCATTATCAAAGAAAGATCATCTCTCCCTAAATCAATCTACAGATTTAAATAGAATCCCAGATGGATTTTGAGGGGCCTAGACAGGATGATTCTAAAGTTGATCTGAAACATAAACAATTGATAATAGCCAGAAATATTTTTAAAAAAACAAGGGACACTTGCTGTAATATTAAAGTGTATTCTAAAGTCACAGTAATTACAATGAGATGTGATGGAAGAGACTGATTAGTGTACAGAATGGATCTAGAAGTAGACTTAGATATAAGAATATTTAGTATATGATAAAAGAGGCATCTCAAATCAGTATGTAAATAAAGTTGAGATAAATGGATAGGTATTTCGGGGGTGGGAAATTACTTAGATTTGTCATGTAGAGGAAAAAAAGTGAAGCCACAATCTAATACTAGCCCCTTTTACGGTGTCATCCGGAGAAAGTAGAACTCTGAATCTGAACAATGCACTCTTTTGTGTCTAGATTATTTCACTCAGCACGATGCTTTGGGGATTCATCCATGCCGTTGCGTGCATCAGTAATTCTCTTTTATTGCTGAGCAGTGCTTTACTGGATGAATATACCACAGTTTGTTTATCCAGTTTGTGTATACAAGTCTAACCAGTTTGTTTATTATTGTCCTGTTAATGAACACTTGAGTTCCTTCCAGTTTTAGTCTAGTATTAGTAAAACTGCTATGAACATTCTTGTATGATTTTTTTTATAGACATGTATTTTCATGGCTCTTGGGTAAATACCTAGGAGTTTAATGGTTGAGACATAGGATAAGTGGATGTTAAGTTTTATAAGAAACTACCAGACTTTTTTCCAAACATGATCATATTTTACATTCTTACCAACAGTGTGTAACAGTTCCTCCTTCTCTGCATCCCCATTCACAGCTGGTGTTGTCAGTCTTTTCATTTTAACTATTCTGGTGAGTGTGTAGTGGTATCTCATTGTCATTTAAATTTTCATTTCCAAGATGACTAATGATGTAGGCAATTTTTCATGTGCATATTGGCCATTTGTATATCTTCTTTTGTGAAGGGTCTGTTCGATGTTTTTTGCCCATTTTAATTGTTTGTTTGTCTTTTTATTATTGAGTTGTAGAAGTTCTTTACATATCCTGAATTCTAGTCCCTTGTCAAATATAAGATTTTTAAAAATAAATTTCCCCAGTAGCTGACCTTACATAGCTTACACAGTTTACCTATTTACTGTGTTAGCAATGTCATTTGATGAGCAGAAGTTTTCAATTTTTATAAAGTTTAATTTATCAATTTTTCTCTTTGCTTCTGTTTTCTATGTCCTGGCTATAATTTCCTTTAAAAGGTTTATGGTATTTTACTTTATGTTTAGGTACCCGATCGATATGCCAAATTAATTTTCATCTATGGTGTGAGGCTAGGCCCAAGGTTCACTTATCTGTATGGATGGACAGTTATTCCAGTGCCATTTTGTTGAAAAGAGTTTTTTTTTTCTTATTGTATTGCTGTGGCACCAATGTCAAAAATAAAATGACTGTAGAAGTGGGCATCTGTTTCTGGGATCTTTATTCTGTCACATTGATATATAGGTCAATACTTATGCCAGTAATATACTATCTTGATTAATAGAACTTTAAAGAAAGTCTTGAAGTTAGGTCACTCATCCAACTTTGCTCATATTTTTCAATACTGCTTTAGGTTTACTAGGTCCTTTGCATTTCCATATAAATTTTAGAAAAAATTTGTCAGTTTCTACTAAAAAAACTGTCATGGTTATGACATGATTGTGCTAAATCTTTAAATCTATAAATAAAATCTATTAATATATGTCAATTTGTGACAATTGACATCTCACAAATAACGTCATAGTATTATTTTTTCCACTCCTATAACTTTTTTTTATTGAGTCATAGTCAGTTTACAATGTTGTGTCAATTTCTGGTGTACAGCACAATTCAGTTATACATGAATATACATATATTCATTTTCATATTCTTTATAATGGTTTTTTAATTAGGGAACTGTCTTTGTCAGAACTGTGCCTTAGGAAGATTAATTTTGTAGCAATATGAAATATAGAATGGACTGGAAGCATGGATACCACTTGGGATGCTATTGCTGTGGTCCTTAGAAAATATACGCTAGAATCAATGCAGTGGTCAAGTGGAAATTAGGAAATGCATTCTAAAAATTATCAGGACTTGATGACTGGATATGAAGAATGAGAAAGATGACGGAAACTTAGATTACTCTGGTATTTCTGTCTTGGATGGGGATTTGCCATATCAGTCTTTACTATGGACACAATCAGTACAGCTGCTCGGAGTAATGCTTCCAATGAAATAACTTCCAATGAAATAAGCACCTTCTCCAAAGTCAGTCCTGCCTCCATTTCAGGCAATGAAAAAGCAGCTTTTGAATCTATTGCAGTCTTGTTTTTTTGAGTGATTCTGAGTTGGTTGGGTGGTAATTTGTAGCCCAGGTTGCAGCCAAAGAGCAGACTTTGCTTCTGGCTCCTTCCTAGGCAAAACCTTTAATGCAGCAGTGTCCTAGACCAATCCTTTCTCTACAATCCACAACCTCAATCTTGTCTTTTCCCTTGACTGTGTTTCAGATCACCAAGCCAAGGACTTCCTTCCAGCAGCCAAGATCACAGGAGCCATGGCTTCCTGGCCCATCTCCATTCCCATTAGGTTGACATCTAGTGGGCTAGGTCCTCAGAACTGACTTATGCTGAGGCAGGGATAGTGCTTAGTAACTGCATATACCTACCTATGAACCTATTCTGAAAAGCACTGTGGACCCAGTATTGGAATTGTCTTCATGTACTGTAACTGCCATGGGCAAACTGCAAACAAACCATCCTGCTTCCTATCCCCTTAGAAGTTTAGTCTGCTTGTCCACTTAAAGTTAGGCATGGTATACACTACTTCAACCACACACGTGTAAAAAGCCAAGTGTGCCGGACTATTGCTAACAGCTCTCCCTATCCTCACTGAGTCTTAGATCCCAGACAGGCGACAGCCTGCACTGGTACCCATTCTGCACTCAGCTCTGTACTGGGCACCAATGAGATGCCTAGAGATGAAATAACAGCTTTAACCTTAAAGATCATAAGCAATCACTTGAATACAAAGTGGGCAGACATCTAGAGATTCAAGAAGAACATTAACACAGAGCTGCATTACATACTCACGTTATCTCATTGAATTCTCACTAAGCCCTACATAATAGATCTTCTTCTTACTATCCTCAAATTACAGAGGAGGAAATTGAGGTTCAGAGAGGTGAATCCCTTGACCATGGTCAAGTTTTATAAGTAGAAAATACAGGATTCAAATCTAGATATGTTTGGCTCTAAAGCTTGTCTTCTTAAGATCTTCTTAAGAACTCTACAAGACTGCTTCAGCAAACATTGACCTTACCAGTGACCCTCACATCAAGGCTTGTGGCAACACCTTCTACAGGTTGGGAGCACCCGACGGGTTTCTGGGAAGGGGAGGCAATGGCAGAATGGAAAGATAGTCTAGATCCTGTTAGTGTGGGCAGGTGCATACCAGGGCTCAACATAGCTGCTCTAGTCCTGTATCTTGCCCAGGTTAATCCTGTCCTGGATGATGTAGCATTTCATCGAGTATGCCCTTTGCCTCTGTAACAAGATTCCCTTCATCCCCAAGCAACAATGATGGATCAGCCTTCTGTTTGCTTAGTTGCTCAGCTCTGAAAAGCCATTTCAGTTATGCTAACTTTTAAATCATTTACAGGAAAATAGTTCTGCTGCTAAGACTCGCATTCTGGCCTGAGTTGGGTGTCACAGTGGACAAGTCTCTGGGCATCATTTTTCTCATTTGTAAAATATAGCTGTGTTGGGTTTCATTACATCTATGCACCATCAGTGGAGGAGGATAGATTTAATCAACCAACAAAAAATTATTGAGGACTTCCTTTGTGCCAGGTACACTGAGATACAAAGCATATAGTGGTGAATAAGACAGAAATGACCCTGGCCTTCATGGGGTTTAGCACCTTTGGGGGTAGCTGGCCATGTGGCAAGACCATTATGACACATTGTGATTTACAGCCTGAGGGCTAAGGGATCAGAGTGTCTAACTCTGCCTGGGGAATTGTATAAGGTTGCCTTCCTCATCTTTATCTTTCCCTGAAAAACTTCTACACATCATTCATTCATTCATTTATTCATTCCCTCCCCAAACATTTCCTGAGTGCCTTCTGAGTGTTGGGCACTGGAAATACAGTGAAGGTCAAGGGAGACAATGTACTGGACCTGTGGAGCTTACATCCAAGTAGAAGAGATGCACAAAAAGCAAGTAAACAAACACATTCAGAGAGTGATAACTGTCATGAGGAAGAAAAGCTCAGGGCAATGTGCTTATAGTTTCATAGCTGCTTTAAGTTGGCCGGTTCAGAGAAGGTCTCTCTGAGGAAATGACATTTGAGTTGAGAGTGATTAACTAGAAGAAGCCAGTCACATTATGATCTGAGAGGTAGAGCTCTTCAACCAAGTGAAAAAGCAAATGCTAAGGCTCTAAAGAGAGACTGAGCTGGGTCTGTTTTAGGAAAAGGAGGTGGTAAAAGCCCCAGGGACTGGCATATGGGGAATGGGGGGAAAGTGGCACCAGATGAGGCTGAAGTGGTAGGTGGGGTCAGGTAAGTTGCAGCTTTGGAGGTCAGGATGAGAAGGGTGAATTTTATTCTCTATAATAGGCAGCCATGGAGGTTTTTGAGCAGGATAGTGATTTTAAAGTCACTAAGTCACTCTATATCAGATATATGGTTTGCAAATATTTTCTCTCATTCTATAGGTTGCCTTTCCATTTTGTTGACTGTTTCCTTTGTGGTGCAGAAGCTTTTTAGTATGATGTAGCTCTACTTGTCTAGTTTTGCTTTTGCTGCCTTGCTTTTGTTGTCTTATCCAAGAAATCATTCCGAAGGTCAATATCAAGAAGGTTTTTTCCCTATGAAGTTTTCTTCTAGGACTTTTACAGTTTCATGTCTTTAATCCATTGTGAGATGATTTTTGTGTATGGTGTAAGATTAAGTCCAATTCAATTCTTTTGTGTGGGGAAACCAATTCCCCCAGTAGCATTTCCACATTGTGTATTTTGGCACCCTTCTCAAAAATCACCTGACTATATATGTGAAAGTTTATTTCTGGGCTCTCTGTTCTATTCCATTGACCTGTATGTATGACTTTATGCCCATACCACACTGGTTTGATTGTTGTAGCTTTGTAATATATTTTGAAATCAGAAAGTGTAATGCCTCCAGCTTTGTTCTTCTAGCTCAAAATTGCTCTGGCTATTTGGGGTTTTTCATGCTTTTATATGAATTTCAGGATTTTTTTCTACTTCTGTACAAAATGTCATCGAGAGCTTGATAGAGATTGCATTGAATCTGTAAATTGCCCTGGGTAGTATGGATATTTTAACAGTATTAATTCTTCCAATTCATAAACATGGTACGTTTTTCCATTTATTTGTATATTTTTAAATTCTTTCATCAGTGCTTTACAGTTTTGGGTATACAAGTCTTTCACCTCCTGGGTCAAGTTTATTACTAAGTATTGCATTCTTTTTGATGTTACTGTAAATGGGATTGTTTCCTTGATTTCCTTTTTGGATAACTCATTGTTAGTGTATAGAAACATAACTGATTTTTTTGTACTTTGTATCCTGCAACTTCATGAAATTCATTTATTCTCCAAAGGAGACATAAAAATGACCAATGATATAGCACAGGGAAATATTTACAAGATCTTATGGTAGCTCACAGAGAAAAAAATGTGACAATGAATATATATATATGTGTTCATGTATAACCAAAAAATTGTGCTCTACACTGGAATTTGACACAACATTGTAAAATGATTATAAATCAATAAAAAAAAGGGAAAAAAGAAAGAAAAATGACCAATGAATACATGAAAAGGCTCTCAACATCACTAATCATCAGGGAAATGCAACTCAAAACCACAATGAGATATCACCTCACACCTGTTAGAATGCCTGTCATCAAAAAACAAAAGATGGTAGGTATTGATGAGGATGGGATGTAGAGAAAAAAGGATTGGTAAAGATGTACACTGTTAGTGGGAATATAAATTGGTGCAGCTATTATGGAAAACAAAATGGAGGTCACTCATAAAACCAAAAATAGAATTATCTTGTGATCCAGCAATCCCACTTCTGGGTATATATCCAAAGGAACTGAAATCAAGATCTTGAAGAGATATCTGTACTCCCACAATCATTGCAGCATTGTTTGCAACACCCAAGACATAGAAGCAACCTTGATGTCCACTGACAGATGAATGGATAAAGACATGTGGTGTATATAAATATATATACAATGGGATATAATTTAGCCTTAAAAAAAGAAAAAAAATCTTGTCTTCTGCAACAATATGGATGAACCTAGAGGACATTATACTAAGTGGAATAAGCCAGACACAGAAGGACAAATACTACATGATACCATTTATATGAGGAATAAAACAGTCAAACTCACAGAAGCATAGAGCAGACTGGTGGCTTTCAGGGTCTGGGGGAAGTGGGAAGTGGGGAGTTATTAGTCAAGGGGTACTAAGTTTCAGTTATACAAGATGAATAAGCCCTAGATTCCTACTGTCCAGCATAGTACGTATAGCTAACATTACTGTATTGTATACCTAATAATTAGCTAAGAAAGTATATCTTATTTTAAGTGTTGTTATCAAAATAGATAGGTAGGGCAGGGGGAAACTTTTGGAGGTGACAGATATGTTTGTGGTATAGAATGTGGTGAAGATTTCACACTGCATACTTAATCCAGAATCATAAAATTGTGTATTTTAAAAATGTACAATTTTTGTCAGTCAATTTCAACTCAATAAAGTGCTTTAAAAAATCACTCTAGCTGCTGAGCAAAGAATAGATTGGGAGTCAAGTTTAGAGTGTATTAGTCTGCTTGGGCTGCTGTTACAAATACAACAGACTGAATGGCTTAAACAACAGATTTTTTTCCTCACAATTCTGGAGGATGGAAAGTCCTAGATCAGGGTGCTAGCACAGCTGGGTTCTTGGTGAAGGCCCTCTTCCTGGTTTGCAGATGGCCGTCTTCTTGCTGTGTCCACATATGCTGGAGAGCAGAGAGAGAGGAAGCCAGCTCTGTCATATTTCCTCTCGTAAGGGCACTAATCCCATCACGAGGCTCCACCCTCATGATGTAATTCCCTCCCAAAGGCCCCACTTCCTAAAACCATCACACTGGGGGTAGAGCTTCAACACAGGAATTTTGGGAGGATGCAAACATGCAGTCCTTAGCACAGGGAGACCCATTATAGAGGGAGAGGTGACAGTGGCTTTAACAAGGATGCTCTGTGATAGGCTGGGAACCCTCTCAGAGGCCTTCTGCCAGGCCTGCTGCTACATCTCTGCTGTGACAGTTCCTTTCCTCCTCCAAGAGGTTAAGAGGTCCACCTGAAAGCAAGAAGGCGAGTGTGAAAAAAAAAGGTGAATGCAACAAGGAGTCAAGAGATAGAGATCCCTCCTCCAACCATCACTCTAGCCTTGATTCCTGGTCCCCCTGAATATCCCTAGGATTTCAGTCTATCTCAGCCATACCAATGTCATTTCAATGTCATTGTGCTAGAAATGCACCAACTGGGCACTTTCTTCCCAAGATCTCCTCTAGGCCAAAAGTCCTGAGGTCCCCTCATCATGTCTTCTGACCACTGTCTAGAAGAGCCTAGGCTGGCAGATTGGCAAGACCTTTGTGTGCAGGCACAGGACTGGATGCTTCTTTCCCCACTTCTGTACAGGGGCTCTGTCTGACTTGCCCCACCAGGAAGGCAGGAAAGAGGCCCAAGGAGGAGCTGGGCCATGCCCAAGGCCATATTAAAGGCTGGAAGCCAACCCAGGACCTGAATCCAGCTTTCCAGACTCCTAACCCCATGCTTTTTTCCACCCCACAGTGTTGCCAGACCTTTCCAAGAGAGAAACCAAGAGTCAGAGAATGGCTTTGAAGCTGGAAACCACAGTTCTCTTGCCAAGCCCACATTCCCAGCAGAACAAATCCCTTTCATTCTCCTGCCACCTCAGCAGTAAAAACCTCCCTGCCATGTCCATCTCATCCTGCCTTCAGGCTCCGATTTCTCTACCCCTTGCCATGTATATTAGAGAATAAGAAGTAAGTATAGGGAAGGAGCCAGAATGACTTAGGTGAACACCAGAGATGGTGTGAAAGGGAACATGGTATGCAAGGATGGTGAGGGGAGGGGAGATTTGCAAGGGAGGCCAGAATGAGTGCTGGTTATCTGGAACCATTGGAGACTTGGTGGGTGAGGAGGGGCCAGATTTGATTAAACATTGGAAGATTTAGCTCTGCTTCTGGAAGGTGCTTCAGACATACCAACTCTCAACTCCTGCAGACCCAGGTCGCTTAACTGCTCCCATTCAATACCTTCATGCCTCTGAACTGAGTGTGAAAGCCCAGATGGCACTGGTCACCACCTCTGCAGTCATCCTCTGCTTACCCTGCTGGGGGGCCTTGGGGAAGATCCTTCCTATTCCTGGGCCCAGATTCTTCCATACTGGCCTGCATTACTCCTTCCAACAATGTTGTCTCATGACCTCTGAGATAAGGGGTGGTACTGGACTGGATGAATGGCTGAGCTGTAGCAAAAGCAGAAGCTGGGAAGGAGTGGGCTTCAGACAGGGAGCTGGCATGCAGGAACTGAGGCGTGGCGACGGTCTCCACTATGAAAAAGACCACGGTGGAGGGCTCTGTACTAATACAACATAGCCAGAGCCAACTGGGCATATGACGTGGGAAGTATAGCCATGAAGCAAGACTAGGAGACAGGGACCTGAGACCCTCATGGGCATGCAGAAGTCTCTGAGTCAGAACACACTCTGTGCCAAGGCTTGAGCTGAACACTGGCCTGGGAGGTTAGAAAGGCTGAGGAGGAAAGTGTTGGAGGAGAGAAAGGGGTAATGAGGCAGCCACCATAAAAGATGGATTTTCACAAAAGAGCCAAGATGTTTAAAGAGGCTACCTAATAAATGTTCCTTTATATATAGAATATCGCCTTGGCCTCTCCTTGGAGTCTTTGGTGAAATACCATATTAACTGTCAGTGCATTTGCTTTTGGATTTATCCCTTTTGAGGTCTGAGAAATATGCTGAGGCAGCCCTCCAGAAGGGCCTGGTGCCAGAGCAGGTGTCACTCAAGGAGGCCCCAGCACCTCTGAGTTACATACAGGAGAGTTTTACTAGTCTGGCCTGTGTGAGGGCCCACCAGCTACTCACCTATGCCTATCTCTGTATCCCCCATCCTAGGGCAAACAGGCTACTGAAGCCCTTCTGCTATGGAAGGGTGAGCAACCTCAAGGAAAAGTCAAAGAGGGAGCAAGGCTTCAGGGTTAAGCTCATGGTGTAATCACTTGAAATGCAGACCCTGAGTCTCAGAGATCTGAGGAGTCACATATAGGACCTAAGTTGGACTTGCAAGCTTACTGATACCATTGAAAGGGACTGAAGTGTGTCTTCCCTAGAATTCACCTGTTGAATCCCTGACCCTGCAATGTGATGTTATTTGGAAATGAGGCCTTTGGAAGATAAATAGGTGTAGGTGAGGTCATGAGGGTGGGGCCTCACGATGGGATTATTTCCCTTTTAAGAAGAGACATAAGAGAGTGCTTGTTCTCTCTCAATGTCTCTCTCTCTCTCTCACTCTCTCTCTCCCCCTCTGTCCCCCTCTCCCCCTCTCCCTCTCCCTCCACTCCTCTCTCTCCCCCCACCACCCACCCACCATGTGAGAAGTTGCTCATCTATAAGCCAGGAAGACAGTCCTCACCAGAACTAAGCATACACGCACCTTGATCTCAGACTTCTAGCCTCCAGAGCTATGAGGAATAAATGTCTATTGTTTAATCCATCCAGTTAATGGTATTTTGTTATGGCAGTCCCAGCTAAGACATCACACCGATAGAAAACCAGAGCTTCGCCCTTTGCACACATGCTCATCAGCATCCCTGGGGGCTAGGTATGAAAGGAAGTGTTAACATCATTTAACAGCAGAAGAAACTGAGGCCCAGAAAGCAACCTCACTTGACCAAGGTCACAAAGTGACGGAGTTTTAAGGACTGCTATTCAAAGCCAGTACTTTTGAGTCCAAATCCAATATCTTAGTCCTAGTTTCTCAATGTGTGGCCCGGGGATGACATGTTTCAGGCTCACCTGCGGAGCTTCTTGAGCAAGCATGACTAGGGCAGGGAGAAAAGACAGCGTCCCAGGCTTGCTAAGTCACATCAGCTGAGCATGAACCCAGGGTAAGGGCTTTAGCATATGAATCCTAGAGAGACACAATTAAGCCCATAACAGAGGCATTGATTAAAATATGATTCCTAACCCCATCTCTAGCGAAGGACAAGTCATTTTTCTTTCTCTCCCCTTCCTCCCACCTCCTACCCTCCTGAAAACAATGGGATGTTGTTTCAGAGTACTGACTACAGGAGACCCTGCTTCCTGTTTCCATATCCCCCAGCCCAACTGAGGCCTCTGAGGGCTCTCAGGAAGCTGGGGCCCTCCCTGCCTTCCATGATGGTGGGTGAGCACATGGGTGATGTGCGGCACATGGCATGGTGGCCAGTGAAGAAAGGCTCCTACTCTCAGGTGTACAAGTTGGCTGTCTACATGCCTCCAAGGGCCGTAATTAACCCAAAACCAAGTAGAAGGCATACTTCCAGCAGCAGAAAACACACAGCCACTACTCTGGCTCAGTGCCAGTGCAGTAAATACTGTCTTTCATGCCCTTCAGCCAACAAGCCCCAGTAACTCAAACAAAACAGTCAGGGCTTACCATCACTCACAACATCTAGCACGCCAGGCAGAAGTACCAGAGGATGTAGATGACTTCTTTGGGGGATGCATAAGGGCGGTCCTTCTTCTGCAACACCCCAGGTCCTTGGGCCACAGTTGCCTGAGGGGTAGCGCCATGTAGAACAGCCCAGCTTTGCCCACAAGGCCTGTACAGAAGACTGCAAATCTCAACCCAATGGGACCCGAGCTATTCCACACCTTTTTGATACTCCTCCTATATACCACAGCTGGCATGTGTGATGCACTGAAGCTCCAGTTCCCAGAGACCTTTGCTCACACCACACTTTCACCCTTTCTGGAAGGCCTGGGCACTTTCCAAGGGCCAGCTCCAATCCTCACTACTGCACAAAGCTTTGAGCAGAATCAAATGCCATCTACTCTGAACTCCCCAGCCCATAGTGTAGAATCCTGGTTTCCCCACTCCCTACTCTCAACCAGCACAGAGTTCAATCACACTGGGAAACTAAGTTTGCCCTGAGTACAGCCCCATGGGCTGGGGTGGTCCCTGTAGCACGTGAAATCAGACTGTGGCCACCCTCCCTCCAGCTCCACTTCCTACTTTCCCAAAGCAGCTGTCCTGGGAACCCTACTTTCCAATGCTCTTGTACTAGAAAGCAGACACGTGCACCTCCTGCCCCACCTAGCCATGAGCATCCAAGAACGGGGCCTGGAAAGATAGTTTTGAGGACTTGCTATTCCCTGGCTTTCAGAAGCAGAATGGGGGCTGGTCCATGTTTGCCAAGCTGCTAAGGGGCCTCACTCCTGGGGATAGGGAGAGAGTTGGTAGGGCTGTGAATGCTTCTCTGGCAGCAGAAGAGAGGAAGGAAGGAAAGGCCTGTGAATGCAGCTTTGTGACAGTCACACCCATAGGAGCAGTGAGCTTGAGGGAGGGTGTGTGCACTGGGAGACAAAGAGACAAAACCAAGAGCTAAATAAGGGACCCATCCCACTGCTCAAGGCCACTCAGCTTGTTTGCTTGACTACTTTGTTGGGGGACAATAGGTTCTTGCCTCACATAGGAAAGAATTCAAGAGCACGGCATGGTAAAGTGAAAGTAAGTTTATTTAGAGAGATACACACTCCATGGGCAGAGTGGGGTCCATCTCACTCATAACGGAAAGCGGTTTAGGAGCTAGACACTTCTTAGGCAGAATATAGGCCATCTCAGAAAGGCGAGAGGGAGTGAGGCCATGAGGCATGGGGGTGTTTAGTTTAAAGTAAAAGTAGATACACACTTCATAGACAGAGTGCAGACCGTCTCAGAAGGCAAGAGAGAGAGCGACCATGAGGTGCGGAGTCTTTAGGTTTTATGAGCTCGGGAATTTCATATGCTAAGGAGTGGGAGGATTATTCCAACTACTTTGGGGAAGGGACAGAGATTCCCTGGAATTGGGCCCCACCTCCTTTTTGACCTTTTATGTTCAGCTTAGGAAGTGTCATGGCGCCTGTTGGTGTGCCATGAGACTCGAGGTCTACTGGAAGTCAGATCTTGTGCCATCTTGGTTCTAACCAGTTTGTCCTGTCCTCAACTGTTGGGTCATTCCTTCAGGGGTTTTGTTCTGCCCCTTCCCCTCCTGTCTCAATTTTACATGGAGGCTGTTCATAGAACCCCTGCCCCATCCGGACATAAGCCCTTGTCACCCCTGATGAGGTGGGTAGAAGACTGGGGAGATGAGGTCTTAGTCCCAGGGTGCAGGCCTCTTCTGAAAAGGGGCTGCACATGCCTATAAGGGCCCACCCTGCACACGCCAAGCTCAACAGGCAGGAGCTGGGCTGATTCTAGCAGCTGCTGCGATGTTGCTCTGTGAAGACAGCTGTGTTTCACAGGGAGGCTTGATGTCATCCCCCAGGCATCTGGGTGGGGATGAAGAGGCCCCTCCATCCTGTTTTTGCCTCCTTATTTGTGTATTCATCTGTCTCTTTCACTTAACTGAGAGTCCCTCCAGACCAGCAATGGCATCTGATTCCTGTTTCTATCACACTCATCCCAGAGCCCACACCCTAGAATCTGGCCCTGAAGAGACGATAGCTCAGTGTTTACGAGGGGGCCCCATAACCCAAGTAATCTATGAAGATGAAGCGTGAAGTCACGACTGCAGATATGGGTCAGGAGATCAGTCATTCTGGGACAGGCAGCCTCTCCCCTGGGACACGGCTGGGGTTGGGGCTGGGGCCAGTGTGAGAGCTGTATGTTTCTTAATCTAAAGGAGAGCTGGCTTGTTTCCTCCACCCATCAAAGAAGCCCTGAGCTCTCCAAAACATTCCCACACCCACACTGGCTTTGCAAGTCATTTCCTTTTCCTCCTCCTCCTCTTCCTATTCCTGTTCCATCTTTGCATATGTATTGACTTGCTCCATTTTGCCAGCAATGCATGCTCATTAAAGAACATTTCAAACATTGCAAATAAGAGAAAGAAGTAGAAAATGTCATCTACATTCCGCCCACCCAAAGATAGCCACGATTAATATTGTGAAATGTTTTCTTCCAATATTTCCTCTAATCTTTCTGAGCAGTGAGATTTATATGTGTTTGCTTTACTTCTACTGCTTAGTGACAACTTGCAACCAGGTGAGGAGGAGGGAGCAGAATTAGGCAATGTAAATGTCAGCAGAGTGTCATTTGAGTCCCTGCTGTGCTTCTGAGGTGCTCTGTGGTGTTTGCCCTGCCTTAACCTCCCTGGGCGGTAATTTTCCCATCTGTATAATGGGGTGTCAGATCAGATGAGTTCAAAGCTTTCTTCCAACTTAAAGATTCTTTGAATCCATTAAGGAGTAAGGAAGGCTCCTGGAAGAGGTGGTTATTTGAGCTGAGATTTGAAAATGGAAACTCTGTTAATAGATTTGGAAGAGGGCAGTCTAGGCAGAAGAAAAGGCCATTGTAAACACAAAAAGATTGGCGGACACAAGTTGCCCTTAGGGGAAGCCCCTGTAGAGTTGATTATGTGGGAAATGTCAGTGGGAGATTCAACTGGGGCCAGACACCAGATACCTGGAATTCTTTCAGTTGGAGGCCCTCTGGGTCCAAGATGAGCTCTGAGCACAGGGTGTCTGTGAGCCTATAGAGTCGAGAGTGGCTGTTGGGAAGTGAGCAGGGGACAAAGCCAGCTGCTGCTCTTCCAGGTGTGAGATCTCAGGGCAGATGTGACCTTGCTAGCCAAGCTCAATTGAGGAGGGCTGAAGCCAGGAGCCTAAGGACTCCGTCAATTCCAAGCCCCAAACAAATCTGAGGGTAAAGGGTTCAAAGAACCTGGAATGTGAAAGAAGGAGCAAAAGCCCAATAAGAAAACAACAAACAAACAAACAAACAAAAACAAAGCATAAATACAGGACAGAAATAGACTCATAGACATAGTATACAGACTTGTGGTTGCCAGGGGGCAGAGGGTGGGAAGGGGTAGACTGGGATTTCAAAATTGTAGAATACATAAACAAGATTATACTGTATAGCACAGGGAATCACAGAGGAAAAAATGTGACAATGAGTGTGTATATGTCCCTGTATGACTGAACAATTGTGCTGAACACTAGAATTTGACACAACATTGTAAAATGATTATAAATCAATAAAAAATGTTAAAAAAAAGAAAAGAAAACAACTCAAAAAAAAAAAAAAAGGAAACATCATTTAAAAAAGTGAAATGATGACTTAGACACAGAGTTTAGATTATCCTGCCATCTCAATCAGCCTTATTCTCCAGTTCCTCCACTATTGTGGACAAGCTGGCAGATGGGAGCAAAGATGTTGAGAGAAACAGTCAAATTTCCAGGGAAAGAAAAGAGTTGGGGTTAAAGGGCTGGACTATTTATTTCACAAGCATCTCCAAGGACATGCTGCATGGCCAGTCCTATGAGAGAGGGTCTACAAAAGCTCTTGACCCTCCCTGTCAATTATGAGATAAACATATCAGAAACAGTTGAGCTTTGGCCAGTACTTGGCTCCAATTTAAATATAAACTTTGAGGGCATAGTGGGGCTTAGGTGACTGCTTCATGGACCTAACAGCTTGGCTTCTCACAAATATCATTAACTGGATCAAAGAAAATGTATCCTGTGTTTCCATTTATCCATAATACTTTATTAGCACAAAATATAATATGAGAATTTCAAGCTTGTACTGAAATTTGAAAGTCACTTAGTCCAGAACCACTATTACTGATTTAAACAGATAAGTATAAATATTTATTAGATACAGGATTCTAAATGCACAGAGATGAAGAAAGGTAGGTACCCAATCACCAACGTCCTGCTATTATCCACCAAGCAAATGATATAGCCAGGCTTGAAGAGAAGGTCCCACAGGGTTGCCTCTGGAAGGCTTCAAGCCTACTAGACATTTTTCATCAAGTCATATTCCCAGGCAACCAGCCAATATTCAGTCTCAGTCCTGCTGGACAGACCTTTGGTGGCAGGTTGGATAACTTGCGGGATGACTATGCTTGGCCTCCCTGAGAGCCCTCTGTCCCTAGGAGGTATTTGCCCTGGCTTCTTGTCCTCTCATCTTTTCTCTTGTCTAATGGCAGTGCAGAAGGAAAAAGGAACATTGGATCTCATCATAAATATTCCATGGTGGTCTTTTTGTAAAGGCAGTGGCCCCTCTCAGCTAGCTAGTTCTGAAACTTTAAACAGGTGTCCTATGTAAGGAGAACTCTGGTCTTCTAGAAGTAACTGTGAGTCTATTTTCCACCCACCTGCCATGAAAGGCAGAACCTGATTGGCCCCAAGACCCACCCTCTGCAGTTTGTTTTGCCTCAACTCATCCCAAGAAAAACCAGTTAAATCCTCTGAACCTTTATCAGTGGACATTAGCTCTTCCTTCCTCAACAGGAGATTTGGAGTCTTTAGGAAGACTCTGAAAATCCTGGTATGTGCTGGTAGATGTAGGGAGCCCAGAGAAGGTCCTGGTGGTGGTGGTGGTGGTGGTGGAGGTAGCAACTGCAGTAGTAAGAATGGAGGGCGTGGTCCTCCTTACTACGTTCTGTAGGTGGACCTCTGCTTGTCCCAGAAGGCCCTCAGCCCCTTCCCTAGTTTGCCCAGCCCCTTCACCTGCTTGCCTGTTGCTTGTCTCCTCGTTTAAATGTATACAGCACACTGCAGAACTGCAGAGCTGTGGAGCTTTTCATGCTGATCATAAAGGCACCTTCGCTATCACCTTTGTTCATTATCTATTTGTCCATAAGTAAGCCAGTCCTGTCAACGTGGACTGTGAGTTTCCCCTTGCCTCTATCTATAGCTCTCCCTGTGCCTGCTGCTCTGGTTGCAGATTAAATAGCTATCAGGCTGATAAATGGTCTCTGCAGTAGGGACAGAAATGCCGAGTCACCTTAGAGCATTGTGCCCAAGCTCCCCTATGGTCCACCAGTCTCACAGGTCAGGTCAGAAGGAAGGATGCTGGTGAAGTTTGTTGATGCCCTGGCTAGCCAGTAGCCATAGGAGAGCAGATACCTATAATTCCTCTCTTGGCATGCCCAGGCAACACTGGAGCCCCCAACCCCAAGGGACATAAACCTGGGCTTTCAGCCTCGGCTTTCAAGACAGTGAGTGATGGATGCAAAGTATGAAGTAAGGGGCTATTGGCTGCCTCTACCCCAGCTCAGTGGGAGAAGGCAGCAGGGAGCCCTGTGGAGAGGGGGGTTGACAAGCGAGCTCCACATTTGTGCATTCCTACAGCATCCCTGGTAACCAAATCCACCTCCGCGCCACGGTACATGAATTTGCCAGTTAAGTTCTGAGGAGTGCGGAGGCTTATGCTGTGGCTTGACAGCTCTGTCCCCATGGGGCCTGCAGTGACTCTCCTGCTTCATGAGGGACTCCAGGCTGCCTCCAGAATTCCTGCTGCTCTTAAAGTGAAGGGGAAGATTCAAACTTCTGAAGCCCCTGGGACCTCATTTTTTTCCACACTAATTGGCAAGTTCATCTCCAAGGCTTTTGCATCATTGAAATCTGGCCATTCTCACCCTTGGTGAGTCACACCACCTTGAGGGAGGGCTCTCTGGTGTCTCTGCTGCCTGTGATGCCACCAAGTGTCACTGTGGTTCTGACAATAGCCAGGAGGGGAATGCTGCAAACACCACGGTGCCAATGATGCTAAGGTCATGGCTCAGCCCCAGGCAGGGTGTTGAGCATAGCTACTGTGGGGCTCCACACCCCATCCCAAGCTGAGCCACCTCTCCTGCCAACAGGTGGCCTCCAGCACAGGAGACTTGTACCACAGGGACTTGTACCTCTGTGTAAAGGCTTCTCTACTGTCAGTACTCTTCTCAGTGATGCATGACTCAGGGGTCATCTTGCTTCTCATAGGAAGGCTTCTGGCCCAGAAGCTCCTTGTTGATAAGGTCTGACTCCTCCTTGGTTCTCCGGAAAGGGTTGTTGAATCAATGAATGATGAACAAATGAATGAATGATAAATAAATGCATGACCCAGAGTGTAAGAAAAAAGACTTCTCAGGCTCCGAGGGCTATAGCTCACTCATTAAGCCTCCCTTACTGGCCAGTGGATCCCTGACACCTGTCCCACAGTCATCAGGGAACACATTCTCAGACTCACTGCTCAAATGTCATTGTGAGGCAGCCCAATCTGTTACTGGGATCAGGGACCGCAGAAGGCACTTTTTTTTTTTTTTTATGTTGGCAAAACAGTCTTCAGGGAGCCAACTGCTTCCTCTAACTTGCAGCCTGATGGCTCATCTTAGGATTTCCTTCTGGGGCCCGGGACAGACTCTGAGAGCTCAGGAGCATGGCTGTATTCCCCCAGGGATCTGCTCTTCTCCTAGATGAGTGGTCCTTCCACTCATTTCTCCTCTTCACTCATCCTCCTCATTTTCTGTTTCACACACCAGGTTGTCCCCCAACCATGTTCAAATGTGGGGTCCAGAAGTAAGCTCAAGACTCTGAGAGTCACTGGTGCCCCCTTCCTGGATGGTCCATCCAGCTACTGGGGCAGCTCGGTCTCCAGCCATATCACACTCTGGGCCCCTTTGGAGTTTTGTGGTCAACCCTACTGGGTATTTTTCTTTGGAGTCTCTTCAGAGCCAGAGATCTTTAATCAGGGGCATAAAATTTATTTCTGAAAAACATGATGGCTTTCTATGTGACCTTTTAAAAAGTCATCTTGTTGTGTTCGGCCAGAGTGCTATAGCTAACAATGGCTACATACTTTGATCCAAGCCTTGCATCATTGGTAAATTTAGCAAATACACCTTCTACATCTTCAAATTGGGGACTGATCAAGATCAAGAACAGAGTTCTGAGACATGTCACATTTAATCTCTATTCCGTGTTGAACCCCAACTCTCAATGCACACCCTTTTGGTATAGTTGCTCAGATAGCTGTGAGTCCCCCAGTGGTACAAACATTCAACTCATACTTCTGAGACAGTCAAGAGAGTCTTGGTTGGGTGCCTTAAAACACTGAGACTTCTAGAATGTCACATGTGATCACCTGTCGCTTTTCTTTGTTGGACAGGCAATACTGGAGCTCAGAGAGAGGAGGAGGTTGCCCAAAGCCACCAGTGTGGCAGAACAGAATGAAGTCTTTTCTCCAGGTGATCCAGACCTTGTCCTCTCTGCCTTGCTGCAGGTTCCCTTCACAAGGGGTCAGTGGACAGTAGCATCGTCTCCAGCACCAGAATATGTGAAGCTCCCTTCTAGTTGACATTAAAAATAAAAGCAGAGACGGGCTGTCCCACCATCCCCTCTCCAGTACAGCAGTAAAAAACCCAGAAAGCATCATCCTTTCTTTCCATTTGGCGTTGAATGTCACCCAGCTCTCACACATCCAGTGTCAAGGCTGAGGTGTGATACACAGTCACAGGGCCTGAGTGGAGTCTGCAAGGAGCTCCCGATGCCAAGGCAGATTAGGGGCAAAACCCTCAGCAGGGTGCCCAGGAGACCATTAGTTATTTTGAGCTCCTCTCTGAGGGTGAGAAGCCTGCATACCTACCTTCATGCATACTTTTCAAAGCCTAGGCTTGAAAGGAAGAAAAGCAATGGATATAAACATTTTGCCGGTAAACTTCTTAACCAGCCGACAAGCTTATTTTTCACTTGGCTTCCCTTGGTATTCTTTCTTTTTCACTTAACTTCAGAGCTCATTCATCCTTTTCACTGAAAGGAAGAAGTTATTTATCAGAAGCTGAGTGAGCCAACTTGTTAGTCACACATGTTTGTGCTTCCAAGCAGGCCTCTGACCTTCCTCACCAGTGTCATCGCTCTTAGCTCCTAGGCCTTCATGGTCATTTCTATGTCTCTAGCATCTTGTCTCAGTCTTTCCTGGGCATCTTTGTTGTCTCGTTCTCTCTCTGGTTTTCTCTCAGATTGTATCTTTCTCTCTCTGTTGTCTCTTTCTCATTCTGTCTCTCTTCACTCTGGCCATAGGGCCATCTCCCAGGCCCTGAAGTCTGGAGGTTATAGTGACACTAACCCCTCTCAGAAGCACTAACAGTTTCCCTCCAAACTTATGGCTGTAGCCCTTGCCCCCAGTTGTCTAACTTTGAACAATGATCGTTAATGGAATATCTGGTGCTGAGGATTTAGCACACGCTTTTCTCAAAGGAAAAAAGTACTCTTAAGCTTGGGAAAATGTAACATAAGAAAGAAGGTGCACTGCTGGGACTCCCTGGGGCTTAGCCTGGCTTGTAAAAGGCACCTTGAGCACTTGGAGATGGCTTATAACAGGAGATGTCTGGGGCCAGATGAAGGAGGCGGAGTCTTTGGTTGGGGGCATTCTTCCCCATGGCACACCCCTTCCATAGCAGCCCCATTGCCCTCCAGACAAAAACAAAGCTCTTTAGCCTGGAGCACAAGGTCTGGTGACCTCACCTCCCAGCTTGCTCCACATAGACCTTCTTTAATCATTCGAGTATCCACATCTTTCTCTTAACCCACCCTCCATTTCCATGGCTTCATGCCTTTGCTCATGTTTACTCGCCCAGAATCCCTTTTCCTCCTTCTATATCACCCAACTGACAATCTCCTGTAAATTAATTTTTTTAAGAAGTCTGCTCAGGGGGAGGGTGATAGTTCAGTGGCAGAGTGTGTGCTTAGTATGCATGAGGTCCTGGTGAGACAGGAGGGAGGCGGGCAGAGCACAACCACTAAAAGAATGACACAGCAGTTAGCACCAAGGTGGTGGAGAATTCAACTCCCAATAGATCTTGAGGCCCAAGATTTGAATTCCAGTAGACCTTGAGCTTCATTATACACTCACTGTAATATATTGGCATACAAAAAGGTACTCCCACAGGTGCCATGACAGTTATGAGACTAGCCATAAAAGGTTAAAAAGTGGGCAGGGGCTCAATTCCTGGGAATCCCCACCCCTTCCCCAAAGTAGTTGGACTAATCCTTCCACTTGTTAGCATATGAAATAACTGAGCTCATAAAAACTGACAACCCCAACCCCGTGGCCTTTTCTTTTGCTTTTTGTGATGACCCACACTCTGTCTATGGAGTTTGTATCTACTTTTACTTTAAACACCCACCCCCATGCCTTGTGGCCTCTCTGGCCTTCTGAGATGGCTTATACTCGGTCTATGGAGCATGCATCTCTCTTAATCTACTTTTATCCAACTATGACTTGCTCTTAAATATTTTACTATCTGAAGCCAACGACCCTCACTTGAGGGGGTGCATCAGGGGACTCACCTGGGACCTGGGACATGGCCATCTTCTCATGCCCCATTTTTCCTGTATCACTGGGTTCAATCACCAGTATCTCCATTTAAAAAAAAAAAAAAGTCTGCTCATTTCTCAAGCCCAAATCAAAAGTTGCCTTAATTATTCAGTATTTTAATAACTTTTTATTGAACATCTACCATGTGCTAGATACTCTTCTAGCTACTGGAAGCAGATTTGAACAAGACAAAGTCTCTGCCCTTATAAAATGTTTAGCTTTAGTGAAAGATAAAGATATTCATCAGATAAACATACCAATAAAGGTATAATGACATCTGGGATAAGAGCTATAAAGGAGCATCTGGGATGCAATGAGAACACATAATGGAAAACTTGATCTAGTACAGGAAATCGGGAAGTCTTTCTTGGAGAGACAATATGTGAACTGAGGCAAAAATAGCCAAGGAGACTAACATGTGCAGAGGTTTTGAAGTGGGATGCTCATCTGTGTTGCAGAAAGCTAGGGAGTCAGTGTAGCCAGAACACAGTGTAGGATGAGGAGAAAGGCAGAAGATGAGATCAGAGAGGTGATAAGAGTTTGGATTTTATTCTTCACAACATGAAAAAAACTGGAAGGTTCTGAACAGGAGTTACAGGCTTTATAAAGATTCTCCTGGCTGCTATGTAGGGAGTAGACTTAGAGGAAGTGAGTAGGGACAGAGGCAGGGACCCCATTTAGGAGGTTAATGCAGCCATCCAAGCAAGAGATGGTGGTGGCTGGGACCAGGATGGTAGCAGTAAGGATGGAGAAAAGAGATATTTAAGAATTAGAGTTGATGTAATTAAAATATATTGGGAAGTAGAAGGGGTGTGGATGGTAGAGACATTCATTGAGTGGAGAATACAAGATGAGAAATAACTCAGAGAGGAAATTGAATTTTGCTTTAGACCAATTGGAGTGGGACATAATAATGTTAGCTAATAGGTCTTCAGTGCAGTAGAGAACATTCTGTGTTCCAGGGCCCTTCCCCTACATTTTATATGTATTTCCTCACCCTTCCTCAAACTGTATAAGGTAGATGATGGTAATGATGATGATGATGATAATGATGATGATGATGATGATGATGATGATGATGATGATTTTCATTTGTAAATGAGGTAACTGAGTCCCAAAGATTAAATAATTTCAAAGCTAGTCAGTGAAGGAGCAAAGTTTCAAACTGGGCACTTGGGCCCATGAGTCTGGACTCCCAAGTACTAGGCTCAGCTGCTGCTCATACTGTTTGTGGCCTTACCATTGCCTAGTAGGTGACTGGAGCTAAGGGGCTAGTGCTCAGAAGAGAGGTCTGGGCTGGAGCTGGAGGTGAGCAGTCACAGGCATAGAGGTCATCACTGAAGTTATAAAAGGTGGATGAGCTGGCCTAGGGATAAGTCACCATTACACCTTGTCCTCAGCTTCCTGGCATCTGCACATCCATTCATCCAAAAATCATTCAGGAGTACCACTCATCGCAAATCCCTGATGAGGCACCATGATTACAGGCATGAGGGCAAGTAGGATCCTGCCTTCAGTGGTTCACAGACTGCTGGGCAAGACAGCAGAACTCACAGCCAGATCGAGTGATGCTAGATGGGTAAGAACTCTGTGGGTTGGGGTGGAGTTGAGATGTGGTCCCAGGGCATTGATGTATATATATGCTGATTCTGTTTCACTGGTAGAATCCTTTAGATAGATGACAGATAGATAGATAGACAGACAGACAGACAGACAATAGAGAGATAGAGATAAAGGTAGATTTATTGCAAGGAATTGGCTTACTCAGTTTACTGCAGTCAATTTGTGACTCAATTGTGGGGCTGGCTAGGCAAGTCTGAAATCCATATGACAGGCCATCAGGAAGGACAGATTGGGAAGTTCCAATTAGCAACTGATGCTGCCATCCATACGTGGAATTTCATTCTCATGGAAACCTGAGTTTTGTTCTTAAGGTCTTTGAACTGATTGGCTGAGGCTTACCTACGTTATCAAGGATAGTCTTCAACTAACTACAGATGTCAACCACATCTACAAAACACTTTCACAGCTACATCTAGATTAGTGTTTGACTGAGTAATTGGGGACCATAACCTGACCAAGTTGATACATAAAACTGACCATCAACCACAGTGCCCATGTTAGGGACATTAGAGAGCTTTCATTCAACAAATATTGACTAATCTCCAGGCACTGTGCATACAGTAGTAAACAAGCCAGATGATAATGTCTGCCCTCATGGAACTGACAACCCAGCCTGGTCAATGCTTTGGTGATTGATTGTATCCCACTAGGAAAGCTTACTTTCTATCTCCCCACCGACTGTGAGCCGCATGCATCTCCAGAGTAGGGGCAATGTGTGATTCTTCACTAACCTCCCACCCAGGGCTTAGCACAGGAACTAGCAGCTAGAAGATGTTAAGTAAATATTGACACAATGAATTTGTCTTGGTGGTCATGAGAGAAAGTGAACATAGATCAGTCACACCAGGCATCCAGTTTTGAGCCATGAAACATTCAAGTGGTGCAGAGCCTCAGCGATCCCTGTGGCACATTCCATTCCTTTGACATCAAATGGTCCATTTCCTTTGACACAGTCTTTCCTTGGGTTGCCCTAGGAGCCTTCGTGCAGCTGTTACTCTGCAGTCACACCCACCTGAAAGTCCTTCCATCTTCTGGGCAACAGCCTCTGGAGTGCAGCCAGAGAGGTCAGGCCTCTGGTTTGGGAACTCCACTTTGGAGACCACAGTGGACCTCTTTGGCACAGGCCTGGTCTTTGTCAAGTCAATATACACTTTGTTTAGCCCTTGCAATGCAGAATGGGAAGGCTTGTGCCCCCTAAAAGAAAAAGACCAGACAAGCATCTTGCTCCATTGGTCTTTGAGCTCTGAGGAGGAACTATGTCATCTGTCACCTTCGCAGAGACTGGGAAATTGGGCAGCTAAGACAAGCATAGGGGCAACTGGGTTCCCAGTTGGTGAACCAAGGCCAAAGGCCTTGGCCCCAGGGGGGCCTTACAAGTTGGAATAGAGGCGGGAAAGCCTTTGCTGACCAAGAGCAGAGGCACAGTGGCCTAGAACCTCCAGGCTGGATGAGATCTCTAGAAGCATGGTCCTCTGAACTCATGCTATGCTATATGTGGTCCGCATGCTAGTTGATCAGTACAGCAATGGGAGGAGGCGTTCAGGTGCTGTTTTAGCAACTTGATGTGGTTGCAACAGAGAAATGTGTGATTTTGTATTTTATAAAAGTATAGATTGTGACAAAATGGAAATTGAAAAACTAGTCCTTTCATCCCAGACAGTGTGAGAAGCACTGCTCTAACTACTGGCTCTCCAGCCTAGGGGTGAGTCAGCCAGATAGGAACTGGCATCTGTGTTTTTACCCATCCCCCAAGGTGATGCCCAAGTCGGCTTGTGAGCCAGTAGACCACATGGTTTAGAATAGTCTACACCCCCAAACACATGTACAGTCTCTACCTTGCTATGACCACTCACAACAAGTCCTTGCACACCTCCAGGGCCAAGGAGGGTGCCCATCCTGAGGCAGTGGCTCTGACCTTGCCTTGAGAAAGTGCTTATTCAGATAGGGATGGAGTGCTGATTGGTAGCTGGGTAGCTGGGACCCTGTAGGACTCCACTGGGGCAATGTCTATGGTCATAGGGTGCCTGGATCAAGTCTTTCCACTGATCTGCTGCTCAGGCTGAGCCCTATTTAGACTCCCAGGCCCTCTTCAAGGAAACCCTGCTGTGTACACTGTGTCCACCTGCAGAGCCTACTGCTGGTTTCCTCACTGTTGTCACTGGTACCACCATGTCCTTTTCTCTTCCTTCTGACTCATGCTCCTTGCTTGCCTGTTGGAGTATAGGAGAACTTAGTTTGTTAAGATCCATCCAACTTCAGTGTCACTGGCACTGAGTCACCATGTCCACCCCTGCAATGTCCATACATCTGGCTCCAGGACTCCTTCCACTATCTCCCAAACCATCCTCTGCTTTGAACACAGCCTCCCAACTATGCTTGGTGGCCTCCCTTGAAATGCCTATGGGTCTTTAGCTTTTGCCTCTTCAAAGCCATTCTGGCCACATTGTCCCTTGACTTTTCATCTGGGTGGAGATTGGCGGTGGCAAGTATTTGGGCTTTGGAGGGGGAGGTGTCTATTGTCTTTGAACACTGTATGTGAGTACAGGGTGGTAATAAGAGCCTAGGACAGGGACTCAGGAAGCATGGGTTCTAGTCCCACCACTCTGACCAACTCACTGTGCATCTCTGGAAATCCCTGCCTTCCTCTGAGCTTCAATGTCCTCTTCCATAAAATGAGGTTGCCTTCCTCAGGGGCTTCTTTTGGGTCCTGAAATAAAACAAGGGACCTAAAAGAAATTTGCATTAGCTCCCATGTGTAGAGAAGAAAGGCAAAGAGAAGGACTTGTTCTACCAGATACTAAGATATAATACAAAAATGTGGCTAGATTCTCACTTCACACCACAAATAAAAAGTGATTTCTGGTAAATTAAAAACCTAAATATAAAAAGTAAAAACAAGAAGATATTGGAAGAAAATGTTGACTACCTTTAGGTCTTGGAGAGGGCAAGGATCAGACCTAAAATAAAACCTTCAATCATATAAATTGATCAATTTGACTAAACAAAAGGAAGGATTTCTGTTCACAAAATGATAGCATGAAAAAAAAGGTAAATGACCAAGAGGTGAATACATTTGTGATGTCTAAAACCAAAACAACAAGATGGGATCATTCAGAAAGAAGACAGAAATTCAAATTAAAAACAAAAATAGAGAAAGAATTTGAATAGGCAGTTTACATAATAGCCAATCAACGTGTGAAAAGATGCTAAAGCTCACCAGTAATCAAGGATATGCAAACTGAAAAAGACAATAAGACTCTCTTGGCCCCTATCAATGTGGCAAGTATTAGAAAGTTGGAAAATACCAAGTGTCAGCAAGAACTAGGTGGAACTAAAGCCCCCATGTCCTCCTGGTGGGACTGTAGACTGCGATACCATTTTGGAGAGCAAACCGGCATATGCCTTCTGATCTGCTGAGCCCACATCTGGGAGCTGATCCCAATGCAGGTCCCATCAGGACGTGTCCAAGGATGGCCTCTGTGGTACTGCATCGAACTGGGGACAGGTCATTTTTCCATCCCCAGGAGAATGGAGAGTCTAAATAGAACTCTGAGCAGCAATTTGAAGTAACTAGATGTGTGTGCAACATGGACTGATCTCAAAATTATAGTGCTCATTTTTTTAAAGTAAGAAACAGAACAAGATTTATAGCACAATAATATTTATGCAAATTAAGAACACATACACAAAACAACACTATATTTTACAAGAACACATACATATTCAGAGAGTCATCTCAAATGCATTAGAATGGGTGCCCATGGGGGAGGAGGCGGAAGGACATGAGGATCTGGAATAAAGGAGAAATAACATAAAAAGTGCCCAATAGGTGATTCTAGTAGCCAGCCCTGAAATGAGAGGTGGCTTGATCTCAACTCTCTGCACCTGAAGACCACAAATAAGTCTTAGCAATACGTTTTTTAAGGGAAAAGAAAGGGGAGGCAAATTGGTGGGGGGGGTTGCTTAATGGATATGAAGTTTACTTTTGGGGTGATCAAAATGTTTTGGAACTAGACAGGGGGATGGTTGTACAACGTTGTGCATGTACTAAAGGCTAATGAATTGTACGCTTTAAAATGGTTAAAATAGTGAATTTCACATTATGTGAATTTTACAAGACAAACCAAAGGCTGGGGGAGGAAGAGAAGAAAGAAAAAGGAGCCCCCATTCAGGGCTTCTCAGAACACACCCTTCTCCCCTCAGCTGTCCTTATCACAACAGCAACTCCTGTCCACTGTGCAAAAATGGCATAGACTGCAGTGCTTTGGGCTGAAGGCAGGAGGCCTGGCTTCCGGCCTCAGCTCTGCCCAGGCCTCCTTGGGTAGCTAGTCCTGGCCCTGTTCACCTCACAGGCCTCTGCAGAGATGCCAGAGGCTCATGTGTGGGAAAGAGCTCAGTGGTCACCAGAGCATAGCGCTGGTGTGAAGGATTACTGGGGATACTTACGACCAAGCCGAATTGCTCACCAGGCAATTTTCTCTCCCTTATTCCTTCCTGACATGGCAGCCAATTTCCATTTCAGTGACTTGGGACTTTGAGGATGCAATATCACAATCCTTACACTCTTTCCCAGGGCTTGCCAAAGATGTGGTCATTCCTCCTGATGTCAGATTAAAACAACGGAGAGGCACGCAGTGGAGGGGGGCAGGCAGGGGCCAGAGCTCAGAGCCCATCACTCAGACACAGGACAGCTCCTCAAACAAAGGTTGCTTCATCTCAGAGCCCCAAGCCTACAGTGCACGTGTGCAGGTTAAGGTCTGTGCATCATGCTGTGTGCCCAGTGGCCTTAACCCTCCCGCTGCATGGAGATGTCTTCAGAGGGGCTAGCACTGGTAGGGTGGGACACTTCTAGGCTGTAGGACAAGCTGGTGGGAGGCGTTAGGACATTTCCTTTCTTTAGAGGGGTGCTGGTAGCTCTTTATTTGTTTGAAGGCCCCTTCAGTTCCCTCACTGGTGCCCTGGGTTTCAGGGTGCTTAAGAAAGCAGCCCTACCTGAGGTCTTGGTGTTCAAGTCCAGCACCTTTGGTCAGAGAAGGTCAAGGCTGAAGCTGGTAGTGCTAAAATTTCAAGGCATGGTTCCCTTACTAGAAATAACCTGTCCTACTGCTCTACCTGGAAAACTTCTAGTCAACCTTCAATACCATCCCTAATTCTCCCAAACAGGGCTGGTCACTGTTTCCCTGGGCTTTGCAGAAAATACTCATTGAGCCCCTGCTGGGTGCCAAGCACAGTGCCAGGCCTTGGGAGTACAAAAGGGATCAAGACAGATGTGGATGTGGTCCACAGAGAAAGACAAATATCATATATCACTTATACCTGGAATCTAAAAAAGTGATACAAATGAACTTATTTACAAAGCAAAAATAGACTCATGGACATAGAAAACAAACTTATGGTTACGGGGAGTGGGGAGGGAAAGGGTAGGGAAGGATAAATTAGGAGTTTGGGATTAGCAGATACTAACTACGGTTTATGAAATAGATAAACAACAAGGTCCTACTGTAGAGCACAGGGAACTATAGTCAATATCCTATAATAACCTATTGTGGAAAATGGAAAAGAATCTGAAAAAGAAGATATATATATATCTTATATCTTACATATATATATATATATATATCTTATCATATATATATATCTGAATCACTCTGCTGTACACCTGAAACTAACACAACACTGTAAATGAACTATATGTCAATAAAGTTTTTTTTAAAAAAAGACATATATGGTCCTCACTCACAAAGCTGGCAGTATAGTTAGTAGAGAGAGAGAGAGAGAGAGAGACATTGAACAAAGAAAGAAGTAAAGGAAGACAATATAAGTGAGCGGTGCAGCCAGGAAATTAAGATGGGTTAGGGTTAGGGTTATATTTAGACTGGGTGGCCAAACATGATGACATTTAAGCTGATAAATGAATGTCAAGGAGCCAGTAAGGTAGAGATTGGGGGACAGAGGATGCAGACAACAGGAACAGCAAGTGACTAACCAACATCAGGGGCCTCTGCAATCATGAAACTGTAATAAAATACACGCTGCCTTGGGGGAGGTGCCCTGCCTCCCAGCCTGTGGCAGGGATGAAAGGAAAACCACTGGCAAAGGCAGCTACCGCCCTTGAGCAGTTCTGAGGTTTGTCCCCGTCAGGTTTGCCTTTTCACCAGTCAAGTTGCTTCTGCTGGGCAAGAGCTCAGAGTGCCAGGGGCCTGGAACTCCAACAGGAAGTACCATGATACCGCAGGCCAAGGAGATGTGGAGCCAGTAGACCCATGTCCTAACTTTGGCTCTTCCACTGACTTGCTGTGCATCTGGGGCCAATCACTTGAACTTCCTGTGCCTTGGTTATTGTACGTGCAAAATGAGGAAACCCAGCTTGTCGAGTTAATGAGAGGCTTCAATGAAACAACATATGTACAGTGTCTGAAGAAAACTGGGCCTTGGTAAGCCAATATCACTACAGCTGAAAGGCCATTTAAGTCCAGTCCTCTGTTTACTATGGGGATCCTGAGGCCTGGGCTTGCCCAGTGTCACCCTAGATTTGCTTGTGGCTTGATTTCTTGGACTGCCTGAATACAGAATTTGGTTGGCCTTCAGTGTCCCCTGTACAAGAAGCTTGAGACAGCGTTTGTGCAGCCACCCTCACCCCTACTCCCTTGAGTACTCCTTGAGTCCCCAGAACGCTTTGTCACTGTCCTCTGGCAGACCTTGATACAATGGCAGAAACACTCCCGGTGGGCGGTCTGCACACTACGTCTGAAGTAGCTCCCCTGGGCCCAGTTGGCCATCTCTGTGAAGGCTGGGGATGTAGTGGGGGAGAACTGATGGCTTTTCCTGCTCGGCTGCAGCGCTCCTGATTGGGTTGTACTGGTGTCCCCACCACCTGCAGGAACCCCCCCTCCCCCACTGCCTCCTTTATGATAAGCAGCAGAAGCAGTGGCTTCCCAAGGAGGCTTCCTCTGCTGCTCCTCAGCCGGCTGGGAGCAGAGGGGCAGGGTAGCACACTGGGCAGAGGCAGAGAAGGATGCAGGAGGAAAATGAAGGGCCAGGACATGGGCCCCATGGCTGAGAGACACAGGCAGGGGCAATGGGCAGCTAAAGATGCAGATGATGGGCAAGGATGGCCAGGCCCTACAGGAGGAGGCTGGGATGGAGGGCCACCCAGCCCAGGGAGGTTCCAAGAGGAAGACAAAAGGGTCATCGTGCATGAGGTCTGCCTGGGGCTCAGCCCATGACTTTGCCCCCTCACAGATGGCTCATCGTTCTGGGTGCCCATCAGAAGCAACTCCTATTGAAGGCACACTGACTAGGACCTGGCTAAAGCCACCTTCACAGACCCCCTTCACCATTGTCCAGACAGGCATCAGTACCCCCATTTGGCATCTTGGCTCCAAGCTGGTCTACTCCAGCATGCCTGACTCCGAGGGCTTGCTCTTTTCCCTGCATCTCCTCAAGTCTCCCAAATCCTCGTCCCTGAGGCAGTGCTCAGGACAGTCACCTAGAGGTGTAGGGTTAGGGCTGGAGGACAGGGTCCAGGCCCTTGGGCTCAGTGCAAAGTCCCTCAAGGCAAAATCCTCACCAACTCCAAAGGCTGTTCCCAGGACTCTGCCGCCTGGGTTGCTGGAGAGGTCAAGGGGAGAAAGCAGTTCAAGAAAAGGGAGGAGAGAGACTGAGAAGCAAAGGGAGAGGAGAAGAGGTTGGAAGGGCAGCTTGGGGGAGAGAAGAAAGATGAAGAGAGCTTGATGGTGGAGGGAAGAGCTGTGAGAAGGGAAGGAGGGATGGTGGAGGCCGAGAGAGACCAACACCAAGCAGCAGGAACAAGGACAGGTCGAGACGCCAGAGCACCAGGGAAGAGAGGGGGCGGGAGGGAAGAGAACAGGAAAGGAGGGCAGAGACACACTGAAAGAGTAACCGAAGGACAGCAAGGGAGGGAAAGGATTCTGAAGAGAGGGATGGGGGGGATAGGAAAGAGAGAAAAAAAAGATGAAGAGAGGACAAGAGGCTAGGAGCAAAGAGTAAGTGGGGAGAACAGCCTGGGGAGGAGACAAGGAGGGGGAGGAGGAAAAGGGAAGCAAAGGGGAAAGAGAAAGAAGGAGCAGCAGAAAGCCAACGAAAGGGCCGGAAGGAGAGCGATGGAGGGAGAAAGAGGAGAGCGGGAGGCTGGGAGGGAGACAGTGGGAAGAAAAGGAGGGAGAGGGGAGAGAGCAAAGCTCAGAAAGATCCCAGGAAAGGAAACCAAAGAGGGTTAAAGGCAGGGGAAGACCACTTCAGGTGGCACCTGGGACCTGGGTGTGAGGGATGACGGGCCAAGCCGTGAAGACCCACTTCACAGAGGGTGTGACAATGGCCCGCCGGCCTAGCTCCCAGGAGACACTGTGGCATGTCCCTCTCCACTCCTCTCCACCTGCACCAGCCCTACCACCCCTCCGAGCTGCGTGCTACCTGGCTTGAGAGGCAACTAAGCTTTGCCAGATGTCATAACTCTGTGGCCATGAGTCACCAGGATAGGGCCCAGAAACCTCCCCACCTCTCCCCTCTCTCCCCCTCTCCTCTCTCTCCCCCTCTCCTTCCTCCTTTCCTCCTTCCTTCTTTCTTCCTCTACTCAAAACTGCCCACAGCCTGACCTCTCCTCCAAGTCCCTCAGTGCCCCAGTGAGCCCCACAGAGGACCTGGGAGTGTGCACCACACTCTCTCACAGCTGGCCACCGCCTGCAGCCCCCATTCCTTTGTGTAGCAGGGGTAAACTGTCTCCAGCTCCAAGTTGCTTTGTAGGGCCACTAGTCCAAAGGACTAGGTCACCCCAAATGTAAAGGGGTGCATGACACAGAACTAGTTATGGTCACTCGCTATGAAAAACGCCTTCTTAAAAGAACAAACGCAAACTAGTGGACAGGATTTTCATGCCATTCAGAAATGATTCAATATAAGATTTGAAAATACACAAAAATCAAGTTCCAGCCAGATCTAACAGAATCCTCAAATGTCACAAATCAATGCTGATTCCAGCTGGCTGTGATGTTATCTCTGCACTTGGGTAAACAACCCACCAGAAATCTGGATTTGGGGGGCCCACAGTGGCTCAGTTGGGGGCTGCTGTCATCTCCAGGCTCCAGAGCAGCCTCCAGGTCACATGTGCTTAGCAACCAGGTCGCCAACCTGCCCACACCACAGGGATCTCTGCAGAGTGTGTGGAGCTGTCTTGTAACAGGCACAATGAGTTCTCAGCACGTTTGGGCACCACGCTCACAACCTCACCTACATTGTCTCTGAGCCAAGAAAAAGTGTTCTCTGTCCCACAGGGTCAGAACAGAAAAGGACGCGCGAGATCGCTCCTGTAAAATGAGCTGTGTTCCCGGGACTCCTTTCAGGCAGACTTCCTCTTTCCCAGACACTTTGTCCACCCACTCCCCGGCCCACCTCTGCACAGAACTGGTGTATTTCCTGAAACCACTGCTGTGCTCTGAACACAGTGGACACATGCTTGTTTCCTAAAGGGCTGTACTTTTATTTCCTCGGTTTAGTAGAAAACACAGACAAATCCAAGCACGTTTGAAAAATAGAGAAAGGCACTGGTTTCCTCTTTCTTTCAACAACTACTTATTAGCATTTACCCTGGACCGGGCCCTGAACGAGGACAAGGAGATGGAGTTGCAAGAGGTGACTTGATCAAGTGGGGATGGGGATCTCTGGAGCCCCCCTCAAATCAGGCTGGTTTTAGGAAAGGTCAATTTCAACTTGAAAATAGAGGGAGGGACTGGTCCCAGCCCTTGCAAAAGAAGCACCAAGGAGGGGAGGAGACAAGGGCCATGGCTTCTGGGTCCAGCACGAGGAGACAAGGTTCCTGGGCCACTGCGGTGCACCCCAAAACGTTCCATTATCTTGACGAAGGGCTCTAACTGAGCTGCTCTTTCTAAGCACACTGCGTATCCAGGGGCTCTGGATGAAATCGATCCGCAGAGGTGACTCACAGGCAGACAGCCAGCGCAGTCACGGAGCCCTGTCTGCATTCCCAATTTTCCTGCTCAGGTTGTCGCTTTGTTAATGTTATTTACCAAGCCCGATGCCCCAAATGCCTGTCCCCAGCCCCTACTAGAGCCCTCCAGCCATTGTCTCTGTACGCCTGTCACATCTAGTCACTGCCTCCCTGAATTCAACAGGTCTGGGCAGCCTGTCTACAGATTTGCCTTCTCACTCCTGTGGCCCCAGGAGCTAGAAAGGTGGCCTAGTGGGCCCAGCCCCACCCCCTCTCAGAGCAGGTCCCAGAGGGGAATGTTACACAGCTATACCCCTCCTGCCTTTCCTAACGCAAGAAAGGGAAGAGGATGCCAGCAACAGCTCTGCAGCGTGGCATTGTGTTGCTGGCAGGTGTGGTCAGGGTCCCGGGCAGGGACAGTAGGGGACCGAGGGGATGGGGAAAACGGCTCCCGCTAAGGGGAGGCTGGGCAAGGGCTTGGAAAGCGCTGTGGCGCGGTTAACTCACGGCGCGAGAGCGCCCCCACCCTGTTTTGCGGCCGGAGGCGGAACAGCAGTTGGCCGAGCGATCTTGAGCCTGAGGCGCCGGCAAGTCTGAGACCCAGCCTCCCACCCACACCACCTCGATGGATCTCCCAGACCTGGGTCCCAAAGGCTGTCATCTCCTTCCAGCACTGGACAGACCAGCTAAACCCTGGTGAGACTGAGGCAGTCCCCACCTTCCTAGAAGCAGATTGCCTCCAAAAGCCAGAACAGAAGTGTCTCTAGAGACCTTTCCTATTATACAGACAGGAAAATAGAGGCTGAAAATTCAAGGCAGACTCATTTTCATGAGCAACGCTAAGGATTTCTGATTATTATCATCTCACTGCTGCTCCCATCCAACACTAGTCCTGAAGCCCCTCTATTCACCCACCTTGCCTTCTTAGATCAACAAAGAAAGTTGGGCTATACCCCAGGGACTCAGACCCTCAAGAGCCCTACCAATCCCAGGGATAACCACTCCTCCAGCCAGCTTCTGATTTCACCACTCCAGGAAGAAGTTGGAAGCACTTGGATGTGGCACAAGCCCAGGTTATGAAACCGAGTTGGCATCTAAATGACCTAACAACAAATTGCCCAATTTAATTTGCTTACTCGATTCAATAAAAGAATAAAAAAGAGAACCCATCTAATTAAATACATTGATCCAGAGAAGCTGGCAACTCTGAAGATCTGCCTGGATGTTAGTGGTTCGACAAGCTTGCGTGATGGCAAAGCTATGGGTTGAGATGAGACAAACCTATTCTCTTCCCATCCCCCTAGAAGGGCTGCAAGGGGCCCTGAGAAACTCGTTTCTTAAAATAAGTTGGAAACTGAGTTCAAAAGGGGAAGAAACTTATCCAAGTTCAACCAGGGAGGCCAAGTTAATTCCAGGGTCTGTGAAGCCCAAGAGAGCACTGAATTCATGTTCCACTCCAGCCACAGACTGGGGCCCCTGGCCCTGCTCTTCAACATCCTTGCCCTATTGGCTCGTTGGGCTTAGATCTGGCACACCATCTTGCTTGCCCAGACAGCTCCTCTGCATCCTTCAGGATCCTGGGCAAATACCAGGTTCTCTAGGACAAATCTGTCCATGGAGACAAAACAGGAGCTTGCTCAGACCATCTTAGAGTCTGAGTCATGTAAGTATGACTAGGTGGAAGGTGCTGGAAAAGAACAGAGCCTCATCAAGCCTGGAGGAGCCAAGAAAGAATGGTTTCATTGGAAATAAAGGTAATATCTTCTTCTTCAACTTCCCCACTGTGCTATGTCTCAGGTTTCCAAGGGTAGAAATTTCTGTGTCCCCAGCAAATAAGGGTGGAACAGAACCCAGCTTACATTCCTGGGCTCCCAGGCCAGTGCCCCTATCAGGCGCTCCACAGGCACGGCCGTAGTTCCAGCCACAGCACGGAGCCCCTTTGGACTGGTGTGTACAAAGCTTTTAACTGGAAGGGCATCTTCACCACTCTCTCGATTGTGGCTGGCTGTAGCGGGCTTGGTGTCGGGCCATAAATAAGGGCTGGCTTGTCCTTCTAGGGAAGTGTCTGCCTTCGAGAGATGCAAAGCCACTTAGTCCTTGGCAGCTCTGTCCCTGCCAGGGGGAACGTGACCTGCAACTGAACCCACAGCACCAGCATGGCAAGCCGTTCCTCCTGCTGGGACCAGATGGCATGACATGCCTGTTCAGCTATGGAACTCTGTCTTCAGCAGGGCCTTCTAGGGACCAAGTTCCCACCCACAGCCTCAGCCCCAAGTAGCCCCGGCTATGGGGAAGGCATGACAGATTCCACATAGACCTCTTCCCAAGGAGCAAGGAGATGAACGGACAGAAATACAGATCAGTGGTGGGGACATGGACAGTACACTTGCTTGTAAGGGATCAGAGAAAGCTTCCAGGAGGAGGTGGCATTAGGGCCAACTTTTTTTTTCAGGAACAGTAATTAAAGTAACTTTGAGGATTATTTCTATGCCAGGCATTATGTATGTCTTGGCTCAGAAGGCCCTCAAAAGCTCTCTGAGGCAAATACTGTATGTTTTACAGATTTACTGAACATTTTACGGTTATGGAAACTGAGGCCCAAGGAAGTGAATGAATTTGCACAAGGTCACATGGCAAGGAAATCATATGGTTAGTTCAGAGTCCATCTCTTAACCACTGCAGTACCTCTGCCAGAAGTTTCCTCCAGAGCAAAGCATGTGGCATGGGGAGGTCAGGGTGGCGCTGGTTTTCAGTCCCTCAGGGCTGACTTTGAAGGATGAAAAGGATGTTGCAGGCAGAGATCCGGGGGAAGAAGTAGGTGTAAGCTGAATTCCCTGTGGGACAGCTTCAGGTGGGTTATGGAATGTCAGGGAGTTGTCAGTGGCTATAGCACTCCCAGGCAATACAAGGATGGGCATAGAGAGAGAGAGGCTGAGGACACCACCCATGATCTAATGCACTAGAGAGAGGGAAGTGGGCTAGCCCCTCGGGGAGTTCCAGGCATTCATAAAAAGCTCTCTGACGTCAATGGCCGCTAGAGGTACCGGTGATCCAGGGGGGGCAGCAATAATGTCTGCCTCAGGGAAAAACAAGCAAGATGCTGAGAGAGTGATAAGTACTATAAAGAAAGTCAGACAGGGTGATAAAACGGATTGTGACAGAGAAGATGGGGGCTATTTTCATTGTGGATCTCAGCAAGGGCCTCTTCAGAGCCCTAAAGACAAGGAACCAGCCAAGGCAAGGTCCAGAGGAAGAGGGATCAAGGCAGAGGGACAGCAAGTACAAGGCCCCCAAAACAGGAGGATGCTGGGCACGAGTGTGCAAGGAGTTCAAAGGAGACTGGAGGGCCTGGGGTGGAGAGAAGCAGGGGGAGAGAAAGAGTGGGCAAGGTCAGAGACACACGTATGGACAGGAGCTGGAGACCGCAGTCACGAGTTTGGATTTAATTAGAAGAATAATAGAAAGCCATTGGGAGGTTTTCAGCAGAGGAGTGATGTGATTGGAGTTTCATTTTTGAAAACCTCTGTGAGTGGGTAGAGAGGATTGCAGGGAGGCAAGATGGGATTAAGGACAGCCTTCTGGAGGTGACTGCAGCCATCCAGGAGGGAGCCGATGGTGGTCTGGACCAGGGTGGGGCCAGTGGAGGCAGGAGAAGTGCATGGATTCTGATTTCACTTGGAAAGTTAAGTAGAGAGTGGTTCCAATCCTGAGAGTGACTGAATATAGTGGATGAAGGAAAGAGACTGCAGGCGTTTTGCCTGAGCAACTGCAAAGGTGCCCGTGCCATCACTGACGTGTGGAGGCTGGGGGAGAGCTGGTGTAGGAGAAAAGTAATGAAGAGGTGAGCTATGATGGTGTTCATTTTGGAATGCCATGGTGGTGTCTGGTAGGCATTTGGCTATTTCACCATCATCTGTGCTCTGCCTTCATGGGCCATTGAAATGGTTACTTACATAATCATTTTGTTTAAATCAACCTTAAATCAACTCACTTTTTTCTTTAACTCCATGCTAAGAAAGAGTATCCATAACATCAAGAGTTTTGTGGATTAGTAGTATTTTTTCTAAATATACATTAAAATAACACCACAGTTCCCACGTCCCCTTGCAGTTCAACCTTTACGCTTCTTCCATACCTAACCTCTGCAGAGGCTGGGCACCTAGCATGCACAGACTTGAACTGAGCCATTGGCTTTGGCACCCAAGAACATCTGAGGGCATCTGAAGAGATCACAGCAGGGTATTCAGGGATGGAGACGTGGTCCTACTGTGAGCCCTCACGGATTCCTGCTTAACCCTCTGTTTGGTGTGACTGGCAGGGGTGGGGGGGTTGGTCACAGAGCAGAGTCCACTACCCTTTCCTTAAGTCCATGCGCCCTCTGGTGGCTGGGTTCCTTGTCCCTGTGCACTGGAGGTCTTCTAAGCTCCTGGTTCCAAACTACACAGAAGGGGACCCTCTGCTTTGGCTTCCCCACCCAGCCAAGGGCAAGAAGTGAGATTAGCTTTAGGCTCCAGACTGAGGGACTGTTAGATGGTCTTGAGTCTGGACTCAAGCTGGGCTGAGGTGGGGGCGGCAGTCTGCTAGCCAGGCAGGGGCCACCAAGGGTCAGACCAAATGGGGAGGGGAAGTGGCGGGTGGGAGGAGGGGCTCCTGTATTCTATAGAAGGTCACCACTGCAGAGAGAAGCAAATGGATGGCCATGTGCAAATAGGGCAATTTATCTTAGGTGGGTATTTTCAGAGGAAAATAAGAAACATTCCAATTTAAACATTTTAAAATTAAGAACAGGGAACATCAGACTGTGCCGAATAAATATGACACATAATGGAAAATGTACTTCAGTTCTTATATTACAGGCAGTTACGGGAGAGAAGCGGGGGTGGCGGCCAGCGGCAGGCAGGAGAGTCAGGCTCTTGCGGGGAGAGCAACTGAGGAGGGGGCTGGGCAGGCTGGGGGAGGGGCAGAGAGAAGCACTGTCTGCCTAGACTGGCATCCCTGTGCTTACACAGGCATCCCACACCGCGTCCACACAGGGGTGCACATAGGGGCACATACACACATGCACACGTGTGCACACACACAGGTACACACACGTACCATGACACACAGGTATTCCTTCTGTCACTCCTTCATCTTTTCCTCAACGAACAAACTGTGTTTAGATGAGACAAGATCAATTGCTAAACAGACACTTGCAGTCCAGTGTGTAAGGAAGTCTCGTGTGGAAGGCTGCGTTGGGGCACAGGGAAGGAGTCTCTGAGTTGAGTCTTAGACCAAGAAAATGCAGAAAGGAGTGATCCAGGCAGAGGGGGCAGCATGAGAAAAATCCTGGAAGCCTGAGACATAGCCATCTGAGGGATAACAAAAAGTTTTGGGTAATTGGACTCAAGGTTATCTGGGAAAAAGGAAGCTGGGGAGAGAGTGGGAGCTGAGCCCCAAAGTCTGTCTCAAACTGGTGTCTTCCCCCTTGTGGCCCAGATATGTCATCTGCTTTGCCCTGGGGAAAATCAGATCCAAGATGACTGATGTGGACTGGCAATCAGGCATCCATTGCTGATGGACTGAGGGTGAACCGGGCTCCAGGGAGAAATGCTATAGAGTTCTTGCTGAAACCAAGGCAACACTTTTTAATGCAGTCATCTCCCTGCCTCTGGGCCCAGTGCTATCCTAGGGCTATGAAACTAACATCTAGGCCACTTCCAGCGCATGGTGGAAACCGAACTCCTTCATGCAACCTTAGCACTAAGCAGCTGGCTGGCTCGCCCAGGACTCTGCCTCCTAGTGGCCTAATCTCTCTGCGAGTGAAGGGGCTTAGAGCCATTTCTTCCAGTCCAACACCCAAAGGAAGAGCATACACAGAACACTGTAAATGCTGCCTCCCTACTGCTGCCACTCTCAGAGACCAGGACCCAGGCATGGGGAATGTTCCAGATCTCTCAGTGTGAATCTTCCCCTAAGTAAGATTTATCACCATAAGCTAAGGAAGAGGCCAGGAAATTACATTAAATTTTAAAAAAAGAAGTCTGGCTATAAAAATGAACTCCAATAAAAAATGAGTGGTGACACCAAAATCCAGGCAACAAAAGAAAAAATAAATTGGACTATATCAAAATTAAAATTTTCTGAGCATCAGAGGATACAATCAACAGAGTGAAAAGGCAACCTACTGAATGGGGGAAAACTGAAAATAATATATCTGTTTTGAGTTAATATCCAGAATATATAAAGATCTACAACTCAACAACAACAATAAAAATAATCCAATTAAAACGTGAGCAAAGAACTAAATAGACATTTCTTTAAAGAAGACATACGAATGGCCAAAAAGCAGACAAACAGATGCTCAACATCAATAATCATCAAGGAAATTAATCTCAAAACTACAATGAGATACCACCTCACACCCATTAGGTTGGTTACTGCCCAAAAAAAAAAAAAAAAAAAAAAAGCAGGAAACAATAAGTGTTGGTGAGGATGTGAAGAAATGGAAATTTGTGCACTGTTGGTGGGAATGTAAGATGGTATGGTCACTATGGAAAACAGTATGGCAATTCCTCAATAAAATAAAAATAAAATTGCTGTATGATGCATCAATTCCACTTCTTGGTATATACTCAAAACAAGTGAAAGCAGAAACTTGAACAGATATTTGTACATCAGGTGCATAGCAGCATGCTTCACAGTAGCCAAACGATGCAAACAACCCAAGTGCCCACTGATGGATGAGTGGATAAATCAAATGTCATCTGTCCATACAAAGGAATATTATTCAGCCTTAAAAAGGAAGAAAATTCTGACACCTATTACAACATGGATAAACTCTGAAGACATTATGTGAAATGAAAGAAGCCAATCATAAAAAGACAAATACTGTCTGATTCCACTTACATGAGGTATCTAGAGTAGTCAAATTCATAGAGACAGAAAGTAAGATGATGACTGCCAGGGCTTGGGGAAGGGAGAATGAAGAGTTGTTGTTTAATGGGGACAGAGTTTCAGTTTCACAGATTGAAAAGCGCTCTGGAGCTTGGTTGCACAACAATGTGAATGTCCTTAACACTACCAAACTGTACACTTAAAAACACTTAAGATAGTAAATTTTATGTGTATCGTATCACAATTAACAGAGAGATAGAGAGATAACTGGTATGCACGAAGGCGGCTGAGTCTGCACCTAGGTCTTCTTTTTTTTCTTTCATTTATTTATTTATTTATTTATTTATTTATTTATTTATTTATTTATTTATTTATTTACTGTATGGGGGGAGATCATTAGTTCTATTTATTTATTACTATTATCATTTTTCTTTCTAATGGAGGTACTTGGGATTGAACCTAGGATCTCATGTATGCTAGGCATGTGCTCTACCATTTGAACTACACCCTCCCTCCTCACCTAGGTCTTCTTGCCTACTAATTAGCACTTGTCCTTCGGGCCTCTGATCGTCCAGTGGTGCCCACTGAAACATCTGCTCCTTCCAGAGATCCTCCCCAAATCCCCAGACATAACTGGTGTTACTAGAAAGAATGTCTGCTGGCAGTGGAAGCATAGGAATTTTGGTGTGTTCACTTACTGTCTGAGTGAAAAAATATTCTCCGAGTGCCTCCTCTGTGCCAGGCATGTCTCAAAGGCTGCAGGCAGAGCAGTGAGGGAGGCTGTCTCGGCCCTGCCCTCAAAGAGCCCACAATCTGGAAGGGAAACCAGAACCATCAAAATGGACCACATAGTATAATAAAGAGCCAGGATGGAGACTCACAAGCATCCTAGAGAGGGGTGATTTACTGCCTGGTGTGGGAGTGGGTTCTATGAAGGGAGCCTTCTCTGAAAAGGACCAGCAGGGCTTAGGCAGGCAGCTGACGACAGCGAGGAGGGTATTCCAGGCAGAATGAGTCCTGGATAAGGGGAGAAGAGAAATAGGGGGAAAAGAGAAGGGTTGAGGCAGGAAGGCAGAGAATGTTAATAGCAGAGTTGAGCAATAACCACAAAGAGTTTCAAGGACTTTATTAACTTGTAAATGCCTCTACTGCAGATGCTAACATGAAGAGTCTGCCACCCACCACCAACCTCAAGGCCTCTTCAGAAATGCTCTGCACAGAGCGGTGATGGCCAGAGCTCTTGTCCACCTCCTTCTCCAGGTGGCATTGCCGACAGCTCGTTCCTCACTCCATGCCCTGGCATGGACCAGGAACCAGGAGCAGCATCATCCCTTTTTGGTCCAGAGGAGACTGCAGAGGTCCCACTCTTAGTTGGCAGGCAGACAGACAGGTCAAGAGGGCTGGACTTCGAGGGCGTGACAGGGAGAGGCAGTGCTGAGTGAGCACTCTCCTACCTGTCCCCTCCACACCTTTTGCCTCCCTTGGGAGACAGACAATGGGTACCTGTGCTGAATGTCTGCGGCCAATGCTTGAACTACACAAGTGTGCAGGGAAATGGAGATATTCAGAACACATATTAAAAAAGCAAGGGCCAGAACCAAATGGGAAGTGGCTAGGGGCAAAGGAGCTCAGAGAGATGGGAGCACTGCCGCGGGGTGCACACCACCCTGCAGATGGGCTTCTGCAGGCCAGTGCAGCTGCTCCCCTCAGACTAGCACAGGCTGAAGCTTCTGGAAGCAGAGCCAAACACAGTCTGTTCTGTGCACACGATTGGCTGTTAGTTGGACTTGGAGAAGTGCTTCTGGATGATTGAGCCAAAAAGCTGTGTACCAAGAGGCTTCTGGGAGAATTCAAGGGGACATGAGGGTAATGCATGTATATGTGGGGACCTACACAGCTCTTCTAGCTCCTGGGGTTAAGGCCAAGGCAGGAGAGGCGGTTGGGCCCAAGCCATTATGGCTTCTCAGCAGCAGCTGGCTCGGGGCTGTTCATCCCTTCTGACAGGTAGTCGTCCTCATTATTCTGCTTCATTTTGGTTTCCAAGACTGTGATGCGCTGCTTGAGCTTCTGCTGGGCCCCTGTGTACTCAGCCAGCAGGCGGGTGAAGCGAGTGTACAAGGTCTCCATGTTGGTCTCCAGCTGCTCTAGCTTCTCCTGCACATCGACCTCCATGCTGGCTGCCACTTCATTCTCATCCAGCAGCCCTTCCTTCATCAGGATCTCCCGGCCCCTCTCCTCCAAGACCTTCTTGGCATCAGGGTACTCAGTCACAGCTTCCATAAGATCATCCTTGGACAAGCAGAAGAGATCTGAGTAACCAAGGCTGCGGATATTAGCTGTGCGTCGATTGCCCATTTTGCTGCCCTTAATGTTAAGGATACTGATCTCTCCAAAGCAACTCCCAGCTGAGAGCAGGGCATACTGAGTGACACCATCATCGGCCACCACTGCCAGTTTTCCCTCCTTGATTATATACATCTCCTTCCCAATGTCCCCTTTGCGGCAAATGTAATCCCCAGGGCTAAAGACCTGAGGACGGAGCTTTAATACCAGCTCCACCAGCAAGCCAGCCTCACAATCCTGGAAGATGCGCACTTTCTTGAGTGTGGACAGGTGGACGTTGATGGCTATTTCAGCCCTCAGCTTGGCTGGCAGGTTCTTGAGAACTTCCCGCTCATCCACACTCTTCTTATTGGTCCACAGGTAGTCAAACCACCTAATGACCTTGGCTTCCATCTCCTTGCTGACCTTGCGGAATTGCATGTAATGTTTGACAGCGTCAATTTTGGCCTGGAACTCAGCCCGGGTGGCATTCATGTTGGAGATCATAGAGCCCACATTTCCCACGATGGTGGCAAAGATGAGGACACCAATCAGGAAGTCAAAGATGACAAATAGGTACTCCTCATCCTTTACAGGGGGTGGTGTCTCCCCAATGGTGGTGAGGGTCAGTGTAGACCAGTAAAGACAGTAGATGTATTCCCTAGCCAGGTAGCCATACTCAGGGTCAGTGATATTGGGGTAAACCCAAGTGTCAACTCCAAAGCCAATGGATTTGGAGATGGCATAGTAGATGCAGGCATTCCAGTGGATGATGACCAAGATATAGAGGACCAGGTTGCTGATGCGGAAGATGTTGGGGTAGCTGGTGCGTGTCTCAGTGCGATCAAAGAACTCAAACATGCGGGCAAAGTGTAGCAGGCGGTTGAAGCGCACCTCAGGGCTGTGGATGCCCACAGCAAAATAGATCAGGTCCGTTGGGATGATGGAAGCCACATCCAGCTTGAATTGCAGGGTGTGGATGTAATTGTCCCGCAGCTTCTTGGTGTCTTTGACCAGCAGCCCCTGTTCCAGGAAGCCTAGTGGAGGCACAAGCCAACATATCACCTCTGCCCTCAAGCCTGTCCTTCTGGATAGACTAATGCTCAGTGAGGAACAAACTGCTTACTCAACCCTCACTCCCAAGGAAGGGTATAAGAAACTCGTATAGCATGGCTGGCCATAAGTACCCTAAACGATCACCTCCAGATCTGAAACACACTAAGCATGTAGGGAACATGAGGTTCAAAAGGGACAGGCACCAACCTGTGTCCCAGCCAGACAGTTGAGGCTAACATCATGCGAAGATGATTTCCTCAGAATTTGAACTCAAGCCTTTGGACTTATGAGTGATGCTCCTGCCTGTGCATCCCGGTTGCTTATTTACCTGTGCGCAATCGGATGAAGAGGTCTGCGACGTAGACCACATCTGAGAAGTAGTCCAGCACCAGCCACACTAGGTAGTAATTTTTCTGGAGGTCATTGAAGCAGGCTCTGCAAGAAGACAGGACTGGGCTTTACCCTCAAAGCCAGCCAGAATCCCCTGAAGTCCCCAAACTGCCCACTGTGAGCAGGGTTTCGGATGGCCACCAGGAGCACTGATGAGACACACCAAGGAGATACAAGCAACTACTACTCCAACCTATATTATCACACAGACTTCACTACATAGACAGCACCACAGACCACTGCTTGTCTGTCACAGCCACTAGACTGTGAGCTTCCAGAAGATAGAGACTTAGTCATTACTGCATGCCCTGTGTCCTAGCCCAGAGTACCAAGATTCAAGTGCTCAACAGGTATGAGTTGAATAAAAAATGAGTTGTTGGAAGAATGACCTACAACACACAAGTAAAGAGCCTCCACGCTCATCTCCTCAACATATACCTACTGAGAACCCAACATGGAGCTCTAGCCAGTCTAGCTGAGAGCAGTAGCTTGGCTTAGACTAGAGGCAGTGGGGATGAAGAGAGGTTGGGGGCTGCAGGAGAGTTTTAGGAGGAATGGCCAAGACTTGGTGACTGAATGGGTAGGGGCCTAGGGAGAGGGCAGAGGAAGAGGTAGAACCCAGGATGATGACTCTGACTACTTGGATACACTTAGAACAAAGCCCCAGCGCCCTCCCCTGGTGCACAAAGTCTGCAGAACTGGTTTGTGCTGACCTCTCTGATGCCTCACTTGCAGTCCCCCAGCCACAATAGGCCATCTTGAAAGAGGGTCTTTGCGCTGTGTGGTTCCTTCTTTCCAGCACATTCCCTCCACCAACCTCAGGCATATAAATAGCCAACTGCCTCTCACCACTCAGGTCTCTGCTAAGGTATCACCTCCTCAGAGAGGTCTTCCCAGACTTCCCTTTATCTAGTAGCTCCCTGCCTCAGTCCCTGGGGTCACCTTGAGCATTGGTTTTTTCATGTTTACTGTCAGTGGCAACCACTAGCCTGAGAGCTCTAGGAGCACAGAAACCACATGTGTCTTGCTCACAACAGCATCCCCAGCACTGATAACAGAACCTTGCACTGAACAGGTGCTCAGTCAAATCCTTGTTGAGCGAATGACTGAGGTGGGGGGATGGTGTAGGGTGGGAAATGCTGTAAAGAAAAGCTCCACGTAGAATGGCTTCGGAAATGGGAAAGCAAGAAGAATCTCCATAGGTTGAAAATGGGGGAAATGAATTTTCTCTTGAGGAACAGCATGTTATGAGCCAAGAGTACTGTGTGCTGGGGCTGGGGTATGTCCAGAAGGTGGCGTTAGAGAGAAGGCTGGGTCCAGAGGACCTCGAAGGAGGTGCTGAGCTCTTGAACTTCATCCTGTGGGCAATGAGGGACCACTGAAGGGTTTGTGAGGGAGGAGTGACACCATCAAATCCCAGTTTCTATCAACCATGCTGGTTGCAAGTGTGGAGGGTGCACGGGATGGGGCAAGAGTGTCTGTAAGGAACGGCTGCAGGGCTATAGCAGTTGTTCCAGGGAGAGAGGAGGGCTACCTCACCTGGGACGGTACTGATGTGGAGGAGGAGATAGGAAGAGATTACAGACACCAGGAAAAGGGTAGACATGAAGCTTTAGCAGCATATTACATCTCGTTGGGGTAGGAGGAGTTGGGGTTAATAGGGCAGAGGGAGTGCTGTTGGCAAGCAGGGAATCCAGAAAGAGGACTGGGTTGGAGTGAATTGTGTGCCCACAACTGGGACTGGTGTGCGCTCAACCCCAGGACCTGTGGACTGGGTTGCTTTGACTACCCCCTGCTCACCTGGCCACCAAGAGGCACCAGTTGTAGAAGACAGGCATGGCAATGACAGACAGCCAGCGGTAGTACCAGTCCCCAGCTGGATCCAAGACAAACAGTTCAAATTTCTTCCTGAGGAGATAGACAGAGGACAGGCTGGGGAACCAGGTTGGCAGCACCCCAGCTCCAAGAGGCCCTAGAAAAGCAACCCCTGAGGGAATGTGCATGGTGAAGAGTGGGTTGACTTAAGGCCTCATTTTTTAGGAAGCCACAACCTGGTACTGGGCGTCCGAGCTCAGATGGGTAAGAGATATCCCTCATCCCATTTTGACCCCACATGCGCCCGTTGGCTCTTACGCCCTCTGGAGGCCTCTTGCAAAGAGAGCGCGGTGAGGGGGCAGCACTTTCACGAAGAGGGGCCTCAGGCACTAGGGAGGGGCTTCCACAAGATGGTAATGAGGGCTCAGGGCCCCTTCCCACACCCCTCCCTCCTGGGAAGAGACAGGAACTCCAAGCAAGTGACCACCATGTGCTTCCTGCACCGCCTCTCCCCCCAAACTCCCCTTCACCCTCCCTGCTTGATCCTCCCCGCCTCCAGCCCCCAAATCACTTTCCCAGATGCTGTGTCCTGCCTTGGCAAGAGCTCTCTTCCTCTAATGGCCAAAGTGGGGAATGTCAGCTTGGCCAGACATCCACAGTCGCCTACTCATTCCTCAAAGAGCAGATTCACTAGCTCTGCCTTCCTTGCCCTCCCGCCTCCTTCTAGCTCAGTTGTTCCTGGGACTTACCCTGCCAGGCAGCCCTCTGTATGGCCTCTTCAGAGATCCACCTCTGCACCCACATGGGCGCTGGTATTGGCATCCCCTGGACCGCACTCCCTGGTTGCACCCTCCTCTGCATCCACTGACTGCTAGAACCAAGGTTGCGGCTGGAGCAGCCTTGGCTGAGCACACCCCTCCAGCCCACATTCGGGTGCCCTGATAACTTGCTTCATGAGCAGCAGCAAGAGGACATCTGGCCAGTGGCAGCTAAGGGAATAAAAGCCAGCAGGGGCTCCCAAGGCAAGTGGGCCACTGTCAGAAAGGAGGCGGGCATGGAGAATGATGGAAATGTTCTCAAGGTAAAACCATAGCAGGTCTCCCCTGCCCACCCATTTTCCTGCCAGGACAGGGCTGGTGAGCCCCTGGTCAGTCCCCAGCTGCGGTATAAGGAAGCCCTCAATCACATGCTTGGAAGCCCTTCCAGCCCCAAAGGCTGGATGGCCATACTTGGTGCCCTTGCCCTCGCCGTCCTTGTTGCCTTTGCCATCCCCTTGCTGTGTCGTCACAGTCTGGAGCTCAGGCCCACGGAAACGTTCAAGGAATGAGTCTGGTCTAGGCTCCTCCTCACGTAAATTCTTGTTGGCCCACTCTCTGATGACCCCCACCAGGCGGACGATCCTAGAGGTGAGATAGGGAGCATGAGATAGAGAGAACTGTGCTGTGTGGAGAGGACCTATGCAGAGGGCAAGGGGCTGGGGCTCGGGCGTGACTCTGAATGCAGCCTGAGAGATAAAGGGCTAGTCTGGGAAGACTTCCTGGAGGAGGTGAAGTGTCAGTTGATTGTGAAGAACAAACAGAAGGTCTCTGGGGCAAGATGGAGATTGTGCTAAGGGCGGGCAGGTCAGGAGGAAAGTTGGCTCAGGCTTCCTGATTTCTCCATTCAGCCTGTGAGTCTGGGATGCAGACCTCAGAGCCCTCTACCTAGGCCCGTCTGTTGGGAAGGATCTCCTCTTGACGCTGCCACAGACAAGTCTGAAAGGAAACCTCCACCAGCCACTCCAAGCCTGCTCACAGGAGCCTCCTCCAAAGGAAAATGTTGAGCTAGGACAGCGCTGACAGTGCTTCACAGAGGTCTTGGTAGAAAGGCCCAGTGGGATCGAGAGGAGAAGTTCCCTGATCTGACAGGCCCTTGGGAGGGAGGGGGTAGCAGCAGGGCAGTGGTGAAACCCACCTGCGGAAGCCACCCCTCCTCTGCTGGGGGGCATCCATCTCCGCCAGCCTCTGTAGTTCTGAAGGGGTATCATCGTCAGCCGCAGACTGTGGCCTGCAGAGGAAGGAGCAGAATTAATCAAGGCTTTTTTTCTGGGCATGCCTTGTCTCCTATTAGCACTCTCCCCTCCTGGGAGATGCCTAGAAATCCCGTGGTCCTTTTAGAGGGTGTCCTGGAGCCCAAGATCACTTGCTCTGTGCCAGTGAGGCAGAGCTGGGAGGAAGCAGCTGCCTCAAGGCCATCTCTGAAATGACCCACCTGCTGCTGGCCCTGTGGTCTTCTTTGCCATTGGCCTTGACGGCTGGAGGTGCGTGATGATTGCGGTTATTGGCTGGGGAGCTCTTCACACCATTGGTTTCTTCTGTCATCCTCCATGTATGATCAGGACCCTCACCTGCCGGGGAGATGTCCAAGAGGAAGGTAACAGAAGACCCCGGTCCCCATATGAGGCAGGAGAGTTGCAGATGAGCACAAAGAACAGAACCAGGGCCCACATGGCAAACCCAAGCTTCCCTGGCCATGGAGGCCAAGAGGATCTGCATTGCCTAGGTGGCCTGCTCCCAGCACCAAGGAGATGATGGTGTTCACCCACCCTGGCAGCTAATTTAAAAGGCAAACAGTGCTAAATTGCAAAATGTGTTTCTTTTTCTTTTACCCCAGTGAATTTTTTTGACATATGAACTATCGAAGGTAAAACAAAGCAAAACAAACAAAAAACTGTTTAAGCCATCTTATGGTGTCCCTGCTCTGCAGATGGCTGGCACATACTTATGCTGCCCCCAGACTCCTGCCCCGTGGCAGGCGATATATCTCCTTGGCCCAAAGCACTGTCACCCTGCCCCCATCTCTCTGCTTCTCCTCACCCGAGACCACCTCAGAGCTCATGGTTCTCAAGTTGGAGCCCCATGTCTCACTGACACCTTCACCAGGGGCACTGTCTCTGGGGTCCCTTCCTTTCAGCATCAATCACATTCTCTCCAGCACATCCAAGCCGAGGAACAAACAGTAGCCTGGTGGGTGGGGCAGGGATTGAGGAGGAGAGAAGGAAGAGCTCTCATGGGCTCTGTAAGCAATGGTCCAAGTCAGGACTCTCTCCTCTGGGCTATGGGGAGCCTTGGAAAGACCAAGTAGGAGCATGACAAAGACAGCATTATATTTCAGAAAGAGCCTTCTGACTGCTGGGTAGAGAATGGATTAGCGGGCAAGCAAGAGTGGAGGTGAGGTGGAGGAGTCTGGAGAAGATGGTGCCAATGGAGCCTGAAACAAGTGGCAGAATGGACGGGGCTTGGAGATGGGTTGGGTTTGGGTAGTAGAGAGAACAAGTGGGTGGGATCATGCAGAAGACCCGTGGAGAGCCCCAACACTTCAGAGCTGAGCATACTGAGAGGGAAAAAATCCAGAAGTGAGACAGGAGATTGTGTTCTACTGTGTGTCCTGCATGGGGTCAGGGGGGCTGGGACAGTTCTTCCCTGCTGAGGCTGGTCAGCACACCCCGCCAGATTTAGTCACAAATGATGAGCACGCCCCACTAATTACCTGTGGTCCCTCCTGCTGGAGCCCCCCACCCCCACCCCAGCTTGTTCCAGCTTCTGAAGCTGTCACCATGGTGATGGCAGGCACGTCAAGCTCTGCAGTGAGTGGTAATAACAAGCAGCCTCACAGCCGCTCGCCTGGTTCCGCTCTCTGTGGGACTACGACACCGGGATGCTAATGAGGGCACCTGAGGGAGAGGAACCGGCATCCTTGAGTCCCGGCTTGGACCCTGGAGGTGGCAGACCATGGAGACAGAAAGTTCCAGGCAATGCAAACAAAGCTGGGGCTCCTTGCATTGATCAGGGTCTCAGGGCTGGCTTCCTGGAAGCCTGGAGATGAAGAGGGGCTGTAACAGAGACCCAGAGTGGGACTCAGTAGAGCACTGCTCAGTGGATGAATGGCAGGGGCAGAGGAGGGGCAGCAAAAGTCAAGTCCATTACAGGGATGGAGGGAACACTGGTGTGGGAGGCTGGACCCGGAGTGCAGAGTGAGCTATGATTACAGGAATGGGGCAGAGGAGGCCCAGGCCAGCCCAGGGAGCCTGCAATCACTTGGACCCCTCCTCTCTTTGCTGATCCTCCCCAGTAGCAGTGGCCCGTCATTACTATCACGTCCCAACGCAGGTGTCTCTTTCAAGCTGCACACCTAGGTAAAACTGAACTTGATACCTTCGCCTACAAATCAGCTTCTCCTCCAATTTCCCAATCGCCCAAGCCGGAAACCCTGATGTCACCGTGACTCCTTGTTTGCTTCACTGATCACATCCAAGCAGCCTCTGTCCTCAATTGATTGTCACCCCCACAAAGGGTCAAAAGTCTTTCCACTCACTGCCCTCTGTCCCCAAGGCACTGGCCTGGTCTCCAGCCTTTGCTGTTGCTCTCCAGGCTTGCTGCAGCAGACTCTGACTGGCCCAGCGCTCACTGGGGTCTGGACTGGAGGGGAGACATGGACACCATTAAGGTTGCTGGGAGTTAAGCTCTCAGTGGGAATGAGCGGCCCCTCGTAGCACGAGAGCAGAGGAGGAGGCTGAGGGGAGAATCCTGAGGAGTTGCAAAGGTGACAGATGGCGGGAGGAGTGGACCAAGTGGAGGAGTCTGAGGAGGACAGGCCCCAGGAGAGGGAGCATCTCAGGAAGGGAGGAGTCTGCAAGGCCAGTGCCCCACCCCCACATCCGGAAGAGAAGGGCTGCCCACAGAGCCTAACCCTTCCTCCCCCTGAGATGAGACCTGGATGGGGCCCACGTCCAACACCCCGTGATGACCACATCAAGGCCAGATTCAAGGAGTGTTAGTAGAGAGGGCGTGTTAGCAGGGTTTTGGAGTGAGTAGCAGGAAGTGAGGGGCAAGAGATAGATAAGAGAATGTAGCTGACTCTTTCTAGAAGCTTGACCAAGAGAGTGGGAGCTGGAGGATGTGAGATTGTGAAGGTTCCTTTGTGTTGCACTGTTGTTATTCTTTTACAGAAAGGAGATAGTAAAGCAAGTGTGAAGGTTTTGAGGAGGGATTGAGGAGATAATGAAAATATCTGTGCTGGTGACCAAGGCCAGTTCGGGCTGGAGCTCATGAAAGATGAATGTAATGGGTCCAGGTACCAGAGAAGTGAGAGTGGACTTAGCAGGAACACAGTGGGAGGGGCCACTGAAGAGCAGGCCAGGAGGGAAAGAGGGGACAGGCAGACATTTTAGATGGAGGTGGGGGAGAGTGAGAGACAGGTGAAAAGACTCACTCATGCCACACCCAGTATTGTTACTGAAATGGGAGGGGGTTTCATATTCAGAGGCATCAGGCAGCAGAGATGCTGAATTGGGAGGAGGCCAGAAAGTTTGCAATCGCTGCTGCAAGGATACACAGGGGCAACCAGGCAAGTGTGAGGGCAGAGCTAGGATGGATAATGAAGACAGTGGACCACATGGTTGGCAAAGAGAAGGGAGATGGGCAGGGGACCCTAGATGGAAATTGGGATCCTTGAGGAGGGAGACTTTCAAATCAAGACACAATTATGTAAGAAGCCTGACATCAATCATGCTGTACTTCTGGGCCTCTTTGCTCCTCATCCACAAGTTGAAAAGCCTGCCTTGTCCAAGGAGTCTCTTGGACCCTGGTTGAAAGCATTCTGAGGACAATTCCTCCAGAAATATTAAGCATTAAGATTAAATATTAAGATTGAGCAGGTTAGCCATACAAGGCAGGACTGAAAAGCTAAATTGCTACCTTCCAGTTTGTGCCTCTTTCACATCTCACTGCTTCATCTATTCCCAAGGCACCTGCTGTGCACCGGCCTCTGCTAGGTGTTGAGGTTAGAGACAGGAGTCTGGCAGAATCTCTGACCCCGGTGTTGCTCCCAGAATAAAAGAGAAAGCCAGGAACACAATTCATCCTCAAAGTCGCTTTTCTGTCCATGTCTATTCTGTTTCTCAGCAGCCTTTGATGCAGTTTATGTAATCTCTCCTTCTTGAAATCACGGGTTCCACTCTCCTGGTTCTCCTCCTGCCTCACTGGCCACTTCTTAGCGTCCTCTAAAGCAGCATCCTCTTCTTTCCCGATTCTAAAATTTGGATGTCCTGAACTCAATGTTTGGATAGATTCCTTATCTTTTCTCTCTTCATCATTTCTTCATCCAGCCTTCTGGCTTTAAACACATCTATATGCTTATGACTTGCAAATTTTAAGCCCGGGCCAGCCTCTTTCCTGAACTCCAGCTTGTCTCCCTCACCTGACCACTTGGATGCTGAATAGGCATCTCAGGCTAAATGTGTCTACAACTGAGCTCTCAATCTTTCCCTCCAAACCTTATCCTCTAGCACTCATCTGCATCTCAATAAAGGCAATGGTCTTCTACTGGTTATTCAAGTCAAAAACCTTAGAGTCATCCTTGACTCCTCTCTTTCTTCCATACCCTCACGCTTTACATGTCCAAATCATGTGGACTCTATCTTCAAAACACACCCTGTATCCAGTCACTTCTTACCGTCTCCACCATCAACATCTTAGTACAAGGTACCATCTTGTCTCAGTGCCTGGCACACAGTAGATGCTCAATAAGTAAGTTTTGAATGAAGAGTCAATGAATGACTGTACTTTTCTCAGTTCATTACTCCCTCTCTTTCTACTTCCATTACTCAGCTTAGACCTCCACTACACAATTAGTTGATTTTAAAAGAACATATGACACTTCTGCTTCTGGACAAGATGGAGTAAGGGGGAGTGGACATACCCTCCAGAATGAAACAAAAAAAACTCTGACAAAATACAAAACAACAGTTTTTAGGATAGTAGACATTAGGCAACAATGGACAGTGATCCCTAAGAGACAGGAAACAAATGACGTATTCCCTGCAATAGACCCAGATTGCTCTCTTGTGAGAGTTTCCAAACCATGACACAGAGAGGGAAAACCCAGGTAGAGCCCAGTGGGTTTCCAGGGTTGATAAAACAGAGAAGAGAATCCAAGGAGACCAAGGAAGATGATAAGAGCCTGCAGAACAGTACTGGAGAAGAGAGAGCTGTAAGGAGAGAGAACTCTGGCGATCTGAAGAGAGCCCCACTCAAGTATGCAGCTGAGCATTTATCAGAACACACCTATGAGGAAGCTATCCATGCTGGGGAAAGAGCCATCTCTCCAAATTAGAGGTTACAATCCCCATGCCTAACACAGGCTTGGAATAGTACCTGATGCCACCAACTAGAAAACCTAATGGTTCATGCACTGGGTAGTGTATCTAGAAGGGTCTTGTTGCTGCAGTGGGGAATAATTAGTTTTGACACTGAGAACTGCTCTGGTCCCACTGAAAAAAATCTGAAAAGCAAGACTCAAAGGGATGAAATTCTTTCCAAGTAATTTAACTTTATCACCATACAAGGTTCAAAAATATTTTTAGAAATAAAAAAAAAAATCCAGCATCCAAAAAGGTAAAACTCACAATGTGTGCCATTCACTTAAAAATTACCAGATATACAAATAATTTCTCTATAATGAAGAGGAAGCAATCTATCAATCAAAATAAACCCAGAACGGACACAAATGTAAAATTACCAGAAAGGACGTTAAAACAGTTAATATAACTATATTCCATATGCTCAAAAAGTTCAGTAAAGGTATGGAATATATGAAAAGACCCACATCAAACTTCTAAAGATGAAAACTACAAATTGTGAGATGAAAAATACATTAGACGAGACCAACAGTAGATCACATATTGCAGAAGAGATTACACGACACAATAAAACTGTCCAAAAGGAAGCACAGAGAAAAAAAAATCAGAAAAAGAAAGGATAAAGCATCAGCAAATTGTGGGGCAACTTCAAGTGGCTCAATTTAAGTACAGCTGAAGTTCCCAAAGGAGGGAGGTGGTAGAAAGGATATTTAAAGAAATAGGGGCCAAAATTTTTCCAAATTTTGTAAAAAAAACAAAAAAACAAAAAAACTACAAATCCACAGATATAAGCAGCTCAATGACATCCAAGTACAAGAAGTATGAAGAAAACTGTACCAAGGCACATTATAATCAAATTGCCCAAATCCACTGGTAATGGGAAAGTCTTAAAAGTAGCCAGAGAAATCAGACACACAAAAAGTAAGGATGACATCAAATGCCCAGTGATAAAGATAAGGATAACAAGGCCTCTTTGAAGAGCTTGAGGCTTTCCTTCCATCTTCCAGTCAGACATTACTCTCTGGCTGCCCTTGGACAGGCGCAGCTCACCTTGTCCCAAGTCACAGTGAATTCATCACCACTATCAGCCTTTAGACATTCGCGACTGACTGAGCCTCAAAGCCTTCAGCTTCTGGTTTCAGAGTGGCTTGACACTCAAACTCCTCCCTTGTGGGCACTTCCAGGCACATTCTCTCTGTGCACCACGTTGCCAAGTTCCCAAAGTCCTGGAGTGACAACCGAGTCGAGACTATACCAGCCTTCTTGCCAGCCCCCTGCACAAGCGTATGCACTGTGTGTGTCTGCATTGTTACGCTCTGCAGCCCCACGCAGCACTGGGGCTGGCTCCTGGAAAGCACTCCATACATACTGTTAGAAGGAAGGAAGGAAGAGGGTAAGGGAGGGAGAGGGCAAAGAAGACATAAAGGCTACACGTTGGTGCAGTTCCTAGTAATCTCAGAAGACAGAGCTCAGAGGAAGGAACTGCTAGTAGGTGAGTCTGTGTCTAGCGGGTCTTCCCAAAGGGCACATAAAACCTTCCAGGTGACCAGATGTCCCAGCTTCTTTTATAGTCCAGGCCATCCTGACCTCAGATTCAAGTTAATACCAGCCAATGTTTTCCAGCTGTGACTGGGAAGGGAACTCTTCCATGACTGACAGCCCAGAGAGGCAGACTTGAAGTCTCAGCCAGAAACTACTGCCCTAAATATTTAATTCTGGCCATTGCAATGGGAAAAGTGCCAAAATGGTGCCAAAGGGAGGGTTGTGAGCACCATAGGTGGCAGGGCACTAGGATAGGCAGACAGGAAAGCAGGAGGTGGGCGGGCAGGTAGTCGGCGAAAAGGAGAGCCAAGAGGAAGCTAGAACCTGGGGGTGCAGGGGGCAGCTTGTCATTCCTTGAGCAGCTGCCACATGCTATTAACACTTGACCTAAGTTAACTCATTTAATGCTCCCAGCAACCCAGCCAGGCTGCTGCTCTTACTCCCCCATTGCCTAGATTCACAGCTATGCAATCTGACTCTAATGGCACCCTCAACGCAGGGCCAGCCAGGAAGGTGAACAGAACCAGGGACTTGGGCATGAGTACCAAGAGGAGAGTTAGGTCAGAGCTGAACCAGGCGCAGCTGACTCTTGGGGCTGACTTTGGAGGGTGGAGCTGAAGCCACAGTGACCCCTTGTGCCCCAGGCCTGGAGGGACAATTGAAGGGGGCCCAACTGTAGAGTGAAGGAGAGTCACAGGAGCTGAGGACAGGCAGCCCCAAGCTGCAGATGGAGAGGAGGCTTGGTACTCACTGGGCGGGCAGAGATGGTCACCTCCACATGAGCTGGGACCAGCTGGGCCTGGTTCCCTGCTGGGTCCCAGCGCTAAGGAGAGTGTCAGGTACAGGTTGGATGGATTGAGAGATCATCTACACTACCAATTCCAAACTCTGTATTTGAGCATCCAAACCCCTTCTGGGTCTCACCACACCCATCTTTGCAGATTCACCCTCTGTGGGATTATCTCACGTTGGAGCCCGGCAGGGGGTGGCCTGGGCTGATCCTGGCAGTTCTGAGGTCCCATGATACCTAAGGGTCCACACCCTGTCAGCCACTGTTGGGACTCATCTCAAAGCACATGTGCCCAGTATAAGCACTCAGTGTCCTTCCCTCTGGAGAAGGCAGCCACCACCCTGGAGTCCTTCATTTGACAAGTGGTACTAAGGGCCCTGCCTGTGCTCCACCAACAGCAGGGACTGGACACCAGCAGGAAGTCTACAGAACAGGCTACCACGACACCAGCTGCTTCCTTTACGGGAGAAGCACCATATACATGACCCCCCATCCCTACATCTGTTACTATTCATTTGCAGAGACCCCTGGAGCTCCAACGGGCATGGTCCCCATCCGTTGAGAATTGGATGCCCAGAAAGACCCTGGGCCAGGCCACTAGTGGAGGCAGATGTAGGTGGTGAGGCCCACAAGCTCCTCCCTCTCTCCCACCTAACCCCGCCTGGCCAGGCAGGCTCTTGGCCCCGCTGTTGTCTCCTAGGAGGGTGACGGGGGGGGGGGGTGACTGGAAAGGCTTGGAGCAAAGGTTCAGCTGCCTTGAGGCAAACCCAGTGCCTCACTCGGTGCCTTCACACTCCTAAACCCCCAGGATTTCATTTGACTGCTTCAACAAGGGGAAAATTTCCCCACACAACCCCTTTCCCTTGGCTCCCCGGGCAGATGACACACACGGGGGCTCGTGTCAAGCCCAGCTCTGAGGCCTGCACACTTTCAGGGCCTCCCATCCCAAACCCACAGAGGTCACTAGCCAGTGGCCACAGGAAGGTGTCAGCCCTCCGTCAGTGGCCATCTCAGACCAATGTCAGCCCCCTTCCTCACCAATCAGATGGCTTCAGAGGCAGGGTGTCCCCTGGTCACAGTCAGCATTTGTTGGTCCGTCCGTGACACCTCAGAACAGAGACGAGCCCTCGGGGTTCATCAGCACCTGATGCTCCTGTCCCCACACCCGTGGGGTCCCTGAACCCCAACGCAGTAGACAGCCTCTCAGTCAGAGGGCTGCCCGCCTTGCTCGAGGCCAGCAGGGGAGACTGGCATTGGCCCAGAGGAGCTCATGCCCACAGCTGAGGCAAACTCGAGACCCTGGGCTAGGGCAGCACTTGCCCCCTGAAGAAGCTGTTCTGGCTGCTGGCTGGATGCCACTCTCAGTGTGGGCTCCACACACCCCAGGCTGCCAGCAAGAGAGGGCTGGATACTGGGCTGCCTGGCCGTGGAAGCTGCAAGTCTGCCCAGACCTAGGAGCCAGCCCCTCCCAAGCTCCCTGAGGAGCCCTCCCTTCCATGGAACACGCATCGCTCAGGGCTTTGTGTCTGGGGACTCAAAGCCACCAGCTCAATGCCCCGTGCACCTGCCTCCTGGCCTTGTTCGCAGTCCCGGCCAACCTACCTGGCCAGAGAACAAGCCAGTGGGAAACCTGGGAGAGACAAGAGGTCCCTAGGGTGGGGCAGGTTGGGGAAGGGACCTGCTGGCAATCTATTCCTTTCCCCATCCAGGGCTCTCTGGACTTGGTCTCCAAGAGGGGTGGGGCTGGGGAAAGGAAAGGGGTAGGAGGCTCCTTTTCAAGAGGCCAGTATTTCAGGCTGCTCCCAGGTACAACAGAGCCCCCCTCCGTGCACACTCCTATCTCCCACCCCACCTGCTTGCCCTCTTCCAGCTGCTGGGAGGCTGACCTGAAACAGAAGAACTGGAGTATAAAGTTTCAGCTTCTGCCAGGGCTGGCAGGGGTTTGGAGGCCTGGCTAGTGGAACAAGCAGGACGAGGGGCTCACAGCTTTCCCTACCTGCATTCACGGCTTGGGGGGCCCTCTCCTCTCTCTGGGAGCTGTGTGAGGTAGCTTACATGGCTCCTATGCACAGAGCCCAGGGCACGTACAGGTACACATATCTGCACGTCACATCGAAAGTTTGCAAGGATGTGCACAGAGCCAATCACAGGACTTAGCTCTGTGTAGGGGCTTGAAGGTCAGGGGGTGGGGGATAAGGGGTTTGTTAGCTACACCTGTAACGGTTTTGCCTGTTTCAGGAGGATAGTGTCAAAAAAGACTTATGTAATCAAACATCTTTATTTTTTATTTTTTACATTTTTTAAATTGAATTATAGTCAATTGACAATGTTGTGTTAATTTCTGGTGTACAGCATATAAATATATTTCTTTTCATTTTTTTTCATTATTGGCCATTACAAGGTATTAAATGTAGTTCCCTGTGCTGGACAGTAGGACCTTATTAGGATTTTATGTATAGTAGTTACTATCTGAAAATCCCGAACTCCCAATTTATCCCTCCAGAGCCCCTTCTCCTCCTGGTAACCATAAGTTTGTATTCTATGTCTGTGAGTGTGTCTCTATTTTGTAAATAAGTTAGTTTGTATTGTTTTTCAGATTCCAAATTTAAGTGATACCATGTGATATGTGTCTTTCTCTGTCTGACTTACTTCACTTAATATGATAATCTCCACGTCCATCCATGTTGCTGCAAATGGCATTATTTTATTCTTTTTATGGCTGAGTAATAGTCCATTGTGTGTGTGTGTGTATATATATATATACACACACACACGCACACACACAACACAACTTCTTTTTCAAGTCATCTGTCAATGGACATTTAGGTTGCTTCCCTATCTTGACTATTGTAAATAGTGCTGATATGAACATTGGGGTGCATGTATCTTTTCAAATTAGAGTTCCTTCTTCCTTCCAGGTATATGCCCAGGAGTGGGATTGACGGATCAGAGGGTAAGTCTGTTTTCAGTTTCCTGAGGAAATCCTCACACTGCTCTCCATAGTGGCTGCACCAGACTACGTCCCCACCAGCAGTGTAGCAGAGATTCCTTTTCCCCACACCCTCTCCAGTATTTATCGTCAAACATTTTTAAAATGCAGTGTGCTGGCCCATAGCGGGTATGCCAGAGAAAGTAATGGTCAGAATGGACTTACATTTTTTGCAGGGTTTTCCACAGAAGGCATGCCCTGAAGGGCAAGCTCCTATAGCCAAGGCAAGGCCATCCCTCTCTTCAGGAGGCCATTAGGCAGAGAATTGCTCTATGGGTACCCTAGTCAGAGACCATCCTGCCAGCCCTTTACTTCTGCTGGGTACCAGCTCCTAATCCAGCGTGGGGACAGGTAGTGCACCTCTCTAATACCAAGCCTGGGCAACCCATGGGAAGTCTCACAGAGGAGCTAAACAAGAGGCGGCAGAAGCACCCCCTCCCCTCCCCCCAGCTATGAAGGAGTCCCTCCCCTCCCCCACTTGTCCATGGGGAAGGTGAAGGCTTGTTGGGAGAAAGGCTGGGCTCATGCTTGAGCACTTAGGCAAGGCCAGGGCAGCTTGGCAGGGAAAGAGCATCAAAGGGACAGATGTTCCGGGGGCCTGGCACGAGGCACCGACCCTACAACAGCCACCCCCCTCCCCCCGCCTCCTGGTGCCCCCGCTGCCTTGGAGGCCAGCATAGAGCAGCTCGGGCTTCAGTTCCTTGCAGGAGGCCTCTGGAGATAAGGCAGACAGGCAGGTCTGGGAGCAGCCCAGCGGGCACAGTGCAGGCCCGGGTAGAGGGTCATTGGCCAGGGCCAAGGCCAGGGCTCCACCTTTCACCTTTGCTCACCTAGCCCAGGAGGCATTTCTCCAGGGGCCCCTGCCTTGTTTGTTTGCATCTCAGCTAAATTGCTCTCCAGGGTGAACCTTTGTTTCACAACATATTTTCAACCAGCCTTTTGCTGCAAACATGTCTGCATCAGCTCATGCACAGGCACAGCCAAGTCCCAGAGGCCCTGCCTCGCCCCGCCCTGGAGCAGCCTTCCCTTCTTCAGAGCTTTCCTGCGTGGCCCGGTTGGAGCAAAAGAAAGGGCAAAAAGCAGCCTCGGGAGAGGCACTCAAGGGCATGGGAGTAGAGGGGTGGTCTGCAGGGGTGGTCTGCAGAGGTGGCCCAGGCTTCCCCCTAGCCCTCGGGTGGCTCCGGGCCTCCAGGGCCCACTTGGAGGATTCAGGGAGGCTCCAGGTTCTCCCTGGGCTTCTTGGCCCTCCTGACTAGAAGCACTTGGGTCTGGGCACTGCTCCCTCCCCACTCTGCAGGGGGCCTTCCTCTGGCCCCCATTTTCTCTCTGCTCTGGCCAGAGAGGGAATCTTCCAACTGTTTCTTCACCACATGTCCTTGTCTCTGCTCTCAGCAGAGCCCAAGCTCCAGCAGCCATGTGTGTGGGACTGCACAGGGATGACAGGGGGCCCACACCATGCTCTCAGAAGTGTTTCAGGCCCCAGACTGTCAGCAGAGGAAGACTCTTCCCATTTGATGGGGCCCAATGAGGGCCATAAGTGGGCGGGGCAGGGGCAGAGCAGGCTCTTGGAGTCAAGTCTTTCTCCGTTCCCCATCCCCCATCCCTGCGCGTCTCTCTCTTTCTCTCTCTCTCTCACACACACACACATTCACTCACAGAGTCATGTTTATTTTATATCTAATGACTAACATACTCCCTCACCTTTATAGATGGAGAAGACTTGGCAGACTTGGGGGATTGGGTAAGGACCAGTTCACCACTAAAGCCAACGATGGTGTAATGACCTGGCCCCTGCTCCAGCCCCCACCCCTGAAAGATGTGTGTCTCTCCCTGGGTCCCAGAGAAAAGGAAGCTGACCTTACGAATGCCTCCTGCAGCCCAGCGTCTCTGCCCTGAGGCCAGGCCCCAAGCAGTGACACTTCTGCCCTCTCAGGCCAAGTCCCACTGCCCGACCCAGCAATCTGCCCTATATGAGGTGAACATAACAGGGCTGTAGACTCGGAGGAGAAGAGTCCAAAACCCCTCTGTGTGGCCTCCCATCCAGCCTCCAGAGCTGAGTCAGGGACTTGTCCCCTAGCTAGGCTGTAGGAGGCAGGCCGAGCCCTCAGCTGGGACTCAGGAGGACCCATACCAAACCAGCCCTGTCAGTCTTGCTGGATGACCCCAGGGCCATGATCCCCCTCTCTGTGACTCAATTTCCTCCTGGGAAAGTGGAAAAGTTTCTGGTCTTGTCTAAGAGGAGATTTCCTTTGATTGAGTCCTTGCAGTGCCTGACCTGGACAAGCTGCTGCAGAACCACTTCCCCAGGAGTGCTCGCTGGCGGGAGCCCAACAGGGAGGACCTGGCCAAACCCTGCCCCTAAGGAGGGTCCTTGCCTGGGCTGAGGATGGTGGGGAGGAAGGGGCAGAGGCAGGGAGAGAGCCAGGGTCTTTATCCAGAGGGACTGTTCCCCATGAGTCCTGGATGCAAGAAGCTCAGCCACCAGGGTTTGCTGCTATCACTTAACTTTTATTGAGAGCGTTATCTGTGCAGAGCCCTGTGCATAATATTGAAGAAAAATGGGGAAAATGCAGCCAAGCCCCTGCAACAGAGGATGGAACAGAACGGACACTGAGGGCCCAGAGGCCAAGTCTAGCTCCAACATAGTCACCGTGGAGCCCTGACAGGCAAGCAGGAAGCACCTACCACTGGTGTTATTGTGTGGACTGGATGCCACCCTCCTCGCCCTCCAGAGGGGCTGCATCTCAGCCCATCCAGACCTTTGGAATGCCACACTTCCCTCAAACCTCCCAGCCACCAGGGCCTCCCTCAGGCAGAGTTGGAAAATGGCTCTGATGCTGCCAAAGGCTGCTGAGAGTTGGAAGGAGGATGGGCAGGGGCGGCTAAGGGAGCGAAGGGAAGAAGGGGAGGAGCGGAGGGCTCCAGCTGCACAGTAGGGCGGCCTGAAGCATCACTGGCGCATCCACAGCCACAGGTTGGCGATGCAGACAGACACCAGCATGGTGAAGAACAGGGCTTCCCTGTGGCGCCAGGTGGCATCCTGGTCCTCCAGCGCGCGCAGACGCTCAGTGATCACCTGCAGCTGCAAAGAGATGAGAGCTGGTTGGTGGGCAAGGCTCTTCTGGGGAAGCCCACGGCACATCAGTGGGGGAAAAGTATGACATTAGAATGGGGAGGGGCTTTGCTGTCCTTTGGCGGGCCACAGTGTCCCTAGGTGAGAAGCAAACAGAGCAGCAGTGGAGACCAGGGGCTTGGGGCAGGACTGGTGGGACCTGAGCGCTGGCATGCCTGTGTTCCCAGGCCCCATGACCTTGCCGCCACCATGGCGTTCTTCTGGTTGTCTGAAAGAAGCCAGCCCATCCCAGCTATGCCAGCAGGACCCAGAGAAGGGCACTTCAGTCTTGGGGCGGGCTGCCATGGGGGTAGCAGCAGCACCAGAGTGATGACCCCAGTGTAGGGTGACACTCAGGGGCCAGAAAGGACCATGAGGAGAGGTGCTCCTCCATGCCCATGCCTGCTGGGGTCTCTTCCTGAGAAGACATGCACTTGGTATGAAAGAAGGTGACCCCTGGCTCCATCCAGTCTCTTCTCACTACTCTGCTCTCTCTACATAGACTTCTATCGTCTTCTGTTCCCCCCTCCTCTGCTTTTTCTCTTCCCCTACTCCCCTTATCTCAGGGAGAGAGGCAGCATTGATGGGACAGAGGAGCCAAGAGGACTGGGAGGAAGGGGAGGCGAGCCTGACCTCGCCTCCGCCACTAGAAGGAAAGAGGACTAGAAAGGCTGTGCATCCTCAAGGTGGATGGCCTCATCACTGCTGATGCCCATGCAACCCAAGGCCCCACAATTGTGCCTCCAAGTGTATCCCTGGCACATCAGACACTCACCTGTCTTCTCATGACTTCCATCTCCAGCCCAGTGAGCTCTTCCAGGCCAATCTCAGCAATCATATCTGCCTCTGGGTTGCTGGGAAGTAAGAAAAGAGAGAGTCAGAGTTTCTGGTGGTCCCAGGTTGGGCTTGCCAGGGAGCACAGTGGGGCCCTGAAGGCAAGCAGGAAAGGTCGGGGGCTTCTCTGGACAGTGAATGGCAGCCTAGAGTCCTTCCTTTCCCTGGTAAGCAGGTCCCGTAGCCTGAGAGCTGGGAGCTGGCCCAGCTGCAGAATGCTAGGAGGCCCCAAATGGGTGAGGGGCCAGAAGGCTCAGGGGCTGGGGCGAGGAGGCCACTAAGCCAGCTGCTGACTGCTCCTTCCTGGCCAGTCTAGTTATAGCCCTGGTCTCTGCCCGAAGAGCTCCAGCTTCTCTCCCACAGGGTCCCTGGGATTGTTCTTACCGCTCATGTTGGAACCTTATGTTTTGGAAGCTGCCAGGATACTCCTGGGCATGGGCATCGCCATGGCCGTATTCTCTCAGCATTCTGGTTGTCGGCAGCTGGGGCCCCTAAAGAAGGAAACGGTCCGTCAAAGTAGGCTCCTTGGGCACAGCTGAGTGGCTGGCCCACACTTTGTCTAGGACTAACAGTGCACCCCATCGGGAGTCACTTGGTGCCTGATACTCTGGAATCAGAAGCTGGTGGCCTCAGGGCACCAGAAGAGCCTGGGAAGCCCACCCATGAGCCGCCAGCCACCACCCCACCTGCACCATGCTCCTCAGTAGCTTCTGGCCAACCAGGGTCCCTGTCCTCTGCCAACACTGTCACATGCAGACATCAGCTGAGTCTGAGCCACCATTGAAGGAGAAAGGAAAACCTCCATTGCAGAACCAAGGAAATCAAGGCCTAGTCAGGTGACCACACTTCTGAAGGACACACAGTAAGAGTCAGAGCTCAGGATAGAACGCTTGCTACTGTAAAACCAGAGCCTCCTTTTCCAGGGGAGCCCAATCATCCCCACTGCCTTCATTTTTATCTATCTGCTAGCGGCTCCCTGGAGCAGGGGTCCTTGGCCCGGAGCTTAGGGATCAGGGGTGTGTTGGAGAGCCAGTATGGGCCAGGGGAGCAGAACATGCTAAAGCTGCCTAGGTTGACATCACAAGATGAGCTATTTCACAAGCTGCTCCTTTAACACGAGTTTACCACGTGCTGAGACCGTGCCCTCCTCCACGCCCTTAGCAACAACAAGTCATTACATCTCATTAAGACCCTTTGAAAGGCGGATTCCTGTCACCCCATTTTGAAAGATATGGTGGCTCAGAAACAGTTGCGGAGCAGACAGGGAGCAGCGGAGGAGGGCGCCCTCTTCCCAGCAGCACTCAGACAAGACTCAGCCCCAGAGTCCATGGGACCACTGGGGTGGTCTTGAGGACTGGGGTGGAAAACAGGGACATTAACTGAAGGTCTGGACATAGAACAGTCATCCTGCCCTCTCATCCCACCTGGCTCATAGCCAGGCACTGACCTCAAACCTAAGCCTGAACTAAATGAGTGGGAAAGCGGAGGTGGTAGCAACGCAGAGGAGAAGACTCTTAATTCCTATGTTTAAGGATGCCCAGCAGGACAGCTGAAGTAGAACCGGCCATCTGGCAGGCCTGAGACTCAGAGTTCTGGGCTGCTTCTTCCATTTACCCCATTCTTTAAAAAAAAATAGACAACCAAGGCTCACCTATCACCTGAGAAAGACCCGCAGCCTTGCTCTGTCCTTAAGACAACATTGAACTGCAAGGTGGAACAATTTCTGTCTAAAGGGTTTTCATAGGAACATTGCCACCATGCTCCATTTGTTGTAATAGGGAAATTTTTTGCCTCAAAAGTGCACACAGATACTAGTGTGATTATTTTTTTTTCTTTCTTTCTTTCTGTTTTAGGGAACAGTAGTACTTCACAATCATACTATTTTCTTGTATTCTTCCCCCTCCTCCTTGTCTTCCTCTTTCTCTTCTCCTTCCCTTCCTCCTCCTCCTGCTACCCATGTCCCCCTCCCCCCCTCCCCTCCCCCCCTCCTCCTCTTCCTTCTTCCTTCTTCCTCAAGATACCGCAAAAATAACATTAAAAGGACAGTGGGTGTCAAGAAGACTCCCAGACTATAAAAGAGGAATTTGGTGGAGAGTTTCTTCTACAACAATTTCCACACTATCCTCTTGATTTTCCTATGATTGGGGTCAGAAAGACAAAAAGCTTTTTGAGAGAGTTGAAGGCAAAATAAAGATGAGTGACTGGTGGCTGGTGGCTGGGGTTTGTTTGTTCGTTTATTTGAGATAACATATTTTGTTATTAACTCATCAATGTAAGAAGAATTAATTTAGCAACATCTGCAATTTGATGACAGCTTGTGATCACCCATCATAAGACAGGTCTAACTGTCCAAAGAAAATTGTCTTGTTGCTCTTTTGTTCTTCATTTTAGAAACTGTCTGCTTGGAATTATACACATCATAAAAGGTAAACTTTTTAAATACACTTGGAGATTAGGAAAATCAATGAAAGGCAACAACTCCCAACTTTTTTCTTGTAATTATTTCATAAAATGTTGTTTTTATTTTCATGTACTTTTTAAGCCACACTACTTTTTTACCCCCAAATCAGCAGAACAATATTATGAATTATTTTGTCCTTTCGTGTTGTGGTTCTCTCAGAGGCAATAACAGCTCTGTTACCTTTTTTACTCAAAAATAAACAATGGATAAATAGAATTGATAAATTAAATTTCTTAATTCTAAATGTCTAAATTTAATTTCTAAATTCAATATAATGATTTTATTTTTTAAAAGTATACTCCTTTGGTCTTAAGAGCTAGATTTAATAAATAAAGAGAGATTAATTAAGTGCCCCCAGCACCTGCCACCTCAGTCTCAGGGCATGGGTGGCTAGCTGGAGCCCGACTTGCTGGAGCAACTTGACTTGGCTTCAGCCTTTGAACACATGAAGCTAATTCAATATTTCTGGCTTATTTTCATCCCCAGGAGGTTTCTGACCTGGGAGTTCTTTTTGTCTATATTCATTGGGACTAGAGTCATTTCAGCATTTATTGTAACCCATTCCCTAGAATAGTTAGGTCTCCTTCCTTTCCAACTGGGTTGAGTTTCCCAGCAACTTTTGCAACAGTATAGCCAATGTTTCTAAAGCGTGCCTTCATCCACGAATGTAGCTAACAGACTCGGCCATGGAACTATCAGACTCAAGTGACTCCCTAGAACAGCCAGTTCTCCCTCCTCCCCAAAATGGCTGCCTCCTCCAGTATCTTATGCAACAATGTGGCCACCAGTTTCTCTAGAACATTCCTTCACACAGTGAACGTAGGTGAAAGGATTCAGTGCAGAACAATAGGACTCGGGTGGTTTCCTATAATATCAGGTCTCCCTCTTTCTCCAACCAGGCTGCTTTTCCCCAGTAAGCTTTGCAACAGTATAACAACCATGTTTCTAAAACATTCCCTCACCCAAAGTGAATGTAGCTTAAAAGATTGGCTACATAATGACAGAACTCAAGGACTCACATGATTTCCTAGAACAGTTAAGTCTCCCTCCTCTCCAAAATGGCTGCCTTTTCCCAGTATCCTTTGCAACAGTAGAGCCACCATTTTTTCCAAGAACATTCCATCACTTATATTGAGTATAGCTTAAAGGATCAGCTACAAAATGGTCAGATGCAACTGACTGGATTTCCTAATAGCCACGGTGCATAGGAACCTCACTTGCCTTACTTTTGTCCCAGTCCTGAGATATAGATATAGATATAGATTATGTATATCTATTTCTAAATTTATATATACTTATACATATTTATGCTTATATTTTATATAGTTCTATGTAGAAATATATGTTCATATATACCAATAGATATAAAATTTAGACATGCAGAGAAAATATAGGTAATAGCTATACATAGATAGACATAAACATAGGTACATTTTTTTTAATAAAGAAAAGTGTCATTTTATGCACACTAGAGTTTTGCAGAGTAAAGTGTATATGTACTCCCCAAGCAATATGTGCTTCAGGCATTTTGGACTCCGAGGTTAAACTCCCAACCCAACAAAGGATGGCACTAACCTCTTGCCAAACTTTGCTACCCTTATTGCCTGCCTACTACACAGGAGCTTCTTCCTTCCCCCAAGGGAACATCTGGCCCTGTTTGGTCTGCCGTGTTCAGACTAGAGCCCCTACAGCCGGTACTCCCAAGCCAAACCCAGCCACCAGGTGCCAAAGGCCCCATACAGTACCACTATCTTGGACCAGCTAGCCATCATATTCCAAACTGGCTGGCCTGCAGCAGAGCCAACAGCCTTTGGATCCAACTTCTGTTGCCGCTGGAAAGCACCCAAGTAGCGGGATCCATGTTCCATCATTTCTAGGGAGAAGAACAAAGTCCCCAGGAACACCCACAGAGGCTGTACCAAGACTTCATGGGTACAGGTCACACCAGAAAAAGGATGGGGTCCCCCAGCTTCTTAGGAATCACTCAGCACCCATTCACTGATGTCTACTGGCCAATCTCAGGTCTCAAGTTGTTCATCTATTCAAAATTTATCAAGTGTTTATTGAGGACCAAGCTCAGGGCTAGGTTACTGAAGAGAGAACAATGACCAAGAGACAAGATTGTAGCAATCAAGGAACTGACAGTGTGTATAGGGAGAAGGGTGGGGGGCAGAAAATAATCCATCAGTGTAGATTCAGACTGAGAGATGCATACTCCCAAGACAATCAAAACAGGGCAACAAGACAGGATGGAGAGGCTTTTCCTAGAAAAGTCAGAAGGAAAAAAAAAGCATTGAGACAGAGACCTGAAAGAGAAAAAGAGCCCCACCATGGAAAATCTAAAGCAAGAGTATTCCAGGCAGAGGGAACACATGTGAGGAAGACCTAGTATTGGGATGTTATAAGTACAGGTATAAATGCAGTGTGGTGTGGGTCACCATGCCACAGCATGAAATATATTGAGGAGCTGACCTTGACTAGATCTTACAGACCATGATAAGGTGTTTGGATTTTACTCTAAAGGGTAGGAGAAGACATTGGAGGGTTAGGAGAGATAATTGATTGGATTGATTTTATAAACTGAGCTCTCTAAATGTTTTGCAATAGACACAGTGGGGGCTTGGATTGTAGGGGAGGGGAAACAGGCTGCAAATTCTCACTTCATCGGTCCCTTTCCCTCCAGCTCCTCTGTCACTCAAGCCACAAATATATGTGCATGCACACCAAGACAGACACGCATACATACCCACATATACACGCAAACACATACATTCATGTGAGTGTCTGCCCAACCACACACTCACATTTTCCAACACACATGAACAGGTGCAGACACCCAAGGGAAGGGACATTTCAGGAGATCCTCACCTGCCTTCACCAGGTGCTCTTGGCTAAGCCCTTGGTTTCCAGGATCCAGCTCCTCGGCCACAGACATTTCTATGTCCTCCTTGATGCTGGGGGGAGCTCCTGACATCACAACCAGTTCTTCACTTGTAAGCTGTGGCCAAGAATGCACAAGGAGCAGGGCCCAGAGGAGGCACTTGGAAAATCAGCACTTTGAGAGGTAGAAACTCAAGGAAGATATATCTGAACGTGGAGGTGGAGCCACACTCCCTGGCTGGGCTCAGGCCTTGGACGAGCACCTTCTGTTCCTGTTGTATCTTGTTGGCTGGGTTCGAGGCCTTCTCCCCTGCTACTCTGTAAGCAACTTAAGAGAAGAGATAAGGCGCAGAAGCTTTGCCTGTAAGAACTGCCCTTGCTCTCAGGTCACCTGACTTGGCCCCACTGGGGACCTGGTAGGTCCACTCTGCATCATTTCTGGCTAGAAGCAGGGACTGGCACAGGACCCCAGAATCACTCAGGGGCTGAAGCAAGGTTAGACCCAGGCCTGTCAAGGCTTCCGCAAAGCCAGCTCTGGCCACAGTGCCCCTCAGAAGGCATCCTCTGCAGAGCACACCCTGCCTCCTCCAATCCAGAGTTCCCTAACAGGGGAGAGGGCCTTTTGATGCCCTCTGTCAGCCTGGACAGGAACCATGAGAATCAAAGGAAGGAAGAGCAGGAGAGGAGGGTCCTGTCTACAACCACTGGAGCCCCCAGCACCCACAGGCCCTACACTCCCTGCTCTAGGTCCAAATTCTCCCTCACCTTCCCTACTGATTAGACCAATGTGAGGATCAGGTTTATGTGTCTCCTTGGTTAGCCGAAGGTCCCCAGTTATTCCATCTAACACTAGTCTGGGTATTCCTATCAAGGTGTTTTGTAGCTGTTGTTAACATGTACAATCAATGTACTTTAAGTCAAAGAAATTACTAATCCTCAATGATGTGGGTGGGCCTCAACCAATCAGTTGAAGGTTTAAAGAGCAAAGACTGAGGTTTCCCAGAGAAACTCTGCTCAAGTCTACAGCATCAACTCCCCCTAGGATGCCAACCTGCTGGCCTTCCCTGCAAATTTTGGCCTCACTAACCTCACAATGGCTTGAGCCAATTTTTAAAAATACATGTCTATCTACACAGACATATAGCATATGCACATACAGACCCACACATACATACTATCAGTTCCATTTCTCTGGAGAAGCCTAACTGATACAATCACTGAAGGTGAACCCTGAGCTCTTGGGAACAGTCCCAGAGCCCCTGGGGAGAGAGGAGGCTATTTGTAAAAGAAACCAGAGCACAGCTGGGGCCAGGTGGGAGGGAGAGGAGGAAGAGGGAGGGGAAGAGGAAGGGAGAAAGGAAAGGGCAAGGGAGAGGAAAGAGAGGGTTTGGCTTGCTTAGAGATGGTGGCACGATCTGGGCTGCCTGACCCCCTCCCTGGCCCCACATGTCCAGCACTGGGAATAAGCTCTCCGGAGCAGAGCTGACATAGTCCCTGCCTGTATTCTTAAGGGCCCGGGGGGAAGCCCTTTCGAACTCCAGTGGAGCAGCTGCAGTGAAATTTGAGCTTTCTGGAGGGCCACCTTAGGAGCAGAGAAGTGGGCTTTGTGGGACTCAGGAGCCTGGGAAGCAGGAACCATGGGTTTCTGCCCAGCCAGGGTTGCCAGACTGAAATTGCATTTCAAATGAACAACAAATAATTTTTTGGTATAATTATGCTCTATGCAACATTTGGGACATACATATACTGAATAATTAATCATGGTTTATCTAACACTCGCATTTAAGTGGTTACCCTGTATTTTACCTGACAACCCTATACCCTGCCCATCCTCCCCACGATCTCAAGATTTGACCTTGTGCAAGTCTTTCCTTTCTTTGGGCTTCAGTCTCCTCACTGGATGATAGAGCTAATGATCCCCTCCCTACGGGGTGGCTGAACGTGAGAGCAGTCAAGTCCGCAGAGCTTTGTGGATATGGGCCCAGGCAGGACCTTGCACGATTGACCTCAGATCAGATTCCCCTCTGACTGCCAACTGGCCTTGACCAGTTGGGGCTTCCTGGGCACAAGGGCACTGAGTCCAGGTGCATGCTGAAACACTGCCCCCTGGTGGCAAAGGACCCTACCACCTAAAGCCAAGCAGAGAGGGTGGAGAGACTTCCTTCCCAATCCCTGGGTCCCTAAAGCCACCCAGAAACCCTGGCATTTCACCACTTCAGTATGTCTGCCTCTCTTGGATTGGGCACCAAGGAAGGCTGGGCCGTGGGAGACTGAATTTTCTGTGCCTTTGAAATTGTACCTTGACATGTCTCTCTAACATGCTAACCTTTTCTCTCCAACAGCATAATTTCTTTCTGAAATCACCCCAAACTCTCACTTTGAACACCAAAAATCCCCCACTGTCTAGTGTGACAAACTCGGGGGCCCGAAGGACTAGGGCACCTGGGGTACAGAGAGATCTTCCAAGGCTTATGGGAGGCAGGAGGATGGTCCCCGGCCAAGTGTGGGTGCGGGGCTGCAGAGGCCTAGACAAGAGGGCCAGGGAGCCCGGAGGTCTTCCCAAGCCAAAGGTTACACAAATGACTCCGGGAGCTGGGTGGAGGGGAGCAGGGAACGTCTGGCTTAGCTGTGTGTACGTGTTCATAGTGTTTTACACAAATGAGATCATACATTTGAGGCACGTTCTGTTCTGCAACTTACTTGCTTTAAGTGAACAGCGTGCCTCGGGGCTCTCCCATGTCAGGACAAATCCACCTCCTGGCTTTTGAACGCAGCACAGCATTTGTGCTGCAGCGCTGCTTATTGGCATGCTCGTGGACATTCAGGCTGTCTAGAGCCTTTGCTTTCATAAACAACGCAGCAGCGAGGAGTCTTCGGCATGCCTCTTTGCACACAAGTGTAAATGTTTTTGTAGAGCAGGTGCCTAGAAGGGGAATCGTGGGATTCTAGGGTATGTGTGCTGGCAGTTTTCACCAGTGCTGACAGTGTCCCCTCCAAAGAGGCTGCACCAAATGGGACCCCACCAAGGGGAAGAAAGTGCTGGTTTCTTCACAGCTTTATCAGTGGAAGCTATGATGAAACGTTCTAAAAGGCATCATCATGATGGGTGAGAAATGGTATCCATCTCATTGTTGCTTTAATTTATATTGCTTTAATTATGAATAAACCTAAGCAGTTTTTCATGTTTATTGATCTTCTGGATTTCTTTCCCATGAACTGTCTGCTGGAGGGCTTGGATGTTTATTAAAATAAGAGCTATTTTATTAACAGAAAGGGTTGGAGGCGAAAGCTCTTCCTCCCTTCAAGCTAAGCGACTCTGAAGAAAACATGTCATCTTTTTCCCTAAAGGTAATTGTTAGCATACAGCCTCCATTGGGGACTAAACAAACCCAGTTAATTGTATCCAAGTTTGTGCTGAAATCTAGAGGGCACCTAGTCCCTCCACCTCCGCCTCCCAGAGCAAGTGTTCAACTTGGGCCGTTGCCTGCCTCTCTGTCTGTCTTCCCTCATTTTATGTCTGTCTGTCTCTCTACCTGCCCAACCACCAGCCTCAACCAATGCCTTAAAACCACTGGCCTCTCCCAGCTGTTCAGCCAGCCATGTACTCTACTCGGATTCCTGACTGGCTTGGGGGTCTGACAGCCACATCTGCTACCTGCTCCCAACTCACTTGCAAACACAAGTGGGAAGTGGTGGGAACCCAGGCACGGGGTCAGTACACCTGGGAGTGACTCCTAGCTCTGACCCTGGGTCATCTTAGGCAAATTGTTTCTTTTGCTCTGAGCCTCAGTTTCCCATCTTCACATGGAAGATTGGGCTACAATCCAGTTTCAAACTGTATTTTATGGTTTCAGGGAAATGTGTCGGGGTTATTCCAGCATCTCTCCACCCAGAGCAGTGCTGCTTTCAGCATGTCCTTATATTAGGCTTCTATGGAAGAAGCCATTCAAAGTCAACAGGCGTGATGGCCTGCTGCCTGCCAGCTCTGCTCGGAGCCCAGTTGCAGGCAGCTACAGTCGCAAGCCTGATTTTGGCTGCAAACCCAGATCTTCCAGGCATCTGGGAGCTTCCTCTCAACTTGCTAATGAAACTTACGAACCTGTAAACAAGTCTGCTTCCTGCTTCTGGAAGCAGCTGGTACTGAGGTCATCCCTGGATCCCCAGGGGCCTCCCCAAGCCAGAGGGGAAAGGGGAAGGGGACTCGCAGATCCTTGCAGCTGTCCGTCCATGCCTTAAAAAGACAGGAAGGACAGAAGAGCAAACTTCACGGACTGCAGCTGGCCTCAGGAAGGAGGGCCACCTCATCAGCAGAGAGAGGGAACTAAGTGGCAGGACCACCTGGGGCTGCCCCAGGGACCCGCCCCCAAGGGGGCAGGGCCATCAGCAGGAGGTTACAGAGCACTTCAATTTGCAAACGTGGGCTCCTGTCACTCAGTTTGGTTGTGTTGAATCAAGACTGCCTGGGTGCCAGGTGCTGGGGATAAGGACCAGGTCCCTGTCCTCACGGAGCTCCTGCTCTAGACAGCAGATAGAAGCAGACAGACCAGAAATTTATGGGTCTGTGGGGACAGTAGCATGGGGTTGTCGTGTGGCGGTCCTGCCCTTAATCCTGCCACATTCTGCCTCCCTGGGAATGTGGTAGGTGATCCCTAGAGTTCTGTCAACCTAAGAAAAATGTCCTGATGGCTGTCCTGGCACCTCTAGCCTCTGGCTACCCACTTCAGGGACAGCTTGCTGTCTCCCTAGGGGGCTCAGATAGGTAGAAAAGTTCTTCCCTACTTTGGGTGGAAATGCTGCTTACAGCCCCAGAATTCTGGTCCAGACTGGGGAGAGCAGTTCTAGTAGAAGTGAGTTAAAGCCACTGACACAAGCCCCAGCTTTGGCTGACAAACCTGTGGGCAGAGCCCTGCTGCTGAGATGCTACGTGCCTCAGGGTCCCTTCAGATCAGCTCCTAAGTGGTGACCCTGCCAGAGGGCCAGCTGCCTGAACAACTCAGGAGGAGCTTTGGTGAGTTGAGGATAATTGTTGCTGGCTGATTACCCAAGGGGTAATTCAGGACTGCCCTGCATGTGGTGAAGACGCTCGCTCTCTGCCTCCTGGTTTAGCCAGCTGCTGTCCACACTGCCCCTTCTTCCTTCTTGTCTCTCTGCTGGCCCAAGAATCCCTTCCACCAGAAGCTAGCAACAGATTTAGAAACCCAGAGGGGCATAGGTACCTACCTATCAGTCAGCTTTGCCTCTGGTCCAGGGAACCCCCGTAGTGGCTGGTTCCCCAGGGAGGGGGGTGGACAACGTGACCTCGCAGAGGCTTGTGGGGTGACTCCGAAGATCATAATGCATCTGCTTTCAATTGTTCCCATGTCCAGTGATGGAAATGTGATGTGTATATAAAATTCAGGAGAATCAGAGGCCAAAGGAAAATGGCCAACATTAAGGAAGAGGCAGGAAAAGTGCTGCAAAGGCCCGGGGTGTCAGTCAGTTCACTTAACAATTCAGTGGCAGGGCTTCGGTGAGAACCGGTGTCCTCAGACTGGCGGTCCAGGGTCTTTGCTAGAACAGGAGGAGGTCCCAGGGAGGAGATGGCTCAAGAGAGTCCCAGCAAACATCTTCTAGCCCCTGTCCCACTCTGCCCTGCCCTTGACTCTCGGAAGGCAGAGCCAGCAAGCAGGTCATAACACTAATAGTATGCATAACACATCAGGGGTGGGTCAGAGCCCAGGCTCTACGGTCCGGCTGCTCTCCTCCTCCTGCCGTGCGGTTGGAGTCCTGGCTCCCCACTTAGTGGCAGTGTGACCCGAGGCCATGTGCCCCAGCAACCTCACCTGAAAATAGTGGAGAAGGGGTCGTGGAAAGTAAATCCCTCAGCTCCCAGCAGAGTTAGTGCTCAAAGGTGGCGCTGCTCGGCTTTGCCCTGTCCACAAGGCCTTTGTTCGTTGCAAAGGATGAACTGTCCATGCTGTTGGCAGGGCTGGTGGCCCTTGTGCTTGGGCCCCGGCTGCAGCTCTACCAGTGATCTAAATCTGCACCCCCCTGGGCCTTCGGCTCCTCCCCTTGCCAGGCTGATGTTCGTCAGCATGGAAACACCAGCACATCTTTCTCAGCACGGAGATAGCAGTTCCACAGGGACGTGCTGGCTTTGCTGACTTCTGTCTCCCCTGCACTTAGTGCGCTGCCTGACTTGTGGGAGAAACTCAAGTGTTGAATAAAAATGACCAGATTGTTAAAACAAAAAAAACTTCCTGAGGCCAAGGCCATGAGTGGCCTCCTGACAGCTTGATCCAATGAACGCACTTGACCCTTCATCTTACTTGACTTCTTGGAAGCATTTCATACCCTTGTCCTCTCTATTCTCCTAGAAACACCCTCCTTCCATGGTTTCCAGGACTCTCTACTCCCATGGTTTCCCCCACCTGTCTGACCTCTCTCCTGCCTATCCCCAGGCTTCATTTTTTGTCTTTGTGGTAACTCAAGCAACTTTGGAACCTCCTGTTTCAACCCCGTCCTCCTTTAGTTCCCTTCAGACACACTTCACACCGTACACTCAACATGCTCCTTCCAACCCACTCTTCCTCTTGTGTGACTCTTCCCAGAGAGTGGTCCCACCACCTAGCTCACTGTCTGAGTCCCCAAAGCTGAAAGTCCTGTGGGACTCCCCCCCACCCCTTCCTACCCAGTCACTCTGTGTGGCTCTGGTCCCTCTGTGATCGTTAACTTTGTGTGTGAACTGGACTGGGCCACAGGGTACACAGATATTTAGTTAAATATTGTTTCTGGATGTGTCTGTGAGGGTGTTTCTAGATGAGATCAACATTTTAATGGGCAGACTGAGGAAAGCAGATGGCATATTGCTGGGCATCCTACAATCCATGAAGGGCCTGATTAGAACCAAAAGGCAGAAGAACGGGAAATTGGCACTCTCTCCCTCTCTCTGCCTGACTACTTGAGCTGCACATTGGCCTTCCTCTGCCTTTGAGCTGATACTTACAGCACTGGCCTTCCTGGGACTCCAACTAGCAGATGGCGTATTGTGGGACTTCCCGCCTCCACATTTGCAATTGCATGAGCTGATTCCTTACCATTAATCATCTCTTCCTATATCTATCTCTCTATAGAAATAGATATGTATTTGTATCTCTATGTCTATATCTCCTGTTGGTTCTGTGCCTCTGGAGAACACTAATACGACCTCATAAATATAGAATTCAGTGTTTGGGCAAAAATTTCTCAGTGGTCTCCTTCTCTCTGTCTCCTCTGTCACCAACCTAGCCAATGGCCTCACTACCTCTTGCCTGGATGACCGCAATAGCCTCCCACCTTATCTCTTTGATCTTGTTGAGCCTGTTCTCCATACAACAGGCAGAGAGATTGTTTAAAATATAATAGGCCTAGGTCATGCCCTCTTGCGCCTTAAAGTGCTCCTCAGTGGCCTCCCACTATCACTAGAATGAAAAGCACAACTTTGAGTGTGGCCTAGAGGGCCCTGACTGGACTGGCTTCCTGCAACCTTCTCAGCCTCATCGTGCACAAATCTTTCCCCTTCTGCTACCCCAGCTTCTTCTGTTTCCTTAAAAACATGGCGGCCTTGCTTGCCTTTAGGCCTCCTCACACGTTGTTCTTCTGCCCGGTCTCATCATCTTCCCGTGCTCTTTGCCTGATTGATTTCTACTCATCCTTCAAGCTCTAGGTTGCATATGGTTTCTTCAGGAAGGCTTTCTCTCTAGCCCCCACCTCCAGCCCACTAGACTTCCTCTACCATGAAGTTCTACATACTCTGTTGCTATGGCTTCTCTCTTGCCTCCCCCAGGGGAGGGCCTTTCTAGAACCCCATAGTCTGGGCTGAGGCTGGGACCCTCTAAGGTTGTGGAACACTGTGCTCTGCCAGCACTTACCCTTAGAGGCCCTGTCAGCCCCAGGACCCTAGGGTGATGGGATCAACTCACCCAGCCACTGTGCTTCTGTGGCTAAGTGTAACCAGCCCAACCTGAATGCTACCCAGCTTCCACAGCCTCTATTTTTATAGCACACAAAGCCTGGTAAAACTGAATCCACTGTTATTGGATCCACCAGGCTTGTGATTCATGAAAACATGGTTTGTCTATTAAAAAAATCTTGAGGGAGCACAAACACTTTGTCTCTCCTTGAGGCTTTGGATTCTCCCATCACTCTCCACAGAGGGACCCTGGGAAAACCATTCTGAAGCCCACTTCTCCTCTCCCAGCCCCGGCTGCCCTGTGGGGATCTATGGCAGCTGTCCCAGACCTGTCCACTTGTAGCAGGGAACAATCTTCTCCAGGGCATGGTTTGAGACTGGCAAGGTGGCCCTGTCTCTGCCAGCATCTCAGAAGTCATGAGACCCATCCCCAAGCTTTTCTAGACTGTGTGTGATGTGCTCAAGGTTGGAATAAGGAGCAAAAAAGACTCTTTTCCCTGCCCTGTCACAAATACAGTCTCATGGGCTGAACAGTGCTCCTCCCACTCCCAAGTTCATAAGTTGAAGTCCTGACCTTAAGTACCTAAGAATATGGTTGTTTGGAGAGGTAGGGTCTTTAAAGAGGTAATTAAGGTTGAATGAGGTCAATAGGGTGGTCCCTGATCCAATATGACAGGTATCCTTATAAGAGGAGGAGATTAATACACGGAGGTGTGAACACAGAGGAAAGGCCTGGTGAAGACACAGGAAGAAGGCAGCCATCTTCAAGCCAATGAGAGACACTTCAGAAGAAACCAACCCTACTGACAATACATTTCTGTCATTTAAGCCACCCAGTCTATGCGACTCTGTTATGGCAGCTTGAGCAAGCTCCTGCATGGTGATTGGCGTATGACTGGAGAATAAAATTGACTAATGTATTTTATTTAATTGAACACTGACTGGGAGCCAGGCACTGGGCTGGGTTCTGGGGAAGAACTGGTGAGAAAAAGAGTTATATCTGGCCCCTGCCCTTGTGGAATTAACAGTTGGGCCAGAGAAGGGGCCGGGGCAGTGCTGGGAAGATGAACAGTCAGCACGAAAACAAAAGCAAAGTAACCTCCAGAGACCAGCAGTGCCATACGAGTGGCCAGGGGTCGGACAGTCTGGACAGACCTGGCCTCACATGATGAGGCGGGCATGTCTTCCCTGTGAGGCTTTGGTCAAACGGCATGCCCGTCTGGCCTTGCTTCCCTCAGATAGCTCAGGTCTCTTGGGAGCAGGTTCTCAGTTAATGTGCGGACAGGGCCTGGCATACACTAAGTGCTTAACAAATGCTGGCTGTGATCATTTCCAAGTACACCTCATGGGTCCTCTCCACTGTCCTTCAGTCCCTTCATTCTGTGTGGTCTCAGGCCAGCTGCTCTAAGGGTGTGGTCGTGGTATTGGATGGGGCTTGGGGAAAGGGTGAGAAGAGGGCTCCCACCTTCCCAAGCCCTCATGCTAACTCAGGACCCTAAGTGACTGCCAAGAATGCCAGTTTCTCGCAAAAAAGGGCCTGAAGTTCAAAACCCATATTCAGAGCGTGACTCCATCTGTTTGCTGGAGTCTGCCTGAAGAGTCTTCATTGGACTTCCCAGCATCCCTGCTTGGGGTGAGAATGGAAGCCGAGGCCTTTGGCTGTCATTCTTGGCATTTTGCCTCCACAGCCAATCCTCGAAAGAGGCCCTGAATTTCACTGCCATTGTCTCATCAGTGCCATGGCTTTTCCTATTAAATGGTGGATTATTTCCATTCCTGGGGACTGGCACAACGTTCACCAGCAACTTCTGGTGGCAATATCTCACTTCACGCCAACAGCTGAGAGTGTTCGGGGCTCAGAGCACACTTCCTCCAAGGGGAGGCTAAGGCATCACGGCCCTCTGTACAGTCTCTGATTCTTGCCATCCTCAGAATTCAAGAAGTCAAACCAGGGCAAAACCTGAGTATTATGCACCCCCTACGTAGGGCCTGGGAAAATTTCTGTCTCCCACTTCCCCCCTAGCTCTGAAACCAAGCCGGACATCCTGTTAGCAAAGGACACCTCTATTAGTAACCTGGGATCAGGTGACAGGGAAGTTGTTAGCATGATTTGTGACAGACCTTACTAACCTCATCCCAGGGGGACAGGGCAGGAGATCATTTTACACATATGGGTCAAACTTTAGGACCCAGGACATCTCTGCTTCCTGCTTCTAAACTGGCTTGGGCTGTTTCCTTATCTACAGTCTGAGTTTTGGAAAAAAAAAAAACCAGTTTGGCCCACAACCATCCATGCCCCATGTAAGTTTGGGGGTCAGCAGGGATGCAGGACACAAGTCAATGCCGTTTGCTCTTTATTATTGTCCATTATCTTCTGGTACAGAACGAGACAAAACTTAACGGCTAAACTCAACAATTAGAATAAGAGAGAGAGAGAGAAAGAACTCAGAAGCAAGTTTGTTGTCCCCAGGCTCTGGTCAAGTCCTGACATATTACTGAATATACAGATTTCCCAGCTGACATGGGTCAGCACATGAATACAAGCACAGTTTAAAGCGGTACCAAAATGAATCCATTTCACAGTCATCATGTCTAGAAGCTCAGTTGCACATTGCAGCGTTTCCACTGTCACAAATTCACGATCATAGAGTGAAGTAGCAGGTGTGGTCAGGCCTGGGAAAGTGGCGTCCATAAGGGGAGACAGATTGGGAGGCCAAAGCAGCTGTGGGATCTGTCCCAATCTTGAATGTCTGTGTTAATGCTGGGGCTGGGGCGGGCCCAGGGCAGGCAGGCCCTGTTCAGCGGTCACATATCTCAGTACAGTGGAACAACTGTTGAGGCACTGAGCCTGAGGGGGTGTGCTGTGCTGTTTGGATATCTTTGTCAGAGAAATTCTTGCTTGAGAGAGACTCACCGCCCACAGCCCATGAAAGGAAAAGCTCACGACGTTTTAATATTTGGGGGCGAACGATGGGAGAGGCCAGTCAGCGAAACATCTGCTTTACAGACTATTTAGCAAGATGCACAGTTATATTACTTTAAATTGCAGTTTAGTTCACAATGATTTTATTTCTAGAGTAAATAATGGAGTCGAATGAAAAGCTGCCCGAGCCAACATCCCCACAGCAGAGAGACAGTAAGAGATGGTCCTGTACACGAAGAGCCTCATGTATGAGAATTGCTGAGCCTCAAAGCTGAAGGCACAGTGAAGGGATCCTTAGCATCGTGAGCCTTTTATTTGAAAAAGGTACTCTTTTTAAACTAGATCCCGCTTACTCATATGACCCTGAAGACTGACTAAAGAGGAGAATCTTTCAAATATTTCTACTAAGGAAGAATCGCAGATCCTGTGAATTAACTGAAGTTGTGATTTTTCTCTAAGTTTTGAATTAATGGGCTTCAAATTAATGGGCTTTTACCAGAGTTGCAGGCAGTCTGATTACAGTACTTTTAAATGAGCTAATTATACTGATTAGTATGAGTAGAGTTCAGTGGGGAGGATGTGCTTGTTTCTGAATCGGCACGATCTCGATGGAGCTTCGTCGCTCGTCAAGCTGAAAAGCAGCCTAGACAGCAGCTTTACTGCCCAGCTCCACATCTCGCCTTGAACATGAGGGCACACTGGAGACACAGTACACACACACACACACACACACACTCCCATACTCCCAGAAAGACAGAGCGTAGGTGAGCAAGACAGTCGCTCTTGGTAATCTCTCTCTCTCTCACAAAAGAACAATCTAGAGGCAGTGTTATTTTCTTCTTCTTGTGGGATGCCATTTGGTTGAGGAGATCAACCCCCAGCCAGAGAAGAACCATCTGGCTCCAACTCCTTCACAAAAAAGATGTTTTCCTTTCCTGAGTCCCTCATATTCAGGCAACCAAAAAAGACAAAGTCCACCAAATCAGGCTGATTCCTATTTTCCGAAGCACCCTAAGGAATTCACACTAATGGCAGTGGGATTCGCAAGGAGGAGAAGCCCCTGGTCCCTGGGTCAGACCGCGTGGCTGCATCGCATGTCCTTCAGCCGGGGCACAACGCGGCTGTGCTCGTGCCACACACGCTGGGCACCTGTGCCCTCCACTCATTCTCTTGTGCTGAAAACCCCAGGTGATGTGGAGGAGTGGGGAAGGGACAAGATGGTGATTCTTGTTTTAAAAAGTCTTAAAAAGAGTTTGGTTGAAAACAAGTGACAGTCACTTTCCAAAAAATTGTTTAAAGCCTTTTCTTTTTTTTTTTTTAAATGAAAACTATCTAAATAATTAGCCCCGCCATTCCCAAAGTCAATAGTCACACTTCTGTCCATCGGGGGGAAAAAAAAAAGCAGTAAAAAGACCAGGGCACTCAGATTTCCTTCAGCTGCAGACACCCAGAGACCAGGAGCTGAGGCTGGGGGCTCGGCTCCAAAAGCCACATGTGAGTGGGGGTCCTACAGCAGGGAGGCCCACAGGATGGGGCTGTTTCATCTTCCAAAGCTTTTCATGAGGTGGGGGCAGGAGGTGGCCACTTGGGAGGGCTCCCACAGCTAACCTCGGCTTTCCTCCCTCAGAGCCCTGTCACCAGGCTGCCTAGCCCTGGGAGGTGACAGTCCTCCTTTCAGACCGGAGCCCTCCTGGTACAAATATAGCCGCACACAACGGCTATTGTTTCAGATAAGCACGTGAGAAAAGGCAGCGTGCACATGTGTACACACACACACACACACACACACACACAAGTCCAAAAACAACAAAATGTGGCTACTGCAGATTTAGCATTGTATCAAATCCACGTCCATACAAAGACAGAGTTGGAAAAGATATGTACAGGGCGTTCATAAAAGCCAAATGTGCACCGCGAGGAGTTATGACCATGGTGTACTGTACAGTCTTTTTTTTTTCCTACGATATACTGCAAAGAACATCCCAGAGGCCACGGGGGCAACCCCACGGGAAAGAAAGCTGCAAAGCACCTGAACCACGCAGCCCAGGCTGCCCTCCATCAGGCTGGGCTCCAGCTTTCCACTCGTTCCTGCCACCACCCGGCTGCCAATGGCTGAGCAGCTTGGCGGGGAAGGGTTCACGGGGATCAAAGTGGGCAGGTATCCCCGGGCACCCTCTCTTTGGCTCCGGTCATCGGGGGCCCGCGTCTGGCTCTCTGCTCAGTGGGGAGGAGACCCACAGGGCTAAGCGTCCTCTCCTGTGCTCCCAGGTCACAGACAGGCATGGGCTTGAGGAAATGCCAGGAGAGCAGGGACTGGCCCCCAAGCCTCAGGCCGCCCCAGGTCCTCCAACATGGCCAAACAGGACTGACCCCAGCATCCGTCACAGAAAAAGCAGCAGCCTTCGAGGCCAAAAATGCCTTTGTGAGGAAGGGCGGGAGTGCGGTGCTAGAGGCCCAGAGGGAGGAAAAGAGGAAGGAAGGAAAGGTGGAATGCCACCTGGTCAGCACCTCTGGCATCAGGGAGCTCTCGGGGGAAAGAGGAGGGGACGAAAGGGTCAACTGGCAGGAGACTGACTCCCCAGGTTGAGACTCAACATCAGAGTCGTATGAAGGCCTATGATCAAACTGGTCCCTTATAACCTACATATTTCTAGAAGAATCTTCTGAAGGGCCAACTGCACTGGCTTCCTGATACCTCAAGCATCACACAGGCATTAGCTCTGTCAGCCTCCGGTAGGCCTGTGAGGTAGGGGGAAGGATAGAAAACCCCAGCCACAGGGTTGAGTTGTCCAAGCTGGTGGCCTCGCTGGGATAAGAACACAAGCCTCCTAACCTGAAGCATGTTCCCGGGCAAGTGCCCAGGACTGCGGGGGCCTTGAGAAGTCATGTGCGGCCTCTAGGCAGGGTGGCATTCCAAGAGCGAGGCTCGAATGCCTGCCTGGGAGGGCTGTTTAGACAGTGAGAAGCTCGTCTTCTCAGTGGGTTTTAAACTGCTGTGGTTGCCAATAGACCCTGGCTGTGCACTCTTTTGGGCCCCAGAAAATTTTGCTACATTTTTTTAAAGCACCACAGAGGAAAAGTGGTTTGGTGCTGAGGCCAAGAGGATGAAGGTGGGGGGTGGGGAGGGCAGTGTTGACAGTGTGTTTTGCGTGGTCACTGACAATTAAAGGGCAGGTCACCTCTGCCCCATTGCTGTCCGAAGCCTCACTGAAATGGAGAGTGGACAGCTCCTGAGCCACAGAAAGGGGTTCCTAAAAATGCACTGGCACCTCACAATGACAGCCTTCAGCCCCAGGTCATGGGCTTCCCCATCACCCCCCCCCCAGAGAAATTTCTAAAAAGGGACACTTTCGGATCTTACCCCAAGTAGGCACCATCATGAAGGAGAAATCAGCCATCTGAAAATCAAGTTCATCTCAACACACCTACTCACAAAAAGGAAGGATCCTAAAAGTTCAATGGCAGACAGCACAGTGCTGAGGAGGCCAAGTTTGTGGGTTTAATCATCCTATGGACCAACCTCAGAAGGAGAGAACTCCAGCTTTCTGCCACAGCCTGTACTTCACCCGTTCAAAGGCCCTGGGCTCCAGAGGTAGGGGCATCAGCGGCATCAGTTTTCCAGGAGCTATGACTGGGCTCATGCCAGTGGGTGGCGGTTTTTGCACAGCTGGTGCATGTGCCTGGAGAGCCAGAGTCTGGGAGAGACCAAGCACACTGGAACCAGAGCCACCCTCCAGATGGCAAAGTCCACGCGGGCCCCTTGCTCCATCTCGGGGAGGTCAATCTGCCGGCCAGGCCCTGCCCTCATGCCTCATACACCCCATCCTCCTCCCACGTTGCTCAGAACATCCCTCCGAATCTGGCCCAGAGTGTAGGGGAGAGGGTGTTAGGGGAGTGGAAAGTGGAGTGTCACAGATCTGTGCGAATAGTTTCCTTGGACCCCTAGGGATGGCCCAGGTGATAACGTTTTGTTTTATGGTGTTCGTTATGTTACGACTCTTTTTGTTTTTATTCGGTCCTTGTCCCTGTCCTCAAATGTGGCAAGGACAGGAGTGCAGGGCTAAGGTGGAAATGGGCACTAAAGGACTGGCTTCCCTCCCTCATCTCTGTGGTGGGGCTTCTAGACAAATAGGTCTCAGCCAGCTGTGTGGCCCTGGGGCCCGAACCCACGGACCTTCCGGCCACAATCAACTCAATGCGGCGACTCCTTTGGCATAAGAGAAGCCAGTCCCTGACAGGAGGACGGGATGGCAGGGGTGAGGGGGCTTATGGAAGAGCGAGGTTCTTGGGACTGAGGCTCTCCCCAGGGGTTTTGATGCATGCGTGATCCCTACCCCCTTCACCTGTCTCTGACAACTGACTTCCTACAAATCCACGGTTAGGAAATTATTTGGCAACGAGGAGGCTAAGGCTGTTTTGTGGTGGCACAGTCTTTAAAAAGTTAAAAAGAAAAGAGGAGGCCCCTGTATGAGCCTTTCACACTGGACAGGACACAAGCCCCACTACTTGTCTGAGCCAGGGTTGGCATCGACTATCTCCTCATACTTTGGAGGCGGGTCACTGTAAGAGACACTGGCCTCCTCACTGCTGCTCTCCTGGGGGGCAGTCACCTCCTCATAGGACGGGGGAGGGGTGGCACTGGACAGTCTGGAGAGAGAGAGCTCAGGGAGGTAGAGGGTGCTCTCGAGGCGGACCGTGGTTCTGCCCCCCCGACTGGGCCCCAGCACCACTTGTGGGTGGCCCCCTGTCTCCCGGTGCCCAGAAGACTCCCCCTGGCTATGCACAGTGCCCCGGTAGACCATGACCCGGGGGAGGCTGTGCCCTGCGCGACTTGCCAGGTACCGGTTCTGAGCGTACGAGGGGTGGTGGCGGGTGGCCTTCTGCAGCTGGCACCTCCAGATGATGAACAAAGCGATGACAATCAGCAATGCCACCCCCAGAAGGGGCACCACCACGTACATGGCGTCTGAGCTTTGTGCAGGGTCTCGGACTGAGTAGACTGCATTTGGGTACCCCTTCCAGAACTCCATCTGCAAAAGATGAAGAAGGGCAACTTTCACTTTACATGCAAGAGCTCTGGTCCTACGTGGACATCAGAGCCCTTCAGCAAGGGTGGTTGGCAGCTGCCCCTACCCTGCCTGGTCTGACTGGCCTCTGAGAGCTATCAAAGAGGCCATGGTGTAGCACAGGGCATTATATTCAATATCTTGTAGTAACTTATAATCAAAAAGAATATGAAACTATATATATATATATATATATATATATATATATATATATATATATATATGGCTGAACCACTATGCTGTACACCAAAAGTTAATACAACATTGTAAATCAGTTTAAATTAAAAAAATTTAAATAAAAAAAGAGGCCCTGGAATGTAACAAGGACAAAGGACAACACTCGCAAGTCAGGAGGCCCCAGAGTCAGGCAGATGGGACTCTAAGGATCGGCTGTCTGTTCTTCTAGGGCCTCAGTGGCCCTGCCTTGAACCAGGCTGCCTTTCCTTCATTGCTCCTGATTCGCCTGAGATACCAGGCCAGGGCTGGCTCTTGGGACTCCTGAGGCCGCCCTGCTCCCAGAACCCAGCCCCAGGGCAGTACATGCCGTTTTCTCCTTGTCCTCAAACACCTCCTTGACCTCCTCGTAGCTGCAGATCTCCTCCATGCACTCCCGCTCGATGGTGCCCTGGCGCAGCTCCTCCAGGAACTCATTGGCACGAGGGAACCGTTTCAGGACCGAATGGGCATTCTTGGCCTCCAGAAATACTGAGGAGAGAGCCACACTGAGGCCTGGAATGGGGAGGGGCCCAGAGGCAACTTCCAAGCAGACAGCCCAGGCACAGGGGCGCAATGATGGGAGGAAGCAAGACAGAGCCAGCAGGCCAGGCACCAGCCCAGACACGGCTGGTCCTCGGGGAAAGGGACGCAAGGGCTGGCCTCCTGTGATGCCATAAGGTATCTGCCTAGAGCACCAAGACCCAACCAGACTCAGGCCTCTGCTGCTATGAAGGAAAATGGGGCCCTTCTGAGAGGAACAACAGACATGAGAGACTTTGTCATCAGGGGAAAGATACCCAGCATCTTCTGCCTCACCTCAAAAAGAGAAAATCTGACCCCTTATCATAAGAATGTATTCCTCTTTAAGGCTGATGCCGGCAACCAATACCAAACAGCCCCCTGGGACTCTACCAGGGTGTCATCCGTCCACCTGAATGGCCACCTGTGCTGTCAGATTGCCTGGCACCAACTGCCTGGCCCAAGGCAATATAGTACAAACTCAGGCTGTGGCAGATCAGGAGGCCAGATGCACATGACCTAGGGTCTATTTGCAGAGTCCAAGGCTCTGTGGACTGGGCAGAGACACGGCCAGCAAACGTGTCATTGTGGCGTAGCCACATCTACTTATTCCAAAGGGGAAGTCCAGCTACAGTTGAGCTGGCTGGCATGATGTGGGCCCTGCACCCTCACAAGCCTGAGCAGAGACCCGAGAGGGTGAAAGAAGAGGTGCCTGCCTGCTCCCGCTGCTGCCCTAGACATGTGACGTCCTAGTTCTCACATCCGGCAGCCCCTCTCACTGCCGCCAGGCAGGCGCGCTTCCCCAGGCCCCACAGCCTGCTGCACTAGTTTCTCTCATGGTGGCCCAGGTAGGCGCCCATCTCAGCACATGCTCCAGAAGGGAGCCAAAGAGTTGAGAGGGGAAAGATGTTACCCCGGCCAATCGAATAAGGGCCACAGGAACACCCCAGGGAAGGAAAGCTGGAAGTGGCTTGGAAGGAAAACTTGCCCCTTTCCCGTGAGCCCCTAGGCATGGCCCTTCACCACTAAGCTGGGGGCCCAAAAACCTCACCTGCCATGGTGCTCCTTCAGGTCCCGTGTCTCACTTGCCTGGTAAAAGAGAAAAACAGAGTCATGGTGAAATCATACCCCCAAACCTATAGGGCACCCTCTTGGTCTTGGAATGTGACCCCACCCTTCACCCACACTGGTCAAAAGTCCAAGCGGCACGGTATGGGACAAATCACCCACTGCACAGCCACTCACAGCTCTACCGCTTCTCATTCTTGTCCAAGCTTTCGCTCGGAGCTCCCTGAGGCCCAGCAGAGCTCAAAGCAAACCTTCCTGCTACTTCCTCCAAAAACATATTCTGAGAGTCTAGACCTAAGGGTGGATGCTTTTCTTTAAAAAAAAAGAAAAGAAAAGCTTCTACAAGCTGAGGTTTCTCCTTCCTCCCTGGCTTCAATGAATCTTTGCACTGGAATCTTTTGAGCTGGAAAAGACCTCGGAGAGAAAGGGCACTTATGTGAGGTCAAGCAAATCTGCAACGACAGAGACCGGAGCTGTTTTTGGAACTAATCTTGCTCACAGTGGCAAGTCCCAGATACCTCTAATGACAAGCACGTTCCTGAAACCAAGCAGCACATGTTTAAGAAGCGAGCACTGGCAAAGCATCACATGGCAACAACCGCCACCTGAAAAGTCACGGCCCCAACTCAGGTGACCTGCTGTGTTCATCTTCCCCAGGCAGGATGGCAAGAATCTCCTGAAACAGTCTTCTCTCCATGTCATGTACCAAGACATTGATTGACGTCATCAAAACCAAGCCACTAGTTAGATGGGAGCATTGCCTCTAATGCAAACAATTGTCAGGAAGCTCAGGAATTATCTAACCAATATGCAAACCATGGCGACAGCACACTGCCCCCCACCTACACACACTCTCACTCATGCACACATCCCAGAGCACTGGCCAAGCTGTCCACATCTGGGAGCAATCACCTCACTGCTCCCTTCCCCAAACAGCTCTGGTTTGATGTCAAACACAGGAACAGCGTAACCTGCTGTGTTACCCTTTTCACCTAGGCTACCAGGAAGTTCGGTGTTAACCTTGACCGGGAAGCCCAGGTGCCCTGGAAGCTCAGAGGTTAAGCACATATGCTTCTCCTTTGTGACATGGAATACACTTTTCTACTTATGTTTTCAGTCTCATGCATATTTAAAAGACATCTTCGAAACCTTTTGACCAACAGGTAGAATACAAATCATGAATAAAGTGAAAACTAAAGGAAAAACAGCAAATCTAACAGCCATCTATAGAAACACCATGGTAAGGGAGCCTTTCTCTTTGAACCCCACACCAATCCTACCCAAAACTGTCAATATGGGAATCTATCAACAGATGGGCCTGCCAGTGTGAGAAAAGTTGACCCTCAGTGTTTCTAAGAGAGAAGATGGAATATTCTCTCAAAATCCTGCTGCCATTACAGACCTCAGGGGTTCCCCTGTGGCCAGTGCCAGTCATGTATCTAGGGTGTGGGTGTGACATGCCCAACAGCAAGGTTTTTGATTGAAGGAAACTGGAGCTGTTATGTCAGGGATTGAAACGAATGAGTAAAGACTTGAGTAATAAATGGAGATAGAAAAATCTGTTTCCCTGCTTATCAATGAGAACTGCAGTGTTTTTTTTTTATTTTTACATGGAGAAATTACATAACAGCTTACATATAGCTATGTCTTGTCCCAAGCACAGCCCACTGTGGTATATGCACACCCACACATATCAGAGCCCTGGATGTGTTATCCTGACACCTGCATAAGTCATTAGTTCATTTTTAAGCTCCAAACAAGCCAGGAACTCCCCCAAACCGCTCACAGGCATGGCCCACTCCATTAACAATTCTGTAGCCACCCTCACTGCTGCTGCCGCTACTGCCATAATGCCTCCTCCCCCTCCTTCCCCAAAATTTAGCGCCTGCTTCTTCCCCTATAAATACACCATCAATAGGCCGTTACTATGGTAACAGTGAGGAAGCTCGAGGTCTCCACGACAGAGAATGCTGCTGCAGTCACGCATGTATATGTCCCTCCTGCCCCTGGTGGATACTGTAAGGCTGATTGTAGGCCAGAGGAATTTTTAACCCACTCCCCACAGGAACACAGCTGAATCCTGAAGGCCTGGAGAGGAAGGAAGGCAGGCACTGGCCACCACAAAGACCTTCCTTAACCCCACCCCAGGCTGCAGCTTCCTAAGCCAGCTCTCTGGGACACAGCTCCCAAAGTCCCTGACTGGTGGCCATCAGAGCACATAGTGTCCCAAGACGTGGCCTCAAAAACGCTCCTCGAAATCCTAGCCCTTTCCATTTCCCTCACTCAGAACTGATCACTAGGAAAGGCTCCTGTGATCTCCAAATCTCATGACTCATCAACCCACCTGGTGACACACGGAACTCCCAAATTATGCTCCTACTCAAACTCTGGGCCCTCCTTGTCCCCTTTCCACTCATGCCAGCCCCGAGAGTGTCTGTCCTCGCCCACCGTCGCCCGCCACCAGTGCCCGCCACCAGCGCGCCCTGCCCAAGAACTCCCACTTCTGGCCCAGCAACACTCTTCTCCGGGTCCGCTCAGGAACCCCCAGCGCCTTGGTCGGGCCGGGCCGGGCCGGGCCTCTAGATCCTCCCCCAACAGTGCCCAGCGCCCAGCTCAGTGATCCTGGACACAGAACCGTGCCCTCGGGGCTGGGGCACGCAACCCCAACGGCCTCACCGTTCTCCGGGCCCGGGAGGCGGCCGCCCTGTTTGCGCACGCAGCCCGCCACCTCGCTGCGGCGCCTCTTCCAGCAGGGCCCCTGTCCCCGCCCACCTGCTCCCAGTCGGCCAAGCCCCCCGGCCCAGCACAGCCGTCTCCACCCTCCCTCCCCGCCCCGCTGCCCTCCCGCCGCCCCCGGAGCCCCGTGGCTCAGCCGGGCCAGGGCCGAAGTGCGCCTGGAGCTCCCGCCCCTCGCAGCCGGACGCCCAGGCCCTACCCATTACCTCGGTACCCCCCAGCCCCTGCTCTTCTCTGGGGGCTCCGCAGCTGCCCGCCCCCCACACCCCGCCGCGCCAGGTCTGGCCTCGCGCCCCGCGCCTTGCGCGCCACCCTCGAGCGCCACGACCACCGTGCCCCGATCGCCAGGCCGCGATCGTCGCGCCGCACCGCCCACCGGGCCGCCGGGCCGAGGAGAGGAGAAGGGGTGGGGGCGACGAGAGCGGGCCGAGGGGGTATGGAGGGAGGGCCGGCAAGCTGGGCCGGAGGGGCGGTGGCGCGCACCGAGCACCGCGCGCCCGCGCCCCACTCCGCCGGCGCCGCCCCTGCCCCCGCCCGTGCCGCTGGGGGCGGGGCCTGGCCGGCGCTCCCGGGGCCAGCCGGGGACCCTGGGCCCAAGGCACGGGCCCCATAGTGTCCCCGGGCGCGGGCCCTCGGAAGCCCGGCGCCGCAGCGGGCTCCGGCGGCCGCACCCAAAGCCCGCGCGCCAGGCGTCCTCGCGCAGCCCAGCCCCCCAACTGTCCCCTACCCCGGCTCACCTGTCATTCCGGCCGGCCCGCCCTCAGTGCCAGCCGAGAAAAGAGGGGCGCCGGCCAGCAGCCCTGGCCTGCCTTGTCAGGGCTCCAGCGGGCCTGCAGAAGAAGGGCCGGGTCGAGGCCGCGTTCCGCCAATGACTGGATGACCTTGGCTTCGTCACTTACCTCCCCCTCACCCTGCCCTGGGACGGAGAGCTCCTCTCCTGTCAAATCTGGGAAATGGGGAGAATCTTGCCGCCCTCGCTGGGCTGCAGCGAAATGAAGGAAGAAATGGGCTTGGGAAAGTCTTAAGGCGCCGAAATGGGAGAGGAAAGAATCTTCTGGGCCTGCAAGAGGAGCGCCGGGTGGGGGTGGGGGGCTCTCAGGAGGCCGCGCTGTGGGAGGTTCAGCATGACAGGACAAGACGCTGGTGGCAGAGAGATGACCTTAGTCCGAGGAGAATCGCGGGAAGAGAGAGGGCAGGACAGTTCCGAGGGAATTCAGGGTCTGGTCCGCCAGTCTCCGAAGAGGACGGATGCACCCTGCTGGGTTTTCAGGGCTCTTTTTGTCCTCTGCACCTCTGGGGCCCAGCCTAGCACGGGAGTTGGCGCCCCTCACCCCAATTTGGGGTTGTCGGGGCAGAATAACCCTGAGAAGGCGCCCCTGGGACTACTCCCACCAGCATTCCAGGCAGACAAATACCAGCCTGCCCTGCGAGGTTGGGGAAAATAGGGAGAGCCTCCATCCCCCTTGCTGCTTCCAGTTCAGTTCCAGGGCTGACAGAAAGCAGCCTTGGCCAGGGCAGAGCAGCCCCACTACCTCCTCCCCTTCCCCCTCACCCATTGGTGCTGTCCTCCCCATCCCTGCCTCTGGTTCTCAGCATCCTCCCCTGGCTGGCTTGCCCTCCTGAGGCTGCAGGAGCCTTCCTTGCCCAGGACAGATCCTCTGCACCGTCTCCAATGAAGGCAGCAGGGCCAGCCCCCTGACCTGTGAGGTGGGCTTCCACAAGAATAATCAGGTTCACCTAGGGATGAGAATGGGGCTCCCTTGGGGCCCAATGGGCTATATAAGTTGTAAAGACACCCTCAGGTCAGAGGGCGAGAGCCTGGACCCTGGTTGGTGGGGAAACCGTTTGGGGCTCTTCAGGAACTTACTTCCTGGGTCTCCTAGTCCACCACCATGTCCCCATCCAGACATTAACAATCACTATCTTCACAGATGACTTCACACAGCTTTCAGTGTGAGGCGGAGTCTGTGGCTTCCACCCTCTTCCAGCACCCCCAGCTAAAGCTTCTGGCTCTAGCAAAGCCAGTCTACTTCTAGTTCCCTCTCTGCCCAGAATGCCTTTCCTCCCACTATCAGCCTCTATGCACTTGTATTCATTCTTCCCAAAAAGCTCAGATGATATCTCTACTCTTGAGGTCTTGTGGTATTCTCCACCCTGGCTTGTGTTGACTGTTCCATTCTCGGCTCTCTGTCTACAGAGACTGTACACACGGGGGCTTATGCAGATGTCAAGGGCAGGAAGGATTAAGAACAGCACCTCTGTAGCCTGATGCCTGCTTCAACTCCTGGCAGTGCCACAGATCCGCTCTGTGAACCTCAGCAAGTGACTTAAACTGTCTGCATCTTAGTTTCCTCATCTGTCAGATGAGAGTGATGATAATGGTACCTGCCTCAAACAGTGGGAAGAGGGCAGATGGGATAATCACCACAAGTGTGCCTGGAGCGTAAGTAGGAGCCTAATACATGTTGGCTTTTGCCCAATTCCAGCTGCGTTGTGATTCTCTCTTGGGTTGCACACTTGCCTCCTCTATCTTAAAGCTGGGGACCTTGTCTCTCCATGGGTCCCTAGCATCCGACACAGAACGTCTCCACAGCAGGCTCACTGCATGCCTGCAGAGCTGAGACAGGAGAGGCTGAGTTGCAGTGAGAAGCTGGAGTGGGGGTCAGCCTTCAACTTACCGCTAAGATATTGTCCTCAATACCCTCAGCAACTCTGGCCCCTAGAAGCTTTGGATTCCTCAGAGGGCTTTCTACCTTTCTTCAGGATGGCTCCAGGCACTCTCAAGGACTGGCTGGGGAGGGATGCAGCCTTCTCGCCACCAGCGTCCCTACTTTTAGACTGTTGTCTGAACAATCTCCATCTGCACCAGGATAGGAAGGGCTTGGCCACTGGTTTCTCTGCTTTGGCTGGGCACCAGGCAGTTTGGTGCACTTAAGAGGGGTTTTCTGTTTCCATCTAATTCACAATTCCTTTATAACCTCACCAAAGCTATTTCATTATCTGTTTCCTAGAGAGATGTTCTGTTCTTCCTGGGAACCTCCACTCTGTCTCCTCCATCTCCATCACATTCAATGTGCAGCCCTCTCTTACTCCTGCATTGGTGATCTCAGCAAACACACCTTGGCACACATCAAAATCATACATGTAGGGCACTAAGGATCGTGGGAGGACCCATCTCCCAAAAATATGTACAATAGAGTTGCTAATGAAAAAAAGATAGCAAAAGGAAGATCATAATTCAATAAAAATTCCCAATACAGTGCATGATGACAGACCATCCGCTCCCACCTCATCCAAACTTCTAACCTGTCTCTGTTTCTGACCCAAATCCCATCTGGCAGGACCACCTTCATGGGTGCTGGGCCTATGAAGTTGGACAAGGCCCAATGTCTAGGGGACAAGATGACACAGTATTTTTTAATTTATTTTTTTTAATTAGTCTTTTTTTGCAGGGTGAGGCAATTAGGTTTTTATTTTAATTAATTTATTTTAATGGAGGCACTGGGGACTGAACCCAGGACCTTGTGCATGCTAAGCACATGCTCTACCACTGAGCTATACCCTCCATCAATGGTATTTTTTAATATGGGAGAAATTACAGCATGGTAACGTGTGTGTGCTAATCAGCCAGTAAAGTGGGAAAAATTGATGATGCAGGAGAGAAATGCCCACATGCAAGCAGGTGGGAGAGGTGATGGTGGAGCTTGGAGCAGTTCTCTTCTGATGGTATCCATTTTCTCAGTGAAATGGGAAGCCAGGCCACCAGCTGGGAGTGCGGTGGGAGAGGGATGCGAGCGCTCTGAAATCGGCATCTGGGAGACGGGGAGGCTGGACATTCAGTGGAAATATAACATGATTGCTGGGCTGCATTAAGGGCTCACTTGAGGTATAATGGCCATTAATTTAAAGTGAAATTACTCAGCATGTCTGTATGGTCTTCTCCAGCCAAGTTCAGTCTCAAGGATGCAGATCCAGACTAGGTGGAAAGTTGGATTTTATCAGGTTGAGTTTGGCTCACTGAGTACAAAGAAATGACAGTGGTACACAGGAGTTTCCTGTGGATTCAAGAGAGAAATTATGATAATTGATTATGGATTTTAGGCTGGGTACAGAGGCAAGATGAGGATAGAGTCAGGGTTTGGTGAAAGTGAAAAAACAAAAGCAATAGGATTGTTGGTTGAAGGGTCCTGGTGGTGCTCAAAGGATTGTTGGAGTCCTCGTAGTACTCAGAAGAATGAGCTGTCTTTCAGAGTGTGGGATATAGTGGAGACTGTGGAGGGTGGTGGTGATAGATAAGGCAAGATATTAGGATGTGACAACGGAAGACAGCGGCTGCAGTAGGAAGAATGGAAAGATGATTGGTGGAGAATAAATCTGGACTGGGGGACCAGGGGGTTGAATCATCTATGTGGATGTTGAAATCACCAAGAACACACATATTAAGCAGACCCCTTGAAGCCCTACCTCCTCCCCAACCCTTTCCTCCATTTCTTGGACTCATCGTGAATTTGAGGGGCACCTCATCCCTGAGCTTCACCTCTTCCCAGAGCCTCACCCCTCCTTCAAACTCACTTGTCCTGGAGGTCACCCCACTCGAGCCTATACCCTAGTGAGAGCAACACTCCACATCTCAACCCATCATCCCTTCCCCAAGCCTTGCCCCCAAGCTTCTATTGAGCACCTACTGTGCCTGTTGCTGGTGACATAAGAATGTACCAAACACTTGTTTCCATTCTGGTTGGAGGAGAGAGACTAACCAGCCACAATGGAGAATACCTAACAAGGCAGTTGGTAGAGGTGCAAGGGAGGAAACCATAGTTGAGAAGGGGGATAGGGACACTGACTCTTACCTCATCCTGGTTCTAACCCCAGCCTGGTGGGATTCTCACCCTAGGCCAGCTCATAGTGACAATACGTAGCTTCAATTGCTCCCCTGGAGTCTCCCCACTCCAACCCCTTCACCTCTTCCTTGAAGGAGTTTGACCTCAGAACAGCCCCAATGACAATGTCCCTCATCTATTCCTCAACCTTCAACTGAGCCTTATCATTGAGCATCATCTGTTTCCTCAATTTCACCTTGTCCAGAGGCTTACTTCTTCTGGAATCTCCATGATCCCTGACCCTCAATTCTAGACAGAGCCTCTCCTTAGCTGCCCCTTGAACCAGACCCTATCTGGTCCATGGTCTATTCCTGAACCCTGCCCCAATACCACCACAAACCCACTCAGACTGGACTGCATCTCATGCCTCCCTCTTCATCCTCTCCCAGCTCCCACTCTAGCTCCTATTCTCCATCACTTAAATCACCCTCAGCACCCATGCCTGTCCCTCACTTCATCTTGTATCTTCTCACACCCTCCTCCCTGATCACATAACACAATCTCTAAGCTGCCTCTATATCCATTTCTTACACCATTTCTGGCTACAGGAGAATAAGCCCTGGAGTCAGACTGCCTGGGTTCAAAGTCAGCCTTTCTACTTGCTAACTGTGTGCCTTGGGCAAGTGACTTTTCCTTTCTAGGCCTCGGTTTTCTCATATGAAAAATGGGAATGATCAGAGAGTCCACTTTCAAAAGTCATTGTGAAGACTGAATGACATAACGCAAGTGAAGAGTTTAGCATAGTGCTTGGTTCAATCAATGCTAAGCACACAAATACACTAGTCAAATACACTTGGGCAAATGGTCTGGTGCAGTGGGTGCCTCTGGGTTGATGTCTCTCATCCCAAGGGTGACATTTACCCAAAAAATATGTATACCATCACAAAGGAAGTCCTACCCTCACCAGCACCACCCCCACCCTGGGCTTCGGAACATTTGCAGCAAGCTCCAATTTTTTTCTTCTTCCTTTCTTTTTTTTTTTTTTTTTTGACAAACTCTGGCAGGAGAAGTGGGAAAAAGAGAGGCTGTTGATCTTGCAGTTGCGAGACTAGAGGCATCAAGAGCAACTTCTGCCTCCCCAGCTCCTATTTGACCACCTCTCATCAGTCGGCTCAGGTGCTGAGAATCCCCCTCCATGTGGCCCAGGGTGTGCCCTGGGGGGCCGGGGTCTGAGGGTCCAGGGTCCTGTGAGCTTGAGAACAGCTGAGGAAGTACCTGAGATTAGAGGCTGGTCCTTCTGTAAAGAGGAAGAAAAAGATCCCTCAGTGACTGAAAGGTCTCTGGCACCTCTGCCCTGGCTATGGAATTTCCTCCCTTGCACTGGGCAATCATTTTCCCTTTAGCCATCTGCCCAGATAGTAGAACCTCAGACCAGTATCTCTCAAAGACTGTGATGCACAAGAACCATCTGGGATGCTTCCTAAATGGGAATCCTTATGTCTTGTTCTATATCCCATACAGAAATCGTAGGCCTGATGGGGAGCCTGTGGTCTGCTTGCTTACCGAATATTCAGCACGCTAGTGACTCAGTGCTGTGGATGCAGGGCCCTGGGCAAGGCAAACTTTTAGAAACACTGCTGTAATCTTAACTTTCTGTTTAGGAAGTGCTTCCTGTCTCTCTCTCTCTCTCTCTCTCTCTCTCTCTCTCTCTCTCTCTCTCTCTCTCTCTCTCTCTCTCTCTCTCTCTCACTCACATGCACATGCACACACACACACATCACAGCACAGGACTCCCAGAGGGTGAACTGTAAGAGGAAGCAGCCTGACCTCAGATTTGGGATGTCACGTGAGCAAGCACATAAGGTGTTCAGAAAGTCTAGGAGCCAGCAAGGGTGTCTCAAGACCTGGGACAGGGCTCCTGAGAGGTCTGGATGGGGTTACCTGGGCTGGCCAGTGTGTTTAGGGCTGAGGAACCAAAGCCAGCCTGGCCTGTGGCCGTTATACAGCTCCTCCCACTCCTTTAGTCCAAACACACATACATCCTAAGCCAGGAAAAAATGCTTAATCAGGTCAGGTCCCAAGGACCTCCTCAGCCTCGTGCACTTCACTTCCCCTGCTGCACTCGCCTGGAGACTGTGGGCACTGTGGCTGCCATCACTATCCCTGGCAAGCACATTCCTTTCCTCTCTGGGTACCATTATCACATAGTTGCATCAGCCGTGCTTGAGGGCTCCAAACTCAAGTGCAAACACATTCCTTGCCCTTGACTCAGGATCGGAAGTGGAGTGCCAGAATCATGCTGGCTTTCAGAAGGTATTGAGCCTCCTGGGGCCACTGCCTTGATTGGAATTGTCCACCAAGCATCAGAGTTGCCACCAGCCACCAGCCTCTGGTCTTCAGGAGTAGACACTTCAGAGAAGAGGATGCTGATGAAGGACCCGAGAGGTCAAATAACAGCTGTCGTGGTCAGTGTGGACCTAGCATCTCTTGTCACCCTGCTCAAGCCAGAGGGGCCTCCTTGCTATTCCAGGAGCATCACATGCCTCAGGATGTTTTCTCTTCTTTTTTGCTCTGCCTGAATTTCTCTTTGCTTAAAGTGGACAATGAACGTTTGTTGAGCAGTCACCGTGTACATGTGTGTTCCAGAGGCTTGAGGGCACAGCAGTGTGAACCAAGTCAACTAAAGGCCTTGTCCTCATGGACGTGACAGCAAGGGACACAGACAACACATTAGTAAAGAAGTACAATATAGATTGTATTCCATCAAATCTAAGATGACATAATGAATTAATTGTGACATACAATGCTTTCTTAGCATACGCAATTTGTATTTTGTACTGATGGAAAGAGCTCTTTTAGACTTCATCAGGCATTGATTTTTTATCATAGATCTCTATGGTGCTTACATAAAAAGAAAAATATAAGTAAAATTAACTAGCTAAACTTGCTCACATTCTGAGGCCAACTCTCCTGAGTCGCTTTTTGACTGAGACTTGTGGATGGCAGTTATTTCCCACACAGCATCGTCCTCTGTGCCATCAGGCATGTTGGGGAGGCAGTCTTTCTTTTTGGGATGAGCAGATACTTACTATTACATATAAAATAGATAAATAACAAGGACCTACTGTAGAGAACAAGGAACTATATTCAATATCTTATAGTAACCTATAATATAAAAGAATATGAAAAGGAATATATATGTATAACTGAGTCACTATGCTGTACACCAGAAATTAACACAACATTGTAAATCAACTATTCTTCAAAAACATAAAAATAAAAATAAAAAAGCACCATTTTTTTGGAAAAAAAAATCCTGCAGGCCCTAAAGCAGACTTTGTAATTCCTAGAGGGTAACCCACTTTAGACTCCTGCTTGGGGAATATGGTTCATCTAGCTGATCACATTGGATTAACTACCTTGGCACCACCTCCCCACCGGTCCCCATGGCAATTGATTCCTAGAAGTTAGAGTCTCTCATTCACTTTCCTGTTTCCAGTGAGGGATGGGACTTCCCACCATGCCCCCTCCCCACCTTAGGGTGCAGCTGCCAGCTATCCAACTGCTTGGCTGCAGTATGGAGTTGGCTCCTGTGCAACAGAGCACTCCATATCTTGTGATGCCTGTCACCTGGTCCTTGTGGAATTAGAGAAGCGAGGAGGTGACAGGAGCTCAGGGGGGAAGAGTGGGAAAAGATGAGTTTATTTATTTTAAAAGAGTTTCTTTAAGAAAATATACCTTTCATTTTTTTCTCTCACATAATAAGGGCAATGGTTTCTTACTACATAATTAAACCTTTGCTTATTTTTTTTCACAACAGACTTTTTAAAACTTTTTTTAATTGAAGTATAGTCAGTTTACAATATTGTGTCAATTTCTGGTTTACAGCATAATGGTTCACCCATATATGAACATACATATATTCGTTTTCATATTCTTTATTACCATAAAATACTACAAGATATTGAGGATAATTCCCTGTGCTATACAGTATAAACGTATTATTTATCTATTTTATTTGTATTAGTTAGTATCTGAAAATCTCAAACTCCCAATTTATCCCTTCCCATACCCTTCCCCCTGGTAACCATAAGTTTGCTTTCTATGTCTGTGAGTCTATTGTTGTTTTGTAAATAAGTTCATTTCTGTCTTTTTTTTTTTTTTTAGATTCCACATATGAGTGATAGCATATGATATTTTTCTTTCTCCTTCTGGCTTACTTCACTTAGCATGATCATCTCTAGATCCATCCATGTTGCTGCAAATGGCATTATTTTATTCTTTTTTATGGCTGAATATTATTCCATTGTATAAATATACCACTGCTTCTTTATCCAGTCATCTATCGATGGACATTTAGGTTGTTTCCATGTCTTGGCTATTGTAAATAGTGCTGCTATGAACATTGGGGTGCATGTATGTTTTAAAATTAGAGTTCCCTCTGGATATATGCCCAGGACTGGGATTGCTGAATCATATGGTAAGTCTATTTTTAGTTTTTTGAAGAATCTCCATACTGTTTTCCATAATGGCTGCACAAAACTACATTCCTACCAACAGTGTAGAAGCATTCCCTTTTCTTCACATCCTCTCCAGCATTTATTTGTGGAATTTTTAATGATGGCCATTCTGACTGGTGTGAGGTGATACCTCATTGTACTTTTGATTTGCATTTCTCTGATAATTAGCGATATGGAGCATTTTTTCATATGCTATTGGCCATTCATATGTCTTCACTGGATAAATGTCTGTTTAGGTCTTCTGCTTACTTTTGGATTGGGTTGTTTTGTCTTTTTGTTATTAAGTTGTATGAGTTGTTTATATATTCTGGAAATTCAGGTCTTGTCGGTCGCATCATTTGCAGATGTTTTTTCCCATTCTGTAAGTTGTCTTTTTGTTTTGCTTATGGTTTCCTTTGCTATGCAAAAGCTTATAAATTTAATTAGGTTCCATTTGTCTATTTTTGTTTTTATTTCCATTGCCTGGGTAGACTGCCCTAGGAGAACATTGCTAAGATTTTGCCTATATTTTCTTCTAGGAGTTTTATGGTATCTTGTCCTATGTTTAAGTCTTTAAGCCATTTTGGATTTATTTCTGTGTATGGTGTGAGGGAGTGTTCTCACTTCATTGACTTACATGTGGCTGTCTAGTTTTCCCAACATCATTTGCTGAAGAGAAGTTGAGTTTAGATGAGGCCCCCTCTCCCCTCTCTGTGTTACTTCCCAACTCCTGGTTTCTTTCCTTTAGAGCATCTGCCACGTGACATTTTCCTGATTCATTCATGTTTCCTGGTGGTCTGTCTGCCTCCCCTACCAGCTCCTCTCTAGCCTCAGCTCCTTCCCGCCTTTCTCATCTCGCTTCCCACCACATAGCCTAGGAATTGCACATTTTTTGGCACTTCTGATTATGAAAGTAATATGCTCCTGTTGTGGTAATTTTAGAAATAACCACTCACAATCCCAGTGAAAGCTATTATTAAAGTTTGTATATATTGCCTTCCTGTTTTTCACTCCATAAATTCAATTTTACATCATTCAGTTTAAGCAATGCAAAGATTTTTTTTTAAATTTACTTTGTTTTTTACCTGAATCTAAAAGTCATAGTATGCACTTAATAAAATCGTGAAGGCAACATATACATATATAAAATGGAAAGTTAAAAATCACCCATAATCTTATCATCTGGTGAGAATCACTTTAGTATTTGGGATCTATACTTCTGTATGCTTTCTTTTACTACTTTTCCCCCCTTAACAAGATTTCATGATCTCGTGGACATCTCTCCTTGTTAATGTGAGACGGAGCATGACTGAACCAGCACTTATCTCCTTCTTTCCCATGTCTTCCCCAGTTCCTATTGTTTTCTTCCCATTGTAAGCAACGCCATTACAGCCTCACTGGAACACACATCCTTGGCATTTGACCACATTCTTCTTTTGCTTTTATGCTGGCAAAAGTCTTCTCCACCCTCAACATTTTTTTAAATGATACCGTTCTCCATTTTTATGTTTTCGTTAGTCAACATGTAAATTTTTAATCGGTCCAGAATTGAATTTGGTTGAATACCTAAGCTAGGGATTAGCTCTATTTTTCTAATTGTTTAATCTCTTTGTGGAACACTGTCACTTCTTCATAGAGGATGGAGAGAAAGAGTGGCTCAGGGGATTTAAGCCCTTAGCATATCCATTAATCACCCCCTCAGCATTTATTTGATATGGGCAATTAACATTCCCTCAGACTTCAAGAATCACCACCTTTACGGACAAGAGGGCCACCCTGAAGATTCATCTCTAAAGCAAGTCCGGAGCCACAGCTATGCCACAGGCTGAGGTGCCAGTCCTACCATGCCTTTCTTATATATCCTTGGTTCTGCTTCTGGTATAATCCATTGCTCTAACCCATCTCCTCCTATGCCAGTTACACATTGTTAAGACCAGTGTAGCTGAACACACCTGTAATATAGGATGCGTCAAGTCCCTCTCACCCTTTGCGCCCAATTATATCCACTTCATTCCCCCCATAACTCCATTATTGTTTATTTATTCTTCTATCAAAACTCTGGAGTAGTTTCATAAAATTACAAAAGGAAAATAATACCTTTGATATCATGGTTGGAACTGCATTACATTTATGCATTAAACTTGGGGAAAACTGATTATCTTTCCAGTATAAATCCTGTTAATCAAGCTCATGGTGTTTCTCTTTATTTTCTTCAATTTTGTGTGATGTTTCTCAGCAAGGTTTTCTAGTGTTGTTCTTATAGGTCCTACATATTTTAAGATATCTTATGTGTATATATATATATATATGTATAACATATATATGTTAACATGTAATATATAATGTTATATATAGTATATTGTGTATATTAAATATAACATATATTTATTATATATTAACATATATCATACATATATGTATATATGCTATATATGTATGTATGATACATATATATATAACATATATATGTATGATATATATATCATACATATATAGAATGTGTATATATATATAATTATATATATATTTATATAAATATATATATGTATATATTTGTTGCAATTGTCAATGGGATCTTTTTTTCTGCCTAGTTATTGTCGGTTTGTCAGAAAAGTGGTGATTTTGGTAAAATTATCCTGTGTCCATCGGTCTTGCTACAAACGTTCTTTATTTTAACATTTTTTTTATTGAGTTATAGTCATTTTATAATGCTGTATCAAATTCCAGTGTAGAGCACAATTTTTCAGTTATACATGAACACACATATATTCATTGTCACATTTTTTTTCACCGTGAGCTACCACAAGAACTTGTATATATTTCCCTGTGCTATACAGTATAATCTTGTTTATCTATTCTGCATATGCCTGTCAGTATGTACAAATTTTGAACTCCCAGTCTATCCCTTCCCACCCTCTACCCCCATGGCAACCACAAGTTTGTATTCTATGTCTATGAGTCTGTTTCTGTTTTGTATTTATGTTCTTCTTTTTTTTTTAGATTCCACATATGAGCTATCTCATATGGTATTTTTCTTTCTCTTTCTGGCTTACTTCACTTAGAGTGACATTCTCCAGGGACATCCATGTTGCTGCAAATGGCGTTAGTTTCCAAGTAGGTGATCATAGAATTTGCAAATAATGATAAATATGTCTTTCTTTCCAATATGCCTCCCATTTGTTTCTTGTTCTGATCCCACTGAAATGTCTTGTCCTTGGCTTTCATGGCCACACTTCTAGGGACTCACCATGCATATCCATGTTTCAGTTACCATTGGTTCAGATACATTTGTTATACTATGTTGAGGAAAAATCCTTTTCTCCTTCAATCACTTCTGTTTGTTATTTTAATCAGAAATGGAAGTTGTATTTTATTAAATAACTTGTTTGTTTGCCATATTTTTTAATGAGTAAGAATAATTTCATTTGTATGTATGGAGGTTTCAAAATGTTTTTCAGGGAATTGGAAAGAAGTTGTTTCTATTTTTCATCATTGTAAATAATGTCTCAAATGAATGTCTTTTAAAAAATAAATACGCATCTTTTTTCTTACATGAGCCAAGAGACGAGTGACCAAGATAATCAAGCATTGCCTGTGGATCTGGTATTGGGGTTGGTGTTTCATGTCTTCTGGTCTTTTTGATTCATCCATGCTTGAATTAGCTGGGGAAAACCTCCAGCAGCTAAGTTTTGGTGAACTTTAGAGTGAGTAGGAGGTAGTTAACACAGACAGAGCAGTCTAATTGTTCTCTTTTAGACTTCTATTCATTTTTCAGCTTAATTCAGCTCAATAAATAACCACTGAGTGTTTCTTGTGAATCAGGGATGATGTGGATTAAAAATAGATTCTACCCAGCTTTTAACTTTAAGGGTCTCTAGGTCACCATGTCCTCATGTGAGTGAGAATATGCATCTATCTCTTTCTTAAAAGTAGAATTATGGGTCCCTAGCAGTAAAAATTAGTTAAAGAATATGAACGTTTACAAGTTCTGATTCTGAAGAGCTGAGTTGCTATACAACAAGGTTCTTCCGAATCTTAGTGCATAAAAGTATTCATTTCACCTTAACTTTGTCAGCAAGAAATATTACAGTTTCATTTTCTTTGCAAAATTTATTACAATATTTCATTGTTTGAGTTTATATTTTTATCATGCTTGATTTTTCACATGTTCACTCACCATTTTCCTTTTCTTTTCTGTGAATTATCTGTGTGTTCTCATTTTTCTGCTGCAATCTGAGTGTTTTTCTCATGGATTAACATATGCTTTTTGCAGGTATTCACACACTTGTTTGCCTTTTGTTTTTTTAATAGAGGGACTGGGGATTGAACCCAAAACCTCCTCGTGCATGCTAAGCATGCACTCTACCACTGAGCTACACCCTTCCCCACCCCGCCCCTCCCTTGCCTTTTATTGTTGCTTATCTTTTTGTTTTTCCTTTGTGGTTCCTTCCATTTCTTTTAAACATAGAAAACCTCATCCATCCAAGGATCAGAAAGATATTTGATATATTTTTCTCTTAGGTTTTTTTTTTTTATGGCTTTGTAGTTGGAGGCTAAAATAAATCCAGAGGCCTAGAAGAGGTGGAAGCTCATAGAGTTAGGTGGGCTATCCAACACTTCATGGCTCCTGGGCCATTGCTGTTGAGGTTTCCTCTCCCTGTAATGTCCACCATTCCCCCTTATCCAACTGCTGATGTTCACTTGGAGCTAAGATCCAGTGGAAGCCTGCACAGAAGCTCCCCTTCTAGCTAGAAAGGGTCTTGCTGTCGTTTTTACCTCCTTCCAGCCAACCACCGCATACTTACATCAGAGCATCTCCATTTCTTTCACCTTTTCCTCAGTGTACATATAATGCTTGTCCACCCCGTTTCCTGGCTTCTGGAGAGAGTGGGGAACCAATCTTGGCTCCCATTCTACGAAACTTAGAGTTCAGATGTAGGGGCAGAAGTTAATAGTTTTTTATTCAATATGTTTAAGTCCATATATTCACTTCATTATTCAACAAAATAATGTATAAGTACACAAGGAGATAATTTGTGTTGTTGTGTGAGTTTATGACAAGGGAGGGGATTTTAGCTAAAATAACATGGTAAGATTAGACCAAGAAACAATAGGCATATATATTGAAAATGATACATTGCAAAGCTGTATCATTATTTGCAAATTCTATGATTGCCTGCTTAGAAAGCTAAAGGTGATTAAGAAATCTTTTTAGCAAGGCAGATGGATACAAGACAATTTTACCAACAACAGCAACAACAACAACTTTATTCATCAGCAATAACCAGTTAGCAAATATAATGGGAAAAGCTCCCAATCACACTTGCAACTTCCGCACTCAGGAAGAGATATTGAAACTGAGACCTAAAGGGAGAGATGGAGTCAGCCATGTAAGGGGGTTGAGGTTAGGGGATAAGCGTTTCTGGCAGAAGCAATAACAAGTGCAAAGGCCCAAGGCACCAACATGTTTGACATTCAAGGCCCTTCAGGGAGGCCAGTGTGGTTGGGGCACGGTGAGCAAGGGGCAGGGACAGAGAGAGGAGATGAGTTCAAAGAGAGGGCAGTGGCCAATCTATACAGGGCCCTAGAGGACTCTGCATGGGACTCACGATCTTTCCGAGTGCAATGGAATGCATTGGAGAGTTTTCAACAAGCAAGCAACATGATCAGTTTTATATTCTGTAAAGAGCACACCAGATGCTGTGTAGGGGATGGACTATAGGAGCAAGAATGGAAGTAAGGAGACCAGTGAGTAAGTCATAGGAGGGAGACATGGAGAGATGGTGGTGAGAACCTCGGGGGTGAAGAGCAGTAGATGGAGTCCAGATAGATTTGGGACGTAGAGCCAACAAGATGTAGCTACTGAGCGGATATGGAGGGTTTAGAAGAAGGAAGTAGTTAAGGCTGATCCCAAGCACATGAGTACCACAAACTGGATGGCTGTCTTCATCAACTGGGGCTGTCCTAACAAATACCACAAGCTGGGGGGCTTAAGCAACAAACATTGATTTTCTCACAGTTCTGGAGGTTGGGAAGCAGACCAGGGTGCTTGCTGACAAATTTGGTTCTCAGTAAGGGCCCTCTTCCTTAGTTGCTGATGACAACCTTTTCTCTGTGTCCTCACGTGGCCTTTTCTCTGTGTGAGAGCAGTGAGAGAGGAATCTCTCATGTCTTTTCCTCTTCCTATAAGGATACCGGTCCTTTTGGATTAGTTTCCCACCCTTATGACCTCATTTAACCTTAATTACTTCCCTAAAGGCCTCGTCTCCAAATACAGTTATGTTGGGAGTTAGAGCTGCAACATATGAATTGAAGGGGTCAATAATTCAGTCCACAACAGTGTCTTAAATAAGAAATGTATTATCTCACAACTCTGCAGGCTAAAGGTCCAAGATCAAAGTGTGGGCAAGATTGCTTTCTTCCAAGGGCTGTGAGGAAGAATCTATTCCAGCCCTCTTCCCTAGCTTCTGGGGGTTTGCTGACAACCTGTGGCATTCCTAGACATGTAGAAGCATCACCCCAATCTCCACCTCCATTTTCACATGATGTTCTCCCTGTGTGTGGGTCTGTGTCCACATTTCTCTTTTGTATAAGGACACTGGTCATATTGTATTACAGAACCACTCTACTCCAGAATGACCTCACCTTAACTAATCACATCTACAATGATCCTATTTCCAAAAAAGATCACATTCTGAAATACTGGGGGTGAGGACTTCACCATATGAATATTTGGAGTACACAGCTCAGCCCATAACACCAGATTTCTTACTTAGAGAACTAGGTGAATGAGGGGTTCCATCTACTGAAAGAGGGAAGACTACGGGGCAAGGAGACTTGTGGAGGTATCAAAAATTGTGTTTTGAACATTATTAGGCTTGAAATGCCAATTAGGTATCTAAGTTCAGGGGTTTAAAGTGGGCAGTCGCATATATGAGTCTGGTTCAGTGAAGAAATGTGGTGTATGTGTGTGTGTAATTTAAAGTTATGGGACTGAGTGGGGAGGGTGTAGCTCAGTGGTTGAGTTAGTGCTTAGCATGCATGAGGTCGTGGGTTTAATCCCCAGTACCTTCATTAAAATAAATAAACATACCTAATTACCTTCCCCTTTCAAAAAATAAAGTTATGAGACTGGATGTGATCACCTACGATGTGAAAGGAGGTAGAGAAAAATCCAAGACCCAAGTTGAGGAGTTAGGAGGAAGAACCAGCAAAGGAGAGTGAGAAGGAGCAGCCAGTGAGCTAGTAGTTGGGGAAATGGAAGGGAGGGGTCATAGAATCCCACAGAAGGGAGGTTTAACAGAAAGGTGTTGTCCAGGGAATCAACACCGCTGAGAGCTGGAGTAACACTAGGGCAGAGAAGTAAAGAGTGAACTTGACAATACGGAGTTCATAGGCAATCATGGTAAAAGCTATTTCAGTGGAATGATAGAAGCTGAGGTTGGGTTCAAGTGTGTTGATGACCACAATGGGAAGAGAGAAGAATTGAAGACAGTACCTGCAGACAAGTGAGCAGAGAAATGTGGCACTTTCTGGGGAGGGATGTGGGAATCAAGAGATGATTTTTTTTTAAGATGGAACTATTACAATATGTTTGCATGGAGATGGGACTGGTCAAGTAGAGAAAGGGAATCCATCGATGCTGGACTGAGGGGCAAGTGGGCAGGAATGGGATCTAGAGCACAGAGAAAGCATCAGCCTTGGAAAAGAGAAGGGAGATGTCCACTGTTTTAGCTTAAGGAAAGGAGGGAAGGTTAGTTATAGAGGAAGGCAGGTTAATATGCTTGGTAATGGTATGATGAGGGGATTTCCAGTCCATATGTTCTAATTTCTAACTTGAATATGGATAAGACAAGCAGGAGGGAAATGGGAAGACATGGGGACTTTGAGGAGCAAGCAAATGACCATTCTGAGGCTGGGACTGGAAAAACAGAAAACACAGAAGTCCTTCTGAGCAATGAAATGTGCCTGGGTGAGGTTGGAGGTCATAAATCTATAGCGGCACACAATCTACCAGCTTGTGTGATTCTCTCTAGCAACACAGAGATGCTTAAGTGCAGACACACACAGCACAACTAGTTGTGTTCATCTAAGGTTGGGGATTTGCCAGTCAATTGTGAACAAGAGCAAGAGAGGACAGAGAGTGGTTATATAAGAGATCACTGAGGGCACTTGGAGAGCAGAGAAGGGAGACATACCAGGGGAGCTGACCAACGGCTGGATTGAAATCTTGAGAGGAGGATTCTTTCTGGCATAGAGTCTGGTCCAGTGTCAGTGCTCAGGAAATATTAATTAAATTGGCCGCAAGGGAGGACACTGAGGAGCTGCAATCCTGCAGTCATACACCAGGGGGCAAGAGACGACAAGAAATGAGTCTGACCAAGCCCCGCCTAAAGTTTGGGGGCTGTGTGGCCAGAGCTCCAGTGACCCTCCTGTCTGCTCTAAGCTTTCCTAGGGCCTGGGGGTAAATGATGCTACCCAAGCTGGAGTCTACTGTAGGTACCACTAGGGGGCTGGTGGTAGTGCGTAGGGCAGGAACAGAAGAAACCGTGAACTCTAAGACAGAGATAAGGGACCGTTCTTCACTCATACCTGTCTTGTGCTCCTGGTCCATGTCTGGGCTCTGGGTGATGCTCCAGCCCTGAGTGATCACAAGAAATGGGCTCTAAGGTACAAAAAACCGGTGTCAAGAAGCCCAACCTATGTGTTGGCCCTGAGGAACCATCAAACCTCCATCCTGAGGCTACTACCATGGTATACAGCCTCATAAGCTGGCCCCAACCTAGAGTTACATTCCCAGGGCCTGGAAAGGTATTTTGTTGAAGCAAGAGCCTGTGAAGTTTCTGGAGGAGAGGAGAGAGGTCACTGCTGAACACATGTTCCCTGATGCTACCTATATGCCCAGCCCATGTTGGGAACACAAAGCCATGTTGACTACCCAACCATCTGTTCATTCATTCACTCCCTCATTCTGTCACACTTTCCTTGCCCCCTCCTGCATGTTAGTAGAGGAAACAGACAATGATGCCCAATAGGATAGACCGGGGAAAGGGAGGAGTCGAGACCAATGTCTATTAGCATAGGTGACTGAGAGGATGAAGGTACCTGTCCCTGAGAGGGGAGCTGGTTTCTGGAGATGCTGAAGAGCCTGTTTTTGGCTACATTGACACTGAGGTCCCTGGATGACACCCACAGGGAGACATCCAGTATGCAATTGGATCAAAGGGTCTGGAGGCCAGCAGGGAAAGCAGGGGTGGGGTACTGGGATTTGAAAGTCATGATCACTTCCTAGGTGGGGACTGGGGATGGGGAAGGGAAAATGCAGTAGTCAAAGGTGGAGGTGGTCTGAAGGGTAGCTTTGAGGGGGCTGCTGTCCTGGGCGTGCTTGTAAGTCACACAGAAAGGACCCAGTTGGACTGTGGGCGGGGGTGAAAGCAGCAAGGAGGGGCAGACTCTGTAGTGTTGCCCATCCTCTCAGGCACCAGGAACTCCCTCTGTGCCTTCATTACAGCCGAGGAGAGGGCACAGGGGCCAGGAGGGCAAGGGACAGACTGGTATTTGTTTGCTCATTCGTCTATTGGTTCCTGGATTCAGGAGGGCACTTGGGTATGGCTCCACTCTGGAACAGGCCTCTTATCCTTGCCCCTATGTTCTGGAGAGTCCACAGAGGCATGGAGAGGTAAAATGATTTGCCCAGAGTTTCAGAGCCAGTGGACATCCAATAGAAATCTAGAAGTTCAATGTCTTGCCTTCCTCGGCACCACAACCTGGATGGAGGAGTATTACTAAACCGGGAGTCACGTCTCCTCCTTAGGTCCCCTGCTGTCCAGACACCCCTCTATGTATGCAGCCTGGCTTTTCCGGCAGACCACGTGCTCCAAGGTTTTGGGTATAAATCTCCCTGGGAACCAAGCTCTTCCTGAGCCCTGTTCTCAGCTGAAATCATGCCCCACTTGGGTTGAACTTCCAGCCCCTCTCCTGCCTACATTCCCCCCAGGCTGGCCGGCTAACCTCTAAATAGATTACACAAACGCTTGAATGCATGATTCTAAATACTGCAATTTGTCTGTCCTGTCTGTTGACCTTTGCCTCAAGGCCTTTGACATGTTTTGATTCTCCAGGGTTGTGGGTTTTGTTTCATCAACAAAGTGACCATGAGGTTAATTACTCTTTGACCTCTGGGGTCAGGGTCTCCATCTGGGCAGGAAACAGCCCTGGCTCCAGGAATTTCTGGCCTCTTGGCATTTAGTTGTCACCACCAATTCCCCCTGAGCACCTTTCCCCATCTCCCTGCAGTGTCCCCGCTCTGCATGTGATCAAAGGGACTGGCCAGTGCAGAGCTTTGTGCTTCATGACTTACATGCCCTGCCTTCTCATCCACCAAATGCCTCCCCTCAGTCCCATAAGAAAGTGGCAATTCTCAGGGCCTGGACTGTACCCCGACTGCAGGTTGTCCACACCATCATCTCCGAGTTCCTCCCTGGAAGATGGCTGAGGAACGTATAAGGTTCAGAAGCTGAAGAATGCTTGTACTTGAGCTCAGTAGAAGACGAGCAGAGGAGGAAGGCTTTCCTGGGGCCTGCAGCTGGGAGAGTGGGCTACCTTTTGGCCCCAGGGACGGCCTGGCCCCTCCCAGCTGCTGGGATTTTGCCCCAGAAGACTGGAGGGCGTCACCAGCTTGACTTCTTGCCTGAAGATCCTGCCTCAAGCCACTGCTTTTCTTTGTGAAATGTCTTCCAGGTGGCTGGTAGAGACATTGGTTAGAAAGACCCTCACTGGAACATCTGCAGAGGGAGGCTCAGGTAGCGAGGTGTTGCGTTATGGGGCCCCCACATCCACTTGCTGAAACTCAGCCTGGAAGAAGCAATGCCACATGTGCAGCAGGAGCTGGGCAGAGACACAAATGCTCTGAGTGATGCCCAGGTAGGGGTGGGTGGAGATGGAGCCGAGAGAGACTTCCAGCTCGGCTCTGCCTCAAGGCCAAGAATTGGGAACACAGAGATAGGTCAGAAGGACGTTCCTGGTGTAGAGAAGAGTGACAAATCCTCGAGGGCAGAAAAGCCAGGGCTCTTGTCAAACCCAATGGTTCCTGGAGGCTGAGGGCAGAGTGTATGAAGGGCAGAGGGCCATGCTGGGGTGGAGGAAGGGTGAGGCTGGACCACCCAGGCTGAGAACTGGGATTTGATTTGACGAGCAATGCAGAGCCATTCAACACTGTTTTGCTCACCCAGGAAAACAGGAAAACACTCCAGTTATTTCCTGTGCCTTATGGCACATTTCATTGGGTTCCAGTTAGAAACTAGAGTCTCCATTATGGCTGTTGGGGCCCTTTTGAGAGATGGGGATAGAATTTGCTGTGGTCTTTCCTGAGGTGAGAGACATGCTCCAGTCTTGGAGGAGCCACTTCTCCTCTCACCCTGGTACCCTTCGAGGGCAAAGCTCATGCCAGCCAGGCAGCTGGGGTGAGCGTCAAGGCCACAGCGGTCCCAGAAGCTCTAAGCCCCCAGGCCCACCTTACCCCCTTGTCCTCTGCCCAACCTTTCTCCCTCAACCTTTCCTTCCCAGGGAATTTGGCAGACGTGAGCAACACTCACAGCCCAGAACGTTCTGAGTCTGCCCTCCCTTTCACTGTCTTCAAAGGACTTGGAACCCTCAAGACAGCACAGGGGGCATTTGCATTGTGGTACTGGGTCCTGCCGATGCAGGCGAGGAAGAACATGGACTAGGGCTGGGGTTTAATAACTCTTCCTTCTTTATTATCAAACTCATTTGGGAACAGGAACATGTATAAATTTTTGATGACATAAAAGCCACATGAATATTCAGCTGCTAGGTCTGTGCTTGGAATGTTCTATCACGTCCAGACTGAGTCCTGCTCAGTGAGGAGGTGGTGCTGCCCACCTGGGGATAAGCTGATGTGCGTGGGGGTCACGGCGGCTGTGTCTGGAAGCTTGGCTGAGTGTCACAACAGGGACACCTCTGTCGTGTTCTTCCAACTTCCTCCGCCCTATCAACCCACCAAGGAATGCAATTCTTGTCCTTTTCCAGACAGCGCATGCCAATTTGGCTTCGTGCTGGAGGAGCAAACAAATCCACAGCAAGCCCGCATCAGGTCTTGTGAGGTAATGGTAAGGCAACGATGCTCAGGTTCAGAGGCTGCCCGCTATGAATCTTGGGGCTGCCAATGGCTGTGTTGAGGGAAGGACAGTCAGGGTCTGGGGTCTTGGATCTACCATGTCTGGGCCCCCTTCTGCTGTCAGAGCCCTGTGCCCATGAGATTTCGATGCTCTGGCCACTCTACCTCTAGCCACCCCTCAAGGGCAAAGCTGGTGAGGGCCAGGCAGCTGGGGTAAAGGTGAAGGTCACAGCTGTCCCAGTAGAAGTGTGTAGCAAGGCCAGGGAACTCTGGGGATCAGCAGCCCTCATGTCCCAAACCACATGCCCAGCAATCAAGTAGTGTGTGGGTCACTGTGCTCAAGGCCTGAGGCAGAAGGCCACTGCTTCTCTGAGTCCACCCTGGAAGGACGGCCAAGTGGCCAAGGCTGAGTGATGGGAGTGAGCATCCTGGGAGCAAGGCCTGCTTTGCCTTGGATTCTCCCTTCCAGCCCTTTACCCTGGGATCTGTCTGCCCTTGGGCTGCTGGAGGAGCCTCTCTATCTCACTTCGGGCTGGTCAACCCTGCCCCTCCTAAAACCCCAGTGCAGACAGCTGTCTCCCAGGCTACAGTCATCAGGAGACCCTTTGGAGCTGGAGGGAAAATGAATGAAAAGATAAGTGCCAACCAGCCCAGTTAAAACTACTGGTCAGCCCAGGCAGCCAAGTCTAAGATGTTGGCTAGGAGTCCCAGGAATGCCTCAGAGCAGGGATTGGGCCAGAACAACCTGACTTGGGGGGCTGAGCTAGGAGCTAGGCAGTTGATTGAGACAGAGCCATGGACTCCCCAGCTCTGGACCCTTGTCTGAAATCAGAGGGTGATGAAGCCAGAAGTTAGGCCAGATCGGACAAATCCTGACCCAGGCACACTGGAAATAGAGAATTGAAACAAGAACCCCAGCTGAATGTCTACAGCCTAGTCAGCTTTTATAGTGCCTTTTCAGAAAGCTCTGTGATTCCATTTACATCATCCGTTCTGGGAGCCAGGTAGCAAAGGCTTTGCCTCCTCCTCCTCCTTTTTTGTCAGACTGAGAAACTAAGCCCAGAGAGCTTCGGTGACTTGTCCATGGCAGAACGGGGCCTCAGCTGCATGTCTTGGGAGTGTTGTGTAGATGGGGGTGGTGGGGGCTTCAACAGACTTTTCTTTCTCACAGTTCTAGAGGCTAGAAGTCCAAGATCAAGATGCCAGCAAGGTAGGTTTGATTCTGAGACCTCTTCTACTGGCTGGTAGGAAGCCCTCATCTTGTGTACAGATATGACTGCCTCTTTGTGCACACAAGGTGGGAGAGGGAGCAAGCTCTCTGTGTCTCTTCTTACAAGGGCACTCATCCCACTATGAAGACCCCACCCCCATGGCCTCATGTAAACCCGATCCCCTCCCAAAGGTCCCACCTCCAAAGACCATCCCACTGGGGGGTTGGGCTTTAACATATGAATTGAGAGGACCCATTCCATCCATAGCACCTGGTAAAGATCAGGTTGCCTTAGGAACGTCAAGCTTCTCCTGTGGGTATGTGGCCTCCTTGCCTCCTTCACTTGAACTTGCTTGGATCTTCCTTTGCCTTCTTCCAGCAATGGTTCATCACTTTAAGACTGACATTCCAGGCACACAGTGAATTTGGGTTAGGTTATCCACACACTCCCTACCCCTGCTTCCCTCCCTTGTGCAGACAGCTGGGAAGATGCTCTTTTGGGGGCTTGACCCGAGAGCTAACCACGTTTCCTACAGGGAGCACACCTGCCCTTAAGGAGAGAAGGAACTCACATGCACAGCAAATGGGCACCGTGCCCTGGAGCCACCAGGCTCAGCTCCGAAGGGACGCATGAGGCATGGGCATTGTCTCCACAGAATGGGTGGCACCAAGCCAACTGTGTCAGGCCTCAGCTCTCCAGAGAGCCCGGGAAGGGCGGTATTGCTTCCAGGTTCCGAAAGCCAGTTATGAGTTCCCGGCGAGTTGTAGTAGAAGGCAATTTTTATTAAGAAGTGAAGCTGTGACAATGTTAGCACAAAGTTAACCTGATCTCAGCTTCCCACAGGTGGGCTGCTGTTCCCCAGAGGGTTCCCCAACATGACTGTGGAGCAGGTGCTGGGTCCCCAAGGCCAAGGCCTCAGAATTCTTGCAGCTGAAGACAGGACAGCTTCTTACTAGATTGCAATCCATGCAGGAAAATATTTCTTGGCAGACGAAGGGTGCTTTAACTTGAGCAGATTCTGCAGCCCAGCTGCCCACAGTGGGATAGGTGTGTGCAAGGCTGAGTGGGGGCTGGGGGCTGGGGACAGCGGTCACCCGCTGTGGCTGGGCTGCTGTCACACTAGCACACTAGGGATCATGGAGATCATGGGCTGACTTTGTGACACAACTTTCAAGAAACAGGTTGTGCTCGTCCAATAATTACAAAAAGAACTTATCGGGAAAGAAAAGTAACTATCTACCCCCACCCCTTACTCCTGGGGGCTCTGTGAGCCCCTCAGCCTCATCAGCGCATCTCCCATTCTTCTCTGAAGGCTTCATGAAAGTCCTCCTGGCGCTGCTACTCATCCAGCTCGTCCAAGTCAGACTGCTCTACAGACATGAAGTAGCTGATTCGCTCTGGCCCAGAGAAAGTCTCTAGACCCAGAAAGCCCTGGTCTTCTCCTTCAGTAGCTGATTTCTGCTGGGAAAAAGGAGGACAAGGTGGAGTCCTTTGCTAGAGTCCCTGGGCCCATTTCCCAGCAGTGGAAGGATGCCTTTAGTTCAAGTCAGCAAGCCTGCAAACTGCTGGTACAAGTGGGAGCTGGGGAAGATGGGCCTTCTCCCTGCTTCTCTCTCCCAACAGCATCTTGGCTTAAAGACCAGCAGCAGAAGCAGGCCTGGGCTCTCCCAAACTTACCTTAACATCTAGGGCTACTGGGCCCTGTGACTGGCCCTCCCAGCCCAGGTTCCCTACCAGCCACGACTAACCTTGGAAGGTCTCTCCCCGCACCTCCCTTTGGACCTAGCCATCGCTCTGCTCAGACTAAGTGACTTCCATGCTGAGCCTGATTGGCAGCTACCTGAGAATGTGGCAGGGAGAGGTAACAACACACTCTGGCTGTGGACAGGGAAGGAGGGACAGACACAGATGGCATTACAGAGAGTGGGCTGTGGGAGTCTTTTCTGCTGGAGAAGGAGAGATCCCTTGGGCTGGATTTTGAAGGTAATACAAGATTTCAACAAGTGGAACTCAAGGGAGTGGAGGGGAAGGCAGAAGAGACAGAAGGAGCAGGACTGGGCTATGGGCAGAAAGCTGAAGGTGTCTGGGCACCCGGGCGAGGGAGGGTACAGAGGGTGGTAGTGCTGAACCAGAGTGGGGTGTGGGGAGCCCCTGGAGTCCTGTGGACGGGGAAGCTCTGACACAGGCCTACCCTTAGCCGCTCCACTGCGTTCTCCCATGCGGGGAAACTTCCAGGGTCCCCCCTTCCTCACTGCCCTGGAATATCTGCTCAGCGTTGTCTCAGTTTTGTGTCTCAGGGCCCATCCAGAGGGTTAAGTGCCTTGAGAGTGGGCAGGCAGCAGGGTCCCCCCCAGAGTCTGGCTTGGTAACTAAACCACAGGGCCCACTGGTCGTCGGATCTCTTCATGTGGACAGTCCCTCTAATGGATCAACTTTCTACAGGGCTGGTGGCCCAGTTGGTCAAGGTGCATATGTGAAATTAATTATACCTTTAAAATATCCAAATATTTAAAATACTCAAACTCCTTCATTCTGCTTTAGTTTACTGAGGTTATTTTTCTTCTTCTTGTTAGTTTTTGTTTTTGTTTTAAAAGAGGTTAAGCTCTGCCTTGGAAACACGGCACCTTCAGACAGTCCCCAAGGTGGAGTCTGCCCTGCCAAATATGGGGCCCTCCACAGATGGGTATTGAGCACATTCAACAGAAGATTTCTTGGTTTATGTTCAGTACAAGGAAACACACCTGCACTAGGCCTTGGGTTTTGTGTCAGAACTAAAGATGCAGAAGTTCCAAAAGGGGACTGGGCTGGGGCACTGAGCTCAGCATGTGGCAGGACTCCCTTTGCCCAGGTAACATATTTTTGAGAAGTTTCCAAGTCAGATTGCATTCAGTATCCATGAGGGCAGCTCCCTCTTTCATGGAAGCCTCTCCCCGTGACGGCTACCTCCATGTGAGTCACCACCCTCACATTTATTTGAGCTTTGAAGTGTGGATTTCCGGCCTGGAGCATATGGGGAATGGGTCCAGGCTCCGGGAAGACCCTCCCTACCTGGGCTGGGGGGCAGAAGAGAAGTAGGTGATATACCTGTGCCCAGGTGACCTGGTCCTGCTGGACGGCCTGCTCACTAGGAGCCCAAGTATTCACTCGGAGGGAATGGTGACGCCGTGAACCATGCAGCTGCGGCCAAAGTTGGACATAATCCTGCGGGGTCTTCAGGGTGACTAACTTTGAGTCACAACTTATGGGAGAATGAGGAAAGCTTGTAGAAGAAAGCATCTCAGAGACTGGGTTGTGTGGCAGTGGCAGTGGAGTCATGCGGGGCCCCTGCTGGGCCTCAGGAAGGAAACTGGAATAGAAGAGACATGTAACAGGGACATGTATCTAGAAACAATGGCCCAGGAGACATTGTCTTGCTCATTGGTAGGGGCTTAGGGCACATCTGGGTTTGATGGCTAAAGCAGGATTGACCTGCTCCTGCTCGCACTTCGGCCTGAATGAGACTCCATTTGCCAAAACAAAGTGGGTGTAAACGGTGAAGAAAATGAGTCAGTTGTAGCAAGTGGTTTTGTTTCTATTACTAGGACAGTCCTGGTTCTGCCACTGTGGTGACTTCTATGGCCTTGTGAAAGTCACTGTACCTCCCCCAACATCAGCGACTCACCCCTTGTCACTAAAGGACTAGCAGCTCAGAGGGGCCAATGCTCCTTCTATAACCTGAAGTCTGGAGGTCCTGTGATAAATGGACATTTCTGAGCATCATCCCAGACTCTGAATCTTCACTTCCACAACCTCCTCAGGTTGATTCGGATGATCAGGCCAGGGAGGAACATGGCACTAACTCACCCCACCTGTCAAGGTCACTGATCCTAAAGAAAGGCCCAGAAGGAAATCCGGTGAACTCTGGGCGACCTGCTTGGAGAACTGGCATTCATTCAAAAATATTTATTGGGTACCAGGTATGTGCTACGCAACCCTTCACTGCTGTGCAGAACCTTCTTTCTCTGGCATTTGGGGCCAAATATTTTATCAGTGAGCAGAAAATGTGTTCGTGTCCTCACACTGCCTCCCAGGACTCGGTCCTTCTGTGTTCTTGGCTCTTTAGGGATCCGACAGCAACTGTTTCACACCCGCTTCCTCCATGGTAGATTGTCAATGCCATGGGAACCCTGTCACCTGATCTACTGTGATCGCCAGATCCCATGAAGTGGAAGAAGGAAGCCAGGAGCCAGGAGTTATCCAGCTGGGGACACTCAAGACTTCCCTATAGACACTCTGTGCCATGATACATGGATGAAACCAAGTGATTTCAAGATCTGTATGCTAATTCCCTAGCTTGGAGACCTCATCTTCTCTTCCATCAATACATGCTTGGCTATGCACCAGGCACATGGTGGCGGGGGGTGGGGGGGTCAGTGACCAGAGAGCAAGATGCTTTGGATGAAGGGACTTTTGGTGCCCTGTGCGCAAGTTTCAGGCAGGGTGTCCAACCACAAGCCCTTACTACCATTCCAGGCATTTCTTACCTATGACTCCCATCTTTCTGGCCTCCAGGGTTTTCATCTTGATTGTAGCCAGAGGGCTGTTGCTCTGCTAATAATTGGATGGGAACAATCATAGGCGGGATCTGCATAAATATAACAGTGTTACCACAGAGGGGCACAGAGAGGCCAGTTTGGCTTGGCATGTGCAGTTGCAGCGTCTGGTTTTCCACAGTGGCATTCTGTTCCTGCAGCTGCTCCTGCAGCCTCTCCTCCTGCGTCTGCTGCTCCTGCTGCTGCAGGTATTGCTCCTGCCCCTGAAGGTGCTGCTGTATCAAAAGGAAACGGAGAGGCATACTTCACTGCCTGCAGGAGCCTCTCAGAAACCGACCCCTCGCGCTCCATTCTCCCAAAACAGAAGACAACAGTAATCTGGCCTCTCTGGGCACAGTGGTCTGGGTGACCATCTACTTGTTTTGCTGGGCATTAGTTGCAGCCACACTCCTGGCTGTGAGAAGCCACAGTCCCACCCAATATATACAGGTACCAGTGCATATGTGTCCAGGTCCAGTTTGCCAGGATTTTTTAAAAAATCTCAGGCAAACGAATTGCAGCCAAATGAGTAGCTGCTGCCCACTCAGGGGAAACAGGGGAGCCCACAATGTCATGAGAACGAAATCCTCTTTCAGCTACACATGAAACAGCTACAGATGAAACAGGATTTCCCTACCTGGATAGAGGCAGCAGAGGGCTCCTCAAGCTCCTCAGGGAATCTGAGAGCAGGCGATGAACCACAGAGAAGTGTGGACTCCCTGAGATCTGAAAAGGATCCCTTCATCTGTTCAGTGCATTGTTTCTTCGGTGGCGGCTCCAAAGACTGGGGCCCAGGACTGTCAATGGGGCGTGACGTGGATGGCTGCACCTGTAAAGATACGGTATGACAAAGGTCTTATTCGAGGGCCACACCTTTCCTTTAAGGCACAAGACACGCTGGCCGTAGAGCAAGATTGCCTATCGGCAAGCCCACAGGAAGCTTTGGCGACATGTGAGCCACATCTGCCACCCCCGAGCTTAGCTGGGCCCATCTCAGATCCTGCAGCCAAGAGAAAAGGAGCAAAGCCTTAAGTGTGTGCTGAAGATCATTCCAGATGTCCCAGGCAGATTGGAGGCAGCAGCTGTCACTACTAGCAGGCTCTGTTGACTGACTCCTTGAAGACTGTTAAGGTTCATTTTTCCTCTCCCTTCTGTCAGTTACATGGAACTGGTCTCTGACCTGAAGCTTGCAATCCTGCATTGCCTGAAGCTGCTCAGTCAACATCTCCAGTGCATCCCTCTGGCTTCTAATGTCAGCCTGCAGCATCTGAGTCTTCTCCTCCAGCTGTTCACTGAACATCTTCATCAGTGTCAGCTCACGTCTGTTGATGTATGATACAATTGACGGTGGTATTTGCAATGACTGTGGGAGGAATCACATATGGTTCATCATACATAGGGCCACTAGGTGCTCCAAATTCTACCACATTGTTTTATTTCCAAATTTTGAAAGACTGAGAATGTGAACGATGGCCCTTCAACCCTGATTTCATTCATTACTAGAAAGGTTGAAGAAATGGTTAGGGAATACAGGAATTCTATATCAGAAATGGATCATGGGGACTATTTAGTTTAAGTTTTCCCTCTAAGCAGAAAGCCTTGGAATTGGCCCAGAAGTCCTAAGTGAAAGAGTCAGAGTGCAGCAGGTCAGATCACAAGGGAGACATGTGGGAAACAGCCATCGGATGCCCCTTCCAGCAATGCAAGAAGAAGACTGCTCAATGCGCACTTCCTGGATTCCAGGCACTCGTCTAAGCACAGTACATAATTCACAGATCTGACTTTCATGAGGCCCTATAAAGTAGGTACTGGCCACAAACACTTACAGTACTTGGAGGAATGCTCTCCTATTGGCCGTGGAAATCTAATTTTAACTTCAGTACCAGCCTCAGACCTGGAAATAAACAACTGTACAGGGTTATGAAATGAGAGAATGTGTTGGGGCACAAACTGATGCTTCAGGTTGGCTGGAATGGAGGGGATGAGGCAATCACATGTGGAAGGGAAGCCAGAAAAAGAGACTTGTACAGACCAAAGAAATTAAGGTGGCCAGGGAACTTGAATTTTATCCATCGCTCACCTTGCAAATGATCAGGAGGAGTGTTCTAAAACACAGATCTGATTGGGGAAGTTACATGCTCAGATTAATGTTGTAGAACATGCTTTCTGGCAGCAGTGAACTGACAGGAGAAGGTAAGTTTGGAGTCAGAGAGAAACTACTTAGGAGGCTGTGGAGGTAATTCAAGGGAGAGAGACAGGGGCCTGAAACAGACCAGAGGCAAGAGACAGAAAGGAAGGGTCAGGGGAGTGTCCAGGATGGCAGGGTAGGAGGACCTTGAGCTAACCTTCTCCCATGTGTACACCCAAATTACAATTATCTACAGATCAACTATTGATGAGAAAGTCCTGAAGACCAGCAGAAAAGATCTTCTACAACTAAAAATATAAAGAAGGAATGATAAAGAGACAGGAAGGACAGGCAGTCGTAGTACAGACAAGATCCATATCCAGGGGGGGGCAACCCACAGATAGGAGGATAATTACAATTGCAGAGGTTCTAGCCAAGGAGGGAGTGGTCCAAACCTCACATAGGGCTCCCCAGCCTGGGGATCCTGCACCAGAAAGACAAGCCCCCAAAACATTTGGCTTTGAAGACTAGTAAGGCTTACTTTCAGCAGAGCCAGGGGCTTGTAGGAAATAGATATTCCACTCTTAAAGGATGCACACAAAATCTCACATGCTCCAAGACCCCGGGCAGAAGCAGTAATTTGAAAGGAGTCTGGATCAGACCCACCCGCTGGTTTTGGAGAGCCTCCCAGAGACACAGAAAGCAACTGGAATTCACCCTGGGGACATACAGGCTGGCAGCAGCCTTTTTGGGGAGCTCATTCTACCACGTGGACACTGGTACTGGCAAGCACCATTTTGGAATCTTCTCTCTAGCTTATTAGCTGGACCTGTCCTGCCCACCATCTGTTTTCACCAGTACTGGGATGCCTCAGGCCAAGCAAACAGCAGAGAAGGGACACCGCCCCTACCCACCAGCAGGCTCGCTGCCTTAGGAACATCTGAACTCCCAGTTACCCCAGGGCCTGACCCTATCCAGCAGAAGGCTCAGGACATGAACCTGACTACCAGTGACTCAGCACTAATCCCAGGACCTCCTGGACCCCCACCCTGCCTACCAGCATGCCAACAACAGCTCTGGGACCCCAAGGGCCCTGCAGTCAGAGACCTTGGGACCCAGATCTACCCACCATATACTGTCACTAGCCCCGAGAACCCCTGGGCCCAAGCCTTACCCACTGGCAGGCAGACACCAACCCCAGGACCACTGTAGCCCCACAGACTGCCCTGTTAGGACCTAGCCCACCAACCAGCAAACTGGCATCAGCTCTGGGACACCTTGATCCCCAGCTCTGCCCACCAGCAGGCCAAGACCAACTCCAGGACCCCCAGGGGCCTGCAGCCAGAGACCCTGGGACCCAGCTCTACTTACCAGCAGGATGACACCAGCTCTGAGACATCTTAGGCCCCTCAGCCAGACCCCTAGGATCTAGCCCCACTCTCCAGTGGGCTGACACCAGCTTTGGGACATACCAGACTCCTCAGCCAGCCATGTCAGGAACTGGCCCCACCTACCAGAAGGCTGATACTAGATCTGGGACCCCCAGCCCTGCAACCAGCTACCCTGAGGCAAAGTTCCACCCACCAGCAGTCAGCAGCCTCTGCACGAGGCAAGGCCTGACAACCAACCAGACCAGGGGCCAGCCATACCTTCCAGACCACTCACAGAAAGTAGGTCACTATAAGATAAGGGACCACACAGCCCACATAGCGGGCAGCCCTAGGGAACATAGCTCTGGTGAGCAGAGGGGAGTGTGCTGCTGGGACGCATAGGTTGTCTCCTACAAAAGGTCACTTCTCCAAGACTGGAAAATGTAACCAGCTTATCAAATACATAGAAATAAAACAGTGAATTAGGCAAAATGAGGTGACAGAGGAATTTGTTCCAAATGAAGGAATAAGATAAAACCTCAGAAGAACTAAATGAAGTGCAGATAAGCAATCCACCCATTAAAGAGTTCAATGTAATGATGAAAAAGATGATTAAAGAACTCAGATATATCTTCCACTTAAGGAACAGGATGGTCCTGTAGCTATTTAGCTCAAGCTGTCCAGTCTCCCTTCTCCAGTGCCTTCCACTAATGACCCTGTGATGTTTTCCAGTCCTTCTCCACCTTGCTGCCAATTTTATGGGTACACGCCAGTCCGTCAATCCATGGCACCCAGAAACAAGCCTATCACACCATCACATGCAGAGCTAGGTTACATATGCTAATTGCTGGTTATTTTGACTATTTTAAGCAAAAGTTGAAGGGCCGGTACAGGGTTATGGGATAAAAAAAAAAGGGTTATTATGGGATTATATGAAACCAGGTGTGTGAAACTTTGTAAAATTGTAAAGCACTATAGAATTTAAAGAATCTTTCATTCAATTAAAAACTATTTTTAAAAAAGGTGATCAAAAATTAGCTTTAGTCTTCCAACACTTAAATCCTCGCTCTATAGTGAAGAAAGAAAAAGAACCCTTAAATATTTATATATGCTCTTCAGGGCTCCTGTGTTACCAAGATGATTAGCAATATACCTCAATTTACACAATGTGTAAATTAATATGATATACTCCTGAAAAATCAAATCTATTTTTGAAAATTAATTTCTATTTTAAATTCATTAAAGGAACCGGATATTTATGAAAAAAAATAAAATTTAAATATAAATTAATTCAAAGGAGAAGAGAAACCTATCAACAGCAAAAGGGGAACCACAATTTCTTAGCATAAATGAGACATAAATAAAGATAAATGTATTTCTACAGAAATTTTCTTTTAAATAGTGCAAAGCATTTTCATATCAGTCCAAAAATTCCTGCAAGGCAAGCAGACCATTTCAAGGTAGAGAAACTGAGGCCCAGGGATGTGCCAAGGCCACACTGCTGGGGCTTAACTGTTTTCTAGCCCTCACTTGTCATCAGAAGAGGATGCCTTTGGTACTAGGAATGAAGAGACTTGTCTAAGGCTTGGTAATTAATGCAAACAATTCCACATAACAGACCATAATCTCATTATCTTGGCTGCAAATCCTGATTATAATAATCCTGTCTAAAAGAAAATATGATCATCCAAATCTGTTATTATGCACACAAATTTGGACGTAGAAGAGCAACAGAGTAGTTAATCTGTTAAATTGTTTTGAACCATACAGTGGTTCAAATTGGCCTTGAACCATACATTGGTGCTGACAGTTGAAGATTGGATATATGTAACATTCTGAAAGGGGTGCTTCTAACCTAATAACAATTCCATTGGGGAAACCTAGCTCGTGGTAGGGAAGTGTTGGTATAGGTAGGCAAGAAAGCCATCCTCCCATGAGACTCTTAAAAGCATGGCTCTTAAAAATACAGCCTTTTCTTAGTAGTTAAGCTTCTATCTGGCTCAAACTTTCTCTCAAGCACAAAGTGTCTTCGCATGTTTTACATTAAGAGGAGAACAGGAATTTGGTCCTACTTAACGAACCTCCAATCTCCCTGTTGACTAGGGCCCACCGGATTCTCTGCTGCTCAGAAAATTCAGTACAACAAAAATGCTGATACAGTTTCAAAAAACAAAGAACATACTATCTGCAGAGTGAAATTGAGTACAAGAGTGAAAATTCAGGACTTTGCAGGGTTAATAGTACAGACAAACATGTGGAGCAAGGCTCCCAAAGGTACCTCATCACTGATGTCAGTAATCACACTGGAACATGAGATGATCTCCTGCTCCACACTGTCATCCTGATCCTCCTGGTCCACCTGGTCCATCTGGTCCTCTTGGTCCTCCTGGTCCTCCTGGTCCTCCTGGTCCACCTCATCCTCTTGCTCCATCTCGACCACCTCCTCCACCTCCTCCACCTCCTCCACCTCATCCATATAATCCACATATTCCACCTCACGTTCAAATTCAAAGTTCTGCAAAGATGATGTAGCTGAGGAAGAAAGGACAGTGGAATTCATGATCAGAAAAAGTAAAAGTACTAACACTATCAAACAGATTATACAGATTTCTGTTTATTTCCTGTTATGAATTATAAAAGCAGGAAAGTCCAGTTTTATTCCATGTTAAGGAACAGATGTGCCAGACACCAGGAGGAATTCAGAACATTACTTAAAAATCTGTTCATATTTGAAAATGAAGTAAAAGGAGGGAATGTCTAAGTTTACCTCCACCCACCCAAGTATAAGTGGGCCCCCACCCCATTCATGTTAAGTGTCTTTTCATTATAAAATTTTTTTGGCTCTGCTTCTGGAAATTTGATACCTTCCAATTGATAAAACCAAATCAAACTTAGTCATAAATCACTTCTGAAAAACTAGGTTCCGTGTGGGAGGTGGGTATATCTCAGTGGTAAAGCACATGCTTAGCGTGCACAAGGTCCTGAGTTCAATCCCCAGTACCTCCATTTAAAAAAAAGAAAAGAAAAAGTGGGAAAAAATGGCAAAAAAAAAAAAAAACCCTAGCTTCCCCAGAATGTGGGATCTTAGGAGTGCTTGAAGTGCTCTTAGAGTTGCTGCGGCATGACTTGCCTTCAGCAGCCCCAACAAGCAAAGTGGAGAACATTATTTGAACTATGCAAAATTGTAAAGCCACTTTGGGAAGTAGTTTGGCAGTTCTCATCACACACACTTCCCGTATGACCCAGTAGTCCCACTCTCGGGAATTTACCCAAGTGAATTAAAAACATATTCACACACAAAAAACTCCATGGTGATTATTTCTAATCACCAAAAACTTGGAAACAACCCAGATGTCCTTCTTCAGATGGATGAATTACAAGAAAAGAAAACCCACTGTGGTGCATTCATAAGATGCAGTACTATTCAGCAAGAAAAAAGGAATGAACCATTGATTCACACAACATGTATGAATCTTAAATGCATTTTGTTAACAAAGCCAGACCAAAAAGTCTAGATATTGTGATTCCATTTATGTGACATTCTGATGAAAGGAAACCAGAGATGGAACATAGATCAGTGGTTGCCAGAGGATGGGGCACAGCGTTTGAGTTCAAAGAGGCAGACAAAGGAATTTGAAGAGGTGATAGACATGTTTGTAGTGGTGGATATTTGGCTCTTTGTCAAGAAACTGTACACTTCAAAGAGTGAATTTTCTTGTGTGTAAACTAAATTGCTCTTTTACATTTTAGAAATCCCACTCATGAGTTCATGGACTTGGCTCCCTCTCCACCAAAAACAATTGTTTTCAAGTGATTTTTTTATTCTCTTTTTTGGGGTGAGGTAATTAGATTATTTATCCATTTATTTTTTTATGGAAGGACTGGGGATTGAACCCAGGACCTCATTCGTGCTAGGCATGTACTCTACCACTGAGCAATACTCTCCCCCTGAAAGGCTATTTTAAACAAAGCTTTGAGATCGACAGCAATAATGGGCAAATGTTAACTGGAATATTTCAAAAATAAAGGTATTATTTCTATGTATGGAGATTCCACACTACAAATTATCTATGATGAGAGCAGCAGATTAGAGGACATAATTTGTATTTTGTATATACCACTGCTTTAAGTTTTGTACTTTTTATACAATTATATTTATGAAATGTCTTTAATATTGAAACTTCTGTAAGTAAATAACACTGTCTGGGGGCCACTATCTCTTTTGCTCTTTACTTACAATTCTTCTTATAGTACAGATTTTAAAAACAAGAGGTTTCTTTGGACTGCAACACTATGCCATAGCAGCAAAGGCTGCATAAGTATGAAAAGAGAAGATGCTACTCCTCCAAGGACTGAGCTCTAATACCAATCTTTAGCTTAAAACTAAATGAGAGAGAATAATACCATGCCCAAGGACTTGAACCATTGATGAGATATTCACTTTCATTGCTCTTAAATCATCATCTCAAACAAGTTACAAAAGATGAAGCAAGTTAGAATTCACTCTCGTGATTTCACACCATTATACACAGACACTATCTTCATTTGAAAAACTGTAACTACTCTGTAGGCCACTATTTTTCTTCTGATAGTCCCCATCCAAATGTCTGAATGTACCCACCTGGCAGTTCAGATATACTTTCCAGGGAAGAGATGCGGGAGTCATTAGATGTATCAGACTCTATTTTAATTTCATAATCAGATTCTTGTGATCCATACTGCTCGACTGCTACAATATCAACTTGATCCTAAGAATTTCCAAAAGGGAAGGATGACATATCAATATGAAGATGAACACACACACACACACACACACACACACACACACACACACACACAAAACAGGAAATACAAGCAGAACACAAACTTTGAAGCATTTCACATCATTTCTAACATCACTTCAATACATTCAATACGTAACATAAAATCATCATGAAACATGTACTTGAAAAGTATCGCTGTAAGATAACAAGCAAAAATGGTTATGGGTGCCATGTACTACACAATATCAAGACTGAGAAGAGAAACACAGTACAGATATGCTAAAAGCATAAGCATAAGAAAATTACTGCCAGTCAAAGGCTGTTTCAGAGGTATTGGTGAGATGCTGGTTCAGACAGGTGGGAAGGCTGTAGGAGAACTACACCCCCATTGATGGGGCCATTTTTCTAGACGTCCTACATGTGCAGCCTAGGCTTAAATAAAGGAAAAGACTACTGGGGGGCTGTTTAACCACTACTCCATATTTTTTTACGCAAATTCAATTGAAACTATTATTAGCAAATGTTCTTTTACTATATAGGAGCAGAGAGATGGAAACGGCCCTGGAGAGCTTCTAGTGCAACCTCCCCACTTGAAAGTGTCAAAGAGGAGACGCTCAGACAGCAGGTTAGGAGCAGAGCAAGAGATATAATCCAGCAACTTCAAACCTAGCACCCCTTTCCCTCCCCCGGTACCTCAATTTAAGCCATTTGCTGCTTTAAACCATATACATTATATTTCTATTTAGTGATCCACTTCATTTCCGTAACAACTGGATCCTTTTTTAATAGTCTAGGGATCACTGCTCATATGAAATTTAAATATCTGGTTTAATAAATGAAAACTTTTAGGTCTCCACCAAAACATTAAGTTTGTGTGTTTGTTTGTTTGATTTGGACTGGATTAAGACATAGACCCATGCTGATTTTTCCTCAAAGAACCTGTTTGTTGGAGCACACTTGTCCAGATCAAATCCCGGCATTTGAATTTCAGGAAACTGTGCAACTTCACTGTTCAAGTCACTGTATTTTTTACTCTTTAAAATAATATGTTGCTGGGGAGGTGGCAATCTTTTCCTTATTTAGAAAAGATATTCTGCTGGATGGTGTTCATCAAGATGGGGTATGATCTTTCTCTGTCTTCTTGCTTCTGCTTTTTATCATAGCCATCTATCAATTTAATCACTAGCTCCTCCTTGTTTCCTGGCTGATTTTCAATAGAAATGTATACACTTGGGTATTAAGATGTCCACTTTTGTGCCTTTGTAACTTTTAGCCTATCAATATATATGTAGTGAGCTTAAATGATCTTGAATGATGGAATCATGGGCAGTAATGATACTTGGCCTGGGAAAAAAACAGAGCAAAGAGACTATTTTGGAAACAAAAAGCTACAGTTTAAAATGCAATTAGGATGAAGACCTGAAGACAGTCTTTCAAGAGAGGCAGCTAGAAGCTAAAAAGAAAGATAAAATGAGCATGCATACATGGGGACAGGAAGGCAATCAATAAGCTTTTACAAGTTCAAGAGGAGTTCTGAATTCACTTTTGCTCCATAATTGTTTCCACGGATAGTTTGCTAAAGGATTTGAAAAGAGAAGCATGGCCTTTGAGGCTAGACACAAAGTCGGCTTTAAATGCGACCTCCAAAGCCTGATGATTCTGTGACCTAGAAATGAGTGTACCTTGTTGGGGCAGCACTCAAGAAGTATGCCCCTCAGTCTTCACATTTTCCCCATGATTAGCTTAATGTCAAAAGCGCTCTGCCTAATTGTTAAGAGATCCTTGCATTTTACTTTTTTGGGGAAAGAAGTGCTACAGTGCATTCTAGTCAAGACGACAGATTGAATAGATGCAGGGGAAATGCTAGGTAAAATAGAATAGAATTTTAAAAATATACTGTTTAAAAATTCTCTCTGGGTCCCACCTCTCCTCCACCTACCACCCTGTTTATGTGATTCCCTTGACAGCAAAACTTTTCAAAGGGAAGTACTCAGTATCTCCAATTCCACTATCCTCTCTTAAACCTCAATCAGATGTTATCTCTTTTGTCCCCATCTACACTCAGTCAAAACTTTTCTCAAGGTCACAGTGGTTTCCAGGTCCTAAATCTAATGGTCACTTCTGAATTGCCAACCCATCTAAACTATCAGCAGTGTTTGACACTGTTCACAACTCCCTCATCCTGGAAGTACTTTCTTCACTTGGCTTACCTCTTACCTCACTGGTCTCTTCTCAAGTCTCCATTGCTGATTTATTCTCTTCTTTCTAATCTCTTAACTTTGGGGGTGCTCCAGGCTTAGTCCTTGGTCCTTATCTCCATCTATACTTACTCCCTTGGTCACCTCATCCAAGTTTATAGCTTTAAGACCATCCATGTTGATGACTCCCATATTCTTATCTCCAGTCCAGCTTTATATTTCCCCTCAACTCTCTAATAGGCATCTCAAACATTTTCAAAACTGAGACCCTGTTATTACGCCTCCCAACAAACAACCCTAAGCCTGCAAATTCTTCCCACAGTTTTCTCCATCTCAGTGAATGCAACACTCTCCTTCCAGTTGCTCAGGTCAAGCACCTGACTCCTAGTCATCCCTAATTTCTCTCTTTTTCTCATACATCTCATCCAATTTCAGCAAATCCCAGGGCTCTACATTCAAATGTACATCTAGCATCTGACCACTCCTTATAACTTCCACTGTTACTACCCTGGTCCCTGCCATCATCATCACCTCTCACTTGGATGGCTGAGATAACCTCTTAACTGGGCCCCCAGCTTCCACTCTTGCCCCTGCTCCCAACAGCCTATTCTCAACACAGTGACTCTTTTAATAAACCAAACATATTGCATCATTCTTCTTTGCACAATTCTCCAATGGTTCCTCATTTCATTTAGAGTAAAACCCTAAATCCCTGCAATAGCTTCCAAGACCCTATTTGACATGACTGCCATCACATCTCTGACTTTATCCATACCTACTCGCCTTTGCACACTCTGCTCCAGCTATTTCTCTAAATACCAGGCACACAACTACCTCAAGGTCTTGCATTGGTTTATCCTCTTCTTGAGTCTTCCCCCAGATATCATCATAGTTAGCTTTCTCACTCCTTCAACCTTTGCTCATACTTAATACTGCGCTCACCCATCTGTTGCATTCCCAATCCTTCTCATTCTGCTTTACTTTTTTCAGCAGCTCTTCTCACCATCTAATATATGATTTATTGATTTAATATATTTCTCTTGTTTATCATCTATCTCCCCTTGTTGGAATGTAAGCTCCTCTAGAACAGAAATTTTTCAATTTTGTTAACAAGTGTATCTATTCTGCTCACCTAAAACAGTGTATGTTTAAAAATGGGTATTGAATATTTTTTGAATGAATCTAAAATGGCCTTTAAAATAACATGTTTTAAGTGTTCAAAAAATAAAGAAAAGGAAGTCATAAAACAAAAAATAAGGCAATGTGAGAAAATAGGGAGCTTTGCTTTGAAAGTAGATGCCTCACTGTATAGTAAGAAACATAGATATTGAGACCAGACAGGCCTAGGTTTGAATCTTGGCTCTGCCACTTATCATGTGACTTGGCAAGTTATTCAACAGCAAGAATCCAAGATTCACTATCTGTAAAACTGGAATAATAATGTCCCATAGAGTTGTTGTGGAAGTCAAGCACCTAGCACACTGCTTGACACATAAGAAGTCTTCAATATACCTTAATCATAAGTACCATGTCACCCTTCCCACTCCTAGATTGTGTTAGGGCTGACCTCAGACCACGTTTTGGACACTTCAATAAGTATCTGTTGAATGAACACATGATGAAGCATCTAACATATAACAGTTGTAAAATCAATGGAAGATGCTTTCATGATTGCTCCCTCAGTCAGGTTTGTCCTGTCCTCTTCATTAACACATAATCAGCTTCTGAGTCTTATATATACCATGGCTCTTCTGCCCCACCCAGCCCCAGGTACATGCTCAAAGCCAGCTGCTTCTGAAAAATTGCCTGCCACCTCCAAGCACAATGGATTTGAGTGAAAAAGCAACTTGATAATGTACAAAGTCCAATTTTGCCAAAATGCCTGTGTATTGTGACACAATTCAGGAGCAACAGATCTCTAGGGATGGATGACAGAATGTCAGTAGCTGGCATCATGAGTCACCTGAACTCATCGGGAAAGGAAAATATTTGGGATAGAGTCAATTAGGAAGAATCTGCTTTGGATTGGCATTGATGTTACTACTTAAGCCACTGTTGTCCAAATGGTGAGGTGGTGGTTTTGTGGAAAAACTTTGTTCTCAACACATTGCCTTGTTCTCAATTCCTTGGCAGTTAACAGCTGTTATCAACAGAACATGCTTCTTTCAATACAGCATTGTCTATAGTAACTACAGACAAATCAAAATATGATGGTCCCTGGCAGAGGCCAGTGTATGCTTTGTGTAGTTTTCTTCATGTTTCTTTTGCTTAGGTTTCGTTGAGATCCTTGGATCTCTGGGTTTATAGCTTTTATAAAATGCAGACAATTTTCTGGCCATCGTTATTTGAAATATTTTTCTGTACACTCTATACTTTGGAGACTCCATTTATACATATATTTTGCCACTTGAAGAGTTTCTAACAGCTAATTGATGCTCTTTTCTTTTTTTCTTGTTCTTTTTAAACTTTTTCTACTTGTGTTTAATTTCGGAGAATTTTTATTGCTTTGTCTTTAAATCCCCTAACCTACTAAATCAATGTTTAATCTGCCACCAATCCCACCCAGTGTTGTTTTACTCAAATTTCATCTTAAGATTTTTTTTTACCCATCTTCCATGTCTCACTTAAAATTTTGAATATATGTAACACATATGTAAATATCCCTGTCCACTAATTCTGAAATCTGTGTTTGACCTGGGTGAGTTTCCATTGATTGGTTTTTCTCTTCAATAAGAGCCATATGTTACTGCTTTTTTGAATGCCTGGTAATCTTTGACCAAATGCCAAATATTAATTTCACCTTGTAGGGTATTGGATAATTCTGCATTCCTATAGTCTTCATCTTTGTTCTGGAACATAGTTAAATTATTTGGAAACAGTTTGATACTTTTGGTCTTGTCTTAATGATTTGATAGTCAGAAACAGAGCAATAGTTAGCCTAGGGCTAATTTTCCCCATAACTAAGGCAAGACCTTTGTGTGTACTCTTATTCCTCATGTCTTGCATATTATGAGGACTTTCAGTGTGGCTGGTAGACACAGGAAGAATTACTTGCCCTGTATGAATGCTGGCACTATTCCCTGTAATCCTCTTGGGTGGTTCTTCCCCTCATAGATCCCTGGCATCCTCTATCTGTGTAGCCCTCTCCCCTCTGGTACTCTGCTAGCAACCTTAGACTACCTATACTTTCACCTCAATTTACCCAACTCAGGAATTCCACTGGGATCCCTGTGTGTTCTTCCTTTTGGCTACATGGCCTGGAAACTAGCTAGGCAGTGAGCTATGGCAATAGTAGGGCTCACTTCATTCATTTCCCATCTCTTAAGAGTCCCTGTCCTCTGCTGCCTGATGTCTATTATCTTGAAGACTATTTTTATATATTTTGTCTGTATTATTTTTGGATGTTTTGGGTAGGAAAGTCAATCTGGTCCCTGTCACTCCATCTTGATTGGAAACAGAACTCCCCCAAATCCATAGTATATTGTTCAGTTACTGAAATGATTAAATTTGGGACTGTAGAAAGATGGAGTTTAGGGATAAGTGAAAGCCAAAGGGTATGGAGTAGCAGGTAAGCTGTCATTATGACTAAAAAATATATGTGATGGTGGACTGAGACTGAATGGAAATAAGCAAAATTAAATAGCAGTTGTGCTATTGTGATAAGATTACAAATTTCTTTAAAAAATTAACCACTTACCTTTAACTATTAGTATTACTTAGGTTTTATACATTTTATAAAGTGAGAATTTTTTTAATTCAACTTTCCTCAAAACACTAAGTTGAAGGACTGGATTCTTCACACATGGCACACTACAGATCCTGGGTAAATGTTGACTGCCTGATAAAGTAAGGCAGTCAGCTATGTAGATGTTAGCCTGATGGCCAGAGCTATATGGATGTCTTGGCCTCTTTTCCCAGCATAACTGAAATTAGCTTGTGCATAAACAGAACATTGCTCTGTTTAAATTAACCTTTTTCTACCTAATTTCCTCACTGTTTCACACTTGAACAGAATGCTAGGTTAAGCAGAGGTACGTTTTCAGAAAGGAGGAAGTTTTATCTACTACTTCTATGGAACCCGGGAATATGCAAATCTTTTCAAGCAAAATCATGTGGAAGCCTGAAAACCAAAGTGAGAGTCCACAATTCCAACCTGTTGATACTGCTCTTGAAATCCCTTTACCAGACATTTGAAGAGTGTTATAAAAATAACAGAGTGCTTTAACATCCAATACTCATTTGTGCATCTTACATATGTGAGCACCTACATGTGCGGCCAGCCCTGTTCAAGATATTTGGGGATGTGCTGATGAACAAGACAGCTCCCGCTCTCATGGAAGCTCATTCTGCTGCAGGAATATAGATAATATATTAATAAATGAGGTTCCACTGAGCATTATTATATCCTTATGAGGTAGCCTGGCAGAGATTATTACCACTCCTGTTTTACAGATGAGGAAACTGAGGATCTCCATGGTAAAATAACATTCCCCAGGTCACATAATTGGTAAACAGCAGAATCAGGAATCGAACCCTTATCTCCTGATGTCTAGGTCATCTTTTCTCTCTCTAGTACTGTCACCACTGCAGTGAGCCAGCCTAGCAGCTACATTACATGCACCCACGGAGTGGCAGGTAAGGTGGAAGACTATCCATTGGGCAGGCTTTCTAGGATGCTTTTCCTGTTTTCTTGTATCTTTTTTTCTTAGTTTGATCTTATTGCCCAGACTAGAATTTCAGATCATTGAGGGGAGACCCAGGTTTCATATTTCTACTAATGTGTACCCTTATAAGATTCTCTAGAGTAACATCCTGTGAATGGATAATTGGCTGATACATTTGATGGTTTAAGAAAAAGGATGTGGGACAATCCAGATTAATTAGGGGTTGGGTTCTACTCATGATGGGATGATGCCATCTCTTGAGTCTAATCACCCAGCCTACAGTAACAGGCAGTTCAATAACCTTTCATTTCAAAATGCACTCACAAGTCAAAAAGACCTTCAACAATGTCTGGCATAATAGAGCTTAGCTTAGTTCTTTTTAAAGCTACTACAGGGACCATTCCAAGCGTGGCTGTTACTGGCTCTGAATGAGAAATGGCTACAAAATGGCAATGTGGAACACCACTTATGTGCTATGCCCATAGGGAGTATTTCTTGAAGTCAGAACCTTCCTATGTGGTCAAGGCAAGCAGAATTTGTCACTCCCTTGGGATAAGGATTATTTTGAGCTGATTATTTTAAAGAAACAGCAGCATAGGAGAAGCTGTGAAAACAAATAGAAGTTACCCTTTTGTAAAAGATACTTATATTTAGAAGGAAAATCTCCATTTGTAAGGGTGTCTCCCTCTCTGTACCAGGGGAAAAAAGGATTTCTAAATTTCTAGAAACTGTTATCAATGCAGAAGGTAAGGACTTAAATCTACATAACAACCTTACTTTCATTCACTGTATCCCCACAACTAAGTCCCCACCCTCAACATATTCTTTTATCCTTAGCTGAAAATGGTATTTAAGATGGCCGCTTGGGCCATTTTGGAAAGTTACTGAGTATTTCTGGGTCTCTCCCATGTATACAGGAGATGTATATGCTAATGAACTTCTGTTTGTTTTTCTCCTGTTAATACTGTCTTTTTATTACAGGGGCATCTCAGCCAGGAACCTAGAAGGGTAGACGGAAAATTATTTTCTTCCCCTACAACGGCAACACACGAACTAAAATCACCATTATGGGAATAAGGGTCCAAGCTTTTACTCTATGGCTCTCCATGTACGTACTTCTGAGGCAGGAGCAGCAGGTTCAGCCTTCAGGAATTCCACTCCATAAATTCTTTGGCCTTGAATGCTTCTATAAATAGGCAAAAAGAGAAATGGTAAACACATCTCACTTGCCATTTAAATTTAAATTCTCTATAATACAGTAAAAATAAGGTTCTGTTAAAGAGAAAAACCATAGGGTCCAAATGGCATCATCTGTGCTAAAGCCCATGCTACCAAACCTAGATGTAATACCTAACCTAATTGCAGTTTTGACATAATCTTAATCTAGTTTGGAATTTCCTGATTAGCACCAATTAGATAATCTGTCATGTGGGCCCTCTCCATCCCTCAAAGGAAGAAGAGGCAACTTATAGGATAAAACCCTTGCTATTATCTTTCCTCCCCAAAAGATATCCTGACCTAAAAATAATCCTTTCTTTTCTTTTGCTAATAGCTCCCTTGCCTCACCCTTCCTCCTATACAAACCTTCCATTCTGTACAACCCCTGTGAATGCCCTTCTGGATCCTAGATGGGATGGTGCCCAATTCATGAACCACCTAATAAAACCAATTAGATCTTCAAACTTGCTCAGTTAAATTTTATTTTTAACAGTTCAAACAAGAAAAAATTGTTTTATTTTTCTTAATAAATACTATCGATCTCTGAGGTGTCACTTTTTCTGCAGAGAAAGTTTTTCTGCACCATATCTATAAAGTAAATCATCTGGACCCTCATCAGAATGAAGTTTGCTGAAAACTGCAAGGTTTCAATGCCTCTTTTTGACAGTGGTGAGCAAAGCAAGCTTTTTTTTTCCCCCAAAGGCCAAGGTGTATGAGTGAATGTTCTTAAGTTTTAAACCAACTGCAATTACAGAAAATGCGTTCAGGCCAAATTGAATTTTGTTTCTTGTAATTAGAGAAACTCTCGATTCTCTGGCTCATTAACAATTCATTTCTATCAAAATTAGAATTTTGATGCCCAAGGAGAGAATGTAGCTTCATGGTGCACTCAGGTCTAAATACTAGCTTACTTTTCACCAAATAAGTAGAAGTTGAGAGAGAAAGAGAAAGTAGTAGAGAGGGAGAAAATATGAATGAATAAAAACCTTGCTTTTAATACTAAGATTATGTTTTAAGCCTTAATTTCATAACTTGAAGCTGAGCAGGATCCTGCAGGGCCTTCCCAGGTACAAAAGTCTGTCTGTGTCCCCACCTGCCATTTCTTATTTGTAGAATAAGGCTTTCATCTCCTAGGTCCTCCCTGAATTCCAAAGAGCAGACTCAAGCAGTTACTAATTAGGGAAGGGAGGAAATGCAGAAACAAAGGAAGAGTAGTAAAGCAAGAAAAGTAATGATAGCCTAAGCAACAGTTCAGCTATAAAACATAGTTCTACTCCTCAAGGGATATGCATAAGAATCTGATGCATGCCTTTGAGTCATTCTGCAGAGACTAAGACCCTCTACACAGGAGGAGGATGGCAACTACATGCTGACCACAAGAACACAGAACCCAGATTGGTTGGAATCAGAAGGTTGATGGTCAAGATTCCCAAAACATCACCCTGTTACCTCACCACCAACCATGAGCTGCAACCCTCACCCCAAAGGGTGCCTTTAAAAACCCTTCCCTGAAAGCCATCAGGGACTTTTTGTCTTTTGAACATGAGCTGCCCTTTCACCTTACTTGGTGCCCTGCAATAAATGCTGTACTTTCCTTCACCATATATATTTTGGTATCAAAATAATATTTAGAAAGTATTGATTTAAATAGCATACACAACTAGTTAATGAGCTCATTCAGTCATCTGTGTGGATGATTGGGCTATAAACTGTCTAATATGTGTTTCTCACTGGTTTGACTTTCAGCATCAAGTAACTTAGACATAAACAGAGTTACTTATAAATTTAACCATACATCATTTAAAAATAAAATTCCAAAAATATTATTATTTATCTTTTAATTTTTTTCTTTGACTAAATTTATAAGTCACTTTAGTCTAGCAGAGTAAGTGTTGGTATTTCTTCAAGGTTGTTTTCACTTCCTGTTTGTTCTTTATATTATCTTCATTGCAGACCATATTTTGCCCCTTGGCTTCAACTAGAGGTGACTCCAACATCTTTATCCCAAGACCTCTCCCTGACCCATCGACCCATCGACCCATATATCCAACTGCCTTTAGGACATGCAGTCTAGATATATAACAGATACCTCAACTCTACATGCTCCAGTTGGACTCCTCTGACTCCACCTCCTCCACTTCCCCCTCCTCCTGCTCCTCCTTCAGTGTCTCCTATCTTGGTGAATAGTTCCACCCTCCACCCAGTCACCCAAGACAGAAAACCACAAGTTATCTCTGACTTTTCCCTTTTTCTCAACTCTTTTCTATTTTGTATAAAAGTTTGTTACTTTCTGTCTACCTTTACTATCTGGTGAATTTCTTGAAGGCAGTGTGCATCTTTTGAAGCTCTTATATCCCCAGCACCCACCATGATGAAGAGCACTTTATTTTCATGAATATCTGCTGAGTGCATAAAGGAATAAACAAACTGACCAGTCAATTCATTAAAATATTTACATGTCCCTCACCCCAGGCGTGCTTAGCTTGACACAATTATTTTCCAAGGACCAGCTGAGGCTTCCATCTGTTCCTTACAAGCAATTAAATGACTCCATATTGACTTCTGAATAGTAAATATCTTTATACCTGATAAACAGCATGTGAATGAACATCCATCTAATATGGTAGCCACTAACTACATGTGGCTAAATTAAAATTAAAATTCAGTAAAATTTAAAATTTAGTTCTTCAGTCACAGAAGCCACATTTCAGTACTCAGCAGCTACATATGGCTAGTGGCTATTGTATTAAACAGAACAGATTAAAAAACATTTTTGAAAAATTATGCTGTACACTAGAATTTGACACAACATTGTAAAATGATTATAAATCAATAAAAAACGTTAAAAACAAAACAAGAAAAGCAAGAAAAAATAAATAAACCTAATTACCTCCCCCAAAATAAAAATTAAAAATTTTTAATTGTGAAAAAACAAATAATAAATTTTAAAAGCTCTTTAAAATAAATAAATAAATAAATAAATAAATAAATAAATAAATAAATAAATAAATAAATAAATAATAAAAAACATTTCTGTCGTCACAGAAGGTTGTATCCAACAGCACGGCATCAAAAGATGCAGTGGGTGTTTACTGGATAAGACACTAATTTTGACAATAAAACATTGTGAGGCAATTAAGTTTTGCTCTAAATCCACTGGCTTGAATATAAAAAAATAGAAAATAAAGAAAAGCAGTTTTCCAAATTCTTCCATGAATTAACATTTCATGCTTCTCTATATGTTAATATAGATGGCAAATGTGTGACTCAAAATCAGAATGTCCAAGTAACAAATAAACACATACATACTTAAGGAAAAACATTAAAGACTGTTCCATAACTAACCAATCTATGCATGAATAAAATGAATTCAGGCTCAGGATATGAAGTGTAACAGAGGGTTTGCAGTCTCCTCCATTACTGCTCTTTGGTTATGAACAGATACAAACAGAACTTTCCTTTTCCAAATTGCATCAGTTACTTTCAAAAAGAAAGAAAACAATCGAAGAACACTTTCCTAGCTGTATTTACATGAAAAGAAAACTTTCTAATTTTACAAAGAAAAGTACTTCTGTCTCATTATGTAAATATCAAAATGTTACTCTTAAATTGGGCCCTTAATGTTTTTCACTCACTCTCCATTTTAAATCTTTTCCCAAGGTTTGATATTCATTGGTAAAGTAATCAACACTGCTGAATTACTTTAATGGAAGGTTGTTCTTGGCTCAAAGACCATCTACTTCTACTTGCTATATAAATGAAACTGTAAATATGAAAAAGACATCCAATGAATATTGTCCTTTCATGTGTCAATGCAGTACAAACTAAGGTGTGTTTTGAACAGTTGGGGCAGAGAATCAGGAAACTGATGACAGTAAAAATATAATCCTAAATGTCTTTGCTTGTTTAATTTATAGCTGAGATGATCTAATCTGAAGCGATGGAAGAAAGGAAAACCAGATTTCCCCTCTTGGTTGCAGGTTGTGACCAAAGTTTAAGGAGCTAATTTTTAAGATTGTTCTAACCAAAGCTAGTCCATAGGCTCACAGAGGAAACCCACTATCATCCCTTATCTAAAATGTGAAATCTTGGGTCAAGTTGTAAACATCCTTTTTTTTCCTTCAGGTCTAACTGCATCTCAGCCATCCCTGACAACTGCTTGGTACTAGCATCTCCAGAGCCTACCTCTCCTCAAGAGTCACTTTGCTCTTAAGTGGTTACTTAGGGATCAGGCCTGAAACAGCATCCTATTTTCCCCAGCCCCCACCATTGTGTCCAATATGTCAAAGCTGTCATGGAAGATGGACAGAATTTGGGTCACACATATTTGGGCTCAAACCTCCACTCTGACACTTCCTAGCTGTGAGACCTAATGTAAGTCTGTTAACTTCCCTGAGCTCCAATGTCCTAGTGTTTAAAGTGAGACTCATAATGTGTACCTTGTAGGGATCTTGTAAAGATAAAATAATGTTTGGAAAAAGTGACTGGTAATTGTACAGTCCAACACCATCCTCTCAAACGCCCTCATTAGCCATTCTGCCTTTGATCACTCTATTCCTCTAAGTTTCTTCTCCACTTAAATATATGATTTGGGATGGATAATGCTGTAATTTGCTTTAAAATGGTTCTCTTGTGATTTTAATTCTCTCTCCTAGAAAGTGTGTTCCCCAGAGATGAGTTCTGCATGCACGATCATTTATTCCTTTGGAGCCAAGAAGCAGACCCTCCAGTGTTCACATAAGCAGGCTGGGAATCAAGAGTTGCCATTGATATACATCACCTAGACCAGTACTCAGCTTTGGGCAGGGATGGGGAGAGGAAGAAGGGTGTTTTCTGGCTACAGGGCTCTGCATACAATGCACCCTTGTAAATATCCTCTGAATGAACGTACAAACTAATCCTTCCTAATACAAAATAACTACTCTTTAAATATTCCTTCTCTTTCAATATAGCACCTTTCAGTAAATAAATCATTGGAGAATGTCATCTTAATAGATTTACATTATCCAAAGATGGAGCTAGTTTATTTTAGGAACCTATCCAAAGGAGATGATTTTGATCAGTTCAGAATATCAATAACTTGAAGTGAGTGCTCCGTCATCACCCTCAGTTATCATAAAACAACTTCTATCCAACCCTACTCCCTACCCACTACCAATCTCACCTCTGATGGCAGGGGAGATACCATCATCTATTGAGTTACTACCATGTGGTAGGTATCTTACACATATTATCTTTTTGGATCCTAAAATAACTCAATGACATGTGTTCTGTTATAATTCTCACTTTATAGATGAGGAAAATAAAGCTCCATAAATTGAATAATGAGTAAAGTCTGTTAAAAAAAAAAAAAGTAGTAATAATAAACAGAAACCTGAATTAACTAGAGTTCGGAAACCAGAAGGGGGCGCTCTCACACCCTGTGATGACAGCAGAGCCCAGCAGGAAGAGGAACGATTCCTCTTCTTTCCTGGCAAGGACTCAGCCAATGAAAAACCATGGACTATTTGGTTGCTTTAGCTTTCCCCACTTTCATTTCCCCTCTATAAAAGTGTTCTTCCTTTGCTGTGCAGGTACTTGTAAGTGGTTCATCATGGTTGTAGACCTCGAATTGCAATTCTCTGCTAATCCCGAATAAACCCATCTTCGCTGGAGAAATATCTACTTGTTTCAGGTCAACAGTTTGCTTGCCCTGGCAGGGACCAGAGAAGACTCCTGGCAATGATAGCTCCATCACAAGTGAGCAAACAGGTGTGGTACCCACACTGTGCCCATTGTTGCTCACTGCTTTTCTCATCAACCCATCTTTCTCCTGGACCTGGGCTCACACCCACTTTTCATGTGAAGCTCTCCAGGCTTTATTCAGGATCTATTTTAAGGTTTCATTTTTTTCTGAAAAAGACCTTGTTCTGTATGTGAGTATTTGTTTGGCACTTTGGTCTGATCTCGAGATCAGATTGCTTCAATCAAAGCTGGCTGAGAATGCCTTTGGCCCAATTCCATTGGGAAGGAGCTGTTTCAAACGAAATTGTGCTGGTTCAGCCTTCAGCCTATTCCTTTGAAAAGACTGTCTTCTGGAGATTGGTTTGAAAAGTGGGGGAGGGAGGGCTTCAGCCTGGCTCCTCCAAGATCACGCTGCTTCCTTAAGATTGGCTGGGATTGGCTTGCAAGCCATTTGAACTCAGCCATTTGTGTTGTAAGCTGTTTAAGCTGCTTAATCAATTTGAAAATTGTTCTTTAGAGTAAAAACCTCTAGGAAATGGGTCCCAGTTATCTAAGTATTTTGAGGGCACCCCTCATCCCCCTCCTACAGGGACTCCAGCCCATTTTATGTTGAAAAACTCTTAGTGTTTCTTCATTCACATTTCTAACTAAATGGACTGATCTGACCAATGACCATTATGGGGAACTTTTGAAATCCCCAAACTTAATTTCCTTAAAATTGAATTGGACTACAATAGCTCAAAAACTTTCCAGAACTGAGTGGAATTCCAATTTTGATTGCTATTTTGAAGTTTCCCAATGTTATCAGGAGTCTAAAATTGCCCCTCTGCAAAATGAAATTTTAAGATTAACTGAGGCAAACAGAGGATTAAAGACAGATAAAATGGCTCCTGAAGCCTCAGACTCTTCTTCCTTGGCTTCTTTGTCTTAGGTTCTGCTTTGGCACCATCTTGTCTCTCTCCTTTGCCTCCTCAAGGCCAAAGCCTCCAGAGCCATCTTCCTCCTTCCCTCCTACTCCATCTATGCCTCCTTCATACCTTCAAATCTCTCCCTTAGCAATTCTCCCACCAAAATTTCCCTTTTCTCTGAAACTCTCCCCACTCCCTTTTCCTCTGAACTTACCAGGACCTCTCTCTTTTAAATTAAGCCCTCTGAGGATCCAAAGGCTAAACCATTAATTTCTCATATTCCTTGGACTAAAACTGAACTGAGAGCCACAGTCAAAGATTTCCCCAAAGTAAACAAAGATCCTCACATATTTGCTGAGGAATTTAATAGAGTCATTCAAACTTAGCAACCTGATTTCTCTGGCTTACATCAACTAGACAATATACTTGTTGGTGATAGTCAGCCCCAGCATTGGGTGAAAAGCACTAATTGGGAAAATCCTGAAAGGTCTCTAGAATTAGAACTGGGAGTCCAGCCCATTAACTTGTTATATGTTCAGGCTCAGGCAACTTCATCCAGCAATTCCTATGGCTTTTCCAAAGCCTGTTTATTGAAACAAAATTCAGGCTTGCACACAAAAACATGATGAACCTGTTCATGAATATTACAATTGATTTCAGATTATTTAAAAAAAATCTGGCCTTCCTTCAGATGTTGATTCCAGCTGGGTAGCTTTTAATTGTATGTTTATTAGTAGACTGTACCAGGACCTTTATTTCTAGTGAAAAAGGACTAGATGGGATGGGGAACTATGTCCCCTCCAGATTTAGTTAATCTGGCAAACTAGCTCTGGCTCTCTAGATGAATCACCTCCAAGGAAGACCATCAAAATTCTTAATCTTCAACCCCAGAAAATGAAGGCCCCTAAACAAAACCAAAACTCCCCTAGTTTCTGCTATTATTGCAAAGGGCCAGGGCATTGGAAAAGAGATTGTTACAAATTTAAGCATTTTAGGTGGCTTCAGCTCTCTAACTAGCCTTTCCAATGCCCTCCTAACCCCCCAGTGATGGGCTCCAAAGAACTACAGGGGGTCCTCCCATTCCTATTAAGAGGGAGGACTTCTAATCATCTTTGAAGAATATTTCTCCAGATTTGGAGTTAATCTCTTCCAGTTCTGATTGACACTGGAGCCACAATTTCAGTGTTCAACCCTACTGCTATAAAACAGCCCCTGCCTCAGATTACTAAAACACCTCAAATAGTGGGGATCTCTAATGAACCTCAAGAGGTTCCTGTCACTGAACCTATTCCCTTTTGTTTAGGCCCTTTGAGAGACACACACCCTTTTCTCATTAGTTCCTCTGCCCTGTCCATTTATTAGGCTGAGACTTCTTAGAGAAGTATCATGCTAGAACTTCTTTCTCCTAAAAGGGGGAAACCATTCTAGAAATTGACAGTGGTCATCAAAGTAACCCACCAGGTGAATTAAATGACCCTTTGGCATCTTTTATTTTTCCATCTCTGTTGATGTTAGAGCAGATTCTGGAAACACTCACTGATCATTTATCCCTGTTGAATCAGCTACCACTTTTTTATGAGCAAAATCTCCAACTGATGTTGGCAAAATTTGCAGCACACTTCCCAACAAAATGAAAATAGACCCTTCAAAACTTCTTCCCAGAATTAACCAAAACCTTATAAGAAACCCTTCAAAGCATAAAGCCTGTAATAGAAGATTACAAGGCTCGAGGTCTCATTATCCCTTGTACTGGCCCTTGTAATACTTCCATTTTACCAATGAGGAAACCTAAGGGCTGAGACTGGAGCTTTGTCCAGGACCTCTGAGCAATGAGTAACACTGTTATCCCTCTACATCCTGTTGTTCCTAACCCTCCTATGTTACTAACATCCATTCCCACCAAAAGTAAATTCTTTACTATAATTGATTTATGCAGTGTATTCCTTAGTGTTCCACTTGATGAAGCTAGCCAATACCTTTTTGTCTTCACTTGGGAAGAAAAGCAATTCACCTGGATAGTAATACCTCAGGATTTTACTGAGTCCTCTGCATTTCTCACAAATCCTGAAGGCTGATCTGAATGACATAAAGTTCCCTAGAGGTTCTATTGTGTTCAAATATGTGGATGATTTGTTTCTTTGTTCTCCTTCTCAAGCCTCCTCACAGGAAGGCAGCATTCTATTTGCTAATGCTTTTAACTTTAAAGAGACATAAGTCACCAAAGAAAAACTGCAGTTTGCCCAAACCCAGGTTTGATATTCAAGACATCTGATATCACAACAAGGGCTACATCTAGCTTCCCCAAACACAAAACTAAGCACCAACTGTGAGGTTTTCACAGGCTAGTTGGTTATTGCCAAAACTGAATTCCAAATTTCTCTCTTATGGCCAAATCTCTGGATGTTTCACTAAACAATAACAACCCTGACACAATTTTATTGGATGAACTGTATGGCACAGCTTTCAAAGCCTTACAATTTGATGAACCCATCTGCCCCTGGGCATCCCAATGATCAGATTCCTTTTTTCCCTTATTGTATATGAAAAGGAAGGGAATGCTCTTGGGGAACTCACCCCAAAACACAGGATGACCATTAACCCCCAGGGTATTATAGCCAGCAACTGGACCCTGTGTCACAGGGATACCCCATTGCCTTAGAGTTCATCACCACCATTGCCCTTTTGGTTAAATTCATTGAGAAATCATTGTGGGATCCCCTTTAAACATTTTTGTTACCTCATGAACCAGAAGCTCTTCTGAATTCTCATCATATTCAACATTCCTCAGCAAGGCACCTTACCTCCTATGAAGTCCTTCTGTTAACTGCTCCTCACATTTACATTGTAATACCCTTAACCCAACTTGTCTTCTCTCCTCCATCACTGACAAAGTCCCTCATGCCAGCTTAACCCTGACAGACCACCTCCTGACCCCTGGTAATGATCTACAGAAAATTCTTTTGGGTAATTTTGACTTCTCACGGTTCAGTAATGGCTTTTATTTAAAAGGTGACAATGGCAAGTATTGTGCTGGGTATGCTATTGCAACGCCCTTTGATGTTGCTGAGGCAGCATCTTTACCTATGTCTACTTTGATCCAACAGGCTGAATTGTGTGCTCTTACATGGGCATGTACTTTAGCCAAGAACAAAATTGCCAATATTTGTACTGACAGTAGATATGCTTTCAGAGTAGCTCACAATTTGGAATACTGTGGAAGAAAAATGGCTTCCTTACTTTCAGTGGAAATAAAATTTTAAATGGCCTGTATATTCAGGAATTATTGAACATGATGATTTAACCTACCACTTTAGCTATTATTAAGATTCTGGGGCATTCTAAACTTGACTCTCTGGAAACTAAGAGAAATCACCTCACTGACAATTCTTCAAGGAATGCTGCCCTTCAAGGAACCAACAGCAGCCAAACCTCTGTCATGGTCCAAAGGGATATTTCCCCAAATGATAATTTAGAAAAACTGGCTAGAGAAGCCGAACAATTGGCCTCAGAAAAGGAAAGACAAGATTGGAAATTCAACAATTGTTGGTTTGATAAAAAAAAAATGAAGTTGTGGTTTGGACCATATAACAATCCAGTCCTACTGGAGACTCAAAAATCCCCACTCCTCACCACTGTACATGGATTAAACCATTGGCCTAACAACAATGATAAGTCTTGAAGAACCAGTATGGGTGGGGAAACATCAGTAAGGCCAGGAAAAGTGCCTACAACTCACTTGTCCCACTTGTTCTAAGTACAACCCAGGGAATTCTGTTCATACTGCTCCTGGGCATTTTTAATTGCCTAATGGACAATTTGAAGTCCTACAAATGGATTTCATACAACTTCCTCCATCTGATGGATATAAATATGTTTTAGTCATGCTCTGTATTTTTTTACACTGGACTGAGGCCTTCCTTTGAAGACAGGCTACTCCATTCTCAGTGGCTTAACTTATCTTGGAAAAGATTATCCCTACCTAGGGAACTCCTCTTGAACTTCATAGTGATCAAGGAACCCATTTTACTGGCCAGGTGCTTTACAAGCTGTGCTGTTTGGCTGGTATTACACTTTCACTGTGCTTACCAGCTCAAGCCTCTGGTTTAGCTGAATGCACTAACAACATTATCAAAATTCAATTCTCAAAACTTGTAGAAGCCCTCTGAATACCTTTGCCAAAAGCACTGCCATTAGTCCTTCTAATTCACAGATCCACCCTTTCTGGAACTCAAACTGTCACCCTTTGAGATAGTCACAGGACACCCAATGCACTTGGCTCCTGCTTCTTTTAAGTCACAACTGATAAAAGGAGAGATAATCCAAAACTGCAAAGGCCTAGTTGCTTCTATTAAAAATAAACATGTTTTGTTCAAGCAATCTTTTCACACTGTGCACTTGGGGGATGAAGACCTTAAACATTACATTTTGCAAACTGGAGGTTTCATCTATTAGAAGAGTCACCTCCAGAAGAACTTTCTCCAACTTTGCTGGAAAGGCCTCTATCAAGTATTGCTAACCAACCCTTGTGCCACCAAACTGAAAGGAACAGACCCTTGAATTCACATGACACTCCTAAAGAAAGACCAGACCCTGACTGGGCCTGCACGTCATCTGGTGATTTCCCAGAACTGAAGCAGATGACGTCTGATGAGACAGCTTTCCCAAGATATCCAGACCAGGCTCATTGGGAAGTCTGCTGCCAAACCTTTGATGATGGCATAAGGCTTTGGATGATCTCCAAATTGACCATTTGGCCGGAAACTTTCCAAGAATTTGTTTTTGGTGAATTCACCGGGACCTGGCCATGACTTCTCTCAAATGAAAGACTATGAATAAACGACATCTTGCAATTTGAAAAACACAAGTAAGTGAAAGATTTCTTTCCTTCCATGACTGTGGTATCCAGTGGAAAACTCAGAGTCCCATCAAAGAATCCCCAGTCTATTCTCATTTGGGAAAGCTCCTGATGAATCTGAAATTGTTAAAGATTAGTTTCCTGCTTACAAAGAGATAACAAATCCACCCACTTTTTTTAAAAAAAATTAGCATTTGAATATAGAAACACTTTCTGAGTGGCTGCTTCTAGAAATATTTTTTTGGATTGAATGCCATTTTCAGTCTCAAAAATTTTTCTGTCTTTCTTTTTATTGATGGGAGGAGCGAAATATGCTATTTCATTCAGATATCCTGGATGGAAGGAGTTTGTTATTTGAATCTACCAGTCTTCTCCAATAGAGACATTTATACCATTGACTATCCTATATTAAAGGCTCTGGTAATTTTTACGTTTGAGTTCTGACAAAAAGAATATGTATTTTCTGACCTATCATACCAGAGTCAAAAAGGATAGAGTAGGGAAATATTTGGGTTGTGTGTTTGAGTGTGTGTGTGTGTGAATACATGCATGCAAGGGTTGGGAGATAGGCAGAAAGTGAAATAAGGTGGCTTGGGAAATACTTGGCTTTTCTCTTGGATTCCCTACTCTGACCACCACATCCTTCACTGTTCCCTGGCCAAAATGCAAAGAAGATCAAGGCCCATGTATGGATGATGTAGGGTCTGTAAGCCAAATGTACTTTACCAATAGCATCTCCCATTCTTCCTGCTCAAGCCATGGACATAGATTCTTGTGGCTTTTATAATCATATTGTTTGTGTGAGCTGATACATAGCTGATAAATAACTGATATATCTGAAGCTAATATATCTAAACTGACATATAATTGAATTTATATAGAATAGCTCAGATGATTTTACATACTAGAATATGAAGATTTAAAACAAAATGTTAAAATATGGGGTCCCTTTTAAAATTATCTGGTAGGTAATTACTTTTATCACATAGCTAAGAAAATTCAGTCTCTGTCTTAGTTATGTTAACAGACTTGCTTCCAACCACTACTCATACACAACTAAAAGGAACAAAACTCAATGCTTCAACCCTCATATATTTCAGTGTTTTACAAAGGCTGGAGTCCAAATGGTAAAATTTTCACCAAAGGCTTACTGCATCTATTTCATAGAAAACATCACTCTCTAAAGGGCCAGTTTGAACTTCTCTAATGTGCTTTTTTTGGTTACACAAGTTTTCCACAAACACATCAAAAGCGGAAAAACATCTAATGGCACTCTATGGTATTTCCTCACCAGAATGGAAAAAAAAGAAATACACAATATTCATAATACCTTGAAAGTACATACAAATCATCAACATGGTAAAAATCCTAGTCTGATGACCCCCAGTACCTCAAGGGGCAAGTTGTCTATGGTGAGCGGTGCCCTGATGTCAAAGAACAAAAAGAAAGCAGACAAACACCAAGTAAACAAAAACTCTATTTCTTTAAAAATATGGTAGGTCATACACAAAATGTTATGATAATTCACAGAGAAAAAAATGTGACAATGAGTGTGTATATGTTCATGAATGACTGAAAAATTGTGCTGAACACTGGAATTTGACACAACATTGTAAAATGATTATAAATCAATAAAAAATGTTAAAAAAATATATGGTAGGTCATCAACCAAAATAATGTTTTTCAAGGTTTTATCATCTTGAAAAGAATACTGCTGTTATTGGCCTCTTCTGAAACAGTATATAAATATTAAGCAAATAAGAAGGCACCGTTAGAATCTGATTAGTGTTCTGTGGTCTGCCCCTTTTTCAAATGTAGAGAAGGCAACATATAGTGTTGGTTGGTGAGTCACTGGAACATGCCTGGAACCCAGCCTGGAAGCCAGCTGCTAACACTAAAGACATTCATAAGCAGAATGAATGTCAAGGCTACAGAGTTCTCCATCATATATTTGTGGAAAATTCATTCCAGGAGAAATTCATAAATCAGACTAGAGACTATACTAAGACCAGCACTGTGTGGTAAGATATAAAGAGGGTTTGCTCTGTTCCCACTAACTAATAAGCCTTTTAGACCAAGCCTTCCAGCAGAGGACAGAGCGTTCTATGGGGATGCATCTCCTACTCCAAAAGAACAAAGTATTTGAAGGACTAGGACTGACAGCTCAGTCCTAGTTTTTACAGTTCACCTGCTACCGTATTTACTTGCAGATGTCATTATTTTCATAATATCACATATTTGATCATCAAAATATTAATCTATTATCAAATATTTCCTTCAGTATGAAATGGTCTAAGAACATTTTTATAAATTAAAATTCAGCACTGTTCGGTCAAAATGATTTCCTTGACACAGCACTTCAGAGGCTCCAGAGGGCCTGGTCTGGGTATATATGTTCATGATAAGGTTTTGCCAAACAGCCCATGTTTTATTTGGCATCTCAATCTTCCTACTTTAAAATTCACCGTCTCAATCATTTTTCGAAGGTGACATTCTGTGTTTCTTCTGTCACTTTTATATGACTATTATTGAGCCAGTTGTAGAAATAAAGCAACAGAAATCAGTCAAGTCCAAGCATATGTTAAAAGAAAAAAACTTTCTTGTGTCTTTGTTGCTTATGAAAGCACTGATGGCCTAAATGTTGGTTATATAGATACGACATATGACTTTATTATTTTATTTTTTTGATGGGGGTAGATAATTAGGTTATCTATTTATTTATTTACTTAGGTTCATTTTCATATTCTTTTTTTAATTGAAGTATAGTCAGTTTATAATGTTGTGTCAATTTCTGGAGTACAGTATAATAGTTTTGTCATATATATATATTTATATATATATATATATATATATATATATATATATATATACATATACACACACATATATACATTTTCACATTCTTTTTAATTATAGTTTACTACAAGATATTGAATACAGTTCCCTGTGCTGTACAGTATAAATTTCTTGTTTATTTATTTTGTATATAGTAGTTAGTATCTGCAAATTAGATTTTTTTTAATGGAGGTACTGGGGATTGAACCCAGGACCTCATGCATGCTAAGCAGGCACTCTACCACTGAGTCATACCCTTCCCCCCTGAGATATGACTTTAAATTGGGCCTTCTTTTCCTTTTACATTCTGCAAATCAGTCCCCTTAGCTTCTAGTGGCAAGGTGGACACACAGCTAATCACACACTTGTATCCTAGAAATCACAAAGTGAGTTAATTGAATAAGACAAGCTACTCTCTGAACTGAGGGAGACACAAGCTGAATGCAATTTGGATACCTCCTTCTTAGAGCTTTTGATTCTCTAGAAGAAGAGCTACGTCAGTCCCTGTGATCTCAAGACAAAGTGAACAGTGTCACTAGGAAAGCAGAGAGGGGAGAGTTCTTCCCAATCCAGGTGCCCAGGAGGTAGGAAGGACTTCAGAGAGGAGGAGGAATGACCTGGTTCCTGAATGGGAAGGAGGGTTTAAGCACACAATGTATAGATGGAAAAGGCATTTTAGTCCCTGCAGAAAACAAGAACAAAGGCACAGTGAAAGAGGTTAGATGGCACTTACATGGAATTGTGACTTTATTATCATTTTTGTTTTTCTTGTACATCTCTGCACTAGGCAGTAAGTTTCTGATGGCAGGCCCAGAGCTGGACACTGAGAACACAGCCTCATGGAGTTGACAGTGTCATGGGGAATCCAGACCATAAACAAATAGTCCAAAGATAACTATACATTTACAAATAGCAAAAAGCATGACGAAGAAAAAGGGCAGGGTGCCGTGGGAAGAGACCCCAAAATGGACCTAGGGGGGCATTATGAGCCAACCATGTGGCAACACGATAGAAGAGTAGTTCAAGTTGAGGACATAAGCACGTGCACAGGCTCTGTGTTACAAAAGAACTTTGAGAATTCCCAGAAGACAGGAGGCCAATATGCTGCTGGAGAAGGAGAGATAGTGAGTGTGGCACGAAATGAGATTGGAGGATTAGGTAGGCAGGAGAGCAGTATGGCTTACAAATCATACAAAAGGATGTTGGATTTTATTCCAAGAACCAGGGGAAAACACTGAAAGCTTTTGAGCGGAAGAACAAGACCATATTTCAACAAACAGCTTTGGAAGAGAAAGAAAAATACTATATGATATCACTCATATGTGGATCTTTAAAAAAAGAGAGAGAAAAGAAAAAAGAAGACACTAATGAACTTACCTACAAAACAGAAATAGATTCACAGACATAGTAAACAAACTTAGGGTTACTGGGGGGGAAAGGGGTTTGGAGGGATAAATTGGGAATTCAAGATTTGCAAATACTAACTATTATATATAAAATAGATTAAGAAAAGAAATTTCTTCTGTATAGCACAGAGAACTCTATTTAACATCTTATAGTAACCTATAATGAAAAAGAATATGAAGAGGAATATATGTGTATATATAGATATGTACGACTGAAACATTATGCTGTACAGCAGAAATTGACACATTGTAACTGACTAGACTTCAATAAATAAATAAATAAATAAATAAGAGGCAGAGAGAAAGGTATTATGTCAAAAGAGAACAGGAGCATGTCCCACTTCTTCCGATACCTAATACGCAGCCTGCCATCTTCATTAAGCAATGATAAATGAATACCATGAAGAAAAAGTATATTACACTGTTAACTGTCTGAGTAGAACAAGCAGCTGCCAGCATATTTATCCAAAACTATTTTTCATAAATAGGCAAATACTGAGATAATTCATCCCAGATTTTTCTAAACTTTGACATTTATTAAACTTTTTTTTATTAGTGTCGAAACCCGCAGTGATTTCAGGGTCGCTTCACTAAGTTTTGAGTACAAAACTTACTTAGAGCTTTTCAAAAAAATACTAACAATGAAGTTGCTCTTATCAATCGTAAATCTAATAAGACAGTCTAAAGATTTTATGCTTTTAGAGGATCAAAGAAATTTGTCATGTAGCTGAAGATGGAATATGGGTTGGCTAAAGGTCATATAAACACAACGGAATCTAAAAGCCAGAATTCTGAGGCTGCATCTCTTTTTCTATCTTTTGTTTTATGTCTCCCCTTTTCAAGGATCAGAACCTGTACATACCAATAAGACAAATTAAATGGAAACCAAGAGGCTGGCTCCAAATCTAACCACCACAGCAGCATGGGACTAGGCTCATGGGCTATTATTTCCTTGGATGCCAGTCTGCTGGAAAGCCCCAACTCCTCTCCTATCCACAACTCCAGGTGGCGGCATGTGCCTGTCTCTCAGGTGGGTGCTGAGAGCATGGATTTATCTGACTGTCTGTGGCCCCCAAGCTAGGAATTCCATCATGTTCAGACTGGGTCACATCTCCATCACCCAGCAAGGAGGCATGGACAGTTTTCATGGAACAGTTTGGGTCTTAATGGGTGTAGAACCACCTCACAAGGATGGAGGTTTAAAACGTACTGGCTTGAACTATTTACAATAGCCAAGACACGGAAGTAACCTAAATGTCTATTGACAGATGACTGGATAAAGAAGATATGGTATAAATATTACAATGAAATACTACTCAGCCATAAAAAAGAATGAAATAATGTCATTTGCAGCAACATGGATGGACCTAGAGATTATCATACTAAGTGAAGTAAGTCAGACAGAGAAAGACAAATACCATATGATATCACTTATATGTGAAATCTGAAAATGATACAAATGAACTTATTTACAAAACAGAGACACACCCACAGGCATAGAAGACAAACTTATGGTTACCAAAGAAGAAAGGAAGGGGAGGGATAAATTAGGAGTTTGGGATTAGCCAATACAAATTACTACATATAAAATAGATAAACAACAAGGTCCTACTGTATTGCACAGGGAACTATATTCAGTAGCTTGTACTAACCTATAATGGAAAAGAATCTGAAAAAGAATACATATGTATAAATAAAACTGAATCACTATCCTGTACATCTGAAACTAACACAACACTGTATATCAACTATATGTGAATAAAACAATTTAAAAACAAAATACAATAAAATCTTTTTATCTATTCTGCATATGCCTGTCAGTATCTACAAATTCTGAACTCCAGTCTGTCCCTTCCCACCACCGCCCTCTTGGCAACCACAAGTTTGTATTCTATGTCTATGAGTCTATTTCTGTTTTGTATTTATGTTCTTTTTTTTTTAATTCCACATATGAGCGATCTCATATGATATTTTTCTTTCTTTTTCTGGCTTACTTCACTTAGAATGACATTCTCCAGGGACATCCATGTTGCTGCAAATGGCGTTATGCTGTCAGATTTTATGGCTGAATAATATTCCATTGTATAAATATACCACCTCTTCTTTATCCAGTCATCTGTTGATGGACATTTAGGCTGTTTCCATGTCTTGGCTATTGTAAATAGTGCTTCTATGAACATTGGGGTGCAGGTGTCTTTTAGAAGTAGGGTTCCTTCTGGGTATATACCCAGGAGCGGGATTCCTCGGTTATATGATAAGTCTATTCCTAGTCTTTTGAGGAATCTCCGTAGTGTTTTCCACAGTGGCTGCACCAAACTGCATTCCCACCAGCAGTGTAGGAGGGTTCCCTTTTCTCCACAACCTCTCCAGTATTTGTCATTTGTGGACTTTTGAATGATGGCCATTCTGACTGGTGTGAGGTGATACCTCATTGTATTTTTGATTTGCATTTCTCTGATAATTAGTGATATTGAGCATTTTTTCATGTGCCTAATAATCATTTATATTTCTTCCTTGGACAATTGCTTGTTTAGGTCTTTTGCCCATTTTTGGATTGGGTTGTTTGTTTTTTCTTATTATGTCGTATGAGCTGCTTATATATTCTGGAGATCAAGCCTTTGTCGGTTTCATTTGCAAAAACTTTCTCCCATTCCGTAGGTTGTTGTTTTGTTTTACTTATGGTTTCCTTTGCTGTGCAAAAGCTTGTAAGTTTAATTAGGTCCCATTTGTTTATTCTTGCTTTTATTTCTATTGCTTGGGTAGACTGCCCTGGGAGAATATTTTTGAGATGTATGTCAGATAATGTTTTGCCTATATTTTCTTCTAGGAGGTTTATTGTATCTTGTCTTATGTTTAAGTCTTTGATCCATTTTGAGTTGATTTTTGTGTGTGGTGTAAGGGAGTGTTCTAGCTTCATTGATTTACATGTTGCTGTCCAGTTTTCCCAATACCATTTGCTGAAGAGACTGTCTTTATTCCATTGTATATTCTTGCCTCCTTTGTTGAAGATTAGTTGACCAAAAGTTTGTGGGTTCAATTCTGGGCTCTCTATTCTGTTCTATTGGTCTATATGTTTTTGTACCAATACCATGCTGTCTTTTTTTTTTTAACATTTTTTATTGATTTATAATCATGACTGTAGCTCTATAGTATTGTGTGAAGTCTGGGAGAGTTATTCCTCCAGCCTGTTTCTTTCTCTTCAGTAATGTTTTGGCAATTCTAGGTCTTTGATGGTTCCATATAAATTTTATTATGATTTGTTCTAGTTCTGTGAAATATGTCCTGGGTAATTTGATAGGGATTGCATTAAATCTGTAGATTGCCTTGGGCAGTGTGACCATTTTAACAATATTGATTCTTCCAATCCAGGAGCATAGGATATCTTTCCATTTTTTAAAGTCTTCTTTAATTTCCTTCATCCATGGTTTATAGTTTTCTGTGTATAATACTTTCACCTCCTTGGTTAGATTTATTGCTAGGTATTTTATTACTTTGGGTGCTATTGCAAAGGGGATTGTTCTTTATTTTCTTTTTCTGTTGATTCATCATTAGTGTAAAGAAATGCAACTGATTTTTGAACGTTAATCTTGTAACTTGCTACCTCGCTGACTTCTTCAATCAGCTCTAGTAGTTTTTGTGTGGACCTTTTAGGGTTTTCTATATATAGTAACATGTTGTTGGCATATAGTGACACTTTTACTTCTTCTTTTCCAATTTGGATCCCTTTTATTTCTCTCTCTTTTCTGACTGCTGTGGCTAGGACTTCCAAGACTATGTTGAATAAGGGTGGTGATAGTGGGTATCCTTGTCTTGTCCCAGATTTTAGTGGGAAGCCTTTGAGTTTTTCACCATTGAGTACTATGCTGGCTGTAGGTTTCTCATGTATAGCTTTTATGATGTTGAGATATGTTCCCTCTATACTCACTTTGGCGAGAGTTTTTATCATAAATGGGTGTTGAATTTTATCAAATGCTTTTTCTGCATCTGTTGAGATGATCATGTGGTTTTTGTCCTTTCTCTTGTTGATGTGATGTGTTACATTGATTGATTTGCATATGTTGAATCACCCTTGTGTCCCTGGGATGAACCCCACTTGATCATGATGTGTAATGTTTTTTATGTGCTGTTGGATTCTATTTGCTAATATTTTGGTAAGGATTTGTTTGTTTGTTTATTATTTTTAATGGAGGTACTGGGGATTGAACTCAGGACCTTGCGCATGCTAAGCACATGCTCTACCACTGAGCTATACCCTCACCCTAGTTTTGTGTCTTCTAATCCTCTGTTCCTCTCTGCCCTCCTTTCTTACTAGTTGTCCTCTGCTGAATCTGCACCAGCCACACTGGTTTCTCAAACAGACCCCAATGTGCTCCTGCTTCAGGGACTTGGCATCTGCTCTTCCTTCTGTCTGGACTATTTCCTCCCAAATACACACTGCTTGCTCCTCCATTTCTTTCACGTGTTAACTAAAAAGTCACCTTCTTGTTAAGGCCTTACCTGACAACCCTGTCTATTATGTTAACCACTGGGGACTTCCAATACTGCATCATCTTGTAAACTATAAAAATGTCAACCGCACATGGCAAAATCTAATACAATTTAACCTCCCTCTACAACCTTCGCTATATTTCTTCAATGCTTAATATTTTCCCCTGGTCCTCTTCACCATCTCACCTACTCTGGCTTATTTTTTATTTTTCTTTTCCTCTACTAGAATAGAAGCTCCAGGAAAATAAGGATTTTTGTTCACTGCTGTATCCTCAGAGTCTAGAATAGAAACTCCCACGTAGTAGGTACTAAACATTTGCTGTATGAGTAAGTTTCACTGGGTTGGAGTGACAAGACTATGCAAACTTGATATCTAGTTATAGAGAAACCAAACCAAATGGCATGTGATACAGTTATGTATAGGGTCCTTCTTCAGCTCAAGAGGAGGCAGATACAAGGAATGAAATCAGTACAGAATAGTACAAAGGTTCTGTACAACAAAACCTCACTAATTAAGACCATTGAACATCTCTGCAAAATTCTCCTCATACTTTTATACAAGGTTACTCTTCACTGAAACAAGTTGAAAGGGGAATTAGCCAGGAACATTCTTTTTGGTGCGGTTGCTGACAGGTAGAATCTCCCCGGCGACCAATTCCAGCACCGAAGCAGAGTTTCTGAAGACTGCAAGCAAAGGTAAGAGCTACAAGAACCCTTGGAAAGACTCGCCATTTGATTTTCCACTGTTCTCTATCTTTGTACAGTGTTAGGGCTAATCGGTGTGGTCTCCTTCCCTACTAATTCCTTTCTCCCCCTAAATTTAAAGTGAAATTACAGGGAAAAAGTTGTCTCTCAGTAATGTCCCAATCAAGTACTTCCCAAAGACTATTTGAGTTTTCTGCTTGGAATCCCATGCCAGCCACAGCTCCTGAAACTGTTTCCTAACAGGAACAAGCCCAGGATAATCTCGGTCTCAATTCTAGCTCTACTGCTTAGCCAACTTCATGAGTTTGGGTAAATTATACATCCTCTGTAACTGAACTTTCTCACCTTTACAATGGGTTTAAAATCTACCTTATAGATTTGTCGAGAGGAGGTTATAAAACATGAAATCACATCATGAAGAATAAAGTACAGAATGCACTTACATTAAGATAATGCTTTGTGACAGGGACATGGTGCTGTACACCAGAAACTGACACATTGTAATTAACTGTACTTCAGTAAAAAAAAAAAAAAAGATAACACTTTGTATATAACACTAAAAGCATAGGCAACAAAAGCAAAAATCATCTAGTGGGACCACCTGAAACTAAAAAGCTTTTGGACAGCAAAAGAAACAATCAACAAATGGAAAAGCAACCTGTGGGAGAAAATATTTGCAATCTGTATATTTGATAAGGGGTTAATATCTAAAATATATAAAGAACTCATACAACTCAATAGTAAAAACAAACAAACAAAAAAACAGGAAACAAATCCAATTTAAAATGTGCAAAAGACCTGAAAAGACATTTTTCCAAAAATACATACAGATGATCAACAGGTATATGAAACAGTGCTCTCCATCACTAATCAGCAGGGAAATGCAAATGCAAATCACAATGAGATAGTACCTGACACCTGTTAGGATGTCTATTCTCAAAAAGAAAAGAGATAACAAATGTTGGTGAGGATGTGAAGAAAAGGGAACCCTGTACAGTGTTGGTGGGAATGTAAATTGGCACAAGCATTGTGGAAAACAGTATGGAAGTTCTCCAAAAACTTAAAAATTGAACTCTCATGTGATCCAGCAATCCCACTTCTGGGTATATACCCAAAGGAAATGAAATCAAGACCTTGAATACATAACTGAACTTCAAAAGAAAAAAAAAAGATGATGCTATGACAGAACTTTGGGCCTTACCTCTACATGCATCTAGCCAAACTAACAGAGTAGCTGGGTGCTTCCTCTGTCTCTAGCAGTAGGAAGATAGGAAAGGGGTACACAGTATTCAATTCTGTGCCTGCCCCTCACTAACTCTGAAGTATTCCTTATTTCTTTCTATGTTCTATGGTCCAAGCAAGCAAGACCTACTCCAGTACATCTGTAGCTTTCATGGAAAACCCAGTTGTTGAGTCCCTTTCCTGAAATAAAAGGTTCTCTAGCTTCAAATCTGAAATATGCAAGGACAGGACATCCTACATGGAAACAGACCCTTTCTTCTAAATATATTAAACACCCTTCTTTGTGTTTCTTTCATAAGCACAAAGCTTTCAAGCCTCTTAGCAGGATGCTCCTTGCCTTTCAAAGAACATTTAGCATTACCAACGGAAGTTCCAGAAGCATTCGGGGAGCTCTAGGTCCCTATGCCTTTTGTGCCTGATTATTTTTTTAATCATCTCTGAGGGTATAACATGGGAGCCAGATTATCAATTACTGCTCAGGGTGCCTACAAACTACATGTCTCACAGACCACAACCTCTTGTTGTTATTTGAAAAGATCCTGAGGATAAAGAATGTCTATGAAAAAAAAATCAAGCAATACTGGTGCTGCACTCATCTATAACAATCCTGCATCAAGTTTGTGAGGTGTCATGGCATGGAATGGATTGCCATCTTTTAACATATACATTTTTATTGAAGTCTAGTCAGTTTACAATGTTGTGTCAATTTCTGGTGTACAGCATAATGTTTCAGTCATACTTATACATACATACATTCGTTTTCATATTCTTTTTCACCATAAGTTACAAAAAGATATTGAATATAGTTTCCTGTGCTATACAGTATGAACTTATTGTTTATCTATTTTATATATAGTAGTATCTGCAAATCTGAAACTCTCAATTTATCCCTTCCCACCCCCTTCCCCCCAGCCCCCGACCCCGTAACCATAAGTTTGGTTTGTTTTCTGTGTCTGTGAGTCTGTTTCTGTTTTGTAAATAAGGATTACCATTTTGATAGGCTCAGTCAATCAGTCAGTCCCTGAACAGATGTTCATTTCTGTCTGCTCAATGTCATGCTCTGTGCTAGATGGGGATGAGGCTGACAGGGCTTCCCTGTAGACCTCAGGCTAGTAGACGACCCAGGCCCACCAACGATCCATCACATGAAAGCAGAGGTAGCTGGAGCCAGCACAGTGGCAATCATGCTGGACGAGAGGGGAGGGATATGAGAAGGAAGGCAGGGATGGAATTAAACAAAATTTTCTTCATCAAATCCATCAATTCTTTCCTAAGTGTCACTTTTCTATCTTACTGTCTACATGATCAAACCCGTTGCCTACTTCTTGAAGAAACTGTAGTAATACTTTATGAAAGTATTGAATATATGAAACTATAGTTCATTCATCCAACAATGATAATTTCTTACAATATTAGAAAGGATATGATTTTAAGCCTTAAGAAAACATTTTTCTTATATTGTGTGAAGAGCAGTGGCATGGCTCATTTCTACACCAGAATATTTTTCATACAATTAAGTTTTACTTAAAAATAAAATGCAAGTCTCTTCAGTCTCTGAACTCTCACTCTCTGAATATCTGCTATAATGATCTGCTAATTTACACAAAATTCATTACCCAAACCTACTAAATAAATCTGTTTTAGGTTGCAGACAAGACTATGTTTAAGTCATGCACGCCTAAGTAAAAGCATGTACTTTGCTGCTATTGTATCTCAGATATTCTGATAGAACAGTGTCTAGAGTTTATGTTATTTAAATGTGTTATGTTTTATAGATATTCTCTCTCCCAGATTAATTAGTAAAAGGTCTTCTAATAAAGCAGAGTAACTAATGAAGGAAATGGGTAAGACGCCCAAGTAAGTGCATGCACTACAATAACAGCTGGGAATGATAAAGCACATTGAGAATTGACTATGTCTGCTAGTCTGTTTCTGTTCTGTAGAAGAGTTAATTAGTGTCCTCTTTTTTCTTTTTTTTTAAGGATTCCACATATGAGTGATATCGTATAGTATTTTTCCTTCTCTTTCTGGCTTACTTCACTTGCAATGACAATCTCCAGGTCCATCCATATTGCTGCAAATGGCATTATTTTATTCTTTTTTATGGCAGAGTAGTATTCCATTGTATAAATAGACAACAGCTTCTTTATCCAGTCATCTGTTACTGGACATTTAGGTTCTTTACATGTCTTGGTTATTGTAAATAGTGTTGCTATGAACACTGGGATGCATGTATCTTTTCAAATTAGGGTTCCCTCCAGATAAGTGCCCAGGAGTGGGGTTGCTGGATCATATGGCAAGTCTATTTTTAGTTTTTTAGAAATTGACACATTGTAACTGAATATACTTCAATAAAAAAAAGAATTGCATGGCTCACAGGGAATTATATTCAATATCTTATAATGGCCTATAATGAAAAAGAATGTGAAAAATATATACATTTACATATATAACTGAATCACTCTACTGTACACCAGAAGTTAACAACATTGTAAACTGACTACACTTCAATTTAAAAAAAGAAAAGAAAAGAAAACACCCAATCCCACCACTTCATAATATGAAAAGATACTTAAGGATTCTGAAAGAGTTATTGCTTCTCTTATGAGTTATAAATTGAAGGATGCAAATGGAACTAAAACAACAATTCAATTAATAAAAGGGTTGAATGGCTATTAGTTTTAAGCTTGGCCATGCATGATGTCCTTAACGCCTGTGAATCACAAATACAGTGGTGAATATTTACACCTTGCTGGGTAAAGTGAGTGTGATCATGGCAGGAGCAGACCTATCACGTTCAACACACAATCACAAATGCGGTCTCATGTTAGCAAGAGTTGTAGGACGCCACGCAAAGGGAATGCAAACAGACTGCCACTGTGAGCTCTGTTTTTCATCCCGCTGTTATGTGTGTAGCTTCAGACAGTGGTTCTTAGCCAAACACCTCTGAGCTCTCCTGCCAGGAAGGCAAGATCCTCCCCTGTTCCTTAGATCCAGACACAGATGAACCTCAGACATTTCCTGTTTAACTCATTTCTTCACCAGCTCTTTCTTCCTTACCTCCTCCCACCAGCAAAGAGTAACAGAGACTACAGCTTCCAGCTCCCTCCTCTCACCACCAGACCTCACACAAACGTGCCTTCCATCTTAAGAAACCTCTCAAGAAGTCCTCTTGTTTATTTGATTTTGCTAAGTGTTACTGGCATGGAGTGCTCATCCTTAACGTATTATTTTGTTATTTATTTACATATCCATGTACACTGTAACATAGAAGGAAAATGTAATCCGTTCTCAATATTATATACTGAGCAGTGTCAAGTATTATGGTTTACTATGTACAAAATACCTACTAATGAGTTTATCAAATATTAAATAACTAGATAGTATTGCAATTTACATTTTATCGAAATTCTTGGTAGATTGTTAAATAGGTGTATTAAGGAGTTTAGTAATATCAGGCAAGTTGGCATTTTCCTATGGGTTAGGAACGCATTTTTATTTTTCCCATTCAAAATAATGAAATTACTGGCTTTTGTTCTCTGAAAATTTGTTAACAAACAAATGTTCAAGAACAGATTAGATTCACAAAAAGAGGGACACCTGTATAATAGCAGTTACCATAATGCTTATTTGTTCTTCTACTATTTAAAGTGTTTCAAGAAAAAGAAGCAATCAAGTCTATTTGTAAATGTATTGTCTTAATTTGAAAGTCATTAAATGCCTGCAGCAGTTAAGGTTGCTCTATTTGTTGCTTTTAAAAAAAGATAAAAAGCCAATCACTTATATTTATATTCAGTCTAGGAGATTGCTCATCTGTATTCAATTGTGTTTTTTGTTTTCATTTTGATGGAAAAATATTCATAGATGTTATTTCTGTTCTTTCAGTTTTGTCTAATAAAAGTATGCCCTACACCTCCATTACTTAAGTCAACATTAGCCTCTCACCTGTGGTCCAGAGATAGATATTCCTCATCCGAATCTTGTGTCAGCAGGGCATCTTTATTGGACTCCTTTGCAGTGAAAAGTTCCTGCAGAAAAACTGGCATTTTAGATACTTAAAATGTACTTAGAGTACAAAATACCTGACATTATTTGCATAGGATGTATCAACTTTGAAAGCAATCTCACACCCAACTCATCTGTATATCAGTGTGAGAAAGGCACTGAGGAGGGAGATTTGGGGGGTGAACCTCTAGATGGGATGTCGACCTTCTCATGACAGTTATGAGAGTTTAAATCACAGTCACCAGAGAAGGATAATGAATGGGCCAACCAGACCAAGAACTTCATTCAATTGCTTTCTCTCCACCACTTTTCTCACTGTCTTAAATTTGGAAAAGTGATAACACAGATCACTACTCTAAAATTGAACATAAAGGAGTCCTTCACAGCTTCTGTAATGTGGTCAGAGGAAAAGTAAAGCAGGTCTTTTGCCTTCTCTGGGTCCCACCCATAACAGTGCTAATGCTAATGCTAAAAATAAGAATGACGACGATCATGGTGACTGTAAGAGCTCACATTTACTGAATGCTAACCAGATATGAGGTGATGTCTTATTTGCTCTTCATGACAACCATAAAAAGAGTTATTACTATCGCCATTTATAGAAAAGGAAACTGAGGCTAAAAGACATGGCTTAGATAAGGTCCTGCAGCTGGTAGAGTCAGAATGGGAAATCAGGTGGTCTGGATACAGAGGCCTGTCTTGTCAGGTAGGTGAATGTGTTGTATGTCACAAGGTCATCACAACATGGACACAGCTCAAAGAGAGTTTTTGATTTCACCCCCAGTTCCTGTCCCCCCTGACCTGCCCAATCCACACTGTCCCAGTCTTGCTCAAGTCACTTGATGACCATTTCATTCACTGAGCTGCTCAGGACTAAAAAGTAAGAGTCATCCTTGAGTGATCTCTCTGTCTTCTCCCATCCATTTCCATCGCATTACCAAGGACTTTGGGCTCTACTTCCAAAATATCACGCAAATCTGTGTACGTCTATCTCCATGACAACAATCCTAGTCCAAACCCTATCACCTTTCACATCACTCCCCGATACTCCTCATCCCAGCCAGCAGCAGCCTGATCTTTTAAAAAGAAAATCAGATCATGTCATCCTCCTGCTTTCCACTGCACTTGGAATAAAACCCAAACTCATTACCATGGTTCTCAAATTCCTACATCAGCTGGCCCCTGCCTACCTCTTGTACCTTATTTTTTTATTACTGTGTTCTTCAGGGTTTCTGTTCAAAAGAGAGGTCACCAGAGAGAGGCCTTCCCTGAGCACTCTGTCTGAACTCCCTACTCCCACCTGTCATTAGCACGTGATTCTGTCTCCATCACATATGTCAGTGCTACTTGCCTATTGTCTGTTTCCCCAGCACTGAGCACAGTGCCTGGCATATAGTGTGTGCTTATTAAATATGTTACTTAGGAAATAATTCATTAGCCTGAAGCTATCAGTTGGATTCTAAAGACTGATTTTTCTTTTTAGAGACAGATTCTGTGAGTGCTATATGATGAGAATACTAAGTCAGCAATGGGTGGGCAGGAGACCTGCCTGAACACTCACCTCATGACAGAAGCCTTCCTTTATCCTCCTGCCAAAAGGATCACTTCTCTTAACATGTCACAGCCCCAAGCCCTTGTGTACCTCTTTAAAATGATATCAGAGTCAGTGAGTGTGCATTTCTTCTAGGTGCATCCAGATCTCCACTCACAAGTTCACCTTCTGAAACACAGGAGCTGATCTTTTCTCATTCATGTATCTATTTTAACACAACCTTCTGCACACAGCAGGTGCTTTAGTCATGTCATCCAGTGGCCGAGGAACCCAAGGGGACATGGCCCTTCAAAGGAAGCTCACAGGGTCACAATGTGGGAGGCATACACACAACATACTCACCTGCAGAGTTTGAGCTTTAAGGGCACAAACAGTCCCCACCAGATAAAACTGATCCTTCAAAGGAAAATTTGTAGCAGATGACTCATAGGATTGGCTGGGAAAGAAGCTACGGAAGAGCAACAGGGGCTCTAAGGGAGACAGAGACACATGCAACAGTCTATTAGAGAGACAGGCTGATTATGCAAGAAGCCAGGCACCTGCCACATCAGTGTGCTGTTTGCCTGCCTGTCGACAGTCTTTAGAATTCTGAATAATAAACTTTTCCTGTCTTCCTTCCATTTCAGCCACCCTTCCCACCCTGGTCTCTACTAAAACATGAATTCATTACTGAGAAATAGTCATGAGTTCAGGGTGATTTTTTTAGTCTTGTGTTCTTACCCTGTGGATGGAAGTTTTAGTCTCCAAAAGGCATTTAGCTCCCTCTTCTATATATAGACCACGTGGGTATTAAATGTGCATGTATGTAGTCAAGCAAGTTTTTTTTAAAAAGGCATCTGACCTTTAGTTTCCAAGGCACATGACAAATATATCAGACAGCCAATTTGTGAGCTAAATTTCATTATTTACCCATTCATTTATTCATTTGTTATACTTTTAGACCTCAGTGGCAAAAAACTTAATTATATTGCGAGTTTATGGCATATTATGAACACAGACAAAGTTCCCACTCTCATTTTTATTTTTTTTCTCTCTGTCCCTTCCCCACCCACAGGCACCCACTCTGATCTACCACCTTAAATATATATCCTTGTAAAATATGTAGTCTGGTTTTATGTACTGTATGTTTTTGCAATTTATGAAAGTGATATTGTGCTATATGTCTCATTCTGGTTTCTCAGTTTTTTTCAATCAACAATATGGTTTTAAGATCTAACCACATTGTACTATGTATATCCAGAGTTTTTTGCTTTTAACTACTACAGAGTTTTCCATATTGTATATTTCCCAAATTTTACTTGGCCATTTCCCTAATGATGCACACCTAGAATGTCTCGAACTCCCTCCTACCACTAACAACACTATGACATACACAGTACATGTTTCCTTAGACACAGATCTCACTGGAAGTTCACCTCTGAGATATTTCCACTGAACGATAGGATTGCTGAGTTACAAGATAATCAGCAGAACTTACATTCACTGTGTTTTCCAGGATGGTTTCATGAGTTTATATTTCTCAACACTCACTGTATTAGTGCTTTCAATTTTCACGTCTTCACCAATATTTGCTATTATTCACACTTCTAAATGTTGCCATTCTGATGGATGTACAGTGCTACTACTCATTGGTTTTCAAATTTTTTAAGTGAGTTTGAGCATCCTTTCACATTTTTGTTGGGCTATTTACCTCTGACTCAAGCCCTACATGTTTTAATGGCACAAAATCAGTGTTTATGTTAATTTATCAGCTTGCAGCTCCTGAAACCTTAATAATGATAAATTCAGATCCTATATCCACATGACAGACACAGATGTGGTTTGTGATTTGTAAATGACACATTTTTTTTTCTACTCAAACTCTGAGAGAGATAGCAAACATATTCCTTCTCTAGACCAGTGGATAGAATTTTACTGATAATTTTAAGTCCTAGGTTTTATGTGTTGGTCCTTGAATGAGTATTAGAACTCCAGATCCCAACCAGTGGAACCAATGAATGATTTAAAATTCACTGAGGCCACCACAAAATCAGCTCCCTCTTATCACTGGGTCCTGTACTTTATCCTTTAAGTTCTGGCACCCATGGATTTCCCTTAAGATTGGTTATGCATTAAACTTCTTAAGTTAGGTTTAACAATAATTTCCTTGTATTTACAGAAAGGAAGAGCCATCCTTATCAGTTCAGCCATGTTACTATATAACTCCACCTTATAAATTTCATTATTTTTTTTAAGTCTAATTAATGTGTGTAACCAAAACTTGTGGTCATAGGAGTGTCAGAGAGTTTGAGAGTACAGACGGTGGAAGGGGATTTATATTAGCAATTAAGAGCTGCATAACTCATGAACTTCATCTAGATCAGATTAAAAACTGAATTGCTCACCATTAGAAACATCTCTTAGACTCAGGATGAATTTCACATATTCATAAGAAGGGCTGCTATCACATTCAATGTTTCTTCTTCTTAAATGACAGCAAAAATCAATATGTTTCCCTACTAAAAGAAAACAGATACAAAACAAATTGACATTGGTACTTAACTATATTCTGCAGAATTATTTCGTACAACTATTGTCTTACTTAGAGTAGATTTTACAAAATTACTATTTTCTTTCCATGAATGTTAGCATTTGCATAGCTATCTATGTTATATCTGTAGAGTGGGGTACCAACTAGAACATAATTTATATAACAGTAATGCAATTATGCAAAAGCTGAAACTATCAAGGTTCATGATAACGAACAAGATTGAATGAAAGAGAGATTTTTTAACACTAGAAATAAAATTTATGAAATTATATTAAGTTAAATTAATATAGGATCAGCAGCTATATTGGCTCTCATGTCATTATTTTTATCTTTCTCTCAGTGATTGTTATCTGTCTCTTAAAACCTAAAACTTACTATTTGAAAAAACAATCTGTACCTGAATTTGATAAAGGAAGTTTGAAAGCAATCTTTCGGGAGACGTCACTTTTCTCTTCCTCAGGCAGAAGGCTTAATAATTTTTTACCCACAAGTTCATCCTCAAGAGAGAAAGAGAGAATAAACTGTTATATGTGCTACTATATTCATTTCCTCTGTCTCCTTACCTACATTAAGCTTATCATCTGATCCATCTTAAGGTCATGCCCGTTAGATTTCTAAAAGTCCCAATTCACATTACCCCATCCTATGACCATCACCTCCTAAATTTCCAGTACACTCACACAAGTACCCCACCTCTCCAATGATTGTCCCAGCCACTGAGACCTCCAGCCCATTCCTACCACAGTTTCAGTGTGCCTTATCACCTTCAAACTGTTACATCCCTCCTTAACCAGTTCAGATTCCATAGTCAATCATTATAATCACAACCATGAGCTTTTATTTCCCTGGGGAAATCCCAACTCTGCTTAAGTTCAACTCTTCATTGACCCTATACCTTCCTTATTTTGTGGTAGCTTCAGTGAATTTTAAATCATTCATTGGCTCCACTGGCTCCATCCAAGCAACTGAATGTGTATGGAGGAAAATCCACAACCATGCTGTGTATCATTTTTAAAGGGCACTTAGCTCTGCCTAGAAATCATTCCACAGTTCCCTAGACAATTTACTCTCCTACTCTTCAGTATGGTTCCTTGCCTCTTCTTCTTTCTTCAAACCTGCAAGCCTCCGACCCTCGCCACCATCCTCATATTCAGCTGTGGATCACATTTCTTATTTCAATGAAAAACAAAGGGAGAAGGAAATGTCAATATCTCCCTACACCAAATCTACCAACCTATCTGCTCCTGCTTTTTTTCTTATTTCACTGAGTAAGCTTCTCCCTAAGTCTAGTGCACTGTCTTTGTTCCTCTCTCAACTATTCAAGGACATCATTCCAGAAAGTCTCCCCATTCTCCCCACATCATCAAACTTTCCCTTTCTCCTGGGATTTTCCCATAGTATGCAAATGCTATATCAGAGATGCTTTAATAACTGTCATTTTGCAAATGAAAACAACAGAAAATTCCCCAAATCCAAAACCTTCCTTGACACTACATCCTTTCCTCCAGCTCTGTTTCTCTGGTTCACTTTAGAACAAAAATTCTTGAAAGGAATTACACTTGCTGTCTCTAGTTTCTTCACCTATCACTCTCCCTCGAAACCACACTAATCAGATTTTTATCCTAACCACTCTATTTTTGCAAGGTTGCCAATGACCTCCACTTTGCCAAATTCAGCACTCCATTCTCAATCATCATCTTACCCAACATCTCAGCATTTGATACAACTGATTTCTCCTTCTCCCTTGAAACAGTTGTTTGCTTGGCTTCCAGGATACCATACACATATGGATATCCTTCTGCTTCAAAGGTTACTCCTTCACAGTTTTCCTTGCTGGGTCTTTCTCCTTTTCCTGAGTACTTGGCATTGGACTACCCAGGGCCTCATCATTGGACCTCTTCTCTTACTGCACTGTCTCCCTGCGTAGTCTGTTCCAGTTCCATCTCATTAAACACCATCTAACTATCAGTGACTCCCAACTTCTCATCTCTAGTCCAGACTTCTCCATGAACTCTTCTTGGTAAACTAAACTTGGATGTGTAATGGGATTTCAATTTTAAGGCATCCAAAACAGTGCATCTGATATTTTCCCTTGCAAACCATGCTTCTCCCTCAGTCTTACTCATTTCAGTAAAGGGCACCATTTACCCACATGCTTGTCCTTGATTTGCCTTTTTCCTCTCAAACCCCAAATCCAGTCCATCAGCAACTCTGTTGGTTCTACCATCAAAATACATAAAGAAGCTGTCTAATTCTCACCACTTGGCTTAAGCCATCATTCTTATCTTAGATGACTGCAGTAGCCTTCCCTGATCTCCCTGCATCTATTTTTGTCACACTCTTGCTTCTACTCCATTTTCCACAGAGCAGCTAGAGTGATTAATTTAAAACATAAGTCAGACCAAGTCATTCAGAAAATGCTCAGCATTTCCCACTGGCTACCCAAGTCATTCAGAGGAAAAGCCAAAGTCATCTTGGGGCCCTTAAACTTGCTCTTCATTCAGCGTGAAACACTCTTTCTCAGATACTTACTTCATTGAAGTCTTGACCCAAAAGTATTTTAAACAGCATGAGTTCCCTGACATTTTCTTCCTACCTTTGTTTTCATACCACTTATCACTACCTGACATCAAGCCACATGTATATGTTTATCTGTTTATTATCTGTCTCCCTCAATAAAATATGAATTTCATTAGAACAGAGACTTTGGCTGTCTTATTCACTGCTACATTCTCAACACCTAGAACACAGCTTCACACAATTGAGCACTCAATAAATATTAGTTGAATGAATGGTTAATGCTGTACCATGTAGTTGAAATATGGCAACATGTGAATAAACTATCAGACATTGAGTTAAGTAATGAGTTTTTAATGTGATAGGAACAAAATAATAAACAAAGTATTCTGTGTAGCTTAATAATGTTTTTGGGTGATGAACCACAGATTCAAATGATTTTAACTGATTAATATTAATAATCTGCAGTAAAAATTCAGAAATATGTTTTTATGGCCCATTTGTAGAAGCCAGCCTATGAGTTGGCCAATGTTCAAATTAGCAGATGGATCCTGTCTCAATCAAGAAAAAGCTTGGCTCAATTCAGGGCAGAACCTTAATTTAGCACAGAAAACATTATGAAATTAACAGGCAATAGATTTTGACAATGAAAGTCACACAGTAAGAAACTGACTTCCCAAAAGAAATATTTTTCATTAAACTAAACTTTTTCAATAAAAATGCTTTCATTGGTTTAGTTATAAAATACACTTTAGGTACCAAACCAAGTTATCTCTGGTCAGTAGAGACTACTCATTTATTCATTCATCTAATGCGTGATTAACAACTGCTCCATGTCAGAACATTGTGCTAGGTACATTTACACTAACTAGCTCACTTAATACCCTGTGAAAGGAAGAATTATCTTCTATTTCATTCATGGAGAAATTAAAGCTGGTCCAATTGTTGAAGGGTCACAAGTTCAGAGATGAGATTCACATCCAGCTGCATCCAACTCCATATTCATTTTTCCATCCACTACACCATTGCTGCCTTGACTCCAATTTGCACCAAGAGCAGCCAATTTGCTACTGGGCCAGTTTTTGCATTTTAAATATTCTATGTGAAGTAATTTATTATTATTTTTTGGCTGAGACTTATGAGAGTTAAAAAAGATGAAATTGACATGTTCATTATAATTTAAATGAACACATAGTTCAGCAGGACAGATGACACATGCACAAACAATTATGACGCCAAGTATAAAATAATACTCTAAGGAGAGGTACAAGTGCTAAGGCTTACCAGTTCTTTCACTGGTAGAAGAATGCAGGATAGCATTGCCACTTAAAAAATTCAAAGTGAACAGTCTTCAGATATATGTATATATATGCATGACTGGGACATTATGCTGTACACCAGAAATCGAAACATTGTAACCTCAATTAAAAATATTTTTTAAAGTGAGCAGTTCTTTTAATAGCATACATTCCCTTGGATGGAAAACAATGGCAATGAGTTTCTTGTTAATTAACTACATTCTTTAAGGAAGATGACAGTGACAATGAATGCTTTATCACTGACCACCAACTTAAAACAGTGGTCCTAACAATCATTCCAGTGACCCTGCTTTATAGTTAGACAAAGGGCAGAGACCTGAAAGCATTATCAACACCATGTTATTTTTGTAAATCTTTGGCATTTGCTCTCCTTATTACACAAGGCAGAAGGATCAAGGTACTTGGAGCTTAATGAAGCAAGGACAAATACTAGTGAAAAATTAAGGAGATTTTTTTAAAAGCCAAGTTTGCAAATACCTATTAGTTGTCCCACACATATTAGTAAGGTGAGTCTCACTTATGCCAAAAAAAGAATAAAGAAATTTACTCCACTCCTTGACATTTAATGAGAATTGAGGCAAGCAGTATCTTTTTTGCTGGCAGAGACATTCACATTAAACCTGCATTAGAGAACTGTTTGGCTGTATAGGGCACCAAGAAGGATAAGAGCCTAGGTACGAGATTTGGACTACATCCTGAATCAAACAAGACTCATCATCAGTCTCTACTATGCTGTAATCTTCGCAGGGAGAACAGAGCAAAACTCATCACAATTATCACAAACTAGCCATATAACCTATGTTCAAAATTTGCTAAAGTCTTTTTATTATTATTATTGAAGTACAGTCAGTTACAATGTGTCAATCTCTGGTGTACAGCATAATGTCTCAGTCATGCATATACATACATATATTTGTTTTCATATTTGCTAAAGTCTCTTAAAAACTCCATGCTGAAAAACTCTTTCCATGATGAAATGTGTATTTGAAAAGTTTCCTTTGTTTAGAAATTATAAAAGATAACAAGCATGTGTTTTACATTTTTGAGGGGAGTGATGAGGTAGGGTGCATAGAAAGGCAGGCTGCTTGGACAGGAAGTAGTGAATATAAGTAACTGCAAGTTACCGCTACAAGTTATTATAAGTTTTTCCAAAGGGAAAACTGTCAATGAAATCAATAATTGGGAAAATGTGATGGCAGATTTCAGGCATAAGCTAAATGCCATGATAATGATATTAGCCATCATTTTAGTCATGGTATGTTTTATAACATCATAACTTGACTTTTCCCATCTTTTTGTCACACCTCCATCCAATCCATCAGCAAAACTTATTTTACCTCCAAAACACTGACTACTCCACATCCACCTTAATGCAACCCATCACCATCTATTGCCTGGATTATTGCAATAGCTTTCCAAGTGGACTCCCCACCTCCATGCCTACTCCCATAGCCTATTCTTAATAAAAGAGCCAGAGTGATTCTGATAAAACTTAAGTTCAGGTCACTTCCCTCATCTGCTCCTAACCCCCAAGTGGCTGGGAGGAATAGTCAAAGTCATTACAATGGCCCTAAACCAGGTGGACCTCTGTTACTGCTCCGAGCCTCTCACCTCCTACTATTTTTCTTTTTGCTCACAGCACTGCCTCTTTACCATAGCTTTTCCACAACAAGTATTTTCCTGATTTCATGCCTTCTCCCTTGTTTTTGCATTTGACTGGAATGCACTTGCTCCAGTATCCACATGCCATTCAAGTCTCTGTCCAAATAATTAGATGGGCCCTCACTAACCACACCATTTGTAATAGCCCATTTCTGGTCACTCTCTAAGTAGTATTTTCCCCCATTTACCGATGAGAAGCCAAAGCTAACATAGTAAGTGAGAGTTAAATTTTAATCTCCAGATTATTTGACTCCAAAAACCAAGTTCTTTCCACCCCACCATGCTATCAGCTTAGAGTAGCCTAACAGACAGAGGTGCCTTGATTTTTACTGAAACTATAGACTCCTGGAGCCAAGCAGATACTCTAGAAATGGTTTGCTCTCCATATTAATGTAAGAGCAGTGACTTACAAAATGAAATTTTTAATCAAAGCCTAGAAAATATTGCATGGTTAAAAATTAAGATGAGATAGCGTTTAATGAGGGGAAGTGTGAAATTGTGCCTCAGGAATAGTTCTTTTCAATCCTGTTTTACAAGAATATATAAACTCATTCCCATTTAATGTTTATGTACAGATGCAATAGTTATAGCTTTGTTTTTAAGTATACCAATCTCAGGTTACCAAGCCCATGGTTTAAGATTAGTAGTTCAAACCCACTACCTTAGGGTGACTATGTATGCTATGTGTGTATGTACACGTGTGTGTGTCTGTGTGTGTGTGTGTATGTTACCTCAAACACTGAAGGGTGAAAGAGCCTCTTAAGAGTGAAAATTCTGAACCAAAATACAAAAAGAATCAAGGATAATATTATAACATCATCACTGTGAAAAATCTTCATGTTTAGTAGGAAAAAGTCACCAGCCTCAATCAATGACCAATTTGGTTTAAGTAATATCTAATACCGTAAGAATTTGGGTAGTTTTCTGGTCTTCACTATAACAAAATTTAATCTGTAATTTAATCTGTAACATTAAATTAAATTAATTTAATTTAATCTGTCTTTCTTTTAATATAGATTTAATAAAACCATTCTCCTTCTATAGTTACTCCTAAGTTCAGTTCAATGAATATCTCTTATATTTGTATTTTATTCAGCTGTTTTGGCATCCTAAAATATAAATTAGATTTGAAAGTGTAAACTGTTTTCTAAAGGAAAGGAAGAGAATGAAAAATAAAGAAATGTATCATAGTATCTTTAAATAAAGAGAAAAGAATAGAAAAGCTCTCTGAATTTCCAAGTGGGCTATGCAACATGCTGGCCTGAAAAGCTTTTTATTCTAGTGGAATAAGATCCTAATAAGCTCCACTTCTAACTTAACTAAATGGTAATTTAACAAAACTTCTATTACTTTACATTTTCAAACTTGAGTGCTATAGATCTGTGGGTCAGGGTTCGTTAAGTTCTTAGGACAACTCTGTGGAGTGAGGAATATGCAATGAAAGCAACAATCCAGATGTGATTAACACAACCAGCCAAGTGACAGATTTCAGGAGTGGTGGCAGTGGTGGTGGATGTCTTCACACAATATGAAGATAAATAGTACTTTCATATTGAACTGATATATTGGTTAGGCATGCAGACTGAAGATCCAGAAAAAAGTTTTAAGAAATCATATATTCTAAATCAATGGTGCTATGAAGAAATAGAAATTTTCCTGACAGGGATACAGTAACACCAAAGGTTTCAGAAATGAGTAACCAATTTTGAACATCAGAGACTCTAACTCATGTGTAGCTGTCTCCAGGGATACTTACAACATTGTTAAATTATGCAGTCATTTCTATTTTTTTCTAAATGATATCAGAGTTTCTTCTTCAATATAAAGAAACAAAAAGCAAATCCAACCTGGAAATGGATGCCATGAGGCAGCATGAACAAATCATGACATTCCTTGTTGAATGAGTATGTGGTGGACTCAAGACATGTACAAAATCAAATACGTTCATCCTGCTGAGGGCTGCCATGCAAAGTATTCTCCTTAGGGAGTCTCCACTGATTCAGAGAAGACTGTCATTTGACAAACCACGGTCTTCTTTGGAGATCCCCTTCAGGGTCAGTTTACAAACCACCCCCTACCTTACACATACACACACACTGTTTCATTACCTCCGATCATTTTAGAAGTTTGTTTTTATACTTTTAAAATTGAAACCAATTGAGAGGACAACAAAACAGGTGCACGTTTTAACAACATTGAGAATGTCTTCTCTGATGAGTTGTGTTCTTCCGAAAACAAATAATGAAACTCTAAACCACACACCGACTGATCCTTTCCCCAAAGCTGGAAGAACTTACTGGTACATGGCCAAGGAGAGAAAAGACGTTTTCAGCTGCGAAAATTATCACTCCATCTGTGCTCACGATTATCATAAAGCCATCTAATGACTAATGAAGAGAGAATAATAATGTAATTAAATAATGGAACAATAATAAAATGATAGCTTTATTTCTAAATCCATACATAATTATAATCACAAGCTGAAAATGTATTGTGGTCCTTAAATATCAATAAAGCAGGCACAGGCTTAATTAAAATTCCATTATTCTGACTCCTACACAGAATCTACTTAACCTTAAGCATGAGATGTTTGTCAAATGATGTGTCACTTAGACAAACAAATTTCAATGTACACCCAATTAGCACAAAACTCTCCAACACACGCTAGGAAGATTCATTTCCATGTGTAGGTTGTTTCATGTTTAATTCAAAATTAATTTCAAAACCAGTAAGAATATTTTGGAGGGCATTTTCACTTATGGTTACTTTAACCATCTATTTATAAATACGGGTAGTGCAACCCCTTTCCTGCTATATAATGGATTAGATATACAGACAAATGCCTCCTGGTAGAAAAGCTTAAAATGATGAATAAAATATGTAAAAACCTTCTATTTCAAAACAGGGCCAAGCTTACAGTAAAGTAAGGGAAACAATCTGATATCAGAAATGACTACAGCATGAGAATTCAGAGGTAAGAGGATACTGGAGCCTTAGGAATACCTGCGCCACACTGATGGCAGAGAGCTTGAGGGACAGAAAGCAAAGCTGGGGCCTGCACAAGGTGGGAGGTGAAATCACAGACTCCTGCATAAAGCCAGACCTCCCAAAGGGTAACATTCTCAGCAGGCAAAATAGAAAGATCTTATACAGAAAAGGGAGGCAGGGAATTTGTATCTTGCCCATCTTGCCTCAACCTCAGCTCTGGCTAGAAAAGGAAAAGAAAAATGAGTCTCATCTGGGAATTGTTCAACAGAAGCCCACACTCACAAAGAGTCGGAGCTGGAATCAACAAACTACCTGTGTAACTGTCAACACTCCACACTTATTATTGACTTTAAAAGCGTCCTGACCCCAGATAGCTAGTAAAAAGAAATTGAAAGCACTTCTAGAGAATAGTCTTAAAACCAGGGCTCAAAAAATTCATATAGGTAAATTTACAAATAACATGAGCTTATAACAAATGATTAATAAACATGGGAGAAATGAAAAATCATGAACAAGGGGCAGTATAAATAATAAAATGCAGAATCAGATTCAAAAACTGCAGATACTGGAATTATCAGAGATAGAACAGAAACTAAGTATGCTTAATATGCTTAAATAAATTCTTAAAAGGATTGAAAATATGATGAAGGAACAAAAGATTCACAACTGACTAGGTAGATTTTGAAAAATCATCAAGAAAAATGTCCAGAAATGATATCATGAAGATAAAAATTCATGTATAGGTTAAATATCATGGTAGAACATAACTGGAAAGATCATTTTTGAACTGGAAGACAGAGCTGAAGAAATGACGCAGACTGCAACTCAAGGAGACAAAGAAATGGAAAATAAGAGAAATGAAATGACATGGAAAAGAGAGGGAGAAAGCACACTTTATTCTCACAACTCTGTGAAATGGAGATGTTTTCCAGGGAAAGGAATCAAAGCTCAGAGATGGTAATTCTCTCAAGGACACATAACAACTAAGTGACATGTCCCTATGTGTCTGACTCAAAAGACCAGGGTCATTCAGGCTTAAGTTTGTGGCCTTTGAAGTTAGTGAATCTTACCAATTTCTTTGGAGCTAGAAACCATAAACGTCTCATGACCTTGAGGAAAACAATAAGACTTAAAGGCTTATTCCATAGAGTCTAACAATCGGTGTTGAGTGAGTCTACCAGATAATTACTTAACTTGCCACTAACCTATGTAAAGAATTGTTCATTTTCGTTGTCACTCGAGATCATAGGGTTCAGCTGGCAGAAGGATCTGGGGAATCTATTAGTAATGCAGGGTCCTGGCCTCAGCAGGATTGAGATTTTCATTCAGACAGTTTAAGGTGAGTCCTAAGAACCTGTATTTTTACCAAGCTCCCGAGGTAATTCTGATTTGCGGGGTCTCCTAGCCACACTTTGGAAAACACTCTTATTTATCTTCTATTGCACGTATTCCACATATGAAGTAATCAAAGAACAAATCCCTTCTTACTTGTAGAGTCATATGGTTGAATACTTCATAGCTTTGAAATGATGGAATCCAGCTAGATTTTTCTTGAGACATTTCTGGATTGACTTTGCCTTTTTAGAAAAAAGAAGAAAGGATTAAAATTAAAACGTCACATTAAAGTGATTAGCTTATGGGTATTAGATTTTTCAAAGTTATAATTGGTTTTATAGAAAGACTCTCATGAGAAAATTCTGAGTGCTAATGAAGGATCTGATGTAGAATAACTAACTGCTTATAAATGATCATAAACAAACTGTTTGGAATTGAAAAAGACCTTGAAGATCATCCAACTCAATTTCTACTATACACATTATGACCACTCTAACAATTTTTTAATTTTCAACCTCCAGTCTTTCCTTTCCTTGATTTCTTTAATGACTTCTATCTGAATTCTATCAAAACCCAGTATTCATCATATGCCTGATATGGTACAGGCTGTGTCAAGTGCTGTAGATGTATTCAGGCATCTAAAATCTTCCCAATCCCTGGCCAAAACAGGGAATGCCATCATTTAGTTTCATCTAATTAAGCTTTTAGCAGGGGCCCTTAACTAGAAAATCTTTAAGCCTCATCTTGGAACTCTCCAAAGCTGTTGACACTCTTCTATCTGCCATATACCCTTATCCATTCTTGAAGATTTTCTGGTTTTTCGAATGAGCAGTGTTTCAGCTCTTGTGCTCACTTGGAGCCTTTACTGTCAACATCTGCCCCTCTCTACCTCCCCCAATCCCATCTACTCCACTAAGTTCACTAATTCAGAGACCTCACTAACCAGCCCTCCAGTCTCCAGTTATTTTAATGTATGTTAACAAATGTTAGTTTCTTCTCCTCACAAAAATGTCACAGACCCCTGGCATAAGACTTCGATCCCTATCAAAAATATTCAATCTCTTGACAAGGACAATTCTGAAAGCAGCACTTGCTTTCTTGGTGGGCAGGCATCTCCAATTCTTTCCCATGAGAAGATTTGGATAAGAAGGGGGCCAAACATGAGCAGAAGAGCTCCAGAACCCTCACTAAAGGGGGAATGGGAAGTAGGTGTGTAGTTACGTAGGAAGTAGAAATAATATGAAAACTAAACCATGCCCATTGCACGACTGCCTCAATATTGTGATCTTGATTACTGTCCCAGACTGGAAACTCAATTCTCATCACAGCTCCTCAAACTTAGGAGACAACCCATGACACTCTCCCACAGCTGATTTCAGAGGTCATCTCTTCACTAACTTTCAGCTCCACCTAGTGACTTTCACCTCCTATACTCCCTGCAAAGAAATCAAGAAGACAGAATAGAGTCCATATATTTTCAAGAAACAAAACCAATGTATTTTATAAATCAACTATAAAGGGCTTTTCTACCTTACTATTACCCATGAACTTGTTCTTGTTTTGCTTCGAGGGTGGATACCATACCCAATTCTTCACCCAAACCCTAGGGTCCATCATAGTCCTTAACTCACAACAGAGACTCAGTCATTCTTGGTAAACTGAAAATCATTCATCATTCATTTATTTAACAAATATTTGCTGGGCTCCTACTATGTACCCTACTCTGTTTCAGAGGCCCAGGACAGAGTATGAACAAGACAAATAAAGTGCCTGTCCTTTTGTATCATACAGACTGATGGGGGAGGTAGACAGATAACCAACACATAGACAATGGAACCGGTGATTCTATATCTCTTTAAGTACAGTAATTTAGACTGGTTGCTCAGGAAAAGCCTTGCTGAGAAAGTAACAGCTGAGCCAAGCTCAGGAATGACAGGATCACAGCCAGGTGAAAACCAGGGTGCAAACAAAGCATCTCAGGCAAAGGAAGCAGGAAGTACAAAGGGAAGCAAGAAAGAATTTGGCCTATTTAAATAACAGGAGGCCAAAGGGGCTACTGGAGGGTGACCAAGGGATAGGGTAGTAGTAAATGAAGTCTGAGACATAGGCAGGAGCAGGTTATGTGGGGTACATGGTAGGGATTTGGCATTATTCTGAATGGAACATGAAGTGCTTTTAAGCAGGAGAATGACATATGTTTTTAAAAGATCATTATGGATCTTTGTGAAAAATAGGTCAAACTGGGGAGTGAGAGCCAAAGCAAGAGAGTCTTGCTTGGAAAGCATCTTCAAAAGAAGCAGACAGTGGTGGCCTGGATGAGATGGGCACACCAAGGCTGTGGAAATAGGCTGAAGTGGATGGATCTGGGATATCTTTTAGAGGTAAAGTCCAAAGGATTTGCTGATGGATTGGGTGAGGAGGTGAGAGAAATGGAGGACACAAAAATGATTTCCAGATTTTTAGCTAAAGCAGCTAAAAGAATGGTGGTACCATTTACTGAAATTGGCAGAACCAGACATGAGAATGTGAGGAATCAGGAGTTCCTTAATGGCCATGTTACCTTTCCTACTACAGATCCCTACAGATCCAAGTGAAGAAGTCATGTAGGGAACTCTCTCACTGATTGAATAATGAGTGTGAGCTGAACAACAAGGTCTTACTGTATAGCACAGGGAACTATATTCAATAGCTTGCAATAGCCTATAATGAAAAAGAATAGGAAAAGGAATGTGTATATATATATATATCTCTGAATCATTACGCTGAACATCAGAAACTAACACAACATTATAAATCAACTATACTTCAGTTAAAAAATGAGTGTGAGTCTCAAATATGGAGCTCAGGTATGAGGTCAAGGATGCAGATAGATTTGAAAAGTGGAGGGCATTGATACCCAGGTGGCACTTCAAATGAAGGGACTGGATGAGATCACCTAAGATACGAGCATAGATATAGCAAAGGTCCTTGAACTGAGCCCTGGGGCACACTGATGAGTAGACATTGAAAAGAGAAGTAGGGACTGCAAGAAAAGACAGAGCAGGAATGTCCAGTGAGCTCAGAGAGATATCAGAATACAGTTATTCAGTTATCCTGGAAGCCAAGAGAAAAATGAGGGAGTGGTCACCTGTCAAATGTTTTTGAAAGGTCATGAAAGATGAGGACAGTCAAGGAACCGATGGATTCAGCAACGTGGAGGCCACTGCTATTCCCGACAAAAGTAGTTATACTGTAGTGGGAGGAGCTCCAGCCTCAGGGAAGTGGGCTGAGGAAAGAATGAGGCATGAGGAAGTGGAGACAGGGTCTAACCCATTATTTCAAGAAGTTTTGCTGTGACGGGGGCACAGAAATACGGTGACAGCTGGAGGTATCATGGGGTCACAAAAATATTTTTTTAAGGTAAGGGATGTTTACAGCACAATTACATGTTTATGGGCATAAACTGCTCAAATTTTTTGATTCACACCTACTTAAGTACTATAGGTACTATTTTACACCCTTAGGGCCATGTTCCCTCAGCAACATTTACTACATGGCTTCAAGTGCTTACGATACAGCAATTTGAATTACTATTACCCAGTATACGTCTACTAATTCTCATTTCTTTGTTCCACCTTTGCATGAATCTCAATAATATTTTCAGCATTGACCATAAACAAACTTATGAATAGGGAGAAACTAAATATCCAGGTATTAGAAGGTGCTTCAGGAGCTCATCTCATCATTAAGCCCTCCAAAAGATATTTGAGGTAAACGGAGAGATCCAGCTGTCTAACCCACAACTCATTTTCAATATGGCTAATTGAAAGCTATAAGGATATGTCAGGGTGCTCAGTTCTAACCTTCATTCTTCTGTGAAAGGGCGGCAGTGCTCTGTGACATTTTAGCTCTGTCTCCTTTCACAGGATAACCATGATTTTGCAGCATGGCACGCAGTTTTGTGAAGATGACATTGATGTGTTCCTTCCTTTTATTTTCAGATTCATCAACTTTATCCCTAATTGACAAAAAACAATCAAGTTTTATTAATAATAAAGGGAGGGCTGGAATTCAGATGATGGAACAATGGATGGGGAGAAATAAGAAGAGAAAAAGGGATATGTTAATGTCAACATTTGAGCAAAAATCCAGTCCCTTGATAACTCATAAGAAAACAAAAACTGTCAATATTAAAACAAGCAAATGAAAGCCAATCTCACATCCTTTAGACTGTGAGGTCTTTGATGGTAGGTTAGGACCATATCTGTCTCCATATCTTCCATAGCAAAGCACAGTGGCCCATGAATTATATAAAATAAATCTAAATTGATTTGAATTTAATGATGGGTCTTTTCATCATATATTCTTACCTACTTTTACAAGAGAACTTATTATTAAAGAAAATTATTTCTAAATGATCTGTAATTACTCAAGAGGCTCTCTCAAAACCAGTGCTCCTTCTCAAAGAGAAGGCTGAGCAATAAAATGCTAATTACGTTTTTTTTAACCTTTATAAAAGACAGACTATATTGAAAAATTCTGACAAAAACTTTTTGATTAGTGTACTGGAATTTACTTGAGATTCTTGAATTGGAAAAAGAAGGTAATTTATTTTCTCATATGTAAATGAATTTAAACTCAGCCAAGCCAAGGTTCCAAAACAGGCTTCTCAACCTATCAGGGAGTAAAATCCATTTATTTACTGTCAGCTCTGGGCAGCCGCTATGCAAGACATGGAGGACACGGTTTGATGAGGAGGCTGTCAAGCACATAGGTAATGTATTAAGTATTATAGTAGAGTTGGGGCTAGGGGGTATGGAACACCAACCAGAGAGATCAAACATCCCTGAGTGAGTCAAGTTTCCCCGAGGAAGTAGGATTTTACTAGATGTGAAATGGGAGTAGAGGGCAGGGGAGAGGGCTTGGACAGAAATATCAGTCAGTTATGAATTTATACCTCTTCTCATTTTCTCTCTCATGCTCATCCATTATCTGGTGATGTAACAAAGAATTCTGAAATCAAAGTGGAGCAACATTTTACTAAGAAATCAGTCCATGATGAATCCCATAAAGCAATAAGACTAATCAAAATTCTCAGTTGCGTAGCATCTTTCCCTCAAGGAATGCCTACTTCTTTTAAAGATAGAATTTCATTAAGTACCAATTACCTTCTCATATGTTATGTAGATGTTGAAGACTTGCTTCATTGTGTGGTCCCTAATGAATGAATGTTTGTCACAATAACATTACAAATGAATATATTTGAAAAAGTCACAAAAACATTCTGTGAAGTTACATAACATAGCCCAAAAGTCAAATATTTGTAGATTTAATTCCATACCCTTAAATTCCTCTAATTTCCACTAATTTCAAGAACACTTAATGAAACAAAGACAGACGTGGGTTGAAAGCTTCAGATCTAGCCACAATATCATACCACAACAGACAAAATCTTCATTTACTGTTGATATCATGGAAATCCTGGTCATATAAGAAATGACCCTGAAATCATAAAACTTCTCTGCTTCAAATTGTATAATTAGACTCACATAACACCTCAAGGTCTAAATCTCAAGATAGAAGTCAATGATATTCAAATACATGTGTGTTAAACAAGAAGGAGTAGCAAACCTCTTGCAAATGCTCGCAAGAAAATAAGAGGAAGCTCAGGGGTCAAACACTGAGAAGACTCTGAGAACAATTGGTGAGTATACCAACCTGTGCTATTGTGGGGATGGAAAAAAAGCACAGCTATGCAACGAGGCAGCTTGGGCATTAGATGCCCTCCTGGGTGAAGGAGAATCCATGTGGGGAATTGAAACTAAAACCCACCACCCACTCCCTAGGTATAACCCAGACTCCTAGAGGCTACAGTTTCATTTAGAAAATCCTTCCACTAGCAAAGGAAGAAAACAAGGAAGTTTGTACTTCTTGGTCTGTTCTCTGCATGGAGGAAAAAAGGGTGTCATTAGACTGAGTCAATCTTAAGGTTCTGGGAGAAGCAAAGACCAAACCATTCTAGAGAGATACTCTCTAAAGCCAGGTTCTACAGAATTTCCACAGATAAGGCACCAGCTGAAGATGAGCTCACCATCCAAAATTAGAAAACACGTAAGAAAACAATCTACCATGTTCTAGAATTAGGACACACACATACACCTTCCTTTCCTCCAACAGTATGAGATCTCCAAGAACTTCATAATTGAAATATCTGAAAGCCATTATAAAATAATTGTTCAAAATATTAAAAACAAAAATACAAGGAACTGAAAATATGAAAAAAGACAAAGTAGGTGTAAAAAAGAACAAACGAGAAATTCTGTAGAAACACGTTCAACAAAATTAATTTTAAAAGGATGGATCAAGCAATATATTAAGATAAGCCAGATGAGAAAATTAGTAAATGGAATACAGATATGAGGAAATTTACCATATTACCTTTATAGAGAGATAATAAAATGGAAAATATAATACAAGAGGTTATGATGCATGAAGGATAGAATGGGAAGGCCTAGTGTATCTACTAGGACTTCCAGATGAAAAGATTAGCAAGAATGGAGATAGGCAGTAAAGAGCTAATAGGTGAATTTTTTCCAGAATGGAAAATGTGACCCAATCTGGATAAATTCAAATAATACCACATTTAGAAGCATCATAGTGAAATTTCAGAACACAAAAGACAGCTAGGCCATTCTAGGCAATAAAACAGATCAACAAATACCCAAGAATAGTATCATACAGACCATATGCTCTGGCCCTAATGCAATTGAATTAGAAATCAAGAACAAAAAGATAATATAAAATGCTATACACTTGGATACTTAAAACAATAGCAATGACAACATTTCCTAAATAGCTTTAGAAATCAGCAAATATTTAAGTACTGAAGACTTGTAAGAATATTACATAGTAAAACCTGTAAAATGTAGCTAAAGCAGTACTGAGAATTTATACCCATAAGTGCTTACTAGGAAAAAAGTAAAAATAAATGAGCTAAGCAGTCATCAAAACAAATTGTAAAAATAAGGGTAAAGGTAAAGAAAGGAGAAATAAGGAAATAATAAGCATAGGACCAAAAATATGACACAATCCAAAATAAAGGCATAATAGAACAGATTTAAAAATCTGTTTCTAAAATAAAATTTTAAAAAACCATTCTTACACCAGATCAAGAAATAAGGGAGAAGATACATTTTGGAATGAAAGTGCATACCTATGAACAAAAGAGATGGTAAAAGCAGTATTACCAACTCAGTGCCCATACATTTGAAAACAGAGACAAAATGGAGTATTTCTTAGAAAAAAAGTATTTTACCCAAACATATTTAATAATACAAAGAAAATTTGAATAAATCCTATAAATGTAAAGAAATTCAGTAATTAAAAATTTATCCACAGAAAAACACCCTAACCAAACCCAGACAAAATAGCCCCAATGCTTTCACAGATGGATGCTTTCAAATATTTAAATAACAGGTATCTCCAATTACATGCAAAACAGATAAAGAGCGAAGCCACCCATATAATTCAACATCATATCAGACAAAAAGAAAAAGAATGTGACCATATCAATAGATGCAGAAAATGCATTTTATGTAATTCAACACACATATATGACTTTAAAAATATCCTTAACAGACTAGGTATAGATAGGAACTTTGTTAAACTGATAAAGGGAATCAACCAAAAACATACAAACATCATACCTAAAGATGAAACATTAAAGAATTCTTTAGACTCAGGGGGAAAAAAAACCAAGAGTGGTTGCTAAAACATTTAATATACAGTGCTGAACGTAGTAACCAATGCATTAATATAAGAAAAATAAATAAAATTAATAACTCTTGGAAAGGAAAAATAAAACTGTCCTCAGTCATGAATACTATGATTATCTACACAGAAAATCCAAGAGATTCTGCAATTTATGAGAAATTATTAAATAGTTCAGAAATGTTTTCTTGTGTACAAAAATATTTAAAAATTAATTTTGTTCCTATATACCTGGCAACCAAAATTAGAAAAAAAATTTAAAAAATACAATAGCAACCAAAATGTATAGGGACCTACTGCTTATGGCCATGGAATAACTGATATGGGACTAATCCTCCTGCCATAAACAACTAGGAAACTGGACAAATTGCAGCATACGTGGTACATCAGGAAGCACATGCCTGTGATCACTGAGATAAGACTGAAAAAAAGATGAGTGCTACAATATATCCCAGCTTTCTACCTAAAATTACATCCAGACCATGGTCCAGTGAGCAGAATCCTAAACAGTCTCACTAAGATTAGGAGACAGAAATAAGAGTTCAGGAAGGCCAAGATAGTGGGAATTTGTGGAGCATAATACCAGAAAGAAAGGACCTATAAAAAACAAAAAAAAAACCCCAAAACTCCAGAAATCTGAATACACATTCGCTTGAATCTTTGGCTGAATACTAAGTTTGCCTGTGGAAGGTTACACGCTATAAGACCAAAGAATACCTACCAGAAAGAACAAATACAGTAAATTCAAAGCTAACACTCACAGTTTACATGTGGCTGGAAGATATTTGAGTTTCATTCAGCAGAGTGGAGAAAAAAGACTGAAAAAATGAACACAGCTTTGGTAAGGGATAATGTCAGGCAATCTAAAATATATATGTAACTAGATTCCCAGAAAGGGGAGACAAAAATTTGAATAATGGCCAATTTTTCCCCATACTGGATGAAAAATATAAACTCATATATTCAAGAAGCTCAATAAATCCAAGAAAATAAATACAATGAAAAACTAACCAAGGCACATCATAAACAAATTGATGAAAGCCAGTTACAAAGAGAAAGTCTTAAAAGCAAACATAAATAAAAGCACATTTAATAGAGAGGGAAAAAGAATACCCTCTGTCTGACTTCCCATCAGAATAACCCAAGCCAAAAGAAAATGAAACATCTTTAAAGTTCTGGGGGCAAAAATCAGCCTAGAATTCTATATCCAGCAAAAATATATCCTTCAAAGAAATTGAAGGTAAAATAAAGACATCTTCAGATGAACAAAATCTGGAAGAAATCAAGGCCAGCATACTAACACTACCAGAAATGATAAAGGAAGGACTTCAGGTAGAAGGGAAAAAATGCTAGATGGAGACAAAGATCTACATAAAGAAGTGAAAAGCACTGGAAGTAATATACATGTGAATAAATATAGAATAATTTTTCATTTCTAATTTCTTTAAAAGATAACTGAAATAAAAACAAAGTACTGTAGGGTTTATAATATATGTAGAAATCAAACCTATGACAATAATAACACAAAAGACAGGAGGATGGAAAACAAAAATCTACTGTTGCAAGGTTCTTACATTATACATAAAATGGCACCATATTAATTCACAGCAGACAGTAAGAAATTAAAAATGTATACTATAAACTGCCTAGAGCAACAAATAAAACACACATGAGATATAGATTATAAATCAAAAGAGATAAAATGGGATACTATTTACTCATTTCATCCAAAAGAAAGCAGAAAAAGAAGACAAAGAGGACAAAGATCAAATGGGACAAACAGAAAACATATAATAAGATTGTAGACTTGAAACTAACCATATCAATAATTCTATTAACTGTCAATAGACTAAAGACACAAATGTAAAGCCTGGGATTATCAAAACTGGGTGAAAAGGTAAGACCAAACTATACTGTCTACAGGATACTCACCTTACCGATGTAAAGGCACAGATAGCTTACAAGTAAAAGAATAGGAACATATATACCATGTAAGCCTACAGCTTGAATGGCTAATTAATAACAAAGGCTCCAGGTGAGGAAAAGTGCTAGAGAAAAGGAGGACATAAAGGGGTCAACCAAGAAGGCATAACAATCCTAAATAGATATACACCTAATTACAAAGTTTCAAAATGAAGTAAGAACTGAAAGAAGAAACAAACAAACCCACAATTACAGCTGGTGAGTTCAACACTCCTCCATCAGTAATCAGTAGAACACATAAACAGAAAATAAGTAAGGATATTGAACTCTTACTACACTTGGCCCCATTTGTTTACAGAGCACTGTGCACAGCAACTATAGAACACACACTTTCCATTCTATCTATAACTGTCACTTTCCATTCTATCTGTAACAGTCATAATGATTCAAAATGTGCTGGGCCATAAGACCAGTTTCAGTAAATTTAAAGCATTAAAATCATACAGAGATTATGTTCTCTGGTCAAAACAGAATTAAATTAGAGCCCAATAATAAACAAATAAACAGATATCTGGAAACCCCTTCAAACATTTGGAAATTAAATAACATACTTCTAAATAATTTCTGGGTCAAAGAAGAAATCTTTAGAAAAGGTTTAAACAAAGAAAATTACACAATATTTCTAACTGAATGATTATAAATATTAAATTTTAATTCCTAAAACAGCAATAATCTAATGTAATTTATTAAAATTGCATTATATATATTTTGTAGTGTTATATATTTACATCAAGAAAAGTTAAATCTGTCTAGTTACTGAAAGCAATTTTTCATGTTCTCAAATAACATTTACATGTTTCTTCATACAGGAAAGAAACTATACAGTGCTTAGCAGTTAATTTAACAAAAATGTGCAAGGCCATTACACAGAAAATAATGTCTTTATTGATGTATATAAAAGATCTAAATAAATAGAAAGATATGTCATATCCTTGGATAGGAAGTCCTAGTATCATAAAGCTATCAGATCTCCCCAATCAAATTCATGTAATCCCAGTAGATTCTTTTTGTCTTGGTTTGGTTTTCTGTATAACTTCACAAGTTATTTATAAAATTCCCACGGAAAACAACAAGTCAGAAATATCCACAATACGTTCGCAGAACAACAACAATGGAAAAGGATGTGCTCTACTATACATCAAGGCTTATTTTAAAGCTATATAGTATTTAAGTAAATAAATAACAGTGCAAAACTTAGGGATAGAATGAGACAGAAGAGACCCACTAAGGAACAGATCCATGCATAAATTGAAATTTGATTTATGGCAAAAGAAGCATTATAATTTTGAAATTTCTGCCATGGAGTGTGTGTGTTTGTGTGTGTGTGTTTTAATATAGCCCTTTTTCTACCTTGGCGGCAATGAAATTTGTTTGCAAGCTATTTAAATACAAGAGCCATGCTTTATATGTCTGAGATTTCCATTAGCACCTAGCTCTACACAGAGAAAACAGTCAAAACACACCATGAAATATCTGATAACTTTCCTTATTCATTGGACAAGGTAGGCACAGACATCCGTTGATTACTGAGTCTTTTCCACTCAGTAATTCTTTCTAAGACAAAGACTTAGAAACTTATGCCAGGGAAGAAACCTGCTAAGACTGAAAAAAGAATACACCTAGTTATAAATTCTCAGGCTAAAAGTAACCAGCCTTCCTATGCAAAGTAATAATTATTTCATTCAGAATAGAAGAGTTATGCACTGAGTGTCTTTCCAAAATCAATGGGAAATAATCTGAAGCCTCATCAAATTTTATTACTAAAGTATAATATAAAAGTCAAAAGGTCAAGAAGGTCAACCTTGCAAAAATTTGTTCTTGTTGGGAAGCAAGGCAACTTTTAATTTTCTGCAGTGTGTGTATATGTGTGTGTGTGTGTATGCACAGACACATACATTTTTTTTTTTAGTTCACAAGAAAACACACTGAATAGATGGATAATGGGAATAGAATATGAACTGATTCCTGAAATTAATCATTGGTTCCCTGTGGTTGAGAATCGCTTAAGCAGATACTTCCTAGCATGACAATTATAATGGCAAAGGTGGTCAGTGTTCAGTTGGGATAAAAGCCACAGTCAAAGAACTCTTCACTCAGTTTCTCAGTCTCCTAACTGCCAGAACCAAGTAAGTTAACACAATCACAGTTCAGGCTCCATGGCAGTACCAATCTTCCCTGGAGACAAGTGACTTGCCAATCAAATCTGGGCTTCCGCTGCTAATGTTCTTGAGACATTATCGTAGGGGCCATGTCTGGAGCCTAGATGACACACACAACACCTGGTATCATCTCTCAATACAAATAGTTTAGGACGACAGGACACTAAAGGTTTAATTCTGAAGTAGAATCAAACTGAAGACATTCTGAGAACTATTCCAGGACTCAGCTAGACCCAGTGTGTTCAAATTTCCATCACCCCTGGATTGCTCTTAAAGGGTCTCAGAGTTGCTGCACTCTGCAGTTGTGGAAGCCAGCAAATAGAGGCTGCTGAGCGACAGAGTAGCAAGATTATGACTTTCTCTGGATGCAAAGCTAAGGCAGCAGAAAGTCTTAGAGTAAAGACTACAACATTAGAATTTAAGGAATTTACTTACATATCTCAGGGCTGATGACTTTTCCAACAAATTCTCCACAAATTCAGATAAATACGTGGACTCAGTCACTCCTGTCTGTTCTGCTTGAGGCTTTGGAAGGTTGAATTCAAATGAAGTTTCATGTGAAATGTCTACACTTGTTGCATTCTTCAATTTGAAATAGAGTATCATTTGCCCAGGACTAGGAGTCCAAGTTCCCTTTTATCCTTCTTCCCAAGATTACATTTCTTGCTCCATGGAAAGTCGCAGCATTTGTAACCCACCACAGTGGATTTTTCCTGTTTTTTAATCAATGCAGAGGAAAGCATGTTAGTGAAGAATCTGTATTATGAAAATATAGCTGTTAGTGTATCAGCTGAAAAAGGTAACTATTGTATATTGTATTGTATATACTATATCAGCCCAAGCATTTTAAACATGATCCACAAGTGAGCACATAAAATACTGTGTAGAAAACAGGATTGGGAGAAAACATTCAAAGGTGTCTTTGAGTGATGGAAATATGCATGGTAATTTTTTTTTTCATTTTTCAAGTTTGCTATAATTAGCATGTGTGATATTCAAAATTAAGAAAGACCTCTCAAAAATAATATGAGAGCCAGGGTGAAACAGTAAAGAGTTTGGACTTGGGAATCAACTGGACCTGGGTTCAAATTCCAACACCAGCTCTTGATAATTGTGTGACCCTTGGTGAGTTCCTTAATCTTTATGTCTCAGTCATCTCAACTGTAAAATCTGGATTATAACACCTACATGGCAAGGTTTTCGTAAGAATTAAAGTTAATAGATGTAAAGTGGCTGGCACTATGTCTGGCCCATAGCAGCCACTCAATAAATTGTAGCCTTAATTAAAGATACTGATATTAACAGCCATATATAATCTAAAGGACTGTGAGGACATAGCATTCTTCTCCAAGAGGGAAGCAATGGCAAAAATTTTGCAATACAGAGAGGTTTCTTGATGTCACTTGCCATGAGAAGAATGAGAGAACCCTGAGATGAGTCTCCATGCAGTGGGCCAGCCAGGTAGATCTAGCACGTCATGGATAAGTGGTGTCTCAGATCTGGGTACAGAGTCAGGGCATAGGAACACCTAGTGGATGTCCTCAGCAGCAGCAGCAACACGAGGTAGAAGAGCACAACTCTGTAGTGGTACCCAGCTGCACAGAAGCCTCATCTTCTCCAGCAGGACATTGCTGCCTGCATGTCGGAGTGGAGGAGGGCGATGATCAGATGGACCCTTGTTCAGAGTCTTTCTGGGCACCAAGGAGGACAAGAAGCACTAAGGATATTGGCCAGAAAAAGTACTTGAAATATTGGACCGCAATCAAAAATTAAGTAGGTAAACAAGTTGTGGGCAGGGATGGAAGAGGTTCACTGAGAAACAAGCACAATAGTCAAGTGGTAGGAATAAATTTGAGAGGAGGGCAAAGATCAGGGGTCCTCAAAGTACCACAGAAAGGGCAATGGAAGAAGAGGAAGTTAGGGGTATCACTGGAGAGAACTGAGTTGAAATTGTCACCAGTAGTTTCTGGTAATACCAAACACAATCATAAAAAATATTCTGTTTCATGAAGAGAGAGAGAAAGCACAAAAAAGACAGCACATCTTCACACTTCCACATCCGGAGAGGCCTAATGGGCTATTTAGCAGATTTAGCCCTATTTCAGCGGCAGCCCAAACTGTGCTCAGCTCAGTGCTTTGGTTTCCCCTCCCCCTGCCCTGCCAACCTGTCAGTCAGCTCAGCTGGACTGACAGAGAGAAAGGAACCCTTGTGGCCTTCACAGTGCAATAATGGCCAGAAAGTGTTTAGCTCGTGTAAACATCATTGAAAATGTTTACACAGAATTTTAAAGAAAACCAGAGAGGGTCTGAAGAAAAGCAGAAGGTAGAGGTGAATACATCTTTGGCTATTACTGTAGGCTGCCATATTTGTTTATTTTAAATTAAAAACCTCAAAGTATTGAAAATGACATTGTGGAAGACAATCGCACCATGTATTTGTAGTTATAAAATTTGTTATGCATTATCAAGGATCAACTCTTTCTTTATACAGAGAGACACACATTTTTTTTTCATATACAACTGCTCCAGAAAAGTGGTGTTCCAAATCTCAATAGGATGTTAGTTTTTTGGGGGGGTTGTTTGTTTGTTTGTTTGTCTGGTTTTTGTAAATTTATAGGGGAAAAATGCATGATGGCATCAAGTTGGGTGAAGTCATCTTCTCTTAGTCATATAAGGTTTATTAAAGATATTTAATCAGTGAAAAAGAATGAAATATTTATAATTCTCATGGAGACAGTAATGATGTTAAATGTGTATGGCATAAATACATCAACTGAGTCAGTGGAATTTTCCAATTTATTTTCAATCAAAATTTTCTTCAAAAATTATACCTCATAAGACTATATTTCATCAGTTATTCATCCATCTTAATGGAACATAATTTTCCAATAGATAAAATCAAGAATGGAAATTAGTCTAGAGTGGATTATGCAGCATGTGTGCTAGGTACAACACCAGATAAGCCAGGAAGGGCAACTGGCATAGTCAAGCTCCAAAAGTGATCCAGAAACAGGATCAGGCTTCCTGATTCCTTTGGTGTATCCCTAATGAGAAGCTTTTATTGGGGTTTGGATATAGCTCAATGGTAGAGCATACTTAACATGCACAAGGTCCTGGGTTCAATCCCCAGAACCTCCACTGAAAAAAAAAAAAAAAAGAAGAAGAGAAAAGTGCCTACCGAAGCTTTTCTTTTCTCAAACTTGAGTTCTTTCAGCGAGCACAGGCCTGGGCGCTGGGCTGGATGAGGCAATAGGGGAATCCAGGTAATGAGGGAAGTGAGCCCAGTTGCACAGGCATGCACACACCTGCACAGGTAATATGCCCACTCTTTCCTAGACCGAAGGTGAAGCTGATTCTCTGCAGACTTTGTGGCTCCTTCTGAGGACAGGGCCAGGTCAGTTGTGTCCATTGTGAAATTCCCAGCACCCAAATGTTCCTGGCAGAAAAAAACAACCTGAATAAGTGCTTGGTGAATGAATAAATGAATGAAAACACTGAGTCCTACCTGCCAAAGTGCTGATGAGCAGGCAAAGGTTTTTGGATACCATTACCCACCTAATCCTGTTCCTAAAAGACAGACAGGCTAAATTTTTACCAGACCTGCAGAGAAACAAAATTGGATCTAAAAGTGTATCTCTTATTGCTTTTGCACTTTGGGGAATTCTGTCTGGCATGTTCTCTCAGCCTGAGGCAACAAGGAATACTAAAAGGCAAAGGATTATTATATCCTGAAAGAGATCAGCAATCCATTAAATTCCTAATCCAAGTCTTATTCCATTTAAGTCTCTGGATATTCTATAAAACCGTCCCATGGTCTTGCCAGTTCTGAAATTTCAGCAATTCATTCAATCCCTGTTCCCACTCTACCTTGGCAGCTCAGAGACTTAGGGTAAGACTGACATCTACATAAATCCAAGGCAAGGGAGTAATCACTGATAGACTAGAAGCTTCACAAACAGCAATATCAGAGAGAACTGTGTAGTGGACACAAAAGGCTTCAAACGGCAGACGGCAAGAACATCATAGGCAGAAAATAGAGCCTGACTAAGGGCACCAAAGGGAGGCCTCATGGTATGATTACATCAGACGGTCCTTACTGCTCCCTAGCATGTGAACTTGGGCCTTTCTGAGCCTCAATGTCCTCATCTGTAAAATGAGAATAATAACAGTACCATTTTGCAGGGCTCTTGTGGAGAGTCACTGACATAATGGACATCAGAATGCCTACACTAGTGCCTTACTAGAGTAAAGCCACACAAAACACTAGTACAAAGTGTGATAAGAGACAGAAAGTAGAATAGTGGTTACCAGGGACTGGGGGCAGGGGAAATGAGCATATATTGTTCAATAGGGACAGAGTTTCAGTTTGGGATGATGAGAAACTCCTGGAAATGGAAAGCAGTAATGGTTGCATAGTAGCGTGAATGTACTTAATGCTGCTCAGTTGTACACTTAAAAATATAGTTCAAATGGTAACTTTGATGTTATGTATCTTTTACTACCCCAATAAAAGAATGCAAACAAAACAAAAGTGCAAGGCCTTGCCAGCAAGCAGCACAGTGTGAGTGAAATCAAGAATACTCAATAGCCTGTAATAACCTATAATAAAAAAGAATATGAAAAAGAATATATATGTATAACTGAGTCACTATGCTGTACACCAGGAACTAACAACTCTACTTCAATTAAAAAATAAGTTTAAAAATTAAAATTATTTTTTTTAATTAAGAAAAAAAAGAATACTCAGGAAGGTAGGTTGGGGCCAGAAGCCAAGGCCTGAATATCAATCTGAGGAGAACCGTCAGCCTGATCTACCAAGTGCCTCATGAGGACACTTGGAAGTGCTGTGACTTGAACTGATATTTTAAAATGATATAATTGATATTGATAACTTATAAATATCACCCTGGGGTGGATTAGATGGCTAGAAAGAAGTTGAGGCTGAAATGAAGGATGCCCATTAGACTTCTGCTATTTAAAATGTGGCCCTCAGCTCAGCAGGATTGGTCCTACTTGAAATCACACTCACAAGCTGCCCCTGACCTGCTAAATCAGAATAATCATGGTGCCAAATCTGCAGGTAATGCCTATGCACAGTAACCTTTGAGAAGCACTGGGCTAGAAGACCCAAGGAGTTCGGTTGGGAGAGTTTAAGGACATAGGGCAACATTTATGGAGTTTACTACATACATAGCTAGGGTTGAGTATTTCACAAACCATCATTTAATCCTCAAAACACCCTGTGTGAATGTTCATAGCAGCACTATTTACAATAGCCAAGACATGGAAGCAGCCTAAATGTCCATCAACAGATGACCGGATAAAGAAGAAGTGGTATATTTATACAATGGAATACTCTTCAGCCATAAAAACCGACAACATAACGCCATTTGCAGCAACATGGATGCTCCTGGAAAATGTCATTCTAAGTGAAGTAAGCCAGAAAGACAAAGAAAAATACCATATGAGATCACTCATATGTGGAATCTAAAAGACAAAAACAAAAACAAAAAAACAAAGCATAGATACAAAACAGAAATAGACTCATAGACATAGAATACAAACTTGTGGTTGCCAGGGGAGTGGAGGGTGGGAAGGGATAGAGGAATTTCAAAATTGTAGAATAGATAAACAAGATTATACTGTATAGCACAGGGAAATATACACAAGATCTTATGTTAGTTCACAGAGAAAAAAATGTGACAATGAATATATGCATATTCGTGTATAACTGAAAAACTGTGCTCTACACTGGAATTTGACACAACCTTGTAAAATGACTATAACTCAATTAAAAAATGTTAAAAAAAATTTACCTGAAAAAAAAAAAAACAGCTCTGTGTGAAAGGGGCTATTCCTCTCACTTTCCGCATGGAATACTATTCAGTCATAAATCAGAAGGAAATTCTGCTATGTGCAACAACATGGATGGATCTTGAAGGCATCATGCTAAGTGAAATAAGCCAGGCAGAAAAACAAATACTACATGATCTCACTCATATGTGGAATCTAAAAACAAACAAACAAACCTCATAGAAACAGAAAGCAGACTGGTGGTTGCCAGAGGATGGGCACAGGGGAAGAGATGATTGGGAGCGGAGGAAATAGATGATGGTGGTCAAAAGGTAATTCAGTTGAAAAGTCTGCAGTATTTTCCAGTTCTATGTACCTTTTGGAATTAACACTGTTTTAACTTGATGAAAGCCTTTTTAATTGAGGGGTTAAAATTGATGCTTTAAATGCCTTCCCTTATGGATGGTGAGCTATACAGGAGCAGAGACAATGTCATCCTCATCTCTGGATTCCCATGCTCAGAATTGTCAAGCCTGGCACATGCAGGCACTCCTGAAACGCATTGGGAACAAATGCAGTACCTTAGCTTTTCAAGTTATGATGCTTTCATATGTCCCAATCCTAAAAGAAATCACAAAGAAACTAGGGTGGGACTTGTTAGGAATCTGTCTTCAAGCCCCTTGCTATAAGAGTTCCTTATAGATTCTCATTATGTTATTCTTGTATTTAAGCAATAAACTTCCCTTGGGATAGGGCTCAGATTCAATCATATTTACTGAATTTAGCTTTAAAATAGTAGAAAGATAGAACAGTTTTCAGAAAAGTTAAACATAGAAATAATATGAGATGACATTTATTAAGCACTCACTACATCCCAGGTTCTATTATCATCCCCATTTTATATATGAGGAAAGTGGGGTCCAGAGAGATTAGCTAAATTTTTCAGGGCCACCCTGAGAGTGGCAGCATCTGATCATTCACTCACTAGTGTGCTGTCTCTCCATGACAGCACTGGCCCTTTTTCAACTCTTTACCCATCTGCAAATGTCATGTGTCATCTCCCACCTACCCTCCTTGCACCCTCCCCTCCATTCTCCATCTATGACCTTCCAACTAACCAAGAATAAGCATGAACAGCTCATGTTTCTTCCAATTCTGGTTAACTGGCTCATCAACAAATTACTTTGAAGTTCTGTAGCAATCCCATTTATGTCCAATAACCTTTCTGCAATTGACAATGTCCTTGAAACTCACCCAAAATCATAAATATGCTGACAAATTATCTAAACACATCAGTGCCCTTTGCTGAAAAACAGAGGAGTTTGGTTTCTATCCTGGTGAGAGCCAGGTCCCTTGACAGTGATTTGTGAGACATAAGATTTGAGTATTTGAGAATCTCTGGTCTATAGCAAAGAATGACAGTCCAGTGTACTTCCAGGCTCTAGGCAGCATCAAGGCTGAAGCACAGCGGCACTCGGGCTTTGTAGGTGGTAAGAATCTTGAAGTGCATTCCATCGATTCCTTCTCACCTCTCTCCTTTCTCCAGTAGTTGGAGATTATGGGTTTCAAGCCCCTGCTCCACCTCTTCCCACCCAAGAGGTCTCCCAGAATCCCTTTGGGTGTTTGTTGCTGTCATTATCCTAGTGGACCATGGCATCAAGCCAAGGCTAAGACCCTTAGACTCATTCAAGATCCAAGGGTGAGTTGTTGAGAATAGTTTCTAAGGTCTCCTAGAGTCAGATATTTAAACAGAAAAATGTCCCTGTCCACCCTTGATACATTACAACTATGTCCTATTTCAGCTACTCACTAATACTGTGCAAAACTGAGCTGGCTGTGCATTGCCTCTCTTTCCAAGCTTAGTCAATGACACTTGCTTCCTCTACCCTATTCTATTCCTCTCCCCTTTTTCATAATTTAGTCCCCATGTTCCAGTATTAATTCGTCTCCAAAGAAATCAACCTGAGAATTTACCAAAAATGAAGAACAAGAAACTCAGAAAGTATAACTGATAGTTCATCTGTAAGGAACAGAATAAAGAAAACATATTAAAGAAAATTCTACCTCCTAATATTCTGGCTCTCTTACCAGACAGCTCTTAAGTAAAAAGTAGATACTCAATTTTAGAGGAAAGGTAAACTTCCCCTCATCAGATAACACATCTTTCCCAAAGAGTTGGGTGTAGTTAAACCCTATTTATTCATTTGACATTTGATAGACATTTTCTAAGTGTGGCCTCTATGGCAGACTCTGGGGGATAAAGAAATGAAGTTGATATGGAATGTCTTTTGAGAAATCAGACTAGTAAATAGATAATTAACTAACTACAAGGTCAAAAGTGATGAGAGTTAAATTCATTTAGAGTACTCTGAAAGCTGAGAGGAGGGAATAAAGACAGAAGCACAGAGGGAACACAGGAATAGACAGAGGCACAGAAGCTGGAATCAGATGTTCTAGGTAGCAAGGGAGCACCTGGGCTAAAGTAATTATGCCTTTTCTTAAATGCAACCCCCTGAACTCTGCCACAGTGAAGCTCAGGGTCCCATGACTAATGGAAAGCTCAGTCTGTCACTGTTAGAACCACAGAGAAAGTACACCTGAAACAGCTACAGAGGAGGGGAGAGCAAACCATTATCAAAGAAAAACTATATTGATCTATTATATTTCAATAGAACTTCAATTTCAATCCATTGAGCAAAACCAATGTGCATAATGTTGTCTAACAATAAAAATAATTGTAGCACTTAAATACAGCCTCCAAAATTCCAGGAGAAGAGAAGCTTTTTTTTTTCTGTGGAAGGAATGGCTGACCCCAAGAAGATAGCATGCTGGCCATGGGTGGCCCCTGTCTACACAGATCTAGAGGTCCAGAATGCCTGAAGGCTGGTGTGCATAGTCCAAACTGCACATGAGCATGCTGCATGACTCAGCTTCCAGGCTCTCCAGAAATGGTCCTCAGGTCAGGGGCCCATAGGGAGACGCTGGACCATATGCAGGGACTTCTGGGAACCACTCCGGGCTGCCAGGGTCCATTCTGCTCCTAAACTGAGTTTGACCATCGAGAAGCTCTTCCTTGCCTGCCCACCTCCCCTGAAACTCCTATACTTACTTTTGCCCCCAAATTGTTTTTGAATGAGTGAATAAATGAATAAATAAAGTCATCATGCTTTAATATTGGTTAAAGCATTAGAATTTGTAAATGGTTACATAAATAACTAGAGTTAAATCAAGATTATCCTCATGCCAGGGGGGAAATGGGGAAGGAAGGGATAAATTGGGAGTTTGGGATTTGCAGATACACACTATGTATAAAATAGATAAACAACAAGGTCCTACTGTATGGCACAGTGAACTATATTCAGTACCTTGTAACAGCCTGTAATGAAAAATAAGGAAAAAATATATATATATTTATATATATATACCTATATATGTAAAAATGAATCACTATACTGTATACCAGAAATTAATACATTATAAATCAACCATACTTCAATAAAAAACCCAGTTATTCACTATCTACAAGAAAAAAAAAGATTACCCTATGCTACTTTCATGTCAATTTCTATATGCCTCCTTCCCTAAAATGTCTAGGGCTTTTAGGTTTCCTACAGAGTTATTCCTCTGCTCTTTACAAAAGCTGAGTAATAACTTATCCTTTGACTTGGATCCTATAGATCTGCATAACACTTTAAAAACTCTTCCATTATTACTTATATAGAGGTAAAACTTCATTGCACATTACATTAGAATTTATAGAAGCTAAAGGTTATTCTAGTCCCTTACCTAATTCAAAGATTTTATAAAAATGACCAAGATACACTACAACTAAATAAAACAACTTTCAAGTTTTTTATTTTACTTTTAATTTGCTTTTACTGGCTCATAAGATAAACATTTGGTATGAAATCGTCCACGTTAGTTCTACATTATATGCAATATAAACAGATGCTGAGTTTTAAAAATTGTGAATTAAACAGAATTCCAGTAATATTCATTGAAAAGAAAACTCACTGAAACTTGAAGCCAAGCATTTCAAAATTTTGCAGTGTGGGAAAATTACTTTTTACTGTTTCTTTAAAGAAAAGTTAATTTGTCAAACTATAGGCAAACTCATTTTTCTAAAGTGGAAAAAGATGGGTTCTCATAAATATGGAATTAGATTTGGTCTGTGGCTCAGCAAATGATTCTTTAAAAAAAATCAAGTAACGTATTCTAAAATTCTATTCTTTAAATCTTCTCTGAAGCAACACATCCTCCCAGTTTCATTGGAAGAGGAGGAGTCTGTTTGTTTGCCACAGGTGTGATGCTGGTCCCCCAAACCTCCTCTTCAAAGACCTGGACTCAGTAACCAAGGTCCATCCTCTCAACACCACTCAGTGGAGAGGGAGAGAGGAGAAAGCTCTGGTGAATATCATGCCTGTGCAGCAGCAACTAAGAACAGAGGGGACTGTGTCAACAAATCTCATTCTCAGCCATACATATACATACATATATTTGTTTTCACATTCTTTATCATTAAAGGTTATTACAAGATATTAAATATAGTTCCCTGTGCTACACAGAATAAATTTATTTTTTATCTACTTTTATATATAGTAGTTAATATTTGCAAATCTCGAACTCCCAAATAGGTATGACTGGGACATGATGCTGTATACCAGAAATTGAGACAATGTAACTGACTACACTTCAATTTTTAAAAAAAGAATTTTAAAAAAATCTTATTCTTGGTTTGCACAGTTGGGGTTGTTGTCTGTCCTTGTCTCTGCAGAAAGAAAGTGCTAAGCCTAGAAGGGCAGTTTCTGAACTGACTGGAGATACTCCAGCAGTTTTTGCTACCTCCAAACCTGCTGGAGCCTAAATCAATGCAAACATTCACAGCCAGTTGTGCTAAGAGTTGCAGTTTACTGCCACTATTCTTCTTGCTCAGAAATGAGGAGTTCTTGGGGAGTCCCGCAATACCAAGGCCAGATGCCATTGCTTACGTATATGAAATGCCTAATACAAGTAGCCCAGACTTTCCTAAAGGTCATTGCTCCTGCAGGACATTAACATCAAAGGGGGTTAGAAGTATGCAGCAAAAATAAAAGTAAAGTGTTCCTTGGTTGGTTACATTTGGAAAATTTTGAGTTAAATACAGTGAAGCAGATTTCTTGATTACAAGACATCTCAGGAATGTTAAAATCAACTTTGTATTCCTAGGATAAATCCAGCTTGGTTATATTATCCTTTTGAATTGCTGGATTCAATTTGCTAATGCAGTATTTCAGGTTTTTAAATTAATGTCCACAGATCAAATTAATCTATAATTATATTTTGTCATATTGTACATGATAACTTTTAGTATCTTACTATGAGTCTGGGGATTTATTTTTTTTATTTTATGTTTATGTGATATTAAAAATCTTTATTTCTTAAAAAAAATAGTAGAACTCACATTAAAGCCTTCTGGTCAGGGAAAAAAAAAGACATCTCAAGGCTTTTCATAGGTTTAGGATCACTGGGAATGTGTCTCTGTTTTGCTTTACCTCCCTTCCTCAAGCACTTTCAATGGCCAAATGCATTTAAACTTAAGAATGACAGAAAGGAAAATTTGAAAACCTAACAATCAATATTCAATGAGCTCTGGGATAAAAATACAGAGTCTAGGGGATAAAAATCCCCAGTCTAGGATCCTCCCAAAGTTTATAAAGGATCCAGGGAAAGATGAATGAGGAAACTATGTACGTCACTTTTAACTGGCTTACAGGTTTCAGTCCCAGGTGCACCCCTAAGTCTTCAGCAGAGCCTGCCCATTAAGTTGGACACAACTCTATGGATAAGGGACTCTAACATAAACTTTTCTTTTTAAGAATTATTGCAAAGAGTGCTTGCTTCAGTGCTATTCTAAAATTTGAATGATACGGAGATTAGCATGGCACTTTGCAAGGATGACGTGCAAATTTGTAAAGCATTCCATATTTTTTATATGTCAGTCAAGTTTCAATAAAGCTGAAATTTAAAAAAATAGGAAAGACTTTCTTCCAATTTGAAAAAGAGCAATCGCAATGATTGTGCATTACATATGTTTCTCTCTCAGAATCATCTATGTAAGATAATGTTCTCCTTTTTGCAAATAGTAGAAACCATAAATTAATATGCCCTTAGTCTCTGACATCTAAGTAACTTTGAAGCCAAAACAGGGTAAAATCTGTTCACCAGGTGTACCAGCACATTGGGTTTCCTATACTAAGGAAATATTCCCAGTATGGCATTTCAAGGGTGCACAAGGAGAATCCATGCATTTGTTGAGATACTTCTATAAAATGAGCAACTTGACATGAGAGACATCTAGTCCATGCAATTTTTGAAAATATAGTTATGGAACTGACCAGTTACATATTTGGGAAAATGCCCCCTTTGAAAGAAATGGGTGAGAATGAGTAAAACTGTTACATCCTAAGATTTATAAACCCATTTTCATATCCGTTCACATTTTCATTATAGAAGTATCAACGTTCCCAGAGAACCTAAACACCAAATTACATTTATTGCAATAAATATATGCCATGCTTTATTTTATACATCACAGTTTAAAGGAAATGTGTAGGTTGATTTTTCATTTATGATACTTTATGAGCATATGTAAACCTACATAAATACAAAATTAGATGCAAAAAATTAGCATTAAAGTTCAGCTCTGTTTGCATTTGTTCTACAATTAGTTCATATGTGCACACGCACACACACATACACACACACATCTGTCATTGATGGAAAATCTCCATTTATTAAAAGCAAGACATCTTTTCTTTCCTTCACTTGATTTTATAGTTATTTCAGGGAAATGGGTAGAGAGGTGCATTTAAAGTGTCTAATTAGAATAAAATATGATTTGCATTTTAAATCTGTAGCTGGTAAAAATCAATGACATCTCTAACAGATATTTTTATTATTTGTGCTAAACAATTTCACATGTTTAATTGTTTCAAAACACAGAGGACTCTTACTTTCATTAGATTACAAGCACGGAGTAAAATATAAAAGTTAAGTATAAAAGAAAAATCTAAAAGATAAAAGGCATTTTCTTACCTAAGAACAAGAATTGAAGAAACTGATTGAGTGCTGTCTGTGAACACTGGAGAGTCTATCCAGCTGACCTTGGAAGAAAGAGATGTTTCTTGATCAAAAATAGCCTCTCTAGCAACACAAGGGAAGTCAATAATGATGTAACTGCACATTTAAAGCAAAGATTAAGAGAATCCTTTTCAACTACCAAGACTTCCCAGGTTAGAATTGAGAAACTGGGATTGCTCTTCATCCAAAAATGTTCTTAAACTGACGCTAGCTTCTGTATGAAGTCAAATTTCCTTAGTTCCCAGCCCCACCCAATTTCAGCCTCCTTCAGTCACAATGACAGCCTACTTGGCCAAAGGCACTGAGCTTTCTGATGCTATCTTGTCCAGTCGCCTTGATACAAGCTCTAAAGATGATGTTAAGATTTGCCACAATACAAACTCTACTTTTCATGCAACTAGAAAAAAAAAAAAAAACCTTTTACTTATAATCCTTTACTTGGCTTATAGGTATAGAAGTGGTGCTGATGTTCATGAATTTCTTCTAACAAGTAATTATGGACTTTCTTTGCATTAAGCAGGGAGTATTCCTGCCTTCTCTGAGGGACACATAATCCTTGTACTACCTGAATGGTACAAATGCTGAAGCCAAATAGCATGGTCCCCAAATAAAAACCTGTTTCTGATGTTTGGCAAACATATTCCATAGCACCTACAAGGCCTGAAAGCATCAGGGGATCTGGATATATGAATCTGTGTCCAAAAAGATATCATTGTTCTCAAGGTTTTCCATGTTTCTCTCCTCAGATTCCTCCTACCTGAGTCCTTTGTCTACTACTCTCTCAGGGCACTTGCCACTTTCTAGGGTGTATGATCACTATTCAAGCCCTTGTCAGTATCCCTCACTGGAGAATGAGCACAAGGCCAGAATCTGGTCTCGTTGGTGTGATGCCAACTGGTGACTGCCGAGGCCCTGAGACCCCCAAACTTCCAGCCCTTAAGCATCTGCCTGCTCCTCTTCAGAAGATAAAGTATACCCTTTTCTGACATGTGTTTGCCCTAGCAAAACTGATAGCCCTGGCAAATGGCTAGCCTCACCATAGCTCAGGCTGACTTGTCTGAGCCCACATCTCCTCCTGATCGGAGTCATAAATCCCACTACCTTGCCATACATCAAAGCCCTTTACTTCACTTATACCCAATTAAAAATCTGTTCCCCTATCCCTTTGTGTTCACAGCCCCTTGCCCAATAAAAGACCCTGCACATTCACCCCAGTGCACACAGACAGGCCGAGGATAGGCCTGAGTTTAGGAGGTAGATGTTGCCGAAGGAAAAGAAGAAAGTTGCAAGAGACGATGGATGTCAGACATGCCACAAAGGAGGCAGAGTAAAATGAGAAGAAACAAAGAGTGAATTACAGGGCAGATGTGATGCTACCATTAAGGGCCTGGGAGCAGTGACTGGGTTGAAGTGAGTGAAGGTCGTAAGGCCAAAAGTGTCCTTTACTGAAGGGAGCTGAGTTATGGAAGAGTCTGGAGAGAAAATTTACCAGCTTTGGATTCTCTTGTGTGTTTAAGCATCAATGAAACATGCAAGAAAACCCACCCTGTATTTGACAAGAATCATCAATTTGACCACGTAGACATGAGAGACAGTTGGACACATGACTTGGAGATGTCTTCTAGGATGGAGAGTCCATTATTCCACAGGACAAGCACAAAGAATATTTGAAATTCGACTCATCACTGGAGTGCCTGAAGGGAGTGACCAGAGGAGGGGAAGGTAAAACCTTGGAAATATTCAATGAGAAGGATGGAGGGTGTGAGCAGCAGCAAGGAGAGAGAAGAGAGCCAAAGCCAGTGAGGAGGAGAGCACAGAGGGAGCAGCTTCTCCACTCGGAAAAATACAAGGAATCCCAGGATCAGGAAGGAAACCGGGAGAGAACCAGAAACAACAGATAAAGATGTCATATATTTTGCATCTTGTCAAAGGACAACAATATCCACACTCTCAAACTCTATACCACTCCAACCTGTCCCAATTGAGGAACAATTAGTTCTTTATCAATAATATCTTAAAACATAAGAAGTTTCTGTCAGAGCTTAATTTATTAGCAATAGCATTTTCCAAAACCATTTCAATCTGTTTTTCTTCCTAGAAACACCTAGCCTGGGCAATCTCCATCCCAGCCCCACCCAAAACCCATCTGCCCAGAAAGGGTTAGTTGGCCTCTGTCACAGGGGCCTTTGGACAAAGAAGATAGATTTGCATAAAGGTGGTCAGCTGAGTGCAGCTCCTATTTGAGGCTGTACAGTTGAAAGGGCCATTCTCCAACCTGGCAGTGTAATCTTAATGGAGAGCTTTTGTCCCTGAGGCTGTGGTGGGCTGTTTTATTCAGCTGACAATCCACAGTAAAAGAATGAATGAACCGCCTCCTTTGGGTAGCTAAGGCAGCTGGCAGCCCACAGGCCCAACGTCTTACCCAATCAGAGGCGGGACAATTGTCAGCCTCAGACCCAAAAGGTGCTCTGTGAGTGAGTGCCCACTGCTGGGGCTCCTGGCTGCATGCTGGGCCCTCACCACTTGAGACAAAAGTCCTGGAGCTCAACCTTCACAGAGGAAAGGGGCTGCGGAGCTGGGAGCGCGGCAAAGCCATTCCCGACAATACATCCTGAAGAGATCAAAACCTTTCATCCCGTGCAGCCCCTTCGACAGTTCTGCATAACTCCCTAATCATTTCCCATTAGAACACTGGGAAATGTGTATATGTTCATGAATGACTGAAAAATTGTGCTGAACACTGGAATTTGACACAACATTGTAAAATGATTATAAATCAATAAAAAATGTTAAAAAAAGAAATCAAGAGCATGATATAGTCAGAAATTCCAATGTACATAAAGAAATGAAAAGCATCATAGAAAGAATTTGTGAAGGTGAAACCAAAATTTTCTTTTTCTTATTCTTAAATAATTGAAGATAACAGTTTATTCAAAAATAATAACAGCAGCAATGTATTTGATTATGTATGGTCATGTATAAATTAAATAATGACAGCAAAGATACAAGGGAAAGGAGGGAGGAATTAAAATTGTTAAAATTAGTATAAGGTACTCACATTACCCTCATATTATGCATGAAGTGACATAATGTTATTTGAAAGTAGACGTGGATTAGATGGAAATGTATATTTCAAACTCTAGGGGAAAAAAAAAAAAAAAAAAAGAACACTGGGAAACAGCCAGGTCTCTGGTTGCTTTTTGTGATTTCATTTTTGAAAAGAAATTTCTTCACGTCTTCCTACTTTTGAGAGTGTTAAATTTACAAAACAGAACGGAGACACAATGCCAACATAATTCTACCACTCAGAGGTAAATACTGCCATTTTGGATGAGTTCTTTCCAGTCTTTTTTATGTAGATGTGAAAATTCTGTAAATACACATTGTTCTCGGGGCAAATCTAACTGATTCCTATTTTTCAACTAAGGAATAAGCCCTTTAGAAGGTAAGTGGTTTCTCCTAACTTGATTCATTTTAACTCCTTCACCTTAACGTAATTCTCTGGTCTAACCCCCAGTTTTCTTGAATCCTGTTTCACTCGTCTGTGTCCCCTAGGCTCCCTTATCCAAAAAAGCAGGGAAAGTGTCTCCCAGAATCTGTTGAATATTTTTTAAAAGGTGGCCATATACACTAATGAAAACCCATATTCAACAAAAATAATTTAAGATCAATATATGAATTATGTGTCAATATTACATGAAAGATCAAAAACCTATTACCACTTTAGTAAAAAGGTTCTCAATTTATCAGGTACACAGTTCTTAAATTAGAAATCAGGGTAAAGAAACTTTGCATTTCCTGAGTGAAAAACTGTGACTCTCCTCACTTGGTCTCCCTCATTGTCACTGACTCTTGGCAGCACCCACGCCAGACGCCCTTCTCCCAGCTCAATTCCCGCACAACTCCTTTTCTCAATGCTGACAGCTAAGACATAGCCACATGAAAGTGATGGTCTGTGAATGCCCCCGCTGACAGCTGCAATATTTTCTCTGCTCAATACACTTCAAATCCCTCCCATGATCACATATGTTGGAACTTTGCATGAAGGCTTTCCACTTATTTCTTGTGGAAGGTGTAGAAAAATGAAACAGCTTGTCCTGAGAGTTTCCAGATTCTTCATGTTGACTGACTTTGTTTGTGGATTTCACCTCAAAGGACAATCCTTTGAGGCAGACAGACTCTTCAATTTTCCAGTCAAACTCTTGCCTGTTACTTTACAGCTTCCTCATTTCAAAGTGCTGTGTGGTCCATGCCAGAGAGCTGAGCTCACACTTAGGTTTCCGAGAAGAGCAGCTAACAGAACTGATACTAGAGAAAGCAAAGAATAAACAGCCTTCCCTAAGTTCTGTCTCCGCTGTACCCAGGAATGTCTCAAAGTGGCACTGACCCAATCTGGGGAAGATTGTGAGGCTTTCATAATTGTGCCTATCCTAAGGGGTATATGTATTGCTTTCTATGAAGAAACAACTGACTCACAAGTTCTCCCAAATGGGAGACCCGAAGTTAAAGTATAGCAAGCCAAAAAAAAAACAAAAACAAAAACGTTTGCTTTAAGCCACACTTTAAAAATTACTAATCTGGTGGCTTTAAAAATTACTAACCAGGGGAGGTGGTAAAAACCAGTGGAAATCAGACAGGAGGAGATCAAGATGATGGAAGGGGATGATGCTGAGCTCACCACCCCCTACATATACAGCAAAAATACATCTATGTGTGGAGCAATCTTCCCTGAAACCAACTAGAAACAGGTAAAAAGACTCTTCTACAAGCAAGGCTATAAAGAAAGATCCACACGAAGTCAGGTAGGAAGGGAAGGGAAGCGATAAGCTTGAGGACCCACCCACATAGGAGGGGACATAGAAGAGGAGGGGGATATCATGGGCTCAGAGACCCTCCCTGGGGAATGAGCAGTTCGAACCGCATACTGACCCTGGGGACTGACAGCAGGAAGACCTCTTAGCTGGTTTGAAAACCAGTGGGACTTACAGGAGGGCTGTACAAAACCTAGACTCCATTCGTGAAGAATGTGCACACAGTCCGTTCACTCCTGTGCCTATACGGTATTATGCTTAGTGACAGAAGTCAGACAGAAAAAGACAAATGCTTTATGGTATCACTTAGGCTTGTAATCTAAAAAATACAAGAAACTAGTGAATATGACTAAAAAGCAGATTCACAGATCTAGAGATCAAATGAGTGGTTACTAGTGGGGAGAGAGTGGAGGGGAAAAGCAAGATGGAAGAGGGGACTAAGAGTTACAAACTAAATAAGCTACAGGATATACTGGACAGCACAGGGAATATAGCAAATATTTTATAACTTTAAATGGAGTATAATTAAAAACATTGAATCACTGTGCTGTTCACCTGAAACTTATATTATAAATTAACTATTTTTCAATAAAAAAGTTTTTTAAAAGTGAAAATCAACAATATTCTTGAAGTCAGAATGCTGAGAATCCAGTCCCAGCTCTGCACTAGCTGTGTGACTTTAGGCAACACCTGGCCTTTCTGAGCACCTGTAAAATGGTGCTGAGCCCTGACCTCTTGACCCCATAACATCAGTCTCAGGAACATCAGGTACCATAAAGGACAGGAAGTTCCATGGAACATTTAGCGTTCACAAGGAAACAAGCAGCAGTAAGATACACTGGGAGTTCAACAACTCTTAGCTTTCTCCTGAAAAACAATAGCCCTCATGAATTCAGCAAATATTGCAGTAAGTAAAACATACATTGCCAAAAATTAAAGACAAAAGGAAAAATCTTGGGACACTGTGTGCATAAATATATAATGGTTAAATATCAATGCAGAGAGAAGAACACTAATCAAATTCATGAATTTATGCTTTAATTTCCAAAGCGAAATATTAGCTTGATTGAGTAATATCTAGTGTGCCTTAATCTCAAGTATTAGCATATGAAAGGCTGACTGCCCTCAGCTTCCTGCCATCCCAGATGTACAGCTTGTATATTTAAATATGGGGTACATTTATTTGTGGTCATGCTCACTTATAATGAAAGAACAATCTGTTACTTAAACAGTGTGCTTAATTGTTAGAAATAGAACCAGAAGAAAAACTCATCAGCCACCAAAACATCCTTGCCTAGTGGGACATTAGCTAGACTCAAGTCAGGACACATACTCCATAAATATGTATCAAATAGCAAGAACAATATTCTATTTCTCATAAACAATATTTGTAAGTCAATTTAATATTGATGTAGTGTTTAGGAAAAGCCTTACAGAGATCTTAAGTTCTTGATAAGGGGCAAAGGGAAAATGTAAAGTTTCTTTGCAGAGTATATAGTAGGAGGCCTACTTCAAAGGAGGTTTATGTGCTCCATTAAAAACTCGACAATTATTTTCACTCTTATCTTTTAAGAGATGGACATTCTGGGATTACCACCTTGAAAACCCAGTGGGAACTTTGTCACATGTAGTGCACACCTACTGACATTCAGATATAGCCTAAGTCACAAGGGCATGACAGAGCACCTAGAGCAGGTAGAAGTGGCTCCGTTTTCCCACACAAGAACCATAAAGAGACGCCAATAGTCCACCGAAACCTCTGCCCAAGGAAAACCTTGATGACTCTGGGTCTTTATTTCCAGCTCAGTCAGCTCTTGGCAGCTGGAAGGATCCAGTTCCCTCCCCTCTCCACAAGTGCCAGGCCCATGCTCAGAGGCAGATACCTCTTTGTGTAATGACTGACAGATGAGGGGGTTGGTACTCAGGCCTTCTCATCACTAAGCCCAAAGGCCTCTCCAACCTGGCCACATTGGCCTAAGTAGTTTCAAAGTCATAGGTCAAATACTTTCCAACTATTCCCTGGAGTTTCATGGAAAGGACCCTCTTTGGATGCCTTGATGTGGCCACACTTCAATCCTCTCTTCTAGAACAGGAAGAGAAATAAGCAGAACAAAACTATGTACCTTAGACACAACTGGACTATTTTCTAGACCAAGTACTTCACTTGACAATATTTATTTCCAAATGTGATCATCATTAATGCCTTTGGAGTAATTAAAATAAATTGGCTACCTGTTTGACTGCAGAATTGCTTAATTTTATAAAACAGGAGGAATGTGTGATTACTAAGGAAATTCAATTTTCTCCTTTGTCCAGCTGCAGCCCTTGGTGAGAGAATATCTGCTCAGAGGTCTTGCTGTTGTCTGGGATGGCCTTTCAGCCTAAAAATTCCCTCTGCCATGATATTCAGAGTTAAGCAACAAACTTCAAAATAAGGGAGAATAAGTAGAATCAAAGCAGGTGTTCATTCTATTAAGAGCAACAAGAAGAAATTTATTGCCATCTATTTTATTTCCCTATGAAGACATACTGTACATGAAAACCCTTCAGAGCACTGTTTAAAAATGTATTTTCCTGATAGAAATAGCAGCATTCACAAGGCAAGGACCCAAAAGAAAATCATTTAGCGAGAACCAGTCAAGATGAGAAAAGCCAACTATCCCTCCTTGGGTCATCACAAGTTTCCCCACTGGCCTCACGCACCACCCAAGTTTCCCTGCAGGGAAACACGCCCTGAGCCACTGAGCTATATAAGCAAAGGGCCATCTTTATTTTAATTCAATTACACAGAAAATAACTGAAATTGCCCAATCCAGACCCCTGGATAATTCACTGGCCTGCATGCTCACACTGCTTTTCTGATATCAAGCCATTAGAACTCTGGAGCTCCTCATCTGCCATTTTAGATTTAAAAAGGAAAAGTCAGAGGGGAGGGTATAGCTCAGTGGTAAAGTGCATGCTTAGCATGCATGAGGTCCTGAGTTCAATCCTCAGTATCTCCATTATAAATAAATAAATAACCTAATCTACCCCCAAAAAATAAAAATGAAAAATCACGCTCTTCTGAGGGGTTAGTCACTATATGAAAAGCTGATCCTCTTATTTCATTTTGTTTACAGAAATAGGTTGAGAGGAAGGAGGGTTTAGCTCAGCGGTACAGCATGTGCTTAGCATGCATGAGGTCCTGGGTTCAATCCCCAGGACTTCCATTAAAAAAAAAAAAAAAAGAAATAGGTTGAAAAAATAATAATGCAACATTTCCCTAATTCATATAATGAAAGTTATTTTTGCTTCTGGATTCCTTATTCATGTTTGGAGTCAGAGAAATTAGCAATCTACCGCAGAATAAGCCCCAGAAAAACAGCAGGGAAACTATACGGACCCTGCCCTTACCTTTTTCTCTCTTCTCCTTTCCTCTCCCAGCCTCATCAGATCTCACGGGTATCTATTCTCTTCTCTTTCAGGTTTTGATTCCACCTAAGAAAGAGGAAAATTCCTTGAAATATTAAAAATCCTAGCTTCTCCCACTTTCTTGCAACCTCCAAATCACTTGGCACTTTTAATCACACTTCTCTAGGTGGCTTGTTACTAACTTCACCAGTGCTACCACTGCAACCAACATCAGCATGGGCTGAAGTGGCATCTAGGCATCCCTGTTTTAAAATATTTATGACCTGATCACATTTCACAGTGATTTTCTTTTTTCTTTTTGATATTCCCATTTTCAACCCCCTAGCATATGGCTTCATGGTAGTTTTACTTTCAAAGTTATTAACTGTCACCATTTACAAGCAGAACTTGAATTATGAAGCCAGTACATTTTTGCCAGTAACATAGTAAAATTAGGGACCACTGGTAAAATAATTTATTTAGGTACATAGATGTGGCTTCAGCTTTTATGATGGTATTACTCCACTTTACAAGAAAGGACTTTTCTGGTGTAACCAGGTCTTCTATGCTCTCAGTCCCAGTGCACTCACACACACATCCCAATGCCAGAACATCTGAAAACCAAAATCAAACAATACTGAAAACTCTAATTCAAAAAGATACATGCACCCCAATGCTCACAGCAGCACTATTTACAATAGCCAAGACATGGAAACAACCTGAATGTTCATCAACAGATGATTGGATTAAGAAGTTGTGATACATATCTATAGATAGACAGATGATTGGATATATATAATTGGATATTAGTCATGAAAAAGAATGAAATATTGCCATTTGCAGAAACATGAGTAGAACTAAAGAATATTATGTTTAGTGAAATAAGTTGAACAGAGAAAGACAAATACTGTAGGATATCACTTATATGTGGACTCCAAAAAGTAATACAAATGAATGTATATGCAAAACAGACTGAAAGACATGGGAAATAAACTTGTGGCTACCAGAGGGGAGAGGAGAGAAGGGAAGGACAAATGAGGGGTATGGGATTAAAAGGCACAAATTACTATATACAAAATAGCTAAGCAACAAGGATGTACTGTATGGCACAGGAAATTATATCCATTAACTTATAAGAACCTATAATGAAACATAATCTGCAAAAATATTGAATAATTATGCTTTACACCTGAAACTAACACAATATTGTAAATCAAGTATACTTCAATTTTTGAAAATCACTGAAATGATACAATATTTAACATCTTAATATTTAAAAACCCACAAAAACAAACAAACAAACAAACAAAAACCCTCAAGTGGATCCTTTGAAAAGCTACCCTTGCAACATGGGCCTCAAAATCAGGAAGTGTGTAGTCTCACAGTATGGCAACTGCTGGGTCTACTGAAGCCGGCTGGTCTTTTGCTTTCCATCCCCCTCAACTGTGCTAATGGAGGCCCACAGGGCCCATCCACCCAGGAGATCCTGTGGCTTTGCTATTGTCACTTTCCTCAAAAATCTATTTCTGATGTTTAGGATGATACTGGGAGCTTTCTCGAAATTTCTGAGGAAGAGTCAAAGACTACCTCCCGCAGTGACACCTGTGATGGCTGCCTTTTGGTGGCCTCAAAATGCCGAGCTTCCCACCGAGGCTTCCCGTGATCCTCCCCACCAACCATCCCTCCCCGGGGCACTCTCTAAGGAGGTACCACAGCAAGGGGCAAAATGGCTCCACAGCACCCAAGAGGAGGCAGAGGCAGTCATCCTGTCTGAAGCATCCACTGTGGGCAGGGGGATACGGGCCAGGGGTTTATACAAGGGTTGGGCACAATGAGAGCCTTGAAGCTCCTCCTTGGCCCCCAATCCTCCTCACTGAAAGCCCTGAAGATTTGCCTCTGACTGATTCCTGCCTGAAACAATGAAACCCCCACGGGAGTGAGGCTCCCAGGGTGCAAAGCGAGGGCGAGGAGCATTTCCACCTAGGCCCTGAGGTGCTGGGGGCCCCGGGAACTTCTTCTGGGCTGAGATCCGATGAAGCTCCTTCCGCGCCATCTTCAGTCCGCGGAGTCATGATGTTCTCCGCCAGGCTGAGCCCTCTACCCTTCCTGGACACCGAGGCCCGAGCTGAGCAGCCTGATGCGAGTTATTGAGCCGGAGATGGAGATCTTTTGACTACAGGCTGAGCTCCATTGTGGAACTCATGAAGCTCAGCTCTCATCCTCAACAAAAGGGCTGTTGTAGCAGGAGAGGAACCAACATTTCGTCCGTGGCCAAGTGTCAAGTCATATATCCAGTCCCTGCCAGGTTGACACCGCTTTGCAGGGTAGGCTCAGTTGTGCCTGGAACCCCAGAGGTCAAAGGAAGGGCAACAGAAGATTGTTTCCCTTGACCTGTTATGAAGTGTGGCCATCCAAACCGCAAGGCAGTTTCTTTCACATGTCCCAATCTGCCTTCCTTGCCTGCCTTTCCCTGGAGAGACCCCCCGCCAGAGCTCTACGGGGTTACCCTGCATTACACAATTTGATGTCACAGGTCTGTTTTTAAAGACTCTTTATGGAAGACAATTCCACAACCTCCCTCAGCCACTCATTCCAGAATCGAACATTCCTCACAGAGGAAAACATGTAAATATTCCATGTTGTTTTCTCAAACTGACCAATTGTGTGACAAGTTAAAAGGAGCTTCAGTGAATTGAAAGACTGAAACACAACTTTAATTCAGATCCAACACACAGTGCAGGATGAACAAAGTAAGTACTAATTTAACACCACCATTAATATGAAACTTTATTGATAAGGGAGACGACTCTTACCCCTCACGCGAGGAGGACATGCCACAAAAAGGGCTCCAGAACTTTATATCTCCAACACAATCCTTCTGATTTCAAAACTGGATCACACAATCATTTCACAATATGTATGTATATCAAAACATCACGTTGTACACCTTAAATATGGAGTTTTAAATTCATCAACCATATCTCATTAAAACTCAGGGCGATGGGTGGAGGGTTGTATCACTCTGAAGGACAGTCTTTGGATTTATTCTTTTCTACACACTAAAATTAAACATAAAATTCTCCGAATCTTTATGGAGCTTAGAAAGAAACTCCTGCACTCATTTTCAGGGGGGGACTAATTTTAAAACAGCATGAGTCTTCCTGAAATGCGTCTTAAATAGACCATTCTGACTTGTAGCCGTATTATAGCTTTCAAGCACTACAAACAAACACTAATTATTAAGTTTAAAAGCTTCAGCATGGCATGACATCTGAAATAACCAAGAAATGATCAAGCAAAAGGATGTTTAGTGAGGCAGGCATTTGCATAACATTCCCAAATCATAAAGCACAATGTTGCATGAGGGGCGGAAAAGTCTGGCCCCATCTTCACCAACTTTCCTGTTCTTTTTAGTCCTTAAATTAATTCTTTCAATGCCAGGTGACATGAAAGGGGGTTATGATGGCATATGTGGATGTAATGCTTGTCATTTGTAAAGAACATCATAAGCATTAATTAACTTTAATCATGCAATTAGTACTCAGTTGTCAGAGGCAACATTCAAAAGAGGACTATTAAATGCATTAATCCTAATAATCATCAGCTGAGCTTCCTCAGAAACGAGGCGTATATCACCCCTAAAAGCAGAGAGATTAGCAGGAGCAGAGCAGAGCCGGAAGAGCTTGTGCTGAAGTATAAACCCTGGCCCATCCTGGAGGGTGTAATTAACATCTCTGAAGCCATGGTGTCCTTCTCTCAGTGATGGGCCAGTAATAAATAATGCCTGCCTCAGAGAGTTGGGAAGATATGATGGGACGATGCATACAGAGTGCCTGGCACAGGGGCCTAGGAAGAAGGAGGCCTGGGTCTGTAGGGCTATAATTACATCAGGAACCATAATACAACACTCACCAAAGGCGAGGGCTTCCAGATGTCCATCCCTTCTAAACACAGCATGCAGGATTTGAGGGACTTCCACTGGTCTTGCTTGGAGATACCACCTTACCTCTGGTCTTTCTCACGGGGGACCTGTCAATATCAGAGTAGGCAGCCCTTTCCAAAGGAAGGACAGTCATGAGTAGCCTGTACAGCAAGCCTCAGAATTCCATAGAAATCTCCAAAGAAATTCCCTGGGAGACAAAAACCCAGTGATGGAAGGTTTTATCTCTGTGTGGTCATCAAACTGTTGGTTGTTTGGTTCATCCCCCAAAGAGGTAAGAATCTCATTTTCACATCTCTTAAGGGAAAAGAGAACACACTTGTACAAAATTGACATTGAGTCATTCCTGGCTCGTAAGCATACCCACACCCTTGTTCATATCCAGTTCAGTCAGATGCCATTTTGTGGTGCTGGGGTAATATTTCTACTACATCTGAAATACTGATCAATGTGAGATTTGAGTTTCCATTTAAAGTCCCCTATTGTTCCTGGTTTGATATTAATATACAGTGGTATACCTGAATGAATTATAGTCTATTTAACCTGTGGGAAAATTCAATGATAAATACTTGAAAGGAATTTAAGGATTGCCCTTTGATACATTTTGAATTTTTAAAAATCAATCAACAAATTCTGGAAGGATCCACTTTTAATGTCTGTACACGTTTCATTTCTATTCATCAAGTAGAAAGTGGATGGCCTCTATTTTGTTACAAACTACATTCTCCATTAAGCCAGGAGTACGTGCCTTAAAAAAAAAATCTGCTTCTGGATGCCAAGCTTCTCGTACATAGCATGGTTGTTGCTCCCTGGAAAAAATTCCAGAAACAGAGTCATGCTTCCTGCAGCTAAAAATGCTCTTTAGGCAAAAAAAGATGTGTGAGCTTTCCTCTACCATCACTAGCACTGTTTTAGTCCATGTGGGCATCAGCTGTAACCTGCCCTCTTGACCAGAGTCCTAGGGACCCACACTCCTGTCCCCTCCAAACTGTTCTCCATCCGGTAGTCAGAGTGACCTCTAAAAAAATTTATGTCACGTCATTCCCATGGTGGGGATACTGTCACCTTCCCTACCACCACCACTATTTCTGGCCATTGAGGAAGGCCCAATCACATTCTCATCTCTTCTAATACCTTCCCAATTGTAATAGTTGCTTTTCTGTCCTCACTCCACAACAGTTAGAAGAGATAGATGACTGATAGATAGATAGATAGATAGATAGATAGATAGATAGATAGATAGATAGATAGATAGAAGGAAAGAAAGAAAGAAAGAAAGAAAGAAAGAAAGAAAGAAAGAAAGAAAGAAAGAAAGAAAAAAGATACATAAGATATATATAAATGTAAAAATATGTGTCTGTATACATATATATATATATATATATACACACACACACACACATAACTTTGATACATATATATATTAAAGGCCATAGCTTTTCTGAAATATTTTGATGTGACAAAGTATGGAAGAGCCACGTTATGGCATTGGAACCCAGAAAAAAAATAATGGTCCCTTCCAATAGATCATTAACTAAAAAGTAAAAAAATGTTAAAATATGTTCTCAGAGAGCCTGAGTACCTATGCTTTCTTCTTCCTTTACTTTCAACAAGAATAAGTTTAGAACATTGACACACAAGGATGCTGGTGGGTGGGAGTAGGGAACTTACTGGGGTCCTGCCTTGGCGATGCTGGCATATCCAGGCTGGCCCTCCTAGATTGTCTGGCCCCAGCCCATCACTTTCTAACCGAGGACACTGAGGCCCACTGAATCCCATGAGAAGGACTGTGCAGAATCTGAGGGCTAGAGTTCAGCTGTGCTGGGATGGCAAGCCTTGGCTGTTTCTACTTTATCATGCCCACGTGTACTTTACCCCCACAAAAATGTTGCTTTGAAACAGAAGATGAACAGGCTTCTAAAGGTCTTCCTAAGATCCCAACAAATAGAAAGATAGACTTAAACTCAAGCATATCAATAATTATAACAGTCTCAAAACCTCAATTAAAAGTTAAGAATTGTCAGACTGGAAAAATAAAGCAAGGCTGACCTCTACTCTTTTCTACAGGAAACACATTTAAATATAAAGATGAAGACAGGTTAAAAGTTGAAGGATAAAAAACTAGATACTGTGCAAATTCTAATCAAAAGAAATGTGGGGTGGCTGGATTCATATTAGACAATGTAGACTGTAGAGCAAGTAATACTACCAGACAAATAGTAACATTTCATAACAATAAGAGTCCATTCAAGAAGACATAACAGAAAACAATTCCATTTACAATAGCATCAAAAAAATAAAATACCTAAAAATTAACTTAACCAAAGAGGTTCCCCTTCCCACATACCTGTCCTATACATCTCTTCCATCCAGCTGTTTTTGAATTATATACTCTTATAATAAACTGATCAACTGGTTTAAAAGAAAAGGAAAGAAAAGAAAGACTAGAAGGGCAGGCTCCTGGAACATCTGCACAAGGGACACTCTAGTTCAAGGTGAGCAGAGCAGTCAGGGGTTCTAGGGAGTTACAGGTGGGTTTCGCTTCACATAGCGGGATGAGTCACCATCCCAATTTCCCAAAGCCAAATTTTTTTTAAATAAATTTGCCAAAAATAAAGCAAACAAGTTTTGTTTTTGTTTTTTCATTTGTTTGTTTTTGTTTGTTTCCTTTTTACAAAAATAAAAGGAAAGAAAAGAAAGGGCTTTTTAGCAAGAACAGTTCTTCAGTGAGTTCTTAGGTAAGGAAATAAATATGCTGGGCATGAGACTCCTCCCGTAGGAGCAGTATGTTCCAGTCAGTTTCAGTTGGGGGTCTTTGTCCTGGCCCCGGACCCCTAGTGTAGACCTCTGTGTTAGATTGTGGCAATGGTTCTTTAACTGTCCCAGCTTTCTCTGGCCTTTCTAGCCATCCAAACCAACGGTGGGGGTGGGGGGTTTGGGGGTGCTGCCCTTTGCTTGGCAAACACTGAACTTGAGAGGTGTTAGTCCATCTTTGCCTCCCCAATCTAACCCAAGGCTTCCTGCCTAGCTTCTTGTCTCCTGCTTCCTGCAGTGGTCCCACCTCCATGCTCACCATGCCCCATTTTGCACCTGCCCAAGGCTTCTGGATTCTGACTCTCTTCCATGCCTCACCTGGCTGGGTGCAGAGTTATGTGCACAACTCTCTGACAACGCCAGAGGCCAGGGATCATATAGGGATTTTCAGCATCAGGCCCAAGTGTGGTGTGGGAATGGGACAGTGCGAGGTGTGGTGGTGAATTTCATTTGTGATTTGATGCTACAACAGGACAGATAAATTTCTCCTCAGAGCTGCTTCAGCATGCCACCTTTCATATTTCTGAACAGCCCATGTACTCTTGCACAACCCTGAGATTGAGTACCTCCTTCAATTTTGTGCCCTCAGCACCTCACTTGCCTCACCTGAGTTCCAGCTTTGTTTGTCAGTTCTCTTTTGATGGGAGATCTCCGGCAAGCTGGGCCATCGCTGACCTCTTCCATCTTTCTAAGCTGATTGGTACAAGACCCTAGAGCTAACTTCCCCACCCTAAGTAAAGAGCCCCATGACTCCACTCCTCTCTGTTCTGAAGAAGTTACTACTGACCAAGCTTTGGGCACAGAATCTAAGTGATTTTATAAGAGAAAACATCTTCACCTAAAGACCGTGAGCAAGGCAATGTTTGCCCTCTGGTCATTTTTTTTCCAGCATTCTTGTAATTATTTATTGCTTCAGTTGCTATGGAAAGAAAACACCACTTACCATGACAACTGTAGCAGTCTAAGGTACACAGCTTGTCTCAGACCATGAAGCTTCAAAATACTGAAATGTGTAGGAGTTTCATATCCCTCCTTTTTTAAAACATCAATCAAACGTTCTTCTTTCCAGAAAAACCACCTGAGGATTCTCTTTCTCTGCATCACCTGTCATGAAGAACCAGCATACCCCAACAAGGAATACCCAAGGGCTGAAATCAAAGGCAATTTTACTAAAAATTCAATTTTAAAAGGGTTGGTAAGGATAAAAAATTAAGTGGAGATTTATTGTGTGCCTCTGCTGCACCAGATGTGTGTAGCTTCTTTTATATACATTTCATGTGAGTGTGATTTTAGCACTTTCTATAGAAGAGAGAAACAGACCCAGGAAAGTTAAATAACCAGTCTGAGTCAGAACTGGGATTCAAACCCAGAGTGGACTGGGTCCATCAAGCCTAACATGAGCAGTCTGGTCATCTGATTATTGTAATGAGTTAAATACTGAGGGAGCAGAATGTGCCTTTAAAAAATAGTAAACAAACAGTTTTATTTTAAAAAACTGATCCAATTACTGGCCTTCTTGTCAGTACACCTTGGGAACAGCTACAGTCCTCTCTCATATGGCTCCCTCTGCCCTTGGTCAGATCAGAAATTATGAAGGTGGGTGATGAGTAAGGAATTCCTGCTGCTAAAGATGGCTACCAAAATGACACATAATGGAAAAAAGTATTGTCAAGAACAAACTTGTGGTTACCAGGGAGGAAAGGGAGTGAGAAGGGATAAACTGGGAGTTCGAGATTTGCAGATACAAACTACTATATACAAAATAGATAAACAAGCTTCTACTGTATAGCACAGGGAACTATACTCAATATCTTGTAGTAACCCATAATGAAAAACAATATGAAAAGGAGTATATGTATGTATATGTATGACTGAAGCATTGTGCTATATCCCAGAAATTGACACAACATTGTAAACTGACTATACTTCAATTAAAAAGCAAGAATAAGCAAATAGGACCTAATTAAACTTACAAGCTTCTGCACAGCAAAGGAAACCATAAGCAAAACAAAATGGCAACCTACGGAATGGGAGAAAATTTTTGCAAACGATGAAACCGACAAAGGCTTGATCTCCAGAATATATAAGCAGCTCATATGACTTAATAAGAAAAAACAAACAACCCAATCCAAAAATTGGCAGAAGACTTAAACAAGCAATTGTCCAAGAATGAAATACAAATGATCAATAGGCACATGAAAAAATGCTCAATATCACTAATTATCAGAGAAATGCAAATCAAAACTACAATGAGGTATCACCTCACACCAGTCAGAATGGCCATCATTCAAAAGTCCACAAATGACAAATGCTGGAGAGGCTATGGAGAAAAGGGAACCCTCTTATACTGCTGGTGGGAATGTAGTTTGGTGCAGCCACTGTGGTAAACAGTATGGAGATTCCTCAAAAGACTAGGAATAGACTTACCAGATGGCCCAGGAATCCCACTCCTGGGCATATATCCAGAAGGAACCCTACTTCAGGATGACAACTGCACCCCAGTGTTCATAGCAGCACTATTTACAATAGCCAAGACATGGAAACAGCCTAAATATCCATCAACAGATGACTGGATAAAGAAGAGGTGGTATATTTATACAATGGAATACTTTTCAGCCGTAAAACCAACAACATAACGCCATTTGCAGCAACATGGATGTCCCTGGAGAATGTCATTCTAAGTGAAGTAAGCCAGAAAGAGAAAGAAAAGTACCATATGAGATTGCTCATATGTGGAATCTAAAAAAAAAAAAAAACATAAATACAAAACAGAAACAGACTCACAGACATAGAATACAAACCTGTGGTTGCCAGAGGGTAGAGGAGTGGGAAGGGACAGACTGGGAGTTCAAAATTTGTAGATACTGACAGGCATATGCAGAACAGATAAACAAGATTATACGGTATAGCACAGGGACATATATACAAGATCTTGTGATAGCTCACAGTGAAAAAAAATGTGACAATGAATATATGTATGTTCATGTATAACTGAAAAATTGTGCTCTACATTAGAATTTGACACAACATTGTAAAATGACTATAACTTAATAAAAAATGTAAAACAAAATTTTGAAAAAAAGGATGAGATTCATGGGTGGAGATCAAATATTTGAAAAAAAAAGAAAAAAATACACATCCTAATAATTATTTTAAACATGGCACAAAATCTCTGTAAAATACAGTTGATACCAATCATAATAGCTAACTAGGTGAAATAATTATAATATGAATATATGCTAATATGCTATTTGAAACCACCTGAAGGTAATTGTATACCCTAACCCCATGTCTTTCAAATAAGACCCACCTCATTCTCACAATTGATGCTGGATAATAGAAACCTCTGTGGACAGCTAATGGGATACTTGGGTAAATTAACAATAAGAATCATTTAATTATGCTATTTGATAAAGTATGGTTCCTACTGGATTAGTTAGAACTGCATCAAAGCTCTTGATTTACAGCCGTTTATAGCACAAGGTCCTGGTTGCTTCATGGTGCAAGGAACCGCCACAAACCCTTTAGAATGAAGAAAAGTGAGGAGATTCTTGGAAACCAAACTGAGCCTTCAACTCTACAAGGAGCCTTTGGAACTCACGGCACACTGAAGTTAGTATTCATCACAGTGTAACTAATTCTGAATCCAGCAGGTGAGCCTCTTCTCAGGTTTGTCTTGCAAGCTTGGCTTTCTTTTTTTTTCGTTCTTTTGAGGAAAGTTATTATTTTCCTAGCACTGAAGAAAATAACCAAGGTGAATGTATATGGAGCCAAGCTAAAGCATTGCTAGAGATAACTATCAAAATTAAGTGGACCACGAAACAGAATAAAGAGTTCAGAGGGAAACCCAGGTATGTATGGGATCATAGGATACAATAAAAGTGACACCACAGCTTATGGAAAAGGATATATTATTTGGCAGATTGTGCTGGGAAAGTTGTCTCATTATGGGCAGAAAAATCCAACTACGTTTCCACCTAACAACCTGCATGAAGGTGAATTCCAAATTGTTTCAAGAATAATTATGAAAGGAAAAAATAGTAGCATCCAAAAAGAAATTGTAAAAATATTTTCTTTTGTCTTGGGGTAGAAAAGGATTTCTTAAATAAAACTCGAAAACCGAAGATACGAGATGAAAATCCATTAATTTGATTAAATTAAAATTGAGGATTTCTGTTTAATAAAGGACACCACAGACAAAATTAAAAACAGATGGTAGGATGGGAGAAAATATTTGCAGTATCTAAAACCAAAAAAGACTAATATTTTAAAAGGATAAATTTGGGAGTTTGAGATTTACGAATGTTAACCACTGTATGTAAAAATAGATTTTTAAAAAGTTTCTTCTGTATAGCACAGGGAACTATGTTCAATATCTTGTAATAACCTTTAACAAAAAAGAATATGAAAACGAATATATGTCTGTATATGCATGCCTGGGACATTGTGCTGTACACCAGAAATTGACACATTGTAACTGACTGTACTTCAATTTTAAAAAATTGAAAAAATAAAAGCATTACAAAAAAGACAGGAAGTTTAATAGAAAATTGGGCAAAGGATAAAGGAACAGGGCATTTATTTAAAAAGGAAACTCAAAAGCAAATATATAAGATGTCCCTACACATTAATTAAAGCAAGTTAAAGCATCCATGTGATATCACCTTACACTTGTTGGCCCAGAAAAATTAGAAAGCTAAAGATTACAGTATTGACAAACCTGAGACATTGTTGAAATCCTCATGCTTTGCTGAGGGAATACAGAATAGGGCCAGCCACTTGGATAGCACTCAAGCATTACTCACTTAAATTAAGTATACACAAATGCCCAGAAATTTTCCTTTTATAGGTATTTTTAATTGAAATATAGTTGATTTACACTGTTTCAAGTGTATAGCAAAGTAATTCATTTATATGTGTGTGTGTATATATATATATATATATATATATATTCTTTCTTTTTCAGATTTTTTCCATTATCGGTTATTACAAGATAGCTGAATATAGTTGCCTGTGCTGTACAGTAGGTCTTTGTTGTTTATCTATTTTATATATAATAGTGTGTATCTGTTAATCCCAAATTTCTGATTTATCCCTCCCCCCTTCCCTTTGGTAACCATAAATTTGTTTTCTATGTCTATTAGTCTGTTTGTTTTGTAAATAAGTTAATTTGTCTCATTTTTTTTAGATTCCACATATAAGTGATATCATATGATATTTATCTTTCTCTGTCTGATAGTATGATAATCTCCAGGTCCATCCATGTTGCTGCAAATGGCATTATTTCATTCTTTTTTATGGGTGGGTAATATTCCATTATATATATATATATCACATCTTTATCTATTCATCTGTTGATGGACATTTGGTTTGCCTCCAATTCTTGGCTATTGTAAATACTGCTGCAGTGAACACTGGGGTGAATGTGTCTTTTTGATTTATAGTTTTCTCCAGATATATGCCCAGAAGTGTGATTGCTCGATCATATGGTAATTCTATTTTTAGTTTTTTCAGGAACCTCCATACTGTTCTCCGTAGTGGCTGCACCAGTTTACATTCCTACCAACAGTGTAGAAGGGTTCGCTTTTCTCCACATCCTCTCCAGCATTTGTTATTTGTAGGCTTTTGATAATGGCCATTCTGATCAGTCTGAGGTGGTAACCCACTGTGGTTTTGATTTTCATTTCTCTAATAATTAGCATGGTGAGCATCTTTTCATGTACCTGTTGGCCAACTGGATGTCTTACGGCTGTTTTTATATATGTATAGGCATATATGTATGTGCATACATATATATAAAATCTTAACTTATACACACATGTTCATAGCAGCATTATTAATAATAGCATAAAATTATGAATTATTCATAATTCAAAAAGTTAGAAATAATCTAAATCTAAACATCCATCAACTGATGACTGAATTTTTTAAATGTACTTCATCCATACAATGGAATAGTATTCAGCCATAAAAACGAATGAAGTATTGGTTCATGCTACAATATGGATGAAAACATTATGCTCAATGAAATAAACCAAATACAAATGGACAAGTACTATATGATTCCATTTACATTAGGTATCTAGAATAGGGAAATCTGCAGAGACAAAAAGTAAATGAATGGTTGCTGGGTGCTAGGGGTTGGGGGAGATGGAACTTGACTGATAATGGGCATGGAATTTCCTTTTTCGGGTGATGAAACTGTTCTAAACTTATATTGTAGTGGCAGTTGCACAACTCTGTAAGTATACCAAAACCATTGAAATGTACACTTTAAATGGCTGAATTTGTAGTATGTGAATTTATTACAATAAATCTGTTACTTAAAAAGGAATGCATGAATGAATGTATGAGTACACAAAATAAATAAATAAATACACATATAAGCATGGTTTTGCATACACTTATGATGAAAGTGTACCCAGAACAAAAGAGTATCATTTATTCAATCTTCTGCTCCAGATATACCTGTCTCCTTTTTGCTGATGGCTGATCTTCCTGGACATTGTACATATTGTCTTCTCTTTTGACTTCCTCCAGTTCACTCTGTCTCAGATCCTCAGCTCATATTCACATGCTGGGCCTCAGTTGGGCCTTGGTCTGAACCACACTGCAGATACTGTAGGCCAATCAGAGCCCCCCAACAGACAGAGAGGATATGATAGACAACTTCTGACCGTCATTTCAGTGTTCATGACCCCCCGCATGGGGGCTGGATCTAGCAACTTGCTTTTATCTAATAGAATATGGCAAAAGTGATGGGATGACACTTCCATGATTAGATTACAAAAGACTGTGACTTGTGAATTTCATCTTACTAGCTCTCTCTCTCTCTCTTTCTCTTTCCCTCTTTCTCATTGGAACTGTCTCTTGCCCTCTTGCTTTCTTAATGCCATGTTGTGAGATGCTCTATGGAAAGGTATACATGACAAGAAACCAAAAGATGCCTCTAGTCAACAGGACGTGAGGAACTCAAGCCTCACTCCAACAACCTATAAGGAACTGCATTTTGCTGCCTGCCATGTGGGTGATCTTGGAAATAAATCCTTCTTTGGTTGAGCCTTCAGATGAGATCACAGCCCTAGTTGACACCTTGATGGTAACCTTATTAATACTATAGCAGAGAATGTATCTAAGCCATGCCTGGATATATGACTCATGGAAACCATAAGGTAATAAATGTGAGTAAGCTGCTAGGTTTGGTGGTAATTTGTTATGTCACAGTAGAGCAGTTGTTAACTAATCCAGAAGATAAGTCATATTAAACATGCTCCTTCCCTGTCACCAGAACTTTGGAAACAAGCCTCCCTTGCAGTTGCATGAGGTCAAGTATCTGGCCCTATAAAATCTTCTCAATTTGGAGATTTGTTTGTACCGTTCAAAACTCTTCCTTGACTACCCAGTACCCTTAAGGTAGAATCCAAAATACATGCTTACTGTAGCTTACAAAATGATTTTTGATCTGGAAGACTTCTGGACTCATCCCACCCTCCCCTTCACCTTCTCTGCTCCAACCACATTGGTCTTCTTACTGGTATTGAACCAAAAATGTTTTCACTCTGGGGCATCACCCTTTGCTTTCTACATTTAGAAATCTCTTCCCACAAGACACTTGCATGACTCACTACCTCACTTCCTTCAGGCCTTGTCAAATATCACTTCCTCAAAGAGTTCTTTGCCAACAACCACTAAAATTGTCCTCAATTCCCAATCTCTAGTCCCATCTCTTACTTTATTTTTTGTGATAGAACTTATCACAGTCTAATATTATACACATTGACTTACACACTTGTCCTATCTGTTCCCTCTAGAAAGTCAGTTCGTGAGGGCAGGGACTTCATTTTGTTCACTGTTGTAACTCCACTGCCTAGAACAGTGCCTGGTGCCTACATCCAGATCAGGAGAGCAGGTATTGGAAGAGATGACAAGTCACTTCCCAGAGAGTTCTAGAATTTGAAACAGAAAGGGGGAGTTTTCAGCAGCCAGAAAGAAATAGTCAGGTATTCAGAAAGCCCCAAACCCAAAGGTGGGCCCCCAGAAATTCCTGGGGGAAGCCAGGGCAAGCAGCATAAATGGAAAGAGCTCTCAGCAAAATCTCTCACTTTAGCTGCAAGACTAGTTTCATAAAAAGGCATTTCAGGTAGCTACTCAATAGACTCATCTTTCTATGTGGCTAGAAAATATATTCTTCATGAGGGTTACTTTTTCTAAGTTTTTTTGTATTTGCATTTTGTTCTTTCATGCCCAATTATCATGCATAATTTAACTGCATGATTTAATTAATTGCCAAATTGCAATTGTGCAAAATTTTATGTATAAATAATTAGCGACAGAGGTAAACTCTTATTACTTTAGAACGAACAGCTGGTAGCTAATTGTATTCACAATTACCTAATTGTAGGTTTAGCAACTTCTAGACTTGTTTTATAGTCAAAATAGACCACATCTTTTTTAATTAAAATTTTTGTTCTAAATTTTTGAAAAGGGAACATATAAGTGAAAGGTTGTAGTATGATTTTGTAAAGCATGCAGAGGAATACTATGTGGGATAAAATCTAATTAGAACACTAATTAATGTACCATCGAGAACAGATGAGATGGAGTTCAGGACTGTGTTTATCGTTGCAGTTAACAGATTCTATAAGATTGACATAATCCAATGGGAGATGATGTAAAAACATTCACAGAAAGTAAAAAACAGAAAAAACAATGTGAAGTAGATGAACGCAGGCCCAGTGAGTCTATATATCCTGGGGGCAGAAATGAGGGAGGCCCAAAACAAAAAGAAGTAAGGAAAGGGAGCTAAAGAAAACTACGTAAATCAAGTAAGGATTTGGAAGCCTAGGTATGCAATGTTAGGGAAAGAAACTATGTTACATCTCTGTGTTGCAGCTAACCATTGGTTCATCCTGCTAGGAAGTCAGGCAGTCCTTGGAAAACAATATGGTAGTATGTGTGAGCATAGCCTTTGATACAGTCATCTCCTTCCTGATCATAATTTCCAAAGGAAAAAAAATCTAAGCATAAAGCTACTCATTATAGTTTTACACACCGTGTGAATGATTCCAGGAATGAATAAAGGAAAATGAAGATGTAAAATAAATTGATGAAGTTACAAAGATTTTAATAAACAAGGGAAATAAAAAGGTTGTCTCATTCAATATCACATTTGAGGTATTTTCAGGAAGCAGTTAAAGTCAATTTATAAGTTTACGCGATTTCTCATACTGGATCTCCTCCTTTCCCATAAGAGGAACAAGAGTTAATGAATATCTTGATTAGAGATAAGGCATGTTTTTGGCAATTTTTTGTTATGGTGATTTTATTTTTATTGGTCATTAAACTTGCTAATCAGCATTAATTCATAATTAGCATTAATTCAACTATGCAGTTTCAACCATTTAGAATGAAATTGAGCTAAGCATATTTGTAAATGTTTGATTTTTAAGACTAGCATGCAGATTATTCTTTTAAAGCCTGCTGTGTTTTGGCCAAATCATATATTTGGGGCACAATTTGCCAAGTAAGAGTATGAATTTTTTTAAATCCATATATGCGTTATCTATATCTATGTCTTTTATCAACTGAAAAGCTAAAACTATACCCGTATCCATAAATTCATGGTTAGTATTATTTATTGAATATTTGTGAAGCTGAGTTCCTTTCTTCTCCACTCATTTGTTCATAACCATACAAATTAAGCCAGTGGTTTTTAATTCTCAATTCACTTCAGTCCTGTAAACACATATTGACTATCTACTATACCCAAAGCAACATCTTTTATTAGGAACATTTCATCAGAAATATTTCAGCAGCAACATTTCTGGGCTCTTTCCTCAGGGAAATACATAGCTTGTGAACATTAGAATTGCTACTGTACGTATAATGGTGTTTAAGTTGGGAGAGTTGTTATTTACATTTAATCAAATGAAATGTCTCATTCTTTAACAACTCCCCATGCCGGCACCCCCACTTCCCAGTTTCTAGTCAATAAAAACTATTTTTAAATCAGAATAAGCACCATATTTTTCCCAGATGCTTGATGTAACTGTTCTTTTTATGTCCACATTCTCAGCTTCCTTTAAATTCACACATTTCACTTCACTAACTAAACCCCCCATCCATTTTATCTAGAACTGATTTTTGCTTTTCTCTGATTTTTAATATCAATTCTCTGTCCTACATATGTTTTTGTATTGAATTACCTATTTATGATCTTAAACATTCTGTAAGACTTACTTCTCCAGCCAGGTGGTAGTGTGCAAGAAATGGGGCCCCCCGTCTGCTAGTTCAATGTTTTTTTTTTGTTTTGTTTTGTTTTTTTGTTTTTACTGTTGGGCATACCATGAGAACACAAAAGTAACCATGTATTAATTATTTGATAACCCTGTTGTATAACCTGCAAATAAACTACTGCAAACAATTGATACACATATTAACTCTTTAAAATTCTGGACAAGTTATAAAAGTCATTCAAGACTGCAGTCAAGTTTCAGAAATCCTAGCAGAAGCTGGGTGTTGCCCTAAAACATTCAAAAGTTGAGCTTAAAGAATATTTTCAAAGACAGGCAGTTTCCTTATTTCTCTGTTCACCACCAACACACATGAAGGTGGAAAAACAACTGCCAGGATCCTGCACCAAGAAAGAGATAGGAATGATCTGTAATTAAGATGTTACTCAGAACTGGATGATTTTAAATTTACTTTAAGATTGGGTACTCCTTAGTTGTGTTCACCTATGTCCCTTCCCTACCATCCCTTCCCCGCAAATTCATGTACATTACTTAGCAAAAGTCACCCTGAAAGCTACCAAATATGAAGCTTTAGTCTTTCTTGATTCTATTTATCATAAATTCAGAATGTCTAAATTAAGAATTTATAATCTTTGACGCTCAGGGATACTCATGTCCAGTCAAGTCAAAAAAGTCTCCTGGGGAGCTGAACTCAGTGTTTCTCCCCTCAAGGAAAATGACCAAGCCCTGCCTAGTATCAGCCCCTGGGAAAGACTTCAGAACCAGGAAGGATTTACAAATTTTTAAAATTGCCCTCTGTTTATACTTTAATTTTGAAGACTCAACAATTCCTTTAAATTCTGCTCAATGCTTAACCCGAGTGTTTCCATATTGAAAGCATTAAGTGGAATAGCTTCTGGCTGGAAAAATACAAACAAGTTTCAGTTATCTCCATCACTAAGAACCGGAGAACAAGGCCCACTCTGCCCAGCAAACAAGCAATTAGATTCTTGGATTTATGCAGCTTGATGAAAATAGTCGATGAACTTGCCAATATTCACTGCCTGTTGAGGACTTAGCTGATTCCTCGGCCCCACAGATACATTGTGAGTGATGGGAACTCTCAGTGAGGTTGTTTCAGCACTCTGGATCCTACTATTGAAACAATCATTCATTTGCTGCAACATGGATAGAACTAGAGATTGTCATACTGAGTGAAGCAAGCCAGACGGAGAAAGAAAAATATCATATCACTTATATGTGTAATGTGAAAAATGATAAAAATTCTATTTACAAACCAAAACCAACTCATGGACATAGAAAACAATCTATGATTACCAAAAGGGAAAGGGTAGGGGAGCGATAAATTAGGGGTTGGGGATTAACACACATTACTATACATAAAATAGATAAACAACAAAAGACCTACTGTATAGCACAGGGAACTACATTTGATTTCTTGTAATAACATAATGGAAAAGAATCTGAAAAGAATATATGTATGTATATGTATAACTGAATGACTTTGCTGTACACCTGAAACTAACATTGTAAATCAACTACACTTCAATAATTTTTTTAAATCACTTACTGGTCTATGAGAGAGAGAACATTCAATATTAACAAGCATCTCACAAGCCAGAAGCTGCCAGTGCAGCCAAACAATAGGGCCCTTAAAAGCAACAACTTAACCAAAATATTCAAGTCTCTTTTCGGGACTGATCCCCTTAAACTTCACGGCTTTACGTTCCACAAGATCCAATCAGCTTCACCTTAGAGGATTCTAAGTTTTGTCCTTCTCTTACATGAATTCATTATTTATTCACACCTAATACTTCAAAATGGGTTAATGTGCAACACTGGACTGGGGGACTGGAGAATGTTCTGTGTCAGGTGAAAGAATGGAAAATGATTCCCTTTGAATGTTTTCAGATTATATACTTCCTTACTGATGTGGTCAAATGAACTCTAATTTAGACAGTCCTTCTGGATAATGTTGCATGTTGGTTTGTTGTTGAACATTCACATATCTCTTTTCAACCCTAATTGTTTGTTTATTTGAACGAGTCTTAGCTATGGTCAATGGTGAAATGTGAAGGGCTAATTTCAGCAGATGTTTGAAGCCAGCTCTGCTGAGAGCTCTGAAAGGAGTCTCTAGACAGGATCCCTGTGTAGGATGAGGGGGAAGGGACTGGAGGTCAGGGTCATAGGTAAACCAGCATCAGCTTCCAAAGGAGTGAAAGCAGAATCAAACCAGAGGCAGGCCAGGGTCTCATCCTGGGAAGTAAGCAAGAAAGATGTCACACAGGGAGTTAGAAGGTTGGAATAGAACAGGGATGGAAGAGGTGATGCCGGGGGTTAACAGCAAAAAGATGTTAAAACAACAACTAAGTACATGGATGGGCTGAGAACGAGACAGATCAAGATTGAAGCTTAGTTGGTTGGTACCTTCTATGACAATGAGATACAAGAGGTAGGATGTGGGTAATATTTCCCTGGTAATTATTGCTATCCAGACACTGTCAACCTACCATTTTGGAAATGCACCTCCTCGATCCAAAACAAGTTAAGAAGATAATAGGCGGGGTGAATGTACCTCCATCCATCCATACGCTGAACTAACAGAACCTACTACCTGTGAGTCAGCAGTAGCTTAGCACATGATGGGCCCTTTGAACATTCATTTCTGACTCATCTCCTATGGAATAGCTCAGAAAGGACCCTTGCCCCTTTGTTCATTTCAAAATAGGTTGATCTGCATCTGAGATGGGGACAGGTGATCCATCAGCTGATTCGTGAGCTATTATGGCAGCTAAGACCACATAAATACAAAGAGGACTCAAATGAAAATAACCTTTCTGTGCAAAAAGGTCCCTGCCAATTAAAACTTGTGAAAGTTGTCTTTGTCCCCTTGTAGAGTAGTGTGGTTGTTAAATAGATGTCATTCCATTGTGTTGAACTTTAAATTGAATATTCAGAATATTTATGTAATACCTCTTCAAACTAAATTGAAATTTTCAGAAATATATATATTTAAATTACACTCTCATTGTGTGAAATTAGAGGACACAAACAAAATGTTATTTTTCTTAGAGAGCAGGTGATCTTTTCATGTAGTAATTTCAGAGGGTCATTTAATCAACAAAGAGATCTCTGAGATTATCATTTGTGCTTTTTATCAATATTACCCTGACATTGTATTGGCAACTGTGTGAAGAGTTTATATTGTGCTTTTTGAAAACACGGACTAATAGGAATTGTTTTCCTTATAAATAATGCATCAGAAAGAAAACACAGCCCTTTTCACTATCATTGTCAAGTGCTTTATTCCAATCATTTTGAAACAATTGAACATACATCATCTCTGTCTCTTTTTATGATTATAAAAGCAATGTGTGTCTTTGTAAAAAAAATGAAAAGTTTGAAGAACAATTGAAAAAAACCAATCTCATCAGGCAGAAGCAATCATGATACCATCTTGTTACATTTCCTTTCATAGTTGAGACCATATTATATGTAAAATTTTATACTCTGATTTTAGAAATCAGCATTACATTAAGTTTTTTCTTCATGCAATGAAATAAAATTCCACATCCTCCCTTTAATAGCTGCATAATAATATATCATATGGAGATGCCATAATTTATTTAAACATATACCTATTATTGGACATTTATGCTGTTTCTACTCTTCCTTATTATAATGTGATAATCATCTTTGGGCATAAAATGATTGCTTTACAATAATTCCAAAGAAATGATGTGCAAGAAACTATTCCCTTTGAATAAAGTTAAAGAAATGAAATTAATGTGTAAGGTCAAGAAAAGTCTTACAGCTCTTGATGTACATTGTGAAATTGTTTCACTAAAAATGGCTAAAAATTACTTTTCAAAATGACTAAATTCTTCAGCTTGATTATTCTATAGCCAGCTCCTAAGTAGACTAGAACTTGAATAACTTTAAAAGAGGGCATATTTACTTAACATTGAGCTTTGTTTTGATCTTTTAGACCTCAACTTTCTGCTATAAAATAAGCAAGAGCCTAATACATATGAAAGTATTTCTAGACTTCTGAATGGTCAGAGCTTGGAGGCATCTTGGTGAGAATCTTGTTTCAACTCCTTTTACAGAAGGAGATTGAGGAGCAAAGAGGCATGGAACATGCCCCAGGTGACACAGGGAATCTTGGCACAGCTGGGACTAAGTTGTAAGTCTCCTGAATCCCAACCCAGTGTTCTTCTCATAACACTGTACTGTATTGCAGAGTTTTTTTTAATATTAAAAAACTACAATTTTATTTTAAACTTTGACCAGACCATTAGCTCCACTCTGTTTCTTTTTTTAATTCTTATTTTTTATTGAAGTATAAGCAATTTACAATGTTAATTACAGGTGTACAGCAAAGTGATTCAGTTATACATATACATACATGTATATATTTTTTTCAGATACTTTTCCATTACAGCTCATTACAAGAAACTGAATATAGTTCCCTGTGCTATACAGTAGGCCATTATCGTTTATCTATTTTATATGTAGTAGTGTGTATCTATCCATCAACAGATGACTGGATGAAGAAAATGTGGCATATATATATACAATGGAATATTACTCAGCTGTAAAAAAGAATAAAAATGCCATTTGCATTTACTTTTATTACTATTAACCAAAGAGTTTATAGAGCAAGAGGTCTGGAATGGATATAACATGATTGTTCACTTTCTGATACTTTGTTCATCTTTGTCTGATGGTTTGTGCACTCTTGTGTAAGTATGTTATACTGAACACATTTAAAAATCACACATTATAGAGAAGCAAGAAATCTCTAACTCAATAAATCAGGTATGGTACAAAAGGTATTCTCTCATCTGCATGCAAAGATAATTGTCTATATACTAACTAGAAGATAAAATATTACATGTTTTATATATTAATTAAGAAACAATTGCATCCACCTGAGAAATGAGTAAGAAGGACTCACAAACAAGAATTAGATCAAAGAGACAATAAATGAAAAATTATAGACTGTAAAATCATGAAAACCAATACAGTTAATATTAAACTTATGAAATTTATCCAAATAAGTCTTCCTAGTTAATAGATGCCTTTGAATATTATCATCTAAAAAGTGAAAATAAAATAAAAATAAAAATAATTTTTAAATTTTTTTAAATAAAATTGCCAAATTTGGGAAAGGAAACATTAAATCTGAAGACCCATTGTTGGGAGTGGTGGGATAACAAAAACACCCTAAGAAAATGAGGGAGTATGATCTATATAATAAGTATGGGCCCTAGAATCAGGTGGCCTGCATCTAAAGCTCAGCACTATCACATTCATAGCACTATGAAGTGAGGCAGGTTATTGAACTTCTTGGAAATTAAATTTTCTGCTCTGGAAAAATATCAGCTTACCAAACACTTTCTGTAAAGTCCCACTTAGTCATGGTAAAAAGTCATACTTTTTATATGTTGCTGGATTCAGTTTGCTACCATTTTGTTCAGCTTTTTTTTTTTTTTAGTTAATATTCATAAGGAATATTGGCCTGTAGTTTTCTTTTCTTATTATGTATTTTCTCTGATTTTGGTATCAGGGTAATACTGGCCTCATAGAATGTGCTGGGAAGTGTTCCCTCTTCTTCTATTTTTAGGTTGTTTAAGAAGGACTGGCATTCTTCCAATCCAAGAACATGGTATATCTTTCTATCTGTTTGTGTCGTCTTCAATTTCTTTCATCAGTGTCAGTTTTCAGAGTACAGGTCTTTTGCCTTTTTAGGTAGGTTTATTTCTAGGTATTTTATTCTTCTTGATGCAATAGTAAATGGGATTTTCCACTTAATTTCTCTTTCTGACAGTTCATTGTTAGTGTACAGAAATGCAACAGATTTCTGTATATTAATTTTGTATCCTGCAACTTTATTGACAAATTCATCGATGAGCTCTAGTAGTTTTCTGGTAGTGTCTTTAGGATCGTCTATGTATAGTATCATATCTGCCAACAGTGTCAGTTTTACTACTTCATTTTCAACTTGGATTCGTTTGATTTCTTTTTATTCTATGATTAATGTGGCTAGGACTGCCAAAACTATGTGGAATAAAAATGGTGAGAGTGAGTATCCTTGTCTTGTTCCTGATCTTACAGGAAATGCTTTCAGCATTTCACCATTGAGAATAATGTTAGCTCTGAGATTGTCATATCTGGCTTTTATTATGTTTAAGTATACTCTTTATCCCCACTTTCTGGAGAGTTTTTACCATAAAGCAGTGTTGAATTTTATCAAAAGATTTTTCTGCATCTATTGAGATGGTCATGTGGTTTTTACTCTTTAATTTGTTAATGTGGTGTATCACATTGATTGATTTGCAGACATTGAAATGGCCATATTACCCAAAGCAACCTATAGATCCAACACAATCTCTAATAAAATACCAATGGTATTTTTCACAGAACTAGGACAAATAATTTTAAAAATTCGTATGGAAACACAGAAGACACCAAATAGCCAAAACAATCTTGAGAAAGAAGAATGAAGCTGGAGGAATCATGCCCCCTGATTTCAGACTATACCACAAAGCCACAGTAATCAAAAGAGTATGATACTGGCACAAAAACAGACACATAGATCAATGGAACAAGATAGAAAGTCCAGAAATAAACCCATGCATTTATGATCAATTAATCTATGACAAAAGAGGCAAGATATACAAAGAAGAAAAGACAGTCTCTTCAACAAGTAGTGCTGGGAAAACTGAACAGCTGCATATAAAAGAATGAAATTAGAACATTCTCTAACACCATATACAAAAACAAACCCAAAATGGATTAGAGACCTAAATGGAAGACCGAATACTATAAAACTTCTAGAGGAAAACGTAGGCAGAACACTCTTTGACATAAATATTTTTGGCAGCAATATTTATTTGAATCTGTCTCCTAGAGTAATGGAAACAAAAAGAAAAATAAAATATGGGACCTAATTAAACTTAAAAGCTTTTGCACAGCAAAGGAAATCATAAACAAAACAAAAAGACAACCTACAGAATGGGAGAAACTGTTTGCAAATGATGTGACCAAAAAGGCATTAATTTCCAAAATATACAGTTTATACAGCTCAATTGAAAAAAAAAAACAAACACCCAATCAAAAAATGGGCAGAACACCTAAATAGACATTTCTCCAAAGAAGACATTCAGATGGCCAATAGGCACATGAAAAGATGCTCATTATCTCTAATTATTAGAGAAATGCAAATCAAAATCACAGTGAGGTATCACCTCACACCAGTGAGAATGACCATCATCAAAAAGTCTACAAATAATAAATGTTGGTAAGGATGTGAAGAAAAAGGAGCCCTCTTACACTGTTGGTAGGAATGTATTTTGGTGCAGCCACTATGGAAAACAGTATGGAGGTTCCTGAAAAAAGTAAAAATAGACTTGCCATATGATCTAGCAATTCCACTCCTGGGTATATACCCAGAGAAAACTATAATTCAAAAAGGCACATGCACTCCAGTGTTCACAGAAGCACTATTTTTAAATAGACAAGACATGGAAGCAACCTAAATGTCCATCAATAGATGACTGGATAAAAAAGATGTGAGATATCTATCTATCTATCTACCTATCAATCTAATGGAATATTATTCAGCCATAAGAAAGAATGAAATAATGCCATTTGCAGCAACATAGATGGGACCTAGAGATTATCATACTAAGTGAAGTAAGTCAGAAAGATAAAGACAAATATCATATGATAACACTTATATGTGGAATCTAAAAAAAACTGATACAAATGAACTTATTTACAAACCAGAAATAGACTCATAGACATAGAAAACAAATTTATGTTTACCAAAGGGGAAAGAGGGGGGTGGATATATTAGGGATTTAGAATTAACAGATACACACTACTATATATAAAATAAACAACAAGGACTTACTGTACATTACAGGGAACTATATTCAATATCTTATAATAACATACAATGGGAAAGAATCTGAAAAAGAAATTATGTATGTGTATATATATATGAATCACTTTGCTGTACACATGAAACACTGTAAATCAACTATAGTTCAATTAAAAATAAAGCAGACTCAGAAATACAGAGAACACACTACTGGTTACTGGAGATGGCATTACAGGGCTGGAGGAGCAGGAGGTACAAACTACTGGGTGTAAGACAGGCTCAAGGATGTATTGTACAACACAGGGAATAGAGCCAATATTTTATAATAACTGTAAATGGAAACTAACTTTTATATAAAATTGTTTTCATTTTTTAATAATTTTTAAAGAGGAGTCATGTTATATATTTCACAGAACTAGAACAAATCATAGTAAAATTTATATGGAACAATCAAAGACCTAGAATTGCCAAAGCATTACTGAAGAGAAAGAAAGAGGCTGGAGGAATAACTCTCCCAGACTTCAGACAATACTATAGAGCTACAGTCATCAAGACAGCATGGTATTGGGACAAAAACAGACATATAGACCAATGGAACAGAATAGAGAGCCCAGAAATGAACCCACAATCTTTTGGTCAACTCATCTTCAACAAAGGAGGCAAGAATATACAATGGAATAAAGACAGTCTCTTCAGCAAATGGTGTTGGGAAAACTGGACAGCAGCATGTAAAGCAATGAAGCTAGAACACTCCCTTACACCACACACAAAAATCAACTCAAAGTGGATCAAAGACTTAAACATAAGACCAGATACAACAAACCTCATAGAAGAAAATATAGGCAAAACATTATCTGACATACATCTCAAAAATATTCTCCCAGGGCAGTCTACCCAAGCAATAGAAAAAAAAGCAAGAATAAACAAATGGGACCTAATTAAACTTACAAGCTTCTGCACAGCAAAGGAAAACATAAGTAAAACAAAACGACAACCTACAGAATGGGAGAAAATTTTTGGAAATGAAATCGACAAAGGCTCGATCTCCAGAATATATAAGCAGCTCATATGACTTAATAAGAAAAAAACAAACAACCCAATCCAAAAATGGGCAAAAGACCCAAACAAGCAATTGTCCAAGGAAGACATACAAATGATCAATAGGCACATGAAAAAATGCTCAATATCACTAATTATCAGAGAAATGCAAATCAAAACTACCATGAGGTATCACCTCACACCAGTCAGAATGGCCATCATTCAAAAGTCCACAAATGACAAATGCTGGAGAGGCTGTGGAGAAAGGGAAACCCTCCTACACTGCTGGTGCGAATACAGTTTGGTGCAGCCACTGTGGAAAACACTGTGGAGAGTCCTCAAAAGACTAGGAATAGACTTACCATATGACCCAGGAATCCTGCTCCTGGGCATATATCCAGAAGGAACCCTACTTCAGGATGACAACTGCACCCCAGTGTTCATAGCAGCACTATTTACAATAGCCAAGACATGGAAACAGCCTAAATGTCCATCAACAGATGACTGGATAAAGAAGAGGTGGTATATTTATACAATGGAATACTACTCAGACATAAAAACCAACAACATAACACAATTTGCACCAACATGGATGCTCCTGGAGAATGTCATTCTAAGTGAAGTAAGCCAGAAAGAGAAAGAAAAATACCATATGAGATTGCTCAAATATGAAATCTAAAAAAAAAAACCAAAAACAAACAAAGCATAAATACAAAACAGAAATAGACTCATAGACATAGAATACAAACTTGTGGTTGCCAAGGGGGCGGGGGGTGGGAAGGGACAAACGGGATTTCAAAACTATAGAATAGATAAACAAAACTATACTGTATAGCACAGGGAAATATACACAAGATCTTGTGGAAGCTGACAGAGAAAAAAATGTGACAATGAATATATCTATGTTCATGTATAACTGAAAAATTGTGCTCTACACTGGAATTTGACACAACATTGTAAAATGATTTTAAATCAATAAAAAATTAAAAAAAAATAAAGAGGTTTAAGTCTTCGATCCATTTTGAGTTAATTTTTGTATATGGTGTAAGGGAGTGTTCTAGCTTCATTGTTTTACATGCTGCTATCCAGTTTTCCCAACACCATTTGCTGAAGAGACTGTCTTTATTCCATTGTATATTCTTGCCTCCTTTGTTGAAGATGAGTTGAGCAAAATTTGTGGGTTCATTTCTGGGCTCTCTATTCTGTTCCATTGGTCTATATGTCTGTTTTTGTCCCAATACCATGCTGTCTTGATGACTGTAGCTCTAGAGTATTGTCTGAAGTCTGGGAGAGTTATTCCTCCAGCCTCTTTCTTTCTCTTCAGTAATGCTTTGGCATTACTCTAGGTCTTTGATGGTTCCATATAAATTTTATTATGATTTGTTCTCGTTCTGTGAAATATGTCCTGGGTCATTTGATAGGGATTGCATTAAATCTGTAGATTGCGTTGGGCAGTGTGACCATTTTAACAATATTGATTCTTTCAATCCAAGAGCATGGGATATCTTTCCATTTTTTAAAGTCTTCTTTAATTTCCTTCATCCATGGTTTATAGTTTTCTGTGTATAATTCTTTCACCTCCTCGGTAAGATTTATTCCCAGATATTTTATTACTTTGGGTGCCATTTTAAAGGGGATTGTTTCTTTACTTTCTTCTTCTGTTGATTTATCATTAGTGTAAAGAAATGCAGCTGATTTTGAACGTTAATTTTGTAACCTGCTACCTTGCTGAATTCTTCAATCAGCTCTAGTACTTTTTTGTGTGTGGACCTTTTAGGGTTTTCTATATATAGTAATATGTCGTCAGCATGTAGTGACACTTTTACCTCTTCTTTTCCAATTTGGATCCCTTTTATTTCTTTCTCTTGCCTGACTGCTGTGGCTAGGACTTCCAAGGCTATGTTGAATAAGAGTGGTGATAGTGGGCATCCCTGTCTTTTCCCAGATTTTAGTGGGAAGCTTTTGAGTTTTTCACCATTGAGTACTATGCTGGCTGTATGTTTGTCATATATAGTTTTTATTATGTTGAGATATGTTCCCTCTATGCCCACTTTGGTGAGAGTTTTTATCATAAATGGGTGTTGAATTTTATCAAATGGTTTTTCTGCATCTATTGAGATGGTCATGTGGTTTCTGTCCTTTCTCTTATTAGATGCAATGTATTACATTGATTTTCATATGTTGAACCAGCCTTGTGTCCCTGGGATGAACCCCAGTTGATCATGATGTATAATCTTTTTTATGTGCTGTTGGATTCTTTTTGCTAATATTTTGGTGAGGATTTTTGCATCTATGTTCATCACTGATACTGGTCTGTAATTCTCCTTTTTGGTAGTGTTTGTCAGGTTTTGGTATCAGGGTGATGGTTGCTTCATAGAATGAGTTTGGGAGTATTCCCTCCTTTTGAATCTTCTGAAAGAGTTTGAGAAGGACTAGTATGAGTTCTTCTTTGTATGTTTGGTGGAAGTACCCCGTGAAGCCGTCTGGTCCTTGACTTTTACTTGTAGGGAGATTTTTTTTTTTTTTATTGCTAATTTGATTTCATTTCTAGTGATTGGTTTGTTCAAGTGGTCAGTTTCTTTGTTCAGTCTTGGTGGACTGTATGTTTCCAGAAACTTGTCCATCTCCTCTTAAGTTATCCATTTTGGTTCCATATAGTTTTTCATAATCTTGTATGATATGCTGTATTTCTATGTTATTTGTTGTAATTTCTTCATTTTCCTTTCCTATTTTGCTTATTTGTGCTGTCTCTTTTTTTCTTCTATGTGAGTTTGGCCAGAGGTTTGTCAATTTGATTTACTTTTTCAAAAAACCAGCTTTTGGTTCGATTGATTTTTTTTCTATTGTTTTTTAAATCTCTTATTTATTTCCTCCCTTATCTTTATTATTTTCTTCCTTCTGCTGCTTTTTCCAGTTTTTTTACTTTTCTTTTTCTAGTTCTTTTAGCTGGTTTGTTTGATTATTTGAGATTGTTCTTTTTTGAGGAAGGCCTGTATCACTTTAAACTTCCCTCTAAGCATTGCCTTTGCTGCATCCCATAAGTTTTGTGTGGTTGTGTTTTCATTTTCATTTGTCTGAAGGTGTTTTGTAATTTCAACTTTGAATTCATCATTGACCCATTGGTGTTTTAATAGCATGTTGTTTAATCTCCATGCTTTTTTTTTTTCTCCTTTGTTTCTCTGTAGTTGATTTTTAGTTTCATGGCATTGTTAGTAAAGGTGCTTGAGAAAATTTCTATCTTCTTAAAATTTTTGAGGCCCCTTTTGTTCCCAAGTAAATGGTCAGTCCTAGAAAATGTTACACGTGCACTTGAAAAGAATGTATAACATATTTTTTGGGGGTGTAATGCTCTGAAAATATCCACCCAATCTAATTTTTCTCTTGTGTCATTTAGTTTCTCTGTTGCCTTATTTATTTTCTGTTTGGAAGATATGTCTAGTGATATTAATGCAGTGATAAAATCTCTGACAATGACTGTATTCCCATGAATATCTCCCTTATGTCTGCTAGTAGTTGTTTTATGTACTTAGATGCTCCTATATTGGGTGCATATATATTAATGAGTGTAATATCCTCATCTTGTATTACTCTTTTAGTTACTATAATTTTTTTTTATCTTTCTTTATTGCCTTTGTTTTAAAGTCTATTTTGTCTGAATTCAGTACTGCTACACCTGCTTTTTTGGCTTTTCCATTTGCATGGAATATCCTTTCCATCCTTTCACTCTCAATCTATGTGTGTCCTTCTCCCTAAAGTGGGTCTCTTGTATGCAGCATATTGCAGGTCCTTGCTTTATTATCCAGTCTGCCACTCTTTGTCTTTTGACTGGAGCATTTAGTCCATTAACATTTACAGTAATTAATGATAGATGTGTGTTTATTGCCATTTTGAACTTATTTTTCCAGTTGATTTGGTATTTCCTCTTTGTTCCTTTCCTCTTCCTTTTGTGGTTTGGTAATTTTCCTTTGTATTATCATGGATTTTATTTAGTTTTTGTGACTCCCTTGTAAGTTTTTGGTTTGTGGTTACCCTTTTTTGTAAGTCTATTAGCCCATTACTATAACTTTTTTTATTAAACTGATAGTAACATGATCTCAAACCCATCCTACCGAGAACAAAAAATTTAAAAAAGAAAGAAAAAATATATTCTATATTTCCCTGCCTCCCTCTCCCACTCTCAATGATTTGTATGACTTCTTTTACAATTTCGTGTTTATTTTCTTTGTAATTCATGAGTTATCACCTTTCCAATTGTGAGTTTCTCATTTCTGTAGCATTCTGCTGCTTTTCTATTTATAGTAGACCTTTCAATATTTCTTTTAGCATGGGTTTAGTGTTGCTAAACTCTTGTAGCTTCTTCTTGTCTGTGAAATTCTTTATCTCTCCTTCTATCCTAAAGAATAGACTTGCTGGATAAAGTATCCTAGGCTGCATCTTTTTTTTCATTCAGGACTTTGAATCTATCTTGCCACTCCCTTCTGGCCTGTCATGTTTGTGTCGAGAAATCAGCTGAGAGCCTTATGGGGGTTCCCTTGTAACTCACTCTTTGCTTTTCTCTTGCTGCCTTTAGGATCATTTCTTTATCCTTGATTCTGGCCATCTTGATTATGATATGTCTTGGTATGGGCCTGTTTGGGTTCTTCCTATTTGGGACCCTCTGAGCTTCCTGTACTTGGATGTCTGATTCGTTCTTTACGTTTGGGAAGTTTTCAGTCATGATTTCTTCAAAAACCTTTTCAGTCCCCTTTGATCTTTCTTCCCCTTCTGGGGCCCCTATTATGCAAAGATTGGCACACTTTATATTATCCCATAGGTCCCTTTTGTTGCTTTCATTTGTTTTTATTTGTTTATCTTGCAGCTCTTCTGATTGGGTGCTTTCTGTTGTCCTGTCTTCTAGGTCACTAATTCGTTCCTCTGCATTATCTAGTCTGCTTTGCACAGCCTTTAGATCCATTCTCATCTCAGCCAATGAATTTACTAATTCTACTTGGCTCTTCTTTATAGCTTCAATATCATTTTGACATATTTTATATCTCTAAACGCTATCTCTTTTAATTCCTTCAGCGCTTTGATCACACCTTTTTTGAAATCTTGATCTAGTAGGCTATCGATGTCTATTTCATTGATCATTCTTTCAGGGGATTTCGCTTGCTCTTCTAATTGGAAATGGTTCCTCTGATTCTTCATCTTGCTCATACCTCTCTGGCACTGTGGCTTATGGAGTATCAGTTGTCTATTTTGGTTCTTACAGAGTTTATTTATTTATCTATCTAATGCCTATGCAGGAATAAAACTTAAAAAAAGGATAAAGAGAGAAAGAGAAGTTAAAAAGAAGGGAGAAAAAGTGGTTTGAAAACAGTGTATAATGAATTACAGAAGAGCAAGTAGAAGCAGAATAGGAATCGGGTTTATACGTCTTTTAAAAACCTTTGAAAAAGGAGAAAAGAGGGGAAAAATGTATTTGAAACCTGTGTATAATCAATAACAGGACATCAAAACCAAGAGAAATAAAAATGAAATGACATGGATTTTTAAAAGTAATAATAGTAACAATATTTTTAAAAAAATTTAAAAGTGATTAAAATTGGGAGTATATATAATTGTTTAAGAAGTAAAAATTAAAAGGGTAATAGAAAATAGAACAGGTAAAAACAGATTTAAAAAAAAAAAAGGCTGGTGGTCTCCAGGAGACTGTGTGCTCTTACTGTGAATTCATTCTGTCTTCGCCCTGGTTTGGAAGCTCAGCTTGCTGTTTCCAGAGGCCCTCCATTGGCGCCTTCGTCTGTGCTGCTCCCAGTGCCTGTCGGCAAGCAGATCGCGCCCCCTCCCAACACTGGGTCAGGTGCTGCTCTACTTGGCTGTGGGCAGGCGGGTCACTGCCCTTCCTGATGCCGCAGTCAGATGTTGCAGACTGGCCAGGTGGGAGGGCGAGTCGCACCCCCTTCCAGCACTGCGGTCAGGGGCTGCGTTCCTGCCGGGAAGGCAGGGGGCCTCCCGCCCTCTCCCGGCGCCGGTCTATCGGCAGCTCTGTGCCACTGCGCGCTACATAGGCGAGCTCAGGGAAGACCGAGAAACAGCCCAGTCCCTGCTCCGGGCCAAAACCCAGCTCCTTGTTTGTCTTGGTGGAGCAAGTTCTCTGAGGGATAAGGACGGAAGGATCCTATCTGTCTCGGGCTGTAGACAAGTCTCCGTCTGGCCTTTGAGGCTGCTAAGTCCTTGGGTGCGGATGCAGGTTTCTTCCCCGCCCCCGCCTGGGTGCTCAGCACCGTAGGATTTGGCGGCGGCGCCTGAGCCCCGCCTCTCTTCCCCCGAAAACTTTCCGTGGGTTTTCAGAGATGGGGGTGTGCACCCTTCCTCCCAGGGCACATCAGCCGTGCTGTTTCATGGAGGTCCCAGGTTGTTCTGCCCTATCATCCACTCATCCACGTTGCGCAGCCTCCTGCAGTCCCCCGGGGCTGCCTCAGCGCAGCCGTCCCCGCCCTCCGCCCGGCTTAGGTGGCCTGGCCTGGCCCCAAGCTCCCGGCTCGTGTTTCGGGCTGGGTGTCGTGGGGACGCTCTGTGCCCGTTTAACTTAGTTCTGTCGGTCAAGCGCTGCTCCGTACAGATCCAAGCCTCGGAGGCTCCCCTTGTCCCGCTGGCCTCTCGGTTGGAGAGGGGAGACCCAGTTTTCTTAACAAGTGGACTAATCAGTGTTGGGTTTGTAGCCTCCAAACACTTATTATTTTGGGGATGTTGTCAATGACTTTCAGTAGGGTGTGGTTTTTGGTCCTTTTGGAGGACTTTAGCCTCTTAAAGCATAGGGTAGGATATAACAAACAGTATGTGGTAAGTGGCCTAGGGGTGATTATTTGACGATTATTTTTCTGCCTTCGGGGGTGGGGGGTGGCACTCTTCATCTAATATAGGTTACTGCAATCTACACTGATGTGATGTGGCTACCCTCCAAGCCCCTGAAAGCACATGTAGAAATACCAAGACATTTTCCTCCTTGCCTGTGGGATAATGTTAAGCAAGAAATTTGTCTTTAGTGCTCAGACCTCCCCTAGTCCTTATTCCTAATTTCTGGCTAAATATGGACCTTCTGGTCTAAGTCTCCAACCCCACAGAACCCCTCTTCTGTCACTTCTCACACACCTGCCTCTTTCCTTCCTCCCTCCCCACCATTAGAGAACACACAGAGAGACAAACAAATTTTCACAACAGGTTTTTATTTTATTCATCACCGTGGGTGTATCCTGTTGGTGCATGGTTTGGTCTCTTAGTAGCTGGCCATATATCAGTGGCTAGACTTTAAGAGATTTTGCAGATGTTTCTGGGGTCACTGGCCCTGCTCCAATATTCTGGCTGCCCTGGTAATGACTTGAAGTGGTGGGCTTCTCCATGACCTCTTGGTTCTCCTCTGGCTCAGTTTGATTTTGATTCAGTGTCTCATTCAGCCTGTGATAATGGCCAAATAGTGTTGGTCCTTTAGCTTTCTTAGACTTAACTGAAGGAGTAGTTGTTTTTTGAGAGGCTTTTCTTCTCAAACTCCCTTGAAGGCTTCTTTTCACCTGCATGGTTCTCTTGGTCACCTGGAAAGACAATAGGGTGAGCACAGAGGAGCACTGGTTGGGGGAAGAAGGTGGAGGTGTATGGGAACAGGGGCTTCAGGAGAATGGATGTGGGCTGAGGAAGGGGTGTGTGCCAGGCAAGGACAGTGAAGGAGTCAAAGGGTCAGGGAGTCAAAAGGGAAGAAGAGGAGCTTGAGTGGGGTCATCTCACCTTTACGCTGCCTCTGGACCTGTGTTGACAGGGCATCTTCCTCTTCTTCCCTTTGGTGCTTGAAGCCTTTTGTTCCATAAATGTGCTAGGACTTGATGATTTCCTGGTCACCACCCTTGCCATGACAAAATTTTCCAGTGGTCTACCCCAGGCCTCCTGACCTGCCTATATATATATACCCCTCCCCAGGATCATAAAGGGCCACACCCTTTGGCCTTGTTTGCTCAGCAAGGCTCTCCCCCAGCCAGTGGTGATCCTGGGGGGCTTAGGCATCACAAAGCACCATCCCAACACACCCATGGAGGAGGGAAGATGCTGGCAAGGCCAAAATGCTCTGATGGGAGGAAGGGGGGCATTTTAGCACCCCTAAAGAGCCCTTCAAACTGACATGCCACCCTCGGCATCTCCCCATGGCGGTTCTGGTGGGCCACGTGGCAGGGAGAGGGTTTCTCCTCCAAACCTTTCCCCACAGCGACCCTCCTCAGGGGTTCATTCTGTTCTCCCCCATCCTTCACCATTACCTACTCTTTGTATGTCTTGCCTAAAACCCATCCATGGTAGTGTGGCCATATTTAAAACTGGAGATGTGACTCATCTAATTTCCCTCCTACAAATTCCACTTCACACTTTGAAGATCATTTGCCTCTTGGCTACTACCAAGGAACTTTTCATCCTACTTCCTTTTCCCAGTGTCTGCATAACTGCCGTCAGTGTTCTGCTCTCTAGTCTGAAACCACGGCCTCCAGGCTAGCAAGACCTCAGTGAACACACTTGCTTTGCTGGGTTTCCTAGTTTTGTTTCAAATGTGTGTGTGGGGGGGGTCTTGCTCATCTCAGGAGGTGTACTACCCAGGCTTAGGTTTTAACAGTGTACAGAGGGTACGAGGCAGATATATAGATGCTGCAAGTTGTGCTGGGTGTTTGCACACAAGAAACTACAATCTAAAAGTGAAGAGTGCATGCAGGAAGGGGCTTCGCTTAACCAGAGAAAAATGTTACTTATGTAAAAAGCTCTTCTCAATATGTATCCTCACCCACAAGACACTTTTATTACCTTTTTTTTACAGATGGCACTTATAGCATCCTAACTCTTTTCCTTCTCCTGAAACCTTCTGGAGAAATAGACCTTACCTTCCTGGAGGGACACTGGCGACACTCCTTTTTAATAAACAGCTATAACAAGCTTCCAGGTTCTTGGTGGAGATACTTTGTGATCAATTTCAGTCTGTTTACTTCCTTAGGTAAAATGTGTCTCATTTGAGCTTTGCCCCTACGAGAAGGAAATGATGGAGTTAGCCATAGGCCAGAGTGATTATATTAAACTCAGAAAAAGGAGATTTCAGGGGAAAGAATATTATCAAAGCCAAAGAAGCCATTTCATAATAATAAGGCTGTCAATTAATCAAGAGAAGAAAAAAAAATCCTTAACATTTTGCTCCTAATAGCAAAGCTTCAAACTACATGAAACAAAAACTGATAGAACTGCAAGGAGAAACAGACAAGTCCACAGTCTTAGAGATTTTAATACCTTCCTCTCAGTAAGTGAAAAAACAAACAAAATCAGTAAATACATAGAAAATATGAACTATACTATTGATTAAATTAACCTAATAGACATTTACATCATAATCCCAGTAACATCAGAATTAACATTCTTTTCAAGTGTACATGGGACATTTACCAAGATAGATAAAATATTCTGGTCATAAAGCAAGTCTCAATAAATTTAGAAGAATTCAACTCATGCAAAGTTTATTTTCTGACCACAATGGAATTAAATTTGAAATCAATAAGAGAAACATGTCTGGAAAATCCCCAAATATTTGGAAAATAAATAATGCACTCCTAAATAACTCATGGGTCAAAAAAGAAATCAAAGGGAAACTAGAATATATTTTAAACAGAATGAAAATGAAAATATACAGAATTTATATGATGCCACCAAAGCAGTACTTATAGGGAAATTTATATTGCTAAATGCCTATATTTGAAAAGAAGAAGTGCCTCAAATCAATGACCTCAGTTTGTCTCTTAAGAATCAATCTATATATAGGACGGAGGCCAAGATGGTGGAGTAGTAGGATGCTCATAGCTCACCCTCTCCCACAAATACACCAAGACTCACATCCATGGATCCACTCAGCCAACCAGCGCACCTGCAGAACTCCAACAGAACATCGCCCTCTTCAAAAGACAAAGACACCAAAAACCTGGTAGGAGAAAAGGAAAAAGAAAGAAGAAGAGGCTAAACAGTGTGGGACCAGTCCCGCGGGGAGAGAGCGGCAAAGGGGGACTAGCGCTCGTTTGCTGGGTCTCCCCCCTCCAACGGAGAGGCCAGAGGGATGGAGGGGGAGCCTCTGAGGCTCGGACCTGTATGGAGCAGCGCTTGACAGGCAGAACTAAGTCAAATGGGCACAGAGGGTCCCTGCGACACCCAGCCTGAGACGCGAGCTGGCAGCTGGGGGCAGGGCCAGGCTGCCCGAGCCGGGCGGGGGACGCGGGCAGCTACACCGAGGCACCCCGGGCGACTGCAGGGGGCTGCGCGCCGTGGCTGTGGGTGCACAGGGCAGGACCACCTGGGCCCTCCATGAAACAGCACGGCTGATGTGCCCTGGGGGGAAGGGTGCACACCCCCATCTCTGAAAACCCGCGGAAGGTTTTCGGGGGAAGAGAGGCGGGGTTCAGGCACAACCGCCATATTATCCAATGCTTAGCACCCAGGGGGGAGCGGGGGTGAAACCTGAATCAGCACCTGGGGGCGCAGCAGCCTCAAAGGCCAGACGGAGACTTGTCTACAGCCCGAGGCAGATAGGATCCTTCTGCCCTGGTCCCGCAGAGAACTCGCTCCACCAAAACACACAAGGAGCTGGGTTCTGGCCCGGAGCCGGGACTAGGCTGTCCCTCGGTCTTCCCCGAGCCCACCTGCAGAGCGCCGACCTGAGACGGAGCGCGCAGCGGCACAGAGCTGCCGAGCGACCAGCGCAGGGAGAGGGCGGGCGGCTCCCCGCATTTACGGCAGGAAAGCAGCCCCTGACCATAGTGCTCGGGGTGGGGGTGGGGGGGCAGCGACCCGCCGCCCACAGCAGAGGACAGCTGCACCTGACCCAGTGTTGGGAGGGGCAGTGATTTGCTTGCTGACAGGCACTGGGAGCAGCACAGACGAGGGCACCAACGCAGGGCCTCTGCAAATAGCAAGCTGAGTTTCCAAAACAGGGAAGACAGAAAGACTCCTCATTAAGATCACACAGTCTCCAGGAGAACACCCTCTCCCTTTTTTTTAAAAAATCTGTTTTTACCTGTTCTATTTTCTACTACCTTTTTAATTTTTACTTTTTAAATAACTATATATGCTCTTAGTTTTAATCCCTTTTAAATTTTTCTTTTAAAATATTTTTATTATTATTATTTTAAAAAAAACACATCATTTCGTTATTTCTCTTGGTTTTGATCTCCTGTTATTGATTATACACAGGATTCAAAAATGTTTTTCCCCTTTTCTCCTTTTTTAAAGGTTTTTAAAATGTCTCAACCCGACTGCTATTCTGCTTCAACTTGCTCTTCTATTATTCATTATACACTGTTTTCAAGGTTTTTTCCTCCTTGCTTTTAAAATTCTCTCTTTACTTTATCCTTTTTTATCTGTTCTATTTTCTAACACATTTTTAATTTCTACTTTCTAAACAATTGTATATGCTTCTAGTTTTAATTCCTTAAAATTTTTCTTTTAAAGTGGTTATATTATTATTATTTTTAAAAAACCACCTGATTTCGTTTTCATTTCTTTTGGTTTTGATCTCCTTCTATCGATTATGCAGAGGTTTCAAATAATGTTTCTAGATCTTTTTCCCATTTTTAAGGGTTTTAAAACAGACGTCTCAACTCGATTGCTAGTCTGATTCAGATTGCTCTTCTATAATTGATTATACACTGTTTTCAAGCCTTTTTTTTCTCCCTTCTTTTTAACTTCTCTTTCTCTCTTTATCCTTTTTTTAAGTTTTATTCCTGCATAGGCATTAGATAGATAAATAAATAAACTCTGTAAGAACCAAAATAGACAACTGATACTCCATAAGCCACAGTGCCAGAGAGGTATGAGCAAGATGAAGAATCAGAGGAACCATTTCCAATTAGAAGAGCAAGCGAAATCCCCTGAAAGAATGATCAATGAAATAGACATCGATAGCCTACTAGATCAAGATTTCAAAAAAGGTGTGATCAAAGCGCTGAAGGAATTAAAAGAGATAGCGTTTAGAGATATAAAATATGTCAAAATGATATTGAAGCTATAAAGAAGAGCCAAGTAGAATTAGTAAATTCATTGGCTGAGATGAGAATGGATCTAAAGGCTGTGCAAAGCAGACTAGATAATGCAGAGGAACGAATTAGTGACCTAGAAGACAGGACAACAGAAAGCACCCAATCAGAAGAGCTGCAAGATAAACAAATAAAAACAAATGAAAGCAACAAAAGGGACCTATGGGATAATATAAAGTGTGCCAATCTTTGCATAATAGGGGCCCCAGAAGGGGAAGAAAGATCAAAGGGGACTGAAAAGGTTTTTGAAGAAATCATGACTGAAAACTTCCCAAACGTAAAGAACGAATCAGACATCCAAGTACAGGAAGCTCAGAGGGTCCCAAATAGGAAGAACCCAAACAGGCCCATACCAAGACATATCATAATCAAGATGGCCAGAATCAAGGATAAAGAAATGATCCTAAAGGCAGCAAGAGAAAAGCAAAGAGTGAGTTACAAGGGAACCCCCATAAGGCTCTCAGCTGATTTCTCGACACAAACATGACAGGCCAGAAGGGAGTGGCAAGATAGATTCAAAGTCCTGAATGAAAAAAAAGATGCAGCCTAGGATACTTTATCCAGCAAGTCTATTCTTTAGGATAGAAGGAGAGATAAAGAATTTCACAGACAAGAAGAAGCTACAAGAGTTTAGCAACACTAAACCCATGCTAAAAGAAATATTGAAAGGTCTACTATAAATAGAAAAGCAGCAGAATGCTACAGAAATGAGAAACTCACAATTGGAAAGGTGATAACTCATGAATTACAAAGAAAATAAACACGAAATTGTAAAAGAAGTCATACAAATCATTGAGAGTGGGAGAGGGAGGCAGGGAAATATAGAATATATTTTTTCTTTCTTTTTTAAATTTTTTGTTCTCGGTAGGATGGGTTTGAGATCATGTTACTATCAGTTTAATAAAAAAAGTTATAGTAATGGGCTAATAGACTTACAAAAAAGGGTAACCACAAACCAAAAACTTACAAGGGAGTCACAAAAACTAAATAAAATCCATGATAATACAAAGGAAAATTACCAAACCACAAAAGGAAGAGGAAAGGAACAAAGAGGAAATACCAAATCAACTGGAAAAATAAGTTCAAAATGGCAATAAACACACATCTATCATTAATTACTGTAAATGTTAATGGACTAAATGCTCCAGTCAAAAGACAAAGAGTGGCAGACTGGATAATAAAGCAAGGACCTGCAATATGCTGCATACAAGAGACCCACTTTAGGGAGAAGGACACACATAGATTGAGAGTGAAAGGATGGAAAGGATATTCCATGCAAATGGAAAAGCCAAAAAAGCAGGTGTTGCAGTACTGATTTCAGACAAAATAGACTTTAAAACAAAGGCCATAAAGAAAGATAAAGAAGGACATTTTATAATGATTAAAGGAGTAATACAAGATAAAGATAATACACACATTAATATATATGCACCCAACATAGGAGCACCTAAGTACATAAAAACATTACTAACAGAGATAAAGGGGGAAATTGATGGGAATACAATCATAGTCGGAGATTTTAACACCGCATTAACATCACTAGACAGATCTTCCAGACAGAAAATAAATAAGGCAACAGAGAAATTAAATGATACAATAGAAAAATTAGGTTTGGTGGATATTTTCAGACCATTACACCCCCCCCAAGATAGGATATACATTCTTTTCAAGTGCACATGGAACATTTTCTAGGACTGATCATGTACTTGGGCACAAAAGAAGCCTCAGCAACTTTAAGAAGATAGAAATGATCTCAAGTATCTTTACTGACCACAATGCCATGAAACTAGAAATCAACTACACAGAAACAAAGGAGAAAAAAAGGAAAGCATGGAGATTAAACAATATGTATTAAAAAACCAGTGGGTCAATGATGAAATCAAAGTTGAAATTAAAAAAGACCTTGAGAGAAATGAAAATGAAAGCACAACCACACAAAATTTATGGGACACAGCAAAGGCAGTGCTTACAGGGAAGTTCATAGCGATACAAGCCTCCCTCAAAAAAGAAGAACAATCTCGAATAAACAATCTAACCCACCAGCTAAAAGAACCAGAAAAAGAAGAGCAAAAAACCCCAAAAGGCAGCAGAAGGAAGGAAATTATAAAGATCAGGGAGGAAATAAATACAATAGAGATTAACAAGACCAAAGAAAAAATCAACCAAACCAAAAGCTTGTTTTTTGAAAAAGTAAATAAAATCGACAAACCTCTGGCCAAACTCACAAAGAAGAGAAAGGAGAGGGCACAAATTAGCAAAATAGGAAAGGAAAATGGAGAAATTACAACAAATGAAATAGAAATACAGAATATCATACGAGAATATTATGAAAAACTATATGGAACCAAACTGGATAACCTAGAGGAGATGGACAAGTTTCTGGAAACATACAGTCCACCAAGACTGAACCAAGAAGAAACTGAACAATTGAGCAATCTGATCACTAGAAAGGAAATAGAAATAGCAATAAAAAAAAAAAAAAAACCTCCCTACAAATAAAAGTCCAGGACCGGACGGCTTCACCAGGGAATTCTACCAAACATACAAAGAAGAACTCATACCAGTCCTTCTCAAACTCTTCCAGATGATTGAAAAGGAGGGAATACTCCCAAACAAATTCTATGAAGCCACCATCACCCTGATACCAAAACCAGGCAAAGACACTACAAAAAAAGAGAATTATAGGCCAATATCACTGATGAACATAGACGCCAAAATCCTCACCAAAATATTAGCAAACAGAATCCAACAACACATAAAAAGGATTATACATCATGACCAAGTGGGGTTCATCCCAGGGACACAAGGGTGGTTCAACATACACAAATCAGTCAATGTAATACATCACATCAACAAGAGAAAGGACAAAAACCACATGATCGTCTCAATCAATGCAGAAAAAGCATTTGATAAAACTCAACACCCATTTATGATAAAAACTCTCGCCAAAGTGGGTATAGAGGGAACATATCTCAACATGATAAAATCTATATATGATAAACCTACATCCAGCGTTTTACTCAATGGTGAAAAACTCAAAAGCTTCCCACTAAAATCTGGGACAAGACATGGCTGCCCACTATCACCACTCCTATTCAACATAGTCCTGGAAGTCCTAGCCACAGCAATCAGGCAAGAGAGAGAAATAAAAGGGATCCAAATTGGAAAAGAACAGGTAAAAGTGTTACTGTATGCTGATGACATGTTACTATATATAGAAAACCCTAAAAGGTCCACACAAAAACTACTAGAGTTGATTGAAGAATTCAGCAAGGTAGCAGGTTACAAGATTAACATTCAAAAATCAGTTGCATTTCCTTAACTAATGATGAATCAACAGAAAAAGAAAGAAACAATCCCCTTTGCAATAGCACCCAAAGTAATAAAATATCTGGGAATAAATCTTACCGAGGAGGTGAAAGAATTATACACAGAAAACTATAAACCATGGATGAAGGAAATTAAAGAAGACTTTAAAAAATGGAAAGATATCCCATGCTCTTGGATTGAAAGAATCAATATTGTTAAAATGGTCACACTGCCCAACGCAATCTACAGATTTAATGCAATCCCTATCAAATGACCCAGGACATATTTCACAGAACGAGAACAAATCATAATAAAATTTATATGGAACCATCAAAGACCTAGAGTAATGCCAAAGCATTACTGAAGAGAAAGAAAGAGGCTGGAGGAATAACTCTCCCAGACTTCAGACAATACTCTAGAGCTACAGTCATCAAGACAGCATGGTATTGGGACAAAAACAGACATATAGACCAATGGAACAGAATAGAGAGCCCAGAAATGAACCCACAAATTTTGCTCAACTCATCTTCAACAAAGGAGGCAAGAATATACAATGGAATAAAGACAGTCTCTTCAGCAAATGGTGTTGGGAAAACTGGACAGCAGCATGTAAAACAATGAAGCTAGAACACTCCCTTACACCATATACAAAAATCAACTCAAAATGGATTAAAGACTTAAACATAAGTCAAGATACAATAAACCTCCTAGAGGAAAATATAGGCAAAACATTATCTGACATACATTTAAAAAATTTTCTCCTAGAAGAAGTAAAAGCAAGAATAAACAAATGGGACCTAATTAAACTTACAAGCTTCTGCACAGCAAAGGAAACCAGAAATAAAACAAGAATAAAACCTACGGAATGGGAGAAAATTTTTGCAAATGAAACTAACAAAGGCTTGATCTCCAGAATATATAAGCAGCTCATACGACTCAATAAGAAAAAAATAAACAACCCAATCCAAAAATGGGCAGAAGACCTAAACAAGCAATTCTCCAAGGAAGACATACAAATGATCAAAAGGCACATGAAAAAATGCTCAATATCACTAATTATCAGAGAAATGCAAATCAAAACTATGATGAGGTATCACCTCACACCAGTCAGAATGGCCATCATTCTAAAATCCACAAATGACAAATGCTGGAGAGGCTATGGAGAAAAGGGAACCCTCTTATACTGCTGGTGGGAATGTAGTTTGGTGCAGCCACTGTGGTAAACAGTACAGAGATTCCTCAAAAGACTAGGAATAGACTTACCGTATGACCCAGGAATGCTGCTCCTGGGCATATATCCAGAAGGAAGCCTACTTCAAAATGACACCTGCACCCCAATGTTCATAGCAGCACTATTTACAATAGCGAAGACATGGAAAGCCTAAATGTCCATCAACAGGTGACTGGATAAAGAAGAAGTGGTATATTTATACAATGGAATACTATTCAGCCATAATAATGAATAAAATAATGCCATTTGCAGCAACATGGATGCTCCTGGAGAATGTCATTCTAAGTGAAGTAAGCCAGAAAGAGAAAGAAAAATACCATATGAGATCGCTCATATTTGGAATCTAAAAAACAAAAACAAAACAAAACAAAACAAAAGCGTATATACAGGACAGAAATAGACTCATAGACAGAGAATACAAACTTGTGGTTGCCAGGGGGGTGGAGGGTGGGAAGGGATAAACTGGGATTTCAAAATTGTAGAATAGATAAACAAGATTACACTGTATAGCAGAGGGAAATATACACAAAATTTTATGATAACTCACAGAGAAAAAAAATGTGACAATGAGTGTTTATATGTCCATGAATGACTGAAAAATTGTGCTGAACACTGGAATTTGACACAACATTGTAATGTGATTATAAAGCAATAAAAACTGTTAAAAAAAAAGTATTATACTCCAAAACCAAGCACAATTTATCCCAGGATTGCAACACTGGTTTAACATCCGAAAATCAGTGTAATGCAGAATATTAAGTGATTAAAATTTAAAAAACATAATCATCTCAACAGACACAGAAACAGAACTTGACAAAATCCAATACCCTTTCATAATAAAAACACTCAACAAACTAGAAATAGAAAGAAAGTTCCTCAAACCGAATGAAAGCAATATATAAAAACAACACAGCTAACATCATACTTAAGTGGGAAAGACTAAACGCTTTTTCCCTAAGATCAGGAACAAGATAAGACTACCCATTCTCACCACTTATATTCAACATGGAAATTAGGCAAGAAAAAGAAATGAAAGGCATCTGGACTGGAAAGGAAAAACTAAACTTGCCTTTATTCACAGAAGACACGCTACTAAAACTAGTAAATGAGTTTAGCAATGTTGCAAATTACAAGATCAATATACAAAAATCAATTTTATTTCCATATAGTATCAATCATCAATCACATTGAAATAAAAATATTTACAATTGCAACTACAAATAAGATAAACTGAGAGAAAATTTTAATAAAATGTCTGAAAGGATCTTTGCAATGAAAACTATAAAATGTTATTCAGATGATTAAAGAAGTCTTTAAAAAATGGAGAATTAGCCCTCGTTCATTGGTCAAAAGACTCAACATTGTTAAGACACGCCTTCCCAAGTTGGTCTACAGATTCAGCACAATCCCAGTCAATAACCCAACAGATTTGTTTTTTTTTTTCTTTTCTTTTCAGGCAAGGCTTTATTGGGACTCATGTTGCAGCATGAGGGAGTGAAAACAAGTAACAGGTGCCCTTGTTCACTTCCTGAGGGGGGCTGACCTGGTCCCTTAAATGGGGAGGGGTTAGGGACTGGTCCAGCAATTGGGCTGGAGAGGTGTCTTAGGTGGTCTGCCCACCCCTTGGTGCTGCTGTGTGCAGGGATCATGAGCTGTATGTTGCTTCTGCTCCTAGCACCTCAGAAATTACAGTTGGATTTTGGTCTTCTTATATCTTATTGTTCATAATTTGCCCCAACTGCGTATGCATGCAGTTATTGATTGATTGATTGATTGATTGATTGAAGTAGAGTTAATTTACAATGTTGTGTTAGTTTCAAGTATACAGCAAAGTGACTCAGGTATGCATATATATATTCTTTTTCATATTCTTTTTCATTATAGGTTATTACAAGATACTGAATATAGTTCTCTGTGCTATACAGTAGGTCCTTGTTTACCTGTTTTATATACAGCAGTATATATCTGTTAATCCCAAACTCCTAATTTATCTTTACCCACCCCAAACTTTACCCTTTGGTAACCATAAGTTTGTTTTCTATGTCTGTGAGTCTGTTTCTGTTTTGTAAATAAATTCATTTGTCTCATGTTTTAGATTCCACATATAAGTGATATCATATGATATTTATCTTTGTCTGACTTACTTCACTTAGTGTGATACTTTCTAGGTCCATCCATGTTGCTGCAAATGACATTATTTCATTATTTTTATGGCTGAGTACTATTCCATTGTGTATGTGTATATGTGTGTGTATATATATATATCACAACTTCTTTATCCAATTATCTGTCTACGGACATTTAAGTTGCATCCATGTCTTGGCTATTGTGGTAGTGCTGCTGTGAACATTGGGGTGCATGTATCTTTCAAATTAGAGTTTTCTACAGATATATACCCAGGAGTGGGATTGCTGGATCATACGGTAATTCTATTTTTAGTTTTTAAAGGACCCTCCATACTGTTCTCCATAGTGGCTGCACCAACTTACATTGTTACCAACATATAGGAGGGTTCCCTTTTCTCCACACCCTCTCCAGCATTTGTTATTTGTAGACATTTTGATGATGGCTACTCTGACTAGTGTGAGGTGATAACTTCATTTTGGTTTTGATTTGCATTTCTCTAAAAATTAGCGATGTGGAACAACTTTTCATGTACCTATTGGCCATCTGTACATCTTCTTTGGAGAAATATCTATTTAGATCTCCTGCCCATTTTCTGATTGGGTTGTTTATTTTTTGATATTGGGCTGTATGAATTGTTTGTATATTTTGGAAATTAAGTCCTTGTTTGGCACATCGTTTGCAAATATTTTCTCCCTTTTTATAGGTTGTCTTTTCATTTTGTTTATGTTTTCCTTTGCTGTACAAAAGCTTATAAGTTTGATTAGGTCTCATTTGTCTATTTTTGCTTTTATTTATTTTGCTTTGGGAGACTGGCCTAAGAAAATATTGCCACAATTTATGTCAGAGAATGTTTTGCCTGTGTTTTCTTCTACGAGTTTTATGGTATCCTGTCTTATGCTTAAGTCTTTAAGCCATTTTGATTTTATTTTTGCATATGGTGTGACAGAGTGTTCTAACTTCATTTATTTACATGGGACTGTTCAGCTTTCCCAACACCACTTGCTAAAGAGACTGTCTTTTCTCCATTGTACATTCTTGCTTCCTTTGTCGATGATTAATTGACCATAAGTGTGTAGGCCCGTCAGGTTTTGTGTTTTTTTTTTTTTGTAGAAATTGACAATATGATTTTTAAATTCCAATTAAAAGATAAAAGACCAAATCAACTTTAGAAAGAATAAAGTCTCTGAACAAATAGTGCCTGATTTTGACTTACTGCAATGCTGTAATAATCAAAACAATGTGCTTTTGTCATAGAAGTAGGTAAATAGATCAATGGAACAGAAATAGAGTCCAGAAATAAACCCACACATATATAGATTTTTGGCAAAAGTGCAAAAGCAATTCAGTAGAGCAAGTATACTCTTATCAACAAATGGTGCTGGAAAAATTGAGTATCAATATGCAAAATAAAACCTCTGATCATCCATACCTCACATCACATTCAAACATTAATTCAAATGTATTACAGACATAAATGTAAAACCTTAAACTATAAGACTTCTATAATAAACTATAGGATAAAACAGTTGTGACCTTAGGTTGGGCAAATCGTTTTTTTATATATGTATATATAAACATTTTTTATTGAGTTACAGTCATTTTACAATGGTGTGTCAAATTCCAATGTAGAGCACAATTTTTCAGTTATACATGAACATACATACATTCAGTCACATTCTCTTTCACTGTGAGCCACCACAAGATCCTGTATATATTTCCCTGTGCTACACATACAATCTTGTATATCTATTCTACATTTTGAAATCCCAGTCCCTTCCCACCCCCCGGCAAATTGTTTTTTTACATATTACTAAGTATAATCCAGAAAATAATGTATTGATAAATTGTATTTTATCAAAGTTAAATAAAAACTTCTACTCTTTGAAAACCACTAATAAGGGAATTAAAAAACAAGCAACAAACAGGGAGGGAATATTTACAAACCATATATATGATAGAGAACTTGTATCAAAATATATGAGTCCTCAAAACTCAATAACAAGAAAGCAAACAGCCCAATTTTTTTAATTGAGCAAAAATTTTGAACAGACACTTCACCAGAGAAGATATATGAATAGTTAATAAGCACATATAAAGATGCTCAAAGTCATTGGTCATTGTGAAATGTATATTAAAACCAAAATGACATACAACTACATATGATTAGAATGGCTAAAATAAAAAAGACTTACCATACTCCATGTTGGCCAGGATTGGAGGAACTGGAACTTTCATACACAACTGTTGGGAATGTAAATGGCAGAAGTACATTGGAGAACAGTTTGGCAGTTTCTTAGGAAGTTAAAAACATGCATCTACAATATGGTTTAGCCATTTTACTCTGAGGTATTCATCAGAGAGAAAAGAAAGCATATGTTCACACAAGGACTCAGACACAAATGTTGTGAGCAACTTTATTTGTAATATCCGCAAACTGAAAACTGTACAGATGTCCATCAACAGATCAGTGGATAAACAAATTGAAGTCTAGTCATAAAATCAGCATATGATACTACTGAGCAATAAAAAGAATAAACTATTGATATACTCTGTATAGATGAATCTCAAACTAGTTATGCTGGGTGAAAGAAGTCAGACCAAAAATTATACATACTGAATGGTTCCATTTACATAATATTCTAGAAAATGCAAACTAGTCAATAGTGACAGAAAGTAGGGAGTGGTTACCTGGAAACTGGAGGTGGGGTAATGGTAGGAGTGAGGAATTACCAAGGGCACAACTTGGGTTAAATCCCCCTTTCCACCCAGGCTGTTTCTTCTCCGTACCCAAGCCCACCTTATCCTTAGTTATAATAGCCTTACTGAGCACTGGCTGTGTGCTCAGCACCGTATCAGGCACTTGACATGTGCCTAACTATTATTTTTCTTCCCTCACTTTAATTTCTTTTATTTCATTGTTGACCCACCGGTCTTTTAGTTTCATGTTGTTTAGTCTCCATGCAGTCATTTTTTTCTCATTTGTTTTTCTGTGGTTGATTTCTAGTTTCATGCCATTGTTCTCAGAAAAAATCCTTGAAATAATTTCTATCCTCTTAAATTTGCTGAGGCTTCTTTTGTGTCCAGGTATGTTGTCTATTCTAGAGAATGTTCCATATGTACTTGAAAAGAATGTATATTCTGCTTTTGGGGGGTGTAATGTCCTAAAAATATCAATCAAGTCCAGTGTTTTATTGTGTTATTTAGTATTTCCATTGCCTTATTGATTTTCTGTCTGGAAGATCTGTCCAATGATGTTAGTGGGATGTTAAAGTCTTCGACTATTATTGTGTTCCCATCCATTTTTCCCTTTATGTCTGTTCGTATTTGTTTTACATATTTAGGTACTCCTATATTGGGTGCATGTATCCTGTTAATGAGTATAATATCCTCTTCTTGTATTACTTCTTTTACCATTATATACTATCCTTCTTTATCTTTATTTATGGCCTTTGTTTAAAAGAGTATTTTGTCTCTTCCCTCATTTTAAAGTAATTGAGGCTCAGAAAACTTAAGAGACTTGTTCAAGGTCACACATTAGTAAAAGGTATAGAGCCTAGACTTGAGTCTAAGTCTGAGTCTGTGCTCATTGCCAATGTCATCCCATTATCTCCCCTTCTCCTCTTCCCTCCACTGACCCCACACATAAAATACCTTTCCCTCTCTTACTCGTATGCAGAGCATAGGCACCCTTTCCCTAAGACCTGTTTCTGTTTCCCAACTGTAACTGGTGGACCAGATTCCAGTGGTGTGGTAGAGGCATGAGATAATTAGCTGTTCTGATTTTTCTAAAAAATCAGCCTGATTCATTTTGACATTCTCGTTCATATCTTGAAACAAAAGGGAAAAAACAAAATTTTGCTAGTATAGGATGAAATTCTGAAATGACAACTCTCAAAACATACTGTTTCTCAGAAAAGCAAATTGCTGCCCCCATTTAAAGGCCTGCCAGTCCCTCTGAGGCTGGAAAATGGCTGATGGAGCCACTCAAATGCCAAGGATGGTAAGAGCTAGAAATCGAAGTGATGAACATTAAGGAGTTACAGCAGCTTTTGTCTAGAATAGTGACCTATGTAACCAAGAATGGTTTTGAGTAGTCATATATTTTAATATCTTTTTACCTGAGACATGTTCCTGGAGATAGTGGTTTAGTATGCATTTCTGTTCAATTGGATTTTTTAAAATAATGTTATGGGGGAGTATATTATTGAAAATAGCAACTCACTCTGAGAAGGCTCTTTCCATAAATTATACACTCAAGAAAGATTAATTTTGCATCTAAGTACCAGAGCTGCCCTAGACACTGGAGACGTGGCAGTGAACAGGGCACATATGAATGGATCTGGCATTCCTTAAAGAACAAAACCACGTGCACGTTCATCTAGTTCTGAGCTCCGCTCTTTAGTGGGTAATTTCTCTGAGAGTGTATCATAGAAGCCCTCTCGGGGAGTTTCTTGACACTTGCCATTTAGTAAGTATGTTCCACTTTTCAGAATCTTGCCCTTTGCTCGGTATACCTGGGGTTCATAGAGCTAGCCTGCTTTTTAAGGCTGACATAGTCGCAGACCACTGAAAACCCATAAAGTGCCTGGTACCTTGCTAATGATACAAATATTTGTTGAATTCAATGAAAAAATTACTAGCACCAATAGTAGTATCACACTGCATTCACATTTTTCAAAGTAAAAAAAAAAAAAAGATATTTGAGCTTCAGAGCATACCAAGACTTACAGAAGACAAGTAATTTAAATTTGTTTTTAAAGTACGTTATAAGGTTCAAAATAGAACATAGCTCAGATAAGGCTGACATAAAAGCAGATAACATTTTGGGTTTTGTTTAATAAAAAGAAGAATCAGACCAATACTTCACTAAGTCATTTCAATTGTACTGACAAAAATAACTATCACTGATTTCTGAAGTGGCTGGTAACAACTTTCTGAGTATGTCTGTATCAGACACTAAGTTTCCTTATTATGAAAATCACTTTTAAAATCAAGAAGGTGGAAAATATTCCTTCATTTCTCTAATGATTTTATTAACAGTTCAAATAGGATTGATTTAAAAAAAAAAAAAGATATTAGGGAGAAGCCTAGCTAAAAGTCCAAACTACAAAACTGTAACTCCAAAGAAAATATTCATCATCACCAATGTCAATATAGCTCTAAGAAATAAGAAAATTTTATTGTTTATTTTTGCAGTCAAAATTTCTAATACTGTCAGTTTACACTTGACTACTTTACAGAGTAGAGGCCAGGTTTGAAAAAAATAACTTGGGGGGATGGGTATAGCTCAGTAGTAGAATGAATGCTTAGCATGCACGAGGTCCTGGGTTCAATCCCCAGCACCTCTGTTAAAATAAAAAAAAAAATGTTTAAGTAATTCACCTCTACCTCCCTTCTTGAAGAAGATGGGAATGCCACTGATATCCTAAAATGTGATAAAATGCTTAGGAAGAGAGATGGAGAAGTATGTGTTTGAACAGCAAGGCTAACTCATCAGATATGAGATTTCTGCTTCTGTAGCCATGTATGCTGAGAGTTCCAGCTGGATGGGACCTTGGACGTCAGCTTGCTCGACACCTTTAGTCCTTCAGAAGGAAACTGTCTCTGGATAGGCAGTCACTGAAAGGCAACAAACTGGGCTCTTCCACTTGAATAAACCCCACTTTAATAAGACCTAGTACATGAGGTCAAAATACCTGGATAAAAGATAGGAAATTTCTTCTGACAGTTGGATGACTTGTCTATGGGCCCAAATCAGGATCTTGTTCTTAGTCCTAGTGACCAGGCCACTCTTGGCTGGATCCCAATACATGAGAGTGTCATATGTTGCAACAAGACCCACAGATGGATCTTTAAAGGCATCCATGGCTGGGGTTGGGCACACATGTTGGTCTAATGGCCTGATGCCAAGTGCTAGCAACCCTCACTGCCACAAATGAAGAATAAAGAAGTTAACCTAAGGGATGTTGCTTTAACACAATACTTTCAGTCATGTTTCTCCACAGAAACAAATCCAAGTGAGGGAAATTGACAGGAGTTTGACATTTTGGGGACTGACTTTAATACTCATCATAATGATAAGAAGATTAATGCATCCAGAGAGATGAAATGCCAGAGATATTTTTTAAATGTTGACTTCATGGAGGGAGGATATATCTCAGTGTTAGAGTGCCTGCCTAGCATGTATGAGGTCCTGAGTTCAATCCCCAGTACCTCTATTAAAGTAAATAAATAAATAAACCTAATTACCTGCCCCCCCAAAGTAAAATAAATTTTAAAAGATAAAAATTAAAAATATATAAATAAATAAAAATTTTAAAAATATTGACTCCATGTCAGTCTTTTAAGTTGTTATCATTCGTAAAAATAATAGGGTGTTGTGGCAAATGAACTAAATAATGACCAATGACATGAAACAGCAGGAGAATTTCAACTCAATCTTTACTCCATTACCTAAGATTCACTGATAGAAAATAAAAGCATAATTCAATTATCTCTAGTTGTGGAAACCGAGGCCCAGGGAAGAAAAGGGACTTGTCCAAGCCAGTAGCAGAGACAAGATGAACCTAGACCTTCCTGGGCACTAAGCCAGTACTTTGTAAGCCCTGCTGCACCCTGAGGTACAGCAAGGTACACCTTTTCTTATTAAGAGTGCCTGGATTCTAGTACATGGCTCATTAAAATTTATAGAGCCAACAATGTCAGTAATAAAAAGCTCAGCTAGATGTCCTTTTTAATGAAAGTATTAAAAACACCATTTGAGAGAACGTTGTTTATTTGCAATATCTCTTTCTGTTAAGCTTGATTTAGTGTTTAAGCAGAGAGATCTAATCTTGTATAAATCTTGACAGTAAATAATTCAAGTTTCAAATCAGATAAGGTATGAATTCAACTTGCACATTTGTGTTCCTTTCTCTAATTGACAAGGCAGCCATTTGCTGCCTTTTATACAGGGAATACCATGACTCACCTGTAATCAGATGAACTCTTTGAATTAAATACTACTCAGTTCCCTTCTGCTTTGAAGTTTTCTTTAAACAATCAGACCACACGTTTCTTAAATACAAGCAGACATCCATTTTTGTTTACCAAAGTGCTTTTTAAAAATTATTTTATGTGTAGGTAGAAGAAATCTATAAAGTTTTAAAGTTTTAGTTATAACTGAGCTTAATATCTTGAAAGTCTAAACACTTAAAGGCAATATTAGATATTTGAATGCTGGGTGGCATACACTCAAACCTTGTCTGATTTCCCATGGGGTAACGCAGGGGGCAGAATTTCAATCATTTCTTCGTCCAGACTTTTGGCTCTTCAAGTCAGCAAACATTTCCTGCTTGCCCACTCTGAGCAGGGCTCCTCAGTAGACGCAGAGGTGAGATGCAGAGTAGGGAGTCAAGGAAGGGGAGAGGTGAACAGGTACAGGGATGACTAAACCCTGTCTTCATCCTCCCATCACTTGAAATCTAGAAGGAGTTTTTAAGACAGGGACATATGTATCACTAAGGAGGGTCAGTGGAGGGAGGAAGTGTTCTGGGGCAGAGCTTCAGGAAGGCCTCCTATTGGAGAGGGGATGGGAACTTGGCTTTAAAGAATGGGAGAATTTCAATAGGCATACCTGGGAGGGTTGGTAGTGAGAGTGTCTTTCAGGTGGAGGGAACAGCAAGAGCAATGGTACAGAGGAGGGAAAGGGCAGATGAGAATGGGGACTGAATGGAAATAAGCCCATAAACTTTGATTGACTGTGTTTGGTGAGGCTCATGAATGCAGTAAAGCCATATGGCTGGCTAATTAGAGGCAGTCATTTCAATGCTCTTGTGGAATTAAGATAAGCTACAGGCAGCTCACAGTACAAGGCTTATTTTTGTGACTGCAATCCATCTAACGGCAATGGCTTATGGACTATTGTCTAGCCAGGCCCCACTGGAAGTTTCTATCAAAGCTAATAATGAGAACTGGGAGCTCCAAGGACCTGGGACAGATGAAGAGCTTTCCTCTGTGTCTGACAAGGTACCATAATTTTTGTGTTTGCTTGGAACTTTGCAAAATCAAGACAGAGCAGGAGAGCAGAGGCCAAGGCAGGCTGTTTTGCTCTGATGCGCCCCATAAGAGCTCTGAGGGAATCCTCTAGCTGCAACCCTCTGAAATAACATTGACCGATTTCAGAATGTGCAAAGATAGAATCTGTATGTCTGAGGCTGGGAGCTGTACTTCTCTATAGCTGCTTTCCAAACAAAAAAACACAAATGCAAACTGGAGCCAACTACTTAGAAAAATCAAGAAAAGTTTGTTTGGCTGAATTTGGATAACAGGCAAATTTTTTAAATCCCGTCCAGGAATTTCCATTTTCCATCTCCCATTGGGGCACAATTCAAAGCTGCCCTCAGAAACATGTGAAACACAGCTACAAATCCCACAGCGGGAAGGAACAGACCCAAGAAATATTCATCATACCTATACTGACAAAAGCTTTGTGTAAATGCTTTAATCCACATGCTCTTTCCTCACTCAGACCATCAGATTCTATGATCATACTTTGTGCATTTGAGTAGTGGCCAAGATTGGTCACCACTTTCAAGTCCTAGCACTTGGAATCAAAATAAAGGGTCTTTACTACTTTTTAAGAAACCCTGGTGCAGAAATGATGCACAAAAGGAAATTGCTCTTTCTTACCACAAACACTGCCTCATGTTCATTGATTCATTTCTTTTCATTCAACTAATATATATTCTACCCTAGCAATCTGAAGAATGGGCTAAATAATATTTAACTTAAATTTATTAAAGCATAATTTACATACAATAAAATTCACCCTTTTTAGTGTGTAGTTCTATGAAATTTGCAAACATATAGAGTTAGTGTAACTATCACTACAATCAAGATATAGAACATTTCCTATACCCCTAAAACTTTCTTTGTGCCCCTGAGTAGTCAACCCTTGGTGACACTTCCATTCCTTGACAACTGTCAATCTGTTTCCTGTCATTTTAGTTTTGCTTCTTGCAGAATGTTATATAAATGGAATCATACAGTATTTAGTCATGAGTCTGGCTTCCTTCACTTAGCATAATGCATTTGAGATTCATCAATGTGGTTGTGCATATCAATAGTTTATTCCTTTTAATTGCTGTATAGTATTCCATTGTGTATGTACCACCATGTGTTTATCCTTTCATCTGTTGAAGGGCATTTGAGTTGTTTGCAGTTTTGAAAGCTATGAATAAACCTTTATGAATATTCACTTACAGGGCTTTATGTGAACATAAAATATCTCAAATTCAACATGACAAAAACTAAATTATTGATCTTTTTCTCCAATATGCCCACCCATAACCTCCCCTTTCTCACTGGATAGCAATTCTATCTTTCCAGTTGGTCATGCCAAAAAATCTGCATCTAATTTATCACTTCTCTTATGCCACAACAATCAGTCAGCAAATTCTGATGGCTCTACCTTCAGAATATATCCAGAGTCCTACCACTTTTTATCACCTCCACTGCCACTCTGGCCCAATGCACCCTTATCTCTTATCTAGGTTACTATACTAGCCTTCTAAATGGGCTTCCTGCTTTGGCCCTTGACCCCTATAGTGTATTCTCAACACAGCAGCCAACGAAGTCTTTCTAACATGTTAAGTCAAATCATGTCACTCCTTCACTCCCCATTTCACTCAGAGAAAAACTTCAAGTCCTTAAAAATGTCCTGAAAGGCCATATACTATCAAGTCCCTTTTTTATTACCTGTTTGATCTTCTTTTGCCACTTAACTTCATTCTCTCTATTCCAGCCATACTGGTCTCCTTACTGTTAATAAACCTAGATTTAAATCTTCAAAATAAATGAAGGGTACTTCTTCAATCTGATAAAGGGCGTCTACAAAAAAGCCACAGCTGAGAAGACAAGTCACAGACTGGGGGAAAATCTTTGCAAATGACATATCTGATAAAGAACTGTTACCTCAAATATACCAAAAGCTCTTAAAACTCAGCAATAAGAAAACAAATGACAATTAAAAATGGCCCAAGGACCTTAACAGACACTCTCACCAAAGAAGATATACAGATGGCAAATAAGTGTATGAAAAGTTGCTCCACATCATATGTCATTAAGGAATTGCAAATTAAAACAACAGTGAGATACCACTACACACATGCTGAGTGGCCAAAGTCTAAAATACTAACACCATCAAATGCTGGCAAGGATGTGAAGCAGCAGGAACTCTCACACATTGCTGGTGGGAATACAAAATGGTGCAGCCACTTTGGAAGACAGTTTGGCAGTTTCTTACAAAACTAAACATACTCTTACCATACAATCCAGCAATTTCACTCCTTGATATTTGCCTAAAGGAGTTAAGAATGTATGTCCACACAAAAACTTGCACATGGATATTTATAGCAGCTTTATTTTCAAGCTACGAAAAGACATGGAGGAAACTTTAATGTATATTGTTAAGTGAAAGAAGCCAATGTGAAAAAAAAACACATATTGGAAAAGGCAAAGCAAAGGAGACAGTAAAAGGATTAGTGATTGCCAGAGATTCATGGGAGAGGAAGGAAGGAATTAATAGGTGGACCACAGGTGGGTTTTAGGGCAGTGAAACTATTCTGTATAATACTGTAGTGGTGAATACAAATCATTACACATTTATCAAAATTCATAGAATGTACAGCACAGAGTGAACCCTAATGTAAACTATGGACTTTAGTTAATAATAATGTTTCAACATTGGTTCATCAATCATAACAAATGTATCATCCTAATTCAAGATGCTAAAAATAGGGGAAACTCTATTGGGAGGGGTGAGGGATTAGGGCATATATGGGAACTCTGTATTTTCCACTCAATTTTTCTATAAACCTAAATCTCTCTAAAAAATAAATCCTATTAAGTTAAAAAATACAATTTGTAGTATCAAAAAATAATAAACCTCTGGAGGGGAGAGTAAGGCTCAGTGGTAGAATGCATGCTTAGCATGCATGAAGTCCTGGGTTCAATCCTCAGTACCTCCATTAAATAAATAAACCTAATTACCTCCTCTCCACAAAATAAAAAATAATAAAACTCTTGGTAATAAATATAACAAATTATGTGCAAGCCCTTTATGGAGAAAACTGTAAAGCTTTATTAAAAGTTCTTTTAAAATACATAAATAAATGGAGAAACATATCACAATCTTGAATAGGAAGATTCAATATCTTAAAAATATCAATTCTCTCCCAAATGGATCTATAAATTAAATTCAGTTCCAATATGATTCCCAAGGAGAATGTGTAGGTATATGTAATTCAAAAAGCTAATTCTAAAATTTATGTCAAAAAACAAAGGCCCAAACATAGTCCAGAAATAAATGCACACATACAAAGCATCTTAATTAATGACAGAGAAATAATTGCAAATCACTAAGGAGGATGGATTATAATTAAAATGGTTCTGATTATCCCCTCCAAAAAAACAAACCTAAAATGGTTCTGAGAGAACAGAAACATAAAAAAAGGAAAATAAAAGAAATCCCAACTTCACATCATATGAAAATCATGTAGAATACTATTGAAGACTTAAATGTAAAGTGCAAAACTATAAAATATTCAGAAGACCATATAAGTGAACAACTTTATGATATTGGATTAGAGAAGCAAGCATGAACCACTAAGGAAAAGGAGAAACTCAACTACATTAAAATTAAGAACTTCTGTTCATTAAAAGAACCCCTAAAGAAAGTAACAGAGACAAGCCACGTGCTGGAATAACATACTTAACTATATAAATCTGATAAAGATTTAATATCTAGAAGTTACAAAGAACAACTAAAAATCAATAAGAAATTTATAACCTAACAGAAAAACTGACAAAAGACACATTTTGAAGAAAACAAACTGAATAGGGTCCATAAACATAAACATGCACCTAAGATCATTTTAATCAATAAAATGTAAATTAAACTAAAACAATATATTTCATACCTACCAAATTGGCAAAGGTAAAAAAGTTAAGAGTATTTTGTTGACAAGATGTGGGGCAACGGAACTGTCATCTACTGCTGGTAATACTGTAAACTACTTTGGAAAAGTTTGGCACCTATTGAAATTGGCATGCCCTTACTCTGCAACCCAGCAATTATATTCCTTGGTGTGGAGAAATTCTTTCATGTGGGCATCTGGAGGCATAGAATAGTCATTGCAGTATAGTTTGAAAGGCACATAAGCCTGAAACAATTACCCAAGTACCTACTAACAGTGGAATACACTGTGATATATTTATACAGTGGATATTATGCAGCAGTAAAAAATCAATAAATTACAGTTCCATGCATCTCACAAAGCTGAGTCTTAGGAATATAATGAGGGAAATAAGCAAGTCACAAGAGAAAACATGGAGAAAATACATGATACGGTTCTATTTATATAAGGAACAGGCAACACTGAACAATATATAGTAGGAGTACATAAACAGTAAAACTATAACAAAAAGCAGGTGAATGATTAACCCAGCATTAAGGACAGCATTTACCTGTAGTCTTTGGGGGATGAAGAATGATGTGATTGGGTAGAGGTTTACATGAATGTCCAAGGTGCTGATTAGGTATTCATTTTATAATTTAAACTGTATATGAACAGTTTATATATTCTTTTGTATATACAGTTGACCTTGAACAGCATGGGTTTGAACTGTGTGGGTCCACTTATACACGGATATTTTTCAATAGTAAATACTACAGTACTACATGGTCCAAGATTGGTTGAATCCATGGATGTGGAACCATGGATACAGAGGAATTGTGGATATGGATGGCTGACTGTAAGTTATAGTAAAATTTTAGACTGTGTGGAAGGTCAGTGCCTCTAATCCCCACATTGTTCAAGGGTCAACTATATTATGTAACTCATTAAAAAATTTTAAGAGTAAAGGATTGAGATTAACAAAAATACTTTGAAGAAGAAAACAAAGTAAGGGAATTCAGACTAATGGAACAAAATAGAGAATCTGGAAACAGCTCACCACACATATAGAAATAAGTGGAGTAAATGATGGTGTATTTACTATATAATCCTAGGACAATTAGTTATTTTTATATAAATGATGAAGATAAAAATATATCTTTATCTAATGCCATACCAAAAATCTGTCAATTTTCAGGCATATTACAGAGCTAAATGTGAAAATAAAATCTTTAAAATTCTTAGAAGAAAAAATTTAAGGACATTTTTATATCTTCTGGGTAAGGAAGGGTTAAATAAGTGAGACTCCAAAAGTATAGCCAGTGAAAAAAAGACTGATAATTTTGATTACATTGGAATAAAAAGTTTCTGTGCATCAGAAGTCATCTTGGGAAAAACATAAATGTCATGCAATATCATTGAAGTATTTGGAACACTTATTCCTGACAAAGGAATGGAATATATAAAGAATATATTTTAAAACTCTTATTAATCAAAACTGAAAAAACAAATACATTAAAATTGAGCAAAAAAATAGAATCAAGGAATTCACAGAAGAAAACACTTGAATAAACTTATGAAAATATGTTCAACCACACTGGTCATCAGGGAAATGCAAATTTAAAACATAGCCCTATAATTGGTAAAAATTTAAAAGTCTGATAATACCAAATTTTGACTCAGATGTGAGAAACTGGAACTCCTAAACACTGTTTCTGATTGTATGAATTGTCATAACCATTTTGGAGAGCAATTTGGAAATATTTATTAAGATTTAAAATTTGCATACCCTATGACCCAGAAATTACCCTGTTAGATATAATACCTTTGAAAGACTACCAGATCAAGAATATTTTCATAATAATAATAAGGTATTATTTGTTTTTTTTCTCATGAGTGTACAGGGGAGCTTTCAAGAGGCCACATGACATAATATCCCAATATATTGGAGAAATAGGTGGGAAAATTCATGTTAAAGAGATTTGCAAAGATATAAAATAATTCCACTCTTCTAATTGTTTTTTGTTTTAGAAAACACAGTTTTTTTCGATTAAAATGTTATTTCTAAATGAACATAAACCTACTTAAGGAGCCAAAGGACCTATACTCCAAAACCTATAAGACACTGATGAAAGAAATAGAAGATGACACAAACAGATGGAAAGATATACCATATTCTTGGATTGGAAGACTCAGTATTGTTAAAATGGCCATACTACCCAAAGCAATCTACAGATTCAGTGCAATCCCTATCAAATTGCCAATGACATTTTTCACAGGACTGGAACAAAAAAATGTTAAAATTTGTATGGAAACACAAAAGACCCTGAATAGCCAAAACAATCTTGAGAAGGAAGTATGGAGCTGGAGGAATCACGCTCCCTGACTTCAGACAACACTACAAAGAAATATTTACAGTTTCTCAGCTTTAATTTCTATCATGTTAAATAACAATAGATATAACTCACATAAACAAAAGCTCTTCGAGGTCCTCAATAATCCATGAGTCTCCAATTGGACTCATTCACCAAATGTTTGCTATGCACCTTCTTGGTGCCAGGCCCTGGGTTGGATTCTTTATGGCACAGATGGGGGCACTCACTTCATAAGTGACAGTACACACCCCAGCTCCTTTGTGCAGAGATTTTAGCTGATTCTGGTTGATTCCTCCATAGGCAGGTGACCCTACAGAAGACTCAGGCTATTTTGTCTATAGCACTGAAAGCCTTGGCGACTTTCCTTCCTCCCAACACTGAGATGTTGGAATTCCCTAGCTGTTTCACCATCATGTTACCACAGTGGTCATCTACCAACCTCAGGGCACATAGCCTGGGAAGGTTCCAGTTAGTTCCAGTGGCATCTGTACTCCTAGCTTCAGTCCAATAAGTTGCCAAGTCCTAGTAGAAAAACGGAAACAGACCACATCTGTGCCCATATTTAATTGCCAGCCAAATTCAACTACTTACCACTGCAGAAACTTTGATTTGAATGGTGTTTACTCTTAGCCATATTCCCAATTCATTTTGGGACCTTAAATGTGACCCTAGAGAGCTGTAGTTATTAAGATTATGGGGCTCTTTACAAACACCTATATAATATCACTATTCAACTCATCTGAGCACATGGGCATTACTGGCTCAGATGCACTCATGGCTTTTTAAAAATTCATCCCACAAATGTTTGGTTTACTATACTTTTCTTAAGGTCTCCTGTGTGACAGACTCTGGGAAATGTACTCTACCCAAATATATGCAAATACATCAGTGGTATTTTCTTAACCTAATCCTCGTAATGGGCCCGACAGTTAATGACATCATCTTTGTACAGACCCAGAATGTAGATGAATTTCAGTACTAATGCTAATGCTGCTTGGTTGCTGGTTCCATTTGAAAAATGGAGGATGGTGTTAACAATGACAAGAAGGATCTGATCTCATGGACTTTGTGGGCTGCCCATTTATGGAGAGGAATCTCTGTCCATGGGTTCCCTTTCTGTTCTACATCTCTCTATTTCTCTATCATCTATCTACTTACTTATTTATCTATAAAAAAGTTTTTATGGAGCACGCATATATATGTGTGTGTGTGTGTGTGTGTGTGTGTGTGTGTGTGTGTGTGTGTGTGTGTGTTGTTCCCTTTGGTGAAGTCACTTGTCCAGTCATAAAGCACCTAAGTAGTGGGCCATGGCTTCCTGTCCAGTCTTGCTTGACTTCAATGAGCTTTCTTGCCAAAATGTCCTAACCTTATCCTATAGCCTTGACTCCTCAGTAGCCATCTCCCTTGTATGCCCCTAATCAAAAGAAGCCCAGAGTAAAAAATTAAGAGTGGGCAGCTTCCTCAGAGCCCTTCCAAATCTGCTGTGGGTTTTACCCCCAAGCCTTGAAGACTCTAGGAAAATCTGCTCCCTCTACCCCATGGTAGCTCTTCTTAAATATGAAGAGAAGTCTCCATCCCTGAAGATTGTTTCTGCCATAAACTAGCTTAGTGACCTTGACCATTATTCCCTTCTGAGCCTCGGTTTCCTAGAGTGTTGATTTTAAAAATTGGATTAATATTCTAAATTACCTTCCAGTTCTGAGATCTTATGATTCTAGATATAAAAAAAAGTCAGTTCTTCCCAGTGAAAATCAAAGTACTCTGATTTGAATTTCCAAGACTAGAGAGCATACTTGTGGATCAGCTGATCCGTAGAAGGCAAACATATTGGCAGAAGATAACTTCTTAAGGAGCTGAAAAATCAAAGCAGCCCTACATCACTTGAGTAAAGTTGCAATCATAGTAAAGCAAAATATCAGGTGCAATTCAGCTGCCACCCTTCTCCAACATGAGTCTCATGAATGTCATTTGCCAGCTGGCTTCATATGATCCCTTACAGGATAGTACCTGCTTGTATAAAGGAATGAAAGAAGTATTGACCTGGGAAGTAAACAATTCAAGTCTCAGTCCAGCCACTTTGGGGGCTATTTCACCTTGGGCCAGTTGTTTCACCTCTCTGAGCTCCAGCTTCTTCATCTATAAAGTGGGTGGCAATGGTGACAATTCCTGGCCTATGTGGCCTTCACTGGATTGTTGTGCAGTTTTAATGAGATAGTAACTGTCAAAAAGCCTTAAAAACTGTAATATTGTTAATTTTGAATTTTATCTCATGAGTTACTTGAGAACAAGAGCTAAGATACCACCAGGCCCCAGAATTCACAGAATTCAGTGTGACCAGTTAGACAGAGAAATACCAGACACACTTCAAATTTTCCCTGTAAGTGTTTTGATAAAAGCTAAACAATGGAATTTTCCTAGAAGAATGCAAAAAGAGGAGATAAAAACTGATGCCAACACTTGACTTAAGAGTAGGATTCAGTTTGGTCACAATCACAAATGATGCACTTACCTTGTGTGCCCAGAAGCAGAGGAAGGTGCCCACAAGCTCAGCCAGCCTTGATGGCTCCTTGAAGGGCCAGGTCTCTCCATTGTTGACTGCTCAGCGGAAAATGATGGAAATGTACTTGGTGGATGGAAAAAACACAATCTCCCATGGAGAGGATGGTGGCATTATCCAGCCTGGTCCTCCTCCTTCTGAGCCAGGTTACCTCATTTCTTGTCCAGAGTGCTCTTTGCAGAATCCCCAGGGGAACAATCAGTCAGTAGCTGGGTGATTCCTATAATGTCATTTGTTCTCACTGAAGCCTAGCAAATTACAGAGTAGAACTGGCTAGGTTGACAAGATTGTCTTTGCTGTATGATTCATTCTTTTTGCCAGGAGACTCACAAATAAAGTACCACTGGAAGAATCTTTTTGCAGATGTCCCTCTGGTCTACACAGCCAAAACCAAACAGAACTGAAGGAGTCTGAAGGAACTTGAGAGACTGGGTAGCCAGTTAGCCAGGTGGGTGGGGAGACAGACAAGCAGGTGGGTAGCAGGTTGGCAGGCTCAGGCTCGGGCTTGGTACCCTGGGACCTGCTGAAAGTGGGAAGAAGAACAGTGACCAGAGGGAGCCAGCTAGTCCAGAGGGAAGAAGACATAATCTGCCTGAATTCAATCATTTGTTCACAATCAGATTGGAGTCCAGTCTAGATATCTGCAATTGTTGTAAATCTTCAGATATTTCAAAGAGTAAAAGGAGTATTAGGTGTCGTGCTTCTCTTCTTTATCACGTCCTAAGAGCTAGAAGAGGTAGGAATTCAGTCTGCTGAGCCTGGACCATGGGTAAGCCCACTCAATAGACCTCTTCCCAATGACACTAGCCAGTCAGGCTGTACATCATTCCCTGTTTTCTAAGCTCTACCCAAAATTATCTCCAGCTCCTCAAAGTATCAGCAAGAAGCTGGTCTAGTTGCCCCATTAAGAGCCTCTCATGAACATAAGTTCCTGAGAACTTATGCCACAATGCTCCATGCCCAAATCAGTCTTCAGGATAATAGTGGCTTTTATATTTTTTTCTGTTGTTCAAGCCTTGGTTGCCTCATGGTATAGCTGCTAATAATAGCACAGAGTATCTAAGGATTGTCTATAGTGCCTCTTGGATCATCATTGCCAATAATCTCATGAAAGTCCCTGAGAATTCAATGTCTCTAACTAAATTCATTATCTTCACTTCCACACTTACGCACTCCCACATCTGCTTCTTTCTATCTCACTGGACTGCTGGTGAGTGCTGAGCACCATGTTTCTAAAACCCCACGCCAGAAAATTAGGAGGCAGCCTAGATTTCATCATTCATACAAAGCTAATAATGGCTCCCACTTATTGAATGTTTATCTTGTGCTAGAGTCAATGCTAAGTAGCTTATGTACATTTTGATTACCTGGTCCTATTGATCTTATCCCCTTAATATCACATGAAACCTGTCACTGCATAGTTCTGCCTTCCATTATCTCACGTGTAGATAATTGCAGCAAATTCATTCATTCATTGATTAAACCAATATTTACTGAGGCTTTGCCTCATGTGAGGTACTGTGCTGAGGATTCAGTGGTAAGCAAAACATATTGAGTCCCTCCTCCCATGAAGCTTACATTCTAGAAGAGACAAGGGTTAAGCCAGTTGTCCAATCTATTCTCACACTACAGCTAACTTGCTCTTTCTAAAACACATATCTAACCTTTCAAAGCACTACCATGTAACCCTCCAGGAAGGGTACAAACCTGTTAACTTGGCATTCAAAACTTCACAAATCTTTCCCAATTTACCTTTCCAAACTCAATATCTAGCCCCTTTCCTAAGAGAGATGGGACACACATACACATTCTTATATTCCTCCTCTCTGCTCCTACCACCTTGGTAAACTGCCAGACTAGACTGAATCCATGTTCTCCTAATAATTTATGCACCATCATACCTGCATAGCTTTCAAGTTCCTCTGTGAAAACTAGTCCCTGGGGGCTCTCTGCACTCCAAAGGTTGGTGTCCCATGACACCAGATTGCCCCTAATGGGGCTGAATGTTGGAAGAAAGCCTTGGCACCTCTTACTTCTTCTGCCTGTAGTACCATTCCCCTCTTCACCTGGCTAACTCCTACCTATCCTTCAGATCCCAGCTTGGATGGCTCTTCCTCGTGGAGACCTTCAATGTATGCTCCCCTCCCCAGACACATACACTGTCTTTCCCTGCAGCCCCTTACTGGATGATGTACCAATCTTTTTGTGTCCCTCCTGGTCACACATGCACTCCAATGTTCATATCAGCACTATTTACAACAGCCAAAACATGGAAGCAACCTAAATGTCTGTCGACAGATGACTGGATAAAGAAGATGTGGTATACATACACACACACACACACACACACACACACACACACACACACACACACACAGTGGAATACTACTCAGCCATAAAAAATGAAATAATGCCATTTGCAGCAACATGGATGGATCTAGAGATTATCAGACTAAGTGAAGTAAATCATAAAGAAGAAAACAAATACCACATAACATCACTTATATGTGGAATCTAAAACATGACACAAATGAATTTATTTGCAAAACATTTGTTTTAAATAAATTCAGAAACATAACCACAGACATAGAAAACAAACTTATGGTTACCAAAGGGGACAGGAGATGGGGGAGGGATACATTAGGAGTTTGGGATTAGAAAACACAAACTACTATATACAAAATAGATAAACAAGGTCTTACTGTATAGCACAGGGAACTATACTTAATATCCTATAATAAGCCATAATGGGAAAGAATATGAAAAATAATATGTATGTGTATATATATATATATATATATATATATATATATATATATATGTAATTTAATCACTTTGCTGTACACAAGAAACTAATACAACATTGTAAATAAACTCTATTTCAATTTTAAAAAGACCCAACTAAAGTAGCACTAAAAGAGACATTTAGTTTCATCAGCTGGCAGAACCTCATAGCTGGGCCATTCCCACCTGCTGTTTTCTAACATTTCTATGAACTAATAGCTTCAAAGTTTCCCCTCTCAGTCTTTGAAAGTAAAAACAGAACTGTATTTTTATACATTTAAGTTCTGATTCACCTCACAATTCTCTATGGCTTTAGGCTAATTTAATTGTTAGAATTAGTCCCTTGAAGAGCTGAGGCTAACAATAATCAAGTTAAATTCACACAGCATGATCAGTGTTTAATTAGATATTGTTGCAAATTCCTTGTTAATTATAATATTGGTATCATTACAAAATGATGATTCACTTTTTACAAATCTCAGAAGAAATTAAGGCAGTGCATAATGGGACCTGGAGCCAGTTAAAGCCTTGAAAATGTTTAAAAAAAAAAAAAAGGAGGCAGATACAAATATGACCAACTAACTTTTGGCAAATGTGTAAAACAAAATCAATGGAGGAAGAATACTTTTTTCAACAAAATGGCATTGGAGCAATTGGACGTATATAGGCAAAAAATCAACATAGATCAAACCTCACATGTTATACAAAAATTAACTGAAGAGGGACAGTAGCCAAGATAGTGGAGTAGAAATACCCTGAGCTCATCTCCTCTCATGAGTACACCAAAATCACAACTAACTGAAGAACAATCATTGATGAAAAAAATGGAACCTACCAGAAAAGATTTTCCTTTTTTAAAAAAATTTTTATTGATTTATAATCATTTTACAATGTTGTGTCAAATTCCCATGTACAGCACAATTTTTCAGTCATACATGAACATATATATATTCATTGTCACATTTTTTTCTCTGTGAGCTACCATAAGATCTTGTATATATTTCCCTGTGCTATACAGTATAATCTTGTTTATCTATTCTACATTTTGAAATCCCAGTCTATCTCTTCCCACCCCCTGCCCCCTTGGCAACCACAAGTTTGTATTCTACATCTGTGAGTCTGTTTCTCTTTTGTATTTATGCTTTGTTTGTTTTTTTTTTTTTTTTTAGATTCCACATATGAGTGATCTCATATGGTATTTTTCTTTCTCTTTCTGGCTTACTTCACTTAGAATGACATTCTCCAGAAGCATCCATGTTGCTGCAAATGGCGTTATGTTGTCAGTTTTTATGGCTGAGTAGTATTCCATTGTATAAATATACCACTTCTTCTTTATCCAGTCATCTGTTGATGGACATTTAGGCTGTTTCCATGTCTTGGCTATTGTAAATAATGCTGCTATGAACATTGGGGTGGAGGTGTCATCCTGAAGTAGGGTTCCTTCTGGATATATGCCCAGGAGCAGGATTCCTGCATCATATGGTAAGTCTATTCCTAGTCTTTTGAGGAATCTCCATACTGCTCAGAAAAGATCTTCTACAACTAAAGACATAAAGAAGGCACCACAATGAGATGGGTAGGAGGGGTGGACTCATGATATAATGAAATCCTATACCCCTAGGTGGCCAATCCACAATCTGGAGAATAATTATATTGCAGAGGTTCTCCCAGGAGTAAGAGTTCCAAGCCCTATCTCAAGCTTCCCAGCCTGGGAGTCTGGCATTGGGAAGAGGAGCCTCCAGAGTATTTGGCTTTGAAGGCCAGCAGGAGTTAATTTCAAGAGCCCCACAGGACTAGGAGAAACAGAAACTTCACTCTTAAAGGACACATACAAAATCTCACACTCACCAGGACCAAGGGCAAAAGCAGTAATTTGAAAGGGGCCTGGGTGAGACCTACCTGCTGGTCTTAGAGAGTCTCCTGGAGAGGTGTGGGGTGGCTGCAGTTCACTTTGGGGAGATAGACAATGATGGCAGATATTTGGAAACAGTCAACTGTGTGAACACTGATGCTGGCAACTGCCATCTTGGCTCATTGGTGGCAATACCCAGTCTCACCCAACAGCCTATTGATGCCAGTGCTAGGATGCCTCAGGCCAAAGAACTAACTGGCAGGGACACAGCCACACCCATCAGTGGATAGGCTTCTTGAGCCCACAGCCGCCTCTAGATACACCCCTAGACACAGCCCTACCCACCAGACAGCCAAGACCCAACTCCACCCACCAGTGGCCAGGCACCAACCCCTACAACCAGGAAGCCTGCACAAACCACTAAACCAGCCTCAACCACCAAGAGGCAGACAAAAGAAACAAAATACCTGTGATCCCCCAGCCTGCAGAACAAGTTCACCAATACAAGCCAGACCCTGCCTACCCTGGACCCGCTGGACCCTGGCCCTGCCCACTAGCAGGAAAATGCAACCTTCAGGACATCCCAGATCTAGAGACACATACAGACTGAAAGTGAGGGGATGGAAAACGGTATTCCATGCAAATGGAAATCAAAAGAAAGCTGGAGTACCAATAGTTTCAAGGGATGAATCCAAGAAGAAGATATAGCAATCCAAGAGCATGGGGTATCTTTCCATTTTTTAGTCTTCTTTAATTTCCTTCATCAATGGTTTATAGTTTCTGCGTATAATTCTTTCACCTCCTTGGTTAGATTTATTCCTAGGTATTGTTAAAATGGTCACACTGCCCAAGGCAATCTACAGATTAATGCAATTCCTATCAAATTACCCAGGACATATTTCACAGAACTAGAACAAATCATAATAAAATTTATATGGAACCATCAAAGACCTAGAATTGCCAAAGCATTACTGAAGAAAAAGAAAGAGGCTGGAGGAATAACTCTCCCAGACTTCACACAATACTATAGAGCTACAGTCATCAAGACAGCATTGTATTGGTACAAAAACAGACATATAGACCAATGGAACAGAATAGAGAGCCCAGAATTGAACCCACAAACTTTTGGTCAACTCATCTTCAACAAAGGAGGCAAGACTATACAATGGAATAAAGACAGTCTCTTCAGCAAATGGTGTTGGGAAAACTGGATAGCAGCATGTAAAGCAATGAAGTTAGAACATTCCCTTACACCATACACAAAAATAAACTCAAAATGGATCAAGGACTTAAACATAAGACAAGATACAACAAACCTCCTAGAAGAAAATATAGGCAAAACATTATCTGACATACATCTCAAAAATGTTCTCCTAGAACAGTCTACCCAAGCAATAGAAATAAAAGCAAGAATAACCCAATGGGACCTAATGAAACTTACAAGCTTCTGCACAGTAAAGGAAACCATAAGTAAAATAAAAAGACAACATATGGAATGGGAGAAAATTTTTGCAAATGAAACTGACAAAGGCTTGATCTCCAGAATATATAAGCAGCTCATATGACTTAATAAGAAAAAAACAAACAACCCAATCCAAAAATGGGCAGAAGACCTAAACAAGCAATTGTCCAAGGATGAAATACAAATGATCAATAGGCACATGAAAAAATGCTCAATATCACTAATTATCAGAGAAATGCAAATCAAAACTACAATGAGGTATCACCTCACACCAGTCAGAATGGCCATCATTCAAAAGTCCACAAATGACAAATACTGGAGAGGCTGTGGAGAAAAGGGAACCCTCCTACACTGCTGGTGGGAATGCAGTTTGGTGCAGCCACTGTGGAAAACACTGTGGAGAGTCCTCAAAAGACTAGGAATAGACTTACCAGATGACCCAGGAATCCTGCTCCTGGGCATATATCCAGAAAGAACCCTACTTCAAATAGACACCTGCACCCGAATGTTCATAGCAGCACTGTTTACAACAGCCAAGACATGGAAACAGCCTAAATGTCCATCAACAGGTGACTGGATAAAGAAGAAGTGGTATATTTATACAATGGAATACTACTCAGCCATACAAACCGACAACATAACGCCATTTGCAGCAACATGGATGCTCCTGGAGAATGTCATTCTAAGTGAAGTAAGCCAGAAAGAGAAAGAAAAATACCATATGAGATCGCTCATATGTGGAATCTAAGAAAACAAACAAACAAACAAAGCATAAATACAAAACAGAAATAGACTCATAGACATAGAATACAAACTTGTGGTTGCCAAGGGGGTGGGGAGTGGGAAGGGACATACTGGGATTTCAAAATGTAGAATAGATAAACAAGATTATACTGTATAGCACAGGGAAATATATACAAGATCTTATGGTAGCTCACAGAGAAAAAATGTGACAATGAATATATATATGTTCTGGTATAACTGAAAAATTGTACTCTACACGGGAATTTGACACAACATTGTAAAATTATTATAAATCAATAAAAAATGTTAAAGAAAAAAGAAGATATAGCACTTGTAAATATATATATGTGCACCCAAAATGGAGCACCTCAATTTATAAAGCAAATATTAACAGACATAAAAGGAGAAATCAACAGTAACTCAATAATAGTAGAGAACTTTAACACCCCACCTACATCAATGGACATATCATTCAAAGAGAAAATCAAGAAGGAAACACTGGTCTTAAATAACACATTAGACCAAATGGATTTAGTTGATAAACATAGAGCATTCCATTCAAAAGCAGCAGAATACACATTCTTTTCAAGTGCACATGGAACATTCTCCAGGATAGATCATGTGCTAGGCCACTAAACAAGCCTCAGTAATTTAAGAAAATTAAAATCATATCAAGCATCTTTTCTGAACACAATGCTATGAAACTGGAACTCAACTACAAGACAAAATACTGCAGAAAACACAAACACATGTAGGCTAAACAATATGCTATTTAACAACCAGTGGTCACTGAAGACTTCAAAGAGGAAATCAAAAAATGCCTAGAGATTAATGAAAACAAAAACATGACGATCCAAAACCTATGGGATATAGCAAAAGCAGTTTTAAGAGGGAAGTCTATAATAATACAAGCTCACTTCAGGAAACAAGAAAAATCTAAAATAAACAACCTAACCTTACATACACCTAAAGGAACAAAAAAAAAGGAAAATAAGCAAAACCCAAGGTTAGTAGAAGGAAAGAAATCATAAAGATAAGAGCTGAAATAAATGAAATAGAGACTCAAAAAACAGTAGAAAAGATCAAAGAAACTCAGATCTGGTTCTTTGAAAAGATAAACAAAATGGATAAACCTTTAGCCAGACTTACCAAGAAAAAAGGGAGAGAGCCCAAATCAATAAAATGGGACATGAAAAAGGAGACGTCACAAACACAATAGATGCAAAAGATCATAAGAGACTAGTATGAGCAATTATACACCAATGAAATGGACAACCAGAAAGAAATGGACAAATTCTTAGAAAGGTACAATCTCCCAAGACTGAAAGAGAAAGAAATAGAAAATATGAACAGACCACTTACCAGTTCTGAAACTGAATCAGTAATTTTAAAAACATGCATACTCACAGATACTGAGAACAAATTAGTGGTTACCAGTGGGGAGGTGGGCAGTAAAGGGGTAGGGGAATGGTAGGTATAAACTACTGGATGTATGATATGCTCAAAGATGTATTGTACAACAGGAGGAATATAGCCAATTTTTGTAATAACTGTAAATGGAAAGTAACCTTTAAATTGTATAAAAATTTAAAAAATACATCACATAAAAATTAACTTAAAATGGATCATGAATTTACATGTAAAGCATAAAACAATAAAACCTTTGGAAAAATATGACAAAATCTTTAGGATTTAGGACATGGCAAAGAGTTCTTAGACTTGACACCAGAAGGAGGATATGTAATGAAAAATCAATAAATTCAATCTGATCAAAATGTAAAACTTTTGCTCTGCAAAAGCCACGTGAAGACTAATAAAAGATAGGCTGCAGACTAAGAGAAAATATTACAAAGCACATATCCAACAAAGGACTTGTATCTGGTATACATGAAGAGTTCTCAAATTCAACAATAAAAATAATAAGCCAATTAGAAAATGGGCAAGCAACATGAATATATATTTCACCACAGAAGGTATAAAGATTACAAAAATCACATGAAAAAATGTTCACTGTCATTAGCCATCAAAGAATGCAAATTATAACCACAATGAGATATCACCACATACCTATCAGAATGGCTAGACTAAAAAGAATGACACCATCAAATACTGGGAAGGGTGTGAAGAAGCTGGATCACATATAAATTGTTGGGAGGAATGTAAAATGTCACAGCCACCATGGAGAACTGTTTGGCAGTCTTTTTTATAAAACTAAATATGCAATTTCTATACAATCCAGCAACTGCACTCTTGAACATTTTATTCCAGAGACATTAAAATTTATGTTCATACAAAATCCCATACACAAATGTTTATAAGAGCTTGATTTGTAATAATCCCAAACTGGAAACAACCCAGATGTCCTTCAATGGTGAATGGATAAACAAACTGAGGTATCAGTCAAAAGATGGGATTCTACTCACCAATAACAAGGAATGAACTAATGATGCATGCAACAACCTGGATGACTCTCCAGAGAATTATGCTGAGTGAAAAAGTTAATCCTGAGAAGATGCATATTGTATGAACCCATTTATATAACATTCTTAAAATGACAACATTACAAAGATGAAGAACAGATTAGTGGTTGCCAGGAGATAGGGATGGGACCATAGTGTAGTCACTGGAGGGAGATAGATGTGGTTATAAAGGGCAATATGAAGGATCTTTGTGATGATGGAAGAACTCTTCAGAGTCTTGATGGTGATGGTGGATACATGAACCTGCCCAGGGGATAAATTTGTATAGAATTTAACATACACAAGCACAAATAAAAATGGAAAAATATGAATAAGATCAGTGGATTGTATCCCTGTCAATATCCTGGTTATGAAATTATACTATAATTTTGCAAAGTGTTATTACTGGGGCAACTGGACACAGTTTCTGGACAGATCCCCAACACAAGGTCTCTGTACATTTCTCAAAATTGCATTGGAATCTACAAAGATCTCATTAAAAATAAACTCCAAGGAGTCATTAATAACCTAAGTGTGAGAAACATCACTTTAAAGCTTTTAGAGGAAAACAAAGGAGACTATCTTTATAACTCTATGGTAAGAAAAGATTTATTTTAGGAAGATAGGAGCACAAACCATAAAGTTAAAGATTGATAGATGTGAGTTCATTTAAATAAAAATTCTATGCAGCAAATCCCATTTTTAAAGGTGTAAAGACAAGCTACAGAGTGCTAGAAGATATGTGCAGCATCAGTATCTGGCAAAAGACTGATATCCAGCAATCAACAAACAAAAAAAAGGATTTTAAAAATGGGCAAAAGAGTTAGACAGGCAACTCCCAGAAGAGGAAACCTGATCAATGTACATGTTAAAAGGTACTCAACCATACAAATCATCTGAGAGATGCCTAAACACCACAAGAAACCATGTCACACCCATCAAATTGGCAAGAATTTAAAAGGTCTGACAGTATCAGGTGTTGGCAAAGAAGTGGGACAACTAGGGCTCTCATACACTGCTTGTAGTGTGTAACTGAATGCAATCAACTTAGGAAGTAATTTGGTAACATCCAGTAAAGTTAAAGATGCATGTATTTCCAACCCAACAATTTCATTCACAGATCTATAACCCAAATAGTGGCTTGAAATATTTTTTGGTCATGAGTCACAGTATGAAATAATTTTAAGTTGTAACCCAATGTATGTTTATAATTGGAGCTAAAGTTTTCTGCCAGAATTTTTATGCTGCATGCAAATCCTTTCTGATATTTTCATTTTATTCATTTTAGTTTTTTAAGGCTCAGTACAATTCATTAAATTGATTTCATAACCCACTAAAGCAGGAGTTCTCAATCTTGGCTACTTATTACAATCATCTTGTTGGCTTTTAAATCTCCACTAGCCAGGCCACAACCAAAAAAAAAAAAATTACTATATTTGGAAACACCAAGCACCATCAACAGGAGAATAGATAAGTGCACTGTGCTATATCTTTTAAATGGAATAGTGTACAGTAGTTAAAATATATGAACCAAAAGTACGTACATCAACATGGATGGTTTTCAAGGACAGGTAATGAACAAAGCAAGTTGCAGAATACTAACTTATAGCATGATACCATTTTGCAAGGCTTAAAAACATGAGAAATAAGATTATATATTTTGATGGATAGATACATATTGAGTGAAAAACTAAAGAAAGGCATGAGAATGAAAACCACTAAATTCAGAATAGTAATTACCTTGGGGAGGAGGCAGGAGAAAGAAATCAGGGGGCAGGGTGGACAGGGGACTTTAATTGCATTTTGTACTGTTTAACTACTTAAGCCAAATGGTGGGCATATAAGCAGGGATTGTATTACTCTTTTTTGCATATTTGTATGTCTGATATGTTTTATACTAAAAAATTAGTCCAAAGGACTGGTAAATCATCAGGGGGAATAGAAAAGAGAAGGGCTGTACAGAAGCTCCGAGTTTAGGAGCAAGTGGGTGGGAGGAGCACATCATTCTTGCTCTCTACCCAAGCGGGGCATCTGCCACTGTGCTTGACTGCCAATGTGCATAGAAAATGACGATGCTACACAAATGCTGAGCCCTTGGGGCTAGTGTTTCATTAGTAACTTGAACAGAAGTAAGCTCAGATGACAGTCCAGATCTTTCAATCCCACTTTAGAGACAAACTTTTCCTTGTTGGTTTTCTCTCGGGGTATAGCTGAGACTAGAACACAGAGCCCTGGGAACAAGGTCAGTCTATGCTAACACCATCATCATCAACCACAAACATTTCTCTGGTACAGCTGAAGGCTGGAACTAGAGCAAGAAAAAGAAAACTGGCATCCCTGATCCTTTGAATAAGAACCAGCCCCTGCTAAAGCTGTGAGTTATCAGCCATGATTATTCTTGGGTGTAATCAAGCTGCCGACATCCAGCTTGTCTAGCTAAAGTCACTTGCTATCCCACTGAGAGAATGAATGATGGAGGAGGTGAAGGAGTTGATTTTGGATCCAGGACTACTTTAAGGAGATGACTCAGGCAGCAGTCAAGGGCTGTGGGCACCTTAGGCCAGCATGAAGGTACTGAGTGCCCAGGGGACTTCAGAAGAGAATAAAGAAAGATAGGCAACAACCCAATCCAAAAATGGGCAGAAGACCTAAACAAGCAATTCTCCAGTGAAGACATACAGATGGCCAATAGGCACATGAAAAATGCTCAATATAGGTAATTATCAGAGAAATGCAAATCAAACAATAATGAAGTATCACTTCACACCAGTTAGAATGGCCATCAATCAAAAGTCCATGAAGAGAACCCTCCTGCACTGTTGGTGGGAGTGTAGTTTGGTGCAGCCACTATGGAGGACAGTATGGATATTCCTCAAAAAAACTAAAAATAAACTTACCCTATGATGCAGCAATCCCACTCCTGGGCTATATTGGAGGGAACTGTAATTTGAAAAGATACATGCACCCCAATGTTTATAGCAGCATTATTACAATAGCCAAGACATAGAAGTAACCTACATGTCCATGGACAGATGACTGGATAAAGAAGTTGAGGTATATTTATACAATTGAATATTCCTCAGCCATAATAAAGAAAATAATGCCATTTGCAGCAACATGGATAGATCTAGAGATGATCATGCTAAGTGAAGTAAGTCAGACAGAGATAGGCAAATATCATATGATATCATTCATATGTGGAATCGTAAAAAAAAAAAAAAAGGACACTGTGATCTCATCTACAAAATAGAAACAGACTTGCAGACTTAGTGAACAATTTTATGGTTACCAGAGAAAGGAGGTGGGAGAGGATAAGTTTGGGAGTTTGAGATTTACAAATGTTAGCCACTATATATAAAGATTTTTTAAAAGTATCTTTTGTATACTACAGGGAACTATGCTCAATATCTTGTAATAACCTTTAATGGAAAAAATATGAAAATGAATATATGTATGTATATGCATGACTGGGACATTGTGCTGTACACCAGAGATTGACACATTGTAACTGACTGTACTTCAATAAAAAAAAAAAAAAAAGAAAGAAAGGAAGGCAAAGAGCACCAAAACCAAACTCCATCTACTTCCTAATTTAGGCTCAAGTTTAGTCTTGCCTCCCACACTTTCCACCAGATACCAGTGGGAAATGCCTCCCAAGAAAGAAGAGTGTGTTTTGGCCCCTACTCCATCTTCCCCTGCTTGGAGTTCCAGGGTCTGGTGGCGGAGAGGTACAGTGTGCCAAAACCATCCATCCTGCTTCCATACCACATGACAGAGCTCCTCCCCTTCCCCATGCCCCAGACCTCCCCTTGAGAAAGGGAAACCCATTGCTGACATCTGTGGCCAGCACAGGCTCCAAGGCAATGCCTACAGAAACTTGGGGAGACCCACTTATAAATGGGGCCATTGTGTGAATCCTCCACAGTAAATTTGAATCCCAGATAGGTATCTCCTTGTTCAGGGAACAACACTCAATAACTGGACAGACAGTGAGGATAGAGATGGTAGAAGAGATTTAGAAGATTGAGTCAAGAAGTTTTGGCTACTGATATGGGGTGAAAAGGGAAAGTTGTGGAAGATGGAAGTTGAAGGATTGGCAGAACTTAGCCAATCAGTGGGTGCCATTCCCTGACAAGCTGGGCAGTGAAGAGGAAACAAATTTGGTGGGATAAGATGATTGTGATTTTCATTTTTTACTTGCTGTACAGGATGAGTTTAAGGCATTAAGGAGACAACTGAGTGGAGGTGTCCAAGATGTAGGTGGACACAGGTCTGTAATTCAGAGGAGAGCTCTGGGCTAGAGAAATATGCTGCTTCCTGGTAACAGTTCTTGTGGTGGGGAGGGCAAAAACTTCTGTGAAAAATGCCAGGATTCCAGTAGAAAATCAACACATTTGATTCAATTTCCAGTACGACATCATTGCTACCACAACTGCTGCACATTTTGTGCAAATTCAGGCACTGGAACTTACTGGAGAGAAATTCAACCAGACAAGATTTGCAAGGAAGACACCGTACTTTTATTAAATGAAGTTTATTCCCTCAACCACTTTGAACAGCTCTTCATCTGATTTTTCAAGACCAATCTTTTTAGACAAAAACATGTTTTGGTCAAGTCTTTAGACACTGGATTCGAAAAGGTTCTGTCACTGATGGGGCTGGGCAGGATAATCAGACAGCAATTTCCTTGGTCCTAGTTGAAAAATCATGATGAGTTGAGTAGAGGTGCTTTGACCAACTACATACAGAGCATAATTTTATGTCTAAGCTGCAGAGGACAGCACACATTTCCCATAAGAGGCACTCTAACTGCACAAAATAATGAACTGAGAGGAGGTGAGAGGCTGTTAACGGACTTACTAAAACCTTAGCAATAGCCAAGTGATGATGATTAGGGAGCACTGTAAGTCCACATGACTAAGTCTTTAGCATTCTGAATTCCTTAGAATAGCCCCTCCATCAACGCACTGAATTTTACTCCCCTTTTGTAAGTGACAGGAGTGCATTAAGAGGGAGCCTGTGTAAGTCAGAAAAGTTCTCCTCTCCCAGGTAGGCTCTGGTGGTGAGTCATTCAGGTGAAGACACATGATGCGGTCCCTGTTCCAAGAAAGATGCTTAAAGCCCTTTGATAAAGAGACCCTTCATCACCAGCCTCTCTCTCTCCATCCACTTCTAGAACCTGCCCATTAGGAAGAGACAGGGATGATCACTGAGATGAAGGCCTCTTCTGCAAAATGACTCACTCTCCCTGTGCAATAACACAGCAGGCCTCTAATGCCTGCTCGTTGGAGGACCCTGAGAGGTGAGTAAAAGGAATTCTCAGGGGGGCTTCGGGAACTATGAACAGCCATATGTCACATCATCAGTATCCAGTGAAGGAAACTTGGGGAAAATATGCTTTACCTGGCGTATTAGTTTTCTAGGGCTGTTGTTAAAAAAAAAAAAAAAAAAAGTACCACAAACTAGAAGGCATAAACAACACAGATTTTTTTTCTCTCTTGGTTCTGGAGGCTAGAAGTCCAAGATCAAGGTGTGGGCAGGGTGGGTTCATCCTGAGGGCTGTAGGGGCAGGATCTGTCCCAGGCCCCTTTCCTGGGCTTGTAGATGCTGTCTTCTCCCTGTGTATCTTCACATGTTGTTCTCTTTGTGTGCTTGTCTGTGTCTGTCCAATTTTCCCCTTTTATAAGATTAGGGCCCCCACTAATGACATAAATTTAACTTGATTACATCCATAAAAACACTATTTCCAAATAAGGTCACATTCTGAGGCACTAGGGGTTTGGATTTCAACACATCACTTTTTTTGGTTGGGGGCACAATTCAAACCTAAATAACTGTCAAGCATGTAATCTGGTCCTTGGGGGAAAGTACTGTTTCCACATTGCAGGGCCTGTTGCTGGTAAGATATTTTGAGGCTCTGACCCATGGATGAAGCCACAGGGTACCCCTAGAAACCATACAGTCTCACAAGGGACTGGTCCAAATTCACAAGTTACTGGCTTAGTTGAGGCCACAATTCAGTTTTTAGGATGTGCCAGAAGCTTGGGGAAGACAGCAAAAGGAGTATCTTCTCCTAAAGACTAACCCACAGGACGGAAGCCTCCCCAAAGTCTTGCTTTGATGGCAAGTGAGTAGCCCTCCTGACTACATGTCTCAATGATTTCCTGTCCTCCCCCATGTACTCTTCCCTGCCCTCATGCATTCCTGGTGTCCATGACACCTGACAGGGAGTTCAGGTGAAGTGGGTTCTTTCACCTATCCAAGTACATTTTAAATTCATTTCCAAACTAAAAGAGAGAAGACAGAAGGAGAAAATAAAGAGAAGTGGCTCAGCTCATTACAAAATGTGATTGAAAATTACAGTAACTTGGGCATATGCTAAGCTTTCTCTTTTAATAACAAAATGAAATATCAAATTTAGTGCTCAAGCTTCATGCAGTTTTCTCTTTCTGAGGTCTACAGACCTTCTGTTACCCTTTTTTCCCCTTTGCTTAAAAATTGTGGCAAAGTACACATAACATTAAAACTTCAGTGGCATTAAGTACATTCACACTGTTGGGCAGCCATGGGCACCATCCATCTCCAGAACTTTCCTCATTTTCCCAAAATGAAAATCCATCCCTATTGAACAACTCCCCATTTCCCCTCCCTACATCCCCTGGTACCCACCATCCTACTTTCTGTGTCTATGCATTTACTACTCTAGGACCCTCGTATAAGAGAAATCATACAATATTTATCCTTTTGTGACTGGCTTATTTCACTGAGCATAATGCCCTCAAGGTTCATCTATGTTTTAGCAGGTGTCAGACTTTCCTTCCATTTACTTCTCTCATGAGACGTATAGCTTTGGAAATTCAGCCACTGAATTGTTTTCAATTGGGAGGGGCCGTTAGGACCAAGTGATAGAAAGTGATAATGTTTGTAAGCAAATCCTGAGCTCAGTGAGCAAGATTTGGAGAAATAGATATAGAAGAACAGAGAGGCGGTGAGTTCAGGTGGCCTTCCCTGCCCATACACTCGAGTTTGTGCAGGGCATAAGCCTGAACCTGCAGGGCAGGACATTTTGCCAGCAGCTTTATTTATTCACTCCAACTCAACACGCATTTATTGAGTGCTAACACAGAAAGCATCCTAGGCCATGCAGAGAGAACTTCAGTGGCTCAGAGAAGGCCAGTGCAGTGAGCTCATGAACAGAAGGCAGGAAAGGGAAGGGAGGCACTAAAGACATCTGTCAATTTGGCCTTTGCTCCTTGTGTACACGTGGCCCCCTCGCCTCAGTCCCTGTCACCATACCTGAGGAAACAGTACCACCAGCCACTTTGGCCCCTGCAAAGCCAACTGTAGGAAATTGACTGCTTGAAGTCTTATTCATTCACCCACTGCCTCATTCCAAAAAAGATTTAAGGGGGCTAATGCAGTTCATTGAACCTTTAAGTTTCTGATTCCAGAACTTCCCAACCAGTGAGCTACAAATTAGTCACAGGCTTGCCTAGACATTGGTGCCCTCAGCCTTTCTGTTGGCTGACAGGCACTGGGTAAGGGGTTCAACCTGTAAGGAAGGACATCTCAAACTGGGAACATCCTTCTTTGTATAATTCCAGTGGGCCGTACAATATTATCATTTTCTAAGTAAGTCTTTATGTGAAAAGTAATTGGGAAGCCCTGGACTATATGTTGCCCTTGCCTCCTCTGACCATGTCAACCTTATCTGTTCCAATCTCCTCTGTGCATTTCTCCTCTGTCATTTCCAGCCCAGTACTCAGGACACATGGATGTCCCCCTTCTCAGGGTTCACATGAAAAGATACCCATTAGGTGCCTTATTCTTTTTTTTTTAACATTTTTTATTGATTTATAATCATTTTACAATGTTGTGTCGAATTCCAGTGTTCAGCACAATTTTTCAGTCATTCATGGACATATACACACTCATTGTCACATTTTTTTCTCTGTGAGTTATCATAACATTTTGTGTATATTTCCCTGTGCTATACAGTGTAATCTTGTTTATCTATTCTACAATTTTGAAATCCCAGTCTATCCCTTCCCACCCTCCACCCCCCTGGTAACCACAAGTCTGTATTCTCTGTCTGTGAGTCTATTTCTGTCCTGTATTTACACTTTGTTTTTGTTTGTTTGTTTGTTTTTGTTTTTGTTTTTTAGATTCCACATATGAGCGATCTCATATGGTATTTTTTTCTCTTTCTGGCTTACTTCACTTAGAATGACATTCTCCAGGAGCATCCATGTTGCTGCAAATGGCATTATGTTGTCGGTTTTTATGGCCAAATAGTATTCCGTTGTATAAATATACCACTTCTTCTTTATCCAGTCACCTGTTGACAGACATTTAGGCTGTTTCCATGTTTTGGCTATTGTAAATAGTGCTGCTATGAACATCGGGGTGCAGGTGTCATCCTGAAGTAGATTTCCTTCTGGATACAAGCCCAGGAGTGGGATTCCTGGGTCATATGGTAAGTCTATTCCTAGTCTTTTGAGGAATCTCCACAATGTTTTCCATAGTGGCTGCACCAAACTGCATTCCCACCAGCAGTGTAGGAGGGTTCCCCTTTCTCCACAGCCTCTCCAGCATTTGTCATTTGTGGATTTTTGAATGACGACCATTCTGACTGGTGTGAGGTGATACCTCATTGTAGTTTTGATTTGCATTTCTCTGATAATTAGTGATATTGAGCATTTTCTCATGTGCTTTTTGATCATTTGTATGTCTTCCTTGGAGAATTGCTTGTTTAGGTCTTCTGCCCATTTTTGGATTGGGTTGTTTATTTTTTTCTTATTGAGTCGTATGAGCTGCTTATATATTCTGGAGATCAAGCCTTTGTCGGTTTCACTTGCAAAAATTTTCTCCCATTCCGTAGGTTTTCTTCTTGTTTTACTTCTGGTTTCCTTTGCTGTGCATCAAAGACCTAGAATTGCCAAAGCATTACTGAAGAGAAAGAAAGAGGCTGGAGGAATAACTCTCCCAGACTTCAGACAATACTATAGAGCTACAGTCATCAAGACAGCATGGTATTGGTACAAAAACACACATATGGACCAATGGAACAGAATAGAGAGCCCAGAAATGAACCCACAAACTTTTGGTCAACTCATCTTCGACAAAGGAGGCAAGAATATACAATGGAATAAAGACAGTCTCTTCAGCAAATGGTGTTGGGAAAACTGGACAGCAGCATGTAAAGCAATGAAGCTAGAACACTCCCTTACACCATATACAAAAATGAACTCAAACTGGATCAAAGACTTAAACATAAGACAAGATACAATAAACCTCCTAGAGGAAAACATAGGCAAAACATTATCTGACATACATTTCAAAAATTTTCTCCTAGAAGAAATAAAAGCAAGAATGAACAAATGGGACATAATGAAACTTTGGTGCCTTATTCTGATTGTTGGTACTATACCACATACAGAGGTGAACGGGAGAAGAGAGATAATCACCACTTACTCAGTGCATGCTAAGTGCAGAAACTTTACATACATACTCTCACATCATCCTTACCACAGTGGCCACTATTATTAACCACAACTGACAGATGAGAAAACTAAGGCTCAGAAAAGTTAGAATAAATCACCCAGGTTTGTGACTATGACATGGTAGAGGCAGGATTGGAACTCAGGGAGCTCTTCCTCCAAAGCCTACACTTTCTTCAAGTCAGACTTGACCGTAGAACTCATCATGTCTTCTGGGTTATCTCCTATTACCAGACTGAGCATCACTTCCACATTGTCTAACAGCTCCAGAGCACATATTAGGCAATTCCAGAATGCTTCTTGACCGAGTGCCTTCCCTGGGTCTGAAGTGTGCCGTATTGTTTGTGACATGAAACCAATGAGATTCAACAGCAGCCCAGGCTCCTCACTGACATATATGGATTGATGTAACCTAGTTCAGTCATGTCTGTACTTTTCTCATTGGCTTTGATGTCTTCCAAAGGCAAGCAAAGAGTTCCAAAAACTAAAAACTGAAAAATTAACCTACTTGAAAAGTTGAAAGTTAGTACACCATAATTAGATGTGTCCAAATGATTTTAGCCCATTTAGTCTTGTGGATCTATAATCACTTTCAAGTTACCATAATGACATTATTTTCCAATCCATTTTTGCATACTTTTAAATGATTTCCACTTAGCTCAAAATCTGTTGATCCATTAGGAACTTTTAAACTTTCCATGACAGCATAGTACATGGGTACAGCCTTACGTTCTCCCAGCACTAGAAATAATATATTGATTTCGAAATATCACCTTGGCAGAAATCGACTGACAAGCCTTAAATCAAAACCTCTCATAAAGCATACTGTCGATGACTAAAGCACTTACCATCTGAAATAAATACTTGAACTCCGTGTGAAATTAGAAGAGTCAACCCCGTCTTGAGACCACTGATATTCAGAAAATCTTTTACAAAGTACTTCACTAATTCAAAAAAATTATTCCTGGGATCCTTTATCATAACAGCCTTATCAATACTGCTCAAGAGGAGGCAAGGTGGGGCTGTGAGTAGGACTCCCTGGGTAACATGGCATCAGGTAACTTCTCCTTAGCCCACCTCTCAGTCTACAAAATGAGGGGGCAGTGGACAAGTCAATCCTAGATTCTATTAGAATCTAAAATTGCTCTTTTTATTATTATTAGTTTCAAGAGTATTGTAATCAAGACAAGTGGTCCTCTAATTTTTGTGTTCATAGCCTACATTTGATTATTACCAGTGTGTGTGTGTGTGTGTGTGTGTGTGTGTGTGTGTGTGTGTGTCACATCCTAGGGGATTAGAACACTCAATGCAATACCAAACAAGCAAGCAAAAGTTACAGCACACCAAACTTCACTGTAGCAATGCCTCTCTGTCTATAAAAGTATCTCCAGTCATCACTCTAGACACTTGGTGACCCTTTATCCCTGCATCACTGTGAAAACTGTTGGGTACCCTCCACAGAGTCCATGTACTTAGAAAGCAAAGTTCTTGCATGTACCAGAAACTACTCTGCTTTTCTTTGGTTCATGTCTGATGTTACACTACAGGTGACTCACCTTTGCTTTGAAGCAAATTGTATACCTTCTCCCAACCCTGTTCATTAAGCGCAAGGGTGAGAGAGTAGAAGAGGGAATCAGAGACATAGCAGGAGATGGCAGCAGGGTGACTGAGAGGAAGATTATATAGGACTTTGGGTTTTACTATAAGTGAGTTTTGAGCAGAAGAGGGAAATGCTTTAGATTTTACTTTTAGAACATCAGTCTGGCAACGGGGCAGAGAATAGTTGCAAGGGGATGAAAGTACAGGCAGGAAGAGCAGGCAGGAAGCTTCTACATGATGCCAGCAAGAGATGATGATGATTAGCAGGGCCGGGGTGGACTCAGTGATGGTAGTGAGAAGCGGCTATATTTAGAATGAAATAAGGACAGACACTGTTGATGGATTGGACATGGGGTAGGAGAAAGTGATATCAAGTTAAAAACCAAGATTTTGGCCTGAGCAACTGCTATTTACTGAGATGTAGAAGTTGGCAAGAGGAGCACGTTGAAGGAAGATTAGGGGTTTGATTTGCGATGTCTAGTCCACACCCCAGTGACTCTGCGAAGTTTACAGTTGGGTGTACAAGTCTGGGGCTCAAGGGAGAGGCCTGGGCTGGAAATGTGAATCTGGGAGGAGCACTTGCATGGTTTTGAAAGCTATGATTTCGAAGATGAACAGAAAGGCAATGAGTGTTAGGGAGGGAATTAAGATGCCTGAAGAATGAATCCTGTGGCCCTCTAACCTTAAGGTGAGAAGAGGAGGAACTGTCAAAACAGAGGGAGAAGCAGCAGCCAGTGTAGTAAGAGGAAATTCAGGAGACTATCGAGTCCCAGAAGCTGAGGAAGAAAATACAACCTGTTTATTTCAAAGATTTGGCTGACATACACTGCCAAAACAGAGGACAGGACTCAGCTGTGGGAAAAAAATCTTTCATAATGAACGAACTTTGGTGGCACTACAATTGATCCATGAATTCTAAGGAAGACAGCTGTCCTGCCACGATCCAAGCTAGTTCTGCTGCCGCCCCTGGCTCTTTCTCACCACTGAGTACTCATGGAAGCACTAGAAAGCTGGGAAGGGATTTTATTTTATTTGTTTTAGGGAGCTTTTAATTTTTTTATTATCAGTTACAATGTGTCAATTTCTGGGGTACAGCATAATGCCCCAGTCATGCATATATATACATGACTTTTTCATTAAAGTTTATTATAAGACATTGAATATAGTTCCCTGTGCTATACAGAAGAAATTTGGTTTTTATCTATTTTTATATATAGTGGTTAACATTTGCAAATCTCAAACTCCCAAATTTATCCCTTCCTACCCGCTTTCCCTGGGAACCATGAGATTCTTTACTATGTCTGTGAGTCTGTTTCTGTTTTGTAGATGAGTTCATTAGTGTCCTCTTTTTTTTTTAATTCCACATATGAGTGATATCATATATATATTATTATATCATATATATATTATATGATATATATATATATCAAGATATCCATGCCCCTCTATCCACCTTCAGGATAGAAGTCCTGCTCCTTCCTGTAACAGAGTTCTCATGTCTTGGTCATGGAACTAGAGGTGATTTGAATTCTTCCTTTCTGCTTATTGCTATTTTTAAAGACTTCCTCCACAAACTTCCTCCTAAATTTTATCTCTAAATCCTTGCTATTCGAGGTGTGGTTCCCAGATCAGTAGCATCAGCATCACCAGGGAACTTCAGGCCTGACCCCAGACCTACTGAATTGACATTTTAAGTAGATTTCCAGGAAATCCTTATGAACACAGATTGAGAAGCACTGGTCTAGCTTCCTGGCACTCCTGCCTCCCTCATTCCTCTCATCTATATCCTATGACTTCTCCACACATCCCATGATGCTCCTCTGCCTAAAATCTCATGTCCTCTCCCCAGTATCCAACCTTGCCTGGTGCCTTTGTGCTTTATCTCCGGAAAATAAATACTGAGGGAAAATAAGATCTTAAAATCAATAGAAAAAAGACTCTAAAATATGACATAAACTAGAAAAGGAAAATAAAATTGTCAATAGACATTTGAAAAAATGTAAACCTCATGAAAACTCAAAGAAAAAAAAACACAGCAAAAGTGATATACTGCATGTTATTTATTGCTGTATAATATATTACTCCCAAACTGACTGGCTTACAGAAACAATCAGTATTCATTATCTCACTGTCTCTGTGGGTCAGGATTTTGAGGGTGGCTCACCTGCATGGTTCTGGCTCAGGGTCTCTGGGGCTGCATTTTAAGGCTTGAATGAAACTGGAGGACCTGCTTCCAAGGTGATTAGCTCACATGGCTGGCATGTTGGGCTGGCAGCTGGCAGGAGACCTCAGTTCCATATCATATGGCCCTCTCATAGGGCTGCTTGAGCATCCTCGTGACATGGTGTTGCCTTCCCCCAGAATAGGTAACCCGAGAGAGCAAGGCAGAAGTGGCAATGTTGTTTATGACCTAATCTCAGAATTACATATCAGAATGGAATAGTATGCAGCCTTAAAGAAGGAAATCCTGCCATTTGTGACAACATGGATGAAGCTGGAAGGCAGTATGCTAAGTGAAATAAGCAAGACACAGAAAGACAAATACTGCATGATATCACTTACATGTGGACTCTTAAATGGCTGAATTTATAGTAGCAGAGATAAGAATGGTGGCTGCCAGGAACCAGTGGGGAGGGTTTGGGAAATGGGGAGATGTTGTCAAAGGGTACGAACTCTATTATGCAAGATGAACAAATTCTATAGATCTAATGTACATCAATGTGACTATAGGTAACAATACTATATTGTATATTTGAAACTTGCTTAAGAAGGTAGATCTTAAATGATCTCAGCCACACACACACACACACACACACACACACACGGTAACTATGTGAGGTGATGGAGGTGTTAATTAGCTTGATTGTGTGTGTATATATATACATATATATATAACAAAATATCAAATTGTACACCTTAAAGATAATGCAGTTTTTAATCTGTTAATTATATCTAAACACAGCTAGAAAAAAAAGAAAGAAAAATATTCTAAAATTAATTTAATTAAACTTAATTAAAAGAAGCACTACATACCTGACCTCTGCAATATCCCATTGGTCTTATAGGACAGCTCTATTTATGAGAGGGGACCACACAAAGGTGTGAATATCAAGCAGTGAGGACCATTGGGACTCTCTTAGAAGCCGGCTACCAGAGATATTTTTATCTGGTTAATACTTTGAAGTAACTTGGTATCAGCAAGAGTGGGAGAAAATGGAAACTCCCACACACTGTTGGTTGTTATTTAGCCTTAAAATGTGCATAACCTCTGACCCAGCAATTTTCTAGGAATCTGTCCTAAGGAAATGATTATAGATGTGTAAGAAAACTTAAGTGTAAGGATATTCATCACAGTTAATAATAGTAAAAAAATTTGTAACAATTTAATTTCCATAACAGTGAATTGGTTAAGTCAACTAGGATACTTCATACAATGAAATATTATGTAGAAGACTATTTAATGACATGAAAAAAATTCATTGTGTATTGTTAGGCTTTTTATAAGGAAGCAATATACAATCTGAGTCACAAGCAGTCACTATATGAGAAAAAATTTTAATGGAAGTACTGGGGATTGAATCCTGAACCTCATGCATGCTATGCATGCTCTCTACCACTGAGCTATACCCTCCCCACCAAGAACATTTTTAAAGCATTTGTGGAACATACACAGGTAGACAATAGACTGAAAGATATCGGTTATCTCTGGGGGTGGTTTTACAATAATTTTTTTCTTGCTTTTTGAAAGTAGTAATTGCTTTCTACAATGAATACATATCCTCTGATTATAAGAAACATGATGCATTTTTTAAATTTTTTAAATATTTTTTCAGATTCTCTTCCATTATATATTATTATAAGAAATTGAATATGGTTCCCTGTGCTCTACAGTAGGTATATTTTAAATTTTACAAAAGACTCATCCAGGCCTCACTTCCTCCCAGATGCTTCCTCAAGCTCTGATTTTACAGCTCTTGCCCTCTGGCCCGAGTTGGCTGTTTCCTTCTCGTGTGCCCAGAGCACCCTGTCCAGCCCTCTTTTGGTGCGCTTTTCACGTATTATTGGCCTGCTACCCTCAGATGGCACCATGTCTTATCCGTCTCAATATGGATGTTGCCACGTACAGGGCCTGGTAAACCACAGGCATTCAGTGTGGTTTGTTGAATGCAAGCGAATGGCATTGCTCACCTACAGCCAAGCCCGCTGCTGTGTTTGGGTTTGGTCCTCTTACTACTCTGCGAGGCTGTCCTGGGAGGAGCAAGGGTATTGTGGATGGTGTGGGTGAGTCTACTGTGCCTGTGGCCCAGAACCTGGCACCTTTCTTTGGAATGGCTCCAGAATCAAGGAGTGGAGAAGCCGTGGCACACTACCTATTAATGTTTCTTTTATGGGGAGAACTGAACTGGTGGGCTGTTATTAACCATGCTGTCTGGTTTCAAGACAGTAGACTGACCAACAAATTGAAATTGCACTTTGTTTTGATAGCCTTTCATTCTGTCCCAGGTTTCAGCAATTAAACGATGGCAGGCCAAGCTCTTGAGTTGAAGCACAGATCAACTGAATTCAATTAATAATGTCTCAGAAATGTACTAAAAATAGCACATAAGCCAGTATCTAAGTTGGCTTCTTTACCCTCACCCATACACAGATCAGATAATGCTGTATATACAGACTCTGAAATATGACTGCCCAACTCTGCCAAGGCTTCTACATTCCAAACAGTTAGGAGCAATTTAATCTATACGACAAGCATTTGGGACAAGAACATATGGCAAAGTTGAGTTATAAATGTTCTTTCCTTCCTAAAAAAAAGTAGGGACCTTTTAATTGGGTCTTGAATTATGTTTATATTACCAAAAGGGAAATTTTATTATTAATGAGGAAGCATGTTTCAAGCTCCTAAGCTGCCTTTTGAGAATAAATGTCACGAAATTAATCAAGGACAAAAGGACCACAAATTAGTCATGCCTAAGACTCAATTCTGACTGGATCCACATTAACAGCAGAGCAAGGAAATTTCTTAACATCTAAAATGTGGGGCCAGTAACTGTAGCAGTGCCCTTCGGTGGCCAGGCAAACATTCCTCAGGCAGAGGGGCCAAGAAAATAGGGGAGCATGAGGAGAGAGGCACAACTCGGTTCAGGAGCTCTGCCTGGGTGCATAGGGCTGGCTTGGTGGGCTCAGCTCCACTGTGACTCTTGTTTGCCTGGGTGAGCTCAATCCTGTCCTGGGCCGCTCGGAGACTTTGAGCCCTCCATCACCAGAGGAGTCTGGAATGGACTGGATTTATTTCCAAGCTCCTCAAGTCCAGAAGCTTCTTGGAAAGGTGCTCATGGGCTGTAGGTATGGGTATATTAGGTGTGAGAGAACATCCCTCAGCCCCCTAATACACACACACACGTGCATGCACTTCAGCCAGGGTAGCTGTGCTCACAAAACTTTCCCATTATGACCCTCCACATTAAATTTTGGTAGGAAAAGATTTTTTTTTTAAAGGAAGAATGTTAAGAAACTTCTGGATTCATCAAGCTCTAAGACTCTATGATCTCCACAGCAGCTTTGTTGGTTCCACACTCAGATAAGAAGTCAGCAAAACTATGGTCAGCTAATAAGAATTTGGATGGCAAATGGTTTTGTTTGTTTTTTGATTTTGATTTTGATTTTTGGTCTTGTTTGTTTATCTGTGTTTCTTTTCCCAATTGCCAGTTGCCTCCCAGGCTCCCTTGTACAGAACCAAAACAAACTGCTCAGGTAAATGACAGACTGACATTTTCATATTTCTGATTCACTTAATGTTAGTCACATTTTTCCTCATTGGGAAGAGCCACATTTTCATGACAAGCGCTTCATATTAATTTGAAAAGTGGATTTAGTATGTCATAATTTCTCATTTTGTTCAGTCCTGAAGCAAATAAGTCATTCCCTGAAGAGAAGGAGGATGTATTCATAATAAGCAGATTAATAAAAGATTAAGGAATAATGAGGGGGTAGTTATTATATTATGAATCATTCTTTTATTTGATGTTTCTAGGTACTTGCGAAGAAAAATGTTGGTCTTTGAAAGATAAGAAGGTCTTTTTGAAACAGACTCACAGACATAAAAAACAAACTTATAGTTACCAGGGGGCAAGGGGGTGGGAAGGATAAATTGGGAGTTTCGGACTTGCAGATACTAACTACTATACATAAAATAGATAAACAACAAGGTCCTACTGTATAGCACAGAGAACTGTATTCAATATCTTATAATAGCCTTTAATGAAAAAGAATATGAAAAGGAATATATATGTATAACTGAGTCACAATGCTGTACACCAGAAACTAACACAACATTGTAAATCAACTATATTTCAACTTAAAAAAAAGATCTTTCTGAAACTTTTGTAGATAATCCCTAGTATTGGGCAGCAGGTATGTACTCTGACTTGGCCTGAGGTTGTAGTGAGGCTCACTCGCTTGGGAAGAAATGCTTTCTGTGGATACAGAAAATGTTGGGTTTCTTTTAGAACCTGCTTCAGCAGTGACCAGTGGAAATTACAAAAAAAAAAAAAAAAAAAAAAAAAAAAAGTTTTCTGCTCCTCATCTGGGTGTTCAGCCTGGTCAAGTTCTGGGATTTGGATGTGTTTGTCAGTCCCCAGGCCGGCAGTTAGTTAATGTTGTCAGCAAGCTGTGCTGTGGCTGGAAGGCAAAGGAGATACGTGCAGACTCCAAGGTGGTTCTATTAGAGACTCACATTCTTAAATTGCAGTTCTTTTCTGCAGAATGGAGCCTTTGAGTGAAATATGTGATTTCACAATGTGGACCATGCTAACAATAGGAGTGGATTTTCATTTTGTTTGGGTACATTTTCCAAAATCAATTTTAAGATAAGCACCATTAATCAGCAAATAGGAGTAATAATCCAAATCAGGGCAGCCTGACTCCCCTCATGCAGCCTGCAAAACAACCTGCAGGCCGGTATACGGCACGCAGGCCTTGCCCCCGTCCACCCAGGAGGACATTAAGGCACAGTGATGATGGGAATTAGCTAAAAGTGTCCCTCAAAACTTGTGAGATTCTTTCCCTAATGTTATTGCTTTTCCATCCTCTTAAAAAATGGAAAAAATAAAAGTGGGCCCAAATCATCTCCATCTAGTTTCAGTCTCTGGGTGCTATCAACTCTTTGCATTTCTGAAAATCAAAGAGAAATAATCTCTAAGCAGGAGTTCGTTAATGCCATTCACTTGATAAAACAAACTGAGCAACCTGTCCCCACCCCCATAAATCACCTGGCCACCGTCTCTGTCGGTCTTCCTTCCCTGTCTATCAGTGAATTGCTAGCAAATTCTCTGCAGGAAGGAACAGACTATGTCTCAACAAAAAGCAAAAAAAAAAACAAAAACAAAAACAAAAAACGGTTGTGTTTCAGCTGTTGGCATTAAAAGCCAATGTGTGTGTTGGTGGGGGACCTCTGGGAATGGTGGGACAGTTAGAAGGGAAATGGCAGTATATTTCAGCAAACCTGCCTTGCTGGCTTTTGGGAAAAACAGACAGAAAAAGCAAAAAGGCTGTTTGGACAGTCTCCAGACCCACACGACCACCAGAAGTAGCAGCAGGTCAAATGCCCACTTGGCCCATAGGTCAAAGAACACAGGTTTGTAGCTAAGCCACAATGTTCACATAGAATGCAGGCTCCAAGTCCTCCTTAGTTCAAAGCCAGCCTTCAAAAGTCCACATAAAGGTACCTCGAACCCCTTGCACTGCTCTGCCTTCCACCCTCCTCTTTCAAGTACGAGCTCATTCATGCGATCATTCCTCCTCTTCCTAATCCCTGTAGGCGGGCATCCAGCAAACATTCATTACAAGTCTGTTGTGTGCTAGGTGTTCTGTTTCCAAATGCTGAGAAGTTTCTAATTATAAAATAAAAAAGTGATTGTCAAAACAATGCTTTCTTGTTCAGGAGATTGTTTCTACTCAGGATGCACCACCATCCTAACCCACCTTACTACCGAAACGTACCTTGCCCTGCTTACTCTCCCATGGTTCAGATAGGCTGGGTTCCTTCGTCTTCCTTCAATATGCCAACACCACACACTGTTAAATAAAAAATCCTTTATCCCCCGCCCCACCACCACCACCAAGCAGCCTTCTCTGTCAGGTGATCACATCCATGCTTCAAGATGCTCACTGCCAACGACCTATGGAATGGGAGAAAATATTTGCAAAAGATGAGACTAACAAGGGCTTAATTTCCAGAATATACAAGCAGCTCATACAACTTACTAAGAAAAAACAAGCAACCCAATCCAAAAATAGGCAGAAGATCTAAACAAGCAATTCTCCAATGAACATATACAAATGGCCAATAGGCACATGAAAAAATGCTCAGTATCACTAATTATCAGAGAAATGCAAATCACAACTACAATGAGGTATCACCATACCAGTAAGTCAGAATGGCCATCATTCAAAAGTCCACAAACTATAAATGCCGGAGAGGGTGTGGAGAAAAGGGAACCCTCCTACACTGCTGGTGGGAATGCAGTTTGGTGCAGCGACTATGGAAAACAGGATGGAGATTCCTCAAAAGACTAGGAATAGACTTAACCATATGATTCAGGAATCCTGCTCCTGGGCATATATCCAGAACGAAGCCTACTTCAAAAAGACACCTGCACCCCAATGTTCATAGCAGCACTATTTACAATAGCCAAGACATGGAAACAGCCTAAATGTCCATCAACAGATGACTGGATAAAGATGTGGTATATTTATACAATGGAATACTATTCAGCCATAAAAATGAATAAAATAATGCCATTTGCAGCAACATGGATGCTCCTGGAGAATGTCATTCTAAGAGAAGTGAGCCAAAAAGAGAAAGAAAAATTCCATATGATATCACTTATATGTGGAACCTAAAAAAAAAAAAAAGACAAATGAACTTATTTGTAAAACAGAAACAGACTCAGACACAGAAAACAAACTTGTGGTTACCAGGGGGAGAAGGGGGTAGGAAGGGATAAATTGGGAGTTCGAGATTTGCAAATACTAACTAATATGTATAAAATAGATAAACAACAAGCACATACTGTATAGCATAGGGAACTATATTCAATATCTTGTAGTAACTTATGGTGAAAAAGATTATGAAGTATGTTCATGTATGACTGAAGCATTATGCTGTACATCAGAAATTGACACAACATTGTAAACGGACTATACTTCATATATATATATATATATATATATACACACACATATACACACACATATACACACACACACACAAAATTATAAAGAAGCAGCAGTTCACTGCCACCCAAGCCAGATGGGACCAACACTGGGCATCTCAGCAGATCAGAAACTGTTTCCTCATACTGAGCCAAAATTTACCTTCCCTGAACCATTTACACAACCCAGGACATGAAGATGCTGCTTATCAATACTGCTATCAATAAGAATGTTTCATACTAAAAGAACCATGGCAGGTTTCTCCCCTGGAACTCCACATCCCAGAAAAGTTGTCGAAGAAGTCAGCAAGGGAAAGTTCCTCTGTTTGTGTGTTTGTTTTCCATGTTCTTTCTTTCTTTTCCTTTCTCTGTAACTCACATTTAAATTACTTGCTGGGGGAGGAATACAAATGAGACTCAGTCGGACCTCATGAGTCATCATTTCAGGGGGAAACAAAGCAGTCTTGCTTCAAAAAGCAATTTAATTTTGTTATGTACTGTGGAAATAAGCTTTTAGAGATGATTCAAAACACTTACGTGAAATTGTCTAAAAATAAGTGAACAACGCAAATTACTGTCTGTTCACTGTGGAAATATTAAAATAATTGGAAGATATTTTAAAATGTAAAATAACATAAAGCTTGCATGTAATATTAAAAAGAGAAAAACCAAAGTGGATTCTTAGCTGAGTGAACGTCAGTGGTAAACAAAAGCAATCATGTCACCCACAAAAGACAAGACTCAGCCCTGTTCTGACCTGGGAGGAGAGGACACAGCTTCCATTCCAGCCTTTGGAGTTCCCCTCTCCGCATCCCAGTTTCTCTCCTGGAAAATGGAGATGAATCCTGTCATACCAACTTCTGTTGCTACAAAAGACTTGCATGTCCTCTAAGTGGCAGGTAGCGTAAATAATAAGTCACTTGCCCAAGTTGTCTTCTGAGAACTTGGAGTCAGCTGTGTCTAGTTCAAGCTCAGTTGGTTAAGATTGGGTAGGACCACTGACCCTCATGCGGAGACCTTTTGATATCAGAGAGCTGAAAACTCCACCCTCAGATCATGCTAAGCACCTCCATTTTTAAACACGCAGAGGCAACCTGCCCAGAGCAACGATTACTGTGCTTTTTTCCAATCACCCTTCCCCACACTCCCCAGGCCTCAGACCACCCCACTTCTTTATTCTGTATGCCATAAATACCCCAGCCTCTTGCCTTCCAGGAGGCAGATCTTAGACTTCTCCCATCTCCTCACTTGGCTGCCTTGCAAATAAACTTTCTTTGTTGCAAAGCTCTGTGGCTCAGCATTTCGGCTTGCTGCGCATCTGGGCGAAATGAACCTGCTTTGATAAAACTCTGTTTCTTCAGAGTAGAAAAATATCACTCTGAGTTATAGTTCTTTTAAGCAAAAACACTGTCTCTGCTTTATTTTCTCCCTTCTCTACTAGTGAGGACGTTGAAACTTGTTCCTCACCTCTACACCAAAACTGCAACTGCCCTATCTCCTGGAATGAGAGTTCTCCCAGTTGTCCAAGCCAGAAACCTTGGAGTCCTGCTTGATTCAATTATTTCCCCCAACATCCAGTCCATTGGCTTGCCCTTCAAAATATATCCAGAATCCAACCATATACTCCATGAAAGTTCCTTGGTCCGAGACCCCATTAGTTTATCATTTCACTCCCAGATGACTGTCCTGGCCACTGGCCTTCGAAGTGGTATCCCCACATCACCTCTTTTTTTTAATATAGGAAACAGAAAATCTTTATTTTTTATTTATCTTTCACTGCACGTATGTTTTTAAATTTACACATATGTACTGTTCATTGTTTCTAAGAACAGTTTAGAGCTTTGGCTTTCTAAATTTATATAGTTATCAAAGGAATAAAGCCAACCACAAAATAAGAATCAACAGAATGCAGTAATCCAATCATAAAGGATAGTCAAATGTGCTTACACATACTGAAGACATCATCTAGGTTATAAATAATAAGTAGTTCATTTGTGTCCCTTTTTTTAGATTCCACATATAAGTGATAGCATATGGAATTTTTCTTTCTCTTTCTGGCCCAGTTCACTTAAAATGATGACTTCTGGGTCCATCCACGTTGCTGCAAATGGCATTATTTTATTCGTTTTTATGGCTGAATAGTATTCCATCATGTAAGTATACCACATCTTCTTTATCCAGTCATCTGTTGATGGACATTTAGGTTGTTTCCATGTCTTGGCTATTGTAAACAGTGATGCTATGAACATTGAGGTGCAGGTGTCTTTTTGAATTAAGTTTCCCTCTGGATATAAGCCCAGGAGTGGGATTACTGGATCATATGGTAAGTCTATTTTTAGTTTTTTAAGGAACCTCCATACTGTCCTCCATAGTGGCTACATCAATTAACATTCCCACCAACAGTATAGGAGGGTTCCCTGTTCTCCATACCCTCTCCAGCATGTGTCATTTGTGGACTTTTGAATGATGGCCATTCTGGCTGGTGTGAGGTGATACCTCATTGTAGTTTTGATTTGCATTTCTCTGACAGTTAGCGATGCTGTTATCGTACAATATTTCAAACACATTAAATATTTCCCCACATCCCCTCTTGTCCCTTCCAATCCAATCTTTTCATTTTTAAATTTATACTTGGAGCAGGTACTGTTGCCTATCCATTTGCTACCCTATCCTTTTCCTCCCTCCTAACTGAAGACTTCCCTGCTCTCAGAAAATCTTAATACTCCTTCCCTTAGCCACAGGATGGCCATGAGGCCCACTTCTGCCCAGTGGGATCTAAGGTGGATCTGCTAAAATGTTTCTGGGAAAGAATATCCTCCCTGTTAAAAAGTGAGACACACATGAGGCAACTCCTCCACCCTGGAACCCTCCTCAACCCACCTCAACCAGTGGACATTATCATGTGATACATAATGCTTAGAGCTATGGCAGCCATGCAGATAGAGAACCACCTGGAGCTCCAATGTCATCACACTACTGAATTAACTAATCCTGCAACCATGTAAGTTTGGACACTTTGGTTAAATGACAGGAGTCTGCAGGCTCTTAAAGGGCCAGACAGTAGACACTTTAGGCTTTGCAGTCCATCTCTGTCTCAACTCAGCTCTGCCCTTCCTGTGCAAGAGCAGCCACAGCCAACACTTGAAAGAATGGGCATGGCTGTGGGCCAATAAAACTTTACTGATGGACACTGAAGTTGGAATTTCTTATAATGTTCATATATCCCAGAATATTCTTCTTTTGAATTTTTTCAACCATTTAAAAATGTAAAAAACATTCTCAGCTCATGGGTCATATAAAAACAGGAGCGGGCCAGATTTGGTCCACAGCAAGCTATAGTTTGTCAACCCTTGATGGGGTAATTAGAAATCTATCCTTAGGCCTCTTTCTTACTCTCTTACTTGCAGCCAAGAGTACATTAACTGATACAACAGTATTTTTCTTTTCTGTTTTCTACTTATTTTTTAACATTTTTATTGAGTTAAAGTCATTTTACAATATTGTGTCAAATTCCATTGTAAAGCACAAATTTTCAGTTACACATGAACATACATATATTCATTGTCACATTTTTTTTCACTGTGAGCTACCATTAGATCCTGTATATATTCCCCTGTGCTATACGGTATAATCTCGTTTATCTATTCTGCATATGCCTGTCAGTATCTACAGATTTTGAAATCCCAGTCTGTACTTATATTTTCTTTAATGCAGGTACTGGGGATTGAACCCAGGACCTTGTGCATGCTAAGCACGTGCTCTAGTACTTGAGCTATACCCTCCCCCTTTTTTCTACTTTAAATTTTATTTTAAAATATTTCAAAGACACTAAAAAGTACAGAAAATAATCCAACAGACCTCCATGTCCCCACTGCCCAGATTTAACTGATGTTAACATTTTACCATACTTGCTTCAGATAACTTTTTTAAAAATAAATAAAGCCTGACCAAACAGCTGAAGACCAAATCCTGTTCCCTCCCTCTCCCCCTACAGAGGCACCCAACAGCTGAGGTAGGTGTGTGCTCATCTATTCACCGTATGAGCATGTGTATCCATAATCAGTATGCCTTATTGTTTTGTCTATTTTTAAACTTTATATAAATGATATTGCACTGTTTATAGCCTATTTTCAAATTACTTTAACCCATGTTGATACACGCAGAGCTGGTTCATTCACTATTACCATTCTATGAATAAGTCACAATTCATCCAGCTATTCCCCAATTTAGAGGGAAGTTGGTCGTTTGTCTATGGTTTCCCTCGCACTCATGGAGACTCACACGAGGGTTTTCACCGCAGCACAGTTTGTATCAGCAAAATAGTAGAAATTAGCAAAGTATCCCGACATTTTCCCCCACTGTCAGCAAGGGAGTTTCTAATGGTGCAGGTTTGAATATGTCCTTCTCCTGCTAAAAACCTTTTGGTGGCTCCCTGTTGTCCAGTTTCATGACCCTTAGCCCTGTGCTTCTGCCCTTACTACTCTCTGCCCTTGAATCTCTGCAGCTCTGCTCTCGCCATTTTGAACTCCCTTCTACTTCTGGGCCTTGGCATATGCTTTTCCTTTCGCCAAGCATAGTGGTCACCTGTAAAACCTTTAGTGAACTTCCCCGACCCTAAGAGAATTGACTCCTGCGTGCCTTATCACTTGCCAACATCTCCTGGAGCACCTCTGAAAAGGGAGCATCCCTACTTACTTGCCATTCCCCCTCTCCAGTCTGGGAGCTACTTGCATTGAGAAGCCATGTCCTCCACGCCTCTCTGCCCCCGACCCCAGATTTGGCACATGGAAGGTACTCACTAAATACCTGATGAATTAATATCTGAATGAATGAATAAAAAGAATGATCTTTCTGGCATTAGTCCCCAGAAAAATGAATTCAGGAGCCACATAGACTAGGATGTGTGTGAAGAATCCAATCTAACTGACGTTTCCCCATGGATATTTGAAACCAGTAAATACTGCTATTTATAGCCTCTGAAGGAAGCTTCACTTTAGCTTGATGATTCAACCAATTACTGAATTGCCCTAAGTTTTCTTAAAATTCATTTAAAGCTGTTCTGAAACATAAGCAATTGACTTAGATATCTACTTTTAGTTCAGGCAGGCTTCTTGTGAAAGTATGGAAACTTTTAGAAAGAAGAAAATCCATATCTACTAGGAAGTGAATTTACAAAAAGGATAACCAGACACTAACTAGTAACTTAACCCAGGGATAAAAGAGTTAACATTACCTCCAAAAGGTGATTATTGGCCCCTGATTCACCAGAAGGGTCCGTTTCAATGATTACACATTAGTGATTTTATTTCCACTACTTTGAGGAAAAGATTTTCTTAGTACTTTATGCCAAAGCAGAAGTCCACACATGGTGTTCATGAAGTTATGACACTAAATTTCTTGTGTCTTTTATGGAAGTCAATCTTGCCGAATTACAAGCACAACATTAATCTAAAAGCATCTTCTTTACTGGAGACCAAGGTGGACCACGGAAGGGAATTTTTTAAGTATCTTAATTTACCCACTTTGAGCCCCAGACCTTATATACTAGGACCACTTGGAAAAGCTGTGTTTCTAAATGTACTATATACTTCTTAAGCAGATGGCACAGAATATCATTTCACACTCTCTTGAACACTCAGCATTATCCCCAGGAACTGTGTGATATGGAGGAGCTACTGAGATAGCAAGGGGCTGGCCTGGGAGTTGGAGAACTGAAGTGCTGGCTCAGCTTTTCCACAGCTTGCTGTGTGACCTTCAGCAAGCTACTTCCTCTCTCTGAGCCTCGAATGCACAATGAAGAGACCAGACGATCATGAGATGGTTGTTTCCAGCTGTGTGGGGTATATATCAAGTTTTCAAGTACATGCAATTTTCTGTTTGTATTTGACAAGAGGAATATAAGCAATTACATCCAATGCTTTCTAGAATGTGGTAAGCCAGAGACATGTGGATGATACACAAAGGATAATTATTATTCTTCTTAAATATTACCATGACATATAATTTAATAAGACCAGGGTATGTTGAAATAATAAGCAAAGTGTGTCTAATTACAGGGCCTTATTTTTAATACCCGAACTCCTAGATGTTTCTTCACTTGATGTGCTCATTTGGTAACTGGAAAACAGTAATTTCAACACTCCTGCATTGAGTATCCACTTCTACAAGTGCAGGCACACAATACACATCCAGACAGGGATTTGTATCCACAAACTAGGTATGAAAACTACTCCAGAGTGCAAAACAAGCCCCCTCTGCCCCTTCAAATTACAGAGGCAGTGGCAATTAACAACTGATTTGGTAAAAAAATTACTTTATGCATTCTAAGCCTAAATTACAGCCCAAAGGGGAGACCATCAACAAAATAATATAGTTGGGCTAGATTAAATCCACAGGACCTTTAATACAACAGGCCCTTAACTGGCTGGGCAAAGGATGTGCTTGCTCACCAGGTGAAGTTAATAAAAGACCCTTTGCCCAAGATTTCCATGACAAAGCTCTGCTAATTTTCTCAAGAAGAGTCTGCTCCAGTGGTGAGTCACTGCCCTTTTACTGGCATTATTCTAATGATATGAGGTAGAAGAAAAGGTCACCATTTAGATCAATGCCATCTCTGGGTGACAGTGCGGGTGAGTCACCAAATGAAATGAATGCTGAAGCGTGGTTACCATTTTTGCTGTATATACTCTCCCCTGATACACTCTACATACGACACACGCAATGAGGTATTTCAGGAGAGCCGGTTGCTAGGTTTCAGTTCAGCCTCATTCAAAGCTTGTCATTTCAGTACAGAAAAGAAATGTGGAAAATTTTCAAGATGATTATATTAAATTTACCATGAGGCAATCAAGGGGCTCAGACGTCTGTATGTTGACAGGGGCCACTCTAGTGACTGGCATAAAATGCAAAAGTAAAAGAAAGACAGAGTTGCACCTTAGCCATTCTCCTTACTCGTAGAAGACACTGAGATTCAGAAAGGGAAGTGACTTGCTTAGGGTGAAACGTTTGGTGGCAAGAAGGGACCAGAACTCAGATCTTCTGTATCTCTGATCAATGTGCTTTGTATTTACCCAAAGGAGCTGAAAACTTATCCCCACACAAAACCTGCACACACATGTCTATAGCAGCTTTATTCATAATTGCCAAAACATGGAAGCAACCAAGATGTCCTCCAATATGTGAATGGGCAAACTGTGGTACATCTAGACAATGGAATATTATTTAGCATTAAAAAGAAATGAGCTATCAAGCCATGAAAAGACATAGATGAAACTTCAATGCATATTACTAAGTGAAAGAAGCCAATCTGAAAAGGCTACATAATGTATGATTCCAACTATATAACATTCAGGAAAAGGCAAAACTATGGAGACAGGGAAAAGATCAGTGGTTGCCAGGGGCTAGGGTAGAGGGAGGAAGAATGAATAGGTAGAATACAGGGGCAGTTTTAAGGCACTGAAACTACTCTGCATGATACTGTAACAGCGGATACATGTCATATTAAATTTGTCCAAGCCCACAGAATGTACAACACAAGAGTGAACACTAATGCAAACTATGGACTTTGGGTGATTATGATATGTCAATGTAGGTTTATTGACTATAAAAAGTGTACCACTCTGGTTTGAGATGTTGATGGTAGGGGAGGCTGTTGGGGTGGGGAGTAGGTTAAGGGGGTATATGGGACCTCTCTATACTTTCCACTCAATTTTGCTATGAGCTTAACATTTCTGTAAAAAAAATAAAATGTTTTTTAAAAACTTGAATGTGCTATAGTTTTCATTTAGGACGTTTTACAACTCACAGAATTTGGAATAGGAAAGTCCACACAGCCCATTGGGCCAGTTTATAAGGGACAGTCTCATAGATTCTCAGAAAATCCACTAAACAGTCTTTGGAACATGAAAGATAATGACTTTATGAAAGAAGCTGATACTTAGTACAGAGAGATCTCTTTAAGCACAAAACCACATTGCATGTTCATAATGAAAATAATGAAATATTCAACCTACCGATGCTTATTTGCTTAAAACAATTACATACATTTTAATATGTGATCAGGGTTCAGGAAGCTTGTTCTTCAAGTTCAATGCCGTGATTAAACCTGTTGTTTCTGGTTAGGGGTTTCCTGCTGAAAGAGCCAGGGCGAGCAAAACTGGTTGGTGTGGTGCTGGCATGCATGGAAACGCACGAAACACTAGAGCTCACCCTGGTAGAAACAGGGGTTGGGAGTCAGGCTGGTTGAGAACCAAAACGTGACACTCTCCCTGGAACTCTCTTAAGCGCACCACTGGGTGGCTGGTGTTTTGAGAAGCTGGGGACTTCCCCGGAGAACTGCAGCAGCCATGGGGTTCCTGCTTTTAGAGGCTGCCGATGTTCCCTGGCTACTGGCCTTCTTCCTCCATCTCAGAAGCCAGAGTTCTTCTCACATCACACCCCTGTGACTTCCTCTTGCACATCCCACTTCCACTTTTAAGGACTTATGTCAGTTTCTTGTGACAGCTGTAATGGATTACTACAAATTTGGTGGTTTAAATCAACAGAGATTTATTCTCTCACAGTTCTGGAACTCAGAAGTCTGAAATCAAAGCAGTGGCAGGGCCCCCTCCCTCCAGAGGCTCTGAGGAGGATCCTCCTGCCTATTCCAGCCTCTGGTGGCTGCAGGCTTCCTCAGCTTGTGGCCACATCCCTCCATTCTCTGCCTCCATCTTTATATGGCTTTCTCCCCCGTGTCCATCTGCTTCAAACTCCCTGTGCCTCCCTCCTAAAAGGATACACATGGTTACATTTAGGTTATTAGGGATTATCAAAGATTATCCCACCAGGATAATGCAGATAAATTTCTCCTCTCAAGATCCTAATTTTTTAGCTTCGTGTTATTTTTAGTGACAAAAAAATGACCAAAGTTATATTCATCTTGTAGGAAAGAATATTATTTTGTTTCTAACACATACATATAGAATCCCACTGTGAAATTCCAAAGACACACACTAGTTCAAATTATGGTAAAGCTGAATGATGGATTTATTGCTTGAATATCATTTCCTCATTCTGACCAGATGGTGATGAATATACAAAAATAATCTTTAAATACTGTAACCTAGATTGTAGATCCATTCTCATAACTGATGTGCAGAATGTCTTCTTGCAAAAATTTCCTCAACTTTTTTCTTTACATTAACAAAAAGTATTTAGGCAGTAGCTTTATTGATTTTAAGTTTGCTGAATTTTTTTTTATTTCTTAGTTTCTAATTATGATTCCAACAGATATTATCTTTTGATGCCTATTTATAAGACGAAGTGCCTGATAAAAGTCAAGAAAACTATAGAATAAGATGCTTTAAAATCTACTTCTACCTTGAGGATGACAGAGTTAAGTGAATAAACCACGTTGAAAAATAGCAAACTGCCTCAAGGTATCAAGATCCTAAATTTAATCACAGCTTTCCTCATATAAAGTAATATCCACTCTCTGGCCATTTAAGGTAATAGTCACAGATTCTAGGAAATAATAAGTGAATATATCTTGGGGTGCCATGTTTTTAGCCTACCATAAGAGCCCTGTGATAACATCGGGTCCAAGCAGACAATCCAGGATACTCTCCATCTCTTAAGGTCAGCTAAATGGCAACCTTTGTTTCATCTTCACCCTTATTCCCTTTTTCCAGGTCAAGTAACATATTCACAGGTTCCAGGAATAACTGGGGGTCGATCATTCTGCCTACCACATATAGAGACTATTACAGGCTGAAATGGGTTCCCCCAAATTCCTATGTTGAAGTCTTGACCCCTAGCACCTCAGAATGTGACTGTTTTTGGATACAGGGTTTTTAAAGAGATTAAGTTAAAGTGAGGTCATTAGGGTGGGCTCTAATCCAATGTGGCTGGTGTACTTATAAAAAGAGGTTGGGACACACAGAGGGAAGACCATGTGAAGACAGAGAGAAGATAGCCATCTACAAGCTAAGGAGAATGGCCTTCAAAGGAACCAACACTGCCAACACCTAGATCTCTGACTTCTAGCCTCCAGAACTGTGAAAAGATAACCTTCCAATTGTTTAAGCCGCCCAGTCTACGGTACTTTGTTATGGTAGCCTGAGCAAACTCATACAGTAACCAAGTCAAGGGAGCTTGTCTCCTATCATATTCACAGGTTCCATCCATATTTAAGGGGAAGGTACCAGGGGGTGGGGCTCTTGGGGATATCTCAGAATGCTGCCAACCACAGGTGGCAATCCCCACCAGACCCTTTTGCCACATCAGTCAGAGGGACTCTTTTAACTTATCTTGTTCCATTTCACCAAGCTTTCTATTCCTTTCCCACTCAACTTTTATTTAATCTCAATTCTGGTTGTTTCAAGGTGGGTTGGGAGGGAAGGACTGTGTGTCTACCTAAGAGAAGCAGAAATATTAGGGGCAAAAAAGCGTGGTGCTCTCAGTCTGTCCTACATCCAATTTTTCAGAAAGAAATGGAATACAGAAATGTGAACAGACTTCATTTTTCACAGCCTGAAAACATTTTCAGTTTCTAATGTGAATATTTTTAAAATAAGAAAGTCTGGCTATGCAACATACATTTTTCTTTAAACTACATATTTCTATAGTTTACACATAGCTGAGAAAATCAGATTCTGTTTCTACTCTAGTTCTTTCTGATTTTGTGCGTGTTAATAGGCCAGAGATGAACCTGATAATGCTGCTGCTAATTGCAGAATCATACAGTGGAGTGCTGGCGAGTGTTCCCGGTCCCAGATGTCAGGCTGCATCTCGCCACTACTGTCTTTGGGACATGTTTTCAGTGAGATCCTAGCTAAACGACTGGAATTGCTTCATTCTATGAGACCTCGTTAAACAGGAAAACCCTGGTGCCACATCCACGAAGAGCACACCCAACCCATCCACACACTTGCTTGTGTGCAGGCCAAAAGCACGCCTCCTCCATGTACCTGTGTCTCCAAAGGACCACAGATGCGCTGGTGAAGGGTGGGAGTAGGGAATGGTTGAGAAAGAGGGTGTATTTTAGGGCTTCAGAGCAGAGTGCGGTTCTGGAGAACAGAGAGCCACAGATACAGATGGGAGAAAGAATTTGATGACCTTCCAACTGTTTTAGCTTTCTTCCTGAGGCAGAGCTGACAAAATCTGATAAAGAGGCGTTGTGTGGGTATCTTGCCACCTACTAGAGGCGGGGTCCTCATGCAGCTGTAAGGTCCTCTAGAAAATGGACCCACCCAAGGCCGTGCATTGTCCTGACTCCCACCCCTGCATTCACACCTATGTCTACGTCCATACCCACATCCATACCCATATGCACAGCCACGGCAATATCTGTAGCTACATATACATGGATATACAGTACATTGTCTCATGCATGTCACAAATCTGTAACTGAACCATTATGCTGTACATCAAAAATTAACACAACATTGTAAACTGACAATTAAAAAAAATTGTTGAGCCCTATAGTAAACATTGCTGGTACCATTACCAGCATCAAATCTCTCTGTCTGGGGTGGGCATTGAGTGGCCTGCGTTAACCAGTATCATCCCCAAGTGACTGGTTTGAGACTGGGTACTTGTCCAGGCATAACCCCACCAATACTTGGCATAGCATGTCCAAAGTGATGGTTTCACTGGTGAGTGCGTGACCAGAGTTCCTACAGAGTAAAGCCCAGGGGGTTTGTTCGGTGGTTGGATGACTCTCTGTGGTGTACTGATGAGGCCCTGGAATGGCTGCAGTCATGTTGTCCCCACGAGAGAGGGAAGCCTGAGGATGTCACCAGTACACTGAGGACATGCAGAGAGAATGGCAGAGAAACAGAGCAGGAACCGTAATTCACCTGTGCTAATGGATTAGCGCCATCTCTGGCCTTCTCCATTGTGTGAACTGCATTTTCTGTTACATGTGGTTAACCAAGAACAGCTTTACTAAAACAAGTGCTAGGCACTGAGGATCCAGCGGTGAATAAGACACTGCCTACTCTCGCAAGCTTACACTTTCATGTATGGAGGTAGACAGTAAAAACAATAAACAAGATAATTTCATCCTATGTTATGTATTATGAGACCGATGCGGGACTTGTGACTTTTGATTAGGAGGCGTCTCTGGGGAGGTGACACAAGAGTTGAAACCTGAAGGATGAGGAAGAGCCAGTCCGGGGAAGATCTAGGGGAGAGGACACCAGGCAGAGGGAACAGGCAACGCAAAGTTGAGGCGGGAGTGAGGATGGAAGGTCTGGGGAACGGAAGGAAGCAAATGGACTGAAGGGTAGTGGCCTGACTTGTAGGCTGCGTATGGAGCCTGGTTAGGACTCAGTGGGACTGGGAACTATTTGGAGGACTTCGAGCAGAGATATGGCATGTCTGATGGAATGACTTTAAAGGAAATTTCTAGCTGCTTTGTGTCAAAATGACGACAGGAGCAAGAGCAGGAGAGAGCAGTCAGAGGCACCAGACGAGGAGGGAAGCTGCTCTGGACCCAGGCAGTAGCAGTGAAGATGGTGAGAAGTGGAAAGACACAGGGTGTCCCGTTTCTAATATCCATTCCGTCGGACAGCCTGAGGCTCCTCTGAAGGGACGCCTCATCTGAATCGCCAGGGTGTGAGCAGCTGCTCTTCACCCAAATCCCGTATTTTCTAAGAGGGTGAACCTAAATGCATCTTTAATGGGCAAAACAGCAGGGTGTATGGGAGATAAAGTCGCAAGGTGCAAGCGGTGAGAGGAAAAGCATTTGGGGGCAGGGGAGTCATACTATTAATGGAGAAGATATGCCTAGGAAACCGTTTCCAGTTTTCCCCATTACTTCCTTTACTTTTTTAAAAAAAATTAACTTTCTTTTTAAATTGTTTTATTTTTTCAGGCCTTTGTGGGGGTTATTAGGTTTATATATTTATTATTTATTTGATGGAGTACTGGGGTATTGAACCCAGGACCTCGTACCGAGTTATACCCACACCCCCCACCCCCAACCAGCTTTACTGTTGAAGCCAGATTCACTTAAACTCCTGTGTTAAACTTTGCCTCTCTCCAAAGACCACAGTGGTGAGGATTCCAAATAAGGCGAAGGCATCTGAGCAGCAGCAGGGGCCATTTCTCTGCATGCCTAAGTTGTCTCCCAGTTGGCGGCCTCCTGTACTATTGTTTTCATTTAGCATAATTCATTAATACTGAAGCAAAGTCAATATGGATGGTAAAGGACCCCATAAATTCTGATTTTAAACTAAACCTTCAATGTAGCATTATATAGCATTCTACCTTTGCCTAATAAAGTGCCTGCTATTTCAGGCTTGCTTTATACAAACATCAAGTCCAGCATTAAAAACATACCTATATAATTCTCAATTTTGAGCAGCAGTTCTCAAACCAGCTGCGTCAGAGCACAGCCTGTTCTAAATGTCTTTCCAGGCCCCACCCCCAGGTTCTGGCTCAGGTCTGGGCAGTAAATCTACAAGGTGATTCCAGTGGTTTCCGCATAGCCATTACCTGTGTCCTAAGTTCCCTAGACATTTTATCATCTGTACTTTTGTATATAAATACAATTGTATGTAATCTGTATATTTTGACAAGATGTCTCAAATCTTCTTTGAAAGTGGATATTAACATTAAGAACTAGCTGCAACCTCTGAAGTGCAGAAAGGAGCTGGAGTACAGATGACCCTTGAACAAGCGGATTAGGGGCACTAAACCCCCGTGCAGGGGAAAATCCTCCTACAACTTTGTACTCCTCATCTGTGGCTCCAATTGCGTAACACTGCAGTATTTAACTGGGGTCAGTTGTACAATCAACAAGTGGCCTAGAGGACAGAGGAAACCAGGCATCCACATGAGGGGCGGCATGCTGGACATCTCCTGGAATTGATGACCCCCATCTTAAATTAATTAGCCACAAGTATTTCCCAACCTCAACCCTTCAGTGGTATTTAAAGCCCACTGACCACCAAGTGAATTTGTTTTAAAGCCACAAGGCAAGGAGCTGCTTCCTTTTCCCACTGATCCACCACTTCTGATGGGCCTACCACAGCAAAATCTAACCAGCCCTTCCAGTCTCAGCATCCCTCACAGCCCCAACCAGTTTGAGCATCTCTAGTCTACACTTACCGCATAAAAGCTTACCCTTGGCAGCTCTGTTCACATTCTGTTTGCTATAAAGAAAGGCAAATAAACGTAAAAAATGAAGAGGTTAGTACACTTAGTATTAATTGAATCAGGAGACATCAAAGTGGCATTACAAACACTTTTTTAATGACAACAGATGGTACATTTATACAAATTACAGGTTAGAGTATAACGAATATAAAACCCATCCAGGTAACGGTTAGAAAAGCATCACTTACAAAAGTAAATCTGATTCAAGTGGCTAATGGACTCAAGCCCCCCATTTTGATAATTACACGCAGGCTTCAACGTAGCGCATCTAAACCCTGCCCCTAGTTAGGGCACTATTCACGACTACAGTATATTCAGTGACTCTGGTGAACTTAAAAGGTTCTAACATTTTAGCATTGATATCAAGAGACATCTCGTAACAGGTTCACTAAGCAAAACTCAAAACAAGAATATGTGAACGTTCTTTGCAAACTGTAAGGTGCTGTGCAGATGTTAGCTATTGCTATTATTGTTCAGTGAGATTTCACTGAACTTGACAAAAAGGAAGACTAGTCTGTGTAACTGACAAACATGACCTATAGAACATCTTCACAGTAACGCAGATATTACTTTCAAGCACACGTAGCAACAAAACAGGCAAGGAAAGTGCGGCCAGGAGTGATGGTAAACTGAGGAATTCCAGACGATTATTTTAATGAATATATAAAGAATCAATCTATTCATAGACTCCATGTAATATTTATCATTAGTTCCCCAAGTCCTTGAAAAAAATTTATTTCCTCAGGTGACCCTTTCTCCCTGCAAAAAGAAATCTTCTTAAGTCATGAATGTGCTGCTTCAGCCCAGCTCTTGCAAAAACTATCTTACATATGAGTCTGAGTTCATCAGGTTCTAATACTCTGTGCCTGGCAGCAGAGAAGCCTGCTGCTGACCTAAGACATGTGACAAATTCTGTGCCACAGGCGAACCGTTTATAAAATGGGCCTAAGAACAGTCTACAACTTCACTTGAGCATAATTAAAACAATAAACATGACCTTGTCTGGAGACAAGAAATACACACGGGGTACATTTAAAACAGGATATAAATTCTTTCTTTCATGTGCCCTCAACTTTCACCTTTCCTTGGGTACACCTTACCTGTTTGTTTTTTTACTGGCCTCCTTGGGTACTGTAGCTGTATATATAAAACTTATATGAAAATGGAAAATAAACACCAAATAAATCAATCAGTTACTTTCTGGGCAAACCTGAGATTTTTTATGATGAAAACCATCTTACCATATATTTGTTAGATTCCCATGAAACACAGGGTTGTTTTTCTTAATGGAGGGTTTAAATTCCTTCAGTAACAACTCAAAACTGAATTCTGTTGTCACATGTAAAATGGTATCCACCTGGAGAGCTAGTAATATCAGATGTATTCTACAGCAGACTTTTCATTTTTTAGCACAATGGGAAAAAAGGATTATATTCTAGGGGGCAAAATGGGAGGTGAGGTGAAGAAAGTAATGTGTTAAATCAGTAGCCTGTACTGACACTTCAAGTTACACTCCCTAATTGAGGTCACTCTTACAATCAGTTTTAAAACAATAGCGAACATATTCCTACCTTATAGCATTTATATAAGGGCTCAACTGTAGCTTTTCTTTCTAAACATCCTGAAGTATGTACATTGTATGAGAAGAAATCACTGAGACATCTTGAAAAATAAATCTGTATGTTGAATCCCATATGTTATTTAAACAGCTGCAAACTAGTGAATTAACCGTTAAAACCCTAGGAAAACATTAACGGATTTGAAAACAAGTCTATATTGTAATAAGCATAAATATCAACTCCAGCATCGAATTCTAACTTTCAGATGCTTGGTACCTTTTCCAAGAGGAAATTACAGCTGCTTTTGCATGAATCTCCAGTTTAAATACTTGCAGAAAAACACCCATATTATATACTCAGTGAATGTCTGAAATCAAACAAAATAATCCAACATTGGACATTAATATTTTACAAATAGCATAAGATCCCAAAAGTACAGGAAAAACCTTGGCATTATAGAAAAAGAAATTAGGTGGACAAATTCTAAGTACAAGGCAGCTAAAGAGAGAACCATCTAGAAATCAACCACAGAGTACACTAGACTCAAACTGGGGTTTTCTACAACTTCATATTAAATTTGTACAACTTTATACTAAAACTGTAGTCCTTTTAAGAAAACCTTTCACATTTAGAATAACTGCTTAAGACATTTAAACTGTAGACAGCATTTAACTATAAGCAAGAATAAAAAATAGTCCTACAATAATCATCTTTTATTTTTTTCTCAACAATTAAAAAAACACAAATGCCTTCTTTGCCTTTATGCCTAACTACCTCTCTACTCCTTTAGTCCAGTTCCACAACATCAAAAATGGGGGTGAACAAACAATTCAGTAATGGCAAACACAGCAAGGGCCATTGTATTAGGAATTATCAATGACAGGAAATTTGAACAATGAGATATCCAGTTAAAAGAGTCAAGGCAGAATGTGCTTTTTTACAGAATAGCCAATAATCACGCATCTGAAAAAAATGCAAATAGCCATCAGGTGAAATTGGCAGAATCTGAACTTAAACCAAACTTTTAGTCAGTATCAAACTAGTATTAAGAAATGCACACAGGATATAAACCAAAATATTGGTTATCTCCAAGTGGCAACATTACAGGGAATTTAAATTTTCTTCCTGTTTTAATATGCATTTTTTTCTGGGTGTGTTTTTTTGATTACACACAAGTAGTACCCAGTGGCTGGAAAGAACACAGACTAAGAATACTACAGTAAAACCGCAGGATCTTTTTCTATCAGAAAGGACCTCGAGGATTATCTAACTATATGTACCTGGGATATAAGAGCATTGATTAAAAAGACTAGACTAGAAATTCCAAGAATACTTCCTGGGTAATAAAAATAATCTATTTTTAGGATTGTTTACAGTCCCTTAAGTATGCAAAAATGAACACATTTAAATGTAAATTCCTTCATATACATTATTAAAAAGTAGGAAAAATAAATTTAAAGGAAGTTTACACAAACCTGGTAATTTAAGCTTAAGTTAATTGTTGGATGACAGAGCAAAGCAGATCATTAACGAGCTGGTCTGAAAGCCGGAGGCTGGCCTGTAGCAAGAGGCCTTTAGGGAGCGGACCAGGCACCCAGGCAGCTAGCTCTTGCTTCACTATCTGCATTCTTCAATAAACCAGTCCTTTTATCTGAATGGGTGTGATTCAGTCTAGTTTCCCCATGAAATAATGTAATGAAAGATTTGTATTGCCTAGGGATGACAATACAAAATTTCTCAGTGACGTTCAGATTATTCCAATGTCCACAATTTAAGCAATTTTCAATAGGAATTTATAACCCAAAATCCAATGACCTGGTATTTTAATCATAGTTAGGAAAAGTGTTCCAGGGAAAAACAAAAGTGTAGATTTGCTCCACTATGTACATCTGAATATATCCAGAGAAGTAAAACTCAAAGCCAACCAAAAGACAAAATGCTATAAAAAATTTTTGTTGTAAGATAATCAAATTTTTCCCAGAATAACGTGTAACTAATTTAACATAATTATTCGGAACTAATTTAAGTTTTCTAAATTCTCATTTGCAAACAAGAAGCTCATACAGTTAAAATTGATACAAACTATTGTATTAGAAGGTTCAAAATTTGTACTAGTCAAAAGGGACTCCATAAGATTGATTTTAACATATTCTTTCAACTTTATTGAAATCATCAGTATCCCATACGCATTTACCATTTTAAAAAATCAATTTAATGCTATCAAAAGGAGATGTTCACATTAATCCTGTTTGCCTTCACGCCACTGCCGTGAGCCTTCATTCCAGGCCACATAAACAAAGAGGGCCAGTACCACGTGGACGGCGACCACCGCAACAATAGCAGCATAAAAGTAGCTGTCCCTACTGGACATCCCAAAGGCGCCTATCAAGAGAAAGAAAGTTTCCATTTTATTCCAAAATTTATCAAAATACAAACAAAAAAGCGTACTAATTTTTACTGGCTATATATTTATTTAACTAGTCAGACAATTAAAAAGGAATACTGTGGGTGGTAATAAATTAAGTATTCACTCAAAGATCTGAATATCTTCTACACATGAAGAACATTATTTTGAATGAAAACCATAATTAATCACTGCATCTCAGGACTTCAACACAGAAAAGTGGACTTTATTTCTTCTGCCCAAGGTACGTTCCCCCAATTCCTCCTCCCAAGTCAGCCAACTCGTGCTCTCAAAGGGCTATTAAAAGAAAGGATCTGGAAGCTACTCCACAGATGTCAAGTTGAAGTAATGGAGAGATGAAAAAGTTCATTTCATGAAGTAAGAATCATTATGAGCAACATCATTTTTGAAAAGTAAAATTAAGAATACCCAGCCTACAGACATGAACAGGTCATAAAAGCACAGCATCTCAAATACAGTTAAGGGGGAAAATATCTTATTTTATGGTCTAGGATTACCTTCAAAAACATAAGATTTAGTCGTGAAATATAACCCAATAGGTACAGTGATCATTAAAGCTGTGAAGAACAGGAGCGTCTTCAGAGTGGATGCTAGTGAACTTTCATTTCTGGAATAAAGTAAACAAAGAGAAAATCAGAGCCTGCACAGCCATTTTCAACTATTCTTGTATCCATAAATGCTATAAATCCCCAGAGAAAAGATGCTGGAAACCTTGTAACTGCCTTGGAGGCAATGGCCAGAGGAAGAAGGAACACAGTCAGGGACTCAAAACTGGAAGATCCTAGAGACCCGGGGTGGACCTAGTGCGAGAGAAGTGTAAGGTGCAAGAAAACGGTCTGTGATCTCCAAAGCGCTATGCAAACATACACTATTCACAGAATTCCCGGGGGGGGGGGGCAAGGGAGAGATCCACAGAAAACAACTAATGAATGTTCCTTCACAAAGCATCCTATCAGTGGCTAGCTGAATACAGTACAGACAAGGTGTGAGAATCTCCAAAGAAAAAGCAGCCTAGAACAATCTAGATGCAGCTGAATGAAACTTACTCAAATTTCTTTGTAATTAAATACCTAGAGTATAACTTAGATGGCTGTCACATAACATGGATGCATTAAAAGTTTGACATCAAAACACTTTCTATTCAGTGAATTCTATTCGTCCACAGACTATTTTAAAATCAACAGAAATATTCCAATGGAAAAAGTTTTGCTCCAAAATACAATAAAACTACTCTGAAAAAGGCAATCAAGCTTCTAAAATTATATACTTAAAGAAAGATAAGTCAGATAAACTGATACTTAAAACATTAACAATGTAAAGATTAATACAACAGCATAAACAAAACTGGGTTAACATAAAAATATCCAATAGGAAAATGATTTCACAAATGATGCACATCAGTATGGAGACATTAAAAATTATTTTGTCGAGTATTCAGAAAATATCCACACAACAAAGGTACAAGGCAGACTACAGAGTTGCAAAATATGTCAGAGGTCTGCAAAATAAGACTTGAGGGCCCCCTGCCTACTTCTGTAAATAAAGTTTAACTGGCATACAGCCACACCCGTGTGTTTACGAAACCTGCTTAGACTTCATGGAGCTACAAAGGCGGAGCAGAGTAGTGGCGCCAGGCCACATGGCCCTCAAAACCTAAAATATTTACTATCTGACCCTTTCCAGAAAAACTCTGCCAACCCCTGATGTATACTATCCCAATTATGCTAAAAATGTGTGCACATGAAAAAGGACTCCATTTTCAAGTATTCCTTAGTGTTGTGTTACTGACTTCTCAGTAAGCAGATGTAGGTCAGCACCTGTCCTATGCATTGTTACAAAAGAGTAACACTTCCCACAGTGAATGTGTCCTGAGCATCCAGCAACCCTGGACACACGTACCTCATATGGACCAACTCATACATTACGTATAAAGCCAGTAAGCCGTATGGCTTTTATCCTTTTCTTAAAGGTCCTTTTTTTCCTTAAATCTAACCATCCTCAGACTACCTTGCTGAGGAGGAAGAAATTTTCCTCTACCCTGGCCTAAGAATTAAATTGACATGAGACAGATTAACAGAAGAAAAATCAGACTTAAGTTTAATAACACGTATACAAGGAAAAGACCTAGGAAAACTGTGTAACTCGTCAGAATGGCCTAAACCTTCATTTTAAATACCATCTTGTTGTGGGTAGGGGATTGGAACTTCAAAGGGGGAAGAAAGCAATTCACATGAAGATGGAAAAGCAAATGTTTGGTAAACAAATGTTTGCCAGGCCCTGCAGTCAATGGGCCACAGAGCAGACTGATTTCTATGCTGTTCCCCCTACCATAGCTAGTCCCTATTCTCGGCTGATATCTCTGGTGATAGACTTATTCCAGGAACAGGCCCTCTAACTATATTCTTTTTGGTAATTAGGGGGAAGGTCAAGGTTTCTTCCTGAGTCCTGTGAGTCCTGACTGTTTTCAGTTCAAAATAACTACATGCCAAAGGGACATTCTGAGGTGGCAAGTTTGGCTCCCTACAACTTCAACACACTTCTAACTTTATACTCAGAGTCAACACGTGAACTTAATTCTTTCTGATAATCCTCAGCTAGAGACTCCAGTTTTTTTTTCTGTATCTGTAGGAAGGAGACAGCCCAGCCTTCAAAGTCCCCCCTCCAAAATAGTCTCTCTTTCCTTGGCACCTTTCTTCATTGCACCAGCTGGAACAATTCGTTTTTCTGGGATGCAGTCACACTTGGTTCACACCTGTTACCACAGCACTTAGCATGACAGTATGCATCCTAGATGGTCCTGCACATTTCTCTGTATCCCTAGAAAATCCAGACACGGGAGTTTTTATAACTGTGTATACAATTAGCTGAGAGGTTTCTGGCAGCCCATAAAGGAAGGGAACATCTCAAGTTTCTACCAATGCTCTACAAACTTTTTTTTTAATGGAGGTACTGGGGATTGAACACAGGACCTCATGCATACTGAGCACTCGCTCTACCACTGAGCTATCACCCACCCCACCTCCACAAGTTTTTTTGACTATGTAATCCATCAATAAAACTTTTGAGCACATACTCCCATATCGGCATAATGACTTTTAAAATAAATTATCTATACACATATTACTGATGCATTCTTTAAAATATAAAACATATGAAAAAATAGATCCTAAAAAGGAGGTTAAAAATAAATTTATGTAAAAGTTCTGTTTTCTTTCCATACTTCAATGAATCATCTTTTAATACATCCTACTTTGATGATCACTGAGCTATACAATTTCATCCAATATACATAAGTTCCTACATAAACTCCCTTATACTGTTTCCTAGTTGAAAAATTTTAGAACAATTTATTGTGTAATCTTCATGAAGAATAAAAGTGGCTACAGTAGTTCTATAAAAAAATAGTCATATCTGAAAAAAACAAACACACTAATACGAAAAGATACATGCACTCTAATCTTCATAGCAGCATTATTTACAATAGCCAAGATATGAAAGCAACCTAAATGTGCATCAACAGATGACTGGATAAAGAAGCTGCAGTGTATTTATACAACGGAGTACTACTTGGCCATAAACAAGAATGAAATAATGCCATTGGCAACAGTATGGATAGACCTAGAGATTACCACACTAAGTGAAATAAGTCAGAAAAAAGACAAACATACGATATCACTTATATGAGGAATCTCAAAAATACAACAAACTAGTGAATATAACAAAAAAGAAGCAGACTCACAGATACAGAGAACAAACCAGTAGTTATCAGTGGGGAGGAGAAATATAGGGTTGAAGGAATGGGAGGTACAAAGTATTGTCCATAAGATAGGCTACAAAGATGTCCTGTACAACCTGGAAAATATAACCAACAACGTGTAATAACTGTAAATGAAGTATAACCTTTAAAAATTGTATAATGAATACATACATACATACATGCAAAAAGTCAGTATTTTGCCACTTCTTTTGTGGACCCCAACAAAAAACTTGACCTTCAGGGTGTTTCTTTGGTGAGTTAGAGTATGCGTTTTTGGTGTGCAAAATTCAGATTATCTAATCTGAAAAAGAAACAAACCTAAGAATCTAGAAAAAGGGAAGGTTAACTGGTTCTTTTGTTCTTTAGAGTACCTCTTGAATACCTATTATCTGGCCTGGCTTTGAGAAATAGATATGATACCCTAAAAATGTTTTAAAGCAAACAAAATCACTTATGATCCTACCACCCAAGCATAATCTTTTCTGCATGGTAATTTTTAGCCCCACACACTCTACATATACCATCTTAACAATTTGTAGCTTATCTCCAACTCCTTTTCACTTCTCTCTTTACCTTAAGCCCAAAAATTTGACTTTCATTCTCACAAACATAGGACCAAGTACAAAGTTAAGCATACAAACTTTCAAAAATTAGTTTTCAAACTTCCTCTAGTGTTTACAGGACATTTTCTCCTTGGCTTCCAGCCACAGCCCACTGCAGCCGGCAGTCCTGCTGGCACAAGCCAGCTCGGTTATAACCGATGATTTACTCTAAAACAGAGCAACGATGTCATTCAGTTGATTTCTCCTATGTGCCTCTGATTGGGTGTTATTGAGACTTGTTAGAAAGGAACAGGAACATTCAGAACTAGAACTGTTCTCACATAAAAGAAATAATGCAGGATGCACCTTATTGGGCCGCTACTCTTAAAACCACCTAGAGTTTACCCACTTCCTATAAACTGCAGCAAACTCTAGGCAGATTGAGTTTACCACAATCCCTTTTACCGCAAGTAAGACTTCCACTATAAGGAGATTTCGCTGCAAATTTCATTAGGAAACACCGGAATCAGTCTAAGAGAGCTATATTGTATTCTAAAGGTACCGAATAAAAATATCTGTTGGTGGCCTCACTAGTTAACGAAAACAAACAACAACAACAACAACAACACCTACATTGCCATTGTGAGAGTGAAAAAGATCACCTGACTCCAAAGATCACAGGGTTCTGGAGTCAGTGGGCTTGGACAGCTGCCAGCTTCAACACTTACAAATTGTGAGACCTAACTGTGTGATCTTGTCATTTATCCGGAGTCAACTTCATAGTTTCTAAAAATCAGGAAACTAAACACTTTCTTAATTCTGATAATGTACGTAATAAAGCATCTAAGCTGAACCTGCCACACAGGTCATCACTGAATGGTAGCTAAACCCCTTCCCACCCTCTTGCCTATTGAGGTATCACTGGCTGGACTAGTGGGCCAAAACCACCTGCTCTCTCCTCTGATTCCTTCTACTCAGCCACCAGCCCCCATCCTACCGACTCCCCAGGTGAAGCCGACTCAAACCAGAGACAGTCCTGACCCCCTTCCATTCGTTCATTCACACAGCAAACAGTTATTAAGCCCCAACGATGCAGGCCCTCTAGGGGACACGGAGATGGAAAAGGCCGGGTTCCTGTCCTCAGGGAGCTCACCCTGCAATGGGGAGAAAGACTGCAAACAGCAAGATCGCAATATAGACGACAGCGAGAAGCGCTAGGATAGAAGCATGAGCTAAAGGCCCACCGAACTATCCCCCGTGACCCCGAGTCCCTTGCTCTCGAGCGAAGGGTCGGGGCTGGGCGTGCAGACGTGGCAGGCCGCAACCTGCCTGCCATCTCCTCGGCCCGCAGCCCGGCCCCGAGGGTTCAGACCTCACGTCCACTCCCTGCAGGCAGGCCCGCTGGGCTCGGTCCTTCCCTCCCGCCCCACTCCCGGACCGGGCCCAGCCGACCGGCCGGCCCTGCTCGGGACTACCTGAAGTCGGACGGCTGCTGCGCGTTCAGCGCCGCTTTATCAAGGCGCTCCATGGCGTCGCCACAGCCGCAGCAGGTGCTCAGAGGCGGGCTGGGCTCAGCGGCCGCGCTCCGCGGGGTCAGCGGGCGCCCGGTCAAGGCAGGCCGCGCCGGAAGTGCCGGCGAGCGCCCGGCGCGGGGCCGCGGCGCGCAGGCGCGGCGCGCCGAGGTGACGCTGGGTTGGGGCGGGCGCGGGCGTTCACGTGACTTACCGGCCGGAGCTGCGGGGCGTGCGCCCCGCCAGGAGCGGCCTACGCTCCAGGAGCAGGCCGGGCGAGTAACCCAGCCACTCCACGTTGAGCCGGGACTTGCCTCGCAGCATGGTCCTCCCGGGAGGGCGGTGCCGCCGCCGCCCCCTGAGCGCGCACGAGCACCTCTCGTCCCAGTTCCGGCTCTGGTCGCCGAGCTGCGGTTGCGAGGCGACTGGAAGAGCCGAGCCGCGAGGAGGGACGACCAGGCAGACGACTGGGGTGCTAGGCAACCGAGCAGTTTCCGACGACAACAACAACACAAAAAAAAGCAGTGCACATTATTCCCTAGCCCTTGAGCAAGCACCTCATTAATTATTGCCCGCAGTGAAAGTCCAGCCGTGGGAAGCTGGGAGGAGTTAGTTTAACACTCACCCGCGTCCGTAAAGCTAGGGAATGTCAGAGCGGAAAGAGCCCTTGCCGAGAGTGACTGTTCCAGGCCAGACGCTGGTGATCCCAACTTCCACTTAAAGTTAAAAACATATTTTGCAGCTGCTCAGAAAGCTGCCAATGAGACAACGGGGACTCAAATAGTAAGGGACAGATGGGCCTCCCGGGCTCCGCAACCCGAGAGAAGCACAAACGAAAAGGGTGCGTAAGCCTAGGGTCAGGCTTGACAAAATTAGGTTGCCACTGGCTGCTAATAAGAGGACAGCCCTTACATGGTCAACGCCTGGAAAGGGCCGCTGACCACACATCTATTTTCTGCACCACATGGACACAAAGACCACGTCTGAAACCATGATTAAACCAGCAGCCTAGAGTGGTGTTCGGGGCCGTGGATCGGAAAACTAGAAGCCTGGGTTTGAGTTAAAATTTAGTAATCCCTTTCTGGGCCTCACTGAGATCCTTGAGGGTGTGAGAACCACCTAATGCCATAACTAGAGCAGAATTAGAATCCAGTTCGTGGGTCATATACAGCCTTCCTGCCACCTGTTTTTCTGTAGTGTGTGTGTTAAGAATGGTTTTTACATTCTCAAATGGTTGGAAAAAAATCAAAAGAAAAATAATATTTTGCTACATGTGATAAAGATATGAATTCAGATTTCAGTGTCCATAAGTAAGATTTCATTGGAACTCAGCCATGCTCATTCGTTTCTATTGCCTACAGCCCCTTTCATGCTGCAATGGCAGCATTGCGTAGTTGTGCAGGAAACGGTATGGTCCACAAAATCTAAAATGTTTATTATCTGGCCCTTTCCAGGAAAAGTTTGTGGATCCCTGCTGTCACTAATCACCCTTTGATGACGTCCTTGAACCCCTAGGAATCCATAAATGGGAGTTCTGACAATTTTCAATTTTTTTTAAACCTAGTAAATTGAATGTATTTCCTTGCTATAAAGGATCAACAGCTACTTAAAAATATCACCTAGCTTTGATTTTTGGCACTAATAATATCATATTGATGAGTTAATCCTGGTTATCTCATGAGAAAATGCACAACTTGTTACTAAGCTAAAATAAACTATACTATATTTTGTCCACTAAATCTTTTAAAACAGAATGAACACAAGGGGGAGGGAATCTTTGCTTTTGGACTTTGAGCATTTCCAATTCACTGGCTTGGATTCCAGGGGTTGTTTTGAGGTCTGATGAATTGAAAAACAGTTATCTTAGTAAAGCACATTTTCAGGTACTACACTCATCTAAATTCCTGATTAAGTAGATTTTCCTAAAGATTTCCTCAAAGCAGTGAGATAAATGTCATAAAAGCAAAGTGTCAAAAATGCAAAGAGATTGGGAGACGGTTATGCCTAGAGAAAGGGCCTGATATATAGTAATTGCTTAATAAATATTTGTTAAATAAAGGAATTAAGTCCACAAAAGGACAAAGAGGAAAAAGGTTTTTGGTAGTGAAAGATTGGGAATCACTGAGACTGTTGTATCAGCTTGCTAGGGCTGCCATAACAACATATTACAAACTGAGTGGCTGAAACAACAGACATTTATTATTACATAGTTCTGAAGGATAGAATTCTGCGATCAAGGTGTCAACAAGGGTGGTTCTTGCTGGGGGTGGTGAAGGTGAATCTGTTCCCTGACTCTCAGCTAGCTCCTGGTGGTTTGCTGGCAGTCCTCGGTGATCCTTGATTTGTAGAAGCATCTCCCTGATATCTGCATCTCCTTTCGTGTGGCGTATTCCCAATGTCTGTATCTGTATCCAAATTTCTCCTTTTTAAAAGAACCTTTCTACACTGTTGGTGGGAATGTAACTTGGTGAAGCCACTATGGAGGACAGTATGGAGAATCCTTACAAAACTAAAAAAAGAATTACCCTGTGATACAGCAATCCCACTCCTGGGCATATAATCCGGAGGAAACTCTAATTCAAAAAGATACATGCACCCCAGTGTTCACAGCAGCACTATTTACAATAGCCAAGACATGGAAATAACCTAAATGTCCATCGACAGATGACTGGATAAAGAAGATATGATACACACACACACACACACACACACACACACACACACACACACACACACAATGGAATATTACTCAGCCATTAAAAACAATGAAATAATGCCATTTACAGCAACATTAATGGATCTTGAGATTATCATACTAAGTGAAGTAAATCAGACAAAGACAAATATCATATGATACCACTTTTATGTGGAATCTAAAAAAAATGAGACAAAGGAACTTATTTACAAGCCAGAAAATTAGACTCACTAACATAGAAAACAACCTATGGTTACCAAAGGGTAAGGGGGGGAGGGATAAATTGGGAGTTTGTGATTAACAGATACACATTATAGTATATAAAATAGATAAACAACAGGGACCTACTGTATAGTATAGGGAACTATATTCGATTTCTTGTAATAAGCTCTAATGGAAAAGAATCTGAAAAAATATATACGTATGTATATGTATAACTGAATCGCTTTGCTGTACACCTGAAACTAACATTGTAAATCGACTACACTTCAATAAAAAATAAAATTAAAAAAATTAATTCTTTAAAAAATAAAATAAAATTGAAGAGATACAAATTTGTCACTTTTATGCATAATATTTGAAAGATTATAAACAGTAAACATTGTGATTTTTTTTTTTAAAACTCAATTTCCCTTTTTATAAGGACACCACCAGTCATACTGGAGTAGGGACCGTCACCCTACTCCTGTATGACCTTATCTTAACCAATTACATCTACAGTGACCCTATTTCCACGTAAGGTCACATTCTGAGGTACAGGGGGGTTAGGAGTTCAATACATGAACTTGGGGAGAGGGAACCCACAATTCAGCCCATTCCAGTATTCTAAACTGCTCCTTGTAGAGATGAGGAAAGTGGCCTGGTAAGGGAAGGGACTTGTCAGAAGTCACACATTCATCCAGTGGGGCCTAGCTCAGCTCCTGCCTCCCTGGCTGGCATATTGGCTTCCTCTGAGGCAGCTGTGTGATAACTCAATCAAGGACCATTCACGAATGAGATTTGATTGAGGACAAAATGCCTGGCTAATCTCAAATGCATATTGGTGTTTGGGTTTTTTTATATAAACTAGACCTCTATACCTCTTTTTCTTGCTGACTTTTAACACTCTTATCAGCATTTACTGTGAGCTCGCCTCACAGTAAATGCAAATAGAACTTTTAACATAGACTCAGAAACTGGAAGACAAAGAAAGAAATTAGCCAACACTCTGGCCCCTCAACAAAGTCCTGAAACCTCCTACCTGCAGCAGCTACTAAAGAGCTGGAGGCCCATGCAGCACAAACAGAGCTGTTGCCATGGGAATGAAAGGGCAAGTCAAAGGGCATGGTCATCATGGAGCCATCTTTAAGTAGCGCCTCCCCACTGCCATCCCTGAGAATCAGAAAATGATTCTCAAACAGAAAGAGCCCCAGTCAAGCCCTTTCATTTTAGTTGAGAAAAGTACGAGCTAAAGATGGGAAATGACTTGCCCCAAATTCACTGTATCACGGGTGGGATTAGAGAATTCCTGGTTTCTAATTCACCAGTGTATTTTCCTCTGTATTGTTTTATACTCTTAAGTATAAACCCGGTGACAGGGAAAGTGTACACCCAAAGTTCAGGTTAATAACAACCCCTAGTTTGCTTTACTGATTCATTAAAACCGTAACACTGCCTCCCCATCCCCCAAAAGCCCCCATACTTTGAAACACCAACTGGCGCTTTCTGAAGCAATCCTTGCCCAGCATGGAGTTTTAAAAACTAAGCCATGAGGAGTATAGAAATAAACTCCATTATACAATCAACAAAACTCACGTTTTTAAAAAAGAGAGAGACAGTAACTCTGGCTTCTTTATAATGTGGGGCACGATGTGTTTTTCTTTTCTAAAAATACAAATTGGTAAAATATGCCCCCTGGTGAAAAACTTAGCTCCTTTTCTAGAAAAAAAATAACTAACGGGTTTTGGCTAGGGGTTCTTTTAGTAAAAACCTCCTCTGTCGGGACCCCCTGAACATGAAATACAAGGGGACTTTTTATTTTGTTTTGTTTATTTTTGATGTCTCTTGCAACAGAGACAATTTATTTAGCAAACACTTATTAATTAAATGCAAGTTTTACTCAAGGATGAGAATGTTTCCTTGAATCCTGCCTCTTTCCGTGGTTTCATCTCACTCGGCCTCTGGCCACCCACCATAGCCCTAAACCATGTGTCCAGTGCTTCCTTTCACAGTGCCTATTCACCACCAGTACATTTTATATCCCCATTTCATAGGCGGGAAAACTGAGGCTGAGGAAAATTTTAGCATTGAGTGAAGGCCTCACAACACCCCTTGTCTTCCATTTCCCTGAAATGTACCTCAGGCTACTTCTTCCAGCTCTGCTGCTGGAGAGCTAAGCTGGAATCTAGAGCTAATGAGGGGACCTGCTAATGCAGTCCAGGAATGCTCCAAGTATATGACTGAGGACCCTTCTCAGCCCACTGGCGCCACAGAATTTGGAGCCTAGGACTTGAGACCTGTTGTACACTACGTAGAGCCTGTGGACCTTCTGGGAAAGTTAAAGTAGACACTGGGGAGCAGTGTAACAAGCCCCACTACCTGCCCAGTGTGGTGCAGGGTGACCCTGGGGACTCGCATCCTCATCACAGCATGGCGCTTATTACCACGCAAGGAGCCCCGGCCTGTGGCCCGTGAGGGGCGGCAGGTCCCCAGTTGCCAAAACCAAGGTGAAGGATACAGGCCTGAGTGCTTTCCAGAAGGGCTTGCCACGGAAGGCTGTGCTATGGGAAGGGGGACTGGACAATGGCACCTTGAGGATTGATGGGATGGGGTTACATCCCACGATATACACAAGTTGTGCCCAACAAGTGCCCGGCTCAGAGCAGGCATTCGTGACAGTTGGTTGAATGAAGAAGCGAGTGCCAGTGCCGAGAGCGCCAGGCCGGGGCTCATTCAGACCCCGAGGTTCGGAAATACGGTCACCACAGAACTCGCGGGCCAGGCGCTTGGGACTTCGGGGTTGAGTTCCCACGCGGTCCCCTAGACCGCCAGGTGGGCGGGGCATGGCCCGCCTCCAGCTCGGGCGGCTCTGATTGGCTCGAAGGCTCCTTCACCGCCTCGCAGGAACTGCCTATCTTCCCAGCCAGTCAGGGCGGGGCCTGGAGGGGCGGGAAGTCGCGCCCATCCACTGCCTCTGGGTCGCGGGGCGGGGGCCGGGGCGGGGGCCGGGGCGGGGGCCGGGGCGGGGTCCCGGCGCAGTGTTTGTGCCCGACGGCCAAGCAGGGGCTCCGGGGTCTTCAAGTTCTCCCGTTACCCCAGGCTGGCACACCCAGCCAGAGTTGCACTCCCAATATTTGTTAGATAAAATTAACACATAATTGGTCAGTGAGTGTACGAGAGAAATCCAAGGGAAAAACCCAAAGTTCTAGCAGTTTCGCAATGCAAAAGAGCAATAAATTTTGTCTTGGGTTGGTTTTTTGTTTGTTTTTGCTTTTGTGTTCGTGTTCTCTGTTTTTGTTTTCTTCTACTTAGGTTTAATTGACACATTAGTTTCAGGTGTACCACGTAATGATTCGTGCTCTCCGTTTCTACTTTTTCTTATTCTGTGATTGGGTTGGGAAAGTTACAAACACCAGAGAAAGGAAAAGCGCAGCAGCAGCGGGTAAATGAAACCCAGAAGACTCAAGACATGGAGGAGCTGGCGGTTTGGGCACCATAAAAAAGACACAATAAAAGAAGAAGATCATGCTTACCGGCCACGTGTGGTCTTGGCCTTTCACGCTGCGTGGTTCCAGGCTGCACGGTTCCAGGCTGCGTCTCCGGGCAGAAGAGACTGCTTCCAGGAGGGGCGGGGCTAGGGGTGTGCGAGTATATGCGAGTCTGTGCGGCTGTTGGGGAGTGTGGGTGTCTGGCGTCTATGAGCTTGTGTACATTGCTGGGGAAATACGATGAAAAACAACTCTCCTCCCAGCCCAGGAAACGTCTCCACAAAGGTAGAGACAGAGAACTTCATCATCGAATAAGCAGGAAACTGGAATCTGCCGCACGTCCCAGGCAGCCCGCTGAAGGGACTGCAAAGACGGAAATCTGGTAGAGCTAAGTGGATCCAACCCATTACGTTCTTAGGTGTAACAATTTGGAGTCAGGTGACAGCCAAAGGTAGGCTGTCTCTTCCCAGGAACCTGGGAGATAAGGCAGTATCTTCCCTGATGATTACACAGCAAGCATTTGGCTCCCAGGTCCCAAAAGAAACTTGTGAGTTGTGAGACTGGCAAGAGGCTTATTTAGCCATTAAAAAGATTTATATACATTTCCTTTGGCTCCTAGGTCAGGGCCTGCCCCCTTTGGCCCCAGGATACCCACCTCTTCCCCCCTTACATTTCCCTCTCCTCATACCCTCCCAACTCCCTCCTTCTCCCTCTGACCCCTACACAAATGCCTTGGACGACTTTGTAGGACATCCGAAACAGGCCAGTCATGAATCAGCTCCTTCCATGTCCCCACCTGAAGTGACACTGCCCCCATTTCTGCCACCTCCCCACTGTCACCTCTCCTTTCAGTATCCTGTGTGGCACTTCAGGCCGACATGATGGTTTGTGATCTCACTGGGGACAAAAAAATGTTGCCCACCATCAAGCCATCAACCACTGCAGCCACCCAATCAGTGCGCCCCAAGGGGATTCAGAATGAAGAAGAACAGAATAGTGGTCCTAGATAGCTAAGATGCATAGCAAAGGAATAATTTCAATGAGCCCAGACTCCTGCCTCTTCCCATACATGGAAAAGCATTAAATGCATTAACTTGAGATACCTAGTTTTCCTTTAATTAGCAGTAATCTTTCGATGTTCCACTACCTGTTTTGTTTTTGGGGTTTTTTGTTTGTTTTGTTTGTTTGTTTAGCAAAAACTCCTGCATAACCTGGCTCCTCCCTTCTCTTTGGAACAGTTCCTTGAAGCTATCTGAGAGGCTGTCTCTTGAACTATAGTTCTCAGTAACGTCCCCGAATAAAACACAACTTTGCAAATTTTAGGTTGTGCATTTTTTTGCAGTTGACATCTTCTATCTCCTATTAGTGTACTTGGGCTGCTAGTCTTCTCCACTAGACTGTACGCCAGTGGGACAGAGAAGGATGTGACTGGTGGCTTTTTCATCTCTGTACTGCCACAGCCCAGGGCCGTGAACACGTGCCATCAGTCAGAGCAGCACTGAGAATCCTGCTAGACCCACCTCTCTGGCTTGTCCTGCCCCTACCCTCTTTCTGCCTCTCTGCTCCCTAAACTCGGCTGTGAGAATATTAAAGCCAGAAGAAGAATTTCCAAAATCTATTCCCAAAGCAATTCCCCTAAGAGTCCTTAGAGTCCAGAGCTGACCTAGTGCACATAAAATGTGTAAGGGCCAAGCCTCATGCCTCCCCACATTGCCTCCCACTCTCCAGGCTCAGAGCACCTCATTGTGTAAAGCCCTAGGGAATGTAGGTTTTCTTGCAAGGAATTATGTCCAGCACCCCCTTGTGGTGGACAAGCTGGTACTTCAGGCCGGAGGAAGCCAGGGGGGTTGCGAGAGGAGCCAGCATCCTTGAGAGGCCTGTCCAGGCAGGCCGGTCCATGGGCTTGTCAACCAAGAAGTCCAGAATTTACACCGCAAAATAGCTGCTCTTTTGGAAATCCTGATTTGGAGAAGCTGTATGGTCCATCCTCTGATTCCAGGTCAGGCTGCGAGCTGACTGCAAGAGACTAATAGTTAAAAGAACTTTCTGCTGGAAAGTTCTGCACCAAGAAGGTAGCCTGGCAGCACCCACTTTAGCACTATCTTGAAGGCAGTGCCTCATGCTTTATCTGGATACATGGCAGTGGCATCTGGCTGTCCACGTGTATCAGGGCCTGGCCAAGACAGCCACCATTCCTATCTCTCCTCTCAAAAAGGCCCTGAGTCCCACAATACAAGTTAGAGCAAACGTTGCCTCTGGGAGTGAGTGAGGCAACAGGGGCTCACACCATCACAAAAGAAATCCCTCCTAGAATTGCAAACTGCCCAGTGGGCATCTGGCCTCTATTTCCCCTTCCAGAAACAAGGAACTTGGTGCCTCCCAAGACAGCCACATTTTTTTCTTGCCTCCATAAGTCGCCTGTTGGTGGGGCAGAGGTCAGCCTAACCATCTCCTCCCATTTGGATGCTGGCCTCTATTAAACTAGCCAACGCTCATAGTGACCACATTTCACTGCTGAAACACAGTCATCTGACTGCTCACAAGTATCTCAAATATTCTCTATGCAGATCTTCTCCGTCCTGTCCCAGGTGGATTTTTAGAGCCAAATGTGTGTCCCCACATTGGTCACTGTGGCATCTCACCTCTGCATCCACAAGGCAGACACACAGGACCCAGTAGGGAAACAGCTGGGTTATAGTGGAAAACAGACTTGAAGCCAAGGACGTGGACTTGAATCTGGCTTCCTCCATCACTTCCTAGATGTGGGACCACACACAAGTCAATGATCCTTTCTGGCATTTGTTTACCTCATCTGGAAGTGGTTTGTTAGGAGGATCTGATGACCAAGTGAGTGTAGTATTCACTTGATAAACTGTGAAGTCCTGATGTGACACAGGAGAAAGAGAGCTGGACTGGGGGTAAAAAGATCTGACGTCCACGTGTGACTCTAGCTGGGACTCCTGTATGCCCCTGAGCAAGCCTCATTGCTTCCCCATCAATGACAGAATTAAATGTGGCTGGGACCAAAGGGATCTCTAGCTGGCTTTCCAGGATACATGAAGAAAGGTGGCAGTTGGAGAATCATCTGTTTGTTTGAAAGCATGTTCTTTTCCAAGAACCAAGGCATCTCTTTCCGTTTTACAACCCCAACGCAACCCATGGGTCATCTTTGTTCCACTGGCAGCTTTGTGATCTGCCGCAAGAGAAAGATTTCCAGGATGAAATACAGGAATCCGCTTCAAAGAAAGGAGAGCAGAGAGTCAGTGTGGAGGGTGATAAACCTCGCACACAGGTGTCACCTGAGGAAGAGCTGCAGGAAGAGGCTTGGAGCCTGAGTACAAGAAGGCCAGGGAGAGCTCTGTCTTCAGGCATTTGAAGAGCTTCCACAGGGAAGGGAGATGAAATTAGTAGCAAGTACAAAGCGGAGCTGGTACAGTACTAGGATCCAAGGGCAGAAGCCACGGGGAGTTTGCTTCCTCTTATTCTCAAGAATCGCTTTCTACCTGTTGGACTATTAGAGCTGCTGTACAAAAGCATCTCCCTCTTGGTGGGCTCTCTCCCTGGTGTGGAGGTGGAAGTAGGGGGAGGATTGCTCTTAGATGACTAGTCCCTTCCTCCGCAAATCAGATGATGTTGTGTTCTCTGAGACCTTGGTGAGATCAGGCATATTTTTTATAGCACCTACTACAGATTTGTGTACACAGTTGGGCTTAGCTGAATGAGTGAATGAATGTTTTTTTCTTCATATAACAGGGAAGGCCTGTAATGGGGTGTTATCCTTGGCCCCCGACACTGGGGTAATGATGGCGTCCCACAGTAAAACATTTTTGTGTGTAAATATCACTTAAGTCTGCACAGTGGCTGTCAAACAGCGAGGCCCTGACAGAAGCCAGTGCACCAACCTGGAAACATTTTTATGGTAATCATTTTCCTACAGAACTCAGAGCTTCCAAAGGAGGGCATTCAAATACTCCCCTCGAATGTTGCAGCTGGAAGGAACTTTCAAAATCACAGAATCCAACCCTTTCATTTCCCAGATGGCAAAGCCAAGGCACCGGCTGTGGGACACAGGGGATGGGCGTGCCATCCCCGGCCCAGGCCTGGCACACAGGGGGAACCTACCAGAGCCTTGATGCTTGCTTGCTTGTCAGTGAGCCAAGCAAGGTGATGACAGAGTAGGGCGAGAGACTGGTCTTCGCCACCACCCAGGTGAGGCAGCTGGGCCCAAATTAGATACAGGGGTGGCTGGAGGTTAGACAGCAATATAGACAGAAACCGGAAGTGAGACAGTGTAGACAGATGCAAGAGAGCAAGAGAGGAGGCAGAAAAGAAAGGCAGAGGGAGGCCCTGATGGGTAAGATCACCCCATGGGTCCCTGGGATATGACAGGATCAAGAGCACCAGCCCATGCCTCCCTCAGGTGTGACTTGGAAGCTCAAGGAAAGGCCTCAGCCCCACAGAGGAGGGATGCCAGCCAACACTGGACAGGTCCCTCTGCTCCGCCACTCGGCGCAGACTCTGGGCACCCCTTTGCTGGCTGAAAAGCACGGCCCACAAAGCCTAATCTCCTCTCCCCTCGGGTGGAGGGTGGGACACTGTCCCCAGTTTGCAATTCCAACAGCCTTCGGGGCTCGGAATGCACTTCTCACTGATATCTTGAAATCCTGCCCATCTTTAGTAGTTCAGCCAAAATGCCACCTCTTCAGTGAAGCAGTTTTAAATGCCCACACCCTAGTTCTTCGTCCCCAGGACCCAAGATGTTTCCCGGTCTTCAGCACTCATCTCAGTCTGCTTGGCACCAATCTGCTCGGGTGTACTGGTGCATCGTGTCTCTCCCCCTCGCCCAGACCTCTCTTCCCATTGTTCATTTATTGTCCTGAGAGCCTCCTGGGGAGAGACATGTGTGATGGTGGTGGTGGTAGAACAGCAGACCAGATTTTCCACACAAGGTGGAACACATCACATTTCCACTCACTAATACCATCATTCATTCACTCAGGGAGCGCCTGCTACGTACAAGGCACTGTTCTGTTTTGTTCTTTGCTGGTGTACCCTAGCGGTTATGGGTAAGCGTGCGTTCAAATACCAATTCTGTCACTTACTAGCTATGTGACGTTGGACAAGTTACTTAACTTCTCTGTTCCTCAGTTTCTTCATCTGTAAAGTGGAGATCAGAATAGTACCTTCTTCATTGGTTCTTGTGAAGATCATAAATGATTTAATTGATCCCAAGTGCTTAAAACCTGGCTTGGTGCATCATAAGCTCTATTTAAGCAGCGGCAATTATTTTAGGCACTGTGAATATACACATCAGTGAACAAAACTGACAAAAATATTTGCCCGTATTGAGCTTAAACCATAGTAGAGGCAGATGAACAATTAACAGCACCAACATCAACAACAAATTAAATGGTGTCAGGAAGTATAAATGATGTATGATAAGTAATGATAACTAATACACAGAGAGCAGGTAAGGGAAGTCGGGTGTTGGCAGGTAGCGGTTGCAATTTTAGAGATGATGGTCATTGTGGGCCTCGTGGAGAGCCTTGTCTATTAACTGCATCAACTTGGATCTGCAGCTTGGGGCTGGCCGTCTCAGTCTTTCCAACTCTCACTAAGGCACCCAGGGCTGCCTGTGCTCAGGAGCAGCTTTCGGGGAAGGGGATCCTTCGAAAAAGATCTCTCAGAGACCAGGTGCCTTGAGGGTGAGAAGCTGTTTGCTGTTGAGTTAGAGAAGGTGCAGAAGCAGGCAAGGAACTGGGGCCATGGCCAGTAAAGGCTGGGTAAACACTTGTGGCCAAGTCTGACAGCTGTTGGGCCTCTGCGGAGCAAACACGACCCTTGCAGCTGGCACAGAGGCGGCTGGGGAAGCTAAAGCCCTTCAGTGATCTTAACTAATGAAAAAGCTTGGCTGCAGCCTTGCCACTCCATGGGGACCACATCACTTTTTTCTTGAGCTGGGCTTCCTCTTAGCTGTGAAGGCTGGTGGAACAGACTGGGAGTGTCCTGAATTTTTAGTGATGCATAAAGTGCAGAAGATTTTGCTGTGGCAGATTCAGAGAGAATATTTTCCTGATTTCTTGGGGGCAATGACTCCAGAAAGAGCTATAAGATCAAGGTGTTACCAGCCAGGGTTCTTGGGCTCCTTAATCCATAGCAATTGATACGAGGCCAGATGAGAAATTCAGGCAAGGCTTTACTGGGACTCGTGCTGCAGCACAGGGGAGCGAAAATAAGTAAAAGTTTCCCTTGCTTGCTCCCTGGTGGGGTGAGCTGCTCCCTTAAATGGGGTGAGGGTAGGGGTAGGTCTGGGAGTGGAGCCAGAGGAGTGTCTTAGAAGGTCTGCCTACCCCCTTGGTGCTGCTGTGTGCAGGGATCATGCACAGTCCCCTGCTTCTGCTCCCGGTACCTCAGAAGTGGCAGTTGGGTTTTTGGTCTTTTTGTATCTAGTTGTTCATAATTTGCCCCAACTGCCCATGCACACAGTTATTTTTAGTCTCTTATCCTTTCTTTGTATCTTGTTGCTCAAGAAGACAAGGAGACGTTTGTCCAGGAGCAAGCCCTGCAAAACAGAGTCCCGAGTCCCAAGTCCCAGCCTGTGTCAAAGTTGTACTCTGAGGGCAGGGTTTCTCATGAGAGTCCTCTCAGTTGGCACCCCCACAACCCCAGTCACACAAAGGCTATCCTCAAAAGATGCTGTGCCAATCCCAAGTCCCCTCTTTGCTTCCTGCCCAACATTCTCTGGTAGAGCTATATCCTGGGTTCAACCCCCAGTAGCTTCATTAAAGAAAAAAAGAAGGGAGGGAATAAATGAGAGATCCTGACAACCATAGATGACCACCATTAATATTTTATGTATATTCGTCCAGATATATATATATTTGGGGAAAGGAATAACACTATATTCAGAAAGCCAGCTGACCAAGAAGATGGGGGACTAATATCCTGGAAAATCATCTTCCCCAAGTCAGAATTCAGACTCTTTTTATACTACGAAAGAGAGGGGCTGTGGTTGATGGTTGCAAATTTCTTGGTGTCAGAATCCTTTGTTCTTGCAGCTGTCCACGTAGGTCAGGTCATGATGTTCCTGTTAAACCTCCAACAAGACAAATGTTATTCTCTGTTCTGCAACTTTTTATCTCTATTTGAATGGGAAAGTGTTATACCCTTAAAGGTCCGAGCCTTGAGAATGGGCTGTCCTGTATAATTCAGGCTCTAGGCAACTTTCTTTTACAAAAGGTACAGAACCAGCATGACTAAGTTCAGGAAACAGAGCAAAGGGTTAGAGCCAAAGGAACAGATTTATTATGGAGTCAAATTTGTTCCCTGTTACATATATATAAACATATGCACACGTGTATGTATGTATGTATCAGTGTATGTAATCACACACATCGTTTTTTCCTTAATTACTATTTTTCAAACTTTTTTCCCACTTAAACACATTAAAGGACAATTTCCTATGTCCATAAACATTGATCTCCATTGTCATTTTTTTTCAACTTAGTGCTTGTACCAATTTAAAATGTCTTTTTGTTTCTTGAAATATAATTTACTTACAGTAAAACTCATTCTTTTTAAGTGCACATTTATCTTTTTTTTTTTACAAACTTATACAATCACGTAATTATCACAGTAATCAACAGAGTGAATTTTTCCATTATCCCAAATAGCCCTCTCATGCCCCTTTGTACAAAGTCAAATTGCCTTCTCCTACCTCCAGATCAGATCCCTGGCAACCAATGATCTGATTTCTATCCCAGTAGTTTTAATTTTTCCAGAGTGTCATATAAATAGAATCACAGAGCATGTAGGCTCTTGTATCTAACTTAGTTCACTTAAAACAATGTTTTTTGAGGTTCACCTGAGATGGGAAGTCCCAGAAAAAAGAAAAAAGAAAAGAGACTGGCAGGAACCCCAGGAAGAGCCACTACTCTCCTGCCAGCACCATCCAGTTCCCTGGCTCAGCAGCTTTATCTCACTCTTTGCCTCTGAAACGGCTTAATTCTAGGAAAGTGGAACTTACCCCTAAAATTCTGTTGGTTCCCTGAGCTAACTCCTGATTGATCCATTTGTAGTACTTTATTTGCATGGAGCTCACTCCTGATTGGTCCATTTCTCTCACTCCTGATTGATTATTTCTGTCCCTCCTAATTGGTCCATTTCTACAAAGCCTGTTCCTAATTAGTCAACTTTTGTTACACCTTATTTGCATATGATGTTGCAAAGTGTAAACTGGCAGCCTATAAAAGCCTGTGTAAACCTACAGATGGGGTCCAGAGCTTGGAATGTTAACTCCTCTGGGCCGGCTGGCATAATAAACCTGAGTTCTCCAACTCTCCGAGTGCTGCTTGGTCTCTTGCCGGAATCCAGGTTGTTGTCACAACTGAGCTGTAACACTGAGCTGTAACACATTTTTCTGCAACACACCCACATTGTCATATATCAGTGATTTATTATTTTTATTGCTAAATGGTATTCCATTGTATGCTGTAGCTCAATTTATTCATTCACTAGTTGAGGGACAGTTGGGTTGCTTCCACCTTTTAGTGATCATGAATAAATCTATTACAAATATTGACATACAGATTTTTTAATGGACATATTTTTATTTCTCTTGGTTATATACTTAGGAGAGGGACTGCTAGGTTATGATAAAGGCATGTTTAATTTTATAAGAAACTGTTGTCCAAGATGTCTGTACCATTATAGGTCAGAGCTTGAGAAGTCTAGTTGCTCCACACAGTCATTCCTTTTTAAAATTTAACCATTCTATTAGGTGTGTAATGATATCTCATTGTTGTTTTAATTTACTTTTTCCCTAATGGCTAATGATGTTGAGCATGTTTTCATGTGCTTATTTGCCATTCTGACTTCCTCTTTGGTGAAGTGTCAGTTCAAATCTTTTGCCCATTTTCCAATTAGGCTGTTTGCTTACTGCTGAACTATATTAATTTTCTAGGGCTGCTGTAACAAATTACTACACATATAATGGCTCAAAACAACAGAAATAAATTTTCATACAGTTTTGGAAACCAGAAGTCCAAACTGAGTCTTCTGGGGGTGTCAATCAATGTATCAGTCAAAGTAGCAGCAGGGTTGATTCCTTCTGGAAGCTCCAGGGGGAAATCCATTTATTGCTTCTCCCAGCTTCTGGTGGCTGCCAGTATTCCATGGCTTGTGGTTGCATCACACCATTCTCTTCCCTCATGGACACATTGTCTTCTCCTGTTCTGTAGTCAAACTTCCTCCTGCCTCCCTCTTATCAGGAAAATTGTGATTACATTTAGGGCCCATCCATACAATCCAGTATGATCTCTCCATCCCAAGATCCTTAATTTAATCACATCTGCAAAGTCCCGTTTTGTCATATAAGTTACCATTCAGAGATCCAGGAGTTAGGACCTAGAGAATTTCTAGGACATCATTCAGCCTACAAAGGAGCTTAGAGAGTTTTTCATCGATATCAATTCGCTGTCGTTTATCAGATATGTGCTTTGCAAACATCTTTTCCCTCTCTGTGGCTTGTCATTTTGTTTTCTCAACATTATCTCTCTCTTTTTTTTTAATTGAGTTATAGTTAGTTTACAATGTTGTGTCAATTTCCACTGTAGAGCACAATTTTTCAGTTATACATGATCATACATATATTCATTGTCGCATTCTTTTTCTCTGTGAGCTACCACAAGATCTTGTATATATTTCCCTGTGATATACAGTATAATCTTGTTTATTTATTCTACATATGCCTGTCAGTATCTACAAACTTCGAACTCCCAGTCTGTCCCTTCAACATTATCAACATTATCTCTTGAAGAGCATGATTTTAAAAATTTCATTTTGCTGAAGTCCAATTTATAAATTATATCAATTTTTTTCTGTTGTGGTTTGTACTTTGTGTGTCCTATCTAAATGATCATTGCACAAACCAAGGTTACAAAGATTTTCTCCTATATTTACCTCCAGATATTTTATAGTTTTAGGTTTTACATTTAAGCCTATTAAAATTTTGAGTTAATTTTTGTAAGTGGTGTAAAATATGGGTCAAAGTTCATTACTCTGCATGTGGATGGCCAGTTATTCCAGCACTGTTGTTAAAAAGACTGTACTTTCTCCATTGAATTGCCTTTCTACCTTGTCAAAAACCAGTTGACTATATCTGTTTATTTCTGAACTTTGTCACATTCAACTGATTTGTGTCAGTCCTTTCACCAGCACTACACTATCTTAATTACCAGAACTTTATAATAAGTACTGAAATTCGATAGTGTGAGTACTCCAATTTTGTTCTTCTTTTTAAAATGTGATTCTTTTGTTATCGTATTTTTTTTCTGTTTTATAGAAATGCAATTGACTTAATATATTGGCCTTATATTCATTCTAGAAGCTTTTCTGTAGGTTCCTTGGGATTTTCTACATAGACAATCATCTTGCCTGTGAATATAAACAGCTTTATTTTTTCCATTCCAATCCAAAGGCTTCTATATTTTTTCTTTGCTTTATTGCATTACTAAGACCTTGGGTATGATGTTGAATATGAGTGATGAGAGTGGACATTCTTACTGTGTTCCCAATCTTAGGGGTGAAACATTCAGTCTTTTACAATTAATTATAATGTTAGGAGCATTTTGTTGTTATTGCTTTTTGCTTGCTTTGTAGATGCCCTTTTCAAGAACAGAAAGTTCCCTTTTCTTCCTAGTTTGCTGAGAGTTTTATTATGAATGAATGTGTGATCATGTGGTTTTGCTTCTTTAAAATCTTAATATAATGGATTACATTGATTTATTTTTTGAATGTTGAGACAACTTTGCATTGCCAAGATAAACATCACTTCATTTTTATATATTACTTGATCAATTTTCTAATATTTTGTTAAGAAATTTTTGTACTATGTTTATGAGGAATACTGTGTTTTAGTTTAGTGGGGGGTTTTTGTATACTGTTTTGTCTGGATTTGATGTCAGGGTAATAATGGTGGTTGACATTATAAAATAATTTAAGAAGTATCCCCTCATTTTCTATTTTCTGGAAGAGTTTTAGAGTTGATATTACATATTCCTTAAATGTTTGGTAGAAGTTGAAAATAAATTCCTGTGGCTTTAATTTGTGGGAAGATTGTAAACTCAGAATTCCATTCAATTCATATAATAGATGTGGGACTTCTGGTCATCTATTTCTTTTTGAGTAAATGTTGGTAGTTTGTCTGTCAAGGAATATGTCTATTTTATCTAAGTAGTAAAATTTATGGACATAGTGTATTATTTATAGTCTCTTATTAGCCTGTTAATGTCCATAGTATATTGTCATTTTCCATAGTTACCAGATATTATCTTATGTAAGGTATCACCATTTATTTAACCATTCTGTTATTATTGAACTTTCAGTTTCCTTTTGTTTTCACCATCATGAATATGATCAGCATATATGTAAAGTCATCTTTGTAGGGATGTCTGATTTCTTTAGATAAATCCAAGAAGTAGAGTTTATATTTGGATCAATTGCCCTATAAAAATTACCCCCAAATGCAGTGGTTTTTAGCAACAAACATTTTGCCTCCTCATTTCACTCCACAGCATGTTTCCTCAAGATCTGTTCAACTTACAGAATCTCCATGAGATTCTGGTTTGAAAAAGATAGTTGCAAATAAAGACTCTTGAAGATTAAATAAATAAATAAATAAATAAATAAATAAATAAATAAATAAATAGATAGATAGATAGATAGATAAATAAATAAACAAACATTTATTATCTCACAGTAAGTCTAGAATCTGGACACTGGTTTGACTGAGTCCTCTGGCCCAGGGTCTCTCACAAGGCTACAGTCAATGGGTTAGCTGGAGCTAGTCATCTTAAGGTTTGACTTGGGAGGATCTGCTTCCAACATGATTGAAGAATCATATTCCTTTTGGCCATGGACTGAGGTTCTTGGCTCCTCGCTGGCTGGCCATGTACCAGAGGACACCCTCAGTTTCTTGCCACAGGAGCCTCTCTGTTGGGCAGCCCACAACATGGCAGCTGACTTCCACCAGCGAGGCAAAGGAGTGAGAAATCAGGAGAGGGCCAGCAAGACTGAAGCTACAGTCTTTTTATAACCTAATCTTGGAAGTGGCATCCCATCACTCTTGCTGTATTCTGTTGATTAGAAAGCAGTCTCTAGGTCTGGCCCATACTCAAGGAGAGGGGATTACACAAAGACCCAAACACAAGGTGGTAAGGGTGTTTAGAGAGCATTTTAGGGGCTGCCTAGCAAGGAACATTGGCTAAGAGGGCATGCAGAATCCTTTTATCATTTATTTGTTTGTAAAGAATTGTGATTATGGGCTCAATTCCAGCACTTTTTTCCTCAAAATTCTTCAAATGCCTAGTTTTTGAAGATTTTTTTTTAAAATAATGAGTAAATAGGAAGTATTTATAAAGTATGTGTAAGATTTTTTTAAAAATGACTCAACAAACACCCACATAATTAACACCCAGTTTACTCTTAAAGCATTTATCCTTTTCCTTTCCCTCTCAGGAGTAACCACTATTGTATTTTGTTGTCGCTGTTGTTTAATTCCCTTGATTTTCTTTAAATTTAACACCTGTATTTATATTTAAACAATATATCATTTAGTTTTGTTTGCTTTTTGACTTTGTACTGTACTGTATATATTATTGTGATTTTTTTGCCAAAAGGAATGCTCCTGAGATTAATCTATATTGTTGCATATAACTGTATTTCACTTATCTTTTCTGCTATATATGATCCAATTGTATACATCTACTGTAGTTCATTAACACTTTCTACTGGTGGTAGACATTTTTAATAACCAAAATGTGGTTATGAATATTTCTGTACATGTGTATGTCTTTAAGTGCACATGTGCATGGGTCCTTCTTGGAGATAGACATTGACATCCTTATGGGTGTATGCTATGGACTGAATCATGTGCCCCCAAAATTCATATATTGAAGTCCTAAACCCTAGTACCCCCAGAATGTGATTGTATTTGGAGACAGGGTCTTGAAGAGATGATTATGATAAAATGAGGTCACTAGAGTGGGCCCTAATCCAAGATGACTACTATCTTTATAAGAGGAGAGTAGGACACAGACACATACAGAATGAAGGGCAACTACATGAGAACACAGGGAGAAGATGGCCATCTGCAAGCCAAAGAGAGAGGCCTCAGGAGAAAACAATCCTGCTAGTACCTTGATCTTGAACTTCCAGCCTCCAGAACTGTGAAACAACAGTTTTCTATTGTTGAAGCCACCTAGTCTGTGGTATTTTGTTGTGACAGCCCTAGGCAACTAGTAGAGTGTAAGTATTTTGCTGTAACTGAAATTTGCATTTATTGGGTTTGAGCATCTTTTCATATGTACATGGACTATTTGGCGTCCTCCCCCATGAAAAATGCCTAGTAACGCCACTTGCCCATTTGTTGCTGTTATTGTTATTGTTGGATTATTCATCTTTTTCTCAATAGTTTGCCACCTCTCTTCATATATTACAGACCTTAGTCATTAGGTGATGTATGTATTACAACCTATATCTTCTCAATGTATTTTTTCTCTTTTCACTCAGTTGTATACTGACCTCATGAGTCTATGCTGGAATATCATGTGTTTTATTTTTTATTTGAGTAATGAATGTTTGTGAACGTGCCACCAGTCAAAAACTAGAACATTAGTAATAAGTTCTCCTATGGCCTCATCACCTATTCCATCCCTCTGCCATTCATTTCCTCAAAATAATAATGATAGTTCACAGTTTCATGGCTCTCAGTACTTGCCAGATGCTGTTTTACACACTTTATATGTATGAATTTTATTTAAACTTTACCATAACAATGTGAGTTAGCTATGTTTTACACACAAGGCCGCTGAAGCCCAGAGAGGTCAAGTTACTTGCCAAGGTCAGGGTGGCATTTGTTGACAAAATTTTGTGTTTTTCATTTAACTTTGTCAGGCAGTCTGCTCCTTCACTATTTTGCTCTACTGCTTATTGTTAATCACTATACAAAATTTTGTTTCTCATTTAACTGCCTTAAAATTTTTATTATATATTTATGTATGCCTAAATAATATACTCTTTAGTTTTGTTGTTTTATTAGCTATATTAAAAAGGCACCATACTATATGCTGTCTCAGGAGACAAAGTATGCAGTTTTTTGATGAACAGAAGTTCTCCAGAGCAGCATATTTTAAATTATTAGTCTTTTCCCCTATGGTTCATACTTTTTTGGATCTTGTTTAAGAAATCTTTGCTACTCCAAGGTTAGAAAGATCTTGTCTTGTATTACCTTCTAAAACATCTATAGCTTTGCCTGTCATTTTAGGATTTTTTTTAAGTGTTTATTTTGAGGTAATGTTAGATTCATAAAAATTGAAAAAAAAAAGGTACAGAGAGTTCCTGCACTCTTCACTCAGCTCCCTCAAATGATAATAGTTGTCTAACCATAGCACAATTATCAAAACTGGGAAACTGACACTGGTATGATACTATTAACTAAACTACAGACCTTAGTTGATATCACTACTTTTCACATGCAGGCGTTTTTTTTTTTTTTTTTTGGCGTATAGTTCTACGAAACTTGACCCCATATATAGATGTGTTTAACCACCATCATAGTCAGTACACTCCTTTGAACTCCCCTCCCCTCCCCCCTAACCTCTAGCAACCATTGATGTGATCTCCATCACTATTGCTTTATCCTTTGTAGAATGTTATATAAGCAGAATCATACAGTGCATAATCTTTTAAGACTGGCTTTTTTCACTCAGCATAATGCCCTTGAGCTCCATCCAAGTTGCTGTGTGTATCAATAGTTTACTTCTTTTTATTGCTGAGCAGGGTCCCTTTTTACTGATGTACCACATTATCCTTATCCACTCACACACTGAGTGACATTTGGGTTGCTTCCAGCTTTTGACTATTACAAAAAAAGGATACTATAAACATTCATGTGCAGGTTTATGTGTGAACATGAAGTTTCATTTGTCTGAGCTGAATATATAAGAGTATCAACATCATGATAAATGATGTTGAACTTTATAAGAATCTGCCAGAATATTTTCCAAAGTGGCTGTACCATTTTATGTTCCCACTAGCAGTGTATCCAGTTTCTCCATATTCTTACATTTACTGTTTCCACAAAATTTTACTTACTTTTTATTTATGAGTTTTACTTCAGCCATCCTGATGAGTGTGTACTAATGTCTCATTGCAGTTTTTATTTGTGTTTTCCTAATGACTAATGATGTTGAACAACTTTTCATGTGCTTATTTGCCAGCTGTATTTCCTCTGTGGTGAAGTGTCAGTTTAAATCTCTTTGCCCAATTAAATTGTTTGTGTTTTTTTTTAACTTTTACTGCTAAGTTCAGAGATTCCTTTATATATTCTGGATCCAAATCCTTTGTCAGATTTGTGATTTGCAAATATTTTTCTCCTAGTCTATGGCTTGTCTTTTGATTCTCTTAACAGTGTCTTTCACAAAGCAAACATTCTTAATTTTGAAGTCCAATTTGTCACCTTTTTAATGGTCATTTTTGGTGTCTTATCTAAGACTCCTGAGGCCAATGATCTCCCTATGTTTTCTTCTAAAAGTTGTATAATTTTGTTTTACATGTAGGCTTATGGTTCATTTGGGGTTAATTTTTGAATAAAGTGGGGGCTAGTGGGAAGGGAGAGGGATGTGTTCACCTGAAGTGGAGCAGGTTTGGGTGGAAGGCCTCTGGCCTGCAGAGCTGCCCTCATCCCAGTCCTGGGGAGAGCTGGCCAGAGGGCTTACACTTTTTTAGGGCTCCTTTTGTATGCATTTCTGGGTTGTAGCCTGTTCTAGCACCTAAGCTATGAGGCAGAACAAACACCCAGCAAACTCACTGCTCAGTCATCCCTGGAATCTTGAGGTCCCTAGTCTGCCCTCTCTGTGTTCACCACCTCTCAGTCTTCTGGTAATTACATATTTATCCAGAGTTTTCCATTGTAGTTAGTGGGAGGAGGTGGATGGAATGCATTTACTCCATCTTGTCTGGACCTGGAGACCTACATTTAAGTCTTTAATTCACATGGAATTTATTTGTGTGTGTGGTGAATGGTAGGGATCCAATTTCTTTTTTTTTTTTTTCTTCAGTATACATCATCAGTTGTTTAATTGCCATTTTACAAATAGTCCACTTCCTCCCTGTATGATCTATACAGACAGCTCTGGTCTCTGGTAGGTTCAGGCCCCTCACTTCATTCTCCTTCAGAAATGCCTCGATTTTTCTTGACCATTTGTTCTCTTATCTAAAGTTTTGAATCTGCTTGTCAAGTATCATGAGAAAAATGCATTGGGATTTTTATTATAAATGCATTGAATCTGCAGATTAATTTAGGAGAGAATGGTCATCTTTACATTGTTGAGACTTCTAAACCATAGGCATGGTATATTTCTTCATTTATTTAGGCCTTCCTTAATACTCTTGCACATCTGTTGTTACATTTATTCTTATTGCTTTAAATTTTTGGTGCTAGGAAACTCTGAAGAGTTTGGAAAATTGGAAAAGTATTGGCACCAACAAAAGAGTTCAGGAAAGTGACCAGGCACAGACTACACAAAAAGCCAAAGTTTGTTTATAATCTGGCAATAATTAGTTTGAACACATAATAGGAAAAGAGCTCCTACTCACAATTACAATGTAAAATACATGAAATATCCAGGAATGAACCTAACCTGAGAGATATATTTGGCAGTAAGCATTTGTGGCAAACATTTTAGACCAAGGGATAATCCCATTAACCTATAAGAGTATCACTTGTCAGCAAGAAAAATACTGACCTCCCAAGAGGAAAGTAGGTCAAAGACTTGAATAGGATATGTACACAAGAAGTTCCACAAATGAACAGTAAACATAAAAAAGCCCAACCTCACTTGTGAAGAAAGAGATTAAAACAATGACATATTTTTCACCCATAAGTCTGGTAAATATCTCAGATTGTGTCTCCTATGCTGCTGCTGTGGCTATAAATGCACATGTTTCTCTAGGACACTTGGCCATGTAGATGGAGCATTAGTTTCATATACATTCTATACATTAGTTCTAAGGAAGTCATCAGACTAGCCTGCCTCATGTTCCCTATCTGTAAAATGGGGAAACAGTGCCTTCCTCAAAGACTTGTTATGAACATTAATGAGAACATCTCCTTTGGACTGCTAACCTATATGACCCTTTGGGGACATTCACAAAGGACACCCACACTCTGGGGATGAACTGTGCCTTTTCCAGCCAGAGGTTCAGGGCTTGGCAAAGAAAAAGGTGCCCCTTCCTCCAGGTAAAAGCAGGCCTGCGCTGGGATACTTTGCCTTCAGAGTGGAGGGTGGGCTTGATGTAATCACTTACTTTATCCCCTGGTTGGCTTCTTTGTTCAGTACACCTTATACAGTGGCCCTAATGTCATTTTTAGCAAAACGCCTAGTATTTAATTATTATGAAAATCATCTAATACTATGTTCAAAGACATTAAATACAGTGATATTATAATGGTGAAAAATTGAAAAGAACTGAAATGCCCAATAATATGGAAATGATTACATTAATTTGACACATTCATATAATGGAGCTGTTTTAATCCATGTTTTGGAAGAATATTGAATAATATTGTGAAATTCTCAATAAATAATAAAATATCAAGATCTAGACTGAGTAATGAGTGTGATCTCAATTTTGTAAAAATCCCAGTAAATTTGCCTATATGTATACTAAAACGTTCACAATGGTTCACACTGATTGAAAGGCTTAGGGCTGATTTTAATTTCATATTTTACACCTTGTCTGGGATGTGTGGAAAAAGTCATTTAAGAGGCCTCCCCGACCTGCCTCCCCAGTCCTACAGAGCTGATCCAGCAGGTGCACTCCATGTGAGCCATGCATGGTCTGGGAGGGCATCCGTGGCTGGGGGCAGGCAGGGGCTGGTTTATTGCCCAGCTCTGAGTCCTCCTTAACCTCACTCAGTCTAAGTGATTTGTTTGTGAGCCAACCAGACCATTTTGCACATTCCCACATCAGGAAGAGCGCTGTGCTTTTCAACAAGCCCCTGGACTGCCAACTCCTTGGGCAGCAAAGCATAGGTGAAGTGTCAGCATCCTCCTGGGCATGGGACCCCACCTGGGAAGGTTGCATGGGTTGGGGCCACTCTTCAGGCCCCTTCCTGCCCTCTGAGTTCTTGAAATGCCATAAAAAGGAAGAAAAACTAAACTATAACCCAATGATCTTATTTATTTGGGGGCCATGTACCTAGGTCTTCTCTAGGCACTCTTTGCAAAGTATGCCGAGCAAAACATGGATGAAATCCATTCATGCAACAATCCTATCCCCAAGTCTCTATGAACAAAAGCCAGAAACCCTTCCTAGGTTGTAAGGAGAGATGGGTTTGGGGAAAAACAGATGAACAGACTGAGGCAGCTGCTCAGGAATGGTGAACTGATTCGTGGGAATAATGACCCACCTCAAATAAGAGGATTGAAAACAGGAGCAGTTTGCTTCTTGATGGATTCATCAGAATAAAAACGGTCTAGCCAGCAGGCAAAGGAACAAGGAGATTTGGAGAGGACATGGAATCAGACCAGCTGGGTTCAAATCACCTCCAACTTGCTAGCTTTGTGACTTTGGGCAAGATACTTGACCTCTCTGTGCCTTTGCACTCTCATCTATAAAATGAGCAAAATAATATAGCTACCTACCCCTGGAGTTGATGTGAGAGTGATATGTACTCCTGCTCACAGTAAAGGGCCCACAATAGGTCTATTCTGGGGTACAAGGCCCATCAAAGTGTTGACTTGCATTAGGGCAAAAGAATTTCTTCTTCCAGCCATAGCAAGTTCCCAGTGCCTTGATCCCAATGCTTCCCACTGGAAACCAAGCATGGGTTTCTCGTCTCAAATCTGCTCAGAGGCAGACTCCTGGGTGAGGTAGAAAACCCATAGGTCTGGAGATCCAAGCCCTGGGTTCCAGGTCCAGCCCTGCCACACTCTTCTCTTCATATTGCTTTGGCAGTCGCAGCTTCAATCTGCTCATCTCCCAAGTGAGGGTAATAATCCTGCCCTTCATCCCTCATAGGGCTGCTGTGAAGATCAAATGAGATAATGGAACAGAAATTTGTAAAGGGTGATTAGTGTATGAAAGGCCCAGTGAATATTTTGTGTAAAAACTGCCTCAATTTTGTACTCAAAGGGTGTTCTTTTCTGTATAATCTCTCTCAGTGTACTTCTGTTTCTGAAGCACTGTAATACCTAGTCACATGGATTTGCAATCATCTGCAATTGGTTCTCTCTCTCTCTTTTGTAACTGAAAAGAGGTGTTATTTTTTTTTTCAGAACCAGAACTTTGTTGCATTCAGCCTGTATTTCTACCCTAAATCTCTCTATCCTTGAAATTATCCTGGGTGGGGGCCTCCATTTCCTGCCTTATCTTCTCTTCCCCTAGGAACCCATCTAATAGAACAACTGGAGGCTCTGACCCACATCTGTAATGGGACACTAGTCCCCGCCCAGTGGGCCTCACAGGTTAAGCTGATGCTCTGCCCTCAGCTGCCATAAGGATGAAGTGAGTCATTGTTGGGCTGGTATTTCTGTTTTAACCTTGATGTTCTACAGTTTAACTGTTGTCTCCTTTAAACCAATTACTATGGACAGCTGCCTTTGAAGGCATATTTCTTTAGTGAAATCCCAGGGCCAACATGTGGGCATCCTCCTTTTACCAAAGGGTCTCTTACTTTTCCTGGGAATTATGTCTGGCATCTCCCCTGTGTAAGTAAAGCGGATTTGCTATTATAAAATAGGAAGTTGGGCCACTCCTAGGACCACCTGAGTGACCACCTGAATGGCAGATTCTTTGGGTGAGACTTCTCCGCCAATCTGCACTTCCCAGGGCAGACGTACAGCCCAGAGCGATGGCACATGTGGGGACGTGAACTCCTTCCTGGTTATTCATTTTCTAGCTGGGGCTGTCACAAGCACAGAGCCTGTCCCCAAGCCGCTACTTCCGGCTCCTAGGAATCATCATGCAACTATTTCAACAAGCTTTCTAGTGTTTTAAATAAAACGATTGTGTGGGATTCTGACTTGACAGTAAGTAAGCAAATAGAACACTGCTCAGTTTTTATGGAACTTGGTGTCTCAAACCTCAGGCATGTTGAGTGGTGGCTCCTGTTTGACATAGCGACTTAAGATATTGAATTTAACAGAGTGCTTACTCTGAGAAGGGACGCTTCTGGGTGTTCTACAGCTGTGAGCCACCCCCTGAATCCAAGTAACCTTAATTGATGTGAGGGGAGTGCCTGCCCTGCTCACTGGGGAACCCAGCAATACTTGATTGGACAATAACCACAACATTATGAGGAAGCATGAGGGTCAGAGTGGAGAAGTCATCAGGGATAGAGCATCTCTTAGTCTCTGTCAAAGGGGCATGCTACTGTCCTGGGAGGCACCAGGAGATCAGGCCCCAAGAGCGGCCACAGGGAAACTTCAACCTTGACATCCACAAAGTCCCTTGGATGATGGATACATATGTGTCCCACAGAGCCTGCCTATGGAAGGTGTCCAGTAAGTACTCAAGGCGCCTTTGTCACTTCCCTAGGCATGGAGGAATTTCACAGCATAGAAGGTCTAAGTAAGAAGCACCTGTGGAAATCATTTAATCCACTCTGGTCATTTACAGGTGGGAAGACTCACGGAGGCACCTGCCTGTGGAAACGTTGCAACTTAGGGGCAGAACTCAGGCTGTCCTCACTCATGCTCAATCCAGGAGTCGTTGTGGGGGCATGTGAGCTCAGTCCTGTGACTGGGCAAAGACAGATAACAGCAAAGGTGGCTGGGAAACACTGGATACGGCCTGCTTTTTGTAATGACAGTGAATGTGCCATCTATCATCCAAACCAGGAGACTTTTGAGCATGGAATGGGGAGCTGTTTAATAATTACACTGGGACATATGCTCACCCTAATTCAAATTAATAAGAATGATGATGATGCTAAGAAAATCCAATGCTGGAAAAGTGCTCACGAGCTTCTGGCACTGGGCTGAGCCCTTTGCATCCGCTAGCTCATCTCATCCTCCCCCTAGACCTGAAAGGCAGGTCTGCTCTTCACCCTGGAAGACACTGAGGCTCCAAGAAGTTGAGTCACTTGCTCAAGGTCACGCAAAGAATGAGGGCTGAACCTTGATGGAATCCAGGTCTTGCCTGTGTCCAAAGCTCGTGCTCCTCATGCCACCCTGGGTCGCCTCCCTCTTTGCTCATCCTTTTTGCTCATTTCCACGCTGGCTTGGCATGCTGAGGAGGGGATCTGGAGACCTGATGGGAAACCATGAGCATGGGAGTCCAGTGGTCCCTGCTCTGACTGGTGTTTTCCATTACCCCTCTCGATCACCTTGGGCAAGTCCCTTTCTCACCACGCCACGCACTCCCACTCCCAGGCCTCAGCTTCCCTACCCAGGCTTCTCAACCAAGGCCTTCTATAAGCAGATCCCTGGGGCTCTTCCCAGTATTATTTCTGTCTCCTTTCAGCCTCCTTGCCCTTCAGCTGAACTGGCTCCCAGGATGTTCCCCATGCACACTTCCGTCTCCCCCAACACTGCCTGGACTCAAGGTCTGTCATTCCCTCCCCCATATAACCCACAGCAAAGCCCCCTCCTCCATGAAGACTTCTCTGATTCCTCCAAGAGGATGGCCCCTCTTTCTTCTCTGAATTCTCACAGCCACTCATCTGTATGTCCTTTGTACCTTTGTTGCAGCAAAGTGTGTTACAGCTCAGTGAAAGAGCTCAGTGTTACAGCTCAGTTGTGACAGCAACCTGGATCTGGGCGAGAGACCGAGCAGCACCCAGAGGGTTGGAGAACTCAGGTTCATTATGCTGGCGGGCCCAAAGGAGTTAACACTCCAAGCTCTGGACCCTGTCTGTAGGTTTACACAGGCTTTTATAGGCTGCCAGTCTATACTTTGCAACATCATGTGCAAATAAGGTGTAACAAAGTTGATTAATTAGGAGTGAGCTTTATGAAAATGGACCAATCAGGAGTGATAGAAATGCACCAATCGGGAGTGATAGAAATGGACCATTCAGGAGTGAGCTCCATGCAAATGAGGTGCTACAAATGGACCAATCAGGAGTTAGCTCAGGGAACCAATAGAATCTTAGGGGTAAGTTCTGCTTTCTTAGAAGCAAGCCTTTTAGGAGGCAAAAAGCGAGATAATGCCACTGGGCCAGGGAACCGGATGGTGCTGGCAGGACACTAGTGGCCTGCCTGGGAGTCCTGCTGATCTTTTTCATGGGGCTTCCCATGTCACCTTGTTTCAGAGTCAGCCACTGGCTTTCGCCCTTGCTCAGTCTACCTAATCCGGGAGAACAGGATCAGTATCTCATTAATTTTTGTGTCCCCCTGCCCACCCAAACCACCCATCCCATCCAGCCCACACCTGGCACAGGGTCTGATAGATCATAGGAATTCATCAATGCCCCTTGAATGAATGAATCAGTGAATGAATGCTGTTTCCCCTCCATGCCCCACCCCCTCCCCCCACCATAGCCCATGGCTTCCAGAGACAGACTGTGGCATTCCCAGTATCTGTCCCCACCTGTAAAACAGTACCTACTTTATTTTACAGGGTCACAGTAAAAAATGACGTAGTGCATATAATAGCCTTAGAGCAGTGCCTCACACACAATCTGGATGTGCTCTTACAATCCTGGTCTCTCCACATGCCTGCAACCCATTCCTGACTTGCTTGACTTGATCTGACCCACCCACCCATGCTCTCCTGCAGTAAAGATAAGCTACCCCAGGGGCCTCTGCCTCCACTCCAGGCAACTTCCGGAGAGCCCAAAGGAGCCACTCATGATGCTACAGCGCTCTTCCTTTCCTGCAGAGGCTGGAATGGAAAGCTGCATAGATGCCAGATGTGAAGGTGTGACTTCCCCTTGTGGGCTTTTCTCTTCTGGAGCTCACAGCCACAGAACTCAGACCAAACACAGAGCAGGACTTGAGTGATAAAGCTAAGAGTCCCAGAGCTTCAATGTCAAACTTGGGACCAGAGTTGAGCCACAAACCTCTTGATAACTGAGTGTGCCGTCCCCGAGATGAAATCTGGCTCTGGGGCTGTAGTAGAAAGGACACCAGACCAACACTGGCTGAGAGGTGGCGAACTGCACACACCGCGCTGTGCCCCGGCGTGTGCAGAGCCACAGAGGCACGCACAGGGACAGCAAGAAGGATGCACGTACACCAGCAGAGGTCTGCTTGGGAATAAAAGGAGCAGCTCTCAGTGCACTCCAAACGGAAAGCAAAGGCAGAGAGCAGACAGGAGCCACAGACAGACTCTGAAACTTTCTTCACAGAAAGGTGGTGGAATTGTATCTTTTTCTTACTTCTGCTTTTATGTTTACTGTCCATATTTTATGTAATTCATATGTATACGTTTTATGATGGAAAGTAAGTTTTATTCTGGAAATAATCTTAGTAAATAGAAAAAAAAAAAGAAAAAAACAAGAAGGGAAGGAAAGCGTATGGTCGTCATAGCAGGAAGACAGGACTTTAGGGTGTAGGTGGAGGGAGGGCTTTGTCTTACACCTTGGCAAGAGATTCACAGACCCTAAACTTCTTACCTCACCTACAACCAGTCAGAGATTTGTGCACAAGCTGATCAGGCACCTTGTGACCCTACCTTATAAAGACCCCAACAACCGCCTCTTGGGGCTCACACAGGCACCTCTCGTCTGTGTGGCCCTAATAAACTCCTTTTGTATTCTCAAAATTAATTAATTAACGAATTTTTTTAAATGTAGTTTGTTTCACTGCTGTAACTGTTACGATTGTTTTTATTTCAGTTTTATTGTTGTCTTCTCTAAAAGCCCCTGTGTCTCTTTTCTTTAATCATGGAGTAAGCCCTGAAAAGCTTTTCTAGAACCAAAGATATCTCCCCATTAGCCAGGACTCCAAATCCACATGAAAGTGAAAGTGAACAAACAAAACTATCTCCCTCACTTCCTCCCTCCTTTCCTTCCTTTTTCAATCTTTCAGTTTTTCTATTTTTTTCCAAGAAATTATTTTATTATATTTCCCTTACACAAGTAATACATACTCGTTGTAGAGCAATCCAATAACAAAGATTGGGGTAGATCTGTACATGCTTCTGTTGAAAAGCAAGCATTTTTTTTAAAGCCTAAGTTAGATCTATATGTCTTGACATGCAATGATGAAATGACATATTGTTTAGTGAAAAGAGCAAGTTACAGCACAGTGTATATATGGTGATCCCATTTGTATTAAGATACACATATATATGTTTATATGCACATACAAATGTCTGGAAAAGTATATACCAACACGTCCATAACAGTCATCTCTGCAGAGTGGGGTGGTGTGAGGGGAAACCTCTATGGACTTTTGTCTATCTCCTTCTGTCTGGTTTGAATTTTTGGCAACAAGCCTGTATTACTTACATTTTTTTTAAAAAAATCTAAGTAAGTAAAAGAAGAAAAAGGCAAGAGAAGACCTAGTACAGATATTTCTACAGTAAAATACAAAGAAAATATCAAAAGGTAAAAAAGCCATGTACAATTCTTACTCCTTCTCCACCTTGAGGCAATCAATGCTAATATTTTGTTGCATAGCTTAATCTATTCTTTATCCATGTTATATGTCTATTAATTTTATTTACATAAAAGGGATTCAGTTATGGATACTATTTCCTTTTAACCTACTTTTCTCACTTAATAATATAGCATGAACATTTTTCCAAGTTGATAAAAATATCTTTTTCTTATCATTTTAAATGATTGTATACATATTTAGGTTGTTTCCTTTTTATGCCCCTACTTTTTTCTATTAAATTATAGTTGATGTACAGCATAGTGATTCAGTTATACATTGTATATATATTCTTTTTAATTATAAGTTATTACAAGATATTGAATATAGTTCCCTGCACTATACAGTAGGACCTTATTGTTTATCTATTTTATATATAGTAGTTTGTATGTGCTAATCCCAACCTCCTAATGTATCCCTCCCCCATCTCCTTTCCTTTTTGGTAACCATAAGCTTCTTTACTATGTCTGTGAGTCTGTTTCTGTTTTCTAAATAAATTCATTTGTGTCATTTTTTTAGATTCCACATATAAGTGATTTAAATGGTATTTTTCTTTCTCTTTCTAGTTTACTTCATTTAGTATGACAATCTCCAGGTGTATCCATGTTTCTGCAAATAACATTATTTTATTATTTTTATGGCCAAGTAGTATTCCATTGTATAAATATACCACAACTTCTTTATCCAGTCATCTGTTGATGCACATTTAGGTTGTTTGCATGTCTTGGCTATTGTAAATAGTGCTGCTGTGAACATTGGGGTGCAGGTGTCTTTTTAAATTAGAATTCCCTTTGGATATATGCCCAGGAATGGGATTACTGGATCATAGGGCAATTCTAGTTTTAATTTTTTAAGGAATCTCCATACTGTTTTCCATAATGGCTGCACCAAACTACATTCCCACCAGCAGTGTAGGAGGGTTCCCCTTTCTCCACAACCTCTCCAACATTTATTGTTTGTGGACATTTTAATGGTTGTGCCCCTATTTTTAAAAAGGCTACTCTGCCAGAACCCCTGGGCAGATAAATCTTTGCACACATGTAGTATTACATCCTTGGAATAAGTTCCTAAAAATGAAACTGCTTGGTACAAGATGGGTAATGTTTGTTAAGGATTTTAATCTATGACAACAAATTGCTTTCCAGAAAAGTCTTGCCATTGCTCCATCCCTCAGCAGTGTGTGGGCCAGCCTGGGCTCCATGTCATCTATCCCCACCATGAGTTAGTTCCACTCTTCGAAACTTTTGTTCATTCGGTAGTTGAAAAAAAATCTGTGTTATTTTAATGATCATTCCCTTGATTACTCCTAGGGCTTGACACTTCTTAGTGTTTCTCAGTCATCTGTTTGTCTTTTGATTAGTTGCTTTTTCATGTATTTTTCCAATTTTCCCACTGGGGTGTTTGTCTTTTTTTCCTTAATTTGTAAAAGCTCCCAATATATTAAGGATATTAATCAGTTTTTCACATATGTCATTATTTCCAAGTATGTTATTTGGGTTTTTAACTTTATATATAATTTTTTTAATGAACAGTTTTTAAACTTTGAATTAAATTGATTGGTCTTTTCCTTTATAGTTTCTGTGTTTGGTGTTATACTTAGAAAGTCCTCCCAATCCAAGTCTATACAAATATTTACCAATAATTTCTTCTACCTTGATATTAAAGTCTTCAATCTATCTGGTTGTTATTTGAATGTGTGGTGTGACATGAAGGTTTAAATGACCTTTTTTGAAATGGTTAACTGTCCCAACACCCAAACTGACAGTCCCCCCACTTCAGTTCCTGGGAGTGCTATCTTTATATCATCTTCTGAGCAACTCTTGCATGGGGGTGTGTTGCAGGATGTGCTACCCTATTTCTTACTATTTGGCCAAGACTAGAGGTTTGGAGGCAGCTCCTTCCTTTCTCTGGGGCTTTCTGTCTCATGGTGGCCATAAGTGGATGCACCAGGGGTGGCGAGGGAGCTACAGGCGACAGGGGGCTGAATGTACAGCCATACACCCAGAAATGACCTTCTCTAGAGTTCAGCCAGGCACACTTTCAAACCTCCAAACCAGCCACTGCCCAGCAATCCCCCAAAGTCCACATTCAGAGACAAAAACTGTCCACCGGCTGGCGTTGGTGGCCTCTGGGTGGCACTGCGGAGCCATTCTATGTCATCTGGAGGGTGCAGGCTGGAGGAAGATGCTCCCGGGCTCTCTGGGAACCCTGGTCCCCATAGGGTTCCAGGAGCCTGGGCAATGGGATGCAGCAAAAGGCAGCCACTCCCCAAGGCCACCTGTTTGGCTTTCCTGCTGTCCTTGGTACGGAATCCCATGCTGCTTCTTTAAAAGGGCAGGTGTGACTGAGGCTCCAGAGGCAAGGACATTACAAAGGTGTAACAGCTGATGCCCTTTGTAAATCACTCCAGCAGCAGCAATAGGGACAGCTCACTGGCCAGTTCACCTGTGTGATGACCTCGAGGACCAGGCCAGATAGGGGAAGGGCACGGACCAGAAAGGGATGGGATTGGCAGGGACACTAACAGATGCTCAGTGAGATGCTCACGGCAATACCTATATCTTCACAGTTCTGCATTACTTTACAAGGTCTTTCACCACCAGGATCTCCTTTAGGGAAGGCAGCTCTAAGCAGAATCATCTCTGCTTTCTAAATGTATAAGATTAGAGGTTGGTACACAAGCTCAAGAAAAGTTTGTTAGAAGAACAAGTGGAAAAAGCCCTTAATGGGAACTTGAGCAGGTTCCTATTTCTCTCTGATGGACAGCTCTCAAGTTGTACCAAATATGAAGGTTTAAAAACATTACTGTGCTGCAAGTTCATCAAGCTGAGATCCTAGGAAGAGCTTTCTAGATAGGCAGATCTGGCACATTCTCAGGAGTGTTGGGAGAACATATGTGTATCTAGGCACAGGTTACAATGTGGCTGGCAGTCTAAGGAGGAGAAGGCTGGAGTCAGACCGTGCTGGACGTGGGAAGGTTCACAGAAGGCAAGATAGCAGATTCCTGCTGCCTTTGAAAAGTTCTGTCCGGGTGCAGCAGGAATCACAGAAACAGATGAGTTGAGGGATGCTGTGGTGGTTGCCCAGGCAGGAGACAAGGTAGCTCCACTGGGATTTCAGATATGCTTTGGAGGTAGCTTTAAGACTTATTGATGGATGGAATTTGTAGAGTGAAGAAAAAAGAATCCAGGGTGGGATCTAGGTTTTATCTTGAATATGACTAAGGAATACCTAGAGAGGAGTGGATTTGGGGGTGATATTGGAAAGAAATTATAGGACTTTCTCTGTGCCAGGCATTGTCTACATGCTTTATTCACAGCAATGGATTCAATCCTCCCAACATCCTGATGAGATAAGGAGCATTGCTATCATGCCCATTTTACAGATGAGAAATTAAGGCACAGAGAATGATTTGCCAAGTTCATGCAGTGAGTTAACAGAATGGGACACAAACCCAACTGATTTACTTCAAGGTCAGTGTTCTTAACTCCGATGATATACTGCCTCTCCATATTGAGATGCTTGGGAATGAGGACCTGGGTTTTGGTTGGGTTAAATTTGAGATGCTTATTAGACATCTAATTGGAGAGGTCCAGAACGCAGATAGATAACAGGATTACCTGAAATGGTATCTGTAATGGGTATGGATATCCTCTGAGAGGCCTCATTAAATGTTTATTGTTATTATCATTATCATTATTATTATTATGTGTAAAGAGTATAGAACATACATAATAAACCTAAAGATAATGGCTCTCATCATCACTGGAATGTTCTACAGACACCTCAGACTCAACTCATCCAAATGGAATATATTCTCCATAAGCACATAAGCTCATTCTCTTCCTCTTTCAGCTGATTAAACTGGAAATGTGGAGTCAGTCTCCTTTCTGCCACCTTGATCAGTCACTACATTCAATCATCACCAAGTCCTGTTCATGTGGATTTTAAAATAAACTCTGAATTATTTTTCTCCTGCTTTCTGTCCCCACTACCATTCCCCCCAACAAACTCATCTCTTCTTGCATGTGTGATGGCTACAACCTGCCAACTAGTCTGTTACCTCTCATCTTGGCTCTCTCTAGTCCCTCTTCACAAGCGGGCCCAAGGGCTACATCTAAAACAGAGATTTGAGCGTGTCACTGCTCTGTTGTAAACATCTCAAGGTCTTCTCTAGCTGACATAGCCCCTTATCTTCTAGTAGGTCACAGTCCTCCAGGGAGAATGGGCTTTTGTTTTATGTGTGTGTGTGTTTGTGTGTGTCTGTGTTTATTGAAGCCTAGTCAGTTTACAATGTTGTGTCAATTTGTGGTGCACAGCGCAATGCTTCAGTCATACATGAACATACATATATTCCTTTTCATATTCTTTTTCACCATAAGTTACTACAAGATATTGAATATAGTTCCCTGTGCTATACAGTATGAACTTGTTGTTTATATATTATATAATATATATATACTAATATATATATAATATATATATTAGTTAGTATCTGCAAATATCGAGCTCCTAATTTATCTCTTCCCACTCCCTTCCTCCCTGGTAACCATAAGTTTGTTACCTATGTCTGTGAGGGAGAATGGGCTTTTGAATAGCCACTTCCCATGCCTGCAGGTGATGAGTTCTGTGATCAGGGAAGTCAAGGGACTTGTGGCAGCAGATAGCACAGCTACCTAACCAGCAGAGTGGTTAAGGAAGGCCTTCAGGAATAAGTGACAGATAAACTGAGTTTTGAATGCTCAGTGGGAGATCGGCAAAGAAAGAGAAGAAAGGATTTCCATCATGTAAAAAGGCACAATGGACAGAGGGAACAAGGTAAGGCCAGGAACATGTTGAACAAAAGATCAATGGTGTGAGGCTGAGAAGGCCCACAGGGCCACGTTGTGTCCATACTTGTCACCCTTGGTGATGAGTTTGGATTTTATCCTCAGGGCCACAGAAAGCCCACAGAGGAGTTTCAGACAGGGGACAGATATGGTCATATTTGTATTTCTAAAGTCTCATTTTAAAATAACATAACCTGTATGGAGAAGAATCTGGCAACATTTAGAAAATTGCACATTCATTTACCCTTTGAGCCAACAATCTTACATCTATGACTCCATCACAAAGATACACTGCAAAAATATGAAATTATATGTTCACAGGCTCTTTGTTACAGCACTACTTGTAATATCACATGTTTGGCAGCAACCTAATGTCCATCAGTGGGTGACTGACTGAATAAACTAAAGTCCATCTACATATAGCTGCACTAAAACAGAATATGGAAGGTCTTGATATACTGCCAAAGAGATATCTATAGAGGATATATAGCTAAGTAAAGAAATTAAGGTCGAAAAGAATGTACATAGTATGAAATCATTCATGTAAAGAAAATCGGGATTTGCAGATATATCGATATACATATCTTCAAAATATATCTCTATATATCTCCAAGTCCGTATTATATAGATATATATACATATATTGATATAGATAGTAGTGTATAGTACATACACACAGTAGTGAAAGACTATATATATACTCACAGTAATGAAAGAATAAATTAAAAAGTAGCAAAAAGTGGTTGCCTGTAGGTGAAGAGAGAAAATAGTGGGAGGAGACAGTGATGAAAGTTAAATCTCTCTAAATCTAACTTGGTTTATATTCTTGGATTTAGAATCATTTAATATTCATATAATTTTAAAGCAAAATTAAATCAAAGAGAAAAAAATCAGTCCCTTAAAATTGAAAACAAATTCCAATAAGTAAACCTATCTGTATATCAAGTTGATGGCATAGTCATACAAAACAGAATAATTGAAAGATTCTGAAACACAGTATGTTGACTGCACATCCCTGGTGGAATATGTACTGAAGACAAATAAACAGAAAGAAACATCAAATTGCGTTCAGTCTTTTGTTATTGGTTATGATGGTATTATTATTTTAACATATACATACATATTAGAATGAAACAAATATGTATGCATAAACAAATTATATATGTATATATAAAGCAAATAAGTAAAAATGTTCATGTTACTAGGAATAATGATTTTCAGCATAAGGGAAAAAAGATCTTATACAATCAAACAATTTAAGTAAAATTCACTATAAGTTTTATCAGGAATTCAAATTATCACTATGAATGCTTTAGTGTTCCTTTTGAAAAGGTGCATATTTCCTTACTGTTGCCACTGAAAAGGCAAAGAAACAATGCAATCCAATAGTAAAGAACATTCTTAATGTCCAGTTTATGGTCTTTAAATATCATTTCCTACTGAAACATGCCAGGGCTCCTTGGAAAAATGATTAATTCAAAGTCTCTGGCAGAAAATACACAAAATGAGCTGAAAACCTCTTGTGGTATCTGAAATTATCAAAGTTTACTTAGAGTCAAGTCATAGGTCATAGGAGGATATTAACTTCCAATAATGCCAAATTAGCTTGTTGCAGACCAACCTTTCTGCAGAGAACAACTAGAATAGTTGAACAAAATATGTGGAAAGAATCTATCTGAAGACACTGAGGAACTACCATGCAGTGAGGATTTGAGAAATCAAGATGCCAAAGAGGAAGGGAGACACAGTGAGATGAGCTCAACACTGGGAGCTCAATGCATTTGCCAGTTCCAAGCAGTATCTAAGATACTGAGGGACTGAGCAAGATTCTCATAGTCTTTTGGGGTTGGAAGGACAAACATTGTCGGTCAGCCCCCCCCCCCCCACCAAAGAAGGAGAGGTCTGGTAAACAGGTTCTAAACAGGGATCCTCAAAGGGCTAAAACTAAGATTAAGAGTGAACAAGAAAGTTACCAACCCTGACAAAGATTGAAGGCCAGTTTTGAATTAGCTTAATCTCTCTTTAGACTTAGGTGACCTGCTCCTACCCACACTACCTGCAAGAAGTAAAACAAAATCTCTCTTAGGAAGATGACATCATTCAGCTCCTCAGATTATCTCTTTATATATTTGTATATAATTTCTAGCATTCAAAAATTATCAAGCATATAAGGAGATAAAAAATCACATGACCAGTAGCAAGAGAAAGATAAACAATAGATATTGATTCACAGAACACACAGTTTTCAGAGCTACCAGACACAGACTTTAAAATAACTGTGATTAATATGTTCAAGAAATCACATGGTTAAATGTTATCACATGGCTAAAGATTATCAACAGAGAACTGAGAAACATATAGAAGAATTAAACAGAAATGCCAGTACTAAAATATTATAATGGAAAATTATATGGGTTTAGCAGCAGATTAGACATAGCTGAAGGAAGGTCAGTAAACTGGAAGAGAAGTTAGAAGAAAAAATTCTTACTGAATTATATACAAAAAATAAAAAGTGAAGAATACAGAAAAGTGTGAAAGGTATACAGGGCATGATTAAAAGGTTTTATGCATTATTTTCCAGAAGGAGAGAAGAAAGAGACAATGGAACATAAAAAGTATTTGAAGAAATAATATCCAAGAATTTTCCCAAACTGACAAAGGCTTCAAGATACAGATTCAAGAAGCACCACTACCGCAGGAAAAACACAAAGAAAACCACACCTAAGCACATCATAATAATACTTGAAACCAAGTTTTCTTTTTGTTGGTTTTCTTTTTTGTTCAGAGACAAACTGAAATTTTAAAAATGATCAAAAAATACACATTGCCTCAAAGAAACAAGCATAAGCCTCATAGCTGACTTCTCAACAGAAAAAATTGAAAGTCAGCAAAAAAGGGAATGACATCTTCAAAGCTCTGAAAGAAAAAACTGTCAATCTCAAATTTGATATAAAACAAAGTTTCCTTCAAAAATGAAGGTGAAATGGAGACTTAAAAAAATCTGAGAATATATATCATCTCGAAAATGCACTAAAGGAAAAACCTAAAAGAAATTTTTAAGGCAGAAAAATACTGAACACATATGGAAGCATGGATATACAGGAAAGAATAAAGAGCAATAGGAAAGGTAAGTGTACATTTAATTAAAATTAAAATGTACTCTATAAAACAGAAATAGTAAAATCCTACAGCATTTAAAATACATGCATAATTAAAATATAGGACAGCAGTAGCACAAAAGGTGGGGCAAGGATAAATAAAATTAGTGTGTTCTAAGGTCATTATTTTGTCCAGAATGTAGTACAAGTAGTAAATAATGTTAGTCTTAAATGTCTCAAAGAGATAGCTCCAGGGCAACCACTAAAGGAGTAGTGAGTTACACATTAATGTGAATGTACTTAATGCCACTGAGCAGTACACTTAAAAATGGTGAAAATGGTAAATTTTTGTTATGTCTATTTTACCACAGTAAAGAATGTAGTGAATGCACATCTAACAAACTTTAGATGGGGAAATGAACAAATAAAAATAGAGAGAGAGTTAGAGAGGGAGAGAGAGAAAAAAAGAGAGGTAAAATAAATGTGATAAAATGTTAACAATTGGCTAATTTGGCTAAAGGATGTACAAGAATTCTTTGTACTATTCTAGTAATTTTTCTGTATGTTTGACATAATATCAAAATAAAAAGTTAAGGGTAAAACATTTTCTTATATCATGAAGGCATAGATCATTGTTTCCAAGACTTCAGAATTTCAGAAATGAGGAAAATTTCAAAAATGTATTGGTATATACAGGAATGAAAATGAATAAACTATAGCTAAATAGAACAACATGACTGAACTCACAAAAATATTTAACAAAAGAAGTTAGGCCAAATGCTTATTTATTAATCAATATATGTTAAGTTTTAAATGTAGGCAAAACTGATCTAACAATGGAATATTACTCAGCCATAAAAAGAATGAAACAATGCCATTTGCAGCAACATGGATGGACCTAGAGATTATCATATTAAGTGAAGTAAGTCAGACAGAGAAAGACAAATATCATATGATATCACATATATGTGGAATCTAAAAAAATATACAAATGAACTTATTTATAGAACAGAAATAGACTCACAGACATAGAAAACAAAATATGGTTACCAAAGGGGAAAGGGCTGGGAAGGGATAAATTAAGAGTTTGGGATTAACAGACACACATTACTATATATAAAATAGATAAACAACAAGGACTTACTATATAGCACAGGGCACTATATTCAGTTTCTTGTAATAACATATAATGGAAAAGAATCTGAAAAGAAAATGTATATGTATGTATAACTGAATTACTTTGCTCTACACTTGAAACTAACATTGTAAATCAACTATGCTTCAATAAAAAAATAGTGGCTACTTTTGGGGTGGAAGGAGGAGGTAGTGATTAGGATGGAACATGGGATCAGCTTCTCGTTTGCTAGTAAGTTTCTTTGGTCCTGGGTGATAGTTATAAGATTATGGAATAGTAATTCATTTAGCTCATGAGCTGTAATCTTTTCTGTATGTTTTCTATATAATTTTTTAAATAGACTTTATTTTTTTAGAGCAGTTTCAGGTTTACAGCAGAATTGAGCAGAAATTAGAGTTCCCACATAGCCCTCCCCACCCACACATATATACTCCCCCACCTTCAACATCCCTCATCAGTGTGGCATGTTTGGTACAATCGATGAATCAACATGGGCACATTATTATCAACCAAAGTCCATAGTTTACATTAGGGTTCACTCTTGATGTTGTATGTTCTATGGGTTTTGACAAATGCATAATGACATGTAGCCACCACTATAGTATCATACAGAATAATTTCATCTCCCTAAAAATCCCTTGTGCTCCATCTATTCATTCCTCCCTCCCTCCCTCTCCCCAAACCCCTGGAAACCCCTGGATCTTTTTATTGTTTCCATAGCTATGCCTTTTCCAGAATGTCATTTGGTTGGAATTGTACAGTTTGTAGCCTTTTCAGACTGGCTTCTTTCATTTAGTATTATGTCTTTTAAGTTTCTTCCATGTCTTTCATGGCTTGATAGCTCATTCTTTTTTCACTGCACATATATTTTTAAATTTACATATATGCACTGTTCATATTAAAAGTGATTTTTTAATAAAAAGACAACAAAGAAGAGTAAAAAGTAGAAAAAATAAAAATAAATAGCAATGTGCAAGATTTAAACCCCAAAATATCAGCAATTACTTTAAATATAAGTTAGTTAGTCAAGATATCCCAATTAAAAGATGAAAGTTGTCAGAATGGGAGGAGAAAAACCTGCTCACAGCAATACTTTAAAATGAAAGATTGAAAATAAAAGGTTGGGTAAAGAAACACAATGCAGAACATAACCAAAAGAAAGCTATGCTAATATCATTTAAGGTGGACTTTAAGGTAAGAAAAATTCCTAGAAATAAAATAGAACATTACATAATAAATGTTTATCTAGCAGAAACACATAGTGATTCTAAACTTACATGTAGCTATTAACATAGCCTCAAATATATACAAAGCAAAAACTATAGAACCATAAGGAGAGACAGATAAATCCAGTCATTGTGGAAGATTTTAATGCATATCTCAGCAACTGATGTAACAAGAAAACAAAATAAAATCAGTAAAGATATACTAAATCTGAACATCATGGTTAAAAACCTGGCATAATTGGCATATGTGGACCATTTCACACAACAACTGCAGAAAGCACGTTCTTTTTAGGTGCACATGAAACATTTGCTAAAATGTACCATGTGTAGAGCCATAAAGCAAATCTCAAAAAATTTCAAAAGTTTGCAATAATATTGAATATGGTCTCTTACTATGATAGAATTAAGCCAGATATCAATAGAAAAAACAGAAGTCCCCATATGGTTAAAAATTAAGAAACACAATTCTAAATAACTCTAATTTAAAGAAGAAATAACAATGGAAATTTGAAAATATTTAAGTGAGTGACTATTAAAGCATAACATATCAAAACTTGTGATATGCAGCTAAAGCATGCTTAGGGGAAAACTATAGCCTTAAATGAACATATTATAAAAGAATTCTAGAAATTAAACATGCATCAAGGCCAGAAATATAGAGAAAATCAAGTACAAAGAAAACAGAAGGAAGTAATAATAAATTTGAGAATAAATTAATGAAGCAGAAAATATACAGTGGACAGAATGAACAAAGACTGTTCAAGAAAAAAAGAGAGAAGGCACAAATAATCAGTATCAGGAATTAAAAAGGGAACATTATAAATTCTACAGACATCCAACTTGAAGAAGCTCCCATTAACCAGAAATAGGATGATTTTAGCATCAAAAAGAATAAATATTGCAATGGATTGAAACATAATTAATATATAAAACCTCACAAATTCATAATAAAATCTCTTATATATTCTTGAAAAAGATAATGAAGCCCAATTCTAATCGTGCCCCTGGTTTTATTACAAATTTATAGGAAATAAGAAGAATAAACACCTTAAATACATGATCTACCAAATCCAGAAGCAGGAAGATAAATGACTCAGTTTCTTCAGTAAGTGAATAGTATGAAAAAAGGAGATGGTTGTTATATATTAAAAGAGATTAAAGAGGAATATCAACTGAACATTATATAGTTAGATCCTGATTTGAACAAACCAACTATAAAAAAGACATTTAGACAATCAAGGAAAAATGAATATGAATTAAGTCTTGGATAATAATGAGGAATTATTGTTAATTTTATTGACTGTGATCACAGGATTGTGGTTATGTTTTTCGAAAAGGTTCTTATCTATTAGAGATACATCCTGAAGTACTTACAAGTAAAATGATATAATTTCTGAGATTTGCCTTAAAATACTCCAGCCAAACAACAATAGCAATAACAACAAAAGTGTGTGTGAGAGAGAGACACACAGACAGACAGACAGACAGATACAGATAGATACAAACAGACACAGAAACACAGAGAGAAAGGTGTCTGGAAACTAGAATAACTGTGTGGAAGCTGGGTAATGGATATATGAAGGCCCATTATATGTTTGAAAATATTCATAATAGTAAAATAAATAAATAAGTAAGTTGCTCTGGTTGCTGTATGATGAAGAGACTTGGGGCAAGGATGGAACCACTTAGGAGACTATTGCAATAATCAAGCTATAAAAGACTGGCTAAAAGTCGTGTTTATTATAATGATTTATTCAGACCACTTACTATTTGTGCTTATAGTAAGTGGCCTCAACAGACTGCTCATTAATCATTGAATACATGCCACATTAACTTTGTAAGTATCACGTAATTACAATAGTAAAACCTACAAATGAATGGTCAGTCTTCAGGGTTTGGTGATAATTAGAGATTTATGCATAAAATAGGTTTTCGGATAAGTCAGGTTCTCAAACATTTTTTACCCCAATTGTGGTAGCCATCTTCAAATTGATCATAATAAGCCTCGTCTGTTGATATTTACACCCTTGTATCACTACTTCCAGCATTATATCGATGGCGGTCTGTATTACCAGCCAAATATGGCAAAAAATTATGGTATGTGATTTCTGAGGCTAAGTCATAAAAGATGTTGCCATTTCTGCCTTGCTATCTTGGGTTGCTTCTTCTGGGAGAAGCCAGCACCGTATTGCAAAGGCACTAAAGCAACCCTATAGTAAGGTCCACTCAGCAAGGAAAGAGGCCTTTAATCAATTAACCATCACCAACTTTCTAAGCCATGTGAGTGAGCCATCTTGGAAGCAAATCCTCCAGTAACAGTGAAGTCTTCAGATGATTGCAGCCCTGGCTGACAACTTGACTGCATCCTTGTGAGAGACTCTGATTGAGAACCAAGCCCAGTTGCTCTTGAATTTCTGAATTTCAGAGATGGTGAGATAACAAATGATTGTTATTTTAAGCAAGTAAGTTCTGAAGTAATTTTTATGCAGCAATAGACTACTGATATACCAACTCACTGTAAGAAATAAATTGTGCATCATGACCCAATACACACGTACATAATACATTTCATGAAACTGAATGAATATGATTAATCTGATAGTTTCATTATATTTTACTTTTTTTAAATTGCTGATCATTGCCCATTAAATTATTTTTTATCCTTTAATGGGTCATCACAGAAAGTTTGAAAAACACTGGCGTAGAGGACATTATCCCTCTAGTTCTGAAATTCTGTGGTTTCAAGTACCATGGGTATACGTTCATGACATGAACCAAATAGAACACTGGTTTCAAGGAGTAAAACATATGGGCATTTCCACAAGAGTCAGTGGAACAGGTGGCTGGTTAGAGAGAGGTGCTTACCACTCACAGAGGCTATTCTATTCTCTCTCCACTGTGCTTCTCCCATTGCTTTAACCTTTTGGACCTAATCTCCATGTTAGTTTTAGATCCTTTCCTATGGGATATCTTGGCCTTATCGTACAGGTGTGTCTTTCCTAATTGGATAAGTAATTATTCATCTGTACCACTGGAGAGATATCAGTCATCTATTGGGTTTTTCTGTCTTGTCCTTGGCTTTTTATTACACATAGGCAATGACAACCTGTATTCACCTACTTCTCAGTCAATTAGGGGGAATTCCTTGAAGGATGCAGGAGTCTCCTTCCAATGCACTGTCTTAAAGGAAAACATTGTCAATGAATTCCTAAGATAATTTCTTCATCCTATGGTATAAGAAGAGTGCAGCCTACATGTATGGAATTAAAACATGGAACCAAAGGAAATGCTGATCTTCAGAGAGAGAGGAGAAAGAGAGAGAGGAATGGGACGGAAGGGGAGGGAGGGAGGAAACAAGCAAATCAGTTTGCTACAGTATAGCATCTGCCAGCTGGGACATAGGAACAGAAGTATTTTTAGATTTGTACCATTATTAGGCAGAACCATTTAGCTGCTGGGAGCTGTAAAACACTGAAAAAGTTTTAAAAATATAGAACCACAGAGCGACAAAGCTGGAGGGGATATGCCCAGTTTACAGATGGAAAACTTGTGGTACAGCTCTCCAATTTTCACTGTCTGACAGATTTTCCCTCTGGAAGAACTCCTGGGCAGAAGGCCAGCAGCATGCCCAAGAGATTGATGAGTGGTTGGGGAGCCTGGGCCTCAAGGGACAGTTAATCCTAAAGCCGGCATCCAATTTTCTAATTTCCTGCTCCTGGGAGATGAACTGCCTGCCTGCTCCCCACTGGCTCCCATCTTCAGCCAAATAAAAAGGACACAAACAAGCACACAATATTAAAAAGCAAAGGCACAAGAAGTGAGATCCCAAAGGATTTAAGGCCTAAGCCACACAAGAATTCCCCCATTTGTCTAATTGCTCCCAGAAGCCCTGTTTCATTTTGTGTCTGAACCAGAAAAAAAAAGTAATAATCATTGTACAGGTGGCCCTGTTTAGAGAAGATTTTCACAAGTGTGCAATTGATTGTTAGAAACTAATGTATTCACATCACTGTACAGTCTTAGGTAAACAAAAGGTCATACCCTTCGGGTGTTTATATGCTTAAATTCTGTCCAAAGATTCATACCCTATGGTTATCCAGCCTGGGCTTGAGCTCTTCAATGGCAGGGAGCTCACCATCCCCTGGAGTTAGCTAGCCCACTAACGTTAGCCTTTGTGGATCACTGATATAGAGAGAACTAGAGTCATTTGTTGTGCATTCATCCAGCAGTGAAAGGACTAGTCTTATTCCTCTTGGGAAAAATGCCATGTACTTTCTTGGCCTCTGCAGCTCATCTGTATGTGTAACAGCAATGTACCCTCAAAGCATTGTCAGTCTGTCTCATCAACCAACTGAACAGCAATCAGTTCCAGGCTGGTCCCAAGTCAGTTCTTTGCAAAATACTAGATGGCTTGATTGAATTTGAACAGTTAAAAAAGATTTGCACCTGGTTCATGCATTATCATTGTGCCTGAGACCATATATATCACTATAAAAGATTGGCATCTTTGGTACTCATTAGGCAACTGTGCCCTTTACATGGTGGGCAGGGGCAGGCACAAATTAATGCTTGTTGAAGTAGGGAAAGTTGTGGTTTATGACTGCAATGCTTGTTCTTCCTCAGAGAAGTCAATGGAAAGTCTATCCAGACTTGTGGGAACCCCTAGCCCCCATCTCTCTTTGACACTTCTTCTGCTCTCCTCCAGATTCTTCTGCTTTCCCTAACCACAGCATTGCCATATCACATCATCACTATCTATTTGTTTGTCTCTCCAATAGACTAAACGCAAATTAAGGATAGGGACCCTGACCCACCACTGTACCTCTAATACCTCGAACATGGTGCCTAATGAGCGTGTGATGTGATGAATGAATGAATCAGAGGAAGAAAGAAAGGAGGGAGGGATGAGAGGAAAGAGGGAGAGAGGGAAGTAGAGATGGAGAAAGGAAAGAAAGATGAAAGGAGGGGGAAAAATGATCTAAGGATTGTGTCATTCGGATTGGGAGAAGGGTAGTGCCTATCCTTTCCCAAAACAGGGAAGCTAAGAAAAGAAGCTAGTGTAGATGAGAGGAAGAAGTGACCGATTTTCCTGCAAGAAGAAATACTCCTGAACTTTGTAAGAAAATAAAAGAGTGCCAGTTCACAAGTAGAAGTGACTGTGAATCCTTCATTATACAGAGGAAAATCATACAGCATGGTTTGCTGCTCCATTTATGTAACACCTAGGATCCAACTTTGTTCAATTTAGAGTCCCCAATTTAATGAAAGGTTTTCAACCACTCAGACTATCTGGAATTGATGTAGAGTGTGTGATGGCACATCTGTTACCACTTGTCTAAAACTTACTGCCATGTAACACTAAGTCAATTGCTTCTTTTAGGAATGTAGAGTGTTAAGCATAGTGCGAGTATTTCAGAAATATTGAATGATTCATTGATGTGCAGAAATTGCTCCAAGAAAAAAAACATGTCAAATCTTAAATTTAGAGAAAGATGACATGGGGGAAGAGTGCCTTGGAACTCAGTAAAAAAAGAAAAAAGTGTAGATTAAAAGGGAAGAAAGTCAGTGAGGTAACAAGAGAAACTGTCTACTTTAGAGCATCTATGCTTCATTTTTCCTTAAATTGGATAGAAGGAGGATATTAACCAAGGTGTTACCTTTGTTAATTAAAAATCAAGTAAGAGGAAATGAGCTTTCACTGAAGCAGTCCTCATTTTGATTAGATGTGAAGAAGAACTTTCTCCAGAACTCTAAAAAAGATCCACTAAAGAGATCATAAATTCTCCAACTATGAACATCTTCAGAAGAGAAGCAGACCTTCACACATTCTTGCTAGTTCAGCCTGTCACTGTCCTGAAGTAGATGTTTTGGAAGGGAGCATCTTAATATAGGGACAGTGCAATGCACTGACTGGGGGAATCTAAAATGCCAGTGCCCAGGGAAAAATCATCTACTTACAAATTACATGTCCTGACCAAATCGTTTAACTTTGCTGAACCTCTGTTTATTCACCATGAAAATGAAGACTCTGTATCTCACAGAGTTGCTGTGAATATCAAGTAAGAATCTGTGTATATAGTGCTTTGGAAGCTGTAAAGCAACATGTGTGGGTTCATTATTATTTCAAAGTCTAGAAGTTGAAATAATAATTACCACCCTTTATCTCAAATTCACAAAAGCAGACAACCAAGGCAATCTTTTCAGGCTAAGGATTAAATGCCAAATCCCTTTTCTTGACACAGAAAACATACCATGATATGGTCTCTTACCTCCTGTGCGGTCTTGTCTCTTCTCCTGCCCGCCACCATCAAGCCTGATGCTCCAGCTGTATCCAAATAAACGTGTAGTTCCCTACGTGTTCTGAAGCATCACATTCTTCAGGAAGCCTTTCCTGAATGCATCCTCCCAGGTGCACAGACCCTCTTCTCCTATGGTCTCTCTATGCCCATGTAGAGGTCTACCAAGGCTTTTCCACTGGGCTTCTCCATTTACCTGTTTATCTCCTTTACTAGACCAGAAGTCCTTTTGGGGCTTCCATCCTTGAAACTTTCAGTTTATTTCTGGATGTGCCCAATGTAGCACCCAATGTATGAATGCAACACAAATAGTTTTAATTTGCTGTTACTCTGTGTAGTCTGTACTTATAGCAATATGTTTACTAGTTTCTTTGCTCATCATTGCTTCTTGAATTCTACCCTTTCTTCCTAAGTTTAATTTCCTTGCTAAAGTTCATATTTCAGTAGATCTTTAAGCAAAGATCTATGTCTCTGTCTTAACGTTTTAAGTCTATGGAATACAACACCCTGTCACACAGTATATTCCAACAAATAAATGTTAAATAAAAGAATAAACAGTAAACTCTCTCAGTCTTTATTTGTATGACTATTCTAGGTACTTTACGTTTTTATATATATTTCAGAATAAACTTGTTAGATTTTACCCAAAAAAAAGCTTGCTGAAATTTTGATTAGGATGATGCTTGATCTATAGATCAATTTAAGTAGAAATATCTTACTATTAAGTCTTCCAATCCATGGACATGGTATATTGCTACATTTATTTAAATCTCTTTCATTTTTCTCTGTAACATTTTGTTAAATTTATTACTAAGTGTTTTGTTTTTTGATGGTATTGTAAATGATATTTTTATAATCATTTTCCAATTGTTTGTTGCTAGTATGTTATGTATTGGCTGCTGCTACAATTTTGCATTTTCGTCTTGTATCTGTGACTCTGCTAAATTTATTAGTTCTAATAATTTTTTTTTAGATGCCTTAGGAATTTTTGTGTACACAATCATGTTGCCTGTGGATAAAAACGGTTTTACTATTTTTCTATTCTTTTTGTTTTTAATTTATTTTTCTCGCCATTTTGCACTGCCTGGGACCTCCAGTTCAATATCAAACGGAAATGGTGAGAATGGACATTTTTGCCTTGTTCCTGATCTTAGGGGAAAAGCATTCAATGTGTATGATGTTTTACATTAAGTATGGTGTTTGTTGTTGGTTCTGAATATATAACATTTATCAGATTCTCTGTATTCCTGGTTTGCTGAGTTGTTGTTTTAAATAACGAATATGTGTTGAATTTTCCAAATGCTTTTTAAAAAACTTATTTAGTTAATAATATTATTTTCCCTTTTATTTTGTTAATGTGGTGATGACATTGATTGACTTTTGAATATTGAATCAGCCTTTCATTCCTAGAATAAACCTCACTTGGTTATGATATATTGTCCTTTTTGTATATTGCTGGGTTTGATTTGCTAATCGTATTGAGGCTTTATTTGCTAAATAATGTTTTTATTTTCCTCTGCTTCTGATTGATAATTTAGTTGAGTATGGAGTCAGGTTGACTTTTTTTCCCCCCCCGAGAGGACACTGAAGATATTCACCTGTCTTTTGATATGTATTTGTGCTGATGAGAAGTCTGCATTCAGTCTAATTGCCATTTTCTTGAGGGAAATATTTATTTTTTTCTCTCTGGAAGCTTTTAAGATTTTTTCCGTTCTCTTCAATATCCTAAAGTTTTATCATAATGTGTCTGGGGGTAAATTTGTTTTTATTTATTTATTCTGCTCAGGACTCAGTTTGATTCTTCCATCTAAAAACTTGTATCTTATTTCAATTATTGGCCTTTATTACATCAAATATTCTCTCTCTCTCTCTCTCTCTCTCTCTCTCTCTCTCTCTCTATATATATATATATATATATATATATATATATATATATATATATATATATATATATATATATATATATATCTCATTCTTAATAACATCTTAATATTCCTTATATCTTTATATCTCTTTCTTACATTCTGGGCAATTTCATTAGCTTTCTCTTCCAGTTCACTTTTTCTTTCTTCATCAGTGTCCCATCTTCTATCTCATACACTGAGGTTTTAAATTAATAGTTACATTTTTTCATTTTCAGAAGTTCTACCTGGTTCTTTTTCAACTTTTGTTTTACCACATTTCCCTGTTCTTTCACTATGGCTTTTTTTTTAATCTCTGCAATTATTTTAAACACACTTACTTTATGCTTTCTTTCAGTGTTTTCTATTATTTCAAAATTTTAGAGTGATAGTTTTTCTGTTAAGTCTGCTGATTCTCCCTTATGAAGGTTTATTTTCTTGTGTAGTTTGTAATTTTTATTTTGGTGTGAAGCCAGTATTTATTATGTTGGAGGATAATGTGTCCTGGTTTGTGAAAGAATCACTGCAGACTGGCTTGGTGCTTTCTTTTGCCCAGGGCCACAAGGGTTTCAATGGTCCTAGACCAACTTTTATAATAATGTCTTGATTTGTGGTCCCTGTCCCATGCAAATAGTATAAATTCTGACCCCCATATCCATAAGAAGTGTGGAATTTGGGGGGTTTGATTTTTTTCAGGGGAATATTTTTCTCCATCCAAAGAGAATGGATGGATTTTAAGCTTCCTCATTTCTTCTCTGGGATGATCATGTTTTTTTTCTAGTTTGTGAAGAATAGGATTATCCAAGCTTCTGGGCTTTATGCAAAGGGCTCTGTTGTAACGCCCCTGTTCTAACTTTGTTCTAACACATCCTTGGATGTGTCTTCTGGCCACGTTTCTTCTCTATGCTTGGATCCCAATACCAAGCCTCTGAGGACCTACATCAGGTTTAAATTCTCTGAGGGCTACTGCAGGATTAGTTCATGCTTACTGCTCTAGGTTTAATATTTATCTATATTTGGGGTGCCTGGATTTCCATGTTATTTTTAGTTTGCATATATTTTATTTGTTATTTTTTTAGAAAAATAGAGAGAAGGATATAATAAATACCCAAAGACTTACAGCCTCACTTTAAAAATGCGTTGGGCTTTTTGGTTACATTTACTTTATCTATTGGATTTCTGAACCACTGCAAAAAAGGTTGCAGTCATCATGGTGTCTTGCTCCAAATTACTTCAGTTTATATCTCCTAAAAATAAAGACATTCTCTTACATAACTGTAATACCATTATCATACTTAGGAAAATCAACCTATTATCAAATAATATTTAAATTTCACAAATTGTTCCCAAACTACATATTATAGCTGTTTTATTTTCTTTTTAATCGGGATCCCATCAAGAATCACAGATTTTAGTTTTCTTATGTCTTTCTATTCTGTTTTAATCTGGAACAATCCCTATGATGCTGCTTTTTGGAGGAAAGCAGGCTAGTTGTGTTTCAGATTGTCTAATATTCTGGCTTTGTCTGATGATTTCCTTGTGATTGTTTAACTTAATCATCTGCTTCCGTATTTTCTGTAAATTGAAATCCAGGCTTAATAGCTTGATTTTTGGCAAGAATATTTCATAGGGGATACTGTATCCTTTCTATTGCACCACATTAGGAGGAACATAAGATCTGGTTGTCCCCATTATCTGTGATCTGGGTTGAGGCAATGAGAGCCTGATCCCTCTGTTGTAAAGTTACACCTTTTCTCTTGTGACAAGCAAATGACCTGTGAGGTGCTGACCACATATCAGAAGCAGAATTTGGTTGTGTTTTGTTCATGTTTCTCTAAATTTGTGGGAAGAGGAGAGATCCCATTAGCTTGGTAGTCCATGTTGGTGAGTTCCTGACCTTGGCAAGCGCAAGGATAGGCACTTAGTGAATGTAGAGATAAGAGGGGCATAATCCTCAACAAAGAAGCTGGCAGTCCAGCTGGGGAGATGGCCCAGGGACACACACAGATATTTCTAACCTCTGCTTCTCGGGCTGAAATGAGTCATCTCCCTCCTTGCAGAGAAAACCAAAGTGCTGCTCTTTGAGCAAAGCTTTCCTGAGACCCTTCTGTGTGCAGAGTCTGTGTCTGGCCCTGGGAATAGGGATTTGAACAAAGCGTGCCCCTTGCCCTCTCAGGGCTTGAGGTCTAATTGGAGAGACAGACACATAAACAGACAATTGCAGTCCAGCTTGTTGAGCGCTTGAGCAGAGGAGTAAACAATGTGCTGTGGGAGGTCAGAGGAGAGAGCAATTACCAAAGCTCCTTCTCCACGCAGCTGGCCAGGCCCCCTGCCCCGCAACCCCAGGTGGAAGTGAGCATCCCTCCCCTGAATGCACTCAACACTTTCTCTGGGCCTCCCTCATACTACCCAGCATTACTATGTCATATTACTGTAACTCATGCACAAATTATAAGATCCTTAGAAAGATGGATGGAAATCAACCTGAGGCTTCCCATAGAACCTTTTGCTCTTTTTGACATGTACAGTAACACTTTCTTGGAACTTGCTATAGTCTGGCTGCTCCCCACCCCGGGAGGGTGGCCCATAAAACACCCCACCATGTTCCAAATGGCTTTGGGCCAGTGCAGAGAGTGCAGTCTTCCCCTGACTGGACACTCCACATTATCAACAGCAAGTCAGCTAAAAAGCACATGACTCCAGCGCAACCACCTTGCCTTGCTGCTTCAGTTTAAACTGGCTGTGAACTGAGCCCCTTCAGTTGTATTGTTGTTGTTTGCATTTCAACCACTGTGAATACCCTTCATTGTAGCAGCTCCAGCCTTTATCCCTGAACCTCCGGAGTGATCCAATCTATTTCTGATTAGGAATTAAATGTTTTCCACTCTGGCCAAGCTCTGCTAATCCAGGTCAGTGTTTAGTTTATTGCCTTTCAGGCTGCTTTTTTTTTTTTTTTTTTGAGTGACTGAGTAGGCAGACATGTCCATTCACCGTGGGGAATTTCCTGGAATTAGTAGTACAGTAAAGAAAAATCTTAGCATAAAAGCATTAGGGCAACTACAGCTAAAAAATAAATTTCAACCGTGATATAAAAGCAAATGGTTAATCCCAGTCTGCAATTAATTTCAGCTTCTAATCAATTCCTCCTGTGAGCAAAGCACATGAGAAATATGATCTCCAAACGATTAATTCATAGCAAAAGGTCATTGCTTTGAGGTATGAGCAGTGTCTGGAATCTTTCCCTCCTTACGGGTCTCAACAGCACTAACTTGAGCACGTTCTGCTCTTGCTACTTGCCCTGATTTCCTGCTTGGGTCTCAACTTCAATAAGGGAATCACAGTTTATTATTTATGCTTCACACCGAAGAAAAAGGAGTATAAATATATGAGCCTGGTGTCACCGTAGATCAATTAGGGGAAAAAACAACAACCTAATGGATCACTTGAAGCTGAGTAGTTGTTCTCCACTTTGTGCCAACTTCAACACAGTCCATATGTTTATTTAATAATAAAATGGGTACTTCTCGAAGAACCGCCTTGGCTCACTAGAGAGGTAGCACTTGAGTTGTCATGTTCTGTGTTGATTTCAGAATAAAATAGATGAAGCAAATGTTCTGATAATGCCTCTGGTGGGCCCACCTTCCCAGCACATCTAACCCCAGGCACAGAGAGGACAGAGAGAGGGAAAGGTGGAAAGGAAGAGTGGCCTCTAACACAGAGAGGTGAGCAGCTGTGTGGCTCACAGTATTCCCTTTCCACTTGTATGCCTGCCAGCCCAAAGGGAGCAATCTTTCAGCCATTTCAGGACTCTATCTGGGGAGAATGGCTGTATTTTTTAAAGTGACCTTCACTGTCAGGGCTGCTGCTGAGCTGGCTTGTGGTGATGCTGGGTGCCAGGTTGCCAGCAGAAACCAAGAAGTTTGAGGTGGTTCTGGCATGTGAGTCAGGCCCAGGTGCTCTGGGATGAATGGCTGGCCTCAGTTCTCATGTCCTATCATCCAGCCCTTCAGGCTGCTCACATTTGGAACCATCACTGCCCATCACAAGAGAGTATTCTGAGGATGCCCCACGCTCTTCTCCCAAATACCAGCAATGCCCCCCACCTCCACCTCCAAACAGAAAAATGGATAAATCTTACCTCTAGTAGAAGTCACTTTTAGGATATCTTTTATTGTGAGGGTTGATGTGTGCGTGGTTTCTGTTTGTTCTGTTTCCTTCTGTGGGGCAGATGGGAACGAAAGTCAGGGACTCTCTGTGCTTTGCTGGGTATGAGAAACATCCTCTCTGTTGATGGCAGGCAATTGGGGGGCACCTATGAGTTCTCACTTTGCTGTTTGCTTGTCTTACCTCACAAGCTTTCAAGAAATCTTCAGTTGAGGACCCAAAAGTTGCTGACAAATGCTGGTTCTGAAGTGAGAAAGTGCACAGTCCCTATGAAAGCGTGGATGAGGGCACATGACAGTTGTTCTGCTAGGACTGGTGTTTCCCTTGTACTTCATGCAGGAGATATTTACAGATGGGACCACTAAAGGCTGAAGAGGCCAAGGAACCTGTCCAGGGCCTTACAATAAGCTAGTTGCAGAAGTAGAACTGGAACTCAGCTCTGCAGCCTTCCAATTCAGTTCTCCCTCCTGCCAGAGCTGCCTCTCAGTTCAGGGCCACTGATATTCAAGTACAAACTGACTCTTCCTGAGCACTACAAAATCCTTTTCGCCAAAATTCTTCCCACTCCCACCCCCCGCAAAAAAAAAGCCATCCATCTTAGACATGCTGAAATGGGAGGAGGGTGGTACATTTCTCATAAACATCTTAGAAAAAAAACTTCCCATTAATTTCCGGTGCAGATATCTCCATGGGCTGTAGCAGGAGACAGTGTCTTTGTTGGGAAACTTTAATTAAACTTTGCAGAGGGACATAGTGAAAACTCAGCCCTCTGCAACCTGAGACCACCAGAACGAAGACCAAAGCAGTTATATGATACAGAACGTGACATTCGTGACTAACCCAAGTTTCTTTTACCAGTTCCCCTGAAGAGTGGCTGGGCCTCATCTCTGAGTACAGAATGCCGTTGCTAGGTCTTGGCAAGAGTGAACGCTGAGGCGATGGCGTGAGAGAGAAGGGAAGAATATATTCTACCCTGTTCTAGAACAACTGGGGTGGGAAAGCTTTCATCCTGAATGTTATACAGATGTCTGGTCATATCACCAGAAAGTTGGATTCAGTGAGACTGGGGTTGGCTCACTTTTCTGTATTTTTATGCATGTGCTCCTAGGGATTTTGACAGGTAGCCAGTTTGGGGACCCACTCACTTGTCTATCAGCCCTCCCCTGACTCAGCTGCTTGGATCAGAGGTGGAGGTCAGGGAAGAAGAATTGATCCAGGGAGGGAGATGCCCTGAGCCTATGGAGTCAACATGTCCAGGGTTTGGGAGCTGGTGGTGGAACCCCAAGAAAGCTCTTGCTCTCGCTCTCGCTCTCGCTCTCTCTCTATCTCTCTCATCAGAGCAGAGCCCTGGCCACCTCAGAAGAGAGGGCCAGTTTCCTCCAGATGGCACTCAGTGTGTGGACAAAGCTTTCCAGGCCACTGGAAGAGTAGACGTGGATTCATATCATTAGAGGAAAACACAAAAGAGTTGTTCTAGAAGCAGCCATATGGCCATAGGAAGCCAGAAATGGGGACTGAGGCCCAGAGTGGGAGACAGTCTTAGCTCAGGGTCACACAGACAATAAGCACCTGTGTCAACTAAACTTGCTGATTCCAGCCAGGGAACCCTGCACCACAGCTCAGTTTAGCAAACTTCCACTTTCCTCATTCAGTCATTTATGCCGCAGATATTTATCAAGCACATAGAAGAAGGTGAAGGCAGAGAGGAATCAGAGCAGCCCTTACTGTCAGGGTACTCCCAGGTGACCAGAGGAGATGACTGGGACACAAAATTAGACAGTGCTTAAGGAGAGATACAGACACAGGATGGGGGGCAGTCCACTGAAGCAAGTGATTTCTTCAACCTTGCAGGAAAATCTGGAGCAAGTCCAGATGGGAGGTAACTGAATGGCCCCATCACCAACATTCCCAACATCAGAGCTAAGCGTAAGCTCTAAACTCTACTTAAGATGAGGCACAGAGGTGCAGAGCATGGAGAAGATGTGTTCAAGGTCACACAGCCATTAAGTGGTGGAGCCAGGACTCATTCTCAAATTGTCTCACTCCTGGGCGATCTAGTTCTCTTACCTCTTTTCCTCAAGGGTGGCAGATTCCAAAAGAAGAAATCATGCTGAGAACTCAGCTGAGACTTAAAAATTAGGATGAAAGAAAAGAGTTGTGTTTCCCTATATTAAGTTTATGTCCTTGACTAAGGGAACACTCATGACCCAATATGGCTCAGATGAGCAGAAGCAGGAAGGGCATTTCCCTGGGCACGATGGCTACAGGTGAAATCCCCCAGCTGAATTGCCTTAGTCCTCTCTGTACTGTATGTGTCAAAAGAAGCTCCTTCTGAGTGTTTCCTTTCTATCAGGTGGATTGCATCTTCAATGACGAAAGAATGAAAAGCAAGACCAACAAAAAGACACTTGTTTTTCCTCCTTGCAGTGGAGGTTGGGATACTTGCATATACTTTAATAAGCTGGCTGATTATATCTAATTACACCTGTTTGCTCCACTTCCCACTTGCCCTGAATTTTTCCTGAGAATTTCCATGTTTCTTTCCCACCTTCTCATCACAAGGACAATAATGGTAATAATGACAGATACTTACACAGCACTTACCATAGGTCAGGTATTGTTCTAAGCACTTTGCAAATACTAACTTATTTACTTCTCTTCACAATGCTATGAGGTGGGTACTGATATAAACCCCACTTAAAACAGGAAAAAACAAAAGCACAGAGAGGTAAGAAACCTGCTTAAGGTCACATAGCTAAGAAGTAGTGGAGTTGAGTTTGGAACCCAGACCATTTGACTCCAGAGTCTATGCTCTTAATCACTATGAGGAGTGCCTCTCCAGAGAGAAAAAAGAGCAGATGAAAAATAAGAAGAGATGTTTATGTCATCCTTAAAACAAAGTCCTGAAACTGACTGCAGGTTTATATGATGGAAAGAAAATAAAAAGCAAACCTGACATCTTATTTGATTGACCCCCATTTAAAATGAAGGATATGAAGAGTTCATATTTATAAAACATTAACAGACTCAGACATAGAATACAAACTTATGGTTACCAGGGGGAAGAAGAAGGGTGGAGGTATAAATTGGGAGTTTGGGATTAGCAGATAGAAACTACTATATATAAAAGAGATAAACAACAAGGTCCTACTGTACAGCACAGGGAACAATATTCAATATTTTAATAGCTTATAATGAAAAGAATATAAAAATGAATATATATGTATAAATGAGTCACTATGCTGTACACCAGATTAACACAACATTGTAAACCAACTGCACTTCAATTAAAAAAAGAAGTTTTTGAAAAAACTTGGAAAAAAAACTTGAAAAAAAAAAAGTATGAAGAATTCAGTGCTGCACTTGGCACAGCAGAAGCCTCTAGTCAATATTTACTGAATAAATATTAGATGGATAAATAAATGCGTGAACGTATGGGTAAAATTTCCTCTGAGCTTACATGTAAAAAACTGCATTGTCCACACATCTGTTCTTGATAACCCCAAACTCAAAGCTTATGTGGATCATGGGAAAAGCTTCCAGAAGCCTGAACACTTGGGTGTAAACTCCACACTTGTCCCTTATAAGCTGTAGACTTTAGATAAGGCATTCAACCTCTTTGATCTTTAATTTCTTCTTTTGGCAAACGGAGGTAATAAACTCTGCCTTGCAGGATGCCTGGATGGATAAAGTAATTGATTTGAAACCATTTTACAGACAGCCAAAGGCTATCCAAGAGTCAGATCCCCCACATGTCAATCACACTGGTTCTTCCTCCCCACAACCAGGAGCCCCAGAAGCAACCCTGTCCACATCAAATTATTATACAGGCCAGGCCTCCTCCCAATGGCACAACTCCAGGGGTCACTGTTCATACTCTATTTGATGTGAATGGTGTCCCTGAGTCATGTACCTTAGAGGCCCTGCCAAACACCCTCTGTTTGTGGATCATGGGACAGAGTGGCTAGTAACTGACAGTTGACACAGTGATTCCCTAGTGGTGACCTTACCCTCTGATGATCCTGGTGGCCCTGCAAGATGGTCAGGTAGCTAAGCCAGGTATGCCATAACCCTGATTTCAGAGAACAGAACTAAAGCTCATAGATGGGAAATGACTTGCCCAAAGTCACAAAGCCAGTAAGTGGTGGGAAGTTGATGTGGAACCCCAGTGCCACTTTCTCCTCATCCTAGAGCCCTCTGGTTTTGTGGAAGTGAATGCACCCTCCACATGCAAAGGCTCATGAGAAGGAGACTGTCAAGACAGCTTTCAAGAGAGTTATTTCATGGTTTCCTTATATAGAAAATATTGACAGAATCTTGATTCTCTCTTATCCATATTAATTGATGCAATTTGTAGGAGTTTGTAAAAGATAAATTTTGTTTCTTTCTTTGCTGAACATGTATTACTATCTTCAATTTGGAAAGAATATTCACAAAAATAAGCCATGAGAAAACACCTATTTATTTAAAAGGAGATGAATCAAACTCAGACAACCTGACAAATAATTATAAACCATCTCTAGGAGTTGGCTCCAGAAATGTGCATGTGTGTGGTATGTGTATGGGTATGTGTGAAGGTATGGAGTGTAGAGAGGGACACTGGATTCATGCCTACTGCTTTTCTGGCCTCAGTCTCTCTTCTTTCTCTCTGAAAGTTCTGATCATTGGTCCCAGGTCTCAGGAAGCAAGGCTATTGGAGTCCTGGGACTGAGACTTAAGGCAGGCTCACTGTGGGGACTGGTTGTTCATCTCATCTTCATTTAAATTCAGCTTGGTTTTTTTAAGGGTTTTTTTTATTTTTATTTTTTCTTCTAGTTTTATTGAGATATAATTGACAGAGCACTGTATCCATTTATGATGTGCAGCATAATGATTTGACTTACATACTTCATAAAATGATTACCATAGTAAGTTTATTGAAGAAATAGAAAATATTTTTCCTTGTGTTTAAAACTCGTTTGTCTCATAACAACTTTCATATATAATATACAGCAGTGTTAATTATACTTATCATGTTGCACATTAAATTCCTAGCACTTATTTACCTTATAACTGAAAGTTTGTACCTTTTGACAGCTTTCATTCAATTTCCCTATTCCCCATTCCTCACTTCTGGTAATCAAAAATCTGATCTCTTTATCTGAGTTCACTTGTTTGTTTAATTCAGCTTGGTTTTGACCTGTGCAAAGCATCTTTTCCAGAAGCATCACCAATGGAGAAGTAAAGAGCTTCAGTCATCGAAGGTTCCTCAGAGATCACTTTGCCTAATACTTTATTTTACCTTCAAAGAAACTGGAGCCCCGAAGAGGCAAAGAGTTTTGTTCAAGGTCACATACCTTGGTAGTGACCCAGCTGGGATGAGAACCTAGATCTGCTGACTTCCAAGACAAAGTTCTTTGTAGCAAATACATTCAGTATAAGAAAACACTCATTTAGTGGTAAGTCAAGGAACGATTCTTCTTCCATGAGAAGACTGTAAAGCCATCTGAAGAGCATGCACCATGATTCATATAAGTGATAGCAAACACACCAGTTGCAGCCTGATGAGACTATCAGAGTTATGGTCCAGGAGAGAACTGCACTAGGAGGGAACTTGAAAGATTGAAGTTTGGAGGGATGAATGGAGGTTGCCTATCTGCCTGTCTTCCTTCCTTCTTCCCTTTCTTCAATTTTTCCTCCCATCTTCCACAAACACTTTTTGGTGCTTGCTCTGTGCCAGGCTCTGTGAGCATGGCTGAAGGACCAGGAGGCCACTCATAAAAGATATGCACTAATCCATGGAGACTGATCTCCTTCAACTGATTCCCCAGGACAAAGTCTGCTGAATCTTGAAAAGGTGGCTAAAGGAGGGCAAACCCTCAGCAGCTCCTTTGTAGGAACTCAGAGAGAAAGACAAATGGAAGAAAGGCAAATTCACTGATCTGCACCTAAAGGCCAATTGTCTTGCAAGGTCTGGGTCCTTGCCCTCTTTTCATATCATGGCCCACTGAGCAGTGCTCTTGGTTCTCCACCAGGCTTTTGAACACTCTGAAAGGGTCTGTGCAGCTGTACCATATTGGTCATCCTTTGCACAGAAGGATGTGACAATTGGGGAGCTCAAAATTCAAAAGATAAATCTACCCAAACCTGTGCATGTGACCTTATTTGGGGAAGAGTGTTTGCAGATGTAATTAAGGATCTCAGGATGAGATCATCCTGGATTTAGGATGTTCTTATAAGAGACAGAAGAGGAGAAGGCACACAGGGGAAAAAGAGATATGAAGATGGAGGTGGAGAATGGGGTGATGCAGCCACAAACCAAGGAATGCCTGGGGCCCATCAGAGGCCAGGAAAGATTGTCCCCTAGAGCCCTCAAAGGGAACATGGCTCTGCTGGCACCTTGATTTCAGACTTCTAGCCTCCAAAGCTGAGACAATAAAGTTCTGTTGTTTTAAACCACAAGTTTGTGGTACTTTGCTGCTCTGCCCGGAGCTGGGCCCACTTGGGCACACACTTGGTAGTGGGACACCAGTGTCCTGAGGCAGGGGACAGCACTAGCTCCACTACAACATCAAGTCCACCTTGCTCCTGCTCCAGCTCCTTCCCACCTTATTCCCAAGCCTCAAGCTTTGTGCCAGTGGCGAGCAAGCCCCACTTCCTGTCCTAGTTGTTACAACTGAATCTCCATCCAGGGCTGAAGCCCTGACTTAGAATGCAGTCCTATTCCTCTAAAACAGGAGCCACACCATGTTCTTGCTGGACTCCACCCCATGGCCTGAGTCCTTCTTTCAAAGCTAACAGGGTGACTGAGTCCCTTCTACCTGCTGACAAATTGACCAGATGCATTTTATTTGGCTATTTGAGAATGAATGATACTTTGATTTTGGTAGACTCTTAATTCCATTTACAAACTGGAAGGTTAACATGCCCCCTATATTTTACTAGCTCCCTGGCTATTTAGTTTTGTTTTTGACATCTCCTAAAACATCAGGGTAGATGTTTCAGGCAGCAAATCTCAAATCCCCATTTGTTCTTTCTCTCTCCACCAACCCTTTCCCCAGATCTTAGCTTCAAACATGACTGTTTAGGAAAATCTGTCAATTTGTCCTGGGACCCCAAATTTGCCTATTTCTAAATTTCTTCTTGCTAAGCCATACTTGCTTGGCAGTATTGCAACTACTTGGGATCTGCATCCCCAGTGTACATGGCTTGATGTTCTCCTGGTACCATGTTCCATCTTTTTAACTGTTTCTAGGCTGTTCCCTAAGGTTTGTCCTCATCCCTCTTCTCTGGGGCCTGAAACTCCAGTGAACCCCACTGGCCCGGTCTGGGAGCCATTAGAAGGCATGACAATGCCTGATGCTAGTGTACCCAGTTTGCAGGTAGAGCTTTATTCTGAGGAATAGATGTAAATGAGGTTATTGGCGGGGGGGTGGGGGGGGGTGGCTGCCAACAACTCACTTTGTATGTTTTCTTCTGCTAGTGTATTTTAATCACTGTTTCCACAGTTCCCAGCCAACCCTGCTCATTAGATGAATTGCTTTTTATTTTTTTAAAAAAAGCTTATTTATTTAGTAGACTGAGTGGCACTAAGGAAGTCCTTGGAGTTGATAAAGCAGTTGTGTGCAAAAGGATGTATGTCCATCACTGCAAATATCATCAGCCACATTTTAAAGACATCTCCAGATGTCTAAGGAGACCCGTCAGCTCTTTCGTGTGTAGGATGCTCCAGTGCCCCCACCTCAATTAGGCCAGTATTCTCACAGCAGGGTATGCGAAAATCTTCTATTTAACTGGAGCCCCAAAGCCTTGTTTTGGCACAATATGGGTTAATGGAAACTGAGCTGTATGGAGTTGAAAGTAGATTTTTATTGCTAGAACCATACTTTCAAGAAGCCCAATCTCTTTAGAAAATAATCAAACACCATAAATTCAAAAATTTTGACATCAAGATGGAATTTCACCTGAGTCTTATGCTAGTTTGTGCCAAAAAGTTAGGTGGGGACACGTGTATATATACACATATTACTCAAATTGTCCTGTTTGTCTGTCTCTCAGGTTGGATTTAATGTGTATGTCATAATTCAATTAGACTTTGATCTTTGTATTTAATGGTTGGGATGTCCAAACTTTAATTTCAGCTGGGACTTGGCTATAACAAAGGGAAAAGGAAAGATTGATGGATATTAAGAGTACCATATGTGGGCAAGATTCATAATCCAATACTCTGCTCATTTAAGCTGTTTCTGAGGAGGGATTAATTTGTGCCTTTGAATTCCAGGTTGGGGAAAGCCCATGGTTTTAGCTAAGGAGGGCCTGTGCTTATAGCCCCTTTATACAATCAGGATCCCGTGGCTCAGGGTGAGAGATGGAAGTCTTTGGAGAACTGCTCCCAGTCAGGTTCAACCAAACAGGGCCAGGACTAGGGTAAGGTGAGGGAGGCACTCACCTGGGACACAAAATTGAAAGGGGCACCCCAAACTGCAGTGATCAAGATAAATAATATTTTAATGCAATGTGCCAAAAGTTAAAATTAATGAAAAAATCCATAATGAACAAAACATCAAACTTTAAGATAAAGACAGGATCCAATCCGACACTTGCAGGAGCTTCCTCACATTGTTCACATGACCCTGGCTCTGGGTCCAATAAAATCTCACTTACAAAAACAGGCAGCTGGTTCATGGGTGTAGTTTGCTACTGCTTTGAATTTTTAAAAATATTGCATTAAAATATCATTTATCTTGACTGCCCTGTTTAATTCTATGCCCAAGGCAGATGGCTCACTCGCCTCACTTTAGTCCCAACCCTGCAACCACACCAGTCCTCTAGAGCAATTTTTTTCTGCTGCTCTCTACCACTGGATAGTTAAACTTTATGTTGGTCATGTCAGAAATGCTGTGTTGTGTTAGGTTAGGTTAGGTTTAAGCCACAAGTCTCAGGAGTTGAAAAAGAACTGAAAGGGCCTTTTAATAACCACTGCTGATGCTTAATAGTCTCAATTTATACTTTTCTTTATAGCAACGAGCAGCTGTTGATGCCTTTTAAACCATCTCTATAATTCCATGGCTATGTATTCAACAAAGCAATCTTAATTGAGACAGTATTAAGGGGAAAAAAGGCTTTTAAATGTCACATTTCAAGCAAGTGAAGGAACGATCTCATTGCTTGATTACTTCAATCAGGCCATCAAAGCAGACAGAAACCCCTGTTCTGGGAACTGATGGTCCAGCTAGTGCTGTTCTGGCTGGAGCTCAAGCCACACCAGCAACTGCTGGCTCCTGGCTCCTGAGATGGCAGTGGGAGCATGTGCTGCAGAGCACAGTCCAGTCTGGTCCCCAACAGCAATCCTCCCAGCTTCCCAAGCCCCTCATGACCAACTTGGAGGTTGTCAATGGAAGGTCACCATACGGGACTAGTCCGAGCCCAGGCCCTCCACAATGCAGATTTTTGGCACCAACTATCCTATTTCATAGCTTCTAGATCCTACAAATGTTGCTCCCTGTGTCCAAAATGCTTTCCTCCTGCCTTCTCCTATCTTGCTTCTATTAGTCATTTCCTACTCAGCTCGGGCTTCAGATAAGATTGTGGAATGGTCATATATGTCTAATTTCACTGTCTCCTTTAAACAATAAACTTACAGTGGAAGAAAGAACAGAAATGGGACAAGATAGTGACATTTTAGATGCTGAGAGATGTCCAAGGGGAAGCTGACTTAGCAGACCCAGGGAAGCTGAATCCAGGTTGGCAGTGGGGACACTGAGAACCAATCTCACCTATGTCACAGAATCTTCAATAGGTTCAAGAACAGGCAGCCCCAGGTACCCCTGGAACTGAGGTGCAGAGAAGCTATGTTCTGGAGAGGATTAAACAGAGGATTTCTGGGCTGGGGGTTATCAGGAACAACTGAGGACAGTAGTTGCTACCCAAAATGGGGGATTCTGTAAATTTATGCAATCCGGATGCTGAGAGCAGAGGCTTCTGCTACCTTTGCTCCTCTTGGCTTTCACAACACTGCCACCTAAACCCTTACCTTCCCAGGCAGGGAACTGGAGAAGACAGATGGGCTGGAGTGTGGCATACACAAAAGGGAAGAGAGCTGGGTAAGTCTGCAGATTGAGCTCAGAGGTGTGGATTTTATTCTCTGTGAAGTGAGTCAGCACTGAAGGTTTTGAACAGGGGGTGATTTAGTGAGAGGAAGAAAGAGATGTGGACATTCAATGTGTATTTTAGGTTCAGTGGCATTAATTGTTGTGCAACCAATCTCCAGAACTCTTCTCATCTTCCTAAACTGAAATCTGTACTCATTAAGCACTAACTCCCAATCCTTTATGCCCTCAGCTGCTGGCAACCACCATTCTATTTTTGGTTTCTATGAATTTGGCAATTTGTCTACCCTTGGGACCTCATGTAAGTGGAATGATACAGTATTTGTCTTTTTGTGTCTGATTTATTTCCTTTAACATAATGTTTTCAAGTTTTTTCCATGTTGTAGCATATAATTTCATTCCTTTTAAAGGCCTAATAATATTCCATTGTATGAGAAAAGGGAACCCTTGTACACTGTTGGTGGGAATATAGATTGGTGCAGCCACTATGGAGAACAGTATGGAGGTTCCTCAAAAAGCTAAAAATAGAATTACCATATGATCCAGCAATCCCACTCCTGGGTATGTATCCAGAAGAGACAAAAACTAATTCTAAAAGAGACATGCACCCCAATGTTCATGGGAGCACTACAATAGCCAAGACATGGAAACTACCTAAATGTGCATTGACAGATGATTGGATAAAGACATTGTGGTATATTTATACAATGGAGTACTACTCAGTCATGAAAAAAGAATAAAGTAATGCCATTTGCAGCAACATGGTTGGGCCTAGAGATTATCATACTAAGCGAAGTAAATCAGACAGAGAAAGACAAATATAATATGATGTCACTTATATGTAGAATCTAAAAAAAAACACAAATTAACTTATTTACAAAATAGAAACAGACTCATAGATACAGAAAACAAACTTATGGTTACCAAAGGGGAAAAGGGAGCACAGGGCTAAATAGGAGTTTGGAATTAGCAGATACACACTACTATATATAAAATAGATAAACAACAAGGTCCTACTGTATAGCACAGGGAACTATAGTCAATACCTTTTAATAACCTATAATGGAAAAGAATATGAAAAGGAATATGTATGTGTACATGTATAACTGAATCACTATGCTGTATACCAGAAACTAACAACATTGTAAACTGACTACACATCAATGAAAATATATTCCATTCTACATTGTGTTTATCCATTCTTCTGTCAATGGACACTTGAGTTACTTCCACTTTCTAGCTATTGTGAATAATGCTGCTATGAACACTGGTGTGGAAATATCAAGGTATTCTTTTATCATATAGCATTTGCACACTGTGATTCCAAGGAAGCCTTGATCACAGCAACAACAACAAAAGACAAGTCCTTTGGAATCTCCAGGTGGCTCCAACGTTCCCAAGAATGCAGGATGCAGCTGGGAGGCCAAGGTCCTGGTGTTCACTTTCAGCTGCTCCACCTCTGAGGTATGTGCTTTCGGTGCTACTGCACCTTTCTAAGTTTTAATTTCCTCCTCTGTCAACTGGGACTCACAAGTCCCACTCTGCCACCCACCCCAGGCTATTGAGAGGCTACATGGGCTAAAATGTGCAAAGTGTGGCACTCATGGGGACACAGCTACTATCGCTGCCTAAGGAGGTAGCAAGAAAGTCCAAGTAGAGCTGGGAGCAGGTATGGGCAGGTGACACCAGCCTAAGAAGGAGCTATGGGATCTTTCTGGGAGCAGGACGCTGGAGCACAGGGAACTCTGAAGTTAGGGGTACAAATCGAGGAAGCTGTGCAGATAGAAATGTTAAAAGGAATTGATTATCTTAATTGCTCCATAGCTAATTTGTTCCTTTATTTCTTAAATAAAATACTCCAATAAATATGCACTTACGATCATTGGGACCAAAATCCAATAGTATCCAGGGGACAAGTGGAGTTATGGGCCTCACGGAAGGGGACTCCACATGACATGGTGACATTCTCCTTTTAGGGCAGAGACTCAGGAAATAAGGGCTTTGCAGCTGAGTTCTGCCACAGGGTGCTATCATCTCGGAGATGTCTCCTCCCTTCAATTAAGAACATGGGGTCAAGGCTATGGTCCTATTGGGAGTAAGACTGCAAACTTGGCCATGTCCTGAAGCCTTTTTTCTTTCTTTCAATTAAAAAAATAGCTGTTCCTTTACTGCCTAAAGACCATTGAATGTTTTGGAGCCTGAAATAGGTAAATGAAGCCCGTTTCTCTCATTTCCTTCCCTGGCAGGGAAAGGAAGGGTGTTGGCAAAGGCTCTTTATTTCTTGTGAGCAGCTGCCCCAGCAACACCCCAGCTGCCCAGCCTTGCCCTGGCTCTACACTCTCAGTGTTGCTCAGAGGCCTTTGGAACCCTGGGCCCTGACAATGCCAGCCTCACCAGGTGCTGGATATCCAATCTGTGCTCACATGCCTACATCTAGCCTCTGACTTTCTTGGTGAGCTTGGGCAAGTGGCTCCCTATCTGGACTTCACTTTCCCCATCTCCCTGGAGCCAGGGAGCTCTATGACCCCTGCTGGCTCACCCACCCCAACAGTCTTTCAGCCCAAAGGGGCTTCGACACATTTTCTCCTGTCCTTGTAATAACCCTAAGGGGTAGACATGACTAGCCAGTTTCAAAACGAGGAAAGGGAAGCTTGGAGGTGTTACATCATAATGTCAACCAAATGCCAGACTGGGATTGGACTGCAGGGCTCTGGCCTTCCTCCCCTATCTTGGGCCTTCTTGCTTCACTCTGCTGTTTCCCTGGGGAGGAACATGGTGGGTAAGAGCTGTTGGCACAGGGTTATTCTGCAAATATTTTTAAGCAAAAATAAGAAAAGAGTTTACTTTCTTCTCCCCAAAGCCCTCTGTCCAGTATGTTCAGATTCTTCATAGTATCAGACCCTGAATGCCCACTGGATGGAAACTGGTCCTGCTCCTCTTCTTGCATTTATCGTGGATCTCCGTGATCTGCCTTTCTGAACAAGGCTTTTTCTTTCTCTACAAACTGGTAAAATGTTCAAGCCTGAAATCGGTGCTTCTTTCACCTAAATAAACACAGAGGGGCCACTTGGAAGTCCTGCCCAAGGCCTCTCTGCTCAGACCACATCCTCAGGTCTCCAGATGTTCTATGTTGTCCTGTACCCAGTTATCCCTAAGGTGGAGGTCTCAGAGCAGTCCTGTTGATTCTTCAATAGGTGCCTCCTGGACTTCAATTCCAAGGGCATTGTGCTTTCTAGGTGAAGGACACATACCGGAACCTTAGTTCCATCCTGGGCCTAGGAGAGCTCAAGGTTGAATCTGGGTCTGTTCCTTTGTGTACGTGTGTGTGTGTGTGTGTGTGCAGTTAAAGTGGGGTTGGCTTGGAGTGAGGGGATTTAGTAAGTCCCCTCGCTGTGTTGTGCTGTGCTGAATGGTTAATTACCTGGGTGCATGTACAGCTCGTCTCAGGGTCAGTTCATTTTGAGATATGAGGGTGCAGGGAAAGGGCTACCACACTAACAGACAGATTTCCGTGGGGAACCATGTCACCACTCTCAGTTTGTCCCCTCGTAGAAATGGGAGCAGATAGTATCCTAATCACTTTATGGAGAGTTAGGTGGAGCTAACAAGCTACTGATCTAGTGAGTGTGAACTTGCTTGGCAACTTTCAGACCTTGTCCCATTGTGCAGATTTCCCCCTAGTGCCCTGCACAGTGGCTCACACTTCCCATCTCTGGACTCAATGACCAGTAAATGATTCCCCCAGCCCAGGCCCACCATTATCCCATGTGCTAAGTGTGCTGCTCAATGCCTTTGCACTGCTGTGCCCCAGTGCTTCAAAGGACTGCCTTTGAGCACCCATCTCTTTTGCTTTAGATTCTTGATCTTTTGTGATTACTTCCCAGGCTCTAAAGCTAGCTAATTGGCATTTACCCACTCACTTTCACATTCAACACACTCTCTGGCACCATTGTCCAATTGTCCATCCTCCGGAGTCCTAACATACCTGTTTGCAAGTCTTCCTTGTATCTACTTCTGAACATTCACCTCTATTACCCCATCTTTCCCTTCCCCCACCTGCTCTTTTCCCCTTTATTTATCTTCCTTTTCTTTAGAGATCTTTGCTTCTTCTATGCAATTATTTCATCTTTTCTTTTCTATTCTTTCTCATCCCATTTCTGAAATAATTACAATGATTACCTTTCTTCTAATTCATTTTTTGTTAGAAGAAAAGAGACAAAATGTTCTTCTTGTACATTTGCCAGCTGGATGTTTTTGATACCATGTTTCTGAACTCTTATGTTTCATGAGTTGTACACAGGAGTCCATATTTCCTTAAAGTTTTAAAGGTGTATTTCTAATTGCCTTGTACTTCTCCATGGTAACTAAAAACCACAGGCTAGAAACAAGGAATTTATGAATGGCACTGGCTCCGGCTATAACAGTAAATCAAGCTTCGAAGATCAGTTTGAAAAATGACCTGTTTTGGCACATAGCTGCAAAATGTATGGGTAGCTTTTTTTCCTGTTTTATTTTCTAAATTTTAATAAAGTTTTTTTTCCATGGTTAAGGTAACAAATGCTCATTATAGAACATTTGAAAAACACAGAAACATAGGACCAAAAACATCTCTAATTTCACCTCTCAAAAGCAATCATAGTTATTAACACTGTATTTCCCTTGTGTGTCACTATTTTTTCTCTAAACTAGTTTCAGTAAACTTTTTAAATTGAAGTATATTCAGTTTACAATGTTGTGTCAATTTCTTGTGTACAGCGTAATAGTTCAGTCATACATATACAGACATAAATTCCTGTTTATATTCTTTTTCATTATAGGTCACTACCAGATATTGAATATAGTTCCTTGTGCTATATAGTATAAATTTGTTGTTTATCTATTTTATATATAGTAGTTAGTCTCTGCAAATCCCAAACTCCAAATTTATCCCTTTCCACACCTTTTTTCCCCAATAGCCATAAGTTTCTGGCTTGATCATCTGAGTGGCTGGTGGAATTATTCACTGATTTGGGGAACAGAAGAAGAAATGCAGATTGAGAAGGGAAAGTGTGGAGTTCATTTTGGGATATGCTGAGTCTAGGAAGAGATTCCAGTAGGTGATTTGATCTATGTGTCTGGATCTCAAGATAGATGTTTGAGATGAACTTTTATATAGACTCACTGCATAGACAGAGTCCTTGATGCCGTGGGAAATGATCAGCTCTCCCATGATCAGGGAAAAGAGAGTCAACAGAACCTTAGACAAATATTCAGAAAAAAATGTAAGTGCCTATAAAGGAGACTGATCAAAAGTTGAAAGAAAACCAAGAACATGATTTTGTGAGACAAAAGAGTAAAGAGCTGTTTCAAGAAGAAAGTGGTCAAGAATATTTAATAGCACGAATATTAAAGCCTGAAATGTGTTCGTTTGAGTTTTTTAGTTGGGGGCTATAAATGAGAGTATTGCTAGCAGAATAATAAGGAAAGAACTTGACAATGGGTTAGAAAGCAAATGTTGGCAACACACAATTAGAAAATATAATTTAAAAAAAAACATCATTTAAACAATTGCAACAGAAATTGTAAGATGCTTAGATATAAATCTTTGAGAGTGTATGCAAGATATTTATAGATAAAATTCTACTACATTGTTTAAAAAAACCATAATGATGTCCTAAGTAATAGGAAGATACACTATGCTCATGAATTAAAAAACTCAATACCATAAAGATGTCAATTCCCCAGATTATTTCAGTGAGCTTTCACTCAAAATAGCAACTGTTTTTTAAATGATACTTGAGGAGCTCTTTTAAAATTAATTCAGGAGAGCAAAGGGCCAAAAATAAACAGCAAAATATTGAAGTAGAAAAACAAGATGGGAGATTTTCCCTGCTAGATATCAAGTCTTATTATAAAGCTATATGACAATCTGATATTACACAAGGATAGACACACAGATCAATGGAACAGTAGAATGAGCTCAGACCAGATCCAAACATATATGGAAACTTGATATACAACAGAGATAGCACTACAAATCAATGAGGAATGGAAGAGCTACTCAATAAATGATATGAAGAAAGTTAGTTACCCACAGAAAAACAAATATAAATATAAATGTATATATCCCAACCTCAAATCAAATACAAAAATAAATCTCAAATGGGTTATAGCTCTAAATATGAAATGCAATTTTAAGCTCTTATGAGAAAATATAGGATAATATCATTATGGCCTCAAATTAAGGAAGAGATTATTTGTGTGTGTGTGTGTGTGTGTGTGTGTGTGTGTGTGTGTGTTTATTGATCTTTTTTATTTGTTTATTTATTTATATTGAAGTTTAGTTAATTTTCAATGTTGTGTTGGTTTCAGGTGAACAGCAAACTGATTCGGTTATATAGATATCTATATAGATATATAGATATATATATTCAAGGAAGGGATTCTTAATCAAGCCACAAAACAAACCATAAAGAAAAAAATGATAATTTTTACTATATTAAAATGTAAAATATCTATTCAACATAACATAAGACAACATAAACAGAATGAAAAGCCACAAATAAGAAGGTATGTACAATGCATATAACTTGTAAAAAAACCAGAATCAATAAAGAAATGATAATATCAATAACTAAAAAAACAAACAACTCAAAAAATGGGCAACGAATATTAACAGGCAATTACTAACAGTAAAAACTCAATGGCTACTGAACGTACAAAAACATGTTCAATCTCACTAGTAATCAGAGAAATGCAAAGCAAAACAATAAAGTAAAATTTCACACTCGTATAATTGACACATATTTAAAAGTCTGATAATATTAATGTCAAGGAATTAGAGAAACAGGAATGCTCATAAACCTCTGGTAAGACCATAAAATGGTACAACCTAGGAGAGCAGTATGGCAATATCTGGTAAAGCCAAAAATAAGCACATAGCAATTCCAAATCTAAGAAAGAAATATCCTAAAAAAAAAAAAAACGCTTTCCTACATACATGAGCTTTCATTGCAACATTTTCTGTAATAGCAAGAAAACTGGAAACAAGAAGCAGGAGAATAGGCGAATAAATTGAGTCACATTCATAAAACAGAGTACTTTAGGGCAAAAAATGAATGAACTATAGGCTCCATGTGTCAACATGAACAATCACAAGAAGATAACATCAAGTGAAGAAAGCACATTGTGAAGGCTAAAGTGTATTGGTATTTACAAAAAGTGTAAAAGCATACAACAAAATACTATATGTAGTTTATGGATTTGTAATCTTGTAGTAAAATTAGAAAACCATACATGGGAATAATAAAAAACCAAATAGATCTCAATTATTCCTGACACACACACACACACACAAAGAAATAGTAATCATGTGACATGATACAGGTGGTCACTATTGCCATAATGGCAGCCATACGATAATATATAAATGTTTCAAATCAATATGTTGTACACTTTAAATTTATACAATGGTATATGTCAAATATATTTTAATTTAAAAATAAGGTATTAGTTAACTCTTGTATGAGAGAAGAATTGGAGTGAGAGGGCATTCCCAATGCTTCAACTGGATCACCAGCATTTCATGTCTTAAGAAAGGATCTGAAATAAATACGTTAAAATCTTAGGATCTGAAAAAGCCAAGTGGTGGGCACATGGTTATTTTCTATGTATTTCTCCACATTTTTCTATATACTTTAAATATTTTGTGTTTTTTTAAAAGGGTTAAGAATGCTGAACAGTGGGAGATAATTTAGGAAAATAACTGGGAATGAAAAATAGAAGAAGTTAGTCTTAATTCTGCAGCAAATGGAGAGTCATGGAAGGTTTCTGAGCAGAAGAGTGCTAGGATCAGAGTACTGCTTTAGAAAGAGTCCCATAGTTAGAAGGCTACTGCAATGGTCTTGATATGAGATGATAAAGGCATAAGCATGAGTATAGAGGCATTGAAATCAGAGAAGAGAGGATGATGAATTTGGGAGATACCGCAGATAGAAGAAATCGGATTTGGCTTTCAAATCAGACCTAGGAGATCCTGCCAAAACTTTCTGTATTGTGAAAACCTCAGCGGAGAGTGAGAGAGCAAACACCATCATAAATTATGGAACCAAGCCCTGGGTCTCTTGTAGTTGCAGTAATAAAAAGAAATATTTATTGAACAGCTTAGTTTTAGTCTGGGAATTTATTATACAGAAGCAAGAAGAAGGGAAAGCATATGCTTCCTTTGCTGCCCAGGTAAGAAGCCCTGCAAACAGCCTGTCTAAGAACACAGTGAGCTGCCCATATTCTCCTGGATAGGGTTCCAGGGTGAACACACCCAGAAATCACTCCCATGTAGGGAGGAGCACCTGTAAAAAAAATCATTGGCCAAAATAATTTGTTCTTCTTCTTGTTACTTACCTAGTCAGGGCATAACATTGGTTGTATTTTGTCTTTTCAGACACAGAAACTACTTTGGCCTTCAGTATTTCACAATTACTAGGTCTGTCTACTATTCCAAATTAGTCTCAACCTAGAAAGTAGTGCAGCTGCTTTCTAGAGCCAGTGTAGCAGGGTATGAATTGTAAGGACCCTTCCATGGTTTTGTAATTAGCTAAGGTTTGTGAGTACTTTTGTGACCAAGAATTAGGTTAGCTTATTTGAATAGACCTGCCTTGATTTGCCAGGTTTTTCATATTCATATTCATATTCATATTCATATTCATATTCATATTCATATCTCCACCACCTCCGTTGTCCTGGTGGAGATACCAAGGCCTGGAAATATACCATGGTCTCTCCTAGGTCACAGAATGAATTAATGGCTATACCAGGACTAGAAACTGGATATATCGATATCCTATGCAATGCTCACTTCACCGAGCACACTGTCTTCCGCTTGTGTCCTTCATCCTAGTTCTTCAAGGGAGGATGACAGAGTATTCAAATGCAGGGAATGACTTGTCTGATAACAAGTCACCGAATTTAACATTGAGAGGAAATGATATCAGGGCAACAGAGGCCCCATAGCCAGAAGACACGTAACCAGAGAAGCTTTGAAAAGGTCCACTGATAGCCAATGGGTAAGTGGCCTTCCAGGCAGTTCTCCTGGTGGTGGAGACAGGCAGGTAGGGGACAGCAGGGAGGTCTAGAAATAACATTGTCTCCTCTGGGAAGGACCTTCAATGAATATCTGAAACTGGTTCAAACACAATTAGAATTCCAAGTGGCTTTTTTCTTTCCCTGTCTTCATCCCTTCCTTCTTCCACCCTCTGAGTGACAGTTTGGTAAGCATTTACAAGAAGTAATTTTGTATGACTTGAAATGAGCTGTCCTTGGAAGATCTCAATTTGATCACTCCTATCATTGCACCTATTGACAAATCATAATTATTTTATGTATTTGGCTAGTTACTTGCTTTTGTATGTTTCCTCATTGCCATTACCACCACACCTTCATAGCTGCCCTGCATTATATACACTTCTGGCTGCAAGTGTCATAAAGGCAGGTACTGTGCTCTGTCTTGTCTACTACTGTAGCCTCAGAACCTGGTACAGTGTATAGCATATGATAAGTACTCATTATATGATAAAACTAAATGATAGAAACAACTTCCAAAATTATATTCTTAAAAACGTTTTAAGTAAAGAGTGACTAGAGTCCAGTATGAAGCAAGAGAATGAACCTTTAAATCTAGTACCTATACAAAAATTAAAGGGGTCCTGCTATAATAGAAGAACAAAACATTGAGGGAAAACATTGTGATAAACCACTACACTTCCAATACAGAGGTATGCTGAGATCTACAGAAGAAATTGAAAGATGTGTCTGTAAGAGAGAAGAGGGAACAGAACAGTGAAAACCTCCTGGCAACATGCTAGGAGGTAAGGGGATAAAAATTCATCTTTCCAAAGTGTGATGGTGAAAAAAATTTGACATTCTAATGCCCACAAGTGGGTCCCCTTGCTGTTTGAGCAGCAGGTGTGAGGATCAGTTTCTCTACAGACTATATTAGCCCCAGATGATGGGGGAACAGCGGATATCCTGCTATCTTCAGACTGGTTCCAACAGACCACCTTCCCAGCCACCTCCTTGAGAGCCAGAAAAAGGTGTAGAACAAAAGTGACAGCTTAATAACTTGGCTAACAAACGACAATAGAATAACAGTGGGCGAGCACACACACACGCACACACCAAACTCCCTGGAACACTCACAAGGTAAGAGAGGATCAAGAGGCAGTTAAGTAGTTAACTACTGTTACAGTGTTTTATTCAATCATGCATACATTCATTCATTCCAAAGTATATATTGAGCAGTGGAGATGCAGAGATAAATTAAATCCATTAATTAGCTCCTTCCATAGAGGGGGGAATTTTAAGCAAACAAGTTAATATGATGTGATCAAGATTTTTAGAAAGAGCTGGGAGGAAAAGTTACAAACATGGAGAGAACAATTATATATACAGAGAAGGTGGTATTTGATTGAGACCTTGAGGCGTGAACAGGAATGGCAGGGTGTAAAAGATTGTAATTAGAGGCACCAGCATGAGCAAATACACAGAGGCATGAAAGTGCCTGAGGACAATGCCATTCAGGGAAGGAGAAGTGGGCAACATGACCAGATCATGGTGTGTGTTGGGGAAAGTAATGGGAGGTAAAGCTAGAATGTTTGGGTGAGATGGATCAAATTAGGAAGAGCCTTGAATAAAAGGCTAAGAACTTTGAAATTTATCCTTGAGGAAAATGGGGGAGTCATCAAAAGTTTTAAAGTATACAAATTACAAGACTAGTCTGGTGTTAGGTAATTGGGGGTAGTGTGGTGGATGATTTATAAGCAGGAGAGTCTGGTGATGGAAGCCCAATAAAGAAAGCTCTAAGAGAGATATGATGAGGAAGGATGGAGAGCAGGGGCAAGGCCAAAAGATATGTAGGTGGTAGCACTGTCAGAATGTGGTGAAGGGTTAGACGTAGGGGATGAGAAAGCGTTGCACTTCATGCTCTGGTTTGGTAGATTAGATCCAGTCTAATCCTGTCTGTGTGTCAAGTGTCTAGATCAGTGCCAGGCACTGAGTAGGTCCTTATTAAATATCTGCTGAATGGATGAATGAGTGAATGAATAACAGGGACCATTGCTAGAACAATCTCAGAGTAGAAGAGGGGAAAGTCAGATTGCATGAATGAAGACAAAGGGAGGAGGTGAGGAAGTGAAGCTTATTCCTGCTGCCTTGGCCCTGCCTTTGTATTGCCCACTGGTGTCTAGAAGAAACTTCATATGGAACTCTTTTCCATTTGAGTACAGGCAGAACTGCAGTTCAGTTTCGCTTCCTTCCTTTTCTTTTCGTCAATGTACTTGGCCTTATTGTCCACTTGGGCTGCTGCTACACTCAAACATTTCTGAAGCACAGTATTTGAGATAATATTCCCCAACACTCCAATTCTTTTATGATTTTCATTTCTTTCAATTAGCTTTTTCTCAACACAGAGGACTTACACTCTCTGTTGTATAAGTTTCATCCACTGGCTCCAAAATCTCTAAGAGTGCAAGAGTTGAGGCATACTTTTAGTGCCTTTCTTTTGGGGGAAGAATTACTTCCTCCATCGGGAAATTTAAGATTGTAACTCAATAACTGGGTCTGCAAGACATTTCCCGGAGCATTTCTGCTTTCTCCTAGTACTAATTCTGTGGAATTACCTTCAGGTTTATCAGTCTCCAACTCCCTTTTTTGACCATGATTACTTTTGTCATTTCATTGTATGATCTTTCATGGTTTTCCATTTCTGTGTCATCATCCATCTTCTCCACTCTGTCAAATTCCCCATCACATATTTACTGAAAGTTGATGTCAGTTCTTGACTGGTCAAGCTCCACTCAGCCATAGAACTGAAGACTTTCCACTCATAGGTTTGACCCTACTCAGTCCCTGAACCCTAGAGCCAAGACTGTCATGGGGATAAGTGCTCTAACCATCCACCTCCCCTGGCCCACTACTCTCCACAGCAAGTAGGCTCTGGAACTACAGTCGTTCCTCAGTACCCCCAGGGGATTGGTTCCAGGACACCCTGCAAATACCAAAATCCCAGGATACTCAAGTCCCTTATATAAAATGGTGGAGTACAGTCAGCCTTCCATATTTGTGGATGTGAAACCTGTGAATACGAAGAGCCAACTGTACATTTATTTTTTTTAATCCATGTAAAAGTGGACTTGTGCAGTTCAAACCTCTGTTGTTCAAGAGTCAACTGTAGTCTTGTTGCCCCATTCATTGGGCCCCCTCAGGCACCATATGCCTGGGTTAAGAACTCCATTGACTCTACTCTCAGCATCACAACTACTGTTTGAGGTCCTGCTTCCATATTAAAAATCCTCATCTTACACAACAGTGGCCCCACATTAGCACTTTTAGATACTTTTTGAAATAGTCCTTTTGGAGTGTTCAAAATCATAATCCAGGGAAGTCTATACTCACAAGTAAGTGAACATCATGAAATATAGGAGATGAGCCAACTCTTCCTCTAAGTCTGAATTTCAGCTCTTGAAAAGATATGAAAAATGGAACAATTTTCTTAATGAGGTCATTTTTGATATTTAATCAACCTTCATGAAGAATGATAAAATGATAGAATGTTAAATCTTATTTCACTACACCCATTTGCTTAATTGAATTCACCTAGATTAGCCTGTGAGTCTTCAGGGCCACAGTTTGCCATAACTATCATTCCCAAGTTTCCAGAAAATGCATTTGACAGGAGACTGATATTGCACAGGATTTGGTGTGGGTGTGGGTATTTTAGCTGCACTGATTGAACTCCTGCCAAAGTTTGTATATATATTCTCAGAAAGGGCTATTCCAGACCCAGGGCTGGTTTCGATCACTAGCAGATCTGAGTTTTTCATGGCAAACAGGGTGTGTGTATGTGTGGGTATGGTGTGGTGAGGGTGGGAAAGAGTAGGTCCTGGTGGTGGTAATAGTGGTATTTTTGTATTATTTTAACTGATTAATAGCTACAATCTAAGAGTCATTTTGGTCTTAGTACCTTTTTTTTAATTTTGCTTTAAACATAAACATAGATGCATCTTTCTTTTTACTTTTTACCTTTCTCTTCCACTTAGATATTGTCATAATTTTAGCATCTGAATATAAATAAGCGATACAAAGTACAATAAAAAAGAAACTTGGACTGGGAGTCGAGAGACATAGGTTCTAATTTCACTCCTCTACTAACTTTCTGTGAGACCTTGGGCAAGTTACTTCACCTTACTATATACTTCAGTTTCCATGTATGTAAAATAAAGAGTGTTAGACTAAATAATTCTTAAGAACCCTTCCAGGTCAAAAAATTGTGTGAGTCAATGGAATATATAACTTGGTTCCTTTCTCAAAGATGGTATTAGTTAAGTTAGGTGTGATCTACTTTTGAGGATATGGAGTGATAATAAAAATCTTTGAATCCAAGATGTCTTCAGAAACATTGTATTGATGGAACCCAATTCTGTTTAAAAAAAAAGTTTCTGCCTCTATGAGCTGAAATGAAGATCTCAGTGTTCAATTTCATTCCATCATTTTTTCTTTATTTTCATTGCCCCTGGAGTTTTCTGAGAGAATAAGATCCAGAGCTACCTTCTCCCAAAGACCACCCACTGCCTAGATGCATTCTCCCCTAATCCATCTGGGCGCTTCATCATTGCTATCATTGCTGGGTGCCCTGCTCATCACCATGGCAACCCTGAGAACATGTGTGATAATTTACACATCACTTTTTTAAGTGCACACCATGGAGGGATACTCTGGTCAGTTCAGTCTCCATAGAAGACCTTATAACAAGAAGACAGAACCAAGGGTTTGACTTCACTGGAGTTGTAGAACTGGTCAAGTCATTACATCTACCCTCCTCAGCCCAGTTTAATTTGAAAAATAGATAATATGTACCTCAGAGGTGTAATTTCACAAATGGAGATAATATATGTAAAAACACTGTATAATCTCTACAAACTAGGAGGAGAATGTTGGTTATCCTCAGAGAACTTTATCCTTGAGTTGGACCTTTGAGATCATCTAGTGAGGCCTCATTTAATAGATGAGGAAACTGAGATCCAGAAAGGGCAAGGGACATGCATAGGATAATCATCACAAGAAGATGCCTTTGCTTTCTTTCTTGAACACAAATGAAGATCACAGAGTGAAGAAAAGACAGTCTGGGGTAAATATGACTTTGACCTTGCCTTCTCCAGATGCAGTCTCTGGCAAAGCAGAGGGTGAAGGCAAACACTGACAGCTCTGAAAGTTTAGGTGGAATTATCACTGGAAACTCTCCCCTCAAGAGACAGAGAGGGAGAAAAATTAGAGTTATAGATAAACAGAAACTTGGCAAAGAGTTCTATTTCATGAATTAAAAAACTGAAGAGACACTAAAGTACTGAAGTACTAAGAGAATCCCTTCCTCCTCATAGCTGAGGTTATCCTGTGATATATTACACTTTCAAAACTGGAGAACAAATCTAACATTCCTAAAATCTGCCTCACTCATTCAGCATTCAACAAACGCTTAACTGTGTACTCACTGTGTTGGGTGTTGCACCAGGTGCTAGGGGAGGAGACAGAGGCACAAATAAATACTGAGTACAAGAGGGCAAGCAGCAAAAACTATGTCTGAACAGAAGTGCGTATGGGAATACAGAGGAGAGAACGACCAGACTACGGCACCATTAGCCAAGAAAAGCTTCACAGAGGAGGTGATACTTGACCTGGGTCTCAGGTAGGCAGTCACTCAATAGGGAAAACAGGGACTGATAGTGTTTTACAGATACTATTGAATTTATTCCTGTGTGTTAGTTGCCTCTGTTCTCATCAGAGAGATAAGATAACTTCACACAGCTAGTACATGTACAAGACAGAGTGAGAATTGGAATTTAGATCTATCTGATTCCAAAGCCTGTTATCTTAGCTACTACTAGGTATAGAAGGGATTTGGTAAGAGGGTCCAAAGCACAGAAGCCTAAAAGAACCAGGATTACTGGTTCCAGAAATAAAAAGTCTCCCAGTGATGGTGGGCAAGACTGGACTTGATTCTATAATCAGTGGGGAAGCAATGCATATTTATAAAGAGGTGGGGTGATATGATCAGATCGTGATTTTGGTTTTGCTTTGTTAGTAGCACCATTCTGGGTGCAGTGTGAATAGATTGTCATGGGGTGAAGAGAAACGTCCAGGCAAGAGACAGGATGCCTTGGACTAAAGGTAGTAGCAGTAGAGAAATAGAGAAATTAACAGATTAGAGAGGATGCTTAGAAGATAGAATCAATAAGAGTTGATGATAGATTGCATGTGGCTGTGGGAGAAATAGAGGAGACTAGGATGACTCCCAGGTTTCTGGTTTAGGTGATTAGCAGAAGAAGATATCATTAATCAGGATAAGAAATATAAAAAGCATTTAGGGGAAACACATGCTGAGTTTGAAGAACATTTGGATAGAGATTACCAATGGACAGTAGGGTATACAAGGTCATATATACAGTTGATAACTGAAGCCACAAAAATGACTGAGCTTGCCCTTTTGGAATGTATGACCTGGGGAAAGAAGATAGTCTAGGGAAGAAGAATCTTTTTTAAAATGGGTATTTAAGAGTTAAGCAGAGGAAAAGACAACTGCATTTTCTAACCCTTTCCTTGCTACCTCCAGACCCTGTGGCAGAATACCATAAATTCTGGGGTCAACAATAGGGATCTACTGTGTGCTACCACAAACTACAGGTCAATAACTGTGCGTACAGTAGGTTCAAGAACTGTAGGGCCAGTAAAGTCCTTCCAGCCCACATACCTACCCCTAGACATATTGTAAATGCTACTTGTAGCATTACCAAAACATATTTTATATCCATCTAATATTATTTCTGCTGGTGAGCCACCAGGAAAATTTTGACTAAAACTTTGACTAAACATTTGATTTAAATTTTTCCTTCCTTCTGTTGACTTAAATGGTCTTGTTGGCTCTCCCCAATATTATTTCTATACAGTTCCGAGATTCTGTCTTAGCAAACTGGAAAACAAAAAGTGATTTCACCTAATGGATTTGAGTTATTCATTTGCCTTCATCAATTTTCTATATTTTATAAGTCAATATAAATTTCCCTTTAAAAAAGTAGCAGTTAAATCCAGAAGCACATCAACCATTCACTATGTACTACCCTCCCCCTATTCTGAGAACAAAAGTCTTTTCTCCAGGAAAAAAAAAAAAAAACTGAATGCAATGTAGAGGTTAAGCAAGTCAAAAGAAGCAAAGTTGGAATTGGACTTACACTGCTGAAGGAGGTGGCTTTAGGGTTTATGTGTCATTCTTTCAGACAACTAGCTCTGTTGCTATGCAAGACAAATTGATGTTGAGCCACTTAGTTATCATTGATCAATTGTTCCAAGATCAATTTAGATTTGTTCTCTTGAGAGTTTTTAAATAAGTTTAACTAAAAGGGAACTTGCTGCCTGTCTACATTAGCTTTTGCAGAGCAATCTTTCTCCCTCTCTCTATGACATGGTGTTGATATATGACAATAACCAGAGACTTGCTTATTTTGAAATCAGAAACCCTAGAGAGTAGCTTTTAATTTCAGCACCTTTGTTATGATAAATTCATTTCAACAGAAACTTTCTTGGCCATGTCAAGCTTTTCATCACCTCTAGGAGACTTTTTTTCCTATGAGCCTACTGAGGGAGGAGGCTGGGGTGGCAACACATCATAGATCCAGGGTTATGCACTTATCACCAATTCCACTCTTTCAGATCTTGAAAGATGTTGGATCAAATGGTCGGCTTACCAGCTTATGTAGGGTCAATGAGATCAAGGTCAGTCATGGTTATTCTTTTTCTGTCTCTATCTCTATCTCTAAAGATGAGGATACAATGGATGAATCAGGCCAGATCCAGTCCCTGACTTAAAAATGATCATCTCAATGCCTTCTCACTCCATGCTTGTCCCTGAGCCCTAACGGCAATCCCGTTCAGCTGTGGAGAAAAATTTTGAGAATATTACTTGATGCTCTCTCAGAGTACGTAGGTTTAGTTGGACAGCAGAGCAAGAGAAGCAACCAGGGAGAGGATGGAAGACTGAGTTAAGCTGCCTACTTGTTAGCTCCACTTTCGAGGTCAATCTGTTCAAATCTATTGCATGCCTCCTAACACTGGGTTGTGCTTTAACTGCTCTGGGGTTTTTGGGTTTTTTGTTTTTGTTTTTTTGTTTTTTTTTTTTCACTAGAGGGCGTTAGGGAGCAAGCCTAAAGAAGTGAAAGGCACTGAGTGCAGCCTGGGAGGACTGAAGACAAGGAAAGAGGGCAGAGGGAAATAGTCAATTATAATATAAATAAACAAAAAAGCTCCTCTCCAAGATCCCTCTCTAGTGCCAAGGTCAGTGGGCTCCCCAGAAAATGGTAGTTGAATTGAAGTGACTTGTCCCCTTACTAACTTTGAGTAGGGGTCTCCTTTTCCTTCCACTCCATGAGAGGAACTTCTTGCTTCCATTCTAGAAGTCCCGTTGGTGCCCTTAGGCCTGGATATTTGCTCTCTTGTACCTTACATAGCTTTTGACGGACTAGTCCAGCGATAACCAAATACAGTGCTTCCATGGACAAATGTCTTCAGAGTTCCAAACATGGGATGTACAAATAAGTTTTTGGTGTCCAGCTTATTTATTAGTAAATTGGGGGTGACTTGTGTTTTCTAGCACTTTTACTTAGGAAATATGCTCCACTTTATATTGTCTGTCTCATTAAGCTATGAGCAATTAAGAAGCAGGGCAGTTATTACCACAGAATGTGATACAAGCAAAATATAAAAGAGTTTTGACTGCTGTATGCATGACAGAAAAATAATGGCAGGCACACAGAGAGGGCTTCTCAGCTGTCAGGCACGGTTTGGGATGTTTTATGTGTATTAACAATTTGGTCGTTTGTAACAACCTCATAAGGGAGATGCTATTATAATCCCAGTTTTACAGATGAAGTATTGTGGCACAAAGAGATCAAGCAACTTGCTAAAAATTATAGCTACTAGGTGGCCAAGCTGGGATTGAAACCCGAGCTGCCAGGTTCCAAATTGGCATTACCACGCTTTAGTTTCCTGCCTCAAATTCTTTGCTTATACAGCTTCCTTCCTCGAATGCTCACCCCTTCCATTTGTCAAGATTCCTCCCATCCCTTGAGATCAAGAGATGCCTCCCCCTACATGATGCCTTCCCAGATCCTCCTCATTGAAATAACTCTCCCTTTTTGCAAACTTTTCTCAGGGCACTTTTCACGCTTTTCCTTTGATTCACGCTGTTTATGAGCTTTTAACAGAGTGTGTTGACCACCTCCTCGCATAGGCCAAAGTGACTTTCAGGCAGAGGCTGGACTTTGCTTACCTTCATATCCCCTGTAAGTGCCCAGTGGAGTGTCTTACACAAACAAGATGAATAAAAACATGGTCCCTTCCCTCAAAAAATTTACAATTACATGCTTAAATGCATCATTTCTCTCCAAGGAGAAACTCGGGCCCTACTTACACAGAACCCAACATTTGCCATTTGTAGGACCAGTTCAATATCTTGAAAGCCTCATAATGGTATTTTCCTGGGCAGTCCTTTGGAAAGAGGATAAGCTTCTGTGGCTTAGTAGTCATAGTAACCAGAGGATACTTGAGGAAGTGGAACTCAGCTTGGCCTCTCACCTGAAATTGGAATTTCCTCCAGAGTCCTTGCCAGAGGGGCTCAGTTTGTCCCCGAGTCTGCAGACCTGTTGGTAGGATCTTTCTGGGTTTGAGCTAGAATCTGTCTTCCTTATATCTCTGGGACTTCGTTCCTCCTGCCCGTCAAAGTCACATCACAACAAATCTGTCTTCTTCAGTCAATTATTTTGGTACTTTGATAAACTGTCCAAATGATTCAGACAACTATTCTTATTCATCATGTCCACCAAATTGGATTACCTTTTCAGCTATCTGATGGATTATTTGGCAAACAGCCCCAAGGGGCTAGAAAGGATTGATTCTTGTTTCCATGTATAGATATTGTCAAGGAGAGAGTCAGGGCTTGTCAAATGCCTAAATGGCAGGATAACATCCACCCACCCACAGTGCAGAACTGTGACCACCAACTTCTTGTGCACCGTGGGTCTTGGTGTGAGCACTGCCTTCTCCCCTTCATATCATACAGTGTCCTGGGAACAAATTCTTCCTCCTTTTTTACCTTCGTCCAGAGATTTCCATGACTTGACCTAGCCCACACTTCAGGGATATGGGACAGGAGATGGCCTGGAGGCCTTGGGCAAGCAGAGTCTGCTACTAAGACAGCCATCCTACTCCCTGGCACTGCTACACCTCATACACCTAAGTCTTCTCATCCTGTCCCCATGAAACACAGAGGGTCTTATGTAGGTCCAGCCCATCAGCCCTGGGATCCCAGAGTTCTCCAAGGCTCAGCCAGCTTGCAGTGGGACCTAGGATTATAAGTGGATCAATAGAATTTACAGAGCTTTGGTAATTTTTCTGGATATTGACAAAGAAAGCCTTAAGAGCCAGAAAATGACCATACCTGTAAGATTAAGGTGTGGAAAAAATGTCCAATTTTTAATTTTGAACCAAGAGTTGTAAGAAGAGAGCAACTAGACAGTTTATCAATGTGTTCAACATAAGAATTATCTTAACAAAGTTTCTAATTCCATTGATTCTATTTTATTTGCTGCACTATTTTGTATCTGAGGCCAAGGATGAAGCTGACCAATTCAGAAAAGTGGGTCTATTGCATGAGCTATTGTCAAGGAAAGATGGAAATCAGAACCAATTTCAAATTCAACTCTCACCACTGACTGTTCTGTCTTGGGCAAGTCACTTGACTTCTCTGAGGTTCAGTTACATCGTGTCAAAAATCAGGACAGGAATCTCTGCTCTATCTACCTCAGGGTTGGCCTGCGGATGCTGTGAGACAAAATATGGGAAGACTGATTTGTTTTCCTTGAAAAATGTATGAAATAAGACAGAGGATGCTTCCTGGGGCTGCCAATGAGTTAATATTGAGCAATAAGGATGATGTCCAGGCCCCAAAAGCCCCAACTCACCCCTGAAGAAATGAGTTACTGTGGTAGTGGGGAGGCTCTGGGCATCTGCAGACCCTCTTTCTTCATGGTCATTTAAACATAAAGTGTGTGTTTATGTCTGTCTTCCTGAAACTAGACTTGACCTACTGGCATGTGGCAAGAGTCACTAACTTGTCACCCCACTGACATCTGCATTCCCTATCATCCTAAGGGGTGGAAGCAGGTAAAGGGGGCTGCAAAAAGGTATACGTTTCTATGAGGTTTTGTTTTAATTGTGTGAGGAAAAAAAATTCGTTTAATAAACAGTTTCTGTTCTGTTTAAACTGTTGTGTGAAAGTATGTTGCCCCAGGCCTAGGGATTTGCTAAAGTCTTCCAAAGTCACGTTTTCTAATATTCTCACATTCTGTGCCTTAAATAGTTTCTTCTCTATCTCATGCAGGATTAACCCATTAGCAGGCTCTAATTCTGTTCATTCCCTGCCTCCTTAGGAGCCCCCTTCAATTTTCTGCCATTCAAAGCACATTTCATGCAGTGATTGGAAAAACTTTTTAAATTTAATGAGGTTTCTGGACAATTCCAGAACATTATCCCTCCTTCCTTCAAAATATGTGCTGCCCAATAACAGCTCAAACATAAATCCTATTGCTTTGACTTCCATGCTTCTCCTGAAATAATATCACTAATGACTTTTTTATGACTATTGGAAGCCTTTGAATAGAGATTGAGTTAAAAAACTGGTAACAAATATCCACAAATCATGTAAAAAAGCCCAAAATTAAATGTTCATTTTTGCACACAAGAACAATTTCATTAATATTTATTTGACTGATATATCTGATATTGTCATAAAGAATTGTAAAGGGAAATTCTGTTTATGGAACTATATCACATTGTATTGCATCATATTTTCTCATTGTGTAACACTACAAAAAATAGATAAGTGTTCCTGATGGGAAAGAAACAATTTATTCTCAAAAGCACATTTTAGAATATAACAAGATTTTTAAAAGATTATGTATTCAATAGATTTACTAACTTTATTAGCAATAAGTTCTAAAATAACACTAGAAAGTGTGCTAAATGTTATGACTTCATTCTGTGAATCACTGATGGGTACTTGGGATGATTTTTTCCCCTCAAACCAGCCCCTAAGTGAACTATTCAGAATGCCTCCTGGTTCATCTGGGAAATCTCCCAGGGCTTCTGGAGTGTTAAACAAGATGCTTTTCCACAAGGATTTAGAAACTAAACTTCAACTAGAACGTGTTTAGAGTGGATACACCTTGTATATCAAATTGATCCCTTAAACCAGAATTTTCACTCATTTATAATATTATATGGATGCTTAAATAGACTTTAAAGCAAAAGCACCTCGATCAGGCAAGGTGAAGAGGAAGCAGGGGAGGAAAGGACAAGCCTGGGGCAGCAAAAGCAATTATCAACAGTGTGACAGTCCCATTACCTTATAAGAGCCTCCAAAGGATGGATCAGTGATCCTGGGAGACTCATCAACTACTTCTCCATCCTCCCCTTGGTTAAAACTGGCTTCCTTAGCTCAGCGTCACAGGGGACATCTTTGAATCACTCATCATAGAATTTTAACATTGGAAGAAGCTTCAAAGCCAGAAAACATATCATGAGCACCTACTGTGTACCAAGACTTGTACTAGATGCTGGGAAATTAAAAGATCAATGAGACATAGGCCTATACCCTCATGAAGGTCTCTATCTAGTCCAACTTACTAATTCCATACATGGAAAACTGGCCCACAGAGAAGAAGGGGTTTGTCCAGGGCTATCTCCTACTCAGAAGAAGAGCTCAAGTTGAACCAGGGTACAGATGCCATTTCTTTCTCAACATGTGGCTGCCTTATTACACTATATTATGGGATGATACCCTTCATCTGGAATTTGTGTTTGTTGCAGGATCAAAATAGCTTGAAAACAGCACAAATATATTTTGAACTACTCTTTAGCCCTAACCTCACATAGAGTTGCAACATCAGTGACAAAATGGAAGACCCTCTGTCTATATTTCCATGTCCCTTCCTGTAGGCATTTCTGCCCAGCCCTTGGAGATGGAAATAAGGAATTTGAGGAGAATCCCATAAATTGTCCTTGAGAGAGCACTGAATGTGCCCATATAGCTTTACCACTATGATCTCTGACGAGCAGAGAAGGAGTCCTCCCATCTAGCCTCCTCTTCAGGGAACCCAAAATGGTGAGAGGCATGGAGGAAGGCACAAAAAGCTGTTGGGAAAATGCCAGACATAACCAACACTGGAGAGCTAAGTGGGGCAGGAAAGACTCATTGGTGAAGTCTGCTGGCAGCTGGCCCTTGGACTGGTTAACATTTATTGAGTGCTTAATGTGTGTTTTACGTGCATTAACTCTTATCATTCCCACCTTGACTCTTTAAGGTCAAGGCACTTGGGCACAGAGAGGTTTCTTGCCTCCAAAGCCTATCCTTTTAGCTACAATATTGTACTAGCACTGACCAAGGGTCCAAGGAGCAAGATGAAGAAGCCCTTAGGTTTCCTTCTTCATCACTGTCTGGTGTGGTTTCCTGGATAAGAAAGGAAGGGGGAAGAAAGGGCAGAAGCCCTGGGCAGGAATGAAAAGATGCACTTATTTGGCTCTCCATGGAAAACCCAGAACAGCAAGAAGGATACAGGGAGTTCAGGGTCCTAACACTTTATTTGATGCAAATTTCTCTATGGTAGAAACCAAGTCACTAGCAGTTGAACACAACAAGAGTTAGAACATTTCTTTCTAAGTAGTTGGACAGTGATCAGAGTTTAGCTTTAGTGAGCATTAAATGTGTCAAATTGAGCAGAGATTAAAGTTGCTGATTCTAGACATGGGTTCCAGAGCCTCCAAGACAAATGTCTACTCAGACTAAGAAGGTGGATTCCTCATCATAAATGTGGACCAGATGGACAGAATTTTGGAAAGTGCTCCACTAGAAGAGCACCAAACTGACTTTAACTTTGCTATTCACTTGTTCTGTGATCTTTGGCAAGTCTGTCCTCATCTCTGGGCCTTAGTTACCTTCCTTTGTAAAGTGAGGTGGTCTATTGGAGGGTTTCTGAGAGTCCTTTCTACTTGAACAGTCTCAGAACCTGTGGTTCCAAGAGACTTGACCAGAATCACACAAAAAGTGATAGTGTTGGCTAAGAAGCTGATGAATAAGGTGGTTGGGGAAAAAAAAGAATAGTGTGTGGAGGTTGTGACATTGCAGCATGATGCCTGAGAGCACATCTGAGACTGTATTACTTCTAGTCCTGTGGGAAACAGATGTGAGGTTTCAGAGGGCAATGCAGAGCTGACCTCTAAGAAAAGCATGGGAAGAGGAGGCAGAATGGAGCAGGGAGAACCACAAACTGCAATGCGGAGATAACAAACTCCCAGACAAAACAGTGGGGTACAGGGTACTCCAGAGCCAAAGCTGCCTCTCAGGGGAGTCCTACATTGGGCAGGAATGGCCAGTCCCCAGTGTCCTCACTGTGTGCAGTCATTGCTTAGGAGCGGCCCGGGAAGAATATAGCCTTGGCTCACAAGCTGCCAGCTCACAGCACTCCTTTCAGCTTAAAGGCACATTCTTCCTTGCAGGGGGATCCAAGCAACACAAAAAGAGTGGAACTTGGCTATGGACAGAAAAGACAAGTGAGTGTGGTATCTAGATTTCAATTACTGAACACTTTCCTATAGAACTTCACTTTTCCAAGGTATTGTTTTAGGTTCAGATCCTGATCAGTCTTAAACTATTAGAATTATACATATTTAATTCAATAAAAATAAGCTTAGTAGACCTCTGCCTGAAAAACAAAATCACAGACTGCTTTCCCCATTCACATTATCCAATCATTTACTGAGTTTGCTTTCCTGCATAGATCTTCCATTAAAGAAATACAGAAAATCCTCAACTTTAAGTCTGCTTGAGAGTTTTAACAGCCACCAAACTCAAACCTCTGTCACTCTAAACTTATGACAGCATTCCAACCAAGAGGTCATCCAATCCTTACTTGATTAGCCCCAGAGATCCTTGGGAACTCACTACATCATGAAAGTCCCCTCAACTGGGGTCCAGAGGATCTGACTGCTACTGAGCTCTTCCTTGCAAGGAATGGGGCTCTATAATCCTGTGTTGATTGAAATAGTCCTTCCACACCATGATTTGTAGGTCAGTGGAGTCTTGACATTCTGATATCAGAGTAATTTTTCTTTGAGGAAAAAAAACTGAGTTCCCCAATAAGGTTATAAACTGGGTAACCTTGTTTATAGAGAGCTCCACACAGAGGCCTTTGAGAGCCCTTTCTGTTTTCAGATTTGGATTTTTGAAAGCTCATTTTGAGCCATCTCCACAGCTTTCAGCTTTCTTGGGGAAAACTCACCAGGATAAAGGGAGAATCAATGGAACCAAAATGGTGCCAAGTTCTGCTTTGAGGAAGTACAGGGAGGCATAAAGCATATTCCCAACTCGAGCAGCTTACTTTAGAAGGCAAAGATGTTTCCTGAGTAAAATGCAATGAATGATTTCAAAGTCTTAATGATGCAGAAGCCTAAGGGTGTGTTCTGCAAAATCTGAGAGGCAGTGACTCTGATTAATTTTCACTGCCTAAGTATTAACTAGAGATGCTTCACTAACTTGCCTTAGGCAAGCAACTCTCAGGGTCCTGCTTTTTCCACTCAAATTTCAGGTTGTGTTTGAAAACTCTTGCTTTGCAAAGATCAAAAAGCAAATGCAAAACTGGAGGAGGAGAAGAAAGGGCACTGGAACACCAAATATTACAGATGGTCTTTGAGAGACTGGGAAACAAGAAACAGCATTGAATCAGTTCTTTGATAGACAGAGACCATGACCACTGGGACCTGACATGGGTAAAGCATCAGTCTTTTCATTAGCAGAGTGTCTTTCATCTTATTAGTCAAATGTCTCTTACTAAATGCCAAGCCTTTTGCAAATAAACACACCATGGGTAACAGTGCTGTATGACACAGGCATGTGTAAAATGAATGATCAAGATGACTGCATCTTTAATATCCTTGAAATACTTCATTGGATTCTGTTTATCCACAGACTATGTTAAAAACAGTTTCCTTACATGGGGACCTGTGAAATCATTCAATGAGCACCCAATAGTCCGATATAGGAGAAGATTAGGGCCCCACCCAACAGTATTGATTTAGGATTCTCTGAGAAACCAACTGTTGAAAACATCAAACAAAGCACCAATTTTTCTAGAAGATTTTGATCATAGATGTAACCTTATGGTTTAGACAGTCTTCCATCCTCAAAATGAAAGCAAAAGTGGGCAATGAGGTGAGGTGAGGGGAAATTACCAGTAAGCACCCATCAGTTCACCCAAAGAGGCAGTGATATGCAGTGGAAAGATATATGACTGGAGTTTAGGTAATACCTGTCACTGAGTAGCTAGATAATCTTAACTAAGATAACAAAGCTATTTTACTCAGTCTATAAAAATGAGTCAGATGTGAGGCTTATATAAGATAATACTTAGGGAAATACTCTACAAGTTGTGGAAGTGTTCTTCACATGTGCAGAGCTCTCATCACACATTATTATGGCCCAGGTAAACCCTAATAGAGCAGAAAATTAAGTGCACAGGCTAAGAGGCAGGCTGCCTGGATTCAGTCCCAGTTCTAACATAGCACAAGTTGCTTAACTTCTCTGTGCCTCAGTTTCCTTATCTGCAAAGTATGGGTAATGCAAGCACTTACCCTATAAGATTGATATGGGCATTATATGAGATGAAACATGTAAGGAACTTAGCATAGAGCCTGGAACATGTAGTAAATACTCATCAAATGTTAAGGGTTGTTATTGCTGCTGTTATATTTTGAATTGTGTGTTTGTCTATTGCCAATCTTGGGAGACTTTCTCCCTATTCAACACGTGAGCATCCACTAATGATGGTAGTACTGGCAGTGGAATAATGACACTACTGAGTGTCAAGATACTTTCATTCACATTGTATTCCATAACTCACACACTAACTGTATGAGGTAGCCAGGGCAAGAGTCAGTATCCCTGCTTTATAAATGAGGAACTAACTTGAAGAGACGTGAAGGATTCACCCAAGGTCACACAACTAATGAGGGTAGCAGGAGCACTGGTGCCCAAAGCTTTGGACTCTGAATCAAATGCTCTTTTCAATGTACATTGCTGTCATCCCAGTGAGAGGGCATACTTGCACATGTCTCATCTACAATACAAATATACTTTCCTATCAAAATCTAACTCCTTTGCTCGCTGACAGAGTATAATGCTTTTAAAAGCAAGAAAATAACCCCTTCTCTTTCCCAAGGACATCAAATTGGTCACTGATATCATTATAGCAGCAAAAATGAATATGATCTACAAAGCTCATGTACCTACAAGAGATGCAAATGAAATTTGTAAAAATATATATAATTATCCACTAACACACTTTGCAGCATTATGGAAAAATACCAGTAACAAGTTCTGGAAAGCATATAGGTGAGGAGGACTTTATTTCTCAGCTGGAAGACATGTAAAACAGCAGGGCCCTTCTGGAAAAGTATATGGGCAGACATTGTGATGTTCACAGATGACCATTGCCCTTTTCATCTATGCTGGTTCCTGAGGGGATGATTCTTAAGGAAGCTCAAAAGAGAAAAATAAAGCAAAGGATATTAAGAATGACTTCAGTAGCTAAAAGCTTTACTGCAGCACCTTATAAATAGTGGGGGACATCCTTTTTTACATGGCTTAATAAAGTCTGTTTTTAATGACCATAGAAAAATACACTTCAATCAAATCTCATACATATGAAACTGCCCCAACATACAGAATCCCAGGTACAATGGAACAGAAAATGAGCACTCAGAGAAACGAAAAGTGCACAATTCAGCTCTCAAAAGCATAAGACATAAAGTAAGTAAAAAGTTATAAAATAAGAGTTCTGTTTCTCAAGATGCAAAAAGTAAATCAGAAAAATTTGCAACAGGAAAATGAGAAAAGAGAGTGATCAAGTACCTTAAACCTGGAAAGAAAGATAAAGGTTATGATAAAAGAAGGCAATAGAACAACACTAGAATAATACTGAGAAAGCTTGAAGTAATCAGGCTATGGGCCTCAGTTGAAAAGGCTGTCCTAGCTCAAGATATGTCTATGGTTTAGAAGCTTTAATAAAGGATAAAAGATAAACAAAGGGCTTTGGTAAAACCTGAAAAGAATCCATATCAATCACTCCCAACAGTAGCTGTGACCATCCTTTAACATTCTGTTTATTAATCTATCAATCATCAACACTTTTATTTTTTCTGGTCAAGGATTGGAAGATGCAAAGATATGTAGGTGTATAGATATATATATATATATATCTCAAGGATATAGATGTGCTTTTCCACCACCATAACCACACTTGCAAACAGGATTGAAAGTGATAAGGACAGCCAAGCTCGGCTAAACTTCTTAATAATAATCCTAGCTGTCCTTTACTCGAGCCAAAAATGTTTGCTGGACCTTCAGCTGGGCCCTTTACATGGGTCCTCTCATTTAATTCTCATATTGGTCTTATGAGGTGAGTATATCTTTACTCTTATTTTTCAGACAAGGAAATGGAGACTCAAAGTGGTTAAGTAACTTGTCCTAGGTCCACAGCTTGTAAGTGGAAGAGTTGAGATTTGAAACTAGGGCTGTCTGACTTCTGAGTCAGTGCTTTAAAGCAGAACATGGTACTACTCTAGCCCCAATCTCACCAGCACATGCAGAAAAGTGGCTGGAGTCAAACACTCTTATCACCACTGCAGTCCATTTTCCTTAAACTGACCTAGGTGTAGAAAACCCTACTTTCCACTGTGGAAAACAGTATGGAGATTCCTCAAAAGACTAGGAATAGACTTACCGTATGACCCAGGAATCCTGCTCCTGGGCATATATCCAGAAGGAAGCCTACTTCAAAATGACACCTGCACCCCAATGTTCATAGCAGCATTATTTACAATAGCCAAGACATGGAAACAGCCTAAATGTCCATCAACAGATGACTGGGTAAAGAAGATGTGGTATATTTATATGATGGAATACTACTCAGCCATAAAAACGGACAACATAACGCCATTTGCAGCAACATGGATGCTCCTGGAGAATGTCATTCTAAGTGAAGTAAGCCAGAAAGAGAAAGAAAAATACCATATGAGATCACTCATATGTGGAATCTAAACAAACAAACAAACAAAACATAAATACAAAAGAGAAACAGACTCATGGACATAGAATACAAACTTGTGGTTGCCAAGGGGGCGGGGGGTGGGAAAGGACAGATTGGGATTTCAAAATGTAGAATAGATAAACAAGATTATACTGTATAGTACAGGGAAATATATACAAGATCTTATAGTAGCTCACAGAGAAAAAAATATGACAATGAATATATATATGTTCATGTATAACTGAAAAATTGTGCTCTACACTGGAATTTGACACAACATTGTAAAATGATTATAACTCAATAAAAATGTTAAAAAGAAAAAAAGAAAACCTTACTTTCCTTAGCTTATTTAAGACGAAGTAGGCATTCTCAGAGAGGAACTTTTACTAGGAAAGTGAAGAAAAAAGAGAAATTTCAAAAGAATAGATATGAAGGCATTTGAGTCTATCCAATAACTGGAGCTAAAAAAAACTAGTTATCCACTTGGTCTCTACCTCACATCATAGAGAAAAATCAACTCCAGGTGAATTCAAGACTTTAATATCAAAAATAAAACTTTAAGAATTATAGATGAAAATATAGGTGAATGCTTTTCTGACCTCAGGGTAAGTAAACATTTCTTAAACAAGACACACACAAAAGAGGACCAAGGAAAAAATTGCTAGGAAGAGATGAAAAAAAAAGATAAAAGGAAAATATTGGTAAATTTCACTACACTAACATTAAGAGCAACAGAATTTCTTACAAATTGCTGGTGTACATAGGTCTACCACTTTGGAAAACAATTTGATATTTACTTGTATGTGCAAAATTTTCATACCCAAGACTCAGAAGAGAATTTCTTGCATATATGCATGTGGAAACATACATAAAAAAGTTTACAATAGCAAAAAACAAACAAAATTTTTTAAAAAATCTGGAAACAAACCCAATCCCCAGTAAAAGAAGGAAATATAAATAATTATGCATACATTGAAAGTCCATAACAGTGAAATATAATAAGTCTCAGTTTCCAAAAACAATATAGATGAATATAGCATGAAATTGAGTAATAAAAAAGCAAGTCCAAGAATATTATTTGATAATATATATTAAAATGGAATAAGCCAAATTAAATAATATGTTGTTTAGGAATACAGTTGACCCTTGCAAAACATGAGTTTGGACTGCACAGGTCCACTTAAATGTGGATTTTTTTCACGAAACACGTGCTATAGCACTGCATGATCCCTAGATTGATTGAATCCATAGATGCAGGACTGCAGATACAGAGGACTTACTATGAAGTTATACATGGATCTCTGACTGTGCAGAGGGCCCACACTCCTAATCCCTGAGTTGTTCAAGGGTCAACTGTAAATATATATGATATTAAACTATATAGGAAGCAAGGGAAAATTTTAAAAGCAATGTGATGATAAACAGAAAATTCTGGGTAGTGGTTTTCTCTTAAGGGGAGTGGGAAGGCAGGGTGATTAACTGGAGAAGCACATAGCTAGATCTATGTTCTTGGTAGTTCTTGGTAAGTTCCTAGGTTGAGAGGTGAGTTCACGGGTGTTTATTAAATATTTAAAAATAAATAGAGGAGAGTGTCCAAGATGGCAGGGTAGGAAGACCCTGGGCTCACCTTCTCCCATGGTCACACCAAAATTACAATTACTTACAGAGACACTATTGACCAAAATCTCCTGAAGACCAGCAGAAAAAATCTTCTACAACTAAAGACATAAAGAAGGAACAATAAAGAAACAGGAAGGATGGGCAGTCGTAGTACAGTCAAGACTCATATCTGGGGGGCAACCCACAGATAGGAGGATAATTACAATTGCAGAGGTTCTAGCCAAGGAGGGAGTGGTCCAAACCTCACATAGGGCTCCCCAGCCTAGGGGTCCTGCACTGGAAAGACAAGCCCCCAGAACATTTGGCTTTGAAGGTCAGGGGGCTTACTTTTGCTGAGACTCCACTATTAAAGGGGGCACACAAAATCCTGCATGCTCTGACATCCAGGGAAGAATCACTAATTTGAAAGAAGTCTGAGTCAGACCCATTTGCAGATCTTAGAGAGACTCTGGGAGAGGCAGGAGGCAACTAGAGCTCATTCTGGGTACATAGACACTGGCAGCTGCCATTTTGGGGAGCCTGTTTTACCACGAGGACATTGGTGCTGGCAAGCAACATATTGGAGTTGTCCCTCTAGCTTATTAACACCAGGACTCAGCCACACCCACCAGTCTATCAGCACCAGTACTGGGATGCCTCAGGCCAAGCAGCTAGCCAGGCAGGAATACAGTGCCATCCACCAGTAGGCCTGCTGCCTTAAGGCCCCCTGGGCCCACAGTCACCCTGGAATATGGCCCTGTTCACCAGAGGGCCCAGGACCTGGCTACACACACCAGTGCACCAGCACTAGTCCTGGGACCCCCAGGACCCTGTAGCCAGAGACCTCAGGACCCAGCACTACCCACTAGTGGGCCAGCACTAGCTCTAGGACCAGCCTATCCCAACAGTAGGCAGGCACATGAAAAGATGCTCAACATCACAAATCATCAGGGAAATGCAAGTCAAAATCATAATGAGATACCACCTCACACCTGTCAGGATACATATCATCAGAAAGACAATAAATAACAAATTTTGATGAGGATGTGGAGAAAAGGAAACCCTCATGCAGTCTTGGTGGGAATGTGAATTGGTGCAGCTACTATGGAAGACAGTATGTAAATTCCTCAGAAGATCAAAAATAAAACTACATATGATACAACAATTCTGCTCCTGGATATTTATTTGAAGAAAATGAAAACACTAATTAGAAAATAAATGTGTACCCCTATGTTCACTGCAGCATTGTTTACAATAGCCAAGACATGGAAGCAATCTAAGTGCCCATCAATAGAAGAATAGATAAAGATGGTGTGTGTGTGTGTGTGTGTGTGTGTATAACTCAACTATAAAAAAGAATGAAATGTTGCCATTTGTGACAACATAGATGGACCAGAAGGTATGCTAAGTGAAATAAGTCAGAGAAAGACAAATAGTGTATGATTTCACTTGCATGTGAAAAGCTAAGAAACAAAATGAACAAACATAACAAAATAGAAACAGCCTCATAGATAGAGAACAAACAGGTGGTTGCCATATGGGAAGGGAATCAGGGGAGGAAAGAAATAGTTGAGTGAGATTAAGAAGTACAAACTTCCAGTTGCAAAATAAATGAGTCACAGGTATGAAATGTACAGCATGGGGAATATAGCCAATTACTATGCAATATCTTTGTTGACAGATCATAACTAGACTTATTGCGGTGATCATTTTGAGAAGTATAGAAATATTGAATCACTATGTTGTCCATCAGGAACTAACATAGTGTTGTAGGTCAATTATACTTCAAAGAGAGAAAAACAAACAAACTTACAGAAAAAGAAATCAGATTTGTGGTTACCAGAGGTGAGAGATGAGGGAAGGGGAATTGGATGAAGGTAGTCAAAAGGTACAAACTCCCAGTTAAAAGATAAATAAGTACTACATGATAAATATGATTAACAGTGCTGTATGTTATATATCAAAGTAGTTAAGAGAGTAAATTTGGAAAACATTTTTTTCTATTTATTTTATTTTGTGTCTATATGAGATGATGGATGTTCACTAAACTTATAAAATGTAATAGTCATTTCAGGATCTATGTAAGTCAAATCATTATGCTGTACATCTTACACTTACATAGTGCTGTATGCCAATTATATCTCAATAAAAGTGGAAGAAAAAATAATAAAATATAAATGAATAAATTAAGCTGTGCATAGTCTAAGGATGATGAAGGGCCATGAAAGGAGACTTATGATTAACACAATTAATTCAATTTGTGTACCTGAGGTCCAGAAAAAAGGGATAAAGTTCAGCATTTTGAGTACTGATCATTTGTATTTCTTCCTTGGAGAATTGCTTGTTTAGGTCTTCTGCCCATTTTTGGATTGGGTTGTTTGTGTCTTTCTTATTAAGTCGTATGAGCTGCTTATATATTCTGGAGATCAAGCCTTTGTTGGTTTCATTTGCAAAAAATTTCTCCCATTCCGTAGGTTGTCTTTTTGTTTTACTTATGGTTTCCTTTGCTCTGCAGAAGCTTGTAAGTTTAATTAGGTCCCATTGGCTTATTCTTGCTTTTATTTCTATTGCTTGGGTAGACTGTTCTAGGAGAACATTTTTGAGATGTATGTCAGATAATGTTTTGCCTATATTTTCTTCTAGGAGGTTTATTGTATCTTGTCTTATGTTTAAGTCTTTGATCCATTTTGAGTTGATTTTTGTGTATGGTGTAAGGGAGTGTTCTAGCTTCATTGCTTTCCATGCTGCTGTCCAGTTTTCCCAACACCATTTGGTGAAGAGACTGTCTTTATTCCAGTGTGTATTCTTGCCTCCTTTGTCGAAGATGAGTTGACCAAAAGTTTGTGGGTTCATTTCTGGGCTCACTATTCTGGTCAATATCACTAATTGGCAGAGAAATGCAAATCAAAACTATGATGAGGTATCACCTTACATCAGTCAGAATGGCCATCATTCAAAAGTCCTCAAATGGCAAATGCTGGAGAGGCTGTGGAGAAAAGGGAACCCTCCTACACTGCTGGTGGGAATGCAGTTTGGTGCAGCCACTGTGGAAAACAGTATGGGGATTCCTCAAAAGACTAGGAATAAACTTACTGTATGACCCAGGAATCCCACTCCTAGGCATATATCCAGAAGGCACCCTACTTCAGGATGACACCCCAATGTTCATAGCAGCACTATTTACAATAGCCAAGACATGGAAACAGCCTACATGTCCATCAACAGATGACTCAATAAAGAAGATGTGGTATATTTATACAACGGAATACTATTCGGCCATAAAAACTGACAACATAATGCCATTTGCAGCAACAAGGATGTTCCTGGAGAATGTCATTCTAAGTGAAGTAAGCCAGAAAGAGAAAGAAAAACACCATATGAGATTGCTCATATGTGGAATCTAAAAAGAAAACACAAACAAAGCATAAATACAAAACAGAAATAGACTCATAGACATAGAATACAAACTTGTGGTTGCCAAGGAGGCAGGGGGTGGGAAGGGATAGACTGAGATTTCAAAATTGTAGAATAGATAAACAAGATTATACTATATAGCACAGGGAAATATAAACAAGATCTTGTGGTAGCTCATGGTGGGAAAAAATGTGACAATGAATATATGTATGTTCATGTATAACTGAAAAATTGTGCTCTACACTGGAATTTGACACAACACTGTAAAATGATTATAAATCAATAAAAAATGTTAAAAAATTATTTCAAGTGATTGGCTATAAGATATGAAAAATGGCCATGGCACCAAGAATTGAGAGTAGAGATATTAGGGAATTGAAATTGACAGGAGGTGTCACCCACTTGTACGTAGACAACAAGGCATAGAGAGTCTTCAAGGTTCATTTGGCCCTAACAAAAGATAGAGATATATTAATCATGGCCAGTTTGGTGGGAGAAAGTATGAAAGAAAGGAAATGAATGAGTTTCAAGTTGGGTACATTGAGTTTGAGACATCAAGGTGGACACTTGGTTGGCATTCTCTGCCCAGTAGGTAGTTGGAGCTCCTTAGAGATATTGTGCCCTACTAAAAAGATTTGGAAATGAAGACCACAGAGAGGATAATTGAAGCCAAGTGACATTGTCAAGAGAAAGAGTGTAAAGAGAGAAAAGAAGAGTGCCAAGGACAGAATGTTAGGGGGAAAATCTGTATTTAGGGCATGGGAGGAGAAGCTGTGAACAATGAGTCCAGAGAAAGTACTGTTGGCTTTTTAGAATTGTAAAAGTAAGAATCCAAAGAATCTGAACAATCCAGAGAATCTTAATCTATGAGTAAAATGTGGGCATTTGAGTATATGAACATTGTGACAATTCTTTCAGCTATGATAAAACTTTTATAAAATTTGTTACTGGAGGTCATGAACATTTTCACATTCTTATTATCAAAGTGATCACCAAGTACTTCCTCTTTAAGAGGGAAGAAAATGTTGCTCTGAGTTTTCCTTGTCTGTTTGCCCAAGGCAAACAAAGGGAAGAGAGCTGTGGAGACACTGACAATGGCAGTGATGGAAATGGAGTTGGTGAACGCAGTGGCATTAGTTAACAAGAGTGGTGACAAGAACTCAGTAATGGCACAATGTTCAGTTATTCATGCATGCACACGTTAATGCAACAAGCCTAGGCTGAGAAACTATATGTCACTATTCCACTGATGGGGGTTGAAAAGAACAAGATAAAATTCCTGCTGCTACAGAGCTGCCATTTAAGTCAGTGTAGGCAGCCTCAAGACTCTTAAAAATAGTCAAGGGAGATAATTGCAAACAGCTGTAAGTGACGTGCAGTGTACAAAAACAAGACGGTGTAACTGGAAGTGAGGAGTGGTCAGAGAAGGCTTCTCTCCAGAGGTGACATTTGACTGCAGATTTGAATGACAAGAAAGGCACAAGTTAAGCAAAGATTAGTAGGAAAAGCACTCCAGGCAGAGGGTACAATAAATTCAGGGGTAAAAATAAGCTTGGTGCATTTGAGGAACAGCAAGGCCAGGGAGGCTGGGGTGTTATGAGAGTAGTAGGATAGGATATAAGGATGCAAAGGCCAGATCATGAGGGGCAGGGGAATTAGTATCAAGTTCATTCTGTGTTATGGCAACCCATTCGAAAGATTTGAAGTGCAGAATGCTGTAAACATGATGTAATAAAAGGTTTTGTTTTTAACTCTGTTATATTAAGGCTTTGCTTTCAGAGAGCAATACCAGGCAAGGGAACAGCCAAGAAGATCACCAGGAATAGGAAGAATAGGAGAGAGTTAACAGAACCTTAACTGGGTTATAGCAGAATCTCCTTGAGTTTCAACATTCTTCTGGAAGCACTGGATCCCCTGCACATGAAGGACAAAGGGATCACATGTGTATGAAGATTCTCAAGATTAGTTGCTGAGAAGTCTCATCCTTGGGTAACTGGACATCATGTGATTGTTAAGTTGATAGGAGGAAGGCAACAGGTGTACTTGTATGTGTCTGTGTCCCCTCACTAAGCTGTGTGTTCCTTGAGAGATCCTATCTGATTCATTTTCAAATGTCCATTGCTTATCATAGAGTAGAAGCTCAATAAATGGTTTTAATGAATAAATAAATAAATATTGGTTGAAATACAGACTTGGGAGCCTGAGGCAATGGTGGTTACATAACTGTTTGTGATCCCATTCCACATTATAGAGTGAGAAGTAGTTTCCCAGCCAACAACTACATTTCCCAGTCACTTCTTACATCTAAGTTGGGTCGTGTGACTATATATATTTTTTTGACAAAAGAATGTGAACAAGAGTGATATGTGTCCTTCTCAGGCCAAGGAAGTGAAGTATTGGATGTGTTATCTCCACATTTTTCTTCCCCTTCCATTTTCCTTCTTCTCATGGGTATTTAAGGTGGCAGCATCATGGAATGGAAGGATCTTAGAATTTCTAAGTCCCTATTCGGATGAGATCTGCACAGGAGAGCCACCTTATCTGGAATATTTTTATTGTACTTTGAGTGTCCAGAGGAAAAAAAAACTTTATAATTTTTAAGCTACTGAGATGTGAAGATATATTTGTAATTGCAACATAACCTGATCTATTCTAATACTCCCAGGCAACTAAACCATAGGACTGAACAGGATTGTTCATGGAGAGTATGAGTCAAGTACATAACCCCTGGGGGATCTAATGTTATATCTCCAATTTGAAAAGAGCTTCTGGCCCATTTAAGGCCAAGTTCTTCATGAAGGGCATGAAAGGCTGAATACACCTAGCCTCTGTTTTTCTAGGATCCAAGAAGAGAGGCTAGGAACTACTACAATTTCTCAGAGGAGAATGGGAAGATCTGCCAGGAAGATGTGTCAATTGCTGGCTCCAGGAATAAGCAGCAATTGGGATTTGGTTTTGGCTTTTGCCTTTATAGCCTTGTCTACTAACTAAGGGAAGTTTGAAGCAATTATGTAGCATAACATTTGATCTTATTCTTTATAACTCATGTTTTTTGTGGTCTTAGGCACAATCGTATTTAATATAAAACCTATTAAATTGCAACAATGAAATTAATTTGAATATGCCACCCATCTGTTATAGTCTCGTTTTTCAGTTGATTGTATCATATGCTATCAATGTGTATAAGGGGAATCCATTGGTCCCCAGAACCTATTCAGTGTTTTAAAGCAATTGTAAAACTGTAGAAATTGCTAAAATTTGGATTAGTCAAATTAGAAAAAAAGCTAGCATCCACAAAGCCAAGGTTTTTAAAATTATTTTTTTGCTATTGCTGTTGTTATTCTTCCTGCAAATGCCATTGTAGTCCTCCCATTTTGTCCCAAATTTGGAACTTAATAAGGATTTTTATGAAGTACCAGTTAATGTTTCATAGCTCTCACAGTATAACAGGTTAGAGACTTGCTAGTTAGACTGAAATGATATGGCTGTAACACCAGGTCAAAACAGACTTGATAGAAGAGTCAGTCGTTGAGATGGTGACCTTAGTCAACCTGTGGGGGACCCTACTGAAAGTGGGGGGCACATCAGTGAGGCATTGTGAATGTATTTCTCCTCTGCAAAGGTTATTTTGACCCTGCCACCCCCACCCCTACCCTGAGGCTCATTTGAGATTCCACTCCTGAAGATGTGGAGAGAATCACAGAGTTGGTTGGGCCACTATCAGAGATAGAGTCAGAGGACACAGACAAGAAGAAGCAATGACATCCAGGCAGCAGAGAGAGCATTGAAAAGATTTGGAGAATGGAAAGGCATCATTCTGTATGGGAACTGCAAATAGCCCTAATAAGTCCAGACAATTGATCGGGTCACACACACACAGAGAGAGGATGGGGGGAGGAGATAAAGATGAATATGGCATAAGGGGGCATCTGTGGAATGCATAAGCAAAGATAAGGGTATTGATATTTATTCTGTAGGCAGTAGGAAGCAATTGAAAAGTGTTAAGTTAGAGGAATGACTTGTTTAGAGGCACACACCTCATCATCAATAACAAAGACTCAAATGTAACTCAACACTGTTGACTTTGAATGCTGGCAACTTCACTGCTTCACAACATGTCCCTCTTCCAATCCTGTTTCAACTTCTAACTCTAGAGTCCATCTTGTATATATAATTCTCCTCTGACATTTGCTAGCTGATCTTAGCTTCAGAGTCTCAGCTCTCCCATAAGATCTGTGCCTCAGACTTAGCTCTCTGGTTTGACATTAGAATCTTGGACTATTTGGGATAGGATATTGATCTCCTGTTAGTGCTGGTCCACTGACAATCCACTGGATCCACCTGAAAGTGTCAATGAAAATAAATTTTAAAAAGGATAAATTAGGAGTTTGGAATTAGGAGATACAAATTATTATATATAAAATAGATAACAAGTTCCTACTGTATAGCACAGGGAACAGTATTCAATTTCTTGTAATAATGTAAAATGGAAAAGAATCTGAAATATGTATATTATAATTGAATCACTTTGTTGTACACCTGAAAATCAACTACACTTCAATAATAAATAATTTTTTTAAAAAGGCAACACAACTGAAATAAGACTTCCCAGAGTCTGTGTAAAGATAATGGAGGCTTTGGGGGTAACTACATAGTACTATCTAGCACCAGAGGGAACACTGGTGTAGCAAGGGCCTGATTTTTAAAAGTCTGATAGTAAGAATGCTATAGCATAGGGTCACAAATTCAGAAACACTTCCAGGTGACTCTGAAGCCAGTAGTTCCAGGATTGCACTTTGAGAAACACTGAACTAGAGCACGGGCTGCTTGTGGGAAGTGAATGGTCAGGGCCAGGTCACTGGGAGCTTTCAATGCCAGGCTGAATAAGCTGGACCTTAGATTTTGTGCCCTAAGTGATTGATGGAAGCTATGGGAAGGCTGTGTGGCCCAGAGGAGAGCCACCATTAGGTCTTGGGCCTGGTGGGAGAATTTCCATTGACAGAAAGAGGAGGAGGAACCAGCATGGGATCAGGGAGCCCAGCAAGGGCACTGGTGCAAGAGTCCCAGGGAAGGAGTGGTGATGAATGAGGGCCTGGACTAGGGAAGCTCTCCATCCAAATGCATTCCTGCTGGACACACACAGAAAGGAGAGAGTTGTTTCCAAAAACGTAGGCCAAGAAGGAAGAAAAGAAGTTGCTCCTTCCCTAATGGCATGTGGAATTTTGCTGATGATTTATTGGAATTCTTCCCAAAGCTGGAATTACCCAAACAACTCACTGAAGCCACTCGGAAGGGATCTGATATCATAGTTTGCTTTAATAAGTCAACTGTGCAGAGATGTATGTGGAGGTAATTTGTTGTAGTTGGAAAAACAAAGAGATTTTCCAAAATTTTATTCTTGGAAGCAGAACACATTAGTGCTGAACAGGACTTTAAAACTCACTTATATCAGTTCTCTAGCTGACAACCAGGAAAATAAATTGCTGTCCCACTGAGCCTTCAACTAAATAGTTTGTACATCTAATCCAGTTGTCTTTAGACTGTAGGATGCCTTCAAATAATTTTGGGGAACTGTTAAAAATTCGGACTACTGCTCCTCCTCTTCTAAGATTCTAATTCATACAGGTGAGGAGGAGGCCTTGAATCTACATTTCCAAATCAGTTTCCCCCAGGTGACTCCAGTGCCAGCGGTCAACATCCACACTTCAACAATCATTGCCATATAGAACTTTTTTTTATCAAACACATAGTTATCTTGGTCTTTGTCCTTTCAGGGCTCTGTGTTAAGCACTTTGAGAGGTTTACAAGGAAAGAAGCTGAGTCCCTATCCTTGAGTTGTTCCCAGTCTCCAAGGTAAGCCACATAAGCACAAAACTGGATTTCAGGGGAAACAGTGACAAAGCATCCTTTAAAAGGCAGAAAAATAATGCCAGCATGGTTCAAACAACGGAGAGAGCTTATTTACTAATCCAATTTGCCTTTATGAGACTAGCTGCAGAGGTGGTCTAGAGGTAAAGAAATAGCAAGACTTAATTGTTGAAAGACATGAAGACCATGCCTTAGTAGTGTCTTTCACAGGCATCCTTTGAAAAGCATGAAGCTTTTCAAGAGAACTCATCAAATAAGAAAGAACAAGAACGGCCCCTGGACAACTTGGACAGTAAATCTGCCTGGTGGTTTCTTCCATAACGTTTTAATACTGGGCCATGATTCTCCTTGACCCAGCTGTCAGCAATCACAGAGGTCACTCTGCTTCCTCTCACCACAGTTATGACAACTGGAGCCTGAAAGATGAGAGTGCTTGACCCGGTCACCTGGGATTTGGAACCAGTGCCGGAGCCCTTTTCAAATTCCTCTAGGTCATGGATGATGGAGCTTTAATGGACCCTATGCCTGCTAGCCCCTGGCTCTCCATCACCTTCTGATGGTTCCAGGTAGGATGCTGAATGCCTACTTTGGGTACTCAAAACAGACTTCTTCTTAGCACTTTTCTCTATATGGTTTCACAGTGGTGATGCTGTGCTAGCTAACACTTTTCAGCACATACTATGGCAGGCATTGCTTTTAGTGATTTATCTATAAAACCCTATTAATATCTCCATTTTAAAGATGAGGAAACCAAGATACAGATAAGTTAAAGAAATTGCCCCAGTTCACGCAGGTATTAAGTGGCAGAAGGATGATCAGAACACTGAGCAGAGCAGTAGAGTTCAGTGCCTCTATGCTGTACTACCTCTTGTAAATATTCTGGGACTCGAGTCTGTCTCCCCTACTAGATTGTGAGTTCTATGAGTTCGGGAACCATGTTTATCTTGGTAACTGCTGTATCCCTAGTACTGGATACAAAGTAGACATTCAATAAATGTTTTTGAATGAATGAACAAATAGAGTTGGGTTGAGCTGACACAGATAAAATCATTCTGTGCTGTCTTTAGAACCAGTATACCTATCTTTAGAACCAGCCTTGTTCCCACAATTAACTCCAATGACTTTTGTTAAGACTCTGCCCTTTTCTGGACTTGAGTTTTGCTATCTATAGAGTAAAGGTGGTGCACTCTAAGGGACCTGCCATATACGACAGTCTAGAAGCCTTCACCATCACTAAATCCAAGCCTCCAGGTGGAGTCAGGCCAAATTTATGGCATGACCTTGCCCCTGGTCCTAAGCCCTGTCATTTATGCTCCAAATCTTGGTGTTATATTCAAAAGAGATAAGTCAGGGTGGTGAAAAATGTAAGAGTTAAAAATCTGGGGAGTTAGGGAGAAAAAGATATTCTTGGATAGTTCAGAGCTGAGATGGAGAGCACTGAGTAAAATTTGGCGGTTGCTTGTAATTTGCAAAAGTAATCCATCTTTAGAGGTGTTTCTAGCCAGAGAATAAATGTATCAAGCAGATTATCTGTGTGATAATCAAACACCCTATTTAATGATGGTGCTTCCAAGGCAGGTTTTGCGAAAAGGACAACGAAGACATTTGAAAATTCAAAATTCAGAACTTCAAGAGTAAGGAGCAGTAATTCCAGATCCCAGCAGATAAGCCAAGGTTGCCCTCAGCACTTGTACTGGAGGTAATCCAGCCATCAAATGAATGACACTTTCTGGGGTTCAGGCAGCCCAAACCAGAGAGTCCTGGGGTGGTGATCTCAGAAGGATGGAGGCCAGACTTCGTAGCTCTTTAAAGAAGAGGGAAAAGTGAAGGCTCAAATTTAGGAGATAATTGTATCATGATATAAAAATTCTAGCTGCCCTCCCCACCTTACAGATAAGGAAACTGAGATTCTGAAAAATGAAGCAATCTGTCCCATATCGCACAGCTCCTAAGTAGTGGAGACCAGAATCAAAGCGGGGCCTGTGTGGCTGGAAAACCCCCTCCCCCGCTCCAGCATGCTCCTCTGCTTAAGCCCTCTTTGGCTAATCCTTAATGACTAATTAGTTGCCCCATCATTAAAAGGAATCAGAGAAAGGCAAGGGAATGGGGCTCCCATGACCTGCTGACCTTGTTGTGTCATTAAAAGGGGATAGCTTTGAGTCCAAACATGGTGGTTTTCTTCTATAAGCGTCTCATATTATTCAGCATCCTCTCACTTCGGAGATGCTCCCCTTCCACTCTACCCCCCACGTGGAAATACTTTCTTACTTATTTTTTTCTGTTCTGGGAAAATATTTATGAAGTTAATATTTATGACGTTCTTAGAACACTGCCTGACATGTAGAAGCACTAAAAGAAATGCAAAGTGAATAATATAAACAGTATTATCATTAAAAAACTTCCAGACTATTAAAAAAATATAAAGAAGACCATGTAAATCACATATAGCCCCACACTAGAGAAACCATAATTAAAAACTTGATGTAGGTGCAGGCTTTTATCATGTGCAAATAAAATTTTTTTTCATGAGAAAGAAAGATTGTTATGTATATTATCTTTGTAACCTGAGCTTCTCAGTTAATATGCTGAGGATATCATTTAATGTCAGTAAATATAGATTTACATCATCATTTTTAACACAGTCATAATATTCTTTCGCATTGGTACACCAATAACTTGGTTGACTAAATCCCACTAATGGACATTTTTCTCATCTGTTGTTTTTATGCAAACAAGGTTTTTGCATTCTTACCTGATTCACACACTTCTCCAGATTGCCCTGCAGAAAGTTTGCACTAATCTATATTCACATCCACACTACTTTTCTATGATTAATAGTTTGAACATCTTTTCAAGTCTTAGTTAATTTTTGATGACTTTTTCATTCATGTTTTTTGCTTATTTTTCTGTTAAGTTGTTTATTTTTTTCTTGTAGACTTTTAAGGGTTTTAAAATATTAAGACTGTTAGCTCTTTTTGGTCATGTGCATTGCCAATTTTTTCACAATTTGTTGTTTCTGTGTGCTGTGCAAAAGATTTAAATTTATATGTCATGAAATCTATGAATCTTTTACTTCATGGTTCCTGTCTTTAAAGTCATGCTAGAAAAGTTTGCCGTCTGCACTTTAAGGGTATAAAAAATATTCACCAGTATGTTCTTCTACATATTTATAGTTTTATTTTTCACATTTAAATCTCAGGGCAACCTGGAATTCGCTCTGGTGTATTTCCAGAGGATTTAAGCCAGTCCTTCAAATCTTTGGCATTCAGTTTCGAAAATACTCATTTCTTGAAGGAGTACAAATGAGGATTTCTGTATCTCAGAAGGAAAAGTGTAGTATAAAACTTGACTAGCATCTTAGCCTACCTTCCAGAGACTTCTACTTTTCACAATCTGGTACACAAAACGCTACTAATGATTACAGACCCTGCTTAATCATCTTTGCATAGAGTTTCATTAACTTGAAGACTTTTTTCTGACTTTGCTGATCACTCCTACTGAAGGTGCTGAGCCTCTTTATTAAGAGGAAAATGTTCCACCATGGGGAAGAGAAAAAGAAGGCAGGGGACAAATAATATGGCTAAGGAGAATCCATTAAATTTTTGATATGGTAGTATGGAGGAGGAAGGAGGAAATGAATGACAAGTGAGAGAGCTTTTTAAAAATCTACCCTTAAGGAGCAGAAGCCAGAGTAAATAGAGAAGACTAGCAATTGCCAAAAACAATGACGTAGAGATAGTGAAAATTACTAACTCAGGAGTTGGGAATCTGTGACTTTGTTCCCAGGCCTTTTACTTGGAAGTTAGACAAGTGCCCTCCATTCTCTAGGTTTTGATTTCTCCACCTGTAAAGTGGGAGTGTGAGTTGGGGTTGGAGGAGATGAATTAGATACAGTAAATATTTATTGAATGGTATTTAAGAGTTACACACAATTCTAGGTACTTTGCTAACTCTAACTTCTTTCAGCTCAGCTGAAGTATGGTAAGGAACCCTAAAATTTCCAAAAGCGGGACTTTCTGGAACTTTCTAGCTCTGGGGAGTATCATCAGGTCCAAGCACGTAGCTAGGAGGATAGCTAGAGTGGATGTGAGGAGAAATTTAGTGGGAAAAGAAAGAAACAATCAGTAGGACCAGGTGCTGCAGAGTCATATAAAACATGTAGCATGTAGGGCTTGAGGATCTGCCAGCCACCCATCACTGGTAGACCTTGTCTCTAGGTCTGTTTTGAAATCCACATAATGACTATTATCTTCTAACAGGCTAGATGTTTGGTGTTTTATCCACACAAGAGGATTTCATCACTTATTTACTCATTCATTAATGAAGTAAACACTGACTGAGGCAGTATATGCAAGGCACAGTCTGGTTTTTGTCCCTGCCCATTGGCTTTTCATGGCGCTACAGCATTAGGGCTCTAGCTAGCTTTAAATGCTATCTTGCCGCCTTGTCCATCAGAGCTGCTCCTTTTGGACCAAGTGTGCATTTTCACAGTGGCTTCCAGCTGTGAGTCACATCTTTGCAAGTCATGGTGACATCTATGAGATTGTATTTACCTTCTTGTGTTTAAGTATCAATGTCACTCTCTTTGTGCCCCATAGTCCATTGGTATAGTGACAGCATATGTTTTGTTCTTTACCCTCTTTCCAATAATTTTCTCCTAAGAATTACTAAGCATCTTTGCAATTTTTTTTTTTGTTCTACCATATTCAAAGTCCTCCGGACTGCTCGTATTTATGGGCAATTTAGGCATTTCATCTCCATCCCCTATGACTTTTTATTTAACACCCTCCTGATTAGAGCAGTAAGTCTCCAGGCATTCATTCATTGAACTAACATTTATAGAGGGCCCAGCCCACTGTGAAGAACTGTCCTAAGTACACTAAATTTGTTCTGAATGTGTGACAAGGTTCTTGCCCTCATAAAACTTCATTCTAGTGAGGAAAACTGATAGTCAATAAGTAATTTAATAGCATTAATTTGTCACCACTTTAATAAATTGCTGTGGAGAATGGGGTTACCTCTAAACATTCAAATATCTAGTCATAGCAGAGAAATGGAAATTGTATCTTTCACATCACTAAATGTATTTCCACATCTGAGCTTCTCTTTTTTTCCAAGCCTCTTGTTGTTTTTCAATTATTGTTATTATATAAGTTTCAAGTGTATGGCATAATAATTTGTTAACTCTATATACTACAAAGTGATCGCCACCACAAGTGTAGTTATCTATCACCATACAGTTGACCACCTTCACCCATTTGTCCACTCCCAACCCCTCTGGTCAACACTAATCTGTTCTCTGTGTATATGAATTTGTTTTAGTTTTATTTTGCTTGTTCATTGGTTTTGTTTAGATTCCACATATAAGTGAAATCATACCATATTTGTCTTCCTCCATCTGACTTATTTCACTTATCATAAAACCTTCAAGGTCCATCCATGTTGTCACAAATGGCAGGATTTAATTCTTTTTTATGGCTGGTTAGTATTCCTTGGTATATATGTACCATGTCTTCTTTATGCATTCATCTACTGATGGGCACTTAGGTTGCTTCCATATCTTAGCTATTGTAAATAAGACTACAATAAACATAGGGACACATATATCTTTTCTAACTAGTGTTCTCATTTTTTTCAGATAAATACCCAGGAGTGGAATTGTTGGATCATATGGTAGTTCTATTTTTTTAATAGTTTGAGGAATCTACATACTATTTTCCATAGGGGCTGTATTAATTTACAGTCCCACCAATACTATATGAGGGTTCCCTTTTCTCCACATCCTCTCCAATATTTTTTAATTTGTTGTCTTTTTGTAACAACTATTGTAACAAGTGTGAGGTGATATATTGTAGTTTTGATCTGCATTTCCCTAATAATTAGCAATGATGAGCACTTTTTTATGTGCCTGTTGGCCATCTGTATGTCATCTTTGGAAAAATGTCTCTTCAGGTCCTCTGTCCATTTTTTAAGTTGGGCTTTTTGTTTTTTGTTGTTGAATTGTATGAGTACTTTATATATTTTGGATATATATGACATCACATATCAGATATATGATTTGAAATATCTTCTCCCATTCAGTAGCTTATCCTTTTGTTTTGATGATGGTTTCCTTCATTGAACATGAGTTTCTCTTCTTCAAAGCTTGAAGAAGTAATGAAAATAGCATCCATGTCCCCAGTTGTTCAAATGAAGCTCAGATTGTACTCTGCTCCCTGAAGTACCTGTTGATGCTGATGTTGTGGCAATTAAGATGTCATCCAGAAGGGAACTTGTTCCAGAGCAGTGAAGACCCCTGCCCAAAGTTTAGCCAGCTCTCCAGAAGGTTGGTCTAAGTGTGCTTGGCCTCCCTCCCTTTCACTGGGGTGCAATACTTATCCCTTCTGCCTTGACTCAGTCTCCCCTTCTCCCTGTCTTCCCTCCCAGGTCCTTTTGATGGCCTCGCCTCATCTTGTCTCTCATCCTGTCATCTTCTCAGATGTGTTGGCCCCTTTGCCCCTCTCCCTTTATCTCCCATAAATACAGCTACCTGCTAGGGCCACAGAATCCCAGAACTTTGCTCTGCTTTCAAGAGCTGCAGGCCAGAAGCCCAACCTCTCCCCTTTCCCAGCACCTAAGAGACTACCCTTCCCACCTCTGTGGTCCCTCTGGGTTCTCAAGGCCTCAGAGTTCTCCCAACAAAGCACCCCTTTCCCAACAATGCTTCTCTCCCCAGCTAGGGCCACAAGCACAGACTTTTCAATTAGCACAGGGAGGCTATCTCCAAGTTCCTGGCTCCTGCCCTTTCAGTGTTCCCATCTCTCCAATCCCCAGGTCTGAGAAATCCCCCTCAGTGCCTATCCCCCCACTCCTGGCAGCTTCTTCCTATCCCTTTGTTGCCTAACACTATCAAGAATGCACCCATTATAAATCCAGACTGCAGAGCCTCAGTCGGGTTCTCATAGCTTCCATATAATCCTTGTCTTCATTATCTGCATTCTGGCCTTGGAACCACCTTGCCCACAACTATTGTTCCTCAGGATTCAATCACCCTTTCACTCCCATCACAGAAACCAGAGCAAGAGTGCCAAAGAAGGAAAACAAAGAGATCAGTAGTGGTCAATGCTGCTGGAAAGTAAAGAAAAATAGGCATGAAATTGTCTTTTGAATTTAATGACATGGAGGCCATTGATGACGGCTTTTAAAACAACTCTGTGGGATGATGAGGGTGGAAACCTGATAAGACAACATTGAGGAGTTGAAGGTGAGGCAGCAGAAAACATGATTGTAGATAACTCTCTTGAGAAGTTTTAAATGGAAAGGAGAGATCTTGGGTAGTTGCTAAAAGGGAGTGTGAAGTTTAGGGGAGGAATTTTTTTTTTAAATACAAGAGACTCAAGCATATTTAAATAATGTTTGGAAGAACCTGGTAGATAGAAAGGATAGAAGATACAGGAGTACAAAGATAACTCAATTAGTGATTCCTTGAGGACTGGATCTAGGGGACAAGTCTCCAGATTGGATTAGAAAGAAGGGACGCTTCTATTGGAAGTGGAGGGAAGAAGGTGGTTGCACATGCTTGCAGGCTCAGTGGCAGGAAATTCAGGAAATTCTCATCTGATGGCATCAATTTTCTCTGATAAGCAGGTCATCTAAAGTGAAGGGGAACTAGAGGGACATGCTTAAATGCTTGCAAAGGATGGATGTTTAAAGAAATAATTATGAAGAACTGAAAAGCAAAGCACATTAGGAGAATAGCAGGCCCAGTTCAGGTGAGTGAATACATAGCAGTACAGTTATACCTCAGAGATACTGCAGGTTCAGCTCCAGACCACCGGAATATAGAAAATATCACAATAAAGTGCTTCACATTACTTTTTTGGTTTCCCAGTGCATATGAAAGTTATGTTTACACTATACTATAGTCTATTAAGTATGCAATAGCATTATGTCTAAAAAAGCAATGTATGTGCTTTAATTTAAAAATGCATTATTGCTAAAAGATGCTAACCATCATCTGAGGCTTCAGTAAGGAGTTGTAATCCTTTTGCTGGTGGAGGGTCTTACCCTAGTGTTGATGGCTGCTCACTGATCAGGGTGGTGGTTGCTGAAGGCTGGGGTTGGTGTGGCAGTTTCCTAAAATAAGGCAACAATGAAGTTTGCTGTATCGACTGACTTCCTTTCACAAATGATTTCTCTGTAGCGTGCAATGCTGTTTGATAGCATTTTACCCACAGTAAAATTTCTTTCAAAATTGGAGTCAATCCTCTCAAACCCTGCAACTGCTCTAATAAATAAGTTTATGTCATATTCTAAATCCTTTGTTGTCATTTCAACAATCTTCACAGCATTTTCACCAGGAGTAGATTTCATCTAAGGAAACCACTTTCTTTGCTCATCCAAAAGAAGCAACTCCTCATCCACTGAAGTTTTACCATGAGATTGCAGAAATTCAGTCACATCTCCAGGCTCCACTTCTAATTCTAGTTCTCTTGCTATTTCCACCAAATCAGCAGTTATTTCCTCTACTGAAGTGTTGAACCTCTCAGAGTCATCCATTATGGTTGGAATCAACTTCTTCCAAACCCCTGTTACTGTTGATATTTTGATCCCTCTCCATGAAGCGTTAATGTTCTTGATGGCATCTAGAATGGTGAATCCTTTCCAGAAGGTTTTTGATTTCCTTTGTCCAAATTCATTATAAGAATCACTACCTATGACAGCTGTAACATTACAAAATGTATTTCTTAAATAATAAGATATAAAAATTGAAATTATTCTTTGACTCAAGGGCTACAGAGTGGATGTTATAAGCATGAAAACAAAATTAATTTAATTGTCCATCTCCATCAGAGCTCCTAGGTGACCTGGTGCACGGTCAATGAGCAATCATGTTCTGAAAGGAATCTTTTTTTCTGAGCAGTAGGTCTCAACAGTGAGTTTAAAATATTCAGTAAACCACGTTGTAAACAGATATGCTGTCATTGAGCCTTTGTTATTCCATTTATACAGCACAGGCAGAGAAGGTTTAGCATCCTTAAGAATGCTAGGATTTTCAGAATGGCAAATGAGCATTGGCTTCAATTTAGAGTGACTAGCTGCATTAGCCCCTAACAAGAGTCAGCCTGTCATTTGAAGCTTTGAAGCCAGGCACTGACTTCTAGTTCTACCTTTGAAAGTCCTAGACAGCATCTTCTTCCAACATAAAGTTATTTAATCTACATTGAAAATCTGTTGTTTAGTGTAGCCACCTTCATGAATTATCTGAGCTGTATCTTCTGGAGAACTTTCTGTAGCTTCTATATTAGTATTTACTGCTTCACCTTGCATTTTTATTTTATAAAGATGGCTTCTTTCCTTAAACTTCATGAACCAACCTCTGCTAGCTTCAAACTGTTCTTCTGCAGCTTCCTCACCTCTCTCACCCTTCAGAGAATTGAAGAGTTAGGGCCTTGCTCTGGATTAGGCTTTGGATGAAGGGAATTTTGTCACTGGTTTGAGCTTTTATCCAGACCACTCCAACTTTTTCCATGTTAGCTATACGGCTATTTCACTTTCTTATCACTTGTGTGTTCAGTAGAGTAATACTTCTAGTTCCCTTCAAAAACTTTTCCTTTACATTTACAATTTGGTTAACTGTTTGGTGCAAAAGGCCTAGCTTTTGGCCTATCTCAGCTTTCAACATGCCTTCCTCACTAACTAAGCTTAATCATTTGTAGCTTTTGATTTAAAGTGAAAGGAGTAACTCTTTCTTTCACTTGAGCACTTAAAGATTACTATAGAGTTAGTTATTAGTTAGCCTAATTTCAATATTGCTATGTCTCAGGGAATAGGGAGGCCTGAGGAGAGAGGAATAGAGAAATTGCCATTAGGTGGATCAGTCAGAACACACACATTAATCAATTAATTTCCCTGTTTAATATGGGTGCCCTTTGTGGCACCCAAAATAATTACAATAGTAACAACAAAGATCACTGATCAACGATCACCACAACAAATATAATAACAATTAAAAAGTTTGAAATATTGTGAGAAATACCAAAATGTGATACAGAATTAGAAAGTGAGCAAATGCTGTTGGAAAAAAAAATGGTGCTGATAGACTTGCTCAATTCAGGGTTGCCACAAACCTTCAATTTGTAAAAAATCCAGTATCTCTCAAGTGCAATAAAGTGAACCACAGTAAAACAAGGTATGCCTGTACCCATCTTTCTATGATGTGGGTACTTTTCTCTAGTATCACTCAGCAGCTTAGAGGCAGTCCCAGAGGAAACTTACAGTTAGATTCCTTCAAGTCTAGACTTTTTCAATGTGGTGCCATAGATGGATAATGGAGTGGGGGTGCCAATAAGGCTGCTAAAAGAGTAAGTCAGGGCTGCTTCTAGGGTGTGCAGGGCCCCTATAAACAATTTAATGAGAACATAAGTAACAAAATTCCAGGGTCCATGTGATGTATAGGGATTTATTGCTGATGATTTAGGCCAATAGGTAGAGAGGAGGCAATTTCCTGAGTGCTGATTGTTCCATCAATACATGTAGGATTTGGGCTCCATGTCCTCCTGTTCAGGTCCAGGAACCACCTCTTCCTATTCCTCATTGCCCAGTGCACTTTGCAGGGATAATCTCACATCTCCCACAGAGGAGAAAGGGAAGTGTTGGCTATTGTCACTCACATGTCATGGCTATCCGGAACCTGCTTGCCTTGGAGCAATCTAGATGTTCTGGGCTCCGCAGGTCCCTGACGTCATTAGCTTAATGCCGGCTACACCATCCTTTGTGATGCTGCCATTATCCATCGGGACACCTGTGGGCACCGGCTTCCACTTGACTCTCAGACATTGTTACTGTGATTCATTGATGATGACCACACGTGCAAGTCTTCCCCAGAGTATGCAGGAAAGTGTGAACAGTAAGTCGTTTTCTGGTCGTGTTCGATTTGCTCTTGCCATTTTGTTGTATAAATGCAGAAGAGCCCATCTTCCCACTACATCCTCTCTTGAACAGCCTAGGATGTAATCAGCACATTCCTAGAGTGGGAACTTTTCCCACGTTGACCACACCCTGCTTTCCACACACTGCCACCGCCATCAGAAGGGAGGATAGGTGAGGGGGCCACTGGCAAAGCATAAAAATGAAGGGTGGTCCCATTCATGTGAAAAATGTCTGTTCATCTTCTGACAGGGCTTAATACCAACCTGGGAGAGCAGACATCACCATATTTATCAGGAGCAAGAGAGTACATTAATTGGAAAGTTCTGTTGGTGGTGCTGAGCAAAGATCTCAAAAGCCCTCAGAAGAAATAGGCACAGTCATCCCCAGAAGACAGCTTGACAAATGGCAGGAAGCCTTCAGAAGGGGTGAAGTGATGCTCTGGGTGCCAGTAGTGTTGGTAAGTGTGGAGGAGGTGCACAGAATAAATGATACCTGCCATCACCTTCCCCCACCATTGAGTGCTGTAGATGGAAAGTGCAACCATCATCTGAATGTGCACACACTACAAAAGCCTCATGGTCAGTAGTGGGCCATCAGGAGCCCAGAGCCCTGAACTCATCTTGTGTCCATTGTGAGTGAGTGTCACACAAGTCAGCATATCAGCACCATTAAGGCTACCCTAGCTTGCTCAATGCCACATCAGTCACTGGGATGCATCTTCTCACCAGGTCTCCCTTCTAGAACCAAAGCCCAATCATAGGACCTTAGGAAAACCCTGTAAATATGATGCTTGGAACTTCTTGTGGCATCTGGTCAACCCCATGTGTGGGCTATGGAGTCAAAGAATGCTCTTGAGAGAATAAATGAGGATTGAGGCCTATGAGGGTCCTGGTTAAGGCTCAGGGTGCTCCACCTAGATAGCAATCTGGTGCTGGCTGGTCCCAGGCACTGGAGGGAGACTTAGAAAAGATCATGAAGTTGCCCCAAATCATGGAGCTTCTTGAGGCATGAACCCAGAGCAGGGCCCTTCTTGCCATGGACTAAGAACAGTACTAAATGAAGTGATGGAGTATGCGGGGGCTAAATTGGAGAAGTGGGGAAGTGAAAATGACAGGAGAGAGCCAATGGATAAGAAAATTAAAGCATCATTGGTTGGAAGTACTGAGACTGTTGAACAAGCAATATACTGGAAATAAATGAATTAGCAAGCTGGAAGTTGTGGAGGTAAGGTAGTAAGCCATATGAATTTGATTCCAAAGGTGGAACAGAGGTGAGTGATAATAACTTCCAGAGCCATCATGGCTGTGATGGAGCAGATGAGAGACTGGAGTTAAGGAAGTCAGGAAGCTGAGGCCTGGGTGCTCAGTGGATCATTCTCATAGATGCCAAGGTCAATCAAGATGATGGCAATGTTTGGGATGGAGAGGAAGACTACAAGAGAGGGGCCGGAACTGTTAGGATATGAGTGGTGGCACTGAGGAGGGCAGCAGGGCTTCTAAGTTCCAGAGATTAAGGTTAATGGTTCTAAAGAGAAAATAACATCTTTCATGCACTTATTTAGCAAGCAATTATGAAGTGCCTAAGATATAATATATAAACAAAGCACTAACATTTCTTTCCCATTTGATTTTATACTTGTTAAAAGCAGGGAGCTAATTAAATGTTTGTTGAATGACTCAGTAAACATCACGCTCCCTATCTGGTGCTGGCAATTTTTAAAAAAATGAATAAGATGTAAGCTGCACAGAGTTTAGTAGGGGAGAAAAAAAGATGACAGTTCATATTTATAAAACCTTTAGCATAAGCAGAGCATGTTCCCCTACATTATGTCTTTGGAACCTAACAATAATCCTGCTCTGTAGACAAGGGAGAGATTGATTGATTGATTGATTTAATTTTATTGCAGTATAGTCAGTTTACAATGTTGTGTCAATTTCTGGTGTACAGAATAATGTTTCAGTCATACATATACATACACATATTACTTTTCATATTCTAAGAAAGGGATTTATTTTCTAAATTTTGCATATGGGAAAACAAGTTCAGAAGCATGAAGTGACTTGCCCAAGGCTATAAGAGTTTATAAGCATCAGAGGCAAGATTCCAACTTTTCTCTCTTCCTGCCATTTACCAATTAGTTGTCATGTTATGAAATACCTCTTTTTAAATGCCATGAACATCACACTTTGGGGAGGGCTGTCTGGATTTGGGTTCATCCTTCTGTTTTCCTCTATAGATCAGTTCTCTTGAACACTCCCCACAGTCACCCCCATGAACAGGTTTTAAACAAATGAGCACATCACATTCTGTTTGAGAGTAACCTCAGCATCCATTCAGAAGTCTAGAAAACACTTAATAAAACTACTCTGAACTCTCTTGCTTTGAGTTTCATTTTTCTTAGAATTTTTTTCTACTAAATCACCCTAGTTAACCACACATGGTGCATTTAGCAAAGTGCTGCCCACAGAACAGACATTGAAAGCACAGGCTTTAGAGGTTGCGAAGCAACGTATGGCATTTTAAAAAAAAAATTGCACATCCATAGGAAAGTTTGCCTTTCACTGAACCAAGTATTTCCTCTTGCATTCTCCTGGACCTGCTTTCAAACTCTGTTCTTTGTTGCTTTACAAAAAGATTGTTTCTTCATTAGCCTTTAAACCGTGCTGATAATAGACTCTGGAATTCCTTAAGAGCTATGCAGTGAAGAGGGGAATGAGGCGGGTGGGCCATTGCACTGTTAGCATCTTACTAAGGCAATCTCTTTTTTGTTCTGCTTTCCCGTAATTAATACCCTATAAAAGCAAATTATTAATCAATATCTTGGTCTGATATTTCTTGTTTGGTTTAGGTACAAAATTCTTCAAATTTGTTATTGTCAGTCCAAACAGATTAATCCTTTTCCTAAGCTTCAGAGTTACACTCCAGCGTCACTTCCCAAGTGGATTTACAAAGAATTTTCCAGGGATGATGGGGGTTTATTTGAATAAGTGGAATCTTGACACTCTTTAATAAGGCACTCATGGCTGGTCTAACTGGACTACTCTTCTCCATTCTTGGCCCCTCCCCCAATCCACCTGGGGCACCCTGCCTGAGCTACTTCCCAAGGGTAATTATTAAAGTCTCTTCACTGCCTAGGGAATGTGTAAAAGCTTCTTAACCTGGCACAAACTGAGTCTCATCTACTTTTCCACCTTGCCTCTCACCATATCTCGTCATGTACAAAACCCCTATCTACCTCATGGTTCTAGTCTCTGACCTTCAGGGAAAGTCAAGCCTGAGTTCCCTGATGTCTGACTAGAAGGCTCCTGGACTTTCATTGAGGAATGATCCAATCCATTGCCAGTGCCTCAGCAATGGACTGATTTCTCTCATTCTTCATCCTGATTGATAGTCATTTGAGGGAAGCTAGGCATTTTTCAGAGAAGGATGCTAGCAAGGAAACAGCAAGTAATGCAGACACAAATCAAAGAGCACAGAAACAGTGGAATTCACAGAAAACAAGTGTCTGATCCGAAATTTAGTGACTTGTCCCTGATCCTCTTTCTGGAAGAGTTTATAAGGGCACCCAACCTCCTATGCTCTTTTCTTTGGACTACATGTTGGAGGGCAGATGTTGGACCAAAATACTTGGCCTTGCAACCTAGAGCAGATTCAGGCTACAGCAGCTGCCATGTGTGGTGAGGTCATCAGTCAGCTCTTCTCTGAACCTTCATTGAGATCTGCTCTTCAGATAGATTTCTCTGGCTCCAGATTACCCTTCACCTCCATTCTACAAGCGCCTGGATCCTCAGAGCCTCCTCTCATATCTAGACTCACGGAGAAGTTTTTTTCTCCTTCTGATTAACCAAAGTGTTCCCTGGTGAATGGGTAAATGAGTCTTTTGCTATGGTCTTGCTGACTAAGGTAGCCACTAGTGTGTAACAGTAATCAAGCTAAAGTCAAGGTGTCAGTGTGTGTGTATATATGTATGTGTGTGTGTGTGTGTGAATATAATATATATATACACACACACACACATATATATATGATTAGCTTGCCTTTCTGCCTGACCCTCAGCTGGCATTTGGGACCCTGCCATGCAGCCTCTTGTGTAGGCTTCTGAGTGGTCCTCAAAGTAGATCACCACTGGATTTTGGTTTGGTCCCACAACCTGGGATGTTGGGCCTCCTTGTGGTCCTGTAGACAGAACGCAGAGTGCCAAGCCACTGCCCATGGTCTCTGAGGCACTCCTGGGGAAGAATTACATCTTGATGTGTGACTTGTGCAACATCCCATTTTCATAACTGGTAGATATTTGATTTTGAAAGGTGAAGGTTGGAAAGTATTTTTCTTTTTCTTATTTGCTTTTTCTTGACTATGTTCTGGAAAGTTGAGGTTACTGGATTAGAGATTAAGTGTAGTGTCATCCAGATAATTAGGGTTTGCTTCAAGTCTTTACCTTGCTCCATTTTATCTCAAAATGATTCTTGAAGTCAAATAATTTAAATAACATATTTTTCTTTAAAGTTTCAACTTAAAATGTTTGGCTGTCTACTCCACCATAGGAATTATTTCTCACTTGACTGCAGAGAGGCAGGGTAGATAGAACTGAACTGTCACTATTCTCTATGACTTAAAGTGTTCAAATTTATTTGTCTACAAGATGCTTCAGAACAGATGGAAAAGACTTGTTCCATTGTGCAACTTGAGGTATATGTCACAAGACATGCATATATGGAAACTCTTTTTTCAAATATAGAAAGATAGTCTTCATCTGGGGGATACATAATAAAAATTATATTACAAACCTGAAAATAGGAAAAGTAATAAGCCTGGACTCCCAGAAAAAAAAACTAGTGGAAATATCAGACATGTGTAACCCCAAAGCCCTCATTTTACAGAAAAGTAAAACTGAGGCTCCAAGGGGGCACTTCTTGTCCAATATTATACTAGTTGATGGCAAAGCCAGGCTTCACAAAATTTAGGACAGAGAGTCACCTGCTAAAAATCTGAACTGAAGTATTTTGAGATGAGATGAAATGATGCCTGGGGTTGGTTTCAAAACAATCCAAGGCAAAAAGACAGGGAGTCGAAAAGTGAGTTGAGGATAGAGACTAAGCAAGTTGGGCACAGACGCTGATCACTGTTGAGGCTGGATGATGGGTACATACATAATCATGATGTTGTTCTCTCTACTCCTGTACATGTTGGGAATTTTCCACAAAAAAAAATTTTTTTAATGACGGATACTTTCACTCTATCAGGAAGCTCCATACTGTACTTTCCACAGTATCTTCTAAGCAGTAAGTATTCAAACATGAGTGTTGGTTGACTGGGATGGTGAAGGATACAAAAGAAAAATATATCTTGGAGGTGAGAAACTGCTAACCTCTGCAGACAAGTCCCTCCTATGAAGCAGACATCATGCTGTTGTGACTATTAATTCCAACATTGCACTTCAACTCCAAGTAAAATAAGACCCCATTACATCTTTCACCCACTAGTGGTCATGGTAAGCAATGTAATAGTCCTCCCAAAGATGTCTACTTTTAATCCCTAGAAACTGGGATATTATGATATCAGATCCCTTCCGAGTGGCTTCAGTGAGTTGTTTGGGTAATTCCAGCTTTGGGAAGAATTCCAATAAATCATCAGCAAAATTCCACATGCCATTAGGGAAGGAGCAACTTCTTTTCTTCCTTCTTGGCCTACGTTTTTGGAAACAACTCTCTCCTTTCTGTGTGTGTCCAGCAGGAATGCATTTGGATGGAGAGCTTCCCTAGTCCAGGCCCTCATTCATCACCACTCCTTCCCTGGGACTCTTGCACCAGTGCCCTTGCTGGGCTCCCTGATCCCATGCTGGTTCCTCCTCCTCTTTCTGTCAATGGAAATTCTCCCACCAGGCCCAAGACCTAATGGTGGCTCTCCTCTGGGCCACACAGCCTTCCCATAGCTTCCATCAATCACTTAGGGCACAAAATCTAAGGTCCAGCTTATTCAGCCTGGCATTGAAAGCTCCCAGTGACCTGGCCCTGACCATTCACTTCCCACAAGCAGCCCGTGCTCTAGTTCAGTGTTTCTCAAAGTGTGGTCCCAGGGTGATTGGCTTCACACTGAATCAGAATTGCTCAGAGTGAAGTCTGGAAATATATGTTTTAAACCAGCAACCTGGGTGACTCTTATAATACTAAAGTTGGTGAACTGCTCCTCTTAAACCACCTACTTCTCCAGTTCTCAACTGCCAACATTTAAGTCCAAGCTACTCCAATCCCTTGCTTGTATTGATGAGCCAGCCACTAAACTTGTTCATTGCCCACTAAAGTTGGAGAACCACTGGCCTAGAGAACGGGTGGACAGTTTGGAAACAACCTAAAGAAAACTCTCAAGGGAAAATTGGAAATCTAGTTTGAAAGGATACAATAAGCATGATGACTTTCCAATGCCTTGGAAGAAGGGCTGAGAAAATGGCCAGAATCATAAAGAAAGGAGTATTCATAAAGCCATATTTTAGAGACAGAAGAGATATTAGGAACTGGAAGTCATTGGAACTACCAAGTGCTGATAGCCAGATGATTGTGCTATGAAATCTGGCCAGACCAGGAGACAGAAGCCCTAGAGAAGGAACAACTTCTGGTGGGTAGATTGGGCTTGATAAATTGCATATCCCTCCATTGTAACTCAGCCCTGTGAGGGAAGGAATTGTGGCTGTTAAACACTGTGCTCACAGTGCGAACCTAGAACCTGGCATATAGTAGGTGCTCAATAAATATTGGTTAAATAGGTTGAGTGAATGATTGAACAGTTGCCCAAAGATGAAATGGAAAAGGTATTTTTTCTGTTGGATAAAGTGAAATCCTTCGATCTCTGATGAATTATTTTCTTTTAGACCATGTAACACAAACAAAAGAACTATGCTTTATATACAGTATCTCTAGAAAGCCTTGGCTTAAAGAATTGCAAAATTAGGAAGGAAGAGAAAAAAATGTGTAATCATGTCACTGTGTTTGGACTACTTTTCTAGAAAAGGAGTACACAGGAGTTTGCCATTCTAAGGAAATTCAATAAGGGATTTTGGAGAAGGAGGTGATTGAGGATTTTCATTAGCAACTACTTTTGGTGATGATCCACTCCAAAAAAAGAAGTTCTTGCATCCATGAAGACATCTGACTAACAATTCTGAATGCTCACTATTGTAGGTTGTGTCCCCAGAAAGACATGTTAAGTCCTAACCCCTGATGCCTCAAAATGTAGCCTTATTTGGAAACATGGTCTTTACAAAGGTAATCAAGTTAAAATAAGGTGATTAGAATGTACCCTAACCAGTACGACTGGTGTGCTCATACAAGGGAAATTTAAACACAGACACCTACACAGGGGAGAGGAGTCATCTATAAGCCAACAAATGCCTGAGGCTACAAAATTTAGGAAAGAGGCATGGAATAGATTCTTCCTTGCAGCCCTTGTCGACGCCTTAATTTCAAGCTTCTAGCCTGTAGAGTTATGAGAAAATAAATTTATGTAGTTAATACTGTTTGGGGTACTTTGTTATAACAACCCAAGGAAACTAATACACTCACTACGGGGTACAAGATACCTAGGAAAAAAATAACATCTTACACTGGGTAGTGGTAGATACAGAAGTGAACAAGACAGCTTAAAAGAATGGCTGAGACAAGAATACACTGGAAAATGCAAAGAGCCATATGGGAAGTATAAAGAAGGGTTATGGGAATTCAGAGGACATGGAGAGTTTATAGCTATTGAGGAATGGGAAAAGACTCTCAGGGAGGACTTTTTGGAAGAGGTGTCAACGGAACTACACTTTGAAGATGAATAGAATTTGGACAAATAGAAAGGAAATGGGGAAGGAGAAGAATCCTTTTATTTACAAAAAAATTTCAGTAAGATATTCCTTTAAATAACTAGCTCCTTTACTGTATTAATAATATAACGAGATACAAATGGCAAAACCTTAGGTGTTGGAGCTGAAGGATGAACATATGAGGATTCATTGTATTATATTATTCTCTATTTTTATGCATGTTTGGATATTTTCATATGAAAATTAATATGTATGCATGTATATGTATGTACGTATTTCAGGGTAATCAAAATTTTCTTAACACTCTAACTCAGCAGAATAGCTTTTGGACCAAAAACTACTTGGGTATTAAAAACAGTATTTTCCATTTTAGGTATTAAAAGTAAAGTATTTTCTTCTTATAGATCAGGAGTGAACATGTCCTCAGAGGAGGAACAGTACACTTACCAGCTCCTTATATTGAAATTGTTAAGGCAGCAAGGGAATTTGAGGACGTGACAGTATGGCTCTATTGGCATCCTATGTCTTGGATCTTAGACCTGAGTTCCCATACTGTTCTATGCCTGGCCTCCTTTGGATGTTTCCAATTTTCATAATGGTTCTACTTTGGTTGCTTTTCAACCAAGGGACCATAATATTTAATTGGTCATCTCTAAAGTCATTTGGAGAGTCTCCGGGAGGAAATTTGCCTCAACTCTGAGGCACTGATGCCCTATTCTTTGCTTGTTTTCGTGGAATCTACATCCATTAAGCAGAATGGGGATAACTAAAGAGTTTGACATTGTTATCTAGAAACTTGAGTTTTTAGAGTAAGATAAGCAGAAATGTGTGCCTTAAGAAATAAATCTGAGTCTTTAGACATTTACTCTGAGTTTGTTTGCTAGAAGAATTACCTTTTTACTTAAAGTAGTAATGTTCTAGTGTGTGTGTGTATAAAATATTATGTCTACCTATATATAGAGTAATATATATCTATTACTGATATAAATGATGTGCAGCATATAATTTACAAACAATAAGATATGCAATAGTCTGTTTTTGTAAATTCCATATGTCCAATCGATTTTCCCAGAATACTTTTGATTTTTCCCAAGCTTTTGCAGCCATGACCAACCTATATCTGCCATCATAGTCAACCATAATTTGACAAATGTAAGTGCATCCCAATTTTCTAACTCTTTTCCCAATAAATTTATTGTCATTAACTCTGATATATAATTACAAATAAGCTATATTTCACCCTTGTACACATTATATTTATTAAACTGAAACATCTTTCAGTTTCTGCATTATGTATGGCAGAAATGCACTTGTTTATCAATTATGTGAGTGACTTTTTGCTGAATCAGATTAGAGTTTTCAAATACTGAAAGGATATTTCCTTATTTGTTGTGCTATTTACAAATATAATGGTTACAAACAACACATTTTAAGTTTTATTTGTATTATTAATATTTTCACAATTACTTTAAGTGTTGACAATAAATCAAGCCCTGAATTATAGTGTTTTTTGATTCCTATGGTATAAACACTCTCACTATGACTGATTTCAAACTAACAGTAAGAGATCACTGAATGTGAAGTTGGGAAGAGATGTGTGGTGGCACAGGATTTAATACCATTTTCATCATACAGATACAATAGTGGTAAATAACATCAGGACCATACATAATAATAAAACATAGTAAATAAATAGGCAATGATGAGTTTACAATATCTATTCCCTTTTAATATATTTATTTAATTATAATTTTATTTAGTTGAGTTTTTCATAATATGTTTAACAGCCAGTTTGCACATGCCTGTAAACATAGCAATCGACTCTCATGAGTAGGTATGAGCTGGCTCTAGCACATCAATTTCTTACAGTCACATAAATTCTGTATGTAGGAAGTCAGAATTCTGGGTGGATAACCTGGCTTCTTTTTCATAATGAAAACTTACAAATATTAGCAAAAGTAGATAGATGGAATAGTAATAATGAACCTCCATACACTCACCACTCAGTTTTGGCAACCATCAATATTTTACCAAACATACTTCATCTATTCTGTTTCTCTTTTTTTTTTTTAAGCAAAGATGATCTTCTGGATCACATGGCAGCACAGAGTAGCAAGAGAAATTGACCCAACTATTAGTGGCAGGACAGTTGTTTGGGGACTTAGCAGCTCAGATGCAGGTGATAGTTGTTGAGATGGATGGAGCTGCATGGCCAGTTGCCAAGGAGAACAGCAAGAAAAGATGAAAGTCTAGGCAAGTAATTGACTCTAAATGCAAGATGAAGCACTAGGATTTCTCAGCAGTGGGAAAGATGGTCTCAGAATTAAGACATCTTGGGAGAGATGCTCCTTGGGAAATCTGGCAGATAGGTTTCAGTGCTAGCAGGGCCCTGGTCCCCATTTTGAGAAGGTTAAGCCTAACATAGGACAGACCACTCTCAAGAGAAGCAGACTTTCAGAATCGAATACATGTCTTAGAGCAGCTATTTTCAATCTTGAGTGTACAGAAAAATCACCTGAAGTGCTTCCCAATACAGATTCCTGGGCTGCACCTCAGGAATTCTGCCTCGCTAGGTCTGGAGGGGGCCCAGGAGTTTTCACTTTGAACCAGTGACCCAGGTCGTTCTGAGGCAAGTGGTCCCAGGACTGTACTTTGAGAAATTTTGCTCTAAATCTCTAAAGAGAGGAGAGCTTTCCTTCCCTTTAGTCATCAGCCTCCCTTATTATGTAACTGATTTCAATTTTTTCCATAGCATGACTGGAAAAAAGTCTTGTCTTTCACTTGACATGACTGGTGCGAGAATGAATATGATATACTTCATAAACTAAAAGGCTGAAGAAAATGAAATTTTACTGAGCATGTATTTTGTCCCAGGCACTGTGCATGTTGCTTTACATAAATTGGTCCCCAAGCTAATAGTTTATAATTGGAAAGAAGCTGTGGGGTAGTGATAGGATCCCTAGTGACAGGATCCCACATTTACTGAGTGCTTCTTCTGCATCAGTACATAATGAACATTAATGCAACTTCCCCCATAACCCTTTGAGTAGATATGATGATGATGATGATGTCGTGATGATGATGATGATGATGATTTCGTGATGATGGTGATGATGATGCCAGTTTAACATATAAGAAAACCTCTTGTCTGAGGTCACACAGGGAGTAAGTGGTAGAGTGGGGATTAAACCCAGGCATTCTGGCTCTAGCGATCACACTTTACCACCAGGCAGTACTGCCAAGCAGTGGTTAATAGGTGGTCACATGTCCTAGATTCTGACAGTCCTTTGTCCTCTCCTCAAGCTAGCTTGGTCAGTAACAGCATCTCTTCAAAAAGTGACTTGTATACACAAGTCTCTGAATTTGTCCAGGGTAATTTTTTATTGTGGCAAAATACACATAACATCAAATGTACCATCTTAATCATTTTCAGTGTACAGTTCAGTGGCATTAAGCTCATGTATATTGTTGGGCAACCATCACCACCATCAACCATCCATCTCGAGAATTTTTTAATCTTCCCAAGCTGAAACTATATACCCATTGTCTAGACTAATTTTGACCCCTGGGTATGATGAACCACTCTCCAGTTGCTTGCAGCCCATTTTTCCAGGGTAGGTACAGTGGAAATTTCCTTTCACTCCTATATTTCATCTCATTAGGGGAGAAAGTGTGGTTTGCTTAAATAATGTTTCCTTTTTCTATCTATTTTGCCTTTCATTTTCACAATGCTGATTTCTCCCTCCTGAATTCACCTTCACAATCGTACATCTTGAAGCCTTCATCTTACGGGTCCTACAAAATGCAAACTGCGTGAGAAACCCAGCCTCCTCTTCTGGCTCTCTTCCCTGCTGCCCCTTGTGAAGAACCCCCAACCCCCTTGGCCTCCCCCACAATACACTGTCCTCTTTGTATTCAGCCTTGTCCTTATACTAAAGTGACATCCCTTTTCTCTTCTCCCAGGGCCCCAGCAGCTACCTCTCTGGCCTTCTGCATTCTTTGTCCACTTGTTGTACATGTTCCTACGCTAAGTTGTGATTTGTGTTTGTGTCATTTTAATGAGTCCTTCGAGGCTGCCTTTGAACTCCCTGCATTCCCCTCCTCCCTCCTCTCAGGCTCTTTTGCTTTCCCCTATCTCGAGCTGGGGGTGACCTCTCCTATTCTCATTCCATCTAGGCTGGGTCTGCTGAGCTCATTCTCTTTGCCCTTTCCCTTCAATGGACCCTGGAAGCCCTCCTCCCTATCTCTGCCACCCCCTCCATCCTGTCCTTTCCTGCTCAGTGGATTTCTGCAAAGCAGTCTCTTCTTGAGGAGGCGAAGGGGCGAGGCTCCTGGCTTCTTGTCTGTCATCTCTGGTGCAGCTATCCTTTCCTGGGACCCCTCTGTCCACCATAGCTCCCTTTCCAGTTCTGTCTCTCTCCTGCTGATACTTTAAATGCAGCCTCCTCCTTGTTTATCTCCACCTTCTCAGAGATACCTAGGTCACTCTGCTCTTCCTTTTCTCCTTTCCCTCTGCCATTCGAAGGTGGCCTTGTGGTCCTGCCTCTCTCCCTAGGCAAAGCTCATGCCCAGTGCCTTTCTGCCAATGGCACAGCTGAGTCATTGAAGCCCCTTGTCCCACCGGTGATTTCTTGTACAAAATCCATGTCCTGTCTTTGGGTCTCCTCAACACCTGCGCTAAAAACAATTTCCAAAACAAAACTGAAACAATGACAGCTTTTTTCGGACTTCAGCTTTGCAATTATGAAGTGTCCCCTAGAGTGACGAAGACTAAATCCTACTGAGTTCTTATAATATGTTCCATGTGTATGTTCTGGGAAATAAACCCCAAGGAAGCAGGGTTCCTTCCCCAGACTGAAATCTTGCCTGAATCAAGCTGGAGAGCCCCACTTGCCCCACCAGCTCTTTGGGTCACACTTGCAGGCTCAGGCAGGTCCCAAAGCTATCTGCTTCTTGTCCTGCAACTATAAGTACATCTACAATGGCTGGCTAATCAGGTCAGGGTTTCATTCCTTCAGAGAGTGAACAGATTCCCTGACCATGGCCTGCCAAGTGGAATCATCCTGCCGCCACTCTGGCCCCTTTTCTCCTGATATGGTCTCCACCACAAATCAAATTTCTTTGCTCATCTGAAGCTTCCATCAAACCTCTCATTCCCCAGGATGTGAATTACTGTTAATCGGTCTCATGGGTCAGTAGCAATCAAATTAATAAGTAAGGTCCCCACCAGATTGTCTCTTGCTGAGCAGTTGTTGTAGTCCTCCCTCCGGACAATCTTCCCCTGCAGAGGTTTCCAGCTTTTCTCGCCCACCCTGTGGAAATAGGAGACTTGCTTCTCACTTCCCCCCTCCCTTCTTTCCTCTCAATGCCTTTAGTGAAGACACTGCAGACACTGCAACATTATCCTCAAAACTCTTCACATTTACCTTTCTTCTTCCGATCTGTCCTGGTTCTTAGAGTTTTCCTTATCTTATCTCTTCTAAAGGGCTCTTTCTTGCAACTGACTACAAGGTAGTCAAGTTTCCTTCCCCATCATGATTTATGCTCACCCTGTCTGTCATCTTCTTCTCCCTCTGGGTCTGGCAGCCTGAACTGATACTTCTTCAGAGCTACTTACACCTTTTCCTGGTGGTCATGATGTCTTCTTCCCTGCGTTTATCGTTTACTTACAAGTGACACTTGTTCTAACCTTCCAGTGCCTCTTTAGGTAAATAGGGCAGGGATCATGTAGCATCTAAAATTTGCATGTGGGAAAGGTGAAGCCCAGAGAGAGTTCATGATTCGCCCAAACTCCCTTGGTGAGTTGGTGTTAGGGGCAAGACTATGACTCAGGCTTCCTAGCTCTTAGTTGGGTAGTCTGTCTACTAGATGCTGCCACGACACATTATCTAAGTAATTTCTGACTTAGACCAACCATCTATGAATAACCCTCATTTCCTGGACCATGCCTGCCACTGAGAAATTGAGGGTCTGGTTACAGTTAAGAATCTCTAAATGACCTGAGCTCCAACCAAGGGTTTCTGAGCTTTTAATAGCAGTCCTACTGTGAACAATTGTGTATTAAGCACATTCTGCATCTCCTTGACAGTAAGGTCTGTGAGCAGAAGAGGGGCACGAGATGACCCCACTCTTTGCCCTTACCAGGACTTCCACCCACTTTGTGGCTTTATCACAGTTCCTCCTTTAACAAAGATCGTTTACCTTCTGCTCAAAATATTCCTGTTTTCTCCCTCTTTCACTCTTTCCAAATCTCTCTCTCTACCATAGCCCTAGCCCCATCATTAATTTGCTGTGTGACCCTGAGACAGTCATTCACTCTCCTTGTCCCTCATCTGCATCTCCTATCCCTCATTAATAAAAAAAAGTCATCTATTTCATCTGGACTGGTCCAAACACCAGAGCAGAGGTTTGATGAACAGTATGCCTAGAAGGATTTAGAGAGAGGAATCCAAATTGTATCAAAGGACACATACAACAAGACCCGAATGGATTTGACAACCCCAATTCCTGGAGAGAAAGAGTTAATATCATAAAGATGCAGATATTTTGCAAATTGATATAAAAATGTGATCCAAATTGAAGAATTAATAGTGACTTTTTTTGAGCTTAACAAATTGATTCTGAATTTCTTCTGGGAGATTTAATGTAATTATAAATAAGAATTTTTTGAAAAAGAATAAAGGACAATATATATGTATATACTAAATATCAAAATCTATTATGTATATCAAAATCTATTAAAATAGCATAACACTCACAGAAATAATCAAGTAGATCAAATAAACAGAATACGAATTCTGGAAATAAACATATAGATCTGTATATGAAAGTAATATATGATAAAAGTTGGTATTTACAAATCATTAGGGAAAGTAAACATTATTCAACAAATAGAGTACAAGGAACATTATCTATTTGGAATAAAATATACAACCTTATTTCACACATTATACAAAAATATTCAGGTGAGTTAAAAAGCAATATGTAAAAGCTAAGGAGTTTTATGAGAAAATATGAAATAGTATTCTTCTTACACTGAAGTAAAATATTCAAACCCAAAATCCATAAAGTGAAATATTGACAATATGACTACACAGAAGATTTAAAACCATGTGGTAAAATACATACAACAAAATTAAAGTACAAGCAATAGACTAGGAAAAATATTTGCAACACATCTAACAAAGGGTTAATAGTTCTCCTATGCATAGTATTTCTACAAACAAATCAATCAAAAAAATAGTTAAACACAAGAAGTCTTTCACAGATTTTTTTAAAAAATAATACAAATAACTAATAAACATAGAAAATATGTTCAGCTTTACTAAATAAGAACATAAAAATTAAAATAATACACTATTTTCCCAGTCAAATCAATAAGCATTAAAAAATTGGTAACATCATGTATTATTTGTCATGAAAGGAACTAGATATTCATGGACTGTTAAACAAAGTGTACACACATACATACATGTATACATATTTTGTATATGTGTATATATGTATATAGCCATATATATGAAACTAAGTAATATCTAATAAAGTTTTTATCTATATGCTTCACTACACTAAAATTCTATTTGCAAGAATCTATAATCCATTCTACAAAATACTATCACATATATATAAAGGTATATGTATGAAAATGTTTATTTCAGCCTTGCTTTTAGTAGTTAAAAAGGGAGATGGACAACCTAAGTGTCTTTCAATGGGGAATGCTTCAATTTATTACAGTATGCCCACACAATGGAATACTAAGCAGCCATAAAAAAGCAGGAGGTAGATTGTTATGTCCTGTAAAGACACCCATGATATCTTATTAAGTGAAAGAATAAATTGCAGTCTCATATGTCTAATGTAATTGCAATTTAAATAAATATATACATATATATAAATGAATCACTTTGCTGTACACTTGAAACTAATGCAGTACTGTAAATCAACTATACTTCAATAAAAAAGGACATGGTTATGTCTATTTGTATTTAACCGTGTGCTTACAAGCATAGGCAAGGTCAAGATGTTGACACACCAAAATGATTTAGGGCTTAGCCTTACCCTTTTGATGTGATTGGAAGGGACGAAAATGGGCACTCTCATCTTTTACTTCATATTATTCCCTCAGAAGACGGCAGAATGAAGGCAATATTTACATTTTTCTCTTTGTTATTTAAAATTACAAACAAAATCACTAAAGGAGTCAAAAGAATTAGTGTGAATAAAGAGTCAGTAATTTCATTCATTCATTTAATCAATATTTAAGCACCTACTTGGGTACCGGGCACTATGCAAGGTGCTAGGGGGTACATTGGTGACTAAGCCACGGTGCCTGCCATTAAGGAGGTTAAATATGCATGCGTGTACATAAGAGGGGAATGAGGGTGGGGAGAAAGAGGGAGAGAGGAAGAGAAATAAGCATACAATGACGTTCCAACTGGGAAAGTGGCAACATCATCAATTGAAACAGTAAATACTAAGGGAGATTTTGGAAGCAAGAGGTGATGATGAATTTCGTTTTGGGCATCTGGAGTTTTTTTCACTCTCTATAGAGTGAGCATTTCCTCATATCAATCGTCTTTTAAAATATTATTTTTTCTTAACTTCTGAGTAGCATTTGTATAGCAATAGCATAATTACTTAACTAATACATTGGACTAAATGACAATTGGTGGACATTTGTTATTCACAATTTAAGGCTATTATGAGTAATGCCTTGATACATAAATCTTTGAACTTGCCGCTGAAGGAACTTAGGATGTGTATCAATAAAAGTAGAATTCCTGGGCCAAAGTCTATGAAACATTTTAAGACTCAATATACTTATCCTCATTAGCATTAGCACTTAAAGAAAAACTTCCTATTTGGTAGATAATAAATATGGTATTTTAAAATTTGTGGGGTTTACTACTAATATGGTTTTTATGCTTATTGGATTTTTGTATTTCTTCATTGTGAATTGTCTGTTCATATCCATTGACTATTGTTTCTATTGACTGAGTTCCTCTTTTTCTTACTGACTTGTCAAAATACTTGATGTATATGCATTGGAAATGTTGTTCTGACTCTGTCATTTGCTTTTTAATTTTATTTCTGGAGATTTTCTTGACTTATAATTCTTTTTTACAATCAACGTTATCAAACTTTCTCTTTATGGTTTCTTCCTTTGCTTTCAAGCTGAAAATGTTTTATTTACCCCCAAGTCACATTATTATTCACCTCATTTCCCTGTTTCTTCATTATTTCTTTTGTGTATATAAATCCTTTTGCTTTTCTTTATTTTTTAAATTACAAGTGTATTTCATGCTTATTCCAAAATACACACAGATTCTAGGCCGGGGTAGGGGTTGTTTTTATGGGTATATGTCAAAGTTTCATTGTAATATGTCATGGAAGGGAAAGGCCACCAATAAACTAATCAATTGTTTCTATTAGGGATATTTTTATACACAGTTTTCTGAAAAGAAATCTGAATTGATGTATTATTTTGCAACCTATTTTGTTAAATCAACAATATCTTAAGGCTAGCCTTCCATGGATTTTTTTGACCGTTTTTAACCATTTTGACCCTTTTAAATGGTCTAAATGACTATATCAAACTTTTTAAACAGTCAGAATTTGTTAAGGAGTATCCTGTGAGGTTTATCTTTGATAACAAATGTTCATAGCAAATAGCTAACCAATTAACCCAGTGCCATTTATGGATTAAGTCATTCTTTTTCCAGATCAGAACTGATACCCTTAATGCTTAATAAATTCTTATAAACTGGTGCCTGTTTCTAGACTTTTTTTTGGTTCCATTTTTTGTCCCATGTCTGTTTCTTACAGTTTTCTTGTGTTATTATAATACTTTTGAATGTCTAGAAGCACAGGTTTTAGAGGGAGGGAGAGAAAAGGAAAATGAAATCGTCACCTTAGGTACAACTCAGTGAACTTCTGAATATCCCTGAGATCCAGCAACATCAGCCCAGCTGCTTTTAACTGTGCAGAGTTTTGTTTGTTGTTTTGGTTTGGTTTGGTGTTTTTGGTTCATTTTAGTTCAGTGGACCTCTTGATAGGACTTAAAGGCAAAGATCTATGCTTACTCAGTCTCCAAATGTCAGTTCTGCCAGGACACAGGAGACATGTCCAACTGCCTTATGCTGTATACTCAGTTTGGTTGCATTGCCCCAGGCCCTGAGGCTGACTTGTGAAAAGTAGTGACTCTACTTGCATGAGCAAGAATTAACCACAACAATCATTGAGTTGTCCTGTATTAAGGAAAGGTGTGTGTAGCAGTGGGGTAGGGGTGTAATCCCTGGACATAGACTCACACACTTGCTCAGGTCCAACACTCAACACATCACTTGTTCAAGAAGGCACCAGTGGGGCTTTCAAGGACTTCAGATCAAAGAAGCTTAAGCTGAGGTTTATAAAACCCAAAGAAATTTTCACTTCCCACAAATTCAAATCATGCTCTCCTCTTCTCAATACACCAAATCTACATCACGCTTCCCAGGCTCCCCATCATTATTAGTTTATAAAGATTCATTGATATTCAATTAAGTAGTTCTAATGTTCTCAATGCAGCCCTAAACAGCACTTTATAAAAGAATACATCCGCCCTCTGGAGACAGCTGGGGAAGCCAATTAGTCGCAGCAAATTTGCATATCAATCCAGCTGTGGAATGAAGTCAGCCTTGTTCACTAGTTACAATGTGAAGAGCAGAGGGAGGAATCCAAGTGCTCCCTTGTCCTTTATTCCCTTACCTCAAGTGAGCCACAGCTTTCATTAAAAGGCTGTGAATAGTGGGAGAGAACACCCATAAATTCTCCCATTCCCTGCCAAGCATGCACTATCACAGAAGCAATTATTAATTGGGACTGTTTAATGCCCTCCCAAAGGTTGGTACTAATTCACAGAAATATTGTATCACTTCACAAAGGATTTTTGCTTCTGGGGTTGAAAAATTGGGTAATAATTCTATTGTCAAGTTAAACGTTAATATAATTGAGGTTCAATTTTCTAATGATTCCATTATATAACAAGGATTTGATTCAACTCAACAAGCATTTAATGAGTCACTACTAGGCTAAGGCCCTGCACAAAGTACTAGAACGTGTGGAAGCACTTTGATAAAGCACAAACAGTAACTTCCAATGAGCATGAATTCATAGACTATGAAAGTTGGAAGGGTCCCTAATCTCACTGAGCCAAACCCTAGATACTTTCACTAGTTCTGCCACTAGAAGCTTCCCAAGACAACCTTTCAGATCTCTGAGGCTATTTATTATTTCTCCCCTGATTTCTCCCTTCCTAAGCTAAACTGAAGCCCTTCCACATTTGGCAGAGTTCTGGTAGCCTTCTACACTGGATTGGCTCTCTGCTATACACGGCAAAGTTGTCCTCAACCTCTCCAAGAGCGTATTTCCCAGAACTGGACCCAATACCTGAGAACTGTTCTGATAAGTCAGAGCAGGACAAAACACCCACATCCCTCTTTCTAAACAACATACCAATTAGTGCAGCTTATGATCAGGATCACCTTTTAGCTGCCACAGCACACTGCTGAGTCACACTGAATTTTCAATGAAAATCATAAAATTAGTAGTATGGCATCAGAGAAAGCCCACAGGCTTATGAATCAGTCAGGTCCAAGTTTGAGTAGCACCTGCAACATTCATTGTAATCTGGTGCAAATTAATCTCTCTAAACCTAAGTTTCCTCATTTGTCCATATTAATCTTTATTTAGCATCCTTTGAGAAGTATCATTCAACCACTAGTCAGAGTATTTCTCAGAGCGATGTGAATTCAGGTGGGTTGTAAGATAAATTTAACAAATTCCCAATTAAAATCCCAACAGGCTTTTTTCAGCAGAAATCAACAAATTTATAAAACAATCTTGAAAAAGAACAAAGTTGAAGGATTCACACCATTTAATTTTGAGGCAATATAGAGCTAGTATTATCAAGACAGCATGGTATTAAAGGACGGATAGAAACGTAGATCAATGGAACAGAATGGAGAGTTCAAGAATAGATGAAAATATTTATGATCAGTTGCTTTTTAAAATTGAGATATAGTTCACAAATCATAAAAATTCACTATTTTAAACTGCACAATTCAATAGTTCTTAACATATTCGCAAGGCTGTGCATCCATCACTGCTATCTAATTCCAGGACATTTTTATCATTCCAAAAAGAAACTGTACTCATTGGTAGTCATTCCACATTCCGTACTACTTCCAGTCCCTTGTTACCACTAATTTACTTTTTGTCTCTATGTATTTGCCTATTCCGTACATTTCAAATAAATAGAATCATACAATATGTGACCTTTTGTGTCTGGTTTGTTTTACTTAGTGTAATGTTTTCAGGTTTCATCCATGTCGTAGTATGTATTAGTAATTCATTCTTATTTACAGCTGAATAATATTCCATTGTATGGCTATACCATATTTTGTTTATCCACTTATCAGTTGATGGATATTTAAATGGTCAAAAGTTTTGAATAGATATTTCTCCAAAGATGATATACAGATACTCAATAAGCACATGAAAAAATAAAAGTTCAACATTATCAAATCATTACAGAAATACAGATCAAACCCAATGAGATACCACTTTATTCCAACTAGAATAGCAATGATCAAAAAGACAGTTTTGATGAGGATGTGGAGAAACTGGAGCTCTCATAGACTTCTAGTGGAAATGTAAAATGGTGCAGCCACTCTTAAAAACAATCTGACAGTTTCTCAAAAGTTTAAGAATAGAGTTACCACATGACTAAGAAATTTCACTCCTAGATATATTATAAGAGAAATAAAAACATATATCCACACAAAAACTTGTACATGAATGAATGCTCAATTACTTTCTTGAAGTGTTTTTTCCAGGGCCTGCCCCATCAGAAACACAGCCCAGTCAACAGAGGCTACTGTCTTTCCTTCCTCTCCTGTGCCTAGGATGGACCCTTGTATAAAAATATAATGGCCAACATTCCCGAAGTTTATCACTGGTACATTGATCAAACTTCTTTTATCCTAATCCTCAAGTCAACCATGCTAAATGACTAAGTTAATGGAAAATAATCAAAATCAAATATAATAAAATATTCTGTGTGTGATATAATAATTGTGTGTGATATAAAACTGTTTTCAGTGAACTCAAAGGGTCAGACTTAGTCCTAAAATATTCTCACAACTTTTGAAAGATACTCTTTACTATACTTGAATTATTTGCCCCTAGGGCACAGCCCCACAATTATCAAGTCTTTTCCCACTACCACCATGCATCTAACCTGAAATTCCCTGACAAGAGCCTTTAGACTACATGTTTTGAGTTTCTAGTAATATGATCTTGAAAAATGCATTTTGTTTTCCCTGGACCTCAATGATATTAACTACTTCCTTCACCTCATAGTGTGTTTGAGGATTCAAATAGATAATGAATATGAAGATAATTGGATAGAGATCAGTTGTTCCCAAAAGATGCTGGATTGTGGTAAGGTATGCCACATAGACATTTTAAATTTTTAATCCTAATTTAATTTTAGAAACTACATTAATGTAAGGTTGAAAGTTTCCTTTCTTGGGGAGAATTATCCAACATTCTGATAAAAGACCTTTCTATTTCTAAATGAAATAATGCTAATAGTTAGATGGTAGTTGTTCCAAGTGTCCCTGTTTTAAAAAATGAAATATTGACAATTCTGTATTGTTTTCCCAATTTGGGGAAAAATATAACATATTTCATCTAATTTAAGATGTCATCAATTTTAGGATGCATCCCAAATTCAGAGATGTTAAAACATGAATAAGTAGTGTGTTTTCAAATCTGTGAAATCATGTATCTCTTTTTTGTATCTATAAAATGCTTTATAAATGCAAGTGACTATTATTAGAGGCTAACAATGGTCCTAGATTTATCAGCCAAAAAGGCTTGGTAACATTCATAGTCAGTTGTTGTACACCTCTCATGTTGTTCAGGAAGGAAACTGAAGATCTGAAAAGGAAAAGATTTTTCTATGACCTCGAGACCAAACTGCTTCCCCTGGAGAATTCCCCTCTATCATAGTCTTGCCCTAAATGGAGGAAAAGAAGGCTCAGGCCAGAGAGGGCTTAGTGTACAGTCTGGATGGTGAGAGATCAAGGTTTTCAAGAAACAAGATGATGTCCCTCTCCACCAATTCCATCGCGAGATTGTTTCAGCCATTATAATAGCTACATTCATTGTCTCTGATTCAGGATTAAAATGAACACTCTGGCCAGATCATAATTATGAGGAGTCCAGGAGCCCAGGGTAAATGGAGTTTGAACAACAAACCCAGAGTACTGCTCATCTTGGCTTTGAGTCAAGAACAAACAGAAATGGAAAGTCAAGGTAAAAATGTCTGTAATTCTATCTTCAGTTTATTTCACTTTTTTCTCAATTATATGCTTTTTACTAATTAGACTTTTTCTAGTGTATCCCAACAGATGCCCACCTCAGGTTCATAGAAGATTTAGGCAAAACTAAAAACTCTAAGTCACACATGAATTTGAGAACATCCCTGAGAGAACTTCCTGAAAAGAAAGAGTATTCTTTTGTTCCAAAGGAATCAATCAAAGTTTGGATCCCAGCAGGAGTTCCATGTAAGGACTGATGACCAGGGGTCCAGAGCAATAGTTCTCAAATGAAGGTGGAGGGGAAATTTTGTTCCCCAGGGGATGTCTGGCAATGTTTGGAGACATGTTTGGTGGTTACAAGTTGGGAGGTGTACTACTGGCATCTAGTGGGTAGAGGCCAGGGATGCTACTAAACATTTCATAATTCACAGAGCAGCCCTCCATCACACACACAAAAAGTTAACCAGCCCAAAATGTCAATAGTGCTGAAGTCAAGAAATCCTGTCCTGGTAGGATGATCGTTTGCTCAGCAAATCTCACAGTGAATCTCAGCTTGTCACTGACTAGCAGAGTACCTACAGATTTCTAAGCCACTTTTCAGCATCTGTAAAATGGGGGAGATGGTAACATTAGCTATGTTACAGAATAAGTGCTTGATGAGTGGTCAGTATTCTCTCATCCCTCAGCTGTGCTGCTTGCTAGGTCCATGACTTTGGGCAAGTTACTTAACCATTCTTAGCCTTCATTTCTTCATCGGTAAAACAGAGCTGTGGGGGCTCATAGGAGACAGCACTTGAGCTGGACTTGAGACAAGCTGGTTTTTGCCATTATGAAATGAAGTGGGGACGTGCCAAGACAAGAGAAATTATTCTTGCATGGACTAGGGGCTTAGAGGAAGAGGCACTTTTGATCTCATGCCCACTCCCTCTGACTACTTTCACTCTGCAATGGTCTGGTGGCAGATGAGTGAGGCAAGGAGATATGCCAGTGTTCTGACAACTGAGCTGTCCCTAAAGCATTGCATGGCATCAGGGTGACAGCCAATCACCAAACATTATGAAAGTCCCTATTATGTACTAGCCACCCAGCTAATCAAAGGGTAAAACAAAGGGAAGAGAAGGAGAAGAAATTCACATACACTGAGCGCCTACTGTGTCCCAGATACTGGGAAATGGGCTATGTAATTCCATTTGGTCATCACAATATCATATTAAGTGGGAATTACTGTGTGTATGACTATGCCCAATTTTCAGGTGAAAAAATAAGCTTAGTGAAATAAGTCCCCTGCCAAATTCACACAGATGCAAAATCAGAACGTACTACTAATTCTGTGAGTCTGGAATAAGACATGCTCCAGCCATTCTCTCTGCTCTCAAACCACTAGGATCTATAGATGTGATCCTGAGCAAGTCCCTTCCTCTCTTTGAGACTCAGTTTTCACACATGGAAAGAGATGGTTTTGGACGAGATCCCCTCAAAGGTTCTTTTTACTTCTGACTCTCTCTGACTTTACTTAAATTGAATTAAAAGAAAAATCTCTGGTATTTTTATTCTTTCAGCAAGTTGTCCAGAAATCATTCTGACAGAATCCTTCTTTCTGATTTGGCAAACTGGTTAATTTGCAAGTGAAAAAGTGCTTTTTCTGAGGCGAAATGGAAAACCAGGAAATTTGTCAATTAACTAATGGCAATGGGACTAAGAATGTGCCAGACACTGTTCTAGAAGTTCCCAAGATAAAAGAAAAAAATGAAATGCTAACCCACTCTCAAGGTGCTGGTGGTACACTAACCTACTCTGGGATGGGAACAGAGTGACTCAAGCACTTTCCTACCAGAAATCCCAGCTAACCCATGGTAGTATCCAGTGCTTTAGAGTTTCCAGAGCATTTTTTACATTCACCATCTCACTTTGATGCTCTCAGTAGCCTTGTAAGGTAGATAAGGAAGATTTCACGAGCCTCATTTTACAGATGAGGAAACTGAAGCTTATTCGAAATTAAGCATTTCAGAGGCTGGTTAGTGAGTGACAAAGCAAGGAATACATTCTTGAGTTCTCTTGACTCAAAAGTCAAATGTCCTTTCCCTCTTCCATCATTGTCTTCATTTCTTTAAATCAAAGCTGCCATCAAACGTTTGGTAGCTGAATAAAGGTTTTCCTTAAAAATATAATCTCTTCTAGGAACATTCCACTTAGATCTTCCCCCAAAGAGCAATTCAGTTGATGGTTTGGTCTCTAATTTTTACAAAGGACTCTTTCACTTCAGCAGAATCTCATAGAAAACCTAGTGAAGGTGTCAGCACACAGGAGTAAGCAGGGAGAAGTTCTCACATTCACTTTGTGTGCCTTAAACTTGCATACTGCTTTGTTTTCTTGCTAGGTCAAAGTCAAAATACTGGCAAAAAGGACCATAAGTTATGTGGTGATGCCATTTGCTGTTCCTGAGGTAGTGCTTTTCCAGTCCATACTCAATCTCTAGCATCCTGTTCTGATCTGCTTTATTCCCCTGATCTCTTCACTCCTTGTGAGTTCTACCCATGTCCCCGATGAACTGGGCATCTGATTCTGGCTTCTTGTTGCCTTTTATTAGCTGGGTGGCTGTGTTGCTTCACTCTCTGGGATATAGTTTCATCATCTGTAAAATGGGAGAACAGTGTTAGAATATAAGAAGTGTAATCTAGCAGTGTAAACGAGCATAGGATTGGGGGACACTGGGGTGTTTGAGAATGAGGAAAGGGCCTACAAAATCTATTCTTGGTTCCTCAAATCAGAGATTAGCTGTGTAGTCTAGGCAGGTCAGTGCACCTCTCTGAGTCTCAGTTTCTTTATTTGTAAAATGGTGTTGTAGAACTAAAGTCTCTTCAAGACACACGCAACACTGATATTCCATGTCTCAGCAAGCAGAAATGAACACGTCTGCTAACTGCCCACTCCTACAGTGGGAGACACTGGGAACAGAAGGATGGAAGGGTAGGATGAAGAATTAAGGGACAGGAAGGGGCAGGAGGAGTGTTTTACTTTTTTTTTCTTTCTTGGGAGAATAAATAGACTAAAAACAGAGAAGCCAAATTATTTAAACTAAAACCAATTGACTTAAAAGAAAAGAAAAATGTTCAATGTTGCCAAATCAAAAGATAAGGTTAGCACTTCAGCTGTCAGAACACATCAGCTGAGTTCCAGATTTCCTGGATGGAGAATTAGGAGAGCACTAAGTAAAACCACAAAAGACCAAGTCGCTATTGTGGGGGTGGGTTCAAAACCCCAGAATCTTGAGGTGGAGATGCCTATATCATCACACCCTTCTGCAAGAGCATTTCATCTCTCTTTCTTAGAGACTCCAAACAGCAAAATCAGGTAAATTTGCCTAGTGTCAATGCAATAAATTGGGTTGTGAGAGATAGATCTTGGAATAGGCATGACACCCAAGAAGATTATGTGAGTTAATCCATATTATAATTTTTAAAGTTCAGTTCCATTATTTACAATAGTGAAAAATTGGGAGGTATAGCTCAGTGATAGACCACATGCTTAGCATACACAAGGTTACTCTTCTCTGAAACCTGAATCTTGTTCCAGCTACTGTCATACCTCCTTACCCCCTCAACAAAATTTCTTGAAAACAGATAGCTCTTGGTCACTGCCTCATTTCCCTTAGCTCTCATTCGTGGTTCAGTCTATTGCAAGTCTGAGTGCAACCTCTACTCTTCTCCCTGAAACTGGTCTTAAGGACCAATTCAATGGACACATGTCAATTCTCATCTTATTGGCTCTTCATTGAATTCTCTCTTCTGCCCTTGTTTCCAGGACTCCACTTCCTCTTCATTTTCCTTCTATTTGTCTGGTAGCTCTTTCTTATTCTGCTGCACAGACATGTCCTCTTCATGCTCCAAGAAACATCTAGCTATCGAACTAGGTGGAACAACCTTAAGCAGTTGAGAGTTCTCCATCACTAGGAGTGTTCAATCAGAAGATAAGTATCTGCAAGAGATATTAAAGAAGAAATCCCTACACTGAGTATTAAGTTCAATTAGATGACTTTTAACGTTTTTTCCAATTCTAAAATCTTATGTCTACATACCAAGTACCAAATGAAAAGTCTGCTCAAAGAAATGCTATAAGAATTCAGAGGCAGGAGAAAGCCTCCCTAGTTTTAAGCTAATGGAGTCTGAGGGAAGGTTGGCAAATCCTAAAAGACATAATAATTAAATGAAGTAGATCAATTTCAGTCTATCCCAACATAAAAGCTTTCCAAAACTATTGGCTGGGATTTTTACAATTGCTTTCATATGATGAGCCAATGAATGAATTGGATTTTACAACTGAATTATGTAAGTGATAAAATACCTGTCTAGGGTACCCCTTTGTCAGTACCTCTGAACAGACTGTGGGATGGAGGGAGTTGACTGAATAAGCTCCAGAGTGCAAGCCTCTCTTTTCCACTATTGTTCTGTTATCTTTATGTTGCATCCCAACTGCACAGCTCCAGGTTTCTACAACCTGCCATACATCTTCCTACCTCTTAGCTTTTGCCTGTGCTGTGCCCTCTCCTTGGAATATCCTTTTCCTTCTGAGGTTAATAAAATCTTGCCCATTCATTTAAAAAAGTGTCTAAATATGAACTACCCACACTTTCTTTTTCTTTTTTTAAAAAATTGAAGTATAGTCAGCTTACAATGTGTCAATTTCTGGTTTACAGCATAATGTTTCAGTCATACATATACATAATATATTCATTTTTATATTCTTTTTCATTATAGGTTATTACATGATATTGAATATAGTTCCCTGTGCTTTACAGTAGGACCTTGTTGCTTATCTATTTTATGTATAGTAGTTAGTATCTGCAAATCTCAAACTCCCAGTTAATCCCTTCCCACCCTCTTTCCCCCCCCGTAACCATAAGTTTGTTTCCTATGTCTGTGAGTCTGTTTCTGTTTTGTGAATAAGTTCATTTGTGTCTTTTTTTAGATTCCACATATAAATGATATCAAATGGTATTTTTCTTTCTCTTTCTGACTTACTTCACTTAGAATGACGATCTCCAGGTCCATCCATGTTGCTGCAAATGGCATTATTTTATTCTTTTTTATGGCTGGGTAGTATTCCATTGTATAAATACACCACAACTTCTTTATCCAGTCATCTGTCTATGGGCATTTAGGTTGCTTCCATCTCTTGGCTATTGTAATAGTGCTGCTATGAACATTGGGGTACATGTATCTTTTCAAAATAGAGTTTCCTCTGGATATATGCCCAATAGTGGGATTGCTGGATCATATGCCCCATTTTAATATGTTTGGATAACACCATAGCCATAAAACATCACCCAGTAATAGGTCAATGTCCATAATGTTTCCAATACAAGGATTTATCTGTCTCTGGTATACCACTATGTCAATTTGGATCTGTCTGAAAAGGAAGAGGCAAAAAATGGAGAGAATCCTACTACATTTTAACCTATATTCTCAAGTCTCAAGTCTCCCCAGCACTATTCTTTCTACTACTCTACACCACCCCACAATAATCTTTCATTTCTGGGGATCCTTAAAAGAACTACAGGTTCTCTCTAGAGCACTAAGGTTCTGTGGAAATGATTGTAGCCCAAATCCCTCTCTTCTATCGTTTAAGAATAGATTTCTCTTTGCTAATATTTAGGTGTTTGGATAGAATTTATATTCAAAATTTGGGTCACATTCCTTCTGCAGTTTTCTAGATAACAGTATTGCCATCTTAAATTTATAATCACACTTACAGAATTTCCCCTTTATATTTCAAGTTGCTTTTAAATCATTGAACTCTGAACTCTGGCATCTTGAGCTGGTAAAGTTGTCATTTTCAGACATTATTTTAGTAGTCATAGCTGCAGGGCTTAAGGACCATTCTCACGCAAGAAAGCAGCAAAATCAAAATCTTACAGCTGCAAGTTTCAGAGTAAATTATCATCTGTATTCTGGATGATCTGAGAGTCATTAGAGCAGAGGAATATTGTATCTTGGAGTGTAGGAGCCACACAGAAGAGTTGGTTGGGGGTGTGGACTCTGGAGTAATTGGTTTGTATGTGAAAGCATGTTCATAGGACATCATTTACTGTCTCCAGGAATTGGCTGGCCCCAGGGAGAAGCAGTCCCTCTAGAGTCAGCAGGACCCTGAGATGCCAAAGCATCAAAAATACACAAAATTAAAAAGCATGAAATACACATCAACAAAGTGAAAAGACAACCCACAAAACAGAAGCAATAATTGAAAATTCTATATCTTATAAGGGACTTTTTTATCTAGAACATTTAAAGAACTCTTACAAGTCAAAAAGAAAAAAAGAAATAACCCAGTTTCAAAATGGGCAAAATATATGAATTACACTTAACCAAAGATATAGAAAAGGCAAATAAGTACATAAAAAGGTCTTTAACTTATTGGTCTTCAGGGAAATCCAAATTAAAACCACAATATTATTACATAACTGTTCAGATGATTATAATAAAAAGAAAGATAACTGTTAGTGAGAATAGAGTGAAACTGGAACCTTCATTTAAACACACAGTTACCATATAACCTAGAAATTCCACTCTTAAGAATATATACCAAGAGAACTGAAAACCTCTGTCCACACAAAACCTTGTATACAAAAGTTTATAAGACATTGTTCATAACAACCAAGAGGTGGAAATTCTAAATGTCCATCAACTGATGAATGAATAAACAAAATGTGGTCTATCTGTACAGTGGAATTTTATTTAATAGTAAAAGGAATGAAACACTGATATATGCTACAAAGGTGAACCTCAAAAACTTTATGCTAAGTGAAAGAAGCCAGATGCAAAAAAAAAAAGAAAACACATATTGTACAATTCCATTCATGTGAAGTTTCCCAAAAAAGGTGAATGTTTTGAGATAGAGAAGAGATCAGTGCTCACCTGGAGCTGGAGATGGAAATGGAGAGTAACTGCAGATTTCCACAAGGGATCTTTTTGGGGTGATGGAAATGTTTTAAAATTAAATTGTAGTTGATGTTTGCAAAACACTATGAATTTACTAAAAATCATTGGTATGTATACTTAAAACAAGCAAATTTGTTACATAAATTATACTTCAAGAAGGCTGATTAAATAACAACTATATGCTGTACACAAGATACACACTTACAACAAAATTATTGAAAAAGACTGAAAATAAAGGGATAGACAGACGTTCACAAGGCAAATGGAAAAGTGAAAGAAAGTGTAGAATTCAAACCCCAAAGTAGTAGACATGACAAAAAAGGACAATTGTAATGCAAAAGTCACAGTCCAAAATAAACAGATAACACATTAATATGTATTTATAATATTTAATATTTATGCACCAAATGACACAATGACCACCTTTTTGAAGCAAGAACTACAGAGAATGCAAGGAGTCATACATAGACATTCACTAATAATAGGAAACTTTAGTATATCATTTTCAGTGAAATACAAATCAAGCAGAAAGCAGTATGGATGGAGATAGAAGGTACATATTGATTAGGAAACAATAATTGATAGGATAGGTATTTTGAATATATGTTGAAATCTACATCATAATATTAGTGTCCATGGCACAGTCACAAACGCTGATCATTTATTAGGTCACAAAGAAAATATCAACAAGTACCACCAAATGTGAAAGGTACAAGCAACATTCTCTGATTAAAATGCAGTCACAACTAGAATATGCTAACAAAAACAGAAAGGCTCTTGTACCTCAAAAGTTAAGAATCTCCTATTAAACAACTTCTATGTGAAATGGGAATTACAAACTGAAATTAAAGAATTAAAAAATAATAATATCATTAAAAGCACTACATATCAGAATCTGTGGGATACATTTAAAGAAGTGATCAGGGGAAAATTTTTTTTGTGCATTAAACATTTTTATCTAGAAAACTGAAACAACAAAAAAATGAATAAAGATCTCAGCTCATAAAACTGGAAAAATAATTTTAAAAGTAAACCAAAAGAAAGCACAAAGAAAGACATAATAAAGATAAAAGCAGAAATTAATGAAGAAGAGAATAGAAAAACAGCAGGTCTAAAATATAACTGTATGGTTTTGCACAGATTAACAATATAGAAAAACTACTATCTAACTTTATCAAGAAAAAAACAGAGAAAGGAAGCACAAATACATAAAATGACAAGAGGGAAATAACCATTGAAACAAAAGAAATTTTAAAAAATCATATGAGACTCAATGTAAACAAATTTGAAACCAAATTTGAAAACCTAGAGGAAGTGAACAATTTCCTAAGGAAATCCAAGTTACCAAAATTAATTCCATTAGAGTTAGAAAGTTGAAACATATCCATTTCTATAGAAGGAATATATAACAGGAAGTTATTAGGAGACAACGTCGCAAAAAACACCAGACCCAGATGATTTCACAGGGAAAAAGATAAAATTACATCCATAGCTCACACAATAGTCAAAAAAATAGACTCCAACTGGATTTGAGAGTTAAATGTAAAAAATGAAAACATGCAAGTACTAGAAGGAAAAATGGGGGAAATTCTCTTTAACCTTGGCGTGGGAAAAGCCTTTCTAACTATGACCCAAATTCCATAGGCAATTAATTAATCTAATAAATTTGATTACAACTTCAAACTTTTCATGGTAAATGCACTGTAAACAAAGTCAAAAGACAACTGACAAATGGGTAGAAAATTTTTTCAACATATACCACAAGAGAAAGACTAACAAACCTAATACATGAAGAAGTCTTGAAAATTGGGGGAAATAGAGGCATCACCAGGGAAGAGCAGGCAGTTCAATGTAGCTGATATACAGAGTGGGTTAAGTGAGGGATACTATTAAGCTAAGGTTAGGAGGAGCACAGGAGGAGAGATATACTTAGATCTGTAATTTAGGAAAAGAATAGAAACTCAACTCAGTGCAAATGGATTACAAAGGCAGGGAGAGGGGTTCAGAAGCTTTTTAAAGTAATCCATCTAAGAGATGATGGTAGTTCAAACTAAGAAAGTGACGATGAGGATTAAGAAGGAAAAATGAATTAAAGTATTATTGAACAGACAGAATTTACTGGATTTAGAAATCAAATGGATGTCGATGAAGTGGGAGTCCTGGATGAAACCTGGGATTTCAACATAGGCAGTGAAGTAGTGTCACAGAGAATGTAGAGAAATCAAACATTTAAATTCTGTCTCAGGATTAAATATGATGATTCAGATAAATTGTTCAGTACAGAAATTAGGAAATAAGGTGAGCTGTTGTTATTGTTCTTACTTCAGGCTAAACTGGTTTGATTAGTCCTCACAGAATTCATTATCAAGTACTAGTCACAATCCATATTGATGTTCTTTAAGCAGATCTGAGTTCAAATTGCACAACTTTCTAGCTTTGTGACTCTAGACAAGTTTCCTAAACTTTCTTGGCCTTAATCTCTTCCTCTTGGGGAAAAAAAAAAGAGTAATAATGTCAACCTGGAAGCATTTTTATGAGACGTAGAGATAAGAGAAGTAAACTGCCTTGAGTAATACCCTATTACATAGTAGGAGTTTAGTAAATTATGGCTTAAACAAAAGGCAGTATTGTTGGTTTTGGGTCTCTAAATTAAGATAAGAGTAGTCACCCTTGTTTATCTTTATATTTTTCATAGACCCTACCTGCCTAGAAGAGGGTCTTATACATAATAGATACTCAATAAATATATATCAAATCTATGATAATAGTTTTTTTTTCTTGACCTTTCTTTTTTTTCCTGTGAATCTGCCCAAGGCTGTTAACCTCCATTTTAAAAGTATTCCTTTTATTGTTATAATCCCCACTCCTTGCTCAAAGTTTATTTTACTTAATACCTCTCTCTCTCTCTCTCTTACTTCAGACAAATGATGGCTCATGCTTCATAATTTCTGACATTTTCTTATAAAATTTCTTGACAACTGCCCCCATCTCTACTCCAACCTCCCACAAGCATTTCATCCAATAGTGGAATCTCAGTCCCTGTCTGGCTTGACTGCAATGGAAATTACTCAGATTTCTGAGCCCTTTCTGAAACTGTTGCTGATCTCCAGGACTTTGACCAGAATTAAGCACTGTCAATTAATGACATGGTCAAATAGCTTGATGTAATCAAAGTGAACCATAGCCACTGAAAAAGGCATTTAATTTGATCTGAAATATTTGCACAAGAAAAAATATCAAATATCAGGCATGACTTGTGGTTAACAACTCTATAAGAATAAAGAGCAAATGGAAATTGAGTGCAAAGGACCAAAAACGCAATAGAAAAATGAGGAAAATATATGAACAGAGAATTCGACCAAGTAAAGGATATAAAAATGCCCCTTAAATATAGGAAAAGTGTTCAAACTCAGTACATAATTAGAGATCTACTGATTAAAACCACACTGAGGTACCATTTCTTACATACCAGACAGGCAAAAATTTTAAAAGTGTGATGACAGAATTTGTTGATGAGACTGTGGGGAAACAGTCACTCTCATACATTGCTGCTGAGAATACAAACCAGTAAAACACTTCCAGAGGGAAACTGGCCATACCTAACATAACCTTTCAACCTAGAAATCCCAATTCTAAGAATTTCTCTTTGAAGATGAACTTCCAACAGTCCAAAAATACATATGCACAAGGATGTTCGTTGTAGCATAGTTTGTAACTGCAAAATATTAGAAACAACTGAAATGCCCATAGATAGGAGACTACTTCAATAAATCATGCAACATTGGCACAATGAAGTCCTACACAGTTGTATAAAGGAATGAAGAACTGATACAGAATCATTTCTATGACATACTGCCCAAGAGAAGAAAATCAAAGTGCAGGAGGGTACATTCAGAATGGCAGAGTAAAGGCTTCCAAAAATATACTTCTTTATAAAAAGCAAGGAGAACACTGCCAAAACTGTTAAAATCAACTTTTTCACACCTCTAGAAATTAACCTACATCTTGCAACAACCCAAAGAGGATTTATTTAAGAAAAATGACTGAAAGGGGATTGAAAAGGTTTTTGAAGAAATCATGACTGAAAACTTCCCAAACTTAAAGAAGGAATCAGATATCCAAGTACAGGAAGCTCAGAGGGTCCCAAACAGGAAGAACCCAAATAGACCCACACCAAGACATATCATAATCAAGATGGCCAGAGTCAAGGATAAAGAAATGATTCTAAAGGCAGCAAGAGAAAAGCAAAGAGTAAGTTACAAGGGAACCCCCATAAGGCTCTCAGCTGATTTCTCTACACAAACACTACAGGCCAGAAGGGAGTGGCAAGATACATTCAAAGCCCTGAATGAAAAGAAGATGCAGCCTAGGATCCTTTATCCAGCAAGGCTATCCTTTACGATAGAAGGAGAAATAAAGAGTTTCACAGACCAAAAAAAAGCGGCAGGAGTTTAGCAACACTAAACCCATGCTAAAAGAAATATTGAAAGGGCTATTCTAAATAGAAAAGCAGCAGGATGCTACAGAAATGAGAAACGCACAACTGGAAAGGTGATAACTCATGAATTACAAATAAAGTAAACATGAAATTATAAAAGAAGACATACAAATCACTGAGAGTGGGAGAGGGAGGCAGGGAAATATAGAATATTTTTTCTTTCTTTTTTAAACTTTTTTTTAACAGTAGGATGGGTTTGAGATCATGTTACTATCAGTTTAATAAAAACAGTTATAGTAATGGGTTGATAGATTTACAAAAAAGGGTAACCACAAGCCAAAAATTTACAAAGGAGTCACAAAAATTAAATAAAATCCATGATAATACAAAGGAAAATTACCAAACCACAAAAGGAAGAAGAAAGGAACAAAGAGGATATACCAATCAAACTGCAAAGATAAGTTCAAAATGGCAATAAACACACATCTATCATTAATTACTGTAAATGTTAATGGACTAAATGCTCCAGTCAAAAGACACAGAGTGGTAGACTGGATAATAAAGCAAGAACCTTCAATATGCTGCATACAAGAGACCCACTTTAGGGAGAAGGACACATATAGATTGAGAGTGAAAGGATGGAAAAGGATATTCCATGCAAATGGAAATGCCAAAAAAGCAGGTGTTGCAGTACTGATTTCAGACAAAATAGACTTTAAAACAAAGGCCATAAAGAAAGATAAAGAAGGACATTTTATAATGATTAAAGGAGTGATACAAGATGAGAATATTACACTCGTTAATATATATGCACCCAATATAGGAGCACCTAAGTACATACAAGAATTACTAACAGAGATAAAGGGGGATATTGATGGGAATACAATCATAGTTGGAGATTTTAACAATGCATTAACATCACTAGACAGATCTTCCAGACAGAAAATAAACAAGGCAACAGAGAAATTAAATACTACAATAGAAAAACTAGATTTGGTGGATATTTTCAGAGCATTACACCCCCAAAAAATAGGATATACATTCTTTTCAAGTGCACATGGAACATTTTCCAGGATCGATCATGTACTTGGGCACAAAAGAAACCTCAACAATTTTAAGAAGATAGAAATTATCTCAAGCATCTTTACTGACCACAATGCCATGAAACTGGAAATCAACAACAGAGAAACAAAGGAGAAAAAAAGGAAAGCATGGAGATTAAACAATATGTTATTGAAAAAACAATGGATCAATGAGGAAATCAAAGCTGAAATTAAAAAATACCTTGAGACAAAGGATAATGAAAGCACAACCACTCAAAACCTATGGGACACAGCAAAGGCAGTGCTAAGAGGGAAGTTTATAGCGATACAGGCCTTCCTCAAAAAAGAAGAACAATCTCAAATAAACAATTTAACCCACCACCTGAATGAATTAGAAAAAGAAGAACAAAAAGCCCCAAAAAGCAGCAGAAGGAAGGAAATAATAAAGATCAGAGGGGAATTAAATACAATAGAGATTAACAAGACCATAGGAAAAATCAACCAAACCAAAAGCTGGTTTTTTGAAAAAGTAAATAAAATCGACAAACCTCTGGCCAAACTCACAAAGAGGAAAAAGGAGAGGGCACAAATTAGCAAAATAAGAAAGGAAAATGGAGAAATTACAACAAACAAAATAGAAATACAGAATATCAAACGAGAATATTATGAAAAACTATATGGAACCAAACCGGATAACCTCGAGGAGATGGACAAGTTTCTGGAAACATACCGTCCACCAAAACTGAATCAAGAAGAATCTGAACACTTGAACAATCCGATCACTAGAAAGGAAATAGAAATAGCAATTAAACACCTCCCTACAAATAAAAGTCCAGGACTGGACGGCTTCACCGGGGAATTCTACCAAACATACAAAGAAGAACTCATACCAGTCCTTCTCAAACTCTTCCAGACGATTGAAAAGGAGGGATTACTCCCAAACTCATTCTATGAAGCCACCATCACCCTGATACAAAAACCAGGCAAAGACACTACAAAAAAAGAGAATTATAGGCCAATATCACTGATGAACATAGACGCCAAAATCCTCACCAAAATTTTAGCAAATAGAATCCAACAGCACATAAAAAAGATTATACATCATGACCAAGTTGGGTTCATCCCAGGGACACAAGGCTGGTTCAACATACGCAAATCAATCAGTGTAATACATCACATCAACAAGAGAAAGGACAAAAACCACATGATCATCTCAATCGATGCAGAAAAAGCATTTGATAAAATTCAACACCCATTTATGATAAAAACTCTCACCAAAGTGGGTATAGAGGGAACATATCTCAACATCATAAAAGCTATATATGACAAACCTACAGCCAGCATAGTACTCAACGGTGAAAAACTCAAAAGCTTCCCACTAAAATCTGGGACAAGACAAGGATGCCCACTATCACCACTCCTATTCAACATAGTCCTGGAAGTCCTAGCCACAGCAGTCAGGCAAGAGAAAGAAATAAAAGGGATCCAAATTGGAAAAGAAGAGGTAAAAGTGTCATTATATGCTGATGACATGTTACTATATATAGAAAACCCTAAAAGGTCCACACAAAAGCTACTAGAGCTGATTGAAGAATTCAGCAAGGTAGCAGGTTACAAAATTAACGTTCAAAAATCAGTTGCATTTCTTTACACTAACGATAAATCAACAGAAGAAGAAAGTAAAGAAACAATCCCCTTTAAAATAGCACCCAAAGTAATAAAATATCTGGGAATAAATCTTACTGAGGAGGTGAAAGAATTAGACACAGAAAACTATAAACCATTGATGAAGGAAATTAAAGAAGACTTTAAAAAATGGAAAGATATTCCATGCTCTTGGATTGGAAGAATCAATATTGTTAAAATGGTCACACTGCCCAAGGCAATCTACAGATTTAATGCAGTCCCTATCCAATTACCCAGGACATATTTCACAGAACTAGAAAAAATCATAATAAAATTCATATGGAACCATCAAAGACCTAGAATTGCCAAAGCATTACTGAAGAGAGAGAAAGAGGCTGGAGGAATAACTCTCCCAGACTTCACACAATACTATAGAGCTACAGTCATCAAGACAGCATGGTATTGGTACCAAAACAGACATATAGACCAATGGAACAGAATAGAGAGCCCAGAAATGAACCCACAAACTTTTGGTCAACTCATCTTCGACAAAGGAGGCAAGAATATACAATGGAATAAAGACAGTCTCTTCAGCAAATGGTGTTGGGAAAACTGGACAGCAGCATGTAAAACAATGAAGCTAGAACACTCCCTTACACCATATACAAAAATCAACTCAAAATGGATTAAAGACTTAAACATAAGACAAGATACAATAAACCTCCTAGAGGAAAACATAGGCAAAACATTATCTGACATACATTTAAAAAATTTTCTCCTAGAAGAAATAAAAGCAAGAATAAACAAATGGGACCTAATGAAACTTACAAGCTTCTGCACAGCAAAGGAAACCAGAAATAAAACAAGAAGAAAACCTACGGAATGGGAGAAAATTTTTGCAAGTGAAACCGACAAAGGCTTGATCTCCAGAATATATAAGCAGCTCATACGACTCAATAAGAAAAAAATAAACAACCCAATCCAAAAATGGGCAGAAGACCTAAACAAGCAATTCTCCAAGGAAGACATACAAATGATCAAAAAGCACATGAAAAAATGCTCAATATCACTAATTATCAGAGAAATGCAAATCAAAATTACAATGAGGTATCACCTCACACCAGTCAGAATGGCCGTCATTCAAAAATCCACAAATGACAAATGCTGGAGAGGCTGTGGAGAAAGGAGAACCCTCCTACACTGCTGGTGGGAATGAAGTTTGGTGCAGCCACTATGGAAAACAGTGTGGAGATTCCTCAAAAGACTAGGAATAGACTTACCATATGACCCAGGAATCCCACTCCTGGGCTTGTATCCAGAAGGAAATCTACTTCAGGATGACACCTGCACCCCAATGTTCATAGCAGCACTATTTACAATAACCAAAACATGGAAACAGCCTAAATGTCCATCAACAGGTGACTGGATAAAGAAGAAGTGGTATATTTATACAATGGAATACTACTGAGACATAAAAACCGACAACATAATGCCATTTGCAGCAACATGGATGCTCCTGGAGAATGTCATTCTAAGTGAAGTAAGCCAGAAAGAGAAAGAAAAATACCATATGAGATCGCTCATATGTGGAATCTAAAAAACAAAAACAAAAACAAACAAACAAACAAAAACAAAGCGTAAATAAAGGACAGAAATAGACTCACAGACAGAGAATACAGACTTGTGGTTACCAGGGGGGCGGAGGGTGGGAAGGGATAGACTGGGATTTCAAAATTGTAGAATAGACTACACTGTATAGCACAGGGAAATATACACAAAATGTTATGATAACTCACAGAGAAAAAAATGTGACAATGAGTGTGTATATGTCCATGAATAACTGAAAAATTGTGCTGAACACTGGAATTTGACACAACATTGTAAAATGATTATAAATCAATAAAAAATGTTAAAAAAATAAAAAAAATAACCACCTCAAAAAAAAAAAAAAGAAAAATGACTGAATCTTGATAAGAACAGTGAGTTTAGTGGTGTTTTAACTTGCCCTAATTCCATCCCCGTCTCTTAGCTCCTCAGTAGCTTTGAAAAACAATAGCCCCACAGCTACAGTTGTTTCGAAAACCAGAAGCCTAGTGGTCACTGGAGGGGACTTAATAGCTTTGAACTTACACAAAGCTCTCTGCTTAGGTTTTACTGGTTGTGTCTTTCAAGGAATTGGTCCTTTTCATCTAGTTATCAAACTTACGAGTGTAGAAGTGTTCATAGTATTCTTTTATTATTCTGTTAATGTCTGTGGGATCAGTAGTGATAACTGGTCCTTCACTTCTGATATTAGCAATTTATATTCTCTCTCTTGATTTCTTAGTTAGCCTGGTTAGAGATTTACCAATTTGATCGATCTGTTCAAAGAACTGGCTTTTCATTTTATTAATTTTGTCTATCAGTTTCCAATTTTCAGTGTCATTGATTTTTGCTCTAATCTTTATTGTTTCTTTCCTTCCATTTGTTTTAAACTCATGTTACACTTCTATCTCTAGTATCCCAGATCCAAAAACATATAATTGTACACCAGTATTCATAGCAGTATTACTCATAATAGTCAAAAGGTGGAAACAATACAAAGTTTAATTGATAGATGAATGGATAAACAACATGTGGTATATATGTACAAAAGAATATTATTCAGCCTTAAAAATGAAAGAAATTCTGATCCATGCTACAACATGGATGCACCTTGAAAACAGTGCTAAATGAAAGGAACTAGATACAAAATGCCACATATTTCATGATGCCATTAATATGAAATATAATAAATGAATGAATCCATAGACACAAAAAGTAGATGAGTGGTTGTCATAAGGGAGGAGGTAATGAGGGATGAATATAATGGGTACAGGGTTTCTTTAGACGTGATAAAAATATATGAGAACTAGATTATGGTGATGGTGGCACACTTTTGTGAAGATACTTAAAAAAAAAAAAAAGCATTGGAGATTGAGGCCAAGGTGGCAGAACAGAAAGATGCTGAGCTCACCTCCTCTCACAAGCACAAGAAAATTACAGCTATTTACAGAACAATCATCAATGAAGAAGACCAGAACCTACCAGAGAAGACTTTCTACAACTAAAGCTACAAAGAAGGAACCACAATTACCTGGGTAGGAGGAGCGAACTCGAAATGCAGTCAAGACCCATACCCCTCAGTAGGAGACCCACAAATGGGAGGATAACTATAATTACAAAGGTTCTCCCCAAGGTACTAAGGATCTGAGCCCCACATCAGGCTTCCCAGACTGGGGGTCCTGCACTGGGAAGATGAGCCCCAGAGCATTTGTCTTTAAAAGCTAATGGGGATGTGACAATGAATTATATGTATGTTTATGTATGACTGAAAAATTGTGCTCTACACTGAAGTTTGACACAACATTGTAAAATGATTATAAATCGATAAAGACTGTTTATAAAAAAAAAAAAAAAGCTAATGAGACTTACTTTCGGGGGTTCCAGAGGCCTGGGGGAAATAAAGATTCCATGCTTAAAGAGCCACACAAAATGAGACCCAGGGAAGAAGCAGTAATTTGAAACGAGCCTGGGTCAGACCCACCTGCTGATCTGGATAGTCTCCCAGAGAGGCAGGAGGCAACTGGAACTGTGGGGACACAGACACTGGTGCTGGCAGGTGCTATTTTATTAGCCTCAAGACTTGGCCCTGCTCCACCTACCACCCTGTAGACACCCATACTGGGATGCCTCAGACCAAGCAACTAGCCGAGCAGGAACATAACTATTCCAAAAAACTGCGGAGGAAGGAACACTTCCAAACTCTTTCTCTGAGGCCAAGGTTAACCTGCTACCAAAACCAGACAAAGATATGACACAAAAAAAGGAAAATTACAGGCCAATATCACTTATGAACATAGATACAAAAAGTGCAGATACTAACTTACTTAAAATAAAGTTCATAGCATATAGCACAGGGAACTATATTCAATATCCTATAGTAACTTACTGTGAAAAAGACTATGAAAGTGAATATACGTATGTTCATGTATGACTGAAGCATTCTGCTGTTCACCAGAAATTGACACAACATTGTAAACTGACTATACTTCAATAAAAATATGTATACCAAAAAAAGAAAAATTGAAAACACTGTGAAATAGCAGTAGATACCTAGTAGAATAGCTGAAATAAAAAGGCTGAAAATACTGAATGTTGGCAAGAATGCAGAGCTCCTTGAACTCTTCACATGTTGCTAGTGAGAATATAAACTGCTCCAACTACCTTGGAAAAGTATTTGGCAGTACTTACTAAAACTAAGTACACATATACTTATGATGACTCAGCAATTCCAATCCTAAGTGTATTTCCAAGAGCAATGAGTTTATATATGTACCAAAAGGCATATACAAGAATGTTCATTAACAGCTTTCTTCATAATAGCTTCCAAACTAGCAAACACCCCAAGTGTAAATCTATAGTAGAATTGATAAGAAGTTGTTACATTCAATACAATGCAATTCTACACAGCAATAAAAAAATTGGACTGCTTCTACCCAAAGCAATACAGATAAATCTCACAGACAAAATAATGAGCAAAAGAAACCAGATACAAAAGAGTACATTTTACCTGCTTCCACTGAAATGAAGTGCAAGAACCAGCAAAATTAATCTGGAACCTTCTAAGTGCTGGGAATGTTTTATATCTTGATTTGTGCGGTGGTTACCTAGGTGTATACATATGTAAAAATTCATTGAACTCTACACTGAAAATTTGTGTGCTTCACTATACGTAAAAGTATAACAATATAAAATTAAATTAAAAGACATGTACAAAAATCTTTATAGAAGCATTTTTCATAGTTTTTCCAAATCAGAAACAACCCAAAAGTCCATCAGTAGTAGAACCAGTAAATAAATTGTGGTATATTCATACTGTAGAGTATTACATAAAAAATGGGGGGAAAAAAACAAACTCCTGATACACACAAAAACTTGAATGAATCTCAAAGACATAACGTTGAGCAAAAGAAGCCAGACTAATATATGATTCAGCAATTCCGCTCCTAGATATATATCCAAGAGGATTGAAATCAGGGGCTCAAATACTTGTAAATCAATGTTCATAGCAGCCAGAAAAGTGGAAACAGCCCAAATGTCCATCAATGGATGAATGGACTAACACAATGTGATGTATCCATCCAATGAAATCTTATTCAGCCATAAAAAGAATGAAGTAGTGATACCTGCTACAACATGGATGAACCCTGAAGACATTATGTTCAATGAAAGAAACCAGACACAAAATGACAAATGATATATATCATTTATATCTAGGTATCTAGAATAGGCAAATTCGTAGAGACAGAAAGTAGAATAGAAATTAATAGGGCAGGAGGAAGGGGGAATAGAGACTTATTATTTAATGGCTACAGAAGTTTGGCTTTTTTTTAATAGAGGCACTGGGGATTGAGCCCAGGACTTCTTGCTTGCTAAGCATGCACTCTACCACTAAGCTATACCCACCTCCCACAGATTTTATGTTTGTGATGTTGAAGTTCTGGAAATGAATAGTGGTGATGATTGCACAACATTGTGAATGTACTTAATGCCACTAGATTGCACACTTAAAATAGTTGAAATGGTAAATCTTATGTTATGTATATTTTATCACTACTTTTAAAAAGAAGCTGGATATAAAAATATATACTGCATTCTGCCATTTTATGAAGTTCCAGAACAGATAAAATTAATGTATGGTGCTAGAGATCAGGATAGTGGTTGCCTTTGGATAGAGTATTGACTAGAAGGATGCAAAAGGGAGCTTTCTGGAGGGTCAGAGTGGTAGTTACACAGACGTACACCTATGTAAAAAATTGTCAAACTTTCGCTTTTCAGTAAATACATTATATTTCCATTTAAAAAGAAAAAAAAAGAGTAGAAACTGGGGGAAACTGCTGTTAAAAGTTGCTTGTATTTCTTTATCCCTCGACTGTGGAGATGTATTTATGAGGCTTCTTGACTTTGGGAGTGAAGAGAGGCAGGATAAGGGAAGGAAGACAGGAGGTGGGCAGGCAGGAATGACGGTCACAGCATGCAGGCAAGCCAAGTGGCTAAAGTGGAAAAAATGCCAATAGTTTTGTTTTTTTTTCCTCTCTCCCATCACCTCTCAGAACCCTGCACCCAGTGTGGAGCATTGCAACACAGCATACTTAGTTTGAACACTTGCAATCTTACCCAAAGCAAAGCTCCTTGGGCGAGGGCAGAGAGGGAGAACAAGGAAGACAAGGGGAGGGGGTGGTGACTGTAAAGCAGTTTGTGAGCACATGAGTAAGCATCCTTGTCAAGTATCCAGGAATACTTGGCAGAAATGTTGCACAGGGAATCGGCAGTCACTCTGCTGGGGCTTGAACCACTGTAATTTGGGCATCAACACTTAAGATGACCTCTGTTTATACTCACGGTCGGGTTAAAGCAGGATAGAACCACTACATACGCATAACTCTGTGAGTCTGTGTATATGTGTGTGTTTTAAGTGTATATGTTTTCTTATCCAAATTGATATGCTGCCATATATTAATTTGAATCTACTTTTTAAAAAGTTTTTCTTAATTTTGGAGGTTTGGGGGGAGGGGAGGTAATTAGGGTTTTATTTACTTACTTATTTTTTGACAGAGGTACTAGGGATTGAACCCAGGACCTTGTGCATACTAAGCATGTGATCTACCACTGAACCATACCCTCCCCCTGAACCCACTTTTATTTTTATGTAGCAGTTTAGTTGGGGAATTTCCACCTGTTCTCTTGTTTCCCACTCTTGTGCTTCCCCCTACTAGATCGTGGACTCTGTTTCTTAATCCTAGGAGCCTCTGGAGTTGTGACATTACAAGGGCCCGGCTTCACTCCTTCCATAGGGGTAAAAGAAGACCTGTTTTCGGAAACTGTGGCAGCAGGGTCCAGAATTCCAAGAGCAGGCAGGTCAGGTCATCCACTGTCACCGCACTAGTGAGAACACGCCACACCCAGGGAGCCCTCCTCTGCCCCTACCCCACCCTGACCTGGCCAGTTTGCTAAGCAACACAGCTGAAGAGAGAGGGGTCATGTGATCTGCCCTGGGGTATAGCAGGGAGGGTACTTGCATCCAAGTCTCTTGATCCCCCAAGGTGAATGCTTTTCTACTACCCCCCAACTCTCCCACAGGTAAGTCTGGAAGAGGAAGCAAATTTATCCGCAAATCACACACCAAAGCCGCAAAAACACTTTTATTTAATTGCTATCACAAATACAGTATTGAATTAAGGCAGTATAATACATTTCCACTTATCCTGACAAGCTTTTGTACAGTAAACTTTGCTTTAACTATTAATTTGAATCAGTAATTTAAATTTTTATTAAACAACGTTTTCTTGAATTCTAGAGAAAAATAATTTTCTGGGCTGCCAAGTGTGCTGATACAAGACATCTACAACAGAATACTGTTGATTGTGGAACCTCAGCCAAGTGTAGTGGGCTTGGCTGGTGCTGACAAGCCCTCCTCCCCACCTCCCTCCCCAGCTAGGAGGCTCCGAGGGACAGAGTAGGAGAGAAAAGCTTTTGGAGAAGCATTCCACTTTACAAGTCCACGGCAGTACTCCATTCCCTCCTGGCTACCGGTTTTTACTTCAAATTCCCTCTTGAATGAAAAAGAAAAATGCAAAAACTGATTGTGTAAAAACATCAGGCTGTGTAAAAAAAAAAATCTGAGGTAAAGAGTAGTTGTGAATTATAATATTAAAAGCATGACTGATTAATCGTAGCAATCATAAATTTGAGTTTGGGAAGAAACTAGTTTATGGATGGATGTGTTTTTCTGGAACTAAATGAAAGAAAATCCTGGCAAATACTAGAAAAAAAGTAAGTAACTACAAAGAAGGTAAAAACATCTCATCATTTGCATTCCTGTTTAACTATAAAAATCAGTACCGATGTTTGACTTTTCACAAAATAGAAACAATTCAGTGCGGTGCGGCCATATCTTTCCTTTTGCCATTTGATCTCATAGGCATAACTATTTATTTTATTAAGAGCTTATCAAGTTGTGTTCTTCAGATATGGGTCATACTTTGTTTCTGGAATTTAGAAAAGAAACTGTTTCAAGTACTTGTACTTCATCGCAATTGCCTTTCGGACTGCCATAAAAGTACAATGAAGAGTTAAACACGCGTAAAGCTCTGCGGGCACATTCACAGAAGGCACACCTTTACCATTGCGCATGCGCTTCTCCCCCACCCCGCAAGGGATGGGAGAAGAAAGCGGAAATGAGGAGAGGGAAGAGAGGGCGACAGGGAAGTGGGAAAAAAATCAAATTCTGCAAGTTCAAGGATCACTGTGGGCTCACAGTCAACCACAGGAGGAAAGGGAGGCTCAGAACAACAGAAGCCAAACTTCAGGGAAATTTTGTGTCTAAAATAGCAAGCACGCACACGCTCACACATTTTCAGAGTTCATTATGTAAAGGAGTATGCCTGAAAGGTGCGTGTAGCTCACACCGCGTCTGCGAGTCAGTGTCTGCATGTGTCTGTCTGTGTATAGATGCACTATGGGGTCTCCCTTTGCATTACATATGCTAGACAAACCCACTGCTTGCCTACCCCTAAAAGCACTTTTCACACGGCCATTTCATCAGAATCAGCTTCAACATCAATAACCACAACCTCATGGTAATCATTGGTGGCAGTGGTGACCACAGTGGGGTCAAGAGGGGCAGTAGCAGTGGCAGGCTCCAACAGGCTGGCAACAGGCTCAGAGGACTCACTGGCAGGGCTGGAAGCAGGCTCAGAGAGGTCAGTGACATCACACTCTAGGTGGCCAGCAGCAGTGGTCTCAGGGTGGCAGGAGGCAGTGAGCTCAGGATGGTCAGCAGCGGTGGGCTCAGGCTGGCCAGCGATGACAGGCTCAGGGTGGCTGGTGGCAACAGGCTCAAGAGAGTCAGCAGTGGCAGGCTCAGGGTGGGTGGTAGCAGGCTTGGTGTGACCAGTGGTGGGTTTAGGGTGGCTGGTGGCAGGGCTGAAGGCAGCTTTGGAATGGCTGCCAGTGACAGGCTTGGGGTGGCTGGAGGAAGGCTTGAAATGGACAGAATCAGCCTTGAAATGGACAGACGCAGGCTTGAAATGGACAGAGTCAGCCTTGAAATGGACAGAGGCAGGTTTAGGGTAGACAGTGGCAGACTTGGGGTGACCAGAGGCAGACTTGGAATGGCCAGAAGCAGGCTTGGAGTGGCTAAAGACAGACTTGTGGTGACCAGAGGCAGATTTGCGGTGGGCAGAGGCAGACCTGGAGTGGCCAGAGGCCGGCTTGGGGTGGCCAGACGCTAGCTTGGGGTGGTCAGAGGCACGTTCAGGTTGGCCAGCTGCAGCATCACCAGGTAGTGGAACATTCCGGACGTTCATTGGCACTTCCTCCACAGCAGGACTGGCATGGGCATGGTCTTGTTCGCGGGCTTGGTCGCGGGCTTGGTCGCGGGCACGGGCACGGGCACGGGCAAGGGCACGGGCCTCCCGCATCTCACGAACGTCAGTGATGAGGCTGGAGAGGAACAGGATAGGATGCCGCATAGCATGGAAGATGGTCCAGTATTCTCTTCGGAAATTCTCATTGAGGAGCCCGTAGATCACAGCGTTGAGGCAGCTGTTGAAGTAGGCTGTGAAGTAGGCTGCAAGATAAAGCCAGCTGGGGATCTTGCCTGCCGTCTCCTTCGGACTGACAGCCACCAAGACAGTGAGCGCGTTAATAGGGCACCAGCACACTGCAAAGAGGAGGAAGATCACAAACATGGTTAGAAAATTGCGAACCTCAGCAAGCTGGTGGTTGGGATTTTGCCCAGCCGGGTCACGGGCTGCCAGCACTTTGGTCCAGATCCTCACGTAGCAGAAACCCACGATGAGCAGAGGGAGGACAAAGTGGATGCAGACGATGGTCACAGCAAAGATGGGGTTGTTCACATAGTTGAAGATGCAGGTATAGGTGCGAGGATCATACTCGATGGTACCAATGTACATGTTGGGCAGGACAGCCAGGAGGGTCATGATCCAGGTGACGACCAGGTAAATGCAGGTATTGCGCACACTGAAGATCCGCTCGTACTGGAGGCTGTGACAGATGTAGCAATAACGGTTGATGGCGATTGCCACAATATTGAAGATAGAACCGACCACACTCAGCCCTGTGATGAATCCAACCATCTGGCACTGTAACTGGCTCAGATCCCAGCCCCCAATAGCCATGGCATGCAGCATCAGAGGATAGGGGTAGATGGCCACCAGCATGTCGGCCACGGAGAGGCTAACCACGAAGATGTTGCCTGAAAAACATATCGAGGAGGGGGAAAGACAGAAAAGAATAAATGGTTATGTTTGGAAATTTACAAATTTAAGCTGGAGGAAAAGGCCAGCTGGAGTTGCGACTATTTGGAATTCTAGAATTCTTTTAAAGAAATACAGTTGTGTTTTGATTTTTATTTACAAGCATGTCCTAGGTGATTCTGATGCACTAGCAGCTTTGGGGGACCTGTACTTTGACCACCGTTTTTTCCTTTCAAACAATGTCATCTCTGCGTTGGGAAAGAAGTGAAGTGATGTCAGAAAGCAGTAAGCACGAAAACCTGCTGAGGAGCCCTTCACAGGGACCGTCGACGTGTGTGCGGCCACCATTTTAAACAAAAACAAAATGCAAACTTTTTCGGGGTGGGGGAAGTAGAGGCGAGCTAGATGAAGCTGTCTGTAGGAAACAGTCGAAGGTGGGGACTGGAGTAGGGGGGCAGATCTGAGGAAAGTCAGGAAAACTCCACCTCTCCCTGCCCCGAAAACAAAATAATAAATTAGTCCTCTGCCCTCTCTCACTTACCATTGCATTTACCACGCAAACATATCTAAAGAGAAATGCCCGAGCAAGGGCACTAGAGGCCATAGTTTTGTTAAATGGGGTTTCCCCGCGGGGTCATACAATAATCTAAGACCTAACCAAGTAAATACTTACCATTTCCGAGGTAACCTAAGAGTAAAAACTGAGGGAGAGGGGAGAGGGAACCCTGTAAAACTGAGTCTTAGAAATAGTGAGGAAGGAGGGGAAAAAAATCAGGAAAATCTCTGCAAGGATTGACGTAAGTGCCTGCTTCATGCGGGTCCCCACGCAGAGCCGCGCATCGGCATGTTCACAGCCTTGCCATGGGCTCCCGGCCCCCGGCCCAGGGCTTTACTGGAGCCTGCGGGCTAAACAAGAAAGTGCAGGGGGCGGGCTGCCCCCACTCCTATGTTGTAGGGCGGCGGTAGGATCGTTTTTTATAAACTTGTAAGGCCGAGTGCAGGCGCAGAGCCCTCTTTCTCTGGAAACACCTCGTTGCTAATTAGCATTGGTTTGGCAAAATATTACATGTCATCTTGGCCTGGGAGAAAACGAGCACTTTTAAAAACGGAAAAGGAATGTCTCCTTCTGCCTCCATCCAGAGCGTTGCCAAGTCGCGGCCTCAGCTCTTTCTACCCAAGAGGTTCTTTCTAGGGTTTTCCCTCAAAGTAATGCAGTCGGAGTAGAAAAGCGGGAAAGGGGGGGGGGCAAGGCCTTCAAAACAAAACCACAGCAACCATAAACACCTTTATTTGAATTATACAAGGAAAAGGAGAACTAGAAAAGGAAAGGAAAGGAAACGGGCTTTGCAGGTGCCCCCTCGAGTGGACTCCGGAGTCCGGCACCTTAGGACCACACTGCTGGAGAGAAGGCGAGGTCCAAGTGTGCGGCCCCAGGTCTCCAGGGGACAGCGGAGAAATCAGACACACCCATCAGAGTTTAAAAGAAAACTTTTGATGACTGCGCGTCCGTCAGTGCATTTAGAAATTTGTGTGGTGTTTGTGATTTCTCGTCTGAGCAAAATAATCCTCCAGAGACTGGCTGCCTCCTCTCCCCCGCACCCCGCCTGCCGGGGTCCTGTGGGTGCCCGACCCCCTAAGACCCCGCCCCCTCTCTCTCTGCCCTCTGGCCCCAGGCCGCCGGGATTCTGGCGGCGGAGACCCTAGGCGCCGCCCCCTCCCTCCCCGGGCCTGAGCTGGGAGTTTGGGCCCCTTCGCCCCTCCCCCCCACCCCCTCCGGAGCCCTCTCCCGCCCATCCTGCAAACGCAGCACGCCGCCCTGCCGAGTCTGCCGCCCGAGCCCCCGACACGGGTCGCAGCGCCCGGCATCCTCGCGCACTCTCCCCCAGGCCCTCTGGCAGCCGGCCCCGCGACCCTTGGCACTGGCAGGCTGCAAGGGGAGTCTCGCTCGCCGCCACTCCCCGTCCCGGCTTTGCAGTCTCTGCGCCCCCGCCATCCCCTCCCTCTGTGCTCTCCCGCAGCCGTCCCGCGACCCTCACGGATTCTGCGCTCTTCTATCCCCTCGGGACGCCAAGCTCCCGAACCTTTCCGCCGCCCCGTCCCGCGACCCCCCGGTACCCCGCTTACGGACTTCGGGATCTCCGCCGCCGCCGCCGCCGCCGCCGTCGCTGCCACCGCCTGCTGCGCGCAGCCGGCCGCTCGCCTCTCTCCGCCGCGCGCCCTGGGACGGACGGGCGGACGGAGCTCGGCTCCACGTTCAGGCGTGGGGGTCTGCGCTCCGCCGCCCGGGAGCTGCCCGGGAGCCGCTGTGGAGCCACAGGGCTGCGGCGCGCGGGGGCTCGGTCGGGCTTGGGCGCGGCCGCCGCGCTGCGCTCCACCAAGCGCCGCCTCAGCCGCCTGAACTTAACTTTACCGGAGCGGGTCGCAACCCTGCTGCTCCCTCCGCGTCAATTCCTCCCGCGCTGCCTCGGCGCGGCCACCTCTGCAGCATCCGGCTCGGCGTGCTGTCCCCGGGCGGCCACCGGACTCTCCGCTTGGGTGCCGGCTCCCGCTGCATCAGGTCCCCGACAGGGCCGGGCTCGGCGGTCTGCCGCGCACCGCGGGGACCCGGGATTTGCCTGGAGAAGCTCTAAGTTTATGGGGCCCCAGCGAAACATCACCACTCGGGTTCACAGGGAATTGGGGAGCAAGGACGTTCAGTTTGAAGGCCCGTCCACGGGTTCCCTATTCCAGGCTCCCAAACTAACGCCCTAGGGGTTGGAAGTGGTTGCGCTGGGTAGGGAGCAGGAAGAGAGGCTTACCGGAATTTCGGAGCTTCTTGTTCTTCGACACAGCCAAAATGACCATGGAGTTGCCAATCAGGTCTACGACGATGGTGATAACCATTGCGCAGAACATAAAGATGATTAGAGCCGGTGGGTAGTCTGGCTGTGGCAGCTTACAGCCAATACAGCCATATGGGGTGGGAACGGCTAGAGTAGGAGGCCCCATGTTGCTGCAGGAGACCGTTAGGTTCTCCCAGCTGGGCCTGGACAGCAAACACCTGCTCTGTAGCCAGGAGCTTCCAGGAGCTTCGGGAAAGCTGCCACCTCTCTGAAAGTCAGAGAACAAGTGACAGCATTTTCGCCCCGCTCCGATGAGCTTTTAAAGCCTCAAGAGGCGGCTAGCCCCACCCAAAGTCCCTCCCCCCAACCAATCAGAACTTTCCTGACCACCCCCGCTTTGATCTCCATCTCCTCTTGGACAAATCCACATCGAGGTGTCGTCTTGCTTCCGACTGCCTTGTATGTGCTTCCCCTCTAGCCGCTCCCCCTCCCACCACCGTCCCTCAGGTACCTTGCTTCGTGACCAGCTCAGAATCCACCTCCCCCTCACCAACCACTGCTCATCCGTTTCTAGCAAGTTCTCCCTCCCACTCCTACGCAAGTAAACGTTGTTGTCTGCAAAGCAGAGCCATGGGGTTTCCTCTTTGGATCCAGTGCCAACCCAAGCCAGTCTGAAGCCCCCAGGAGAGTGTGAGGGGTGGCCAGTGGCCCCTTGAACCATAGATATTTGCCCTTGCGATCTCCTTAAGAGGGTCATCCCATCCCAGGGCCCTTGCAAGTTCAGTGCCTTCTGTACTCTGCGGGGAGCAGGAGATAGCTGCCTGGGGGCGGGGGGCTTCCATCCCTGGTCTGAGCCCCCATTCTGTAGGGAGCTTATCCCCACTCCGGTGCCTGGCAGGAGTTGTTTGGCTCCCTTAGCAGCAGGAGCGGGTGGCTGTCCAGTCCCCGACTTGTGTTCTCCGTGAGGAGATGTCCCCTACACCAGGCCCCGGGAACAGGGATCCAGTCTGTACTCTGGGAGTGAGGGGAGTTAGCTGGTGGCCGCTTGCCCCCAACTTCGGGGCAAGCGAGAGTGAGAGCTCATCGCCTTCCCCTCTGCCGGGCACCCTGACTGCAGGGGCTTAGAGGCTGCTCTGGGAAAAAGTAAAACAGGTGGGGGGTGAGGGGACCTTCTCTTGGGCCGCCGCTCCTCAAAGAAACCCGGGGCGAGCCGCTCCGATTCTCGTCCTCTCTCGAGGTGCTCCGCACGCTTTACAGCGCGGCGCGGGGCGCTGGGGTAAACTCAGGGAGCTGTGCCGGAGCAGCGGGACAGGCGCGGAGATGCCGGGCTGAGTAGCTTAGAAGCCAAGGGCAAAACAGCGGCCCCCGCCCCAGGCATAACTCATCTCAACCCATCTCCCTTGCCTTCTCTTGCCAGGCTCTCATTTCGACCTCAGCTGGGTCGGGCCGCCCCATTGCCCCTCGGATCTTCCTCCCTAGGCGATACGGCTCCCTGCGGTGCGCCCAGGCTCTTGGAGAGCACGGGCCACGGGAAATCCGAAAGGTTCGGGCTAAAAGGACGACATTAGGATACTCGCTCCCTCAAAGACCTTGGTCACGGGGGTGGATATTTTGCCGGCTACTAAAAGTTATGACTATTGTTGAGAAGCCTCCCAGAAAATTTCAGCAAACACCTAGCAATTTGTCCCAGACTAGCCTTCCTGCTGCAGTGGGGGAGAGGGGGTTGGACTGTCCCGGAGCGCCACCGTCTGGACACTGCCTCCCTCTTGCCCCACGGAGAGGGGGGCGGACACGGGGAGGGGGGATGGAGGTGGGTTCGGCGAGGGACTTCAACATTCAGGGACCTTTAACGGAAAGATAGATACGGCTGAAAATCAAGATTGCATGCACTTTCTCCAGCTGAAAAACCCAAACTAGTAACGCGTCCCCTTGTTTGAAGACGAACCCCCCCCCCCCCGCCCCAATCCTGTTAACGCTGCTGAGAGGGGAATCCGCCACGAATAAGGATCTCCCGCCTGGAGCCTTATCTCACTCATTATCTCGCTGCTCCTGGTCGGCTGGAACCCGGGCCGGGCCGCGCGCTCTCAGGGCTGGACTTAGCCAGGATTTACCGTAAATGCAGCCCTAAAACAGGCTCTGCTATCCTCCTTAGGCAACTGTGAGCCCCGAAGAGGGACCAAAGCCTAAAGCCCGTCCACATCGTGGAGTAGTTCGTGGAGTAGTTTGTTCACATCAGGCTGCTGGTGCTGGTTTCCCGAGGGTTTGGGTCCTTTTTCTTTTGGCAAAGAGCGGGGGTTTTTTAATTCAAATAAGCAAAATTGTGAACGAAAAAGGGAAACCAGCATTCTAATGATTTAAGACACTAGAGTGTCCCCTACCCAAGCCCCTCCTCCGCAAACAATCCTGTACAGAGAGCTGGCAAACCGTTCTCCAGTGCACCCACAGTACTTCTGAGACGAGGTGGCCCCAGAGCTGGTGGAGGCCCAGGACACTGGGAATCGTAGATGAACATGGCTGGACTTCCCTGGTACTGAGGAGCGGGCAGGAGAGAGGGTGAGCTGATCCCTGGCCCCAGCCCCTGTTTTGACACTGCTTGACCATAACCTCATAGGGGCTTGGACTTTTCAGTGCTAAGCAAGTGGGAGAGGCAACTATTTTAATAATGGGGGAGGGCGGAGAATTCTGCATCTAGTTAAATTAATTTTCTTATTTTTATGAACTATCTGAATAAAGATGCTGAACATTGTCCTTGTACTAAGAGAAACAGATAGATATTGAATTATTATGTAGATATACATGAGGAAGAAAATCAGTCAGGCTTTGCAAGGGTAGGACAAGACCCATATGCAATAGGTTCTGTTACTTTGGAGCAGTTAAGAGGGGAGCTTTTTATTGGGAAGACTGCAGTGCATATGGTTTATTTAAGCTTCCAAGAGATTTTTAATTAAGTGTATTTCTAAAATTTCTGCTAAGAAACCCGAATAACTGGGGGTGGAGAGTAACACTTTACTGGGGATTGGAAAGCTATTAAGATACAGATGCAAATTAGAGGAGACCTAGGACATTCCCTGGGGATCCCATATGGAGATTGGGAAGGAGAAAAGTCAATGGATAGTGGACAGGGAATAGCATACAGAGTTTGCAGTCCTGAAACACAGTGGGGTCCCAACATGGTCCCTTCTCCTAGTCACTTATTATGAGGTTAGAGAGACTACACAGTCTCCCAAAAGACTCCCAGCACTGAGAGCCCGGGACATCCCAGGCAGAGGCGGTGCCAAAGGAGTGTTCTGCATGGAAGGAAGATATTAAAAGATTTCCCCTCTCTTCTTGCTGATACAGAAACCTTTCTTTCATCTCAGCCTCCACATTTCTCATCTTTTGAAGAACTGAAGCTCAGGGAGGGCCTGGCAGTCAGGGTGTTCCCTGGCAACTTGACACTCTCTTTATAGGTGAGTGAGAGCAAGCCAGCAGTTTCTGCTCAGAAATCGGTGGTTCTTTTCTTTTCTTTCTTTTCTTTCTTTCTTTCTTTCTTTTTTTTTTTCCTGCGCACACAAGGATAGTGCCACATCTTCAGATCTCTTATTATAGAGGCAATGACAGAAGGTTAACTTTCATCATATCTCTATGCTTTCTGTTCAGCCCTCAAGTATTATAATGATACCTTACCTGTAATTAGGACACTGTAATTTTAAATAAGTGTTTTATCGTTTTCAAAATCCTATCAGGAATATATTTTCTCACAACAACGCCATTTAACAGGCGGGGAGACTGAGGCTTAGAGAGGTGAAAGGACTTCCCCGAGGTCATGCCTAGGCTAGTGGAGGAGCCCAGGCTTAAACACAAGCCTGATATGCTCTCAGCCCAGGGCCTTTCTCCCACAGTCCAGCTTCTTAAGGTAGCATTTTGCACTGAGACTTGATAGGGTGGATTCTGTGTTCTCCTTTTTGTTGCTGTTGTTCTGCTTTTGTGTTTGATTATTTTTATTGAGATATTTATATACCATATTCACTCTTTTAAAGTGCAAAATTCAGCAGTTTGGGGGTACAATCATGGATTTGTGCAACCGTCCCTACTATCAAATTGAAGAACATGTCCGTCAACCTAAAAAGAAACCCTGTGTCCATTAGCATTCCCTCCCCATTCCCTCTAACCCCCAGCCCCTAAGAATCACTAATCTGATTTGTGTCTCATATAAATGGAATCATACACTATGTGGCCTTCTGTGTCTGGGTTCTTTCCCTTAGCATGATAGCTCCAAGGTTGACCTATGTTACATAGGCTGTATTAGTACTTCCTTCCTGTTTACGGCCATATAGCATTCCATGGTATGGGTAGACCACATTTTGTTTATCTAGTCATCTATCAGTGGACCTTTGTGTTGTTTCCACTTTTGGGCTATTATGAGTAAAACTGCTATGAATATTTTGAGTTCTCTTTCAGCCTGCAAGCAGCCCCTGGCCCAAGAGAAGCAGAGGCCCTCTTAGAGACAGTTCACCCTTCTCCCTTCACCCAGGGAGTGCAGGACAGCCAAGGGCTACCCCAGGCACTCCAACCCACCTTGACCAGTGCTCCTCTGATGTTACCAGATTGTCTGCTGAAGCCACATTAGACCACTGATTGACACTTTATGTGAAAACTGGCAAAATGAGAATTTGGCACAAACCTAGTAAGAGTGAAAATGTCTTTCAGTTGAAATACAAGCAGAACATTCTCCATTTGTTCTTGAACTTTGGGAGATGTCTTATCTTTTCATGGGCAGTACACAGGAGTCTGGAAGGTGCTTTGCTCACCCAGTGCCTGCTCCCCACACTGTTTCTACCCCAGCACCAGGTAAATACCTGATGAATGGAGACTGCATTTGGCTCGATTCTTGACACAAAAACCAAGCTTGGACCCAGCTCTGCTGCTGGCCAGTTGTGTGACCTGGGGCAAGTGATTGAGCCTCTCTGTCTCAGTTTCCTCAGCTATAAAATGCAGATAATAATAGTGCCTCAAAACTCATCATAGGGTTGATGGGAGAGGTAAATGAGATAATATATGGAAGCACTTACAACACTGTCAAGAACAGGGTGAACATTCAACAACCACAAGCTCTTATTATTATTATTATTCTGACAGGTGTCCATATGTTAGATGGACAGGGGCATAGGAAGGGACTTGCCTTTTCACTGCCCCCTGAGATGCTTCACTGATATAATTTATATATCATCCACAAGGAACAATCAAATTCCTTGACATCAGTCAGAATGAAAGCATGGAGGATGCTGGGTGTAGAGACAGGTCAGACTAAAGTTTACAGGGGGCTGGGTGAGCTCAGGTGGGCAAAGCTGGGTTTAGCAGAGTGTGGGGCCAGCCCAGGCTGAGGAAGGTCTAGATCCAGGTCGAGGTTGGGGGCCAGGACTCCAAGGGCAAGGCTGCAGCCTCAAAGGAACTGCGTGGGGATTTAAGCAGGAATCAAGCCACTGAAACCGGGAGCAAGTGAGCAAGTCAGGTCATGACATCAACCAGCTAGTTCGGGACAGGTGATTTTTTTTCCTAAACAGACTATGTCTTGTCGCATTTACTTTACCAACTTGGAGACAGCGTTCACATTTGCTAAATGAACGAGAGGATGCTTGTCCTCTCCAAATCCTCTGGGCTTAATTCGTCATGGCGAGAACCGCTTTATCTTCCCCCATGGTTGAGTCACTAGGGAGAGCAGGACACATCCATTTTCTTTAGTGCAATCAGGGATTCACCAAAATAATTAGTAACCAGTATTTCCAGAACCTTAGTGCCTGATAAAGACTACAGGTTAGGTGGTGCAAATTTAAAGGGTTACCAGGGAGAGAAGCAGCACATTAATTACTTGAAGCAACACATGGACTCCCTTCCCCTTATTCAATTTAGCTGATAATTAGAGCTTAATGAACAATATCTATTTTCCTAGTTTCTCATTCTAGCCAAGCATGATTACTCGTGCATTTAAAGACTGTCCCTCTTATTAATCAACCTCATGACTTCCAGTGCAACAAGCAGCTTGTCCTGGGAGCTCTGCGTTAGCCCCCTCTATTGCAAGGCATAGGACAGGGGTACCCATCAGAGCCCAAACCCCTCCTCTTTCCCCCCTCATGGGTCTGCTCACCCCTAATAATGGCTCACATGTGTGTGTGCTTCCTACATACCAGACACTATTCTGAGTGCTTTGTCTATATATTCTTATTTAATCCTGACAATAGTGCTATGAGATAGGCATGATCACTGTCCCTGTTTCACTGAGTCCCAGAAAGGTTATGCCACGTGTCCCAGGTTCCACAGATAATAGATGACAGAATCAGAAGTATAGCTTTTGTGGTCCGACTCCAGAGTCTGGCTTCACCATCATGTCTCATCCCTGCATACTTTGCTCACAGCTCTGTGGCCCTGGTTCTCGAATTTCGTACGTGTTACAGCCACCAGGAGGGCTTAGGGAAAATGCAGCTTTCTAGGGCTGCCCCTAGAGATGCTGATTCAGTAGGTCTGGGGTGGAACCTGGGAATCTGCATGTTTCCCAAGCGCCCCAGGTGACTCTCCATTCAAGGGGCCCAGGGACCCCTCTAAGAGAAACCCTGCTCTTAACCCAATTGTTTACCTAGCCCCCAACAATTTAAGGAAGTCTAGACCTGGCAGTCAGGGACTCAGTGCCCAGTCTCCTCCTGAGAATGAGGTCCTGCTAGGACTTTATATACTTGTTCTATTTTTTTTCAATTGAAGTATAATCGGTTTACAATGTTGTGTTAATTTCTGGTGTTCAGCACAGTGATTCAGTTCTATATATACATATTCTTTTTCTTATTCTTCTCCATCGTAGGTTATTACAAGCTACTGAACGTAGTTCCCTGTGCTGTACAGTAGGACCTTGTTGTCTATCTCCTTTATATATAGTAGTGTGCACCAGCAAATCCCAAACTCCCAATTTATCCCCCACCCTGCTGTACACTTGTTCTAGATCATAAAACCTTGCCTTGGTCCTCAGACTAAACCCCACTGTGTACATCAATTCTGGTGAAAAGGATCCTGGCCCAATGCCTGATAACCAGTTCAGCTCCCCAGTAACAGGGCTACCTGGCTTTCCCCGAGACCAGAGGCCTGAGCACACCACTTTCCCACTGCTAGACTCACCCCAGTGGCCTGCCCGAGCACAGCTGCCTGCATTAGCAGATGAAAATATGGGATGCCCAGTTGAAATTGAATTTTAAACAAATACTAATAAAATCTTAGTGTAAGTATGTTCCATGTGACATTTGGACATACATATGGTACAAATTATTCATTGTTTATTGGAGATTTAAATTTAACTGGATGCCCTGTATGTTGTGTGGCAATCCTGCGGGGCATAGCCTCTGGCTAATCCTAAATAAATCAAATATGAGGACTTCTATTGATTGGGAAAGAGCCTGCCTTCCTTCCTCTCACACCTTCCCCCAAAAAGGTATTGACGTTTCTGTTTTGATTTGGGCTCATATTTGAGAACATTGCGTGTTTTCTATAGATGACACCTTAGGGGTATAGTAAGTATCTCTGAGAACCTCAGTTTTAGATGCTCTGGAAGTCTTAGGTTTGGGGGCTTCTTTGCAGGATTCCCCCACCTCAAGAATTTTGTATATTCCATGTAACCTATATTCTAAGCCAGATTATCTCAAGGCTACCCCCAAATGTGAGCATCCATCTAGCTATCTGTATATGATGTTATAACAGACAAGCAATTAGGGGAAATTTTTACTTTTACTTGAATAATTCTATCACCTTACTCACCAGGTCAGGTCAGGACTGTCTAATGTTACTTCTGCAGCAGAGGGAGGTCCATGAGTGAAAGGTGGAGAATTGTGGGTTCTAGCTTCAAGCTAGGTATGACTGAAGCAAGAGTGGAGAGTGAGTGGAGGGCCAGAGGAGGAGACATGGCTGTCTGGAACATTCAAGAGGGAGAAGGACGGAGTATGATGAAACAATCTATGAAGGCTATTAGTTTGTAGAGACACTAAAGGAAATCACTGGAACTTTCCATGAAAGGAGACAAATGAGGAAACAATCACACACAAGCCCAAGTCAAAAAGACGCCAAGACCTCCCAGGTGCTTCTGTTTTCCCTTTGCTGAGGCCGGCATCAATCAGTGATTAGACTGAGCAGATTACTGTGTTCCAGTGACATTTGGCCCCCCTGAGTTCCCATTTGGAACAGAAACCATAGGCATTTTGGTGGGCTCCACCTTCTTCCTGGCCCACAAGGCTCTGATCCGAGGGGTACCTGATGGACCAGGTGTCAGAAAGAAGCACCCATCCTCCCCTGCGTCATCAGAATGCCTACTGACAATAAGCTACAAGTCCTGCTGCATCTGTCCCTTCTTAAAACAGCTATTTCATATTGAAGTTTCACTTTCTAACTAAAATTCTCTTACTTGCCAGTGCTCTTTTCCCATTATGCTTCCTGTTCTTACTGAGCCATGTTCATTTTCACAAAATAACAACAACAAAAAGTTTGTGACTGTCCCTCCTCTTGGCACCCTCTTTGGCTTTAATGGAAAACTCAAGTCATTCGATTGGAAAGAGTTTTGGGGTGACCACCAAGCCCTTTCCTTCACTCCCCAGCCCCATTCGCCATGCTCCAGGGTCTCCCTCTCAGAGAAGGAAGATTTCAGACTTACCTCACCGTGCATCAGAGAGACTGGAACGCAGCAGCTCTCCTCACACAAGCAGTGATAATGACAACAGTCTGTCTTTATCAATGGCCTCTATGTGTCAGGCACGGGGCCTCATCTCATCTATTCCTCACAGCAGACCAGTGAGGATGGCATTATTATGAGGAAACAGAGGCTCTGAGAGGAGAGGCCATCTTTCGCATAAGGCACATCCTCTCTTGCTAACTTCCTCCATCTCATCTATACTTCCAGTCAGGACAGACCCAGGCTCCTGTGGTGGGAAGTGGGGACTGGCACTGGACTCGTGAGGGGGAGGGAGGGTTGACTCTGAGTTGGATTTGACTAGTTAAATGCTTTCCCTCCGCCTGGGTGGCTGATAAATCCCCAAGATTCCAAGCCTTATGCAGGTCCTGGAGGGCAGGGTTAGTTCCACCTAGTTTTCTGTGTAGCAGCCATTCTGGTGGGAAATGCTGAGGGCCAGGTTATGCTGCTGGATCACAAGTGCTAGACCAAGAGACTGGCTTGGCATGAAGTGTCTTCCTCTGCCGCAAGCTGTGTTCACAACTACCATATGGAGACATGGGTGAGGGAACATGGAACATTCTTTCAAGCTCTTCTTTGACCTTGCCTTTGAATAGGGGTTGTTTGTAATACGTAACTGGGAGTATGTGGGGCTATTTCTTATTGCCAAGACAAGAAGTTCTCTCCTCCCATGCTGGCCACCAACAGCTACTCTGGGGCTGCTTTGGGGAGTGCTTTTTGTGAAATGCATCTGGTCTACACTTTTCTTTACGGAAAATATTAATTACTGATTAATCTTCTTAGAGAGAGTATAGTTCAGTGGTAGAGCACATGTTGAGTATCCATGAGGTCCTGGGTTCAGTCCCCAGTACCTCCATTAAAAAAAATTTAATTACTATATATAAAATAGATAAACAACAAGGTCCTACTGTAGAGCACAGGGAACTATATTCAGTACCTTGTAGTAGCCTATAATGAAAAAGAATATGAAAGGGAACATGTATATGTATAAATGAATCACTATGCTGTACACCAGAAATTAACACAACATTGTAAATTGACTATACTTCAGTAAAATACTTATTTCATGCACACACACCAAGAAAAACTTTAATGGTTATAGTATTGTTCAGGTTTCTATTTCTATTTTAACTTTTTAGCTATTCCTAATTTTTTTATTATTATTTATTATTTTTATTCCTTAATTTTTCATAATAAAATTTTACCTAAAATTTACCATTTTAGCCATTTTTAAGTGGACATTAAGTACATTCACAGTGTTGGGCAACCATTATCACCACCCGTCTTCAGGACTCTTTTTCATCTTTCCAAACTCTGTCCCCTGTTGAACACTAACTCCCCATTCCTCCCTCCCCTATATCCTGGGAAGCACTGTTCTGCTTCCTGTCTCCATTTATTCACCCTCTCTATGTACTTTACATAAATGGAATCATACAGTATTTGTCCTTTTGTGCCTGGCTTATTTCACTTCCGTTTATGTGTCTTTAATTTCTTTTGGCAACATTCTGTAGCTTCCAGTGTACAAGTCTTTGACCTCCTTGGTGAAATTGATTCCTAAGTATTTTATTCCTTTAAATACTATTGTAAATGTAATTTTTTTTATTTCCTTTTCAGATTATTCATCGTTGGTGTATAGAAAGGCAACTGATTTTGGTGTGTGTTGGTTTTTTATCTTGCAGCTTGCGGCCAGGTTAGATAGTTACAAGTTTAGTTCACTCTGTTCTCTCCATTTCATGGAACAGCTCTAGGACGGGACTGCTGCTCCCCTAAACTTCAGGGAAAAGGCAAATAAAAACACCACGAAATTTCCTATCATTTTAAATGTGTTTTTTTTCTTGATTGGACATTTTCTTGGTTGCTGTAGACTTTTGATGGATTTCCAGGGCTCCTATAAAGTTATTTCAGTCAGTTTCTAATTGTTTATTTGTATTTCTACTGGAATATGAGAATCTGGAGCTTCCTAGTCGGCCATGCTCCAAGATTCAATTTTGAGAGTTACTTTTTTCTGGAAATTTATTCACTTCATCTACATGATCAAACATATTGGCACAAAGTTCTTCATATATCCTCTTTTTGATCTTTTTAAATTTCTGCACAAATGTAGTGATATGATTTTATTCATTCTTAATATTTGTTATCAATGCATACCTTCTTTTATTCTTCATCAAATTCTCCAAAAGTTTGATTTTCTGATTTCTTTCAAAGAACCAGCTTTTGGCTTGTCTGGTCTCTCCATTGCATGCTTGATTTCCAGTTCATTAACTTCTGTTTATATCTTCATTATTTTCTCCCTTTTACTTTCTTTGGGATTAGTTTGCTGTTCTTTACTAATTTTTAAATGGATGCCTAGATTATTAATTTTAGTCTTTTTTCTTTTTCTAACATACCCATTTAAGGCCATAAATTTCACTCTAAGCAGTTCTTTAGTTGCATTCCACAATTTTTTAATATACAGCATTTTCATTGTTATTAAGATCTAGATACCTGTTTTCCTTAAAATACCTTTTATGACTCATGGGTTACCTAAAATTATGTTTCTTAATTTCCAACAATATACAGACATACTACAAATCTTTTTGTTGTTGATTTCTAGTTTATTTCCACTGTGATCAAAAATGTATTACATATGTTGATAGATGTGTGCTTATTGCCATTTTGAACTTTGTTTTCCAGTTGTTTTGGTATTTCTTCTTTGTTCCTTATTTTTCCTTTTTGTTTTTATTTTCGGTTTGGTTTGATAATTTTCTTTTGTATTAGTTTGGTTTCTTTGGTTTTTATGACTCTATTGTATGCTTTTGATTTGTGGTTACCCTGTTTTTTAAGTATATTAACCCATTACTATATCTGCTTTAGACTGGTAGTCATGCAGGCTCAAACACATCCTAAAAAGAACAAAGAAGAGAAAAAAGGAGAGAGAGGGAAAAAAAAATCTATATTTTCTTGCTCCGCTCTCCTACCTTTTATGATTCTGATGTCCTTTGTTTTTTCACTTTAGATTTTTTCTGTTACATTTTTGAGTACCACAGTTTCACCATAACTTGTAAAAGTTAGATTTATTTTAATTCGTTCTTCTTGGCCTTTCATGAGCCTTCTTGAATCTATAGGTTGTTATCTTATAATATTTCTGAAAAATTCCTCTTCAAATGTTGCCAGTTGCCCAGTTCCCGCTCACTCTCCTCTCCTTCTGGAACTCCAAGTAAACATATGTTAGACTTTCTCCCTCTATCATTAATGCCACTTGGCCTCATTTCTATATTTCACATCACTTTTGTCTTCTTGTTCTGCATTCCAGATACTTGCTAATTCTTTCTTTAGCTCTGTCTAATTTGTTGATGTATTTTTAATTTCTAGAAGTTTATTTGCTTCAATTTGTTTTGTTTTTGAAATCTCCTAGGTTATTTATTTTGGATACCTGTACCAAGAGGAAATGTTTAAGCTTCTATTTTACTTCTTTCAATATGGTAACTATACTTATTTTCCCATACTTGTCTAATAATTTCACTATTTGAGGTCTTTCTGGATCTGGGTCTCTCCTATCTCTTGCTTCTGCTAGTTCTCACTCATGGTATTTTGATTCGTATGTGCCTGGTTATTTTTTTAACTGTATCCATGAAAAATTATTTGAGGGGATTCCTTGAGGCCCAGGATAAAAACTCCTTTTTCCAAAGAGGATCTGACTTTATTTCTGCCAGAGATTAAAGTCACTATCAGTCTGGGAGTACTTTAAAGTGAATTCAGATTTGGAGGTTTATGGACTACACAGCTGTTGCAAATTTGGGTTGCAAATCCACAGGAGGGCCAGTTTGTGATTACAACTTCCCAAGGGTTTTCCCCATGTTCTGCTCAATGCCAAGGTAACTTTCCTTGCAGTCACCTAGGAAAAGGACAGGTTTAATTTAATTCTGTTTTATCCTCACCTTCAGGTTATAGTTTTCTAGGGTCTCAGTTTATTGTGAGGAACATTTCTTATAAGAGTTCTCACCACTGACCACTCTTGGTCTTTGACTTCTGTTCCCCTTTCTCCATGAAACTATCAAACCCTAAGTTCAAGTTTGCCAGGATCAACAAATACCCTCAGAGCAAAAGTTTTATTCCATTAACCTTTCATGTTTCATTAGATTTTAGACTTGTTAATTCTTTTCTCTGTTGTCATATCTTTTATGCTTTTAAGATTTTTAAAAATATACATTTTATCTAGGTTCTCTGGTTGTTTTCAGTAGATGAATTGGCCCAATTAACCTAGCTTGCCATATCCCTGGAATTGGAAGGCTTCAAACCTTTCATTTTCTGTATGGAGAGTTTTCCTCCCCAGAAGTAGATACCTGTGTTCTGGAGGGCCATTGTCCAACGACTCTGTGTGCAGGCTTTCAGGCTTTCCCCTTCTCTGTTTTGTCAGTTTCACATTTCTCTCTTGTCCTCTGGCATCTTCAAATCCTGAGTGTCTCTTGGGTTCTCCCTCTTTAACATCCCCTTCTTCATATACTCCAGGAGGCAGTTTCATTCGCCTGGCTTTGTTGGTTACCACCCTTTCATCTACATTACACCCTGCAGCAGATAGTCATTGGAGTCTCTCTGCTATGAGACTTTCTCATGTTCTCTCTGTTATTGATCTGTCCCTTTTTGCTTTTTATGTGTTTTTTAGTGGAGTTTCACTAGGGCTCAGTCTATCATCTCTAAATGGTAATCCCCTTCATTCTTCAGTCCACTGTAACCTGAATGTTGCCTCTGCCACTGTCATGAAACAACCTTTGGCAAGGTAACCCAACAGCAACCTCCATGAGGCAAAATTCAGTGCATATTTTCCATCTCTCATCTTCCTTGATTTGATACAGTTGACTATCCCCTCCCTCTTGAAACACTCTCTTCTCTTTCTTTACATGACAGCATACTCTCTTTTTTATTTTATTTTTTAATTGAAGTATAGTCAGTTACAATGTGTTGATTTCTGGTGTATAAAGTTTCAGTTATACACATACATGCAATATATTCATTCTCATATTCTTTTTCATTATGGGTTACTAGAAGGTATTGAATATAGTTCCCCTATAAAGTATCTATCAAAATTCATCAAATTGTACATCTGAAATATGTGTAGTTTACTGTACAAAAATTATACCACAATAAAGGTGTTTTTTAAAAAAAAGAAACCATCCATCAGAGACATCTGTCTACTTATCTCTCTGGGCATTTGTTTGCCAGCTTTTTCTCCTTTAAATTACATGTAAATGGACACCAAACCCATGCTCAAAGGACCTGATTTCTTTTTCTGATTCTACTCAGTTTGAAAAAATGACTTCCACTCTCTGGACTTCAATTTATGATTTCTAGAAGCACTTACCGCTCTAAGTTTTTATAATCCTATATTTCCAAGACCTTTTCAGGAACAGAAATGATAGTGAATAATTTCTATGAAAGCTGAGTAGGATCACACCAGTTCTAGGCAACAATATTTAAGGCTACATTCTAGAAAAGGAAACTGACTTGGGGGAACAAATGCCCTTTACTGCTCAGTGGCTTTCTTTTAGCTACATTTAGCTGTGTATGATGTGTGACCAAATTTTTTTCCCTAGAACCCCATCCCACCTGGGACTGCAGGTTTAAACAGAAATATTTAATAACCTTACCTGAGGGGGCACTATGTCAAAAAGAAAATTAGCAAAAGAGTCACAGCATCAGTCCCCCTCCCCCACCCTGTTTAACACAGAGGTATCTTTAGAAAGCTGTCTTGGAAAAATCAATCCCCAGCAAATGAATGGTACATCTTTAGTACTCTATACGAATCTTGGGATCTTTCCTTTTACAATTTAGTCCTATATGGGATCCTAAATCAAATCACCATGAATTTTTGATGGTGAGGGATAGGAGTAGGGGTATTTTTTTCCAGTTTTTTTATTTCTATGGTAAAGTATCTGAAGTTCCCAGATATGTTGGCATTTTTTCATTAGGTGAATTTTCCTATGTTATGTGATTGTTCGGGAAAAGTAAATATTATATTTATGCTCCAATGGGAGAAATGGATATCTAACTCATCTCTGGTAATACTTGTTGAGAAAGGATTGAGAGATAACATATCTGTATCGCCCTCAGATGGTTTAAACCTGATTTATAACTCAGCACCATCCAATGGAACTTTCTGCAATGATGGAAATATTATCCATCTCTAATCTGGTAGCCACCAGCCCTATATGATTATTGAACACTGGAATTGTGATCAGTGTGACCAGGGAAGTTATATTATAGTTATATTTAATTCTTAATTAATTTAGATTTAGATCTAAATCACCACATGTGGTTGCTGCACAATTCTAGAGAATAGGCTTTAGTTTTTCCATCTGTATAATCTTGGTGTCAGGGTGCATGTGAGAGTGAACCAGACTATCTCTAAGAGCCCTCTTGATTCTAAAAGCTGTGCCCCTCTTTCTGCCCTGAATGTCACCCCCTCCAAAAAGAGTCCTGGAAAATATCCTCCAAATAATAGGGAGGCAATGAGGAAGTCAGAATGGCAGAACAGGCTGTGCAGTGAAGCAAGAGAGGACTCCTGAGTCCAGATGCATCCCTAATATTCTCAGAGTCCAGGACAAGAGAAAAAGATGGAGAGCCATGCACTATATGCCTAAATATTTAAAAGTGTTTAATGAAACAAACAAGATATTAAATAGAAATATGTTCTATCCTAATGGAAGCAACCTAAATGTTCATTGACAGATGATTGGATAAAGAAGTTGTATATATGTATACAATGGAATACTACTCAGCCATAAAAAGGAATGAAATAATGCCATTTGCAGCAACATGGATGGACCTGGAGATGATCATACTAAGTGAAGTAAATCAGACAGAGAAAGACAAACATCAGATGATGGCACTTATATATGGAATATTTTAAAAAGGACACAAATGAACTTATTTACAAAGCAGAAACAGACTCACAGACATAGAAAACAAACTTATGGTAGACTCACAGACATAGAAAACAAACTTATGGTTACCAAAGGGGGAGGGATAAATTAGGGATTTGGTAGTAACAGATCTACACCACTATTTATAAAATAGATAACCAACAAATTCCTAGTATATAACACAGGAAACTATATTCAATTTCTTGTAATAACATACAATGGAAAGGAATTTAAAGCTGTACAGCTGAAATTACACAATATTGTAAATCAGCTATAGTTAAATTTAAAAGAAACTTCACCTTAAATCAGAGACATGCCCTCACACTGTGTCATGGAAGAGCTAGACTTGTGGAGAGTACCCCTGAGACACTTTCAAGGTAGAGTAAATGACATGTCCAGAGAAAGCCCAGGCCTTGAAAGGGAGAAGAGATGGAGGAGTTTGGTAGGAAACTGGTAGGAAAAGGGTGATGGAAAGAAAGGTATTCCAGACAAATAATGCTTTTTACTCCAAAGGCTGGAATATGGGTGGGATGAAGCCAGGAGCAAAGAAAAGACCAAAATTTGAAGTTGGGAAAAATAGATTGGGGTCAGGTTGGGAAGGTCTTCATAAATGTCATTTTAATCCATTGGAATATAAGCTCAAAAACACAGAGCTCATGTCTGTCTTGTCCACCACTAAGTGCCTCACTAGTCTTAGCACACTGCCTGGCCCAGTATGGTGACAAGGACCACATTCAGATAGGCATTCCTGCCTTGGCTCAAGGCCTATCACAGAGCAGGGGGAAGTTTGGGCTCAGCTCTCTGATTTAGGAGTGTTGTCAAAAGTCTTCACAGTCTTAGACTCAGGCACTCAATCAATAGTTTTCTTATGAATGGACAGTAAGAAGTCTGGGCTTTATTTTAGAGGGGATAGAAAGCCACCATTGGGTGTTCCTAGATCTCCAGCTAGAACAGATGCTGCTACAACCTTGCTCTACCCGTGGACTCTGGGTTCTACTAGGGTCTTCTGGCTAAGAGATGGGTGAATCCTCTTGTTCTCCTCCACATTTATCCGGATCCTTTTCTGGAGTCCTGCCAGCTTGGAACATGGAGAGGAAGAGTGGAAGGAGCTTTTACATGAACAGAAAGGTGTGCCCAGAGAGAATAAAGCAGAGCCAGAGATTGCAATACTCTGGGGAACAGTGGGCACAGGATGTCCAGAAAAGGAGGCAACCCATGGAGTCAAATCAAGCTGAGGTACGGAGGGTAGTGAGGAATGAAGAAACACTACTGGATTTGACAAGTAGGGTGTTGCAGGTGGCAAATCAAAGGAGGGGAAGACAGAAGCTGGATTTCCAGAATTTATGAATAAGGGGCCAATAAGAAAGTGGAAACAGCGTGAAGACTACTCTATAAAGAAGATATACAATGGAATAAAGAAGAAGGAGGGCCATAGCTAAAGCAGAAGATGTGGAAAGGAAGCTGTGGGCAAGATGGTTCCAGAGCCAGAAACAGGTAATGAAGACAAGGATTATGGAGAAGGTGTGAGGACCTGGTCAAGGCTCTGCAGTCTGAATGAATAATAGGCACAATCTGGGCAGTGCTGGGCAATGGTAGGATGGGAGGAAGCTGCTAGGAGGGCAGGGGTGGGCACTTAGGGGAATTCTCAGAAACAGGTATTGGAAAAACAAGAACACTGCAAGGACAGGAGCCAGGGTCTTGCAAGTAGCGTCCCTGTGCTAATTGAAAAATCTGTGCTTGGTGCCCCAGCTGGGTAGGTAAGTCAAGTAATCTACCCAGGACCACACAGCTAGCCTGGGTTGAACAATGTTATTAACTGAATTGTGTCCCTCCCTCCCAAGTATACCCAAATTCATATGTTGAAGCCCTAATGCCCAATGGGGCCATATTTGGAGAGAGGGCTTTTAGGGAATAACTAAGGTTAAATGAGGTCATAAGGGTGGGGCCCTGAACTGATGGGATCCGTGTGCTTATAAGAAGAGGAAAGGAAACCAGATCTGTGTGTGTGTGTGTGTGTGTGTGTGTGTGTCTGTGTGTGTGCGTGTGCGTGTGTGTGTGTGCGTGCGCACGCACGCACATGTACATGTTTGTGCACAGAGGAAAGGCAATGTGAGGACAGAACCAGAAGAAAGACGTCTACAAACTGAAAGAGCACTCTCCCAGAGACCAACCCTACTGGCACCTTGACCTTGGAACTCTAGCCTCCAGAACTGCAGTAAAATAAAAGTCTGTGGCTTAAGCCACCCAGTCTGGTATTTTATTATGACAGCCCTAGCTGACTAATACAAATAGTGCTCCCCTCCAAATTCATGTCCAACTGAAACTTTAAAATGTAACCTATTTGGAAATAAGTTTTTTGCAGATGTGATTAGTTATGTTACAATGAGGTCATACTGGACTAGGTTGGACGTTGTGGCCAATGCCTAGTGTCCTTATAAAAAGTCCATGTGAAGACACAGAGAGACACAGGGACAACGCCATGTGAAGACAGAAACAGAGATGGCTGATGCAGCTGCATTCCAACAAATGCCCAAGATCACCAGCAACCACCACAAGCTACGAAGAGGCAAAGATGAAATCTTCCCTAGAGCGCTTAGAGGGAGCGTGGCCTGCTTACACCTTAATCTCAGAATTCTGGCCTCCAGACCTAGGAGAGAATCCTTTCCTGTTGGTTTAAGCCAGCCCCACCCTCTTTTGTGGTCATTTGTTCCAGCAGCCACACGAGTCTAATCCAGTGGTAGAGCTCCAAGCTCTTCCTGTTCTTCCTACTATCCCACACTCCTCCCCAGCTAAAACTGATCTCCATTTCTGAATTCAGAGGCTATCGTAAGATTTTTTCTTCCAATTAGATTTTTTTAATGTTAAATGTAATGTTTTTAAAAAGCTCATGGGATCAATTTGAACGATCCAGAAGAATGAGAAATGAAACATAAAAACCTTCCTTCTTACCAGTCCTGCGTTCACAATGCCCCTTCCCAGAAGGGGTCCTTGTTAGCATCCCCTGGACATCCTTCTAGGTACTGTGCAAGCACTAGCATGGGTACAATTCCTTTTCTTATGCACTGAAATCCTACTATAAACACTACTCAGTAACTTGTTTCTTTTCGTCTAAGCATTTATGTTTGCTGTCTGTCCTTGGCCATCCAGGAGAAAGCTGCCCCAAGAAAATGTTCCTCAAGGGGCACCTCCAAGGATAGACTCTGGAGTCACACGATGTGAGTTCAAATCCTGGCCCCATCACTTGCGAGCTGAGTGATTCCGGGCAAGTGATTGAATGTCTCCTTCCAGTTTGCTCATCTATAAAGTGGACCAACCGCATACAGTGAGTTAATGTATACAAAGCACTTGGAACAGTGCCTCGTGCAGGGCCGATGGTAGATACCTAATTTTGGTCACAATATTCATAGTGTTCTCAAACATGAGGGTACCACCATTTGTATCTAGATGGACAGTTACGCAGCTTCCAGCTTCCCACTAGTCCACGCATCACTTCAATGAAGATCCTTGTGTGTGCCCCATTGCATGAATGTCTAGGAGATAAATTCATGGGATCGAGTTGGCTGTGCCAGTTTTCTCTGCCACCAACAGTGAATGGTTGAGACCATCTCCCCACATCCACTCCAAAACCAAGCTCCCATAAAATATTTTAAAATTGTAATTAGTAGTACTCTAAGTATTGTGGTATATATTATGATGTGGTAAGCAGTGTTCTTCCTTTCTTTTGCTAAATATCTACCATTATTGGTTTATAAATATATTTCACAGTTGTTTATAAACAGGAAGGTGCCAACTGCCTCAGAGTTCCCTCTTTCATGATTGGTTTTCACAAGCCATTCAGTGGTGGGTCAAAGACCATCATGAGAGCATCTGGCCACAGCTGGTGCGAGGGATGCGTGAGCCCAGAAGAGCCTGCCCTGGTGCAGTGTATATCGGGGTGGAAAATACCTGCACTCCCTTCAGACGAGAAGAACTGACTCAAAGCCTGTCATGCTTGGTATTAGGCTAATGGACCTCATTCTATTTTGGCGATGCACCCCACTGTCTGAACTCTTGTTTAATTTGCAATGGGGGGTCATATGCACATGGGGTGGCTTGCCAGGGGTCAGTCAACATGTCAGGAGAAGGACAAAGTTCATGCGCTATGGAGCAGCTTCCTGCCTTCCTGTTTTAATTATCATTTAAGCGCTCAGTTCCAGCAGCAAAGAGAATGAACAACCAAATTAGCCGTTTGTCATCTTTAACACTCCTAATGGATGACCCTTGATAAGATGGGGAAAACAACCTTTGTAAAATGGCAATTAAGACTCTTCTTATGAAAGCAGTGAGAGAGTAGTTGTTGGGTTTGTTTGGAGCTGTTTGGTTTCGTTCCCCTTCCTCTGCACTAGAAGGAAGAAAAAATAAATAAGTAAATCAATTTAGAAAAATACAAAATATTCATAGAATTAATAAGCTCTTTTCTTTAAAAATAAAAAAAAAGACTGCATTTTTGGTGTTCACTTAACCACCCTTCCACTGCACATTCTGTTCCCGGCTCTTATCCCATTCTTAGGGTTACTGTTCCCTCCATGCCTCCTTTATCTGCCAAGCTCAGGAAAACTCCTCCAGGCGAGGGACCTTGCTTGATTCTTCCCTGGGTTTCTAGCCCCCGGCACAGGGTCGGGAGCACTGCAGAGGCTTGGGATGCGTGTATTGACGCAGACTCTGGGTCAGCAAGCTACGCAGGGGGCTGGCTCCACTTACTGGACCAGGGAAAGTGGGAACCATCTGGAAGCTGCAATGCTCCTACTCAAATTTTGCAGAATGAAATTGTCACTTAATGAAAGGCTCAGTAGCTCGCCTCCTTTCCCTAGGTATTGTGGGCGTTCAAAGAGTGATGAAGTTTTTTGTTTTGTTTCGTTTTGTTTTGTTTTTTAAAGTGATGGAGACATTGCATTTCCCAAAACTACAGGGTAGCAAAATATTTGACAATCTAAGTGATTAGGTAGAGTCTGTGAAGCTGCACTGAGGGCACGGCCACTTCAACTTCTGCGTCCTTTAAAATTAAAGATACACACACACTTGCAGATCAAGCAGAGTTTGCTTAATTACACACACACAAACTTGGAGGAATTAAAAAGAAAACAAGTGAGTCTTGTTTTTCTATATGCTTATCAGACAGAGCCTTACAGCAATGAGAGGTTCTAAAAGAAAATATTGGCTTCACTTGTGGAGGGAATATGACATCTGGGGCAGTCCCCAGGGCTGCTTGGATTACAGACATTCACTGAATAAGAACGAGAACTCCATGCTCCTTCCTCCCCTTTAATTATAGAGCAAGGTAGGGAGTGGGGAGATTGTCCCTCTTGCTCTCTGAAAAAGACTTGCAAACAAGCCGAATCGTCTGAACAGGTAAAGGCCCTGGAACGAGTCACTGCCCTGTGGGAGTGGTGAGCAGACGTTCCGAGTTTTCTGACTTGGGAATGAGCTGATTTGAAAGTCATATCAAACGCAATTGTGGTTGCTTCCATATTGACTGACTCATCGGTGCTGATGAGAATATAATGACACAGTCACGACTAGCTGAGCCATGCACCGCCAGCACTCTCCCCAAAGGATGGAGGGGACTGCGGGGTAAAGACTCTCTTTGAGGCATTTAAAATCCTCTACTCTCCTCCCCCCCCAATCCTATCCCACTCATCAGAGGAAATTTTGTTTGTCTTCCATAATACAGTCATTCCTGCATGTCAAGGGTTCCAAAAATGGTTTCTATGTTCACATTTTTTAGCGAAAAATATCCAAGAAAAGCAGAGGTTCTCAGTCCACGGGCCACAAACTGCTTAGCAGCCGTGGACCCCTTGAATGGGGTAACACGTTTGGGGCATATGTGCGATTTTCTAATCTTTAACAGAGTCAGTGCTTAACAGTCAAGGCTTAAAGTGATCTGCGAAGGTGCCTGAGGGACTGGTGGTCTATTGCCATGGTCAGAACCCCGAGGAGGATGCGATGGGAGGAGGTGGGTGTTGGCAATGAAGGTTAGTCACACCTGAGCAGCCCCCAGTCTACATCTAGGTACCCAGAAGACACAAGTGAAAAATAACTGAATAAGCCCACTGGTTGAACAGCAGCACCCCCAGTGCACAGCGTGTGTGGCCGAGAGCAATTCTTCAGCAAGCAATCAGGGTGGCTGGCTAGCGATGCTGCCACCCAGGAAAAGTACTGGTATCCAGCCGGCACCGGCAGTGATTCATCACAAAGAAACCAATTATGCCTGCCTGCTACCAACCTCCCAGGGACGCAAATATCTGAGGACACGGTGCTGCATATTGGAGTGGGGAAACCGCTAGACCCAAGTCAGAACTCTGCAACTCAACTCCTGGCTTTTCTGCTAACTAGCTCTGTGACCCTAAGCAAGTCATTTCACCCCTAAGGGCCTTTATGTGTTCTAACAGGAAAGTTTCAGTTATGTAAGAGGCATGAATTCTGGAGCTCTGCTCTACAGCATCATGCCTACAGTCAACTATACAATTGTTAAGTTGTATATTAAGCTGTTAAGTTATCTATTTGTCAAGAGGGCAAATCTCAAGTTAAAAGCCAAAAAACAAAGGACACGAGGAAACTCTGGGAGATGCTGGGTGTGTTTATCACCTTGACTGTGGAGATGGTATCATGAGTGCGCATTTCCAAGCTCATCAGATTGTGCATATGAAGTATGAGCAGTTCTCTGTGTATCAATTATACCTCAATAAAGCTTTAAAAAAAAAAAAAGAAAGGAGATTGGGGCGGGGAGCACTTAGCAGATGCCCTTTGGGTTTCTTATTCTAATATCTATTCATTCCCTTATTTTTTCCCTTTATTTAATAAGAATTTATTGAGTCCCTGCAACATGCCACGGACCAGGGGCCCAAGATTCTTTTTACTAGCTCCATGCTCAGGCTGAATTTAGAGAGTCAGTTTTTACCCTTACCCTCTTCCAGACCTCTCCTTTCCAGACAGGAGAGGTCCAAGTTAGGGCTAACCTCTTGCACAGAAAAACTTCTCAGAGGTCACAATTGCTCCCCAGAGCAGCTTTGTAGCAGTGGAATTGATGAAGAATCCATGTCTCAGGAGGGCAGGGTACAGCTCAGCGGTAGAGCACATGCTTAGCACAAAGTCCTGGGTTTAATCCTCTAAAAATAAATAAATAAACCTAATTACCTCCCCCCACAAAAAAAGCCTAAAGTAAAAATAAATTAAAATAAACACTCTATTCAAAAAAACAAAAGAGTCCGTCTATCTGTTTTTATATCTGTACATGAAGAGGAATTCCCAGGGACCCAGACCTCCTTCTCCAGTGACTACTAGCTGTAAGGGCAAACGTAGGGTAGCCCTGGTGCTAGGCGTCATCCTGGGAGGCTGAAAGTGAGGGCAGGAGAGGAAAGTTAGCTTAGAGTGATATATATGGTACCTTGGGGATGGGGAACAGGCCACTTAGGGCCCTGTATCAGCAGGATCCCTAGCTGTCCCCGAAGAACTCAAGCAAGGCTGCATCACAGAGAGCTGGTGAGGAATGACACAGTGAGGAAGAGCTGGTCATTCTTGGTGCGGGAGCGCCGCCTAGTGTCCAGAAGAGACCTTGACAACATCGAAGAACTGAGCCCGCAGGAAGCCAACAGCCTCAGGAATCTCACAAGATTCTGCTTGCTAGTTCTCCTTGATTCTAGCCAGATTTTCCCTCCAAGCATGGATACTTGTACATAATACAGTACAGCTGATCATGCGGTGGATTTGTGGATTTCCCAGAGTTATGGGCCGAGGTCTGGGTCTAAAGCCTGAAGAAGCGGGACCAACAACAGACATCACCCATCAGCCAAACCTATGCCCTAGAAATATGACCACTGCTCAGGGTGTGTAGGTGTGCACACGTGGGTGGGTTCACACACCCACATACACACACAGGCATGCCATTTTCCTCCTAATCTATTAAATTTTTATTTTATATATATATATATAGAAATTGGTTTATACTTATTTCTGAAAGTTTGGAAAATATAGAAAGGGAAATCTTCTGGCCATGAAGGAGTAACAGAATCTGGAATTACTCATGCATAATAAGGAGCTAGAAGCTGACCAAATATATACGTAACTAATTCTTACATTAGACAAGAGGCATCATATAACTATGATATTACAGGGAAGGAAATAAATGAGCTGAGCCTAAAACACAGAGAAGGGAGGAGGGACCCAAGCAGAGCAAAGAACGTTCCCTGAGTTGAAGAGTTGGAGGTCAGAGTTGAGGAGGCTGAGGCAGCAAGAATGTGTAGGGCAGAGCACCAGAGATGAGGGAACTGCATGGAGGAAGAGGTCCAACAATCTGAGAAGGGCTTTCCTTGAGTCTTTACTGAGTAATGGACTGAGCCAAGAACAACTTGGAAGTTTTAAGCAGAACTATTTCCAGAGCTCTCACAAGACTGGGAGATGTTCAAAAAGAGCAGGGGATCCCCAGTGATCATCTAGAGCATTTGGTGGAAACTTCAGAGAGATCACACCTTGTCACAGATCTGAGATATCCCTGGAGTAAAGGCTTCTTAAATTCTAAAGAATTTTTCCTTACCATTTCTTCTAATTGTAGAGCCTTGTTTATAGATGGTGTGTGTCCAAAGATACTATAGGCAACCATTTAACCAAATGTTTTACAATTGCATCAAATTGTCACCATTTTCCCTGCCTGCAGTGGTGTGGTCCATCATACCTCCTCCACTCATCCAACTCTACATCTTAGCTCTGTTCCTTGAAGCATCCCACTTCTGGTGCTGCATTCCACATTAATCAGGATTCTTATACAAAAGCCCTGGAAGCTGTCTCTTCTTTAATACAAGAAAAAAATCATTTAGCTTGCTTCTATGTTTTGGTTATTGTATAGAGTGCTGCTACGAACATTGGGGTGCATGTGTCTTTTTGAATTAAAGTTTTCTCCAGGTATATGCCCAGGAGTGGGATTGCTGGATCACATGGCAAATCTATTTTCAGTTTTTTAAGGAACCTCTATACTGTCCTCCATAACGGCTGTACAGAAAAAAAAATACAAATTTTATTTGCAAACCAGAAATAGACTCATGGACATAGAAAACAAACTGATTACCAGGAGGAAGGGCGAGGGGAGGGATATATTAGGAATTTGGCATTAACAGACACACATTACCATATGTAAAACAAATAAACAACAAGGACCTACTCTATAGCACAGGGAACTATGTTCAATATCTTGTAATGAGCCATAATGGAAAAGAAACTAAAAATATATATATATATATGTATATGTATAACTGAATGGCTTTGCTGTACACTTAAAACTAATACTGTAAATTGACTACACTTCAGTAAAAAAATAAGAATTTTGAAAAGTCATTTAGCAAAAGGATATTTGGTAAATCATCAAGTCACTGGAGGCACTGAAGAACCAGATGCAAACTATGAGGCCAGAAAGAATGAATCAAATCATACCACAGAGCTTCTGGTGATGACCCTACTGCAGTCACCACTGAGCACTAGGGTCCCAAACTGTTGGCAGTGGATACTGGACACCATCACTAACATTCCTGCTCCTGCTGCCCCTAGAAACTTGGTCTTGCTGCAACCACCACCATCAGATGGAGAGTTCTCTGCTGCCCCAATTCTTTAGGTTACTAATGCCAGGTTCAAAGACCCTAAAGGGGGCCTCTGATTGGCTGAGCCTAGGTTGTGTGCCCCATAATAGCTGCAATACTAAGATATGTGATATTTTCATATTCTGTAGTGGGAGGTGGGCTTTGCCTTCTACACCAAGAATCACGAGGCAAGGAATTCCCCCAAGCACCATAAGAGGTTCAGATGCTGGGTGATACTCCAAGATAAAAAAAAAATCTACTTCACAATTATGACTTCAGCCGCCCTTTGGCACATAGTAGACAGTTGATGATTATTTCTTGGTGGAATGATTGAAAAGCATAGAATGAAAGTGACTAACATGAGTCTACAGAAGGTGGTCAGGTGAATGAAAGGGGGCTTGAATGGTATCCTCTCCAATACAGGATACAAAACAGGATCCAGGTGTGGCAGTGTGTAGAGGTAGAGAGCTCACGGCTGGGCAAGGCAACTGTGGCTGGAAGATCTATGGTACCAGCGTGGGAATAAAATGGACCATTTCTGAGCAACATAGTGGTGGGGATTGGGGAGGGGGATTCACTGGTCTAGATGAAGCCCTGAGAGGCACAATCCCTTAGATGTATAGGACTTTCTAATTCCTATACATCTAAGGGTAGTATTGCCCCAAATCACACAGACAGGTTCTTGCCCTTTGCACCTTTGAACAAGAGTCAGAATTAATGGTACATGGGATTGAGAGTATCGTGTCATATGTGGGGCCAGCTCACCAGTCCTTGGGGCCCTGTAGCTACATCTGAGGATCTTCCAAGAACTCCAGTGAGAGGGAGGTGAGGCAGTTTAGGACATTAGCTCTGTGCCTGAGTGCAGCTTCTTTCCCCCACCAGGGAAGTAGGGATGTTGACTGCTCAACTCCCTTGGGGCAAATTAGTTATTAGAACCAACAGAGCATGGAAATGAGGGCTGAGGCTCCTGAAAATGAGACATTGTTGGTTGGCCTGGGACCTCCCAGTTTGAGACAGCCATCCTGTAATGATGCCTGGGCTGGAGAGAGGCCACCCAGGCTCTCTACCTCCAGGCTTTCAAACATGAATTTCCTGCCTGTCAGCAGATGGAACTGCTAACGGCAATTCTGAAGTTTGGAAACCATGGGTCCAAAAGTCAGGTTAAAGAATAAATCAGGTTGCCATCCAAATATAAAACCAATCAAGAAATCAAGAATGATGGCATGTATTCTAATCACTGGAAGACAACTCAGGTATTCCATGCAACCAATAACTTCAGTGCCACTTCTGCAAAGTGAGTGTGATTGTTAATTTCATGTATCAATCTCACTGGGCAACATGACACCCAGAGACCTGGTGGGACATGATTTCTGAGTGCGTGCATCCATGAGAATGTTTCCAGAAGAGATTAGCCTTTGAATGGGTGGAATGAGGGAAGCAGGTTACACTCCTCAATATGGGTGGGCTGCATCCAATCCAGTAAGTGCCTGTCTAGAACAAGAAGGTAGAGGAAGGGTGAATTTGCTCTCTGCCCAACTGTTTGAGCTGAGACATCCATATTCTGCCCTCAGTCTCCTGGTTCTCAAGCTTTCAACCAGCTTTCCTGGGGCTCCAGCTGACAGACAGCAGGTCATGGGACTTGTCAGCCTCCAGGACTGGGAAATATAAACTTCTGTTGTTTAAGTCACCCAGTCAATGGTATTCTGTTCCAGCATTTTGAATGGACTAATACAATGGGGATAATAGTTGGACCTAACCTATATTGTCATTGTCAGGATTAAATAAGCTAATGTACAGTATGTACAGTGCCTGGCAGATAGCAGATGATCAATGAATGTTAGCTGTTTTATCAGTAGTATTACATATCTATGAACTTTTACCATAGTTATTGCATAATAGTGTCCCTTTCACCACCAGACAAATATAGTTAATGAGCATATCCAGCCCTGGGCTTGGCCAGTGTATCAGTTGGAGTCCAACCAGGAAAGAAATAGAGAACACACAGTAATTTAAATAATAAAGATTTACTATAAAGAACTATCAACTATTCATAGAGAATTCACTTCTAAGAAGGAATAAAAGAGAGCTTTAAAGATTATTGCAGGACTAAGGGAGAGTACCCAAGGAAGGAAAAAACTTGGGAGGGGTCAGGGACTTCCTCAAGGCTGGAATTCAGACCTCGTTGAAGAGGGTGTGGTTTCAGCCCCCTAAATGTGTGGAGATGGTCACTGGGCTGCAAGCTTTCTACTGGGGTGCCAGCAGGCTGAGACTGGCATGCAGAAAACCGTCTCCTGGATTCCCAATAAATTCTCTGGGAAGCTGCCCAGGAGGAGGTGGTGAACATGCTGGAAAGCCGGCTAGGGCATCTTCAGAACTTGCCAGGAAACTGCCCTTTAGCCAGCGCTGCTGAATTCTCCTGGAAACTAGGCGAGGCTACCACAAAACTCACAGTGAATCCACACATGGGGCGGAGGGGCAGGGGCTGCTAGACTTGCCTCTGAAAAGGTAGATGGGATGAAACTCACCATCCCAGAGCCCTGATATAGGAAGAAGCAAAGTACACCAAAAACAGGAAAAGAAGCCCTTTCGTCTTCCAGGGTCCCTTCAATGCCCTGTACTAGCAAAGTTTAAGATCTTGCCAGCTAGCAAGGGGGAAATATTCCAAGATTACAAGCAAGTGAAGAAGGTTGGATTTTAATCTGAAAGGCAATACATTGACAATTGGCACAGCTAGAGAGGCAGTAACATGTGATGGCTGAGAGTGGAGGCTCTGGAGCTCGACTGCTGGGGTTGAAATTCCAGCTCTGCCACTTACTAGCTGTGTGATCCAACCTTTCTGAGCATCAGTTCCTGCATGCTATAATTCAAGGATGATGGCAGTATCTACCTTGTAAGGTTATTGTCACGATGAAATGAGATAGCGAATATTAATCTGTGCCAATCTATGTTCATCTTTGTGCAAGGTGTCTGGCACCATAGTCAGCATTCAGTGTAAGGCAGTCATCAATATCATGATTGTCACTATATTCTGACTGAGATGGCAATGAAGGCCCCCAGCTGTTCTGTTTTATGAAGACTGCCAGCCTGAGGAGCTTTTTCAAGACATTCAGGTTTCTTTCATAAAATGCACTGACCCCTGATACAGTGTTGGAGAGCTGGATGAGCCTCTGCCTTCCTTGGGGGTCTCATATGTGACAAGACAAGGCTATCCAGTGGTTATTTATAAGTGCACTTTGCCATCTAGGAAGAGTGGCTGTAGCACCTGGAAGAGCCATTGTGCAGAGAGGCTGGGAGAGAAGACAGGACTTGGATAAAATAGAGAGAACGCTGTAGGACATGTGACATGAAGCCCTCTGTGAAATCTTGGGCAAAACCAACCTTGCTCACTAATGCTTTTGATGTGTGTGGCTCCTTTCTGGAGAATGTGCAAAGGAGCTGGGTCTTGTGTTGGGTGAATGCTTGGGTTGCCAGGGTCTAGGTCTGGGGCTCTGAGCAGGAGGGCACAGGACCCGCAGACCAGGTCAGTTGTGTGAGCTTCTCCACAGGGTCATGGTGCCATAGCCATCCTTCTGCCTTCATGACTACAAACGCCTTCTAGTGTCTGAGTGGGGTGCTTCTCTGAAACTAGAAGTCTCACAGAAGGTAGCTGAATTGCAGACTCTCATCAGACATAGTTAAGGGCCCTGGGTAAATGAGGCAAGGCTGACAGTCAGCACCGGTTCCTTGACGTGCAGAAGCCCATGTGCAACGGGCCATGGAGAGGCACACATCTATGGTGCCCTGGTACCTACAACAACAGGTACTTGTATTCACTCTCTATGGCTGTTCTAACAAATTACCATAAAGGTAGTGACTTACAACAACACAAATGTATTCTCTTACAGTTCCAGAGGTCAGAAGTCTAAACTGGGTTAACAGGGGTATGTTCCTTCTGAAGGCTCTCGGGAGAATCCATTTCTTTGCCTTTGCCTTTTCTAGCTTTTAGAAGCTGCCTGCATTCCTTGGCTCAAGGCCCCTTCCTTCATCTTCAAAGCCAACCGTGTACCATCTTCAAATCTCTCCATCTTGCTCTTGTCTCTCTCTCTCTCTCTGACTCTGCTTCCATCATCACATCTTCTCTGACTCTGACCTTCCTGCCTTATATTTACATGGGGTCCATCGGGATAATCCAGGAAATTCTCCCCATCTCAAGATCCTTTTTGCCATCTAAGTCCCTTTTGCCATCTAAGATACCATATATTCACAGGCCTTGGGGATTAGGACATGGACATCTTAGGAGGCCATGATTCAGAGATATTGCTGGTTAGGTTCCAGATCAACACAACAAAGAGAGTATCACAATAAAGTGAGTCACACAAATTTGTTGGTTTCACACTGCATATATAAGTTATGTGTATACTACACTATGGTCTATTAAGTGTGCAGTAGCATCATGTCTAGGAAAACAATGTCCACACTTCTATTTAAAATACTTTATTGCTAAAAAATTTAAAATACTTTATAGCATCATCTGACAATGCAGGATTGCCACAAAGCTTTAATTTGTAAAAAAAAAAACAAAAACAAAAACAAAAACAAAAAAATGCAATGCCTGCAATATGCAATAAAGCAAAGTGCAATAAAATGAGGTCTGCCTGTACTTGTCCTCAAATTCTCCTTATGTGACTTGTTTGCCTGGTTCAGAGGGCATCTAGGTCTGGAACTTGGAGCTTCATCACTAGGGGCTGGACTCCACCCCAAATAGTTCTGCTGAGATTGTAATAGCAGGCACTAGTAGATACCTCCATTTTATAGATGAGGCACCAGGCAGTTGAGTAACTCACTCTGGCTAATGAGAGTCACAGCAAGGACTTGAATATACGTACACCCCTGCCACACCCAGCATTGCTGACCTGATGGGCCAGGTGGGTCCTAGTGGCAGATACAGGGCCCTGTGAGCTGGATGGCCCTGAATGCAATGATTGGCACTGTGAGAAGAAACTTAAGCTGGTGACATATCCACTCTGCTGGACTCAAGTTCCCCAGTCCCTCTGGTGTCAGCAGGAGCCAGGTGGTTTCCCTGGGCATGTGTGAGCAGACACTAGAGGCGCTATCTCTGTGCACTGAGTTCCTTTGGGTCCTCCAGGGCTAGAGGGGTTCAGGGCATAGAAATATTCTCCTGAGGCCCTCCTGGCATGAGCCCTGTAGTGGATTGACTGGTGACCCCTAAAAGTTGTGTCCACCTGGAGCCTGTGAACCTTATTTAGAAAAAGAGTCCTACATGCACCCCAATGTTCACAGCAGCGCTATTTACAATGGCCAAAACATGGAAGCAACCTAAATGTGCATCGACAGATGCCTGGATAAAGAAGATGTGATATATATACAATGGAATACTACTCAGCTGTAAAAAAAAAAAAAAAAAAAAAAACAAGAATGAAATAATACCATTTGCAGCAACATAGATGGACCTGGAGCTTGTAATTCTAAGTGAAGCCAAAAAGAGAAAGAAAAATACCTTATGATATCACTTATATGTGGAATCTAAACAAAAGGACACTGATGAACTTATCTACAAAATAGAAACAGACTCACAGACATAGAGAACAAACTTATGGTTACTAGGGGGTAAAGGGGTGGATAAATCAGCAGTCCAAAATTTGCACCTCTTGGGGAATGATGGAAACGTTAGCTATCTCAATTGTGGTGGTGGTTTCATAGGTGTATACATCTATCAAAATTCATCAGATATTTGACACAACATTGTAAAATGACTATAACTCAATAAAATAATGTTAAAAAAAATTCATCAAATAGTACATCTGAAATATGTGTAGTTTACTGTACAGAAATTATACCACAATAAAGGTGTTAAATATATATATGAGAAATAAACATTTGTCATGTGAATGACAAATGTATATTTCTCTTATAAATCACAATATCACAAGGTGTTAGCTAATGCTGTGTGGTAATCATTTTGCAATATATAAATGCATCAAATCCACAAGTTGTAAAGCTTACACTTGTATGATGTTATGTCAATTATATCTCAATAAATCTAGGGAAAAATGAAAAACAGAATGAAGTAATGCCATTTACAGCAACATGGATAGACTTGGAGATTGTCATACTAAATGAAGTAAGTCAGAGAAAGACAAATATCATATGATATCACTTATAGGTGGAATCTAAAAAAAAAGATACAAATTTTATTTACAAACCAGAAACAGACTCAATGACATAGAAAACAAACTGTGGTTACCATGGGGAAAAGGGAGGGGGAGGGACAGATTAGGAGTTTTGGATTAATAGATACACACTACTATATATAAAATAGATAAATAAGGACCTACTGTATAGCACGGGGAACTATATTCAATACCTTGTAATGAGCTGTAATGGAAAAGAATATGAAAATGTATAAATACATGTATATCTATGTATAACTGAATCGCTTTGCTTCACACCTGAAACTCACATGGTAAATCAACTACACTTCAATAAAAAATAACAAGTAAAAAAAAAAGAAAGAAAAGTGTTTGCCGATGTAATTAAGTTAAGGATCTCAAGGTGAGGTTATCCTGATTGAGGGTGGGGCCTGAATCCAGTAACAAATTTCTTTATAAGAGGAGAGGAGATGGGGGGAAGATGATGTGAAGATGGAGGCAGAGATAGGAGAGCCGCACCTGTAAGTCAAGGAACGGACGCCAAGGATGGCCAGCAAACCACCAGAGGCTGGGAGAGAGGGACAGGCCCCCCTCAGGGCCTCCACAAGGAATCAACTCTGCCAACACCTTGATTTCAGACTTCCAGCTTCCAGAACCAGGAGAGAAGAAATGACTTTTCTTAAGCCTCCCGGTTTGTGGTGCTTTATTACAGCTGCCTCGGAGGGAAGCTCAAAGGCTGAGTTACTGTGTGTGAGCTCACAGGAAGAACCAGAACTTTCATGGCCCTAATGATTCCTTTAGCCTGCTCCTCCCGGAATCTAGGGCAGACCGCCACATGCTCTGCTTTTCGGGTGGCACCAGGGATGGAGGAGCAGCCCTGCTGTGGGAGGAGCCAGGGCTGAGTCCCCCAACAAGGTTCAACTGAGCTCATAAAGCAATCTACCTGGACCGGGCTGGCTGCTGCCTGATTGCCCCAGAAGTGGGGATGTGTCCTGAACCCAGCACAGACCTCAGAAGGGCTGGATTCTCGGGTCTGCCAGAGGCACGTGCCATACGGACCATCAGGGGCACCACTGCACCAGCAGATGTTGAGTGAAAGTGTCTGGGCTTTGATCTGTCCATCCCTGGGTAGCGCTGAGGCCAGAAAGCAACTTTGGGGCTCTGAAAGTGTCGCCCCATCAACTCCCAGGACCAGGTGAGTGAAGCACAGGCTGGCTGGGGAGGCCTTGCAGGGGGTCCTGGGGCTCCAGCTGACCATAAGGGCCTCTGCTGTGTGGAGGTAGGTCAGCCCGAGGGAGACAGCCTGGCACCAGGCCACAAATGCGGGAGAAGGTAGGGCATTGTCAGAATAAAGGCAAGCAGGGCTGAACTGAGGCCTTCTGCGCCTGAGGTGACGTGACTTGGCCGTGGGAAGCCTCGGCAGAGAGGATGCCGAGTGGCATTAGCCAGAGCTCCCCCTTGCGTGCCCACGGCCCCTGGCCTGAGTGTTGGGAGCCATGACAACCAGCGCTTCAGAGCCACACTGGAGGCTCTGCGGTCCTAGAGAATCAGACCTCAGGGACCTGTACCCTGAGCCGGCTTCTCATGGAAATCGGGCCTGGCAGAAGCTGGTGAATATGCCCAGCACCAGGTGACAGAGGACCTTCCCTTCTTTGTAGTCGGAGGCACCAGCAGTGAGACCAGTCCCAGAGCACACCTCATTCCAGGGAGGTGGGCAGTTAGTCCATGTGAGTAACCCAGACCGCCACCCAGAGCCCTGTCACAGAAGCCATCATTTCAAGGGACAGCAGGAGCCTCAGCAGCCTGTGAATCCTATAGTCTGAGAACGCGGAGGCCATTCAGTCACTGGAGGAGACATCTGAAGCGGTACAGCGGGCGAAACGCCAGTGCCTGGCCAAGATGCCAGCCACCCTGGGGCAGCCCCTGAAGGGGCAAAGTCCTGTACTATTTTCCAAATGAGACAGTAGTAAGTCCAGGCTGGGAAGCGAGCACCCTTTATTGTTTCCACCATAGCAGGCCAGCCAGGGCCATTTGATACTGAGAACATGGACCTGGGGACATCCAAGGGCACTAATGTCCCCCAGGATACCAGAACTCAGTCCAAAGGCAGGCCTGGGGAACCCCAAGAACTTCACAACCCAGACCCAGCCCATCAATCCCTAGAACAGCAACACCGCTGACCACATCAAAGACATGCCCCCCTTTCCCAGGTCACAGCACCATGTTGAATAAGCATTTGTCCTTGTCATGATCGCGTACTTCATCCTGGGCACTGGGCCTCTATGTGTTGCAGCCGCCACCCTTCTTGGGCTCAAATCATGACTCTGTCGCTTATTAGCTCTGTGATGCTGAGCAAAGTACTTAACCTCTCTGTGCTTCAGTTTTCTCTTCAGTAAAATGGGGGTAACAGCCTCTATCTCAGGGTCATTGCAAGGAGTGTGTGTATGCACAATGGAATCCCAGAGCACAACCACCACTGCCAGCTCCACCCCCACATCTCCAGGTGGCACAGCAGATCTGCCCGTCTCTCTCACTACGCAAGTTGGTCTGCAGTGGATCTTTGCCTCCTCCACCCACAACAGTATTCCACAGCTGGTGTGGCTTTCCTGAAGCCTGAGTGCCCCTCGCTAATAGGCAACCTATACCTGGAGAAGTTGCAGTACCCTCTGTGAGGAACACCCCTGAGGATCCACTCCACACCTCACAGCCAGGCGGAGCACAGAGATGGATGGTGTGCTCTCGTTCATTCATTCAACAGCATCTGTTAAGTTCAGCTCTTTTATAGTTACTTAGGATTCAGTTGTGAACAAAAGAGGTGGAATCTCTGACCTCATTAAGCTTATCACTAGTTGAGAGAGCCAGGCAATGAAATAAATAAAATAGACAGTATGTCAGATGGCAGGAAGTGCTATGGAGAAAAACAAAAAGCAAAGAAAGGGGGTGTCAGGAAGTTGTCATATTTATAGGATCGTCAGGAAAAGCCCCACTGATGTGACATTTGAGCAAGGCCCTAAAGGGGCTACAAGAGGGAACAATGGGCTTGTCCTCAGAAAGAGGGTTCAAAGTGAAGAGAGCAGCCAGTGCAAAGATCTGATTAAGGAACAGCAAGGAGGCCAGGTACCTGGAACAAAGTGAACGCAAGGGAAAGTGGTACAAGATGTGGTCAGGAAACTAACTGGAAGCCAAATCATATAGGGCTTTGTAGGGTTGCTGGCTTTTACTTGCAGTGTGATGGGGAGACATGGGGAGCTTCTGAGCAGAGCAGTCATGTGATCTGGGTTATGTTTCAACAGGATCGCTCTACCTCCCGTGCTGAGAAGAGACCGAAGGGAATGTTTTCATTAATGTATGTCTTAGTCCATCCGCACTTCTCTAATGATACCACAGGCTGAGGGGCTTATACACAACAGACATTTCTTGCTCACAGTTCTAGAGTCTGGAAGTCCAAGATCAAGGTGCTGGCAGATTTAATGTCTGGGTAGCCACTTCTATCTGAGTGGAGATGTTGAGTAGGCAGTGAGATATAAGACTCTGGACTGGGCTGGAGATACACATTCAGGAGTCAATGGAATATTAATTGTATTTAAAGTCATCAGACTAGGTGAGAACATCTAGGCATGAGTGGGGATAGAAAAGAGAAGTTCAGGTTATGAGCTCTGGCTCACTGTAACATTATGACATGGAGAAGATGAGAAGGAGGTAGCAAAGGAGGCTGAGAAGGCGCTGCCAGTAATAAGGGAAAAAGGAGCAGTGTGATGTTCTGGAAGCAGCCTGCTGGTGTATCTCCCTTCCTCCACCCTCCCCATGGCCACACACACACACACACACTCTTAGGGGTCTGGGCCCCTCCTCTGAACTAAGAGGTAGAAGAACAAGCTAGCCAGAGCTCCACGCTCAGAGATCTGGGTCCCAGCCCACAGGCCCCCTCTAAATTCAGGGACACTAGCCAGCACCCACCACTGAGATATGAGTCCCAACCTCACAGGCTCCTCTTCCAAGCTTAGAGACACCAGCTCCAGCCATCTGCACCACATCCACAGAAGTCCTGGTCCAGGTGCACAGAGCCCCTCTTGTAAGTTTCCAAGTTGTGGTACTTTCCTCTGTTCCCTTAGCCCAGGGGTGGGGGCTTCATCCTGCAGTCACTTCCATGATGCCTTAGTGCTCTCTTTTTAGCCTTTCATTTACCCAGTTAACAGCTTTATCCTAAATCACAATTCTCTGTTCAACTATCTGGCATGGTTTTTGTCTCCTGAATAGATCCTGGCTGATACAAGATCATTTGGAGAGAGATCATTTGGTCAGAGAAGTCCAAGGAAAGGAGAAATCACAGTGTTTGAAGAATCAGGTATGTGGATAATAGAATCACCAAGAATTATGGAAGGAATAATGTGAGAGGGAGTGACAGTCAGTCAGGAACCTACAATTTCCAAGGAATGAAGGAGAATTATCCAGAAGTCTGTGGATGGCTGCCACAAAGAGAGGTAGCCAGTGGTATAGTTGCTGACAGGAGATTTGAAACTGATATCAAGATTGAGAGCCATGGGATATGGAGTTGGTCTGTCGATGTCCTTTGCCTCTAGACTCCATCAGGAGTCCTGGAAACTAGGCGATGCTTTGAACTGTGTCTCACTCCTACCGTGAGAGGTAATCTGGGTCAGAGCTGTGCCTGATCACAGAAGGTCTGAGGAGGGATGCAAGTGTGCCGTTCCTTTTTCCTGGCTTCAAGCAGGAAGAAGCTTGCAAACACCAGACACAGGGGACTATTGCTTTCCATGGCTCTGTGTCCACTGCCAGCCTGTGTGTGCATGGGCAAGCCAGGGCCACTGAAAGGGTAGAGAGGAGGGCAGACCACACCACCTTCCTTATTCCTTCCCAACCATCCCCAGTGATGTGGTTCACAGGAACCACTGGGCCTCCTTGTCTGGCCCAGGGGCATCCCACCCCAGGAGAAGGACCTGTACTTATCATCACAGCATCATGGATGTACCTGGAATAGCTGGATCCAGAAAGTCCTCCTCTGGGCTTCAAACCCATATATTTGCACCTGAGCAAGTGGGAGCCAGGTGGCAACCTCATGAAGTTCCAGAGTGTACTGAGCTCTCCATCTGGAGAGTGGATTTCTGTCCCTTCAGTGGCCCAGGAATGGGGAGCTACTGCCCACCTGCGTGCCTTGGTAACAGGGAAGGTCATCAGCACCCACCATGACAGTCTGCCTGCTGGAGGCTTTCTGGCCACAGAAAAAATTATGCCTCCACATGATCAAGCACCCTGAGTGTTCTTGAGTAGAGAATTCCAGGGTCAGGAAGAGAAGGAGCCATTGTTCTTTGTCCCTTTCCGACCTGGAGTTTATCAGCACCACAAACAGCTCCATCTGGAGCCCCTTTATGGTCCATCCTCCCCATCCATGCCACTTCCCTGATTAAGACCTCTTTGTGACAGCCAGCTGGGTTCACATCAGGAGGCTCTGGGAAAAATCTATTTCCAAGCTCCTTCAAGTCAGAGGGAATCCAGTCCCTGGCCGTTGTAGGACTGAGGTTCCCCTATCCTTGCCGGCTACAGCTGGGGACTGCCCTTAGATCCTGGAGACTGCTTTGTTGTTTTGGGTTTTGGTTTTTTTTTGAGGTATAATTGACATACAACACTGCAGAAGTTTAAGGTATACTGTGTTTGTTTGACACATCTATATATTGCAATATGGTTACTATAGCAGCATCAGCCAGCACCTTTGTCTTGTACATGGTCCCTACATTTCTGAGACATGGGTTGATTAATAGCACAGGCTCTGGGGTCACCTGCCTGGAATCAGAACCAGCTCTGCCGCTTACTAGCTAGGCTACCGAGGGCAGGTCTGGGGCTGCATGTCCTCAGCTGTAAACTTGGGCTAGTAATGGCATCTGCCAACCTCACAGGGCAGTAGTGGGAATCAAATGAAATAATGCACGAATGGCTTTTAGAGTACAATCTGCCCAGTAATTAGTTCTGGCCACTTCACACTGGTACAAGAGTGCCAGCGGTAGAAAACTGAATCCATGCAGAAAAATGGAGTCAGCTACAGGCAGAGGGTAACTTCTCTCATTTGAAATGAGCTCAGAAACTCTCCAGCAAGGTCAATGGAGGCAGCTGTGCAGAGTGGTAAGAGTGGTGAAACCAATTTGCCTGATCTCCTATTTGGATGTCTTGTCTGGTATACAAAGCCTGGGAGATGGTTGGCACTCCAGAAGGTGTCCTGGGTGACCTGGTGTTCCTCCAGATGTGGGGTGGTGTTGTAGGTGTTGCTGAGTACTGTTAATAAAAGCCAGCCTTCCTGTAGTAGGGTGACTGCTTATGGACAACTGTAGGCTATTTGCCCAAAGTCAGTGGTTGGGAAGCATATGATGCAATCACTTGGCCTGTGCTGCACAAAATCCCTAAGGTGTTCGCCAAGGACTCTGCCCTTCTGCTCCATTTGGCATCTGTCTGAGGCGGCAGTGAGCAGGGAGGTAGCAGTGGGCAGAGACACAGTGTTGACCTTGGAAAGCTTTAGGGATTATCCCTCAAAACCGAGCTGGGAACTGAGGCCCTGAGTCTAACTCAGTGGCCTGGGAGATAGCTGACTCCTTTGTTGAGTGTGGCATTTTGTTTATGGGAAAGGGACAGGCTGATAACCTCAAGTGAACCAAGCAGTCTCCCACCAACATTGTTTGAGTGTGCCCACTGCTCCAGATACTCATCGGAACTTGCACTATAAATCTGCATTTGATTCATTCTGCTGGGTATGGAGTCACAGCACATAGATATTTTAATTTGCATTTTTCTGTTGATCAGTCAAGATGAGCCCATTTCATATATTTATTGACTTTTTGATGCCTTCTTTGTAAAGTGTCTCTTTAAGTCTTCTACTCAGTTTTCTATTGGGTTGTCTTTGTCTTATTATTTGTAGACTTTCATTATTCTTTTCTTTACATGACTCCTTTGTCATATCCGTGTATTTCAAGTATCCCCCACTCTGTGGCCTGCATTTTCACTTGTATTTTCTTTTTATGATGCCTTATAACTAACAGAAATTAATTATTTTAATATAGTCCATTTTATGGATTTTTTTCCATCTGGTTAGTGTCTCTTGTGTCCCAGTTAAGAAATCTTTACCTACTGTAAAGTCATGCAGATATTATCTTATTTTATCTACTATAAGATGTATTGGTTTATCTTTCACATTTAGATACTGGAATCAATTTTTGCCTAGCATGTGAGGTGGGGTCTAAATACATTTTTTTCCAATGTGGATATCCAGATGGCCATTTTCCAAAAAGGCCATCCTTTCTCCACTGAATTTCAGTATCATTTTTTTTTATAAACTAAGTGACACGTGTTGGGTCAGTTTCTAGACTCTATTCTGTTCCACTGCTCAGTTTTTGTTTCCTATCCTTTGCCAATAACATATCAACATAATTACTGTGGCTTTACAAATCTTGATATATGGTGACGTAAGTGCCTTTGGCTTTGTTCTTATTCAGAATTATCTAAGCTATTCTCAGCCCTTTGCATTTCCATATAAATTTGATAATCAGATTGTCAATTCACGCACACACATGCACATACAAACACAAACCTTACTTTTTAAAGGAACCTCCATACTATTTTTATTGGAATCACATTGGGTCTGTAGATCAATCTGGGGAGAATTAACATCTTAACAATATTGATCCTTCCAGTCCATGAACATGATATATATCTCCATTTCTCTAGATTGTCTTTAATTCATCAGCAATGTTCTGTCATATTCAGTGTAGAGATCTTGGACATTTTTGTTATATTAAATCCTGTGTAATTGATGGGTTTTGGTTGCTACCATAAATGGTATCACTAACTTTTTTCCTGTTTGTCTGTTGCTAATATATAAAATGACTTTGCTCATTAATTCTAATAGTTTATTGGTAGATTTTTTTAATTATATCTACTCCAGGTTTTAAATTCAAATATTACTAGAGACATTGCATTGGACTAGGAGTTTCTGCTACCTACCATATCACAGTCTGCCCTGTGTAGCTCATAGCATCTATGAGAAGTCCTTTTCGGGTGGAAACTTAGGCTCATGGGAGCTGCCCCTAGGTCTATGTCATGAGCCTGTGATTTTAACCAAATGAAATTTAGAAATAAATAAAACCTTTAGCAAGTGTGTATTACTTGTCAAGTACTGCTCTAGGGGACTACTGTTTTTAGTCCTCTGCATGTATTAACTCATTTAATTTCCTTAATAGCCCTTTGAAGTTGGTTCTTCCATAATCTCATTGTCATAGGAAACTATATTCAATATCTTATAGTAACCTATAATGAAGAATATGAAAATGAATATATGTATGTATATGTATGACTGAAACATTATGCTGTACATTGTAACTGAGTATACTTCAATTTTCTTTAAAAGAGTAAAAAAAATAATAATCTCATTGAACAGATAGGGAAATTGAGAGAGAAGGCAAACAATTTTCCCAAGGTCAGCCAACATGTTAGTGGCTAAGCTTTTCACCATTACACTATCTGGCCACTCTTAGTCTATAGAATTAAATTCTTCAGCCTGGCCCTCTAAACCTGAGGCTCTCTCCACCTCCTCACCCTGAGCTCTGGCTCACCCCCAAGTCATCACGCCATCTGCAGTTGACTAGTGACCCTCACCTCAGGCTACTTCTGTGGATTAAGGATGAGGGAAATCAGGGAAAGCTTCATAGAGATGAGCTGTTCTTTAAAGGTTGAGGAGGATTGGAGTATGTAAACATGAAGTGGGGAACAGTCTCAAAGACATGGAGCAGAAACATAGAGGAATACAGAGTACAGGTTCTCAATCTAGGCCTGGTCTTGGTGGGAAACAAAGTGTTCATATCAGTTATTGTCATTACCAAGATTATTTTTTATCCCTCTCCCACACCATTTCCCCTTTGGTAACCATAAATTTCTTTACTATGTCTATGAGTCTGTTTCTGTTTTGTAAACAAGTTCATTTGTGTCATTTTTTTAGATTCCACATATAAGTGATATCATATATTTGTCTTCCTGTTTCTGACTTACTTCACTTACTATGATAATCTCTAGAACTATCCATGTGGCATTGTTTCATTCTTTTTTATGGCTCAGTAGTAGTCTGTTGTGTGTATATACCACATCTTCTTTATGCAGTCATCTGTTGATGGACATTTAGGCTGCTTCCATGTCTTGGCTATTGAATATAGGGCTGCTATGAACATTGGGGTGTGTGTATCTTTTCAAATTAGAGTTTTCTCTGGATATATGCCCAGGAGTAGGATTGCTGGATCATATGGTGACTCTTTTTTTAGTTTTTTAAGGAACCTCCATACTGTTCTCCATAGTGGCTGCACCAATTTACATTCCTACCAACAGTGTAGGAGGGTTCCTTTTTCTCCACATTCTCTGCAGCATTTATTATTTGTAGACTTTTTAATTATGGTGTGAGGTAGTACTTCATTGTAGCTTTGATTTGCATTTCTCTAATAATTAGCAATATTGAGCATCTTTTCATGTTCATATTGGCCAACTCTATGTCTTCTTTGGAGAAATGTCTATTCAGGTCTTCTTCCAATTCTTTGACTGGGTTGTTTGTTTTTTTGTTATTTAGTTGTATGAGCTGTTTCTACATTTTGGAAATTAAGCCCTCATCAGTCATGTCATTTGCAAATATTTTCTCCCATGCTGTAGGTTGTCTTTTTGTTTTGTTTATGATTTCCTTTGCTGTGCAAAAGCTTATAAATTTTTTATTTAAGTATAATCAGTTTAAAATGTTGTGTCAATTTCTGGTGTACAGTACATTGCTTCAGTCATACATGAATATACAGATATTCATTTTCATATTCTTTAACCTTATGAGTTTGATTAGATCCCATTTGTTTATATTTGCTTTTATTTCTACTGCCTTGGGAGACTGACCTAAGAAAACATTGCTACAATTTATATCAAAGAATGTTTTGCCTATGTTCTCTTCTAGGAGATCTAGGGTATCCTGTCTTATATCTAAGTCTTTAAGCCATTTGAGTTTATTTTTGTGTATGGTATGTGGGAGTGTTCTAACTTCATTGATTTACATGTGGCTGTCCAGTTATCGCAACGCCATTTGATGAAGAGACTGTCTTTTCTCTATTGTATACCCTTACCTCCTTTGTTGAAGATTAATTGACAGTAAGTCTGTTGGTTTATTTCTCGACTCTCTATTCTGTTCCATTGATCCATATGCCTGTTTTTGTGCAGATGCCACACTGTTTTGATTACTGTAGCTTTACAGTATTGTCTGAAGTCTGAGAGGGTTATGCCCCAAGCTTTGTTGTTTTTCCTCATTACCAATGTTATTTTTGTTTTTTGTGCTTTCAGCAGAACATCCATATATATTGCCATCAATACTAGAGTCATTTGAAAATGCCCTATCTTTGTATTGTTTAGTTACAGCAAAGGTCACAGTTCTTCCACAGTATTATTACAGACTTCAATTACTAATGGAAGTATTTTAGTGTATTTGTGTTGCAGAACTATGGAAATACAATTTGCTACAACTTCCTTCTATCCATTGTAATTAGGTGTGGTCTCAAACTTCCCATAAATTAGCAATATCACAACAGAATATTTGTAAACTTATCAATGTGTTCTCAGAAAAAGTAAGTTTTTAGTTTCTTTGCTTGGGACAAACGGCCTTCAAGAGAATGATTGGGGATAGGGCTGAGGTTGTCAGAGGATAGGAAAGATCAAGAACTACTGCCTAAAGAAGCAGTGAGACGACATCAAAAGCACAAGCAATAAAAGAAAAAAGAAAGAAGTTGGACTTCCTCAAAATGACAACTTCTGTGCATCAAAGGACACTATCAAGAAAGTGAAAAGACAGCCCACAGACTAAGAGAAAACAATTGCAAATCATATATCTGATAAGAGTCTAGTATCCATATTACGTAAAGAACTCTTACAGCTCAACCATAAAAAAGCAAATAAGCCAATTAAAAATTGGGCAATAGATCTGAATAGATGTTTCTCCAGAGGGAATACCCAAATGGCCAATAAGCACATGAAACCATGCTCAACATCACTAGTCATCAGGAAAATGCAAATTAAAGCCACAGGGAGATTCCAGTTCACACCAACTATGGTGGCTATAATTTTTTTAAATGGATAGTAACAAGTGCTGATAAAGATGTAGAGAAACTGGAACTCTTGTACATTGCTGGTAGGAAAGTAAAATGGTGCAGCCACTGTGGAAAAGAGTTTGGAAGTTCCTTTAAAACTTAAACATATAATGTTACCATATGACCCAACAATTCCACCTCTAGGTATATACCCAAGAGAAATGAAAACATGCTCACACAAAAACTTGTACACAAATATTCATAGGATGATTATTTATAATATTCCCCAAGTGAAAACAATCCAGATGTTCATCAGTAGATAGATGAATAAACAAAATGGTCTTGCCATAGAATGGAATATTATTCAGCCATTAAAAAGAACGAAGTAATAATGCACGCTACAACATGGATGAACCTTCAAAAACGTACTAAGTAAAAGAAACCAGACACAAAAGGCCAGATATTATATGATTCCATTGATATGAAATCTTCAGAAAAGGCAAATCCATAGAGATAGAAAACAGATTAGTGGTTGCCAATGGCTGGGGGTTGGGAGGAATGGTGGGGTGATTGCTAAGAGGGAACAGTTTCTTTTGGAGGTGATGAAATGTTCTAAAATTGATTGTGGTGATAGCTGCACAACTATGTGTATACTTAAAAAATAAAGTGTACTGGATTGTACAGTTTAAAAGAGTGAATTTTATAGTATGTAAATTGTATCTCATAAGCTGTTATTAAAAAATACAGTTGGTGGGTTGGGTATAGCTCTTCTGGTAGAGCACGTGCTTAGCATGCACAAGGTCCTGGGTTCAATCCCAAGTACCTCCTCTAAAAATAAATAAATAAATAAATAAATAAATAAATAAATAAATAAACCTAATCCCCCCACCAAAAAAAAAAAAATGCAGTCAGAGATGCAACCTGAGTTGCAGATTGGTTTCCATGGAATATTATCATCATGTTATCATCAAACTGACTGAGCCCTGCTCTTCCTCCTAGCCTTCGCTAGGTGAGCTAGGCCCCTTCCCCTGGTGCCTTTTCCCCATTGTTTGCCAAGTGCCCACTACTGTGCTCTCACCTGCTACAAGGATCCCATCCTGCCCTGTCCCCTCACGATATTGGAGAAATTTCTGCTTTCTGCTTGTTTGCTCCCCTGTTTGATCACCACAACCAATGAGGAAGAGAAGTCCATCACTACCAGTTGTAGGGATATCTCTAGATATTTGCTCTCAGAGTCTGTTGGTTTAGGAGTTTCTCATTCTTCAATTTATTACCCCCTTATCAGCAGCTCTAGCTACAAGGGCCTTCATTATATCCTAACTGCCAGTGCCAATTGCCCTTATTTTTTATATGAAAAATCCATTTGTAAACGCATTTCAGCAGCACCACCATCTCAGCATCATTGCTAATTTAATCTCCCTCCCCTTCTATTAGCGCCGCAGGGGGCTGACCAGAGCAGGAGGCGCTCAGGCTAATCAGATCACTAGTTTGTCTGAATATTATGCTCAGCAGTAACTCAGTGGGATGTCCTGGGTCAGGCCCAGGGCAGATTAAATCTTCCGCCAGCTACCTCTCAGGACCAACCAGGGGAGGGACCTGGAATCAGACAATGAAAGCACGGAACTCCGCCTGCAGGGGCTGATGGTGAAAGGTCTGGGTGACTGTTAGGCAGAGTTGCTGTCACTGAGGGTTCTTTGAGGGTATAATTTGATGAGAAGGAGAATTTCCCAGCAGATGAAACAAGGCCTATCATCTGACCTCTTCACTCCCCACTTCTCAGAACTCCTTAACGCAGTGATCTGTGGCAAATCAGGAGACTGGGGACTTGTGCCAACTTTGTTCCTCATTAACTGTGTGTCTTGGTAAGCTCCTTAACCTCCCGGGGTATCACATTCCTCAACTGGAGGTAAGAATCCCTGCCTTGACCCCTCAGAATTTTGATGAGGGCCAAATAAAATGTTTTAAAAAACTTTAGTGAGCATGTATTATTTGTCAAGCACTGTTCAAAAGGAGTACTGTTTGACATAGTAAACAATCTTATGTTTATTGGGGGAAAGGGGGTGGGAAGGGATAAATTTGGGAGCTTGAGATTTGCAAATGTTAACCACTATATATAAAAATAGATAAACAACAAATTTATTTTGTGTAGCACAGGGAACTGTATTCATTATCTTATAATAACCCTTAATGAAAAAGAATATGAGAACAAATGTATGTCTGTATACGCATGAATCGGACATGATGCTGTACACCAGAAACTGACACATTGTAACTAACTATACTTCAAAAACATTTTTTTAAAAAAAGAGGACTGTTCTTAACCCTTCACATGTATTAATTCATTTACTTGCCTCGATAGCCCTATGAGGTTAAGTACCACCATAATTTTATTGAACAGATAGGGAAACTGAGACAGAGATGGCAGACCTTTCCCAAGTCACACAATGTGTTAGTGGCCAAGTATTTCGCCATTGCACTATTTGGCCACTCCTAGTCAAGCAAATCAAACTCCCCAGCCTGGCTCTCTCAGCTGGAGGTTCTCTTCACCTCCTCATCCTGAGCCCTGGTTCTCACCAGGTAGGAGAGGGGTGAGCATGCTTCTCATTCCAGGGTGCTCTGCTCAGGCCCTTGTTCTGCCATCTGCATGTCAAACCTCCTCTCCAGCCACTCACTCTCCCCACTTGACTCTACCCTCTATGACTCTACCCTCTACTTCCCTCCTGGTTGCTGTTATCTAATGGCCTCCTACTCAGGTCATGGAGACCTAGACTACAGGATCATAGTCTTCCTCCTCCCCCAAGCTAGACCCCTACTTTGGGTGACTTCAGTGTCCAAGAGGACAACCCAGCCATCACCGTACCAGTTCCAGTTCAGTCAGGGAAGCAGAGCCATTATGGGTGTGATGGGAAGTTAGAGCTCACAAAATGATGGGGAGATGCTGGGAAGTGAAGGTCTGGAAGGGAGAGTTGGAAGATCAGAGTAAGAGTTATTAAAGCGTTCCCCTGCAGCACTGGTATGGTGAACAAGTCAGAGCGTACAGGAAAATCTGAAAGGCTAAGGCCATTTAGCTGCTTAAGTCAGCAAAGAAGGCAAGTTTGTGTTGCCTCTGGGTGGCTCTCACTTCTGGAAGGTCCACAACCGAATGTCTGGTAGTGGGCCTGAGGCCCCGGACCACTTCTGGGAAAGAGAGTTGGGTGGAGAACAAAGGAAAGCAAGGACAAACCAGAACCCTCTAGGCTCTGCATCCATCAGTCCCCATATATGACCATGAAGATTTTCAAGGAGCAGTGGGCTCTTCTTCACACATCAGCCTTTTAATCACCAGTGACCCTCCCCTCCACCCCTTTCAGCCACCCCTTCATAGTCACAACCCAAATGTCCTCATCCTCTGAAATTCCTCATGTAGTCATCATGTGATCTGACCACAGCCCCTTAAGTTGTTCTCATTGAGGTCACCAACCACCCCCTTGGCATTCATTCAACAAACATTTTTGGAGTCCCCACTTGGTGTCGGGCACTGTGTTCGATGCTGGGATGCATTAATGAACAAAGACAGATCAGAACCTGCTCTCATGAGCTTCTAGTCTTATGGAGGAGATAGGGTTTGATTCTATGGTCCCAGAAATAGATGAAGAACTGTAATGTAGAAAAGCACGCTGAAGGAGAGGTAAGTACCTGGTGCAATGAAAGAGTAGGCTTGGAGAATTCGTCTGAATCAGGGGGTCAAGAAAGACTTCCCCAAGGAAATGATGGTTGCCCTGAGATGCTACGCTAGAAGTTAACTAGGCGAGGATGAGAGGGAAAGGATTTCCAATAAAGGGAACAATATCTGCAAAGGCCCTGGAGCAAGGGAAACTGGGATGCACCAGGACCCCACTCTGTTGTCACCAAACAATTCCTGTTAAGGTTACCAAGGTCCTCCTTTGTCACCACATCCCTTAGTCAATTTTTTATTGAAGTAGAGTCAGTTTACAATGTTGTGTCTCTCGCTGGTGTACAGCACAATGCTTCAGTCATACATGAACATACATATATTCATTTTCATACTCTTCTTTCACAGTAAGCTACTACAAGATATCGAATATAGTTCCCTATGCTGTACAGTATAACCTTGTTTATCTATTTTATATATACCACTCATTTTTGATCCTTATCATACTTGACTTACACATGGTCCTTCTTGAAACTCCCTTTCCTTGACTTCCCGCGCACAGGACTCACCTGGCTTTCCTCCTCCTGCTCCAACTGCTCCTTTGCAGGCTCTCCCTCTTTTACTCAATCTCTGAACAAAGTTCCTCCAGCTTCAGCCCAAGACCCTCTCCTCTTCCCACTCTTCATCCCAAGCCTTCCCAGTCACAGCCATCCCCATGGTTTTCATGATCCATCTACACAGACGACTTCCAAGCCTATATCTCCAACCCAGAGATCTCCCACAAGCTCCAAATCCATGAACCCACCACTTGATCAATATATCTCCTCTTGGACATCTTAACCGCCTTTCAAATTCAACATGCTCAAATCAAATTCATATCCCCTCCTTACAATGGTGAGTTATTCCACTCAAAATGTCACTTAACATTCTTGTTGAGAAACACTAAAATAAGTTTTGTAGAGACCGTGTTATCTTCCAGGAGAGGGTGGATGGCTAGTTAGCCTCCTCAAGGTAGATGCAGCAACAGGACTGGGGCGGGGAGTGAAGGGGGCTGTTTGGAAAGTACTGGAAGACAGGGAGCTGATGCACAATGTGGCTAAGATGAATTGGGAAGGCAAAGAGCCAGGACAGACTGATGAACTGGCAAGAGGAGGAGAGAAGAGCATGGCCAAAGAGAGTGTTTGGGCCCGCGTGAGGACCTGGGCAGCTGGGGTATAGATGGGAGCCTGGGGAGAGAGGTAAGGGACAGGACCTGGGACATGAGTGACTTTGTAGCCCATGGCCAGGAGTCTGCACTACATCCTGACAGCCACAGAACCCATCGGGTGGGGGGAGATCTTCAAGTCAGATTTGGGCAGGGTGAGTAGGTGCTGACTGTGGGGTGTTCCTGTGGAGATGCCCACCTTACAGTGGAGGGTGTGATTCTCAAGCTTATCAGAAAGGTCGGGGGTAGATGTAGAGACACTGGCTTAGTCTGCAGACAAGTAGTCATTCAAGTCCTGAGTGTGGATGAGCTTGGAGAGGGAGTGTGGGCAGAGAAAGGGCCAGGAGCCCAAAGCAGAGCCCTGAGGGGACAAGGGATTTTGCGCAGGAGAGTTGGAGTGGGCAGGGGTCAGAGGAAAGCCAGGAGAGGTGGTGTCCTGGAAGCTTGTAGAAGAGAACCTGTCAGAAGAGAAGCAACAGGTCAGAGCTGTCAAGAGATCCCAGAAGATGAGAACCTCTTTGAGTCTAGATCCCAGGCCCAGTACCCAGCATTCAGCAATGTCCCTGGTACAGAAGAGGCACTCAAGGTCTATAGAAGGAGGGAGTTGGTGATTCCATGTCTACTTGGTAATAAGCAGCACAGGCAGTAATCCTTCGCAGGCTCGTTTGCCACAGGGCACCCCTCTGTTGTACTATGCTCCTGTCTGTACAAACAACCGGAGTCACTGAAATTAGCGTGCCAGCACCAGTCTGGCCGCCCAATCTTTCTGGCTCCTCCCTAGCCAGCAGGAGTAATCTGCTTTCCAGGCAGACACCCTGGAACCAGGGCCCAGCCCTGGGGTCCTGGGACGGTCCCCGTACAGGGGAATCCTGGAGCTTCTTAGGACATCTGATCCATCCCGTATGTGAGGGCAGACTAGAGGATCCAAGAGTCTTGCGAAGAGCGAAATGGGGTTCCAGACCCATGCACGTCTTGGTCTATGCTCAGGGCTCCCAGGAACTGGTCGGGGGGGCTTCCTTCGAGGAAGGTCCTGCAAAGACTGGAACCCGTGAGGCACAGGGCCCAGGATCAAGGGCTAGTTCGCGTTTGAGGGAGACAGCCACAGCTCTGCAAGGTGGGTGCTATTGCCCCCATTATACAGTCCCGAAAGCGGAGACCTGGACGGGGAAAGTCATTCTGTGACTCTGTGGATGGAAGGAGCCCCAAGAGATGGCCAGGAAGGGGCCGTAGGGAGGAGCAAGCTCCTGACACAGGGAGAGGTGCGCCTTCAGCCCCCACCCCACTGCCTCCCACGGAAGAACCCCGGAGCAAAGGGAAGCGCAGCCTGCAGTGCGCAGACGGACCACAGGGCGGCGGGCGCGGGTTTCTGCCGCCTTGGCTCGGGGCGCGCCCGCCGCGGCGTGTCCGCGGGTCACCTGGACGCAGCCTCTACTTCGGGGGAGGCGCCCAGAGGGCACCGGGCCTTGCTCAAACTCCGCCGCGTCGAGCCCAGGACCGGAAACCCAGCCTGCTGAATACCGAGCGGTCAGGGCCCCTTGGCACAGCTCCGGGTGTCCCCGGTCTGTCTAGTGGACTCAAGGTCCCGCTGCAAAGTTCCCTATCTAGCCTTTCCCTGGTGTCTTGCTGCCACTCCCATCCGAAGCTCCCAAGGCACATGGCTTCTTCCTCGCTCCAAAAAGGCCTTTCTTTCCTCAAACTCCCCTAGGGCACAGCCAGCAGGCTGGGAGGGGAGAGGGGGTGCTGTCTTCCCAGATATCTGCTCAGGGCACTCCAGGGAAGTCCAGTGGAGTCATTTGATGGCGGAGATGAGAGGGCTTCATTGTCCCTCTGTGTCCTGAAGTCTCCCAGAGACTGCCATCCGTAGCAAGCAGGTGCTGACAGGGAAACTGAGGCAGCTAATCAGTTAAAGGGCAATCAGCCTTCCTTCCTACCTGCCTGCCAGGCCCATAATCTGATCCAGGTACCCCCCGGGTCCTTAGACCCAGGTCCCCCCAGACCCCTGAAGGGGTTTCGTGTTTATCCTTTCAATCCTCTGCCTTTCTAAGAAACCCAGAGGACTAGATCACTAGATTTCTCTCGGTCTCTGTCTCTGTCTCTCTTTTCTACATTGGCCTGTTTCCAACCCTTGTCGCCTTCCAATCTGTTTCCAGCATAGCAGCCAGACATTGTATTAAAACACAAGCCAGGTCCCGTCCCTCCTCTTCTCAAAACCTTGCACCAGCTCTCCTGTCAGAGTGAGAGCCCAAGTCCTCACCATGGCCTGCAAGGTCCTAGCTATCTTCTGGCCCCAACCACCAAGCTCACCTCCCCACCTTATCGCCTTCCCCTCCTCTCTGAATCAGTCACGCAGGCCTCTTTGCTGTTCTGTAAACATGCCAGGGACATTCCTGCCCTGGGGCCTTTGCTCTAGCTGTCCCCTCTGCTGGAATGCACTTCCCTGACATCAACTTTGTCCTCTCAGTCTGCTCAAATGTCACTTTATCAGCGCGGGCTCCTCTGACCACTGTCTTTCATACCCATGGCCCCTCCACATCCTCCCCTTCTCTTCTCCCTAGCACTTGCTAAGGTCCGAGATCCTTTCCTCGTTGATGATGCCAGCTGTATGTCTGTCTCTACCTGCTGCTCTGTACACCTCAGGAGGGCAGGGAACTTTGTTTGCATCACCTGTGTATCCCAAGTGGCTAAGCCCGTGAAGAAATAGGGAGAGGAGAGGAGAGGAGAGGAGAGGAGGGGAGGGGAGGGGAGGGGAGGGGAGGGAAGGGAAGGGAAGGGAAGGGAAGGGAAGAGAAGGGAAGAGAAGGGAAGAGAAGGGAAGAGAAGGGAAGAGAAGGGAATGTCCTTAGAAACCCTAAGACGTATACTTTTATGCCCTTACCTTGTGAATGTGGATGTGGGATGGGAGCATCAGAGCTGGTTGAGAGAAGGGTACTCCCAAGGGGCTCACAGCCAGGTCCACAAATGCTTTTAATCACAAACTGCCTCCCATCCTTGTCACAGATAAATGCAGATTCACTCGGAGTGGCAGGGGCAGGGGAAGGGGGTTAATGTTGACCAGAGACTCCAAAAACTGTTCAGGGATCAGAAACATGTCTTTTTGCCAGACAAGCCTGCAAATTCACCACCCTTGCTAAAATTATTTTTCTGGTCTCTGAGGTTTAAAAAAGAAAAGTGAAAAGCATTTTGGACACGTAACCCCAAATTCCTTAGTCAGAACGGCCTGAACTGAAAATGTGATGATGGCCCCACTAGAGGGACTTGCAACCTATCTGACACATTGTTCACTATATCTGGGAAACTGCACCCGGGCAGGACAACTTCATCCTGAGTAACGTCCAAAAGACAGTTTCTAGAGCAATTGACCAGCCTGCATGCAGTGCTTCATCGGGAGCAGATGGGCTCCTTGTTTTTCTCATTACCGTGATTTACTGTCTTCTGAGCTTATTAAAGACAGAGGCATGAGCCCACTTTGGTGTGTGTGTCCTGAGGGGATGGGGGATAGAGGGAGGGAGGAAGAGAGGACCAGACAAGGAGCTTGGGAGATTTCCACTCAGCTCTGGTGGTGTGGGTTCCTGCTGCTGCCACCCACAGCTGCCCTCATCCCTGAGAGCACCCAGTTGGCTGAACCTGGGCTGGGCTGATGGGTTGGTCCACTTCGTGGACTGTTCCTCACCCATCCGACTTCAACACACACACAGCATCTGCTTCCGCCAAATCAGACCTGGCCTCGTTCTGCTACATGACTGACCACCAAGTGAGTAGAGAAAGAGGGTGATGCTCTTCTCAGCTCCACTCAGGATACCGGGAATCAATTTCCTTTGATAGGTTTGTATACTTGAGAATTTCCTGTTCCACCATCACGTCAACCCAGATGCTCTTCCTCAGGGCTTGGGTGGTCTCATGCACACACTCACATATTCACACACATTCTCATTCACACACATTCTCATTCACACAAACATACACACATACATTTGCTCACACAATCACACATACACGAATTTATCCATGCTTGCACCTGGTCACCTACACATATATGTACTCATGCATTCACAAAAACACTCACATACTCACACGCGCATACACACAATCACTCACAGACGTACCCACTCACACACACATTCCCCAGGATGGGAGTTGCCTTGGGCAACATTATTTCCTTGGCACTGTTTCCTCTGCACTGTTCTATGGGATGGGAACTGGGGATGGGAGCGGAGAGAGGGACGAGTTGGAGAAACATCCAGGCTGGCACGTCTTAATCTTTTCTGGCTTATAATCTCCTTTCATAATAACAATACTAATAATAAAACATTCATAATAAATAAAGTTAGATTTCTTCCACTTTAAAAAGTGACGTATACTCTTCATTTTTATGTATATTAGTTATGAAACACAAAGCATGATTTGTCAACACATCCCTTTTAAATGACCTTGAGCATAATTAGCTTGAAGATCAAATGTATATTAAGATGTAGATTACATCCAATCACATGTTACAGGAGCAAATAGATGCAAAACCTGCTTTTGTGACCTAAGGTTTGAGATTCTTTTGTTTTAACTTTAAAAATCATGTAATTATTATTTTTAATTTACAGATCTCATGTCTAAATGATTAGCTAAGAAATGACATTTAAGGCTGCTGGTTGTAAGAACTTTTCTCCAAAAATAATTTGCTAGTCTTTATAAATGAAAAGTAGAATTGGCTGTAATTACCACTATATTTTCTCTTCTTAACATTGTTTTTCTAAGGAATAGAAACTTGTTGGTATGTTTTATAGGAATTTTGGTGAGATGAATATAATTTACATATCTGGTGCAAATTATCCTGGGGTAAATTTGCCAAATTATCATTTTTATTCTCCTCGTTAACTTGTGTTTGAATATCGGGTATTATTTATGCTTATCCGTTGAAGCAATGGCCCTTTAAAGACATAAAGTAAACAATATTTTATTTACATAAGAATAAAAATCAATTTACAGCTGTATAATGAGTCAAGATGAGCATGGTGGATAGCGGTATTTAGCTGAATTATAAACTGATATTAATCATTTGTATGCTAACCCCAACACATGTTCCCTTAATACTCACTGAGATGCTTTCAAACTACTCTAGTTTTAAAGGGGGAAATGCTTACATAATTTTAATGAAGTAACCTTTAATGAAAATTGAACTAGGACTTGTTGTCCTCTTCAAGTCTAGAAAACACATAGCACCCCATCGCTGACCCTAGCTGGGAGTTGTTGCCTGAGGCCGCAGCAGAAAGGCAGGCACCGGAGCAGGAAGACGAGCAAACCTGGCGGTGAGGCCTGCCAGTCCTGCTAATGCCCTACTGTGAGCCTGCGTAGGCTTCTGCTTCTCTTGGCTTCTGTCCTCAGAAGTAAAACAGAAATAATAACAAACACTCTCCCAGTTACATGATCTGTATAATTGTAACCCAAATGTGTTCAGTTTGGAACTATAAGAACTGCAAATTTTGCTGAGGGTTTTGAGTGCTGCCCAGAACTAGCAGGGGTGACACCGTAGCACAGGCCAAGTACCTGGGTGTAGGCAGGGCTAAACAGCCGTCCTGTTCGGGACCCAGGACCCTGACTGCAGCTAGACTAGTTCACAGCAGAGGAGCTCTGCATGGCCCTCTACTAGAATGGGCTTAAAGATGCCCCTGAATTGCCTGTGTGTTTTGTTTCCTTGATCTGCATTCCAAAACCGCCCATCAGGCCCGAGTGGTACTTGAGACCCTTCCTATAAACAACCTAGGGAGCCTTGAGCACCTGTCAGTTCCTCCCTTGTCACTAGAAAAACACTACAACCATATTAAGACAATTTTTAAATGAAAGAAAAATACCCATAACCCTGTATTGTAACAGAGCATTATTTTGCTCCTTCTGAGACCTCCCCACAAGCAACCATATGCGTGTAGTGTTATCGTCATCAGGTACAAAAGATTTTACAACCTGCTTTTGCTCCTCACCAAATTGCATCAGTCATATTTCCGTGTTGCTACCATTTTTGTCACTGTTATTTTTTACAAATAACTTTTGTTCTGACAATGAAAGAAACGCACGTGCATTTCAGGAAAGTGAAAAGCACAGACAAACAAAAAGAAGACAAAAGTCCCCATAACCCACCCCGTGGTCATGTGATGTAAGCCTCCGGTGGAAGCGTCAGTTCCATAAGGTAGCATCAGGATTCTGTCTGCTGCCCTGAAAAGAGACCAGGCGGAGAGCGGGCTTCAGGAAGGAGTGGTGCCAGTGCCGGGGCTGTGCATGCGGGCTGCCTCCGCCCAGGACCGGCAGGAACTGCTGTCTTCCTGCAGAGGCTGCCAAAACCCACATCACTCCTTCAGCCGACAAGGTCTCACCTGATCTGTGTCCATAACCTGTCTGAAGTCACCTCCTCCCACCCCCCTCAGTCCCTCTGCTCTAGGGACACCGGCCTCCTTGCTGCACGTCTAACACCTTAAGCACATTCCTGCCTCAAGGACTTTGCATTTTTTAACATTTTTTATTGAGTTATAGTCATTTTACAATGTTGTGTCAATTTCCAGTGTAGAGCACAATGTTTCAGTTATACATGAGCATGCATACACACATTGAGGCCTTTGCATTTGCTGTCCCCTCCGCCTGTAACTCTCTTCCCCTAGATTTCCAGGAGGCCAGCTCCCCCACCTCCTCCCTGAACAGCACCTCCTCAGACAGAATCTAAAACAGCACCCTTTATCCCTTGCTCCACCTTGATTATCCTTGAGAGCACATACCCCTTGCAGCCATGGTTCCTCCGTGTCAGTGTGTGTGTTTCAAGTCACACCACACTAGAATGTCAGCTCAATGCAAGCAGGGGCTTGGACTCTGGCATTCAGTGCTCTATCCTCGTCTCTGGCAGAGGGCCTAACTGTTGAATGAGCAAACACAGGGACTCCCACCTCAAAAGCCAGATATGAGAAAAGAAGGCACCCACTTTATTCCCATAAGGAAAATAATTTTCTTGTGTTCTCTGATTATAAGTGTATTACATGATCATCATGAACCTTCAGAAAATAGAGCAAAGTGTTCAGAACAAAACAAAAAATTACATTTAATCTGATTTTCCTGAGAAAATCACCCTTGCTATTTGATACATTTCTTCTCTCATTCTCCCTCCCTCTTTCCCTCTCTCTCCCCGCTCCCATACATAGATGGATGGACCGATGGATAGAAGGATGGATAGATAGATGATAGCTAGAGACAGATATTATTGAAATATATACACACACCTCAAAAAATGGAATTCATGCTGTACAAGCTATTTTGTAAGATGACTCTGCACTGAATATCCTTGTAACTCAGTCTTTGCCCACATCCTGAATTATTCCCTAAGGATAAATTACTAGAAGCAGAATTGCTGGGTCAAAGCAAACGAACAGTCCCACAGCTTAAGCTGTAGGCTGACAATTTCCTTCCAGAAAGACAACCGTTTGCTCTCCCCAGTGCTGAAAGGCAGCGTCTCGTACCCCCAGCAACGTGAGCTGTTCTACCTTTTTGAAGATACTTGCCCATTTGATCAGCATTGTTGCTTTCGTTTGCACTTCCCTGTTTATTAGTGAGGAGGAATTCTTTTTCACATCCGTGGGCTGTTTGGAGTTTATTATTTTGATGCTAGTTATCATTCTGGGCACAATTGAGCCAATCCTTACCCCACCCCCACCCGGGTTTTGTGACCCAGCTGCCTCCCAAACTTGCTGAGTGACTCTGGGACAGGGGTTACCTTTACTGAGCCACCATTTCATTGCATGTAAACAGAAGATACCGTAGACCTCACAGCACTGGCATGAGGGTTAATGACATGGTATGTGTAAGGTGTTTATCACTGTATCTGGTGTTTAGTTAAATCCTAGTAAAAGTACAACAAGAAAAAAGTCAGTTGGTGTTGCATTACTCTCAGGAGAAAGGACTTTCTGCTCTGTCCTGAGTTTAATGGGAACGTCTCTAGGGTTTCACAATTAGCTACAATTTGAGCTATTCACTCGGAATTGTTTTTTTTAAATCAGGGCGCTTACGAAATCCCTACTAGGAATATTTGTTCAGTTCCATCAAATATCTCTTTGGCATCTATTGAAATTATCATGTGCTCACTCACCTTTGAACTATTGGCTGATATGATGAATTATAACAGTGAATTTTCTAACATTGTATCAGCCTTACATTTGTGTATTCATTCAGTGAGAAAATATTTATTCAGCATCTACTATGTGCCAGGTATTATTGTAGGTTCTGGAGGTACAACAGTCTGACAGCAAACAAGACAAACCAAGTCTCTGCTCTCACATTCTGGCGGTAGAGAGTCAACAAAGAAACCAATACAGGATGTCCATGCAAAAGGCAGGAGCACGCTTGGCACTGTGTGAGGAATGGCAAGGTGACCTGGGTGGCTAGGAAGCCTTTGGAGAGTATTAAAGGGGAGATCTAATTTATGTATGAAAAGGGTCACCCTGACTGCTGGGTGGGAAATGGGTTGAAAAAGAGCAAGAATGGAAGAACTTGTCCAGGTATGAGTCAATGGGGGACTTTGGCTTGGACCATGGAGGAGCATGTTGGACGTATTTGGATATATTTTGAAGCCCACAAGATTCACTGATGGCTGGGCTGTAGAGCATGGGAGAAACAGCAGATTCACAGGTAGTAGAATGGATTTGCCATATGTTCAAATGAGAAGGACCACACAAAGAGCAGGTTTTGGAGGGAAGATCAGGAGTTTGGTTTGGGACGTGCTAAGTTTAAGATGCCAGTTAGACATGCAGGAGGAGATGTCAAATAGGCATCTGGATACATGCATCCGGAATAATACTTGCTGGATGTGTTTCATTATTTATTTAATATTGTGCTGAATTCTATTTGCTAGCATTTTATTTAGGAATTTTTATTTTACTGGTCTGCACATTTTTTCTTTTCTTTTTGGGCTATCATTTTCAACTTTTCAAACCCAAATTATGGTAAAGACCCTGAGCTAATTGGTCTGGGATGGAGCCCAGAAATCTTCACTTGAAATGCAGTCCCTGGGATTCTGATGCAGGTGGTCCAGGTACCATTATTCAGGAAACAGTGTGCTTTAATGTTTTCAACTTCTCTCAATATTATTCATCCATTTGACTCTCTATTTATCCTTTGATCAATTTTGGTCATTTATATTTTTCCATGAAAGCACCCTTAACATCCAGATTTTCAAAATGTAGCATAGAATTTATACAATAATCTTATAATTTAAAAGAAATCTCTATATTTGGCATTCTGAGTCATATGAACTTAGCCAATGCTTTTTTTTTTTTTGCTGTTATTATTTGCCAGAGTTTAGCCAATTTTATTGTATCTCTTCAAAGAATCAGCTCTTCAATTCAGTTTTCAATTGTCTTCAACTTCAGTAATTTATTTTGTCTGTATTAATTGCTTCTCTTGATTTTCCTCTTTGTTTTCATTATTGCTGATGTTGTCATTATCTCTAACTTCTTGGATTTATTAATCAATCTTTTCTTTTTATTCTTTCTTATTTATTTACAAAAGGGGTTGACTTCTGGGAAAAATGCCAGTATAAGCATGCCTTGACAGAAATCTCCCATTGAAATGAACAAAAAGGCCCAAAGAGAGGAAAAACAATGTTCTCTGGTGAATGTATATGCCAGGCACAATATAACTTGTATGAAGTGAAAGAGGATTCCAAGAGATAACACACAACCCTCCAGCTCCTGGGCGCAGGACAATGAAGATAATTCCAATTGGCCTCAGTAGTTCTCTGTGGTCTGGAATGACAAGCTATAAAAAATGTTACAGGAAGAACAAAAACCATTCCTCTACTTAAGCCCTTTCCTGCACTGAAAATGACCAGGCAGCAGAACAGAAATCTTACTAAGTGTTTCTGATTTTTTTCACTGAAACCAGCTTGTGATGGTGAAGAAAAATTAAAAGAGGTAAGGCTTTGCCACCTAAGACAGGGGATGGGTGGCAGCAGAATTCAAGGCAAGCTACCAACACCAATAAAGAAAAGAACAGACCACAGACAACCAGCAGATGTATCAGGAGGACCAGCAGAAAAACAGAAACAAAAGTAGCGCAATGCATCTGAGAAACGAGTTCAAACCAGTGAGACAAAGTCAATCTAGTAAACAGGGAAGAACGTTCTAAAATATAATTGGTATGCTCTGTGATATTTCAGAGAATATGCAAATATAACACAGGAGCAGACCACTGTGAAAAAAAAAGAGAGAAATACTAGCAAACAAAAAAGAACCTCTAGAAATATTCAACATGATTGACAAAATAAAAATACAAATGAGGTGCCAACTAGCAGATTGGCTGCATAGACATAGTGTAGTACAACTGTAGAGCACCCAAAAAAATCTTGAAAAGAGCTAGAGAAAAAGGACAAACTGCATATAAAGTAATGCAGTAATAGACTTTTCAGCAGCAACTGGGTAACTCAGAAGACAGAGGAATGATATCTGTAAGAATTCAGATTAAATATATGTAAACCTAGAATTGGTATGCAGCAATCATCTTTCCAGAATGAGAATAAAATAAGTAGTTTTACAGATAAATAAAAACTGGGAGGTTAATACAAAAAGATCTTCTTCACAAGAACTTGTAAAGGATGTAATATTACATGAAGAAAAATGAACCTCAGAAAGACAATCTGAGATGTAAGAAGGAACCATGAATAACTAAAACGGTAAATATGCCAATAAATCTAAACAAATACTGTTCATATAAAATAATTATCATAGTGACTCACTAATGAAATTGAAATATACAAAACTGAAATACTGAACAGTAATATATAACATTGCAAAGTAATGATTAGCACTAAAGTACTTTAAAGGTTTTATATTTTTTGTGAGAGGAGTCAAGATATTGTTTCATTTTAGCCTTTAAGTTAAATATAGATGGTAAATGTTCAAGAGTAATCATACATAGAAATGGGTTGCATACAGGGAGGAAAAGGTGAAACTAACTAAGAGGTGGCAAACATATAAAAGATTTGAAAAGCACAAGTAATAAACATGATCTAAGGACATATAGAGAGCTATAAACTCAATAATTAGAGTGTCACATTCTCTCAGAAACACAGGAAACATTTACAAAAATTGGCCATAAAGATAGCCTCATCAAAATTCCAAAGAATAGATATTATAGAGACCACATTCTCTGATCACAACACAGCAAATGAATATGAAAAAAATTAATGAAAATTCATACTTGAAACTTACATTCTTCTAAATAATTCATGGATTAAAGAAGTAAACAGAAAGGGCATTTTATAATTTTTGAAATTGAATGATGAAAGAGACAATCTGGGTGAACATAGCCACTCCAGATAACTTCGTTAGTCCAAGTCCCACAAGCACTCTTTGGGTGCAAGCCCCATCTGGGCCTTCGTACCTTATTTAGACTCAGAAATCACTCCCAAGGAGGTAATGATGGAGCAGGCAGCCATGGGGCCGTACACTGGATCCTCTGCTGAACAGCCCTGCATCAGCAATGCCCCTGAGGCAACCTGCCCTTGACGCACTCCGTCCAGGCTCTTTGGCCAGCTTGACAGAGATGTCTATCATGTTCACCAACACCAGCCGAACTGATGCAGGAAAAACAGATGTGGGGTGTGAGGAGGGCCATGTCCCAAGTCTCCGTCGAGCCCCTGGGATGTGCCCCACCAAGTGTGGGTCCTTGGCTTTGCACAGGAAAGAATTCAAGAGGGAGCCACAGTTGACTAAAGGTAGATTTATTCAGAGAGACATATACTGCATAGAGTGTAGGCTGTTTGAGCAGGCAAGAGAAAAGCCACAAGGTGCGGGTGTTGGGTGCTCAGGTTAAAGTAAAAGTAGGTACACACTCCATAGACAGAGTGCGGGCCGTCATCAAAGAGGAGGGAGCAAGAGAGGCGGCCATGAGGCATGGTGTTGTTAGTTTTTATGGGCTCCATAACTTCATATGCTAACAAGTGGGAGGACCATTCTAAGTACCCTGGGGAAGGGGCTGGGATTCCCAGGAATTTGGCCATTGTCCACTCTTTGACCTTTTATGGTTAGCCTTGGGACTGTCATGGTGCTTGTGCGCATGTTATTCACCATGTTAACATATTACAGTGAGTGTATGATGAAGCTCAAGGTCTACTAGAAGTCAAATCTCCTGCCATCTTGGGCCTCAAGGCCTCCTGGGGCTTGAATCTTCCACCATCTTGGTGTTAATTGCTGTGGCATTCCTTGAGTGGCTGTGCCCTGCCCCCTCCCCTCCTGTCTCAAAATGGTAGGGGTGGAACAAGTGAGATGTAATGGGATCCAGGATATATTTAAAAGATTTGATAGCGGGCTTAGAACAAGAAATTTTTTCAAATGAAAGAACTGTCTGAATCACCAGCAGAAAGCAAGAAAGTGTATCAGTACTATTTCCCAGGCATCTGAGCTTGAAGTGCTGTGTAATGACCTATTAGCAAGAGATTAAGGGATCCCTGAGAGAAAGCCTTGGAATATAATGAATTTGAGTGACTTCTCAGTCTGAACCTAAACTCTCCTACACATGAAGGAATTCCTCCAGAAGAGAGGCCTCGGCCGTACGACATCTGTGGCCAAAGGTTCCAACAGAATTTGGATCTACTGAGCCAACAGAGAATTCACAAAGCTGAATATCCATGTATAAGTAACAAAAGCGGGAAAACCTTCAGAGGAAGCCCAGATATTATTCAACATCAGGCAATTAACACTAGAGAGAAGATCGTTACATGTAATGAATGTAGAAAATCTCTCAGCCAACCCTTAGTTCTCAAAAAGCATCAGAAATTTCAGGGTAGTGAAAAACACAATAAATGTGAGGAAGCTTTCCATATGTGTTCAAACCTGATTGGGCAGCAGATAAACCACACAGGAAAGAAGCCTACTCGTGAATGGTTATGGAAAAGCCTTCAGCTAGTATCCATTTAAATGGAATGAAAAATTCCCACAGGAGTGAGAAAACCTATGAATACAATGAAAGTGGGAAGGCTTTTAGACAGAGCTCAATCTCATGAAACATGTAAGAATTCATTCTGGAGAAAAATCATTTGTGGTTAGTGAACAGGGGGATGATGCCTTCCTGCGGTGTTCATACCTTTTAACACCATAGGTTTCATTCTCTTGATGTTTGAGTGTAACAGGTACAGGAAAGCCTTGAGCCAAAGTGCATATCTGAGGAAACATCAGAAAATTCACCTCAGAAAAAAAACCTCTGTGAATATAATGGCTCTGGAAAACCATTCAACCAGGTCTCAAATCTTATAGTTCACATCGGAAAGAAACACTTTCAATATAACGGTTGTGGGATAGCCTTGAGCTACATATATGTAATAGATGTCAAAAAGCCTTTCATCATAGTTTGATCATCACTCTGTCCTTAGAAATTAACAGATAATCCAGAAACCATCTGAAGATGACATCTGTGGGAACGCTACTACAGTTTAGTCCATCACGGAATTCACTCTGGTTATGTCTTATGAGTTTCATGAATGTTAAAAAGAAAGGAAGGAAGGAAGGAAGGAAGGAAGGAAGAGAGGGAAGGAGGGAGGAAGGGAGGGAAAAGAAAGAAAGAAAGAAAGAAAGAAAGAAAGAAAGAAAGAAAGAAAGAAAGAAAGAAAGAAAGAAAGAAAGAAAGAAAGAAAGGAAGGAAGGAAGGAAGGAAGGAAGGAAGGAAGGAAGGAAGGAAGGAAGGAAGAAAGGAAGAAAGAGAGAAAGGAAGAAAGAGAGAAAGGAAGAAAGAGAGAAAGGAAGAAAAAGAAAGCAAGCAAGCTTCAGCCAGAGTTCAATCCTTATTCAGGATCAAATAATTCATAGTGGACTGAAATGTAGAGTGAAGGTAGAATGGTAAAAACCTTGGTTGGAAGCCCAAATCTTATTCATTATCAGAAAGGTCCTACTGTAGAAAAACCTTATATGGAATAAAGACTTCAGAGTTCAAGGATAACCCACATGGGAGAAGACCATACTAATGGTATGGATGTGAGAAATGTTCGGTCAGTGTGCAGTCCTGACTTGGCATCAATGAATCCTATGAATGTACTAATTGTGGGAAAGCTCTCAGTCAGCAGTCAAAAATACTTAAACATTTACTTATTTGCATCAGATAATGGATTGGTCAGCATGGTGGATATATGAAAACCTTGTCAACAATTTCCTCCTCTAACCCTTCTCTGACAGGTTTAATTGCCTTTCTTCCAGTTACCCAGACTTGAAAACTTTAGGTCTTTTCTTTTTCAGTGAGAATACTGGAGATTTAACCCAGGACCTCGTGCATGCGCTCTACCACTAAGCTATTTCCCTCCCCACAAAACTTTAGGTCTTATTTCATGATTCCTTTAATGTACATGCCTAACCATTCACAAAACCTGTGATTCTACCCCTAAAATGTCTCCTGCCAATCACTGTTGTGACTTAATGTCTCATGTCAGCTCTGCTCTTTTTCAATGTGTAAACAGGGTAATATTTTTGTCAGAAAAAGAATTGTGAAGACTGAATGTTTATAAATAGAGTTGATTGTTGTAATCAAAACAAACCAAAAAAGGTTTTTATAACCCACTAAATGATGTTGAGAACACTACATAGCAAACTTTGTGGGATTCAGTGAAAATGAATAGTTATAAAGTGCTTACCTTAGAAAATAAAAAAAGCTGAAAAATCAATAATGTGAGTGTCCAACTTAAGAAGTTAGAAAAAATAGAATAAACCAAAAGAAAGTGGAAAGAAGGAAAAGTTAACATAAGAACAGAAAAAATGAAAAAAGAAAGAAGACACAGTAGAAAGAATAAACAAAGCCAAAGAGTAAAGGAAGCCAAACAAAACAGACCTCATAAAAAAAAAAAAAAAAAACTGATCAAGAGAAAAGAGCAAGGCAGGAATAATATTATTAATGAAAACAAAGACATAATTACAGACTAGGTAGACATTTAAAATATAGTTCAAGAACGTGTATTCAACAGCTTTATGCCAATAAATTTGAATATTTAGGAGAAATGGACAAATTCTTAGAAAAGATATCACCTATGAAACTGACTTATGAAGAGATAGAAGGCCTGATTTGTCATTCTATTAGTTATCTATTGTCACGATTAAGTTGCATAGCAATCCATGAAAAAAAAAAGAATTAAACAAAAACAGTGGCTTACAACAAGTATTTATTGCCATGCCCAAGAATCTGCAGATCAATTGCAGTTTGACTGCTCTAGGTTGGGCTCATCTAACTGCCTCTGCTTCCAGTTGTGGGTTGGCTGGGCTTAGCTCTGGGCTACAAGTCGCGGTCAGGTATGTTCAATAATCATTTTGATCATTCTGGGGCTAGGCTGAAGGGACAGTGGCTACCTGGGACACGTTTTTCTCACTGAGTCTCACCGGTGCATAAGAAAGAAAGCCCAACATGAAGTAAGCACATTTCAAGCTTCTGTGGCATCACGTCCACTAGAGCCAAGCACATGGCAAGTCCAAAATCAAGGAGCAAAGAAGTATACTTCTCCCATCATTGAGCCATGGCAAGGGTGTGGATGTATAATTCGATTACAAAGGAGTGATTAATCAGGACTAAACATTCAATTTGTCATCATCCTGTAACTATTAAGAAATTGAAGCAGTAGTTTGAAAATCGTCCTGTGAAGAAAATACTAGGCCCAGGGAATTTCTCAGGAATATTCTAGCAGACTTACAAAGAGTAAGTGATTCCACACTTATTCAAACCATTGCAAGACATAGAAAAAAAAAGAAATTATTCCTCAAATCATTCTTTTTATTTACATTTTTTATTGAGTTATAGTCATTTTACAACGTTGTGTCAAACTGCACTGTAGAGCACAACTTTTCAGTTATACATGAACATATATATATTCATTGTCACGTTTTTTTCTCTGTGAGCTACCATAAGATCTTGTGTATATTTCCCTGCGCTATACAGTATAATCTTGTTTATCTATTCTACATTTTGAACTCCCGTCTATCTCTTCCCACCCTCCGCCCCCTTGGCAACCACAAGTTTGTATTCTATGTCTATGAGTCTGTTTCTGTTTTGTATTTATGTTCTTTTTTTTTTTTAGATTCCACATATGAGCGATCTCATGTGGTATTTTTCTTTCTCTTTCTGGCTTACTTCACTTAGAATGACATTCTCCAGGGACATCCATGTTGCTGCAAATGGCATTATGTTGTTGGTTTTTATGGCTGAGTAGTATTCCATTGTATAAATATACCACATCTTCTTTATCCAGTCATCTGTTGATGGACATTCAGGCTGTTTCCGTGTCTTGGCTATTGTAAATAGTGCTGCTATGAACATTGGGGTGCAGGTGTCATCCTGAAGTAGGGTTCCTTCTGGATATATGCCCAGGAGCGGGACTCCTGGGTCATACGGTAAGTCTATTTCTAGTCTTTTGAGGAATCTCCATACTGTCTTCCACAGTGGCTGCACCAAACTGCATTCCCACCAGCAGTGTAGGAGGGTTCCCCTTTCTCCACAGCCTCTCCAGCATTTGTCATTTGTGGACTTTTGAATGATGGCCATTCTGACTGGTGTGAGGTGATACCTTGTTTTAGTTTTGATTTACATTTCTCTGATAATTAGTGATATTGAGCATTTTTAATCATAATAAAAATTTATATGGAACCACAAAAGACCTAGAATTGCCAAAACATTACTGAAGAAAAAGAAAGAGGCTGGAGGAATAACTCTCCCACACTTCAGACAATACTATAGAGCTACAGTCATCAAGACAGCATGGTATTGGTACAAAAACAGACAAATGGACCAATGGAACAGAATAGAGAGCCCAGAAATGAACCCTCAAATATTTGTTCAACTAATCTTCTACAAAGGAGGCAAGAACATACAATGGAATAAAGACAGTCTCTTCAGCAAATGGTGTTGGGAAAACTGGACAGCAGCATGTAAATCAGTGAAGCTAGAACACTCCCTTACACCATACACAAAAATAAACTCAAAATGGATCAAAGACTTAAACATGAGACAAGATACAACAAACCTCCTAGAAGAAAATATAGGCAAAGCATTATCTGACACACATCTCAAAAATGTTCTCCTAGGGCAGTCTACCCAAGCAATAGAAATAAAAGCAAGAATAAAACAATGGGACCTAATAAACTTACACTCTTCTGCACTGCAAAAGAAACCATAAGTAAAACAAAACAACAGCCTACAGAATGGGAGAAAATGTTTGCAAATGATGAAACTGACAAAGGCTTGATCTCCAGAATATATAAGCAGCTCATATGACATAATCAGACATAATCACAACCCAATCCAAAAATGGGCAGAAGACCTAAACAAACAGTTCTCCAAGGAAGAAATACAAATGATCAAATCATTCTTATAAGACTAGTATAACCTTGTTACCAAAACCAAATAAGGACATAATATGAATGAAAATGACAGGCCCATTTTATGTAAAAAATTCTAAACAAAATATTATTTAAAACTAACAGTTTATAAGAAAGATAACATATCTTGACCAATTCAAGTTTGTCCCAAGAATACAGGGATTTTTTTAATGTTAGAATTTTATTCTATTTTATTTTTCCAGTTTTATTGAGATGTAATTGACAAATAGCATTGTGTAAGTATAAAGTGTATAATGTGATGATTTGATACACATTATATATTGTGAAATGATTGCACATTAAGGTTAATTGACACATCCATCATCTCATAGTTACTTCTTGTGTGTTTGTGTGGGGGGTGGTGAACATTTAAGATCTTTGCTTAGCAAATTTCAGCTATACAATACAGTATTGTTAACTGTTCTCACCATCATGTACATTAGATCCCCAGAACTTACTCATCTTAAAAGTGAAACTTTGTACCCTTTGACCAACATCTCCCCAATTTCCCCACGCCTCCAGCCACTAGCAACGATCATTCTACTCTGTTTCTAAGAGTTTGGCTTTTTCATATTCTACATATAAAGAATTTTTCTTTGTCTGACTGACTTATTTCACTTAGCCCTCTAAGTCCATCTATGTTATTAGAAATGGCAAGATTTCCTTCTTTCTCACGGCTGAATAATATTCCATTGTGTATATATATGTGTGTGTGTGTGTGTATATACATATGTATACTTTATTGTCTTTATCTATTCATCCACTGATGGATACTTAGGTTGTTCCCATGTCTTGGCTTTGAATAATGCTACTGTGAGCATAGGGGCACAGATATCTCTTCAACATAGTGATTTGATTTCCTTGGGATATATACCCAGAGGCAGAATTGTTGGATCATATGGCAGTTCTATTCTTCATTTTTTGAGGAGCCTCCATAATATTTTCTATAGTGGCTGCACCAACTTACATTCCCACCAACAGTGCACAAGGGTTCTCTTTTCTCCACATCCTCACCAATATTTGTTATCTCTTGTCTTTTTTGATAACAGCCATTCTAACAGGTGTGAGGTGATGTCACATTGTGGTTTTGATTTGCATTTCTTTGATAATTAGTGGCATTCAGCACCTTTTCATGTACCTGTTGGTCATCTTTGGAAAAGTGTCTATTTAGGTCCTTTGCCCATTTTTAAATAAGATTATTTGGCTTTTTTGTTCTTGAGTTACATGAGTTCCTTATATGTTTTGAATATTAACCCTTTATCAGCTATATGGTTTGCAAATATTTTCTCCCATTCTGTAGGTTGCCTTTTTACTCTATTACTAGTTTCTTTTGTACAAAAGCTTTTTAGATTGATGTAGTCCCACTTGTTTGTTTTTGCTTTTGTTGCTTGTGTTTTTGGTGTCACGTCCAAAAATTCATCACCACAACAAATGTCAGTGAGCTTTTCCCTATGTTTTCTTCTAGGAGTCTTACTGTTTCAGGTTTTACATTTAAGTTAACTTAAGCTGTGAATCCATTTCCAGTTAATTTTTATGAGTGCTATAAGTAGGGGTCCAATTTCATTCTTTGGCATATAAACATCCAGTTTTCCCAACACCATTTATTGAAGAGACTATCCTTTCCGCATTGAATATTCTTGGCTCCCTTGTCAAATATTAGTTCACTGTCTATACATGGGTTTATTTCTGGGCTCCTAATTCTGGTCATTGGTCTGTGAGTATTTTTATGCCAGTATCTTACTGTTTTTAATTATTATAGCTTTGTAAGATGGTTTGAAATGAGGAAGTATGATGCCTCCAGCTTTGTTCTTCTCTCTCAGAATTAATTTGGCTATTTGGAGTCTTTTGTGGTTCCATATGGATTTTAGGATTTTTTTCTATTTCTGTGAAAAGTGCCATTGGAATTTTGATATGGATTGCATTGCATCTATAAGCGACTCTGGGTAGTATGGGCGTTTTAACAATATTAATTTTTCTGATCCATGAACACGGGATACCCTTCCATTTTTGTGTGTGTGTCTTCGTCAACTTCTTTCAGCTGTGTCTTATCGTTTTCAGTGTATGGATCTTTCATTTCTTTGGTTAAATTTACTCTCAGTTATTTTATTGGGTTTGATGCCATTGTAAATAGGATCATTTTCTTTATTTCTTTTTCAGGTAATTCACTGTTGTTGTATAGAAATGCCACTGATTTTTGTATGTTGATTTTATATGCTGCAACCTTACTGAATTTGTTTCTTAGTACTAACAGTTTTCTGGTGGAGTGTTTAGGATTTTCTGTATATAAGGTCATATTATCTTTGGAGACAGTTTTACTTGTTCCTTTCCAATTTTGGTGCCTTTTCTTTCTTTTTCTTGTCTAATTGCTCTGGCTGGCTAGGACTTAGAGTACTATGTTGAATAGGAGTGGTAAGAGTGGGCACCCCTGCATTGTTTCTGATCTTAGAGGAAATTTTCAAGCTTTCACCATTAAGCATCATGTTAGCTGTGGGCTTGTTTTATATGGACTTTATTATGTTGAGGTACATTCCTTCTACACCCAATTTGTTGTTGTTGCTTCGAAAAATTTATCCATTTCTTCTAGATTGTATGATTTGTTGGTTTATAATTGTTCATAGTAGTCTTTTATTATCCTTTGTGTTTTTGTGTCTTTTACAAATACAAATCATTTGTATTTGCAATGTGTCCTCTTTCATTTATAAATTTGAGTCTTTTCTCTTTTTATCTTGGTTTGCCTAGCTAAATGCTTGTCAAGTTTGTTTATCTTTTAAAAAAACAACTGTTATTTTCATCAATATTTTCTATTGTTCTCGTAGTCTTCATTTGATTTGTTTCTGTTATGGTCTTTGTTATTTCCTTCTTTCTGCTAACTTTGGGCTTAGTTTGTTCTTCTTTTTGCTAATAACTTGAGGTATAATGTTAGGTTGTTTATTTGGGAATCTTTCTTTTTTCTTAATGTCAGTGTTTATAGCTATAAACATTCCTCTTAGGACTACTTTTGCTGTATCTCATAAGTCTGGGTATGTTGTATTTCCATTTTCATTTGTCTCAAGATATTTTTTGATTTCCCTTCTGACTTCTTCTTTGATCCCTTGGTCGTTCAGAAATGTGTGGTTTAATTTCTACATATTGGTGAATTTTCCAGTTTTCTTCTTATAACTGATTTCTAGTTTCATATCATTGTGGTTGGAAAAGTTTCCTGATATTATTTAATAGTTCTTGAATTTGTTAAGATTTGTTTTTTGACCTAATATATGATCTGTCCTGGAGAATGTTCCATGTGTGCTTGAAACAAATGTGCATTCTGCTGCTGTTGAATGGAATGTTGTGTATATGTCTGTAAGGTTCACTTGGTCTATAGTGTTTTTTAAATCCGCTGTTTCTTTATTGGCTTTCTGACTGGATGATCTATCCACTATTGAAAATAGGGTCTTAAAGTTCTCTACGGTGAAGTAAGCCAGAAAAAGAAAGAAAAATACCATATGAGATCGCTCATATGTGGAATCTAAAAAGAAAAACAGAAATACAAAACAGAAACAGACTCATAGACATAGAATACAAACTTGTGGTTGCCAAGAGGGCGGGGGATGGGAAGGGACAGACTGGGATTTCAAAACGTAGAACAGATAAACAAGATTATACTGTATAGCACAGGGAAATATATACAAGATCTTATGGTAGCTCACAGCGGGAAAAAAATGTGATAATGAATATATATATATATGTTCATGTATAACTGAAAAATTGGGCTCTACACTGGAATTTGACACAACATTGTAAAATGACTATAACTCATTAAAAATGTTTAAAAAAAAAAAAGAAAGCAGGGTCTTAAAGTTCTCTACAGGGACAATTAAATAGACCAATGGAACTAGGGATATCATAACTGATTCAGACATATATGGGGATTTGCCATATGAAAGAGGGGGCATGACAGATCAGTAGAGAAAAAGGGATTATGTGATAAGTGGAGCTGGAAAAAAATGATTGTCCGTATGAAAAGGTGAAATTTGGTCACTACTTTATACCACGATGAAATGAACTACCTTATACAACAATTAACTCCAGATGGATTAGAATTTGATTACCAAAAGAAAAACATTAAACTTTTAGTTCAAACTAGAGTTCAATATATTTTCAGTTGGAGTGGTGATCCAGTTATAAAAACAAAATGCACACTGGTAGATCATGAGAGGGAAATGGAGACAGGGAATGCGTCGCAGACGTGTTGGAAAGGTGAAAAGGCAAACAAAGGACAATGTAGCAACCCAGAGATTAACAAGTGTAAGAAGCCTTTTCCACCCCTAGAGATGGAGGACAAAAGGGAGGGGATGATACCACTAGAGCTCAGGACCTGGGGTTGCCCAGTAGGAACTGGAATTGTAGCATACAGACTATTCAGTTGGAGCAGAAATAGGCTTGCCTACTAGGAACTATAATTATGGAGGAGACACAGCCACTGCCAGAGATGCCTCCCAAAGCAAAGAGAGAAGAGAGAAAATATCCTGGCTTCTCCCTCCTCCTGCTTTTAAATGTCAGGCCAGTTCTTCCCTCTGGCCAAACTCTTAACTGGCAGCCAGTGGGCATGCAAGCCTGAAGGATGCCAGCCCCTGGTGACTCAGAGCAAAGCAGGGAGAGGGCAGAGAATGAATCTGAGAGCAAACAGGCAAATGGCCAGCACAGGCTTCTTGAATTAGTCACAAGAAGCACTAATTAGAAAAGAAGACAAATTTACAGCATTAAAATACAGGACTTTTGTTCATTAAAAGACACCTTAAAGAAAATGAAAAGAAAAGCTACAAATTAAAAGAAGATATTTGGTAATGCATATGATTGATGAAGGATTGGTATATAAAGGACTGCAAATCAATAAGAAGAAAAAAAAATCTCCAAGTAACTCAACAGGTAAAAAGGCAGAAGACATGAACAGACATTTCACAAAGGAAGAAATACATATGACCAATATCCATACGAGCAGATGCTCAGCCTAATTAGCAAGCAGGGAAATGAAAACCAAAACTACAGTGAGATGCCATTTTACACTCATTCAACCGGCAAAAATTAAGAAGTCTGACAAGTGTTGGAGAGGATGAGGGACATCAGATTATCTTATGGTTTTCTGATGCGAGTGAAAATTGGTACTAGCGCTTAGCCAAAACCATTTGGTCTAATATTGTGAAGTAGGATGTTTGTATCCCCTACAATGTAGCCAGTCTCCTTCTAAGTACAGCAGGAGCCACGTATGAGAATGTTCACAGCAGCACTGCCAGCAATAGCACAAAACAAGAACAGCCTAAGTGACAACAGGAGAATGGACAAATTATGGCATATTATTCAGTACTCACAATGAATGAACTAAAATCTTAAACAATAACACGGGGAAATGTCAGTAACAATGGTGAGTGAAAAAAGCAGCCAAGAAGATTATACATATATAACCCTCTTTTAATAAATGTCAAAAAGAAGTAATTATATATATATATGCATTTTTGGTCATTTTTTTTTGTTTGGTTTGGTTTGGTTTTGTGTGTGTGTGTGTTTTGTAGGGGGGGAATTAGGCTTATTTATTTATTTATTTATTATTATTATTTTTTAAATGGAGGTACTGAGGATTGAACCCTGGACCTCCTACATGCTAAGCATACACTCTACCACTGAGCTATACTCTGCCCCTATAGGTTTTTTTTTTGTCTTTTGTTTTGTGTTTTTGGTTTTGTTTTGGGCAGGAAGTAATCAGGTTTATTTATCTACTTATTTATTTTAATGGAGGTCCTGGGGATTGAACCCAGGACCTCATGCATGCTAAGCATGCGCTCCACCACTGAGCTGTACCCCACCCCTACTATGCATTTCAACTGTAAAAACAAAATTCCAGGATAGTGATTACTTTTTAATTATGGGAGAGACGGGGAATAGGATGGAAGATGAGCACAAAGCCAGATGACAAATACGGGTAATGTTTTAGTCCTCGGGTTGGATATAAGGATCATAGGTGCTCTTTGTATTAATTAAATAATTAAATGAATATCTTAAGGCCATGAAAAAAAAACCAGTAGTGACAGCACATTGTAAAGCAAGAGTTATGATTAATTCAATTCTTTATAACAGAGGTTCTGAAGAAAAGAAAAAGAATCAGTTAACAATTCTGGTTAAGCACAACAGACTGAACAGATGAGTTTATTCTGCTCCCTCCAGAAACCTCATTCAAATTGAGTCCAAAGTGACTTTTTAATATTATAAACACACAATGGCAAAAAGAGCAAAAGAAAAGATCTACAAGCAAAATGTCGGTTTTTTGGAAAAGGGAAAGTGGGCAGAGGTGTAGTGGCTGACTTAGCCAGGTGGAGGAAGCCATCAGAGGGGAGAAGCAAACTGATTTCCAGAGAACCCAGAAAGCCTTCAGAATTAGAGGTGCCAGGTACCAAGTAAGGCAGGGTAATGCAGGGGGCTGAAAATACAGCAGTCGATTAAAAGTCTCATAAGGGGCAGGTCCCCCTTTCTATCCCAGCCAGTCAGGTATTATACCTGCAGTTAGGAGACAGGAGGTTTATTCTCTGTGAAACTGGGAGCACCAGGCACTGTGAAGGATGAGAGGGAAAACAGAGGGAATAGCAAACCTACACACTAAGTGATAAGTCTCCCCCTCCCCCAGCTCCCAGAACTCTGGGAGCCAAGACCATGCGGTGACCAGCTTCCCCGCCCCCTCCTCATAATACACACCCTCCACACACAAATTCCAGTGGAAGTAGAAAAGGCACATTTCACACACACATTAATATTAAGGGAGATACAGCAAGATATTGTGATAATTAAAGAAAGAGATGAGGTTATGGGAAAGGAAAGAAGAAAACGAAAAGCTAAACGAATATATGTATGTATATGTATGACTGAAACACGATGCTGTACACCAGAAATTGACACATTGTAACTGACTGTACTTCAAGTAAGAAAAAGAAAAGGAAAAGCTATTGGTAACTTAAAAAATATCATAGTTGGGATTTAAAATTCAGTAGACAGTGTGAAAATAAAGTCGAGAAAATCTCAGAGAAACAGAGAGAGAGAAGAAAGAAAATATTTTTAAATTAGAATATCAGTCCAAGAGGTCCAATATGCAATGAATAGGAGTTCCACAAAAAGGAACAGACTAAATAGAGAAGAGAAAAAATGACACAGTAAAATTTCTCCAGACAGAAGGACGTGAGTCTTCATGAAGGACATGTGATTGAAAGGTCCCCACTGAGTACCCATCAAAACAAATGAAAACAATAGCCATATGAATATACAGTATCGTGAAAGTTCAGCAGACTATGGATAAGGAGATCTCAAAAGCTTCACAAAAGGAAAGATAGTTGCAAAGTTTGGTAATCAGAATGGCATATGGCTTACCAACTGCAGTAATGGAAGCTAGGGACAATAGAGGCATGCCTTCAATATTTTCAGAGAAAATTATTTCCAAATTAGAGTTCTATATCCAGCAAAGTATCAGTCACATGTGAGGGAAGAATAAAGCTATTTTCAAACATATACAATCCCCCAAAATATGTTAACTCCCATGCACTCTTTCTCAGAAAGCTACTAGAGGATGTGCACCCTCCAAATGAAGATTTAAGACATAAAAGAGGATAGCATGGGATCTAAGAAAATGGAGGAGGGGGCAAAGAGAAAGAATCTCCAGCTGTGCAACATGTCTGGAGAACAAGTCATTAGCAGATACAACTACACTAAGTCATAGCAGAAACACACCACTATATACAGAATAGATAAATAACAAGGTCCTACTGTATAGCACAGCAAACTGTATTCAATATCCCATAATAAATCATAATGGAAAGGAATATGAAAAATTATATATATATCTATATCTATCTATATAGATACATAGATAGATATCTCTCTATAACTAAATCACTATGCTCTACACCAAAAACTAACACAGCACTGTAAATCAACTATACTTCAATAAAGATAAATAAAAATTAAAAAATAATAAAAATGAACCAGAAGTCATTGCAGGAAGGCAACCTCTGAGAGTGAAAAATAAGGAAATAAATCTGATGTGCATGGCTGTATTACAAGGAATTTTACATCTCCGATGAGAAAGTCTGGAAGAAACTTTAATCATAGGTGCAGAGGAAATGAAAGTGAATCAACTAAAAAGGCAGCAAGTGTTGACTCCAGGAAAAATCAAAAGATGTGTTGTAATGGGGAATAAAGGTATCGTTTGGCTGTGAACAGTATCTACATAACCATAATAATGTGAACACTGAGCATTTATTTCACCAAAGATCCTGAGAAAACTATATTGGGAGCAAAGGGAAGATGGAGTACCAGGGGCACACTAGTGTGAGAGAGACCACGCCACACCTTAAATGGTAGAGTCATAATAAATGATTTCTAAAACTGAAAAGTCAAGAAATATTAGCACAAGAATGTTATTTTGAAGGTAAGGGGTTAATACCAGTTTGAAAAAAAATTTTAATGGAGTTACTGGGGATTGAACCCAGGACCTCGTGCATGCTAAGCATGTGCTCTACCACTGAGCTACACCCTCCCCCCTTGAAAAGATATGATTTTAACGTCACCTCTGAAGAGTGATGCTCAGGAATGCAGAGGAGGGCGGGTCCTGCTGTTTTCCAATATCAGTCTACTTATATTGAAAGTGCTATGATTTTTAATTGCTTTATACATTACTTTGATAAAACATTTTTTTAACTGAAAGTCCTCCCTCACCTGCTCCACCCTCAGAGGTCAGCGCCGTTAGCTGCTGAGGAGGTATCCTTCCAGATGTTTTGCCCCATCTCACACCATGCACAAAAGTCAACTCCAAGTGCATCAAATGCCTAAACGTCAAAAGCAAAACTTAAAAACTTTTAGTGGACCATAGCTTTCTGACTTTGGGGTGGGGAAGAATTTCTTAAGCAAGACCCAAAATGCACTAAGAAAAGATTGATCGATTAGGAAATTCTCCTCTTCAAAAGACACCCTAATCAAAGTGAAAGGACAAGTCTGAGACTGGCAAATTTTTGCCAGACATGTAAACAACAAAATAGCGAAGGCAAAGAACTACAAATCATTTAAAAATGGATAAACGTTGTAATGAAAACAGGCAGAGGACATGAGCAGGCATTTCTCAGGAAAGGAAATATGTGTAGTCTCTCTGTGTTTCCGTCTGTGTGTCTCTGTCTCTCTCTTGTACATATACAGAGAGATAGAGGGAGAGAGACCACCTCATTATTGATCAGGGAAATGCAATCAAGAGAAGCTGGAGCCTTTCTCAAATGTCACCTTCTGCAGGAGGCCTTCCCTGGCCTCCCTATTTAGAATTCTAGCCCCATGTATCCTCTGATTTATATAGCACCTATCACCACCCAATACACTATCTACTGTATGTGCTTATTTTGTTTATTTCTTGTTATCTTCATCCCACTAAAATGTCAACTACAGGAAGTCAGGGATTTTTATCTGACACAATGCCTGGCACTTGGTGGACCCTTAATAAATATTTGTTGACTAAGTGGGTGAATGGATTTAATACAGCAAGAACTCAAACAGAACTTAATAAATAAAATAGGAAAAACATTCAGAGGTCTATGGTGAATACATTTTCTCAAAATAAGAACTGAATCAGCAGATCATAAAAGCATCCCACATATGAAGAAAAAATGGATATAGAATCATTAACTTGGAATAAGCATTCCTGATTAAATTATTTAAGTTGAAATATAAAGAGAGCGTTCTTCAGATAGTCAAGCAGAAAAAGTAAGTCACCAAAGAGAATAAAAACCAGACTTCCCTGTGCTTCTCCATAGAAACTATCAGTGCCGGAAGAGAGTGGAGCACTGTTCTACAAAGTTCTGAGGGAAAGAAAGTATGACTGAAGAATACTACACCAGCCAATTTATTATTCAAGGCTAAATGCTGTTCACCGTCAGGAAAGACGCAGGGAACTGAGTGTTCATTAGCCCTTCTTGAAAACCATACCCAGTGAGAAAAACCCTGCCAACCAAGGGGTAAATCAGAAACAGAGAGCCATGCGCAGTGAATCCATTAGAACATGGAACTAAGACTAACTATGGCATCTTCACCAAAAGACCAAGGACTCACACCCTTGCAGAATAGACTGCCTTATAACCACTAACAAAGCAAGGCCAGTATCACCAACAAAAATTGGAAAGTGAGAGAACAGGGAAATGCGAAGTCTCATCTTCCGTTGTGGACAGTCAACTGATGGTAGCTCCGTAGATTTAAACAGAAGAAGGGAAGGGGAGAGGAAAGGAGGGAGGGGCAAGGAGGGAAGGAGAGAGGAGAGAAAGAAAAACAATGTTGCTAATCATTTAACCCTCTTTATAATTCTTTTGTCCCCAAGAGTGGCCTCTCAGGAGCTCATAGATTTTGGGAGAAAGAAGCATTTACATCAAGTTCAGCGATCCCTTTATTTTTACACTAGCTCCTTTTTTATTTAAATCCAAGTAGCAGGGAGGGTGTAGCTCAGTGATAGTGTGTGTTTAGTATGCATGAGGTCCTGGGTTCAATACCCGCTCCCCGTACCTCCATTAAAAATAAAATAAAAATAAATAAATAAACCTAATTACCTCCCCCCCCAAAAAAAGAATACAATTTAAAATTTTAAATTAAAAAAACAAACAAAAAATAACTCCAAATAAAACCAAATTTCACATTTTGTATTAAAATAACATGACTGGTATGATCCCAGTATTGTAAGATTATATCTAGATAGCTTCCTGTCTTCTACCCAGACATGTGTATAAAGACATGGTTGAGATGCTAACTTACCAATGTTAACTGTTAATTTGTTTCTTCATTATAGTCCTTAAATTGCTTCAATTGTATAACATGCATTACCTGATTTCTTAAAAACAATAAAATAATTATTCTTTTTTAAATATTCAGAATGAAGAAGTCTTCTCCCTGTGTGCAAGCCAACACATAGAAAGCTGCTTATCGTGGCATTTGTTTATAATAGAGAAAAATGAAAACAACATGGGGGGAGGGTATAGCTCAGTGGTGGGGCACATGCTTAGCATGTACAAGGTCCCGGGTTCAATCCCCAGTACCAATCAATCAATCAATCCTAATTACCTACCCCCCCAATTTTTTTTTAAATAAAGGGAAAAAAATTTTAAAGCATAAATGTTCATGTTGGAGGAATGGATAAAGAAACATGATACTTCCAAAAAGAGCTACAATGCATCAACTTATAAAAATTAAGTGGTGGAAAGACTATCAGGACAGATAGGTGGAAAAGCAAGTTACAGAACAATGTTTACTGTAAGAGGTCATTTGTAGTTTTTTGGGCTTTTTTTCTTAAACATATACCAAAACTCTACATTTCTGTATAGGGATTATTGCAGAGGAAATGATGAGGAGGGAGATGCACCAATCTGATAACTGGGATTCACCCAAGAGCAGTGGGGGATGAGGCCGAGGGCTGGCTTTGCCTGTGAAGGATGACATTTTTAAAAGGAGAATTTAGCATGTATTAATTGCATAATTTAAAACCCCCTTTTTTTTTGACGGGGGTAGGTAATTAGTTCATTTGTTTATTTTTAGAGGAGGTACTGGGAATTGAACCCAGGACCTCGTGCATGCTAAGCTTGAGCTACACCCTCCCCCCTTAAAAGCCCTTTGTTTTTAAGACAAAATATTCAGCTTGATAGCTTAAGGCTCATGGAAGGGTCAGCTTTTTTTTTTTATTGAAGTATTGTCGGTTTACAATGTTGTGTTAATTTCTGGTTACAGCATAATGATTCAGTTATACATATATATTCCTTTTCCATATTCTTTTTCATTATAGGCTATTACAAGGTATTGACTATAGGTCCCCGTGCTATTCTGTAGGACCTTGCTGTTCATCTATTTTATATATAGTAGTGTGTATCTGCAAATCCTGAACTCCCAATTTGTCCCTCCCCACCCCCTCCTTTTCCCCTGGTAACCTTAAGTTTGTTTTCTGTGTCTGGGAGTCTGTCTCTGTTTTGTAAATAAGTTTATTTGTCTCTTATTTTTAGATTCCATATATAAGTGATATAATATGGTATTTTTCTTTCTCTTTCTGGCTTACTTCACTTAGTAAGACAATCTCTAAGTCCATCCATGTTACTGCAAATGGCATTATTTTATTCTTTTTTATGACTAAATAGTATTCCATTGTATACCACAATTTCTTTATCCAATCATCTGTCAATGGACTTTTAAGTTGCTTCCAAGTCTTGGCTATTGTAAATAGCACTGCTATGAACATGGATGTGCATGTATCTTCTTGATTTAGAGTTTTCATCTTTTCTGGGTGTATGCCCAGGAGTGAGATTACTGGATCACATGGCAACTGTTTTTAAAGGAACCTCCAGACTGTTTTCCATAATGGCTACACCAATTTCTATTCCCATCAACAGTGCAGGAGGGTCCCCTTTTCTCCACACCCTCTCCAGCATTTATTATTTGTAGAATTTCTAATGATGGCATTCTGACTGCTGTGGGGTGATACGTCATTGTAGCTTTGATTTACATTTCTCTAAAAATTATCAATATTGAGTATCTGTTCATGTGCCTGTTGACCATCTCTCTGTCTTCTTTGGAGAAATGTCTATTTAGGTCTGCTGCCCATTTTTTGATTGGGTGGTTCAGTTTTTTGATATTGAGTTGCATGAGCTGTTTGTATATTTTGGAAAATAAGCCCTGTCAGTCACATGGTTTGTGAATATTTTCTCCCATTCCATAGGTTATCTTTTTGTTTTGTTTATGATTTCCACTGCTATGCAAAATTTGGATTAGGTCTCTTTTGTTCACTTTTGCTTTTATTTCTTTTACCTTGGGAGAGTGGCCTAAGAAAACATTGCTACAATTTATGTCAGAGAATGATATGCCTATGTTCTCTTCTAGGAGTTTTATGGTGTCATGTCTTATATTTAAGTCTAGTCATTTTGAGTTTATTTCTATGTATGGTGTGAGGGAGTGTTCAGGTCTCTGGGCTTCTCTTCTTTTTCAGATCTTGACTCTGTGAATTCTCCCTGCCTTGTAGCTCTCTGATGCTCTCAGGCAGATTATCTTAATACTTTTCTAGATTATCTAGTTGTTCCCAGCTGGATAATTGAACGGAAACAACCCTAGTCTGCTGTTGCTGAGGGCAAACTTTTATTTCTACATTTTAGAATATATTGACATTTTCTGTGTGGGCCAGTACATTTTCAATTTTTGTGTATGTGCAGTGGTACTTACAAGCTGCATTACATAGTATAGAATATGATATATATCAATAAGACATTAAAATAGTTTTAATTATTGTTCTCAACTCCTTGCTGCCATCCATGTAAAAAGACTACACAGTCCCTGCCTGCTGCCACATGATTTGCAGTGCTATCCTGTGGATGGAGTATACTTCCTCATCTCAATGACATCGGGCTTGGCCATGTGACTTACCTTGGACAGGGGAATATGAATGGAAGTGATCTGAACCCCAACGAGCAGAAGCTCTGAACCATCACTGGCTGTGCCATTGCTCTTTTCCACCTGCCACGAGGCTACGTCCTGGAGAGGGGCTCCTCCTTCAGTTTGGATCTCAGAATAAAGAAAACAGATAGAGCAGAGCCAAAGGCTGCACCAAGCAACATGTCATTTGATCAAGAAATAAACATGTGCTACTGCAAACCACTGGACCTTGGACGTTGTTCCTTACCGCAGTGTAACCTAGCAAAAGATGATAAATATAGATAGACTTTATCATATTCTTTAGATCTTCTATATATTTAGTTATCTTTTGTCCTCTTGCTCCGCTATGTGCTGAAAGAGATTAATTTCTTTACTACAAATGTGTTTCTAGTTCTGGCATATTTAGTCCCTTTTTCTGCATGAATACTCTATTATTTGGTTCACAGGTTTCCTGGACCATTAGATCATTGTGAATCATATCCCTTCCTTTCTTTCTTTTATTATTGAAGTATAGTCAGTTTATAATGTTGTGTCTATTTCTGGTGTACAGCATAATTGTTCAGTCATACATATAGATACATTTATCAGTTTTCATATTCTTTTTCATTATTGGTTAGAACAAGATATTGAATATAGTTCCCTGTGCTATACAGAAGAAACTTGTTGTTTATCGATTTTATATATAGTAGTTAGTATCTGCAAATCTTGAATTCCCAATTTACCCCTTGCCACCCCTTTCCCCCCTGGTAACCATAAGTCTGTAAGTCAGAAAGGGAAAGAAAAATACTATATGATATCACTTATATGTAGAATCTAAAAAAAAAAGACAAATGAACTCCCTTTGTTTCTTGGTTCACCCTTCTCTGATAATATCGTTAGCCATGCTCTCTTTTACTTTGCCTTCCCCCTTGCCTGAGATGGAGTACTCTTACTAACCAGGACTGAGTCATGCAGCATCACTCCTAAGACTGAAGGGACGGGGGTCCACTCACTACACTGAACCACATAGAATAGATTGGAAAACTATATAATAATCATGATACTCTTCTAAGCACTTAATGTGTTTCAGTGTGTGTGTTGTATTATTTGAGTCATATATTATTTCTCATAGTAACCCTACGAGCTAGGTATTCTTACTAGCTTCACTTTAAAGAGGGAGGAACTGAAGCATAGAGAAATTAAGTAATTGCCCAAGGCTACACATACAGTAGGTGGTAGATTGAAGAAGGGTGATTGCCCAAAGGAGAGGCTGTTGGGCCAATAAAAAGGCATTTATCCACTACGGTAAGTAAAATTGTGTTAATGTTAATTCAGCCGTAGCTATGAGGAAGGGAAGGGACCCCAGGGTTCCGACTCCTAGCAAAGTCAAGTCTCAAAGCTCTGCTATGGAACTGGGATGATTTGTCAAGATTTGCCTCCAGCCAGAGGCAAAACACCCTTCAAGATCAGCGAACTCTTTTGGTTTCTGAGAAACCTGTACTGACTAATTTGATTTTCCAAGTGCCCTGCGAGTGAGACGGAAATACCCTGACCAGCAGGCTCCCATCACTGTACAGATCGCTTCCACAGAGAGGTGAACCAGCTGGCTTCTCGTCTTACCACCGATCACATGAGGATTTAGGCCGAGGGAGTTCCTGTCTCTCCACACACCCACTCTGAACCTCCAACTTCAGGGTGAACTGACAAGAGAAATACTTGGGTTCTGCAAACCCGAAGAGGAGAAAAAAGCATGGGTTTTGTTGATGTGCTACCTCCCCCATAATAACGGATAACATTACTACTAGCATCATGATTATCTATGACATCCCGGCTCACTCCATATGGTTCAGAGGGGTGAAGGATCCCCACTCCTGCTGAGCCCCAGGGGTGGTACTACATGGCTGTGCCCCCAACCTTCAGAGGCACAGGGGCAGAGGAAGCTTCCTCACTCTCTCCTGCCCCTCCTCCTCCTTTTTCTCCATTGTCTTGCTCACTCTCCCATTCTCCATTGCAGGAGGCGGTGGTGCACCAATCTTAGGAAGGCAGCTAGGGGGTGAGTCGGGCTACTCCAGACACCACCGCCTAGCACGAGGCCCATTAACCCTGAGACTCCCCTGTGCCCATCTGGCAGAGTTGCCAGTGATCCGTGCCCCTGATGTGTTCTTTTCTCTTTTCCCATCCATTACAGGCCAGGCTCTTTTCCCGTAACAGGATGCCCTGGTCAAGCATTTGGATCAGAATGACAAAAGGCTGTCTGTCCTTGGATCCTCCAACATTCCCATCAGGCCCTTGAAAGCACCTGCACATCAAATGGGCCCTTTGGAAGGAAATGCTCCTTCATTCCTCCACTTTCCAGACGAAACATAGAAGCTTAATGAGGTTAAATGACTTACTCGAGTTCACCCAGATGCCCAGAAGAGGAGAAAGTCCTCAGATTCTCTGACTCCAAGACTGGTGTTCTTGACCCTACACCAGGCTAAGTTCCACTGAGTGATGCTAAGCCATAGTGATTGGCGCTGAGGGAAGAGCACAGGCCTGGTGTATAAGTCTGCTCGGGCCACCACAGCAAAATACCGCAGACTGGCTGACTTCAACAACAGACACTTATTTTCTCATAATTCTGGAGGCTTTGTAAAAGCCCAAGACAAAGGTCATGTGGTCTTCCCTTTGTACACATCCGTGTCCTAATCTCTTCTTCCTAAAGGGATACCAGTCAGATTGGGTCAGAGCCTACTCTAACAGCCTCATTTTGCCTTAATTACTTCTCTCAGGACCTTATCTCCAAATACAGTCACATGTTGTGGTACTAGGTGTTAAGACTTCAACATATGATTTGGGGGGATACAAGTTGGTCTGATTCCATCCTACCACTCCTGGCTGTCAGCCTCAGGCAGGTCCCAGACCTCAACTTTGCCCCCTGTGGAGACAGCTGGCCCAGTCTCTAAGGCTCTGTTCAACCCTGATATCCTCAATGTGAACCCTCTCATCAGAGGTGCATGGCTGGGCAGATTTCCAAGGGACCCATGTACACTGGAGTCAAGGCTAACTCTTAGGACAGGATCTGGGCAGGAAGGATTAGGGACCCTGCATCAGGGCCAAGAATTCAACAGCACCGGGCAGGACAGAGAGGTGGGCCAGGAAGATGGGAAGAGTGATCAACTGTTCCATATGAGTCAGTGCAGTGAAGGGGAGTCCCTGCCCTGGGGCTATATCAACAGAGGCAAAGAGTTCAGAACAAAGGAGATGAATCCAGTGGTTAGGATCTCATGCTTTAGAGTCAAGTACACCTGCATTGGAGCCCCCACTTAGCTGCATAGTAGCGTGGACCTTAGACAGGCGACTCAATCCCCCTGGGTCTCTTCTATAAAGTGAAACTAACAATAATACTTCACTCACAGGTTTTGTGTGAGGACTAAATGAGGTCATTCTTACTAAGCACTCAGCCTGGCTTAGTGGGAGTCCTGGGTGCTAGGCGATGTAGCAGATGCCGTGATGCATCAGCCATATCTCCCTTAAGGGCTAAAGGACTTATTTCCCCCACTGCTGGAAAGGTTGATTCTCAAGGGTCAGTTTCCCTGAGTGTCAGCTTCCACAAGTGTCAGCTTCTGCAGGAATCGCCCACACCTGAAGAGAGCAGCCTGGCCCCAGGTCACATCCCCTCTGAAGGGCAGTGCCATCCAGTGACCAGTGGCTATACGGGGAGGCAGAACGGCCCAGCCCCCTCGCCACACTCAGGAAGACGCTGAAGGGTCATCGCAGCTCCAAAGTCCCTCATCGGGTTGGCCGAGTCCTTGCTGTGACTTTCCCCCGGCTCAACTTCTCCCTCTCCCCACCGCTGCTTCCTGCCCTTTCCTTTGCCCAAATATTGATCCTGAGAGTACACTAAGCTCCAGCCCAAAGCCAGTGTCCCAACGAATAAGACTCACAACAGCGACGCGACGGCATGGCAGGAGCATCATCCCCATGCTGTGATGGAGGGGGTCACTCTGTGATCTCATCCCCTCCAGCTCTACCTGCACTCACGCCACTCCAGGCCCACGGGCCCCCTTGCCGTTCCTCATACACAGCAAGCACGCCTCTCCTCAGGGCCTTTGCACGTGCTGTCCCCAGTGCCTGGAACACACTTCTCTCAGCCACATGGCACACTCCCTCACCCGCTTTGAGTCAAAATTTCCAGCACCACCTCTACCATTTGGCACCTGCTGGCTCTTTACATGCTTTATTTTTATCCAGGGCACTTACCATCTTCTAATGTCCCGTGGAATACAGTTCTTTGTCTTGTACATTGTCAGCCTCCCCCAGGTAAAACATCAGCCCCATGAAGTCAGGGAACTTTGTGTGGTTTTGTCTGTCTGGCCTGCTTACCCAGCACCTCGAACAGTGCCTGGCATACACGGTTCTCAGGAAACACTTATTGGATAAAAGGATGAATGAAGGACTAATTAACCCACAGAGGGATGGGGGCAAACAGGGGTCAGGGCGCCTAAAGATTTCCTGAAGGAAGGGTCACCTGAGCAGAGTGTGAAAGCTAATCGTGTCCAGGAAGCAACAGACAGGAGTTTGACTTGTGAGTTTTCCATCTTAGACTTTTGAGTAGTTTAAGGCTATCAGGTTTTTTCCTAAATTGATTTTACAGCCCCACAAAAAAATTTTTTCCATTTTTTCACAAGTGTGAGTACTTGGGGAATGTGGGTGGAGGCAGGAGGCCCTGTTCCCTGGCCCACACGTAGACGTAAAAGGCATTCACTGAACAGGTTCTACAGTAAACAGAAATCTTTGCTTTTAACATTTTTTTGAGGCAGCCCCTCTCAAAGCAGTCAAGCCCTGTCTGAGTTGTCCACGTGTTAGGAAGGTTTAGAAAAGACAGGGAGTATATTTGCAATAAACTCTCTCCAGCAGCCTGGGAGCTAGGATGGTCTGTTCTGGTTCGTACAAGCGCCTTCCAAACAGAGCTCCCTCTTCCTTTTGTCACTCAGGAGGCCCTTGAGTGTCTCGCAAGCCTCACAGTCACCTTGAGGATCCTTATTTGTCAGTGATCTTGTGAGTCTGAGAAATGTGGGTGTAACTGACCTCTAGTTGGTAACGTGTTCCATGGCCTTTATAACAAACTCATTAAATGAAAGTCAGTCCTTAAGAACTTCTGGCCCACGTACCTTTCAATGTGGTGATTCTCAAGGGATGAGGGGGTTGGGAGAAGCCCTCTGGGGGGAGGAGGGTCTCCAAATTATCTGGGAGCCTTTTTCAATGCAAACACCCTCACTCACCACAGCGAGGAATTCGGACCCTAGCAGAGTGGGTCACAAATCACACTTATAACTGCATCACCAATGCCACTGCCACTCAGGCACAGGCTCGGGGCTCCAGTCCCCACCCAGCACTGACTGAGCATCCAGCGCTGGGCAGGAGGGTGGCAGAGATCAGCCTGCCTGCTCTCTACACATTCGTGGGATGACCTTAGATGACAAACTTAACATCTTTGAGCCGTAGTTTTCTTGTCCAAAAAATAGGGTTAATAATCCCTGCACTGAGAGCCTCTGAATATTTTCCACATGCAAGCAGGGTAGCTGTTTGCCACTAAGTCTTCTGAAAACAGTCTCATCCCCATGTGCCAGACTGTGAGTGTGTGTGTGTGTGTGCACACCAAATGGAGTCACACATCCTGCACATCTATCTGGCCAAGACAGATTCTCAGCACTGTGTGTCTCCCCACTCAGCTGACAGATACCCTGCCTTCCGTGGAGCACCAGCTCTGGTCGGCCTCAGACCCGTCGCCCCTGTGTCGGCACTATCTTCATGGCCACAGAACTTGCGGCCAACAGGGAATGGGTATTACTGATAAACCCAGTAAATACTCCAAAGGGCCGGCTGCCCTTCTCAGAAAGACACTGTCCTTTGATAGATTCCAATATGACACTTTTCTACATGTCTTGAGTTCTACTCTGACGTCCAGATCATTTTCATTTCTGTATGTCTGACCTGCCACGAATGGTCACTTTGAAACTAGAATTCAATTTCGGATTTTGAGGGTGTCCCTCATCTTCCTACTTTGTTGTGCAGGGCCAAAAAATCCTCAGAAACTGAGATCAAATGCATATACGCACTCATCTATTCAATCATTCATTCATTCCCTCAGCAAATAGGTGCTGAGGACCTGCTGTGTGACGCGCACTGTGCCAGGCTGTGGGACGCGCACTGTGCCAGGCTGTGGGACACAATGATGGACAAGACGGGCACTGTTTCCACCCCTGTGGATCTTATAGTCTAGAGGGGAAACCAAAAATCAACAAAGAAATAGGCATTTAAATACTGTGACACTTGTTGTGAAGGAAATGAATGGGGTGCTGTGACAGAGGATGGGATGAAGGGGTCATCCACTGAGAGAGGATACTAACAGGCTATGTGTCTAAGGATGAGAAGCCAGACATGCAGGGAGTAGGGGAAAGACATGTCAGGCAGGGGGAAGAGTAGGTGCAAAGGCCCTGAGGCAGGAAGGTGTGAGGAGTAAAGGGTGCCCTTCCAACTTCAGTAATTATGAGGTTGTGCTGGCACTCTTGCCCTTCTATAGGCAATGGGAGTCCCCATTCTCCATCGTGGCACAAGATGGTGAGGGGATCCCTGCCAGCCCTGCCTCTCTGTACTGGGATGCCAGCTCCAGGATGCAAGAGCTTCCTCGCTAGGCTGGAGAGAGCAAATGGGGGAGGAATGGGTACTACCTGTGGCAGTATCTTTGAGAAAGTGCCATCTTCCTTAACAAGGAAACCCCCCAAATTCCTGGTCATCACTAGAAGACTTCTGGGAGGCCCGTCACTTGTCACCATTGCCACTGCCATGCTAGCATCTGAAGGACACCTCTCTTCTTCAGTTCTCTGAACACCAGTCCTTTTCCTCACCCCCCAGGACACAACTGAGACAAGGGTAGGGATCTAAAGAAGACTCAGCTGAGGGCTGAAGGTTCATAGAAAGTTAAGATGCATAGAGAATAATGTGTAACCAGAAGTGGCTTGCTTTATCCCTTCAGCATATGGTCCACCAGGGGGTCCCCTTGCTAACAGTATCTGCTTCCTGGTACACAGACCGTCTTTATCTCTTGCCACAAAAGAGAAGAGGGGCATAAAATCAATATCCAAAGAGGAACTCTCTTAAAACTGAGAGAAAGCACTATTAACATTTAGGCTGGGCAGCATGTATAAATGGCCTTGGCCAACCAAGACTTATGCCCCCCCTCCCAGGCTTCCTAAGGCCTGTTGTTCTTGAAATATATCCAGTTCTTTTTCCAGGCACATGGTAGAACTGAATTCCCCTTATCCCGTGATATGGGGTGTGAACACGTGACTTGCTCCGGCTAACGGCACATGAATACAAGTGTGCCACCTCACTTCTGGGAGGAAACATTAAGAGCCAGTGTAGGCCATGCTTCCTTCTTCCTGGGGATAGTGGAACCATAAGGATAGATCCTCCCTCATCCTGGGCTCTGGGTGAGGATGATATGGAGCTAAATACTGCAACTGACCCATGATCAACATGCTGCAGAAGTGAGAAATAATTCTTTGTCGAGTTCAGCACTGAGATTTTGGGGTCATTTGTTACTGCAGCATCGCCTAAGCCAACCTGACTGACTCTCCTCCCAACTTCTACTTCTAGGTCTGAGGAGCTACCACTTCTCCATGATTGAGCACCTCATTCATGCAGAGACCCACCCTCTCCTGGGACCCTGTCTTCACAGACCTGTGCCCTGGGTTGCCCTGGAGCTATCTTCCCCAAATAACAGCAGTGGCCTTCTCAACTAACTGTCCCAGGTCCAAATGAGAGCCCAGAGAAAAGCCAGTCTGAAGGATGGAGTCAGGCACTTGTCGAGATAATAGCTTGGCAGTGAAATGAAGGACTCAGATTCCGTGTTGAATTTAAGGAGTCAGGTTCCATGTGGAATTGTGTCCCCCAAAGTTCATATGAAGTCCTAACCACCAGACTCCAAAATGTGACCTTATTTGGAAATAGGGTCAATGTGGATGTCATTAGTTAAGATGAGGACATTAGTGTGGACCCTAATTTAATGGGACTGATATCCTTATAAAAAAGGAAAATTTGGACGCAGAAACACAGAATAGATTCTCCATCACAGCCCTCGGAAGGAACTAGCCCTGCCAAAACAATGACCTCAGATTTTTCACCATCAGAACATTAGGACAATAGATTTCACTTGTTTAAGCCTCCCAGTTTGTGGTCATTTCCTACAGCATTCTCAGGAAACTAACATGATGAGAAGCAATGGTGGGACCAGCAGCAGGGCTAACAGGCACATTTTATAACTTCCTACAAGTTTCAGAGCATCTCCAAGTTCCCTTGCCACATACACAGGTACGACACAGACCTAGATACAGGGGCAAAGACACAGATACAGGTATAAACAAACAGTTTCAGGTACATACAGACACTCAGATATAGGAACACAGACATAGACACAGACCTAAGTGCAGCTATAGACAGGCTAGAGGTAGAGACGCAGAAAAGAGGTACAGATAATAACACAGATACGGAAGCTAATAGAGGTAGAGATTGAGAAACAGATAGAGACCTAGATACAGGTAGATATAGAGACAGAGAGATACTTACAGAAAACCAGAGAAAGGTTCAGCTAGAGTCAAAGGTACAGAAACAGACAGAAGCCCAGACACAGGCAGAGATATAGACCAAGAAAGCGTTATAGGGACGGTACAGACGAAGATACAGTGACAGAGCATAAACACACACACATACACATTCTTTGTCATATATATAGAATCTAAAAATAATGACACAAATGAACTTATTTACAAAACAGATACAAGTTCTTATAGAAACTCAGGTAAAGGTACAGATAGAAGCAGATACAGGTATAGATAAAGAAAAAGACACAGCACAGATAGAGAACACAGTTACTGGTACAGATGGAGACAGACCAAAGTATTTACAGGGATACAAATACAGGTACAAACAGAATCACAGAGAGACTTATAGAGACACAGATACCGGTACACGTACAGATAAAGGCACAAATCCAGATAGTCACAGAGATGCAGGTACAGGCCGAGACACAGATAAGATACAGATATACTTCTGCCCCATCACTGATTTCAGAACTCAAAGGTGGGCTTAATGGCATCTGAGAGGTGCCACGTGCTGTCAGTTGACAGTATCATCAATAGTATTCAGAAATGGCTTTTAGAATTCTTTGCTTGCTATATTTCCTTTAAAGAACTTCTTACTGGTAATGACAATTATAAAGATAATTGGCTTTCTCTTTTCAGTTGGGCAGCCTAACAGCCTCTGATAACCCTGTCAACTGTAGCCCAGATGTTTTGCACATTCAGCCATTTCTTTGCCTTGTTTTGATTTTCTACTGCTTGTCATGTTTTCTTAGGCATGCTTCTCTATTGCTGTTTTATTAAATTGTGGATATTCTAAGCTATCTCAAATTCATTGTCGGATGAAGTCAGGCGCATCAGTGAAATGGAGTCAGCTACATAATATAGTAGTTAAAGAGACAGACCCAGGTCAAAGCCCAGCTTTGCCGCTTCCGAGTATGGTATCTGGGCACTCATGTTCCCTTGCCAGGCCTCAGTCTCTCCATCTGGAAAGTGGAGACAGCAATATTTCATTCAAAGGGATGTTTGGATAATTAAAGGAGGTAGCATACGTACATCCCAACACCAAGCTCCGTGCCTGGGATATACCAGATGCCCAATAAATATTTGTGCTTTTGTAGAGATGAGTATTTCAATGTAGAGAAAACAACTGCTTCCCAAAGTAAAGAGAGAGGATTCCGACAGGGGGAGGTTTGAGCGGACTTGAGGTTCCCAATAAGGATGGTGTTCCTATTGGTCACTGCCACATAGGGTGGGTGCTACTGAGAAACAGTGTAGGGCTGTGGTCAGACAGGCAGAGGATGGTGACCTTTGTGGGGGTGGAGGGAGCTCTGGCTGGGGAGAGTCCTGCCTCCTGCAGGGATGTCACCAGATGATCTCCAAGGCTCCCTCCAGAGCCGAGACTGCCCCTCCCCTGCCCCTGGAGATGCTGCAGTCCGAAGGGAGGGGCCACCATCTGGGTGGCGGCTCCAGCACGTGTCAGAGGCCCGGGCCTGGGCAGCTCCTCCCATACTTGCTCAAGCCAGGCTGCCCCCCTCCTCTGCCTGAGGAGGGCTGAGGCCCACAGTGCCACGGGGAACAACAGGCAATGATTAACGAGGCTCTGGGCAAGCTGACCCAAAGCAGGAGCCCAGATCCAACCAGCCACCCAACATAGAAGCCTCTGCCCTTGGCCTCAGCCTCCTTTTGCCTTACCTAGAGCTTGTGTGAACCTGCTCTCAGCCACAGGGCACAAGCCCGAATTCAGGGGCAGTGGGGGGCCCAGCTCCAGGCCCCAGCTCAGCCCCTCTCCCTTCTCAGTTTGCTTTCCTCATCCAGTCATGGTTGTCCACATGTTTATTTAGCACTTTATAAAAAGAAGAGTTCTGACACACACTACTATATATAAAATAGATAAACAGCAAGATCCTACTGTACAGCACAGGGAACTATATTCAATACCTTGTAATAGCTTATCAATCATGAAAAAGAATATGAAAAGGAATATATATACGTATAGCTGAATCACTATGCTGTACACCAGAAACTAACACAACATTGTAAACCTTCAATTTGAAAAATTGGAAAAAAATAAAGAGTTCCCTTTTGTTTTTTCTCTTAATATTACAATAAGGAATACATGTTCAATGTACAAGACTGAGAAAATAAAGATGAACTAAAAGAGGATAGTGCCCATCACTCACCCCCTAAACAAAGCCACAGTTACCACTGTGCTGTGGGGCCTGCCAGCCTTGACTCTATCCATGTGTATAAGTTAGCCACCGGAAAGTGTTGTTCTGGACAAAAATGGCTGAAAATCAACAATTGCATGTGGCTCATCCTAATGATACATTTGGATATATATATATATATATATACTATATATATATATAGTACAATGGGATTATACTATACATAGTTACTTATAGTATTTCATTACTTGAAATATATAGCGAACACAGTTCCACGTTATTATGGCATCTGTATCAGCATTTTTGAGGACGTCTTAGTATTTCAGTGCATAGCTATATGATCATTTCTTTAACTTTTGCCTATGTTCAATCAATTACCATTCCAGCTACCTGTGGGTACTAATAAATCACCTCACGCCTTAGTGCCTTAAAATAACAATGATGTGTCTCATGATTTTGCTGGTAGGCTGGCCATCCTTCTGCTGGGCTCCCCTGGTTTTACTCATGCAGCTCCAGACACCCAACAGTTTGGGGCTGGAAGGCCCCAGGTGTTCTCACTCAGGTGTCTGCCAGTTAGTGCTGGCTGTTGGCTGGGGCTCCCCACTTCTCCATGTAGCCTCTGTGACAGGGGTCCCTGAGACTACCCTCATGCGCGATGAGTCACTAGAAAGTCTCACAGGACACAGAAAAGCTGTTATAGTCATGTTTATGGTTTATTATGGTGAGAGGATACTGATCCAAATCAGCAAAGGAAAAAGTCACGTGGGCCAAAGTCCAACAGAAACCAGTCACAAGTGTCCAAATCTCTCCTCCCAGTGGAATCTCATGGGCACCTGCTTAATTCTCCCAGCAATGATGTGCGGGAACATGCGCAAATGATTGCCAACCAGGAAAGCTCAGCGAGCCCTAGTGTCCAGACTCTTTACTGCGGGTCAGGCCTGAAGACAGGCAGCACCCACGTGACCGATCTCAGCTACTCAGACCGTAGTGCCCCAGAGGTCAAATTATTACAGCCTGGCCCAAAGCCTCAGGCAGACATAAACACTCTCGGGCAGGATGATCCAAGGGCTCAGAGCTGTCTCCCAGGAGCCAGGCAAGGGCTAGCCTTCTCTTTGGAGGATCCGACTTCCAAGCACCCCTTCTGAGCCTGCTGGGTTACCCCTTGACTGCACACCTCTCATCCCCCGGGCCTGCAGGACGCCATGGTGGTCTGAGGAGTCCAAGAGGGTGAAAATGGAAACTGCAAGGCTTCTTAAGGCCTAGCCCTGTAAGTCACACAGTTTCACTTCTGATGCACCATATCAGCCGAAGCAAGCCATGAGTCTAGCCCAGAGTCAAAGGGGAAGGAAAACCCATTCTAACTCTTGATGGAAGGAGCAGTGGTGTGACGCTGCAAAGGAAGATGGATGTGGGGAGATGTAATTCATAGACGGCATTATTATAACAATATACTACGTAAAAATTCTTCTCAAGACCATGAGAATCAAACTTACTTGATCATTTTTAGTAGATAATGCATTTTCTTTTTAAAAATGTACTGTGAAATATTCCATACATACGAAAAGTATGAAAATAACATAAAAGGCAGTAGGTGCACCAGGTTTAAAGATGTGTAGTCTTACACCTGTGTAGACGCTTCTTTGCAATTGTAGGTTTTATCTCTGTAGGACAATAAAGCAAATGTATCCACTTCCTAATGGAGTGTCAGTTTCTGCCACTTAAATATACCGAGCATATAATTTGGGAATTTCTGAATTCTACAATAAAGGAATACAAATGGAAAAAAACCTATCAATCTTCTGAAATTTTTGACTTGGATCAGTAGTTGGAAAAGAAATTAGAATAAAAACGTTTTTCATTAGAGTGAAATGTTAGAATGTAATATAAATATGTTTTTGAATTGGCTATATTTTTTAAGCACTATGGAAGTTGCTTTTAATAAAAATCTGAATGAGGACCTTGCTGTTTATCTATTTTGTATATGGCAGTTTGTATCTGATAATCCCAACAGGGAGCTACATGCAATATCTTGCAATAACCTATAATGAAAAAGAATATGAAAAAGAATATGTATGTATAACTGAATCACTATGCTGTACACCAGAAACTAACACAGCATTGTAAATCAACTATACTTCAAATAAATAAATTTTAAAAATGAAAATGTGAATTATTCAAAAAATTTTAAAATAATAATGATAGTATGTACTTACATTTTTGCATGAATCTCAGTTGCTCTCTTAGGGTGCACCCCAGGAGTAAAGCATGTGCACTTTTCAAAAATGTGACACATGTTGCTAAATTCTTTTAATTTTTTTTTCAATTTAAATGTGGGGTTTGTCTTTCCTCCATGAATTTAAGTTGCTCTTTTTCGATTAAGGATATAAACCAGCTATCTGTCCATTCAGGACTGGCTCTGGTGAGGAAGGTATGATAGAGCTGTTTTTTAATTCCATTGTATAGATGAGGAAACTGAGGCTCAGAACAGTGCAGGCATGTAGTGACATAGTGAGTTACTGGAGAAGCTGAGGGTGGGATCCCGGCTTCTGCCTCCCAGCCCAGGGCACTTTCTCAAGACCACGGGCCTTCTTGCAGCACTGACATTCTTAAAGGAAGCATGACCTTCATGGGACTTTGGCCTGAAGCTTGGAGCCTAGCCCCAACAGCCCAGTCCTCTAAAGAGACCGTGAACAACATTACTAGGGGAGGCGGATGTGGGTCCCAGCAGACACCAGAATTTCCACTGCCCCTGGCCGCAGAGAGACTGTGGGTTTGAGGAAACAAGTGAACTGGCTAAAGGTCAAAGCTTGTAAAACTGAAAAAGTAAAGACCTATTTATTGCCCCCCTCCCCCTGGAGGTTAAGCTCCGCTGGGGCTAAGCATACTTTGCACCTGGTTTGCAGAGGTCAAAGGATTTGGAGGAGAAATCCATTTATCTTTACTTTTCTCAAGTGACTGTGGTTAACCTGTCACCAGGGCAGAAGACCTTGCTCTACCAGATCAGGGCACCTGCTAGTGCAGGTCAAATCCAGCTTTCAGCGGCTGCCCGGTTCACCCATCAACACAAAGCTCCAGCTTCATTCTATGCTGAGAGGCAACCAGCAGGTGCTCGCCCGCCCTTCCCCCTCCAGATAGCTCTTGCTGCGTGCTCGTGCTCGCTTGCTTGAGAAAAGTGTCAAGGGAAGAATGTTCTCCTATTTTTCCATCATGTACACATCAAGAAGAGTTCTGCCCTGTCCATGGCTCCACCACCAGCATTCTGTGAGACTGCAGACAATTCCCTGACTTCCCAGAACCTCAGTTTCCCCCCTGACTGATAAGGATTTGAACTTGATGCCCTCGCACTGTCCTGGCTGCTCTGCTGTTCTGGGATTCTCTGTTTGCTAAGCTGGGATGTTTGAGTACCTGGTTTGGGTAAAGCCAAGATGTCCTCTGTAGTAAAGTCCTAGGCATCAAGAAGAAGCCTTCAAGAAAGAGAAAGAAAAATACCGTATGATATCGCTTGTATGTGGAATCTAAATTTTAAAAAGACACAAATGAACTTATTTACAAAACAGAAACAGACTCACAGATATAGAGAACAAACTTATGGTTTCCAGGGAGGAAAGGGGGTGGGAAGGGATAAATTGGGATTTTGAGATTTGCAGATACTAACTACTATATATAAAACAGATAAACAACAAGTTTCTACTGTACAGCACAGGGAACTCTATTCAATATCCTGTAGTAACCTATAATGGAAAAGAATAGGAAAAGGAATATATGTATGTACCTGTATGAGTGACACATGATGCTGTACACCAGAAACTGACACAACATCGGAAACTGACTATACTTCAATTTTTTAAAAAGCCTTTTAAAAAAGAGAAGGTGGCTTCAAGTTGGGCAGGCAGAGGGCAAGTGCTGTCAGGTGATGCCAGAGGACCCAACAAGATTTCAGGGGGTGAGTGGGAGCAACAGAAACTGACCCAGACAAAACCAGAAGCCCCAGCGTGGGGCTTGGGCAGGCTCCTAAGAACAACTAGGGCTTACCTTCATGCTTATCTGCTGAGAGAGCCCTGCCTTCCATGGAGACGGCAGGGATAGGTTGGAAGGAAAAAGGACCCTTGGACTACATGAGGTGGGATGATTCACTTAACCTTTCTGAGCCTCAGTTTCCTCATTGAGGAAAATGGAGTTAACAGTCCTGGCCAATAAACACCTGAAAAGAAGTTCAACAGTCAGTCATGAAGAGAATGCAAATCAAAACCACGAAGAGATACCACTTCCTACCTAGTAGGATGACTATAATGAAAGAGGCAGAGAATAACAAATATTAGCAAAGATGTGGAGAAATTGGAATCCTCATACACTACTGATGGGAGTGGAAAATGGCACAGCCTCTGTGGAAACCAGTGTGGTGGTTCGTCAGCCAGTTCAACATCGAATTGCCATATGACCCAGCAATTCACTCCTCAGTATATATCCAAGAGAATTGAAAACACGTATCTGCACCAAAACTTGTATACAAATATTCACAGTGACATTATAGACAACAGCCAAAAAGTGAGAACAGCCCACATATCCATCAACTGATGAGGGGATAAACCTGATGTGGTCTATCCACACGGTCATAAAAAGGGATGAAGTACTGATGCACATTACAACGTGGAGGACCCCTGAAAGCATGCTAATTGAAAGAAGCTAGACAGAAAAGACCACATACTACGTGATTTAGTTTATTTGAATTGTCCAGAGAATACCTAGAGAGACAAAAAGTCGATTAGCAGTTGCCAGGGGCTGGTGTGGATGGGGAATGACAGCTAAAAGGTACAAGATTTATTTTTGTGACGATGAAAATATTCTCAAATTGACTATGGTGATGGCTGACAACCCTGTACATATACTAAAAACCACTGACTTGTACAATTAGAATAAATGAATTGTGTAGTATGTGAATTATATCTCAATAAAGCTGTTGGCCAAAAAGAAAGGGTCTTTTCCAAGTCTTTCTGACAGGATTGGTGTGACAATCGAATGAGAGCAAAATCTGTTTCCTGCCCAGGCCAGGCCATTCTTTTTTGGTTTAATGTTTTATTGTGAAATATAATACAGAAAAAGTATCATTACTTTTACAGAAATAAACCTTAAACATACAACCTAACAATCTATGGTAAAGCAAATGCCTGTGCAGTTATCATCCTAGTCCAGAAAAAGAAGATTGGAGGTACCTGGAAGTCCTCCCAAATTTCAACTTGTGTTAGTCTGCTAGGGCGGCCAGAAGAAGGTACTAGAAACTGAGTGGCTTAAACAACAGAAATGTATTTCCTAACGGCTCTGGAGGCCGGAAGTCAAAGATTAAGGTGTCAGCAGGGTTCATTTCTTCTGAGAACTCTCTCTGTGGCTTGGAGATGGCCATCTTCTCCCTGTGTTTCCACATGGTTTTCCGTCTGCGTGCGTGTGTCCTAATCAACTCTTTCCATAAGAACACCAGTCAAATTGGATTAGGGCCCATCCTCATGATCTCACTTTAACTTAATCACCTTCTAAAGACCCTAGCTCCAGATATGGTCACATTCTGACATACTGGGGTAAAGACTTCAACATGTGAACTTGGGGCACACAGCTCAGTAGGGGTAAATGCTATTATGACTTTTAGATTATTCACTACTTGTGTTTCTTTATAGTTGAGCCATCTCTAAACAACCTGGTTTAGTTTTACCTGTTGATGAATTTTGTGTAAATGAAATCATCCAGCTTCTTTCCCTCAGTGCAATGCCTGTGAGGTTCGTCCATGTTACTGTGAGTATCTGAAGTTCATTCGCTTCCGTGATGTGAATATACCACAGGTTATTTATTGATTCTGCTGTAGATGGACATTTGGGTTGTTTCCACTTCGTGCCCATTACAGACAGGGCAGCTGTGACTATGTCTCCTGGCCCTCGCATGCATGCCCTTGTGTTGAGTGCACACCTAACTTGCTAAATGAAGCTAAACCATGTTTCAAAGTGGTTGTACCTACATAAACTCCCATGAGCAGTGCAAGGTGTCCCCTTGCACCACATCTCCCTCAGTGCTTCAGATTGTCAGACTTGTTCATTTTAGCCAATTTGATGAGTATCCGATGGTATCTCATCGTGATCTAAACATTTCCTTTTCATTTTTACTAATAAGCTCAGGCACCTTTTCATATGCTTGTTGGCACTTAGTCCTTTTTGTGAAGTAACTGTTCAAATCTTTTGCCCATTTTTCTCCAGGGTTGTCAGACTTTCTCTTATTAATGTGTAGGTGTTCTTTATATATTCTGAATGCAAGCCCTTTGCAGTTGTATTTACTGCAAATATCTTCTCCCTTTCTGCAGCTTGCCTATCCATGCCTTTTGATGCTGATGTCTTTTGAGAAACAGAAATTCTTGATTTTATTGTAGGGCAATTTATCAGTCTTCTATGATCAACACTCCTTTTGTGCATCTTGATCACAAAGTCTTTCCTACCCTGTTTTATGAAGACATTCTCCAACATTACCTTCTAAAAGTGTTATTGTTTTACTGTTTAGCCTTAGGTCTACAATCCACCCAGAATTTGTTTTTGTGTGTAGTGCCGGGCGGGGCTTTAATTTCATCTTTTTATATGAGATCTCATTGTCATTACACATTTGTCCTAGCGCAGTGACACATTTGTCACAGATCAAGTGTCCATATATGCTCTTGGTGGCGTCTAGACTGTGACTCTTTGTCCTAAGCCCCCAGCTGCTTCTTCGAGGTCAGCAAACCCCAAACATCCCAGGGCAAACGCAGTTCTAAGTCCCAGGCTCACCTTTGGTGAGTCCCTTGTCTCCTGGATCTCGGCTCAGTCATTTTTTTTCACTCTCTAGTTAGCTCACTGATGCTTTTAAAGTGATTTTTAAAAATATTTTGTCCAGTTTTTTCAATGGGAGAGTTGGTTCAAATTACCTAGTCTTCCATTATCAGAAATGAAAATCCAGAACATGTGCATCTTTTTTTTTCCTTTAAACAAATACACATGTATCACTTTTTTATGAAGGGATTGTGAACACACAGGAAAGTATATAAAGTCTGCTCATCCTAACAGGACATCTATATGCATTTGTGTATATGTATACACCTGTAGATCCACCATTCAGACTGAGACACAGAGTGCTTCTAGCACCCCAAAAGATTTTCTCATTCCCCTTCCCAGTCAGTACCCTGCTCCCAGGAATACCCACTATCACTATGCCTTGGTTTTGCTTGTTTTGAGCTTCATGTAAATGGAATCATTCAATATGCACTCCTTCTGTGTCTGACTTTTTCATCCAACATTATGTCTACAAGATTCACCCATGTTGCTGCATATACCTATATTTCATTATTGCACAGTATTCTACCACGTGGGTATACCACATTGAGTTTCCCTTCTACCGTTGATGAGCATTTGTGTCGTTTCTAGTTTGAGCTACTACAAATAGTGCCGTAATGAACTACAGATAGTTCATGTTTGTGAGGATGGAGCCATTTCTATTGGTATACACAGCTGGAAGTGGAATTTCTGCCTTGTAGGATATGCAAATGTTTAGAGGTGGGGTTTTTGCAATTAATGTTTTTTCCAGTTTTATTGTGATATAATTGACATACAGCACTCTGTAAGTTTCAGGTGTACAACAATAATGACTTGACTTACATATATTGTGAAATGATTATCTTTATAAGTTTAGTTAACATCCATCATCTCATATAGATACAAAACAAGAAAAAAAAGGTTTTTTCCTTGTGATGAGAACTCTCTTGATAACGTGCAAATGCATAGCAAACGTTTGGTTTTAATAAACGCTACCAAGCAGCTTTTCCAAAATGGATCTACCAATTTTCAGTCTCGACAGCTCTATGTCCTCACCAACACTTGGTGGTGTCTGTCTTTTTTATTTTAGCCATTCTGGTGGGTGTGCAGTGGTATCTCATTTTAGTTTTAACTTGCATTTCCCTATAAACTAATGAGCATCCTTTCATGTGCTGATTTGGCCACTCTGATTTTTTTTATGGTAGACCTTTAATTTCCTTTATAATCTGTTCATGATTATTTATGTCAAGTTTTCTAGTTTTCCTTGGGACAGTGTCAGTAGTTAATATGCTGCTAGGAAATCATCAGTTTTTTTCCTCTACATTTTCATATTCATTGCCATAGAGTTTTTATAATAGTGTTATTAAGGTATAAGGCACATGCCATACAATTCACCCATTTAAAGTGCACAGTCTGATGGGGTTTAGTATGCAGAGTTGTGCAACCATTACTGCTATCTAATTGTAAAATATTTTAATCACCCCTCCCTCCAAAAACCCATTATCAGTACCTCCCCATTTTTCCCCAACTCCCCTTCCTCAGCCCCAGGCAACTCAAATATCCATCCATGGAAGAAAATAAATAATCAGTGATACACACACACACACACATACACAATGCATATGGACAACAATAGAATAAAGCAGTCAAAACGAATGAACTAAAGCAACAAAATGATATACACAAATCCTTGTGATGTAATTTTATGTGGAAAAAAATAAGCGTTAAAAGAAGACATATAGAATGGTGCCTTTTTGAAAAGTTAAATACAACTGAAATTTTCTGACATGGTTTCCAGTGATCCCCACCTCCTGGTATTCGGGTGCTGGTGTGATTTGCTGCCCTTGAGTGGGGACTGGGCCTAGTAACTTATTTCTAAAAAATAGAATATGGCAGAGGTGATGGGATTTCACATCTGAGATTAGATTCCAAAGAAACTGTGACTGCCACCTCACCCACACACTCCCTCCCTCTGGCTCTTCTCACTTGATCCCCCTGGATGAATCAAGCTGCCTCTACCTTAGATGCTCTTACCCCCTATGGGGAGGCCCATGAGACAAGGAACTGAGGTCAGCTTCCAGTCAACAGAACAAGAAAGTAAACGCTCCCTAGAACCATCTGAGTGAGCTTGGAAGCAATCTTCCTCCAGACAAGACTCGAGATGACTATAACCCTGGCCAAGACTTTGAACCACAGGATCCAGCTTAGTGGTCTGGATTCCTGACCCAGAGAGCTGGGAGATAATAAGTGTTATATTTTAAGCCGCTGGAATTTAGGGTGATTTGTTCCGCAGCAGTAAATAACTAAGACCCTTCTCACTAACGGAAACTGCTTGCAAATTCCCAGAACTCCCATGAGGCTTCTCCTCTCCATGTTTTTTGTGTGCTGTCACCTCGGCCCATCCCTCTTCATTTAGCTAACTCCTCTGCCTTTATCAAATAGCCCAAGTCTCTCCTCCTCCAGGAAGACTTCCCTAATTGAGCACTGTATACACGGTTCCTCCTCCTTACTCCCTAGGAACCCCTTGCTAAATTCTATTAACACAGTTACCGTATTTTAAGTACCTGTTTACTTAACTCTCAGCCATCCATGAACAATTGGAAGGCCAGGATCATGCTATAGTGACATGATTTCCATATCTTCAACTTTTAGTGGGATACTTGGCACATAGTTTGTGTTCTCTATAGGTAGGGTGGGTAATAACACAGGCTTTGGAGTCTGTAGATGGCAATTTGAATCCTGGCTCCAGTATCAACTATCTGTGTAACCTAAGATGAGTCACTTAGCCTCTCTAGAACCCAGAGTTTCTCATTCCTGCAGTGGGGAGTGGGGTGAGCAGCCCCGGGAAGGGGGATTCACATTCGTATTCTTCCGGCATTCCAGACACAGAGCCGGGTATTTGATGTTCCCACTCCAATCCTGTGTGGCCGCTTAGTCTTAGGATGATGTTCAATAACTAAATCAAGGTAGAAACTTTGGGGATTATGCTCCTCAATCAGCTGCTTTCATTTGATAAATTAAATATCTTCCAAAGAGAGTTTCTCGATAGAGAAGTTAAAAGCAGCTCTAGCACAAGAGGTTTAAAAAAATCATGGCTAACCCAATATTTTTAAGTGACATATTTCAGCCTTCTGTTAATGTTTCATCACTGAAATATGAGCCCTTTTTTCATGTAAATGACTGAGGGTTTGGACAGAAGACAGAAGCGTCATATGTTCTACACATCTTGCGATGGGAACTGTCAAATGTTGCAATCAACATTGCCACAGCATCACCACTGACATGCATCCAAAAGACTTTTAAAACAAAAACCCACCACAGGCCTGGAACAAAATCCACAGCCCAGGAAAATGTGCATCTCAGATTTCCTATGTGGATTGAAAAAAACCAACTGTGGCCTGAGGGTAACAGCAGGAAGATTCTTTGAGCTTTTCCTCAAATGCTCCCAGTTTAGAAACAGATTTAGAAGTGTGAGTGTGGAAAGGGGAAAGCCCTCATCTAGCCCAAGGGATTTAGTTTCCCTCCAGGGAAACCTTCCAGCTCTGACACTCTGGTAAGATCATACCATAGCAGATAGATACGACCAGGGTGTCAGAGCTGGAGATTTCCCTAGAGGGAAACTGATAGGGAAAAAAAAACCAAAATAACAAAAAATGCAAATCCCAAGCTAGTCCTAAGAGGGAAAGAGTGAGGCTGACAGCATGAATGGTCTATGATTCCAAGTTCCCAGTTTTCCCTGTTATCACTTTTGAACCTTTCAAACCTGCTTCTCCTCAGGGACTCCATCTTGTTGGAAGACTGTCATCCCTCCAGTGCCCCAAGGGAGAGAAACGGGCTCATTCTCAACACCTTCTCTCCCTCATCCCCCGCATCCAATCCCGCACCAAGTCCTAGCAATCACCACCACTCTGGATAAGCCCCCAGCATCTCTCATCTAGATAGACGCCCACACATCTCCCTGAATAGAACAGAAAATGCTGTGTTCACAAATCCATTTCATTTTCTCCCTAGCCGCACAGAATGACCACATCTCCCCACTGCCCTTGCAGTTCAGCTGGGAGCCATGGAATGGGGGTGAAAGTGAAGCAATGTCACTTCCAGGCCTCCTTCTAAAGCCAGTTCTGCAGTGACATGGAGATGGATTGAAGATGGTCGCACCGCCCAATGGAAAGAGCTGGAATCCTAGAGTCACAATATTGAGGGTTACCTGCCACATATTTGATTGGATTGTAATGTCAGTGGGATGTAACCCTTTCATGGTGCTAAGTCACTAAGAATTGAGGGTTGGTTCCACTCTTGCCCCTCCCCGTGTCTTCTCACCTATTGTCCCCCCAGATGCCATCATAATTTAGCTACAGTACATATCTGATGGTATCACCGTCCACCACTCCCCAAACACCAACAGAAGAAAATTCTTAAATGCTCACCCTTGACCTTAGGAAAGTTCCAGGTCTTAAGATGGCTGATGAGGTCTGGCTCTGCTGAACTTTCCCTTATCTGTCCCTCTTCATTCATTTATTTACCCAATGAATATGTACTTAGCACCAAGTATGTGTCAGTGGCTATCCAAGGTCTGGGGACAGAGGAGGGTAAGAGGGAATGCAGGGAAATCACCTGGAAGCCACTACATTCATCCAGACAAATGCTTGTAAGGACCTGAGTTATGGCTTGTCTCCAGATCTGACAGTACTACACCAGGGCATCAGAGTTGGGGATTTCTCTAGAGGGAAGCTGATGAGCAAAAGCCTGAAAATGTAAGTTCTAGTCTAGCTCTAAGAGGGAATGAGAGAATTTGGAGACAAGAGATTTACCTGCACTGACACCATGAATGAGAGGAGGGATAGATCCAAGATGTTTTAGGAAATACAATTGGTAAGATTGGGGAACAGATTGATGGCAGAGGGTGAGACAAGGAGCCCGGATTGGAGTTCCAGATTGCAGGCTGGGGTGAAGGATAGATTTGGGAGAAGATGAGGAACTTAGGTTTGAACACGTGGAGTTTAAGGTGCTATGGGTCATCCAACTGGCTTGTCAAAGAGACGATTGGATCTCTGGGTCTAGAGCTCAGGGGAGAGGCTTTGCCTGGCAATACTCAGGTGGCATCATCATGGATCACAGCTCCTCATGTGTCTCCTGTCTTAAAAATAAGAGCAACAAGAAGCAAAAAAATTCACTCTGAGTCTGCTCCTCATCCCATGGCCCCCACCCCACCCCTGCACAGCCAAACTTCCTAAAAGGGGCGTATGCTCTACCCTCACTAGAGTCAGGTCTCCATCCCCATCACTCCCCTGAACCAGCTGTCCATAAGGACCACCTGGTTCCCCACGCTATCATGTGCAAAAACACCTTTCTGCAGTGCTTTGCTCGATCTCTTAGCAGCATGTGATGGAACTGGGTGCTTCCACCTCAAAATCCACTTCTCCTGGCCTTCATTGTACGGCGCTAGCCAGCCCTGCTTCCAACTCCACCCTTCCTCTCTGCTTCCCCCGCCGCAAACTTCACAAGGAAATAAAATTGCCAGATGGGCACTCCATCACTTCTTACCAACTCCAGTGTCTTCCAGTCTGCAAAAGGCCAATTCCTTGGCATTTACTCTGGCTCCATTCCCCTTCTCTGCCCGGGTACCTGTGTTCATCAACTGACTATTCTCCCTGCTGTGCTTCAATATTTCCTTTTATGCCGGACTTGTCCTGCCACTCATTTTCAACAGCTAAGAGATATCATTCACATTCCATAAAATTTGCTGATTCAAAATATGTACTTTTTATTATTTTTACAGTTGTACAACCATCACCACTATCTAATTTTAGAACATTTTCATTTTCCCGGAAAGAATCCTCATACCCATTAGCAGTCATTCCTCTTTTCCCCCCAGCAATCCCTGGCCTCTGGCAACCACTAATCTCCTTTCTGTCTCTATGGCTTTGCCTATTCTGGGCATTTCATATAAATGCAGTCATACAACATGTGGCCTTTTGTGACTGGTTTCTTTCCCTCCACACGGTGTTTCCAAGGCCCACCTATGCGCTACATGTGTCAGCGCTTCGGTCCTTTCTATAGCTCGGTGACACTGCGTTGTACAGGTAGACCGCATTGTGTTTACCCAGTCATTACCTGATGAACATAGGGATTGTTTCCACTGCTTAACTATTATGAATAATGCTGCTATGAACACTCACGTACAAGTCTTTGTTCGAATACCTGTTTTCAATTCTTTGCGTATATACCTCGGAGTGAAGTTGCTGGGTCAGGGTCTATGTTTATATTCTATGTATAACTTATTTAGGGACCAAACTGTTTTCCACAGTGACTGCATCATCCTACACTTCTACTGGTAATGCACAAAGGTTCCCGCTTCTCCACATCCTCACCAATACCAGTCATTTTCCTTTTTATATTATTACTGTATGCACGCTGGTGGGTGTGAAGTGGTGCCTCGTGGTTTTGATTTGCATTTGCCTGATGGCGAGTGATGCTGAGGCCCTTTTCATGGGCACGTTGTCCTTGTACATCTTATTTGGAGAAATGTCTGTTCAGATCTGTTGCCCACGTTTTAATTGGGTTGTCTTTTTATTATTGAGTTATAATGGTTCTTTCTGTATTTTGGATACTAGATTCTTATCAGATATATGATTGGCAAACATCTCCTATTCTATCTGTCGTCTTTTCACTTTCCTGATATCGTTTGAAGTATGACTTTTTTAGTTTCGACGTTCAATTTATCTATTGTTTTATTTAGTTGCTTTGTGCTTTCATTGCCATAAGAAACCTTTGCCAAAGATTTACACCTATGTCTCTAAGAGTTTTATAGTTCAGCTCTTAGATCCATTTTGAATTTTTGTATGTGGCATGAGGTATGGGTCAAAATTTGTTCCTTTGCATGTGAATACCGGGTTGTCTCAACACCATTTGCTTAAAAGATTATACTCTTTTCTATAAAATAGTATTGGTATCCTTGTTGAAAGTCAATTGGCTACAGGTATATGGGTCTATTTCTGGACTCCCAATTTGAATCCGTTGGTCCATACATCTGTCCTTATGCCATTACCACACTGTCTTGATTACTGCAACTATGTAGTAAGTTTTGAAATCAGGAAGTCTGAGTCCTCCAACTTTGTTCTTTCTCAAGATTGTTCTGGCCATCTGGGGTCCCTTGAATTTCCGTATGAAAGTCAGGATCACCTTGTCAATCTCTACAAAGAAGCCAGCTAGGTTCTGACAGGGATTACATTGACTCTATAGATCAATTTCAGGAGTATTGCCATCTTAACAATATTGTCTTCCAACCCATGAATGTGCTATGTCCTTCTATTTGTTTAGGTATTTAATGTCTTTCAACAATGTTCTGTAGTTTTCCACGTATACGTTTTGCACTTATTTTGCTAAGTTTATTACTAGTTCTTTTTGGTGCTATTATAAATGGAATTGTTTAGTTTCATTTTCAAATTGTTCATTGCTAACATATGGAAATACCACAAATTTTTGTGTATTGATCTTGTGTCCTGCAACTTTATTCTGAGTTTTATTTGGAAATTCCTTAGGATTGTCTGTATACGGGAGTATGTCACCTGCAAATAGATATAGCTTTATTCCTTCATTTACAGTCTGGATGCTTTGTCTTTTTCTTGCCTAATTGTCCTGGCTAGAACTTCCAGTACAATGATGAATAGAAGTGGCACAAGCGACCATCCTTATCTGGCTCCTAAACCTAGGGGGAAAGCTTTCAGTCTTTCACTGAGTATATTAGCTGTGGGTTATCCTAAATGTTTTCCTTTTTGGGTTGAAATTCCATTCTGTTTTCTAGTTTTTTTTTTTTAATCACAAAAGGGTGTTGGATTTTATCAAATAGTTTTATGTATCTACTGAGATGATGTTTCCCTTGTTTTATAAATATGGTATCTCAGCTTTCTTCTTTTTTTTGAGCTAAAATCTTAGGAGGATGGTCAAGATACAAAACAAAGTGGGGGTTGCTCTGTTTGAAGCAGGAAGGGAAGCCTGACCCACAGCCACTCCCTCCATAATAGCCTTGGGCTCCACATGAAACTAAGCCAGGAGTTAAGAACAGCAAGTTGCCCCCAGGGCTCTCATCCAAAACTGTGTGTTGGAGCTGGCTCTGCCAGCCAACTGAGCCCCGACCCTGGGCCTCAGGGAGTCCTGGTTGGCAGGGCTGGCTGATTGCAAGTACCCAGCCACTTTATCAACAGCAGCTCATTAGCATCCTGCAAATTGCATGTTCACCCTGGCACAGGGCTCCTGAACCAGCTCTTCCGCTACCGCTCTGGCTGAAGGGTTGATCTAGGGGGCTTTGGAGTCCTTAACACTTGCTTTTTTTTTTTTTTTCTTTTTTGAGAAAAACAAGAGACAAGACAGAGAACACTTGCTCTTTTTGATGCTTTCTTCCCATTAAATGTTAGCTCAGATCTGTAGTTACAGCAAAGGTTGTACTTTTCAAACCTTGATTATAATCAACCCCAAATACAGAGGTTCAGGATCTCACAGATTGCAGACAGCCCACTGATTACTTTGGGGGAAGACTGATTAAGAAACTTTATTACAGAAAATGAATGCACCCAACGTCCCCAAATACATTTGTAACAAGAGACACACCAGAGGCACAGACAACAGTTGCTACATCACAGCCTTGTTCTTCCGAAAGGATAAAACATCTGGTAAGGGCGGTAGAAGACAGGGAGGTGGGTAGAGAAAGCAGGTACTGTCCTTTTGATTTAAAAAATAATAATAAAGTAACAGGTTGGCACCGCAGGAACACATACTGTGGGGTCAGGAAGTCAAACTAAGCGAAAGCCTTGGGCGGTGACACCACATCACTTGTAGCATCTCAGAGGAGCTACGAGGCATCATTCCATTAAGAGGAGCCAATTGTAATGGGTGAAAATCTTAAGGGTCGTCCTCTAGCTGCAAGGAGCCAACAGGCCAAGGGGCCTTGAATCTCTTTAGAACTCATTGTCTGCTAAATCAAAGATCACTTAACAGCTCCCCATTTATGTTTAACTACTGCGAGAGCATGAAAGAAAGTCAGCCCCTTCCATAATGGGCTTGTCCAGTTACCACCAGATAGAGGGGCACCACTTAGCGAGCCATCTCTCCTTCATGACTCTAAGTTGAGCTTCTCTTCCGTATTTGACAAGGTTGGTCCCAGCTCCCAAATCTTAGCCTGGCGGGTTGCATGCTGGGCAGCAGCACCTTTAGCCTGAGATGCCAAGCGATGGCTGGAGGGAAGCGACAAGGGCACAGCTGAGGCAGGGAGGGAAGCTGGGATCCAGTGCCTCTGGGCAAACCTCAGGACCACGGGTTTTTGAGTGGTCATTTTCTAGAAGTAGAAAAACACATTTAGGACAAAACAGTTGTGATGTGAGAAGGAATGGTTATGAATACAGATTGGCGATCAGGCCGGTGAGCAGGACCATGAACCTGACAGGGCAGAGAGGACACTGCCTGCAGACACGCAAGCTTCTCAATAGTGAATTTTAAGAAAAATTCTGTTCTCCTGAGCAGTGCCATTTAAACACGCCTGAGGGCTTCACAGCCTCCAACGGTCACACCGGAGGATTAACGTCCACAACACAGTAAGTACCCTTCATTACTGCCAGCAGTTAGTGTTATGCACACAGCACCCCGCAGAATATTTAATGTCACCAATTGCTACTACAGCCATCACCCCTCACCCCAACTTGGACAAAATGCTATGCCTTCCACAAACAGGAAAAAAAAAAACAAAACACCGGAACACCAAGCAAGCCTCTTCCAGTTTAAGAACATTTTAACAACAACCTACGTTCTAAATGAAGGAACTCAGACCATAGGGAGACCATTCTAGTTTTCTTCCAATGCAGTTAACGCTTAGAAACAAGTCGAGCCCACCAGCCTGCCCGGCAGCTCAGGTTCCCTGTGATGGAGCCTGCCACAGGAACCCAGATCATCTTTCTCAGGCCGCTGCCCTCTACTCCAGCCACCCCTCCGTGGGGTCCAGGAGACCCCACGGCCAACAGTCTGAGACTTCCTCAATGGTTAAGCACAATAATGTTCTGCTACACGGACTGTGGGATGCGGGCAGAGGTGAAAGGAAAAACAAAGCCTGAAAGAACATTTTTTGTTTTTGCCGTTTAGCAGGGAGTGCGGGAGACCAAAAAGAAAAAAGGAACCTGCAAGTGGCCTCCGTACTCCCCGCCCGCCCTCCCGCACCTCTGAGGACGCTAACCCGCGCCTGCGCCGCCCGCCTCAGCGCCTGCCTCTCACACGCCGCACGGCCCCGCAGCCGCTGCAGGCAGCCCTCTCCGACCCCGGGCCGAGCGGGCTGCCACAGCGCGCGGGAGGGCGGCTCCCGGGGCCCGTCGCCGCGCGCGGCGGGGTGGGCTGCTTAACTGCCAGGACTGCTGTGAGTCAGAAACGTAGGCTGTCATAATAGAGAACAATTTTAAAAATGTAATACTGTTTATTTAACTTCAAAAACATTTCAGCATTCTAAACATACAAAAAAAATAACAGAACATTGCAAATTGTGTTTAGTACAGAAGGTTCTTGAACTTTCATTGATGCAGTGGCTCTTCGCTTTGCTGACAATGAAGAGTTCTAGTTTGTTTAAAAACAAACAGTTTAAAACTACCGCACTTCAACTAAAAAGGATCCAAACACTTCTCATGCCAGCTGAACCCCCCCTTCTTCACAGCTAAGAATGGCAGAACGCTAGGTCACTATATACAAAAACAAGACAACCTGAAGCGACATGGATGCCCACTGCGGTGTCCACAGGTCCAGCTTCACAGTGCACGCCCTGAGCTACGGCCCCTCCGAAAGGCATCTTCCCCACAGCCTCCACGCCAAGCAAGGAGCATCAAGTGTGTCTCGGTTGTTTTGTTCTTTTTATAAACTATAGATATGTACAGTTGAGAACTCAGGATTTCTAGCCAATAACCATATAGTTAACACCACCTTACAAATTTTTTAAAAAAAAGGAAAAAAAGAAAATGCCAGGAACATCTTTAAATGCCTTGTCACACCAACAGCAAAGTGCACAGAGTGAGGAGAACACGAGAGCCTTTTCATTTTAAAAATGTTTGGAAATATGTACAACTTTGATACAGTTTCCAGGTGCTCCGGACACCCATGGCCACTTCATGTAAACCACTGACAATTTCTAGAGCACTTTGAGAGACTACAATATGATCATGATCCAGTTGGGTAATTAAACCTAATGAGGGCAACAGACTCGGCTCAGGGAAGAGGTGTGTCAATCACAGCGCTCCCTACTCTAAGGTATTCACAAGGAGACAGATCAACAGTTTTTTTATTCATCCTCCTCCTCCTCCTCCTCCTCCTCTTCCTCCTCCTCGTCTTCTTCATCCTCCTCTTCCACCTTTTTCCGGGCAACTTTAGCAGGGCCCTTTGCGCCATCAAACTTCCCTTTAGACTTATAGTCTGCGACATCCTGGAAGGAACAGGGACATGTTCCGAATGAGCAAGGGTTAGAAAGCAGCTGTCCCCCTACCCCCAACCACCTCCGAATAAGAGAACAAGTGAGGAAGATGGGGATGCTCTTTGAAGTATTTTGTTTCCAGATTCAAATTGGCTTCTCAGCCACCCTGATTTCAAAGTGAACGAGTGTTCAGTGCCCTTTAAGTCTCATTGATAGCAGCACCATCAAACCCTCCACCCGTGGCATCCCACAGTATCAAATTCTGAAGCCTGTCTGAAAAGTTGTCCCAAACACAAAAATCTGGCAGAAGCCTGAGCACCAGCACACCAGGCTGGTCTGCTGTGGAGCGGGGGCCTAGTGGGCCAGGCTGCTGACTGCCCACCCCCGCCCACCGGCCAGGCGCCGTTCCAGTCCTCTCACCTTCTCATACTTCTCCTTCAGCTTCGCAGCCTTGTTGATGTACGGCTGCTTCTCACTGTCACTTAAGTTATTCCACATCTCACCCAGCTTCTTGGCCACGTCTCCAATAGAGATGCCAGGGTTGGTAGATTTGATCTTGGGGCGGAATTCCGAACAGAACAGGAAGAATCCAGACCTGGGGGGAGAGGATTGTATACATGAGATGAGAACCCACAAAAACCGTGAGCTGAAGTTGAAATCCCACATTCCCCAGAGCACATGTTCCTACCATGGACTCCTCCCGAAGGTCAGGAGATGTGTGATGCCCTACACAATGTTACGAACTTGGAGGGCCCAGAATGTTTAAGTGCTTCAGAAATACACAGTGCTTTCTCAGGTACTGGGAAAAGGGCAGAGAACACATCTGCAGTCCCTGACACTCAGAACCGGGCTGCCTGCTCCTAGCCCAGTGGCAAGGCCAACGGGCAACCACCATGCAAACACAGCCACAACCGCGGTCTTCCCTGCAGCTGCACTTTGAAGCTCTAAGTACAGAATGTTTTGCAGAGGTATCTCGACATTTCTTAGGTAAAGTGTCCTTTAATAAAATCTTTCAAGCAGAAGGAAAGCTCTTAAGTGTCATTCTGAATCCTAGAGTCACTTACGGTGGCCTCTTGGGGGCATTAGGGTCCTTCTTCTTCTTGCCTCCCTTAGCTGGTCCGTAGTCCTTCATTTCCCGGTCATAGCGCACTTTATCTGCCTTTGCCATCTCATCAAATTTAGACTTCTCTTTCCCAGACATTGTCTGCAAAGAACAAGACCTGTTAAATTCCTTAATGCAGCGAGCACACTACCTGTTCAGCTGTCCTGTAATGAAAGTGGCAGCTGCTCTAACCACTCACAAAGGGGGAGGACAGCTTAAACCTTTGTACAGTCTTCAAAATTAAAGCACACACACAAAATTCTAAGGACAGGCAAGGTGAGTCTAAGTAAAGAAAAAGAAAACAGCCACCTGGGGCTACTCTGAAGGTAAGTAACCACAATGTGTGAAATCCAACTAAGACCAGCTTGAAAGATACAAAAGAAGAATACCTTCCACCTCTCAGAGCACTTCTTGGAAAATTCCGCAAAATTGACCGGGACCTCGGGGTTTTTCTTCTTATGCTCCTCTCGGCATGTCTGCACAAAGAAGGCATAAGCAGACATCTTGCCCTTTGGTTTCTTGGGATCACCTTTAGCCATCCTGCCTGATGGAAGGAAGAGAGACAAAGAAAAACAAATACAATGAATACATACAAGATACACCAAAGGCTGCCCTTTAGGAAGAACCACCCCCTCATGCTTGATGCCATTGGCAGCTGAAGGCAGAGTGGGGAGAAAATCAGCTTCACTGTCTCTTGTCATTTAACTTTTGACCAGCATGAAGTGTGCTGGTTTGCAAGTTACCTCTCTGAGAGGCATCAAGTTCTCCAAATGGAATGGACCCAAATGGGATGGCTGGGCACTACATTTGAATTCAGAACTACTACATTTGGGAAACTACAATCACAAATCACTACTGCAGTTTGAAAGGGCACGAGGAGGACACATTTTTAGAAGGTGCAGGCGGATGGCAGAAGCCTGAAACCAAGGACTGCAGGCTAACTGGTCATCTGTTTTACTCCTATGTTAAGAGACAAAAATACTGTCACCACTGCCAAACATAAGATCAAAGCAGAACTGTAAATAGGGAACATTTGAATTTTCACTATTGTTTATGCGTTTTGGCTTATAAAAATGGCTTTTACAAAAAGGGTGATCTGGCAAGTGAGCAGATACCCCTTGTACTGTTATTTCCAATCTGTCACTCCATCATTATCTAAAGGGGGAGGGGAGACCAAAAGGGCTAGTCTTGCTCATCCGTAAAGAGGAACGCATGTCCAGCTAGAAATACTTTCTCCAAAGTTTCCAAATAAAAATGCAGCTGTGGCGTGTCATCGTCCCTGTCCCACCCCCCCAGCTTCCCGCCATCTTTTCCTTTTCCCACACCCAAGGTCATCACGCAAAACTAAAGCGTTCCCGTTTGCAGGGACCGACCGAGGGGCTGCATTAGGGCCCCGCAGCGGCTGCGCGGGTGCGGCGGGACAGGGCGCGGGGGAACCCCGGGCCGGGAACGGGCAGCCGGGCTCGGCCCCGTGCTGGGTCACCCAGACACACATAATTCACCTTCCATTTTGTCAATAGCCTCCTGATGAAAGAAAGTGCCCCTGAAATGCGCCGCTGCCACCCCCGGGAGGAGCGCGGGGCCGGGGGCGGCGGCAGCAAGGGCGCGCCGGGGGCGCGGAGCAGGGCGGACAGCAGCGGCCGCGGCAGAGACGGTGGCGGCAGCCGTGCTTCCGAGCCCCGCTCGCTAAAATGGCTGATCCGCGCGCGGCCGGCGCGGGCGGCGGCGGCGAACAAAGCGGTCCGGGCCCCGCCGCCGCCGCCGCCGCCGCCGCCGCCGCCGCCGCCCGCTCGCCAGCCCCCACCTCGCCCGGCCCCGCCCGGGGCTGCGGGGGCTGCAGGGGCTGCAGGGGCCGCGGGCCGGACCCCCCCCCCTCGCCGGCGCGGGGCGCACTCCTCGGGATAACAAAGGCGCCCGTGCGGCCATGACGCTCGGCCGCGCCGGGGCCCGCGGCAGCGCCCCTGGCCCTCCACGCTGCCAGCCCCAGGCCGCGGGCGCCGGGGCCAAGGCCGGAGCCCGCCCGGGAGCCCCCGCCGCCCGCCCTGCCCGCCCGTCTTCCCCGAGCCCGAGGCCGGCCCCGCGCCAGCCATGTTCGCCGCGGCGGCGGTGGCGGCGGCGGCGGCGGCGCCCGGCGGGCAGGCGACGAGCAGGGGGCGGCCGGCCCGCGTTCCCCCCACCCCCCGGGCCGCCGGGCGCTCCCGCGACGGCCATGTTAATGCAGAGGCAGCAGTGCAGCCCGCGGGTCCGCGCGGCGCCCGCCGAGCCCGGGAGCGAAGTTTGCCTACACCGCAGCCCCCGGCGGGCAGCGGCTGCCCGCCGCCCGCGGAGTCCGTCCCGGGCCGGGGCACGCCGGGCCCCTTTCCCGAGGCCGCCACCCGGCGCCGGGACGCGCGCAGCCCGAGCCCGAAGACCGCAGCCGCCTCTCGGCTCGCGCGGCCGCCGCAGCTGCCCGAACATCTGGCCTCGGAGGGCCTTGGCCCCTCGGCCGTTGTCCCGGGGGGCGGCGGCCGAGGGTGGATCTACGGAGGGAGCCCAAACCCCGACAGCGGGGAGCTCAGGTTGAAGCATTAAAAAGTTGAAACACCTGAATTGCTGCTTCCTTCCCGCACCTAGCAAGAGGGAAAGCAAAGGGGGCGGGAAGGGCGCGGGGAGAAAAGGCAGGGGGCGGCGGCGGAGGAGCGCGCTCTCAGCGGCGCGGACCGGAAAGTTGTCGGGGAGCGGCGGCGGCGGCGGCGGCGGCGGCGGCGGCGGCGGCGGCGGCGGCGGCGGCGGCGGCGGCGGCGGCGGCGGCGGGCGGTGCGAAACGTACCTGTATTGTTCGCTAGTCTGGGCAGCGCAGGGCACGACGCGCGGCTCAGCGCTTCACAGCCTCGCGCTAGCTGCTTCCACGAGAGCCGCCTGATTGGCCAGCGGGCTCCGCCGTTTAAAACAGCCTCCTCGCCCGGCCATTGGCTAAGGGCCTTATGAATATTAAACAGGCGCTGGCGCCCATTGGGCGCGGCCGCTGGGATCATTCATTCAAATAGAACAACCCGCCGGGGCTGGCGGCCGAGGCAAAACAGAGGAATAATAATAATCTCGCTTTCCCAACCCCCGCGCCCCACTCTTCGAACCGAGCTGGGATCTCAAAGGACTTTGGAGAGGTGGCCCCGCCATTCCCAGCAGCCTCGGCCTGCGGTGTTTGGAGGGCGAGGTCGAGCTCTACTGTTCTGCCCTCTTCTTCCTCTGCGCTGCGGCCTGTGTGCCCCCATCCCCGACCCCTAGCCCCCACGCAGCCCCCCTGCCTGCCCCGGGACACCTCCTGGGACCAACCGCGAGGATCGACGGTCCTCCACCTCTACCGAATTCCGCCGTGACTCCGCCGCAGGGGCCTGGCGGCAGCCCGCTCTTCTGTGCCTAGCAGAAGGCGGCTGCTTGCTCACCAAGACCTCGGGTTTCGGCACCCCGCTGCCCCGCCGGGAAAGGACTTTATTCCGCTCCCGCGGATCGTGCTCGACTAGGCTCTTTCCACTAATTGCTAAAAAGTCAGTTTGTGCTGCAGTTGCGGAAACGGCGAGCTGGGTGGGCTAGAGGAGGAAAACGGAGTTTGGCAAAAAGGGAGAAATCGTTAGAACTTATAGTTTTCTGGGCAGGGAGTCCCCTCTTCACTGCCTCCGTTCAGGCCCGCGTTCCCTTTGCTCTTCTGACACACACCATGGTGAAAAATAAAAGTTATCGGAATGAGTGAATGGCATTTGACTGGGCCTTGGCTTTGTCACTGGGTGATATAGCCCTGAGCAAGTCCCTTCTTTGAGGGGATTCAGGCAATGGTTTTTAAAGTGAGGGGGTGGGGGCAGCGTTACCTCTAAGGGATGTCTGGAAATGCCCCCAAGCAGGGATTTGCTGCTGGAATTTAATATGAAGAAGGGATGGCCAGGGATATTAAATGTCCTGCATTGTAGAGGACAGTCACATAGGAGGAAGAGATGTCCCATGCCAAATGCTATTATATCAGCCCTGTTGAAAAAAATATCTGAGGGCCCCCTTCCCTCTTTGAGATACCATGAGCTTCCTGGAAAGAATGGGGGGAAAGGAAGAGTGAGAAAAAGGAGCACATTTTAAGGGTTGAAATTTGGAAAAAATAATGGAAGAGGCATCATGAGATTTTTCTATAGGAAGTTCCCTTCCCAAAGCACTTCGAAAGGCCAAGATGGCCAGCTATTTGTAATTCCCATATTTAGAAGTGAGACCCACCAGAGGAGTTTTCCAAATGCTGTTTGCAGACCCGGTGGCTGAGTTTGAGTTGTGCAAGGGAGCTGACCTCACAAGAGACCTACCTCCCCACCCCCACCAGCTCTGGCTAGCTCCTCTGAACGTGCCAGGTGAGCCTGAGGCCCTGCACCTGGCACCGCTGGGCTTCCAACATTACGGATCCAATTGAGACCAAAAGGCAAAGATAGTGCTGCTTTGGACAAGAGCCACAGGTATCAAGTCACTTTCTTAGGTCCCCAACTTACAGACCCTCACAAAGACAGACACCTTAAGGCTCCCTTATCTAATTCTCTGCCCTGTTAGAGTGAGCTGAATGGTTGCCTACCTTACGCTTGCATACCTCCACTCACGGTGAGTTCACCACTTCCCTTCTGGGCTGTCTTTTTCATCTAGGGCTATCTCTGAGCCTTGGGGTCACCATCCTATACACAGTCCAGTCCCTCACCCTTCAGAGATTTCATGGCAGGCCAAGTCTGTTCTCCAAGCAGACAGCTCCAGCCCCTTGGACGACTAGGTTCCCAGGGTCTGACCTGCCAAGACCCTCCCCCTCTTATGTTTCTGCCCTTCCCAGAGGGGAGCGGGTCTCCACACGTGGTCTGACCAGTACCTCCCCTCTGCAGAGTGCAGAGCCTCTCAGTGTTGTCAGGCCTTTCTAGGCCAGAGACATGAGTTGGGGTCTCAGGTGCGACAGGGGTCTACTTCTGGTCCAGCCACTGCCTGGTGTCCTGGCCAGAGTGGGGTGCTGCCAGCACAAAGTGGGGAAAATACTTGGTGGGCCCCTGACGGTATGTTGAGGGTCACACTTACAAGCACAGGGAAGTCACAAGCAGCACGTTTGTACACACTCACACCCAGGCACACCCAGGGCATTACCAGAAGCAGCAGCTTGAAAATCAAAGCAGAGAAATAAGAATATCTCCCAGCCAGAAGAGAACTTACCGGAAGTGGTGTCCGGACACCACCCTCAGGACTCACTCTTCCCCACCCACTGCCATAGCCCTGCCCATCGGTCTCCTATTTCTGCGTACATACTTCAGGTGACGAAAGGCTTCCTCTTACTCTTCAAAGGAAGCCTTTTCATCTCTGCTCCCAAGAAAAGCCCTCCGCTAATCAAGTTGAAGCCCTCGGCTTGAAGCTTGAATCTCTAGTCACCATCATCAGAACTTCACAGAAAATGACTATGACATCCCAAAGCATGTCAGAGATCTGAAGAGGGTTGTCATGGTCCTCTGATCTGCCCCACACAAACATATCAGCCCAAGTCTCCATGTCCCCTTCAGGCTCAGTGTCTCCAATTCCTCCATCCCTTCCCCACAGGCCTAAGTCGGGAGGCTCCTTGCAGCCTGGGTGTCTCCTCAGCCCCTCCTGACCGTGACAGCACACCTGAGCACAGGTGGGGGGGGGGCCTGGTGGGTTCCTACCTCAGCAGAAACTGTCTCACAATTCAATTCCATGTATACATATTGAACACCTACTAATAAGAAACAGAAGGGAGATGAAGTGAAGTAGGGGTGGGACCAGAGGGCAGGGGCAAGGCAGTGGCTTTGGGCTCACTTCGTGGTGGCCCTTCTGCCACATCACCTCCTCTCTCTCAGCCTCAGTGTCATCTGTCAAAGGTGATTTCACCTGCCTTTTCCACCCCAACCACCGTCCAGTCTGCTTGTGAGGGAGGGTGTACGTAAAAGTGATCTGATAATCTCCTGTAAAAGGCCACCCAGAGGGGAGCTAGCAATCAGCCTGGAAGGTGAAAAGAAGGAAGGTCAAGGGTTCCAGGGCAGGCTGCCTCTTCTGCCTGTGGCAAAGTTTGGCACCTGGTGGCTCGGGATAGCTCCAACTAGCCAAGGCGATGGAGTGGCTCTGGGCCTCTGCCCAGACCTCCCTGGAAAGAACTTTAACCACATCAGTCACCTGTGAGGCCCAGCGGCAGGCCAGACCCATCCACACAGGGGAACCTCAAACCATAATCCCAGAAGCCATTTCGCTGCCTGGCGAGGTTAGGAAAACATGAAAGTAAATAGGAAATATGACAAAGTGTGGCAAAGAGGTTTCCAGTTCCTGTCAGTTCAAGACCCGCTCCCCCAGAGATTAAGGGGAATCCTCATTGAACAGAAATGAAATCCTTGCACCTCACCCTACCCCAGGTCTTCACTGGAAGGCCCAGGGCTTCAAGGTGGCATCCCCGAGGCCCAACCAGGCCAGCCTCCTTTTAAGAATCAAAGAAAATGCAGACAGGGTAGATTTGGGGGCAGGGGTGGGGCCAGCTTGTAGAATCATTGAAAATACGTTAAGGGCACTGGCGGTGAAGGTCCCACGAGGAACAGATCCTTTCAACAGGGATCTGGGAGCCTTTGTGAATTCCATCTTCACGGGTAGGGAGTTTTTGACGGCAGGCTTCCAGGCCTTCCCAGGGCCGGGGCCCTACTCTGCTCACCCCTAGATGACCTGGTTCAAGGCCTGGAGCCGCCCCTCTCCCCTCCCCCTCTGCTCATGGGTAGGAATTACATCCCAACTGGACATTTTTGCCAAAGAGAGGAAAGTGTTTTCAGAGGTAGCCAGGGTCCCCAGCGCTATTCTAACAGCCTCGTACAGCACCACAGCCTCCTCCCGACAGAGGGCCCCGCGGGAGTCAGTGGCTGAGCCCAGGCTAGAAGCCTGGTCTCCTGGCCCTTAGTGTCACACTCATCCTACCCGTAACCCGTCAGCTGCACTGTGGGTGCAATGGCCATGGGCAAGGTGGCTGGGCAGCTAGCACCCTTGAGAAGAAGGGGTTCCAGGCTCCGAACAGCTGGGCAAGTGGGGCCACCTGAGAAGAGAAGGGAGTATGGGAGCCAGCACTGTTTAGTGTGACAAGTCACACCAGCACCACCAGGCCAGCCCTGCCCCCTTTCATATTGGAACCAAAGGATTTCCTACAAGTTCCTGTCCACAGTGCTGCTGTCTGGAAACACAATCTGAATCCGCACAAGACCATCCTGGGCCAATGACGCGCCAGGCAGTCCTGTGGGGAGGATAAAGATGAAATGAAGGGTCCCTGCCCTCCCCCCGGGGCACCTAGTCCTGGAAGAGCTCCGTGGGGGAGGGGATGAGAGAGGAGATGACACTCAGTGGGGTCGCCTCCAGTGACCCACCCCAATCCCAGAACAGCCCTGCCCTGTCAGGCCTTGAACACTTTACCCACTGCTGGGTGACTGGGACCCCCTCCCACCAAGAGCGCAGCGGCTGGTTCTCAGAGCCCTCCCCGCTTCCCCTGAGTTTCTGATGGGCTAAAACCACAGGCCCTTCTGTGAATTCCCCAAGTAATGCAAGGCGGGCCTGTGCTATCCAAGGCAGGTGTGGAGGGCACTCGGTCTCAGGAGGCTGAGATCTCTCTGATGGCGGGCAGGGGTGATGAGAAAACTAGAGGGCCAATGCCAGCTCTGCAAAGAACGGAATTCAGCCAAGCAGAGGAATCGCTCTGTCTCCACCCCATTCCTATAAGAGGGCCAGGCGGGCCCCTTGGGCTGCCTGGTGCCACGGGGCAGTGCTGGGGGCCTGGGGGGAGAACAGGACTCCCATTCTTTGTTTCTGGGCCCTGGAGCCCTGGTCAGGTTTGCAGCACTAACTAGAGCTTTGGCTCGAAAAGGGAACTCCCAAGTCCGAATAGCACCTCGGAATATTTAGGTTGGGCGTTTGGAAAAGAGCAAGAGACACGTGCCACCATGCGACTCAGGCAGGCCACCTCACCTCTTCCTACCTCAGAGTCTCCGTTTGCAAAATTGCGAGTAGTCAAGTTGTTGTGGGGATCCTATGAAACACTTAGAGCAATGCCTGACACAAAATAAGCACGTGAAAAGGGTTCCCTGTGCTCATGCGCACCTTTGATTTCACTCTTTTTTTTTTAAATGGAGATACTGGGGATTGAACCCAGGGCCTCATGCATGCTAAGCACTTGAGCTACAGCTGAGCTATATTCACCGGCCGATTTCACTCTTAACGCTTCAGATAATGCAGAGGAGCAACAGTTGGAGGACAATCCAAACATAAGTGGCACAAGCCTGAACCATATTTGTCCGCAACCAAGCAACAGTTATGCTGGGAATTGCATCCTCCATAGCGAATCAACTCGGTCTGTGACCTGAGCTATAGGACGGAGACAAGTGGGCAGGCTGCATCTGAGTGCACGCACCCAAACCCACACCCACCCCCATACCCACATCAGTCCTACTGCAACAGACATTTGTTCTCTAAATACCTGGTAGGTTCCTAGTCCTGAGTCCCTGGTACCTGAATGAGGAGTGGGGAGAGACCAGAACCGTAGCAAGGGGGCGCTTAGGACATGGTACTGCAATTTCCAGGTTCAGAGCAAGGACTGAGCTCCATTCATCTCCCAATGGCCCCACTTCCTTGGCACCCGGCCCAAGGCCTGACACAGCGTAGAGTCTCAGCCAGAGAATGTTTGCCGTGAGGGTGAGTGTTGTTCAAGGTAGAATTAATCTGTATTTGTTAGATGGATATTCTGAATAACTGACAAGGGCCAATTTCATCCTTGCGTTATAATGGGACAAGTGACAGCCCTTCATGAGGTGTGGGACAAATATATCTGCATTTCTAAATCCAAACCCACAGAGTTATCTTAGAAGAACTAGCATTCTAGAAGCACAAGCAGGGGTTCTGCCCTCTGCTCCCCCACAGCTTGAAAATCCCTAGACAAATCCCTGAACATCACTTGTCCTCAGTTTGCCCTTCTGTACAGTCAGGGACTCAGCTGCCCTAGATACTAGATGATCTCCAGAGACTTTTCTCATGTACTGGAGTATAAGCTCCTCGAGGGCAGCGATCTCTTCGCACCCACTTTCTCAAAAGCCTAAAAGAGAGCCCGCCGTAAATGCTCAGTGAATATTTGTTGAATGAATGGATGGGTGGAGATGCTCTGATTCTACGCTCTCGCAGTGAGGTGGAAAAAATCTGTTTATATTCATAAATGGATCTCCTTTGTTTGGTCATCTTTTCAAATGATTCTAGACAGCTTTTTCAATATGATGTGACTCCCAGAAGAGCCTGCCTTGAGATGTTTCAAGTAAAAGCCTTCTTTTTTTTACATGATTTATTTAGATGATCATCTTAACTTTCCATTTACTTTTGGATATGTTTGTACCTGGCCTGCATGATTCATGGGTTACTAGAGAAAAAGACAATCAGATAAAATGATGCGGGTAAGGAACTGTAAACATAAACTACAAATGGCCCAAGTCAGATCAGAGAATAGGATGATAATGATAATGAGGGCAGAAGTAATGCTACCTTGCATTTTGTTCCTTAAGCAGTTTACAAGGTGCTTGCATATCTATTTAAGCTGCACCCCACAAAGATACAGTGAGATAGTGAGGCATATTTTGAAAAGAAAAAGAAAAGTGAAGCCCCGAGAAAGCAACTGTTTCACTCAAAGGAGTAGAACTGGAAGTAGAATCCATGTCTCCTGCCTCCCAGGTTTTTTTTAACAGGCTTCACTGTCCAAATGTTTTCAGTGGGCAAACAATGACCATCCAGGATTCTTCTGCCTGCCAGCAGCCCCGGAGAGTTGTTGAAGTCATCAGATGAGTGACCTCCCAGGACCTCACACCAGTATGCCCTAAACCAAGCTCCCCAACCTCAGCCTTTTCCCCATGTGCATCCCCAGAAAGTGGTACCACCATCATCCCCTCCCCTCGCATCCTGCCTGGCTCCCATCTCTCCTTCATCTCCCACAGCCATGCTGTCCCCAAATCCTGTCAATTCAACCTCCTAAATGTCTCCCAGATTCAGCTGCCTCTCTGCATCTCCCGCTACTGAGCCGTCACCGTCTCTGCCCTGGCTAGCCTCGACAGCCACCTAACTGCTCTCCCTCTCGTTACCCACTCTCCATGCCAGCAATGTATCTTTTATAAATGCACATTTCTGACTTGTCACTTTTCAGTTTCAAATCCTATCATAACCCTCTACAACCTTGAAATCAAGTCACAGAGAGACCATTCTCTTTTGAGATCCAGTTTCAGCTAGGTTCCTGCCACCACCCCACCCCCGCCCCCACCAATCAGACACGGAGACCCTGTGAGCCACCTCAGCACTGCTCACACTATCCCTAAGGGCCTGAAAGCCCTGGGTGTTCTAGGTGTTTCTGTACCCGCCTGGCTACTGTACCAGACCTGAAGCGGCCCAGGGCTGGAAGCGCCTCCCATAGCTGCCTAGACAGCCCGCTGGCCTGCCAAAAGCTTGGCCCCTGCTGGGATCTTAGAGGAAAATCTGAGCGAAGTGGAATCGGCTTGACGGTGTTGAGAGCTGGGGGCCGGCACTGGGTAATCAGTGCAGCAATCTAAAAGCCGTGAGAGAAAACACAGGGTGAGGAAAGAGATCCGCAGTGGCCTTGTCGCCGCCGCCGCTGCTGCTGCCGCCGCCGCCGCCGCCGCCGTTGCGGCCTCTGGAAAATGCCTCCCGCTAGCTTCCTGCCTTTAATCTTAAGAGCTGGATGATGATGATGATGATGATGATGATGATAAGCCAGGGGTCGCACAGAGATCCAGCTTCTGGATTGGGGGGTCTAGAGGAAAGAGAGTGTCAGATCATGTGTCACCCTGCCTCTTAGAGCTTGCTCCACGATCTGGCTGGTGATCATGCGATAAGCTAAGCGGATGTTACTAGTTAATTTAAATATTTATGACGGGTTTTCAAATCCTCTCTTAGCGCGCGGGAGTGTTGACACTCGATAAATCATGGAACTTTGCAGGTGAAAGAGCCATTAGCCTCCAGTGGGAGCTTTTCCTTTCCTCCCACGGAGGGCTGGCAGTGGGAGGTCGCATGCGCTTTTCAGGCCAAACTGATGGAGTCTTGCTTTTCCCCAGCTGACTTGTAGCCAGATGAGCACCCCACCAACTGAACTTCGCCCCCAGAAACTCGGAATAGGACAACCACCTCACAGAGCAAGACTTTGAGTGGGACAGAAGGCAAGTTAGTCCCAGTGAGGATACACTCCTGGAAGAACACACCGAGTGTCCGGCGGGCTTATGTCCTGGTGAGCCCACAGTCTTACTGCCATACTGTTTTCAGAGCTCTGCGTACAGCTGTGCTGAAGGTGCTTGGTGGGTGCAGAGGTCAAGGGCATGGGCTTTGGAATCAGAAGGACCTTGGTTCAAGTCTCAACTCCACCCCTTCCTTGTGCCCTCGGGCTACTTGTTGAATCTCCCTGTGCCTCAGTTTCCTCATAGGAAAAATGAGAAAATGGGCTGATAATAGCCGCCTCACAGAGTAGTTGTGAGGATTACTGGGGACAAAAGAAGGAGCACACTTAGCCTGTGTCTTGGCAGATAGGAAGCATTAAGTAAATGTGGTGGTCTGGAAAGGTGAAATTGAGGTGATCTTTTATTCTATTTCCTTATCCTTTTTGACACTAAGCAGGAATTACTTTTAGGACGAGAAGAAAATAGAATAGAAGGGGAAAAAACATCCTTGCAAAAAATCTTTTTCAAAAAGATTCTAGAAGGTTCTGCCGTGAGGCCTTGCAGGTGTTCTCCCTACTGTCAGAGGACAGACAGATGCTGCCGGGTCACAGGGCAGAGGAACGAGGCCAAGCTTAGAGACAGGTGCCAGGACTGTGGTCTTAACTTGCGCCCTGGGGCCAGCAGTGGTACCTCCCTTTGTGTTGCCTGTGGCTCTAAGCGGTACATGGCATCTTCTGGCAGCCAGGCCACCCAAAGCCAAACCAACTCATAATTCCCATGAGACTTTAATAGAAATAAAAACACCCAGGTAGGGTGAAGCACTGAAATGTACACTCTTTTATGATGAAGGAGTGAAGTTTGAGTTTCCTATTTCTGAGCTGAATGAAAAAATAACGCCGGGAGAGGAGTGGGTATAACTCAGTGCTAGAGCACGTGCTTAGCATGCACCAGGTCCTGGGTTCAATTCCCAGGACCTCCATAAATAAGTAAATAAATAACCTGATTACCCCCCTCAAAAAAAAACCCAGAAAAATAAATCAATTTTTTAAAAAGTCAGGTTCTCTTTTCTTCCCAAGCATAGCCAAGAAGAGCGGCATTTTCAAAGGGAACTTTACAGGGAACTAAGAGGAACCCAATGCGAAAGAAGCAAACAAGGTCCACCCCCCTCCCCCAGGGTTCAAATAGCTGATCACTTACCAAACTGATGGGGAATTCACGGTGATTTATATCAATGACTGTTTCCAGGGCCACTGGCTTCATTCTATTTGGCCTTCCTGCTACCTGATCAAATGGCATTAGGAGAAGTACTGTATCTGGAAAAAGGGAGGCAGGGTGTGTTCCACGTGTTCCGAGAATGAACAAAACCATAGGAGGTCTGAACCAGGACCAAGGGGCGAGCCAACCACGTCAGCTGCCCGCTCAAGGCTGCCGGGAGGGAGCCAACACTCAGCACAGCAGATGGAAAACAACTGTCAGGCGACAGCAAATGGCATTCGTGTGGCTTTCTTTGTTCCTTGGTGTTGCTAAGAAGGGCATCCTGCCTCCTCTCTGGAGGCTACATGTTTCTTTCTTTCCCAAAAGGAAGGGAAAAATGAGTTTCAGTGACTGCCACCCACAACACTGCAGCTAATGGGACAGTGTATCTTTAGGCAAAATATGCCAAGGCACTTCCAGAGTGGGCAGCCTTCACAGAAACGGCTCATCTGGGACTTTTACATTCCTTTGTTTATTTTGGCCTTCAGGTCATGACAGTCCTCAGTTCACGGCATCACCATCATCACCAGTGTGTGAGGTCCCTCCCAGGCTGGATCAATCCATCTACCCAACCAGTCCTTGTAATTTCCTGTTTTCCACTCCTGTTGCCCTCCCTTTGGCAGCCAACCCTTGAGTATGTGCTCTGGCAAATGTGTAGGGTAGTGTGTGTTTGTGTGTGTGTGTGTTTTCAATAAACACAAGTGATATTGTCCTGGAGAACCTTCCCCGTACCTTTCCACTCAGCTATGTATGTTACCACTCCCCACTGCTGTGTGTTTCTGAGTTGATTCCTTGTAACTAAGCAGTTGCTTCTCCTTTTCCCCAGTGGTGAACACCTAGGTTGCCTCTGATCCTCTGTTAGCACAAGCAAAGCACGATGAACCCTTTCCTTGTGTGGGTCCCTGTAGCAGGATACATAATGGCCCCCAAGGATATCAAGTCCCAATCCCTGGAACCCACGCATGTGACCTTATATGGAAAAAGGGACTTTGCAGAAAAGATTAAATCAAGGATTCGGATTGAGAGATGATTCTGGATTATCAGGGTGGGTCTGAAGTGCAATTGCACACTCTGGGGGGCTTAAAACAATAGGCATTTACTCTTCCATAGTTCAGGAGTCCAGGTGTCCGAAATCAAGCTGTCAGCAGGACAGACTCCCTCCAAGGTTCTAGGGAAGGATCTTTCCTGTCTCTTCCAGCTTCTGGTGGTCCCAGGTGTTGGTTCCTGGGTTTGTGGCCGCATCCCTCCCATTTCTGTCTCCATCTTCACATGGCCTCCTTGTGTCTCCATGCATCCTTTCCTCCTTTTGTAAGGACACCAGTCGTTGGATGAAGGGTCCCTCAATCCAGTGTGACTTCACTTTAACTAATTACATCTGCAAAGACCCTATTTCCTAAGAAAGTCACTTTTTGAGGTTCCGGGGAAACATGAATTTTGAGGAGGCACTATTCAACCAGTACACATGTATTCTGTTTTTTAATTGTTATTTTTTATTGAAGTGTAGTTGATTTACAATGTTAGTTTCAGGTGTACAGCAAAACCATTCAGCCTCTCTCTCTCTCTCTCTCTCTCTCTCTCTCTCTCTCTCTCTCTCTCTCTGTATATATACACACACACACACACACACACACACACACATATATAATTTTGTTTCTTTTCCATTATTGCTCATTACAAGAAACTGAACATAGTCCCCTGTGCTATACAGTAGGTCCTTGCTGTTTCTCTATTTTATGCATAGTAGTGTATATCTGTTAATCCCAAACTCCTAATTTATCCCTATGTTACCGAGTCCGAACTCATTCTGCTCCCCGAACAACAGGCCAATAAATCAGGAGACGAGGTGTTGGGGCAAGGAAAAACGACTTTATTCAGAAAGCTAGCTGACCAAGAAGATGGCAGAGCAATAATGTACTGGAGAATCATCTTCCCCAAGTCAGAATTCAGGCTCCTTTTGCACTAAAATGTGGAGAGGGTGTGCTTGATTGTTGCAAACTTCTTGGTGTAGGAATTCTGTATTCTTAGAGTCCTTTGTTCTTGCAGCTGTCCACGTCAGTCAGATCATGGTGTCCCTTTAAACCTCCAACAAAACAAATGTTATTTTCTATTTTGCAACTTATCTTTGTATGAGTAGAAAAGTGATAATATTCTTAAAGGTCAAAGCCTTGAGAACAAGCTGTCTTACACATTTCAGGCTCTAGGCAACATTCTTCTACAAAAAGTGCAGAGCCAGCAAGACTAAGCCTAGGAAACAGCCCAGGGTTAAGGTCAAAGGAACAGGTCTAGTATGGGGTCAGATTGGTTCTTTTCTGTTACACCTCCACCCCTCCTTTCCCCCCTGGTAAGCACAGTTTGTTTTCTATGTCCTACACACGTATTCTTGTAAAAAGGAGGCCAGGTGGATTTCACACACACACACACACCCCCAAGGGGGCAATGTGAAGACAGAACAGAAAGAGGTGGAAAGATGCTGATCTTGAAGACTGAAGTACTGTGGCCATAAGCCAAGGAATGCCTGCAGCCACCAGAAGCTGGAAGAGGTAGGAAGGATTCTCTCCTAGAGCTTTGGCAAGGAGTATGATCTTGCTGACAGCTTGATATCAGCCCAGTGATACTGGTTTTGGACTTCTGGCCTTCAGAACTGGAAACTTTTGTTGTTTGAAGCCACGAAGTTTAGGATAATTTATTACAGCAGCCATGGGAAATTCATAGCCCCTTTGTGGGCCGGCAGGAGAATTTCTCAAGGTTGTACCAGAAGACAGATCACTAGGTTAGTGTGGACATGGACACTTGACCTGACTAGATGTTTCCACGTGGCTTTCCAAAGCAGCTGCAGCAGTCTAGCTGGACTCCCACCCGTAGCACACACTGGTTCCCCTTTCTCCTTCTCCCAGCCAACACTTGGCATCATATAGCTGCTTTTTGCCAACCTGACATGTGTGTATCCTATTTCATTGTTGTAATTTGCATTTCTCTGATTACTAATGAATCTGAGCATCTCTTCACATACTGACTTGCTAGCCTTTTGGGTTTCTCCTTCTGGGAATTGCCTATTCATATGCTTTGCTCATTTTCCTGTTGGGTCTTCTCCTTGTGGGTTTGCAGAATTTTCTTGTATATGTTATCCATTAATCCCTTGTCAGCTTTAAACAGCAAATATCTTCTCCCCATCTGTCGTCTGCCTGTTAACTATCTGTGGTGTCCTTCATGGAAAGAAATCCTGAATTTTGCTGTCATCAAATCTATCTAAAGCAAGGCTGCCAACAGGGGAAGGGACAACCAGAGTGCGTGTGTGCGCACGCACGCACATACGTGTGCAACACAGGCCGTGCACGAGCAGGCATCTCTGACTGAATGTCAACCCCCAGGGCTCAGTGCCTTGCCTGTCTTTGGGATGAACTGCTTTCCTGTTCCTTCTGCAAAGACCAACAGTCCAGCACCATGGTTCTCAGACTCGAGTGTGTATTAGTCTCACCCAAGGGCTGGCTAAAACCCAGATTCCTGGGCCCACCCCCAGAGTTTCTGAGTCAGTGAGTCCAGGGTAGGTCGTAAGGATTTGCATTTCTGATCAGTTCCCAGGTGATCCTGCTGCTGCCAGCCCAGGGACTACACTTGGACAGCCTGTGGGGTCAGAGGCCACACCACCTTGCTCTTGGCCAACCAGCAACAGAAAGTCTGAACAGGATGGGACAGTGGCCGATAATCAGCTGAGTGCCAGTGCTCAAAGGAATCCCAGGGGCTTCCTAGGCCAAAAGATTTCACATGGGAGAAAAATGAGACCCAAAGGGTCAGCAACTTGACCATGGGCACGCTGGTGGCAAAGTGCAGACTGCCTGCTCAGCACTCTCCTCATTTCCGCACACACTCACCTCAAAGGGATTGTCTTAGGATCCACACGTGCCCCTCCACAGTCTGGGGACTTGCTTGTGAGTGGGCAAGGGGTCTCTGGGAAGCCACTCTGTAGTGCGTCCCACCAGTACCACTGTCATAAAGGAAGGTCCAGCAGAAAGAAGTCAAGAAGTACTTGGAAAGCATCCACAGGGCACAGCAGCCCTGCCTTCACCCATTGCTTCCCTTCTCGGGCACTCTGAGCAGCACCGAGCAGCACCTGGGCCACCGGGTGCGTGGGAGGGGGGCACGGGGGTGGTGGACGGGGAGGTTTAGACAGGGCTCCACCCGGTGGTTCCACCACCCCGCTCACCCCTCCCACCCCACAGCCCACACCAGGGTCCCCCCTTTCTCCCTCTCCACCCCTCACCCAAGGAAGCCATGGAGATTCGAGTCCAGCCTTCTGCTCCACCTGGCAAGGGAGAGAGATGGCACGTTCCCTGGGCTGGCAGCAAAGACTGGAAGGAGAGCAGGAAAGGCTGAAGGCAGGTAAGGCCACCCCTGCACTCCATCAGGCTCAGCTAGGGTAGGGGGTGGGGAGGGCGGGAGAGAGTCCTGGGGAGGGAAGAAACTAGAGAGGGAGGGGCGAGGAGAGGAAAGGGAAATAGAAGAGGGACAGGGGAGGTGGGAAAGGAGAAGAAAAGAGAAGGGGATGGAGGAGAGGTTAGGGAAGGAAACTGAAGGCAAGGGAGGGGGAGGGGGAAGAGGAGGGAAATAAGGAGGGGGGCAAGGATAGGGAAGGGAGAAAGATGAAGGGGCATGGACAAGGGAACAGTCTTGGTAAGGGAATGGCCAGAGGTTGCTTATCCCAGCAGGATGCCTTCAGGATGGCTGCTGGGTTAGGGGGATGGAGGGCTCCTGGTGTCCCCACCACAACAGGCACTAGGAGGCTGGCTCAGCCTCGGGAGTAAGGGGGAAAGGCTTTGGAAAGGCTGACGTGCTTTCTGGAAAAGAAGCAGCACACCAGGATGGGCCCGACACCCTCGCCACCCCTCACTTTGCCCTCTCCCCAAACCCGCTCCCTCCCCTGTCCTTGCTCCCCTCCCCACCTTGTCTGCCCTTCTTACCCTCAGTTCCGGAAGCGCAGCCTTCCTAGGGGCTAGGGAAAAGCTGACCAGGCTGGGGAGATTGGCAGGCTGCTCAGAGACCCCCGGGCCCTGGGATCCTCCCACGGTGCCAGTCCAACCTCCCACTGCTCGTCGGGCACGCCGGGCCCCGCCTGCACCAGGCCCCACTGAATGAGGTCAGGCATGGGCCCTGCCAAGTGGGCTCGGGACTGGGTGCCGGGCCGTGGCCAAAGGGCTGCTACGGGACTTTACCCTCACCTCAGGCCCTGCCATTGAGTGGTGGGGAGCAAGCCAAGGAGAAGGGGGCAGGAGGACGCGGCCTGGCGTGACCCTGAGATGGCTTGGCCTGCCAGCCTCTTGTGTCCTGAGGCCCCTGGCTACCCAAGGCCCCAGCAGCTGCCACCACCACCTGCCCCTGAGCCTTGCCACCCCAGGATCCTCACAGGTTCTCATGCAAATGACTCCTGGAAACCTGTCTCTCTGTGTCCCTCGGTCTGTCTGTCTGTCTGTCTCTCTTTTCATTCATCCAAACACACGTGTTGACTTCCACCATTTCCCAGACCCTGAGCTGGGCGCTGGGGCTTTCTCCCCGTGGAGAGAGGGGCCTGTCATTTCAGTGGCGGGGATGGTTGCAGCACTGCTCCAGCCTTCCAGGGTTCCCCAGACCCCATCCTCCCTGGCCCCCCAGCCCCCGCTGGCTTCGGCCAGGTTTCCTGGCTGCCGGCTCCCGTTGATCTCTCTTCCAACAAGCTGTCAAGCCAGCCGGGCTTCTGGGCCTCCAGCGCGGGCTCCAGCAATGATGGAGGGCACTGCCAGCCCGGAGCCAGGTCGTGCAAGTCCCGCAGCCCTGACACAAGCCCACCCCTGAACCCCACCCCACCTATGGCACTGCACTGACCACGCCCTCCCAGCCCAACCGGTGTTTATACACACTTTCCACTTTCTCACCTCCCTACCATATCTCAAGCCCCTGCCCCAGCTTGGCCCTGAAATAGCCCTCTAACCAGTCCTCCGCAGCCAGGGGGCACTGTCAGCATCCTACTAGCAGAACCATCCCTGTCTTGGGAAACTTAGCTTCCTGGGCTTCCAGGATGGTGCGCTCCGCTCCCTGCTCCCCCTGCTACATCTTCATCCCTTCCTAGCTGCTCCTCCTCCTCTCCTCCAGGTTCCTCCTCTTTAATCTGTCCCTTACAGTCAACATCCAAATAACAAGCGCTGGGGAGGATGTGGAGAAATTGGACCCCTCATCCACTGCTGGTGGGAATGGAAAATGATACAGTGACTTTGGAAACAGCCTGTTAGTTCCTCAGTAAGTTAACCAGAGCACTACTATAGGACCCAGCAATTTCACCCCTAGGTGTAGACCCCAAAGAACTAAAACAAGGACCAGGATTGCCCACCCGAACAGGGATTATGAGTTAATGTTCATAGCAGTATTATTCATCGTAGCCAAAAAGTAGAAGTAACTCAAATGTCCATCAATGATGAATGATAAACAAATTGTGGTCTCTGTGTGCAATAGAATATTTTTCAGCCATACCAAGGCACAGCTCCAGCACGGATGAACCCTGGAAACATTACGCTGAGTGAAAGAAGCCAAACACAAAAGACCACATATTGTATGATGCCATTTATAGAAAGTGTCCGGAGTCGGCAAATCCATAGAGACAGAAAGCAGATTAGTGTTTACCAGGGGCAGGGGGAGGGGTGGATGGGAGTGACCCCGCAGTGGGAATGGGATTTCCTTTTGGTGTGATTAAAACGTTCTGGAATTTGATACAGGTAGTGGTTGCACAACCTTGTGAATGAATTAAATGTCCCTGAATAGTACACTTTAAAATGGTGCATCTTCTGTTTTGTGTATTTTGCCACTGGGGAAAAAAATGTCAGCACCCAGCTCCTTCTCTCCTTGGCCCTTTTCTGGCTCCACACACTTACTCTGCCTTCAACGTTCAGCTCAGGTGTTGGATCCTTGTGATGCTGTGCAAACTTGCCTCCCGCTCCCACTGTGATAACACTCTCTTTCCTCTCCGCTCCCCCAGCATCCTCTGCTCCCAGTGCCTGGAATCCAGTCCAAGCTCAATGCATGTTTGGCCAATGAATAAATGAACCAATGGATCTGGTCCCATCCCCTCATTTACAGATGCGGAAAGCAAGGACCAATGAGGGGAGGTGATTGGCCTAAGGTCCCAGGACTCATCAGTGAGAGTCAAGATTAAAAACCTTGGCTCCAGCTCCTTAGGTGGGTGCCTCTTTTATCCTAGTCCCTTCCCTCCCATTTCTCAGCATCTTTTCTGGCCCACCTGCCCTCATTTGTTCCTATTTCTCATCCCTGGCTGCTCCTGGGGCCTTGAGTCAGATGGCTTTGGGGGTCTTTGCATCCCAGAGGCTCTGAATTTGTTGCTCCCTCCCTCACACTCCCCCAACCTGCTACTACTGGTTGCACACAAAGGAAGCCTGCAGGACCCAAAGGTCACGAAATGAATGGCCCCCGGCACCATGATAGCCAAGCCACGCCCGAGGCAGTGCTTCCTGGATGGGAAATCCGCTGTGCACTGGTGGGACAGGAAGCCCAAGGGTGTCTGCGACAGCCTTTAAGGACTCAATCACTTCTCTTTGCCCAGTGCATTGAGCAGAGCGTGTGCTGACCCGGAGTGCTGTGTCCTGTCCCTTCTGGAAGAGGAACCCTGCCCAGAGTCTGTGAAGTCCGCACAGCACAAATGCCTACCGCAACTGCGCACTTCTCCCCTAGTTTGCAGAAGAGGCCCAGATACTAGGACTCACGGAGAGGCCCCAGGAGCAAAAAAGTACCTGAAAACTTCACTGCAGCATTTCTTCCTCTCCAGGGCCTAGTCCACACAAGTGTCCTCAGCCCTCAAGGAAGGCACACAAGCCTGGGAGCTGGGTACCTGGGCTCTTGGGGCAGCCCCTCCCCATCTCTGTACCACAAGGGAGTAATGTGGCTTTCTGGGCTTCAGCTCACACACTGGGGGAAGCAGAGGGAAGGCCAACAACAGATCAGAACTCGCGGCGGCCTTCCACTCCAGCCCGGTACCCAGGGTGGCTGAATAGTATCAAGCGTAGCTAGAGGAGGCCAAAGGGTTTTAAAGTCTCCTACAGTCCTCCCACAGACCTAAATTCCACCATTAGGGATGCTATCCTTTGAGTGGAACATTGCCCTCTTCCCTCTATAACAATATTTAAAACTCTATAACAATATTTCTAACAATGCTTGACATTCATATAACATAAGACATCCATACTTCACAGTCATTACAATAATACCTGGAGGCAGGCAAGGTGGGACAGGAGCTATAAATCTGATTTTATCACTGCAGAAACCAAGTCCCAGAGAGGGCAATCAACTTACTCTAAGGAGCCCAGCTAGCTAGGACTCATCTGTCTCTAGTCCCTACAGTCCACAATGGACTGTAACAGCTTCCTTCCCCTATACAGGGACAAGTAAACAATTAACTCCAAAACAAACCTTTGCTGGGGGCCCAGAATCCACATGAAAGCCACTGGGTTTAGAGTTTAGGGTTCAAACTGCAATTCATTCAGCCACCCCACAAAGCATGTTCATGAACAACGCCTGTGAGCTCCAGGGGCGTGGGAGGTTAAATAACGCCCCCAAAGAAACGCAGGTCTAGTCCCTGGGACCCATTCATGCCACTTGATATACAGCAAGTGGGATTCTGCATATGTGATGAGGTTAGGCATGTAGAGCTGGGGACCTCGGCCTGGGTCATCCAGGTGGGCTCTAAACGCCATCACCTGCAGCCTTATGAGAGGGAGATTTTATGACACACACACAGAAGAGGAGGCTGTGTGAAGACAGAGGCAGAGACTGGAGTGTGTGGCCACAAGCCAAGGAGTCTGGCAGGCACCAGAAGCTGGCAGAGGCAAGGAACAGCTTCTCCCATAGAACCTCCAGAGGGAGTCTGACTCCGTAGCACCTTGATTTCGGCTCAGCGAGACCCATTTTGGACTCCTGGCCTCCAGAACTGAGAGAGAATACATTTCTGTAATTTTACACCACTAACTTTGTGATAATTTATTATGACAGCTACCAGAACAAGACCCAAGATCTGCCTTTGAGACACACCTAGAGGGTTAAACTGATAAATTCTGCAACAGGGGGTAAGTGCCCAGACGCAGTCACCTATGCCACAATCTTAGAATGCTGTCCTGGGGCCAGAGGGATTCTGGGAGGTCATCATCTACCTTTAACACATAATAAACCTAAAGGTGACCATTTCCCCTTGCTGGGTCCCAGGTTGAGATCTGGATTTCCTGTAACATCTTCCTGGCCCTCCCCCCTGCATCTCCCACTTGGGTTTCAAGATCACTTCACCTCTGTAATCACTTCAGCCATAAAACTGGAGTCCCACTGGATCTCCTATATGGGGCTGCAGGGAAGATTCAAGATGGCAGGTGTGAAACCGTTAACGCCATGAATTCAGTGTCTGCCCTGTAGTAGGTGCTCTGTCAGGGTTAGCTGCATTACTCTTCGGTTCTAACCTCCGTTGCTGTAGTTGGCTGAATGATGGCCCCCCAGATATGTCCATGCCCTAATCCTCATAAATATGTGATCTTACAAGGCCAGAGGGACTTTGCTGAAGTGATTCAAATAAGGATTTTGAAATGGGGAGCATGGCCTGGAGTATCCAGGTGGGCCCAATCTAATCACAAGAGTCATATCGGGAAGAGGGAGGCAGGAGGGTCAGAGAGAAGATATGGCAACCCAAGCAAAGATTGGAGTGATACGGTCATGACCCAAGGAACACAAGTGGCCTCTAGAAGCTGGAAAAGGTGAGGAATGGATTCTCCCCTACAGCCTCCAGAAGGAACACAGCTTCTGACACCTTGATCTTAGCCCAGTGAGATCCCTGTCAGCATTGTAGTATCCAGAATTATAAGGTAATATCTCTGTATTATTTAAAGCCACTCAGTTTGTGGTGATTTATTCTAATAGAACATAGTTGTCTTATACAAAGACCAAAAAAAAGTATGAGGCTTTCCTGGCTGAAGCCATTGCTCCTCTAAGCCAGGTGTGCCCCTTCCCCTCCCCACAGAGACTTCCGTGCTGGGGCCTGTCAGCTTGTTGAGCTGGTGCAGTGGTTCTCCAGTGTGATCCCCGGACCAGGAACCTCAGCATCACCGGGGTACACGTAAGAAATGTTTAACTATTATATACAGAACAGATCAACAACAAGGTCCCACTGTACAGCACAGGGAACTATATTCAGTATCTTGTGGTAACCTATAATGAAAAAGAATATGAAAACAAATATATGTATGTATATGTATGTCTGAAACATAATGCTGCACACCAGAAATTGACACAACACTGTAAACTGACTAGACTTCAATCAAAATTTAAAAAAAGAATTATACTGTATAGCACAGGGAAATATACACAAGATCTTATGGTAGCTCACAGAGAAAAAATGTGACAATGAATATATGTATGTTCACGTATAACTGAAAAATTGTGCTCTACACTGGAATTTGACACAACACTGAAAATGATTATAAATCAATAAAAAATGTTTAAAAAAAATGTTTCCTGACTCAGAAACCCAGCAATCTGCGTTATAACAAACCGTCCAGGAGATGCTGATGTGCCCTCAAGTTGGCCAATCACAGAGCTTGTTTATTTCCATGTCTGCCATCTTCCCCCCACCATAGAGCAAGCAGGTGCTTCTGTGACCTGTAACCCTGGTCAGGGGAGGGACCTTGCTTTGATGCACCCACAGAACCATGTCCCAGCAGCCCTTGGGCCACACTGCCATCCTCTGGCTTATATCTCTTTCTGTGAGTTCTACCAGTCAAGGGCGATGTCTTCTTGTTCAAGGGTGTATGGATTCTTGACATCTGGGTTCTACTTAGGAGTACCTGATGGACAGTCAGACTGACTGAATGTGCTCCCTTCTGCTGACAAGATATGTGTGCCCAGCCCCTGTGTTTTCTGCCACTTGGCAGTGAGGTCTGGAATATGTGTATGAGCATGGGACCCTGTATGAATTGTGGGGGCACGTGTGTGAGTGTGGCTATGGGAGGCCGTGTGTTGGACATGTGCGGTGTGGGAGTGTGTGTAGGTTTTAAGGGGGAGGTGCAGAAGGGAGGGAGCCACCAGTCCCAGGCAGAGTGCCCCGGGCACAGGGCACCGTGGCTTGTGGGCTTTGGGCCCCCGGGGCATGTGCCCCGCTGGCCCCGGGCAGAGGGGAGCAGAGTGAGGTCAGCCACCGGGGCGACATCCTCCCTGGGTATTCCCGCAGCACTTGCCCTGAGCCTCTCCCTCTGGTAGCGGGTGGCCAGGAACCGTGGCTTGAATGGGATTGATGCTAATTACGACTGGCTCAGGGCAGAAGCAATGAGAATCAGCCTGTCAGCTTCTCTCCCCAGGCCTGCGATCACCCTGAGCTCCATGCCTCTGGATCAATGAATCGACTGCCCCAAGTCACTAAGTGGGATATGACTCGGCTTTCGTAGTCAGCAACAAATAATCACCGACTGCTGACAGTCTATAAAGCACATGCCTGTGTAGAGGCCAGATTCATGCAAGAAGACCTCAGGTGGCTCGTGGCGTACAGGAAGCCGCCTGCAAGGCTGGCCTGGAAGCTCTGTTGAGGTGGGCCCCTTGCTGCCGGCCAGGGAAGGCCCACCACCTGCTTGCTGCAGGACGTGCTGCGGGGCTCCTGATCAGCGACGGAGAGCAGCTCCGCAGGCAGGTAGCAGCAGGAGGAGCAGGCTCTGGGGGCTGCACCCTCTACTCATGCAGCTCCATCTGCTGTGAGCCCCCCGGGAAAAAGGCCTCTAAGACAGTTTTGGACCTTTCCAGGAGAGTGGAGGCAGGGGAGGAGTAAGGAGTGGGCTCCCGGCTTCAGACAAGGCGCGGAATGGGTGGGAAGAGTAGTCTTGTTGCTGTTTTCTCCCCAACAAAGAGACAGGAGATAAAGTAAAGCAGAAGCAGGGAGCACCCCTGGGGCCGATCAAGTGATGCTGAAGGAGGATAACCCCTCTGAAACCATCTGTAGAGAAAATAAGTTTTGAGACTGGATTTACACGTTACTCTTCAGGAATGTCTGAATCCTCAGATCCTCTTGCAAATCATGGTCACCTGCGTGGAGGAGAAGGCGTTTAAAGACTGTTCACCCTGAATCCTTCAGGGTGGGAGAGGGCAGGGATCTTTGTGCTGGATGATCTCCCAGGGGCTTGGAAGTTTCACTAAATTTAAAAGGACAAGAACCACTCCAGAGCTGAAGGAGGGCTCAGACAGGCTCCTCCCTCAGGGATGCGGGGGTCAAGGCTCCAACAGGACAGCTGGCTCAGCTGGGGTGAGTCGCTGTTCAGGGAGTGCTGCGCTCTCTCCTGTCCCCCCTTCTCCCCTCCCCTGGCTCTTCTTTGTCTGCTTCATGCTTACCAGCCCAACTGCCCCAGAATGCAGATCTTGGCCTTGGGCCCCACCCTCTCTAGCCCTTAAAGAACTCACCCCTTCCCCTGGCCCTCATGAGTTATCCTCTGTAGATGCCTCTTCTGCAGTCTGTATCTTCATCTGCCTGGTACAGAGGCTTTGATTGGAGGTCCCACTGTCACCTCCAAATCAAATCACTTCCTTGTGCCTCCCTCTGTCATCCCCCCCCCGCACCCCTCCCTCCCCATCTCCCAGTCTCTGCCTGAGGCCTCATCATTCAGGGTGGACTCTACGTGCCACAGAAAGGAGAGAGGGTCCCCAGACTTGGCCATCCCTGCTGTTGACTCCTCTTCTGCCTCTACCTTAGCTTCTACTTACATTCCCTCTCCCCGGCCTCTTACAGCAGGCTTCTCACTGGTCTCGGCCTTCAGGCTTGTCCCTCCCTCCCACCTGCTCACCCCTTCCTTCCCCTCTCTGCTCACAGTGTAACTGAGCAGGACCCTGTGGGGCCTTCCAGGGTCAGACCCCTCCTCCATATCCTCTGCTGTAGCTCGTCTCTGAACACAGATAATAGTATTTCATGTATATTTCCTGAGTCTTTCATATGCTTAAAACTACCACCAAAGGGAAGAAATAACTACATGATGATCGAGATGTATTGCCTCCAGACCTTCTGGTACCTGGGGGTTGATGGTGTTGACCGCCCTGTTACCTCTACATCAACCAATCAGAAGATTGTGCACGAGCTGATCGCATACCCTGCGACCCCCTCTCCCTTACCTGCCTTTAAATATGTTTTGCTGAAACCCTTTGGGGAATTCAGGGTTTTCCTGGGCATGAGACACCCTGTCCTCCTTGCTGTGCCCTGCAATAAACCTTTCTCTGCTCCAAACTTCGATGTTTCAGTTTGTTTGGCCTTATGGCGTGGTGGGCACACAAACTTGCCTTCGGTAACAACAGGACTGCTGGAGCCTTTAAAGACCATGCAAATTTGATCTGCTTACTCCAGCTCACAGTTTTCTGTGCTCCACGTAGGCCACAGGACCCAGTCCCCATGTGAGCGCCTTACCTTTCTGGAGCTGTCCAGCCCTCCCTGCAATCAGAAGCCACCCTTGGGGCTCTGTGAGCCCCAGTTTGAGAAGCACCGACTCACATCTCTCATGCCCCAGTCTTTCCTTCAGCTCCGGCCCTGCACGTTGCTTAGAAGAGGCACGGACTTATACCTGCCACTCCCATTGTCAGGTGAGACGAAGGGAGTGAAGGGAGGGGGCCAAAGTTCCACGGCAGGCTGGCGTCAAGTTCAGCAGCATCTGGCAGTGCCAGGCAGGCTGCATTAGCAGGAGCAGCAGGCAGGCCCAGTGGAGCCACAGCTGAGATGGCCTTCGTGACCAGGAGATTAGTGTCATATGTTGAGGATAATAAGGACCAGGTTTCTCGTTATCAGAAAAGGAAAGTGCCAACATGGGAAAGTGACGTGCAAGAATGAACTCTGCGTTGTTGGAGTCGAAAGGCAGGGATCAGTGTGAATTCTTGGTTTTAGATATAGAGCTACAGATGTAGATGTGTGTATGTGTGTGTGGTTATAGACACGTGTGTTTCCTAGCTCTGTTGGCCCTGAGGTTCTAGAGGTAATAACATCCCAGTAGCAATGAACACACCTAGACCCCAGATCTTGGTTTCTAAATAATTTTAAATGAACGAGGGTTAGAGAAATGGTTGATTCCCTTGGGCAGTAAAGTTGCCAGATGAAACCAAAACATTGCATTGCCAAGAGTAAGGATGGGCTCAAGGAATAAAGAATACTTGTTACAAGGATGCAAAACCCAGTTTGAAGGAGTGCCCACTGACCAAGTCTGGGACAATATGAGTAACAAAAAAAAAAGATAGTAATGAATGATATATAATCCATTGAATAAAATAGGAATTCATGAGCCTATACTAATATATACTAATATAAACAAACAAACAAAGTGGGAGAGGAAGCCTTTTCTATAGCAGAATGCCAATGTAGAAAAACATGATAGAATTAGAAAATCATCATTTGGCAACCATCATAATAAGTGATCCAGGCGAGAACTATGAATGGATGCTAAAACCGTGGATGAAAGTTTAATGAGGAAGAGATATTGATATAATCTCAAATGATCTCCCCCCATATTTATTAATTACTTATAAATTAATAAATATAAAGCCCTTGCTAACTCAGCCTACCATGGAAAACCCTGACAAACAACACTTTAATCAAGCGATCAAAGTTAACGTTTTCAGTAATGAGACAAACCAAGATCCTGTACCTCCTCACATGTCCTGAGGACACGTCACTCCTCAGACGTTCCTGAGGAGACATCAGCCAAACCCAAATGAAAAGACGATCTACAAACTAACCAGCCTGTGTTCTTCAAAAGTGTCAGGGTCGGGGGGAGGCTATAGCTCAGTGGTAGAGTGCATGCCTAGCATGCACAGTGTTCTGGGTTCAATCGCCAGTACCTCCATTAAAAATAAATAAATAACCTAATTACCGACCCCCAAATAAATAAATTAAATTAAATTTTAAAAAAAAAGCTCAAAAAAGAAATTGTTTTAAAAGATTGAATTTATTTTTTAAAAAGTGTCAAGGTTATAAAAAACAAGGAAAGACTGAGAAAGGATTCCAGCTTGAAGGAGACTAACGACATACGGCAAGTAAGTGCAACATGTGGTCAAGGATTGGATCTTGGATGAGAAAGGAAAGGGGAAGAAAAGAACAGTTTTTTTGTTGGGGCTTGTTATTGTTATTGTTGGTGGCAAAGGTTGTTTTTATGTGTTGGTTTGTTGTGTTGCTACAAAGAACATTAATTATTGGACCATCAGAGAAATCTAAATGGGGTCTATGGATTAAGTAGTAGTGTTAAACGTTAACTTCCTGATTCTGATGTGTATACTGAGGTTATATAGGAAAGTGTCCTGGATTTTAGAAAATACACGCTGAAGTGTTTAGGGGTAATGGAGCATGATGTCAGCAACTTACTTTCCAATGGTTTGGAAAAAAATAACAAAGACTGTGTGTGTGTGTGTGTGTGTGTGTGTGTGTGTGTGTGTGTGTGTGTGTGTGTCTGCACACACAAGGCCTGGTCTCCCTATCTGGAGCATTGTCACCTGGCCTACTTGGGTGGCACCTGGAGGGGCTGCTCAACTGAGGGTGGACAGAATAACGACTCTCAAAGATGTCCACGTACTCATTCTGGGAACCTTTGGAGATCATACCTTATACAGCAGAAGAAACTTAGCAGATATGATTAAGTTAAGGACCTCAAGATAGGAAAATTATCCTGAATTATGTGGGTGAGCCCAATGTCCCAAGTGGGAGGCTGGAGTGTGAGAGTCAGGGAGGGAGATATGACAACAGAAGCAGAGGTCAGAGCAATGCGGTCCCAAGACACAAAAGGTGGGTGGTCTCTAGAAACTGGAAAAGGCAAGGAGTCAGACTCTCCCCTAGAGCCTCCAGAAGGAACACACCCCTGCTACTACCTTGACTTTACTCCAGTGACACCCATTTCGGACTCAGACCTAAGAACCGTAAGATAATAGATGTGTTGTCTTAAGACACTGAATTGTGACACTTGGTTATGCCAGCAGTAGGAGAGCATGGGGATGTCGAAGGCCTGAACTGTCTTGCTCATTCATGTCTGCATCCCTTCTGGGAGCCCCTCACCTGAACCCTGACCCCCCGGAGGCATTCAGGAAATGTTTCTTTGAATTCACGCAGCCAGGGGAGGCAGTGAGGGCCAGAGAGGCATGGCCATGGTGAATATGGAAGGCCTCCTGGGGTCCTTCCTGTAGGAATCAGGGGTCTCGTGGATGCCTACACTCTGCTCTGTTTGCCCAAGATTGGTGACACTGCCAGCTGCGGGGATGATACGTGTGCCTGCGGAGGGTGGAGCTACTTTACTGCCTGGGGAAGAAGTCCCACATCCAAGTGCTCTGCCCAGGAAGATCCTGGAGTCTTCCATGCCCCTGCTCTCACCTGTGCAGGTGCCAGCTGGGCCCAGGTGAGAGGCTCTAGACCTGCAGGGTCCTGAGCTCCCTCCTGACCGGGCAGAGATACTCACACAGTGCCGGAGCTGGAAGGCCCTCCGAGGAACAGCAGAGTCCCCTCCCCAGTACCATCTCCACCACTTTCCAGGAGGGGAAACTAGGCCTGCAGAAGGGGACGGCTTATCCATGGTCCCATAACCACTCAGTGTCAGAGCTGGACTGAGGACCCAGGTGGCTCGCCCCCAGGCCACTGAGATTTCACTCCTGAGAGCCAGAGAGGGAAAAAAGGGGGACATTTTGCACCTCTGGGTGTATCAGAATATGGGGGCAATGAAGAGTTTAAAAGGCATGTCCAGTGAGGGAAATGTTCTCCAAAGTGATTGTGGTGATGGTTGTACCACTATACACATTTCCTAAAAATCACTGAATTTTGCACCTAAATTTATGGTGTCTACATTAAACCTCAATAAATCTTTTTTTTTTTAAACCCAAACACATTATAACACTTCTTGGGAAAACCCATAAAGAAACCTATTATTTTCCCAGCACAACTATGGGAAGTAAGGGCTTTTTGCATTGATACTTTTGTCTAGTGAGGTGTGGGTTTAAACAACTGGGGCCCCTCAGCAGCCCTTCGAGGCCTCCCTGGGGCAGATGCTATGGTGAGGCGGCACAAGCTATCGTTTGTCTACAGCTGCCCCTCCCCTCCCATCCCGGCTGGTAGGAATCCGTGTTGCCTAGGGGAACAGACCAGGTACAGGGACTCCAGAGTGGGAGTCCAGTGAGCCAGAGGTCCAGGACTCAGGCACCGGCCCCCAGCCCCGAGCTAGCACGGAGTGGGCCAGCCGCCCATTGGCCCCCTCCAGCTCGCTGCCTTGGGAGCTGGGCGGCTGGACCTCCCCTGCCGCCTTTCCTCTCTCCCTCCTTCAACTCAATCCATTACCTTCTGTTTACAGCCTCTTCAGACAGTTTTTCTTGGCTTCATGCCAAGCCAATTTGAATTAATTTTCCAAGCATGACCCTGTGAGTCACTATATTAAATGTCTTCCAGATAGTTCTTGTCGCTGCATACACACGGTGCATTTGGCCAGCCATCTGCAATCACAAGGAGGTGCCGAGCCCGACAGCACGGCACCCAGTGCCGGCAATGACAGGCCCGAGGACGAGGCCACCGGCGCGGGCCGGGCCCACACGGACCCACGGCACGAGTCCTCTGCGGTTTCTTGGAAATTTAAAGGGAGACAGGTCAGCTCACGAAGCGCTACCCCATGATTGGCTTTCTTAAAAAAAAAAACACAAAAACAAACAAACAAAAGCAGCTTTATTGACATATAAGTCACATACCACACAATTCACCCATTCAAGGTGGACAATTCAGTGATTTTTAGTATATTCACAGGTATTGTAACCATCATCAGACTCAATTTTGGAACACTGCCATCACCCCCAAAAGAAACACGTATCCCTCAGCTCTCGCCCCCCCACCTCTCCGTCCCGCCAGCGCCTGGCAGCCCCAAGCCCCTTCCTGAGTCTACAGACTTCTCTAGTCTGGACTTTGATATGAATAGATATGTGGATTTTAATGGTCAGCTTTCCAAAAGGAAAAATTTCCAGGGATGGAAAAGTAGGTTTTGGCGAGTGGAGGGTGGGTTCCTCAGTATTGGAGGGAGAACCCAACTCTGTCACTGGAGGAGCATTCAGAGGCGGGCATGAAAGCCATCCCCTTTCACTTGGCGTGGACCGCCCCACTCGGCCTCGCCTAGCCCCCTGGGGGGGGGGCCCTGTCCCACAGAGACCTACCCTTCCTGTGTCTTCACTGACTCCCCACCCCTAGGCTGGCCTTCCGGCGGCTGCTGTCCCAAAAGGAGAGGAGGAGGAGAAGGGTTACCTGTTTCATTCTCAGGAGGAGGCTGGAGGGAGCCCTGTTTGGTTTGCACCCCAGGAGGGGAGGCGCTGGAGAGCCACTCCTCCACCTCCTTACAGAGTCCATTTCCTTAGCGGGGCCGCCACCCCTGTTCATTTACTGTCGTCGGCCTCCTCCCTTCTCCTTGCCAGACAGAACTGGCCTCCCCCAAGTCCGCGAGAGCGCCGTGGTGGCCGCCGGCAGCATTGCAGATGGTACAGCCCCTCCTAGCCAGGCCTGCTTGACTGAAGCCAGCCGGGAGATGGATTATTGCACGGTGGCTGAGCTGCACACATTTCCTCACCCATTCCCAGCCAGGGCAGGGGGTCCATCGAGCCTACGGGCCAGTCTTGAGTATTCAGGCCCTGGAGATGGCTGCTCCTTATCCCAGTGTTCCGGCTAGCAGAAAGAAGAGAAACACAGTAGATCCTGAATGGAAGGAACAGTCAGCTTTGCCTCAAAGCAGGCAGATATTGCCAAGGCTGTTTGGAAGGTATTGTGGGTTGAATCATACCCCCGCCAAAAAAAGGTATCTTGGAGTCCTAATCCCTGGTACCTGGGAATGCGACCTTATTTGGAAATAGGATCTTTGAAGATGTAAGTACGTTAAGATGAGTTCATGCTGGGTTAGGGTGAGGCCCAGACCTAGTGACCGGTGCCCTTGTAAGACGGCCACGTGGAGGCAGAAGTGGCGACTGGAGGGATGCATCTACAAGCCAAAGAACACCAAGGATGGATGGCAGCACCAGAACCTGGGAGAGGCGCCTGGCCCAGAGCCCGCAGAGGGAGCGTGGCCTTTGGTGAATGAATAGACAAAGTTCAGATTGTAACCCAAGCAAAGTCGGAAGCACAGAGTAGAAACTCATAAAAGCCACATGGTTACTAGACAAGCCAAGAGCTACTTAGGGGAAAGCCACCGGACCAGGAATTCTTTTTCTACCCTGCAGAATATGTTTGTTAAGACAATGAAAGGATAATACTCTTTTTGACCATATTCTACCCACAGCCCCAGGAGAGGGGAGCAGGATGCTGTACACAGGGAAGCTTGTCTGCTAGGACTGAGGATGCCTCCCATTACCATGCCTCCCATTATTCCATGGACTATTCCAGCAAGTTCTAGAGTAGCCAGGGTAATGTACATAAAGGAACTCAGTCAGGCCAGTGTAGACTGTCCTTGGCAAGGAGAAAATGGACACCAAAGGCCCTACCCCCGAGCCCAAATTTCTGTGACACAGTACCTTCGCGAAGCATAGCGCATCAGGGGAGTTGTGTTCACTTCCTTCGGCCGCAATAACAAATTACCACCACCTCAGTGGCTTCAAACAATATCCATTTATTCTGTTAAATTTCCGAGAGTCAGAAGTCCAAAATCAGTTTGACTGGGCCAAAACCAATGTGTTGGCTGCGCCACTCTCCCTCCGGAGGCTTGAGAGGAGAATCTGTTTGCTTGCCTTTTCTGACGTCTAGAGCTGCACTCCTTGTAGTTCTGGCCATGTGGGCCCTGCCTCCATCTTCAAAGCCAACAGCGGAGCATCTTGCTTCAGTGGTTACACTGCCTCTGTGAGCCATGTCCCTCTGCCTCTCTTAGGAGGACCCTTGTGATGATATTTAGAGCCCAGCTGGAGAATCCAGGATCATCTCCCCACCTCAGGATCCTTAACTAAGTCACATCAGCAAACTTTCCTTTGCCCTATAAGGTAGCTTTCCTGGAGTCTCAGAATTAGGATTCAGATGTCATTGTGGGCCATTGTTCAGCCTCCCACAAGAATGGAGGCAAAAATGTCTGCCTATGGGTGTAGGGTCTACACTGACCAACCCAAACCTTCTCACCTAAATGGCAACGAGAGAGACTCCAGGATCCCTCAAAAGGTTCCCTTTCTGCTGGTCTGAGTTACAACGACACCAATTCCCATGCTCCCAGGCGGAGACAGAGCAGCCAGCTGGTGGATTTAGTGTTGACTCTAAGTGGGAGGAGAAAGCGCAGTGGCAGAGTGTGTGCCTAGTGTGCACGAGGTCCTGGGTTCAAATCCCCAGTACCTCCATTAAAACTAAATAAACCTAATTGCCACCCTCCACACCCTGCAAAGGAAAAGAGAAAGTGATAACAACTTTGACTATAGAGCCACCCCACTCCTGGGGCCAGCGGTGGCCGCCAGTCCCAGGCTTTGTGGGTCTGTGAACAGTGAGTCACCCCATGTCCCCTAATTCTTGTCTGTTGGCCAGTGCTTCTCATCAGTAGGCCATCTGCTTTTCTTTGCTGCTGTATCGGTGTGCTTTCCAGCCTTCATATATGTAACTGAGCCTGTTACAGACACAGTAGAAGTGGGCACTTCTATTCCTCCCAAGGAAAGTCCTACTCTCAACACCGAAACTTCTTGCAAGGGCATAATGGTACACCAGCCGGCTAATCCGTCTCTCTGATGAACACCCTGCCCCCTCACTGCCCTAGGGCGAACTTCCTAATGCCCACGTCTCCCCACACCATGCCTGGTAAGTCCTTCAGTGGCCCCCCCCATCACTGACAGCAAGATCAAATTCGATGGTCTCTGTTTGGCTTCAAGGCATTCCATGATGAGGTCCTCTAGATGGCTTAGCCCCGTGTCCACCAACACCTCCCTTTACTACCTACCGCCTTTACGCCTACCTCCCTAGACTACTTTTGTCTCCCATCAGGATGGAATGTTTTTTATTGAGATAAAAGTCACATGGTAGAACTTTTGACGCATGCTACAACATGGATGAACCTTGAAAACGTTATGCTCAGTGAAAGCCAGACACAAAAGGACAAATTGCCTATGATTCCATTTATATGAGGAAACTAAAACAGTGAAAGCCAAATAGAGACAGAAAGTGGAATGGAGACGACCAGGGTCTGGAGGGGGAGGGTAACAGTGAGTTATTGTTTAATCGGTATGGAGCTTCCGTTTGGGATGACAAAAAAGTTCTCGAGGTGGGTAGTGGTAAAGGCTGCAAACCAATGTGAATGTACTTAATACCACTGAACTGCACACTTAATAATGGCTAAATTTTATATTGTGTGAATTTTGCCACAATAAAATGAATTTTCAGAGACAAAATTTCCCACTTTAACCATTGTAGAGTGTACTATCATTGGTTTTCAGTACATTTACGGAGTTGCGAAACCATCATCATAACCAATTTTAGAAAATTTTCATCACTCCAGGAAGAAACCACACCCTTATTATGCACTCCTTCCTCACCCCTCCCCTTTCCCCTACTTTCCATCTCTGTGAATTTGCCCATTTTGGACATTTCATATAAACAGTTTCATACCATACATGACCTTCTGTGTCTGACTTATTTCATTCAGCATAATGTTTCCAAGGTTCATCCATGTATGTTCTGTGTATCAGTGCTTCATTCTTTTTTACGGCTGAATACTATTCTATTGTATGGATAGAGCACATTTTGTTTATCTATTCTTCAATTAATGGACATTTGGGCTGTTTCCACTTTGGCTATTATGAATAATGCTGCTATGAACATTCGTGTACAAGTCTTTGTGTGGACAGATGTTCTCATTTCTCCTGAGTAGATATCTAGGAATGGAATTGCTGGGTCATATGGTAGCTATAGGTTTATCAAGATGCAACTTGCAGCAGAATCCAGTGCATCAACTCCGGATTTCTGTGCTGATGGAGGATACAAACAACCTAGAAAACAAAACCAAAGGCCATTGAAAGATTTTCCTTTTCAGCTCATATTTCCCTGTCCTCTCCGCAACCTGCTGCTGGGGCTGTTACTGTGTTACTGAATTGACTAGTTTAGAGTTTCAGCTCCTCTCCTGAGCTGTGAAATGACCCCCAGTGCAGATTTCAGGGGTGTAGGGGTGGGGGAGGGTCACCGACTGATAAATTTGGAGTTGACTTTGGCTATTATCTCTATAAATCATCACTTTAACTGGAAAACCTTTGCCTTCAAACCTCCAAGGCCAAAATCTAAAATCACCCTATGAAAGTGCTGCCGCACAGACTCCTTGTGTGGTAAGAATGTGTCCACATTGAAAGCACAAAGAACTATTTTGCTATTGACTGTTCTGCAAACTTGATCCATTCAAGTGAATCTCTTTGAAGACATGCCACCTACAGGTCAGGGTAGTTCAACATCAGTTCAACTCTTTCCAAGTATAACCTGTAACAATTTCTTCATGTTTGTAACATTTACCCTTTGAAACAGGTCTTGAACTTGTGCATTGAAAGGGGAGAGTGGGATTTAGAGAATGTCTAACAAGCTAGATGGTTTGGGTTGGTTCATTCTGTTCAGTGCCCATGAATAGCACTTGATTCATAGACCGTAAGTGGAAGGCTGCTCGTGATGGGCTCGTCCTGGGGCACAGCAGAATTAGACTCGGCATAATCTCCATTCTGCTCTCTCTGACTAGATGGGAAGCCAAATCCCAAATAAGCACAAATCCTCTGATAAAGGTACTGTCGTTTACACTTCCAAACAGCCCACAAGAAACAGCACTAAGAGAGGCAGCATCGCTTATAAATTACATGTAAATTACAAGTATTCACTTACTAACTGAAATCAATGATGATGATCACTCTTCAAATGCTGGGCTCCACTGGAGAGAGTCAAGTTGTTCCTCTGTTGGGTCAGTGGCTGTTAACTCCTGTGGTTTATCTACAAGTGAAAACCCTGCTGCTGGTTAGAAACCATTCTGCTTGATTTAAACTCAGAAGAGCCTGGTACAAATGAAATCCTTAGAGCTGGGAGAACAGGGAGGCAGGTGTGGCCCCCAGGGTGCCGCTGAGCCCGGGAAGCCACACCACCCCCAACTCCACGTGAAGGTGGGAGGCCTCGTTTACATTGCCGATGCCTCACTGTGTGACGCTGGACAAGTTGCTGCCCCTCTCCAGGCCTCAGCCTCTTCATCTATGAATGAGGGGCTGCTGAACCAACCAGATAACACTGAAGGAAGGTGCGTTCTGTGCTATTGGGCTGTGTTTGGAAAGCCTCTCATGTGTCTTTCAACACCGATCTGAGTGAGGACAGGAATCACATTTAAATGCCAGGATTTCATTTTCAAGAGAAGGAGCACATTGAGAAATGCATTTTAGAACTGAGTTCTCTGGAAAGGATGGGCTGGGCCCCAGCTCAGCAGCTAGACCCTGGCCTTGATCTAGATAGAATCCTAGGAATTGTTTCAGTATGTATGCTTTCCCCATTCACCCACTCATCCTGTTTCTAAAAACAAGATGACAACTAAAGCTCTTGGCAGAAGCTCTCTCACAGCCTCACTCTCTCAGGATCACAGGGAAAGAGTGGAAGGCGGGGGAAGAAAACCCAGCGTACGTTCAGCTTGGCCACAGGCAGCACGTGGCGGAGCCTCAAAGGGGTGTCTCAAATTTGGGCTTAGACTAAACTAAGGGCCAAACCCTCTCTTTGCTTTGCTCTAGCAGTTCTGGAAACCAGCCTTTCACTTTTGTCCTGGCCCAAACCTGGTGGGGGAGGTGAGTGATTCACACAAAGGGTCTCCAGGTTGGAAGAGACATCCATAGGAGACTAGAGAACCAGCATCCCCCAGCGGCCAGCCAGCTCTTCCATCCTGAGGTTGTTCTGCATGTTAGAAAGTCCCAGAATCCATCACCCCGGAACTTGTCCCTTTTATCCTTTGTTTCCAAGTTGAGGCCACACAGAAGAGATCAAATCCCTCATGAGCTCCCCCCAAGATTCTCCCTCATCACTCTTCTCCCTCTAACCCTTTAAAGTCATCTTTCTTCCTGCCTATAACACTCCCCAAGATTATTCCCTGGGTGAACATTCTGAATTCCCTTTGACCTCCTGATCACTGGTTCCTGGGCTAAATTCAGCTTGTTAATGTCTCTCAGAGAGGTTGCTGGTAGCCAGAACAGGACAGGTGGCCAGGCACTGTGTGTTCACCAGGAGACAGTAGGACTGTCACCTGCCTTTTTCTAGATCAGAATGGGGCCCCTTGAGAGGATATGTGGGGAAAAAATGTCAAACTATCTTTGTTGTGATTCAGGAAGCATCTATAACCCAGCTGTTTCTCTGACTGTGTCTCCTTCTCTTCCCATTTGGACACGTTCACTAAAATAATAGTTAAACAAGACAAAACAAAAGCTACCACTGTTGGTAGCTTACTGTGTGCTGGGCACTGTTCCATGTGCTGTCCACGCGCGTTAATGTTTCCTTTCTGTTTTGTGTGTCCTGACACTGGGGTCCAGAAAGGCAATGTGACTTGCTCCAGGTCACACAGTAAGTGCTAGTAAATGGCAGAGTCACATTTGGAAGGCAGAGTTGACTGGCTTGAGTCACACTTTCTATCTTTACCTCTACGGCTGAATGTCATCCTCTATACACTGAGTAACCCCACGGCTTTAGTCTCCTACTAGCATAAGCAATGCCAGGCCCCAATACTGGCTTTAGGAGCCCCCTTCCTTATACTTCTGGTGCATGATGCAAGGTCCAGCACCTACAGAGGCTGAGGCCCGGCCCTTGGCGTCAGGAAAGCTGAAGGCTGGAGATACTTACCCTGGCTCTCTCCTGGCCCTCCAGAACAGGTCCCCTGGGATGACAAGTACCCCTGACTTGGTCTACCGGCCCAAATTTCAAGGCTGAGGCTGGATGGAGGGCAGCAGAAGAGCATCCTGTAAAGCTACTCTGGGTGAAGGCAGAAGACCCCTTCCCACGGACCCAGCCTTTGTAAACAGGATCTAGGGGGCTCATTCTGCCAGGACTCCCTGGCAGAAGCAGCTTTTAGGGGTTGGGGGCCCCTTGAACCCCTCTTCTGGAGTGCTGATGAGGAACCAATTCTTCCTTTTCTGACCATGAACCCTATAGCACATATTCGTCCACCTGAGAGGCAGTCCAGTACAGGAGTCTGGAAGCCAGGCCGCCTAGGTTCACATTCTGGTGCTGCCACCTACGGGCTGAGTGACACTGAGTGACACTGGGCTGGATACTTTACCTCAGTTTCTTCAGCTGAAAAATGGATATAAATATAGTACCTGTGTGTCTTAGCTTGAGCTGCTACAACAAAATACCACAGACTGGGTGGCTTCAATAACACATTTATTTCTCACAGCTCCGGAGGCTGCGAAGTCCAAGATCAAGATTCCAGCACAGTTCACTTCCTGGCGAGAGCTCTCTTTCTGGCTTGTGGATGGTCGGCTTATGGCTGTGTCCTCACATGGAAGAGAGAGGGAGAGGGAAGAGCCATGTCTCTTCTGAAAAGGGCACTAGTCCCATCTTAGGGGGGGTCCACCCTCATGGCCTCATCTAAATCTAATGACTTCAAAAGGTCCCAACTCCTAATACCATCACATTGGAGTTTAGGACTTCAACATACGAATTTATCAGGGATTCAAACATTTCAGTCCATAGCAGCATCTCATAGGAGGCTGATGAGAATTAGGGAGTTAATGCCTGAAAGCTACTTGCTCAGTGCTGGGTATAGAGTGACTGCTCAATACACACTTGCCAAGGGGTTTCTTTCTTTTTAAAACTATTTTATGGAGATATAATACACATACTATATAATTTACTCCTTCAAAGTGTACAATTGAGTGATTTTTAGCATATGCACAAAATTTTGCAACCATCACCACTATCTCATTCCACAACATTCTCATCACACCACAAAGAAACTCTGCCCCTCCTTGCCATCACCCCCTCCCCTGCCCCAGCCCATGATAACCACTAATCTCCTTTCTGTCTCTATGGATTTGCCTATTCTGGACATTTCATATATATGGAATCATACAATACGTGGTCTTTTTTTGTCTGGCTTTTTTCACTTAGCATAATATTTTTAAGGCTCATCAAAGTTAAAGCATGTATCCATACTTCTTTCCTTTTTATTGCCTAATGGTATTCCATTGTAAACTATACTACATTTTGTTTGTCTATTTATCAATTGATGGACACTTGAGCTGTTTCCACTTTGGCTACTATGAATAATGCTGCTATGAACACTTATGTACAAGTTTTGCACTGACGTATGTTTTAATTTTGGGGGGGATATACCTAGGAGTGGAATTGCCAGGTCCTATAGAACTCTGTGTTGAACTTGATGGGGACCTCCCAAATAGTTTTCCTTAGAGGCAGCAACATTTTATATTTACTATAGACTGAATGTTGGGGTCCTCGCCAAATTCATATGTTGAACTCCTAACCCCCAATATGATGATATTTGGAGGTGGGGGGGCCTTTGGAGGTGAATAAGTCATGTGGGCAGAATCCTCGTGAATGGGATTAGTGTCCTTATAAAAGAGACCTCAGAAGCTCCTTTGTCCCTTCTGCCATGTGAGGACACAGTAAGAAGACAGCCCTCTATGAACCAGGCTCTCACCAGACACCAAATCTACTGGTGCCTTGATCTTGGACTTCCCACCTCCAGAACTGTGAAAAATAAATTTCTGTTTTTATAAGCTTCCCAGTGTATGGTATTCTGTTAGGGCAGCCAGAACTAAGACAGTTCCCAGCTGCAGCATATAAGGGTTCCAATTTCTCCATACCCTAAGCAACACTTGTCATTATCTGCCTTTTGATTATAGTCTCCCTAGTGGGTGTGAAGCGGGATTTCATTGTGGGCTAATTGCTTTCTTCAGCAAGTATTTATTGGCTTCATACTGTGAGCCCAAAAGTGGAAGGAGAGCTCAGGAAACAGGGTTTGGAGAGGAGGTGGGTCTTTCAGAACTTGTCTCAAATGGTCAGACATTCCAGGAGGGGAAACTTGCCTGGACTGAGTCCTGGAGGCATCAATGTTCCCCTTTCATTTGGGAAACCAACAAATTGTGCCATAAGTGAAGTATCAGAATCATAAGAGTTACAACAGGGACCGAGACTTGGGGGTCAGACGGTCAAGGTCCCTGGAACCCCAGTCTCAGGATCTTTTTTTTTTTCCCTTGGAGACAAATTGTCATTCATCAGCTGGGGAGTAAAAGGGAGAAATCTGTTTCAGGACAGCCACCCTGACTGCCATGTGGAGCATGGGTTCACGGGGGCAGCCCTGGAGGCAGAAGGACCAGGATGCAGCTGCTCCAATAATTCTGATGTAAGACGGTGACAGCTGGCACTAGGGCAGAGATAGCAGTGGCAGTGAGGAAGATGCGGTTCCAGAAGACACAGTGAGATCTCTGAGTGGGGGAACTTTCACTCAGTTCTTTCACTATTTTTCGCCAAAGAAAGATAGCCTTGGAAAAATTCAAAGGTCAGTTTCTAAAGGAAAATTCCCACCCATGACAGGAAGGGCTACTGAACTCCCTATACCCTTGAGCCCAGGGCTGAGCCCCCTGTCGGAGTCTGATGGGAAGTGTGAAAGTGGCACAGGAGGTGGGACCCACGTGCCTAGACGCATCCTCCTCGTCACCAAGCCATCATGGATGATGCTCATTTTGTGTCACTTACATGTGCGGCTCTGGGAGAGAAACCCAAAGTAAGAAGTGTCCTTGGCTTCGAGAGGTTTCTCTCTACATAAAATCAACATCAGGGTGTAGTTGAAAAATAGTAAAAGATGCAAATGCCCACCCAAAGCAGTAATGAGTGATTCCTTATGAAACAGGTAATATTTGACCTCCAAAGGCTTTCAAGAAAGAAGTGCCCATTGCCCTTGGGCTTCAGAGGCATTAGCATTTGGATACCAGGATAGAGGAGCTAAGGGAAGACACGATGAGCAACGGAAACTTCATAAGAAAAGCCAAGGAGAAAGGGAGGCACGAAGCCAGTTGAGGGCACAGTGAGGTCACCTGGTGAACCAGATGCACTCAGGCAGGACAGGCTTGGAACTGAATGCCAGGCCAAGGCATGTGGCCTGGTCATCTAAGTAATGAGGAGACACAGGGGAATATTACATCCAAAGGAGGAGATGCTTGGGGTGGTGGATGCTCTTAAAGACAAGCTACCACTCAGAAGCCAGAGTGCATGGAGAAGCAAGATGGCAAAGTCACTCCTAGGGCTCTGTTAAATGGGGGCCAAAAAGAAGTGACCAGAAGCAGGGATCTGTGATCATAAATGGGTGTAGAGGACGATAAAGAGTGATGAGAATAAAAAAAGGGAGATACAAGGTCCATGAAAACCTCTTTCTCTTAGGACTCTGCCTAAGCAGAAAAAAGGGGTGAAACCCCAGGGAAAGAACGAGCTTCAAGGAGCTTTCATGGGAGACAAGGCGAGGTGGCAGGGTCTGTGCCCAGCTGGTGGTCCTGCAATCGGGGAGCCTTCTGTTTTCTTTTCCAAAATGCTTTCCTTGAAGCTCAAATGGTTTGTTTGCTTTTTAAACAGCTTTTTTTGTGTGTGAGTGGTAAAATATAGTACATAATATTTATCATTTTAACCATCTGTGAGTGCACAATTCACTGGCATTACATTCACAATGTTGTGTAACTATCACCACTATTTATATCCAAAACTTTTCATCATCTCCAACATAAACTTTAGCCATTAAATAATAAATTCCCTTTTCCCCCAACCCCCAACTCATGGTAACCACTAGTCCATGTTCTGCCTCTATAAATTAGCCTATTCTAGCTAGATACTTCCTATAAGTGGAATCATACAATATTTGTCTTTCTGTGTCTGACTTATTTCACTAAGCATAATGTCTCCAAGGTCCATCCACGTTATAGCATAGGTCAGAATTTTGTTCCTTTTCATGGCTGAATAATATTCCATTGTGAGTATAGATCACAGTTTGTTTATCCATTCATATGTCAATAGACACTGGAGTTTTTTCCCACCTCTTGGCTATTGTGAATAATGCTGCTCTGATCATGGGTGCGTGACTAACTGAGTCTCAGCTTTCACTTCTTTGGAGCATATATATATATATGGAATTGCTGGATCACATGGTAATTCTATGTTTAATTTCTTTGAGTAACTGCCAAACTGTTCTGTATAATGGCTGCACCATTTTGCATTCCCACCACTGTGCTATACAGTAGGACCTTATTGTTTATCAATTTTATATGTAGTAGTTTGTATCTGCTAATTCCAAACTCCTAATTTATCCCTCCATCCCCTTTCCCCTTTGGCAATCATAAGTTTGTTTTCCATGTCTGTCTGTTTCTGTCTTGTAAATAAGTTCATTTATATCATTTTTTTAGATTATATATATAAGTGATATCATATGATATTTGTCTTTCTCTGTCCCACAAGGGATAATTTTAAAAGCCTCCTGGGGAGGGTAATAGCTCAGTGGTAGAGTCCACGCTTAACATGCAAAAGGCCCCAGGCTCAATCCCAGCACCTCTATTAAAACAAACAAACAAACAAACAAACCTAATTACCCCGCCCCCAAATAAAATTTTTTAAACATAAAACAAACAAACAAAAAAGCTTCACTGATACCCAGCAATTCAAGTATAGACCCAAGAGACATGAAAACATACAGCCACACAAAAACTTCTACATCCATGTTCATGGCAGCGTCACTCACAATAGCCCCAAACTGGAAACATCCATCTACTGATATCCATCTACTGATGAGTAGATAAACAAAATGGGGTGTATTCATACAATGGAATATTATTCAGCCATGAAAAGGAATGAGGTTCGAGTACATGCTGCAGCATGGATGAGCCTGGAAAACACCGTGTGAAGTAGAAGTCAGACACAAAACATCACATATCATAGGATTTATTTGTATGAAATGTCCAGAACAGGCAAATCCATAGAGACAGAAAGGAGATCAATGGTTGCTAGGGGCTGGGGGGCAGGAAAATAGAGAATGACTGCTAACAGGTTTGGGGTTTCCTTTTGGAGATGACGGAAATATTCTGGAAGTAGATAGAGGTGATTGCAAAGCAACTTTGTGAGTGTGTTAAATGCCACTAAGTAGTATACTTCAAAAGTGTGAAATTGACCTCAATTTAAAAAGAAAGAAAGCTCTCTGATGAGTCTAGCATGTCACCAGGGTTGAGAACCAGGGGAACAGTGGAAAGAGACAGCAAATTTCAAAGCAGTGGACCCAGCGCTAAGGTAGAGAGCAGCACAGAGGCCATGGGAGTAGAAAGGATGGGCCCCTAACCTTTCCTGGGCTGGGAGAGACAGGATGTTCTAGCAAGGCATGAGGGATAAAGCGGAGCCGGCCAGGTGGAGAAGGGCAGGAAGGTCACTGCTGACAATGACAACGTGTAGGAGAATCTGGAGGCATGAAGCAGTATGGTGGGCTAAGGCCGGCTCATGTAGGGCTTTGTAGGCCGTGGACAGGAACTTGGATTTGCTCAGATTGAGACGGAGAGCCTTTAGCCATGAGATTGATGGATTTTAAGCAAGGGCAACACATGGTTACATTTACCTTTGAAGAGGCTCCCTCTGGCTGCCGGGTGGAGAACGGGCTGGAGGCAGCTATGCAGTTTCAGGACACACATGGGTACACACATCCAAACCTGTTTAGAAGGCAGAGTTCGCTGGACTTGGTAATGGAGTGGGTGAGGCTAGGAGAGGGATCAAGGGTGCTTCTTAGGTTTGGGGCCCCAGCACGTGGGAGATCGGCGGTGCCACTTCCTGAGATGAGGACCATGTTGGGGAGTGGGAGGGTGATTTTGGGGACCAGGCTGGACAGTTGTTTTGGACATTGCAGTTCCTCTGAAAAGCCATTAGACAAGCCAGAACAGACATCTGAATGGATGCATCTGGGTTCATAAGAGAAGCTGGTGGGTGTGATCAGCCTGTAGGTGTGGATGAGACAGCCTAGGGAGAGAGGACAGAGCGAGAGGAAGAGAGGGTGTGGTAGAAGGTGCCGGCAGGAGGGGGAGTGTGAGTGAAAGCACAGAGGCAGGGAGGAACACGGAGATGTAGAAAGCAGGGAATGTTCTGGTAAGGCTGGAGCCTGGGGCCAGGAGTGGTGGGAGGGAGTCCATTGGGAGGGATCATCTGGGGTCAGGTCTTGCAGGGCCTTTAATACTGAGCTCAGGAGCTTAGACTCATCCCAGGAACAACGGGAAGAAGGCACTGCGGGGCGCGAGCTGGGGAGGGCTGAGATCCACTCTTCCTGTAGTGAAGAGTGCAGAGGAGAGCAGGGAAAGGAGAAGGAAGGACCCCAGTGAAGATGCCCTGTTTTCACAGGTGGTCATTTGTGTCGGGGTGTCCTTAATGGGGTGGAGAGGAGAGTGTGCTTTGAGAAGTCTTGAAGAGGTAGAATTGCCAGGTCCTCAGTGGATACATGTTAATCATTTTTTGTTCAAATTCACATAGCAGTTAGAGGTAGATCCATGCTGCTCTAATTTTTATTTGCCTTAGTTTACCCAGGCCAGGTCACAAAAGTCTGCAATCAAACAGAGCTTTGATGTTTGCAAAGGAGTTAATGAAATCAAAAGGTCTTATTGGAGGCAATAGAAATAAAAGCAAAAACAAATAAATGGGACCTAATCAAACTTATGAGCTTTTGCACAGCAAAGGAAGCCATAAACAAAATGAAAAGACAACCTATGGACTGGGAGAAAATATGTGCAAACAATGCAACCGACAAGGGATCAATTTCCAAAATATACAAACAGCCCATACAACTGAATATAAAAAAAAAAACAAACAACCCAATCAAAAAATGGGAAGACCTAAACAGACATTTCTCCAAAGAAGACATAAGATGGCCAAAAGGCACATGAAAAGATGCTTAACATTGCTAATTATTAGAGAAATGCAAATCAAAACTACAATGAGGTATCACCTCACACCAGCCAGAATGGCCACCATTAAAAAGTCTACAAAAAGAAAAAGTCTACAAATAAATGCTAGAGAGGATGTGGAGAAAAGGGAACCCTCCTACACTATTAGTGAAAATGTAAGTTGGTGCAGCCACTATGGAAAACCGTATGGAGATTCCTTAAAAATCTAAAAATAGAGTTACCATATGATCCAGCAATCCCACTCCTGGGCAAATATCCAGAGAAAACTGTAATTCGAAAAGACACATGTGCTCCAATGTTCATAGCAGCACAATTTACAATAGCCAAGACATGGAAGCGACCTAAATGTCCATCACAGATGACTGGATAAAGAAGTTGTGATCGATCGATAGATCTATGTATCTATGTATCTATGTATCTATCTATCTATCTATCTATCTATCACAACCATAAAAGAGAATGAAATAATGCCATTTGCAACAACTTGAATGGACCCAGAGATTATCATAGTAAGTGAAGTAAGTCAGACAGAGAAAGATAAATATCATATAATGTCACTTATATGTGGAATCTAAAAAAAAAAAGATACAAATGAACTTATTTACAAAACAGAAATAAACTCACAGACATAGAAAACGAACTTATGGTTACCAAAGGGGAAAGGTGTGGAGGGATAAATTTGGAGTTTGGGATTAATAGATACATACTACAATATATAAAATAGATAAACAACAAGGTCCTACTATATAGCACAGGGAACTATATTCAATATCTTGTAATAAGCTATAATGGAAAAGAATATGAAAAAGAATATATAAATATGTATAACTGAATCACTTTGCTGTACACCTGAAACTAACATGCTGTACACCTGAAACTAACACAACATTATAAATCAACCATACTTCACTTTAAAAAAAAGGTGGTGTTGAATGGGCTGGGTTTGGGCTCCTGTAATATCCAAATTCACATACACTAGTGCCCTGTGTCTGTGTGTGTGTGCATGTGTGTGTCTGAGTGTGTAAGGAGTGTTTGATGTATTGGTGCTCCAGAGGGGAGGCAATCCCTATTGAAAACCAACAAGAGGTATTTGTGAACACAATGTTACTACTATTCACTGGATGCTGTTTTCCACATTTGTGCTCTGTAACTTTTTCTGGGAGGTTTCTTGGGCAGCTTCGATTACATGAAAAGACATAAAGAGGCCAAATGTTGGTTTCTGTGGTTTGAGTCTCCCAAGTGCTTCAGGGAGACTTCACCCAGTGAGTTAAATAAGGTCCACATTTGCGAGGCAAATGTTAAGTCCTGCTCCTGCAGAGGTCAGGATTCAGAGTGGAAAATGCTGCCTTGGAAATATTACAGAGACGTAAGTTATTTTTTGCCAAGTGCTTATGCAAATTCCATATTAACTTGACTGAGCACTAGAGAGAAATTTACAGAACGGTCTCTTGCATTAGGAAAACATGCAGGTATAAGGTTTTGCCCTGCTTGACTTGGCACGCAGGCTTCTAGAAGATGGGTGGGTGTTCTGCATTTAGATTTCCAGGGCAGAGGACTCCTCATGATAATGAGCCTTCAAACTAAGTAGTGACCCACAGGCCTTTTGCACCAGTCTTCTTTTCCTTCTGTATGTTGTCACCGTGGCCACCATTGTCATGATCGTCACTGTTGTATGGTCCTTGATTTGTTAAGAAAACACCTGAAACCCCAAATGGGAATTCTACCAGGGGTCCAAAAGGGTGAGATGAGTCATGTCTCCTGAGGATCTGTTGCACTGGATTACAAAATGCTCAGGTCAAAGAGTTCCTTCTAGGGGTGAGAAACTCTGTTGCATGCAGTTGCCACAGGAGTGGAGCAGGGAGTGGGGTTCTGCAGAAACACGGGATAGAAGTCTGCTGGTTGTTGCTGTCAGTGGAGTGGGGGCTCCTGACAAGCCACACTGCCTCGGCTCCCGGTGACAGAGCTGGAGAATCGAATCCCAGCTTGACCACGCTCCTGAGCCCAGCTTAAGCCCTGCGGGGACTCCTGCACCAGCCTCCTGGCTCTTCTCCCTGCCTCCCCGCCCCATCCCAATCTCGTCTCCACTTTCCCCAGCTTTTTACTATTCATTGGCTTTGTAACCGAGAGCAGCATTTTCAGAGGCAGAGGCTGGGTTCTGGACAGCAGAGTCCTGAGTCTCCTCAAAGAAAGGGAACCATGAAATGCTAGTCTGATCTCGTCACCTGGCAGCCTCACCCTAGCCCCATGTAAACCTCTTAGGGGTTCCCAGTTAGGTTTGGATAGAGTCCAAACTTCACCTGCTCTAGGAGCCCTGCATGACCTGGTTCCAGCAACTCAAATTCAAAGGCTCATTTCTGGATCTTTGCTTCAGCGGTTCTCTTGGAGGATGTCCCCCCACCCCTAATATACCCATCTGTATGGTGAACTATTACTTCTCCTTTAAGTCAGCTCACCCTGACCTTCCAACTGCTTGCTCTTTAGTGCTCCCACAGTGCCCTGCGCTCCCCTCTCTAACTGCCTACATCACCTGGAGTTATTCCTGCCTGTCATCTGCCTCTTCCCCACAGGGCACCCTGGACTTCCTTTGCTCCTTGGCCCTGAGAACAGAGCCAGAATCACACACCCATCCCCTCCTGTCTATGGCCACTGCTGCCTCCACCATACACAGACCCTGAACCCAAACCCTCCTCTTCAGCCCCAGGCTCCCACCTTCTGCTAGATGATGCCAGTAGACACTCCGTGGACCTTTTTCCCTGCCTCTCATATTCCCTGACTTCCTGCTGCTTAATGCTTAAAACCCTTCAGTGGCTTCCCTTTGTTCTCAGGATCAAAGCTTTGCTCATTAGCATGGCATTCAAGGCTCCGCCTGACCTTGCCTTACTGGAAAATCCAAGAGAGGACAGAAGCACATTGTGAGGAGGAGGAGGAGGAGGAAGGGGAAGAGGAGGAGGAGGAGGAGGGATAATTTGTTTACAACTCCCAAAATATGAGAGGGAACATTGTTGTAGAATCCATTTTCAGGGCTTCTGTTTACATACAGGGTGTGTTCCCCCAAATCCTTACGTTATCAGGGCCCTGGGTGGGCTACGTATTGCTGGTAGAGCCAAGGATTCCCAGAGTTGTGAATTTCACCAGTGAGTAGATTTCTTTATTTGAAATGTGGGGATGGGCAGGGTTTCCAACTTTTTATTTGCAAAGTAAGCACATTAAACAAAACATTGCCATGTTTTCACGAAATAAAGGACTTTTGTATACCCCCAGAAGTCCATGATTTCAGAATAAAGGTCAGTACTCTAGCTTTATGGGGGAGAACTTGCCACAACGACTTCATTTTCTTCTTTCGCCTAGGACCAGTTAAGAGTCACCCCAGCTGTCAGGCATCTGGGGAAGTGTCACAGCTCCTGGTGTACCCCCTCCCCAATAGCTAGCGGTCTGCACTCCCAGTGACATGCAGGGTGGCTTTGTCTCTTAATTGGCCCATGCACAGGGTGAGGAGGTGGGGATTAAGGCCCAAGGCTGGGGGAGGAGAGGAAGCGGATGGAAGGGGAAGGGCTGCTGAAGCCATGAGCACAAGCTGAGCTGCCTTGGGTCCTAGGGCCAAAGGGTGACCCTGAGTTGGGGCAACACCTTTGTACCTGCCCCTGCCCTCACATGGACTCCCTCTCCACTCCAGTGCCCCTGACATGGACAGTGGTGCTCTGGAGATTGGCACCTTCATCAGTGATGGGGCTGATAGCCAGGCCATGCCAGAGTGCTGGTAGGCAGATGCCGCCAGGTGGGCCTAATTTTGGCCACAGATGAGAGCAGTTCCCTTGGGGGACTTTGCAAGGAGGTATTTGTGGCACTTGGGAGCAGGAACGGGAATTCTGCAATGATGATAGTGAGGTAATAGCTATTTTGGAATTGAGAACGCGTCATTCTCGGGGGCAGAAGATTGGAGAGTGGTGGAATACCAGGTTAGCCCTCAGAAGCCTACTTAACACAGACTAGTGTCAGCCCTTGCAGCTCCATCTGTACCTCTCCCGTACTCCCAGACTAGCCTAGTCATCATTTGGCCATGCCACACTTCTCTGCCTGAGTCAGCACTAAGGAAAGGTAGGCATTTTAGGAGAAGAGCTCGTCAGGTTGAATGGTTTTCTACTTGGTGACAATTTTCAGGATATGAGAAGTTCAGGAAGGGGTGAGGAGTAGCAAGAGGGTGAGGACTAGGGGGTATGGGGGTTGTGTGGGGACAAGGCGGGCTTGGCCAGGAGCCGATCCCAGCGCCCACGTGCAATGGCCGTGGGGGAGTGTATGTGTGTGGGGGGTGGGGAGCACAGAATCATGGTTTCTAAGTGTAGAATTTCCTGTATGTAAATCAGCTCCACTATCAATTGCAATTCAGCACGGTAGCAGCTACATGACTGAGATGCTCGCCAGGTTCCAGGTAGGTCCTTAGCTCCTGCAGACTCACACAAACCTAACTTGTAAGACTGAGAGAAGAACCAGGCCCCAGATGAGTCATTTTACATAGGGAGAGTTATCTGGTGGATAATCGACCTGAGACGTTTGCATTATTTTGACTAAAGGTTTTGCTGCTGGGATTTAGGTATCTCTACTACACAGTTACCAGTTGGAGCTCCAGCTGGGTGTGACTGTGTGCACTTCGTGTTGTTGACTGAGATGCCTCCACTTACAGGCTGCATTTTCTTCACTTCCTTGTGCCTCGTCAGTGTAGACAAGTGTGTAGGTGCTAGGGTTCACCCGTCAAAGCCTGAAGGGCTCCAAAATACCATGATGCCTAGAGCCCTCCTGGTACAGATGGGACCCCTGAAGCCAGAGGGCAAGGGAATGGCCGAGGGTAGCCAGAGTTAGTGGGAGAGTTGGGAGCATACTCACATCCTGGAATACACAGCAACTACCCAACCTCACAGTAGCCAGTATTTCTTTAGCTGTTACAAGGCTAACAAGTAACGCTTCTCTGCTCACTGTGTCCCAGGCCACCCACTTTCCCACATCTCATTCAATCCTTGGTACAATCTTATTGTGTCCAGTCAGGATTGCCACCCTGCCTGGCTCTAGAGCACATGATTTTAGCCATTCACCTTCTGGAGTTTCTAGTGATCCCCCTGCCCCTTTTGACACTATGGGACTAGAGCTAGTTAACTCCCTTTCTCTCATTAATTATTGAGGTGATACATGAAATTGTTGTGGGAATAAAAAATAAGAATAAAATGCCCAGCATATGCCATGTATAGAATGAATGCTTAATAACTCCGAGCGATTTCTGTTAATTATCCAGCTAGTTAGTGTCAATGAACAGGCACTGCCCTGGTAATGAGAATATCCACTCATCCCTTACATGTTTTGTTTTTGCAGCCCCAAGATTCAGAGCAATGGATGGAAGTCACCCAGGGATAGATTTTGGCTCCATCTCAGGGAGACTCCCCTCCTCTATGGCTCAGAGGCTGGTGGAAGCCACTGTTGGCGGGGGGAGGGGGTTCTGGAGATGCGGGCTCGGTGAGGGGACACAGGAAGCCTACTGAAGGGACACTGGGGGGAGGTGGTAGTAGCCACCCTCTAAGGAGGATGTGGCCCAGGGCAGCCTGTGCAGCATGATGGCAGGGACAGGCTTGACGACGCTGTTCAAACACTCCGAGGAGCAGTGGCGCTTATCCCTTTGTCCTCGAAGGCTGGCTGCCGCTGGAGCCCTTCTGCAGAGCGTTCACGTCAAAGGCTTCACCGGGCATCTTGCTGTTCCGGGCAGTGTCGGAATCTGATTTCGTCGGGTCCTGGAGATGGACTCGGTTTGAGGGGGTTCACGGGAAAGGGCTGCAGCGCGTGTGTCGATCATTGAGCACAATTACAGATCAACTCTGCAGATGTGAACTTGCACTTTCAGCGCATTCATCAAAGCCTCGGGGGAGCTGACCTTGTCCCACCCGCCTAGTCCCCCGGGCCCCCGACGCTCCGGCTCCAGGCCACCGCCCCCTCCCTCTTGCCTGCCCCCGCGTCCCCAGCGTTTCCTCGAGACGTGCTGCTGTTTGCCAACAGCCGCCAGCCACGAAAACAGCACTTTTCTTTAATCTCTGGACAGGGTTCCACTACAGCTTCCTGCAGGGATCGGCTAAATGGGAGGGAAGCCAGCGGTTGTGACAAGCAAGCTCGGCCACTGCGACGGGGGCAAAAGGGCGGGTGCTCCGTCCTGGAGCCGCAGGCTGAGGGACCCCCTAGGGAGCAAGCTTTTACTGAGGGGGCACTAAGGCCAGAAGGGGAAGAGCCCTGTCCAAGGACACCTGGCTGGAGAGCGCACCAGGGACGTGCGACGCCTCGGGTCCTGCTCCGGGCCCGGGAGGAGTCTGGCGCGCCAGGTGGAAACCACCGCATATCCTCGCTGCCGGCGCCTCCGGCTCCCCAGCCCCTGCGAACTCCCTGCTCGGGGCCCGCAGGGCCCACCTCTGAGACTTCTTTCTCAAGGGCGTGGTTGTGAAGCTGCCCGCGGGCCGCGTGCCAGACCGCGCAACCTGCAGGGTGCCCGCGGGCCCCGCCCCTTGGGCATCAGCCCCGCCCCCAAGCTGAGGTCCCGCCTTCCGCGCAGCGACCCCCGCCCCCGAGAGTGCAGGCTCGCCCCGCCCCTCGCGCCACATTCGCGGCGCCGCCCCACCTCATCTCCGCAGGGCACACCCCGGCGCCGGCGCTCGTGCGCGCCCCTCCTCCACCCTCCCGGCCGCGTCGCGCGCGCGCGCGCGCCGGTTCTGGTCAGACCCTGCAGTGGTGGCCGGGCTCCTCCCCCTGCGGCTCCGCCTCCTCCTTCCCCGCTCCTCGCCGACCTCCCCTCCGGGCGCTCTCGCGGTGTGCTCCTGTGGGTCCCGTCCGCCCGCTCCTAGCCATGGTGGCCTGGCGCTCGGCGTTCCTCGTCTGCCTCATTTTCTCCTTGGCCACTCTGGTCCAGAGAGGTAAGGCGGGCGAGGGGCGCTCGGGGACCCCGCCCTGTGGACCCACGGGGCGGGGGCTCTGCGCTGGGGAGGCCGGGTGGTGCGCATGAGCGGCCCGGCCCCCGCCTCGAGGGCCTGCTGCAGAGGCGGCCGGCGGGCGGGCGTGGCCGCGCGCTGGGCGGGGGGCGGGGGGCGGAGGTGCGCGCCCCGGGCCCGCGGGGGCTGACCCCGCCGCGATCCTTGTGGCCAATGGGAGGGACTGGGAGCCTTCTGGGTGCTGGGTAGAAACAGCAAGAGTCATCTCTTGAAATCCTGAACAGGGTGTCACCACCGGTGACAACAGCTGTCTCCAGGCGATTGCCTTTGGGAAAACCTGGAAGAGAGCACCCGTTCCCATGAGCAGGGCTTCTCAAAATGTGTTTCAAGGCCACCTGCAGAAACAGCACCTGGGGAGCTTCCTGTACGCACTCCTACTTTGTCAGGATCTCGGCGGCGGGGATGGGGGGGTGGTGGACGGGGGACAGCGATGTGTAGTTCTGACCAGCTCCCCAGGTGCTTCTGGCTCCTGCCCCAGTGTTCGAGCCATTGGTGATATTTTGCCAAGGAGAAGAGAGACATTCTACCAAATTAAAGGAGCATGTTTCTTAGACCATCGCTACTCAAAGTGTGGTCCAGGCCCGCATGGGCATCACCTAGGACTTGCTAGTAATGCAGCATCTCAGGCCCCGCCCCTGACCTACTGATCGTCTTAGAATAAATGCAGTCTGTAGTTAAAAATAGAGTCTCCCAGAAGTACCAGCGGAATCTTCTTACACTTATATCACATCTCCACATCAGAAAAAGGGGTTGAGGAAAACACAGAAGTTGAGCACAGAATTGTGCTCATTACACAAAGGCAGATTCAGCTAGTGAAAAATATATGAGCTCACAAAAACTGTGTCCTAATACTGAGTCCTCATGAGGTTGGTGTTATATATAAGGAACTCAGGAAAACAGTAGACAGTCCAAGGAAGTTTTGCAAGAGATGCAGAAATGTTTCTCATGTGGGCAACCCTCAGGGAGTCTGTACAAGAAGAACCATTCACCATTCTACAAAGGAGCCGGGCTCTAGTCTAGATACTGATGCTACAGCAGTAAACAAACCTCAGACGCTATGCTGGTGGAGCTGACGTCCTGGTGGGGGAGAAAAATGAGCGCAAACACATCCCAATCCCTATGCTACATTGTTAGTGTCATGAAGAAAAATAAAGCAAGTTACAGGGTTGTTGAACTTTGTTTCATTTTTCCCTTTGGGGTGACGATTTCTATTTTGTGTATGATGCATTTGTGGGAAAAACTCTTAATCATTTGATTGACTTGCATCTTAATGATATGGGAAATCTGAAAATGGAAGCACAGAAAGGTTAGAAAAATACTCCCTTCAAGGCTATCTTCTGAAAGTCTTCAACATGGTATGCACATTGAGGAGGGGAAGAACATAAATGATCAGGTCTCAGATTTTCACCATCATGCGTTACACTACGTGAATTGAGAGGTGGGGGGGATACTGCGAATGAGTGCAGCCATTTTCCAGATGAGGAAACAGAGGCACAGAGAGGGGAAGTGACTTGCCTCAGGTGACAAAGCTAAGACTTGAAGGCAGGCTTGTCTGATTCTACAGTCCTTGCTTTTAAGCACTAGGCATAATGCCTTTACACCTGGAGGCTGCCCTCCTTCTATGCCTTACTGGCCACGTGGCCTTGGGACAGTGTTCTGAACCTGGCCCGGTTTGCTCTTTCGTATGATGCCTAATAACCCACAGAAGTGTCTTGAAAGGACCAGGTGTGTGTCACCCTCAGATTTGCAGCCCTGCTAGCAGCTACCATTTCCTGAGTGCTTGCTGTGTACCACTTCACATCTATATTTTTTAAATTGCCCCAACAGTTTTGCTGGTTAGGTATTATCCTCACCTTGCAGATGAGGGACTTGGAATTATGGAGCCAGGATCTCACACAGATAAGACTGGTACCCAGTGATCTTTTTTATTTTAATTAAGAACACTGAACCAGGAGAAGCTTTTGCTTCAAGGCAGGGACCCGGTTTCTTGGATCTTTTGTTCAGAACAAGATGACAGATACGGATTTTGCATTGGTGGTCCCTTCTGGGGATCCAGGCAGTTAGTTTCAGAGCTGCCGTGTTAAAATGAACAAACACTAAACACGGGTGCCCATGTAGGTACCCACTGGCTGTCCGGGAGCCCCAAAGTGGAGGATCAGGTGGGTCTGCCCAAGAGCCACTTTATTCTGGGTCCTAGTCCTTAGTAAGGAGGTGTGACAGAGAAATCCTGGCAGGCCTCAGAAGGCACATGGAACCTCGAAGCATGGTTTGTGAAACCCCTCCAGATGGGGAAAGTTGAGACAGACTTGGGGTTCCCAGGAGTTTAAAAGGGTGGTTACCGAGTCGTTCCTGTTCTAATTACAGGTGGGTTTTTAGTCCACTGAGTATTTTACTAGTTCTGAAGAACTGCCTGAGGACGGGTATGTCACCTGTCTGCACCTCCAGAAATGGGAAGCTGTTCTTTTGAGGTTCAGGGAGAACCTCAGGGGTCCGGCTGGGTGGTAATTTTACGAGGGCTCTATTTCCCCAGTGTTTTCCATGCGCCAGGCCCTCCGTGTCTCACACACTTTGCACCTCTTAGCTACCCTGAAAGGTTGGCACTGTCACCCATGTCGTCTCCTCATGTCCATACAAGCAGCTTGCATACAGCCTTGAAAAGTAACTGAGTGGTAACTCAGATGAAAAACACGTGGTCCAGCAAGGTTTTGGACTTGAACTCAAGTTTATCTGAATAACCAAAGGAGGGGTCGTGAAGGCCAATCTGTCCAGGAATGGGGCAGGTCATAGAAATGTGAGAAGTGGCCGAGAGTAAGTGTGATCAGCGTGTTGGCAAACCTCCAAGTGCCTGCTCCCTTAAAGAGAGGTGGCCCAGTGGGGTGGGTATAGCTCAGCGGTAGAGCATGTGTTTAGCATGCACGAGGTCCTGGGTTCAGTCCCCAGTGCCTCCATTAAAAAAGAAAAAGAGGTATCTAGCACTACCACCACACAGGACAAGTCACTTAACTGCTGCATGCCTTGGTTTCCTCATCTGTAAAATGGGGATAATACCACCATCCGCCGTGAGGGGTGGTTACTAGGATTAAATGAGTACAAATGAATAAAACACTTAGCACAACACCTGGCTCCGACTGAGCTCCGTTAATAACACTTACTCCAAGCCGCATTTTAAAAATCTACAGTGCAAACCTTATGCTAAGTGAAAGAACCTAAACACAAAGCCCCACATACTGCATGATTTAGTTCATATGTAATGTCCAGAGTTGGCAAATCCCTAGACACAGCAAGTAGATTAGTGGTTGCCAGAGTCTCAGGGGAACGAGCAGTGACTGCTTACTAGGTACAGGGTTTCCTTTTGGGGTGATGGAAATGTTCTGGAATTGGAGAGAGGTGATGGATATATAACCTTGTGAATGTACCAAGAACCACTGAATTGTATACTTGCAAAGGGTGAGTTGTATGGTGTGTGAATTATATCCATTTAAAATAAATTCAGTGGTGTCCAAGCAGAACACCTGAAGGGGGCAGCAGCATGTGACTCCTGGCTTGGGGGTGCTCTTCAGGGCCTTTGAGCTTGGTCGGGCTAGGGAGAGGGTGGGAGCCCAGTGGGCTCCACATGCCGGTGGCACTGGGATCCAGGCAGAAGCCCTGTGGTCTGACTTGGGCTGGGTATGAGCCAGACAGGCCACAGGGGCTCCTGCAGGATTGGCCCAGAGCTGCTTCACCCTGCTTGCCCGAGCGCAGGAGTGGTACCTGCAGAGGCGCATCCTGGGGATGAGATGCAGGGGCCCTTCCTTGTCTGGGATGGCTCAAGGTCGCCCTTACGCATCCCAGTCATCGCACTGGCCTAGCTGGGTCTGGGGACTTGTTTGCCTTTTAGTCTCACCAGTTTCGATTGGTTTTCAGCCCCTTCCTCACCCCCATCCCCTCCATCATTTTGGAACCAGGTAACACCAATGTGTGTGCTTGTTAAGCACACAAAGTCAAAAATCACCCAGGAGTCAGTGTCAGCAGGCACTGAGGAGGGGGCCTGAAGGTGCCTGCAGCAGGGATGACAGCAGCAAGGATGAAGATGACCAGGCTGTCTGGCTGCTCAGAGGGGAGGGTGGGGAGCAGCTGGTTTGGGTTCTGTGAGTTAAGGAAAGATAGTTTCCAGGTGCACAGACTTTTTCATTTGGGGTTCTTCCCCACGTGCTGTTGGTGCTTTTCATGCCATGTGTCCTCTCCTACCCTTTGCACTTAGCATGTGCATGGGGAGGCCTGGCTGCAGGGGTTCCTGGTCCCCAACCCAGACTTGGCCTCCCTGAGGCTTGCTCACAGGTCCACTGACCAGCCAGTCTTGGTTTGTATATAAAAGCTTAAAGTCAACCTAAACACATAATAGAAATGGGTGAGAAAATCTCTCATGCGGGTTGGTGTTCCAAATGGAGGTGGGTGGGAAGCTATAGTAGGCAGGGTAATAATAAGAATGCCCCCCAAAGGTGTCCACACCCTAATCCCTGGAACCTGTGACTGTGAGGTCACACAGTAAGGGGAATTAAGGCAGCAAATAGAATTAGGTTGCTAATCAGTTGGCCTTAAAATAAGATTCTCCTGGGTTATCCTGGCCGATTAAAGGACAAGGGTCCTTTAAATACAGAAGAGGGCGGTTGAGGAGTTAGAATCAGAGCGATGCCATGTGAGGAAGATTCAACTGACCGCTGCTAGCTCTGAAGATGGAAGGTGCCCGGAGCTAAGGACTGCACACACAGCCTCGAGCAGCTGGAAAAAGGGCAAGGGAACTGGCTCTCCCATAGAGCTTCCAGAAGGAATGCAGCCCTGCTGATACCTTGATTTTAGCCCAGGGAGACTGTGTTGGACTTCTGACCTCCTAAACTGTAAGATAAAAGTGTGTGTTGGTTTAAGGCACTAAATTTGTTATCATTTACTAAGAGAAGCTAAGGGATGGGTATTAACGTCCCCTTCATTCTTTGAAAAAAAAAACTAGCTTGCGATGTCTCATTGCTTCAACTTTGCCAACTTAAATCAATCCTCAGTCTGCTCTGAGTTCAGGATTTTAAAGTAAATGCGCCAAAAATTGGACCGCAGTGATGTTCTTGGCGCAGCAGTGAGTGTTTTGAAGCACCTCTGAGGGCTCTGGAAGGCAGCTAGATGTCTTTTGCTGGGGTTTGATTTTTAAACTACTTCACGAGGAGGTTGGAGAGTGTGCCCCATGCCGTGGGCCACCTGCAGTGGGGGCTACCAGCTATGTCCCAAGAGGCCTTTTCCATGCCCCCAACTCCCCCCGCCCCAATCCTGACGGCTGCTTTTGAAGCAGGGTGCAGTCTGGGGCCAGCAGACAGACTCTCTTCTCTTTTCCGGGCAGAGCCTTCCCCTTTGCTGAGGAGGGGGTGGGGAGTGTGCGGTCAGGCTCACCTTTGTCCCCAGGTGGGTTTCGGGGGAGGAACAGAGCAGAAATGGGTGGGCCTGGGCCACCACTCCAGCTTCAGCTAATCCTGAGCTCTGTTTCTATTAGTTTTCTACCTGAGGCTGCTCATAAGATGTCAGAGGGCTCTGCAGCTTTAAAGCTTGAAAACATCTGTTTGAAGGAGAGGCTAGAGACAACATCTGGCTGGCCTTGCAAGGTGGTTCTGTTTGGGATTGTTTTCCAAATTAGAGGCAATACCCTGAGCAGGAAGCATTGTTGCAGAGCGGAATTCATTACAGGCGCTATGGCCAAAATAGAGCCAAGGCACCAAGCCGCTCATCTCGACATTCTTTTTATTTTTATTGCTGCTTCAGCTAGCCCCGGATGATGGAATTAACACGGGGCCGGCATTCCAGTGTGGCCCCACCATTTGCTGGCGACAGTTCCCTTATCTACACCAAGAGGCTGCTGACCTCTGCTTTGTTGGCCTCGCAGAATTGTTGGAGCAGCCAATTAATTGCTAATGCAAACAGGCTGTGTTGTCAAGATATTAGCAAAGTTAGGCTCCGGGGAGGGGAGGAGAATGGGAAAGGGGCCACCTGCCTTCCTCCCTCGCTTGCATTGGTTCTAATGAGAATTCAGGGGCTTTCGTTTACAAAAGCCTTTATTGACCAGAAGCAAAGTGCCCACCAAATTAGTGAAGTGGGCTCAAGAGTCCCAGTGAGCTGGGAGGAAGACCTGGAATTGAGTTGCTTTTCATATCCCTTTGGCTTCCTGCAGAATTCTGGGCTGTCTTGCAGGAGCGATCCTTTTTACTTTCTCACTATTCATTTGTTTGGCTCTGTCATCTAGCTTTAAAAAAAGGGGGGGTGCAAAAAAATCAAAGTAGTGCCTAACAAGAAACAAACAAGAATGGTATTTTAATCTTTCATTCATGAAAATGCAACATACCATGTGGAGTTGTAGTTCGGCACTCTCATTAACTTCCTCCCAGCACTTTACTTCCCACCCCTCCCCCAAAGCTGTTTCTGGCCAAGGTCAGTGATGACTTCCATGTGGCTAAATCTGAGGGTCATCTGACACTGCTGATCGCACCCTCCCCTGGAAGCGTTTTCTCCCCTTGGCTTCTGAGAAGCCAGGCTAGTCATTCCTTGCCTTTTCCCCTCACCTCTCTGATCTCACGGCTTGTGGGGATGCCCTGGGCTTTGTCCTTGGTCACCTGCTCTACCTGCACTCACTTCCCAGGTTCTTTCACGAGCCTCATGGCTTAAATGAAATCCCATCTGCATGCTTTTGACTTCAGTTTCTATCCCCAGTCCTGATCTCTCTTGACCTCCAGGCTCTTGCATTCAACATCCCCACGTGGTCATCCAATGGCCTTGCTGGCATTAAGTTATTGAAATCCTTCCTGGTTCAGCCGTTCTCCCCACTCACCAACTGACTCTGCCCTTCCTTCAGGATTCCTGGACCTCCCCATGATCCAGGAACCAAAGGGTTCGTGCCCTGTGCAGCCATATTATTGTGACTGTTAACCCTGCTTATACGCATCTTTAAAGGCCCTGTTCAAACCTTCTCTTCCCACCTGAGTAATTGGCAATGCCATCCTGCTAGTGGCTTTGGAACGTCCCACACCTGATCTGTCAGCAGTCTGTAGCAGTGACCACTCTCAGAATCATCCAGACTCCCACCTCTTTTCACCTCCTCTTGGGCCACCTCCCTTGGCTGGGCCACCGTCCCCTCTCATTGGAGCCCTGGCAGTGACCTCGCAACAATTGTCTGAGTCTGCTCCTGTCCCCTACAGTTCAACTTCCACGCAGCAGCCAGACTATCTCTAGAGACCTCAGTCACTGGCATTGCATCCTTGCTCAGAACTCTTCCTGTTGTGATGAAAATAACATCTAAACCCTGACCGTGGCCTACAAGTCCCAACAGACCCGGGCCTGTGTGTACTCTCACCCATTCCCCTGGCTGACTTGCTGGTCCTGCAATATGCTAAGCACTCCATCACCTTGGGGCCTTCATGTTTGCCGTCCCCTCTGGCTAGAAGCTCCTCCCCTGGACAGATGTGCATCCTCTGCTTCACTTCCCAAGTGCCCCCACCTTGGAGAGGCCACCCCTGACCACCCTCCCTGAAACTATGCCTCAAATACCCATCTACTCTCAGCCTGCTTGAGTTTTCTTAAAAGCCATTTCTCCCTTGATGCTATCTGTCTACCTGCTTCTTTGTTTACTGTCCCACTAGACTGTGGGCTCCATGACGGCGGGGACTTTGTTTTTTGCCTGCTTCCTCATGGTGTCTAGAACCACCCGTGGCGCAGTCAGGGACTCTGGCAGGAAATGGATGGAACGCTGGAACCAGGTCACTGCACATTCACTCAGAGGGTTGTTTACAAGGTAGGGGCAGGGTTAGGGGAGACCAGCAAGGGTTGGGAAGCCCCTTGGGTGGTGAAGTGCCATGAGGGGAGTGCTTACCGCCCTGGGCTTCAAGTGGCAAGGGGAGGAAGGAGTCCTGGAATCCAGTGTAGCTCGGGCTGCAGGGGGGTACCAGGCCACCTGTGCAGGGCACTGCCGCAGCCTGGAGGGTGGGAGCCAGAGGAATAAACACTGCGAGTGTTCCCACCTTCCAGTCTTTTGCTCCTGCCTCCCAATGGCTGCACCTGTGGGTCCTAAACTGTGCACCTAGGTGCCCTGGGGCACTGCAGGAACTCAGTGGCAGCGAACTCATGGAGGTACCATGGATATTTTTAATTTGGGGGGAAATGTAGCCACGTCTATTAATTGGTTGGAACCATCTACTTATAAATGGAGTGGTTAGGTATTTCTTTTGGTGGAAAGGTGTTACTAACCAGGGTTCTTGGACTCCTTAATCAATAGCAATTGATAAGAGGCCAGAGGAGAAATGCAGGCGAGGCTTTCTTGGGACTCATGCTGCAGCGTGGGGGTGCGAAACAAGGAACAGGTGCCCTTACTCACTCCCTGGCGGCCGCAGTGGCGGTGGTGGGGTGGGGATGAGCTGGTCCCTTAATTGGTTGGGGGCGGGTCCAGGGATCGGGCTGAGGGGTGTCTTAGGTGGCCTGCTCACCCCTTGGTGCTGCTGTGTGCAGGGATCATGCACAGGATCCTGCTTCTGCTCCCAGCACCTCAGAAGTGGCAGTTGGATTTTTGATCTTTTTTTATCTTACTGTTCACAACTTGCCCCAACTGCGCATGTACACAGTTATTTTTAATTCCTTATAGTTTCTTTGTATTCTGTTGCTCAGTCCCAGGTGGCAGCCTGTCTCAGAGGTGTGGTGAAAAAGCCACTGAGACATGGAGGGAACCTGTGGGCTGAACCCAATCAGGAGTCAGAGGGCATGGAAGCCATTGATGTCGCCCTTGGTAGTGGATCTGCTGATGCCCGAGTGAGTGGCTACAGAGCCAGGATCAGCGTGGGGCACTGAGGGCAAAAACAGCAGAATAAAGCATGGATCTGCCCTTAAGAAGTTTATAGTCCAGACAGACCTGGAGGCAGCTACATGTAATAACTGTCACATGTGTCATCAGGGAGGCACCTGGGTTATACTGTTGCTGCAGTGCTGTCTGCCTAGAAGACCCTTGCCCCGATCATCCCCATGTTGAAGGCTGTTCCTGTCATCCTCTGTAATTAACCACTGCAAACTTAGCAGCTGGTAACTACTGAATTTGGCTGTAGATTCTGGAGAAGAATTTAGAAGAACACAGCAGGGATGGCTATCTCTGCTCCAAGGGGTCTAGCATCTCAGCTAGAAGACGCAAATGACTAGGGGCTAGAATCATCTGAAGGCTTTTCCCTGACATTTCATGAGAGATTGGCTCAGCTGGCCTGTTGCTACCTGGCCTCTGCCCGTGGTTTGGGTTTTCTTACAGCATGGTCATTGAACTTCCACTTAGGGCTCTAAGCATGGGTGTTCCAGGGGACAACGTGGGAATTTCACACATTCTCATTACCCCCCAAGGAAACGCCATGCCCTGTAAATGGTCACGCCCTGTTCTCTCCTCCCCCAGTCCCTGGCAAGCACTAATCTGCTTCGTGTCTCTGGATTTGCCAGTTCTAGACATTTCATATAAGTGAAATCACACAAGAGATGGTCTTTTGTGTCTGGATTCTTTCACTCAGCATAATGTTTTTCAAGGTCCATCCAGGTTGTAGCATGAATCAATACTTCATTCCTTTTTAAAGCTGAATAATCCATTTTATGGACATACAGCACACTTTGCTTGCCTATTTATCAACTGATGGACATGAGCTGTTTCTACCCTTTGGCTATTGAACGCAGTGTTGCTCTGAACATGCACATACAATTCCTCTGCGCATCTGTGTTCAGTTCTGTGGGCTCTGCTCCTCGGAAGTCACGCAGCAGCACATTCACTGCATTCTGTAGGCTGAGTCATCTAAGGATAGTCCAGATTCAAGCTGAGAACATATATCCTACCTCTCAATGGAAGAGCATCAAAGAATTTTTTAGCCACAGTTTTAAACTGCCACGCAAATCTGCTGAGATTTCAAGGTCCAGACGAAATGCTGCATCTCCTGCAGAAGTAGTAACTGCTATAGCTCTACCAGGATGCATACTTCTCTGTGTCTTTATGAAACAATCACCGTGGTGCCTATTTGTTGTTGTACTGGTTACTAGCTCAGCTCTATTCCCCATCTTCCCTTGATGCCACATGCTGTCTTCAGCTGTCAGGTTCTTTCACTAATGAGGGGGATAGGCTGGCTGGCTGTGACGGTCCTTTAGCACTGATTCTCTGTGAGCTTGACCTGCCCTTATTTGCAGAAGCTTTCTCCGGGGCGGGGGGCGGTCTTCGCTGGAGAGCACAGTGACTAACATGCAGCTCCCTTGGATGGGCTTGTAGAGCGTGGGTCTCAAGAGCCTTGGATGACCCCCATCGAGGTGAGACCGCCCAGGGACTTGCCTTTCTCCACCTATGACCATTTCTACTTGGAGAGGGTTTCTGGAGGGTTGAGCCCTTTTTTTTTCCCCTGGAGAGAGGCTATTGAGCAGTTTCTCAGCCATGGCACTACTGATGCTTGGGGTGGATTAATTCCTCAGGAGGGGCTATCCTGTGCATTGAAGGATATTTAGCAGCATCCTTGGCTTCTATCCACTAGATGCCAGCAGCAACCCCCTCCCAAGTCTGCCAACTCTAAGTGAGTCCAGACTTAGCCTAGTGTCGCCTGGGGGCAGAACAGCCCCGGGTTGAGACCCACTGCTGTAGAGACAGACATATCCTTTGTATTTCCACTCTCCATTTTCAGTATTCCTCATGAGTCACTGAAGTTTTCTGTCATCGTCGCATTGCCTCAGGATGGACACGTTAGAGTAAATCAGATCACAGAATCTTTCTGGATGGGTAGCAGCCAGCTGACTCTCGGAAAACACTCCAGGCTGCTTGGCGAGCTTTGAGCTCATCCTAGTCAGATCAGGTGCATCGTCCGTCTCTTTAGGAAGTTATCTTCTGCACAGACTCCCACAGATGGCTCAGCCCATCTATTTTGGGTTGATCCTCATTAGTTTCAATTTTAGCGGCCGACCTTGTCTTTTTTTCTAATACGTTTTATGACTTTCTGAGAAACAGTGAAAAGGAATAAACAGAAAAATGAGCCAAAGACTTGACTAAGCAATTCATAAGAGAAGAAATCAAATTGGACAACAAACATATGAATAGATGCTCAACCTCATTTAGTAATTGGAGAGATGCAAATTAAACTCTAATAAGAAAAAATTACATACCCTCCAGTAGGCTACAAATTATAATGAAGTCTGACAATACCAGGTGTTTACATGGCTACAAGACTAATACTTGCTCTTTGTAGTAAACTTGCAAAATGTAGAAAAGTGTCGAGAAAATGCAAACCCCATTACCCAGGGTTAACCACCATTAACATATCAGAATACGGTATTTCAATGTATTGTTCTCTGTAGAAATATATATTTCACATTATTGGTATGGAGATTTCCCCTTTATTGTGAAATATGGCATAGATATTGAAACGTATGCAAGGCCTTTAACAAATAATTGTAAAGTGAAAATCTGTCATTGCCAGTCAAGCTGACAAATAGAACGTTGACAGCACCCGGGTGGACCTCTGTGAGTCCGTCTGTGATCACAGCCCTGCCCTCCCCACAGAGGCGACACTAGTCTGCTTTTTGTGCAGTTGTTTTGTTTGCTTTATACGTCTACCAGCTCTGCTTGTGGCCCTGAATAATATAGTTGAGTTTGGCCTGTCTTGTAGCCTGGTAGAAATGCAATCACACTGTATGTAGGTTTTTGTGTTTTGCCTCTTTCCCCCCACATTGCTAATATGTGTGCTTGTGGCTGATGCATTTTCATTGCCAAGTATTTTTTCCAGTGTTTGAGTATATACCACGAGGATTTGAATATCCCACGAGGTTTTTTTTTTAATTCATCCTCTTATTGATGGACGTTTGGGTGGTTTCCAGTTTTTGATTGTTTCAAGGAGTGCTGCTGTGAGCATTCTGATGCAGATACGTACAAATTTCTCTAGGGTACTGGTTCTTTTTATTTGAAGTATACTTGATTTACAGTGTTGTGTTTCTGGTGTACAGCATAGTGATTCAGTTGTACATATATATATATATTTCATGTTCTTTTCCATTATAGTTTATTGTGAGATATTGACTATAGTTCCCTGTGCTATACAGTAGGACCCTGTTGTTTATCTAGGGTACTGGTTCTTAAACATTGGTCTTGGTACCCTTGGAGGGCTCCCAAGGCCTTTGCAGGAGTCCACAAGGTCCAACTATTTTCATAATAACACTAAGATGTTAAATGCCTTTTACATTACTTTCTCATGAGCGTACAGTGTTTTCCAGAGCTGACGTGACATATAACATCATTACCCTGGCTAATGGAATGTGTGCTTGTGTCTTCTTGTGTTTTACATTTTTCTCAGTTTTAACTTCTAATATCACAGATATGAATTGGATATAACCCACATAGACAAAAGGTTTTTGAGAGTCTCAATTTTTGAGTGTATAGAGTCCTAAGGGCCAAAAAGTTTGACCATTGCTGTCCTCAGATTCTACGTAAGAGTGGAATTTCTGGGTTATGTAGTATTTGTAGCTTCACTCTTTCAGGTGATGCCACACTGTGTCCCAAAGTGGTTGTACCACTTTACATTCCTATCAGCAAAATGTATGAATGTTTCTGTTGTGCAACAGCTTCATCAACACTTGCTACTGTCAGACTTGAGTATAATTTTAGCTACTAGTGGGTGTGTCATATTTTTATGGTTTCATTTGCTTTTCTCTGGTTACTCATGAAGTTGGGCATCTTTCCATATGTTTATTGTCCAATTTGATTCCTTTATGAATCACCTGGTCAAGTCTTGGCTCATTTATCTATTCTTTTTCTATGCTTTTCAATCATGATGCTTTATTTCCCCATGTGCTTGGTTATTTTTGGCTGTCTATTACTCATTGCCCTTGAAATATATATGTGGGGGCTCTTTGAAGTCTAAGATAAATGTACCTTCTTCTAGAGAAGACTGTATTTGATTTTGTCAGGTGCCTTAGGACATTACTAGCCTGGAAGCACCTAAAATGAGTGCCCAACCTTTTCCCCTTGTTTTCCCAGCACCAAGGCAACCTTCCTTGCAGTCCTCCGGAGCTGAGTTGGGAAGGGGCAAGTTTGTTTCTGAGTCACCCTTCCCCCAAGGGTGTAGTCCTCTGGGGCCCCAGTTTAATCGGGGAAGAATTTTCTATTAGATGCCTTAACTTAGGTGCTCATGGGCCTGAACTACAGTCCCCTTTGCCTGTCTTGGAATATTGCCAAAGTCAAAGGCAGGGTTTGTCCAGGCTGGCAGATAGCTGTGGGGCAGACAGCTGGGTGTGCACAGATGGGCTCCTACCTCTCTGGATTTCCTGCTGTCTCTTAGGTATTGTCATTTTTTTTTAACCATCCTGTCAGTTCTTCAGTGCTTTTAAGGGGATGTTTTAAAAATCAACCATTTAAATTGTTTTTAATTGGAAGGTTTGTCCAAATAATCCATCTTGCCGTTACTGGAAATACAAATTGATGTATCTTTATCCTGTTTGTGTATGTAACCTTATAGTGTGTGTATTTTCTTACATAATTAAAATTGTTTTGAGTATATGACTTTTGATGGATATTGAGGTGGACTCCAGGTCTTTGCTATTATAAATTGCATTTCAGTAAATCTTTGTACATATTATTTGGCTGAGGATAATGGTACCTAATTACCAGTTGGCTGGCAGAAGTGGGTGAGATAAGGTATGAACCTTAGTCAGTGCTCAGTTGCTGTCAGCCTTTGTGACTGTTCTTCTTGCAGACGCACATGAGGTGGCCGAGGGGGCATGTGGAGCCTGCCTGCCTGTGGAGGAGGAGACAGTCTTGTGCTGAGAGTGTGGGGATCCAGCTAGACAGTGAAGATTGGAAGGAGGAATATCAGGCGACAAGGGGACCAGTGAAGGAATGTGGGTTGCCCAGGTACCCCGAGGGCCTGGCTTGAGTCACCAGCCCTGAACTGGTGGCTGTGCTCATGCCTGTCAGCACAGGGATGGGAGACTTGCCACTGCAGGGTGGCATCACCCCAGAAGGCAGAAAGGCTGGCGGCAGGATCAGGATCGCTCCTCCAAGTGTCAGTCTCCTCTGGGAGGGGTTAATGAAGTGCCACCTGGCACCCTGCTCTGTGCAGAGCCAACGGGGATGAGTCAGGCGTTGGCCTTGCTATACAAAGCTCCCAGAGTAGTAAGGACAGAGAGCGGGTTCCCCTCTCAAAGCTGGGGATGGGTAGGGCGAGAGCAGAGCGCTGTAACCAGGATTGCTGATGCTGGCTCCAGTCTCCGCCTGGACGATGTGCGAGGAGGGTGGGGAAGCAGCCGAAAGCCGGGAGGAGAACAGGAAGGACTGGCCGTGGGCTGCTTGGCAGGCTCTGCGAGGTCTGGCCAGGACTGGGAAGACAGGGCCAATACTGGAGAGTGGCATTTCCAAGGCGGCGCAGTCTCTTGTGCAGAGTGGGGATGGAACTGCCTTTAGCAAAGCGAGGCGAGTGAAGGCTGTTAGAGATGAGGAAGGAGGCGAAGGGGCCGAGAGCAGGATCTGGAGGACCCCCAGGCCACAGGTGTTCACATTCTAGGTTGACTTGGGGTAGAGAGAGAACCCAGCCAGTGCTGGACAGCTCCACTGGCTCCCTGATGAAGAGGGAAGATGCTGGAAGACAGGAGAGGGTGGCCTTGAGGAAAGGGGCAGCCACAAGGTGGCTGCAGCCTCAGAAGAGGAGGGAGGGCTAACTGAGGGCGAGGGTGGGTTTCTTGGAGTGTCTGATCTATCTAGAGGATGAAACATGCAAAAAGCCATAAAGGTGCTTGCCTGTGGTTGCAGAGGGAACCTTTATAACCACTGAACGGCAGAGGCCTTTGTGTAGCAGGTTGATTTCCCTTCCCCTCCCACCACTTGAAATAGTTCCATTTTTCACATACCATGACATTCACCCACTTAAAGGATACAGTTCAGTGGGTTTTAGTATATTCAGAGTTGGGCCACCATCACATCACATTTTGGGACATTTTTATGACCCCCTAAGCTGCCCCATACCCTTTAGCAACCCTTTTCCAGTTCCCCCCTTCCACCCTGGCAGCCACCAGTCTGCTTTGTTCCTGTGTATTTGTCTGTTTTAGACACTTCATATATGTGGAATCATACAATGTGTGGCCTTTTTTATTGACGTATAGTTTATTTGCAATGTTGTGTTAGTTTCAAGTGTACAGCAAAGTGATTCGGTTATACATATACATATATATTTTTTCATATTCTTTTCCATTATAGGCTATTACAAGATATTGAATATAGTTCTCTGTGTTTTACAGTAGGTCCTTGTTTTTTTAATCTACTTTATGTATATTAGTATGTATATCTTGAACCCAAACTCCTAATTTATCCCTCCCTCCCTCCCCTTTCTCTTTTGGTAACCATAGTCAGTTTTCTATGTCTGTGAATCTATTTCTTGTTTGTAAATAAGTTCATTTGTATCATTTCTTTTTAGATTTGGTGAGCATCTGGTTTCTTTCAGTGTCAGCACAATGTTGTCAAGATTTATCCATATTGAAACAGGTGTCCATACTTCATGCCTTTTTTTAATCCAAATTCTGTTTTGACTGCATATACACATTATATTGCATGTAAATACATATGTACAGTATGCTGCATATTTTTTTAGTTTACATATATGTACTAATTATTGTTTCTAAGAACAGATCTTTAGCTTTTTAAACTTACATAGTTATCAAAAGATTAAAGCCAGCTACAAAATAAAAATCAACAGAATGCAGTAATCCAGTCATAAAGGACAGTCAAATGTGCTTACACATATTCAAGAAATAAAAATAATTAGTTCATTTGTGTCCTTATTGTTATTTTTTAGATTCCTCAAATAAATGATGTCATGTGGCATTTTTCTTTCTCTTTCTGGCCCACTTCACTTAGAATGATAGTCTTCAGGTCCATCCATATTTGCTGCAAATGGCATTATTTTATTCTTTTCATGGCTGAATAGTATTCCATTGTATATATATACTACATCTTTATCCAGTCATCTGTTGGTGGACATTTGGGTTGTTTCCATGTCTTGGCTATTGTGAAAACTGCTGCTATGAACATTGGGGTGCATGTGTCTTTTTGAATTTTATTTTTCTCTGGATATGTGGCCAGGAGTGGGATGGCTGGATCACATGGTAAGTCTATTTTCCATTTTTTAAGGAACCTCCATACAGTCCTCCATAGTGGCTGCACCAATCTACACTCTCACCAACAATGTAGAAGGGTTCTCTTTTCTTCACACCCTCTCCAGCATCTATCATTTGTAGGCTTCTCAATGATTGCCATTCTGGCTGGTGTAAGGTGATATCTCATTGTAGTTTTGATCTGCATTTCTGTGACAATTAGCGATGCTGAGCATCTTTTCCTGTGTCTATTGGCTATTTGTGTGTCTTCATTGGAGAATTGCTGTAAAAGCCTGAAATTAGAACATTATCTAACACCATGTACAAAAAAATAAACTCAAAATGGATTAAAGACCTAAATGTAAGACCAGATACTGTGAAACTCCGAGAGGAAAACACAGGCACAACACTCATGGACATCCATTACAGCAATATGTTTTTTGAACCAGCTCCTGGAGTATTGGAAATAAAAGCAAAAATAAACAAATGAGCTCTATTTAAGCTTAAAAGCTTTTGCACAGCTAAGGATACCAACAACCAAATGAAAAGACAACTTAGAGAATGGGAGAAAATATTTGTAAATGATGTGACTGACAAGGGACTAATTTCCAAAATATACAAATAGCTCATACACCTTCATATCAAAGAAACAAGCAACTCAGTCCAAAAATGGGCAGAAGACCTAAACTTCATGCCTTTTATGGCTAAATAGCATTGCATTGTATGGGTATAAGACATTTTATTATATCAGTTTATCAGATGATGGACATTTGGGTGGTTTTTGCTCTTTGGCTCCTATGAATACTGCTGTAAACATTCACACATGGACTTTTGTGTGAACCTAAGTTCTCAATGATCTTGGGTAGAATTGCTAGGTCATATGGTAAACACTGTGTTCTACTTCTTAAGGAACTGTCAGGCTTTCTTACAAAGCTGCTATGTCATTTTACAATCCCACCTGCAGCATATGAGGGTTCCAGTTTCTCTACATTCTCACCAATGCTTATTTTCTGGGGTTTTTTTGTTTTGTTTTGTTTTTTGAGAAAAAATACATCCTAATGATGTAGCATCTCATTGTGGTTTTGATCTGCATTTCCCTAGTGACTAATGAAGTCGAGCATCCTTTTCTGTGCTTATTAGGTCATGTTCTTGAGTGGAAGTCTGTCTAATGCAAAGGCCGCTACACTGGGAACCAGGAGGTCTGGAGCTCACCCTAGCCATGCTCTGGCCCACAGCGGGCGCTTCATGTTGCTTGTTAGATTGGTATATCCCCAGGGACTTTATGGTATATTGTTCTTGTCTTAAATGTATCTAACCATCCCCATCCCTACCTGAGAGCAGGGACCTTACTAATGAAATCCATCACTTACTGTCTATGTTTTCATTTGTCACCCTCTCCCTTTCCTTGGTTCCTTTCACCCACCTAAAAACGTGCTTAAGTTTTCCTTCATCCTGCGATCTCTCTCCTTCCCTTGCCTCCCTTTTAAGCTAGTGCTCCATCTCCCTGCCCCTCCACATCTCCACTCCCCACCCTTCCTCTTCATCTCCCTGCCCCTCCACATCTCCACTCCCCACCCTTCCTCTTCATCTCCCTTTATTTTCTCAGTCACACTGGAGTGTGGCTTCTGTCATTTGCCCCACTGGTCTGCTGAAAGGTTTCACAGAGGCCATCAGGGCAAATGTATATGTTAAGTACATTCTGAAGTCACAGGTCCCAAATGATTGACACTGGTGACCTCACCAGGGTGTGGAATTGGAAGGAAGAGGGTAATTCTCCCTCCTTCCTGTAGGGTTATGTGGGAAGATGCACACAGAGAGCTGCTTGAATTAGTTTAGGAGCAAGCAGACAATGGAAGTAGCAGGGCAGAGAACTGATAACTTAAAATTGGTGGCAGGAAATGTCTAAGGCCAGTGATGTTTGTATGGTGGGCCCCAGAGGCCTTTGAATTGACATTGGGGTCAAGTGTTGTCTGTCAACACAATCAGTGATGCAGCTGGGCCATTCAGGTACTGTGGTGTGAAAAATGTATTGAGATATTGCTCTGATTAAACAAATTGCAGAAATTTTAGAATCTGATGGGGCAGGCCCTTCTTAAATGACTCTGAAATTTCATATTTCCCTATGCATACTGTAGGGTCAAATTTTCAAGTTAAAAAAAAGACCATTGGGATTTTGATTGGAATTGTATTGACTAGGTTGATTTTTAGGAAAGCTGACTTAAAAAAAAAACCCAGTAGTAAATTTTCCCTTCCAACACTGGTTTCTCTATTTAGTTCTATGTTCCTTTTTTTTTTTTTCCATTTTATAACTTTCTTCATGTTCTACCTCACATTTCTTGTTAGGCTTATTACCAAGGATTTTATATTCCTGTTATAAGTGGAATTTTTTTCTCATTAAATTTTCTAAGTGATGATTGTTGGTTTCTGAGAAAGCTATATATATATATATTTTATTACCAACCACCTTACTAAACAATCTTTACTTCTCTTAATTTAATTTTTTTATAGAAGAAACTTCTTTTTCCTTTTTAATCTATTTTTATACATAGTGGCTAACATTTGTAAATCTCAAATTCCCAAACTTATCCCTTCCCACTCCCTTTCCCCGGCAACCATACAATTGTTTACTATGTCTGGCACATCTTTTTCTGTTTTGTAGATGAGTTCATAGTGTCCTGTACTTTTTTTTTTTTTTAAGATTCCATATATGAGTGATATCACATGGTATTTTTCCTTCCTCTTAGTTTTTCACTTGATTCTCTTGGTGTTTCATATCACGTGCAGATAGCAATGGCACTGCCTCTTTTCCAGTATTTCTCTTTTTCTCCCCCCTTGGTAATCTCTTCTCTGGTTCTACTGGCTGGTACACCCTGGACTGTGTTAAATAATACTGATGCTAAGGGGCCTCTTTGCTTGTTTGTGACTTTGATTTGTGATATATTGTTTTGTCTTATTAAGGATAAATCCTCACTCCTATTTTACTAAGGATTTGAATTTTTAAAAAATCAGATTTAGACATTGAATTGTTATCTAGTGGTGATTTGGTATCTCAAGATCTGTGTGTTCCCCTTTAACTCACTGAGATAGTAAATCATATCACTAGACCCCTCCTAGTGAGCATCCTTGGCAAGCCCACCGTGGGCTTTGGATGTATTCCTTCTGAATACACAATTGAGTTCTAGCGGTGCATATTTTTTTTCTATCAGTATTCAAAAGTGAGGTTGGTCTGTAGTGTACTTTTTTCTGTGCTCCTTTTTCCAGGTGTTATTAAAAGATGGGAAGTTTTTCTCATTTCTGTGCTCTAGAAAATTCGAACAGTAGAGACATCTTCTGTCTTTTGAGGATAGAAATAATTCTCCTGCAGATTGAGCCTGGTTGATTCAGGGGTAGTTCATATACAGCTTTCCCATTTTTCCTCATGATGCTCTATTTAGGTTTTCTCTATTATATTCTACCTATATGTTAGGTTTTGTCTTTCATGTTGACTAATTTTTGAATATTTATGTAGCTCTAGAATAATAGCCATTTAATCCAGTTGACTATAAGCTCCATAAAGGCAGGATGTTTTTGTCCTTCCTGTTTACTGGTGTATCCCCAGGACCTTGAACAAGGTAGGGCACGTAGTAGATGCTTATAAATATTTGCATGATTGTTTGATTTCCTTTGTGTTAGTAGTTAAACTTCTCCTTTCTCAGTCCTAATATGTGTATCCATTCTTTTCTCACTTTTTCTTGATTAGGTTAGTGCGTGACTTATCTCTTTGGTGGTGATTGTTTTAAAGAAACCTAGGGCAGAAGGAGCACCTATTAGAGGAAAATAAGTCCAGTTCGCATCACCCTGCTTCATGACAGTATTTGATGCGAGAAGATGTCGGGACAATACCTCTGCACAGCTTTGAGAGAATAAGTGTGTGATCCAAGTCGTTATTCTCGTAAAGAGGCAACAGAAAGGCATTCTGGAAAATTCAAGGCTTCATGTACCCAAATGTTGATAGGCTTATTTGTAATTGCCAAGCACTGGAATCAGTTCCATTGCCATTTGATGGGTGACAGGATAAACTGTGATACCTCTACCCTGTGGAATACTACCTAGCACTTAAAGAGAACAGACTGTTGATATGCACAGCCACCTGGATGAGTCTCAGATGCCCTATTCTGTGTGAAAGAAGCCAGTCTCAAAAGAATACATACTGCAATATTCCATTTCTATGACATTCTTGAAATAACATTTAGAGAGATGGAGAACAGATTAGTGGTGGTCAGGGGTCAAGGGCAGGTGAGGGGAAAGGGGAAAGGTGGGAAAGAGATGGATACTGTTATAAAAAGGCAGCATAAGGGATGCCTGTGCCAATGGAACTGTTCTTTATCTTGGTTGTTGCAAACTTCTTGGTGTCAGAATCCTTTGTTCCTGTGCACATTGGTCAGGTCATGGTGTCCCTGCAAACCTCCAACAAAACAAATGTAATTTTCTATTCTGCAACTTTTAATCTCTATATGAATGGAAAAGTGTTACAACCTTAAAGGTCAGAGCCTTGAGAATAGACTATCCTGTATATTTCAGGCTCTAGGCAACCTTCTTTTACAAAAAGTGCAGAACCAGCAAGATTAAGCCCAGGAAACAGCACAGGGTTTAAAAGTCAAAGGAACAGATCCAACATGGAGTCAGATTTGTTTTTTTCTATTACAAGCTGAAATCATAGAAACGGGTGGCATCAGGCTGGGAGAGTGGGTGAACACGTACGGCAGCTATCTGGGGAACACTAAAATTGAAGGGGTAGACAGAGTAGGACCAGCAAAGGACAATGCGCAGCAGGAGAGGACAAGAGCTGGAGAAAGAAAATGTCGTGGACTTTTAGGACATGGGGTTTCAAGGAAGGTTGCTCAGTGGTGTCAGATCGGTGGAGGGTCAGAAAGAGGAGTCTTCAAGTCCGCCATGTGTGAACCTGGATATGGCATTTCTTCCCCTAGCTGATGTCACCTCCTGTGCTCCCCAGATGGGTGGATGGTGTCACTGTTCCAGCCTATATGCCAAGGGACACATGTAGGCAGCTTATCCTTCCATTCCTGTCACCCCTGAAGCCCCTCAACTAGCTCTACCTTCCTCATGTGCCCTCCTTGTCCTTTGCCCGCTACATACTCAGTTCCAACCCTCCCATTTTATCCCTGCTCTCTGACAATGACAGGCTCCTGCGCCCCTGGGGCTTGACTCAGGAAGTTTCCTCTGCTCCCAGAGAATGTCTGCTCGCCCTTCCGAACTGGGCTCAGCTGCCCCTTACTCCTTAAAGCTGTGACTGTATAGCACCTGACATGCGCAGCTGCTGCGACCTCTGTTCAAGTATCTCCACCACTGGACTGAGGTTAAGAACTCTGTTCTCTTCTTTCTCTTTCACCCAGCCCCTGATACCTGGTGGGTGTTCAATGTTTGGTGACTAAATAGTTCTGTGTGAACTTTTTTGTTCTATGATCCTATGAAAAGCATTCCCTGAAGATATCCTTAAAATGAGAACTACTTAAGACATTGAAAATATGGTTGGATTTACAGAACTCTGAAGCACAAGCATCAGGGCCGGAACACTTCTGTTGTGTCCAAGCAGGTCGTATCAGCCCTTGGAAGTACACCCTGTTTCGTGTTGGGGCGGTCAGGCTGAGAGCCTGGTTAGGGGCCAGGTGTATTTATAGAGAGCATCCGCAGGCTGGCTCTGGTTTTAGATGCAAGTGGGGGCCCGGCCAGCCAGACTCCAGCCCGGTTTCCTGTACTCTCTGACCCAAATCCTCTTCCCACTGGCTCCCCTGTGAATGTCCTCTTGAAATGCAGTTTTCTTTTTTTAGGGCTTAAAAAATTGATGTATAATTCACAGACCATAAAATTAATCCCTCTAAAGTAGAAAACTCAGTGGCATATAGGACATTCACAAAGTCGTGTGACCATCACCTCTGTCTAGTTCCAACACATTTTCATCACCCAAAGAGGAAAACTCACACCCATTAAGCAGTCTGCATTCTCCCCTGCCCCAGCCCCTGGCAACCACTAATCAACTTTCTGTCTCTCTGTATTTACCTATTCTGGATGTTTCATATCAATGGAATCAGGCAGTAGGTGGCCTTTTGTGACTGGCTTCTTTCACGTAGCAGAAGCTTTTCAGGGCCCATCCAGGTTGTAGCAGGTGTCAGTGCTTCATTCCTTTTTTATTTAATAGAGGGACTGGGGATTGAACTCAGGACCTCATGCGTGCTAAGCACACGCTCTAGCACTGAGCTGTACCCACCCACCCCAGTTCCTTTCTTTTTTTATCCCTGAGTGATGTTCCACTGCATGGATAGTCCACTGGAAGTAGACTCCAGCTCTGTGAGGCCACCCCTTGTACCTGCCTTGTTTGTGGGCATTCCCCAGGGCTGAGACCAGAGCTGCGCACCTCGTCGTCGTCCTGCTCATCAGTGGCTCTCTGTTGGATGAGTGAATGGAGGTGCCTGTCGGGTGATTCTTGGCATCCGCTTGCATTCTGCAGAAGAGAGCCAGCCAGGAATTTTTCTTCCTGGGCTTGGAGGCAGGCTGCAGTCTGGGAGGGTGGGACCTCCCAGTGTGGAGAGGGGAAGGCTGTGTATTGGGGCTGTAGATGGTAAGTGAGCCAGTGAGCAGGCTGGGGCAAGCCTGGGCAGGATCCTCTTCCAGGAGGTCTCTTTAGAGGGGAGATGTCCAGCCTCTCTGGAGTGAGGCGCTGCTCCAGAGCCGAGGGGAGCAGCAGGTCCGCACAGGGTTCCTAGTCTCCTCCCCTCCTGTCCCTCCGTGTCCTCCTCCCCAACACTGACTTGAGGGGGAAGGGGGTCTTCCATCCGGCCTCCACACCTCCTTCTGAGCTTGGCTCCTTCCCACATTTGTTGTCATTACCATTTTTATTGGAAACATGTCATATTTTGAAATTAGGGAGAATTGGCATCTTTATGATATGGCATCTTCCTATCTACAAACTACTTTGTCTTTTCATTTGTTCAAGTCCTCTTTTTGGTTTTTTAATACACTTGACCCTTGAATGATGCCGGTTTGAACTGCACAGCTCCACTTATACATGGATATTTTTCAGTAGTAAATACTACAGTAGCACACAGTCTGTGGTTGGTTGAATTCGTGGATGCAGAGGAACAGTGGATACAGAGGGCTGACTGTAAGTTACACGCGGATTAACCCCCATATTATTTGAAGATCAATTGTACTGTTTTAATTTTTTTCTTCACTTAGTTCTAGTATAGTTCCTAAGTATCTTTTAAGATTGAGGTATAATTTACATACAAGAAAATGCTCATGTTAAGATTTTCAGTAATGTTCTTCAGTAGTGTTTTAAATATTTTTGTGCACTCGGTTCTGGTAAGGTTGTTAAGTTTTCTTTTTCTTTTTGAGGTATGATCTACCTATAGTTAAATTCTAAGGTATTAAGATCCTTAAGTTCAATCCATTTTGGCGAACGCATATCCAGACAGAACATTTTCATCACCCTGGAGAGTTCTGTTACATTATTTCCCAGCCTCTCTCCCACAGACAACCACTGATTTGATTTTACCCCATAGGTTAGTTTTGTCTCTTCTAGAGTGTCATAGAAACAAACCATATTGACCCTTTTGTGTCGGGCTTTTTTTTTCCATGCAGCATAATGTTTTCAAGGTTCATCCATGTGATAATACATGTCAGCTGTTCCTTTTCTCGCTGAGCAGTTTTCCATTGTCTGGATGTACCACGGTTGATCCATTCCCCTGTCCACAGACATCCAAGTGGTTTCCAGCTTAGCACTGTTACAGATCAAGCTGCTGTGAACAGTTGTGTCCAAGGCTTTTTGTAGATGTAGGCTTCATTTCTCTGGGATGGAGACCAAAGAGTAGAATTGCTGACTCATAGGTGACGACTATGTTTAACTTTTTAAGAACCTGGTAGAGTTTTCCAAAGTGTTAGCATTTTCCCCTCCCACCAGCAGTGCATGAGCGTTCCAGTTCCCCCATGTCTCCTCCCATATCTGGTGCTCCTCAGTTTCTCTGACTTTGGTTTTTCTGTGGTTCAGATCTCCTCCACCTTCATTCTTCTGAAGGTTCATCTTCATCTTGGATTGCCCGTCTTCTCTCCACCCCTTGCTCCTAGTACTTTTCTGAATGTACACACTTGTATGTTGCTTTCCCAGGAGTTTTGAGAGCCAGGGGATATACGTGTGCTTGGTTGGTCCACCGTCTGGATCAGGAAGTCAGGGTGGATTTCTCGTTATCTGAGCAGACTCTAGAGTGGCATCCTCTCTTGAAGGTTCCTATGAAAAAGGACCAACTACTCTCCTGTTTTGTAGTCTTCCTCTTTTCTGCATTTGTTTTCAAAGCCACAAAGAACAAAAACGACTTGTTTCCTCCAAGCCTTCCGATAAAGGAATATTAACCTTTCAGCCTAATGTGTGCTGCAGGTCCAAGAATAACTTATTTAGGAAGAAATGGTACTGTTGACATTTTACATGACTTTAAATGTTAAAGATCTTTTCTTGGGTAGGATGGGGTGGAAAACCTCCACATGAGACAGAGGTGGAAGGCGAGGGTGGGGATTGTTTCGCTAGGCTTCCGGGAGTCCTCGGCCCCAGCCTGCTTGTCGGATGCGCAGCTGGCACCATCTCCTGGCTCTTCTCCCCTTTCTTAGGAGTAGATGGGTGCTGGGTCCTGCTTGTCATGTCTTCAGGAAAATAACTGCTTGGTGCTTTTCCCTCCCTCCCAGAGCAACACAAGCTCTCCCTGGAGGGTTAGGGGCTCTAGGGCTGGTAGGAAGTGGGTGCAGTGGGGTGTGGCAATGGCTCTGGCTGGCATAGCCCCTGTTGGAGGGTTATAGGAGGTGGGGCATTTCTTGCGACAGCAATGCCTGGGCCTCGGCTGGGGGGAGCATGTGAGAAGGAAATCCATCATCCATCGTGACCAGGCATAAAAATATCTCATAAACCACACTGTAACTTTGGGGGACTGATGTATCGTTTAGGTTGTTACGGTTTCCAGAATAGAGTATGATGCTTCTGGAGAGCAGGATGAACAAGTTGGCACCGTACTAAACTGCCAGAAAGCAGTTTCATTAGCTAGAAGGCGTGGCTACTTTTTGCTCCCGCCTCTGAAAGTAATGGCTCAGAAATCTCTGCACTGTCCACCTGTCTTTGGCTGGCTGTTAGTCCATCAGGAATGCGTCGTAGAAATACGAACACACTCTTGGAAAGGAGTATTCCAGCCCCGGAGGGCAGCCCAGGCTGCCAACTTTAAACACCTCCTTTCAACAGAACTTCTTGCCACCAGAGAGGCTGTGGGTGGGGGTGGGGAGAGGAGGGAAGAAACCTAATTATGCAAATTTTGATCTTAAAGCTTTATTCATATGTTTCCTGGCAGGCTGTTCTTTAATCTCAAGAGCAAGATTGCTCAGAATTACCATATATTCCAGTTAATTGCATTAAAATTATGGCAAAGGTTGTTTTTGCTATAATCAAGAGTGATTTTGATTAATACTCGTGAAATCAAATACCTCACCAGCGGCAGGATGAGAACAACCTTCTCCGTCCGCAGGCCCTTCTCTTCCTCCCGCCTGTCTCTGCAGAGGCCACAGATGCAAGCAGATGTGGAAGGCTTTTCTCTTTTAAACCTACTTGTTTATATGGATATTCATTTTTAGAGAGAATTTCTCAAAGAGGGATTCTGGTTATTTGCTTCTGTCTTTAGTGCAAAGGTTATAATATAGACCTTTATGGAGGAAGGGAAAGGGAGGGCACTAGAAGAGGTCTCAGCTGGTGACAGTGACAAGAGCATCTGCCATCTCCTGGCGGGCCATCAGTGACCTGGCAGAGATTGGGTGCTCTAAAGGGCGCCTTCTGTTGGATCAGTAGAGCGCCTTGGGGAGATGGAGAAGCCTGCTGGAGAAGACATGACCACGCAGGTGGACAAGTCGTTAGAATTACATCCAGATGAGACACACAAAGTGAAAATAAACTATAGCACAAAGTAGATACAGAGTGCTTGCTTAGAGGACCAAGGTGGTGACGATGTGAAAGACATGGCTGGATTCAAGAGAGATTTTTTTTTCAGTTGAACTGACTGGCATCATTGCTGGGTTGGATGTGGGTGGTGAGGGGAAGGAAAGAGTCAAGGGTAACAAAATGTCCGCATTTTCCAGCCTGAGCAGCTGTGACTGGTTCCCGTTTCTCAGTGGGTGATAATTTGGGGAGGCTGGTCTGGGGAAGGAAAGGAGAATGTTTGCTTTTAGCCTCACATAGAGGCAGCCTGGCGAACCAGTGGGGGATCCTGGAGTTGCAGCCTCACAGCCCCGGGGTGAAATGCTTATTCCCCGGTAAGGGTTGGGATCAGGCCCACTTGGCAGAGGTAGTCACGAGAGCATTCTGGGACATGATGGATGAGGTAGAACATCTAGCACAGTGCCTGGTATGGATGAGGCCCTCAAAACGTGTGAGAAGACTCTTCCAGAACCTTCCAGCTGCAGTAACAACCCCCAGAGGGAAGATTGCCTGTCTCCTCCATCAGAAGAATGGTTAGGAGTTCAACTTGGCAGGAGGCCCAGGAAGTGTTAGGCCAACATTGATGGAACGGTGCCCTCTGAGATGCCCTGTGTTTCAGAGCCCTTTTACCTTCCAAGTACATTAGCTTATGTTGTTTGATTTTTGTACCTAGGGCTGCTGTCCTAGGTACCATGTCCTTGAGACACAGAGAACTCGAAGGAGAGAGAACTTGAGGGACTGCAGAGGCTCATACAGCACAGGAGGTCAGAGCTTTGGAGTAAACGCCTACTGTGTGCCTGGCACTGGGCCACAATGGCAGCTCTGGGCTGATCATTTTCAGTGTCTTGATGAGGAAACCAAGTGTCAGGAGTGACTGGGTTCACAGGAGAGGTGATGGTGGCCTGGGCTCAGGCTGAAGACAGGAGTTGGGAGGTCTCAATGTGAGCTGAAAACGAAGTCATGGGCCTGGACCACATGGCCCAGGTTGTGGGTCGAGAAGGAAGGATGGGCAGGGTGACAGTGCAGTTTAAGGCTGAGGAAGTGTTGCCAGTCAGGAGCCAGGGAAGGGATAGCTGGAGAGTGGGAAGGAAAATCGGAAGAAAGAGAAGCCATGTCTCGGTCTCAGGTTCCAGCTCATGTTCCTGAGTACGGTTTCTGGGAGTGGTGGATGAAGCCAGCTTGCACTGGGTGACAGACCAAGGCCAGCCTGGGGAAGTAGGCCCAGAGTCCCTGCTTCTCCTGCCGGTGAGGGGAGGGGTGGACAGGGCAGGAGGGGCTGGGAGACTTGCCACCTTTCACAGGCTGCAGAGGAGGAGCTGGAGGAGGTGGAGTTTGGGGGAGGAAAACATCACTGGACTGAGGGGGTGAGGGGTGGGGGGAGGTCTGAGGCCTGCATGCCAGGCACACTCACATCCATGTATGCAGTCTCTTTTGGTCTTCCTAGTAGCCTCAGGGGAGTACACTGATCAGCCTCATAAAGGAGGAAACAGAGGTTCTGAGAGAGCTAGGAAGGCTGTCCAAGGTCACATCACTAGGGAGTGGCAGAGCTGGGGTTGGAATGCACTTGGCCCAGCAGTTGCCTTTGACCAGGATGCCAGCAGGCCCTTGGACAGTGCCCCCGTCTGGGCTGTTCCCGGCTCTTCGTGCAGTGCTGCTGCAGTGGGCCTCCTGTGGAGATCTCCCTGTGCCCGTTCTCAGAGTGGATGCTGACATGTAGACTTGCACGATGTCAGGATTTGGGTTTCAGATTTTAATAGAGGCTGCCCTGTGGTAGCAGTGTGCCGAACACTGCCAAGACAGTTTCTCTCCTGGAGCTGATGTTTTCATTAACTGCTCTTCGGATTTTCCCTGTATGTTTCTCCTGTTTTGACTTAACTTCTGAGGGCAGGGCAGGATCTCCCTTCTCTCTGAGCAAAATCAGAGCCGCTGGAGACCAGAACCGAGGTTGGAGATGAGTCTGGGTGCATTATCTGTGTAGGGAAGGCAGGGTCTAAAATGTCTTCAAGAGCTGAGACCCTGTTTGAGCCAAACAGAAGAATATTTCAACAAGGTTCCTTTGACGGTTCTTAAGCTGAACATGGAACCTGATTGAAGCACTTTGGCCTGTGCTCCTTGTGATGAGAGAAGCAGACTGCTTGGGCCGGCCTCCTCAAGGACCCAAGGAGAAGCATGGGGACCATCAGGACCCACATCAGGACAAGCTCATTCCCGGAAACATGCAACTGATCATCCAGGAACGTCCCATTTATTTGCCTTGACCATGAGAGAACCTATAGAAGAACAGAGGATCTGGCAGACTACAAAGACGATCATGGAAGTCTGATCACGTATTGATTCAGTTTTTAATTTTTTTTAAATGGAGGTACTGGGCAGTTGAACCCAGGACCTTGTGCATGCTAAGCATGTGCTCTACCACTGAGCTAGACCCTCCCCCTCCCAGCCATGGTTCAGTTTTAATTATCTTCTGCCATGACGCCTTTGCTCATTGGCTTCCATGGGCTCTAGTCAAAGGAAGGAAGTCTTCGTAGGAAGCCACCTACTTCCTTGAGCTTCTGTCCTCTTTTAAACTCAGGCTGAGAAGTGGGATGGAGTAAATCTAGGGCCCTGCTTGGCCTTTTTGTTTAAATAAACTTTTCAGACCAGTTTAGATTTTACAGAAAAACTTCAAAGATAGTGCAGAGAGTTCCCATCTGTCCCCCCCTGCCCAGTTTCTCCTGCTGTCGACATCCTACATTAATATGGTACATTTGCCACAATTAATGAGCCAGCCTTGATACATCGTTATTAAAGCCCAAGCTGTTCTTCAGATTTCCTTCATTTTCCCCTAATGTTTCTTTTTTGTTTGAGGATTTTTTTGTTGTTGTCCCCAACTGGCATTTTGCATATGAGAGTTACTGGGTCAGCTAGTCAAGAATTCTAGGACTGGATTTCCCCATGCCTTTGGGTTCTCCATCGCCTGAATAGTTGATGGTTTTCTAAATTGGGCTTTTAAAAAAGCGACTACAAAACGCGACTACCCAAACTTCAGTGTAGGTTTCATCTTCCTTTTACTGTTGCTGTTACACCCCGTGGAGTTCAGGGTTACTCAGTGATTCTGCTTCCAGGTATGCCTGAGGAAAAGCGTGGTACTGCGGGGGAGGGGAGAGGTGCCAGTCTCCTACGGACCTCCTGTGCACCAGTCGCCAAGATGGGCCGAGGTCGTCTTTGCCTCATTGGTCTTTCTCAGCTCTGCTGCGGAGGATGGAGTTCATCTCACTCCGGGGTCCTGGCCCACTGTATCCATGGGGGCCTTGTGAGGCCCCTCTTTCATTTTTATATAAGTTTCTATTCCCCTTCACCCCCCCATCCCCACTTTCCTTCCCCTCCGCTCATTAAGCCCTTGTTCTTGATATATATGTCATTAAATATGCACATGTCCTGTGAAATATGTAGAGTGTGTGTGATTTGCATAACTTGTACTGTGCCTTTCTGCTTCCTGTTTGCACTCAGTGCGGTGTTGTCCTTATCTCTTATTGCTCCATTGAGTTTGTTGCCCCCAACTGCCCTAGGGTCTGGGTATTTCTCCGTGAGCATTGCCATGTGGTCCCTCAGTGCTCTGCCAGTTGCGGGCACCGCCCAAGTTGTCTACAGTGTCCCACGCTGTACTGGGCACTGCACTGAGCATCCTCCTCTGTGTTTGCGGGTCCTGTGCACCAGACCTGCCTAGGCTCTGTGCCCCAGGGTGGGGCTGAGAGTCATGGGGGTCACACATGCGAATTCACCCCAGTACTGCCAGCTTCTTTCTACAATGACCATGCTGGTTCCTGTGCCCACCAGCAGGGCCCATGGGTTCCCATGTTCCCACCTTCTCTCCAAATCTTAGCTTTGTCCATTGTTCTTATGATTGCCTTCACCATAGGTATAAAGTGGGATCTCCCTGTGCTGAGCAGCTCTGATGAAGGCTTCACCCCTAGTGCCTCATGCTTGCATGTGCAGATCCTAGTTATCTCCTGGCTGGGGAGGGATTCTGTATTCTGCTCCAATATCCTTTGTCCCCTGTCCTCCTCCCCAAGCGGTGTTCTTCCTACTTTTAGAAGCTTTTCATAAGGTTATAGCTTCCAGGAAGTTTTACCAGATGAACCCTGCCTTCTCTACTCCCAACTGAGTTATTCTGCAGTGCTTAGGCCGCATGTGCTTGCACTGCTTTCCTAGGTCTGCTGTAACAGAGTCCCACAAAGTGCATGACTTAAACCAGCAATTATTTTCTCACTATACTGAAGGTCGGAATCAAGGTGCTGGCAAGGCCAAACTCCTTTGCTCCACCTTAGACTCTGGGTAGAACCCTGTCTTCCTAGCTTCTCTTGGTGGCTGGCAACACTTGCAGTTCCTTGGCTTGCAGCTCTCCCACTCCAGTCTCTGCCTCCATCTGCGTACATCTTCCCTGTGTCTCTGTCCAAATTTCTCTTTTTTACAAGAATCCCAGTCATTGGATTAAGGGCCAATCTAATCTAGGATGGCCTCCCTTTAATTTGATTACATCTGCAAAGACCCTCTTTGCAAACAAGGTCACATGAATTTTGGAGAGACACTGTTCAAGCCAGTACAGTGTAATAGGCAGATTTCATTACAGCAAATAGAAGTACAGTTGACCTGTGAACAACACGGGGGCTCAGGGCACCAACCTCTCTAGCAGTTGAATATCAGGGTATGACTTCTGGCCAGCCCTCAGTGTCTGTGGTTCCTCTGCACCCATGGATTGTGTAGTGCTCTAGAATTTACTATTGAAAAATAGCCACATATAAGTGGACCCACACTGTCCAAGCCTGGGCTTTTCAAGGGTCAGCTACATACAAAAAAACACCAAAAGATGGTAGTTTGTGTTCTGATGACAAGGACTGTTCTTTTTGAGGCTTCATGTGGCTGTTCTTCTTGAGCTAATGCTGCAAGTTCCACATACAAGTGACACAGGGACCCATTGAATTCTCACTGCTTAATTTGCTGCCTTTGACCAATTTATGCTTTGCTCTTCTCACCTGAAAATAGGAAGACCATCAGCCTACCTTTACATAATTCACACGATTTGCAAATCAAGTTCCTGGTGGATAGTTGATCCCCACTGGAAGCGCCCCTCTGTGCCTTGGGTTAGAGTGACCGAAAGATGTTTTTCTCAGGTAAATGAAAGGCTCTGGGAGTCGGACCATCCACTGTTTGTCACCTGGCCTTGCACTAACAGCCTGCAAGTACAATAATTGGAGGAAGCTGCAACAATGACAGGACATTGGTGTAATGTTCACAGATGCCAACTTGTAGCAAAGGTCTAATAAGATACGAGGTGGGAATTATGGACCATAATTAAGGCCTTTGTCAGTCATTTTACCCAATTAGAATATATGTAAGTGTAGGTAGGACTCTTTTTCTTTAAATAATAATTGCTTGTTGAAATATGACATTACGGGCTTGGCAGATTAGGATCTGGAAAGACTGCATGCCTGCTAAGAACAAAGGTGGACACTTGGCCTCTTTCAAACAGATACCGTCTGTTCTGGTGGCTTCCCTGGGCAGGTAGTATACTGTCCTCGCTATTCCCCAGGCCTAGGCTGATGTCTGACACCAAGCAGAAGCTCAGCAAAGGTGTGCTGACCAACAGCTGGGCATGTACGTAGAAGAAAGGAAGGGAGTATCGGTCTCCTATGGCTGCTGTAACAACTTACCACCAGCTGGAGACTTAAAGCAACACAAATACATTCTCTTACATTCTGCTGGTTGGAAGACTGACTTGGGTCTCACTGGGCTGAAATGAATGTATCAACATGGCCGTGTTCTTTCTGGGGGCACTAGGGGAGGATGTTTCTTCACCTTTTCCAGCATCTGGAGGCCACCTGCGTTCCTTCTCTCATAGCCTCCTTCCTCCCATCACATTGAGTTTGACCCTCCTTCACCCCTCTTTTACTTATTAAGGACCCATGTGATTACCTTGGGCCCACCCAGATACTCCAGGATAATCTCCCCATCTCAGTATCCTTAATCATATCTGCCAATTCCCTTTTGCCACGTAAGGCACCATATAGTCACAGGCCCCAGGGGCTAGGATGTGGACATCCTTGAGGGATCCTGTCTACCACAAGGGGTATTGGTTGTTACACAACCGACAATGCATTATATTACATTGTTTTTTTTTTTAATAGTTTTCTTAGCATAGAATTCTCAGAAAATAGGCATCACCTGTGAATAGTGATGATTACCATCTTGGTATATATTATTTCAGACTTAAGACAAACGAAAAAATCTAGAAACCATTTGTGAGGCCGTGGGTAGATTCCATAGGCCTACAGAAGCTTATTGCAAAGAGTTAGGCACATACTTTCCTCCTCACCAGGCGTGTCTGTCTCATTGTTTTTTAACAGCTTTATTGAGGTGTATTGGCCGACAACACACATTTAAAATGTTCAGTTTCATCAGTTCTGGCGTATGCATACACCTGTGAAACCATCACTGCAGTCACAATCATGACCGTCTGCATCAGCTCCAGAAGTTTCCTTGTGCCCCTAGTAATCCCCCCTGGCCCTTATCTCCATCCACGGGCAACCACTGATCTGCTTTCTGTCACCACAGGTTTCCATTTCCCAGCATCTTCTAGAACTGGCGTCATACAGCATGCACTCTTTCTTTTTGGCCTGGCTTCTGTCACTCAACATAATGATCTGGAGACTTATTCACGTTGGTGTGTATATCAGTCACTCCTTTTCCTCTCTCAAGTGAGGAAAGTCTCCTTTTTGAACGTTTTGGTGGTTCTTAAAAAAAAAAAAATACCAGGCTAGGTGACTTCATGTGAAAAGTGTTCTGAGTGCATGGTGGACTCAGGCCACGCCATCTTGCTTCAGGTGCCACAGAAGAGAAAGGGGCATGAGACCCGGCCTCAGACCTCCCAGACCCCCTTTTGGTGGGGAAGATAGCTGCGAGCAAAGTTAGAATTCAACTTGCCGAATCTGTTCTTCTGTTTGACAAAGGTACCAAGACAGTTAAACCAGCAGCGCTGTGTTGCAACAGTGCTTGCCACGTGGATGGCTGCTGGCTGCTGGCTGCTGGCTGCTGGCTGCTGGCAAGTACTACTTGGGGAGGCCAAATATTTCTTTATAAAAATTTTTTTTAAAAAAATTGAAAGAGTTGATTTATAATGTTGTGTTGCTTTCTGGTGTACGACATAGTGATTCAGTCATATAGTCTTCTTCATGAAAGGTTATTACAAGCTGTTGAATATAGTTCCCTGTGTGGGGGACCCACGTCAGGTACAGTTGGGGAATAAACACAGTCTAACTTGTGAAGGTTCTTAATGCTGAACATGCTCCAACCTGAACCTGGCTTGGTTCACGTTTTAAGGGACGCATTTGGCCTGGCAAGAACTTTAGAAAGTAGGTGAGTTGGGTTCTGCTCCGTGGCACATCTGTATCCCTTTTACCCCACACCACCAGCTCGTGCGCAGTCACAAGCGCAGAGTGGTAAAAAGGGGAAATGTCAGCTGAACAGCTGTGATTTGGTTTTGGTGGGGGTAGATAATTTATTTTTTTAGAGGAGGTACTGGGGATTGAACCCAGGACCTTGTGCATGCTAAGCACGTGCTCTACCACTTGAGCTATACCCTCCTCTCGTGATTTTTTTTGCATAGTATTAACTCACTTATCTGATTTATATTCCCCCCATGGAACTGGCTGACTGAGGGATTTAGTTGACCCAGTCAAGCAGACACAGACTTGAATGTGTTCCTTGAAATCTCCGTAGAGCCCAAGACACCAGTCTCCCCTTTTCCACAGATGTGAAAACCGGGGGGTGGGGGCTCTCTCCTTCTGAGGATTTATGTTGAAGGATGAGCCAGACTGATTGCCTGCTTGAGTGATAAGCTAGCCCCAGAAGGAGGTTGTGGAGCAGGATGTATTTATACCCACAGGCTGGCTCTGTTTTTTGACACCACTCCTCAGATTGCTTTGTCAGTGTTTATGGAGCGCCACACAAGTGCCAAGGGCTGTCAGAGCTGGGTCTGCTAATTGTAGATACGAGCACTGAACTTGAGCATGGCTGTTGATAGAAGCAATAATCTGCCATTGGTTATATCAGGGAAGGAATTAGAGCAGACCATTTCCTACAAATAGGACAGATGTGGACAGGTTCCTGGAGCACAGTCATACAAGTCAAGGGAAGGAAGGTGTTGAGGAAGTGAGGGGTGTGGCAGAAAGGCTGACCTAGTGCTGGTGGCCCTCACCACAGGATTCAGATGTCTGAAAGGATGGTCATGGGCAACAGGGGACAGGCCAACTCTTGGTAATGCCAGGGGATCAGGGCCAGTTTTGAGGTCAACACAGAAAGTTTCTAACAACCTGACTCTTCCAATGAATGACTTTCAGAAGTCCTGGCCTGGTCCCTCAACCCAGATTCTGGGAGGGAAGAGGTTCCTAAGCTTACCGAGCCTGTCCATCCTGGCTGAGAACCTCTGAGTTCTACATGGAGATGAGATCCCTGCATTCTAAGTAATATAGTTGATTAGATGACATTTCAGAATCTGCCCAAAGTTAATAAGCCCTAAGGTGGTTGGCTTTGTGAAGTTTGTTTTTAAGAAACCACCACTTGCTGTTATTTTTGAAAATTTTAATTGTGATTTAAAAAACATAACCTAAAGTTACCACATCTTAATCATTTCTGAGGGTGCAGTTCAGTAGTGTTAATTAAGCATGTTCACGTTGTTGTACAACCAATCTTAAAACTTTTTCATCTTGCAAAACCAACTCTTCCCATTAAACAACTCCCCATCCTCACCCCACCCCGCCCCATCCCCAAGCAACCACCATTCACTTTCTGTCTTTATGAATTTGACTACTCTAAGTTCCTCATATAAATGGAATCATACAGTATTTTTGTCCTTTTGTGATTGGCTTCTTTCACTTAGCATAATGTCCTGAAGATTCATCTATGTTATAATCATTTGCTGATATTTTATTTCTTTTCCACATTTTCTAAGATTTCCAGAGTGGACCTACCTTACTTGCAAACAAACAACAAAGAGTACCTAACAGTGAGAAGCATAGTACAAGAGGGACCTACAGAGAGACGTAGACAGGGGCCAGGTCAGGCTGGGCCTTGCAGGCCATAGTTAGCCGTGTGGAGTTTATTCACTGTAGTGAGGAGGTCTTTGAAAGTTTTGAACCAGGAAATGATGTACTATGATATTTAAAGAAATAAAAATAAAAAAGAGTGTCTCCCTGGCTGCTGTGTGGAGAATAGGTTGAGATGGGGAGCAGACCTGGAAGGACCAGGCAGATGTCTCTTGTGGTTGTCCAGGTAAGAGATGATGGCTGTAGTGAAGATGTGGAGAAGTGAATGTGGATGGCTGAGGTCATGTGGTTGAATTGAAAGTTCTCAATGGTGTGGCTGTGGAGCACAAGAGAGACTCTGTCCAGGATCATGGGCAGGTTTCTGGCTTGGACAGTGGGGTAGGTGGCTGTGTCATTCTGTGAAACAGATGAACCCAAAAAAGGGTCTAGGTTGGAGGGGCAGGTGCAGGCATTTGGTTTTGGACATGCTGAGTGTGAGGTGGCTGTGAGACATCAAGGAGTGATTGGAAGGGGAAGGAGTTGGAGGCATCAAGTATAGACAGCCATTTTATAAGTTTGGTTATGAACAAGAGGAGAGAGAAGGCAGTGTTGGGATGAGGGTGTAAAGTCAAAAGAGCGATTGGAGCATGTTTTTAAACAGATGAAATAATACTTCCTAAATTGATTTACAGATTCAGGGCAATCCCAGTCAAAATCCCAGCTGCTGCTTTTGCAGAAATTGACAAACAGATCCTAAAATTCATATGGAAATTCTTGAGACCCAGAATAGCCAGTCTTGACAAACAAGAATGAAGTTGGACTCACACTTACTTGCTTCAATACTTATTACAACAAAGCAGAATTCAAGACTGGGTGATACTGGCACAAGGATAACCATATAGATCAATGGAATAGAATTGAGAGTTGGGATATAAATCCTCAGATTTTTGATCAGTAGAATTTTGACAAAGTTGCCAATACAATTCAGTGGGGGAAAGAATCTTTTCAATAAATGTTTCAGGGACAACTGGAATTCTACATGCAAAAAAAAAAAAAAAAAGTTGGACGTCTACTTCACCCCATACAGAAAATTAACTTAAAATTTCTCTTGTATTTTCTTCTAAGAGTTTTATAGCTTTAGTTGTTACATATAGACCTGTGAATGTTAGGCAAAATCTTTTTAGATGTGGCACCAAAAGCACACAGAGTAAAAGAAAAATAATAAATTGGACTTCAAAATAAAAAAAAATGTTGGTGCTCCAACAGAAACCATCCAGAAAATGAAACAACAGACCACACAATGGGAGAGAACTTTTGCAAATCATGTATTTGATGAGACTTGTATCCAGATTATATAAAGAATTCTTACAACTTAACAATAAAAAACCAAATAACCCAATTGAAAAATGAGCAAATAATCTAGACCTTTCTCTTCAGTTACTAAGGAAGCACTTCATGAGGTTGGAGGCCTCTAGATTCCTTGTGTTTCTAACTTACTGGCACTCGCTTATTATAAAGTTAGTTCTCAAAACTTCGGTGCTTAGAGGAGAAACTGGATGGGTTTTACTTGGCAGAAAAGCTGTCTGTTCACTAGTTGAAAGAATAAATTGTAAGTGTTGGTTCCCTGGACATAGATGGTGTTGGGTTTCCAATCTGAGCATCTGTTAGAAGAGTAGTAGTTAATTTAGGGCAATGAACTGAGAGCTCTTACAAGACAGAGCCTTGTGGTATGCTCCTGTCTTCAAAGAGTTTACAGTCAACTGTGAGGGTGACAGGCTCAGATGTATCTGATACAGTTAGAGTGAAAGATGGATGACCCCAGTGACGAGTTTTACTTGGCAAGGGGGCCAGGCATCAGCAGGCTCCATGGAGGAAGCACTGCTGAGGATGCTGACAGCCTGACTAGGAAGAGAAGGGGGTTTGGGTGTGCAGGTAGAAAAGTGCCGAGAATGACTGGGTTTTGAATGATACGTAAGAATTTTGGTCTTGATTCTTTAGGCGATGGGGAGAAATTGGTCATTTTTGAGTAACAAGGCTGACCCACCTAGACCTTTGATGTATCACATTTTTCTGGCAACAAAATGCAAGACTTGAGTTAAAGAGGGCAATTAGAGGGCTGTTGTGATCCTGGAGACAAGAAGCTAAGGGAGTGATTACAGAAGTGGAGGTGATGGAATGGATCTGAGAAATATTTTGGTAAAATAGGTAAAACTTGGTCATGGGTGAATCAGAAATGAGGAAGGAGGAGTCAAGGATAATGGCTATGCTTCTGACTTGGGTGCCTGAGTTAGAAGCATAGACTGTAAATCAGCTGTACTTCAATTTAAAAAAAAATTAAAACCAGTAGGTTGATCTAGATGATCTCTGAGGTCTTATTTCGCTCTTCCTGGCTCTGATTTGGAAATTTCCATCTATGCATGATCAAGCAGAGACAGCTTCCCACCTCACTTAAGGAATTGTACAGAACTTTTTAAAAAATTATACAGATACCCACTTGTGTGTTTGGCTAAAGGGGAAAGAAATGCCATGTGCATTGATTGTTAGAATGTGACTTTGTTCTCTCTGCATCTATTAAGCTTTTGAAGGTTTTAATACTCTCCTGTAAGCTCTTTACTCATGCGTCTTTGTTGAGGGCCTGCTTGTAGATCTACTAGTACATTGTGCTTTACTTAATACCAAATATAATAATAGCTGATAATTGAGAGATTCCTGTGTGACAGATAGTGTGCTAGTCACTTTATAGATAAGCACCAATTTAATCCTCACATCAACCCACTGCCATAGAGCCTCCCGTCATCTCCATTTTACAGATGAGGAAACTGAGGCACAGAGCTGTCAGTCTCTTGGCCAAGGTGTCTCTGCTGGTGAGAGGCAGAGAGAGACCTGCACCCAGACTATCTGACTGCAAAGCTGGTCACCAGTCCTGAGAGCTTCATGTGTTGTCCTGAAACAGCCTTGGAACAGAGTTAGGAAGTCTCAGGCTGCAGTTTTTGATGTGACACCAGCAGTGTCGCCTTTGGCAAGGTACTTAGTATCTTGCGTTGCTTCTTAGAAACTGTGGCCCCAAGAGCGGTGTGCCTCTTGTCATATCTAAGCCTCTTGACACCTCATGTGTTCATGGTGGCTTTGTTTCTGTCATATCATCTACCTTATTCCATTGGGGGTTGAGCAACTGGATATGATGCCTTCAGTTTGCATGTAAGCGCATCACTCCTGTGAGGCCAAGTAAATACTCCAGGACCCCCAGTCAGTGAGTGGCCAGACTGTGATGAGATGTCGTATCTTTTGGCTTCAGAGCTATTTCTATTTCTGCTACCACATGATTAACTCCTGTGGCCCTCAGGTTCCCATCTGATCAGGCATCTGATCTCTGAGGTCCCCTGATACCCCCTTACAGAGCTGAATGCTGGGGATGGTACTGGGTGACAGCTACTGCATTTTTAAATTGAGATATAATTCACATAACAAAATTCACCAAGTTAAAGTGTACAATTCAGTGGTCCTTCATTTAGTCACTGGATTGTGCAACCATCAGTATTGTCTACCTCTGGAATATTTCCATCACCCCTAAAAGAAAATCCATACTTACTAGCAGTCAGTCCTCATTTCCCCCAGCCTCTGTACCCACTCCAGTTTTCTCTGGCAGGGGAGTCCCCTAGCTGTCAGCTCTGACTTCTGTGGAAAAGGTTATCCTTGCAGACTTTCCAAGCACCATTGGAACTTCCTCTGAACAGCCATCATAGGCATTTACCTTTCTTTGTGGAAAGGAAGAAACGGTCGTTTCTTTTTTCTTAAATATTTTTTGAAACTATCTTTTCATTAGCAAAGTGATTTATGCAATTTGTAAAACAGAAACAAAAATCCTCCCCACTTTTAAAATCAAGCTACTTGCCATGTAGCTAGGACGCTTAGATGCTTCCTGGAAATATGTAAAAAGGCTTTTAGAATGTCACCTGCATCTAAATCCTTCCCTTGTTTACCAAGTCCCATTTACATAGCAGGTACCTGGCATGAGGTGTGCCCTTGAACACCAGGAATAACTGCCTAGGTTGGGCACTGCAGATGTACTGATGGTGGTGGCTGTTTGGGACTGAAACGCTGATCCCTGCCTTCGTGTGGTTATTGTCCTCTCTAGGAGTGCTTTAAATTTATTCATGAAACTAGTGGGAGCTCAGGTGGCAACAGCTAAATCCGTTTAGTAATCAGAATCAGAGGAAAGCCATTTTCATGTTCTCTTGCAGGGCTGCAGTGCCTAGCTGACCCAGAGGATATTAATTACTCTGCATGTTTCGAGGTGTAAAAGCATAAATTTATCAAAGCACATGTGTTTAAATCTTGATGGAGGCAAATGGACTTAAAATGGTGCAAAAATTTAGGGAAATCAGGGACTAGCGTAATTTAGCATTTTTGGTTTTCTCCCACCCTCTTCTAGCGCAAGGCAGGAGGCTGAGCCCTACTTGTCTACGCTGAGAAAGGGTTTTCACCAGAGACATTTATAAAATTGACCACGTGTGCCAGTGATTTTGTCACAAGAGATTCACACAGGCAGTTTCAGGAGTGTCTCCGTAGTCGGCAGGGAGCCCCTGCCGAGGGGTGTGGGGTAGAAAGTTGTGTTTCTGACCTGCGGGTTTCCCTTTTATTACTCCCAGCCCAGTAGCCCCTGCCAGAGGGCCTGGGAAACGTGTGGCTTTCCGAGCAGCCGCATCAGCTGAGGTCTTTATCATATTAAAGTGGAACATCCTTATTCCATGGCTCACTTCAAGTTAAATCAAACTGTGCCCCCCAACCCCTGTCAGCAGGTTCAGTCTTCTGGGGCTGACTTTAGTCTTGTTCCCTCGACTTACATGATCAAGAGGCTTGTGCTGTGGTCGTATTCACTGGGTTATGATTTGACCCCTTCAACCCAAATTTCATTCTGGCCCATCTTCTAATGGGGTCTTCCCTGCATTTGTTCACAGCCTCACTGTTGATTGAGTCGGTTTCCTCTTTGATAAATAGCTCCATTTCTTTGCAGTTGTGGCATAGACACAGGCACTAGCCCCACGGCTAGGCAGGTGGCTGTTGTCCTGACTTTCTTGGACAAACTTAAGCAGAGTTTTAGTCTTTATGGAAACTCCACTCAGACAAGTGGAAAATCCCAAGATGATGTATATTTACAGTTTACCGGCCCCTTGTGTTGTTATTCAGAGGTCCTTTGTGTTGTTATTCACTCACAGAAAGGGACAAGATTTAAAAATTTGAAAACCAAAGCAGATTAGGTGAGTGTTCATTCATTTCGGATTTGTATTGGACCCATTTCCAAAAAATTGAAAGCTGCTTATATGTACAAAGGAAAAAGGTGGAAGAGAAACCATCCTCACTTAGAGAGCAGGGGGATGGATGTAAGTGGGCACTTGAGAGACACCCATCTCCCTGGCTGAGTTGTGACTTCGCCTCTGGAATCTTCAGTAAGCAGAGATCCTGGCTGCCTCTGCTTTTCTTAATCCAGCTGCAGGGAATAGACACGTTCCTCTGCAGAGATGAATTTGCTCTTGGCATGAAACCGAAATGGACTGGTTGCAAACTAGTTATCAGGTGCAGTCTACTGCTGGCGCTCTCACAGCACAGAGCCAGAGTTCAGATAATCACAGTGAGCGCACCTTTAGGGAGCGCCTCCTTGCTGCCAGGCCTGTGCTCAGCATTGGCGTGGAGGTGACCAAGTCCTAGTCGTGCTTCAAGAGCAGCAGTGATGGAAATGTTCTCTGTTGGCACTGTCCAACACAGTCACCACCAGCCGCACGTGACTACTGAGCACCTGGAGTTTGGCCAGTGTGACTAAGGAGCTCAATTTAAAATTTTTTATTGAATTTTAATTAATTAAACAGCAACATGTGGCTAGGAGGCACCACGTTGGAAAGGGCAGGTCTAGAGAGAGAAGAAAAACACCTAACAGGATGGGCTCAGTGGAAGGGCGCGAGGACAGCAGAGGAGTGAGTAATCAAATCCATGTGAAAGGCTGCTTAAGGGGCACATCAGGTGGGCTCTCTCATGGCTCAGGCTTTTCAGTCAACGCTTTGGCAGCTGCTGGATCTCAGCCACTTCACGGCAGAAATCTGTGCCAGGTCTTACAGCCCTCATTAAGTGCACCCTTAGCTTTAGACACCGGTCAGCCAGGCACGGCGGGTCAGGTTGCAATATGAGGTCAAGTTTGTGTTCCCTCCCCGAGGGAGAAAGTCCACTTCAGGACAGACACCGGCTGCTGGGGTGTCTGTGGGTAGAACCAGCACTTTCCTTATTAAATGTGTCTTCTCAAGGACACACACAAGCCCATGGGTAACATTTCCAAAGTTCTGCTTTATGTGAAAGGACATTTTCAGATAGGTGTAACCAGCTCACTACATGCTTTTTCCATTAAAAGAAATTTGTGGCTCTCAGTGGTGGAATGAGGTAACTTTTCTGCCAAATGCTGGAACACTGGCCTCCCAGATACAGTGATTTGGGCTTTGTGGATTGAGCCTCCGATGAATCTGCTAATTTCTAATGTGTGCCTGTGCCAGAGGGTGAGTCAGTGTCCTTAACATGGAGGACGCCTGTCTGCCTACACCCAAACTGAGTCGTTTAGTTATAGATTACATAGAAGAGGTATAGAATACAACCCTATTTTATTTATTTTTTCTGATACAGTGCTATCTCCCTGGTACGGTTTTATTTTGTTACTGAGATTTAACTTGACTTACAACTCTTAGTTCCAGGTGCACAACATAGCAATTCCATATTTCTGTACATTAAAAAATGATCAGCATGATACGACCCTATTTTAGACCACTTGAGGTGTGGTATCTCCCATGAGAATATTTGCTCCCATCTTGATTTCAGCGGCTGTACTTGGTTGTAGGCTCTACAGTTGTAATAGCTTAGAATGTAGATTGACATTTTTCGTGGTTTTGTCCGCAGATGGTTTGGGTCCATTGAATTCAAGGTCACTGAGAGATGAATAAATACTGCAAAATTGTGTGTTATTGCTCATTTATTGAAGTATATTTGATGTACAATATTATATAAGTTTCAGGTGAACAACATCGTAACTTATAACTTGTAAATGTTACACTCCGTTTATAGGTATTAGGAAATATTGGCTATATTCCCTACGTTGGACGATGTATCCTTGTAGCTTATATGTTTTATACATAGTAGTTTGTACCTCATCCCCTACCTCTATCTTGCCCCTCCCTGATTGCCTCTCCCCACTGGTGACCACTGGTTTGTTCTCTATATCTGTGAGTCGGTTTTGTTATATTCACTAGTTGTCTTTTTTAGATTCCACATATAAGTGGTATCATATAGTATTTGTCTTTCTCTGTCTGACCTACTTCACTTGGCATAATGCCCTCCACGTCCACCAGTGGTACATTAGTTATAATTGATTAACCTATATTGGCACATTATTATCACTCAAAGTCCATAATTGACATTAGGGCTCACTGTTGGTGTTATACATTCTAATTGTCTAAACCCATTTCCCTCACCTACCCAACCCCTGGCAACCACCGTTCTACTCTGCTTCTATGTGTTTGGCTTTTTTTTTTAATACTTCACATGCAGGTGAGATCATACGCTATTTGTCTTTTCTCTGACTTATTTCACCTAGTATAATATCTTCTAGATCTATCCATGTTGTTGAAAAGGCAGAATTTCCTTCTATTTTATGGCAGGTTAGATTCTGTTGTGTGTATGTGTATACCACATTTTCTTTTTTTAATATATATTTTTATTGAAGTATAGTCAGTTTACAATGTTTTGTCAGTTTCTGGTGTAGAGCACAATGCGTCAGTCATATAGGAACATACATATATTTGTTTTCATATTTTTTCACTATAAGTTACTACAAGATACTGAATATAGTTCCTTGTGCTATACAGTATGAGCTTGCTGTTTATCTATTTTATGTATATTAGTTAGTATCTGCAAATCTAGAACTCCCAATTTATCCCTTCCCACCCCCTTACCCCCGGTAACCATAAGTTTATTTCCTATGTCTGCGAGTCTGTTTCTGTTTTGTAAATAAATTCGTTTGTCTTTTTTTCTTTTTAGATTCCACATGTGAGTGATATCATTGTCTTTTTCTTTTCTTTTTTTGGCTTATTTCGCCTAGAATGACAGTCTCCAGTTCCATCCATGTTGCTGCAAATGGCATTATTTTATTCTTTTTATGGCTGAGTAGTATTCCATTGTATAAATATACCACAGTCCTCTACTTTGTTAAATTTCCAGCACGTTTCACTGTATGAAATGATCTTAAGTGTCTGTGGAGTCTCTTTCTCACTGGAATGTATTACATTTTCTGTCTTACGCATTATTCTGCATGTAGTAGCATTTGATAATAAATATCTATTGAATTTTATACAAATAGAAGAATCTAAACGTATAAAACTAAGTAAATAACAATTTAAACATATTTTATGTGAGTTAGGAGCATATTTTATCCCTTGGACTGTCAAATTAGTTTTAGTTCTCTGAAGTCACACATGGTAGATAAAATATACCACATTTTCTTCATCCATTCATCCATCAGTGGACACTTACTGGTTTCCATGTCTTGGCTATTGCATATGATACTGCAGTGAACATGGGGTGGGGGGTGCAGATATCTCTTTGAGATAGAGATTTAATTTCCTTTGGCAGTGTACCTAGAAGTGGGGTTTACTAGATCATAATTCTATTTTTCATTTTTGAGGACCCTCCATATTGTTTTGAGTGTCTGAACCAATTTACTTTCCCACCAACAGTGCAGAAGGGTTCCCTTTTTTCCACATCCTCACTAACACTTATCTCATGCCTTTTTGAGTCTAGCCATTCCAACAGGTATGAGGTGATAATTTCGTTGTGGTTTTGATTTGCATTTCCCTGATGATTAGTGTTGTTGAGCATCATTTCATGTACCTGTTGGCCATTTGTATATCTTCTTTGGAAAAGGAACTATTCAGGTCCACATGAGTAGGCCTGTATCCTAGGTCTGCAGGAGATGACTAAGTCACCAGCGACCAGTGGGATGTGGCCCATTTTTTAATGGGTCTGTTTGTTACTGTTGAGTTTTAAATGTTCTTTGTATATTTTGGATAACAGTCCTTTATTAGATGTGCCTTTTGTGAATGTTTTCTCCCAGTCTGTGGCTTGTCACTCTTATGACAATGTCTTTTGCAAAGCAGAACTTTTTAATTTAGATGAAGTCTAGCTTAACAATTTTTTCTTTCATGGATCATGCCTTTGGTCGTATCTAACAAGTCATTGCCTAACCCAAGTCATCTGTTCCTGCTGTGTTATCTTCTAGGAGTTTTATCATTTTGTGTTTTGCATTTAGGCCTATGATCCATTTTGAATTAATGTTTGTGAAACATTATAAGGCCTGTGTCTATATCTTTTCTCCATTGTATTGCCTTTGCTCCTTTGTGAACGATCAGTTGACTATATTTATGTGAGTCTATTTCTGGGTTCTCTGCTCTGTTCCATTCATCTGTTTGTCTCTTCTTTTGCTAATACCACTCTATATTAATTACTGTAACTTTATAGAAAGTCTTGAAGTTGGGTAGTTGTCAGTCCTCCAGCATTGTTTTCTTGTTGTTGTTCAATGTTGTACTGGGTTTTCTGGGTGTTTTTCCTCTCCAAATAAAGTTAAGAATCAGTTTTTCAATATAAACTTAAGGATCAGTTTGTCAATCACAAAATCATTTGCTGACATTTTGATTGTGATTGCATTGAATCCATAAATCAAGTTGAAGAACTGACATCTTGACAGTACTGAGTCTATCCATGAATATGGACTCCATTTATTTAGTTGTCTTGATTTCTTTCATCAGAGTTTTATAGTTTTCTGTATATAGATCTTGTGTGTATTTTGTTAGATTTATATCAGATATTTATTTGGGGGGCCGCTAATATAATTGGTATTGTGTTTTTTAATTTCAAATTCCATTTGTTCATTGCTGATATGTAGGAAATCGATTGACTTGACTTTTGTATTAACCTTTTATCCTGCAACCTTGCTATTGTTACTTATTAGTTCCAGGAGTTTTTTCTGGGTTTTTTTTGGGGGGGGGGGTTGGAGGATTCTTTGGAATATTTACATGGATGGTCATTTCCTCTGTGAACAAAGACAGTTTTATTTCTTCCTTCTCAATCATTATACCTTTTTTCCTTGTTTTATTGAAGTAGCTGGGACTCAGTATGATGTTGAAAAGCAGTGGTGAGAGGATATCATTACCTTGTTCTTCCTGATCTTGTAAATCTTTAGGTTCTCACCCTTAAGTATGTTAGCTGTAGGTTTTTTTGTAGACATTCTTTATCAAGTTGAGGGAGTCCCCCTTCTAGTCTCAGTTTACTGAGAGTATCCCATTCTTTTACACAGTTATAGAACATTTCATTGTATTGAAGAACCATAATTCATTTTATTCTTCTTTGTTGAACACTTGTTGGTTTCTATTTCTTTTTGCTATTGTAAGCAGTACTGCTGTGAACATCCTTGTACATATCTCTTTGGGTACATGTCTAAGTATTTTTCTGTAACAGGTACCTAGAAGTACATTTGTTGGATTGATAAATATGCACATTTAAATTGTTAATTCTTTAAATGTTGAAATAGTTATAAACCTATAGGAAACTTTCACATATAGTACAAAGAACTTCTTTTTTTCCCTAATAAGTTGAGAATAAGTTATTTACCATGCCCTATTATCCCTCCTCCCACAACATAGTTGGATTTACTACAAACAAGAACATCCTTTTATATATCCTCAATGTAACCATCTGAATCAGGAAATTAACGTTGATCCATTTAATACTCCCTAATCCTCAGGTTCCAGGTTTCACCAGTTGTTCCAACAATGTCTAATACAAGGAATTCCTATTCACCTAGATTTCCCAGTTTTACCACGTTTGCTCTGGTGTGTGTATGTATCTCCAAATACTTTTTTCTGAATCATTTCAGAATCAGTTGCAAACATGATGCCCATTACCTCTTGATACTTCAGTGTGTATTTCCTAAAAACAAGGATACCCTTCTCCACGACCACAGTACATCCATCAAGATCGGGAAATTGACAGTGATCCAATATTACCATCTGGTCCACAGACCTCATTCAGATTTCACTGATTGACCCAATGATGATTTTTATAGGTTCAGGATTCAGTCCAGGAACACTTGTTGCATTTAGTGGTCATGATTTCCCTGATCTCAGGGACCACAGTCTCAGTGCCTGTTGTTCAATGCTGAAAGCTGTTGCCTCATGCTGTGTCCGGTTTATGGTTGTTTACGATGAGAAGGCTAATCTGTTACCAGTTACTCCATCATAGCAAGAAGCAAAAGTCTACTTTAGAATTTTAGAAGCTAGGTTATTAAGTGTATGACTTTTATTTTCTTGGTGGATTATATGCTTTATTCCCAAAAAGTGTTACTCTGTTCCTGTTTAGAGGTTTGGGTCTTGAATTTTATCTTGTCTTATATTAATACTGCCACATCTGTTTCCTTCCTGTTAGCATTTACGTGGTATATATTTCTCTATTTTATATATATATATATATATATATATATATATATATATATATATATATATATAATTTTCAGTGTATATTTTGTCAACAGCATAACGTAATTTTTATCCCATTTATCTTTTGATAGATTTACTCTGTTTACACTCACTTTTTACTAATATGATTGTATACATTCTTATATTAAAGTCCATGTTTTCTATTTAACATGTTTTTGTTTCTTTTTCTGTTTAGTGACTTTTGTTGAATTGAATTTTATTTGTTGGTGTTGACCTTTTTTTTTTCCCTTGGATGAGTTAGACTTTATATATCCTATAACCCTTCTTTTAGTGGTTACCCTTTTTTTGCTATAGGAAATGGATTTTTAAAAATAAACTTAGAACAGTTTTAGATTTACAATGCAAAGCTAACACAAAGAGTTCTCATATGCTCTACACCCAGTTTCCCTTGTTATTAACATTTTATATTAGCATGGTATATATGTCACAATTAATGAACCAACATTGATACACTATTATTAACTGAAGTCCGAACTCTATTTAGATTTCCTTAGTTTTTAGCTAAAGTTCATTTTCTGTTCCAGGATCCAATCCAGGGTACCACATGACTTTCCATCATTACATCTCCTTAGGCCCTTCAGGCTGTGCCAGTTTCTCAAACTTTGTTGTTGATGACCTTGACAGTTCTGAGGAGTACTATTCAGGTATTTTGTAGGATGCACCTCATTTGGAATTTGTCTGATGTTTTCCTCATAATTAGACTGGGGTTATGGAGTTGTATTTCCTTGAGAGGAAGACCACACAGGTGAAGTGCCCTTCTCATCATATCGTATCAAGGGTACATACTGTCAACATCACTCATCACTGTTAATGTTAACCTTGATCACCTGGCTGATGTAGTATTCGTCAGGTTTCTCCAAAGTTACTTTCTCTTCACACCCCCTCCACCTTCTCATAGTATAATCTTGGGAGGAAGTTAACACTTACGGAGTGGGACTTATGGGTCACCTCCTTGAAGGAGAAATATCTACATAAATTAATTCAAATTCTTCTATTCTCTCCCTTTTATGTTTCTGTTCAATTGTTTATGTCAGCATGGACTCATGGATATTTTATACTTCAGGTTGTAGTGCAATACTGTATTTTGTTGCTTAAATTGTTAACAGCTTTAGCTATTGTGAACTCTTCCAGTTGGTCCAGTGCCCCTTTGACATTTACCCACCAATATCAATACTTTTTTTATTGAACTATAATCAATTTACAATGTTGTGTTAATTTCTGCTATGTAGCATAGTGATTCAGTTATACATACATATATATACACACACACATATATATTCCTTTTCATATTCTTTTTCATTATAGGCCATTACAAGATACTGGATATAGTTCCCTATGCTGTGTAGTAGAGCCTTGTTGTTTACCTATTTTGTATATAGTTGTTAGTATCTACAAATCCCAAACTCCCAATTTATCCCTCCCCACTTCCTTCTCCCCCTGGTAACCATAAGGTTGTTTTCTTTTCTTTTTTTTATTTTTTACTTTTTTATTTTTTGGTGGAGGGGAGGTGATTAGGTTTATTTATTTACATTTTAAAGGAGGTACTGGGATCTGAACCCAGGACTTCATGAACCCAGGACCTCATGCATGCTACACATGTGCTCTACCACTTTGAGTTATACCCTCCCCCCACAAGTTTGTTTTCTATGTCTGAGAATCTGTTTCTGTTTTTATAAATAAGTTTATTTGTCTCATTTTTTTTAGATTCCACGTATAAGTGATATCATATCTCTTTCTGGCATGCTTCACTTAGTATGATAATTTCTAGGTCCGTCCATGTTGTTGCAAATGGCATTGTTTCATTCGTTTTTATGGCTGAGTAGTATTCCAGTGTGTGTGTGTGTGTGTGTGTGTGTGTGTGTGTATATGTGTGTATCACAACTTATTTATTCAATCATCTGTCAGTGGGCATTTAGGTTGCTTCCATGATCAATACTTTTTTTTTTGAACTTTTTTTATTGAGTTAGTCATTTTACAATATTGTTTCAAATTGCAGGTTGGGCACAATTTTTCACTTATACATGAACATACATATATTCATTGTCACATTTTTTTTCGCTGTGAGCTACCGCAAGATTTGTATATATTTCCCTGTGCTATACAGTATAATCTTGTTTATCTATTCTACATATGCCTTTCAGTATCTACAAATTTTGACCTCCCAGTTTATCCCTTCACATCCACCTCCCCCTTGGCAACCACAAGTTTGTATTCTATGTCTACGAGTCTGTTTCTGTTTTGTATTTATGTTCTTTTTTTTTAGATTCCACATATGAGCAATCTTATATAGTATTTACTTTCTCTTTCTGGCTTACTTCACTTAGAATGACATTCTCCAGGGACATCCATGTTGCTGCAAATGGCATTATGTTGTCATTTTTATGGCTGAATAGTATTCCATTGTATAAATATACCACCACTTCTTTATCCAGTCATCTGTTGATGGACATTTAGGCTGTTTCCATGTCTTGGCTATTGTAAATAGTGCTGCTGTGAACACTGGGGTGCAGGTGTCTTTTGGAAGTAGGGTTCCTTCTGGATATATGCCCAGGAGTGGGATTCCTGGGTCATATGGTAAGAGTATTCCTAGTCTTTTGAAGAATCTCCATACTGTTTTCCACAGTGGCTGCACCAAACTGCATTCCCACCAGCAGTGTAGGAGGGTTCCCTTTTCTCCACAGCCTCTCCAGCATTTGTCATTTGTGGACTTTTGAATGATGGCCATTCTGACTGGTGTGAGGTGATACCTCATTGTAGTTTTGATTTGCATTTCTCTGATAATTAGTGATATTGAGCATTTTTTCATATGCCTATTGATCATTTGTATTTCTTCATGGGAGAATTGCTTCTTCAGGTCTTCTGCCCATTTTTGGATTGGGTTGTTTGTTTTTTTCTTAAGTTGTATGAGCTGCTTATATATTCTGGAGATCGAGCCTTTGTTGGTTTCACCGTTTGCAAAAATTTTTTCCCATTCTGTAGGTTATCGTTTTGTTTTACTTATGGTTTCCTTTGCTGTGCAAAAGCTTGTTAAGTTTCATTAGGTCCCATTTGTTTATTCTTGCTTCTATTTCTATTGCTTGGGTAGACTGCCCTGGGAGTACATTTTTGAGATGTATATCAGATAATGTTCTGCCTATGTTTTCTTCTAGGAGATTTATTGTATCTTACCTTATGTTTAAGTCTTTGATCCATTTTGAGTTTATTTTTGTGTGTGGTATAAAGGGAGTGTTCTAGCTTCATTGATTTACATGCTGCTGTCCAGTTTTCCCAACACCATTTGCTGAAGAGACTGTCTTTATTCCATTGCATATTCTTGCCTCCTTTGTTGAAGATTAGTTGACCAAAAGTTTGTGGGTTCATTTCTGGGCTCTGTATTCTGTACCATTGGTATATATGTCTGTTTTTATACCAATGCCATGCTGTCTTGATGACTGTAGCTCTGTAGTATTGTCTGAAGTCTGGGAGAGTTATTCCTCCAGCCTCTTTCTTTTTATTCAGTAATGCTTTGGCAATTCTAGGTCTTTTGTGGTTCCATATAAATTTTATTGTGATTTGCTCTAGTTCTGTGAAATATATCCTGGGTAATTTGATAGGGATTGCATTAAATCTGTAGATTGCCTTGGGCAGGATGACCATTTCAACAATATTGATTCTTCCAATTCAGGAGCATGGGATATCTTTCCATTTTTTGAAGTCTTCTTTGATTTCCTTAATCAATGTTTTATACTTTTCCATGTCTAAGTCTTTCTCCTCCTTGGTTAGATTTATTGCTAGGTATTTTATTACTTTGGGTGCTATTTTAAAGAGGATTGTTTCTTTATTTTCTTTTTCTGTTGATTCATCATTAGTGTAAAGAAATGCAACTGATTTTTGAACATTAATCTTGTAACCTGCTACCTTGCTGAATTCTTCGATTATTTCTAGTAGTTTTTGTGTGGACCTTTTAGGGTTTTCTATATATAGTGACATGTCGTCAGCATATAGTGACACTTTTACCTCTTCTTTTCCAATTTGGATCCCTTTTATTTCTCTCTCTTGCCTGACTGCTGTGGCTAGGACTTCCAAGACTATGTTGAGTAGGAGTGGTGAGAGTGGGCATCCTTGTCTTGTCCCAGATTTTAGTGGGAAGCTTTTGAGTTTTTCACCATTGAGTACTATGCTGGCTGTAGGTTTGTCATATATAGCTTTTATTATGTTGAGATATGTTCCCTCTATACCCACTTTGGTGAGAGTTTTTATCATAAATGGGTGTTGAATTTTATCAAAAGCTTTTTCTGCATCTATTGAGATGATCATGTGGTTTTTGTCCTTTCTCTTGTTGATGTGATGTATTACATTTATTGATTTGCGTATGTTGAACCACGCTTGTGTCCCTGGGATGAACCCCACTTGGTCATGATGTATAATCTTTTTTATGTGCTGTTGGATTCTATTTGCTAATATTTTGGTAAGGATTTTTACGTCTATGTTCATCAGTGATACTGGTCTGTAATTCTCTTTTTTGATAGTGTCTTTGCCTGGTTTTGGTATCAGGGTGATGGTGGCTTCATAGAATGAGTTTGGGAGTATTCCCACCTTTTCAATCTTCTGGAAGAGTTTGAGAAGGACTGGCATGAGTTCTTCTTTGTATGTTTGGTAGAATTCCCTGGTGAAGCCGTCCAGTCCTGGACTTTTATTTGTAGGGAGGTTTCTTATTGCTAATTCGATTTCATTTCTAGTGATCAGTTTGTTCAAGTGGTCAGTTTCTTCTTGGTTCAGTCTTGGTGGACTGTATATTTCCAGAAACTTGTCCATCTCCTCTAGGTTATCCATTTTGGTTCCATATAGTTTTTCATAATATTCTCGTATGATATTCTGTATTTCTATGTTATTTGTTGTAATTTCTCCATTTTCCTTTCTTATTTTGCTATTTGTGCTCTCTCGTTTTTCTTCCTTGTGAGTTTGGCCAGAGGTTTGTCGATTTTATTTACTTTTTCAAAAAACAAGCTTTTGGTTTGACTGATTTTTTTTTCTTTTTTTTTAAATCTCTATTTTATTTATTTCCTCCCTGATCTTCATTATTTCCTTCCTTCTGCTGACTTTTGGGTTTTTTTGCTCTTCTTTTTCTAATTCTTTTAGCTGGTGGGTTAGATTGTTTATTTGAGATTGTTCTTTTTTGAGGAAGGCCTGTATTGCTATAAACTTCCCTGTTAGCAGTGCCTTTGCTGCGTCCCATAAATTTTGTGTGGTTGTGTTTTCATTTTCATTTGTCTCAAGGTATTTTTTAATTTCAGCTTTGATTTCTTCATTGACCCATTGGTTTTTTTAATAGCATGTTGTTTAATCTCCATGCTTTCCTTTTTTTCTCCTTTGTTTCTCTGTAGTTGATTTCTAGTTTCATGGCATTGTAGTCAGTAAAGATGCTTGAGATAATTTCTATCTTCTTAAAATTGCTGAGGCTTCTTTTGTGCCCAAGTACATGATCAATCCTGGAAAATGTTGCATGTGCACTTGAAAAGAATGTATATCCTATTTTGGGGGGATGTAATGCTCTGAAAATATCCACCAAATCTAATTTTTCTATTGTATCATTTAATTTCTCTGTTGCCTTATTTATTTTCTGTCTGGAAGATCTGTCTAGTGATGTTAATGTGGTGTTAAAATCTCCAACAATGATTGTATTCCCATCAATTTCCCCCTTTATCTCTGTTAGTAATTGTTTTATGTACTTAGGTGCTCCTATATTGGGTGCATATATATTAATGAGTGTAATATCCTCATCTTGTATTACTCCTTTAATCATTATAAAATGCCCTTCTTTGTCTTTCTTTATGGCCTTTGTTTTAAAGTCTATTTTGTCTGAAATCAGTACTGCTACACCTGCTTTTTTGGCTTTTCCATTTGCATGGAATATCCTTTTCCATCCTTTCAGTCTCAATCTATATGTGCCCTTCTCCCTAAAGTGGGTCTCTTGTATGCAGCATATTGCAGGTTCTTGCTTTATTATCCAGTCTGCCACTCTGTGTCTTTTGACTGGAGCATTTAGTCCATTAACATTTACAGTAATTAATGATAGATGTGTGTTTATTGCCATTTTGAACTAATTTTTGCAGTTGATTTGGTATTTCCTTTTTGTTCCTTTCTCCTTCCTTTTGTGGTTTGGTAATTTTTCTTTATTATCATGGATTTTATTTAGTTTTTGTGACTCCCTTGTAAGTTTTTGGCTTGTGGTTGCCCTTTTTTGTAAGTCTATTAGCCCATTACTATAACTGTTTTTATTAAACTGATAGTAACATGATCTCAAACCTATCCTACCGAGAACAAAAAATTTTAAAAAGAAAGAAAAAAAATACTGTATATTTTCTTGCTTCCCTCTCCCACTCTTAATGATTTAGATGTCTTCTTTTACAATTTCATGTTTCTTCTATTTGTAATTCATGATAGTTATCACCCTTTGTGGCATTACCTTCATGACACTGTCTAGAGGGAAGTTACCATTACAAGAGTATTTCAGTATTATTACATTTCATGCAAAGATACTTAGATTTTAAAAGCTTTTTTTTTTTAATTTGTAGGATCCGGAGACTCTGATGATTTCAGTCTGAAGGATGCAGTGAAAGCAACTTCCTCAGTAAAGCGTGAGTAGTAAATCAAAGTATTAAAAGCAAGTAATAGTGCTTAATATGCACTACCCACTCAGAATACCCATTCAAAGAAAGAAGTAGGTGGCCTGTATTTCACTTGATTAGATATAATATGGTTATTATAAAATGCATTATTGAAAAGAAAATCTGAATGTTTAAACTCCTTTGTTTCCTTTGTGGAGAATACCAAATATGTGTAATAACTGGAACGGGATTTTCTCCAGTTTAAGTCATAGCCCTTACTGCTGTGACACACCAGCAGTGGCCTCCAAGGACTATCTTTTTCTAGCTCATAAAAAGGTACTTTGAAGCAAATAAGGGATTTGTTTCTCTTTTTAGATCTTTTTATAATGGCTGTTCTTAAAATGGTGTCTATGTGTAATCTCTCAAATGCCGAGCTTTGTCATCTTGAAATGTTTTTGAGAGAAAAGTTTTAAACCATTATTTAAAAATATGCATTAATGCTTAGAAAGTAAAGCTGAGATTTCTTTTGATCCCTCCCCATCCTGCAACTGCTTAATTCATTTTGGGCTATTCTGGTTCCAATTTGTTTTCTCTGCTGTTATGTACATCTGTACACATAGATTGTTTGGTGTTTTTTTGTTTTTCATAACATGTGTAGGGCTTCTTCATTTAGTTATGTCTGTTATTTCACAACTTAAAAAAAATATAATGTGTATTGAATACCTGAGTGAATATATCTTGTCTATGTTAGCTTCCTTTGTATGGGCTGCTGTAACAAAGTACCACAAACTGGATGGCTTAAAACTATAGAAATTTATTCACTCACAGTTCTGGAGGCCAGAAGTCCAAAATCAAGGTGTTGGCAGGACCATGCTCCTACTTGAAGACCGTAGGGGAAGAATGCTTCCTTGCCTAAGCTAGCTTCTGGTGGCTCCAGATGTTCCTCAGCCTGCAGCTACATCACTCCAACGTCTGCCTCCATCTTCACATGGCCATCTCCTTCATCTGTGTGTCTTCTCTTCTTTGGTCTCTAATAAGGACACTTTGTTGGATTTAGGACCCACCTGGATAATCCTGAATAATTTCATCTCAAGATCTTTACTTCATTACATCTGCAAAGACCCTTTTTCCAAATAAGGTCACATTTCCCACATTCTGGATTTTAGGATTTGGCTATTTATTTGGGGGGGCCACCATTCAACCTACTACATTTAATATCTATATCTCATACACAAACCTGTGCTTCATAGAGCTGGCATTCCAGTGAAGTGGCTTTGGCCATGACCAGCGATGCAGCTTCTTACTGACAGACATGTGGTTTGATTCTCTTTTGCACAGTTGTAAGTGGGGGTCCAGTGAACACTCTTGTCTGTATCCTTTGTGCCCAAGTACAGTGAAGCTGTCAGGCCAAGGGGAATATGTAGTCTCTATTTTAACAGATTCTGGCAAATTGTTTCCAAAATCAATGTGCAACATATACTCCCACTCATACTGTTATAAGAGTACCTTTTTCCTGACCTGCACCATCACCAGATTTTACCAAAAACTTTTTACCAATATGATGGGAAAAAATCATCTATTTTTTGGCCATTTGCATTCTCTTTGGTGAATTATCTGTTCATATCATTTCCCCATTTTATGCCAAGTTGCTTGTCTTTTTTATTTTAATTTAAAAACATTTTTGGAAATGTAACTGATTTACAATGTTGTGTTAGTTCCTGGTGTACAGCATAGTGATTCCATTTTATCTATTTATCTATCTATCTATATAAACTATATATAACTGTATATATAGTTATATATTTTTTCTTTTTTATATTCTTTTCCATTATAGGTTATCACAAGATATTGAATATAGTTCTCTGTGCTATACAGTAGGACCTTATTGTTTATCTATTTTATATATATAGTAGTTTGTATCTACTAATCCCAAACTCCTAATTTATCTCTACCCACCTTCCCCTTTGGTAACCAGAAGTTTTTTTTCTGTGACTATAAGTCTGTTTCTGTTTTTTACATAAGTTTATTTGTGTCATCTTTTAAGATTCCACATATAAATGATATCATATGGTATTTGTCTTTCTCTTTCTGGTTTATTTTACTTAGTAGGATAATCTCTAGGTCCATCCATGTTGCTGCAAATGGCATTATTTTATTCCTTTTCATGGCTGAGTAGTATTCCATTGTATAAATATGCCACATCTTCTTTATCCAGTCATCTGTCCATGGACATTTAGGCTGCCTCCATGTTTGATTCTTGTAAGTAGTGCTGCTATGAACATTGGGGTGCATGTGTCTTTTCAAATTAGTTTCCTTCAGGTATATGCCCAGGAGTGGGATTGCTGGATCAGATGGTAAGTCTATTTTAACTTTTTTTAAGGAACCTCCACACTGTCCTCCATAGTGGCTGCACCAAATTATAATTACATTACCACCAACAGTATAGGAAGGCTCCCTTTTCTCCACACCCTCTTTACCATTTATTATTTGTAGACTTTTTAATGATGGCATTCTGACTAGTGTGAGGTCACACTTCATTGTAGTTTTGATTTGCATTTCTCTAATAATTAGTAATGTTTAGCATCTTTTCATGTACCTGTTGGCCATCTGCATGTCTTCTTTGGAGAAATGTCCATTTAGGTCTTCTACCCATTTTTTCATTGGTTTTTTTTTTTTTAATATTGACTTGTATGAGCTGTTTGTATATTTTGGAAATTAATCCCTTATTGGTCGCATTGGTTGCAAATACCTTTTCTCAGTCCATAGGTTGTCTTTTTATTTTGTTTATGGTTTCCTTTGCTGTGAAAAAGCTTATAAATTTAATTAGGTCCCATTTGTTTATTTTTGGTTTTATTTCTGTTGCCTTGGGAGACTGACCTAGGAGAACATTGCTACAATTGATGTCAGAAAATGTTTTGCCTGTGTTCTCTTGTAGGAGATTTATGGTGTCCCGTCTTATGTTTCAGCTTTTAAGCCATTTTGAATTTATTTTTGTGTATGGTGTGAGGGAATTTTCTACCTTCATTAATTTATGTGTGGCTGTCGAGTTTTCCCAACATTGTATATTCTTGCCTCATTCATCAAAGATTAATTGACTTTAGGTGTGTGGGTTTATTTCTAGGTTCTCTATTCTGTTCCATTGATCCTTATGTCTGCTTTTGTGTCAGTACCACACTGTTTTGGTTACTGTAGCTTTGTCGTATTGTCTGAAGTCTGAGAGGGTTATTCCTCCAGGTTGGTTCTTTTTTTTCAGTATTGCTTTGGCAATTCTGGGTCTTTTGTGATTCCATATACATTTTAGGATTATCTGTTCTAGTTCTGGGAAAAACATCCTGGGTAATTTGATAGAGATTGTGTTAAATCTATAGATTGGTATCAATAGTATGGCTATTTTAATATTAATTCTTCCAATCCAAGTTATTTGTCTTTTTAAAATGAATTTGTGAGATCTCTTTGATACTCAGAATTAAGAAAGGCAGGGGCTCTGGAGTTAGACTTCCTGTGTCTGAACTCTGTCTCTGCCCTTATTAACTGTCACCTTGGGCAAGTTAATTGAGTTCTTTGCACCTCAGTTTCCTCATCTGTTACATGAGGTTAATGATAACCTCCTAGGTTTATTATAGCAGTTAGATGAGGTGGCCCCTGTGAAGCATTTAGCAGAAAGTTTGGTACAAAATGAGTGCTTAGTAAGTGTCAGCTATTATTATTGTTCTTTGACTGATTTGATTGGAAAGACTTACTGTGGCTGGGTCTCTGAGGTAAGATGATTGCCTGATAGAGGCCTTTTTGATATTTATATCCCATTCTCAGTTGTGTGCCAGCCCATTTAATCTTTGTTAGCATCCATCAGCCAGTGTGTCTGGGACCCATAAGACCACCAGCGCATGGTGTCTTCGGTTGAGTGACATCTCTCAAGACCACATCACTCTGCCATCCTTTTTCTCTATCTTAGCTTGCATTTAATGCAGCTGAGGTTTCGAAGAGATAGGCCCATCCATCTCTCTTTGGCTCAGCTGTTTTTCTGGGGAAGAATATTCTCCTTTGTATATTGTACGTTTCTTGTTTCAAGTATCCCTGACACCTTGGTCAGGGTATTTGTACATGGCCTTTATTCTTCCATTCAACAATGTTTACTGAATGCTTGCTTGTTGCCAGGCACTAGTCCAGGTTCTGGGCATACCATGTGGACTAGGTCATTGCCCTCATGGAGCTATTTTCTCCACAAGGACGCAGATAGTACATAATATAATTCTGGATATTATTGAGTCCTCTGGAGCAAATACAATAGGGTGATGGGGCAGGGAGGGCCCAAAAAAGGAATGGCTATTTTAGATAAAGCAAGTAAAGGCCTCTCTAAGGGAAGGTGACATGCAAGAACAGGGAAAGAGCCTTCAAGGCCAAGGGCTTAGGTGTAAGAGCCCTGAGGCAGAAAAGAACTGGGTTGACTCTGGGGCCTGGAAGGTGGCCTGTGTGGCTAGAGTGTGGAGAATGCTGGAGAAAAGAACAGTTGGCCGGGGCTGGATCATATGGAGTCTTATAGGGCACAGTGACCGCTTTATTCTAAGGACAAGGGGGACTCCTGGAACATTTTTTTAAAAGCTTTATTTAGAAAAAATTCACATACCATCCAACTCAGCTATTTAAAATATACAATTTGGTGGTTTTTAGCATATTCACACAGTTGTGCAAGCATCACTACAGTCAATTTTAGAACATTTCCATCATCTCCAAAAGAAATCCTGTGCCCTTCATTTATTACTCTCTGATCCCCTGACTCTTCCCCTCCCCCCCAGCCCCTGGCAACCGATCTCTTTTCCAACCCTCTGGATTTCCCTATTCCAGACATGTAAATGGAGTCATAGAACACTTGGACGTAATGTTTGGCTGCTTTCACTTAGCATAACGTTTCCAAGGTTCATCATGTTGCTTTCAGAATTTTGTCCCTCCCTCTCCTCTTTCTTCACTCTCCCCTTCCCTCCATCTCTCCTCTTCTCTATCTCTTTTTTTCTTCCCCTCCAAACTCTCATCTCTCCCTTTTCCTATGTATAATCATCTCACAGGGGAACCTAGCTCTGCATTTGCCAACTAAAGCTTCTCATGAATGCCGTGGCACCATCATTGAGCCACACCTAGGGGATGCTGACCAGCTTCATTGACCATTTGGTTGTGGCACACATTCCAAAGATGCACTCCTGGCAGCGGTGCAGTGTTGCTGGCAGCATTTGCTGGGCATCAAAGAATTCTTTCTAAATTTGTCATTTGGAGAAAGGCTTCACAGAAACTGAAGCCTTTATTTTAGGAGCTCCCTGCTTTGATGAAGTTGACCTACTGTGCTAATTCCTTGATAAGTAGCTTGGCTTTTCTCATCTCAACTATGGATGATAATAAATCCCATTTAAAGGCTCATGACAAGAAAATCTGTAGTTAATAGTATCTTTAAAAGTCCACAGATCCAAGCTCATGTTCTACATCACGGCAGGCTCAGGCTCTGACGGAGCAACTGGTTCAGCAGACACATAAGGAGCATGCTGTCCTGAACTGGAACCTGCCGAACTTCAGAGAAACCCTAACCCTAACCCTCCATGAGGCTTCTCCAGAAACTGTGACTAGTAGGGCCGGACCCCACAAAGCTAGAATGATCGAGAAGGTGTGGTAGTGCCGTAAGGATAGACATGTAGATCAATAGAACGGAAATGAGGATCCAAAATAAACCCTTAACATCTATGTTGATTTTTTTTAAGCTGGAAAAACAAATATTTTTACACAAGAGCTGTATGAGTCATACGGATTTTAAGCTAATATTCCATAAGTGGCAATTGCTTTTCTGAAAGTTGCTCAAATAGTGGTTTCAGTAATGTAATTCCTCTTTCCTGCCTGTACAGATCACCATAATATAAGCTATACATAAAGAGCCTCATTTAGACAGGTAAGCTATACTTCTTCATTTTACAGATGTAGAGTCAAACGGAAATTATAGATACAAAATTATCTCTAGATTAAAAAAAAACATAATGATAGCAGGTTATCGCTTGTGGTTCTCTTGCCATAAAATGTGTCCATAGGTGTGGCCTTCACATTGTAATGTGCATTAGTGTCCCCAAAGCCTTCCCAAGGAGGGAAGAAGTATGATCGTTTTTAAGAAGAGGACTTTCCATATTCTCAACTTCTATGTGTCCTTTTACTAAAACTGAATTGCGGCAGCAGTTGTAGTGATGCTCTCTCCCTCTTTGTAAATAATTTATTGAAGTAAAATTCACAAAATATAAAATGAGCCATTTTAAAGTGAACAACTCAGTAACATTTAAGACATTCACAATCTTGTGCTACCACCACCTTTATCCAGTTCTAGAACATTTCCATTACTCCAGAGTAAAATCCCTCACCCATCAAGCAATTTCTCTTCATTTTCCTCTCCCCCCTAGCCCCAGACAGTCACCAATCTAATTTCCTTATCACTTGATTGATCTCTCCTAGATATTTCATATAAATAATGTCATATAATATGGGACCTTTTGTCTCTGGCTTCTTTCACATAGCATAATGTTTTGGAGGTACATCTACCTTATAGCATGTATCGTTGTTTCATACCTTTTTATGCCTGAGTAATATTCCATTGTACAGATAGGCCACATTTTATCTAATCATCAGTTGATGGACATTTGACTGTTTCCACCTTTTGGCTACTATGAATAATGCTGCTATGAACATGCATGTACATGTTCTTGTTTAAATACTTGTTTTTAATTCATTAGGGCACACACACACACACACACACACATATACATACCTGAGAGTGGATTCACAAGGTTATGTGGTCATTCTATATTTAACTTCTGGAGGAACTGCCAAACTATTTTCCACAGTGGCTGTACCATTTTACATTCCCACCAGCAATGTATGAGGATTTGAATTTCTCTACATCCTCGCCAAATTATTTTCCTTTTTTCTTTGCCCCCAAAGTTTTGTACCCTTGACTAACACCTCCACTGTTTCCCTCTCCCCTAAACCCTTAGTAACCATCATTCTACTCTCTATGAATTTAATTATTTTAGATTTCACATAAAAGTGGGATCATGTAGTATATGTCTTTTTGTGTCTTCCTTATTTCATTTAGCATAATGTCCTCCAAGTCCATCCATGTTGTCCCAAAGGGAAGGATTTTCTTTAGGGCTTGCATGTATATACCACATTTTCATTATTCATTCATCCATCAGTGGACACTTGGGTTGTTGCCATATTGTGACTATTGAGAATAATCCTGCAATGAACTTGGACATGTAGATACCTGTTTGAGTTCCTGATTTCATTTCATTTGGAGATATACCCAGAAGTAGGATTGTTAGATTAAATACTTCTATTGTTCTTTTGGGGGGGGAACCTCCATACTGTTTTCCATAGTGACTGCACCATTTTACATTCCCACTGACAATGTGCAAGGGATCCCTTTCTCCACATCCTCACCAGCACATTTGTTTTTTTTTGATAGTAGGCATCCTAACAGGTGTGAGATGATGCCTAATTGTGGTTTTGATTTGCATTTCCCTGATGATGAGTGATGTTGAGGATGTTGTTGTGTACTTGTTGGTCGTATTCGTTTTCTTTGGCAAAATGTTTAGGTCCTTTGCCCATTTTTAAAATTGAAGTATAGTTGATGTACAATATTATGTAAGTTACAGGTGTACAATATACTGATTCACAATTTTTAAAGGTTATATTTAAATTTATAGTTATTATAGAATATTGGCTGCAGTCCCTTTGCAGTACAATACATCCTTGTAGCTTATTTTGTACATAGTAGTTTGCACCTCTTAATCCCCTACTCCTATATTGCCCCTGCCCCCTTGCCTCTCCCCACTGGTAACTACTAGTTTGTTCTCTATAAGTCTGGTTTTTTTTAATATTCATTAGTTTCTTGTATTTTTTAGATACCAAATGTAAGTGATTTCATACAGTATTTGTCTTTCTCTGACTTAATTCACTTAGCGTAATACTCTCCAAGTCCATTCATGTTGTTGCAAATGGCAAAATTTATTCTATTTTACGGCTGAGTAGTATTCCATTGTGTGTGTGTGTGTGTGTGTATGTGTATGTATATGTATGTGTGTGTATATATATATATATCCCCCACATCTTCCTTATCCATTCATCTGTTGATGGTCACTTGGATTGCTTCCATGTTTTGGCAATTGTAAATAATGCTGCTATGAACATTGGGGTGCATGTGTCTTTGCAAATTAGTGTTTTTGTTTTTTCAGATATATACCCAGGAGTGGAATTGTTGGCTCATATGGTAGTTCTATTTTTAGCTTTTTAAGAAGCCTCCATTACTGTCTTCCCCAGTACGTGTACCAATTTACATTCCCACCAACGGTGTACTAGGGTTCCCTTTTCTCTACATCCTTGCCAACATTTGTTATTTGTGTTCTTTTTGATGATAGCCATTTGGACAGATGTGAGGTGATATCTCATTGTGGTTTTGATGAGCATTTTCTTGATGATTAGTGATGTTCAGCATCTTTTCATGTACCTGTTGGCCATCTGCATTCCTCTTTGGAAAAATGTCTGTTCAGTTCTTCTGCCCATTTTTTAAATTAGGTTGTTTGTTTTTTTGATGTTGAGTTGTATGAGCTGTTCATATATGTTGGATAGTAATCCCTTATCACTCATATATTTTTTCCCATTCAGTAGGTTGTATTTTCATTTTGTTGATGGTTTCCTTTACTACAACATAAGTTTTCATATGTTATGTTTTTATTTCCATTCATCTCAATATATTTTATAATTTCCCTTCTGATTTCTTCTTTGACCCATTGGTTATTGGGAGTGTGTTGTTTAATTTTCATATAATTGGGAATTTTCCAGGTGCCCTTCTGTTAATGATCTCTGTTTTCATTCCATTGTGGTTGGAGAACACAATTTGTATGATTTCAAGCTTTTAATATATATTGAGATATTTTTTGTAGCCTAGCATGTGGTCTGTCTTGGAGAATGTTCCATGTGCAGTTGAGTAGAATGTGTTTCCTGTTTTGAGGGGATACATTCTATAGATGTCTGGTAGATCTAGTTGGTTTATAGTGTTGAAATCTTATATTCCCTTTTTGTTTTTCTAACTGTTCTATCTATGTTTGAAAGGATCATATTGAGATCTCAAACTATTATTGTTGAATTGTCTGTCTTTCCCTTCAATTTTGTCATGTTTTCCTTCATGTATTTTGGACCTCTGTTTTTAGGGGCACATATGTTTAAAACGTTATATCTTCCTTTTGGGTTTATCCTTTCATCATTATGTCAGTCTTTGACTATTGTAACAATTTTTGTCTTAAAGTCTATTTCAGTAGTATAGCTCTTCCAGCTCTCTTATGGTTGCTATTCTCATAGTATACCTTTATCCATCCTTTTACTTTCAACCAATTTCTGTTTTTGCTCTTTTTTTCTGATTAATTATTGAGTGATTGCTGCATATAAAGTTAGACCTGTTTCATCTCTGCCTTTCCCATTACTTAAATTTTGTCTCCTTCTACTAGCTCCAATTGTAGGAACAGTTACAGCATAACCTTTTTCTGGCTTCATTATTTTTATTTTTATTTTTTTAACAGCATAGTCTTGATGGAAAAGTCATGCATGGCATGGCATGTAATTGATGTGCTAGAATTCCAGAATTTTAAAGGAATATGGTTGAACCCATAGACCTAATATTACAGCAGTAACTACATTTATATAACATATTTTGTTGGTATTGTAACCACTTTTACTTTATAAGACACTTCCATATTCTACTGGGAACATACATCAGGTCATCCCTGGGCGATAGTATCTGTGATTATGGCGCCAGGTTGAGAGTGGTGGAAACCAAAGCGCAGAGCTTTCAGGGGTTGTGGAACTTTCAGGGGTTGTGCTCAAGCTCTGGAGCTCCTTTAACCGTGGTCATCTGAAGATCTGGGCTCAAGTCCCAGCTCCACTCATCACCAGGTCAAAGGTGGGGTCACATCCACTTCACCATCCATCCTCTGAAGAAACGTGAGCAGAACTCGACTCATCTAAACCTTCTTGTATATCTTTGTCATCCTCAGAGTGGTTCTTCAGAGGCCTTAAAAGAGGTCTCAAGGACCAAGACAGGGGTGCTCTACTTGTGCTGTGACTTCCCTGAGCCCTGCAGTGGCTGCTATATTTTGTTACTAAATGTGCCCCCTTCCCCCTTTTAGAGCGATGGGACCATGTCACCACCACAACCAGAAGACCGGGAGTGACCAGAGCTCCAGCGAAGCCTGCAGGTAACACGGCTGTTTTGAGGAGGGCACTAGGGAAGGATCCTGTGGAGCTCCCTCTGAGGTAGCATCTAGTTGAACTACCCATAGTGTTAAGCCCTGTGTGTGCATTACCAACGGAGACCTTCATCTCAACATGGGGCTTCAGTTAATAGAGCGTATACCTGGCCAATTGGTATAATTTCTGTGTTTTTTAATGAAGTGTCCCACTTAGGAAAATTTCAAGATTAAAATACATTTGGATTTCCTCCCCTTTTCAACTAATTGGCAATCTAAAATAGGGGAAGACAGAACTGTTTAAGTTGTCTGAAGCCCATCACATACTTCCTTTAGGCAGATGGAGCGTTTTGGAGTGGCATTTGTTTTACAGTGTCATCTTTCAGTAAAGGATTTTGAAACTTGTTGCTTCTTTGGGATTCTTTCCTGGAGCTGTTTTAACCTTTCTCCAGATGGGCCATTTTAGTGTTCAGATGTCATCACTGCTGTAAAGAGAAAGCTAGTGTTGGGGTGGGGGACGCAGTCATTGCTCCCATCTGGCAACTTGTTACTGGTACTTAAGGTGCATGCTACCATGTTCCTTGAAGTAGATGGCTACCTTTCTTCTGAAGAGACAGTCGTGACCCAAGAGTTAATGCTGCTTTATGATTTGTCCCGTGTCTTCACATTTGCAGCCTCTAAGTCGTGCGTTGTGATCACACAACCTCCCTCTTGATTGTCCAGTTTATGGACTCTATGCAGCTGGTTTTGAATCTTGGGTTAACACCTATAATTGGTGTGTATACTGTTAAAGCCATCTGACCGCTGGCTGAAGCAAAGCATGTATGGGAGTATAAATTAGTTGAGTGCGGGAGGAGGAGGTAAGTTAGAGGAGGAGGTTGAGTGCACAGGCCAGAACTGTAGCTCCTGGTTAGGGCGTAGCTCATTAACTCCCACAGCCCACAGAGCCACTCCTGGCCTGCCAGAGTTTGGGGCATGTCGAGGCCCAGGAGAAACCTGCTACAGTGGTTCTCAAACTTTTGGTGTCAGAACTCCTCAAATTATTGAGGATCCTCTATTGAGATGTGTCACATCCATCAATATTTATCATCCTTGAACTTAAAACTGAAAAAACTTTAAATATTTTTATTTATTCATTTAAAATGAACAATTATAAAACCACATCAGTTAACATAAATAGCATATTTTTGTGATAAGTAACTGTGTTTCATAAGACCAAACAGAATTTAGTGGGAAGATTTTTTTGTGTGTATTTTTGAAAATTTCTGTGATCTCTGTCTTAGTGGAAGAGTTGGCCTCTCATGTCTGCTTCTAGATTCAATTCTTGTGATGTATTGTTACGGTTGAAGTATCTGAAGGAAATCTGGCCTCACATAGATATGCAGCTCAAAAAGGGAGGACTATACCAATAGACATTTCATGTAATTGTGGACATTCTTCTTTGACAGGACACCAAAAGCTCAACCAGGGGTTGTTCCGTACAGGTGAAATGCAGTGTGGAACCGTATTAATGAACTTTCCATCCTCGACCCCACTGAACCCCCAGGGACTCTCTTATCCTTTGAGTGGATCTTTTACTCAGTGATGGTCTGGGGGCATCATGCACTGGTCACTGGGAACATGTCGGTGCCCTGACTTCCGTATATGCCTTTCCGTGTTGATACATTTCATTCTACATCAAAACATCTCATTTGTTACTATCACCAACCATCTCATTGGAAAAAGTCTTGGATGACTGGGAAGCTGTCAAGTTCACAGTAGTGGTTTTTCACAATTCTTGATGTTGCTTGAAATCTTATATTTTATCATTGGCAACAACAAAAAATACTGTCGGTTGTTTTCCTCGAAGTGCTGGGCTCCCTTCGTTCATTTACAAGGAAATGTCTGCCAGATTCAAGTCAGCATAACCAGAGTTAGTCTGTCATTCAATCTTTCAAGGAAGAACCTTGTGTGAGAAAAGGTCAGGGATCCCACTGTCTAGCAGCTAGCGCTGCTTACAACTGACACACAGTCACACAAGTGCTTTTCCGTGTGTCAGCCTCTGTATTTTGATGGGACACTGAAGTACTTTAAACGTACTTGCTGTTTTATCAGACTATTTAAAGGCCAAAGTTGAAAAAAATTAATAATTTTTGGCTTGTTTTAGTTGTCCAGTGCTGCCTGACATTACCACAACCTTGGTGGTTTAAAACAATTTTCAATGATTTTCTATGTTTCCCTATGCTGCTGCAGTCTAGGCATTGAGATGTCAAACCGTTTTTGACAAAATGACCTTGATTCTCAAGTTTCTCTTTGCCTAACTTTTAAAAATTTAATCTTTTATTTTAACTCATGACAGATTTACGTGTAGTTGTAAGAAATACTACAGAAAGATTCCTTATCCCCGCCACCCAGTTTTCCCCCATGGTAACATGTTGCGGGTTATACTACAATATCACAGACATTTGTTTTTGTTTTTTTTTTTTAAATAAAAAAACTTCATATGTACTTTTAAAAATGTTTTTATTGAGGCAACATTGGTTTCTAACATTATATGTTTCATGTGTATAATCTTGTATTTCTACTTCTGTGTACACAACATCGTGCTCACCACCAGAAACTGAATTTCCACCCATCACCCTACAGTAGATCCTTTACCCATTTCACCCTCCCCCCCTCGCCTCTGGGAACTACTACTCTGTTCTCTGTATCTATGTGTTTGTTTTTATTTGTCACAGCCATTTTATTCATATTTCCAAGTTCTGTTTGTACTCATTTCTGTGTGTGTGTTTAGTTTTATGCAATTTTATCCCACATGCACGTTTGTGTAATTGCCATGACAGTCAGGCACAGAAAAGTTCCATCACCATAAATATTGTTGTTCGGTGGGATATTTACATGTCACTTAGAACCTGATGGTTGGTTGTGTTTGCCAGTTATACATTGTTCCAAGGTGTCAAATGTTGTCAAATACATGAGCCTTAGTTGTTCATAGCATTTCCCTATTGTTCTTTTAATAGGTGCAGAATCTATAATGATAGCCCCTGTTCCATTCCTTATATTCATGTTTTGTCCTTTCTCGAATTATATTCGTTAGTAAGGCTAGATACAGATGTGTCTATTTTATTGACTTTTTCAAAGAACAAGCTTTGTTTTTGTTGATCTATATTTCTTATTTTCAATTTCATTGATTTCTGCTCTATATTATTTCCTTCTGTCCACTTGCTTTGGGTTTATTTTTGTTTTCTAGTATCTTGAGTTAGGAACTTGGATTATTGATTTGAGACCGTTGTCTCTAACTTAAACATAGTTTTAGTGCTATAAACTTCCCTTTCAGCACTACTTTAGCTGCATCTCACATATTTTGATATGTTGTATTTTCATTTTCATTAGTGCTATTTATTCTTAAAATTTCCTTTTGAGACTTTCTCATTGACCCTTGTTTTATCTAGCAGTGTTTTGTTTATTTCCAAGTGTTTAGAGATTTTCTTGTTTTCTCTTGTTTGTTTCTAGTTAGATTCCATTATGGTCAGAGATAACACTTTATAATTTCAATACTTTAAAATTTGTTGAGGTTTATTTTCTGATTCAGGATGTGATCTATTGGTGAATATTCCATGGATGCTTAAACAATTATTGTGCTGTGATTTGGTAGTATCATGCCAATCACATCCTGTTAGTTGATTGTGTTGTTCAGTTCTTCTGTATCCTTGCTGGTTTTCATTCTAGTAGTTCTGTCAGTTGCTGAGAGTAGAGTATTGAAGTCCCCAACTATAAATTGTGGATTTGTTTATTTCTTCTTTTATCTTAATGTGTTTTGAGACTCTGTTGCTTGGTACATACACATTTAGGATTGTTCTGTGTTCTTGGTGAATTGATCCTTTATCGTTATGTGACATCTCCCTTTATTGCTAGTGAGAACTATCAGGTCATGTCTTACTATGTTTTTTTACACTTTCCGAAAGATTCACACTTATAATTCTTTAATCTATAGACAACCCCAAGGCTCTATCCAAAAAAAGATAGGTAATGTATTGTAAATTACCTGGGTAGTTTAAAGATTACATTATTGGTCTGTAAAACTCATTGAGGCTTTTTCCCCAGAAACATTGCTGTTTCTATTCTAAGTGTTTGCTGTGTACAGCACTGTCTATGCCTTTTCCTCCCTTAAATTTCCTTTCCTTCTGCTACCTCCAAATGGAGGAAGAATTATGGCAGTCTCGAAGGTCAAGAAAAATTGTTGGAAAACTCATGCATGGCATGGTCCCTGCAGTGGCTGCTATATTTTGTTACTAAATGTGCCCCCCTTCCCGCTTTTAGAGAGATGGAACCATATCACCACCACAACCAAAAGACTGGGAGCGACCAGAGCTCCAGCGAAGACTGCAGATAAAATGGCTTCTCTGAGAAGGGGCACTAAAGGAAAGGCCATGTGGAGCTCTCTGGGGGGCAGTGTCCACATGAACTTACCTGTAATTTAACCAATTGACTTTCTCTTTTATATTTTGGGGTCCCCTGAAGCAGATGATTTTAACTTGGCTGATGCCTTGGATGATCGAAATGACCAAGATGGTGGCCACAGGAAACCGAGTGCGGGAGGAGGAGGTAAGTCGGAGCTGGTTGAGCACAGTCATTAACTCCCACAGCCCACAGAGCTACTCCTGGCCTGGCAGCGCTGGGGACACTTTAAGGCCCAGGAGGAACTCACGACGGTGGTTCTCAAACTGTTTGGTTTCAGGACTCCCCAGATTATTGAGAATCCTCTATTTAGATGTGTCACATCCATCAATATTTATCATCTTTGAACTTAAAACTAAAAAAAATTAATTTAAAATGAACAACAGTAAACTCATACATGTTAACATAAATAGCACATTTTATGGGAAATAACTATGGCAAGATAAAAAGAAATTCAGTGAAAAAAGTAGCATTGTTGTGCATTTTTGCAAATTTCTGTTACATCTGTCTTAGTGAAAGAGCAAAACTCTCACGTCTGCTTCTGACATGTTACAACTGGTGCATATGAAGGAAATCTGGCCTCATACAGATATGCAGTTGAAAAGGGGAAGAAAATGTAAATAGACTTTTCATAGCATTGATTCATACCATTTTTCTTTGCTAAGACACCCAAACTCGACCAGTGGTTGTTTCTTATAGATTAAATGCAGTGTAGAATGTGAAATCACATCAGTGAATTTTTCATACTTGATTTCATTAAACCCCACAGGGACTCTCTTATACTTTTGATGGGACTTTTGCCCATTCATAGTTTTGTGCATTGGTAATTGGGAAAATATTGAGGTTCTGAGGCCTTTTGAAATTCCAGATAATGCTGTGTTTCAGTACACAGTACCCAAAAGTCACCACCCATCTCATTAGAAGAAGTTTTTAAGTATTGGGAAGCTGTTACGTAGTACTTGTTGCCAATCATAATATTTGAAACAAAAATGTTTGGAAAAATCTATATCTACCACTGTGAGCTTAACAGCTCCCCAATACTTAAAAGACAGTTTCTAATGAGAAAACATCTGCCAGATATTCAAGCCACCAAAACCATAGTTTGCCCATCATTATTTCTTTCTAGTAAGAGTGACCTTCCATGACAGAAAGCAGCTAATACAACTCAGAGCTGAAACAGTCACACAAGTGCTTTTGTTCTGGTTTGTGTGTGTGTGTGTGTGTGTGTATGTGTTTTGGTGGGGGGAGGTAATTAGGTTTCTTTCTTTATTTTAATGGAGGTACCAGCGATTGAACCCAGGGACCTCATGCATGCTAAGCACTCACTCTACCACTGAGCTACACCCTCCCCCCTTTACACACGCTTTTTTCAGTCAACTATAGTACCTCGGAGTGGAACAGAAATGCTTCCCATTTCATCACACAGAGTGTTAGAAGATTTGGCCTCGGTGGTAGAGCTATAATAAAATTAATTTTTCTGTTTCCTTGTGTCAGTTTTCAATTGCTATGTAACATTATCACAAACGTAGTGAGTGAAGACAACATACATTTGTTACCTCCCAGTCTCCTTTGGTGAGGAGTTGAGGAACAGCTAAGCTTAGTTTTCTCTTCAGGGCCGCATCCAGCTGCAGTCAAGGTGTCACCCAGGTCCGGAGTCTCATCTGAGGTTGGGTTGTCCTCCAGGCTCATGCGGTGGTTGGCAGAATACCATCTCCTTGCAGTTGGAGAACTAATGGCTTCTTGCTTCTTTAAGGCCAGCAGGAGAAAAACAGAAGTGGAGGGGAGGGGGAGAAGAAGGTTAACTGTTTTTTCTAGAGTTTGAGCTCAGGAAGGCCTCAACCCTTGATTAAATTCAGGGCCACCCAGGAAAATCTCCCTTGTGATTAATGCCAAGTCAAACTTGGCATTACATCTGCAAAGCCCCTTCCCCTTGGCATATAGTGTGACTTACTCACAGGGTGATAGCCATCCTCTTCATGGTCCCACTCACACTCAAAGTGATGGGATGTTAGAGTGTGTACGCTGGTGGACGGGAATCTTGGGAGCCCCTTGAGAGTTTTGCCTACTGCATCCATCAAGGACACTCCTAAGCGGCAGTCGTTTTCTGGGGATGTTGGACAACATTAACAAATCTCTTGTCACTGAGAAATGTTTTTTGGTACTGAGATGTGTGTTTTGTTTTCTCCAGGTTTTTCAGACAAGGACCTTGAAGACATATTAGGGGGTGGTGAATACAAACCTGACAAGGGTAAAGGTAGGAGCACTGATTTGTTCAAACACCTTTTTCTTGTTAAAGACATGATTACACAGCTCCCAGGTTGATTGAGCTGTTCTTACTCAGCCTCTGGGAAATAAAAGATAGTTCCTAGACACCCCTGCTTGCACTTTGGGGCTCACTTGGAATGATGTGGTCTGTGCAGCTTAAGCAGGGGGGTTTATAAGCCAACGTGGAAAAGCCACCCATTTCCCTTAATGTTCCCTAAGCCAGGGTTGGGGAATGTGTCCATACAAGGAGAGGCTGGTGAGGCAGTCCCAGTTACAGTAACTGAAGGTCAGGAGACTCATTGGGAACAGCCTACCCAACCTGGGAAGCCTGTTGCTCTCAGAATAGGGGGAGCAAAATTCATCAGGACAAGAATTATTTTAAGAGATCCATAGCAAGTCAGATATCTTTAAAAATATCATTTTATTTTGAAGTTTGTTAAAAAAAATTGTTCAGGAGAATTCCTGTGTGCCCTTCATCCAGCTTCCCCTGATGTCTTAACATAACTATAGTTACATTGTGAAAACCAGGAAACTGACACTGGTACATTATTGTTACTAATTAATGTGCAGACCTTATGCAGATTTCATCAGATGTTGTGTATACTTTGTGTGTGTGTGTGTGTGTGTGTGTGTGTGTATACACATGCACACATGGGTTGATGAAATTTTATCACATGTGTAGATTTGAGTAACCACAACCCCATTTGGGATGCAGAATGCACAACAGTCCCATCACCACAGAGAAACACCCTCATGTTAACCCTTCATAGTCACCCCCTCCCCCGAGGCCAGATAGTCTTAGTACCCCCCAAACAACCAAAGATTTAAATCTATTTTATTTTCATATGTTCTCAAGATCTGATCCTGGTATGGAGACGACATTAGCCAGACTTGATATGGCAAAATGAGCTAGGGTTGTAATTTGTGATCGCTACTTATGGTTGCAACCTGTTCTGATGGTATGTTGTGATTATAACTTAGAGTTCCAGTAATAAGTTTTTATAGGTAAATATTGTGATGATAACCTGTTGTGATGCTGAGTTGTGAGGGTAGCATTTTGTGGCAATACCCTATTGTGGTTATGCCTTGTGGTTGTGAGTGTAACAATTTAGGAGTGTAACATGTCATGGGTGTATCTGGTGGAACCCTGCTACACTCCCCACATTCTAGACTGTGGCACTAGTGTTTGCTCCTTTCTTGTATGAACTGTGTGCCTTTCTCATGGAAACAGTGTTGTCTCCTGATTAAAGGATCCTGTAGTCAAATTTGTCCTTCACAACACCTTTCCAAACTGTCATTTTGAGTAAAAAGCTCTAAAAACCTCTAACTGAAACTCACAGGTGTCAGGAGAACATGGAACATTTAAAGGGCAAACCCAGCAAATTAGCCAATTACTCCAGGATGACAAATTGTATCTCCAGATGGTGAGATGAGAGCGGTAGTAGGGTGTGTAAGCACGCACACGAGTGAACATCTCAGTGACATGTCGAGGGGTTTCCTTATTAAAAGTACCTGTTTTAACAAGGAAGGAGTGTTAGGAAATTCTTTAATTAGGCTCATATTTGAACTTCTTTTGTAAGGAATAATCAATTGTTACCTTAAGTTATACCGTCTGTCATGACAAGTGTCAGGAAAAGAAAATAGAGGCTCGGCCAAAAATACAAGTAGGGCTATACTTCAGTTAAAAAAAAAACTGAAACATGGTTAGGATAAGCACGTGATGAAATTCTCAGACACTGTCCTCTATGCAAACATGCTAATGCCATGTATGAAGTTAAAACATCACCTTTAAATGAATGATGATCTTTAGCATAAAAACCATCCTAATTAATGCATTGGCTAATCTTGGGTGTTAGGCACATAGACTCAGTTCTAGTTTTGGAGTCTATTTCTGAAATAATATGTTATCTATTGTATATTTTTTCCAAGAAAACATTTCTAATGGTGCCGTAGGTGCCCCATGTTTTGTCTATAGGTAGCAGCGACAATCTCTCATCAACAGGTCCAATCAGCCCCAGTCCCTTCAGCCTCCTCCATTCCCTTCAGCCTCCTCCATTCCCTTCAGCCTCCTCCATTCCCTAGCATTTTCACTGACTGAGAAGCTTGAGGCCAGTCAGTTTCACTTCCTCATTGTCTCCTGTGCAGTCTACATCCTGGTGTGTACGCAAGGCTCTCCTCGCATTCCCCTAGAGTTGCTCTTTGGTTCCCAGTGACTTCTTGGTAATCACAGCCCTCTGTCTTGTGTGAGCTCTGCAGCATTTTACTTTGATGATCACTCTTGCCTGCTGGGTCAGTTTCCTTGGGTGTCCGATTCAGTATGTCATTCTCCTCCCCCACTGGAATGGAAGGGTGTTAGAAACTAAGATCTCAGCGTTGAGTATATTCATTAGTGGGATGTCGCTACTTCTATACCCTTGAAATGGGAAGAAGTAGGAAATGGGAAGTATATGGATGCCTTTTAGACCATGTATCCATATGGATCTATAATTATTTCTGTATCTATCCATCAGCAGCCATATTAACCTAAACATGAGTTCATACTTCTATCTTTTGGCAGTAGATTACAGTTGGAGACATATTTTAGTATTTTTTTCTTGCTCATCTGTAATTTCCCCCTCTAAGAATGAGACACCTACCATCCATCAACTGTTTGCTTACTTGCTCAACTCTGGTACCATGCGTGTATAACACAATCAGAACCGTTAACCCATAACCCTGCGAGAAACAATTTTACCAATTACATTCCAGTGTTTTTCTTCTTTTGTTTTTACCTTACAGTTTTAGTCAAAGTACCATTTTTTGTGTGTATGATGAGAACTGTTAGGATTTACTCTGTTTAAGATTTTCATATATAACGTACAGCAGTGTAATGATATTTATCATGTTGCAAAGTACCATTTTTTAAGGTTATTTGGGTAGCTCCTTCATTTGCCCTCCATTCAGTGCAGTTACAACATACATTTATATTGCAGATAGTCATTTGTCACAATCTGCATTTCATCCTGGGATCCCCCACCAACCTAGTTGATGTTTTGTTTTGTTCTTTTGCTTGCATACGTTAAAGATCACTCTTTGTGATATACAGTTGTTTGGGGTTTTACAGACGTATATATAGTCATGTGTCCTCCACCTTAAGTACCATACAGAACAGTTCTGTCACCAAAAAGTTCTTCTATACACCCCTTTGGTACTCAGCCACTCTCTTTCCTCAACTGTAATCATTCTCCATTAGTGCAAACACTAATCAGGGTTTTTTTTGGTAGGAGGAGGTGATTAGGTTTATTCATTTATTTATTCATTTTCAGTAGAGGTACTGGGTATTGAACCCAGGACCTCATACACGTTAAGCATGTCCTCTACCACTAAGCTATTCCCTCCCCCACTAATCTGTTTATTATCTCTATAGTTTTACCTTTTCTAGAATGTCACATAGTTGGAATCATACAGTATGTAGCCTTTCCAGACTGGCTTCTTTCACTTAGCAATATGCATCAAGGGTTCCTACATGTCTTTTCATGTATACCTCTTTAGAATCGTAAATACTATTCTGTTGCCTGGATATACCACTGTTTGTCCATTCACCTGGTGAAGGACATCTTGGTTATATTCAGTTTTTTGGTGATTATGAATAAAGCTGCTATAAACACTTACATTCAGGGTTTTATGCAGACATAAGTTTTCAGTCCACATGGGTACATACCTAGGTATATGATTGTTGGGTCATATAGTAAATCTATCTTTAACTTTACAATAAACTTCCCAGCTGTCTTGTACAATGGCTGTACCATTATACTTTCCCATGAGCAATGAATGAGAGTTCCTGCTGCTCCATATCCTCATCAGCAATTGACAATGTCATGTTTCTTTAAAAAAAATTTAGACATTCTAATAGTTGTATAGGGGTATCTAATTGTTTTTTCATTTGTATTTCCCTAATGGGAAGTGATGTTGAGCATCTCTTTATTTTACATTGTTCTTTAAAGTCTGTTCAGAGTTTTTGCACATATCAAAAATTAAGTTTGCTTTTATCAGCTGTTTTTTAACCTAGATGCAAGTCCTTTATCGGGTATATGATTTTGAAAATATTTTCTCCCAGTCTGCAGCTTGTCTTTTCCCTTTCTTAATAGTATTGTTTATCCAGTAAAAATATTTGTTTTTCATAAAGTTTGATTTATCAAATTTTTTTCTTTTATGGATCATGCTTCGGTGTTTAAGAGCAACCAAGTTCATGATTTTTTCTTATGTCCTCTTCTAAGAGTTGTATAGTTTTAGCTTTTACATTTAGGCCTTTGTTCCGTCTTTTAGTTAATCCGTATATGGTATGAAATAAGGGTCTGACTTTATTCTTTTTGCATGTGGATATCCACTTGTCCTGGTGCCACTTGTTGACAAGATTATCCTTTCCCCACTGAAATGTCTTCACTCCTTTGGTGACAATCAATTGACCATAAATGTAAGAGTTTGTTTCTAGACTCTCAATTCTGCTCCTTTGATGTCCGTGGCTGGCCTTCAGCCAATACCAGCCTGTCTCTGCTGGGCATGTGCTCAGCTTTGGGGCATCCAAGGCTTATGTAGAGAGTGTATCAAGCCCCCTGTGGTTGTGTCACCTCTCTGTTAAATCCCTGGCTAGTTGACTGGTTGGCTTGCTCAGCCTAAAGAAACTGCTGGTTCTCCCTGTTCACTTGCCACTGAGATTGCTGCCACAATGCTCCAAGTCACGCGGGTCCCGTTTGGCAGCTGCAATGCAATTGCTGGTTTTCATGGCCTGTCCACCTCTCCCCAGTTGATCAAGCTGCTGAAAGACCTGGAGGAAGGGGAAATATGAGTAGGAGTCCAGCTGTTCTCACTGAAACTAAATGTATTTCCTGAAGTAGCTGTCTGGGGTTGTCCAGGGTTATAGTTGCTTTTTGAGAAGAGTATTGATTGACCTCCTCAGTCCCTCTTGCCAGAAGTCCTCTCCCCTAGTATCTTTTGAATCTGGAATATTCTTTCTCTTTGCCTCCCTCAAGCCCAGGCCCATATCACCTCCCCTTGGGGCCATTACCTTAATCTCTTAACTGACCTCCTGGCTCCAGTTTGTCCTCCATGCAGCTGCCAGAGAGAACCATCAGGAACACGATCTTGTCAGTCCTCTGTTTAAAACTACTGTGTAATAGTGAAAAGACAAACAGCCCAATTTAAAAACGAGCACAAGAGACACTTCAAAAAGGAAGTTCTGTGAAGGTGCTCAAAATCATTATTTGGGAAATGCAAATTAAAATCATGATGAGCTGTCACAGCACAGCCACCAGAAAGGCTTGAAGCAGAAAGACTGACAATACCAAATGTTAGCGTGGTAGCGGAGCAACTGGAACTCCCAGACGTTGTTGGTGGGAATGTCAAGTTTCTTATAAAGCTGAACATAGGCCTCCCCTGTAACTCAAGAGTTTCACTCCTTTTTAAGATAAATGAGAGTTTATGTTCAAAAGAGCCTTATAGCAGAATGTTCGTCACAGCTTTATTTATGATAGCAGGACAGTAACAAAAGAAACTGTAAACAGCCAGATTATCAACAGGAGAATGGATAGACAAATTGTGACCCATATTCATACAATGGAATGAATTACTGATACACATAAGAACAAGGATAAATGTCATAGATATGGTGCTGAGTGAAAGAAGCCAATGAAAAAAGAGTACATACTATATGAGCCCCATCACATGAAATTGTAATAGTCGGAAAACTGATGTCTAATGTTATAAATAAGATCCACAGCTGCCAGGGATGGGGGTGTGGACAGGGATTAATTGGGCAGGGACAGGAGAGAAGTTTCTGGGGTGTTGGTAACATTCTGTATCTTGGCGTGGGTATGGGTTCCACAGGTGTACGTGTCTGCCAAAACTTACAAAATGGCACATGTGAGATGTGTATTTTATTATATGTAAATTGTACCTTAAAAAAGGAATCACTTGCAACTGTGGAACTTTAGGTTATAATGTGTTTTGAGAGGACCTGTACTGATGTCTGAGACGTACTGTGAAATGCATCATCAAAGTAAGATCGGAGGGACAGATGAACATGTGATAAAGCAAAGAATGTAAAATGTTCATTTACAGAATCCAGATGATGGGTATGTACGTGTTCACCGTACAATGTTTTCAACTTTTTTGAACGTTTGAAGTTGGTTTTGTGTTGGGAAAAACTTTTTAAAGGAGATAAAAACAACAAAGAGTATCTTTAATGCCCCCCCCCCACTGCCTACAAGATAAGTTCAAGCCCCTCATGCTGCTGGCATAGCTTTCTGCCCTAGACCACAGGTTCCTTTCATCTCCAGCCATGCAGACAAGCTGGTCTCTGCCGATCTTTGTGCCTTCACGTGCTGTTCCCCTGCCTAAAATGCCTTTCTTCCACTGGGTGAATTCCTACTCATCCTTCAGTAAGTGTGAAGCTACTGATCCATTAGGAGAGACCTCAAAGATTACCTGCTCTCTGGAGCCTCCTCCCCTCTGTGGTCCTGGGGCCCGGCACCCATCTCTTGCCTGTGGGTCCTCCTAGAGCGTCCATCATCCAGACGGCACAGCGTGCGCCCATCAGCTGGCGTCACAGATAGCTGCTTTCACTCCTGCTGGACTGGGCTTCCTGAAGGCAGCCACCTTTTCCCTTGTGCATCCCTGGCGCCCCCCAATAAAAGTGTGCTGAGGTGAGGGGGTCTAGGCTATCGACACTCTGGGCCACATTAGTGTTGGGATCAGGGCATGAAGTGCTTTCTCCTGTACCCTGAAGAGGGTGATGAGGGAGCCCACGCCCCCCCCATGTAACTGGCTGGAGAAGTGGGCACTCTTATGGGAGGTGAACTCTGTAACTCTGATCTGTAAACTCAGCTTTCCCCCAGGGGATTTTGGAAGCTAGGGGAGAGAAGTCCACAGGAGCCCATTCATAAAGCAAATGCCTTATCTGACCATCCTCTGACTCCTGGCGTTTGTCCTCGGTGGGCGAAGAACCTGCAGGGGAGGAGGGATGTCATGAGCACCCCCAATCACTGTTACTGCTGTGTCAGTCAGCAGAACTCTTGATAAGCTGAGCCAAGGGATTAAATGGGGATGAGAGAGGGCTGGGCTTGGGGGAGGGAGAGGGAGTGGCTCAGGGAGAGCCTCAGGGGCCAGTCCCTTTGCTGCTGTTCTCCCTTCTCCATCCTCAGGGAGAGCCCTCCTCCTGCCCGCATTCCAGGACAGCAGCCATTCATTGCTCCAGCTGGATGTTTTACCCATTGCTTGTTCTCTCTGAACCTCCCCTGAGCTTCTGGGTCTGCTCACTAGCACTTGGGTGACCAGCTCGTTCAAGGTTCAAGTGGCAGTCCCAGAGCCTTGGGTGGTAGAGGGCAGGTGTCTGCAGGGAGGGCCTTATCTTCTGCATCAAGTGCAAGCCCTCCCTGCATCTCCGAGAACACCACGAAGAAAGGGGCCCTGCTGGAACTTGTCCTGGGAGGTCTAGAGACGATGCTCACTTTGCAGCCCTGGGCGCTTCACTGTGGGGATGTAGGAACACGTCACCTTGAGTTCCCAGGGTTAAATGAGAAGCTGTTATTGGCTCAGTTCAGTTAGTTGGCTGTAGCTTCAAGTGCTGTCTCCCTCCACACGCAGCCTTGTGGTCCCCAGGATGAAGTGCGGGAGCCTTGATCTTTGATTTCCTTCAGGGCTTTGCAGACAGCTTCCTCTGCATCCCTGCCTTGCACTCCTGGTGTCTGTCCTCAGACTGCTTCCTGACTTTGAATTTTCAGTTGTTTGTTTCTTCTGTAGTACCGCACGTGGGGAGCCTGGCTGAGGCCTCTGTGCTTGCTCCCTGCCCGGAACCTCCACCTTCTAGAATCTTCCAGGGCCCCAGGGTTCACTAATGAGTTTTTTTATTGTGACAAGACAGACATAATGTTTACCATTTTAACCATCCTAAGGGTACCGTTCAGTGGCATGAGGGACATTCACAGTACTGTACAATTGTCACCATCATCCATCTTCACAACCTTCTCAAGTGGAAACTCTGTCCCCACTAAGCAGCTAGGCCCCATTCTCCTGTCCCCATAGTCCCTAATAACTACTATGCTACCTTCTGTCTCCGTGAAGTTGACAACTTTAGGTGCCTCATTAGGTGGAATCATCCAGTATTTGCCTTTTTGTGTCTGGCTCATTTACTTAACAGGTTTTCAGGGTTCAGGACTTCATTTCTTCTTATGGCTGAGTAATATTCCATCATAGAGGTACACCATGTTTGGTTCATCTGCTCTCCCTACTGGGCCTTTAGAGAAATCATTCCTCTTCCATTTTTACTGTATTTACAATCACACTCTCGAAGTATCTGGGATGTCTCATGGTCCCTTACAAGCCATTAAGTGAATCTCAGGCAACAGGGAATTGGGCCTCAGTGGGAACATAGTCATGGCAGAAGAGCTTAAGTGGAAGGGCTTACCCTAAAAATAGTGGCTAAAACCCATCAGACCTCCACTGACTAGTCGGTGACCACCACATCCCTGGGGTGGCCTGCCCCGCTGTGGCACAGTGAGCCAAGTGAGGAACCTTCTGTCGGGAACTGAAAAGTTCGGGATCTGCCCCCAGACGGTGCTGGGTCCCTGCGGACAGCCCTTTCTCCATCTCTCCTCTACAGCTCTCTCTGACTTCTTTGGACCCATTTCTTTTTTTTCCTTCAGCTTTTATAACATGAAGAAATAAGATGTTTCAGATGTGAGGAATGGCTGTCTGGTTCTGGTGTTCTAGAATGGGAAGAGACCCACTTGCTCCCTCAGAGCCCCTGGCCCTGCCCCACACATGAAGGTACACACACACACACACACACACACACAAGTGTGGCGTGAACGCGGGGCTGTTCTCCGAGATAACGTCGTTGGTGTCTTGGGAGCTTGCCATAGGTGGGCAGGTGTAGGGCTCTGTGTCAGATTGGGGCAGGGCACCTGTCATGTTATCTATAAATCATTTTTTTGGTGAGGGAGGTAGTTAGGTTTTAATTAATTATTTTAACAGAGGTACCGGGGATTGAACCCATGACCTTGTACATGCTAAACACCCGCCCTACCACTGAGCTCTACCCTCCCCCATCACGTTAGCTAGAGGGCGAGGTGAGCATGCTCTTCCCCAAGGAGGGAGATGGAGGGGACCCAGGCCTTGGAGACGTTCTGCGGCCTTGGAGAAGGCCGTCCCCAGTGCTTAGCCTTGGCAGCCATGTTCGGGCTGATTGCTTCAGTTCAGTCTGACTTTGTAACCATGAGTCATTTGAAGCAAGTGTTTTTCCCTCTGTTTATTATTTTTTCAATTTTGAAAAAAATTTTACTTTGCATTTCTGCTGCCGTATTTTAAAAATGTAGTAAATATTTTGCCCTTTTGTGTCTGGCTCTTTTACTGAGTGTAAATAAATTAAATACATTTAAAAATAAATTAAAATAAATTTATTTTCTAAATTAAAATACCTTTTAAAAAAACCCAGAAGCCCTGGGGGAGGGCATACCTCAGTGGTAGAGTGCATGCCTAGCATGCACAAGGTCCTCGGTTCAATCCCCAGTGCCGCCATGAAAAATAAATAAATAAATAAACCTAATTACCTCCCCCCTAAAACAAACAAAAAAAACCCCCTAAAATCCAGAAGCCCTAGCTGTGGCTGCTGGAAGTCGGGAACACTTACAGAAGTCCTTAAAGCCTTGCACGGCCCCTGCCAGCAGTTCTAGATGGTACCTCCCCACTGGTACCCGTGCCCGTGGCAAATCAGAGGTGCCAGGTGCTCGCCGCGAGCCTGGGGCCGTGCTGTTGTCAGTGAAGGACCAGTCCGTGCATTGCATCCCTGCCTCCCGGGCGCGTGGCCGTGGAGGACTCCAGGGTGACATGTCTGTCTGTCTGTGTGTGTTGCTGCCTTTTGTATTTGAGGAGGCGGAGGTTGTACCATTTCTGTTGACAGCAGGGCTTATTTGCGACTTCCTCCCTGAGGCAGTGCCTACCGTTTACAGTGTTCTGCAGCTACAGTGGGCACTGTCGCTATAGGAGGAGCCCGTACAGTCGAGGTGGGCACATAGCTGTGGCGCCCCGTAGAGCTGCGGAGCTTGCTCTAGCTGCCGACTCACTCTCGCCGTCTGTGTGCGCAGGTTTCTGTGCTCAAAGCCAACTGCAGTCTGAGATACGCTGTACCGGGGAGTTTCTAATATGGTAGAAGGCGACTGTAAACTCATATGTAATCATGATCTATAATTGTGAACTCAGAACGCAGGTAGGGGTACAAAACGCATTGTCCTTGATAATGAAGATCCTGTGAACTAGCCTCTTTGAACCGTTTCTCCAGTTGTGGGAAAGTAGACGGGGCTAGATTGGCATGAGGCTGGCATATTTGAAACATATTTTATAAATTACATGAAAAATGCGTGTTTATTGTTTCACCATCTAGGAATAATCAGCAGTAACCAGTAATACTTCAGAGTATCTGCTTGCAATACATTTTCTGTGCATACAGTATGCATTTGTAAACGTTTGTGTTTATTTTTATAAAAATAGGATCATGCTACCTTTTTTTAATGAGTTCTTTTTCTTTTTTCTACTTTCACCCCTTGACGGAGGCACTGCGGACAGAGCCCAGGACCTCGTGCTCACCAGGCACGCGCTCTGCCACTGAGCTGCACCCCCAGCCCTGATACGCTACCTTTCTGAAGCCAGGATATTTACTGAGTGATACCCTGAGTGTCTTTTTGTGTCAACCACTGCGTAATCTCAGGCTTTACTGTAACTTATTTAAGCAGGACCTAGTTTTATGCAGAGAAGTTTTTTCCTCCAGCTTTTTACTACTGTACACAGTGCTGTGATGAATGTCCTCATCGCCAAATGTACATTGTCGGTCAGATAAATTCCTAGAAGTTGTATGGTGGGGTCACAGGAAGTGCAGATTTTCTACGATGCAGCTCTTCGTGGACTGCCAGATGGTATCCCATTACCTCTCGGCCGCCTTCCGTTTCCACCACTAGGAAGCGAGCAGGTGCCCGTTGGCTGAGATACCCCCTTCGCTGGGTAGGTGAGTTTTGTTATCTTTGCACACTCGAGCAGCACAAAATGCTATCCTGTTGAACTTTTCCATTTCTTTGAACCCCAGAGGTGAAACACCTTTCACCTGGACGTCTCATTGAGACACTCTTAATGTGCTGTGGGAGTTGCCTTTCCGTGCCTGTTTCCCGGTTTCCCCCAGCGTCGGCGCCTATCCTCATTTACGTGGAAGGGCTCCTGTTACATTAGGGGTTAGTAAGCCCTTTTCAGACATTCCAGAAACACTTTCTTTTACGCACTCGTCAGCTGCTGAACCTGTGTGTTACCTCCACATTCGGGCTTTTATGACTCACGCTGCAGCGAAGTCAGTGTACCAGTTTGTGCCGGTTTGTGTGTGGCCCTGTGTTGTCGGTTGTCTTGGGGATGGAATCTGGACGTGGAATTGTTCAGCCATATGGTAACTCAGTGTGTTCGCCTTTGGGAGGATCCATTAACCTGTACCATTTTCCATTCGCATCAGCCACGTCTGAAAGATCGAATTTCTCCACACCCTCAGTGGCACTTACTTTCCTCTTTTGGACCCTGGCCTTCCTTGTGCGTGTGCAGGGCTATCTCATTGTCGGTTCCATCTGCAGTTCCCTGACGCCTCATGATGCTGAGGGTCTTTTCATGTACTTATTAGCCATTTGTCTGTCTCAGGCTCGAGATGTCTTCCCATCCTTTGCCCACTTAAAAATTGAATTAGTTGCCTTTTCTCAAACCATCTTTTTCAAAAAAATTTTTTGTATTTTCTTACTTTGGGGGGGGAGGAAGGTACTTAGGTTTACTTACTTATTTATTTTTAGACAAGGCACTGGGGACTGAACCCAGGACCCTGCGCATGCTAAGCGTGCGCTCTGCCACTTGAGCCACAGCCTCCGCCCTGAATTGCTTGCCTTCTGATTGAGTGGTAGCAGTTCTTGGTTCTCAGCACTGGCCCCTTATCAGACACAGGATTTACAGGTGTTTCTCTCGTTCTAGGGGGTTTCTTCCCACTTTCTTGATTATGTCCTTTGAAGCAAAAAGGTTTTCTTTTCATCTTTTCATTTTTCAGGTTTACTGAGGTATAATTGACAAAAGTTTACAAATGGAAGGTGCACAAGACGACGGTTCAGTGTCGGTGCGCATTGCGAAATGACCGCCACAGCCAAGCTAACGAGCGTTCATTACCTCACTTAGTTAGCTTTCTTTTTTCACAAAGGTTTTTAATTTTTACATTGTCCAGTGGATCCATTTTTTCCCTTTCGTTTCTTGTGCTTTTAGTACTGAAGTTTTTGCTTGTGATATGATCTTTTCCATTTCAAGCTTCTGGCTTTAGGGTCAGATTTAGAAAGCCGTTCCTTCCCTTAGGAAAATATAAATGTGGTCCTACATTTCCTTGTAGTGCTTTTATGACTTCATCCACTTTACATTGATATCGAACTTCCCTCCATGGGTGGTATTGGTCTGGACAAGTATACGCTATGCCAGAGGGACATCAGTTGTCCCGGTACCTTCTTTGCCTGGCAGGCATTTTGTAAAGGAACTGGATTCAACCTGTGCTCAGAGGAAGTGACTGGAGTTCAGTAGCCACACAGGGATCAAGTCCATGACATTGGCTTGGCTGACTTCCCTTCAGGTTCATGCAACCAGAAGGGATGCAAGGCTCTAGAATGACTGGGCTTTTCTTTTCTAATTGTTCCTTAGCCTCACAGGTTGTTCAGCTCACGTGCCCATGTGAACAGTGAGTCACACACAGGATGTGATCACATTTTTGTTGTAGGGAATAACATGTTTGTCATCTTCTTAGGATAATGCTTTCATACAATGACAGATGGTGAGATAGTCAGGAATTCCTCGAGACAGAAGCATCAAACTTTTCAGTCTTTCGGACAGCCGAGGGGAGCCAGACCCTCTCTCCGTGTGCCCCTGGAGCCGCGGTAGACGAGGAGTCGTCGTATTCACATTTCATGGAACACCTTTGTAGCTCATGCTCATCCTGATTGAGAGGTTCAAGTTGTTGTGAATCCCCATGATCAAGTATTAATAAGGAGAGACTTGAGGACACTCAGCTTCATTCCACCTCGAGGTGAAAGAAAGTATGGGTTGAGTTGCTCAGACCTATCTGGAAATCTAGCGACGTGAACACGTCAGCAGACGATGCTGGTGAGGGGGCTCACCGCTACCCTTGGCAACGGCCATCCCCGGCAGAGCGGAAGGGCCCAGTGCTGGGCTGGTGCAGCAGGACGCCATGTCCTCAGAGGTGACCTTGCTGCCGACATGTTAACGCACTGGTGACTCACGTCCTCCTTTCTGCTCTGCTTTCTCTAGCAGTGGTGATTGTGTTTTTGAAAATGCCAGTGTTCCTTGTTTTATAAATAACCATTCATTTCCAATCAGGGCTGTCTATAAAATGCATTTAACTCAAGGATTCAGCCCCAGGTGGGAACATAGCAAACCTCATTTTCTCCCCCAAGACTCTTTTCTTTTTAAAATAGACTTTATTTTTTAGAGCAATTTTAGGTTTGCAGCAAAATTGAGCACATCATAAGAGAGTTCTCATATACCCCCTGCGCCCACACATCCACAGCCTCTCCCTGTTAGCAGCAGCCCCTACATCTCCACCAGACTCTTTGATTGTGAAGGAGATGTCAGAGGTCATTGCCTCCCGCATCCGAGAGCGGCTTCTCCGAAGATCCCTGGGCTCTGGGAACAGAGTCTCTCTCCATTAATGAACATTATGTCCTGAGAAGAAGGGAGTGTTCCAGGCTAATTAATGTCCTTAAACGGCACCAGTAGCTTGTCATGGAGCTGCTGTCTGGGCAGCGTGTGTGTGTGAGAGTGTGTTTAGTTCTATGAAATTTTACCACGTGTGTAGGTTCATGTGACCACTACCACTGTCAAGAAAAAAACCCCAGTTCTATCACCATAAAGATCCTTCCTGTTTTCCCTTTTTAATCACAGACAAATTCCCCTCCTTCACACTCCCTAACCCCTGTCAACCGCTAATCTGTTCTCCATCTCTGATATTTCAGGCCCTTTTGAATTTCAAAAGAACTAGATAAGAGATTGTCAGCCTGCATTGGTTTATGTTCCAAGAACAACTCAAACTAGACGCCAAGCTGGAAGTGGAAGGCCTTAGCAAATACTTGATGATCACTTAATCCTGTAGCGTCTCGGAAGGGCACTATCTGTGTACCAGAGTGACATGAACAGAAGCATCTGGATTTGCAGAAAAGCACGTGAAGGGCCAGGCACAGGACTAAAGGCAATTGAAATATGAACTGTAAATCTCTACGGGTGGTGGGATGATGAACTATTTTTATGCTAGTCTTTCATCCTTTTTATTAAATGAAGCCTTATATAACCACGTTTCTGTCATCAGATAAACAATACACTTCTTACAGGAGGCAGTAGATACATGGGACACACAGCGTTATCACTCTGAGTCGGCTGGCCTGGGGGCTGGGCTCAGCTCCGCCACCTGCCGGCCAGTCCCTCACCTGCACGCCTAGATGGGGGATGCTTTGCACCTGCCCCAGGGGATTGCGGAGATTCGACGGAGGGCCACGCGTGAAAACCAAGGATATAACACATTCTCGGTGCAGAGCCACTGTCCTTTCAGGAATAAAAAGTTCCACCTGGCAGCCAGGGTTTGGTGGGTGACGGGCGTAAGGAAGCAGGTCTTGCTACAGGCAGGGAGAGCCCGCAGGGGGCGTGCTGGCTGGAGCCTGTGGCAGAAGTGGAATCAGCGTCGGGAAGGAGCTGTCCGTCCTGACCCTGAGCTGGTGGTCACAGCGGAGACTCAGTGCTTTTGTCCTTTCTGCAGGTGATGGCCGGTATGACAGCGATGACAGCTCTGATTCCGGTGAGTTTGAGTCCCGAGGGTTCTGCTGGAAACCACTAGGGGACAGTGCCAGCCTTCCCAACCCTTCCCTGTGTGTTTCTGGTAGAGAACCGTGAGGCCAACAGCAGACAAATGCTGCCACTTGAAGGAATTAAGCGTGAATCTCTGGATCCCGGGGAGGTGGCCTCACAGGAAGCCCACTGGCCTGTTTGGGTCCCACATAGGGAGGGGCTGCACCCCTTCCACGGCCACCTTTCCAGGTATTCGAAATGGAAATGCTTATGGAAAATGAGAAGCACTTGGCAAATCCCAGAGAGCACCATGTCCTCTTACTACCTTAGATATAAGTGGCATCAGCCTCTTACATTGGTTTGGGGGTCACAGGTATTTGGACAAGTTCAGCTCGGTGGCTGGGGGAGAACCAGGTGTCTGAGCTGATCCTCGGGGTGCCATCAGCTTGACCTCACCTCTGCATTGCCCCCCCCCCCCGCTTCCGCCCAGGAAAGTCGGCTGAGACGGGCACCATTGCTGGCGTTGCCAGCGCTCTGGCCATGGCCCTGATCGGCGCCGTCTCCAGCTACATCTCGTACCAGCAGAAGAAGTTCTGCTTCAGCATTCAGCGTAAGTGGATCTGCCCTGCAGCTGCTTGTGGCCGTGCCCACGGTGGTTTCATCCCCTGACTCCTGGATGTGGACCAAGGGGCAAGGGCTTTAGACAGAAAGGGGCAGAACCCAAGCAGGTTAAGATTCAGGTCCCTTCCACAGCCTGCCCGAGCCCCCTCCCTGGCAGACTTGCCAGGATGAGGCGGAGGTGGAGCTGCACTTTTCAAAACCCTTGGGGACAGATGTGGGCAGAACTGAAGTGTCAACCAGCCTGGAAGAGAGGATGGGGCTGGACCCAATGACCTGGATCTTCCAAGGGTTCCAGCTTCCAGCAGCCCAGGTGACCTCTGGGCTTCTCCCTGGGTTTCCATGTGGCTTTGGATCTCGCCCAAGGGAACCCTCTCCTGCTACCAGTGTCCTGGGGAGTGGAAGGCAGGAAACTCCGGGATCTCTGAGACCCGGCAGGCAGCACTCTCATCCCCCTCAGATCCCAGGGAGTCACTGCCCGAGCCAGAGAACCTTAAAATATGTGGGATCATGAATTGTTTCAAATGAGCAGGAATGCCTCACCCCCCGCCCACTGCCTTTCCACGCTAGCTTTGTAACAGGTCGCTTTCACTGGATGCTGTAGTGGTGAGTCTATATGTGGTGTGTAAATTGAGTAATTACAGATGGAATCTGTCTTAGGAGTCTGTGGTGGACGCCCCGTGTCAGGGAAGCCCCATGGGGATGCTGTTGAGGGTGAACAAGGCCATACTCGGTGTTTTATAAGCACAGCACTGGTGTTGCTGTTTGTTGAGTGTCTTGAGTTGAAGACGGGCGGATTTTTTTAGTTCAGGTGAGAGAGCCTGACCTGGCCATAGTTTTCCTCTTTCCTGCACCTCAGTGCCATCCTCTGTGAGGCTTCCTGTGCCCTCACTGGTTCTGGCTTCTGCCCTTAATTCTAGCCCAGAGCTGAGCTTCCCAGGAAACTGATTTGGGTCCCAGAATGCTTTGCATGTGGCTACTGCTGAAGTCTCCAGCTAGTTTATCAGCAGGCCATCACGTTTGCTGGTTTTACTCTTGGACAGTATTTGTGACCAGGGCTGCCACGTGCAGCTCCTTAGGCTGTGCTCCAGGGATACCATTATACATCTCGGTGCACAACCTGCACAACTGTTCATGGCTGCCTGGCCTGAGGTCCTGTCCGCCCACTGTGCATCCAAAAGCTTGGCTGTCGAATGGTGCAGGCAGGCAGAGTCAGGAGTGCAGAGCTGCAGGCTGGATCGTCCTTAGAGCGCTCACTTGCCCCAGCTCAAAGCAAGGAAACCGAGTGGCTTAAGACAACAAATTTGTTCTCTCGCAGTTCTGGAGGCCTGGAAGTCCAAGAGCAGGGTGTTCGCAGCACTGCTTCCTTCTGGAGGCTCTAGGGGAGGATCCTTCCCGGCCCCCTTCAGCTTTTGCTGGCCCCAAGCATCCCTTGGATTATGGCCACATCACTCCAGTTTCTGCCTGTATCTTCACATGGCCTTTTCCTCTGTGTCACTTTCTGTCTCTTTTCAAAGGGCACCTGTCTTTGGATTTAGGGTCCACCCTAGTCTGGGATGATCTCGTCTTGAGATCCTTAACTTAGTCACATCTGCAAAGACCCTTTTCCCAAATAAGGTCACATCCACAGGTTCCAAAGATGAGGATGAGGACACATCCTTTGAGGGCTGCCATTCACCCCAGTTCAGCACTGATACCTGAACAGTGAGACAAGTGCAAGCCACGGTCGTCAAATCCCTGCCCGCTGCACCGCTGCCCAACACTGCCCAGCGCGGAATGCGCCGCCCCGCCCCGAGCGCCCCCACAGCCCTGGGCTGCAGCCGCGATGGGCACCGTCAGTTAATGGATGAGGAAGTCGAGGCAGAGGGGATTGTTGAAGGAACTGGCTCCACATGGGAAGCGATGAATCCAGGAAGGGTGCCAGGAAGTAGGAGTGGGGAGGGGAAAAGAGGTGGATTTCCAAGGGAAAGAAGGAGACGTCTGGGTCGGATCTGTTTGTCTCTGTGGCGGGGTGGGGGGGGGGCAGGAAGGTGAAATGAAAGTACATTATTTTCACACTTGTTTCCTAAAACAAACAGGTGTGAGGTTTTGCAAATTGGATTAGCAGGCCAAGCCCAATAAAGTATGAGAACATGAAGGCCTGGGTAGAAATTGTTGAGCAATTTAAATGCTGTTTGGGAGAGAGTAAACCAAAAAGGAGGGGCGTTGCCAACAGCTGGAAGGCTGGAGGGTGTGGAAGTGACCTCTCCCTCTGGGGGCGGCCTCAAGGTGAGGGTGTTGCTGGGCCGGCGGCGGTGGGGCTGCGGGCCGGGAGGGCCAGCGTGCTGGCAGGGCTGACGAGTGCTCCCACAGCCTCTCCCGGTCCTCCGCTCCATCCGAGGGTAGGCTTCCCAGGCCTTTCCCTTCGGTCTGTCAGTGATGTCACTGTCACTGCTGAACCCACACTGTCTTGAGTCCCTCACCAGAACACTCGGCAAGAACTGTCATCACCCCCAGTTCACTTAGATGGGAACCAAAGTGTGGCATATCCCCCACATTTGAAAAAGATCCCCCTTTCTTCTGTATCCTCCCCCTGTGCTACCAGCATTTTCTTCCAAATTTGTAAGTTGTGTCTGCTCCTGCGTCTGTGGCCTCTTCTCACCAATTCCGCCAGCCCTCCTGGGTCCTCCCAGCCCCTACCTCATGTCAGTGGGGTCCCCACTCCTGGGGGACGTGGGTAGCTCTGCTCTAGGGCCACGCTCTCCATCACCAGTGCCCTGATCCTGCCTGTCTAGGGCCAGGTCTTCTTGCCCCTCCGCCTAGACTGTTCCATCAGCCTCCTGCCTGCCTCAGTCTCCCCCATGGTTCTCCCTGCTCTGAGCAGCCAGAGGGGCCCACTTAAAATACACAGGGATGGCTCTGCGTGGCCCTCCCAGGCTCCCCACTGCTCTCCAGGTCGTGGTCTGGACCCTGAGCTTGATGTCCAAAGCCCTTCATGGTTTGGCTCCAACCATATCCCTTCTCCTCCCCACCTGTGGTCTCCTGGTCCCTGCCCATCCCCAGAAGCCTTTCTCCACAGCCACTCTCACTTCCTTGAGCATGCTCTGCTCTCCCCATCATCCTCTCTGCTGTCCTCTCCCCTCACCGAGCTGCCCTCATCCTTTGGGCCTGGGGCACCACCCTCCCAGCCTGGGGGCCGCCCGGTGCAGAGCCCATCTGGGGCCGATCGGGCTTGTTGGTTTCCGTGTCTGTGACTGCCACCCCGTCCCCTGTCTCTGGACTGTCAGCTCCTGGGGAACTGTGTGTCCTTCATCCACTGATGTGTCCCAGGCACCTAGGTCGGGCTGGAATCAGGAGGAGCACTGTGATGTTTGTGCGGTGGCTAAGCCCCAGAGAAGCTGGGAGTTGGGACTTCCCATCCTCACCCTTTCTGCCAAGCCACCCCCACGGGAAGTCAGGGAAGGTAGAGCAGAAACGGCTTCTGCACCCGGCACACAGGGAGGGCCTGGGGGACGGCACGTGGCTGCTGGGAGGGCTGACCCCGCCGTGGTGCTCAGGGGCTTCTGGTCTCTGCTGCCACCAAAGGGGTCCTGGCCTTGGGGACCGTCTGCTTCCCCTGTTTCTGCCCTCAGTGCCAAGGGTCAGCAGCATGTCGTGCGGAAAGCCCACGCGGTTTGCTGTTGGGGGCTGTGTTCTTGCTCCAGGCTCCTAAGCTTTGTGTCTTGCCTTCAGATGCAGCAGAAGGTCAAGGTAACGACGTGCTTTGACTTACTCATTTTCCTCTTCTGCTTTGGCCTCTACACTTCATTGTCCACCCCTCCTCTCCCCTCCGCTCTTGTTCCTTCTCGCCACTCTCCACCCCATCCCCTTCCCAGGCACTCACCAACTTGGCTGCGACCCCAACCATCTTTAGTTCTCCCTGACACGTGTGGGAGGCTGGGTGCAGCTGCGTTTCAGGGATGCTGGGGCAGGGGTGGAGATCCTGACCGGAACTCAGATGCCTGTTGGCGGTCATCCCTGAGGAGCAACCAGAGGGCGGCCCGCGGGCATTAGATAGTCCAGCACATGGCAGCTGGGCAGTGATCAGAAGGCTCAGGGCACATCTCCTGGTCCCTGCCCATCACCAGGGAGCATCTTCCACCAACTCCTTCGCCCATCCTGCCCTGCCAATGAGCAATACCTGCATTTTTCCTGGGCCCATCTGGTATCCATTTTGAGCCCTGCAAGCACCAGGGCAGGCAGGCGTCCTTTTCTGTGCAAGGAGCCTGAATGCGACCGGGGGTGGCAGGGTGACATATGCTGGTACCTGCTCCATCATTTGGCTTGTTAGAACCATGGCTCAATTCTCCCCGCCAAGGACCTGGGCTCTGACGGGGTTTCTAGTCTCTGGCTTCTCTGAGGATAAGATGTGGACTCGACTGTCCCTAAGCAGCAGCAGGGGCAGGGTCCACTCTGAGCTGTGAGCGCTGGCCTTGGTGTCCAGCATGGTACCAGTCAGGGGCCTGAGTGCTGGCAGATAGAGGATGCTTGTAAAGTCCCCGGTCCCTCTCACACGTTGGTGGGGAGAAAGCCCAAGTAACTAAGTGGACTAGAGCAGCTAGCAGCGGGCCCTGGGCCCTCCACACTGCGCAGGGACGGCGCCACCTCCCGTGCCTGGAGGGGCCGGCCGGCCTCTGTGCGGGGGGGGGGGGGGGGTCGCTGGCATCTCTGCAGGGAGCCCACCCAGCCGTCCGCCCCGCCTCCATCAGTCATTCACATGGTGCTTGGCCCCCTCTCCACCTCCCTGGCCCCTGGGCCATCACGTGGACCCATGGGTTGTGTTAAGCCCTGTCATCAGGTGTCCCCTCTGCTGGGCAAAGCTGCTGGGTGGCCCACAGTCTCCCACATGGTGGCACCCTCCCAATGGGGATGGGACGTCAGGGGCCTTTGCCTCCCAGCATTTCTGAGGACGATGATGAGAACTCCTGGGCCAGGCAGGCCATTCCCAGCCGCCCTTCACCCAGATGAGGGGATGAGGACATTTAGGGGGCCCAGGGTGCAGGGGTCTGAGGTCGTTAAGGGAGTTGGACTTTTTCAGCGTCATGGAGGCTTGGTCAGGAGTTCTCCATCATGCCCAGGGACCCTCTGGTTCTGTGTCAGCCACTAACTCCACCCTTTGCCTTCTGCAGAGGGTCTGAACGCGGACTATGTGAAGGGGGAGCACCTGGAAGCCGTCGTGTGTGAGGAGCCCCAAGGTGAGGACTGGCCTTGGCTGAAGCCTCCTAGCCCGTGGGCCCAGCCCTGAGCAGCAGGGAAGTGCAGAGGTGCCTGTTCCTAGAATTTCCAGCCAGGGGTCCCTGTACTCTGCCCGGACCAGCCAGACTCCAGCTTCATGATACCAGGGATGCAGCGGCCCCAGTCAGGGCCATCTGCCCTTGGGTCCCTGAGCCTGAGCCCCTCTGCTCCCTGTCAGCGGAAAGAGACGCACCTCAGACAGGTGCTGACGGAGCTGTGGGAAATCTTTACAACTAGACCTGGGACCTTGCGATTAGAAAATTGCCAGAGGCAATAGGGAAGTTGGCTAAAACACGGACCCTATTATGGGAGCCCCTAGCCCCGCCTCCCCTGGCCTCCCCGCCCTCTTCTGTGGTGATGGAGCACTGTCTGCCTAGGGTCAGGTTGCCAGCCTGGAGTGCCCAACCTCTCAAGGCAGGCAGAGCGTGTGGCCCCAGTGAGGCGGTCAGGAAAGGCTTCCTGTGGAGAAGGGGAGCCAGCTGGCTTTCATCAGTCGAGGCTGGGGAGGGTGCGGCCAGGGCGACGGTGCCCTGGTCTGCTTGGAGCTACAGGCAGCAGCAGGAGGCACAGGCCTGTCGGCAGGCAGCGCAGCCTGCGATGGGGGGGGGGGAGGGTTTGCGCGCGCTCACTCAGGGCCGTATGGCATGCGGGAGCGCCGCCCTGGATGTAAAACATGAGGAAATCGACTCTATAGGAACATTCATAATTTTTTTGATTAAAAATAAACTTTAAAATTTTTAAATAAAAAAACTTTAAAAGTTTTTAAAACTCTTGGCCACCTTTGTGTGAGCGTCTCCCACAGGCTAGGTACTGTGTTGAGTTGCTTTATTGAAAATCCTCCTCCCAGCAACTCCGCCAGGAGCATTCCCGCTTCACAGATGAGGAACTGGAGGCTGAGCTCGTTCCAGGGTCTGTCCGCCTTGTCCTCATCTCCAGGGTGTGGAGCGGGCGCCAGAGGCGAGTTGTCCAGGACAAACAGCCAGGGAGCCAGGTTTCTGTTCCCGGAGGGCCTCAGCTATCTGCGTTATCCCTGGTGCGGGCTGGGGATGACCCCCTGCTAACGGGCATCTCCTCTTCCTAGTGACATACTCGGCGCTGCAGACGCAGTCCGCGGAGCCGCCGCCGCCCGAGCCGCCCCGGATCTGAGGGCGCGCGCTGCGCCCTGCTTCTGGCTTCATTTGGACCCCCAGCTGCCACACTGCTCCTTTGATGTCATTGGCTTCTTGTCGTTCTCAGTTTTCCAGATGAGCTCTGGTGTTTGTGAGTTTGGTTCCTGTGCCCCTGCCAGCTTCAGGAGCCGCAGAGTCGCTGACTCCCCAAAGCCACCCCGTCCCCAGGTCTCAGTGAGCTGGGGAGGGCGGGGGCCCAGAGGACGCTTCTGCTGCTGGACAGGAGTTTGAGCCCAGGGCAGTGTGACTCCTCTACACCGCACTGACTCACTGGGCAGGTTTCTGCCCAGAGGCAGTCCTGGCCGAGAGCAAAGAGCTGTCGGCAGGGGCCCAGCTGGTGCCTGAGTCACCTGGAGCCCCTGCGAGGAGCCAGCCACTGCACAGCAGGTACCACCACGCACACATCACACCTGGGCGTGTCTTTATTTCCATCCTTCTCTCCAGCTCCAGCCCTTATGCACCTGGGCTTCTACAGAGCTGGCCCGTGTGGTGGCTTGTCATTTATTTAAGTACAAACATGCATGTCACGGTACCCTGCCCTGAGAGTTCAGGAATCTTCTGGACATGTAGAGAGCTGTGGCTCTCAGGCCTAATTCCCATCTGATTCCAGGGGACTAGGCGTGGTCTCCAGGCTGACATGATGAGTTTCGAGGACTCATTCGTGACGTGGAGATGACTCTTATACTGCGGAGGGGCGTACCCCACCCCATGCGTGTTCTTGTTTTGATAGCAAAAGTGCCCGATACCACTTTGGGCGAGCATCAAAGCCTGAAGCATGCCCGTTGTTTACTTAGAGATGTATGCAGCGGGGAGAGGGAAAAGGGACGTTCGCTTGGTTTGGGAAATACACCTGACTTAGGAAGTCTCCAGTGACCTGTCCTCCTCTGATGAAGAGCGCGTGGGAGCCTGTGGGCACTGGAACTGGCCTGGAGCTGCCTGGTTTGGGCTGGAGCTGAGCTGCCTTCTGGAAACACTTGTCCAGCCCACATGTGGTCCTGATCCTGGGGGCTCTGCTGTCAGGGTCTGAGCTGGAGTCTGGAGCCCCCGTCTACTGATAACCAGTCAGCAAGAAGGCGGGGTCCTGTTTACACCGCTTCACGTGCGGCACAGACAGCCCTACACGTTCCATGGAGCTGGGATGAGGCACTTCCGACTTCCTAGGGAAACGGCTGAAGTCTGAACAGACCCCGCAGGGTGCGTAGTGCCTGCCTCGTGTGTCTGTGTTATGTAGAGCGTGTCTGTGGGCCCTGCCAGACAGGCTGGGTAGCATGTGGCCAGGGGTGCGGAGCACCAAGGAGACACCTCTGCACGGTGCCCTGGAGGAAGGAAATCGTGCCCCACCGCACCCCGTGCCCCAGGAAAGGACCAGCGGGGACATTGTGAGGTTTGCCTGTTTCCGGTATGCCCCCGCCCTCGTAGGCCAGGCTGGTCTCTCTCAAGGATGGCGAGGGCCAATACCCCCACCCTTGCAGCCTGCTGTCACCTAAGGGGGAGCTCAGGGCCCAGGGAGGGCCCGTGTCCTGAGTAACGGAGTCGGGAGGAAGCCGGGCAGCGCGCAGGAGGTCGGCACGTCAGGAGGGCTGCTCAGAGCCGTCCCGAGGCATGTGAGAGGAAGCGAGGCAGCACTTAGGTGAGCAGTGAGATACTTCTCTAACTGCCACCGCGAGGCTGGCTGATGGCGAAGCCCCTGAAATCCTAGCTGTCAATCCATGTTCTCAGCGGCGCTGACTCTGGTTGAGAGACCCATTTTGCTCTTCCCTGTCTATCTCTGTGCCTAGTGAAGGGACAGGCCTCGGAGATCACTCAGCCACCCACTTGCAGAGCTCTGGGCCTAGGGGTGGGGCGCTGACACGGGCAGATGCCATGGGGCTCTCGTAACTGTGTCAACCCGAACGCTGCACTGGCCGGCTTGGGCCTTCCCAGGTGTTCGCAGAGACAGGGCGCTAGAAAGGCCGAATGCAGTGTCCATCGCCACTAGCCTAACTGGCTGGGGTTGGGGGGTGGGGCTCAGCGTTGACAATAACTGAGCCAGTGGAGGAAGGAGGCAGGGCAGCTTAGCGGGTGGGATGCCCTCCCACCATGGCACCCAGAGTGGGGCCAGGCCCACTGCCTTGGCCACTGGGTTGGGGGTACCAGGTAGTTCTGTGAGTTAGGGGAGATGGGAGGCTGATCTCAGAATCCCCTGTACTTTTTATGTGCTTTATGTGTGTTTAAGTATGAATTGTAAGCTGTCTCACGTTTGCATTAAACAAAATGGAACCTACCAGATCCCTGTATTCTGACCGTGTGAAGGCACTCGCTTTGTCAAGGGATGCTATTTTTTCTGAATTCTACGGAGCCGACCTCATTCCCCTCCTCCCAGCCAAAGGCATTTCTCAAGGTCAGGGTTCTCCAAGTCCCCTCTTGACCAGCGGCTTAGTGTCAGGCTTCTTGGCGCCCTGCCGACAACGATGTCGCAGGGGCAGGGCGGGCAGAGGCAAGTTCCCACTCACGACTCCTAAGCCCACTGCTCTGTCTTCTTCAAAGAAAGCCCGTGTCCAGGGTCGACTCTGGTGACGTGCAGTCATCTCAGGCCAAGGAAGCTGAGCCGGGCACTCAAGGCCGTGCGTGCAGGGGGCCCGCTGAGGCTCAAGTGGGCTGTGCGCCAGGCCAGCTGAAAAGACAGCATGAGGGCAGGGCCACTGGGAGGGCTGTGCCACTCCAGCCTTGTGGTAAAATGGCACCACGTGAGTCTCCCAGCCTTGCCACCAGGGTGTTGCTGCGGGGCCCTCAGCTGCAGTGACTGCTGTGTGAGGACAGGGACGCCAGGCCTTAGAAGACAGGTGACACCAGGGGGGTGGCGTGGTCTCACCCCGGCCTTTACAGCCCCTGTGGAGGCCAGCACACCCTCTGCAGACTCTAGGTGGGGACCCCATGGCTTCTCAGATATCTGTCCCATTTAAGCTCTAGGATGCATGGCCTGGAAAGCCAGCCCTGCCACCTCAGGGTGGCCTCTGACTCTCAGGGGTGTCCAGCCTTTCCTTGAGTCTTCAGCATTTTCTCAAGGTTAAGGTCCGGGGCATTTCAGATTTTTAAAATCAGAGTAGCTACCCATTTCAGACACAGCACTCAAGTCTTATGATAAGCTACATTTACGACTTAGTAAATGAGTTAAATCATGGAAAGGCACTTTATGTACACTAACTGTGTCATATAACATGTATTGAATGTTTACTAACTTTCCCCAAGGGAAAAATCACCAAAATGCTTAAGACAACAAAAAAATGAGACCACAGGGCAAACATTTTAATTACAGATTGAAATACAGTGCATCAGATGAGGCAAATATGATACTGTACCAGTCTTTAAAAATCTGACCTGTAAAGGTTTTACATTCTAGTACACTTAAATAAAACTGAAAAAAAAAAACTGCTTAGGTAACAAAACTATACTTTAAGTTGTTTTAGAAACAGTTCTGTGCTAGGAACAATGGAAAGTGATCTGTTGTGCTGCTCTCAAATGGAATGGGGGTTTTGGGGTCCTCCTAGGGCCCAATACATGGGGGAGGGGAGGTAGGACAGCCCAGTCCCAGGCTAGTTGACCTTGGAAAGAATAAGCCCGAGTCTGCTTCTCTGGTTCTGTGAAAAGCAGTCTTCAGGCCACAGCAAGTTTAAGAGTCAGTGCAGCTGAGAGATTATGTGCTATCCCTGGGGAGAAAGTGAGAGCCGTCCCCATCTAAAAACTCAGTAATCAATGACTAATCCAGTTTATCCATTGATAAACAAGGTTTCGGCTATGTTGGAAGCCTAAATCAAAAGCTAACATCAATTAAACCACGCCTTAGAAACAAATCCCCCAGATGATAAAAATGAATTCATTTTCGGTTATTAAATTACCTTGAATAAATATTTGATACCTTACGGATACCAGATAATTTTCTGTAAGAATCAGAAGGTTCCAAGTTGAAAAAACATCTATTCTGTTAAGTATTTGAGTGTAAAAAACCTTTAAGAATGTTTTCAAAAATAAGGTCAACATGTAGGACTTTGGGTAGCATCCAGTAATTTGAAACCAACCACGTGTTACAATGCAGTTGTGAGCCCCATGAGCTTCTGCCTGCCCCCACTCTAAAGGCAAGGTTAACTCCCACCGCAGTGGAGGTCCCAGGGGCTGGCTGAAGTGGGCGTGGCCCAAGGAGGGCGGGGCCTGCTGGAGCCTGGAGCAAATGTGCGAGATTCTGCAGCAGCTCAGAGCCCCAGCGCTAGTGGATGGGCCAGTTGATGGTAAATTAATTCCTGCCCAGACTGATGGTCCCAGGGCCCAAAGTCAGTGAGTGAAGGTGCAACACGGGGAGGAGAGGCCTGAGCCGTGAGATGAGAAAACCGAGAGAAGCAAGGGCTCTGCTTTTGGCATCTGAAGCCACGGCGCAGTAGTTGCTTTAAAATATCGACATGCAATCACAGGAATAATCTGAGTTGAAGGGATCTTGATAAAAGGAGAACTAGTATTTCAGACAGGCAGAGAGCAGGCTGGCTTTGATACAGCTGTCAGCGGGGGGAGTGGCAGGCTGCAGGGTCGGGCAGCTCAGGAGTGATGGGGCCCCGGGGAGGCTGTGCCCAGCCTCCACTGTGCCAGCCCCGGGGACACTGCAGCACTACCAGGAACACCCGTGCCGCCTCAGGAGGCAGGGGAGGGCAGAACATGTGGCCTTAAATGACTAGATTCAAATCGTGCTTCAAATGTACCACATAACAGCGTGAGCTCTGTTTGAAAATTCCTCACCCAGTCCAGTGCAGCAGGTACCAGCTTGGGTGACTAGTCTGAACATAAAAAAGGACATAGGAAAATAAAGGCATGTTTCTCTTCTTTAAAAATACCTTATATGTACACAACAGTAATTGGTACAGGAGGACCCCTGGCGTGAAGAGCACTGTAGGAAAGATGGCAACGGTCTGTCTTCCCCACCAGTGCATTTTGAAACACTTCTAGTTAGCTAAGAGCCGAAAGGAGCCACGTGGCTGGCAACGTGGTCTTTAAGGGAATGGGGTGGGTTTTTCACGAGGATGTACCACCTTGAACCTCAGCACTGCGTACCGCTCACCTGAGTGTCTCCCACGCGCTGGGACCGTGGACCGTCGGGTCACAGGGTCAACGGGACAGACAGCTGCCCCGAGAAAGCGCTGACAGGAGGGAAGTGGGGTGTTTACAACACAGCAGCACTGCTGACCATGGGCGCTGCTGTCACCTAGCACACAAATGGTCGCGGGGCCTAATCGGAAAAGACAGGCTCACAGGTCCAGCCGCTGCAGTCCCCGCCTGGGCCAGGGCCCGCGGCCGTCAGACCGAGGTGTGCACAGGCGTGGCTGAGTGCGAAGGCGAGGAGCCCCGCTCCGATGAGGACGAGGCGCGCGTGGCCACCTCCCGCTGCAGGTCCTCCACCCTCTTCTGCAGCTCCGCCCGGACAGCCAGCAGCTCCTTGAGGTTCTGGTGGATGGGCATCTGCAGGGACAGAGAGGGCGGCGTCAGTGTGCTGGTCCTTCCCCAAACAGCCTCGGCATCTAGATGCTTCGGTTCACCCCGAGCTCACAGTCAGGACGCCTGTGCACCCAAAGGCTCCTCAGTCTCTGACCGAACTACAGCCAGGTGCACCGGGCCCCTCCCCCACGAGCCAGGGCCTTCAGCTGCCACCATGGGGTGGCCTCCCTGGTTCTGCTTGCCTTCCCTGCTGGGCCAGGTCCCCGGAGGGGAAAAGGAGGCCTGGGTGAACCTGCCACCTGAGCATCAGCCGAGGCTACCCATGCAGACTTGGAAAGGAGCCAGGACTGTGGGAAATGAGAGCAGTGCTTCCCTGCCACCGAGCAGCATTTACAGGGAAAGCCCCCCACCTCCATCACCCCTGTGTTTCTGCATTTTTATAAACAGCACTGCGGACTGAAAATATGTCTGTTGCCTCAACACTTTCTAGCACTTGAACTAGCGTTCGTTTTCATCAACCAGATCAGGAGGGGACAGAAGCCCCTGGAGAGGGCCGTGCTGGAAGAGGGGGAGCCCCCGGGCACTGCACCTCCCCACTTCACGAAGCATCCGCCGACAACGCCTCACCCCAATTCCTAAGCCGACCAATGGGGGTGAGCCAGAAGCAAATGAGAAGGGTTTTCCTGGGGCACAGGGGCCACCTCCCTAGTCTGACTGTTCTGGTCATGGCACCCACATCTGCACTTAGCAAACAAGCTGTTCTCCACACCTGCAGGGGCCCAGAGATCCCAGACCTGGTGTTTCCCTCATGGCTCGAGGCAGACCAGGGAGGGAAGTCGCCAGCTGAGGGGCAAAGGCGGCACGGGCGGTGGGTCTGCGGAGCGCCTCCTGCTTCCCTCTGACCCCAGTCCAGGCAGCATACAGCGGCCGCAGGCCTGGTTCCTGAGCCTCGGCCGGGCCATGGGATGCTCACCAAACACCCTCCGGTGGCTTCTTCCTGCTGCCCTCAAGGTGAGATCCTGACCTTGGCCTCGAGGCCCTGTATGGTCTGACCTCAGCCTGCTTCTCCTGCTCACTTCTCACCAGGTCCTGCCTCTACTCCCCTCCTGCATTCTAGAACCTTCCATATTTTAGAAGATGCCATGTATCCTCTGTCCCTTCTGCCGGAGACACTCTCCCCCCCCCTTTCACTCACGTGCTGGACTTCATCCTACAGGGACCGGCTGGAAGAGGACTTGCAATGGGTGTGGGGCCTTTCGGCACCTCTCCACTCCCGCCAGGCCTGTGTGTTTCATCATTACCTCCCCTGAAGACTGGGAGTCATCCCACCCGGTGCCAGCGGTGACCAGCCCCAGTGGAGGGAAGAGGGAAGGTAGGAGACAGATGGGAGAGAGATGAGAGCCTAGAGTGAACGACCAGAGATGAGGAGGGGACAGGGTCGGACGGGCGGACAGCTGGGTGTCTCCACACACTAGGGGGCTCGATAACCAGCACCACGGAGGCTGACAGGACACGAACAGTTGGGTCCTGCCCGTGGTTAGTGGCGCTTGGGGGCTGTTATTGTGTAACTGTGTCCCCCACGCCCCAAATGCATCGGTTGAAGTCCTCAGCCCCAGCACCACAGAAGGTGACCTTTCTCGGAAGTAGGGGCTTTACAGAGGTGCTGAAGTTAAAGTGAGGTCCTCAGGGTGGGCCCTAATCCGGTCTGACTGGTGTCCTTATGAAAAGGGGGAAACTGGACACACACACACACAGAGGGAAGACGAAGTGATGCAGGGACAAGACGGTGTCTACCGGCCCAGGAGAGAGGCCCGGACCAGACCCTGCCCTCTCGGCCCTCAGAAGGAGCCCGCCCTGCCCACATCTTGACCCTGGACCTCTGGTCTCCAGGCTGGGCAGCAGTGCGTTTCTGTTGTTGCAGCCCCCTGTCTGGGGGACTTCGTTACAGAAGCCTGAGCAGACGGAGACAGACGAACCCTGCCTGGGGAGACTGTGGAGGCCCCGAGTGAGAGGAAGGACTGAGGGGGAGAAGGGCGGAGGGGAAAGGCAGCACTGCACATCTGCAGCCGACAGAAGTGATGAGGTCAAACGAGGCCTGGGTAACATGCCCTTAAATCCTGAGAATATTCAACTGAAAAGGGAAGGGGAGGGGAGGGGGAGGGAGGGGGAGGGAGGGGAGGGGAGGGGGAGGGGAGGGGAGAAAAGAAACCTCAGCAGAAAGCCATCTGGCCTCAGAGGTGAGGGCTGCCTCCATGGTTCTCCCCACCGACTCTGACCACACCCTGGCCACCTGTGTGGAAGAGCTTGGGGACTAGGGCAGAACCAGGGACAGCAGAGGGTTCGGGGAGTACCTCACCTCGGTGGGACCTGAGCTCAGCCACTGGACACCCAGGGTGACTATAACTTGGCTCTGGCCCGGCCATGCACTGTTCTGTACTATTTTTTCAATCTCAGAAAATGTTACAGTGAAAAGGGGTGGCAGGGATAGGGAAACCTGAACCCCTCTTCAAGGGGGTGCCTGCTCTGTGACTCGGCACGCACCCTCTCTCTATTGTGATATCAGAGTCTATAAACTGTCACAGAGTCATCGGAAGGACGAAGAATCAAATGCAGTAACTTCTAACACTTTGTCATCTGTCTACCTTCAGCAGCAGAAGACAGAGGTGCTAAGATCTGTAACTCTAACCCAGCAAACAGCACCTGGCTTGGTGCTGGAAGGCACCTGCTGGAACACGAACGCAAAGGACCCAGCCCTGAGAGGCGAGGGCAGAGGGCCTTCAGTATATGTTCATATGTAGGATGCACACATTTCTACAACACCATCGTCACCTGGACAGAAAGATACGCTCTTTTGAGAAGACAAACAAAAAGATACCTGAGGCCTCATTCGTGGATTCCATCGCACATAATAGTTTACCCATAATTCCAAGTGACTCAGACTAGCAACAGGATACAGGACGTGGTTTTCATAATTCACAAAGAAGGGATTAGAAAATTCATCAAGCTGGCTATTGATGTAAGACCACAAAGATATAGTCTTCGTATATACATCCTGAAAAGCAAGCAAATGCACTGAATTAAATTCAAGTCTCTTGCCACCCCCAAGAATTTGTATCACATATTGAAAAGGACCTGAATAATTAATTGAGTTCAAATGATAAAAATTCAGGAACCTTGACAGAGCCCCACCCCATCCCTCTGCACGCATGGCCTCGTGCTGGGGAAGACCCGAAAACACACTGGTTACTGGCCTGGAAAAACATATTGCTGAGTTAGGTAATATCTGGTGACGGTGTCTGTGTGAAGGCAGAATGAGAACTTTCTAACAATCCCAGGATGATGGGGCCCGTATGTAAGAAATACATTTTTTATTCTTGTTTGCAGGTTGCTTGTGTGACCCTTAATATTAGGCACTATAGGAAGAATTTACAGATAAGATTCCTTTCACTTGAAAGTCATGGCTATCTGGGGGGAAAGTGTGCTGTGGCAGGCTGGAGAAGCCTTAAATAGAGAATATGTCATTAAATCCTAGAGCCCCACCTCCCAATTTTATAGGACACAATTTAGAAACACTAACTATTTGCACTGCTCATTGGAATGAAAATACCCAAGCCCACAGGCACGATGGGGCAGATAAACATTAAACATGGATCAAGTACGGTGACAAAGTCAAAACGAGGAAATGGTGAGGCCAGAAGTGTTTCTACCATTCTGCTGCTCCCGAGCCAGCTGGCTTCCTCACAAGTTATCTAGACACAGGAAATTCAATTAGCACTTTTTCGTAGTTTATATTTTGTATTCATAGAGAAACACCAGCAATAATTTAAGGAACCCCAAATAGCCAAAAGAATCTTGGAGAAAAGAACAAATCTGGAAGTCTCACACTTCCCAGTTTCCAAACTTACTACAAAGCAATAATCAGTGCAGGTGGTACTGGCATAGGATGGACCGGCACGTCCATCAGTGGAACAGAGACCACAAAAATGAACCTCCACATTTATAGTCAACTGATTTTCAACAAGGATGCCAAGAAAATTCAGTGGGGGAAAGAGTCTTTTCAACACACTGCTGAGACAACTAGATAACCGCCTGCAAAAAAATGAAGTTGAACCCTTACCTTGCTATATAGAAAAAGTCACTCAAAATGGTTCATAGGCCTAAATGTAAGAGCTAAAACTGTAAAAACTATTAGAAGAAAACACTGGCTTAAATCGTCATGACCCTGGGTTAGGCAGTGGTTTCTTAGCTATGACACCAAAAGCACAAACAACAACAACAACAAAACAGGTAAGTTGGATTCATCAAAATTAAAGACTTGTGTGTTTCAAATGACACCATCCAAAAAGAAAAAAGAAGAAATTATCCAATTCACATAACTTTACAAGATTACTGGAATAAAATTTTCCATAATTTTTTTTTAAAAAAATGAAAAGACAATGCACAGAATGGGAGAAAATTTTTGCAAATCACGTCTAATAAGAGACTTATACACATAAAGAATACATAAGGAACTCTTACAAGCTCAATAATACAAAGACAGATAACCCAAATAAAAATGGGCAAAGGATGTGAAGGAACATTTGTCCACAGACACATACAGATGGCCAGACAAGCACATGGAAAGATGTTCAACATCATTAGTCATCAGGGAAAAACGCACATCAGAATCACAATGAGACACGACCTCACATCCACAGGGATGGCTAGAATCAAAAAGACACCAAGTGTCTACAAAGGTGTGAAGAAAATGAGACCCTCAGACACTGCTGATGAAAATGTAAAATGTTGTAACTGCTTTGGAAAATAGTCTGGTGGTTCCTCAAAGGTTATACATAGAGCTACCATATGACCCAGCAATTCTATTTCTAGGTATCTACGCAAGAGAAATGAAAGCACAGAAAATCCTGTATGTGAATGTTCACAGTCGAGGTATTCTTAGAGCCAAAAGTGGAAACCACCTGAAAGTCCATCAGCTGATGAGTGGATAAGCAAAATGTGGTCTCTCCATACAATGGACTGTTACTCAGCCATAAAAACTGAAGTACTGGTGCATGCTAAACATGGGTGAGCCTGGAAAACATTCTGCTGCGTGCAATATGCCCTTCGCAGGAAGACAAGTGCATTCATATGCATTGTCCAGAACAGGTGAAGCCCCGGGGAAGGAAAGGAGACTAGCGGCTGCCAGGGGCTGGGGGAGAGGACGGGGAGGGACTGCTGATGGGCATGGGTTTTCTTTTGGGGTGATGAACATTTTATGAAATTAGATGGTGGTGATGGTTGCACACTCTGAATATACTAAAAAACACTAAACTTTCCAATTTAAAGGGGTTAATTGTAGTTTGTAAATTTTATCTCAAGGGAGCTTATTTTTTAGAGTACATTTTGATTAAAAAAAAAATAAGACCATAAAGATTTAAACTCAACATATGAACTTCACTCTTCTGTGGCTGATTAAAAAAAAAACTTTACTGAGATAAGTCACATACCATAAAATTCACTCTTTTAAATTTTTTCTTTTTAAGGGTTTAACAGGGCCCGTCACACTGGGCCCACGGGAAGGTGGTCTTTATCCTGATCACAGTGGGAAGCTACGGGGAGGTTTTAAACCGAAGAGAGGCCCATGATGAGACTGCAGTTCAGGAACGCCACCCTGGTTGCTACACTTAGAGTGGATGGCTGGAGGTCAGAAATGCAGGGAGCGAACAAAGCTCGTTTCTGGGCAGCTGCCTTAGTCCAGGTGTGAGACTAGCGGTGGGGCGGCTTCAACAAGGCTTGGAGCAGCAAGACGTGGCCAGGCTAACAATCTACCCTGGGGACAGGGCTAGCAGTACGCACTGATGGGCTGAACGGGGCAGCTGGGGTGAGGGCAAAGGAGTAATCAAGATGGCCCCTCTGTATGACCTTAGCATCCTGCTGGGCAGAGGTGCCATTTAGTGAAATGCAAAAGAGCAGGGAAGGAACAGAAGGATGGCATGTAGATCCAAGACAGACGAAATCACCTACAGAGAGAACAGAGTTTGGGGCAAGAAGAGGACGCAGGACTGGGCCCAGTCAACTCCAAGTTTAGAGGAGTTCAAGGGAAGTTACTGAGCAGGGAAGGCCAGCGAGGCGGGGAGGGCACGGAATGAGGGCGTGGTCCGCGGAGGGGAGGCAGCCAGGAGGGAGGGAGCTGCGCTGGGGGCTGCAGTTTTCTCCCTCCTGTCCTAGCTCCCTTCGCTTCGCCTGCAGGCAGAAGTCCTTTTCTATGAACCGGATGACATTCTTTAAGCTGTCTTCTCCCAGTGCTTCCTCACTTTTGATCATTTCTGTCTTTTATCCCAAAGTGAGGAGAAAAGGAAGAGGTAAATATAACTCTGAGAAGCTTGGTAGCTGCAGCTTTACCAGTCTGATGGAAAAGGGACTTTAGCTTGGAACCCAGAGAGAGCTGGGGCTCATCTGAAAGCATCATTTTCCAAGGTCTCCTAGTACCATCTCCCCGTCAGCACAGAGAGTGACTGCAGAACCGGGTCATTTGGGGGTTGAGGGGTCTGGCCTCTAGCAGTGAGCCTAGAGGCCTCAGGGAGCTGCAGGCTGGCGGCGCCCCAGCACCCAGAAAGCCAGGGGCTTTCTTCAAATCGCCTGAAGATTAGACACGTGCTGGGGCTGGTGGCCCCTGGGAGGGCATTTAGTGCCACCACTCCAAGTACAGACAGCAGCGGGGCGAGACCCAAGGCCCCTCTCCATCAGTCTTGCTTCCACCATGCCACTTTGTGGAAAGGCACCTGAGCAATGGGGCAAGCGGGAGACACTTACCTCTTTGAGTCGCTGCTGCTCACAGTTGCACAAGAAAGTCCCAAAGAGACAGCTATAAAGGTGATCCAAAATTGTAATCAAGAATAGTTCATTAAACTCGAATGCTGAAGGAAACTTAAATGGAGAAAGAAAGAAGGTTTAATTTTAAGGTTAAATTTCCAAAACAAACTAGTACTAATTTGTGTATGTGTGTGTATATGAAAGACAGCTAAACTACAACTTGGAATATAGTTAAAAGATTAAAAGGAAAATTGAGTCCACATAGAACTTTATTATCGATAGTTTCCAGTCCAAGCTTATAGATCTGGCTGAGAAACAACCTGAAACAACCAGAACTGTTGAACTTTTTATGCCTAAGAAAGCTTACAGAGCTTCCGCTCCTCGCCATGATGGTGGAACAGAGCCTACATTCACCCTTCGGCCTGAAACATACACAAAATGTATGAAACAGCTGTTTTCAGACATTGGCAACAGGCAGTGGCACGGGACCATGATGCCGCGCCTGCCCCAGAAGGGAAACAAATGGGACAAGTCCTACTATTGGCCCAACTTTCGACTCGGAGGCCCTGGAGGCACATTCTGCATCATGGAGGAGGGAGGGGGTTCCTAGGTACAGCCCATGCATATAGTGACTCAAGAAGAAATAAAAAGTCTTTATCTATTAAAGAAATAACTCAAAATTAAAAACCTCTCCACAGAGACAACTCCATGAATATACATTCCCCAAATTCTTACCAATATATAAGCACATTGAACCTGGCAATATGTAAGAGGGGCAACACCACATGACCAAGCGGGGCTTGTCTCAGGAATACAAGGCTGGTTTAAGATTTGATCTTCACAAAAAAAAGTCTATTACTGTAATTCACTATATTAACAGAATAAGGAAGAAAACCGCATGATCTTCTCAAATGCTGTTTTAGGTAATTTTTTGTTTTTTAAAAGTCATTTTATTTTATTTATTTTCCTATCAATAATTTGATCATTGTTTTAGCTTTATTTATTTTTAGTTCCTTTTTTGGGGGGTAATTAGGTTTGTTTCTTTATTTTAATGGAGGTACTGGGGATTGAACACAGGACCTTGTACATGCCAAGCATGCACTCTACCATTCAGCTAGACCCTCCCACCTGTCTTAGGTAATTCTTAACGGAGTTTAGCAGAATTCGAGTGAAGAACTGCCATTGCCAGGAGGTTTCACCGGGTAGCTGCCATTTAGTAACCATGAGGAGACAATCTGGAAATGATAATAACAATCCCAGTGGCAGGCATGTACTGGGAGCCTACCATGCACCAGAATTCTAACTGAAAACATAGTGAAATGTTCATTACCTAGTCAATTAAGCCAAGCCAATTAGAACAAAACCAAAAGAACTATCCAGCACATCTTTATTTGACAGCTTAAAGACCTATTCCTAATCAGAGATGCTTGCACACTATCACAGCTAATCCTGTCTCTCTAGAATGACGAGTCATGTATAGAAAGTTTATTTTGTAAGTTTACCTTTATCACTTTACTAGACCAGAGACTAGCTTCTCAGCTAGAAACAATGGTCAATGCAGGGCTGTCCAACCCCCCCCCCCCGCCCCCCACAGTTGTTCCTCTCCTCCCCAGGCTATTAGACTAGGCCATGTCAGGAACTCTGCTCAGCTGCCCAAGGTGAAGACTTGCCGCTCTTTCTGCCTTAAGGATCGCTCTCAGAGAAACACACAGCTTTCGTCCAAGGAGCCCCATGGGAATACCACTTCTCCAGAAACCCCTGGAAACTAGCTGCGGTGGTGGGTCTCACTAACGTCCTTGTTCTTAGAGGAACTAAATCAATGATGAATTAAATCAACTAAATCTGGCTGAAATGCTAAAGCTAGCTACTGGTTAATCCTCTCTCAGAGCCTTTAAGATTGCCCCTTGCAATTCTGACCATGGCCCCATGTTCCAAATGGCTATCTTTTAAAAGTTCAAGTACATTATATCCTTTTTTCCCAATATTTTTCTATGCAGCTTAGTTATGCTCTATTTATAAATCACTGGCACCATGAAACTTGTGAACTCTAAGCAAAAATACAAAATTTATGTATACTGAAACTTTATTAAATCAAGGCTAGAAATGGAAGGTCTACATTTTATATTCAAACATTTAAAAATACACATTTACTAACAGGACAGCAAAGCTTCTATTATTAATACATTTTTGAAGCCATATGAGTCTCTATCCCTAACCCTGAGCCTGCATTCGGCATCTGGAAGCTTGGTTGGAGGTTCTATTGCCTCTGACTACAAGCCTTATTCTCGCCAAGTCGGCAGCAGGTATGGGAGGTCGGGGGAGGGGCGGGGTCAGCCCAAGCCCATCAGCACCCACACCACCAGAACACAAGGGCTCCATCCGCTCATGCCAGGTCAGGATGCTATTCACATCCACAGGGCACGGTGGCATTAAACTCAACTCAGGCAACATTTCATCACAGGAAGTAGCAACCACTAGAGTAATACAAATAAAAGATTAAGTCTCTGATTCACAGTTTATTTTGGCCTCTTCTCCTGGAAACTATACCATATACTTCAAAAATATGGTGTCAAAAACCCCACAGAAATCCATAATGAAAGTCTGCACCTCTTGAGGGACAAAAATATCAACAAATATTAAACCTATCTGAAAGGGCAAAAAGTCTGTTAAACTGGAGTTATTGTAGAGTGTCTTTGAGACTCTTCTCTAGTCACTCAATTACTTTTCCCCTTAGTTCCTTTTATATCATTTTCTGCACAGACTAGTTCATTTCATTGTGAGATTTCTAACAACTTTGCACTGATGTAGCTGACTTCATTTAGCAGTAGGCAACCTAAAAATAAGTTAATCCGGTCACATGAACGCATCTTTTCTAACAAGCTACATATCTCATTCACTTGTGACTTAATTGATAGACTGATCTTCAGAGTGTCTCCTTTAAATGCATTAACAATGTTATTTTAAAAGAAATTAATTATACACATTTCATAGGCAGTCTTAAAGCTGTAAGAGGCATCTGAAATATTCTAACCTAAACCCCTCACTTTATTAAAATTCAATAAACATAAGAAGAATTATATAGATGAGACATAGAAATAGGCACTAAGCAATATGAAGAATGAAGTCAGCTTGAAGGTGTTACACACACACACAATTTATCTAGACATTTGGGAGGAATAAGCTACAAAAATGGTGTTTATCCCTTGAGAAGCATCAGAATTATTTTCTGTGTTCAACCTTCTTATGCAATTTTTCTAAAATGTATTTCGTACTTTCCTGTCTTAACCTGAATGTAACCATCATTTAATTTTGTTACTGGCTTGGCATCAATACAAACAGCAAGTACATGGCACTATGAAGCAGTAAGACTTCGGGCCAGCCTCCATGCCTTTTGAGTATGTGTATGCTGTTACCCGTTACCTGTTACTCATACTATCGGGAGCCTACCTCTGAGACCACCCCTCTTCCCACTCCCCACCCTTCTAATTGACTGCTTTGAGTCAGCTGTGACCTGGCACTCAGAAAACAGAGCCCACCTAGCTTGGGGAAGCTGGGTCTAAAAGTCCAAGTAAGTTCTAAGGGAGGGCCTGAGGACTCTGGAAAATCTGCTTTGGCCACTTAGAACCCCGCCCACCTCCCTTTGTTTTCTTATTTCTGAAAGTATGTCTAGTCTCTCGAGATCCCCACTACTCCAGTGTGATCCGTGGACCAGCAGCATGACCTGGGAGCTTGTTAGAAATGTGGGCTCTCAGGCTCTGCCCCAGACCCCTGAATCAGAACCTGCATTTGGATAAGATGCCCAGGGGAACTGTGTGCTCATTAGAGTCTGAGCAGCGCAGAAGCTGGCAGAGCAGGCTCCCTGGAGGGCTCCTGACTGAGGGCTGCCCAAAGCCCCGCAGCGTCAGCGTCGGGGGCAGCCAGAGAATCTGCATCTCTCAGCTGGGGATGGGGAGAGGCAGAGGCTACTGGCCCCAGGACTATGCTTGGCACCACTGTCTGGATCACTGGTCCTCTACCTCATTCTCACATCAGAACCACCTGGGGAACGTTGATGAACTACACACACTTGGACCTTCCCCCAGGCCCGCAGGAAGAAGGGCCTCCAGGGCCGGGGCCCAAGCAGGCACAGCTTTACAAGTTTCCAGGCCCCGCCCTGGCACCCACAAGCTGAGGTGGAGACGTGGCGAGGGGCGCTGTGGGCAGTGCCGTGGGTCTCAACCCCTTTCCTGTCCCAACACACTCACATCAGCACCCAGTGGCGAGGACTGGGATTTCAGACTCTCCGAGGTGGGGAGGCGGAAGGCCTTTAAAAGGCTCCAGGGGAATTGCAATAAGGTGGCCAGGCGGCTCAATCAGGGGTCACTACAAGTCGCCAGCAGTCTTGCCAGCTGGTCCCCTTCCTGTGACTAAGGCAGCCATGGCCAGACCTCCGGGTCAGCAGGAAGGAGCGCACCCAGGCCGTGCTTTCCTAGCCTCTCTTCCCCCAGCCCCTCCCCCCCCCCCCCCCCCCCCGGGAAGCTAGACTGGGCAGCAGGCGCCCTGGAAAGGGCTGTCTGTGGTTTGCCCTTTCTCCCTCCCGGCCCCTCCCCACCATGGCCCTTTCACTGCCTCTATTTCTGTTGTCCCTTCTCTCTCTGTCCCTTGGTCTCTCTCCACTGGCTTTGAATCCAGGTCCATTTCTCTGGCACTGCATCCCACTGAGGATAAGACCCCAGACTCGGGTTTCAGGTGGGAGAGGTGGGAAATAAAAGAGCACGTGCCTTCTGGCCTGCCGACCATCGGCCCGTACACGGAGCTCAGCAGCTTCCCCTCTGCTGTCCTAGGCCACCCTATCCTGGGACACTCATTTCCCTCCTCACCTCGGGGTGGGAGGATTCCTGGAGTCCCTGGTCTCATCCCCTTTGTTCAGACACATCCCCATTTCCAACACCTGGTGACTCTTCCCGGACCTGCCCAGCAGGGGTCTGTGTGTGCCCTCCCAGACACAGACAGACAGACGGACAGAGCACACGGGAGGCCGGACTGAGAGGCAGCATTTGCACACCTGCTGGACCGCATGACGGACAAAAACCATTCACACAAGAAAAGTACCTTTTGGTGTGAAGTTGGTTGTTTCCAACTTTCTGCTTATATTTCCAAGTGAATTAGAATCAAACTGAGTTAAATAACAGAAGGGGTCATATTTAACACACACACATATCACTTTGAATGAACATAAAATTAAAGTTTCTCTTTACCTTTAAGACATATTTGAATCAGACTATAAAGGTCAGAAACATACTTGAACCCTCTCACCTGTCTCGTCATTTGCCAAACACAATCAATAAACTGCAGGAATATAGGGGACCGGTCAGCATCTGCGTGGTTGTCATTGCCATGGCCCACTCGCTGAAAAGAATCAAGAGGTTAAACATTTTAATGTAGGTCCTCTCGAAAGTCACTTTAAATTGCCTAGTGGCAAGAATCATGTCTCATTTATATGTCCCAAGGCCTAACGATTCCTGGCACATAAAAGGCACTCAAAAATGTTCATTGAATTGAACTGAGTTCCATTACTCTTAGGAAACAAAATTTCAGTGTACTATATTTTTACATGTTGATTGTTTTATAATTTCACTTTAATACCGAGATCAAGAAGTTATAAGCAAATGGCCAGTAAACTTTTCAGTCCAAATGATGGGGTTGGCCGTAGCCACCACACCAAGTGCACAATGTCAGCATGGGACCAGCAATTAGCAGCTCATAAAGCACATTATGACTGTCATTTTCTCCACAAGAGTAGCTTTTTTTCCATTTTTCAGAAATGTCAGGAAGTCTGAGAATCAAAATAACAATTAATAATCTGCGAGTTTTAGCCAATTCCACATGACTCAGAGAACCTCAAAAAATCTCACTCCTGAAATGGTAACGGGGAGCCCTTCAGGCAGTCCAGTATGGTATTTCTGGGTTTTTTCCAGTTTTGAGATATAATTGACACCAGTAGTGTATGTCATACCTTTTGCTATTTTAGAAGATGCTAAGAGATTCATACTAAAAGGTAAAAGATAGTTTCAAACACATAAACAGGACTGAAAAAAATATTGAAAGTGTCAAGTTAAAAAACGGCTCAGGAGTGAGCATTCTAACAGAAGCTTCACATAATCTGATGACTAAGCAAAAGGATGAGAAAAGTTATGAAGATACAAGGTGGTCATGACATAGGAAGAGTGAGAAATACTAGATCTATGAGATTTCCACCAGGAAAGACATAAGAAAGAAATGACCAAGTCAACATGAACACTTCAGAATAACACTGTACTGCCTTTTTAAAAAAATGTTAATTGTAGCGAAATATACATACCAAATTTACTATCGTAACCATTTTAAGTGTATAGGTCAGTGACACTAAGTACATTCACGTTGTTGTGCAACCATCAGCACCATCCATCTCCAGAACTTTCTCATCTTCCCATGTGGAAACAGTGTCCCCATTGAACAGTTAACTCCCTGCTCCCCTCCCGCAGTCCATGGCACCCACCACCCTTTGTCTGTATAGGTCTGACTGCTCTAGATACCTCATATACGTGGAATCATACAATTTATCTGTCCTTTTGCAACTGGCTTCTTTCACTTGGCATAATGTCCTCATAGTTCATCCATGTTGTAGCAGGTGTAAGAACTGTCTTCCCTTCTAAAGCTGAATAATAGCCCATTGTATGGATAGACCACATTCTGTTTGTCCGTTCATCTGTTGAGGGACACTGGGTTGATTCCACCTTTGGGCTACTGTGAATCATGCTGCTATGAACATGGATGTGCAAAGAAGTGTTTGAGTCTCAGTTTTCACTTTTTTTATGTCTATAAGCAGAAGCAGACGTACCGGGTCGTATGGTAGGTCTATTTGTAATTGTTTGAGGACCTACCCTACTGTTCTGCATGGCGGCTGCATGCACTGTCCTAGATCTGTACTCCTCCTTTATAAAATAACTTGTGGAATCTGCTTCTCCGTATTTCAGGCACCAGGGGAAGTTTTGTACCGACATTTCGCAGTTTAGGATTCACTCCTTCTTTTAATAGACATACACTGGACTCGTACAGTGTGCACAAGGCACCCCGCCTGGCCCGCAGGGCTTCAGGCAGCTTCACGGTGTCCAATAGAGGCCAGGCCCTTGGCTAGGCACCTGGGGCGCCAGGACAAACGGTCTGGTTGTGGGAGAAAGACCTGCAAATCACAAAGGCAATAAAGCGTGCAAGGGCTTCCTGGCTGGAGATGGGTATGGTGGGGCACAGAGGAACAAGTGGCCACCCTGGGATGGGCAGGAGGAGGGAACCGGGAGGGAAAGTCACAAGTTACAGTCATGGAGGAGGTCTCATTTGAAATAAATCTTTTTTTTTTCCATTTAACAGAGGCACTGGGGATTGAACCCAGGACCGTGTCCACACCAAGCATGCACTCTACCACTGAGCTCTACTCCCCAGCCCTGGAATCAATCTTGAAAGACTAGGAGGAACCTGCTTCCTGGCTGGCCAAAGACGGACTGAATTAGAAGCAGTGAAGGCGGTGGGGGACACCAGGGGTGCTGCAAGTAGCTGGGCATGGCTGAGCCCGGGGAGGGTGGGGAGGCGAGGCTGGAAAAGCAGCTTAGGGCCGGATCACCAGCAGCCTCAAATGTGGTGCTGTGGAGTCGGCCCACAAGCTAGCAAGCCGGGGAAGGCTCGGAGGGATCCATGCGGGGGAGCAGCGGCAGCAGATCTGCTATGGGGATGGGGGGACAGTGGATTGGAAGGGGATGAGTGACAGAGAGGCTACTTAGGAGACTGCTATAATAGTCCCACAGGAGATGGCCAGGCGTGAACCAAGCTGGCGTCAGAGGCAGTATGGAAGAGATGATAGAGTTGCAATCTATGTATTTAAAGTCATAGGATGGGCTGGGATCAGCAAGGGATTAAACATAGAGAAAGATGATCCAAGGACTGAGCCCTGGGGCACCCCAACATTAAGAAGTTGGGGACAGAGGAGGCCAGAGGTAGGAGGAAATTCAAAAGGTTGTGAATATCCAAGGGAAGAAAGTGCTTCTACAAGAAGGGGACAATCAACAGTTTCAGATGCTCAGGCCAAACGAGAGGAGGACGTGACAGAGTGGCAGTCACTGGTGGCTGTGACAAGAGCAGTCTCAGGGCGGAGCAAGGTTGTGAGGAGGACACTTGACTGAACTGGGTTCAAGAGAAACAGTGAGAGTGAGTACAGACTAGTTTTGCGGAGCTTTGCTGAAAAGGGGAGCAGGTATTTGGGGTGACAGCTGGACAGGGGAGTGTGGTGAAGAGGGCGGGAGAAGTCACAGCATGTTTCCATACCGACGGGAATGATCTAGGGCAGAGGGGAATGGGGGCAGGAACAGCTGGAGAGCAGTCCGTGAGAAGGTCCGAGAGGCGGATGATGGGACAGGTGGGCAAGGACAGAAACCGGCTTCAGGTAGGAGCTCACACTGCTCATCCACAGAAACCTGAGGGCCAGCAGAGCAGAAGGACCAGTAGGTGGGTGGCTGCAGGCTGGAAAACACTGTTTGAATGTTGACTCCACCCTAAACAGCTGGGAAAGTAAAGGGCCCCTGCCAGCTGTCTGTCGCCCAGGACAGAGTCTGGGGAGGAAAGGTGGAAGAGAATGGACTGTGGGTCTTCAGGGATAGCCAGGTAGGTGCAAGCCTGGGAAAGACGCCACAGCCTCTCCCAGCCTTCGCTGAGGGGGAAGCAACACAGGAGCTCATGATACTGTTTAAATTAACAGCAGGAGCTAACATTTATCCAGGACTTGGCGCAGGCCGGGCCCTGTCCTAAGCACCTGACACACAGAAGCTCATCCTCCCTCCTCTGCAGCACTCTGTTTCAGAGAAGGGAAACCAAGGCACAGGGAGGGAAGGGATGTGTCTGAGGGTAGGACCACAGCTCCCAAAGGGCACACGGCTCAGCAACGGGGGCACTGCCCCGCCTCCCCGTCATAGCACGCACCTGGTGCCCCCCAGTGGGTGCTGCTGGAGTCCTCTCACTGCCCATCCAGGCTTTCCACGGGCGAGTCCAAGCGGGGCTTCAGAGTATTCCAGCTCAGTGCACAGTTCACATGAATCCCCAGCGGCTCAAAGGCCTGGACAGGGATTCAAGACCACTTGAACTAGGACACAAACAGCAGCCCAAGAATGCCCTACCAGATGCCCCAGCAATTCCACCTCTAGGTATACACCCAAGTGTGAAAGCAGGCTGTTCTGGGCTGAACTGTGCCTCCCCCAATACATATGTTGAAGTCCTAACCCGCAGTCTGACTGGTATTTCATAGGAAAAGGAAATTTGGACTCACAGAGATAGCAGGGATGTGCGTGCACAGAGGAGAGGCCATGTGGGGACACAGCAAGAAGGCAGCCATTTGTAAGCCAAGGAGAGGGGCCTCAGGAGACACCAACCCTGCCAGAACCTTGATCTTGGACCTCCGGCCTCCAGAACAATGAGATGATAAACTTCTGTTGTTTAAGCCACCCAGTCTTACAGTATTTTGTATGGCAAAATCTTGTACACCAATGTTCACAGCAGTATTATTCACCACCACTAACAGGTGGAAATAACCCAAGTGTCCATCAACAGGTAAATGGATAAATAAAATGCAGGATAGCCATACAATGGAAATTATGTCCACACAATGGAATACTATTCAGCCACGAAAAAGAATTACAATTTGATCGATGCTATATGGATAAACCTTGAAAACATTGTACTTAGTGAAATAAGCCAGTCACAGAAAGACAAATACTGTATGACTCCACTTACACAAGGTTCCTGGAACAGGCAAATCCAGGGGGATGGAAAGCAGATTAGCAGTGGTCAGGGGCTGGGTGGAGGAGAAAACGAGGAGTGACTACTTAATGTGCATGGGGTTTTCTTCTGGGGGTGATGAAAATGTTTTGGAACTAGAGAGAGGTGGTGGCTGCACAACACTGCGGATGCACTCAATGCCACTGAACTATAGACTTTAAGAAGGTTAATTCTAGGTTATAAGAGTTTTTACATCATTTGTTTTGTTTTTAAAAAAGGCACACCTACACACATACAGAATAGAATGTCCTACCAGGAACATATGATGCTGAGGTCCATGGCATTCTATTATGGCAATTCAGGTCTCATACAGGGCACAAAGCCTTTGTGTGTGTGTGTGTGATGCGTGATACACATATGCCAGAGCAAAACAGTCTAGCATGCACCTCTCCGTCTCAACTTACCAGTGCAAACCTATGTCCAAAGCTGATCCACTCCTTTTCTATGAGAGCCTCGAATCCTTTAATGGTACGGTAATAACTGTCCAGCATCAGCATGGCCAGGGACGTCAGCTGGGCCGTTCGGTCCCAACCGTCACTGCAGTGCACCACCACCGAGGTTTTCCCAGATTCTATTTTATCAGCAATTCTCACTGCCCCAGCAAGAAGCATCTTCAGAAAAGAAGGCACATTAAACTAGGCTCCATTTAATTTCTACTACAGCAAAAAGAATTCTGTTCAGGTCAATAAACCAAACAAGAATGCAATCAATTTGAGAATCACTAGGAAACATCAGTATTGTGGGGGAAGAGAAAAAGAAAAAAGAAAAACTTCCAGTAAGAAAAATGACAGTAGTAAATAAGGTCCTTTGTCAAAAGGCCACAAAGTACTTTAAAACCCTGATCTGAGGCAACCATTAGTCCTTTGTATTCTGTCACAAAAGCCCCCAACAAAGACCACAGTTTGGATGCTGCCCTTGGAAACTATGAAAGCTCAGGAAGCTCAAGTACCCAGCAAAGATGTGCCTCTTTGCAATGTTGAGAAACCCCTGGATAGACAGCTGCGTAGCTTTACGGCCCAGATGCAGAGAAACCTTAACCAGAAGGCATGTAAAGGACGGGCCCTCTGCGTACCCTTATGTACTCCAGCCAGTGCGTCCCGTCCACGTTGGACAGCCACCGCGCCTCGTCAATGGACGGGTACACGATCTCTTTCAGTTTCCGCAGAGACTCTCTCATCACGTGAATGTTGTGGATCTCCAAGAACACGAGTTCTGCATTCGGGTAAGCACTTTCACTTTCATAGCCCCCGCCCTTTGCCTGTGAGAAACAAAAGATAGACATCACTTCACCTGAGTTCACTTTTTGTTTTTCTTTATTGTTTAAACAAATTTTTAATTATCTTTTGTGGGAAAATGGAGATTACATGTGTTATTAGGTGATTCCTTTCTTCTTCTTCTTCTTCTTCTTCTTCTTCTTCTTCTTTTAAGCACAATTGAGTTAACTTTTCTATCCTTTCTACTGTTACCAGACAGGGACCATTAAAAAAGCAACAAGCTCATCTGTTTATAATAAACCTCCTACATCCTTGCATGAGTGTCCCAGGGCTGCTGAGACAAAGTACCGCAATCTGAGAAACTCGTCCTCTCAGTTCTGGAGGCTGGAAGCCCAGCATCGAGGTGCTGGCAAGGCCGTGCTCCCCCAGAGCCCTCTTGGGGAGGATCCTTCTTTGCCTCTTCCAGTTTCCGGCAGCCTTTGGTGTTCCTGGTTTACAGACACATTCATCTCTGTCTGCCCCATTTCACATGACCCTCTCCTTGTATCTCTGTCCCTTCTCTTAAGGACACCAGCCAGACTGGAATAAGGTCCCTTCTAATTCAATATGACTTCATCTTAACTTGATTACATTTACGAAGACTACTTCAAATCAGGGCCACAAAGGTACCAGGAGTTAGGACTCCAGCATTTTTTCAATGGAAACACAATCCAACTCATAACAGTCCTCCATTACCCATCATCAGTTAGTAAAACGATTAACAACTGGATCTTACACAAGACGAATTAGATTTTCAACAAGATGAATTGGATTTTCAAAGGTTCTGTCTGTTAGTACTATTTATCTGAATAAAAAAGTTGTACCACTGCAAAACTTCTGTATAAAACCGTTTGTTTCTGTATTCTGTATAAAACTGTCCCAAACAAGGAGATTCATTTAAATAATTTAAGTAAAATAAAGTACAAATGCAACAAAACAGGGGGCTATGGCTCACCCCTTGGTACTCTCGTAACAAATGCTGGTCTATAATTAGCTTATATGTGGTAGAGGTCAACACGCAAAACACATCCGTTATAAGAATATGGAGTAAGTGAAGCCCTAATAAATTACTGGTAGAAATGAAAATTGTGCAGTCTCTGTGGAAAAAGGTTTCATGGCTCTGCAAAATGTTAAACAGAACTACCAGATGACCCAGCAATTCCAACTCCCACAGAAATGAAAACTTTCATGTGAAAACTTGTACACGACAAATCACAGCAGCAGCATCTGCAACAGCTGAAGTGTGGCGGCGACCCCAGTGTCCATCAGTGACTGAGCGGTGAACAAAATGTGGTCTCTCCATACACTGGAATATTCTTCTGCTACACAAAGGGATGGAGTGCTGACTCAGCTACACAAGGAGGAACCTGAAAAACATTCCACTAAGTGACAGAGGGCACATAAGACCACAGGTCGTGTGATTCCATTTATGTGAAATGTCCAGACGCGGAAATCTACGTAGAAAGTAAATTAGTGGCTGGCAGGGGGTGCGGGGGGGGGGGGAAGGCAGCGGCTGCCAGTGGGCACAGGGTTTCCATCCTGACCACCATCGTACAACATTGGGAATAGACTGGAAGTCACAAAATTGTAAACTCTGGAATAGTTTTTGGAGAAGGAACAGAGTGTTCGGCTTCGAGTACAGGGAGCATATAATGCTCGTGAGAACTGAAGTGGAGATGTCGCCAGGCCGCAGGATACGCATTCTCGGGCTCAGAGGAGAGGCTGGGCTATGACTAGCAGGTGTAGCGTCGAGCGCTCGAGGGCAGCGCACACCTTGAGGAGAGCAGCCAAGGCTTGGAGGATAAAGAGAAAAGGGAAAGGAGTCTTCTGAAAAGGAGAAGGTACTCAGTGGTGTCCACAGCTCATGAGGTCATGATGAGAAGGGGCTTGGCCTTGCCGTGAACAGTCTGGGCAGAGAGAGGGATGGGAGCCGGTTTCGCATGGCCCAAGGGGTATCAAAGAGACACCTCCTCCAAGAAGCCATCCGAGAAGGGCAGGAGAGCCGCGGTGCCAGCTGGAAGGGAACACTGATGGGAAAGACTTGGTGGGAAGGAGTCAGCAGAGGGGAAAGGGAGGGCTGAGCAGGCAGGCGGCTGGGGGCAGGCTGCGGGGCACAGACGGGAAGGGAGCGCCTGTCTGAGGGTTGCTTTGTTCTCTGGGAAGAAGGAAGCAGACCCCGGGAAGCCTGAGGCCCCAGGTGAGGCAGGAGCATCCCGGCGTGAATGTGGAGTGACTCCAGCCTGCCCGCTGAGCCCGTGGTTCTCCTGGATGCTCAGCAGCCCAGGCTGTGGGCATGGAGGCGGGCAGGGGTGCTGCAGGGCTGGCGAGCCCAGGTGCGGGCCGCAGGAGCCCGGGGCCGAGAGGATGGGAGTCTGCACCCGAGCAGGCAGAGGGCACAGTCCCAGGGAGGCCAGAGCCCACGGGAGGCCGAAAGCCCCGTCCCCCGGGTGGAGGAGCAGGTGCTGAGTATCTGATAAAGCTTGCAAACACGACTGAGAGGAAAAGAAGAGAACTGTGTGTCTGGACGCCAGTTTGTACTCCAGGGCATTCCACAGAATTCCCTGAGACACTTTCAATTCAACACAGCACTCTCGGAACACCCACACACCAGCGCTGGACAGGGTGCTCTAGAGCACGGCCCTGCCTCCCTGCTGTAGCTCTGCTCCTCGGGAGAAACACCCACAGCAGCCGCTGAAGACACTGCTGACCGAGGCAGCAGCAGCCTGTGAAGTGGCTGAAGGCACTTTGGTGGCAGGGAGAGGGGGTCTGTGATCCCAGCTTGGCCACCCAAGTAGCTACGGGACCCTCACCTTCTCTTGTACCTCAGCTCTCTCGCCGTAAAAGCTGCAGAGGGTCACTGGGGGGATCAAATGCTAATTAAGTAGATTCTCTTAACGAAAGCTAATCCGTACCAAGTCTGCTGCCCCCCCCCACCCCACACTCGAGCACTGGTTTCTTATCCCCTCACCCAGCACCTACCGTGCACAAAGCCACGAGATGGCGGGTAAATCAGCCCCGGTCCCGCCGCTGGGAACCCGGAGGGGATCCGGAGAAGAGGCCCCTGGAGGGGTGCTCGGCCCTCACACCAAGCAAGCACTTTAGCTCAGAGGGAGCACGTGTTAACCAGCAGAATGTAGTTAAAGCCAATCTGTTGCCTGGAAACTGATTACTAAAGATCCAAATAAGACAAATGACCACCAGAACACCGGGCGACGGAAGCAACTGAGCATGCGTGCCTACCACATGCCAGGACGGAGAGCAGGCACCTGGAGGTCTCGCGACAAGGGGAAGGAAGGTGCGGGGGGCCCCACCTCTACTCCAGCAGGAACAGGGCAAGGGGGCTGGGAGAGTTCTGGAAGACATGAGCTTGCTGGCCAGACCTCTCTCGGCGGGGCCAAGGAGGGTTCCAGAGAGAAGCCAGTGGTGTTGGGACACCGCTCCTCACTGGCCCCCAAGTCCCTGCGAAGAAGCGGATAGCATCGGCGACAGGGCCAACCTAACCCTCGGGGAACAGAAAGCCGACCCGCTGGGAGGCAGCAGCTGCAGGATGGACGCAGCTGCCCTGATTTCAGGCGGGCTGGCCAGAAGCCTGCCGCGCTCTCGGTCCACTGGGTGCCAACCCTCAGCAGCCAGGAGGGCTCCCAGGTGAGAATGCTGAAGCCTCCGAGAGGGCAGGCTACTCCCAAAGGCACGAAGTGGCAGGGCAGGATTCCCGCACCCTCAGACCCCAAAGTCCCCACACCTCCCCCGTTGCAGACTAAGTGTGTCCCTTCAAATTCACATGTTGAAACCCTAACCCCCAATGTGCAGGTGTTAGAGGGTGTGGCCTTTGGCAGAGGATAAGGGGATGGAGGTGGAGCCTGCAAAGAGCTCGCCCCTTTCTGCTCTCTGCAATGTGAGGACACGGCAAGAAGGGAAGCAGGCTCCCACCAACACAGAACCCACTGGCATCTTGATCTTGGACTTCTCAGCTTCCATTGCTCTGAGAAACACATTTGTTGTTTATTGGTTACCCAACCTCTAATATTTTGTTTTAGCAGCCTGAGCTCGGCCAGTTCTCCCCCAGGACACCCCTCCTCTCCTGGTATCTAGGACCTCCCCCTCCCTCCTTGGGGTCTCCTCCCACTACTTGGAGCATCCTTTCCTTCACCGAGTTCCTCTCTTGCCCTCCATAGACAGCATTTCGGAGGGGGGGGTGCTTGGCCCCTGCTCACGTGGTGGAGACTCCCTCCGTAGCCTCACCCTCTCTGCCTGAAGACTGCAACCACCACCCAACACACCACTGGGGCCCTGGTCTCAACCTCCAGAGATTTCCCTTCCCCACAGGTCAAAACTCAATTCCTTCCATCCACGTTCACTTTCTCAAGAAGAAATGTGACATACATGCCTTTGGTGCTGTCACACTGCCTCCCCATAGTGGAGTCTGGATTTTGAAGTTAACATCCAATGCCACTTGCTGTCGGGTCCTCTAAATAGTGGCCATCCATTGAGAGACGACCCCAACCCACCAGCCAGCCAGCCAGCCCTGTGTCCCACAGTCGTGGGGCAGCCCCTGCTATTGCGGAGCCGACGGCCCAGCGGCTGGACACAGGCTGAATGAGGAACTGGCCACGTGCTGAGGGGTACGGAGAGCAAAGTGCAGAGCACCACGGGCAGGGAGACCTCCGCACAGCTGGAGACACGCCCTGAGGAAGTGACCTTTAAAGTGCCATCTGAAGGATGGGGGAGCAGTTAGCTTCAGGGGAGGGAGTTGAAGATGACACTGGGATATGCTCAAGGAACTGAAAGAAGCTTCTCACAGCTGCGACGTGGACTCAGGAGGTATTGTGAGGCAGGAAGGAAAGAGTCTGTGGGTGCAGGGCTTCAGAGACCCTGTTCAGGAACTGGCTGTCACCACCTCGAGGCATGGAAGGCACGCACAGAGTGTATGTGTAGATCATCCTGGCCACAATGTGGAGACTGGATTGAAGGGAACCTCTCCAAAACACTAGCAAACTGAGTCCAGCAGCAGAGTAAGGAAATTTTACATCATGACCAAGTGGGACGTATCCCAGGAATGGAAAGGGGTTGTACAGGCTCACGGGGGCTGCCATAACAAAGTACCACAAACCAGGTGGCTAAAAACAACACAGATCCATTTCCTTACAGCTCTGGGGACTAGAAGTCCAAGATCAAGTTGTTGGCAGGGGTCATTCCTTCTGGTGGCTCTGAAGGAGAATCTGCTCCAGGCCTCGCTCCCAGCCTCAGGGGGTGGCCGGCCATCCTTGGGGCTGCTTGGCATGTAGCTGCGCCCCTTCAGTCTCTGCCTTCGCCATCACAGGGCCACCTTCCCTGTGTGTGTCTCTGCATCTCTGCACTGCCTTCTTCTGAGGAAGGACATGAATCACTGGATTTCAGAGCTACTCTAGTTTGAACTCACTAACTACATCTACAAAGACCCTATTTCCAAATAAGGTCATATTCTAAGGTTCCAGATGGACATGAAGCTTTGGGAGCTGCTGGTCAACCTACTACAGTATCAAAATACAAAAACCAGTCACTGCAATACACCATGTTAACAGAATGAAGGGGAAAAACACATGATCGTCTCAGCTGACACAAAAAAGGCCTTTGAAAATCCAATACCCTTTCATGATGAAACCATTCGACAAACGAAGAATAGAAGGGAATTTCCTTAACCTGATAAGGGCGTGTATGAAAAACCCACAGCTAGTTTACGCAGTGGCGAAAGACTGAAAGCTTTCCCCTTAAGCTTAGGGACAAAACCAGGATGCCTGCTTTCACCACTTCTATTCAGCCTGGCATTCAAGAGGAAGTCCCCTTCTGGTTGCTAGAGGGGATTCTGCCAGATTCATGAATTGCCTAATAAAGCCAATTAGATCTTAAAAGAAAAAGCAAAACATGGTACTCGAGGTTCTTGCCAGGGAATCAGGCAAGAAGAAATAAAACACATCCAGGTTGGAAAGGAAGAAGTAAAACTCTCTACCTGCAGATGACATGACATATAGAGAGGAGCTAATGTGGACCTGGACAGATAAACATCCGTGTCTGCTTCCTAGACACATACACCACTGCAGTTAAAATCACTCTAGACGTGCAATTTGGTGTCCTGCTCCTGTCTTTTCTGTGTGGGATAAAACAATGGGCTGCCCTTGCTCTGCTGGATGTTTAGAGATCGCCTCTGTGAATATAGCTTTTCTCATATTTGTTTTTTTTAATTTCCCTGGGCTAGTACTACAGTGGTGACAGGAAGTCTGCAGAGACGCGGAAAGACTGACGGGGTTACTGATCCACCAGACGTGGGGAGCAAGGGGAACTGATTAATGGAGGATGACTACGCTGAAAAATGCTGCCGCCCCTCTCCCACAAAGACATCCACATCAATCCCTGGCAAGTGTAAATGGGACATTTTTGGAAAGAGGGACTTTGCAGATGTGATTAGGATCTTGAGATAAAGAGAGAATCCGGGGTCATATTGGGCCCTCAATGCCATCACAAGTGTCCTTAGAAGAGGGAAAAGCACAGACACAGATGCAAAGGGGAGGAGGCCGTGTGGTGACAGGGCGGGGACAAGAGTGCTGTGGCCATGGGCGCAGAGAAGCCACTAGAAGCCCGGAGAGGTAAGGAACACATTTTCCCCTGAAGCCCTGAGAAGCAGCACTGCACCACCAGATTCCAACTTCTCGCCTCCGGAACTGTGAGAGAATAAATTTGTGTTGTTTTCAGCCACCAAGCTTGTGGTGATTAGAACAGCCACCTCAGAAACTCAACCGCTGCCCGTCCTCCTCCCAGCCCCGTTCCTCCCCGAGCCATCCCCCTACTCAGCAGCCTATGCCCCCATTCGTTGCCAGGCCAGACTCCGGGGTGGGGGTGGGGGAGTGAGCCCCTTGGCATCCTGTACCGAGGCCCCCGGGACTGTGCTGAGTCCATGACGTGCATTCTTCTCACCCTGCTTCAATTCTCTCACAGCCCTCAGCATGAGACAGTTACCTCCCATTTTACAGAAAACAAGCCTGAGGCTGCTAGAGAGGTTAAATAACTTGCTCAGGGTTCCACAGAACACCAGGGGGTTAGAACCTGGAGGAAACCTCAGATGTGACTGACTGCCCAGCCAAGGGCTCTTACTACCCTGCCTCTCAGGCTGCTTCGGATACGCTGAGGTTTTGTGACCTGGGAGACAGCCAAGAGGGGATGCCAACAAGAGAGCGGGATGGAAATTCCATTTGGACGTCTGGAGGGATCAGGGCAGGATAGAAACTTGGGTGGCAAACTCAACACAGAGAGCGTGTTGAAAGTCATGGCACTGGAGGGGATGGCCCAGAAAGATTGTGCCGAGGAGAAAAGAGGACCCCAGACAGTTCGAGGAGCGCCACTATCTGACAGCTGGGAAGAGGGAGAGGAACCAGTGAAGGCAGCTGAGCTGGCCAGGCTGCAGAGGGGGAGAGAGTGGTCCAGGGCCCAAGATGTCGTGAGAGCCAAGAGAATGTAGCCATCCACTCTGAGGTCAATAATGATGACAGCAAACATGACCCGAGTGCTTTCTCAGGGACAGGCAATGTCATAAGCCCTTTACGGTATTGCCTCATTCAACCTTCACATCCACCCCAGAGAGGAGGTGTCCGTCCCTCCCCGTTTACAGAGGAGGCCATCGTGCTCTAGAGAGACGTGGTAACTGCCCATGGTCATGTACAGATAACCACGTGGCCCCCACGCTCTCCCACAGCCCGCTTTACGTTCCTCCAAGCCGCAAGCTGGAGAAGTGCTGGGCAGTCTGTGCGACTGCTTGTTCAGTAGGAGTGTCCCCTCCTTCAGAGAGCAGACAAGCCATCAGTCGCGCACACACGGGGAGAAGGGCGTGCCTGCTAGCATGTCTGCTCTCTGAAGTAGAAGGGAACAGCTCCTCTCATAGTGAGATGGGGAGGTCGGAGGTTGGTCAACAATGGAATAATCACTGAGGAAAGAAGAGGCACAAGCTGCTGAGAGAGACAACCCCCCTCAAGCAGTGCTCAGGGGGCAGAGCAGGGGAGCCCTGAGACGGCCTCCTTGCCATTCATGTGAATGATGTGCTCTGGCACAGTGCTGTCTAGAGTGCCCACCCACCTCCTCCTGCTCATCATCCAAAGCCAGCTCAAAGGCCACCTCCTCTGCGGAGCCTTGCCCAGCGTCACAAGCTCCCCCAGAACACAGAGCTGACAGCTCCCATAGACAGCACTGTCTGACTTGGTGTTTCCCCTGGCGCCTTGTCCCTAGTAGGTGCTCATTTCATGCTCGTTACCCAGGGGTACCAGTAGGCATGAGATGGTAAGGGCTGTCGCCACCGTCCCGATACCTAAAATTACTTGTGAAGAGGGCCAAGTCCTCTGCCTGCCAGGTGCCTGCCTGCAGGACTATGCTGTCGGAAAGCCATTTCATGGTGTTACAGCAGGCAGGTAGCTAGAAATGAGCAGAGAAAGGGGGACACAGGCCAAATGGCAGGAACTGAGCAAAAAGGAGGGGCATGGGCCAAATATGGTAAGCCATACAGCATGTAAGCACCAGGGGTCCTTGGGCAGAGAAAAGCAGGAAACTCTCGGCTGATTAAGTGGTCACAACTTTTGGGGTGATGAATGGCCTGGAGACCGACAAAGAAAGGTGGGAAAAGGCAGGAATCTCGGGTGTCCGAATGTAACCTCTTGTTCATTATGCCCTCATTACAATAAAATTAGCTTTGCAGACTAGAAGGACCCATCATGCACCAAGGCCATGACACTTCCATCCAGACTAAATAAGGACACAAATCCCTCTTCCCCCTAGAAAGGTAGATCTGGGATGGAAATCCCGGAATATGACCCCAAACCCCTCCCTCCCCAATGAATATTCTGCCCACTTATTTTTACACCCTGTGTAACCAACTTGCCAAAGAAACTCCAGGCAGCTGCTCACCTGAGCCTGCCTGCTCTCCCCTTGAGAGTGGACTATCCATCCCTTAATAAGTCCCCACTTTACCTTCCTAACCTCTGTGTCTTGTCTCTGAATTCTTTCTGGGACGAGACAGGAACCTAACACCAGCAACAGTGGAAAATAGAAGCGACTCAGTTCAGAGCCGTTCCTGTTGGAAAGCAGGTACTGGAGGCTTGACCTCACAGCTGTCGCTAGGTACGAAGGATCTTGTCCCCTTCAGCTGGTGGGACTCAGACAGGAGCTGTGTGTGGATGTCGCTGCTCCATGTGACTTACAGAAACTTTGTCTATCTGCCTTGTTTCACAAAGTTGACTCCATTCTAACAGAGCTTCAGACTGGATGTGAATTAATCAAGTGATCACCATATTTCACAAGTTCAAGGGACTTCCAAGGGCCTCACGACCCTTTCATTAAAATACTTACTTGATTCTTTAGGTACTAATTCTCTTTCTGGGTCTTCGCTTAGTTCCGCAGACAGGACTGTGCAGGGGCAATGAGAGACAAGATTCCAACCCGCACGAGACACTGCACACAGCCTGAGGGCTACAGACCCAGGCAGGATGGCTGTGGGCCACTCCCGGGGGGGAAGGATTCCACGGGCTCTCTGAGCAGCACGGCTGAGTCATAAAGAGTACGGAAGAAAAGATTCTGCAGCGGTATCGATAAGGTACCTTGTTGGTGTCGGCGACACTGTTTTGCCGGGCATCAAAGATGATAAGTTTGTGAGCTTGCGCATTTGCATCCATTATAGTTTGCAAGTACTTCTCATCCTCCTTGCAGCGTTTATCATTGGGACCCACAAGTGGCTGGCTGCAGCGGGTAATCGTCGCCTGACTCTCTGGATGAATCCATGACAACACCTAGTGTTTGGAAGCAATAAACACTTGGTACAGTTCCTAAAACAGTATGTGCTCTAAGGATTGGGTAGTAAAAACAAGTTCTCTTCTCAAACACATTTGCTTGTGCAGACCCTCCTCAGAGGGGAAAGGCCCGCCCAGAGACAGCAGGGCAGCGGCCAGGGGACTCAGTGTCTGGGTCAGGGAGAAGGAAGTCTGACTATATGAGCTCTACAAATCCCCTCTACCTTTGAAATTCTGTAATTCTAAGAAACCCAGAAACTAAGTCAAACCATCACTAACATCAAGCCCCATTTCTGTTTGACTGGCTAGGCTTAGTTTATCTCCTAATCTAAAAAGACCTCTGAATCTCAGCAACGATGCATGGGGCAAGACGAGCACAAGCAGATACACAGTCTCTTATAAAGTTTAAAGCTGTGTCCCCGAACCTCTCATTTCCCTCCAGCGACCAGGAGACTCAGGCTTATACCAGGCTGCAAACTCAAGGATCAAAAACGCTCACTCCCTCTGTGACTGTGGTGATAATATCAGGGCTGCGTACATATGTCCAAACTCAGCAAATTGTGTCCATTAGACGTGCAGTTTCCTTGTATTTCAACAAAACTGTTTAGAAAAATGCACCCCTTGCTGGCTGCTCTGTTTATTTCTGTTATGGTCCCCCTCCCACGCAGCTACAGCATCCCACTCAGCATCTAGACAGAATGTACCTTCTCGAGGATGACTCGGTGAAACCAGTGATAGGAACTGCTAATGTAACAGCAGGCTAACTCCTTCCTCATTCTCTACTACATTTTGAGAGAGTAGGTGAAGTTACCCTCCCTTATACTTAGTAATGCGAAGTCATACAAGGTGGGGTCGTAGCAAACAGAATGTTTATATAATTAGATGGTTCTTGAGAATCAAAGACACGTTCAGGTTTAGACTTACATTTGTACTTTCCATTTTGTTCACTACACTTTTTTCTGTCTTGTTTTCTTCCATATTAGATCTAACACAGTATATGTTTATATGTAAATGACAGTGTTTCTTACTTACCGGGACTCTACCTTTGGCTCGGAAGGCTGCCACTTTGGAAAGGTCATCATCTTTTACACTAGTTGGCACGACAATGACGGCAGGGTACGTGTCACAGAGCTCATAATTACTATTGACTTTGGATATTTTCCAGCTCTCGTTTGGCAAGCCCTGCAGGGGTTGAGAGAGGAGAGAGGGAGGGGGAAGCACACTTTTACACTTTCAAAAAGTACTAAGCATGAACCACATCCATTTCTTACTTTCTACTAAAATCTATTTATAATTTGTTGTTCACTGCTACTTAAAAGTTTATATATACATTTATTTAATAGAACCCATTTCCTACCCAACCCATTTAAAAAAATCTAATGAAGCATAATTTTCAAACACACTAAAACATGAGGATTATATACTAGAATCCCAATCCTATACATTTCTTTCTATAAAGAGCATAGTGTTTTTGATACCGACGGAAGTTCTTTAGAGAAGCAGAAACTTCTTACAAATGTCTAAAGTAATATAAAACCACCATAACAAATATAGGGTGGAGACAAAGATTAATGTCATGAAAATAATATCTTATTGGAATATCTTCAAACTAACAATGAACTGAACAGCTTCCAGGTATAGGAGCACCTGTCAGACTGATGCAGTCATGCCATATACTTCAAATCTAATATAAGCCATTGCTTTTGATACTTAGTCATCAATTTGCTACCAGAATATCTAATAAAAACCATCTGGCTGATCAGCTTTATAAACCCCCACCCTTGTACTCCACATGCCCTCTAGAGAAAGGACGAACAGTGGCAGAGCCAAGGGTTTGGCACAGGGAGAATGGGGCATCCTGGAGATGGGGAACCTACCAGCTGGGTAACTCATGCCTACAGACAACTTCTTTCAAAAGGGTTTTCTTCTCCACCTCATCTCTACCCTTTTAGAAAAGAAAAAGATGCTCAACCTAATATTTTCCAGTTGATGGGCAACATACTTTACCTGTCTCTTATATTCAGATACTGGATCATAAACTTTCCATCCATTAACTGGAAATTTTTCTTTATAGCTGAATGCAAAGAGTGTCTGGATACAAAAAAAAAAAGCCCCATAAAACACATGTTAGTATTTCTTTGCTACGTCATATGCCCAATATTAAAGCTTTTTCTCATGAGCTGAATGTATTAAGATTCCTACTTTAATCTGTAAATTTTGAAGCAACAACTCGACAGTTTTCTTTATCATTACACAGAACTGACAGATTTTAAATATTCTAATACTAGTTACCAACAGAGAGAAAAGAAAAAGGAAACCTCAGGAAGAAGGAATAATTAAACATGAAATCCGCAGACCCCATCAAGGCATTTAGACCTGCAGGAAAAGAGGTTTAGTTTGGTGTGCTTACCTGCCCGTTGGAAAGAGGAAATGCATGTTTGCTGAGGTTTTCAAATATCCCTAGTTTACTCTGTTCTTCCTGTTTATAAGCAAGTCGCAAGTTCCTCATATCCTGTTAAACAATTAGCAAAACTCATTTAACATGTACTGAGTACCTGTGAGGTAGACACCATACTGTGAAGAGATAAATAAAATGTTTTCATTCATATTGCATGTTGCACAGTTGGCCCTCCATATCTGCAGGTTCAACATCTGTAGATTCAACCAAGCATGGATTGAAAATATTGGGGGGAAAAGTTCCAGAAAATTCCAGAACACAAAACTTGAATTCACAGAGTGCCAGTGACTATTTACATAGCACTGATACTGTATTAGGTATTTTAAGGAATCTAGAGAGGATTTCAAGGATCTGCATAGGTTGTATACACATACTGTGGCATTTTATATACAGAGACTTGAGCATCACAGATTTTGGTATCTGTTGGGGGCAGGCGGGGAAGCTGGAACCAATCCCCAGTGGATACCAAGGGATGACTGAACTCTATCTTACTCTAACAAAAGGCAATTGAGGGGAGGGTAATAGCTCAGTGGTAGAGCACATGCTTAGCATGCACAAGGTTCTGGGTTCAATCCCCAGTACCTCCATTTAAAAAATAAAATAAAAACTAATTATTAAAAAAAATTAATTATTTTTGAAAAGGCAATTAACAAAACACCTCCAACAAAATAATAAAAAAATCAAGTGAAGAAATTAGAATAAAGGGGATGTGTTGGGGAAAAACTCAGCAGATGGAACCAAGAATAAGGTTAGTACATAAATGACATGCCATCAAGCCCTGTGCACTTACTTGCTAAAGGTGTGCCACAGAATCAGTTGTGAGCTTTAAGCTACTAAGAGTCAATTACAGAATTCACATCATCCATAAACTAGAAATGCAACAGGGATCTCCCTGAACTCATAGCAAGGACTCCGTGTCACATAGAGACTGCGGCCCTCAGTGACTTCCTTACAGAAATTATAATGCTGTTTCTCAAGATTGGTTTCAAAACACCCTGCTGTGCAAGCCACCGGTCCAAAGCCCAAATGGAAGTTGGCAGGAGCAATGCCAGAAAAGGTGTCTCTGATGGTGCAATTTCTTCTCAGGGCTGGTTTGAGCATTACCCTTGGCCTTTCTAAACCTATGCCGTTAGCTAGACACAAAAGTCTCATTCTCCTCTAACCTTACATGAAAGTTGAAAATAAATATGACCACAAACAAATTAAAGCAAGAGCAGTTGGGCAAGTGATGAAGTTACAGTTGTGATATTATTTATAACAGTGAAAGAATGGAAGTAACCTCAATGTCCATCACTAGGGGCTGGCTAAATGAACTACAGTACCACCAACAGAATACTAAAGAGCTGCTAGAAACAAGAAGCAGCTTGTTATGTACTGCTATCAAGGAGTTGCAAGGCACATTGTCCAGGGGAAAAAGAAAGGGGCAGAACAGTGTACATAACATACAACCATTCACATTTTCAAAGACTGCACGTCCACACTTGCGTGCATAGGCCATCGGTGGAAACTGGTAACAGTGGGTGCCTGCGGGGAGTGGATCCGGCTGGCTGCGTGTTGTCAAACTTAGTTCTTCCTACACACAGTTTTTACACTTTTTGAATTGTGTATCGCTTGTTTAAAAAACAAAACAAAACAACAACCCTACATCTTGCAAGGCTCTCAGGCAGAAGCTGAGATGACTGGGAGCATGGGCCGTGGGATTCTAGGCTAGAAAATGTTTCAAAGCAGCTATTAGCAAAAGCTCACCCCAGCCACAAAAAAATATCCTAGTAAAACAGCCACAGGACACCTGCCTATGTGACATAGCTTCCTGGTGTGCCCTCCCCCAAGATACTCTGGCTGCACACATGCCCCCTGGTCGCTGATGGAGCTGACTTGCCAGTTAGGTCGGCTGGGAGGGAAAAGTACTCCAAGCAAAGGGAAGAGTGTGTGAGAAGTACCAGGAGGGGGTGGGGTGCGGGTATGCGGCGAGTGTGAGCAATTCTAGGCACTGGGACGGCAAGATGAGCAGAGGGTAGATGGAGAGGAAGCTGCAGAGAAGAGGAGGTCAGGCTCACACCGCAGGGTGTCTGTCAGTTTCCCCTCCAGCCTAAGGATGATGGGAAGCTCCCGAAGAGTCCCGAGCAGGGCAATGACCTGTCCCACAATTGCAGAATCAATCAAATCCGCCCTCCGCTTTAAGTTCTTCAATGGCCTGGCACTGCTCTGCATGCAGAACTCTGGACTGAGAAGGGCAACCCCAGTTTCTCCAAGGAGAGGACTGGCGTGTGGTGCCCAAAGGGAGTCTGGTAAGCCAACGGATTCCACGCCCGGCAGAGTACAGGGTTACTTGAAAAAGCGCATTCAACTGCAGTCTAGGGCCAAACAGAGGGAGCTCTCCCCAGAGATTTGATCAAAGCAAACAGGAATCCAACCCCCAAGTTTGGAAGGGAACTTGTCAGTGCGCAGGCAGGATCTCTGTCCTGGTATTTTCGGTAGAGCTGTTAATAAGCTGTGCTCCATGAGGTCAAGTTACTGGGAATGAAACATCAGTGAGGCTGTTCTTAAATGACTAGTCATCATTAAAGTCATCACATACGTTCTGCTTAACCCCTTGGAGGAAGAAAAACAGCTCGGTGCAGGTGAAAATTCCAACACAGCCGAGAAGCTTAACTGTGTATTTAATTACAGAATTCATGAATATTGTTGTCCGTTTGGGAAGTCTTTGACCATCCACTGTTCTAAAGATTAGTCTTAAGACAACAAACTGGAAAAAATACTGAGCTCTGCTTTCCACTGGATTTCTCTGAAATATAATAATGTCACTACCGAGGTTAGCGGGCCATGTTAATTAGAACACTTCAATAGAAAAGAAGAGGTTTACTTCAGTGGCTTATATAATGGTCTGAATTGGTTGACAAAAGGTTGACAAGGTTTGTGTCCTGAAAACATTTGCGTTACTAACAATACAAATTACTCTTACTGTCCAAAGGCCGTGAAGAAGTTCCAAGCTGCACCCCCCATCAGTGTCACTTGTGTCTGGACCGTACCTTGCACACGATCTCGATGCCACAGGAGTTGTCCCCATGGCTCTGCGCTCCAATCTTCTCAACTCTGCTGATCACTCCCAGGGGGACATCAAGGATGAAATGCGGGTCCTGGGTTTACAAATTAACATGAACACCTGTCAATATCAGTCACAGAGTTTTCATACACTAAGTCTTAGAACATGTTTGCTTATTTTGCATTTCCTCTTGGACCTGGCTGATTTATAACATGCTTTATGAAGTAGATGTTGAGATGACAATCACACTTCCCCTCCAAGTGGAAGTGCTACTTTAACAGTCTTTTTTTTTTCCAAGACACAAAATCCACTTGCAAAAGTGCACATCTTAAAACTCACCCTCTGTTTCTCTCAGGGTGATGGGATTTCAGGATACTTTTTGACTTCTTCTTTATTGTTTACTTTCTTCTGCAGTGTTCTTAAAAATAAAACACACTTTTAAATACTCACCCTCTCTACATTTTTGAAGTACATCTTAAAGTCAGTCACTGTCAGGGTTCCACTCACTGCTCCCACAAATGGGCAGATATACATGACATCCTTCACTGAAAGAAAAAAACCAAAAGACCATCCACTGCCATTGACTTGTTTCAATAAATCTTAACATGAGTTTCCAAATATTCCTACTTATGATCCCAGTTTTCTCAGAACTTAAACATTTTCATTACTTTAAATGAAGACATAGATGGATAGCCTTCTAATAAAATTCCATTTTTTTAAAACAAAATTCCGATTTGCTGCTTAATGAGGTTTTAAGTAAGGGGCCTCATCATAAGTTACATTTTGTCATTTTTTTCCAAGTGGTTAACGTTTTCCCTGAGTGATAAATTAATCACATTCAAAAACACATTAATTAAACTCTGAAGACCCTGAGCTACCATTTCATAAATTACTGCTAATGAAAACTGACTAAAGCTAAACACTGTCCCCTGCTGCACCTCCAAATGAAACTGCTTTAGAGGTAGCAAAAATGAAAACCACATCAATGAAGTGGGGAAAGACTTTGCTTCAAATTCTTCATCAGTTCCATATCAGTTTTTTCACTTATTGTTAATATCCATATCAACACATTTATCAAGACCAACCACATGTACGAGGCCAGGGAGTGTGAAGAAGCTCACACCTATCACAAGGAGACCACATCTTCCCAATCTTCCCAAAGCGCCATTCCATCAAAACGGCAGGAATGGACACAGCAGCCGATGAGTCCTAGCGTGATAATTAAAGGTACTAAGGTTGCCGGTCAGCCAAATCCCCACAACACTTCCATTAAACCCTTCTCTAACTCATGTCCCGAGCAGCTTCTATTGCTGGGGTTCTAGGTCTGAGTGGACATGGTTCCTGCCCACCAGCAGTGACCTGTGAAAAACACGATGCAGAAAATCACCATTATACCACAGCCTGATAAATGCTATCAGAACCACGAGGACATGATGTGGTAAGAGATCAGAGGAGAACAGACTTAACTCAGCAGGGAAGTGGGGGGGGGGGAGGGAGTAGAGGGAGAGGAAGGGAGAAAGGAGAGCTCAGTGAGTTGCCGGTGGTTAGTGGGGCTGGGTCAAAGGGTGCATGAGGACGAGGGCCACGAGGCCAGAGAAAACTTGCTCATGAATGCTCACAACAGTTTTATTTGTAATAGCCAAACAGCAGAAACAACCCAAATACCCATCAATAGATGAATGCATAAAAAAACTGGTGGATCCATACAATGGAATACTACTCAGCAATGAAAAGGAGTGCCTGCTGACCCACGGCACTCACGGTACAGATGAATATCACAATAATTATGTGGAATGGAATAAGTAGACAAAAGAACATACTAAATGACTACATTTCTACAAGACTCTAGAAAATACAAACTAGCCTCTAGTGCCTGGAGAAGGGGGGTAAGGCACAGGAGAGAGGGATTATAAAGGGGCCTAAGGAAACTTCTGGGGGGTGATAGATACGTTCATTTATCTTGACTGTGATGATGGTTTCCCAGGTGGATAGATGTGTCAGAACTCCTCACGTTCACTTTACAGCTGTGTGGTCTGTTGTCTGGGGAAGCAGAAGTCTGACATAACCAGCTCTGCATTTTGGTCCAATCATTCCCAAAGCAGTGGGAGTGGGGCTAGAAACACTCCCAGAGAAGGAACAGCCAGAGAAGCCAGAGGACCACCAGGAGTGAAGGAAGTTCCAGAAGCCAAAGAAGGAAAGTTTCAAAATTCAGGTCGGGGGTGGGGGGAGGGCATAGCTCAGTGCTAGAGTGCATGCCTAGCATGCAGGAGGTCCTGGGTTCAGTCCCCAGTGCCTCCATTAAAAAACACTAATAATAAATAAATAGACCTAATGAAACCCTGCCCAAAAAATTCAGGCTGGGATGAATGGAGGCCGGAGCCACAGACTAGGATCGTCAGTGGGAACAGGTGTTTCCAGGTACTGGTAGGAGAGCCCGGCTACGCAAATGTTCTGGACACAAGATGACTGGACTCTGAGAGCGAACACACCCCTTTGGGAGGGAGCCGTGAGGGAAGAAGGCAACACTGGGCCTAGCAAACCAGACTGTCCAACTGGACCCTGGCAACTGGGAGGTGAAAATATCATACCCAGCTGCCCTCCCATCCACCTGCTGAAACGCCTGGGCGCCTCAAGCCATCACCCTTACAATCCAGGGTGGCAACACACGCCCTCTTATTGCACTAAAACTGTACTTTCTGGACCCTTATAAGCCACTAAAATCTTTGCCAAGTTCTCAAAACTTATTAAAAATAGGATGGGGGAAGGGTATGGCTCAGTGGTAGAGCGAGTGCTTAGCATGCACGAGGTCCTGGGTTCAATCCCCAGTGCCTCCATTAAATAAATAAACAAACAAACCTAATTACCTCCCCCACCAAAAAAAAGAATTTTTAAAAAATATATGATATGGATCTTCTATCGAGACATTTTCCTTAGAGTGAGGGGCTCCAACAAAGGCAGTGAACTGACATTACAGTGAGCATCTCATCAGCCTTCCGTTCATCAGGAAAAGCTGGATCTGCCACCCAACACTCAGTCAGAGCTTAAAGTCATCCTCTACAGTCTTTTCTCTCTTGAGGTCATGACGACATAAATAAGAATGAAGAGGTCTAGTCCGTTGATCCCCTAATTAAATTGGTCTGGCTGGTCTCTAGCATAGACACCACCTGTGCTTGCAAGTAACATGTCATTTCATTTTATGGAGCTCCGTCAGCGAAGTCTACTCATTACACTTACCAATAGCCTTGATTGATTCTCCGGGAAAAAGTGGTGCTTCTTCCATCTGTGCCAGCTTATTTCCATCCCGTAGAGCCTGGCAAGAAACCAATCAGGAGTAACTCTCACTTTCCACCTGTACACCTGCGAAGAACTCTGGTGGTCTGTGCTCTTGCTACAAGGCTACAGAAGCGTGCAAAATGTATGCCCCCGTCCCCTTACAAGACAGTTTCAAAGCTCAGCATCACAGGACACCATGCTGCATGTTCTAGCAAATTGTTACACATATTTCAAGTTCACAGTTAGAAAGCATTAATATAGAAATGGCTTGACATGACAGATAGATACTGTAATCACTACACAAACAGCTATCATAAGGTGCGTTCAGAATTTGGAAATAAGGTTAAAAGGGTTACCTCTGAGCATGAAACTAATACAAATAAAATTAACACTGGACGTAGATGCTTAGCCAGCTGTAGAAATGGTCCAGCTATGAGATCGTCTTGGAAACCTCAAAGTCTAATTAAAGAAACCAGAGAGGGGATCTCTTACTAAGGAAAGCCCTAGGCTTTTGTACTGCAGCCCAGCAACCTGTGTTTGCACAGAGTGTAGGAGGGGGGACAGGGCAAGTGGGCTAGTCACTGGGTATCCCACCCAGTTCACAAGAGGGCGCCCTCATCTGGCAGACAGGAGTATTTCAAGCACTCCTGTGGAGCAGGGTGTGGTCACCAGGCTTCTCCCAAGTAAATTCATTCTGTTGATTCCATGCTCACCAAGCAAATTGCTAATGAGGTATCAGGATTCCTGCTACAATGACACTAGGAAAAAGATGGCTGGAGAGATACATGTCCACATGTCTAAATGTCCAGGTCAGCACTGCAGCCCAGTAGCCAGTCTCTTGTGAGCTTGGTTGGATGGTGCAGGATGACTCAGGGGAGCTGAGAAAATAGTGTTCTTGAACTACAAAGCTGAGGACCAAAGCCTGAAGTCAGTGCCTATTCCGAGCTACTGCCACCCTGTGAGATACTGCCAAGGAAACAGGTCACTTTCTCCTGGGCATCTCTGATATAACGTGTCATTAATAAGAATAAGGTACTTAACCCCAGCAATTCCCAAGCTGTGTTTTAGAGAGCATTAAATTCCCAAGATATGTGAATAGGGCTTTTTTTTTATTTTGTTAAAGTTTGGGAAATTCTGGGTTAAAGAAAACAAGTTAAGCTGGGTTTTTTGTTTGCTTTTAAGTGAGAAGAGTCTTTGGCCTGTTAGTGTACGCCGAATCAGCAAGGGGGCGCTAGAGCACGCTGCATTTCCCCTACCTCGTCCATCCGGCTGCATGATACCTGGTAACATCGGGAGGCCACTAGTGTTCAGCGTAGAACAGGTTGGACGATACTAAGTTTTCAGCATAATTTCGTGAGGCAAAATATTAAAAATTGGTATCTTTTATAATTCTAACCTAAATTATTGAAAATTCAAAAGAATTATTTTGCATAGTTTTAAGAATATTTCAATATATTTTATAAAGGGACTTAAAGGTCAATTTAAAAACACTATACATAGTAGTTTCATCCAATTTCACAAAATAAAGAAAGGAAAACATCAAACTATAAAGAGCAAATTGGATGCTAAATGTTGGTCAAGATATGTCTGTTCAGGGAGGGCACAAAATGACATAGTCCATCGTCCTCCTTATCAAGATACATGATTAAAATAATACAGATTAGTGTTTGTTCATTCTTACCTCCAAGCAATTTTATTCAGTTTGAATTTTTAGCCCAGATTGGTTTTTAAGACACTTCTCAGTCAAAAATTTTAGAGACAGAGAACTGTTCGGGGGGACGTGGAGAAGCATTGGTGGACTCATTTATACTCACACCTGATTTGGAAATACATCTTTGACACAATAGAGCATAAACAATATTTATACTTTCAAAAGTTGAGTTTTAGAAACACTTAAAAAATCACCAATCTTAATAGAAGCCTGATTTTGAAAGTCAGCTTTCTTTAATTTGTTGTGTGATCTAATAATTAATTTTATACTATTACAGAATGAGGAAGCTATTTTAATCAATATTCAAGTTTTAAATGACTTCAAATGTTACATTGTTAAAGTTTATTTTAATGACTAAATATTATTGTACATCATATAGGCTTAAATTCCTTAACATATTTAAAAATAAATGAGAATAGGTTATTTTGAAATATGTTTACTAAAGCAAGCTGTTCTAATCAACTGAAGAGGTGGGGAGAAATCTGAGTTCCTTTAAGCTTTTTAGCAAGCCACATCAAACACTTTACCTAAAGTCCTCAACCCAGGACTAATAAAATGTTGTTGGGAGGCAGCAGTGATTGGGACCATTTTGAGAAAGTACAAGGCTCTCGAGATAGAGGTTGGAGACCAGTCGTTTCTCTTCTCTCCTGATGGTCACGTTAAATCTGGCTTGAAATACCTGTGCATTTAGATGAGGCATGAATGTGCTGGTGAGACAGTGAGACAAACCTCTCACTAATAATAATTAAATCTGGGACAAGCTTTGTAAGTGATGAAAAAGCAACTATCAGAAAAAAAAAATGATCTCACTGCTTCAGATTTCCCCATAGAAGGTTCACTTTGCACAGGAAAGACATTGAGCTTTAGCATAGAAATTCAAGAGAATGGTTCTTCAAGGTTCATTGTTTTGTGAGTACGGTAGATTCCGTCTAGAAAGCTGGTGTTAGGAGCTAGGACTCACACTTGTACTATATTAAGCTTTGACTGCAACTTCCAAGTTGCACAGGACATGATTTGACCCTTGATTTATCCAACCCATGTACAGCATCATCAAAGAAAGGAAAACGCTCACGGATAAAGTGTGTCTTGTGAACACGCCCAGTCCTCTGGGTGCCTTTTTGCTCCCGGTGTTGCCCCAGTGAGGAATTCTCTCTGAGGATCTCATTCCAACCCTGTTCTGGTGACTGGAAGGTCCCACTGAAGGCCCATCAACCTCCTGGTCTCTCCACTACCTTCTCCTCCACCTGAACCCCAGCGAGCAGCAGGGTGGAGAGTTTCTCTAACAGCTGCATGCTGAAAGCAGGTTTTCAAATTGGGCTCTTCAAGGCGCTCCCAGGGTCACCGCGGGAGGGTGGGTGGGGCACAGGCACAGCTGAGCACAGGCAGTTTGCCACGCTTCCCTGGAGCTGCTCTTCCGGCAGTTTCATATGTTGAGTTTCTACATAATCTTTGGGGTAAGTTCTGCGGCTTTAAAAGACTCCAGAGAGTCCAGAGGTACTGAACGAAGAGTAAGCACTCGAGAAAACTCAGTGAGTGATTTTCTTATTTTGATTAATAACTCTAAGATATATGGACTCATTTCCACAAATCCCTACAGGGTACCAGGCGCTGTGCTGGGTACAGACTTTGCAAAGTGGAATAAAGCAGAATCTGTACCCTCAAAGAGCACCCTTAGCGTATGCACCTGTCCCTCTAAGTCTTTGTGAAGGCACTTCAGAGCCCTGTTGTGACTGAGGCTCAGTAACCTCAGCAGTAAAGCCATCTGGGAAGGCTGAGAAGCAGAGATGACCAAACATCTGGTTGACAAAATGTTGGATAAACCAATTTTTGCAAATAATGTCAGAATGGAATCTACCAAACTCGGACAGGAGGGTACGACTGTAGTGGTAAAAAGCACTTGCTTGTTCTCTAGAAATCTAGTATGAAATGGCTTCTAAATACACGATCTGTAACTACAAACAGATGAACACGTAGAACTTGCCACCTGATCAGCTTCAGCTTCAGAAGGGTAGCCATTGTGTTCTTCCTGAAGCTCCTGCACAGCACCAGGTGCATGGACAAGAAAAGGCAAAGAGGGGAAAGAGAAACACGTGCAAACAGACAGGTGAAAGGACAGCAGTTCTTTTTTTAAAGAGACAGTAAGCATGTAAAAGTCGACACACCTTTCATGGCTTTTTGCAAGTCACAACCATTTTCCCCCTTGGAGTTAAGGAAATAACGTGTGGGCCATCTACAGCATCCTCAGCCTAAAATGGGGTATCTATTCTGGGTTTGTGTTGGGGTAGAAAAATGAAAAGCAGACAAACATCATGGATTTCAAAGAATGTATACTGTCTTTTTAAAATCAAGCATTACTGTAGCATACAGCAAAGAAACCAAACAACAGACACAGGACATGCTCATAGCAAATGTATCATACCACGGAAACCGGGCAAATGGCACGATCAAGCCAAAATACAAAGGCAATTTATAGACATGTGTCTTAAACCCAGTAAGTATCCACATACTGTAAGGAACCATTATGGTATCTAGGGGTCAAGTCCACTGGTATTAACATTTCCACACACATGCTCATGCACACACCACGTGCTGGAGTCAAACACAGATATATACAAACAGTCTGTTACTGCTAATTAAAGATTGTGATCTATGAATCAATACCGTATTAAATATTTATAATTACAGTATCAACGTGCTTCAAACAAACAGCTAAAATGTCACATATCTTTAACTCTTTCCAATCCTTTTACATGTATACTGTTTTTAATTTAATTTCTTTATAGGATCAGCTATTGAAACTTTAAGAGCTTGGACTTTTCATTTAGCAGGTGGTATAACTAGTATGAATACTGAAGATGACAAGATTGTAACCCTCTTTAAAAGTGGTCTCAAGTCTCTGAGGCTGAAAATATTGAAATTTAGCATCGATGTATTTTTCCTTCAAGAAACTTTGGTTCCAATGACCACATTTCTTTAAAAGGCAATCAGTGAAGTAGCAAAGCTTTTAAAGAGTTTACTATTTCCCACCTTTCATTTTTGTCAATAAAACAGCTACTTAATATTTTTTTACTTAATATGTTTTTTATCTTTTATCATCAGACTGAATTTAGTACACAGTTGGTACTGACACCCTTCAAAGCAGGACAATTATTTAAATGCAACCAGTTTTTTGAAATTTCCATTTTTTTTAAGTGTAAAGAAAATGGAATCATTCTTTGATAAAAATTTTACAAAAGGAAGAATGAATGACTAAACAACAACCAACCCCCCCCACAGCATTTCAAAGTCCATGCAGATATAAAGCCAAGCACTAACATTTAACAATGGGAATCAGTGAAAGAAAATGAGTCCCAGGGGCAAAAGGACACACGGTGGGAACAAAATTAAACAAAGGTAAACCAACTAGAATAACAAGAATCTGACTTAACCTGCTTAGTTCTGTACTACTTCATTGGCTTCAATAAGATTAAAACTTTAACACTGAAGTCATTAAATTATTCTGTCAAAATCCACATTGTTTTCATTTAATGGAAATAGGTTAATTTTCAACATCTGACACTCAGGTTTAAATACATGCACATTACCAATCTTTGTCTTGCTTTATGAATATTCTGAAATAAAGGGAAGGAAAATCATGAGGAAAATAAAAGCTATAAACCACTAGTTGTAACAGCTACCTCTGTATTTTAAGAAATACTAAATGGGGCTGATTTTGCTAAATTTATCTTCAAGACCTGCACTTCTGGTTTGGGGATTCATCATGCAAACACAAAGTCTTACTTGACCTTGTAATCAAGACTTGAAGTCTTAGATGTCTTACTTAGGATGGACAACAACTGACCACTTTGTTATTGTTGTTAAATTCTTCAGCATGAATTACATGAGGAACGAGGTTAAAAGAGGACTACGTAGGCCTACCCTTACAAGACCCTGCCATGAATATCCATCCGGTCAGAATTCATGTAACACAGCAAGTCAGTACTGCACACTGGTAACAATTTTAGCATCCTGCCCTCATACACGGTGGCTTTTATCGCACATAAAAACATTGTAACAAATAAAGCATTTCTAGTGAACACTTAAAGCTATGACAGAGCAGAGCAAATTGATCTGAGTGACTCATAAAACCAATGAGAAGGTAAAGAACACTAAATAGACCGAGTGTTCAATAAAGCACAGAGACACACAAGTAGGAGGCCCATCCGCTGAAAGCCAAAAATCCTTACCCTTATATCAGGCCTCCTGAAAACCTGTCAGTTAAAACACAGAACATCATCATCATGGACATGTCACTATTGACTTCAAAAGATGCCATTAAGTTCACCAGCCCACGCCCTAGGAAACATCATAATCCTCAAAATAAAACCAAGCAGATCGATCCTAACACATTTGCCCTCTAAGTTTCATTCGATATCCAATCAATCCTAACACATTTGTCCTGTAATTTTCAGGCAAGTCTATGATTTGGAGAAACTTACCGCCCTTAGGCTAAGACAAACTGCATTATTTTAAACACAAACCCCTTCTGTCAAGGGCTATTACAAGACAATGTGAACAGGCTGTGTTTGAAAAGTTCATTTGTGTGTCTGTTTGGAATACTGAATGCATTCTCCCCGTAGAAACAATGATATAAAAAGGCGGTTCGGCCCCCAAACCAGCCCACAGAAACAAAACAAAACCGAACCAAGAAACCACAAAAGCGCCCACAGCTGATGCAGAAGCTCAGATGGAGTGTTAATGGTTTCACAAAGCCTAGTTAACCACAAATCTTAACCTGGTTTCTGCAGGAATTCCATTTCCAACTGGCACTTGGGACTCCCAAATTAAACTCCCTGGTGTGGCCGCCCCACAGGGCCAAGGTGCCATCCCTCACGCCAGCCCCGCCCGCTGCGTGGGAAAGGGGTGGCCACGTGGGGAGTGGTGGGGAAGGGAGAGGAGGGCGAGGGAGGCCCCAGGCCAGGGGAAGCCAAGCTTTACTAAATTGGGACACTGATTTCAGCGAGGTTATTCCTATGCCCGTTGCCTGTGACTCCCACTTGAACGTGCAGCATAAGCATCTGGGCAGTTCTGGGCAAAGGAAACACCCCAGAGAAAGGATGGAACTTTTGAGCAGCCAATAGCGGTAACAGTCTGAGGAAGACGTGAATCATCTGTTCTCCATTCTACAGCCTGAAATCCTATGTTATTTACACAGCACACTGGATGTTCTGTGGAAAACAGGTTATTTAAAAAAAAAGTCACTGGAGGTTTTTATTATAGGTTTTACTCAGGATAGATAAGAAGATCACATGAATACGAGGATACAGACTTCAAAAAAAATCACTGTATCACCATTAAAAGAAAATACTCTTTGAAGTAAAAAAGGTATTCTGAATTAAGTGATGCTGTAGCTCAAGGGGAATTAAGGCCTAGAAGTTCCTAAATATAGACTATTTAGACTAAGAAGCTTAAACTTGGCTTTTTTGGTTTTGGTAGGGGTGGTGGTGATGGATTTGTTTCTCATCTTAATTGTGGTGATAGTTTCCTAAGTGTGTGCTTATCAAAACTTATCAATTTGTATACTTTAAATATGTGGTTTATCATTTGTTAATTATAAGAAAGTTAGTACAAAATAAATAAAATATATGTTTATGTTAATTTAAAAAACTCAAAACTGGACATATATGGTAATAAAAACTCTGGAGCTTCATTCCTCAGTGATAACCACGTTTAACTAGACCGATTTTTCACTGTCTCCATAACCATAAATATGGTTACACCCCTACTTCCTGATTTGTCAACTCTGAACAGTAGCTTTCCCAACTACCTCCCTCTTCCCAATCTGACAGAAATTTAAATTTTCAGTTCTCTTACTGTCATCCTTCTGCAGCAGCTGCATCATTAAAAAAAAAAAAAAAGACCCATGAAATGATTTTTTAGGTGCCCTCTTCTGAGAACCTTGTATATATTAATTCATTTTACTCTCAGAACAACCGTGTGAGATAAAACCTATTATTGGCCACATTTTTGGATGACAAAACCAAGGCACAGTTAAGTACTACCTGGCCAAGTTCAAGGTGGCTGAGCAAGTACTTAAACCCAGATAACCTGCTCACTGCCTCAGCTGTGGTGCCACTCTAATTAACACACAGAAACTAAAGCCTTCAAATATACATCCAATCTCTTGTAACCTCCTTTGGGGTTGATGAAGAAACCGACATCACTGCCTCTTCCCTCGCTTCTCCTCTGCCTCCAAACCTCCGCTCCAGCATGTTCCTACTTTCACATTTGTTCTGTAACTACAATTAACTTTTGAATGCTTTGTCTATAAAGTGATAGCAACAACTGAAAATAAAAACGCAGTGGACCTGGGCCTTGTATGTAGGAGCTGCACCACTGCCAATAAGCCTTTGCTGTTGGAAGGAGGAACTAACCCAGAAGGAAAGGGGTAGGATGATAATCTGCTTTCACACTCACAGAGTTCACCTGTTCTAGTGGCGCTCGCGGTGTTCCTGGTGTGAGGCCAGGTGGGTCCACGGAGGCGCACCTGAAAGCCTCTGACTTGATACCCCTATGGCTCTCTCTGCTTTACAGGTCTCATCTCTCCGGAAATAAGCCGTTTCAGACACACAGAGAGGTTCATTTCCTTTTTCTTGAATCTGATTCTGATCGAGGCCAGAGAAGAGAGCAGTGGTTTGGAGTGGAGAGGCCGGGGCCAGCTCTCACCGGCAGATTGGAGCCTCCGCATACCTGCACTTGGCCTCAGCTTCAACACATACAAAAGGAGAGCAGTCTAGGAATGACTGCAAGGTCCTGACCACAGAGGAGGTTCTCACATCCGAGGAGTCATTTTGGCTTCACTGGAAGACTTCAGAAAACATCTCCCCACCCTAGGCTAAGGGAGGCACGTCGGCATAGTGGTTGAAAGCATGGGCTCTGGAGTGGAACCCTGCCTCCATCACTTACCGCCTGGGAGACCTCAGCCAGCCACACAGGCAGCGGAGGGAGCCTTAGTCTCCCCCTCTCTAAATCAGCGATGCTGAGCGCACCTTCCTCATAAGCTGTTGCGAGGGTTAAATCAGGTAACAGCTGTCCCTGCGGTGGATAAATACTCAGGAAGCGGGGGCTGTTAGTATCGGTACTATTTAGGTAACCTGTAGGTGATGGCTCTCAGCCTCCCCAACTTGCACTGCAACTCCCTTGACCTGCCCTACACCCCCTGGCAACTCCTACACACGCCGAGATCCTATGAGAAGGTGCAAACAAGTTCATGATGATCTCAGTCTACTTTAACACAGCAAGCAGACTGCCCAAAAGTTAACTAAAAATGTACCTGCCTCTAAATGGCTTTCACTAAATCAAGAAAAAGCACTATAAAATGACCCCACTTCTGGACACAGCTCCTAATACCCTTGCAATTAGGGGTGCTTGGAGCATCTTTTGTTCTAATATTTGATCTTTGATCCCAGTTCCTGATGCAGGGCTCCTAAAACGCTTGGAATTATTTGGGTGATAGAAGTGTCTTCTGTTCTAAAGAGGTGACTTCTTGGTGGGCTCCTGGATGGGGGCTGATTATCAGAAAGATCAAGCCATGATTTGAAGCTTGGAACTTCCAGCTTCACTCCCCATCCTTTGGAGAGGGGAGAAGGGCTGGAAAATGAGGAGTTGATAATTGATCACGCCTATTTAGTGGCCTCCAAAAAGATCCCTAAGCCACAGCATTCAGAGAGCTTCTGAGCTGAACACATCTATGTGCTGGGAGGGTGGTGTACCCCAACTCCATGGGAACAGAAGTGCCTGTGCTTGGGACCCTCCCAGACCTCATCCTATGTATCTCTTCATCTGGCTGTTCATCTGGAGCCTTTTCGTATATCCTTTATTATATAATGAACTGGTAAACCTCAGTGTTTACCTGAGTTCTGTCAGTTATTCTAGCAAATGATGGAACTCAAGGAGGGAGTTGTGGGAACCCCCAATTTATAGCCAAGGCAGGCAGAAGTTGTGAGTAACCCGGGGATCGACTGCTTGCAATTGGCATCTGAAATGAGAACTGTTGGGGGACTGAGCCCTTAACCTGTGGGCTCTCCGCTAACTCTGGTTACTATCAGAATCAAACTGAATTGTTGTTGGAGAATTGGTCAGTGTGGGAAAAAACCCATACATCTGGTATCACAAGTATTCTAAGAGGGTGGGGATTCAAACCCAAGCCGGCTGGGTTTAGTGCTGGTGCTCTTAACCTCTATTCAGCCCCACCTAAACCTGTTCCCCTTCTGAGGAGGCTGCCAAGTGCCCTTAAGGCTGAATGCCCAGAATGCCCTGCTCTGCCCACCTTGTTCCTCCCACTGCACCTTGTTTCCTTATCTATTTCGACACTCACCATAGTCCAATTTGTACTGTATTTTTCGGTGTCTCTTTCTTCTACTGTGAATTCCATGCAGCCCAGCCCAGCCTCTTGCACATAATAGCTGCTCACATCACCTTTAGGGAAGTCGACTAGTGTTCAGCAATTACAATACACTCCTCTTATATTCTTTTTACATATCATGTACATTTTTGTAGAGTAATAGTATAAGGCAAATGAGCACTATATTCATTTCATACATTTGCTGCCCTTTTTAAAACAGTAAACCTCTGCTGTAACACCCATTATTACAGATGAGGACACTGAGGCTCAGCAAGGTGAAGTAATTTGTTGGGCAGCTAGTCAGTTACAGGGCTGGAACTCAAGGCAAAGTGCTCTGACTCCAAATTTTGTGATCTTTTTAATAAACCATATAAGATGGTTCCCAAATAAATAGCAGTTTTTTATGAATGAGTTATCATTGAGTTTATGCCTCCAAGAGGCTTCTTTCCAAGAAAAGATTGTAATATTGGAGTAAAAACACCCCTGTTTTCTGTCTTAGGTGTAAAGTCTATAAATAAAGTAATTTTGCTTTAGCAATCAGATCACTACAAGATGAGTTAAAGACTATGAACTCTTGGGTCTTGCTGCAGGCACCTCAATAACCAGCTTCGTGCTCCCCACTGCCTGGAGTCAGAGGCCATGGTCAGGCCAATAACAGTGTCAACCAGTCATCAAAATGCAACCCTAGTCTTTGCGAAACAAGCCATACCTGAACCTTGCCTGACTCCTTTGTCAAACCCTAGCCTGAAACAATCACTGTCCACTCTCTAAAGGCCTCCAGGAAATATGACAAATGAGCCGTTGGATGAAGCCTGCTAGCCCCAATTTCCAGCTACAAAAGGGGTGAGTATACTTGCAATTGAACTAGTACAAGGGTAACTGTTGATACCCTTTTTCACTAACTGGATTCTAACATCTTTATTCACATAACTATATGTTCCATTTAAGTAATACTGATATATCGAGTTATTATAAATATTCATCATAATTTATTATATATGCAACATAGAATCATTCAGCAGTCTGTAAAAATCTTGGCTTTTTAAAAATTAGATTTCTAATTATAAGATAATTGTAGAGTCACAAGTGGTTCTAAGAATACTGTAGAGAGATTCCATGTACCATGAACCATGTCACCAAATTTCCACGATGGTGGTGTATTACAAAACTATAGAATAACCCGAACCAGGACCATGACAGACAGTCAACATGCAGAACAGTTTCATCACCACCTAATGCAGCCCTTTTACAGCCATGCCCACTTCCCTCCCAGCCGCTCCCCTTCTTAGCCCTGGGCAGGCATGAATCTGTTCTCCATTTCTAAAATGTTGTCATTTGAAGACTGTTATACAAATGGAATCACACAGTATGTGACTCTTTGGGAGTGGCATTTTTTACTCTGTAATTCTTAAGATTCATCCAATTCTTTTCTCTGTCCTCTCTGTTCTGCTGTTGAACATATCCATGGAGTCTGGTTTGGTTTGGTTACTGTTAGTTTTTGGTTCTTATCTAGTATTTCCTTGCTGAAACTTTTCTATTTCTTGTCCCTCACTTTCTATGTTCACATTGGTTCAAGCATATTTGTAATTGTTTACTGAAGCAATTTTATGACGGCTTCTTTAAGATCTTTTTCACATAATTCTAACATCTCTGTCATCTCGGTTTTGGCATCTACTGATTCTCTTTTTTCATTCAGTTTCAGACCTTTCTGGTTCTGGTATGACTAGTGATTTTCAATGGAAATCTGGACGTTACGAGAGTGTGGATCTTATTTAAAGCCCCTGTGTTAGGTGGCCTTCTCTGACGCTGCTCCAGCAGGACAAGGGTGGGTGGCACTGCCTCATGACAGCCAGGTAGGGGCAGAAGTCCAGGCTCCCCTCTCTGCCTCCGCTGACATCAGAGGATGGGAGAGTCCTAGTTATTTCTGGGTCGCGTGAGAGTTGCAGCTCCCAGTTAGGCTTCCACTGATCCTTCCCTGGCTGGGAGTGGCAGGGGCACCTCATGACTGCCCCCACATGGCCTCCACTGATACCACAGTGGAAGGGTAGCCTCCATGCCAATGGGCAGTGGTCAAAATCCCAACTTTCCACTAGGCCTCCCGACGCCACCACTGCAAGGTTTGGTGAGACTCACTACAGCCTGGCAAGGTTGGAATCTAGGCTCTGCACTTGGCCGTGCTGGTGGGGTGGGTGTGGGGCCTCATCTTTTCCTGTGGTGTTTCACTGGAGTACAGTGGTTAGTGTTGAAAAGTTTTCTTTTTACTAGGCTGCCCCTTTCCTGGTCCTTTAGCTAGAGAGACTAGGCTTTCGTTGGCATTTCTGTGTAGCTGGCTTCTTCAGCAACAAATCTGGGACACATGTGGCCAAAACAAAACCCAGGGACATCACCACCCTGTCTTGGGTCTTGAGGCCCCTAACCAGTCTGCCTTCTTCTCGCTACCTTTCGAGACATTCTCAGGTTTATTTGATTGATGGGTAATGTCCAGGGATTTTAGTTGTACTTAGTGTGAAAAATAAGAAACAGTACATCTCCTCCATCTCTGCAGCAGCAAAAGCCCAAATCTTGATATTTTTAAGAAATAATTCTACCCGACAAGTCACCCTGGGAGATAGGATAGTGCCCTGACATTACAGTAGTTACAAACTGGAGGCCTGTTGCTCAAACAGGCAGTAGCAGGGTTGGTTTTTTTATTTAGCTGTTTGTTTTTAGGGGGACATGCTGTAGTCTCCAGTCCTCCACAGCCCCCTCCCCTGTCTGTCTAGCTTGTTAACTATCCCATGTAGACATCTCAGTTTGCAAACTCTGATCATGAGGCCAAGTTACCAGCAGTGGATTACGGCCATGGACTCTGAAAGATTATGCTCATGCTTCCCTCCATACACTATTACTTTAAGAAATATAAAACCAGACCTAGCTCAAGCGAAATGAAGCCTTCCCCGTACACTGCCTCCCACTTCCCTCCAAAGCCCTTCTGAAAATTTCTGTTAAGGATACAGAATTTAATCACTGTACTAACCTGTTAAATGATTAAATTTAGTAAAGGACCCTTGCCATTTTCTCCTTTTTCTTCAGAATGTTTAAGAAAGAGCACTGTGTGAAGGGATGCAGAGAGGAGAAACGGGAGGAGAGGTACAGAGACGTGATGGTGATGATGATGGAGCCAGAGGAAAGAGAATGATCACATTAGAACTATAGTGTCCTAATTGCCTGAAGGCTGGCCAAAACCAAATTCTTTTGGACAAAACAAAATTGAAGAATGTTCTAGGAAGAAAGGAATTTAGAGACTTCAAATCTAATCCAAACTCTCTTATCCTTACAGAAAAAGAAACTGACACTCAGAGGTTACAGCAGGCCACAAAGCTGACCAGCACTGTTTGTGCTACTCCACCATGTTCCCTGTTCTCGGCCCAGCTCTACTTTCCAAGCAGTGGAAACTGATCAACTGTGTCACTTCTACTGATAGTTCCTAAAAATGTTTCATTACAATTTATAACTGCATAATTTCATCTAATCTTTGGAACATTACATTCAGATCTTAGTCTTAAATTTTTTGACAAATTCAGGAGAGATTTTTACTCTTTCTTAGCTCAGTAAAAATGGAAGCAACTGAGTGAGTAGTAGGGGAGGGGTGGACAAACAAAACACTTTTACATTGTATTTTATTACATTTCTTCTAGGAGTCTTAATCATCGGGTAAATATTCAGGGATGATTTGGTATTAAGGCATACATTTATTAACTTCATGCATTCACAGTTCACACATAGCTATCTATTTTCTCAGCTGGGACAATGCTTTCCAAACTTCTGGCGCCTCACACACTGCCTCTGCAAGTCTGGTTTGTTGTATCTACGTATCGCCTGTACTGCTATTACCCTTATACTGACTTTAAATCTACTCCTTTTCATACTTCCCCTGGCTTTAAGCAATAATATCCATTAAATCACAAGTCTGATGTGCTAGTTTCTGGAATACACATTAAAATCATCACATAACTGTTAAAGCATGTTCACGGCCATACCATCTAAACCCACCTCATGTGATACCAGTGATACTCTTGCCACAGCTTGGGTGGTCCGACCCGGGGCTGACTTTCAACTTATGATATGAGTAAATAATAAAACAATTCTTCTCCAAAGTCTAACATGAGTTGCTAATTATTCAGATTTGTGGGAATGCACCAGAAATGTATGGTCTTATCACCAATTTCAACAGATACAAAGCTAGGGAAGCCTAGCTTTTCATATTTTATTGTACATAAGAAATACATGAGACACACTGTTCCCCACCCTCAGAGACTGTGATTCACTGAGTGGGACGGGGACCACAGAAGCTGCATTTTTGCAGGCACCTCAAGAAGTGCTGATGCCGGAACACCCAAGGGCCACGTTTTGAAAAATAGTGAACAAGAAGGTGGGGGGAAATTTTTAAAATAACTCTAGCTTTTCGATAGGAGTGGCTTGGGTTCAAGTCTCAAGTCTAACTCTGTAATACTAATAAGCAAGTCACTTAACCTCCCTGAGCCTTGCTTTCTTCATCTATTAAATGACAATTATGATAAAAGCTACCTTACTGGGTTGGTTTAAGAATTAAATGGATGATATGTAAAAAAAAAAAAAAAGTATTGCAAAACCACAGAGCCCTGCACATACTAGAGGGCTGATGAGGATGAAGCAGAACCAGTCTCAGCAGCCAACTGAGCACACAATCAGCATTTCAAATCAAGACGCAAGCGCTCCGCTCCACATAAACATCTGCTCCCATTTCATTACTGACATTAAGTTTAACCTACAATAAATTAACCCCCAGATTGAGTGTGTATTTCAAATAAGATATTTGCACAATATATAATTTCAAATATTATCAACTGATGACTGCAAATTTAATCTTCAAGGAATTGTGTCTGGACCTTCAGGGCCAACTCCATGTAGCAGGCTCCCAGGCCAGAGGTGTCCCAAAGGCCCATGTTGGTTACCCTGATTTTAAGAACTCCTTAATAAGTAGCATGCAAAATGATCTGTGGTTTAGAAACATTTAATGCTTTTATTATTTTAAAAAACTCTCTCCTTAAAGAAAGCCTAACAAATCCTGAATTATAAATTTAACACCAAATGTGCAGACTTGGCTACAGGGCATATCTAACAAAGACGGCTCTCTTACAAGAACTCATCTAAGGTTCTAGCTATGATCTGATGCAGGTACTTAAAATTCAATTTGCAAAATATGGAAAAGCCTTATTTTTTTTTCTGAATACCATCTGTTAAACCATTCCAACACAAGCTAATTCTGCTATACAAAATTTGTAAATAGACTAACATTTTTTTTTTAAAAAAGTCGTTGCTTTATGTTAAAGTATAGATTCAGTCTGATCTATTAATGCAAAGGTTAGACAGCTACACACACAGTCAGCATCCTTCTATGGAACCTGCACAGCACTAACAACTATTCAGCCATAATGAAAACATTACAGTTAACTCATAATTGTCTGTAAAGAAAAGCAATCCAAGATCTGAGAGTTATTCTCTGCTAATATGGGTCTGTGAGCCTCTCCACTCAGTGGGGCAGTTTCTCAGCTAAGGTGGGGGCAAAAGGGCACCTGTGACCAGTGGGGCCAGCAGCTGTTCAGTAGCCAGTCACTCAGGCATAGCTGATGCAGCAAATGCTTCTCCCACCTAGAAACTGCATATCTTCCCAGCTGGGTTTTAAGGAACAGGAGCCCCAGCTGCTCATACATGGGCAAAGACGAAAATCAGATAGCAGGGAAATCTATCAGGACTATACTCTCAGTCTCCTGGCTGGGCATGTTATCCAACTTCCATTAACCCACAGTCATGCTTGCCTTTGGTAGGCATCATCAACAGCATCCAGTGGCAAGGAGGAAGCAAGTCCAGCACCAGAGCCAGACCTCAATTACACAGCCTCTGGAGTCAGTTTCTGCACTTGCTACATTACAAGCTAGAGAGGAACTGAGGCTAGAGCCCTTAAACAAGGAGAGCTGTTAACAATGACAGGATGGTTATTGTAGCTCTCGAGTTTCTCTGTAAGATTTGATGCCTGGCAACAACCATGGTTTTGAGAGATGTTAGCCTAGGGTAGCACAAGCTATTAAATGTGATTTGCACATACTGGTGAAAATCAATTATTTCTTACTAACAGGTAAAAATGATTATAATAAACTGAAACCTCAATTCAAGCGGACTACTGCTGAAATGTACACATGGTTTCATTTAATGTACCAGTTAATAGTTTCTTGACATTAAAACAAAGTTAGTCTTTAGCCTTAACAAAGATGGAGCACGCAAGCGTTTTATTTGTTAATTGATTCAACAAGCATTTATTGAGCACCTGTGATGTTCCAGGATCGTGCTGGGGGAGCAGTGGTGAGAAAAAGAGCCCCAGCCTCTGCTGACAAGGAGCTTATCACTCTTAACTTTAGAATAAGCAGGGAATCCAACTTTTAAAATAAACAAGAAAAGATTTCTCAATTCAATAAGGACTACAACACGAGGCTGCCCATACAATACTCTTGAGATTTTGCAAGTTTCTTGCATTCTAGTATCACATGTTAATGCTGAAAACCCACAGGTAGTACATAAATACAGAAACAAATTGTGAAGTTAGGGAAAGACTACATATCAGACGTTTTCTGAAATTCAGAATACTAACAAAGAAAATAAGGCATTTATTATAATAAAACCTAAACATAGAATAAAATAATAAGATAGAACTGGATTTTTAAAAGAATGATCATAATCTAAAATCAGCTTTTCTCTCAATTATAAAACTATGATCACATATACTAGATCCTGGTGAAATTTCTCTTCTAAAGTTCAAATCTAACAACAGAGAACCTTTCACCCTTGTTCCCAAGCAAATGGTGGTTGAGCATCAAGGGGCCAAAGTCTCACTCGAATTAAAATTGCAAAGCTTCTTGGCTACTTAGTATATTGAAAATGAATTAAGGACTCAATGCTGCTTACCTTGTAATCTCTGGATACATTTTCTGATGTCACTGAACCTGAAATCTGACTAGAAATTGTAGCAGCTATAAGCTGTTTACACCATTCAACATGTGATCCTGTAGGACTAAAAGAAATAGTGTGATTAAAATATTTTAAGACACAGGCTGTCAGTGAGAAAAATGAGCACTAACTAGGGATATATGTACATTTATTTTTCTTAGGAAAGGAACTTTAATTAGACTATTTGGTTAGCCTTACATTTAATATAAGAACTGAAATACTGACTGACAGCTAGGAAGTAAGATCAGGTTCCAAGCTGATTTTAAATGACTCAACCAATTTATTTTAAGGTTAAGATTCTAAGCCTTAGACAGTTAAGCATGTTATCTTCTATCATTTAATAAAATATTACTTAATTACAATTATATAGCATGAATATTCTTAATGTAATGTAAGTAGAAAATTAATTCAAAAGTGAAATATTTATCTTACAGCATATGCTTTTCAAAAACGCAATCAATTTCATGGTGGTAGTTTTAAATCTAGAAAATAATGTAATTTCAAGTGAATCAAAGTGACTCTTAACGGAGCTCAGCTGACTGTGTGACTTTAAAAAGAACAGACTAGAAAAGTTATGTCATATGTATAGTAATGATTCTACCTAACATTTCTGTAAGTGCTTTGAAAAGTTACAAAAGGCGTTTCTGGTCCATCATTATATCAGAGCCTCACTACCACAGCATGATGAGAAGGCAGAACAGGGATTAGCCAACATGGTTCTGAGATGAGAAAACTGAGGTGCAGAGGTCACATAAGCAAACTAGGCAGTGATGGAATTAAAAATTGCCCCCAGAGGCCAGGCTCCTCTCTCAATACATCAAAGCACTGAAGAAATCAAGTAAAAGGGCAAAAGATACTTGTGAAAGTTTACCTTGCAGGTAGCTTTCACTGCAAACAATATTCCAGCCATTTAAAAAAAATCTCATCACTAATTAAATCCACACTCCTATATTGGAAGGATAGAAAACCCTGGAATCCCTAAGGCAGTATGTAAAATAACCTAAAGAGTGAAATAAAGATACCTGGTGTCCTCTACTACAGATCTAAATTGCAGTCTCTGACCAAGTGGGCCCAGTAGTTATCTGTGGGGCTGAAAATGTAAGTGCAAACATTCACTGAACAGGCAGACATTCCTACCATATGTTAAGAATCTATTTACCACAATGAATAACTAAGACGAAGAAGGAGGGAAAAGAGAGGGATATTAGCTTCCTTTTAAAAGCTGTCATCCTCATTGCCCAAAGACATCATATTTTTCTTGCCATGTTGCCTTTTTCTCTGCCAGCATCTACCCCTGATCGCAAATCTAACAGTAGGAACCCGCCTGCTCACCCACCACGGGAGACCTTTTGTTACCATCTGCCCAGCATCTTTTCCCCTTTCTGCTGATAAGGACACTTCTCTCTGCTGTCGGGAACTGCCCCTCCCCACTTCGTAGGATTCTGTGGGGGCAGGGAAGAGGGGCTGACCCCTTGCTCCTCCTACCCCACTTGGAGGGGAGTAACCCAGGCCAGGCCAATCCCAGGCTTTCCTCTTGGATCCTGAGTTGCATAGGTGAACCCCCAGGGCTGCTAGAGGCCGCTCCCTACCTCCACCACCTCATGGAACCCACAGAGATAAAGAGTAAGACATGAAAAAAAAAAAAAAACGAGATGGGGAGCCCCAACAACCCCGCAACTCTGGCTCTAAATGTGCACGTGGCCATCCTTTCCTGTCTGCAGCAGTGATGTGAGCCAAGACATTTCCTTTTTGGCTTGAGCTAGAACGATTTGTGTTTTTTTCTACCTGCAACCAGAAGCATCCTGACCAACAGAGTTATAAACAGTGTGGTATCGTGTGCTGGTAGACAGGAGGTCTGGATCCAGGCCCTGTTTCTGTCCCCAGCCAGCTCCATGACCTTGAGCAAGCCACATCCTCTCACAGGACCGTATCTTCATCAGCATTAAGAGAAGTACAACATTGAGAAGAGAGGGGAGGGCCCACAGTCCAGGGCGCATGGCGGAACCATGCCCGCAGAGCCACTCTTAAAAGAAGAACGTGAACCAGAGCTTGTCACGAGGACAGAACAGAGAAGGGAGGCCACATTTCCTGTACCCTGTCTCCTCTTTAGTCTGTGCGATTTCCCTCCACACTCTGGTGTCAACAACCACTTGCAGGCTGGGGACTCCCAGCTTCTTTCTCCAGCCTGGACTTTCCCAATCTGGAGGCCCATGATCCTATGAGACATCTCCACGAGTCGGTCCCAGAGACCCCACTGCCGGCTCAACTTGTCTAAACCAGCATTAGACGCCCAGCCTGCAACCCGACCCCTTCCCCACCCCTGTGCTCCCTAAATCAGAGAAAAGCATGCCTTACCCATGTACCTCAGGCCCTAACGCTGGGGTTTCCCCTGGAGCCCACACCCCACTTCACTCTCACATCAGAGTGCTCACTGAGTCGCGTCGCTCTCATCTACTACGTATCAGGAGAAGGCACCTTGCCCGTTCCTATTCCGGTTCCCTTTTCCAGGCACCCAGCGTTCTTCTGTTCTCCTGCCTTGTGAATTTAAGCCCCGTCTCTATGCCCGTAACGCCCAAATTCAGGTCTCCAGCCCAGACACCACTCTTGAACTGCAGGCTTATGTAAACCAACTGCCTCTCTGACCTCTGCTCTGGAACATCCATCTGACATCTCCTCACTGATACAACCAGGGCTGAGAGCATGCTAACTTCCTAACCCTGCTCCACTTAGAGGCTTCTCCACCTCAGCAACACTGTTTTCTGCAAGCCCCAAACACTGGGTTCGTCCTTGACTCCTCTCTCCTACCAACAGGCAATCTTCAGCAAGCCCCACAGGCTCTACGCTGCAAATTTTCTTCAAATCTTATCTCGGATCTGACCACTTCTCCCTTCCTCGACCCCACTGCTCCGGTCTAAGCCACCATCCTCTCTCACTTTGATGACTGCAATAGCCTCCTACCTGCTAGACTCTGATTCAACTCTTTCCCCTTCCGGGCTGTTGTCTACACAGCAGCCATGGGGAGCTTACTGAAATCTACACCAGGTTTTGTCACTCCTCTGCTCCAACCCCCTGCCCTGTGGCTCCCCATGACCTCCCTGATCCTGTCCCCTCCTGTTCTCCCCCTAGCTCCCTCCCTGCTACTGACATCAGTCTCCTTGCTGATCCTTGAACCCTTGGCTCACACTCCTAGAATGCTGACACCCCAGATATGTGCATGACTAGACCCCTCATCTCTTCAGGGGCGATGCCACCTTTCCCTGCAAGGCTTTCCCTGACCATCCTATATAAAATTCCAACCATTCCCTGAAGGGCACACCCCCAACACGTCCTATCCCCTCCCCAACTTCCTTCCTTGCCCTCGCACCTATCACCACGTAAAATAGAACATGCTTGCCTTGCTTTTTCTCTCTCTGTCCCACTAAACAGATGCTCCCCAAGGGCAGGGATTTGTGGGTGTCTGTTCCTTGCTCCATCCTCAGGCCCAACACAGTGCTGACACAGAGTAGGCACTCATATTTGCAGACCAACGACTGAGACATAAGCATTTCCAGAACCTACATAACCTAACTCAATGAGACTCCCCGCCTCTGGTCCATTCATGACACTACTACACAGCAACTATTCTCAAATGTCTACCCCATCCAGTAGCTCACCTGATGGAAATCCTTTTGTGCTCCCCATAGCTAGGGTGACCATATAATTTCTCATCCAAACCCAGACACTATTGTGAGTTGCAGAAGGATGCTATTAGTAATGACACTGGCCCAATCAGTAAACCAGTACCATTCTGGGCCAGAGACCACACAGCCCATCCTACTTGTAGCTCAGATGGTTGTTAAAAATGCAGAATTTCAGGCTCTCCCCCAGAGACGATGGATTAGAGTGGGACCCAAGAATCTGCATTAAAATCAAGCACTGGAGGCGATTCAGACTCTCGGTTACACAGAACCTTGCCGAGAAGCCTTGGCACAGAAGACAAAGGCACATTCCTTGGAAGGTACACAGGCCCCTTGAGGACCTCTAGCCCCACTTTCCCGCAGGTCTTCTCTCTTACCAGTTCCTCACATCCAGCATCCAGCATCCAGCCTGCAGGACTTCACATTCCACTCCTGCGGCCAAAAAGCCCTCCACCCCCACACCCCACTATGTCCACCATGCCCCAGTCCCCTGGCTAACTTCTCCTTCTTCACCATTCAGCTCAAATGTCAGCTTCCTCAGAAGGCCCTGGCTTCCTGCCCATACTCCCCAACCCCCTGCCACTAAAAAAACAAATCAAGTACCCCACCACCATGTATCACGATGCAGTGGATCACAACCGAGGCTGTGGAGCCTTTTTGAAAAATTCTAACTCCTGGGCCTCACCTGAACTTCCTGCATCAGAAGGCTCGGGAGTGGGGTCTGGCCACCTAGAGTTCTCCAAAAGCTTCTCAGATGAGTCCCATGCACACCACATCCAGAGCACTTTCAAGTGTACCTCCACCCTGGCCCTCATCACATTTGATTTCAATTGTTGGTTTGTCTGTATTCTCCACTAGATGGTAAGCCAAAGAGCAAAAGCCGTCTTGCATTATTCCCTGACTCTCCGAGCCCTCATATGCTGCAGAATGTCTGCAGGTAAGTAAAATCACAACCATTCCATGTACTGTCTCAGCTGTGATTAGTTTCCAGTGAAGCTGATTACTTGGGTAATTACTTTATTAAAATAATTGTAATTACACTGAGGTAGAACCCAAGGGATTGTTTCTTGTTGTTTCTATGCTTCTGGAAACTCCCAAAAGTTCAGCTCACTGATATAACTAAGACAGGCAGGAACCAACATCTGAAACTGACCCAGAGGATCCACCAGTATCCCTTGCCTAACTGCACTCTAGCGCCAGTGAAACGGCCAAGATGTGGGAAAGCTGAACATTCCAGGCTATGGGATCACCCATCCCTTGTTCCCTGAGCTTTAGGGTGGCCTTCCCAGTTGAACATGGTGGGTTTATGCTTCTAATTGATCTTAGTTCTCCGACTGCCTAAGAAGCAGTAGGCTGCCGTGTTCGTGAAAATAAGCCGGTTCCTTTACAGCGTGATGAACTGAAAGTAAAGGATGGTGTGTTCTTGTATGGGGAGCAGTTTGGAAGTTTTCCATTCCAGTTTTTCAAATGAGGGTACCTTTGCCTCCATCTGCACCAGCTCCGACAGCCGCGGGGTTCCGCCCCGCACCTCGGCCCCCTCTCCCAACCCCACCATCAAAGACCTCAAGCAGCAGCGGTGGGATTTGGGTCTTCAAACCACACGAGGCAAGATCACCCTAAAAAAGGGGAGCCAGGGTGAAATTTCCTCCCAAACCCGAAGCAAGGGCCGCCAAAGCGTCTCCAAGATGCAGCGGGGGGCGGCAAGGGACATGGTTTGACAGCTGCGACGCCCCTCGGGGTGCGGGGAGCTCCGCACGAGGCGGAAGTGAGCCAGGTGCTGGCCCAGGGAGGAGGCGGGCGTTCGCAGGGCTCCGGAGAGACCGGGGACGGGACCGGGTCGGGGGCACCCCAACTCGGCCTCAGCCCGGCGCGCGGGGAGGGGCAGCCGGGCCTCGCGCGAGGCCCTCGGGAGTCGGGGCGCGGGAGGCCGCGGCGGCCCGGGACCCCGCTTACCTGTCCAGGGTCTCCACGCTGGGCTGCCGGGAGCCGGCGGTGGGGCCCCCCGCGACCCGAGGGGGCCTCCTGCCGCCCGCCGGCCCCGGGCCCAGGCTCCCGCCGCCCTCGCCGCCCGCCGCCGCCGCCGCCGCCGCCGCCGCCGGCGGCCTGTCCATGGCGCACCGAGCCCGCCGCCGCGGGGAAGCCGCGGTCGCGAGGGGAGCGGCACCCCGGAAGGTCCGGCCGCGCGCCTCTGGCGGCCCCGATCCGCCGCCCGCCCGGCTCAGGCGGCCGCCGCCATTAGCTGTCACCTGGCGGCCCCGCGTTACCCACAAGGCCCCGCGCGCGGGGGTCGGGGCGGGGGGCGGGGAGGCCGGTGCGCAGCCGGGAGCCGGGGCCCCGCGCCCCGCCCGAGCCCCACCTGGGCGCCTGGCCCGCCGGCGGGGGATGTGGGGCCTCGGGCTGGGGCGACCCGGGCACGTCCCAGGCCCCTTGGGGTCGAAATGGACAAAGGGATTATGCAGAACGCGCTTTGCTCAGGAAACTACTAGATTGACTATAGAGACACACGGTTAAAAAAAAAAATTTAGGGAAATTCAAGGATTAAAAAAGATTTGTTTTCCTTCCCAGAAAAGTTTTGGGGTGGGAGAAGCCAAGGCCCCCTGGGGGTCCCTGATCTTGACACCTCCAACCCCAAGCAAGACCAATGCCATACATTTTAGCAATCCCTCCTCACTCCATTCTTCCTCTCCCCGCTCATCACCCCCCCACCCCCCGCAAAACCACCTCCCTGCCTTCTGTAGGGCAACCAAGTGTTCTGATGCCGCCCTCAGAACTTACGCCCTTGGTTTATATTAAGAGTAACATTTAACTTCTGTTGGCTAAATCACCACTGTGAAAATCAAGGCAATATCTGATGATAAAGGCATTTAGGACGTTTGATTCCTGGTCTATATTTATTTCCCTGCTCATTTTGTTAGGGTTTGCATATCCAACAGCTCATCCCCTCTCAGCTCAGCCCTGATTTAGTTAGGGGTGGAGATGACAATCATGACGAAGCCCCGTTGCCTGTGATTGCCCTGGGTATGGGCAGCAGACCTATGACCCAGGTCTGGCCAGTGAAATATAAAAGGAATCTTCTGCATCCTGATAAAAGGCAGACATGTAGGCAGGAAGTTACTAGTTCCCATCCCAAACCCATCTTTCAACTGAGCTTAATAACTTCCAACTGAATGGTGAGGATGTGATACCTGAAGCCTCAGCAGCCATCTTAACACCCAAGAGGGGGTAAGCCTGGGGTGAAAGGGTGACCGAGTGAGAAAGGGAAGATCTCCATGAGACAGGAGGGAAAGGGGCAGGACACAACCATTAAAAGAGTGGCACAGCAATTGAGGACAGGTTAACTGGTTAGAATCAACTAAGTCCAAGATGGTGGAAGACTTGACTTCCACTAGACTTTGAGCTTCCTTATACACTCATTGTAATACAATAGCATGGTAAATGGCACTCCCAGGGGTGCTGTAACAGTTCCAAGGCCGACCATAAAGTCAAAAAGTGCACAGTGGCCGAATTCCTGAAAAATCCCAGCCTCTCCCCCAAAATAGCTGTAATAATTCTCCTACTTGCTAGTATATGCATTTCCCGAGCCCATAAAAACTAACCCCACGCCTCACAGCGTCTCTCTCGCTTTCTGAGACAGCCCTCACTCTGTCTATGGAGTGTGCATCTCTCTGAATAAATCAACCTTCCCTCTACTATGGCTCGCTCTTGAATTCCTTCCCGTGCAAAGCCAAGGACCCTCACCTGGCGGGGCACATCCCAGGGACTTGCCTGAGACCTGGGACATGGCCATCCTCTCACAACCCATTTTCCTGCAACATCCACACACACTGGTTTTCCAAAACTATGAAATCAAATGTTTTACAGAAACAGACTTGCAGACATAGTAAACAATCTTATGGTTACCTGGGGAAAGCGGGTGGGAAGGGATAAATTGGGGAGTTCAAGATTTACAAATATTAACTACTGTATGTAAAAATAGATTTAAAAAAACAAATTTCTTATGTATAGCACAGGGAACTATATTCAATATCTTGTAATAACCTTTAATGAAAAAGAATATGAAAATGAATGTACGTGTATATATATGTATGACTGGAACATTATGCTGCACACCAGAAATTGACATACTGTAACTGATTATACTTCAATAAAAAAAATCAAATGTTTTACCCCCTATTATAGACTGAATGTGTCTACCCCCACTCTCCACCCATTTATATGTTGAAGCACTCACCCTCAATTGATGATATTTGGAGATGAGGCCTTTGGAAGGTGATTAGGTCATAAGGCTAGGGCCCTGATGTGATGAAATTAGTGCCTTTACAAGGAGAGATACCAGAGAACTTGGTCTCATTCCACGAGTAGGCACTGAGGAAAGGCCAGGTGAGGACACAGCGAGAAGGCAGCTGTCTGCAAGCCAGGAAGAGGGCTCTCACAAGGAATCAAGCCATGCCAGAACCTTGATCTTGGACTTTCCAGCCTCCAGAACTGTAAGAGAATAAATGTCTGTTGTTTAAGCTGCCCAGTCTGTGGTATTTTGTTATGGCCGCCCGAGAAGACTGGGACGCCCACTTTTAGTCGAGTACTTTGTTTGGAGCTGCAGGCATCTGAGCTGCCCTGAGATTGGTCGGAAAGAAAATGGTGAAATTTTAAACTTATTTGAAGTACCATTCTCTTCAGGGAGGATTAGGCCAAAGAAGAGTTCACTGTGACACTCTTAGACTTTCAATTTGGTTAGCAAACTTCGGACTTATGGAACAGAGATGGAATCTGACATATCCCTGCCTCAGAAGCTCACAGGCAAGTGAAGGAGACAGACAAATTAACAGTGACATAATGGTTGGTAAGTGCTGTGACGGGGGTAAGCACACCAGGCTGGGGGAAACACCTGAGCCAATCCATGGGAGAAGAGGGGTTAGGAAGACATCCTAGAAATGGTGACACAAAGCTGAATCTTAAAGGATGAGTAAGTCTTTGATCAGGCGAAGAAGTCAGGTTGTTCTTGGCAAAAGGAATAGTTTTGGACAAATCTGTGGCATCAAGTAAACAGTGTATTACATGCAGGAAACCCCAAGAAATTGAGTGTTGCTGGAGCATCGTCAGGCAAGTGAGGAGGTCAACCAGAGGCTAAGGCCCAAGACGTGAAGCACCTGGCTGCTGGACTAAGATGTTTAGACTTTGTTCTGGATTCTGATGTAGGCAGGGCTCTCTGCACTGGAAGAAATACTACTGTATGGCCCCCCTGTGGTAGACGGTGCCTCCAAAGATAGCTGCAATTATGTCTGCCACCCCACACACTCTTTGGCAATATGATCTTGTCACTCCCACATCAGCAGGTGCAGTCTGTGTCCCCTCTGTATGAATGTGGACTGACCCTGTAACGTCTTTTGACCAATAGAATGTGGGAGAAGGGATGCTGTGTAATTTCCTAGGCTGGGCCGTAAGGGATCTGCAACTTCCACCTGGGCTTCGGGGAGCACTCTTTCTTGGAACTCAGCTGCCATGCTGTGAGGAAGCCCAACCAGCCACATGGAAAGGCTCGCACCAAGGCTCCCAGCCACCAGCCCCAGCTGAGTTCCCCAGCCAGAAGACGGCACTGACAGCCATGTGAGTGAGGCCATTTCAGGACTTCTGGCCATTCCAGGGGCCCAGCCGACACCATGTGAAGCTGGAGATGTATCCTATTGACTGACAGGTTTTTGAGAAATAAATTGTTATTTTAAGCCACTAGGTTTTGGAGTATGTGTGTGTGTGTGTGTGTGTGTGTGTGTGTGTGTGTGTGTGTGTTTGCATCAACAGAGCACCCAAACACTTCTCTTGATATCTGGCCCAGAGAAGGAATCCCCCTCTTCTCAGCACCCTTCCACACCCAGCTGGGAATCCATGCCCAAAGCACCCTGTAAGGAAGGTGCTTCACACTATGCGGCCTGCAGCTGTGAAGGAACAAAGGCAGTTTATTACTCACAGCAGAAGCAGCAGCCAGGGCAATGCCTTGGATCTGTCCCCCAAGTCCCCATCTCCACAGGGTGACATGCTCTTTGCAATGTGACCTTGCACTCCCACATTAAGCGGCGAGTCTATTCCCCTCCTGCCGAATGTGGCCTGGCCCTGTGACCTCTTTTGACCAATAGGGGGCAGGCTGGTAACTGCACATCCATTAGAAAAGAAACCCGTTCTTCACAACACTGGATTACTGTTTGCGTAAATAGTCGTAATACGCCGATTTTATTAAAGCTCAGCCTTTGCCTGTCATATGCCAAGAAAATGCCATGACAGATCTAGAAATCTGTGAGGTCTTCACTGTGAATGGTCTCTCTGTGATGTGACTCCCTTGTGCACTGCACAACCTGCACCATGATGCATGGTAGCCTTGGGAAGTGCCTTTGGATGATCCAAGTGGAGACGTCTAGTAGACTGTCGTCACAGGGGTCCAGAGCTCATGAGAGAGGTGGTAAAAAGCTGGTACATTTTCCTAAAACCTGAAAACTCCTTTTGAAATGTAATGTTCAGCTCCACAATGTGGGAACTCTTGATGAGGCCACCAGTTTTGTTTCTGGAAAAGAAATCAAGCCAATGGAGGTGGACCTGACCATTTCTTGTTAAATGGGTTTCTCAAAAACATCATCATTTTATGAAGATGTGAGATAGATAGATACACACACACACACACACACACACACACACACACACACACACACACACTGGAATACTACTTGGCCATAAAAAATAATGAAATAATGCCATTTGCAGTAACATGGATGGACCTAGAGATTATCATATTAAGTGAAGCAAGTCAGAGACAAATATAACATGATATCACTTATATGCAGAATCAAAAAATGATACAAATCTTATTTACAAACCAAAAATAGACTCATGGACATAGAAAACAAACTATGGTTACCAAAGGGGAAAGGGCAGGGGAGGGACAAATTAAGAGTTATAAAACAGGTAAACAACAAGGACCTAATGTATAGCACAGGGAACTACATTTGATTTCTTGTAATAAGTTATCATGGAAAAGAATCTGAAAAAAATATATATGTATGTATAAGTATAACTGGATCGCTTTGCTTACACCTGAAACTAACACTGTAAATCAACTACACCTCAATAAAAAACAAAATTAAAACAACCACCAATAAGAAAACATCTCTTTGTTAGGAACGAGCAAATCTAATCTTCTATGGAACTACATGTGAGGACCACTATAGAGCAATGGTCCCACAGTTGGAAGGGGTTGTATCGTCAACTCACAAGAGCAGGACTTCGATCCAGTCTTCACAGACGGCCGCGGAGGGCATCCACATCATCAAGCGAAATGTGGCCCTCTCTGTGGTTCCAGGTGGGGCAGTGTGTCCAGCTCATGGTGTTCATTTTTGTGTCTGTTATTGTGCTGTTTAAGCCCAAAGCAATTCCTGGCAAATGAGGCAACAGAGGGACTTCTGTGTGCTGTCTTGGATCCAGGTTCATAAAAGGTTCGGCATTAACCCTGTTCATCACAGAGGCACCATCTAGCCCTGTTTAAAAATGTTGACCTGTCTATGTGAAGGTTTCCAGACTTTTCTCAACACAATAATTAGTTATTTCATGATGGTGCACAGCATTGGGCACGGGGTTCATTTTCTACTGGTACTATAATAAATTACCACAAATTTAGCAGCTTAAGCCACACCCTTCCATTTTCTTGAAGTTTCTGTAAGTCAGAAGTCCAGGTAGGTTCATTGGATCCTCTGCTTAGGGTCTCACAGGTTGAAGTCAAGGTGTGGGCAGGGCTGGGCTCTCTTCTGGAGGCTCTGGGGAGAACCCAGCTCTTTGGATCATTGACCAAATTCAGTTGCATGTGGTTGTATGACTGAGGTTCCCATTTCCTTTCTGGCTGTCAGCCAGCTGGCTGCTCTCGGATCCCAGAGGTGGCACTCACTCTTTCTCGTGCTTTCCATGCGGCCTTCACTCCAGCAGTGGGTCAAGCATCTCTTATACTTTGATCTCTCTGACTTTCCCTCCTGAGGGATCTATTCTGCTTCTAGCCAGAGAAAGCTCTCTGCTTTTAAGGACCCATATGATTAGATAGGGCCCACCTGGATGATCCAGGATGCTCTCCCTACCTTCAAGTCTGTAACCTTAATTAGATCTGCAAATTTCCCCCCTTTCCCCTTCAAATTCCCCCTCCCACTCCATAACATATTCAGATTCCAGGGTTTAGGGAATAGGCGTGTTAGGGGGATGAAAATGCCTACCAAAGGTATCAGGTAAGGGTTATTGAGAGAAGCCCAGCAAATAGTGTGTGTGTGTGTGTGTGTACAGAGAGATAGAGAAAGATCGAGGGGGATTTAGTTTAAGGAATTGGCTCATGACATTGTGGGAGCTGGCACATTTGAAATCTGCAGGCCAGGCCGGCAGGCTGGAAATTTCAGCAAGAGTTGATAGTGCAGTCCTGAGTCAGAAGTCAGAGTGTGGAGCAGAATTCCTTCCTTTTGGGGAACCTCAGTGTTTGCTCTTAAGGCCTTCAACTGATGAGTTGAGGCCCACTCAGATTATTAAGGCAATCTGCTTTACTCAAAGGTCTCAGGTTTATGGAGGCTGAGAAGTCCCACATGCTGCTGTCTACAAGCTAGAGACGCAGGAAAGCCAGTGGTGTCATTCAAAGGCCTGAGGACTGGGAGCAGGGGAGGAGATGTTCCAGCTCAGCAGTCAAGCAGGGAGACTCTGTCCTTCCTCCACGTTTTTTCTTCTATTCAGGTCCTTGGTGGATTGGATGATGCCCATTTACCCTTTACTCAATCCACCAATTCAAATGCTAATCTCTTCCAGAGATACCTCCCAGACACACCCAGAAATCAGGTTTAAGCAGCTCTCTGATCATCCTGTGGCCTGAGTAAGTTGGTACCTATAATTAACCATCACAGAGGTGAAGAAAGGGAGACCCTGAGTTCAAGCCAGTTAATCTGGGGACCAATAAAATGAAAACAAAACAAAACAAAACAAACACTCAAGGTTTTAATTTCCCCCCAGGGTAGTAACATATGGTTGCCAAGTAGTGACATCAGCTTCCAGAGTAAATGTTTGAGCCTTCCATTGACCTGTTCATTGTGTTGACTTTGGGAGAATTCTTTTCTTTCTGATCAGTACCCCTTGGGGCTCAACCAAGTGGGGAGAAAAGCAGGTGATTTCTTTGCCATCCATGGCAGCTAGGTAGGTCTCAGGCAGCGGACCAAGGCCTTCAGTGGAGGGGTTTAACAATCTATTTTGAGAGTCTTGGATGTTTTGAATGCTACATATATCCACATTCAAGTATGTTAAAACAGCAGACATTGTATGGGGCGGTCCATGTCTCTTCCCAACTCAGAAATAGCATCATTGACTCAGTGTGATCAGGCGCTGAAATCCACAGACGGTAAACACTGAGGAGCAACGATATGCTTCTTTAGGGACAAGAAAGATCTTCTAACCTGCTTTACTTTGACAGGATTCTGAGTCTTCTGGCAAGGCAGCAGCGTGCACCAGAGCACAGGCTCCCAGCCACAGTGGTTTGGTTGGAAACTCGCTCTATTCCCTAGCACTGGGTAACTTTGGACAAGTGACTTCTCTGTGCTTAGCAAATAAAATAATTATAATAATTAATAATAATAATAATAATAATACAGCTAATCATAGGCTTGTTGTGGCAATTAAAGGAATTTTAATATAGGTAAAACACTTAGCACAGTGCCTGGTACGTTGTAAGCATGATGCAAATATAAGCTATTATTATTTACTGGCAACTGTGAAAACTTGTCTCTCACTTGCCAGCATAGGGGAAGTAGTTTCAGTGTTGAGGGGGACAGTGTTGGGCCCCTAAACAGATCCACTTTGCTGGCTTTACCCCACCCCCCAGCTGCTGGGAGTGTTGACTGCTAAGGGTTCCCAGATGCCCTCTTCTCCCAGGGAGCGTCTTCAGGTACAGGAGCCATCTTTCCTAGAAGGTAACACATACCTGTCCCCTCCTACCCCCGGGGCAGCTTGTAACCAATGACTGATTTGGGAGAACAAGTCTTGTCTCAAAATGAAGCACCTCTGAGATGCCCTTCTAGCTGCAGAGCGCCTCGGGGACTCAGGCTGAAGTAGACCCCAGCTGCCCCACTCTCTGTCCAGCTCCTGCCTCCACTCTCTCCAGCTCCCTCATTGCCCGTTCCTGGGAGCTCTTCCACAGTACATCATGTGCCCTCAAATCCCTGCTTATTCTCTGCTTCTAAGGAATCTGACCTAAGACAGTTATTAATGTATCAGTGGGGATGATACAGAAAAAAATGGGATGTGAGAGGATGGCCATGTCCCAGGTCTCGGGCAAAACCCTGGGATGCGCCCCGCCAAGTAAGGGTCCTTGGCTTTGTGCAGGAAAGAATTCAAGAGTCAGCCATAACAGAGTGAAGGTAGATTTATTCAGAGAGATGCACACTCCATTGACAGAGTACAGCCGGGTCTCAGAAGGTGAGAGAAAGGCAGAGAGAAGAGAGGGGAGAGAGGGGAGCAGGGGAGAAGGGGAGAAGAGAGAGAGGGTTGGGGGGGAGAGAGAGAGAAAGAGAGAGAGAGAGAGAGAGAGAGAGAAAGATTGATTGACCTGGGACAAGGGATTGCTAGTTTTTATAGACTAGGTAACTTCATATGCTAACAAGTGGGAGGATGATTCCAGCTGCTCTGGGGAAGGGGCTGGGATTCCCAGGAATTGGGCCACCACCCACCCTCTGACCTTTCATGGGCAGCCTTGAAACTGCCCTGGCACCCGTGGGAGTGCCATTTAGCAGCTATTGTATCTCAATGAGCCTATACTGAAGCTCAAGTTCTACTGGGAGTTGAAACTTCACTATCTTGGTGCTAATGGCCGACTCATTCTTTTCACGGTTGTGCCCTGCCCCCTTCCCTCCTGTCTCAGCTGCAACCTGCTTGGGAATTCCCAGTTAACTGGACTGTCTTCCCACTAGGCCAGACACTCCTTGAAGGAAGTCACCGTTTTACTCATTTTTGTTTCCCAACAAAGACCAGCTGACACAGATCTGGGTCACAGAAGACAGTATTTGTTGATAAATACTGTCTAAAAAAATACGTAAAAAAACCCAAACACTTCTGGCTCTTGAGCTTTAGGCCTCATCTATAAAATGACCAAAAACAAAACAAAAACCAACCCTATCAATGTTATAAGTTTGTGGGGAGGCCAAATAATACAGAATCCGGCACCTATGTCCCCAGTAAATAGCTCCCTTTCTTCCATTTAGGGACTGAAGGAGTTGGAAGTGTACGGTCTGGGTTTGGATAGATGCAAGGATAGAAATCGGGAATAAAATCGGAGGCGACTCAAAGTCTAAAATTTTCCTGAGATGTAACAAAATGAATTAAGCTAGTTGTTTCACCCAGTGGTGACTGATTGTATCACTGGTAACAGGAGAGCTAACAGTGTCTGTCCTCTCACCTTGCAGACTCACCCGCCCTCTGATGCTCAACAAACATTACGGAAAATAATATGGAGATTCCTCAAAAAACTAAAAATAGACTTATTGTATGATCCAGCAATCCCACTCCTGGGCATATATCCAAAAGGAACTCTAATTCAAAAAGATACCTGCACCCCAATGTTCACAGCAGCACTATTTACAGTAGCCAAGACATGGAAACAACCTAAATGTGCATCGACAGATGACTGGATAAAGAAGCTGTAGTGTACACACACACACACACACACACACACACACACACACAGGAATACTACTCAGCCATAAAAAAGAAAATAAGGCCATTTGCAGCAACATGGATGGACCTAGAGATTATCATACTAACTGAAGTAAGTCACAGAAAGACAAATATCATATATCACTTATATATGGAATCTTTAAAAAAAAAAGAAAGAAAAAAGAGGACACTAATGAACTCATCTATAAAACAGAAACAGACTCGCAGACATAGTAAACAAACTTATGGTTACCAGGGGGAAAAGGAGGTGGGGAGGGATAAATTGGGAGTTCAAGATTTGTAGATACTAACTGCTATATATAAAACAGAAAAACAACAATGTCCTAATGTATAGCACAGGGAACTATATTCAATATCTTGTAATAACCTTTAATGAAAAAGAATATGAAAATGAATATATGTATATACATGCATGACCGGGACATTATGCTGTACACCAGAAATTGACCCATTATAACTGACTATACTTCAATAAAAATAAATAAAAAGAAAGTACTCTGACAAGATTTAGAAAAAACTGTTACATTGTCAAAAGTGTACATGATTGCAAATTACTTGAAGGGCTGTCCCAGGAAGAGATTATTCTGCTTCATGCCAGAAGGCAGTGCTGAGCTATTCAATGGGAATGCAATAGAGGTAGAATTCAGTTTGTTGTGATGCTCTGGGACTTTGGGATAATAGAACACCATGTGGCCACGAGGTCGCAGAGAAGATTAAACGCAGGCATATCTGAGGAAGAACCTTGCGAGGCATCTCAAATACTTACAGTCAAGATATACTTGATCTTTTAATAGTCCTATTTAGATTTTTAAATGGTTCATTTTAGCTTACTATTGTAACTACTTAGCATTCTTGGGCTGCATGTAGGTAAATGACATAATTTCCAATTGGCAGTATTTGAAGAATTTTAATAATTCTTCCCTAAAGAGACATCAAGTGTGGCTTATTTCAACTAGGCTTTCACTCTCCCTTAATGTCAACTGCTGTGTTCCCCACCCAGAGTCTCGCGTGTGTGCACCCCAGCGCTTTCGTGAAAGCGACTCTTACTTTCATAGAGACAGCTGTGGCTTAAAACACACATTGTTCATGTACTTAAGCGTCCAACATTGTTGGGATTTGGGGAGAGCCATGTACAAGATTGCTAGTAAGATAAAGAGCATATGAAGTAGATCCAGGAAAAGAAAATAAGATAGGCAAACTGCATGTTTAAGACGCACACACAGTTACAGCCCCGGAACCAGAGCGCTATGTTTAGTTAATGTATTTATTACAGCAGGTCTTTAGTCATCATTGCCATGAAAATTTTTTCATGAAATTTCACAACACCCTTTAAGCTATTAGTATGAGCTTTTTTTTTCTTTTTGTGGAGTGACACTTTGTTAATTTATGAAATATTTACAGCGTTTACAAAAAGCAAGAGAGTGTCTAATAAAATTTCTTATACATACAAAATTTATACATTATGCTACTGCATTTGAGATGTCTTATTTGGTAGACCTTTAAGCTATGACATAAAATAATTTACAAAGATATACTTACTCTCTCTTAAGTCACTGAAAACAAAACCATATTAGCTATAAATAGTCCTTTACAAATCACTGTAAAACACATTGTTTTAACTCTAGCCTTAACTTTTACAAATATACTTACTAAATGAATTAGTTCTGATATCAAATAGAACTGCATCTGAAATTTCAAAAAAAAAAAAAACCAAAAAACCAAAAAAACCTGAAAAAGCAAACCGCTGGGTACTTCAAGTAAAAATTTGTAAAACCAGTTTTTATGCACGCCTCGGGGGAGGGTATCCCACACCATTTTGAAATTCATAAACACAAGTTTCAAGAGTACGCTCAACAAATGTACATCTGCGGCTTTTATTTCAAAGGATGATGCTCTAGCAACAGTTCATGCATCCAATATGGTCAACCCTACACTTTGGCAGATAAGCTGGTTTGACTAGAGCAGCGTTTGCGAAAACATTCACTTAAGCAGCAAAATGCATCCGACATCTTTAAACAGTGCTGTCTAAGGGGTATCCACCAACCTGAAAATGGGCCAGAATTTTCGGCAAGCTCATGAAAGAGTTTAGAAAACAGAACTGGCAATGTTTAAAAAAAATCAAATCATATTTAACTGGGCCCTATCAGGTTTTTTTTTAATATAAAAATATGCTTCTCTTGGAAATTAAGGGAAAATACTTCATATTCCAAATTTCAAAATAAGGGAAAACTCTTCTGCACAGCTATTTCTCCTTAAGTCACCACTCATGATGGTATAAAATTTGGCAATTATTTAAACACCTTGCTTTTGGATAATATCTCGGAAGGTGAGCTCAGGTTGCTTTTGGCAGTAACACACATCTTTCACGTTTCGCTTTGTTTTAGATAATCCAAAGCAAACATTATAAGCAGTTTGAGGAAAATCCATTTCATAAACATATACATTCTCCCCTTTAAAAGGTTAACAGTGTCATTGTTCCAATTAAGCCCACAAAATACATATTGAATACGTAGTATCTCTGAAGAGGTAAATCAGATTTAAATATTTATCTTTCAAAAACTGCTTTTGGAAGGTGTCAGGATTTTCCAAAACCCCATCTCAGCTCCTTTCTTCCGACTGCCATGCAGACACTGTCGTTTTCTTGCAATCTGTATTCTAGAAGGCACATATTCAAGAGTTTAAGATTTGGTTAGTTCAAGTTCTACATGGAAGCAGATAGTTTCACCTACTTTGTACAGAGGCCCCAAATGAAAGTCAACTATTTCCTTTATTCAGAACTCTAACTTGGGGCCAGGTGGCCTCTCAGAAGTGAGTTTGTACGTGGGGCATCATTTGTGAAGGACCAGAGGGGGAGGCTGAGGGATCGCACAGCTTGGCAGAGTTGGCGAGCTGCAGTTCCTCAAGTCGCTTTATGTATTCGTCACGCAGGGCCAAGAGTTCCATGTAACGCTGCTCCACAGGATTTGGCTGCTGGAAAGAAGCATAAATGTCAGTTACCGCTTTCCGCCACCGAGATGCGCCTGAGCCACACTTCTACGGCGGCGGCTGCTTTCTGAACAAATTCTCTTGTGGTGGGTAATATACATCATTTCCTCCAACGCTGCAAAATTTACAATCCAGAAAAGCACAAAGATTAATCAAATACCCAGCTATCTGCCACCAAAAAACGACTCACGCACACACTTCCTCACACATGCGTCACCAGCTTTTTAAAATGCATCAGCCCAGGCAGAGCGCCAGTCCCCTGTGTCACCCATCCCCACCCATCCCCCCACTGCTCTCTTTTGCTCCCAGAGCCAACAGCTCTTCTCAGGTTAGCGTGCAGCCTTCCTTCCCGTGCAGCTTTGTGACACTTTGCCTCTAAGTGAATATCCAGAAACAAAATATATGCTTATTCTCTACTTTGTGAAAATTTCCATCAATGGTTGTATTTTGTATTTATCAATTGACATTTTGATCTGACACTGTGTTTCTGAATTTGGTTGCAGTTGAGCACTGTTGAATGAATAAAGCACAGCTGATCTATCCATTCCCACACCGACGGATAGCTCGTGATGTCCACTCTTCCCCACTGTTATACACGAAGCTGTACCATCTTTGGACACTTCTCTTCATGCATGTATGTGAATGTTTCTTGGAGGAATTTTCCTTGGGGTAGGGGGAGGAATTGCTGGAGAGGACAGTATGGTCTTTTCAACTTTACTCGATGCTGCCCGATTATTCTCTGAGATGGTGATGTGACCTGATGCTCCAACTAGTGTGTCTGGAAGTTCCTCTTCCTCCACATCCTTCCCACAACTTGGCAACATAAGAGGAATTAAAAATTTTTTTTTTTGCGGATTTGATGAGTATAACATAGTATCTCATGGTGGTTTTAGTTTGCATTGCTCTGCCTTTGCACATCTTTTCATGTGCTATTGTCCATGTTTTTTTAATTGAAGTATAGTCAGTTACAATTTGTCAATTTCTGGTGTGCAGCATAATGTTTCAGTCATACATATACATACATATATTCATTTTCAAATTCTTTTTCATTATAGCTTACTACAAGATACTGAATAGAGTTCCCTGTGCTATACAGAAGAAATCCGTTTTTTGTTGTCCATATTAATGCATGGCTGAAAGCAGTGGCTCTGACACCCGCCTGCCTTGGTGTGAATCTCCAGTCTGCCGCTTAACAGCTGTGTGACAACTCTCTGGGTGCCTCCATTTCCCTATCTGTCAAATGGGAATAAAAGCAGCCCAGACCACAGGGTTGTTGTGACAGTGAAGTTACTCCATATAGTCTGTTTTGGTACAATACTCATTTCTTTGATTGATAAACGGGGGTGGGGGGAGGGGACACTGGAACAGAATGCGATTCTCCCCGGGATGCTAGTTGACCTGGAGATTGTCATACTAAGTAAAGTAAGCCAGAAAGAGAAAGAAAAATACCATTAGGGTATCACTCATGGAAATCTTAAAAAATGATACAAACGAACCTATTTACAAAACAGAAACAGACTCAGACATAGAAAATAAACTTATTGTTACCAGGTAAGAAAGGTGAAGAGAAGGAGAGATAAATTGGGAGTTTGGGATTTGTAGATACACACCACTATATATAAAATAGATAAACAGCAAGGTCCTACTGTAGAGCACAGGGAACTTACTCAATGTCTTAAAATAGCCTATAATGAAAAAGCGTATGAAAAGGAATATATATATATGTACAACTGAATCACTGTGCTGTACACCAGAAATTAACACATTGTAAACCCACTATACTTCAATTTAAAAAATTTAAAAACTGTTTAAACTTTTGCACTGAGATATAAATTACATACAAAAATGTGCAACATCTTTGAAACATGTTCAGCTCAATGAATCCTTGCATACATGCACACTAAGGTAATTACCACCCAGGTCAAGATACACAACAGAACAGACCCTAGACTCCCTCGTCAGCATGTTAAAGTTCTGAAGTGATCAAGGGCAAGCTTCTAGAAAGCTTGAGCAACATATGAAGACATTAAGAAAAAGGCCGAAAGTCTACAGAAGTGCCTTCCTTTAGTGCTAGTGGCTTCTAGAGCTGACCTGCTTTCCACTGCATTCAGCTATCTGTGGAAGCTGCAAGTACCAACAAGGAAGCTGGGAAGACACTACACTGATGAAGAAGGCTACCACCAGGATCTGATTTTTAATGCTCAGGAGAAGGGTCTGTATCAGAAGCAGAAGCCCTCTGGGGCCTGCATCTCAGAGGAGGGAGCACGAGCTCCAGGCTGGAAGCCTGTGTATTAGTTTCCTGTGGCTGCCATAAGAAACTGACCTCAACTTGATGGCTTAAAACAACAGAAATTTATTTTCTTCCAGTTTGCAGGGCAGATGCCCCAAATCAGGCTGCCAGCAGGGCCACGGTCCCTCTGCAGGCTCTGGGGTAAGAGCCTTCTTTGCTTCTTCCAGCTTCTGGTAGCTCTAGGCTTCCCTGGCTTGTGGCTGCATCAATTTCAATCATCCTCTGCTTTTACATGGTCTTCTCCTACCTATGGGTCTGTCTCTCAAATCTTCCCCTCTTTTCTCTTATAAGGACACCTGTCATTGGATTTAGGGCCTGCTCTAAATCCAGGAAGCCCTCATCTTGAGATCCTTAATTACATCTGTAAAGACCCTTTTTCCAAACAAGGTCACATTCAAAGGTTCCAAGTGGACATGTCTTTTGGGGACCACCATTCAATTTGGAGGCCAGATGCAGCAAATGCTGCAGAGATGTGACTGTCACAAAGGCATGCGGGTCTGGAGAGGTCTCTTCCTGACTCTTAACCCCATCCTTCCTGTAAGTCCCTGTTATTTTACTATATGACTTTGCAGAATATGAGGTTTTTTTTTTTTTTTCCCAAAATGCATCTTGGCATTCGAACAGGAATGTTTGGTAGAGTGCCTGACACTCAGTAAGAGTCAGGCACTGCCTGTGAATATCCTTTGCCCATTATTGTCTGCATGTACTCAACTGAGGGCCACTCACTGTTCTGGGAGCTCAGGACCCATCCATGAACAAAGGTGACTCAGATTCCCATCTTTATGGCGCTGATCTTCCAGCAGGGGGAGACAGACAATGAAAACAAAAATCCTGTGAGTTCCAAAGGATGTGGAAGGTGATTGAGACTAGGAAAGAGTGGAGTGAGAGGGGCAGGGCCTGCTGGGGCGCCAGTGACACTTTAAACAGGGTGTTGCGGTGACTGTGCATGCTCAAGAGATGCCTCTTGGGGGAAGGCTTGAGGGTGGGGGGAGGGAACCAAGCAGACATTTGAGTGTCTTGAGGCTGAGCAAGGAGCTCAGTATGGCCGAAGCAGGGTGTAAGAGAAAGTTGTCAGTGAGGAGGCCAGGAGGTCAGAGAGGTCAGGCATGGGACGGGGGCCCCAGGCGTCAGAGGCCACTGTCCAGACTTGGGCTTTGACCCTGGTGAGGTGAGCAGCTCCCTGGACAGTGCTGAGTAGAGAAGTGATGGGATCTGGGGGGTACATTTTCCAAGAACCACTTTGGCTGCCGTGTTGAGAACAGACTGGAAGGAAGCAAGATTAGAATCAGGGAGTCCAGCTAGAAGGTCCTGCAGCGGCACCAGGGTGGCGGCGGGGGACTAGGGGGAAGTGCTCGGAGGCTGTACAGGTTTCTGAGGGCCAAGCCCCGCAGGCGCTCCCTGCCAGCCTTGGATGAGGGGTGTGACAGAGAAGGGAGGCAAGGGTGACTCCGTCTAGAAAATGGCAGCTCATCTATAGCGACCAGAGTGGGTCTGTGGTTCTCTGGAGGGATAACTGAGGCACACAGGCAGATGTTTGCTGGGGATGGATATGTTCACAAGACTGTGGGCCTAGTTTCATGGGTATAGACATGTGTCAAAACCTATCACACCGCACACTTGGAACACGTGCAGATGATTATGTGTCAATTATACTTCAAAAAAGCTATTTTTTAAAGTAGGGAGAAAAAGGATGAGTCTAAGGCTTCTGGCTAGAGTGTCTAGGATGGAGGTGCTGAGCACCGAGATGAGGAAGATGGTGGGGGGAGCGGGTCTGGGGAGCATGTAAGTTGCTGCGCCAGGACCACTTGCCATCAACAGTCCACTCCTCTCCCCTATGTCACCTTCTCACCCCACAAACTCCACAGTGACACATCTGTTTCTGGGCTCTATTCTGCTGCAAATAAGTCCTGACATAGAGCAGAACAACTTCTTCTTTGATGCTCTCTTCCAAAATTGTCTTGGCTATTTTTAACCCCCCCTTTTCCATATGACAATTAGAATCAGTTTGTCATTGTACTAGCGGATGCCTTTTAGACAAGAAAAAAGATATCAAAGGTAAGACAATCATTTTTGCAGATGACAAGGCTAGAGAGTTAGAAAACTATCAGACATAAAAAGAGAATTCAGTCTAGTAACGGGTATAAAATATGTAGAAGTAATTAAGACAGACAAAGCCAATGTAGATGGCAAGATAGAAGGAAACAGTCCATTTTGGCTAATCAAAGGACAGAAGAACAAGAGATGAAATTCGTAGTCAAGTGACTAGAAATACTACACCTCGACACCTGACTTGGGAAATGAGGTATGAAGTAAGGAGCGCACCTGCTCAGCACAGAACAGGAGACGGGCGGTCGGCTAGCCGTGCAAGTACTTTAGGCTTCCAACAATTCTTATATTCATATTGCTTTCTAACTTTTCTACCAGAAAAGACTTAAATCCGACACAGGTCACCCGGGGACTTTCTGGCTGTTCCCATTCTCACCCTGGAGTGACCACCAAGCAACACGCGAGCTGCCCGGGGCAACCCTGGTTAACAGCTCCGTGGAGCGCAGTGCATCTCTAAGTGTGAGATTCACCAGCAGCCAAAGGTCCCATTCAGGTTTCCGTGCCTTAATTATACTTTTGCTTTCAGCTTGAGCAATTTCCTTATATGACATCAAAGTACTCAATATGCTGATTCGTAGCTTGCCAAATGTAAGCACTGGTCTTTCTGTCAACTCTGAGCTTTTATGTCATAGCAAGGGCTGGTGGCTTCTGCTCTGAAAAAGCACACTAGCCCTGCCTTCTTCTAGGTGAGCAGCTCATCATGCTTTTGGATCTCTCAACACTCACAGTTTACATAGTGTTGTGAATGCTAGAGAGACGCACCTGGTAATTGCCTGTATACCAACTGGGCCCACAACTGAATAACAGTTACAGTGATTAAGTAGATTCTTTTAGGTTCACATGATGTAACTGGAAAAGTCCTATGTGACTGGATTGTTATCCATCTCTGTATGAAATAATGTTCTGCATAAGGTCTTTCAGGAAACTTAATGCACTTAATTCGCACTTCCATTACCACGTTTCTCCCCAAGCACTGTAATCACTGGCTTCAGTTCCTGGGTTCCCCTGGTGGGCAGAGACCACCTCTTCTTCATCCCTGTGTCCCCCCCTCCCCCAGTGACTGACACACGGGAACGTTCAGTATTCGGCAGATATAAAAGCACTAAGGGACATAAAGACATGTGTGGGACTCTTGACGTTCAGAAGCATCTGTATAGAAAGGGTAAGTTATTTTCTTTGAGTAAATTTCACAGATCATAATACCAACCAATTGCTATCTTAAAATAAAAACCTCAACCAAAGACTGCGTTCCCCGCCAGCCCAGTTCCATTGTGCTAAGGTCTGGGAGAAGCAGGGGGAGAGACACATCATGGTACGTTCTGCTGGTGATGTCCCTGCAAACTTGACTTGTCACACAATTATCATTCTCTTTGTATATCAGAAATGAATTGCTCTTCTAAATGCCTTGAATTTCAAGAATTTCTCCAAGTACAAATGGGTTAGAGGAGATTACAGAACCTGTACAGAAACTATCAACACTTTCTAATCATCAATGTTTTTTTTTTAAAGCCATGATAAAGGTGGGTGGGTATAACTCAGTGGTAGAGCTTGTGCTTAACATGCATGAGGTCTTGGGTTCAATCCCCAGTATCTCCTTTGAAATAAATAATAAATAAATAAATAAACCTAATTACCCTGCAAAGAAAAAAGCTTAAAGAAAAAAAAGAATGAAATAAACGTCAAAAAAAGAAAGCAAAAAAAGTCATAATAAATACTGAAAAGGCAAAATTTATAGGACAAACTACTGTCACCTATACAGCATTTTTTACTTAGAAAAGGTATGTGTCCTCTGCGACAGTAGTTAGAACCATACAAAAATTCCCATTTCCTCTTTACTTGATATTCCAAAAGGCTGGAGCTACCGCTAAATAAATTTCCTCCATGTGGGAAATTCTCAAATCCCAAAGGAAGCAAGTGACGGTTCTCAAACCCTGTAATCTGTCACTTTCCAGAAGATTACACATTTCAACCATTACTAAATTGTGAAAGGATTTCCTGCAAGCAGCAGAGACCTTGAAACGAACCAGAGTGCCAGCATGAGCCCGGCATTTCCCCAGCGGGAAGACAGAGCCCACGGGGGGCGCGCGGCCAGCTGCCGGAGTGGAATCAACAACCCGAGGGGCAGACCGCAGCCGCGGGGCCCTGCTGCCGCTGACTATTTGCAGCGGGATTAAAGCTGCTGCTTACGCAAGACTGGCCAGGGAGAACAGGTAGTCGCCCATCTTCACAAAGAGCAATCACAAATACTGAATATTTATGGCGCTGAGCACATATCACTAAGGGAGGTACTTCTGAGCCCCGACGAACAGGCTGTCCTTTTCTTCTGATCTTGGATGGAGCGAGGGTGGGAGAATGGAACGCCTGAGTGTGCTTTTCATCAAATGTGGAGTCTTCACTTCAAAAACCACTGTTTCCATTTTTGACTGATAAATGGCCAATTGACTGCACCATCCTTTGACAGATCAATTATCTTTATTTTAGAAGTAAAGACCTTCAGGAAAGAGCACTCTGATGTTAGCTGACCCAGTACATGCACCTGAAGCAGACAGTAGAAACTGTCTCTCTCTTCCTTGAAGGATCATCTAAGTCTTGTCACTGGAAAGAATTTTCTTACGATGCATAACGACTTCTAGTGATCCAAGGAAATCCCTGACTACCAAAATGCAGAAATTTCCCAGAGCTTTGAATTAGTTTACATTTCAGTTAAAAAAAAAATGTTACCATTCATGTTGGCAGAAAAATGTAAGTTTAACACCCATCAAAATAAAGGGTGTAGTAATTAAAAACAATTTTTAAGTAAGGTTGTGTTTAAAAGCAAGTGTACATTTTTAGTCTGATAGTTCTCCTTTTGTAGTATTTTTTAAAAGCCTATAAATGATATTATCGAAGTCTAGGAGTGATACTCAGTTGACGTCACTTACTTGTTGCTTGATTCTGGGGTTCCATCTAATGTAGTAGTTCACCCAAAGTTCCAGGTGACGCATACTGGCAACGGGATACAAGACTCGATTGATTTCTTTAGTATAGAAGGGATTTTTGAATTTGTCTTTATTACTGTTTATCAGCGACCATAAAGAAACTGTTCTTTCTGTGACTTTCTAGAGGAAAGACAAAGTGGAAAGCTTAAGTAAAAACACACACCAAAACACAAACCATTTTGCAGTCTGTGGCAATACAGCCAGCATCAATGTGAATCACACATTTACGTGATCCCCATAATGGCTCAAAAAGCCTCGTGTGCCTGGGACTGCTGGGCACCGCTTCCTGATATTTGCATAGATAATGGCCTCGCTCAGAGCCACGATTTCTGACGGAAGATAGAGGGGGCAGGATGCTGTAACATTAAATGCAATCCACTGACCTAAGAAGACTGTTCCTGGTGAGGTAAAACATTTTTGAACAGATGGACAGTATGCTCTTTTTAATTCAGCAGAAAGAAAAATTATGAGATGATCTTGCTGACTTTTTCCACTTTTGTGTTTGTTAGGACTCCAGAATCTGAACCTGTGTCTACTTGACAGTAGTCGTCTAGATAAAAAGTTATTTTAATCATATATCCAGATGTTTAATACATCAGGCCAATATCCAGATATTTGAAACACCTGGATAAATGAATCACTGAATCTTCACTTCATACAGATATTCATACAGAATCTTCACAGGTATCCATCACTTCATACAGATATTCATGTTTTCATTGTTTCTTAATTATAGCCATTATTTTGTAATAACTTTAAATATATATCTATCTTTACATATATTTATTTTTTAATTATAGATTTTTACCAATTTTGACCATAAGCTAGAGGAAAATCAAAACCTGGGAAATAAAAATACAAGTATTAAAATTACTGAAGGCAGAATTTGAAACTCTTCCTAGTAATGACGTCAATAAGGACCAATAAGCTCAAACTAGAAGCTGAAAAGAACAGCTTGAAATTAGTGACTGAAGACATTTCATTACTGTGAACAGTAATAACACCAGCATATTTTTGCCTTCTTTGGAATCTACCTAAAACTTCATTTGTACCTTTCTGATGCCACAGTTATGCTGCAGTGTGTTTATTTGCATGCCTGTTTTTATTTTTATACATGCACAGAGTTTAAAAAGTCAAATAGCTCGACAAGGTTTGTTACGAAAATAGCAGTGTTTCCCCTCTCCCCTGAGAAGCAATTGTGTTTGATTTTTTAAATTGATTTGGTTATTTGGTACTTACCTTATCTCCATTTTCTTCCTGTCTATACGCTCTACTTGCTGGGGGATTTCAACCTTATCTTACTACTCTTCTGAATTTTACATTTCTGTTGATAGCATGTTTTTAATTTCAAGTTTTCTGATCTCTTTCTAAGTAATGTTCTTTCTAAGTAATATCCTGTTATTATTTCATGGTACCAATATTCTCCTATCTTTCTTGGGATGTTAAATGACCGCTGCTTGCTTAGGTGTCTCCCTCCCTACATGGTAACTATTTTCTCTAAGCAGTTTTATTTCCCTCTTGCTTGTTGCTGTTACGTGAGCTCTGAGGCCATGAGGCTTGACCACTTGAGCTTCCCCATGGGGAACCCTAGGTGTTGGTATCTTTAGGTCCTCCCTCTTGGGCCAGTCAGCTTCCCCAGAGAGCATTCTTTTTTTTTTTAATTGAGGTGGAGTTCACATACCATAAACTTCACCATTTTAAAGTCTACAAATTCAGTGGTGTTTAGTACTTTCACAATGTTGTGCAACCAACACCTCTATCAATTTCCAAGACCTTTTCATCACCCCAAAAGGAAATCTTGTACCTGTTAACTACTCACTTCCCATTCACCCCTCCCTCTGGACCCTGTCAACCACTAATCTGCTTTCTGTCTCTACGGACTTGCTTTTCTGGACACTGCGTAGGACTGGACTCATACAATATGTGACTTTTTGAGTCTGCCTCCTACTTAGCATGATTTTTTTCAAGGTTCATCCATGTTGTAGCATATCTCAGAACTACATTTCTTTTCATTGCTAAATAATATTCCATCGAATGGCTAGACCACATTGAGTTTCTCTGTTCATCAGCGGATGGACACTGGGGTTGCTGCCACCCTTTAGCTACTGTGAGCAGTGAACATCTCTGCATCAGTTTTTGTTTCAGCCCCTGTTTTCATTCCTCTTGGGTACCTACCTGGGAGAGGAACTGCTGGGTCCTATAATAATTCTATATTTAGCTTTTTGAGGAACCACCAGACTATTTTACCCACCCCACCACCAGCAACGTACAAGGGTTCCATTTTCTCCCCATTCTCGCCAACAGAGAAGGTTCATTCACGTTCTCGCCTGAAAGATAAAGGCCTGCCTCCAGAATGCCAGCTCTTCACATTCCCCCACCCCATGGTGACACTCAGGTCCCCAGCCAGGAGAGCTCCTCTCACCCTCTCTCCAGAAGAAACCTCTGTCCTCAACTCCAGAGATGGGTGGAGGTGACCTGGGGAAGCTAACTGTTTCTTCTAAACAGACTTCAGGTTATCTTACACTTCTCCCTTCGCCCCAGACACTGGAACACCTTGGCCCCAGAACCCCTGAGTCATGTGGGTTCCTGTGATGCAAAGTGGGCTGGTTCTTGGTGTCCCCGCTGCTGGCTTTTGAGATTCAGTTTTCTCAAGGGAAGTTATTTCGCACTTACCCACTAGCTTTCCAGCTTCCAAAAGTTTGCTTCTGTCTCCTTTCTTATTTCCCTCTGTTCTCGTGGGTTTATGCCTTTTTAAAAAATTCCCCTTATTGACATTTTTATGGCGTTTTGGGAGGATGATCTTGTATACCTTCAAAGTCATTCCTACCCCATAGCCAAGACATGGAGACAACCTGAGTGTCCACTGACAGATGACTGGGTAAAGAAGATGTGAGATATATATATATCTATATATATCTATATATCTATATATATATACACACACACACACACACACACACAGACACACACACACACACACATATATATATATATATATATATATATATATATATATATATATATATATATATATATAATGGAATACTATTCAGCCATAAAAAAGAATGAAATAATGCCATTTGCAGCAACGTGGATGGACCTAGAGATTACCATACTAAGTGAAAGAAGTCAAAGACAAGTTTCATGTGATGTTACTTATATGTGGGATCTAAAAATTGAGACAAATAAAATGAACTTACTCACAAAACAGAAACAGACTCACAGATATAAAGATCCAACTAGTGATTACCAGAGGGGAGAGGAAAGGAGGAGGGGAGTGATAGGGGTAGGTAAGAGACACAAACTACTATGTATAAAATAGATAAGCAACAAGGATATATTGCACAGCACAGGGAACTATGGCCATTATTTTGTAATACCTTTAAATGAAGTATAATCTATAAAACTATTCAATCACTGTATTGTACATCTGAAAATAATATAATATTGTAAATCAGCTATACCTCAATTAAAAAAAAGTCATTCCTACTCCATGAGGGCAAAGGCAATGTATTACCCCTGAAGTAAACACTGCACCCTCAAGAACCCCTGGTTGAAGTGAAAACGCCCAAGCTTGGGGGACAAAGTGAGAAACTTTGCATTTACCACAGACCCAGCTATCAAATTCTTTCTATTTCAAGGCAGACTAGACACCTTTTGGTGAGCCTTTAACTAAAACTATGAACACTTTCACTCACCTGTCTCTCTCGCATGGATTCACAGTTGTATAAGAAAGTACCAAACCGGCAACTATACAGATGATCCAAAATTGTAATCAAAAACCGTTCATTGAATTCAAAAGCTGTAGGGAACTGGATGGAAACAAACAAGCACAGAATGCATTTGTTGGTGCTTTGTACAGTGCTGAAGAGCTCAAGTAAGTGTCAAGTGATGCAACAAAGAGGAAAAGGAGGAAAACAAGCCCATTGTCTGGGCTCTCCTGACTATACAGGACGGTTGAATTATTTACTGTATTCTAAGGCAGCAGATGTGCCCATGTACAAACGCCAGCGAAGGATGAATGGAAAAGACGTCAATTCCACTGCCCCTCCATTAGCAGAGACAGTACAGTTAAATACTGAATTCTTAACACTTTGTTATGGAAAATCTCAGCCAATAGAAGTAGTAGTGAGAATAAAAAGTGAACCCCCTGGACCCATCGCCTGGCTTCAATAATTATTCACATGTGGCCAAACTTGTTGCCTTGTGGTATTTTGAGGCAATTTCCAGATATTATATTAAAATATTAAAACATTAAGTCAAATGTATTTTCATCCTATATATCCCTTACCTGTTTTGACATCTGCCACACACAGTCGATAAACTGGAGAAAAATAGGAGATCGGTCAGCGTCGGCGTGGTTTTTGTCACCATGACCTATTCTCTGAAATGAATTGATGAAGATGATTTGTTTTAATTTATGGGTATAAAAGTGAGAAAGTGGAAAAAAAAAGACACAATGAATTTATTTACAAAGTAGAAACAGACTCACAGTCATAGAAAACCAACTTATGCTTACTGGGGAGCCAGGGGGTGGGAAGGGATAAATTGGGAGTTTGAGATTTGCAGATACTAACTACTATATATAAAATAGATAACAAGTTCACACTGTACAGCACAGGGAGCTATATTCAGGACCTTGTACTACCCTATAATGAAAAATAATATAAAAAGGATTATATATATGTATAAATGAATCACTAGGCTGTATACCAGAAATTAACACAACATTGTAAATCAACTATACTTCAATTAAAAAATAACAAAAAAGTTGACTATATATAAAATAGATAAACAACAAGGACCTACTGTATAGCACAAGGAACTATATAGTCAATTTCTTGTAATAACATATAATGGAAAAGAATCTGAAAAGAAAATACATATGTATGTATATGTATAACTGAATCGCTTTGCTGTACACCTGAAACTAACACTGTAAATCAACTACATTTCAATAAAAAATAAAATAAAAAATTAAAAAAAACAAAACAAAGGGTGCCTAGAAACAAGACCTGAAAATAGGAATTTTAATAAGTTCTCGTGATTTTCAAAATGTGTATCAGAGAATAATTAAAGCCTCAATGAAAAGTCTAGTATTTCTCTAAAATATTAGGCTCAAATAGCTATAATATTAGTTGAGAAACAAAGGAATATCTTCCTTCTTTTGCACAATTTCAATTTTAAAAAATTTTGTGAAGACCCTTTGTATTACTTTCAAGTGAAACTGCAAATAGTGCAGATGGATTAACATGTCTCCTCAAAAGACTCCAGCTTAGCCCAGGGGGCACGTATGTCCAACCCTGCAGAGTGATTTTATCACGCCCCTCAGATTTTTTTTTTTAAAAGGAAATACCTGGTTTAACAACTAGCTTTCTGATCCCCTATGGTGCTGATCTGACATTTTAAAAATGAGCTTCTTTGTTTACTTACAGATGCAAATTTATGTCCAAAACTTATCCATTCTTTCTGTACCAAAATTTCAAAGCCTTCAATGCTCCGGTAGAAGCTGTCCAACATCAGCATGGCCAGGGACGTCAGCTGGGCGGTCCTGTCCCATCCATCGCTGCAGTGCACCACCACCGAGCTCTTCCCTGAAGAAACTCTGTCGGCTACTTGGATGGCTCCTGTCAAAACAAGCTGGCAAAGGGGAACATGCGAGTCAGCAGGCAGCTGTCAGGTACTGCTTAAATCTGAACATACTGTCTTTTCCCCTAGAAAAAGTCCTGTTTTAAAATACTATTAATATCTAGGACAGAAAGATTTCTCAAATTGGAAGGCTAGGAGCTGTAGAATCTGTTCTTCTTCCTCCACAGAAACTGCCTTTGAATGCATCTAGGTATCAGAAATCCAAACAGACTGAAGGCCACACTGCATTTCAAGCTGACTTTCGCATACGTGACGGTGTGAGCTTGCTAGGGCTGCTGTGAGGCTGGGTGGCTGAAATGTCAGAAATGTATTGTCTCCCAGTTCTGGAGGCTGGAAGTCTGAGATCAAGGTGTCGGCTGTGTTATGTTCCCTCTGAAGGCTCTAGGGAAGGATGTGGCCCAGGCCTGTCTCAAAGCTTCTGGTAGTTCCTGGGCTTGTGGCAGCATCACTCCAATCTTCTGATGGCATTTTCCCTGAGCATGTGTCTGTGTCCAAATTCCCCGTTTTCATGACACCAGTCTTACTGGATTGGGGGCCTACCCAATTCCAGTGTGACGTCATCTTAAATAATCACATCTGCAATGACCCTGTTTCCAAATAAGTTCACACTCTGAGGTGCTGGGGGTTGAGTCCTCAACGTATAAACCTGGGCGGGGCGGGGGGACACAATTAAACCCACAACAGTGATCACATTGGAAAACTCCTGGCCTCAGAGATCTAGTCTAGACCTCACAGGCCCGATACAACCAAAACCAGCTTTTCACCTCTAAAGTGACAAAACGCGAGCTCTCACGTGGCTTGGCAATAGCAGAGTACTTACCTAAAGATAAAGTGATAGACCTCCAGTAAAAATTGGAGACTTAGAAATAACTAACTTAATGTATATAAAAAGTTGTTGCTATGATGCCATTTTTTGATGATTTAGGTACTTACAGAGGCATTCTCTACAAAGAGTAGCATTTACCCATCATAAATGTGCACTTCAGTAAGATGTAATAAGTTTATACAGGTGTGCTACTGTCACCACAACCCAGTTCTATTACCCCCAATAGCCCCGTGTGTTCTCTGAGGTCAATCCCTGTTCCCATCCTCAACCCCAGGCAACCACTGATTTGCTTTCTGTCTCTACAGTTTTGCCTTTACTAGAAATGTCATAGAAATGGAATTATACATTAGGTGGTCTTTTATGTCTGGTTCTTTCACTCAGCATAATGTTTTCGAGGTTCATCCGTGTTGTAGTGTGTATCAGTACTTTGTTCCTTTCTACGGCCAAAAAGATTTCATTGTCTGGATAGACCACATTGCATTTATCCATTCATCAGCTGATAGACATTTGGTTGTTTCTAGCATTTGATGACTATGAATAATGCTGCTGTGAAGTTTCATATACACATTTTTGAAGGGACATAAGTTTCCATCTCTCTTGGGTTAATGCCTAGGAGTGAAACAGTTGGATCGTATGGTAAACTTATATTCATTTAACTTTTTAAGAAACTGTCAAACTGTTTTCAAAAGTGGTTGGACCATTTCACATTTCCACTCTCTGTGGACGTGGGTTCCATCTTTTCATGCGTGTATCAGCCACCTGCATACAGTATGTCCTTTTGGTGCTCCCAAAATTCTAACAGCCATGCAAGAGGTATATATTATGGTCATTTGAATGAATTCAAGAAAATTGAAATACTGAATTATTTTAACTAATTCTAGAAAAAAGCCTAGGTGAAAGATGTGATGGATAGAAAATTTAAAAAGAAACATAATTTTATTACTTTGATAACTAAAGATAAATGGGCAAAAGAGTGTCAAGAACAGGTTAGGGGACCTGATGGCCCATCCATTATTTGTACAAAAATAATTGCTTTTAAGATGACTAGCACAGGTCTACCTCTTTCAGCATTTTAAGTATCTCCAAAATCCTGTTTACAGTTTTAATTTGAGGTACTTCTGAAGAAAGCACTATTGAGAAGCAATGGTAATAGACTAGATCATTTGAGTCCAATTTAATGAAGTTGCTGTTCTAACATCTTTACAGAGGGCCGCTCTCACTCCAGATACTTCCCTTGTAATAAAAGGAGGATGCAATCTTGGCCAATTATCTTTAAAAAATATTAGCTGTGTTTCAATAAAGCATGAATTCCCACCATCACTTCTGACAAGAACAGATGTGATTATCTAATGAAACTAAATAGACATTCAAAAACACATCCCTGAAAACTCCTAAATGATCAGATGGACTTGTGACTGATGGGGAGAAATGATGCAGTACGCGGAGCGGTGGTTAAGAGCACCGGCTCAAAGGCCAAAAGCCTGGGTTTGAAACCTCATTCCACTGCTTTTAACATGTCTCACCTTGAGCCAATCACATAACTGTGGGTCCTTTCTCTCTAAAATGAGGGGTAAATGGTACCCCCACAAGTATATTCATCTTTTCAAACTTGTGTGGTTATTTCCTTTAGAAAGAACCCCACCTACGTGGGAAGGTATAGCTCAGTGGTAGAGTGTGTGCTTAGGCACGAGGTTCTGGGTTTAATCCCCAGTACCTCTGTTAAAAAAAATAAAAATATAAATAAGTAAAAATAAATAAACCTAATTACTCCCCCGAAATTAAAAAAAAAATTAAAAAGGGATAAAACAATATAACTTTCTTATTAAATAAAAACCCACCTAAAGTGTATCTTTTTCCTTTCTCTATAAAAACCCCTTCTCAAAATGCTGTGACCCTCAACCCTTCCCTTCCTTTAACTAGCTTTTCAAGAGTAGTCTAGTTTGTACTCACTACCTCTATTTTCTCCACTCTCCTCCACCCCATCATTAGACACCCATGGAAGTCTGCCCTTCAAGGTAATCAAGGATGCCGTAATAAATAAATGTCTCTGAAATACCACTGACCCTTTCTTCTTAGACCCTTTCTTAGAAGTCCAATCTCCTCCTCCAAGCTCTTGATTTCTCCCCGATGAGCTCCACCTCTTACCCTCCATCCTCCCTGTACATCCTCTCTCGCAGCATCTGTATGGGACATGATGCTGTACACCAGAAACTGACACACTGCAACTGACTATACTTCAATTAAAAACAAAAAAAGGGCTCAGCCTGAGTTCACTGCCCTATAGCTGATACCTAGGCCTACCTCTTTGCATGGAAAAAACCCACCTGTTAGACACCAATGGGCAGATGGCTTGCCATTACCCTGAAGGCATGACATTTCTCTTGACCAAGGTCCAGGTCCGGACAACCCTTGATCTGCAAATGGTGGTATCATTTCCTCGGATAGCCAGGCTCACCGTTTTGGCACAGTCCTACATTCCTTTAGATTCTGCAGCTAGCTAATTGGCAACTACCACAGGCCCTTCCTTGGAAAATATCTAGTGTGGGTCCCTTTCGTGCTGTCTCCCTCCCCACCCCCGCAGCCCAGTGGCATTCTGACCTAGGTCGTTACTTCCCTGTCTCTGGACTCTTTAAATGGTTCTCCTTTCCCTGACTTCCCTTTCTTCCCTCCATGATCTATCATATGCAGCTGCCAGAACATTTTCCTCAAACACCTCCCTATGCTAACACCTCTGCAGCTCCCCACCTGACTTGATGGCCAAGGCCACTGGCCACCTGGCTCCTCCCAGATCTCTCTAGATTAACCTGCAACTACAGAAATCCTCACACTTCCTAGCCAGGCCTCACCCTGCTTTCTTCAAGGATCAGATCAAGTCCCACTGGATTCCCCCAAAGGGCCTGTTTCTTCCACTGCCTTTGCTATGAAGGCTCACTGGTATTAACACTCACACTGTGGAAAATTAAGTTTCTTTTTATACACACATATCATCTCTTCAACCACGAGAACCTCCTTAAAGACAGGAAGTCTGTCTTATCCCTTTATCCCATTCACACTAGCACAATGCTTTGTAGATAGTAAGAGTACAATTCTTTTATGAAATCAACTTTTTTATTTTAGAACAGTTTTAGATCTGTAGAAAAGTTGCAAAGAACCAAAGAGTCCCATACACTCGACCCGATTTCTTTTATCCTTACCATAGTAGTATGGTATGTTTGTCACAACCATCAACCAATATAGATACACTATTAAATTATTAATAAACTCATTTTTAATGAAGTCCCTACTTTAGTCAGATTTCCTTAATTTTTACCTAATGTCCTTTTATTCTAATCCAGGATCCCATCTGGGATACCACATCACATTTATTGGTCACAATTAATTTTTTTTGCAATTCATTTTTGAGGATGAGAAATGAAGAAAAAAATTAAAGTTAGAGATATTAAAGAAAAATACAACTCCTATCAGATTGGAAAATAAACTGGACTAGAAAACAATCTATCTTAATAATTAACTTATTTAAGTATGCTTTTTGTTTGTATAAAACTAAATGGCGTCTTCTAAAATTGTTAATTATCTCACATAGCTTCAACTATTTTTACTTTTAAAAGAATGAAGGTTTTTGATGCCCCCATCAAGATGAAGGGTTGAATGTAATAAAAACACAAAACTCAGTCTTTAAAATAAGTCAATTTGAGATTAGTTTCAATAAGCAACTTCTCTAGGTCCTTGAGGTTCAAACCCAGTAATAGTTAAATAATAAACTGTCTATTCCTGAATAAACCTGGGTGGAAGACTCACTACTTACCCGTGATGACATGGAAAGTGGTATCTCTACAAACTCTAAAAAATATTCTGGAGGTGATATTGTGAAATCTTTAATTCAGGTAAGCAAATTATAAAGAAACATAAAACTGTCAAATGTACAACCCTATACAACAAATATTTCATCTCTCATTGTTCATTTTTTTAATTTAAGGAATTTCAAAAAAATAAAACTTCCTTTTCCACTAAATGATTATTCTTTTTTATATACACATAAATCTTTTTTCCAAAAATATACTTGCCTTGATATGTTCCAACCAATGAGTGGATTCCAAACTGGACAACCAGTGAGATTCTTCCACATTAGGATAAACAATGTCTTTGACTTTTTTCAAAGATTCCCGCATAACATGAATGTTATGAATGTCTAAGAAGAAAAGTTCGGTGTTATGATATGCATCATCACTTTCATATCCTCCTCCTGTTGCCTAAGAAACAAGATACACAAAACAGTCAGTTGGGTTTTCTATTTCTCCAGTAACCTACACAAATAGTTCAAAAGTTATTGGTCCTCCAAATCCTTGCAACTTAGATGCAATAACTGATGTGACTTGACGTCCTATCTGACACTAAGCCTCAACAACATTAGTCACATTTTGAACTAGAAAAACGATGGAAGGCTGGTAATTTCCTGGGGATCTGTTATTTGCGAGAAAAAAATCATTTTCAGAATGCTCTATAATTACTAGCTCTTCTTTCGGATCTGGCAAGGCAAGAGCAGGTTCTGAATGATCCTCGTCTTCCAACAGATTTTAACAGTACTCTTTGGGGGAGGCTCACATGGGACACGATGGGCTGGAGGAAAATGACAGGCTTTGGAGACAGGCCCAGGTTGATAGCTCCGCTTCAGCCCCTCTTTGCTGTGTGATCTGGGGCAAGCAAGGCACTTAACCTCTCTTGAGCCTCAATGTTGTCTCCTGTAGAACAGGGGATAAGACCACCTAGGACTCATAGGACTAAGAGGAGCCAGGCTCTCCAATAGCAAACACCAGCCACCATTCAATGAGCCCCTCTGACATCCCAGATCCTGTGATTCTTGTTTTACATAATTTTATCTTACAGCAACACTACCAGGCAGGTGTTACCACTCCCATTTCGCAAATGAAAAAAGATGCTATTTAACTATCCCCAAAGTCACAGAGGTAAGCAGTAGAATTTAAGACATCTTTTCTAGTGCCCTGTGTCTGTCTGTGTGCTATGCAAAGAACAGGGACAGTGCTGCACGTGGTGGGGCCCTCAAAGAACAAAAGGTTGAAAGAGGAGGCAAGTTGGCCACCCTCTGCCTTGACATCTACAAGTATTAACCTGCCAGGGCGGGCATCGCCTCTTCTTCACAGCATCGTATACGTGCCCGTTTTCCATGAAGACAAAAAGAGATGCTATGACTTTGTTTAGGAACCTGGCTGCATTCTGCTTAATGTTTTATAATAGAAGGAATATAAACTTGTAGCTCAGGACAGAAGCACCAACACATACTATGGTTTTTGCCAGGGTTAGTCACAGAGGAAGTTTCCTGCAGTAGAAGTAAGGCTACCACTTGAATGTCAAACCTGGCTATGTACAAGCCAGAGGCCCTTGGTCTCCACAGACTCAAGGTGAGAAATTTTGTTTAGATAGAAATGTCTTTTTAAAGCTTTCTACAAAGAGCATAGGTAGTAAGTAGACAAAAAACATTCACTATGTTGTTTTCAACAAGTTATCGGCTAATGAATGCATACACAATGGGCCCTAGTCCCCTCTCCTCGGTTATCCAGGCCTCAGGGAATAACACCTGGCAGCTGCCATCACTTCTGTGAACCACAGGCACCAGGCCTGGCAGTCCACACTGAGCCCAGGCCGTGCTCGATCTGCAAGCCTCTAACGCAGCGACGCACGGCGCCGCCCCACAGGCAGATGCCATGCTTCTCTGCATATGTGCTCTGTCAACAGTTAGTGATTTTTAAAGGAATTCTCAACGCTGGAGTTGCTTTCATAAATAACTAAAGATGATATGCAAAAAAAATTAATTGTCATTGCCAAAGTTTCTGGCAAAACCAGACCTGAATGTAGTCTGACTTTAACTCATCACAGGGTGCTGGATCCCCTCTACCCCTGGGTTTCATGTGTGTGTGTTTAATTTGAAACAGCGCAATGTGGCTTGTTACAACTGGGGTTGTAAATTTCTAAATACCCGCAAGGGCAGAACAACTGGGTCCGAAGAGAAGTCAGAAGGGTAAAATCAATTAGTCAATCCTAGATTGAGTTCCCCGAAGTTCGAATTCTCCATCTCTGGTTAGTTTTGAAGTTTTCTTTTCAGTTTTCCCCTCTTCAATAAAAAGGAACAACTCAGGTTACCTAGTACAATGATGTACACAGCCTGTTGCTATGGATACAGATGATGGGGGGGAGACAGCTGAGGGAGGAGGGGAACCTAAGTGTGGTTTTGAAAGCATGATGCACAGATCTGTCAGGCCTAGGTTTTTTTCCCTTAATTTTTTCCTTCCCTTCATCCTTAAGTGGACTAGAAACACAGGCATATCTCCTGAGTGTTAAAAAGGCACTCAAAAATTCTACTGCTATAACAATGAGCTTTAGGGTTACTACAATAAAGTTATTCATTCCATATGTTTCATTTATTTAAACATTTCTTCTTCTTGTTTTATTTTTTGGGGGGGTAGGTAATTAGGTTTATTTATTTATTTGTTTATTTAATGGAGGTACTGGGGACTGAACCCAGGACCTTGTGCATGCTAGGCATGTGCTCTACCACTGAGCTGGACCCTACCCCCTTCCATACATTTTAATATTTTAAAATATTCTTTCTCAATACCTCATTTTAATGTTATATTGTATCTATTTCAGGCTAAATGTATACATGGGAGCACTGCATTACGTGTATTCAACTCTGGATTATACGTGAAGGACAGCAGGAGCAGAACTGTGTAAAGGTAAGGATAGTCCAACAAGATATTCACAGTCACATTTAATTTCCTAAGTGTTTTACTTATAATCCCTAATTTATTTCTCAATTTCACTTCCTGATTGCTTTATAGATAATTTCAAAATCATTTTTATTACCTAAACCAAAACCAGCTGTCGTAAAAAAGAGCTGATCCAAGAGCGTGCGAGGGGCAGAGGGAGCTCCCCAGGAGTGAATGTGTAAGATGCACGATCTGTGTGCAAATAATTATTAGAGGGGCCCCACATGCACGCCCGAGACACGTCATGGGTCCATTTAGGAAGCTACTGCATCTATGTGAGCTGCTCGAGGACTTGTTTTGCTTTCAGGTTCTTGTCTTGTGCTCTGAATAATTGAAGATGCCAGATTAATGACCTCGGGATAAGCAAAATAGTCAAGATGATGAAATTCAAGCCTACACTGGTGAGAAACAATAAAGCTGAAAGGTGGAGTGGGGCAGGCTCACTGTGAGCACTTGTAAGTGGCAGCCGGCAATGGGAGAAGGAAAAACAAAAAACAAAAAAACAAAAAGGTGAAATCAAATGTAAAAAGCATTTAGGAACCTGGGGCCATGCAAACGACACTACCTTGTCACTCAGCCTTATGGACACAGCATTCTTTGCTCGAGAAGGCCAAGAAGTGTCTTGAGACAGATTTCTATGAAAATATTACCACTGTCTGTGTGATTGTAAAATTTACATACATAGATCTACTCATTTCTTGGATTACCTGATATCAATGAGAATACACATATCTGAGTATTGTGAAGAGACTGCTTTGATAAAGCTACAAATTTAGGATTTGGACAATTGCAGCCTCCCACAACTTCTCACAGATGCCTCCCCAGTGTACACACTGAGAATGACTGTCAGCAGCCTCAAGAGCTCCAAAGAGTGCCTAACTTTTGCCTGAGATTCTAGCCAAAACCCAAGTTCATTACAGCTCTAGACTTGCCTAATTTACCTAACGCTTATTTTCATTCCATTTTGGTGTATTCAACTTTTAAGAAATGTTTTGTGATTACAACTACTTTCTACCTCAGTGACCTCGTTTTCTTATTTAAGCAAAGTTTAATTATGAATTTAAACCCACATGCTGACATGCTATGGTGACAATGTTCATGTAAAACGCTGCACGCTGTAGGAAACGTAAGCTGCTATCATGTCATTAAATAGACTTACCTTGTTAGCCACCGCATTTACACTGGGTCTCGCGTCATAGATGGTCAGTTTATTAATTTGTCTGTTTGTCTCCCTGATAACGTCGAGATATTTCTCATCATCTTTATTTCGTTTCCCACTCATACCAACAAGGGGCTGACTGCAACGCACAATCACCGTCTTGTTTTCCGGGTGAATCCACGACAGCACCTACAGTTGGTTCAGAAACCAAATCTCAAAACAATTCAAAAAATAAAAAAATATAGAGCACCAACAATCAAGATGAAGTGACGCTGATTTTGCTGAAACGGGATGCCTGTTCACCTGCAATCTCACCGAGCACCCAGAAATGCACAGCGATGACTATTCGGAACAATGAGGATAACCAATTGCTTTACTCATCTTTTCTAAATTCGTAACACAGCTAGGAAAGTTAAACACTTACCTAAACACAGTTACATCACTTAAAGAAAGCAGAAAGTTCCAGGTATTTGATTTCAGTCCTGCAGCTTGCACGGGATTTGTTATCACCCAGAAACAGCTTTAGCAAAAGGTGAGAGGTAAAGGCGATCACCTCTGGTGCTGTGTTTCTACAATACCAACTCACATAGATGGGTCATTTCCCCGACAGGCTCAATTCTAGATTCTAACACCCAAAGCAGGCAAAAGAGGTCTCAGGGCAGCTGAGCGAGCTGCCGGAGTCTCTACTGTGAAGCTCGCACAGCAGCCTCCTAGGAGAGCTCTCGGAGCCTTTACCCGGAGTCAGTCTTCTCTAATTTTACACGCAAGCCTAATGCTTGCTACTTGGTTTCTGGGCCCATAGTACATGAGAAACAAGGCCTGCAAAAAGAAGCTAATAATGTAATACAGCAAAAGCTAGAGAACTGTCCACTTTGAAGAGTCTGTCCTAAATGTAAAGGGCAAGGGTTTGGGGCTGTGAACCAGCAGCCTAGAAAGAGCTTATAGGTTTGGGTGAAGAGGGAGAAGACAATCTTTTTAAAAAAATTTTAATTTTAATTAAACATTTTTAAATTTTATTTAATGGAGGTACTGGGGATTGAACCCACGACCTCGTGCATGCTAAGCTCTACCACGGAGGTATATGCTCCTCCCAGAACTGTCCACTTTAAATGAGTGACTTGTTTGGCAGGGGAATTATATCTCAATAAAGCTGTTAAAAGGGGGAAAAAAAAAACCAGGATCCGGGAGGTGAGCGTGGTGGGTGGCAGCGTGGGCTCCAGGGCAGGTGCCCCACCATGGTGGCTCCGACCTGGGCACTGAGCTCACAGGCTCTGTCACTTCCTTTCCGTCTTTCATCAGATAGGGAGCCACAGGATAGCAGTGTGCTGCTGGGCGGACGAATGGCCAACACGTGTAAGTACCCAGCACAGGGCAGGACCCCGGCTTGAGTTGGCATCCAGAGGCAGGCTGGGTGGCCAGCAGAGTCAGATGGGAAAAACCATGAAAGGCAGGCGGAGACAAGACCACAGAAGCATGAGTGTTCGAGCTCACTTAATACAAGGCCAAGTACGCTGGTGTCTTTAAAGTTACCTCCTCACTATGGCAAAGGATAAGCACTGATGTTCATAAAAGTCGCTGGGTTTAATAATGACAGGTTATGTGTACAATAATGACAACAGGTTCGTGAAAAAAAGATTATATAATACGAATGAATACTCATTCAATCGAGTTTCTGCGCCTTCCAGAGACCAGTCAAAACACCACTGTGGCCCCAACAGTCCAAAGGCTCAGGATCGCAGAGCCCGGGGACAAGGGCTGGCCTTCCTCAACCTCCATTTTCAAATCTACAACATAGAGAGGAGACCTGCCCCACTGACCTCCCATGGCTTTGCCTCAAGAGAGGGGAGATGAGATCACTTTTACGTATAAATGTACTTTTTTTTTTTAGGTTTACTGAGATATAATTGACCTCTAACACTGTGTACATTTAAGGTATGCAACATGTTGATTTGATATCAGATCCCTTAAAGAAATCAAATCACTACACAGACAAGATGCTTATTATTTGATACCGACCCTTATCAAGTTTTCAATTTAAATCAGGTCATATGTAAGAAACTGCCCTGTTCCACCAGTGCCCCCCTCTCTTCTGCCCCTCTTTTCTCTGCTTGGGAGATTTTAGACTGGAATCACCAGACCATGTTAAGAAATGCTATTCTTATGAGCTGTTTTGCCTCCTACCTCCTTTTTTGTTTTGGGATCTCAACTACCTTTATAAAAAGGATGCTTGCTGTAGAACTGACCAGGTACAAATGATGCTAATTTCACAACATCACCTACCGTAAGTGCTTTCAAAGTATATGGTACTTATGTCAGGTTATTCTTATCGAAGTTAGGATGTAGAAGCCATAAATACTTAAGGATGTACACAAAGATTTAGCCACCAAAAGATGTTTATCACAGCATTGTTTATAATGGCAAAAGATGACAAAGAACTGAGATGTCTCACAATAGAAAACTGAATTCATCAGGGCACAGCTACAGTCTGGCACGTGAGCAGAGAATCATCAGTGTGGAAAGCTCTTTCCATGCTAATGCTAGGTAGGAAAAGCAGATTGAGACACAAATCACAGAAAAATTCCACTTTTTCCAACAAAAATATGTATGCATAGCAGGAAGTCTGGCAGGCCGTCTCCCAAAACATGAACTGCAGTCCTCACTAGGTGGCAGGCTCCTTTTTGCTTTCCAGTATTTTTGAAAACATCTAAAATAAATATGTATTATTTATATGTTACAGGATTCTATAACATTAAGACTGACTGGTTTGAGAACAAAGGAATACGTATCCATTAATGGGAACATGAATGCATGTGGATTATTCTGATACTCAGTGATCTTTTACAACAGTGTGTATTTTATTTTATGCACAACATAACAAGATTGCCTTCTCATCAATTCTTTTTTTTTCTTATCAATTTTTTTTGCATTTTTATATGGGTTTTTAAAAAGAGAACTGACTATCAAATATTAATGATTTCATATTAAAAGGAAATACTGGGTTATAGTCAAGACTCAGGTGGTCAGACAGTATTATAGCAGATAGCATACATTATCTACTATTAGATATGAGTAAGCATGGTAATCGATACCATTTCCTGTTCTTTTCTTTTAAATGGAGGGACTGGGGATTGAACCCAGGATCTCGTGCATGCTAAGCATAGGCTCTACCACTGAGCTACTTCCCTCTCCCCAAGCATGGTAATTGATAAAGACACAGAGGTGATGGACAGCTTAGCCTTAAGTTCTTTTAGGAAAAATAAATGCAAATTGGTAGCCATCACAAAGTAAGAAGGATCAATAAAATGGCTAAGTAGAAAGCTAAGCGTTCTATTTGTTCTACAAGTGGGCTCTCGTTCACTCAGAATGGTGGAAACGACTAGAGCAAGACGGCAGCCTGAGCACAGCGGACCTGGCACAGTTGTTTCATTTCCTCTCCTGCTCCCATCCCCATGGAATCACATACACACGCCCACACATCTTTGACACAGTAGATGTTCAATAAATATGAATTGAATGAAGGAGGGAACAAAATCAATCCACACTACCCTAGCTCAGTTCTCCTGTGGGCAATGCATGTATTAGCAAGACAGCCGGCCAGGGCAGGGGTGGAGTCTGCACCGAAAAGTACGTCCAGACAGAGCACAAGACAAGTGAACTGGTAACTCCAGCTTTGTTAGCGTGGTGTTCCAGCAAAACGAGCTAAAGAACATACTTTCAAGTATAATGTATATCATGAAGATATGAACAGGCACTCGTGCTTAGAGAAGTAAGTGAATTTTTAAAGTTACAATTCGTTGTGTGTTTACGGTACACAAAGGTTCCCCACACATATCCTTTTAAGGACAAAAATGTCTAGACTTGGAAGTTAAAGGCAAGGTGACATTAAATCTTAATTTCTTCAACCCTTGTTTTTCAAAACCAATACCAAAACAAAACCAAACAATGTACTTATTATGACATGCCCTGAAAATTAACAGACGGGAAAATTCTCCAAATTTTTAGTCAGTAAAATTTATGGACACAGAGGAACAGTCTGACTCGTACATAACTATTTAAGAACCAAAGACAACTTTATGAACCAGGTTCAGTGATACCATAAATACACTTGGAATAGTCTGCACTTGACTCCAGCTTGCTGATGGTACTAAGGCAGCTTACAAACTTGAGTATAAACAAATCCTAATAAAGGTGATAAGGAAAAGCCTGTACTTATATGCTCCACAATATAGGATAGCGTGTTGTTTTCAGCACAAGTCAACTGACATTTACCGAGAGCCTAACATATGTCACTTATTGTGTTACCAAGACAAAAGCCACAAAGACTCTGTCCTTCCTTCTATCTTTCCACCCAACATTACTTGCACCCTCTCCTGTATAAGAAGTACTTGAGTTCATTCTCTGGCCTCGATTGCGAGCTCCTGGAAGGCAGGTGATGTCTTGCTTCTGTTTCCATTCAGCGTGCTGCCTTGCACTCAGAAGGCACTTGATAACTATTTGTTGGAATGAAATTCCAAAAGAGTGTTTCTCTGAATCACTTGACTACAGTTCTTATGGAATCAAAGGCACCCTGTAAGAAAAGCACTCACTATGGTACTCACCGGAATCCGATTTCGGGATCTGAAAGTTGCAACTCTCCTGAGATCGTCATCAGAGGCACGATATGGAACCACGAGGAGAGCAGGGTAGGTGTCACAGAGTTCATAGCATTTATTAATAAAAGTTATCCTCCAGTGATGATTGGGCAAGCCCTGCGGGAAAAGAGGCCGTCCACATCAGCACCAAATGACTTCCTCTCGGGAACTGGCCTTGGTTGGGTCTCCCACCTTCTTCCTACCAGAATGTGCACATGCCTCTTTGACAACAGGCCAGTGACGGTCTACTGATTTATGGTAAGGGAGCCAAATCAATAATCAAGACAACTTAAGAACATAAGACCAAGCACTGGTGGTTTCCATAATTCTAAACTATTGTAGTTCAATACAGATCCTCCTGAATGTGAGAGCTTCCTTTATTTCATGTCAAACTTTTCCTTACTATTTATACAACAGTGATAAACCCAAGTTCATCCCTCACTGGCACACCCCCACACCCTACAGAAAAGTACACTGTGTAATCTTCACCTCCGTCTAACTGAGGGTAGAAAAGAGATCAGGCAACTTCCACTCCCTACTCAGTACAGAGTGAATGCTTCAGCCAGCTGCAAGGTAGAGTCTGCGCTTGTGAAAAAAGTCTTGGGAGGGTGTAAGGAAAACCCCTCTGGTGAGGCTCACTTCACTGCCTCCTAAGGGTTTTCAACCAAGTGCTCTGGAGTCAGTTACCGCCCTAGAGGTTGTGCGCCAAATGCAGTCACATATATTCTAGGCAGGGAGACAAGGAAGACACTTCCCACCCTACTGTCTACCCACAAAATTGTATCCAGTGTTGACAAGGCCCAGAGGCGGTGCAATACTCTCTCCCCATACTCACAAATACACACACGAAAGCGAGCTATGGGAGTGCTTGCTTTGGGGACAGACTTTGTACCTATTCTCTAGGTCTGGCCCTAGAGAGCACGGACCAAACAGACGAGTCTGTTACTGACTCTGATTAGAGAGTTATTAAGTCCCACCAGAAAGGTGTAAGGAAAAAAAGATGGAATATAATGGCAGTCTAGAACAAAATACTTTCAAGAGTTCACATATGCATGGAATCTTAAAAACAGCAACTGTTTTGTTTCAAGCTAGAAGCTTTGACCTAAAAAATGAGTCTTAATATTGTCAATAATACTTCAAAAATGAGGTACAAATATTCTAATGCATAATGCTACAGAGGTCTTCAAAACATACCAAATGTTTTCATGGCCCTTCTTCGGCCGCCATTACTGACCCAGAACAGAGGTCACTAAAATGAGAGGGATACACGGCCTTTGATTCCTGGAAAGAACAGGACTTACCACCTCAGACATGTGCTGGGGAGAGAAGCTCCCACACCCACATTCCTGAGCATCGAATCTTCTTACGCGCACGCAAACCACTGGACAAGGCTAAATAGGGAAATCAACCCGGCTGCTTGGTAGTGGAGGTGGTGGCCAGAAGATTCTTCTCGAGTTTAGGGTTCTGAGATTTTACTTTACAATCATGGGCTTGATTTGACTCTCAAATCTCACTCAACAAAACTTCCCAATTATTTTAAGAGCTTTGTAGAATGAGAATTATGAAAAAATCTCATCACAAACCCCCCAGCTGTCCTATGATCTGGTTACACCAGAGGTCCAATTGTGGCTCTTATTCCGTAACACGAACAGGACCTTGTTAAAATGCCGCAAGAGACCTTCCCCTCTGAACAGCAACAATGTATGAAGACTCCTGCTTTATTAGAGCAAATAAACATGCATGTAGGTGAGGTTTACAGTAGAGAGCGGTAAAGGCAATTCTAATATAGGCTCCTCAAAGCCTTCCTGGAAAAGCCATCATTACAGGAAAACAGTCCTAATTCACCTGAATCTGTAAAACAGAATGAATATAATTGAAACCTAACTACTGCCAGTAATAGTTAAGCTCCCCAATACATAAATACATAGTGACGTCAACTCCTGAGAAGTAAGGTGTAGAAGTTTGGCTTTTCTAGACTCTGAGTATTTGATTCATTTCATGAACAACATATAACTGATGTTCTTCATGGAGGGGAAGGCAACAGAACTTAGCCTTCAGTGAAACTTGAACATGGCCATGGAGTGAGCTCATAGGTTCCACAGTACTAGACAGACGGAATAAGCCCTATTATACCACTGTCATGAAAAATACATTTAGCAAGAGTGTTACTGATTCTCAAAGCACCTGACCGACAACATATCGTCACCACGCATGTCTGAGATTCACCACATGGTACAGTAATCTACTGACTCACCTGCCTTCTGTATTCTTCAACTGGATTATAAACCGTCCATCCATCCACGTTAAACTTTTCTTCATTTAAAAATGCAAATATTGGCTACAGAAGGCAAAAAGAAAAAAAAAAAAAGGACTTCAAGTTCAGTGTAAAGGAACTAACAGTCTACTAATACCTCACCCTTTGATTTTTCACCAGATTTTCCTACTATGAAATCACAACCCAAACCAAGACTTTCAACCAAGAAATAACAGTGGAATATTCGGGTTAGACTTATGCTATATTCTATCTTGATTAGTATTACTTTTGAGACCTCAATTTTCTATGGCTACAAACATCTCTTTAGGTGTTTTTTTTAAATGCTTTTGCACAAAAATCAGATGATTTCCAGACCCCAAAAAGCCTATCCATTTCAAGCAGTATTAGCAATTGATTGGGTAAGAAGATACTAAAAATGAAAATTCAGCAGTGATTATTACAGAGTACAACTGTCTCAAAAGGAAACAATGACATGTTAGCCTATTAAGAAAGAGATTGAACATTAGGAAAATTCTTCATTGTTCTCTGTGAATTCTGAATCAATGCCCTGGTCTCTGGGACGACAGGCCTCAGACCTCCCATCTCTTCTGTATGCTCATTCTCACAGTGATATTGATGAATTTCATGGTTTCAAATACCATCCACACCCTGGTGACTCACAAATACCCATCGCTCTCCAGCCCCCACTGTGACCTCCAGATATGGCAACGCAAGCGACCACTCCACAACTGCAGGTGGCCTCAGAGGCAGCTGGAGGATGGTGACGTCCACAACTCCTACCCACTCCTGCTCATCCCACAGCCTCCCCATCTCAGTAGATGACAGCCCCATCCTTCTCAGTGATTGAACCAAAAACCTTGGCATCACCCTCATCACCCCACTGCTACTACCCTGGTCTAAGGATCTACCAGCTCCACTTGGATTAGTATAAGACCTCCTAATTAATCCCCTGCTTTCATTTTTACCTCTAAAGTCAGAGTAATAGTGTCACAACCTAAGTCACATCAAATCCTTCCCCCGCCCCAAATCCTCCTGTGGCTTTCCATCTCCTTTTGGGTAAAAGTGGAAGTCCTTCCAGTGGCCACTGTGGCCGCCACCATCTGACCACATCCCCTGCCACGTCTCTGCTCTCCTCTTGCTCAACCCACTTCAGCCACGCTGGCCTTCAGTGCTGCTCCCTGACAGCACCAAGCACACGCTGATCTCAGGGCCTTTGAACCTGCTGCTCTAGCTGTCTGGAGTCCTTTTCCCTCAAGGTTTCCTCCCTTACTTCTTTCACATCTCTGCTCAAATGTAACCTTAATCAGTGAGGCTTTCTCTGACATCTGCATAAAAACAACAGGCTACCCCCACAACAGCACCCCGCTTCTCCTTCCTATTTTATTTCCATCACTTATGACCATTTGACATACTACAGATTTACTTGTTATTGTTGGACCCGTAACTGTCCCCTCCCTAGACCACAGGCTCCATGAAGGCAGTTGCTCTTTTCCCGTCCCGGAGCCCCAGTAACTGGAATAGCACAGGTAAGATATGTATTTGCTGACCAAATGAAGACGGGAAATCTTACACAGTCCCTGCACTTCGCCTTCACTGGAGGGACCATGTCTAGGCACTTTCCTCTAGGTATCTTCCCTCCACCCGTTTGCCTATTATCAGCCTAGGACCTCGAATGTCCCTACATTGCAATTTCTGGAAAAGCATAATTTTGCAGCAACGGTTTTCTGTATTTAAATGGCAACAGGTTTAAGTGAAAACTGATCATGATTGTGCTCTCCAGACTGTCTTCTTGAACTTTCCAAAGCATGTGGCGCCCGTAGGAGGCCTCATCTCTGGGAGCAGTAGGCTCAAGTGCAGAGTGTTCGGTGGCCACACATTAACAGTGATGCTGATCTAGCAAAGCCATTCGTTGAGGCTTTCAGCTGGCACTGAAGCCACAGCAATACTTCATTATTCAGTACCGCCAGGGAAAGCGAGTGATTTCTGTTAACTGAAGTTTAACTCAAAAACAGAGGGACTTTTGGTGAAAATAGCACTGAAATGTATAGTGCGCTTTTTCACCCATACACAGCATCTACAGAACATGTCCAAGCAGCCTCTTGGTGACATCTGAGCATGGGATACTGCACTGGTCAGCACCTGGCCCAGGAAAATACTCAGTATTGCTGAACACTGTGCTGGTGACATACTTGTAGACGACATCAGGCTGTACTGTCACTCACTGCAGAAGAAAACCTAGAATCTGCTTTCTTGAACTAAGTTCCTGATCTCAACATGGTTTTTGTGCAGTTTTTGGTTTTTAGTTATTTGCATCTTTCCTACGAAGCTCAAGCAAACATGGCAGCCCTTTGAAAGAAAGAATAAAACTGCTCACTCAAAAGCCAGATAAAGCTTTCTCTCCAGAAAAATCATGTGTATTAATGCCATCAGTATCCTCTAACTGGCCAGCAGCATTTTCAATGTAACATTATTTCTCCATCACTAATAATAAAGCAGCCCTTCTTTGCTTTAAATAGTCTCTTCTGTCTTATATTAAAATTACTGGTAGGTGTAATGTAAGTATACAAAATTGCTATTATTAGAAGATGAAGTTCTACAGCCCAAACCAAAATTATCTCCATAATGTCTCCCCTTTTTTTTCACTGCTGTCTTATACTCTTTCTTTCTTTCTTTTTATTAAAGTATAGTTGGTTTACAATACTGTGTTAATTTCTGGTGTACAGCAGAATGATTTGGTTATACATATAAATTCCTTTTCATGTTCTTTTCCATTATAGGCTATTACAAGGTATTGAATATAGCTCACTGTGCTATACAGTAGGACCTTGCTATTTATCTATTTCATATATGGTAGTCAGTATCCATAATTTCTTTAATGTCTGAATACAAGTAATATAAAAGATTGTTATTAATATGGGAATGATACAATGTTCTCAAGGTAGCGACCTATCAAGTGGCCTTTCTCATGAAATTCTTCTGGAATGGTACTTTGCATTCTGAGTGACACCCAGATACACAGAATGAGTCAATGACTGACATCCTTTAGCCCTGAAGCACGTCTATGAGAACTCTGTGACATAAGAAGCCCAGGTTACTCTTTAAAATTTTTTTTTATTTTTTAATCTATTTTTTTAATTAAAAAAAATTTTTTTGATTATTTTATTTTTATGGAGGTCCTGGCTATTGAACACAGGACTTCATGCATGCTAGGCATGTGCTCTACCACCGAGTTCTACCCACCCCCTGACCCAAGTTACTGTTGATGCTAAGAGCCAGACTTGGACCTCAAATATTTCAGGAAAATTTGTGAATCACATAACAGCCAGATATTTCTTGTCGTGAAATACACAGCAACAAATCTAACACTGAAGTGGACCTTCAGGTGGAAAAGACCAGGCGCTCAAACCAATTATTTTAACCATCCAAATAAAGTAGCATACAATTACAGGAAAACATTTTCTTTTATAGAAGCACTACTTGTTAGTTTTTACAGGAAAACACAATGTGAACACTAAGCTGTCATTAACTACCTTGGCTCTACTGAAGCAAGTGCCCTACAAGAACCAACACTGACATTTTCTAAGGTTGAATGTACAGACCTTACATCCCAGATATTTTAAGTTTTTCTTTTTTCCCCTTAAAGATTCAGCAAAGAGAACAAAGCAAGAAATTTAAAACACAAGTTCTCAATAGAGTAACATAAAAGTGGATTATTACAAATAAAAACTACTAAGCATTGAAGCAAGGCCAATAAAACCCATTCATCTGTACCTCATTAGCAAAAAGTACAAAATTCCCTACAGGTGGGTGTTACAGGGCTAATTACAGCTCCCATCTGAAAACTGCTAAAACCTAAAGCTAGCAGGTTATGTGCCTTCAGGTTTATAGCTGTCATTTATCTTCTCCTACAGATATACAGTTTTGAAGGCTTTGAGTCCTTTAGAACTTACTCCGCAGGCTGACACCTTCCATAATCACTCCTGACTACACCCTCGGGTCAGTTGGACCCTGGGTTTGGGACACGCAGTCCCACAGGGAGGACTGGTTCTAGAGACTCTCGGTCCTGAGCATCAGTAGGCAGTCAGGTTTGCCAAGTGGGTGATGAAGTCCCTCGTTGAACCCATATCTGCACTGACTTCGCATCAGGAACAGTGCAAAACCTGAGGATTCAGTCCCAGCTCAGCAGAGCCTCAGGCAGGGGAGGGGCTGGCTGAAGGTCAGCTTTCACTGACGCTTCTGGAAGCCCTCCACTGCTTTCTTCTGGGCCTGGTCCTTCCCCTGGGCTCTGCCTTAGGATCCAGGGGTAGAGGGTGCTTTCTCAACATGCTGGGCACTGTCTATGCCCCTGCTCAGCCTGCTGAACCAGACCCTCTAGGGGGTGATCACCCTGACCTTGAAGGACCATGGGGACCACACTTGCCTAAGGGTTCTGGGTGCTCAAGCTCCCTGGGGAGCTGCTTTAGTTTTTTTCTTTTTAAAAGTTATTTTGAAATAGTTATAGATTTACAATAAGTTGCAAAGAAATGTGCCAGGAGGGCCCAGGCACCCTTCACTCAGCCTCCCTCACGTGAGCATCTTGTATACGCAGAGTACAGTTTCCAAACTGACAGCAGAAAACATACACACTCAGGGGCTTACCCCTGGCTTCAAGTGAGCAGATCTTTATTTGGCTCTATATTAATATTTGGGCATTTCACCAACTCAGATTCCCGCTAGTCAAGAGATACCAGGCATGGAGACTTTAAAAAAAAAAAAAGCAATCATGTGCATTTTTTCCAGGATTAAAAATAGCACAATGTAACATTTGAAAAATGTTAAAGGACAAAGTTGAGATGAAAATCTCCAATTTCACACTAGGGATAAAAACAGCTCTGACAAAGAGAATGTAGCTTGTCATTTTAATTTAGCTACATTTATCACCGTTGTGTCTTGTGGGAGCAAACATCTGAAATGACAACAGATTTTAGCTTTCACTTAATTAGCCATTATTTTTAAATGGCACTATATATAGAGAGATGTGCTGACTCGTTTTAAACATCTAGATTGCATTTATTCTCATTTAGTAGGATCTATAAATACTGAGTGATTCACGAGTTTTCCTCTTTGAGGAGGGAGAGCTGTCTGCCACTGAATCAGGATTCCTAGATCTCAGGAAGCTACCTCACAGATGTGAGCTACCTCACAACCAGCCTCTTCCTCCAAAGCTGGTTGTGTTTCAGAACTAGATGTTTAAGAGTCAGATTCATAAAAATTAAATATCATTCAAAGGGGAGGTGGTCACAGAAGAAAACAATTTTTGCAGTATTCAGGGAAATAAATTGATAAGCTATGCAGATGTAATAGTGTTTTTGGAGGGAGGGTATAGCTCAGTGGTAGAGCCCATGCTGGGTTCAATCCCCAGTACCTCCATTTAAATAAATAAATAAATAAATAAATAAATAAATAAATAGTGCTTGAGATTTACAAATGTTAACCATTATATATATAAAATAGATTAAAAATAAATTTCTTCTGTATTAGCACAGGGAACTATATTCAGTATCTTATAATAACCTATAATGGAAAAGAATGTGAAAACAAACATTTGTCTGTATATGCATGACTGGGACATTATGCTGTACACCAGAAACTGACACACTGTAATTGACTATACTTCAATTTAAAAAGTTAAAAAGATAAATAGTGCTTTCAAATGATGCTGTCACCATACAAAGGCACAGTGATCAGCGGACATGATTTTTAGAAGAGCAGATCTTTTAATAACGCAAACAAACTCCATCTTTGACGACTCAGCCTTAAAAATTTTGCAGTGTTTGAACAGGAATTTAAGTGAGCATTTTTTCTAATTTGATTTCTGAAATTGAAGATGTTCGTGGTTTTTGAAAGCTTTCACCTACAAGTTAAGGGTGCAGCAATGTAAAATTATCTCATTTTCATCTTTTAGATTACATTTAAGAAACAAGACCACCTTCATGTAAGAAAAAAAATGCTTTCATTTAAGTTAGGGGAAAAAAGTCTAAAATGTTAAGGAAGAGCCATAGGAGGTATTGAAACTTGGCAAAGATTATAATTCTAAGTTAACATCTTCACGCCAGATAGTGATTTCAGCCTCTTTTCACACGACTTGACATAGTACGTTAATTCATACACCTGCATCAAAAGCAATTTCATCCCAAAATCTGACAAAAGTCTCAGAGGTCAAAAAGCAACTAGTTCATGAATTACCATCCCCACTTTTGTTTGCATAAATAATTCTCCTAGTCCTATTTCTACCACTCTCCCTGGAGAAAATGGCTTTAATATTCACTGTTACCTTCATATATAAAGTTACATATTCATTTATTCAGGAAAGGACTACAAAAGTACATCTAAAATGTCATTTGAAATCATTTTGGAAAAAGCATTCTTTACTACTTGTCCACAATCATAATCATTTAAGGCTGACATTTCTCAGGGTTTATCCGCTGCACCTCTTCTCTGTTAGTTCTCTCTCCTGGCAATTTTGGTCACGTCTATGAAAATGCCAATGATCACATCTAGATCTACCAAATAAACCTCTCCCCAGGGTAGCCATCCAGGTCTCGGCAGCCACCAGCCTACACGGTCATCCCACAGACACTTGCAACTCAGCATATTCAAAATGGAACTTGCCATCTCTTCCTCACTCCCCTCCTGTATTCCCTATCTCAACCCCTGTCCCCACCATCAACCTGTTTATACAGGCTGGAGTCTTCCTGCTCAATCATCCCATCCCCCCCATAAGTATAGTCAGTGAATAAACAAATTCTACTGATCTTCCAGATCTTTCTCAAAGCCATTGTCCCCTACCCCCTCCACTGCCCCATTTCAGGGACTACTCATTATCACTCACCTCGGTGACTAACAAACATCCCCAGAAATGGGCACCTGTCCCTCTCCGTCCACTCTGCATGCCACAGCCCAGGCCATCTTTTTGAAATAGAAATCTAATCTTGTCACTTTCCCTGCCTAAACCCCTTCAATGGCTCCCCTCCCCTTCAAACCAAAAATGAAACTTCTTGGTGGGGAACGTTAGGCTCTGCAAGCTTTGGCCCAGCCTCCCCCTCCAGTGCCATCTCTCGCTGCTACCCCCACACATACAGCAACTCCCGGACTCCAACCGACGTGTGGGTCCAACCTGTGTCTGCACATACTTTCCTGGAGCTGGCCATGCCCGTCTCTGCCTGGCTAACACCGCTACTCATCTGTCAGGGCTGCTCCCTCTTAGCAAGCCTTCCTCAACACCAACCCCCTGACTTTCCCCTCTCCTGGTATCTATCCTATGCATCTGCATCTGTATTGTATGTGGTCACTTGTCCACATCACCTGGCAAACCTGTGCTCCTTAAGGACAGGGAGTGGCTATCAGCTCCAGTGCCCAGCACCCAGCCGTAACACAGGCATTCTGTAAATGCCTGTTGGACAAAACTAGGGAGGAAAGGAATGAAAAGGAGGAACAAGAGAGGCTCGCTCTACCAGACCTTACATCTTACACAGCTTCAACAGCTAAATGACTGTTACTGGTGCATGAAGAGGAATTGATGTCAGAAGCAAAACATTCAGAAGTAAAACCTGGTACAGAGAGGGATTTGGTGTGCGATAAAGGTGACATTTCAAACCAGGGACCAGTCATCAAATGGTGTTGCGACAAAAGGGGAAGAAAGAGTTGGATCCCTATCTTCACGACACCCTTGAAAAAATTCCAAATTTAACTATTTAACTTTTTAAAAAGAAATGAACATATTAGAGGAATATGGGATAACTCTTTTTAATAACGCTGTGTGGGGAAGACCTTCCACCTGGGATAAAAACCCAGAATCTATAAAAGAAAAGTGTGCAGACAAGAGTTACCCTAGCAGGTCTGAGATGGTTCTCCTTAGAAAGGCCTGCTGTGTCGTTCACCCTTGGCTGGCATCTGGGAACCTGGATTTTGGGAGGGTTCCCGCCATTCCCTAACTGATAAGAGTTCACAGTGCCGAAAATGTTTATATGAATAACGTGCTTTAAGCTGAACCCTTGCTTTCCTTCTGGGAGTCTAGAAGTTTGGTACATGCTAGCTAGAGGGTGCCTACGTGACCAGCCCCTGATAAAAACCCTGGGTGCTAAGTCTCCGATGAGCCTCCCTGGTCAGTAACATTTCCCATGGGTTATCACAAGCTGTTGCTGTAGGAGTTAAGTGTGTCCTGAGTGACTCTGCTGCTTGAGAACTGTGGACCCTTGCACCTGGTTTCCCCTTGACATCACTCCATGTACCTTTCCCTTTTGCTGGTTTTGCTCTATATCCCTTGGCCGTATTAAATCATACTTGTGAGTATGACTATATGTTGAGTCCTGTGAATTCTCCAAGTGAATCACTGAACTTGGGAGTGGTCTCAGGGACCCCTGTCTCACACACACACAAAATTGATAAATTCTAACAAGTATTTAAAAAATTCTCCATAGTAAAAGCCACCATAAGGAAAATCAGAAGATAAATGGGCAAAATATTTGCAACTCATGAAGAGTTCCTACAACTAACAACAATAGAAAAGATCAAAATCCCAAAAGAAAATAGGCAGAAGCCACAGGGAATGAAGAAATAGAAATAGAAATACAAATAGCTCAAACCCAAAGATACTCCATTTCACTTGAATAGCATAAATACAAAATAGAACTATGACTCTACATGTTCACTTACTATATTACCAAAGATCAAACAATCAGAAAGTGCACTGGACTGCTGTGGTAGGCAGAATAATGGTCCCCGAGAGATGTCCACGTCCTGGTCCCTGGGGCCTGTGTTATATTACCACACAGGGCAAAGAGGAACTAGGTTACAGACAAAATCAAGATTTCTAATTGGCTGACTTGAAGACAGGAAGAAGAACCCAGATTTCCTAGGTGTGCCTAATGTAATCGTAAGAGTCCCAAGAAGTGGAAGAAGGGAAAGTCAGAAACTGATGAGGAGATGTGATGATGGAAGCCAAGTCAGAGTGATTCAAAGGACTTGACCCACTGCAGCTGGCTCTGAAGATGAAGAGGCCACAAGCCAAGGAATGTGGTGGCCTCTGCAAGCTAAAAACACAAGGAATGGATTTTCCCCACTCTAGAGCCTCCAGGAGGAACACAGCTGACACCTTCATTTTAGCCTGCTGAGACCCATTTTGGATGTCCGACCTCCAGGACTGTCAGAGGACAGACTTGTTTTTTTAAGCCCTGAGTCTGTGGCAATTTCTTACAGCAGCTACAGGAAACTAGTACAGTTGGAGAGGATGTCTGGAAACAGGTGCTCTGCCTTGCTGTGTGTGGGAGTGAAAGCCACTTCCTCTTCCACAAGGGGAATTTGGCAATGTCAGTAATTCCACTTCTAAGAATTTATCCTACAATGTACATGGACACATACAAAATGATGTTTATCCTAGGTTATCCGGTACAGTAGTTTATATAATAGCAAATGACTGCAAGAGATGTTAATATTCATCAACAGAGGATCAAATACAGAAAGTATGGGACACTGAACAGAATACTATGCATTCATATACAGAGTGAAGAAGCCCATTTGGTAGGCAATTTGTACTGGTATATTTATATACATAGTCAACAATCTTATGGTTACCAGGGGGAAAGGGGGTGGGAAGAGATAAATTGGGAGTTGGAGATTTGTGAATATTAACTAGTATATATATATAATAGATGAACAACAAGTTTCTTCTGTACAGCACAGGGAACTACACTAAGTATCTTACAGCAACTTATAATGAAAAAGAATATGAAAATGAACATATGTATGTACATGTATGACTGAAACATTATGCTGTACACCAGACATTGACACAACATTGTAAAGTGATCATACTTCAATTAGAAAAAAAACCAGTTCTCACAGTTCTGGAGGCTGAGAAGTCTGATATCAGGGGGCCAGTGTGGTCTGGTTCTGGTGAGATCCACTTCCTGGTTTATACAGGACAGCCTTCTTGCTGTACCTCACATGGTGGAGAGTGCGAGATCTGGTTGCTTCTTCTTCATAAAAGGGCACTAATCCCACCATGGGGCCCCACCCTCATGACCTCATTCAAAGCTAAAGCTATCCTCCCAAAGGCCCCAGCTCCAAATACCATCATACTGAGGGTTAGAGCCTCAACATATGATGAGGGGGGCACAAACATTCAGTCTTTTTATACTTCCTGAATTTTCAATCATGGGCATCCATAAGACATTGAAAGAAATTTAAAGTAAATGCTTGTTGAACAAATGCCCTTTATAAACAGCAGAATTTTCTTATTGATTACTTGGTTGCTACTAGCTCCTATTAATTCACTCTGCTGACATTAGTATATTCACTCAACAAACATTTACTGAGGGCCCACTTATGAACAAGGTATTAAGTAGAGACAAAGATGGCTAAAACACAGACACTGTCTTTAAAGGGTTAGAAATCCTTCAAAGGAGAAAGATGAGGAGGATGCAACTACTGCTCATGTACAGAGGACAAGGGTAGGCGCCGGGGGAGGTACAGATAAAATACTCCAGCGCTCGTGAGGATGCCAGGGCTGCTTCTGGGCAGCTGGGCCTGGAGGGATCGTGATGTCCTCTGAGCTCCCCCAGAAGGATAAGATGACTTTGGACATGGTAACAAGGATGATGACAAAAAGTCACAAATGGTAGGCAAACTCGGAAGATACGAGGCCATCAGCAAACACCACAGTCTCACAGCCAGAACGGAGGCAGGTAGAAAAACAGAAGACTGTGGAGAGCCGTGGCCACACCGTGGAGGAGATAGGTCTGCGCTGACACTGACGGAGGGTGGATGGCTGAGGCTTTAGAGGCAAAGGAACAAGGGCATCAGAGCTGTACCCCTCGGAGAGCAAGCTGACAGAAGGCATGCGCAGGAGCGGCCGGGTCAGGAATGAAGTGGGAGAACCAGCCAACGCGCTGTCCCTGCGGTTTAGAAGAGATGAAAACCTCAACTAAGTCAGGCTGGGGAGGAAGAACCCCCTGGATTCAGCTAATGTTATGGAAAAGGGAACTCTCACAATGACCTTGATTTTGGAGGAGGAGGAAGAGGCAGAGAAGGAAGAGATACCAACAGAGAAATCAGGAGCACAGGGGAAGCTGGAGGGAAAGAGGAGAGATTAACCTTAAACAAATAGTTCAGGGGTCTGCTGAAGTTACGTAGCAGATAGAGGGAAACAGGAAGCTATGGATTTGGAAGCCACACTCGGAAAGGCAGTGCTGGCAGATGTGAGACTGGGAAAGATTACCGTGGGGATGGCATAGAGCAAGAAGGATGTGAAGGATGGACTTTTTCTAGAAAACCCACATTTAGACAGCAGAAGGGAGCCAAGGAACTAGAAAAGGCGGCCAGGAGATCAAGCTTTCAGAAGCCACAGGAAGAGGTGTCTGAAAGTGCAATGGTCTAGATGCCCTAACAGACTTCTGCTGAAAACGTCTAACACTGCTGGATAAATCAGAACCTCCCTTTTTTGGTGGGGGGAAGCATGAACACATTCCCCCACTACCACAAATTATGCAGTCGAGTTTCCCACATTTGGGGAAATCACAGGAGTCAGCACATCCAAAATACGACGGATGTCTTGCTTTGGGAAAACCACCTTTGTGATCATAGTATCTCCCCTGCCAGGTAAGTACAGAAACCCTTTTTAAAATGCACTAATGAGCTGCCTAGGGAAGAATAAATACTCGGAAGCCCAAGGCAAACCGGGAATAGGAACGAAATTCATGGCCTCTCCAGTTACAGGAGATAGGGCCTAACGCCCCAGGCCTGCCCCCAAGATGCCAAGATGGGCGTCAAACTGGAAACCGCCTTCAATCACACTGCAGCCTCCAGGTAAGGACAAAGAGGAAATTCACCTGTCTAGACGACTGGTGCTGAGCAAAGGAATTCGCAGCACAAGGCAGCCTGTAAGTAGCTGGTGGCCAAAACTCATAAACCTCGCATGGTCCAAAAATATCAAGCAGAGAATTTAATCTGTGACTGTCCCAGGCTGGGAGTGCCCCCTAATGCCTGGCAGAAGGGAACATAAAACCTCCTTCACTCCCAGCCTCGGAGTCTTCCCACAGACAAAGGCCCGAGGAATATAAGTGCACAGGCACTCATCACAAAGCAGCCCAGGAAATGAGGCCCCACAAGCCAGCAGATCCCCCAGCCGACAAGGCCCAGCTGGAGAGAGAGGGGGTGAACGAAGTAGAAGACACAGCAGCCCAGAGACAAAGGGATGCTCCGCACATTTGATGGAGACTTTATCAACATTCTCCAGCAGCTACTCAGTATTTTAAAAAACATTTGAAAGGAGGGGTGGTTAGAGTCAAATGACAGTGCGGTGGAAGAGGCTGAGAATTTGGAGGGTCTGGAGCAACTTTTGAAAGAAGAGCTCCCCTGAGAAGGAGGGCAAAGCGTGGGCCAGCAAGTGATGGGGGCACGGCCGCTGAGGGAGAGGGCAGTGGAGAGAGACTGAAAGAGAACTGAGGGCCAAGTCTTAGAGGAGGCAGGAAGGGAGGAGATTTAAAAGCCTGATTAGACCTTCAATTAGGCAAGCTGGCTGTTTATTCAAGGAAAAAAAAAGTCCTGGCCAGAAAAGGAAATGGAGAACCAAGCCACACTTCAGTGTCAGGCCTCGTCCAGGCGGAGAAGCGAGTGTATGAGGGTGTGTGAGCTGCACTCAGTGTGGCTTCTCGTTCATTGACCAGCTGCAAAGGAGCTTTTTCGCTTTTACCTATTAATTCTGTCATCCAATCTGTAGAAAGTAAGAGTCTACTCCACTTCAGTCTGATGAAAAATCTCAAAGCCATTTATAAATATTTCCCCATCTCTGAATGGAAAAATGGAGGCACAGGGGAAAAAAGTGCCCTCTGTTGTTAATTCTCTATTCATCAGATCATTTATACCCTCATGCAAAAGATCAAAAAAGACAGACACACCCATAGCTCATTTTAACTATCTTTAAAGAATTGTTTTTGCAAGCCAGTCACGCGGGAGTAGAACCAGAGGGGACACGAGGTAGAAACAGCAGTGCTCAGAGCACACGGCAGGCCGTGATGGGGTTCAGCAAAGCCAGGCAAAGAGACCTGGGCAGCGCCCTGCAAAGGGAAGGGCCCGGCCCTGCTTGCACCATGCTGCTCTCACTAAGACCTCGCCTCTGTCCTTGGTGCACACTACCAAGTACTGGCCATCCATCCTCGGAGGCCACTGGTCTCCACAGAAAAGGCCTTGCAAACCCATTGCTTCTCTCCCGAAATGAGAGCCAGTGAGTCTTCTCTCCTGCGCCTATTTCCACTGCCCATAAATGGTCAAATTTACCCAAACAAATCCCAGAAAACGTTGCAATTCTCTGCCAATCGGTGCACAGAATAAGAAAAAGTAGGAAACACCACGATGCTGAAGAGCTGAATCCCAAACGGCAGAGAAAAGTGGAAAATGTAGGAACACAAGCCTGAATAAGCCATTGTACCCTGAAAGCCAGGTCACATATGGAAAGAAAAGAAAGGGAAAACAATTTCTGAAGAAGTCTGTTTATTACATAGCCCTGTTGCTCATATTCCCCATTTCTAGTTAAGATGCTTTCTGGATTTAATGCTCTGAAACTGGAGACTTCCACCTAATCCCTTAGCAAGGTACAACCCCTGGTTTCTTAATAAGAAAACTAACCGTTATCTGTAGAACATCTTTCTTTTAAAGGGCTTCGAATGTCGCACCTATTATCACAATTAGTTTATTAATACTCTTGGGAAGAGTATGTCGGGGTAATCATCCATATTCTCTGCACCTGATGGGAAAACGGGGCACTAGGACAGAAGAGCTGACATTTACTGGGCACTTACTGCGTGCCAGGCACTGTTGTAAGCACTCTACATTTAATCCTCCCCAAACCCCAGTGGAGTAGAGCTGTTATTATCTCCATCACAGATGAGAACACTGAAGCGCATAAATACTACATGATTTTCAAAGTCACCAAGCAGGTAAGTAAGTGATTGAGCTGGATTCAGACGCGGGCCGCTGGTCCCCTTGGCCCGTGCTGGCAAGCGCACAGAAGGGCCCCACAAATGCGTCTTCCTGCCCAGCCTCCCCAACCCGGGGCTGCCAGGCCTCAGGCTCCATTCCTTCTGTGAGTGTACAGCCCACGAGCTGAGTCATAAACACAAGCCCTTCACTTAAACAAAACTTAAGAAAACCCATGCCAGGCCTACAGCTGTAAAGATAGATTTCAGTGACTCTCTTAGCGCCTAAATTAACTTCAAACGCATTTTAGTCCACATATTCGACCATTATGCAAAAGACTGTCTTCCAGACTTTCTGGGCCATACACTTTACACCGTCACACACACACACGCACGCACACGGATAACTGAAAGAAACATTTCACGATACCATACTTATATTACGTGTTAGGCTCTTAATATTTTCTCTTCTATTTCATTAAAAAATGCTGCTTGCACCCTAGTAAATTGATCTCATGACTCAATAATAGGTTGAGATTCAGAGTTTAAAAAAAAACCTCCCACCTAAAATTTATATTATCTCTGATTATCCCATCTGAGTAACAAATGAAATCAATGAAAGCTCAACTTTGGCATCGAACATACCAGTCCAACAATTCACCTCTTTATTTTGCTGTAGCGCTATCAGGCTCTGTTTATATGTATATAATTTTTGTTCCTGCCTTAAAAAAAGGTTACCATCAGATCAGAGGCGCTGCCACATTCCTTATCATAGAAGTGTATCATTTACCTAGAACTAGTACTGAGTTCCAATGCAGTTTGAGAAAATGGTACAATTTCTAGTGTCTGAAAAGCCAAGCAAAAACAAAACAAGAAAATAAATGCTTCGGATGAAATAGAAAATGCCATCAAAACAGTTTGCGAGGCTTAGTGGGTTGACATGATATAGAAACAAACAATGGTTTGGGAGTCGACGGTGTGTGGCTAAACCACTCAAGTTCAATTCGAAGTTTAAGTCCCAAGAGAACACACGGAGCAGTGAAAATACTAATGGGGAAGGAGGCAAGAGAGCCAGGGTTGGTGTGAAAGAAAAAAAATGCATCCATACACTGCTTTCCCCTGGCTGAATTTGGAACCCAGCGCCCTTGGCCTGTGGACCCCATTTTGTGGACATAAGAGCAAGTTTACTTCTGACTTCCAGTGCCAAGCAAAATCACTGAGATAATCCGCAGCTGCTTTAACAGTTTCACTAATAATAACAAAGTGATATTTTTCAAGCAGGGGCCCTTTGTCTTGTTCAGTGCAATCAGGCTTAGATTACGCTTCCAGGAAATCCCTTTCTGCACTCTCGCATTCCCCACTGTGGCAGTTTGGAAACTTTTCTTCCCCTCCTGTCTCAGGAGAATAATGGTCCCTTCTCCTTTCCAAAACTGCCCTCCAAGCCAGGCTGAGCCCCAACCCCCTCTGCCAGCCCCAGGATCCCACTCAATAAAGGAGTTCTTCCGTCTCTTGCCCTGAAGACAGGCGAGACTCCTTCTCCCGCCCGTAAGCATATTCCTTCATCTTTTCCGGATTCTAAGGGAAACACTTCTTCCCTCAACCTGGCTGCTAAGGAGGTTTTATGTTCCCTTCTGCCAGGCATTAGGGGCCACTCCCAGCCATCTACTGTCTCTTTACACCCTGACCAGCTGGGGTCTGTCTCCTCCACTCAGACCATTTTCTGTGATTCAAAAGAGTTCAACGAATGTATGCTGGGCACTGTATCAGGCACTCGGGGTACACGCTAAGGAAGGAAGGTTCCAGCCTCAAGCAGTCCACAGTTAGGGGGTCCGGTCCCCAAGGAGCTCATCATCATGATGTCTAAAGGGCTTTTCCTGATCCTCTCCCCTCCTCGACCCTCCACAGCACCACACACCCACGACCACCTTCTGAAACCTCCCTGTGCCGTCGGCCCCCCGCAGACCCCACCCTGCAGGCTCTGCTCTCACCTCTAACCCTTTTTATCCACCTTGCTGGCTCCTGTCCCACCTTCACTCCACGCAAACTGGTTTGGGACCTCTCTATTACACACCCAGGTTCCTCAGCCTGGGACCCACAGGTGAGCTTCCAAGGGGCTGGGATTACCCTAAGATTGTACGTCAAGTTTTGTCCATTCGTGCCTCTTTCTGGAGACGAGGAACTCTAATCTACACCATATTATCAAAGGAATCCATGACTCCCAACAGATGAAGAACCACGATTCCAGACCTAAACCTCTGGGCTCTTTTCTGAGGAGCTGGCCTGCAAACACTCCTGCAAATTCTGCCAAAGGACGCCAACTACCCCGCGAGCACAATGGAGGTCACCGCTCCTCCCGCCTCGCCCTCTCTTCCACCCGCTTCCCCAGACGGAAGCCTTTTTGGACTTGCCTGCTCCTGTCATCACTCAGGCTGCAGACCTTAGAAGGAAGGATGATGCAGCCTTCCTCCCTGCTCTCTCGGATCAAACTATCACCCAAGTACGTGGTCTCCACAAGCACTACCAGTGTCCTGACTCAGGCACCGTGGGCAGCATCCCACCCGACCCTCCGACTCCCCTTCTGGCTCCAAGAGTTCTCTCCTCTCCTATCTGTTCTTTGTGATGTTGTATTCAGTCCCATCACTTTTTTCAAAACCTTCAGCAGGTGTCTGTTTCTTCCCAAACTGCAAGCTCCTTACCCTGGCAGAGCACTCCTCCCATGAGCCAGCTTCCCCCACCAACACCCTGTCCACGCTCCAGCTCAACATCCCTGCCCTCATAAGCGCCCTGCCATGCTTCCAGCTTTCCATCCGCTGTGCTGAGGGTCAGGGTCTGGGCTCTGCCTGAAATTCCACTTTCTCCACCATCCTTGCCTGCTGGGAATGATAACTATCCTTCAAAGCCCAACCCAATTCCATTCAAGCTTTTCCAACCTGGGCTGCATATGTTCCTTCTTCCTGTGAATCCCGCCAGCAGGCTTCCTCGGCATTTCTCCTACCGCACTGAACGTCGAGCATCCTGCAGCGCAGCCACACATTTGCCGTATCACTCCTGCCATATCCCCAAACGGGACTAGGTGTCATTCAGCCTACAACTACTTCTCCTCATCTGCCTTCACTGCTGCCCAACAAGGCACAACCCACTACTCGGAAATGAACTTGATTTATGAAATAGTTGCACAAGTTGAATGGAAAAGTGGGGCTAATATTCCAAAAGCCATGTCAATAGCTGATCAGTACCTTCTATGTTTTGGTGAGTAGCTTAGCTTTTTGGGTTTTTCTTAAGATGATTTTTAGTGGTTCAGACTTAGAGAATGTAATTTCCCCAAACACTGTGTGAGGTAACTCAGTTCACCGTTTTCCTCCAGCTTTTCACTTTAATGACTTCCTCCAGAAATAAGCAGGGATTCCCAGCACAGGTATGAAAAATAAGGCAAAGTACCACAGACTTGAGACATAAACCCCTTCGTGTGGACCACTCCAGTGACAGCAATCCAGAACCCTATGCTCTGGTACTAGATCCACAATATCCACAAATCCATCCCATCTGTTTCCATACAGTGGATTTTTCCTTCACTTTCTACTAAACCTGTGTTCAACAAAAAAGCTGCACCATACAACTCCCATGCAGAAGTCATTATGCTGATGTCAGAGAGAGAAATAAAGGCTGATCCTCACCTTGATAAGCTCACAGTATAGGAGTGGGACAGGCACTTACTACAGAATTATCACATAAGGCAGACTGAGTGAGATAAATGCTCTAATAGAAGGACCACAAAGTCTAACAAGTGAGAGGGAAGATGAACTCCCATCATGGCAGGGAAAGGACCGAGGGCTGAGCAAGATGGTGGAGGATGGGCTTTAAAGAGATGAGGGGACTGCACGTAAAGGGGACAGGGAAGCATAAGACTCTGAGTTGAGAAAGTTCTATGTGCACTAGAGGGGCATGGGGCGGTCCTGTGTGGCTGGTGTCTAGGGTGTAAGCCATGGAATTTTTTGTATGTGGAGAGTGGGACATAGAGTGACATAATCATACTTTTAAAAAAAGATGAAAATCAGTGGCATTGCAGAGAAGTTGGAAGGGAAGGAAACTGGAGGAAGGGAAGCAAGTTGGGAAGCACAGGGAGAAATGGAAGAAATAGTTGAGAGTTACTAACGAGCAGAACCTACGGGACTTGGAACATCTGGCAACGGAACAAAGCTGACTTCCTAAATAAGACACAAGGATGTGATGTACAGCACAGGGAATACAACCAGTATTTTATAATAATAACTTTAAATGGAGTATCATCTCAAGGTTTTTTGATGTTGTTGTTGTTGGGGGTGGTAATTAGATTATTTATTTATTTATTTTATTTTTAGTGGAGGTTCTGAGGATTGAACCCAGGACCTCGTGCATGCTAAGCACACGCTCTACCACTGAGCTGTAACCTCGCACCTGGAGTACAATCTATAAAAATACTGAATCACGATGTTGCACACCTGAAACTAATGTAACACTAAATCAACCATACTTCAACAAAATAAATACATTTTTTCCCATCCCTTTGCTTTTTCCCCCCCATTTTTAAAAATTGAAGTATAGTCAGGTTACAAAAAATATGGACCATGTCACAAATCTGCATGTCATCCTTGCACAGGGACCCAATTTTAGTGCAGTGCTGCCGAAGCAAGCACAAACGTAAGTAAACTTTATGCCTGGTGTGGAGGACTGACTTCAAGTTCTCAAACCTGAGGAAGTGAGGATCATCCAAATTGCGTGATATGGAGACTGAACAATGAGCCTAGTTAACAGCAAGGAGGTGAGGGAGACGGTGAGCTTGTGATTCTCAGAGACTTCCAGAGGAAGGTGTTTGAGAGGCTCATTAGATTCACTCAGGGCTAGATGTAGAAATCACCCACAAGGCCATGACAGCTTAAGCTATGGATTAAATGAAACCATCAAGGCAAAGTGAGTAACATGAGAAAAGGGCTGAGAGAGAACCACCGACAAGATGTTGACATTTAAGGAAAAGACAGAGGCAGTGGAGACTGGGAAGGACAGACTAACACAGAAAGCAAGACTTCTAAGAAGAGGGTGGTCCAAAGTGTTGAATGCTGGGGGGAGATGCAACAGAATGACAACTGAAGTGAGTCACTACATTTGGCCAGTAAGAGGTCTGAGTTCCAAGAAGGTACTGCAAGAAAACTGGATACTAGAATGGGCTGGAGGAATGAATGAAGCAGAGATTCAGACAGACGACTCTTTCCAGAAGTCTGGATTCAAGTGAGAGATGGGACAGTAGTTTAGAGGAAAGCTGGTCCAAAACGTGACATCTTTTTAAAGGAGTAAACCCTAAAAGAGACAGGAGATACCAGAGAAAGGGGATGGGGTGACTGATGGAGCAAGACCGTGGAGGAGATGGACTGGGGCCTCAGTGCCTTCAAACCTGCTATGTGAGCCACTCTTTAATCTCTCATCATTTAAGGCCAGACTTGCAAAACCCAAGACACGACCCATTCCCTAACTGAATTTTCGTGGATTAGACATACATTCTCACTTTCATAGTAATTTCAAAGATGTGTTCCCATAAAACTCTTTTTATTCTAATAGTTAACAAAATGTTAATACTGAAATACATTTTAAGTCATCTTTAACCAAGAACTGAGAAAAGGCTAAAAGTGTATTCAATGCTGTGATATCATTACATTTGCCTTAAGCATCCCATTTGACTCTATAATCAACACATGACTCATGATGAGAATCCCATATCCCTCTAGACTGCCACTTGCTGTGTTTGCATAATTGTCCTTTCCATCAACCGTGAATCTTCTCTGCCAGAAACAACTGCCGAGGAAATCTGGGTCGAGACAAGCCTTGTCTCACTAGAAAAAAACTCAGGCCTTTATGGCCAAAACACAAAAATAAAAATAAAAAATAAAAACACAGGCCTAGGAGGAAGTACTACATTACAAAGCAGCTCTTCGATTTCATGATCTTTCGTCACCTTCAGTCTAGCGGGCAGCACTTCGGTCCTATGCTTAAAATAAAGGCATATATATACATATATGTGTACACACACACACACACACACACACACACACACACACACAGAGGAATTATTCCCCTGCTCTCCCCTTAGCAGATGTTTGCATCCAAGTGTGTTTAGAGTGGAGCAGAGGGGAAGGAGGGGGATACAAGGATGCAAGCCAGGCACTACAGAAAAAAGAAGGCAAGACCAATACAGAATATACAGAATGATGGTTTTAAGAGCAGGAGGCGTGGAGAGCTTTATTCCACCCTCGTGGTAAACAGAGTATGAGTACTCAGTCTGATGAACAGGAAGGAAAAGTTCTAGGTATACACATCCTGAATCTTGCTGTGGACGAAGTCATAGATCACAAGTACTTAAATGTGTAATAAGCTTGTCCTGCCAGATATCTAGCAAAACGCTATCAAATGACATTTAAAATGTTATTCCTTAAAAAATAAAGACATCAACCTGCCCTATTCAGTGACAGCCTGCAGTACACAGACCACAGATCGGGACTGTGATGTCATCGTGCTGCACTGCCACACCTGTGCTCACCTGGCCACCTCATGCCTTTGGGAGAGGGCTGGCCAGGGCGGAAGGCACGCTCAGAGGGAGGCCGCCTGGGCTCACCCACCCCACACAGACTAGCGGGGAAGAGGCCGACGCCCGCTGGGAATGGCTGGACCTTCAGAAATAAACACCCTTGCACACGTAGCACGCTGGGAAGCACAGGGCAGCTTGTAAATGCGAGGAGACACCCAGGAACCCTCCGTGGACACTGAGGAGAACCTTGGAATTTACCAGACTGTGGGCCAGGGGAAAGGCGTATTTCGTGAGGATCTCAAACATGCCTCTTCGGCTGTGGCCTTCCTGCTTCAGCGCAAACCTCAGGTTTCTCATGTCCTAGGGGGCAGAGGAGAAACATGCCAGTTGAGTCTGCAAATTAAGTCACATTTGTTAGCAAAAACCCTTCTATACAACTAAGGGAGTAGAAGATGGACTTAACTTGAATGGGCACTAAATCTAGATTACTAAGGAATGGGCACTAAATCTAGATTACTAAGAAAATTACTTTGTTTTGCATGCTCTTTTGAAATACCTGGTTTAAGAACCCCTGAAGATAGTCCCATCGTGGTCAAGATTGCAAAGACAAGACAACTCATGTTAAAGAGAAGGCAGAGCTAAAATTCCCTTTATAAAAAGAAAAATCAAATGGTGCCTTGCTCATCACTTCTGGGCCTACCTACTCTAACTGGTTTCTGAGGTATTTTAATTATAAAAGAGTATTTTATTCATAGAACTTTTCAAATGTGTATCTGCCATAAAATATAATTTCCAAATTGTCAAACATGTCATTAAAATCCAGATGCTCTCTCCCTCTCCCCTCATGCTTTTAACTTTAAATCTCACGTATAAAAATGAGAAAATGATTGGCATTTTAAGCTCTCTGATAAGTAATGGAATATATTTTTATTATACAATTTTACTCTCACAGAGTTCTACGCAGACTGTGTTAAAGTGCTCCATGTTAGGAGTGATTGCTTTTTGCAGCTAAGAATTAATGTTCAAAACCAGATTTTATTATTTTTTTAAATGGAGGTACAGGGAATTGAACCCAGGACCCCGTGCATGCTAAGCATGCACTCTACCACTGACCTATTTCCTGCCCCTCCAAATCAAAACTGGATTTTAAAGATAGTTTCCAACACATTCCCCTTTAATAAGCAAGAAAACCTCTGAAACAGAATCCAAACAAAATAAGCTCCCTTAAATATCAATTTATATTATATATCAAAAGATACAATGTTCTATCTTATTTTTATTTTTGAAGCTGGAGTTTTCTTTAGTCTGGCCCTCAAATCGATCATGGTGCTGGGACTGAGTGATGGCTGGTATCTTCTGCATGGCACTTTCAGTACTTCAGGAGTGAGACAGATCCAGTCCCTTGGATGTCACAATCTTCCTATTTCTCAAAGTCCTTTCTCATCTATTATCTCAAGAGCACTCCTGAAGCTTCCTAAGCCTTTGATGTGTAACGTCAGCGGAGACCTTGCTGTACACAAGGCACCCGAAGATGCAATCGGCAGCAAAGGGGGTGCAAGGGCCCAGGCTCTCAGGCCCCTAATCAGCGGCCTGGGACTCGTCACTCTGTACACGGATGGCATCTGCTGGGCCTTGCCAGCTCCAGGATCCTGTGCTTTCAGTTTTAAAAGCACATCACTTGATAAAATCCAAAAACTGACTCAGAACATATTCCAAGGAAATTGGGGTATCAGTTGTTGTCTCATGATGCAAAGCACTGGTCAAGCAGAAGGAAAGAAAGCATCTCAATAAAATGATACGCTTTTAAAGGGTTTGCCACGAGCCACAAGTACAGTACTGGATAGAGGTCCCTCGGGGCTCAAAGCCTGTGGAGAATTTTCTTCCTAACAGCCTTGGTTCAGGTGACAACTCTGTACGATCATTCCCTTAACCACTCAACCAGAAACTAGCCCATTTTGAGATAAATATTCATTCTGATCTATCAGTGATTCAAACTAATTTCAGTGTGCCACAGTATAAATGATTCAAGCAACTTCATCAGACCATCTGATTCAGATGTAATTAAAGGACAGAAAGAATTACTACCTCATCTTGCCAACAAGAACACTGAAGTGGGAAAGGCAAATGACTCACAGGTGACAGAACACCAAATCTGTAACAGAAATATGAGCATACACTGAGTGGTAAGTTCCACCTGGTCTCCTTAGAGCCTGATCCATCAGGGAAGGACACCTGGGAAAGAGCCTTGTGGCAAGAGTCTCACGGTCAGACCCTCAGTCCACTTAGCAACTGGGCACACAGCGCTGCGCCAAGTCCCACGATAACAAAGAAGTAAACACACTCCCGTTGCAACAGCACTGAAGGGCTGATTTATCGAGGCATCATTTCTATAATACATTTCCAAAGAACACCTATCACTGCTGACTTCAAAACAGCACGCTGTGTTTAGACCAAGCAATCGGGGGTGAGGCATGGAAGGAGAGAGAAGGCTTTGCAGTAGTATGGTTTGGCTCTGCTTTTTCATTTGTTTGAAGCTCCAAGTTGTCAGCAGGGGCTGGTATGGGGCCTTGGGGGGTAAGAATTCACATATTCAGAGCTACCTTCTCCTCTGTGGCTAGACAACACCCACTGGGACTTATCCATCATGTGGAAGTTGCTACTGGCAAGCGGAAATCCCCTTGTGCGGACCTGGTGGAACCAAATTTCAGGGGTTCTAAGTACTTGTTTCGGTAATGAAATGCGGTTGTGTTACAGTCACTGACTGCAGATGAAAGAGGACCTTTGAGAGACCAGAGGTGGAGTCTTTGTCCCACGCAGCAGATTCCCTGTCTATCAATTTCAGGTCTGCTACTAAGAAAATGGAATTCAGCTCTCAGGACATCTGTGTTTCCAGGGAGATAACTGAGTTAAAAAATTGTGCTACAACATTGTTCAAGGACATTGTCTTTGGGCTCAACACTAATTCCAAGAAATATACATATGTAACATTTGAGAATTATGCCTGCCGAGTTGTCCTGAAGCCCTTTGTTCTTACAATAAACAGTCAAAGGGTAAGAAGGTGCTTTGTCCTATTAACTTGGGGAATTAATATTTAAATACAAGTTTTTCCTATTGGTAAGGCAACATACAGGATTTTTTCCAACTCTGTTAGAATGCAAGTCACTTTGAAATCATCAAAATAGCAACCTTATCTTTCCATGGATTCTTTTCTGCAAAATTAAAAAAAAACTGCCTTAAAAGTAAATCCCCAAATTTCTAGGCCCAAAAGGGTCAACAGTAGCTGGGATTATAGATGAGGCTTTAAGGGAGCTTGGATTCAAACAAAAACAACAAAAAGAAGCCAAAGTGGGGACAGAGGGAGAATTTCAGTTCTCATAGTGACATAATCCTTTGGTTTCTGATACAGTGTACTTGTCTTGATTGTTTACAAACTTGGGACAAAAAAGTATGGCATTCATAATCCAAATAAAAGTACAGGAGATTGGCTTTAAGAAACCACAGTGGAGACTAGGCAAAGGAGACGTGGGTTGGAATTCTGGCTCTTCCATCACCTCCCTCCCCCGGCAACTGTAAGTAAGTAAGCCCACTGAGCAGATGCCTCATTTCCACCCATGGCATGATGGACTTGGACTTGGCCAGGGGTCAGTGCACTTGAGCCCAGGTCACTCTTGGTGAGATCTTCAAGCTAAGAATTTTTTAAAAATATTTTAAAAGGGTTGAAAAAACAAAACACAGAGTAGAATGTACACACAGAGATCCTACTGGCCCACAAGCCTAAAATATTTGCTATCTGGCCTTTTACAGAAAAAGTCTGCTGACCCCTGCACTTGACTGATGGTCAGAGTCACCAGAGATACTTGAAAGAGTCCAAACCTTCCAGGACCCAGCCTTCAGAGATGACTTTACAGTAGGATTTGGGGAAGAACCCAAAGCTTTACATTCATAAACCCAAAAAGGGTTTCTCAGGGTACCCTCATGCACACCTAGCTGTAGGAACCACGGTGACAGGTGACCTCCAAAACCCTTCTAGCTCCTTCTAGGACTGGGCATTGCAGTCTTCTGAAATGCAATACCTGTAAAGTAAGTTTTCTTGCAAGAAGGTTTATTCCATCGTTTGCAAAATGATGATCTCACTGTATCTGGACCTGAAATTTTCCAGCTGTTGGGTAATCTTAGCTAAGTGACCAAACTCTTCTTATCCTCAGGTTTCTTGTCTATAAAATGGGGACAGCATTGTCCATCTCAGAGGGTTTCCCTGAGGATGTAATGCAAAGCACCTAGCATGTGTTTGGACCAACAGAGATGCTCAATAAATGGTTATATTATAACTGATTAAATTTTAGTATCACTAAGTCCCTGCTGTTCACCATGCTGAAACAAAACGGGAGCCCACTACCTCTGAAAACAATCTAAGCAGAAGTGAGAGAGGCTGTTTGAGGTAAGAACACATCTGGCTCGCCGAGGGCAAAATTTCTTATATTTCTCCTTCCTTTCAAGGTGTGAAGATGTCTAGCTGGTAACACATCACATGAAGGGACACCAAGAGATTGGGCAAACACTAAAAAGTGTGGAATTTTAATCAAGTTTTCCTCCTACTCAGTCAAGCTATCAAAATGACTGGTTTGGGTCCTCACACTTGGTGACAACAGCAGGTCCCTTTCATAGGAACTCTTTCCACAGGAGGTTATGGGAAGCTTGATCATGAAGGACCATTCCAGGGCCTTCGATAAACAAAGGTCTTTGACTTTTTTCTTTAAACCCACATTCATCGTTTACTTATTGTTCAATGCTAATGTGCCATTTTTCACGGAAGAAAGCACTGAATCTCTTACTTTACAGGTAATATCTAGCCCATAGGAATTTTCTCCTCTACTTGTCGCGCCTCCCATTTTTTCGATTCTTGAGATCACACCCAGAGGGACATCAAGCAATAGTGCAGAATCCTGTAATGGACAAAAATGCAAAAGTCAGTATTTCTGTCAGTATAATTAAAACATCAAAAATTTTACAAAAATACGCTTGCAGGGCATTTTGATCTTGGCCCTCTTACCACCTTTTATGAACAAAAATATGATATAGATTGCACATAAAAAAGCAAGCTTCAATATAGTCAGTTATGCCACCAAAATGCATCCCCAGACACCTGCCCTTCTGCACTGCCTACAGAATAAAGACTAAACTCCTACATGCACAATTCAAGGGCCCCGTGATGTCGCTACCAGCCTGACTCCGCGGGCTTCTCTCCTACGACATTCTTCAGTCCGACTCAGTAAATGCTTTCACCGTTCTTCAAACCTTTTGTCTCCAATCAGACCTAGGTGCTTTGTGCATGGTGTCCCCTTGGCCGAGGATGATCTGTCTTTACCAACTGCCAACATCCTCCCCAAGGCTGCAGTCCTGGCTTGGCAAGTATCACCTGGAATGAAGTCCCGCTTCCCGTTCAATCAGACAGAATTGATCCCTCTCTCCTCTGAAGTTCTACAACACGAGATTCGGACTGCCGTGGCACCGCTTGCTTCAAGGTCCTGTGGCCATGAACTTCTGTGTCTGTATTCCCCCACTAGACAGCAAGCACCTGGAAGCAGTGCCCATCTTAGGCATGCGTGCATTTCCCACAGGAGAAGGGCCTGGATGCAGAGCGATGCTTCTCTGTCGTTCCTTATTCACGGCTGAACGCAAGGGGTCCAGAAGACTGCTGGCATGATGGAGGAACGTTCATGAAGTCGTACCACAATCATCACACCAAGATAACGGCAGCTGCCACATACGGAATATCTCATTTGTGCCAGGCACTGCAACGGGGGCTTTGCACACATCATCCCACTTTATCCTAACAACCATTCTGGACATAGGTCAAGTATTCCCATGTCCTGATGTCACAACCAAAGCTTTAAAAAGCCTCAGTAAGTTGCTTAGTAACTGTGGGGAATGGTTGAGATTCAAGCTAAGGTCTGGGAACACACATCCAAAGAGCCATAAAAATGGTCCTACCCTTTAACTCCCATAATTGCATCCCTAAGACCTTATCTTATGGCTGTGGTGCAATGGGAGGAGATGCTACATGCCTGAAGGTGCTCAATGGAGCCAGAGGTGGACATCAGGGTGAGGTAAATTACAGTCAGTCAACTTGATGGGCTAAACACGCAGCTACTAAAATAATTATGGTACATGGAAAAATTAGTTTAAGTGGAAAGAAGCAGCATACAAAATACACTATGAAATATACAATAATGTAAAATATATATTCATATGGACAGATAGAAAGGACTACACAAATTTTTTAATCCAATATTTTCTTTAATTCTGTGTTAGATGACTTTGATAATAAAAACTTTAAAAGCTGCTTACTGAATTTTTGTTCTTTAAAAGATGTCATTTGGGGGGATACAAATAAAGTTAATTTTTTTCTTTTACTTTAAAGCCTTCTCCTTAAAAGACAATACAACAAACTAAGCATTTCTTCATAAAGTATAAATACAGCTCATGGGTGTTCTAGAGATTCAACAAGTATAAGACTGTGCTGTATCCATGCCATGAAATACTGCTCAGCTACAAAAATGAATGAACTATGGATGCACGCAACAGCCTGGAAGAATCTTAAGGGCATCATGCTGAGTGGATAAAGGTTGTGTGCTGTATGATTCCATTTATATCATTCTTGAAATGACAAAATCCCAGAGCTAGAGAACCGAGAAGCAGTGGCCAGGGGCCAAGGGGAAGGAGGGCATGGCCATAAAGGCACGGGATAAAGGGAGCATATAGCCTAGAAAGGGAGTTTTTCTGCAGTGACGGGAGAGTTGCATATCTTGATTGGTGGTGGCGGTCACATGAATTTGCACATGGCATCAAACGTCATTGAACTGTATGCAAAAACATGCCAAAAACTGAGCCCATGCCAAAACTGGCAAAACTCAAGTACAGTCAGTCTTAGTTAACTGTATTTTGCCAATCAATTTCCTGGTTTTGATAAAGCAGTATAGTTATTGGAGAAGCTGGGTGATGCATACATACGACCTCTCGTAGTAATTTTCTAAGTTCTTGAGAGTTCATAATTATTTAAAAATAAAGTTTAAAAAGTGTAAGAATGGGGGGGGAGGATAGCTCATTGGTAGAGCGCATGCTTAGCATGCACGAGGTCCTGGATTCAATCCCCAGTACCTCCAGTGAAAATAAATCAATAAAACAAAAATAAATAAACCTAATTACCTCCCCATCACAAACAAAACAAAACAAAAAAGTGTAAGAGTACAATTCTTGTGGTATTGAAAAAAGAGCACAAACTCTTAAGTTGGACAAAACTGGCACAAATCCGAGTTGTGACATTTATTAGCAGGATGACTTTGGCAAGTTATTGTATCTCAGCCACATTTATCTGTAAAGTAGGGATGATTAGAGATAATGGACTTAAAGTACCTGGCATGGTGCCTGTCACATGGTAGCGAGGTAACAATGGAAGTTATTACTATTATTATAGCAAAGAGTATCTTCATATGTGTAAGACAGAAAAATACAGTGGATCAGTATGTTCTCACAAGCAGTGACATGACTTTCTGTTGGCACCTGTAAGGAGGCATTTTTTAGTTGTTTCCATGGGGTGAGACCACTCACTCCATGACTGAATTCCAAATGCTTAGAGAAAAAAGACACGACTCAGTAACCGTGTACACATGTAGCTGCTTATTACAATGTATTTACTTCTCAATATAATCTAGATATTAAAAACATACTATCAAGCAGTCCATTACTATTCTTAGATTATACTGAAATTTATGAGTGTCTGTTCATCTGTATACCTAAATGTCAAACTTATACCTAAAAATACATAGACTAGACACTAAATAAGTCTGATACTCTAATATCAAGATGGAAGCAAGAATGCTAATTTAAAAAGCAGAGAATTAGGAGTGAGACCTTGCAGCTCTCTGTCCCTGTACAGAGAAAGTTCTATAGCTCTGATTACCCTGACCCAACACAAAGCAGAAAATGGGACACTGAAGAGAACCAGCCAGCTCCTGAGCAAAGACACCAGAGTCTACTGAGGCTACCTGCCACGTTCTCCCCGAATGACAGGTTCAAGATCAGATAACCCAGGAGGCCAAACTGGACGATCGAGAAATAGGAAAACTAGCTTAACTCTCTAGAAACCTGAGTCATCACTTATCTAAATATCATTAAATATTTAAGAATTCTTAAAGGTCCATTCTTTTTTTTAATTAAAGTATAGTCGATTTATAATGTGTGCAGCAAATGGATTCATTTATGCAGATATATATATATCCCTTTTTGTATTTTTTCATTATAGGCCATTACACAGTATTGAATATAGTTCCCTGTGCTATACAGGAGTACCCTTGTTGTTTATCTTCACAGGTCCATTCTAACTCAACATTCTATGCCTCTATACTTCTAAGTATCTAAAATAGCTGAGATGTAAATATACCCAACAGTCTAAAAATATGCATTCATCTGCGCTCTCTCTCGAGTGTATACTGAGTAACAGAAACTGGACTGGATGCTGGGGACCATAGAGATAAATAAGATGTATGTGTTGCCCTCGCAGAGCTCAGGACTCAGGCTGGGAGATGAGACACATGTACCCAAAGAGCCACAATGCTAGGTTGTTAAGTGTTCAGAGTGATTAAAAAAAAAAAATCCAGGTAAAGTGGAATGAGAAGTCAGAGCAGGCAGGACGGTTTCTTACTGATTGGGTCACATGAAGTTTCTGTGGTGATGACGTTAAAGATTACCCTTAAAAGCTGGAATAATAGCAGGTGGAGATTGGCCTTCCAAAAGCAGGTAACAGTGACAACGGTTACACATGTAGGAAAGCATGGGGATTTTATTTAAAAAAACAAACAAAAAACCAAAACCCAAGTGGGCCAGGTTTCAGATAGGATGGCAGGGGAATTCTCCAGGGAGCACCCCAGGGCTTGGATCAGGGTGACTGGGATCCCTAAAATGCGTCTTGAGAAGAAGGCTACCAGGATGGAACACTGCTCTGTGCACATTCATCTAACAGCACCGAGCATACCGCACCAGCAATGGGAGGGTCTCCCCATTGCTTGCAATCCTGGAAGCTAATCTTTCAGGGCAAGTGAGAGGCTATGAGGATCTGAAAGTAGAGAGTGACTGGGGTGGAAAGCAAAAGGAGGAGGTGAGCCATGGGGAAGAATCACAGATGACTCAGAGTCAGGCCCAAGCGTCTGGGACAATACTGGTCCTACCAAGAGATGCGAAGAATGTCAGAGGGTTTTAGGGGCAAGATTAACATTGACAATTTTAGACACACTGGGTTTGACTGCTAATCAAGTACAGATAGCCAGGAGGCAGCTGGAAATGCAGAACTGGAAGAGATCCTAAAGGCCCCTTAAACTCAAAATGTCCAGAACTAAGCACGTGATACTTCTCTCTCCAAACTGCACCTTCCTGTCTCGGTGGCTGGCACACCATCTGCCCAGTGACCAAAGCTGGAAACCTAGACATCATTCTTGACCATCCCTTCTCCATTATCCCTCACTCAATCTCCATGTTTACTCCTTAAATCAGTCTAGAAACCTGTCCACCTCTCTCCAACTCTACCAGCAGAGGGGCCACTCTAATAGACACAGGCTGCTGTGCGGTGGGCAGATCATAAGGGAGCTCCTTTACAAGAGCACATCTGATGCTACCATTTTTCTGCTTAAACCACTTCTGAAGCTTCTCGGTGCTCAACTCTAAAAACCTAAATCGTTAACAGGGTCTACAAGGCTAGGTCATCTGGCCACGACCCACCTCCCCTGCTCATCACTTGTTCTCCCCACCCCCAGCACAGGCACACCGTCATCTTTCCATGCTCCATTTGGTCTCGGGTCCTCTCATGTGCTGTTCTCTCAGCTTATTCTCTCCAATCCAGTCCCTGCCAAGCAGCCAGGGAACTCCTATTCATTCTTCAGACCATGGGGCTAGCATCGTTTTCTCAGGACAATTTCCCAGGCTCCTCCAACAACTGCACTCCCGTACCACTCCCACACAGCACGTGCCACAGCCTGTTAGACCCTCGGGTTATGACCCGAGGGTCATTTGAATGATGACTAGAGAATGAAATAACGAATAATGAATAAAGAATGAAAGATCGGGTCTGGCACTAGAAAGCTGGAAAGCAACTGACAACTGAGAAAGAAGAGAGTGAGGACAACTCTGGCGGAAATGAACATTGAGAAGGTAGGAAGGAAACATGAACTGCAGTAAAGGCAAAAGGCAGAAGTGGGAGGAGAACCAAGAACACCTGGAGAAAGTGACAAAGGAGGCAGAGGTAATGAACAACGCCGATCACAGCAGAGCAGCGAGACCTTTGGAACTGAGCAGGGCAAGGGGAGCTTTAATACGGAGCACAAGACAGGCCACGAGAAGTGAAGGAGTTAACAGTCAGCAAGCAGAAGCAGCGTGTGTGGACTAATTTTTTTTTAAAGTCTGGCAAAGAAGGGGGAGAGGAGGATAGTAGTATCAGGGCAGCAGGGATGCAAGAAGGTGTTTTAAAATAAAGAGGCTTGAGCAGGTCCACGGGTGTGGGAGCCAATAAAAACCACAAATGTAAGACAGAAGTGCTGGTGGTGTCCAAGGTTTACAGCTCCAGTTGCAGCCAATTATAGAGACTGTGGAAGCTCAGTGCTGCCACTCTTGTCAGATGCCCAGTTCTTGGGTGGCATGAAGCAAACACCTGCCCAGAGTTCATTTCAGAATCAGGTATTTGAGAGACAGGGTCTGATGGACATGAGGGCCATCCATCCATCTTGATTCTCCAGGTCCTGTTCCTGTACTGATAAACCATCAAAACGCAAAGTCAACAGACCCTGTCATTCTAGTCCCTCACAAAGTTAACCTGGATTCTGTCTTTAAAGAGAGTTTTGAACAGTACTCAAGACTCTCGAGGTAATCCTCTGCTTGAAGAATGAAATCACTATGTTCCTTTTAGAGGAAACCCCAACAGCAAATTTCCCCTTGAATTGAATCCAGGAAGAACGTACGGTTTCCAACTTATTGTCAGAAAATGCGAAGTGTATCCATGACACATTTCTCATCTTTCCAGCAGTCCTAAGACTAGAACAGATTATATTACCCAAGGGTTATCGTCTGCTCGGATGGAAGGCTTAAAAGCCTCTATTCCTTGAGATTCCCATATCATCTGAACTCCATCCTATTTCGAAAAAGGGGTGCGTGCAATGACCAATTTTTGGATGGTGACTCCCCAGTGTGAATGGGGAACAAGATTTCTTCGGCTTGGGGGTAGATCCACAGATGTTTATTTTATTCTTCGTAAACTTTCTCTCTTAAATATTTCCAAATAATTTTTAAAAGTAGGGGTGAGAACAGCAGGGCTGGGTGAGGACGCCTATGTGTTCTCATGGAGGAAACAGCCTGAGGGAAATCCAGGGCAGAAAGCGTATGGCTGGGCTAGGGCACAGCGAGCAGGGTACCCAAGCCCGCACTGGGGGATGCCCTGCAGAGAGGTGGGGAGATGAGTTGGGGGGAGCTGCAGAGGACCATGGATACTACGGAATCCAAACGAGGGAGAAAAAGAGCCCCTGAGGGTTTCCGAGCAGGGGTGGTAAGAGTGTACGAATGTCTGAGGGAACCAGAAAGGAGCGGGGAGAGGCCCGGGAGATGGGTGCTGGTGATCACACCTTGGACCAAAACCAAAAAGGACGGGGCAATGTGAAGAAGACTGCAGAGAAGGGAGGAGGCAGGAGGAGGGGACTCCAGAGTGGCTGGAAGAAAAGGAACACCATCGAGAGGAGCAAGAACACTAAAAGAAGGAAGTGGGAGGGAGGAAGAGCTGGAGACTTTCGGCTCGGCCATGTGCCCGGATGCCAGGTGGCCAGTCAAGGAATCTCCAGCAGGTAGTGAGAACTGAAAAGCTGGGGCCACAAGAAAAGTTGGTGCTAGAAAACCAGGAATGGAAGGACCAGGGAAGGGGCTGGGGTGGCGTCTGCTTTGCCTGGCGGTTGTCATCAGATGGGATGAGGGTGTGGGAGAGGGCTCGGTGAGCGCTAAGAGTTTTGTTAACACACAATGTTATCCCAAGAGAAGTGACTGAGGCCCCAGAGGAGGTGAAGCCTCAGGAGAAGAATGAATAGAGGGAAGTGTGCTGAGGCCTGGGAGTGGGAGAACCTTCCACTGGGGAGCCGAAGGAGGAGAAAGACAGGGACCAGACGCCCGTCACAACCACCTCTGTCCTCCCCTGGCCCCCAGTGACGTCACGATGGCCACCAGCCAGGGCCTCTGTTCCTTCTTTATCTTACTGAACCTTGTAACGTTTCACTCCATGGTCCGCTCCTTTCCTTCTCGAGATTTCTCTCTTCTACCGACTTCCACCAAAGCCTTCTCTCGGGAGGTTGACTTCTGCTCTGACTGCCGCTTCTTTGGACAGATGTTTATGCCCCTGGGCTTCTCTCTGCAGCCTGCATCTCTTTTTAGGTCACGTGTTCTTCTAGAGGACTCTTGTGGATGCACACATTTGTTAGCATCACCAATATGCTCGGAACTTCAGAAGCTTCAGGCTCACATTTCCAACCGCCTCAGACATTTCCCCCTAGTCCTTGCATGGTTCTAAGTCTCCACGTTCAGACTGACTCCCCCAGGAGGCTGAGCTCCCACGTGTTCCTTCTCCTACAGTGTCTATTGCCACAAATGACAGCAGCTCCAAGTAGTCAAGAAAAAAAATGGAGGGATCATTCTCAATTTAAGTCTTTCCTTCAACGTGCAACTTAAAATGCTACCCAAATCCTCCTGAGCCTCGCGTGGCTGTCCCCTCTTTTCTACTGCAACGATGACTCGATGAGGCCCTTTGTGCTGACCTGGGAAACCAAAACAACTTCCTAGATGGCCTCCTTGCTTCCAGTCTCTCCCTCCCCTAATTGGTCACACACACAGAAATCTGACTTCACTTCCTGAAACCCACATCGATGTGTCGTTCTCTGTGTGCTGTGCGCGCTGTTGCACTGTGACTTGTAAGACTTCTGAGCCTGGCTAGTCTTCCAGCTTCATCTCTTCCCAGGCCCTACTCCTCTCTCTACCCTTTATGGTCCAGGTCCAACAGATCACTCAGCCATTTCCATAGTATCTGGGGCTTTTCCAGATCATTCTATGTGCAATACAGAAAAGTACCGTATGGAGATGGAAGCTCTCTACCTGATTCGCTCCTCCCTCTCTCCCTCCTACCAGGAAATCATCACCATTCTTCAAGACATGATTCAAATATCACCTGCTCCATCAAGCATCCTGTGACTCATCAGTTGGTTCCCTGCCCTCTCCCTTGTAACCTAACAGCATCACACACCCACTGCAGGCTTTGCCATATTATACCACAATCTCATCTCCATGTCATGCGCCCAGCATGGTGTCAGAGTTCCCAGAGCGCTCAGTGAGTGGTTCTGGAATAGGATATGGATGCATAAAGGAACAAAGGGCTAATTTGTTTTTCTCATCCACAATATCGCCTGAACCAGGACTCCTGGAAGGGAAACTGGAAGCAGTCTTGCCCATGGCAGTCCACAGGTGACAGCATATTACGTGCCTAAATAGCCCCTAAATGTGGTCACAAGATCAAACCAAAGCCAAATCTTGGAGCACCCTCAAGGTCAAGAGCTGGCTATGGGACTTCTCAACTCCAAAAGCCATGGTGGTGTTCACAATGCCATGATTTACTAGGCACAATGCTGTGGTCAAAGCGTGGTGATGAGACCTGTTCCCTCCCGGGTTCACTCCCTGAATACTTTTACTGAGCCCCTACTGTCAACTGGATACTATGGTAGCTAAGCACAGAGGGCCACAAGGATTCCCCATTAGTTGAAGCTACAGACAGAGGAACAAATAAATACGGCTAAATTCCTTCATTCTGCACAGCCTGACTGAGCACCTACAACGTGCCAGGTTCCGTACTAGGTTCTGAGAGCACATCGATGAACAGATATGAAGCGTCCTAGGTTCTGAGAGCACATCGATGAACAGATATGAAGCATACCCACCCTTAGACAGACAAGGTAAAGCAGTGAAATATATCAAAGAGGGGACAGTGGCAAGTGTCCAGGAGAAACACATACAGAGGAAAGGGGGGAGGCAGAGGCAGTGGAGGGAGGGTATTAAATGTTTAGGCCAGTGGCCAGGGAAGGTTTCCCAGCAATAAGTGTTAACACAGAGACATGAACAAAGGCTGTGGGGACACATAGAGGGAGTGATTCCTTTGACAGAAGTCGGACAAGGCTCCAGAGAGGACGTGACTTTTTGAAGTGGGTCCTAAAGGACGTACAATGACTTCCGAGAGGGCATCCGGGTAGAGAGAAGAGCAGAGAAGGCCCCCACGCGCTGGGAAGAGGGAAGGGGCTTTGCGTAGCTGGAGAACAGTACCGGGAGCAGTGGGGCGAGTCAGGGCGAGAGGTGTCGGAAGGGTTTGCACACTACACAAAGGAGAGCGGATTTTACTCCAACGAGGGTTTTCGGGTTGAGAAGTAGGCTGGTCAGCCTAGTCCTAAGGAGGCTCGGCCTGGAGGCGGGGTGCAGGGCAGAGTTGAGGGGAAGACCACGAAGGGGAACCGGGGAAGGACGGAAAGGAGTGACAATCCAAAGATCACTGTGTGTCCACTGCCCAAGAGATCGGGGGCTGGAAACCTGCCCCTGACACCTCACGACATGGGACAGGCGGCGCTCCCCCGGCAGTGTTTACCTACCTGAAACAAACAGGGGTCCACTCCAAAATGCCAGTGAGATGAGAGCTCTTCATCAAACACACAAGAAACATTCACATTGTGCAGCAGAATCCACAATCAATGTTCTTATTTAGGACTTTAAGACACACTAGGATGACTGTGTTTTGAGATTTTCGCATAATAACCACCAAAATGGCTTTCTTTGTTTTCTGCCGTTAGCTGCTTGTTTTTATACTTGGACTAAATGGTGTGGCCAATCGGTCAAAACATTGACATAAAACTTAGTGGAAGAAGGCAAACATTAGTAGTCAGTGTCAACTGGGTATTTCATTCACCCGCTCCATGCTAATCCCTATCCTCCAGAGTGCTGTCTGAAAACAAAACAAATAAAGCTGGCTAAGTGCTCCTCCAGCTACCAAAGTAATGCACGCTCACTCCAAGTAGGCGGAGGAAAACAAAGCATGCACAATTCCACCATCCAAATATCCCAAGGACTACAACTCTTGGTGTATTTCCATCTGGCCAATTCTCGACAAGACAGTTTTTGTTTGTTTTCTGCAGTCGAGATCACAGAATAGACCCAATCTTGTCATGGCACCGTGGTTGAAATAATTTCCCCAGTTCATCATCAGTGACAGCATAAAACGGAACCGGGCATGTGTGGCTGCTCAACCAACCAAGAGTCTCAGAGGTGAAAGACACTGTAACACTTGCTCTAATGCGAATTTTTGATAATTCTCGCATATAGTAGCATCAAATCTCTCAATCTGTCCCTATTTGATACTTGGGAGCTGTACAGAATGAATCTCACATTGGCTGGTTATATTATATTATATTATATTATATTATATTATATTATATTATATTATATTATACTTTTGTTAACTCAGCCTATGGGTATGTTAACTTTTTAATCAATCCTATCCAACTACTGGATCAAATAAGCTTGAGCCCCTGTAAAGACAGACCTCTTCCATCCTTTATTGATACAACTGGTTTTTAATAAGTAAACATTATCTACAATGAATTTTAAAGTATTAGTTTCATTCTAATATCTTAGCCAATTAAGACTGCTTCAAACTCCTTCCCCTTTGCTTAAATTAGCATCAAGGTTCAGTGCCACTTACACAGTCTGTACCTCCACCTAACTGCACCTCCGCCATTCAGCCCGTGCTTCTTTGTCAGGGTCTGTCACATGCCTTGATTCCATCAAGACAATGTGTCAGTAACACTTCTGATGTTTTCTTTTTTTCCTAGGTACTTAATCATCTGTTCAAATGACTAATTCTACAGTTGTTGCCAATGATTGCCAAGGGCTGACATCCAGCTCATTGCTCTGTTAACTTCCAGAACCTTCTTTCCCATTCTGGAAAACTAGAACATTTGCTCATATCCAGTCTTGCTTAGAAGCCTGAACAGACTCACAGAAATAAAATGTCCAATCTCAGGACCATGTGAGCCTATGAACACTGCATAAGTGGGCTCCCACAGCTAAGGCAATAAGAGTAATAAACAGCAGCTTTCACAATTTGGACACAGAAATGAACATAATTTTTTAAAAATCAAGAGGCAAACTGATCTAGATTAGAGCTGTCCTGAAGAGACTGTGGGGTGAAAGCAGCAAAACGAAAGCTAGACCCCCCCCCCCAGACACTCTCGACATCGCCTACACACAGGCTGCCACTGGGCTACTCTTCCATGTGCCCTGGACCGGTTTATCCCTCCCTTGGTCCATCCCATCAAAATATAGCCTCGCTTGCAGGTGTTCATTCATTCTTTCCCTCCTGGAGCTTCCCGTCTCCATCTCATTGTTCCATCAATGGAACACTGGTTGAAATGCTGTGGCAAACATTTTATGGCCTTGGAATGAAAACAGAGAGTGGCACTAAGCTACGCCCTAGTCATCCTAGTTCTGAGCTGCCAGCTGGCATTTTGTCATTGAAAACTTGGAAAGTTCCAGAGCAGTGGGCCTTAACAACGGATTCACATCAGCATCCTCCTCTGCGACGTTTTAAAAAAATTACCACTGTGCCTGGACCAAGGGCCTGGACACTCAGATGCAATGCACCACAGGCTTCTGTACTGGCTGTTGAGCTCCACAAGTAGCTCTCGTCGGTGCTTCTGGGAAAGAACCACCGCTCTACCCCTGACTTCTCCCAACTAGCAAATGGGTACAGTTACCAACGCCTTCTCAAGCTTATGAGAGACAAAGCTTACTTTAATTCACTCTATTCCTACACATACAGGTGTTAGTGTTAAATGAGCTTTGCATAAGCCAAAAATTAAGAGCTGAGAAGCAAATCTATCCCCCATGTTAATCTGATCTGCAGTCAATCTTGCAAGGTAGAAGAGAAACAGCTCAGCATTATCTTTAACAGTTAGGGTCATCTTTATGGTCTTAGATTCTACTTACCGTTTCCAAACTTCTTAAATAAAGACGATAATTTGTGATGTAAACTCTTCCCTTAATGGGGCCATTGAAAGGACATATGTAAATAACTTCTTTGTCTATTAAGATAAAAAAAGTACCCTAAAATAATGGAAATATATACCAAGATACACAACAAATGGCACTAATATCAACTATTTGCCTAAGAATAACTATAATAAAAAAGCACTGAAAAGGTCAAAAGCACAGGCAGTGTCTCCACATTACCGTGCTAGGTTGAGTGGGGCCACATGTCACCTGCAGGCCCTAGCGGTGCTTCTCTGAGCGCACCCACCATGCTGCCACTACCCGGGGCAAGGTGATAACAGCTAGAAAGCGGAAGTGAATGAGGGTACTGACCCTCAGGTGGTTGTCAAGATTAACTACTGACTGCGGACTTCAACCAGAGGATGGCGATTCACATAGGACAGTCTCATGGACTAACCCCTAAATGGGGTTTGAGGTTTGCCAGCGTCTAGTCACACAAACATCACGATGTTTTTAATAAATGAGTGTCAGCAGTAGAAATGTTTCTATAGTCTCTTCTTGCTCTTTTAATAGTGCAGAGAAGAGCTGAGCGAGACTCATTTCCCACATTTAAGTGATACAGAACAGATGGCCAAGAGATCAGCACATCTTTGGTAGAATCAAACATAAGGAGAAACTAAATCAGGAGAGTTGACTTATCATAACAAAAATACATCTTTCTCCTATCTCTCAAGGATGTCCTTGAATGTGTTCATGGCATGCATTTATTTATTTGTTTCTTTGTTTGCTTGTTTATAGTAATTGGGAAATCCCTTTCTCCCCAGGTGCTAAATGAAAAATACCCAGTCATGCTAATTTAATCAGTCGCTGCCTCAGTTAAGGTTCTGGTGCTAATACAGAGCACCAAAGCTTCATTATGTGAAGACCACCAAACGGGAGGTAGCCTCTCTATGCTTATCCACAAATTGGCATGGACACATGCCACTGGTTTCCTTTTCAAAACTAGGATCACATGTGCAAGTCAGTGGCCATGGCATAGTTTCTCAAGGTGCATGGCTAACTGATTCCCACAGGCACCCATATAGATGACCTTAATCTACTTAGCACCATGTTTTCAGCCATTTAAGCTGAACAACCCAGATCTTAGTAAACCGAAAGGTTCTCTGAAACAATGGTGACTGTATCATCACCAAATGGGAATCTGAGAGGGGGATGTCGACTCTAATATAAAATGTGAATGCCCACAACATCAGCACTTCGCTTAGAAGCTGTCAGGTGCTTCTATATTCTTAAGCCGGAATGATCTAGACTTCCCAAAGTAGATATCTTCCTCTTCATATGAATTTATAATGAAAAAATAAGCCAACAACAATCAGAATGTTACATCAACATTACTAACTTCACCTACCTGGCAAAAGAAAGATGTTTTAAACCAATATGGTCTTTTATATTTCAAAGAAGAGAATACTTAGACTTTAAGTTGATCATATTAAGGCATACATCATAGACTGGAAAACCTTAATTCCATTTTGTTCATATAACCTCAAACCATAAGGGCTTATAGCTCCAATAAGAGACTTTCAAGAGAAAATCCACATTTCTTTCCAAAATAGTTCTGTCTTTGGTACAAAGCAAAAAATCTCACTGCCCCAGAGAGCATGAAGCTCTTGAGGGAACTCTTTGATCAAGAAACTCTAATAATAGAGTTCCCTCTATAGTAACACTTTTAAACAAAGCTAGCTTATTTGTCTAAATTTGACTTCTAAAGAGCCACCTGATCCTGCTGGATCTCTCATCAATTTATGCAAATCCAAACTTCCCAGGATCCTTACCAGTAATGCGAGTTTCTCCCGGAAGCTGAGGAACAGCCTCACCCATGTCCCGATTAAGTCCATCCCTAGAAGTCTGGAAACAACACAGTGCAATCAGCACTCATAGCATGACATTTGCGCTGGATTTTAAGAAACTAACCAAAAATACCGTTTTTTTTTTCTTTTAATTTTTTTAAACTTTTTTTGGAAGGGGGAGGTAATTAGGTTTACTTACTTAGTTACTTAATGGAGGTACTGGGGATTGAACCCAGGACTTCGTACGTGCTAGGCACACACCCCACCACTGAGGTATACCTTCCCCCACAGAAATATCGTTTTTAAAGAAAAAAAAAATAGAGAAATATCGACCAGTCTAGGAAACTGGCACAGAAGATTAAAAGAACTGTAAAATACAACTTAGCATCAACATTCATTAGCCGAGTTAACTTTTAGCCTGTAAATAACATTAGCCCACTTTTCAGTAATATTAAACACCCCTTCCAAGCACTTTACAGTTGTCAGTGCTCTGGAAAGTGATAAAAAGTAAATATTAAGTGTATTCTATAGATACACGTGTACTGTGGCAGCTTTTTTTTTTTCATATTAAATATTCAGCCACCTTTTATTACGAGAAGGAATGAAAACTTCATTTCAGTGGGACTGTAACTGAGCAACAGTAATTACGGCATCTTCTCACAACGCCAGAAAAAAAGTTACTAAATGTTAATCGGGCTTTTATTTTACTAAGATCTTTCCTCACACAGGTAACTAGGTAAGAGGACAGGGCGGCCTGTCATTGAACTTTTGAGCCAAAAGGGGTCTTGGGAACGATCTACACACAAATTCTTCTCAAGACTTCACTATGGCTCGAGGTCTTCTGGCTTTAAAAGTTTTCCAGGGCATAAGCCTCATTCAATCATTGCAGCCGCTCCGTCAGGCAGGCAAAGTATTAGCCAATAAAGCCAAGGTGAGTTCTGAGAGTCGTGACTTGGATGCCTGGGAAAGGAGTCTTTCAATCTATTCAGCCACCCCAGCGGATCAGAGCCAATGGCAAGCTGCCTGGGTCCGCTGTCCTGGCCAGCATGTCACTAACATCTGTTTGGGCAAGAGGTTTTCTCACCACTGTTTTTCATTCATTGTTTTTACTAGTTGTTTTCCAAAGTCACACTGCAATCATTTCATGTGTGAAGTCAATAATCCTTTCTTTCCTCAAAGGAGTTTCCTGAATATTAAGTGAAACGAACTGCAGAAACACACTTTTGAGAATTACCAAGAGCTATGTGAATGTCAAGTGTTATGAAACAAGAGAAATGCACACTGTGTATTTAGGTAAGATGTGAGCTGTCAAAGAGGGGTGCTTGCTGGATTTTTAATGGTTTTATCTTTTTTATTCAGGTATAAATTGAAAATTCCTAGCCAATTTTTCAATATGTTTCAGTGCTTGCAAGCTAAGCATTTATAACTAGTAAATTCAATATTCATTCACCCTTTACATACCACAGTTCTGGGTCAGGAGAAGAAAGCATAATTCAATCACAAAATAAGGGAAACAAATGTGTCTGACTAACACAGGATAACATGGGATTAACATAAAATGTACTTTTATATTAGAGTAACATTACACAAGGACTTGCAATTGCCTTCTTGAAATTACTCTTTTATTTGGAACTGATCCTTGCACAATAGCAATACTAAAATACAATAAAAAAAAAACTTAAATAATTTGGGGATGAAAAAGGTCCTTATAACCATGACACCAAAAGCAGAAAATATAAAGAAAAAGATTGATAGATGTGGTTCCATAAAAAATTTAAACCTCTACATTTCAAAATCTAAACACCATAAATATAATTAAAAGGTCAACAATAAACTAGAAAAAAGACCTGTTATATACTTTATTATGACACATATAATGCACATATATAAAGAAATACATTATTATATTGTATGTATTATAAAGAAGTACACACACTATAAAGAGTTGAGTATCATAGTATGTACAGAGCACTTTAAAATCAACAGAAAAGAATTCCCCAAACACCCTGGAAGACAAATAGGCCAAAGACACAAACAGCCACTTGACAAAAGAATTACAAACGAACAAGAAAACACATTTAAAAAAAAAAAGTCACTTTTGTTAGTACTCAAGGAAATGCAAATTAAAAGACACTAGTTGGCTCCCTTGATTGCTGGGCATCCCTCCACACTGCTGGCGGAAGTGTAAATGAACCTTTCTGGTGGATAATCGGTAACATGCATCAAAAGCCTTAAAGGGCCATGAATAAAGCTTATTTAAAATCCATTCCTTCTTTTCAATATACGTTCCAATATCTCCTTCTAATTACACAATTTTCTCCTTGACACTTGGAACCACTTTCTGTTAATGTTGTATTTGTTTTGGTCTTAAAATTCTTTTATCATCATCATTAGAAAATAATGCCAGTATTTTGGAAGGTATAACAGCTTGCTAAGTGGCCATGGCCTTCCACTCTCTCCTTCAGGAAGCTTTCAGGGGCAAGAGATTGCCCAGTATCTTAAATGTAATGTCTGGCAGTAGTTCACAAGACAGAAGGTTCTCAAAAATGAAGTTACGGGAAAGGATCTGCAAACAAAACTCACTGAACACATATAAGGTAGTCCACCTTTCATGGAACAAGGTGGGATAATAAATAAAACCACAGGTATCAAAGGATTTACATTATGGGAATGAATAAGGAAATTAATAATTCAAGAAACCCCAAATGGGCACATAATATTCAAATATGAAAAGACAAATGCAGAGACAGAGGTACAGATAAATCTGAAAGCTCAACTTACCCTCTTAATAGACTCATTCTCCAAGGAGTGTGAATTATATTTAGGAGTCGGTGCAGAAGCCATACTGGAAACTCTACCGAGAGAGACAACATTCAGTATCAACTGAATTTGTATGCAATTTCAGACACACTGCAATTGAGAACAGGAGTACACTTGACAGGCCCTATTTCCCTTGTAGTCTCTAGAGGGAATGAGATGCATGAAGGACTAACCCCAGCGTAGCCCATGGGCAAGAGCTCCAATAAAGGTGCAGGGAACCACAGAGGAACAGAGAAGGGGGAGCTCAGAGGAAGACACCACACATGTTCCCTGAATTTTTATTCACAGCCTTCAAACTGTCACCGGAAAAAACCTTAATTGTGCAACAGGCTTCAAATTTCCCCACTTCTTAATTTTTAAAGACAACTTAGAGGCAGCCAAGCCGACTGATATAAAGGGTGGGCAGCTGAACTCACCTTTTTCCCTTTTAATCACTGTTTTCTCTAAATTAAGGCAAGTTAAAGTGGCATGGATTTGATGGAAATCAAATTAGCAAGGTTTGACTTAATCCATATTTTCTAGTGAAAGTATATACTTCATTTAAATAAGGCCTATCCATCACCATTCAGAGATAAATGAAACCATCGTGTTCAGAACACACACAATAGCATCCCAATGCAAGGGTTTCGTTAGACCTGCGAAGACTACAGCAACAACAGGAAGCTAAGTGATGCTGCTGCTGTTTTACTCAGCAAAGTTAACGACACAGAGAGATCCATACAAAGTCACTGGTAGTTAAACCACATCCAATTCAGCAAGGGGACTGGAGATGTTTATTGGATCTTTTGGCCAGGCTCATTAAAAGGGCAACCGCTCACCAACAAAACCCAGCATGGAGAATGTGACCATCCCTTGGTACAAAACCTAGAGATTTGATAGCTGTGCATTGCTGGTCACTGTCCCTAAGGCCTGAGAGAAGTGACAAAGATGTAGATGAGGGTAACCACCAGGATGAAGAGGCGGCGAGATGGCCAGGTGAGAACAATCTTACAAGCTGCACACCTCCAAGGGCAAGGCTGGGGGTCCACTTGGATCATGGCTGTATCCTGGCACAAGAGGACATTCCTATTTGGTGAACAAACGACTGATTACGCTCAAAACACACGCTGCTGTAAAACATCATGACGGTGTGAGTTTGTATATGGCTCACCAAATCCCAGAACACTGGAACAAGGAAACTCCTCCTGAGGCTTGAAAATGAACAATTAAGACAAAATAAGATACTTCTTTCTAGAAAGGGATACTAAGCTTTAAAAACCTGAAGCCATGAAGAGGCAGCACAACCTCAAATTAGAAATAACTTTTTTAAAAGATAAATGGATAACTCAAAAATGAATTACATTCAGACAAAATAGTTGACAAAATAGCCTTGAAAAACCTAACCTTAAGTTCAAATCTAAGCAAAATAACCCATTATTTGCCGAGACAGCAGAATGGATGAGAAGGACTAGATAAAGCAAGTCAGATGTCTTTGCCCTAAAATTATTCTACTGACTAAACAAGATTATATACTTGTGGGATTTTCTTCAGGAAGAGAAAACGTAGTCATGGGATGTTGTAATATTTAAAACATTTTAATAAGGCAACATCTTCAAACACATGTTAAATGATTACTGTCATGTCAACAGAAGACATTTCAAATACAATCGACTCAGTCTTTACCTTTCTTCCTGTTTATAAACAATAAAAGAAAGATGTGTCTTCCTATTTTCTTCAATTCTCATTAAAAATACCCTCCATTTAAAATGAACTATAACAGAGCAAAGTCTTCCTTTCCCCCTCATTATAAACTATGGGATCGAGCTATAACTCACATACTATACAACACACCATTTTCAAGTGAGCAATTTTATGGTTTTTGTTACATCCACAGAGTTGTGCAACCCTCACCACAATCGATTTTAGAATATTTTCATCATCCCCCTCAAAAAAAAAACCCATACCCATTAGTAGTCACTTATCACTCTCCGCTCCCCCAGCCCCCGTCACGAATTTGCTTTGTATCTCTACAGATTGGCCCATTCTGGACATTTTATATAAACAGAATCATATAATATGCAGTCTTTACGCCTAAAGCCCTCATTTTCAGAGTTAGAAATGGCTACTATTAAAAGTTGGATCGAGTACAGATCAGAGAAATCCCAGGGTCCAAGTAACACGGGTTAGTTGCATAATGAGGTTTGCTTTCAAATCTCATCAGTGAACCTCTCTCTGTTGAATGATTCCAAAGGATCCCTGAAATGGACAGAAGTTGGAACAGCGTGACACCGGACATCATAGGCGCTGGACTGACTGTTCAAATCCCAACCCTGCAACTCACTATTTGACCTTGGGCAGGTGATTTCACTTCTCTGGGCTTCAGTTGCTTTTATCTCTATTTTACTGCAGCGTAGTTGGGCAAAATGAAGTAATGAAGAGCTTAAAACAGTGCCTGGTATATTCGCTAACAAGTTATCAGTATAATTTTCAATAATGAAAGGAGAATTACTGATTTGCTGATGCCATAACCGACTCTTCTACAAATTAGTCCTGACCCTATACACACTAGGAAGAAAGTTTACTACTACAGGGATAGCGCATGGCCGGTGGTGACCTGGCTATAAAGCTTCTCTCTAAAAAGTACACGAAGTTGGGGAGGGTACAGCTCAGTGGTAGAGCACATGCCTAGCAAGCACAACATCCTGGGTTCAATCCCCAGTATCTCCATTAAAAAAAAAGCAACCTAATTACCTCCCCACCCCTCAAAAGTATACAGTGCTGTGTGTCAATTAAACGTCAATAAAGCTGTCTTAAACTTATCAACCACGGAAAGTTCATCCATGTCTTCACCTGTGAAACACCTCCGTTGCTTTAAATGGAGTTCAATAATAATTAGGAGCTACAGTAAAGTTTACAAAAGTCATCTACCCTTTTGGTTATAGCGTATTTTGCCCCAAACCCCTAAAGATCAAGCTTTAATCCTTTTTATTTTAAAAAACATTGAATTGGGGCTATCTTGGCTTTAAAGTGAAAATTAAAACTTAATTCCCTATATATATGCTAATTTCCAGACTTTAACCAAAGGGAGATTTCTATCATTTTTGATCCTGAAAAAAACTTTCAGGATGTTATTTAAGCCCAATCCTCTCCCATTACAGAGAAGATGACAGGAAAGCCTAGAGGGGTTGTGATAAGGCCTTGGCCTGAGTCAGTGGCAGGACCAGCTCCAGCCGAGGCCTCCCGACTAACACAGCAGTGTCCTTCCCATCTAGAGAAAACTGCTTCCAAGTGATCTCCATTTTTAAAGAAACCAGGCTGGATGACACTGGTCCCAATCTCAGTAGAGGAGTTATAGACCAGGAAACATAGTTAAGAAAACTCATCTAGGCAAGCAATCTTTGGGGTCCCCAAACCTCTTCAAATAAAGCTACATAAAGGTCACATTATCTAAAACATCAAATTTTAAAGTCACAACATGGTGTCAACTCTGTCTCTCTTTAAATTCAAGACAATTAACCTCAGTGGTCTCATGGTGTCCCCCTCCCTGTGTCTCTTCATCTCTTGTCCCCTTCTCCATCTCCCTCCTCTCTTTCTCTCTCTGCCCCCTCTCTACATCTGTCTCCTCTCCCTACCACTTACCACCCTTCAGGTAACCTGTTGTTACTGTCCACCTCCCCCAACAAAATACAAGCCCCCACCAGAATACAAGTCCCCACCAGATGAGGATTCTGGTCTTTTATTTACTGCTGCATTCACAACACCTGTTACAGTGCCCAGCACCCGGCAGGTACTTAATAGGTATTTGTTAAATGAGGGAAGGAACTGGGCAATAAAGACCTGGCCAAAAAACGTAACTGTTGTTTGTCTAATATTTCCTTTACACCAGAAATTCAAGCAAACTTTAAAAAATGGTAGAACCAACTCTTGGCTAATCAAGGTGTTCAAGGTATGATGGCTCTGGGCAGCAGAATGTGGTGCTTTGAGGCACCACAAAGAACTTGCACCAAAAAGAACTTGCACGCTACCATCCTACGCTACAGACTTTATGATGAGACAGGTACTTCAATTAGGGTACAAAGACTTCTTCCACCACTCCCTTCTCCCAGACCAGGAAAGTGCTCCCCTCTCCGCTATACGTGAAAAACACCTGCAGCAGACATAATTATAAATACTTTCAAATCAATGCGGACCATTTTTACCCTGACTGTAAAGATCTAAAAGCAGTAGAATTAGAAAATAAATCTGACCTCCAACTCACTGGGCCTCGGCAAGCAAAATCTAAACTGTAAGGGGAGCTCAGCTGCCACGGTCACCAATTTGCCATCAATGGCCCTTGATTAGGGGGTTTTCCTGTGCTTTCTGGGTACAAACAGTGACAAAAAGGCACACAGGCCTTCTCTCTGGGTTTTACTCACTGTGCTCCTGCTGGGTGTTGATGTTCAAATGAAGTTTAAGGCCGATCTCTCTCTGGAAGCTCCCTTGAAAGCTGCGGAAACCTACCCAGTCTGCAAACTGACTTCGAAAGCCTGCCAGTGAGCAAGAAGCCGTGCCCAAGCAGCCTCTGAGCCCAGGAATCCAGGTCTTTCTAAGGGAGCTTTCTTTCCTTGCAAGTCTATTTTGAAAAAAAAATGCCAAATATTTAGGGCAGAGCTGCTCAACACTCCCAGACCCAATGCTCCCTTTGTTAAAAGACAAATTGCTATAAATTGGAAGTTCGGGGTTTGCAGATACGCACCGCTATATATAAGATGGGTAAATAGCAAGGTCCTACTGTCCAGCACAGGGAACTATATTCAATACCTTGTAATAGCTTATAATGAAAAAGAATCTGAAAAGGAACATATATAATGTATAACTGAATCACTATACTGTACACCAGAAATTAATAAGACGTTGTAAACCGACTATACTTCAATTTTTTAAAAAAAAATTTCTGCAAAGCCCCCTTGGGTAGCCTGAAATAAGTCATGGATATTATCAACCTAGCCACAAATTTTAAAAATCATCAGTATAATAGCTGAACTTCAGGGTAAAGGAGAAATAAAAGGATACTGATTTATAATACTGTATTTTTCAATACAAATTACACTGAAAACAAAAACACCCCCCATTTCCAATTTGGCCTCTAGGGGGAGTTTTGCCCCCAAAGAGAACCAATCGCAACCAGAGTTCTGTTCTGCACCTGAATGCCCGGAAACACAGGATGTACAAAATTAACTTATTCTGACTTTCGCATTAGAGTTGCTTTGCCAGTAGGCCACCTAGGAGGCAAGAAAATGAAAAAGATGTGTTGCGGTATCCTTAACCAGAGCCCTCTGCACCAAGAGAAAGGTTCACACCCCAGCCATTTTGAGACCAGGTACAATCAATTCAACCTCTACACTTGCTCAGCACACAAACCATCTGCAAGAGGAGTTTAGTCCATTTGTATCCATGTTTCTTTGAACAAGGGTTGCAATTTTTTTCTGCAAAAGGCCAGAGAGTAACTATTTTAGGCCTTGTGGCTCATACAGACTGGGTCATAGCTACTGAACTCTGCACTAAACCAGCATTAAACCAGCCACAGGCAATACGGAAATAAAGGGGTGTGGCTGTCTTCCAGTATGACTGTATTTACAAAAACTGGCTGCCACCCTCTGCCTTACTTTACGCTATTAAAAGAAAGTATTTTCAAACAAATTTTCTGCAGCCGCAGCAAATAACAATCTTGTCCTTTTAAACTAAATTATAAGCTATAAACCTCACCATTCATAGCTTATACCTTTTAAAAATGCACTTTAACCAGCTGCAAAATTGTGTGATATAGCTGAAAATGGGAGGGATTCTGTACTCAGACCAGTTTGGCGTTCAAATCTCAATTTTGTAACTTGATTACTAATAATAGTCATGCGACCTCAGACAAACCGCAGTTTTCTGCCTGTGAAATGGGCATGAAACCACCTACTTCATGGGGCCGTGATAGGGATCGTGTAAAATGCTGGCACAGCAGATGGCAAAACAGAGCCGCTCAAATTCCTGATCCCTTCCTCTTACAAGAGATGCTTTGAAGTCATTCCTCAAAGTGGCGCTAGCACACTTGGCTGGATTTTCATTAACATATACACTGTCTAACACTGATTAACCATTCTGCATACACATTCTCTAAGATAATCCATCCAATCTTGGCAAGGCTCTGAGCAGCCTTAAAGTTTATTCCTGAAGCAGGACCACTTCCATTAAAAAAAAGAAAACACTCAACTCCTTGCCCGGGGAAACTTTCTGCAGGACCCTAACACGCAGACCTGGCCTCTTACCTTTCCTTCTGGCTCAAGCACGTAGAAATACACTAGAGGTCTCAGAGTACATCTAACAGCAGTTGTTCCAAAACAGTACCTGCTGTTAACGTAAGTGGCTTTACTGTCCAAATAGACACATTCAGAACACGTGTGTTACCTCACTTTGTCTCCGCTGCATCATCTCAGGGCTAAAGGGACTTTGTGTTTCGTTTTTTTTTTTTAATTTTGTTTTTCATCGCAGTGCAGTCGATTTACAATGTTAGTTTCAGGTCTATAGCAAAGCAATTCAGTTATACATATAAATACATATATTTTTTCAGATACTTTTCCATTGTAGGTTATTATAAGAAATTGAATATAGTTCTTAAGGGACTTTGTTTTGATGATGCTTCTTTGGAAATTATAAAATGTTAAATACTAATTCATTTAGAAACTCACTCTTTGTATCATTTTGATATTTACTACTCATTTTAAAGATCACAATGTACCTACTTCCACTTCTTTAAATGCGCAAAGACCTTTTGGCTAAAAACTGTAATGCAATTCAGATCCAGTGAAGAATGCATTTTGAATCACATTTTCTAGTGGTTAGTGATGGATTTGAGCTGATCCATTCAGCCTATTACTTGGTCTCCTCATGACAAATAGCACATCTTCAAGGTAGCTGACTGGCTTCAGTGGCATGTGCTGTGGCTACAGGGCAGAATAACTTTAGCAACACTTCATAAACTGAAATTGATATGCGAAATAAACTACTAGAAAAGCCAACTACCATCAGGCTAAGTTTTTTTAATGTAAAAAGGCTACCTAGTAATGACATGACATACATTTAAACACATCATTAAATCCACCAATGGATTTCATAACCATCAAGTACCTGCCAGTAAATAAAGTTTTAAAATAGGAGCAAGATCAAGTTCCCCATCCACCGGCCAACTTCAAAACTCATGAACCCAGCTTATCTGCTCTATGACAAAACTGTATTTTGTGGAAATATTTTCCCCTGTGAGAAACTATTCCCCCAAAGTACATTTTAAATGTATTAGGGAAAAGTACCTTCTTAAGCAAAAGTTAAAAAGGTACTTGTTGAAGGTAAGAGTACACACACATAAAGAGGCACAACTATAATAGTAACAAAGGTGCTGGTTCAGATCATCTTCCTTCCCATCGCCCTTCTGCCTGGGCATTACTGACGATTCCTCCAACTGTAATCAGTGGTGGAGGGGGAGGGACAGAAAGGAACTGAAGGCAGATGTGCAGCTTCTAGAAAAACAAAGAGAAGAGAAAAGGCTGGAGATGATAACCTGCTATTTGGACCAACTCCTCCAGGCACTTTCACTGGGAGGAGAAGCAGGTGCTTTCTCGGCACTGGGTCCTTCATCACCTGTTTCAAGATAGAGGAAGCTTTCCCCCATGTACACACCTGTATACACGCACACCTCATTTCTCTGTATTTTGTACAAATTTCTTTTTTTTAATTGAAGTATAGTTGGTTTACAAATGTTGTGTTAATTTCTAGTGTACAGCATAGTGACTCAGTCGTACATATATATTCCTTTTCATATTCTTTTCCATTATAGGCTATTACATGATATTGAATATAGTTCCCTGTGCTGTACAGTAGGACCTTGCTGTTTATCTATTTTACATATAGTAGTGTGTATCTACAAATCCAGAACTCCTAATTTATCCCTCCCACCCTGCTATAAAAATTTCTAATGTATCATTTCTCATGCTGTACTGTGCTTACCTATCCCTTGACATTTTGTGTCTCTCCATTAGATCTGCGCTTCCTAAGGCCATGAGCTGGTTCCCGGTGCAGTACCACACAGAACAGCTCGGGCCTTCAGTCAATGAGTAAGTGAATGCAGTTCCATCCTTGTAACCCTGCACAACTCTGAAGACGTCAGTCTTTAGGCATTAAAGGTGCTCCAGATAGATTGGCAGACACTAACTACTATTTATAAAACAGATAAACAACAAGTTTCTTTCATATAGCACAGGGAACTATATTCAATATCTTGTAGTAACCTATAATGAAAAATATGAAAAGGAATATATGTATGTATATATATGACTGAAACATGATGCTGTCCACCAGAAATTGACACATTATAAACTGACTAGACTTCAATAAAAAAATTAAAACATACATAAATAAAATAAATAAGGCTCTCCACCCTGCCTCCTGAGGGCTGATCTTTGTGTTGATAACTCCTTTGCACATCCGTATAATTTTCTACATATGTATACTTCCCCAAATAATATGTTGATTTTGCATGGTTTTGAACTTCTATATGGAAGTAGAATCATTACACATTCTTATGGCCTCTTCTCTTCTCACACAGCACTGTTGTGAGAGCCATCAGTGTGGGTGTGTGGAGCTGTACTCTGTTCATTCCCCCTGCCGCATAGCAGCCCACTGCTCCACACTCGGTTTTCCACTCTTCTCAGTGGTCTCGTGAACAGGCTCCAGGTTTCACTACTACAATCAGTACTGCAAAGAATGGCTGCCCATTCCCTGAGATAGGTCTTCAAGAAGCTAGCAACTGAGTTAGGGAGATGAATAAATATATGACAAGTTAAGTAGTAATAAAGACAATAATACAGGTGATACTATACAATTAAAACAAAAGAGAACATCTGCTCATGGATAAAGATCATGGCTTCCATTTACTGATTTTCTGCTGTGTGTCAAGCATCGTTCTAAGCACAGATGAACTCATTCAGTCCTGCTAACTTTATAAGGCAACTACTAGTACTCTCTTCAAATGAAAACACACAACCCTGAGGAACAGGAAGGTTAAATATATCTACTAAGAACTCTCAAAGTTACAGTTCAAACCCAGGCAGTCTGGCCCTCTTACGCAGTATACCCACAAACAGGTATCTGTCACTCTAATTCTCTAATCGATGATCAAATTTTAAAAATGAAAACATTATGCCTCCTGCTTACACAGGTCAATAAAAAACTTTATTTTTGGAATTTCATCTGTATGTAATAAAATCTGATGGTCATTAAAAAATAACACTAGCCTTCAGTTTAAGGATGAGTAAAACATAGTGACTTCCCTCCCACCCCCCAAATCCATGTCTGTGAGGCACTGAGCCAATGTACTCCTTCTTGTTTGACTGCAATAGTACTTTGTGTCATAGAAGAGTCTTTTCAAACTATATTAAAAAGGACAAATTTTAATAAGGGTTAAAATGCCTATCAGAGCATATGTGGCTAGATGGCTTATTTTACAAAGTGTTCCGTGTTGATGGTGTGTGCTTATTCCAGCAACACTGTCACAATTCAAAGTATTCTTTCAACTCTTTTGAAACTGCTTTTAGAACATAAAGCTACGTAAGACATCATCTCATGAAGTTTACCATATCTCAATTCTTAAAGAACAATGCTTCCCACAGCATGAACATCCACTCTCTTTAATAGATGGGCCTCAAAATAATTTTGATCTAAAGCCAAATGGCAAGTTCTTACTCAGACAGTGGACTCTGTTGAGGATATTCTGTAAAAGGTGCCACGGTCTCTGAAGGGAATTCCAAAGAAGAGCTCAGAAAACGGGCTGCATAAGTATGATTTGGTGCTGCCCGTCCCTTCTCTACACGTGCTAGAAGCAAAAGCAGCAAGTGAGGTTTCTGAATGTTGCCAGGGCCTCCCAATTGTTCAAAATGCTGGGCTTGATACATCTTAATTAGTCCTAATTTACAAGAGCAGGGTGACCTTCAAGATTAACAGATCAGCAGCAAGACTAGTCGCCTGTCCAGGAGGCAGTTTGCCATGGTAGTTAATGGAGTATCCAAAGGTAATCTCCAAAGACTGGCTTCATTAGAAGCCTCGGAGTTTCAGAAAGAGCAAGACTTGCAGTGACCTGGTGTACGGACAACAGCTATCTTCCTACCTGGGGCAGTCACCTATTATTCCAGCCACAAATACAAGTGGCCAGCTATCCCTGCTACACATGTGTGTGCACACACGAACACTTCTAGAACTTGACACTACCAGCAGGGAAGAAGTTTTCATAGATGTGGAAGAAATAATCTAAGAGAAAAGACAGAAATAAAAAAGGCAAGAAGATGAAGAGAAACCAAAACCAGTGTCAAAAGAATGGCAAAGAAAGAAGATGAAGAAATACCAGTACCATACCAATGACACGTATGAATCTGACACAGAATTGCCATGGCCTTTGAAGGAGCAATACAGTCAGCCTTCCTTATCCATGGATGCAGAATCCATGGATATGGAGGACTGACTACGGGACTTGAGCACCCACAGATTCTGGTAACCACAATGGGTCCTGGAACCAATCCCCTGTGGATACCAAGGGACAATTGTATATGCTGCTCCATAAAAAAATAAAAGGAATTCTCAACCTCCAGATGGAAATTCTGTTATCAACACTAGAAGGAAAAGCTCGGTACTGGTGGTTGATAATAGGTATGAATGTGGTGATATGTAGAGTCAACAGGGCTATTCATGAGGTATACTATCTTCCTGAAGATTATATCTGAGACATAGTTTATATAAACATAATTCAACATCTAATGATGATTTTTAAAAATCTCAGCAAACTAGGAATAGTTAAGGTCACCTATGAAAAACCTATAGCTAACATCTACTTAATGGTGAAAGATGCAGTGCTTTCCCACTGAAGTCTGAGAACAAAGCAAGGATGGTTTCTCTTATTGCTTGCCTTCAATATATTTTAGACATCCTAGCAACTTTAATAAGATAAGAAAAAGAAAGAAAAGACATAACATAATGGAAGGAAGAATTAAAATTGTATTTACAGATGACATGATCATATATGTAAAATATCCTAAGAATATTACAGAAAAAAACTACTAGAACTAGTAAATAAATTTTGTAAGTTTGCATGATACACAAGGGCAACATAAAAAAATTGTATTTGTATCATTAGCAATGAACTAATGAACACTGAAGTATAAAAATATCTCCATAATATAAAAAAATTAAATATTTAGGGATACATTTAACAAAATGAGTACAAGATCCATGCACTGAAAAATATAAAACACTGCTGAGAAAAATTAAAGAAGATGAGGTTAATTAATGTTCAAGGATTGGAAGTCTCAATATTGTTATGATGTCAATACTGATCCATAGATTTAATGCAATCTCTATCAAATCTCAGTGGGCTTTGTCATAGAAATTGACAAGATGATTATGAAATTTATATGGAAAAGCAAAGGACCAAGAATAGCCAAAATAATCTGGGGGTACAGATAAAAAAGAACAAAGTTGGAGTACTTCCACTACCCAATTTCCAAACTTACTGTAATGCCTCAGTCAATCAAGACTGTGTGGTTCTGGCATAAGATTAGACATAAAGATCAATGGAACAGAATGGAGTCCAGAATTAGGCTCATCTTTGGGAGGTCCTAGAAATGGTCGATTGATTTGGTACCAACAAAGGTACCAAGGTGATTCAATGGAAAAAGGATAGTCTTTTCCACAAATCATGCTGGAACAATCTGATGTCCATATGGAAATAAGTGAATCTTGACCTTCACTTCATACAATATACAAAATTAACCTGAAATGAGGCACGTAAGTATTACTTTTATACTGTTGCATAATAAACTTAGTAGCTGTAAACAACACACATTAATTATCTCACAGTTTGTGTGGGTCCTGGGACAGGAGTCTGGGCATGTCTTAGCTGGATCCTCTGCTCAAGGTCTCAGAAGGCTGTAAACTCAAGGGAAGGGGATTACACAGGATATGAAAATGGGGGGTGGGCAGAAATCGGGTGGGGGGGCACCTTAGTGTCTGTATGCCAAAATAGGTCTAAACACTTACCATATGACCCAGGAATCCCGCTCCTGGGCATATATCCAGAAGGAACCCTACTTCAGGATGACACCTGCACCCCAATGTTCATAGCAGCATTATTTACAATAGCCAAGACATGGAAACAGCCTAAATGTCCATCAACAGATGACTGGATAAAGAAGATGTGGTATATTTATACAATGGAATACTACTCAGCCATAAAAACTGACAACATAATGCCATTTGCAGCAACATGGATGCTCCTGGAGAATGTCATTCTAAGTGAAGTAAGCCAGAAGGAGAAAGAAAAATACCATATGAGATCGCTCATATGTGGAATCTAAAAAAAAAACAGCAAACAAAGCATAAATACAAAACAGAAATAGACTCACAGACATAGAATATAAACTTGTGGTTGCCAAGGGGGCGGAGGGGTGGGAAGAGATAGACTGGGATTTCAAAATTGCAGAATAGATAAACAAGATTATACTGTATAACACAGGGAAATACATACAAGATCTTATGGTAGCTCAGAGAAAAAAAATGTGACAATGAATATACACATGTTCATGTATAACTGAAAAATTGTGCTCTACACTGGAATTTGACACATTGTAATATGATTATAAATCAATAAAAAATGTTTAAAAAATATGTCTAAACATAAGAGTTAAAACTGCAAAAGTCTAAAATGAGTTAAAACTGCAAAAGTCTAAAATGAGACACAGGGGGAAATCTTTGTGAACTCAGGTTAAGCAAAGATTTCTTAGAATAAACTACAAGCATAAACTACAAGAGGCAAAAAAAAAAAAAAACCCAATACACTGGACTTCATCAAAGTTAAATATCTTTGCTCTTTCAAAGGCACAGTTAAGAAAAATGAAAGGGTAAATCACAGTTTGGGAGAAAGGACTTGCAAATTGCCTAACAAAGGCCTTGTATCCAAAATATACAAAGAACTCTTAGAACTTAATAAGACAGGCAATCCAATAAGAAACAGGGAAAAGATTTGAGTGGATACTTCATCAAAGAAGATATACAAATGGCCAATAAGCACATGAAGACATATTCGGCCATCATTAGTCATTAGGAATATGCAAACGAAAACCACAGTGAGCTACTATTACACAGCCACTAGACAGGCTTCAATTTAACAAGACAGACAATAACAAGTGTTAGTGAGAACCTGGCCCAAGTAGAACTCTCATACTTTACTTTGTCAGTGGGATGGAAATGCAAAATGGCACAGGCACTTTGGAAAATAGTTTGACAGTTTCTTGTAAAGTTAAACATACACGAAGCAGCTGGCCCAGCAACGCCACACCTAAGTATTTACGCGAGACAAATAAGAACATGAGTTGACACAAAGACCTGTAAGCAATGTTCATAGCAGCTTCAGTCATAATGGCCAAAAAATAGAATTAACCCAAAGGATCATCAATTAGCAAATGAACAAATTATGGTATAGCCATATTATCTATTAGTACTTAGCAACAGAAAGTCACCAACCGATGCTACATGATGAGTGAGGAAACATAGATGAATATAAAAAGCATTACGCTAAGTGAAAGAGGCCAACCACAAAATGCTATTTATATAAACCTACCCTCAACACATTTCAAAGAACTGCTAGTATTCAGACGACATTCTGTAGCCATCATGCTATTAAGTCAGAAATCAGCTTGAAAGATACCTAGAAAATGTATTTGTGAATTAAAAATAAACTTCGAAACTCACAGATGAATGAAATAATCAAAATGGAAATGAGACTATATTAGCACTAAATAACAACAACTAAAAAACTAAATAATAATAAAAACATGTTTTGAAACATCCAAGCAGCAAAATAAATCCAAAGAAAGAAGGAAGGAGATAATGAAGAGAACAGTGATTTCTGGGGCATATTTTAAGTGAAAAAAAGCAAGAGGCTGGATAATGTATATAGTATGCTTTTTTGATATAAGAAAAGGGAGGAAATGCAACACACACACACACACACACACACACACGCACACGCACACTAGCTCAAATTTGCGGAAGAAGAAACACAGATGAACTGAAAACTAGTCATATTGATTGGAGTGGCTGGCGGAAACAGCACGCCTGGCAGGAGACAGGGTGAAAGCAAGGCTTTTCGGACTACACCTTGATACAAATTTGACTTTAAAATCATAAAAAGTTTCATTAACATTAATCGAAAAGAAGCTTGAGAATATAATTATGCTCATTCATTTCCACATATTGACAAACTGCATAACCACAATGGACAAATCTTTGGCAAGACAAATCAAGAAAAAAATGAGAGAAGGCACAAATAAACAACATGAAGATTTAAGGATGAAAAGACAGACATAACTACAGATACAGCAGAAATTAACTGGTAGTTCAAACTCTTCCCACAGCAAAAGCACCAGACCCTGGGGGGCTCTGGGGCAAGTTTTACTAAACATTCAAGGAACAGGTAACTCCAATTTTATACAAACTTCCAGGAAAAGGGAATACTCTCACTCACTTTACAAGGCTAGCAAACGATACTAAACTAGAAAAGACAGTACAGGAAAAGAAAATTAAAGCCTAATCTCACTCACAAATATCCATGTAAAAATCCTGAAGACAATATTACCAAACAAATCCAGCAGTAAGAAATGCATTGACGCCAGCAGTGCAAACCTGGTTAATGCTACCAAGCTATATTAGCAAATCCCTTAAAACAGCCCATCGCGTTAACAAGCTTAAAGAGGGGGAAAAACATATTTTTGTAAAGGCAGAAAGGGGGCTGATAAAATTCAACATCCATTTGTGCACCAGAGGTGTGCCTACTCGGAACCTAAAGTCAACATAATACTTTGTGGTGGAGTATGGAAAACATCGCGCCTTCTCAAGATCAGATCCTGGGCCCCACCCTAAACCTACTGAATCAGAAACTCCAGGCTGGCTGCCAGCAAACTTGGAGTTTGGGGAAACGCCCTCAGGTGATTCTGGAGCACAGACTCCTCCAGTCGGAGCGCGGCCACCACGCCAGCATCCACCAGCATCTGCGTCATCTGGGAGAGGAGGGCTCTCCACCCTGGCCGGCCCGGTCCCCCTGAGTCAGAATCTGTACTTCAACCTTAAGACTGGGTGGTTCGCGGTGCAGCAAAGCCAGGGACAGCTGCTCTGGGGCTGGGCGGCAGGCCAGAACCACCTGGAACACTTTTCAAAAATGCAGATGTCTGATCTCCCCCTGAGATCAAAGAAATTGGAATGTCTGGGTGGGGCCCAGGCAGCAGGTCGTTAAAGCTCCCCAGGTGATTCTAATGAGCAGCCAGCGTGGTAAACCACTCGCTGGTCTGCAAGGTCTGCAGCGCCAGGAAACCTCCATCCGGGCCTCCGGGTCCTTTCCGCTGAGCCAGAGGAGAGGCCTTCCCTGAGTCCTTTGAAGATGCCCCTAAGAAAGAAGCTGGCATTTCACACGTCTACCAATGGTAACTTCTTAATATGGCTTACCAAGCTAAAATCCAGAAAAGAACTCTCTGAAACAAAGTGAGGATGTTGTGAGGATTCACAGGAGAAGGATGGACTAGCCCTGGGCAAAGGGCTTGGCGTGGTCACACTGCACGTTAACGGAAGTTATTACCCGGGCAGCCTGTGGCACTAACTGCTCCTCCGGCATTGACAGCAAATCTGATGACATCATCAGCAAATCAAGGCCAAAACGCATCTCTCAAAGCTGCGCTGTCCAACACTGGAGCCACCGGTACACGGAGCCCCTGAACGCTTGAAATATGGCTAGTGCAAACTGAGGCGTGCTGTAAACGTAAAATGCCTGCTGGATTTCGACCACTTAGTACAAAACAGGGAAGGGGGACAGCTCACTAATTATTACACTGATTACATGCTGAAATGATAAAATTTTGGCCATGTTGGGTTGAATAATATATTTTATAAAAATTGATTTCCTCTGTCTCTTTTTTATGTGGCTACCAGGAAAACGGTTGCACGTGTGGCTTGAATTATTATTCTAATGAACAGCGTGGTCCCAAAGGATTGGGAAGCGAGGCCATAAAGGCTACTTACATTAACCTTCTCAAACTTTCACTTACATACAGATCACCTGGGGGTCTTGTGAGACGGCAGATTCTGGTTGTGTGGGTCTGGGGGGAGGGGAAGCTAAGATTCTGCATTTTGTCTAAGATCACAGGCAGGGGCACCAGGACAATTTTATCAGCAAGGAAAAACTGTTTCGTAGCATGGAAGTGATGGGACACTCTGGAGAAAAGATCACGTCATTTCAGAGTTGATAATAGTGAAGAAAAGAACAGCCAGCAAGGTGATACTCAGCCTCAACCTAAAAAAAAAATCAGTTACGTCTCACAGCAAGGGCTACAGAGAGGTGAGGGCCAACTCCGACTGCCCTCTGTCTAGGAGCGCGGCAGGGGCGCCCACTTTCTCTGCCAGCTCCGGAACCACTAATGTGTGCAAAGACATCTCAGGACCAGGAAGCTCCAAATGGAATCTTGACTGGGGTTTCTTATATCCCATCAGGGTCAACGGTAGTGCCCTCCAGGAGTCTCACTGGAACCAAGTGCAAACTTTTCTCACTGTGACGCACAGACAGAGCTGACCCGGCCTGGACCGGGTCACTGCTGCGCAGGTGCAACTCTGATTCCAGTTAAACAGCTGGGGCCGACTTCAGGCTGCTGGAATGAACCCTGACAGCCCAGTCCCCATTCTCCCAAGTCCCCACCTAAGTCATCTCAGGGCCATAAAGGAACTTGAGGGTCACGCAAGGGCATTTCAAGCTACATCACCTGATGCTAAGAATCCCGTTTATGAGCCACCTCTGCCTCAAGAGTTCCCATGAAGGAGGAAGCGAGACACCCTGGGAAACAAACAGTGCTTCCTTCTCACAAAACGCTCAAGTACCAGATAGCAACACATAACAATTATCACGAGCTAACGAAAGGGCACCACGGTGCTGCTGAGGTCTGTAGGCCAGGGTAGGAGAGCTGAATGAGTTACCAACAAGTTACTTTTATTTTTACTTTCATTTATTGTCCTTCGACTTCCCTTAGCCCCGCCCACCCCCAAACACACCAACAAACAAAGCAACAATGAACCTAAACTCAAACTGCACGTGAGGACAGTCCAAAATTCCAGAAGCTGGGAAGAAAGGGGTGGGAAACCAACATGTGGGACCTCTCCCACCACTGGACTCAAAGAACTGCCTTATTAATTTGCTAATCGACCATGGAAAGACAGGCCAAGCATGAACTCTGATGCATCTTGTACTCGGAATATGGTCTCCGGACATAGAACAGAATGGTGAAATGAACATACCCAAACAATTCTAAGCTATGCCCCCTTGTCCAGTGCAAATCAAAGAACATTTCCTAAATGTCTATTGCGTGGAGAGGGCCCTGTGAGGTTTCACCTGCCCGGAAACACATCTCCAACCTCAGCCCTCTTTATCACAAGCTTGGAAGATGAAAAAAAAAAGAATGCTGAGAGACCCAGGTGTTACATATCACGACAAAGAGTCAGGGAACAGTGACACTAAACTAACATTAGTACATGAAATTTCAAAGAGCTACTTATTGAATCTGTTGCAGGATATTGAGAAACAAATTCAAGTAGAAAGAGCACTTGGCACCCATCCTGTTTGAACAAGGAAGGCCAGATGGACCTGGAGAGCTATCAGGTCCCTGGATTTCTGCTCATCCTAAACCCAGGGGTGGAGGAACTCAGCAGGGCCTCAAGCTGCATGGAGGAGCCAACGTAAGGTGTTCACCTGAAAAAGGAAAGACTTCCATTCTGAGACACTGCAGAAAAGGCAGGCACTATTCCCTGATGCAGTAACCGTCTTGCTGTCACTCTGTGCTTGTTGGTTATCCAGTACCATCATTTCAGCAATAAACAAAATGGAAGCTCGTAGGTGTACCAGTGGCTTCAGGTCCATTTGAGAGAGGCAATAAAACACTGGCATATTTCACTGCTGACAGAAGAGGGAGGGAGGGGCAGAGAGGCCATGCCTACAGCTATGGAGGAGAGGAGCCAAGAACAGGAAGGATGCTGCCCTCTCACACCAGCTCTCCAAATAGCGACGACTTATATAACACACAGGTGCAATAATAATAATAATAATAATAATACATATTTGATCCCTGAAGAGCTCTGGGAGCCTGGTCGCGCAGGTTGTCTTCGCTCTAGCTTACAAACAGAAGAGCCATCAGCAGAGGTGCAATGACTTGTCCAGTATCAGGGAGTGAAGAAGGGACTTTCTACCACCTCCCACAGTCACGAGGGTCCTTGACCACTCCTTGCTCCTTGGACAGAAATAGAAAGCACTAGTGCCCGATGCCAATTTTCTAAAGAGATGCCTGCCACATTCTTAAAAAGTAAAGGATGAGACTGTCCTGGTGGTCCTGTGGAAAAATACACTGTAGACATTCAACACCAGAAGCCACCCTCCGACTATAAGTAATTTCTGACTCCAAACAGTAAAGACAACTTAGCTCTACAAGAACTGTGCACAGGGCCACCAGTGTCACCTGAAACTAAAAGCTGGAGTCAACAATGAAATGCAGAGAAATGGCTAGAACATCATGCTTACTGGATTTCCAAAAGTTTATTAGGACATGGCTAGAATCACTTTTTTCTTTAAGAGAGTTCAAAAAAAGAAAGAAAGAAAGAAAGAAAGAAAGAAAGAAAGAAAGAAAGAAAGAAAGAAAGAAAGAGTTCCAGATAGCTCAAGTCAATAAGTTAACATTTCTTGACTGCCTATTATGCACAAGATGCTACTGTAAGCACTTATGTCAGTCCTGCCGACAACCCTTGGATGAAGGTAATATTAATAACTTCATTTTACAGATAAAGAAGCTGAGGCTCGGAGGTAAGGAACTTGCCCAAAGTTACACAGGTAATATTAAAGCCAGGATTCAAACCCTGAGTCAACATCTTATTGGCAAAAGACAGCCCCTGTCCCCTCATCTGCCAAATAGGAATAATGAACTGAGAAACTAGAAAACTAAGAAAGCAGAACTTGAAAGAGGTCAGAAACAGGGAAGGGAAATTACTAGTGAGTAATGAAAACAACCTCTTATTCTTTTATAAAATTGAAAAAACTTTAGAAATAACGAGAAACTCTGCGCTTTTGAAATCCTTGGCCACCAGTTCAAAATGTCGCCTAAGCCTTGAAGAGGCTCCACTTTTCTCCTTATTTTTGGAGCCCTCAGTAAGAGCAAGAACCACATGTTCTTTCCGTGGTTTTTAAAGTAACTACATTTTGTTAATCCTCCTTTCATTTTGGAACAAAGAACACTGGAGTATTTTTTCTAACTTCAATGATTTTTCAGAACCGGGAAAAATGAAAAAGAAAATTGCTTGGAAGCCACTGAACACCCAGAATAGGAAAGAAACTGAAAAGCTAGTAAGTAGATGAATTTTATAGGAAGCTATCACTAACGCATTTTATTGGTACTCTTGCTCTTGGGAACTTGGGTGCTTCTTTACTCTAGAGCTAATTCCAAACTGAACTAGTTTCTTTACAAACCACACAACACAAGTATTGAGGATCCCCTAGGATGGCAGGTTCCCAGCATGCAGGAAGAGAACTCCTTGGGTCAGGTAGCCCACAGACAGGAGACACTGGCATGAAATCTACACCCAACCCTGACCTCAGTCCGCAGGGCCTTCTGTAGCTGGAGTGAGGCAGCGACTGAGACAGCAAGGGATTCAGAGACCACCCCTCTAGGTGTTTGGAAGCATGTAGGGGGGTGGGGAATGCAAGTAAAAATGAGGCTGTGACGAACTTATCCTCCAAGAGGCGATCGCCGGAGAAGTGATGATGCCATAGAATCTCCTTGATTCAGACAGATTTCCTTTTGGATTTGGTTATTTGCTTTCACGGAGCAGCAGCTGACTGCCTAACACTAGCAACTCAAAGTAATACCCAACTCCCTCTCAATCATGCCGGCCTGTTAGCTGGTCATCGCTAAGCTTCAGAGCTCTATTCTTCCAGTGATCATCTCTACTGGCAAACATATCATTGTTTACTTTTTTATTGTCTGCTTCCCCACACAGAAGCTCTGTAAGGCAGGGGCCTCATCAGTGGTGCTGTCTGCTGTCTTCCCCATGCTCAGGACGCTGCTGGCACACTATGGGCCTTCTGAGTTCAATGAATGAAGCCACTGACAGCTTGATAAATACAAGTTAGAACTTTAAGGTGAGGAGACCAATCATTTAATAATCATTCTAGAATCTAAAAGCCCCTATGAATAAGTGGTCTCCGCTTTCAATTACCCCAGGAAGATGCTACACACTGGTAGTTCCTCTGGTTTGAACCTACTCCATGCTGTGGCATCTCTCAAGGGTCAGTTTGGTTTTGTGAAACAGCCAAAAGTTCAGAGTCAAAGTTGGTGAATAGGTGATCGTGCCCAGTATATATGCTGGGTGAAAGGAAAACATGTCTATAAATTAAGAAGCCTGATGGTCTTATTTGGCTGGTAAATGGTTCTGAAGGTAATTCAAAATGGTTTGAACTACAGCAAAATCGCTGGCTCAGTCTCTAGACTCTTGCGTGGATACTTTACCAGGAACATAACTGAGCTGTGACTTTAAAAACTACCCAGGCTAGACAGATGCTGAGATGCCCCCAGAAACCTGACTTGTGATAACGGCTTTGCCATTAAGTTGTCACTTTAGTTAACCTCTTAGGGCCTTAGCTTCCCTATCGGGGAAACAAGTGAACTATATAAACTTAAAGGTCCCGTCAATTCTAACATGCCATGATTCCATCCTTGTGAAGGTCTAGTTTGTCTCTGTAACAACCAGTCACAATCCACTTCACTTCACAGTTTGCATGCGTCTATAAGGCCCATAATATAATTTTTGCATCAGATTCATTTCATATTTGCTTAGGCAAAAACTAAAATTAGTTTTCACTTCCTGAGCGCAGCAAGACAGTTAAGGGAGGCAACCCGGCAAAGGGCGCTTGCTCGTGCCTGTGCAGACTTCCGACTGCGTATCAGGGAACTAACCGTTCCCTCCTCAGACCTTCCCTCAACTGTTGCAAAAGCAGATAAACCTCCCTGCGTGACAAAGAAACACTGGCCCAGAGCGCCGATGGGGTCTTCGCCGCAGGACCCACGAGGGATGCGGCAGGCACTCACCCCGCCCGGAGGGCCAGAGCAAGGACTAGCTGCGGCGCGTCGCCGGGGAGGCAGGGCGGCCGCCCGGCCCGCTCGCCGCCCCGGGACGGGGAAGCAAAGTCCGGGCAGCGGCCGCGACGCCCCTACTCCCTCACTCCCCGGCCCGCCGGCCCGATTCCTGTCCCGACCTTCGCCCGCCGCCGGCCCGGGACCTTGGGCGGGGAGAACGGGGGAAGCCGGAGGCACCTGCCTGCTGCTCCGCGGCCCCAGCCCTGGCCGGCGGGGACAGCGAAGGCACTCGGGCTAACCCCCCCGGCCCACTCCCGCGGGTGCTGCGAGGCCTCGCGGGACCTGCCAGCCAGGGGTGGGTCCCAACTTCCTCCTCCCGGCCCCACCACCACGGGTCCCCGAAGCGCCAGGCTCGGAGCCAGGCCAGCCGCGAGCGCGAACCCACCTCGGGGTCCGGGCGCCACCGCCGTTGCCAGGCTGCTCGGCTCCGGGGCCCCGCTCCGCCCCCTCCAGGGCCCGCCCCCTGCGGCCTCCCCGCCCCTGGCCACCGCCCGCCGCCCTCCTCCGCGCGCCGGCTGGTGGCGGCGCATCACGTGCCAGGGGCGGGGCGCCGGCCGAGCCTGGGGAGCCGCTCCGAGGGGCGGGGCTCTTCGCCCGGGAGGCTTCTGGGAAGCCCTCCTTGCCGGGTCCGGCGCGTGGAGGCAGCTGGGAGTTGTAGGTCTGAGTACGGTGCCGGGAATGGGCAGGACCTAGATGCTAGCGGCCACCACTGTTAAGGGAAGTTGGAGTAGGTGCCGAGCGGAGGCCGCTGGGAAGTGTAGTCCCAGAATTTTCTGCGTCTCACTGTTTTTCTCCAATAAAGGGGAAATCCAGAGGGAAAACTTCTCTAGATAAAACTTTAGCGGCTGTTACGAAATTGAGCTATTTTGGAGTTCACAGGGTTGGCTGCGTGAAGTTGAGATACTATAAGGGAATAAGAAATTTCACTGACTGTGGTGTCCTTCATGCTGTGCCAGCACCTTTCCAAGAACTCTCCTGAGACTTAGTGAAAGGAAACATTTCAGGACAAAGTTCCTTCTACTTTTTTGAGGTTTCGGGCATGCGATCATTAACTCAGTAAAAAGAGAGGAAAAGAAAAAATAGACAACTTCAGAAAGAGAATTCAATGTGTAATAAAAAATACTCATAGACTATCTGTAATATTCCTTGTGCTGCATTAAAATTATACATGAGCAATTCAGTTAATGATGGTAAACAGAATTACGTTAACATGAACTTTTTTCCTCTTATATTTGTTATTACTCCAGCATCTAAAAACAGCTGTTTACATGATACTAGTATATGTATGTGTGTAAATAATTGTATATCATATATACACACACACATATTAACCCTATTGAAGAGTCAAGACTTCTCATCTGAGTCACAAGGCCCTTGAGACCACAACCTCACCTACTTTTCAGCCACTTCTCCCAAAGTGCCTCTTCTCTCCACTCCAAATTCTGGTCTAGTCACAGGGAACATCTTTCTATTCTCTGGATGCACCAGGTTCTTTCCTCCCTCCAGCCCCTTACAAGAGTTGATCCTTTCTCCTGGATTAGCCAGACTCCTAGAAAGCCAGCAGAATAGCACTTGCTCCAGGCTAGGCAGAATTAGAAGCTTCCCCTCTCTCCTAGAGCCCTTCTCAGAGCACTGATGTCATCATTTGCTTACGTCTGCCCTATCAACTCCCTTCCCCAGACTGTGAACTTCTTTGAATCATATTCACTTCTGTACCGAATTTCAAAGAGTGCTCAGTAAATGCTTCTTGATTGTATGTATGGCGTGCCACTGAGGCTCCCTGGTGGGCCACTGAAAAACTAGATTCCTGAATCTGTGAGTCTTAGAGCAGAGGAAGAGAGGGACCTGTGGTTGGACAGAGGGAGGGCAGTGGCTGGATGGGAGACCTTGCATACAGTAGGCACTGTGTTCAAGGATGAGGCTGTAAATGGGGGCGGGGGGGTGACAGGGTACAGAACAGGGACACTCGTCATCCTAAGGAGGTAGTTACTGAAGGTTTCTCCACCACCTCCAACCTAGGTCCAGCCCTGGCCCAGCCCCAGCTCCAGAAGGAGGCAACCCAAGCAGGAAAGTCCTGTAGGGAAGACCAGTCTCTGGTCTGTGACATGGAGACAGAGACTTCTGCCCTGCCTGCCTCGCAGCGTAGGTATGGGGATCCAGCAGGGAAGAGAGATGAAAGCACTTTGAAAACTGTAAAGGCTGAACCCTACAGAAGACTTCCCACCCTGCCCTTAGCGAGGTGGCGGTGTTCTTGATCAAGTCATGCCCTCCCTCAGGCTGGGGCTGCCATTCATGGTTCAAAGTATATGTGTGAGTGTCTGTTGGGGGTTCTTCAGGCTTCCTTGTGTCTTACACACACACACACACACACACACACAAATGAGGGCTCCTGCACAAGAGGGAGGAGGCAGCAGGAGACGTGACATAAGGCTGCTTCTCCGATAACCTTTCTAGGTGGGACATCCTGCCCCCATCCCCATCACAGTCCGTCTGCTTTTGCTAAGGCAGACAGAAGGTGCCTATTTTCTGGGGCTCCATCCGGTTCTCCCAAGTTGCAGGGAGTAAAGCAGGCAGAACCAGGAGGGGCCTATACCCTTGGCCTGGCTAGGTGTCCCCTCAGCCCCACCCCCAGCCTCCCGGGGCAGAAGCAGCCCTGAGAAAGGAAGTGGCCCGGACCCTACTTCTCTCCCTTAGCACTCACTACAAGGGCCCTGGCGCTGGTGCTCTGACCCCTGGTCCACGCCCCTGCCTCGGCTTGATGCAGGCTGGAGACTGCCACCACCTGGTCGCGCCAGGTTCGCTCTGTTAAACCTGGAGTGGAGGAAGATGGACAAAAGGGAAGAGCATCCTTCTAAAGGAGAAAGCTGAAGACAGAAGTGGTTGGAAATGAAAACTTAAAAAAAATGTTTTTTTTGTATTTTTTAATGGAGGTACTGGGGATTGAACCCAGGACCTCGTGCATGTTACGCATGTGCTCTACCACTGAGCTCTACTCTCCCCCCAAAACTTTTCAATGTAGCTGCAGGGCACTGGGCAGAAAGTGCCTGGAGTCAGGAAACCAGGACTCCAGTTCCAGCAATTCTATAGACAAGCCGTTAGCCTTGGGAAGGTCACTTCACGTCTCTGGTTATTAGCTGCTTCCTGTGAAAAAAGGAGTCAAGTGCTGCTTCCCAGGGTCATTGTGTCCTAATACAGCAAAGAGAGAGGCAAGTGCGGTGTATAGTGTGTCAAGGGAGCAGTGCTCCCGAGCTGCCAGGTGGGCTGATGGGAAGAGAGGTGGGAGAGGGCGGGGATAAGCCCCTGAGCATTGGCACGAAGCCACTGGGCTCAAATTCTAGCTCTTCCATTTGTTAGGTGTGTGACTTGGGGCAAGAATATCTCTTTGAACATGGATTTCCTCATCTATGAAATGGGGATATTAATAGCTGCTTCATAAGCTTGTTGTGCAAAATAAACACATGAGTGCCCAAGACTAACTTCTGCTTCTAAAAGAACCCCCAAGTCCTTTTGCCTCCCTCCTCCCCACCCGGGCCCTTTGTTTAAAATGTAGCCTCAGCAGATTGGTACATCCACTTTGGTCTGGCAGCGATTTATAAAGTTAAATGTGCACACAACCAAGCAATACCACGCCTAGGTATTTATCCAAGACACATACAAACTCATGTTTATAAAAGCCTTGTATTCAAATATTCATAGTAGCCTTTTAAAAATAACAGTCAAAAAGATAAGAAATCTCAAATTCCCATCAACCGGTGAATGGTTAAACAGTGATATGTCCATATGAGGGAATACTACTCAGAAATAAAAAGGAAGAACCACTGATATGTGGTACAACATGAATGACTGTCAAAAATATTATGCTAAATAGAATAAATAATATGCAGAATGTTATATACTGTATGATTATATTACATTTGGGTAAAGGAAAAACTTTAGTGACAGAAAGCAGATTTATGGTGACTGGGGCCAGAGGTGTGGGAAGGGGACTGACTGCCAGGGAGCAAAGAAGGAAGTTTTGGGGGTGATGGAAATGTTCTCTGTTTTGACTGTGATGGTGATTATGTGACTGTATACAATTCCCCAAACTCATTAAACTCTAAGCACGAACTAGGTGAATTTCATTACAGAGAAATCGTACTTCAATAAAGTTGAGGTTAAAGGGGGTGGGGGAGTGGCTTCAGCTCTGGGCCCTGAGGCTGCCCACAACTGCTCATCTCTCTGCTTGGTTGGTTGGTTGGTTGCTTTTAAGAGGCCCAGGGTCCTGAAGGGGAGAGGGCGGTGAAGTTTGCCCTACACATACCAAGGGTGTGCTACAAGACAAAAACTTGGGTGGGGCCAGGAAAGAGCCCTCCCTGGGAGAAGATGGTGGCCCAGCTCCATCGGGGTGGGGCCAGGAGTGCTTACCTGGATGGAGGAGGCCTGGGAGCTGAGTCTGGACAGAAAGAGCATGACACGGGCCCCAGGGACAAGAAATTTCCCCCACCTTCTTTCTGGGAATTGCCAGTGACCTGTGGCACACACAGAAGGACTCCAGAATCCTGTGGGGGTCAACCTGGATCCTGAGCTCACATGCAGACGGGGGTGCTCTTTCTGATGTTTTCCTTCCAGTTTCTTGTGGAACTCAGTGTTGAGTGGGGGCCTCCTTGGAGAGGCCCCGTGGGTCAGCAGGGTCTATTTTCCCAGGTGCTAGGTGGAAGTTTGAGCCAAGGAATGGGACATGAAAACACTTAACACACAGAGAGAAACCCAGATTTTTTTTGTCCCAGGGCCTCTTGGACACCAAGGCCAGAAACGCAGGGATTATTGTTATGACATCACAAAGTTTCCAAGGGCCAGCCCTGTTTGTCTCCTTCATCCTTAGGCAAATAGAGGGTGTTCAGGATGGCTTTGAGGTTTCGTCCACAAGCATCCTGGTGAGAAAATTGCCCCAGGCCCCAGTCAGATCCCACATCAAAACAAAGCCCCTTGGAGGAAAGGCCAACTTCCAAGATACCCTCCCTCTGCCCCCAATGATGAGTTTTATTTCAAAATCTCAGTGTCGTACGCTAAAAATTTTTTGAGGAAGTAAGCCCCATGAGGAACTATTTTATGATACATTCAAGTGCGTTTTATTCAAAACAGATTTTTAAAAAGCACTTTATCTTTTCATTTGAAAGGGCTGGCCTGATTCATGCTGAGGTGAATAGCATGCTACTTTCCAAACACTGAAGGGTTTGGAGACCCAAGATTAAAATTGAACGAGAATATATGAGGAAGGGAGAAATGAAAGAGGGAAAACATGAATGTCAGCAAATATTTCCTGAACCCGAATGAAATTCTGTTATTTACGATGAACTCATGGAGAAGAATAAAATACTTAGGAATAGACTTAACCAAGGAAGTGAGAGACTTGTACACTGAAAACTATAAAATGTTGCTGAAAAAATTAAGGACACACATAAATGGGAAGACATCTGTGTTCATGGATTCAAAGATTTAATATGGTTAAGTTATCAGCAGCGATCTACAGATTTAATGCACTGTCTATCAAAATCCCAATGGCATTGTTTGCAGAAATAGAAAAATCAGTCCTAAAATTCATATGTAATTTCAAGGGACCTCTGAACAATCTTGAAAAAGTTGAACAAAGTTGGAGGTCTCATACCGCTTGGCTCAAAAAATATACTACAAAGCCACAGTAGTCAAAACACTGTGGTACTGGCAAGGGCTGGAATAGAAAGCCCAGAAATAAATCTTCACATATAGGATCAAATGATTATTAACAAGGGTGTCAAGACCGTTCAGTGGGGGAAAGGATAATCTTTTCAATAAATAGTGCAGGGGAAACTGGATCAAAGGCCTAAATGTTAGAGTGAAAACTATAAAACTCCTAGAAGAAAGCAGGGGGAAATCTTGACATTGGGTTTAGCAATGATTTCTTAGACAGGAAACCAAAAGCACAGGCAAAAGTGAAAATAGATAAATTAGACTACATCAAACTTTAAAACGTCTGTGAATCAAAGGACACAATTAACAGAGTGAAAGGCAACCTGTGGAATGGGAGAGAGTATTTGCAAATTGCATATCTGGTGAAGGATTAATATCCTGAGTGTATAAAGGATTCCTACAACTCAACAACAACTCAACAAGAGAAAAATCAAATAACCCAATGAAAAAATTTGCAAAGGACTTGAACTGACATTGCTCCAAGAAGACATAAAACGGCCAATAAGCAAAGGGAAAAAATGTACAGCATCACTAATCATGAAGGAAATGCAAGTCAAAACCTCAGTGAGGTACCACGTCACACCCTCTAGGCTGTCTACTATCAAAAACGAACAAACAAACAAAACCCCAGACAATAACTAGTGCTGGCGAGGATGCAGAGAAGTGGAACCCTTGTGCACTGTCCATGAGAATGTAAAGTGGTGTATGGAAAAGTGTATGATGGCTCCTCAAAATAATTAAACATAGAATTGCCATATGATCCAGCAATTCCACTTCTGGGTACCTACCCAAAAGAATTGAAAGAAGAGTTACAGAGATTTTTATACATCCATGTGATAGCAACATTATTCACAATAGCCAGAAGGTGGAAGCAACTCAAGTGCCCATCCATGGATGAATGGACAAACAAAATGTGGTCTACATCCACAATGGAATATTATTCAGCCTTAAAAAGGAAGGAAATTCTGACACTTGCTACAACATGGATGACCCTTGAGAACATTATGCTAAGTGAAATAGGTCAGGCACAGAAGGAGAAGTATTGTATGATTCCGTTTATGTGAGATCTCTAGTCCAGTTCATAAACACAGAGCCCAGTGGTGATCACCAGGAGCTGGGAGGAAGGGGACAGGGAGTTATTGCTTAACAGGGACAGAGTTTCAGTTTCTCAGGATGACAAGAGTTCTGGAGACTGGTTGCACAGCAATGTGAATGCACTTAACATCACTAAACTGTATACTTACCAATGGTTAAAATGGTAAATTTGATGCTTATGTATATTATGCCATGATTTTTAAAAGAAGATTCATTAAGTCTCCACAGGAGCCTGAGCTAAGGGGACCAAAAACCTAGACTGGCGGATAAGGCCCTCCGTGGTCCATCTCAGATGTGATTGTACACTGCCAGTGTCAGCTGCCACCCAGGACAGGAGGGCCTGTGACCTGCTTTAGAAACAAAGCCTCCCACAGGAAGCCAGAATTAACCAAGCGCCCCTGTCCCAGGCGACGGGAAGGATGAGGGGAGCAAGAACACAGGTCCTTCCCAAAATAAACACTGCCACCTCTTTGTGTCACTGCCAAAAACTCATGCGAGCTGTGAAGGGAGATCCTTTCCCAGAGTGTCTTCCTAGACCCTTCCAATCCAATCAGGATCAAAAACACCACCCGGAAGGCTGGGGTGTGTAGGGGAGCAAGATGCGATGGGCTTGCCTAGAAGCCACCTCCTAAGGATCACACCCATCAGGGGTGGGGAGCTGGGGGAGGTTCTTTGGAAAGTGCCCCAGAGACAGTCCCAGGAAGGCGCTCCTTCTCCAGTCATAGCTTCCGGGGATCACTTTAAAGAGGTCATTGACCAATGTGGGGGCATGTGCACTGCCCAAAGGAACCTGTTAACCCTATTATTATTCAAGTGGGGGGCCTCCAGGGGCAGCTATTTCTGAGCAGGATGGAGCCTCCACCATCTCAGCCCCACCCCTTCCCCGCTCGGACCCCTAGAGGGTAAAATACGTGGTGTTTCTAGTGGCAGTGTTTCTAGGGACAGCTGCAGACCACCCGCCTGCCCTTCCTCACACCATGGGGCTCAGTGGGAACAGAGCCGAACTGCTGGGGCAGGACAGCGCTGGCAACGTCTCAGACTGCTAGCAGAGCCTCAGGAAAGCCCCGGCCTCAGTGCTGCGCGTGGGAACCTGCTCGGGCTAAGCTCCTCCTACCAAATCCTGGCGCTGCCCCAACACAGAACTTTGCGCATGCGTGCTGTCTTTGACCCTTTGTTAGGATAGGCTTTATACACAATAAAATTCACCCAAGTAAAATGTACAATCCAATGGTTTTTAGTATAGTCGCCAAGCTGTCCAACCACCACCATGATCCATACATTCATATAGTCCAGAATATTTCATCAGCCCCCAAAGAATCCCCATACCCATAAGCAGTCACCCCCATTTCTCCCTCCCCACTGTCCCCTGAAAACTACCAGTTTTCTTTCTCTATAAATTTGCCTGTTCTAGACATTTCATATAAATGAAATCATACAATATGTGACCTTTTGTGTCCATCTTCTTTCACCTAGTATAATGTTTTTAAGATTCATCCGTGTTGTAACATACATCTGTACTTCATTACTTCTTTTTAATTGAGGCATAGTTGATTTACAATAATATATTAGTTTCAGGTATGTACTTCATTTCTTTTTATGGCTAAATAATATTCCATTGCATGTATATACTTCCCACATTTTGTTTATCCATTCATCCATCTGTGGACATTTGGCTTGTTTCCACCTTTTGGCTCTTATGAATAATTCACTGCTATGAATATGCAGGTACAATATTTTGCATGGACCTGTTTTCATTTCTATTGGATATGCACCTATGATTGGAATTGTTGGGTCATATGGTAACTCTGTTAACATTTAGAAAAACTCCCAGAATGTTTCCCAAAGTGGCTGCACCATTTTACATCCTCACCAGCAATTCATCAGAGTTCCAACGTCTCCAAATCCTCACCAACCCTTGTTACCATCCATCCTTTTTATTCTACCCAGCCATAAGGTATTCCTTTCAGGAGGGAAGTATATACAATATCTTTTTTGACTTATGGAATTGTTTAGCCATTGAGTTACATTCTTAAATTCAACACTATCACAATAAACAGGCATTGAGCACTTGGATGTTCTAGACACAGTAGCAGGTGCTAAAGGGGAGAGAGGATTAAGACACAGCCGAGATCGGCAAGAGGTGACAGCTTGAGCAGGAGGTCAAGAACTTAAACAATCACCTCTGATGTTTCTTCATTCAAATTGCGGGCCAGGACACAGATGTGGTCCCTGCCACCACCGGTTAGGAACGAGTAATGGGTTACCGTAACAGATAATACTTCCCCTAATAGCTCATTACAGGCCAGGCTACAGGCCATGAAGGGAGGGGAGTCCATGGTGTGATGGAAGCAATGGCCAGGCTCTGGGCCAGTCAGAACTTCGGCGGGGGGCATCCCTGAGAAGCGCTTATTTGAGCTGACATGATGTAGTGACAAGCACTGTGGGCTGGAAATGTATAAACTGTTGAGAACTTGGCTGACACTGGGCATGTTTCACAGAAATAGTGATGTTCCAGATGGGCTTTGACCAACGCATAGAAGTTTACCAGGTAGAAAAGGAGAAGGGGCTTACTGGAAGGTGGAGCTAGCCCAGACACATCTAGCCAATATAGAGCCCAAATCAGGACACCTTTGAGAGGGGACTACTCATTATTAAGCCGTGACAACAAGCACAAGATGGGATGTCCCTGGGAACTCAGATGTGTGATTCCTCCAAGCCAAAGCACATGACGGCAATGGTGTGTGTGCTCTGGGTGGGGGAGAACTGAGCAGTTAGAGTCCGGGACTGAGGGTGGGGAAGGCGAGTGCAGTAGCTAGCTAGGCCTGCCGGACCAAAGTACAACGAACTGGGTGGCTTAAGCAGCAGAAATGCATCGTCTCAGATCCGGAGGCCAGAAGCCTGAGATCAAGCTGTTGGCAGGGCCATGCTCCCTTTGAAGGTGAAGGGAAGGATGTGGTCCAGGCCTCTCAGCTTCCGGTGGTCCCTTGGCTAGTTTGTGGCAGCATCACTGGGATCTTCACACGGTGTTCTCCCCATGGGCATCTGCCTCTATGTTCAAATGTCCCCTTTTTTATGAGGACACCAGTCACACTGGATGAGAGCCCACTCTAAACACATCTTCATTTGTTATCTCTGTAAAGATCCTATTTCCAAAGGAGATCACATTCACAGGTACTGGGGGTTAAGACTTCAACAGCTTTTGAGGGGGGACACAATTCAGTCCTTAACAGTGAGGCAGAAGATGGTGGCAGCTGTGAAAGAATGCCACGCCAAAGAGTCTAGACTATCCTGAAGGTCACAGGGAATTACCACCAGTTGGTAAGCTGGCGTGTAGCACAATCTGTTGCAAAACAGTCACCCTGGCAGCCTGGCCCTTCAATTTAGTTCAATTAGAGATGGACAATGCTTGTTTGGCTTTTTCCCACCCCACGCCCCCGGTCTCATTTACAAAAATATCTTTTTTTCACATTGCACTTCCCTTTTGGGAATCAAGGAAAGCAAAATATGCATCCTGAAAATAATGGGACCCTTTTAATAGAAAGAGCAGTTCCTCACTCAGACCGTTTTCACCACCTGGCTTGCGGCCAGCAATGGCTCTGTCTGCTGAAGGAAGCCATGTAAGGCTGACTCAGTAAATGCCTGGGGGTAGCATAAAAAGTCGTGGCCTTTTAGGAAGTGAACTTTAGGGGTGGTTGTCAATGCCTTGGTGCGATGTGTGATGTAGCAACCAGTGCTCAAAAATTTCATTTGCATGAGACTCCTGACTCCCAACCAGAATTTTCACGTGGCTCCTGCGTTCCCCAGAAGTAGCCAGGGGACTACCCAGAGGGTGGGCAGGGCAGACCGGACGGGCTCGGCTTGGACTGCTTTTAACTTGTCAGATTTGTTTAAAAAGTGCCTTGGGCTCTTCCATTAAAAGCTAGGAAACTAGGACTTTGTGCCCATGACCAGCTTCTCTCAGCCGAAGGGCAAGTCCTTAAATGGACTGGCCATTAAATGGATTTCATTACATGTATTCAACTGGCAAATATTTATTGAACACCTACTGTGTACCTGGTACTGTTCTGGGGATGGACGCACACCAGTGATCAGAGTGTCTTTCGTTAGTCACACCTTTAGAGGGGACTTGGGTGATAATGGCAGCCACTTTGAAGCATGTTTTCATCAATTAACAATAATTTCATAAATAATATCTAATACAGATCAATTCTGAAATGCTCACTTTGGCATAGATTAAAGTTAGGGGTGTCTAGTGGGTTAAAAAGTATCCACCCACTCCAAATTTATGTCTACCCAGAACCTCAAAATGGGACCTTATTTGGAAATAGGGTCTTTGCAGATGTAATTAGTTAAGGATCTCAAGATACAATTATCCTGGATTTGTGTGGGCCCTACATCCAAGGACCAGCGTTCTCAGACGAAGAGGAGAGGACACGGATGCAGAAAAGAAGGCCTTGTGTAGATGGAGGCAGAGACTGCAGTGAAACGGCCACAAGCCGAGAACAGCTGAGGCTACCAGAAGCTGGAAGAGACAGTGAGGATCACCATCTGGAACCTTCAGAGACAGCATGACCCTGCTGTCACCTTGATTTTGGACTTCTAGCCTCTAGAACTGAGACAATAAACGCCTGTTATTTCGAGCCACCCACTTTGTGGTACTTTGTTCCAGCAGTTCTAGAAAGGCCTGACAAGGCTCCTCTCAAAACAGGGGGGCCAGACCACAGCGGTTTCCACACCCCCCATGACACTGTAGCACCAGCCCAGCTGGAGGAGAGAAACGGGCTGCTTCTCGCTTCCTGGGTTCTCCTCACCTGATCACTCAGTGCGTGTGTGCCGGGGGACCTTGAGCTCCAGAAGGCCACTGGGAGAAGTCTAGATGATGAGGGGTCAGTCTGGATCATTTCCGCTCCCCCTACCTCCTTTCAGAAGGCAAACAGGTCTTGCACACGGCGATTTCAGCAGCAGCTCTGGCCCCTCTGCACACTTCAGCCTAGCCAACCCAGGCTGGCCAGCGCGACCTTGGTGGATAAACATTAACCCAAGCAGCCCCACTCCCCTCGTCCCCCACTGAGCCATCCGTTCTGCAACCTCGATCTCAGGGCATCCAATAGGCCAACAGGAAGTAGGGGGCAGTCAAGCCCTCGCCAGATGGGTCTGGGGTGTTCTAACTAGGGGAGCTGTTGGTGGGAAACACTCTTTGAGAAGTCCATCTCAGTGAAATGTGAAGAGGGAAGAGTGGTAAATGTGTGATCGAAATGCCCCTAGCCTAACGCCCACACCTTTCTGTCTGAGGGCCACTAGTTCGCTCTGATTCTGACAAGAGTGCCCATTTCTTGAGCCCTGAACTTATCTTCCTTAAATCCTCCTAACTGCCCTGCAAAGTCAGGATGATTGTTGGAACATGTTAGAGATGAGAAAACAGAAGTTCAGAGCAGTTCGGGAACCATCCTAAGGTCACCCGGCTCTTAAGTGGCACACAAAGCGATCTGAAGCCAGGCCGATCCCCTCCACAGTTCACGTGTGCAGCCCGCCCCGATGTGGCCTCACCGGCAGATGTGCTTTGGAGAGGGCGAGGGTCACCAGCCCCATCACCCCAACCTGCACTGAGTGACTGCCTCATCTGTTTGTTCCTGGCTGTTGAGAACATTCACCCCTAAGACCGACGGGCTATTTCCCAAGGCCTCCAAGTCCTATAGTAAATTAATGGGAGTGAAAAAGGCCTTGCTTCAACCATCTTCAGGGGGTGCGTGTTTCGGGAACGCTCTATAACTTTAAAATAATGTACCACTCTAAAATGCTTCTAGCCTATGAAAAAGCAAACAAAAGCATTGCTACTTTGCCATTTCTTCCCGTTCGAGGTAGCTAGCATACTTATTCCAGGCCAAATTAAGTTCTGGTTTTACGTGGGCCATGTACACTTTGTGTGTCCTGGGCCCCGTGTAACCTGTGTCCAGAGAACATCGGTGCCCCCTGACTGGCCCCGATACTCCCCTTTTCTCCAATTCTAGTAATTCTCAGGGTTTAGAGCGTTGCTGGGCCAGGTATGTGGCAGTCATAGCTCTCTCTGGTCTATCAGATGTCAGACTCTCAGTCAAGCAGCCCCAGTATGGGAAAAGCGCAGGCAGCTGTCTCTGCGAAGCAGAGTCCCAGTTTGCACTGAAATCGGCAAGAGGACAGCTTGGAGGACTTTTAAAGCAGGACAGGTTCTCCGCGGGCAGTCTGGGAGAAAAGGGACCAGAAGACACGGGGACCAAGAGTAGGATGTAAGGGCAAGGGTTTAGGGTGTCAAGAAGGACAGCCTCTGACAGTCTCTGCAGGCACTGTGTCAGGTCCTGGGGGCCCCAAGTTGCTGTCAAGATGAAGCAGGTCACATTTCCCTTCCCTACTCGACCACAAGCCCTGCCACAGTCTCTCTGCCACAGTCTTCTCAGGGCACAGAGCCTGGCGTGGAGGTCTGGAGCATCTTTTAGAAATCATCTTCAGGAAGTCTCAGCCTTCAGGCCTTTATTCCTTGGGTGGGACTCATCCTACTTCCTCTAGTCCTCCCCTCCCCTGCTGGAGTGGCCCTTCTTTTATCATGTAGGGTCCAGGGAACATCAGTCAGGAACCACCTCTGCTCTTTCCAGACAAGGTCCCTTTGGGCCATTCCCACACCTCAACCCCCCCCCCCCAAAGTTCCCAGATTTTGAAAATAAAAATACATTACATTTGAAGTTCATGTAAACAAGGATTATTTTTAGTACAAGTACAGCCCATGCAAAATTTGGGATATACTTATACCAAAAGTGATTCCCTCCCCCCACCCCAGTTTGTTTGTTTGCTTATCTGTAATTCAAAGGTACCTGGGCGTCCTGTATTTAACCCGACACCTCCCGCCTCAAAGCTAAGTGATTCACACCCCTCACTGGTGTTTGCACAGAGCGGCAAGTCCGGCTTCCAGCCTGCTCTGGAGAATGAATGACTGTGCTGTCAGTAAACGGGTTGGAGCTTTCCCAGCCTTCTCAGTAAATGGCGCTGCTCTCGCTCTCTGCAGAGGGCCCAGGCCTGCTCATACGGCGTCTTCTGTGCCTGCCGAGTCATGCCTCCGGCACAGCACTTACTGACTTCCAGTATAATTAGGGGTTTCCTCATCTTACTCTCCACTGGGCTTTGAGAGCTTCCTGAGGGCTGGGGCTCATTAACCTTGACTCTTGGCCTCATTCTCTCCACTCACCCCACCATAAGGTGCCCAGCAGAATTCGGGACCCAGGTGGGGAGAGCTCAAAGGAAGACCTGCCTAGAGACTCTGATGGCATCTAACTACAAAGGGCTGACTTGTGAAAGGAAAGCCCTGGTGTGCTTTATGTACTAGAATGGCAGGACCCTAAGGGCAGGAATCGTATGTGTTTCCATCCCTACTCCATCTCCGCCCCACCCCCAGGCACCCAGCAGGTGACCAAACTCAGTAAACACACGTGTCTTGAATCGTGTCTCCTACCCACTTCCAATAACATTTCAGAGCTGTCTGGTCCCCCACTCCCATGCAGGACCTGAGTTGAGGTGACAGTCACCTCCTGTAAGGGAGTGAGTGGCAGACAAGTCCAGGGCCGGGAGGACAGCGGGAGGGAGGCTGAGGGAAGACGGAGGGGCGCACGGAGGAGGGACGAACAGCGAGCCGTTGAGCGGAGGGAGGTCAGGGCCTGAGGTACAGGAAAGGGTCGGCTGCGCGCGGAGGCTTTGCAGGAACCCGGGTCGGCCGCCGCGCTGCGGCCGGCTGGGCGGGGCGGCCGAACACGTGACCCGGTCCGCCAATAGGGAGGCTACGAGGCCCGCGGTCAAGGGCGCGGAGAGCCTCGCGCGCCGCGGGGGACTGCCCGTGGCCGGAGGAAGGGCTGTGGGGGCGGCGCGGCCCAGCACCAGGCCTGGGACGGCCAGCGCTTTCCGGGGCGCTGCGTAGGCGGGTGGGAGCGGGCACGGAATGGACTGCCAGGAGCCCGGCCGGCTCCGCAGGGAACAGGACACCACCTGCGCGGCCCGAGGGGAAGGAGGCCTGCCCAGAAGCACTGCCCTGCCTGCCCTCCCCCTGGGCAGCCACCCGCTACTGTGCCAGGGGACAGCTTCCAAGGCCCCTCCTACGTGTCCCACATACCTGGAGCCTGAAAGAGTGGCAGAGAGAGACCTAGACCCTAGGGGATGGTTAGTGAGGGAACCCCACTATCGCACACTACCGGCAAGACGGGGCTGGATCACTCACCCCACGCCTCACACCTCACACCTAGTAGGTGCTTCCCAAGTGTTTATTGCTGAAGACACAAGTGAATGTGTGAATGAATGAATGAATGAATGAGGCCTGGTGATTGTTGCTGAGGCTGAGGACTGGCTTCTTGGGGAATGCCTCCTGATCACTGATCATCGTGGGTGTCTCCATCTGAGGGGCTGTGACCGTTCTCCAGCGCAGTGTGGCTTTTAACACAGGGCCGTGGGAGAGGAAGCTGCTATTCTCCTGTTACCAAAAGGGGTGACCTCAAGCCACATATCCACAGTGCCCCCTTTGGGGGCACATCGTAAGTCTGAACAATGTGATAAATACAAACCTTCTTGTCCCAGTGTCCACTCCTTCCAGCACTGCTGTCCTCAGGCAGGGACCCTCATTGGGTCCCTCCCTCCACACCTCCACACCTTAGGGGCCCTCCAGTTCCACAAAGCCTGCTGCTAGAGCTTCCTTCTTCCGCCAGAGGCAAGGACCCCTTCCCTGCAGGACTTCCTGTACTTTGTATTGTAGTTCCACCCTCTGAGCATGTCCTGTCTCCTGGAGTCTGAGAAATCTGGGTTGAAATCCTGGCATCCCCACTTTCTAACTTCTGTCTTTGAGCCTCTTTATCTGCATTTGTAAAACAGAGTGGTCGTAAGAGCACTAGGATTATTGTGAGGCCTGAATGCAATTGACTCCTATAAAATGTCCAGCACAGACATGGACCTCGGGAAATGGCAGTCTTCAGGTTCCTGGAGGGCAGGGGCTGTATCTTCTTTGCTCACCACCCCATCCAGCTCTGAAGACTTGCAGACAGCTTGGTGTGAATCCGAAAAGTCACTCCCGGAAAAGGTGCTGAGTGAACATGGCCTTGCCTGGCCAGGAGTGGTTCCCAAACTGGGCAGGGCTGAACTTTGCAGGCTGCTGCTGGGGCTAGGAGAGGGAGGGAAGCTGACCAGTCTCAGGTAGGAGTTCCAAAAGTACCCACCACCAAGACCAACTGCTTGTAGAGCTAGGTGCGGAGAACTCCCCTCCTGGGAGCTGAACCCACCAACAGGAACCAGGGTGATTGGCGGTCTCTCTAGGTCAGTGCTGCCCACAAAATGGCTGATTCCAGAGGGCTGGGCAGCCAGGGGTTGGGGCTCAGGCAGGCTTGAAACCCCACTGCAATTTGCCTAGTGACCCAGATTTGTGGCCAGGCGCCAGTCTTACTCCCAGCCGGTTCGGCTGGAGCCAGAGTTTCCAGTTTTAGCACATAAAAATACAAGATACCCAGTTAAATTGAAATGTCGGATAAACAACGGATTGTTCTGTAGTATAAGTATGTTTCCTGCAATCTTTGGGACATACTTACACTTGGAAATGATTTGTTCTTCATCTGCAAATCTCATGGAACTGGACTCCTTGCATTTTCCCTGGCAAACCTGGCTGGAGCTGGTCCAGCAGCCGGCGATTGGAAGGGACTCAACCTTGGGGGTTGGAGTGGGAGAGAACTGCTCCCACCGAAGGCACTTTGAATTGATGTCAGAACAATGGCATGGGTTGTTCTGTTTTTCTTTGCATGGAAAAAGAGCATTCCATGTCACTCAAAAGAAAACAGAGCAGTGAATTTCAGCTCTTGGCCTTGCTCGACTGATGTTGACCTGGAACATGCCTAGATTCTGAAAGGGATATTGACTGTTAGACAAGTGGCTCTTTCATGTTTCTCTGCAACATGCCTTCTAACGGTTGGTGCCCACTACGCTGTGTCCCATGGAGAATATGACTTGGGCTAGGATGTGCAGTGGCCATTTGCCTCTCCAGATGTCCCTGTTCTGCTGGGCTCTTTAGATGCTCCAAGTACGAAGGCCGTTGAGTCAAGTGGCCCAAGAGGCAGACTGAGGAACAGATATTATAACCTAAGGAAGGGTTGTTCAATTTCCTGAGCACCTCTGAAGACTTGAGCCCTTTAAGTCTCACAACCTCTGATTTTCACAACTCCAAGAGTGCATGCTATTATTCCCATTTTACAGATGGGGAAACTGAGGCCCAGAAGGGAAAAGCCTCGTGTGGGGTCATACTGCAAGCAAGTGGTGAGGCTGTGATTCAGACTCTGTTTTCTCTGAATCCAGTGTCTAAACTCTTCCCCAGCCATCACCCTGCCCTGTGATCTCTGCCCAGTCCCCACTCCAGACCTGAGTTTCCCTCATTTGTTTAATGGGGGTTCAATAAAGTGATCCCTGAGGTCTCTGCAATGATCCTTGTTTCACTCGCCGTTTTCAGGCATTTGCTTGTTGTAGGATCAAGACTTCTGAGGATATTGTTCTTTGCCTCAGAGCAAAAAGACTGAACAACATTGGTATTGCAAAACTTGGCCAGAAACTCCCTGTCCCCCAGAGCCTGGGCCTCGTGGCTGTATAAACACAACGAAGGTCAAGGGCTCACAGTACTGTGTATGCAGACTGCAGGCCACTGTGTAGACCCCTTGGTCTCCAGGCCTGGGTTGGAATGGGTGGTAGGATTAGCTACGTGCGTAACCTGCTTATTGGTGGTGAAGCATGGACTTGGCCTCTTCATCTGCACTCCACGCTCCCCTTGACCTCATGAAACACAGGAAAGAGCAAGTCTGAAAAGACTCACTCTGCCCTCCCCTCCCAGACCTGCTCTGACCCAGCATGTGGCCAGGAGACTCCTCACAGATGCTGCCAACACCTGCCCATTAGCAACTCTGCAGTCGATGGGGCGCTGGCTGGGGCTGGGGTCGGGGACCAGGAGGTGATGCTCTTTCTCAGTGGGGGCTGTGGTCTCAGGAGTTCATAGCCTCCCCCTCCTTCTTGCCTTGGCTAACTCTTGCCCCACTCTTCAAGGCCCAGCTCAAGAATCGTCTCCTTCCCTGCCCTCACCTGTCGCCCAGAGTCTGTGCCCTCCTGTGTGTCCCCATGATACTCTGTGCCTGTCGGCCAGCTCGGAGTGCTGATTTCCCTGTCACTCGGGATATGTCTTCCCCTCTGGGGATGATGGAATCCAAGTCTTTTTCATCTTGTTAACCTGGAGTGGTCTTCTCCCAGCTCTTAGCATGACAGGCTCATCACTTTTAAGAAGTCTTAGCTTAAATGTCATATCCTCAGAGAGGCCATTATCAATGTCTCTGGCTAACACCCACCCCACCACACCCTAATTGTTCTCTTTCAATGTCCACATAGCACTCATCACTGCTGAAATCAAGTCAGGTATTTGTTTTTCATTGTGGTGAAATTCACATGACCATCTTAACCTGGATGGTTCAGTGGCATTTAGTATATTCACCATCGTATCCAAGCATCACCTCACTCTAGTTCCCAAATATTCGCATCACCCCCAAAAGAAACCCCACACCCATTAGCAGTCCCTCCACATTCCCCCTCCCCCAGCCCCTGGCAACCGCTGTCTGCTGTCTCTCTGTGAATTTGCCTGTTCTGGATATTACACATACGTGGCATCATACTATGTGTGGTCTTATGTGTCAGGTTTCTTTCACTTAGTATGTTTTCAAGGTTTATCCCTGTTGCAGTGTGAATCAGTACTTCATTCCTTTTCATGGCTGAATTCTATTCCATCGGAGGTATATAGCACATTTTGCTTTTCCAGGCACCAGCACATGGACTTTTGGGTTGTTTTCACCTCTTGGCTATTGTGAAGAATGCTGCTCTGAACCTTGGTGCACAAGGTTTTGTGTGAACATCTGTTTTCAATCATTTTAGGTCTGTAGCTAGGAGTGGAATTGTGGGGTCAAAAGATGACTCAATGTTTAACTTTTTGAACAACTGCCAAACTGCTTTCCAAAGCAGCTGCCCCCTTTCACATTCCCCCCACCCCCCGAAAATGCACTAGGGCTGCAATTTCTCCACATCCTTGCTCACAATCGTTATTATTTGTCGTTTTGATTACAGACATCCTGGTGGGTGTGAAGTTCTATCTCACTGCAGTCTTCTAAAATTTCTTCTTGTCCTTCCCTCCCAAATGTGGGCTTCCTGAGGCCAGGGGGTCTCGTCTGGCCTGTCCTTTGCTATATTCCTGGCACATGGAAGGTTCTCAAGGTTGGCACGTGGCCGTCAAGTCAGTGCATGAGTAAAATTGTTCTCATGGCCTCCTGAGCTCACAGCCCAAGGCCTGGCACAGAGGGAGCCAGTAGTGGCTGTGTGTTGCGTATCCTGACCCAGTGGCCCTGGGATGTGGCCTGTCCCCCAGGGGAAGAGGCTCTCCAGGACCATCCAAAGGAAAAGACCCAAGCCATGTGAGTTGGGGCACAGAACAGTGGTTCTGCTTCTGTGGGCCCTGGAGTAACAAAACAGGAACCAGAGCAGGGGCTCAGCCCATGACAAGGATCCCTGTTCCAAGTAGGGGTTTGCAAGGAGGTGAGCAATACCAGCCCACAGGCTGACGGCTCCTTGGGAGTCCTTTGGACCTCTTCCTGTAGCAGCCCCCTGGGGAGGTCCTTCCAGCCTAGCCTCCCCATCTCATGCTTCCCCTTTGGGAGTTGGAGACCAGGTTCTGGGCTAACAGCCTAGGGGACTGAACCTCTTTAGATGCCGCTCCTGGTAATTGTCTCTCCATTGGAACCACAGGGATGGGGGGGGGGCTCCTCCTACTGCCTGGTGGGAGAGGGAGATGCTTGACTGAAGCTGGTGATGCTGGGCTTCTAGTCTGCCTGGCTGGACTCTCCCCCTACTCCAGGATGGAGGGCATGATGGAGGCTGCATCGCTCGGGCCTCACATGACCCAGAGATGAGAGGGCTCTGCTCCATGAGGACAGCGACCGACACTGGCATTCTTTGGGCTTTTCCAAAGGCAGGGAAACACATGTGGTTTCTCCACAAGTTACGCACATAGAGGGACCATTGGACTCGGAAATTCCACTCCTAGGTCTGTACCCAAAAGAACTGAAGACAGATGTTCGAGCAAAACCTTGTGAACGAATGTTCATAGCACCGTTATTCACAGTAGCCACAAGGCAGAAACAACCCAAATGTCCATCAATGTATGAATGTATAAAATGGGGTACTGCCATGCAATGGATTATGATTCAACTATTAAAAAAATGAAGCATCAAATCAGCATGTTGTACACCTGAAATGAATATAATGTTATATGTTGATTATAGATTTTACAGAAGGAATAAAGTATTGATCCATGCTACAACGTGGGTGAACCGTGAACGTATTATGCTAAGAGAAAGAAATCAGATATAGGAGGCCAAGGATTGTATGATTCCATTTAAATGAAATGTCCAGAATAGGCAAATACAGAGAGACAGAAAGTAGATTAGTGGCTGCCAAGGGCTAGGGATGTGATGGGGACTAACAGCTTAGTGGGCACAGGGTTTCCTTTGGGGTGATGGAAATGTTTTGAAAATAGGTGGGGGGGCAGGTATAGCTCAGTGGTAGAGCACGTGCTTAGCATGCACGAGGTCCCAGTTTCAATCCCCAGTACCGCCATTAAAAATAAATAAATAAAATTATATGTTTTTTAAAAAAAGAAAATAGGTAGAAATGTTGGTTGCACAACATTGCGAATGCCACTGGATCGTTCACTTTAAGTGGTTAATGTTATGTTCTATGAATTTCACCTCTTTTTTTTTAAAAGCACTCTTCTCTACCTAATGCCCCTTTAGCCTCAGGATTGCAGGTTTTCATCAGGGCTCAGTTCCAGGCAAAGGCAAGAAAATGGTAGGCAGCTGCATGCCAGGAATCATTGGACTTTGGCTTAAGAGCCCACTCGGGCCCATGGAGCCTCCCTGACAATGGCTTCCTGACCTCTGTCCATCGTCTCAACTTGCAATGTCATTAACGCCCACTTTGAAGAATTTCAACAATAAGGAAAGTTATTAACTCATAACAGGAAGTTCAAAGATAGGGAAGGCCCCACAATTGGGTCAAGCACTCAGATTTTTCTGCCCCTCTTTGCCGTCAGCCATGGCATGCCTCCAGGGGTCGGCTCCCCCTGTGTCCCTAATAAGGCAGCAGACAGCAATTCCACGGACGCAAAGAGCCAGTAAAGGTTTTGATGGGCCTGCTGAGTTCACAGGCTCTCCCCTGGGTCAGTGACTATCACGGAAGGAAATGCCACGTGCCTTTTGGCTTAAACCTAGGTTCCTGCTCTTCCCCCTGAACTTCGAAACTGCAAGTGTGGCCAGGCCCCACGGCCAGTCCTGGCCCCCTCCCCCCATGCCTCCTTATCACAGCACTGCTGCCCCTGTGTGCTTATGGAGGGTTTTTTCTTTTTTAACTGTCAGCTCTGGGAAGATGGAGGCAGGGGGATGCTGTCTTGGATGCACTGTGGCCCCAGGGACTGTCCCAGAAGAGGTGCTTTGCATTATTTGTTAAGTGAAGGAGAGACTGTGTGAGTGGGTGGCTGGGTAGAATGCCTGAGTGGCGTGGGCACGGGACAGGGATAGGATGGAGCGGGGGTGAGGGCAGGCCATTGCTCTGGGCAGGTCCTGGTGTGCAGAGGCCGGAGTTGAAGCGGGGTGTGCCGATGTGTGAGCACTTGGAGCAGCTTAAAGTCCCCAGCACTCTCCTCCCATCTGGAAGCCCTGAGCCGTAGCCATGGGGAGCCCTGGTTGGCTCCTTTAAGCAGCTGGGCCCGCACCAGGTCTGACCCATCCTCCCTCCCTCCTACTGGCCTTTCCTGGCCACTTACCTCACCCCTCCTTCGCCTGCCTGTCCTCGTCTCACCCTCTGGATTTGACACCCACTGGTGTCCTCTGTCTGGTTATTAATAATACTCAAGGCTCATGCTAACACTGCCTGTTCCCGGAGCACACTTTCTCCGCACCAGGCCCTGCGCTAGGGGCTGCACCAGCCGCTAGATCTCCTCCTAGACACGTAGTGACATGGGACTCATCACCCTGATTCCCAGAGGGCACTGGGTTGGGGGTGCAGGCAGGGGGATACTGCCTGAGGGGTTTTGATTCTGTTGCTGAGCTAGGAGGGTACAAAGCTCAGTTGAGGCCAAAGTCAGGGTGCAGTGCAGTGCAGAAGCTGCAGAGCACTCTTTCAAGGGAAACCTCAGGCGAGTCCCTGTAGAAAGATGGATGACAACAGTGCTGCTGCAGCTGGGACTTGGGGACAGGATCCCTGCCTTCTCAGCTCCCCATCTCCTGCTCTGTGGACCCAGAGGCTCAGCCTTTGCTCAAATCTCATCTCTGCCACTCAGTACCTTGGTGCCCTAGCAGGTGGCCTTAGCTCTCTAAGTCTCCAGTGTACCACCTGTAACGGAGTAGGGCTGGGTGGAGAGCAGTGAGAGTCTTACCCTCAAAGGATTCTATTCACCCCACCTTCATGACCATAATTCTAATTACTTCCCACAGGCCCCTCTTCCTAATACCATCGCCCTGGAGGGAAGGGCTCTGACATACGAATTTTGGGAGGACACAAATATTCAGTCCATAGCAGCCCCCTTCCCCTGCCATGGCCATGGGCATGGGGAGTTAGGGGGACGCCCCTCCAATGAAGCAGCCACCCCCTCCCTTTTCCCCATGGATCCCTGAACCCAGGCCAGTGGGGCCCTGCTGTGGCAAGCTGGGATGCCAGCTGGGCACGCAAGCTGCTGATGGGCTGAAAGGTGCTAATCCTCGGAGGCCAGGCCCACCAGCCTGGGGAGCATAGCACACATGTGGAGGTGCTTGGAGATCCTTAGCTGAACAGGGTGGTCAGTTCTCCTATTATTCAGAGGTCAGCACCCTGGCAGGATCACACGCTATTGGCTTCACCTGGAACACTCTTTGCTCCTCAGACCATTAGGGATCTTTTGTGCCTCATCAGATACATCACTTCCTCCAGGAGTGATCCCTCCCCCTGCACCTCTGCCCCTGGCCAGGCCTGGCCTCCTCTCTGGTGTTTTCCCTGAACTTGCCTTGGCCAAGACACCTACCAACCTACCATCCTACACTATCACGTCTTTCTTCCTCCATGACCCTGTGATGACTTCCCGTTGTCACTTAGACCCCCAGCTCCTGGCCAAGGATCTGGCATACAGTAAATGGTCCAGAGGTGAAGGAGTGAGCATTTTGCCGTTGAGAATATCTTCAAGGGCAGGAAAGATGAGCCATACAGATCCCACGAAATGCCTCTGATCGCAGAGGAACAGCCCTGGCATCTCAAGTGGTGGGAGGCAGGGCTCAGGGCCAGGCCCAGGGGGATGTAGGGGGTCTGGGCTGCTGCCTGGCTGAGCTATGCAGGGCCTTGAGCCCTCACAGGGGCAGGGAGCATGGACAGCCTGCCAGGGATGTTGTGGGGCCACCTGGAGGAACAGGAGCCAGTGCTGGGAGGGGGAGTGAGCAAGACGAGGAGGGCTGGGGCGAGCCGTGATCCCCTTGGCTTGCACCCTGAGGGTGGTGTGCAAGGTGGCACGTCACGCTCCGGAGGGGAAGGGGGAAGTGGGGCGCCCTGGTTAGTGCCGATCAGCAGCCTTGTGCAACGCCAGGTTGCTCCAGCTGGGATCCCTACAGCATATGACTCATCTTCCTGGAGGGTAAATTTTACTACAAAATGGGGGAGGGAATAGTTACTTTTGTAAGTAATGTAAAGATTCATTTTTTGTACTTAAATAGACATGGATGTAGTATGACTTTGAATGCAAACTCCCTATCAACTTTTGAGCTCTAACATAAGGTAACAAAATGGCAACTTTGGGCTAGGCCCCCCAGACCACCCTCTGGGACTGCATCTCATCCCGCTCAGTTGTTAGAGACCCAGCTGAAACACACCAGGGGTGCCGGCGTGTTGCCGGGCGGGGGCCTCTGGCATCAGATGGGCTTGAATTTCCATCCCACTTCCCTCCATAGCTTGGCCTCCCGATTGATGAGATCACTGGGACCTTGAGCTAGCAATTTTTTTTAACTTTTATTTTTCTTATTCATTTTTTCCTACATATATATATTTTTTCTTTTTAAATCGCAGTATTTTATCCTCGAGGCTTTTTGGGGGAGAAGGGAGGTAATTAGGTTTGTTTATTTATTTATTTATTATCAGTATTTTTTAATGGAGGTACTAGGGATTGAACCCAGGATCTGGTGCGTGCTAAGCACACACTCTACCACTGAGCTACACCCTCCCCCTGAGCAGGCAATTCTAATACTTGGGAATGATGACACCTACCTGCGAGACTGGTCCAGGACTAGAGACTAAGGAAGGCCAGCTGACCCTGCACTGACCCTGCCTGGGGCCATGAACCCAACAAACTCCCCGCTTGGGCATCCCCGCTGCAGGTGCCTGCTGTTCTGGTTGGCTGGTCTTGCCTTGGCTTCTTCTCCTGTGGCCTGGCTGGGGGCGGAGCATGGAGCATGTTCTTGAACGTATGAGCTTATGCACTGGGCTGAGCATTTACCTCCATGGTGTCCCGCCATCTTCCTCCCAGCTACCGGAGAAGTTCGGGAGCCTCTGGGGCTTTGGGGAGGAGAGGAGACAGGGACTTGACGGCCAAGGAAGGCTCTAGTTTGGACACTGAGGGCTGATTTGCTGCTTCCACCCTTCGAGAAGTGCCCTCCCTGCCTCCTCCAAAGCCACTTCAGCTTCTGGGTCAGCCTTCCCTGGTCTGGCTACTACATGACACTGAGAGGCAGACTGACTCAGCCTGACTGCACATTCTGCTCACTTGGCCACACGGACTCCCAGGCCTCTGGATGGGGAGGTTGGTTCACGGGCCCAGGCAGGGCTCTGTCAGGCCTTGCTGACCTTCCCTGGTCTCTCATCCTCATGCCAGCCTTTGAGGCAGGTGGCATCATCCCCAAGTATTAACATCACCTGAGCAAGGTTCCCATGATCTTCTCAGGAGTGAAGTCAAGCTATGGAGAGAGGCTGTATTAGTTTTCTGGGGCTACCATAACCGAGTGCCACAAACTATGAACAAGAGAAATGTATTGTCTTCCAGTGTCCAGGCCGGAAGTCTGAGATTCAGATGTGGGCAGGGTGACTTCCTTCTGAGGGCTGAGAGGAAGAATCTGTTCCTGGTCCCTCTCCTAGAATCTGGTATTTTGCTGGCTATCTTTGATGTTCCTTGGCTTATAGGATCATCCCCCCAGTCTCTGCCCTCATCTTCACGTGGCTGTCTTCTCCCTGTGTGCTTGTCTGTGTCCAAATTCCCCCTTCTTTTAAGTACCTCAGCTGTATTGGATAAGGGGCCCACCCTACTCCACTAGGACCTCATCTTAACTTATCCAGTTATATCTACAGTGACCCTATTTCCAAAGAAGGTCACATTCTGAGGTCCGTGGGGGTTAGGACTTCGACTTCTGGATTTTTTTTTTTTGGAAGGGGAACATAAATGAGATGGAAAGTCAAGTTCATCTGATGCCAAAGGCCTATTTTATCCCAATATGCTGATGCTTCTCAAATTTTGCCACTGAGTCTCCCTAACAGCCAATGAGAAGGAGATGCGCTAACTGGACATCCACTGGAGGACTTGGAGTGGCCAACCCCAGTACCACCCTCCCAGGGTGCTTTGGCTCACGGCCACCTACTGCTGCTTCGCATGTCTTGGTCTCCTATTTCCCACCCCACCCCCACCCCAGGCCAAGTCCAGGGTAACTTTAAGCTCCCCAATTTGTTCTAGAGTCCTAATTTTGGTATTCAAACCTTTTTTTTTTTTTTCCAGAAGAGGGGCCTGGGAGCCCCCATGCAGAGAGGATTCTGGTTGGTCTACTCCCCAGAGCCCCAGAGCATCCTTAGCATTACCCAGGTTAGGTTTCTACAGGCACCCTTCCTGCATTTCATTGTCCCACCCGTCTCTGGCTTTCCCTAGACTGGGACAGAGGTCATTCTGGCCCAGGCTTTTGGGTTTGTAGGAAGCTTCCAGATTGCATCTCGAAGAGCAATTGCTGGGAGGAGGGGGCATGTGAAGCCCTTCCCTGGAAACGTGCCTCCTTGTCTGCGCGATCTGTGTCAGTCAGAGCCGAAGGTTTCTATTATTGCCTTTTCTGCATGCTAACCGCGGGTTTATTTTAGACTCCTCTCGGGAAAGCATGCTCCGATTTAATTCCTTTCAGCCACACAGTTATGCTGCTCTCCCTTATTTATATTGAACAGTTTGAGCACTGAAGCGCCTTGATTAGAATAATCAATTCTGTATCAAGAAACAGCCTCCCCGGGAACGCAGAATCCAGCCAAGTGCCCAGATGCTGAGCAAACAGTCCTCTTTCCAGCCACATCCCCCAGACCTCAGGAGAGCCGTGCATGGTGGGCTCCCCAACCCCCAGGTCCTGCCACTGTGCAAAATGAAATCCATTTTGATTGGATCCTTCTCAAAGGATTTACGAAGGGAGGTTGCCCCTCCTGCCTGGCAGCTTCAGGCTTTAAGTTTGTCAGCATTTTCCGTGATCCCTTTGGTGGTAGGGGCATTTAAGGACACTCAAGAGTGTGTGATAAAAGATGCTAATAGCTAACACTCCTCGAGCACTGGGCCAGCTGCTTTCCCTGTACTTGATCCTTGCAACCACTCTCCAGGGCAGGTCTCATTAGGAAGCCCGTTTTCCTGATGAGTAGACTGGGGCTTCGTCTCTAGGTGAGAAGACTGATGCCCAGGGAGGGAAAGGAACCTGCCCAAGTTCATAGAGCAAGTGTGATTTCACAAATCATCATGATGGTGGGGGTGGGGGATGAGTTAAAAGGCATTGGTAGCTTGTTTAGTGAGAGACTCTAGCCCCTTGGTGAGGTCCATCCTGCCCATGGATGGGTTCATCTGGCCTGTGGCAGTGAGGGAGGCCCTCATTGCTGCCAGAGATGGTGGGCAGTGGCAGCAGCAGAGCAGAGGGGAACAGGAAGAATCTGGCCTGCAGAAGAGGTCAGCTGCTGGCCAGTCCTGGTGGGTGGTGACTTCCCACAGGCAGCAGAGAACCTTCCTGCCATGAGCAGATCTTTGTTCTCCCCCAAATCCTCTTGGGTATCATTTGTAACCAGAGCCTGGGTTCCTGATGCCCACAGGAGTTTTTCACCATCCTGGGGGCCTGTCTGAAGGACAACAGACACTGGCCCCTCTCCTCAAACCTCAGAAAGCCTGAACTAGGCACCTGGAGAAGCCTCTTGAAGTCTTCACGCTGGGAGCCATCACAGGGACCACGCAAGACTCACTGAGCATCTCATCTGCAGAACCTCGGCCTCAGGAAGTACTTAACAGATGATTTGCGTTCCCGAACCCCCCCGAATCCTCTCTTCAGCTCCTCTGCCAAGAGGCCATCTCCCGTCTTTTTTCATTATTGTGGAAAAATCCACTTAAGATAGAATTTACAATCTTAACCATTTTGGAGTGGCATTTAGGACACTGACAACATTGTGCAACTGTCAACACTATCTAATTCCAGAATCTTTCCATCACCCCAAAAGAAGACTCCCATACCCATTAAGCACTTATGCCCCATAGTCTCCCTCACCCAGCCCTTAGCAACTGCTGATCTATTTTCTGTTTCTATGGATTTGCCGAGTCCTGATATTTCATCTGAGTTGAGTCATATGATGTACCTTCTTTTGTGCCTGGCCTCTTTTACTTAGCATATAATGTTTTCAAGACTCATCCACGGTGTCCTGTGTATCAGTACTTCATTCGCTTTTATGGCTGAATGATATTCCATTGTATGGATATAGCACATTTTGTTCTTCCACTTATCTATTGATGGACCTTTGGGTTGTTTCCAAATTTTGGCTCCTGTGAATAATGCTGTTCTGAACATTAATGTACAAGTTTTTGTTTAAATACCTATTTTCAATTCTTTTGGGTTGGGTCATGTGGCAATTCTGTGCTTAACTTACTGAGGAGCTGGCAATCTATTTTCCACGGTGGCTGCACCATTGTACACTCCCATCAACAATTTATGAGGGCTCCAATTTCTCCACATCCTCACCAACACTTGTTACTTTCAAATTTTTTTTTGTTAGCCATCCTGTTGGGTGTGAACTGATATCTCCTTGTGGTTTTTTTTTTCAGTTTCTCTCTTTTTCTCCCTCCCTCCCTCCTTCCCTCCCTCCCTCTCTCTCTCTTTCTTTCTTTCTTTCTTTTATTGAAATGTAGTTGATTTTCTCCTTGTGGTTCTGATGTACATTTCCCTGATGGCTAATGATGTTGAGCATCTTTTTCATGTCCTTGTTGGCCATTTGTACCTCCTCTTTGGAGCAACGTCTATTCAGGTCCTTTGTCTACTGGTTAATCGGGTTGTTCATTTTTGCTATTGTTGTTGCTGAGTTCTCCCATCTCTTTTGAGCTCCCTTTTGGGGGCAGAGCAGGGGGGTGCCACTTTCAGGCAGCTCAAATTGTTAGGGACAAACTAGCCTCCATTATTCCTAATTCTGGCTCTTGGGGCCACATAAAGCCTGTATCTTCTGCCCCAGGAGAGCCCCTCATACTCATCTCTAATCATATCCAAGTCTTTTAAATCATTCCTCAAATATCTTGGTTTCTTTGAAAGGGGAAAATCCCAGAAAATTAATCCCACACTTATTCTGGCACGAAAGTCATACCTAATCTTTACACTTGTGCATTTGTTCACTCCTCTAAATATTTACTGTGCACCAAATATGTCCTAGGCACTGTTCTCTGTGCCAAGGAAAAATCAGTGAACAAGACAGCACAAACTCTGACCCCCATGGAGTTCATGTAATAGTGGGAAGGCAAATGATATGCGGGATTTTAAAAAGTCTCAAATGGAGAATGAACATGGTGTAATGTGGTTGAGAATGAGAATAAGTAGATTGGGTTGTCAGGAATGTGTTGAAATGTTGCAGCAAATTGTGTTACAGCTCAGTGTTATAGCTCAGTTGTGACAGCAGCCTGGATCCGGGTGAGAGACCAAGCAGCACTCGGAGGGTTGGAGAACTCAGGTTTATTACGCCAGCGCCAGCAGGCCCAGAGGAGTTAACACTCCAAGCTCTGGACCCTGTCTGTATGTTTACACAGGCTTTTATAGGCTACCAGTCTAGACTTGGCAACAATTTGCAACATCATATGCAAATAAGGTATAACAAAGGTGACTAATTAGGAACAAGCTTTGTAGAAATGGACCAATCAGGAGTGAGAGAAATGGACCAATCAGGAGTTAGCTCTGGGAACCAATAGAATCTTAGGGGTAAGTTCCGCTTTCCTAGAAGTAAGCCATTTCAGAATTTAAAAAGGGAAATAATGCTGCTGGGCCAGGGAACTGAATGATGCTGGCAGGAGGGTAGTGGCCCTGCCTGGGGGTCCTGCCATTTTTTTCATGGAGCTTCCCACCTCACAATGAGGTGCTATTTAAATTGAGATCTGAATGCTGACATGAAGCCAGCGATGCGAGGATATAGAAGAGCATCCAGGTAGAGGGACCTCTAGGTGCGAAAGTCCTATGTGGGAAAGAGCTTGGTGTGTTGAGGCTCACAGTCATCATTTTGAAATGTATAGAAATATCAAATCACGATGTTGTGTACCAGGAACCAACATAGTGTTGTAGGTCAATTATATTTCAAAAACAAAGAAACAAACAAACTCATAGGAAGCGAGATCAGATTTGTGGTGACCAGAGGAGGGGAGCAGGGGGATGAGGAATTGGGGGGAACTGGATGAAGGTGGTCCACAGGTACAAACTCCTAGTTATAAGAAAAATAAATAAGAGGTATGTAATGTACAATATGATAAACACAATGAATACTGCAGTCTGTTATATATGAAAGCTGTTAAGAGAGTAAATCCTAAAAGTTCTCATCACAAGGAAAAATATTTTTTTCCTATTTCTTTAATTTCATATCAATGTGAGATGATAGATGTTCACTGAACTTACTGTGGGAATCACTTCAGGATGGATGTAAATCACATCATTATATGGTCCACTTTAAACTTACATGGTGCTGCATGTCAACTTTAAAACTGGAAGAGGAAACAAGGAAGTCAGCATGGCCAGACACGAGGGACGTGGGGCAGCATGGTAGGCGACGTGAGAGAACTGGGCAGGGACGGGGCCTGTAAACCAGGAAAGAAGTCACTCTGACTGCTGTGGGGAAGGGACTGGTGGGGAGGCCAGGGTGGGAGCAGGGAGACGAGTTTGGAGGCTGTAGTGAGTTGAATGCCCCTCCCCACCCCGCCAAGCAGGTCCATCTGGAACCGGTGAATGTTACCTCATTTGGGAAAAAAATCTTTGCAGATGTAATTAAGTCAAGAATCTCACGATGAAAACCATCCCAGATTACCCAGGTGGGCCTGAATCCAATGACAGTTGTCTTTACAAGTAAAGAAAAGAGAAGTTTACGTGAAGATGGAGGTAAGCAGATACTGGAGTCATGCTGCCACAAATCAAGGAACACCTGAGAGCCACCAGGAGGGGCAAAGAGGATTCTCCTCTAGAATCTTCAGAGGGAACATGGCCCTGCTGACACCTTGATTTTGGACTTCTGGCCTCCAAACTATGGGAGAAGAAATTTCCGCTATTTTTAGCTACTCAATTCGAGGTAATTTCTTATTGTGGCCCCAGGAAGCTTACCCCGCCGCTATTGCAATAGTCCAGGTAGAGGTGGTGTAATAGAAGGGAACAGATCTGACTCCACACTGGATCTGCTCCTTTAGTTTTGACCACTGTGCCCTGCTTTCCAGGCTCAGCCTTGCCAGCTCTGCACCTTTTGGGAAACAATGTTGCCTTTAGCCTGAAATACACAGGAGAGCCTGTTCTTGGGGCGCTGACCTTTCAGGATGTCAGCACTTCTGCACTTATGTGGAGATGGCAAGTTGCAAAATAGAGAATAACCTTTGTTTTGTTGGAGGTTTAAAAGGACACCATGGCCTGACCCACATAGATGGCTGCAAGAACAAGGAATGCCTGCAGCAAGAAGTTTGCAAAAACCAACCATACCCCATCCCCTGTTTTTTTTTGTATAAAAGGAGCCTGCATTCTGACTGGAGTAAGATGGTTCTCCAAGACATTAGTCCACCATCTTGGTCTGCCAGATTTCTGGATAAAGACACTATTCCTTGCCTGAACACCTCGTCTCTCAATTTATTGGCCTGTCGTGCGGCGAGCAGAATGAGTTTGGACTTGGTAACAGTGATGGTGGTTTGGACCAGGGTGGTAGTCATGGAGCGGTGTGGACGGGCTTGGGGTCTGTTTTGAAGGTAAAACTGATAGGACTTGCTGATGGATTGGATGGTGGAATGAGGGGAAGGAGGCGATTCCTAGTTACAAATCTTAAATGGGCACTCCACACTGCCAAGATGCTCTGCTTGAGTAATTGGAAGAATAGCAGTGTGATGCACTGAAATGAAGCAGACTGGGAGAAGCCGATCCAGCAGTGCGTTTGGCCAGGTTAGCTTTGAGGTGCCTGTTAGACATCCAGGTGAGGCTGAGGTGGCAGCCAGACAGGTGAGTGTGAAATTCAGGAGAGGACCCTGATGGCAATGAGGATGCATAGATTTAGGGAGTTGTCAGCAGAGATGATATGGGTTTATTTTTTTGAATTTTTTTTGAATTTTTTTATTGTGGTAAAATCCACATAACAAAATTTACCATTTTAACCACTTCAAAGTGTACAGGTCAGTGGTATTAAATACATTCATAATGTTGTGCAATCATCACCACCATCCATCTCTACAACTCTTTTCATCTTGTAAAACGGAAACCCTATACCCATTCAATGCTGACTCCCCATTCTTCCTTCCGCCCCCAGCCCTAGTGACAAACGTTCTGCTTTCTGTATCTATGAATTTGACTATTTTAGATACCTCATATAAGTGGAAATATTACAGTATTTGTCCTTTGTCACTACTTGGCAATGTGGTGTGGTGGCTAAGAGCACTGGCTCTGAATGTTTGCTTCTTGCATTGGTCCTTCCTCGCTGGAGAGCCTTGACTGAGTCACTTGAGTTACCCAAGGTCACATAGCCAGAAAGTGACTGAGCTATGATTCAAAGCCAGAGCCTCCAGCCTTCCTCCCATGCCATGTGGCCTCTATTTACCAGAGAAAATGTAAAATATCGAGAAATAGTCAGCATGCTTCTGCCGTTAGGATATTGTTTGGGAAGAGGTGACTTTGGGAGCCCTGCAGTTTGCCTCATGTTCCTTTCTGGTTAGTCCAGCCTGGGTGTCAGAGACTAAGGAATGCTCTCTGGGCTGGGATGCCCCTGCCAGATTCCCAGGCTCTGCTTCCCTCCTGTCCCCAAGCCTTGGGCAGCTTGTCCCTGGTACCTCTAAGCCCCTGGCTTGGGGCTTGGAGCCCCGCCCAGCCCAGGTCAGCTCTGTGCATCAAGAGTTTTAAAGAGAGGCGGCCTTTCGTCAGCCTCCGAGGGACCCATCCCTCATTTCCCCAGAACTATGGAGGTGATACTTGGGACTCCCTGATGAACAAAACAAACCAAAACAAAACAGCTCCTAGGATCCTGAAGACACTGGCAGATGGGGCAAGGTTTTCCAGTTCTGCCTCAACAGGCAAACCATTAAAACCACCCAATGCTGGCGTTCACGGAGAAAACACAGCAAGCACTATGATCAGTGTTAAAAGGAGCTTTAGAGGCAAAGATAATTTTAAGCCAAAGACAAACTCTCTTATCAGAATTTGGGGGGGAATCTTCCATTTTAAAAAACATTGGCGATGAACTCAAATCAGAAACATGAGGTCCAGTGGCCTGGGCTCCTGTCTGTGTCATAGCTGCATCCCAGCCAAACATGAATCTCCTTTGGTGGACTGGAGAATATGACCACCATGTATTTAAGGTGTCCAGAATCACAGAAGGGTCCAGTTGACTTCATGGGTGAATTGAAGCTCTGCCTCCTCGAGGAACGTTTTTGGAGACTGCCTGGAGTCTTTTTTGGTGTTCTAGTGCTGCCTGCCTTTTGGGGCTTGTTGCAGGCCATTTTGGTGACAGAATTATGCTGACTTTTATGAGCATGTCCCCCACACCACACTGCGGCTGCGTGGGTGCATGCCAGGCACTGTCAGATTTGCCTGCTAGAGGAATCAAAGAACCGTCAACACTGGCTGTGCATATGGGCATTGTTTCCATCCAACTGGGACACCCTTCAGCAAAGGCATTTAACAAAACAGAACAAGTTGCCCACTGGCACTTGACAAATTCCCCCATGCTTTGCCTTCTACCTGGGCAGTCTCCAACTGGCACGCCGACAACCTGGGGCTATCCCAATGGTAGGTCACAGTTACAGAGGGGCTATTGTGGACTGAGTGTTTCTGTCCCCCACTCCCAAATTTATATGTTGAATCCCTAATCCCCAATGTGACTGTATATATGGAGATAGGGCCTCTGAGGCGGTGATAAAGGTTAAATGAGGTTATGAAGGTGGGACCTAATCTGATAAAGATGGAGCCTTTATAAGGGAGGAAGATGCGTCAGCTCCTTCTCCCTACAATGTGAGGACACAGCAAGATGGCGGCTGACTGCAAACCAGGAAGTGGGTTCTCTCCACGAACCAAATCTGCAAGCACCTCGATCCTGGGCTTCCCAGACTCCAGAACTGTGAGGAAAAAAGTGTCTCTAGTTTAAGCCACCCAGTCTACGGGAGTTTGTTATGGCGGCTGCAGCTGACTGAGACAAGGGCCTTCCCCACAGCTCACCTTCAGCTGAGCTGGTGCCCCCACTCTCGAGATTCCAGCATCGGAAACACTGAAGGTCCTGGTCTGGTTATGCCACTCATTCATCTCAGGGTGGCGCAGGGCAAAGACTGCCCCCGTCTTGGGCCGGCTGGACCTTGGCACACATGACGGACAGGCTCTCTGCCCAACCCCGCCCAGGTCCCGAGCAGACGCTGGCACAGAGGTTTCACTTCCTTGGAGGTCATCCGCCTGCGGTGGCTCGGGGCAGTGGACCATGGAAAGTAAGAGCAACTCCCTGGCCCCAGCTGAGGTATTGAATTTTCACTCTGCAGCTTCTTAACTGTTAGAGGAGGGAGTGGTGGTCACCATTCTGACTGTCACTCTTCTGCCTCTAGAACAACACTCGAAGGTGAACATCTGCACAGGAGAGAGCAGGTGGGGGCTGGATGGTGACCATGGCTGTTCCATAGCTGTGCTACCTGGTGGCCAAAAGTAGGGGGACGAAAGTGCGCGCCACTTTTATCGGCTACATGACCTTGGGCAAGTCACGCTATGTCTCTCAGCGCCAGCTTCCTCTAGTGTGACAAGGTCCTCACAGTACCAGCTCCTGAGTGTCAGTATGAGCCATGAAGACTCTGAGCTTGGTGTCTTGGACATGCCAAGTGCCTAAGTGGCTTGGAAATTTACACCCATGAAATTCACATGTGCAAAGGAAAAGGTTGCTTTGTCAGGTGACATCATGACTCTATTCTTGCTCGTGAACCTCCACCCTGAGGAGGGAAGCTAAGCTTTAGTTTTGCTCATTGATGGTACTGTGGTCTTGTCAGGCTTGAAGTCTCCTTTTTAAAGTCACACCTGGAGGTAAAGGCACCCCTCTCCTCCACTGCTTTCCAAGGTGGCATTCCAGGTCCCCCCCAACCCCCGGCCTGGGTCCCTCACCTCCAGGCTGGCTTTTGCATTTCCCCCGCCCTGGGCTCCTCCCAGGCTCTCAGACGGCGAGTGGGACAGGTCTTTTAGTTTTCAGCTTCCCTAAAGCAACTTCCAATGTGCCCCTAGCCTCCACCTAGCGCTCCCAGGACTCTAGTGCCAAGGGGGCAGGTGAGACCCGCATGTCTACTTCTTCTCCTTCTTTCTTTCCTTGTCTCATCATCCCTTGTCCTGAAATGGAATGAGACGGGGAGGGGAAGGGGAGCATTTGCCACCTCTTTATCATCTTATCTGGAGTCCCTACATCCTAGCATATAATAAAATGCGCTGGGTTCTTGATGTGATGACGGTGGGAACCGCATCCGCCAGAAACAGAACCAGTAGGAGGGTGTGTGTGTGTGTATGTGTGTGTGTGTGTGTGTGTGTGTGTGTGTGTGTGTGTGTGTGTGTTATAAGGAGCTGGTTTATGTGACTGTGGGAGCTGGCTAAGCAACCCAAAATTTACAGTGCATGTCTGCAGGCTGGAACTCAGCAGGAATCTATGTCACAGCCTTGAGGCAGAATTTCCTCTTTCTCAGGGAAATCTTAGTCTCAGGCAAATCTTGCTCTTAAAGCTTTTCAACTGATTGGAGGAAGCCCACCCAGATGATGGAGGCTGATCTCCTTTACTTAAAGTCAACTACATCTACACAGTTAACCGCATCTACACAATATCATCGCGACAACGCGACAACTAAATTAGTGTTTGATTAAATAACTGGGCACTACAGCCTAGCCAAAGTGACCCATAAAGCTGACCATCACAGGAGCCAAAGGAATTCTGAAGAAAAAAATCTTTTCTCTGTTGATCAAGTCTGGCTATCAAAACTATTATCTGGTCACGGTCACAAATACCCTGTTCTGGATATCAAAAGCTGACTTTATCTTTCTTGTTGCATTTTTTGTTATATTCTTCCTGTGATTGGAATATTATGGGTGGACTATCTCCCACAAGGAAATGTGAATGAAGAAGACACATTAATACATTTTCAGTGTGACATTTTGCCCAAGGAAGGACATTTTGTCTTTACAATTACAAATCATCTCATTGGAGGATAAAAAGAAGCTACTAATGAAACCAGTGAGCTCCGGTTTGAAAAGAGCATGTATCAGTGTGGGTAGCGGGGGTGTACCTGGGCACGGTGGGCACAGACTGTTGGAAAGGTGCCAAGAGAGCCAAAGCTGAGAAGGAGACGACGGGTGCAGAAGATGCCAAGGGCAGAGCTGGGGTCGGGTTTTGAGCCCTGCTTGGCACTTGGTGACCCCAGAGGGGATGGGCCAGTTGCTTAAGGAGGCAGGTTTAATATTACCTGCTGCTAAAGGTCTGAAGAACAACCTGATCCCCTATTCTCAGAGACAGTCCCACACTGCAAAGGATCCAGCTAACGTCAGCATGTGGGAACGGCCACAGGGTTGGGTGGCAGCCCCCAGCTCCCCTTATGGACTTGTCTCCTGGCTTCGCCCGACCCGGGCTCATGATCTCATGCTCCTGGGAGACTTGAAGGGGAAGCAGGAGGGAAAGAGGTCAAGGCAGTCATCTGTGCCCGGTAAATTCGTTTTCCATCTCTGCCAAGGCAAAGACAGGCTTCCCAACTGGATGCTCAATTGAGCCTCCCTGGACCCACACTACCCTCTCCTCTTTCAGGGGCCTCTGCCCTCAAACCAGAGGCCCCCCCCCACCCCCAGGTCAAGGAGTCTGATGGATGGATAAGCAAAATGTGGGCTCTCCATATAGTGGAATAATATTCAGCTTTAAAAAGGAATTAAATTCTGATTCACGCTCCAACTTGGACGAACCCTGAAAACATTATGTTAAGTGAAAGAAGCTGGTCACAAAAGGTCACATATTGTATATAATTTGCCATCCCCAGTCTGATGCCTTGATCTTGCGGCCCAGCCAGTGCCAGGCTGTGCCCAGAGGAGGGGATCCAAGTGCTTGGACTCTGTGTTCAAATCCCCTCCTGGGGCGGCGGGGAGGATCACAGGAGAGGAAGGCGCCTGGTACTGAGTCCTGTTCTCCAGGCTTCACGTGTATTGCTTCCTTCTTTTAAAAATTTAATGTGATGGGAAAGGAGAGGGTTTTGTTTTGTTTTGTGTTCCTAACTGTTTAAATAACATAACACTTTTGGGTTTTTTAAAAACAGTTTTGTTGAGATAAAATTCACATAACATGCATTTGACCCTCTCAAAGCACACAATTCAAGGCTTCGGGGGAGTTTCACAAATGCACGCGGCCGTCGCCACCGTCCGCTTTAGAGCATTTTCATCACCACGAAAAGAAACCTGTTTTAGTTGTCACTCTCCTACCCCTCTGGGGCCCCCCAGCCCCTGGCAACCACGCATTTACTTTCTGTCTCCTTGAATGGTACCTCTTCTGGACTTTCAAATGAATAAATTACATATGTGACCTCCTGTGACCGGCTTCTTTCACTTAACGTAATGTTTTCAAGGTTCGTCCAAATTGGAGCATGAATCAGAATTTAATTCCTTTTTAAGGCTGAGCAATATTCCACTGTGTGGCGAGCCCACATTTTGCTTATTCATCCAGTGATGAACGTTTGGGTTGTTTCTGCTTTGGGGCCCCCAGGAATCATGCTGCCATGAACATTTGTGTACAAGCTTTTGCGTGGACATTGCTTTCCGTTTCTCTTAGGCTGTGGCCCAGGCGTGTCACGTGGTATAACTCTGAGTGTAATTGTTTGAGGCAGGTGCTGGTTCTTACTCCTCTCAACGGCCCTCTGATGTGGAGCTACTATTTTAATTAAATCAATCAATTAATTAACTAAATGGAGGCACTGGGGGGTTGAACCCAGGACCTCGTGCATGCTAAGCACATGCTCTACCACTGAGTTATATCTCCCCCATCCATAGCTACTATTATTATCTTCATTTAGCTGATGGGGAAACTGAGGCACAGGAAGCTGAAGTGGTTTGCTGACCTGCCCAAGGCCTCACAGCTAACAAGCCATGATTGGAACCGAGAGGCTCTGGCGCCAGAGTTCCAGGGCTGAGCGGCTGCCCTGCGCTGCCCTTTGGCTCACAGACTCTGTCCAAGTCCCATGAGGCCCTGGGGCCGCTGCGTCTTTGCCTTTGGCTGGAGTCCATGCTGGCCGAGTCCTCCCACTTCTGCTTGCAGGCCAGAGTGGTCAGCGTGCCAAGTCTGTTCCTTTTGTCCCCAGAGGAGCTTTGCAGCCATGGCTGCTCAGAAGGGGGCAGGGCTCTGGTGGGCAGGCCGGCAGGGCAGCCAGGGCTTGGCATGATGTCTCCTCATTTGTTGCTAACTGTTGGCTATGTTATTGAATGTGAGCAGATTGATTTATCAAATCCAAAGGCAAAGTGACCCAGAGAATGGGAATGAGGATGCTGCATTTCCATGAAGGCTCCATGTGCCTTGCATCTTCAATGACCAGAAGATTCTATTTATGGAGAACCAGCAGATGCTGTGGTGGCCATGGTGAGGCTCCAGATCTTCTAATGGGGAAGCCTCCATAGGGGGAGGCACTACATACAGAGGGAGGGGATAGGAAAGAGAAGGAGGAAAATCCACATTAGAAGAAAAGAAATGGAGCTGGCTGGTGCCATGGAGGTGGCCTGGGGGCTGGAGCCGAGGTTGGGCACATGGGCCAGGGCGAAGAGCCTTCTGCAGTTGGATCTGGAACACCTTGTGCTGAAATCAACAGCCCCAGAGCCATCTCAGCTTCGTGAAGGCCCAACCTGAAACCTTTCAAGGGTGGGCCAGCTAACTCTGGGATGAATGAAACCTGCTGGGGGGCAGAGCTCCACATTTTGGAAACCACAACAGTAGGATTCCCCCTTGCTCCCACCCCAGGGATAACCTTCGGCAACTGCTTTGGCACCTTCTTCCTGATGAGCAGACCAAGTTGCTGCAGGTGGCAAGAACTCTTATGGAAATTTCACTCTGTGTATGCACATGTGCGTGTGTATATGTGGGTGTGCTCGTGCGTGTGCATGTGTATGTATGTGTTTCTCCTTACAGCTCCCCGATGTCAATTTCAAGTAGGGAGCCTGGCCTGGCTTCATCAGCATCCGTGCCTCAAGGAGGTTAGAGCAGAAGCAATAGTGCCTTGAAGCCCACTTCCCTTCCTACCATTTGAAAAGCGGGTTGAAGTGATGAAACAGGGTCCTGGGTGGGCAGGGCAGGGAGGGCAGGGAGGAGCACTGCGGGAGGAGAGGTCTTGCACTGCGGGGGCTCAGGTCTGTGCGTGGGGTGGGAGACTCCTGCCACACACTTTCTTTTTTAAGCCAAACTTAGTTTTAATGGTAGATTCCTTTAAACACATTTATTTGGTACTGAAAACGGAAAGACCATGGGTACAGAGCAGAAAAACACTCACTTTAATGTGATCATGTTTACCTGAACAATACAACGTGAAATCTCCAATGTCTATTTCCACATCTCTTTGCTCCCAACAGTCTTTTGATTTTAACCCTTAATACTGGGTCTACTTTTATCGTAGACTTCAGAATCTGAAGACACACGTGATGTGCCGAAGAAAGGCAAATCAATACAATGGGACTAAACACATTAAAATCTGAAAGGCTTTCAAACTATATAGATAACTTTAAATTGTAAATAATATGGAAGGGAGAAAGATCTGAGAAGGAAAAAAGACAAGTGCCATTGCAGAAATCAACTAACTTGCCCATCGTGATCCTAAGGTTACTAGTGGAAGTTTTGGGTACTGGCCCTGATATTCAATCAAACCTGCTGCTCAGAAAATAAAATTCAGGGTTGGGGGTATAGCTCAGTGGTAGAGTGCATGCTTGGCAGGCACGAGGTCCTGGGCTCAATTCCCAATGCCTCCATTAAGGAGAAATAAATAAATAAATAATTTAAAAAAGAAATAAGATTCTTTGGCAAAATTCTGCATCTTGTTGCTATTCACCCATTCCTCAATACTTTCAATTCCCAGAAAGCATCTTTGCAAGGCAACATGGACATTCACACCTGTATCCAATCTGAGCTCCATCCTATGAGTAAGACAAGTCTTTAAACACAAATTGTAGGTGCCTTGGGGTCTCTCTTTCACGGAGAAATGCCAAGTCCTATTTCTGGTTGGATCTTTTCTTCTTTGTCCTGCAGTCCTGCAACTGGAACAACTCTTCTAATAGGTAGTACTAGGACTGTGGTTAGGTTACTGAGGCCTGAACTGGCACCCTTGAGGAAGAAAGATGCAAGGATCTTAACAAGAAGGTGATGCCTGAGGCTTTCAAAATGGTACAAGTTAGCCTGGAAAGGATTTCAGCCTATTTTGGACAGTGGAAACCAGACTTGCAACAAATGAGAAGTCCCACGTGCTTTATTTCATTTTATTTATTTTTTTGGGAGGGAGGTAATTAGGTTTTTATTTATTTATTTATTTAATGGAGGTACTGGGGATTGGACCCAGGACCTCATGCATGCTAAGCAGCAGCTCTACCGTGAGCTATACCCTCCCCCACATGCTTTTTAACAGCTACATAATACTCCATTGACTGGTCCTTTTTTAAATTTATTTTTTATTAAAATGTAGTTGATTTACAATGTTAGTTTCATGTGTACAGCAAAGCAATTCAGTTATACATATACATATAAATATACATATGTATATGTATATTTAGATTCTTTTACATTATGTTATTACAAGAAATTGAATATAGTTCCCTGTGCTATACAGCAGGTCCTTGTCATTTATCTATTTTATATATAGTAATGTGTGTCTGTTAATCCCCAACCCCTAATTTATCCCTCCTCCACCCTTTCCCCTTTGATAACCATAGTTTGTTTTCTATGTTCTTGAGTCTATTTTTGGTTTGTAAATAGAATTTGTATCATTTTTTTAGATTGCACATGTAAGTGATATCATATGATATTTTTTCTTTCTCTGTTTGACTTACTTTACTTAATATGATAATCTCTAGGTCCATCCATGTTGCTGCAAATGGCATTATTTCATTCCTTTTTATGGCTGAGTAGTATTCCATTGTCTGTATATACCACAACTTCTTTATCCAGTCATCTGTCGATGGACATTTAGGCTGTTTCCATGGCTTGGCTATTGTAAATAGTGCTGCTGTGAACATTGGGGTGCAGGTGTCATTTTGAATTATAATTTTCTTGACTGGCCCTTATTTTGGACACTTGGGTTGTTTCTAACGTAGGGCTAGGTCAAGCAACACTGTCATCAGCAATACTGTGCACATCTCTTTGAACGCCTGTATGAATTTTCTCTGTAACAGATTCCTGTCATGTTGAAAGCCAAGCCATTTATCCTCAATCATGGAGGTTGGAAGACAGATTCCTGGGCCCGACTCTAGCCCCTCTAAATGATATTCTTTGAGGTTAGGGCCCTGGCAGGTGTAGCTTTCAAAAGCTCCACAGGTGGTTCTGATGCATGGCCAAAGTTGAAATTCTCCCACTAATTGCCAAACTGTGCTCATAAAAGTTGCATGTGTTTGCCTTCATCCCAGGAGTGAAGGAGAGAGAGCACATGTGAGTGCATGCTCCAGCTACCCCGGCTGTTCTAAGTTGTTAAATTTGAGGCCAGTCGGTTAGAAAGGATGCTATTGGCATTCTTTTCATTATGGGGCAGGTTTAGCATCCTCTCTGCGTTCCCTGGTAATTTGCATCTCTTCTGTACCTGATTCTTTGTGTCCTTTGCTCATTTCCTCCTCCTTGAGTAGTTAGTTTTTTCCCTAGTGATTTGAAAGAGCTCTATTTTTACTTTTTATGTAGTACATATAAAAGGATCAATGTTTATCAAGATAAATAATTTAACTAAGAAGATAAAAATAAAAACATTTACAAAGAACAATTTAAAAATATTGAGACTATAGAGGCAATTCAGGTGAGCAAAACAGGTGAACAGCATCATGCATCTTTTAAAAAATATGTTTCAAAGTAAGTTACAGACATGAGTACACTTCACCCCAAGCACTCCAGCAGATCATTAACTAGAGTTCAATATTTGTTTAAGACTTTCCTATTTTAGGCAACATTTACTTAACAACTAGATGTCCAGATCTTCAGTGAACCATTATCTGAGTTTTGGCAATGCATACAGTGATGTAACCCATATCCCCAGCAAGACAGAGAATTTACCATTAGTCTGGAAATTTCCCTTGGGCCCCTTTTCAGTCAACCCCTATACCTGCCCTGAGGGTTCCACTGTTCTGATTCTTTTTCTCCATAGGTTACTTTTGTCTATTCGAGCACTTTATGTAAATGGACTCACACAGCCCCTGTGTTTTTGTGCGTGGTTTCTTTCGGACAGCTCCGTGCGTTTGACACGCTGTAGCTGTACCAGGAGTTGATTCTTTTTTGTGGCCTAGGAGTATGCCCTGTGTTGATGCTAGCATTGCTTTGCACCGACACACTGGAATTGATCTATCCATTTGGCTACTGATAGACACCCAGGCTGTCTGCAGTTTTTGGTTACTGTGAATAAAATTGTCATGGACTTCTTGTACTTGGTTTTTTTATGTGTGTGGACCATCTACTGCTTTTATTTGTAAGTGTTAAGTAAATCACTCTTTGTCTGTCATGTGTTCCAAATATTTTTTCTCTAAATTTGTCATTTATTTTCTGCCTTTCATGGTATGTTTTTCTGTATGCAAGTTTTCAAATTTTACATGGATAATTTCATCAGGTTTTTCCTTTATCGCTTCTGGATTTCGTATCATGATAGGAGAAGCTTGACCCACTCTTGTTTTCTTTTTTTAATTTTTTAAAATTGAAGTACAGTTTATTTACAATGTTATGTTAGCTTCTGGTGTACAGCATAGTGATTCAGTTATATATGTACAAATTTCTTTTCATGTTCTTTTTCATTATAGGCTATTACAAGGTATTGAATATAGTTCCCTGTGCTGTACAGTAGGACCTTGTTGTTTATCTACTTTTTACATAGTAGTGTGTATCTGCAAATCCTGAACTCCCAATTTATCCCTCCACCCCCACTTTCTTATGGTGCTTTTATGGGTTCTTTTTTCTATTTTAATCTTCAAATCATCTGAGTTTATCTTGATGTCAGGAATGAGGTAGAGGACCCAGATTATTCTACAGATGGCCAGTTTATCCAGCCCTGTGTATTGAGTCTCCCTCACTGATGTGAAATGCCACCTCTCTCATTGTCTTAATTCCCATATATGCTTTTATCTATTTCCTTTCCACTGACTCAGCTGTCTTTTCCTGTGTCAGGACCACGTTGTTTTAAATACAGTAGCTTCAGTCTGTCCCTTCCCACCCCCCTCCCCACTGGCAACCACAAGTTTGTATTCTATGTCTATGAGTCTGTTTATGTTTTGTATTTATGTTTTGTTTTGTTTTGTTTTGTTTTGTTTAGATTCCACATATGAGCGATCTCATATGGTATTTTTCTTTCTCTTTCTGGCTTACTTCACTTAGAATGACATTCTCCAGGGACATCCATGTTTCTGCAAATGGCGTTATGCTGTCATTTTTTATGGCTGAATAGTATTCCATTGTGTGCTCTACACTGGAAATTGACACAACATTGTAAACTGACTATAACTCAATAAAAAATGTTGAAAAAAAAGAAAATAAAAAAATAAATACAGTAGCTTCATGATACATTTTAATATCTAGTAGTGCTTAGAACTCTTTCCTGATTCTTCTCTTTTAGAAATGTCCTGGCTATTCTTGTTTCATTGTCCCACTAGATGAATCACTTTGAATCATTTTGTCATGTTCCAGAAAGGAATCCTACTGGGAGTTTTATTGTGAGCATGGAGATTTTGCAGATGGATGTGGAGGGGAAATCTCAGCTTTCCAGGATACAAAAGGGATGAGAGAAAAACAAACATGGAAGATAACTCCCAGGTCTGGACCTGGAGACCAAGTGGATTGGGGGCCCTTAGGAGTGGGACAGTGGGATGTAATGACTGCCTTCCTCCCTGAGCAGGAGGATGCCAAGGCTTGGAGGAGTGATGAGGAGTTCAGCTTAGACCTCCAGAATGGAGATGTCCAGGGAGAAGCCCTGGAGGTGGAGGCCTTCTGTACCAGCCTCCCTCATTCTTTCTGGAGTCCATCCTCCACACGGGTGCCAAAGTGACCCAAGGCTTCCCTCATGGAATCAAGACAGCCTCCAGGGCCCTGCGTGGTCTGGTTCTGCCCTCCCCTACACCCACCTCTCCTGCCTCCCCTCCTCATGCTCATTGGGCCCCACCCACCAGCCTCTCTTCCATTCCTCCCTGCATTGGTACTTGCTGTTTCCTCTGCCTGGAACATCCTTGCCCATCGCTCCATCCCGTTCTTTAATCTCAGCTCAAATTTCACTCCCAAGAGATGTCTAGCTGAGTGGGCCGCTCCCCACTCCCCACCAGCCCCATCACACTGGGATCCCTCACTCTCTGCCCTCCTTTTGTGTTTCCTTTGTAGACCTGAATGCAACTTATTACTCTTTCGTTAATGTGTTTCTCATCTGTCCCCGTCACACGGATAGGCTATATTGGCCATTTATTTAATCAAACAGTGATCTGCCGCCATGAAGGTATTCCATTATATGCAGTTGACATCTGCAGTCAGATGACCCGAAGTAGAGTAGCCTGAACCATCTGCGTGGGCCTCATCCAATCAGTTGAAAGGCCTTAAGGGCAAAACTGAGGTTTCCCCGAGGAAGAGGAAATTCTGTCTGTGGTTTGCAGTGTCAGCTTCTGCCTGGGTTTCCAGCCTGCTTGCTCTTCCTGACGGCCTGTGCTGTGGACTTCAGACCTCAGACTGGGCTTTACAACATTGGCTCTCCTGGTTCTCAGGCCTTCAGAGTGATACCACTGGCTCTCCTGGATCCCCAGCTAGCAGAGGGCAGATCGTGGGACTTCTCAGCCTCCGTAATTGTGTGCACTGATTCCTCACAGTAAATCAATCTCCATCTCAGTCTCTCCCTCTCTTTCTCTTCCATATATACATACACACATGCATACACACATACATACATATGTGTGTGTGTGTATATATATTTATATAATCTCCTATTGGTTCTTTGGAGAATACACAAGCACACACACACACGTATGTGTCCCGTGGCTCTGTTTGCCTGCATGACCTTGGTTTCCTCCATGACCCTTGGTTCACTCCATGAGGCTGCGGACCCCGTTTGTCTACTTTCTGCAGAAGTCAACAGCATGTGCTTCTCTGGAATCCCACATCCACTGCCAGATCCTCTGACTTTCTAGGATGAAGGGGGACAGATGATAAACAGACCTTGGCCCTGGGGCCTCCAGGGCCCTGCACCTGTTCTCAGGGAGGATGGAGGTCCTGGGGGGGGGTCTCACATACCTCCCTGGGGAATTCTGGCCTATCCCCTGGGGTGGGCCTCAGAGCTGGGGAGGGGGTGATGGGATGGATGTGACTGTGGTTCGTGGAGCACCCTCAAGGGGAGGCCTTCGGGCAGCCACTGGCAAGCTCCTCTGGAGTGTCGGCAGCTGAGCGCCTCCAGCCTCCCAGGCCTCCCAGGGAAGGACCCATGCAGGCTGGGGGCCTGGGAGGGACTCCGGTCAAGGCTGTTGTCTGAAGCAGGCTGAGGGTGAGCCCTCTCTGTCGGGGGCATCCAGCAACCTCCAAACTCTTTCACTCTTTCAACAAGGGGCCTAGAAGGCTTAAACCCAACGTGCAGACTGGTCCAGCAGCATTCCCCTGGGGCCTGAAACTTAGGGCCCCAAAGCTTAAGGCCCTGCTCAGACACACCATGCTCTTTGTGACTGGGCTGTCAAGATGCTGAGATGCTGGATGCCGGGATGCAGCCTCATGAACCCACATATCTCCCCGGGGAAGAAACTGGAAGCGAGGGAAAGGGGGAGGGGGAAGAAGTCCTAGTCGAGTGAGAAGAAGCAATGGAAGGAGCAACGCCTCCTGGGAGAGGACAGGAGAGAATGGACCTCAGAGGGGAGGGGAGTCCCAGGGGACTGGGGCTCCCAGGAGCCAAGGGGCAGTGCTGTTCCGGAAGAGGGGAGAGTCCAGTGCTACTGAAGGGGCAAGTCCACTCAGGACTGAGAAACCTCCATTGAGTTTATGGCCGGGAGGGAGTTAGTACTTTGGCCAGCGTACTTGGGAAGGAGCGGGGTGGGAGCCAGGTGGCTCTGGGCTGAGGAGTGAGTGGGGGAAGGGGCGGCAGGGCGTCAGAGCTGGGGCTGGATGGGCTGAGGTGGTGAGGATCTGTTTTACGTGGCCCAGGTGATTGCCACTGGGAAGAATCCAGCCGAGGAGAGGCTGACGGGGCAGGGGTGCAGGAGAGAGGGGAGCTGAGCGATGGCTGGATGGTGGGAGCTAGCATCTCTGGGAAGGAGGGACGTTGAGGGAAAGGCTTGCGGGAGGGCAGTGAGGCCAGACTGGGGTTGGGTGGCAGGAAGTGCTGGGGGGGGGGCGCTGTCCACACTTCTGCCCACACTGGTTCAGCCTAGAGGTCACCACATGTTTGGGGTGGGAAGTGAACCCTCTGGGGGTGGAAGATGGAACCAGCTCAGTAGGCCAAGCTCAGCTTTTATTTTGGGACTCTGGAGGCCAGCAGGGCTGAGTGCGGTCCCCTTAAGTGACCCCTAAATCTCTCTGGCTGGCTTAGGAGGCCCCACTGGGAGGGCTGGGTTTCAGTGCCCTAACTGGCTGGCTGTGAGCAACAGTTTCTGAGCAGGTGGGCCAGCCTCTGCTGCCCCTGGGCCCACTGGGGAAGCCGGGGCCTGCCTGGGCCTGGCACCACTGGAACACTTGAGTCGACACTTGAATCACAGCAGTGATGGCTCCTGGCGAGGCATCGCCTGCCTGCAAGGGGCAGGGGGACAGAGGCAAAGCCAGCGGCACGGAGTCGTGACTGGAGTTGAGGGAAACCTGAGGCATGTATCCCTTCCCCAGACCTACAAGGAAGGCTCTGCAGGAAGCAGGAGGGGGCTGTGTGAACAGGTAAACCGAAGCCTGGGCTTTTGGATGATGACTGTTTCCACCACCCCTCTGGCCCACGGACAGGGGAGGCCTGTTTCACCCCCGGCGATCTTTGCCCTCAGTCACAGTCATTGAGAGTGGTGGGTGCGAGCATCTTCTTAGAGCATTTTAGGCTCTGCTGAACAGGACAGGCCTGCCTTAGGTACCTGCCTCCCTCAGCCCCCACAGTGTGTGCTGTTGTGTTGGAACATTGTGTACCTTGAGGATGAGGATATAAACTCTCACTGCCAGTTACGGGGATAAATGTGTGTATTCAATTTGACCACATCAGATCCCAGCTGGTGCTTCAGCTGCGCTCTTACAGCACATGGTTTGTGTGTGTGTGTGTGTGTGTGTGTGTGTGTGTGTGTCCCCAAGTGGCTTCCTCGCCATTTTTGGGGAGATGTGGTCTATCTGCAACCCCTAGCCACCAACACACCACCTGGCCACCTCGTGGGAGAGGCACAGGTCTCAGCCATCTCTTTAGTGTCCCCTTCAGAGTGAGGCCACGTTTAGATGAAGCTCTGTGGAAGCCACTTTCTTGCTTGGGGGGGTGGCCCTAGGGTAAGGAGACAGGAGTCCCCGTTGTTTTCCTGCACTTTAAATTGGAAACAACCTGCAGCCAAGACATTAGCGGCAACTAACAGCTGACGTGGAGGGCGGGGAGAGGAGGCCCCCCCGGCGGGGATTGGACAGCGAGTCAGGATTGACGGCCCGGAGGCGGCCCCAGAGGCGGGGCCCCAGGGGCGGGGGAGGAGCTCGACGGGGCGGGGCAGCGGGGTCCGCCTCTCTCCTCCGGCCTCTAGCGCTGGGGACGAACAGGGCTGGCTGTAGCTTAGGCTTTGGGGGAAGGAAGGGGGGATGGGGAGGCGGGAAGACCCTTCTCTCCCGGGCGGCAGTCCTGAATCAGCCCTCCCCCTAGCCCCCATCCCATTCGCCCTATGTGGGTATCCATTACATGGGAGGAGCTGGATCTTTAATTGGATCTGCCATCCTTTCAGTGGAAAGAGGACGGTGGTAGGAGAGTCTAGATTCTCAGCGCAGGCCTCCCCCTGTCCTCAGCATTCCAGTGCAGAGTCACCCTAGTGGCCTCCCCTATTTCTTCCTCTGTAAAATGAGGGGCTCAAAAATGACGTGCTTCTATGCTGTGATGCTAAAGGATCGCAGCACGTGCTGCCCAAACTTCTTATCCCTCTCCCTTCGGTGCCCAAGAATCCCAAGACACGGACTGGTCTTGGAAAGGACCAAAGCCACTGGGAGGCTTAGCTGACAGGACTCTGTAGGTCCTGAATGCTCCCTGGAAAAATGAAAACATAGAGGCACTTTTCTCCTGGCTGTTTATTACAGAACGAAGGAAAAACGCACTGGCTTGAAACAGACGCCAGATTTCAAATGTAGAGGCGAAAATACGAGATGGCGATTAAAATGTGATTACACAGAGTCTGGACACTGAGAAAAGTTTACAGGACAGTGGGTGTGGGTTTTCTATAACAGACACTTAAATATACATGACGATAATTGCAGAGAGAAACCATCAAAGACAAACCCCAAATCAACTATTAATGTTTACAGACTCATTTTCCCCCAAACCACAGAGCCTCACAATCAAAACATACTGAAAGGCTTGAAACCAGGAACATCTCACCTCCACCCTGCAAGGTGCTGCTGGAGTAGTGCAAACTGTCTGAGGGATGAAGAGGGGATACTCAACATCCTCAAGGTGGACAGCTCAGACAGTGCTCAGCCCACAGGCTAGCTCTTCGCTTCTCCCAAATCTACAGAACTCTCCAGCCTCCTGGCAAATAATTCCTTGACAGGGCACTTACGATAAAACGGCTTCTGCTATAACATGCTCATCAGGAAAGAGCTAGCAGAGACTGAAAGGTTTGCAAAAGAGATTAAGAATCACACAGGGTGATGGAAGTTTTAGTGGAAATGGAAATAAATGGCCAAGTGGCTTTCTAGTTGGCATTTGTCAGTTTATACACCGCCTCTTGGTCACCTTCACATTTCTTAAAGCATCAAAACTATACTTGACTTGGCCACCTGGCTTATAAGGTATGGCGGGCAGGTGTGGGCGACAGTCTGCATATTTGCAACAATGTGTAATAAACACAAACAATGCATAATAAACACAACTCTACTGAAACAAAAGCCGTCACTTTATTTACAAAGTCACAAAATGAAGTATAAATACTTCTGTCATTAATGTTTAGGAAAACCATTTACAAAATTTTCAGGTATGTACAGGTAGCTTGAAAAATCACCAGCTTTTCCATTTTCTCACAGGCAGACAGAGGGATGGGCGCGGGCTGACACCCCTCAAATTGTAATGAGGAAACAACCGTGTGGCCGTGTGGGGCCAGCTGTGAGTTTGCTATGGGTTCACGCCACTCCCTGGAGTGATGTCACCACGGGGGTTCCTACGGGCATTTAAAGCTCACCGGCACTCGGGGCGACGTGGCCAGTGCTCTGGGCTGCGGCGTTTCGAGCCGCAGCATGCTGCTCTAGAATGTCATCGATCAACCGCAGGTTACACACCCAGTCTTCCTCTGGGCTCCCTCTAGGGCCTTTCGAGCCAGCTTCGGTGAAATCCACCTCGCTGCAGTCAGGCGGCGAAATCAGATCGTTTAGTGGGGGCTGGGACCAAATGCCGCAGGGGGGCAGCCCAGGGGGGCTGCCCATTCTGTCAACGGGACCAGGGCACTGGCTGGTAGCAATGGTGGAGGCTGTGGCAGCAGTGGCGGCAGCGGCCATATAGATTGGCAGCTTGATGCCCCGGATGGGACTCATGGGACCAAAGCTGGCCATGCTTTCGTGGAGGGACTTGGTGGCGTTCAGCATGGGCACAGGACCCCACACTGGGCTCTGTCTGAGGTTCTGGGTGCCCAGCAGGCTGAAGCTGGGCTTGGCTGGGGCAGCACTCACCTTCGGGCCAGGCCTGCCTCCTGGGGCCACCTGACTGGGGGGCACACCTGCCTGATGCGACGGAAATGCTGGGGCTCCCAGGGGGGCTCTCATGGGGGCCTTGGCAAAGATGGAGTTGTTATCAAAATGCTGATGGATGCCATTAGCTGCTTGGCTTGGGGGTGGTGCCCTCAAGACTGCTGGGGTGGCAGCTGCTGCCGCTGCCACCCAGGCAGCATTGTTGAACACAGTGGGCATTCTTGGCACAGAGGGCTGTCTGAGCTGGTGGGGACTCAGGGGCTGGCTGCCCAGGGGGCTGGGACAGAACCCCGGCACGGCCTCAGGAATCTGCCTATGCTGGCAGATGGAGCCGAGGCTGCCCAGGGGGGTGTGGCCCGAGGGGGAGGGTATGGGAAACGGGGGGCTAGAGTTGAAAATTCCTTGCTGCTTGCCCAGAGTGGGTGAGATCATGCCCACGCTCTCACGGCTCTGGTGCCTGGTGGGCGGGATCATTTCTGGACTCGGATGGTTCTGAAGGAGCCCAGCTCTGGGTGGCATCAGGTACTGGCTGGAGGGGGAGCTTGCCTTGGTCCGGCTACACTTGGAGGTGACTTGATCTTGGACGGCTACAGAAAGAGACAAGTGGGGGTCAGTTCCAAAGGTGTCTTCACCTTGGGCTCCAGCTGCTGGTGGGGAGCCACTGGCCCACCACTGACCTCTCACCTTCTGCCCCCGGCTCCTACTGAACATCCCCCGCTCCCTCTGTTCCTCCATCCTCAGCCTGGACCGCGGTTCTTGTGGGAAGCCTGCCTAGACGTGCTGGGTCTGTAGTCTCAGCTCCCCCTCCATCCGAGAGCAGACCACGTTGGACTGAAAATGCCAGCTTATCTGTCTGTCTTTTCAAGTAGATTGTAAACTCCATGAGGCCAGGGTCTAGGGCTGCTTTTGTACTCAGCCTCTGTCACTGCTCATACCCTTGACACTGGCTTTCCTGGAACTTGTCTGCCCTGCCCCTAAAGCCTGCCTGACATGCTGCTCCGGCCTGGATGGCTGGACATTCAGCTGGTACCAGGCCCAAAGGAACAGGGGTTTTTGCAAGAGAAAGGAGGACCAATAGTATGATGGCGGCACTGGGCTCAAATGAAGATGCCACACATCTCCTGGCGGGGAAGCAGCCTCCCCTGAGCCCCAGGCAAGAATGCCCTTGGCCTGGCCCAGTGTCCTCACTGGCTGGTGACGACTGCTTTACATGTGTCTCCCCAGCTAGTCTGGAAGCTCCTTGAAGGAGAGACCATGTCTGGTTTTCTGCTAACAGCTATATCCCCAGCCCATAAATCTTGATTACAGTCCTAGCTGCCATGGTTGAATCAATCTCTTGAATAAGGCAGTGATTTCAGAGCCGTGAAGACTGGGACTTCGACTGAGATCCTACTTAAGTTTTCAATGGGACAGATCCAACCTGGGTGCTATGGAATCACCCTGCGGACCTCCTCTCTTTCCCACAATGCTTTCACAGACATCTCAGTAGCTGTTTATTCCAGGGTGAATTCTCCCCTAACCTCACATACACACCCCCAGCCCACCCCTTTGAGAACATTGACCTTAACTGCTTACCTTGAAATTGACTCATCTGTTGAGCGACATATGCACTCTGCTGTTCAGGGGTCATTGCCATAAGACCTGATCTCTGCTTCTCTTGCTAAACAGAAGATGAAAAAGAAGGGTTAGATGAGAGCTACCGAGAAATACCAGCCTTGGGATCGCTGCGTGAGGACTCAGGACTTGGCTTTGGTGTAGCAGATAGCATGAGTGAACACACCGACACACACTCACATGCATGCCCCACCCTCCCAAGCAAAACTTCACAGGTAAATAAAAGTAAGATTCTGCACCTGGGTTAAAAAACCAATTGCGGCAGCATAGGATGGGGCAGGAGACACAGAGCTTAACAGCAAGAGCACGTAGAGAAAAGGCTGAGGCATTTTTGGATGTCCTTCTGCTCAGGATGGGTCAGCAGTGAGATGTGGTCACCAAAAGAGCAAATGTAACATTAGGCTGCATTAATAGAAGCAGAGTAGAGAAGGAGGGAGGTGACAGTCCTACACTGCTCTGCCTTGGCCAGACCCTGTCTGCGGTCCTGACAGCAGTGTGGGCATCCCAGTCTCAGGGAGACCCAGACAAACTGGCCGCATTCAGAGGACAATGGAGGTAGGGCTTGGACTCTGAACCACGCAGGCAAACAACAGCTGAGCCAACCAGGGGTGTCAGGGCTGGGGCACAGCAGACTCTGGACAATGCTGTGGTGGGGTGCCCAGCCTCTCCAGGGCTGTCATGGAGGACGGGCTAAGGCTTGTTCTGGGTGGTCCTGGCATGAAGGGCAGGATGATCTCAGGGTCAGGTGGACGCACTGTATGACACCTGAACTAGTCACTCACTGCCAGCTTCCCTTCATTGTCCTGACTGGCTGCATCAAGGACAACTAGGATGAGCTCCCCAGACTCCATCTCCAAGCTGGGTGGGCAGGGGGCGGGGCTGAGCTTCCGGGCTGCAGTCCCAGCACTGAGTCTGGGAGCAGCTCAAGGGGACGCTGGGAGAGAACCAGCTGAGGGCTTGGAGAAGGCGCGACTTGCCCCCAAACCCTCAGCACTTTGTGCCAGGTTGTGACTGGGAACCAGGTCTGACTCCCAGTCCAGTGCTCACCCGCTGCCATCTCGCTCCCTTTCTCAAGAAGTCTGTTCCCTAGTGAGCCGACCACTACCGGCATCTCTGCCAGGGAGCACACCTCTCTGAGGCCACTTGGGAAACTGCATCCCCTCCAGAGGCCAGGAGACTTGACCCTACAACACAGGCTGCCTGGTGTTGGTGTGGGAAGGGGGCGGGGCAGGGCAGAGGGCTGGCGTTTGGAAGAGTGCCCGGCTCCCAGGCCTGGTGGCAGTTCCTGGCCTGGGTTCCTGCCAAGGCAGAGAGGACCAACACATGGCAGTGGGCGCACTACATCACAAGCGATTTCTCCAGCCCGCCCTTAGCCTGCTTCCTGTCAGGGCTCTTGTCCCCACTCCCCCTCCCCTGGGGCTGCTGGGATGTGGGTGGTGGGGATGCTGTTCTCCAGCCCTGGAGCTGCCCTCTTCCTGCTAAAGTGTGGGGTTGGGGGATAGGACCTGAAGAGCACAGGGGTCACGTGACCATCCAAAGCCGTGCCATCAGGAAGTGAGGGAGCTGTAGGATCTGCCTGAGACACTCAGGGTGGGCTCGTATTTCTGAAGGCAGCTTTCTCTCTTCTGTTCTTCCCTTCGACCCTTCCACCAGCCCTAGGAGGTCTGTGCAGATCCATGGTTCCCCGCTTCCCGATGTGACAACTGAGGCTCACAGAAGGGAAACGACTCGCTGAAAGCCACCTGGCTGGGAAGTGCAGGCTCTCCTAACTGCAGACCCAGTGCTTCTGCCTCTCCAGCCCGCTGCTTCTGGGGACTGGCTCCTGTGCCCTGCTGTCTCCACCGACCCTAACTCCATCCCCACCGGCTGCTCCATTCATTTCATCAAATAACATAGTTGTACAGAGTAGGGGGGTGGGCTAAAGAGTGCCACCAAAGAAAAAGCAGGGGCAGTGGGGCAGAAGAATCCAAAAGGAAGGAGGTGGAGAGGAGAGCTGCCGCCGGGGCATGGGAAACACAAGGGAAGGGTGAAGGCTGGGCTGGGGCAGGAGTCAGGTTGGAGGAAGTGGGCAGGGTCTGGCAGATGAAAGAGAACGCTTCTCAAACGGTCCTTGGTTACAGGGACAACTGGATGGTGGTGAGTGTTTATCCAAGGAAGCACCCAATCCAGAGCATCCAGAGTTTAAGGGAAGGTCTGGGCAGCGGCACGGCTACAGAAACTCCCCTGTCCAAACAGCACAGCTGCCGCCAGCCTGGGGGACAGGTCTCTGACATCCTGGGGTGCTACCATCAAGTGCGGTCTCTTCATGCCGCTGGGGCCTTGGGGAAGGGACCTCCAGCCTTCTGCTCTAGGCCTGGTCCTGTTGTTCCTGGCCCAGCAGCCAGAGCATTCTCTCTGGGCCTCCCGAGGAGGCGGCTTCCTTTGTTTTGCAGATGGAGGCCCCCATCCTTTGTTCTGAATCTCAAAATGTGCTCCAGAGATAAGCCCCAAGAAAACGGTTGTTGCCTTTTGACATCGACAATTAGAAATTGTTGGAAAATGGAGAAAACAGGAAATGACAAATGTTTTCAGTGACCAGGAGGAAGCGGTGGCTGAAAGTTGCTGCTTGGTGACAGGACACGCTGAAGGATGGCCCAGGACACGCTGAAGGATGGCCCAGGCCACCTGTGGCTTTTTGCAATCGCGGACTATGGAGTTCACCCAAGGGCTGCTTTACCCGGGGCTGCGGTTGTCACGGCGCTCGGTACTACTGTACCAGGTGACACCGATGGGCCACGTCAGGTGGGCCCTGTGTGAGCTCGGTGTACTTCCCCATGCTGGTCCCTGGAAGTCTCCTTGAGAACCATGGCCCTGGCTCTTCCCTGTCACGCCTCCTCCCACTGAGCCAAGACCACCCTCAGACAGACCTGCGCTCGGGTGGCGATCCAGAAAGTCCTGAGGCTGCCTTCCTAGAAGCTTCACGCTGATGCCCAAGAAGCTGCAAGGCCCCCCCCTCCCCGTCCCTGGGGACTCACACCAGGGCTAGCGCTTCATCTGTGTGCGCTAGGCAGGAGAGAGAGGCAAAAGGCTGGCCTGAACCCCACCACTGTCCCCCCAAGCCCAAAACAGGACCCACCGGGAGGCCAGGCCAGGCCGCCCTGTCAGTGTCACCCTTCAGCCGCCACTGGCGGATGTCTCCTGGGAGCCCGGGTATGATCACCTGGTGTGCGTGACCTCTCACCGCTGCAGGCGAAGAACAGTCCCATGAGTGATTCCACCACTTACTGAGGCTCAGGGACCCTCTAACTGGATGGGGCTGGGGCAGAGGCAGAGGGCAGAAGAGCATCAAGACTCTCACACAGGGCGGCCACACATGGTTCCTGGGTCTCAGGAGGAGAGCATTCTGACTGGGAAGCGGATTCCAAAGGAATGGCTCTGGGGGAATGAAGGCGATGGACCCGAAGCCTTATTTTCTACAGCACGTTGTGGTCGGGATGTGGAGAGAGAAGCGGAGAACAGAGAAGGGAGAGAGTGAGGGAGACAGGGAAGAAGGGGCTGGAGGGAGGGGGGGAGTAGGAGGAGGGACAAAAGGAGAGGAGGCGGCAGAGATGTGTTTTCCCACCATTAGGAAGCTCCTGCCTCCTTTCCCAGCAGACAGCCCCCCACTCCAGTGAGTGCCCTCACAGAGCCAGCCTACCTGCACCAGAAGGCACCCGGCTCTGTGTCATAGGTTCAAAGGTTAATGAGTCCTAGCGTGTGGGTTTGTTTCTTTGTTTATTACTCCACTAATAAAAGCACCTTTTTCTGGTGATTTTTGGAAGCCATATTTGGAAACAGCTCACCCACTCTTCTGACTTTTCCTTTGAAATGACAGGAAGACAGTGTTCAGCACGGAGACCATCAAATCAAGACCTGAGTTCTGCGGTCTCCCACACCTGTATGGACGCCCACTCCTCAGACCTGTGAGCTCGGGCTCCCCTTGGCCCATGGACGGACGCCACGAAGACACTGGCACCAGAAACCTTCTTTGAGGGGGTATGCATGCTCTTAGGCTAAAATTCTCCTTAGGTGTCCTTCAGTTAGCTGACAAACATCTCTCGTGGGGCTACTCCAGGCCAGGCTCTGTCCCGGGCATGGGGGTAGCATGGCGTGTCTCTACTCTTGTGAGGCTTACAATGGTGGGGGACTGACCAGGACACAAGTCATCGGTCAAAGAAACATTTCCGATGGTGCCACACCTTCTACAGACAACACAAGTGAGTGAAGGAGCGGGCAGGCAGGGCAAAAGCCTTGGCTCAGGGCATGGGGTCTTTCTTCGCCTCCTGGGGCCCCTGGAGCAGGAGCCAGAGCCTCCCCCACGGTGGTGGTGCCGCCCTTGGGTTTGAACCGGTCTGAAGCTGCCACTGGGGGCTTCACAAAATCAATGCCGTTGAAAGGGATGGCAGACAGCTGTAGGTCAACTTTTTTACTCTTCATTTCCTGTCTTTCCAGTCGACCTCCAACTCCATGAAGTCTATCCTGACTCCTCCTCCATCTCAGTGGTTTCAGGGCTGCTTGGTCCTGGAAGGGCTTGGTCTACATGCTGGGACTGATCTGGTGGCAGAGGAAGCAAACGTCTTTGCAGCTCGCCTTTCTTCTTCCCCTGTCCTCCGTCTCACACCGAGCCTGGCCTTCCTGAGTCACGGTGGAGCTGGCAAGGGCCTGTCTCTTAAGTGGGTCCCACTTCCAAAGCTTCGTAGGGAAGATCTGAGGGTCAAGCAGCTGCCCCGCCCTCCACTGCTGGATGGAAGGCCTGGTTTAGCTTCAAAGACAGATAATAAGGTGAGGATAGGAGTCCGCCAGGCAAGCTAGCTGGAACCCCTCATTTTTTGCCTTCTGAGGACAGGGAAGGGCAGGGATACCAGGGTGGCACACAAAGACATCCAGAGTGCATGATGTCTCCATCTCTTTGCTAATTCTGTTTCCCTGGCAGCTTGGTGCTGGACGACGTTTCCTGGGTTCCGGTTGCACAGCGAACAAGCCGGAGAGCATGGTGGCTCTGAGGGTACACGGAGAAAAGGGGCAAAAAAGAGAGAGAAACACTGACAGCTCTTGAATGGAAAACACTGCTTGTTCATCCAGGCGGTCCTTTCAGCTAGATGAGCATCTTCTGGTCACTATCACTCAGCAAATGCTCACTTCTCTGGTTTTCTCTGCAGATCAGGCTGACAACCCGTGCACACTGATATTTCATGCACAAGAACAACCCCACCATCCAAAGGAAATTCTCCACAAAGGCTGACTCTGGCTGGAATCCACCATCTCGTGCTCATGCCCACTCACGTGACTCTTCAGGGCAAGTCGAGCCATTCCCTCTAGAATCTGGAGGGTGATGCAGACTCTCAGCCACCTTGGACAGGCTTGGCTTGGCTTCCTTCGGCCTGCCCTCTCCGGGCTGCCAGTCTCCAGCGGGATGATCCAACTCCCCACTTCTGGGGTGCACGAGTCCTGGGTGGAGGGGGTTGAAGGGGTTGAGGAACAGCGGGGATGCGGAGTCCACAAAGGTCGCTGGAGGGAGAGGCAGTTCCAGAGCACCCACTAGGTACGGAGCAGGCAGGCACTGGAGGGGATTTTGAAGTGCAGAAGCGCAGCCCCTGTCCCCCTTGGGCTCACAGTCTGGCCGCGGGGACAGACAGGCAGGGGGGGAACTGGGGTGCTGGAAGGCGTACAGCAGGGGAGGGGCAACTGCCCCGGGGCAATCCCCACTCAGTTCCCCGGAGGTGAAGCTGAGGTGCCTGGAACGTTCTGCTTGCTCGGGCAGTCTCTCTGCCAAAGACTGGCTGGGCCACAGTAGTGAAAGCACTAGAAATCTGTCACCTCCTGTGTTCCTCCCAACAACCCTGTGCGGCAGGCGGGCAGGCTGAGCAGGGGACTGCGCCCCAGCTGACAGATGAGGAAAGCGAGGCTCAGGGGAAGTGACTTACCTACAGCGTCGCAGCTAGGCAGTAGTGGAGCGGGCACCTGCCTCCAGGCCTTCGGATCCCAGCCGCCCCAGGGCGCTGCCTCTGAGGTGCCATACGAGGAGGTGACTCGGGCCAGCTCCTGAGCAAAGGAGCTGCCGGGCAGGAAGGACTCACTCCCCACGGCCTGGCAGGATGGGGGCTGTCGCCCGAGGCTGACCTGGGGGGGCCTGGCTTCCCCAAGCTTGCAGGCTTTGTCTACATGAGTCTACAACAACCGATTGAACAGTCCATCAGCTGCTTGGCCACCACATGCTTCTGACTGCTCTCGTCACTTGCCCTGACCGCCTAGCGGGGCCGTTTGGGTGTTGTGGTTAAGACACACCAACTGGTCTGGGCCAACCAAACCCGACAGCCTTGCGGTCTTAACTGTCTTGGGTCACAGACTCCTTGGAGACTCAGTTAAAAGCTATGGTCTCTTTCCACAGAAACAGCACTTAACGGTGGTGTCTCCCCCTTCCCAGCCCACCAACATTTTACATATAATTTCAGGGATTTTCGGGACCACATACTATCCATCGGTGGAGCTCAGTTAAGGAGCCTCTGCCTTGATCAGTCACTGTCTTGTTAGAAATGGGAGTCGAGCTGGGTCAGACAGCTGGTTCATCAGCAATGACCTTGACCCATCCCACCCCTCCCCATGCCTCTACTCCCCGCCCCCGGGCCACAGAGCACACCATTCTAAACTGGATTGTGGGTATGTGTGTGGAGACACACTGAGGAATCTGCAAAACCAAGCAGTCAAGTGTAAATCTCACGACAGCCAAGCCCTGAACTGTGGCCCTCACTGCACTTGGCCTGGCCAGGACCCCCAAGGTTTCAGGACTTGAGTGATGGTGGGAACCTCCCCTTTCCATCATGCTTTAGAAGACAGGGTTGCACCAGAGTTGAACATCTGACCTGATTCTTTCAGCCAAAGGCAATGAAAAAAAACCTCACACTTGATATCCATGTCAGAGAAAGCCCCAAGACTCAAAGGAACTGCTGATAGAGCCCTGATGTCCTGCCGAGTGGCGTCCAAGAGGACCAGGGGGAGCCTGCCTTGATGAGAAGTTCCTTTTTCTACGTGAAATAGCCTCTTCACTCTTGGGCTTTTAACACCTGAGCTTCAAGGGATCCTCTGCGCCGATCAGACATTCCAGGAGAAAGGGAAATATTTATCCCCTCCAATCTAAGCTAAACAGTTGGAGTCAATTCAATTCCTTGCAATAAACACGACTTATTGCCTTCTGTGGGCGAGTCTCTGCAATGGATGATGGGCCAGTGGGGGTCTGGATACCTTATTTGAAATAAAATAACAGTAAAAACGGCCACCCCTGCATGTACCGAGCACTTGCTATGCACCAGGCACTGACCGAAGTGCGTTCAATACTCAGTCTTACTTAATCTGAAACAGCCGGATACGAGGCAGGAACTATTATTGTCCTTAATTTACAGAAGAGTACACTGAGGCCCTGAGAGGTTAATGAAGTTGCCCAAAGTCACACAGCTAATTAGTTACAGAGGAAGATGCAAATCCATGTGTGTGTGTGTGTGTGAGTCTAGCCTGTCATACGGAAAACAAGTTTGAAATGTAGAAACTATTAAAACGTGCCATTTAGAAAAGAACAGGCGAGATTTTATGGGTGGGGGGTCCAGACAAAATTTTAAGGACAACTTATAAACACTTAAAGATGGGACTAGGAAGATAATCTAACTACCTGGAGAGTTTCAGAGATGACACCCCTCTCCCCAAACAAAAACAAAACCAAAAAACCATGGGAAATATACTTAGAAAGTGAACTGAATGCACTTGGGAAAGAAAATCTCTTTGCAGCTCAGATGGTATGCCAGCTGTGGAGGGTCCGGCACCCTGCCCCTTGGGGTCACCTGTGGCTTCATTTCATCAAGCTCCAATCTGTCCTTGGATCCAGGTCATCTGGGACAGGAGCAGAAACATCGCTCTCTACAGTGGACCATTCTTTATGTCTGCATGCCTAGCTCCTTGATAACGTCAAGCACTATTTTATAGCCACACAGTTTTTACTGTTCCAATATGCACATATTACTAGCCTTCTGATTTCTTGCCCAGTCTAGGATGACACATCTTAAAAGCAATGAATGGGACTTACTGGTAGGGAACCGAAGCATTTTAAGCTTTCACTCAGGAATCCCTGGTAGCTTCATGTAACTTCTACGATATTAGTGATGGGTCAAGAAGCAGGACCTCCCTCCCCTCCACCATCAGCATCAACATACGCTTCCAGGATGCCCCGACAGTGTGGGCAGTTCTGTTTCAGCAGAATGGGAGCAGGCACTTGGCAGACTAATGTAATCCCCGATTAAAAACCGTAATAAATACAAGAGATGAGATTCAATCTTGACTCTGATTGACAAGGACCTTTACAGCTAATGCTCATGCATCTTCTTCGGTTCATTTAATTTGGAGAAGAAACTGCTATTACACACCTTCTGAGCGTGAGGCCAAGCTTCCAAGGAAAAGGTTGTGGGGGACTCTTCAACTCCTAGAGGCTTCCAAACATACGGTCAACCCATCTCTCTTTGGAATCCCTGAAAAGCTGGTATTACTTACACGGTGTGATATTTATTGTTCATGCCCTGTGTGCCGGGCACTAACTCTGTACACACACACATTTGAGACTGTCTCTAGTTTACAAGACAAAGCAAGTGGAGGTTGGTCTCCCCAGGATGCACAGCGGCAAGGTGGGGTACAGACCTGGATCTGATTTACAGAGTGACTAAACCCCAAACAACTGCTGGGTTTGGAAGAACAGAGCGCCTTCTCTGCACACGAAGAGAAGCAGCTGGGTGTCCTTTAGCCACGCTGGGGAAACTTCACATTGTTGGCTATTCTGTGCCCTCGCTGCAGTGCCAAGTGGGCTCTCAGTGCAAGGAGCTCAGATTGTGAACAACCCCCACAGACGCTCAGATGCTTTGCAAGAAGCAGATGACTGCTCTGACTTTATAAATTATTAAATGGATTAGATATTGGTCCAACCTCCACAGTGGAGCTTCAGAAGGAGATATATGTGCATCCACAAGGTTATGGTTGGATATCATAATTTTACTGGCTTCTGGGGGTTTGTAGATTTCTAAAGTTACTCATCCTGAAAATTCAGGCAGCGAATCCTAAACACCTTCCTTTCTTTCTCTGGTCTTTACTAACAATGTGCCAAGCCCTGTCCTATGAATTTTACATGGGTTAGCCTTGAGTTGACATGCTGCTCTAGGTGTGATCTGCCCAACATAGCTCAACGGAGCTATCGTTTCTCCTATCTTTTGGTAAAATAGACTAATAACAATGATAAACGTTGCTGGTGATATACTAGAAACATTTATTGAGAACTTGATCTAAGGTTCAGCCCTGTCTTGGAGTCATTTCAATTAATTAATTCTTAGAACAATCCTATGACGGAGGCACTCTTACGATCCTGTTGTAAAGATGAGGAAACGGAGGCATGAAGAGGTTAAACAACTCGGTCGACGGCGGTCACTCATTTGTGAGTGCCAGAGCCTGGACCAGAACCCAGACACTGTCTGACTACAAAGCCCATGCCCTGAGTTTCGCCGGACCAAATCGCCCAGCTGAAACCTTTGCTAATGCTATGTACAAACAGACCAGGAGCAAGAAGGTTCTCTGTGAGCCAGGTGTTCTTTCCCTTACGTAACAACGCGACCCTAAAATGAAGGGTTTCCCAAGCTGAGGGATCTCTGTTCTGCCACCCGTGGTACAGGGCGTGGGACTTTCACTAGATAAGGTTTGCTCGGTCGCTGGCTCTCCTCTATAAATGTGCATTTTGTCAAAGTTTCCTTTGAGCTTTTCCTCTATAAATGTATAGAATTGAATTTTACTATTTCAAAGTTTAAATGACTAATATTGCCGGGTCCCAAATTAAGTTCACTTAATCAATCAAGCACTCAGACTTGAAATTTAACCACGGAAGTTAAGTTCAACTGGTCAAGTTCTACTTTGCCTAAGGGAAAAAAACCCTCAAGAACACAAAAAGGTAGAAGTCAATAATGTTCAAACCAAACAAGGAATGAAGGAATAAATATCTTTTCTCCCTGCAAGGCTGATGCCAATGAATAATCCAGTGGCCTGTTATCCCCCCGGGGTAGAGGCTGTGGACGCACCTCTGTGTCTCCCAGAGTGCTAGGCACAGAGCAGGTCTGCAGTGCAGTCTGCCGTTCAGGCCGGCTGCTTTCCGTGGGGCAGGTCTGCAACGTGGCAGGGCTGCTCCTGCCGTCAGTCATGCTGGGTAATGGAGTAGGCAGAGTGTGGGTTTGGTCTGGCCAAGTGGGCCATGGGAATCATCCGAGGAGCAAGGTGCGGTCAAGAGCAGTGCTATGAGGGAACATCAGGGACTAGGTCATAGCTCTCTGGAGTCCAGATCTGCTGTAGCCGGCCTTTTGGAAGATTTCTATTGTCTCATGATGATGCGGGTGATGATGATAACAGCTACCATGTACTGAACACATACACCGTGCCAGGCACTGAGTGAAACCCTGCACAGCTTTTATCTCACTTAATCCCTGAAGCAAGCCAGAAAGATGGGTACCATTATCACCTTCATTTTATAGAAGAAGAAAATAAGGTTCAGAGAAACAAAGTAACTTGCTCAAAGTCAAAGTAAGTGCCAGAGCTGGGAGCTGAACCCGGGTCTGACTTGCTCCAAAATATGGGCTCTTAATCACAAATATGAAAAAATGCAATGTCCAAAGCATAACCCTTACGCTTTTGTGACTGACATCATTCCCCCAGCGCCTCCCAGCTGGGTATAGTCAGCACTGCTGACAGGCCCTGGGGTCCAAAGAAGCCATCCAACTAACCATCACACTCAGGCAAACGAGGAAGGGAGCGGCAGGGTTTCCTTTGGAGACTTCCGGATTTAGACAGATCCAACGCATGTATCTAAATTCACTCCCTCCCAAAGCCCCACTAAAAGTACCGCGAGGGTTCGCTTTGGCTTTTAAAGACACACTCCTGCTCGGGTAAGGAGAATGCTCCAGGAGACAACAGCATCATAATTTCCCAAGCTCAGAAGGAGCTAGACCAGGGCTGCTGACTCCATGGCACCAAGGAAGCGGAATCACAGGAGGGGAGAAGGGAAAGTGGGAAAGCAGCTCGGTCTAGATGGCAGAATCCTCGGCAGGCTCCGAAACAGCAGCCCCAGGTTGTCTCTGGCATCAGGAGGTGAGGCGGAGGGGGTGGCCAACATGAGGCAGATCCCTGGGTGGCCTCCCCGACTCCACGTCCCTGGGGATCTGCCTCTCCTCCACGCTGGCAGAGATCTGGCTTGACCACTTGCTGCTGAATTTCCTGTTCTGCCTTCCATGTCCTGCTGCCTGGTTTAGCTGAGGACACTCACTTCACCCCACAGAGGTGTTCTCTCGTGACCTACACCTGGAAGCTAGAGGTCCAGGAGGCAGACTGCGGCGAGGAAAACAAACACAAGAGAGCAGCCCAGTCCCTCAGGCTGTGTTTCTCCTGCCCGTCCTGCACCAGGCCTGCGGTTCTGCCACGAGTCCTGACGGTGGGGTCGCTACGCATTCCCGGAGCCATCGTGCCTTGAGTCACTGCCCTCCCTAAGAGGGGAGCCGGGGCAGCTTCTCTTCTGGAAGCCTTCATCCAATAGTGGCACTATGACCCTTTGCTGCTGACACACCTAGATTGTGCTTGCCCCTTAGTTTATTCAAAACTAAAAACAGACTTACCCTATGATCCAACAATCCCACTCCTGGGCATATATCTGGAAGAAACTCTAATTCAAAAAGACATGTGCACCCCAATGTTCATAGCAGCACTGTTTACAATAGCCAAGACATGGAGACAACCTAAATGTCCATTGACAGATGACTGGATAAAGAAGATGTGGTATATTTATACAATGGAATACTCCTCAGCCATAAAAGATAAAACTATGCCATTTGCAGCAACGTGGATGGACCTGGAGATTGTCATACTAAGTGAAGTACGTCAGGCAGAGAAAGATGAATATCATGATATCGCTTATATGTGGAATGTAAAAAAAAGAGACAAATGAACTTATTTACAAAACAGAAGCAGACTCACTGACATGGAAAACAAACTTATGGTTACTAGAGGGGAAAGAGGGGCTGGAGGGCTAAATTGGGAGTTCAGGATTTGCAGATACACACTACTATATATAAAATACATAAACAACAAGGTCCTACTGTACAGCACAGGGAACTGTATTCAATATCTTACAATAGCCTATAATGAAAATGAATATGAAAAGGAACATATATGTATAACTGGATCATTATGCTGTAACCAGAAATTAACACAACATTGTAAACCAACTATCCTGCAATTAAAACAACAACAACAACAAACCAATTGCTTGTTGAAGAGGTCACTGATAAGTAGTGAAACTGCACAGAAAAGCAAGAGAGCGTCGGAATCAAGATGGTGGTTACCTCTCTCAGAAGGGGCACAGGGGGGGTCGACTCGGGGGCTGACAGTGTTCCCTTTCTCAACCTAACCAGAGGTGACAAGAGTTTCACTTTACTTCTTTAAATATACACATAGGCCTTGCACACTTTTTTTGTATCTGTTATATTTCACAATGAAAGGAAAAGTCTATATACGCAGCTTGATGCCAGTAATGTGAAATATATATTTCCACATCAAAAAAGCTAATGAAGTACTGCATTTCAGCATGTTAACAGTGGTTATCCCTGACTTATTTATATACTGTAAATTTATATATTTTATTATCTCATGGGGTTTGTGTTTTCACTACACTTTCCTGCATTTTCCAAGTTTACTACAAAAAGCAATCAGATTATAGAAGACCACAAAACATACTGAAAAAACACAAGGTCCCCATCTAAGATCGAAACTAATGAGGATCAACCCAAAATAGACGGGCTGAGCCATCTGTGGGAGTCTGTGCAGAAGGTAACTTCCTAAAGAGACGGACGATGCGCCTGATCTGACTAGGATGAGCTCAGAGCTCGCCAAGCAGCCGGGGCGGATTCTTAGAGTGAGTACTTGGAAGCCAGGACAGTTGCTATCTCTGGGAAGAGGGAGAGTTTCCAAGATATTTCGAATGTGCTATGTCTTAATCTGCCTGTCCTGAAGAGTACACGGGTGTTGCTTTTATTATTGTATGTTTTATATGCTATTCTGTATTTATCATATGGATTAAAAAACACCCCAGGATTCATTGTCAAAGGAACAACTCAAGTTCATACAAAATCATCATCACCATTTAGAGGTTAAAAAAGTTGCTTTGGTACCTCCATTTAAACAAACAAACAAACAAACAAACGTAATCCCCCCCCCAATTTTTTTTAAAAAGTCACTTTGGAATTTTGATCTTTTCTTTTCTGCTACCAATTCCACTTCTTTCTGGAGATGCTCCAGTCACCAGGGATGAGGATGGGGTCAAGGCTGCAAGGACCTAGCTCAGCACACTCTTCATGAGTTTTATGGGTGGTCTGGTGTTGGCTCTCAGTTCTTTTCAGGAATGCTGACCATTCCAGAGCTTTGGATTTGGAGTCTGCCTTTTCCCCCCCAAAGATTTTGTCCATGTAGATGCACTAGAAGGTATTCTGACCACAAATGAACCTGTGCCTCCTGCTACTCTTCTCTCTCACAGCAAACTATCTGGTTTTCTTCCTTCCTTACTGGTATGGGAGGCGGGCATCATTCTCTGCTTTTCTTTTACTGAAGCCCTCACCTTCTGTCTTCTTCTGATTTGTTCTGTCTCCCTGGGGCTAACTCCTCTTCTTACGACCCTAATATTTTTTTGTATTAACTTGAGGAGAAATGAGAGATCACTTACTAAAGTCATCATTCTCAGTAGAGGAAGGAGAGGTCCAATGATTTGCTCAAGATTGCCAAGCAATGGATAAGCCTCACCTTGGGAAAACCATCTTCCTGATCCTTTTATCTCCCCTGCCAGGTAAGTATTGGTGGCTGCCAGGGGTGAGGGGACTGGGTCATGGGGAGTTCGTTTAATGGGGACAGAGTTTCAGTTGTGCACGATGACAAGAGATCTGGAGATGGATGGTGGTGATGGTTGCACAACAGTGTGAATGTACTTAATGCCGCTGAACTGTACTTTTAAAAATGGTTAAGATGGTAAATTTGATGTCATATGGATTTTACCACAATAAAAAAAAATGGGGGAAGAAAAAGATCGCCAAGCAAGTTAAAGACAGAGAATCCGGGAGTCGGAGAGATGTACAGTGAGCATCTACCTACACTGTTCTGCAGGGACTCAGTCTCTGAAAGTGGAGCCCTGCAGTGCCACCCTCTGAGAAACACTGCTTGCCACCAACTCCCACCTTGGTAAGTGTGAACCCTGAGGCTCATGGTAGGGAAGATCCTGGCCCCAAATCAGAGCAAACTGGAACTCATCACTCCCAATTCCCAGTCCAAGGTGCCTTCTAAGAGTCCTGGCCCAACTGCATCGCTCTCTCTGACTCTCTGAAATGTCTGCCTTCTGTTTCCTGTGTCATCAGGAAGGAAGAGTTCTCACTGGGACAGACTCTGCCAGAGGTCAGGCCAGCCTGGTCCTCAGTTTGTCCAGGAGCAAAAGACAGCCTCGTTCCTCTTTCCTCTGCACTGGCCTCCACCTTCTAACCATTTGGCCTCTGGTTTCCCCAGTGCCGCTTGCTTCTTTATAGTTCTTCCATCCTTGTAAAGATGTTTGAGTCATTAACATATATAAATAGCCTCTCAGCCCAGTTACAGAGGTAGGTCAACAGCTTGGGTTCTAAGCATCATGACACACTGGCATAGGAGAGGGGGCTCTTTCCCGAGAATTCTTCCTCCAACAAAAAGCCCATCTACTTGACTTGGCAGTGGTGAGCTGAGAACTGATGGAACCAGGTTCATCCGGTGGGACTGATCAATGAGGAGAGCAGTGAAGGGCAAGGGACGTGCCAAAGTGGGAGGCAGGAGACCTGAGATCTAGGCTTAGCCCCTCCATGTGCTTGACAGCTGGATGGCTTCAGGTTAAGTTGCCTGACCTCTCAGCTTCCTTATGCAGTAAGTAGGGATAACAGTGACCACTGCCAGGGGCTGTTGTCAAGACAGGATGACAGGACAAGGGGGAAGTCTTCATTATGGGGCTCAGTGCAGTGTACGCACTTGCAAGGGCTAGCTCCACCCTCCATCCTTACCCCCACTACTATTAAGAGCAGTGGCCTGGACGTCAGGGGACCTGAGTTTCGTCTGGGCTTTGCCATTCATTTTATGAGCTTAAGAAAGTCCCTTTCCCTTCGGTGCCTGTTGAGATCATCATGTGTTTTTTACATCCTTTGTTCTGTTAATATTGTTTATCACATTGATTGATGGTTATAGGTTGAACCGGCCTTGCATTCCTGGGATGAATCCCACTCGGTTATGGTGCACAATCCTTGTCGTATGTCACTGGATTCGGTTTGTTAGGGTGTTGTTGAGAATTTTTGCATCTCTGTTCATAGAAGATATTTGTCTACCTTCTCCTTTTAGGGCCTCAGTGTCCCCATCTGTAGAGTGATGTAAGAATTCTTCTTTAGCCTGGCTGAACCTTTCCTGGAGCTGCTGTCTGAGACTTTTCTTACCCAACCTTCCTGTGTCCCCCAATCTTCACAGGCCTGCATTGTGGTCTGAAGCTCTCCCCAATTTCTCTTGCTCCCTCTTCCTTTAACCTTCACAGGCTCCCATCCCTCCAATACATTTCAATACATTTCTTGCATGTCTAAGGTCATACTGGTATCTGCCTTTTGGTAGATCCAAACAGATACAAAGGAACACTTGGCTACTTAGTTCTTTTTTCTGCCAAACATATAGAGTAAACTGTCCCCCGCACTCCCCAACATTGCCCCAGTGAGCAGTGAGCAACACGAGAAGTGTTTGCCGGCCTCCTTCCTCAAGCACCTGGCTCACAGCTCAGAGAGTTCACTTCTGTCTGAGCTTCCTTATAGTTTCTGGAGATTTCTTGGGCTAGATCTTTTTTTGGTTACTTTCCTTCTTCATCCCAGTTATGAATTGGTTGTTTTGAAAAAGACAATGTAAGTCATGGGGAAATTCCGGACAAGTCTACTTTCCAGGGTTCCTGGCTAAGCTAACTTTAGTTGGGCCCTCTTGACTGTCTCCACGTGCCCAAGTCCAGCAGCCCTCAGTAAACATGGCACACTTTCCTGTGAAGAAGGTTCTGGTCTTCACCATACTGCTGTCTCTCCCTCATTAGGGACTTGCAAGCTAGTAAATGGATGGATCATGGGACCGTTTTGAAGGAAGAAGGGCTAGCTCTGGGAAGCAAAAAAGCAAGCACCAGCATGACCTACTACTGGGCCTGGGCAGACGGATGTCCTTTTTGATGGGTGACCATCTGATGAGAATGGATTCAGCAGTGACATTAAATATGGGCACAATCTTCAAAGTCAACATCTGTAGGGTATACTTTCTCAAAATAAAGTATTTTAGGGTTTGGTTTAATTTCATTATACAATTATATTGAATAGCAGATAATTACAGCAATGGTGTACGAAGTTCACATCTCATTGGAAGCCACCTGCTCACTGTAAGATACAGAATTTGTGAGCCTGGCATCTGAGCCAGGGGTCAGGAGACTTGGGCTGTTCCTCAGGGCCAGTCATTTCACGGCCTTGCTAGATTGGCACTGTGCCAGTGGGAAAATGCAGGCTTCACTCAGATCAGTTCTCTAGGCCCTGCTGGTTGGAGCCTGCTGTGAGCTGCAGGGGCCTCCACTGCCCTCATCCAAGAGCCTATCTCCAAACTGGGTGTGGGAGAGCAGGGAGCTGGGTGCTCAGGGGGCTGCTGTCTGGAGAGAGGAGGCCCAGGGTGCCTGGTAGGGAGACACCTAGTTCTGGGGCACCCAGGTTCTCCAAGAGAAGGCAGGAGGGATATGAGAGAGTTGGCTGCAGTTGCCAACCTGAGGTTCGGCACCAGTGTGTTGGTTTTTCTGAGGCCTGTCTGTTTCGTCCCTTTGGCACGCGCACCACCGTACACTGTAGGATGTACAGCATAGATTGCTCAATAGCTCTTGGCTGGAATCTGCTCAGTCTGCCTTTTACAGCATCTGTACAACACATGTTTACTGAGCACCTCCCATGATCCAGGCCCTGTGTGTGATAACTTGGGTGGACAAGGTGGAGATGGTCCTGGCCCTTTTAGAGCTGGCACACTCATATAATAGAGAAGCACTTAAACGGGATTTGTAATGAAGGTGCTAAGTGCTCTACCGGAACAATGCCGCTGCGCGCTGGAGAACAAACAGCACGGGGACCCAGCCTGGCCGGGGTGAGGGTTTGATTAGAGGAAGCTTCTTGGGGGAACTGAGCTTTAACGTGACCTGAAGGCCAAAGAGATGTTGGCCAAGTGAGGAGTCCTGGGCAGAAAACCGGCAAAGTTCTCAAATCCATGTTATCTCCATCACATGTTCACCCAGTGCCACTCCTATTCTAAGACTTGATGGATACCCAGATTATGTAAGGAGAATGCTTGCAAAGTGAGGCCTGAGGGTCTGGGTTCTCCCTGGAAAAATGGCTCTTTCTGAAGTCACAGAGTCCACCCCAAGAGCACTGTGCTGCAGTGGATGGGGGCAGGGAAGATGGATGAAGAATCTTCCTATTTCTAATCCTAACTGAATAATTTCAAGAAAGGTGTTAGTCTTCCAGAAGCTGTAAGCCCGCTTGCTGAAAATCTGACGGCAAACCAAAGCTGCGGCTCCAGCATGTTTTCAGCCGTCCACATGGTACAGCAGCGTGGGTCCCATTTACAGAACAATCTGTTGTAAATCCATGTAGAGCAGAAGCGGTGGCTAAGAAAAGTCTGAGTCCTATTGTGAGAATCAGAAGGGCCTGTGGGACTCAGCTACACCAGAGGTTCTCAAAGTGGGGTTCCTTAGGCCAACAGCAACCTGTTAGAAGTGGAAATTTCTGGTCTCCACCCAGACCTACTGAATCAGAAACCCTGGAGGTAGAAGCCAGCCATCGGTACTTAACAAACCTTCCAGGGCACACTCAAGAGAGAACTACTGGTTTAATCCAACCTCTTCATTATCCAGAAGAGGAGACTGAGGCCCAGAGAAGCAAGGAACCCCTGACCCCAGGTCAAGCTTCGCTGTCCCTGTCCAGCAAGGCGTGATGTGCATGCTGGATGCTGGGCCAGTAATCACGGTGTGCTGCTGTCCAACTCTCCCTTTCCAGATGGGAGCTGTTTTTGTTTTTTTTTTTCTTTCCTGTACTTGTGCTCTGTCCCTGCCAAGGTGAGCCCAATGGCCAGAGGTGCCTGGAACATGAGGAGCTAGGCACTGACCAAACTGAGAGGACGGCACATTACCCAGAGTTCCTAGACTGGAGCTGAACCCCTTTGGGGAGAGCATACATAGGCTTCCGGGAGGAGTGAGCATTTCGGGAGGCATATGTATGGGAAGGAGGAAGTGTATAAGTGTGGATGGCTGAAGAGGTCAATTACAGCGAATATAGTTGATTGCTCAGCAGCATCTCATCTTCCGGCTCTTGGCACCTTCTGCAGTTTCCATTCAGGCGGCCCCCTGGGCCCCATGTTGCCTGTATGCTTTGGGGAAACCGGCCTCCATCCAGGGTCGGAGAGGCGGGGCACTGAGCTCCACTTACATGAAGCAGCATAGTAGGCATATGCTCAATTCTGGCCACTCTGCCGAAAATTCCAGGGGCTTTCTGGGAAAGATGCTTCCTTGCTCTTATGACAAGACTTCTAGAATCGACTCTTTTTTCTGCTCCCCTGGATGAGGGCAGGGGGAAGCTTGTAGCCCCTGGAGGTGGGGACGGCGATCGTGTGCCCACCAGGGGGAGCCGGCCCCAGGATGACGCTGATGCTATGCGAGGTCCAATAGACAGCAGGGAAGAAACAGGGTCTTTGGGACACCACTGAGTTGTGGATGTAAAATGCCCCTGAAGTCTGCCCAAGTGCTGGACTTGCACTAACAGGGCTCAGTAAGCTCCCTTTATTGTTTCAGCCAGTGTAAACTGGCTTTTCTGCTACTTGGGACTCAATATATCCTAACTCATAAAGAATCTACCCTGACCACTTAGCCCTTCACATGGTCTGCATCACACCTCAAGACTCATGCTGGAGAACAACCTATCTTTAATGATGAAACCCGGGGCCTGCTGAACTCTGCTGAGCTTTGAGTCATGTTCCTTTAGCCATAGACCAGTTCATTTAAAGAGAATTCTGACACACCTAAACCATCTGTAAAACATGCTCCAGGAAACACATCTAGTGCGGATCCAATCCTGACATCTTGGGCTCCTCATTCAGATCTCAAGTGTGGCACTCAAGCTCTTAAATACTCTATTTTGCATTGGTTGAATGCGATGCACATTTTAGAAGCAATACTCTAGCTTAACAACATTAAGGATTCCTGGATCACATTCAATTCTGATGCAAACTCGAATATGTACTTTGTGGGTTTCTGTGAAGAAAATAATTGACAATCCAAACTGGAATTCATCTATAGAAACAGGCAGTGCGAGCTCCTAAAAGCAATTATGGGCACCAAGCTTCTAAATTTTTAAATCCCCTGATAAGTCTAAGAACATACCAGAAAGTTGAGATTTGATTTCAGAGGTCATAAAGCAAAAAAAGCAAAAAAAATTAAAAACCTGTAAGAGGTGTTGCTGAGTAGGACACTGATGGCTTTAGAAACAATCATGCGGGTTCATTCTCCTCCATCCCTAGTTCAATATTATATCAGAACTTTATCTCCCAGGAGATTTGGTGATACACACAAATCAAGTGCAGGGTTACAGAGAAATACTCAGCCTCCAGGAACCTCTGTTGGGAAGGGAGAGTTACAAGTTGGAGTTGCCTAGACAATGAACTCAGGCAGGGCAGATGGGGGCCGTGGCCACCACCAACGAAAGTGAGATGGAGGGGCAGGAACCAAGCAGTATTGTTGGGAACAAGGGGAGTGAACCTCTCACCCTCCTCTGTGCAGGGCTGATGCACCTGGAGCATTCTGGTCGTCCAGTAAAGACCTACCTATTCGGAGGGCTTCACTCCAATGCCCTGTGCTTCGCTCAGAGGCAAGCAGCCAGCCTAGGGGCAAAGGATGTGGGATGGGAGGAAAGACTCAGCAGGAATGTCACAGTTGTCTTCGAATCTCTGAAGGGCTCTGAAGTCTTGGAGAGTACACTGGACTGCAACGTTGATAAATCTCAAGATTTTTTTAAATTGTTTCAAAAATGGGGCCTGGAGAAGAATTCTAAACTTGAAACTGGATGTCAATCTAGCTCTGACAAGTCACAAGAGTCACAGGCAGATTTCCTGCTTGCAGCAGAGACTTGGCAGATTCTGGTAAGTTCCTGAGGCCACATCATCATTCTGAAATCTGACTGACATAGTTTTATCAAAGGATGGGTCTTCTGTTGCAATCCTGCATTTTGCAGTGTGGGGTGGGGTAACTATAGAGCTTAGAAGAGTGGTACTGCCCACCAGCTGCTGAGGAAAGAGCCAGGCAGAACATATCTATGTGATGCTCGATCTATAGGAGTTCAGAGGGAATCGACAAGGTCCAGGTCATTGCTGGAGGCCACCCTTTCCAATCCCATTCCGCTTTTTTCATCTGTATCAATCTTGAGCTACAACAGTTAAACAGCAGTAGGGGAAATCAGGAGATCTTTCTGGAGGGTGACAGGAAGGAATCTCTTTGTGATGTAATTATTCTGCTAAAGAAGACACTTCTAAATGAAAAGTGAATAGAGCAAATAAAAGAAGCTAACAATATAGCTGTCAAAATGACAAAAACAAACAAAACAAAACAAAATCCCCAAAAGATCATTTCTACTAAGGATATAAAAATCTGTGCTCATGAACTAGTAAAATAAACCTTTTAATTTTTTCTTAAACCAATGGTGGCAGCTTATTGAAATGCAACCAAGTGTTCTTAATAAGTTACATTTTAAGGCTGACAGGAGAGGAACATATGCTGAGCAGCCTTCAAAGTGTGCTCACTAGATACCGTGCTAGTCAAAAAGAAAGAGTGGAGTTATAAATATCCTGTGTGCAAGTGGAGACCACTCATTGCTCTCAGGACTGATTGAAAGCGATTGGGTTATGTTAAGAATATTAGAGCTGCCCCAGAGTGGTGTAAACGAATTTTAATTGGGTTGAAAAAAGCAATCGAATGAGTGGCCTGAATTTCTTGACATGAGAGAAAAAGGCTGGCTTTTTTCAGTCTTGTCTTATATCATGTGCTACTGTCACTGTGGTATGTAAAACGCCAGCCAGAGGTATTGTTTTGCCCTTCTAAAATGCGTGAAACAATCGCTACCACCACGACTGAACAACCAGCACAAATTACCACTGCAGGTGCAAAACTGTGATATTTGTCACAGGTTGCAGAAATTTCATGAATTCAGATAGCGCACTGATAGGATTGTAGGTAGGGTCTGCCCTACTGCCGTAGGCAGACAAGAGCCCCAGATGAACCCGAAAAAGCCTAACGGTCACAGTCAGGGGGTGGGGGCCCTATTTGCAGTGGCAGAGTTCTCCCTTCAGCACAACACAAGAAGCTGAGTCCATCAGTCTCCTAGGCCTTGCAGATCAGGGCTTTCTAGCAATAATTACTCCAAAACACTCAAAACAGTTTCAAGAGCTTAGTTCTCAGAGGCTGGCAGGTACAGTTCATTTCTCGGCTCATTCCTTCTTGCATTCAAAGCTTCCTTGAGCTCACTTTTACAGAGCTGGATTAAACATCTTCCTATGCCTGAGACGCCTGCTATCAAGAAGGGGCACAGGCAAGATGCAAATGACTCTGATTAAAAAATGGACATCACCAGACCCTGAATGGCAGAAGCCAAGGGTCTTGAGAGCTGGGATGTGAGTGGGGATACAGTGACCAGGGTGTTGACTTCCCAAAATTGGTCATTTGGACCAACGGTTGGAGGCCCTTGCTTCCTACTTTGTGTGCCAGTGTTGAGGCTGGTTCTCATTTTTGCTGAGATCCTCAACCTTTTCCAGAACTCTACCCCAGGGCCTAGCAGTAGTCACAGTGGGAGGCTTTGCACAGAAAGCAAGTCCCTAGCGTCGCTCTGTTGGCTCCTGCATTCATCAGCAAACTGTGAGCCATCCTGGTGTTTCCAAGCTTGCAGACGCACTAGGGAACCAATGAAGCCAGCGAGTGGGGTTTCTTACCCCATTCTGGAGCAGAGATAATGTCCCTTCCTGTCTACACTCACTCCTTTCTTCCCCCACCCACATGGTGACATTTCTTCAAAATGCCCAGAAAAGGAGAGAAATTATGATCGATTTATCAGGAAAGTTATTTCTATGCCCAGGAACCTTGCGCCGTGCGTGCTTGCATGTCCCTAGGACATCCAGGGAGCGCAGCCGGCCCACGCAGAACGAGGAAGACGGGCAGCTCAGCTTGCTGCTACCTTGACATCACACATTATTATTATTGAAAAGAAAATACTGCTTTTGACTAGGAGAGGATTAGCAAATGTTTTAAACTTTCATTTTTCTCCTCTTTTTTTTAATTGCGGTTAAACTGACCACTTTAAGTGCATAGTGCAGAGGCATTAAGTGCATTCACAGTGTTGTGCAACCATCCCCACCATCCATCTCCAGGACTTTTTCATCTTCCCAAACTGAAACGCTGTCCCTGTTAGACATTAACTTCCCCTCCCCCTCCCCCGGCCCCAGGCAAGCACCAGTATGCCTTCTGTCTCTAGGAATCTGACTCCTCTCAGTCTCTCATCCGTAATCTGTCCTTCTGTGACTGGCTTACTTCAGTCAGCACCATGTCTTCAAGGTTCATCTATACTGCAACACGTGTTAGAATTTCCTCCCCCCACCCCCGTTTTTTTTTGTTTGTTTGTTTGTTTGTTTTGGCTTTTAAGAAACCCACTTCATTTAGTTAATATAAATAGTTGCTTAAATTGAATTTCCTTCCTTTTTAAGGCTGAATGATATTCCATCGTGTGGCTAGACCGCATTTTGATTATCCATTGTTCTCTCTATGGACACAAGGGTTACTTCCACATTTTGGCCATTGTGAATAACGCTGCTATGAATATTGGTGAAGAGATACCTGTTCAAGACCCTGCTTTCAATTCTTCTGGGTATATACCCAGGAATGGAATTGCTGGGTCACATGGTAATACCACATTTAATTTTTTGAGGACTCACCATACTATTTTTCCACAGTGGCTGTACCATTTTACGTTCCTACTAACAGTGCATATGGTTTCCAATTTGTCCATGTCTCACCAACATTTGGTATTTTCTGTTTTATTTTTAATAATAGCCATCTTAATGGGTGTCAAGATTTTGTTTTTTGAGGACATGAAACTAGAAAGCCATATCTGAGGGCTTTGTCCGTTTACCTTTCCCAGGGCTCATCTTTGAAAGCGTTGCCTGATGGCGGGAAGGAGTCACGGAATCGTTCCTACTCATTCCCACTCCAGGGAGGTCAGGGGGGCCGCCCACACCTTTCAAAGCTTTGCCACATAGAAATAAATAAGCATTAATCAAAATTGCGAATAACAAAAGAATACCATATATCGCTCATACATGGAATCAAAAAAAAAAAAAAGAGGACACTAATGAACTCATCTACGAAACAGAAACAGACTCGCACACATAATAAACAATCTTATGGTTACCAGGGGAAAGGGGGTGGGAAGGGATAAATTTGGGAGTTGGAGATTTGCAAAAGTCCACCACGATATATAAAAATAGATTTAAAAACCCCCAAATCTCTTCAGTATAGCCCAGGGAACTATATTCAGTATCTTGTAATAACCTTTAATGAAAAAGAATATGAAAAGGAATATATGTGTGTATGTGCATGACTGGGACATTGTGCTGTACACCAGAAACAGGCACATTGCAACTGACTATACTTCCATTAAAAAAATTTGGGAATGAGGAGTCCGCTTTCATCTACAGGACCACTGAATCAGCTGGCTTTCGTAAATTCTCTTCACATGCCACCCAGACACGGGCCTGAAAAAAAAATCTGGGCCTCCCCACAACTATGCTCACTTCCACTGCTCAAAAATGGAAGCTGGCTGAACCTGGTGGCATGCTACAGGGGGCGGGGGCAGGGACAGTCAGGTAGAATCTGAGCATTTAGCTTCAAATCCAAAGCTCTCCAAAGCAAAGTAAGAGTTGGAATGGTTTCTGGTGAAGTAGGGCTCTGCCTCTTTCAGGCCTTCAAGGTCACATTTAGGCCAGGACTTCGAGACAATTTGTTGAATTGCCTACCTCCCCTTTCCCAAGCACCTAGCTTCAGTCTCTGAATCAGGATCTGTGGGCTCCATGCCATTCCATGCTGTACGTTCTCTAATCTAACACGCAAATCGGTTAACGTGGGGAGAAGGACCAGAGGAGGGGAGAGATGGAGAAACGCTGCCCCTTTCTTCCACTGTCTTAGAAGCTGTTACTCCACTGGGAGTCAGGAGCCAGGGAAGGCTCCGCTCGGGGCACTGCATGGGCTCTCAGGACTGCCACGCACGTGGGCCTGCAGTGGAGACGTGATAACTTTGGACCTTTACATGGCTTTTCGCTTTCAACCACCTCATTGCTTTGGATGGGAGAGGCTAACACGATAAGCCCTCATCTCACCACAACAAAACACAATCTAACAAACAAAGCAGCTCCTGTCTTTGTGGGCAAGATGCACAAGCTCAAATAAAAACGGAACCCTTTTCAACTCCTTAGGAAGAAGCAGAAACTCTTTCTCTAGGGGGTAGGGGTGGGGTGCTCTCACTGTAGGCGTCCACTGCCCCCTTCAAGCTCCCAGGCAGCCAGGCCAGAGCACACGCACACTGTTGCTCTACGCTGTGGGCCCAGGTCGTGGGAGTTGACAACCCCCAAGGGACAGAAGAGGCTAAAAGTACAAATGGGCTCAGGAGAGGTTTCCATAAATCTGTGCTATGGGGCAATTAATGGATTTAAGAGAGGAAAGCTGGGGAGGGTGCAGGAAGGAGGGGCAGGGATGCAGTCAAGGCCTCTTAGTGCAGATCCCTTGCTGGCCTGGTGGGTCACATCTCTGACCCACATCGCCGCTCTGGCGCCATCCTGCACTCAGCGACAGTGCTAGCTGTAGGCGTTTGGGCCACAGCTGAATGGAGCAGATCCACTGTGACTTTCTATCTGCCCTAGACATTTTTTACATTTTACTAACTTTTCACTTGGGGTCACAACAACTTCACTTTCAAATCTGATGTATGTCTGGAACTGGCCTGTCTCTCCATGCGGTGTTTGACATTTTGGGTTTGTAGATATTCATAAGGAGTTACAGTTTAAAGGAACACTACACAATGATTTATTTCTGTCCTCTTCGACTCTTTGAAAACTGAAATCAGATTTCTTTCCTTGCCTTACAGTGACAAATAAGCAGGTTGTTTCCATGAACTTAGCATAAAAGAATGTATACACTTGGTCTTTAAAATATCTCATTTTGGGTACCCCAACTTCAGCAAAGCTCACTGTTTCTCCAAGGATTTACTATATAGCACAGGGAACTATATTCAACTTCTTGTAATAACACATAATGGAAAAGAATCTGAAAAGAAAATATATATGTGTATATGTGTAACTGAATCGCTTTGCTGTACACATGAAACTAACATTGTAAATCAACTGCATTTCAATAAAAAAAAGTTCATTGTTTCTATTCAGGTATGTTAAGACAAAAGGAACAAACAAAAACATCAAGCAAGGAGGGGAGGGTGTAGCTCAGTGGTGGAGTGCATGCTTAACATGCAAGAGGTCCTGAGTTCAATCCCTGGTACCTCCATTTAAAAAATAAGTAATTAATTAATTAAAATAAAAAACCTAATTACCTCCCTCTTTCCTCAAAAAAATTTTTTAAAAAGTCAAGCAGATTTCTGAAAATAGTTGCCTTTCCAGCTTTCATAAGTCAAATTGTTAAGCAATTATATTCAATATTTTACAATAACCTATCACAAAAAAATGAAAAAAAATGTATAACTGAATCGTTATGCTGTATACCAGAAACTAACACAACATTGTAAATCAACTCTACTTCAATAAAAAAATATAAAGTCTTCTGATCTCTATTATTGAAGCATCTGAATTTTGGGGGGCTTTTTGCATCCGTGTAAATGTTGGTGTTGACCTCATTGAGTGATGGACGATTACTCGGTAAAAAACAATGCTGCCTCATTGCAACGCGACATCTCACCCATTCTTCAGCTTGTGACAGAGACAAAGGTTGGCGTTTAAAAGGTTAGCCTTTGATAGGCAGCTCATTCAAAATTTCCATTTTTTTTGAGAAAGGAACATAGCGTTGAGCCAGAAGATCATTAATGGTACTTAAAAACCAAACAATGACAATGAAAAAAAAAATCGGATTCTTGGTAACCTTAGTACCAAGTTCTGAGCCTATGTTTCCCAAATTCACCAGCCTATGGGGTTTCATTTCCTGGCAATTCAGAATGGTTAAAATAAAACTCGTTTTATTTTAAAAATATGGAGATGTTGGTCCCTAAATTATCAAAATGTATGTTACACTGTATTATAATTGTATTATAACTGTATTATAATTATACATATGTATTCTAATAATTATACATATGTATACTAATTATGTTTCCTCCCAAAACAGCTAAAAAGTGCTTCCCCAAACTAAATAGCTCTTTGCTGCCCAATTTAGAAAGAAAGGAAAAACTAAGCTTGTATGTCCTTCGTCCTTAAATACAAACTAAAGATGCTTATTCAGGAACATGTGGTCCATTCTGTCTGGTAGAGAAGATGCCTGCGGGGCGCAGACCCATAGGCTCTTTGAAACTTGACTCATCTGCCTCATCCTCCCTTAGTGCAGCCCGGAGCTGCCCCCAGAGGCCCCCACTCTTGCATCTCAGCTAGACTAACCTTTGAAATGAAATCTCTGACGCTTCCCACCAGAACTAGGAAAAGACAAACGCAAAGAAACTTCTCTCAGAACACGGGGGAGCGGTGCTGCTCGGCCCAGACACTTACCCTCGAAACAGCAGAAGAATTAAGGGAGCCAGATGAGAGGAGTTGGAAGTCCAAGGTCACAGGCCCTTCCTTGGCAGTTTGTGGTACATCTGGTTCCAAGGGGGTCAAGTATTTTGGCAAGATAACGGTTCTCCCGACTCTTCCTCCAATGGACAATGGAGCCCAAGTAACTTTGACAAGAACAAAGAATTCTCTCTTCCTAACTAACTCGGTTGTATCATTTTTGTTTTCAATGGGAGATCACGGTGTGAAGGGAAAGATTTTAATTTGCAGTGCTAATTGAGACAGCAGTAATGAAACATTCTGCCCTACTGGGCAGCCGAGTCCAGCCTGGGAAATCCAAACCAAAAGGAATCTTGAGTTTAGGCAGAGGTGGTTTTTGGAGGCTCTGGGGGTGGGAGTGAGTAGTGGGGAGGAGGGGGAGGAGAGAGGAGATGGCATCCGTGAAGGGTCAGTGCAGGTGCTCTGCGTGCTATGGCATCCATCTGGGGTCCAGTCTGAGCAAGGTTCCAAAAAAAACCATACAGACAGGAACGCCAATCCCCTAGTGCCAGTGACCCTGGCGGCACAAGAGCTGGGCAGACAGGAACGCCAATCCCCTAGTGCCAGTGACCTAGCCGAGCCAGCGTCCCTGGCGGCACAAGCGCTGGGCGGCCGGCAAGGCTGACCCTCACTCTCTTGCTCTCCCTCAGGTTCGTTCTCTCCGCCTGTCAGCAGCAGGCCCTCTGGATCTAGAAACCGCAGGCAGCCTTCAGCCGGCTGCAGGCGGCGGGGTTGGGGTTCAGCTGGCTGCAGACAGAATTGGGCTGCTCCCTCTGCCCTCCTCTGCCCACTTGAAGTTGTCCTGGGGCCCGTTTTCTACTCAGCATTCTCGTGGGGATGGTGCAGCCCCCACGTAGCTCCTGGCACGTCTGCTCTTTGTGCTTGCAGAACAGTCAGAGTTCTCCCCTCCCCACTGGCCAGGGCGCTCAGGAAGCTGCAGCCTGGTTCACCTGCTCTGGTCCTTTCTGGGATCACCAATTGGGGTCCACCACTTGCCCTCTCCTCGGCCACCTGGCAGAGGTCCTCCCTGACACCTCGCCTGTGGAGGGTACTCCCTGACCCTTCTCTGCAAGCCACAACCACTGCTGGGAGCTGGAGAGGAGCCTGGACACCGAGGTAGTCTCCACTGAGTGACTGGTGTTCCGAGTTTTAAGAGTCTTCCAGGAACAGTGGTAGCATTCTTGTGTGCCAGGCCCTATGCCAAGCACTTTTACCTCATCTCGTTGAAGCCTCCCAGCAACCCCATTCGATAGGTATATTAGTATCTCCACTTTATAGACGGGGAGACTGAGGCCCAGAGAGGGGAAATACCATGCCAAAGGAAAAGGTGGCATAGCTGGGATTTAAACTCAAGTAATCCAAAGCCTGGGTTCTCTCTCTCTCCTTTTTAATTGACCTATAATCAGTCTGCAATGTTGTGTCAATTTCTGGTGTACAGCATCATGTTTCAGTCATACATGTACATACACATATTCCTTTTTATTTTCCTTTTCACTATATGTTACTACAAGATATTGAATATAGTTCCCTGTGCTATACAGTATAAATTTGTTGTTTATCTGTTTTATATATAGTAGTATCTACAAATCTCAAAATTCCAATTTATAACTCCCCACCCTCTTCCCACTTCCCCTCCATAACCATAAGGTTGTTTTCTATGTCTGTGAGTCTGTTTCAGTTTTATAAATAAATTCATTTGTTTTTGGTTTTTTTTCTTTCTAAGTCCTCATATGAGTGATAGCATGTGGTATTTTTCTTTCTCTTTCTGGCTTACTTCACTTAGAATGACATTCTCCAGGGACATCCACGTTGCTGCAAATGGCATTATTTTATTCTTTTTTTATGGCTGAAAAGTATTCCATTGCATAAATAGATCACAGCTTCTTTATCAAGTCATCTGTCAATGGACATTTAGGTTGTTTCCATGTGTTGGCTATTGTAAACAGTGCTGCTATGAACATTGAGGTGCATGAATCTTTTTGAATTAGAGTTCCTTTTGGATATATACCCAGGAGTGGGATTACTGGATCATATGGTAAGTCTATTCTCAGTTTTTGAGGACTCTCCATACTGTGTTACATAATGGCTACACTAAAGTACATTCTAAAGCCTGAGCTCTCTTGAACTGAGCCTCCAGCCCAGCCCTGGGGCCCTCAGCCTACTAAGGCCCAAGGCCCAAGGGCCAAGGCCTCAGTGTCCCTTGGGTCTTGGGAATGCTGTACTTGGGAGGGTTCAGTCCCCAGGAACAAGACAAACCCGAGGGCGAAGGTGACAAGAGTGATTCCCCAAGGTCCCATTTCAGATTGAGGTGCCCAGACTCCCTGTACAGGCCCAGCCCCTCCAGGAAGGCAGATGGCAAGTGCTCCTGATTAGCCCCCGGCCTCCACAGTTGCTGGGTGTCCACCGAGGCCTAAGCAAAGGAGGCAGGAGGCTTAGCGTTAAAGGCAGAAAGCATAGCAAACCCAGGAGAGGCCTATTCCAGCCTTCCCCAAGGCAGGTTCCAGTCTCTTCTCTTGCCCCTCTCAAAATCTGTCCAAACAGTATCACAGCCCTCTTTGGTCTTATTTCTCTGCAGCTGCTCTCCTCCCCCAGCACTTGCCTCAAGGATCAACTTTCAGGCTTTTTTGTTTTTATTCCAACTGGCCATCATCCACACGTCCCTCCTCCCTAGGATGCTGCCCTCCCAGCTCTGCAACCGCACATGCGCCAAGGATGCTCTTGCTGCCTCTTGCCACCCCTACTCTTCCAGGGTACCACTCCTATCTCCTTGATGGAACCATTTTTGTCTTTGAGCAAATGTTAGTTCCATCAGCCAGGGACTGCTGGCAAAATTGAAGTCTTAACCCTGATTTGCACAATACTCTAAGGTATCTTCAACAGTCTTCCGGGAGAAGGGGCATTAAATTCTGGAAACAAAATTCATTTTGCCTCACTTTGATTAAAAACAAAGAGCAGTCACTCAGCGTTGGGAGTAGGATGGGGAATACAGTAAGGAGATTTGGGACTGCTGAAATTCAACACACCAGGGCTGGTGTCATGACTCCAGAAAGAGTCCCATAATAATTTGAGGTCCACATCCTTTATCTGTAATTTTAAGGCCAAAAAGCTCTGAAAGCCTATATATGTGCATATGTATATTTATAAATTTGGTGCCAAGATTTATTGGAGGGGCAAAACTTGACCTGGGTTTAAATATTCAGATTTCTCTGCAAAAATAATAAAAGACTGCCCCAGATGCCACTGGAGAGTTGTGTGGTGTTTGGTATACGCACCATATTACCTTTCAAAAGTCCCCAAAGTTCTGAATTTGGAAACACATCTGACCCCAGCGGTTTCAGATCCAAGGCCGGGATCCCACACTAGCCCTGGCTGAGTGTGTGGAGGGCAGGGCTCTGAGTGGTATCAGTTTAGCATCTCCTGTCTTCCAGTCCCCTAAGAGATGGGGTCCGCAGGCTCAGCTGAGGCTCAGGGAGGTTAAGTGACATTTCTCCTGGTACACTGCCTGGTCAGTGTTGGTGTCCAGACTTGAACCCTACTCTGGCTGCCTCCTGAACGGCTGACAGACTGAACGGCTGCCCTGGCACCAGATGGCATTTTATTTACCTTTGACCTTCAGTGTAAGCAAGCAGTCCACTGAAACCAGATCGTTCACTTAACGAGGAACGTGAAATTCCCCAAACTGAGACAGACTAGTCTGCAAACAAGAACTAGCTCCTATAGACAGCTGGACTGGACAGTTCTGCTCACCCAAGAGTTGGTTTCTCATGTTATATTTAGAAATTCCCCTTTAGGAAAACTAAGATCTGGATTAAAATGAATGCCCAGTCCTTCTGCGGTAACCACCACCAACCATGGAGGTGCAACGAGACAGTCCACGCCAAATAGGAGGTACTAGTGTTTTCTGAGGTTCAGCTTGGCCATCAGTAAAACTTGACAAGTTCACCCTGTTAGAAGCAAGAATCATGGACTTCATCACCACGGGGACTGCTGTCTGTCCTTCCACGGGTGACCTGACTCTTGCCTCAAACACTTACCTCTTCCTTTCTCTGGTACTCTCCTGTACAAGTGACCAGAGCTGAGTTCTTAGGCCTTAAAGTGAATGTGGAGAGGCCATGAGAAGGGCAGCGGAGCTGCTGCTGAGCCCGTGTGGAGGCCTGCTTGGTGCACTTCAGCTAGAAGAACTCCGTGCACAGAGCAGGCTGCTGGGCGGTGGGGTGGGGCCAGGGTGCAAGCACGAGGTGGGTGTCCCAGCCATCTGGCTGGGCCAAGACGGCTCTGACCCCTTTCCCACCAGGCCCGGGGATGTCTAGGCGGGACAGGTCCTAGAACAAGAAAAGCCCACAAGGCCCCACGACTCTTGTCCATCTCCCAGCAGGCATGGGGTCTGCAGAAAATGCTGCTCATACTCTGTCCCAACACTGCACTAGTTTTGAGGGCCACCTCTTAGCCCCCAGAAAACAGATCTGGAGGCTCAGGGCCAGGAGGTAGTCACAGTGATCACAAACTTGCATTGGCAAGTTTTGTGCCCTGTTTGAAGTGCTTTAGTGGCACTGGTGCATTTAATCCTCAAACAACCTAGCATCAACCCCAGTTCGGAGACAAGGCAATAGTTAGGAGGTTATGAATGTGGGCTCTGTAGCCAGACTCCCTGCCCTGGCCCTGACTTGCTGTGTGACCTTGGGCAACTCTGGTGACTTCTCTGTGCCTCAGTCTTCTCGGCTTTAAAGAGAATGATAACAGCCCCTACCTCTGAGGATTAAGATGAGAAAAGGCAGGTGAAATACTGAATTGCCCACTCAGGCCGTGGGCACCAGCCAGTGCTGGCTGGGAAGGCAGTTCTTGGCAGCAACAGCATCCCATTTGGGGAGCCTGGCCTTTTGCCTCTGTCAGCGGAGGTCACCCGAGCCTTTTCTCTCCTAGCCTCACGGAGCTTGGCTGCTTGCTCCTTCTCCTGAACATTTCCTCCAGCCCCACCTTGGGAATCGGTCGCGTGTGATTTTCACGACCCCAGTTATTAAGGATTCTCCCTGTGAGTCAGGCTACGCATGTTCCCCACTGAAGACAAAAGAAACCAAAAAGGCTCACAATGTTAGATGCTGACACGTCTCCAGGCTGAGGATCTTGCCTGCTAGGGTAAGAGTTCCAGGGCTGATGCTGGCGCTCCCCCGAGCCAGCCGCAGAAGTCCACGAAAACAGATGGCAACAAGCCTATAACAAAATCAAACCAAAGTGCTCCTGAACTGTGGACAAGGGCCTGCCGCACACCCTGGCCCCTCCCCACAGGAGCTCTGCTTGCTGTGTGCGTCCATCGAAGGACCAGTCCTTGGTGCGGAGCCCTCAGCTTGGCTATGCTGCATGAAACCTGGATGAAAAAGATATGGCCTCTCTCCTCTGGGGACTGCCACAGTCATGGTCATCCAGGGCCCTCAAAAGAGACGTGCTCCCTGTGGGCTACGTCCCCAGCCAAGCACTTGATGGAGGCAGAGCGGGAGCCAGAAGTACCGAGGATGGTTAGGGGAAAGCTTCCTGGGAAGAAGCGTGCCTAAGCCTTGGGAACTGTAAGAGTGGGACAGGGGAGGAAAGGAGGGCAGGGAAGGCCAGACACAGGCAACAGCGGGAGTCAAGGCCGAGAGCGCAGGGTGGGCCGGGAGCTGCAAGCACTTCAGGGCCCAGAGAAGAGTGCGTCTAAGGAGGTAGATGGAGCCAGCTTACGGGCCTCCAGAAACTTCTGAGCAAGTGTGAACATGATCAGGTTTGTGTTACAGAAAAGTAATGCTTAGGAGTAATGGGTGGTTTGCTGGGGAAACTAGTTTGAGTCAACTGTATGAGTTCAGATGAAGAATCAGGAGGACCTGAACTTGGGCAGACCCTGCTTCCTGGTATTCTCCTGGAGTCCCTTTCATGCGTTCGTCTAATGAACAGACTATACAGCACAGGTGACGCGATGTCACTTTCAAGACTAGGTTATAAAGACAGTGAATTCTGAGTTGCTGGCACATTCTCTCTTGCTCGCTCTGTTGAAGCCAGCTGTCATCTTGTGAGATGCTCTAAGAGGCCCACATGGCAAGGAACCAAGGGAGGCCTCTGGCCAACAGCTCATGAGGAACTGAGGCTTCAGTCCAGTAACCTGCAAGGAACTGCTTCCTGCCAACAACTACAGGAGTGAGTTTGGAAGCAAATCTTTGTGAGAGACTTGGGGCCAGAAGACACAGCTAAGTTGTGCTGGGATTCCCAACCCACAGAAACTGTGAAGTAATATATGTGTGTTGTTTTAAGCAGATGTTTTGGGGTAATTTGTTACGCAGCAACAGACAACGAATACAGGCAGGGATCTGAGCAATGAAAAGTGGGAACTGTGCTAGACACCACCCGGGGAGAAGTCACTGAACTGAGTGAATGATGAAACTGTAGGAGATGAGGGACAGGGAGAAGTCACAGGGATCCTGAGAACACGGTCTCTGGAGCAACACCTCCCGCCTTCAAGCTCCTGCTCCACCTCCTGCTAACTGTGTGACCCTGGGCAAGTCATTTCGACTCTCTGAGCCTCAGTTTCTTTGTATGTGAAATGGAGGTGGTAAGAGTCACCACCTGACACGTCTCTGTCCTTTTCATTTTGGACCTGCCTCAGCACCCAGGGCAGTGATGCCCTGCACGCTCGAGCTGCCCAGCAGACGTTCGCGGTGGCATTTCTAGAAGGCTCAGTGTGCTGCCTCACGCCAGCAGGGACAAGACTGAAGTACTTCGGTGCAATTTCCTTGCATCCTGTGAAGCCTTCACTAGTCCTGGGTGAGGGAAGAGTGCCTCGCCGCCCAGTGCAGGGGAAGGCAGTACTGGGCCTTCTGCTTTGTCTGCCCTGGTTCCTTGCCTTGGACAGCACTTTCCTCCCAGGGAAGTTAAGTGACCTGTGTGCGAACTAAGCCATCCCCTTGGCCTCACGAATACTGCTCTTCTACCATGCAGTATCAGCTGGCTTAAATCGACTTTTCTGGAGCCCAGTCCCTTCTCAGAGAGGACTCCAGCCTGGATTTGCCTCCAGAGCCAGCTGTCAGTAGCACAAGGCACGGTGCTTATTTCCAAAACAAAGGGGCGCAACTAGAGATGAAATGGGCTTACCTGTCTGGGCAGAGAAGGCATGGCCTCCGAGGCCACCGACCGCGGAAAGCGCTGCGGCTGCTGCATCATCTGCTGCAGAAGGAACGAAGACTGGTCAGGCTGCTGCGGCAGCCGCAAGGTGGCCGTGGCCGTGGATGAGGCCGTGGCTGAAGAGGCCTGGGTCAGCGTCGGCTGCTGCAGGTAGTGGAGCAGGGACGGCTGCCGGGACGCGGCAGGCACGGAGGGTGTCTTCTGGGGGCCCGGCTCAGAGAGGAAGTGGGACAAGGGCTTGGTGTTGCCAAAAGTAAATGGCTCCGGGGCTCCTGGGCCGGGGCTGGTCAGCCCCTGCTGCATGATCATGCTCAGGGTTTTGGGCGAGTGGGTGGCCATGGGCTTGAAGATGCTGTTGGCTTGCTGCTGCTGCGGCGGCGGCAGTGGCGGCGGCTGGCTGAGCGGATTGCTGGTGGGCGTGAGGCTGCGGATCAGGGAGCACTGCGGCGAGAAAGACTGCTGGGGCAGGCCTGGGCTGGACAGCTTCTCCGGCCGGTAGGGGGTGGCGGGCCCCGGGGTGCTGGTGGGCAGAGCAGACATCAGGTGCCCTTGAGGGTTTTTGATGGTGGATGACACCAGGTTGGCGAGAATGGAGCTCTGCGGGCTGAACTGCGGCTGCTGATGGAGAGCAGGGCTGGGGAGCTTCTCGGGAGCGTAGGGCAGGGTGGGCCCGAGGGCAGTGCTGCTGCTGGGCGCCACGCTGGAGAGTAAGGCATTGGGAGAGCCTTGGAGGGCGCTCCCCGGCAGGCTGCTAGACGACATGCAGGACACCATGAGGCTTGGGGAGCTGAAGGGCTGCGGCGGGTGTGGCGATGGCACAGGACGGTAAGGTGGGGAGAGGCCTGGAGGTGGCAGGCCAGGCCAGCTGGTGGTGGGGCCCGGCTGCTTTGTAGTGGATCCCTGCTTGCTGGCGGCCAGCGCCTTCAGCTGGTGGGCGTGATGCCACTGAGGCACTGGGAGCGGGGGCAGAGCAGCAGGGAGCATGGCCTGGGCCTGCTTCTTGGCCTGGGTGCCCAAAGAACTGGGTGAGACCATCTGCTTACCAGTGGCGGGAATCACATAGCTGATCCCTGCCGAGGAGGGCGGGATCTGAAGCGACACACTGGTGACCTGGCTGCAACTAGAGGCAAACTCCTTGCTGGAACCGAGGCTCTCCAAGGGTGGCATCTGAACTGAAGGCGGCTTGGGTGTCATGCCAAGGGTTGCTGGGGGGTGATCTAAGATCAGTGGTTCTTCCGGCTTGCTCCCCAGGATTTTCTCCAGATCGAGCTCACTCGGAGAAGGTTCTTGAATTCTGGTTAGCTCCTCCAGCAGATCTTGAAGCTCCTGGTCCACAGCCGGCATGCTGTTGGTTTTGTCATAGTAAGGAAGAGGGGGTCCTTTCAGGCTCATTTCTGCTGTCGGTGGCACCACAAATGGTGAACCCATGACGCTGCCGTTCATGGGATTATTTTCCAGAAGTAACGAATGGCCAGCTGCTCCCATAGCTGCAGGGCTAGGGTTCATGGCTAGCGCAGGAACCTGCAGCTCTGCACAGGAGGTGCTGGGATGGGCACCTGAGCCCATAGAAAGTGTGACATCTTCAAGGCAAGGTCTTTTGATTTTATTAGGGTAACCCCCGTCAGCCATGCCTGAAAGCTGGAAATTATCTCCTTCCTGTCTCCTCTTAATGGTTCCCTGTGGCTGGAATAGAAAAGAGAAGAGGGAAGGAGAACCAGAGAGAGAGAGAGAAAGAGAGAGAGAAACGTTTATAAAGGCTTGGCACTTTAAAGCTACTGAACAGTAAACTTGCAAGATAAAACAGATCTCTCAGTTTTAAGACTTACAGTTGTCACAACTATACAATACAGCCTATCTTTAGAACCATGATGCTTGTTTCTTTGTTGCTGTGCTTCATTTTCACTGTCTTGTTCCATTCCAAATAAAGCATGATGCTGTCTGTATACCAAACACTACAGAAAGTCACGCAAACGATCTTCTCTGCCCACTTGAAGGAGCGTTCAGTACAGTTCTGCACAAGGCATGGAATGAACTGTGCTGCTCCAGGCAGACACTGGAAAGCAAAGTAGAAGCAGCTAAGAGAGTTTCAATCCCCACTGTCTACAGAGATCCTGCTTTTTTAAAAAAAAAGCAAAAGCAGAACATAGACTTTTAGGCTGCCTCCCTGTCTTGGTTAAAGGCTGCAGTGAGAAAATGGGATACAGCAGAGACTGCCAGGGAAAGAAGTAGACCTGGGTGTGTACTTTTGGGCAGCTGTCTGAGAGACACTGTTTAGAGGATAACACAAGTTGCAAAACACTCATTGTAGCATGCTGCCATTTATCTGGACAGACACACACACACACACACACACACACACACACACACACTGTGAGCATACAAAAACACCTTGGAAGAACCTAGATGCAACTGTTTGGAGTAGTCCTCTCCTGGGGATGACTGCCAACTCCCTTTCTATTCTCTACATTTTTGTATTGCTTGTTTGTTTTGAATGAGAAGGACTTGTAATCCAAAAAAAAATGTATAAAGCTATCTAAGAAATTCCTCTGTGCAGATGCATCCTCAGCTGGGGGAGACAGGAAAAAACAGGAAAAGGTCCCAATCTGTGATCTGCACTTAGGGGAGTGGCCCACCATGTATAAAAGAGTAGCCTTCAGGAACAGAGTAAAGAAGTTAGGACGGCAGTATTTCCTACTCTTTCAAGGCTTTAGGCTGTCACCTGTGGCTGTCGTGTTAGTGACCATGACCTGCAAGTAAAGGGAAAAGGGAGTGGAGTGGAGGGATGCGTGTGGGAAGAGAGGAGCACGGATACATTTCTCTTGAAATGCTTTTTCATGTAAGAAACCTCTTTCTAGCTTTGGAAGTCTTACTGGGACATCCAGTGCTGATCTTCCAATGTCCCCTGATGTTTGGCTCGCTGGAGGGTCGGCGCGTGCATGGGGGCCACCTGCTAGCATGACAGTGGTCATGACTGATTTGCAATAGACAGCCAGGTTGAGAACTGCTGGCCCAGAGCATGGGTGGGGGCAGGGTGGCTTAGGGCCCTGGTTCCGAGGCAGATGCAAGTAGGTCTTGGTCTTGACACATCATCTCTCTGAGTCCCAGTTTCTTCACTTGTAAAATGAGCATAATTTTACTTCTCATCTCAGGATGCTGCTCAGACCATGAAGTGAAACGGGGCAGATTCCCTGACACCTAGTAGATCCTCATTAACTGGTAGCCGGCATTACAAAGGGTGGATCTGGAAGTGCTCTGGAGTCCAACTTCGTCCTTGAAAGACAGGGACCCTGAGACCCAGGGATGGGCAGGGCCTGGCCTGAGTGGCTCAGCCAGAGGGCCCCAGGGCCCAGGCAGACGCGGGGCCCACCATCACCACTCAGCTGCCTCCTGAGCCACAGCCTTCACCTGCCCTGGCGGCAGCCCACTGACTGCCCCGTCCGGGCAGGACGGGCTCCCCCACTCTAAGTTGGGGGGGCTTGGCCTACTCTGCCTTTTCTTTTGTGATGTCTGCCAACTAGGTAATGGCACTGCGAGGACCAGCTCTGCCAGCAAACTCATCTGAGGCCTGATGACCAAGTAGGGGGCAGGAATGGGTTGAGGGGGTACAGCAGGCATCAGAAGAGTCCTCTCCAGTCTCCTGCTCCACCCTCGCACCCAGGAGTGCTTGCTATGTAGTTGGCCCACAGCGGGTGCTCAGTAAACAGCAGCCGAAGGAATCAATGGACCAACGAACACAAGCGACCCAGTACACAGCAAGCTCTGCCATGTGTTTTCCCGGCAGTTCACTCCATCAATGGCGGGCCACAGACAAGTCCCAATGAGTTTGAAGAAATACAATATACTGAAAATAGGAATGTCTACAATAGATCAGTAAGGAATGACTAAGAGTAGGCTTTACGTAGGATCCCCAGCAGGGAGTCTGAGTTGGCGATGGCAGGGCCGGCTGCGCTGTTCGTGATGTCTTGGACTCAGAGCAGGTTTAATGCCAGTGAAGACTGTGTAGGACCAGCCGAGGGGGAGGATGGGGTTGTGGGGAGGGAAGGAAGGAAGAGAGGAAGGGAGGGCAGGGGCTGTGAGTTGCAATGGCTCGGAATCCCTCACAGATTTTGGGGGTTCCCAGGGCTTTCATTTAATTGTTGGTCTGCCATTAACCTGTTAGGACTAAGGTGGAAGAAGGTGAACCTGGGATGCTAAAGTTAATATTGGGAACCACTGGCAAAGGAAAGGGGTCTCCAGCTCTCTGAAATGAGAGTATGTGCACACATGACTTTTCAGGCACCCACTGAGTACCGCCAAGCCAATGTTCCCCACTCAGTTCCAATTCTGGAACCCAACTGGGCCCTCAACACCAGTGTGGACCCCGGGATGCCCTTGCGAGGTGTTGAGGTTCCGTCCCACGCTCGTGGATCGGATCTTCAGGAGTGGGGGCTGCCCAGCCTGTCCGTGGACGCCATTGGTGCTCGCTTCTGACAGCTTTGGGAGGATGCTTAATCAGGGGGCCCGGCTGGCCTTGCTGTCCCTGGGGGTGGGCTGCAGTCCCAGCAGCAGGACAGGCAGGAGCCTCTTCCTAGCTTTCGTTTTCCAACAGACCTACATGAGACTCTGCTTCACTGGAGGCCACGGCTCGACATTTCGGGTTTTACGGTGAGAATTTCCAACAGTTCACCTAAAGCACCCTGGCCGAATGGCCAGAGCCCCAGCCAAGCCTAAATGAGCTGAGGGAAGGCGGCTGTGTTTACACGGAAGTACTCAGCCTTGCTACAACAGCACCTGCTGCCAGCGGGCATCCGCGAGGTGTGGAGATCTCCTAGCTGGCTAATTTCGCCCCTGGATCCAGGCTCCGCTCAGCACCTCCTCCTGTGCAGTTCCCTGACTTATGACTCATCACAATTGTGAGAAGCCAGCCAGGGGCTTTCCCCGATGCTGGTACCACACTGGCGTCCCCGCCGGGTCACCTGGGCCTGTGGATGCTGCTGCTGAGGTCGGCCTGGGGGCATGGCATGTTTGACTGAACCTGTGGCCACCATTCTAGATCAACTGCAGCAGAGAGCTTGCTACTCTGGAATGACTTCCCCTCTCAACATCATGTTGGGGACAGTAGGTCCTCACCAAACTTCTAGAACCTTCTAAACATTTCTACCTAGGTGCCATTTTCCAGTCTCTGTGGACTCTGTGACAGCAAGCTATTGGTCCCAGTCACCAGCCAGCCCCTACTTCCTCCAGGCCTTGTATTACACAGGCCCCTGACCATTCACTGTGAGAACATTTTTTTTTTTAACAATAAGTGAATCAGTAGACACTAGCAGGATTTCTAGAGAATACATCCCAACCATCCCTGTTCACAGAAAAAAGAATGGGTTGTGATGTCATTACACAGCTAGTTAGGGGCTAACAGCAACACTAGACCCCGGGAGGCCCAGTTCCTGGCCTGAGCCTTCACAGGTCCGACCTTTGGTGGTGGGGGGGGGGGAGAAGTGAGGGACGGTGCCCTGGCGTCTTTTAGACAGGAATGACTTTATCTCCATCCACCAGTGCCTGCCGAGTCCCATTTCATAATTGGGCAGACAAAGCCACCAATGTGATCCCCACGACCTTATAAACATTCATTAAAATGCATGTCAAAGCATGTGATGCCTTCCCCACCCCCTAAATAATAAGAAAACAAAGGCAACCCTTCTGATAGGGGCCAAGTTCAGCTCTGAAGTCAACATTATTTCTGGTTCTGTCTGAACAGTGACAGATAGCAATTCTTCCCTTTCTACATTTTTTAGTTCAGAATGGCAAAAAGGGCAAAGATTTCTTGGAAAAGGTCTAGATTGTAAGAGTCCGGGCTCATAAAGTGGGCATAATGAATATAAAGAATGCAACATACATATATGTTATATAGTTATATATATACTCTTTCCAATGAAGTCTGGAAGGCTGCTCTAAACACTTAATTTTGGACACTCCAGCTGGAGGGTTAACACGGACACCTGTAAAAGACCAGCAAGAATAGGCACACGTCCCACTGGGTAAGACTGTGGGAGGCTGACAGTAGCCGGGAGAGATCAGCTCAGGGAGTTTCAGCTTCCCTCCAGAGGCCCCTGGGCAAACATTGTCAAAAAGCTGGAAATGGCCTGGGGTATAGTCCATCTCCCCCTTCCTCCTCCACTAGCGCCCCCTCTGGCCCAGATCGGGCCAGTCGGCTTGCTGATCCTCCCATTGCCTTTCTCACAAGTACATCCACACTCTGGCAACACGTCGGTCCTGTTAAATGTGCTCCCTATGAGTTTCTAAGAACCTCGTGCTGGCCAACTAGCTTGAATTTCAAGCCCTCTGACAGGAGTGTTTCCCAGTAGACTTGCTCAGGAGAAAGGGGGGAAGACTTCGTGGGGCCTGGTGGAGGGAGCCCCAGAACAGATGAGACATGACACATCAGGAAGAGAGACAAGGAGGGAAGGAGGGAGAGAGAGAATATGCCTGCATAGATACATGGCACCAGAGGAGCATCCGCAGCTACAGTATAAATACCCGTGTCTGGCCAGAGGTCTATTTGCATGTTTGTTTTGCAGAAGGATGTCCCAACAAACTGAAACTGATCTTTCCACAGAACAAACAGGATTTCCAGCATTTCTTGAATGGTAAGACCCGAGGCTCTGGAGGATCCCTGGGTGCTTGGGAATGCCAGGGAATCCTGAACACTGACTGGCTTCAAGAGGAGTCAGTTTGTCTTAGGAATGAATCTCTGCCAATTGGTGGTTTGGAGCAAGAATCTCACCCTACAGTAGGGGACGAATTGGTGTCCCGGGCTTGCCCTGAGCCGGTAGAGACTGCACGCTCAGCCCCTTATACAGGCAGAAGTGGGCTGGAGTGGAGGAAGGAGACCTGGAGGAGCCACCAAAAGACCTGATTTAAGTCCTAGCTCCTCCATTTGCTGTGTGACTATGGGCAAGTCACTCCCCCTCTCTGAGCCTCAGTCTCTCCTTCTGTGAAATGAGTACTCGGCCTGCCCTGGGTGCTCACAGCATTGTTGAGGCGTGCCCATCAGGGGCAGTCACTGTCACTGGTGTCATTCTCCAGGTCCTGGGTCCTCAGGCTGCCCCAACGCCCTCCAGGGTGGGCCTCGCCTGGCTCTCTGGCAAATAAGGACACATCCACTAGAATTGGGGCATGGGGAGGGAGCAGAGGGAGGCGAGTAGCCTGGTACTGATGGCATTGACCTGACAGCCAGCAGTGCTGTCTTTAAAATTCCACCTCACCAGCACCCCCATCCCCCAGGTTCCACCACACTCTTGGTGAACTTCAGCCATCCCAACCAGTGGGCTGTGGCTTCAACAAGCTTTAGCCAGAGCCATCTGAGCAGCAGCACCAACAAATGCAGAAACGAGCAGGCCTCGGTGGGGGATTTTCTAGAACTGGGTTCTTCCTTTCCGTAGTATAGACACACCAGTTGGAACAACTGGCAATTCTAAGACTGACCCCAAACCAACAGATGTATATGGATTTACTGGGCTCATAATTCATACTGTCCCACCTCCGAGAAGCCCCCCAGTATTCTGTCACTGAGCAAGCGTTTCTTGAGTGCTGGCTTAGCACTCCTAGGCTGTCAGAACTGCCAGGCCCTTAGTGACAGGCTGGTCCCCCCCATTCACGTTAGGGCTCATGAGGCACAGAGCCACGAAAAGATGTGCCTGTGGGCCAGCTCCTCTGACTCCCAGGTTGGCCTCTTTTCACTGAAAGAAACCCTGACCCAGTTTCCTCCAAACACCTGCCCACGTAGCATCACTAGTGGGATGAAGATGACTATTTGGGGGAGAAGAGAAGGATGGAGTTGGTGTGAAATACTTGGATGGATTTGGCGAGGTTGGCCTAGAGATCAGGCAGGTACTGCCTGTGGGGCTGGAATAGAAGCTGAAGGTCAAAGGCAAGGGTGCTGTCCCAGGCCAGATGACTCTGCAGGACTCAGGTTATCAAGCGTCATCTGCATTTCACCTGAATTAGACTGATGAGCCCGGAAACACGCAGGGCAGGGGAAAACGGGAGGCAGAGCTGAGGTTGGCAGCCACCAGGGCCACTGGGCAGACCTGGGTTTCTATAGAGGGCAGAAGGACCATTGGAGTTCATTTAAGCCCAAACTTCTCACTGCTCCCTGGGGGCTGCTTCTACGTATCTTGTGGTGCAACCTCTCATATGTTCCGATCCCACTCTGAGCCCCAGTGTCCCCATCCATAAAGTGAATGGTCCCAGCTTTGGTAAGCTGATGCTATGACTTTCTTCCTGGACTGCTCCTGCAGAGAAAGGAGGAATTCTCTTCTTCCTCACCTAAGAGGGCCTCTCTCCCTGGGGGGCAGGTAGGCGGAGGAGACCCTAATGTCTCACGAGTATCCCTGCCACGGGCAGGGTCTGTATTATTACTTCCAATCCCAGATCCTCTTCAAGGAAGCACAACTTGCCCCAGCAGATTTGGGGGCCAAATTATGGTCCTCCCCAAATCTCTATCCCTTTCTAACAAGGAATGATTTGAACATAGTGCGTGTGTGTGTGTATGTGTGTGTGTGCGCGCATGTGTGCGTGTGTATATGTGTGTGTGTGTGTGTGTGTGTGTGTGTGTGTTTAGACTAGCAGTGTTGATTCTGAGTATAGCAGGTCTGGGCTAGTTGTTGACTCAAGAATGGCGGCTCAGTGGGAAAAAAACATGGCGGCCTGCGATTTCGGTGAAATGAGCTGTGACACATTCTATTCGAGTCCTACCAGATCGCCAGTTACCAGGAAGGCTGTTACCTCTCCAACCACCTCTGAGGACCCAGTAGTTTAAAAGGGGTGAAGAGGAAATCACTTGTGGATGGATGGGTACCATCCCCACTGCACCCAGATGCAGATTTCTGCTTTGTGGGGACTGAGGTTTCTCCAGCGTGGGGAGCCCTCTTCATGAAAGAGAGTATAATGTTAAAGAACAAAAGTAGGTCCCAGGCTTTCCAAGGTTCAAAGTCCAGTCTTGAAGCTTAAGCACAAGAAGACTTGGCCCCTGCCTGTGCCCCAACAGTGGGAGGAATAAAATGGCAACAGGCTTTCGACTGATGTAGGAATTTCCCTGCCTGAGAAATCCAACAGCTGCGTAGGTGGGAGAAGAATCCAGAGACACCTGGTTAGTCCAGTGTGTTCTGGGGGTCACGGGCTTACTGAATAAGTACATTTTAGCAGCTGAGTGCCAACTTCTGGCTCTAAAATGTATCAACTGCCTGCAGATGTCCGCACCCAAGTTAGTAGATTTTAGAGCCAGGCTGTTTGAGCTCTGAGGCCATAGAAGCAGAGGCTGGGAGGGGACATGGGATAAGGAGCATCGGGTCAGTCCACAGACCCTCCCCATGGTCTAGGTCCTCTATGTTTTCCAGCTTTATTGAGGTATGATCAACAAATAATAATGATATGTATTGAGGTTGTACAATGTGGTTTTTTAGGATGAGTACAATGTGATGATTTAGTATCTGTAAACGTTGTGAGATGACGTAGGTCCTCTTTTTTCTAAATTGAGGCCAAATTCGCAGAGTATGAAATTAAGCTTTTTAAGTGTACAGTTCAGTGGCCTTTGTTCACAATGCTGTGCAATCAAAAGCAGGAGAGCGAGGCCACTTCCTAAATCTGTTATAGGAACCCCATGAGCCTAGAGGTGCCAAGTATGCACGCACCCAGCATGGGGTACCTACCAAATAAATATTCTCTCCCTTTCCACTCTTGAAAATGCAAGCACATTCTTGGTGGTCCTAAAGTGGTTTGTAACATAGTTACCCAGCAGCATCTACCATTCAAGGCAGCTCTGCCTTTACTCACTGGCTGCCCTCCTGAACAGCTGTGTGCGAGGCGAACTTTTGTAACTCAATCATAATAAAATGCAACAAGAATTTGCCATTGAAAGCAAACCCTCAGTAAATCCCTTTTATGAAGTGGAAGATCCCTCTTCCAAACTTACTTTTTTTAAAGGTGTAGTGTTTGGAGCTATTAGCCTTTCTTGTAATGAATCCTAATTTAATTTTGACCATAAATACATGCTGATGTTCCAGAGCCCCAAAGCCCACAGTGACAAGAGTAGGTATCCTATTGAAAATAATGTCAACCTAAAAAGGTTTCTTTCTTTCACTCTGTATGCAGAGTGTCTGTGAGTGCATCATGGAACATGTCATATCGCCTGACAACCTTCCCCTGCCTCCGTGTGTGTGATGGTGGTGGTAGTTCTGGAACAGATGATGGTGATAATCATGGTGGTGGTAGAGGTGGAGGTGACACTGATGGTGATGGTGGTGATGGTGATGACGGAAGTCAGGGGGATGGTGGTCATGGGGGTGGTGGTGCTGGTGGCGGTCTAGGTGGAGGTGGAGATGGTGGTGGTGGGGGTGGTGGAGGTGGTGATGGTGGCAGTGGATGAAGTTGCAGAGGTGGAAGAGATGATGGTGGAGATGGTGGCAGTGAGGAGGTGGTAGTGGTGATGGTGTTGGTGGTGGTGAGGTGATGGTGGAGCAGGCAGTGAAGGTGGTGCTGATGGTTGGGGTGTTCCTCCAGAGTACCTCCTTCCCACTCTCCCTCTCTGTAAGAAGCTCCATTGCCTGGGCCAGAGGAAGAAGACTCACTCCTAATGTGTTATTAACAGAAACCCAAAACTGTCTCCTTGTCATCATTCATAATTACCTTTTTCTCACTTAGAAAATTGAAGCTGAATTACCAGCAAAAACACAGGAGATTTTTGTTTGTTAAAATGCTGCCAATAAAGTAATTTTATGTCAGATTTAACTACAGGAAAGGGCAAGGCATTTCTAAGTTCCTTAGCTGTCATGTGACTTAAAAAAATCGGATGGACAGCAGTTAGCTACTGTACACCGAGCTCTTTGAAGCCATATACTCAGAAAGCAGATGTTAGATGCTGGTGTTTGGGCGACTGGCTTCCTGGAGGTATTTTATATCGGCCAAGTTCATTGTTCTAAACCCCAAAGGCTTCTAACTGTACAAAGCAGGGCTGTCTAGAGCGCCCAGAACAGAAATCCCCTAGGAATGAGCGCACGCCAGGGAGAGAAGTGGGGAACTACACCGGAAAGGAGCTGGGATTCTAGTGGGACAGACGGCAAGCAAACAGCAGAACGGAGCGTGAGCCGCACCCCTCAGAGGACTGAGGGGCAGCGATGTGGCAGAGTGGCCAGGTGGCTCCCAGAAGGAGAAGACATCTAAGTGGCCAACTAAATGCAGGCCAGGAGAAGGATCAGGAGCAGAACGCTCTAGATTGTAGGGCAGAAGGGAGAGGCCCTGGGGGCAAGCTCCTCACGAGGTCCAGGCACGGGCAGGTGGCCAGGGTGCTGGGTGCACAGCCATGGCTCTCCAAGGGCCTTGCAGGCCCTGGGAAAGGGGTAGATGTAAGATGTTTGCAGTGGGAAGTCTTTTGCCGGGGGTTTTATACAGAGGACAGATTGGCTCGAGCTATTTGTATAACATCTGTCCGGATGTCGCTGGGAGAGAGAAATAGGTGTTGCCAGAAGAACAAGGAACAGTTACAGAGGCAAGGCCTCTGGAGAAGAGATAGGTCAGAGTGAGGGCATCTGGCCAGCTTTGGCAGAGCAGCAAAGCAGAACACTTGGAAAGACACAAGGATCTGTGATGGTTCCTCAAGTGGCAGAGAAGGGAGTACCCACCTCTTAGAGGAAACTCCAGCCTTGGGGAAAAAATGAACCAAAAGCCCAGCAACCTAGATCAGGGGAGGGGCAACTTTCTGGAAAGGCCCAAAGAGTAACTATCCTGGGCTTTGCAGCCCTGTGGTCCCTGTTGCGATGTTACAGTAGACAGGATGGTCATGCCTGGTGGTGGGGGGCTTGTGCTAATACAACTTTATTTACAAAAACAAGCTCTGGGCCAGATTTAGCCCAGCCCTGACCTACCGCACAGGTTAAGCATCTTCCCCTAGGGACGTGGGTTGTTTCCAAATTGTCCTCCTCACACTGCAGGGGGCCACTTAGGTCTAGTATTCACGACAGTGGCAGGCAACATCTTTGGGGCTGAAAAGCTTCAAGCTTTCCATCATTGTACAAGTTAGGTGACCACTTCTGAACTGGGCAAGGCAGGTGGCAGCCCCCAGTGCCACGGGTAACCTTCACTAATGACAGTTATTATTATTGCAGGTTCCAGGAGAGAGAACACCGCCTTGTCCCGAAGGCCCATCTGCCTGGCTATTCCAGCCTCTGTATCCTCCTTCAACTATTCACATCTTGTCCAGGAGACAAAAGCACACCCTCCTCCCTCGCCTTCCACTCCCAGCCTGCAGGCTTTGGCCCAGCTCAAGGCTGCGCCCTGTTAGGCCTGTGAGGTTCCCATCTCCTCAGAGCAGCTCCCTGAAGTCCGGGGCTGCTTCCTCCTAATCTCTGGACCCCCAGAGCGCCTAGTCTCGTGACCAGGCTCAGCTGGCATCTGCAGATTTGAATCAGCACCAGAGCAAAAGGTTTCCTGCCAATTATCCTGTTCTCTCCTATTTCCAGCACACGACCAAGAGGCAACCACTTTTCAAAAACTGGGATGAATTCGCTAACTGGCCCAAGGACCTTGGACATCCCTTCCCCTTTGTGTGTCATTGGCCTCTTGTGTTCAACAAAGGGGGTGACCTGGACAATTCTGAAGGGAACTTCTGGCCGAGAGGAAGAGCGGCCACTGCTTACTGAGCATTTACTATGTGCCGGGTACTGAGCCAGGAGGTCTCAGGGTCCCGGGAGCGCCTGTGCCAGCTGACAGCCTTGGGGAGCAGCCGACCTGGAGAAGCAGCTTGGGACAGGGAGCCAGGAGAGGGACAGAGGCAAGTTTGTGTGCACGGGTGCAGGCGGGGGGTCAGGCAGGAGGGAGGGCGTGGCACTGCCGCCATGCTGGAGTCTTGGGTCTGGACCCCTCAGTGGTCAAGTCTGGCAGCCAGAGGCTCCTGCCTGCCTTTCTAACTTTGGTACTTTGGGGTTGGGGATTTGCTGAGAGGGGAGGAGGAAGAGGATGAAGAGAAAGGAAAGGCAAAGGAGGAGGAGGCAGGGTTCTGATAAATTCATCCATGTCGACTGCAGAAATCAAAATCTGTAGCCCAAACCTCAGAAGTGCATGGTTCTGAACGAGGCACCCCAGGGGCAGCTTAGGACCTGACGATCTGTCTGCCATGAGAGCCACACTGCGTTCTCAAGCTGAGGGTTTTCAACAAAAGCAGGAGGGCTTCACCAGCACAGGCCAGCCCAGAGTTTGGGGAGCCCCAGGACCGCATCCCCAGAGCTGCCCCACTACGGTGGTGGTGCCTGAGCATTGGCTCAGCAGGCTCTCCTGCCACCTCGACCCGGGGTCCCAGTGCCCACCCTCCTCTGCAGGGAGCTCAAGCTTCAGATACCTGTCACCTTGGGCCTAATGTCAAGGAAGCTGGCGGCAGGAGCCGGGCAGGAACGCAGGCAAGGACAGCGTGGGCTCCTGAAAGTTCAGAAAGAGGCAGGGCCTAGCTCCCAGATGCCAATGGAAGCCAGCTGCCAATCAGAACTTCCCCGCCCAGAATCCTCCCCTTCAAACAGACTGAGATTTTCAGGTCACTGCTTTGCCACATTGTGGCAGGACCCGGATGCAGAGCCCAGTGGTGTCCTGCAGGCTGGGCAGCGTGCAGCCCCTGTAGAAGAGCCTGGCTGAAGGCGAGGCCTCTGCCTGGCGGGGTGTCTGGAACAGGGAAGGGCTCTCACTGCGGGAGGAGGAGGAGGGAGGAACGGGAGCGAACAGCTGCGTGCTCCATGGGGAGGATCCCCAAATAGAACGGCGTAGATGCACTGCAGGCCTTGACCCAGAAGGCTCAGAGCTCCACCATCAATCCAGTGCTCCCCGGGCGGCGGGGCTGTTGATGGGACTGAGATATCCTCAGGGGCCCTGTGTTTCTACCTGAGCTCCAAGGACACACGTCTCCCATCGCCCTTCTGAGCCAATGCCAATCTCTGATCATTTTTAAAAAAGTGTTAACAGTGGTAACACCCTGGGTGGTTTCCACCATGTTCATGTTCCCTGAACCACACCTTGTTCAGTGTCTTTCCAGAAGCCCTGACATGGGCAAAGGGGAGTCTCATGCAGGATCCCAGTATATGTCGGGGACAGCTGCCTCCCTGAGGAGCTGGTTTCTAGAAGCAGGGCTAGACACGTCGCTCCCCTCCCCTGGGGCCAGACCTGCACCTGCACCAGGCCCACAGCCTGCGTGAAGCAGGGGACACTGGGCTGCCTCTCCAAGGCTTCCAAGAGAGCTGATTAGACAACTCAGCGCAGGTCCTGTCCGGTGGTCCCTACCTCCCTGCAGGGTTCTGATTATCCTGGCTCTCGGCTCCCAGGCTGGGCAGTGGACAATGCTGGTCAGAAGGTTCTAGGGAGCCACAAGGAGGAAGCAAAGATGACTCCACTCTTTCTCTGTGGATGGGCTGTCTGCTCTCGGAGTGAAATGTCCAGGCAATCTGGGGCTCTGTTTCGTTCGCTGCTTTAGCGCGAGCCACTGAGCCGTGCCGGCCTGTAGAAGGCTCTGAGCTCCCAACCTGGGGATGGGACACAGCAAAGGAGGAGGGGCTTTGGGGCCCCGGCACCTGGGTTTGAGATCTGAATTTCCAACCTACTGAGGGTGTAACCCTGGCAAAGTCCCTCAGTCTCCGCAGTGGTGAAGTGGAAATACTAATCCTTGTGTCTCAGGCATAGATGAGTGAATGTCTACAAAGGAGCCTGCAGCAGAGAGCCACTCTGCCATTCTCTCCTCATGGTTTCCGCGGAGGACGAGCAGAACTAGAATAGGATGCATCTGTTCCCAGGGGAGGAAGACTGGGCATAGTTTTTTCCTTGACTGGGAACTGCCGTAGCCCAGGGTCTAGCACGGGGCTAGGCACACCAGAGGGACCCTGGAAATGAGGCAGGAGGCCGGAGATAGGTCCTCTGACCTCAAGAGGGAAGGAGTTTGCTTACGGTCTCCCAAAGTGCTACTTACAGCTCTGGGATCACATTGGAGGACTCCTTATTGAGTCCTGTGCTTTTTTTGCGAGGAAACACATGTGCTTCCAAGGATGCTGGGTACAAATCCTAAACCTGGTCCCACACCACAGCAACAGGTGAACGGACCTCCTCCTACTGGGTATATCTAAGGTCGCCAGTCTAAAGAAGAGGGACAGAGAGAATGGGGACGGTATTTCTGTAGCTTTCCAAATCATCCCTTGTTACACTCAGGGCTCCTTCTCCCCCTTCCTCAGCCCCATCTGCATTTAGAGGTGAGAAGAAGAGGGGAGGGGGTGGTTTAGGTGGTGCCATGGATTAAAAGCAGGCTGCACTTGGGACCATCCAAACGGGGACCCTTGATATAGCTCCCCACCTTCTCGATGAGCCTATTTGTGCAAGTCACTGGATTGCTCAGCTCTCAGTGCCCTCATCCTTAAAGAGGGAGAATGGCTGAGAAGCTCAGAAGGAAGACTGGGCAGGCCAACTCATTGTAACCTATACAGTCGGTCATTTAGTATCATTCAATGATGAAACACAGAAAATGGGCAGTGAGCTCAGAGTCTCCGTCCTCGTTTGACTGTACGTCTAATGCCCATAACGCCTCCATTTTGTCTGGAGCTGCCTTATGAATGAACTAGGTGGCTGCTCTGAGATGGAGAATCTTTGCAACTTGTAGTGGGAATGTAGACAGAGATAGAGATGACATGTGACATGTAGACTGAGTTCCAATTCCCCGCAGGTTCCAAAGCGCTCCCATCTGGAGCGCACTGGTAAATGATCGACACAGCATGCTGGGGGAAGAATGGCCATCTTAATTTCAAAAAGAGGAATCAGATGTTCTGCCTCCTGTTAAAGCTCCATACACTAACTGCAGAGACTGGATGCCTTATGAACCTGGGCTGGATGCTGGGAGGGCACTGAGCTTTCTCATGATGACCCCTCCTGCCTGATACGTGCTTGGAGCTTCATAGGTTTCAACATGCTTCAGATCTAAGAGGCAGCAGAGCACAGTGGTGAAGAAAGCAGACTCTGAGCTCTGCCACGTCTTACCGCTGTGTCTTTGTCAAATTGCTTAGCCTCTCTGATAACGTGCCCCAAATGCTTAGCAAGTGCCTGGCATCTAGTCAAGGTGCTAGTCATACTCCTGGTTCATTTCACATTTGTCCTCAGGGTGGGCAAAGGATGGACAAAGCCCCCTAGCTACTTAAGAGCAAAAGCAAGACTAGGGTCTCAGGCCAAGAGCAATCATCCCATCAGATGCATATTTTCCTGCAAGGGGACTCTCAATTATTCCCATGGAAATCCCAGGACTCTTTAAAAGAACTCTCCTCTGGGATTGATACAATTTGATTAATAGATCTTGACTTGAAATTCGTTTTTGTTGTTGTTGTTGGTCTGTTTCTTGGGAAAGGGCAAGAGAACCAGGTAAACTGAATGTCTGAGTCAGATCTCCATGTTGAGGATGCTTGCAGGAGGAGGGAGAGTGGTACAAGGGAAGTGTTTCCAGAGGTACACAGTTTCCTGGGACTGGGGTGCAGGGTGTCGTCCCTGGATGTCACAAAGCATCTGAGGGACAGCAAGCACTGGGGACAGCCGAGGTCCAGTTCAGGCCCCACCTGGAAGTGCCAGCCCAGCAGCCACACAGGACCTCCTTCTGCTGCTCCCATTCCAAGTCCTGCCATAACTGGTTCTACAGCGTACCTGACAGGTGTGCCAAAGGAATGGGCTCCCTCAGCAGCACGGCCTTCAGAGACCAGGTGCCTCTTCCAAGAAGCCAGATGTGGTTTTTACCGCAAAGAGAACTCATCTGAGAGACTTGCCTTCGGAACCTGAGGCATAGTTGTCAGATTGCCTCGACTGAGGAAAATCTTTGGTCTTCTAGGACAGCTTGGAATTTCGGAAACAGCTTGTTCAGAGCCATGGGTGGAGAACAATGTGTGCCACGGAGGGGGGAGAGGGGCTGATTTTGATCAAGTCCAAGGTGTGACTCTAAAGCAGTGAATGTGAATTTTTGGCAAGGCTTATGAAGGGCTCTGAAGGCCACCTGCCAAGAGAAGCCACTCCTGGAAATGGCATAATCGAGGGCAGCTTCTCTAGTGTGAGGGCATGGACGCGCGCTCCAAGGACCTGTTCTAGGAAAAACCCTTCTAGCATTGAGATCTATACTGATCAAAACCAAAGCAATTACTACCTAGTCACACATTTTACAAGGGTGTTGGTGGGGCACATGGGCAGAAGGGGACGAGATTCCCTGCACTTACAACCCAGCCCTCTTTTCTCCTAGGAATGGAAACAAGTGTGAAAACAATGGGCAAACTGAAAACCATACTGAAACTGACCATGGACTCTGGAGGCACTGCCAAGAGGTTTCCCTTCACTGACTCAGTTGTTGACCGCTGAGAGGCAAGAACTACAAAGGGTAATTAGGATGGAGGGTAGAGATCGCCTTTGAGAGATGACTGATGGAAGGGCTGGCAATTTAGAGGACAGGCTGTTGGCCAACTAATTTCTCCCACTCTGCCATCCCATCTGACCGCTGTCTCTGTGCAAGCTGGAACTTCAGTAAACAAAGTTTTGTAAATGTCTACATACTCAACTAGATCCCACATTCTCAATACATTGTTGGTGGTAGACAATCAAGGGAAAAAACAGAAACAAGATTTCAACAAATCCCCCCCATCACCTGGGCAGGTATCAAGATTCTCAACTCAACAGAAAGCTGACTTACTGAAAGCGGATTGCCCGTGGAATGGGAGAAGCCAAGCCCTTTAGTTGTGTGAAATGACATCACCTCAGAGCCCCAAGCTCCTAGTTCTCTGAACAGGAAGGAAGCAGACCCACGGCTCTATAAGAGCTATTTCCTCTCTGCTCTCTTAATTTCAGAGATTAAGCCAGCCACTCCTCTGTGGACCTAATACACCGAGATAACAGCCATTGTGTTTGCTGCAACTCCTACTAACGGAGCTAATCTTAGCAGATTGGCGATGTTGTAGGCGTTCACTGTCAGATTCATCCAACCAATGGCTCTCATGGCCCCTTCTAGCATCCTGGCTCCTAGACTCCCACTGGAATCCCTAACTCTGAGTTTCTGACACATAGATGATCTCTAGGTTCCAAGGGAGGACAGGAGAAATTTGTCAGATGAGTTTTTAAAGGGACATGAGGACTAGAGAGTCAAATGGGAATCTCTTGCTGTGCCTTATTCACTGGCTTCCTGTTCTCAGTGGTACTGGGAAGCTAACACAATACATCTAGTGCCTGTCATTCCCACATTCCTGGTTTCTATTAAGAAAAAAAAGAGGCTTCCCCCCCCCTTTCATCTTTCCTCTCTAGTTGAAGGGGTGCAGTGCAGAGATAGCCGGACTGGAAACCCAGATGGAGCCTTGGATGCTATCTCCTGCTATTCCAGAAACTCATCAAGGGCCAAGGTCAGCTCATCGCCTAGATCTTTTCTAGGTCAGATTACAGTTCCTTACATTTTGGGTTGGTTCCTTGCCATCAAGTTTGCACAGAGAATTTCAATAACACTTTGTGAATGAAAAATGTTGCTCGCCATATCAGTAAACAAAGGAGGTTGCAGCCATCAAGCCACTACACAGCCATCTCTGACAGTGAGCCCTGAGGGGACTCAGGTTGGCAAAGGACAGGACACTGGCCCTAGAGAGCTAAGGTGCATGTGAAAGGAGTGATTTCAATGAGCCCGCCCATTAAATTTGCACATTCCCAAACATAGAAAAGTGCTAAATTCCTTGACTTGAGATATCTGGTTTTCTTTAATTAACAGTCATCTTTTGATGGTCTAACTACCTGGTCTTTGTTGCCAAAACTCCTATATGTCCTGGCTTCTCCCTTACCTCTTCGGAGCAGTCCCTCAAAGCGATCTGAGAGGCTGTCTCCCGAGCTTGAAGTCCTCAGAAAGTCCGCAGAATAACACATCATTCTCAACTTTTAGGCTGTGCATTTTTTTTTTCAGTCGACAACATTTTACGTTCAAGTTTAAGATAAGAAGCATTCAAACCCCCCCCCCTCCCCCATCGCCCATTGTCTGACCGATTCCTGGAGCTTTCTGGGCTCCTGACGATCTCCCACCATGGTGAAATGGGGAAGCATGCTCTTGACTACAAGCCGACTTTTCCAGTCGTCCATGGTTTGACCTGCAATTTTATTCTTGACTCTCCAAGGCGCTTCCCAAACGACCTAGACACAGGGCTTTGGGAGACAAAAAGTACACTGTCTTTCAGATACGAAGATGAGACCATTGACCCCATGAATCATCGACTTTCACTCTGAGGACAGGTTTGGGTGGAGTGAGCCACATCCCATTTCCTGTCTCTCTCTCCATCCCACCACCCTCATCGAGCCCCTCCCATCTCCAGGGATGACTTCTATGAGGCAGTTGGCTGGGATGAGACAGCAGTCCTTGGCCATGGGGCAGAGCAAAGTTCAATGGAGAGCTGAGGGATGGGTGGAGAAGCAGTCTGATGTAACTAAAATAACAGTGGGCTTAAAAGCAGGGAATGTGGGTCCGAAGTCTGGCTTTGCTTTTGTGTGGTATGCAGTGAGATCTGGGGAAAGGCTCTTCTGTTCTCTGACACAGGGTTTTTTATATGAACATCATGGTGGTTGGATCTGGTGATGGCTGACTGCCCCTTCAGCTCTGCTGAAGCCGTATGGCCCAGAGAAGTAGCAGCTCCCAACTCTGCCCCTGTTAGTACCCAGCCAAGTCAGCTAACAGTTCATGACCTGTCAGTGGAAGAAAGCGATGCATGTTGGAAGGGGCTCATGGAGCTCCGGTGCACTGATTTATAAAAAAACGACCCAAGCAGGTTGTGATCGTGGCTGCCCCAATTCACGCCCTCCATGACAGATAAGCAGATTTTTTAAAATTTTGCTTTATTTCATTTCTTTTTGTTGTTCACGATGCACACATGAAATAATAGCTCTTCTAAGGCCTTCATACGTGAGTGAAGCTCTCCTTCCCATAGATCGCCTTGGAAGGACAGAAAAAGGTCTACAATTTCAATGTCCAGATGCCTACCTCTGGAAAAATGGAGGGGCACTTTTCTCATTCTCCCATTGAGTACAACTAAGACCTCTGGACATTATATATTAAACAACCATAAGAAGACCCTGAAAGGTGGAGAGAAGAAAGCAGACTGGATAGGGACCTTGGGACCTAAAGAACGATGCGGTGGTGAGCTCCCAGTTTTTTTTTCCTCATAGATCTTAGATCCTGGATCTGAAGAAGCTGGCAACCCCAAATGCCAATGAATACAGACAAAAAGGCCCCCAAAAGCCTGTTCTCTTTAGCCAAAGGACCAGGAAAGGGGCAACCTACCAAGACAGAAAACTTTTGTGTAAGAACCATTCTAATTCCACTAAACACAACAGCAAAAGTGTGGTTCCATCACCCCATCAGCAAAGGCCAAGTGAGGACCTAGACTCCATTCCCAACTAGCAATCAGCGGTCATTTCTCCCTGTCCCTGCTAGGGTGGTGGTAGAGGGAGCCTCACAGAGAGCCAGGACCTTTGCCCCTGCACAGTGGTAATCAGTCCGCATCCCATCCTTCCCAATGTCAGTGGATAACACATGAAGAACAGTAATGAGGCACTCCTACCCAGCCCAACCAGGGTGGTATTAGCGGAAGCCCAGAGGGGAGCTGGAACTACTACCACTGCCTAGCAGTAACGAGAAGCCCCGACCTCCCTGGTGGCAATGAAGGCTTACAGGGGAACCTAGGTTTCCATGCCCATGTGGCAGAAATGAGACAGTGCCCCCCTTCTCAACCAGAGCATTGTCAGAGGATGCCAGCTAAAACAGAAGAACTAAATGAGTGCTGAAAAATATGTTTCAGGTAGGGGAAGGGGAATCAAAGCATCTTCAGATGAAAGAAAACTAAAAGACTTTTTTATATCAGACCTCTCCTACGAGAATGGCTAAAGGAAGTTCTCTAAACAGAAAAGAAATGATAAAAGAAGAAATTTTGGACATCACCAAGGAAGAAAGAACAATGAAATGAGAAAACAATATGGGTTAATGTAATAGAGTTTTGTTTTTCCTTTCAAGTGTTCTAGATTATGTTTGGTGGTTGAAGCACCAGTTATAGTATTGCATGCTGTGGTTCCAAATGTGTGTGGAAGAAATATTTAACCCAATTACATTATAAACAGAGGATGGTGGTAAAGGGGTGGAAAGAGAGGAAGGTTTCTATACTTCACTTGAACTGGTAAAATGCTGAGATTAGTAGGCCCTTATAAGTTATGTATATATGATGTAATACCTAAAGCAACCATGAAAAGTGGGCTAGGAAAAGATACATGCAAGAAATATCACATGATACCACTAAAAATACCATATGATATCATTTATATGTGGAATCTTAAAAAGATGACACAAATGAACTTATTTACAAAACAGAAACAAACTCATAGACTTAGAAAACAAACCTATGGTTACCAGGGGGAAAGGGGAGGGTGGAGAGACAAACTGGGAGTTCGAGATTTGCAGATACTAACCACTATATATAAAATTGATAAGGGGGAGGGTATAGCTCAGTGGTGGAGAGCATGCCTAGCATGCACAAGGTCCTGGGTTCAATTCCCAGTACCTCTGTTTAAAAAAAAAAAAACCTAAAATTAGCTTCCCCCCTTAAGAAAAAAAGAATTTTAAAAAAGTAAAATAAAATAGGTAAACAAGATCTTGCTATATAGCACAGAGAACTATATTCAATACCTTGTAATAGCCTATAATGAAAAAGAATATGAAAAGGAATATATATATATATTCCGATATATAACTGAATCACTATTCTGTACATCAGAAATCAACACAACATTGTGAACTGACTATACTTTAATATAAGAAAAGATACATGCAAAGACACTATACATGAATCATCAAATGGAATTCTAAAAAATATTCAAGTCACCCACAGGAAGTCAGGAAAAACAAAAGAGAGACACAAAAATAGGGAACAAGCAGAAAACAAAAATAAATTGGCAGAATTAATCACTAACTTATCAATAGGTTCATTAAGTGAAACTGATCTAAATACACCAATTAAAAGACAGAAATTGGTAGAGTTGATTTAAAAAACATAACCCAACTATATGCTCTCTACAAGATGCTTACCTCAAATATAATGATATGGGCAGGTTGAAAGTAAAATGATGAAAATATTAATTTAAAGAAAAATGAGCAGCAGTGGCTCTAGTAATATCAGATAAAGTAACTTCAGAACAAAGAACATTAGCAGGCAAAGACAGGGGCATTGTATTATGGGAAAAGGGTCAATCTGCCAAGAACACAAAGTAATCCTAAATGTGTATGCACCAAACAACAGAGCTCCATGGTTTATGAAGCAAAAATTAAAATAAATGAAAGGAAAAACAGAAAAATTTATATTTGCAGTGGAGACTTCAACATCCTTTCTCAACAACTGAGAGAACAATTAGACAGAAAATCAGCAAGATATAGATGAATTCAACAACACCACCATCGAATAGGATCTAATTGACATTTATAGAACATTCCCCCAAAACCCAGCAAAATTTACATTCTTTTCAAGCACCCAAGAAATATATACCAAGATAGACATATTCTGGACTATAAAGCAATCCACAAAAATTTAAGAGTTGGAGTAATACACTGTGTTTTCTGACTACAATGGAATCAAATTAGGAAACAAAACCAGAAAGACAATAGGAAAATTTCCAAACACTTAGAAAATAAGCAACACACTTTTAAAAAAGTTTATGAGTCAAAGAGAAAATCAGGAGAAATTTTTAAAATTCATTGAACTAAATGAAAATAAAAATATAATATACCAAAACTTATGGGACACAGGTAATGCTGTCTTGAGATGGAAATTTGTAGCACTAAAATGCTTATAAAATAGATGAGAAAAAGTCTAAAATCAATAATATAAGTTTCCACCTAAGAAACCAAGATAAAGAAGAATAAAATAAACCCAAATCAAACAGAAGTAAGAGAATATAAAGAATATATATTAATATTGAAATGAAATTAAAAACAACAACAAAAAATAGTGAAAACCCAATCAGAAAAAGGTAGTTCTTGGACAAAATAATAAAACTGACAAGCCTATGGCAAGACACAGATTACCAATATTGGTATGAAAAAGGGGACATTACTACTGACCCTGTAGACACGTAAAGGATAATAAAGGATTAATACAAGCAACTCTACACACATAAATCTGGAAATTAGATAAAATGGACCAATTATTCTAAAAGGTCAAACTACCAAAACTTGCTCAATATGAAATAATCTGACTAGCCTTATAATTATTAAAGAAATTAAATTCATAATTAAAAAAACCCTCAGAGACCGATAACTCCAGGCTCAGATGACTTCACTAAAGAATGATACCAAGTGTTTAAAGAAGAATTAGCACCAAATCTACATAACTTCTTTATAAAATAGAAGAGGAGGAAACACTTTCCAACTCACTGTGCTTCTCTTGACAGCAAAGGCAAAGACTATACAAAAAAAGAAAAAAAAAGAGAACTACAGACTAATATTTCTCATTCATATAGACACAAAAATGTTTAACAAAGTCTTAGAAATTTGTGAGAAGAATTGTATGCTATCATTTAGTTGATTTTATTCTAGAGATGCAAGGCTGGCTCAATATTCAAAAGTCAATCCATATTATCCAACATCTTAACAGGTAAAATAATAAAAATCACATGATCACCTCAAAACAATGTTGAAAGAGAAGAACAAAGTTGAATTAACACTTTCCAATTTAAATCTTACTACAAAGCTACAGTAATCAAAACAGTGTGGCACTGGCATAAGGACAGATATATAGGCCAATGGAATAGACTTTAGAATCCAGAAATAAACCCATAAATCTATGGCTAACTGATTTTTGAAAAAGGCGTCAAGATCATTTAATGGAGGAAAGAATAGTCTCTTTAACAAATGGTGCTGGGACAATTGGATAGCCCCAGGCAAAAAAATGAAGTGGGATTCCCCACCTCACACCACATACAAAAATCAACTCAAAATGAATCAATCGTCTAAACATAGGAGCTAAAACTATAAAATGTGTAGAAGAAAACATAAGGAAAAATCTTCATGACATTGGATTTGGCATTGGGTTCTTAGATATGACAGCAAAAGCACAAGCAACAAAAGAAAAAAAATAGATAAATTAGACTCCATCAAAGCTTAAAACTTTTGTACATTAAAGGGCATTATTAAAAAAGTGAAAAGACATCCCACAGAACGGGAGAAAACATTTGCAAAGCATATGTCAGGCAAGGATCTAGTATCCAGAATGTATAAAGAACTCTTACAACTTAACAGTAAAAAGATGAATGATACAATAAATAAAACGGGCAAAGGACTTAAATAGACATTTCTCCAAAGAGGATATGCTTATGTCCGTTGAGCACAGGTAAAGATGCTGAGTATTATTAGGTGTTAGAGAAATGCAAATGAAAACAATGACATATCACTTCCTACCTACTAGGATGACATAATAAAAAAGGAAAATAATAAGAGTTGGCAAGAATGTGGAGAAATTGGAACATTCATACATTGCTGGTGGGAATTTAAATGTTACGGCTGCTGGGGAAAATAGTTTGGCAATTCCTCAAAAAATTAAAACGTAAAATTACCATCAGACCCTGCAATCCCACTCCTATGCATATACCCCCAAAGAACTGAAAATAGGTATTCAAATATTTCTACACAAATGTTCACAGTAGCACTATTCATAATAACCAAAAGATGGAAACAACCCAAATGTCCATCCATGGATAGAGAAACAAATTTTGGTATATCCATACCAATAACTGTTATTCAGCCTTTCAAAGGAATGAAGCACTGACACCTGCTACAACCTGGATGAACTTTAAAAGCATTATGCTAAGTGAAAGAAGCCAGTCACAAAAGGTCACATATATGATTCCATTTATATGGAATATCCAGAAGAGGTAAGTCCATAGAGACAGATTGGTGGTTGCCAGGGAATGGGGGGTAAGGGAGAATGGGGAATAACTGCTTACCAAGTATGAGGTTTTACTTTGGGGTGATTTAAATGTTTAGAAACTAGATAGCGATGATGGTTTAACACATTGTGAATGTACTAAATGCCACTGAATTGTTACACGAATTTCATCTGTATTAAAAAAATATCAACAACACGAAATTCTGGCAACAGTGGAAGAAATTGGATTACTCATACATTGTTGGAGGGAATAAAAAATGGTACAGCCACTCTGAAACACTGTTTGGCAGTTTCTTAAAAACTGAACATGCAACTACTGTATGACCCAGCCATTGAACTCCTGGGTATTTCCCTCAGAGGGATGAAGACTTGTATTCATACAAAAATCTGCAAACAAGTGCTTATAGTAGCTTTATTCAAAATAGCCCCAAACTGGAAACTACCCAGACATCTTTCAATGGATGAATGGTTAAACAAACTGGTACATGTATACCATGACATATTACTCAGCGACAAAAAGACACGCTTGTTGACATATACAGTGACCTGGGTGAATGAGCAGAAAATTATGCTGAGTGGAAAAAGAAAAAAATACGCCAATCCCCAAAACTTACTTACTGTGTGATTCCATTTATATAACATTCTTAAAATGACAAAACTATAGAAATGGACTCATTAGACGTTGTCAAGGTGCAAGTAGAGGGTTGGCGTGGGAAGGAACTGGATATGTCCATAAATAGGCAAAATAAGGGATGTATGTGGAGATGGAAAAGTTCTGTACCTTGACTGTAGCAATGTCAGCACCCCAGTTGTGATATTGTACTATAGTTTTGCAAGATGTTATCATTAGGCGAAGCTGGCTAAAGGATACGTGGGACCTATTTGCAGTATTTCTTACAGCTACATGTGAATCTACAATTATCTCAAAACAAAAAATCCAATTAAAATCATATGATTGTGCTCTTTGATGCAGAAAAATCACTTCACAAAATTTGACACCCATTCATGGAAACAGCGATAAATTTGACCTTATCAAAAGTAGAATTTCTTCCTCTGTGGAAGACTTTGTGAATAGGATGAAAAACAAGACTGGGAGAAAATATTTGTAAACCTTCTTCTATCTGATAAAGGACTAGTATCTAGAATATATAAAGAATCTCAAAACCTCAACGGTAGGAAAACCAAGTATCCAATTAGAAAACGGGCAAAAGGCATGAAAAGACATTCCACTGAAGAGTTTCTACAGACGGCAAGGAAACACGTACAAAGATCTTCAATAGCATTAACCCTTAGAAAATTGCAAATTAAAAGCACAATGAGATTCCACTACCTACGTATCAGAATCACAACGCCAAAAGCTGCTGAGAACGTGGAGAGACTGGATGACTCAGGCATTGCTGGTAGGAATGTGAAAATGACCATGCAACTGTCGTATGACCCAACAGTCGTACTCTAGGGCCTTCGTTCCAGAGAAGCGGAAATTTACGTCCACACAAAAACCTGCAGCGACATCAGGTTCCTGGTTTTGATACTGTACAACTGTTATATAAGACGTAACCCGCGGGGGCCTCTCTGCACGCTGTTTGCAGCTTCCGCTGAATCTATCCTTATTTCAACGTGAGAAGCTAACTGCTATTCAAAAAAGATTTCAGTGGCCAGATCCAGGGGGACAATGGTTCTTCTTCTTGCTTCTGGGACATGTCCTAAGCAGCATTCTTTTTTTCCAGCAACCTACAGAAGCTGATAGAGACCTTTTTATTCTTTAAAGAACAATTCTCACCCAAACCTTCCTCAGGAGTTTCAGGGACCAAGCCCAAGGCCTCAGCTGTGACCTCACTCAAGTACTAGTGTTTAGAGACACCCCAGCGAGGACACTCCAATTAAAATGGACAAGAAGAGACCTTACCGCTGAAGCCACCCCTAACTCCCTGCCCAGTATCTCAAGCCTGCATGGGGGATGGAGGCCCAGATCTCATTTCAGGGCTGGCAACACAAAACCTATTGATAACAGACGAGCTACCCATTCATTCAGCTCTAAAGAAAGAAGGCAAAATTTAAAAAAACATGAAAAAGCTGCTTTAGCTTTTAAAGACCCCACTCTACTTTTTACCCTGCCCCTTTGTGGCTCCTGTAGCCGTGGGAAGAGTCACCTCCTGGCGTCTGTGTTGCTGGCCCGTCATAAAGATTAGCTCCAATAATTATTACTATGGAAGGAAGGAAGAGGAAGCAATGGGAAGGAGTCGCCGCCAGTGAAGAGTCATGTGACTTGATGGCTGGGAAGCTAAAGGCCACTCCTACCATCCGGAGCTCCAGCCTGGGCGCTGGGAAGAAGAGCGAGGCTGTGGACAAGGCAGAGAGCCGAGCGGCGTTAGGAAAAGATCCATCAGCCCACTGCCATCAACCACGGCCACTTTGGGCTCTCATTGCTCAGATGACCCTGCTCTAAAAGGGACTGGCTGTCACTAATTACTACCTGCCACTAGTAATCTTGGTGTTAAGGTGTAACTAGTCAGGTGAGAGGCCCAGCTTCCACAGGAGCCAGTCCCAGGAGAGGCAGGCAGAGCCCAGGCTGGAGACAGGCAGGTCAAGGGTTAAGAAGGCAGGGCTTCTGGATGTTACTAGAGTCAGGGCTTCAGAGCCCAATGACAGACCCTCCCGCAGGATGGCTGGCTTCTCAGTCCTGAGTTAGGGGTCCCTGGGAAGGCGGTTGAGGCTTAAAGATGCATTTTCCTCACATGGAAAATGCAAAGTTCTGTACAGACATCAAACAGCCAGAATTGGATGTCAGCTAAGAGCCAGGCATCAGGCTTGCCAATTTACAGAGAATGTTTTTCTGGCTCTCGGCAGCATTCCTATTAGGTCCATATGAACAGCATCCTTTGTGTTTCCATTGCCCTCAGCCGGAAGTACTTGTCCAGCATTTGGCTCTCCTCTAGACTGTAAGCTCCACGAGGGAAGGGAGCACGTACGCCTTACATGTGGTTGCAGCTCCACAGTGTTTCGAGCACACGGCAGGAGTCGGGAACTATCTGCTGAACAGATCTGCAGAGTGGATTCAAGCTTGGGTGGAGGCTGGATGAGAATCCTCTGTAGGAGTCCCTGAGCCTAGAGCCTTGATGACTCATTGCGCTGGAGCCCACGTGACCTTAGGAATGCCTACATGTTGTTCAGAATTTCCGCGTGTTTGAAAGAACGGCTTTGACAGTACACAAGAGCTACAAGGCCTGTCATTATAGCCTTGTGTTAATAAATATCTCAGTATTCTAAAACACCACGTTTCCTTTTTAAAAGTTGACTTTTAATAAGCCCAAAGTGATGTGGAGAAATTGGAACCCTCACATGTTGCTGGTGGGAATGTAAACGGGTGCAGACGCTCTGGAAAACAGTTTGGCAGTTGCGGAGTAAGTTAAACAGAGAGGAGCTCACAAGCCTGCAGTTCCAGTCTTGGGTATCCATCCAAGTGAATGGAAAACACGTCTCCACAAAAGCTTGTACAGGAACGTTCACAGCAACACTACTCACAGTAGCCAAGAGGTGGAAACAACCCAAACACCCATCAACTGGTGAGTGGAGAAGCAAAATGTACTCTCTGTACAATGGAATATTATTCAGCCATTAAAAGGCATGAAACACTGGTAGAGGTTACAACACGGACGAACCTTGAAAACATTATACCAAGTGAAAGATGCCAGGCACCAAAGACCACACAATGTATGATTCCATTTACATAAAATGACCAGAATAGACAAGTCCACAGAGACAGAAAGGAGACTTGTGGTTGCTTAGGACTCGGGGCAGGGGGAGGGAGGGGGAAGTGGAATCTCTACTAATGGATAGAGGGTTTCTTTTGAGGGTGATGAAAATGTTCTAGAATTAATTGTGGTGATGGTGGCACATCTCTATGAACACAGTAAAACACAATGAATTGTATACTTTCAAAGAGTGAATTACATGGTCTGTAAATGATATCCTAATTAAGCTTTTCTTATAAAGCCCAAATTATTATCACTCCTTCATCTAACTTGGGGTTTTAGAAAGTTGTTCCTTTTAAAGAAAGGATGAGGCAACATCTTTTAAGTTTTTGGAGAAAAAGATAATTTCTATTGTCCACTCTTAGCCAGACTAGCTCCTTAATGACACAGTGTGGCTGGTGACCTTCCCCTGGCGACCCACATAATCAACCACTTACAAAGTGGGTTTGGAAACAGTATCTCAAGATCCAGTTGATCCTAATTTTAACGCCGTTGCTGCTGCTGGGGAACTCCTCAGTCTCCCTGCTTTTGGATTTGGGATATCACAGCACTGACGTTACCAATGCCTGTCCTCCGCACACACACACACACCTGAGCGTCACATGCCACTCACTGATACATCAGTTTGGGGCCAGGGCTTCCTGGCAAGTACAAATGTCTGCTGTCCCCACATGGTGGGCTTAGATGGCAGAATCCGCTTCAAGGAGCCAAGACTTGTACAAACCAACCAGTCAGCTGAGATCACTGTGTCTCTCGCTGGCCCTGCTCTGAAACAGATTTGACCCTAAGATCGAGCGACACACAGTATCCATCCATTACAGCAAGCAGTTTTTGGGAACTTGGGACACCCAGAAATGAGGGCAGACCAAGACGGTCTTAGAGCAGGGATAACAATGCTGCTCTTGTCACGTGATGGACTGCAGAACCACCCTGCAAGGTGGCATGAGGCCAAGTTTTGTCAAGACCTCATTTCTTACTGGACTTGTTCAGCACCATCTTTTTCTGTTCCACAGACATCATGCGTTTTAACAATGGAAAGAGCCCTGGGATTTAAAGTGGTAGTGCAGACAGAGGCTGGGCCCTCTACCTGCTGACTGTCTCTGAATGCCCACAAGGTGAGTCCCTTAAGCTTTCCCACAGCTGATCACTGTGGTTGTGGTTGTGCTGAGGGATGCCAGGAAATTGTCAAACCCAGGCAGGGCCAAACCCTCTATTCATATGTTGGTACACGCACCGACACAGGTACACAGTCACACACACACAGAGCGACACACAGACACACAGCTATATGCACACAGTCACACATGCACACACAAACACACATACAAATACGCACACAGATGCACACAGGCACACATACACAGACATGCAAAGACATGCACAGACACACAGGCATACTGACACACACAGACACACACATACACAGGTACACACAGACAGACACAGACTTCTCTCTTTATCTCTCTCTCTGTCCTGGAAAGTACTCTGGGGAAAAGGCCCCCTTCTAAGCGGAAGTGTCCCCATCAGTACCAGTGGGCGCCTCGCCCCCCTCCCTTGCGGGAAGAGGACAGCAGCTGCTGGGCTCCTTTCCGGCCCTGATCACCACTCAGCTGTGGCCCTGAAGGCAGACATGCAAGCAAGATTCTTTTCTCCTGGAAATGATTTTTTAAACATTCTGTCCCTAGACTTATGGTACAGCAGTAACCAGAGATGCTGGGCTAGGGAGGAGGACGACATCGTAAGGGGTTGGGCTGCGTAGCAATTTCCGCAGGCAATAGCTTCGGTGTGTAGAAACAGCTTGTAAACATGTGCCCCGTGGGCCCAGATGCCAGCTGTAACAGCAGGCCGAAGCAGGCAAGGAAAAGTTTGCCAAGTGCTTTTAGCTGGCGGTCTAGGAGAAATCAGGGGCGGAACATGGGAGTCAGGAGACCGGGGTTCCACTTCAATCTCAAACCAGTCACTTGACCTCTTGGAGCCTCAGATTCCTCATCTGCAAAGTGGAGCGGATGCTCTTCGCCTTTCACATGGACCGTGTGAGTGTCAGATGAGAACTTGAACCTGAGAGTCCCTAGGACAGAGGTGCAGGGGGAAAGCAGTCCCTTTCTGCATCACAGAAAATGGAGCCAGCAACTGAGCTGAAAAGAAGCCCTTTTGGTCCTCCCCTCCTTTATAGTAACGCTTGGAGAGAGTCTTAGAATGTTAGTATTCGGAGGAAAACTAGTGGTTAGAAGGTAACCTCCTTCTGGAACAGATAGGGAAATCAAGGCAGAGGCTTGTCCGGCGTCGCAAGGAACAATGTGCAGGGAGAGCTGACACTAGAAGTCAAGTTCACGGGCTCCCAAGTCAGGGCACGACTGCAGTGGGCTGCGCTGGAGACAGATGCTCCATCCAACGTTTCCTCGGGTCCACACACTGGAAGGTACTGGGTCAAGAGGCCTCATAAATCCCGAGGCAGCCTCCCACGCTGTCCAGTGACCCTGCCTCTCTTCAAAGAAGCGACAACATTGAGGTTTCAGCCTCTCCCTGCCAAGGTTGACAAGTGTGTCGTTTCACCTCTCCGGGTTTCACTTTCTTTCAATACACGACAGTTTGGCCGGGAGGACCCTATGAGCCTTGCCAGCTGGCGCCACCTCAACACTCATCCACCTACTGTGACTCCCCAGCCAGAGTGTCCAGACCTCTTTTCAGTGGCTGCTGGAAAGAACCTAGATTTGCTCCAGATTCCTAGCGGGGCTGGGCAGAGTTTGAGGTCTCATCTTTTCACATTAAACTCCAAACTCATGATCCCTGAGATTCTAAACAAGGTAAACCGGGGATCAGAACCCTGGGTCATGAATTAGGACAATGCTCGAGAACTCATCAACCTCAGAGTCCACAGTGGGAGGAAAAGATGGCCTCGGCTAACAGACAGATGTGGCAACTGTTACTGGGCATCACAAGGAGGTGTCCCCCCCGTATGCCTGCATCCATAGGCCGGCCTTCTGTCTCCACCTAGACAGCTGTGGGTCCAACTGAGAAAACTAGAAGGTGTCTCAGGGAGGGAAGGGTACTTAAAAAGTGGCCAACAGTGAATTAAGAGAAGAAAAGAGTCATTAAAAAAAATAAAGATTATTAGACTAGAAAAGATTTGCGAAGAGCACATGTTTCAATTGTCTTCCTTAATAAATTCCACTCTTCAGATGGATTTAGAATAATAAGAAAAACCCTAGTGTCACATTGAGAGACTTCATATGAAATCTCATTTGATGGGAGGAAATATGCTTTCAGTCCTTCTTAGGATGCAATAAATTCTCTCCATTCTTGGAAATGCTTCTTGGCAAGTATTTTAGATATTATTTCACAAATGAGAGAAAACAGTCAAGGCTGCTACCATCAGCTTTTGAGGAAACCATCTAATTTTCAAGATATTTATCTATCGCAAGTTGGCAGCAATGGCTCTGGTTACCCAGGAAAGTGGGAAAATTGCTGTGCATTTCAGACATGGTTCCCAGACACCTCCCTGTGAGAACACAGCCCACAAAATGCACACAGGCAGGCATTAACGACGAATGCAGTTTAACAGGCAGCCCATTCGGCTGCATGGCGTGATAAATAGGCAAGAGTAATGTTGCACAGACAGCATGCTTCTGGCTTCTAGAAGAGCTGGAAGGGAAAACTGACATGAATACTCTCGGTAGGGACTCAGGGTGATAGCAAGAGCAGGTTTCCACAGTTGAAACTATACAAGTTGACTTCTGTGGCCGGCCCTGTGCCAAGTCAGCCTATTTATCAAGCATGGAGCTCCAAGGCTGTGGTCCACCACGAGCAAAGGAGAACCTGCCCAAGCAGATCTGAGATGCAAGTCACTCGACCCATGGCTCAAAACTACTCCAACCCATAAGCCAAAGGTGGATAAGGCATCTCTTCTTGATGTCTGCCCTGATCCAGGAAAACACAATGCTGTTGGCTGGAGCTTAAAATTGTGGGGGTCATATGTGCAGTGTGCTGGTTTACCAGGAGGAGGAAAGTTCAGGGGAATGACTCAAGTCCTACTTCAGGCTTATTCTAATGTGCTCAGAGGCCCTGGCCAGCTCTGTTCACCTGCGGAAGCAGCCAGGAAGCATGAGGTTTGAGTTTCCCCAGAGCTGGATTTTATCCACTGTATTTCTTCTCGACTGATTTCTTTGAAATCTAAATCAGTAGCACCCCCACAACTTCAGTCGTCCTTCCTGCTCTAACTCCTTCAAGGATAAATATCTAACTCCATTTTGTGTCAAAATACAAATGTGTATTTCTGTGGTTTAAGGATTCAAACAGCTAAAGCTTGAAAGACATTTTACTACAACACATTCCAGACCCACAGAGAGGCAGACTCCTCAGTGGAGTGTCATCCTTTCCCATTCCTCAACTGTGCACAGAGTGAGTTCAGAAACACTCCAAATAAACACTTCGGTGCCAAGACTTTGCAGTTCATTCATCCAATCAGCCATCCGCTTATTCATCTGATCAAGCTGCCAGTGTCATACTGATCATCCTTTCCTCTTTTTTTTTTTTTTTTTTAATACAAAGCAAGTATGAGAGAGTTACAGAGAAGGAATAAGAAGAGACACACTTTTCATCTTGCATGGCGCCCAAACTGAGGTTCGGTAAAGTCCCGTTAGCAATATAACCTTGGTGTATCCAAAAGGTACTGCTTTAATAATTCTTATTTTCTTTTCCCAATGGTTAAGAAGCCTCTGGTAGTTCATGAAATTCATTTCATATTCATATAAGAAATTGCTTTTTATGAGAGATATCTCTGCTGAGTTTCTCTTGGGCATTGGCAGTTAGAGGGCATTGGCAGTTATCCACATCTCTAAGACTGATAGGGTCTCTGCTTTCCATTAAAATGTTTTCCAACTCTCAAAGCATTTGTCAATATGCTCAGAGGAATCAGAATAAAACAAGTCCAAGGTTTGCAGCAGACTGTTATAGTTCCTGCAGGGTCGTGCCAAGGGACTCACTAAAACGCTCTGAAGCTGGACTCGGGGCCCTGAGTTCAAGCCCCAGCTCGGGGAGGTCACTGGCTACACTGTAATTTGGAGCCTGCTCTATCTTTCACCAGCCTGACAACCTCTGCTTGTCCGTACTGCTTGATGTGGACTACACACCTGCACCTTCACGCCCAATGGGCCACCGCTGATGCTGCAGCCTGAGGCCATGGCCACCCTGCCAGCAGGCCCAGCTCACTGCTGAATCACCCTGAGATCACGGTCAACAAGAAGCTCCCAGTTTTTCTTCCAACTATGGTTCCCCTCTCCTATTCTTGGGCAGATGGGCTCAGGACTCAAACATCAGACCCTGCCATTTGTCCCTGTTAAATTTCCCATGAGTCTTGAGCTGTCAAGATCTCTTTGACTTCTACTTCTGTGCTACAGAGAACTCATCACCCTGTGGCACTATGTCAGGGGCGAATCTGGTAACAGTGACTTCGCTACTGTCATCCAGATCATTGAGAAAAAGCAAGGCAGGCCAGAAGGAAACTCTGGGGCTTGCCTCAAGGCTTCCCTCTCTAAGGGAGGACATTAATCCATTATCCATGGCCTCTGGAGTCAGTTCTTTAATTGATTACACAATCCCATAACTGGGCTGTAAACGAAGATTTCACAACTGCCACTGCAAATCCTTTGCTGAGGTCCCAAAATACTTGCTTTTCTCTGCCCTACCTGGCTAGTGAGCTCCTGCAACAGAAAAGGAGACTCTTCTAACCCAATGAGCTGCTCCTGATGAGCGCGGGGCGGCTCTGAGGGAGACCTGGTCCTTCTGCTTTGGCTTCAGACCACCTGTTTACTGCTTCCTTCTCTATAATAAAGGTAGAATGTTCTACAGTTTTCCCAGGGAGCCACATCAACCTAACTATAATGACACAAGATGTCCAGTTGTAGGAATTTCTTTTCTGGAAGTGTGGAAGTAGCTGCCCATCTGGGGGCTTATGGTTCTTTTTGGCACTTCTGCGTGATTCCATAACGCTCTGTGACAGAGGTTCATGGTCATTGTTAGCAAGTGCTCCCCATCCCTCTGTCCCCTGGACTGTCGCTCACCCTGGCCATCAGGGATCAGGCGGCCCTCCACAGCCCTGTCATCCATCATGGTCTCCTATTCTAGCTGAGCAGTCTCACCAGCCGATTGATCACTGGCAGGTTGAAGGCCATTCTCTCCAACAAAGAAGCCTGAACTTTTTCTCCAAAGAGCCTGCTTTCGCCTTCTGTGGGATGAGTCTCCTCACTATCCAGGGACTCCCTGGGTGTGGTGTCCCTTTACCTTCTTCTCTCTTTCGGGTCACGTCCCCCCAGCACTCCACCTGTGACTCAGAGGCACCTTAGCTGCTTCCATCAGATGCTGCAAACTCTCCAGATGGTCTGGAATCTTTGAGTTTTATACTTTTAACTTTTAACAGGGGAAGGAGAAAGCCACACTGCTATAAGAAACTCAAAAATGTCCAGGGTAGGCTTATTATGAATTGCTCCAGGCTCAAAGCCTTCTAGTGAGTGTCAGTCACTGCATTTTCTAAACTGGAAGCAGGCAATGCTTCCCCACAAGGGAGGGATCCTAGAAACACTGTGCAAGAGAAGCCAAGCGGGAGCCAGGGAACAAAAAGACATCTCAGATGATTTCTGAAGATCTCTGAATAAGCAGGAGAGGTGATCTGATCATCCACAATAACTAGAAAGATAAGGACCAGCAAGCAGAAGCCTCAAAAATTCCAAAGTCTCATTTTGATGCCTTAGGGAGCAAAAGGAGTGTTGCCATTGGAATAAAATTAACCAGTATTCACTTAAATCAAAAACAAACTTTTCAGGCTATTTCCGAGAGAGGGAGAGAGAATGGAAAGTGGCGGTGACATCAAATGAGTCGGGGAGGTTGTCACAGCTCCATAGGCTTGAGGCAAAGTCCATCAGTCCATGGAATCCACCATTTGGGCTTTAGCTGCTGACTGCCGAGAAGGACAGTCCACCTTGAGGGGCACAGGACGGGAAGAGCCTGAGGCTGGAGCCGGAGCGGTGGTCCTGCGAGCTGGTGGGCAGCTTTTTCTCGGGGGGGGGGAGGATAGTTGAGAGCAGAAGCCTGGAAGGGGAGGGGCACCCAGTGAGGGCACAGTGCAAAGGATGGGGGAGAGCTTCCCACGCTGTTCCCCAGTTAACAACGGGGTTTTCCTTCACACTGAGGACTGTTTGGAGGCCTTCTCATGTCCAGTCATCAGCCTCAGGGTCTCCACATGATTGCAGCTGAAAGTACAAACAGAATCCCAGCGCTGTGGATTTGCTGATTCGCTGATTCCTCCTCTTAATGACTGATTATGTTTCCTTCTATGAAAACCTACATGGCCACACTAATACCATATTTAGAACATTCTGTGCGGCTGTTTTAAATCCTTGACTTTTAATATTATTCTAGATCAGATGGTTTTAATTGCCAAATTTTGATTCCCTAAATTTGACTGAAAATAATGTGACTTGAAAAGCAAACAGGCCAGTGAAATAAAGTGGGTTCAATTCACTGGTGGCCTGCCTATTTCTCCAGTCAGTAAGTGCAGTTTCTGCTCCTGGGGCTCTGACAGCTGGCTTGCCAGGACCCAGGAAAGAAGGGAATGGGCTAGAAAAAGCCACCTTAGCAGCAGAGGGTCCACTGGGCAGGTTTGTAGGGTAATCTTGAGATCAGGGCAGTGTGGGATGTGGTGACAATGTCCCAGACACAGTGACAAACAGCCTCGAGGCAGCCACTGGTCCAACCTGTTGTACACGTCTCTTTCGCTCCTCCCAGCGGCCTTGGCTAGAGCTTCCCCACCTGGTTTGGAGGCCAAATCTAGGAGGCACTGTGCATGCCAAAGGCTGAAATGGCCTTGCAGCTGGCAAGACTGCTCTGAAGTACAGGCAGCGGTGGCAACCATCTGACTCAGCATGGTCACAATTCCCTCATTCTCTGCAAAACCTGGTGTCCCAGCTTGGAACTCAGAGTGGGAGCTGTCTCTGCTGATAAACTTTTTTGGGGGAGAAGAGGGGAGCTGGTCTGATCAGAGTTGCCTCCTCAGAGCCTCATAATCATTCTGTGAAGCAAATAGGGCTGGGGGGTCCCATCCCAAGGGAGGGTGTTCAGGCTGGAGAAAGGGGAATGAACAGGGCACTGGCCAGGCCTGGTGAGACCCAGCTAATCCACAGATGCCTTGGAGTTCCTTCCAGGGTGAAGGTGCTCACCCTTAGTAGGGAAGACCTAGGGCTGGACCCTGGCCTGGGCCTTCCTTGAACTTGGTGGGGTCTAGATTCTGCCACATCCTGAGAGGCAGTGTAGTAAGTAGCCAAGCAGTTAAAGCATGGACTCTGATACCCAGTGGCCTGGATTTGAATCTTAGCTCTGCCACTCATTAGCTGTGTGGCTTGGGGGAAGTTACTCAACCTCTCTGTGCATTGGTTTCCTTATCTGTAAAAGAGAGATGATAGTAATAGCATCTGCTCCCTTGGGTTGTGGTGAAGATAAAAGGCATGATACCTGTAATGTGCTTAAAGCAGTCACTGATGTGTGCTAAGCCCCACGAGACGTTAGCTAGTGCTACTGTCTTCCTCTCAGCCCCTGTCCAGGTCCTGGCAAAGGGGAACCTGGGAACAGCCACTGGGTGGGGTGAAACGTTGTCATGACGTAGAGAACAACACTGACTTTTTCTGTCCAGTCTCTCGACGCTAGAACACGAGCCCCATGCTGCCTGCTGGTCCCTCGAAGAGAGCCTGGCATGGGGCAGGTGCTCTGTGACAAATGAACAAGCAGGTGCAAGGCTTTTCCCTTGCGCGGGATGACCCTGAAAAGGGTCTCAACAGTCACAAATTACTAACTCGGCTGCAAACACAGTTGGGCGACAGAGAGTAAGAGACCAAAGCAGGCTTCAGATATTCTACTGGGACAGAGTTAAGAGCTTGCCTAGGAGTCTGGACGCTGGGCTTTGAGAGGTTTTGCTGCTCCCTCACTGTGGGGCCTCAGCAATCCCTGCCCCTTTCTGGGCCTCAGTGTCCTCACTGGATGACAAACAATGTAAGGTGGGACCGTGCTCTGCAGCCTCCAGGAAGTTCCTTTCCCATCAAGGCCCAGAACACACGAGGCACTAGTAAAACAAGAAGGCAAGGGACACACCCAGTTCTGAGGCTCAGGCTCCCTACTGTCAAAGTCAGGGTCAGGCTCAATTTCTGACAAGAATCTCCATAGATCATTTCCATGTCAACTCTGGGAGCCATTTTCTTTGGTTTTCCTTTAGAAAATGTTCATTTCTCCTCCCCTCAATTCCTAAATGTGAAACTTACATTAAAAAAAGACATCCTGGAAAACAGGTACGTTTTTGACGGGGACAATCTGAAATTGCCACAGGTATAAACCCAAGCTGCTGTTTGGTTTACTTCTGAGAGTTACGTACTTTGCGGAGAGGCAGCTCAGCTGGCAATTTATCTGAAGTGCACTGACCAAGCCAGACGAGCCTGGACTAGTCAAGCAGCTCGAATTATTTTAGGTTTTGTTAACTTTACCACTTTTGCTTCCAGAAACCAGATTCCATCTTGGAAGACAATGGTCCCCATCCCTATCTCTTTGTCATCTTTGGGTAATCACAATATTAATGGCCAGTCTGGAGGGTGGGGTGGGCTTATCTACCTGCTGCCAAGCAGCCAGCCAGAGGTATTATCCAATTGAATGGAGTTTTATTAAGAGCTGAAAAGTCAGAGACACGAAGTGATGTATGGACCACGTAAGGCTGACTACCCACAAGGGAAGGAGCGGCATGCCCTGCAGCATCAAACTGCTGGTACTCACGTTCCAGGAGAACGGATGCGATTTGAGAGAAACTACATCCCGGAGGGGCAAGTGTCAGACCAGTAGCTCAGCAGGCTACCCAAAGTCTCTGTGGAACTCCTCCAGGTCAGAAGGAGTTTAGCTGCACACTTTCCCTTTTGGGGCACCCCACAACATCCCCACAGAAGAGGGTGTCCAGTCTCTGCCAGGATGGGAGGGAGCTCATGACTCTATAGCCTTCCTTCTCTGCCAGATTCCACGTCTCCATAGTTTTAAGTTCTCCTGCTTGCCACTGCCACCCTATTTCCTTTCTCCATCATGTGTTAGCACACTTCATAGGTGGAGAGCAGCACATACAAGTGGCTTATAGACTGTGGCGAGCTAGCAGAGAAGCATTTGAAAACAGCTCATGCAACCAAAATGCCAATGTTTGAGTAAACCACCACCCAAGGACTGACTCCCCCGCCTTGGCCCTGTGAGTCTAGCTACTCAGTGCTTCCATTCGCAGACATAAACATCCACTTATGAGTTCTGAAAACACCATCTAGGCCAACATTTGGACTCGAGTAATGCTAACAGGGCTGCATCATCAGTCGACTCACTTTCCTGCTGTGTGCCTTTGCAAAATTCTCTGGGAAGGATGCACTGGAATCTTCCAGATAAAAGTTGACATGGAAATAAGCTACTAGTACACAGAAATATTGGACCTGAAGTAAAAAAAAAAACAAAACAAAAAACAAAAAAAAACTATTGCACTCTGCAGATAAAGAAACCAGAGATTTTTTTTCCCCCTGTCTGAGAACAGATCCTTTGGCGGAATTGCTAAAATGGAAGTAATTATCAAGAACTGAGAACATTAATCAAGAAAAGCCTGTTCTCTCCTTGATCTAAAACTGTGTAGATGGAAGAACCAATAGACTGAAAGTGAAATTAACTTGGACCACAAGGAACATTTCGTTCCCACCCCCCAAACCCACCTGATGTTTCACATCTCCCCCAGATACAGTGTAGGCTGTCCCGCCACCACAGCGGTAAGCGCAGGCCCCCAGCCCCCCCGCCACCCCTCACAGTGCTGTGCTAGAAACATTCCGCAAGCAGCTTTCCAGGGGAAAAACGCTCTGATTAAAAACTCGGCTGCAGCACTTGATGATTTCTGTTGAAAATGTCCTCTCTGTGGCTGACTGCGAGCTACCAACACAATATCAACTGGCTGGCAAAATTCCTGAAAACAATCAGCTTTTGGGAGCCAGTATGAGGCAGCTCTGGCACAGCACTGCCCCCTCCCCTGGCTGTGTGTGTCCTATGCCTTCTGCTCTAGGATCATAGAGATGATAAAGAGATAAATCACCAAAGAATAAGGCAGGTTGCTATAATGGTCCACACGTGCTGCTTTGGGTTTCTAAATTCTTTCCATAATAATAATTATTGGAGCTAATCTTTATGAAGGGCCAACAACACAGTGCCAAGATGTTTCACAAGCATCATCTCATTTAATCCCCATGTCAACACGAGGAGGTAGGTACTATTACCATCCTTGTTTCCCAGAGGAGACAACTGATGTTCAGAGAGGCTTAGCAATTCACCCAAAGTCACACAGCTCATGAGTGGGAGAGCTAGGACCAAAACCTAACTTCCCTGCTTGTGCTCTGGCAGTAAGAGGAAAGTACAGTATAAGAAGAAGCTATAAGGTCAACAGTTTGACTTAGCTGAGGAATCATGGGAAAAAATCCCACCCAAATAAATAGGTTTCAGGGTTGCCTTAGCAAGGGGCTCTTAACTTGGGGCTCATGAATAGAATCCAGAGAGCCTGTAAACTCAAATGGGGAAAAAATTACATTTGTATTTTCACTAACCTCGAACAGAAATTTAGCATTTCCTTCAATTATGAATGTTGGCAACAAACCACAGTAATATTTACAGAACTTGTGACTATGTCGCCAAGAGAAATCAGATATTTTTATTTCATATTATGGTCATAGCAGGAATCTCCAAATATCACTACCTTGAAATTACAGTGGTTACGAGAGACCTACTGCTAGCTCTTATTTCATGTGTTAAGAAACCCACCTACATAAATATATCACACATTTGTTTTGTTAATATGATAACTGTTTTGATCTAATTGGAATCCTTTGTGATACCATAGTTTTACTTGGTGCATTTGAAAGCCTGCCTTTCTTTTCTTTTTTTTTTTTTTTTTGAGAAAGGTCCATAAGTTTCACCAGAAAGCCAAGGACATCCATAGCACAAGAAGGATTAGGAATCCCAGCCTTTGAGAGTCATTTCACCAGCACCCAGCACCCAGTACTGAGCCTATTCCTTTCCAAGCCTGAGACCCGCTCGGCCCGAGGGAGCTCAGAAATCACCCATCACAATTGCCGTAAGGATCTTACGAACTACAGCCCCCCTGCCCCGTGCCCAGGTATAATGAGCCTTTTGATGGTTAGTTAGAGAGGTTCTCCTGAAAACTCTAGGACTGGTACCCAGAAACAGGCTTGCTTGTTTATTTAGAATGGCTGGGCCCATTTGGACAGAGGCCGTGCCTGGGGCCTGTGATCATTGCTGGGCCTCCAACATTTTTCCCCAGTGAGACAGCTTGGGATCGTGAGTCAGTCCTCCCTGGGAAATGGCTGAGAAGCAGCTTTCAGAGATGAAAACGAGTGGAGAGGGTGACCACGGGGGAGGGGCAGGGGAGAGGCTGAGTCAGACCCCTGACCTCTCTCTTAGGCTATCCTGAAAGCCCTGTTCCATGGAAAAGGGGCACTGTCCTGCCCTCTTGGGGCTAAATCACCTCAGGGTGGCTCTGCTCCTCTGCCTGCATCACCTTGGTGGGGTCCCAAACCCGGCCGATGTCTGCCACAGAGAAATTCTAGAAGGAGTGTGTTTCTATCTTGGTGGGAAAATAAGAACAGGGTGGGTCATCCAGGGAATAGGGAACCTACCTCTTCTTGGCTGAGCATCAAGGGATCCCAGAGGCACCCATAGGGTCCCAGGGCACCTGTATTTTAACAAACTAAGGAAGCAAAGCTGCAGTTTGGGATTCGGAGCAGTTCAGTCTGGGCGGCGCTTGTTTTTGCTCATTTCTCCCCAGGCTCTGCGAGGCGATGGAGGTCTGAGGGCAGTGCGCCTTTCCTTCCTGACTTGCATGTTTAGATTTCATCTTGCTGGAAAAGGAGGTCCTTACACGCATTCTTTCTCTTCTTAACAGCTCTGCCACTCCCTGGCTATGTGACAGGGAGCGAGGACTTGACCCTTTCCATGCCTAAGTGCCCTCCTTTGTAAAACGGAGGCAATAATAATAGAATCTACCAATCAGATGCTCTTTTTGAGCCACCAAGTGTAAAGTCCTGAGGACAAGGTCTGCTCTGGAGGGAACACTTGACAAGGATCAGCTGCTGTCACTGCTCTTTTCAACATGGTGTGAAAGGCACACGGCATACATGCTCGGCTAAGAGTACAGGTCCAATACATGTGCAGACCATCCTCTTCCTCCTCATCCCATCACTTTAAATTCAAGGATGGCCAGGGAAAACTGTACTGCACCAGGGTAGAAAAGACTCCATTAAGTGCCGTTAATGTAAATTTCAGAGATGCAGAGATGACAGGTCTGATATAAAATGTCTGCAACATAAGTTTGTTTTCTATGCCTGTGAGTCTGTTTCTGTTTTATAAATAAATAAATTCATTTGTGTCCTTTTTTAAGATTCTGCATATAAGTGATATCATATGGTATTTTTCTTTCTCTTTCTGGATTATTTCACTTAGAATGATGATCTCCAGGTCCATTCATGTTGCTGCAAATGGCATTATTTCATTCGTTTTATGGCTGAGTAGTACTCCATTGTATAAATAGACCACAACTTCTTTATCCAGTCATCTGTTGGTGGACATTTACGTGCTTCTACGCCTTGGCTGTACACCAGAAATTAACACATTGTAAACAGACTATACTCCTATCTATCTGTCTATATATATATATAGATACTTTTGCAACAAACTCTCTTTTGCAATTCAAGGACTAGGAGGAGGTCCTGGAGCTGGGCTCAACTCGAATCCTTGGAGGCTAGTCCTGGAAGGACCATCAGATCCCACCTAGCCTTACCCACATCCTGTACACGGAGAAACTGAAGTTCGAGTAATGCCTGGCACTAAGGCATCTGTCCGGCAAGGGACTTTGAGAAGGCATAGTATCACCCAAGCCCCCTCCCCATCTTGCCTGTCTCTCATCAGCCTTTAAAGAGACAATACAGGCACACATCACTAATTATAAAGTAGATAAACAACAAGGACCTACTGTATACACAGGGAGCTATAGTCAATTCCTTGTAATAAAATACAATGGAAAAGGATTTGAAAAGAAAATATCTATGTGTGTATATGTATAACTGAATCACTTTGCCGTACACCTGAAACTAATAATCTAAATCAACTGCACTGCAATAAAAAATTAAAAAAAGAAAGATAATAGGAAAAAGAAGTGCTTATGAAACAGTTGATGTTCCAAGGGTGGCGAATGGGGAATGGCACAACTGCCCTCTCTTCCTGACTCATCCTAAGTTAGAGGCCAAGTGTCTGCCACTCCACCCCATTGCAATGGCTTCCTAGACCCAGGCAATGACATGGCCACACAGGTGGGCTCCAGCCCTAGAAGGGGGTGCCGAGAAAAACTGCCCACTCACGCTCCAGAAACTTTGTTTCTTCGGCTGGCAGCCAGAGAAAGGCTCTGAACTCTTGGCTGTCCCCTCCCTTCCCTCTGCCACCCGCAGCTCTCAGTCTCCCCTTCAAAGGGGCCAATCTGACTCCTGTTGATGTTCCCTGTTCCCAAGCCCCTGACTCCCTCGTCCAGTTTTCCCTTCATCATTTGCCCCTCCTTCCCATCTTGTTTCATAATACGGACCAAAGGTTATTTCTGGATCCGGCCCAATGTCTGATTTGCTGCAGAACGTGTGAACAGCCTGGACCTCTGCCAACCCCATAGAAAGCCATGGATTAAAAAAAAAAATCACACCAGCATGGAATGTAATATTGTACAACTCCTTTGAAAAAAAAAGCAGTTTGGGAATTTCTTAAAAAGTTAAGAAATACACCTTATAACCCAAGCATCCTACTGCTGGGTATTTACCTAGAGAAAGGAAAGAGTCTATTCATGAAAACCCTTGTTTGTTTACTTTGACAGCAAGTGTATTTATGGTTGCTCCAAGCTGGAAACAACCCAAATACCCATCAACAGGTGAATGGAGAAATAAATTGTGGCATAATCCATACAACAGAATAATACTCAGTGATTAAAAAAAGAATGAACAATTGACACACAGGACATGAGTTGGAGCTCAGTCATTAAGCTGAATGAATGAAGCCAGACCAAAAAAAAAAAAAAAAAAAAAAAAAACCTCCCTATTCTATGATTCCATTTATACAAAACTCGAGAAAATGCAAGCTACTCAGGATTGACAGAAAACAGATCAGTGGTTGCCCAGAGATGGTGAAGAGGGGCAGGAGGGAGAGATGCCCAAGGAGCCTAAGGAAACTTTGGGAGGTGGTGAGTATCCTCATTATCCTGGCTGTGGTGATGGTGTATACATGTGGCCAAACCGATCAAACTGTGCTTTAAATCTGTACAGTTTATTGTATGTCAATTACACCTCTACCAAGTGGTAAAAGCATCCCATCAGCAGCTCAGGTTCCAGCTTTGGGTGATATCCCAGGGCCTCGGAGTCCAGGAGTCCAGGAGTGTGGGCGATGTTCAACATTTCACATGACGGATCGATGCATTTTGCTCAGCGTTCTAGTGGGCCTGTGCTTTCTCAGCTTTCCGGGTGAGGCTCTCTGGTATAATTTCACTTGGACTTTCTGGATGGCACCCAGGAAGCGATCAAGCAAATGTAGTGGCCCTGGCCTCTTCCCACTTCCACTTTATCCCGTCCACACTGGGGGGCACTGGATCCACCCGGAAGTCAGAGGAGGGGAATGAGACTCCAGGGAGGGCTGGGCTACCTGGCCTCTCGTCCCACGTGGACAAATGAGAGCCAGTGTCTGCTAACTCGGGCTCTCTGGGCTGCCTGCTGCTGAGCTGAAGATGGCTAGCCTGCCCTGCCCTCCTCAGATCCACAGATAGGATTACTGATGTCCAAATTCTCAGAAAACAAGTCATAAAATATGGTTTCAAGCCCACAATGGCTTTGTTTATCAAGGTAAAAATCACATAACAAAGCTAGCCATTGGAAAGTGTACAGTTCAGTGGCATTTAGTATATTTACAAAGCTGTGCAATCACAGACTCTATCTAGTCCCCAAATATTGTCCTCACTCCAAAAGGAAACCTTGTAGCCAGTAGCAGTCACTTCTCATCCCTCACTTCCCACCCCAACCCTTGGCAACCATGAATTTGCTTTCTGGTGCTATGGATTTACCGATTCTGAACATTTCCTATAAATGGGATCGTACAATATGTGGTCATCTGTGTCTGGCTTCTGGTCCTTAGCATCACATTGTGGAGGTCCACCCATGTTGTAGCATGGCTCAGTATTTCATTCCTTGTCTTGGCTGAATTATATTCCAGGGTATGAATGGCAATGACTTTTGCCTTTTCTCTACTTTCTGAATCAAAATCCTCCGGCTCGGATACATACTAGTGGAAGTCTCCATTAATACATGGGGCAAGGGTGTGGAGATAGAGCAGGAAGAACACTTGCCTGAGAGGTCTCCGTTCTAACCTCCTTGTGGAACTTTCCAGTCTCTACCCAGGAGGTACCCACTTAAGCCCCAGGGTGGAAGGAATCTGTAGATGTCTTAGGCTACTATCTTGTTTCTCTGACAATAGCATGTGACCACTTCTGAGTAACACCCAGTATTTTTTTTTTCTAACCAGCCTCTCTTTAGAGAGCAATGTGGCAAGCTGGGTCAGAAATATAAGATCTTTTTCCAAGCCGCCAAGACAGCCACTGCCAGATTTTCACACCATGTACATCCCCTCCTAAAGCCCCTTAAGAGTCCCTGAGCATCACTCAGTGGTTCTTTCATGCCATCTGCACTCATTTTCTGGGGCTGTCCTAACAAATTACTACAAACCAAGTGGCTTGAAATAACAGAAATGGACTCTCTCCCACTTTGGGAAGCCGGAAGTCTGAAATCCAGGTGTGGTTCCTTCTGGAGGCCATGAGGGAGAATCTGTTCCAGGACTCTCTTCCAGCTTCTGATGCTGCCGGCAGCCTTCGATGTTCCTTGGCTTGTAGATACATCACTGTATCCCTGTCTCTGTCTTCACCTGGCCTTCTCCTCTCTGTGTGTCTCTGTCAAACTTTCCTTCTTCTTACAAGGACCCTAGTCATATTGGGTTAGGGCTCATTCTAATGACCTTAACTTGATTACATCTGCTTACTTGCTTCCCAGTAAAGTCACATGCATATGCTGTGGGGATTCAGACTTCATAACATACAGTTGGAGGGGACACAATTCAACCCACAACACCATTCAACTCTCTGAGTTGGACACCTTCCATGATTGTTGACAGCAGTGTCTCCATCACAGATTCTAGCCCACATCTCCGTTCGGGTGACACATCAGTCAGGCCTGTCTTGGGAGTAACAGCCATCTGTTGATTCTGCCTCTCAGCCGTCTGTCAGGTCTGTCTCCTTCCACTGCTCTGCTTTATCCTCATCATCTTTCCCCTGGAATCCCACCACAGCCTAGTCCCAGGGGACCACTCCTGCCTCCAGTCTCTGTCTTCTAATTTGTCCTCTACACTGCAGTCAGAGCAATCTTTCCAAGATGCTGACCTGACCATCTTCCCTGCTCAAAAATACGGGTGGCTTCATGCTCCCTCTGGGGAATGTTCCAAAGCATGGCCTGTGGAATCCTCCACATTTGCCAGCTCATTGCTGTCCTGCCTTCAGTCCTCTGGACCCCCTGCTGCTCCCAAACTTGCCACCTTGGAGCCCAAGCCAAGGCTAAGCTGCTTGGGTGATGCCTTCTGCCTGTCTGACCTCTGAGCCATATATCCCCCTCTTCTCCCTGAATACGAATATCACTTGGTTTGAGCCTTTCTGGCATCTAGCCGTCTACCCTCCAGAGAGCTTACTCTGGGCTGGGCATTGGGCCCAGTGGGAGAGGATGACCTATGACACACATCAGTTGGCTCTGGGCACCAATACAGGAGGGCTTGAGGGTGACACAGCCTGACTTGACTGTCAGCTCCTGCAGGGCAGAAAGCACCCCTCACCATTTCAGATCCAGTGCTTACTTAGCATGGTACCGGGCGCAGAGCAGGTGCTCTGGAAACGCTTGCAGAATGAATTCAGACTCAGGAGACCACAGAAGGCTTCCCAGAAGAAGTGACACATGAGAGGGACCCTAACAAGTGAATGAGATTCTGACAGGGAAAGAAGACAGTGGAAGATACAGAGATGGCTCCAAGATAGTCCCTGCCCTAAATTTAGGAACTGACGTCCTAGAAATAAAGTTAATAAATAATGATACTACAAGGCTGCAAGTAACCAATAGCTTCAGAAAAGAGAAATACCTTATTGGAGTTCACAGAGGAGGCAGCATTTTAGAGTTCATATTTATGGTCATTGATGTTATATTTATTTATTGGCTTGTCTCCTCCACGAGCATGGAAGTTTCCTGATGGCAACATATATATGTGTCAAAAAGGTAGGGAATGGCTAATGAACATCCATTACTGAGTCCACATCCAAAATGCCCCAGTGCAATTATCCCTGACAGCCTTCCTACTAAAGCTGCCAGTGCTGCCAGATCTCTTTACCTCTGCTAATAGGGTGACAAAGAAGGAAGATTCCCAGCTAGTGTCGATAAGGGCCCTTGGAAAGCTAGTTCTTTTCTCCATCCTTCCTCCTCCCCATGTCCTCCTCTTCCTCCTTCTTTTCCTCTCCCTCTCCCTTCCCCCATCTCAGAATAGTTGGAGATGATGTGGGAGAGGAAGGCTGGGGTCAGCTCAGAGAATGCTCGTGATGCAAGCCAAAGAAATGTGTCCTTGAGTCTGTGGTCCTGGGACCTGGCAGAGCCACAGCCAGAGCTGTGATGTAGGAGATCCCCATCAGAAGTTCACAGAGAGATGGGAAAGAACCATGACAGGCTGGAGCAGCAGTCCAGGCAGAGGCCATGGGTGTAGGCTGGGTGCTAAACAAGTACAGGGTGGTGATTTTAGAAAGAAGGTGATAAATTTGAAATGTATAGTACATATAGTCAGAAATGGCCAGAAAGAAAATGGATTGCCACATAAGGGAGTAAGTTTCCTGCCCCTGGAAATGTATGTTCAAGCATACGCCGGGAAACCACTCCATGGAGATGCTAAATAGAGAATCTAAGCAACAGAAGTGTAGCTGGACCAGGTAATGTTATGATTGTGTCTAACGTGGAGATTTCAGAATCACAGCTTTGAAAATGCCAGAGAATCAGAACTGAGTGACCAATTAGTTGTGAGGGGGTGGAAAAGGATGAGTTGGAAATAACGTCATAGTTTGAATGTTACTATTATTGGAGTAAGGGTTGGGGTGAGTGGGAATGAAGAGAAGTTAATCCTTGCACACAGTGAGTTGAAGTTGTCAGAGGGCTGCCCAGGTAAGCAGGTGGAAGGCATTGTGACAAATCTGGGTCTTGAGGTCAAGTGACAGGCTGGAGACCCAGATTTGAGAGTCATTGGTTTGCTTCCTATACCCAACTAACTGGGGAGGAAACATGCACAATAGGAAAGAAAAGTTCATTTACAAAAACAACAATGAAAATGTCATCCTTAGGAAGAAACATAACAAGCATGTACAAAACTCTATGAAGGAAATGCTAAAACACCCTGGAAAGACTTGGCAGTAGACCCAAACAAATGGAAGACACTTTTTGCTGTTGAATAGGATGACCCAACGTGATAAAGATGTCAGTTCTCTCTTGCTAAATTTATAAATATCAAATGCAATCCCAATAAAAATACCAACAAGCTTTTTAATGCTGCTAGACAAACTGATACTAAATTTCATACAAAAAAAATAAACATACAAGAATAGCCAAGAAAACATACTTTCGGACTCTTCTGGTTCCGACCATGATGGAGTTGCCCCATTCCTCCCAGAAGCTCCCTCTTGTAGTTAAAAAAACAAAACAAAGCAATACAAACCCCCCTGCACATTGCCCAGCAATGGGCATATACTTAACAATATTGAACTATATACTTACAGACGGTTAAAGATAATAAATTTCACCTTATGTGTATTTTATGACATTTAGAAATGTTTTAAAAAGCAAACTGCAGAAACAAACAAGTAAAACTTGGAAATACTATAACAGTATAAGAGAGCTCTAGAAGGTAGAAACAAAAGGCAGTCAGTCGAGAAACCTAGAGACTTGAGGAACAAACAGTACAGCAGTGAGTTTCCTGGGTTTCCTTATTGACTCTCATATATCCTGGACAGGATGCAGCAGAAGCCTCCAACCTGGAACCACCCACAGGTACAGGCACATGCACACAAACACGAAAACCCTCTAATAAAAAGCCTTTCCCCCTTGTCAAAGGGCTGTGAAGAAGGTAGCCTAAATGAGAGAAAACTGTCTTGAAAATCCTCACTCTACTCTAGCCAACACCAACAGAAAAGCCATCCACATCCTGTGGTTTCAGCCAGGCAAAATGGGTTCCACCTCACCCTGGAACTATCAACTCCAAATTATGTATCTGGCAAAAAATATCCTTCAGGAATGAAGGGGAAATCAAGACATTCTCAGATGAAGGAAAAATAAGAGATGTTGTTGCTAATAATCCCACCATTAAAGAATGAATAAAGAAAGTTCTCTAGGCAGAAAGGAAATGATAACAGAAAAAGACTTGAAACTTTATAAAGGAAAAAAAGAAATTCAGAATAGGTAAAAATAGTGATAAGTATAGTAAACTATTCTCATGAGTTTCTTAAAATCACATTTGCTTGATAAAGCAGAAATTATAACACCATCTCATCTGACACTCAATATGTACCAAAGAAATGGTTAACACAATTATATTTAAAAAGTGGGGAAGTTAAAGGGAATTACGATTTATATACTTACAGTGATAAAATGTAGACTGTACACTGTGATAAATTATTTATGTACACTGTTATTAGAATAACCACTAAGAAAAGTATGCAATGTGATATACTGAAAAACACTAAATATAAATGAAGATGGAATCCTAAAATATGTCTAAGTAACCCACAGGAATGCAAGAAAAGAGAAACAGAGGAACAAGAACCAGAGGAATCAAACAGAAAAACAATAAAATAGCACACTGAAGCTGGAACATATCAACAATCACCTTACATTTATATGGTATAAACATGCCAATTAAAAGACAGAGATTGGCAAAGTAGATTTTTTTAAATGATCTTATTCTACAATAAGATACTCCAAATATAATAGCACATGTAGGTTGAAAGTAAAAAAGATGGAAAAAAAGATATACTATACAAACATTACTTTTTAAAAACAGCAGTAGTGGCTATATTAATATCAGAAAAGGACTTCAGAACAAAGTAAATTATTGGAAACAGACATTATATAATGATAAAAGAATCAATCCACTGAGTAAGACATAATGATCCTAAATGTGTATGCACCAAACAACAGAGTCTCAAAACACATGAAGCAAAAACTGAGAGAGCTAACAGGAGACACAGACAAATCCACATTATAGATGGTGACTTCAACACCCCATTCTCAGCAATAGATACAGCCACAGTAGTTGGCACCAACAAAGATGAACTCAAGAATACTTCATTTATAAAACACTCCAGCCAACAACAGCAGATTACACATTTGCCTCAAGAGCCCATAGAACTTACCAAGATAAACCATATCCTGGGCTCTACAACACACCTCAACAAATTTAAAAGAACTGAAATCACACAGAGTATGTTCTTTAATCACAATGGAATCAAACTAGAAATCAGTAACAGAAAGAAATCAGGAAAATCTTCAAACAACTGAAAATTAAAAAACACACTTCCAAGTAATCCATGGGTCAAAGAGAATGTTTCAAAGGAAATAAAAATACCTTGAACTGAATGAAAATGAAATACAACCTATAAAAAGATGTGGGACATTTGCAGCAACATGGATGCCCCTGGAGAATGTCATTCTAAGTGAAGTAAGCCAGAAACAGAAAGAAAAATACCATATGAGATCGCTTATATGCGGAATCTGAAAAAAAAAAAAAAAAACCAAACAAACAACCCCCCCCAACATAAATACAAAACAGAAACAGACTCATAGACATAGAATACAAACTTGTGGTTGCCAAGGGGGCGGGGGGTGGGAAGGTACAGACTGGGATTTCAAAATGTAGAATAGATAAACAAGATTATACTGTATAGCACAGGGAAATATATACAAGATATTGTGGTAGCTCACAGCGAAAAAAAAATGTGACAATGAATATATATATGTTCACGTATAACTGAAAAATTGGGCTGTACACTGGAATTTGACACAACATTGTAAAATGACTATAACTCAATAGAAATGTTAAAAAAAAAAAGATGTGGGATGCAGTTAAAGCAGTGCTGAGAGGGAAATGTATAGAACTAAGTGCATACATGAGAAAAAAGGAACAGTCTCAAATCAGTATCAGTATCAATCAAAGCTAAATCTATAATCTAAGCTTATACCTCAAAAGCCTGGGAAAAGAAGTGCAAAATAAACCCAAAGCAGCAGAAGGTAAGAAATAATTAAGATATGATAAGACATCAATGAAACTGAAAACAGAAAAGCAACAGAGGAAAATCAATGTACAAAATGCTGGTTCTTTGTGAGGATCAGTAAACTTGACCTCTAGCAAGAGTGAAAAGAAATAAAGAAGAACTTAACCAATATCAGAAATGAAGCAGGGGACATTTACAGAAATGGCAAACATCAAAAGGATTATGAGGGAATATTATGAAAAACTCTACATACATAAATTTGACAACTTAGATGAACTGGATTAATACTCTGCACATCACAAACTACCATAATAGATTATCTGAATAGCCCTATCACTGTTAAGAAAAATGAATTTGTAGTTGAAAAAACTTCCCCCCCAAAAACACCAGACCCAGATGGTTTCATTAGTGAACTCTACCAAACATTAAAGGACAATTAATACTAATTCTACAATTCTCTTCCAGAAAATACAAGACTTTCCAACTCATTTTATGAGGTTAGTAGTACCTTGATATAAAAACCAGATTAAGATAGTATATAAAAGAAAACCAAAGACGAAAGCCCAACATGAACATAGATGCAAAAATACTCAAGAAATTATTAGCAAACTTCCACAACTCACACAATGTGAATTACAGAACCCAACTGACTACAATATGAGTTATAGTCACCCTATAACTATTAAGGAGATGAATTTGTAATTTAAAAACTCTCAAAAAAGAAATCTCTAAACTTAGGTGGTTCCATGGAGAATTTTACTAGATTTTTAAAGAACTGGTACAATATTTTTCAGAAAATAGAAAAGGCAGGAAAACTCTCCAATTCATTTTATGACTTTGATACCAAACTAGTTAAGCACAGTACAGAAAACGAAAATTACAAGCCAATTTATTAAAAAAAAAAGTTTCTTCTGTATAGCACAGGGAACTATATATTCAATAACTTGTAATAACCCTTAATGAAAAAGAATATGAAAACAAATATATATATATGTATATGCATGCCTGGAACATTGTGCTATGCACCAGAAATTGGCGCATTGTAACAGTAAAGCCTGTACTAATGAAAATACTTAAAAAAATAATACTCTGATAAGAATTAAAAAATTAGCAAATCAAATCCATGTAAAGAACATGTAAAAAGAATAATACAATGACTAAGTGAGGTTTATCCCAGGATTGTAAAGCTGTAGCACTTCAAAAAAAATTAATCCAGAGAAAGACAAATATTATATATCACTTATATGTGGAATCTAAAAAATGATATAAATGAACTTATTTACAAAATAGAAACAGACTCATAGACATAGAAAACAAACATGGTTACAAGGTGGGAAAAAGGGGGAGGGATAAATTAAGAGTGTGGGATTAACAGATATACACACAGATAAGCAACAGTACAGGGAACTATATTCAATATCTTGTAAAAAACTGTAATGGAAAAGAATATGAAGAATATATACATATAACTGAATCACACTTTGCTATACACCTGAAACTAACACAATATTGTATACTACTTATATTTCAATAAAAAACAGAGCAACATAAGAAAAAATTAATTCATGTTATCTACAATATCAACAGGCTAAAAAAGAAAAAACACATGATTTTATCAATTGATGCAGAAAATGTGTTTGACAAATTCAACACCTGGTCACTATTTAAAAAAAAGAAAAAGAACTCTTATAAAACTAAGACTAAAGGAGAACCTTCCTCAGCTTAATATAGAGCATCTACAAACTCTACAGCTAACATTATACTTAATGATGGAAGACTGAATGTTTTCCCTCTAAGACTGGAAACAGGCAAGGATGTCTGCTCTCACTACTGCTACTCAACAAAGTACTTGTAGTTCCAGCTAGTGAAATAAGGCAATAAAATAAAGTAAAAGAGGAACTACATCTGTCCCTATCTGCAGATGACATGACTATCTAAATGAAAAATTCTAAAGACTTGAAAAAATAACTCCGAGGACTAATAAGTGAGTTCAGCAACGTTGCAGGATATAAGACCCATACACAAAAACCAATCACATTTTTATGTACTAACAACAAACATTTTGAAACGTTTGTTTCCATGTTAAAACTTTTAAAATTGAAAACACAATACTATACATACTGGCATAAAGATAGATGTATATAGATCAATGACATAAGAATGAGGGTCATGACCTAAACAAACATAAGCTTTTGCGCAGCAAAGGAAACCATAAACCAAACAAAAAGACTACCTACGGACTGGGAGAAAATATTTGCAAACGATGCAACCGACAAGGGGTTGGTTTCCAAAATATACAGATAGCTCATATAACTCAAAAAAAAAAAAAACCCAAAAAAACCTCAATCAAAAACTGGGCAGACGACCTAAACAGACATTGCTTCAAAGAAGACATACAGATGGCCAGCAGGCACATGAAAAAATGCTCAGTATCACTAATTATCAGAGAAATGCAAATCAAAACTACAGTGAGGTATCACCTCATACCGATCAGAATGGCCATCATAAAAAAGTCTACAAATAATAAATGCTGGAGAGGATGTGGAGAAAAGGGAACCTTCCTACACTGTTGGTGGGAATGTAAATTGGTGTAGCCACTATGGTGCAGTATGGAGGTTCCTTTAAAAACTAAAAATAGAGTTACTATATGATCCACCAATCTCACTCCTGGATATATATCAGGAAAAGATGAAAACTCTAATTTGAAAAGACACATGCACCCCAATGTTCATAGCAGCCCTATTCACAATACACAATAATATACACAAGACATAGACGCAACCTAAATGTCCATCAAAAGATGACTGGAAGATGATAAGATGATATGTATACACACAGACACAACGGAATATTACTCAGCCATTAAAAAGAATGAAATATTGTCATTTGCAAAAACATGGATGGACCTAGAGGTTATCATAATGAATGAAGTAAGTCAGGCAGAGAAAGACAAATATTATATATCACTTATACACAGAATCTAAAAAAGTAGTACCAGTCAACTTATTTATAAAACAGACTCACAGACATAGAAAACAAACTTATGATTACCCAAGGGGAGAGGGGAAGGAGAGGGATAAATTAAGAGTATGGGATTAACAGATACACACTATTATATATAAAATAAACAACAAGGATTTACTGTATAGCACAGGGAACTATATTCATTATCTTGTAATAACATAATGGAAAAGAATCTGAAGCTGTATATTGTAAATCAACTAGTTAAATTTTTAAAAATTAATAAATAAAAGGAAAAAGAAATTAAGGTCAAGAAAGAATTCTTACATTTATGTTCAACTGATTTTTGATAAGAGTGCCAATATAAAATAATAGTCTTTTCAATAAATGATGCTGTGGCAACACGATATCCACATGAAAAAGAATGATGTTAGACCCCTTTTTCATTCTACACAAAAATTAACTCAAAATGGAAGACAGACTGAAATGTAAGAACTAAAACTATCAAACTCATAAAGAAATATAGGAGTAAGTCTTTGGGACCTTGAATTGGACAATGGATTTTTTGGATAGGCATCAAAAGCACAAGTGATAAAAGAAAAACTAGATAAATTAGACTTCATTAAAATTAAAACTTTTGTGCTAAATAGTAGCATCAAGAAAGTGGAGGGGGGAGGGTCTAGCTCAGTGGTAGAGCACATGTTTAGCACACACAAGGTCCTAGGTTCATTCCCCAGTCCCTGCATTAAAATAAATAAATAAATAAATAAAAGAAAGTAGGAAAATGACTCAGAGAACGGAAGAAAAAATTTGCAGTTTATATATCGTGTAAGGGTCTAGTATCCAGAGTACATAAAGAACCCTTACAATTCAACAACAGAAAGACAAACGACCCGATTTAAAAATGGGCAAAGGATATGAATAAACGTTTCTCCAAAGACACACAATTGGTCAATAAACACAAGAAGGAATGCTTAACATCACTGACTATAATGAAAAGGACAGAAAACTACAAGTGTTGGTGAGGATGCAGAAAAGTTGAAGCCCTTATACATTGTTTGTGAGATTGTAAAACTACTTTGAAAAACCACCTGGCAGTTCCTCAAAATGTTAAACGCAGAGTTTACCATATGATCCAGAAATTCCACTCCTAGGGATCCATGCAAGAGACATGGAAGCTATATCTACACAAAAATTTGTACATGGATGGTCACAGCAGCTTTATTTATAATGGTCAAAAATTGGTGACAACTCACATTTCAGTCAACTGGTGAACACAGCATATTGATACAATGAAATATTATTTGGCACTAATCCATGCTAAAACGTGGCTGAAACTTGAAAATATCATCCTAAGGGAAAGAGGCCAGTCACAAAAGACTGCCTGTTGTATGGCTCCACTTATAGAAATGTACAGCATAGGCAGCTCCATAGAGACCTAAACCAGATTAATGGTTGCTAGGGGCACGGGTAAGAAGGAATGGGGAATGGCTGCTAATGGGTATGTGCTTTCCTTTGGGGGTAACTAAAATGTTCTGAAATTAGATATCGCTGATGGTTGCAGAACCCTGTGAATATACTAAAAAACACTGAATCAAACACTTTAAATGAATTTTGTGGCATGTGAATTGTATCAATAAAGCTGTGTTTAAAAAACACAATACCATTTACAGTTGCTCCAAAGAAAATGCAAAGTAAATCTAAGAAAATGTGCATAGAATCTGTATCCAGAATACTACAAGGTGCTTATGAAAGAAATAAAGATCTAAATAAATGAAGAGACCCACTGTGTTTATTGATTAGAAGACTCAACATAGTAAATGTTTCAATTGTCCTCAAATTGATCTACGATTTTAGTGCAATCCCCATCAAAATCCCAGCAAGATTTTTTTGTAGACAAGGCAAGCTTATTCTAAAATTTACATGGAAAGTTTCAGGCCCCAGAATAAAACAATTTTGAAAAACAAGAATATAATGTACCTGATGTCAGTGTTTATTATATAACTTTATATTATTACATAACAAAATTATTCAGGACTGTGTGATATTGGCTGAGGGGTAAGCACATAGATCAATGGAGCAGAAACAGATTTACACAAATGTGCCCCACTAATTTTTGATAAAGATGCTAAAGCAATTCAATGGAGGAGGGATAGCCTTTTCAACAAATAGTGCTGAAATAATTGGACATCCCTGGGCCAAAAAAAAAAAAAAAAAGGAACCTCGATCTAAGCCTCACATCTTATACAAGAATTAACTCAAAAGAGATCACAATCTTAAGTGCCAAATGTACACCTATAAAACTTTTAAAAAAGGAGAAAATCTTCAGGACGTAGGGCTTGATGAAGAATTCTTAGACTCAACAACAAAAGCATGGTCCATAAAAAAATCTTTCTGCAGACAAAGTTATGCAGACGAAAGGACAAGCTACAGACTGGAAGGAAATATTTTCAAATTACATATGGGACAATGGACAAGTATATAAAATAAAGAACTTGCAAAACTCAACTCTCTCAAAACTCAACTCAATATGCATCTAGAAATAGACTCAAGTATATGTGGAAATTGCATTTATGATAAAGGTGACCCTATGTTTTAAAAAATAGGGTTGTGATAACTCAGTAGCCATTTGAAAATAGGCAAAGATCCATACCGTGTAACCATCCACACACACACACAAAACCCAAAAAACCTCCCAGAGGATTAGGAATCCAAATGTAAAACCTAAAATTCTACAAATACTGGAAGAAAATTAGGTGAATTTTTCTTTAAGCTGGGTATGAGGAAAGTCTTTTGTGTCTCAAAATCCAGATGCAATAAAACAAAATATTGATATTTGACTAGATAAGAAAAATACTTTACATGGCACAGAAAAGCAAACATCAAAAAAACAATAAAAATTGAGAGAAATAACTTGCAACATGTATCACAGATTTAAAAACTAATATCCTTAATGTATAAAAACTGCTAAAATTGAGGTTTATCTTTGGTCTTTTATAGACCAAAAACCCAATAGAAAAAGGTAGAAAGACATGAACAGATAACACACACACACACACACACACAAACACACACAAAAGGCTCTAAAGCATATAAAAAGATGCTCCAAGTCACTCGTAATTAGAAAAATGCTAATTAAAATTACTGAGATACCATTTCTCACCTATCAGATTCACAAAAATTCAAAAGTATAGCAAACATTTTGTTGGTGAGGCTTTAGGGAAAAAGGCACTCTCACACATTGCTGATGGGAATACAAATTGGCACAACCTTTTGGGAGGGGAATTTGACACTACTTAACAAGACTACATATGTGTTTACTTTTTGACAGCGATTTCACTTCTAGGAATCAACCCTGAAGATACACCTTCAACGAAATGAAAATACATATATACTAGGTTGTCCATTGCAGCACTGCTTGTAACAGCAAAAATACTGGAAACAACGTACATGCTCAAATACAGGAAGGTGGCTGAATTACCTGCAGTCCATCCACACACTGTAATAAAAGAATGAAGAAGATCTCTAGGAGCTGATAACGGAGTGATTGCTAGGACGTACTGTCATATAAAGAAAGCAAAGCCCAGAAGAGTTTCTGTAGTATGCTACCTTCATGTAAGAATGAAAGGGGTAGAGGAAAATACAGGCACCTGCTCATTTACGCAAAAAGAAACACAGGACAAAGAATGAGGGTGGTTACTTACAGGGCACAAATGGAACACGGTAGAAAGGATAGAAGTACTGAGAGATGTCATTTTCTGCACAGTCCTAACTGTTGGAATTACATAACGTCACATGCTAAAAACTTAAGATGGGGAAACAAAAAACCCAAAAGGAATCTAAACAGACACAAGTGAACTGAACCATATTCAAATGACCACAAGGGGACAAGGGGGATGAAAAACTAGCCCGGGTGATTTTGTTAATACAATCTTTGGGTGATGTATCCTTAAGGTAAGCACAAAAAGAATTCTAAACAAATATTGTACTCTAATGAGTAGGCTTCTTTTCACAGAGTTCCGGATTAGCAACTCTGAAATGACTTTCTGTGTATTCTAGACTCCAGTAAGTCAGTAAATATATTGTGGCTAATAGCTGAGCTATTTCTCACTGGCATAGAAGCTATTTACAAACATGGAAAGGGGAAAGACAGAATGAATTTTTGTGCTGATTGGAATTTCGAGGTATCAGTGTGAACTCATGGTTTATACATAGGTAGGTAGGTAGGGAGATTACCACAATAATAAAAATTAATAAAATAATAGAATAGAATGACATTGATTGAGTGAATTAATTTCCAAGCCTGCTGACTGAGAGGCTATGAGCAGTAGATTCTCTCTAGTCTCTACTAGACTGAGGATCAACCAGCAGCAGCACTCCTGTAGAAGTGGGCATGTGTCTAGTACCCACATCTTGGTTTCTAGATACTATTCTCCACCAAAAAGAAACTAGGGCTCCTTGAAAAAGTAGCTGATTTTTAGGGCTGCGGCAGAAAATGTACAGGAGTATCTTGGAGTATCTTGTTGTGCCAGAAATGAAGGCCACGCTCAGAGAGTGATTAGGGACAGAGTGATTAGGGACATGTCAAAAAGACAGAGGAATCAACACAAAGGGGGTTCCCACTGACCAAACATGGGACACTTTGAGTATCAACATAACAATAGTCAAGGATTATAACTCATGGAATGAAATAATAATCCCTGAGTTCACCTGATATAAAGACATAAGTAAATAAATGGTGAGGGAAGGAACACTCTCACAGTAGAAAGCCAGATCATAAATATAGAAGGGATGATGGAACTAGAAATTCAATATTTGGCAAACAGACTCGTAAACTTGCCCCAGGCGAGGATCATCAATAGATGCTAAACTAGTAAGTGAAAGTTTGCACAGTAACAATTTATAAACATATCTTCAAAATATATTCCCATAAGATCCTTATTAATTACAAAGGAAAAAATAATAACTTAACCGTGGAGAAACATGGCAGACACCCACATTAACCAAGTGCAGAAACCGAATCTAATCATCAGGAAACATCAGACAAACACAAAATAAGGGACATTCTGCAAAATAATTGGCCTGTACGCTTCATAAATATCAATGCTACAAAACACAAACTGAGGAATTGTTCCAGATCCAGAGACTAAAGAGATATAACGACCGAATGCACCGTATGATCCTGAATTTTCTTTTGCTACAAAAGGACATTGGGACAATCAGCAAAATCTGAAGTCTTTAGATTAAGACCTTTAGATTAGATTAGTACCAATGTTAGATTCCTGATTTTGATCAACATCCTATGCTTATGCAAACGATGTCTTTATTTTTAGGAAATATACATTCAAGTTTGTAGAGATAAAGGCGCAGTGCATCTGCAATGTATTCTCACAATTTAGAAAAAGAAATGTGTGTGTGCCCGTGCGTATGTAGGGGGGGAGTAGATAAAACAATGAAAATTTGGTAAGATATTAATATTTGGGGAATTGAGCAGAAGCATATTCTGAAATTATTTGTATTATTCTTGCAGCTTTTCTTGAAGTCTGAATTTATGTCAAGCCAAAATATTAAATTTAAAAAGCTTAGAATTGGTCAATTAACCTGCCAGGGAGAGGTGTAGAGGGCTGAGGACTATCCGTCAGAAAATGTTCACAATTGCTCGTGGGTTTCCAACTGGACAGGAGTCTCAGGCACACGCAGGCATTCGGGGAATGCTAACTGCCGTTTTAATAAATTCCAAGTCAAAACTGGAGCCTTCCTCCCAACAAACAACCTGTTGCCAATGCCCCTCAAAGCCCCACTCAGTGTGGCAGCCACCAGCTGGTCCACTGAACTCCCTCCAAATCCGCACTCAGAACCCAGCCCACAAAGCAGAAAAACAGAATCAAAGGGCTCCTTTCAGGTAAAGCCATTTCGGAGAATGGATGCATGGACGGACGGACGGACGGATGGCTGGATGGATGAATGTACAGTAGACATATGAGAGTTAAAATATAAAAGGCTACTAAATACTCATGGTGAAAAAACTTATGTAAACTGATGATGATTAGCAATATTAGTTATTTTAAATAATTTCAGCCCAATCAGCCAAGAAAGCACCCTATATAGTACAGGTCATCCGAGACCTGCTAAAATGAGGACATTTAACTCGAAGAGTCTGGTTATGTGCTTTCCAATATGGTAGCCACTAACCACATGTGGCTACTGAGCACTTGCAACGCTGTTAGTCGGACTTGAGATGTGCTGTAAGTGCAAACTATACACTGGACTGTGAAGGCCTGGCATCATAAAACAAAACCAGTGCACAATACCTCAAACCTTTTTCATATTGATTACATGTTGAAATCATAATTTTAGATAGATTGGGTTCACTAAGATCTATTATTCAAATTCATTTCACCTGTTTCTTTTTTACTTTTTTAGTGTGGCTACTAGAAAATTTCAAATTATATGTGTGGCTTGCATTTTATTTCCAATGGACAGAACAGGACTAGCTGATAGATGGTTTTGCAAGTTTTTGCTCAAATCTTTTCTTCTCAGCAAAATCCTTGCTGGCCACCCTATTGTACCCTTGTCCTTGTCCGGCCCTCCCCAACTCCCTTTCTTGATTTATTTTGTTTCAAGACACTTATCACCCCGGACACACTGGAGTTTTTACTTATCAATCTTGTCTATTGTTGGCCTCCCGGACTAAACTATCAGCTGTTGAGCTTTTTTTCTGTTTTGTTCGCCCTTGTATCCCTGACACATCATTCATTTGCATAAGATCTCTCATCTTGGGTATTTAGTAGCCTTTTACATCTTAACTCTCATCTATCTGCCTATTCTTCCTTCCATCCACCTGTCCATCTATCCCCATCCACCCATTTTCCAACAGTGCCTGGTACATAGCAGACACACACAAAAATATTTGCTGAATCAATTTTTCAAAATGACTTTTGACCAGTTCCTGAATTGACCAGCATCCAAGTTCCGGTTTGGAATTACTTTGAGCTCCAGCTTCATACTGACCCCACCTTTCCTGCTGTTCAAGTGGGAGAGGAGAGGCAGCCCCATGTGCCCCATCACCTGAGGAGGACAGCAGAGAGAAGGGTCTTGGGCACTGCCCTCCTTTCCCGCCTCCCTTTTTGCTTTAGTTTCATGGCCCAAACTCTTCAATCTGAGTGAGGGGGAGGGAATAGATACACTTTTCTCAAAAGGCAGACAGCCATCAGGAAGTATGTGGGCAGAGAAGCACATATACTGAGAAGTGCTAGTGTTTCATTTTTGTTTTGGACTTCTTGTCTATCCTCCTCTTTCAGGCTATCACTGAATTTTACCATTAGAAAAGACGTGAAGGTCATATCCGCTACTGGTCAAATCACATCCTCCAAATATAACAATCCAACCCAAGAGGAGAATCTCAGAGAGCGCCCCACTCCTCTAGGCCAGCCCCCTCAGTGTAGCCAGAGAACCCCAAGGCCTAGAGAGGGGAAGGGGCTTGCCCAAAGCCACATGGTGAGGCAGTAGAGCTGAGCCTGTCACCCAGTCTGCCTCCCTCCCTGCCTCTGCACCCTTACTCTGGTCCTGTTTCAGGCCAGAGGAGGTGGTGGCTGGGCACAGGTAAGAGGTGGTAGGGCTGGAACCAAGAGAAACAGCCTCAGAACTGGTGGCTAGGTGCGGATGAGCCAGGTAGACTTTGTAAGAACCCCATGAGTTGTGGGTGGTCAACATATTTATGTGATTTGAAAACAAACTAACAAATAAGCAAACTTGCTGAGTACTATGGGTGTGAACAGTAGAGAAACCAAAAGCTTCTTCTAGATAAGACAAACTGTTACTTGTTACAGAAATCGAGGTGGGGTGGCTTTTTTTTTTTCATAACGAAAATTAGCAAATATGAAGTCAAACCTAAAATACCCTTTATGTTTAAATCAAAATCATTTTAATAATAAGCCCCCAAGGACCACCACTTTTGTTATTAAAAATCTGATTTATTTAAAATTAAGCCAACCAAATCATTTACTTTAGTTCAGAACAGCTCTTGGATGTTGGAGGCAGAGATGGGGACAAAAGAATTCCTTTTTGATATGCTACTCCTTCAGAGCTAGAAGTCAAAATCTTTCAGTCCTACATTCTGCAGACTGCAGGCCCATTCTAAGCTGGAAGCCCGGATGCTCCTTCTGTCAGGGTCGGTGATCTGCGGAGTGGGGCAGAGCCCCAAAGCGGGCAGAGAGCAGGAATGCCTGAGTCCTGGAGCAGCTCAGCTGCTAGTGGCTCTCTGGGAGATCCAGCCCCAGCATCCTCATGTGTAAGACCAGGGGTCTCTAAGGGAACTGCTGCGTCCCCCTTCTCTGGCCTACATAAATCCATATGCACTTTTTGTCTTTACCCAAACTTCTGGAAGTGCTCTCGTCTATATAACAGTTAGAGCCTTTACCTACCAAACTAAAATGGATCCCCCTCACCTTCAAGTCTAGGTCATCTCCATAAGAACAAGTTACGGTTTATGCTTTTCAAATGTTTAAATTAACTTAGAATTTAATTTGCAACTCATGGATGAATCGTGGAGGAGCCCTTCAGATTCCCCTAGTCTATTCATTGCACAGATGGGGAAACTGAGGCTCCCAGCTACACCTGGAGTGCCTATCAGCCAACCCCCAGCTTGGCATGAGGGACCCTTCCAGACTCAGAAATTTGGGTCCAAACAGGGACTCTTCCAAAGGGCAAGTGCCAACTGCCACCTTTTCCAATTTACAAACTAGTATTGTTTCAGCTGATTGCAGGACGATGTCTGAAATCGCTGAGTGGCATCTGCTTTCCAGTGACCTGCACGATTCCTCTCCCTCCAGACTGACAATGAAGCTAAGGCCGAGATGCTCCAGCAAAGGGTGGAAATGGACACCGCTCCCTTCACATAATGAGCTCGTACCGAACACCCATTTTCGACATCATCTCCACCAAACCAGTCCTGGCAAATCTGGCTGGTTTAACAAAAGAAAGTGGGGGACACCTCAGTCTGTTTGCAAGCCAGTTCAAAGCCAACCAGCACTGCTCTTTATAACGGAGAGGGAAAGGCCAAGCTTCTAGCAACAGGCTCTCTTCCAAAAGGTTCCTAACTCAGGGCTGGGGGAAGGGGATAAACAACTCTATAGATGTGTGACTCTGAAATGGCGTGGCCAGGATCATCCTCTGAGGGTTCAAAGGGCTTTCCAAACCTGCTGTTTACTCTCTAGTGCTGACTCTGAGGACTTGAACATGCATTAGAGCCTGGTGAACCTGAAGACAGTGTTGTACTTTTCAGACGTTAAAGACACTACCATAAGGAGCTAGAGAGTCGGGGAGGGGTTGGTTGGGGGCTGGGGGGGAACATAGGCCCAACAAGAACCAGGACCTGTCTTCGCACTCATCTGTGTTCTTGCACGGCTCCTGACTTGTCATCTGACCTTGGACAAGCACTGGCCCCTCTCAGGGCCTCAGTTTCCCCATCTGTGATTCACCAGCCCTCCTGGCCTTGCCATGAGAAGTCTGTCCATATTGCCAGGGTTGGACATGGGCAGTGGAGGTGGGCTGTTTGAACAGAATCTAGCCGGTTCTTCTTCCCTCTGGGGCAGGCCCCCACCCCCAGCAGAGCGCTGGCAGACTCCTGCTGGGCCTTCTATCCAAAGAGAACAGGCTGCTCCTCTCTCTCAGGACAGGGGCAAGATCCTGGGGCAAGTCCAGAAACCGGTTTTCACCAAGAGCTGGCCAGACCTCTTCAGGGATTTGAAATGTGGAAAACTAAACCTGACCACGTGTCTTCTCAGATCCCGTTTGCTAACTTCCATGGCAGGCAGGCGGGAAACCTCGTCCAAGGCACTGGGACACATACACACCCTGGCCCCACTCTGAAGCCCAGGAGGGCTGGGAGGGCAGGATCCTCAACTAGAGAAAGCCTCAGGAACTCCCTAGATCCCAAGACACACATGCCCCTGGAGGTCCCTCCCAAGCCAGAGAGTCTTTTATGCTAGTCTGCCTAGGTGTAATTTCCACAATGTCAAAGGACATTGAACAAAAGGACTTTTCGTGTCAAAAGAGACCTGCTTTTCTTTTGTTTAATTTCTCAGGCCAAATGAGAAGGCAAAACGGAGAGGAATCAGTGAGCAGCTCGAGAGTGTGCTCGAGCCTGAGGTCTGCAAGACTGTTTCACCAGGACCATCTTGTTGGAATCTCCCATCTGACAAGTGAGGACACTGAGGGCGGGTTCGTGGACTTGCATAAAACCCCACAGCTAGTCAATGGTCTGCACCGAAGGCAAAGCTCACTGTTCTTCCCACCACAGCACAGTGTGTCTATGCCCACATGGTAACTGGAGGATGACCCTGCAATCTGGCACAGCCCAAGGTGTCATATTGAGGCATTTTTTAACCTGTCTCAAAGGATCTCTGAGGGAACTATGGATGGGCTTCCCGAAGGGTATATGAGCCTCTGAGATGAGACACAACATTGCATGTTATCCTCAAAGAAGTCCATGACCCACAAAAGGCAAAAGCCCCTGCTCCAGAGAGACAGGAATCATTTTTGTTATGATCTGGGCCTCAGGAGACCAGCTGGGGTTGGCAGCCAGGTGGTCCTGGCTGTTCTCCAATTTTATGAAGCGAAACAGTTTTACGTGGGCCTGATACCACTGGGCCCCTAGGATCCGCCTGACCCTTGAACACCTCCTACCTGCGCCCTAGAGAGCAGATGCCCTCCAAAGCATGGCAACCCTTACATCCTGTGACTCATGTCAGAGGTTCCAGATTCCCCTAAGTAAGGGGTTCACATGAAGGCATGGAGGGCTGAGGATGGTGCTTCTCAGGGAAGGGCGAGGGGGCAGAGCTAGGGTTCAGGAGGGGAAAAATGCGGGGACTGAACCCCAACTAGTTTGCTCAGAATTTTGCAAAGGACCAACCCAAAGGCATGACTGAAAAGGCCATGTGGGGAGCAAGGGCTTCCGACCTAGCCCTCCTAGCTGGGTCTTGCCTTCCAGAAAGGACGCAGTGTGGGGGACACTGAGGATAAGGGAGACAATGTCAACCTCTAGTTCTCAACTCCTGGGGCAAAGTGTGCTCTAAAAGGCGAAGTGCCTCTCCCTCCTCGGAGGAGATGAAGGGCGATCACGCTTCTCAGCTACCGAGACAGAGGTGTGTGTGAGAGTGTAAACGTCTGGCTCTGAACAACTGCCTGAGCACAAGGCGAGGCCCCACAACCGGCTCTCCTGCTCGTCACCCTCATCCTAGAAGTCTACTTCCATGCACTTGCAAACAGTAAGCGCGGGATGCTGCAAAGGACTGCTGCCGCGGGTCTGAGAAGGCAGACTTCCTGGCCACCCCAGAGTGGGGAACAGGCTTTTGGCTCCCATAGCTGCTGCTGCTCTTTGGGGGAGGTAGGGATAAAGAGATCTGTAGGGCTGCCAAGGGGCTGTTGTTGAGGGGGGGTGGGGGCGGGGGGCACAGGGAGGAGGAGGGAGAGCAGCCTGCTTGGAGAATCCCTGTAGGTTAATCTTGTGATTGTACTGTCTGAATGGGTTCTGCCTCGGGAGCAGGCCCTTGGGAGGCTCCAATTTGATAATGGCCTCACCTCGACTGAGGGACGAGACCTTGCCACCTGCCCTATTAGTGGACAGGAAGTGCTCCCAGGCTGCCTCCTGCGCGGGGCATTAGTCACGCTCCAAAGGCAACACACGGGCCATGTGTCGGGAGCGCTGGCTGCCCCAGTGGGATCCGTGCGGTGAGACTCCTCCAGATATTCAGGGCTCATTTTGAGGGCTGTGGCGGCGAGTAAGACCATCATAATAAACAATAATAACATGTAACAATGATGCTCTTTACCCCATCGCTGGGGGATTGCTAGAAACGACCTGATTGTTGGCTTTCATTCGAACGTCAGCACAATTATTTTAACACTCCGTGTGTCAGATTTGACTCCGTCTCCCCCAAATTAATTTTAGAGTGGCGGCGAAACGAAATGGCATACTTCTTTGAGCTTTTGTTACAACATGTTCGTGCAGCGAACTGTGAAGAAAATGCAGTAATTAGAGGTTAAATTAATCCTTGACAGACGAGCGGCTTAGAAACGCTGTGCCCTCCTCCCCAAACCTAGCTGAACGCACGCCAGTCTTTCAGAATTAGACATGCAAAGCATGTGACGTTGGCAACGGCACCAAAACTACTGTCCCACTTAAAATTCCGAGATCAGCGCTGGAACTTCCAGAGGCCCATCTGAACACTGAGATCTCATTAAGAACAAAACCCAAACAACTCCAGCCAACTGCCAACAGAGCCCACCCAGCCGAGCCCTCCGAGGGGCTGGCGGCCCAACTCTCTGACGGCAACCTGAAAACAGGACATGACACGCCTTTCGGAGGCACACATGCCTGGGCCCCAGTCTGATCCTTAACTCACGACCTCGGATTTCAGCAGGTTCGAAGCTTTGGTTTCTGTTATCAGTATGCCCCTTGCTGTCCTAACAATGCTAAGCAAAGCACACACTGGCACAGAGCAAATCACATTACCCTGAAATTGTGGGCATCCTGGACCCATGTGCTTGATCTACAGCATGGGGCCCAGGTTCTACCTCCTCAGGGCTCCCTTCACTGTGCCTCCTCAGGAAAGTCAAGCACCCTCTCTGGGCCTCATTTTAAGTCACAGGGCTTTACTCTTCCAGCCGGAAAATGCTCTGTCTTTCAGCATCTGAGTTTGTAGGTGAGTTGGTTCATTTATGCCAACTACGTGCAGGAACCGTGGTCAACAGGCTCATGGGGCCACAAAAAGGAAAGCTGGATCCTGTCCCCCTCGCCCTCCATGTCACCAAGCCCCTAAAAGAAGCTATGGGTGGGGGTCTCAGGTTCAAACGCTGGGCAAAATATAAAAGCACTGTTAGAGTGGGTGGAGGGCTCTCAGAATAATTGCACAGAGGACTTGGGATTGCCCAAAGCATTCAGGGTGACTTTACTTGGTTTTTGTCCTGCCTTTAGTTCCCAAAGGCCCACACTTCTCCTCCAAGGATGGAAGGCATGAGCTGGGGTGACCAGGCCCTTCCTACCCAGATGTTATCCACTAGCTCAGGCCTCCAGTGGCCTCTTCTAGAATTAACAAAAATGTGTCCCTGTGGCCTAGTGTTCAGGTACTCTCACAGGTGGAAGAAAGGGGGAGACACATGACGGAATCTCATGGTCGGCCCCCATCCTCCTCTGGGCCACATGGACCAATTCTCAGCCTTAAGAAAACAGCATATCCCAAAGCCCATTTAACGGTTATTTACTGGGCAGAGTAAGCGGCAGGGCACAACAGGAGGGGAAGGTAGCTAGGACCCCACTGCAAGGCTGGGACTGGGCTCTGCAGAAAAGTGCCCTGTCTGTGCTGGGGTCAGAGGGCAGCCAGGGCAGGGCTTAAGCCCTGTCTCTGGAAGCCTTCACTCTGGGGAGCCCATAGTCAGCGAAGCCCCTCGCTATGCCTCACCCCAGGGGAGCTTTTTGGGCCGTGACAAATCTGATTGCTTTGGAAATTATGAAGAGGTCAAACTTCAGGGGGAGGGGGGAATTTGTGGCCCTGAGGAAATCAGGGAGGTTCTGTGAATGGGGAGAAAAAAGAAAGCAATGGGGTGGGGGAGGGAGGGAACCCAACTCTTTTGCTTCCATCCCCTTCCCCTGCAGGAAATGCTCCTGGGGCTTCAGCTGCCCAGGCTGGTCATTTGTAAGCAGGACCTCACTGGGATGGCGCATCCAAATCCTCGCAGGTAAACAGTGTAACACAAGCCACGTCATCTCCACAGGATCCCCTGACTAACTACGCACCGGCTCCGCACCGGCTCCGGCTCCGCGGGGCTGGCCTGCTCTTACTTTGCTACATTTGCAGACGAAGCGACGACGCAGTGATGACAAAAACAAGTAATAAGTATTGCCATAAAACCCCGTCAGGTTCATACAGATTTATGAAGTTTCTCTCCTCAAAGTCTGGAAGATGTTTCAGGACCCAATGTCTGAAAAATCAGACTGCCTCCAACGGAGCTTCGAGAAGCTGCTCCCGCCGCCCGTACAGTTGACTGCTGCTGCCTAGGTTACCTCGGTGGCTGGCGTTGTGAGCGGTGGATGATGGGAACTGGTTTATTGCGCTGATCCATTGTAACTGACTCCTGTTCCCCCATCATTTATCTGCTTCCCCAGCCACATCTGGGTTGCTCTATTCACACTCTCAGCATTCTCTCTGCTCCAACAAACACTCAGCCTTTTCTGCTTGGATAAGGAGATTTTTTAGTTACATCCATTATATGTGTATCAACATTTATGGCAGCAAGATAATTGCCAGAGAGCTCAGGGGATAAAAGGTCCCCCTTCATAATGTCTCCCCCCACACTCGTTTAAAAAAAAATCAATATTACCATCAAGCAGGATGGTGGCAGATCCTTGCCTGGCTGCTGCGTCCTCAAAGTTGGAAATGTGCTTTTTACAACACATGCAGCCGGACCAAGAAGAAAAGAAAAGAAAAGAAAAGGTTCAGCAGTGAGTTCAGAGCCCATGCTCCAGTGGGGCACATGTGTGGAGAGGGAAGGCCTTTTTGTCCTTGAAACCTTTGCTAAGTAACTGCAAAGCAGCAAATCTGTTCTATATTAGATGAGTGCTTTGGAAACATGCCAGGCTCATTTCAAAGAGTTTGGATCCTATCATCTGTAAACCAACCCAATGATGAGAAGGTCTGCCGTCAGTGGGTCCTGAGACCACTGGATTAGGGGTACTGGACAAGAAGCCCTTGGGGTTACGCCCAGCCTCCACCACCTATGTCTCTGGGTTAGACGTTCACGAGGGTAAAAGGCACAGAGAGAGGGAACACTTTCCACTTTTGTTTGGATTGGCCTTCTGTCACTTTCTACTCATCCATCTTCTCATTGCCCCTCAAAATCTCAGTGCCATTACTTTGTATATCTAGCTGTTTTCCCCCGTAGTATTTCAATTTTCCAGAAAAATGACTATGTCATTCACAAATCATAGTCTGTGAGAGCTGGAAGGGACTCAGACTCCTCCTAGGTCATAGAGGGGAGGGAAGACAAAGAGGGAGGATCCACTTGTCCATGATTACCATGCTAATTAGTGAGGAGAGTGTTCTAGGACACAGGATTCCCAGGTCCTAGGCTAATTATCTCTCCAATGCATCGCTGCAGAAAAAAGAAATCAGAATCTTAAAAATAAGTTTATCGCATGGAGGAAACCCCTTTAAAGAAGGAAAGTAGCCCAGCTATTGTCAGAAGAACCACTTGTCTAAGATCAGTTTCTGCCCATTTCATAAGCCGAAACAGCAATTGAGTTTCCTAGGCATAATCTATTAACAGGTGCATTTTAAGCCTTTAGGTGATCGGCTTAAAGGGGGAAAAATGATACTAAATGTGCTGGCCAAGCTTGACAAAATCCCTTCCCTTAGTGAAAAAGCATCAACAGTAAATCTCCTACCATAAGATGCAGTGAATGTATAGCCCCCACCCCCACCCCCACTCCAGCAACAGGCTATTTCCTGGTTGACTTTAAAAATTCAATGACGTTCCTGTTTCAACCCACACATCTGTGTCACTGTCAGCGTCAGTGGCAGGAAAACAGACAAAGTCACCCTTTGCTAATGATTTCCTAACATGGAATTTCCTCGTATCTCCTCAAGCCTTTCTTCTTCCAATGCCAAACTGTTTTTTTCCCCCTCTCAAACACATTGTACTTAAGGAAAACTGAAAATGTTCACGGCCAGAAGAGGATAATTTTTAGGGAGATCTTATAAGGAAGAGCTGCAGCTCTTTGTGATATTTTTAAGGGGTAGGGAGAGAACTATTAGTTTTCCTAAAACCAGTACCAACAAAACACAAATCTCCTCCTGGGCATCTGGGAATCTCTCAGTCCTACTCTCTTTCCCCTTTTCTTGCCTTTTCCCCAAGTTCCACTTTGAGCAACATTCGTCCATCAATGTTAAATGAAACACACTCAAACACTGGAGGCACGTGTTGCGGGAGGCCAAGGCAGCCCTTAGGGGCAGGGGACCAGCTTTGGGGACCAACTACCAAAGCACAAAGCAGTATAGGAGCCCATCACGTTTTTCCTCTGGAGAATATCCCATGTAATATGCAAACTGGTCATCAAGAGAAAAGAGGGCTGTTACTTTAAGGGGAAGACGCTGATTAGCTGCTCTGGCTGGCAGCAAACAGCTGGTCTGTCCGGCAGGTTCAAGGCCATTTCAGCTTCTGTCTTATGGAGGCACCATATGTTCCATCTCGCACATCAGCAGCTTTATTTTCCAATGATCTCGTTCCAGAAGGGAAGCACAAAGAGGGAGGAGAAGGTAGAGCCCGTGGTTTACCCTTTGAGTACTTTCTGGTGGTTTTAGATGCACTTGGGATGTGTGTGTTTGGAGGGTGGGGGGAGTTCCCGATTCTCCTTCTGTTCCAAAGAACAGAGAACAAATGTTCGACCAACACTTCCGAAAAACCTCCAGAGATCGGAGGAGGCTAGAGCAGGGGAAAGGTATGCAAAAAGGCGCACATACTATGTCGCCATGAAAGAGGGGGTGGAGGCAGGGAGAGATCGGGACGAATCTGACTTCGCTCTGGTGACCTACCAGTCGAGTTTGGGCCCCGCCCACTTCTTATTTATCAATTTTTCTTGTCAGTATTCCCTTTCCGAACAAACTTTACAAGAACAGAGGCAGACTGCTCTGGGGGGCGGGGGCGGGGCCGACAGGATGGCTAAAGTTTACTTCAAACACTGTGTTTAACATTCCTCAGCGCAAGTCCGAGTTCCCACAAGTTTTTTTGGGGGGGGCAGGGCAGGTGTAAGGGAAAGGGGCCGGCGGAATCCGCACTCCGACTAACGCCGCGAACCCATGCGTCCTGGACACCTGCAAGTGCCTGGCCTTAGATCAGTGCAGAGGCGGCAGGCTGACGCACTCTCCGGAGGTGCATCCTCGTCCCCACTGCTCGCCCAGGCTGCACGAACCTCGGAGGTGGCAGTTTCGACTCCCTCCCTCCTTCCAAACAAAGGGGCCCTGCCAAGCGTTTGAGCTTCGGTGGCGGAGGCTGGGGGCGGCAGGAGGGCGCGGGAAGGAGTGAGGAGTGTAGCCGCCGAGTGGCGGAAAGCCTCAGAGTCGCCGCCGTCGTCTCAGCCGTCGTCTCAGCCACCGGCGGGCGCGACAGCGGCCCAGAGTCCGGGCGGCCAGGGGCACGGGATGCAAAGCGAAACCGATGAAAGGGCGCCCCCTATGCCCGCGCCCGGCGAGCGCAGCGGCGAGAGCGTCTGCCCACCCCGCCGAGCGTGCGCCGCCTCTGGCCTCCAAGCCGGCCCGCTAGCCGAGCCGCCCGCCCAGCCGTCCGGGCCGCAGGGGCCTCGGGTGTCCACCGCCGGCCGGCTTGGCGCGCGACCGGCGCCAGGAGCCCGGGGCTCCCCACGCCTTCCGGGGTTCCAGCCGAGGGGCTTCGAAACACAACCCCCTCCCCCACCGCCTACACTTGCCCTCCTGTCCCGAGCGGCTCGAAGCCACTGGGAGGCAGCCGCCCCCGCCCCCTGCCTCTGCGTCCCTTTCCCCTTCCCTCTCTCCAGCCTCCAGGGAAACAAAGGGGCTTTTTATAAAGCGGATTGTTGGCGGCAGCGGCGGCGGGGGTGGGAGGGAGGGGGGATCTATAAAGACAAGAAGAGGTGGGGTGGGGGAAGAAGCTGCGCGGCCTCCGGGAGCCCGGAGAGGCGGCGGCGGCCGGGAAGCCCGGGCGGGAGCGCGGCCGACCCCACCCGGCCCGTGGGCACTCGGGCAGCGGCCCGCGCCTGCGGAGGGCTGGGCTGCCCCGCGGCGATGCTGCCCGCCGGCTCGCCGCAGCCCGGGAACAGGATCGCACCGGCCGCAGGGCCCGAGCCGGGGGTGGGGGGGAGCGGGGCACGATCCCTGCGAGGGTCTCCCCCGGGAGACCCGGGCCCTCTTCCTAGCCAACTCTTTCGAAATTGCTCAAGCTCGGGGAGACTTTGCGTCTTTGTTCCAGAGCGGCCACCTCTTGTACGCTCAGCTCGTTCGCCCTCACAATGTCCCGGAGCTGGCCTCGGTCGGCTACCCGCAAACGGCACGTTCGCCGTGAGGACGGTGCCCTGGGGGGAGGGATTCCTTCTGCTACCAAACAACGACAGGCCACCTCAGCAAGTGGAATTGCTTCTCTCCACGTCCCCAAGCCATCCCGGGCTCCCGCCCGCGCACACTCTCACACCCACACTCGGGGTGCCCCACTCGGCCGCACCCTGCTGCAAGAGCGCGGCAGGGCGAAGCCCCCGGCCCGAGATGCGTCTGTTCGCTTAGGTTCCGACGACTTCAGGGCAGTTTTCTGCAGACTAATCCTATTAGTGTCTCCTCAGTTCGCATTTAATCACGGATCAAAATCAGACGGTATGGCCAGCTTTCCAAGCGGCTTCGGACACACTGCATCGGGACGGAGCCTGGCGGAGCCAACTGGCCGCGAAAAGTATTTGGCGGCGCTCCGGGGGGCTTCCCGCCCGCCCTTGCTGGCGCCGGGCGCCGCGCGCTGCCGCCGCTCCGAGGCCTGGGAGCTCGGGGCGCGGGAGCGCCTGGAGCTCCGGGCAGAAGCCCAGTCGGGGCTGCCTCAAGCCGCCAGCTCTGCTCGGGGCTGCTCTCCAGAGGAGAATTTGGCAGGGGAGAGAGCATTAAGGCAGCGGGCTCGGCGCGCGCACACTCCACACTCCAGCTCGGCGGCGGCAACCTGGGTAGGGATGGGGTGGGGGGAATCCTGCGCCCACTGCCGACTGGCCTGGGCTCGGGGAGCTGGTATGCGAAGGCAGCGTCGCCGGCGGCATCGGGCTGCGAGCGGCCCGGGTTGCGCCGGGACGGAATGGGAATCTCCCCGTAGCCCGGCGCGGCCCGGGGAGCCCGCTTGGCTCGCGCCCCTCTGCCTTCCCTCCTCGGTACTTGACTCCCCCTGCCTGATTCTAGACGCCCGGCGGGCGCCGAGGTGCAGGCAGAGGCCACAGTCCCAGCGATGCAAGCTGCGCTCAGCTCGGCCCGGCCAGTCCGAGAAGGGGGCGACCGCGCGCAGCGCCAGGTGGGCTGTGTGCTCGGAGCAAACTTTGGGGTCCCCGGGCTCTCAGTACCCCCAAGCCCCCGCTCCTCCGCGACGGGGACAAGAAGCGGGGGCCACAAGTGCACCCTGGAGCCCCCAAACCAGTCGGACCTCCCACGCCCGCCCTCAGCCTTACCGTGCTGCGGAGCTCCCGCGGCGGCGGCGGGGGCAGTGCCCGAGGGGCGGGCGGCCGCCGGCGCGGGCAGCCTGGCCTCCGGCGTCCGCCGAGCGGCCCGGCCCGGTTGCAGATCACCCCCCTGGCTAGCGGCCGGTGCCCCCGCGCCCGCCCGCCGCCGGCCGCTTCAGCTCGCGGCCAAGTTCATGCCGGCGGCGCTGCAGCGGCGGCCTCAATCTGCTCGCTCCATTCCCACCGCCCGGCTCCGCGCCGCGCGCCCGGAAGGTGGAGTTTCGGGGGGTTTAAGTTACTGATAGGCATTTCTCACTGCTGTGTCACTCAGGGAGGAGGAGACACGCACGCCGCACACTCACACACCCTCACACTCGCGGCGACGAGCGGCTCCGGCCTTAAAGGGGAAGCCGCGCTGCCCCGCCCGCGACCCCGCTGGCCCTGAGCCCCCGAAACGCCGAGTTTCCAGGCCCGGATGGAGCCGGGGGCAGCGGAAGCGCGGCGGCCGCCCGAGGGGCCTATCAGGCCCTCTGACCACTCTTGGGAAGGGAAAGCGACCGCAGGCTGGCTTCGCTGTGGTCGCCTGGTTCCTTCAGTCAACTAGAGCCGGGGCAGCCGGGGCAGCCAGGGAGGAGCGCGGGGGAAAGAAGGGGCGCGGGTGCACTCACCTTGGTGGCTCCGCACGCAGCGGGAGGTGGTCGGTGCCCAAGGCGGCAGGTGGCCCGCCTAGACGGTGAGCTGATGCCGAGAGGCGACAGCGGGGTGACCGAGCGCCCCCGGGCACGAGCGGATGGAGCTCGCCCGAGGGCGTCAGGCGGAGCCCTGCGCGCTTGGGAAACCCGCTCGCGGCAGGTAGACTTCCCGCTTCTGGGCCGAGTGAGCTAGTGAGCTGTGCGCGCCCCTGACGGCCGGAGAGCGAGCAGGGGGAGCGGGAGAGCCAGCACTCACCAGCGACAGGGCGAGAGAGCGCGCCAGACTGAGAGACCGAGGGAGAGGAGAGAGAGAGGGAGAGACAGAAGCCGAGAGAGGCACTGACGGAGACGGAGACCGGGGGGTAGAGAGACACCCGCGACGGGGGGGGGGGGGGCGGAGGAGAGAGAAGTGGCAGCTCCTTGAAGGAGCCCTGTTCGTCACCCAGACAGGAGTCTCATCGTAAAGTCGCCTTTTCAATCCCCCCTCCCCCTTTCCCGTTCACAGCAGAAGCCAACCCGAGAGCAGCGACCGGGCCCTCCTCCCCCTCGCCCTGGGAGGGCGCTCACCTTGGGCGGGTGGCTGCCGGGAGTTGGGGGCAGCGCCGGTCTCACGGCCGACGCGTCTGCTCTCTGGCTCCCGCCCAGACGGCCAAGGCGACCTGCTGTGACGGCAGTGGGGACCAGGGCTCTCAGGTGCCGAGTACGGAACTGCACCCGCCCCCCTCCTGGCGTAGCGTCTCCCCTACCGGGCCCCCTCCCCCCGCCCTGCCCCGCTCCCCTCCTCCTCTGTCCACCGCCCCCGCCCCCGCCCCCGCCCGGCCTCGGTGCCGACCCTGTCTGTGCCGCCCGCCGGCGTGCTCAGCAAGGAGCCCGGGCGCGCCAGCCAGTCTCCCGCCTCTCTGGCCCCGCGCCGGCGAAGCCCCTGCGGGAGCTGGGCTGGACCGGCTTCTCGCAGCGCGGGGTTATCCCGGGGCAGACACCTGCGGCTTCTGCAGGAACACGAGTTCCTTGGGAACTGCCCGGCGAGCCAGAGCGCGCTGTCCGCTCGCTGCCCGGGCGCGGAGGCCGGGGGCTCCCCTCCCCGTATCCCTGGGGTCTGGCCCAAGCCCCCGTCTCCAGGGTCCCCGCCCGGGGTGCGTTTCCTAACCTGGACTTCCAGGGCGGCGGCGGGGGCTGAGTTCACCCCGCAGACGCCGCGTCCGGTCCGACAGCAGCAGCGCCGGGAGCAGCCCCAGAACGGACTCACAGCTCCTGACTGCACCTCTGAAAAGCGACCTGTCACCAGCACATCTGGTCATACTCGGCCGAGCTGCGGGCCAGGAATAAAGGGGTGGACCCGCCGCCCACTCAGCCCCTCCTTCCCTTCACGCCCACGCCCTCGGGCCCACGGGAAGCGCTGGGGCCCCCTCCCAGAACCGAGCGAAGTCCTTTTCGTGGGCTGCGTAGGCGCAACGGAGCTGAGGGCTTGCCTCGAAGCGGTTCCCGAAGTTTCCTGACTGAGGAGCGGCCCCACCGCGGGGCACAGGTGTCGGGCTCCCGCTCCGAAGCCCTAGTACCACGGCAAACGCGGCCCAACGCGGCACGGTGGCGGTGCACCGCTCAGCTGGGCTCTTGGGAAGTGATCCACCTGGGCCGGGCCCAGCCTGGGCGGCTCTGGAGAGGGCCAGCGGCCAGGAGAGGTTATTGCTCTCTGGTTACTGAACTGGTCGCAGTCCTTACCCTCACTCCAGACCATGCCGCGGTAGAGTCCCCCGGCCTTGGCCCGTCGGGGTCCTACAGAGATGGGGGGTCATCCTAGAGCCAGCCAGTCCCCCTAGAGCGAAAGAGAGCTCGTGAGTGTCTTGAAGGGAATCGGGATAAACAAAGCAGAACCGGGGATAACTGTGTATTACCAAGCTTGCAGGGTGTTTAGGATTTGATTCTCAACTGTCTCAAAGTGCACCAGTCACGGAAGTGGAAAATGGGGTTCTGTTCCCAGACACCTTCGCTCCACCCTCATGTCACTTTCCTTCTGCTTCCCCAGTGGGTGGGTGATGCCCACTCCCCCGCGTGTACTGGGAGCCTGTGAGATCACAGCTGCACCTATGTCAGAGCATCTCAGTTGGCCTGCTTGGCACCAGTACCCTGATGGCCTCCAGAGAGCTCAAGCTCCACGCGCCCTGAGCTGAGCTCCTGGTCATCCCCTGAACCTGCTCCTCCCATAGTCTGCCACCTCAGTTCTCGGTGGCTGGCTCCATCCTGCAAACTGCCGAGGCTGAATTCTCTACAGTCTTCCCGGATTCTCCTCTTTTGCTCACACCCTGCATCCAAAGAAGTGGAATATTCTGTTGTCTTTTCAAAATGCACCTACACTCCCAGCCTTCTTTCCTCCTCCACTGCTACACTCTGGGCCCAGCCACCAGCATCTCCCACCTGAGTGGTTCCAGCAGCCAATTAATAGGTTGCTCTGTCTCCTACCTCCCTCGTCCCCCCTCCCCCACCCCAGTATCTCAGTCTCTCCATTCTCCATGCATCGGTGGTGGCTCCCCATTTCACTCAGTAAAAGCGCTCAGTAGTGCTTCTGGTGGCCTAGCAGACCTGCATGCCATACCCTCCCCTGCTACTCTGCTCCAGGCCTCCTGACTTTTTTTCAGCACACCAGGCATGTTCCTCCTTAGGGCCTTTGCACTGGTTGTTCCCTCGGTTGGAATGCACTTTCCCAGATATCCACTGGGCTGGCTCCCTCATTTCCTTTCATCTTGACACAAATGTCACCTGGCCACCCTATGTAACATTTCAAAGCCCCACGCCCATCTCTGGCACTTCCTCTCCCCTTCCCTGCTTTGTTGTCTCTTCAGTAGTACCACTAGCTGACCTCCTCTAGAGGTTACACCCCCAGCCGGCTGTGATCAGTGCCTGTTTTGCTCACTGCTGTATTCCTAGCTCCTGGCACGGTACCTGGCAGGGAGGGTCTGCTCAATGAATGTTAGCAGGATTCTATTTTCCTGGAACTTTTCAAGAAACTCTGGGGGCCACTAGATTGTACACTCACACTGGGGAAGGGGCCCATAGCTGTCATTACATTTTCAGGAGGGTCATGACCTCCTTAAGAAGGCTGGAGGTCAGGCAAAGAGCTTTGTGTTAGCTTCGTGAAACCAGTCTCAGGTCAGATTACCAAGGCGTGCCATGGCCCAGATTGTTGCGGTTCTTTCAGTGACTGTTGGAAACAGAGGTTCCCTTGTGGTTGTCACCTTGGGTACTCCAAGGCTGATGGAGAAATGGGAGAAAAGGCTGGAGACAGTGAAGGTGAGGGTTTTCTCCTCATTGAGTAGACTGGCTATGAGACCCTTTTGTGACCCCAAATGTGGACCAAGTCTGGAGCTAACAGCTCCCTCCATTTATTGAGGTGTATGTACCATGTGCTTATCTGCAGGAGTCCAAGTACCCGATGAGGCATGAGTCATTGTCATCTCTGTGCTCTAGATGAGGAGATGGGAGGCTTGGAGAGGTGAAAGGACTTACCCAGGGTCACACGGCCATGTGGCTACTCACGTTTAGCGTGTGCAGTCCTGGCCAGTGGGTCCAGGCAAGGAAAGGAACCCACAGGTTCTCCAGGGGCTGCTCTTCTCCAGGGGGACTCTCCTGGCCCTGTTGCTGAGAAGCTACCAAGCAATGGGTCAGGCTTTTAGGCTGTGGGGGTCCAGGGACATCATGTCCAGGCCAGTGTGGGCCCTGCCTTTGGTCTGATCCAAACTTGGAGCTCAAGAGATATGAAAACCATCAGCAGCCATCTGTCATTCATAGTCTTGTGAACATATACTTTTCCCCACGTTCACGTGACGGATGTTACCTAGGCAGCCTCTGGAATTCTGCGTGTGGCCTGCACAAGTAGGAGTCCATGAAGAACGGGCATGCTGACTGCAGGCAAGAGACACACATCCAGTGGCTCTGTTCACTGTTACTCCCTTGCTCCAAAGCCTCCTGTGGCTCCCTACTGCCAACGGCACTAGATCCCAACTGTTCAGCCTGGCGTTCCACAGGTAAGCCCCAGCCGCCAGGTCCAGATACACCTTCTGGTGTTTTCACACGTGCTTCTGGGCTTCCTGCCTGACTGGACTGTTACTTGGACACCAAACAATTCCTGGTTCTTCCCACCTCTGTACTTTTGCTCATGCATGTCCCCTGCCTAGCATGCCAGCTGCCTGTCAAAATCCCACCTGACCTGCAGGGCTCATCTCAAAAAGGCTGCTCCTCCGTGGAGCCTGGCCTGAGTCACATCACAGCACAGCACAATGCCCTCTGTATCTCTCTGGCTCTGGAAGCCTTGGCCCTCAGCTATTCCTGTTCCACTATTTTATCAGAGACCTTTAGGGGTACCCCAAACCTCCCTGATGAGCTCATGGCTGACCCATGTCTTGGGCAAAGGGAGGTTCAGGGTGACCTCCAAATGTCAGAATCCAGATCCAGAGGGAAGAAATTGGGTGATGTATGTGGCAAGGCTCAGCACAGGGTCTGATGTTTCCCCCTAGTTCCCCCGACCTGCTGCACGTGTACAGAGGCTGCTGGCTTTGCCCACCTGGAGATCACCCCCTCCCTCTGCTCCCCCTACCTCTCCCCTGGCTCCTGGCTCCCTGCAGCTCTGCCCCACCTATGCAGAGGTCACACTCTACAGCCCAGGCTCTCAGCTCTAGGTTCCCGGAGCATTCGCTCAGGGCTTGTTAACTCCTCCTCTGCACATAGTCCTAACCCTGATGAACCGTGTTTTTTGATCACAGCAGACTCGGGGCCACAACCAGGACAGACGAATGCCTGTGGGGAGACCCAGGGTGGTGACTGCCTCATGTAGAGTGAGTGTGACTTGCCCTGGGAGACTAGAGGCCCTGCTGCAGATCCAGGTTCTGCCCTTTTAGCCGTATAAGCTCCTGAGCCTCGGGTGTCTCCTTTGGAAAATGGGGTCATAGTAGTACCTGCCTTACTGGGCAGAGTTGCATCCCCCTATTCATAGGACCACCGTTGGCAGGGTGCCTGGCTGGTACATCCCAAGACAGGAAGCAGGTATTGAATCTAAGATGTTGAATTTAAGATGAAACATACTAGGAGGAAAGCCTGGTCCCACACGGAGGTCCAAACCCCGTGTGATATTGAGCAAACGGTGAGCATTTTGCTATGTCTGGAAAAGGTGAGTCTGTGCTGAGTAAGGAGCCAGACTAGGACACATGTGGAGGACACGTGGTATTTGGCCCTGGTGGGGTGGAGGAGAGCCACTGGGAAATCATTTTTGAGTTGAATTCTTTCTCTTCACCGTGTTGTTCTTAAACATTTTTCATTTTCTCGGGGAAGGTGGTGGTGGTCATAAGCATTTTTAAGACTCACAATGGAAACAAATGGGAAATTGTTAAAATATTGATTGTAATTTCCTGGCAACTTCACTGATTTAAAGAAATAGGAACCTTTAAGGAAAAAGCCCTCATTAGCAAGCGAGCAGTTAATTAACAGGCTGCAGAGCGGCTTGCATCGATTTCACCAGGAAACCACAAAGCTGTGGCTACAAGTCAATTTTCCCCCTGCAACTCCTTGCTTACCACAAATGCCACTTCCAGAATGCCATAGGTCGTACCGTGAAAGCATAGATAAAGATGGGAAAGAGTGATTGACACAGAGATGGATAAATAATTTAGGGAATTAATGTAAATCCAGATGGCTGCCCGGTTTCCTCTTGCACCATACATGCAACTGAAAGACATTGTCAAAGCTTTTCTATAGAAAAAAGTATGCAGATGGCTTGCTAATTATTACTCTTTATGCAATGACATTTTTTTTTCCAACAGCACAGGCACGACTCAGGCCCCACGTGGGAAGAGGCTCCATCTACTATTCTAGGACCCTTCTGACCATTTGCAATTTTGTGATTAAAACACACACACGCGCACGCACACACGCACGCAACAAAATCCTGGCCTGTGGCTGTCCTAGCAACCAGCTAAGCTGCTGCTGCACCATCACTACAACTGTTCGGAAGGTTAATACGACCTAACACCAGGGAACCAGCCCAGAGCCCAGCATGTAGCAGGCACACTGTCCAGGTAGACGTTGGGAGCAAAACCGGACAACGTGCCCCGCCGTTCTGGGTTTGGAAAACACAATCATATTAACAATAAAAGCAGATAAGACTCTGGACACACCTACTCTGCTCCAGGCACTAGGCTTCACATTGTGAGCTCAATGAAGTCTCATCAAAACTAATTTCCGAGCTGAGCAAACTGAGGCTCAGAGAGGTTCGGCAATTTGCCTGACATCACACAGTTTCTCACTGATGAAACCAAGATTTGAATCTCCTAGGCAGTCAGGGACCCGGCAACCTCCACAAAATCCCATTAAGACAAAGTTCAGCAGGGAGATGGGAAGTAACGCACACTAACACGCACTCTGCCCTGAGCTTTGCCACTTGGCTGGCTGGCACCAGCTCATAAGAAAGAACTGGGACACTTTCAGAAATTTTGTGAACCTGTTGATGGCTCTTTGGTGGCTTGGAACTGGCCATGGCAGGAGTAGCTACACCACAGAAATGGGCAAATGCTGCAAAGCAGGGTTTGCTGTTAAACATTTACCAACGTACCACGGCACGCCGGTGTTAGAGCCAGACAGGCTGGTTCTCGTCCTGGGCCCACCTCTTACCGTGTGGCCTGGGCCAAGTTTCCTAGTCTGCAAAATGGACATAATAGTGCCTGCCTGCCTCCTCAACTTCTTGCAAGCATTAAATATAATAATCTATGTAAAGCTCCTAGCATGGTAGACGTCATGGGGCTAGTGTTGGTAGCAGAAATAAGTATACTGCGACCCCCACTAATTACCGTTGCTACGGCTACGGCTATTACCACCATTGTTGCGATGTTAGGCACTCACCGCCTTCATCTAGAGTACAGCAACATGTCCTAAGTTAGCCTCCCCACCTCCGGTCTTGTCCCCTCTGATGGATCCCCCTCACAGATGCTAGGGTAAATTTCTAGAATCCAGATCTCACCTCATTCCTCCCTTGCTCAAAATGTTTCTCTGGCTCCCTATTACCCTCAGGGAAAAGTTGCTGCTCCAAAATACCAAAATCTCTTCATCTGCTTGAGCTGTCATAACAAAGCACCACAGACTGGGGGCTTCAGCACCAGAACTGCGCTGTCCCGGGGCTGGGGGCTGGAGGTCTGAACTCAACGTGCTGGCGCCATCTGAGGGCTGTGAGGGAAGGAGGGGTTCCAGGCTTCTCTCCTTGGCTTGCAGATGGCCATCACCCCCTGTGTCTCATCACATTGCCTTCCTTCAGTGCACACCCTGAGTCCAAATTTCCTCCTTTTTATGAGGACACCAGTGGTATTGGATTAGGGTCCCACCCTACACCAGTATCACCTCACCTTAACTTTAATTAATGATCTCTGCAGTGATCCAGTTTCAGATAAGGTCACATTCTGAAGGACTGGCAGTTAGAACTTCAACATATGAATTTTCACGGGACATAATTCAACACATCACAGTCCACCCTCTGGCCCCTCAAAGTTCACATGTCCTTCTTGCATGAAAAATACATTCAACATCCTATCCCAACATCCCCAAAAGTCTTAACCCAATTCAGCATCAACTTGCAGTCCAAAATCTCATCCAGATGTCATCTGAATCAGGTATGGGTGACACTCGGAGTATCACTTATCCTGGGCCAAAATTCCTCTCCATTTGGAACTTGTGAAACCAAGCAACAAGTTATCTGCTTCCGAGAGGGGTGCAATGGTTATGTTTATGTGTTAACTTGACTGGGCTATGGGAGGTGCAGAGAGCTGATAAAGCCTTATTTCTGGTTGTGTCTGTGAGGCTGTTTGTGGGAGATATTTGCATTTGGATCAGTAGACTGAGTAAAGAGCTGCACCCGCGCCCATGAGGGTGGGCGCCATGCACTCCCTTGAGGGCCCAAATGGAACAGGTGAAGGAAGGGCAAATTCCCTCTCTCATCTTGGGCTGGGATGACCAACTCTTCCTGCCCTAGAACTTCAGAGCTCCTGGTTCTCCTACCTCCAGACTCTGGGACTTACCCCAGTGGCTCCCTGGTTCTCAGGCCTCTGAACTTGGACTGAATTCTACCACCGGCTGTCTTGGGTCTCCAACTTGCGGATGGCAGATGGTGGGACTTCTTGGCCTTCAAACCATGGGAGCCAATTTCTATCATGAATCTCCTCTTCTCTCTCTTTCTCTCTCTTGCCTCCTGTTGGTTCTGTTTCTCTGGAGAACCCTGCCTAATACAGTGGGACAGGCAGATAGCCGTTCCCTTTGCAAAAGGGAGAGATCGGAAGGAAAATTGGAATCACGGGTCCCAGGAAAGTCTGAAACCCAGCAGGGCAAATTTCATTTGATTTTAAGGCTTGAGAATCATCCTATGGCTCAATGGTCTGCCCTCTGGATTTGTCCCTCAGCCCCCAACAAAGACACCTCATGCGGTGGACACAGCAGACAACTGGTTGTTCCAAAACACATTGTTCTTTCCCACGTCCATGCTGAGCGCTCCGTATTGCCTCTGGGCTGCAGAGGGCCCTTCTTTTCCTGCTCCCTTGGGGCCCTCCTCTCTGCCATCAGGCCTCAGCTGAAGCCTCAGTTCTTGCCAGTGTGGCCTTCATTGATCGCCCCCCACCCCAGCCCTTGAGGCCAGGAGAAGGAGCTGCCTCTTTATGGAAAGCACCGGCGTGCGAGCTGACGCTGTGAGGTCTTCACCACCCGGGCCTGTAACTGCGGGTCCACCTGCCTCCCTGCTAGCCTGGGTGCAGCCCGATCTCAGGCACCAGCTCTTGTGTCTCCTGTCTTTTCAGCTTGGGGCTGGGTGCAGGGCTGCTGTGCGATGGAGGAATGCCTGTGTGTCTGAGAGATGAGCTGCACAGAGGAGGCCTTTTCTGAACACAGACCCCTGGACTTGGACTGGACACTCTTAGGAGGGCCAGGGCGAACCGACTCCCATTCATCATTAGGGACGACAGATGTACGGCACATCAGGGCTGGAGGGGCCCTTGACAGCAGGGCTGACACCTGACACACATTAACTCATCAGATCCTCACACCGACCCTGCGACAGATCACACAGCACAGTGGAAAAGCAGGCAACCGGGATCCAGCCTGCTTGCCCTCCAGGCTTTGCCACTTACCAGCTGTGTGACTTCAGGCAGCTTGCTCCCCCTCTCTGTCCCTCTGTTTCCTCCTCTCTAAAATGGGGCTCTTTGGGGTACCTACCTTGCAGCGTTGGAGTGAAGATTCAGTGAGTTCCTATCTGCCAGGTGTCAGCAGTCATTCAGCTTCAGCTGGTTTCTCACTGCTGCTGCCGCCGATGCTTGCTGAGGACAAAGTGTGCTCATCCACCTGGTGACAGGGCTGGGTAATGCGGTCCCCAGGGCCCCTCCAGCTCCCAAGCACAGTACATCTGTCCTGTACATGAAATGACGTTAGTGCACCAACAGGCAATGTGGACAAAGAGATGGGGGGACAGTGACACCGGATGTTGGTGATGGCAGCTCCATCAACTGATAAGAGGTCTGACCTGGGAGGCAAGACTCTGGCTTCTCTGCTCAATCCTGGGACTGCCCCAGCATGGGACCTGGGGCAAGCGCCCTTCCCTCTCTGGGCTTTACTTCTGGCTCTCCGCAGGCTTGGACCTCCCATGCGCAGCCTTTTCCAGAAAGGCCTGCCACCTGCCCTGGTGATCAAGAGACCAGTCCTGGGCTGCACGCAGCCACCAATTGTGTTGGAGCTGGACCTATGCCTCCACTATCCTGCCTCCCGGGCCCACACCGAGTCAGCCAACAGGGAAGTGCTGCTGCCTTGAGGAATGGGTGCAAATCCACCTTTTGCAATTTGAGTAATGAAACCAAAGGGCAAGGCAGCGGCTTGTCACTCTTTCCTGCGACCTGGGACATTTGTCTCCTCAGCCCTTTCTCTTGAGCACACAGCCAAGAAGATGTTTCGCTACCCAAGTGCATTCTCTCTGGGCACCTCATCACTGCCCCAGTGCCTTTGGACCTATGACGTGGAGCAGTCTTTTTTTTTTTTTTTTTTTTTTGCCTCAGAGATGCTGCTGGAGGCTCTTCAGAGGTGGCACTATATGGGGAATTACGGTACTGGGCATTTGCCAGGAGGAAGAGAGTGTGTGCTTTAACATGGGACTGAAATGTCCCTGCTGTTCAGAGAAAGGAGATTCAGAGAAGAAGACAAACTCGGTGCCTTTTGCAGCAGCCAAATTTCCATCTCATTGCTGTGTGCTGGCAACGTGATGCCCAGAGTCAGATCACGCAGGCTGGTGTCACGTTGCATCTGCGGCAAAATAAACAGCTTTAGGAATCAAGCCCCCTGAATGGGGTGGCAGACGCCTGGCTGACTAGAAGGATGGTGGTGATCACTTTAGAGCTGTGGACTTCTAAGCAAGCTAGATATGGGTCACACTGAGCCTGGAGCAGGGCTCAACCTCTTCCCTGCCCTGCCCCTGTCCCTAGCTCTGTCCCACAGAAGCCCTCCTTCCCAGGACACATCATTGTCCATTCCAGAGTCCTGGCCCTGTCTGTGAAGCCACAGACACACATTGGCTCTTCAATCCTGAAGAGCAGACATGGCAGCGTGCCACTTCATGGGCACCACCCCACCATGCCACTCCGTGGGCTCAGTGAGGCTGCGCGAATCAGGGCTGAAGACTCAAGAAAGTTCTTTCATGAGGGATTGCACTTCCCTCTAGTAAGCTGACTGGCAAGCGAATGTTTCCTACCCCTGATGGAGGCAAGAACCAGCTGTCCCCTGCCCGATTCCATGCCAACTCCTGCTCTCTGCTCGGGTCTTGTTCTTGCTAATGAAATGGCCGTTTTGCCTGGGGTCACATTACTTAGTGATGGATTTGTGATTGTTGATTTTCAGTTGTGGTTTCCTGGGACTGTGGGATGAAGCAAATCGAAGGCGTCCTGCCTGTTGATCTCCATCCATTTGCTTGAGGCCACGAGCTCGGATATAGCAGCTCCTCCACTGCCGAAAGTCCTGCTTCCAGCCACTCAGTACCCTTCCACTCACTGTCTCCTGAAGAACCTCCGTTCCACTTCCTCCGAAGCCTCAGCTATAGGCGGGAGCGGACAGGACTTTAAGTGGCTGCCCTGGTGATTTTCTTTTTTTATGGCTCTGCTTGGATCCTGTTTACACCTCTCAGGACGCACTCTGCCCCCTTTTCCCCCAGAGGCTTCCCTCTTTCTTCATTTAAAAATAATTTTTTGGGTGGGAGGTAATTATGTTTATTTATTTACATAATTTTTAATGGAGGTACTAGAGATTGAACCCAGAACCTTGTGTACGCTAAACACACGCTCTACCACTGAGCTATACACTCCCTTCTCCTTTATTCCCTCTTAAAGGGTCCTACTTTGTTTGAATGGTCCATTGTCCCTCAGCTTGGAAAGTGGTGGCCTCCGTCCCCTGGCAAGAAGGAAGCAGAAGCCTCTGGGCCAGTAGTCCGTATTTCCTGTGGTCTTGGTCCTTCCTATCACCAGGCTCCTGGGCCTGGAAAGAATCCTAAGTCAGAGGGTTTGACTCCTTTCCCAACCCTGTCCTGCAACATGACTCCTAGCTTCAGCATCCAGCCCGAAAAGGAGCAGGCATCATACACTAGCTCCTGAGTGTCTCCTAAGCACCTTGCTCTATTTATTTATTTATTTATTTGATTGACATATAGTCAGTTTACAATGTTGTGTTAATTTCTGGTGTACAGCAGAGTGATTCAGTTATACATATATGTCTGTCTCTATATATATTCATTTTCATATGCTTTTTTGTTATAGCTATTACAAGGTATTGCATATAGTTCCCTGTGCTATGCAGTAGGTCCTTGCTGTTTATCTATTTTATATATAGTAGTGTGTATCTGCTAATCCTGAACTCCCAAGTCATCTCTCCCCCACTTCCCCTCTGGTAACCATGTTTGTTTTCTATGTCTGCTGAGCACCTTGCTCTAGCACCACCACACCAGTCATGAAAGAAAGATCTGTTAAAAAAAAAAAAGGAGGGCTGCTGACACCTCTTATACCCCATATCAAGTCTGCTTAGCCTCACATGTCTCTTACTCCAGCCACCTCTGAAGAAACCGGTTCTTTCTGGGTGGGGTCCAACCAACTTTATGCAGGTACAGCTTGCTAGCATCACCACTCGCTTACACCACAGGCCTCTATTCTGGGCTTTTCCCTTGATGCTGTGGTGTGGAGTACCAGGAGAGCTTGCTTGGTATGAGCACATGCCACATGCAGGGGAGTCAGTTTCCCATTGAGGTAGACTGGCCAATGGGGAAGGGAGATGGGAGATAACTGCTCTTCCTTCCGCCCCCTAGTTTTGAGACATATTTCATTTGGCTTCTCAGAGGGTTATGAGGCATCATCAGACAAGTAGTCACACACCACGGTGCATAATTAGACATCACATCTTTGTCTTGGTTCTTCCTCCTTCCCTGTTTTGTCCCCCAGTCCAACCCCATCCCCCACCCCTGCATCTCTCACTCTTGCTCACTGGGATTCCATTTCCCAATAAGATACTTGCATATAACCCTTTGTCTTCTGCCCTGCTTTTCTGGGAAGCCAGATAGTTGGTACTATGAAGGGCCGGGGAAATCTTGAGAATGGGATTGTGGAGTGGGGTCTCTAACCAGTCAGATGGTAATAAGGACCCTCCTTTCTGGTGGGAAAAGGGGTGGTGATAATCTCTGACACGCAGTGGCATCACAGACATTCAGATTCTCCCCTGTGAAGTGCGCAGATCGTAAGGATTTAGGGGCTGTTTGGCTTTGGTTACTTTGAGAAACTTGCAGTAAAGAAAACGACAGGCTGGAATTAGCCCACCATCAGTTCAAAACACCCTGTGGAAACTGGACAGAAGCATTTGAAGGGCTCCTCATCTCCTCCAGCAGTAGGGCAGACCGTGATGAAAATCAGACCGAACGTCAGATTTTAAGAGTAGAATGTTGCAAAGAAGATTAAATACAGCCTCAGTGGCTTTCTATATCAAGGTTTTGATGGGAAACCAGTGGGACCTGAGACCTGGAACATGGACATTTGAGTGGATAAGCCTGAGAATCTTGAACCCCCATATTCTCCAGAACTCTCCCTGCTGGCAGCCTCTTTTCTTTTGTCCAATGAGAGCAGCCTGCCCCTGCATGGAGACCCTGCAATGACCTCACCTGACATCAGTGCCTTGCAGGCTGGTCTTCTACCTCCACTACCTCCCATTGCCTTCAGGGCGCTAACCAGTGTCAGATCTCAGGATAGCCCAAGCTTTGAAATACAATTCTTGTTCTGAAAGAAAAGAGACTGGTTAAAATATGATAGCAAGATTTGGAACAATGCTTATGGGAGTTGGCTATTGAAGGTGTTGGACCCAGGAAATAGATAGGGGAGGATTTATTGACATAGTGACACTGGTTTGTACCCAGGGTTTCAGTGTTCAAACAAAGACATTAGGAGAGGGTCCTAATACTCTTCTGGGTTGCTCTTTGAAACTTGGACATGACAATAGCCTATAATGAGTGAGATGGAGTTGCCGTGGCTTTCTTGGTACGGTAGCATAATGTTCAGAGAAGCATTAGAATGGATATATTATGTGATATCAGAAAACCTACCATTTGACTGTGTTCCTCTGGGTGAGGAGAAGAACACTTCTATTAGCAAGGCAATATATGAGAGCGGCACTAGTATATTTGAGAATCTTGGTAGGTAACTGTCCTCTCCAGGTTGAGTATTACTGTAGGAGATACCACCATGGAACTGGGTTCCCTGGTAACTGTGGAGATGAGGTTGACTCTAGAATGGCAGAGGCCGGGTGGCAACACTTAGCCTTTACTATAATGGGAAGCAAGGTCAGAGTAGCACCTGGGGTGCCGTACATGCAAGGATCTGTCCAACGACCAACAGGCATTGTGTGCCTAGGACAGATCAGTGAAGAGATAACTAGAGTGTCATTTGGTTAATACAAGTTTGAAAAAAAATCTAAAGTTTATGAGCAGAAGATGGATGTCAGAGACAACAATGGAAAACTCAGTTTCTTTCTTTTAAATTTTTTTAAAACATTTTTATTGATTTATAATCGTTTTACAATGTTGTATCAAATTCCAGTGTAGAGCACAGTTTTTCAGTTATACATGAACATATATATATATATATATATATATTCATTGTCACATAATTGAAGTATAGTCGATTTACAATGTTGTGTTAGTTTCTGGTGTACAACATGGTAGCACAGGGAACTATATTCAGCTTCTTTTTTGTAAATTGAAGTATATTGCTGTACAATATTATATAAGTTACATCTATACAATATGTTGATTCACAATTTTTAAAGATTATATTCCATTTATAGTTATTATAAAATATCAGCTATGTTTCCTGTGTTGTACAATGTATCCCGTGGCTTACTTTAAATTTTTATTATTTTTTTGAGGGGAGAAAGTAATTAGGTTTATTTATTTATTCTTGGGGGAGGTACTGGGCATTGAACCCAGAATCTCATGCATGCTAAGCATGCTCTCTACTACTTGACCTATACCCGCCCCATCTTGTAGCTTATTTCATACCTAATAGTTTATGCCTTTTAATCCCCTACTCTACCTTGCCCCTCCCCCTTCTGTTTCTCCACTGGTAACTACTAGTTTGTTCTCTATATCTGTGTGTCTGCTTCTTTTTTGTTACATTCACTAGTTTGTTGTATTTTGTAGATTCCACATATAAGTGATGTCATACAATATTTGTCTTTCTCTGCCTGGTCTATTTGACTTAGCATAATGCCCTCCAAGTCCATCCATGTTGTTACAAATAGCAGAATTCCATTCTTTTTTATGGTTGAGTAGTATCCCATTGTGTGGAGCTATATCCACACAAAGAGGTATACATATATTTCACTTTGTCTTTATCCTTTCTTCTGTTGATGGACACTTAGGTTGCATCCATACCTTGGCAATTGTGAATAGTGCTGCTATGAACATTGGGGTGTATATATCTTTTTGAATTAGAGTTTTTGTTTCTTTTGGCCATGTACTCAGAAGTGGAACTGTTGAATCATACGGTAGTTCTATTTTTAGTTTTTTGAGAAACCTCCATACTGTTTTCCACAGTGGCTGCACCAATTTGCATTCCCACCAACAGTGTACGAGGGTTCCCCTTTCTCCACATACTTGTCAGCATTTGTTATTTGTGGTCTTTTTGATGATGGCCATTCTGACAGGTGTGAGGTGATAGCTCATTGTGGTTTTGATTTGCATTTCCCTGATGATTAGCGATGTTGAACATCTTTTCAAGTGCCTGTTGGTCATCTGTATGTCTTCTTTGGAAAAATGTTTAATCAGTTCTTCGTCCATTTTTCAATTGGGTTGTTTGGGTTTTTTTAAAATAATATTGAGTTGTATAAGTTTTTATATATTTTGGATATTAACCCCTTATCTAACATATTATTCACAAATATTTTCTCCCATTCAGTAGATTGTCTTTTCGTTTTGTCAGTGCTGTGCAAAAGCTTTTAAGTTTAATTAGGTCCCATTTGTTTATTTTTGCTTTTATTTCCTTTACTTTAGGTGATGGATTCCCCCTCGCCCCCCCCAAAAAAATTACTGTGATTTATGTCAAAGAGTGTTCTGCCTATGTTTTCCTTTAGGACTGAAAAACTAAGTTTCTTATTCAGCTTCCAGATCTACATCACTTCCCAAACCGAGAGCCCAGACTGAAGGAGAGACTGGTCTCCTTGTGGAAGAACCCTACAGTGGCACAATAGCTACATGTGACAAATATGCTCCCAGTCCTTCCCCAAAGGGCCCTGAGGACACTTGTGAAGGTAATTGTGCTAGGGAAAGGGAAGTACTTACACTTTTTGAGAACTATTGGATACAGGGTATGAACTTACACTAGCATCAGGAAACCTAAAATGCTATCATGGTTTTCTTGTTAGAGTGGGGACTTACTGAAGTCAGATAACAAATGGAATTCTGGCCCAGTGGTCTAATGAGTCTGTGGACCCATCCTGTAGTCATTTACCCTGCTCCCAAGTATATAATTGGCATAGACACTTTTAGCAGCTATAAGAACCCTGACGTTTGTACCCTGACTAGGATTTGCTGGGATTACTGTGTATCCAGTCCCTTGTAGCAGCAGGTGTAGTAGAACAGCCTGTTAAAAGCTTATCCAAGATGCCAGCTCGAGCACAGCATGCTGTTGCGGTGCTGTCCTGCAAGATACAGTAAGTACACGGATCCAGTGGCTGCTGTATGGTCCGCAGTAGCTAGAACGCACAGATCTGGAAACCAAAGCCTGGATGTAGGAGCGGACTTTTTCACCATCACTCCCAGTGACCCATGTGCTGAATTTCTGCTTCCTGTCCCTCATGCCTTAGTCTCCAGCACATTAGAGGTTCTGGTTTGATGGGACGGAATGTTTCCACCAGGGGTCATAGTAAGGATTCCATGGAACTTGAAGCTGCAATGATCATCTGGTCAGTTTGGGTTTCTCATGCCAGCAAAGAAGCAGGAAAAAAAGGAGGGGTTAAAGCTGCTGTCATACAATGGTGGCAGGGAGGAATGTGTCTAAGGCCCAGGGAATTCAGTGGGGATGTGCTCTTGGCGCTTCTGTGTCTAGTAGTAAAGGTGAACGGGCAATTGCAGGAGCCATGGCTCACTAAGGGCAAGGCAGCTAAGGGCTTAGGGTCCTTGGGGATACGTGCCTGAGTCGCCTCTCCAGGCAAGCAACAGAGAGCAGCCAAAGTAATGGAGTGAGGAGGAGAATGATGGTGACTAGCGATTATGGCCCAGGCCCACCAACTCTCTTGCGCTAAGTCTTTGCAGAGATTGCAGCCGGTCACCACCCTGAAGGGGCCTCTGGGTAGAGTGGTCTTGGACTTTGAACGTCTTTAGGAACAAGTGAGAGCATTTTACTTTCTCAAAAATGGAGGCCTCTTATGGTAATGTGAAAACTGGGTACAGTGGAGGATACCAGGCAATCTGAGGGGTCCAAGGAGTAGGCTGTATTAGACAGCTTTTGCGCCCCACTTCAGATTCTCTTGGCCATGCCCATCTCTTATTCCAGCCACTGCTGTGGAGACCAGCTCCGGGAAACTCTGAGCACCTTCATGCTGGTGCAACCTGCCTTGTGGCGCCTGTGATGCCTGCCTCTCCCCTCCCTCCTTGGGCTTCTCTAATGCTGGAGGATGGGTCATCGTGGGAACCCAGCACCCACGCATGGGCACCCTGGTGTGTGGGGAGTTAACACCCCGTGAAATAACTGCTTCCCTTTTTATTCTGATGTAGATGATCTCGAGATGCATTTGATACGATTCTTAGACGACTCTGTAAGTTCGAGAAGCTAGTTGCCTTTCATGGCGGCCAACTTCATCAACACACTCTTGTATCGACTCTCCTTCCTTCCCTGTGTTGCTCCCCTGCCTTTCACTTCTGTTCCCTGAGGGTCATTCTCCCCTCAACAATACTCACACGTAAGCCTTTGTCTCAGTGTCGACTTTCTTGGGAGGGCAGGCTGAGAGTATGCAAGTGCCTGCCCTCACTGTGTTTCCAGACTGGTCGGGGCAGCAAACACAGGGCATTTGTATACCTGGGGTCACGTGTCCCATGCAGGGGCACTGCCCAGTACAGCAGGAGTGTGGGTGTTCACAGGAAACTTCAGCAATCTGAGGGGAGGCTTAGCAGGATATCCCTAAATTGTGATACGTGGAGCACGAGTAGAAGGTTTGCCAGAAGAAAGGGATGTGGGCTGGTGCTTTTGTGGGGAAAGTGTTTTTCAGGGGTCAGAGGAGTTGGGACTGCATCAGAGGTTGCTGGATGTTTCAGCCTTAGAAGCTGGGGGCAGGGGTTTGTGGGGATGTTGGGGGAGTGAGGGCAGCTGGAACAGAGCACTCTTTCTGGAAAAAGTGAAGCCCCGGAGGAGATGTGACAGGCAGGGGAATGGGTCACCATCCACAGCGGAAAGAGCAGCCCTTTTCCCTCCGAGGTTGAACAGAAAGAAGGAAGGGGCGGGGGGAGGGTGCGGTTATTTTGAAGAGGATCAGAAGATGGCAGCCTCAAGTTGGCTGACTTGGGTCTTCTCTGCAAAGCCCTAGCCGAGCCTCCCGAAAGCAGAGTCAGGGTGGGGCCAGGCCTGGAGGACGCTGGAGGCGAAGGCTCAGGACAGCTGCTGTGGGGAATTCCAGAGGGACTGCGTGGACAGAGGGAGAGCCCGGCCCTACCTGCCCACCAGGCGGAACAGGGCTTGGCACAGAGGGAGGCCGTGGGATGTTTGCTGCCTGTCACGGGGGTCGCCGTTTGCGGCCTGAGTTGCTCTGAGTTCACGCTGACCCTCGTCCACTTGAGCCATGTGTTGTTTTCCTTCTTGCTGCTGCTCCCACTCTCAAATCCTCCCTCCTTTCCCCTCACCACACCCCCCACCGAGCCTTTCCCTGAGTTGTTCCTTGTGCAAGCAACAACTGGTCTCCGATCCCCCCCAAGCCACAACCCACATTCTTCAAATCGCAGCTGAAAGCCCCACCTCTAAGAAGCTATCTTTGTGATTAATGCCGACCATTCTCGATCCCCTCAGCAGGAGCCCTGGACCGGCCCTCTTGTCCAACGCACTCCTCTAATTCCTGGTGCTTTCCAGATTTAGCCAGGGCCCGGACACCATGAGTGCCTATCTCTGGGCCCATGTTAGAATGTCAGCTCTGAAGGGCAGGGGCTTCTCCAGTCTTCCTTGGGGCAAAAGAGGTCAAAGTTTTTTTGCAATTGAGCCCCATCCAGGAGGCCAAGATTATTCCAGGGGTTCTTAAGCCAACTCCAGACACCCCTAGGAAGTCCAAGGAGGGCTTTGGGCCATTCATGAGATCCTCAGATTTGGATGCAGACTATTTTGTGTGTATGTGTGTGTGCTCCCATGTGCTTTTCTGGGGAGATGTTTCCTAACTTTTTTTCAGCTCTTCAAAAAGATCTACAACTCCTGAACAGCCCAAGATCATTGCTGCAAACCTTTCTTGGAGGATGTAACCTGCAGTGGGCCTACACCTCACCGCACAACTCATCTGCTGTCAGAAGGTCGAGTCCAGACAGTCAAATATTTGCTGCTCCCAAGTCCCCAGGCCACTGCCAAGGCTGTTGTAGCCACAGTGATTTGTACTCAGCCAGGAGCCAATCTGTGACTCATAATATCCCCCAGTATCCCAATGAATGGATGACAACTGATAGCGACCCAAGCAGGTTTACGAATCTTATAGAAATTTAAAGAATATTAACTTGATGGAGATGGAAGGCCATTTAAAGGCCACCACATTCAATATTTTTAGAAGTGTGCTCTATGGAACACATGTTTTACCAGATGTGACTAGAAGAGCTGTTCTAAGAGAAAAGGATTCTGGGATGAAAAAAGTTTAGGAGATCCTGGCTTAAACAATGTTAAATGGCTCTCTTTCCAGTATGACTTCTCAGAGTCTCCATTAGGTAGAGGAGGCTGTGAATTGCAGGTGGGAGGATGAGTGTTTCCCATCTACACAGTGCTCTGAAATCCCTTTGCAGAATATCTGTAACAGTCTTCTGTCGACCAGGTTCGTGTCGGAAACCATTCCCCGAGATTCGGGAAGTTCGTTCAGGCCCTCCTTAATTGGAGAACTCTGCTGGGCACACGAGCTTCCTTGGAGATGAGTCGGGGGGTTGGGGCAGATGCGGGCCTTCGGGCACCGTGCTCTGTCACTCTTCACCCCCCGCCCCTGGCCCAAGCTGCCAGTATTTATTTAACCATCCCTTGTGTAGGGCTTACTTCTTTCCCGATGCCGTTCTAAGCGTTTTACAATTACTCACTGTGTTCGGCAAGGTTCTCTGGAGAAACTGAGCCAGTAGGCTCTAAATATATAAGGACTATATTAAGGAATTGGCTCATGCAATTCTGGGGGCTGGCAAGCCCAAAATTTGCAGGACAGGCCAGCAGGCTTGAAATGCAGGCGAGGTTGATGCTGCAGGCTTGAAATGCAGGCGAGGTTGATGCTGCAGTCTTGAGGCGGAATTTCAACTGATTTGGGCCGGCGGCTAGCCAGTGACAAAGGCAGGCTAGCCAACTTCATGTGGCACAGTGACCACTCAGAGCAGCCTGTCGACCGACAGTAACAGGTCTCAGGACAGGAGCCCTGTGGCTCTCAGCGCAGGCTTTGGGAGCAAGGCTCAAGACCAGCCACAGCCTCAGGCTGAGGGGGCTGTTATGCACCCCCTCCCCAAGATTTTTCCACTGACAGAAGATGCTCCTATAAAGGCAGCAGAAACTTGGCACCTGTCTGAGCCTGTCCTACAGGGCTTTATTTGCCTGTGTGTTTGTTTGGATGTGTCTCTGGGTTGTGTTTCCCGGGCATGTGTACTCAGGCCTGTGGAGTGGGGACCCCAGACCTGCTGCCTGCTTGGCCTGCAGAGCTTCAATATCCCCCTGCTTCCAGCACTGCTCGGGAACCATCCCCAAGTCCTTGAGCTTGAACCTCAAGCCAAGACTATAGGCTACAAATAGCCCAAATGGGCACACTTCAGGGAAATGCCCCGAGGTGCCTCCCGTGCTGGCCCTTGGGCTATACTGCAGACCCTGTGCTCTGCTGAGGATCTGAGCTCAGCTAAGGCTGGGGCTGAGGGCTGATGAAGGACTGTACCTTGGGCTGGACCTGTCATGGCAACCTCAGAAGACGCCTACCCCGCCCCCTCCTGCCTCCGTGATCACATGTCCGTGATCCCCAGTATGAGGGGGAGGGAAGACGAGAATGATCCTCACGGCGCTCTCCATTTTAAAACTGGTCTTCAATGGCAGATTTTGAAGCCTTCCTTGCCGGGTATAGATGGAGGCTTTCCAGAGGGCTCTATTGAGGATTCTTTTTCTGGAGTTGGGTCTCAGGAGCTGGCTATAGATGGCTAATGGCTAGGCGTGGCTTGTTTGCACACTTGCAGAAAACAAACAAACCCCCAAAGTAGGGCCCCCCATTCTAGGGGCAAGGGGTGGCAGCGTGAAGACACATCAGACTGGGGAGGATGAAGAACTCTGGGAGATGCCACCTCTAAGATGCCTCCCTCGCCTCCTCCTCCCTCCCTCCCTCCCTCCTTCTGTCGTCTGACCCCAGGCACAGGTCAACCGGAACAGCTGCACAGGGACAGCAGGCATGTTCCTTGGGATTGTCTGGGGAGGGGGCTGCACAGTAGACTTCTTCTCCGCCTCCTCTTCTCGTTGACTGCACACTCCTCCATTATTTTGGAAGAAAAAAGGGCCAGGATTCCAGGAAGAAGTACAAATGTGTTTTGACCTTGGAGCCCCAGAGCCATGGTCGCAGCCCGTCCTCCAAGCAAACTACAGTGGGGTGTGCTGCAGAGTTCGGCCACTCTTTCCTTCTGGGTCCGGGGGTGGTGGATCCTTGGGCCTCAACTCTGGTCACAGGGAATGCAGGAGACGCCTTGGAAGGCAGCCCTGATCAACACCAAATTTCGAAGGGAGGGCTGGCCCAGCCAAGGCACTCCAGGGAGGCCTCCTCTGCTGGGCTGTCTCAGGAAGAAGCACCTAGAAGCCTGAGTTCTTGTTTCTGCCTTTGGCCCACTGGGCTTCCATAAGTGGACTCCCTCAGGCCTGCACAGTTCTTTACAGATTACCAGACATGTTCTTGTCCATTCCATTCATCCATTCATCTGTGCATTCTTTTTTTCCTGATTGAAAAATAACATTGTTTTGTTGTTCCTTGAAACAGTGTGGAAGTGAGCTGAACTCTAAGCCCGCCAGTACATCTGTTTGTCCTTAACGTCCGCTACATACTTAGCAAGTGCCGGTGGTGCACTGGGCCTCGGAGGTGGAGTGACGATGAGATCCACCTCATCACTGCCCTCCTGATGCTTCCCATCCTGCAGGAACAAGGAATTCTAAGAGGGGTACATGTTTCAGAGGCTATGAAAGGCTACTGTAGCTCTGAAAGGGGGTGGGGACCACCATGCTTAACTGTGTGGTTAGAACCAAGCAGGGTGAAGCATTTGACCCCACGTGTCCTACCTCATTCATCCAATGAGCTTAGCCAGTGATGAGGTCCTGCACTGACTTCCTCTTCTCAAATCAGGTGACAAAGCTGAGACCCTTGGCAAGGTAGAGAGAAGGCCAAGGCGTAGGCAACTAAGACCGCTTATCAACCGTCCTTAGCATCTGTCCTCTCTGGCAGGGCCAGGCTCAGCCCTCAGGCTCCTGGCACTTGGAAGTCAGACAGGGTTCGAGGGACCTGAAGGGGCACCTGTTGGGCTGGGGCTGGGGAGAGGCGACCTGCCTTGGTGGTGGGTGCTACGGATGTGGCTGTGTTTAGCATGCAGACAGAACCAACCAACTCTGGGCCCCTCCTGTGTGCAGTAAGTCTGCATTTTATAGATAAGGAAGCTGAGACTTAGAATGGGGAGGGATGTGACCTGCCCAACGTCACTTGGCTCGGAAGTGACCCAGCTGGGAGCAGACCCCACTTAACCGGACCCCACCGTCTATTTTACCTGCAGCAAGCCGCACTGCTTCAGGGGGTTTGAAGGGAAGAGGATGTGCTGTTGCCTGTCCTCAGCAGAAGGGAGTCTGGAGGGCATCAGAGTGCCAGAAAGTAGGGGGACAGCAAAGCTGTTGAGGCGGCAGGGCGGTCTTCCAGCCCTGGCTCAGGCCGCTCTGCACAGGGCGCTTGCCTGAGGGGCCCTCCAGGGGCGGGCGCCGGCGCTGCTTGTGCCTGTGGGCATCAGGGCCTGCGTCCTCTTCTGCTGCTTCACATTCGCCAGATTGTCTGAGGTCATCCTGATGACCACCCAGTCCAGTTGGTGGTCCCATCTGGCAGTGGAGACCCAGGTGGCACAGGGTGGAAGTGACATCCTCGAGGCCCCCTGTTGAGGTGTCTGTGCCTGCGCCTTTCTGCAGAGTGGGGGCTTGGCTCACATCAGGTGAGCCACCTTCCCCAGAATTTCACAGAAAAATCTGGAACTCTGTGACAGCCTCCCCGCACCCAACTAAAACACTGGTTCCCTTTGCTGCCGCACGGGTTCCAGTCTCCCGGCAGCTTGCCCTGCTGTCCACGGACCACCACGGGTGGGAAGCCCAGTCCCCAGCCCTCTGACCAGATCCAACAGCCTTCCTCCCCTCTTAGGTCCCTAGACCCCTGGCACTCAGGCCTACCTTTGCTGTGCTAAACTTGAAGGTTTTGGGCCAGGCAGCCAGCCCCTCCTGGAAGATGACCATTGCCATTACCCAGACAATCTCGGCGGCTCCGTCATGAGGGGTCCAGCCCATTCCAGGGCTAAATTTGGCAGGGGAGGAATCCGAGGAATTCTTTAGGCTCTCAGATTCCACCTTTTTATTTTAGGGCTGAGGAAAGAGGGGGTGGAAACTATGAAATGGTATCCTCAGCCCCAACTTCACGGCCAAAGGGAGAGGGAGGGCTGGTGAGCCTGCATTTGGACCTCCTGAGGGAGTGGCGGCCCCCTCACTCACCCTCACCCCCTCCCTTGTCACCATGGCCACCAGGTCCCCACAGCAGTTTCTGGTTCAATCGATCCCCTCCCCCGGATCCCTAGGGCCCTGTGCTGGCCCTTTGGGTCCCTCCGTTGTCCCGGGCAGGGGCTTCTCTGGGGGCCCCAGCTGCCTGACCCGAGGGACCCAGGCCCCTTGCTGGGCTAACCCCTTTCTGCCCTCGTGCCTTCATCCTCAGGCTCATCCTGTGGGCGTCTCACTCCCCCAAGCCTGTCCTCTGCCCTGTGGCTCCTGCTCCCCGCTGGCCTCCACGGACATCAGGTGACAGCCCCGTGGGAGAGACCGGCACCCACCGCAGGCCGTGTCGGTGCGCTGTGTTCTGCCTGGTGGGGGACAGTGGGGGACAGGAGCCAAGCCTTCTCTGTGCTGTGGGGCAGGGTGCTGCCGCCGGAGCCCTGGCTACATCCAGAGCCTCCCTCGTGGGCACCTCCGCCAGATGGGCCGTCTGCGGGCTGGGCACCGAGATTCCTGCTGTCCTTCGCAGAGACGCCCAGCACCAGGGAGGCTGAGAAAGCCACCAGCCTGCACGTGCCAGTGCCCTCCTGCTGGCCGGGGGCCGCTCTACAAGGACTGCGGGAGACAGACAGACAGACATCCAGGCAGGAAGCAAAGGGGACCCGGAAATGAGGCCCTGCCCCGCATCCCTCTGACAGCCTGGGGAGGAAGGGGACGGAACGGGGCTCCCCTGGCCTCCCTGGGCACCTGTTGGAAAGCCCGTCAGCGGGCACCAGGGTCCACACAGGGCCAGGGCAGCTGCTTCTGAGATGCATCCTGTGCTCTTAGGGACTGTGTGCTCGGTAGATGCCACCTTCAGCAGGTGGCCAGAGTCGCCCAGACCTGGCCAGCAGCTCACCTGGGTCACCACTGCCTGGAATTGGCACTGAGGCCCTGGGAGGCAATTTCTTGCTGTTGCCACTGCACAAATGAGGAAACAGTGACCCAAGGTCACCCAGTGCCCAGCAAGGGTGGCACCAGGAGCCAGTATTCCAATTCAGGCTTGACTGACCCCAGCGCCTTAAACGGCTGCCTCCTGGCTGTGCTCTAAGATCCTTGGGAGCTGAGACCCTGTCTGGATGCCTGCACCACCCCCTCCAACAGTGCCTAGCATGGTACCGAGCGCAAAGCAGACATCCAGCTGGTACTTCTTGATGGATCGTCTCGCCAGAGGAGACACCAGCCAGCGAGATCGGGAGCGTTACTCTGCCCAGGCCTGTCCTGACCCGCGCGGCCTGCGGCAGGGAGGCCTGTTTCTGCAAAGGGACTGTCTCTCGCCATCCCAGGCAGCAGGGGCTGGTCTGCAGAGCACCTGGTACCCTCTGTTGTAGCGGAGTGAGGAAGTTGGCTCTGTGCTGGCCTCTAGCTCCCTGAGTGAAGGGAGAAGACAAAGTGGGGTCCCAGCACCAGTCCAAGCACATGTTAGTTCCCAAGGGCTGCACTCCCTCCCTGAGGAAGCCCAGAACCCACTGAGCCACATCGAAAACCTCAACCTCCACACCCACACTGCTGACTACGTTGTGGCGGGAGGGGCCGGGCGGGGCGGGGAGGGAGGGGTAGAGGTGGCCGTCTTTAGTGTCTCCCAAGGAATTACACTTCTAGAAATAAGCATAAGTAACAATCAATTTCTAGATAATACATGCCTTGAAAGACACATTGGTGGCTTGCCTGTTCATTGTACCCAAACTTTAATTAAACCCTTTAAAACGAAAACCTGCCCAGCATTATTCTGCTAATTGACCCGACCCGGTGAAAGAAGGCCCTGTCTGGGACTGCAGTGATTGTGTGTTAATACAATTTATTTCTGCGGTCTCGCCCAGCTCCCTATTATGTATTCAAGAAATGTGTGGGCTCGGAGCCAGTCATCACAAAGCAAAAAGTAATAAAACCTCCCAAGACTCCTTCCCCCGCCACCTCCGCCTTGCCATTTCTGCTCACCCTCTGTCTTGGTTCCCCAGGCCGAGGGTTCAGGCGGGACCGTTCGGGGTTCTTCCCCTGTCCAGCACTGGGGATTTAGAAGTCCCTGTGTCCACTGGAATGAGCGGTTTAAAGGCTCACCCACTTCCCAGGGAACGTGGCCAGTGATGGAGAGGAAGGCTACTGCCCAGTGTGCACAATATGGAATGTGGCTCATTCTCAATGATTGCATTCAGAGAAACCAGCCCTTGTGGCCAGTCCAGCCCCTTAGCCTCATCTCCTCGTTGGGCTGTGGTGCCCTGAGCTGTGGGACCCTTTCCAGAACCTCAGACCTGGCTGCCCTGTCCGTTGGGTGCCCACGTGTCTGGCAGGAAAGGAAGTGCCTGGAGCCTCGGCTCCCTAGCTGTAGACGGGGCTTGTGGTCCGGCCTTTCTCATGCCACATGGGATGTGGGTTAACCCTGAATCTGAGAGACTCTGGTCAGGTGCCATCCCTCTGGGCCTTGGTGTCCCCATCAGTCCAGGGATGGGCCATGGTCTTCAGCCCTGTGATCACTCCAATGCTTAAGATGTTGCAGGCCTCCTGGCTGGGGTGGGGAGGGGCTCTCTCTGGGAGGACAGGGACAGCGCCCACCCTCAGCCTCAGCACAGGCTGCCTCCTGACCCTGTGCTGCCCGTGGGGCAGGCTGGCTTTGATGGAGAGACCACAGCACCACGTGTCCTCATCGGCCCTGCCTCCCATGACTCTGTCTCCTCAGGGGTTTGTAACTGTGTCCCCCGGGGGTATGGCCCTTGGGTCTCCAGGGGACGATAGTAAGCACTCTCTCAGTCAACAAATGCGTGCTGAGCGTGACAAAGCAAATCAGTGCCAGGCCTTGCCTTGGTAGCTGTGGAGACAGAAATATCTAAAGTACCACTTGGCAAGTGCTCTAAGAGTGATGCTTGCAAAGCACTGTGGGGACACAGGCAAGGGAGTGACTAAGCCTTCTGGGTACGAGCTGCCAGACGAGCCAGGCTTCCCAGGAGGGCGCATGGAACTGAGCTTTAAAGGAGAAATAGGGATTTGCCAGGAGGAGAGACAGAGAGGGTGATGAGCGAGGAGACTGAAAGGGCGTGGAAGCCCCCTAGGGGCTCTGGGTGCCTTTGGCCTTGCCTGTATTTCCCATCCCTCCACCCACAAAACAGGGTGACTACAGGGTTGAGATGGAGAAGGCAGGAGGCTATCTCACTCAGGAGGTCTGCAAGGGGGCAGCAGTGACAGCAGCCTGGCGGAGCTGCCAGCTGTCTGGCACACATACACACATGCACACGTGTGCACACACGGAGACACACGTGTACATGAGCATCAGGCTGACATACATGTGCACAGCACACAGGCACTGCTGTGGACTGAATGCATTCCCCAAATTCCTATGTTGAAGCCTTAGACCCCAGTATGATGGCATTAAGTGTGGCTTTTGGGAGGAGAGGAGGTTTAAATGAGGCCATGGTTAGCTTCCCTGATGGGATTAGTGTCTTTACAAGAAAAAGAGAGACCAGCGTACTCTCTCTCCACCACGTGAGGACACAGTGAGAAGGCGTCTATGCATGAGCCACGAAGAGAGATGACGACCAGGAGCCAAAGCTGCCAGCGCCTTGATCTTGGACTTCCAGCCTCTGGAACTGTGAGAAAGAAATGTCTGTTGTTTAAGTCCCCATCTATGGTATTTGTTTGGAGCAGCCCAAGCTGGGTGACACAGGCACACATGCAGACACATACACACAAGAGCACATGCGCACACACACACATACACACACACTGCACACGGCTTACAGATGGGCACGTGCTCGCGTGCATGTGCACACCCAGAAAAGCATTTCCGTGTCCACACACAGACGCACCCGCACCCCGGAGCAGGCTCAAGGCCCGCCCACACACGAGTGCCCACGCGCACAGAGGCAGACACACCGCATGTGCACATCGAGCCCCCTTTCCTCTCGGGTACCCCAGACCTTTCTGCTCTTGGGCATCCAGTCAAAAGGCTCCACTCTGTGAACGGAAGCCAAGTCTGGAACAGACCCTTAGTGTCCCATTCATTAGCTGCGACTCTGAGTGGCCCTTTCAGAGAGGCATGGAAAATCCTGTCCCGGGACTTCGAGATGGGATGGCGTTCCCAACGGGAATGCATCAACATCCATCCTTTCATCGCTGCTTGCTCTTCCCCACCCCCACTGCCACCACCCTGGGGCGCCAGAGAAGGGGCATGGGGTGGGGGCAGAACAGGCAGCGACTGCAGTTCTGGGGTAAGGGGAGGGCAGGCAGCCCACAGGAGAGGCACGTGGCCTTGTGTGTGCGTGTGTGCATGTGTGTGAGAGGATGTGTACACTACCGTGTGTGTGCATGTGTGTCGTGTGCACATGTGTGAGAGCGTGAACCACAGGCAGCAGCCCTTGCTGAGCCCCCTTGGAAATGCTGAGTCACTGAAACCTGCTCCCTGGGCTCAGGCTAACAGGAGCATGATGGGATGGATGTGAGCAGCCCCGGGGGAGTAATGAACGTGTCCTGGGACCTCAGGACCCGTTAGAGGGGCTGGGGGTCAGGGTGGGGGGGCGGGTGTCCCTGCCGCAGGAGGGCAGGTGACTACATGCTCCTCCTTCTCTATTACCCTTTCTTCCAGGAGCTGAGGCTCAGAGTGCTGAGAGGTGGAGGGGGCTCTCTGGCCCTGAGCCCTTTTTCCCAAGGGGCAGGGCCTTCTCAAGGGAAGTTTCCAAGTCCCCTTGGTCAGTTCCCAGACCTGCTCCTCAGAGCCCAGTGGGAGCCACGACTTGACCTGCGACGCCACTTGCCCAGGTTCAACACTAGCTCCATCCCTGTGTGGCTCTGGGCTAGTCCATTCCCTTCTCTGGGCCTGAGTCAACCCGTCTCAGGGACTTACTAAAAAGAAACAAGTAGAACAGCTGCTCCCTTGGTTAAAGGGGGAGAATGGAATTTGGGGACCAGTAGGCATCTCTGTAGTATCTACCAGCTCATCCCACAACGTGCCACCGACACCGATGTACCAAGGGCCAGCTCTGCAGAGGCTCCATGCCTGGGCAAGGACCGTGTTTGGGGTCATGTTTGGCAATGAACGTGACCAGGGGCTGACGTTCTAGACAGGGAGCTGGAATAGATACAGCTGGATGCAATGGGTGGTTTCTAAGGGCCCTCCTGGCTCTAAGACCCCTGAATTGGCTCCTCACTGGCCTGGCCAGGAATGGGAGTCCCACTGTAATTCTGAGGGCCCTGGATGGAGGATGAGAAGATGTGATCAGCAGAATAATGGCCCCTCAAAGATGTCAGCACCCTTACTCCCAGAACATGGGAATACGTTACTCTCCACAGCAAAAGGGACCTTGCAGATGGAATTAAATCAAGGATTTTCAGATGAGGAGATTTCCTGGATTATCTGGGTGGACCCTGAATATAATCATAAGGGTCCTATAAGAGGTTCAGAGTAAGCAGTAGGACATGTGACAAGGAAAGCAAGAGGTTGGAGTGACATGAGGAAGAGTCATGAGTCAAGCAATGTGGTGGCGTCTAGAAACCGGAAGAGGCAAGAAACAGACTCTCTCCTAGAGGCTCCAAAAGGAACACAGCCTGCTGAGGCCCTGATTTTAGCCCTGTGACACCCATTTCAGACTTCTGGCCTCTGGAACAGTAAGAGCATAAATGTGAACGTGTGTGTGTGTGTTTTACTGAAGTATAACTGATTTACAGGGTTGCGTTAGTTTCTGGTGTACAGCATAACGATTCAGTTATACATATATATTCCTTTTCATAGGCTATTACAAGGTATTGAATGTAATTCCCTGTGCTGTACAGTAGGACCTTGTTGTTTATGTATTTTATATATAGTGGTGTGTATCTGCTAATCCTGAACTCCCAATTTAGCCCTTCCCACTCCTTTCCCCCTGGTAACCATGAGTTTGTTTTCTATGTCTGTGAGTCTGTTTCTATTTTGTAAATAAGTTCATTTGTGCCATTTTTTTCCAACTTCACATATAAGCAACATCATATGATATTTGTCTTTCTCTGTCTGACTTACTTCACTTAATAGGATAATCTCTAGGTCCATCCATGTTGCTGCAAATGGCATTCTTTCATTCTTTTTTATGGCTGAGCAATATTCCATTGTGTGTGTGTGTGTGTGTGTGTGTGTGTGTGTGTGTGTGTGTGTGTGTGTGTATAGATAGATAGATAGATACATCACAACTTTATCCAGTCATCTGTCGATGGACATTTAGGTTGCCTCCATGTCTTGGCTATTGTAAACAGTGCTGCTACAAACATTGGGGTGTGTGTATCAAATGTGTGTTGTTTTAAGCCACCAAGTTGGTGGTCATTTGTTGCCACAGCCACAGGAAACTCACACAGAAAAGAATTGGCTCTTCAAGCCTTACTACGTGCCAGGCACTGTGCACGGAGATTCCTACCCATTGTCTCCTTTGACTCGTAGAACAGTCCCTGTTGGGTATAGGGGACACTTACCCTAATACCTATGTGAGGGATGGGGCTCACGGGGGATGACCACGTTCACCCAGCAAAGATAGGGTAGCATGAGGACTGGCCCTGGTTCCACTTGGCTCTGGGCCCTCTGCTCTCTGAGCTGCAGGGGGAGGGGACCATCAGGACTGGAGGGTGGATTCACAGAGGTCATTCCAGCACCGGGTAAGGAAGGCGCTACCCTAGATCTGGCTGGACTTGACTTCCATCACTGACTCCCTCAGAAGCCTGGGGCTGGCCAGGCATCAGGGTCCTCCGGTAGCCCCCTGCCCCCACAGTGGTGCCCTCCCTCACACTCACGTCTGGGCGTTGACCTCAACCTTCGGCCAGAATGTCGCCAGTGGCAATGGGCTCAGGGAACTGGGAGGCAGCCAGTGCAATGGCTGGGCAGCCTTGTTCTGCCTCGACCAAGGGGGTCTTGAGCACCTGTGCTCTGAGGTCTGACAGACTGAACCACGAGCTTCAGAGAGGGACAGGGCCTTTGCCAAAGTTCACCCGATTGGGTCAATGTCAGATTGCCGCAGAGCCTGAGGCGCCTGGCTGCCAGTAGCTCACTCTGTTGGCTGAGATCGTCGGCCCTGATTTATGGGCGAAAGAGCCCTGATTCAACAGCAGGCGCGAGCAACATCCAACGAGCCCGCTAGCGTAGCGGTCAGAGAGCAAAGTGAATTTCTTCACTGGCCCTTGCAAGACCTGCTTGAATAACACAAGAAGGTATTAGCATCGATCTGGGAGGCCTCACTTCCCAGCTGCTTGGATTAGCCCTGATGATTGTCCAACCTGTGACAAGGGCAGTGGCTGAGAGGCAGTCTGGCTCACTGAGATCCTGACCGTGTCATCTTTACCTTCGTGTGATACCCTTAAGGGGAAAACCGTCAGAGCAGAGGAGGCTGCAGCAGGCTGCCATCTCGCCAGACTCCCAGACTCGAGTCTTGGGGGGAGTAGGGGGAGCAGGCCAGGGAGCGGGGTGGGGGACAGAGACTCCTGTATCTGTGTCCTGCACTTTTCTCTTGCCACCGGGACGCTCCTTTTGGTCAACGCCAGAGATAGACTTGTAGCACCACTTGGGGCAGTAAAACAAGAAGATGGGAGCGGTCCCCCTTTCCAGGCTTTGGGCCCCTAGGGACCCCCATCTCTGCTGCAGCCTGTAACTGGCTTTGTAAAAAGTGGCTCTGCACCTGGGGGCCCTGCCTCCTTTCCAGGTTCCTAGCTCCATCCTCAGGAGCCCCTGAGCAACTCCAGGTCAGCAGGTAGCCTCCTCCCTCAGCAGTGATGCCCTCTCTAGTGGCCATGTCTGGGAGTTGACCTCAAGCTTCAGCCAGAATGTCTCCTCCAGGGTCAGCGAGTTCAGGGAACTGGGAGAACCCGAAGGTCAGAGTAGAGGTCCTGCTCCCAGGCAGAACTCACAATCCAGTGGTGGAGAAAAAACTGGGCACTGAGGTCCCTCCAGGGCACGTGTCCCCAAGAATAATCAGTTAGGGTCTCAAGGCCTTCAAGCATCACCCAAAACTCTGTGAGACGGATCTTGTTACCCCATCTCACGAATGATGAAAGTTGGACTGAAACTGGTTAAGCAGCTTACCCACTGGTGTCAGTCGGAAAGAAGCTGACCAGAGATGGGAACCCACAGAGAGCATATCAAGACCGGTGCTGAGCCACGTGCTGGGCAGACCACGAGCCTCCGGGGCGCCCATTGTCCCTGAACCACAGGTTGGGATTTCTCACTGACTTGCATCCTCATTTGGGAACTGCTGTATCTTCATTTCTGATTGATCTTTGATATATTTTCTCTCTTCCAAAGTGGCTCATGGTCTGCAAACACATACTTAAATGCACCTGGGGCTATTTAGTCAGTGCAATCTTTTTTTATTATTCTAGTACGGTAGTTCTCACAGTGTGGCTTTGCAAACCAGTAGTCATAGTATCACCTAGAGTGCCTCAGAAATGCAAATTCTCGGGCCCTGCCCAAGCCCCAAGCCAACTGAAGCAGAGATTCTGGGGTTGGGCCCAGCCAGGGCTGGCTACATGATTGGTGAGGCTCAGTGCGAAATGCAGATGCCAGATCTCTTCTTCAAAGATTTGTAAGAATTTCAGGAAGGCGATAGCAGAGCATTAAACCAATCACAGGTGGCCCGCCCATCAAGCTGCCTTCGGCCCGTTGTGCTTTCCCAGACCCTTCAAGTCTTTCTGGTGCCTGCTCATGAGTGAGGATTGCTGCTGTAAAACTTTTTTTCATTTTGAAAGTAATACCTGTAAGGTAAAGAAAATTGAAGAAATACAGAAAGATGCAAAGAAGAAAATTTAAAAGTAAGAACCAGAAGTGATCTTATTCCCGAGAGACAATCAACTGTTAACTTTTCATCATATTTCCTTCCTGTCTTTTTCCTAAGCACAGGTTTTGGAGTTTTACAGACACCTGTGACCCTGCCGAACATTCAAGGGCATGCCCTTTCCTCTTCATTAGCATGCTCTCGGGAGTGCTTCCCGTGCACTCAGGCCTCTGCGGGAGGTATCATGTATGACGGCCACGTGCCTGTGTCAGCCGTCTTCTATCCTCGAATCCTCCCCTCCCACCTTTTGGCTCTACCGTGGTGGCATGCCTTCCCCTCGGCTGCACGAGACATCCCCTACTGTCTGCCCCCGAGCTATTTTACTATAGCAGTCTGCGTAACCATTCCCAGCATGTGTGCAAACCTGGAAAAGTGAGTCAACACTCATTGGGGCACTCTTTGATGAACAGATAAATATTCTTCTCTTCCATGTCTTGGGCAGACAAGTCGAGACATATTCTCTTGGGTCTTCGGAATGTCCCCAGTTGGTCTGAGCCCCGGCTGTCCACTGCAGTGACCAACTCAATACCATGCCTTGTTCTACTCTGTCTAGTCCCTTCCTCCTCCTCCCTGGGGTCACTTCTCAGAAGAGACCTGTAGCAGACTCTCCTTTTGGGGGGAGTGCAAGCTAAGATAATACTCTTCCAATCAAGTGGCGGGAGCTTAGCTGTCTCACCCCCTTTCATTTGTAGGCGCTCGTTTGCTTCCTGGTTTTTCTCGGATCTCTCTGGGTGTGAAACTTTCCTGTCTTCAAGTGAACTTCCCAGGACAGAACCCAAGGGCCAAAACGTTGAGCATTTTTCAGGCTCTCAATCCTGCACTGTGGAAAGGAGAATAACTCAGCCTTTGGCCGGTCGGGCCAGCTGCACTTAGCCAAACTCTTCTGGCCTGAAGGTGTGGGAAGTATGGCCTGGACGTAGTTCTCACACCATGGCCTGAGCAGAAGTGGCAGGATCAAGTCAGAGGCAGGGGTTGGGAACACAGGTGTGTTAGTTGCCTGTGGCTGCCATAACAAAGTGCCACAGGCTCTGGCATAAACAGCGGAAGTGTATTGCCGCGCACCTCTTGAAGCTGGAAGTCTGAGATCAAGATGTTGGCAGGGTTGATGCCTTCTGCAGGCTGTGAGGGAGCATCTGTTCCTTGCTTTCCTCCTAGCTTCTCGTGATTTGCTAGCAATCTTGGGCATTCCTTGGCTTGCAGAAACATCACCCCAATGTCTGCCTTCATGTTCACATGACATTGTTCTGTGTGTGTGTGTGTGTGTGTGTGTGTGGTGTCCCCAAATTTCCCCTTTATGTGAGAATACTATCATATTGTACTATAGTCCTACCCTACTCCAATATGACCTCAACTTAACCAAGTATGTCTGCATGGTTCCTGTCTGGAAGTGGATGTGGAGTGGAGCTCGTCCCAAACCACATACAGTGCCCTGAGCTTAGGTCCCACGGTCACCAGGCCAGCACAGGTCCTCTCTAATACATGACCGCCAGCAAGATCAGAGGGACCACAGGTTAGCGCCCGGCCAGCTCATCCCTCATTGTTCAGAGAGGAAGCTGAGGCCCAGGCAGAGAGGACATAGGGCTTGCCCAGGATCACAGAACAAGGAAGTGGCAATCAGGCCTGGGACCCTGTACTCTGGACTCCCATGCTCACTCCATAGCCGGCTATCTCCTTTTGACTCTAGCTGAGGCTCAGAGCTGTGAGCTCCAGCAGAGGCTGAGACAGGAGAGTGACTGGCTCAAGGCCACCCAGCAAGTGAGCCATGGGGCCAGGACTGGACTCAAGGTCTCTCGACTCCTAGCTCAGTGCTCCTTCTGGTGTCCTCCTGTTTCCCACGTCACACTCAATGAATACCTCGTTAATAGGGGTGTCCCACCCAAATGTTCCAACTCAGATACGTTTGAGATATGCTACCTTCTTCAAAGGTAAACTGCAGCACGTCTCAGGATCTTTCCTGTGCTCTGTGCATTGAGGTTCTCAAAGACGGGGATATAAAACATGCAGGGTTTTCCAACTGCTGGGACCTCAGAACTCCTTTAACTGTAACTCTTGTTGACTTTTCCCTACACCCGGGGGATGGGTTCTGAAGGCCATGGGAGCCTTGGGGTCTCTCTGTAAGGCAGCAAACAGAACAGAGTGGGTCTGACGGGTGCGGCGGTTTTTAGGCCCAGATCTACATTCTGTGGATTCAGGAACTGACACCATCTCTGGCCTCCGTAAGAATTATTCAAACCTCACCTTGACAGCACCCCTTGATGAACCTCTAGTTTCTTCTGTGCTGAGGATTCACAGACATACTGACCCCTCTACAGAAACGTGTCGTCTTCTTGCTGTTCTCATCCACGCCTACCCTAGCACCTAGCAGTCCCCTGCATCCCTTGCCTGAAGCTGAGGGAAGTTCAGCCCCCACCTCACATCAATTCCCATCCTCACGGCGGAGCTCAGTGTTTCCGGAGGGAGCCCGAGACTTTCCAGCAGCAAGGAAGGGGGATCTGGGCTGGAGCTGTGGATGCCCTGTCCCGTGGGGAGGTGGCTGTGGTGGCCTCCGTGTCAGCTCCTCCAGGAAGAGATGCCACACCTACAACCCGCTCCACCCGGCCAGAGTTGGCCTGAGTGCTGGGATGGCCAATCTTTGGTGCTGGATCCTTTGTAAAGAGGGGCTGGTGGTCTGGAAAGGGAAAGGGTCTCTCCAGCACTTCACTGAAAGGGCTCTACTCTGTGATTGAAGTTCAAGGATTTCAGAGTAAATAAAGCAAATGCATGAAGATGAATTGTCCCTTCTGACATAACTTGCTTCCCAAGCTGAGGGAGAATGTTCGGCAAAGGACTTTTGCTGGAGCCCAAACTTGGCAGACCCAGATGGACGTGGGCAATGACCCCCAGCGTCCCAGGGCAGAGACACGCAGCAAGGTAAGAATCCCAGTGAGGGCTGGCCTTAGCACACAAGAGTGCTCATGTCCCAGCGCTGGGTTTACAGGAGGTTGAACGAAGCACTATGGTGCATTACATTTTGGAGCCAAAAGATGCGGACTGGGGTCCGTGTGCCCAGGGGATCTCACTGTAATCCCCCAGGAGCCTGCGAGCTCGGTGTTTCCTCCTTTTTACAGACAGCAGACGGGGGTCAAGAGGACTGAAGGCTTTTGTCTCCTGCCACGCCACTGACTCGCGGCAGAGCCTCCCCACGCTTCCAGAGACCTTGCTTGTCAGAGGGCGGCGGAGGCTGTGTTGGGCACCCTGGCTGGCAGCAGAGGCGAGGAGCCAGCCAGGCGCTGCGCGCATCACTGGTCAGCCAAGCTCAGCTCCCTGCTCGGCGCCCTAGGAGAAGGCTGGGAGCCAAGGGGGCGGGAAGGCCCAGTTATCAGCCTTCAGGTTGCCTGTCATCGAAGGAAGTGTGTTCTCTGCCCTCTCTTCAGGGGAATTCAGGACCCGTGAAGCCGGTGGGTTAGTGCAGGGACTTCCTGCTCCCACTGGGTCAGGGCTGGTGGATGACTGATCTCAGGGGGTCGGGGAGAGAATGGAAGGTGTGTTCTGAATTTGGCAGAATATCCTGTTTTATTCATGAAGCACCAACCCAAAATAGAGAGTGAGAGAACGTACATGTGGCAGTCCCGGCCAGTTTGAAAAGTAAGAAACAAAAATACCTCAGCCACAACATTTTCTATCTCCGCTTCGGGTGGGAGAGTTATGTAATTGTCACTTAGTCATACTATTCAGTATACAAATTGCCAGGCTGATAACGGGGTGGAGGAGGCTGGGGGAGGATTGGCTGGGGTGAGAGCCCCATCTCCCAGCACCTCAGGATTTGGGTCTCTGGAAGCAGCCATGGCCCCTCTGGGGCTGAGGAGCTGGAAGCTGGAAGATAAGAGGAACCAGCGCCCCATATCGTCGTCCAGCCTCGTGCACCTCTGACAATGGCTGGAAACAGGAAGCCCTGCCTAGATCCCCGAGATGACTGCTTTGGCCACAAGGTGGGGAAGATTGATGGTCAGGGAAGCCGGTTTTCCTGAAGCCGATTGGAGGAGCCAGCTCAGGGCTGCCCTGGGAGGGGGCTGGGCTTCAGGCTTGGGAAGCCCCAAGCTCCCAAGGGATCTCTTAGGAGCAAACCCGTGATGGTCAGAGCTGCCCTCTCCGAGGAGCTTCCCCAATGTCACCACCACCAACAGTCTCACCCTGGCTTCTCGGCCAGAATCTTGTTTGTGGTGAAGGATTAGTCAGGGGTGACCACACTTGAAACCTCAGCGCCTCAAGAAAAATGGCATTAATTATGCTGTACCGCCCTGAACCTGATTTAGTGGTTGATCTAAAGAGAGAGACAGCACGAGAAAGAGAGCTCTTCTACTGAGAAAAAATACAAAACTTCGGGGCAGGGGCCAGGATAAAAGCTCCCCAGAGCATTTCTGGCTATTAAGAGAGCAGTGATGAAGCCAGCCCTGAGCACACAGAGGGCAGCCTCGTGCCCAGGGGAGCAGCCTGGATGCCAGTCCCTGTTCTGCCACTTGTTAGCTCTGTGACTTCAGGCTAGTCACTAGCTCTCTCTGAGACTCAGTGGCTTTAATTCTAAAATGGGAACAATAAACATTCTCACCCCATAGTGCCTTTTCAAGGGTCAAATTAGCAGATGGTGGTGGAAATGCTATGAAAAGCATTGTGAGTGGAGAGGAGAGTGTGGCTCAGGGCGATGTGAGAAATGCGGGATCCGCAGGCACACTCTTCCTGACTGCCGCCCCCTTTTCCTACCCTTCCTCTGCCTAGTGAACTCTGCTGTTTCACATCTTGGGTTCAAAGTTGGGTTCTCAGGGGAGACGTCTCTGACCCCCAGGCTGGGCCGGGCCCGTGTTTGGCATCCCACACTCCTCCTGCAGACCACGTGCCTCGGTTGCGTGAAGATGTTCTGTTCCCCCACCCCCACCCCTAGACGTTAAGCCACATGGCCTGGGCTCTTCCTTTTGTGCTGCTGAGCGCCCTGCATCGAGTCTGGGGTCTGACCAGCGTTGGTGCTCAGTGAATGCTGAATAAATGAATTAAAGAATGAAGGAAAGGCTCGGCTCTCCTCAGTGAGTCTCACCTTCCCTGAGTTGTACTTTCTTTGTGAGAATGATGACGGTGCTGTTGATGGTTCTAGTGGTGACAACGGCAGCTCGTTTAGAGCCGTCTGTGTGGATGATCTCAGGGAGCCCTCACAATAATCTTATTATTACCCCCCAATTGACAAATTGGGAAACAGATGCTCAGCGAGTTCAAGTAAATCTGGTCCAGGTCACACAGCCTACAAGGGGTAGCTCTCATAATTGAACCTAGATCAGTCTTACAGTAGAAGTCATGGCCCCACACTACCATCACGTTGCCAGTGGTGGCACAATAATGCGCTCGGAACACTTGCTAGAGTCTTATAGACAGTGGTAGAAGAAATTGGAGGGCAGATCAAAGGTGGTGGTGAGAGAGGCGGTGATGCTGGTGGTAGTGTTGGGGGAGGCAGGGGAGGTAGATGTGATGGTGGAGGTGATAGTGGAGATGGTAATGGAAGTGGAGGTGGAGGTTGAGGTGGTGGAGGTGACAATGGAGGTGATGGTGGAGGTGATGGAAGAGGAGGTGGTAAAGGAGGCTCCTGCTCAGTCTCTGAGTCATCTTTGTGCCCCAGGTCTCTTGGCGAGGCTGCCGAGGTTACTCAGGGCGAGAGGGCAGGAGGAAGGGGAAGCTTACTGGGAAGAAAGGAGAGTGGGAGAGAGATTGGATTTTGTGACACGCTGTGTAGATTTTGGGTCGGAGGTGGTAGCATTTGGCACTGGTGATCACCCTGGGCTGGAGGGCACGTGCCAGCCTGAGAGTTCAGGCTGACCCATGGTTTTCCTCCAAGCTGTTAATCCTCAAAGTCCTGTTTCTCCTCAAAGTCCACCCTGGACAGACAGACCAAGCCAGGGCAGCGAAGGGCTACAGCCTGGCCCCCGCCGTGAGCCCAGCCGATGGGAGCGTCACCACGGAAATTCCCATGCTGTGTTAGCGGTGATCCTTCAAGAAGCAGAGGCCAAGATGGAATTCGTATGGGAGGAAACGCTGGTGAGAGAGAAAGCGGGGAGGGGGCTGGAGGAGTCTGAAGCGCCGTCAGACCACAGCGCAAGCCTGAGCCCGAGTGGAGGAGACTGGGAAGGAGGGTTGTGTGGAAACGCTGAGGCTGCCATGCAGTCTGAGGGAGGCTGGGCAGGGCCATCAGGGAGGCCTCAAGCAAAAGTCGCCGCCAGAGGGGCCTGTGTCTCCCAGGAACGAGCCCAACTCAGCACCGCTGCCAGCTCCGTCCTGGGCCGGGAGCAGTGCCATGACAGCACGCGCCCCTGAAAGGGGAAGGGGCGGCTTACTGCTGCCCCTGCGGCCTCCGGGACACGGCGGGTGGAGGTCTCCCTAGTGCTGGGGGTGGGGGCTGAGACCCCAGGCCCTGCCTGGCCGCCTCTCGCGGGGCAGAAGCGCGGGCTTTCGGCTCAGCCCCGGGGGCCGCGGCAGGGTGGGGACGGATGCTGCTCTGTGCTGTTGGGTTGGAGCAGAGCAGCTATTTACTACAAGCTTTGTGTCTGTTTATGCTTTCCCTTTCCTGCTCCGTGGCCAGAGAGAGCAGGCTTTTGTTGGGGCTTTTTTTTTTTTTTTTTAATGTGCTCCAGTTGCTGTTTTGGGGTGGCTGGCTTCTTCAGCTCCAACTCTGGGACATATGAGGGGAAAAAACCCCCAACCATCACCACTACCAGCAGCAAGACCCGGGGCACTCCCCGCCGTTTTCTCAGGTCCTCCGGCCCCTAGCTGGTCTACTTCTTCCCTTTACCTCTCAGTGTCTTCTAGGATCTATTTTATATATGACGTCCAGGGGTTGCTGCCGTATTTAGTGAGAATAAAAGGGAGACATATCCATCTTGTCCCAGCTAGAATTTCTCTCTTTTGACCCTCATAACAATCTTGGAAGGCAGGTATTAATGTTATCTCCATTTTACAGATGAGGTCACTGAGACCCAAGGAGGTCGCCCAAGTACCAAGTGCTGGAGCCAGGTCAGAACGCAGGGCTCCTAACTCCTGGGGCAGGGTGTGTTCTACAACACGAGGCACATCTCCACTTGCTCCGTGTCTTCTTGACACCCAGTAAAACTCCGGCCTCACATAGCAAGAGGGCTTCAGCTTGTCAGCAGGTAACTCGAGGACTTGGTATCAGAGAACGGGCCCAGGGTGGGCAGCAGGTGTAGAGTTTCAAATCAGAAGAGGTTTGTCCCAGACATGGTGGCTTCTGGTGCCAATTTGGAGTCAGCCATGGCCTTGCTTTCCAGCCCCTCTCAGGGTAGGCAGTGGGAACCTGTCCCGTGTCCACCTTCATGGACAGATTTCTTCGTGGACGGATTTCTCAGCACAAACCAAAGGACTGGGGGCAGGATGGGGGAGGAGGCCATGGAAGCATCAGCTTGGGAACACGTGGGGGTCCTGCAGGTGTTTCTGGGGACCAGGTGTGTGGCAGCTTCCTGGGCCCTTCTCTTGCTCCTCCGACACTGGTGGGCATGGTGGCAAATAGGCAGGGCTCACCCGTAACACTCGCTGCCTCTTTAGGTACTTGGAAGCGCTTGCCTGTGTCTTATCTCATTGGAAACTCAACTTCCGTTACTTTTATTGACCCCAGTTTCCGCGTGAGGACGCTGAGGCCCAGGAGGGTAAAGAGATTTGCTGAAAGTTCTGCAGCTTTTGAAGGCTTGTGCACCTGGCTCCCCTTTGAATAAGAGGACCCTTGGGTGGGGAGGACTCTACCTGCTTCAGGCGGGTCACCAGCATGGAGCCCAGCGCCTGGCCCGGAAGTGAAGGAGGGTTTTCTGTTTCCCTCCTGCTCTGGCTCAGTTGCGGATGGGGCCCAGGTCGGGGCGGGCACCTGCCAGATGATCCCAACTCTCACTCAAGTTCAAAAAGCCAGGCCTGGATGTGGGTAGAGGGCAGAAATGAAGGGTGAAAAAGCCAGGCCATCTGGCCTTGGGGCCTATTGACACATGGCTCCCATCGCAGAGGGACCAGGTGAAGGATGGCCCGAGGCTTGGTATTAGCCAAAAGGGGGCTGGTGGCCTAGCAGTGGGGTCTGTGGGCAATGCAGGGCTCTTTTGCTGCCTTCCCTGCAGTGCTGAGGAGATGTTTCTGTGACGGGGCCATCTGCAGCCCCTCCTTCACGCCCCATCTGGGGTCCTTCAAGTCGGACCAAGCTGGTGACTTCATGCTGATTACCAGGCTTTAGTTACTGGGCCCCAGACAGTGGCTAAGCAGACGTATCTCATGTTACATCTTTTTGGACCAAGCAGAGCTTATCTGTGTGCTGCTGAATAGAAATATCACTGTCGGATAAGACTCATATTAAACTGCTGCTTGATCTGGACGGGGAGTGGCTCAGGAGCCCACGGGAAGGGGATTCATCTGGCTCCTCCATAGTGAGGTGTAGCATCTAATAACTGCAGCAATTTGTTGTGCGTGGACACACACACACACACACACACACACGAAGTGACTGCTGTGGTTTTTCTCCCTGATCAGCACCCACACCAAAGCCCCCCGGAGCCCGTCACCCCGTCACCCTGAGCAGCCACTGAGGCTTATCCTGAGCAGGGCAGGCTCCGGCAGGCTTCCTCCCACCAGTCAAAGCCTGTGGCCCTGGCCTGAAGCCCCAGGGCGGATAAAGCCCTTGTTCTTTCTTTGAGCTCCAGCTACTGGGGCTGGGGCTCTAGAAACAGGGCCCCAGAAGTGCCGGGCGCCGGGGGCTAGCCAGGCTGGCAGGGCAGCACGGGAGATGGAGACAATCCCCAGGTCACCCTGACCTCCGGGCTTGCTACCCGGCAGGTTGGGATAAACCAGCCAGGACTACAGGCTTGTGGGTTCAGGGGGCCCATTGCTCTGGGAGCCCGTGGAGTGGGAAGCCTAGGGGTGGAGGAGCTGGCCCTGTGAGGCCAACAGGGCCCTAGGGACTCAGGTCGGCCTCACCTCCATGTTCACTGTTTCTCTTTCCAATAAAGCCTCACGGTGTCCTGGGAGGGGCCTCCCCAAAGACACTATATATGAGCCAAATCCAGAACTGTTACCTACGGAACCCTGAGACATTTTTAGGTTTGGTGCCAAAGGTCTGCTTAGAAAGAACGTCTTCTACTTATGAATCAAGTCAACTTCATGTTTGTTAATTCTCCTCAGAGATAATGAGTGTGTGTATCTCACCAGGCCTGTAGAGGCTGGAGATTTGCAATTCTTTTTTTTTTTAATTGAAGTATACTTGGTTTACAGTATTGTGTTAATTTCTGGCGTATAGCATAGTGATTCAGTTATACATGTATGTAGTTTTTTCATGTTCTTTTTCATTTTAGGCTATTACAAGGTGTTGAATATAGTTCCCTGTGCTATATAGTAGAACCTTGTTGTTTATCTTTAAAAATATATATTTACATTTAAAAAATTATTGTTTATCTATTTTTAATGTATTTACTTTTTTGAATTATTGAAGTATAGTCAGTTTACAGTGTGCCAATTTCTGGTGCACAGCATCATGCTTCAATCATACATGTACACACACAGATTCCTTTTCATATTCCTTGTCATTATAGGTTACTACAAGATAGTGAATATAGTTCCCTGTGCTGTACAGTAGGACCTTGCTGTTTGTCTATTTTATATATATATAGTTAATATCTGCAAATCCCAAGCTCCCAATTTATCGTTTCCCACCATTCCTCTGGTAATCACAAGTTTGTTTTCTATGTCTGTGAATCTGTTTCTGTTTTATAAATAATTCCATTTCTATCATTCTTTTTAGATTCCACATATAAGTGATATCATATGATAGTTGTTTTTCTCTGTCTGATGCTTTACTTAATATACTAATCTCTAGGTCCATCCATGTTGCTGTAAATGGCATAGTTTTATTTTTTATGGCTGAGTAGTATTCCATTGTATAAATATACCACAACTTCTCTATCCAGTCATCTGTCAATGGACATTTAGGTTGCTTCCATGTCTTGGCTATTGTACATAGTGCTGCTGTGAACATTGGGGTGCATGTGACATTTGTAATTCTTGACTGGACTTTTCATATGCAACCCCCCGGCCTGGCACTTCCTGTTCATGCTCAGCGAAGTCCTCATTCTCTGAGCGCACACCATGTGACAGAGCCTGCATGTCAATATAGGCCCTTCTTGAATCTTGACAACCCACCTACCAGGGTATATTAATTTCCAGTGACAAATTACCACAAACGTGATGACTTAAAACAACAGAAATTTATTTTTTCAGAGTCTGAGTTCAGAAGTCCAAAGTCAGTATCACTGGGGCTAAATCAAGGTGTCAGCAGGGTCACTCTCCCTCTGGAAGCTCTGGGGGAGAAATTCGTTCCTCACCCCTTCCAGCTTCTGGTGGCTCCAGGCGTTTCCTGGCTCACCCCCGCCTCTGCCTCAATGGATGTCTCATCTTATCTTCTGTGTGTGTCAAATTTCCATCTTATAAGGACCCTTGGGGTTACATTTATGGCATGTCTGAATAATCCAGGATCATTTTCCCATCTCAAGATCCTAAAATTAATTGCTTTTTTTTTTTTTTTTGCCGTACAAAGGAATGTTCACAGATTCTGGGGATTAGAGTCTGATATCTTGATATGTTTCCCCACCTGCCACACAGGGGCTGGTGTCGCCAGTTCTCCAGGGAGATGAGGTGGGGAATGGCCTCCAGGCAGAGGCATGATGGAGCTGTGAGTACTTACAAATTGCTTGAGTGGAGGGGGCTGGTTCAGGACGAAGGTGCAGGAGAGAGGGAGTCCACGACAGATTCCTCCATGCCTTCCACCGAAGAGCCCAGCCCAGGGCCGGCCCCAGAATCAGCGTTCAGACAGGCATGGGGGGAGGCATAGAATAGAGGATGGATGGAAGGTGGGTGGATAGATGGACAAATGAAGGGACAACGGGACCACAACCACGCCTTGAGCCCCTCATCCCACCTGCATTTCCCCATAATCAGGATCGCTGCATGCCTCCCTGGAGTGGGTTTTCTCCCCTGGTCAAGGTCACTCTTCCCCTCCAACCAATGTTTCTCATTTGCTCTGCTTGTTGATTCTGATTCAAAGCTGAAATGCCTTTGGAAGCACAATCAGCGGTCTCTTTGGTGATGCTCATCAGCCCAGCAAGGATGGAGATTGGATGCCAGCTGTGTGGCCGCAACACCAGGACCTGCTTCACGTGCCCTCCTCTCCCTTCCCCAACAAGGCCACTGAGCTCTTTCCTGCAGGGAAGTCTGGAGTCCCGGCAGGGAGGCCTCTCCGAGTCTCTCTTGAATTTCCCTCTAGCATGGCCGCTCTCCTGGCTGGAGCTGAATTCAGGCTTGTCTTCCCCCAAAGAGTATGTCCCAGGCTCCACAGAGCTCCCCCCACCTCTATTGAAATCCAAGCTCAATGACAACACTGTCATTGGGAGAAAGTCTCTCTCTTTCTCGGATGCTCCATTCTATTTAGACTCCTCCCCAGCTTGGTCCAATGAGCAGTGGTAATTTGTCACTCTTGCTGGCAGAATCCACTCCTGAAGTGATTTCTGTGTTTCAAGAGCCTCAAGCTCCCGACAGCCACGTCCTTCAGCTACATGTAGGTGACCACTGCTGGTCAGTTACACCCCTTGCGTCTGAGCCTGAGCCCTGGGTGACTTTGGAAGGCAGAGCAGGTGTCTGGAGCAGCCCCTCTATGAGTCTGAACCTAATTTTGAAGCTGAATCTACAAAGAAGAGCAATCTTAGGGGGTGGATTTAGTAGAAAGAACATGGGCTCTTGAGTCAGACAGGCGCTCGGCTCTCAGCTGCCTCTGCGCTAGCTGTGTGACTTTAGGCAAGCCGTGTAACCCTTCTGAGCCCCCATACTCCTCACTGGAAAATGGGGGTGCAATGGTCTTTACCTTCGAAGGTTATAGTGAGACCTGAGTGAGTCAATGACCATCAGGGGATGCAGGGCCTTCCTCTGTCCTGCTCTGTGGGAGGTGATGTGGGTGTGGCTAGAACTTGGACTCCAGCTCCTCAGAATGAGCTGGGAGGGTGAGCTCCCCAGGGCTGGGCCCACCAGGGAGAGCTTGAGAGCTGGCTGTGGAGGACATGTGCTAACATGCATGTGAGTATGCTTGCGGAGGGGGGCTTGGAAAGAGGGACATATGTGTTCACGCTGGGTCTGGGAGCAGATGGGCTGCTTGGAGGGCTGAGAGGGAGAAGGGTCCTGAGGACACCTCCCTTCCCTACAGGGTGGGCTGGGGAGGTTGGGTCCAGGGCTCGCTCACTCCCTCCTCAGAACTCAGAAGCCATCTGAGGCCACATAAGCCTTGCATTAGTCAGGATTATCCAAAGGAACAGACCCCAGAAGAGATTATCACAAGTCTGAGTTTGTAGGACAGGCCAACAGGCTGGGCACTCAGGTCAGAGTTGATGTTTCAGTTTTGTGGCTAAAGGCTGGAAACTCAGGCAGGGTTTCTACACTGCATCCTGAAGGCTGAATTCCTTTCTCTTCATGAAACTTCAGTCTTCTGACCATCAACTGATTGGGTGAGGCCCACCCACATTATGGCAGATAATCTGCTCTACTCAAAATCTGTTGATTTAAATGTGAATCAGTCTACAAAATGTCTTCACATCAACATCCGGTTGGGGGTCTGACCAAGTGTTTGGGCACTGTGGCCTAGCCACGTCACCACATATAATGAAACCATCACACACATCCTGACTTTGGCCACTGGACAACTTGTCCCCAGCTGCCCTCAGCCTTGGTCGGGGCCAGCTCGATGATCAGACAAGCCACTTCCCAGAGCCTGGGTGCTGCTTTTCAGAGAGGAGATTGTGACAGCATCTTTGGTGGCCTTCAAGTCACATCATCACAAGGTCAACAGAAGCTGCAGGCTGAATTCCTGTTCACACTTTAAACTTCATCTTCCTGAGCATGTTTCCCCTAAATGATGGGAGACAGGAGATAGGGCACAGGATGAGTGGGCAAGGGAGTTGGGTTCTTGGACCCTCCATATTTCCCCCTCTGGCAAACCCCTCTGTCCTTCAACCTGTAGGCACTTTCCAACATCTCTCAGTTTTCTGCCCTTGGTAATACATGTTGGACTCATCCACTCCCTTCGGTATAGCTTTTTTAAAAAGCTTTTTTTTTGTTATTTTATTATTTTTTATGAAGGTACTGAGGATAGAACCCAGGACCTCGCTCACGCTAAGCACACGCTCTACCACTGAGCTGCACCCTCACCACTTTAGCTGTTAGCCTTTCAGCCACATGATGTGGCCTCGCTCAGCTTCAAAATCCAGACCTCGGATGTGAAGGGCTCCTTGCAGGTCAAGAGGCCCATTGACATCCAGAACATCAGGGTTTTCAAAACTTTTTCTGCGGGCCACTGTCCCCTATCCAGCCCAGACGCACGAGCGCACACACACACGCACACACACACATACGAAGCCTTGCCAAATGCCATTAAGAATGTTTTGAGGCCTTCAGAGTGTTTGGGCTTAGGTTCCGTGACAGGTGCAGCTGGGTTCCAGCTGAAGGCTCCAGTCCACTGGGTGAGGTCTGAAGTGGTCCCTGGGGGACTTTGGTCTTAATCTACCAGGATGTGGCTATGTTAGATACAAAGAAGGTGCTCTAAGTGTTTTTCCAGTGACTTTTGACAACTGAGAACAAGTGAATCCAGTGAAAAGATCTGAGCCAACACGAGAAGGCTGTAGTAGAAATCACCAAGAAAAGCCCAAATGGTAGCATGGTAGGCTGAAAAATGTCCCCCCGAAGATATCCGAGTTGTAATGCCTTAAAACTGTGAGTGTTACCTTATATGGCAAAAAAAAAAAAAAAGCCTTTGCAGATAAGATTAAGAATCATGAGATGAGAGATTAATCTGAATTACCTGGGTGGGCCCTAAAGGCAGTCACAAATATCCTTAGAAGAGAGAGGCAGAGAGAGATGTGTCACAGACACACAGAGGGGACTGCGGAGTGAAGATGGAGGTAGAGATCGGGGTGATGTGGTCATGATCCAGCAGCCACCAGAGGCTCGAAGAGGCAAGACCCCGAATCTACCCTGGAGCCTCTGGAGGGACTGTGACCTTGCCGATACCTCGATTTCAGCCCAGTGACACTGAGCTTGGACCTTTAGCTTCCAGAGCCATACAAGAATAAATTTCTATTGTTTTCAGCTCCCCGGTTGATGGTACTTTGTTATGGCAGCCCTGTGAAACTAACACAGGCGGGCTGCTGCCAGTGCCCTTCTCTGGGAAAATGAGGGAAGATTATGAACTGACCATGCTGGAATGTTCTGGAGCAATCACCTAGATCAGGCTGCTTGATGATGAGGAAACTGAGACCCGGAGAGGGAAAGGGTCTCGGTGAAGGTCCACAGTTAGGTGCAGGCCGGCTGAGACCAACCCCAGTCTCCAGCTTCCCTGGCTGGGGGGGTGTGGCCCGCCCGCTTGCTCTTCTCCTGGGAACCTCCCTCTGCCTGTGGCTTCCCCACCATTGGTCTCTTTATAGTTGTGGTCCTCCTGAGTCTCAGGTCCCCAGGCTCTCCTGGCCTCTCGTTTCGGCCTCTAGCTCCCCGTGGGCCGGGCTTGGCCTCGGCTCAGACTCCCGCCCAGCACTCCCCAGCCCCAGACGATGTGTTTTCTAATTGGCTGTTGCTTCCTCACAGGCAGTCTCTCAGTTGCCACAAGAACACACAAACAACATCAACAGTCACGAGAAATGTACAAAAGACGGTTCCTGCCCGCACCTTCGAGGTGGGTGTGCTCCTAAGCCGGCCTGTGCTGAGGCCACGCCCCCATTTTGCAGGTTGTCGTCTTTCTAGGACTGCCCAGCCCAAAAGCCGAGAGCCGACTGGCAGGCAGGCAGGCAGGCAGGCTGCCTGACGCTCTCTGTCCCCTCACCACGTGGCAGCCTACCTAGCTCACATGCCATGGGGTGGGCATTCAGCAGACAGTGGCCCCTGGGCATCCCAGGCTGGATCCCGAGAGCCCGCTGCCTCACCTGCACCACCGGGCTCCAGGCCGCCTGGTCCTGAGCAGGGCCCCCATGGCAGCCACTGTGCCAGCACTGTGGCAGCCAGCTTTTCTATAATTATCCCCAGGAAGAGATGGAAAGGGTACTGCTGCTCACTTAAAAATAAATGCCATTTCCTAAGAAAGATCACAACTGTCCTGTTAAGGATGAGCATCCTGTCTCTCTGGATGTTAATGAGTAAATCCTTAGGAAATAAAACCCAGACTCTGAATTGTGAAGGTGACCTTCACCTTGTCCTCATCACCAAACTAACTCTTGCCAACCAAATTTGAAATCTTCAGACGAGGCTCCTAAAGTTTCCAAACACATATTGTTGCCTCACACTCCATCTCCTTAAGGAGGCCTCTGTTGGGGACAGAGCAGCTGTTGGGAGGGACCCACTCACTGCTCCAGAGAGGTGATGTTGGTCTCCTGAGGTGTTGCTGATTAAACACCATGCTTAACTTGGCCTTGAAAATGACTCACAAGATGGCAGAACCTTTCACCTTTTGGGAGTTCTGCTGCCATCAAGGGCCTCCTTGTGGAGAATGCTGAGCTGCTTCTGGAAGCTTCCACAGCAGTTCTGGTCCCTGAGGTCTCAGGGCTCAGTTCCAGGCCAGCCAATCTGCAGAGCTGAGGACATCACTCACAGCCCCCATGCCTGCCTCGGATGCCGTGGGCCCATGTCCCCTTCCCATCTGGGGCCTGTCCTCCCAGAACACTACTTTTTTGTCACCAGGCCTCTTACAGCCTGGGACCCAGAGTGAGCTGAGCCATCTAGGGACAGACAGAGGGCAGCAGGACATTTGCCTGCAGCTCCTGCAGCGAGTACCAAACGGAGTGCCTTTGAACAACAGAAATGTATTCTCTCACAGTTCTGGAGGCCAGCCATCTGAAATCAAGGTGACTGCGTTCCTTCCGGAGGCCCTCGGGAGCAAATGCTTCCTGCCTCTTCCAGCTTCCGGTGGCCCCTGCGTTTCTCGGCTTGTGGCCGCAGCACTTCAGTCTGCCTTCGTCGTCGCATGGCTGTCTTTCCTCCTGTGTCTGCTTTGTAAGGATACAGGTGATTATATTGAGGGCCTGCCCAGATCATCCAGGATAATCTCTTCATCTCAAAATCCTTAACTAAATCACTTCCTCTACATAAGGCAATATTAACAAGTTCTAGTGATTAGTACACGGATATATCTTGGGGGCAACCATTCACACCACTGCGGACATCTAGTGTCCTGCAGTAGCCCCAGATCCTGGCCACCGTGCTGGGAAGGCCCTGATTCCAGTTTCCTTGTTCACAGCTTCTAGAATAGGCCTGCCCACCACCTCCCCATCTGCTTTACAAACTGAGGCTATAGGGTGACATTGCCATAGGCAGGTTGGCATCTCCTGGGCTGCCAGGTGGAAAGAGTAGAGGAGATGTGGGGTAGGTCCCCTGCAGTCCACGGGAAGATGCCTGTCTGAGGAAGGCGTGCATTAGCGACTGTCCATCTTTAAATGACAACCGACCCAGGGCTGGAAAACAACATGGATTTATTAATGGACATGTAAACCCTGAAAGCAAGAGAGAATGTCCCATGAGACTGAAAAGTCATACAGTAGCAGAAAGACAATGCATCCTGCATGCTGCTCCCAAAGCGTCAAACCCCAGAACCGGAGGCCATGATAACAGTCCACACGGCGCATGAAGTTATCCAACTCTTCAGATATAGATGGCACTGAACTTGGCCCACAGTGGGTTGCTTCCTATTGGACTCTCTCAACATGCAGACACGGAAAGAAGACTGTGGTTTTGTCTTTCCCTCTCTTTCCAAGCCAGCTACTTTGAACCTTCACTCAGACTGCTCATCCTGGATCAGTAGAAAACCCTTCTGTCAGGCTTTCTGATCCCTCCCCACTGCCAGCACACTAAGGAAAATGTAGCCTATTTCTTTGCTGTGAAAAGTGGTCCTTCCCATCCTCTTCCACCTTGTGGATCACCTAGAAAGTGATCATAGCTGTCCAGCAGATGAGGCTACTCAAACCCGGAGGAGTGGCCTGACCCATCCATCAAACTGCTGGCAAGGCTGTGCAGGTAGACCAGTTGGCCACCAGCTCTGCCTGCAGCCACTCAGGACACCACTGGCAAGGCACTTAGTGAAGAATGAAGTCCCAAATCCTCACAGGGGACCTGCAAGTCTTGCCTGCCTCAGCTAATCAGATTCATCAACACCCCAGTCTTTCACACTGGCCAGACTGGCAGTTTGAAGTCTTTTCAACAACATGCACGCCCCAGCCCTGCGCCTTGCTGCCTCTTGTCCTCTCACAGGTTGCCTTCTGCTTTGCCAAGTCAAATCTTTGCCCACGTTTTCTGAGAGCTGCCTCGTCCAGGAAGCCTTTCCTGATTGCTTTAGAACCTGTATGAATTCATTTTGCCCCTCCCACGGTTATTTAGTTATTGTGCATGTGTTCCTGTTGATTCTCCAGCAAGCCTGAAGGGCAGATACCACGTCTCCTCGTCCTCACTGCATCCCCCTCGAGCCAGCTTAGGGCCTAGAATGCGGCAGGTATTCAATAAGTGATGGCAAAATGGACTTGACTGAGGGATAGAGTGACCTTTCTCAAATCTAATCATGCCCAAAGTAGACACAGCTGTAGCTCTCTTGGAATGAGAATGAGGCTTGGGGGTCAGGCTCTGCCTGGCTTCCAGCCCCTGCTTCCCTCCTCTCCCCACTTCTGGGGCAGCTTGCCCCCAACCTTCAGGCTCAGCCCTGGAAATCTGAGAGTTCCCATGGGGCCTGGAGCCATCCTTAGAGCTCAACCCAGTTCATTCCATCTCAGCCCAGGCATGGGAGCCCTGCCTGCTGCTGACTGAACTCCACATCCTGGTGTGTGTCCTGCTTATGGAGCTGCTGGTCTCAGTATACCTGCCGGCTGCAATGGGCTCAGCCTTTGCTCCTACCCTGCTGGGCCTCCCTGGGGCTGCTTCTGGCTTGCTTCAGGGCTGTTATGGACTGAATTCTGCCTCATAAAATTCTTATGTTGAAGCCCTAACTCTCAATGTGATGGTATTTGAAGATGAGGCCTTTGGGACACCATGCGGTCATGAGGGTGGGGCCCTCATGATAGGATTAGTGTTCTTATAAGAAGACACACCAGGAAGCTTACTCTTGCTCTCTCTCTGCCCTGTGAGGACATGGGGAGAAGTTGGCTGTCTGCACTAGGAGGAGGGCTCTCACCAGAACCCGACTGTGCTTGCACCTTGATCTCAGACTTCCAGCCTCCAGAACTGCGGGAATAAAGTTCTGTTATTTCAACCACCTGGTCTCAGGTGTTTGATCACAGTAGCCCAAGGAGACTACGACCGGACCTTACCCGTTCTACGGCCCCAGCCTCTCCTGGCCTATGGCGGGTTGAAATGTACCTCTCTCCCCAAGAGATGTCCATGTCCTAATCTCTGCAATCTGTGAGTGCTACCTAATATGGCAAAAGGGACTCTGCAGATGTGATTAAGTTAAGGATCCTGACGTGAGAACATTTTCCTAAATTAACTGAGTGGACTCAATAGTCACAAGGGTCCTTATGAATGAAAGAGGGAGGTAGGAAAGGATGGAAGATTTGAAGACACTATGGTGCTGGCTTTGAAGGTGAAGGAAGGGGCCATGAGCCAAGGAATGTGGGAAGCTTCTAGAAGCTGAAAAAGACAAAGAAACAGATTGTCCCTTCAGAGCCTCCAAGAGGACTCAGCCCTGCTGACACCTTGATTTTAGACCTCTGACCTCCAGAGCTGGAAGGGGACAACTTTGCATTATTTTAAGCCACTAAGGTTGGGGTCCTTTATTATACCAGCCACAGGAAACTGATTCGCAGCCCCAGGGCTGTCCTGCTGTCTGGCACTGGCCTGACTTGCCCCTTCCTCCTGAGACTGTCACGACCTGTTGCCCGCCCAGCACCTGCCTCAGCTTTGCCCCCAGCTCTCCACAGCTGGTGTAGGGAAGTCTTCCAGCCCCACCTGCCTCCACCCTGCGACTCTGACCTTCCTCTGCCCCTAAGGCCGGGAGGGGGACTGCAGCCACCAACCCCTACACCCAACTCTGCTGACAAGCCAAGATCCTAGGAGGAGAAAAGCAGCGTCCCAAGGAGGGGCGCAGGGCCTAGGGGAAGAAGAGAGCAGCACATCCGTAGGGGGATCTCTAGAAACTAGATGAGGACTGATGCTGGTCAGTGCCAGTGGTCCCCGAGGGAGGGCGAGCCGAGGTCCCCCAGCTCTCCCCGCCTCAGAGGCTGCGGGGAGCTAGCGCTCAGCCAGCCCGTGGCCATCAGCGCTCACCAAGGGGCTGGAGGCCAGGGTGGCTTGGCTGGCTTCCTGGCCTGGCTGGGGCAACACAGGGTACCGGGGCATTGCCCGTTGAGGACCAGCCAATCGGGGGAGAGGTGCCCAGGGCAGCCTGTCAGTTGGAGTCCTTGGCACAGAGCAGCTCCTGGTCGTGCCTTCCTTATGGGGATGCTCCCCCAGGCCGCCTGGGGCCGGGGCCAGAGAGGAGGGGCTCCGATTCCCTCAGGGGTAGCATTGAGTGAGCTTCTTGGGACCAACCCTCCCATGGAGGACAACGACAGACTCTGGACAAAGCCCAGCCAGAGCCATACAGCTGAGGGCCCTGGAGCGCTCCCCACAGCTGGCAGACTGGGAGGGAGTCCACACTGGGAAGGAAGGAACAGCTCTGGGTGAGTCTCCTGTTCGCATGACTTTCAGACTGGCGCTGCCCCACTCTGCACTTGCCGGGCTGTGTACCTCTGAGGGAAAGCCCACCGCCCTCCTGGTCTGAACAACAGGAGCACCGAAGCCAGGGTTCTCACAGCTGCTGCAGAGTAACGGGGACTCCCACACGGAGAGCAGCGGCCGTGGCGGGGGGGGGGGGGGGTCCCAGCCCCTGTGGGTAAACACCACCCAAATCTCTGGCTGAGCCCGGAACCACGTGTGCATGGGGACCTCGGTGTGGGGTATCCAGAAGGTGTTCTTTCCAGGACACCCGAGCTTCTCCTGATGTCCAGTGAGCACCTGCCACATGTCAGGCTGTGTGCTGGGCGCCAGAGCGCCTCATTCTGCACTTCCTGGAAGCAGAGTGATCCCAGCCACGGGGAGGGAAGGAACGGAGGAGGGCCCGCATGAGATGCGGAACTGAGCTAGTGGTTGCTGTTTGTGTCTGACCACTAGAACCTGCATGTCTCGGAGGAGAAAGGGGAAGAATGTATCTTCAGCGCCCCCACCCTGGCATTGGCCAAGGGCTCACCCCACAGAGCCTTTCATCCTCCCTCATTTCTGGGCTGCACATGAGTGGATGCTAAGCAAGGACCCACAGCATCCCAGGCCTCTGGGCCAGCAGGGAACCGTGGGTGGGAGGTGCGAGCCTCAGTGTGGGCTGGAGGTGAGACCTCTTACTTGCTGTGGGACTGTTATGGGCTGAATGTATCACTCCACTCCCTACCCCCAGATTCACATGTTGAATCTTGCCCCTCAGTGGGACGGCATTGGAGATGGGTCCTTTGGGAGGTGATGAGCTCATGAGGGTGGAGCCCCCATGAATGGGATTAGTGCCCCAATAAAAGAGATCTAAGAGCTTGCTCCTGTCTGCTCTCCACCATGCGAGGACACAGCAAGAAGACAGTCGTCTACAAGCCTGGAAGCGGGCTCTCACCAGAACCCAACCCTGCTGGCACCCTGTTCTCAGTCTTCCAGCCTCTCAAACTGTGGGAAATAAAGGTCTGCTGTTTAGGCCACCTGGTCTATGGTATTTTGTGACAGCAGCCCAAGCTGACTGACAGTGACCTTGGACAAGCAACTTCATCTCTTTGGCCTTGTTCTTTCATCTCTGAGAAGCAGGTGAGCAGTGCTTGTCCGGCCTACTTCCTGGGCCTCATGCAGGTTTACAGTGATGGCGGCCAGCACTCATTGAGTGTTTCCTTGGCATCAGGCCCAGGACTAAGCACTAAAGATGGTGTGGTTGGGTTCTCCCAAGGACCTGTAAAGAGGTACTATCGACCTGAGACTCTGGGCCAGCGACATGGCCCAGGCTGGCAGCTCAGAAGAAGCAGACCTTGTCTGCCTGGGGTTGCTCAGAGTCTAGCGGGGAGACAGACCCAGGCCCTGCCACCCACAGCCCATCTGAGTGTGTCTTATGTTAGCCTTGGTTCTGATGTTTTTGGAGCCGGGAGGATGATGCTAATTGACCTGTGGGGGCTTCAAAGGAGGGCCGGGTGGAGCTGGGCCGTGAAGGAAAAACAGCATGTTCAGACACATGTGTCACTGCCAGCAGAGGGATCAGCTTCAGCAAAGGCCCGGAGGCATGTTGGAGCCGAAGTGCTTGCAGAACCTTGGGTGGCTGAGGGCCGCGGCCTGCAGGCTGGGGCTGGGAGCCATGGGAGAGGACACTGGAGAAACAAGTTGAGCTTTGCTGGCTGCTATTCAGAGCTTGACTTGATCTTGAGGGCAGTGGGGGAGCCATGCAAGGGACAGAAGCCGGGGCTGGCCTGGGTCAGATGCAAAGGGTTCAGAGGCCCGCTGCAGCTCTCGGAGGGGGGAGCTCATCGGAAGGAGTAAGCAGGGAACCAGGAAGCGGGCAGGGAGCCATGGCCACCGTCTGGGCAAGCCGTGGTGAAGACTTGGCCAGGAGCCACGACGTGGGGACAGAGCCAAGGGGCCAGTGGAAGGGCTTCAGGTTGGCACATGTGGTTGTGTTCCAAGTCGTGGCTGCCCCAAAGCGCTTGTGTCCCGAGCTCAGGAGCTGGGGAGCTGGAGATTGCTCTCATGAAAGATCCCCCTCAAGAGAGCGTGGGGGCCCAGGGCTCCAATCCCACTTCTCCTGTTAAGCCTGGGTTAGCACTTGACTTAGACGCCTTGCTTCACCGGGATTTCTAGCTTTTCCACGTCACGTGATTCGATGGCGGCCCTACTTACAACACTTTGGTTTGGTGGCAAGCACCTTCTGAAAACAAACTCTAGAAAATTGTGGCTAAATTCCATATGCTCACCTGCATTAAAATCTGCATAAAAGAGGATCTCAACTTTTTTTTTAACTAAGAAATTTTGGATTTTCAAAAGGATAATTGGGCCACGATTCATACCTAAAGTGGCCTGTTTCCTTTGAGAGTTTAAAAAGTCTAGGTCCGAAACTCTGCATCTGCTTTGGACTCAGTTTGGCCCGAACAAAGCAATGAGCCCCGCCTGGACACATGCACTGCATTTTCCCCAGAGACTTGCCGCCAGCAGTCAGAGGGGGTGTCAGGCACACCTCCACTGTCCGTTGGCCAATCTGCACCAGGCCAGGGACTTTTTGCAACCCTCAAGATCATTGTTCTGCAGAATGTGAACTAGAACTGGCCTCAGAGACGATCTAGGCCAGGTGCCCTAACTGTATGATGGGCACATGGAGGCCCAGAGCGGATACAGACTTGGCCACAGCGCCTGCTCTGCAACCTTGTCGGCCCCTGCCTCATTCCCCGGGGGCCATGTTTGCCTGGTAGGGAGGCACTGATGGATTCCCCCAGAAGACTTTCTAGAATAATCAGGATCCAAGGCACATAGCCCACAGCTGCCTCAGCTCAAGCCCTGCCTGGCTGCAACGGCTGAATGAAAAGGCCCCATGCAAGGCTGGGACCAGGGCGAGGCCAGTGAGGTGGGAAGGGTGCAAAATGTCTTGAGGCACCCACTTTTGAGTGCAACTCTGAAAGGAGGCCTCCTTAGATGTCTCACTGACATCACCCTAGTCCTCATCCCAGACAAATTTCAGTTGCTTCCATATTGCTCCTGAGGGGTCCTCCATTAGACCTGGGGCCTCTGGCTCCCACAGATGCCTCTGGGTGCCTGGGCTGTCCTCTCAAGGGCAGAGCATTGAAAATTGACAAAGCACATCGACATCCATGATGCAGTGGGGTCCTACAGCCTTCCTTTAATGGAGGCAAGACAGGGAATCCTAGCAACTTGTCCTGGATTGCTCAGCTGGGGCTCAGAGAGGGTGAGCAGCTTGTCCAAGGCCACATAGTACAGCCTACAGGTGGCAGAGCTGCAAAGTGAGCCTAGCCCCCCACTCTGTCCTCTGTCCTCCTCTGTCCCTCTCCTCCCTGGATCTGCTGTGTTCCTACATCGCCCACAGCCACCAAGTGAAGCCTCCTGAGCGTGGGCCTTCAGGTAGACTCGGGCCACCGTTCCTCCCGTCCCGTAGGACCCACACCAGTGCCAGATATTTTTAGGCAAACAAAAAAGGTTATCAGACTGAAATAATTGCCCTCATTTTGAATCTCCGAGTCTTTTCAGATAACATAATCTTGTGTGGCCCCAAAGAGGCTCCTGCCTGCTCTGCCGGCTGGGATGGAGCAAGCCCAGGTAATTGCTTCTTCTGTGTAAAGACCAATTTGTCCAGGGAAATGAGCATGGTGGAGGTAATCAATTAAAACGCTGAAAGCAGTGCAGAATATACAGGAAATGGAAAAGAAATTGGAGCCCTCTGCCCCGCCTCACTTTCCCAAAGCCGGAGTCGTGCTGACGAGGTGACGATTTCTTTCCTCTTTGGGTCTGACTCCAATTTATCTTAAAAAGGCTGAACTGACAGGATTCCTGAGGGCACGGAGCCCCGACTCCCCAGCCAGCCTGGGCTCCTTGGCTGGATTTGGCCGAGCCACGGAGGCAAGGGCCACTCTGGACCAGGAGCCTCGAGGAATGTGGGGCTTCTCCCGGGCCCAGCCCTCGGTTCGGGACAGGCTCACCCTGGGGCATAGGCCACGGACCTGCTCGGGGTCTCTTCACAGCTGGGCCCTCCGGTCAGGAGTGGGTGCTTGTGGGGACACAGGGACCAGAACCGACGAGAAGCCACCCCCAACGAAACCTGTGGGGTCTGAGCTAGCTCCCAGGCTCTGTCTAGCCTTTGGACCCCCATATGCCAGCCCTGTGCTCTCTCCAGCTGCATCCCTGGCTCCTGAGGTAGGATGGCAGGGGCCACTTGAGTGGTCCAGCTGACCAGCATGCTTATGCCCCTTGGCGTTGGTTCGACTCACTGGTTTGCAGCTTCCTATTTCTGGCCTGGTGCCTGCAGCTGTGACACAGGCCAGACTGCCTGGTCCCCAGGGTCCCCTCTTGCTGGAGCCCACTGTCTGTGGGGAGGCAGGCATGTTCACGGCCTGGCAGGAAGCAAAGCTGAATAGGCTCAATGCACCTCTGGGTGCCTGTCTTCAGGGCGGTCTGGGGAGTGGAGAGGCTGAGGTGATGGAGAATGCAAGAAGCAGCTACACTCTTTCATTTCTAGCCCCAGTGCCCCAGCTGGGAGCCCTCTTTCATCCTTGTCAGGTAGATCCTTGCACGTCTATCAGAAGAGGACCAGCTAGCACCCGGCCAGGCAGGAATGCAATATGGGGCTTAGGGAGAAGGGTTGTCAAGATTCAAGAAGGTCCTATATTGACATGCAGGCTCTTTCATGTGGTGTGTGCTTAGAGAGTGAGGACTTCACTGAGCATGGACAGGAAGTGCCAGGCCAGGGGGTTACATATGAAAAGTCCAGTCAAGAATTGCAAATGTCACATCCATCCAAATGTTCACAGCAGTACTGTTACAATAGCCAAGACATGGAAACAACCTAAATGTCCATTGACAGATGACTGGATAAAGAAGTTGTGGTACATTTATACAATGGAATACTACTCAGCCATGAAAAATAAAAGTATGCCATTTGCAGCAACATGGTTGGACCTGGAGATTACTATACTAAGTAAAGCATCAGACAGAGAAAAACCACACCAGCCTGGGGGAATTGCTGGTGATCTTCTTGGGGCCAGAAAGTGACATGGAGAAGGCTTGCCCATATTCTTGACAAGGAATGATATACAGAGATTAACAAGGTTGGCCAGGGGCAGATGGCCCCATGACTCTGTTAGGTGTGATGGGGCCCTTGAAGCCACCTGAGAGTTGGGGCTTTTCATCTGGGAGGCTTACTTCTTAGCTTCTTGAGGGTGTGGGGCTGGTCTGATCCCTAGCTTCGGTCTTGGAGACTGTTCTATCATGCCAGCTCACCCAGATTTGTGGGTTCAGCGCCAATGATGCCCAGGAGACTGAGATGGTAGAGGATTCCATTCTTATTTGACTATGGCCTTGATCTGGCTCTGGTGTGGCTCACCCTTGCAGGGGTGTGAAGCAGGTAAACCATGTGGCAGACACCTACAGCCCCCACATGCTTTGGAGGCACTCTGCCTGCTGACAGGAGTGGGTCTGGAAAAAGGATAGCACACGAGTCTCTCCTTCTGCTCCAACATTCACAGACTGGAAGTGGCCAAGTCCAGGCTCAGTGGGATGAACATCATGATTGATTGATGATGCCTGCCGGGCCAGCAGGAAGAAGGTGATGGTATGTGTTTAGGGTTCTTGCCATCCTTGGTCAAGCAGGCTCCCAGGGATGTGTAGAGCCTGTCAAGGCTTTCTAAGGCCAAGTCACTTTGGCCCCTGGTGCCACTTCCTAAGTTATATTCATTCTGTGGTGGAGGCAAGGGGGAGACAGGTGTTTACCAGCAATCTTTTTGTTTCCAAAAATGCCAGATGGATCTGTGTTTTCATTGCCATGGTAGCAGTGGCTCTGGGCCCCAAAGGTGCAGTGGCACCAGACAAGAGGGCTGGCATTTTTCTGCAGGGAAGCACACCGAGGTATCACAACATGACGCCCCTCCCGTATGCCCTTGTGGCCTCTGTCTTCCGTAGCAACTGAGGGCAAAGTTATTTCTTAGAACTGAAAGAGAATCAATACCCTTTAAGAGAAATCATTGTTTCTCCTCATCGAAAACCTCTCTGTGGCTGCCACTGCTGGTCCCCAGCCTGGCGATTCTGCTGTGATCGGTCAGCTTTGCGGCCTAGAAGGCCCCGAAGGCCCTGAACGTCTCTCATTCACCAAATTGGCCTGAATGTGCTGCATTCAACCTAGAGGGGATGCTGGCCTGGAAGGCGGTCCCTGTGGGGTCAGGAGCAGTTGTGAGGATCACAGTTCCCCCCTTTCCAGGCATACTCTTGGCCTCAGGCGTCTCTTGAGGATTGTAGGTTAAACACAGTGGATTGAATGCCCAGGTTTATCTCAGCTCCCACCCTAAACCCCACTTGGATGATGATGGTAAAGAAATCAAGAAAAGTCTCTACCTACAAAAAAGGGGGCAAAAAAAGGGGAAAGGTAGCAACTACAAGCAAGAGATGCACCTGGAAAATGAATGGAAGGAGCGAAGCAAACTGGAAGACAGCAACCGGGCAGATACAAGAAGTGGGGGCATCAGGGTCTTAAAAGTGGGGTGGAACAGGGCTGCGGACAAGAGCCCGGGTTCAGAACAAGAGTAGTTAGCCGGTGGCAGGTGGAGCAGGGAGGGTGTAGCTCAGTGGTAGAGCCTGTGCTTAGCATGCATGAGGTCTGGGGTTCAATCCCCAGCACCTCCATTAAAATTTTTTAAATAAATAAATAAACCTAATTACCTCCCCCCTATTAAAAATTTTTAAAAGAGTAATTAGCCCGCTAATCTCCTCTGTGAACCAGGGTACAACCACCTTGATGGAAGACAGGAGGTTGACTTGCTGGAGAAAAGCCAGTTGAGCACAAGGTTGGAGTAGCTTACTGAAAACTGAGATGACTTGGAGGCTTCATGACTGATGGTGAGGAGACCTGCAGCCTTCCCCTCTCCTCTGCCTGGACTCCAGAATGCCAACAGCCAGGTTTGTACCCTTCCAGGCAAAAGATGGGCGGACAGCTCTGTAGGAGAACTGGCCAGCCCAATAATGGAAACAGTGAATCCTGATTTCAGTAAAGACAGTGATATGGTTATACTGGGAGTTTGGGGTATGGAAATGGTAGAATATCTAGGGATGATCCGAGAGAGATAAATCCTTATTTTCCATCGTAAGAAGTCAAGAAATTTTCTGAAATGGTAAAATCAGGAAACTGCAGTCTAAACACGCTATATAGAAATACGAAGTACATACTAGGCGCTTAAGAGCTGCAAGAGTTGAAAGGGGCTGCCTTTATGAGCAGGAACTGGGGAGGAAGGGGAGCGGGGAAACGGATGCCACGTTTTATGTGTGTCTTGTGATCTACTGGAATTTTAAAACTATTTACAAGTATTACTTTGATAAAAATAAAAAAGTAAGTAATCTTTACAAGAATTCCTGGAGCCAGATGAGCAGCTCCAGCGCACAGACTGAGCTGACACTTCAATGTCTTTTCTTCTGACAAGATGGCAGAGTAACAAAATAAGTCATATGGACGGGTGTCGGCCCTGCACAGAGCAGTTTGTTTTCCATAGTATTGAGTCACCCAGTCCTCTTGTGTTCCTGTTACAGAGAAAGAATCTATGGGCCAGAGAGGAAGGGCCTTGTCCATCCATGGTCCCCTCATGAGTAAGCTGGGCCAGGATGGAATCCGCTCCACTGCCTTTCTCTAGCCTTTGCTCTCAACCCACCCTTTCTGTGACCACAGCCTCATCCCCATCTCTCAGCGCTGATGAAAGAAGCCATATCCTCCATATCCCACAGCAGCTCCATGGCCACTCCTCTGAGGTGGATCCTAGCAATATCCCCATTTTGCAGATATGGCTACCGAGGCATGGGGGGACTACGTAGGGAGTGAAGGTGGGGCAAGCCTTCATGGATAAGACTTGTGAAAGAGACAACACAGGAAATAAGTTTTTTTAATTAAACTTTATTTTGAGATTTATTTTTATTGTGTAGATTCACGTAGAACTGTAAGAGAGCTCCTGTGTACTCTTCACCCAGCTTGCTGTAGTGGTGACATCTTACAAAGCAACAGTGCAGTATCATCACCAGGACATCAGCACTGATACAGGCAAGACCCAGAGCAGTTCCGTCACCACGAGGAGCCTCTTGTCTCCCTTATATAATGACACTTACTCCCCTGTCCCCCTCCTCCTATCCTTAACCCCCCACAACCACTAGTCTGTTCTCCATTTCTATAATTCTATAAGAATATTACATAAATGGAATCATACAGCAGGTAACACTTAAAGATGGTCTGTTTTCACTCAGCATAATTTTCTGGAAATCCATACAAGTCGTGAGTATCAAAAGTTTGTTCCTTTGTATCACTGAGTAGCATTCCATGGGGTGGCTATATCACAATTTATATCCACTCACCACTGACCAGCTGTATGAATGGCTTAGTCCCCCAGTGCTTCTGCCCCCTCCTCTGTATGTCTAAATAATAACCGTGCTTATGTCACAGGATTATTGGGAGGATTCAATGACTTCATAGTTGGAAAGGTCTAGAACAGTACTGGCCACACACCAAATGCTACATAAGTGTTGGTTAATTAAAATATAGCTGCATGGGTTGGAGATTCTACCTTGGATTTGCAGAAGAAGGAGCAAAAATATATGCTTTCCTGATCAGCAGACAGATCACCTGATTTTGGTCTGAAAATCAGAAAGCTATGTAAACCCTTTCAGAGAGAGTGTGTTGTCTCTTTAGGCAACTGGAAAGACACTTGTAAACTGTCCCTGTTTTTCAGCCTTTCTTTGATTTCGAAGTGGGAATGTTGTTGCCAGCTCTTTTCTTGCCTCCTAAATGGGGTCCCTCTCCATCCTCTTTGGCCCAAAGTGACTCCTAGCAGTGCAGCGCTGGAAGTCCTCTGCTACGCCTCTGACATTTCAGGCCCTAGTCAAAACATCAACCTTGCTCATATCGGGCTTTACCAAATGCCTGAAGCAAATGCTTACCTCAAGGGAAGCTGGTGAACTTCTTGCTGAGCTATGCGGCAGCTCAGACTTTGGGGCCCTAGTCTCTTGGTAAGAACCCCATCTCTTATCAAGATGCTGAAGGTGAAAATCTTGGCTAACTTGACTCCATGGTGTGAGGTGAAATGCAAGACTTGCTCAATGCAACACCTGCAAATTCCAAACCCAACGTGACAATGCGCAAATCCCACGGAAGACCAAGCAGCCCAGGTGGTCTCAGGAGGGCGGCATTTAAACTCACTCTTGCCAAGCAACGACCAAGTAGACGGGGGCCAGTTCGCGGAGAGCCCCCTTCCCTGCTCTTGCCCCAGCCCTTCCCTCAAACTGGAATTTAAACTGGGAATTGGCAAACCAAGTTGCACGGGAGGAAAACTGGGACCAAATCTGGGCCAAAAGGGTTCGTAGTGCAAATTACATTTCTCTGCTAATTGTAACTACATCCGAGAAAGAGGTAGGGAGAGGAGAGGCGCCCCACCCCCACAATCTGAAGAAACCCGATGCTCTGTGTGTGCGCTGGCTCAGCCAGGCGTACACAATTTCAAGACGCAAAGGCACACATTGAAACATGTCGCTATATTTAGAGATAATGGAGTTTTTCTTTCTTAAGGCTTGATATAAACTTTGATTACATAGCATTTCTTTAATTTGTTGCTATTCAAGAAAACCCTGGGAACACCATGGCGAGCAATGCCTAGTTTTTTCATTTGCATTTTTCATTTGCATGTTTTAATTTCCCTGACTACAGCTCCACAACTCATGGGCAGTCCCTATGGGAGGAAAAAGAATACTTTTCAGGATAAATAATCCTTTTTTGGGGAGGGATCACAGTTGAATTTACTAAATCAAGGCATTGGAGGTAGCATGTGGTTCCTGGAACTTAGGGATGTCTTATCCTCGTACCAGGCTTCCCCAGCCATGCCCAGCTAAAGAGACTTGCTGACAGACTCCCAGCCAGCCTTCAACCTCTCCCACTTGTAGTCTTCAATGGCGAGCGGGTCATCACAGAGCCTTTCAGCTGACCAGATCTTGAAGGAAGGGAAGGCCCTGAAACAACCTCATTCTCCTTCTGTGGGGCATAAGTGGGACCACTGAGCCAGGGGCAGGCCTGAACCCCAGGGCTCCTGGCATCTGATCCTTCAGTCTTCCCAAGGGACTGGACCATGCTCCTTCTACCCCTGGAATAGAATCAGAACCTTGGATCCATGCTCCGGCTTGGGGAAATCTGTTTATGGCTCCTTCCTTTAGTATGTGAAACAAACAAAATTAATCTAAAATCCATACAACCAGAAAATCAAGACAGTCTTAATTCCATATCCCCATGTAATGCTGTGTATCAATATGGAAACCATGTGGGGCAAACTTTAGCCATCTCTGGACTATATTCTCTATAGAAACAACCAGAACATTTTTTTTTTGAAAGATGATTATGTTTTAGCCATACGGTCACTGTGATAAGCATCATCTGTGGGCCCACGTGGCAAATTCTGGAATGTCAGATTTACCACCTGAAGTCCAGATTTCCTGAGGGACCGCTGGGGGATCTCTTGAGAGAAATGTCAAGAACGACCGTTGGGTTCCTGCTACACTGGCATTTAGAAGCTTCGAGAACCTGGCTGACAGTTGGGAGGATTAAGTAGAGTGGGCTGAAATGCTCCCTCAGCCGTGAGAGGGCTGAGGGCCCTGTGCCTTTTCTTGATGCTGGTAAGGAGGCCAAAGGTGGTGTCACTGAGATGATCCCTCCTCCAAACCCTGGGGCGTTCATGCCAACTTTCTTCACTGAGCACTTCCCCATGAGCCAGGCTCTATGCTGACAGCCCGGTAGGAGAGACTGGTGGAGAGTGAGCAAGAAATGATAATAAACCCAAAGAACCAGACTTCAGGACAGGGCCGTGGCTCTTACCACAAAGAAGCCAAACGCCTAAACACTGACTTTGGAGCCAAGTAAATCTTTCATATTCTTATAAAACAACTTTAAATAAATAAAAAGCAGTCCCTGAATGCCAAAAGTAAAATGAAAAACAAAAATCAAAAGTAACAGGAAACTGGGTAGAAGAACTACCCCAAGTGACTTTAAAACATAGTGATTTGAGTGAGCATCCCTAAATGGATTTATCCTAAAGGAAAAAAGAATGGCAAAAAAAAAAAAAAAAAAAAACAAACAAAAAAAACCCCAAAAAACCTTAAACTGCGTTCTGAAATCCTATTGGTGGTGGCAGTGTTAGTGCTGTTATTCTGAGACTGTCGTTGCGTGTGTTGTGGGATAAATCTACCAAGTGTGCTGGTTTCATTGGATGGACGAAGTTTAATAGAAACCCTATAGTCTTGAACCTGAATTGGAAGTATTCATCTGGATTTATAACTTATTTTATCATATAAATATTTTCTACATGTTTTTGAGACAGCCTAGAAACAAATGGCAAACCTCTGGCAATCTTACCTCGGACGCCCAGATCTTGATTTCCAGATACCACTTGCAACTAAGAGGAGCCAGAACTTCTTGGAGAAATAACTGATTCCAGGTCTGGGGCAGGAAATGTACCAGACCATCTCAGAACATCTTTAGTCCCAGAAAGCAAGGAAGCTGTCAAGGACTACTTAGGGTTATGGCAAAGGGACCCAGGAACCAATCTGTATAAGGTCCCACTGGCCAAAGGTAGGACTATTTGCACATCAACAAGGAACACATCACATTATGTTTAAATCTATGAGATCCTAATGATACCAAAAAGTTTCTTTTTAAAAGACACTGATTTCTTCGGAAGATGCTGGGGTACTTATTTTTTAAACTGGGAAATAAAGGGAAAGAATGAAACATTTTTCCTGCTTTTCCCGTAGAAACTGTACTTCAAGATAACCAAGTCATTGGTGAGGGGAAGTTTCTTTTGATGGAAATAGTCCAGCTAATAAATGAAGGAATGGGAGAAGTGGAGTATCACCATTTAGCTACCCCCCAATGAGACGATGAACACCGAGACAAGCCAGAGATCATATTCCTATTTCCTCAGTTTCACGTGTATTCATTTGTGAGTACATATGTGTAATTATTTCTATACAGTTCAAATTTATCACATGTGTAGGTTGATATTTCCACCACCACAGTCAAGATACTGAACAATTCTACCTTCACAAGGATTCCTCATGTAAGTACTCCCACTTCCCCACCCACACCCATCCTTAACCTCTGGCAACCACCAATCTATACTCAATTTCCAAAATTTTGTCTTTTCGAAAATGCTATACAAGTCAATCATACAGTAGGTAACCTTTAGAGATTAACTTTTACACTCAGCATAATTTCCAGAGGTGCATCCAAATGGTTGGAGCAAGTGTTTGTTTCTTATTGCCTAGTCTCTGATGTGGATGGATGTACCACGGCTTGTTTGACCATTCCCATCAAACGATGCTCCGGTTTGGGGCTATTCCAAAGAAAGAGGCTATGAACATTCATGAACATCAGTTTTCATTCCTCTAGGATAAATGCCCCAGCGTGTAATCGTTCCATTGTATGATGCTTGCATACGTAAACTATGCGTGCTTTCTACAACATCTTCATCAGTTAGAGTTGCATACTGAATCTAGATCTGCTGACTCCCCGTCTAGTGCTCTTTCCCCATCTGCTGCCTCTCAGCCCACAGCAGCCCAACAGAACATCTGTGAGTCTGCCTGAAGCTCAAAGGGGTGGGGGTAGGGGTAAGTCTTTAGCCACAACGGCCCACAGGAAACTGCCTGTGCCATCCAGCATATCAACTGGCTTTGCAAGCACCCGGCCCAGATGTGTCAGGCCTATAGACACAGACCCCCTTTATTAGGCTTGCTCAATGGCTGTCTGTGAGCCCAGGGTTGCCCAGCCGCCTCCTGGCCAGGGGCATGCTGGGTAACTGCCAAGCCAATGACAGAGTTCACACTCTCCGGCCTTTGCTCCCCCTTCACGTTGACTGGAAAGTCTCCATCTTCCACAGCGTAAGCAGGGACACTGCAAGCATAGTTGCCCGCTGGCAGGGCTTGGGCCACTCTTTATTGTATGCAAGCCGTGGGCGCTGGCTCCTCATTCTGCAAACATTTACTGAGAAGCCACTAGGTGCCCGGGAGCTCACCAGCTCAGGAGATGGGGCCGAGGGAAGTATGGCTGTGGAGGAAGCTCAGGGGAGGTACAGAGCCCAGCCCGATGTAGGGGGAGGCGAGAAGAGCTGGCGGGGGTGGGCAGGCTAGAGGCAGCAGGGTGCAGGTACACGCAGAGCGTGGCGGGAGTGCGGAAAGCCATTTGGGGCAAGGGGACAGCCAGGCAAAGGCCAGGAGGGCTACGTTGTGAGAGGGAAGTGGTTGCTTTTGTCCAGAGTAGAGTGTAGGCATGTAAGGAGGGGAGTCACGGCAGATGGAGGGAGGGAGGCTGGAGCCTCAGTGGGGAAGACCTGCAAGGCTGGGTGAAGGGCTCTTGAGGGAAAAGTGGCATTTTCGAGCAAAAGTAGGGTGGGGAGAGCCACATCACCAGAGTAATCAAACAGTGGGACTACTTTCTACTGCCGACCATCCTTCATGAAAACACTTCGATAACATCTGTTATCACTGCGTTTCCAGACAAGTAATTTGAAACCCCACCATGATTAATGGGCCCAACAGAGTCGTGGGGCACAGATTCCAAGGCAGCTTGTGAAAGGAGATCTTTCATCCTAGCTTGTGCCCATATCTCAGAGTATGCTGAGGCTCCCTGCTACACAGCTTCTCATTCATGGACAGGGGGACCAGGCCATAGGAGCAACGTCTACCTGCCAGGAGAGCTGTCTTGGGCAGTGCCTGGCGTCCAGGTGCCTGCTGGATATGCCACAGGGCAGGGCGTGGGCTATGGTGTGGGGGACAGCACGCAACACTAAATGATACACACTCAACACTTAGAGTGTTTTTTGTCTGGTGACAAGAAGTGGTCGAGTCATCCAATCTCTTTGACACCAAGACAAATGAGTGACAAGTCACAATAAATCAGGCTGTCATCAGGTAGCTCATTTCATTTGAGCATTCATTAGGGCCAGACCCTAAGCCTAGTACTTTCATATCCTTTGGGGTCTCCCCCTAAATCCTGTGGAGTGGGCCCTATTATCAGTCACATTTTACAAAGCAGGAAGTCAAGGCTCTGAGAAATCAGGTAACTTGCTCAGGTTCACACCTGACTAGTTAGAAGTCGAGACAGACTTCAATCTCAGGACTTGCTAACTTCAAAGCCCTTTAGAGTGCCACCTCCCACTGTAGTGCACCTTGGAGCTTACTTTTTTCTTTTTAAGTTGAATTTTGAAATTACTATAGACTTGCAGGAAGTTGCAAAGATACTACAGAGAGATCCTGTGTACCCTTCACCCAGTTTCCCCCAATTGTTACATCTCATGTAACTACAGCACAATAACAAAATCAGGAAACTGACACTGGTACAGCTTGTGTATAGTTCTGTGTCACTTTATCACACGTGTAAACTCCTGTAACAGCCACTACAATTCAGATGCAGAACTGTTTTACCCTACAGAGACCTTCCTTTTGCTACACTTTCTCTCTCTCCCTCTGCTATTGCCTCTGTCTCTCTCTCTCCCTCCTTCCCTCCCTCCCTCTTTCCCTAACCCTTGGCAACAACTAATCTCTTCATCTCCATAATTTTTTTCATTTTGAGAATGCTATGTAAATAGCTTTCTCCACTCAGAATAATGCCCTTGAGGTCCATCCAAGTCATTGCACGTATCATTAGTTCATTTCTGGTTATTGCTGAGCAGTATTCTGTTGTGTGGATGGACCACAGTTTGTTTATCTATTCCACCACCCCCTGAAGAATAGCTGGGTTGTTTCCAGTTTGGGGCTATTACAAATAAGTCTGCTATGAATATTTGCATATAGGGGCTTTTGTGTGTGTGTGAAAATAAGTTTTCATTTTTCTGGGATAAATGCCCCAAAGAGCAATTGCAGGGTTATGTATTAGTTACATGTTTAGTCTTATAAGAAACTGTGACACTGTTTTTCAGAGGGGCGATACCATTTTATATTCTCACCAGTACTGTATGAGTGATCCAGTTTCTCAACATTCTCTCCAGCATTTGGGGTTGTCACTGGGTTTTTTTGTTTGTTTGTTTGTTTTTCGTTTTAGCCATTTTAATAGGTTCGCAATGATATCCTATTTTGGTTTTAATTTGCATTCCCTGCTGGCTAATGATGTTGAGCATCTTTTCATTTATCATCATATCTTTTGACTATTCTAATGAGAGTGTTATGTCCCCACTGTTTGTATTTGAGAGCTCTTTCTATATTCTAGATACATGTCCTTTGTTAGATGTTTGGTTTGTAAATATTTTATCTCCGTCTGTAACTTGTCTTTTCATCCTCTTAACAGGGTCTTTCACAAAGTGTTTAGTTTTGATGCAATTCAATTTATCTATTTTTTCTTTTATTGACTGTGGTTTCTGTATCAAGACTAAGAATTCTTCACCAAGCTCTAGGTCATGAGGATTTTCGCTCATGTGCTCTTCTGAAAGTTTTTTAGCTGTATGTTTTACATTTAAGTCCATTTGAGTTCATTTTTGTACAAGGTATGGAGATTGGGGCTAGATTTCTTTTCTTGTTGTTGCCGTCGTTGTTGGTTGCCTGTGGATGTTCCAGCACCATTTTTTGAAAAGACTACCCTTCCCCCATTGAACTGATTTTGCAACTTTGTCAAAAATCTGTTGGGTGTATTTGTGTGGGTCTATTTCTAGGTTCCCTGTTCTTTCCCAGTGATCTATGTGTCTATCCCTTTGCCCAGGCCACACTGTCCAGATTACCGTGGTTATATGATAGGTTTAATATTGAGCAGAGTAATTACTCCTAGTTTATTTTTCTTTTCCAAAATTGTTTTAATTATTCTAGTTCCTTTGTTTTTCCATGTAAATTTAGGGATAATATTGTCTATATTTACAAAAAAATTACTGCCAGGATCTTGATAGAAGTTGCATTTAACCTGTGAATGATTTTGGGAAGAATTGACATCTTTACCATGTAGAGTCTTTCAACCTCTGAACATGGTGTGTCTCTCCATGTATTTAGATCTTCTTTGGTTTCTGTCATCAGCATGATGTAGGTTTCAACATAAAAGCACTGTTTTTGTGTTGTTAGATTTATAGCCAAGTGTTTCTTTTCTTTTTTTGGAGTGATTGTAAAGGTTATTGTGTGTGTGTGTTTAATTATGGTCTCCACATGCTTGTTGTGAGTATATAAAGATAGGATTGATTTTTATGTGTTGGTCTTGTATCCTGCAGCATTGCTTAACTTACTCATTACCCATTTTGTAGATGCCTTCAGATGTTTTTACATGGACAATCATGCTATGTGCAAAGAGGGAGCTTTATTTCTTCCTTTCCAATCTGTATTCCTGGTACCTCCTTTTCTCAGCTTATTGAGCCGGCTAGAACTTCAGGGCTATGTTGAATGAGAGTTGATGAGTTCCTTAGAGGTAAAATATTCATCCTTTCACCATTAAGTATAATATTAGCTGTTGGGTTTTCTGTAGATGTTCTTTGTCAGGTTAAGGAAGTTCCCCCTCTGTCTTAATCTGCTTGGACTGCTCGAACAGAATACCACAGACTTGGTGGCTTTAACAACAGAAATTTATTTCTCACAGTCTGGAGGCCGGAAGTCCAAGGCTGAGGTGAGATGCCCCCTTCCTGCTGTGTCCGCATGTAGACTTTCTTCCGGGCAGTGCAGGGGAGACACACACACACATACGAACCTCTGGTGTCTCTCTTTTTTAAGGGCATCAGTTCTGTTGGATTGGGGTCCCACCCTCATGACCTCATTTAACCTTACTTATCTCCTTAGAGGCTGTATTTCCAAATACAGTCACATTGCGGGTTAGGGCTTCAATATATAAATTTTGGGGAGATTTAATTCAGTCCATAGCACCCTCTATTCCTAAATTACTGAGCTTGTTTAAAAACCAGGAATGGCTGTTGAATTTTGCCACATGCTTTTCTGCATTGATCAATGTGATTTTTCTTGTTTAGACTGTTGATATAATGAATTACATCAATTGCAAATATTGAACCAGCTTCGCAACCTGGAATAAACCCCACTTAGTCATGGTGTATAAGTATGTTCATGTGTTATTGAATTCTATTACTAATATATTTTCAAAGACTGTTTATATCTATATTTACGAGGGGTACTGTTTTCTTTTTTTGTACTATTTTTGTCTAGCTTTAGTATCAGGGTAAGAGCGGCCTCATAAAATGAGTTTAGAGTCTCTTTCCTTTTCTGTTTTCTGGAAGAGACTGCAAAATTGGTGTTAATTCTTCTTTATACCCTTGGTAGAATGTGCCAATTAAACCATCGGGGTCTGGAGAGTTCTTTCTCAGGAGGTTTTTTTTCCTAAACTATGGGTTCAATTTCTTTAATGGTCATTTGGATATTCATATCTTTTTCATATTGGGTAACTTTTGGTAATTTGTACTTTTCAAAGACTTGGTCCTTTATACCTAAGTTGTCAAAGTTATGTGTGTACAGTTGTTCATAGTATTCCCTTGTTATTCTTTTGACAACTATGGGGTCTGTAGCAACATCCCCTGTTTCACTCGTGATATTGGTAATCGTGTCTTCACTTTTTCTTTAGCAATGTTGCTAGACATTTGTTAACCTTAGTAATCTCTTCAGAAAACTAGCTTTTTGTTTCATTGCTTTTTGTCTTGTTTTCTGTTCTCAATTGCACTGATTTCTGTTATTTATTATTTTTCCTTGCTGCTTCTTTAGGTTTATTTTGCTCTTCTTTTTTAGGTTCTTAAAGTAGGAACTCAGACTACTTATTTGAGACACTCCCTTTTCTATGTGCATTTAGTGCCATAAACTTCCTTATGTGCACTGCTTTAGCTGTGTCTCACAAACGTTGGTGTATTGTATTTTGATTTCTACTTTGACGCCACTGTGGTCCCAGGACACATAATGTGTATTTTCAATTCTTTTACATTTGTGGATATTTGTTTTACAGCCCAGAATGTGGTCTCTCTTGGTGAACATTCTGTAAGCACTTGGAAAGAATTCTGCTGTTGTTGGGTAAAGTGTTCTAAAACTGTCAGTTAGATGCTGTTGGATGATGGTGTTGTTGGGTTCTTCTCCACCCTTACTGATTTTCTGTCTAGTTGTTCTATCAACAACTATCCCCAACTATAACTGTGGATGTACCTATCTCTCTTCTCAGTTCTATCCGTTTTGCTTCACATATTTTGCAGTACTATTGTTTGGTGTGTATACATTTAGGATTGCAATGTTTTTTTGGTGGGTTGACCTTTTTATTATTATATAATCTTCCTCTCTGTCTCTGGTAATTTTCTTTGCTCTGAAGCCTACTTTATCTGATATTAACTCCTGCTTTCCTTTGATAAATGTTTGTATGATACTGTTTTTCCATCCTTTTCTTTTCGACCTGCCTATATTGTTATACTGAAACAAGTTTCTTATAGACACCATATAATTGGGCTATGAGTTTCAATCCTTAATGTCTTTTTGAATTCCATTTCAATTTTTCTATAGTGTTTTTGAGAGTATCTACTTGTATAGTTTTCTTAGTGGCTGTCAACATAGGGTGTCAACAATTTAATAATTTGAGTAAAATGTAGAAACCCTACCTCCATTTATGTCCCTTTGCTTTCCCTCACTTTATGGCATAATTGTGTTAAATGTTTTCCCTATATGTGTTTAGAGTCCCATCAGACAGCGTCATAACTTTTGATTCAATCATCTAACTTGATTTAGAAGACTGAAGAGGAGAATAGATTATTATTATGACCTGTGTTGTTATTCTTTCTGATGTTCTGCATTCCTGATGGTCCAGGCTTTCTGATTTTATCATTTACTTCTTGTTTTGAGAGCATCCTTTAGCCATTTGTTTTTTAGGGTGAGTGTGTTGGTTTCCTCTTGTCTGAGGATTTGCTCATCTCGCCTTCATTCCTGAGGGCTGTCTTCTCTGAGTATGGAATTCTAGGTTGATATTTTTTTCCTTTCAGTATTTGACACATGTTATGCCACCCTCTTCTCACCTCTGTGATTTCTGAGAGAAATACATTGTCGTTCAGATCACTGTACCTTGCTATGGACTGAACGTTTGTGTGCTACATCCCCCCAAATTCACATGTTGAAATCCTAGTCCCCAGTGTGATGTTATTTGGAGGTGGGAACTCTGGGAGGTAATTAGGTTATGAATGGGATTAGTGCCCTTGTAGGAAGAGACAAGAGAGAGATCATGTTTCTCTTTGCCATGTGAGGTCGCAGCAAGAAGACAGCCATCTGCAAACCAGGAAGAGGGCTCTTACCAGAACCCAACCACGCTGGCACCCTGATCTCAGACTTCCCAGCCTCCAGAACTGTGGGAAATAAATTTCAGACATTTAAGCCATCCAGTCTATGGTATTCTGTTATTGCAGCCCGAGCAGAGAGAACCTGCGAGGAATGGGACTACTCTATCTTGGCCAGACCTGCAAGTTCCTATATTTTATTCAAGTAATGACAACAGTAGGAACAACAAACCCATATTAGATGCTTACCGTGGACCAGGTACTCTGTTTTCTAAGAGCTTCCTGTACATCATCTCATTCTATCTGTCCCACAATGCCATGAAGGAGGTATTGGCATTCCTATTTGATAGATGAGAAAGCCATGTCTCAGGATTGAAATGACTTGTCTAAAGTCACACCTTAGTAGTTGACTCCGAGCTAGCTGACTCTTGAGCCCGGTCATTAACCTCAAGGATGAAAGGATTCTTAGATTTAAGAACAAACAAATTGCAGCAGGAACAGAGAGGAAGGTGAGATGAATAATTCCTCAGGGAAGAGCAGGAGTCAGCAAAGGGAGTGGGCACAAACAGTTCTTGAGCGTCTACTTTCACTCAAGCACCAGATTAATCATACACATGTCATGCCATCAAGGAAGGCTTCCCAGAGGAGTTGGCACTCTATGGGGCCTTAAGAGATCAGTGGGATTCCCACAGGCAGAAAAAGAAGTGGAAGAAATTATATTAGATGCAACAGCATGAGCCAAGTCAGAGAGGCTGGAAAGCACAGGGAGGACTAAGGGAATAGAGCCCACCTTAGAGCCACTGAAACATGGAGAGATGGGAGACATGTAGCTAGAGAAGTGGGCAGGGTCAAGCCCCAGAGGGCCTTGAGTGCAAGACGTAGGTGCTTGGTCTGAGTGCACCCGGACAATGGGAAGCAAGGACAGTGTGTCCCAGTCATATACAAGGTCCAGATGGTCCTGTGTGAGGCCGCATGCCTCTCTTCTTGCCTCTGGCTTCTGAGAAGTGCAATTTTGTTGAAGCTGAAGAATTTAGTTCCTGAATGCATAATATTAAAGCTCTGACCAGATCTGATAATTTCAGATTAATGGAAGAGCAGGTTTAAACTTTGGGAAAGGCATAGTTTCCAGGAGGGAGGAGTGGCAAAAGTGACGGCAAAGCCATATGGGAGGCTGGACATCCGGGTTACTCAGCTTGGAGCCCACCCAAGAGAGAGCCTGGCCTCAGCACCACCTCCGCCCCAACCCACCACGTGCTGTCACTCCAGGGTAGAGGGCAAAGGGGCTTGTTTTCAATCCAGAAAGAGTGACAGAGCTGCTCTTACCTCTGCCTAGAATCTCCTACCTCTCTGACCACGGGGCAAATCTTCTCTTGCAGAGAGAATGAAAGTTGGTGAGAGCTAGATGTGTCCAGTCTCCCCGAAGCCCAGCCTAGTGTGTGTAGCAGGGGCTCAAAATAGACCCATTGGGTGACTGACTGGCTAATTGCCCTTCAGATTGGTAGCATGCATTTCCATGGACTCCAGACTTCTCCATAATTTGAATCCTCCCCACAGCCTGCCAGGCAGGGTTTCTAGTCCCACTGTACAGGCGTGGAAGCTCAAGTGCTCAGAAGGAAGGAGCTGGACTGGATGCAGCTGAGCCTCTGGCTTTTGGCTTACATGCCTGCCCAGTAGCACCTCCCGTCCATCTCTGACTGGCTCTCCATTGGGCACCACGCCTCACCTGCCCACAAGATCCCAGGCTTTGCTCTTCTCTCCTCCAAACCTCCGTGGAAGAGATAACCAGTTTCCATCAGTGCCTTCCCTGGTGAACTTACAACCTCTGGGCTTCTGCGCACCCAGCATCCCCACTGCCCCTGAGCTGTTGGGTGCCATACTTGCTGGTCTCCTGGGTGATTCCTGTCTTTGGTCCTTGAGGGAAACTCATCTGCAAACATATCCTGGCATGTATGTTGTGTCACAGGGGCTCAGGTGTGGTATGGTGGGACAAGTCCTGGTTTTGGTACCAGACAGATCTGCGTGTGAATCATAGCTTGGCATCTTACTCGCTCTGGGTCCCTGGTTGGTCACTATACCCTTGTCCCTCTGCATGTGACTCTCAGAGAGGACCACAAACTGCAAGGCATCAACATCCCTCCACTCTGAACTCCATGCCTCGATGGGGCCATTTGATTGAGGGAGTAGATGATGGAACAGGCAGCTGTGGCCAGAGAGGCCTTGTTCCACCTCCATCTCCAAGAATCAGCTGAGAGTTTGGCCAGCGGGACACTCCAATGTGAGGGGCACTAGGAATTGGGTTTGATCAAAGGCTCAGACAGTAGCATTCGTCATGCCCATCCACCTCCCGCTTCAGGCACCATGGATGGTGTGCCCAGCAGGGATCCAAACTGTCTCTCAGATACCCCGGGGCAGAGGCACTAAGACACTATGCCAAGCCAGTGGGGCTTGCTAGGGGCAGGTGGGGCGGGGGGCAAGGCTGCGGCCAGGGACGTCCTGGCTGGGAAGCAGAGCAAACTGGGAAGGAAGGTGGAAGGCAGGAGAGGCTGCAACATCTCAGAGATGAGGCCTGCTGCGGCCCCAGACCTGGAGGGCCAGGTGAGTCCTGCCACAGCCCCTCACCACCCCCCAGCACAGAGCCTCACCGGACTCTTCTGTAAGAAGAACCATCTTCTCCCAGAGTCGAACAGGAAGAAAACCCATCATTCTAGAAAAAAAAAAAATCAGAAATTTCCTGAAAGAGCAGAAATGAAGTCTGGAAAGAGATTTTTAGCAGATCTGATATGGGCTTTTTAATCTGCTAGCTGATATCTCTAAACTAATTTCTAAACAAAGAGAACAAAGAACCAGCTGGGCCTCCGGGGACATTCATATTTTCTAACTGAAAAGTGCATCAGGTTGGATGAGAGTAAACAGACCCACACCCGCAGCATCGCCCTCCATGAGCGAGGCGTGAGAGGGGTGGGCGGGTGGGTGCGGGGAGCAAGGGGGCGGGGGACAAGGAGGGAGGCCATTGTCAGTCATATGCATGCCTCGCTCCGAGCCTTTAAGAACCGTTTGTTTTCTAAATATCTTCTAAAAAATTCCTTCCCAGCTTTTCTGGGTTCACTTGCACAGGCATGGGCAAGAAGGAAGGGGCAGGGCAAAGTGGCCCAGAGACCCGGCTGGGGTGGCTGAGGACCCGGAAGTGGACCCTGGCCCAGCCATCCCTGTCCCCGGTCCTATCTTGTGACATGGGTCAGGTCCTTGGCTTCTGCTCTGAACTCTGGCCAGCTAAATTCCCAGGGCTTTGATAAGGAGAGGAGGGACACGGGCTGGTGACACATTGGCTGTACCCATGGGATGCAGGAGTCTCATGGCCGTTTCCAGCTGCCCCAGGGCAACAGCCAAGTGCAGCTTAAGTCCACATGAGGAGGTGCCATCCCATCTTCTCCTACCTTTGAAACAACAGGGTGACCACGCCCCCTGCAGCAGCTCATGGTCCACTCCGGCACTTCCTCTTCTTCGGGAAGGCTTGCGCCTGCAGCTTCTCCTGCACACTGCAGCCAAGGCGTGCCCGTGCCCTTCCTGACCGTGGCCCTTCTCTGCTCCGAGCCTTTCCATGGGTTCCCGTGGTCCTCAGGATAAATTCCAAGTCCCCTAGAATGGCCTGCAAGGCCCTGCACGATCTGGCCCTGCAACAACTTGGCCCTCATGGGCCACCAAGCTCCCCTTGTCATCTGTCTCCCACTCTTTCTTTAGGATTCTTCTATGTTTCCCAGCACCCCATTGGGACGTTCTGTTCCCGTGGCTGTCTCCCCCAGTAGACTGAAGACTGATGGCAGTGACTGGCCTCATTTACGCCCAGACCCCTCTTTGCCTGGCACAGAAATGGAGTAGGCACTCAGAATGGCTCTGCGGAATGGATCTCAGGGACCACGTTTCTGTGTGGACACAGGTTGAGCGACACAGGAAAAGAACCCATTACAAGCCCACGTCACCAAGAACCTGCTGTTCCCTTCACCTCCCGAACCAATGGGCTCGGGACCTCAATGAGACACATGAAATTCAGACCGCTGGAGCCCGGACTTCCGTGAGCGTCTCGTGTAAGAGGCGTTCAGGGTGGAAGCAGCACAAGGGAGGCTGTGTGGACACCCAGTTGCTGTCCACACGGGAGTGGAAGCCTCTGCCGAGTCCTTACTCACCGACAGGCTGGGTGGAGCACTGTGTGCTGTGGGTGCTTCTGCCAGCCTTTGCTTTCCCATTTGACTTTGGTCAGCATTGGGAAGAGAGAAGCAGGACCTTCCCCCAAGAGGGCTAGCACCTCTGGGGCACCATGTGGCAGCTGCCTGGGAGCAGTCTTCTCTTTCTCCTTGAGCACGGCCCCTTGAGTCCTGATCCCACGTCTCCTACCCCTCAGCCCACAGGACCTAGCTGGGCGCTGACCCCTTTAAATGCTTGGTGAAAAACCGGGCTTAGAAGCAAACTTATGAATGTCTTCTGAATTTGTTTCAAACCTCTTGACTAGCGTTCCACTCAGTATCTTAATTCTAAATCCCAGGTGTTGTTTTTTTTTAATGCTTTTCTTTCCGAGTTTAGGGATGTTGGTGAAAAAACATGTCTCTTCGAAGATAAAAATATGTTTTCTTTTTTCCTGCTGATGAAAATTCTGGAATTTTCCATTTTTTTTCTTTCTTTCTTTTAGATTATGGCTGCCAGTAAGGCCCTGGCTAAATTTTACGTTTAGTTCCCAAATTATGTTAATCCTTGGAATTATCAAGTTTCTCTCCCTCTGCCTCTGATTCTTAACTTTTTCTCAGTATTCCCATTTTATTAATGCAGGCCGATGCTCACCCTACCGCTAATCCTTTATAGTCAGGGCAGGGATATACTAACAGTACTTTCAGAAAAGTCTTTCTACAACAATAATCATAACTCAACTGTGTATTCAGGGAATGAGCTTCCATGGGCTCCCTTAGAAAAGGTGGCTGACTGACTGAGCCACCATACAAGTCAGAAGCATTGGTCAAGGGACCAAGATTCTCCCTCTTCCTCTCTCCAGCATGGCTGGGAAAACTGAGCCCAAGAGAAGGGAAAAAACTTGCCCAAGGTCATGGCCCAAGGTGGTGTCAGAATTGGAATGAATCTCTCCTGACTCAGTTACTGCTCCATCTCACCGCGGCCCTCCTGCTCTCCAGTTTTACTAATGGGGAAACTGAGGCCCAGAGAAAAACAAGTAGCTGGTAACTCCCCTTGACCATAGGATCCCTGAGACCACAAAAGATGCTCAAGTTCATGATCTAACCCTATTACGGCACCGATGTGTGTCGTGAAGGGGAGGAGAGGATATGTTGTGTTCTCTAGTGAACCCTGCACCGGGCCTCACTGTGTAAGTGGGAACATGGTTGAAGCTACAACATCGCCACATCTGTGGTCTAGCGAAGGGTTTCTAGCAGCCAATACAAGCAGGGGATTGCGGGAAAGCAACAGCGACAGACTGAGGGCCCTCAGTGTCAATCTCTTGGGAGCCGCTGTGTGAGTCAGCCCTTCCAACCACTTCTGAGTCCACAGCACCCCATGCTTATCTAATCAGCTGTCCATGCACCCCTACCAATGGCACCCTGAGCCGTCAGCCGTGCCAACACCGTCTATCCCAGTGTTGGGCGACCAGCCTCAGCAGCGTAGTCTAAACACTTTCCAGGGTTCTAGGCTGGGGCTCTGGCCAGTGGCTCTGATCCCCTCCCCCCATCGTCCTTGTCCTAAGACTCACTGGAGAGTATTTATAGCTCACAGAGGAGCCCGAGCAGAGGGAAAGATACCACCAAAACTGGGAGTGGACTCTGCCATCGGAAAATGGAGACTCTGTAATTTACTCCATTATAATTCAAGAAATAAAATGTATTTCCGGTGATTAACTGGATCTATTTATAGGCTATGAGGCCTGAACTGTGATATTTATAGAATGTCATCACATTTAGCAGTAATAGCACAATTACATGTTTATGAAGTAATGGTTTTGCAATTTTTCCTAGAATTCTCTGACATTTAGATCTGGAAATTTTACATTTTCACAAGCAAGAACAGCAGCTATTTATTTAAGGGTGAACAGCAGAAGCTGTCTTCTCTGTAACTCCTTTCACTCCAACAGCCTGCAAACCTCCCAATTCATTGTGCTTTTACATACGAAATAAGATGATGGCTGGCCAATAATCTACCTATTTTTTATGGAGCTCTGATTTCTTTCTTAAATGGTGCCGTTCATTGCTGGGAATTCTCACATCCCTGAATCTTCCTCCTTGGGATTGATCACTGAAGTGTTTCTCCTTTTCGGTGATGATCCAAGCCAGGCTAAAAGGCCAAGACAGATGTGTTCGGGATCCAAAATAATACAGTGAAAGTGAAATGAGACCCCATGTCACACAGTCCCCCTTTGCTCTAACTCATAATTTAAGACTTGGTGTGAAAAGTGGTGGAAGTGGAAATTCTCTGGGTTATTGATCTCAGCAGTAAATCAGCATAACCAGTTGGGTATCTCTGGGGCAGGTGCCATAAACACTTTTTTTGAAGGCTCAGGACTTAGTGCTGACCCCCAAGTCCCTTTAACATCAAATTCTGAGGTAGACATTCTTTACATGCAGCTATCAAACCATAAATCACAGCCCCCTGGCAACGGGCTTAGCTTTAGGTTCTGGAAGATGAGTCTGCAGTGACCTGGGACCAGTGATTGCTCCTGGCGTTTGTTGATTTCCACTCACATCATGGCTGATTCAACGTGATGATGACTGTCAGCTGGCTCCAGAATTTCTGAAAATTGAATGATCATCTTTGAGAACCAGCACAGACCAGCTCCAGCACACCACTGCCTGTGGCCAAATGATGAAATGGAACCTGCATCAGACTGGGAGGCAGGAATTCTGGGTCCAGGACTAGTTCTATTGGAACTTGACTCACTCGGTAATCCTTCGGAACTCACAATCCCAACTTTGAGCCTCAATTTACCCAGCTGTCAAATGGTGAGAATAGTTCTTGCTCTGTCTGCCTCAGAGGCATTGGGATGTCAAGAGCCAATGGCCAAGGAAGTGCTTAGAAAGCACGAGGTGCTCTGGACATGGGAGAGCCTTCTTCCCTTCCCCCGCCTCCATGTTGGGGGAACACCTCCTTATATCCTTTCTTAAACCTGCCCACTTTTGCAGCTGGCAAACCGTGTCACTTTCTTGCTTGCCAAACTCCTTTGTGGCTTTTGCTGGGTGCCCCAATATTTAAGACGTGGATCTGGGAAGCATCCACAAGCCGCCTGGCCCTGGAGGCCTCAGAACCCACTGGCAGCCCAGAACAGTTAACCCACTGGCAGCCAGGAACAGTTGTGTCTGATCACAGTGGATGCCTCTGGATGGGGCACAGGACTCAGGCATCCGCCTCCTGGTCCTCCTTGCACGTCACCTAAAGTGGAGCACTATGCACCTCACGCCCTCACTTTTGGTAACTGACTCACCAATCACTTGGCCTTTTCCCAGGAACTGATGTGGAAATCTCAGCAAACTGCCACCTCCTCATCAGGAGAACTGGGGTTTCAAGATGGCAAAGCCTTCTGGATCACTGGAGGGGTCCTCTGACCCACGGACTGATGCTGGCAACACCTGCCATGGGCAGGCCTCTCTCCTTATGATAGCTTATTGATTGGTCCCCAGGTGAGGACTGACACTGATATTGTGAGCGGCCCTCTACCTTCCATTTCCCTCCTCTCCTGAGCACTGGTTGTTGACTACCGACATTTGTTCCAGGAGGTCTCAAAGGACCCTCCCACTTAACAATGTCCCCTGAGACCTGCTCTTCCTCCAGTGCTCATGTCTCAGTAAATGGCCCCTCCTCTGCCCTATCATCCAAGGTGGAAACCAGGGGCCACCCTTGCCTTCTCCCTTTCCCTGCCCAGCCACCAAGTCCTGTCCATTCTACTCCTCCAAGTCTGGGAGCTGTCTCTTCCTTCCCAGGCCCACTGCCACCACCACCTCTGGCCCACAAGAGACTCCTGACTTGTCCCCTGCCTCTGGTCTCCCTCCCTCCTATTTACCCTCCTCATTTCCTGACATGACTTTCTAAACTGCGCATGTACTCCTGTTCCTCCCTGGCCTGAAACTCTTCTGGGGCTCCCTGTTGCTCTCGTTCTCCCTGAGCAACTTCATCCAGTCCCATGATTTCAATTTACACTTCTCTGCTCACTGATAGCCCCGACATCTTTATCTCCAGCTCTCTGCTTCAGCATCTATAGAACCAATGGTCCCCTAGACATCTTCCTTGCATGTGCTACAGACTCTTCAAACCAACTTGCCCCAAAGGGAACTCGTCTCCTTTCCCCCTCTTCAAACCCGCCTCTTCCCCAGTGCTCCCCATCTCGGCATGTGATGCCATCACACTACGAGCCCTTCAGTGGCCCAAGTCCGAAAGCTCAGTTGTTGTTGACGTCTGTCCCTCCTTCATCTGGTCTTTTCCATTCTGTAGCCTAAAATGCGCCAAACGCACCAGTTGTCTCCATCTCCACTACTCCTACCTTGGTCCAAGCCATCACCATTTTTGCCTGGATTATTCCAAATCCCCACTCCAAACCCCGCTCATTCTAACCTCTTTGTAGAAATTCACATGCTCTTAAAAGACAGATCTCACGCTATTTGTGCTTTAAAAAAATGTTCAAGAGTATTCTGTCACCTACAGGATAAAGTAATTTGCATGTATTATCTTCATTCTTTATAACAGCGCATGAAAGTGGCTATCATCCCAGGAAACAGATCCTCGGGGAGGAAGCGTGGCGAAGTCAGGGTCTGCTTGGCTCTAAAGCCCATGCTCTTTCCCTAGACCACATGGATTGGGAGGCAGTGACATGTGAGGTTTGCAAAAGCTCTTTCCTAAATTGCATTCAATCCACCTCATCTCCCAGCAGCCTCGACACGCAGGGAAATGAGGAGGAGAAATGGGCTTAGATGAGGGCTCCAGGGGTGCTCCCAGCCTGGACAGTCACAAACCCCAAGATTTGGGAGGCCATTTGTCTGGTGATTTGTCCTCCTTGAGGCCTGTTTTCAGCTCCGCTAATATGGAGGCATCAATTCATAGTGAAACGTAGGTGCACGTACGGAAGGCACAGAGCCTAGGAGGTACCTTCTCTTGCCTTCTGCTTCCTCCTGAATGAAATGAGAAGATGACTCCCTGCTCCATCCCCTCCCCCCCGGTTGTTGGCTCAGTGAAGGAAAAAGTGGACATGAACATGTTTTGCAAACCATAAAGTGCGTCATAGATCTGTGGCTTTCTTAGCTTCTTAGGCAGAGCCCTCTCACTTTCCTATTAGTGCTGAGTAGACAAAAAGTAGCTCCCTAGAGCCGGAGAGCTGCAGATCCCGGGGCGGTGCAAGGCTCTGGCTGTGTGAGGGTGTCCCCTGTGGTCTGACGTTAGCTTCGATAGGCTATGGGCCTGGTGGGCTAATTCTTGACTTGCTTTCTGCCCTAGGCCTCAGACCCCCAGTGTAGGGAGGTGCCACTTCCAGGGGAGCCCTGCAGCCTGACCGCTCCCAGGCAGACACCCCTCCGGAGCCCAAGATGGGGACCACACTGACTTGAGTTTTCATCCCAGCTCCGTCTCTTACTGGCTGTGCAGCCGGGACTAGTTAGCCACTCAGAGCCTCAGCCTCGTCCATGAAATAGACACTAATTATTTTTGGCCCAGAGTGAATTTTAGCTTCAGATTAAATCACTCAAGTTATTTCAACATATAATGACTAGGAACCCACTCTGCTAGTCACCGAGCTAGGTAATCAGCATCACTGGCATTGGTTGGGTGCCAGGCGCTATGTGTCCTCACCAGTGCTGGGATGGAGGCGCCACTATTGGCCCATGTCATATTTGGAAAAGGATAACAAGGTTCCCAGAGGTGAGGGGACTTGCCCAAAGTCACACCATGAATGGTTGCAGGGCGGGACCAGAACCTCCACATCACAGAATCTCAGTCTCTGCTTCTGTGCAGTTCCATGGGGCTGGCAGAGGTGCCAACTGGCAACGGGTCACAGCCAGCGTGGCTGCCCTGCCAGCTTAGGGCGGAGGCTGGCATGGGTGGCATCTCCATCACAAGCCCATCTGTAGCCCAAAGGACCAAACTGTGTAATCTTTCTCAACCCCCTTGAGGACTGTGGGCAAAGGGAAAGACAGGTCCCAGGATGGTTCCTGGTCACCCTCTTCCCTGTGGCACCATCTTTAGGGTGCCGGGTGGTGACCACCTCATTCATAGCTACCGACTGTCCAGCCCTTCCCCAGCCTTCTCCTGGCCGCTGCCTGGCAGAGCCGATGTCCAACTCAGCGTTAATGATTAACGCGCAGCGGTGGGATCACAGAGTTGCCGAGAGTCCTGTGTCCAAGAATGAACCGCATTGCTAAATCAGCGAAGACAGTTGCCAAGGTAACCCCCATGTAATCTATTTAACTGGCTCCCCAAACACCAATCAAGGTCAGATAACGCACTCGAGCACCATATGAACACACTCAGACGGCATCAAGCTTTGTAGCAAGACAGCGGGAAAGGAAGAAACCTCATTAGGAAGAAAGGGGGGAAAAGCCCCCTAAATTTCATTTTGAAAAGTGTTAATTGGGAATTCAGTAAGCTTGGGCATGGGCTGAGTCCACCACGCGGGGCATGTCCTGGCCCCAGAGGAAGCCGCTGGGGGCCATTTGGTAAGAGCTGCCACCGTCTTCCCACTTCGGATCAAAACAGAAGGCTCGGCTGGACTAAATTATTCATTTCGTTGAGTGTTTTATTAATGGAAAAGCTTGTATTTACAGTTTAACCTAACAGGGTGGTTTTTACTCCTTTTAGGGCTTCCCCTATTTGCCTCTGAACCACGAGCCCTCTCCCCAGCTCTTTTCCATAGTTTTTAAAATTTTCTTAAAAGACTCTGAGGGGCCACTGAAATTGCATTTCTTCTTCCTTCGCCCCATCGGCCTCACCGGAGAGTGGCCAGGGGAAAAAAGCCCACTTGGGAGACTTGCTGTCAAAGGCCATCTCCTTTCAAGCTCCTATAGGAAAGGTCCTGGGCGAGAGGTGGGGACAGAAAAGGTGAGGTCATGGTCACACCACCCATCCTCGTCCTGGGCTGGCACTGGGCCAGGAAGAATAAAAGTGGCTGGTGTCAAAGGTCAAGCCTGAATCCAATCTCCAGGGCTCCTGTGCCCTGTCACCTTTGAGCTGACTGGGGCCCTCTCCAGAGTCCCTGGCCTGTTACAGTGCTGCGGTGTCTGCCCCACTCGCTCACCTTCAGTCTATTTCCCCACATACCTTCACCCAAGTCGTCATGGCGACCTTGTCTCCCCCGATTCCATCATGGCGCTGGGCCCCCAGGAGGATCTTGGGAAAGGCTACCGAGTTCAGTGGCCCACTCCTTATGGAGCATACTCTGAGACCTGGCTGCCTGCTCTCTGGCCCTTAGTGCATCTCCCCTGCTCGTTCCCCTCTGGAGGCGACCGAGACATCTGACCCACTAGCCATGGAGCCGTTGATGGGCGTGTCCCTCAAACACTTTCTGTGCAGAAGAGAAGCATTTTGCTTTTATGACCCGGAGGCCCAGCTCAGCCTCAATGGGTCGAATTTGTGTCTTGAACCCTCTTTTTCAAGCGTGATTAACTTGAAGAACCCCACGTGGTGGGAGTGGTGTCTGAGAGCTGAGAGAGCTCTCTACACTGCTGGTTTCATCAGAAGATTGGCAGCTTGTGATTTGGGCCCACCGGGCAGCATGCTCATGTCGCTCACAGGCCATGATGGAATGTCTTCTCAGGTGAACTGAAATACCCCAAGGGGAAGAAGTCGTGCTCTGTGAAACATGGGCTGGAGCTCCGACTTGCTGAGCCACCCCTGCTCCATCTGTCTCATGTACGGGTAAGGGGGCCATGGAACACAGGACAGACCTACTGAAGACATATTCCTTTAGTTCAGGAATTATCCGAAAATGCTTCAGAAAACCCATCAATTGTGGATGTGGATGTGGGGGTCAGAGTGTTGTGCTGGAGAGGGACAGGGGTACAAGCAGGGAGGGGAGGTTTTGCAACTCCACAAATATGTGGACATTCAAGATCCTGGACATAACTGTCTATTTCAGATTTGGCCAGCGGGCTCCTTTCAGAGTCCATTGCAAATCGTGTCGTGGCTGTGGTGTATTCAACACTCACTAACCTGGGGACCGTGGTTCTCATGTTTTTAGCCTCAGCATCAGTCCGGCAGATGCTAAGCATTAAAGACTTTTGTAGACAGATACAGACAGAAGCCTTCCTGTCCTACAAGTTGGTCTCTGATTGGCAGGCAGGCCACTCTCCTGGAAGCTTCCAGATCAAAGGTTGAAGGGTGGGTGTTGGTGGTATCACTTCTAGCACAGGAACCTTCTTTCATTCAGTAAGGGTCCTCGAGGGAGGCTCACCTCAGTAACTGCTCCCTGGCTGGGGAGAGATGAGAGAGGGCTCCTCGCCTCTGAGCACCGAATGCTTCTCTCCCAAGGGCTCCTTTGCTTTTCTGCCTCCTCAGCTGGAGCCAAGCTTTGCAAGGGGACTAGGAGGCAGGGGAAGAGGGACGAGCCCTGTGGTAGGCTGACACCCTATTTCCTGCCCTTTCCCTTGCTGATGCCTGTCCCTCTCTCCTCCCACCAATGGACTCCTTATATAAAAATGACCTGCTTGAGAAACAGCCCAAATGTCCATTGATGGATGAATGGATAAACAAAGTATGCTCCATTCATACAGTGCAATATTATTCGACCTTAAAAAGGAAGGAAATTCTGACACCTGCCATGACATGGATGGACCTTGAAGACATTAGGTTAAGTGAGTCAGTCGCAAAAAGACAAATGCTGTATCATCTCACTTACAGGAGGTTCCTAGAGTCATGAAATGCATAGAGACAGAAGGCAGAGTGGGCTGGGGGAAGGGAAAGGAGGAGTTAGTGTTGAACGGGGACAGTTTTGTTGTGCAAGATGACAAGAGTTCTGGAAATGGATGTTGGTGATGGAGGACCATGTGAATGTACTTGATGCCACTGAACTGGATGCTTAAAAGTGGTTAAAATGTGAAATTTTATGTTATGTAAGTTTACCACAATGAAAACCTTTAAAGCCAGAGCCCCACTTGGACCTGTTTGTAGGTAAGAAGGAGGGCCTCACAAATGCAACCATATTTAGGTCAACCACCCCCTCCCAGCTCCATCCATGCTCATCTCAGCCAGGGATCACATTTTTCTGAAAGCACTTTGAACAGGGCCAAAAAGCACTCTTTGATGGTGGTGTAGAGGTTTCAGTGCTTCGGGAGTTGGGTGAACTGGTGAGTGCACCTATGAGAGCGGTACAAGTGGGCTCCTCCTCACGGACTGCGATCAAAACAAACAAGCCTGGCCCCCAAGAAGCCAGGGGAGGTGAGGAGGAAGGCATGGGGGCCGTGCCAGAGCGGGGTTACTGAAGTCTGGGCTGGGAGGCCCAAGACACCATCCAACCTAGGCTCCTCTTTGGTCGGATGGGAAAGCTCAGACCACACCCCAAACCACAGGGTCGGTGGCAGTCGGGACTGGTACCCAGGTCTACACCACAGGACGGCAGCCTGGCTTGCGTAGAGTGCCCTTTCTTGGGCATGTGGGCCATGCCACGTTCCACTGGAACAGGAGGTACTAGAACAGAGGGTAGATGCTGGCCCAGGAAGTACCATTTCAAGGCATGTGGAACCAAGTTCTCTGAAACAGAAACCCCCTCACCCCAAACCTGACCGACACTTTTTCCTCATTGAAAAGGCCCCAGAGGCAGACGGATACAGGCAGAGAAACACGATGAGGTTATCTACCTTCACAGGCGATGAAACCGAGGATCAGTGAGGGGAGGTGACTGCCCAAGGTCATAGCTAGTAAGGGACAGAAAGAGGACCAGAACCCCTGAAATCAAGGGCTCTGGTTTCCTGCCCACTGTGGTACCCTCCCCCGAACTCAGTTACCTGAAGGCGACTATTTATTAAGTACCAATCATATATCAGGCACTGTGTGAAGCTTTTTCTATGTATTTAATCCTCACAATACTGGGAAGGTGGGTGCTGGGATTACCCTGATTTTATACAAGAGGAAGTAGTGGATCAGAGAGGTTAAGTGACCTGCCCAAGTCACACAGCCACAATGTGAGATGCTGGGATTCCAGCCACAGACTGTTCAGCTCCAAAACACATATTCTTAACCATGAAGGTAGGCAGCTTTAGAAGCTGGAAAAGAACAGATGCCAAAAGGTACAGATCCCAGATCTCCCCAAAGTTAATACCAAATGTGCATGTCTTTGATAGGCACTGAGGAGCCCTAATTGTGATTTTGTTTACTTTGTTTATTGCATTTAAAAAATTGAGACATAATTCACATACCATAAAATTCACCTTTTGAAACTGTACACTTTTTAGTATACTCTCAAGGTGATGCAATCATCACCACTAATTTCAGAATATATTTGTCACCCTAAAAAGAGACTCTATCCCCATTTGCAGATAGAGTTGGCCCCCACTTGGTTCCGTGGGTTTTCAGTTCTTTTGGGTCTACACCTAGCAGTGGGGTGACTAGCTCACGTGGTAACTCTACGTTTAATTTTTTGAGGAACTGCCAGACTATTTTCCAGTGTGGCTGCCCCATTTTCCATTCCCACTAGCAGCGTACGAAGGATCTATTTCTCCACATCCTCATACTACTTATTTTCCTTTTTAAAAAATTACAGCCTTCCTAGTGGGTGTGAAGTCGTCTCTCATTGTGATTTTGATTTGCATTTGCATTTTCCCAATGGCTAATGATGTGGAACACGTTTTCATGTGCTTGCTGGCCATGTGTATCTCATCTTTAGAGAAATGTCTATTCAGATCTTTTGCCCATTTTTAATTGGGCCATTTGCCCTTTCATTGTTGAGTTCTTTGTATGCTCTATTCTATCAAATATATGATTTGCAAACATTTTTCTCCCACTAACTGATCTGTGGTTCAGACAGTTCAGAAACATCGGGGCTGGGAGGATCCTGTGGGGTCACTTGGTCTTCTTGATCCTGCTGTACCTGAATGTGCCTTCAAGAATCCCAGCTGCTGTTACAGCAACCAGGTGGAAGCAAGGGGATAGACTGATGGCAAAAATAGGTTGTTCTTTAAAAGAAAATTGTAAAATTAAAAAAAAGTAACTTCTTCCCAATCTGCTGAGGAAAATAGATTAAAACAAACCAAAGGAAAAACTAAAAAATTTTAAAAAACCCCAAATGAACCATCCAGAGACAGCCACCTTCAACAAACAAACCACTTACCCAAGTCTGTAACACTCAAAGCAGCAATTCCATTCCTCAAACAGGATAAGAATCACCTCGTTTATCTCCTTACTTTGGAAAGCCTTACCCCTAAGACATTCAAATGAGGTTTAAATTTAAATTAAATCTCATTCAAATCACGGCAAAGCCCCAACAAATTAGCTTAGTCCTTTTAAACAGAGAGTCGGCCCCAGCTGGGTGGGTATCTACTCTTGAGTTCCTTCCAATAGGCCAAGTGTTAGTGAACTGCCTCCTGAGGGTGACTTGGTTGCTTGTTAGAAAAATGGCCAGGCTGTGGTGGAGCCTGCTGGAAAATAGAAGCCCCAGCATTGGAAGTGAGTTACCAGACAAGTCCCTGAGTTGAGAGCCCACAGTGGTACGCCAAGGATAACTGCAAGATCCCACTCAGCTGTGCCCAAAGCCCAGACTCTGGTTACTGTCAAGATTGGCTAGCAAACGGTACTAGATATGGGGAGAATGGGCACATGTCTCAGTCTTGTGCTGCAGTCCATAAAGCGCCCGGCGTGCCTGGGAAATCCCCGTCCACCTCGGTCGCTGCTGCTTTTGCCCACACTTGCCTTTAGCCAGATGTCCCTGGCTAATGATAAGGTTTTGAAGCCAGTGATCAGATCAGTCAGGCACTTGGACTCTTTTCCCCCACAGGCCCTGTTGTGGCCTTGGTCAGCCTCTGGAGTGGGCCCACTGTGTGTTTGTGGTCTGAGATGTTGTCGGGCCACCCCATCTCAGCCAGCTGTGAAGGCATGCTAAAGCTGGTGTGGCGCCAAAGATGCCCCGTAGATCCGTCTTCAGGAGCCGTATCCTTGCCACCGAGAGGCTACACTTGCTGGTCTGGTTTTGAGTTGCTATGGAGGAGACTTGTGCATCCTATGCCACACCAAATGGCCAGAAGTGGTCAAGAGTGAAAAGCACAGAGCAAGTTCGGCCCCATTCTCTGCGAGGACGGGGAGAGCTTCCTCATGAGTCTCTCTCCCCGCGGGAAACACAGCAAAAACATGAGAAACGTGACAGTGAGAGCTGAGCTGTTACTGAGGCTGGCTAGCTTCTTTTTATACCTTCGTGACAAATTTTTCTCTTCCCGCGCTTTCACCTTTGATGATTTGCTTAATTTATAGTTTTGATTGTGAATCCTATTATCCTGAATCCTCTTTAGTTATGGCTGTTTAATGAGGTTTTGTCCTTCCTGCCTATGGGACTGTGTATGTAAAGGAGACACGCATAGTGGATGGCTGCCGCTGCAGCTGCACGACGGCTTTACTCCTGCCACGGTTGCTGTTCTTGGTGAAAAACTTGCAGTTCCTGGAAAATCTGTGCGTTCAAAAGTGGGATAGTGTTAAAGGAACTGACCTGGGAAGAGAAAGTAGATCCACCAAGTTAGAGATTTATTTACAGTAGAAACCTATATATATGCTTTTTAAAAATTGAAGTGTGGGCAATTTACAATGTTGTGTCAATTTCTGGTGTACAGTGTAATGATTCAGTTATTCATATATATATACATATATTCCTTTTCATAGTCTTTTTAATCGTACGCTATTACAAGGTATTCAGTGTAGTTCCCTGTGCTACACAGCAGGACTATGTTGTTTATCTACTTTATATATAGTAGTGTGTATCTGTAAATCCTGAACTCCCAATTTATCCCTCCCCACTCCCCTTTCCCCCCTGGTAACCATAAGTTTGTTTCCTATGTCTGTGAATCTGCCTCTGTTTTATAAATAAGTTCATTTGGGTCTTTTTTTTTTTTTTTAAGATTCCAAGAGGCTGGCTATCTTCTGAACTTAGATCAAATTCTTCCCAACAAAGGGATCTCAGCACTGTTACCAGTTGAGGGAAAAAACAAAGCATCATCATCTCAACCACAATAGAATGATTTGGAAGAATCATTTTCAATTTATTTTCACATTTGTTTACAGTAAACCAAAAGCATATTTCACTGTTGCTACCTCTGTAGTTTGGGTTGTATCATATAGGCATAATGATCTAGCAACACTATAAACTTAACTCCAGAGAGCTCAAGTCCCAAAAAGAAAACCATTTTCTCTAAGGTAGTAGGGCTAATTGTGCCTGGACCTGTTTCAGAGAGCATGTGTTTCCTGGTTTCTCTGATCACTGGGAGGCTATGGACAATGATTTCTCTACTGGGAAAACAGACTAGATATTTAGGGCGCCTAAAAGGGGGAACAACCTTGCCGTGGGAACCCTCCTCAGCTGTTTCCCAACAGTCAGACACCACACTGAGCAGGTCACTCAGCCCTGCCATTTCTCACTCACGCCAAATCCACCCACCTTGGCCACAGAGCACAGGAAGGTCAACAAGCTGTTCGGAGCTTTCCTTCAAATGTGTGCAAAGCATTTTAATCTGAAAGGGTCACATGTAAACTCTCTTTCTAGTCTCACCTTGGGAAATGTGGTGTGATGAAAAATAGTGGCATATCCAATTTAAATTTTCCGCAATTTCCACGTTTGCACCAATACCCCCATCTTTCTCCTGGTCCCAGTCTCCACAGACTGACTTCCTGCCCTTTGTCCTCATTCAGAGCGATCTTGGGGCTCCAGGAAGACACAGAAGTCCCCACCATCTGAAGCATCAGCCCCTTGTTGAGCTTGTGTACTTTGCTCAGAGCCACCTCCCAAGCCTCCTCTCGGGCCTAGAGGGCAGTAATGTCCTTCCCTTTTCTGGAGTGACCGCTCAGATTGACAGCACAGACACTGAGGGCAGGAAGACTCCATCCAGGCTAAGGATGCCCAGGCTCTGAACCCCACTGTTATGGGCTTAATTGTTCCCTTCCTTTTCCCCCAAAATAGATCTGTGGGAGTCCTCAGTACCTCAGAATGTGACCTTACTTAGAGATAGTGTCCTTACAGAGGTAATGAACTTAAAATGAGGTCATTCAGGTGGGCCTAAGCCAATATGATTGGTGTGCTTATGAGACGAGGAGAATAAGACACAGACACACACTGAGGGAAGAGCATGTGAAGGCACGGGGAGAAGACGGCCACCCACACGCCATGGACGGAGACCTGGAATTGACCCTACCCTTTCAGTCCATAGAAGGAACCAACCCTGCTAACACCTTGATTTTGGGCTTTTGGCCTCTAGAGCTGTAAGACAATACATTTCAGTTCTTCTAAGCCTCCCAGCCTGTGGGACTTTGCTACGGCAGCCCTGGCAAACCAATACAGCCGCCTTGCTGTAATAGCCAGCTGATGGGTATGAAACAGCCAAAGAATTCTTCTGGAATAAACGTCAAAATGTCTCTCAAATACATAATATAGTACAACCACTTCTCCTCCTATATTCTCTTTCAAAAGACACATGAAAACATTTGTTGCTTTTTTCAAAAAAGAAATAGAGGCATGAGAGCTGTGTACCCCTCAAAGTCCATGGCAAGCCAGGCTGAAGGCCAAGGCAGGCAAGGAATGGAGGGAAGCCCCTCTGTAGGTGCCACGCCTGACGCTAGCCCTCCTGGTGAGGGCCCCGCTGGCTCCGAGGGGATGGGGCTGAGGCTTAGCGGAAACGAGCGCAGGAACCTGAGAACAAAACAAAAACTCAGGATAGAGGCTCAGCCAGTCTGGGCAAAGCCAGTCTTCTCAGGTGGCTGCTGTGGTTGGCCTGGGGCTTTGTGGTCTTGGTGGGCATCCCAGACTCCCCTGAAAGCCCTCTGAGGGTCCTCAGTATGTGGATGGGAGCCAGTTAAGCACCCACTAGAATGGGACTTCGCTTCTCACTGCACCTTGCAAAAATGGTCTCAAGTTTGGGAAGTCAGGAGGTCTATCTGAGCCAAGTCAGGGTGCCAGGCAATCCAGTCAAATCAGCTAATGGCCCAGGACCAGTTACCTCTCCAACCGAAAATGTGCCCTGTCAGTACCAGGACAGCGGGAGGGTTATCCTGATGGATTGCAGCAGGCCAGACCCCAAACACACTGAGCATTATGATGAGCAATTACAACAGCCAAAACCTAGGTGTGATTCACAGTTCACAGCACTCTTGCACCTGGAGTCTGTGGCTCAGCCCTCCAGGAGACTTGAAGGTGGTCACCACCTGTTTATTGGTTTGCCTAAGAGCAAACAATATGCGGCAGAATCAGAACTCAAACAGTCCTCTTCGGGACGCTCAAGCCTCCAGTGGCATTTTCCCCAAAGCTCCAGAAAAGTGGAGGATGTTGCTGTGAGGTTGGGGGGGAATAAAAAAGCTCGAACAAATTAATCAAAACAAAACCAGAAAACCCAAGCCCGTGTAGGTTTCACGAAGATGGCTGTGGGAGAAATGTTTGGCTTGGAAACTGAAATGTTTTTCCAAGCTCCAAAAAGGAAAAGACCAAGAGTCGGGGGTTCAAATGGGCATGTGGACTACATTTCCAAGAGTGACACAATGGTTCAGGAATGGCTGAATTGTTCCTCTTTTTGGCTTCCCTTGGTAGGCAACAGTGAGCAGGAAGCAGCCACCATTTCCAGCCGTTTGCATGGGCAGAAAGCAACCAGGCTGGGTGTGCAGCCTGAGCCTTCCCTGAAGCAACCCCCAGGGCCCAGGCTCCAAGGTGGCATTAAATGATGAAATGACAGGGCCAAGTGGCCAGCGAGGCTGTGGAATAATATCAGACCAACGAAACAAATATCTGCCCCGAGGAGCCCCACTGGATGGCAGAAGTAGAACGATATAAATGATCAAAGAGAAAGCAGAGCGAATCAACTTCAAGGCCAAGAGGCAAAGGAGGTCATCACATCTGTCTCGCCTGCATATTGGAGGGCTGCAGAGGAGGCTGGTGGGCTGGAGGGAGAGGAGCAGCAGCTGCCAGCCCATGGGGACCAGAAACGCAGAGATGAGGCTGTGTTCATGAGCATGTGTGAGTCCATATGCACATGTAAACACCTGCCTGCGTGAAAGTGCATGGGTGTGAGAGTGTGCACATGTGAACGTGCGTGTGAGAATGCATGCACGCTGGCATGGATGTGAGCGTGTGTGTGGATCATCATATGTATTCCACCAGTGAAGGCTTCTCTGGGATCCCTGGTTCCCTCTTTCCAATGCTGCACCCTCCCTCCCCCATTAAGCTAGCAGCTTCCACCTGACCTGGCTTGGCACCCCTGGACCACAGGAGGTAATAGAAGGCAGCGGGGTGCTCCTGGGGAGGACAGAGCAAGTGGGCAGCAAGGAGGCAGGATTCAAGACAAGAATGGCAATGGTCCGTAGTCCAGGGTTCCAGCAGCAATTCACCTTGAGCCTGGCTTTGGAAGATTCCACCAAGCAAGCTGGGTCTGTCTCACCAGTTCAGTGTCTTCTAGACAAGTCCCTACCAATGGTGCCAGAGGACCCAGAGAGGGAAGGAAGCGAGCCATATTCACACAGGTGTCTGCATCATCCCAGGAGACCTCACTCTCCTCATGGAGCAGGCCATCAGGTACATCCTGAAGATATGACCTTCCATAGTGGCCCAGAAGTTGCTGGGTCGCGAGAGAGAGCCAGTTCTCCTGCCAAGGGACTGTAGTGAATGCTGAAGGGTCCAGAGCAGAGTGCGCTGAATGAAAAGGATTTGCAATGAAACAAGATCTGACTACATGCACAGGCAGTAGCTGAATTAACAAAGATGTAGTATAAAGTGAATGAAAAAAAATCCCTGCGCCTCAATGCCTATTCACCCCATCGGTCCAGGAAGAGACGGCAAAAGCCCTGCAGGTAAGCAGTGTTACTATATTCCGATTTCACAGCTGAAGAAACAGAAGCACAGAGAAGGGAATTACTTGACCAGTGTTGCTCCCTACTGCGACCCCCTGGAGTTACTTGCAGAATGGGGACTAGAACCCAGGACTTCTGACTTCGACACCACGGTTCTTTTTTCTATACTCACTGCTTCAGGACTGTCACACACTTCTAAACAAAATTGCAATGGCAGGTAGAGGGGATATTCTGCAAGAGCTGAGAACGACCATCCAGCTTTGCTCCTGGACTCAGGTCCCTTCCCTGGAGAGCAGGATGGAGGAATGGTCCCAGTGCCCCTGTGGGATGCACAGTGACAGGTGGTGATCATTCTGCCAGCCCAGGGAGTGGCTGTGGCCAAGGCACCTACAAGACCCACCTCTGCTGCAATTAACACAGGTAAGTAGGGAGGTGTGGCCAGACTGGGTCAGGGAGGACCGTTTTCGGGAGGTTTAGCCTTTATTCCAACACAGTGGGATGCACCAGAAGGGTTCTGGCTGGGGAAATAACACAGGCAGATGTGGGCTCAAGGAGCCTTGCTCTCTGAGTGCCAGTCTGGACCCACAGAGACCAGCGAGGAGGCTGGAACAGTGGAAGAGACAAGAGCTAGTGGGGGGCTGGCCGCAGAATGTGCAGGGAGAATCTAGCCTCCAACCTCTACGAGAAACCCTGTGCTCACAAAGCCAAATGCCACCTTGAAAACAGCAGTGATTATATTGTTTTATAACTGGCTTTTCCAGCAACTTACATATGACAGTCCCCCCACAGAACAGGTGTCAAAAATACAGCAAACTCTATTGTGCTGAAAAAGTCCCTTTGACAGGTCTAATTCACTGAGATTGAGTCATGTGAAAGCAAAACCAAATCTTTCTTGTCAAAGTTTATATTGAAAGTGGAGAAAATGGATTTTAAAATTAAGCACAGTAATACGGTGAAAGGCATTCTTATTTCCTTTGGAAAAGTCTAGCACCATGCACATATGTGTAGACCCCTCAACGCCCAAACCTGTCTCCTCAACAGAATGCACCATTTGGATGCCAAGATATATGAGTGGTTCCAGAGGGGACGTCACTCTGGTTCCCAGCCACGAGTTTCCCATGCAAATCAGCTCCACGACTTCCACCAACGTAACGTGAGAAATCTTCGGGGGCCTTGGGGACAAGCATTCAAAGGAAAGCATGGATTCTTCAGACAGAATAAAGCACTCTACTTCTTGATTACACTTGCTAGTTTCTCACATGTTTTATAATCCTTTTGGCATTGTAAGACAGAAGGAAAAACCAAAAGGAAATCCCAGAGTCCATGTCTCCTTTGCCACATGGAAGAATAATCAGCTGGGCCACTCTACTTCTTCACCTTAGACTCCTTCTGCAGCAGCCATTTCTCTCCTTCTTCCAATGCTCCCAATGCCCCTGGTACCTAAGGATGGTGGGCTGCTCCTCTTGGCTTTCTCTGTTGTGTTGAAGGCCCATCTTTGGTCCTCCTGGTTGGCTCTGGCATCTGGGCATGTGTAGTGGGCTCTGGCAGTCTGATGCCAGCTCCAATTTGTGTTGGCCCTGATGTCTCTGCCTCCACCTTTCTGGGAATCCCACAGCAAAGAGCACCCCTAAGCCTTCCTACCTTGCCTGGACACTCACGGACACCCCGAGGGAAAGCTTTGTTGAAGTCCAATTTGAGGTTAAAAATCAGGAAGGTCCATGAGCTACCACCCTACTTCATCTCCCCACCTCGCCCGCAATGAGGTGGATGCCCAAGGCACCTGCCGTCACCATTTATCCCAGGGAAATAATGATCATTAATTTGCTGCATGAGGCAACTTGAGGACAAGCAAAAGGGGCAACAACTGGGTTTTGTATAAGTGACTTCGCTGACCTTCAGAAAGTGAAAGGTATTTGGCATTGCACCAGTTCATGAGGCTCAGGCCTTCAGCTTCCCGGCTTCTGGCCTGGTCAGCTCCGTGTCCACTGTGGAGACATCAAAGGGGATGTGTGTGAATCAGAGGTGGCTGAAGTACATGGAATTATCACCAGGCACCCCTGAACTGCAGACCAACCCAGCTGGCCTCTAGAATTAACCCCTTATTTGCAGCAACCCAGAAATAAGGAAGCAGGAGATTCCAATCACAGAATCAATACACATCCATAAATTAACCTTCACCACTTTACAATAGTTTCTCCTCTGTTAATTAAAGTCAAGGGCGGCACAAAAGACCCAGAAATGCCAAAGCAATACTGGGGGAAAAGAACAAAGCTGGAGCAATCAGCTTGCCTCCCAGATGTTAGACAGCACTGCAGAGCTACAGTCATTAAAACAGCATAGCGCTGGCACAGAGCTGGCTCTGCGGGGCAGCGGGACAGAACAGAGAGCCCGGAAACAAGCCCACACACCGATGGTCAACTCATCTTCAACAAAGGAGGCAAGAATATAGAATGGAGAAAAGACAGTCTCTTCAGCAAGTGCTGTTGAGAAAACTGGACAGCAGCATATAAATCACTGAAGTTGAAACACTCCCTCACACCATACACAAAAATCAACTCAAAATGGCCTAAAGACTTAAACATAAGACAAGATATCATAAATCTCCTAGAAGAAAACATAGGCAAAACATTCTCTGACATAAACCATAGCAATGTTCTCCTAGGGCAGCCTACCCAGGCAATAGAAATAAGAGCAAAAATAAACACATGGGACATAATCAAACTTATAAGCTTATGCACAGCAAGGGAAACCATAAACAAAACGAAAAGACAACCTACAGAATGGGAGAAAATATTTGCAAATGATGAGACCGACAAGGATTTAATTTCCAGAATATACAAACATCTCATACAACTCAATAACAAAAAACAAACAACCCAATCAAAAATGGGCAGAAGACAGAAACAGACATTTCTCCAAAAAAAAAAAGACATACAAATGGCCAACAAGCACATGAAAAGACGCTCAATATCACTAATTACCAGAGAAATACAAATCAAAACTACAATGAGGTATCACCTCACACAGGTCAGAATGGCCATCATTCAAAAGTCCATAAATGATAAATGCTGGAGAGGCTGTGGAAGAAAAGGGAACCCTCCTACACTGTTTGGAGGGATATAGTTTGGTGCAGCCATTATGGAAAACAGTATGGAGATTCCTCAGAAAACTTATGATCCAGCAATCTCACTCCTGGGCAAATATCCAGAGGGAACTCTAATTCGAAAAGATACATCCAGCACAATTTACAATAGCCAAGACATGGAAATAATCTAAATGTCCATCGACAGAGGACTGGATAAAGAAGATATGGTATACACACACACACACAGTAGAATACTACTCATTCATAAAAAAGAATGAAGTAATGCCATTTGCAGCAACATGGATGGACCTGGAGATCATCATTCTAAGTGAAGTAAGCCAGAAAGAGAAAGAAAAATATCATATGATATCACTTACTTGTGGAATCTAAAAAAAACACACAAGTGAATTTATTTACAAAACAGAAACAGACTTAGACATAGAAAACAAACTTTTGGTAACCGGGGGAAAGAGGGCGGGAAGGGATAAATTGGAAGTTTGAGATTTGCAGATACTAACTACTATATATATAAAATAGATGAACAACAAGTTTCTACTGAATAGCACAGGAAACTATATTCAATTATCTTGTAACTGATAATGAAAAAGAATATGAAAAAAAGAAAAAAGAGTATGAAAAGGAATATATGTATGTATACTGACTATATATGAACATATGTATGTATGTATGACTGAAACATTATGTTGTAAACTAAAAATTGATACAATGTTGTAAACTGACTATATTTCAATACAAAAATAAAATTAAATTGAAAAAGAAAGAAATATTTGCAATACAAATAAAATGAGTGGCTGGAAAGCCAGACTGCCCTAACACCTGACAGGAGATGAGAACTTCATTTTGGTCAAGGTTTTGCACCGAGCACAGAGGAAGAGCCAAGGAAGCGGGGGATGAGAAAGAGGAGACGGGTCCCGTGGATGGCCTGGGCTCTCACATCGAAGCTCTCGGTGCTCCTAATTTTCCCTCTACCCTTCTCATTCGTTGGCTGAGGTCACCTGTAACAGAAGTTTAACAACATGTACATTTCCCATATACACGGGAGGGACCCAGGAGAACTGAGTAACTCCCCAAGTGGCCCAGTGGCCACTTTAAATAATCTCTCCAGCTAAAGACAAAAGAAAAGGTGGGGGGGGGGGAAGGGGAGGGAGTCAGTTTAGGGAGGTTATCAGGAAAAGCTCAGTAACCAAGGGTATGGTTGTTATGCAGATTTCGGTCTTGGATTAAATCCATTGCTAAGAGTTTTTAAAGATTTGGTCTTCCTCCCCTTCCCTGCAAGTTGGAGGACACACCCTTACAAATGGAGATTTCTCTTATAAATGTAAATGTCTCTTACAAAAGGATAACCTCCCTTTTATTTTCAGTTTCTCCTAGGTCTGTTTAAGATGATAATCCTTATGCCAAAGGCATATTCTGGGCTGGCAAATTCTGCTGCTCAGTGAATGCGCTGTGCACCCCTAGGCTATAGGGGCTGGGCATCCCTGGGGAGGGGGAAAGGCGCCTCCTGCAGGAAGTGCTGCCGTCCTGGAGCACCCCTGTCTCGGCACGGCGGTCACTGGGGCACTGCTGCTGGACATGCCCCTGCCAGGGGATCGTACCTCAAACACCCGAAACCAGACTGGCCTCCACCACGTATCTGGTGGGTGACAGTGGGTTCGGGAGTGGTGAGTAGGCGCGCTTGTCTCTGTGTAGGGTGTGCTGGCCGGCGGAGGGCACCCAGAATTACTTCGCCCTCTGAGCGGCAGAGTCTGAAGCAGGATCTAGCCTCTATTCTTAAAGAACTCAAGAACTCATCCAAAACGAATTCATCATTCCCAAAGGAGCAGGGTCATGGACAAAGCTAGGACTAGGAATACCTGAAGTTCAGAGCATGTTGCTCAAGGTCACAGCACTAGGAGAAGGAGGAGCCAGACTCACACCCCAGCTTTCTGTCTCTCAAGAATATAGTCTTTCCTCCTCTGCCCAGTATGTGGCCCAGTGATGCTGGGCTCCAAACTGGACCTAGCTCTGGAGTTCCACGAATAAAATGCAGTCCAGGAGGTCATATAACATCATTATTCCCCAGAAGAAGTGAGGAAGCAACTAGAGAGCTAATTCTGATGAGCCCTAGGAAGGAGTGGGGGCTAGATTCCCTCAGAAGTTTCCACCCATCTCACCGCGCCCGCCTCCCTAGGCATTGCCAAGCACGTTGCCTATTTGTCTGGCACTTGCTGGGTCCTTCTAGGGCTCTGGCTGCCCCGGGGAATTGAAAGGAAGTGGCACCTACTTCCATGTAGAGAGGTAAACATACCAGATTCCCCTGCAGGCAGCCACTGAACGCAGTGTCGGGGCTGGCCTCCAGATGCGGGCTCCAGGTGTTTTCCAGAGATGGAAAGCCCAGCCAGCGCGCGTGCCTCGTCCACACCTGGGGCAAGCTAGCAGGGCAGGCGGGGGCAGACAGAAGTAGAGGCACAACAGAGGGCCCGCGGCAGCAGCATCCGCGCGGTGCCAGCAAGGCACTGGGGGGAGGGAGGCGGAGGGAGACCCTGGGGGCTGGGGTGGGCGGGGACTCAGGTGTTTCACAGGGAGGCGGGGGACACGGAGGCAGGAGGTCACTGCCATACACACTCACAAAACGCAAGCTCCTCTTCTTGTCCTTCAGACTCATGGATGATGAAGCCAGCTTTCCTATTTGTTTCTGCCGCAGTCTGAATCCCCCCCTCCCAGCATGCTGTGCAGCCCCCCCACCCCCAGCAGCTTGGGAATGCCTAGCTCACTGCCTTCCCCTGGGCCTGGCCCGTCAAGCCCCCAGTCAGAGGAAGGCCTCAGGGGGAAGAGCAGGGGCAGCCCGCACAGCCTGGGGGACAAACCTGGAGCTGCACCCTCAGAACACAGGCCAGTTCCTGGGCCAAAACCTGCACCCACGAGAAAAGTCGAATCTTTTCTTTCCCTAGAAATCCCGCCACTCAGACAGAAGGAGGGGAGTGCCCACGTCCAGGTCAGTCCTGCCGGTGCCCCTTCCACACGGATGATGCCGAGAGGAGCTGGGCTCCTGGCTCACTCTGTGCTCTCCACGCGGCATGAAGAGATCAGGTCAAGGGGCAGGTGCCTGGCGCCTTCGCACACTAGGGCAAGAGTTCAGGCCAGCAAAAAGCCACATTCTTCTCACTGCCATTTGCACTCTGTGTCCCAGTGTGGCCCCAACTCCTCTTTGACTTAACCCTGCATCTTTGAAGCAGCTAATGTGGGTTTTCCTGGGGGTGTTAACGGCCTGCAGGTTTAGGATCCATGAGGGCAGAACAGGGACCACAAGTAACAGAATGGGCTTGGGGGAGGAGAAGGCCAATGGATATTTGAACCACTTTGGAGAGTCCAACCCTCCAGTCAGTTCTCACATCCTCTCTGAGAGGGGGTTATTATTAACCCCTCTTCCCAAATAGGATATCTGAAACTCATGAAGTTCAGCAACTTGCCCATAGTCACAGCGCTGGTAAGTGGCCATTGGCTGGATTCTAATGGAGACCATCTAACTTCAAAGGCTCATAATCTTCCCATTGCTCTGCCCAGTCCCCCTGGGTGGATAATTCAGATCCTCCCCACCAAACTTCCTCTAGGGAACTGCACCCGCTTAACACATTTAATTCAAGCTTCATTTCCTGAGCCGCTGCACCGTACAGCAGGAGTCCAGGGGCGCAACATTAGACGAGGGTTTGCTCATTGTGATCTTCCTTCACCAGAGTATAAGCCCACGGCAGCAGGGATCTTTGCCTGTTTTGTTCATTTTTTACTCTCTAGCATCTAAACTTGTGCTGCCCAATCCAGTAGCTCCTAGTCACATAGCTGTTAGGATCTAAATTCATTGAAATTAAACAAAATTAAGAATTTAGTCCCTCAGTTGTACCAGCCCATTTCTAATATTGAAGAGCCACATGGTAGCTACTGCCCTGGACAGTGGAGATATAGGACATCTCCGTAATAGCAGAAGGTTCTACTGGCTAGCACAGCTCTAGAACAATGCCTGGTGCATCACAGGCCCTCAGTGGGTCTCTTCTGCATGTGGAATTGAAAGCACTTCTTTTGCCCCTTTCCTGTTTGCCTATTCCTGTAACCCCCAGCCTTAAAAGAACCTAATTATAGGAGTGAGATCACTAAGCAATTGAAACTAACTCCTGACCTATGCTCCCCTGAATGCATACTATGCCTTGTCTAACCTGTTGATTCTTTTCCTAGATAAAAAGTAGTAGGCAGGAAAAATCAGGCAGTTAGAGAATGATTAGCTCTCTAACTCCAACAGTCTTCTTGGCAATCCTGCAGGCAGATCATGCTGACAAGACATCTGAAGAGAGAGTCAGCCATTCTGCAGGCAATGGAGAATGATGCAGAATCTAACTCGCTGCCTGATGATTCACTGAGATTCATCCCCAATTTTTCCCTTTAAAAACTGTCACGGCTGAGCAGAATCTTTGGAGTTGATCTCTGGACATGAGTCTACCTTCTTCCCAGATTGCCTCCTTTTCTGATTAAAGAACTTTCCTTTCTATTGACACTTGCTTCTTGGTTATTGGCTTTTGAATAGCAAGCAGTCAAACCTGAGTTCAATAACAGGATGAATAAAAGGATTTTCAGGCTTATGACTTTGATAAGTAGTAAATGGAGGAAGCATCATTCCAGGTCAAAGGAGCAGCATATCAAAACTTTGTTGGTTTCTATTTCTAATAATGGTGGACTAGGTAATTTGGATCTTTCTTCTCAATGAAAACATCTAGAAAAGTTGGATAAAAGGGTAAATTTATGGGCAAATCCAAATGAACAGAGGCTGTATAGAACAATAAGAATGATATTTTATGGGGGCTTTAGAGGATACACAGAATTAAAATACAGTAGTACAATAGCATATGAATTGGAAGAGGAGAAATAGAATTAAAGTATTTTAAGATCCTTGCATTGTCTTGAGAGGAAAGGTACAAATTCACATCAGACTTTGATAAGTCAAGGATGAGTGTCACAATCTCTAGGGCAATGGTTCTCATAATGTAGTCTGTTTTGTAAATAAATTCATTTGTCTCTTTTTTTAGATTCCACATATAAGTGATATCGTGTGATATTTGTCTTTCTCTGTCAGAGTTACTTCACTTAGTAGAATAATATCTAGGTCCAAATTACTATATACAAAATAGATAAACAAGGTCCTACTGTATAGCATAGGGAACTATATTCAATATCTTGTAATAACCTATAATGAAAAAGAATATATATACATATATATGTATGTATAACTGAATCACTGTGCTGTACATCAGAAAGTAACACAACATTGTAAACCAACTATACTTCAATAAAATATTTTTTAATGTAGTCTGGGGACCCCTGGAGTCTGCAAGAATCTTTCAGTGGGTCTGAAAGATTAAAACTATTTTCATAATGATACTAAGATGTTAGTTGCCTTTTCCACAGTCCTCCCTCACATGTAGGCTGCGTGATGTATGATATCACAACAGACTGAATGCGGAAGCAGATATGAGAGTCCAGCTTTATACTATCAAGCCATTTATTTCATTTTGGGGATGGCAAGTTACACTCAGATTCACTGTGGGAATTGTAATTTCATAAGCCGACAGCATATAGGATAATGTCTCTTAATAAGCAAAAGATAATAATAACATGCTCTGATCCAATAATAGATCAATTACACCGTTGTTCCAGGCAAGGGGAGGTGAAAGGAATAAAGTCAAAATTTGGTTGAGAGGAGTTTTGGTTTCCTGGGAGAGATGACTTTGCCAGCAGAGAGCTGATATCCAGCTGCCAGAGCAAAAATAAAAGTCCCTCTTTGCTAGAGCACGTTGCTAGGGAACAAGAGTGCGCTGTTGACCAGTGGGCTGATCTCTTTTCAGGGGCGCTGCTTGGTTTGTAATCATTGAGGGTGAAGGAGCCGCCTTTACCAGGGCAGGAGCTAATGCTTCAAGGTCTTTGGAAAGCTAGATTAGCAACGGGTAGCTTTGCCCGTACCGAAGCTCTGGCTTGTCCCCACAAACTCTCCGTATTTATAGTCTAAATGTCCCCTTGCCTAGCTGCCTCTTCATCTGTTCTTACTGCTAAGCCCCCAGCGGGGCCCCTCGGCAGCTGGGCTCCTGAGTGCTTATCAACAGCAACAGACGACGTGATGACATCCTGACACTACTTGCTTCATTCTGATATCAAAACAACTTTACTTCTAAAAACAACTTCTGTTTTTTGGTTTTTGTCATAAACAAGTGAATTAAAACCACTTCGCTTAGGTTGCTTCCATATCTTGGTTATTGCCAAGTACTGCTATGAACACTGGGGTGTGTGTCTTTTTGAATCAGTGTTTTCATTTTTTTCAGATATATGCCCGGGAGTGGGACTGCTGGATCATATAGCAACTCTATTTTTAGTTTTTTAAGGAACCTCCATACTGTTCTCCATAGTGGCTGCACCAATTTACATTCCCACCAGCAGTGTAGGAGGGTTTCCTTTCCTCCACACCCTCTCCAGCATTTGTTATTTGTAGACTTTTTGGTGATAGCCATTCTGACAGGTGTGAGGTGATATCTCACTGTGGTTTTGATTAGCATTTCTATAATAATTAGTGACGTTGAACAGCTTTTCATGTGTCTGTTGCTCATACAACAGCCAAAACTCAGAAGCAACTCAAGTTCCCATCAACAGATGATTGGATCAAGAAGATGGAATATTATTCAACCACAAAAAAGAATGAAATATTGTCATTTGCAGCAACATGGATGGACCTAGAGAATAATATGCTTAGTGAAATAAGTCAGACAGAGAAAGACAAATACCATATGATACCATTTATATGAATCTAAAAAATCATGCACATGAATGTCTATGCAAATAGAAACAGATTCACAGACATAGAAAACAAACTTGTGGTTATCAAAAGGGAGAGGGAAGGGAGGAGGGACAAATTAGGCATAAAACAGGTGTTATTAGAGTTGACATATAGTGGTGTATTAGGGTTCACCAGAGAAACAGAACCAGTAGGGTATCTGTACTGTAAGGAATTGGCTCATGTGGTCATACAGTTATGGAGGCTAACAAGTGCCAAGATCCGCAGGGAGCGTTGGCAAAGTGGAGACCCAGGTGTAGATCCAGTCTGAGTCTGAAAGCCCCCAGATAAAGCCCCAGCCCCTTCCCATGGCTAGTGAGGCCTGCCCTGCCCACCTCTACAGCCATCACACCTGCCCCAGGAATCCCTCAGTCCTCCCTCCCTCTCCCTCAAGCCCCTATCCAACCCATGACCAAGTCTGGCCAGACTCTCAGGCCGCTCACACATTCCCTATCACCCTGACTCTGGCCTAAGCTCCCTCCATCTCTGCCTGGAGGGCTGTGCCAGCTTCCACGCAGCCTCCCCACGGCCAAGCTGCCTGCCTCTGACCCTTCTCTATGGGGCACCAGAGGGATTCTCCACAAACAAATCCCACCACGTTCCTCACCTGCTGTGAACACATGGGAGGCACCGAGTGCCAAGGCCCGTGCCCTGGGGAGGCCGCAGAGTGTGATCTGACTGCGGCTCTGTCCTCCTCCCCGGCATGGTTTTCTGATCTCCTGCCATGTGCTGCCATTGACCTAGGCGAGCTCCCCGGGCCCCCTGCAATGGCTGTGCGGGTTCTTCCAAGAGAGCCGCAGGTGTGCTGGGGTGGCAGGCGGGCTGGGGAGCCAAGGAGCCAATCATCACACTGCTTTCTCAGGAGAGGACTGGGAGGGCCCTAGCCAGCTCGCTGGCCCGGCCAGGCCATGACCAAGGTATCTAGGGCTGAGGTGGGCAGGGCATATGCTAGTTACACCTGGTGTCTCAGGACTGCCCTTCAGCCATGGATTCTAGAAAGTACTCCCTGTGCTGGGCATTAATAGACAGCCTGTGGATCTTATTTTTTGTTTGTTTGTTTTGTTTTTGCAGGGGAAGTGATTAGGTTTTTAATTTATTTTTTAATGGAGGCACTGGGGATCGAACCCAGGACCTCATGCATGCTAAGCAAGCACTCTACCAACTGAGCTGTACCCTCCCCTTACAGACAGCCTGTGGGAGTGAATGGGTCCGAGTGTGTATATACTCATGAGTATGTAGTGTTCATTATCCACGTGTGTCCGGCTGGGTGAGTGTGACTACAGGTGCATAATGTTTGGATATGTACATCCATGTATGTATGTTTGTTGCGTGTTCATGTATGTGTATATATGTAGGTGTACAGTGTATGTGTATGTGTATATGTTTATCTTTGAGGGCATTGACACGTATGTGTGTACACACTGTATGTGCATGTATATGTGTCTTTGTTTATGTATGTGTGTGTTGTCACGTCTGGGCACAGATGTATGTGTATATATGGTGTATATCCATGGGTGCGTGTGTGTATATGTGTGTGTGCACATTCATGTGTGTACAGGTGTGTGCATCTGTATGTCTATGGATGTGTGTGGGCTGGTGTGTATATTGTGGCTGTCTATGGGTGTGTGTCTGTGACTGAGTTTATCTGTACAGGTGTGTGTATGTGTGTCTGTGTTTAGGTGTGTGTTTGGGGGTGCAGATGGATATGGTCGAATAGGGATGTGTCCGTATCTGGGTATATCTGTGCAGACGTGAGTGAGTGTGTGTGTGTGTGTGTGTGTGTGTGTCTGTATATAAGAGTTGAGGGTGGATGTGCGTGTCTGTGCAGATGTGTGGACCCCTCTCTGGGTGTATCTGCAGGTGTGGATGTGTGGAGTAGATGTGTCCCTGTGTCTGGGTGTGGGTGTGTGACGTGGATGTATACAGGCATATAAATGTGCATCAATACCAGGTGTGTCTTCATGGAGGTGGGGGTGGGGTGCTCATCTTGTGTGCGTCAGATGCAGATATGTACATATCTACGTATCTGCACAGGACTTGATGTTTGTGTACTTATGTGTGTGGGGGTTGTGACTGCGGATGGCTGTGTACGTGTATGTCTGTGACTTGGTGTATCCGCCCAAGTGTGGATTTGGGGAGGACGTGGGGGTGTGTGGGAGAGTGTGAATAGATAGGGGTGTGTGAGTGTGTGCTGGTATCCAGGTCTATTTGTACAGGTATCTGTGTGTATCTTTGACTAGGTGGATGTGTTTGTGTTCATGTATGTGTGCATATGTGTTGAGAGTGTAGTTAAATGTATAGATGTCTCCAAATCCAGCTGTATCTGCACATGTATGTTTGTGTGAGTGTGTATGTATCAATATATGTGTGTGCACACATGTGTGTTGGGAGTATAGTTGAGTGTGTAGATGTGTGTCTGTATCTGAGTGTATTTGCACAGGGATGCGTGTGTGTGTGTGTGTGTAGGAGGTGTGTTTGCATCCCACAGCCCTCTGGGCCAGTCATTATCCCCCTCTCTTTTTCTGAAGTTTCCACATGTATAAAATGGGAACAGCAGCAGTTTCCATCTCGCGTGTTGGCTTTGAGCGTTAAATCGTCTTCCCGAACATCAGATCTCTCCTGAGGGACCCAAGGCAGTGGGCTCAAACAGAGTCCTGCCTCCAACTCAGAATCGTGAGGACTCTGACTTCTTATAGGCTGCCTGGAAAATGCTGCAGGCAAAGGCAGTGAGAGGCCGCAGTCCTCGGCCCCCTTTTCTGGGTACCCTGGCCCCATATCCTTTCAGCCTGTCTGCCCAGCACCCCTAAACTGGCTTCATCCCATCAGGACGGTGACAGGTCCTCAGCCACCGACTTCTACACTTCAGCATGTTGGATGAGGCTGAGGAAAGCAACACAAAATTTAATAAAGCCCAGGAACTGGGAGAGCTCTCCAACCCAAATCAATCCTCGATGTGATTTTAATTAAGTTATAGCCCTGGTGATTAAAGAGTGTGAATTTCATTACTGTGACCATTTATCAAAGAGCGTACCTGCTGAACCTTTCCAATGGGCAGGGAAGAGGGCTTTTTATTTTCATCAACACCAAGTGCCCTGCTTGTATCTCGTTTGACTCATCAGGGAGAACTGTCACTCCTCCCAAGCTGGCCACCCACACTATAATGACAAAACCACGCCCACCCCCGCATTGCCCATCAGCAGGCCAATGCAGGTGAGTATGAATCCTCTGATTTGGTTCCAGTGTCCCTCCCAACCCCCAGCCAGCCGGGGGCCCTGCTGCCAGAGCCCAGCCCAGGCCTCAGCAGTCAGGGCACACAGAGCAGGGAGCCTGAGGATTTGTATGTGTTGGGCTGGCCTGCCTTGAACCATGGTCTGCTTCAAACGTGGGTCTGGTCCTGGCTCATGGGGCTGCATGAATGAGTGAGGACCGGAGGGGGGAAGGCAGGAGAGGAGCCCCACATTGGACGTTAGCCGCTGCTACTTTGTGGATGTAGTGTGTGTGTGTACATGTGTCCTTTATGTTTTTGAACATTGTTTTATTGAGTACCACATCCAGAAAAGTGCCCAGATCATGTGTACAACGAGATACACTTCACAATGTGAACGCACTCGTGTAACCAGAACCCAGGTCAAGAAACAGAACATTAGGGCTCCCCCCAGACCAGCCTCCGACCTCCGATGCTCGCTCATCCCCTGGCTGGCGGTAACCGCTATCCTGAGTTCTCCCGGTTGTTTGCTTACTTATATACTTTGCTTACATGGAATCACACAGAAGTTGTTCTCTTGTGTCTCGTTTCTTTTTTTTTCTTTTACTCCACATTATGTTCGTAAGGTTTGCATGTGAATATGCCATGATTCATTTACCCATTCTACACTCGATGAATATTTGGGTTGTTTCCAGTTCGGACAATATGAACGATGCTGTGATGACCATTTATGTCCGTGTCTACTGGTGAACACGTACACGTGTTTCTGTTGGTTAGAACATTTAGTAGTGGAATAGCTGGGTTGTGTGCGTTTTTAGCCGGAGTAGATACTGCCGTGCTGCCACGCCATTCTCCAAGGTGCCCTTTACATATGAGCAGTTTGGCCGGTCTCTGTATATGAGAGTTCTGGTTGGTTCACATTCTCATCAACACACAGTATTGCTGTCTTTTTCATTTTAGCCATTCCGGTGGGTGTGCAGTTGTCCCAGGTTGGTTTCCTTGGGAAGCAGACTCTAAGATAAACACTAGTGTACAGGAAGTATTGAGGCTTGCTCTCAGGAGCAGTATCTTCAAGGGAGTGGAGCAAAGAGGATTAGGCAGGAGGAGAGATTGGATTGAGATGCAGTCACACTAAAGACCCCAGTCAATCCCATGGAGAACGCTGGAGCTGGAATGACCCTTCAGAATTGTTCCAAATTAGGGCTGGGGACTGAGTTTTGCACCTCAGATCAATCAGTTATTGAATGCAGGCTTCTCCTGGGGAGAGGAAGTGGCTTTTTTGAGCTCAGGGCCATCACCAGGAAGAGGAATTCAGCTGAGAGCTGTCAGCTGTCAACATTCAGCAGTGGGGGAGATGGATGCTTCAGTCCTGAAGGAGGGATCTGGGAAACACATGACAGTCTACTACAGTGCTGCTATTGCATGGTAGCTTTAATTTGCATTTTTATGATGACTCCTGAGGTTGGACATCCTTTGGCCATTTGGATAGCCACTTTTGTGAAATGTTTCTTCAGGTCCTTTGCCAAACTTTTTATTGGGATGTCTGTCTTTTTCTTGTTGATTTGTAGGAATTCTCCATATATTCTAGATAGTTCTTTGGGTATATATTCTAGACATACATCTCAAAGAACTATCCAGAATATATAACACATAAAGAATTCCTACAAATCATTATGAAAAAGAAAGACACATCAATAGAAAATGTGGCAAAGGACCTGTATATATGTATCGCAAATATCTTCTCCCTTCTCTGAGGATGGCCTTTTTATTGACTTCTGTTTTTCTGGTAAACAAAAGTTGTTAGTTTTAATGTAGTCTAATTATACTTTTAATATGGTTCGTGCATTGAGTGTCCCATTTAAGCAATCTTTGCCTGCTCTAAAGTCATGAAGATGCTCTCCTATATTCCTCTAAAATACTTATTATTATTATTATTTATCTTTTAAACTTTGCCAAGAATTGGTTTGGGTGTATGACATGACGTAGTAGTCACAGTGTATTTTTTTCCATATGATATTCAATTGACCTAAAGTAATTTATTGAAAAGACAATCTTTGTCATAAATCAGTTAATGATATATGTGTGGCTTTTTTTTCTGAAATTTTTATACTGTGCACCAGTATCACATTGTATTATTTATTATAGCATTTTTGATACCCAGCAGTGTAAAAAAAAGTTTCTTAAAGCCTGCTTGGATTTTTATTGGGATTGCAATGAATCTATGGATTAAAGTAAGAAAAATTGATATATTTATGGTATTTAGTCTTTCAATCTATTAACAATGGCATATCCTTCTTTTATTTAGATCTTCTTAATTTCTCTTCAGTGTAGAAGTTTTACACATCTTTCATTTGTTTCTAAGATTTATTTCTAGGTAGTTGATTTTTTCTTGATATTGTAAATGATAAATTCTTCAATTTTATTTTCTATTTGTTGCTGATATATAAAAATGTAACTGATTCTTGTATCCTGCTACTTTATGAATTCTAATAATTTGTAGATTCTATTGGATTTAGCATGTACCCAATCATGTGGTTTGTGAATAATGGATTTATTTATTTTCTATTGAACTAGATTGGACCTCTGGTATAATGTGGAACAGAAGTGGTGATAGTGGGCAACTTTTTCTCATTTCCAATCTCTGGGGAAAGATTCTAATATTTTATTGTTGATTATGATGGTTGTCATAGTTTTTTTTTAATAGCTTTTCTTTATCGAAGTGGAAAGTTACCTTCTATCCCCAGTTTGCTGAGAGATTTTTGTTTATTTGTTTGATCATGGGTGGCTGTTGACTGTTGTCAAATGCTGTTCTGCATCTATTTAAATAATTGTATAATTTTCTCCTTTTTCTCTACTGATATGATTAATCGCATTGATTGATTTTCTAATATTAAACCACCCTTGCACGCCCAGAGTAAACCTCAGTTAGTTGTTGAATTAGATAGTGTTTCCCCAAAAGCAGATCCTGGGTCAAGAATTGGAGTACAAGGAGTTGATTCCTGAAAACACCAAAGGAGATATGAATGTGAAGTGCTCTCTCTTTTTTCTCTCTTTCTAAATGCACACACACACGCACGCACACACATACACATGCATACTCACACACATACACACGTATACTCACACATACACATATACACATACATACACACATACACGCACACACACATATACACAAACACACACATATATAGGCGTGGGCATATGTGTGAATGGGATTTGAGCAGGGACATATCACTACATATTTATATATGATGCCTATATGAATATATATATATAAAAACATTATATATATGACTTGATTGGCTAATTTTTGTCAAGGATTTGTGAATTTATGATCATGAGAGAAATTGGTTTACAAGGTTCCTTTCTTGTAATAATCTTGTTAGGTTTTGGAACCAAGGTCATAGTGGCCTCCTCAAAAAGAAAGGTGTTCCCACTGTTTCTGCTCTCTGCAAGAGCTTTCATAAGGTCAATGTTATTTCTTCCTTGAACGTTTCAAAGGATTCACAAATGAATCAATCTGGGTCTTGGGGTTCTTTGTGGGATGGTTTTTAACTAATATTCGACATCTTTGATGGATATTGGACTACTCAAGTTTTCTGTTTCTTCTTCTGTCAGCTCTGGAAGCTGCATCTATTTCAATTTTTAAATATGAGAAAAAGAGACCTCTGAGTGCAGGAGATAAATGACCTGGGAGGCCAGTTTCCCTGCCTGTCCCAGGGGTGCAAAAGGTCAAGTTTATTTGTGATAGGAATGGACTCGTCAAGTCAGAGCCTAAGAAGAACTGGAGATAAATGCTAGTGCATTGACTCTAAGGCATTTCCGTGTTATCAACAGCCCTCTGTGATTATGTAAATTGGAAATAAATGATTGGCATTCACAAATGTGCCTCCGAGCACATATGGATAATTAGCACAACACTGAGCAAGCCAGTTGGAGAAGGCAATTGTGACAAATCCACAGAAATAATGATTCTTGATTCATAGTTAATGATACACGTCAGGGGCAGTCGAGATACTGGGTCCCTCCTCCTCCAGAGTGTGCTCTCCCTTCTCCCTTCTAAGCAATCCTCCCGGCAATGCTGAGCTCTACCTGACCTACGGCCAAGACTGGAAAGCTGAAAACTCCAGGCCAGGATGCCACAGAAGTCTATCGCAAAGCAAGATTCAACAGCTCCTTTCTCAACCTGCAAATGGGCTGGAAGAGCACCAGCAAGAATGCTCGAATGTCAAGCGTGTTTAAAAGCCACGGTGTTTAATGAGTACGTGGCTGGGGTCTCATCGCTAACATGAACCATCAGTGATATCCAAGTCACAGTCCCTCCTCTCTCATCTTTTGGTAACAATTCACAGAGAAAGTGCATGTCAGTTCTGCAGCTCAGACAGTCTGATGTCTGGAATAACACAAGGACACCAGTGCTATTAAAATCAAATGAGATTTGATTGGAGGACCCACAGAGCAGAGACAGTACTTCTGAACAATCCATGCACATAGGTTACATGGTGGTGGTGTGGAAATTGATGAAAGAACAAAGGTGTTTAAGGGAACTGCCTGGTGTGTACAGATTTCGGATACTCTCAGCACCATGAGATAATCCATGTGGGTGCAGGTCTTTGATAAACTTCCACTCCTAGGATGCAGGAGCACTTCAGAGCAGGGAGGTAGGATGGGACAGAAATGAGGACAGAGTTGGGGGAAAGGGTAGATGTCAGGGCACTCAGCCTTCTCAAGAGTCTGCAGAGTTTAATGACAAGCCTTGGCCAGTTTAATACTTTTTTTGTTGACCCATGGAAGTTCTTTTTCCTGGCCAGAGTCCCCAGTACAACCACTGATGGGGTTTGGAAGCCCAGATCCTGGTTCTTTTTACAAAAATACTCTGGAAATCAAAGCTTGGGCACTCAGAAGACCTGGGTTGAAGCCCTGTTTCTGCCAGTAAATCACTGGGTGACCTTGGGCAATTTCTTGCCCCACATAGTGTCCCCAAACGTCCTCTGGGAGGGTCCCCTGATTCTTGGATAGCAATTTTCAGCCTTTTTAGTCTCCGGGTCCCTTTACACTCTTAATGAATTATCTAGGACCCCAAAGAGCTCTTGGTTACAGAGGTGTCCTCTGTCTATTGCTATTTACAGTTTCAGGAATTTAAACTGAGAAAACTTTAAAACATTTATTTTAATAAATATAAATGAGTAAATAAATAAATAAATAAATACTCATTTTACAATAACAAGAATAAACCCATTGCACGTGAACAGAAAGAAGTATGTTTTCCAAAACAAAAATGATCGGTGAGAAGAGTGACATTGTTTTACATCTCTGCAAATCTCTTGAATGCCAGGCTTAGAAGACAGCTGGAGTCTTCTATCTACTTTGACGCTCAGTCTGTTGCGGTGTCCCATGTCATGTTGTCTCTAGAAACGTCAGTGTGCGGTTGTGAGAGCAGGATAGTAAGACGGCAAACACATCTTGATATTATGGTTGATATTACTGTGAAAAAAGTTTTGATCTTAAGTGATCTTTTTGTTGTTTGTTTGTTTCTGGCCTATACCTCCAACCTATAAACTCAGGAGATTCAGGCTACTTTTCCTTTTTTCTTTTTTTTTTTTTTTTTTTAGTGTTTTTTATGGGGGGGAGAACAAATGGGTGCTTACAGAGTTTGCTATATTAACCTTCTTATTTACTGTATCTGGTTCTTTTTACTTTTGCTATGGGTTCGAATCACCACCTGATGTCATTTTCTTATTCCAATACGGTTTTGATTCCTCTTAAAAAGGTTTTGATCTTTGGGCCCCAGAAAGGGTCTCAGGGGCCCTCAGGGATCTCTGGACCACACTGTGTGAAGCAGTGCTCTAGAGTAACCAGGATTGTGTGCCCACATTATGTATTACTGAAGACCACACCCCCCCTCACACACATTACAGATCAAGTCCGGGGCCAGATGTCCTGTTGTCCAGAAGGTATCTACACATTGATGCTCGGGCTTTTATCAGAAAGGGGCAACATCCTCATTCCCAAATCTTGAGAGAAGTAAGTCCTATTGTTTCCAGAATCCTTACCTGCATTGGGGCCTGGTGACAGAGATGACTGTCCACCTGTTCACTCGAGGGCAGTGACCGGTGCCAAGTTGCCTTACACAGTTCACAACACACACAAACCCCAAACTAACAAGAAACAAGCAAACACGTATGCAGAAGTCTATTCCGTTTCCTGTGAGAGAACCGGCATGACTCATTCACACACCGCGTGGCGCGGGCAGGGATGCTCCTGACCGGTAATGAGCATGGCGGGAACCCGCACTCAAATGCACAAGCAGAACAAGCCGCTACGGTTCAGCCATCGCTGCCGCGCGGCTCCTGTGCTCAGACACCTAGCAGAGGGCTTCACTGGGTGCCCGACTATCACTCCTTAAAGACTTGGCTTTGAGCAGTGGGGAGTCTGCCACCACTTCTACATGTGTGTGATTTGGGTGAGTTAATTCCTCCTGGCTCCTCCCCTCGATCTGTGAAATGGAAAGAGTGTCACTGCCCTGCATCCTTTCGGGGCTAGGACAGCCCAGCAGGGACATGTCTGCAGAAGGCCCTGGGGACCGGTGGTATATATTTTGTGACCTTAAAGGCCAAAGACAATCCAAAATTCACTATCCTCTTCTGACCCAAACAAAAAATTTCCCACAACTTATGTAAATACAATAAACATTTATTGAAGAAAGTTTCATCCTGGAGTTTTGAAATTTCCTGACAGTGTCAGAGCCCTGGGGAAGAGGCCGCCGGCCAGGATTGGGAAGGGAGGCACCCGGAGTGAAAGCTGCCAGCCTAGCAGTCTTGGGGAATAACAGCCAAGTTCTCCCCATCAATTTTCCTGCCCCTCCCACCACCGGCTCCAGGTGGATCCCGTCTCCACACTGGCACGATGAGGGGTGGGAAGGCCATGTTGAGAGAGGGTCTTTGTGTTTTCAGTTTCTCACCAGCTTAGCTGACACCCCACCCCCAAGGCGGTAGCAGATGTGACTTGCCCGGGCTTAGGGTAGAGAGCCAACTGTCTCCCTTTGAAAGCTTGCTGGTGATCTCTATGTTCTCTGCCAGGCCCGGGAGCCAGCTGTGCCCGTGCACTCAGGAGCACTTGTCCGTCTCTCAGCTTGGGGCTACTGGACAAACTGTCACCTGCCCTCAAGCAGGCTGGCCAGCTGAGGTTGACATTAGGGCCGGATCCCCCAGAGTGACTGTGACCAGCAACTGGCAGAGGGCGAGGATGGTGCCTGTGCCAAGGCGCACACGCTCTTGCTGCTGTGGCTGCCGGCCGTGATCGCAGCTCTCTCGCAGAGGAAGTAAAGGATGGGTCCAGAGGCATCAAAGGGCTGACAAGCTGTATCTGCTTTAACTGCTACTCAGAGAACAATCTCTGTGTGCCATTTTCTCCATGCCAAGTGGTGTGCTGAGGGCTTTATACTTATGATCCCATTTATACACCTGTTGGTCTCTGTGGAAACAGCACAAAGCAGAGTGGGAAGGGAAATTTTGCTCCATTGCAATGATCACTTGCCAGTGTGTGGGATCAAATCCAAAATACCTGCCATCCACCCAAGAACCTTCCACCCTCCACTGTCACTCATTGGGACAGGATGGCAGGAGCCAGTCAACTTAGGGACAAGTTCAGCTTAGAGAGCATTTATCAAGACATTCTGAGAGAAGGCTGTGGATGCAGAGCTCCTGGGCTGTGGGTGACTAAATAGAGGGGACCTCAGCTTCATAGGAAGGGCAAGGAGAAGCAGCCTAAGCACCCACGCCAGTTTTCACTCAACAGTTGACAAAAGGCCATGACATCTACCATCTCCCTGGGATCTCCCATTAGGGCCAAGAGATGAGTAGGGCAGGAGCCTCTTCTCTTTTGTACAAATAAGGAAATTAAGGTTCAGAGAAGTGAGGTGACTTAGTTGCCCACATGATGCAGGAAAAGTGGGGCATGAGAGAATGGCCATGTCCCAGTTGAGTCCCTGGGACACGTCCAACCAAGTGAGGGTCCTTGGCTTCACACAGGAGAGAATTCAAGAGCAAGCCATAGTAGAGTGCAGGTAGACTTATTCCGAGAGCTACGTGCTCCATAGAGCGCAGGCCATCTCAGAAGGCAAGAGAGAGTGACCACGAGGTGTGCAGGTTGTTAGTTTTTATGGACTCAGTAACTTCATATGCTAACGAGTGGGATTCCCAAGAATTGGATCATTACCCACTTTTTGACCTTTTATGGTTAGCCTTAAAACTGTCATGGTGCCTGTGGGAGTGCCATTTACCATGCTAATATATTACAATGAGCGTATAATGAAGCTCAAGGTCTACTGGGAGTTGAATCTTCCACCATCTTGGTGCTAATTGCTGTGTCATTCTTTTAAAGGTTGTGCCTGGCCCTCTTCCCTCCTGTCTCACAGAGACCTATACCTGGTGTGGGAAGCTGAATACTGGCCCTAAAGATATTCACATAGTAGTCCCTGAACCTGTGAAAAGGGACTTTGCAGATGTGATTAAATTAAAGATCTTGAGGAGAGATTATCCTGGATTTTCTGGATGGGCCCTAAATACAATCACAAGTGTCCTTATAAGAGAGAGGCAGAGGGAGCCTTGACACAGACGGAGGAAGAGGAAGCAATGCAATGTCAGAAGCAGAGATTGGAGTGATGTACCTTGAAGATGGAGGAAGGGGTCACAGACCAAGGAAAGCAGGTGACCACGAGAAGCTGGAAATGGCCAGGAAAGAGATTCTCCCCTCAGAGCTTCCAAAAGCAACCAACCATGCTGACACCTTGACTTTAGCCAGGTGAAGTGACCTTGGGCTTCTGCTCTGCACAACGATAAGAGAATAAATTTACAGACTGAACTCTAAGAGAGTTGTTTTAAGCCATTAAGTTGGCGGTAATTTGTTACAGTACCCACAGAAAACATACAGTTGACTTAGTGGCAAAACTGGGATGGATGCCAGTCCTCTCATCACCCAGACAGAGGCAGAAGTCTTCCTAGGGCCTGTGTGGGTGAGGGGTGGAAGATGGGAGGACTGCAGGAAAAGAAGATGATGATTCAGGAGCAGGAAGCTGCTGGGAGCCACCAGCTCGAAGTCCCTTACTTGAGGCTTGTTGTCATGTGACCTATCCGATGGTTTCAAGGAAGGGTCTAGAAGCATGGAGGCTTCGGCCCACCCTTGGCCTGAGCTGCTGGCACAGTCGGTCCTTTGCTGACTGGTCGAGGATCCTGCTGACTGAGACTGGACCAGTGACTTCCGGATTCTGTCACTGAATCCTAGGTACCCCTGCGAACCCGAGGCAGCCTCGTCTTGCCTCCAGAATCCTGTGGCACTGAGGTGAGTACGATGCAGGAGGGGAGTTTGGGGCAGCACTGACCCTCTGGTGGGGATGAAAATCGGCCATTCCCCTCAGAGGAAGGAGACCCTTGGCAACTTTCAGGGGCTCTTCTGTACTTTGTGTCCAAACAGCAGCTGGCAGATCTGGCTGGGGTGGGAGGGAGTGAGTTCCACAGGCTTCCCTCCTTGAGGTCCCTCCCTGTGGTCACAGTAGGTGGGATAATGGTTGACTGCTGCGTGGTGCTTTGTGATGTGAAAATTAAACTCACCAGGAAATGTTGGCATTCATTCTCTTCTCTCCCCTCCCATCTCTCCCTCTCTCCTTCCCTCTCTCTCTCTTCTTGCTCTTTCCTCTGTTGCCTTTTGTCCTGGCTTATTTTAAGCCCCTCAAACTTCTTAGCTCTGATAACAATTCTCTGGTTGGAGCTTGGATTTCAGAACTTCTAAAAACCACTTTGAATCCTTAATGTGTCTACAAACTGTTTCTCAATTTGAGCAATGGCAGGGGTGGAGATGGGGGCAAAGATTGGGGCTCCCAACTCCCAGCACCCGGAAGTTACAGAGAGACTGCTTGCACCCCGCCTCCCTTCCTTCCACAGACCCTGGGCAAGTTCGAAAAATTAGTTTTAATTTCAAAACGCTACTTCTAATGAGCATTTCCAAATCATGTATATGAGCTCCTACTACATCGCAAACTTCGGTCCAGTTAAGTTCTGTGAAACTCAGACTTTGCATTTTGGGAATCTACTTTTTTCTAAATTTCACAGCGTAGAGGAAACAGTTTACTTGCAATTGAGCATTAATTGGAATGGAGACATCACAGAGTTTGCCCAGCTCATCCCTGGAATAACTCCACAGGAGGCACACATGCTCCCACTGAGCTGGTTTCAGAGCACCTGCGCCCTCAGGTGATGAGGCAGGTGACTTTTAAAACGCTCTTTTTACAGGGACACAGACCACCGCCACTCCCTCTGCATCTCCAGCATCTGTAAATGGCACAATTTCTGAAGTACTCTCATAAACATATTTCATTTTTACCATCGCCATTATTCTGGGCATTATCCAGGACAGTGTCCCTATCCCACTTTCTAGGTCAAGGGCATTGCCAGGGCCACCCAGCCAGCCCAGGGATGGAGCTCCTGGAATGGTGAAGCCAGAAGTGCCTTTGGAGATTACTGTCTCAAGCCTCCCTTGCTCTATACACGTGGACACTAAGGCCCCAAAGAGGAAACAGGCTCTGCAACCTGCTGGCGGCCCAGCAGGACCGGGACTCCGGTCTTGCCCGCCCCACTCCCCCAACATCCCTCCCTTCCTGGGCCTGGGCACTTGGCCGCTGTGTTCACCAACAAAGCCGGGTGCCAGCCTGGAAAGGGGCCAGATCTTCTGTTTTTGAGAAATTGCCAGGACACAGCAAAGTGTGTGCGCGCGCGTGTGTGCGTGTGTGTGTGTGTGTGTGTGTGTGTGTGTGTGTATATGTGCGCGCGCGCTTGTGCGCATGCGCGCGCACGCGCACAAGCTTGTATAAGGATGGCTTATGTCTTCTGGGATACCACGAATCTGTGGGCTGGGAGGCTGGTGCAAAGTTCCGATGCCCTGGTTTTAAGTGACGGAGTGTGCAGCAGAAGAACTGTGGGCGATTCACTGTTTTGTAAATTGAATCTTTAACCCCCCTGGGGCACCGTCTATAGCAGCCCCTGGAGAACTCCTTTTATGAAGCCAAGGGTCTTCTTGTAATGCAAATCATCACCCCCTAATTGGCTGCTTCATAACTTATGTGCCTTTAATTGCTTAAAGGGGCTAAGTCCCTTTGTCACCAATAGTGTGCTTTTATTTTGTTTCGCACAAAGCAGGGAAGGGGCCAAGGTCAACTCCGACCTTGCTGCTGCTGCTGCCTCTGACCCGACCGGAGGAGACCCACCTGGGCCCCGCCGCCTCCCCTCCCCTCTCCTCCCCACCGTGCCTCGCGGAGCTTGGTGCGGAGCAGTTAATCGGAAAGCGGGAGTGCAGGTGGCACCGCGCACCACCTGGAGCCGCCTCCGAGAGAGTGCCTGCATCCGCCGAGGCTGGCAAGGAATACCAATTGCACAGTTACTGGGCCGCTTCAGGAGCCCACAAGAGGAAATTAAAAGGCATACACACGCCTGGAATAAAGGGCTCTCTTCTTGCAGCTAATCACCGAAATTGGTCACTGGGTTGTCCCCTCCCCACTTTGGGGAAAGGCATGGTATTTCTCTTGTTCTGTCCCATCACTGCATTCTTAAAAATGTGCGAGGGGGGCTGAGCTCTGCACAAGCAACCCCCTCCACCTGCCCCCACCCCCCACACCCCGCCCTCGCTTCCTCCCCAGTCCTTGCTTTTCCCAGCGTGGGGGCATCAGTGTGTCCCGTCTACAGCCGGAGACAGACCAGCCTGCCCCCAGGCCACACAGGGGGGAGGGGTGGCCGGCATCTCTGCTGAGGCCTCCTGCGGGCCCTTTGCAGGTTGCAGAACGCTTTTACTCCCTTCGCTGTGTTTGCTTCACAACTTGATCAGGCTCACTGCTGCTCCCATTTCACCTCTTAGAAGTGGTCTGAAGTGACAGACAGGGTCGTTAAGGCCCAAACCCAGGACTTTAGTGGCGGGGCCCACTGCCTCCAGCTGGTAAGCCTCTCTCGTCCTTAGGGTGATGGGAGCCCCTCTACCTCCCCCTAGCAAAGTCTGGGCCCCACCTGGAGCTTTACTTAGCACTGTCCCAGCAGCAAGCACTGGCCCAGACACACAGAAGATGCCCTCGCAATGCCTGCTGGAAGTAAGCAGGAGGGGGGCCTCGGGGAAGAGCCTGCTCTGCTCCAGAAAGGCCTCCTCTGGGACATCCCTTCCCCCTGCCAGGCTGGTGACAGATTGGGTCACTTGATCTCCAGGGCCACTTCCCACATGAGTTCTGGAGAGTTGATACAAACTGTGGTCCTTCTGTTGTGGTTCTAGGCAGTTAGCTCTGTGAGTGTCCTCTGGGGGCCCAACCCAGGGAAAATGCAGGTGATGTGGCCTGTGATCTTGGGGTTGATGGGAAATCCTAACATTCAGACTGTAGTGTGTTGAAGGGTGGACCCCCCCAAAAGATATACCCACTCGGAACCTCTGAATGTGGCCTTATTTGAAAAAGGGTCTTTGCAGATATTAATGAAGTTAAGGCTCTCGAGATGAGATGTTCTGGATTATCTGGGTGGGCCCTACATCCAGTAACAGGTGTTCTTAGAAGATAGAGGTAGAAGGAGATTTGAGACACACAGGGAAGCCAAGATGGGAATGATGTGGCCACAGGAACACCTGGGACCAGCGGGAGCCGGGAGAGGCAGCTAACACATTGATTTCAGGCTCTGGCCTGCGGAACTGTGAGAGAAGAAATACATCACATATATACATCAATTGTTTTGTATGGATGAATACGTTTCTGTTGTTTTAAGCCACCAAGCTTGTGGTAATTTGTTACGGCAGCCCCCGGAAGCCAACAGGCACACCATAGTAACAATGCCAGGGAGAGGGAGGAGCAGCGGGGAGGAGGACGGGCACGGAACCCCCGCCAGCAGCAAAGCTAAAACTTGCGGAGCATCTTCCGGGGACCAGGTGGGCATCGGCCCAGATGCTGGCTGGCAGAGCCTGGTCCCATTTTATTGCTACCGCAACCTTACAAAGCAGGCACTTCCTTTGGCGCCAGTACACAAGGACCAGAGGAACTGGGATGGGAGCCCCAGCGACGCCCCTGGGTAGACCAGCACAGGTGCGAGGGGTTGGTGGGGCACTTGCAGGGCTGCTGATGGCCCGGTCAGCAGCCTGCATGAACTGCACGCTACGGATCAGATCATGAATGTCGTGATAACAGTTTTAATAGGGCACAAAGAGCACACCATCTCCGAGGCTTCAGGGGCCAGAGGATGCATTTCCGACCTAGGGGAAGTGGCCCGGGAGCTGGCCCTTCAGAGATGGGACATAGCCGGCTTAACTCAGCTTCTCCGAGACGCCACGGTCCCTCCCCAGACACAGCAGAGCTGGCCTAACTGGAAAGCTGCAGGCAGGGGGGACCTTCTGATGGGTCCAGCCCTAGGGTTGCCCTTCCTGACACTGGTTTTTCACTCTTGGGACCCACGTCTCAGTATAATTGCCAGAAATCTGGGCACACCCCATGACTCCCCCGTCTCCTCTTCTCTCCACAGCCTGTCGACCACCAGTCTTGTCTATTTACTTCCTAAATATTTCTCTCTTGCCATGGCTTCCCTGTGCACGTCTGCTACCACTGCGGTCCAAGCCTAGGACTCCGCCTGCTGTGACTCCCGTGGGACAGAAAAGTGGTACTAGAATCTGCAGCTTGCTCTTGTGATGACATGATCAGGACTAGGGCTCTGGGGGTAAGGGGAGGGCGTGCCGCCTGTGGCTGACGGGTGAGGCCGGCTGTGCTGCCAGCCTGGCTGGCTGTGCCGCTGGCCCCGGGCGGCCGGGAGTGGGCCGTGAAGACGGTCTCCTGTTAATGCGGCCATGCTTGTTACTCTCTGCGGGCAGCTCAGTGTGGTTTTGCTGCTTCTTTCTATTTCCTGAAAAACTATTATGAAATTATTTGCATCTTATCAATCACACCATCCTAAAATTGCCCGGTATTTGGGTGTTTGAAAAACTCGACTTTGGCTTTCTGTGCCGTTCGGGTTGGGCTCTGTGGTGTTCACGTCTGTTCTGTCCATTTGGAGCAGCTCATTATCTTAGCTTGTAATAGCCAAATACACCCACAGCAATTTAAAAAACATCTTTCTTATTGACATTCTTGCAAGAAAAAGATTTTTATGGCAAGTCCAGAATTCTCTAGTCCCCAGCCCTTTGCTTTGTTTTTGTAATAGAGAGCAGGGAATTGTTAGGTGCTCTGTAGTCACTTCAGAGCACAGAACGGGACCCCAATGATACAACCTTGGTCTCCTATTACGATTATTTACCTGGTAGTGCCTCATGAAACCAGGATGGAGAGCTCCTTGAGGGCAGGGATTCTGTCTTTTTCACCACTGCACCCCAATGGCTAGCACATAGTAGGCCTGGCACCCAGTAGGTGCTCAATAAAGTTTTTTTTTTTCTTTTTTTACTGAGTAGGTGAATGAATGAGTTTCTGGGAACTGAGGCCCAGAGCAGGTCACAAAGAAGTAAAAGGCTGATCTGGGAAGCAAACCCAGGGCTGACATCAGAGTTCATGCTCTGTCCTCTTCCCACTCTATAGTGATGGCAGAATGGAGTCCTTGAGCTGAAGTTCCCAAGGGAGCAAGTGGGTGTGTAGAGCTGGAGGGTCTGAGAAGAAGCTATAACACTGACGGCAGGTCCCTGAGTGGGCAGGGCACCAGGGAGTGTGACTCAGAAGGGCTTCCCAGGAGCTGTGCATCTTGAGAAGGGGGACGAAGTCAGAGACATTCTGGGCACAGACTCCAGGGGTGCTGTTTAGTTGGGGTTTGAGTACAACATCTAGCTGTGGGCTTGGTGGCCTTTCCCAAAAGCCAGAGATGCTGCAAGGAAGAAATGTGAATCCCTTCCCTCTCAGCTGGCTTTCTTACATTTTTCCTTCTTGCAATTGGTTAATTTCCTTACCAACTAAAAAGCGGAGGAAGCAGTAAGATGCATACATCACCTTTAATTCCATTCAACAAAAATCCACTGCATAGCTTACCAGCTGCTGGGTATCAGGGACCCAAGGGCAGGTTCAGCTCCATCCCCGAGAGGGAGAGAGAGATGCCTGGTTAGGTGAGTGAGCCACAGGGCCAACCATCAGCTTGATATGAACCCTCGAGAAGGGGCAGGAAGGGCCTAGAGTGGAGGGAGGGAGTCATTTTCAGCTCTGGGAGGATAAGAGCTGACAACTCTGGTGGCTAAGTGGCGGAATATATATATTCCCTTTATGTGGGACATTTTTCTTTTCTTTCTCTCTCTATTTTACTTTTGCCCTCCCCCCGAGGGAAGCTCTGTGCTTGAGAGAGAGAAATAACCAACTCAGAGGAAATGCAGATTCCAGTATCTAACACACTAGGATTCAGGTGACAAAGAGTTGCCAGCTACATACCAGCCCTGCCACAGGAAGGCCTGGTCAAACACTGGGAAGACTTAGCACCGGAAACTGCCTTGAAGGCCATGTGTGCATCCCAGTACAACTGAGGTCCATACTATAGGGCATGGAACTGTGTCACCCAAAGACGTGTCCACCTGGAGCCCAAGAACGTGACCTTATTTGGAACCAGGGTCTTGGCTGATGTCATCAAGGATTTCAAGATCAGATCATCCCAATTCATCTGAGTGGGCCTTAAATCCAATGACAAGTGTCTGAAGAAGAGGAGAAATACAGAGAAGACCATGTGAAGATGGACGCAGAGATTGGAGTGATGCAGCCAACAGCCAAGCAACAGCTGGAGCCACTGGAAGCTGGAGGCCAGGGAAGAGCCACCCCTAGAGCCTTCAGAGGATGCACGACCCCGTGTGTGCACCAAGCACCGTCTCTGGATGGATACGCCTTCCTCATTCATAAGACTGCTTGTCCTTTTGTGTTCCTCCATAGATGGATACTGCAAGTATTGCCAGGCTGTCATGTGGACTCTGCCAAAGGTTTTGATGCTGAAGAGGTGAGAATGGTGGATGAGGAACTGAAGCCCAGCACTGTTTCTTCCTTTCCATCAAAGCCTTTTCTAAGCCAAACTGGAAACGTACCAAGACTTCAAGTTCAGCACAGCTTGGAATCAATCTGGACTCTGAATGGCCACTCTTAGCTAAAGGTGGCACACTGGGCCAGCAGTGGTGATGGTGGTGACAAGGAGGGGCCCAGCCAGCCAGGGAGTATCTGGGGAGCCTCCAGTCCCATCCGATCACTTTCTCACCCTCAGTCCCCTGGTGTCAAGGCTGGTTTATAATCTGTCTGCTGGGAAGTGTCTAGTCAAACAAGCCTGTTCCCCAGACCTTTCCCCACAGCCTATCTGGAGGCATCTTTGCGTTCTGCCCATGAGAATAATTTGTAATTTGCATGTCACTTCCTCCTTACAGGTACCCGTTCCAGGAGGGATTCTGAAGACAGGCTTCTGAGCACTAGTGTCCCTGTCCCTTGCAGGGCCCTAGGCCCCTTTGCTGACGGAGGAGAAACAGCTTAGACCAGTGACTCTCCTTTCTTTATTCATTAGGGATATTTGTACCTAAATAACCTCTTTGTTTCTTGGGATTTGGGTCCCTGGCTGAGGCAGGAAGTGGGGACTGACAGAGCTGGGGCTCAGGAGGGAGTGCGGGCGTTTGCCAAACTGAGATGTGCCTGCAAACCCCAGAGATGTGCCTAGACGGGCAACTGGCTGTGCTGGTGCGCGCTGGTATTCCACAGCTTTCCTCTGCCTCAAGCGCCCTCTCAGAGCTGCGTCAAGGATTTTTAAGCCCAAGACTGAGGTTGGAGGGGCTTTTCCTCTGGCCACAGAAGTCAAAAGCTGAGGATCTAGAGTCAGGCACCTCTCAGAATAGCTCCTGGCTTCTTCAGGGGCCAACTGAGGGGCCGCACACAAGCCCTGTTTGACTCAGCAGTCTGTGAAGGCGGGGATGTTAAGGAGAAAGGCAGCCTCACAAGGCAGTCGGCAGGACCCTCCAGCAAGAAGGGAGGCTTGGGGTAGGAGGGTGCTGGTTCTGCAGCACCTGGGACCTGGGACCGGTGCTGCTGGGCCCTCACCCAACTATGCTGGGCTGAAGGGCTCCCCTCAGGCAATCGCTTTCTGAAATTAAGGCTGCAGGAAGAAAGGGGCCCTCCTTGGCACTGTGTTAATTGAACTTCTTTCTTGGCATATGAACATTTTCCTAGGGCAGTAAAGCTCTTTGATAGGAATTTCATTCATTTTCTGGTTTCACATGCTTCCATTTCTCACCATGTATTTGCTGATGTAACAAGACAAGACAAAAAAAGAAGGAAAGAAAAAAGCTTTTATACGAAGTAGCTACATTTTCATTTAGTTTGTTTTATGAGCAGGAAAGGTTTAAACATAAAGTATCCAGATTACATGGATTAATTAGATGTTTTACGTTTAAGAAAAACGAGAGAAGCTAAGTTGTAGAGTATGGGGCAAAACTGAGCAAGCTTTGATTTTCTGCCATGAAGCTAGTTAAAAAAAAAAAGACGTGAACATTAAACTAAGTCTAAGCATAAATTAGAGCTATCAGAGGCAAATGTTTGCTTTCAGATTATGATGTATGTAGATTTAGCCATAAACTGGGGGCTTGAAATGTTAATTGAGCTAACGTGAGAGCTCAGTGTTTGGGGCCAGGGCAGGATGGGGGCGTGGGCAGCCCAGGGCTGGGGTGGCAGCTGGGGGGGGGGGGTCCTGTCACCTCTCAGTGCCCTTGTGGAGTAGGTGGAGCGCCTGACGTCATATGCATAGCAAAGGAGACCGTCAGAGTTGTCAGACGCCGCAGACACTGACACTCCCGCCCCTCCACTCTGGCCAGGGATTGAAATTCACTTTGCGGGCTCCCGTTAGTAAGGCAGAGAGACCGCCTGGGCGGAGCGCCAGAGTTACCAGACCTGGGTTACTTTTCTCTGGTTAAGTTCTAAGATGTCTGCAAGCCAGACTTGCTCCGGGAAGAACTCAGTTATGTCTACACAGGTCCGTAAACTGTCTCCTGTGAGTAAGCTGTAGTGAAAACCCACAAACAGCCTTGGCAAATTGTTAAAATGCTTATTGATAAGCGTCTCCAAACATCGCCATTACAGCAGACTAAATACAAGGGCATCTGAGATGCCAACAGCTCGCAGTGGAAATATCTTAATATTCGCAAGTTTCTCAGTTTGCTTCAAAAAGCTAGGTTAAGATGTTTGATGGCAGCCCTGGGCCTGGGTTGGGCTGGAGGCAGCAGTCTGCTATCCCCCTCCCCAACCCTACCATCCGCCCTGAGCCTGAGCCCCTTGGGGCCTCACTCCCACCTCAGCCCCTCTGGCAGGGTAGTGGTAGAATCAGGGTGGATCAGAGCTGGACAGGGCTCCCTCCAAGAGAGGGCCTTGCAACTCCTCTACCCATGCCAACCCCATGGGGGCCTCTGAAGCCCCAAGGCCCAGCCAGCCTTGGCCAGGCAGTGAGGTGTATTGCTGCCTTTGGAGGCTTACAGGGCTGGGGCAAGGGGCGAGGGGCAAGGGGCGAGGGGGCTTGCAAATCCTGGGCATGCCGCCTTCCTGAATAAAGGGAAGGAAGCCTGGGGCCTCTGGCACCTCCCCCAGCTGTCAGGGTGGAGGCAGGAGCAGGGTGGGGGAAGAGTCTCCATTCTCCTAGGTGTGAAACCCTTTTACGACTGCCTGCCACATTTCCCCCAGGCTTTTCCTGTCCTTTGCTTATGTTGATCCTCACCACCGACAGCCCCAATTCAAGTCTGAGAACACAGACCCTGCAAACTGATGGAGGTGGGGGCGGTGGTGCCCGCTGTCCCTGGCAGCTACTTCCAGAGTATCTCTGGGCTGCGTCCCCGCAGCCTCCCACCCCTGGCAGTCTTGGTGAGGTGTGTGACTACTGATTATTTCTTACTTCCAAGGCTGGAAATACAGCAACTCTTTTTTAGCCAGAGAACCATGGCTGTCCTCGGAGGGTTAAAATAGAAATAGCAGATTCCAAGCACACTAATAAGTTGATGAAGCTAAGCAAACAATTTCTCAGCTGGCCTCCCAGCCCCTCGGTGGACCAGTCTGGCCGCCCACCTCACTAATGTGCCCAGCACTTTCCCTGGACACGCTCTCCTTCTGGCCAGGAGAGAGGCTGGCAAACTGGGCTAAAAATAAAATGATAAAGCAAGCGGCCACCACCCAAGCAAAAGACCCTGTCCAGGGACCAACTCTCAGCCCCAGGGGCCCACATGGGGTGGTCTGGGAGGGCCTTGGTCTCCAGGGCTCTCTGAGGTGTGCCCAGACTAGTGCTGCCTAGGGGAGGGGGTGGAGAAGCTGGGGATAGTCCTCTTGATCGCCCCATGGTGGGAGGGAGCACCTTGTCCTTCCACTGTGATGGGATGGGGTAGAGAGGCACAGAGGGGCCCTGGGCTGGTGTGGCCTCCTGTCCTGGGGCAGCTGACAGCCAGAGCTGACCCAGGGTGGCCAAGAGGGCCGGCCCTGGCACACCTGGAGCCCTGAGCCAGTCCATAGGTCCTAGTCCCTTGAGGCCTATGGGAGGGGCAAGCATGGCCCTTCAGGTCAGCCAGCACCCCAACCCCTCACCCAAGCTGCTGATAAGTGGGAAGACAGGGCCCACAGGGACCAGGGCTGTGCCCAAGGTCACATGCAAGTCAGGGTCACCCCGGGGGCCCAGGGCTTTCAGCAGGGACTTCCCAAGTGCCTGTAGACTCTGGAAGATTCAGCAGCCACATCCAAGATCACCAGGGGTAGCTTGTCTAGTGCTGGGGCCTGGTGGGAGATTTTCTCCTTGGAGACTCTGTTGGCCAGGTCTGGGCGACTCTGGCCACCTGCTGAAGGTGGCATCTACCGAGCACACAGTCCCTAAGAGCACAGGATGCATCTCAGAAGCAGCTGCCCTGGCCCTGTGTGGACCCTGGTGCCCGCTGACGGGCTTTCCAACAGGTGCCCAGGGAGGCCAGGGGAGCCCCGTTCCGTCCCCTTCCTCCCCAGGCTGTCAGAGGGATGCGGGGCAGGGCCTCATTTCCGGGTCCCCTTTGCTTCCTGCCTGGATGTCTGTCTGTCTGTCTCCCGCAGTCCTTGTAGAGCGGCCCCCGGCCAGCAGGAGGGCACTGGCACGTGCAGGCTGGTGGCTTTCTCAGCCTCCCTGGTGCTGGGCGTCTCTGCGAAGGACAGCAGGAATCTCGGTGCCCGGCCCGCAGACGGCCCATCTGGCGGAGGTGCCCACGAGGGAGGCTCTGGATGTAGCCAGGGCTCCGGCGGCAGCACCCTGCCCCACAGCACAGAGAAGGCTTGGCTCCTGTCCCCCACTGTCCCCCACCAGGCAGAACACAGCGCACCGACACGGCCTGCGGTGGGTGCCGGTCTCTCCCACGGGGCTGTCACCTGATGTCCGTGGAGGCCAGCGGGGAGCAGGAGCCACAGGGCAGAGGACAGGCTTGGGGGAGTGAGACGCCCACAGGATGAGCCTGAGGATGAAGGCACGAGGGCAGAAAGGGGTTAGCCCAGCAAGGGGCCTGGGTCCCTCGGGTCAGGCAGCTGGGGCCCCCAGAGAAGCCCCTGCCCGGGACAACGGAGGGACCCAAAGGGCCAGCACAGGGCCCTAGGGATCCGGGGGAGGGGATCGATTGAACCAGAAACTGCTGTGGGGACCTGGTGGCCATGGTGACAAGGGAGGGGGTGAGGGTGAGTGAGGGGGCCGCCACTCCCTCAGGAGGTCCAAATGCAGGCTCACCAGCCCTCCCTCTCTGTTCGGCCCTGGAGTTGTATATCCAGATCTTGCTGGACAGGTTCCCCCTAGACATTCCTTAAGCTCCTCCAACTGACTGTGGCCAAACCTGGACTTCAGTGTCCCCATCACCATGCCTCTCCCACCCCACCAAGGAGACCACTGAGGAGATGCCTGAAGGGAGTTCTCCAGTCTCCGTTTGGATTCCCCACTCCCTCCCTGCCCCTCCCCCAGGATGACCCGTGGGCTCCTTGATCTTACCTGGCTCCAGCAGGAGCTTTCACCTTCCATCCCGGACCCCACCTCTGCTCCTCATCTAGCAATGATGCCAGCGGCACCTGACGCCAAGGCTGCACCCCTCTTGGGTACTGGCCTCCTCGCCCACTCACCCTATCCCTCTGCGCTGATGGGAGGCCTTTGCTTTTCAAACTGGAATACATTGAATGAGTTTGCTGGGCCTCCCTGGGGTTGGGGTCCAGCTCAGACCAGGCTACACTCACACTTTTCAAACAGTGGAATTCAGTCAAACCACAGAAGTAGTCAATTAGAGCTTATTCGGGGTGTGTGTTTCTTCTGTTGTCATGACTGCTTTTGGTGTCTGTGTAGTAACCAGTTGTTTGACCGGTCAGAGTTCTTTTCCCCAAGCTGGTTTCCTCGTGCAGGCATAGTTTCTGTGTCAGGAATGGCGTCAATACTGCTGGCCTCCCATGGGCTCCACTTGCCTAGACCCTAGAAGGGTGGCCCTGCTGAGCCTTTTGGAATGGGGGCTTCCCTCTCAGCTGCTTGTGGGATGGACTTCCATGAAAAATGACACTTGTTTATGGTAAGAGTGGCCCTGTGGTCCATTGGACTCCAGCTCTACCTACCTTAGTTGCTTTTTTGGAAGCAAGGTTTGCAAGGAACTTGGTCTTTGATTTCTTCTTGGCCTAGAGGACCCGTCCTCCTCCCAAAGCAAAAAGGAACGATCAGGAAGCACCCCCCCAGACCCTGGCCTCTGCAGAGGCTGCTGTTCTGCCTAAAAGACCTGCTGGCGTTCTGAAGCAAAAAGGCTGCCGAGAGACCAGGAGGCTGATGCAGGCTCTCCAGGTTTCCATCCCATTCCTTTCTAGCCGCCTCAGGGCTGGCGGAACTCCCAGCCCCGGGAGGTGAAGTGGAGCCCAAGGACATCCCCAGCCATCTGGGGTGAAGCGTTCACTTCTATAATTAGGGTGTCTGGCTGTCACGGCTTCAGGGGCCCTTGGGATCGGCTGGCCTGTCCCCATCACGGGACTGACAGCCAGGACGGGAGGTCCAGCTTGAGGCATACCCCCTCCCTCCCTTCTGGCCAGAGTCCTTCCTTCTCCACTTTCTGCTGGTAATTCCTTCCATGGTGTCAGTCTTTTTTTTTTTTTTTTAATGTATTCTGATTTCTGAATTTTTTTGTTGTTGTTGTGGGGTAGGTAATTAGATTTATTTGTTTATTTTTAGAGGAGTTACTGGGGATTGAACCCAAGAACTCATGCACGCTAAGCATGTGCTCTACCACTGAGCTATATACCCTTCTCCCACCATAGTGTCAGTCTTTTTTTTTTTAATGTATCCTAATTTTTTAATTTTTAATTTTTTTTGTTAGGAGGAGGTAATTAGATTTATTTGTTTGTTTTTAGAGGAGGTACTGAAGCCAGGACCTCATGTGTACTGAGCATGCGCTCTACCACTTGATCTATCCGCCTGCCCCCCACAGTGTTAGTCTTTTCTGACAGACATAGTAGGTGCTTACTAGGTCCTTGGTAAAGGAGATCAGAGCTCTACTGCCATCTCCCAGGATGCAAGCCTCCCATTCCCCAGGCTGTCAGCCTTTTCACTCAATGCATGTCCAGTTTCTTTCTTGAGAGACCCCAACACCTGTAGGAGAAACACGGCACCTCCACCTGGCTTTAACTGCTCTCAGTGATCTGGTCCCACCTTATCTGTCACCATTCTCACCTGGTGTCTTATATTCCTCTCTGCTGGACCACACTGTTCCTTGAACACACCATGCAATTTCCCAGCCCCGGGCCATCACTCCAGTTGTTCCCTCAGACCAAGAGGCTATTCAATTCTGGCTGTCCTCCAAGACCCTTCTCTTTTGGCAAAGCCCATCTCCAGGATTCTCTCTTCTGTGAAGCCCTTCCAAAGAGAGCCCCATCAACTTTCTCCTTCATTCTCTCAGGATTCATGCATTTATTCCATAGATATTTTAACGGGCACCCACCACGTGCCAGGCACTGTGCCAGGCACAGGGGATACAGCAGTGAATGGCACAGAGAAAACCCTCTGCCCTCATGGAATCGACATTCTACTGGGGAAGAGGCAAAAAAACTAGACAAGGAAATGATGGAGAATTTTAAAGGTAGAACTTTATTGGTACTCCCTGGATCTTCTCTCCTCCCCATTGTTCTTATTTCCCCCTGCCCTGTGGTGTGGTTACTTTGTTGGTACGTCTGTTTCTCATTAGGAGGTGAGCTCCTTGAGAGCTGGGACCAAGGCCTGGCCTGCTCTGCAGCCCCCTCAGCACCAGGCATACAGCAGACACTCAAGAAATACTTGTGAACCAACAGTGAAATATCAGAAAAGGAAAGTAAAGAAACAATCCCTTTTTAAAATTGCATCCGAAAAAATAAAATAGTTAGCAATAAACCTGGCCAAGGAAGCGAAAGACTTATATGTGGAGAACTACAAAACACTGATTAAGGAAATTAAAGATGACTTAAAGAAATGGAAAGATCTCCCAGGGTTTTGGATTGGAAGAATTAATGTTGTTAAAATGGCCATACTACCCAAAGCAATCTACAGATTTAATGTGGACCCTATCAAATGACTCAGGACGTTTTTCACAGAACCAAAACAAATAATCCTAAATTCATATGGAATCACAAAAGACCTAGAATTGCCAAAACAATACTGAAGAAAAAGAAGGAAGCTGGAGAAATAACCCTCTTAGACTTTGTACAGAGCTACAGTCATCAAAACGACATGGTATTGGCACAGAAACAGACATATAGATCAATGGAACAGGAGAGCCTAGAAATAAATCCACACATTTATGGTCAATTAATCTTCAACAAAAGAGGCAAGAATATACAGTGGAGAAAAGATGGTCTCTTCAGCAGGTGGTGTTGGGAAAACTGGACAGCTACATGGAGATCAATGAAGCTAGAACACTCCCTCACACCATACACAAAAATAAACTCAAAATGGCTTAAAGACTTAAACACAAGACAAGACACTATTAACCTCCTAGAAGAAAACATAGGCAAAACATTCTCTGACATAAATCTTAGCAATATTCTCCCAGGGCAGTCTACCGAGGTGACAGAAATAAAAGCAAAACGAAACGAATGGGACCTAATTAAACTTATAAGCTTATGCACAGCAAAGGAAACCATAAACAAAACAAGAAGACAACCTACAAAATGGGAGAAAATATTTGCAAATGTTTGATTGACAAAGGCTTAATTTCCAGAATATGCAAACAACTCATACAACTTAATAACAACAACAACAAAAACCAAACAACCCAATCCAAAAATCCAAAAATGGACAGAAAACCTAAACAAGCAATTCTTCAGTGAACACATACAAATGGCCAATAAGCACATGAAAAAATGCTCAGTATCACTAATTATCAGAGAAATGCTAATCAAAACTACAATGAGGTATCATCTCACACCAGTCAGAATGGCCATCATTCAAAAGTCCACAAATGATAAATGCTGGAGGAGGCTGTGGAGAAAAGGGAACCCTTCTACACTGTTCATGGGAATGTAGTTTGGTGCAACCTTCATGGAAAACAGTATGAAGCTTTTATTAAAAACTAAAAATAAACTTACCCTATGATCTAGCAATCCCACTCCTGGGCGTTTATCCAGAGGGAACTCTAATTCGAAAAGATACATTCACCACAATGTTTATAGCAGCACTATTTACGATAGCCAAGACGTGGAAACAACCTAAATGTCCATCGACAGGTGACTGAATAAAGAAGCTGTGGTATATTTATACAATGGAATACTATTCAGTCATGAAAGAGAATAAATAATGCCATTTGCAGCAACATGGATGGACCTGGAGATCATCATTCTAAGTGAAGTAAGCCAGAAAGACAAAGAAAAATACCATATGATATAACTGACACAAATGAACTTATTTACAAAACAGAAACAGACTCACAGAGATAGTAAACAAACTTATGGTTACCAGGGGGAAGAGAGGGTGGGAAGGGATAAATGAGGAGTTCAAGGTTTGCAGATACTAACTACTATACAAAAAATTGGTAAACAACACAAGGTCCTACTGTACAGCACAGGGAACTATATTCAATATCCTGTAGTAACCTATAATGAGAAAGAATATGAAAAGGAGTATGTGTATGTATATGTATGACTGAAACATGCTGTACCCCAGAAATTGATACAACATTGCAAACTGACTAAAAGAAAATGCTTGTGAAGCAAGTGAGAAAATAAATGAGTGAGTGGATGGATGAGTGAATGAATGAATGAATGAGTGACAGGGATGCGTATCCAGGCTGAGAACACTTGTAGGTTTTGGCTTTTCTGAAGCAGGACTTCTACCTTGAAGGCTGAGTGGCCTGAGCATAGGATTCCTGAGACCCAGGAGAAGAGTCAGCACTGGCTCTCATGCTGCAGAACAAACGAGAAATGGCTACAGAGAGTCAGGATACCAAGTTCAGGGCCCGGGGCCACATTTCAGCCTCCTCTGACTGTGGGCTCTGGCTGTCTTTCAGGGGAAGACACCTCCAGGGGTCTAGCCTTCCTGACTGGGTCCCTCTCGCCCAGGGCAGGCACTCACAGCACCTTTGATTCCTTGTGCAAACAACATTAGTAGTACTGCAAATGAGAGGCTTTTGTATTTTCTGATAGCCAAAAAAAAGCAATCACCACCTCCTCCCATAATCCATTCTTTATATAACATGTGCTGGAATTAGCTGGTTATGATGTTGCCAAATCCCTTTTAATTATTTGCCGAAGATTTTCGTGTCATTTCTAACCAAGTGAATCATATCTTAAATCTTAATTTTATTTGATGTTTAAGGGATTAAGGGAATGATTCGAAGCCCTAAAACGTGAATGGCCTCTTTTTAAAATTCCAACTGATGGTGTTATTGAGTTGCAAACACTGTTTCACTCTTTTCACAGCATAATCTGCTCTGGGACTTTATTTTCTCAAGAGATTTGATTTATCTGCTCTTTATACACATTCAGTCTCTGTAAATATGCTTTTGGCTTTTCAGTAATAATATTAGACCTGACTACTTTGGCGCCTATCGGCAGGGGAAGGAGATTGAGAGGCAGGTTGCTCCATGCAGTTAAACGTACTAGGCCAACAGAAAAGAGAACATTGACAAGTATTGACAAGCATTCAACGTGTTTTTTACATATGTTTTATAGTCTTCGATGAACAAGCCTAGAGCTACCTCTTGTTTTTTTTTATTAAGTTAGTTTTCCCTTTAGCTTTGGTCTCTATTTTTGTTGCTGCTGGTGTTTTAGGCTGGGGGACTTTTGCCATTGGAGTTATCAAATTGTGTGCTTTAGGATATCCTTATGATCAAACTGGATTTAGAATGCAAAGCGGATCCAATCAGCAATGCCCAAGGGGTCCTGAATACGACACAGAATCCCACCTCAACTCCCCAAAGTCCAAAGCCATGGGCGACATGTCACTGCTCAACAGACTGGATGAGCGAATCTGTGTACAGTCAAGACTCTTCTGATTGATTGTCTGGAATACGAACTGAACTTTCAGGACCGAGTGGTGGAAAACGCACTCCCCCGACTACTTTAGTGGGTCTCTTTCATCAAACCAGAAGCATCTCTCAGTTTCTGGGCTGGAAAGCTTGGCATCATTTTTCAGTCCCCAACTCCCTCCCTCTTCCACTGACTCATGACAAAGTGGCATCATTTCAAATTTCTCTTCTAAATGTCTCTTCGGCGCATCCCTTCCTTTCTGTTTCCACGGCCACCTCCTTCATCCAGGCCCCTGTGGTCTCAGCCTTGAACACTCCACTAGCCTCCGCATTGTTTGCTCGGCTTCTTGCTTCCATGCTGAGACTCAACTCCCAGATTTATCTTCCTAAGATGCTTATTCAGAATCTCTCTCTTATGTTCCCTGACATGTTGGGGAGCTCCTTTGCTCCCTGGGTCAAGACCAGGACTGCCCAGTTGATTTTCAAGATCCTTACTAATCCGGCTATACCTAACTTTTAGCTTTCTAATCCTTAATGAGCACAGCCTGGGTCAGTAGCTGTTGGGAGACATCTGCCTGCTGTGGTTTTGGGATAAGGCTGGGCAAATAGACTGACGAAGAGAATGAAAAAGCAAACCACAAACTGGGAAAAGGTATCTGGAACATATCACACTGACACAGGGCTTATAGCCAGTCAGGATATTTTTTTTTCACAAGTCTTACAAGTTATTAAGAAATAGACAGATGACCCAATAGAAAAATTGGCAAAAGACTGAACAAGTAATTTACAAACCAGGAAATCCAAATGGCTAATACATGTGTGAAACGGGGCTTGACAGCCTAGTGACAAAGGGAATGCAAATGAAACCCACAATGAGACGCACTGCTTACCCACCAGAATGGCTCAGATTCACCAGTGTTTGTGCTGATGTGGAGCCCCTGGAATGCTCATGCACTTCTGGGGGTGTGTGCAACGGGACAGGCACTTTGAAGAAGTTTGTATTATCTAGTAAAGTTGGACATAGCCATACCTAATGCCCCAGCAATTCCAGTCCTGGTTATTTACACAAGGGAAATGAGTACACATGTGCATCAGGAGACACAGATGACAGTGTTCACAGTATCTAACCCCTGGAACCACCATTGCAGTGGAATGGGTAAGTAGAGGGTGGTCCATTCATATGAAAAGAATACCATGAGAATGAATATTGAGGAATCTCAAAAACATCATGCTAAGCAACAGAGGCCAGATGAAAAAGCATGTGTACGGGTCATAGAAGTATACACACATACACACAAATGAGTGGAGAAATCTGAATAAGTTCAGCGGGCTGTACCCATGTCAATGTTCTGTGCTGTGCTATGGAGGACGGTACCACCGGAAACAGGTAAAAGGTGCTTAGGCTCTGCCTGTACTATTTTTGCAACCTACTGTGGATTTATAAGTCATTTCAAAATAGAAGTTTTAAAAATATGAATTAAAAATATGTGTGGTATTATTCCATTTCTATACACCTCGAAACAGGCAAAAGTAATTCATGGTGTTCCCCAATGCACCCTTAGGGAGTCAAGTATAAAGCAGAGCAAGGAAAAGATGATCACAGAAGTCAGGGACATGAACGGGGGTTGGGACTGTGACTGGAAGGGCACGTGGGAGGGCTTCTAGGGAGCTGGGACAGTTATATGTTTTGATCTGGGTGATGGTTCCACAAGGGATGACAACAATTTGTTAAGCTGTACATTTATGTGTTAAGCATTTTTCTTTGTGTGCTGTATTACACAATAAAAGGGGTTTAATTAAAGCCGCCTATGTGAAGGCTCCTTGGGGATAGTTTTGAATAGTTAAAAGTTACCCCCATCAAAGGAAAGGATAGTACTTCCAATAAATGGTGTTGGGAACACTGGATATCCACGTGAAAACCCATGAGACTGACCCCTATCTTACATCATACACGAAAATCAACTCAAAATGGATTAAAGACTTCAGTGCAAGACATGTCACCATAACATTCTGAAAGAAAACATAGGGGATGAGCTCCTTGACATCCGCCTGGGCGATGAGCTTTTGGACTTGACACCAAAAGCAAAGGCAACAAAAGCAAAAGTAAAGAAGTGGAATGACGTAAAACTGAAAAGCTTCTGCACAGCTGAGAAAACCATTAACAAAATGAAAAGGCAAGAGGGACATCCTGCCATTTGGGACGATATGGATGAAGCTGGAGGGCATTATGCTAAGTGAAATAAGCCAGACAGAGAAACACAAATACTGCATGATCTCACGTACATGTGGAACCTGAAAAAAAAAAGTCAAACTCATTGAAACAGAGTAGAATGATGGTTCCACAGGTTCATAGTTGGAGAATTTTGTCTCAGGGTGAATTGTACTTTGAGTCTTCCATATCTGATTTAGATTAAGACGATATTTACCTGAGACTTTGCACTCTTTAGAGTTAATGCTGCAATGAGTTAAGACTTTGTGGGCAATAGGGTGGAATATTTTGTACTATGTACTATGCATGTATTTTGCATGTGAGAAGGACATGAACTTTCAGGGTCCAGGGACAGAATTCCATAGACTAAATGTTTGTGTTCCACCCCCCACTTCATATGTTGAAATCTGATGCCCAAGGTGATGGTATTAGGAGATGGGGCCTTTGAGAGGTCATAAGGTCATGAGGCTGGAGCTCTCATGAGTAGAAGCAGTGCCCTTATAAAGAGACCCCACAGAGCTCCCTCAGCCTTTACTCTGCATGAGGACACAGCTAGCACATGGCCATCTGGGAACTAGGAGGACATCTGTGGACCTCAGCAGACGCCAGCTCTGGTGGTGCCTTGATCTTGGATTTCCTAGCTTCCAGAACTGTGAGATATTTGTTGTTTAAGCCACCCAGTCTATGGCATTTTTGTTACAATAGTCCAAGAGGACTAAGACAATGCACTTGGATGTTTTGTATTATCTTCTTTTTATTCTTTTCCATGTTTCCAAATATCTGCTGGTTGAGATTTGCTAACTTGATTTTAGGACAACCACTTACGGGTTACAAGTTGCAGTTTGAACAGTTCTACATCCTTTCCGGGCATTTAGCCAGGTCACCACCGGGGTTTTAGGGACTTGTGCTGGTAGCCTGCCTCAAAGTGGTGTCTTGTGAGTGTGGACCCCTGAAGGGGCTGTGTCTTTTCCCTATTTTTCACTCTGACCCAGCTAAAGGGCCAGACACTGAGCTCTGGGGTTCAAGGTGCTTCCTAGCTGAGAACCTGACTTAGACCTTCCTGGTCAGGGAGGCAGGAGGGTAATTATAGAGGATTCAAGTGGCCAAATAAATTAGCAAGGCCTGATCTTGGCCAATGTGGCAGAGGCTCTGGTCCCCAGTAATTCAAACAAACACTAATCTGGACGTTGCTATGAAGGTATTGTGTAGTTGTAGTTAACATCGATCATCAGTTGACTCCAAATAAAGAAGACTATTAACCCTGAATGATGTGAATGAGTTGCATCCAATCAGTTGAGGGCCTTAAGAGCAAAGATTGAGGTTTCCCAAAGAAGAAGAAATTCTATCTCCAGATTACATTATCAACCCCTGCGGGAGTTTCTGGCCTGCTGGCCTGCCCTACTGATTTTGGACTTGCCAGGGCCCACAATTGAGTGAGTCAGTTCCTTAAAAATGAACCAATCTATCTATGTATCTACCTATATCTATCCATCCATCATCATCTCTCTCTCTCTATCCATCTATTTATTATCTATCTACCTGTCACTATCTATCATCTATGTATTGATGAGTCTATCCATTTATCTCTCCATCTCATCTCCTATTGGTTCTATACTCTGTGGGCATTCCTAGGGGGCTGATTATTACCCCTTGACCACAGTCTCACAGCTTTATAGAGGTGCTCGCAACCACGGTCCTGACAAGAAATAGTGGTTAACATTTACTTGTGCTGCTCTGACCCTGCAGCTCTCTTCCCAGGGGCCTGGAAGGAGCTGGGGAAGCCGCCAGGTGAGCCTTGGGGGCTGGTGGAGGGGCTTTCCTCTTAGGAGTAAGGGCTCCTCGGCTTGAGGTTTCCCTCGCAGGAAAGGACCCTGAAACGGCAACGAAGGGCAGCAGAAAGTTCAGGACTGGATGACATCAGCCAAGTCACTTCTTATTTCCAAACCTCAGCCTCTTGGTGTGGAAAATGGGGCAAAATGCACCTTCCTGGCTACCTTCTGCACTCGTGGTAGTGATCCGAATCGGACAAGAGATGACAAGTGGGAAAGGGCCTTGGGAAAGGGCAGAACACACAGCCATATGAGGCATCTTCCTGCAGGGGCGCCCAGGGCTGCATTGTGACCTCCTGGACCCTGGGCACATTTGCCTTCATGGGCCCCTCCCTTACTAAAATATAAATAGCAATTATACTTTATCATTATGTTGCTATCAAGATGAATAGACTAATTCATATGAATCTATATTCATTCACATTCATAGTATATATTAAAATATTTTCTTCAATCTAAAAGTTCATTTTTTTCCTTCTGATTTTAAAAGAAATGAAAATATTTTCACGAATTCCTAAAAATGTCACGGCCCTGGTGCCTAGTGCACCCAGTGGGCAAGTCGGCCCTGTGGGGGGGCTAGGGCTTCCTTGCCCACAGCCCTGAGACCCGTGCCAGGCCTAGACATTGTCTGGGTAACAGAGGAGCGACCTTCTCCCCTGCAACAGTTGTCCCTGCAAGGAGTAGGGAGACCAGGCTGCTTTTTGTCTTTGTTATTCAAAACAAGCATTGAGTGGTGGGGCAAACATGCAGTCTTACACTGTGGATAACCAGTCACGTGGCAGACGACACGTCTGGGAGAAAAATCAGTACTGCTTGTGTGCCATTTAAAAGCATGATAATTGGGGGAGGAGGGTATAGCTCAGCAGTGGAGTGCATGCCTAGCATGCACAAGGCCTCAGGTTCAATCCCCAGTAACTCCAGTAAATAAATAAATAAATAATCCTAATTACTCCCTCCTCAAAATTTTAATCACCAGAGCTAACTTTATTGAGCATTTATCCAAAGCCATACATTGGCTAAACTGCACTCTGTTCATATTCACATGAAGCCCATTTCAGAGACCCAAAGGTTGAGGCTCCAGGCTGTTGGGGGTCAGGGATTAGAGGGAGTGAAGAGCAGAAAGCAGAAAGGGCCAGTGGGGGGAAGGGGTCAAGGAACTCCTTTAGGGGTTCCCTGTGTCCTCATGATTTTCCCTTCCAGACCATCTTTTATGAGAGTCTAATAAGCTTGGGATAAGAGCACAGAACCCAATGCAAGTTAATATCTTCGTGAACAATTTTCAGGAGGAGAGCCTGTACTTGCCTCTGATTTTCCTCTCAGTGACTTCCCAGGTCAACAATAGGAGCCAGCAAATAAGAACATATTTCCATATGGAGATTCCTTAGAAAACTAAAAACGGAGTTATATGATCCAGCAATCCCACTCCTGTGCATATATATATGGAGAAAATTCTAATTTGAAAAGAGACGTGCATTCCAATGTTCATAGCAGCACAGTTTACAATAGCCAAGACATGGAAGCAACATAAATGTCCATCAACAGACGACTAAGTAAAGAAGCTGTGGTATACTTATACAATGGAATACTATTCAGCCATATAAAAGAATAAAATAATGCCATTTGCAGCAACATGGATGGACCTAGAGATGATCATACTAAGTGAAGTAAGTCAGACAGAGAAAGACAAATATATGATATTGCTTATTTGTGGACTCTTAAAAAAAATGACACAAATGAACTCATTTATAAAACAGAAACAGACTCACAGACATAGAAAACAAACTTATGGTTACCAAAGGGGAAAGGAGTGGGAGGGATAAATTGGGAGTTTGGGATTAGCAGATACAAACTACTATATACAGAATAGATAAAAAGGTCCTATTGTATAGAATGGGGAACTATATTCAATACCTTGTAATAACCTACAATGAAAAAGAATATATATACATATGTGTATACATCACTATGCTGTACACCAGAAACTAACACAATATTGTACATCAATTATACTTCAATGAAAAAAAGAACATATTTGCATGTTTCCTGCTGTTGAATTGAAGGATGATGACCCATTTGGGAGTCCCTGGAAGGCCTAGGAATGAGCCCCTCCCACCTTCCCAAATGAGCAAGCTGGAACAGGGCTCAGTGCTCTGAGAGCAAGCCGATTTCTGGCTCCAGGTGGAAAGGCCCCAGGGGCTGGTGGCTCTGTCTGGTGGGCTTGGTGGTGCAGAGGGACCAGAAGGAAGGCCAGACTGCGGCTGTCAAATGCATTTGATGCACAAGGAAATGGCCACGTGGCTAAGTCACCAAGGCTGGCAGTGTGACTCCGGAGAGTCCTGACTTGGTCAGTTCTTGGCAGTGTGGCTGTGAGCAGATCACACCTCACCCCTCAGAGCCGCCACTTCCTTGCATGCTGCCCCTCCTTGGAAGGGAGCTGGCACTGGCTGCACACCTACTATGTGCCGGGGCTCCCCACATACCATCTTCTTGAAGCCCAGTGATGGGACAAAGCCATTCCAGGTCCACAGCACAGAGGAGGCAGCAGGCTCTGGGGGCCCAGAAGGGCCGGGAAGGAGAGAGGTACAGACAGTGTCATCAGTGTGTGTGTATGTGTGTGTGTGTGTGTGTGTGTGATGAAATTTGCCATTTAACACTTACGTGTACAATTCAGTGGCATTAATTATATGAATGAAGTTTTGCAACAATCACCATTGTCTACTTTTAGAATATTTTCATCATTCCCCCAATAAACCCTGTATCATCAACCAGTCCTTCCCCATTTTTCCCTTCCCTCAGCCCCTAGTAACCACTAATCTGCTTTCTGTCTCTGTGGATTTGCCTGTTCTGAACATTTCACATCTATGAGTCATACAGTATGTAGTCTTCTTCCACTTAGCGTGATGTTTTCACAGTTCATCCACATTGTCGTGTGTATCTGTACTTCACTCTTTTTATGGCTGAATAATATTCCTTTATATAGACATTCTGCATTTTATTTATCCATTCATCAGTTGATGGACATTTGGGTTGTTTCCACTTTTTGGCTATTATGAATAAGGCTGCTATGAACTTTCGTTGTCTGAACACCTGTTTTCAGTTTTCCTGCCTATGTACCCAGGAGTGGAATTGCTGGATCATATGGTAATTCTCTGTTTAACTTTTTGAAGAACCACTAAACTGTTTTCCACAGTGGCTGCACCATTTTACATTCCCACCAGCAATGTACAAAGTTTCCAATTTCCCCACTTCCTTGCTAACACTTGTTATTTTCTGCATTTTTTTTCAATCTCAATGGGTATGAGGTGGTAACTCATTGCATTTCTCTAATGACTAGTGATGTTGAGCATTTTTGCATGTTTGTCCGTCCTTCCTATTGTTCTTAAAATAAAATAAAACATCCCTACCAGAGTCTCAAAGGCCCTGCCCCTCTCCCGTCTTGTGCCCCTATCCATGCCCCCCTGCACAGCCTTCTGGTCCTCAACTCTGGGTGCCAGCCACGCCCGTCTCCCTCTTCCTCACATGCCTCAGAGCCTGGACATGGACAGCGCCCTCCGCCTGCAATGGCCCTCCTCCCCCTGGCCCCCGCCCCCACAGGTTACCTCCTCATCCTCCTCCATCTGCCTGCCCTGCACAGCAGACCAGGCCCACCCTCATCTGGGTCAGAAGTAGTGGACAGAAGGCTGGACTGGACGACATGCAGGCTTCTTGCCAACAGACAGGCACTCCCGCCCAAGGGCACAGCCGGCTGTTGTCACCCCCAGCACCCAGTATTAGGGCAGCGACATGGGTGAGGGGCCCTGAACATCTCCCGTTGACAACTTTGGAGTTGCCCATCGTCAGCTGCGATCTGTTACTCATGCCCTTGAAGCAGGGTGGCTGTTGTCAGCAAATGACTCACGGATGTAGCTCCTCAGCCTTGGCAGCCGGCTGGGCCTGATGACATGGGGTAGAGAGCCCCACGGTGGGAGGCGAGAGCCAGAGTTCCGGTCTGTGATGACTCGCCACGTGAGCAGGGTCCTGGCCTCCCAAGGCTATAAATACACCATAACCACCTGTAGCGCCCTTTGGAAAATGCAGCTGGCTCTCTCCCTCTGCCCCCAGCCACACAGAGGTTCTGGTTTAGTTGCTTTGGCCCAGGGCCTGGGAAACAGGCATTTTCATCAGTAGATTCTGTGCCCACGATGCTCTACCTGGCTTGGAGGCTCCGCAAGAGCTGCTCTGAGGGCCCACTCTCTTGGTTCTAGGACTCTGGAACGTCTTTCCATCACAAGTTCCAAGAAGTTCCTTGAAGGAAGGGCGGGCTTACTTTCTTTTTCTTGAGCATCTCCTCCAGGCCAGGCCCTGGCGGGGGCGAGGGGGTACCCAGCCGTGGGGGCATGCCGACCCAGGCCTAGTTGATTGCTCCCCTAGATGCTCCGCCACCTGCAACTGTTCCGCTCTAAGCTACACACACTATGTGACAAGGGCTGGGATAGCGAGGTGCACACCCAGGGGCCTGGGCAGGCAGGGGACATGGCAAAATCCCTCCTGATGGGCACATCAGGGAAGCCGGGGCGGGGGTGCTGCTGGCTTAGAGCGATACACTGGGAAATGTACTGGGGAGAAGGTGGCAGCCTACGGCCCTGCACTGGGGAAGGGTGGGGCGGGAGGAGCAGGTCGGAGTAGCGCTGTGGAGAGCAAAGGAAGATTTGCAAATATGAGGTGGGAAAGGTGGTCATGGCCATATCCTGGTGGACCTTGACTATTGGGGGGGGGTTGTTGTAAGGGTTGGGGTGGGGGATGGTTCCTGCCCTAGACCCTGTCATCCCTGGGGAGCCATGACAGGTCCAGGAGCATGGGCTCCCAGGAGCAGAGCTCTGGGGACTCGAGGCTACAGCACTGGGGAGGCTCTGTGGTCCCTCTGAGTACCCCCCCACCCCGAGTCCCTTCTCCTTGGGTTGCCCCCATCCAGCTGTATGTACCCAAAGACATCGCCTCCCCATCTGGGACGGTTTAATGGCTTGAGGCCTGAGCTGGGGCTTCCAGCGAGCCTGCTTCCCCGTCAGCTGGGTTTCTGTTCAGAGCAGGGACGAGCCCCAGCCTTTCTAGGGCTCTGTGCCCAGAGCGGGGTCTGGTGAGCACAACCCTGAGGCAGTCAGTGGCAGTGCTCTGGATTCCCAGCCTATCTGCACCCCCTGCACCACCTTGGGCCAGCCACTCACCCTCTCTAAAGCTCAGTCTGCTCCCCTGAGAAATGGGGATATGATGGGTACCTGCCTGAGGAGTTCCATGACCTTAAATGAGGGTTGCACAGAAAGCCTGGGTGCCAGGACCTCTCCTAGGGAAACTCTAGCCCTCCTCTCGTCCTTCACGGCGGAAGAGAGAGCCCCTAGACCTGCTGACCTGCTGCCTAAGCTGAACTGCTGAGCCCCAACCTTCCCCCGGGGGAGAGAACTCAGCCTGGAGAGAACACGCCTTCCCAGGTGCAGGCCCGAGGCCGCCGAGCAGCAGGAGGAAGCAGCAGCTTGCAGAGAACCACCCACAGCTGGTGCCCCGGGGGCACACGGGAGACCGGAGAACACCAAAGAGAGTTCAGCGCTTGGGACAGAAGACAGGTGCGCACCCAGGAGGGGATCCCTGGGGGTTGACAGTGGGTGGGGGCTGGGAGGCATTTGATCAAATCTGAATGCCCCCTGCTGAGTAACCTGCAGCTGCCTGGCTCCAGCCTGCTCTCCCCTCTCAGTGCAAGGTTGGGGTGTGAGCTGGAATCCAAGGGTGTGGCCACTCTGGACTGGGCATGGAGATGCCAGGATGGGTATCCCCAGGGAAGAAGGCAGAGTTAGGCCAAGCCCTGAGCCAGGCCCAGGCTCCAACAGAGATTTTGTCTACACCTAGCTCGCCTCCTGGGGGCTGTGCTCTGGGCAGAGGCCAGCACGTTAGGCCCAGGGCAGCCGCAGGAGGTGGGGAGATGGGGAAGCAGCTGCCAGAGAGCCTCAAGCTGCCCAGACCATGGTCAAGGCCATCTCCCTTCCCCTCACCAGCAGGTCACCACCCAGTAGCACATTTGGTTCTTTTCAGTCTCTGATTTATGACCTACACCAAGGGCCTCTGTTGGCTCTAGGCCCTTGTGTGCAGGCCCCCGGGACGTCCTCCAGCGACTCCCTCCAAACTAAGTGCGGGCCAAGTCATGTCCTGTCAGGATCGTCCATGGCCTCGTGGCCCCAGAAGGAGTCTTGGTCCCTTGGGCAGCTCTAAAATTCAGGTTTAGAGCCCCTCACCCTGGCACCGTCCTGAGAACCGGCTAGCAGCACTCCCAACAGGCCCTGTCCCCTAAACACGGGGCATTTGCTTCTTCTTCCCCTCAGGGTCCCCAGCCTCTTGCTGAGCCTCACAGTCCCCTGGGCTGCAGCCCCTACCGGCTGACCTTCTGCCCCTCAGCCCTCCCTGCACCGCCACCCTCTCCTCCTATCCTGGCCCTGGCTTACAGTCCACTGGGCCAAAGCTGACTTCGTGCAGAGGGGACTGTGGATGTGGTGATGAATTCTATGTGTCAGCTTGGCTAGGTCATGGCTGCCCAGTTGTTTGGCTGAACACCAGTCTAGATGTTGCTGTGAAAGGATTTCTGAGATATGATTCGCATTTATAATCAGTAGACTTGGAGGAAAGCAGACTATCCTCCATAACCCCAGGTGGGCTTCATCCAATCAGTTGAAGGCTTTAACAGCAAAGAGCAAGGTTCCCCCAAGGAGGAATTCTGCCCCAGACTGCAACGTAGAAACCCTGCTTGACTTTCCAGCCTCCAGGCTCAAGACTGCAACATGAATGCCTGTCGGGGTCTGCAGCCTACTAGCTGCCCTGCGGATCTGGGACTTGCCAGCACCCCATAAGAGCATGAGCCAATTCCTTAAAGGGAATCTCCCTCTGTCCCTCTCTGTCCCCATCTCTGTCTTCCCCTGACTCATACAGGGGACAAGGGAGTGAAGTATGTTGGCCAGACTGGCAGGTGGCAGCCACCACCATGTGTGGGAAATGTGAATACCCCTGGGGAGCCCAGCAGGCACCCAGTCCCTCCTCACTCCGCATGGACTCCAGCCTGTTCCACACACAGCTGGCCCAGGCCACACAGGTACGATCTAGAGAGGCACCTGGCCTCTGGTGCGGAGGGCTGGGTTCCAGCCCAGCTCTACAGCAGCTGTGTGACCTGGGGCAAGGTCCTTTCCCTACCTGGGCCACAGTGTTCCTGTGTCTCAGTGGAGCCAGAGGAGAGTAGCTGCTTGCAAATGTTTTAAGCATCAGATTGCTCTGTGCCAAAGGGAGTCTCATACAGGGTCTCAACCTTTCAAGCCGTCCAAATAGGGATTCCTTGGTTTCTGTGGAGTTGAGGGAGCTGCAGAGAGCTGTCCTGCCCCTGCCCCCCTGACTCCGGCCTTCACCTCGGACCTTGACCCCCACTGTCTTGCCGCCCCGGCCTGCTGGACACCTGCAGACTGTGCTCACCACGCTTTTGGGTGGAACCCACTTTCCCTGGAGCCTTGCCTCAGTTGATGTGCCTCTGGGCTGGTGGAGGGGAACTCATTAAGGCTTGTGACTCATAAAAAGTCTAAAACCAGCAGACAAAAGGGCCTTTCAGAGCTCCCTTTGAACCCCAGGGTCTCGTTACACAACAAAGATATTTACAGGACGGAGACAAGAGCGCTCACATGGAAGGCAGGAAAATGCAGCCTTGTCTTCCAGGGGAAGTGGCGGCCCGGGCCCCTGTCTGAGTCCTCACACTCAGGCCCCGCTCTTTAGTAAGTGGCCTGGGAAGGGTGGCCCTGCTCTAGGGCAGCACGCCACTGCCCCACAGGCCCCATCAAAGGCTGGGAGCCCAGATCCCCAGCCGCTTTAAGATGACTTTCCACCCCTGGGGAGTGATGTGGTTCCGAAGCTCGACACTGTTCAGTCTATAGACAGCTGGTCAGTCCTCCTGGGGACTGGAGCATGTCAGTGCTGAGAACCCCCAGAAGGCCGGAGACAGCTGACCTGAGGCTTCAGAGAGGTGGCTTTGGCCTCCTTTTTCCTCCACCCTCGACTCGATGAAGATACTTCCCAGCATGTGCCTAGACAACACAAAGGAACTGGTAAACCTACTGTAAACATGCTTTTTCCCTGGGCCTCACTGGAGGTGATCCTTTGCTGGTTGTTATTCCTCTAACACAGAGAATAACTTCCCTGCAGGGACCTTTCTGTCACCTCTGCCTCTGGGAGCCTCTGAAGGCTCGGGAATAAAGAGCAAATGAAGAGCTGTCAAGAAAACGATCAGAATTGCTAAAGTATATGGAAGAGCTGTTAAGAGCTCACTCTGAAGGTCAAGAGGAACCCCTGCGGTGTCTCCTTCCCTGACCGCCTGGGTACACCACCAAATGCCAGTGGATTTTGTTGTGGGTGGGCTCTAAAATGGAAGCCCAGGGATCAGAGCTGCCATTTTCAGAGCCCAGCTGGTACGGAGGCATCCCAAGAGCACCTGGCTCTTTGGAACCTCTGGCTTGCCATCCGCTGCCTGTGGTCTGGACCTCCCTGGCTTTCTAACCACCTCCCTGCCCCTGCAGGGGACACTCAGGACATCAGTGGCCCCTGGACACCACGGCAATGGGTGTGGCTCTTGCCGCCCCAGCCTGGTTCTTGCTGCTGCACCTTGGCTAGCTGGCCTCAGGCGGAGGACACCAGCGGGCCAGGCAAGGATGCCTAGACAGCATCTCTCTGCTAGCGCTACACCTTGGGTTAGAACTGGGGCAAAGCCAAGCAGAAGCCAGGAGGTGGAGGTTCAAGGCCCAAGGCGTGAGCATGGGCTGCCACCAGCCATCATCAATGTTGCATCCTGCTGCCTTGCCGAATTCTTCCATCAGCTCTGTAGGTTTTGTGTGGAGCCTGTAGGGCTTTCTACATATAGTATCATGTCATCTGCATATAGTGACAATTTTATCTCTTCTCTTACAATTTGGATTCCTTTTATTTCTTTCTCTTGTCTGATTGCTATAGCTAGGATTTTCAATACTATATTGAATGGAAGTGAGAGTGAGCATCCTTGTCTGGTTCCAGATTTTAGCAGGAACAGCCATTGTCAATGAGCTGGTGTGGTACCCGACTAGCTTTTGTCTTTCTGGAAACTGCTACTGCCACCAACGGCTTCCTGGGGAGTGGCCTGTGATCCAGGGATTCTGCACCCAAATCAAAATTCCCTGGATGACTGGAATGTCCTCTCTCAGAGGAGAGTCTCTTTGCTCCTAAAGGCCCAGGAGAGGGGTCATCCTTCTTCTGTCTCTACCTCTTTGACACCCCTCCCTCCAGAGCATTCTGGCTTAGAGAACGCCTACCCGGTGTGTGTGCTAGAACTCCAACTATCCTGGAGAAAGGTTACCATCCCATTTGAAGAGGAGAAAGCTGAGGCCCAGAGAGGAGAAGGGCCACTTGAAGAATCCAAGATCATAGACAACAGCCTTGTGAACCCCAGCCCCACCCCTACCTTACCAGCGCAGGCCTGCAGGACATTCAAGGTTGAGTAGCCCCAAGCAGGGGCTAGTCCCAGGCCAGGTTGCTTTCTGCTCCTGGGGACCCCGAATGGCTATACAGTGATGTCAATGCCTCCTTTTCAGACTTGGCTGGGCCAGTCCCTCAGTCCACTGGGGCTGCCATGATGGCTTAAACAACAGACACTTATTTCTCACAGTTCTGGAAGCTGGAAGTCCAAGATCAAGGTGCCAGCAGTCCAAGAGCAAGCCTTCCTGGCTTGTAACAGCCACCTTCTGGTGGTGTCCTCGCATGGCCTTTCCTTGGAGAATGTGCCTTGAGAGAGAAGCGACTCTAATGTCTCTTCTTATAAGGACTATAACCCCATCATGGGGAAGCTGCTGTCATGATCTCATCTAACCCTAATCACCTCCTAAAGGCTCCGCCTCCAACACCATCCCATTGGGAGGTGAAGGTAGGCTTTAACATGTGAATTTGAGGGGGACACAAACATTCAACCCTCATCAGTCAAGAAGAGTGAAGATGAGGGTAAATTACTAACCCTAACTCTGGTGAATTTCCTCTTCTTGAACACATGTTACCCCAAGGCCCTGGTCCAGCAGCAGGGGAGGCAGCAGCCCAGGAAGAGACACAGAGCTCCACGTCCCATGTGCTTTTCTCTGCGGGCTCTGGTGCCAGGCAGCTTTGTTTTTATTAATCATATTATTGTCTCTTCACAGGTTCATATGCTGACCTCACCTTCCAAAGCAATTAAGTAGGAAGTCAAGAGCTCACAGGCGTCAATTGGGCCTGACAGGGATCAGAGGCAGTCATGCTTCTCAGCCTTGAGGGAAAGGCAAGGAGGCTGCACCCAGCCGGGCACCGGTCAGCCTCTGGGAGCTTCCAGGTGCCACCTGGCATGGCCTCGAACACTCTACAGGCTCAAGGCCTCTTGAGTAGCTTGGCCCCCTAATGAATCTCCTGGGGCTGCTGTTCTAACAAGTTCTCACAAACTGTGTGACTTAGAAGAGCAGAAATTCATTGTCTCCGAGTTCTGCAGGCTGGAAGTCGGAAATATAGGTGTTGGTAGGGTGGGGCTCTCTTTGAAAGTTCTAGAGAATGATTTTTCCTTGCCTCTTCCAGTTTTCAGCAGTTATGGGCATCCTTAGCATCCCTTGGCTTGTGGCTGCATCACTTCAATCTTTTCCTCCTTCTTCACGTGGCCTTCTCTTCTGCTTTCTGCCTTTCTCTTCTGTCTCTTAGAAGGACATTTGTCGCTGGATTTAGGGTCTGCTGGGATAATCCAGGAGCATCTCATCTCAAGACCCTTAACTTCATTACATCTGAAAAGACCTCTTTCCCAAAGATGGTCACGTTCACAGGATCTAGAGGTTAGAGCTTGGCTATATCTTTTGAGGGGGTCACCATTCACCCCACTACATCCCTCACTGCCAATGGATCACAGGTCCCTGGCTTCATAGAAGTTTGGCTGTCAGGGCAGAGGGGCTACTGACAAGACCAACTGTCACCTTCTCCTTTCAGAACTGAAGTAGCTGAGGCCTCAAGGGAGGCGCCTACCCGGCCTCAAGGTCCCCTGGTAAGTGAGGGACAGGTAGTACAGGGACTTGCCACCCAGCCCCTAGGCTCCTATTGCCTGGATAAGCCTGCTGCGGTATGGGCCAGGCCCAACTCTGACATGGCAGAGACATTTGCAAGGGGGACAAGCCCGCAAGGTCCCTGTGCACAAGGCAGGCTTTGGAGCTGGTGACCCCAGTCTTACGTCTCCGTGTAGCACTGGGAAGCCAATACTAGTGCGACTGACTTCTTGAGAAGTCTCTCTTCTCTGGAAGCTGCATCTCAGTCACTTCTGCCACCCCTGTCCCAGTCCTCAAGGAGCCTACCGGCCACATCAGGAGATGCCCTGTCTCCCACTGTGCAAATGGCCATTCTCCTTCCCACCCCCAGCCTCCCCTCCTCCAGATACGCTCTAGTTTGTCAGGGTCCTTCTGAGTGTGGGTCCCAGAACTGGCCAGGCTATCTGGTTGGTGTCTGGTCAGAGCAGCGCAGAGCAGAGGCAAGCTGTACACGCCAGACATGGCCAAACATTTGACATCTAGTGTCTCGCTGAACCTTCTTAACAGCACTTTTAAGTAGTTTCTACCCCATGGGAAAGATGAAAAACACCAACTGAATCTCAGAGGGGTTAAGTGATTTGCCCAGAGGCACAGAGACAGTAAGTGGTAGAATCAAAAGTCTAATCAGAGAATCGGGTTCCAGAGCCCATGCCTTACACACTAGACCGCAGAAGGGAGCAGAACACTCACCTCCCTTGCTCTGAATACTTGGCCTCTGTTGATACAGCCCAAGGCCCTGATTGCTTATCTGGCCACACCACTGTGGCACCAACTCATAAGGGCAGTTGAGTATTCTCCTTGCCCATCTCTTGAGAGGGAGAAATCCCCCTGGTCCCAGGCTCTGCTAAAAGTGTTATGTCTCTTCCCCCCATTTTTCAGATGACACAGTCCATGCCCCGGCAGGAAGGGTCTTGCCCTCTGTGTTCTCTGGGTCCTGGTTCAGAGTTCCCGGGTCTCCACTGCCCAGGTCCCCTCTTCCAACTGAGCCATGCTCCAGCCTGTGCAGGTCCCGCCTCCTCCCCGATCCACGCCCCTGCCAGCCAAAGTGATCACTGAGTAAAGTTAGAGCACAGCAGGCGGGAAAGGGTTGGTGCACAGAGCTGTGAGCTGGCAACTGCTAAATTGAGAACAATTCCTGGAAATCAGGAAACAACTATTGAGGCCAAAGGCATCAGAATTAAATCGGCCTTTGAAACAAACAAGTGCATCTCCACAGGCAATCAGCTATGATTCTGCAAGGTTCCAAGATGAGCCCTAAATGAGATGAAGTTTTCCAGCCCAGGTTGGACTGGGTACGTGGGCGCAGAGGGTGGGGTGATCTACGGAAGCCATTAGCATGATCTCGTTTGAATTGCAAGCCATTGAGGGAAACTGGGGGTGGAAGGAGCATCAGGGCCTCAGGAAGGAATCTTCCTTCAGGGGCACAGACTGTGTCATCTGAAAAACGATGGGGGTTGGGGTACAAGAGACAGAGCACTTTTAGCGGAGCCTGGGGCCAGGAGGCTTTCTCCCTCTCAAGAATTCTAGCCCTAGGAGCTGAGATTCCTGGGGTCAGAATGGTTCAGAAGCGTTACTCCTTTTCCTTATCCCTGAAATAAGATCATTTTTCAAAAGCATGGACAAATAGCAATACCCACGGTGACATTCCTTGGGGACTCGGAAAAAAGTCAGGACAGGCTTCATGGGCTTTAAGCAGGCACAGCTGCAGCCACGTGGTGTTTTCCAGTTTGATACTGTGGACACTGGAGCTGGCCTGGCAATCCAGTGCGAGTCAACCAGCATCCCCCATCGCGGTGATGAACAAGGCTGCACTGTGGGGAACTGGAGAGGGAAGACTCGGTGCCTGCCTTTGGGGAGCTCACAGGCAAGGAAACGCCTCCTTCTAGTATAATATCCAGCCTGCTAAGTGCTTAAGAAGATGTTCTGAGAGCAGGGTTAGGAAACTCAGAGGAAAACATGATGGTTTTCACTTGAAAACCTGGGAAGTCTTCCTGGAAGAGGCACTAGTTGACCTAGACCTTGGAGAATAAATAGAATTCCAATGGTCTGAGATGGTGATGAGGGAATTCTCGAGGGGAGAGCATGGGCAAAGGCACAGAAGGATGTCCTTGGAAAATGGCAAGTGACTCTTTCCGCTCGAACTCTCTGCCCTGGGCTGCCAGCATGGGCCGAAGTCAGGCCTGATTCTTCAGACAACAGGAAACCATCCAAGGTCCTGATTAAGTGAGGTGGCACGAGCAGATGTGTGCACAGCCTCATGAAGCTGTTCTCAGAGTGAGATCTGTGGACCCCTGGGGGTCCCTAACATGCTTTTAGGGGATCCATGACGTCAAAACTATTTCCACAGTAACACTAAAATTTCCTTCGACCAAAAAGCCAGCTTCACCTAAATGTTGTTAGCCAGGTAGTCATAATTAACTTTCTTAAATATTGACCCTTGAGTACACATATTTTAAAAGTTCTAGGTGACAAAATGGGAAGGATGCTGAAAGTTCTTCTGCTGGAAACCCAAGTGTAATGGTTGAGTCAAGGCAGAGCACTCCTGCGATTGTTGTGAGTTGTGAGCTGAACTGACTGATTTTTCACAGAACATCGTATTTACTTGAAAGAATGACTAATGTTATTCAGATTTGGCTCTCTGGCAGATATTTCCTTGTAAATGAACGAAGGGAGCCCATCACTTCAAGAAAAACAACTGACAGTATTTTTTGTTGTTGCCAATGATAAAATTTAAGATTTCAAGCAACATTAAGAATTTTGAAAAACCACTGCTGTGAACTTGACAGCTTCCCAATTGTCCAAGACTTTTTCCAACGGGACGGGTGGTGATAGTAACAAATGTGATGTTTTTGATGTAGAATGAAATGTATCAACATGGAAGGGCATATGCGGAAGTCAGGGCAATGACACGTTCCCAGCGACCAGTGCATGATGCCCCCAGGCCATCACTGAGTAAAAGATCCGCTCAAAGGATAAGAGAGTCCCTGGGGGTTCAATGGGGTCCAGGATGGAAAGTTCATTAATACGGTTCCACATTCCACACTGCACTTCACGTGTAAGGAACAACCCCTGGTTGAGGTTTTGGTGTCCTGTCAAAGAAGAATGTCCACAATTACATGCTGTGGAAGTTCCCAAGATACCTTGGTAAGGCCCCAGGGGCTCAAACCTGAGATGTCCTCTGGTTGCTCCCCATGGCCACCTCCACACAACCACTTCTCTAGCAAAGGAAAGAAACATGCTCTTCTGTTGGAGTCCATTTGGATGGTGCAGGGCTCCCTGGGGTAAATCTGTGTCTGCTGCTGTTGCCATGGGCATCCAGGCCTGTCGGACCTGCAGCGGTTGGGTCTGAGCCTCACAGTTATAGGCTGACGCCCATGAAGCTAGAGATGGCCCCAGTCAGCTCCCTTCACAGCCACGTTCACCTCAGTAACTTGGCTGTGAACCCAAGTTCTTGTCAAGGTTATTCGGAGAGTAGTAAGTGGAGGGAGGCTGGCCCTCTCGGCCACATCCCCAAAGGGCAGGTAGGATGGAGGTAGAGAGAAGTCAAGACTGGGAGTCAGGAGACTTGGATTCAACCTTGCTGAGGACTGGAGACATGGCCTCCCTGGGCCTCAGTGTCCCCACTTGAAGAATGAGAAGGTTGGACGAGCTCTTGGTTCTTGGATTTTAGTCAGGGAGCAGTGATCATTGAATATGTACTTTCTTGAGGCCTGGAAGGCATGCTCCCTGATTCGCTTTGCCCTAGAGAGGCTTGCTCTGGTCCTGAGGACCTGAACGAAACAGGCAAGGGCCAGTTCTGCACTGGGTGGTAACATCAGTGATCACATGTCACAGAGAGAGCTGGCCAGCCCCGAGGTTCACCCAAACGGGGATAGAGTAACTTCCTGCTCTGTGCACAGACAAAGCACCCCTGGGAGCAGTGAGCCAAGGGTAGACTGGTATATCTGTTGAGGGGGGATGGCAGCAGATGAGTGTGGAGTGGACAGCTAGGAACTTACTCAGTCAAGATCATGGGCCAGTTTATTGGGTGGGCCTAGGGACCTCTGGAAACTTAGCCTGGGGATAATGCAGACTGAATCCTCAACATACTGAAGGCTCCATGTCCTATGGGCTCTGAATGCCTGTAGGTTTCAGCCCCCTGGCACCCTATCTGATGATCCTCACTGATGTACTTCAATGATGCCGAAGCCGTGTGCTCTCCAGGGTGGTGGCTGAGCAGGGAGTGCAGAGGCCAGCCTGGGAGAGAGGAAAGATGGAGCCAGGAGCCAGGGTAGAGTGAAGAAAGTTAAGGGCACTGGACTTGGGGTGGGAAAGGCAGGTCTTTTATGTCATCATTGGAGCATCAGGGCGATGCTGGAGAAAGATGGGATAGAGGTCCTGGACGACCTACCCAGAGGAGGGAAGGCTTTTAGATCTGCTTTTGATTGGGTGAAGGAAGAAGCCCCAGGGATGCCTCGGAGTAGAGCGCCAACAGACGAGAGGCCTCGACGCTCAGACTGGCGTGCTCGTCCTTGGGGTGCAAGACAGCGCCGAGTGTGTCATTTCTCTTTCTACTCTCCCCTAGACACCACGTAGACAAAACGTTCGTTCAGGACTCAGATTTATTCCTCCCAAACCAAACTCACTAATCTTCCCAAGGAATTTAGCCTTTTCTTAATTTCCACCTACCATCCTCACCGCTCTGGGGAGGTAGAGGTGGGAAAGGATGTAGAAATTGTCTGGGGCCCTAAAGCTGGCTCCAAGGAAACCTTAGGCTACCAAGCAAACATGTGCAAATTCTCTCCTGTAGTTGTCACATCAATATTAAATTATCTACTTTATTCATTTACAAGGCTCAGTCTTGTAAGTGAGCAGCAAGTTCTTTGCCACCAGGCCCCAGGTCTGGGAAGCTGAGAGGCACACACCTCACTGTCGGCCTGTCTTGATGGCTCCCAGGGGCCTGATTCCTCCTATAGGGCCTGCTCAGGCTTCAGGCCAGTGCACCGTTACTGCTCAGGAGTACGTGCCCGGATGGCCATCAGTGTTCACCCCATGTGGGCCACGCTTCTGCAGGTGGAGACAGGCCATGCACACTTGGCCTCTGCCCTGTGAGGTGGGCAGCAAAGATATCAACAGTCCTAGTTCAAAGACAAAGAAACTGAGGCCCAGAGAGGTAAAGTGATGCATCACCCCCAGGTAACAGTGGGTCAAAACTCAGCTTTCCTGACTGTAAGCTCAGCCACCTTGCCATTCTGCCTGCTGCCTCCCAAGCTGGCAATTAACTCTGTTTTAAGAGGTCATCTTAGGACAAGGGCACAAGCTGGGGAATCTGTTTCCACAATTCCCTATTCACTTGGCATATGTGAATATGAGTTTATATTCAGTATATATCAGTTAATACATCACATTCACAGGCAGTTGGGAAACTGACCCTCAGAACTACAGCAGAGAATGAGACTTCGGGATTTACAAATTCAGGAATCAAAAGGTCAGATCTCTACGGCGGGTCTGGACATGGTTTTAGCTTTCCTCTGCTCCACAGTACCTCTCCAGGATGCTTTCCTTTCTCCCATCTGTAGCCCAAGTAGCTTCTCCATACTCTCCTTAATAAAGAGATTGGCGGGTATTTAAAGAAGAGTTATAGTCATGGGAATACACTGCTGTGAGACTTGAGTGGTAACAGAAACTACTGTTGTAGGCTGAACAATGGCTCCCAGTGTGGAACCCGTAAATGTGACCTTATATGGAAAGAGCATCTTTACAGATGTGATTAAGTTAAGGATCTTGAGATGAGAAGCTTATCCTATACTATCTGGATCGACCCTAATGCAATCACACGTATCCTTTTAAGAGGGAGGCAGGAGATTTGACAGACACACAGAGAAGGCAGTGTGACCACGGAAGCAGAGACTGATGTGGCCACAAGCCAAGGACTGCTGCAAGCCTTAGAAACTGGGAGAGGCAAAGAGCAGATTCTCCCATGGAGCCCTTGCAGGGAGTGCAGCGCTGATGACACTTTGATTTTGGCCTAGGGACAGGAATTTTGGACTTCTGGCCTCCAGAACTATGATAGAATAAATTTCTGTCATTTTAAGCCATCCAGTTTGTGATCATTTATTACAGCAACCATAGGAAATATGAATCCAAAGCCCTATTAGGGGGCATAAAGAAATACATGGTAAATGGAGGAACATGGCCTTGTTGTTAGATACGAAGATTCAATATTAAAAATACATCAATTGTCAATCAAATCCTAAAAATTCTAAAAGGATTTTTGGAACTGGATAAAACTACTCAAAAGATCATCTAGAATACTGAGCACATGGCAAGAATATTCAGAAAGAAGAGCAGTGAGGACAAACTCTCCCCACTGGCTAGAGAAGCATATTGTACGGTTCTTGCACAGGAAAAAAACCCAACAGGTCAACTAATTCAAGCACAAGGGCCCCAAATATACCCACGTATATGTGCAAATTTAGTATATGATTAAGTTGATGTTTCAAATCAGTGAGGCTGCGGTATTCCATAAATGATGACGGCTATTTCAGATGGTTATTTAGAAAACAATAAAGTCAGACATCCACTCCAGGCCTTACACTAAAATAAAGTCCTTACATGTCAAAGATTTAACTGTTAAATATGAAACCATAAAAGTACAAAAATAAACATATGGTACTCCTCTCATTGTATAAGTTATAATTTTGGATTTAGGAAGGTTTTTTGAAACATGACTTAAAACCTTGAAGTCATACAGAAAAAAGTTATCAATTTGACTGCATATAAATGAAAACTTTTTAGGTGGAAAATGCCATAAACAACATATAATATATTATGCACTATATTTTACAATATATATATCATGTATTATGTAAAGTAGTTATAATTCAGAATATTTATTATAAATGGTATATATTATATAAAACATAAGTATATAATATATATTATATAGTGCATATTATATTTTAAATATATCTCAGTTCTATGTATTATATAGAACATTACATACATTGAATATATATCATATCTCAATGTGAGAAAAATACTTCTAACCGATATGACACAGGCTTTATAGCCCTCTCTACAAGGAACTCTTACAAATCCATAAGTAAAAGAGCAAACATCCCAATAGAAAAGTAGGCAAAGGCTCTGAGTAGATCATTCTCCAAGAGTAAGTACAGCTGGCCACTAACTATGTGGAGAGATACGATCACCAATAAACAGAGCAATGCCAAGAAAAGATCTTATTTTTCACTGATCAAATTGCCAAAGTTTTAAAAGATTGACTAAACTGGTGAATTTCCTGCACTTTTGGCAGTGTAAATTAATGTATTTTTGAGGGCTGCTTAGCAATGTGTAGCAGCGTGTACAATGTGCACAGCCTTTGATCCAGCAAGCCCATTTTGAGGAATCTACAACTACTAACGTCGGAAGATCCTCAACGTAGAGTGGAGATAAAGTGCTTTATAGGACAATACATTTATGATGCATAGACCGCAGTCTGGAGTACGTACACCAAATGTTAACAATAGTTATTCTTGGAAAATGAGATTTGAGTGTGATTTTTATTTCCTTTGTACTTTCAGGATTGTTTGCTGTTTTAAAATGGGTGTGCATCTTTTTTTCTGCAAAAACAATAAAGCTTTCAGAAAAAGAAATATAGAAGATGAAACATTAACATAGAGCTTTGTAACAAAAGCGGTTGGTTGCTTAGGAACAGATATGGAGGGGGAAAGTATAGCCACAAGAATAGGAGCTTCCCCGAGGGCCACCATGTCCTAGTTGGGTTGTTTTGGTAACTGAAAGGATAGGAATGGAAGGTGCCCCCTTAAGAGTCCCTGCAAAAGTTAAGTGTGAAAATATATGGCAGATAGTAAGCACTCAAAAGGAGTTGGCTTAGTGTCTTCATCATTATTTATTCATGAAAACATAAGAATCTTTCTCATATGTGGTTGGTTAAATAATGGCCCCTCAATGATGTCCACGTCCTAATCCTCAGAACCTGTGAATATGTTACGTGGCCTGGCAAAAAGACTTTGCAAATGTGATTGACTTAATGATCTTGAGATGGACAGATCATCCTGGATTGGCTCTAAATCACACTAGGGTCCTTATAAGAGGGATGCAGGAGGGTCAGAGAAAGAGATGTGATGGAAGAAGCAGAGGTTGGAATGATGTGGGGCCATGAGTCAAGAATGTGGGCAGCCTCTAGAAGCTGGAAAAGGCAAATTAACTGGATTCTCCCTTAGAGCCTCCAAAAGGAACACAGGCCTGCCAACCCATTTCAGCCTTTTTCCCTCCAGAAATATAGGATAATAAATTTGTGTTGTTTTAAGCCACTAAGTTTGTGGTAATTTATTACAGCAGCCACAGGAAACGAATACATCATATAAGGAGGAAGAAGTCAATTTCCTTTGCATTATGTTCTTGTCTTAGCTGTTGAGGGATGCGGCTGTATTTGGTTCATCTTATATATGCCAGAGCCCAGCATGCAACTTGGTCCAGTCAGGAACCCTCTAATCCATTCTCTTCATTCTATGCTGGGGTCAATGACCCTGCTCAGACCCATGTTGGCTTTCTCCAGGACCATTCAATCAGCCTCCTCATGGGCCTCCTGGCCTCACTGCCTCCATTTCAGGGCCATTGTCTACACAGTCCTCAACATGATCTCTCTAACACTTCAAGTCTTCCATGTCACCCCTCTGCTCTTTAATATTTAGTGACTCCCCATCACCTCTAAGATGAAACCCAGTGCCGCAACCTATTCCGACCCCATCTACCTCTTCTGCCTTTTCTCTTGCTGCTCACTGACACCTGCTTTAATACGTCAGCCATTCCAAACCTCTTGCTCTTCCCCTTCACCTCTCCATATCATCACATGAGCTGTTCCCTCTGCTTGGCAAACTCTTGCGTCCTTTCTGACTGGCCATTCTCAGCCATCCCTCAAACATCATCTTTCATGTAAAAGCCTTCCCCTAGCTCTTCCAGCAGAAACTAGGAGCCCCCACAACTCACTCTTGGAGTGTGTGTCTCGATTGTACCACAGGCCCTGGTTTGGTGTCTGCTCCCATGTAACCATGAGCTATTGGTGGGACGGGACCGTGGATAATTAATTTCTGCATCCTCAGAGCAGGAGCTCAGCAAGTGCTTCTGCATTGGCCAATTGCTGAACTAATGTTTGTCAAGAGGAATTACTTAGCATGGATTGAATCCTGACACAATTCAACTTCACTTGGTGTTAGCAAATATATCACACCCTCTCTGTCTCTTCCATTGCCTCTCCACCACCAGGCTTCAGGGGCTGATGGGTTTGTCTCAGAAGATTCCCAGGCCCTACATAACCCTGTTTATTGATCTCAGTCAGGCTACAATCATTACATCTGTTACCCAGGTCTGGACAAGTGCCATTAACAGTCCTTTTTCTTTGCTCGCATTCTTTGCTTTAGCCCTGTCGGCCACATAAATGTTGCTCTTTTCTTCTCTTTGCTTAGCTCATGCTATACTGATCATTTGTTCACCACTTTGGGAGCCCCTGAATCTCCTACCTGGCCCCATGGAGGCTTTCGGAAAAACTGAAAAGCTATAACACCAAGAGGGAATACGCCCAGCATCTACCACAGTGCCCGGCGCATTGTAAGTAAGCATTTACTACACAAATACCTATGAGGGCAGTTCTCAAATGTGAGCATGTACAATCATCCAAGGGCTTGTTAAAACACAAACTGCTGGGTGCCACCCCCAGAGATTCTGATTCAGTAAGTCTAGGGTGGGGGCTAAGAATTTGCATCTTAAACAAGTTTCTAGGTGATGGTGATGCTGGTGGTCCAGGGACCACATATTGAGAACCACTGGTCTTTGGAAAGAGTGTGAATGAGAATAGAGAAGGGAACTTGGGAAATTAGAGTCACTGTACCATGGGGACTGTAGAACTTTTACTAGTTGGCAAGGAATGCACACGGATGCTGGAAGTGGGAGGTAGCTCATATGGTGGAGAATGGGATTTTCAGGAATGCACACAGGACAGGGAGTTTGAGGGGGGATGCATAGAGAAGGAAGGGCGGGCTAAGGGACAATACACTGGGTGTCCAGTTGTGTGTGAATAAATTGGCATTCTATATCCAATGTATCCATTGATGTATGGCCAAGTCTTATATATTAGCTGCTTGTTTACCTGTTCCTTAATCCAGTTCTAGCCACAAATTAAGGAGTCTGCAGAGCAGAAGTGGGCCTAGGCAAGAAAAAGATAAATGCTAGTAAGAAAAGTGACATAGGGTTGTTGGATTAGGTGGATCTAGCATCCTAGAGATCTGATAATGTTGGGAGGAGCAAATATAAGCAGAAATTTCTATACTATCTAAATGGTTCTTTTCCATGTCTACTTGTTCTTGTTTCATTTATGCCTGGTTTGGTACAGGATTTCTTAGGTTTTTTTTCTTTAATAGATGTTATTTCTTCATATCTTTGAGGATAATAAACATTTCCATACTATCTAAATGGTTCTTTTTCATGTCTACTTGTTCTTGTTTCATTTATGCCTGGTTTGGTACAGGATTTCTTAGGTTTTTTTTTCTTTAATAGATGCTATTTCTTCATATCTTTGAGGATAATAAACATATCTTTTATTAAGTCATCTTCAGATTGCACTATTATTTTCATTTTATCAGGAGTGAATTCACTTCCTTGGTGTCGATTTTTTTAACTGACACTCCTAGTATTAGTTTTCATGATGTTTTGAAATTTTGGCTCATCTCACATAGTAGTGAATATTTTTCTTTTCTCTGCCCATAGCACTTCCTGTTTAGCAGTCTTGCTAATGTCTCCATTTAGCACGCCAGGGCCCCCAATCAAGAATCAGGTCGGAAGTTAGTGGCTCAAGGCCATCATTCTATGATCTGGGAAATGGCACCAGGTTTACAGGCAGCTTGAGCCAGGTCCTGGCTGCCAGGTTGTATTTGTTTCATCCTACATCATTAGGTTTGCAGCTCGATGTAAACCATAGCCCCAGTCAGGGGGGTGGTTGTAATATTTTTAAACCCTTTCATGAATGGGGAAGCCCCACACTAGGATCTGATTTCAAGCAATAAAATCCAGTCCCATCTCATTACCCTAGAGGAGTAGAACACCTGGCTGTCTCAGTCTGCATCTAGATCCAGACCTCAGTTGGTCTGTGGCTTTATCCTTGCTCAGCAGGTCTGTTTATGTTCCATTTTTGGTCCACTGAGATATTTATTTTATATTTTTAGTGCTGCTATGTCTTTTGAATTGTCTCTATAGTATATACTTGCCAGGTTTTGGTGCGAGTAACTTAAAGTATAAACTTAAAAGCCATATTAACTAGTGGTCCAGATTGGTTAAGCTCTCAGGAGTCCTTCACTAGTGTTGTTTGGACCCTGCACTTTGAAGACTCTAGAGAAGGATCTTTTCTTGCTTCCTCCTTCTTAGATAGATTCCAGTTATTGGAGTAAGGCCCAGCCTAATCCAGTATGATATCATCTTAATTTAAGTAATTACATTTGTAAAGCCCCTATTTCCAAATAAGGCCCCATTCACAGGTTTAGGGCAGGCATGAATTTTGGGGGATGAGCACTTTTCAACTGAGTACACTAAGCTATGGGTCTAGTGGCAAGCCATGTTCCAGATGGAGGCTCACCTCCTGATTCCCAGCTCTGGCTGAGACCATTTGCGCCCCCCCCCCCCCCCCATTAAATGCTGTTTTCAAAAGTAGGACTGGATTAAGGAATGTGAAGCACTCACCCAACCTTGCTTCAGTCAGAACCCTGGAGTTCATTGTCCTTCTAACAGTAGATCAGTAGTGTAATCTCTATGTATAAAGGATGGCAAATGATTTCTTCCTCTTGTACCTTAATACTCTTGAGCCTTGAGCAAAGTGCTCAGGCCCAGAAGGAACCTGGGAATTGTTGGTTGGCAAAGGAAATCCAGTAACATCTCATTTATCCAGCATTGCTGGATTCTTTGTTCCTATAATAAATGATCCCAAGTGGCTGAACCTCTTCATTTAAACCTGCTTTGTACAGTATTGCTGCCTCCTGCCCCCTCACTGGCGGTGGCCATTTCTGATGTCTGTCAGTCTCATTTCCAGTAGCTGTGGTCTTCTCTTTCTAATTTGCTGCTTCTCTGTGCTACAGGCTGGGAGACTTGGCAGCACAGCTTGTTAGACATGTGGGTTTAAGAGCCACAGACCGTGTGCAAAACCTGCAGAGCTCGCTGGTGAGGGAAGGGCAGGAAACTTGGGGGGGCTTCAGCTCTTCAGAGGCTGTTCTGAGGTTGATGACTTTTTGATTCTGGTAGATCACCAGCTAAGTGATCTTGGAATAACTGAAGCGTCACTGCACTTTGTTGACCCTAATCCTTGAAATCTGCAGGATTTGGACTTCAAGTTTGGACCTGGGCACCCATTTGTGCTACTAGGGGCCTGGAAAGTTAGAGCAGTGAGGTTGAGGCCAGCCTATAGCTTGGGTGTTTCCTGCTGCTCTGCCTTCCTTCTTCCTGTCTCACTCAGTGGTTTCCTCCCAGATGCCTAGAGCAGAGCCAGGTCTCCAGGCACCAGAGCCCAGGCATTAAAGTGAGGAAATTCTGGGGGACACCACACGCAGTATGACACGGTGGAACAAATGACCTGAAGCCAGACACACCTAGGTTCTAATCCTCACTCTGGCCCCTTATGTGCTTTATGATGGGAGAAATTACTTAATCTCTCTGGTCTTGATTTAAATATATGTAACATAATGATGATACTGCCCACCTGGCAGGGCTGCATTGTGGGTATTAATTAAGGCAAAATGGTAAAAGCATTTATCATGCCATAGGCTACTCAATAGTAGCCTAGCATTCGTATTACTGGATATTAGCTCTTTCAACTTTTAAAAAAATTTTTACTTTATTGTGGTAAGAGCACTCATATAATGAGATCTACCCTCTTCACATTTTTTAAAGTGTACATTACTGTTGACTGTAGGTGTATATAGTGTTGGACAGCAGATCTCTAGAGCTTATTCATCTTGCTTAACTGAAACTTTCTGCCCCTTAATTAGTAACTCCTCACTTCCCCCTCCCCCCAGCCTTGGCAATCACCATTCCATTCTTTGATTCTATGAATTTAGCTATTTTAGGTAACTTTGTGAATGTTTAAGTTGTTTCCAACAGTTTGGCTATTGTGAATAGTGCTGTAATGAACATGGGAGTGCTACTATCCCTTCAAGATCTTGACTTCAATTTTTTTGGATAAACATCCAGAAGTGGGGTTGCTGGATCATACGGTAGTTCTATTTTTAATTTATCGAGAACCCTCCATACTATTTTACATAGCAGCTGCATCATTTTTCATTCCTACCATAGTGTACAAGGATTCCAATTTCCCCATATCCTTACCAACAATTTTTGCCCTCAGTTTTCTTACTAAAAGCCTTCTTAACAGGTGTGAAGGTATATCTCATTGTGGTTTCAATTTGCATTTTCCTGATGATTAGTCATGTTGAGCATTTTTCATATATTTATCGGCCATTTGTATGTCTTCTTTGGAAAAAGATCTGTTCAAGTCCTTAGCCCATTTTTAAATCAAGTTATTAGGGTCTTTTTTGCTATTGAGTTGTAAGAGTGCCTTATATATTTTGGAGATTAACCCCCTATCAGATATATGGCTTGAAAATAATTTCTCCCATTGCCTAGCTTGTTTTTCATTCTGTTGATTCCTTTGCTGTGCAGAAGTATTTTTGTATGATGTAGTACCATTTGTTTATTTTTGGTTTTGTTGCCTGTGCTTTGGGTATTGGATCCATGAAATCTTTGCCAAGACTACTGAATCTTTTCCCTTATGGTATTTTCTAGAAGTTTTATAGTTTCAGTTTAAGTATTTAATTCACTTTGAGTTGATTTTTGTGTATGGTGTTGAAGACAGTCATCAGTTTCATTCTTTTTTTTATGTGGCTATCCAGTTTTCTCAACACAATTTGTTGAAGAGACTATCCTTTCCTCATAGTGTATTCTTGGCACCCTTGTTGAAAATCAGTTGAATGTGCATGTGTGGATTTATTTCTGAGCTCTGTATTCTATTCTATTTGTCTATGTGCCTGTCTTTATAACAGTACTGTACTGTTTTTTTTTTTAATTACGTTAGCTTTGTAATACATTTTGAAATCAGAAAGTGTGATACCTCTAGCTTTGTTCTTTCTCAGGATTTATTTGGCTATTTGTGGTCTTTTGTGGCTCCATTTAAACTGTAGAATTGTTTTTCTCCCTGTTTTTATAAAAAAAAATGCCATCGAGATTTGGTTAGGGATTGCACTGAATGTGTAGATTGTTTTGTGTAGTGTGGCCATGCTAACAATATTAAGTTTTCTGACACATGAACAGGGATGTCTTCCCACTTACTTGTGTCTTTTTAAATTTCTCTCAATGTATTATAGTTTTCAGTATACAAGTCTTTCACTTCTTTAGTTAAGCTTATTCATAAGTATTTTATTCTTTTTGTTGTTATTGTAAATGCGATTGTTTTTCAAATTTTCCTTTTGGATAATTTGTTATTAGTGCATAGAAAATGCAGGGGTTTTTTTCTACAAGAAATGCACTTTTTTCTTTTAAATTGAAGCATAGTCAGTTATATGTTGATTTTCTATCCTGAAACTTTAATGAATTTATTTATTATTTATAACAGTTTTCTATGCAGTCTTCTGGGTTTTCTACATATAAGATCATGTTATCTACAAACAGGAACAATTTTACTTCTTCCTTTCCTGTTTGAAAGCCTTTCATGTTTTTTCTTGTCTAATTATTCTATCTAAGACTTCCAGTGCTGTGTTGAATAGAAGTGACAAGAGTCAGTATCTTTGTCTTATTCCTCATCTTAGAGGAAAAGCTTTCAGTTTTTCATCTTTGAGTATGGTGTTAGCTGTGGGCTTTTCATATATAAACTTTATTACTGTGTTGAGGTAGTTTCCTTCCATTCCTAGTTTGTTGAGAGTTTTTAATCATGAATTTTTGTTGGATGTTGCCAAATGCATTTCTGCATCTGAGATGATCATGTGATTTTTATCATTTATTCTGTTAATGTGATGTATCATGTTAATTGATTTGCATATGTTGAACCATCCTTGAATTCTAGAGATAAATCCCACTTGGTCACAGTATATCATCCTTTTAATGTGCTGTTGAATTTGATTTGCTAGTATTTTGTTGAGAATTTTTGCATCTCTATTCATCAGACATATTGGCCTGTAGTTTTCCTTTTTTATGATGTCTTTGTCTTTGGATAATGCTGCCCTTATAAAATGAGTTTGGAAATGTTCCTTCCTTTTCAATTTCTTGGAAGAGTTTAAGAAGAATTGGCATTAATTATCTAAGTGTTTGGTAGAATTCACCAGTGAAGCCATCTGGTCCTGGGTTTTTCTTTGTTGAGAGGTTTTTGATTACTGATTCAATCTCCATGCTAGTTATAGGTCTGTTTAGACATTCTGTTTCTTCATGATTTAGTCTTGATAGGTTGCCTGTTTCTAGGAATTTATTCATTTCTTCTAGGTTATACTGTTTGTTAGCATATAAAAGTTCATAGTAGTCTCTTATGACCTTTTCATTTCTGTGACGTCAGTTGTAATGTTTCTTCTTACTTTCTGATTGTATTTATTTGAGTCTTCTTTTTCTCTTATTCTAGCTAAAAGTTTGTCAATTTTGTGTATCTTTTCCCACCCAAAAAAGCTCTTAGTTTTGTTAACTTTTTTTGCATCTATTGATTTGATCATATAATTTTTCTTTGATAGCCTGTTGATATGATGGATTACATTAATTAATTTTCAAAGTGTGAACCAGCATTTCATATGTAGGATAAATCCCACATAATCATGGTGTAGGATTCTTTTGATACATTGGATTTCATAAGCTAATATACTGTTAAGGATTTCTGCATCTATGTTCATGACATAGTGATCTACAGTTTTCTTTTCTTGTAATGTCTTTGGTTTTGATAGTAGGGAATACCTCTTCATGTGATTTTTGTTATCCATATATATTCATTGATTAGGTGTCTGTTCAAATTTTCTGTCAATTTTTATTGGTTTTTAAATAATGAATTGTGAGAATTCTTGATATAAGTTCTTTATTGGAATACATGATATGCATATCTTTTTTCCTAGGCTGTGGCTTGGTTTCATTCTCTTAACTATGTCATAAAAGAATAGCAAAAAACTTCTTTATTTTTATGAAGTCCAATTTATCAATTTTTTCTTTTATGCACCATGCTTTTGATGATAAATCTAAGAATTGTGGACAAATCCAAGGCCAAATATTTTTCTCATATTTTCTTCTGGAAAGTTTATAGTTTTAAGAAGATTAATTTTTAAATATTATTTCTCAATTTTCTATTTCATTCATTTCTGCTCTAATTTTCATTATTTCCTTCCTTCTGCTAAGGAATCAGAAGGCTGCTTTTAGCAAGCCTAAACTTTAGACTTAGTTTGTTCTTCTTTTTCTAGCTCCTTGAGGTGAAAAGTTAAGTTGGTTATTTGAGATCTTTCTTCTTTTTTAATGTAGGCATTTATCACTATGAAATTCTCTCTTAGCACTGATTTTGTTGCATCTCATAAGTTTTGTTTTCATTTGTCTCAAGGCAATTTCTACAATTCCTTTTTAAAAATTTCTTCTTTGACCCAATCTTTGTTCAAGAGTGTAATGTTTAATTTCCAGTTATTTGTAAATATTTCAGTTGTCTTTCTGCTATTGGTTTCTAGTTTCATTCTACTGTGCTCAGAAGAGCTATTTGGTATAATTTCAATCTCTTAAATTTGTTAAAACTTGTTTTGTGTCCTAACATGTCCTCCTATCCTGGAGAAAGATCTGTGTGTGCTTGAGAAGAATGTTTATTTTGCTGCTTTGGAGTGAAATGTTCTGTAAATGTCTGTTAGGTTCATTTGGTATGTAGTGTTGCTCAAGTTCTCTGTTTCCTTTCTTACCTTCTGTCTAAATGTTTTATCTATCCTTGAAATTGGGGTACTGAAGTCTCTTACTACTCTTGTAATGCTGTCTATTTTCCTTCAGTTATGCCACTGCTTGCTTTCTATATTTAGGTGTTCTGATGTTGGGTGCATATGTATTTATAATTGTTATATCTTCCTGTCAGATTGACCTTTTTATTATTATATAATGCCTTTCTTTGTCTCTTGTGATGGTTTTTGATTTAAAGTCTATCTTGTCTGATATAGGTATAGACATCCCTGCTCTCTTTTTGTTACTCTTTTCATGGAATATCTTTTCCCATCCCTTCACTTTCAACCTATGTATATATTTAAATCTAAAGTGAATTTCTTGTAGTTCACATATAGTTGGGTCTAATTGTTGTTGTTTAATCCATTTAGCCACTCTCTGTCTTTTCGTTGTGGAGTTTAATCCTTTTACATTTAATGTAATGTAATTATTGACAGAAAAGGATTCACTATTGCCATTGTGTTCATTGTCTTCTATTAGTCTTATAGCCCTTATGTCTGCCTTTTCCTCTCTTGCTGACTTCCTTTTTAGTTTGTTGATTTTTTTGCATTGATATGCTTTGATTCATTTCTTGTTACTTTTGTGTAATTTCTATAGGTATTTTTGTGCATGTGGTTGCCTTCCGACTTACATAAAATATAGTTATAATAGTATATTTTAAACTGATAATTTTAATTGCATACAAAAACACTACATTTCAATTTCTCCCTACCCACACTTTACATTATTGTTATCATAATTTACATCTATTCATATGGTGTATCCTTAAACACATTTTTAGTTATAGTTATATGTAATATTTTTGTCTTTTAACTTTTATACTAGAACTGAAAGTGATTTATCTACCACCATTGCAGTAATACAGTATTCTGTATTTGTCTATATATTCAACTTTACCTACAAGTTTCATATGTTCTTATGCTACTGTGTTGCTGTTTAGTATCCTTCATTTTAACTTGAAGAACTCTAGCATTTCTTGTAAAGGGAGGCCTAGTGGTGATGAACCCTCTCAGCTTTTGTTTGTTTGAGAAAATATTTCTTTATCTATTTTCAAAGGACAGTTTTGCCTGGTATAGTATTCTTGATTGTAAGTTTTTTCTTTCAGCATTTTGAATATATCATCACAACTCCCTTTTAACTTGTAAGATTTCTGCTAAAAAAATGTGTTCATAGTCTTATGAGAGTTTCCTTGTATGTGAGAAGTTGCTTTTCTCTTGCTGTTTTCAAAATTTTGTCTTTGACTTTTGACACGTTGATTATAACATGTCTTACTGTGGATTTCTTTGGGCTTATCTTATTTAGATCTTGGATCTGCATGCTCATTTCCTCCCCCAGATTTGGGGTGTTTTCAGCCATTATTTTTGGTATAAGTTTTCTGGTCTTTTCTCTTTTCTCCTTCTTGAGCCCTCATAATATGTATGTTGGTCTGCTTGTTGGTGCCCCGTATGTCCTTCAAATTTTCATCATTGTTTCTCATTCTTTTTTTATTATTTCTCCTCTGACTGAATTATTTTCAATGACTTATGTTTGAGTTTGCTAATTCTTTCTTTTGCTTGATCTAGTCTAATGTTGAACCCCTCTAGTGTATTTCTCAGCTATTGGGTTCTAAAGCTCCACGATTTATGTTTGGTACTTTTTAATATTTTCTATTCCTTTGTTGAAATTCTCACTTTGTTCATGCATTGTTCCTCTTGATATCAGTGCACAACTTTATGATAATTATTTTGAATTCCCTGTCAGATAAATCATGTAACTCCATTTCATTAGGGTCAGTTTCTGGAAATTTATCATGATCCTTTTTTGGAACATCTTTATCTGATTCTTTATTTTCTTTAACTCTCTGTGTTGGTTTCTACACATTAGACAAAGCAAACGCCTCTATGAGTCTCCACAGACTGGCCTTGTACAGGAGAAGACATCCCTCCCACCACCAATCAGCCCAGACAGAGATTCTGGGAGCCTCTACCAACTTTTTCCTTCCCAGGGAGAAAAAAGCCACTGTGCTTTTCTTTTTATACTGGCTCTGTGCTGAGCCAGAGGGTTCGGAGCTATGGCATCTAACCAGTCTAAACCACTGTCTCCATTCTCCTCTATGTGGCTAAACTGCACTGGACCCATCAGAAATCCATGACTGGCAAGACAGAAGCAAGTCCTCTGGGAAGTTACTTTAGAAAAGTTGGGGTGCATGAATTAACCCCCCTTTTCCTTTGGGAGAATATGGGAACTAGGGGATCTCTTCCTGATCATATGGCACTGCACTGGGGACAGGGACTCTGGCAAAATGGTATCCCAGATTTCCCTACTGGCCTTGGTGAGTCTTGTATCATGTTCACCTGGAGTGCAGGAGTATTTTAATTGGTTTCTGGATTTCTCACAAAGGAACTTTTTCCATGAATTTTTGCTGAATTGGTGTGTTTGTGAGGGGAAGGAGGGTTCAGGGCTTCCAACTCCATCATCTTACTGATGTTACTCTGGCTATTAGCCTTCTGCTCATCCATTTACTCAGCATCAGAAAATGCTTGCAGTTTCCTGTCTTTACCCCCACTTTTCAGACACAGTAGCATAAGAGACAAACATGTCTTCTGTTCCTGCTGAGCGATTGCTAATAAGCACTAGTTCTTAGCTCCATGGGATGTAGAATGAGTCAGTAATACAGCTGCAGTGCTTATGACAGTAGGCAGATGTGACCAGCCCTTCTTCACCCTGCCTCTGGCCCCCTTTATTCAACTTCTCAGTCTTTCAAGGCTGTTGGCAGCTTGCAAGCCCAAATTGGTGGCTCACTCTTCAGTAGACCCTGGTAGCAAGAAGTCCCCAAGCTTAGCATCTCACAAGTATTGGGAAGAGTTGGGAACAATTCTGTATTCTCTACCCTTTGAAGGGCTCCTTAAAGATCTTCAGAAGAAGAAGGGTGGTCTCATTCCGTTCCCTCCTGCCTTTCCACATCTTCCCCTTGCCCTGCCGCCAACTCAGTCAGGATCTGAGCAAACAGACGGATAAGCAGCTACTGCTACAAGGGCAATCATGAGGGTTCTGATATTGGGACCATGTTGTTGTTTAGAACTCGGCAGACATTTTCACAGCACTTTTGATGTTTTCAAAGTCATTTCCTGACTTTTTAAAAAAGCTGATCCCCTTTTTAAAGATGAAGAAACTAAGGCAGTGACTGAGGCAGAGAAAGAAGAGGGTTCTTGAGTGCGTCAGCAGCTGAAGTGGGGCCAGAGCCCTGGTTTCTTGCTTCTTTGAGTTCTTTCCATACCAGGTGGGCCTCATAAATTGGGAATGAAATATCCAGAAGATGGTAACAAGCATGTCCACTATCCCTTAAGTAGCCAGCCTAAGTGTCCTTGGAGACTCTAGGAACATGGGGCTTCACTCTAAGCAAAGGACTTACCAGGATTCTGGGGGACCAATATTTTCATCATGGTTTTGTCACTCAAACTCTAGACCTTCAGAGAGTGTACTTCCTGGGACCAGTTCATTGGCCATGTGTGGAGAGCAGGCCTGGAGAGGTAGCCAGGGGCAGAAATGGGGTGAGAAGCCAAACTCTCTCTCTCTCTGTGTCACTCAAAGAGCACTTACATATTTTGCCTTGCTATGGTTGCATTTCTGAGCTTCACTTTCCTCATCTGTAAAGTGGACATAACATCCCATCAGCCACACTACAGAGGATGTTAGAAGGCTCAGCGATGATCAGATATAAGTGAGTGATCTGTAATCTATGAGGCAGCATCTGCATCTGACTTCACTACTCAGTCCTATTCATGGAGCTGCTACTGGAAGACAGGTGCCAAGTTAGGCATAGTATGTGAATCATCCCCAACTAGGCTGCAAAGAACAAGAGACTTACCCAATAATACACAGCTGTTCAGTGACAGAAATGAGATGAGAGTCTTTTCTGATCAGTCCCAGAGGCCTGAGTCTGAGTTGGAGATCATATTGCTATGTGCATAAGGTTGATAAGAGTTAACAAAAAACAGACTCTAGTTAAATTTGAATTTTAGATAAATAATGAACAATTTTTAATATAAATATATATACACTTATACACAGTTATACCAAAATATTATTTGTTTTTTATTTAAAATTCAAATCTAACTGGGCATCCTGCATTTTATTTGGGAACCATATGTGTATATAGAGTTGGCATTGCAGGGGCAGCAGGTGGGCAGGCTGTTTGTTTCTATATTCATTTTGAAGTGAAGGAGTCAGCAGGCCATATGCCAGGAGAGAAATAATTGTCCCACTGAAGCAAGTCACCACTGCTGTTCTCAACCTGGGGGCCACCAAGAACATATACAAGCCTGATGCTTTGTCCTGATGATAAACACTCATCTAAAATTAGGGGCCTTTCCTTCCTCTTCGTGGATGTTTCTAAGACCCTATTTTCTCCCATTCATCTGGGCTCCTTTGGAGTATTTAAAAATATTTTATCGAGAATAAAAAGGGTATTTAAAAAATGGATAAAGGTTTAAATTTCAAGTCCATCTAAAGATGAGGCCCAGGATTTTTTTTTAAAGTGTTGTGGTTTTTGGCTTCTGGCCAAAATGGAGTAACAGGGAATGAATTTACCCTCCTTCCTGAAACAATCAACAGACAATATATTCTTTAAAAAAAACCCAATATTTTGCAAGATGCTGGACAATTGGTAATGAAAGACAGAGATGGGAAACAAATGAGGTGAGTGGTATGGTGCCCCAACTTGTTGCCTAGAGAGAGACTCCAGACTATAGAACAGAGAGGGAAAATCCAGGCAATAGTTCAGGGTTTTCCTTGAATTGAGGAAACAGAGTGGGAAATCCAGGAAGTCCAAGGAAGCTTAATGTCAAAGGACAGAGTATGGGAGATCTTAACAGAGAAAGTACTCCAGAAATCTGCTGTATTGGAAGTATTCAACAGAGTATTGATCAATGCATGCATGTGAGGGAACTACTTGAGGGCTAGAAAAGAAACATCCAAAACAATTAGAAGAAACACTGGGTTCATTTCTGGGCTCTCTATTCTGTTCCATTGGTCTATATGTCTGTTTTTATATCAATACCATGCTGTCTTGATGACTGTAGCTCTATAGTATTGTCTGAAGTCTGGGAGAGTTATTCCTCCAGCCTCTTTCTTTCTCTTTAGTAATGCTTTGACAATTCTAGTTCTTTGATGGTTCCATATAAATTTTATTATGCTTTGTTCTAGTTCTGTGAAATATGTTCTGGGTCATTTGATAGGGATTGCATTAAATCTGTAGATTGCCTTGGGCAGTGTGACCATTTTAGCAATATTGATTCTTCCAATCTAAGAGCATGGGATATCTTTCCATTTTTTAAAGTCTTCTTTAATTTCCTTCATCCACGGTTTATAGATTTCTGTGTATAATTCTTTTACCTCCTTGGTTAGATTTATTCCTAGGTGTTTTATTACTTTGGGTGCTATTTTAAAGGGGATTGTTTCTTTACTTTCTTTTTCTGATCAACTAAACTTTGACAAAGGAGGCAAGAATACACAATGGAATAAAGATAGTCTCTTCAGCAAATGGTGTTGGGAAAATTGGACAGCAGCATGTAAAGCAATGAAGCTAGAACACTCCCTTACACCATACACAAAAATCAACTCAAAATGGATCAAAGACTTAAACATAAGACAAGATACAATAAACCTCCTTGAAGAAAATATAGGCAAAACATTATCTGACATACATCTCAAAAATATTCTCCTAGAACAGTCTACTCAAGCAATAGAAATAAAAGCAAGAATAAACAAATGGGACCTAATGAAACTTACAAGCTTCGGCACAGCAAAGGAAACCATAAGTAAAACAAAAAGACAACCTACGGAATGGGAGAAAATTTTTGCAAATGAAATCGACAAAGGCTTGATCTCCAGAATATACAAGCAGCTCATACAACTTAATAAGAAAGACACAAACAACCCAATCCAAAAATGGGCAAAAGACCTAAACAAGCAATTCTCCAAGGATGACATACAAATGATCAATAGGCACATGAAAAATGCTCAATATCACTAATTATCAGAGAAATGCAAATCAAAACTACGATGAGGTATCACCTCACACCAGTCAGAATGGCCGTCATTCAAAAATCCACAAATGACAAATGCTGGAGAGGCTGTGGAGAAAAGGGAACCCTCCTACACTGCTGGTGGGAATGCAGTGTGGTATAGCCACTGTGGAAAACAGTATGGAGATTCCTCAAAAGACTAGGAATAAGCTTACCATATGACCCAGGAATCCCACTCCTGGGCATATATCAAGAAGGAACTCTACTTCAAAATGACACCTGTACCCCAGTGTTCATAGCAGCACTATTTACAATAGCCAAGACATGGAAACAGCTTAAATGTCCATCAACGGATGACTGGATAAAGAAAAGGTGGTATATTTATACAATGGAATACTACTCAGCCATAAAGACCGACAACATAACGCCATTTGCAGCAACATGGTTGCTCCTGGAGAATGTCATTCTAAGTGAAGTAAGCCAGAAAGAGAAAGAAAAATACCATATGAGATCGCTCATATGTGGACTCTAAAAAACAAAAACAAACAAACAAACAAAAACAAAAACAAACAAACAAAGCATAAATACAAAACAGAAACAGACTCATAGACATAGAATACAAACTTGTGGTTGCCAAGGTGGCGGAGGGTGGGAAGGGATAGATGGGATTTCAAAATTGTAGAATAAATAAACAAGATTATACTGTGTGGCGCAGGGAAATATACACAAGATCTTATGGTAGCTCACAGAGAAGGGAATGTGACAATGAATATATATACATTCATGTATAAGTGAAAAATTGTGCTCTACAGTGGAATTTGACACAACAGTGTAAAATGATTATAAATCAATAAAAAATGTTAAAAAAAAAAAGAAAAGAAACAGTGCCTGGCACTTACACAACTCTGGGGATTATGCCTGTTTCCACCTGCCAGTCTGAAAAATCTCAGATTCATAGGGCATTGGGTAGAACATACAAGTGGTTCTTATCTCAGTATTGGGGGTATAATTAGCCCTAAGGTGATAACTGCTCCAGTCCTCCCTAATAAATCATGAAAGGAAACCTGAAGTGTTCAAACTCTTTTCAAGTAATTTAACTATGTCCCATAAGAAAATTTAAGAATATTTATAAGAATATAAAAATATCTAGCATCTAATAAAGTAAAATTCACAATGTTTGGCATCCAGTAGAAAATTACCAAGCATGCAAAAAAACAGAAAACTATGACCCATAATGAGGACATAAAGAAATCAATTGAAACCAATCCAGAATTGAAACAGGTGTTAGAATTAATACACTAAAATACACTAGAACAGTTGTTATAACTGTAATCCATATGTTTAAAAGTTGAGACATGTGAGACATAAAAAAGACCTAAATTAATTGCTTCTAGTGATGAAAACTATAATATCTGAGATGAAAAATACACTAGATGGGAATAATGGAAGATTAGACATTGTAGCATAAGAGATTAGAGAATTTGAAGACATAGTAATAGAAACCATCCAAATGTAACTCAGAGAGAAAAGAGTATATAAAAAAGAACAAAATATTACTGAACTGTGGGACATCTTCAAACAGTTAATATAAGTGTAATTGGAGTCCCTGAGGAACAGTAAAGGGCAGAAAATACATTTAAAGAAGTAATGGATTAAAAAAAAGAAGTAGTGGATAAAACTTTTCCATATTTGATGAATATTATAAATCCATAGATTCAAGAATTTCAATGAACCCCAAGCACAAGAAACATGAAGGAACTATATACCAAGGTATGTTATAATCAAATTGCTTAAAAGTAGTGGTAATTAGGAAAATCTTTAAGACAACTAGAGGAAAAAGATATGTACTGAGAAACAAAGACAAGGATCCAAGCAGATTGCTTGTCAGAAACAATGCAAATAAGAATATGGTGAATCAACATCTTCAAAGTGCTAGATCAAAAAACAAACAAAACACTTTTTGACCTCATATTCTATACTCAGTGACACTATCTTTCAAAAATGAAGGTGAAATGAATACTTTTTCAGACATATCAAAGCTAAAACAATTCATTAGCAGCAGACTTGCACTACAAGAAATTTTAATGAAAGTCATTTAGACAGAAGAAAATTATATCAGATGGAAATACAGATCTACACAAAAGAAAGGAGACCATTGGAAATGGTAACTACACTGGTAAATATATAAGATTTTCCTCATTATTTAGATTTCTTTTAAAGATAATAGCTAATTTAAACAAAAATAATAACAATTGAGTGTAAGGTTTAGAACATAATTAAATTATGTGATAATAGTACACATGACAGGAGGGGATACATGGAAGTATACTGCAATGATATTCTTAGATTATATATGAAATGATATAATATTACCTAATATTATTAAGTAATAATATTACTTAAAGGAAGGTTTGATAAGTTAATGATGTACACTATAAATCCTAAATCAACCACTAAAATAACAAAACAAGGAGTGATAGCCAAAAAATCAACAAAAGAAATAAAATGGAATCTAGGAAATATTCAATAATCCCAAAGAAGATTAAAGAAAGAGGAAAGGGTACATGCATAATGTATGAGACAAATAAAAGGCAAATAGCAAGTTAATAGACTTAAATCTAATAATATCAATAATCATATTAAATATAAATAGTCTAAACACCACAGTAAAAAGGCAGAGATCATCAGATAGGGTTTAAAAAAAAAACCCCTACTGTTTACTCCCTACAAGAAATGCGTTTCAAATATAATGGCACAAACAGATTAAAAGTAAAAGGATGAAAAACATGATGCCAACCCTAATCAAAAGAACTCTGGAGTGGCTATTTAATATCAAAGTGGATTTCAGAATAAAGAATGTTACCAGGAATAAAGAAGGCCATTCCATAATGATAAAGGTGTCAATTTGTCAAGAATATATTACTTTATAACCCTAATAAGAGAGCTTCACATTATATGAAGGAAAAACTGGCACAACACAAGGATTAACAGACAAACACATAATTAAAATTGGAGATTTCAATACCCTTCTCTCAATAATAGATAGAACAATTATACAGAAAATCATTAAAGATCTAGAAGATCTGAACAACACTATAAACAAAATTGATCTATTTGACCTTTATAGAATATTCTACTCTATCAGGGCAGGATGCACATTCGTTTTTAAATCTACACAGAACATTTGCCAAGATAAATGGTATTTTGGGCCCTAAAATAAGTTTCAATAGAATTAAAGGGATTCAAATCATACCAGATATGTTCTCTGACAACAATGGAGTTATATTAAAAATCTGTAGTAGAAAGATCTCTGGAAAATTCCCAAGTATTTGGAAACTAAATAACAGAATTCTAAACAATCCACACTTGAAGCAGGAAAAAATGAAATTAGAAAGTATTTTGAATTGAATGGAAATGAAGACACAACATATAAAAATTTGGTGGATGTGCTACTAAAGTAGTACTCAGGGAAATTTTTATAGGACTAAATGCCTATACTAGAAAAGGAGAAACATCTCAAATCAATGACCTCAGCTTCTACCTTAAGTAATGAGAAAAAAAGAAGCAAATCAAACTCAAAGTAAATGGAATAAAGGAAATAATAAAGACAAGAGAAGAAATCAATGGAATAGAAAATAAAGACAATAGAAAAAAGTCATTGCAACCAAAAGATAAATAAGATTGATAAACCTCTAGCCATGCTGATCAGGAAAAAAAGAGATAAGAAACAAGTTACTAATACTGGAAACTGAGAGGTGACATCACTAAAGATTCTATAGGTATTAAAAGGATAAGAATATCATAAACAATTTTATGATGATACATTTGATGACAGATGAAGTGGACTCATTTCTTAAAAGACACAAACCACCAAAGCTAATTCCTGAAGAAATAGATAACCTGAATAGCTCTGTATCTACTAAAGAAACTGATTTTTTAGTTAGAAACTTTCCCATACAGAAAACACCAGGACCAGATGGCTTCACCGGTGAATTCAATCAAACATTTAAGGATTAAATAAAAATAACTCTACAAAAAAAAAAAAAAAAAAACCACCAAAACTCTAATGGAAAATGAAAGAGGAGGGGATGCTTTCCAAGTCATTCTATTAAGCCAACATTATCCTGATACTAAAGCCAGAATATAACATCATAAGAAAAGAAAATTACAGACCAATATCCTTCATAAATGTTAATGCAGAAATTCTGAACAAAATTTTACTAAATCAAATCCAACAGTACATAAAATAGATAATACCTCATGACCAAGTAGAATTTATCTCAAGAATTCAAGGTTGGTCTAATGTCTGAAAATCAATCAATTTAATTTACCATATTTAAAAAAGGAAAATCACATTACCATCACAATGGATGTCAAAAAAGTGTTTGACAAAAACTGATATACTAAGTACAATTCTCAGACTTTGATTAGAATGGAACTTTTTCAACCTGATGAAAGTCAGCTACAAAAAGTCTACAGCTAACATAAAATTTAATGGCAAAAAAAAAAAAAAAGAAAGAAACTTCCTCCCTAAAATTGGGCACACTGCAAGGATGTCCACTCTCACCACTTCCACCCAATATTGTACTGGAGGTTCTAGCTAGGGCAATCATAAAAGAAAGGAAGAAAAGAAAGCAAGGAAGGGAAAAGGAGAGGGAGAGAAGGAGAGAAGGAGAGAGAGAAGGTAACAGAGATTGAACAGGAAGAAGTAAAACTGGCTACATTCCCAACCAATATGACTGTCTATTCACAACCAATAAATTGTCTATGTAGAAAATCCGATGGAATCTACAAAAAGCTAATAAAACTGATAAGTGAGTTTAGCAAGGTTACAGGATACAAATGAATATACAAAAGCAGTTTTATTCCTATTTACTACCAATGAACAATCGGAGATTGAAATGAAAAATTACTTTTAAAATGTATAAAAGATATGAAATACTTAGGGATAAACCTATGAAAATATGTGAGAAAACTACGAGTAAAAACCATGAGACACTACTAAGAGAAAATAAAAATACCTAAATAAACAGAGAGGTCTACCATGTTCATGGGGAGCAGAAGATTTCATATTATTAAAATGCCAATTCTCCCCAAGTTAGCCTATAGATTTAATTCAATATCAATCAAAATTCCATGAAGTTTTGACATAGAAATTAACAAACTGATTCTAAAATTCATATGGAAAAGCAAAGGACCTAGCATAGCTAAATCAACTTTGAAAAAAGAATAGTGGTGAAAACCTTGCACTACTTGATTATAACACTTATTATAAAGGTATAATAAGAGAGTGGTTTTGGTGCCAAGATAGATAAATAGATCAATGGAATAGAATAGAGTTTAGAAATAGACCCACACATATATGGAAAACTGATTTTTGACAAAGGTGTAAATGCAATTCAGTGGGGAAATGACAGTTTTTTTCAATAAATTATGCTGGAATTATTGGTTATCCATGTGCCAAAAGAAGAATTTTCATCTGTACTGCATGATATATATAAAAATTAACTCAAAACGTATCATAAACCTAAGTATAAAACCTAAAACTGTAAAACATTCAGAAGGAAAAATTGGAGTAAACCTTTGCAACCTTGGTTAGGTAAAGATTTCTTAGCCACCAAAAGCATAATCTATAAAGGAAAAAGTTGATAAATGGACTTCATCTAAATTTTTAAATCTCTACTTTTCAGAAGATAGTGTTAAGGGTGAAAAGACCATGAGAAGACATTTGTAAGTCATACACCTGCAAGAGACAAACTAGTGTACATAAAGAACTCATACAACTCACCAATAAAAAGACAAATAACACAATTTTTAAAAGGACAAAAGATTTGAATAATTATTTCTTCAAAGAGGATATACTAATGACCAATAAGCACATGAAAGGCGCTCAACATCATTAACCACCAGGGAAATGCAAATCAAAACCACACTGAGGTAACAATGGCTCCAATCAAAGTGATGGACAATAACAAGCATTGGCAAGGAGATGGAGAAATCAGAACCCTCATACGTTGCTGGTGGGAATGTGCAATGGTGAAACCCCTTTGGAAAACAGTCTGACAGTTTCTCAAAAGGTTAAATGTTACCAGATGACCTAGCAATTCCACTCCTAGGCATATGCCCAAGAGAAATGAAAACATATGTTCACACAAAAACTTGTATGTGAATATTCATAGCACTATTATTCATCATAAGCAAAAGATGGAAACAACCCAGATATTTATGAACTGATAGATGGATAAATAAAATGTGGTATATCCATACACTGCAGTAACATCCAGCCATACAAAGGCATGGAGTACTGGTACATGCTATAAAATATCTTCTAGCCCCTCACCCCTGCCTGTGTTAGGAAAGAATTAAGAAAAGGACCCAGTCTTAGAGTCAGGGCATTTGGGTTCCTGCCTTGGTGCCACCCCCTCACTCCAAACCCCGGGCAAGTCTGGGCCTGCCCCTCCCTGGAGCTCAGCTGCCCATCTGCAGAGCAAGAAGGTGAATCAAAGAGCTTCAGCAATCCTAGAAACTGATGGTCATCATGGAACCTGTGATTGCAGATGAAGAAACAGGCTCAGAGAGGTTGAGGGACCAAGCCAAGATGACTCAGAGCCTGGGTGGTTGAATGGGACCTGGGTTCTGGGCTCTGCCTTGACTGCCATTTTGGCCACGCCAGGCTTCACTTCCTCTAAGGCCCCTTCCAGCTGGAAACCCTGAAGATGCCATTGTGTGGCTACTGCCTGCCCTGCTCTCTATGGGGTCCTGCCTCCAGCTGACTTGCACAGGGCTGCTTTTTAGACGGGATCTACTCCTCAGGAACAACTGTCCAGGGTTGCCTTAAATCCATTCTGGAAGTAGTTAGGCTGGGACATCCGAGTCATACATGGAACTCTCCAGGCTGCCTTCTGACCAGGGCTGGATCCCATCAGGGAGTCACAGAGGATTTCACACCTCCTTTCTCATTGCAGAATCACACCCTCTTCAGACAAGGCATGATGTACTCTGGCTCCCCTGGCTGGCTGGTGCCAACTAAAAATTGTCACTCGCCACCTGCCTCTACAAGGATGAAGTCATGAGCCACTGCAGTCACTGACCTTCAACACACTCTGAAAGGAGTTCAGAGCTGAGACCAGGAATGAGGCGCTCTGTGCTCTGGGAAAAACTGGCAGAGCAGGCGTTCAGATAGATATTTTTAGGAGAAGATTTTATGAGCCTAAATTCTTGCATCTTCTCATATCTAGAAAAGCACTAAAATCTTTAACAGAGACACCTGCTCCTAGTGACTAGCAGCAGCCTTCACGCGACTGGCAGCAAGCCTCTGACAAAATGTGTGCTTGGCTGCACGTACCCCCTTCACTAAAACCATATATGACACTGACCTTCCCCCCTTCCTCTTTGGAGTTCCTCAGACCTCTCTGAGAGGCTGGCTGCCGGGCTATAGTCCTCATTTTGTCACAAATGAAACTGAACTCACAACTCTCACGTTGTGCGTTTTTCTTCAGGCAACACCGGCCAGCTCCTCCTCTCAGAGGCCTGTTCTGCTCCCAGGGCTCCTAGGGCTCTGTCTCCTCTGTCTCCACCTGGCCTTCCCCCACCCCCTCACCTGCCGCTTCTCTCAGTGCTTCCTGCCCCCGTCAGCTGCCCACTCGGCCCTGGCACACTTGGCAAACCTTTGAGGCTCTGCGGATCCCAGCGTCTCCTGCCTAGTCACACAGAGTGGAGCAGAGGTAGGCAAGCAGGCTGTACTGCCGCCAGCCTGGGCCCCAAGGGGGCAGAGGCCCCAAGCAGGGACGTGGGCTGCCCCAAGCACTGGGCTGAGCCCACAGCTGCCTGAGCAGATGTTGAAGCAAAGAGAGTTGCCTGACGGGGTGGAGCCTGAGCTGTAGGGACCAGGCTGCCTGAGCCACCTGGGGCAGCAGGCAATGCCATCGGCTGGAAGCAGCCTAGATCCGCAGGTAGCCCCGCTCTACAAGGCTGCGTCTACACAGACTGAACCTCCTTGCGGGGATGAGGGCTGGATCTACATGATACAAGGCTCTGCCAGGGGACACAGGCCGCATCTGCGTGGAGCTGGGCCCTCTAAGCGGATGCAGCTGGTATCCATGCAGAAGGAGACTCCCCAAGGAAATGAGGGCTGCATCCCCAAAGGACAAGGCTCTGTAAGAGATGCAAGCTGTGTCTACATGGAACCCAGCTCAGCAGGAAGAGGCAGGCTGTATCTACACTGAGCCCACATTTGCCAGAAGAGACAGATAGAACAAATGGAGATCAGCACTTGCCCCAGAGACACAGGCAGAACCAACACCGGGGATGTGGCTCTCCCAGGCAACGCAGACGGCCACTGCGTGGACCACAGCCCTGCAGAGAACTGATGACTGATCCATCTGGGAACGAGGCACGCGTGGAGGTTGTGTTACCTGTGACTGCAGCTCTTCAGGACCCCTCAGGGCTCTCCATAGTGCCCAGCTCTGCATGGTGGCGCTGGCTGAGTTAGCACTCAGCGGAGCCTCAGAAGGAGACATAGGCGTGTGCGTGCAAGGATGCTCAGTGGAGAGATGCAGATGACACACATGCAAGACGATTCAAGGCAGGCTGAGGCAGGTCACAGCCACAAAGGACGTGGGCTCTATCCTCAGGCATGAACTGTGTCTACAAGGAACTCAAGCTACATCTGTACAGGACAAGACTCCACAAGAAGATGTCGGCTGTGCGGACAGCTACTCTGCAAGTGGACAGAAACTGTGTCTCCCTAAGCCCAAGCTCTGGGTGGAGACACAGGCTGGGTCTGTGCAAAACAGACTACGGCTGCCCGGGACACAGTGGTGCATCCCCAGAGGAGGCTGCATCTACCTGGATGAGACTATCTACCCGGATGAATTTGCATCCATATCCATTCTGCATCAGGGCATGTCTGCAGAGAACGAGGCTATGGCTGTTGAGAATGAGGTGACATCCACAGAGAACCAGGCCGTGTCTATCTACACAGACGTAGACGCAACTTCCACAGAAAACGAGGCCTCTCAAGGAACTGCAGCCTGTACCGCACAGCCAAGCCCTCACCTGCCTAAACGCACCAGGCTCTCCTGTGGAGATGCAGCCTACATCGACAGGGTGCTTGGCCCCACCGGGCACTGCCACTTGGATCTGCACCTAATAACAGCCAGTATGTGGCTGAGCCAGGGCTGCTGGAGGATCTGCAACCTATGCCCAGGCAGCATGTGGCTCCAAGCTGGATCAGCAGGGAGCAAGCCTTTGCAGCTGTCATCAACGAACCCGGGCTCTACCTGCCAGCATTGCCTGTCTCTACAGCCAGCACTTGGATAAACTCAGAACCATCTACTGCGAGGGAAAGCTAGATGCACTGAACTCAGCTGGGCATCTTTGAGGAGACTCGGCCTGGGTCTATGTCGAGTGGAGCTCCTCGAGGAACTGCAGCTCTAACGAGGGGAGCTGCAAAGGGTGGCTGGCTGCGTCCCCCTGACCCCGGGAGCGCAGCCCTCCAGGAAGGACAGCCTGGGTTGGCGGAGCAGAGCGCGGTGCTGCAAGCGGCCACTGGCTGGTTCCACCTGAACAAGGGCAGCAGCAGGAGGCTGAGCCCAGGTCCACAACCAGCCCGGCTCGGCAAGGAGCTGAATGCGGGCTCACCGAGGCCTCTACTCGGTAGTGCAGGCTGCATCGTGATGGAGCAGAGGGCCATGTGTAGGACCAGCCTGCCTCCATGCCCACCGTGGCGCTGCTGAGAAGCACAACCTGGATCCGTGCTGCTGAACAAGCCTCACCAGAGCTGAGCTCCAGGCACCGGTGGGGAATGCACTTACACAGTGCAGCTGGGCCGTCCTCCAGCCCCGGCCCCTCCTACCCACCGCTGGAGGCAGCTGGAAGTGTGATGCCAGTGGGTGCAGCCTTCCCAGGGCTGGATCCAGCCCGCCCAGTCCGCATTTGCTTCCCTACCGCTGCCTGCAGGACTCTCCGCCAGCACCATGTCATCCCCTCCCCTTCTCTGTCTCTCTCTCTCAGCCTCATGCTTGTCCCCAAGGCCACTGGGCATGTCCTCTCTGCTGGGTTCCAGAAGCCTGGTGTCCCGGGATTTGGACAGAGTCCCACACCATAGACCAAGGTCAACTGATTCCCTTGTGCAAATCCTTCTGCAGGTCTTAATATGTAAAAAGGCTTCCTAATAAATCAGAGAACCCACCAGTGCCTGGCTCTGTTTCTCTCTGGTTTGGAGAGTCTGGATTCAGAGCTGTGTGGGGCCACAGACCCTGGGCAGCACTTGGACAGCGGGCAGGGCTGGGTGGCAGTAGGCGTGTTCCCAGCAGAAGGCATTTCATGAAGAAAGGCCTGAGGGTAGGAAAGCATGGACTATTTGAGGAAACAGCAAGCCATGCATATTTCCTGGAATGTGGTTTGTCGCTGTCTCTTGGGCTCCCTGAGCATTTTGTAGAGCTCTCCATCAACACTGGTCCCCCAGGTCCCTGTCGCAGTCCCCTCCTCTGCTGTCCTGCCCTCAAAGGTCTGGCTCCTCACAGGGCTGCCCCACCCTCCTCCCTTTTCCTCTCCTTCCACTCTCCTGGCAATCCCAGCAAACTCCAGGGTTCCGCTTGCTGTCTACAGCGGTGCTGTCCAATCGAACTGAACTTTGTGTGATGGCAGGAGTGATCCCCAGCTGCACTGTCCAACACAGTAGCCGTAAGTCACACGCGCGCTTGAGCTCCTGGGTGTACAGCCCCTGTGAGCGCAGACCTGAATTTTAAATCACAATTAATCTTCTTTCTGTTCTATTTTCAAGTTGTAGTAAAATATTTCCAATCTAAATTTTGCTATTTTACTCATTGTCTGTGTACATTTCAATGCCATTAATTACTTTCACAGTTTTGTGCAACCATCACCACTATCTAGTCCCCAAACTTTTTCTTCATTCCAAATGGAAACTCTATACTCTGTTTTACAATTAAAATGAGTTTACATTTAAATAAATAGTTTAAAAAGTCCTATGTGGCTAGTAGCCATCGTCTCGGACAGCACAAGTCTAGACACCAATGACCTCCAAATCCACATCTCCTGCCTAGCCCCCTCTGCCCAGAGCCCCAGTCCTGGATACCCAGCTGCCCAATGGGCACCTTTTACTGGCACCTTGAACTCTACAAAATTTCCAAAATTGAACTCATCATCTCCACCTTCACCTCTCAGTACTGCTCTTCCCAGGTTCCCTTATAAAATGGTGCCACCAGCCACCCCATGGCCTGAGTCAGAAACCCATGAGTCATCTCAGATATTTCCCATTTACTTTGCTTACACAGCCAATTCTTTCTGAGCACCGTAGATTCTGCTTCCTTAAATTATCTCATCCGAGCCCCATCTTCTCCCTCCCCATTGCCATTCCTAGGGGCTGGCTCCCTCCTCCACCCTGTCCGACCCTGATCTCTCCTGCCTCCTCCCGTCCCTTTGCCACCACACCCCTGGCCCACCCCATTCTCCCAGCTCCTACTGCCAGAGACTAGCCAAGCTCCCAACCCCTGCCCCTCAGCACTGGAGGCTCGGCAGAGCTGCAAACTCTCACTATTCAGATGCTGCCCAGCCCCCACCCCATCCCAAGTGCGGGGAGCCCAAGACCCCGGCAAGTGTGGGAAAATCAGAACAAGGAATAGGAATAGGCTACCCAGGCCTTCGGGACAGCCCCCCAGGCTAGCCAAGAGGTGGTGGGAGCAGACTTCCTATGTGGGAAGCCCCACAGATTGGGACTTGAACCCTGGCTCTGCCTCTGAACAACTGCCTCAGTTTCTTGCCCGTAGGACGGAGATGATTGTCTTCTGGGAGGATTAACTGAAGCAACGTGGGGGAAGGGGCCTGCCACGTCACATCGTAGGTGACAGACAGAGGTTACCTTCCGGCTCACAGGAGACACAGGCCGATGGGGAGTGCTGTGGCAGCATCTTGGAGATGATTCCAAAAGACTACCCATTTGTCACCTAGAGTTCAGAGAGGGGTCAACGCCCTCCAGGAAGAGTGGCCAACTGAGGTCACATACGACGCCACTTCCAGAAATGCCTCACCAAGCCCTGGGTGCTTCCTGGGGAACTGTCAGCTTGGCTAATGGGCAAGCCCTCCCAGCGGGGAGGTTTCTGTCTCTGGGCCTTTGTCCCTCTTGATCCTGGGAAGCTGAAAGGGAGAATGTGTGCCTGCTGACTGCGTGCTGCCCGCTCGGCCCTGGGTGAGCCCCACACGCTGGGTCCTGAGGGGCTGCTCCCTCCTCCCAGAGCCCGGAGGCCATCAAGGCATTAGAAAGGAGTGACACTTTCACTTGGAAAGGACTAAAGAAACTCCGTGTTTGAGAAAGTGAGTCATCAGCACTAAATGTCTAGCTGAATCTTCTGGTGGAAAAGACAGCTTTTTTTTTTTCCCCCCTGTAGGTTCATTCTGCAGGCAGGCAGCCCACAGAGCATCGCTTCTGCCTCCTTTAGTGAAAATGCAGGTATTCCCAGGCCCGGCACCTCGGGGGGCTCCCCTCTTCCGTGACCTCTGGGCAGGACACACAATAGGCCCCCAGAGGGCGGTACCAGGCCCTCCTTACTGGAGAAGGGGAGGCAGGCCAAGCTACAAGGACCTCTGTTTGGAAGATACCTGCTCTGGGCTAAACTGAGCAGGGGTGGGAAGCCAAGCCTCTGGCCCAGGCTCCCGCTTTGCTTTCAGCTCCCCAGGCCACAGGTTAGGACTCTCCCCCCGAGGAGGCCTGGGGCCTGGCCAGGTATTTCTGGAAACGAGTTGTTTGTGGCCTCATTTGGTCACTTCCCGGGGGCGGGGGCGGGGGGGCGTGCAGCCAGAAGGCAGGGGGCAGATAGCTAAGGAGCAAGCCCTCAGTATGGATTCCCAGATCAGCCTGGCTGTGGGGCCGTAGACATTACTCTGCGTCTTGGATCTTGCAGCTGGGGAAACTGAGGCTTTGAGGACAGAAGCAACTTGCCCAGTGTCTGCACACCAAAGCACCTGCTGCGTTTCCCACCCTGAGCAGGAATCCCTTCCTCCAAGGCTAAAGAGGGCTGTCCTCCAAGCCAGCATCTAATTCCCTCATCTTGAAAATCTCATCTTGACGTCACTCCACACATGCCGCGTGGCCTTACACCTGCGTCCTACAGTTGCGGCGATCCTGCGCCCCGTCTGGCGATGGGGACATGCACACATGCAGACACAAACTTACACACACATACACATGTACACACACATACACACATGTATACACACATGCACACACACACACACACACACACACACGTAAGCTGAATGCCTAATCCTGCACAGAACTCTGGATCTTTCCAACCACCCACCCATCCTTCCTTTGGGGGTTATGAGGCCCACAGAGCTCCCCTGTGACTTTCCGCAGAAATCCTCAGACATAAAAATAAACTGCTCAGGCATTTGGATGCAGGGTTCTCACTCTCCTTCTAAATTGAGGAGGTCATTCTCATGTAGTGTGAGCTGCGCGGTGGTGAAAAGAGAACACACGGGAGGAGCGGAGCAGGAGACGGGAAGCCTGGCTCCTCTGTCAGCAGTGACTTCGAGGACTGGGCCCTGGGGCCTTGGGCCCGGCAGCTGGATGGCTACTTACCTGACCCATCAAAAGGCACCCCCAGGTAAGGGCAGACCCTTGGAAACATGGCTCTAGTCATGGACCATCAAAGTATTGGAAACCACCACACCCAACCATCCCCCCAACCCCTATTTTACAAATGGGCCTACTGAGGCTGGGTTTCCACAGATTTCTGCAAGTCCTCTTGTCCCAGGGCTCCCTGTGGGCGCGGTGGCTCTAGCTGATCCGGTCTAGAGTTGGGGGTGGCAGGCCCCTTCTCAGGCCCCCAGGGAAGGTGGTCTAGGCCTACTTTAGAACATGCAGTTAAGGACCAGAACAGGCTCCGAAGGGCTCCATAAGCCTGGGGCACCCTTGGGGTTCCTAGGCACAGTGGAGGCTTGGGCGCCAGGGCCTTGCAGTTGTCAGATTGGTCTGGAACCCTTGCCCCACTAGGGACGTGCTGATGACAACATGGGCGAGCTGATGGCCTGGTGGATTTGCTTAAACTACAGGAGTGGCCACCCTTGGAGTTCCACTCATCTACACGTACCACCTCTCCAGCTGTGGTTCCCACTGTCCCCCCCACCTGGGGGTACCATCTGCCCCAGTGGAGATCCTCTTTCTTGCTGGCTTTCTCACTTCCAGTTAACAACCATATTGTGGCTCCAGTTTCTCTTCACAAAGGACTTATGGCATTAGTAGCCTCGAGGTAAATTTCTTCTCTTACCAGACTGTGCTACCAAGGGTTCCAATGCGCCTCACTGGCCAGCCCGGATTAAGTATGAGAGGCCTTATTCCTCTGGCATCCTCCTCCTTGACCTTGAGTTCGTGTTTGGCTCAGGTGGGCTGAATAATGACCCTCTCCCCCCAAAGATGTCCCCGTCCTCGTCCCTAGAACCTGTGCCTGGCAAAGGCCGTTTGCGGATGTGAGTAAGTTAAGAATTTTAAAAGATGGAAAGTGATCTTGGGTGATCTGGGTGAGCTCAGTGCAATCACAAGGATCCTCAAAAGATGAAAGAGGGAGGCAGAGGTGTTAGAGAAGCAGATGTGGTGGTGGAAGCAGATGTCACAGTGATGCCTTGCTGGCTTGGAAGACGGAGGAAGGGGCACAAGCCAGTGAATGCAGCGGTCTCTGGAAGCTGGGAAAGGGGGGGGGATCGCTGCTCACCTCGGGCCTCGAGCACAAGCAACTCATTTTGGACTTCTGACCTCAGAAACTATAAGATAATAAATGTATGTTATTTTAAAGCACTGACTACGTGGTAATTTGCTACAGGAGCAAAAGGAAACGATACAGTGGCCAATGGTATTCAAACACCAACCAGACACAAAACCACCAATGGTCACCAATGAAGCAATGTGCTATAGTGGACAGGGTGGGCAGGCAACCCTGAGTTCAAATCCCAACTCCTCCACTTCCTGGGAGTGGGGCCTTGGGTAAAGTCACTTCACTTCTCTGAGTCTCTGTTTCTTCATCTGTAAAATGGCAAGATAAAATCACAATTTTCAGGTATGTAGTTCAGTTAATAATATCGTACCAACCTTTATTATTTGCTTTTGCTAATTGTACCAGGGTTAGCTAAGATGTTAACACTGGGGCAGCTGGGCAAAGGGTATATGTGAACTCTCTGCGTTACTTTTGCAACTTCTCTAAAACTTTGTCCAATTTAAATATGTTTACTTATTTGATCCGGAGAAAACTCCAATTTGAAAAGATACATGTGTCCCAATGTTCACAGAGGCACTACTTACAATAGCCAAGACATGGAAGCAACCTAAATGTCCATCCACAGATGACTGGATATAGAAATTGTGGTATCTACAGACGATGGAATACCACTCAGCCATAAAACAGTGCAATAATACCTGTTGCAGCAACATGGATGGACCTAGAGATGATCATATTAAGTGAAGTAAGTCAGACAGAGAAAAACAGATATCACATAATATCACTTATATGTGGAATCTAAAAAAAAATGAGACAAATGAATTTATTTACAAAACAGAAACAGACTCACAGACATAGAAAATAAATTTACCAAATGGGAAGAGGGGAGGGATAAAACAGGAGTTTAGGATTAGAAGATACAAACTTCTATGTACAGAATAGATAAACAACAATGTCCTACTGTACAGCACAGGGAACTATATTCAATGGCTTGTAATAACCTGTAATAAAAAGAATAAGAAAAGGAATATATATATATGTATCTGTATGACTGAATCACTATGCTGCACACCAGAAACTGACACAACATTGTAACTCAACTATACTTCAATTAATATGTATTTACTTATTTGATTTTAAATTCTTTTAAAAACTCTAAAATCACAGTCCTTAGGGATAGTGTCAGGACTGTGGCTGAAATCTTTGAAGGTGCCCCATGAACAACCAGTACCAGTTGTGGCTAGTGCCTGCCATTGCTATTAGGTGACACGCTACCTTCAGAAACATTACAGAGAAAGGCCTGGAGATGCACTTTCTTCACAGGTGAGCCCCTCAAAAAAACCCAAATTAGCAGGGAAGAAAGGACATGGTACTGTATGAGTTCCTTGCCAGGACTGGGTTATCTGAAATAGTTGATGTCAGACAGAGCTCAGGTGAAGAGAGAGGGGTGCTCAGGGGGCATTCCTTCTTGGGGGGCCCTGTTGGGAGCAGTCTGGCCTGCTTTCTACGTGGGCCGGCCTCGGGTAGGGCTAGTCAGCCGTCCCTGTAGTGTGGTGGCATAGCCCTTTCTTCCAGCCACTTGTCCCTTGCAAGCTGCGTCTTGGCAAGAGATGACCCTGCAGGTTTCTTTGAACATCCATAGTCAACAGACTCTTGTTGTCCTTTTCTTTCTTCACATAAGCAGTTTATCATGCAGCTCCCAGGACCTGGAGGGATATTTGCTCCTTAACCGAGATTCTTTGCTTTTAAAAGCCCCATTGTGGATTTGGGGCCCTTAAACTAGGAACAGACTGCCTCCATCTAGACTCGCGTCTCCCGATCTGGAAAGAGCCCCATGGACCCGAAGGTGTTCGGCAGCCTCCCAGGCAGCTCCAGCCTTGTCGGCACAGCGCCTGGATACCAGGGGTTACCAGTGTTCAGAAAGCACAGGCCTAAGGCAGGTCTCCCCCACTCATTCCTTCAGTGTTGCCATTTATGTCATTCTAGAGATGACATGGACTGAGCGCCCAGAGGAGGGCCAGGGGTCAGGTCCCCAGTGCGGCTGGCAAGGCCCTGTCCGAGCCGGCCCTGCCCTGTCACCCCACCAAGCCTCGGTTCCAAGCCCACCCACCTGACCATTTTCCATTGTCCCAGTCACATCACAATCCCCCGCCCCATCCTTCCCAAATGGGCACACGTGGCCTTCCCATCTGGCAACATGTCACTCCCTCGGGGCACCCTCCGATGCCACCTTCCTCAGGCTGGGTGAGCTAGCCCTGCCTACGGACCCCTGTTCCAGCCCAGCACCCAGCACGCTGGACTAAGGTTATTACAAGGCCTGCCTCCCATGGGTGGGGGGCTCCCTGAGGACAGAGCCCAAGCCTCTCCTCCAGTTCCTGGCAGGGACTGAGGGACAGGAAATGGTGGTGAAATGGGTGAGCGAGGGAGCGAGGGAGGGAACCGTGGGCTGAGGGAGTGCTGAGCCCCGACCACCACAGAAACCCAGCTTGGGAGGTCTCTCCAGGGCCACCGTTCATTTGTCACATTAATAGGCGAGGATTCAGGAGTGAAATGAGACAGATTTCTATCCACGGCATGACTAATGCAGGGGCTTTTTAACTGTCGATTACAAAAATAGCCCGAATGTGTGGAGGCCCCCTAGGGGCGGATGACGTCATGCTAGCCTCTGCAAAGTCTGATGCTTTTGGGGGGAAGTTACATCGTCACTAGGTATTTGGACTGTGTGGGGGAAAGGGTCCTTGGTGAAGGGGCAGCCTGCTTCTTCCCACCTGCCCGGGTCCCCGAGGCTGCAAGCTCCCCTGGCAAGGAGTGAGCACCCAGCCCCCTGCCTTCCGCCTCGGCGCTCCTGGTACCGAGGGGCTTCCCATCCATCTGCTCTCAGGGGAGAAGGGAAGATGCTCCCCTCGGGGGCCTTCTGAGCAGCCTGGCACTCAAGTCTGTTCACAAAGGCATCTCCTAGCCGCTCTGAAGGGTGCTACAGAGACGAGGCAGGCCACGACCGTCTCAGAGAGCCTCGCCAAATGCCAGCTCCAGCTCCGCTGCAAAATCAAGAGTCACACAGTGAGGTCTCTGCTTTAAAAGAAACTTGGTTGTGAGAGGGGACGTGAGGCTGTTCTATTTTTCCTCCCTCAACAGAAGGGCTTAAAATGCACCCACTCTGCCCCTTCCAATAGACCTGGCCAGCTTGAATGTCTTTTCCCAGGTAAATAAATCCCCAGCAGCCGTCACTTGCAAGCTGAACAAGAGGCACCAGGCTCAACAGTCTTTGCGGGAGAGACAGGAAAGGGAGCTTGCCGCCCTGGGACCTCTGGCAACACACACACACACACACACACACACACACACACACACACACACACACACACAGTGGGACCAGGGATGAAGCCCCAGCCCCCAGTGTGGCAAGTTTCTGGTGGCCAAGCGACAGCCCTGGTGCCCGCCTTTTAGCGTCTCTGCCCTGCTCACTTCCCAGCTTTCTGGGCTGCCTTGTGTCACCAAGGATGAGGCAGGAGCTAAGTCCCAGGAGAAAAACACCTGTATCATGACTGCCCCCAACCCGGGCCGGTTGGACGGGACTTCACTCCGGAGCAGAGATCCTGGACTTGGGGCAGTGGGGCCTGACTTCCAGACTCAGCCCCTGCGCCAACAGGCTGGGTAACCCCGGGCAGTCCTGCTGACTTTTCTGGCCTCTTCTTCCCTGCTGTCAAGTGGACACACAGCCCGCGGTCAGACCACCCCACTTCGTCCAGGGTCTTCCTGGGTTCTCACTGGCCCGGTGTTCCAGCATGGCAAACCTGGAAGGGTCCACAGAGACCGGCTACTCCATCACTCCCATTTTACAAAGAATGAAACTGAAGCCCAGAGAAGGAAGGGCTTGGCCTGAGGTCCCTCAGCCAGGAAACGACTTCTGTTCATCTCTCTTTTTTTTAAATGAAGCTTTTTATTTTCATGTAAAGGTAGATTCACACGTTGTTGTAAGAACTAATTCAGAGAGATGGCATGTCCTCCTTACCCTCAGTGAGACTGAGCTCAGTTTTGAAAGTGAGTCTAAGTCGAGGGTGAAGTGTGTATCTGTGCTAGTGCAGGGCTGGAGGGAACAGGGGAGACAGAAAAGGCTATTGTTCATTCAAAGCCAGGTCTGATATGCTTGGTCCCAAGCTGTAACTGCGAAAAGAATCTCATTTTGCAGCATCCAAGACTATTGAGAAAGTGAGTTCTGAGTAGCCTGTTTTGCCCATTTACCCAGTTGATTCCTCCCAGCCCTTCTCCCATGCCACCCCCGTTCCTGCCCCCGCTGCCCTGCCTTGAAAGAATGGGAGGCCCCATAAAATGGAAACTGCTGGACAGCTCAGCATCCTCCCCGCATTGGAGACCTCCCAGCAGCCCCTGTGCAGGCAGCCGTTCGCCCCAGCATCCAGAGAGGTCCACCTGGCTGAAACGTGTGCATCGTGAATCACCAGCTTTCGGCGGAAACATCGCTTCTCTCCTGTACCCCTGCTCTCTCCCAAGTCCCTGCAGACAGCCTGATTTCCAGTGCCTGTCATTTATCAAGAAGACCAGCTCTCAACTGTCAGGCTGCAAGGGTCAAATCTCATCTTTATTTCCTCTCAAATTCCTAAATACCCGCAAGTGATTCGAGTTCATCTTGACAGACAACAGGCTTAAGAAACATTTTTGGCTAAAAAAATATATGGCTGTGGCTCTCTGTTCCTTGGGCTGGACAAATGGAGTCGCTTTGACAGCCTCTCAAGTACTGATGTAGAGTCAGTTTACAATGCCGTGTTCATTTCTGGTGTACAACATAGCGATTCAGTTATATATATATATATATATATATATATATATATATATATATATATATATATTCATTTTTCATATTCTTTTTCATTATAGGCTGTTACAAGATATTGAATATAGCTCCCTATGCAGTTTTCAGAGTTGTAGGCAGCTCTGTCCACCCAGCTTTTGTGTAATCACTGTCAGAAGCGAGCCCCAAAAGGGGTTCTAATGAGTTCACCTAGCTTGTGTAAATGATCTTCTAGTAAATTTTTTTGCTTCCTAGCTACAGGGAACACTGAAAGTGAGCTCCAGGGCAAAGTGAGGTGGGCAGGAAGACCAGGGCCCTGGAGTGGGTGGGGGTGGGGTGGGGTGCTGTCACTCACACACTCACAGATGGTGCTGAGAGAGGAGGGGACAGGTGGGGAGGGTGTGGGGGGTGTATCTAGAGTAGAAGGCCAGCCCCATTCACTCCTCCAGGCCTTGACAGTCCAGGACGGTGCCATCCAATGGCATGTACTGCGATAATGGAAACGTTCTAGATTTGTGCTGCCCAATATGATAGGCACCAGCCAACGCGTCTAGGCTCATGCAACCGAGGAACTGGATTTTTAATTATATTTAACTTTAAATCAAAATAGGCATATGTAGCTAGTGGGTACTGCAGTGAGAGAGTGCAGATCTAAAGTTTGTACAAGCCCAGAACAAACCGCTCAGAATACACCCCCCCCCCCGCTGCCCCTAGCCCATGCCACCCCAGCCCCTGCAAGGGGAGCTTCCTTTCCGTAAACATTGGTTTTTCTTGCCAAGGATTTGGTCAGACCCTAAACACAGCCCCATTTTTATAGGCTGAGCAAAGGCACAGCCCAGCCTTGCCAAGCATCTCTTTCTGGGCACGGGGAAGCCACCTGAGCCTGGTGCACACTAGTGGCTGACTCGCCAGCTGCAGCGGGTATGCAGGGCCCAGCCCCAGGGTCAGAGAGCGTAGCTTTACTCAGATTCAGGCTTTGCAGACCTTTAACTACCATCCATGTGGCCTCTCCCGGGGTGGCTAGCGGAGCTTCACTCATCACCTAGGAAGGGCGAAGTGTGTATAGAGGTGAGGGGAAGGCGCAGAAGAGGGGGAGAGGCTTTAGGCTCCCTGGTACCCCAGCCCTGGGTCCCAAGGAGAAGGCTGCTCATTCTACCTCCCTTGGGCACAGCTGATGGAGATGCAGGCACTTCTGCCCTCACTCAGGAAGGCCGGGACTCCCCTTTTCACCCCGTGGCTCTGACACCCCACACCAGCCAAGGCAGACTCCTAGCTCCTACCAAGGCACCCAGCTTTGGCCTGGACCATGCAAAGCCTGGGCTGGGTGCCGGGGGGGAAAGAGTGAGGGAAAAAGAGAGACCAGGAGCACCGGCATCCAAGGACTCTGACCCAGTGCGGTGGGGAGAAGGGGAAAAGGGAGGCGGAACAGCGGTCCCAGAGGGCAGCTTGCAGGTGGGCTCCAGCGAGCGAAAGTGGACGGGGGTGAGAAAGGGGATGGGAGTCAGACGGATCTGAGCATAGATCTCAGCTGGGCCCTGTGGTAGCTGTGCGTGTGCAGCTAACCCTTTTGTGCCTCAGTTTCCTCATCTGCAAAACAAGTATAATAACTGTCCCTGTGTTTTAGGACTGACATGGGGGGTTGGCCAAAGAAAAAGTGATGTATAAAGTACCTAGTCCATACCTGGGTAGACTAGGGCCTTACTACAGAGTAGAGTCTCTTAGAAGCATAAAAGAAGGGTGGGCTGCTTCCCACCTGGGCTGAGAAGGGCAGTTTGGACCAGAGCAGTTCAGAGAGAAGTCGAGGTTGTCACTAGGGCGTCTCAAGCAGCCCAAGGGGAGCAGATGACGTCGTGAGAGAGGAGGCTGTGCGCGCAGGCTGAACACAGATCACAGAGGGCTTCGGAAGTTGCATCTGGCTTTGGACTATGGCCTCCGGGCAGTGGGGGCTGTGGGACCATTTGAGCAAGTGGGTAAAACAGCGCGAGCTGGGCTGGAACAATACAGACAGCGGAAAATCAGGAAGGGATTTGAATGGCTCATTCTGCGGGGCTGCTTGGGGAGAAGCCCTGGGAATTCAGAGCCCTGCAAGACTCCCAGGGAAGAGGAGCCAAGCGGAGCCTGCCTTTGTGGCTGCGTGGTCAGCTGAGGAGGACGCTGGCACCGCTGAGCATCTGTTGGCAGAGAAGTGACACCAGGGAGTGGCTGGTCCAGCAGCCGCCGGCACCTTCTGTGCACAGCAGAGAAGGGGCCTGAGCTCTCACTCCTACTGCAGGGCTTCTCTCTTGAAATTCAGGGCCTGCCAAAGTCTTTGCACACAGCCGTCGCCCACAGGGACCTCAGGGACCTGGCTCCGCACCTGAGTTGGGCTGCTACTCCTGCGGCAAGCTGAATGGTCTCTGTAGCCTGAACTCCTCTGGAAACTAGAGAGAATCCGCTTTGGGAGGAGATACTGTAGGGACCCGTTCCTCGGAGGCACGGGGGAGGTAGAGGCAGAGGTGGGATGCCACTGGAGGGAGACTTGGTGGCAGGATCCAGTGTCAGGCATGCAGGGAAGCAGGGGGCGTGGAGCAAATTCAAACATTGGGTCTCAGTCTGGGTCGCTGCCTCCCTTCCCACCGCCTCCATGAGAGCCTCTGCTATTGCTTAGCTCCAACACCTCTGCCTCCTGGGTGCCCACTTCCTGAGCGGCAGGCTGATGGTCGGCCCCAGGGCCTTGGGACTGGGAGTCCCATGTGACCACATGCTCAGTCCTGTGTGCATGTGACTTAGGAGTGAACAGCCTGGGCACGTGCTTGGGGAGCCGCCTGTAGGTGGCGCTGAAGAGGCCTCAGCTGATGTGGTGGGGAGGACTGGGGGCCAGGGAGCCTGGCAGGGCTTGGGGCTCTAGAAAATACCAAGGATGAACCCAGAGGGACTTTGACCTCATTCCCTTCCCTAAAAAGGCCAGTTTTGGGAAAATGAGCATTCCCATTGAGAAGCTAAGATGGGCCCTTCTGGGGAATTGACTTCCCCTGCACACTCCTACGTGGGGAGAGGGTCTTTGCAGGCCAGCACGGGCCCCTGGGACCAAGCCAGCAGGAGCTGGTATCCTCAAGAGGCCCGGCAAGATGCCAAGATGGCATAAGCTCTCATTCTCTGGTAGCAACACACGCGTTTATGGGCTGAGAGAGCCAAGACTTTTGATAGGTCGCTGGGGAATGGGCCTTGCACAGATCTAGAATGTTCTGGTTGATGCCAAGTTATTTTTTGATTTTTGTCTCATGATCAAATCATGCAGCCAAAAATACAAACAGCGTTCCAACTTCTAACATGAGTATCACTTTACCCTGGTAACAGATATGATCATTTAAGAAGTAGGATAAAGAACACTTTTGTGTAACTTTTTTTTTGCATATTCCACAAGACATGCAAAACTGAGAGCTGATCAGAGACGGAGAGACCTACAGGACCCTGAGGCCGACTTCTATACTTTTGAGATGGGGAAGATTTGTCTCAGAATAAAGGAAAATACAGGCAGCATCCTTTGAATTTGGGTGGTACCTTAACATCTACAAAACTTTCCACCACCTCTTGAACTTTCATTGACACTGCGAGAGGCAGGCGGCGCAGGGGATAAGAGTAGGTAATTTGGAGCCAGACCCCTAGAGTTGGAAACATACTCATTGTGTGAGCTGGGACAAGTCTCAATCTCTCTGAGCCTCATGGGATGATAATAGAAACTATTTCTTAGGGTTGCCGTCAGAGTTCAGTGAAACAATACATATAACGTGTTGAGAACAGTGCCTGGCGCACACTATGGACTATAAAAGTGTTGGCTACTGCTTTTTAAAAAAAAATCTTATCAGGATCCACAAAAGCCTCTGGAAGTGGGAAGAGCAAGATTATTATCCCATTTGACAGATCATAAAATTGAGGTTCGGTTTGCTTCATTTTATAGAGCTAGTCAGTGCTCAAGCCAGGAGTCGATCCTAGATCTTTAGACTATACCTGGGGCCCTTCCCACCAGACTGGCCACATCCTGTGATGACCCCTCCATCTTGCTCACCCACCTCACTTATAAGTAAGGTCAAGGAAATACGTTTTTTTCTCACTCAAGTTGCAGTAAGAAAAATACCACTATTATAATACTTGCCTAAAGATCCGAGGTGGCTTGCAATGAAGACACAGATTAAAGAGGGCAGTGGGACTAAACCTTTGAGAGAGGAGTCGGGAACATTCAAGAGAAAGGAGAGGAGTCATTTTGCTGAGACCCGGGGGTGAGATCATTGGGACCAAAATGCACTTGGCTCTGAGCTTCTTGGCACCCAGAGCACAGGAATGATGGGGCCAGATTCTGACCAGCATCGTCAATAGGGAGAGTTTCTGGATTAAGAAGTGACCAGGGATGGCAGGGGCTGGGAGGGCATCATTGCTAAGCCTGCCCCACAGCTGGGTTGCGCAGACGGAGGAAAGGGAGGCCCAAGCGTGCCCCAAGACTCCTGTCCAGAGATGCCACAGGCTTGCCGATCCAGGCCTGCCCTGGGGCCACCTGTGCTGGAGACCCCAGAGGCAGCTTGGTCACATGAGCTGTCTCCAGCAGGAGCACATTTTAGGGAAGGTATGTGACAGGCCAGTTCCGGCAATACTGCAGATGTCAAGGAGCTGAAAAGTGCTCTTTTTGGAGATGGTCAGGCTGCAGCAGCACAGAGACAGGGGCTATCGGCATCAGCAGTGAACGGAATAGAGTTAGTTCAAAGGGTGTTGGGTGCCCTGTCCTGGTCCAGGCAGGTAGGTGTGCAGGGCTATAAGGAGCGACAGTTCTCTGCCCCTCCACATGCCTCTTCCCTCACCCACCTGGGCCCTGGATGGAGCCCAAGCCTCCTCTCATCTGTGCCAGGGCTGGGGCACTGGGGATGAAAAAACGTTAAAGAGTTGGGAGAGTGGAGAGGCCCCAATGGCTTGGAACTCAGGTATCCTTGCAAGACAGCGCTCATCAAAACACATACATACTGTTAGGGACTGAATTGTATCCCCTCAAATTCATGTTGAAGTCCTGACCTCCAGGACCTCAGAATGTGACCTTCTTTGGAAATAGGGTCATGGCAGGTGTAGTTAGGTAAGTTAAGATGAGGTCATACTGGAGTAGGGTGGGCCCCTCATCGAATGTCCTGGTGTCCTTCTACAAGGGGGAAATTTGAACACAGAGACACACAGGAGAACGCTAAGTAAAGATGAAGACAGAGACTGAGGTGATGCTTGTAGAAGTCAAGGAACAGCACAGATTGCCAGGAAACCACCAGAAGGCAGGAGGGAGGCCGGGAACAGATTCTCCCTACAGCCCTCGGAAGGAACCAACTGTGCCCACATCTGGACCTTGAACTCCAGCCCCGAGAACTGGGAGATAGTACACTTCTGTTGTTTAAGCCTCCCAGTTCGTGGTTACTTTATTACAGCAGCCCAAGCAAACTAATACACACGTGCGTGCGTACACACACACACACACACCCCACCGCCTCCATATAGGTATTAATTCCCTTTTCAGGCCTGCAACACAGAGAGACACATTTCCTGGAGAAGCAGGGCACAGCAGGGGCTGTGTGTGTGCAAAACATTAGCTGGGGTTAAGTCGACTTCCCATTTCTATTTCACGTTGACACAGATGCAACATGAAAACAAACCCCGCCTTTGCATGAAGCTCCATAGACGCCGGGACACTTCTACATTCACAATACTGCTTAAGCCCCTATCAGCACAGAGTCGGGGGCGCTACCATCCCAAGTTTCCGGACCAAGACAAGGTGAACCTGACAGATGGGAGGCTATGTGACTACGAAGGGCGAGGCCGCCTAATGTGTGAATATTCCTGCACCGGGTGTGGGTGCAGAGGTAGCGGGCACCTACTGGGGAGGGCAAGGCTGGGTTTTTAAGAAAAAAGCCCACTTGACTTCTTAGCACTTCTCCTTGAGTGTCCTTCTGGCCGGCATGACATGATGACGCTCTGCCTGCTTCACCTGTGATCAGCATCGCCACCCGGGCTCATTGTGACTGCCTTTTCCTTTCCCCTGGGACGGTCTTCTCTCCTGCTGGGACAGCAGTCGACAGGAATCAAAGCCTCTTTCATGTTCTTTATCTCATGTTAACTCACCGAGCTCTAAGGAGGAAGGCCGGGCGTGTACCAATGAGGCAAAGAAAGGGGGAGTGGCTTGTCCATCATCACTGAGGTAGCTGGGGCTCAAATTTCGGTCTTCGCATTCAGCGTTATGTTGATAACAATGAGTTTCAATTGCTAAGCACCTACTAGGAGCCAAGCACTGCCCTGGGTACTTGGTGGACGCTCTCATCGAACCCTTCCATTTCCCAGAGTGGGAGCTAAGGCTGAGAGAAGGGAGGCAACCTGCCTAAAATCAGAAGGTAGGTTGGTGGGAAGGCCGGGAGGCACCTGCAGTTCTGGTTGACTCTGTCACCTGGCTGGACCTGATCACCCAACACTGTCCCCTCTGGGTGACCACCAGAGATGAAGACTTGAACAAGTGGCCAGGCTGACAACTTGTTCCCAGTCCCCCCAGTAGATGCCTGAGAGGAACGTCCCCAAATGCCCATCACCCAGCTGGTAGACCAGTAATCCATGCAGTAAGTCCCCCTGGCTCGGGGCCCAGCTCCTGAGGGCTATTTAGAGACAGCCTCATTCCCTCCTAGTAACTCCCGAAACTTGAGGGCTGGCTCTCTTGGGGGCTTGTGACGAGCAACCACCCAGGAATGCTCCAGTGACACCTTCCCTCTTGCTCAGAGCTGGCCTGGAGCCCAGCTGGCATAAACCATTGCCCAGTGCAGGTGACAGGAACCCTGGCAAATGAGTCATCCTTGGAACCTTTCCGGGCTTGACAAAAAAGGGTTCGTGGAAGCAGCTGTCACTCTGGCCTAGGACACTTCCCTCTGCTGAGGGGAGGAGGTACCCAGTGGCCCCACCTGCTGGAGTTGTCGGTGCAGCTCATCCGCCTGTGACATGAGAAGTTAGCCCTAGAGGATAGTCAAGGGGACAGAGGAAATTCTTCCTAGAGAGAAACACATCATTTCCTCTAAGAATTGTAAGCTCTGGAGATTTGCAAGGGAACAGCACGGATGCTAAATTAACATGCTGGGGAAGAAGGCAGGTGCCAGGCTAAACAAAGAAATGTGAGTACGTACATAGAGAACACGCTTCTTTATTTCCACAGGGAGACACAGATGTATATGAACAAGGATGTTGAATGCCAAGAAATCAAATAATGACATAAACATCACAGTAAACACCAAAGCCCCAGAATTGGCTGCAATCATTTGCTATGGAAGGAACAGAGGACTCTGATTTCTTCAGCCCCCGAAACCTTCATGAAAGACAGCTGCTTTGGGACATGACACTCTAGATGAGAAGCTCTGGACACTGGAAAGAAGCCCTAGGAAGGCATTATAAGTGCTAAAGGCACAAGAGCAAGGATAGGAGCTGGGGCTCTTTTTCTGGGCAAGGAGCTCTGTATTAAGTCTTCAGGCAAGTTGGCTTCTTAACTCCAAGGGGCACACATACCTTCAGAAGTGGTAGTAGACATGGTGGGGAGACGGGGGCCTAAAGAGGACAGCCTCATCATGTGATCCCCCCACACAAGAGGAAAGGTCCTTAGTGTATGGCATGGGAGGACATAGATGTGAGTGGCTGCGCCCATCCAGGCTTTTGCCCAGCTTCTGCCTGCTGGCCAGATAGGCACAGATGGGCCAGTTGCAGCAATGCCACAATCCTGATTCGGGCCTGTGGTAGATATCTATCTCTTTTTGGCTTCCCAGCATCTGAACTCCACTCCCAGGTTTGAGAAACCTGAAGGCATCAGTTACTCACTGCCCCAACTTCCTTTTGAAGCTAGGGCATAGTGTATGACTGAGGCTTAAGCCATTAGATTTGTAGGGGCGGGGTGGTTGATGCTAATGCTGAAGAGAAGCAGGGCCAGCAGAGAATCTGCCACAGCATCCCGTTTCCTGGAGCAGCTGTACCAGTGATGCCAGAGGCCATCAATGGTGATGTTAGTGGACAAACTACAAGGACTACTACTCAGTGTGCCAATGGAGGTGTCCTAACCAGACTAATTCTGTACCATGATTTTGTCTGTGGATCTGGCCACATGGCCAACAAGCCTCCTTCTCTAATCCTCCCAGAAATTCTGTGAGCTACCCAATATCCTTCCTATAAATTTCTTTATCTAAAGTCCCCACATGTTACACTCATTTTTCTGATTCTGTGTTCTTTCGGATATTACCCCCATGGTCCATATTATCTTATTAGATCTTTAATATTTTAGAGAGACTTGATTTTTAATGTTTTAACTAGAATTTCAATTTCTCTTTAGTGGAAGGGCTAATCTTCCCCTATCAAAAGTGGAAGCCTCAACTTTTCAACTCTAAGTTCCACATCAAGGTCAGGCAGCCATGAGCCAGGGATTCACCAAGCATCTAGTACAGCCCTCATCACATTTCTTTTTCATTGTCCATTTATCATTTTAATGGGGACCCTTTGAGTAAATGAACAGGGTCCAATTTACTTCTACATCCTCAGCACTCAGCACAGTACCTGTCTCAAAACAAATACTCAGGAAATGCTGCTAGAATTAATGGAGTACTTAGGCTGTGCTTCTTAGAAGAGAGATTTGTGTTGGACCTCAAAGGGTGCCTGGGTTGTGGAGCGAATAGGGAAGGATATAGTCCAGGTTCTCAACAAGGATTTATTGGTCCTCTATCAATCAAGGTTCTTAGTTGTAAGCAACAGAAACTAACTCTGGATGATTTTCTAAAGAAAGAATTAATGAACTGGAAAATAAGTTAGAAGAAAATAGACAGAATATGCACAGAGAAACAGCTGAACAGAAAGAGATATAGAGGATAGAATAGATCTAACTTATGTGTAATTGGTATCCAAGGAAGAAAAAGGAAAGAAAAGAGAAAATGGGAGTAGAAGAAATATTTGAAGAGCTAGTGGTTAAAGTCTTTCTAAAATTGATAAAAGGCATCAAACCACAGATTCAACAAGGATGAATTCAGAGAAAACCACACTAAGGCATATTACAGTAAAATTGTTGAGATAAAAGACAAACAGAAAATATCAAACACAGCCACAATTAAATTATGTGATGTTTGGGATTTACTTTGAAATGATGCAATGTTACTGAAAGAAGTTGGTGGGGTTATAGATGAAAATATATGGGGAGTTTTCACTTCCAAAAGTGCTGAGATAATTGGTAGCAGAGGAGCCCTCCTACAGTAAACAATCATAAAACTGGAAAAATATATGAGGCAATTGCTTTCAGGCATTATAAATTTGACTTTAGGCAACAGATAACACAAGACTTCAATCCCTGAGAGCAAAGGATGAGCTCCACAATTGCTCCAGTTCTCTGCATGGGGAAAATTCCCCAGTTGCAGGTAAGCAAACTAGAACCGAAGTAGGATATGGTGGTCCTACTGAGGTGAGGACACAGAGATCAGAGTTAGAGGAAGCTAAAATGGTTGTGATCTTTGGGATAGGGTACTAGAGGCGAGAGAGCTACAAGTGGGAGTAAGCAGCAAAAGTCCATGCATCAGTTCTCTAGACTTGTCATAATAAACTACCACAAACTGGGTGGCTTAAACAAATATATCTTTTCACAATTCTGGAGGCTGGAAGTCCAGTCCCAAGGTGTGGGCAGGGTTGGTTCCTTCTGAGGGCTGTGAGGGAAGGATCTGTTCCAGGCCTCTCTCCTTGGCTTGTAGATGGCCATCTTATCCTTATATCTCTTCACATCACCTTCCATCGATAGGTATCTCTGTGCCCAAATTTCGTCTTCTTGTAAGGACACCAGTCATATCAGATTCGGGCTCATCTTAATGACCTCACTTTAATTTGATGACTTCTCTAAAGAACTTATCTCCAAATAAGGTCACCCTTGGAGGTGCTAGTGGTTAGGACTTCATCAAGTGAATTTGGAGGGAAAACAATTCAACATATAAAAGTCCATATGGGATGCCCTGAAAGTCTTTGGCTGAGTCTGGGATATAAATAGGCAGGGCAAGATATCATCTGTGATGTCACGTATACAATAAAAAATTACTAAACATACAAGGAACCATGAAATTGTGATGAGCAGTCAATTGAAATCAACCTTGAGATGGTCCAGTTGTTGGATTTAGCAAAGACTTTAAAGCAACTATGAAAGAATATATTCTAAGAATAAAAGGCAAATATGGTATTGATGAGTGAAATAAACAGAGAATTTAACCAGAGAAATTGAAACTATCCAAAATAACCAAGTGAAACTCTAGAACTGAAAAAGGACAATAACTGGACTGAATAATTCTCTGGATGGGATTAATAGCAGTTTGAAAAAGACAGAAGGCAGACTCAGTAACTTTGAAGACAAATTAACAGAATTAATCCAACGTGAAGAACAAAGAATAAAACTGAAAAAAATGAACAGAACCTCAGGAACCCTGAGAAATCCAATAGTATATTATGCATTCAAATTATAGTCTCATAAGGAGAAGAGAGTGAGAATGAGGTAGAAAAATATGTTAAGAAAATAGTGGACAAAATTTTCCAAAAGTTTGATGAAAATTATGACTTATAGAACCAAAGAGCTCAGTGAACCTCCAGCAGAATAGATAGAAAGAAAACTATGCCTAGCCATATGATAGTCAAACCATTGGAAACCAAAGGTAACAGAAAGTCTCAAAAGAAGTCAGGAGAAAAATATATACATTATCTACAAGGGAACAATGATACACACAGTTTTGGAGCAATTGTATATCCATAGGCAAAAAAAAAAAAAAAAATTCACCACACAGTTCTCTCATGCTGCCCTTTCATAGCCACATCTACTTCCTTCCTTCCTCTACCCATCTTTCACCCCAGCAATCTGTTCTCCATTTCTATAATTTTGTCATTTCAAGACTGTTGTATAAATGGAATCACATATATAAAAAAGTCAGTCATATATGGGGTTGGCAGTTTTGATTTAGCATAATGCTCTGGAAATTCATTCAGGTTGTGGCATACATTGATAGTTCTTTCCTAGTATTGCTGAGTGGTATAGATGTATCACATGGTATAGATGTATCACAATTTGTTTAACCATCAACTTTTTGAAGGACATCTGAATCATTTTCAATTTTAGGCTATTATGAATAAAGCTGCCATAACATTTGTGTACAGGTTTTGTATGGACACAAGTTTTTATTTCTGTGGGATAAATGCCAAGAGTGCAATTGCTAGATTGCATAGTAGTTGCATGTTTAGCTTTTTAGGAAATTGCCAAACTATTTTCCAGAATTTCTGTACTATTTTATGTTCTAACCAACAACATGAGTCATTCAGTTTCTCTGCACTCTCCCCAGCATTGGTGTTGTCACCATTTTTCACTTTAGCTATTCTGACAGGCTTGTAGCAATATATCATTGTGGTTTTAACTTGCATTTCCTAGATGGCTAAAGATATTGAACATCAATTTTGATTCACCTATATGTCTGAACATATATTTTTGTATAGATTTCTTAGTGGTTACTCTAGGTATTACATTATATATTATATTATTAATTATATATATAAAATGTAACATGGTGTAATATAAATGTATAAATTATATATGTTATTTATCAGTCTACAGGTGCCAATATTTACCAGTTTGAGTGAAGTGTAGAAACTTTACTTCCTCTTACAGCTCTTTACTCTCCCCCATTTATAATATCTTAAAATATTTCCTCCACATACAATTAGAAGTACTTGAAACTCTTCATGATTGCTTTAAATATAAAACTTAATTTAGAAAACTCAAGAGAAGGAAAGTGCATTATATTTATCCATACTTTTGCTCTTTCCATTTTGCTTTCTTCCTCACTGATGTCTAAGATTACTTCTTTTATCATTTCTCCTCTGTTTGGAAAATTTCCTTTAGTCATTCTTTTAAGATAGGTCTACTGGTGACAAAAATCTCTCAGTTTCCTTCATCTAAGAACGTTTTGATTTCCCCCTTCATTCCTGAAGGAGAATTTTACTGGATATAAGATTTTGGGTTGGCAGAGCTTTTTTTCCCCCCAGCACTTAAAAAATGTGCAACTTCCTTCTAGCCTCCATAGCTTCTTATGAGAAATCTGCTCTCTTTCAAACTGTGCTTCCATATAGTCATCATTTCTCTCACAGATTTCCAGATGCTTTCTTTGTCTATAGTTTTCAGAAGTTTAGTTATAATATCTTGGCATGGACTTCTTTGGGTTTATACTGTTTGGAATTTGTAGCTTCTTGGTAGGTTTATGCCTTTTGTCAGATTTGAGGTATTTTCAGCCATTATTTCTTTGAGTGCTTTTTCAGCCCACCCCCTTTCTCTCTCCTTCTGGCACTCATACAACACAAATGTTAGATCTTTTGTTTTAGTCCTACAGGTCTCTAAGGCTCAGCTAATTTTTTTCTGTCTATTTTTTCTCTATTGCTCAGATTAGAAAATTCTTATTGTATCTTCAAGTTCACTGATTCTTTTTTCTGTTCTCTCCATTTTCCTGTTGGACCCATTCATCAAGCTCTTTATTTTGGTGACTATATTTTTAAGTTCTAAAATACCCATTTTGTTTTTCTTGATGTCTTCTAGTGTTGGCATCAGTTGATTGTCTTTTTCATTCAGTTTGAGATCTTCCTTGTTCTTAATATGATGAGTGATTTTGAATTAAAACCTGGATATTTTAGGTAGTAAGTTATGAGACTCTGGTTCTTATTTACACATTGTTTCATCTGGCTTATTCTGACACCAGTGCAGCGCGGAAAGAGGGGAGAAAGTGCCACTTCTTTACTAACAAATGGGGTAAAAGTCCAGGTTTCCTATTCAGTCTCTGTTGCTATTGAAGGTAGGGGGCTCCTTGTTATTGTTGGGCAGGGGTGGGAACTCCAGCTCCCCACCATACTTCGTCTAATACCACCATGGTTGGAATATGTAATAGTGCTTTGTGACTGCTCCCCATATGGCCTCCACTACCACCACAGAGGAGTGGCCTTGTTACTATTAGGTGGGAGTGAATTTCCTGAATCCCCACTAGGCCACAGCAGGGAGCCTCTGGGGTGCCTCATTACTCCCTCATAGGGTTGGAAGTTCAGGTGCCTGACATGGTCTCCACTGACACTATAGTGGGAGGAGGTGTCTTGCTACTGGCTTGAGTGAATGAAAGTCTGAGCTCCCCACTCAGCCATCTCTGAATCTCATTAGAGTCAGCCAGGGGTGGAAAATCTAGGCTTGCCATTCAGCCTTTGATGGTGTGGGTGTGCATGGGGCCACAGTTTTTTTCCTTTGTTATTTGGCTCAAGTAGAATAGTCATTGTCTAAAAGTTTTCTGTCTTACTAGGCTGCCCCTAGATTGAGTTGTTCTGTATTTTTATTGTAATGGCAGTTACTCCAATCTATCTTTGTGTAAAATTCACAGAAATATATACAAAAATGTCAATTTACAAATAAAAATTTTAAAATGAAGAGCAAAATTGTAGGAGTTACATTGCAGACATAAAGACTCACTAAATAAATAAATAAAGACTGAATAATCAGAAATGTGTGATATTGGTGTAAGGATAAATAAATGAATGGAAAAGAATAGAAAGTCCAGAAATACCCTCACACACATTTGGCCAATTGATTTTCAACAAAGTTGCCAAGGTAATTCAATGGGTGATAGCATAGACTTTTAAAAAATGATGTGATTACAACTGAATATTCATATGGGGAAAAATGAACCTCAACCCTCATCATATACCACATGCAAAAATTAACTTGTAATGGATCATAAATCTAACCATAAAAGCTAAAACTATAAAAAAAATTCAGAAGAAAACAGGGAAATATTTGCAAATTTGGGACAGGCAAACATTTTCTTGTTAGAACACGGAAAGGATGAACCATATTTTAAAAAATGATATATTGGATCTCATCAAATTTTGCTCTGTGAAAGAACCACTAAGAAAATTGAATAATAAATGTGCAAACCATAAATCTGCAAAAGGACTTACATTCAGAATATACAAATTACACTTGCAACTTAATAATGAGACAAGGAAGCCAATTTAAAAATGGGCAAACAATTTAAATAGACACTTCACAAAAGAAGACATATGAGTGGCCAATAAGCACATGAGAATATACTCGCCATTGTTTGTTATCAGGGTAATACATATTAAAGCACAATGAGATACCACTTCACACCCACTTGAATAGCTAAAATGGAAAACCTGACAATAACAAGTGTTGATAAGGATGTGGAGCAACTGGATCTCTTAAGCTTTGCATTGTGTGAATGCAAAATGGCATGATCACTTTGGAAAATCTTTTGGCAGTTTCTTGTAAAGTTTAACATATACAAATCATACAGCTTGGAAATTTCATTACTAAATATTAGCCAAAAGAATTGAAAACATATGTTCACTTAGGCATTTATAAACAAATGTTCATAGCAGCTTCATTTGTAATAGTAAAAAACTGGAAATAACCCCAATGTTGCCAATAAGTGAATGGATAAACCAGTTGTAGTAGATACACAATATGGAATACCACACAGCATTGGAAAAAACCAAACTTCTGATACAAGCAACAACATGAATGAGCTGAAAAAATTGTGATGCGCAAAAGAAACATGGGACAAAAAGAGCACCTGCTGTGTTGTTCCATTTATATGAAATTGTACAAAAGGCAAGGCTAATCTATACTGACAGATCAATTCTTGCTTGGGGCTGAGGTGGGAGGGGTTCAGCAGCAAAAGGGCACAAGGGATCTTCTTGAGGTAATGGAAATGTTCTATATCAACAACATGGATCAATCTTGCAAACAATAGAAAATGCATATTGCATGATTTCATTTATGTTAAGTTAAAAAAAAATAGACACATCTAAAGTATACTGCTTAAGGAGCCATACTTTAGTGGTAAAAGTAAGAAGATAAGCAAGGAATTGACTACTGGAGAAACTGGGCTAATGGTTTCCTATAGTAGGGAATGGGGATGCAATGCTTGGAAAGGGACATGTATGCCATGTCTGAGATGCTAGCAATGCTATCTTTCTGATCTGGATGGTGGATACATGAGTGTTTACAGCAATTTGTTCATCTGTAATGCTTTGGCTATGTACTTTTTTGTTTGTGTATTATATTTTACAATGAAAGACATTAAACTAAAAAGAAGAACAAAAATGGTAATGGAAAGAAAGGCAAGGTGAGGGAGGCTGGTACAGGGGATGAGGTCGGGAGAGCTGAGAGCTGCACGGAGCAAGCAGCAAGGGCTGTGGGACTGGGCCTGTGAAGTAGTTCTAGGGCAACCTTTGAACTTGCTGGGGGCAGATGGCCAATGCATCTTAACTGCTGTCCCATTGCATAGCCAGCATGGGGATGGGCATACAGTATACTCACCTGAGGCTTGTGCATACATTGGTGGTATTAGGGTGTACCATTAAGACATGCCTAAATCAGAGCATACTTCCAGGGGCCTCCTACCAAAAAGCATCAGACCTGAAGGCTAGAGACCTGGGCCAAGGCATCAGCAATGTTGTTTCTAGCTACATGATCTTGGACAGGTCATTTCGCCTCTCAGTATTAGTTTCCTTATTACTAGCCCTGGCTATGAGGGGCAGCGGGAGACAGAATGGATATATCCATACATCTATATCCTTCTGCATCCAAACCCAGCCTTTACGAATGGCCAATGCAGTAAAGTCTTGAAGTAGGAACATCAAAGTTCTCAACTTAAGGCAGTCAGTTGGTTCCCCTACATCTGGTCATCCCTGGGTTTAGATGCCCCTGGGTGTGAATCAGCTTGGCGATGTGAGGGACTGTGTGCCAGCTCTTCCAAGCTGAATATCTGAAAAGCTGCTAATTATGAAGGAGTAGCAGGAAAGAAGTGGGAAGGTATGAAAGTCAAATGCTTTGAGCCTCTGCTAACTTCACTGCACACAGTCCCAAGGTATAAATTACCCATGTGTCAGGCTTGAAGGTGGGGGGAAGTGCCAGGCCAAGCAGAACCTCAGCACCAAAGGAGGGTGCATGAGATGGGGATCACCACAGCTGCCTCCAATCACGTACTCTGCTACCTCTGGACTCAAGGGGGCGCTGTCTGGTGGTGGGGGTTAGGGAGCTTTCTGCCTCCAGGTGCCCTGACAAGACCAATGGACATTCCAGCTATGAACTTGGGACAAGCTTCCTTATCCTGTTTGGGGAAAGATGCCCACTTCCTTTGGTTCATCTGAGAGAAAAGTTCTGGATTCACCTCGGTTCATCGATAGGCTAGAACCATTTGCAAACTGAAGACTTAAGATGAGGGCTGGCAATATAGGAATGGCAACAATGGACCAGATGCTACAGCCTTATCCATTTCAAAGGTTCAGGAATAGCCAGCTGTACCATGGAAGGATCCAGGCTTGTTTTTAATAACATGTCATAGTCCTGATCAGGCATCAAATAGTACCAGCACCTGTTTTCTTCTTGTCCCTGTTCCTCATATATATATACTTTTATTCTCAAGTAGATGCAGGAGTCCCCTGCAAATAGTATTAGCTTTGGGGAGAAATTATTTGCTTATTCCCCCAACACACACACACACACACACACACACACACACACACACACACACACTCACACACACTATTCCATTTGGAGATGTGGAAATGTGAAAACAATAAAACTATGATCAAGACATTTTTAGAACAGAGAGAGCAAGAGGGAAAGGGAGAAAAGTGAGAATCCAGAGTGCAGGTATATTCAGGTCCTTTGAAAAGCAGAATACATAGAAGAGGTCAATGACAAAATTAAAAAGATAGTAGTAAGAATTTATAGAACTTGGTATCTGATAACATAGAAGGAAAAATTAAAGATAAATTTGTGGTTTAAAAAAAGACATTTTTAAAGAAAGAAATCACTCAAATCCCATCACCCTTATATTTGAGCATTCACTGTGCAGAAAGTGTTTGTAAGTTGCAAGATCACAACTGCATAATGGCACGTACGATGGCGCCTTTCCCTTTACCAAGCCTTCTGTTCCATGTATTCTTCAGCCTGCTGCAGGTTTCAGAATGAGCATATTAAATGGCCTCATAATATGCAATGGAATGGATATGCCATAGTTTAATTGACCACCCCTTATTGTTGGGCAACTCATTTGTGCCCAGCATTCTATTATGACAGCCAGTCTCGTAATGAACATCTTCCTGCATGTATCTTCTCAATTCTGTTGAAATGCTTCCTGAGAAATAAAATCTCAGGAGGGAGAATTATTGGGTTCAGGGGTAGGAACAGTCCCAGAGCTCTTGCTTCAGTTGACCAGGCTGCCTTCCACAGGGGTGGACCCCTTTCTGAAATGCACGTCCCCTCCACAGTAGCCAGCCTTCCCCATCAGACCCCCAAAGCCATCCCCCGCACTTTTGGGGCCTTAGTTACTGCCTGTTTTGTGGGGATCAACTTCTATTTGCTCTCTGGGTGCCCTGCACCATGGTTTCAAAACAATGCAAACTTGTTTTGGGAAACAGACTGAGCCGATGTGGAATATGCTCTGAGCTCCAACAGCTGAGAGTCCACAATAATTATCTTTGGGAGATGCCAGGCTTGGGAAGTAAGGAGCAGATGCGCTGGTTTCTCCGAACCTGCATGGCAGAGAACTTTTCCCCACACCCTGACGAGAGAACCACAGGACTACCAGGCTCCCTTCAAGCACTCACTAGGTGCCGGGTCCTGCCATGAACCGGAAAGGCCCTTGCCCTCAAACAGCCTACCCCCCTGGTAGAGCCAAATGAGTAAACAACTAAAAAGGATTCAATGTGGGGTCATGGCCGAGAGCAGGTGCCTTGGAAACCCAGCCAATGGGGTTGGGAGCCCAGCTTTGCCACCTCCTTGTTGCGTGGCCTTGAGAAAGTTGATCAATATCCTATTTTTTTTTTTGGCCTTGGTTTCTCCATCTACAAAATAGGGATAATATCAAGACTGAGCCCTGCTGGGTTGAGGTGAGGGGTCAGGGAGTCAGTGCGTGGAAAGCACGCAGCGCAGCGCCTGACCTGGAGGAAAGGAAGTCTTCACTAAATCTCAGCTACTCGTAGTGGCGTGCTGTTACTAAAACAAGGCAGAAAGTGAACCATTTCAGACAAAACCCCAATCTTCCTGCCCGGGGGTATCAGGAAATACTTTTTACCCTCCCCTCCAGCCCCGGCAGTGACAGGAGCTGGGAGACACCAGCAGACAAGAGCATCCAGTCTCTCCCACCAGCCTCAGGACAGGAAAGCCTGTTGGTGAACTCCAGTGAGCAGCCTTGAAGTGGCTGGAGATGAGACGGCCTCAGTGACTTGGGGCTGCCTGAAAATCCATTCCCAGAAGCTTCCACTGTCTCTGCCTATGTTATTTCTACCAGGAGGCAAAAGTAATGTGGCCCAGCTGACTAGTCTTTCCCAAGTGCTAAATTGGCCTAGTTGATTAGAAAAACACAGCCCTGGGCTGACAGCCTTGCCAGCCATCAGTGCTAATGCGAGGCCCAGCCAAGGAATACAGGAGGCCAGGCCCCACGCCCAGTGCCACGAAGCCTTCTGCCTCGTCCAGTACATGATCCAGAGATATCAAAGAACTGATTTAAAAGCAGAGCTACTTAGAGTCGACATTTACAAGTGCCAGTGATGCCTTATATGTGATGAAAGGAATATGAGTGGGGCAGCTTCTCTTCCTGCCACCCTCGAGTCCCAGGATAAACTTTCCCAGAGGAACTGTCAGTTGAGAATGGCCTTGAACTGACATGGCCGGCAGAACAGGCACACAGGCCATGGAAGTACCCATTGTTACCGTGGTTAGCATCCTCTCCCCATCAAGGCTTATACTCATTTCTTTCTAAGAACAATCCACTCTCCTCTTGTAGCTGGGAATCTATTGTCTGCATTCCAACTAGCCTCTTTCAATTCAATGTTCCCAGTTCTTATTTCACCCCCTGTTTAATGCCCATTATCTGAGCACCTACTGTGGCAGATGCAGACCTGAGACAGATTCATCCTCGTTCCCCAAACAGTAACTGCAGCAGAATCACCACCTACCAAAGCAGTAAAGGCCCCAGGTAATCATCCACTCCAGCATTTCCCAAAGATGCACCACACATAGTGGTCCCATAGATGCTCAGTGGTCTCATAGATGCTCAGCTCCAAAAGGGTTGTGTGTTGACAAAAGTTTGAGTAAAGCTGAGTGGAGGAAAGTCAGCAAGCTTTCTTGATTGTCTGACTTCCCAGAGCCTGTGACCTGCCAAGATGCACTGTGACGTTCCCATAGGGGCTGGAAAACGCAGCATTGCCCAAACATATTGTACTCCAGACCCATGCGGAAAAAGCATTACATGAGATTAGCAGTCCAGAAAACACCTGTTGGGATACACAGAACTATTCCAGTCCCTTATTTTTCAGATGAAGAGGCTAAGGCCCAAATTAAAAAAGGGACTTAGTTCACCCGGAGAGTCTGTGGCTAGGTCACGCTAATTCAGCTTGTAGCATTTTCAAAAGGGCGGTCTCTAAAATGCCCCATTTTTCAGATTGGGGAGCCACTAGAGGGTTTTAAACATGGGGCTGATATGGTTGAATGAGCATTTTAGGTAAGTCATTCCGGCTGATGTGTAGAGGAGCATGTAAAGGTAGCCAGTGAGAGGACAACTATAGTAATATACATGAGAAATGAAGAAGACCTAAATTCAAGCAGTGGTGGGAGTGCTTTCAGGGAGGAGATAAATCCAGGAACAGTTAGAAAGTAAGATGGCAGGACTTAGTGGCTGATGGAGTGGGAGAGAGGGAGGAGTTAAGGGTGATGCTGAGAAGTCTTGCCTGGGTAACCAGGTAGATGCTGGTGCCACATGATGGAGAAAGAGCTGGGGCTGGCTGGGGTTAGATGGTATTTAGGATTCCCATTCCAGTGGAAATGCTCAGTGTAGATTTCCAACAAGCATTTGGCTTTATGGGGAGAGGTTCAGGCTAGAGACCAAGATCAGGGAGATAACTGCATACGGATGGAAATTAAAGCACAAGAATGAAAGAAATGGCCCAGGGAGAACCTGTAGAGTGACTAAAAGCAATGGGCTGGGGCCTCCAAAGAGTCTCCAAAGAAGTCATCATCTAAACCTTACACTTCTTTGAGGTTCCTCTCAAATAGCACCTCCTCCAGGCAAGGAATGAAGCCAGAAGAACACAAGGTGCCGAGTGGATTTAAAGGACAAACAATTCACCAAACACATGATTAAAAGAATAATAAAAAAAAAAAAGCCACAGATTCTGCTTCCACCAATGAACAAGTAAATTCTTATCAATCTTACTGCAGATAAAACTAAAACCTCAGAGAATACACAAACAAAACAAAATAAAAACATACTACCTGAATATAGTAGGGAGAGAGTGAAAGCAGCAGATACCAGAGGGGAGTAAACACATGGAAGAAGATGACACTGGGTCACTTTCCCGTTTTTTATGGTGTTTAGCTTTGAGGACAGGACCCACTCTGCACCATGCAGCGCAGCTAGCTAAAACGCCAATGGAAAACATGCAGCCTTTCTAGATTGAAGAACCTGAGTATAGAGTTCAGAGCAACCACAGTTAGCTGAATAGTAAGCAGGAAGTCCCCCAGAGGAGAAAGCCAGAAAGAAAGACTAAATCTTATGTATAAACTATACCCAACTCTCTGCTGATCTCAAACCATGCATGTGTGGGACAAACTTCAAGAAGTCAAGTGTATGGATTTTTTTTTTCCTGACACCAAATACTGTGTCATTCCTAAACAACAACCAATTCTCCAGTTCTCTAACACCACTTGGGTGCTCTACAATTCAATTCAATTCAATTCAATTCTGACACTAACTACCAGAGTGAGTGTCCAATTCTACAAGGTTAAGGGCTTCATTCCCTAAGCCTGCCCTCACTTCGAATATTAACCACAAATGAGGTGCTCAGATAACTCACACATCTGCCCAGCTAATTACAAATTTGGGGGTTCCCATGACACCCCTTCAGTTATGATAATTCACTGGAATGACTCACATAATTCAGGAAAGTGCTTCACTTACAATTACCAGTTTATTATGAATATATAACTTAGGAACAGCCAAATGAAAGAGATGCCCAGGGCAAGGTATAGGGAAGGGGAAGAATGGACACAGAGATTCCATACCCTCTTCAAACACATCACCGTCACAGTACATCCAGGTGTTTACCAACCTAGAAGTGCTCTGAATCTCATTGTTGAAGAGTTTTTTTTTTTTTTTATCAAAGATTCTTTACTTAGACACGAATGATTGAATCATTGGCTGTTGGTGATTACATTCAATCTCCAGCCTCTCTCCCCATCCCTGGAGGTTGAGGGGTGGAGCTGAAACTCTCAACACTCTAATAAAGTGGCTGGTCTTTCTGGTGACCAGCCCTCATTCTGAGTCATCTCATTAGCATAAATTCAGGTAGGATTGAAAGGAACTCATTCTGAATAACAAACGACATTCCTATCACTCAGGGAATTCCAAGGCTTGTGGGTGCACCATAACAGGAATCAGGGGCAAAGACCAAATATTTATTTTTATTATACCATATTAAGCTAAGACTGAAAGAACTGAACTACAATTTAAGCTGCTGTCCAGCACAGGGGAGAAATAGCTTGCAGTCTGAGTCTAGCCAATCTAATTGCCTGCTAACACAGATGAAACAAACAAACAAAAAATCAACATTCATCATAGGAACAGAACAGAAGCAGGATCCCCTCACACAAGAAGAACCAGAAAAATGTGAGAAAAACTCAAGAGAAAAGGTACTCAACTGAGATGACCCAGATGTTGGAATTAGCAAACATTTTAAAAGCAGCTATTATAGTTATGCTGAAGGACATAAAGGAATATGCTTGTAATGAGTGAAAAGAGAAAATGTCAGCAAAGAAATAAAAATTATAATAAATGAATATGCTTGTAATGAGTTAAAAGACAGAAAATGTCAGCAAAGAAATAATAATTATAATAAAGAACTAAATGGGAATTTTAGAACTGAAGCATACAATATCTGAAATAAAAAATACTGAGTAGACCTAACAGCATAATAGAAATGACAGAAGAGTCAGAAGACATGAAGTTAGATTAATAGAAATTATTTTTCTGAAGAACAGAGAGAAAATATTAAAGAAAAACCTCCAGAGCCTCAGGGATCTATGGGAAATTGTAAAAATATTATATATATATAAATATTATATATATATATAGTGTCCCAGAAGGAGATGAGAGAGAATGAACCAGAAAAAGTATTTATTTGAAAATACAATGGAAGTAAACTTCCCAAATATTGTGAAGGACATAAAATCACAGATTTAAGAAGCTCAATGAATCCCAAGCAAGATAAACACAAAGAATATCACACCTACCACATCATAGCCAAATTGCTAAAAATCAAAAATAAAGATAAAATCTTAAAGCAGCTAGAGGAATATGACATACAGAGGAACCACAATTCAAATAATGAAGAAAGTTCTTCAGGCTGAAGAGAAATGATACCAGATGGAAAGTCGGATGTACAGATCACATAAAGAGCATTGGAAATGGTAAATATATGGGTAAATCTAAAAGATGACTTTTTCTCTTGATTTCTTAAGAATACGTATGATTGTTTAAAGCAAAAATTATAGCATTGTATTGTGGAGTGTATAATGTCAGTAAGATATAATACATAAGACAATCAATCATAGCATAAAAATTAGGAGAGGGTAGACATATATACAGTTAACCCTTGAACAACATGGATTTGAACTGTGTGGGCCAACTTATACACAGATTTCTTTTTCAATAAATATACAAAAATATATGTGCAAGACGTGTATTGAAGTGGATAGCCCATCCTTATATAGTCATAAGGTGAGTGATACTTAATATAAAATAATGTATTCGGTTTTTTACTGTTTTATAATGTGCTTTCAAAGAATTTCATTACAGTAAAGCATGCCTTCTCTCCTGTAATTGGAGAAACTGTGTATCAGCCTATCAACACAGATAAGTGGCTTTTTAAGAAATGTAACAATGTTTCTAATACTGTATTATGAATATGATTGTAACACTGTATGCCATAAAATTTTATAATGGTTCATTAATTAGTATATAGGCTAGGCTACTGTGAAGCAATATTGTCAGTTACACTAGGCTACCATAGAGCAATTATATTGCTGCTTCTTTGTTACCAATGCATGAATTGTTATACCTGTAAAAAATGAATTTATTTTCCACATTATCTTTTCATTATTGATGTCTTGTGTTAGTAATACATGTAATATCTACAGTGTTTTGTATAAGACAATATTGACATAGGTACTGATTGACAATTCATCTTGTGAACAGATGATGTAAACTTATAGTATCGATACAGTACAGAACTATAGATGTTTTTTCACTTCCATGTGATTTTTTAAAGCTCCAATGAGAATTAATTTGAAAATGAAATTTAGTTAGTTCTTTGATATACAACATTTTAAGATAATAACTAGAATTACAAGTTATATCATTTTATCAGGACATATGAGATTTCCAGGAATTTCACACAATTCCTGGAACACTTAGAACATATACCTATACTAATACAATATACAGAATGCTTAATATTACTTCTAATTTGATAGTGCTTCCCATGTGATTTAACATATCAAATGACCCTAACTAGTTTAACATATCCCTTTAAATAAGGAGAGGGAACAAATCTTTTGAGCTGTTCCAGGTACCCTCTGGAAATCCCAAAGTAAGCTCCAGGTCAAAAAAGACTTCGTTTAGAATTTCATTTGGGGAAGTTTGTCAAAAGCATCAAAAGATTTTTAAACACTGGGTCAAATAGGATCATAGCTCACTGTGAAAAAATATTTAGTCATCATTTCAACACAAACTCTTTCCATTTCTTTGTAACATCTTCAATTTCATTTATCAGTGTTTTCTGGTTTTCAGAATATAGTTCTTTTTATCTCTTTGGTTAAGTTTATTCCCAGGTATTTTATTCTTTTTAATGTGATTTTAAATGGGATTTTTAAAACTTTCTCTTTTGGATAGTTCATCATTAGTGTATAGAAAAACAACAGATTTCAGTATATTAGTCTTGTATCCTGCAACTTTGCTGAATTAATTTATTCGTTCTAATACTTTTTAGGTGGAGACTTAAGGGTTTTCTATAAAGTATCGTGTCATTTGCAGATAATGACAGTTTTACTTCTTAGCTTCCAATTTGGATGCCTTTTATTTCTCTATCTTGTCTGTTTGCTGTGGTTAGGACTTCTAGTACTATGTTAAATAGAAGTGGCAAGGGTGGGCATCCTTGGCTTATTCCTGAATTTAGAGGAAAAGCTTTCAGCTTTTCACTGTTGAGTATGATATTAGCTGTGAATTTGTATAAATGGCCTTTATTATAATAAGTTCCTTCTACACTCACTTTGGTGAGTGTTTTTTTTAATCATGAATGGATGCTGAATTTTGCCAAATGCTCTGTCTATTGAGATGATCATGTAGTTTTAACCTTTCTTTTGCTAATATAGTGTATCACATTGATTGATTTGCAAATGTTGAACCATCTTTGTGTCCTTAGAATAAATTCAACTTGATCATGATGAATGATACTTTTAATATATTGTTGGATTCAATTTGCTAATTTTTTTGAGGATTTTTGCGTCTATATTCATCAAAGATATTGGCTTGTAATTTTTTGTTTGTAGTGCCTTTGTCTGGTTTTGGTATCAGGGTAATGGCCTCATACAATGAATTTGGGAGTGTTCTGTCTTCTTCAGTTTTTTGGAATAGTTTGAGAAGGATAAGTATTACCTCTTCTTTCTATAGTTGGTAGAATTCCCCTGTGAAACATTCCAGTCTTGGACCTTTGTGTCCTGGGAGCTTTTTAAATCACAAATTCAATTTCACCATAGTGATCAGTCTGTTCAAATTGTCTTTTTCTTCTTGATTCAGTCTTGGCAAGCTGTATGTTTCTAGGATAGACAAATTGGGGTAATTCATACAATGGAATACGACTCTACAGTAAAAAGGAAACTAAAATATATGCAATAACATCTTTGAATTTAAAAATCATTCTGTTGAATGAAAGAAGACATTAAATGCATATCATATAAATCCATATGAAATTCTAGAACAGTTCATCTAGTCTATGATGGAAAAAAATCAGAACATTGGTTGTCTATGGAAGATGGAAGCAGGAACTGACTGGGAAAGAGCATGAGGGAACCTGTCAGGATTATGGTAATGTTCTAATCCTCATCAGAGTTTTGATTACACAGGTGTATGTATTTTTCCAAACTTGTCAAATGTATAATATGTATAACTTGTACACTTCATTATATGCAAATTTCATCTCAGAATAAAAAATATAAATATTAATGTAAACAAATATTAATGGTATTCATACTGAATGCAACTTTAAAATGCATCAAAAATAAGATGGGCTGATGGATAGATAGGATGATTGATAAATGATAAAACCCATTGAGTAAAATGTTGGTTGAGGAATCTAGGAGGTGCATATATGTGTGTTGACCATAAAAGTTGTTCAGCTTTTCTGTATATTTGAAGATTGTCATGACAAAATTTTCAAAAATAAAAGCCAAACCAGAGTATGGGAGAACTCATAAAAGGAACAAAGGAGTAGTATCCTGGAATATATAAAGACTCCTATCAATCAATAAGAAAAAGGCAAACAACTCGATATAAAAAGTGGCAAAATGACTTAGGCATATTACAAAAGAGGATTTTCAAAAGACCAATAAACACATTAAAAGATGCTATGGTGGATGCTGTGATGTATTGGGCAGACTTCTTCAGGAGTTTTTCTTGCAGCTGCCTGGACTTAAATGCAAATTCAAATGCTACTGAGGGCTCCAGAGCAGTGCTTCAGATACCACCCCCTCGCCTCACTTCCAACCAAGTACATGACCTTGGATAAGTCACTTAAATTCCCTACAGCTCTACTTCTTCATCTGGAAAGCAATGAGAAATAGAATTGTCCTTGTCCTGCCTTCTTCCCCAAACTGTTGACAGAGTAAAAATCATGTTGAAAGCTCTAACTGGTCTGGAGAGTTCTAGCCACACATAAGTCACGTTCAGTAACAAGAGCAACAAATGACACATTACAGCATGATTTACAATAGCCAAGATATGGAATCAACCTAAGTGTCCAGTGATAGATGAATGGTTAAAGAAGATGTGGCATACACACACACACACACACACACACACACACACACACACACACACACAATGGAGTATTACTCAGCCATGAAGAAGAATGAAACCTTGCCATTTGTGACAACGTGGATGGATCTATAGGGCATTCTGCTGAGATAAGTCAGACAGAGAAAGACAAATACCCCATGATATCACTTATTTATGGAAGCTAAAAATCAAAACCAACAAACAAAACAAAATAAAACCAGACTCATAGATACAGAGGACAAACAGGTGGTTGCCAGAAGGGAAGGGGTAGGGGTGGGTGAAATAGGTGAAGGGTATTTAGAGGAACAAACTACCAGTCATAAAAGAAGTGACTCACAGGGATGTAATGTATAGCACAGGGAATATGGTCAATAATATTGTAATAACTTCATATGGGGACAGACGGTTACTAGCTTTATCACAGTGATCATTTCAAAATGTATACAAATGCCAAGAGATTATGTAGTACATGTGAAACTAACATAATATTGTACATCAACTATATTTCAATCAAAGAAAACTTTTTCAAACTGCCCTTCTAGCTGAGCACCCAGGAATTGGCCACATTTCATCACTGGCACTCAAAGATCTCACCTTCATTCTTCTGCTGTGATTGATACTCGTGTTATAGCCAGGCAATGTGAAATGTAGTGAAAAATAAAAGCCGATGATGACAGAACTGGGACTCAAACCCAAGACTAACACCTGCCCTAGCACCACTGCCCTCGGAGTGGATCCTCTGATTTATCTTCCAGTGGCTGCTAAAATGGAATGCCACCTACTTAGAGAAGCTGTTGTGATGGTCAAACCAAAAGTCAGTTACTCTGCTTTCTCAACAAGGAAAATTATATCATCCACAAAAAACTGTTACGATATCCTCCCACCCTCAGATAACAATGCACCGTCATGTACACAGAGTGAAAAGTTGTAGCTACTGAGGGATCGGTAAGCTGGAAGCCCTCAGATGGGTTTATCAATGTGGGATTCTAGAATGGCTTGATATACACATATACAGATGACTTGACAGACACAAAGGTCATGACCATATGAAGGAGCTTCTATCACCCCGCAAGTTGGTGGATGAGCTCCCCCAATTGTGGAATTCTGTTCTGTGACCAGAGTTAAGAGAGCCTTCCTTGAAGACACTTCCTTGTGCTTGTGACATTCATTAACCTGATCATAACAACAGCTGGCACAGAGGCACTAGTACCATTTCTGTGTGTGGGACATGTTGCCATCATTGGACTGAGCCAACATATCACCTCTGGCCTCATCCAGGACTGTGCTGGGCTACGTAGACCTCATACTTCTGAGTAAATCCTCAAACACAGGCTCAAGAGGTAGGTCTTCTTTTCACTCATAAAATGAGGAAATGGAGGCTTGGTGAGGCAAAGGGAGTTGCCCAAGTTCCAGAGCTGGCCAGGATCAGGGCCAGGACTTGACCTTGCCTGCCTATCTTGGTCTCTCGAGTGTACAGCCGGTGCTCCTTCACCACGCAGCAGACATGAATACACTCTGGGGAAGGCGAAACCAGAGGAGCCTGGACTCATGGTTTATGACCCACTGCTACTCACTCACTGACCCCATCTTTAGAGAAACATCGGAAGCACAGTGTTCTTCTGCCCTTTCCAGGGCCACCAGAAGGTAGCATGGAAAGGATGCTTCTCCAGAACCTTTCCCCAGCCCCTGCTCATGTCTAGCCATTTGATTAGTTGTTTGTGGAAGCTGCGTTCATGTGAATGGAAGAGACTGGCAAATCACAAGCCCATGTTGCATTCGTTAACAGGATCTCAACTTGGGAGTTCTTGCCTCATGCCAGGAAATGCAACGAAAGCTGTTCTAAAGCCACCTGCTTGGGACAATGGCCTGGGAGCCGGTGCCCAGACATGCTGGGTGTGAGGTCGAGGAAGCAACGTGGGAGCACATCAGAGGGCTCTTTTCTTTATTATAAACCCCATCCCCACTCCACACAAGCCGAAACCACAGGACCCTCAAACTGATTACAGCTTTTGAGAATTGCTAATGCAGAGCACAGAAGAAAAGTCCAGTGGGGGTCTCCTAGCTAAGTACTGGCAGGATGGGAGTGGGCAAAGTTTAACCCCTTTACTTCCCTCTTCTGCCTTCCTAGTTGCTCCCCCTGCCTGTTGTTCTCTCCGCCAATGGAACCTTCCCCTGAGGGAACAAGGCAGTAACCAGGGCTAGGGATTGGCTCAAGATTCAGATCAAGGCCAAGTCCAGGTTTGCTAGATTCAGAGCAGCTCCCTGATACCCTTTAACCCAGTGTACCTCGATCCCTTCCAAACACAGACAGGCACACCCAACTCATACAGTCATCACATTAACACCAACTATGAAGTAGCCAGTGTGCTGGGCACTGGGGACAAATGGGTGGGCAAGACAGCCGCCGTCCCTGCTCTCTGAGAACAGACATTCTAGATGGGGAAGAGAGAAAAAGAAGTCAATGAATACATAATTATTTCATAATAAATGTTGGGAGTAATAATTTTGTAATAAGTGTTCTGAAGAGAAGATACAGGGTAACGTGCTGGTGACCATGGGGGTTTGAGGACTAGCAATCCCAGTTAGGAGGTTCGGGAAAGGAAACACAGCATTAACACTCACACATCCCCAGCACACAGGTAACCTACAAACATGCCAGAACAAATCACAGTCTCTCCCCCCTTAAACACATACACATACACACAATCACGTGATGTTAGGGATGAAGAGGCCCTTGGAGGTCATCCAGTCCAATGGCTTTCAATCTTCTAAAGAATCTTCTTTGGAGAAGCCATATCCTTGGCCTCATCCTTGTTCCCCCAAGGTACTACCCTGGGAAAGCCAGAGAATATGCTTTGGGTGCCACTGCTCCTGTCCCAGCCCCTTGGTTTACACAGGCACACACTCCAAGGCCCAGGATAGAGAATGGTCTTGCCCAAGGTCAGGCCATGAGTTGGTGACAGAGCTGGTGCTGAGGGCCAGGCCCTTTACTCCTCCCCTCCATGCCCTGCAGAGGCTTCTCCCAACTCTCACCTGTGGCTGTCTGACAAATGCCGTGGCTGGGCCTGGGACAGTCAGTGATGTCCCTATGGAATGAGGGAGTCCACAGGCCTCAGGTACCACCAAGGACAGAAAGGAAGGAGCCAGATGGAAACTGGTACATCAATCCTAAGCCAGCCACCTCCGCTGCAGGTAGAGCACTGCAGCTAATAATCATTTCACTCTCTGCCAAGGACAGAAGGTAGGGAGCAGGTGGGGTGTGTGTGTGCAAGCATGCATGAGTGTGCACGTGCACACAAGCAGGGGAAGTCCATCCTACCCAGAAGCCTGGCACTAGCTTTGAGGTGGACATAGATCAAGGGCCTTCAGAGGCAAGGGCTGGCAAAGACAAGCTTCTCTGGGGAACTGCTCACGACCCACATATACTGGTGCAAATTAATGAGACTGGCAAATCTTCAATTTGAATGAGAGATTTTTTGATTTCAGAAACAGCCAAAAGTAACGCAGAGTCAAGCGGTGTGAAGAAAACTCATGGGGTTGGAAACCGGTCCGGCTTGGGTGAGGATCCGAGTTCTGCCATTAAGTGCCTTTGTGATCTTAGACAAGTAACTGCAAACCTCACTGGGCCTCTGTTGTCTTGTCTGTAAAATGGAGCTACTAAGCACTATTACCCGTGGAGCGTCTGCTTTAGGAGGCTCCAGGCATGTAAAGAAATTCTCATTCCTGCCCTGCAAGAGCTTTGCAAGGTATCTTGCTTCAATGTGGCTTCTCACTCCAGCCTCACAGCCTGAGAGTTTCCAGCAGGAATGACATTCATGCGCCTCCCTCCTTACCCTGTCTCCTCGTGGTGCTTCTCTGCTCCACTCCCGATGGGTGGACAGGCCATTTCGGCACTCAGACCAGGAACGTCCTGATCCCGGGCACTCTGGAGAAATGACCATCAGGGCCCAGGGTGCACATGCAGCTTCTTGATGCTTCTTTTCCAGGCCAGTTGTCTCTGACCAACTGGGAGACCCTAAGACAGGGCAGGGTTGGCCTTGTCACTGGGGCCTCAGTGCCCAGCCCAGTGCCGGCACAGGGACCACCTCAGTAAGCGGATGTGGACTCACTAATGATGTACTCTTGTGCTGTCACAGATAACTTCCTTGGTGGCTCAAGAAAGTTAAGATTGTCCCAGGTCCCTGACAGAGGCAAGGACAGAGATCTTAGAATTTTAGATGTCAACTATAGAGAGGCCCAAGGAGATGGCCCAGGTATTGGACAGATAGAGGCCCAGTGCCTGGGAGGGATGACCCAAAGTCACCCAACAAGCTAGGAACAGAGCCTGACTCAACCTCATATCTCTTGACCTTGGGTGATCCTGCACCCAGTCCAGTCCTCCAACCTCCTTCAGTCCAGCCTAGCTGACTCCAGTGCCAACGAGTGCCCCAGCGTACAGCACTGAAGGCCCCTCTGGCAGTTCTGTGCTGGGGGTGGGGCTGGAAGACGGGCAGAGCTGCTCCCCAGTGAGGCCCTGGCTTCTGCCGTGGCTTCAGGCCCTCCCCCGACCTGGCAGGCACCTCCGGAAATCCCATACCGGCCACTATCTGCTTCCGCCCAGCATCCGGGCCCCTCTGCTCTGACAGGCTTGCTGCCAGCCCATCCCCTAGCTGCTCTACCCTTGAGCCAAAGTTCAGGCTCAGGGTCCCCAGTGTCCTGGCCAGCGACCAGCAGTACTTCCCAGATTCCTTCCCAGAGTTCTGAGGAGATAGCCAGGGTCACCACTGCCCTGTAGTAGCCAATTCCTCATCTGCAGGGACCATGCCTATGGCTCGTCAACTTCTGAGGCAGGGACTAGGGAAACTGAGGATTTTGGAGCCTGGAGGGCCAGGCTCTAAACTGTGCCCACCACCCCCTTACCAGCTGTGTGACTTCAGAAGTCTGTGAGAGGCCTGCTTCCCATGGGACTAAGAGGGTTCAATGAGACAACATATTTGAGAGGCCCTGGTAATATGGCTGGTACCCACAGGGGGCTCTGTAATGTCAGCTTTCCTTCCACGGTGATTACTGCTTAACCAGGGCTCCCAGACAGACTCCAAGGATGCTAGGAACCCCCATAGATTACCTATGTGTGTGTGCATGAGTGTTTTCCTGGGGAGAAGTTCCCATGGCTTTCATCAGAGCCTCAGAGAGGTTCCATGACACACAAAATGTTAAGAAACTCTGATCTAGAGGGTTCCCTCTTGGGTGGGGAGAGCATGGAGCTTAGTTGAGAATCAGCTACCTCCTCTCAGGTGGGACCTGCACTGAGTCAGCCCAGCAGGTCACGGGGCTCTGAGATGTAAGAACCTGAACATTCAGGGGCCCCTGAGCTGAGCGCCAGAGATCCAGACATGGGAGCAGCCCACACTGCAGTCCAGAATGACCCAATGGTCCACTGACTGTGGATGAGAGGAGAGAACAGTGGGGGTGAGGATGTGGTGAGGGCAGGAGATAGTCAAGGCATCGTTGACTGTACTTGAAAGAAAACCTGGTTCCCCAAAGGACAAAAGCACAGAGGACATCGGACAGAACAGCAGAGGATATTTAGAGAGACGGTGTAACACAGTGGTGAAACTGTGGGCTCTGAGGCTAAACGCCCATGTTGGAACCCTGGCTCTGCTCGCTGCTAAGTTGCCATGGACCTGGGTAAGTCCCTGCAGCGCTCCAAACCTGTTTCCTCATTTGTAAAGTGGAGATAGTCAGAGTACCTATGTCTCGGGTTGTCGTGAGGTTTAAATGAGTTAATATAGGAAAAGCCTCCAGAACAGGGCCTGGAACTTGGCGAGCCCTCTGTCTCTGCTGTTACTCTGTCAGTCGAGTGAGACCAGAGGGCAGGGCTCAGGGCTAAGTACGGCGAGAGGTGAAGCAGGACCAGCAAGCTGGGCTGAGATGGGCTGGGCTGAGGAGACTGTGGTTGAATCTGGATATTCAGGGGCACCACTGACTGTTTCAGAAGAGAGAATTGACATGCACTGATGGATGCTGTATGACAGTCCTATGAATATGGTGGATGTAGTGCAAGTCATTAATTCACTAAATTCTTATTCGTTCCAGGCCCATAATGGACCTAAAAGAAGAGTGTCTGGGAATTAGATGCTTCAGATACCACCTGCGGGGCTGTTTTTGTGCTGTGGAGTTGCTCACACTCCCCCCTCCCCCTCAACAGTGCAGCACCCCTCTTGCTGGGGAGGCTGGGACCCGGGTGGGCACAGTGGGGTGGGAGCCATAGATGAATCTATCCAGTCAACAAACCTCATCCTGATGATGCCATGGCTTTGCAAGCAGGAGTCTGTGGTAACAGAATAATGACCCCCTCAAAGTTGTCCACGCCCCAACCCCTGGAACCGGCAAATATGTTACCTTTCACGGAAAAATGTACTTTGCTGATGAGATCTTGGGATGGGGAGATTTTTCTGGGTGTATTCAATGGAATCACAAGGGTCCTAGAAGAGTGAGTCAGAACAGTGGGTCAGAGTAAGATGCCACGATGGAAGCAGAATCAGGGAGAGAGGGGTGGGAGAGGTTGAAATCTGAAGATGCTCTGTTGCCTGCCTTGAAGATGGAGGAAGGGGCCATGAGCCAAGGAATGGGGGAGCCCTCTAGAAGCTGGAAAAGGCCAGGAGGCCAACTCTCCCCTAAAGCCTTCTGAAGGAACACAGCCCTGCCTACAGCTGGATTTTAACCACGTGAGACCCAGTTTGGACTCCTGGACTTCAAAACTGTAAGATAATCAATATGTCTTGTTTAAAGCCACTAAGTTTGTGGTCCTTTGTTATAGCAGTAAGCGGAAAGTAATACAGCGTCTGAGGGAGAAAAGGAAAAGGAAAGCCATGGATGAACCCTGGTTTAGAAATAGGACCAGACAAGGTGAAAGAGAACCTCAGGGAAATTAAAGTTTATTTAGCAAGTGCTCTGGGGGAGCCTGGATGCGAACTTGAAGGGAAATCCGCTTAAATCTTTACCTTTCCTTTAATGATCCAGTTTATTCCAGATCAGTTACATAATTAGCTATATGGAAAGAAACTAGAAGAAAACAGAAGGGAGAACTGTCCAGTGAAGGGTTCTGAAATCATGATGTAAGAGGGATGAACGATAAGCCTGGAGAAGAGATGAGAGTCCACGGCTGTCATTCCCACCTGTGTCCACAGCTGTCATGGCAGGAAGCAGGGAAAGCACGTGCTTAGAGGTATCACAATAGAAACCCAATTCGGGAGAGGGGCCTCCTGCACCGCCCCGGGCAGAGGGCTTGGGAACTGATGGGCCCCTCCCTGAGTCTAGATTGCGTCAGAGACCCTCTGCGGCTTTGTGAAGATCGGGTCAGTCAATGCTCTTCTCTGTCTGGACTTGATATAGGGAAAGAAAGTAGTGTCAGTTCAGGGACCAAGTCCTCTCGGCTCCCTGATGCATGCAGTGTCAGAGAGAAGATGCAGAATCTGTGGAGCCTGAAGTCCGTCTACGCATCTCACCCCCAAACAATTCCTTGGCACTCATGGGAATTAAAAGTAAAGGCTAACAGATTTGCCTTACAGGCTGTGGCACCATGACAAATGGATTCATCTCGGCAGCACTGCATTCTGGGAGTGCTGGCAAGCAACAGGGGCAGAGGGGCCTTCCTGCGGCCAGGATGGAGGACAAGGGAACTTCCATGTTGGTGTGCCAGTGGGACAAGGCAGATGCCTGCCCTGCTCTGGCTTCCCCCTCATCTCAACATATTTGGGTCACCAATCAAGGTCACCTCCTGCTCCCAAATTAACCTCATGGCTGAGAAGGCCATGCTGAGGCCAGGGCCTTCCCTGTGTTCCTACACCTCTGTGGAGTCGCCAAAATCCACCTCCCTGAGAACCACAGGCACTCGATTTAGACTCCTGCACAGATGAGGAAACTGAGGCAGGAAGGTTAGGGAACATGCCAAAGTCAGGAGGCAGACACTAGGTTGCTCAGACTGTGACTGGACTCGGCTTATTAAACAGCCCACAAAATCATGTCCAGTGAGAGAGGAAGGGGCCTGGGAGGAGCCAGCCCTTCCCCTCTGTTTGCTCAGAAGGAGGCTAAGTCTCTCTCACTGAGCTGCCGCCATGGCTTCCCTCCTGCTTGGCCTCTCCTCTCCCTGACTTTCAACCTGCCCTGATTTATGTCCTTAAAAGAACCCCACCTTGAATACCAGACAAAGCCTGGCGTGCGTGTGGAAGGCGCTTGCATAGCCTCACTGAGATCTGGGAGCCACAAAAGCCCGATTCCCCTTGCCCAAGGGCTCGTGCCTCCCCTTCCTTCTCTAGACCCCCTCCTGAGCTCTTCTCGCCTAGCAAATGCCTCCGAAGCCCCTTCCCCAGGAAGGCCAGCATGAGGAGGGAGCACGAGGAGCCAGCTGCTGGGCTGGTTTAAGTCAGTCTGACATCGAAGGTCTGCAAGGTATGTTTTTCCTTTCTTTTTTCCCCGTCTTCAAGCCAATGGAATTTACAGTCCCGGCCATGACATCTTACTGGCTGACGGGCCACATAGTTCACTGACAGCCTGCAGAGCGTCCCTTCTCAGAAAACCTTCCCTCAGGCCCCAGGGAGAGTGCAGATGAGCTGAATAGCAGCCCGGCCCGGCCTGTCTTCAGTCCTGCTCTTCTCAATGGCCTGGAAGAGGCAGGAGTGAGTGAGGGAGTGTTAGAGACTTGGCTTCCGTGGCCTCTGTGACTTCACTGGACCCTGAGCAAGTCCCCTTGGGTCTCAGAGCCTGCTTCCTCAAGGATCCGAGGCGGGCAGCGATACCGCCCACCACCTAGGAAGCTCTCAGTAAGAGTCATTGTCAGCACCCTGTGGTAACAACCCCACCATCTACCGCTGTCCCCACCACGGGACTCGGAGGAGACGCCTGTCACGGACCGGGGTCTTTGCCAAGTATGCACAGATGAAACTCCTGTGTGGCAGGATACTGCTGCCTCCACTTTATAGAAGAGGGAGCCGAGGCTCACAGATACGGAGTAACCTGCCCAGGACGTCTTGGCTGAAGAATGTGGGCGGCCCAGGGCCCGTCGTCCTCATGGCTTCCGCTGCACTGCTGGCTCACAAACGGCATGCTGGCTGTGGACCTGCTTTACCAAAGACCGTGGTTGTGCAGAAACCCAGGTGTGAGGCCCTGTGCATGGCCCCCACAGGCCCTGCCCCACGGGGGCTTTCTGGATGGGGGCCTCTCTCCTGCTTGCCCTACCCGAGAGAGGCCTTTTCATGAGGTAAGCTGCCCTTCCATGGTCACGGCCTCCCCCTGCACTGAGGCCACACTGAGGGCTCTCCCTGATCCAGCCTGCCACACCCAGGGCTGCCAGGCCTGGAGCCCAGGTCGACCCTGGGCCCTGCTCACCCTGCACTCACTAGAGCCGGCCAAGCACACACATCCCTGAAGCCAGCTAGGTAGCACACGTGGGGCTCATGCCACTCAGTGAACTTGGCTTTTCAAATATGGTAGAAGGGTGCCTTAACCACGCAATGCCAGAGCAAGGAAGAAACAAGAAAAGAAGGTTAGCAGTTAATTTTATGGATTCGCGTAAGAAGTTTGAAATGATACAAGATGCATTTCAGAATGTGCATAGCATCATGGCTCTGTCCAGCAGCAAAGGAGAAGGAGAGAAAAACAGAGATACAACATTAGGTTACTGTTTCTCCTTCAAATCTTTGGGGGTTAGCCACCGCTGAGGAGTGAGCATGCACGGATTTGTCTGCAGTTTCTTCTCTGCTCAAATCTGAAATGCTAATGTAATTCCATATAAAAATGAGTCCATTCGAATTCACTCTTAGCATGTACTTTAGTACAAAAGACTTTTTCCTGTTCTCATATCCATTTTCATTCATTCATTCAAGAAACAGGCGCTGAGCTCCTATTCCATGCCAGGCCCTGGCTGGGCCCTTGAAGAAGCAGGGAGGATACAGACACACATCAGGTTCAGGATCTGACTTTGAATCTTGGGGTCTAGCAGAAGAGATAAGTCAGGGACCTAAATAATGAAGCAGAACGTGGTCACAGTGCCCCCAGGAACAGCAGGGCACTAGGCTGGAGGATCTGGGGAAGGACAGAGGACTTGGAACTAAGAACAAAATTTAGGAGGCCTGCCCCACCCCGGCTTCTCATGATGACCAGGAAGTGGGTCTGAGCCTACCTGGCAACATGGGCTGGAAAGAGCCTGCTTCCCAGTCCTGGCCTGGCAGTGACCACAGTATGCAGCCTGGGGTGAATCCCTGCTTCCCTGTGGGCCAGCTTTCTCAGGTGTGACCTAAGAGCTCTGGACCACTCACTCCCTATAGGTGCACCCAGGGTGAGGAGCCTGAGCCGAGCCCCAGATGTCTGGGCTTCGATCCCAGAACCATCAGCCATCTGTTTTGTTATTTCCAACCGCCCAGCAGCTCCCATCAGCTCAGTCTTTGAGTGGGAACCACGGGGCCTGAGAAGGATGGCTGAACTTAGTAGGCAGCCACACACTTCCTGTTACTCTTTGATCTTGAGAACATCAGTCAAAGAACCTTGTTCCCAAAATGTCCCCAGGCAAGGGCGATACCAATGCCAATAATGTCAAAATGTCCAGCAAACAAATCTACTCCTCTTCTGTCCTCGCTCCCCGCCCACCCCCTTTACCAGGTACAAAACAAAATACACCAGAAGGGATGAAATACAGCTCAAGCGAGCTGAGAGGGAAATTAACTGGCATGCAGGAGCCCTCTTGAGGGCCATTATGACTGGCCCCTCTCAGGGTTTCCTGGATACCGCTGGGAACCAAGGCCTCTCTTGAGCAACTCAGCAGGCAGATGGTTCCGCCACTCATTATGGCCTCTGACCATTGGGCTGGAAGCTCCTGAGTGGAGAGGGCTGTGGACCCGGAAGGAGCCGATTTCACCCTCTACCACACTCCTGGACACTTCCAAAGGGTTGGTAGTCTTGAAACCAACTCTCACACCGACCTTGACCTTCGGATGCCTTTGAGGAGCAAGGGCGCATCAAGACCTCTCCTGTATTCGTTTCCTAAGGCTGTCATACAAATTGCTACAAACTAGGTGCCTTAAAGCAACAGAAATGTATTCTCTCACATTGCAGAGACCAAAAGTCCAAAATCAAGGTGTCAGCAGGGCCACATTCCTTCCAAAGGCTCTGTGGGGGAAACCTGTCCCCTGTCACTCCTAGCTTTTGGCAGCTGTCAGCAGTCCTTGGAGTTCCTTGATTTGTAGCCACATTGCTCCATTTCTGCCTCCATTTTCACATGACCCTCTCCTCTGTGTGTCTCTCCTCTTCTGTGTATCATAAGGACACTTGTCATTGGATGGAGGCCCCACCCTAAATCCAGGATGATCTCATGTTGAGAACCTTAAATTAATGACATCTGCAAAGACATTTTTTCCAAATACGATCATGTTCACAGGTTCTGGGTGGACACATCTTTGGAGACAAGGGACACCACTCAAAGCACCATACCCTCCTCTGACCTGCTGTGGTTTTGGGAGCTGAGTGGCAGCACTCAGACAAAGAGAGATCCTGGCCTGGGCAATCGGTGCTCTCATCAGTTCTGTTGGATAAGAGTATTCTGGAAGACTCAGCTCACAAAACCCCTTCCAACGGAGTAAAGCGTGAACTCTGGAGGCAGTCTTCCTGATTTTGCATCCTAACTCTTCCTAGCTGCTGTGTGACCCTCAGCAAATCAGGTGACCTCTCTGGCCCCTTAGTTACCTCATCTATAAAATGGGGATGATAACAATACCTACTTCGTGGGAAGAGTAAGGTTCTATAATTGCTTGTTATGATTCCCTGTATCCTGCTGTGATCGCTCCTGAGGCAAGCTCATATCATGCTCAGATCCCCAGAAGCAGAATTGTAACGGGAACACATAACCAGAAGCAACCCTACAGACTATTGACTCTCCCACAGCCTCAGTCAATTGAAAAATGGAGGCTTACAGTGTGCAACTGACTAGACATTTACATGGATGCTCTTTTATACTGGAAGTCATGATAATGAGAATGTTCTTAAGCAAAAGAACCAGGATTTACACCATCAAGGAAATATCGCCCTTCAAAGTTGTCCCCTTGAGAGGCTTTCCACATTTTCTCACAGGGGTACTTTTGAGCTGTCCTACAAATAACAGCACTGGGTCAGGAATAAGGCGACACTCAGAGTCCTCCCAGCCAAGTAAATAGGCCTGGATGGGTTGCTAGCAGAAGATGCTAGAGAGCAGATGGCTGTAGAGGTGTGCATGTGATTCCTGAGGCTGGACCAAGGCTGCTCCTCACAATGGCTTTATGAAACTGGAACAAAATGAGAGAGGGAGGGAGGCAAGGGGGAGGGGGACAAGTGCATTTTTCTTATTCTATGTAGAAAAATAGGACATTTTAGGATGGAAAGAGGCCAGAAAGCCCACTGAGAGCTGCTTCCTCTTTTCTGAGCCCTGAGTTCTGGCACAGTATAATTTCCTTCCCAATACTTGTCGAACCATTTTTAAAAGCAAAAACAGCCATTCCCATTAGTGACTTCTATTACTGCCTTTGGTGAATTTTCCTGTCTGTTGCCATCATCTCCGGGAGGAGATGGTGGTGCATTTCCCCAGGTGCTGAGCTGCCCTAGTGATGCTGTTCCCTAGCCGGGCCTGAGCTGCAGGGCTGCAGGGCCGCAGGGCGGCACTATCCACTCCTGAATTTCTGGGGGCCTGAGCTTCTCACTCCCCGGCAAGTCCCACTTGCCATTCTCCATCCCATTTCAGAATAAAATCCTAGTCTCTGGATCATTAGAAGGGAAATCTATTCTCCCAGGAGGACCTACGGCCTTCGTGTATCCTTCTCTGCAGGAAAACTCGCCCCATACCAAAGGGAGAAACGTACCTAAGCCTCCCCTGGGAGTTTCGTTTTCCCGTGAGGGTTTACTGCCAACCTGGAGAAAAATCCTGGGCCCCAAATGAAGTCAGCTGTTTCTGCCTTTTCTTCCCCTCTCCAAGGCTCTAGTGTCAGCTGTGAGAATCAAATCAAACCAGTCCTGGTGAGGAGTCTAGAATTTCTGACTCTTTGCCTTGATGTTCCCCCACCCTAACTCAGGTGTTTGAGAAGACTGTGCCTGTTGAAGGAGGTGGAAAGGAGAAGAGGTAGGGATGGACTTTGCTATTGCATCAGGGCAGAAGTGGGCTAACAATCTGTCCCTGGCCCCTGGGAAGCTGCCTCTCCCAGGTCTGGCGCCCTCTGCTGGACTCCAGTGATGCCCGGCGCCGACTCACCATCACCCTTGCCACGCTGCGCTGATGGTCCGTCTACTCATCTTGCCCACCGCAGTAGACAGAGGGAGGTCTTTGGGGAGAGAGCCACGGTCTTGGTATCACTACTCTGCTCAGAAAATAGGAAAGGGCCTGACTGGAGCAGGTGCCCAGTAAATAAATAGTGGTTAAATGATTGAGAAAAAATGTAGCCAAGGAACATTTAATATGGTGCCGTAGTGAAAATAAAGCGCTGAGAGAGAATCGGGTCAGCTGGTCTCTCAGTCTCTGCCGGCACCTGGCCCTCACAGCCAGGCTCTGGGCCTCTCCCACAGTCCCAGCCTTGACCTTACCCCAGCCCCAGCAGGGCCCAATCAACAACGTCTATCTTGCTGCCCCAGAGCAGGCAGTCAGTGGGGCTGGGGAGCCTACAGAGCCAAGCCTTCCCCATCCCCGCCACACTGAGCAAGCGCACATACACAAGCTTCTGCCTCGGTCTCTCTGCTGAGTGCTTCACCCCTTGCCGCACCTGGAGCTCCGCACTAAGCCCCAGAGTGTTTGGATCAGGTCAGGTCCTGTCTCCCTTTCCTGGATTTTGTCTGGTCCCATCACCGAGGCGACAGACAGCCCCCCTCTCCCCACCAGCAGCTGACAGACTTTCACTACAAATGGTTCAGCATCTGGAAATATACCTCCAAGCCCCAGACTTCCGGGGTCCCCAGGGTCCCACTACCATGCTGACCCACAAGATGAGCCCCGCCTCAGGTGCCCATACCTGCACAAACTGCGCCCGCATTTCCTCATCTGTTTTGACAAGGTCTAGCCATTCTCAGCAGCTGCTTTCTTGGTTTTTGTTTTTTTAAAGTATAGTTCGTCTACAATGCTGTGGTAATTTCTGGTGTACAGCATAATCATTCAGTTATACCCACATATATTCTTTTTCAGATTTTTTTTCATCTCAGCAGCTTTCAAAGGGATCTGTCTCTACAGCTCCACCTGTCTCCTTGTCCCCACCCATCCAACTTGTAAGGACGTGCCCCAGCCCACCACCGAGCCCATGCTGGAAACTGCCAAGGGACTGGAAAGTGGTTACCCAGACCCGCAGAGGACAAAGCACTCAGTGTTAAACGGGGGCTCTGCCAAGTTCATTCCTATGTCACTTGTAATGGGGGCATTGCCTCCCATCACCACTTGATCACATTGGTCAAAAGCAGCTGTTCCTGTAAGAGACACACTTTTCCTTACATACCAATGAGATCCCAGTGGACTGCTTTCACCAGAGCACTACATGAGATCATCACAAACTCAACACAGCCTTAGTAATAGCCACTATTTCTAGCAACTGGGGCCTCTCTCAACTGCTCTCCTCAGGGCCCACGTCACAAGGTAGCCTCATGGGCAAGCCTTCATTGTGAAAAAAGGCCTTTGGCACTTCAAGATATAAGTTCCCTTCAGTGGGACCCAAAATAAGCCCATCTATACTGTAGTGCTTTCTATGGCAGGAGGACAGATACCAGTAGCCCAATAATGACCCTTTACTGAGTGCCGACTGTGGTTCTCACCCTGTACCTGGCCCTTCCCATTTACTCCTCAGAAACACTTTACAGAAGGGTGAAGTGATTTGCCCAAGGTCACACAGATAGTAGACGGGAGAGAATCAATGTTATGACCCAGGTCTCTCTGACTCCAAAGTCTTAGTTCTCATTGACACATAGATGATCTCCCTGTCCTTGGGGCTGGATTGACATGTCTAAATCAGAAGCTTCAAAGCAACACAGGAAGATGAGGTCCTTGATGATGGGGACAGGGCACCCCTCACCGCTACTGGTTTTCCCAAACAGAGTACCTGTCTGTCTGTCGGTAGGCGAGCATGACACAGCTACTTAGGATCCAAACTTAGATACGCTGCTAGCAGAGGCCCAGTTTCTCTGGTTCCTCAACAGGCTGAGCTCCTTGAAGGAAGGTACTGGGTTTGATTCAGGATCCACTGTAGCACCAAATACAAGGTTTGAAACAGAGCGGCAGTTTTGGCAGGACCCATGCTAAACACCTCAAGAGGGCTGAAGGGCTATAGGGACTCAGAAGGAAAATGATCATATCAGACTCAGGGTCCAGATGGACTTTCTCTGAGCTGGGTCTTGAAGTAGAGGTTTGATTTTTGACACATGAATATACTGGAGAAGATGTTCCAGGTAAAGGGATGAGCATAAGCTAAGTCCCTGAAGTCAAAGCAAAGGCTCAGAGAGTCTTAGGGGAATAGCAAAGACTAAATCTGGCTGGAGCACAGGGTGTGCAGAGAGGATAAGATGAAAAGTTAGAGGTAAAGTCGGGGCCAAATTGTGCATCATGGAAGTACGGTGTTCACAGCCACTGACAACTGAGCAGCCACGATGTATCAAGTGCTGGGCCAGATGCTCTGTATTTACTGTTATATCTTCAATCCTCGCAAGAGCTCCATGAGGCATTATCATCACCCTTTGACAGATGAAAAAACAGAGGCTCAGAAACAAAAGTACAGTAATGGTCCAAGGTTATCCATAAGATAGAGCTGGCATTCAAACTCAGATCTGCTTCCATCTAAAGCCTGGCATCCTCTCCACTGTTCTCCATTGAACAGATCAATTCAGGAAGGTTTCAAATGTCAGGTGGAGGAGGTCCTGCTCCTGGGAGGTGATGGAAGGCAGGGCAGTAGGTTGAAAGAGTGAAATCTGAGAATGGGAACACCCCTAGCTCTTTGCAGTGGCAACTATTCTAACTGCTCTATCAAAATGGCTTCAACGGGGCAGCATCTTGGATGACAAAACTCAGGTTTTGTGAGTATAAAGGAGATGGGAGGAAGCCTTCTGTGAAGCCAAACCCCACAGCAAAGCGAATAGGAGTCCCAAGGTGAAGTCTCTGTAGAACTGACTGTTTTTGTCATGGTCTAGTAGCAGCCAAATGGAGAAAAAAACATAAGCCTTCAATAAATGGTTTGCAATGATCAACAATGAGTTTCCTGTGTGTTTAAGTCAGGCCCATTGGAAATATGTCAATTTTCATCTAAATACCTGGATCCTTCTTATTGGGAAGTTCTTTGTAAAACTGTCCTGAGTCTTTGGCCCTCTGTTTATCTCAGGGCTGGTTGGACCAGGGAGAGTGCTCCTAGAATTGTCTCAGGCAAAGGCCCCCAGTGATGGCATTTGTTTGTGACTCCCAGGGTCAAGATGGCCGAGGCCTAGAGGACTGTTGCATAGGATCCCGTGGCTCTCCAGATCACATGCTATTAGTTATTTATTTGTTTGTTTTGAAGTTTGGTTGATTTACAATGCTGTGTTAGTTTCTGGTATACAGCATAGTAATTCAGAATATATATAAAAAATATATAAAAGAATATATATTCTTTTTCATTATATGTTATTACAAGATATTGAATGTAGTTCCCTGTGCTATAAGTAGGACGTTGTTTGTCTCTTTTATATGTAGTAGTTTGTACCTGCTAATCCCAAACTCCTAATATATCCTTCCTTGCTGGTAACCATAGTTTGTTTTCTAGATCTCATATTTGACCACAGCACTGGCCTATTCTCCAGCAAATGCTAGGCTCAAGCAAACCAGAGCTGCAAATGGGCTTGCTGTCCAAAAGGCTGGGCCTACAGAAATAAAGAAGTTCTTACCTACAAAGGCCCAGTGCAACATGAAATCTCTGGAAAGCATGTCTAAGCCAACCAACATGGTACAGATGGAGAAAGTGAGAAGATCCAGGCTATCATCAAAAAGTCTACAAATAGTAAATGCTAGCGAGGGTGTGGAGAAAAGGGAACCCTCCAACACTGTGGGTGGGAATGTAATTTGGTGCAGCCACTACGGAAAACAATATGGAGATTCCTTAAAAAACTAAAAATAGAGTTACTATATGATCCAGCAAACCCACTCCTGGGCATATATCCAGAGAAAACTCTAATTCAAAAAGATACATGCACCCCAATGTTCATGGCGGCACTATTTAAAATAGTCAAGAGGTGGAATTAACCTAAATGTCCATTGACAGATGAATGGTAAGAGAAGATACGGTATATATATACACGATGGAATACTACAAATAATGCCATTTGTAGCAACATGGAGATTGTCATACTAAGTGAAGTAAGCCAGAAAGAGAAAGAAAAATACCATATGATATCACTTATACGTGGAATCTGAAAAAAAAAGACACAGGTGTAATTATTTACAAAACAGAAACAGACTCACAGACATAGAAAACAAACATGTTTACCAGGGGTGAAAGGAGGTGGGAAGGGATAAATTGAAAGTTCAAGATTTCCAGATACTAACTACTACACATAAAATAGATAAACAACAAGGCCCTACTGGATAGCACAGGGAACTATATTCAATACCTTGTAATAGCCTGTAATGAAAAAGAATATGAAAAGGAATATACATCTGAATCACTATGCTGTATACCAGAAATTAATACAATATTGTAAACCAACTATACTTCAATTAAAAAAAAGTATTTGCATGTGACCTTGTCCCCTCAGCCACCTGGGACCCAGCACGACCACTCTACAACCCAGCTAATGCCTCACTTCGCTCCAAGATCACCTGGGGACTGGAGCTGGCTCTTCCACCCCTACTGCTGTGGAAGAAAAGACTGACATGCAAATAAAGTGGGACACTTGTATTTGCATCAGGGGAGATGCAGCCAAATCAAACATGATGACCACATTAACTAAATATTACAGGCATTTCCTTTCCAGTTTCCCTGCCTGTCACCCATTCAATCTGGTGTAGAATGGCCATGCAAGAATGTGATAAATAGTTGTTCCTTCCTAAACTGAGATTTAGCATGAAGGGAGATGGATTGGAGTGAGAGAGTTAACTGTTAAAATATTTGCTTTCATTGGACAAAGGATCTGTGGGAAAGAGTTAGGGGCATTCAGGATCGTGTTATCACTGGGGGGGATATCTAGGTGTGATTCAGATTTTTAAGGCAGGCTTGGTCCAATATCCATGGCTGGGATTTTGAACCCCACATATCATCTTTGCTGGGCTTCAGGCTATTCAGAAGCAGATGGGACAAGAGGTGGAAACTGTTTGTAAAGAAATAGACTTATGCCTAGTTGCTGCCGGGCTGCTTCAAAGTGTGATACTTTTTCCACCTGGAATTTGACTCTCAGGACCATGAATGGGCGTCTGTTTATGAAACAATTGACCAGGAATAGACAGAAGGCAGGCAAAGGCAAGACGCACATGAAACAACCCTCAATTGGGCTGGCAGGAGACCCGTTCCTCCCCTGACCAGAAGGCCTTTCAGCTCCCTGATCACCGAGCCTGAGTGATAGGCCTGGATGCAGGGAGGTTTTGAGTGAGAAGGGAGGGACATCTTTCCCCCTTCAGCCCTGGGTGGAAAAGGAGCACCCAGACCCTCCTTCTGAATTGATGGGCACAGGCAGCAGAGGACTTGTAGTGGAAGAACTCCACCCCCTTGCACATTTCTTCAGTCACTCACACACCATCCAGTCAACTGTCAAGTGAATGTGGTTCCAGGTGAGCCCTGATGCCAGACTCTGCTGGACAAAGAGATTAAGACCTTCCCAGCTTGGCTGGCTCCACAACTTTTCCCTGGATGTTCTCATTCTTGTTCTGGTCCTGCCTGCCAAGAGTTATCACCCTGTTTTCTGGAAGAAGGAACTGAAAGGCTCATGGAAGCTATGATTTGTTGGTCCATACTCACAAAGTTAGTAAGGAGCCCAGCTGGGATTTGAATTCAGGTCTCTCTGTGTTTTAAGCCTATGTTCCTCTGACTCTTCAGGCTGGAAATGGAAGGAGAGAGACAGAAAGAGGCTTATGAGATCTCTTCCTCTCCTACAGGGGATCTGAGCCAGATCAGAGGAAGCAAGGGGCACAGGTTTCCCAACTGGAAGACTCTGTGGCTGAGCTGACAAAGAACCACATGGAACCACATGATTGTGAGTTTAAATCCATGACCACCTCTGACTTGTGGTCTGTTCAATTAAAGGTAGGCTTTGGTAGTAGTAGTTCTGACTGGCGATGGGCAGTGTGGTCAAGAGAGCATGGGCCAATGTGCACTCCTGCTCTGTGCTTCAATACCATTCTGTGCAGAACCTCCATCCCCTTATGGTCCTTATTATCCTCAGCTTCCATTACCCATTGTTATGGACTGAAATGTGTTCCCAAAATTCATATGTTGAAGTCAAATACCTCAGAATGGGACTGTATCTGGAGATTGGGTCTTTAAAAGGGTAATTAGGTTAAATGAAGTAATTAGGGTGAGCCCTAATCCAATATGACTAGTGTCCTTATAAAAAGAAGAGATTAAGAACTAGACAAGCACAGAGGTAAGATTATATGAAGACATGGGGAAAAGATGGCCATCTCCATGCCCAGGAAATAGAGCTAGATCAGATCCTTTCCTGACAGCCCTTAGAAGGAACCAACCCTGCAAACACTATGATTTTGGACTTCTAACCTCCAGAAGTAGGAGACATAAATTTCTGATGTTCAAGCCACCAGGCCACCATGGCAATCTTAGCAAATGAATGTACCTATTTCCAGAGGTCTGTCCTCCCTGCCAGACCATGAGCTCCTTGAGGGTAGGAGCCCAACACCAATCCAGTGCCTGCTGCCCAGTGGATGGTCAATCAAGAACTGCTGAAGGTAGCCTTGACTCGGGTGGGCAGGGGAGGATATTAGCCTGGGAGGCTGGCATCCCCATTCTTCTCAGGACAGGTCTGAGGGGCCTGCCTGCTGGCCTCTCCCTCCTTAGATTTCCTGCGAGTCAAAGAGGACATCTTTCTTCATGGAGGAGGGTATGAGCAGCTGCAGCCAGCTGCTGAACAAGTAGCCAGCAAGGAGCCTGGGAGCCTGTGTTCGTGGAGACTCCAGGTCACTCTGGGGAATACTCCGTACCTGTTCTCTTCACAAACAGCATGGGGGGAAGGCCTTGAGAATCAGGTTCTGGTCCCTGAGCATCCCACATACCTTTAAGTCTGAGATGGCTGAAGCATGACAATTTTGGGAAAGGGGTGGCCAAGATCTTGGAGAGTTAAGTAGGAGGTAGAATACTGGGGTGAGGAAGGGCCCTGAACATCAGGCCTCAGTTGGGACTTCATGATGATGCCAGTGGAGATCCAGGCCTTCTGAGTGGGAGGCATGAATTCACAATGGGAAGAATGTCCTATAAACTGGGGGCAGTGTAGGGGACCACCTGGAGCAAGGGAGATAAGTGAGGGGTTTTTTACCAGCACCCATATGAGATGTAAGTAGTCTGAATGGTGAGTAGTCTGAATGGTGAGTGGTGGCTGAAGGATTGAGGAGTTCCTAACTGGGGCAGCTGGGAATATGATAGGCGTCCTGGCCAAGACATAAAACTGTCCAGCCCTGTGTGCTCCCCAGTGTCAGAGTAACTCCCATTCTCTCCACAGAGCCCACTGCCAAGCTCAGCCCAAGGGCCCAGCATAGAGTAAACAGTCTCTCAGGAAAGGTTTGTAGACCAAATTAGTTTGTAGAAGGAACAAATGCGAAGCTTCTGTAGAAAGACCTTCTGCCCCCAAAAAGACAAAGGGAATGCAAAGTGGGAAGACCTCATTGTGCAAAGCAGCTAATATTCAAATCCAAAACTTCAGACACACTCATGGAAGTCAGTTCCTGAGAGTAAAGAGGAGTTAAACTTAGGAAGTGCAACAGCTCTGAATGATTTACATGGACACGCAGAAGAGGAGGAGAGTTCATCTAAAGTGAACCAGCTCCATCTAGCAGCATTAATCATCGGTGGCTTTGCATCTATTTTGGTCTAATAATACAGGAAGAAAAGGCCTTTTCAGGGCCCAGGAAAATGCTGCTTTCAGTGTTGCCCTTTGCTTAACTCCCCAGCCTCCGGGATGTGTATGTACCATGAGCCCCTTTCTGTGAAAGTTCTGCCAAGCCCTCAGGGGCATGCATCATGAGCCCCATGCCCTAGCAAGAAGTCGAATCTCAGCAAGGTGCCTATAGAACAAAGGGTGCATCTGCGAGTCCTTGGTCCTGCTGCCCCAGTATATATGCTCTGGCATATAAATGACATTCCATCCCACAGGTGAGAGGGCTGATCAGTAAGAGAGGACTTGCAGCTCTTCTGGAATTTGTGCTCAGGAAAGCCAGCAAGACCTTCAGAGACTCGGGTCCACAGAGGGGAGTAGATAACACAAGTTGGTCATAGAGCTGTGAGTACAACCCAGAGCTCTTGACTCCAGGGCCCAGCCTCCTCTCACTGGACCGTACTGCCTATATCTCAGGCTAGAACCACAGATCCTACCAGTCAAACCATCTTGATAGAACTGTCTGGTTAAGTCAATGACCACTAATTTGGCTAGTTTCTTTTCTTACCATGATGATCAGCTGTTTGCATTGGCCAGGAAATGAGTTTAAATGGACTGACTGGTTGTTCAAATAGGTTCTTGACTATGGTTGGGCATAGAGGGCTTTGTGATTTAGAATTGGGGGTTGTCTGTCACAGTTAAGTGCTACATCAAAGAGCAATAGATTAAGAATAGGCCTAAGTGGTACATCCAGACAGTGGACTACTATTCAGCAATAAAAAGAAATGAGCTATCAAGTCATGAAAAGACATGAAGGAATCTTAAACACATATTGTTAAGTGAAAGAAGTCAGTCTGAAAAGGCTACATATTGTATGGTTCAATAAATATGACATTCTGGAAAAGGTAAAACTATGAAGACAAAAAAAACATCTGGTTTGTCACCAGGAGTCTGAGGGGAAGGGAGGAGTGATGAAGGGGTGGAGCATAGCGGATATTTAAGACAGTGAAACTTTTTCATGTGGTACTATAGTGGTGGATGCCTGACATTATGCATTTGCCAAAAAACATAAAATTGTGCAACACAAAGGGTGAACCCGAATGTAAACTATGAACTTGAGTTAATGATAAGGTATCAATATTGGTTCATCAATCATAGCAAAGGCACCACATCAATGCAAGATGTTAATAATAGGGGAAACTGAGGGAGTATATGGGAACCCTCTGTACTTTCTGATCCATTTCTCTGTAAACCTAAAACTGCTTTAAGAAAGGTTATAAACAAACAAACAAATAAATAAGTAAATAAATAGGTCTAAGTGTCCAGATATGGAAGTAAATAGTACAGGGCTGGAAAGCTTCTGTTCCGTAGCAGACAAAAGGACAAATGCCCAATAGCCTCTGAAACTCTGGCTAAAAGTCTGCACCAACACATGGAGATAAACACTGGACAATTTGGTCCTGCATCTAAATACTTGGGATTATCCATATATAGGCTTTATTTAGTCATGGTCTTTGGTGATATGCTACATGTGTCTGAACAGCAGGCCCAGAACATATAAAAATGGAAAAAGCAAAACAACCTAGAAATCCACAGGATAGTTGTCACTCTATATATCAAAACACTTCAAAATGCTCCCTTTCAATCTAGACCAACTGCATTAATTCCTATGATCTTCCCACTGAAGGCAGAGGATGTGGGTATATGTTCTTCTCCAGCATAGGTTTTATGCTAACTCCTGGAGTGCCTAGGACCTGGAGCAAACAGACACCACAGGGTTGACCTTAAATGCACAATTGACAATTATGGAACATAGCACTTAGAGTAAATTCCACACGCAGTTCAAGGTACTTCAGTGTAAGTATCATTAGCTCTGGTTTTTGTTGAGTTTGATTGCTGGAGGTGGGACCACTTTCAGGTAGCTCCAAGAGATCCCTCTAAAAAACATTTTTTTTTTTCATGAGAGAGAAGACGTAGTATTACAGAGATTGCAATTCTTCCAAAATTAATCCATAAATTCATTTCCATTTCAGTAAAAGTCCTAACATATTTTTTTTTATCAAACTTGACCAGCTGACCACAAAATCTACATGGAAGAACAAAGGGGCAAGGACAGTCAAACAGTCATGAAGAAGAAGAAAAGAATGAGCAGAGTATCATGCTACCAGAGAGTAATATTTATTATAAGCCAATAGTAATAAAACTATGTAGTACGAGCATAGGGGTAAAGCAGACCAGTGACACAAAACAGAAAGCTCAGAAAGTGACCTACGGATGTCGTGAAACTTGTTATATGACAAAGGTAGAACAGCAGAGAGGTAGGGAAAAGACAGACGATTTAATAAATGGTGCTTAGATAATTGGATAGCCATGTGAAAAAAAAAAAAAAAGGAAATCCCCTGAATAAGAAAAAAGTTCCAGGTGAATCATAAAGAAATATATAAATGTAAAACATTAAAAGAAAATAGAGGAGACTATATTTATGATAAGGTAGGACTCCTTAAGAGAAAAAACACAAGCCATACCATAAAATATTAATAAATTTGACTTCTTTTAATCAATACATTTATTACAACAAAGGCAACATGAAGTTCAAAGATACCTATAGATGGGGAGAAGATATTTTCAACAGATATAACTGGCAAATACTCACATTTATAACATCTTAAAACTTTCTCAGATCAAAAAGTAAAACACAATACAATTAAAATGGAAAAAAAAAAAACCCATCAACAGGCACTACATAGAGGACAAGACCTGAGAGATTATTCAAGATACGAAAAGGTAGTCAAATCCCCATTAATCTGGGAAATACAAACTAAAGCAAGAAGACACATTTCATGCTCAGCTATCTGGCAAAATATTAAGTCTAACAATATCAGGAATGTTGATGATGTGAAAACACACTGTTGCTGGAATGACAAACTTGGCGTAACTGCACTGGAGACAACTCTGACAATGCCTAGTAGACAGTTGCTTAAACAACTGCTTAAAATGAAACTTTATTTTTTTAACATTTTTTATTGATTTATAATCATTTTACAGTGTTGTGTCAAATTCCAGTGTAGAGCACAATTTTTCAATTATACATGAACATATATATGTATTCATTGTCACATTCCTTTCTCTGTGAGCTACTATAAGATCTTGTATATATTTCCCTGCGCTATACAGTATAATCTTGTTTATCTATTCTACATTTTGAAATCCCAGTCTATCTCTTCCCACCCCCACCCCCTTGGCAACCAGTCTGTATTCTATGTCTATGAGTCTGTTTCTGTATTTATGCTTTGTTTGTTTTTGTTTGTTTGTTTTTTAGATTCCACATATGAGTGATCTCATACGGTATTTTTCTTTCTCTTTCTGGCTTTACTTCACTTAGAATGACATTCTTCAGGACCATCCATGTTGCTGCAAATGGCATTATGTTGTCGGTTTTTATGGCTGAATAGTATTCCATTGTATAAATATACCACTTCTTTATCCAGGCATCTGTTGATGGACATTTAGGCTGTTTCCATGTCTTGGCTGTTGTAAATAATTCTGCTATGAACATTGGGGTGCAGGTGTAATCCTGAAGTAGGGTTCCTTCTGGATATAAGCCCAGGAGTGGGATTCCTGGGTCATACAGTAAGTCTATTCCTAGTCTTTTGAGGAATCTCCATACTGTTTTCCACAGTGGCTGTACCAAGCTGCATTCCCACCAGCAGAGTAGGAGGGTTCCCTTTTCTCCACAGCCTCTCCAGCATTTGTCATTTGTGGACTTATGAATGATGGACATTCTGACTGGTGTGAGGTGACACCTCATGGTAGTTTTGATTTGCATTTTTCTGATAATTAGTGATATTGAGCATTTTTTCATGTGCCTATTGATCATTTGTATGTCATCCTTGGAAAATTACTTGTTTAGGCCTTCTGCCCATTTTTGCATTGGGTTGTTTATTTTCTTCTTATTGAGTCGTATGAGCTGCTTATATATTCTGGAGATCAAGCCTTTGTTGGTTTTATTTGCAAAACTTTTCTCCCATTCTGTAGGCTGTCTTTTTGTTTTACTTATGGTTTCCTTAGCTGTGCAGAAGCTTGTAAGTTTCATTAGGTCCCATTTGTTTATTCTTGCTTTTATTTCTTCTAGGAGAAAATATTTGAGATGTATATCAGATAATGTTTTGCCTATATTTTCCTCTAGGAGGTTTATTGGATCTTGTCTTATGTTTAAGTTTTTGATCCATTTTGAGTTGATTTTTGTGTATGGTGTAAGGGAGTGTTCTAGCTTCATTGCTTTACATGCTGCTGTCCAGTTTTCCCAACACCATTTGCTGAAGAGACTGTCTTTATTCCATTGTATATTCCTGCCTCCTTTGTCGAAGATGAGTTGACCAAAAGTTTGTGGGTTCATTTCTGGGCTCTCTATTCTGTTCCATTGGTCTATAAGTCTGTTTTTGTACCAATATCATGCTGTCTTGATGACTGTAGCTTTATAGTATTGTCTGAAGTCTGGGAGAGTTATTCCTCCAGCCTGTTTCTTTCTCTTCAGTAATGCTTTGGCAATTCTAGGTCTTTGATGGTTCCATATAAATTTTATTATGATTTGTTCTAGTTCTGTGAAATATGTCCTGGGTAATTTGATAGGGATTGCATTAAATCTGTAGATTGCCTTGGGCAGTGTGACCATTTTAACAATATTGATTCTTCCAATCCAAGAGCATGGGATATCTTTCCATTTTTTAAAGTCTTCTTTAATGTCCTTCATCAATGGTTTATAGTTTTCTGTGTATAATTCTTTCACCCCTTGGTTAGATTTATTCCCAGATATTTTATTACTTTGGGTGCTATTTTAAAGGGGGTTGTTTCTTTACTTTCTTTTTCTGTTGATTCATCATTAGTGTAAAGAAATGCAACTGATTTTTGAACGTTAATCTTGTAACCTGCTACCTTGCTGAATTCTTCAATCAGCTCTAGTAGTTTTTGTGTGGACCTTTTAGGGTTTTCGATATATAGTAACATGTTGTTGGCATATAGTGACACTTTTACCTCTTCTTTTCCAATTTGGATCCCTCTTATTTCTCTCTCTTGACTGATTGCTGTGGCTAGGACTTCCAGGACTATGTTGAATAGGAGTGGTGATAGTGGGCATCCTTGTCTTGTCCCAGATTTTAGTGGGAAGCTTTTGAGTTTTTCACCATTGAGTACTATGCTGGCTGTAGGCTTGTCATATATAGCTTTTATTATGTTGAGATATGTTCCTTCTATACCCAGTTTGGTGAGAGTTTTTATCATAAATGGGTGTTGAATTTTATCAAATGCTTTTTCTGTGTCTGTTGAGATGATCATGTGGTTTTTGTCCTTTCTCTTGTTGATGTGATGTATTACACTGATTGATTTGCGTATGTTGAACCACCCTTGTGTCCCTGGGATGAACCCCACTTGGTCATGATGTATAACCTATTTTATGTGTTGTTGGATTCTATTTGCTAATATTTTGGTGAGGATTTTAGCGTCTATGTTCATCAGTGATACTGGCCTATAATTCTCTTTTTTGGCAGTGTCATTGCCTGGTTTTTGTATCAGGGTGATGGTAGCTTCATAGAATGAGTTTGGGAGTATTCCCTCCTTTTCAATCTTCTGGAAGAGTTTGAGAAGGACTGGTATGAGTTCTTCTTTGTATGTTTGGTAGAATTCCCCGGTGAAGCCATCCAGTCCTGGACTTATATTTGTAGGGAGGTTTTTAATTGCTATTTCTATTTCATTTCTAGTGATTGGTTTGTTCAAGTGGTCAGTTTCTTCTTGATTCAGTCTTGGTGGACAGTATGTTTCCAGAAACTTGTCCATCTCCTCTAGGTTATCCATTTTGGTTCCATATAGTTTTTCATAATATTCTTGTATGATATTCTGTATTTCTGTTATTTGTTGTAATTTCTCCATTTTCCTTTCTTATTTTGCTAATTTGTGCTCTCTCTTTTTTCTTCTTTGTGAGTTTTGCCAGAGGTTTGTCGATTTTATTTACTTTTTCAAAAAAACAGCTTTTGGTTTGGTTGATTTTTTCTTTGGTCTTGTTAATCTCTATTGTATTTATTTCCTCCCTAATCTTTATAATTTCCTTCCTTTTGTTGCCTTTTGGGGCTTTTTGTTCTTCTTTTTCTAATTCATTCAGCTGGTGGGTTAAATTGTTTATTTGAGATTGTACTTTTCTGAGGAAGGCCTGTATCACTATAAACTTCCCTCTGAGCACTGCCTTTGCTGTGTCCCATAGATTTTGAGTGGTTGTGCTTTTAAAGCGAAACTTTAGATAGTTCACTTGAGACCTTTGCTTTTTTCTAAATTGTGTATTGAATGCTAAACATTTCTCTACAAGCACTGTTTTGGCTGCAACCCACAAATTTTGTAATGTTGTATTTTCATTTCCATTTAGTTCAAAACATTTTCTAGTGTATGGGTTATTGAGAAATGTGTTGTTTAATATCCATATATTGATATAATCAAGAAAGTGAGATGACCCATACAATGAGAGAATATATTTGCAAATCATATACCTGATAAGGAACTTGTATCTAGATATATAAAGAACTCTTACAACTCAACAATGAAAAGACAAATAACCAGATTAAAAATGGGCAAAGGATTTGAACAGATAATTGCTCCAAAGAAGATATACAAATGGCCAATAGTACATGAAATGATGTTCAATATCATTATTTATCAAGAAAACATAAATCAAAACCAAATGAGGTATCACTTCACATCCATTAGGATGGCTAGAATCAAAAATCAGGCAACAACATGTGTTAGAGAGTATGTGGAGAGAAATCAGAACCCTCATATACTGTTGGTGGGAATGTAAAATGGTGCAGCTGTTTTGGAAAAACAACTTGGCAGCTCCTCAAACAGTAAACAAAGAATTATATAATTAGGCGCAGATAACTCTACTTCTATGTACATACTCAATAAAAATTAGAATATGTGTCCACACAGAAACTTGTACATGAGTGATTATAGCAGCATTATTCATTATACCCAAAAGGTAAAAACAGTTCAAATAACCATCAATGATGAATGGCTAAACAAAATATGGTATATCTATATAATGAACATTATTTGGTCATAAAAAAGGAATAAAGCATTGATACATGCTACAATATGAATGAACCCTGAAAACATTATGATAAGTGAAAGAAACCAGTTACAAAAGACTATGTACTATATAATTCTATTTATATGAAAGTTCAGAATAGAGAAAACTACAGAAACAGAAATTAGATTTGTGCTTGCTTAGGCCTGTGTTGGGTGGGGAGATAGAGGTGTGATACCTAAAGGATACAGAGATTTTTCTTGAGGTGATGAAAGTGTTCTATAATTGTGGCAATGATTGCACATATCTGTGAATATATTAAAACCCATCAAATTGTACACTTCAAATGGGTGAATTGTATGTTATGTAAAAAGCTGTTAAAAAAAAAAACCTCATAGACAGATGACCCACAAACAACGTGGGGGCTAATCCACGTATAACTTACAGTCAGTCCTCTGTGTATACACAGTTCCTCCACTTCCATGGATTCAACCAACCACAGACCATGTAGTACTTTAGTACTTACTATTGAAAAATATCCAAGTATATGTAGACCCATGCAGTTCAAACCTACTGTTGTTCAACGATCAATTGTATTGGGAATTTTCCAGCCATCTGTTTGTATTCCTTCCTTGTTTGATTTTTTGGCAATTAGAGAACATCCTTTGCATGATTTAAATTCTCTTAAATTTATGGAGACATTTTGATGGCCCAGAATAGGATCTTTCTTTGTAAATATTCTGTGTATACTTAAAAATGATGTATGTTCTGCTCTCCTTGTATAGAATGTTCCATAAAAGGCAATTAGATCAATTTGGTTGTTACTATAATTCAAGTTTTCTCTATCCTTACTGATTTTCTTTCTATTTTTCAGACAAAATAGGCTTTAAGTCAAAAACTGTCACAAGAAACAAAGAAGGTCATATAATAAAGCAGTCAATTCATCAAAAGGATATAATAATTAAATATATAGTTGACCCTTGAACAACATGAGTTTGAACTGAGCAGGTCCACTTATACATGGATTTTTTTTTCATTAAATACTACAGTACTACATGATCTGCAGTTGGTTGAATCTGTGGATGCAGATCTATGGATGCAGATCTATGCATCTATCTGTGGATGCAGATGCCAACAATGAAGTTATATGTGGATTTTTGACTGTGCAGGGGGTTGGTACCCTTAAACTTCATGCTGTTCAAAGGTCAACTGTATATGAACCCAACATCAAAGTACCTAATTATATAAAGCAAATATTAACTGAACTGAATGGAGAAATAGGCATCAATACATAATAGTAGAGGATTCACTACTCTACTTTCAATAATCGGTAGATAATCCAGACAGAAAATCAAGAAACAGTTGACTTGATTAACACTAGAGACCATATGCACTTAATAGACATATACAGAACATTCTGTCCAACAGCAGCAGAATATACATTCCTCTTAAGCTCATGCAGAACATTCTCCAGAACACATTATACGTTAGACTACAAAGAAGTCTTAACAAATTTAAGAAGACTAGAATCATATCAAATATCGTTTCTAATCACAATGGTATGAAACTGGAAATCAATAATAAGAGAAAAAATGGAAAATTCACAAATATGTGGGAATTAAGCAACATTCTCCTGAACATCCAATAGGTCAAAGAAGAAATCAAAAGGGAAATCTAAAAATATCTTGTGATCAATGAAAATGGAAACACAACATACCAAAACTTATGTGATGCAGCAAAGGCAGTTCTAAGAGTGAAGTTCATACCGACAAATGCCTACAGTAAGAAAAAAGAAAGACCTCAAACAGCGTAATTTTATACCTCAAGGAACTAGAAAGAAAAAGAAAAAAAACAAAGTAAGCCCAAAATTATCAGAACAAAGGAAATAATAAAGATTGGAGCAGAAATTAATGAAATAAAGACTAGAAAAACAATTGTAAAGATCATCTTCATTTTGAAAGGTATTCCCACTGGGTTTCAATTTCTAGGATGATTTTTTCCTCAATACATTTAAGATGCCTCTTCACTGTCTTCTAGCTTGCATAGTTTCTGAAAAGAAGTCCAATATAATTCTTATCTTAGTTCCTCATGTAATAGGAACAGATAGTCTCCTTTCCTCTAGCTGCTTTTAACATTTCTCTTTTTTCAGTGTTTTTCAGCAATTTGATTCTGATGTGTCATGATGTAGTTTTCTTTACATTTATTTTGTTGAAGTTTGCTGAGATTCTTGGATCACTGAATGCTGAGTTTTTATAAAGTTTAAAAATTGTCCAGTCTTATTTTTGAAATATATTTCTGCCCTTGCTTCTTCTGGACACTCCAATTTGCATGTATTTGATCACTTTATGTTATCCACAGGTCACTGATTGTATGTTCCTCCTCCTCTTCCCCAGTCTTTTCTCTGTATACTTCATGTTGAATAATTTCTATTGCTATGATTTCAAGTTATCTAATCAACTGCAATTTATATTCTGTTAATCCCATCCAGTCCATTTTTCAGTTCATATATTTTTAATCTTTTTCACTTTGATTTGAGCCTTCTTTATATTTCTCATCTCTCTTTTCATCATGTCCATGTTCTTCTCCACCTTTATAATCATATAGAGCATATTTATAACAGTTATTTTAACATTCTTGTCTGCTAAGTCCAAAATCTCTGTCATTTCTAAGATTCTGTTTCTTCTGATTGGTATTTATCCTGGTTATGAATCTTATTTTTCTGCTTCTTTGTATGGTCGACACTATTTGATTAGATACTGAATATTGTGTATTTTACATTGTTGGGTGCTGGATTTTGTTGTATTCCTTTAAGTATTTTTGGGTTTTGTTGTTTAATGAAGTCAGGTTACTTGGAATCAGTTTGATTCTTTCAAGTTTTGCTTTAAAGCTTTAATAGGGCAGGTCCACAATAACCTTTAGTCCAGGGATAATTTAAGCCTACTACTAAGACAATATATGAAGACTCTACCTTATATCCCAGGTATTACAGGTCTTTCCACAATTGGGAATATGAATTGTTCCCAGTCCTGTGTGAGCTCTGATAATTGTTCAGTCTACTGTTTCCTGATGATCCTTTCGCTGATCAAGGGTATTTTTCCCCTTCAGGCATGTGCAGATTAGAATTCAAAGATTCAAGGGGACCTTCTACATATCTCTGAAGCTCAGTCTCTCTGTGTGTGTAGATCCTGCTTCACTAGTATTGTTCTCTGCAATTGCCGGCCTTCTTGGCTTCCATAAACTCTTATCTTTGTCTCTCTTATTGAGCAAGATCTCTAGGATTGTTTTGGGTTCCCCCTTTCTCTGCTGAAACCCAAAAAATGACCCCCAGGCAATAAGCTATAATGCTTATAGGGCCCCCCTTACTTGTTTTCCCTCTGTCGGGAATTACCGTTTTGCACTTTTGTACTGCCTGTTGTCCAATGTCTGAAAGCCATTATTTCATATATTCTGTCTGGTTTCCTATTTAAGATGGAAGTTAATCAGCCTCTATTATTTCATCATGGCTGGAGGAGGAAGTCCCCTGTCATATTATTTTTTATATTTTTATAAGCACATAATGTTTCATGATTTTAAAAATGTATTTTAAGAAAACCAATCCTTTGTCCCTGACAGTATTTATTTTTGGTACCATGTATCTGGCCATCAAGAAAAGAATAATCCAGACCAGTTTACCAACCTCAAAACTATTGACATTTTTAACTGGAAAATTCTTGGATCTGGAGAGCTGTAACGTGCACTGTAGAATGTTTGGCAGTTGTGACAACCAAACATATCCTCAGTAATTGTCAAATGTCCCCAGGGATGGGAGGTGAGGGATGCAAAATGCTCCTGGTTGAGAACCAAACTCGGAATATTATAGAAACCCAGAGATCATCCCCTTTTATTTAAAAGTTGGGAACCTCCCCCCCCCCCAAAAAAACAGGGCGTATTGAAAGGGCACAGAAATCAATCTGAAAGAGTTCCCAATGGCCAAAGTTGAAGCTACTTGAGCAGTGAGCAAAAAAAATCCCCAAAGCATAAAATGAAATGCATGAATTCATACTGATATAAATAAATAAATGTGGCAGAAGATACATGCTTCCTAATAGAAAAATTCCAATTAACAGATGTAGAAGGAATGAGGGAAACAGAAAATCGCCATCAGAGTACCACAGTGATAAATGCTGCAGGATCCACCAATAGATGCTGATTGGGCAGGAGAGTTTAAGCAGAAACAATATGCCTCCATTATCTCAAAGTATTTCACCCAAAATATTTAGTAATTACAGGGGTGAGGGAAGGAAATGATGGCTTTATGGTGGAGAATGCTGGCAGAAATACTTTAGCAAAGTGATCAAGATTAGCATCTCTAGTAATATGTATCTATACCATGTATCCCAATACATGGACTGATATTATAGACTGAAAAGGGTACATCACCTCTGTGGTAGCCTTTCACAAAATGCAAAAATTAAATCTTCTTATGAGAAAAATTCAGTCAAAACTAAATTGAGGGGCATTCTACACAATAACTGATTGGTACTCTTCAAAATGTCAAGGTCATAAAAGAAAAAGACTAATGAACTTACATAGATTGGAGTAGACTAAGATATAATGATTAAATGCAATGTGGTATCCAAGACTGGATTCTCAAACCAAAAAAAAATTAGTAGGGAAAACTGGTAAAAATCTAAGTAAAGTCTGTAGATTATGTCATAGTAATGTACCAAGTTTAATTTTTCTTAGTTTTGAGGACTGTACAATCGTTATATAACGTGTTAACATGGGGGGAGGCTGGCTGAAGGGTGTGAGGCAGTTCTCTGTGGCATTTCTGTAACTTTTCTGTAAATCTAAAATTATCTCAAAATAAAAAGGTTTTAAAAATTGGAACATCTGGATATATGCCCAGGAGCGGGATTCCTGGGTCATACGGTAAGTCTATTCCTAGTCTTTTGAGGAATCTCCACACTGTTTTCCACAGTGGCTGCACCAAACTGCATTCCCACCAGCAGTGTAGGAGGGTTCCCTTTTCTCCATAGCCTCTCCAGCATCATGGATGCTCCTGGAGAATGTCATTCTAAGTGAAGTAAGCCAGAAAGAGAAAGAAAAATACCATATGCGATCGCTCATATGTGGAATCTAAAAAACAAACAAACAAACAAACAAATAAAGCATAAATACAAAACAGAAGTAGACTCACAGACATAGAATACAAACTTGTGGTTGCCAAGGGGGCGGGGGGTGGGAAGGGATAGACTGGGATTTCAAAATTATAGAATAGATAAACAAGATGATACTGTATAGCACAGGGAAATATATACAAGATCTTATGGTACCTCACAGAGAAAAAAAATGTGACAATGAATATATATATGTTCATGTATAACTGAAAAATTGTGCTCTACACTGGAATTTGACACAGCATTGTAAAATTATTATAAATCAATAAAAAATGTTAAAAAATTGGAACATCACATAGATATATATTTGTGTATTATTTTAAAATATTAGACTAAACATTGGAAGCACAGGATCTCAGAGTTTGAAGGGTTCCTGTAAGATCACCTTGTTCATTTCTTTCATTTTACCTTTTGGAAAAACTTGGGCCAGGGAAGGAATGGGATTTGCCCAAGTTGATGCAAATAGTGGCAGGATGGAGACTAGAACCTCCTTTTCCTGCTTCCAGGTGCAAACTCTTACTATGTGTTCCTCATTGCCTTTGCTCTTACCTCTAAACACCCTGAGATGTTTTGGGTGCATGTTATGCTGGACATCTGTTCTCTAGAGCAAGGGTCAGCAAACATTTTTTGTTAAGGGCCATATTATAAATATTTTCGTTTTTGTGAGATATTCCGTTTCTGTGACAACTACTCAACTCTGCTGTTATAGCACAAAAACAGTAACAGACAATATGAAAACAAGTGGGTGTGGCTATGTGCCAATAAAACTTTACAAAACCAGGCAGTGGGCGGGGTTTGACCTGTGGGCCATAGTTTGCCAATCTCTTCTCTAGATCTTTGTTAGAAAAGGGGATCTTTGTCAGCTTAGGGACTTGCATCCAAGATGCATCTCATGTAGTACAGTGAGTAGAAGATATGTGCATGTTCTCACCTGGGCAGCAGTATTGGAGAGGAGGTTGTGATGGTGAGACCTTCTAAAATGAAGAAAGAACAGTGATAGTGAGAAGGTCTCTTTGTCTCTTTGTGTTAGGTTGGCCCAAGCAGAGGATGATCAAGTAGCATAAAGAATGTCAAAGACAATAGCCCATAAATGGAAAGATGAACAGTCATCCCTCTGACATCTCATTATGTCCTTCTGGCAAAGTCAGCGAGGGGGAGGTTTCTATAGAAATACCCGGGCCTGTGGAGCTTTCAGGTTTCAAAGACAATGAATTAAATGTAATTTCAAAATAGTTGGTCTTTATGCTAAAACATACACACACGTAGAGGAGCAAAGTATTGTAATCTAAAACAGTCAGAAAAAATGACAGAATAAAAAGAATAATTCTGTTAAGAGAGCATGACTTATTAAAACTGTTTAGTGTCAACAGAAAGCAGGCATGAGTGATCAGCCTCAAAGCAAGAGAGTGTTTTAAAAATACAATGTTTAATGCTATTCCTAAAGAAATTGTTTCCTAACTGAACTCTCCTCTCAGAAACATTTGTTCCATTTAATAATGGTTATTACTTATTTTAAAGATGCCCTGTAATGAAAATACTCTTTTGAGATGAGGTAAAAACCTCAGGAGTTTATTTTCTTCTTATTTTTTCTCATTCATCTACAATCCTTAACCACAAAGTAAAACAAGCAAGAAAAATACTAAATGTACTGAGCACATGTTTAAATAATTTCTACTCCTGACAGTTACTTGGCATTGGCATAATGCTTCCACGGGTCTGATTAGCTCAGATTAAATATTTCATACCCAAATTTTGTTTCCTTCTCTATTTGACCACAACCTTACATGGACACAGCTTTTTACTCCATCATCAGTCCTGAAATACTGTGGCTTGGTTAGTTAGAGCAATGTGGACTGCAAGTGCAGTCTGTACAGGGCTTGGCTAGCAGCCCCACCATACTGTACCTGTGAGTCCCAGGGGTCACCTCACCATTCCTGGGAGGCCACTGGAGTAAATGACTAGAGAACAGGAAGGAGTCAGTGGGGACTCAAAGCCATGTTAACCAAGAATACAAGATTTCTGCAACAGGGCCACTTTCAGTAGTTGGCTTCATTGACCAGGCCCTAAATACATTTGTTCGTATCATATTATGGTCTAGAATTTTAACTTCAGTGCTAGGAGACTTCAGATACAACCTGAAGAGATGGGACAGGGAGAGAGTAAATGGTGAGAAAACTGTGTGAGGCTTCCAGAACCTCCTTATTGGTCACCTTCCTTATTTGGTATCCCTGCTCTCCCCTGCCTACTTCCCATCAGGGTCTGATTGGTAGTGAAGTCCCTAAAGTGAAAGAAAAGTGACCTAGGAAGTGCAACCTGGGGTAAGAGTAGCCAGGGCAAAGCAGGGGAAGACAGGTATCTGTGACACGTCATTGAGTCTCTCTGACCCTTCAATTCCTCGTCTATCAAATGTGCATCTAATACTCACCCTGCCACACTGGATATGAGGATTTAATGTCAGAATGCATGGAAAGAGCCCCTAAAGCTCTGGCACAGAGTAAGCCCTTTTATTTATTGAGTTTACCCCGGGGCTTATGGGAAAAGGGATCCTGGGTAGCCAGCCTAAGATGGGAAGTACCTCCAGAGCTTAGCTCTCAGGAAACACAAGTGGGCTTCCAGCCATTTCAGCCACCTGCCTCCACCCCACCATGGGACAAACAGCTTGGAGAATGGGCCCTACAGGTAGGTGGTCAAACAGCTTTCCCTAGTTGAAAGTCAGCATCTTACGAGTGCAAAGTGCCATGTGATGACCTATTCACTGGGTATTTTGGGGGAAGCAGCCACCAGGCAAAAGACTTGTCCAGCGAGCTCTCTCAAAATCCCAATTCACTCTAGAATAGATGCTAAGCTGAGACCACTGTAAGATACTGCTTAATTGGGGTGAATCTTTTCTTCACTACTTTTTCCACCTTCATCCAGTATCTTTTGGTTAATTGTCAAAAGGTTGTACTCTTTGCAGCAGCTGCTGCTCCTCCAGCTGACAGGGGTGGGACATGGAGGCTACCTGACAATTTCTTAATTCCGATCCTAAGCTGAGGACAGAGCCATAGTGACACATGAGTGGTACAATATCTAGGGTAAAGATCTCATCCCAAGTTGACTTGTGTGGCTTGTTCAGTACATTTTGGATTCATTACCCTCTTTAGCTGCCATGACCTCGAGGAAAAGCCATTTTATCAGTAGTGCAAGTAAAGCTAATTTAAGAAGGGGGGTCTGCTCTACATGTATTAAATAATGTCTTTCAAACTGAAATGAGTGACTTTGGAGTGACTTATGGCCTTGGATTACCCTTTTGAATTATCCATACTTCTCTTCTTTCTTTAACACAACTGAATGCTGGCATCACCATCACACCTCATTCTGGGCAGTGGGGCAGAGATGGCTAGAAGGAATTTTTATTAATATCTGTGAATGGGTACTCTAAAAAATAGAGTAAAATGCTTTTTAAAAAACAATTGCATTGAAACAATGTTTACTTTCACAGAGTAACACGTGTTGGCATCATCGATTTGTGGTTATCTATCCTTAAAGTCAATTTGTAAGTATGTATTGAGTATCTGCCATACATGAAAGAGAACATTCCACACTTTAAACATAGAAACCTAAGTAATCATAGAAGATGTGATGTTGTCACTTCAGTAAGAAAAGAACAGGAAATGGAGAAGGAACTTGAATTTCTGTGAACCTACTATGTGCCAAGCTCTATGCCAGGTTTTCTCTCTTTCTCTCTCTCTTTATATATTCATACACACATACACACACATATTTATAGTTACATAGATATAACTTTAATTTTCTTAAGAACCATAGAAGATAGGTGTTATTAGCTCCTTTTAATAATGAAGAAAGTTGAAGTAGGTTCTAACTCAAAAGACTGTGTTCTTTTTACTGGACTATGCTGATATCTAAAAATGTGATTCTTTAGATCTGAGGCAGGAAATGTACATGATGACCCTGGATTATCTTATCATACTTAGCAAGGAAATTTTCAAAGATGACTAGAGTCACATAAAAAGGACTTAAGGAGCCAATTTAAAGAGGCTCTCAATGGCCAATGCAAGCCTCAATATGAATAAGAACAACAAATTAAAACACATCAAATATGTCTAAATCCATGAATTCATCGTTACACTTTAAAAAACACTCACTCACTCATTGACTTTATCTGCAGATGCTGGCAAAATAGTTCAGTATTTTGAATCAGGCATTTTTCTTGCCTTCTTGTATAAGCTGTGCCCTTGGATAACCAAGTAGTAGATGTACAGATACATTCCAGCTAACAAATAAAGAAGGAATAATAAAAAGAATGTCACAATTTTGCAACTCTTAGTGAATGAATGAATCTAGTCTTGATCATCAGTGGCTGACATAAAAACAGACACAACCAGATAATGTGTGTTTCTTAATGAAGAGCACAAAACCATGTATGAAGTAGTCTCACCAAAAACTAAACAAAAAGCAGAAAAACACAAAACCTTAAACCTGAATCTGATTAAGCCTCTGAAATCAACTACTAATTTAGAGAAAACACAGAAGTCTTGAGGATATTTAGAGTATCTAAATGTTAAACTGAACAATGGAAATGTAATCAGCAAAATCCAGAGTGTGGGAAATTCTACAGGGAAAAATAATCCATTTTCTTCAAAAAAATAAATTGCAAGAAGAAAAAAGATCCAGGGTAACCTGTAGATTAAAGGAGACTAAAAGGTTACATCAGTCAATTATAGTATCTAGTCCTTATTTAGAGCTTTAGTCAAACAAATAAAAATCCATTTATCCCAACTGAAAAATAATTGGAAACTGAAACACCGACTGGATATTTGTCGATTTTAATGAAGTTTTGTTCATTTTGAGTTGTGATAATTGCCTTCTTTAAGAGTCCTAATGCTTTAGAATACATACTGAACTATTGACAGATGAAATGTGATGAGGTTTGTATTTTGCTTCAAGATATTACAGAAAGAGGGAAAGTGAATGTGGCATGGATGAAAGAGTGGCCATGAGTTGATCATTTTTGAGGTTTGGTGATGGAAATAGGGGTCACCTTGTATAATTCTACCTGCTTTTGTATATGTTTGAAATTTTTCATAATAAAAAGATATAAAACATATATCTGACTTGAAGATACATGCATACATATATATGTGCCCAAATTTCACTTCTTGGAATTGATCGAACAGATATATAGTGGAATCACACCATATGCATGTGTGAGTCATACAGATTCAAAAGTAGGCACTCAGAATACAGAGAGGGAGGGGGAGAAAGGTAAGAGAGAGACAGAGAAAGAGGAGAGAAAGTTGAGAGAGACAGAAGATAACTGAAATGGTGTAGCAAGTCGAGCCTACCATTTTTCTCAATGACCCTGCTCTGCCCTAGAAAGAATGTAAGGAGGAAACTGTGGTTCCGTTATTCCTTCAGTAAGACTCAATCCCCATGTGCCTCTCATAAGAGAGAGCAACTCATTGTGATTCTGGTATTTTAACATGCATATATGTCATTAAACATGGCTCATAACCACAAGGTCATCTCCTCATCAGGGATCTACTTCAATACTGGAGGACAAACAGGCAAACAGACTTTGCTGGAATGATGAAGATATGGTATGTCAGCCTTCCTAAGGGAATTTTAAGGGTGGCTTTGAGTATATGGGACTTTCACTGTATGTCGTAGTTAAATAATCTAATAAAAGATGCAAAAGTCCACTGTATTCCATACATGTGTGCAAGGATATGTATAAAAATATTTGTAATATTTAATGTATCATTGTAATATTTTTAAAACTGGAGAAATTCTAAATGTTCACTAACAGAGGATTGGTTAAACACAGTGCATCTGCACAATGGAATACTTTATGGAGTCTTTACAAAGAAGAAGGTAGATAGTCCCCATGCACTGATAGGAAAAGATGTCCAAGACGGAGTTTTCCATGAATAAAAGCATGTGGCAGGACAATGTATAATGTGCTTCTATTTTTGTAAATAACAAAAGGAATAAAGATATAACTATGGAGACATACACACCACTGTGCTTTTATTATAGGATATTTCTAAAAGAATACACAAGAAACTGGCAATAGTGATAGACTCTGATGAAAGGGAATGGGAATTTAGAGTGGGAGGGCCACTTCCTTTGCATTATACACTCTTTTGTATAGTTTGAAATTTTATCATGTGCATGTATTAATATTTAAACTTTTGCTGAAGTTTACACGTTTCTATACATGAACACATGTATAGAAAATCACATAGATCATACCTGTACAGCTCAATAAATTAGCATAAAGTGAACACACCCAAGTAGCCACCATCCAGGGCCCAAAATAGAACATTACTAGTCTCCAGAAGCCCCCTGAGGTCCATCATTTTCTTCTTCTTCCCCCTGAAAGTTAACTACTATACTGATTTTTAATACAATAGTTTGATTTTGTTTCTTTTCCAATTTTATAGAAATTGAATCAGACAGCATGTATTCTTTAGGGTCTGACTTACTTTGATCAACATGATGTTTGTAAGAGTTTCCTATGTTCTGGCATGTAGCATATACTCTAATTTGTATAGTATTCCACTGTATAAATGCACCATAATTTATTTATATATCCACTGTTGATGGACATTGGGAATATTTCCGTTATTTCACTGGTACTAAATAATGCTTCAATGAACATTTTTGTGTATGTTGTTTGGTGAATACATGCAGTGGAATTGCTGGGTATATTGTTGGGTCATAGACTAGATGTCTAGCTTTAGTAGATACTGCCAAACAGCTTTCCAAAGTGGTTGTATAAGTTTACCCTTCAGCTAGCAGTGTATGAAGTTGAATTAACATTTCAAACAACAACAGGAACAAAAACAAACCCCAATTCAATTCATATAAGCAGCGTTGATTTGATTGGTATTTCTGTATTACATTCTGTGTTTAACTTGTAAAAATCAAAGTTAAAGACATGGGTCACTATGTTACCTAATGTGTTTATACAAGGTTCTTGTGACAAATTCTCATTTGAGTTTCATGTCAGGGAGAAGATGATCTTAAAGAGGAATATATATGCTTTCTGGATCTTAGATAACATATACCACTGTAACCCTTAATCTTGACGGTCAAAAAAAAAAAAAATCCAGAGTCAAAGTCAGTCCTCAACAACCATAGCATTCCACTTATCCAAGGTACTTGGGAATATCTACTCCTTCTTCTTGAAATAGACAATTCTGTCCCATGTCTTAATTTGCATTGTGTTTATTTATAAGCTTCTGCAAATCCTTTTGGAAATAAAGGGGAAAGGATAAATTGTAAATAAACAAACCGAAAATAGTTCTAGTCCCAGATGGTGAAGTTTTAAAATGAAATTTAGGAAACGAAGGCTAAAGCAACCCCAGCAACAAAAGTACAGAAAAGAAGCAGTATGAAATGCAGTGTTCTGTAATTTGTGATTAGCCCATCACCCTGTCACATGATTGGCAGCCAAGATAATGTCAGGCTTGTATGAGTCCTAGGTTCTCACCAAACAAAGTGCCATGTTTTATCTTGATGGGGAAAAGGTGGAAAAAGCAGTGCTCTTCTAAGATTTGAGGCCTTTTGACTGAATACCCATTGCACAAGATCCTGCCCCAAGATAAAAGTCCAATTTCTTCTCCCTGAACTGGAATTAAATCCACATTTGAAAGGGACACACAGTCTACTACTATATCTCTCAGTCAATTTTTGCCACCTTGGAACATCTTCTGAGCTCTGCTTCCAGGCACATAGAAGCCCACATCCTTCTTGGCTACTGTCAGAAAGAACCCTGACTGATCCAAAGTTCCATTTTCCTCACCTTTGGGTGTTATTCTGTTATTCAATTAATGCTTGATGAATGTATCAATGAATTTCTTAGATCTCACAGACCAGATGTTCTCAGTAAGATCTTTCCATTTGGCTAGGGGCTAAGTCTATGCTCAGTTTCAAATGGATCTCACAAAGAATAGGAGCTCAAGGGAGAGGGGGAGCCTGGGCTGAGGTTCCAGAAGGGTTTCCAAAGATCTGGAATTTGAGAGGAACTTTGAAGAATAGATCAGGTATAAAGGTAATAATTAACTTGATATTTGGGAACTCACATATGCAGAGCAATGTATCTACAGACCAACGCAGAGGGAATGAATATCAGAAAAGAAGATGTGGGTCATCTCACAGAGGCCCTTCAATGCCAAACTTAAGGAATTTGGATTTTATGCAATTATTGAAGATTTTTGAGTAGGCTGAGAAGAGATTATGATGAAAGAATTATTTCAGGAGATGAATCTGGCCGTGGTGTGCAGCATATACTGGATTGGGGAGGAAAATAAGTAGAGATTCTACTGTTCTTGCTATAATCCAGGCAAAGACAACTAGTGTCTGAAATTGAGAGAGAACAACAGAGACAGAAAGGCAGAAACAAGAAGAGTACAAAGGAAGAATCATCAGGGTTCAGGAGTGATTAGGTGTGCAAAAAGGAGGCAGAAAGGAGAGTTGAGAATGCCACTGAGGCTTGGAGCCAGGAGAACCATGAGATGGACACCTCTACTGCTTCTGGTGGCATTCTCTGTAATCACAAAAGACAAGAACCAATCCAAATGCCTGCCAATAATGGATTGACTGGTTGAACAAACTATAGTTCCTCTTCAGGATGGCATACTATACAGTAATAAAAAAGGAGCAAGGAAGGTCTCTGTACATCGACATGGAACAATCTCTAGAACATGTTAGGTGGAAAAACGGGGAACAGAGCAATGCTTGTAGTACATGCTCTGTAGTACATATTTGTGTAAGAAATGGGGGGGGGAGACAACCACCTATTCTCATTTAATATTGAAACACACAATGGATGCATAAACCATAACCTAATAAACACAATTGTTATAGAGGGAAGGAGGATTAAAAAAACGGAGGCAGTAGGGAAGCAAGGATTTTAGAATATCTCTTGTTATATGGTTTTGACTTTGGAACTATGTAAGTGTTTTATATAAATTAAATTTAAAAGGGGAAAGAAAAACAATCCCTAAAATTCAGAAAAAAAGATAAAACAAATGAATCTGTGAATCAACTTGGTAACATAACCACCCAGGGAAAAATTACTTCAAGTGACTTTGAAACACAATACTTTGACTACCTCCCTAGCAGGACTTATTCTAAGGGCAAAAGGAAGAACAAAGAAATCTTAAACTGCTATAAGTAAATGCTATACTCTTAAATTCAACATTGAACTATCAGCAGGAACTCATCATTTTCCCTTTTTTAAAAATATGTATTTTCTAACTCTTCACTAAAAAGAAAAGCTCTGAAAACCTAGTAGCAGTGAAGAAATCCAGCCCTCAGACTGTGCTCTCTTAATACCATCTTTCATCAAGAGGAACTAGAGCTCCTTGGAGAAATGGATGACTCCAGGACTGGGTTCGGAATTGTACAAGATGAACCTGAAACATCTTGTCAAACCAAAAATCAAGAAATCTATCATAACAAAAGGAAACAGATGTCAACTTGAAAGGATCCCCAATGGCCTAAGATGAGACAATTTTAGCAACAAACTGAATGACTGAAATGGAGCGAAACACGTTAAATACATAAAAATCCATTAGCTCATAACAATACTTAAAAGATTGGATTGGTCACCACTGGAGGTTGCTAGGATACCAACTCATTCTGAAAATTGATGTTTTTAAAAGGAAGGTACCAAACATTTACCCTCCCCTTTTTTTTTGTATACACTGTAATTCAAGGTAAATAAATGGCTGATAAATAAAATTATTCTTTATAGAAAAATCCCAACTAATGAATGTAGAAGGAATAAGAATTAGGAAAATGCCATTTTGCAACTCAGTGAAAGAATGGACCTAAGCAGTAATCATCATGTTTGTTAAAACCATTAGGGGAACGGTTGATGGGGGTTTTTATCATGGAAGATTCCAGGTGATACCATTTGAACCTACTGATCAATCTTAGTATCACTAAAAATGGGGCAATCAGACATTATGTCTCAGGAAATAATGTGACAGAGGGTACTGGCTGTGAAGTATTCTTCCCCACAAATTTCAACCTGAATCTAATCAAAGCCTCTAGACAGAACTACCAGTTTATAGGGGATAGAGAAACAAGTTCAAGGACAATATGAGAAAACAATCAAGCAAATTAAGAATGTGAGATATTCTTCAGGGCAGATGACCTGGTTTCTCCAACAACTCAAAAGCAATAAAAGACAGAAGAGACATAGCCAAGTGCAATGTGTGGTCCTTGTTTGGATTCTAATCCCAACAAAATAACTATAAAATGATATCCTTGGAAAAATCAAGGAAATTTGAATATAGATTGGGTGTTAAATGATATTAATGAATTACTATTAATTCTGAAGATGTAATAATGTCATAGTAGTTATAATATATTACATCTATTGTAATTGTATATAATCTATATGGTGATCTATTACAACTACTATGCCATATATATATATATGAGCTAAAAAAAAATGAAAGGCACTACTGCTAATGAGAAAAGAGAAGATGGAGGAAAGAAGTTATTTTTGGGAAAAAAAGGATGAGAATTTTTAGACATGAAGTTCAGGAAGACAGCCAAAGAATCAGGTATAGATGTGCAGCATGAACTTAAAGATTCAGACTTGGAACTCAGAGGAAGTGTCAGAGCTGGAGAGAGATTGGGACTCATTCATACAGATGCCTCTAAGGAGTAAAACCTTGGGATTCGATTAATTTCATTGAGAAAGAAGTAAGAGTCAGGTCCAAACCCTAGAGAATATTTCCATCACAGTGAGGCATTGGTAGTGGAGGTGGAAGAGGTGGCAGTGAGGAAGCAAGAGAAAAAGGAAGACTCAACAATGAAAGGAAACAAGGAACAAGGAAGGGGTCAGGAAAGCACGAGAAAACCCAAAATAGTTCGGTCTCACAGAGACTAAAGCAGGAAAGAATTTCAAGGAGAGGGTGGTCAACAGTGTTAAATCCTTGAACAAGATTGAGGAGGGTCAGGTCCTGGAAAGGGGAACCATCCGTTACCTCACATTCCTACTATATATCCATATTAATTCCAAGTTGGCAATGACCTTGCTAATAATGGTGAGCCTGTAAAAACTTTTTTTTAAATGGAGGTACTGAAGATTGAACCCAGGACCTCACACATGAGCTATACCCACCCCCAGAAACTGTCTTAATCACCAGTATCCATCTGTTCCTTCATTCATTCCTTCCCTCACTCATCCACTCATCCAGCCACTCATTGAACCAGCATTTCTGAGCCTCTGCTCCAAGCCAAATCCCTGTTACGTTCTGCAGAAACTGAAAGAAATACAATATGTGCCTTCCAGCTGAACGAGGAAGATAGACCCATAAAAATAATTATGACCTAGTGTTAGCATTTCAGCATCGACTTATTGAACGTATATTCTGGGCCAGGCACTATGGGAGGCACTGGAGATACAAACACAAACAAGTGGTTTCTGCCCCCGGAGCTCAGAAAAACAGCTTGGAAGGCAGACAGAATTTGAGTATATTGCAATTCGGACTAGAAATACAAGGAATGTAAAAATTATAGAAGAGCGCAGAGCAGGAAAGGCAGCTTGTAAGGACGTTTGTGAAATAGGGACTGTTCCTATGCCCATTTTACACATGAGGAAACTGAGGTACAGGAAGGAGAGGTGACTTGCCCAAAGTCATACAGCTGTGAGTGGCAGAGCCAGGGTCCCAGTGTGGATCTAGGAGACTCAGGAGTTCCAGCTTACCCACTCTCTGTCATACTGCCTGAATGCCTCTGTCAAGACCCCCACTCTCTTTCCACTGTACCATGCTGATTGCACCTCCAAGGGCACAGAGCAGGTGCTCAATTAGTGTTTGCTGAATGAATAAATGAACAATGTAAACTCACTGTTGTTGGAAAGGTTCACTGAGCTAAGTACTAGGCTCATGAGAGGTCATGGTGTAGAGTCACAGCATATGGTGGCAGGTGAGGACATAAAGACTCCACACCCAGAGGACCTCTGCCGTGTGGGCCGCTATTACCAAAAAGAGAAGGCATATCTAACCAGTGTGTCCAGATAGCTAGTGACTGGCATCAGGGAGCTCTGAGACCAGGGATCAGGACCTCAAGCTCAGGGACTGGGAGGGGAAGTGGCACCGGCTAGGCAAAGTCACAACCCTGGAGGGCTCATGCTCTGAATGCAAGGGCTCAGGGACCCAGATCTAGTTACTCGAACTAGGCCACCAGCACAGAGCAGTGACAGCCAGCCAGGCCGACCTGGTCCCGAGCCCACCAAGCCACTAGTCTGAGGCTCTAGAAAGCCCTCTGATGATGGAGGGGGGAGGAAAAATAGGGGAGATAGAAGAGGGAGCAGGAGGAGGATGAAGAAGAGGAGGGGAAAGGAGAATAGTGGCAGCTAATATTTCCCAAATGCTGATGGTGGGTCAGGAGCTAGGTTGAGTGCTTTACAGGCAGTCAGGTAACCCTTCCAATCATCATGGGAGGCAGATGCTAACACTAAAGTCCATGTGTTATAGATGGTCCCCAGAGACATTAAGTAATTTACTTGATGTTACAAAGCCAGGATTTGAACTCTGGCAGCCTGACCACCCCTGCCAGGCAGGGTTCTAATCCACTGTCCTTCACTGGGTCTCAGGTTCTTACTAACATGGTCTAAGCTTGCTAGGAGCAGGGCATCTGCCCTCCTCTTTTTGCAACAATCTGAGCCCTGTCGGCAGGTAGCAGCGGCCCTGGGTGATGATGTACGGAAAGACTAGCAAGCACAGCAGAGAATTAAGAATCTGCTCCAAATATTTCTTTTGGGTTGCAGAGAGCAGGTGCTGGGCGGGGAGTGGAACAGTTTCAATCTCCTCCTGTGAACTTCTGAGGTTGCCAATCCCTTGATCTGTAACAATGAAGATGTTAACAAGACCTTGCACCAGGGTCTTGCCTTATAGGTTACAAAGCCTTTCACATACATTACTTAACATTGTCACTTTGGGGAAAACAATTAAAAAAAAAAAAGCTAGTTCTTGATCCTGGAGATTTTCCCCAGAAGACTGAGTATTTCTCTCCACTTCAATCCATATATATTTCCCAGATGTCTCTGGTCTTCCTGGAATTTCTATTAAGAATTTCAACTATCCCAAGAAGAATGTTCAGACATCACAGTTTCTACTAACATATGGAGCCTGGATCTCCTGGTGTCAAATTAATTTCACTTTCTACCACCGCTGGGGCCGGTGCTTTCAAAGGAATAGTAGAGGGAAAACAGGCTCCACAGGAGCTGAGATGTCATTCCTAGGTTCTGTTCCACTAGCCCCCGATTCAATTCCCCTACCCTCCTCAGATCCCCACAGCTAGACCCACTTATCCTTACACCTAGAAGCTGAAGCCCAACCCAGTTCCTAGACGAACTCATCCATAGGCATGGGGTCAATGCCCGGTCTCAGCCCTGCAGCTGGGGGATTAGGAATAGGTTGCTTTCCTGGATTTGGTACCCCTAGAACAGCCACCTGAGAGGCTGTGATGCTCCCAGACCAGCACTCTTCCCAAGCCCACCTCTTACCCTGACTCAGTCTTAATAGCTACCCTTCTGCCTTGATTCCTACCCAGAAGTCCTGTGTGTTATCCTACCAACTATCTCAGCCCCCTTTAGAACTAGAGCCCTGGCTGAATGAGATGGCATCTTACTTGTCTCTTCCCCCAACACCTGGCCCAGAGGATGGTCCTCAATGCATGGCTGCTGGGTAGATGAGCCCTTCTGCCCTGTCTTGGTCTCAATCTTTTCTCTCTGGAGCTGGCACCGTGGCCCAGTGATGAGTCTGGCCACTATGGAGAAGTGTTCTTCATGATGTGAGGATCAAATGAGTGAAGCTCTGTTAAGTGCTTAGTACAGCGTCCATGTAAGTGTCTGCTCCTGCAATTGCTACTTTTATTGAGTTAGTTATTCTGGACTCTTCAGTGGTGACCATTTCCCAGAATGTCCTTGCAGCACCTGGGCCTGCTTGGAGAACTTTCTCCTCACCCGCTTGCCTGCCTCTAACTATAACAAAGCCACTTCCACAAGCATATGTCCTGGCCCAGTGACTGTATCCGACACCTGGGCTAAATTCCCTCTCCCCCGCTGCTGGGCCTGCTTCTGCCATCGAGCCCATCATTCCAGGTGCACAAGTCCTACCCAGGTGAACACCATCCTTCTAACAACTGAAGTTTGAGTAAGCGGACTGTTCTCTCTGGGGCTGGGCTGGCCCCAGGGTGAGCACAGGTGGGAGACAGCACCAGTGTGGTATGGAGAAGCAGCAGGCTTAGAGGAGTAAAGGAGCACCACAAAAAGGTGGGCATGTCCCTGAGAACTAGGTGTGGTTGGACAGCCTTCTGAGCACTGGAAAGACCACTTCCCCCAATGGTAGAGCCACCCTGGGAAGAGTTTGCCAAAAAAGCAGGAAGGCAACTGGACTGTATGCTTTGTGGGGGGAAAGGGTCCTGCCAAGCCAGCTCCTGACATAATCAAAACAGAATTTTAGCATAGCACAGGGAACTCTATTCAATATCTTATAGTAACCTGTAATGAAAAAGCATATGAAAATGAATATATATGTGTATGTATGACTGAAACATTATGCTGCACACCAGAAATTGACACAACATTGTAAACTGACTAGACTTCAATAACAATAACAATAATAATAATAAAACCCCAGAATCCTAGCATGAGACTTGGTGTCACATTCTAAGAGAGGACAATGGCCTGGCAAGATCACTTTTCTGCTACTCAGAGCCCTGGAGGAGTCCAGTTCTGCAGACCTGCTGACTTGGGGAGTGTCTGACACAGAGGTGCCCTCAGGGTTCATTTATCCCATTGCCTTTCTTCTATAGGTAAGGAAACTGAGGGTTTACTTTGCCCTTTGCCTGGCTCTTTAGATTAAGTTGGCCTATTCACATATCATCCCATAAGCAGCCCTTCAAAACTAGCCTCAAAGAACACCTAGTCTTAGCAACTAGACCCAAGAATTTCTTCCTGGCCTATGACCCACAAGGCATGTTCTCATCTTCACTGCTGCATTCCACATCTCCCCCATCTACTGCCTTAACGCCTGATCCATTTGGCCCCTCAGTCTGAGCAATGCACTTGGACTTCCTTGAGCTTATGGACTTGGGCTGCCCCCTCGGGTATTTTCACTGTGCTGCTTTAGGCAATATCTGCAAAGAGAACCTGTCCTTCAGCCTCAGCCAGGCCATTTTCCTCCTCTGCCTGCCCCCAACATGCACACAGCTTCTGGGTCATGGGATTTGGGCACTATGGCCCAGAAAAGGAATAATAATAGCAACACAAGCTCCTTGGCAGCAGGTGAGATGTTTTTAACTTTTAAAATAAAAAACAGAATCCTTGTAGAAATCTCAGCTTCAGCTCTGCCTAGCTACATGATTCTGGGCAAGTTATTCAACCTCTTTGAATGTTGGTTTCTTCACCCATAAAATGGAGACTATATGGGAAATTGTCCCTAAGTGCCTGGCAAGAGGAAGAGCTCACTAAATTCTAAATAATATTAGGAGTAGTAACAGATAATAAAGCATCCTTTACATCTTTGCCCTCTATCAAGCTGGTGCCTCAGAGCAGTTGCTCAGTGAGCGGTGAGTGAAGAAGATGTTTCTTCACCTGATCACCACAACCACCAGATGCGGCAGGGAAAGAAGACCCTGGTCTCCCCAGAGGCAGAGATCTGAGGCTGGTGGCTAAGTGATTTGTCCATAGTCAGAGTGAGTGAGTAGCAGAGCCTGGACTGGGAACTTCTGTTTCCAGACTCCCAAATTTGGTGTTTACTATTTTATGTCACCTGATCAAACTGAGGGCCAGAAAGGAGCTTAGAGATTATCTAGCATAATCCCATCACTTGAAAATTTGAAAACTAAGGCCAGAGAGACCCAGGAAATTTCACAAGGCCAAAGAGCTAGTCAGTGAGGGAGGAGAGCCCAAGTCTCCTGACTCCCAGCTTGGTCAACTATCAACAACACAACAGCTTACCTTACAAAAATCACCTCACTGTTCCTAGTTCAGCAAATATGATCACGCTAGGCTCCAAGCTACTGCAGCTTCCTAAGAAAACACCCAAGTGGTAAGTACAGAGTCCCCTTACAATGACAGGCTCCCCCTCAGAGTACCAGATTCATTCTTCACAGAGGGTGCACCTCCCATGTGATTTGAAAGAACATGTCAACATGAAGCTCAGTGATGATCAAGAGCATGCCAACAGTCACAAGCTTGGTGGTGTGGAGTACCATCTTTGAAGTGGACCCTACAGTATTTCTGGAATGTCAAGCACGAGCTCTGAGGAACACCCTACTTGGCAGTTCCTTCTAAAGCAACAAAGACAGTTAAATGAAGCCCAAGTAGGACAGGATATTATTGTTTACATGTGATCGTTATCCCATGGCAGTGAGAAATGGAGCCAAATTCCACAACTCTTCTCTTGCAAGAAACTTCACAGAACAGAGAAGGCCTGCATTGCTTCTTGGTTTGCTGTTCTTTCTTGAAGTCAGCTTCATTTGAAAATAAAAAATGATGTCCTCAGAATTTTAGCTCCAACCCTGGGGAGATGTATTAGTTTGTTCCACTTGGAGTTACTCTGAAGAGGCAGAAGTTAAATAACCATCACAGTTGCCTCAAATAAAGAACATATGAGGAGGGGGCAGAGGTGAAAAACTCATTCATCAATGTAACTAAAAAGAGATATCCACTATTTCTTATTTAAAAGGTTTGAAAATTCGAAGAGTTTCTGCTGAAACATGAGGGGACATTTTCTATGGAAGAAACTCAACACCTTGGATTGTAACAGAACTCTTTTCCACTGAAAATATCTCCAAACACATTTGTTATCCATTGCTGTGTTGTTGGTCAACAGTGACTACAGAAGCATGTGATTGATGGAAGAGGCCTGGCTCAGTGCTCATGGCATGCCCTGGCCAAGCACACAAATCAGGAGTACTTTGCCCTACATCCTGAAGCACAAGCAAGCTAATGCAGGCATCCATGGGCTCAATACATGCCATGCTTCTTGGTTCCCTCTGCTCCTGAAATAAACAGCCACAGCAAATTTTAGACAAGGGGTTTGTCTTAGCATGCCTCCTTGGATCTTGGCAGTAAAGGAAAAAGGCCTTTTGAAAGCATCATATTTGTGGACAGTCCCCCTAAATGACAACATTTCACTGTTGGTTTTACTCTTACTGTGTTCATCTAACATTTACTGCAGGCAAGGTTCTGGGCTAGGTTTTAGGGTACAAGAGAAGAATAAAGGAAGGAACAACCAATTTTGTTTTATAGAGGAGGGATTGGGCTCAGTACTATTTGAGCTGGTCCTGGAGGACATGAACAGTGCTTCAACAGGTGTGGGGGAGGGGATGGAGTACTAATGAGAGAAGATGTAAGAAGGAAAGAAGTTGGCTAATGGCTCATGCACTCATTTACTTAAACAGTTGGAATCACTGGATTGTAAATGGTTGGGGCTGTTTTCTCAATGTGAATGACTATATTCATGGAATACACACTTGTTATTAAAATGATACAATGCTTTTTTGCAAAAGACTGCTTGGAGGAGAAAGCTATGGACTCCCATAACTATGCTGACACTCATTTATAAGACTTCTGAAGCTTATAATAAACAGGAATTTGGTCTGTGTCTAATTGGGTTTTAATAGCTTAGACAAAATTAAGAGCTAGAGGAATTTGATATGGCTTGTTTTTTATTCAAACTTTCTTTCATCCTCATCTGTCTAGAAGCTATGAATTATAACTTACCCTCATCAGACTATAAACAAAGCTGATAACCAAAGGAAAATATAATTAATCAGATATTGTTAGTTTTATTAGATTACAAATATAGCAACCACAGCCCTATGTCTGGTCAATAATGGTAAGGAAAAGTCATTCATTACTTTCTAGCCTATTGATGAAACATATTATGAAAATAAAAATTGTCTCTTGTACTGTTAGAACATACATCTGTAAAGGTATATTTTACATATATACCCTGGATGGTGATATAATGTCTATGTCATTAACTGGGGAAGCACCCAATGCTGATGATCAACTAGTCGTCATTGTTTGATATTCCTGAAGGTATTCTAGGGTTCAGAAGAAACCTCTCATTGTTAAGTCCCAATGTCCTGAAATATATACCTAAATAATTTTAGGTATTATCATTTTTTTTAATAAAAGAAGTAGTTATTCTAGTTCTTATTAAACTTGCAAAATTACAAACTGGCCCTCTCTCTAGAACCCAACCCTGGACATGTCACAGAATCCAGAGATGGATGGTTCTGTAAAAATAGCATAAAAACAGCGAGGAAACCTCTAGGAAAACAAAAGATGGATGGGTCAGGGAGCTAAGCAGGGTAGGACTAGGGGAAAAGGGAGCTTAAAAAGAAGGACAAGAACAATGGACAGAGGTTAAGGTGGGAAATTTTTTTAAAAATGTGCTCCTTTTTCTCTCCTTAGCATTGCCTGGAGAAGACCATTTTCTGCCCTTTTCCAACCAGGAGGCATAAAAGCAGTAGACCAGTGCCCAGCAGGAGTGGCAGGGTAACTTTGAGGTGGAACTCAGGGCTGGCTGGAATGATGGGTCCTAGGTAACAGGTGCATAGAGATTGGATGGCTTTTAAGAGTTTTTCCCTACCTCCATCCACACGACAGTACCCTGAAAGCTCGAGGACTACAACTGGGAGAGAATTCTCTGAAACAAAGGAATGCTGGGGCCAAGTTACCATTTATAACACTAGAGGTTTTCTCCCTAGAGGCATATATTCCCTATTAAATTCATTGAGGGGCACCAGCCAAGGCTTAAGGTTTAAGCCTCACACCGCATCCCCACCCCCACCCCCGCAGAGTTACAAATTACAACCAAGACAGTTAATAACCCTAGTGGACTAGGATCTCACTAGGAAAAACAGCCAATAGGTATTCACTGGAAAGCATGGTGGGAAAATTGAGAGTAGCAGCTGAAACTGGGAGGGGTTGTACATTCTCTAATACCAAGTGAGCACAAGGGGCCTGTGGCCAAAAGGACTGAAGGGGCTAAAGGAATCTAGCCCCTATGAACTCTGAAAGCTGACCTGCCAAGTCTCCCTTCTGAGACAGAATCCCATGTTAAGGACAAATTGGTGAGAGTGAAATCCAAATTGAGTAATATAGTTCTTTTCTCCAGATATGGCTAAGTAAACTCCTTTTGATTCTGATCTTCCTGTAACTATATACTCTGGAAAAATATAAAGAAACCACAATATGAAGAGACTGGAGAGTGAACAGAAGCAGGTATATTCTGAAGGGGAGTTGACACAATGTGAGTTACCCATTTTTACAGCTTTTAGACTGAAGGCAAACTAAAATTGCCAAAAGACTAAGACATGAAGAATAAGACACCAATAGTAAACTCACAGTCTTTCTGGTAAGAACTAGAGGACAGAACTCAGGACAACTACAGCCTTTGGAAAGTTGGGGAGAATCCTGGAAAGAAGAGCCAGACAGAGGGAACCCAAATTTCTGCCTATAGGCCCTCCCAAACTCAGCTGACTCCTGAACCACACATATGTGGGAAAGACTTTAGGTAAAGATCAAAAGCTTGAACTAAGATTTCAATGACCACCCAAGAGGCAAAGTTTAGTTTTAGTCCAACCACATTAACTGTCCACTGAAACAATAAAATCAGTATTTTCAAATGAATAAATCAGAATCCAGAGTATCCATAAGACAACATTCAAAATATCCAGGACACAATCCAAAGTTATTTAACTTATAAAGAACCAGGAAATTGTGATCCATTTGTAAGAGCTTAAACAATCAACAGAAGACAAACCTGAGATGACTTAGATGCTGGAATTAGCATACAAGAATGTTAAAGTAATTATTACAACTATGCTCAAGGGAATAAAAGAAAGTATGCTCACAATGAATGAAAAAATGGAAAATCACAGCAGAGAAATAGAAACCATTAAAAAAAAAAAAAAGAACGAAATGAAAATTCCAGAATTTGAAAGTTAAATAACTGTAATTTTTTTTTTTTAAAAACCACAGGACAGGTTCAACAGCAGAATGGAAATGAAAGAGTCAAAGTTTTAGCAATCTTAAGATAAAACAATGAAAATAACCAATGTGATGAACAGAGAGAAAAATATTTTAGGAAACAAAAACATGAACAGAGCCTCCAGCACATATGGAACAATATCCAAAGGTCTAACATACATGAAATTAGAGGTCTAGAGGGAGAGTTTGGGGAGAATGAAGTAGGGAAAAATGAATGTGTAATGGTTTAACTTTCCCCCAATTTAGAGAAAGACATAAATTTAAAGATTTAAGAAGCTCAGCAAACCCCATCAGGATAGAAAAGAAAACTCTGGGAATATCACAGTCAAACCACTGAAGACCAAGTATAATTAGAAAATCATAAAAGCAGCCAGAGAAAAACAATAATTATATACAAAAAGGGGAGAATTTCAAATATGGATGACATTAGAAACAATGGAGGCCAGAAGAGAAAAGATCAACATCTTTAAAGTGATGAAAAAAACCCAGAATTCTATACTCAGCAAATATATTCTTCAAGAATAAAGGGAAAGCAAGGACATTTTCAGATAAAACCAAAGTGAAAAAAAATTCTTTGCTAGCAGACCTGAATTATAAGAAATGCTAAAGGTGTAGGAGAACAGCACCACACAGTGCCCCAGCGACCTTTTTTGGTCTCCATGTGGATCACTTAGTCAAGGCTTGACCACAATCTGACCTGGGTCTTGGGAGAATACCCTGCTGTTCCTCCTGGAGCAAGGGGAATAAGCAGCCTGGTGAGGATCTATCACAGGGCTGTTTTTACCCATCTCCCTAATGTCAGTTGACCACAGGACTTTCCACCTACCCCCCACTTAGGGTACAGCTGCATGCTATAAAAAAATATGCTGTGGGATACAAGATTAACTTAACAAAAATCTGTTGCATTTCTTTACACTAACAATGAAATATCAGAAAAGGAAAAAAAATCCATTTTAAAATCACATCAAAAAAATAAAATAAAATACTTAGGAATAAACCTGACTAAGGAGGTAAAAGACTTATATGCTGATAACTATAAAACACTGATAAAGGAAATTAAATATGACTTAACGAAATGGAAAGATATCCTATGTTCTTGGATTAGAAGAATTAATATTATTAAAATGGCCATATTACTCAAAGCAATCTATAGACTTAATGTGATCTCTTTCAAATTAGCCAGGACATTTTTCAAAGAACTAGAACAAATAACCCTAAAATTTATATAGAATCACAAAAGACCCAGAATTGCCAAAGCAATACTTAAGAAAAGAGTAAAGCTGGAGGCAAAATCCTCCCACACTTCAGACAATACTACACAGCTACAGTAATCAAAACAGTGTGATATTGGCACAAAAACAGACATATGGATCAATGGAACAGAATAGAGAGCCCAGAAATAAACCCACACACCTACAGTCAATTAATCTTTGACAAAGGAAGCAAGACTATACAATGGAGAAAAGATAGTCTCTTTGGCAAGTGGTGTTGGGAAAGCTGGACAGATGCATGTAAATCAATGAAGTTAGAACACTCCCTCACATCATACACAAAAATAAACTCAAAATGGCTTAAAGACTTAGATATAACAAATGACATCATAAAACTCACAGAAGAGAACATAGGCAAAACATTCTCTGGCATAAATTGTAGCTGTGTTCTCTTAAGTCAGTCTCCCAAGGCAATAGAAATAAAAGTAAAATTATACAAATGGGACCTAATATAACTTATATGCTTTTACACAACAAAGGAAACCATAAACAAGGTGAGAAGACAACCTACAGACTGGGAGAAAGTATTTGCCAACAATGTGACTGACAAGAGCTTAATTTCCAGAATGTACAAACAGCTCATACAACTCAATAACAAACAAACAAATAAACAAACAAACAAACTCAATCAAAGAATGGGCAGAAGACCTACAGAGACATTTCTCCAAAGAAGACATCCAGATGGCCAATAGGCACATGAAAAGATACTTGATATTGCTAACTATCATAGAAATGCAAATCAAAACTACAATGAGATGTCACCTCATCTCACACCAGTCAGGATGGACATCATTAAAAAGTCTACATACAATAAATGCTGGAGAGGGTGTGGAGAAAGAAGAATCCTCCTACACTGTTGGTGAGAATTTAATTTGGTACAGCCACTATGGAAAAAAGTATGGAGAGCCCTTAAAAAACTAAAAATAGAGTTACAAAATGATCCAACAATCCCACTCCTGGGCATATATTCAGAGAAAACTCCAATTCGAAAAAATAGATGCTTATCTTTGTTTATAGCGGCACTATTTACAATAGGCAAGACATGGAAGCAATCTAAGTGTCCATCAACAGATGACTGGATAAAGAAGAAGTGGTATATATACACAATGGAATACTACTCAGCCATAAAAAAAGAATGAAATAATGACATTTGCAGCAATATGGATGGACCTACAGATTATCATACTAAGTGAAGTAAGTCAGACACAGAAGGACAAATATCATATGATATCACTTATATGAGGAATCTAAAAAAATGATACAAATGAACTTATTTACAAGACAGAAAGAGACTCACAGACATAGAAAACAAACTTATGGTTACCAGGGTGGGAAAGGGTGGTGGAGGGGTAAATTGGGAGTTCAGGGTTTTCAGATACAAACTACTATATATAAGTTGGGTAAACAACAAGGCCCTACTAGATAGCATAGGGAACTATATTCAGTACCTTATAATAACCTATAATTAAAAAGAATATGAAAAAGAATATATATATGTATAACTGAATCACTATGCTGTACACCACAAACTAACACAATGTTATAAATCAACTATACTTCAATTTAAAAAATACCTGCTGTATTTAAAAGTTGACTCCTCAATGACAGAGCAAACCATTGTCCGTGCCATCTGTCACCTGGCCCCTCTTGTTCAGTGTCATCCTGTGGGACTAGAAATATGGGATGCTAATGCCACGCTGATCTTGCTCTTGCTGACTAAGTAATAAGCTGAATCCATTTGGTCTTATTGTCTCTTTACAGCTGAATGTATGTAAGTGTGACAAGCCGACCGAGCAGCTGCAGTAGTGATCCTATTGGCTTCATTAGGCACAGCACTGCTACCTAGATACTACTTGACCTCTTGACAAAAGGAAGTTCTTTATCAGGCAGAAGGGAAATTAACCAGATGGAGATCAAATACTCTTTTTAAAAGTAAAAGCAGAAATGGTAAATATCTTGGTAAATCTAAAAAACTAACTTTGTTCCTCTTAATTTCTTAAAATACATAGGACTACTTAAAGCAAAAATGATGATGTCTTGTAGGCTTTACATGTAGATGTAATAAGTACATATGACAACTACAGAATAAAGGACAGAGATGGGTTAAATTGACCTCTAATGTTGCAAGGTTTCTCTATTTTACATAAAATGTTATAATATTACCTTTACTTAGACAGTGAAAAGTTAGAGATATATGTAGTAATCCTTAGAGCACACTCTATAAACTTCTATAAAAAGGAATGTTTAAAAAGCTAGTAACTCTTATGTCATTCAGATAATTTGGAGTAAAATGCTTAAAAATAAAGTAACTTTGTTTGCCCTAAACTTGAAATAGGCTAACAAAATTGTCCTATTTTGGTTGATAAAAGTGATAAATGACAAACATTTTTTAAAGGCAATAAATAAGTGAACATGGGAAGACTTTATAGTGTAAAGGTGTCAGTGACTCCTAAATTAATGTGTAATTCAATGCTATTCCAATTAAAACTCTAGCATTGCTTTAAATTTTTTTTTCTTTTGTAATAATTATAGACTTGCAGGAGGTTCGTAGAGTCCATTGACTGCTTCCCCCAACAGTGATACCTTATCTGATTATAGTAAAATAGTTAACTAGACAACAGAGCTTGTTCAGTTGTCACCAGTTTTTACATCCACTCACATGTGTGTGAGAGGTTCTATGCAATTTTATTACATGTGTAGATTCATGCAATCATAATCATAATTAAAAGACTGTTGCATCACCACAGAGGCACTCACTGATGGAGTCCCTTATATCCTTCACCCTTGAACCTGTCCCTTGGCAACCACTAATCCTTATCTATCAAGGATTTTGTGTGTATCAGTAATTCACTGTATTTATTGCTGAGGAGTATTCAATGGTCGTATGTACCAGGGTTTGTCTATTCATCACCCACTGAAGGTCATTTGGGTTATTTCCAGTTTGGGGTTATTATGAATAAAGCTACTACAAACATTTGTGTACACATTTTTACAATGAGCACGAGTTTTCATTTATCTGGGATAAATACCCAAGAGTACAATTGCTAGGTTATATAGAAATTGTGTATTTAGTTTTATATGAAATTATCATATTTTTTTCTAGAGTGACTATCATTTTACATTCCCACAAGCAAGGTATAAGAGTTCTAGTTTCTCTATATTCTCACTAGCATTTGGTGTTATCACTATTTTTTATTGTAGCCATTCTGATAGGTAGGTAGTGATATCTCATTATGGTTTTAATTTGCATTCCCTGATACTGAATGATGTTGAATGTCTTTTCATGTGCTTATTTGCCATCTGTGGATCCTCTTCAGTGAAATGTTTCTTCATATATTTTGCCCATTTTCTAATTGGATTATTTCCTTTTTTTCCTGTTCAGTTTTGAGAATTCTTTTTATTTCTTAGATGCTAGTCCTTTGTTGAATATGTAGTTTGCAAATATTTTCTTCCAGCCTGTAGCTTCTTTTTCGCTCTTTTAGCATGATCTTTCACAGAAGAAGTTTTAAATTTTGTTTAATTTTAGTTTTTTTAAGCATAATTTTGATGAGTTACAGTTTATAAATATTTTCTTTTATGGATCATGCTTTTGATATGAAGTCTAAGAATTTTTCACCAAGCCATCCCTGAATAATAATCAAATCTACCTCTTAAAACACCATAACAAAGCAATCAACCAAACCTAGAGTGTGGGGAAATCTACAGAATAAATTGCTTGAATTTTTACTAATTTAACTAGCTAAAAATAAAACTTCCATTACTTTTGCAATTTTGCATTCTTTGGTTACTAGTGAGACTGAATTTAAAGGGGGAGGATCTAAATGTAAATAATGAAACCATACAAGTACTAGAAGAAAACATGTATGAACTCCTCTTTATCTATGATGCAGGGAAAGGCTTTATACATATGACTAAAATTCCAGTGAAAACAAAAGACTGACAAATTGGACAACATAACAGCAAATAATCTCTGCACAATAGAAATTACTAAAAAGAAAGTCAAAGGAAAATTGATAAACTGGGAGAAAATATTTGTAGCATATATCACAAAGGGCTAGTTTCTTAAAATATGAAGAATACTCAACAACTGAAGGACCAAGCATCTGACAGTAGAAGGGGGATGTGGCATGAACAGATAATTCACAAATATATATCCCTTAATACATGAAAAGATGATCCAACTCATTCAAAAATTAGAGAAAAGCAAATGAAAACATCATTGCACCATTTCTCACCTATAATACTGATGAAAATTTAAAAGTATGAAAACACATTTTATTTGTGAAACTGCAGAGAAACAGGCACTATTAAACATTGTTGATGGGAATGCACATTGGTACAATTCTCATGGAGGAGAACTTGCCAATAGCTAACGAAACTAATATGCACTTACCTTTTGACCCAACAATCCTACTTCTAAGAATTAACCATGAAGATACACCTGACAATACAAAAATACATACGTATCAGGTTTTTTACTGCAGCATTATTTGTTACTTCAAAATGTTGGAAAAACCCTCATATGCATACATAGGAGAATCTTTGAGAAAGCTATGCTATATCCACACAATGGAGTTCTAATGCAGCTGTAATAAAAGAAAAAGAAGGATTTCTATGAACTGAAATGGAGTGATTTCCAGAATATACTGTTTGTTAGGTGAGAAAAAACAAATCATAAAAGAGTTTCTATAGTATGTTATCCTTCATGTAGGAATGTGTGGGATATAAGATTTACATGTATCTGATCATTTGCACAAAAAGAAATACAGAAATAATATACTAGAAGTGAATGAGCTTCCTTACCTACAGGGGGTGGGCAGGAACAGGGTGAAAAGAAGGGAGGTGAGAACACTGTATATAGGTTTGATCAAATATATGAATATATTTTTGATAATGAGCTTTCTCAATGTTGGAGAGATGAGTTAAAAATAGGGAAAGGAGGGAGGATAGAATGAGTTCTGTGCTGTTAGATTGGAATTAGAGGTATCAGCATGAACTCATAGTGTTTAAGATAGATGGAGAGACGCAAAAATTAGCTGGCAAGAGTATAATGATAAATAGGATATTTGCATAGTCTCGAAGTATCTCTACACAAGATTCTTACTAATTACAAAGGGAAAAATAGTAACTTAAGGGTGGAAAAACCTGGCAGACACCCCTTTAGCCAAATGATCAAAGTTAATATCACCAATAATGAGACACATAGATATCATGAACCTCCAGATATGATGCAGAGTAGAGCACACATACTTTTGTGGTATTCTTGCTAGAAAAGCATAAACTCAGTATAATCATAAGATAATATCATACAAACCCAAATTGAAGTACAATCCACAGAATAACTGATGAGTACTTTTCAAAAGTGTCAAGGGCATGAAAGACAAAGAAAAAATGAGGAACTCTTTCCAGATTACAGTGGGATTATGGATTATCCCCAAATAGAAAAAGGACATTAGTAGGACAACTGGTAAAATTTGAATAACAACTTTAATTTAATTAAAATATTTTATTAATGTTATTTCCTGGTTTTGAAGTTTTGCTATGATTATATAAGGTGTTAACATTTTGTGAAGCTGGATGAAGTGAACTCTATGTACTATTTTGTAACTTTTTGGAAGTCTAAAATTATTTCAAAATAAAATCTTTTAAAAATTTTCTGCCTGAACTAGCACCAAATTCATTAAAGTCTCCTCAGATTATCTTTCATGTGGAAGGTCAAAAATTGGATTGCACTTTGGAAGGTCTAAAGACCCCAAGACCTTGCTCCTTTAGAGTCCCAAATCAAGGTTGGTAAAAGAAGTAGTTAGTTACTAAGTGAGGGCAGGAGGCCCTTAGTTTCTGGATGAGACTGAAAGGGAAGATTATATCCATAGGCAATTAATGAGTCCTCTTTTTATGGCTGAGGAGAAGTTACATAAAATACCCAAACTAATCTTAAGAGTTAATACAAAATATAACAGGGGCTTCAGGTATCCAAGATAACACAATAGGAACTGAAATGTAAGGCATCCAATTTTCCAGTTAGACAAAGAAGTTCAGATTCTGACCTTCCTTTCTCAGAGGTAAGACTATGTGCAGTGGCAAAAATTGGGGCAGAACAAACAGGACCAAAAAAAAAAAAAAAAAAAAAAGGGGAGGGGGTGAATTCTACACAAGACCCCTAAGAAGAACAGAGAGGTTTGTTTCTTGCTTATCCTGTTCTCCTCCCCAGAAGGAAAAGAACAAGTGAGGAAAGAAGTTAGGTTTTGAAGCTGTTCATTGGTCTCTAATCTGCTGATCCCTTACATCTCTTACTGACAATTCATTTCTTGTTACAGAAAAATCCTTTCCCTTTAACTTTACAATCTGTCACCTCAAGTTCAGGATCCTTCATTTAACATCTAAAGCCCTCCATAGCATTGTCCTAACCTTTCTCTCAAGTCATAGGTTTATTTCTGAGGTATACAGCTTAGTTGGTCAAGTAAAGGATGTTAACTAAGCTAAACTTATTAGCAAAATATACCTATATCAAATGATTATATTGTACACCTTAACTTAATACAATGTTATCTATCAATTATATCTCAATAAAATTGGAAAAAGAAAGGAAAGAAGGAAAAAATAACTTAGACTTTGGAGCCCAACAGACCTGTTTTGAATTCCTTTTCTGCCATCTCTTAGCTGGTGAGCAAGTTACTTAATTGCTGTGAGCCTAAGTCTCCTGATTTGTACAGCAGGGGTGACACTGCCAATAACTAATGTGATTGTTGTGAGTGGCAATTAAACAAGGGAATGCATGCAAAGCACTTGACACGATGCACGGCCCAAAATAATGACTCAGTGCATGGAGACAATTATTAGCCCTAACTGAATCATGATTTCTCACTGTGTTACTTTTACTTAAACTATTCTTGCCTACAGGAATGCCTCTGCCTGTAGAAATGCTATCCGTTGTTTAAGGGCAGTCCCGAAAGCCACCTTCTCAGGAAGTACTTCCTTTTGTTCCACCAGGACATATTCTATCCCTGTTTTGAATGTCCAGTTCCTTTGTACTCCTCCCCGGGCATCTCCTTCATACTGATAAGCGTAACCGGGCACAGCCCAGGCCTGAGCCTGTACTGAGCAGGTGCTCCATGACTATTTACTGAATTAAATCCATGTAATGCCCATATGTTACATGATTTTCTCGAATTTTTAGTAAGAATTTTAAGTACCTGAGCAATAACTCAATTAATTCCAGGTGCCAAGTTTCTGCTAAAAACTTCAACTCAACATGACCAAGAACTGAATCAGGGGTGAGAAAGCACAGAGCAGAGGATGGTGGGGAGGAACTCTGCTGACATTTGCTGCCAATGACAGTGTTGGCCATCAAGATGTGCATGTTTCTTATATGTGTTTGGGGGTTCCACTACTGTCATGTTGTCTTTCTAGATCCTTTTCTTTGGTATTTGCAACAATATGGTAATTATGGAAAAGTCGAAAAATAGTTCACAAGCAAATTTATGTAAATGCTTTTTAGATAGGTGGAAAAGATGACATTTGCCTATTGGAAGGGTATAAAGGAATAACTCTGATGCCCCTCAGCCCTGGTGTCTCTTGCTCTGCCTGCCGCCAAATACTAACAAATAATGCCAAGGTGAGGGGGAGGGTAAAAAACACTACCCACCCACCGAACTCTTCCCTAAAAGGTAAAAGTGTCTGAGTCCATGCTGAGTTCTTAGGGTTTGGATGCCGACAGGTGTGCATTACCCATACTGTCTCAGTGGGCACTCATCATACAGTCACAGATGAGTAAAAGAACTGCCTCCCTGAAGGGGTAAGAAGAGAGATTTTCACCAGCTCTGTGGAGATGCATTGACAAATTCCAGACAAAACAAAAGCTATGTGGATTACTAATGTTGCCTTCTGGTTTATTATTAGTTAATGTGAATAAACAAAATTTGGGGACTTATTTTTAATTTCAGGGTTTTCTCAACATGAGGAGCATCTCTGGAGCACTGTCAACCACTGAAATTTTTAGAGTAATGATATATCATCTAGTAGCTTTTACTGAAAATATATTGCTTTTGCTTAATATTGGAAAAATATCCATCCTGATGAGATGCTACAATCTTTTTTTTTAACATTTTTTATTGATTTATAATCATTTTGCAATGTTTGTGCCTAATTCCAGTGTAGAGCACAATTTTTCAGTTATACATGAACATACATATATTCATTGTCACATTTTTTTCTCTGTGAGCTACCACAAGATCTTGTATATATTTCCCTGTGCTATACAGTATACTCTTGCTTATCTATTCTACAATTTTGAAATCCCATCTATCCCTTCCCACCCTCCGCCCCCTTGGCAACCACAAGTTTGTAATGGGGAGGAAGAGAGATTTTCACCAGCTCTGTGGAGATGCATTGACAAATTCCAGACAAAACAAAAGCTATGTGGATTACTTTCACTTCTTATTTCTGACTTGGAAATGTTTACTATCTTCCAAGTATATCACTTTCCATCAGTAATAACTCAGACGGAGTTTGAGGGTCATGGAAAAATAAGTAAATGATCAATTCAAATGGAGTCAACATAAGTAGGTTGCTTTTAATATTTTGGTAGTGAAATGAATAATGCTTAATTATCTTCGAGTCATTCATATCAGACTTAACGTAGGAAACACGGCTCACTGCAGTGCAATAATATTGACACATTAGGATGTCACAAAAATGGGAGAGGACAGCTATTCTCTTGAATAGAAACAATCCTAGCTTCATGTTTCAGCCTCAAAATTGTCTCCTTCCCTTTCTCCCTTCCCTCCTGGCATAGACATTTAGTGAATATCTACTATGTACAGCACCCTGTAATGGATACTACTGGAAATACAAGAATGAATAATATTGTATCCTTAGGTAGTCTGTTAAGTTTAACAGGGAAGATAAGACTGTAGCAAAAGCAGAAACAAGCCACTTGAGGTTCCTACAAAAGATACAAACTCCAGACACTGACTCTCTCCAAATTACTCAATCCTGGATTTACAACCAAAGAGGAGTGTTGATGGATTTGAGAAATTAAAGGAACATTTGTGAGAGGCTTCTGGGAAAGTCTGCCCATTTATATTTACTGTAAGTACAATTTTATTGGACTTATTTCAAAGAGAGTCTTTGTAGAGTAAACTTTCTGAGGACTTGAATGCCTGAGAATGTTTTATTCTTACATATAAATGATATTTAGCTGGGTATAAAATTCTAGGTTCCAAGTTTTTTCACCTCAGTGCTTTGAAAATTTACACTCTGCTGTCTTCTTGTATTTTGAGTACTGAGACATCAGTATGATTATGCTCTTTTGTAGGTGATCTTTTTCTTTCTAGGAACTCTTCTATTTGTCTTTGAGATTTAAAAAAGTTTACTACTATGTGTCTAGATACAGGTTTATCTTATATATCCTAGTTAGCAAACTGTGAATCTTTTCAAACTGAAGTAATCCATATTCCACTAAGACTGGGGAATTCTTGGTCTTTATTTCTTCACTTAACTCTCCTCTTCTTACTTTCTTTCCTCTCATTCTCAGACTCTTATTATATTGATTTGACACTTTTCCTTTCATCTTCTATGTTTCTGAAGTTTTTTGTCATATTTTCCAATTATTTATCCCTTTCTTATGCCTTCTGAGAAAGTTACTCAACCTGCTTCTTCAGTTCATTAATGCATTCTTCATTTGTATCCATCTTGTTATTAACCTCTCCCCACCATCAAGTTCTTTATTTCAACTCACATTTTTCATAGCTGATATTTCTAAATGATTCATCTTTGTAACTATTTATTCTTGCTTCATGTTACCAATATATTCCCTTAGTCCTTCAATGATATTCTAGTTTGTTTCAATTATTATTTTTACTAGTTCATTAAGTTTGTTTTTTTCTGGTAAGGTCTGTTAAATTTGTTGTCTTTGTTTGGAATAGTTGTGCTCCTCATGAGTTATGCTATTTAAGAGGACCAGTGCTAAGTAACTCCTAAGGTTACCACAGCAGTTTTTTGTTTGAGCAGACCACATTGGTTATAACTTTCAGTCAGATTTCTCAGACTAATGTTAGTGACTCCACTCTCACTCTATTAGTTTTAGGTTGAACAATCATCCTTCCAGGGGTTTATTCACCCATTCAAAAAGACAAACTTGCAATTAAGATAAGATTTCACAAATGGTAGTGACTGCAATGTTTGCACAGCTTAAAGTATAAATATCAGTTCTGTGTGGTTACTTGAAACAGACAACAGAACTATGTATTGCCAGATATTGTTGTTCAAACTTGATAATATGTGTTAAGGACTGCTAAACAAACAGAGAAACACCAGCACATTTAAGGATGACACAGAGAGAAAAAAGATTTAATAAAATAAATGCCAAAGGAAGTACATCTTGGTATTCTGTTTTTCATTGTAACTTTTCCACATCATGCTTAATATGTTAAGGTTTCTGAGAAAATTCTGCAGAGTCAGTCTGATTCATCTGAGGAAGTCTGCTTTTCACCTGTGATAGACACTGACGGTCACTAGTGGTAATATAGGGATAGAACTTTGGACTCTCTTTGGGAATGGTTGCACTAAATAAAAAAGGTGTGGGGTGAAAATAGCACTTTCTTGGGAATTGGAAGGCCTAAGCTCCAACCACAACTCTGTCACATAACAGCTGTGATCTTGGACACATCACCTAACTTTCCAGGCTTCAATTTCTTCATTTGTAAAATTAGAGTTGAACTACATGATCACTAAGGTCCTTTCAAGCTGTACAAGTTTATCATTCAGTTTCACAAGGACATACCATTCCAAAGAAACATCAATATTTTAGATAGAGGAATCTATTGTTTTAGAACAAAGAAACAAAAGTAAATAAATAGATTTACTTTTTAAAGGCAACCAAAAAGCAGTTATTTTTATTCCAAATTATTGATCCAACACTCTCCACTCCCCTTGTGCCCTTGAGTCTTTATTTGGAAATGTTTGAATCATGTAAATATGAGAATTAGAATTATAATAATCAGTTTAAAAATTTTAACCTTTTATATAATTTTAAAGGTTACACTCCATTTAGTTATCACAAAAATTGACTATATTTCCCATGCTGAACAATACATCTTTGTAGCCTATCTTACACCCAATAGTTTGTACCTCTTACCTTCTATTGGTCCTCCCCTCCCCACTGGTAATCACCAATTTGTTCTCTATATGTGAGTCTGCTGCTTTTTTGTTACGTTCACTAGTTTGTGTATTTTTTAGATTCCACATATAAGTGATATGTGGAATACAGTATTTGTCTTTCTCTGACTTATTTCACTTAGCGTAATGCACTCTAAGTCCATCCATGTTATTGCAAATGGCAAAATTTCATTCTTATGGCTGAGCAGTACTTCATTGTGTATATACCGCATCTTCTTTATCCATTCATCCATTGATGGACACTTAGGTTGCTCCCATATCTTGGCAGTTGTAAATAATGCTGCTGTATGCAGATGGCAAACAGGCACATGAAAAGATGCTCAACATCTCTAATCATCAGATAAATGCAAATCAAAACCACAATGAACTATCACATCACATCTGTCAGAATGACCATCATCAAAAAGAACACAAATAACAAATGCTGGCAAGGTTGAGAAGAAAAGGGAACCCTCATACACTGTTGATGAGAATATAAATTGATGCAGTCACTGTGGAAAACAGTGTGAGGTTTCTCAAAAAACTAAAAAGAGAACTACCATATGACCCATATAAAAATATAACTACCAGCAATTCCACTCCTAGGTATATATGGGAAAAAAACGACACTAATTTGAAAAGATACATGCACCCCAATAAATTTACTTTTATGTGTAAACCATGCAAACTCTTACAGAACAGTCAAGAAAAGAAGAAAGTCTATATGCAAAGAGTCCAATTTGCAACTTACTCTGCAATAAAGCTGTTTCTAACATTTCCTTTGTTAATCTTAATCCTAATGATAGGCTGCCTCAGGGCATTTTCATAACTTTCACCAATCTGTCCCCATTTAGTTTTAGCTGTTAAGTCTATAGACTCTAAGTGCTAAATACTAGATTAATAGGTTCTTACTAAGAGTTGCAATAGCTCAGCTAGGTCTTGTGCTCCCAGCTTAATCTTCTTTCTTGTCTTGCCCAGTAATGAGCCTTTGCATAGTTCCCAAGTCTCAGCCCCTTTCTCCACTTCCCATTATTTTTCTCTCCTTCTTGAATCAGAGTTTGTGAGCAGCTTTTTATGCTAGAGGCATATGATGTCATTGTGTCTACCCCCAACTGTTCTTAATTTTCTCTCAGATCAGCTCTCTTGAAGGACTCTCAGCAGGCCCAAAGACACAAGCCCTCCCTTCTAGGGTGCAGATGAAAAGCTGGGGTGGAGTGGGGAAAAGGGCAGTTCACCATCACATAATGACTAATCCTAGCAAAATAAAGGGCAGGGCCCTTTTAATAAATAGAGCACTCCAGGAGAGGGTGGAGCCAACTGAATAAGCCCCACATTCTGATGAGACAAGTGTGTTCCTGGAAGCTCTCAGAGCAACCGGAGTTTGCTGTCCAAGAGGTCGACCATCTCTACCTAAAGCAGTTTCTCTAAGACCTGAGAATCATGCTCTGAGGCCATCCTTGCTTCTCACTCCCTTAAAGCACCTGGCTCTAACCACCTACAGTGCCAATCTCCTGCCTCCAAACAAGGACTGGCCTTCTCTGTTTAGACAGAGTTAAAATGAATTGTGGGGAACTCTAGACACATTTAGCTCTCTCCTCCACAGATGCCTAGTGTTTTGTGGTGTTGCAGAAAAAGCCCTAATATACTCATTCAAATGACTCATAATTCTTATTGAATCCATGTTCCAACATCCATAAGTACTGCCTGAAAAATGATGATGTAATGATGCTTTACACAAAGGAATGAATTTCTGAGGTGGAAATTCTTACTATATAATGGCACCTGGCTAGAGCAGATAGGATAGCACCCATACTACTAAATTTGAAATGAGTTTCTCACTGGGATAGTGGTAGAAATTTTTTTCTCTCATCCTATTTAGGCCAGCAGCCAGTTGAGAATAAATTTCCTCCAGAACAAGTCAATTTTGATGGTGGAAGGGCAGGCTAGAGAGTAGGAGAATACAGTGGAAACCCATGAGGCAGGACCTAATGGTTGGGATAGCAGCAGTTCTCAGCCTTAGTTACACATTAGAATCTCCTGGAGTTGGGGTAGAGGTGGGGATTCGTTTTTAAGTTAAGTTTGAAATAATTTAAAAATTTCAGAAAAGTTGTAAAAACAGCACAGACAACTGCCACACACACTACATTCAGCATTTCCCATACCAAAATTCTACATAACCATGGCACAGTTATCAAAACTAAGAAATTAAACTTGGTACAATACTATTAACTAAAGTAGATTTTATTTGAATTAAACTAGTTTTTCCACTAATGCTCATTTTCTGTCCCCATTTAGTTGTCATATCTCTTTAGTTTCCTCCAATCTATGACAGTTTATCAGTACTTTCATGATCTTGACACTTGGAATAGCACTGAGCAGTTATTTTGTATAATGTGTCTCACACACTCTTCCACTAATGTCCCTTTTCTGTTCCCAGACTGAATCCAGAATACTATGCTGCATTTATTCATCCTATCTTCCTAGTTACTTCCAATTTATGGCATTTTCTCAATGTTTCCTTGTTTTTCATGACCTTGACAATTCTAAAGATTATCACTACTCTGTAGAATGTCCCCCAGTTTGGGTTTATCTGATGTCTTCTCATGATTAAATTGGGATTATCTATTTTAGGGAAGCATAGCACAGAGGTAAGGTGATTTTCTCATCACATTGTATCAGGAGGTACATGATATCAGTATGACATACTGCTGATGTCAGCTTTGATGACTTGCTTAAGGAGATTTCTTCCAGGTTTCTCCACTGTAAAGCTATTTTTTTAAACTATTATGTTGATATAATTGTAGATTTACATGAAGTTGCAAATGTAATACAGAGAAGTTCTGTGTACCTTTTACCTAGTTTTCCCCAATGGTACATGTTTATATTCTCATAAGCATCACCACAATCACAACAGAAACAGAACAATTCTATTACTGCAAAGATCTTCCTTATGCTACCTCTTTGTCATCACAACCCTCCTCACAACACACCTAACCCCTAAATACCACCAATTTGTTCTCCAGTTCTTTACTTTTATCATTTTGGGGAATATTATATAAATGGAATCAATCAGTATGTGCCCTTTTGAGACTGACTTTTTTTCACTCAGCATAACACCTATGATATCCATCTAAGTTGTTGTATGTATCTGAAGTTTACTCTTCTTATTGCTTAGTAGTATTCTATGGTATGGAAGTGCCATAATTTGTTTAATCACTCATCTATTGACGGACATTTGGGTTATTTTCACTTTCTCATTATTGCAAACAGCTCTGCTATGGACATTCATGTACAGGTTTTTATATGGATGGAAGTTTTCATTTCTCTGGGATATATGCCTAGGAGTGTAATTGCTGAGTTGTATGGTAAGTTTATGCTTAGTTTTGTAAGAAACCACTAAACTATTTTCCAGAGTGGCTGTATTATTATACCTTTCTACCGGCAATATATAAGAGATCCAGTTTCTTCATATTCTCTTTGGCATTTGGTATTATCACTATTTGTATTTCAGCTGTTTGAATAGACATACAGTGATACCACATCATGGTTTTAATTTGCATTTCTGTAACGGCTAGTGATGTTAAACATCTTTTTATGTGCCTATCTATCATCTACATATCCTCTTCAGTGAAATGTCTGTTGCTGGTTTTTGCTTATTTTCTAATTGGACTATTTTTATTCTATTTAGTTTTTAGAGTTCTTTATTCTTTGTCAAATATGTGGCTTGCAAATATTTTGTCCCAGTCTATAGCTTGTATTTTCATACTCTTCAACAGGGTCTTTCACAAAGCAAAAGCTTTTAGCTTTGGTGAGTTCCAATTTATCATTTTCTTTTCCTTTTATGGATCATGCTTTTGGTGTCATGTCTAAAAATTCTTTGCCTAGCTCTAGAGCCAAAAGACTTTCTCCTATGTCTATTTTCTGAAAGATTTATAGTTTTACATTTTGCAAACTTACATGATTCATTTTTGGATAGTGTCTGCATAAGGTATGAGGTTTAGATCAAGGTTCTTTTTCTTCTTCTTCTTTTTTTTTTTTTTTTTTTGCTTATGATGTTCAATTGCTCCCATACCATAAAAAAGGCTGCCCTTTGTCCACTGAACTGCTTTTGCAACTTTTTCAAAAATCAGTTGAACATATTTGTGTGGGTCTATTTCTGGGTTCTCTATTTTGTTCCATTGATCTGTGTGTCTAGCCCTCTGCCAAACCACATTGTCTTTGTTAATGTAATGATATAATGAGTCTTGAAACCAGGTACACTGATTCCTTCCACTTTCTTCTTCTTTTTCAGAATTGTTTAGCTATTCCAGGACTTGTGCATTTTCATACAAATTTTGAAATAGTCTGATTTCAGCTCTGATAACAATTTGGAAGTGGTCACTTCCATCCCTTCAAGAAAACTGGACAATTTGAAAAGACAATGGCTTTTCTTGGACCCACCAGAGAAGTGAGGTTGTAAGCCAAACCACCACCCCAAAATCTGAAGATTCAGGAACATCCAGAGAGACACCGTTGCAATTTACTAACCTGGAGAAGGAGACTGGAATCATAAACTGATAGGAACACCAAAAATGGTAATTTTGACAAACTGCTGGAGGATGAGTGTGGACTACTGTGAGAGTAAGGAACTTCTAAGGACTGAAGGCATAGGGTACCCCTCCCCACCAAATTTCAGGAAATCCACAAAATTCTCAGAGTAAAGATCTGAATAAGATCCTTTTAACTAACACAACATTGTAAATCAACTACACTTCAATTTTAAAAAATCCTCTTGTGAATCTGGCAGGGGGAGGGAAGGAAGAAATCACTGTGAAATCTGCCTAGAACCTTCTCCATTACTCTACAAGGGAAAAGACTGCCAGCACCTTATCCCAACTGGAGAGGGGCACTGTTCCCACTCCACCACCCTGTCTGCCCACCCCCCCCCCACCACCCGGGGCCAACTTTAGAAAACCAACTACAAAGAAAACATCTTCAAGGAAGATAGAGTGGGGGGGGGCAACACTTTACAAAGGAACAAGCATAAGAATTATACCAGACTTCTTGTCAGAAATCATGCAAACAAAAAGAGAGTGGAGTGAAATATTTAGTGTTGAAAGAAGAAAAACCCTAATCTAGATTCTATATCCAGCAAAATTATCTTTCAGAGTGAAAGAGAAACAGAGTGTTTCTCAGAAAAACAAAAATGGAGGGAAGTAAAAACAGACTTGTCCTGCACAAAATGTTAAAAGAAGTTCTTCACGGGGAAGGAAAATGATAGAGGTCAGAAATTTGGATCTACATAAAAAAAGGAAGCATGTCAGAGAAGGAATAAATGTTAAAATCTTTTATTTTTCTAATTCTCAATTGATTTAAAGATAACTAAAGTAATAATAGTAACAATATATTGGTTGATTATAGAATATGGATAAGTGAAATAAATTACAACGTCACAAGGGATGGAAAGGAAGATTTAATAATGCTCTGTTACAAGGTACCTGCACTACGTGTAAGGTGGTATAGTGCTATTTGAAGATGGACTAGTTAAAAATGAGTATTGCAAACTCTAAGGCAACCACTAAAATTTTTAAAAGAAGTATAATTGATATTCTAAGAGAGAAGATAAAGTTGAATTACAGAAAATCTCAGTTAAAACCAGAGAAGGCAAGAAAAAGAGCCAGGGAGTAATTTTCTTTGCTCTAAAGTCTACTTTATCTGATAGTAATATAGCTACTTCCCACTTTCCTTTGAATAATATTTGCATAGCATATTTTTTCTACTTTTACTTTCAACTTATTTATATATTAACTAGAAGACATAAATTGTAAATAGTAAAACCACTATCTGTCTCTTTCCATACTTTAGGAGAACTGAATTACTAAGTTCAGCCCACACTCAATGTAAGGGAATTTATCTACCTCCTGTGAGGAGGAATATCAAAGAATTTGTGGACACATGTTGAAATGACCATAGCAATTAATAAATATTTGGGGGGTGGGTGACACTTAGAAGCTATACAAATATCTTGTCCTCCAAAATTATTACTAGGTCTAGTTCCTTTTATTTGAGAGTGGTATTTAGAAAACAAGATGTGGTTCCAGGTAAGCTCAATTCTACACAAAAGTTGTTGCTTCCAGGCTGTGTCAGTAGACAGAGCTAGGAAAGACATGCACGTAAAATAATCCATGTATACATACATATCAATATTAATTTCTGCATCTACTTATCTTTACATGTATATATTCAGGTTGATATAGCTACTTTATATATGTGTTTATATATAATAAATATGTGTGTGTGTGTGTGTATATATATATATATTTTTTTTTTTCATGTGGATATTTCTGACTCTAACCCAGTACCACAGAGTGTATTCTAGCTTTCCCTCCTTGCTTATTTGTAATTTCTTTCTATGACAGATTCTCTGAGGTACCTTTAAAAATACAAATGCTGGAGACCTATCCAATATCAATTAAGTTGGATACATCTATATGTTTTAAATATAAACTCAGGCAAGACTAAATACATAACTTGCAGAGCCCAGTGCAAAATGAAAGCATGGAGCTCCTTGTTCAAAAAACAGGGTAAGTGTCATTAAAATTACTAAAATATGAAGATTTTTCTTTCTTCTGTCTTTCATTCAACTTGTGATGTTTTCTATTTGCTATCAAATGTCATTCTAAGTCAAGAAAAAATGAAAATTTCAATTATTAACATGTATTTTACTGCTCATCTTTATCTTGTGCAATGCTAGTTTAAAATAAAAATACTGGAGCACTTAACTCACATGCAGAATCACCGAAACTGCACAATTTGTATTTCATGCCCCATCCTTGGAAGATGCCTTGAACTGGCAAAAAGAGATGAACATAAAGCCAGACTCAAGAAAGTTATAAGGAGGAAGAGAGGGTCACCTAGATATGGAGCAGGCCCAAAGTACACTCTCTAGGGCATGGGGAGGCACTGATGAGGCAAGTGTAGACCTTTACAGGCACCTGGGAACTCCTACCCTGTGTCTTGTGTCACATGTATGTGCTGGGGTTGTCTCCTTCTACTAGCTGCTGTACTGACGTGCCATGCCTTGTCAGAAGATATAGGGTGGTAGTATATAGTATATAGTGGCATCTTGAAAATATAGGGTGGTAGTGGGACGTGGAACCATATTAGAATTGAAGTTCTAAGCCCCAAGTGCATTCTCTATTGTCCCATTGGACTTTACTTATAAAACGCAGGTTCAAAGACAAACTTATTAAGAATTTCAAGGCAAATGGCAACCACAGAGCATTAAACCTCCAGCATGAGGCCCCCTTCTGAGTATGGGACCCTGTGTAGTTGCACTGATCACATGAGTATGAAGATATCCGTGCCCCCTCTCCCCCTCCCCACTGCTATGATCCTAATGTTCAGCCACGGTTGAGAACTGCTGAGCTAAAAACTGCAAGAGTTGGTGCTCAAGGTGTTCTTGTCAAACCAGCTCCCAGGCTACCAGAGCCCCCTCAGAAAACCATGGATGAAGACACTGACCCAACAGTAGCTGAGAGGAGGAGACCAGACTGTGTGTCACTGCCTGAGGCTGTTATAGAGATCACAGTAAGAAAGTAGGGAGGTCAAACACTCAATTTTAAAGACAGTGTCTCATTCCTCTCTCTCTTGGAGCTCACAACCCTACCTCAGTACCTGCTAGCTGCATGTTGGCCTGCCTTGCCCAATGTGAGAGGTTTTAAGATACAGGTTATACACATCTAAGCAAAGTGGAGGTGCCAGCAAAGTCATGGAAGCCAATTTTCTCAGCAACTTCTATTTTTACCTATTTTATCCACCAGCAGGTTAGGCTCTTAGCAAGGACCTCTGAGGCTGTTCCAGGCAGCCATCTGAGCCTGGGTCCACTGCTTATCAGTGTCCTTGAGGACAAAGCTCCTCAAAGGATTTCTTTCCTTTTTATTCAACCTTGACTCTTTTTAGAACACTTTAGCCTTTGTCAACTTCTGTAGCTGGAGTAGCAAGGACTCACGTAATATTTTTAGCCTAATTTGCTTGCTCTTGCCCTGATCATAGTCTAGTTCTTAGAGCCTTTCCCTTAAGTTCCATTACCTTTCTTGGTTTCTCACTCAGGCAAAACTCCTTCCACCTCCTAGCAGTCTCTTTTTAACCTTTCTCCAGTACTTTGGCACTTTATGATACCAAAGAATCTGTATTTACATTGAAGGGCAAAGAGAAATAAAATGAGAACAGAAACATGTTGGGGGACTTATCATAGGCCCTTTCTGACACTTTGGCCCTGAAAGCCAGTGCCCTGGGGAAGATGCACAAGTGCATTGTCAAGAACTGGAGCTCTTGAATTTCAGTCCTAAGTCAGCTTCTTACCAAGTCTGTCGTGTGATCTTGGACAAGTTACTTAACATCTTCGTCCTCTGTGTTCACTCTCTGACCTGCTTTCCTCCCCAGGAAACTAGTATGGATTATATCAATAGGTTTGGCTGGCCTCTGGCTTCTGGTTGGATTTGGCCAGAAAGGAACTCTGGCCAGTGATCAAAGATTGGGAGAAGAGCATAGTTTCCTCTCAGCTTCCTCTCTGTGGAGTCACCCTGTGGGGAGTTAGCTATGACCAAATTCCACTGCTCATCTGAAGGCTACCTGCTCTAGAGTTCTCTCCTTCCAGATACTCTCTTTCTAGACTTTCCTTTTCTTCATCCCTTTGGGCCTGGATGGTAGTGGTGGGGTAATTGCCCCACTATACTAGCCCCAAGGTATTTCACTAGCCCTTGTGGTTTCCCTACACCACTGCAGTAAAGCAAATATCACCTTGTAAATGGTGCCTTTACTAAACCCTCTTCAAACTATCCGAACTTAAGTGTGCCATATTTCCTGTTAGGATCCTTACTTCCCTTAACTGTAAACTGGAGATAGCAACATCTATATCACAGGATTGCTGTCAGAATTTAAACAAGACAAGTTAAATGAAAGCACCCAGCAGTATCTGGCACAAAATAGATGTTGAATTAGCTCCCTTCTCATTTTTTTCTTTCTTCTCCAAAAGCTATTTTGTTTTTGGGTTTGAGTCCTTGCATTGCCACTTGTGAGCTAAATAATTTTCAACAAGTTGTTTCACTGCTCTGAACATTAATTCCAATATTTGTAAAACGGAGTTCATTTAACAAATTTATCCTACCAAAATTAATTAGGCTTCTACTACATACTAGAAACTATTCTGAGCAGTGAGTTAAGACTACCTGTCTTGCCTACTTCACAGAATTATTGTAAAGATCAAAAAGGCAATAAGTACTTAAATACCACAAGCTACCGAAACTCACCCAAAATGAAATAAACTACACAGTCTTATTATCATTAAAGAAATTGAATTTGTAGTTGAAACCTTCTGGAAAAGGAGGAGATTTTTCTCAACTTATTTAATGAGGCAAATCTAATACTGATACCAAAATCAGACAGAAACAGCTGTAAAAAAAAAAAAAGCAATCTACAGACCAGTATCCCTTATGCATATAGACATAGAAATCTTCAACAAATATTATCATATTAAACCCAGCAATATATGAAGAAATTATACACCACAATCAAGTGGGGTTTATCACAGAATTACAAAGTTGATTCAATACTAGAAAAATTGATCAGTGTAATCCACCATATTAAGTCTAAAGAAGAAAAACTACATGATTAGAGGCATACCTTGGAGATACTGTAGGTTTGGTTCCAGACCACTGAAACAAAGCAAATATCACAATAAAGCAAGTCACATGATTTTAGGGGGTTTCCCAGTGCATATAAAAGTTATGTTTACACTATACTGTGGTCTATTGATGTGCAATAGCATTATATCTAAAAAATGTACATACCTTAATTTAAAAATCCGTATTGCTAAAAAATACTAATCATCATCTGAATCTTCAGTGAGTTGTAATCTTTTTGTAATAATAACACCAATCATTGATCACAGATCATCATAGCAAATATAATAATCAAGAAAAAGTTTGAAATATTGCAAACATTAGCAAAATGTGACACAGAGACACAAAGTGTCTCAAATGCTGTTGGAAAAATGGATAGATATGCATGATGCAGGATTATTACAAACCTTCAATTTGTTAAAAACACAATATATGTAAAGCACAATAAAGCAAATAGCAATAAAATGAGGTATGTCTGTATATCAGTCAATGAAGAAAAAGCACTGGGAAAAAAGTCAACATATATTAGTAATATAAAATCTCAGCAAATAGAAATAAAAGGAAACTTCCTCAACCTAATAAATAGTCTCAAAAAAAACCTACAGATAACATCATACTTAATAGCAATTGAATGCTTTCTCCCTAAGACTGGGAACAATGCAAAACATCCTCTGTCACCACCAATTCAACATCACACTGGAAGTCTTAGCCAATGCAATAAGATGAGAAAAAAATGAAAGTTATAAGTATTGGAAATAAACAAATAAAATTCTATTTGCAGGCAACATAACTGTCTAGACAGAAAATCCCAAGCAACTGACCAAAAAATAATTCCTAGAAATAAGTGAGTTTACTAAAGTGGCAGGATATAAGGTCAACAAACCAAAAAAGCAATCATATTTCTATATACTCCCAATGTACCATTGAAAACTAAAATTTAAATAGACACTCACACACACACTCCATTTATAGTAGCTCAAACAAAAGGAAATTCTTACATGTAAATCTAACAAAATATATACAGACTCTGTATGCTAAAAATCATAATATCACAGTGATAGAAATTTTTAAAAGATTTAAATATACAGATAGATATACTGTGTTCATGGTTTGAAAGAAATAACACAGTATAAATGTCAATTCTTCCCAAATTCATCTACAAATTTAATGCAATTCCAATCAATATCTCAACAGAACTTTCTATTTTCTATTTTTAGGTAACTGGGTTATAAAATTTATTTGAAAAGCAAAGGAACTAAAAGAGCTAAAACAATTTTGAAAAAGAAGAATAAATTGGAAGAATAACACTATCTGATTTCAAGACTTACTGTAAATCCACACTAATCAAGACAGTGTGGTATTGGCAAAGGGAAGGAGCCATGGATCAATGGAATAGAACAGAGAGTCCAGAAATAGACTCACATAAATATGGCCAATTGATTTTTGACAAAGATGCCAAAGCGATTGAATGGGAAAAAAGATAGTATTTTCAACAAATGGTGCTGAAACAATTTTATACCCATATGCAAAAAATATAAACTTGACCTAAACTTCACACCTTATACAAAAATTAACTCAAGTGGGTAATTGATCCAAATGTAAAACATAAAACTATAAAACTTTTAGGAAAAAAGAACACAGAAGAAAATCTTCATAACCTTGGGTTAGGTAAAGAGTTCTTAAAATATGATATAAATAACATGACCTATAAAAAAGAAGTTGATAACTGAACTTCAAAATTTACAAGTTTTGCTCTGTGAAAGACACTGTTAAGAGAATGAAAAGACAAGCTACAGTCTGGGAGGAAATATTTTCCAACCACATACCTGATAAAGGACTTACATCTAATATATAAACAACTCTCAAAAATCAACTCTTTATCCTCCTAACCATAATATCATCTGGATTCAATCTGCCCTCACTGAGCGTGTACTCTGGGCCAAACCTAGTGCCGGACACTTTCACATCAAATGTCTCACAGATTCCTTATACTAACTGCAACTTAGGTAGTGATTATTATTGCCATTTTAGGGTGAGAAAACTGAGGCATCAGTGACAAACAGAGAACAAATAATGAGCTTGATGGGAAACTGGAGAGGAAGGCATTTCAATCTTAACCCCAGATTACACCTTTTTGATTTCCCATAATGAGGCCATGTTATGATTCACGGAGTGAGTAAGGGTTTTTAGAAAGAAGCAGAATTTTCACTGAGATAAGTAGCACTCTAGGTAGGAGAAACCTGGTCATCTGAATTGAGCCCAAATTTCCCCAAGTTGTTAGCTTTAATGCCTGCAAGATACAGTAGGAGAGACATCAGGTGATTAAAGGAAAGACTTCCTGGCTGACCAGGGGTCTCCATGTTCCAATATATGGAATGGGGAGCTCACGGAATCTTTGTCCTCAAGAGAAGAGATATTTTCAAGAGTTCCTTTCAGATTAAGAGGTGAAAAGAATGGGGGAAAGTAAAACAGAGAAGTGGAGAAAAGAAAATATATCTAAAATGCCATTTCTTCTGCTTTAGCAAAGTCAGTTCAACAGGTTATCATGCTCTCCCTCTTGCTTCCTTTCTAATTTCATTCTCTAGATCACAGATAAAGTATTTAGCTTCATTGTTTTCATTAAGACACAATCATTAGCGTGAATCACAGGGTCAAAAAGCCCAGGTACCTTTTGGGAAATCCAACTTGACTGGGTTTTTTCTTTCTCAGCCTCATAATATGAACAGTGATGTGGTGATGGATAATTTGTCTATCCAGGATTATCAACCTCATTGCACCTTTTAAACACCTATCAAAACTGGTGTTGATGAATAAAAATACTGTTTTCAATTTTAAACAGACTTTATGACATCGATAATCCAACATTAGACATCATTCTAGTAAGCAGAGGCCAAGCCAAATGGGCTACACAAGTATAAAGGTGGACCCTGTGTAAGGGAAAGTTTGAATCACATCTCATTTTATGAAGGCTTTCCATTTGACAGAAGTAGATTTAACACAGTTCATTCAAAACAGGCTCATTGCAATTCACTGGGGGCTTTAAGAAAGGTGAAAAACTTTAAACAGGCATACTTTATTCTAAAAACCCTTAGTTGGACACCTGTACACATTCAAAGACAACAATCAATAGCAAGAATAAAGGTTTTATCTCATTTCCACAGTACATTTTCCTTAATATGCCTCCACTCAGCAGTGCTCTACCTCTGGAATTCCAAGCTCAACTTGCATCTAAGCACTGTCAAATGAGAAGGAGATAATAAAATTACTAGTGTGTTGCAAGGTGATTAAATTTACATAATGGCTCTGGATTTGATTAAATGCCAGATCCCCCCCTCCAAAAAAATTACCTGTAGAGGCATTAAATCTTACAGCCACACACACTTCAGTGCGTTTACGTTTTATCCACAGAAGCTCTGGTTTATCTTAGCCAAGATTACTGCCATCCCTCCACAGGAACACAGCATGGAGGTAATGCCTGGAAGCTTATTCAGGAGAGTGGCAGGGGTCTGTGCAGCTGATTTACAGAATAAATATCAGAAAACTGTGAGAGAGACAGTCACTGTATTCATCCATAGAAAAGACTGTAGCACAGACTCAAAGGCAGACTTTTCTACTCTACTAAAAATGGAAGGGCTTCTTAAAATGCTATCTAAATACTTTCTCCCCAAACCCAAGGCTTTCTTCCCACTAACAAACTCTAAGGAGCTCACCATGGGCTTGCCCTTCGAGGAGCACATTGGCAAGGAGTGAGGCCATGGTGTGCCAGATTTGAAATCCATTCCTAACAAATTGGTAAATAACGTATGCATGTTCTCTCATCCTAAATATTATCCCACACTGGGATTGCATGGTAGGATATTTTCTCATTGCTCAGTTGCTGTATGGCCATGGATGGCAGCCTTTGAAATAAAAACAGTCACAGAAAGAAGTAAAAAAAAAACAACTATGCATTATAGTTTTAACAGGCACCAACGCATAAGGCACTATAATACAGATTTCAGAATACCTGTCATACCTACTGAAAAAGATTACACAATAAAAATGCTCTTAAACATCACTTGCCTCTAGACCAAGCCATTGGAAAGGGGCCGGTATTGGCTAAGAAAAGAAATGTGCCTTATCACTTTTCAGTGGAACTTTAAGAAAAGGGACTATAGCATTAGCACGTTGTTCATTTACTGGGTCCAAACTGCTTCAGTCAGAGAAAATCAATTACTTCTCTACCATGACTGATGTAAACTAGTCGTTCTACACATTCTTAGCTTCAGTAGTTAACAGAGTCTTGGCTGGGTAATTATAGAAATCTAAACTCTACCAAAGCTCTTGGTGTTGTTCAATGTTCTACACATCCATCCCTTTCAGGGGATCCTGTTTGCTATCTGTTTGTTAACACATGTGCATCAATCCCTTGCTAGTCATCCACTAAGATTTAGAGGTAGCTATGGCCCACCTACAGCCTTCCTACAGTGCACCTACACTGCATTCAGTGAAGGTAAGACTCAGGTCTCAAGTCAGTGCATTATCATTAAGTTGTAAATAGTTAACCACAATTGTGGCAGGCAGGTTGCCTCAGTAATCTGAAACAGTACTTTAGCATATGTATGACCGACAGTACTTACAAAATAACCTTTTTAAAAGTGCCATTATTGGGCTATTTTTCAAGTGTGTAACAATTTGAATATAAAAAGACCAAATTTCCAATTGCCAGCACAAAGTAAGGTCTATAAACTAGTGGATTAACATTTTCTAGGCATCTGTTATAGCCCTTAAAAATATGTGTGAGCACAATAATAAATAGTTTTAAAGGACACAGGATGTCTTTTAGTATTTCCAAGAAATCTTATTATTTGTTAGTTTTTATAATAATCATTTAGAAGGCTAAAACTAAAATTTATTTTCTTGCAAAATGTTTTCTTTATCACATCGTTTTATTATGGAAGAATTGCTGTGAGTCATGAAACTGCCTTGTTTCATTTTTCTTAAAAAAAATCCCCAGGGAACTCAGGGAATTAAACTCATAAATTTAATTTCAATATCTGGTAAGCTGTGAGGGCAATTATTAAGGCAGTCATTTATGAGTACCTAGGGGAAACACAAATGATAAATAGTAGTCAATATGGGTTCTTCAAACACAAATCATACCAAACAAAGCTAATTCCTGTTCATGATAGGATGACAAGCTGAATGGTGAAAGAGGATGGAGCAAAGTTAACATGTCTTTGAGAGAGAAGCATCTGATATAATTTAATCTGACATTCTTATAGGAATACCAGAGAAAGACAATAAATATTGAGCTAGTAAAAGAGGAACCTGATGGAACAGCTAGAAGTAGTTTGGTATAAACTCAAAGTGAGTGGAACCAATGACAGAGTAGGATAAATTTCAAACGCAATACCACCCAGATCATGAACAACCACTCTTGGGTTATATAAACATGGATTATAATTTAGTCAATATAACCAAAGTACATGTAGTTACATACACTATTGGGGAGAGAAATAAATTAACTGCATTATTGATATGTTGGAGCTTTTTAAATCAATCCCATGTGGTGTGTTTTTTAAAGTCAAGTACTTCCCCATACCGAGAATCTTCATCAAATGAATACAAGTGTAAATAGGAGGTATCTATCTATACAAAGAGGCCTCTGAGAACTAACCACAGGCTGTGATGACAGGAAAGGTGTTAATCCAGGACTTCTTTAGTCTACAGAGCAAGTCCAAGCCCTTAGCCTAGTATCAAGGCTCTTCATAAACTGGGTTAGACTCATCTCTCCAGTTATATTTTCAGACCAATTGTCATTCCCTAGGCTTTCACACCTGTAGTGTGTGTGGTTCCTCAGTCTAAACTATATTTTAAAAAGTGTCATTAAAATGTCCTCCTGTAATAGTCTCATCAACCCTTTAAGACCAAGCTCAAAATCTTTCAAACATAATTATTTCCAGATTCCCTAATTAAATTTAATTTTTCACTCCTCAAATACTCCCATAGCACCTTCTTTAAGCTATGGTATATACCTTTATTATTGTCTCCCTTATATAAGAATTAACAATGTACATGTTGATTTCCCTGTTAGACTGTGAAATCCTGGAGGGTATGTGCCGTGTCTTAGTCATTCTTTATCTTTTTCACAGCAGGCATTCAACAAGTATTTGTTGAATTGAATTGTATTGGAATTGGAATAAACACACCATCTAGACATTTATTACTGAAAAAGTCCCACAATTCCAGGACAATTGCTATTGGTTTGAACTTTCCCTTTCCAGATTTTAAGGTTTATTTTCCCATGCTTGGAATAAAATAAAACAGACTAAGACTAACAACCTGAAAATAAGTAAGTAAATAAGTAAACAAACACTCTTCTAACCACTCAGTTTCTACCAGACAGCTAAGAAATAAAAGGAATTTACTTGACATCTGGAATGACCTTTCTTTTGGACTCCAAGGGACTTAGAAATTCCCAATTCAGTGACAAGGATATGACCACATCCAGATTCTGAATCCCCAAAGCATGAAGGCAAGGCAGTTGGAGTATCAGGACTAGAGATCACCAAAAAAAAAAAAAAAAAAAAAAAAAAGAATAGAAATTATCTCCTAGTTACTATGTACTTTATTTTGGATGCCTCATTCAGATAAATCTGAATTCAAAGAGGCAACACCCAGGGCAGGCAGCATTGACAGGGAGAGTGGAGAACTTGGATCTGGAAAATAAAAGACCACTTCCCTCTTTTATATTGGTGTTTTGGGTCAAAGTAGGGGTTGCAAGCCTGTATCTTTATCTGAGGCAGAGCATGAAGAGATTTAACAAAAATGCCCAATAGCTGTTGTTCCTGCCTGAGTTCTTATAACAGTATTACACAGGAAGGACTGTGGTGCTTCATAATGTGGGAATCTCTTTTCAGCTTGAATTATAAGCAGGAAGTGCTTCCTTCCATCCAAGATCCTTCCCATGGTTTAGCTCATAAGAAAATGCTATTCCAGCATGAGAGAATTCAGCGCCACCCTCTTGCACAGAGCCTGGTATGCAGCCTATACTCAGGAAGTGGATGTTGTGGCCTGCCCTTACAGAATCACAGGCTCACAGAAAATCTAGGGTTGCTCTGTATGATTGGCTAACCAAGAAGTATTTGCTGATGTAAGGGAGGCAGTACATGTGCTGCTTAAAGAATAGATAAACAAGATTATACTGTATAGCACAGGGAAATATACACAAAATGTTATGGTAGCTCACAGAGAAAAAAATGTGACAATGAGTGTGTATATGTCCATGTATGACTGAAAAATTGTGCTGAACACTGGAATTTGACACAACATTGTAAAATGATTATAAATCAATAAAAAATGTTAAAAAAAATAAATCCTTACATTCTGTGGAAATAAAACTCCAAAGGAAAAAAAAAAGCACAGCTTCTAGGGTCAGATATACCTGGGTTTAAACACCAGTCCTTCCACCTACTAGCTGTATGACCTTGGACAATGTCCTTAACCTTTCTGTGCGTCCGCTGTTATTTGGGAATAATTATTGCACATCTCTCATGAGTTTATTGTGAGGACTAAAGGAAATGAGACATACAAGTCTGATGTACAATAAATGATCAAATAAGGGTGGGTTAGAATTAGCAGTTTTTTGAGGGAGGACTCAAACTGCACATGGGCAAAGGAAAACTAGTGAGGGCAGAACATGTCCAAATAAGCAAGAACTTTATAGTCAATGAGGCCAGACCAGAAAATATAGGCTGAAGCTGAAGTAGAAACTCTCATGAAAAGGAGGAAATAAACTGTCATCAAATATTAGGGCAAGCCCTGGGGACTGGTTTGCCAGCTACCTTGAGAGTGGTCCAAGGCCAGGGTAGATAAATGATGTATGGGGAGGGAAACTGATCAAGCTAATTTTGATTTCCCAAAAGCATTTGCAAGCCATTGGAATCCTTCAAGTGTCAGAATGCATAACTAGGTAACATCTCCAATATAGAGAAAAAGTCAAAGAAACCTGAGGACAGTGAGTGAAAACTGAGTTTATCCACTAAAAATTGGCCACCTCTAATGCTCTCTGTAGAAAACTCATCAAAAACCTCAGGGCTTCTCAAAATCATGTTTCAACCACATGCCCTTAAAGAGAATCAGCAGGACTGCATGTGCTGACATGGAAGGCATGCCAAGATATATATATATATAGAAGTGAATTTACAGAACTGTTTTTAGCTCCAGTTGGTGTTTCCTGAAAAAGCATGTACGTGCATATATGTACCTATATGTATATGGATGCATAAATGTATACATACATATACTTTCATATGCAGAGAAAAGTTCTGGAAGGATACAAAAGAAATTGTTACTGATGATTATGCTTAAGGAGTGAGACTAGGGGCTTGAAGGGGCTCTTCCTTTCATTTATATCCTTTTGTACCATTTGCATTTTTACCATGAATATGTGTTACTTTTATACCTTAAGAAAGAACAACAAGACCAGAAAAGAATAACTAAAAACTCAGACTATTGTATGGTGCTTTGCATGAAGTAGAATCCAGTAAATGCTTGAATGAATGGATGAAAGTCACTCAATTGTCCCATCAGTTGGTATATAAAAAGGGAGAAAAGGATATAAAAAGAAAAGAAATAAAAGGGGGAGAATATAGAGATCACAGAAGCAACCTGGAGCAGTTCTCACTACCTCAAAAGAAGAAGAGAAGGAAAGCTACAAAAGAAAAAAAAAAAAGTTGTGAGTACCTTCTCCATCCCATTGGTGCCCGTTGGCCAATAGGCTTTGTAAATACTGTCTACAGATCTATGAGAGGGTGTAAACAGAAGGCTCTTTAAGGAGCTGATCAAAGCTGTGCTATGCTGCAAACAGGGAAGGAGCAGATCAGAGGTTACCGTCCTCCTACTGGCCATGAAAGATGCTTTGCCATGAGGATACATCTCAGAAAGGAGCCCAGGAACTCCATGGAAAGTGCAGTAAAATATATGTCATCTGTAGAACACTACTTTCCAAAATATAATCGTTTATTATAAAATGCCCTCCCACAAAGGACAGTACAAATTAAAGGTAGAAAAGCCTACTAGGTCATCCACTTTCTCCTCAAGGCCTCATGCAGACTATATTCTGCCACATAAATCCTAATGCTTTCAATGATGTGTAAGGGGGATTTACAGTAACAAATCCTAAATGGAAAACACAGGCACAAAGCAGCAATACTAAATGCAAAGAAAAGTGAGCCATCTTTACTGATTCACCCTGAATTGCCAGCATGTTTTTTAATTTATATTTTTAAAAGAAATACAACTTCATTGTGGGTTTAATGGATGAAGCTATTGGAGTCAAGTTAAAACAAATGAACACATATGCCATTTCCATTGATCAATTCAATTTAGTATGCTCATGGGAGTTAATCAAATTCCCCAGCAACTATGGGGAGAAAGGGAGATCTGGTGTTACAGCAATTAGAGTGTATCTTTATCTTAAGGGCAAATATTCTTTGGTCAAGGTGGTAAGGTGGTTGAACAGTGTAGTGACTTTCTTGCCATTACAGAAGTCCACAGGAAAGCTAATTTGCTCTTCAGTGAAACTCATTTGTACTGATCATCTTTAGTTGTGTGATTTAGCAGTGAAGACCATTATAAATATGCTTTTCTGTTTTATCTTACTTTACTTTTCAGACTTTTCTATTTTCCTTCCTTTCTATCCAGCTGTGAAAATAGGATGCTTCCTAACTTTGGGACAATTACTCAACAGATGATCCATAGAAAAAGCACCACGGGGATCCAGACTTCTCTATCCTTCTTCTTCCTTTTCTTCTTTACTTACTGTCTGGTGTTCTGAAGGCTTGGCCTGGCTGCACCACCAACTTGCTGTGCGGCCTGGAGAAGTGGCTTCTCCTCTCTAGGTCTCACGCTCCTCATCTGTACAGTGAGGAACTGGAGCAAATGGGTGATAAACTTTGATGGCATCAACTCTATTAAGTCTGAGTGAAAGACCCTCAGAAGTCCTTCTTGATGCTGTTATCAACCTGAAAGAGCTGGAGACCCTCTCTAGTCAGATCCTCAGCTCCTGGTGGAGGATGGCCAGCCTTCAGAGTTCTCTTCAGGGGAGTAAAACTTCCCTGACATAAAAGTGAGAGACTTCAACTCAGGCTCTGGATTGACCTCTCCATGACTTGAGTCAATAGAGGTTGTGCTAAGCAACTTCTATGGCACAATAGATACTCATTTAGTAGACGTAGCAGAGACTCAATTAATACTTTGTGACTGACTGGCAACTTCGGCAAAAGAACTCACAATGACAACTCACTTAAATCTCTCAAGGATCCTGCAATTGTCTCTGCTCTAAGCTACGCTGCCATCTTTATGGTGTCTGTTTCAGTCAGGGTTCTCCAGAGAAACAGACCAATAGGATAGACAGATATAGATATAGATGTATATATACACATGCCTATAATACATAAATATATACATATAAATACATATATACACATGTATACATAGACATCATATATATATATGGAGAAGGAGGGGGGTATTTTAAGGAATTGGCTCATGTAGTTGTTGGGGCTAACATGCTTGAAATTCATAATGCAGGCCGATGGGCTAGAAATTCATGTATGAATGATATTGCAATCTTGAGTTCAAAATCTGTGGGGCAGGCCAGGCAGTTTGGAAACTCAGAAGGGTTTCTATGTTATAGTCTTGAAAACAAATTCCTTCTTCTTTGGGAAACCTCAGTCTTTCATCTTAAGGCTTTCACCTCATTGGATGAGGCCCACCCACATCACAGAGGGCAATTTACTTTACTTAGAGTCAGCTGATTTAAATGTTAATCACATTTAAAAAAAAAAAAACTTTCACAGCAACATCCAGACTAGTGTTTACCAAACAACTGGGCACCATAGCCTAGCTAAGCTGACGCAAAATTAATCATCAGTGTCCAAATACGGCCTACATTTGCTGCTCACCTAGGCCACTTACCACTCTCCTTTGAACTGGGTTTACCTTGGGCTAGCTGATACTGGCCTTGGACCCTTTCCCTAGTCCCCAAATCTTGCCAGATCTTATAAGAGTAGTTGCTCACATTTGGTCTGCTCTTCTTTTACCCTATTAACTGCTTCCAAGATAGCTTCAGTCTGAGCAGCTAGACCAGCAACGGCAAGGACCAAACAAAAAGAAGTCAGTAGTCCCTGTACTCTAGCTCAGGAAATTCCTCTCCACACAGGAAATTCCTCTCCTTCAAATTTCCCCATGCATCGGCTCTGCTGGCTCCCCAAAGCACTTGGCTTTGTATATTGTCTTCCGAGTCTCATCTGGCTCCATGTCAGGCCACTTGCCTTATTTCTGACCTGCCATTCCCTTAAGACACTGATCCCAGTCTTTGCTGTCCACCAACACTGGGCAAGAGGTTCCATGTCCACGACCCCCACCCAAGTGCGAAAGAAGACCAAATAATCTGTATGATGCATGACAGTTCTTAAAACACTTTAATTTCCACTGTCCACTAACTGGTATTCTTGACACCACCCTGAGAGCAAAGATATTATCTCCACAGAGCCTCATTTGGCAGATAAAGAAATTGAGGTTCAGAAAGAGTAAGTCCTCAGCACAAGGGCATGTAGCTAGCTAGTACCCAAGCCCCTGCTATGGGAGTTGGGATTCTGTGTTGTTTCATCAAGCCAGATGAACCTTTGCAAGGAGTTGAATACCATTAGGCTGGCTACTAATAACAATAACAATCTCACCTTAGATTCACATGCAACTTTGCTTCCTGAAAGATCACAAGGACATTTTTCACCTTTCACCTAATTATCTCTTGCTGGTTCAAAAATGTCTAACAGCATCTCTTCTTCCTACTGTAGGCTGCAGAGATACAGAAATTCTCCCTCATTGTCCATCTCATAATTTTAACTTGAATTTATCCTACAAAGTAATTGACTGCAAAGTTTTATAAGGCTTTTAACTCGCACATAGTGGGTGAGTCTGGACACATAGTTTCCATGCTGAGGGATGGGCCCAGGTAGGAAAACCTGGCCCAGGAAATGCCCATATAGACTTTATAGGCTATAAATGGAAACTGCCTGGGGTTGGGATAGACCAACCTGGGGATATCCGGAACCTAGAGACCAGAGATCCAAACCTAGGAAGGCTTTGAGGGTAAGGTCTCCAATGAGACATGAGAAGTAGAGGCTAATAGTATCAGGAAGGCCCAGAAGTAACAGGGCAATGTCCCCACAAAGCAGATGGAGACACTCATAATAAGCCATAGACAGAAGTCCAAGCAAGGCAGGTGGCAGCTTCAATGAGGGCCAGTAGCAAGGAACAAGGGGCTGTGCTGGACAGTAGGTATGAGGTATTGTGGAGTCTCAGACACAAGCTATAGGTAGAAAAAGATTTCTGCAGGCAGATGGGCGAATCCAGAGAGTTCTGGCAGTGGCCAAGCTCAGATATGAAGACTGAAAAAAGCAACAGAATGCCAGTGTTCAGAGGATAAGGATACTAGGTATGAAGCTACGGCAGGGACCTGGGCTCTCTGGTAAGAGTGGTAACTGACAAGGAATGAACTCCTGGATGTGGAGAAGGCAAGGGTTGGTCACAGGAAGACATCAAGAATCCATTTTTAAGGACCAAGGCACAGAATCTGTGAAGAACTTACAGCTATACTGCCTCAGTGACCCTGGATCCTTTACATCTCCCTTGAATATGGACAGGATGGGGCTAAGAGCCTTGCTAAGTATAGTGATGTCCCAAATATGGAGGCCACAGAGGCCCAGCTGTATGTAAAGGAGGACTGAGTGAGCATGAAGCCAATAACCAATCTCCCTATAGGGTTTACAAAGTGGAGACAGCACTTCCCTAACCAGAGGAAAGCCTATAAGGACAACCCCAGTTATACATGTCACCACCTCTCTGATCCAGGGATCCTGGGATGTGTATCTCTCTTTCTCATTCCACAGGTTGTCAGTAAGTACGCTCTAGAGCCAAAGCAGGGAGAAACATAGCCCTAAATATTCCAGGAGCCTAGAATGGGAGAGCTGGAACATTTCAGCCTCCAGCACTAAAAATAGGGGGAATCTGAGACCCAGAATCCCTTAGAGACCTGCTCAAGATCACATAATGATTTAATAAGAGGCAGGGACTCAGGTCTCCTAACTCTCAGCCTGAGGCTATTTCCATTAAACCACAAAGATGAGTATCCTAACACCCATGCGAATCTGAGGATAGCTTTACAAGAGCCCAATTTCCATCTGTGCCTTGGACAATCAAGCTGATTTATCTCATTTGGTTTCAAAATACACATTTATAGATGTAGATCAAGGGAGTAGGGGGACTTTAGCAGCCATTATATTTAATAATCTTTTCTTCCATAGCCTGACTTACTTTGTCATTTGAAAAATATAGGAAATATCTACAATATGCACCTCACCACAAAGTGTGCTATATTTAGTAAATTTCAGTAGCATGTTAATCTCAAAATTCCAATATTTCCCTGTTGCTATAGTTATGGCATCTGGATAAATCAGAGTTCAGCAGCTATGGGCAATGCTAACACTGATCCTAGCCAACTTTGTGCTTTGTTTCTAACGTACTGCAAGGAAAATGGGCAGCAAAACAGTTACTTTCTCTCCTACCCCTTCCCAGGAGCAATGCTAGTTAGCTAGTCTGGGTTAAATGACACACTGACTCCCCAGCTAGCACCCTTACAACTGGAGCCCATGAGTCCCAAGCAAGCGGATCCAGGTCTATAACTGGGAGTTGCTGTGCTCAGGATGTACTACTATGCCAAAGCTGTAATCTGCTCAACCAGAGAATTTTGATGCCTAGTATATACAATTGTCCCCCAGTATCCGTGGGAGATTGGTTCTAGGACCACCTCCCCACCCGAAGATCCTGAAATCCAAGGATACACAAGTCCTTTATGTAAAATGGTGGTGTACAGCCGGCCACTTATATCCCCAGGTTCCACATCCTCCACAGATATAGAGGGCTGACTGTACGGTTCTGACTGTAGAATTGAGTGTCAGTTCCTTTTAGAAACATATCATTTGAGGATCTTTGGATAGGACAAAATGTGGGATTTCAAATAGCGTCCTCACTTTGGGCTACACAGCCTTCCATTTTTGAATTTTCATTTTGAACTTCTATTATATGGGGGCTTCTTTTACTTGCTTTTCAAGAGAAGTTGTCTTAGGCAGGTTTCATATGGTCTAAACACTGGGTTCATTAATGGACTCTAACCTCTCTACATAGACCTCTATTTCCCTGACTCTGAGTAGTGACTTGGTCTCCAAATGTTATTCTGAACATTTCTGGGCCATCATAAGTACACATGACAGAGTATTTTCAAAGTTATGACAATAAAATCAATATCATATGGCATGGATTTGTAATAGCAGGCTATCTTATAGCATTGGACAATAGAGTTACGCCCTTTTTTTAAAGGGCATTTAGTGGGGTGTTTTATAATCCTTTTCTCTCAAAAGTTAATTTTCTCTTCAAATTAGGTATGTTTTATGAGTACGTTTTCTGGAAAATATAATGTATATCTGAGTTTAAATGGACTTTGCAAAAAATCATACAAACCTACTGAGATTATTCTACTAATGTCTAAACAAATTGGTGATGGATACTTCCTTCTAAAGAAGTTCTGATAGCAGACTATAGCACATCCCTGACAGGAGCATGTTCTCAAAACGGTCCCACTTTGTCTGACCATCTTGGAGTGTGGCACCCTCCTGATGGACCAACATGCACTAGTTTCTGGTAAAATGACTATGGAGCATATACACTGTGCTACATTCATCTTCTCTGGGCTGGCAGACACAACTATGATAAACAATTCTGCCTTTAAGATTTAAGACTATCCTCTGGTCATGCTGCCAAGTCCTCACAAGGCTCTACAAGTTCTTCACAGAGACAGAACCAGGTGCAGGACATCTTCACACAAGACCAGAGGCTCAGGTCAGTTACTGCAGTTTCCACCTGGAAGCCCTCAGCTTGAGAGGGACCTAGATTCATGGGAGGTCTGCTACTGTGACCTTTGGAGGACTACATAAATATGAAATCTGAAGACTGGCACTCTTTATTTTTTTTCAAATAAAAAATATCCATGCCTTCAGAGAGTATGCCATGTCTCTGATACCCCAGAACCTTAGCAATAGCTCCCCATTTTCAACACTTGAAAATTCACATACACCTCTCACGTCAGGAGGAATTCTACATTTTGAATTTCCATTTATACTGATGTTGCAACTATGATTACATGACATCAGTGGTTTCATCACAATAATATGCATTATTGGCCAATATTTTAATTCCTATTTCTAAATGCCTTATCAACATTCTCATGTTATTAAAATATTGTGTACAAATTCTTGCAATAATGGGACTTACCATCACTGATGTTCACGTCAATTGAAAATTCGATATGACACGAACTTCTAACTCTTTGGTGAATGTGGCATGGGTGCTTTGGAGAGCAATTCAAGAATCCTAGAATCTTTCTCATATAATTCTATACCATTTGAAATATATTTCAGACTGAAATATAATTTGGTGACAGTGATTAGAGAGAAGGTAGTAAAAGCTGGCTTTTGCTTGTGTCCCAAGTTAAGGAAACACATGGTATGGGAGAAAAGCACTGAATTGGGAATCAGAAGTCCCAGGTTAGTCTCTTCTCTGCCACTTACAAGCTGTGGGACACTGGGCATGTCTCTTGCCTCTTCAAACCTCAGTCTTCTCGTCTGTAAAACGATGGACTTGGAACATCTCATCTCCAAAGGCCTTCCCTACCCCAGAGTCTGTGGTTTCCTAATATTTTCATTCTTCAAATCATGGTGAGAGTCATCTCCAGTTTTCTGATATCCATGTTAATGGTATCATTACCAGCCCTAATTGATTCAAATCTTAAGCTTCTGAAATTGTGTTACCAGACTGGCCTTTATTACCTCTTTCTCAAATACTTCCATATGATTCCTTTCCAAGTTGCTTTTAATTTGAAGTTCCTTTCATTGAGTTTATCTGGACCAATAAAAAAAATCACAATGGAAGAAAGGTACACACTTTATTCCATAGGAAGCCTTTTGTAACTTTACAGATGATAGGTAGAGAACAATGTCATTTGATGACCAGCTGAAGGAACTTTAAATATTTACTCTAGAAAAGAAAAGACACAGCAGTATATGAGAGCCACTTTTAAGTATGTGAAGAGCTTTCACACTGGCAAAGAATTTGCCTTGAGCTGTGTGGCCCCAAGGAGTTTAATCTAGGACTAAGTAGTAGAAGATACCAGTTGATGGATTTGGGTGCAGCCTAAAGAACTTTCTAATTGAGCAACACGTAGATGAAGTAAGCTGCCTTGATATGTAATGGGCACTCTGTCACTGGAGGTATTCAAAGAAGAGCCAGACTATCACTTGTAGGGATGAAACCAAAGGTACTTAGTTAGCCTTAGATAACTGATTTTTGTGCGCCTTCCAACTGAAGTTCTATGGGCTCATTTCCACCTTCACTCCCCCTCCTCCATCCTCTCATTTCCCCCACTTGCCCTCCCCACCCGCCCCAAGTAGTCATCAGTCAAACAGGTCATCTAAATGTACCCCTCTTCTCTATCCCCACTGTCCCTGCCCTAGTTCAAGCCCCCATGCTTTCTCACTTGGGACTAACAAAAGAAATAGCTGGTAACTGGTACCCCAGCTTCCAGTTCCTCTCCCTCCATTGAATATCCACACTGCTGCCATAATAATCTAAAATTTTTAGAACTGGTAATATCACTTCCATACTTAAAACTCTCCAGTGCCCTCCTATTACTTTATAGGAAAAAAATTTCAAATTTCTTAGCATGAAATGTAAGTATTTCAAAGCCTGTCTTTTGCTTATTTCTCTAGCCACATACTCCATGCTTTAGTCAAAATGGACTCTCCACCTTTGTCAGAATACCCTAGGGCACTTTTGTAATTCGGCACTCTTCTCATATTTTCCCCTTTGCTTTGAATGCCCTTCCCCCTCTTATCCATCTGAGAAACTCCCATTCAACTTTCAAAGTCTAGTCCAGTATTATGTAGGTATTTATCACCTCCCCAGATAGAATTAGTTGCTCCTTTATCTGTGTAATGCTACCATTTTCTGAATACCTCAACACATCATACTCTGTGAAGATGCATTTGGCAAACTGGGTATGTGGCCACGTCTAGAAACACAGAATGCAAATGAGTCCTAAATGAATCCCCAATGTACTGGATTTAATCTTCAATGTGGCATTACTGAGTTTGTAAACTATTTAGCTTCTTCAATAATACTTCTCTATGCTTTGGTTTCAATTCAATTTTTATATGCTTAGGATGGAAATGTTTTATTATTATGACTTTTTCTGAGAATTTTAAAACATTAGTTGCCAGAGCATCCTGAAGAGAAAGATGTTGTTGTGAAGAAAAATGCAAATGGCTTGCTCATGGAATACAGTGAGTCAGTAGCAGATGAACAGGCGTAATTTAATTTTGCAGGGTTAGACAACATAGAGTTGAAATAGTAAACTAGAAATGCTTTTGTCTTTCTAAACAATTAATTCTACTTCTTCCCATTCCAGATTTAGGGTCTTACTAGGTCAGGGCAGCAGGTTTAGAGCAGGTGAGAAGTAGAGAATAATGAAGCCACAATAGGGTAGCAGAGAAAGTTGGTTCCAGAGGAATGAATGGAAAGCAAAAGGACACAGACCAGTGGGCAGAGTCAGATGATAAGCCCCAAGACCATGCAGATATCTACATTTGTGTTTATGTGTATACAGACTAACTCTGAAGGGAACCACAAGAAGGTGGCTTAGCAGTTGCCTCTGGAGGAGGGAACTAGGGGACATAGGATTAACTAAGAGAAGGGGACTTATATTTCACTGAATATGTTAATTTTATTTGCATTTTATCATGTAGGTTTTATTTTACAACAAAAAAGAGCATATATAAAAGAGACAAATCAGAAACTGTGAACAGTGAAAATGTTGAAGGAACAGCACAAGGTACTCAAGGGCCAGAAAACCAGCAAGGTTGTCCTATCCAAGCAAACAAAGCAGGCCAGAGAACAAGTCAAGTTCCCTGCCCTTGACCCTGACCCTGTGAGCAGTGCTGCCCAAACTGCAGGTACCTGTAGTTATCCCCTTATACCTTGTTGCAAATTAGTTCCGAGCAAGGTTTATCTAGATGCCGACAGATTAAGCAGGAAATACATGGATGGACAGAAGGCAAGGCAAGGAGCAAATGGGATTTTCACCCAGTGTGATGGTGAATTTTATGTGTCAGATTGACTAGGCTATCAGATGACCAGATATCTGATTAAACATGATTTCTGGGTATACTTGTGAGGGTGTTTGTGGAAGAGATTAACATTTGAATAGGTAGACTGAGTAAAGATGTCCCTCCTCAATGTAGGTGGGCATCATCCAAGCCAATAAGGGCCTGAATAGAACAAAAAGTCAGAGGAAGGTTGAATTCAATCTCTGCCTGACTGTTTGAGCTGGGATATCAATCTTCTCCTGCCTTTGGTTCTCCTGGTTCTCAAGCCTTCAGACTCGGACTGAAATCTACACCATTGGCTTTCTGGTTTTCATGCTTTCAAACTACACCTCCAGCTTTATCCAAATCACCAGCTTAAAGATGTCAGATCACGGAACTTTTCCTATTGGTTTTGTTTCTCTGGAGAACTATACTACAGACTGCTCTGATAATTGAGTTCTTAGTGTACATTACATAACGCCATTTGCAGCAACATGGATGCTCCTGGAGAATGTCATTCTAAGTGAAGTAAGCCAGAAGGCAAAAGAAAAATACCATATGAGATCACTCATATGTGGAATCTAAAAAACAAAAACAAAAACAAAAACAAACAAACAAAGAAACAAAAAAACAAAGCATAAATACAGGACAGAAATAGAGTCATAGACATAGAATACAGACTTGTGGTTGCCAGGGGGGCGGAGGGTGGGAAGGGATAGACTGGGATTTCAAAATTGTAGAATAGATAAACAAGATTATACTGTATAGCACAGGGAATCACAGAGGAAAAAATGTTATAATGAGTGTGTATATGTCCCTGTATGACTGAAAAATTGTGCTGAACACTAGAATTTGACACAACATTGTAAAATGATTATAAATCGATAAAAAATGTTAAAAAAAATGTTCTTGCATATGCTCTTGTAAAAGGTCTGATAAAATTTTCTAAAAATCTATTGCAACAATGGTCGCTTAAATAGTGATGGCTACTTATGCCCTATATGTTGACTCAATCCCATCTTAGTGCCAGATACAATACATGCCATATGACCAGAGTCCAGAAGTTCTGGTAATGGTGTGATCAAGGCAAATCATCATCACCATAAAATCATCATCACCATTTAGGAAAACATCCTAAAAGAAAATGACACACTGAAGGGAAAGGCATCAATACTGTCTGCCTTGAATACAAAACTCAATACACCATTATGGAACATGGGAGGGAAATACCATTTTCTCAGCAATTACATAGCAGATACTACACTTAACTCTACAAGTTGTGATTATTATCCTCATTTTTATAGCTTAAAAAATTGGACTCAGAGGGATAAAACTAGTAAGTAGAAGAATCCCATCAAAGCCAATTACATCTGATTCCAAAGACTATGCCTTTTTTTATTCTAAGAATCTAGGATCTAGAAATCACATTCTGTGCAGGAAAAGCCACTACTGGAAGGAGAGTCTACCAGAAAGGATACATATAGCTGTCAGCTAGGTCCACCAGAAACTGGTAGAGAGCAAGGTGTGTCTGCTCAGGACAGGTCTAGGTTATATGGTCCCCAGTCAAGGGCTGCCCAAAGTTATTCCAAAGAACAGGAAATGGCAGCAGGATACTGAGGTTCATCTATCAACAGGGTCATGATAGCTGAAGTCAAAGGTTAACATGGAAGAAGACTAAACCATGATGTGAGAGGTACCATCTTGCAGCCCCAGATGCCAGACTGACCCAGGGATGATCAGAGGCAAGCATAATCTTACTGGCAAGAAAGAGGTTGGACTGTGCCCAGATGCTGGCTCTGCCTCCATTGTTCCTCAAGGAACAGAATCATGGTCCAGCTTGGTAAATTCTTAGGGGAGGGGCTCTAGTAATAAGAAAAATGACATTCTGCTGACATAACTTTATCCACATGTTCAACTAATACACCACAAACATTCATTCATGTACTTAATAAGTATTTATTAAGGTACTATTATATGCCAGGCACTGTGGCAAAAACAGGGACAATAGCACAGTCCCTATCACTACCCATGTGGCTTGAAGTTGGGCATTTTTTTGAACAATGCATTTGTCATGATTCTTTTAATATCTGCCTTCACCTGGGAGATCCATGTATGTAGGAAAAAACTGTGTCAGTCTGAATCACTCCAGTATTTGTAGCTCCCTCAGAGAAGACCTGGTATATAGCTGACATTTCCATTCCAGACACGTCTATTGCATTAATAATACATCTCAGGGAGTGTGGAGGCAGTTGGAAAGTCAACTATATCAAAGATTATAGTAAAATATGATAAGTATAATAATGATGGAGATAAGTCAGGAGTGAGGTGGCTAAGGGAGTTCAGAGGATGGCATCTAAATCCAGTGGGGTAAGGATGGTCAAGAACAGTTTTCCAAGAAGAAGGGGTTCCTTACACTGAATTCTAAAGAATAAGTAGAAGTTAGCAAAATAAAGAAGAGGGAGAACTGTCCCAGTGGATGGAACAGCAATGCCAATATTCTGACTGAACAAGCCTAAATAATTAGTAATCACTTAGCAAACCCTCAGTTGAATCAAACAATTGGACTTTAACCAATCAGAGGCAGCTGTGGTGGACACAAGGCTGTGCACCGTGTCCTGTGGGTATGTGTTACCCAGCAGAGTTGGTGGTTTTCCAGTGTGATATGAAACATGGAGCAAGGGGTAGGGGGAGTCATGGGAACTCTCCAGGAGAGCACAAGGGAACAACCTCAAGCCCCCTGCTGCTTAGTCATGAAAGAGTATTCACTATGCAACTCTATAAGGCTTTCTAGTCATTTCTTCAAGGTGGCCTGGATTGTTTGTTAACCAGTCTGCTTCCTGCTCCAGTGGCACCTAATCTCAAGGAGAGAAGCTTTGTCTATCTGTGGTGTTAAAGATATTTGCCAAGACATTGCTATTTCTTTCATTGAGAAGTGGAATCTAATAACCCTCCCCTTCAATCTGAGTTGGCCCTTAGTGTCTTGCTTGTCCAAGAGAATGCAGTGGAAGTGAAATTCTGGGACATCAGAGGCTGGGTCATAAAAGGCCATGTGTCTTCCCCCTGGATCATTAGAACACTAGCTCTTAGAGCCCTGAGCTGCCACATAAGAATACTCATCACACTGAGACCACCATGCTGGTAAGGCCACATCTAGTTGCTCTGGTTGACAAGGCCAGCTGAGCCTAGCCTTCCAGCCATCCCTGCCAAGGCACCAAACATAAGAGTAAAGCTGCGGTGGGCTCACCAGATCAGCTCACCCTCCTGCTAAATACTACTGAGTGATCCCTTGATGGCAAGAATTACCCAGCTGAGCCCTGCCTGAATTCCTGAATTGTGGAATATTGTAAAATGGTTGTTGGATGAAGCCACTAAGTTCTCAGGGTGGTTTATTGCAGACCAATACCTAAGAGGAACACTATCTTAGCCACCATTATACCCATGGTGCTGGCACTGTGTCGGGCACATAGTTGATCTCTAGTCCTTGAGTACCTGTTCACTGTCCAAAGGAATGAGAGCTAGAGAGACGGACAGGAGAAAGGGCTAATAGAAAAAAAAAAATAAAGATGACTTACAAGTAACAGTTGTTATACATTTGGAGAACTTCAGATAAATGAGCATACTTTTCTAAATAATGTAGTACCTACTCTGGAAAGCTAAGCAGAGTAGACACTTAAATTCTCTGTTGCAAGGATGGGGGGAGGTGGATCAGAAAGTTAACAATAGAGCCTTTACCTCATGTTCCCTCCCATAAAGTCCAGCTGTCCAATGGCTTTCCCTTTATCCCAAGATCTCAGGTTTTTCCAGCTCTCCTGATATAAACCTGATCCAGTTACAATTAATAGGCTTTTCCTTCTCTTTGCTTGTAAGACTTTCACACTTTCCTGGAGGTGATTAACTTCAAAAAGACAAGTTAGAAATTTGGGGCAAGAGAATAATTACCAAAGTGAATTCACTTCCAAGTTTGGCTTCAGAACTAGACCCACCTTGCAAAGTATACACACACACTATGCCTCCCAATGGAGATATATGGACTTTGATTCTAAATGTAACTAGGTTTTACTTCCCTTACTTCTAATTGCCCGAAATTCAATCAGTAGACTATTGTTTTCTGCTTCCTGGGAAGCAAGTCACAGCTGAAAAGACTGCTGGGGAAGAATTGGGTGGGGTTAGAAATCTGAATCTTGGCATGACTTTTATGAATTTTCTTTCCCATTTTACTCACCTCCTTCTGGCTCTGATGTTATCAGTAATTTCCCAAGACAGAGAAAACCCAGACTTCCTCACAGAGTTCAACTACCTGCCTCAGCAAAATCCAAAACAGGGGGAGACTAGCTGTTCCACAGAAACTCCCCTCCTGTGTTTGTGTTTAAGGAATGGCACACAAAGGAAACACACTGGCAGGTCGCTTTCTTTTCTGCCTTTCTCCAGTCGGCTAAGAAGCAAAGCCTGTAGTGAATATGGGCAGCCCATCCAAAAGCCAGAATGGACAGGACACTTTTGTAGCCAATGAATACACATCAAAGGAGAGAAAACATCAAGCCACTTCTGATGTGTTCAAAGGCATGAGCTAACCAGCACCAACAAAATAGATGATGAGCTGCACAAAAGGCCGGGTAGAAAGCAGCCATCTTTTAATTTTCTCATCAAATTTTGGTTGCTCAGTGTTAGTTTTCAAATGGCACAAATGTTAAAGGACCAAAACTGGCTTTTTCTACCTAGCAGTGAACTTAGAATCAAGAATTAACTGGGCTCTAGTCCTGCCTATGCTACTGACTGACTCTTTTATAGACCAGCCCCTACTCCTCTCTGGGCTTAAGTTCCCTCATCTGCAAAAAAAAAAAAAAAAAAAAAAAAAAAAAAAAAAAAAAAAAAAAGAGCACGGACAGACAGTGTTTAAGGACTCAGAATGACAAATGCAGTCAAATATTCATTATCCAAGGCCAGATCCTCATGAGTGTAGCTTCTCTGTGGGTTGCTTTGCCTTCAACCTTACAGATAGCACCATTTCTGATTAGTACCTTCCCTTCTTAATTAAGGCTTTGCTGGGGAGAGAGAAGCAAGATGGCGGAGTAGAAGGATGCTGGTGGCTCACCCTCTCCCACAAATACACCAAAACTCATATCTACGGACCCACTCAGCCAACCAGAGCACCTGCCAAACTCCAAAAGAACATCACCCTCTTCGAAAGACAAAGATGCCAAAAACCTGGTAGGAGAAAAGGAAAAAAGAAAGAAGAAAAAGCAAAACAGTGCAGGACGGGTCCCGCGGGGCGGGAGCAGCAAAGGAGGACTAGCGCTCGCTCGCTGGGGCTCCCCTCCAACAGAGAGGCCAGCGGGATGGAGGGGGAGCCTCCGAGGCTCGGATCTGTACAGAGCAGACCTTGACCGACAGAACTAAGTTAAACGGGCACAGAGGGTCCCCGTGACACCCGGCCCAAGACGCGAGCCGGCAGCTGGGGGCCTGGCCAGGCCGCCCGAGCCGGGCGGGGGACGCGGGCGGCTGCACCGAGGCGGCCCGGGGGGACTGCAGGGGCTGCATGCCGTGGCTGGGAGGGGATACGGAGCAGAACAATCTCGATCCCCCATAAATTGTGGAAAAAAGCAAAGCAACATGGCTGGTGTGCCCTGGGGGAAGGGGCGCCGTAGCCTTTGTCTCCCCAGACCTGCGCCACCATTACTGGCGCATCTCCTGAGAAGAGAGGCAGGTGCGGCCACAGCCGCCACGTCCTCCTGCGCGCAGCGCCCGGGCGGGGGCGGGGCCGAGCCCTGAATCCGCACCCGGGGCTCCGCAGCTCCTAGGCAGGACTGAGACTTGTTTACAGCCCGAGGCAGATAGGATCTTTCTGCCCTGGCACCTCAGAGAACTCGCACCGCCAAGACAAACAAGGAGCTGAGATTTGGCACAGAGCAGGGGCAGGGCCGTTCCACGGTCTTCCCCAAGCTCGCCTTCCGAGCGCCGACCGGAAGCGGAGCGCACAGCGGCACAGAGCAGCGGAGCAACCGGCGCCGGGAGAGGGCGGGCAGCCCCCCATCTTTTCAGCAGGAACGCAGCCCCTGACCATGGTGCTGGGAGGGGGCGCGATCCGCCCGCCTACCTTGCCCAAGCACAGCATCTGACTGCGGCATCAGGACCGGGAGTGACCCGTCTGCCCACAGTGAAGGAGAGCAGCACCTGACCCAGTGTTGGGAGGGGGCGCGATCTGCTTGCCGACAGACACTGGGAGCAGCACAGACGAGGGCGCCAACGGAGGTCCTCTGGAAACAGCAAGCTGAGATCGCGAAACAGGGCGAAGACAGAAAGACTTCTCATTAAGAGCACACAGTCTCCAGTGGAACACCCCCCTCTTTTTTTTAATCTGTTTTTACCTGTTCTATTTTTTATTTCCTTTTTAATTTTTACTTTTTAAATAATTATATATGCTCCCGGTTTTAATCCCTTTAAATTTTTTCTTTTAAAATATTTTTTTATTATTATTATTTTTAAAAATCCACATCATTTCATTTTTATTTCTCTTGGTTTTGATCTCCTGTTATTGACTATACACAAGTTTCAAATATATTTTTCCCTCTTTTCTCCTTTTTTAAAGGTTTTTCAGAGACGTCTCAACCCGATTGCTATTCTGCTTCAACTTGCTCTTCTATTATTCATTATACACTGTTTCAAACCTTTTTTTCTCCCTCCTTTTAAAATTCCCTCTTTATTATATCTTTTTTTATCTGTTCTATTTTCTATTACCTTTTTAATTTCTACTTTCTAAACAATTGTACATGCTTCTATTTTTAATTCCTTTAAAATTTTTCTTTTAAAGTAGTTATATTATTATTATTATTTTAAAAAATCCACCTGATTTCATTTTCATTTCTTTTTGTTTTGATCTCCTGTTATTGATTATACACAGGTTTCATTTTGTTGTTGTTGTTCTTTTCTCCTTTTTTTAAGGTTTTTAAAAGATATCTTAACTCGATTGTTATTCTGCTTCAACTTGTTCTTCTGCTATTGATTATACACTGTTTTCAAAGCTTTTTTTCTCCCTTCTTTTAAAATTCTTTCTCTTTTTCTTCCTTAAGTTTTATTCCTGCATAGGCATTAGATAGATAAATAAATAAACTCCTTAAGGACCACAATAGATAACTGATACTCCATAAGCCACAGTGCCAGAGAGATATGAGAAAGATGAAGAAGCAGAGGAACCATTCCCAATTAAGAGAACAAGAGATATCCCCTGAAAGAACGATCAATGAAATAGACATTGATGGCCTACTAGATCAAGATTTCAAAAAAGGAGTGATCAAAGTACTGAAGGAACTAAAAGAGATGGTGTTTAGAGATATAAAATATGTCAAAAATGAAACTGAAGCTATAAAGAAGAGCCAAGTAGAATTGGTAAACTCATTGGCTGAGATGAGAGCTGACCTAAAGGCTGTACAAAGCAGACTAGATAATGCAGAAGAACGAATAAGTGACCTAGAAGACAGGACAACAGAGAGCACCCAGTCAGAACAGCTGAGGGAAAAATAAATAAAAACCAATGAAAACAATATAAGGGACCTATGGGATAATATAAAGCGTGCCAATCTACGCATGATAGGGGTTCCAGAAGGGGAAGAAAGAACAAAGGGGATTGAAAAGGTCTTTGAAGAAATCATGACTGAAGACTTCTCAAACCTAAAGGAATCAGATATCCAAGTACAGGAGGCTCAGAGGGTCCCAAACAGGAAGAACCCAAACAGACTCACACCAAGACATATCATAATCAAGATGGCCAGAGTCAAGGATCAAGAAATGATTCTAAAGGCAGCAAGAGAAAAGCAAAGAATAAGTTACAAGGGAACCCCCATAAGGCTCTCAGCTGATTTCTCTACACGAACACTACAGGCCAGAAGTGAGTGGCAAGATAGGTTCAAAGTCCTGAATGAAAAAAGATGTAGCCTAGGATACTTTATCCAGCAAGGCTATCCTTTAGGATAGAAGGAGAGATAAAGAATTTCACAGACAAGAAAAAGCTGCAGGAGTTTAGCAACACTAAACCCATGCTAAAAGAAATATTGAAAGGTCTACTCTAAACAGAAAAGAAGCCGGATGCTACAAGAATAAGAAACTCACAACTGGAAAGGTGATAACTCATGAATTACAAATAAAATAAACACGAAATTGTAAAAGAAGACATCTAAATAACTAAGAGTGGGAGAGGGAAGCAAGAAAATATACAGTATTTTTTCTTTCTTTTTTAATTTTTTTGTTCTCAGTAGGATGGGTTTGAGATTATTTTACTATCAGTTTAATAAAAACAGTTATAGTAATAGGCTAATAGACTTACAAAAAAGGGTAACTACAACCCAAAAACTTACAAGGGAGTCACAAAAACTAAATAAAATCCACAATAATACAAAGGAAAATTACCAAACCACAAAAGGAAGAAGAAAGGAACAAAGAGAAAATACCAAGTCAATGGCAGAAATAAGTTCAAAAAGGCAATAAACACACATCTATCATTAATTACTGTAAATGTTAATGGACTTAAGGATCCAATCAAAAGACATAGAGTGGCAGACTGGATAATAAAGCAAGAACCTTCAATATGCTGCATACAAGAGACCCACTTTAGGGAGAAGGACACATATAGATAGAAAGTGAAAGGATGGAAAAGGATATTCCATGCAAATGGAAAAGCCAATAAAGCAGGTGTAGCAGTACTGATTTCAGACAAAATAGACTTTAAAGCAAAGGCCATAAAGAAAGATAAAGAAGGACATTTTACAATGATTAAAGGAGTAATACAAGATATGATATTACACTCATTAATATATATGCACCCAATATAGGCTCACCTAAATACATGAAACAATTACTAACAGAGATAAAGGGGGATATTGATGGGAATACAATCATAGTCGGAGATTTTAACACCACATTAACATCACTAGACAGATCTTCCAGACAGAAAATAAATAAGGCAACAGAGAAATTAAATAATACAATAGAAAAATTAGATTTGGTGGATATTTTCAGAGCATTACACCCCACAAAATAGGATACACATTCTTTTCAAGTGCACATGGAACATTTTCTAGGTTTGATCAAGTACTTGGGCACAAAAGAAGCCTCAACAATTTTAAGAAGATAGAAATTATCTCAAGCATCTTTACTGACCACAAAGCCAAGAAACTAGAAATCAACTACAGAGAAACACAGGAGAAAAAAAGTAAAGCATGGAGATTAAACAACATGCTATTAAAAACCCAATGGGTCAATGAGGAAATCAAAGTTGAAATTAAAAAATACCTTGAGACGAATGAAAATGAAAACACAACCACACAAAATTTATGGGACACAGCAAAGGCAGTGCTAAGAGGGAAGTTTATAGCGATACAGGCCTTCCTCAAGAAAGAGGAAGAATCTCAAATAAACACTCTAACCCACCAGCTATAAGAATTAGAGAACGAAGAGCAAAAAACCCCAAAAGACAGCAGAAGGAAGGAAATAATAAAGATCAGGGAGGAAAGAAACAAAGTAGAGATTAAAAAAAAAATAGAAAAAATCAATCAAACAAAAAGCTGTTTTTTAAAAAAAGTAAATAAAATCAACAAACCTCTGACCACAATCACAAAGAAAGAAAAGAGCACAAATAAGCAAAATAAGAAAGGAAAATGGAGAAATTACAACAAATAACACAGAAATACAGAATAGCATATGAGAATATTATGAAAAACTATATGGAACCAAAATGGATAACCTAGAGGAGATGGACAAGTTTCTGGAAACATACAGTCCACCAAGACTGAATCAAGAAGAAACTGACCACTTGAACAAACCAATCACTAGAAATGAAATCGAATTAGCAATAAAAAACCTCCCTACAAATAAAAGTCCAGGATCAGACGGCTTCACCAGGGAATTCTACCAAACATACAAAGAACTCATACCAGTCCTTCTCAAACTCTTCCAGAAGATTGAAAATGAGGCAATACTCCCAAACTCATTCTATGAAGCTACCATCACCCTGATACAAAAACCAGGCAAAGACACTACCAAAAAAGAGAATTATAGGCCAATATCACTGATGAACATAGATGCAAAAATTCTCACCAAAATATTAGCAAATAGAATCCAACAGCACATAAAACAGATTATACATCATGATCAAGTGGGGTTCATCCCAAGGACACAAGGGTGGTTCAACATATGCAAAGCAATCAATGTAACACATCACATCAACAAGACAAAGGACAAAAACCACATGATCATCTCAATAGATGCAGAAAAAGCTTTTGATAAAATTCAACACCCATTTATGATAAAAACTCTCACCAAACTGGGTATAGAAGGAACATATCTCAACATAATAAAAGCTATATATGACAAACTTATAGCCAGCATAGTACTCAATAGTGAAAAACTCAAAAGCTTCCCACTAAAATCTGGGACAAGACAAGGCTGCCCACTATTACCACTCCTATTCAACATAGTCTTGGAAGTCCTAGCCACAGCAATCAGTCAAGAGAGAGAAATAAGAGGGATCCAGATTGGAAAAGAAGAGGTAAAAGTGTCACTATATGCCAACAACATGTTACTATATATTGAAAACCCCAAAAGGTCCACACAAAAACTACTAAAAATAATAGAAGAATTCAGCAAGGTAGCAGGTTACAAGATTAACGTACAAAAATCAGTTGCATTTCTTTACACTAACGATGAATCAACAGAAAAAGAAAGTAAAGAAACAACCCCCTTTAAAATAGCACCCAAAGTAATAAAATATCTGGGAATAAATCTAACCAAGGGGTGAAAGAATTATACACAGAAAACTATAAACCATTGATGAAGGACATTAAAGAAGACTTTAAAAAATGGAAAGATATCCCATGCTCTTGGATTGGAAGAATCAATATTGTTAAAATGGTCACACTGCCCAAGGCAATCTACAGATTTAATGCAATCCCTATCAAATTACCCAGGACATATTTCACAGAACTAGAACAAATCATAATAAAATTTATATGGAACCATCAAAGACCTAGAATTGCCAAAGCATTACTGAAGAGAAAGAAAGAGGCTGGAGGAATAACTCTCCCAGACTTCAGACAATACTATAGAGTTACAGTCATCAAGACAGCATGGCATTGGTACAAAAACAGACATATAGACCAATAGAACAGAATAGAGAGCCCAGAAATGAACCCACAAACTTTTGGTCAACTAATCTTCGACAAAGGAGGCAGGAATATACAATGGAATAAAGACAGTCTCTTCAGCAAATGGTGTTGGGAAAACTGGACAGGAGCATGTAAATCAATGAAGCTAGAACACTCCCTTACACCATACACAAAAATCAACTCAAAATGGATCAAAGACTTAAACATAAGACAAGATACAATAAACCTCCTAGAGGAAAATATAGGCAAAACATTATTTGACATACACTTCAAAAATGTTCTCCTAGAACAGTCTACCCAAGCAATAGAAATAAAAGCAAGAATAAACAAATGGGACCTAATGAAACTTACAAGCTTCTGCACAGCAAAAGAAACCATAATTAAAACAAAAAGACAACTTACGGAATGGGAGAAAATTTTTGCAAATGAAATCGACAAAGGCTTGATATCCAGAATATATAAGCAGCTCATACGACTTAATAAGAAAGACACAAACAACCCAATCCATAAGTGGGCAGAAGACCTAAACAAGCAATTCTCCAAGGAAGACATACAAATGATCAATAGGCACATGAAAAAATGCTCAATATCACTAATTATCAGAGAAATGCAAATCAAAACTACAATGAGGTATCACCTCACACCAGTCAGAATTGCCATCATTCAAATATCCACAAATGACAAATGCTGGAGAGGCTGTGGAGAAAAGGGAACCCTCCTACACTGCTGGTGGGAATGCAGTTTGGTACAGCCACTGTGGAAAACAGTATGGAGATTCCTCAAAAGACTAGGAATAGACTTACCAGATGACCCAGGAATCCTGCCCCTGGGCTTATATCCAGAAGGAACCCTTCTTCCAAAAGACACTTGCACCCCAATGTTCATAGCAGCACTACTTACAACAGCCAAGACATGGAAACAGCCTAAATGTCCATCAACAGATGACTAGATAAAGAAGTGGTATATTTATACAATGGAATACTATTCAGGCATAAAACCCGACAACATAACGCCATTTGCAGCAACATGGATGTCCCTGGAGAATGTCATTCTAAGTGAAGTAAGCCAGAAAGAGAAAGAAAAATACCATATGAGATCGTTCATATGTGGAATCTAAAACAAACAAACAAACAAACAAAACATAAATACAAAACAGAAACAGACTCATAGACATAGAATAGAAACTTGTGGTTGCCAAGGGGGCAGGGGATGGGAAGGGAAAGACTGGGATGTCAAAATGTAGAACAGATAAACAAGATTATACTGTATGGCACAGGGAAATATATACAAGATCTTGTGGTAGCTCACAGCAAAAAACAAAAAAATGTGACAATGAATATGTGTATGTCCATGTTTAACTGAAAAATTGTGCTCTACACTGGAATTTGAGAGAACATTGTAAAATGATTATAAATCAATAAAAAATGTTAAAAAAAAACTACACTGGTTTAACATTACAACAGTTTACTTCTCACTAATGCTACATGTTTACTGCAAGTTTATGAGGTCTATGATCTGTATAGGGACCTCTGCTTAGGGACTCTGACTGATGGAGGCTCTACCATGAGAACTGTTGCTAGCTGCCACAGCAGGGAGAAGAGAACACATGGACATTGCACATGTTCCCTCCTCTGCTTCGGCTCCAGGAGTGATACAGTTAATTTTCCCTCACAGCTCCTTGGCCAGACCTAATCATACAGCCCCACCCAACTACAAGAGGGCTTGGAAATTGGTCTTGATGCTCCCAGGAGAGAAGCAGATGTTAGTAAACGCTAATAGTGTCCAACACAAGCTGCAAGTATCAAAACACCCAACTAGAAGTTCCATTCCATACCTTATGAGAATCAGCATTCTTTTAACAGAGGAGAAGAAAATGGCTATTGGATAGGCAACTAACAGTGCTCATCATATACCCTCATCTTACAAGAAGTATCTGAGACTTAGAGAGGTTTAGCAATGCACCTAGGTCATTCAGTAAGAAAGTAAAAGAGCCTGAATTTGAACCCTAGTCTGACTCCAAAGTCTGTATTCTTTTTACTCCAGCAAACTGCCTCACAAAGGAAGAAGGAAAATGTTTTGTGATCATCCATCACTCAGGATTATCCACAGTGGTCCACGAAGTCAGAAGGAGAGAACTAGAGCTAGAGCTGGCTATTGACCACTGCTGCATCATACACAAATGCAGATGTCAGAACTAGAAGGGGCTCTCAGACAAGAGACCAGACCACCCTTAGCCACCTCAACACTTTTTCAGAGACAGAAACTGTGGCCCATCAAGTGAAGTACTTTGTCCAAAAGTACATGGATGATGATGAGATAGCTCTACTCTAGCTAGGGCAAGAAACAGAGAGCACATTCAAAAGGTGTAACTAAAGATGTGGGCAAGGTGAAGGGGACCAAGGGATTGTACAGCAGGCCCAAACCAGCAGCAGGGAGAAGCTGTTATTATCCTTAAGCCTGAAATGGGAGGGAGAAAAAACTCTGGTAAAAAGCTGAGGCTGTTGGAAAGGGACAATCTAACAGAAGGTGTGGCACAAAATAGAGGAATACCATCATTGTCAAATGTGACCTGGCAGAGAAGGAGCTGCACAAATAAATATCCAGACCTCTCTTTCCTCCCAAGTCTCTGACCCTCATCCTTCCCGCACTGATACTTCCCACTGGCCAAAACCACTGGAAGCCAGAGGACAAAGGAGCCTGGGTGATGTAGTCTGTACAAGTCCATTTCCAGGGGCCCAGAGCAGGGGAAATAAGGGTAAAAATGAAACCTAAAGTGTTAAACTGAGAATACACATTATAGCATCTTTCCTTTTTATTCCTAGATTCATTCATTTATTCATTTACCATGTTCAGTGTCAGAAAGTGTTATATACATTTTAATTTCCATCAGCATTCAAGTTTGTCTTTGAAATTTGGTAGTGAAAGCATGTCACCTATTCAAGTATAATGCTATTTTTATTTAGAAGATCCATGGTATATTTTAAGGCCATATTTAGTTCAACATGAGGTAAAGAAAATTACATTTTACCTACATTTTAACCACAGCTTGATTTCTGGTTAAACATGGCAGATTGACCACATGTGATTCTCTCTCCTGAAGTCCCATTAAAACAACAGTAATGGAATTAAAATAAAACAAGTAAAAACTATGAGAGAGAGAGAGAGACAAAAGAGAAGAGAGAGAGGTATAAGTCCACACAAACTAAGAAAATAGGAAAGAAGACCTTAGTGAATGAGAATCGTAACACATTTTTTTGAAGATGGGAAGTAAATGAAGGAATGTGTAACAATTTAGAAGAGTGAAGGAGATGCCAAAGAAAAGTGAGCCAATTAGCCCCAAGAGAATTCTGGGAAGGCTTAGGACTTAAAAATACCAAGTACCACAGGTGTTAGGGGTAAGCTATAGGAAAATAGAAATTGAAAGTATGTATGTGGAGGTGAGTTTCCCACATTTCCTTCATCCTATGCAACTAGCCAGGCAACTGCTCCATCCACCCTTTTTGTCCCCAGGAAACAAGAGATGTAGTCTCTAAAGATACTGGATCACACACACCCAGGGCTTTAAGAATATCCAGCATAGTAGAGGGTGGGGGTGAGGCACATGACAGAAAGTGAAGGGATTAAGTGAAAGTCTATATATGGAATGGTAGGGATCCAGCCATCTGACTTCAAACCCCAAAATACCTGCAGGCAGGCTGAAGGATTCTATCCTTGAATAAGTAAAGGTCACTAGAGGAGACTCCCCTGAATACTGGCATTTGGATGTCCTCTCACAAAAAGTCAGTTGATGCCCAATCACTACACTGAAGCTCACTAGTTGGCAAGCTCTGCCTTTCCATCCAACACCTCCAATCAGCTTTTGAGGGCTCCACTCTTAAATATGAATTGACAGCCAAGGATCATAAAATATTTGAGAAGAATCTCTAATATGGGAGAATAGAAGAAAACTTTATATGTATTTTATTTCATACACATAAACACACACAAAGCATAAAGGACACTATGAGAAAGAAGAGACAGAAAACAAGGACATGAATGGATACTGAAAATATGATAATCAAGATGTAACAAATGGGAGTAAGAATATTAAAATAGGGAAATCTCTCTAAAAGTAGTACCCAAAGAATAAAAGAGAAAAGATAAGAAAAGTAGAGGAACAATCAAGGAGGTCTAACATTCAAATAATTGAAATTTCAGAAAGAAAAAAGAGAGGAGAAAAGTATTAAAGTAATAATATAAGAAAATTTCTCAGAAACTAATGGCATGAATTTCCACATTGAAAAGGCACATGGAAGGACCAGAAAAACTGATTGCATAAAGATCTACACCAACTCACATCATCATAAAATTTCTGAATAATAGGAGTTAAAAAAATCCTAAAAGCTTCTAGAGTGGTATAAGAAAAAAAAGTCTTAAATGGAAGATTAGGAGGCAGATTGGCAGCAGACTTTTAAATAACAACATCAAAAACAAGGAGACAATGGATCAATGCCTTCAAAATTCTGGGGAAAAATTCAACCTATAATTTTATTTGCAGCTGAACTATCTACTTCATATGATGAATTATATAATTTTGCCCTTAGAAGAATTATACTTCCATGCTCATCGACATCAGGCTTGACCATAAGATTTGCTTTGGCCAATGAAATGTGAACAGAAGTGACATGTTCTGATTCCGAGAAGCAGCATTGAGAGTTATCACTGGTTCTGTCAGTGTTCTTTTTCCTCTGCTGTGAGAATTGCTTTTCCCAGAAAGGGGCTTCTTCCTCAGACTGGGTCTGAGAATGAAAAATACATAGGTAGAACTGCAGGTGACCCATGAAGAACATAGGACATGAGTAAGAAAGAAACTCTGTTGTGTAAGTCACTAAGGTTTTAGAATAATTACCACCACAGCATAACCTACTAAAAAGCTGACTAATACACTTCCCATATTCCTTTACCTGGGAATCTATTAGAACATGTGCTTCAACAAAACAAGTGAGTAAACCAAGAAAGAGGGAGACATTGGACCCAGAAAATTAGGACTCTGACACAGGAAACTGGCAACAGTTTCTAGTCCCAGGATAATACCTGTGCAGCAAGTCTAGAAAGCAACTAGCCTAGACTGAAGTAGGAAGCTGGAAAAAAGAAAAGAAAAGAAATATCTCAGGAAAAAAATAAAATTGATATATTACCTGATAGTTTTTAGTATTTAGAAAATAATACTGAGAACTGTTTGACAAATCTGATGGATGTTGTGGAGAAAACAAGGAATAAATACAAAGGAAAATAAGCAAATAAAAATTAGGCAATTACTGACCCTGGGGAAAATAAAATATTATTGTAAAAAGGACATGTAAGCATAATGTGTTGGCTTACCAGTGGACGATATTTACAAAGCTATAATAATCTAAACACTAAATACCAATTTTGGGGAAAAATGCAATGCACATATATTAGGGCATTAGAGGAGGAAAAATGGAGGGTTTCTGTGCCAGTCATTAGGGCTGATCACAAATATTCCAGGGCATCTCCTGGGAACATGGTAGGAATGCACTTTCTGACCTTTCTTCAAATTAACAGTGACCCTATGATTGGCTTTGATTAATAAAACATGAGTGAAACTGACTTGTGACATAACCAGACAGAAGCTGTGACAGCCAGTATGTAATCACTCTATCATTTGCCCCTATTGCAGGGATCATGGAATCAGATGTGATGGAACCTACATCAGCCTAGGGGACCAACATGAGTCAGAGGTTCCCTAACCATCTAGGGTGAACATGTAGCAGGAGCAAGAAATAAACTTTTGTTGTATAAAATCATTGGTAATTAGGAGTGGTTAGTTTGCAACATAAACTAGCCAAACCTGACTAATAATAGGCTCTGAGAGAGCTAGATTCTCATCTACCATCACAGGAAGTCAACAATGTCTAAAATAATGAATCAAGTAATAGCAGTAAAAAGTTATAAAATATGAAAGTAAATACCAAAGGCAATAGCTAAAACAGTTAAAAAGTGGTTGTTCCAGAGGAGTAGACTTGAGAGGGAGTAGTGCTGGCCTGATTGTTTTTGTTGTCTGTGTTGTTATAAGCCTGATATTTTATAAAATTATTTGTACTATTACATTGATAAACATAATTTTAAACCATTCTATATATGCATATTCTAGTGGGGATCCAGTATAAGGAACAAGATACTGGTAGCAGCAGGGTTATAGTATGAATTTTCTCTCCAGTACTTAGAATTCCTAATGAAGAAAACAGGGTCTAACCTAATATTGTTTTTAATAGAGAAACTCAGTTACCATGGGACCCTTAAGATAGGTTCCTCTTTTAATCTAGAGGATTAATCACTAACCGGTGATGTAGATATTTTGTAGGACTTTTACCTCTAGGGTCATAATTCCAAAAGAAGTGATGATAAAAAAAACAGTAGATAATGAATGAATAAGGAGAATTTCGATTCTAAGTGATCATGGATACTTAGAACAAGTTGTCAGAAGGAGTTGGAGATTGTATTATAAAACCATCATGAAAGTTCACATTTCTCCAAGGGCTGAGAAGAAAAGAGCTCCTTAGGAGCAGCTCTGTCACAATAGGACACCTGCCCAAATAGACATTGATACCTCCCTCCAGAGATTTTTCTTCCTTATAGAGTTTCTCTGCTCATGTTTAGAGAAATTTGTACTGTGCTTCTTTAAAGGAGCATTTATCTCCTACACCCTAATGATGAATGAGGAAGAGCAGCCTAGGAAAGATCTGTACATCTCAGAGCAAAGTAACCTAGAGATGTAGCAACATGAATGATGGCTCATGGTAAAGTCCATTTCATCAAGAAGAGCCAGGAGACTCATCCAAAACATCAGGAGAGAAAAACCTCTAGTGAAAGCTGTGTTTCCATGTGTACAACCATATCAATCCAACCATACTCCTTGTTATAACATGGCACCTATTTGGAAGATTGTGTGTTGGGAATAAGGATAGTGCTTGTACCTTTGGACTAGAGGGTAAACTACATATGCCTGGATCAGGGTGTACTGTGAACAACAGCTCCTGACTATCATGCTCAGCATATTCCTAAATGCCTCCATCTTTGGCTGCTCTTGCAAGCCTAATCATTTGATCATGGCTGCTTATGAAGTGGAGCCACATAAATGAATCAAATTGGTCTTTTATATCTGAATTGGGTGTGAGTTGTTCACACTTACTCTTTTATAAATTGAGGTAGAGTTGATTAACAATGTTGTCTTCATTTCTGGTGTACAGCATAGTGATTCAGTTATACATACATATATTCATTTTCATATTCTTTTTCATTATATGTTATTATAAGATATTGAATATAGTTCCCTGTGCTATGCAATAAGACCTTGTTGTTTATCTATTTTATATACAGTAGTTTGTATCTGCTAATCCCAAACTCCCAATTTATCCCTCCCCCACTCCCTTTCCTCTTTGGTAACCATAAGTTTGTTTTTCATGTCTATGGCTCTGTTTCTGTTTTGTAAATGAGTTCATTTGTATTATATTTTAGATAGAGTTGCAGTATGATCTAGCAGTCCCACTCTTGGGCATATATCTGGAGAAAACTCTAATTTGAAAAGATACATGCACCCCAATATTCATAGCAGCACTATTTACAATAGGCAAGGCATGGAAGCAACCTAAATGTCCATTGACAGATGAATATATCAGGAAGATGCAGTGTGTGTGTGTGTGTGTGTGTGTGTGTGATGGAATACTACTTAGACATTAAAAAGAATGAAATAATGCCATTTGCAGCAACATGAATGGACCCAGAGATTATCATACTAAGTGAAATCAGTCAGACAGAGAAAGACAAATACTATATGATATCACTTATATGTGGAATCTAAAATATGATACATGCTTACTTTTAAATATAGGCTTCCATATGTTGTGGGACATGACAATATTTCAAGATAATAATGAAATCAAACTATAAATTTCTGACTGGGGAGTAGGTACAAAAGTATCCAGCTCTACTATCCTTCCTTCCCAACCCTTCCTCCAAAACCAAATCTTCTCTCCCTTCCCTAATCTAGAGATACATGACATACATCTCAGACTGTCACAGAGCCATAGCTCCAAGCCATACTGGATGCTCTAACTCTGACTGAGATGATCCCTAGGGCTTAGGAACACTGTTTCAGCTTGAATAGCATTCTCTTCCACCTCTTGCAAAACCAAACAAAAGTTATAAGAATGTCAACAGAATTGTTACTTTGGATCCAGCATCTTGAGTTCAAGGGATACTAAAATATTCTGAAAGCTAAAAATCTCAACTCTTCAAAATTTGACCCAAACCTACCTTACCTTCCGGTCTTTTCTCCAGTAGCTTCCTGCCAACATCCATATCACACTCCACTATACTACATTACTTGTGATTCCACGAACAAATCGTGTATTTCCCTGCTGTCAACTTTTGCTCATGCCAGTGTCTTGACCAGGAATTTTGTACCCAACTCTTATAGTGTTACAGTTATTTGTTAATGTGTCTCTCTCGTTGTCCCGCTATACTATGAGACAACCTGAGAGCAGGGATTGTGCCTTTGTCATCTTTGCATTCCTGGCACCCAGCACAGCACCTAGCCCATAAGAGGTACTCAATAAATGTGTGTTAAATAAATCTTAAAAGGACCATAAACCATTCACTGATTTCTCAAAGTAACAAATGGACCAACTGAAGCAAACTACATCACATGATGCTTCAAAACAGCCAATATCAAGGCTTACATAACCCATATATGAGCTAAAGAGCCTGAACAAACAGATGATCTCAGATCTCATCTTAAGGGGAATAAAAGTAAAACCTGACTTCTCAAAATACTACTTAAGTGTGACCAGAAGGCATGAGGAGCTCATGAAAGTCTTTCAACTTCAAAAAAAGGTGCAATGTATGTCCCTGGGACCTCCCTGTGTTCTGGGCTTGTAGCAAATGGCTACTCCAGGTAGGATTCTGTTTCTCACCTGGGCATTAAGAAATCAGAAATGTGGCAAGAGAATATGGCCATAATACTTAATAGACCTGTGATGTTTATTGTGTTGAGAGAAATGCAGAACAAGAGGAAACAACACATGCCCTCTCCCCTCAACATAAAAGGTGGCCCAGTAGTCCAAGTGGTCCATGACAACACCAAAGGATGGTCCAGGAGTCAACTAAAAGACCAAACATCAACATTTACTACACTCATGTGACAGAAATGCTATAACAGTTCCACCTTACCACCATGAATTGGTTTCAGGGCTTAAGAACAATACATGTAATTAAGAACTTTAAAATTAGATACACTGTGGATAATCTACATATGATGGAGAGCTGGTTACTGTATAGATCAAATACCACTTGACTTTAGATGTCACCAAAAAGTTTTCTGACATGTACTTTTAGATGTAATTTTTACCCCAAAACCCAAACTGAAAGAAAAATGACACCTCCAAACCTACATGGAAAGCAGTGGGATGTAGGGGTCGAAAAATAAGCGTAGGCGAGAGGGACAGCATGTTGGCAGTGGTCAACAATGATTTGTGTAATTGGACTTGTCTGGCCTTCCTAAAGACCTTGAAGTAAACCTAGGCACCAGCTGATAGAAGCAGTAGCAATTCAAATCCATTTACCAGAAGGGCACAGACAAATTATATGGGTAAAGAAAGAGACATCACCTTTGGTCTCTAAAGAGGGACCGGGGCACAGTGACTATTATGAAAACAAAAGGGAGAAAACTATTTTTAAAAAGATACATGACAGTGCCTCTTTAATAATCACAATATCCTGTGAGGAAGGTGAAAGGTATTTGGAAAATAATCAGTAACCTTCCCTAACAGTTTTTGGGGGACAATGGTGGTAATCCTTTTGTTGGCTTCGCTTCAGCCACGTACCAGTGACATACGGCAGCTTCAAATTCCTCCTGATGACAATTCACCCTGGAGAGTCTATTTCATGCTGGACTACAGAGGAAAGAGAAAATTGTCAAAAAGATGGGGCAGCCAGATTTTGCTAATAAATCTGGACAGTTAGCTGTTTGGTATTGCATAGCATTTTATTTCACAGGAGGCTGGCAAATCCCCTTGTGGCTTCTTTGGTTAATGCCTGGAGAGAGGAGGCAGGAACTGTGGGTGGGTTCAAAGCCAAGTGAATTATGAGATGTACAGAGCATCCCACGAATGTATAACTGGACTATGGAATGAAGTAGACTATTTCCCTTATTTTGCAGCAAAACTTTTATAGCTATAGTGGGGACTCCAATGACTTCAATGTCAGGCGAGCAGGAAAAGAATGAGCACAGGTCAATCAGGGACAGTACTTGGAGAGCCATAGAGTTGTCCCCAAGGGGGCTGACCAGCCCTCCAATTTACAGAGACAAAAAAATGCTGGTTATTTCAGATAGCAATCTGGTTAGGAAAGGCTGAGCAGTGGCAATGCTAATTATCAGGCAGGTAGAAGCACTGTGTTCCGCAAGATTTTATTTGAATAGGACCCTAGCTGGCAGCCGGGTAGAGAGACAGAGCCCAGCATCACAGGGAGAGACCTAGCAAAGCCTAGGCTGGATATCAGAGCCCCAGCCAAGGAGGAGAACCTTCAGTGGGTTCCTGGAGCACATCCTAGCTTCACCCACATCATAATGTAAAAAGGAAGGCTGTAGAGTAATTAGCACCCATGGGCCTCAGGGGCTCTTCCCAGGGGCACTTAATATTTGAGGTATCAGACTAATTCCAGATGCTATCTACTGGGCAGTGGCAGGAGTAGGGGGACTTCTACTATCCTGCCAAGCTTAATTCTTAATGCTTCAGGTACTGGAAATCACTGAGTCTTCTGGCTGCTGACCTTTAGTACCTACCCATGGTCAGGGCTGGGGCAACCAGAGTCTGACAGTCAGATGGTAGGCCTGGAATGCAGGATTGGTTTTACCACTGTGCTCTGCCAAGGTCATCAATCCACTGTGCAGGGCATCCAGTGCCATGTAAGGACATGGAATTCAGCCTTTGATTCAGCAACCCAGGGCATTAGCTCACATTATATCAATATCAAAATGATACCAGTAGATAAAAATCTAGCATTAACATTTCAGTGTCAGTGGCCTCAGAGAGAGCGTCAACAAATGTACCAGATGGATTCACTCTTTCAGATGTAGTTCCCTTCTCTCAGCAAACTCCTGCAACACCAGAGGAATAATTACTGCTCAGTGGAATATTGTACAACGTTAGCCAAAAAATAAAGTCACATCAATTTAAACCAGTAAATATAAAATTTTTGTAAGAGAAAAGAATTCTCTTTCCAGAGGCAATTATTTGTCTTTTCAGAAATGTTTGCCAATACAAAATCCCCCTCTCCCGCCTGTGAAACTCAAAACACAAGAACCACAGCAGTGTATATTTAGTGCTGGAAGAGGCTGGAAGGCATTGGGCAGAGGGGCAGAGACGGCTTTGCATGGAGCCTTGTGCATTGCTAAGGGGAGGACAACTTAAATCTGAAACTCATGTGCAACAGAAGGCACACTCACAGAGGAAAGACAGCAAATGGTAGGATGATCATCATATCTTCATGTGTACTCCACTTGACAGATGAAAAATCACTTTTGTATTCATTATCTCACTAGGGCCACCCAACGTCTCTCCAAGGCAGGCAGAGCAAGGGCTGTTAGATCCATTTTACAGATGAAGAAGCTGAGGAATGATAGCAACTTTACTTCAGACCTGCTTCTGGCCCACAACCATCGCATCATCCAACTGGCAGTGGATACAAAACGGCATACTCATCCCTCCACTGGCCACCTCACCCCAACCACACCAGCCACTATTCTTAATTCACTGAGAAAACTGTCTGTTATCCGAGGTGTGGAGGCAGCTATGCAAAGCCCATCACATCCACATGAAACTGTCTCCTGCTGGAGGCCAAAAGCTGGTCTAAGTGAATTGTCATTAGGCACTAAAGGAGGCATCTTCACTGTATGCCTTCTGTAGAGAAGTCAACAAGTTTGTCTCCCTAGCTACTGAAGAGTGTGCTTAGAAAAGTTCACTTTGATTCTCTCTTAAAGCAGTAATGGCCCCCCCACTACTACTTCCCCACACCACAAAGAGCCACCAAAGCACTAGCAACCGCTTAGTACCTCAAGGACGCATGAATGACCCCTACCCTACCCCCACCCACATGGACATTTAGGAAACCTTCAACAGTATCACCCTTAGACTGGCCCAGCAAGGTCTCTGCCCCTAGGCCTCAAACTTTACCTTGTTTTGACCCCACTCCAGGCACATCACTCCCCATAGAGCAAGGAATCTATGGGGCCAAGGGGACTTGCCCACCCAAAGTCTATGCTTCCCTCTTCTATACTACTCTCAGCAAACCCAAGACCTTGAAATTCCCTGCCCATGTGCCCCAAGCTTGTGTTCATGGCCTGCCAATCCTCTTCTCTAACTTTGCCTTCCTAAGGATGGACCAAACCACGGGTGGACACAACCCTGTTCCTGAGTGGTGAATGAGGGGTGGCCATGGGGCAGCTGTTACCTTTCTACCCAGTGATGATGCAGCTTGACCATGTGGGCTACAAAGGTACCTCTGAAACTTTAATCTGCTTGTGAATCACTTGGGATATTATTAAAGTCCAGGCCTCAGGTACTGTCTGAGGCCCTGACAGTCTGCCGTTCTACCAAGTGCTCAGATAAGGTTGATGCTCTAGACTGGGGTCCACACTTTGAGATGCAAGGCTGGTGTCTATAGGCCTGTGTGGAAAGCCCCTCTGGGTAAGGGACAGAGCCAAGAGGTTGGAGAGAAGGGGGAGTTTGCAGTGAGCCTGCATTTTGTGCCCTTGCCCCGGGCCCACCAAAGTTAGGGGTGGCCTTGCCTTTCATCATGTTGAGAAGTATCAAGTGTATGTCAACATCTCTGAGCACCAAAGGGAAACAGTTAAGTGAGACACACCATTTGTCCCTCTTTCAAAGCCCCTACATCCCTCCCAGCATCACTTCTTATGTCAGAAACTGGAAGGCCACCCCCAGAACCCTTCACAAGGATACATGTCATCAATTTTCAATATCAACTGCCCCCTTCCAAGGATGATCACACAGTGTTTTACTATACCTCTATAAAGTCTGGCTCTCACAAATCATACATTCCAACTTACCACTGGTAAATGTCAAAGACTGAAGATATGGAATTCAAGTTAGCTAGAAAAGAGATACTAGATTCTTAATAACAACACACCTTCCATCATGCAGTCCCATGTATTCCCTGGCCTGAGAGGGAGGGAAGGACCCTTTATGGAGACCTGACCCATCCATACCAACACATAGCCAAGAAGCCTTAAAACCCCAGCCTCAGGCACTGGTCCACTAACTAGTTATAGACAATCTATATTCAACTGACCACACCCACATGAGCAAGCCTGGAGTTTTTCCTGTCTTTTATCATTGTAAAGAGATAGGTAAAAACAAAAAATAAACACAAAACCACAGCTTTCAAAACTTTTTCAACATGAAATCACTTAAATCCAATGGTAGTGGTAGCCCATATAAAACAGATGAAAACAAACTTCCTATGGAATATGAAATGGGGTTGACAGTACAGAGCCCTCTTTACTTGGGGCCCCATTGACTGATACACACAGAGGCCCCAGGGCAGCTCCAAGAAACCCCTAGTGCTCCAAAGTTCCCCCTTTGGAAATAACCACTGAAGCATAAGCCATTTTATTAAGATAAGACTTTTTTTTTTACTAATGTCACTTTTTAGATGACTCAGGCACAAGTGGAAGAAGGAGGAAGGGGGAAGGAGGAGGAGGAAGAAGAGGAGGAAGAGGAAGAAGAGTCAGATGAAAGAAGTCATGGTGTCATGCACAGTGGTATGGGAAGTAGATCACAGAGCTGACAAATGTTTTAATAATACATCCAAATGAAACCTCATGATCACTTGAGGAATATGGAGTTGGGCCCGAGTCCTAATTCTGCAGTTAACTCAGTTTGTGACCTTAAATAAGGCCCTTCTCATCTCTGAGACTCAGACATAGGATCCAGATGGCCATTGTCCAGCACTGACGCTCTGCTCTGGGATTTTGTATTTCAGGATTCCATATTTAAGTGAAGATTCACAGTCAATCATCCATCAAGGATAGATACTAGCCAAAATAAAGGAAACCTTTATGTTGTTCTGCTGGCACAGTTCTGTGCTTTCATTCAGAAGCTCGAAGCATGTTAATAGCTTATTCTGTTGGATCCATAGCAGAAAGACAAAAAGGAAATTAATCTTGAAGAAATTATATATCTGCAATCCTTGACTATCTCTTACTCAGTAAGGTTAAAACTACTTCTGCATGTTGCCACTCTGGATAGAGAGAGAGAAGATAGTGTTGACTTTCTGCAGGGAGAGAGGTAGTCTTTAGGGTATAAGACCAGGCAGGCAGCAAGACCATCAGGAAGCATTTGCAGCAGTCTAAATAAGAGACAGTGAAGACCTGAACCAAAGTCATACCAGTGGCAGTGGAAAGGACAAGAGAGATCCAGGTGGCATTCAGAAGAACACACTCTCAGGACTGGGTGCTGCAGTTGAGGAGAGATGGGGAGAGTGAATGCCAGGTATTTTACTTGGGTGATGACATGCAGGACAGTGCCATTATCCAAGCTATGACTCTGAGAAAGAAAAAGAGATTTGAGAGGTAAGCTGATAAATTTAAGGTTGGAATGTTGACTGTGAGATGCCTGTGGATCACCAGGTGGAAATGTCCAGTAAGCATGTGAGTGTAAAGTCCTCCAGGTCTCAGCAGGATAAAAAACAACCATGAAATTGTTTTGGAAGTCCTCAGCATATAGGATCCCTGCCTCCTTGTAATTTTGCTACATTGTCTCGTTAATTCATTAAAATGTTTAGAGTCCCCCCTAAATATTTAGAGTCCCTACTTTGCTAGATGAGGGGATACATGGGTGAATAAAAATAGACATGGTCTTTGCCCTTGTATAGGTTATAGTCTAGCAGGAGAGACAACTAACAAGAAACAATATGTAGTTATCATTTTGAGTTGTGATAAATATTATGAAGGAAACAAATGGGTAGAGTGATCAGGAATACCAGAGGGAAGAGGGGGTACCTCTCAAAAAGGCCTTTAAATCAAGACTTGAATGACATTCTTGGACAAGGTAACAGAATATGCCAAGACCCAGAAACAGGAAGAATTTAGTCCCAAAGCTAGGACACCCACTACCCTGGGTTCTGTAGTATGCATAGAATATTTGCTGATGCTGTTACTGATATTTAAATGATAGTAATAAAGTAGTACAATAAGGCATGATCATAAAACTATACCAAAGGCAAAGCACTTGATGTCTATGACATGGTGTTTAACAATTTTCTGTGTCACTGATAGGACTGGATGCCGGTGGTTACATTAGTCAGATGGAATATTAACTTAAACAAAACTTTAAATAAAACTGCTACAGAGCCCTGCATTCCATTACTAACAGCTCTGATTGCCTCAAATCATGCCAGCATATGGAAGTTGCACTCTGGGCAAAGTCACTATTCTGTAGGATTTCAGTCAAACACTGCTATGGAGTAAGCAATACTTAAAATAGCATTTCTTTTAATGATTAAATAGAGGGTTAGCACAAACTGCAGAACAGATTGAAAAAAAAAAAGAGAGAGAGATTCTATGTAGCCACTGGGAAAGAATAAGTAGGTTGTGTTTTGCGATTCTTTCCTGGTGGGTTTACAATTATTACCCAGCATGACAGCTAAAATGCCTAAGAAATCACTTACCTGACTCTCAATAATAATTAGTTTTCTATCCTTTGTATGTTCACCATGAGTTCTGTTGACCTCGCCACATGGAAAGGCTGAGTTTACCCATTTACAGTTCTGAGTATTTATTCCTTGCAGGCAAACAAAAGTGTGCTGGGGGTTGAACAGTTCCTGGCCAGCAGTGAGTACCTGAACTAAGATGTTTAAGATGCATCAGTTGAGTAATTAATGTATAAATCTTAGCTGGCTGGGTAACAAAGTGAAAAGAAGCTTTATTGGCTATAGACATAGACTTAGCTATATTAAGGTCTTTCTGCTTTAAAGATGAGGACTCTATGTTAAAAAAAAAAGGCAAAAGCTAGAAAGACTTTTCTTTAGAGTGTAATTAAAAAGGAAATGAACAAATTGGGTTAATTTGTTTTGCTTGTGATTTGGCTGGAAATCGTGGTGCTGTGGTATCACAGCTGAGGTGTAGGGCAGCACGCAGCTGAGGCACTCACTAGCACTTACCAACTATTCACTTCTTCCCTTGTTTGTGAAACTTCAAAAATGTGTGGTCTGCTGGTGGTAAGCTACAACTAAAGCTATTTTTTTTATAATTAAGGGCTATTTTTAAATTAACATTTTAAAGTTCACTGGCAGCCCTTATGTCTTTGTCTCACACTGGCGGGACCAACAGGGTGGGCTGTTCAGAACAGGCACTCAATCTTACCACAGCCCTCAGCGAAGGAGTCATGTGTGATTTTGGCAAAGGACTAAAGGTATCCTCCTTGCTTGTGGTGTTTGCATCACTAGGGGGCTATCAGCTCCATCAGAGTCCCTGGAACACAGTGGACCTCTGCTTTCCTATGGTATGTAAGCTATTGCATCTGCAGAGGCCGAGAAGCACGAGTGCTCAGTGCTGTTCAGCTTGCTTTGTGCTATTTCCACAAATGCTAAATAGCCCAACAGAATACAAACTTGATCTTCAGCACCTCTGGCTTTGGCAAACAAGCTGGGGAAAGGATTTGACTATTTAGAGTTTGATTCGGACTTTTGGGGTTTCCATAGGTTCAGCTCAGAAGTAGTGGTGAGGGTGTATTTCTCAGTCAAATAAGCCAAATGCTGAAGGCCAGAGTTCTTTTCCATGCTTTAAAACTCACAACTAGGGATAGAGTATACCGGTAGAGTGCATGCTTAGCATGCACATGGTCCTGGGTTCAATCCCCAGTACTCCCATTAAAAACAAAAGAAACAATAAAAATAAATAAATAAACCTAATAATCTCCCTTTCCCCCCAAAAATGAATAAAATAAAATAAATAAAAATTAATAAAATAAAAAAAAACCTCAGAACCAATGGCTGAACTGGACAGCCTTACCTCCTCCATCCTCATTTTATATAAATAGGGAAACTGAGGCTCTGAAAGATAACATGACTCACCTAAGGTTTCCTGGCCAATTAGTGGCAGAGCACTGCCTAAAACCCAAGAGTTTTGTCTCCTCCCAGCAGGGCTTTTTCCAATACAGTCTATCACCCCCTAAACCAGCCTGCTAGAAAATGTCCAAGTAGGGTGTTGTATGGAATAATTTACTGGTAGAAAGAGGAACCCATGAGGTTGTAAATGAAGATAAACACCAAGGTTCTTACAGAACAGCCTGGTTACTGAGCTGCTCAGCCTCTATCTGCAGTCAGAGATCATAGCTTAACAACTTGCAGGGACACCACAGCTCAAGCAGGGTTTCAGTGGCTTAGATTTGAACTATGCCCCATTGTTCCTTGTATCTGTTACCTCTAACTCTGACCCATCTTTCTGTGTTTTGGCTTGTGACCTCACACTCCTTGGCTCCCCACTTTGGCTCATTCATAGATTTTCTCTTTCTCCTTTCCTCCTAACTTCCATCCCACCTAACTCCCTGTTCTTGAATCTTCCACCTCTACCACTGCTCCTCCTGGCCCTATCATCTCAAGATTTGAAGTCTAGGCCATGACAGACAGAGTACTCCCTCTCTCTCCAGTCCCTGTGGATGAGGACCAGGGGTAGGGAATGAGGTGGGAGAGGCAAGGGTACTTAAATACTCGCTTTTTCAAAATATCAACTAGAAGCATCTCTCAACTACCCCCTTGGCATAGCTACAGTGCAATGAAAAAGGAGAATCCAAAGCTGACCCAGGACCTTGCAAAGATCATGAAGGGCTTGCTGAATGAAAATATGAAATTGGGTTCTACCCACAATTAGGACTGAATGCATTTTCTTATATTCTTGGCTTTTCATCTCTAAATGATTTATAGTAACTTTTTTTCCTAGCTAGAATACTTGCTAGCTATGAAATTACTACTATTTGGGACAACTGTTTTGGTGATGTTTTTAAAACAGCCAGGAAGTCACCTAAACTATCAGGAAAAGAATTCCTCATCAAATGACATAGATGGAGATCTTTTATTTCAAGAAATAATCTCTGTATAGAGAAAGTTAACAAGAAAATTAGGCCTCATTTAGCAAATGTGTGTTACACTAGTGATTGGCAATAAAATAAATACATAAAAATATAATTCAATTCAAACTATTGCTAAATTTGTGATAATTCAATCATGGCTTGACATATTTTACCTTCCGTCTATCTATTTAAAAATAGCAACAACAAGTTTCTGAGTAAATTAAGAGTTTAAACATGAGCTCTTAGGGGATGTTTAACCCAGTTCAGAGAAAAACCTGTTTCTAAGCTCTCTGACAACATTCATTTGCGTATAAATAATTAGTGTGCTGATTTCAAATGATGTTTACCTACTCATTGGAGTCTACTTCATCAAGACCTCTGCTTAGCAATATTTTGTTAGCTGTTTATAATATCATTTCTGCTTGAAAATAATAAAAATCAATCATTTAAATCAATCATTTAAAATAATAAAAATCAATCCATTTTGAAGGAACCTATAATTCAGATTTATCGTGACGTCAGAATGCCCATCCCACCCCTCTTCCCACCCCGGTCTGTGTTACAGAGGCCTAACTACACTACACAGATACATTTTAGCATACACTGAATCCTCATTAAAGAGCATTAGAATTAAAATGTCTATAAATGCCCCATGCACTAAGACCTGAAGCAGTTTACCTGGTTATCAGGGGTATATAAACAAGACTCCACTTAGGAACCAAAATACCCAGGGCTTTAAGAAATTTTAAAGAAAAAGAAACAACCATGCACTTCTGTTGCTTTTACAATTAAAAAAAAATCTAAGTGGTATAAAAGTTTTCAGAGAAAAGGTAAAGAAATGTCCTAGTAACTCACTATCTGAGCCATGAAAGAGCTCAGAGGTCATCCAGGGCAGCAGCACCCCTGGCAACAAAACTCTCAGCAGAAGCCCCAGAAACCCAGCTTCTGTTTAAAGAAAGATCTCCAGAGCCTCAGAGCTTCCCCTCCCTCAAAGCTCTTCATATCATCGAACAGCTCAAGGCATTAGACAGCCTTTCCTTACACTGGGGCAAAATCTGCCTCCCTATAATTCCTACATATTGGTCCAAGTTTCAGGGCGGGGGGGCTAATGTTTTTATGGTTCTTTACATGGCATTTTTCACATGCATGTTCTCATTGGACTTTCTGAATAACCCTGTGAGGCAGATACTCCTACTATTCTTGTCTTCTAGATGAAGACTTAGAGGCTGAGAGAAGCTGAGTGACTGCACAGGGTTGCAGAGTGGTGAAGTGGCAGAGGCAGGGCTTCAATTCAGCTTCCCTAAATCCACCTTTTAGCCATTTTCATTATTTTGCCTTGTCTTGCTGAAGTATTTCGGAAAAAAAAAAAAAAAAAAAAAAGCTCCTGCTTCACCATGAAAACAACTCTTGAAGGCAGAAAGGGGTAGAAAAATTGAAGGTGCACTCTCTCCACAGTCTACTTGAGAGATCTCTACTACCTACATGACTTTAAATCCCCCATAGAGAGGGGCCCAGATCTGTGTTTCCAGAGCCCTGAGTTCCAAAATAACATACCCATCCTCCCATCTGGATGTCCCACAGTGCCTCAAATTCAGCAGGTTCCACGCTGAATTGATCAATTGTTCTCCATTCTCTTTCCACCCTCCATTCCTGATCTTGGTCAAAAATACCACACTCCGGGGAAAAGGGTATAGCTCAGTGGTAGAGTGTTTGCCTAGCATACACAAGGTCCTGGGTTCAATCCCCAGTGCCTCAACTAAAATACATACATACATACATACGTACATACATACATACATACATACATACATCTAAATACTCCCTCCCCCCAAAAAAGAAATACAACATTCTACCCAGGCAGCCATGCCAGAAACCTGGAGGCTTATACTTGACACTTCTCTCTTCCTCACCACCATGCCTCAACTGTGGGGGCTGTGGGGCCATGGTGAGAGATCATAGACAGGAAAACAAGATTGAAGATCATTGAAATCATCTAAATGAGAGATAAAAGCTTGAACAAAGAAGTAGCATGTCGAGGTTTTCAGATACTAATGATTATATATAAAATAGAGAAACAACAATGTCCTACTGTAAAGCACAGGGAACTATATTCAATATCCTGTAGTAACCTACAATGAAAAAGAACATGGAAAGGATTATATGTGTATGGGTGACTAAAACATTATGCTGTACACCAGAAATTGATGCAACATTGTAAACTGACTATACTTCAAAAAAAGAAGTAGCATGAAGATATAGCAGATTAACGATTAATTTTATGATAGAACAGATTTGGTGAATGTTTGGCTTTGGGGGAGAGGGAGAGAAAAGGAATGATGACCAGATTTCTGTCCTAAGTACCTCAGATGAATGGTGTTGCCATCAACTGGGAATATGAGAAGTGGAGCAAATTTAGGGGCAGTTGGGATGGGAAGAATTCAGTTTAAACATACAGTTGGGTCTGGATCCACAGGTTCCACATCCACAGATTCAACCAACTGTGGATTGGCAATATTTGAAAAAAAAAAAGATTCCAGACAGTTTCCAAAAGCAAAATTTGAATTTGCTGTGCTCTGGAATTATTTATATGGCATTTACATTGTATTTACAGCTATTTACATTTACATTGTATTCAGTATTATAAGTAATCTAGATATGATTTAAAGCATACAAGAGGATGTGTGTAGGTTATATGCAAATACTGTCATTTTATGTAAGGCACTTACACATCCTTGGATTTTGGTATCTATGGGAGTCCTGGAACCAATCCCCTGCAGATACCAAGGGATGACTGTATTGATTTTGAGAAGTCTGTGAACTAGAGATGTCCTACAGATAGTTGGATATATGTGTCTGAAGTTCTCCAGATATTTCAGGACTATAAATATATATTTAGGAGTTATAAATGTGTAAATGATAGTTCACATCTTGGGATTTCATAAAAATAACCAAGGCAGACTTACAATGATCACAGAAGATGGGGCAGGTCCTTTAAGGGGCAAGTAACAAAAAAAACTTGGGGTAAAACAATCAGATAAGAGAACCAGGAGAATAAGGGATTAAGAAAGTCAAAAGTGGTTAGAGATCAAGAAGGAGAGAGTAGCAGGGGGAGGGTATAGCTCAATGGTAGAGCACATGCTTAGTATGGACAAGGTCCTGGGTTCAATCCTGGTACTTCCATAAAAAATAATAAAAATAAGTAATATTTTAAAGAAGGAGATGGTAAAGAGAAAACAGATACAAAATATTATGAAAGTAACATAGAACTTGGTAATGAATCGACTCTTCTTTATCCCATTTCTCTTACATCCAGATACGTTGCCAAGTTTTAAGTTTGGGTGATTAGAAGAGTAATGGTATAATTAACAGAATTAGGAACACAGAAAGATGATGAGTCAGTTGGGATATACTAATTCTGAGACGCAATCAGGACATTAATCTCTAGAAGGCAGATGAAAATCTGAGACAATCTCATGAGGAAGGTCAGACATGAAAGTTAATATTTGAAAATCATCTATATTAAGGTATTAGTGGAATTGGTAAAATTCCCATAGAAGAGAATATCAAAAGTGAAGAGGAAAAGAAGGTATGCAAATGGCCAAAAAGCACATGAAAATATGCTTAACATCAAGTCATTAGGGAAATGCAAATCAAAACACAAAGGGATACTACTTCATATCCACTACAAAAAGACAGATAATAACAAGTGTTGGTGAGGATACGGAGAAAATAGAACCCTCCTACATTGCTAGTGGGAATGTAAAATGGTGCAGTCGCTTTGGAAAAGTCAAGCAGTTTCCATGGAAAACAGTTTGGCAGTTCCTCAAAAAGTTAAACATAGAGTAGCCATACGATCCAGCAATTACACTCCTAGGTATATATACACCCAAAGGAAATGAAAATATATGTCCAAACAAAATCTTGTACACAAATATTTATAACAGCATTACTCATAATAGCCAAAAGGGAACAACTGAAGTGCCCATCAACCAGTTGAATGTATAAACAAAATGTGGTATATACATAAAATTGAATATTACTTAGCCATAAAAAGGAATTATACTTTATTTTTAAAAAATTATGCTCTGTGAGGGACATTGTTAAAAAAGTCTCACAGACTAGGAGAAATATTTGCAAAATATATATCAGATAAAGGACGTATACCTAAAATATACACAGAATCCTTAAAACTCAACAATAAGAAAACAAAAAATCCGATTTAAAAATGGGCAAAGGATCTGGACATTTCACCAAAGAAGACATACAGATAGCAAATAAGCATATGAAAAGATGCTCCATATCATTATATAATAATGGAATTACAAATTAAAACAATAATGAAATAGTACAAATGATTACTTCTTGTTAGTAGGAACATAGGTGATTGTTACTTTTGTGGGTGTGATTTTCTATTTTTTTGTTTCCCCAAAATTAAAAATAAAATAAATAAAACCAAGTGAGAGAGCTCTAGATATTCCCACTTATTGGTTCTGGAACAGTGGGGACACATTTGATCTTCTGTCTCTGAGACTATGAGGGAACCCAGTCGGTTCTGGGAGGGGAGGAAGCATTTATGGCCATTGCTTTCCTCCTCTGGCCTCCAGGGCAGAACACAGGGCACTACCAGTGAACTAACACACTGATGCTACTCTCTCCATTCCCTTGCATGCCAGGGAGCCCTCACCCTATGCCAATAGCCACACAAATCAGTCTTGGACCTCTAGGCCTTCAGTACCTCTAGTCATGCAGAGCCTCCAGTCAGAAGCATCCCCTCCCCTGCCACAGCCCCAGCCCCATTCTCCAGCTTGTCTGCAATCTGCCCCCTGCTGCTAGATGTGAGCTCCCAGAGGGCCAGCACCATAGTTTAGCTCAAACCCTGTCCCTGCGCCTACCACAGCACTAATTAACACTTATGAGAATTTGAAAAGGTGGGCAGGTATGAAGCAGCATCTTGGTGCCCAATTTGGGAGTAGTGGGACAAGGATATCAGCAACCCAAAAGCGTTTCATCCTCAGAGAAAAGCACAACCCAGCCTGCTACTTGGCCACTTGTAATGTGTGTGACTGTGGTAGTTTCATGGGTAAGAATGCCACCTAGTGGAATGGGGGTAGATGTGGGCAGTGATGAAAGCAGATCAAAACATAAATAAAATTATTCAGATTCTCTTAGAAATAAAAATACACAAATCATCACAATAACTGGAACAGTGGGGCCCAGAAGAACTGTCAGTGCAAGGATATGGCAACAACAAAGTCAACATGGCATCAATATACAAGCTTACCTGTGACACAACGGGTTTCCTTGGCTTCACAGTGAAGAAACACATCCTATCGCACTGCCAAGGACTTGCAAATTACCCATAAGGGTCAAGGTTCATGGTACTTACCCAAGGTTCCTGTGGATGCTAAAGTGCTCCCATAACTTTAGAATTATTCTACCATTTTCAGCATTGTTTCTCTTACTTAGTGGGGAAATGATGGAATTTATCTATCATAAGAAGTATGTAAAGGGAAAAATTTCTTTTGCCAAAAGTTCATATAAAGAAAAGTACAGAAAAATAACTTTTTTATTGAAACAAATTAATCCTTTAAATAGTTATTTGCTGGATATCCCAACCCACTGATTAGTGTTCTTAGAAAAAAGCTTTTAGGTACACAAAAACTCAAGTCAAAATTGTATTACCCTTATATTTACCTCTTTAAATATAAGCCAAATAGTGGCAAACACTACAGGGAAATACTCTATTTCCTCTAACATTAGAATGGAAGGAGGCCCCATTGTTCAAGCTCACACATAGCACATCTGAAAGCATGTGTGGGTTAAATTGCTGAGTTGGTCTGTATGATGCCAGTGACGCCCTCGCTTTCAATTCAATAAACTGGAGATAGTCAAACTTGACGTGGAGCTTCATGTAACTACACAGACTTCATGATGGCAAGAGTACTGTACACAGTTTGAGAAGCACATTCTTAACAAATACCTTTGAACTGTTCTGAAAGGCAAAGTAAACTTATTTTTCAGTTGAGCCAGGCAAAATCCTAGCCAGCATAACAAGAAAGCCTGTGGAATTCAAGAGGTAACACTGTTATGTGCTTTCAAACACCAGCACAATGACACAGCTCACGATATAGTTGGACAACCTCCATAACATCTTCCATCCAGACTGTGGCAAGTTTCTGACTGATCACTCTGTCCTCATTTGTCCCAATTGTCCAAACCTACACATTCTAGCCATGTTAATATTCTTGGAGTCTAACTCTGCCCATTTCTTATGCCCATTTCTCCTCCAACCACTGTTCAAAAGCCTTCACTGCTTCCAAACTGCCTATTCAAAAACAACTGAGATACCTCAGTGTAGTATTCAAGGTCCTTAAACATGTGACCCCAACCAACCTTTTCAAACATAACTGAAGTATTTCTCTCACAATGAGCCTGTGCTCCAGGCTCACTGTTCAAGTGTACATATACTTTCTCACCTCTCTAGCTGTGAAAAAAATCAAGTCACCACAAAAGGCCATTAGGATTATTCCCAAGTGCTGTAAAAAGCCTGCCCAGAAGAGAAGCATCCTCAGATGTGCCATCACATAACATTGTCTTTGGAAATACAGATCCATGGAGGATGAGTCAAGAGTTTACACATCTCAGTACCTGACCTGAATTATTTTAATGCTTGTCCTGGTACTGACTAGTCCACTGCTTCCCAAATGTTTTTGTAGTTTTGACATTTCATTGGTCCTACTTTTTTAAGAAATTGATAAAAACTCAGTGACCCTAACCTTAAAATGCTAGAACTTCAAAAAAAAAAAAAAATAAAGCCAATTGAGAGGAATTTTGCTTTGAGAATTTTAGAGCAATTTTGTAAGATCCCATGAGACACCCTGGAATGCCCCCAAAATGGAGTTGAGAATCACTGTCTTGGCAGATATGTTTGCCTCTCCATGCTTTATTATTTCCACCTACAGAATGAGAACTAATGATGCTCCTGCTCTCTCCTAAGTCTCTCAGGCTGTATATTATGAGATACATGCTATATACAAAGAACTTTGTTTTCCCCAGAATGAAGGAGTCAAAAATAACCCAGATAAAACAATTTAGCCATAACCCCAAAATCCCCTTAGAAGAGTAAACATTCTAAATGTTGCCAACAAAATATGAGACACCATCGCATTATTTGACTAAACAAAAAGTTTCTTCAGGCTGCAGAAAGACATTTATGTTACTGAACTTTACATTTGGAGACCACAAAGCTTAGGAAGGTGCGCATCCAACATCCAAGCAGAATTGCCCCTGAGAAGGAAGTGGACTTCAGGCTGGATTTAGCTTGTGAACAGAGGAGTTCCTTCTGAGGTAGGGGTGAGAATGCAGGACTTTGAGAAGATAACTTGTCCCAATTTCAACTTGGTTCCCTGTTGAAATGTTTCTTTCTGCAGAGAGATTAGAAGTGAAGCGCTAGGAGGAGAAGCTGGAAAACAAGCATAAGGTTCCCTTGTCAGGAGTACATTTTGTCCCCACAAAGCTATTTTGTTTGCAGTCACAATTCAGCAAATTATTTTTGATAGAATTCTTTCATTGCAACTGTCTCTAAGAGGTTGAATTTCTCCAAGCAGCAGTCTGTGGATAATTCCAATATTAGACTGTAACTGTGACTACAAATAAGAGCTCTACAAGTCACCAGAGTCTCAGACCAAAGGGAAGGTGACAGACCATGCATGCTACTGCCCTGCCTCCAGACTGTACAAGAAGCCCATCCCAGGTAGACTGGGAAAGAGCCCAAGTTATTCCAAAAGGATTACAGGAAGGAATCCAAGAAGTGTAGACCTATCTTAGAGCCAGAAAAGACCTCTAGAGATCATTTGCAATAGCACTTTTGCAGAGGACAAAGGTCTGTGCTAATTTTAGGTAGGCCTAATGTTAAGACATCACTTGTTAAACTCAGATGAAAACAACTAATGTGAAATAAATAATACATGTGTACAATCCCAATAAGATTAAATAACTTTTTAGGATTCTATGACTAATTTTTACACATAAAAAAGGTTAGCATAATTAGTCAGTTAGCTAACCTGATAGTGCTAAATAGTCCCTCCTGCTTCTTAAGTATTTCTTCTTCCCTATCCTCTTGAGTGACTGCTTAGATGACTAGATGCCTCCAGCTCTTACCAGAATCGCAAGTAATTTTGACCTTTCAGAGGAAGAACCATGCCAAAGACCCAAAGAAGCCCTGGAGGGGTGGATCAACACTTGGTTTTCCTTAGGAAATTCCATGTGTTTAGAGGAGAGGGTCTAGATTAAACCAAACCTATTTTCAGAGCTGACAAGATATCCCAACAGGAAGCTGCAAGTTTCCCATATCAGAAGCTGGGCAAGACTAAACACACAGCATAGCTCTAGACTTCTGAAGACTTCATTGCTCTTCCCTCCTCAGCCATAGGAGATCAGAAGTTCTGGGTATCCCAGGACTCAGTGTATCGGCTGGCAGACAAGCATAAGGGAAAGCTATCCATCTCTGAAAGAGCTCTAAGTGCAAAAGCTAAAAGGCCATCTGTCTTGGACACTGAAAAGATTACTGTATTAGATGAAATGTGGGATTAGATCTCTCCCAGCCCTGGGACTCCAGAAAGAGTAAAGGAGGATGAAATGATTGAGGTCACACCAATTTCCAGTATGCTGCACTTTGAAATTTACAAATGACTTTCTCTCCCATTATTACAGTTGATCTTCACAACAGCCTTATGAAGCCAATGTTGTTAGGATGATGTTAGAGATGAGGAAATTTATGCAGAGAGGTGAGGCAGTGGCCCAAGGTCATGCAGCTGGTGAATAGTAGAGCTAAGATCCAAACACTCCTTTTATGGAAATGCAGGGCCTGTGAACAGAAGATAGCTTTCTGTTTTTCTGCAGCCCTATCACCCTTCCTGGAGAGCCTCCAGGATGAAGACCTTGCAGAAGACACAATCTGATTTTCTCTTGCAACTTTCTGCACAGCTGTGGAACATACAGTTAAGGGTGTCTGTGGCACTGTGGCAGAAAGCATGATAATTAGAAGAGTAAATTGTATTCTTGAGGGAGTTCCTCTTCCCTGGTAGATTCCTCAGCATGGAGCTCTCTATCTCCAAAGAAGGACATGGCTCCTGTGATTTATTTTGAGTGCATATGTCTGAGTCTTTGAGAAGTAAATGAAGGATTATTTGTGTTTTACTAGAACAATTAACATAACAAGGGGAAATAATTTTGAGTAGCATCACTACTGTGGGCTTCTAACGACCAGAAAGTAGCAATACCTCATTCATTCAGACCCCCAAAGTACAGAAGTTAGGATTGATCTCTGTCTTTGCAGTATCTATGAAAAACTAGTTTTCTAACCTAATTAATCTGGTACTAACTTAAATAATTCCTTATCTTGTCTACCATAAAACAGACATCAGGGAAATGATGCAATAATGTAACAGTCTCCCTCAGTTTCAGTCATATTTGTTCACCTTTAAGAGTTTTTCTTCTTGAAGAGCAGTTACAAGTCTATCTGAAAAGGAATCTTCTAAAACATCTCCCTTCAGCAATTACTTCAGTTCATGAAGAAGAGATTGTCTGCAAATACTTAGGGTAAAGGTGGACTTCTGATTATGAATGTGATGGAGTGGCTTGTAGTAGACTAATGCTGCCACTGAGAATAATGAGAAAAGCCAGATAAAAATTTTAAAACGTCTGTTTGAGGTCACTAGAGCGTGATGAGACAACAAGGACTTCACAAAAGAGAGGCAATGACAGTCTGCAGCCATTTTTTTTCCTCAGAATGTTTGCTGATTCTGGGTATGAGATAAATGGGCGAGGATATAAGCAAGAGCATGGATTGAGGGCCTCTACTAAGAGGAGAGAAATGAGCAGAGCATTGAGTAGTCTCTTGGAGATGGAGAAAAAAATATTAGAGGCTTAAAAAGCCAGGATTCTGGTGAAAGAAAGAGGGGAAACTGAGCCCGATATTCTGCCAGTTTTTTACTCAAGATATTTACTGAACTCTGAAACGGCATTAACCAAAGAACTTCTTTTTTAAAAAGTTGACTGCCAAACTAGAATTTTATACCCAGCAAAAATATCCTTCAAAAAAGGAAGGCAACATTTTAGGCAGCAGTACCATCATAGTTTTGAATCTCCCTAAATTTGAATCCCCCACTTTAAACAGATAAAGTGCTAGAATAATAGAACAAACACACATAAACAACATCTACAGCAAAAGTAGGTAAAAAGGTATCGTAATGAAACCCAAAACATGACCAGGTAGAGATAATCCAGTAATAGCTACAAAACAGTATAGTGTCAACATCTGCTAAGAGGAAGTGGAAGGAATAAATAAAAGCATGTGAAATACCAGAAAATAGGAATATCCCAAAATAGTCAACATGTACTTACTACAGAACACAGCAGAACATTTTAGGAACAACAGTCACAAGAAGGAAGCATTCCGCACACTCCAGTGTATGAGTAACTACAAAGGTTTTGAGGGGCTGAGCAGTCTGAGCTTAAGGAAATCCAATTCATCAGCTAAGACATAGCCTCCACTCTGGGATACAGTAAGATGGAAGAAACATCATTCCCATAGTTAAGACAAAAACAAGCCAGACTAACTTCAAATGCATAAATGTTTTTACTGCATTGGAGAGCAGAGTTTACAGAGCAGCAAACTTGCCCAAAATATGATGAGATACAGTCCCTAAAGGAGGAGAGGAGCTGTGAGTAATCACTTACCTGGGGTAAGCTTACCAAAAAACACTAAGAGTTCAGCTAGAAACACTGATGAATTGGTGGAGGCAGATCGTGTACTGGCAGGACAGTCTGAAGCCTCTGAGGGCCTCAGAGACTGGGGGAGTTTGCACTCTATTGCAGATTTTTTCTCCAGGAATTCTACTGGGTTCTTTCTGAAAAGATTAGAAACAGCCCTAAGAATGGACCATTGAGATGCAGATCTTGGAGAGAGAAACATTAGCCATGCAGGAGGGATAAGAATCTCTACCCCATGCATTTCCCCTATCTCCCCTAGAGTGGGGAAAAGACTTTCTCTGTGGAGAAAGGACACCAACTCCATTACCTCTAGGGCAATTGTAGAGATTCACTGCAGCTGGGAGAAGGTAAAATGAAAAAAACTACTCCTGGGGGAAAGGCAGAAATATGCACTGGGCCCAGAATCACACAAGAGGGAAGACTTGAGGCCATATCATGGACTTGGCACCTAAGACTAATAAGAAGAACAATAGAAAATGCCCCCCTCCCAATTCCCCACTTCACTAAGCAAACAAATTCAAGTAACTAGTAACAACAGAATAGTACCAGGAAAATAACAGAAGAGGAAGAAGAGCAGGCAAAAAACCATCAGAGGCACAGTATCAAGGGAAGACCTAAAGCTCAGTGTGGAAAAGACACTGCTCTGGAAAACCAACTCTAACGCTAAGCACAAGGAATCACTACAGGAATTCGAAGCCTGAGTGTAGACAGAGCAACAGCCTCAAACCCAATTCAACTCCTAACAAGGTTAACTCAAAACTCTGCTCTAAAGACCCAGCAGAAAGAAATATATACCCATTTCCAGGCATAAAAACTTTTCACCTCAGTCTCTATTATCCTACACAAGATGTCTGGCTTCAAACAAACAAATGAGAAGTAAAAACGCACAAAAAGGCAAGAAAAGTCACACTCCCAAGAAACAAAGTGATCATCTGAGCCAGAATCTGATATGACACAGACACTGGAGCTACCTGACAAGGAATTTTGAATAATTATGGTTAACATGTTAAAGGCTCAAATGGAAATGGTGGATATTATGCTAGACAAGCAGGTAACTGCAGTAGAAAAATGCAAAGTAAGAAACAACAAAATAGAAATGCTTGAAGTAGAAAGCACAGTAGCAGAGATAAATAATACCTTCAATGGGCTCACCAGTAATCCCAACACAGCCAGTGAAAGAATCTGTGAACTTGAAAATCAGTCAACAGAAATTACCCAAATTGAAACACAAAGAAAATTTAGAAGAATATCTAAGATAATATAAAACAGAGGGATTGGAGATTGTTTCATTTTTATTTTTTATTTTATGACAACATAATGGGTGAGAATTTCCCAAAATTAAATGAAAGTACCAAATCACAAATACAAGAAGTTCAAAGCCCCCAATAAACCTCCCATTGGCATATCAGACTACTGAAAACAAAAGATAAGAGGAAATCTTGAGAGCAGCCAGAGAGAAAAAGAAACTTTATATAGAGGGAAAAAATTAAAAATTACATCAGATATCTCATCAGAAACCATGCAACTCAGAAGTCTATACCCAGAAGATATCTAAAAATTTTTAAGGTGCCATTGCTGGTGCCAGTGTAAACTGGTGCAGCTACTTTGGAAAACACTTTGGTAGTTAGTTCCTTAAAATGTAAAACACAGTGCACTCTAGTTCTGATGTAAAAGGTATAGTAACCTGATGACATGGGAGCAGTTTCACATTTTAAAAAAAGCATCACCTTGAACAAAATAGAGAATGAATAGTATTATACAAATACTGTATCTTAAATAGTCTATTCAACCTCTTCTAAAATAGTTTAAAGAAACATTTTTTTAAATGTTAAATATAAGTTTACCATGTGAACTAGAAATTTCACTTCTAGGTTATAAGTAAAATGAAAACATGTCCACGCAAAGACTTATAAGCAAATGTTCATAAAAGCATTATCCATAACAGCCAAAAAGTGACAACTATTCAAGTGCTCATCAACAAGGAAACAGATAAACAAAACATGGTACATCCATGCCATAGAATGCTATTCAGCAATATAAAGGGACAAAATACTGATACATGCTACAACATGGATGAACCTCAAAAACATTATTTTAAATGAAAGAAGCCAGATACAAAACACTCTATATTGTATATGAAATTCCAAAGAAGGCAAATCTATAGGCATAGAAAGTAGATTAGTGGTTGCCTGGGGTTGAGGGTGGGAAGGTGATTGACTTATGGTATGAGAGATCTTTGGGGTGAAGACAGCATTCTAAAAGCAGATTTGAGTGATGGTTGCACAACTCTGTAAATTTACTAAAAATCACTCAACTGCACCCTTAAAAAGGTGAATTTTACAGCATGTAAATTATATCTCCATAAGGCTAACTTTTTAAATGAAAGAGAAATAAAGACTTTCTCAGGGAAATAGAATGATAGAAATCATAGCCAATAGTCATATTCTACAAGAAAATTAAAGTTTTTCAGGCTGAAGAAATATATTAGGATGAAACATGGATCTTCACAAACAAATCAAGAATGCTAAAAAGAAATAAATGAAGGTAAAATAACATTGATTTTTCTTACATTTAATTGACCTAAAAGATAACTGGCTGTCTAAAGCAAAAACAGTAGCAAAATATTGTGCCAGAGTAGCTATAGTAACACCAGACAAAAACTTCAGAATAAAGAGGAAAATTATACAATAAAGCGGTCAACTCTCCAATAAGTTATATAACAGAGCTTAAAAATACATCTTGTAGTAACCTTTAATGAAAAAGAATATGAAAATGAATATATATGTATATATATGCATGATTGGGACATTATGCTGTACATCAGAAATTGACACATTGAAACTGACTATACTTTAATAAAAAATAATACTGACAATAAAACAAACAAAATAACAAAAAACAAAATAAAGAATCAAAAAAAAATCAGACAAAAATGGGTACTACTGAAAGGAGAAAAAGAGAAATACACAGTTACAATCAGAGAATTCAACACTCTTCTCTCAGTAACTGATAGAACATATAGGCAGAAAACTAGTAAAGTTGTAGTTTACTTGAACAGCACTATCAACCAATCTGACCTAATTCACATGTACGTGTGTGTGTGCATGCACATGTGTGTGTGTATAAACTACACTCAACACATTATTCTCAATTGCATGTGGAACATTCATAATGATCAAACATGTTGTGGGCCATTAAAAGAAAAAAACTCCAATGAATTTTAAAGAATAGTGATCATTAAAAGTATGTTTTCAGACCATACTGGAAATCGATAAAAGAAAGATATCTATAAAGGACAATGTTAAGAGGATGAAAAGACTAATCACAGACCAGGGGAAAAAATTCTCTGTAAATCACATTTCTGAAGAAGGACTTGTATTCAAAATATATAAATAACTCTCCAAATTCAACAACACAATAATCAAGACAGTGTGGTACTGGAAGAGGTAGAGACACACAGATTAACAGAATAGAGAACATAGAAACAGATTCATACAAAGATGTTCGATTGATTTAAAGCATCACCCAAAAAAAGTAAAAACTGATAAATTGTACCTCATCAAATCTTAAAAAATTTGCTTTGTAGACCCTGTAAAGTAGATGAAAAGACAAGTTATAGACTGGGAAAAAATTTTGCAAATTATATATCCCACAAAAGACCTGTATCTAGAGTATATAAAGAACTCTCAAAACTCAACATCTAAAAAACAAAATCCCATTAGCACATGGCAAAAGATATGAAGAGACATTTAACCAAAGAGGATATATAAATGACAAATAAGCACATGAAAAGATATTCAACATTGTTAGCCATACAGGAAATACAAATGAAAACCACAATGAGATATTACTACAAGTCAATCAAAGTGGCTAAAATAAAGAATTGTGACAACACCAAATGCCAGTGAGGACGCCAAGAAAATGGATCACTTATATACACTGATGGTTAAAATATAAAATGGCACAGCCACTCTGGAAAATTGTTTGGCAGTTTCTTTAAAAGCTAAAAATTGACTTACAAGATGTCCCAGAAATTGCACTTTGGGGCATTTATTGCAAAGAAACGAAAACTTATGTCAGTGCAGAAACTTGAATGTTCATAGCCACTTTATTTGTAATAGTCAAAAGCTGGAAGCTACCAAAAGGTGCGAATGGCTAAATTGTGCTACATCCATACTATGAAATACTATCTAGCTGTAAAAAGAAACAAACTATTGATACAGGCAACAACTTGAATAAACTTCCAGGAAATTACGCTGAGTAAAAAAAACAAAATCCGGTATCAAAAAGTTACATACTATATGTATAACTGAATCACTTTGCTGTACACCTGAAACTAACATTGTAAATCAACTACACTTCCATAAAAATTTTTTAAAGTTACATACTATAGTATGAGTCCATGTATACAACATTCTTAGACTAACAGAATTACAGAGATGAAGAACAAAATAGTGGATTCCAAAGGTAAGGGATGTGGGGTAGGAAGCGGGGAGGCTATATACAGTATAAAAGGGTACCAGTGAGGTGTGATGATCATGTAGTGATGGTACAATTCTGAACTTTGATTGTGGTGGAAGTTACACAAAGTTACACATGTGATAAAATTTCATAGAACCACACACACACACACACACACACACACACACACACACACAAAATCAAGCATGTGTAACTGGTGAAATATGAATAAGCTCTGTGAATTGTACCAATGTCAGCTTCCTGGTCTAACATCCTACTTTAGTTATGCAAGCTGTTCACACTGGGGGAGGCTGAGTGAAGGATGCATGCAACCTTTTCATAGATTTCTTTGCAACTTCCACTGAATCTATAATTATTTTAAAATAAAGTTTAAAAATTTAACAATAAGAAAATAAGGACTTCAAAGTAACACAACACTGTAAATCAACTATACTTCAAAAAAGTTGTAATTAAAAGAAGAAAAAAAGCACCTTTAGACTCGAGTTTGAGAAGTACAAAGTTTTATTGGAACACAGACATGCCCATTCATGGTTGCTTAAGAAGAGAAAAAAGAAGAGAAAAGAAACACAACTATTTTTCAAATGGCAAAAGATCTGAACAGAAAATTCACCAAAGAAGTTATATGGATGGCAAATAAGTACATGGAAAGATGCCCAACATAATTAATCATCAGAGAAATGCAAATTAAAACCACAATGAGATGCCACTATACACCTCAGAATGGCTAAAAAAAAAACAAAAAATAAAAATAAAATTTAAAAACCTAGCAACACCAACTGCTAGCAAGGCTGTGGAACAACTGGAACTCTCACACAGTGCTGGTGGCAATGCAAATGGTGCAACCACTCTGCAGAAGTTTGGCAGGTTCTTATAAAGGTAAACATTCACTTACCAGGTAACCCAGCAATCCTGCTCCTGGATATCTACTCATGAGAAATGAAAAATTATTTCACGCAAAATCCTGTATATAAATATGTATAACAACTTCATTCATAATAGACAAAAACTGGAAACAAGCCAAATGTCTCTCAACTGGTGAACGGATAAACAAAATGTGTACATCTATACAATAGGACTCCTACCCAGCAACAGAAAGGAGTGACCTGCTGATACACACAACCACATGAATGAATCTCAAAGGCATTTTGCTAAGTGAGAGATGCCAGACCCAAAACACTACACACCATACGATTTCATTTACTTGACAATCTGGAAAAGGTAAAACTACAGGGATAGCAATCAGAACAGTGGCTGCCAGGGTTTAGGAATAGGCGAGGGGAAGAATACAAAGAGGCAGCACCAGGCAATTTGGGAGGTGATGGAATTCTTCTGTATCTTGATTGTAGTAATGGATACACAACTCTGTGCTTAGCCCAACGCCATGAAATTGTACACCATAGCAGTTTTCTCTATATAAGTAAATAAACAAACCAAAATAAGATCCCCCTGCACACCCGCCTAAGTGACAGCATGTGCTACCAAGGATGGAGAGCAACTGGAACTCACACATTGCTGGTAGTAGTGTAAATTACTACAGCCACTATGGAAGGCTACTTGGAAATATCTGCTAAAACCAAACATATGTACATCCTATAAATCATCAATTCCACCTCTAGACATACATGCAGCAGAAACATATATTTACCAAAGAAACAAAATACAAGGATATTCATAGCAGCTTTATTTGTAATAGCAAGAACCTGGAAACTATGCCAATGTCTGCCAACAGTGGAATGGATAAATCAATCAAAGCACAGTCATAACATGGAATGTTGTGTGGTGATGAGAATAAAGGAAATACTGCTCACATGACAAGATGGATGAATCTCACAAACAATATGAAGTATAAGAACCCAGACAATAATAAGAGTACATATTGCAGGATTCTGTTTATGTAAAGTAATCAAAGATGTTATGTCAGAATAGTGGTTACCCTTGGGCAGAAGTTGTAACTTGGAAGGGATCACAAGGGAGTTCTAGTAATGTTCTATTACTTAATATAAATGCTGGTTACCGGTGTGTTAACTTTGTGAATAGCCATTAATCTGTTCACTTAATATTTGTGAATTTTTCCTGTTTGCAAAGTATACTTCCATTTAAAAAGTTCTAAAGTTTTTTTTAAAATTTAGGTTTGCTGATCAAAGATTCTTTGATTCCTAAGGAAAGGAGTTAGAATCATACATGAAAACTTGTCATTGATTTGACATATCTGACTCAATGACTAGACTTTCCCACAGACTAGTTTCTAGCTCCACATACTGTGAACCTTGGTTCTCCTCCAGTGTCAACATACTTCTGGTACCTAGTGCTGTAAAGCACAGTGACACCACAGTGTACCCTCCAGCCTCAAGCCTCTTGTCCTGATGCTGTGTACGTTGGCACAGGAAGCAGTAGTATTCCTGGAAGCCAGTACTAGGGATGACAATTTCCAGATAGTGCCTTTGGACAGCTGTGCGACACAGCAGGCCCTTAATCTCCCCTCTCACTCAGACTCTCCTTACACTGGATGGAGCACCGGCCGCAGGCGAGGGAACAGAGCTGACTCTGGTTGCCATCATAAAGTATACCCTGTGAAATGGATACTCTTGATTCTAGTGCGACAGTACCCCCTGTAATCTGAAGGAAGATGTGGACCTGCTCACAGACAAACAACACAATTCAGAACTCCTGAGTCACACTTCACTGGCGCTGGAAGGGGCCAAAATGGTCAAAGCAACGAGGCTGAGCCCCTTGCCCTGTGGACAGGGGACAAAACACGTAGCAAAGAGACTTGGCCAAGAGCACGCGCAGGGCCCAGGTCCAGCCCTGCATCTCAGGAGCATAACTCAGGGCAGCAGGCCCACAGCCTGAGCACCAGGGTGCCAGTCCTGAGTTCCCACTCTGCTTGGTGACCATGCCAACTCTGGGTTGGCTGAACCTCTGTTCAAATTCCAGCTCTCCCCTAGCCAACTCAAAGAGCTCAGCCAAGTCCCTCAGCCTCTGTGCCCTCGGTGTCCTCATCTGTCCAGTGGCTATAACAGCCCCTGCTTACCAGGTTGATTCAAGGACCAAAAGAGAGATGTGGGCAGCACCTTCGCTCCACCTCCTCTGCCTGGACTATTCTTCCTCATCACCACTGACCTTCTGTCCTTCAACCGAAAGCTGGCTTCTTGAGAGTGGACTCCTGTATCACCACCTTCTAAACCCCGCCCACTCTTCAGTGCACAGCTCAGAGCCTGCCGGCCAACCTCCAGAGCCTCCCTGATATCCCAGAGAGGCGCATCCCGGACCCTCCTGAGGACTCACAGCACTTCAGACAGCTCTTTCTGCGGAGAGTGTCTGGTCCTGCCTCAAATGAGATGACTGACATACACGTCTTGCTTACCCGTCCAGCACACGCTGACTCCACGGCAGGGCCTGTCTCATCCATCTGCCAAGTCCAGACTGGCAGAGAGCCGAAGAATGCGAGATGAACTGGACAGTTTATCGCCATCAGCAGTCAGCATCTAGTCAGTGTCTCCTCCGGCAGAGGCAGGCTCTGGGGACAGCACAAAGGTGACCAGGGTCGTTATCCTCAGAGGGATTCCAGTCTAGCTGGGGTAACAAGGCGCACACGTATTTACACACAACAAAAACTGCCCAAGGTGACCTTGCACAGAAAGAGTACTATAGACAGGGTTCTGGAAGGTTGTCAGGAAGAAGGGCTTGGGGGTAGAAGGTGTGGCCAACCAAGGAGGCCAGGGAGGGCTGCCTTGAGGAAGGCTGTGTGAGGATTACAGCCTCATGAGGCATACAGAGTGATGGCTGAGCCCGGGCCCATTCAGTGCTCATAGTCATAAAAGCAGTGGGTTGAGGACCGTTTTCATTGTCCTTGTTTGACTGATGGGGAAACTGAGGCCAGAGAGGTTCAGGCACTTGAATGCCAACCTTTGGGAGCCGGGGGCTGCCCTGGGCAAAGCTGTGTTTTAGGAAGCGTGGTTATGCTACAGGGAAGGCCCAAGGGGGCCGGAGAGGGGTTAGAAATCTGCTTGTGTCCTGTGAGCAAAGGCCCCAGCTTTAAGAGAGCCCAGGAAACACCAGAAGAAAGGGATAGTCTTCCAGAAACTTCTCCTTAAAGAGTCTATCTGTGGCTCTACTTCTCGCTGCTGATTTGGTACCAGGGGTTGGGGAGGGGAACTGAGTGGGAGGGGGTGGCTGGGAAAAGAGATTCTTGTGCTTTGTAACAGGTATCCGAGGAAGGCTCATACACAGACCCTCTAGATGCACCTGTGGGGAACTGAACGTTCTGGGGAAGTGATGGGAAGGCAGTGCATTCTTTATCAGGCCTCCTCCAACACTGGGCTCCAGCCTCACCATCTCTAGCCAGAAGCTATGCCTCCCTTCTTGGAGATTCCAGAACTTAGGCGCTGTGCCTTTCTTGAGGCCCCTTGCACTTTCCACCTGTCTGTGAGTCTGTGAGCAAGTTGCCTGTCTTCTCCATCTTTGTAGACCCAGTGCCTGGTACAAGAGAGTGAAGGGATCAAGGAATGAAAGAAGGAATGAGGGCCACCAATAGCCACTGACAGTTATTGAAAGACCAGTCACCAGACTGTCAGCTTTCAGAGGAGGGGAACATTGGGCACACTCCTTCTGTGTTTCCCACATGCCTGATGCTAAAGAAGCCCATTGACGAGCCCTTGGAACACACATCTACTAGACTGTTCTCATCAATTGAGCACAAAAGGAACACTTCTGTGTTCTGAACCAGCCTACCTGGCATTCAGTCTTTCCTCGCTTTCACAGATGCACATGCGACCTCTGCCTCCATGGGAAAACTTTCATCCTTCTTAATGATGGGCTGGGCAAAGCCACAAAGGACCTGCCACTCTTCTGCCATATTCCACGTAGGACACATGACACTTAAACACACTGGCTACTCTAGCAATTGAGTTCTTTGTCTCCTTGCTAGAATGGGCCCCCCACCTTAGCCATGAAATTCCTGAACAGAAACAGAAAAAGACTGACAAGCAAAGCCCTATAGTCTGTCAAAGCAGTTGGTCTTCTGAGACACATCCCAGCAAAGAGTGCAGAAGGGAGAGCACTCTACCAACAATGAACTTGGGACACTCAACCCAAAGTTGGATAGAAAGGATGGAGGTCATTTACATGAAGGCTTCTTTCTAGCTACCACATCATTAAGATTATCAAGAAAGCACACCGATCCCAGACACACTGACAGTTGTCCACAATTCTAAACTCTCACTTAGAACGTGGTGGAGACAGGCCTTGGCCAGGGTTTGAAAGCAGGTCACTTGTTTCTGCCAGAAGTTCCCTTAGAAAAGTGTCCACTAACTCTCAAAATTAGACCTCCTTATGATTCAGACTGCAACTGAACCAAAGTGGAACTCCCCTTAATTGCATGGATAATTCAATAGCTTCTTAACCCAAATTGTGCTCTTTACAAAATATTTTACAGATGCCAGATACTCAGAGTTGGAACAAATACTTGCTGTCTCCTTCATATCCCAGAAGGTCAGTTTCCACATGTGCAGAATTGAGGATTTTGCCCTCAGTAGAAACACTCATTTTACACAAATGTTCAATGTATGATATAATCACAGTATCAGTAAGTAAAGAACTCAAAATTAAAGGATGAGAAAGTTAAAAGGCATTCTGTGATCAGACCCTTGCTCTTCAAAATGCTATCCATGGACCAGTCACTTAGGTATCAACTGGGATCTGGTTAGAAGTACAGAATCTCAGGTCCACCCTGAAACTTCTGAATCAGGAGCTGCATTTGACAAGATCACTGAGGGATTTGAATGCACCTTAAGGTTGGAGACCTAGATCCCTGGTTTTCAAACTATGTCTTGTGGCAGGCTTCATGAGCCTCTATGAGGAATGGGCAAGGAAGAGATTGGGAAGAAGGAGGGGAGTGGGGACTGGGTTTTACTTTAGGCGGGCAGCCTGCCTCTGATCTGCTTGGGAGGTTGAAACTCCAGCCAGACCAAGATATTCCATGGCCACAAAGGTTTGAGAAGCACTATTCTAGACCACTTATCTAATTGTGTACATGACACAACTGAGATCTTTCAAAGAGCATAAGGGAATTTTACCAAGATTGCCTCAAAGTCCCTTGATCTCGGTTACAGAACTCTGAAATTTACAAAGCCTGGGAATCAAGAAAAAGCTTCCTAGTCAGTGCTGATTGGATAGCTTCCAACCTGCAAAAGTAGAAGCAAAGACTGAGAGCCTGGGCCCCACCAGGAGAGGATAGGATGTGCAAAGCTGAGCCCTGGCAAAGCCCTGGGAGGTGAGCAGCATTTTGTGCCACCTGGTTTTCGGGAGAGGACAGACAACACACACATAATAAATGCCAAGGCCACACAGGAGGAGAAGAGCTGACTCCAAACCCACATCCTGGGTCCCAAAGTCCAGGCTCTAGACCCCCTCATTCCACCCCTTCTTGAGCACACAGCCCACAGCCCCTCTGTGTGCCATATACATTGACCCAGCCTGTGAGCTAACTGGACACACAGCCACTCAAGAAAGGGAGCACATTTACCCTCGCAGATCCATGGAACACAAACACTGAGCTCCCATGCCAGTGCCTAGGGATAAGCCCTATGCGTGGAAAATGCAAACTCGGTTGCTATAACCTTGTGGTAGTGAGCATTAGGAATCTATCTTAATATCCATTGTTATGTATCTGACATCTCTCTGACTTGGGAAAGTTAGAAAGATCAAGAAGGCAGGGATGGTCAGAGGAGGAAAAGAAGAAATACTCTACAATATATCGACATATTAGTTTTATGGCCTCATTTTTACACTCATAGTGCATGGAGCTTTCTGCCATGGGTGCTCTCATCACCGATCACCTTTAATTAAAAGTGTATATATATATATATATATATATATATATATATATATATATATATATACACTATGGAAAACTACTCAGCCATAAAAAAGAATAAAATAATGCCATTTGCAGCAACATGGATAGAACTAGAGATGATCATACTAAGTAAGACAAAGACAAATAATATATGATATCACTTATATGTGGAATCCAAAAAAATGAGACAGCTGAACTTGTTTACAAAACAAAAATATACTCACAGACATAGAAAACAAACTTATGATTGCCAAAGGGGAACGGGGAAAGGGATAAATTAGGAGTTTGGGATTACAAGATACAAACTACTATATATAAAGTAGATAAACAAGGTCCTATTTTACAGCACAGGGAACTACATTCAGTATCTTGTAATAATTCATAACAAAAAAGAATACGAGAAATATTTTACATATATAATATATTTATTATATATATAATATATACACGTATAACTTTATCACTATGCTGTATATAAGAAACTAACACATCACTGTAAATTAACTATACCTTAATTTAAAAAAAGGTGAAGTTGGATGAATTGGCCAGCAGATGGCACAATGAGCAAGCAGCATCAAATTAGCATCAAACCCTAGCTAGTGTCATTTCAGGCACGAAGCTGGCCCCTTTCCTAAAGCCCTCTCCAAGTATCTTGGGAACACTCAAGCTGGGCGATACAACATGCCAAGGCCACCTTCCAGCATTGTCTTTCTTCACTGCCTACCCGCCTCCTTCAAAGGCAGCAGCTCCAGAGGCAGTAGGCGAGGGAAACCACACTGCTAAACCCCTCCTGGTCCTGGAGGCTGTCACAGCTCCGGCCATCGGGGAGTTGGTCTGGGCAAATCCGCACCATGTCTTCCTTCCCTGGGTTGTCAATAGCAGCCACTCTGCTCAATCTGGGCCACTCAGGGTGCCACAGGGGGCAAATCTATGTTCTGGTGGGAGCCAGCCCTCACCCTCACCCCCACCCCAGCAGTAATCCTCAAAAGATAAAGACCTAACGTCATCTCTCCAAAATTCCTTCTAAAGTCAGGAAGGAGAATTGGAAACCTCATCACAAGCCAGGAGAATGAGGCGGCCTCCAGAGTGGGACGCATATGCGCAGCTCAGCAAGGACAAGGAAGGCGGTTTCTGGGACACACAGGGCTACATCTGACTCACCCATGCACCCCTCTGGTCTACCTGCTGCCTGGCCAGTGGTAGGTACACTCAGGATTGTCAAATCACTAACCAAATGAGTGAATCATCGAATTCTTCTCAGGGAAGAGAAGTTTGCCTCTATAGAGTGGTCTCTGAGTTGGACCCAATCTAGTTTCCCAGCCACATCTCCCATGGGCATGTTCCACAAACATCTTGTCTCAGTTCCCTGAGTGTGTCTGGTCCTTCTCCCATCTCCCAGCTAAGGAGACACTTTTTACTTCAAAACCCGCTCAAACGGCCCTCATCTCTGAGGCCTTCCGCAGCCCCTTGCTCTGTCAGCAGTTCCCCACTCTTCACGTTCACCAAACCTTATTCGGTCTCGTTTCAGACTGTGGTTTACAGGTCTCCTGGAAGGTGGCCCCACACCCCCTAGCCCTGAGCGATGCAGAGGTGAGTGAACACCTGTGAACTGCACCATCAAGAAGCCTCTTACAGGACCGGCATCCGCGGACTTCAGTGTGCTTTGCATTATGAAGTTTGGTGCCCAGATCTGCCCTCTCCCATCAGGCTGCATTCACACCCACGCTCACAGATGGCTGGTCAGCAAAAGCCCTTCCCAACCCAGCGGTTGTCTGATGCCCCAGAGGCCAGAGCACCTCCCTCCAGGCAGGCCGCAGGGCAGAGCGCCGTTGCGCCCGGCAGAGGTGGCTAGAGCCCTGTGCGCTCCGCTTAGCACGCAGCCACGCCTCGGGCACCGACTCTGGGTGTTGGTTCTCCCGGTCGGTCCGTCTGCATCGCAAGGCCTCGGGCACTGCGAGGGCCTGACCACTGGGCCCACTGCGGGGGCCTCTAATGCCCACCCGTGCTCTGCAGCTCCCGCACGGGCTGACAGGAAATGTCAGGTGGACACCGCAGGCTGAAGGGACACCCTGCCCACCCTGCCCCCTCAGTGGATGCAGGTCCCCAGCGAGCCGCTGGCATCCTAACTCCCTCCGAGGACCAGCTTCCCGAAGGGCCCAGCCTGAGATGCTTGGTTCTGGAGGGGTCCAAAGAACAGGTGGGGGGATGGGGTCTTGGTGAGGGACTGTCACCCCCGCCCCACTGGTCATGAGGACCCCCATCCTGGGGGGAGGCGGTGTGCAGAGAGGCCTGGGCACAAGGTCACAGCCCAGCTGCTAGAACTTCCACGTCAGAACACTTGCTGGGCTGGCAGGTGGAGAGGAATGTCCCGGCAGGTGAGAAGGCCCAGATGTGGGGAATGTGCCGGGAACAGACAGCGACGTCTCTGCTGTGCCGATCGCAGAGGGACGAGCAGCTGAGGGGCAAGGATACGGCGGGAACCAAGGGTGCCCCAGAGTCTCCTCCATAGCTTACAGAGCAGCCCCGTCTCAGGCAGCAGCCACATGTCCAACCCAGGATTGACAGAAGGGGCCGAACCTCAAAGACGGCTGAACGCTCGACCAAGGCAGGACCGTCAGGCCAGCAGCAGAAGCTGCCTGGGAAAGCCTGCACCCCTGACACAAGGGACAGGGAGCCTAGGAGAAGGTCCCGGAAGACCTGACTCCCCAGTGTCTCTGAAACTCCTGCGCCGGAGGTAGCAGTCCACCCCCCACGGAGCTCGTGCACCCACCTCACCCCCAAGGGAGCAAAACAGGACCCGCGTCTTCCCCCACAGGGGCCCTGCGTCCCAGGAGACGGGGTGACCAGCTGCCCCGGTTTGCTGCGGGCCCTGCAGCGCTACATCCAGGAGAGACCGGGAAGACCGGGAACAGGTGGTCACCCGCCTGCCAGGCCTCCACCGCACAGCACAGGTGGGGGTGCTGGCCCGGGTCAGGGAGGAAAGGGATGGCCCCTGCCCCGCAGGAACTGCAGCAGGGGTCTCCAGGTGACACTGAGCGGCCAGAAGCCAGGGGCTATGATGATGGACACCAGTGACCAGGAGACCTGACCCACAGAGCAGGGGAGGTGGCCAGGACAACACGGCCTCCTGGGGGCTCGAGGGAGGAGCAACCAACCAAGGCACAGCCCAGAACGGATACTCAAAAGAGCAAGAACGGACAGTGGGAGGCTGAGGGCAGTCACCCCAATACATGAATTGTGATCCCTTGCCCAGGCTCTGCCCCTGAGCCAGTTTTCAGACCTGGAACCGACTAGGGAGGTGGCCGGGTCCACGGGGGAAGGACATTACAGTACTGTGGCAGGAGACACAGGAATGACCCCCCAGCCCTTCCCAAAGGGACCTCGGGCTCTGCACCGGGCGACCCAACACTGGGAAATGGGACAACCAGATAGTTCGAGGCCGTTGGACACAGGGCCCAACTCAACACAGGTATGGGAGACTCAATCAACTCTGTCTCTGCAGCCACCCCAGGACCCGTGCTGGAGGTTCTGAGCAGCGGGTGTCACTTGTCTGAGGGACGCTGGGCCATTCCCGAGGATGTGTCACGTGGTCTTGAGCAAGAGAGCCTGGAATCCAACATCCTCCAGAATGAAGTGTGGGGTTAGTCAGATGTCTTCCGAGGAACCTTTCAGAACTTGGGATAACAGTTGATGCCAAGTGAAAAAACGTAAGAGAGAACGTTAACACTGCATGAACTCAAGTGAGTAAAGGGAAAATGCCGAGAAAAAGAACGGGGAAATATGCCCCAACTGTGAACGCTTCTGCCTCCGGGCGATGCCTTATGAGCGTCTTTGGTCCTGACTCTTCACATCCTTTCTGCACTTTGCAAAGTCCCCATGGCGAGTACACAGATACACTCAAGAGGTGGCTGAACGGGTCCTCTGCCCAGAGCACGTCAGTCTGCTCGTGCAAGCCCTGCAACCACGGTTAGGGGACGGCAACTCGTGCTCCAGACCCCCGCCCCAACTGAATCTAGCAAACAAGTAAGCTGGGCCCGTTTGCTTGGCCGCAGCATGGTGTCAGGAAGCCCCTCGTCCGGCTGTGGAGGGCCTGGCACCTGGGTCGGGGCTTCTCTGCTCAGAGACCGAGGACGGTAAGGAGCACGAAGTCAGGAGAGCTTAGGAGTGATGGAGACACAGAAAGAGCATCTCCCGCCTCCGTGGGAGGTGGCAGAATGGTCTGTAACATGAGTGCGGGCGGGGCAGCGCCAGAAGTGCCCAGACACGCCCCTGGCTCCCACTCTGTGTGCCAGGGTCCGTGTGCAGGCACCACGGGACCAGCAGCGGCAACGTCTCCGCCCACATCGGTAGGTCCCCTGTGGTGCAGCTTCTCCCCGAGGCCTTGGAGAGTCATGAAGACAAAAATCAGAAATACGTACAGATCTCAGGCTGGACCACACAATCTGGGCCGTGTGAAGAGGGCCTTGGCCAACCGGAGCTTGGAGCTGCCAGGGGACACAGCGGAAGCCGGGGACAGGGCCTGCAGATTAGAGACGGGCCAGAGGGGCGGGAGGTAAACCAGGAGAGTTGGGGCAGAAGAAACAAGGCTTGCTGTCTTCCCACAGCTGCACGGCTGCCCCGGGCTTCTCCCGCGTGAGTCCAGGGCATGGAACTGAAGCCAGGCGGTAACCGACTGACTTACACAGACAGGAAGGAGCCCTTTCTCACGGGCAGAGCCCTGGACACCGGGGCACCTCCCCCTCAGGGATCCTCACCCCAGGTGGCGGGCCTGGGGGTGGGTGGCAACCTTGGGGGGTCGGGACACTCCCTGACCTTTGGGGTCACATACAGTTTGGAGCCTCTAGGCCAATACTGAGTCCAAAGCTGGCCTACGAAGACAGGAGGAAACCAGCCTCCGAGGGGCAGGAGGAGGCATCTGAAACACAAACAAGCAGGGCAGGATGAGTACCCAGGTTGCAAAAAGACCCCCCACAACTCAGCACAAAAAGGACAAGCAGCAAAGTAGACAGACAGGCAAAAGGCATTTCACAGAGGAAAGCAGCCCTGCCGGGAAGGAGGGAAATGGAGAATTTGGGCCCAGCCAGCCCCAGGCCTGTGGTGCCCCGAAACCTGCCACAGGAACAAACTGGAACCCGCTCAGGCCTGCGAGAGGCGCGTGCGGTGGGGCGGCACTTACCGCGGCGTGGTCTGCGCCTGGTTTGCGCCTCTCAGCGAAAAAGGGGGGCGTGTGCCCGGCACAGAGAAGGGGCGGGGGTCTGGGAAGTCACAGGGGGCAGAAAGGACGGCTGGGAGGACCTCTGGGGCAAACAGAGGGATGGCGGAGCCAGGGAGAGGAGCAGGACAGAACAGCGGTGGTGAGTTCCCAGGGGTGGCTTGAGCCGGGGGCAGGATGGACCAAGGTCACTGGGGATGAGAAGGAGGGGAAACTGCAAAGGCAGGTGCTCAGAAGGGCCCCCGAGACACCGAGCTCTACAGGTGCCCTGGGGAGGAGGGACCAGAAAGGGAAGGTGACTCTGAACAGGTGCCCTGAGCTCCAGAGAACAGGCAATGTCCCGGGGCCACTGTCACCCCCAAAGGGCAATGGCAAAAACAGCAAGGACGTCCAACAGGGAAGACTGGGTGCATCTGGGGAAGAAGCAGAGCTTGAGGAGGGGACTTGCTCCTGTCCCGTGGGGTGTGGTCCAGGGGCAGTGGCAGGGAGGGAGCAGGAGCTGCAAGCAGGGGGAGGCCGGGAGGCCCAGTCTGGGAGGGAAGGCTGACTCACCCTGATGACCAGAGAGGGAGGGGGAGGAGGCCCGCTCTTCCAGGACTTCATTTGTGGAGGACACGGGAAGGAGCAGGTGAAGAAACTCACCGGGAAGTCAGACATCAGATTGTAGTAAGGATCGGCGCCCACTGACTTGTACGGAAAATCAAAACTGAGTTGCAGTCGGGTGCCTTTCACAGGGACAGCCGAATACTAGCCCACGCCCACCTGCGACAGGGCCAGGCCACTCTTCCTGGGCCCACACACCCGGCAGAGAACCGGCCCGGCAGCCACTACCGTTGCAACTGTCCCCACATCAGACCACACTCCTCCCTTTCCTGTTCCCCTCCTCGGGGACCTGGGGCACCCTGCTTCTCAGCATAGAGGGGAGGGCCAGAAAAGGGGGTCCTTACGCAGCACCATCATAGCTGTTCCCCACCAGCAGCCACATATCAAACGTCTCCGGCTCACTGGGCAAGTTCTCTTGCTTCAAGCAAGATTCGGGAGGAGCTCCAGCAGCAGCCCAGCGTTCCGGGAACCGTCCCTCATGATTTGAAACCGCTAGGAGGAGGTTCTGGGGTGTCAGGACACAGCTGGTAACCATTCTATGGGCGCAAGAAGCCGAGGAGGGGATGCCGGCATGGGCTGAGTTGGATCTGGTGACTGTTAAGGTCCCCCGCAGCCCGGAGGCCTAAATCCCATGAAGGCAACCCTCCGCCCCCTCACCTCAGGGCCAGCATCCCTGCTTCCTCGGGCTTCTGCAAGGAGAGAGCAGGTGCAGCTCGCTGGAAGACAAAGCAGTCCTCTGCGGACCCAAAGTTTCCTAAGCACCCACCCCACCGTGTCGGAGCACCCAGCTTAGGGAAATGAGTAAGACACTGTCCTCGCCGTCAAGGGACCCAGCGCCGCTGAGCGGGCCACGGACTCTTGGAGAGCAGCTACAACCCAGGAGGAAAAGCCCAGGGAAGGATGGCAGCAGCAAGGCGCAGCATTACCAGAACTCCCAGACAAGAGTGCCTGGCGCCCGGGGGGCGGGCGGAGATGGGGAGCTTCCAGTTGCGCCCGGAAGGAGGACAGGCGTTTGTCAGGACAAGAGGAGCCAGCCTTCCAGGTGTGGAACCGCGCGTGCCAAAGCCTCCAGTCGGGGTAGGGCAAGTGCGCTCACTGTGCAGGGACAGCCCAGTGACCTAGACTGTTGGGTGGCCAGGAGGGAGAGCTGGGGCCACTGGAAGGCCCTACCTGGGCCCCGAGGTGTTGGAGCTTAAACAAGAGAGGACTTGGCAGGGTTTTCAGTCTGGGGCTGACAAGGACACATGTGCAGTTAGACACGTGTGGAGCAGCCCCTGGAGGAGGAGAGACAGGAGGCGTCCAGGCCGATGGGGGGCTCAGGTAATAGCACAGGCCCCGGCCATGAGGCCTGAACTCCGGAAGGGGCAGTGGGGACAGGAAGAGAAGCATTTATTCTGATCGGTCACTTGGGAGGCAGGGACACAGGACTTGGTCATCAAAGAAACAGGGAGGGAGGGCGACGGTAAGGGAACCAAAGGAGCAGAGCCAGGCGGGTGGCATCGAGTGGCTTGAGCCCCCAGGGGAGAGGAAGAGGACAGAAAAGGGCTCTGACAGGGAAGCTGGCTTTGTGTGGGACCCCAGGTCCGCGGAGCAGCAGGAAACAGTGTGGGGATTTTCCTTCTCACCTGCAAAAAGGCCAGAGCAAGACTGTACCTCAGGACTTGGCCAGCAGTCCCAGGGCGGCCTGGAGGAGGGGAACTGGCCTGAGCATTCAGCCCTGAGATGCAGGACTCAGCCCAGAGGCTCCGCCCTCTCTCCGCCTCCCTGTCGTCTGAGGTCCATTCCGACGGTCCGATGAGGTCGCTGACAACGCTGGGGGCTGCCACTGCGACTCTGGCCGACTGCTGCGGCCTGGACTGGACGCCTATGTCAAGAGACTCAAAAGGGCACTGCCTGTCCCCGCCCACCCTCCATGGGTTCCCAAGACCCACAGCTCCATCCCTGTCAGCTCCGCTCCACTCCTCCCCAGCTCCACTCGGCTCCGCCCTCAGCTGCTCCTCCCCCTGAAAGCTCCGCCCTGCTCCTCCCCGGCTCTGCCGCCTCTTCCAGGAGCGCCTCCTCACACAGTTCTTTCCCACGTCTCAGTCCCAGAAACTGCTCCCCCAGCTCCTCCCAGCTCCAGCCCACTGCGTCCCAGCGTTTCCTCAGCTCCGCCCCACTCCTCCGCAGCTCCACTCGGCTCCTCCCTCAGCTGCTCCTCCCCCTGAAAGCCCCGCCCTGCTCCTCCCCGGCTCTGCCTGCCTCTTCACCCAGCTCTCCTCAAACACCTGCCCCACAGGCGCCTCCCTTAACTCCTCCAACCCAAGTTCCTTCCCCGCAGCTCCGCCTCCTTCCTCGCAGCTCCGCCCTGCTTCTCCCCATCTCCTCCCACAGCTCCTCCTCGCCAAGCTTCCTCACAGCTCCGCCCCGGCTTCTCCCTTGTCGCTTTCTCGAGGCTCCGCCTCCCCCTCCCGCAACTCCTCCTCCCCAGCTCTTTACCACAGGTCGGCCCCTGATACTCCTCCCCCAGCTCCTCCCATCCCCGCCTCCTCCCCGCAGCTCCGCCCCTCGGCTCGCCCCTCCTCGCCCCTTCTCCGCCCCGCCCACCTCCTTGACCTCCTCCGGTGCCGCTCCCGGCCTTGGATTGCGAACCTCCTTCAGGCCTGGTCGTCCCGCGGGCCACAGGGCCTGGCGGCTCCAACAGCGCCTCCTAGCGGCGGGGCCTACGTGGGAACGAGTCCTTGTTCCTAAGCGCGTGTTACGTAACTGCGTACCTGCGTGCTGCGTGCGTACGTGGTACGTGCTTCCGTACACCCGGAAATAAGGGGCGTCAGCGAGTCTGCGAACGGAGCGCGGTTAGGGCCAGCTGGCGCTGTCCCCTGTCAGTACTTCGGAGTCCCCAGGACGGGGAAGACCGTCCAGCCGCGTGGCCGCCGCCGGGCCGTCCCAGAGTCCTCGCGACTCGCGCCGCCCTCACGGAGCCAGGACCCATCCCGCCCAGCCCCGGAGGGAGCCGAGACTCGCCGTGTCCTCCGATGGTACCTCCTCGGGGCACTGGTTTCCCGGCTGTGGGGCTGGGAGCGGCATGGCAGCCGAGGCCGCCCTTTCCCATCCCCTCCCGGTGGAAAGGCACACCCGGGATTCCATGGAGGGGAACGTGTTGTGGGGCCCCCAAATCCTTCAGGTGTCGACTTCTGTTGGATCTAGGGTCTGCTGGGCGGTGAGAACATGATCTACTTAGGTGAAGTGATTTTCTCTGCTGCGGGCTTGAGGCATCGTGGGGACCCTGACCCAGCGGGGGGACGAGAGACCCACTGCCCTGAAGAGCAGAAGCAGCCCCGAGTGAGATGCCATGTGTGTTTCTCCTCAGTCGGGCCCTTCTGGGTCCCGGTGGTCTCCAGTCCCTGCTGAGGAGAAGACACTGTGGTTCATGTTGCTGTCTTCTAGCTGATGACCTTCTCTCCTTATCTCTCTCGTCCCCTGCAGGTGAGGAAGCTGAGCCAAGTGGAAGAGCATTTCCTCCTGAGGCGGCCAAGCAGGTACCCTCTGCATCAACAGGAGGGCACTCCGCCCCCTTCTTCCCTTTACAGTTACCCACCCTCGGTGTCCATTGTCCTGGGCAGTCGTGTCAGAGGCCCACCGTCTGGGTGGCTTACACAGCAAAAATGCCTCCCCTCTCAGTTCCGGAGGCTAGAAGCCTGAGATCAAGGTGGCGGCCGATTTTTGGCCCTCCTGAGGGCTGTGGGAGGATCTGTCCCGTGCCTCCTGCACTTCCGGGGGTTGGCTGGCAGTCGCTGGCCTCCCTTGGCTTGTAGAGCCCCGCCTCGTCTTCACGTGGAGTTCTCCTGTGTGTGTGCCTGCCTCTAAATTTCTCCTTTTTATAAGGACACCAGGCCTATGAGATGAGGGTCTACCCTGAGGAAGTCATTTTAACATGATGACCTTTGTAAAGCCCTTTCTGTTATCTGTAAGGTCATGCTCTGGGGTACTTGACATTGGGACGTCAACACATGAATTTGCGGGGAACGCAGTGTACCCCATAATAACCCACCAAGTCACTGAGTAGGAACACACTAGGAATGTTCCAGGCCTGGAAGGGAGGCCCTCATGGCTGCAGGGGGTTAATAAAGGGGAGAGGAGAGCAGGCAGCCAGGGAAGGAGCCAGAGCATGTGGGGCCTCGTGGGCCCCTGTTCCGCTTGGAGAAGCAAAGCCCTAGAAGGGACTGGGCTGGGTGCCTTTGGGGCCATGTGCCCCGTCCTCACAGCCACGTGGAAACTGGGGCTCCGCCAGGTGCCGAGACCCAGCTGAGGTTCGGGCCTGGGGCCCTGCTCCTCCTGCCGCACAGCTGTGTCCTCAGGGAGGCGGAGCCATCCTCCCCTCCAGGTACAAGGAGGCGAGTGCATGCGGTCAGGCCCTCTGGAGTCACGTGCCATCTCTTTCTACCTCGGCGCCTCCTTCTCAGCTGTGGAGTGGGGTGACGGTAGCACTGCCCCCTCCTGGGATATTGGAGGATCGATATCTCTGATTCCTGGATGTGGATGGTGGTCGTGCCAGGGCCCGGCATGGAGACGGAGCTTACACCAGTGCCGGTGGTTCCTGCTCTCATTTGTCGGTTCTCTGGGCTCCAGGCGGGGGCATCTGTGGACAGTGGAGGGCAGGGGTGCCGGAAGGGGTGAAGGAGGTGGCACCCAGAGGCGTGTGGAGGAGACACCTGAGATCCAGGGCGTCCCAGGGCTGGGCTGAGGTTGGTAGCAAGGATTTGCGCTCCGCAGCCCAGGGGTAAGGGTGGTAATGGGGCATCTGCAGGGCACTGGGAATGCTGGGGCCGGGGGAGCTGCGGGGGGTGGGCGGGGGTGGGGAGAGAAGCAAAGCCCAGGACTGTCCCTGTCTGTGCTGGGAGAGGACCAGAGCCTGGCCACACGGCTGTGAAGCCGAGGGGCCCTCTCTACCTGCTCTGTGCTCCCCGGGCTCGGGGACCTCTGTTGTAGAACTGACCACACGCCTTTCTCTCCCTGTGCCCACCCTCCTTTGTGAGCCCCCGCAGACTCCATCTGATGGACAGATCCTCCGAGTGACCAAGCTCCTCCTTTGGGCCTGTGAGCTGACTGCGTGAACACAGGGAAGGAGCCAGCGCCCTCTGATCCCCCACCGTCCAGGTCAGTGGAGGGTCAGGGCACCGGGGCACATTGTGGGGAGGTCAGGTCCATGGGCCGTGAGCTCAGAGGGCCGGCGCCTCAGGCTTACTGACACTTGCTTCTGTGTTTCCCCAGCAACGTGAGGTCAGGGGAGCTGCAGGAGATGAAGTTCAGCTGCCTCTCCTTCCGGCAGCCTTATGCAGGTTTCGTCCTGAACGGGGTCAAGACCCTGGAGACGCGTTGGCGTCCCCTGCTGAGCGGCCACCGGCACCGGACCCTGGCCGTGCACATCGCACACAGGGACTGGGAGGACACTGCCTGGAGGGAACTGCTGGTGGAGAGGCTGGGGATGACCCCTGCCCAGATCCAGGCCTTGCTTCAGGATGGGGAGAAGTTTGGCCGCGGAGTCATAGCTGGCAAGTGGTGGTGTGCCCAGCCCTGCTCCGGAGCCTCCGAGGGCGGCCCCCAGGCTCTCCCGCAGGGCCTCTGTGACTTGTTTTCTTTCAAATACCTTGGTGTGTGGGCTGCGGTTTCTTGGAGCAAGACACCTTCAGAGGGGCAGCCAGAGTCCACGGGCTGGCGGTTGGCGGGCCGAAGTTCCCTCACCGCTGCTCGGGGCCTCAGTTCCCGTTGGGCTCTAAGAGGCAGAGGAGGGTCCAGGACTGCGTGTGGCATTTCCATGTGTGTGTGTGTGAGCGTGAGCGTGCCAGTGCACATGTGTGGGCGCACCGCAGAGACTGTGATGAACAGCGCAGCACCCAGAGCAGGTCAGGGGTCTGTGGACTCAGGCTGCCCTCCAGGCTTCCTACGCCTGGCCCACCCCTGCTGCCCGCGGCCTCCTGCGCCAGTCCCCTAACGCTGCAGCCACCTGAGCCAGTCCCCTAAACCCTCATGGGTTGTGGTCCTGCATCAGCAGCTGTCACCTGGCGGATTGCCTGGGGACCTGATTGCCCATAGGGTCCCCTTCTGATCGTGACTTGCGGCCTTCAGCACTGACGTGGGTGGGGTCACTCCCTCGGCCTCGCCCCAAGTGCCCTGAAGAGGGACGTCGGTTCCTCGGAAGTGCTCAGCCAGCGCGACCCAGTTGACTCTGGGTCCACGTGCTGATATCGCCTCCGTCTCTAGTGGTTGTGACCTTGAATAACCATGTTCTCTTAGGGGCAGGCCTGGTTTATGGAAGGGAAGACATCTGTGTGCTTCTCTCTTTGTGCACAGGGCTCGTTGACGTTGGGGACACTTTGCTGTGCCCAGAAAACTTAGGTCCCGAGGAGGTTGTGGAACTGGAGAATCGAGCCGTCCTGACCAACCTGCAGCAGAAGTACCTGACCACGCTCTCCAACCCCCGGTGGTTACTGGAGCCCGTGCCCAGGAGAGGCGGGAAGGGCATCTTCCAGGTAGACGTCCCCAAGCACCTGATCCCCTTTGGGCAAGAGGCCTGAGCAGCGTGGGCTCTTGAGAGGAGGTGACCGAGAGACCAAGCTAAACCGTGGCACGGTCAGCTCGCCGTCACGCCCTGGACGTGCCCCCCTGGTTCGCTCTGAATCGGCGCCGCCCTGGAGGGCGCTCCCCACTCTGTGCTGTTCCCGGAAACAGATGTGTCCACCGGGACGCGGGGACGGGGGAGCGGGACCCCTGCAGGGAGATGCCTCCCTGGGCTCGGTGACAGAGTCTCAAGGACTTTGGACCTCTAGGACAAGGGGAAGCGGCCTTGCAGGCCGCTGCTCATTCTGGCCCTGCTGATTCTGGATTGTGTAGAGAAATGTGTTTTGAGAGAGCTGGTGAGTGTTCTCCCCGCCTTTGTTCTGGTCAAAACCCCTAGAGGGTCTGAAGAGCATCCAGGAGACGATGTGGGACGGCTGGAGCGGGCGCTGAGTGCTTGCCAGGGAGTCACCAGCCAGCGACGGCCTGACTCCCGGGCAAGAGGACGTCGGACTCAGAAAGAGCACCGTCTGCCTCGCAGATGACTCTCGCCCTGTTGTAAAGTGTCCCTTGGCTCACGGAGCCGGTGTGTTAGACGTGCCGCACGGCCGCTTCACGTCCCAAGAAAGGGTCCTAACTACAGCCCTGATGGAAGTGAGCAGTGCTGGTGTTCGCTGGGTGGGAGATCTTTTATACATTTGTGGGGGGGGTGGGGTTGGTCACTTGAGAGTAGGGTTTCCAGTGGTTGCTACCTTCGAGGGTGACGGGCCTCCCCCCAGGCGTTTGACTGCAACCCCCCGTCTCTTCGGAGCCAGGCTGCAGTGCTCTCAGCCCTTGGTGGAGGGGGTGGCCCTACTTTTCGGCGGGCCTCCGTGGGGGGCCCCTGGATCGTGAGCTGGAGACGCTGAGCTGCTGATCAGAAACTTCTGGCATCCTTGCGGGACCCAGGAGGAAGACCCTCCTGCTCCGCGATGCATGAGTAATGGGGGGGAGACACCCCCGAGGTCAGAAGCCAGGCTGTCTGTCCCCTGACGGGCAGGCCCGGCCCAGCGGACCAGACCTTCCTGGGCTCGCCTCAGTGCTCGCTCCCCACCTCCTTGGGCGGGTGTCCGAGATGCCACAGCTTCAGATGCAAGAGGCCGATGGGGACCAAAGCCTGCCCCCGGCCGGGGTCTCCAGCCTCCGCGGGCTTATCTGGTGAGAGGTGTGCGGAATCGAACGCGAGAAAGAACACGGACCCGCGGGTCTCGCAGATTGTTTATTTAGTCCCGGGGAGTTTTGCTTTTCTTTATTAAAGCCCAAAATGTTCATGGTTACAGGACGGTGCTCTTCGTGTGTCTCTAGTGGTCTGTGAGCTCAGCGCTTTGGGTTGTTCTGGAACTGTTCGCAGAGAGCACACTTGTAATCTGAAGAGCCCTCGGGCTCTTCATCGGCCTCGGGCCTCCTGGTTGGGGGCCATGAGCAGAAGGGCCGCGAGCAGCATGCAGTAACCCGTGTTGCACGTGGACACCACCGAGCTGGGATCGGGGCAAACGGGGGGGCTTCTGGGCAGCTCCCCTGCACCGTCCCTTCCGGCAGTAGCCGGGGGCACTAACGTGACATTCCTGGAGGTGCCCTCCCCACTCGGGCCGCCCTGCTCGCTGGAGGGACGCTGCACTACCACCAACCTGGCCACCCGGCCGGCAGACAAGACGCCAGGGAGCACGAAGGCCCGGATGCCGCTGGGCACCTGAGCACGGGGGGCTTCCCTCTGGGTCTTCCTGTCGGCATCATTGGTGGAGTCATTCTGATGGAAAAATTGGGTGCATCTCATAGGTGGGACGGCTTGCTTCTTTCTCTTTGGGGTGGTTGTGCTGGAAGCGGGCCGAGCAGTTGCTCTCGGGTCACCTTTTCTCCGCATGTTCTCGATCAGCAGGGGCTTCTCTCTCTGAAAGTTGCAGTTGTGGTAGATCTGAAAGGACAAGAATCATTCTCGTCATTTCGGGGGAAATATTCACTCCTCCCCGCCCACCTCCATCATAAAGGTCTTGTTTGACTGTGGAGAAAAGGTCTTTTTAAATTCCTGGCAAGTTTTGTTTCGCCCTGGAGTGTGCGCTCACTAAAGCTACGTGGTGCCTGGGCTGAGGTGTCACTCTAGCTCCCTGACGTGAAGTGGCCCCTGGGTCTTCGGTCACACCCGCAGGGCATCTCTAAGGGGCGAGCCTTCCATGACACGCCGGACTGCCTCAGCCTTCATTCAGTACTGGCTCACAGGAAAAAAGTCCCCCTCGGGAATGAACCCCGCCCAGCACATCACTCATCCGCTCAGGACTAGGAAGCCGTTCCAGGAACAGAGAACTCGGGAGATGGAAGGGCTGTCTACGTTACCATCAGCCTTTTCTTCCCCGGAGAGCGACCCAGAGTGCCGGGCAGGTGTATTTTCCTGAACCCATAGAGGTTCAGTTGGCGGATGAAGCTCTTCAAGCTGTCTGTTTCAAAGATCCTGTCTGCGCCGCGCCGGCGAAGAACCTCCCGCTGGAAAAGGTCTTCCTCGATGATCAGCATGTCTCCCTTGTCGTTCCAGCGCACGGACGTGAAGGCCTCGTCCTCCACTATCATCCAGAGCTTTCTCGGGAAGGAGAGCCCAAGAACACCATGGGTTCCGTCCACGTTGGCGGGACCCGGGTTTGGGTCCTGTGGTGGCTGGTTGTCTTGGGAGCCTGGATCTTGGCTCTCGGCCTGGTCGCCGGGCCTCTCCAAAATCTCCCTCGAATCCACCTTTGGATCCGGGGATGAACCCGATGGGGCCCCCGCTGGGGGCTCTCCATCAGCTGCGGGGGCCGCCGTGGCCGTATATTCCTCGTCGGGGCTCTGACTCGTCATGCAGCTAGTCTAGACCAGGCACACGCTCTCCCTGAGACCAGATCACTGAGCTCTCAGGGCAGAAGTGCCTTCAATCTGAGCAGGGACGCCCAGTAAATAGTGTCCGCAGAATTCTAGAATCTCGGTAGCAGGGCAACCAGCGACTTTGGTCATCGTCCTCTTTATGTGTCACGTGAGGTCACAGAGTTGGTCTGGACAGGGAGCCCTGGCCGAGGGGAGGGGAGGGGAGGGGAGGGGAGGCGAGGGGTACAGAGCCCCCAGCTTCTCTGTTTTCTAAAAGTGTAGGAAGGTATGTTCAAGTTCCCGGGAGAAGGCTCCCATCTGCTGCCAGGCACCTTTTTCCCAGGGGCCAGGCCCTGAGTGGGCGGACAGACATGATCCTGTTTCCATCCCCAAAGGTTGGGGAGGCCTGTTGCCAGCCTCCGATTTGTTCAAGGGCCAGGCCCTGGCTGGCCCTGGCTTGGCTACCACCAAGGCGGCAGGGGTGAGATGGGCCCCGGGCGACTGCACCTCCCGGAAGTGGTGGTCCGAGTGGGCTGGTTGGCCCGGGCTGGCTGGCAGCGCCCCCTCCCCCCACCCCGCCACCAGCTCCTGCCTTGGTCTCTTCCAGCTGTTCCTGCTGGCTGGTCGGTCCAGCTCTGATGGGCCGTAAGGAAGTGTTCCGTTCTCCTGCCCCTGGGTCGAGCTGTCCCCAGAGTGGGGCTGTGTGTGGGAGCGTGTGGGGGCACTCCCCACGTCCCACTTCAGTGTCACCAAAGCACCTGGCACATAGGGTTCCCCCCGTACCGCGTGAGTGGATGGCCGCATCCTCCCCTGTGCTTTGGAGCCTCCTTTTGAGCTCCGCTGTCCGCAGCCCCACCCCTCTTCAGAGCACATGGGATCCTCTTTAGTGTCCATTTCTTGCCATAGAAACTCCTCGTGGCCCGAGAGCACTCACTTTCAGAACACCGGCCTTAGTCCGCGTCAGAGCACCTCCCTCAGACCTCGGATTCAGCCTCCCCTGAGGCTGCTCTAAGGCCCTCTTCCCTCTGTCACTGGGGGGGGTTAGGCTCCTGCCCTGCCAGATTGCTGGCCTTCCGCTTCCAACTCGGCTCTGCCCTGCTTCTTCCCCTTTGCAGTCCTTGATCTGGGGGTTCAGCATGTATTCTGATCTGTTGAGAGCAAGCATTTCCCTGGTCTGCTCCCAGGCCTGCCCTGCTCGCCTTCCCCGAGCCAGCCCCACCCCCAGCCCTGGGTCCCCGTCCCGCCGTCACCTCGGTGGCAGGTACACTGAATAATTTTGCCTGCTCTGGGTGCGGTACTTTTCAAGGGGCCTACTCTACAGACTCACTCCCAAGGACAATTCCTACTTGTTGAGCTAGACGTGACCAACGGAAAGCCCGTCCACGTGTGACTGAAAATAGATGAGGCTCTGGGTGTGGGATGGGACAAATCCCGCCCGAGAGCCGTCTTCACCACGGATGGCAGGACAGACAGGACAGTGGTCTGGGGGGACACGTGTTCTGTAGCCGCTGTGGTGGCTGTTCTTCCTAGTCACTGCACAGGGAGAGACAATGGGACCTGGAAAGGCCCGTCTGCCAGGCTCCTAGGTCCTCATCCCAGCTCTGCCGCTAAGGAGAGGCGTCTGTCCTCTCTGAGGGCCACTCCCTGTTCCAGAAGGGGAGGGCAAGGGGTTCGAAAGAGATTCTCCCAAGGGGCCCTCGAGTCTGAGGACTGTCAGCCTTCGTGGAGCTCCTAGGCCGAGACTAGAGCTTGGGCTCAGGTCTTTGTGCCTCTAAACAGGTTTACAGAGCACTTGTTCGGGTCACTCCCTCCTGCAGGGACGTGTCCTTAGAGTTCAAACTTCAGTGGAGGCCATGGGGGCGTCTCAGAAGGGGGCCCAAAGGCTGGGACATCGGTGGGCCGATCCCAGCCCTGTGGCCTCGCCTGCCGCCCGCTCCTTCCAGCCCTCCCTCACACCCTGGGTCTGGTGGGCCTGCCCCCTCACAGGTCTGCCTCCCTCCCTCCCACGCACCCCTGCCCCCCCCCGGGGGGGGCCGGCTGGGCCGTGGCTACGTGTAGCGCCCCAGGGGTCGCTCTCAGCCATGGCTCAGGACACTTGTTACTCGATACCAGCCCTCACGACGTCCAAGGCCTGCCTTTCCCAGCCTGGCCCGCCGGCCGCTGCACCTGCCTTAGCCCCTGGTGTCCGCCAGCCCAGAGGACCACCCAAGCGCTCTCCGTCACCATCCATGGGCCCTGGGCCAGACCCGCACCCAGTCCCCAGCTGCTCTGGGACCCGCCAAGAACTCCCCTGTCTGGGCGTGTCCTCAAGCTGCCTCGTCGGGTGGCGATGCCCGTCTCTATCCAGAGGCCGCTCTGCATGTTGGGGCCCGGCTTCAAGGCCGGCCCGGCTTCCAGGCCACCTCGGCAGTCAGGGCTTCCTCCAGTCCCAGGCTCCCTCCCAAGGCTCCCACAGCCCGCCTTGCATGTCCAGTCCCAAGATGGGGTGCTCCTGTCTCCCTGAGACCTTGGGTGTATCTGCCTCCCCCTCCAGACCAGGAAAGAGGTCCCTGAGGACAGCAGACTAGGATGTGAACGGGGTCCCCAGCCTATCTTGGAACGAACAAATTTGTATGTCCCCCAGGAGCTGGCTTTAGTGTCCTTGAAAGCAGCTGTGCACGGTCACTGCGACAGCTCGAGCAGGTGGGAGGGCGCCTGCATTCCCTTGGCGGTGCTGAGCGCTCTGCGGTGCAGCGCCGTGGACTCTTCCAGTCTGACCCGGGGCAGGTGGCAGGGAAGGCCCGGCCCGGGCCGGGGAAGGTGGAGTCGTGGGCCTAGGATCCGCCCGACGGAGAAGTAGAGCCGGCCTGTGGTCCACTGCGGACGCCCGAGCCCACGGCCTCAGCCCAGACTGGGGGCCTTGTGTCTGCCTGGAAGCCACCTGCACCCCGCAGGGACAGCAGCAAAGGGGAGTCTTCCTTGTCCAGTGATGACTCATTTCGTAGTTGTCCAAGGCCAAGGAGACCCGGGAAAGCCATCCTTAGAAGCTCAAATGGCACAGGGGCCGTCGGGTGCAATGCACTTTCCAAAGGAGCCCCAGGCAAGCTCTGTTACAGCCGCTCCCCTCCCCCACTGGGGACGGGGAGACGGTGTCAGGATGTTCCCTAGTGTTACCTTTTCTCCAGCTTCTGAAAAGTCTACGTTAGGGATGTTATCCCATAAGAAATGTGGCCTTCAAGACGCAGTCAACCACAATCCCAATCCCAGTCTCAAGCCCAGTCTCGCGCTCTGGCTCTCGCTCTGTCCCTGTGTCTGTCTCCGTGACTGTCTCTCTGTCTCTGTCTCTGTCTGTCTCCGTCTCTCTGTGTCTCTCTCTCTCTCTCTCTCTCTGTCTCTCTCTCTCTCTCTCTCCACACCCCCACCCCCCGTGATGACCAAGTCAGCAGGTCAGGTTCGAGTTGGCCAGGAGGGCCCCGAGGAAGGAGGAGACCAGGGCAGGGTGCTGTCGTGTGGGATAAGGGCTGGGACTGGACAGCAGTGCCACCACCTGGCAGGGTCAGCTCTCAAGAAACCGCAGACAGTCCTCACCCTGGCTTTGATTGTCACAGTCACCTTCCTTTCTTGGTCCAGCTTTTACTACCTGGGCCTCAGGATCCTACTTTCTGTCACCCGACAGACTCCATGAGGACACTGAGGAGACAAGTGGACTCTGGGTCAGGAGGCGGGCCGCAGGCTGCGATGGGTGGGCGCAGCGTGGGCTCTAGATGAATTCAGACCAGGGGTCTCGGCCCCAGCCCGTCACTTACTAGCACGTGATCCTGGGAAGGTTCCCGAGCCCCACGACCCCAGGGTCTTCATCTGTGCAGTGGGCGGGTGTGAGGAGGCCCGGCCCGCAGGACTGCAGGGGTGCGTGCGATGTGCGCCAAGCACCTCGCGCGGGGCGCGCTGCCTGTTGGAACCGCGATGATTGGCAGTTGCTTCTGATTTTCTTTGGCCCCAGACCCTTCCACTCCCTCCTCTGGGACTTGGCTGGTTGGTTTGTTATCCAGGTCATGTTAGAGAACACACAGCTCAGTAGGATGTGGAAGAGCTAATCAGCCAAAAAGCATGCCTCGTAAATGAAACTAAGTAAATTCTCCCGATTAGAGGCTAGGTTACACTGAGGGGTGGGGGAGCGTTCCCAGCTGGACTCAACACCGAGCTCCTAGGAAGGGAGTCAAGGAACAACCTTTGCCCCCTCCCAGCCGCCCTTCCATCCGAACTGTGGCTTCTGAAACCCAAAACACGCCTTCTTCAAGTCTGGCCGCCGCCACCACCCAGCTTCATTACCGTCACCTCCCACAGAAGGAAGCCCAGCTTCCCAAAGTCCCCACCTGCCCTGGCTCTGCGCACTTGCACTTGGGTGCTCTCTCCCGGACCCCCTCCGCCTCGCCGCTTCTTTCCCTTGTTCTGTGGGACTTCAGGGACATGTCACCATCTTCCTGATGTGACTGGGCTCCTAGCCTGTCCTTCTAGGTGTGGGGTGTGTCTTGCTTTTCCTAGTGTCCCCACTAACACAGAGCCCTCCGGAGAGCAGAGGCTCGGTGAATGTGTGCGGATGAAGTGAGACGGTGAGCGGGGATCCTATTTGATTCAGACTGATTTTCTCCTACTTTCTTAAATAACCCGTGGAAATCCAATTAAACATAGGGATATTACACGTATAAAATGACAAACAAGAAGGGATAAGAAGCGAGTTAATATTTTTACTTTTATTGTTCTAAATCTTCCCTCATCTATATTATTGCTAATTACTCTCACATTTCCCGAACAATTCTAATTGCAATTCCATATTATGTCATCCAGGATGACAGGAAAAAAAAAAAAAAGAGAGATTTCAGTCTCCTTTACAGAAGAGGAAAACTGTTGTGTTTGAACTGGATAAGCACACACACGTTGTGATCAATGTCATTCACAAAGTTAGATACTGAAGCTTATTAAATCTTCTGATACAAAGAACACCACTGAAAAATTCCTACAGGAAACAAAGATCAATTTCCATGCCATCATAAGGGACGGGAGGAGCCCAGAGATGCTGTACGCCGTGCCCCCCGAGCTGGCCCGGGCCCTCACTCCTTCCAAGGCTGACCGCTCGCTCTGCAAACACAGAGTGAAGGATGGACTCCCTTCCTGCCCGGCAGGAGAAGCTGCTGGACAGGGGCCTGGAAGGAGCGCGGCTGCAAGTCTGGCTCAGGCCCCCTCTTCCTCATTGCTCACGGCCTCCTCAGACAGGGACGGGAAGGAAATGGGACCCTTACTGTTGAGTCTAAACAAATGCTCCAGGACTTGCAACTTGCTGGTCTCCGCGTGGGCCCGGGGCCCCCATAGGAACTCGTGGCGAGCGGGATCGCTGTCGGCCACCTGCCGGTACTCCAGGTACCCCTCCTGCACCCACGCTTTGGTGATGAGCTCCCTGGGCTCCCCATAGATGAAGTGCTCCCTCCCAGGATACACCCCCATGACACCGAGTGCTCCCCACACCTCTTCCTCAGGCGCCCCCTCTCCCCCCAGGACGATGACACCCAGAAGTATCACCAGGAGGCCGTTCTTGGGCATGCTCCGCTCATCACCCTGCATCCCATCACAGGTGAGGCCCAGGGTGGGGACCAGGATGTACAAGTGCTCCTTGGGGTCCACCTCCTTCACATCCACCCCAAAGACCAGCTGCATGCACTCAGAGGCCTGGCTGAAGACCACAGGGAAGTGGTGCTGGTATGCTCTGAGGATACTCAGCATTTCTGCCCTGGTGGTCGGCTGCTTCCTGCGATACTTGAGGAGCAGGAAGCTCACCAGGTCAGCCATCATTGAAAGCTCTGCCCCTTGGCGCAGGGACTCGGCACCGGCAGAGTAGGAAGAGGAGACGGAGGAGGAGGAGGAGGAGGACGAGGAGGACCGGGGGGATGCGGCCCCCTCCTGCTCAGCCTCCAGCTGCTGCACATCCACCAGGCCCTGGGCGTCTCTTGGGTCCTGAAGGTCTTCCACAGCCTGGCGGAGCTCACTCATCTGAACCAGGGACATAATGACAGGTGTTGGCAGCTGACAGGAGTCTGGGCCGGGGTGACAGGTGGGGACCCAGTGGCCTTGTGGGAGGACAAGCTTATCGACCTTCCCAGGGTTTCTAGGGCTGAACGAGGTTTCCTTTGGTGTCCCATCTTTGTTGTGGGCGTGCGGGTCCCCTCACCCTTCCCTCGGGCCCTCACCTTGACTCCTGGGAGGACCCGGGACTCTTCTCTCTGTTGCCAAGGCGTGGTTCCTTCAGATGATCTGACCCGTCCTCTCACACCAAGGTCCTCACCTCCCTGAAAGGCGGGAGAGAAAGGAGAGGAGGCCCCTTTCCTGCTGTGATTCAGGACAAGGATACCTCTGGTCATTGACTTTGGTTTCTGGGCACAGTTCCTTGTTCACAGCTCCCAAAGCCCTTGGGATGTCCTCAGTGTTGAGAGTGATGAATGTGCTTTTTTTGTTTTTTATGTGAATGAGATGTGTTTGCAAAGCACCTAAAATGGGGCTGGTTGCCAGAAGAGCCAATCATGTGATTAAAAGTTTGGATCTTTTGGCCCCTCCCCAGCACCACCAGGGAGGGGAGAAAGGCTGGAGATTTGAGTTCAATTGCCAATGGCCAATGATTTAACCAATCGTGCTTATGTAATGAAGCCTCCGTCAAACCCCAAAAGGATGGGTTTGGAGAGCTTCTGGGTTGGCGAGCAGGTAGAGAGCTGGGGCAAGTGGCGCTGTCTGAGAGAGCGGGGAAGTCGGCCCCGCTCCCGCACACCTTGGCCCTAGCACCTCTTCCATCTGGCTCTTCGTGACTCATGCCCTTTATGTTCAGCTGGTGATCTAGGAAGTGGTATGTTTGTCAGAGACCTGTGAGCCACTCTAGCAAATCAACCAAACCTGAGGAGGAGGGCGTGGCAACCTCTGAAGGTCTTTCAGAAGGACAGGTCTTTCAGAAGGACACGTAACAGCCTCGACTTGTCACCAGCGTTGGAAACCCAAGGAGGAGGGAGTTGGAATCCCCAACCTACAGCTGGCCATTTAGCAGCACAGGCAAGAACCTTGCCTTGCGGTGGGCTTCTGAAGTGGTGGGGGGAGGGCAGTCTTGGAGGACTGAGCCTGAACCAGAGGGTCGGATGCCATCTCTGGCTAGACAGTGTCAGAACGCAGTTGAATTCCTGAACACTCTGCTGCTGTCTGAGAACTGTCGTTGGTCTGGGGAACCTCTCCCCTACGTGGAAATTGGTCCCAGGATCCATTTACACAACATCCACCCCCAGCTCCCCCCGAAAAACCCAGAAGCACTGGCAGCGGGGATCGGCCCCTCTGCCCTGGGCGGAGGTGCCCTCAGTGCCTGGAGGCCATGCATCTTGACTCCCGCCAGGGCCTGCTCTTCCCCCCTGCCCCCACCTGGGATGATGAGTTGACATCTGCCCTTCAGACCCAGACCTCAACTCCCTGAAGACTCCCACCTTCCCACCCAGGATGGAAGTGAGCACGGCACTTAGGGCCACCACTGACTGTTCCTTCCAGGGCTGGGAACAGGGGTCAGCTGGAGCCGGTGGGGTCCTTCCTCTCCTGAGATGGCGGGGTACATTTGGTCCTCATGAAGAGTCCTTGCCTTGACACGTGGGATATCCTAGGACTCCTCCCTCTGCTGGCCTGATGTTTCCCCTCAGACCAAGGTCCTCACACCCTGAGATACCCCACCCCCAACCACGTGACGGAAGTGATGGCAGGCCCCATCCGGCCAGACCTGACCGGGGACTCCTAGGGCTGAAACAGCTCAAGCCGGACACTGTAAGTTCCCATCTCTTTTGGGGTGAGGGTCTCCTCACGCCCTGCATCCACCCAAAGGGTCCTTCTCCTGAGTCCTGGCACATCCTGTGAGTCCTTCTGCTGCTGACCGGTTGTGGCTCCTTCTGCCAACCTCAGAACTAGGTCTGAATTCCCTGAGAGCCTGGGGCAGAGGTGAGGGGGCAGCACCACTGGCCACTCCTGCCCAGGGACTTCAGGGATGACAGGGGGCAGGGCCGGATTCTGTGGGCTCACTCTCTACTCTCAGTAGCAAGATATTCACATTTACTCCCAGCAAGTCCTGGAACCCTCCCCTCAGCTAACATGAGGTTGTCCCCTGCAGGCCGACACCACCATCGCACTGAGTTTGAGGATAAAGTGGGGAGGTGATGCCTCCTGACTCACACCCGGGCCTCCCAGGAAGGAGCAGAGGAGCAAGTTTCTGTTGAGGCCCCCTCTACCTGGGGAGGGGGTCTGCCCAGTCCTACTGGGGGTTCCGGGGAGACCACCCTCTGCACATCTGAGCCACACTCCTCAGACCAGGGACTTCACCTCCCAAGGACCTCTGAGTTAAGAGGTCAGAAAGCATCTCACCTGGTCGCCCTGCTCTGGGGCCTCCAAGACCCAGCACAAGGGCAAAGGCTCCCTCACGGTCCTCACATTGCCTCCTGGTAATTTAGGATTCTGTCCTCTGCCCATCTGACGCCCCGCCCCCTCATACCAGGATCCCTGTCCCCTCTGAGACCGCGATGTCAGGAAATGCTGCCTTTGGCCATCCTGCCCTATAGCCCCCCATGGCCGACTCTGTTCCGGGGTGCAGGGTCTCTTAGTCCTCCCTCAGGGTCCTCACCTTGACTACCGGGGGGACCGGACCGGGGATACCCTCCTCTGCATACCTGAGGTCCCCCTCCTTATATTAAGGCCCCAGTCTCTCTGAGACCCGGATGGGGAAGTCGAGACACCAACGTGTGCTCATCTCGCCCTGGGGCCTCCCAGGGAGAAAAGCAGGGGCAGGATCGGTTCGGCGGGTCCCCACTGATCTGGGGTCTCTGGTCCCCTCAGTCCTCCCTCAGGATCCTCACCGTGGCGCCAGGCAGGAACGGGGATTCCCACCTCAGCCCATCTGAGGCCCCGCCCCTCAAACCTGGTCCCCAGTCCCTCTGAGACGCGGATGTCAGGAAATGTGCCTGTGGTCATGCCACCCTATGATCTCCCAGGACCGACTCTGTACTGGGGTCCAGGGTCCCGCAGTCCTCCCTCACAGTCCTTGCTTACTGTCCTGACAGGCCCTCAGCCCCGCGTTTCCCAACCTGAGGCTTCGCTCCCCACACCAGCGCCCCAGTCCCTCCGAGGCCCGGACGCGGAAGTCCCGGCACGCTGCCATGGGCTCGTCCGGCCTGAGGCCTCCGAGGGCTGCCTGCCGGGGTACATATCTTGGGGTCCCCTCGATTCTGGAGTCCAGGGTGTCCCCAGTCCTTCCTCAGGGCCCTCGCCTTGACGCCCGGCAGGAACCGGGATTCTCTCCTCAGCGCACCCGAGGCCCCGCCCCTCAAACCCGGGCCCCAGTCCCTCTGAGACCCGGATGTCAGGAAATGCTGCCTGAGGTGATGCCGCCCCATGACCTCCCGGGACCCACTGTGTTCTGAGGTCTCTGGCCCCCTCAGTCCTCCCCCAGGGTCCTCACCTTGACGCCCGGCAGGACCTGGGATTCTCTCCTCAGCGCACCCGAGGCCCCGCCCCTCAAACCAGGACCCCAGTCCCTCCGAGACCCGGATGTCAGGAAATGCTGCCTGAGGTGATGCCGCCCTATCACGTCCCAGGACCGACTGTGTTTTCGGGTCCAGGGTCCCTCACTGCTGGCTCGCGGTCGTCACCTTCACTCCCAGTGGGACCTGGGATTCTCTCCTCTGCAGATCTGAGGGTCCCCGCCCCCATCACACACTAAGTGCCAGGTCTCTCTGAGACCAGGATGCCGCGGTCATGACACGACACGTGGGCCTGTCCTGCCCTCGGGCCTCCGGACAGCAGCTAGCAAGGGCCCCTTTGTGTTGGATGACCACTTTTCCGAGTTCGGGGTCCCCTCAGTTCTCCCTCAGGGTCGTCACTTAGGCGTCATGTCGTCTAGCCTCTGGCCACCCGAGGACCCACCCCTCATCCCAGGACCCCAGTCCCTCAGAGACCCGGATGTCAGGAAATGCCGCCAGTGGTCACCTTGCCCTACGGTCTCCAAGGTGCAACGCTGTCCCGGGTGCAGGATCCCTCCGTTCTCCCTCGGGGTCCTCACCTTGACTCAGGCGGCATGTGGTCTCCCCTCTGGCCACCCGAGGCCCCGCCCCTCATCCCAGGACCCCAGTCCCTCCCAGACCCGGATGTCAGGAAGTCAGGACCCCACGAGTGCTCATCCCACCCAGGCCCTCCCAGGGCTGACAGCAGGGGCGGGGATCTGTGGGGCCCCTTCGGTCCTCCCTCAGCGTCCTCAGCTTGAGCCCCGGCAGGTCCTGGGACGCCCCCTTGTTGACCCGAGCCCACACCCTCACACCAAGGCCCTTACTGCCCTGAGACCCCCAGGGGAGCCTCTGGACTCACATCAGGCCACCAGGCCCAGGGCTTCCCAGGACTGTGGACGCCAGGGGCTGAGATGGATTCCATGGGTTCCCTCAGCCCTCCCTCTGCTCCTCACCTGGGCTCCCGGCTGGGCCTGGGTGCCTCCCTCTGCCCACCTGAGCTTGGTCCCCTTGGACTCGGACCCTCCAGAGCCAGGACACCAGAGAGGGAAGCGGGGATGAGGGGGTGGGGATCTGATCCTTGCAACCCTGCCTTGGGTCTCCCAGGGGTGACCGCAGAACCGACCTGGATGCCTGCAAACCGAGTCCCCACACACGGTTCTACCTTGACTCCTGGCAACGCTGGGCTCCTTCCCTCTGCAAACCTGAAGCCGGCCTCCCTCACCCAGGCCCTCACCTCTCTCACCTCCCAAGGGTGGGGCATCAGTGCCCGTCACATCTGGACCCTGAGCCCAGGGGTTTCCGAGGGCTGTCGGGGGGGGCCGGAGGTGGATTCCCTGCGGGCCTCAGTCTCCTGTGTCCTCACCTTGACTCCTGACAGGAGCTGGATTCGCCCTCTGCCCTCCTGAGACTGCGTCTCTCAGACCTAGCCTCTGACTCCCCGAGTTCGCTGAGGAAGTGGGGGCCGGGGACTGCTCAGCCTGACAGCCCCGTCCGGGGGCCCCCAGGATTCCCGCACGGGGCCGATTTGCATTCTTAGGGTCCCTGTGTTGTCGGGTGGTTGGACCCCTCTGTCCTTACCCTGGAGGGCCCTCACCCACCCTCGCACACAAAGGCTGCAGTCCCAGCAAAGATGCTGGAGGGGACCTGCCTCCTGGTGACCGTGAAGGGGCAGAGAGCAACACAGCTTCCCTCGGCGACTCGCTGACAACCAGCCTGACCTCGGGGACGGTCTGTTCGAAAGACTTACCTTTTCCTGAAGAGGCTGAGCAGTGGCAGGGGAGCTGCGGATCCCTTGCGTTGATGACTAGATAATAGTACCTGTTCCAGAGCCGTGACTTTCACTTGTCAATTCTCATCTGCACCTACTGTGCGTGTATCTGTATCACATGTCTAGACTGTATGTGCTTATGTACACGTACATCCACGCACCACACACATGGACCAAACATGCCACGTGTGCCGCATGTGGAAACCTGGGCCGTCCCCAGACACAGGTGCCTGCCCAGGGCCCTGAGGCGCGGATCCCCGCCCCCTTGCGGGAGCCCTGAGAGCCCACCGGACCCAAGGGCACCATGCTTTGAACTACAGGCCTGCCGCCTGCCTGACACCCCATCTGCCCAGGGCAGTGAGCCTGCAGGAGAACGTGGGCCCCCCAGTCAGCTGGGAGAGAAGCCGAGCAGAGTGGGCAGGAGGAAGTGGGAGCAGGGCCCCAGCCCGAACAGAAGAGCAGACTTCAGAGGGCCGAGCCTTTACCCCCACCTCCAGGAGCCTTCTCCATCCTCACACCCTCTCTCCTAGACCCAGACCCGCCTCCTGGGGCCCCGTCTCCATTTCAGGATGGATGGTGATCCCGCGGGGCTGGGACAGGCCACGTGGGCAGAATCCGGTGTCAGGCTCTCCTGAGCACCGATGCCTGGCTTCCCTGTGTTCTCAGCTACGTGGCATGAGGCACCAGGTGGTAGGACAGCGTGCAGGACAGCCGGGGCCCCCGTGAGTGTTGGCGAGTCGGCTCAGACCAGTGGGGCACAGGGCTTTCGACCCACACAAAGCTCAGACTGAATGTGTGTCCTGCGGCCGCTAAGCTGAGCCAGTCATGGAAACCGTCTGTGCCTCGATTTCTGCCCGTCAAATGGGCATAGTAGTCGTACCCGTTGAAAGCACCGGTGCGAGTTTATACACGATGTGACCTGTCTCTACAATGTCTGGGCCAAGGACGTGGACAGTAGATGCAGCTGTTGTCACTGTGCGTGTACGATGTGCCTTCCCCACACTGTGGGGCTTCTGAACCAGTGTGTATCTCCCGGTCCACTGACTCAGGTGGGTTTCCTCTTCTCACCGGCACTCTGTTATTGGGAATGGGACCCCTCGCGTGCCAGAAGTGCTTAGACATGACAAAGCTTGTTCTAGACCCAGCATGGGTGACGCTCAGGGGCCCTGGACCAGCGCAGGGGAATGGACTGTGCTGAGGGGCTTGGCCCTGGGGAGGAGGCATCAGGACCTCTGCACGTGCTCCGTCCTGATCCACACAGCCCACCACAGAGCTCTGTGAGCGAGGGTGTTCTGGGACTCTCTGAGTGTGAGGGAAAGTTTCTGCCGTGGGCCTTTCCCCTGGCCCCCCGAGGAAACGTTTCCTCACCCAGAGCCACATTCCAAGTTCTCCCGGTCACAGCTCGGACTTGGAGGATGTGCCCGCCACGTGGTTGCTTCAGCAGCGTTTGGGCTCACACACGGTCTCTGAAGGTGGGAACCAATCTGAGTTACCTAGAGCCATCCTAAAGTTCTTTTCCTCTGAACTTTCCAGTTTCCTCTTCTGCTTTTCCTCCTAGAAAGAGGAATAGGAATGATGTCCAGAGGACAAAATCTTGCGCACACACAGTGTGACTGAAGCTGCCTCCTGATGCTTTGGGCAGGATTCTCCAAATCTTTAGCTTGACTGTGCCTTTCCCAGCTTGATACCTAGTGATCAACAGGTGTGAGGAGTCACTTGATGATCACACACACACACACACACACATCGTAACTAGACACGTATTGCAATTGGGAAAATCTGGTACAGTGACAACACCAAATGCTGGGGAGGATTTGGAGCAGCAGGAACTCCCATTCATTGCTGGTGGGAATACAAGATGGTACAGTTACATTGGAACAGCTTGGCAGGATCTTATAAAAGTAAACAAACTCTTACTGTATGATCCAGAAACCATATGGGTATTTACCCAAAGAAGTTGAAAACTTGTGTCCGCACAGAAACCTACACGTGGATGTTTATAGCAGCTTTACTTAGAATTGCCAAACTATAGATGCAAACAAGAGGTCCTTAAGTCGGTGAATAAATACACTTTGGTATGTGCAGGAAATGGAGTATCACCCAGTGCAAAAAAGAAATGAGTTATCAAGCAAGGAATAGACATGAAGAACCTTCGATGCAATTACAAACTGAGTGATTCTGAAAAGGCAACATACGGTATTATTTCAACTATGTGACATTCTGTGAAGGCAAAATGATGGAGACGCTAAGAAGATGAGTGTCTGCAGGCGCTGTGGGGAGAGGAATGAATAGGCGCTGTACAGCAGAGGGTGGTTAGTGACGTGAAATAGTCTGCATGATACCCCAGTGATGAGGGCATGTCATACACGTTTGCCCAAACCCAGGGAAGGTGCAGCACCAAGAGTGAACCCCAAGGGAAACTCTAATTTCTAGGTGACAGCGTAGGTCCATCAATTCTGACACATGGACGACTCTGGTGGGTTGCTGATAAGGAGGCAGGCTACGTAGGTGTGGGGGCGGGAAGTAAATGGGAAATCTCTGTACCTTCTCTTTGTTGTTCTGTGCACCTAAAGGTGCTATAAAAATAAAGACTTTAAAATAACACACGGTATGAACAACGCTAGGTGAACAACAAAACGTGAGGACACCCGAGGGGAAGACTGCTGACTGGGGAGCTGACTCGTCCGTTGCGGGGTGGGGGTGGGGGGCAGCAGGGAGTGGGGGAGGGGCTGTGGGCCGCACAGACGCAGAGGGCAGGACAGGTAGGAGAGAAGATCTCCCGCTTCTGAGCGGTTTCGTGCCTACAGCTGGGGCAGGGCCCCGGACACACATGCCTCAGCCCTGGGGCTCTACCAGGACAGCAAGAAAGATGGGTCAGTTGAGGCATTTCCCTCCTGAGTCTCTGCTAATACCCACCTGACATCAAACCTGCGTGAGGACTGGCCTGTGCAAAACACATCACTTAAACAGAACGTAAGGGAGAGACGGACAATAAGGTGGCGGTACCAGAGCACCTCACACGTGGTTATAGCAGGCACACTTTTGCGCCTTGGGTATGTATACCGTCTGCACGTACATACGAGCCCTCGTAAGATATAAACACGCACCCAGATACACGCGCTAGTACGTACACAGGTGGTGCGTGGATGTACGTGTACATAAGCACACACAGCCCGCACACGTGTCATACATACACGCACAGTAGGTGCAGATGAGAAATGTAGTTCTTACTATGCATGAGAATTAACAAGTGAAAGTCACGGCTCTGGAACAGGTACTATTACCTAGTCATCAACGCAAGGGATCCGCAACTCCCCTGCCACTGCTCAGCCTCTTCAGGAAAAGGTAAGTCTTTCGAACAGACCGTCTCCGAAGTCAGGCTGGCTGGCGAGGAGCCCCCGAGGGAAGGTGTGTTGCTCTCTGCCCCTTCACGGTCACCAGGAGGCAGGTCCCCTCCAGCATCTTTGCTGGGACTGCAGCCTTTGTGTGCCAGGGTGGCTGAGGACCTTCCTGGATGAGGACAAAGGGGTCCAACCACCCCGCAACAGAGGGACCCTAAGAACGCAAATCGGCCCCGCGCGGGAATCCTGGGGGCCCCCGGACGGGGCTGTCAGGCTGAGCAGTCCCCGGCCCCCACCTCCTCAGCGAACTCGGGGGGTCAGAGGCTAGGTCTGAGAGACGCAGTCTCAGGAGGGCAGAGGGTGGCTCCCAGATCCTGTCAGGAGTCCAGGTGAGGACACAGGAGCCTGAGGACCCCAGGGAATCCACCTCCGGCACCCCCACCCGCCCCCGACAGCCCTGGGAGACTCCAGGGCACTGGGTCCGGATGTCACGTGCACTGATGCCCCACCCTTGCGAGGTGAGAGAGGTGAGCGCCTGGGTGAGGGAGGCCGGCTTCAGGTCTGCACTGGGAAGGAGCCCAGCGCTGCCAGGAGTCAAGGTAAAACCGTGTGAGGGGACTTGGGGGGCGGGGGCAGGCATCCAGGTCGGTTTTGCGGTCACCCCTGGGAGACCCCAGGCAGGGTTGCGAGGATCAGATCCCCACCCCCTCATCCCCACTCCCCTCTCGGGGGTCCTGCCTGGGGAGGGTCTGAGTACAATGGGATCAAACTCAGGTGGGCAGAGGGAGGGGCCCAGGCCCAGCCTGGAGCCCAGGTGGGGAGCAGAGGGAGGGCTGCGGGATCCCCGGGGAATCCATCTCAGCCCCTGGCGTCCACAGTCCTGGGAAGCCCTGGGCCTGGTGGCCTGATGTGCGTCCACAGACTCCCCTGGGGGTGTCAGGGCAGTGAGGGCCTTGGTGTGAGGGTGTGGGCTCGGGTCAACAAGGGGGCGTCCCAGGACCCGCCAGGGCTGAAGCTGAGGACGCTGAGGGAGGACAGAAGGAGCCCCACAGATCCCCGCCCCTGCTGTCAGCCCTGGGAGGGCCTGGGTGGGATGAGCACTCGTGGGGTCCTGACTTCCTGACATCCGGGTCTCGGAGGGACTGGGGTCCTGGGATGAGGGGCGGGGCCTCGGGTGGTCCAAGGGGAGGCCAGTGCTGCCTGAGTGAAAGTGAGGACCCTGAGGGAGAACAGGGGATCCCGCACCCCGGGACAGTGTTGGTCCTTGGAGACCTTAGGGCAGGGTGACCAGCGGCGGCATTTCCTGACATCCGGGTCTCACAGGGTCTGGGGTCCTGGGATGAGGGGTGGGGCTTCGAGGGTTCCAAGGGGAGGCTACATACCGCCTGAGTCAAAGTGAGGACCCCGAGGGAGAACGGATGGATCCTGCACCCCGGGACAGTGTTGGACCTTGGAGGCCTTGGGGCAGGGTGACCACCGGTGGCATTTCCTGACATCCGGGTCTCAGAGGGACTGGGGTCCTGATATGACGGGCGGGGCCTCGGGTTGCCAGAAGGTAGACCACATGCTGCCTGAGTCAAAGTGAGGACCCTGAGGGAGGAAGGAAGGGCCCCGGAACCCAGAAAACAGACCATCCACAGACAGGGAACCTTACTATCAGCTGCCCGGAGGCCCGAGGGCAGGACAGGCCCACGTGTCGTGTCATGACTGCGGCACCCTGGTCTCAGAGAGACCGGGGACTTTGTGTGAGATGGGGGGACCCTCAGATATTCAGAGGAGAGAATCCGATGTCCCACTGGGAGTGAAGGTGACGACTGCGAGCGAGCAGTGAGGGACCCTGGACCCTAAAACATAATGAGTCCTGGGAAGCCATAGGTCGGAATAACCAGAGGCGGCATTTCCTGACATCCGGGTCTCACAGGGACTGGGGTCCTGGGATGAGGGGCGGGGCCACGGGTGGGCAGAGGGGAGACGACATGCCGCCTGAGTGACGACGCTGAGGGAGAACTGAGGGGACCCGGGACCCAGAAGATAGGCCACCCCACAGAAAGGCGCCCTTGCTATCAGCTGTCCGGAGGCCCGAGGGGAGGACAGGCCCACGAGGTTTGTCCTGACTTCCGCATCGGGGTCTCAGAGAGACTGGGGACATAGTGAAAGGGAGGCGGGGATCTCAGGGAGGCGGGGATCTCAGGTCTGCGGAGGCGAGAATCTCAGGTCCCCCTGGGAGTGAAGGTGACGACTGCGAGCGAGCAGTGAGGGAACCTGGACCCTAAAACATAATGAGTCCTGGGAAGCCATAGGTCGGAATAACCAGAGGCGGCATTTCCTGACATCCGGGTCTCACAGGGACTGGGGACATAGAGAAAGGGAGGCGGGGGGCTCAGGTCTGCGGAGGAGAGAATCTCAGGGCCGCCTGGGAGTGAAGGTGACGACCGCGAGTTAGCACTCAGGGACCCTGCACCCCAGAAGAGAGTCAGTCCTGGGAGGCCATAGGGCGGGAGGACCTCAGGCAGCAGTTCCTGAAATGCGGGTCTCAGAGGGACTGGCGTCCTGGTATGACGGGCGGGGCCTCAGGTGGGCTGAGAGGGGAATCTCAACTCCTGCCAAGAGTCAAGGTGAGGACCCCGAGGGAGGAGTGAGGGGACCCGAGACCCCAGAACAGGGGGACGCAACCGATCCTGCCCCTGCTGGCAGCCCTGGGGGGCCCCCAGGCAGGATGAGCACACGTGGTGTGTCCTGACTTCCGCATCCAGGTCTCAGAGAGACCTCGGACTGATTATAAGGAGGGCCCCTCAGGTGGTTGGAGAGCCGAATCCCAGGTCCCGCTTGGAGTCACGGTGAGGACCCTGAGCTAGCGCGGAGAGGACCTCCCGTGCTAGAAGAGTGGGAACCTGCCAGAGCCCAGGCCTCCTGCCACCACGCGGGTCCAGGGCTGTACCACAGTGTAGACCCGAGGTCTCCCCTCCTTTCTCTTCCAGGGGCTCCAGACACCGGGAGGTGAAGGCCTAGGTCTGAGACACGTGTCCTCGGGTCACAGAGCACAGGAGGCCGGCAGTGCCGGGTGAGGTGTGGGCCCTGAGTGTGTACCCGGGGGCTCCCGGAACAGACGGGAACCCACAAGGCCAACGTCCACTCCACACACCCCCTGTCGCCCCCAGAACCTCGGGCTGGTGCCGGCAGCACCCTGAGGAGTTGCCTCACTTCCCCCGTCAGGTTCACAGACGACCGTCCACCAGGAGGAGAGCCCCTGTGAGGCCGAGGGCACCCCTGAAGAGGAGACCTGTAAGTCGCCTTTGTCAGAGCCCCTCAGGGTGGGTTTCTCAGCCCAGCCTGCTGACACACCCTCTCTCCCCCAGGCCCTTGGGTCTCCATTTGTCACCCCTTCCCTCGCTCCTCTCGGCTGCCCGACACCACTCATCGTGCCCCCCGTTGAGATGAGTGAGCTCCGCAAGGCTGCGGAAGACCTTCAGGACCCCAGAGACTCCCGGGGCCTCATGGATGTTCAGCAGATGGAGGCTGAGCAGGAGGGGGGCGCATCCCCCTGGTCCTCCTCCTCCTCAGTCTCCTCTTCCTACTCTGCCTGTGCCGTGTCCCTGCTCCATGATGCACAGCCTTCGATGGTGACTGACCTGGTGGGCTTCCTGCTCCTCAAGTATCACAGGAAGCAGCCGACCACCAGGGCAGAAATGCTGAGTATCTTCCTCAGAGAATACCAGCACCATTTCCCTGCGGTCTTCAGCCAGGCCTCTGAGTACATGCAGCTGGTCTTTGGGGTGGATGTGAAGGAGGTGGATCCCGGGGGCCACTGGTATGTCCTGGTCCCCACCCTGGGCCTCACCTGTGATGGGATGCTGGGCGATGGGCAGAGCATGCCCAAGAACGGCCTCCTGGTGATGCTCCTTTGCATGATCCACCTGGAGGGAGAGCGCCTCCCTGAGGAGGAGGTGTGGGGAGCACTGAGCAAGCTGGGGCTGCGTGCTGGGAGGGAGCACTTCATCTACGGGGAGCCCAGGGAGCTCATCACCAAAGCGTGGGTGCAGGAGGGGTACCTGGAGTACCGGCAGGTGGCCGACAGCGATCCCGCTCGCTTCGAGTTCCTGTGGGGCCCCCGGGCCCACGCGGAGATCAGCAAGTTGCAAGTCCTGGAGCATGTACACAGGGCCAGTAGACGGGGTCCCAGTTCCTTCCCATCCCTGTCAGATGAGGCTGCTAGCGATGAGGAAGAGGAGGCCTGAGCCAGACTTGCAGCCGGGCTCCTCCAGGCCCCTGTCCACCAGCAGCTTCTCCTGCCGGGCAGGAAGGGAGTCCATCCTTCACTCTGTGTTTGCAGAGCGAGCGGTCAGCCTTGGAAGGAGTGAGGGCCCGGGCCAGCTCGGGGGGCACGGCGTACAGCATCTCTGGGCTCCTCCCGTCCTTTATGGTGACGTGGAAATTGATCTTTGTTTCCTGTAGGTGTTTTTCAGTGCTGTTCCTGTTAATAGAAGATTTAATAAGCTTCAGTATCTAACTTTGTGAATGACATTGATCACAACGTGTGTGTGCTTATCCAGTTCAAACACAACAGTTTTCCTCTTCTGTAAAGGAGACTGAAATCTGTCTCTCTTTTTTTTTTTTTCCTGTCATCCTGGATGACATAATATGGAATTGCAATTAGAATTGTTTGGGAAATGTGAGAGTAATTAGCAATAATATAGATGAGGGAAGATTTAGAACAATAAAAGTAAAAATATTAACTCGCTTCTTATCCCTTCTTGTTTGTCATTTTATACGTGTAATATCCCTATGTTTAATTGGATTTCCACGGGTTATTTAAGAAAGTAGGAGAAAATCAGTCTGAATCAATAGGATCCCCGCTCACCGTCTCACTTCATCCGCACACATTCACCGAGCCTCTGCTCTTCTCTTTGGGAAGCTGGGGTTGGGGGCGGGGGTCCTTCTGTGGGAGGTGATGGTAATGAAGCTGGGTGGTGGCGGCAGGCAGACGTGCAGACGGCACTTTTAGTGGTGAGAGGAACGTGTCAGGTGGGAGGTTGCTGTGAGCAGTCCCTCTGGGATCGTGGATACATCTCCTGGGCGAGAGGGGAAGATGCACTTTGTTCAGGGATGCTTAGAGACCTGGTTATCCTGCCTGAGCTGCTAGGACACTCAGAATGCTCCGAATGCAGGGAGGAGTGGCGTTTGATGTGGCTCCCAGTGTACTCCGTCCTGGCGTATATAGTTGAAGAGCTTTGGTAACCGCCCCAAACGCGGGGTAGGATTTACTGGGGTGTGTTCTTGGAAACGGTCTGCTGGACACTTACACTGATGGCTCAGCTCCCCTCGATGGTCAGACTCCAAAGCCATAGGTGCGGAATGGTCCTGGAATTCGCAGGGAGGGAACGCCCGCCGAGGCTGAATACAAAACAGCTCAGAATCCTCCTTGGAGATGAAAGATGGTTCTTGGTGGGTATTCTAGCCTGATTTGCAAAGAGAAACTAGTTAACCGTCCTTCCTCTGTGTCTAGTCTGCTGCCTGCCGCACAGGAAGGTCCTGGCTTTCAGGGTCCCTGATGCCACCTGAGCAGGTGCTCGGGCACTTCCGGTCCCGTGGAGGGCTGCTGAGTTTCCGAGGCTGAGCCTGTGTCCTGGCTTCAGGGCCAGAGAGCACGTTGCCAGCCCGCCGGCCTTGTGGGCGTTACTGCAGAGGGCAGGGCAGGAACGTGCTGTGGAGTAAGCCAGAAAGAGAAAGAAAAATACCATATGAGGTTGCTCGTATATGGAATCTAAAAAAAGAACATAAATTCAAAACAGAAACAGACTCATAGACATAGAATACATACTTGTGGTTGCCAAGGGGGCGGGGGGTGGGAAGGGACAGACTGGGATTTCAAAATTTGTAGATCTTGACAGGCATATATAGCATAGATAAACAAGATTATACTGTATAGCACAGGGAAATATATGCAAGATCTTGTGGCAGCTCACAGCGAAAAAAAAATGTGACAATGAATATATGTATGTTCATGTATAACTGAAAAATTGTGCTCTACACTGGAATTTGACACAATATTGTAAAATGACTAGAACTCAATAAAAAATATGGAAAAATTCCCAAACAATTAACAAAAGGACAATAAGAATCTACTGATTGATAACCTCTTTAATTGTGCAAGAACTAAATACTCCAATCATAGACATAGACTGGCTGAATGGCTACAAAAGAAGGCTCATGTATATATGCTGCCTACAAGAGGCTCAACTGAGATCTAAAGACATACATAGATTAAAAGTGAGGGGATTGAAAATGTTATTCCATGCAAATGGAAATAAAAACTAAGCCAGGGTAGCAATACTTGTATCAGACAAAACAGAATTTAAAACAAAGACTGTAACAAGACACAAAGAATTACAAAGTGATGAAGGGATCCATCCAAAAAGAAGATATAATATTATAAGTATATGTGCACCCAACACAGGAGCACCTAAATACAGAAAGCAAGTATTAACAGACATGAAGAGAAAAATCGGCAGTAACACAATAATGGTAGGAGACTGGAACACCCCACTTCTATGAATGAATCGATCATCCAGACAAAAAAATCCATGTGGAAACACTGGCCTTAATGACACTTCAGACCTGATGGACTTTATATATCTATGTTATAAATAACTGTATGTGTATTTACACACACACACACACACACACACAGACACACACACACACTTCATCCCAAAGCAGCAGAATAGATATTCTTTCAAAGTGTGCATGGAACATTCCCAGGATACATTACAAGCTAGATCACAAAAAAAGTCTCAGCAAACTTAAGAAGATTGAAATCACATCAAGCAACTTTTCCCATCACAGTTCTTTGAGACTAGAAGTCATATACAAATAAACCCCTGCAAAACCCACAGACTGGTGGAGGCTAAACAATATGCTATTGAACAGCCAGTGGGTCACTGAAGAAATCAGAGAGGAAATCAAAAATACCTGGAGGTAAATGAAAATGAAAACACAACCATCCAAAATCTATGGGACTGTAAGAGCAGACGCAGCTTTTGCAAGCATGTTCATAACAATACACTTCTAAGGTAGATGGGTTAATGAAGTTGCCATCTGCTGTAACTTGCAGTGTGGAGAGTGAAAGATTTCGAACCTTTGAGTGACTTTTTTCTATTCTCTGATAGACATCTCTGGTGTATACTGGGCAAGACATAGATTGTCAGAAATCGTTCGAGTCTGGGGCACTTTTGTCTTACTGAGAAATAATTGACATACCTTACCATCACCCTTCTAAAGTGTACAGTTCAGAGCGGCTTTTAGGAACTGCACACATTTTTGTATCCATCACTGCTATCTAATTCCAGAACATTTTCATCATTCCGATTTGACTCTATAAATTTTACAAAAATCTTAGAGAACCAAAATCACAAAGATTTTCTCTTATGGTTTCTTCTATAAGCATTCTAGTTTTCATCCATACAGTTAAGCCTATCTTCATTTTTGAGGTGTGGGTTGAGATCTCTGGTTTTTGTTTCTCAGTGTTTTACACACACACACACACACACACACACACAGACATACGTACACACACATCTCACACACACACACACACACACACATACATGTCCAATTATTCTAGCATAATTGGATTGCTTTGCAACTTTTGTTAGGTCTATTCTGGACTTTCTGTTATGTTCATTTGGCCCATTTGACTGGCCCTTTGCTAATAACACTAGGGACTGGCCAAGTATGGCTAATAGTCCAAACTCCTTCTGCCACCTATTTCTGTAAGCAAAGTTCATATTGGAACACAGCAATGCCTCTTCATTTACACGTTACCTATGCCTGTTTCTGCACTACAACAGCAGAGTTGAATAGTTGCAACAGAAGCTATATGACACACAAAATCTACCAAAACCACATGAAAAGATTGCACCCCCTGTTATGTAGTAAAGTCTTGACATTAAATTGTGTGGGACCTTTGATACTGATACTCTCTTTTCATAGTTGTTTAGACTATTCTAGTTCTTTGACTTTACATAAAGACGTTACTCATAATACATTTGGGAATCAGACATTTATATTTAGAAAAAAATCCTGCTGGAATTTAAAAAATATACTGTGGTAAAATTCATACAAAATTAACCCATTTAAAGTGAACACTTCAGTGGCATTTAGTTGTGCAACCAAGACATCTACCCATTTCCAAAACATTCCCATCACCCCAAATGGAAAATTCTTGCCCATTAAGCAGCTTCTCCCTGTCCCAAGCCCCTGGCAACTAGTAATCTAACTTCTGTCTCCATGGATTTCTCTAGTTTCAATATTTCGTACACATGGAATCATACAATATATGACCTTTTGTGTCTGCTTTATTTCACTTGGTATCATGTTTTTGAGGATATGACCATATCATAGCATATACCAGACTTCATTCCTTTTTATGGCTGGATATGATTCCACGGTACGTATGTATCTATATACACATACATATACATACATACATATAGATAGATATATAGCTATAGCTATAGATATAGATACATGACACAATTTGTTTAATCATTCCTCCACTGATGGACTTTTGGGCTGTTTCCACTTCTTGGCTCTTGTGAAGAGTTGCAATGAGCATGCGTGTACACGTACTTGTTTGAGTATCTAGTTTCAAGCCTTTTTGGTAGATACCTAAGAATGGAATTAAGGGGTCATATGTTCATTTCTACGTTTAGCTTTTGAAGAACTACCAAACTGTTTTCTTCCTGCTGGGATTTTCCTTGTGATCGTGATGATTCTATAGAACAACGTGAGGATAATTAACATCGTGACAATATTGACTCATGATTCATGAAAACCACACATCTCTCTATTTATCTCTTTCTTGATGACTTTCATCAGTGTTTTGTGGTGTTCAGCATACATATCTCACACATATTTTGTTGGACTTATACTAAGGATTTCGTTCCACGTTTCTTAGTTCTTAGTTATAAGTGACATTGATCTTTTTTTCCAATTTTCAATTTTAAGAACAATGATAGTGTACAAAAATATATAATTAATATTTCTGTATTGTTCTCATGTCCAGTGACCTTGCTAAACGCACTTAGGAATTTTCTAGGCAGATGTTGATGTCATTTTCTAATAGGGACTGTTTTGTTTTTCCTTCTCCTATCTGTTTATCTTTTTTTTTCTTATACCTGCTTCATTACATTGGTCTAGACTTCCATGTCTTCTATGCCTCGAAAGAATTTGCTTAAGAATGTACACCCTGGGCTTTTGTAAGTCTTAGAAGGAAGTCATTCAGGCTTTTACTATTAAGTATGAGGTTAGCTGTAGGATTCGTTGTTTGTGTGTTTGTTTTGGTATTTGAATCAAGGCGTGAAAGCTGTATAAACATCCAGGCCAAAGTCACTCACACAGAAAAAGACCCAAATCAAATGAAAAACATAGTCAACATAGCAGTGAAATAAACAGACAGTCTGTCTTAGTCTGTTTGGGCTGCTGTGACAAATTATCATAGACTGCAGACCTTATAAAAGATAGGAATTTCTTTCTCACCGTCCTCGGGCTGGAAGTCCAAGTTCAGGGTGCCAGCATGGTTGGGTGAGGTCCCTCTTCAGGGTAATACACTTTTCCTGGTATCTCCCGTGACAGAAAGGGTGAGGGACCTCTCTGAGTCCCTTTGATAAGGCACTAATCCCTTTCAGGAGGGTTCTTCCTTTGTGAAATTAATACTTCTCAAAGCTCAAAGGTCACACATCCTAGTACGATCACATCAGGCGTTAGAATTTTAGCATATGAATTCAGAGGGACATAAGACAGACCAGAGCACAGGCTGTGTTCAAGACGTAAACATTGAACATTATAAAAATACTTCCATGTGTAAATCCCTGTGTTAACAAATCCGCAGAGAAAAAAAGTTTTGATCAGGTCAACGGAGACAGAAAAGCCTTTGAAAGATATTCAGCACAAGTTCATGGTAGGAACTTTAGCAAGGTAAGATTGGAAGGTAAATTTCCTTTCCTACAGTTGGCAGCAAGCATACAGAAATGTGAAATGTTAGAAGCATTCTTGTCATGAACAGGTCCTAAAAAGATGTGATCACCTCCGATTTCTGAAGCTGCCCTGAAACGGAAAGCCAGAGCTATGGATATCAAAATAAATAAGAAATACATATATTGAAAAGAAAGAATGAATGTTCCTCGTCACAACATGATGACGTATCTAAGCAGATTCAAAGGAATGGGCCCATGGAAGAGTCAAATGAATATGAGGTTTCAGAGGAATAGTGGATGGAAGATCACCACAGCAAAACCAAGAGCCTTGCCATACAAAAGCAATGACTATTTAGAACATGTAACAGAAAAATACCTCAATTTATAACTGCAATAAAAGTTAAATGTTACCTAAAAAGAAGCCTAACAAATATGTATACAAGGTCTTGACGGAGGCGTTATACAAGTTTCCTGGTAGATTCAGGCTGAAGAGCTCCCCAAAAGAGCAGTATGCCATATCCACTGATGGGGAATAAACTATTGTGACCGTATCAATTCCCCTTTTTCTTTTCTTTCTCTTTCTCTCTTTCTTTTCTTTTTTCTGTCTTTTTCCCCCCACAGATTTAGTGCTATAAGTTTATCTGCCAAGATGACAGTCAATCTTGAGATTTTGTCTTCCGTTTCCAAAATCAACCCCGGAAAAAATTACACGGGAGAATGAAATTAAGTGTGTGTGTGTGTGTGTGTGTGTGTGTCTGTGTGTGTCTGTGTGTGTGTGTGTGTGTGTGTGTCTGTGTGTGTTGGATAAAAGCAGATGGCAGGATGGGTAAGAGGAAAAGTTTAAACTTCTACCCTTGTTTCACTGTGAAAATTGGGAGAGAGCTCAGCATCTCTGGCCACAGAGGCCAGAAGCCATGGGGAAATATCAGGGCAGTGTGAAGGATGGGATGATTAAGGGCAGCGGAATTTGTGCTAATAACCACCTGAAATCACCTTAGTGGATGAGGCCTGTCCTTTTCAAAATTGACCATTTAAATAGCAGAGGAAGTCTGGACAAGAAACAAGAGTATGGAGCATCGGAGTGAATCAGGCAGCCTAAGAGTGGCTATGCTTTCCGGAAACTTGGTGAGATGTAAAATGTATTTCTGACTCTGAATGAGGCTTCAGAGAATGAAAATCAGTGCTCTGAACTATGAAATGTTAGATAACCTCGAAAGAGCAGGACGTCCCCAAGTCCGGCTGCTCAGCCGCTGCCTTTTAGAGGGAAACGTTTCCGCAGTCTGGCTGGCTGGTGCTTCTTCTCTGACCCTCCGCGGCGGTCAGGGGCGCTGCAGCTCCCCACCCAGCATGGAGTCTAGGACTCAGAGTCATTTTCTGCAAGGGGTGCATCTGAGACACAAGCTCAGAGCTGACAGGGAGGGAGCCGGCCCAACCAGCATTTCATCAAGGACCCAGGAGCCAAGTTAGGAACTTCAGGAGCGAGTAATGGGGAGGGGCATCTTCCCCAGGGGGTCCGAGGAATCCAGCCTGGACCTGATTTCAGCCCTGGGAGACCCCGAGGCATGGCGTCTGGATGTGATGTGCCCTGACTTCTGCCTGGGAGGTCTGAGAAAGGTACGGGCCTGGGTCTGGGAGGAGGCTCCAGACTGGCACAGAGGAAGCCCAGCCCTACAGGGAGTCAAGGTAGGGGCCTGAGGGAGGACGAAGGCCCCACAGGATCCGTCTCCGCCCTAGGGGATCCTGGCCAGGCTTCTCGGGGGACTAGGAGGAGGAGGGCCTGGTTCTCAGGGAAGGCAATTCAAGTGGGCAGAGGGAGGGCCCAGGGCCTGATAGGACCCAAGGTGAGCATGCAGATGGAGAAATGAGGGCGTGGGGTGGGGTGACCCAGAGAAACCTGCCCTGCTGAAAGCCCTAGGAGGCACATGGCAGCGAGCCCTGACTTCCGCATCCGGGTCTCAGAGGGAGGGGGGACTTAATTTAGAGAGGGGGACCTCAAGGGGGCAGAGCGGAGACTCGCAAGTCCTGCCAGGAGTCAAGGTGAGCACTCTGAGGGAGGACTGCGGTGACCCTGGACCCCAGAACAGAGTCTGTCCTGGGAGGCCATAGGGTGGAATGACCACAGGCACATTTCCTGACGTCCGGGCTCTCAGAGGCACTGGGGACCTGGTATGAGGGGCGGGGCCTCAGGTGGGCAGAGGAGAGACTACAAGCCACCGGAGTCAAAGTGAGGACCCCGAGGGAGGACGGAGAGGACCCAGAACCCCCGAAAAGAGGCCATCCCACAGAAAGGAGCCCCTGCTCTCAGCCATCCAGAGTCCCGAGGGCAGGACAGGCCCACGTGGTGTGTCCTGACTGCGGCACCCTGGTCTCAGAGAGACCGGGGACTTAGTGTAAGTTCGGGGAGGGGGGGGCTCAGAGAGGGAGAATCCCAGTTTCCGCCTGGCGTCAAGGTGAGGACCCAGAGGGAGGACTGCGGTGACCCTGGACCCCAGAACAGAGTCGGTCCCGGGAGGTCGTAGAGCGGGATCACCTCGGGCAGCGTTTCCTCACATCCGGGTCCGCGTCTCAGAGCGAGCGGGGACCTGGTATGAGGGGCGGGGCCTCGGGTGCGCTGAGGGCAGAAACCCAGTTCCTGGCGGGAGTCACAATGAGGAACCTCAGGGAGGACTGCCGAGACCCTGGACACCGGAAGAGAGGGGACCCCACGATTTCTACCTCGGCAGGCCCCGGGTGGACGAGCACATGGCAGCGTGCCGGGACTTCCGCATCCGGGCCTCGGAGGGACTGGGGCGCTGGTATGGGGGGCGAAGCCTCAGGTCGGGAATGCGGAGCTGAGGGCCTGTCAGGACAGTAAGCAAGGACTGTGAGGGAGGACTGCGGGACCCTGGACCCCAGAACAGAGTCGGTCCTGGAAGGTCATAGGGCGGGATCACCCCAGGCCGCATTTCCTGACATCAGGGTCTCGGAGAGACTGGGGTCCTGGTTTGAGGGGCGGGGCCTCAGGTGGGCCGAGGTGAGAATCCCAGTTCCTGCCGGGCATCAAAGTGGGGACCCGGAGGGAGGACTGAGGGGACCCTGGACCCCACAACGGAGTCTGTCCTGGGAGGCAGTAGGGTGGAATGACCACAGTCGCATTTCCCTGAACATCCCGTACTCAGAGAGACTGGGGACCTGTATGAGGGGCGGGGCCTCAAGTGGGCTGAGCGGGGAATCCCGGTTCCTGGCGGGAGTCACAGTGAGGACCCTGAGGGAGGACCGAGGCCCAGGACTCCAGAAGAGAGGGGACCCCAAGATATCTACCCCATCAGTCAGCCCTTGGAGGCCCCGGGCGGACGAGCACATGGCAGCGTGCCCTGACTTCCACAACTGGGCCTCAGAGGGACTGGGGACTGGGGACTGGGGCGCTGGTACGAGGAGCGAAGCCTCAGGTCGGAAATGCGAAGCTGAGGACCTGTCAGGACAGAACGCGAGGACTGTGAGGGAGGACTGCGGTAACCTTGGACCCTAGAACAGAGTCGGTCCTGGGACGTCATAGGTCGGGATCACCTTTGGCAGCATTTCTTGACATCCAGGCTTCAGAGAAACTGGACCAGATTTCAGGGGCGGGGCCTCAGGTGAGCTGAGGGGGGAATCCCAGTTCCTGCCGAGAGTCAAGGTGAGGACGCGGAGGGAGGACTCAGGGGACCCTGGATCCCAGAAAAGAGTCAGTCCTGGGAGGTCATAGGGCAGGATGACCACAGGTGACATTTCCTGACATCCCAGTCTCTTAGAGAGTAGGGTCCTGGTATGAGGGGCGGGGCCTGCAGTGGGCAGAGGGGAGACTACATGCCGCCTGACTCAAATTGAGGTCCCTGAGGGAAGAGGGAGGGGACCCAAGACCCCAGAAAAGAGGCCATTCCACATAAATGTGCCCCTGCTGTCAGCCGTCTTGAGGGCCCAGGGCGGGATGAGCCCAATCGGAGTGTCCTGACTTCCGCAACTCGGTCAGAGAGACTCGGGACATAGTGTAAGGGGGGGTGGGGGAGGTCCTAGGTCTGTGGAAAAGAGAATCTGAGGTGCCAGTGGGAGTGAAGGAGACGACCGCGAGGGAGCACTGAGGGACCCTGGACCCCAGAACAGAGTCAGTCCTGGGAGGCCATAGGGCGGGATGACCTCAGGCAGCAGTTCCTGAAATGCGGGTCACAGAGGGACTGGCGTCCTGGTATGACGGGCGGGGCCTCAGGTGGGCTGAGAGGGGAATCCCAGGTCCTGCCAGGAGTCAAGGTGAGGACCCGAGGGAGGAGTAAGGGGACCCGAGACCCCAGAACAGAGGGGATGCAACTGATCCTGCCCCTGCTGTCAGCCCTGGGAGGCCCCCAGGCAGGATGAACACACATGGTGTGTCCTGACTTACGCATCCAGGGCTGAGAGAGGCCGGGGACTTGCTATAAGGAGCGGCCCTCAGGTCCTTGGAGAGCAGAATCCCAGGTCCCGCTTGGAGTCCCGGTGAGGACCCTGAGCTAGCGCGGAGAGGACCTCCCGTGCTAGAAGAGTGGGAACCTGCCAGAGCCCAGGCCTCCTGCCACCACGCGGGTCCAGGGCTGTGCCACCGTGTAGACCCGAGGTCTCCCCTCCTTTCTCTCCCAGTGGCTCCAGACACCGGGAGGTGAAGGCCTAGGTCTGAGACACGTGTCCTCGGGTCACAGAGCACAGGAGGCCGGCAGTGCCGGGTGAGGTGTGGGCCCTGAGTGTGTACCCGGGGGCTCCCGGAACAGAGGGGACCCTACAAGGCCAACATCCACTTCACACACCCCCTGTCGCCCCCAGAACCTCAGGCTATGCCGGCTGCACCCTGAGGAGTTGCCTCACTTCCCCCGTCAGGTTCACAGGCAACCGTCCACCAGGAGGAGAGCCCCTGTGAGGCCGAGGGCACCCCTGAAGAGGAGACCAGTAAGTCGCCTTTGTCAGAGCCCCTCAGGGTGGGTTTCTCAGCCCGAGCCACCGGCATTCCCTTTCTTCCCCAGGCCCGTGGGTCCCCATCTGTCATCCCTGCCTCCACTCCTGTCGGCGCGGACACCAGTCGTCATGACTGGGGTTCAGATGAGTGACCTCCACCAGACTGAAGCCGACTTTCAGGACCCAAGAGAGGCTGAGGATGTGGTGGTTGCGCAGCAGATTGGGGCTGAGGAGGTGGCGGATGCATCCCCCATGTCTCCCTCCTCCTCCTCCTCCGTCCTGTTCCTGGACACCCTGGAGGAGGTGGATGATTCTGGGACACCCAGTGCCCCGCAGAGCCCACGGGGTGTCTGCTCCTTCCCCACTGCTGACGATGCCGCCCCTCCATGGAGCCAGTCGGAAGACAGCACCTCCAGCAGCCAAGATGAGGAGAGGCCCAGCACCGGCCAGGACCCCGCAGATGCCGAGTCCTCACACCCAGACCCACTCCATTTGAAGGTGGCTGAACTGGTGAGCTTCCTGCTCCTCAAGTACCGCTCAAAGGAGCCGACCACAAAGGAAGACATGCTGAATGCGGTCCTCAGAGATGACCAGGACCACTTCCCTGCGGTCTTGAACCAAGCCTCTGAGTGTGTGCAGCTGGCCTTTGGGGTGGATGTGAAGGAGGTGGACCCCAGGGAGCACTCGTATGTCCTGGTCCCCACCCTGGGCCTCACCTGTGACGGGATGCTGGGCGATGGGCAGAGCATGCCCAAGAACGGCCTCCTGGTGATGCTCCTGGGTGTGATCCTCCTGGAGGGAGAGTGCGCCACTGAGGAGAAGATGTGGGAAGCACTGAGTGTCATGGGGGTGTATCCCGGGAGGGAGCACTGCATCAACGGGGAGCCCAGGGAGCTCGTCACCAACGTGTGGGTGCGGGAGGGGTACGTGGAGTACCGGCAGGTGCCCAACAGCGATCCCCCTCTCTACGAGCTCCTGTGGGGGCCACGGGCCCACGCGGAGACCAGCAAGCTGCAAGTCCTGGAACATTTCCTCAGGATCAATAGAAGGGGTCCCAGTTCTTTCCCGTCCCTGTCTGAAGAGCGAGTGAGTGATGAGGAAGAGGGGGCCTGAGCCAGACTTGCAGCCGGGCTCCTTCCAGGCCCCTGTCCGGCAGCTTCTCCTGTCGGGCCGGAAGTGAGTCCATCCTTCACTGTGTGTTTGGAGAGCGAGCAGGCAGCCTCCTAAGGGGTGACAGCCCGGGCCAGTTGGGGGTACACGGTGCACAGCATCTCTGGGCTCCTCCCGTCCCTTATGATGACATGGAAATTGATCTTTGTTTCCTGTAGGAATTTTTCAGTGGTGTTCCTTGTATCAGAAGATTTAATAAGCTTCACTATCTAACTTTGTCAATGACATTAATCACAATGTCTGTATCCTTATCGAGTTCAAACACAAGAGATTTGCTCTTTTGTAAAACAAGTTATAAATCTCCCATCTTATTGTGTCATCCTGAACAAGATAACATGGAATTAGAATTTGGGGGAGCAATGAGAAGAAAATGTCTCCCTCCCTGGGCCTCGCCCCAAGTGCCCTGAAGAGGGACGTCGGTTCCTCGGAAATGCTCAGCCAGCGCGACCCAGTTGACTCTGGGTCCACGTGCTGATATCGCCTCCGTCTCTAGTGGTTGTGACCTTGAATAACCATGTTCTCTTAGGGGCAGGCCTGGTTTATGGAAGGGAAGACATCTGTGTGCTTCTCTCTTTGTGCACAGGGCTCGTTGACGTTGGGGACACTTTGCTGTGCCCAGAAAACTTAGGTCCCGAGGAGGTTGTGGAACTGGAGAATCGAGCCGTCCTGACCAACCTGCAGCAGAAGTACCTGACCACGCTCTCCAACCCCCGGTGGTTACTGGAGCCCGTGCCCAGGAGAGGCGGGAAGGGCATCTTCCAGGTAGACGTCCCCAAGCACCTGATCCCCTTTGGGCAAGAGGCCTGAGCAGCGTGGGCTCTTGAGAGGAGGTGACCGAGAGACCAAGCTAAACCGTGGCACGGTCAGCTCGCCGTCACGCCCTGGACGTGCCCCCCTGGTTCGCTCTGAATCGGCGCCGCCCTGGAGGGCGCTCCCCACTCTGTGCTGTTCCCGGAAACAGATGTGTCCACCGGGACGCGGGGACGGGGGAGCGGGACCCCTGCAGGGAGATGCCTCCCTGGGCTCGGTGACAGAGTCTCAAGGACTTTGGACCTCTAGGACAAGGGGAAGCGGCCTTGCAGGCCGCTGCTCATTCTGGCCCTGCTGATTCTGGATTGTGTAGAGAAATGTGTTTTGAGAGAGCTGGTGAGTGTTCTCCCCGCCTTTGTTCTGGTCAAAACCCCTAGAGGGTCTGAAGAGCATCCAGGAGACGATGTGGGACGGCTGGAGCGGGCGCTGAGTGCTTGCCAGGGAGTCACCAGCCAGCGACGGCCTGACTCCCGGGCAAGAGGACGTCGGACTCAGAAAGAGCACCGTCTGCCTCGCAGATGACTCTCGCCCTGTTGTAAAGTGTCCCTTGGCTCACGGAGCCGGTGTGTTAGACGTGCCGCACGGCCGCTTCACGTCCCAAGAAAGGGTCCTAACTACAGCCCTGATGGAAGTGAGCAGTGCTGGTGTTCGCTGGGTGGGAGATCTTTTATACATTTGTGGGGGGGGGTGGGGTTGGTCACTTGAGAGTAGGGTTTCCAGTGGTTGCTACCTTCGAGGGTGACGGGCCTCCCCCCAGGCGTTTGACTGCAACCCCCCGTCTCTTCGGAGCCAGGCTGCAGTGCTCTCAGCCCTTGGTGGAGGGGGTGGCCCTACTTTTCGGCGGGCCTCCGTGGGGGGCCCCTGGATCGTGAGCTGGAGACGCTGAGCTGCTGATCAGAAACTTCTGGCATCCTTGCGGGACCCAGGAGGAAGACCCTCCTGCTCCGCGATGCATGAGTAATGGGGGGGAGACACCCCCGAGGTCAGAAGCCAGGCTGTCTGTCCCCTGACGGGCAGGCCCGGCCCAGCGGACCAGACCTTCCTGGGCTCGCCTCAGTGCTCGCTCCCCACCTCCTTGGGCGGGTGTCCGAGATGCCACAGCTTCAGATGCAAGAGGCCGATGGGGACCAAAGCCTGCCCCCGGCCGGGGTCTCCAGCCTCCGCGGGCTTATCTGGTGAGAGGTGTGCGGAATCGAACGCGAGAAAGAACACGGACCCGCGGGTCTCGCAGATTGTTTATTTAGTCCCGGGGAGTTTTGCTTTTCTTTATTAAAGCCCAAAATGTTCATGGTTACAGGACGGTGCTCTTCGTGTGTCTCTAGTGGTCTGTGAGCTCAGCGCTTTGGGTTGTTCTGGAACTGTTCGCAGAGAGCACACTTGTAATCTGAAGAGCCCTCGGGCTCTTCATCGGCCTCGGGCCTCCTGGTTGGGGGCCATGAGCAGAAGGGCCGCGAGCAGCATGCAGTAACCCGTGTTGCACGTGGACACCACCGAGCTGGGATCGGGGCAAACGGGGGGGCTTCTGGGCAGCTCCCCTGCACCGTCCCTTCCGGCAGTAGCCGGGGGCACTAGCGTGACATTCCTGGAGGTGCCCTCCCCACTCGGGCCGCCCTGCTCGCTGGAGGGACGCTGCACTACCACCAACCTGGCCACCCGGCCGGCAGACAAGACGCCAGGGAGCACGAAGGCCCGGATGCCGCTGGGCACCTGAGCACGGGGGGCTTCCCTCTGGGTCTTCCTGTCGGCATCATTGGTGGAGTCATTCTGATGGAAAAATTGGGTGCATCTCATAGGTGGGACGGCTTGCTTCTTTCTCTTTGGGGTGGTTGTGCTGGAAGCGGGCCGAGCAGTTGCTCTCGGGTCACCTTTTCTCCGCATGTTCTCGATCAGCAGGGGCTTCTCTCTCTGAAAGTTGCAGTTGTGGTAGATCTGAAAGGACAAGAATCATTCTCGTCATTTCGGGGGAAATATTCACTCCTCCCCGCCCACCTCCATCATAAAGGTCTTGTTTGACTGTGGAGAAAAGGTCTTTTTAAATTCCTGGCAAGTTTTGTTTCGCCCTGGAGTGTGCGCTCACTAAAGCTACGTGGTGCCTGGGCTGAGGTGTCACTCTAGCTCCCTGACGTGAAGTGGCCCCTGGGTCTTCGGTCACACCCGCAGGGCATCTCTAAGGGGCGAGCCTTCCATGACACGCCGGACTGCCTCAGCCTTCATTCAGTACTGGCTCACAGGAAAAAAGTCCCCCTCGGGAATGAACCCCGCCCAGCACATCACTCATCCGCTCAGGACTAGGAAGCCGTTCCAGGAACAGAGAACTCGGGAGACGGAAGGGCTGTCTACGTTACCATCAGCCTTTTCTTCCCCGGAGAGCGACCCAGAGTGCCGGGCAGGTGTATTTTCCTGAACCCATAGAGGTTCAGTTGGCGGATGAAGCTCTTCAAGCTGTCTGTTTCAAAGATCCTGTCTGCGCCGCGCCGGCGAAGAACCTCCCGCTGGAAAAGGTCTTCCTCGATGATCAGCATGTCTCCCTTGTCGTTCCAGCGCACGGACGTGAAGGCCTCGTCCTCCACTATCATCCAGAGCTTTCTCGGGAAGGAGAGCCCAAGAACACCATGGGTTCCGTCCACGTTGGCGGGACCCGGGTTTGGGTCCTGTGGTGGCTGGTTGTCTTGGGAGCCTGGATCTTGGCTCTCGGCCTGGTCGCCGGGCCTCTCCAAAATCTCCCTCGAATCCACCTTTGGATCCGGGGATGAACCCGATGGGGCCCCCGCTGGGGGCTCTCCATCAGCTGCGGGGGCCGCCGTGGCCGTATATTCCTCGTCGGGGCTCTGACTCGCCATGCAGCTAGTCTAGACCAGGCACACGCTCTCCCTGAGACCAGATCACTGAGCTCTCAGGGCAGAAGTGCCTTCAATCTGAGCAGGGACGCCCAGTAAATAGTGTCCGCAGAATTCTAGAATCTCGGTAGCAGGGCAACCAGCGACTTTGGTCATCGTCCTCTTTATGTGTCACGTGAGGTCACAGAGTTGGTCTGGACAGGGAGCCCTGGCCGAGGGGAGGGGAGGGGAGGGGAGGGGAGGCGAGGGGTACAGAGCCCCCAGCTTCTCTGTTTTCTAAAAGTGTAGGAAGGTATGTTCAAGTTCCCGGGAGAAGGCTCCCATCTGCTGCCAGGCACCTTTTTCCCAGGGGCCAGGCCCTGAGTGGGCGGACAGACATGATCCTGTTTCCATCCCCAAAGGTTGGGGAGGCCTGTTGCCAGCCTCCGATTTGTTCAAGGGCCAGGCCCTGGCTGGCCCTGGCTTGGCTACCACCAAGGCGGCAGGGGTGAGATGGGCCCCGGGCGACTGCACCTCCCGGAAGTGGTGGTCCGAGTGGGCTGGTTGGCCCGGGCTGGCTGGCAGCGCCCCCTCCCCCCACCCCGCCACCAGCTCCTGCCTTGGTCTCTTCCAGCTGTTCCTGCTGGCTGGTCGGTCCAGCTCTGATGGGCCGTAAGGAAGTGTTCCGTTCTCCTGCCCCTGGGTCGAGCTGTCCCCAGAGTGGGGCTGTGTGTGGGAGCGTGTGGGGGCACTCCCCACGTCCCACTTCAGTGTCACCAAAGCACCTGGCACATAGGGTTCCCCCCGTACCGCGTGAGTGGATGGCCGCATCCTCCCCTGTGCTTTGGAGCCTCCTTTTGAGCTCCGCTGTCCGCAGCCCCACCCCTCTCCAGAGCACATGGGATCCTCTTTAGTGTCCATTTCTTGCCATAGAAACTCCTCGTGGCCCGAGAGCACTCACTTTCAGAACACCGGCCTTAGTCCGCGTCAGAGCACCTCCCTCAGACCTCGGATTCAGCCTCCCCTGAGGCTGCTCTAAGGCCCTCTTCCCTCTGTCACTGGGGGGGGGGGTTAGGCTCCTGCCCTGCCAGATTGCTGGCCTTCCGCTTCCAACTCGGCTCTGCCCTGCTTCTTCCCCTTTGCAGTCCTTGATCTGGGGGTTCAGCATGTATTCTGATCTGTTGAGAGCAAGCATTTCCCTGGTCTGCTCCCAGGCCTGCCCTGCTGGCCTTCCCCGAGCCAGCCCCACCCCCAGCCCTGGGTCCCCGTCCCGCCGTCACCTCGGTGGCAGGTACACTGAATAATTTTGCCTGCTCTGGGTGCGGTACTTTTCAAGGGGCCTACTCTACAGACTCACTCCCAAGGACAATTCCTACTTGTTGAGCTAGACGTGACCAACGGAAAGCCCGTCCACGTGTGACTGAAAATAGATGAGGCTCTGGGTGTGGGATGGGACAAATCCCGCCCGAGAGCCGTCTTCACCACGGATGGCAGGACAGACAGGACAGTGGTCTGGGGGGACACGTGTTCTGTAGCCGCTGTGGTGGCTGTTCTTCCTAGTCACTGCACAGGGAGAGACAATGGGACCTGGAAAGGCCCGTCTGCCAGGCTCCTAGGTCCTCATCCCAGCTCTGCCGCTAAGGAGAGGCGTCTGTCCTCTCTGAGGGCCACTCCCTGTTCCAGAAGGGGAGGGCAAGGGGTTCGAAAGAGATTCTCCCAAGGGGCCCTCGAGTCTGAGGACTGTCAGCCTTCGTGGAGCTCCTAGGCCGAGACTAGAGCTTGGGCTCAGGTCTTTGTGCCTCTAAACAGGTTTACAGAGCACTTGTTCGGGTCACTCCCTCCTGCAGGGACGTGTCCTTAGAGTTCGAACTTCAGTGGAGGCCATGGGGGCGTCTCAGAAGGGGGCCCAAAGGCTGGGACATCGGTGGGCCGATCCCAGCCCTGTGGCCTCGCCTGCCGCCCGCTCCTTCCAGCCCTCCCTCACACCCTGGGTCTGGTGGGCCTGCCCCCTCACAGGTCTGCCTCCCTCCCTCCCACGCACCCCTGCCCCCCCCCGGGGGGGGCCGGCTGGGCCGTGGCTACGTGTAGCGCCCCAGGGGTCGCTCTCAGCCATGGCTCAGGACACTTGTTACTCGATACCAGCCCTCACGACGTCCAAGGCCTGCCTTTCCCAGCCTGGCCCGCCGGCCGCTGCACCTGCCTTAGCCCCTGGTGTCCGCCAGCCCAGAGGACCACCCAAGCGCTCTCCGTCACCATCCATGGGCCCTGGGCCAGACCCGCACCCAGTCCCCAGCTGCTCTGGGACCCGCCAAGAACTCCCCTGTCTGGGCGTGTCCTCAAGCTGCCTCGTCGGGTGGCGATGCCCGTCTCTATCCAGAGGCCGCTCTGCATGTTGGGGCCCGGCTTCAAGGCCGGCCCGGCTTCCAGGCCACCTCGGCAGTCAGGGCTTCCTCCAGTCCCAGGCTCCCTCCCAAGGCTCCCACAGCCCGCCTTGCATGTCCAGTCCCAAGATGGGGTGCTCCTGTCTCCCTGAGACCTTGGGTGTATCTGCCTCCCCCTCCAGACCAGGAAAGAGGTCCCTGAGGACAGCAGACTAGGATGTGAACGGGGTCCCCAGCCTATCTTGGAACGAACAAATTTGTATGTCCCCCAGGAGCTGGCTTTAGTGTCCTTGAAAGCAGCTGTGCACGGTCACTGCGACAGCTCGAGCAGGTGGGAGGGCGCCTGCATTCCCTTGGCGGTGCTGAGCGCTCTGCGGTGCAGCGCCGTGGACTCTTCCCGTCTGACCCGGGGCAGGTGGCAGGGAAGGCCCGGCCCGGGCCGGGGAAGGTGGAGTCGTGGGCCTAGGATCCGCCCGACGGAGAAGTAGAGCCGGCCTGTGGTCCACTGCGGACGCCCGAGCCCACGGCCTCAGCCCAGACTGGGGGCCTTGTGTCTGCCCGGAAGCCACCTGCACCCCGCAGGGACAGCAGCAAAGGGGAGTCTTCCTTGTCCAGTGATGACTCATTTCGTAGTTGTCCAAGGCCAAGGAGACCCGGGAAAGCCATCCTTAGAAGCTCAAATGGCACAGGGGCCGTCGGGTGCAATGCACTTTCCAAAGGAGCCCCAGGCAAGCTCTGTTACAGCCGCTCCCCTCCCCCACTGGGGACGGGGAGACGGTGTCAGGATGTTCCCTAGTGTTACCTTTTCTCCAGCTTCTGAAAAGTCTACGTTAGGGATGTTATCCCATAAGAAATGTGGCCTTCAAGACGCAGTCAACCACAATCCCAATCCCAGTCTCAAGCCCAGTCTCGCGCTCTGGCTCTCGCTCTGTCCCTGTGTCTGTCTCCGTGACTGTCTCTCTGTCTCTGTCTCTGTCTGTCTCCGTCTCTCTGTGTCTCTCTCTCTCTCTCTCTCTCTCTGTCTCTCTCTCTCTCTCTCTCCACACCCCCACCCCCCGTGATGACCAAGTCAGCAGGTCAGGTTCGAGTTGGCCAGGAGGGCCCCGAGGAAGGAGGAGACCAGGGCAGGGTGCTGTCGTGTGGGATAAGGGCTGGGACTGGACAGCAGTGCCACCACCTGGCAGGGTCAGCTCTCAAGAAACCGCAGACAGTCCTCACCCTGGCTTTGATTGTCACAGTCACCTTCCTTTCTTGGTCCAGCTTTTACTACCTGGGCCTCAGGATCCTACTTTCTGTCACCCGACAGACTCCATGAGGACACTGAGGAGACAAGTGGACTCTGGGTCAGGAGGCGGGCCGCAGGCTGCGATGGGTGGGCGCAGCGTGGGCTCTAGATGAATTCAGACCAGGGGTCTCGGCCCCAGCCCGTCACTTACTAGCACGTGATCCTGGGAAGGTTCCCGAGCCCCACGACCCCAGGGTCTTCATCTGTGCAGTGGGCGGGTGTGAGGAGGCCCGGCCCGCAGGACTGCAGGGGTGCGTGCGATGTGCGCCAAGCACCTCGCGCGGGGCGCGCTGCCTGTTGGAACCGCGATGATTGGCAGTTGCTTCTGATTTTCTTTGGCCCCAGACCCTTCCACTCCCTCCTCTGGGACTTGGCTGGTTGGTTTGTTATCCAGGTCATGTTAGAGAACACGCAGCTCAGTAGGATGTGGAAGAGCTAATCAGCCAAAAAGCATGCCTCGTAAATGAAACTAAGTAAATTCTCCCGATTAGAGGCTAGGTTACACTGAGGGGTGGGGGAGCGTTCCCAGCTGGACTCAACACCGAGCTCCTAGGAAGGGAGTCAAGGAACAACCTTTGCCCCCTCCCAGCCGCCCTTCCATCCGAACTGTGGCTTCTGAAACCCAAAACACGCCTTCTTCAAGTCTGGCCGCCGCCACCACCCAGCTTCATTACCGTCACCTCCCACAGAAGGAAGCCCAGCTTCCCAAAGCCCCCACCTGCCCTGGCTCTGCGCACTTGCACTTGGGTGCTCTCTCCCGGACCCCCTCCGCCTCACCGCTTCTTTCCCTTGTTCTGTGGGACTTCAGGGACATGTCACCATCTTCCTGATGTGACTGGGCTCCTAGCCTGTCCTTCTAGGTGTGGGGTGTGTCTTGCTTTTCCTAGTGTCCCCACTAACACAGAGCCCTCCGGAGAGCAGAGGCTCGGTGAGTGTGTGCGGATGAAGTGAGACGGTGAGCGGGGATCCTATTTGATTCAGACTGATTTTCTCCTACTTTCTTAAATAACCCGTGGAAATCCAATTAAACATAGGGATATTACACGTATAAAATGACAAACAAGAAGGGATAAGAAGCGAGTTAATATTTTTACTTTTATTGTTCTAAATCTTCCCTCATCTATATTATTGCTAATTACTCTCACATTTCCCGAACAATTCTAATTGCAATTCCATATTATGTCATCCAGGATGACAGGGAAAAAAAAAAAAAAAGAGAGATTTCAGTCTCCTTTACAGAAGAGGAAAACTGTTGTGTTTGAACTGGATAAGCACACACACGTTGTGATCAATGTCATTCACAAAGTTAGATACTGAAGCTTATTAAATCTTCTATTAATAGGAACAGCACTGAAAAACACCTACAGGAAACAAAGATCAATTTCCACGTCACCATAAAGGACGGGAGGAGCCCAGAGATGCTGTACGCCGTGCCCCCCGAGCTGGCCCGGGCCCTCACTCCTTCCAAGGCTGACCGCTCGCTCTGCAAACACAGAGTGAAGGATGGACTCCCTTCCTGCCCGGCAGGAGAAGCTGCTGGACAGGGGCCTGGAAGGAGCGCGGCTGCAAGTCTGGCTCAGGCCCCCTCTTCCTCATTGCTCACGGCCTCCTCAGACAGGGACGGGAAGGAAATGGGACCCTTACTGTTGAGTCTAAACAAATGCTCCAGGACTTGCAACTTGCTGGTCTCCGCGTGGGCCCGGGGCCCCCACAGGAACTCGTGGCGAGCGGGATCGCTGTCGGCCACCTGCCGGTACTCCAGGTACCCCTCCTGCACCCACGCTTTGGTGATGAGCTCCCTGGGCTCCCCATAGATGAAGTGCTCCCTCCCAGGATACACCCCCATGACACCGAGTGCTCCCCACACCTCCTCCTCAGGCGCCCCCTCTCCCCCCAGGACGATGACACCCAGAAGTATCACCAGGAGGCCGTTCTTGGGCATGCTCCGCTCATCACCCTGCATCCCATCACAGGTGAGGCCCAGGGTGGGGACCAGGATGTACAAGTGCTCCTTGGGGTCCACCTCCTTCACATCCACCCCAAAGACCAGCTGCATGCACTCAGAGGCCTGGCTGAAGACCACAGGGAAGTGGTGCTGGTATGCTCTGAGGATACTCAGCATTTCTGCCCTGGTGGTCGGCTGCTTCCTGCGATACTTGAGGAGCAGGAAGCTCACCAGGTCAGCCATCATTGAAAGCTCTGCCCCTTGGCGCAGGGACTCGGCACCGGCAGAGTAGGAAGAGGAGACGGAGGAGGAGGAGGAGGAGGAGGAGGACGAGGAGGACCGGGGGGATGCGGCCCCCTCCTGCTCAGCCTCCAGCTGCTGCACATCCACCAGGCCCTGGGCGTCTCTTGGGTCCTGAAGGTCTTCCACAGCCTGGCGGAGCTCACTCATCTGAACCAGGGACATAATGACAGGTGTTGGCAGCTGACAGGAGTCTGGGCCGGGGTGACAGGTGGGGACCCAGTGGCCTTGTGGGAGGACAAGCTTATCGACCTTCCCAGGGTTTCTAGGGCTGAACGAGGTTTCCTTTGGTGTCCCATCTTTGTTGTGGGCGTGCGGGTCCCCTCACCCTTCCCTCGGGCCCTCACCTTGACTCCTGGGAGGACCCGGGACTCTTCTCTCTGTTGCCAAGGCGTGGTTCCTTCAGATGATCTGACCCGTCCTCTCACACCAAGGTCCTCACCTCCCTGAAAGGCGGGAGAGAAAGGAGAGGAGGCCCCTTTCCTGCTGTGATTCAGGACAAGGATACCTCTGGTCATTGACTTTGGTTTCTGGGCACAGTTCCTTGTTCACAGCTCCCAAAGCCCTTGGGATGTCCTCAGTGTTGAGAGTGATGAATGTGCTTTTTTTGTTTTTTATGTGAATGAGATGTGTTTGCAAAGCACCTAAAATGGGGCTGGTTGCCAGAAGAGCCAATCATGTGATTAAAAGTTTGGATCTTTTGGCCCCTCCCCAGCACCACCAGGGAGGGGAGAAAGGCTGGAGATTTGAGTTCAATTGCCAATGGCCAATGATTTAACCAATCGTGCTTATGTAATGAAGCCTCCGTCAAACCCCAAAAGGATGGGTTTGGAGAGCTTCTGGGTTGGCGAGCAGGTAGAGAGCTGGGGCAAGTGGCGCTGTCTGAGAGAGCGGGGAAGTCGGCCCCGCTCCCGCACACCTTGGCCCTAGCACCTCTTCCATCTGGCTCTTCGTGACTCATGCCCTTTATGTTCAGCTGGTGATCTAGGAAGTGGTATGTTTGTCAGAGACCTGTGAGCCACTCTAGCAAATCAACCAAACCTGAGGAGGAGGGCGTGGCAACCTCTGAAGGTCTTTCAGAAGGACAGGTCTTTCAGAAGGACACGTAACAGCCTCGACTTGTCACCAGCGTTGGAAACCCAAGGAGGAGGGAGTTGGAATCCCCAACCTACAGCTGGCCATTTAGCAGCACAGGCAAGAACCTTGCCTTGCGGTGGGCTTCTGAAGTGGTGGGGGGAGGGCAGTCTTGGAGGACTGAGCCTGAACCAGAGGGTCGGATGCCATCTCTGGCTAGACAGTGTCAGAACGCAGTTGAATTCCTGAACACTCTGCTGCTGTCTGAGAACTGTCGTTGGTCTGGGGAACCTCTCCCCTACGTGGAAATTGGTCCCAGGATCCATTTACACAACATCCACCCCCAGCTCCCCCCGAAAAACCCAGAAGCACTGGCAGCGGGGATCGGCCCCTCTGCCCTGGGCGGAGGTGCCCTCAGTGCCTGGAGGCCATGCATCTTGACTCCCGCCAGGGCCTGCTCTTCCCCCCTGCCCCCACCTGGGATGATGAGTTGACATCTGCCCTTCAGACCCAGACCTCAACTCCCTGAAGACTCCCACCTTCCCACCCAGGATGGAAGTGAGCACGGCACTTAGGGCCACCACTGACTGTTCCTTCCAGGGCTGGGAACAGGGGTCAGCTGGAGCCGGTGGGGTCCTTCCTCTCCTGAGATGGCGGGGTACATTTGGTCCTCATGAAGAGTCCTTGCCTTGACACGTGGGATATCCTAGGACTCCTCCCTCTGCTGGCCTGATGTTTCCCCTCAGACCAAGGTCCTCACACCCTGAGATACCCCACCCCCAACCACGTGACGGAAGTGATGGCAGGCCCCATCCGGCCAGACCTGACCGGGGACTCCTAGGGCTGAAACAGCTCAAGCCGGACACTGTAAGTTCCCATCTCTTTTGGGGTGAGGGTCTCCTCACGCCCTGCATCCACCCAAAGGGTCCTTCTCCTGAGTCCTGGCACATCCTGTGAGTCCTTCTGCTGCTGACCGGTTGTGGCTCCTTCTGCCAACCTCAGAACTAGGTCTGAATTCCCTGAGAGCCTGGGGCAGAGGTGAGGGGGCAGCACCACTGGCCACTCCTGCCCAGGGACTTCAGGGATGACAGGGGGCAGGGCCGGATTCTGTGGGCTCACTCTCTACTCTCAGTATCAAGATATTCACATTTACTCCCAGCAAGTCCTGGAACCCTCCCCTCAGCTAACATGAGGTTGTCCCCTGCAGGCCGACACCACCATCGCACTGAGTTTGAGGATAAAGTGGGGAGGTGATGCCTCCTGACTCACACCCGGGCCTCCCAGGAAGGAGCAGAGGAGCAAGTTTCTGTTGAGGCCCCCTCTACCTGGGGAGGGGGTCTGCCCAGTCCTACTGGGGGTTCCGGGGAGACCACCCTCTGCACATCTGAGCCACACTCCTCAGACCAGGGACTTCACCTCCCAAGGACCTCTGAGTTAAGAGGTCAGAAAGCATCTCACCTGGTCGCCCTGCTCTGGGGCCTCCAAGACCCAGCACAAGGGCAAAGGCTCCCTCACGGTCCTCACATTGCCTCCTGGTAATTTAGGATTCTGTCCTCTGCCCATCTGACGCCCCGCCCCCTCATACCAGGATCCCTGTCCCCTCTGAGACCGCGATGTCAGGAAATGCTGCCTTTGGCCATCCTGCCCTATAGCCCCCCATGGCCGACTCTGTTCCGGGGTGCAGGGTCTCTTAGTCCTCCCTCAGGGTCCTCACCTTGACTACCGGGGGGACCGGACCGGGGATACCCTCCTCTGCATACCTGAGGTCCCCCTCCTTATATTAAGGCCCCAGTCTCTCTGAGACCCGGATGGGGAAGTCGAGACACCAACGTGTGCTCATCTCGCCCTGGGGCCTCCCAGGGAGAAAAGCAGGGGCAGGATCGGTTCGGCGGGTCCCCACTGATCTGGGGTCTCTGGTCCCCTCAGTCCTCCCTCAGGATCCTCACCGTGGCGCCAGGCAGGAACGGGGATTCCCACCTCAGCCCATCTGAGGCCCCGCCCCTCAAACCTGGTCCCCAGTCCCTCTGAGACGCGGATGTCAGGAAATGTGCCTGTGGTCATGCCACCCTATGATCTCCCAGGACCGACTCTGTACTGGGGTCCAGGGTCCCGCAGTCCTCCCTCACAGTCCTTGCTTACTGTCCTGACAGGCCCTCAGCCCCGCGTTTCCCAACCTGAGGCTTCGCTCCCCACACCAGCGCCCCAGTCCCTCCGAGGCCCGGACGCGGAAGTCCCGGCACGCTGCCATGGGCTCGTCCGGCCTGAGGCCTCCGAGGGCTGCCTGCCGGGGTACATATCTTGGGGTCCCCTCGATTCTGGAGTCCAGGGTGTCCCCAGTCCTCCCTCAGGGCCCTCGCCTTGACGCCCGGCAGGAACCGGGATTCTCTCCTCAGCGCACCCGAGGCCCCGCCCCTCAAACCAGGACCCCAGTCCCTCTGAGACCCGGATGTCAGGAAATGCTGCCTGAGGTGATGCCGCCCCATGACCTCCTGGGACCCACTGTGTTCTGGGGTCTCTGGCCCCCTCAGTCCTCCCCCAGGGTCCTCACCTTGACGCCCGGCAGGAACTGGGATTCTCTCCTCAGCCCACCCGAGGCCCCGCCCCTCAAACCAGGACCCCAGTCCCTCCGAGACCCGGATGTCAGGAAATGCTGCCTGAGGTGATGCCGCCCTATCACGTCCCAGGACCGACTGTGTTTTCGGGTCCAGGGTCCCTCACTGCTGGCTCGCGGTCGTCACCTTCACTCCCAGTGGGACCTGGGATTCTCTCCTCTGCAGATCTGAGGGTTCCCCCCCCCATCACACACTAAGTGCCAGGTCTCTCTGAGACCAGGATGCCGCGGTCATGACACGACACGTGGGCCTGTCCTGCCCTCGGGCCTCCGGACAGCAGCTAGCAAGGGCCCCTTTGTGTTGGATGACCACTTTTCCGAGTTCGGGGTCCCCTCAGTTCTCCCTCAGGGTCGTCACTTAGGCGTCATGTCGTCTAGCCTCTGGCCACCCGAGGACCCACCCCTCATCCCAGGACCCCAGTCCCTCAGAGACCCGGATGTCAGGAAATGCCGCCAGTGGTCACCTTGCCCTATGGTCTCCAAGGTGCAACGCTGTCCCGGGTGCAGGATCCCTCCGTTCTCCCTCGGGGTCCTCACCTTGACTCAGGCGGCATGTGGTCTCCCCTCTGGCCACCCGAGGCCCCGCCCCTCATCACAGGACCTCAGTCCCTCCGAGACCCGGATGTCAGGAAGTCAGGACCCCACGAGTGCTCATCCCACCCAGGCCCTCCCAGGGCTGACAGCAGGGGCGGGGATCTGTGGGGCCCCTTCGGTCCTCCCTCAGCGTCCTCAGCTTGAGCCCCGGCAGGTCCTGGGACGCCCCCTTGTTGACCCGAGCCCACACCCTCACACCAAGGCCCTTACTGCCCTGAGACCCCCAGGGGAGCCTCTGGACTCACATCAGGCCACCAGGCCCAGGGCTTCCCAGGACTGTGGACGCCAGGGGCCGAGATGGATTCCATGGGTTCCCTCAGCCCTCCCTCTGCTCCTCACCTGGGCTCCCGGCTGGGCCTGGGTGCCTCCCTCTGCCCACCTGAGCTTGGTCCCCTTGGACTCGGACCCTCCAGAGCCAGGACACCAGAGAGGGAAGCGGGGATGAGGGGGTGGGGATCTGATCCTTGCAACCCTGCCTTGGGTCTCCCAGGGGTGACCGCAGAACCGACCTGGATGCCTGCAAACCGAGTCCCCACACACGGTTCTACCTTGACTCCTGGCAACGCTGGGCTCCTTCCCTCTGCAAACCTGAAGCCGGCCTCCCTCACCCAGGCCCTCACCTCTCTCACCTCCCAAGGGTGGGGCATCAGTGCCCGTCACATCTGGACCCTGAGCCCAGGGGTTTCCGAGGGCTGTCGGGGGGGGCCGGAGGTGGATTCCCTGCGGGCCTCAGTCTCCTGTGTCCTCACCTTGACTCCTGACAGGAGCTGGATTCGCCCTCTGCCCTCCTGAGACTGCGTCTCTCAGACCTAGCCTCTGACTCCCCGAGTTCGCTGAGGAAGTGGGGGCCGGGGACTGCTCAGCCTGACAGCCCCGTCCGGGGGCCCCCAGGATTCCCGCACGGGGCCGATTTGCATTCTTTGGGTCCCTGTGTTGTCGGGTGGTTGGACCCCTCTGTCCTTACCCTGGAGGGCCCTCACCCACCCTCGCACACAAAGGCTGCAGTCCCAGCAAAGATGCTGGAGGGGACCTGCCTCCTGGTGACCGTGAAGGGGCAGAGAGCAACACAGCTTCCCTCGGCGACTCGCTGACAACCAGCCTGACCTCGGGGACGGTCTGTTCGAAAGACTTACCTTTTCCTGAAGAGGCTGAGCAGTGGCAGGGGAGCTGCGGATCCCTTGCGTTGATGACTAGATAATAGTACCTGTTTCAGAGCCGTGATTTTCAGTTGTCACTTCTCATGCATGGTAAGAACTACATTTTTCATCTGCACCTACTGTACGTGTATGTGTATCACATGTCTAGACTGTATGTGCTTATGTACACGTACATCCACGCACCACACACATGGACCAAACATGCCACGTGTGCCGCATGTGGAAACCTGGGCCGTCCCCAGACACAGGTGCCTGCCCAGGGCCCTGAGGCGCGGATCCCCGCCCCCTTGCGGGAGCCCTGAGAGCCCACCGGACCCAAGGGCACCATGCTTTGAACTACAGGCCTGCCGCCTGCCTGACACCCCATCTGCCCAGGGCAGTGAGCCTGCAGGAGAACGTGGGCCCCCCAGTCAGCTGGGAGAGAAGCCGAGCAGAGTGGGCAGGAGGAAGTGGGAGCAGGGCCCCAGCCCGAACAGAAGAGCAGACTTCAGAGGGCCGAGCCTTTACCCCCACCTCCAGGAGCCTTCTCCATCCTCACACCCTCTCTCCTAGACCCAGACCCGCCTCCTGGGGCCCCGTCTCCATTTCAGGATGGATGGTGATCCCGCGGGGCTGGGACAGGCCACGTGGGCAGAATCCGGTGTCAGGCTCTCCTGAGCACCGATGCCTGGCTTCCCTGTGTTCTCAGCTACGTGGCATGAGGCACCAGGTGGTAGGACAGCGTGCAGGACAGCCGGGGCCCCCGTGAGTGTTGGCGAGTCGGCTCAGACCAGTGGGGCACAGGGCTTTCGACCCACACAAAGCTCAGACTGAATGTGTGTCCTGCGGCCGCTAAGCTGAGCCAGTCATGGAAACCGTCTGTGCCTCGATTTCTGCCCGTCAAATGGGCATAGTAGTCGTACCCGTTGAAAGCACCGGTGCGAGTTTATACACGATGTGACCTGTCTCTACAATGTCTGGGCCAAGGACGTGGACAGTAGATGCAGCTGTTGTCACTGTGCGTGTACGATGTGCCTTCCCCACACTGTGGGGCTTCTGAACCAGTGTGTACCTCCCGGTCCACTGACTCAGGTGGGTTTCCTCTTCTCACCGGCACTCTGTTATTGGGAATGGGACCCCTCGCGTGCCAGAAGTGCTTAGACATGACATAGCTTGTTCTAGACCCAGCATGGGTGACGCTCAGGGGCCCTGGACCAGCGCAGGGGAATGGACTGTGCTGAGGGGCTTGGCCCTGGGGAGGAGGCATCAGGACCTCTGCACGTGCTCCGTCCTGATCCACACAGCCCACCACAGAGCTCTGTGAGCGAGGGTGTTCTGGGACTCTCTGAGTGTGAGGGAAAGTTTCTGCCGTGGGCCTTTCCCCTGGCCCCCCGAGGAAACGTTTCCTCACCCAGAGCCACATTCCAAGTTCTCCCGGTCACAGCTCGGACTTGGAGGATGTGCCCGCCACGTGGTTGCTTCAGCAGCGTTTACGCTCACACACGGTCTCTGAAGGTGGGAACCAATCTGAGTTACCTAGAGCCATCCTAAAGTTCTTTTCCTCTGAACTTTCCAGTTTCCTCTTCTGCTTTTCCTCCTAGAAAGAGGAATAGGAATGATGTCCAGAGGACAAAATCTTGCGCACACACAGTGTGACTGAAGCTGCCTCCTGATGCTTTGGGCAGGATTCTCCAAATCTTTAGCTTGACTGTGCCTTTCCCAGCTTGATACCTAGTGATCAACAGGTGTGAGGAGTCACTTGATGATCACACACACACACACACACACATCGTAACTAGACACGTATTGCAATTGGGAAAATCTGGTACAGTGACAACACCAAATGCTGGGGAGGATTTGGAGCAGCAGGAACTCCCATTCATTGCTGGTGGGAATACAAGATGGTACAGTTACATTGGAACAGCTTGGCAGGATCTTATAAAAGTAAACAAACTCTTACTGTATGATCCAGAAACCATATGGGTATTTACCCAAAGAAGTTGAAAACTTGTGTCCGCCCAGAAACCTACACGTGGATGTTTATAGCAGCTTTACTTAGAATTGCCAAACTATAGATGCAAACAAGAGGTCCTTAAGTCGGTGAATAAATACACTTTGGTATGTGCAGGAAATGGAGTATCACCCAGTGCAAAAAAGAAATGAGTTATCAAGCAAGGAATAGACATGAAGAACCTTCGATGCAATTACAAACTGAGTGATTCTGAAAAGGCAACATACGGTATTATTTCAACTATGTGACATTCTGTGAAGGCAAAATGATGGAGACGCTAAGAAGATGAGTGTCTGCAGGCGCTGTGGGGAGAGGAATGAATAGGCGCTGTACAGCAGAGGGTGGTTAGTGACGTGAAATAGTCTGCATGATACCCCAGTGATGAGGGCATGTCATACACGTTTGCCCAAACCCAGGGAAGGTGCAGCACCAAGAGTGAACCCCAAGGGAAACTCTAATTTCTAGGTGACAGCGTAGGTCCATCAATTCTGACACATGGACGACTCTGGTGGGTTGCTGATAAGGAGGCAGGCTACGTAGGTGTGGGGGCGGGAAGTAAATGGGAAATCTCTGTACCTTCTCTTTGTTGTTCTGTGCACCTAAAGGTGCTATAAAAATAAAGACTTTAAAATAACACACGGTATGAACAACGCTAGGTGAACAACAAAACGTGAGGACACCCGAGGGGAAGACTGCTGACTGGGGAGCTGACTCGTCCGTTGCGGGGTGGGGGTGGGGGGCAGCAGGGAGTGGGGGAGGGGCTGTGGGCCGCACAGACGCAGAGGGCAGGACAGGTAGGAGAGAAGATCTCCCGCTTCTGAGCGGTTTCGTGCCTACAGCTGGGGCAGGGCCCCGGACACACATGCCTCAGCCCTGGGGCTCTACCAGGACAGCAAGAAAGATGGGTCAGTTGAGGCATTTCCCTCCTGAGTCTCTGCTAATACCCACCTGACATCAAACCTGCGTGAGGACTGGCCTGTGCAAAACACATCACTTAAACAGAACGTAAGGGAGAGACGGACAATAAGGTGGCGGTACCAGAGCACCTCACACGTGGTTATAGCAGGCACACTTTTGCGCCTTGGGTATGTATACCGTCTGCACGTACATACGAGCCCTCGTAAGATATAAACACGCACCCAGATACACGCGCTAGTACGTACACGGGTGGTGCGTGGATGTACGTGTACATAAGCACACACAGCCCGCACACGTGTCATACATACACGCACAGTAGGTGCAGATGAGAAATGTAGTTCTTACTATGCATGAGAATTAACAAGTGAAAGTCACGGCTCTGGAACAGGTACTATTACCTAGTCATCAACGCAAGGGATCCGCAACTCCCCTGCCACTGCTCAGCCTCTTCAGGAAAAGGTAAGTCTTTCGAACAGACCGTCTCCGAAGTCAGGCTGGCTGGCGAGGAGCCCCCGAGGGAAGGTGTGTTGCTCTCTGCCCCTTCACGGTCACCAGGAGGCAGGTCCCCTCCAGCATCTTTGCTGGGACTGCAGCCTTTGTGTGCCAGGGTGGCTGAGGACCTTCCTGGATGAGGACAAAGGGGTCCAACCACCCCGCAACAGAGGGACCCTAAGAACGCAAATCGGCCCCGCGCGGGAATCCTGGGGGCCCCCGGACGGGGCTGTCAGGCTGAGCAGTCCCCGGCCCCCACCTCCTCAGGGAACTCGGGGGGTCAGAGGCTAGGTCTGAGAGACGCAGTCTCAGGAGGGCAGAGGGTGGCTCCCAGATCCTGTCAGGAGTCCAGGTGAGGACACAGGAGCCTGAGGACCCCAGGGAATCCACCTCCGGCACCCCCACCCGCCCCCGACAGCCCTGGGAGACTCCAGGGCACTGGGTCCGGATGTCACGTGCACTGATGCCCCACCCTTGCGAGGTGAGAGAGGTGAGCGCCTGGGTGAGGGAGGCCGGCTTCAGGTCTGCACTGGGAAGGAGCCCAGCGCTGCCAGGAGTCAAGGTAAAACCGTGTGAGGGGACTTGGGGGGCGGGGGCAGGCATCCAGGTCGGTTTTGCGGTCACCCCTGGGAGACCCCAGGCAGGGTTGCGAGGATCAGATCCCCACCCCCTCATCCCCACTCCCCTCTCGGGGGTCCTGCCTGGGGAGGGTCTGAGTACAATGGGATCAAACTCAGGTGGGCAGAGGGAGGGGCCCAGGCCCAGCCTGGAGCCCAGGTGGGGAGCAGAGGGAGGGCTGCGGGATCCCCGGGGAATCCATCTCAGCCCCTGGCGTCCACAGTCCTGGGAAGCCCTGGGCCTGGTGGCCTGATGTGCGTCCACAGACTCCCCTGGGGGTGTCAGGGCAGTGAGGGCCTTGGTGTGAGGGTGTGGGCTCGGGTCAACAAGGGGGCGTCCCAGGACCCGCCAGGGCTGAAGCTGAGGACGCTGAGGGAGGACAGAAGGAGCCCCACAGATCCCCGCCCCTGCTGTCAGCCCTGGGAGGGCCTGGGTGGGATGAGCACTCGTGGGGTCCTGACTTCCTGACATCCGGGTCTCGGAGGGACTGGGGTCCTGGGATGAGGGGCGGGGCCTCGGGTGGTCCAAGGGGAGGCCAGTGCTGCCTGAGTGAAAGTGAGGACCCTGAGGGAGAACAGGGGATCCCGCACCCCGGGACAGTGTTGGTCCTTGGAGACCTTAGGGCAGGGTGACCAGCGGCGGCATTTCCTGACATCCGGGTCTCACAGGGTCTGGGGTCCTGGGATGAGGGGTGGGGCTTCGAGGGTTCCAAGGGGAGGCTACATACCGCCTGAGTCAAAGTGAGGACCCCGAGGGAGAACGGATGGATCCTGCACCCCGGGACAGTGTTGGACCTTGGAGGCCTTGGGGCAGGGTGACCACCGGTGGCATTTCCTGACATCCGGGTCTCAGAGGGACTGGGGTCCTGATATGACGGGCGGGGCCTCGGGTTGCCAGAAGGTAGACCACATGCTGCCTGAGTCAAAGTGAGGACCCTGAGGGAGGAAGGAAGGGCCCCGGAACCCAGAAAACAGACCATCCACAGACAGGGAACCTTACTATCAGCTGCCCGGAGGCCCGAGGGCAGGACAGGCCCACGTGTCGTGTCATGACTGCGGCACCCTGGTCTCAGAGAGACCGGGGACTTTGTGTGAGATGGGGGGACCCTCAGATATTCAGAGGAGAGAATCCGATGTCCCACTGGGAGTGAAGGTGACGACTGCGAGCGAGCAGTGAGGGACCCTGGACCCTAAAACATAATGAGTCCTGGGAAGCCATAGGTCGGAATAACCAGAGGCGGCATTTCCTGACATCCGGGTCTCACAGGGACTGGGGTCCTGGGATGAGGGGCGGGGCCACGGGTGGGCAGAGGGGAGACGACATGCCGCCTGAGTGACGACGCTGAGGGAGAACTGAGGGGACCCGGGACCCAGAAGATAGGCCACCCCACAGAAAGGCGCCCTTGCTATCAGCTGTCCGGAGGCCCGAGGGGAGGACAGGCCCACGAGGTTTGTCCTGACTTCCGCATCGGGGTCTCAGAGAGACTGGGGACATAGTGAAAGGGAGGCGGGGATCTCAGGTCTGCGGAGGCGAGAATCTCAGGTCCCCCTGGGAGTGAAGGTGACGACTGCGAGCGAGCAGTGAGGGACCCTGGACCCTAAAACATAATGAGTCCTGGGAAGCCATAGGTCGGAATAACCAGAGGCGGCATTTCCTGACATCCGGGTCTCACAGGGACTGGGGACATAGAGAAAGGGAGGCGGGGGGCTCAGGTCTGCGGAGGAGAGAATCTCAGGGCCGCCTGGGAGTGAAGGTGACGACCGCGAGTTAGCACTCAGGGACCCTGCACCCCAGAAGAGAGTCAGTCCTGGGAGGCCATAGGGCGGGAGGACCTCAGGCAGCAGTTCCTGAAATGCGGGTCTCAGAGGGACTGGCGTCCTGGTATGACGGGCGGGGCCTCAGGTGGGCTGAGAGGGGAATCTCAACTCCTGCCAAGAGTCAAGGTGAGGACCCCGAGGGAGGAGTGAGGGGACCCGAGACCCCAGAACAGGGGGACGCAACCGATCCTGCCCCTGCTGGCAGCCCTGGGAGGCCCCCAGGCAGGATGAGCACACGTGGTGTGTCCTGACTTCCGCATCCAGGTCTCAGAGAGACCTCGGACTGATTATAAGGAGGGCCCCTCAGGTGGTTGGAGAGCCGAATCCCAGGTCCCGCTTGGAGTCACGGTGAGGACCCTGAGCTAGCGCGGAGAGGACCTCCCGTGCTAGAAGAGTGGGAACCTGCCAGAGTCCAGGCCTCCTGCCACCACGCGGGTCCAGGGCTGTACCACAGTGTAGACCCGAGGTCTCCCCTCCTTTCTCTTCCAGGGGCTCCAGACACCGGGAGGTGAAGGCCTAGGTCTGAGACACGTGTCCTCGGGTCACAGAGCACAGGAGGCCGGCAGTGCCGGGTGAGGTGTGGGCCCTGAGTGTGTACCCGGGGGCTCCCGGAACAGACGGGAACCCACAAGGCCAACGTCCACTCCACACACCCCCTGTCGCCCCCAGAACCTCGGGCTGGTGCCGGCAGCACCCTGAGGAGTTGCCTCACTTCCCCCGTCAGGTTCACAGACGACCGTCCACCAGGAGGAGAGCCCCTGTGAGGCCGAGGGCACCCCTGAAGAGGAGACCTGTAAGTCGCCTTTGTCAGAGCCCCTCAGGGTGGGTTTCTCAGCCCAGCCTGCTGACACACCCTCTCTCCCCCAGGCCCTTGGGTCTCCATTTGTCACCCCTTCCCTCGCTCCTCTCGGCTGCCCGACACCACTCATCGTGCCCCCCGTTGAGATGAGTGAGCTCCGCAAGGCTGCGGAAGACCTTCAGGACCCCAGAGACTCGCGGGGCCTCATGGATGTTCAGCAGATGGAGGCTGAGCAGGAGGGGGGCGCATCCCCCTGGTCCTCCTCCTCCTCAGTCTCCTCTTCCTACTCTGCCTGTGCCGTGTCCCTGCTCCATGATGCACAGCCTTCGATGGTGACTGACCTGGTGGGCTTCCTGCTCCTCAAGTATCACAGGAAGCAGCCGACCACCAGGGCAGAAATGCTGAGTATCTTCCTCAGAGAATACCAGCACCATTTCCCTGCGGTCTTCAGCCAGGCCTCTGAGTACATGCAGCTGGTCTTTGGGGTGGATGTGAAGGAGGTGGATCCCGGGGGCCACTGGTATGTCCTGGTCCCCACCCTGGGCCTCACCTGTGATGGGATGCTGGGCGATGGGCAGAGCATGCCCAAGAACGGCCTCCTGGTGATGCTCCTTTGCATGATCCACCTGGAGGGAGAGCGCCTCCCTGAGGAGGAGGTGTGGGGAGCACTGAGCAAGCTGGGGCTGCGTGCTGGGAGGGAGCACTTCATCTACGGGGAGCCCAGGGAGCTCATCACCAAAGCGTGGGTGCAGGAGGGGTACCTGGAGTACCGGCAGGTGGCCGACAGCGATCCCGCTCGCTTCGAGTTCCTGTGGGGCCCCCGGGCCCACGCGGAGATCAGCAAGTTGCAAGTCCTGGAGCATGTACACAGGGCCAGTAGACGGGGTCCCAGTTCCTTCCCATCCCTGTCAGATGAGGCTGCTAGCGATGAGGAAGAGGAGGCCTGAGCCAGACTTGCAGCCGTGCTCCTCCAGGCCCCTGTCCACCAGCAGCTTCTCCTGCCGGGCAGGAAGGGAGTCCATCCCTCACTCTGTGTTTGCAGAGCGAGCGGTCAGCCTTGGAAGGAGTGAGGGCCCGGGCCAGCTCGGGGGGCACGGCGTACAGCATCTCTGGGCTCCTCCCGTCCTTTATGGTGACGTGGAAATTGATCTTTGTTTCCTGTAGGTGTTTTTCAGTGCTGTTCCTGTTAATAGAAGATTTAATAAGCTTCAGTATCTAACTTTGTGAATGACATTGATCACAACGTGTGTGTGCTTATCCAGTTCAAACACAACAGTTTTCCTCTTCTGTAAAGGAGACTGAAATCTGTCTCTCTTTTTTTTTTTTTCCTGTCATCCTGGATGACATAATATGGAATTGCAATTAGAATTGTTTGGGAAATGTGAGAGTAATTAGCAATAATATAGATGAGGGAAGATTTAGAACAATAAAAGTAAAAATATTAACTCGCTTCTTATCCCTTCTTGTTTGTCATTTTATACGTGTAATATCCCTATGTTTAATTGGATTTCCACGGGTTATTTAAGAAAGTAGGAGAAAATCAGTCTGAATCAATAGGATCCCCGCTCACCGTCTCACTTCATCCGCACACATTCACCGAGCCTCTGCTCTTCTCTTTGGGAAGCTGGGGTTGGGGGCGGGGGTCCTTCTGTGGGAGGTGATGGTAATGAAGCTGGGTGGTGGCGGCAGGCAGACGTGCAGACGGCACTTTTAGTGGTGAGAGGAACGTGTCAGGTGGGAGGTTGCTGTGAGCAGTCCCTCTGGGATCGTGGATACATCTCCTGGGCGAGAGGGGAAGATGCACTTTGTTCAGGGATGCTTAGAGACCTGGTTATCCTGCCTGAGCTGCTAGGACACTCAGAATGCTCCGAATGCAGGGAGGAGTGGCGTTTGATGTGGCTCCCAGTGTACTCCGTCCTGGCGTATATAGTTGAAGAGCTTTGGTAACCGCCCCAAACGCGGGGTAGGATTTACTGGGGTGTGTTCTTGGAAACGGTCTGCTGGACACTTACACTGATGGCTCAGCTCCCCTCGATGGTCAGACTCCAAAGCCATAGGTGCAGAATGGTCCTGGAATTCGCAGGGAGGGAACGCCCGCCGAGGCTGAATACAAAACAGCTCAGAATCCTCCTTGGAGATGAAAGATGGTTCTTGGTGGGTATTCTAGCCTGATTTGTAAAGAGAAACTAGTTAACCATCCTTCCTCTGTGTCTAGTCTGCTGCCTGCCGCACAGGAAGGTCCTGGCTTTCAGGGTCCCTGATGCCACCTGAGCAGGTGCTCGGGCACTTCCGGTCCCGTGGAGGGCTGCTGAGTTTCCGAGGCTGAGCCTGTGTCCTGGCTTCAGGGCCAGAGAGCACGTTGCCAGCCCGCCGGCCTTGTGGGCGTTACTGCAGAGGGCAGGGCAGGATCGTGCTGTGGAGCGATCGGGGTGAACCCTCCCTGCGGACAGGTACTAGGTCCTGCGAGAGCACATGGAATGTTGTATTTGAAAGGACGTGTCAGAGGCAAGTGATTAGAGAACGTTGGAGGATTTCGAGGCACATGTGGCTTCTCAGAAGCTCCTCCAGCGGATGAAGGGAACTGCTTTCATCCCCAATTACACTAGCTGCTTTTCGTCGAGCACCTAGTACCCAGCGCTGTTCCGGAGAGACCTTGAGTGTGGCCCATGTCTTGTCTTCCTCTCCTTCCTGGACGCTGAGTGGAGGGAATATGAGATTCTTCGTGTAAACCTACAAATATTTTGTAGTAAAAAGGTGTTAAAGATCACTTTAGTAAATCCGAAGACGGAAAATAAAGTCCGTTTAAGAATCAATAGCACATTGGCCGGCAAAAAGATACCACGTGCCCTGGCTGCTGGGTTATGTGGAAAGGTATTTGGGGTCCAGGCGGTCCTTACTCCAGGGGCTGAGCTCCCAAAGAAGCAGGAAATGCTCCTGAGAGACTGTTTGATGCAACCTCGGACCAGGCAAAGTCCCTTCAGGGCCAAGGGGAGGAGCCAGACAGCTCCTCCCAGTGGCACAGTCGCAAGGTGTGTGTGTCTCCTTGGACTGCTGTCTTCCTAGAGCCTTCCAGGACAGCTGTGATGTAGAGATGGGGGAGGAGGGAGGAGCATTTTGGACTGTGGGCACTGCAGAAGCTGTCTTGGGGGTGGTACGGCAGAGGGACCAGGGAGGGGCCAAGACCCCTGGGAGCAGGAGGCAGGGACACAGCACAGGAGTCTGTAGCTGAGCTGAAAGGCAAGAACTGCACGAGGACGGTGCACTCCTCTCCCCACTGCCCTCCTCCCGGGATCCACCCCTCTCTCCCTGTTCCCTTACCCACGGGGCAGGTCAGGCCTGGCCAGGAGGAGGGGATTGACGCGGATGGGGGTCCGGTGCCTGATCTGCTGGGGATGGTGAGAAGAACCTGGATCCAGGAAGCTGTGTGAGGCAGCAGCCCCAATGGCTCTGTAGAGATTGGAGTGCCCTGTGCCTGGGGTTCAACCCAGGGCTTCCCTGACCCCTGTGGTATATAGCACCTTGGCCCCACCCTCTCGAACTTGGCCTCACTCTGCCCAGCTTGGGGTTTTATCCTTCCTGTCCATTTACCGACAAGCGCTCAGCCCACGATGGGACCCAGTGGTGAAGGTTGTCTGCAGTCATCTGTAAGTGAAAGTCCCCGGATAGGAATCTTCTTTCACAATCACAAATGATTCAGGTAAGTTGACAGGAGTTGATGTAGCCTGTTGGTGTCCCAGTGGCTGGTTAATAAGAACCCTTCGCTATGTGAGTAAGTGACAAAATGCTACAATTATCAATCATTCTTCAGATGATTCCCCATGTGATTCCCAAACTTTGATGAAACTGGTCACCTTGGCTGGGTAACGATGAGAGTTCCTTTCTGAGATTTTTCCTGAAAAGTGGTGCAGGGTTGACCCTTCAGCCACCCATCAAGCCAGCTAGGCCTTAGTGTCCTCAAACAGGCAGTTGGAGCAAACAAAAGGCGGGAGCAGATGGCAGGAATGGTCACCAGGGTGCCCCCCAGACCCCAGACATCCTTGGACTCAGACGAGGATGGAATGAGCTGCCTTCATCCCTTGGAGCATTTTATGCCTGTGCAGGTCACAGGCACTTCCTCACTGAGCCTTGAAGTCACCCAGCTGTTTTGACTGCAGGGTGCAGTGCCTGTGCGTGACCACACGGACTTACTGTGGGATGCGGAAACTTTGTTCTCCTCATACTAACGGTACCTGCTTACCAGTACTGTCCCATTTATTCACGGGGTCGAGGAGATGATCTCATTTGCTAAAGCAAGAGACAGGATACAGTTGCCTTGAGATTCTGGCTTTTGATAGAGTTCCATTCATACACCTGGGGAACATCACTCCTGGAATTTCTGACAGATGGCAGCGATTGCCCCTGTCCACGTCTTACGCCTCCGATAGCTGAGTTTCCGTGTCTGACTTGCGCTTGACTCTTTCGTTCGCTTCTGCTGCCATTTCAGAGCCCAGTGGTCTTAGTAATTTTTGGAAAACAGACATCCCCTGGTACCCCTGCAGAGACAAGCCTAATCAAAGCAGCAGTGTCAGGCCTCTTTATCCTCCCCTTTGATCCCATGACTAGTCTTTCAAAGGAGCTGACCCTGGGGAGGCAGGCCCCTTCGACAGAGGGCCATTCTGGAGAAGCTCTTCACTGTGGGTCATCATCCACCATCACCCGTAGCAGCTGGGCGAACGAGTGCCTTAGTCATGACGAGGAGATCTGGGCGGTAGCACCCCATCCGTTGTAATCCGTCCCTGGCAACACTCATCTGGCAAGTTCACCTCATTTGAGGATGGCTCCTTGAGGATTCTGGTTGGTCTCTTCCTAAAGAATCATAGACGACAAGGATCGTGGACAAATAATGGGCCCTCTGTGGCAGCAGGCTGCTAAGCCACAACTGCTGGTCACTCTCTTCTGCCTCCTGTCCATTCTAGAGTCCCCGTAGTCTCGGCCAGGACCTCTGCTGTCTTCGGTGGCCCTTACTTGGTGAGGTAATGCAGACTTCTGTCCCTGAGGGCTCTGAGCCCCTGGTCCGATGCCCTTCTCAGGCTGTTGCTCTTGCACTTGAGCATTTACAGAGAAAGTAAGCAGGGACACCAAGACACATTCAAGTGCGCCACCTGGGCATTCGGCATGTCACTCTCTGTTCCCGTTGTGCCCGAGTAACCCTGCCCCCTCCTTGTGATCAGGGTCAACTATCCCCGGCAGGATGGCGACTCCTCTGTGCGCCTGCTGGTCCCCAAGTAGGAGGAGCCCAGTGTGCCCTGGGAGGACCCATGGCTTCTAGGTCAATAGGATTCTTATCTTGCCTCCTGGTGGAAACATTCTCACTTTTTGAACAATATGTCTAGCCAGCACTGACCAGTATCCACATGAGGCTGAGTATGAGTACTGAAATGTGCCTAGTGTGTCCGATGGCCTAAACGTTTAACTTAAGATAATACAGTGAAATGTACATAGGTACATGTGGCTAAAGGCTAGACAGCACAGGAGTGGACCTACAGAACCTAAACTTGGGGGACACGAAGCACAGATTCCCATGAAGGTCACAGGGAGTGATGGCAAGTGGGGGCACTCAACCCTCTGGTTCATGGATCATGTATTTGATCTCTTGCTGGGAAATGATGATGATATATTTAGAGTGTGTCCAGTAACCTGGAGGATGACACCCCATCCTCCGGGGCTGTCGTCTCCCACTTGGCACCTCGTTTGTGCTTGGAAGAGGCCATTTCACTGCTCCAGAAGACCAGCAGCTTCTGGAAGGTGCGGGCTGAGGTAGCAGCTTTGGATCTCATGGCCTCCCTCTGAGCACCTCGTTCGCTGTAAGAGAGTCTCTTGGTCCCAGGTGGTCAAAGGAGACATCCTGTTAGTCAATTGGGCATTCTGTGAGCCCTCAGTTAGTAGCACCAGACAAGGCACTACAAGTAGGAAAGTCAAAGCCATACCTAGAATGTGTATAAATTTCAGTAAACTTGAACTTCTCCCCCTTCAAGGATGGAAGTGAGATGTTGTCAACAAGTAGCCATATTGGCTCATTGGTCTACTTGAGCAGTGGTGCAACACTGGAGATTAGGCATTAGCGTCTGTACTGGCAGGGTCAACATGTGGCAGCAGCAGTAGCTAATCTGCCTTGGGTGGGTGGGTATGCTGTTGAACGCATACCTAGCATCTGCCCCCGCCACCATGGCTACTCCGTGTATCAGAACATTGTGCAGCAACGATGTGGCCACTTACAGAGGCTGGCTGCTGTCAATTAGTCAGGCCATTCTGTCTTCTTCACCGTTTAGTGCCTCCACTGTGGTGGATGCTTCTGTGAGCATTAAGGTGTCATATACATATCTTCACGTCCAGTGCCCCTTGCAATAAGTCCGTTGATATAGCCCTTCTCCGAACCTACTTGTTGCAATCTCCAAATAGTTCTCATTCTAGGTCCCTGACCAACTGGCCAATCCCTTTCCCGTCGTCTTTAAGTCCATGTATATTCTTAGCTTGGGCCACTTCTTTTATCCATACAACGTGGATCACTAGATGCACCATGTGAGGCTCTGCCCACTGGGAGAATGCTTCTGCTCACCACTGCCTTTCAAGGTCACTCTTGATTAAGGCAGTATTGCAGCAGGAGTCCATTTTCACCTTGTACCTGAAATTCAAGCAACCCGCTGATCAACTATGCTCAGCATTTCTACCCCTCCTGTAGCTGGTCATGAAAGAAGTTCCTGGTCCGTTAAGCTACAGGAATGAGCTGAGGGGCAGGTGCTGGTGCAACATCTACAGGTGCTGTTGGGTCTAGGTCACCTTCTTGTAATCCATGGCCCTGCTTGTGTCTGGTCCCAGACACACCACTTCCATTTGATGGTGGATGACTGTTGCAATCACCTCACTTTGTGGTTCTGGCAGAACCGACCTCATGAGGACCGATGGCTGCATGTCAGATGCCGAGGCTGTTCTGATCTGTTCTAGCAAAGATAACAAATCTGGTAAAGCAGTAGCCATTGAGTATGCGGTAGTCTGTAGTCCTCCTTTAGCATCCATCCGGTTTCAGTAGGGTCCAGACTGCTGAGGAGGTATGATGGGGACCACCAGCCCTGCATCCTGTTGGTCTTAAGGGTGTCATTAATATTTGGCATCTCCCCAGATGAAATCTTGGTTTCTGTTTACTCTCATGGTCAAGGTACCAGGAGTACACTCAGCCTTCCCCACTCTAATAGCTCTTATAATAACGGCCCCAGACCCAGGCGGGACTTGTGCCCATCATCAAGCCAGTCCATTTTAATTACACATTTGGAGACTGCAGGCACAAGTGCTCTGGGTCAGACCTAGGGCAAAACGCCACATACTCCTGGTCTACACATGCTTCCACTCTACCAGGGGGCCTTGATGAAGCTAAAGGTACAGAGTATCAGGGCCAAAGCACATCCTGTTTCCAGGAGTTCTCACAGCGTTTCGATATTGCCTCTTTCCCCAGTGTTCGGTTGCCAAGGTGAATGGACGTAGGTCTCTTTGTGCGATAGACTTGGGGAACCATTACTATAGAAATTTGCCACGATGTTTTGGGGTCTTTCCTCAGAGGGGCCCCTCCTACCCTTCAGTCAATGGATTCTGCCTCTGACAGTTGGCTCAGGTCTGGAAACCAGGGAGGAGATCTCGACTTTGGTTGGAGCAGTTTACCCCAGCCTCTTGCTGACACACCCTTGATTTCTTTTGTTTATACAAGTTAAGCAACATACTTGTTGGCTGTCCATCTGTCTTGACAATAAAAATACTGTGTCCTGTTGACAATCTCTATACCTCTCTGCAGGTCAGAGCCCCAGATGCTGTCAACTTTGTTGCTTATCACAATCATTGTGACCACTTTTTGTTTGAACATTTTTTTATTGAGTTACAGTCATTTTACAATGTTGTGTCAATTTCCAGTGTAGATGGCAATTTTTCAGTTATACATGAACATACATATATTCATTGTCACATTCTTTTTCACTGTGAGCTAACACAAGATCTTGTATATATTCCCCTGTGCTGTACAGTACAATCTTGTTTATCTATTCTGCATATGCCTGTCAGTATCTACAGATTTCGAACTCCCAGTCTGTCCCTTCTCACCCCCCTCCCGCTTGGCAACCACAAGTTTGTATTCTATGTCTATGAGTCTGTTTATGTTTTGTATTTATGTTCATTTTTGTTTGTTTTAGATTCCACATATGAGCGACCTCATATGGTATTTTTCTTTCTCTTTCCGGCTTACTTCACTTCAAATGACATCCTCCAGGGACATCCATGTTGCTGCAAATGGCGTTATGTTGTCGGTTTTTATGGCTGAATAGTATTCCATTGTATAATATACCACCATTTCTTTATCCAGTCATCTGTCGATGGACATTTAGGCTGTTTCCGTGTCTTGGCTACTGTAAATCGTGCTGCTATGAACATTGAGGTGCAGGAGTGTTTTTGAAGTAGGGTTCCTTCTGGATATTTCCCAGGAGCAGGATTACTGGGTCATAGGGTAAGTGTATTGCTATTCTTTTGGTGGAAACTCTATACTGTTTTCCGCGGTGGCTGCACCAAACTGCATTCCCACCAGCAGTGTAGGAGGGTTCCCTTTACTCCACAGCCTCTCCAGCATTTGTCATTTGTGGACTTTTGAATGATGGCCATTCTGACTGGTGTGAGGTGATACCTCATTGTAGCTGTGATTTGCATTTCTCTGATGAATAGTGATATTGAGCATTTTTTCATGTGCCTATTGATCATTTGTATTTCTTCCTTGGAGAATTGCTTGTTTAGGTCTTCTGCCCATGTTTGGATTGGGTTGTTTGTGTCTTTCTTATTAAGTCGTATGAGCTGCTTATATATTCTGGAGATCAAGCCTTTGTTGGTTTCATTGTTTGCAAACATTTTCTCGCATTTCGTAGGTTGTCATTTTGTTTTGCTTATGGTTTCCTTTGCCGTGCAGAAGCATGTAAGTTTCATTAGGTCCCATTGGTTTATTCTTGCTTTTATTTCTATTGCTTGGGTAGACTGCCCTAGGAGCACATTTCTGAAATATATGTCAGATAATGTTTTGCCTATGTTTTCTTCTAGGAAGTTTATTGTATCTTGTCTTATGTTTAAGTCCTTGATCCATTTTGAGCTTATTTTTGTGTATGGTGTAAGGGAGTGTTCTAGCTTCATTGATTTACGTGCTCCTGTCCAGTTTTCCCAAAACTATTTGCTGAAGAGACTGTCTTTATTCCGTTGCATATTCTTGCCTCCTTTCTCGAAGATGAGTTAACCAAAAGTTTGTGGGTTCATTTCTGGGCTCTATGTTCTGTTCCATTGGTCTATATGTGTGTTTTTGTACTAATACCATGCTGTCTTGATGACTGTAGCTCTGTAGTATTGTCTGAAGTCCGGGAGAGTTATTCCTCCAGCCTCTTTCTTTCTCTTCAGTAATGCTTTGGCAATTCTAGGTCTTTTGTGGTTCCATATAAATTTTATTATGATTTTTTCTAGTTCTGTGAAATATATCCTGGGTAATTTGATAGGGATTGCATTAAATCTGTAGATTGCCTTGGGCAGTGTGACCATTTTAACAATATTGATTCTTCCAATCCAGGAGCATGGGATATCTTTCCATTTTTTATAGTCTTCTTTAATTTCCTTAATCAGTGTTTTACAGTTCTCCTTGTATAAGTCTTTCACCTCCTTGGTTAGATTTATTCCAAGGTATTTTTTTACTTTGGGTGCTATTTTAAAGGGGATTGTTTCTTTATTTTCTTTTCCTGTTGATTCATCGTTAGCATAAAGAAATGCAACTGATTTTTGAACTTCAATCTTGTAACCTGCTACCTTGCTGAAGTCTTCGCTCAGCTCTAGTAGTTTTTGTGTGGACCTTTTAGGGTTTTCTGTATATAGAATCATGTCATGTGCATCGAGTGACACTTTTACCTCGTCTTTTCCAATTTGGATCCCTCTTATTTCTCTCTCTTGCCTGATTGCTATGGCTAAGACTTCCAAGACTACGTTGAATAGGACTGGTGATAGTTGGCAGCCTTGTCTTGTCCCAGATTTTAGTGGGAAGCTTTTGAGTTTTTCACCGTTGAGTACTATGCTGGCTGTAGTTTTGTCATATATAGCTTTTACTATGTTGAGATATGTTCCCTGTATACCCACTTTGGTGAGAGTTTCTATCGTAAATGGGTATTGAATTTTATCAAATGCTTTTTCTGTGTCTGTTGAGATGATCATGTGGTTTTTGTCCTTTGTCTTGTTGATGTGATGTATTACATTGATTGATTTGCATATGTTGAACCACCCTTGTGTCCCTGGGAGGAACCCCACCTGGTCATGATGTATAATCTGTTTTATGTGCTGTTGGATTCTATTTGCTAAGAATGTGGTAAGGATTTTTGCATCTTTCTTCATCAGGGATATTGGTCTGTAATTCTCTTTTTTGCTAGTGTCTTTGCCTGGTTTTGGTATCAGGGTGATGGTGGTTTCATAGAATGAATTTGGGAGTATTTCCTCCTTTTCAATCTTCTGGAAGACTTTGAGAAGGACTGGTATGAGTTCTTCTTTGTATGTTTGATAAAATTCCCTGGTGAAGCCGTGTGGTCGTGGACTTTTATTTGTAGGGAGGTTTTTTTATTTGCTAAATTGGTTTCATTTCTAGTGATCGGTTTGTTCAAGTGGTCGGTTTCTTCTTGGTTCAGTCGTGGTGGACTGTATGTTTCCAGTAACTTGTCCATCTCCTCTAGGTTATCCATTTTGGTTCCATATAGTTTTTCATAATATTCTCATATGATATTCTGTATTTCTATGTTATTTGTTGTAATTTCTCCATTTTCCTTTCTTATTTTGCTTATTTGTGCTCTCTTTTTTTTCTTCTTTGTGAGTTTGGCCAGAGGTTTGTCGATCTTATTTACTTTTTCAAAAAACCAGCTTATGGTTTGATTGATTTTTTTCTATTGTTTTTTTAGTCTCTATTTTGTTTCTTTCCTCCCTGATCTTTCTTATTTCCTTCCTTCTGCTGCCTTTTGGGGGTTTTTTTGCTCTTCTTTTTCTAATTCTTTTAGTTGGTGGGTTAGATTGTTTATTTGAGATTGTGCTTCTTTTTTGAGGAAAGCCTGTATCGCTATAAACTTCCCTTGTAACACTGCCTTTGCTGCATCCCATAAATTTTGTGTGATTGTGTTTTCATTTTCATTCGTCTCAAGGTATTTTTTAATTTCAACTTTGATTTCATCATTGACCCATTGGTTTTTTAATAGCATGCTGTTTAATCTCCATCTTCCAAACAGAAAATAAATGAGGCAACAGAGAAATTAAATGATACAATATAAAAATTAGATTTGGTGGATATTTTGAGAGCATTACACCCCCCAAAAATAGAATATACATTCTTTTCAAGTGCACATGGAACATTTTCTAGGTTTGCTTATGTACTTGGACACAAAAGAAGCCTCAACAATTTTAAGAAGATAGAAATTATCTCAAGCATCTTTACTGACCACAATGCCATGAAACTTGAAATCAACTACAGTGACCACTTTCTTTTGAAATTTAAGACGCACCTCCTGAACTGAAGGGCCACATGATCAAAAACTTCTACTTCTTTTTTTTTTTAATGACATTGCAAGAAATGGGGACTCTGAAGTCAGCACCTGCACATCACTAACACCAGAATGCACTGACCACAGGTGCTGCTGTGGGCACCACCCTCCTGTGTCTTCCCACGATCTGAACCAGGGGAGTATGAATACATTGGATTCAGGCACTACTCGTGAGCACACAGGAGGCAGCTCCAGGAATTCTACAAAATCACCTGGTCATGATTTTCAGAGGTTAGAGATGCCATATCAGGCGAGTGTGAGTGCAACTGGTGAAGTTTAAATTGTTACCGTTAACACAATTCCTAAGGAAAAGGGAGAACTGATTATCATTTGTAGTCAATATGATCTTGTGTATAGAAAATTCTAGTGAACACCCCCCCCAAAGAAAAACCTATAGAAACTATTAAACGAGTTCATCAAGGATGTAGAACACAAGATCAATGTTTCAGAAAATGAATTGCATTTCCATGTACTAGCAGTGTATAATCCCAAGGTGAAATTCTGAAAACCAGTCCTTTCACAATAGCATCAAAGAAGAGATATTTGGAAGAAGACAATAAATCACATGAATTATTCACTAAATACTACAAAACATTGCTGAAAGGAGTTTTTCACAACAACAACAAAAACAACCTAAAAGAGAGAGATGAACTCTGCTCATGAGTCAGGAGATGCAATGTTGTTAAATGCCAGGTTGCTCCAAATCGATGTATGGATTCTACACCGTCCCTATCCAAATTCCAGCAGAGTTTTGTGTAGAAATTGATGAGCTGATGTGAAATTCATCTTATGATGCAAAATGCCCAGCATAGCCACAAAATGTTTGAAAAAAAAGCTAGAGGACTTCCTTGCACTTGGTGATATCAAAACCTAAAGTAATGATATAGGAACCATGACAATACAATTGTGTTGTAAGGTTAGGCGTATAGACCAACAGAACAGAATGGAGGTTTCCTAGATAAACTCATTTACCTGTGGTTAATGGATTTTTAAAAGGTGCTTATATGGTAAATACACAGGGATAGGATCATCGTTTCAACAATTGGTGCTGGGAAAAGTCGGTATCCACCTGCAAGAATGTAAATTTATAGCATTTCCTCAGATCACACTCAAAAATTCTTCAAGTACAGCTGAAATCTTCAACCCCATTACCGCCTGCAAGGGTGGTTTCTGCATCTGCGCTTCTGCTCTGTAAGCTGCCATTGTCTCTATCTGCCTGTCTGTCTCTTCCACTTGGGGGAGCAGTGGTTTTGCCTGCCACCTCCATTCTCTCATGGATCTGAGAAGAGTCACTGATTTTCAATGTGCTCACCTGTTTTCTCTCTGTGAGGATGGGTTGTGCTGACTTCCAAGCTCCTCACATGCCTGACCAGAAACCACAAGTCTCCAGTAAATGTTTGGTTCTTGAAAGGTGGTATTAAGACCCCTTGTATGCCAGCAGGAGTGATCAGGTCGAGAGCAAGGGTTAAATGATGCAAGAAAAAAAGGGGCAGAATTTAAAGAGAAAAGTGCTTGGGAAAGAGTGGGCTTCTGGTCTTAAATAGGTGCCTGGAAGTTTGTAACCCTTTAAGGGATCGGGGCAGAGAATGCAGGCATCTGGGTGGGGTCATGAGAAGAGGGAGAAAACAGGTGGCAACGTGACCAGGTACAGAAGTAGACCCACACACATATGCAGGCACGGACAACCGCTCATCAGTAACACGACAAAACTCCGAGGTGAAAACGTAATCTTATCAACAATTAGGTCTGGAACAACCGGATAGCCACGTGCCAGAAATAAAGCTTAATCTGTACCTTGCTCCATATAACAAATAACACAAAATGGATGGTAGAAGTCCATGTCAAAAGTAAAAGTGTGATGCTTCCTGGAGAACACCTCGGAGACGATCCTTGTCACCTTTGGTGAGTGTGGTAAGTTTGAAGATATCGAGGTTGATCAAGGAAGAGCCCGGGCCAGGAGAGGCAGGAACACACAAGCATCGTGGAGCAGCACTTGGATGCGGTTGCCTGAGAGGAGAGTCCCTCCCAGGAAGGACCTTCGAGAGGCAGAGGCACCAGGCCACCTCCCAGAAGGGGCATAACGCCAGGGACCTCCCAGGAGAGAAGGGGAATCGGACGGGGGCTTCACACATCTGGAAGGTGCTGCTCGGCAGCAAGGTGGCAGTCTCTGGGCTAGAGAGCTCCAGGGGGCGCTGGCAGTCACAGACCTTTACCGCTGCAGGGTTTGTCTTCTGGAGGGTTAGTGACGGTGGGACGGCGGGTGCCGTTTGCGGCGCCTGCGAAGTGGGGAGGTTCTAAGTAGCTGCGTAGCACAGGACTGGATTTCAACTTTCAAAGAAATGTCTTCCTCGACCTCCCATTGTCCTTGTGTTTCGTGGCTCACTCCAGAACTTAGTAAAATTCTTTGCAGAACTGTCCAGGTGTTGGGCTCCAAATGCTACCTTCGTCAGCTCCCATCAGACAACTCCCCCCACAGCTGCATGGGAGCAGCTCCTCTCAAGGTCACCAGTTACCTACATTTTCACCAACTAACAGTAAATTCTCACCGGCACTCAGCAGAGCTGACCACGTGCTCCCAGAGACTGTTCCACACTTGCATTTCCTTCACTCTCACTGACTCTTCCTTCCCAGCTCCTTTCCCTGAAGACCTAGCCAAATGGCTCCAAGTGGCTCACAGCCTCGAACTTGGTCTTGGTCGCCGTCTCTCTCACCTGGTGATCATGTCCAGTCCCGTGGCTTCACATGCCATCTGTCCCCTGGGAACTCTCAGTTTCTACCAATAGCGAACTCTTTCCTGAGTTCCAGACTCCTCTATACATCCTCTGGGTTGCCTAGCAAATTCACAGACAGAGCTCGGGTTAATTAGAGCTCTTTCCGTCCTCCCGCCCCTCCCCAGTCTGGTTCCACTTGCATCTTCGGAACGTCCATCCATGGAAACTCTGGTTTCCAGGTGTTCGAGCCCAAATTGCCATAGTCTTTCTGGGCCACCTGCTTTCCCTCGCATTCAGCATCCAAACAGTCAGTGAGGCCTGGATGGCTCTCACTCCAATTGCTTCAGGACCGCAAAGGAGGCAGGGATCACTGGGAAGCATCGTGGAGACTGCTCCTCTAGGCAGGGACTCTGTTGTTCACGGCTGCTTTGCTGGTGCCAAGCACAGTGCCTGGAACACAGAAGAGTAGCCCTTAGTGCCTGCTGACCTCCTGATGGTTCACATCTCCTAGGAGCCTTCTGTTCTGAAGAATAGAGGTTGTGAAACACCAGCTGAAACATGTTCGTCTCCACTGCTTGGAACAGAGTTCTTCAGAACAAGTCTTCTTTTTTGTTCCAAAGGGTATTCGTACAACCTTGCACAGTGTCTGGCATGTGGTAGGTGCTCAGTACAGGAAGAGATGCATAAAGGAATAATGAATCCTTGACTGAGTGATTATACACATGGAACCAAATCTATGGGTACAACAGAATCATTTTTAAGGCTTTATTGACATACCATTTAAATACCATAAAATTTTCCCATTTAAAGTGGTCAGTTAAATATGGGTATTAAATGTCCTGAGTTGTACAGCCATCATCAAAGGCAAAGGTTCGAAAATGTCCGCCACCTTCGTAAGATCCCTCGTGCCACCTGTAGGTAAACCCTGCTCTCGCCCTCCACCGCAGGCAAACGCTGCTCCACTGTCTGTCTCTAAGGGTGTGATTGTCTCCGAGCTTGTTATGAACGGGCTCCTGTCTCACGGCTTACTGGGCCCATCCTGGTTAGCACATGCAGCGGGGGTTGTTTTGGCTTCCTTGTATTCACTTTATCTTCGAATACTATGTCATTACATCGCACGGACTGATCACATGTTGCTTATTCACTCACCAGTTGAGGGACATTTGGGTTGCTTCCCTTTGCAGTTACCCTGACTATCGTCCTAGTCACAGTCACGTGGCAGTCTTAAGACGAGCACGTATTTCCTTTTTCCTCAGGTAGTGGAATTGCTGGTCATAGGGTAATTTTATGGTGAAAACTTTCAGTATTGGACTGTCTTTATTTTTGAGTTGCAGAGGGCTTTTTTGGTTTGTTCTGTTTCATTGGCTAATCTGGAAATGAGTCCCTCATCAGGGTCAGGGACATGATTTGCATATATTTTCTCCTCGACTGTGGTTTTCATTTTCTTAGTTGTGCCTTTTACTATGAAAAAGTATTTATTAATTTTTTTTCATTCAGGGATGGTGGTTTTGGTGTCTTACTTAAGAATTCTTTACTAAATCCAAGGTTGTGAAGATTTTTTCCTATGACGGATCCCTTCCCGTGGGCCAGCACAGACCCCAGGACTGGCCGCACACCCCCCTGTGGGCGAGCACCAGCCGGGACTCCCTGGGCTCCGCCCCGCCCCCCTACCAGCAGGTCAACAGCAACACCGGAAGCCCTAGAGCCCTGAAGCCAGCACCCCAGGGACCCAGCTGCCTACTGGGCGGCCCGCACCTGCAGGAAGCAGAGATGGATGGAGGGGCCCACGGGGGAAGACCAGGCAAGGGCACCTGGGCAACGTCAGCTCTCAAGGACCCGGGGACTCGGGCAGGAGGACCCTAGATTCATAAAGCCCACAGACAGTCCCCAAATTCTGTCTGATGTGCCTTGTCACTTTCTGTCGTTAAGCCTGCTTTTGTATTTTGGAAATAGAGTCCTGCCGTTTGTTCCTTTAGCACATCATGAAGTCGTGAGAATAGAAATGAATGAAGTCACGGAAGTTTGGTCTCAGCTAGAAAGAGGGGAACAGGGCAGCGTGGACACATTCAGAGCAGCCTGATCTTTACTAAAAGGCTCTACAATCGTGGGACCAGTACCAAGCACCACGTAGGGTTGTACATCTGTAACATGGGTTTCACAACCTGCACTTTGTGACGCTGTTGGAATGGAGGCCATGTAGTAAAACACCTGGCTCAATGCCTGGTGTGTATTGGATCTTTAGTGGCTGGTACATATTTCTAGTATTATTTTCACCCCAGACCCTACCACTCCCTCTCTGGAAATGATTTTGCTCCCATGACATCTCTGAGAACTTCTAACTCAGTAGGAAACAGAAAGGAAATTCAGCCGAATGGCCACTCTACATATTTCCCTCCTGGAGGATACATTATACAATTTGGCTGTGTGTGAGCTGAGGTCTTCCCCGGCTGGGAGTAACGAGCTCAAAGCTCCAGAATTTCAGTTAAAAACCAGCTCCTTCCCTGTTTTGCAGCTTCTCTTCCATCCAAACCATTATTTTCACTCATTTCATCCCCACAAAAATCTAGATCTTGCTTAAAATTGGCTAAATGGCACTCAAGGTAACAAAGATTTTCTCAGCTCAGTGGAATCGATCCTGGCTTTCTGAGACCGGGAAGAAGACTTCCTGCCCAGTGGGTTCTGGGCCTCACTTCAGGGAAGTTTCACTCTGGTCCTAAGGAAACCCTTGGGAGATGATGGATTATAAAACACCTAGCTCGTAAGTGCATTCGAGTGCAATGTGACAGGACCCGAGAATGACTTCCTTCTTTCCCCAAGAGGAGCGCTCTCTTTGCTTTCTTCAGGATCCAGAAGGATCCTCTCAGTGCCTCATGTCCGATTGTCCTCTCAGCCTTAACACATACTCTTTGATTCTAGCCGCCGCCACGCCGCCACCACCCAGCTACTTTACCAACACCTCCCACAGAAGGACCCCCAGCTTCCCAAGGCCCCCAACTGCCCAGGCTCCTGGCACCTATACTTGAGTGCTCATTCCCAGACTCCCACCGCCTCACCCCATTTTTACTTGCTCTATGGGACTTAAGGGACATCTCACCATCTTCCTGATGTGACTGCGGCTCCGAGACTATCATTGTAGGTGTGGGGCGTCCTGCTTTTCCTAGTGTCCCCACTACTAACACAGGGTCCACCAGAGAGCAGAGGCTCAGTGAATGTCTGTGGAATAAATAAGATGGGGAGCAGGGATCCTACTGATTCAGATTGATTTTCTCCACGTTCTTCAATAGCCCATGCAAATCCAACTCAACATGGATATCTTAGTTTTACAGAATGACAGACACAATGGGATAAGAAGCTAGAAATTGATGGGGAATGCTTAACCCCATCAAATTTATTCTTACATTTTCTTCTCATTGCTCCCCCAAATTCTAATTCCATGTTATCTTGTTCAGGATGACACAATAAGATGGGAGATTTACAACTTGTTTTACAAAACAGCAAAACTCTTGTGTTTGAACTGGATAAGGATACAGACATTGTGATTAATGTCATTGACAAAGTTAGATAGTGAAGCTTATTAAATCTTCTGATACAAGGAACACCACTGAAAAATTTCTACAGGAAACAAAGATCAATTTCCATGTCATCATAAGGGATGGGAGGAGCCCAGAGATGCTGTACACCGTGTCCCCCCAACTGGCCCAGGCTGTCACCCCTTAGGAGGCTGCCTGCTCGCTCTCCAAACACACAGTGAAGGATGGACTCACTTCCGGCCCGACAGGAGAAGCTGCCGGCCAGGGACCTGGACGGAGACCGGCTGCAAGTCTGGCTCAGGGCCACTCTTCCTCATCACTCAACACCTCTTCAGACAGGGACAGGAAGGAACTGAGATTCCTTGTATTGACCCTGAGCAAATGCTCCAGGACTTGCAGCTTGCTGGTCTCCGCGTGGGCCCGGGGCCCCCACAGGAGCTCGTAGCGAGGGGGATCGCTGTTGGGCACCTGCAGGTACTCCACGTACTCCTCCCGCACCCACACGTTGGTGACGAGCTCCCTGGGCTCCCCGTAGATGCAGTGCTCCCTCCCGGGATACACCCCCATGACACTCAGTGCTTCCCACATCTTCTCCTCAGTGGCGCACTCTCCCTCCAGGAGGATCACACCCAGGAGCATCACCAGGAGGCCGTTCTTGGGCATGCTCTGCCCATCGCCCAGCATCCCGTCACAGGTGAGGCCCAGGGTGGGGACCAGGACATACAAGTGCTCCCTGGGGTCCACCTCCTTCACATCCACCCCAAAGACCAGCTGCAGACACTCAGAGGCTTGACTCAAGATCACAGGGAAGTGGTCCTGGTCATCTCTGAGGACCGCATTCAGCATGTCTTCCTTTGTGGTCGGCTCCTTTGAGCGGTACTTGAGGAGCAGGAAGCTCACCAGATCAGCCACCTTCAAATGGAGTGGGTCTGGGTGTGAGGACTCGGCATCTGCGGGGTCCTGGCTGGTGCTGGGCCTCTCCTCATCTTGGCTGCTGGAGGTGTCATCTTCCGACTGGCTCCATGGAGGGGCGTCGTCGTCAGCAGCGGGGAAGAAGCAGACACACCGAGGGCTCTGCGGGGCACTGGGTGTCCCAGAATCATCTACCTCCTCCAGGGTGTCCAGGAACAGGACGGAGGAGGAGGGGGAGGGGGAGGAGGAGGAAGAGGATGAGGGAGACATGGGGGATGCATCCGCCACCTCCTCAGCCCCAATCTCCTGCGCAACCACCACATCCTCAGCCTCTCTTGGGTCCTGAAAGTCAGCTTCAGTCTGGTGGAGGTCACTCATCTGAACCCCAGGCATGACGACTGGTGTCCGCGCCGACAGGAGTGGAGGCAGGGATGACAGATGGGGACCCACAGGCCTGGGGAAGAAAGGGAATGCCACTGGCTCGGGCTGAGAAACCCACCCTGAGGGGCTCTGACAAAGGCGACTTACTGGTCTCCTCTTCAGGGATGCCCTCGGCCTTACAGGGGCTCTCCTCCTGGTGGACGGTTGCCTGTGAACCTGACGGGGGAAGTGAGGCAACTCCTCAGGGTGCAGCCGGCACAGCCTGAGGTTCTGGGGGCGACAGGGGGTGTGTGGAGTGGATGTTGGCCTTGTAGGGTCCCCTCTGTTCCGGGAGCCCCCGGGTACACACTCAGGGCCCACACCTCAACCGGCACTGCCGGCCTCCTGTGCTCTGTGACCCGAGGACACGTGTCTCAGACCTAGGCCTTCACCTCCCGGTGTCTGGAGCCCCTGGAAGAGAAAGGAGGGGAGACCTCGGGTCTACACTGTGGTACAGCCCTGGACCCGCGTGCTGGCAGGAGGCCTGGGCTCTGGCAGGTTCCCACTCTTCTAGCACGGGAGGTCCTCTCCGCGCTAGCTCAGGGTCCTCACCGTGACTCCAAGCGGGACCTGGGATTCGGCTCTCCAACCACCTGAGGGGCCCTCCTTATAATCAGTCCGAGGTCTCTCTGAGACCTGGATGCGGAAGTCAGGACACACCACGTGTGCTCATCCTGCCTGGGGGCCTCCCAGGGCTGACAGCAGGGGCAGGATCAGTTGCATCCCCTCTGTTCTGGGGTCTCGGGTCCCCTTACTCCTCCCTCGGGTCCTCACCTTGACTCCTGGCAGGACCTGGGATTCCCCTCTCAGCCCACCTGAGGCCCCGCCCGTCATACCAGGACGCCAGTCCCTCTGTGACCCGCATTTCAGGAACTGCTGCCTGAGGTCATCCCGCCCTATGGCCTCCCAGGACTGACTCTGTTCTGGGGTCCAGGGTCCCTCAGTGCTCCCTCGCGGTCGTCTCCTTCACTCCCACTGGCACCTCAGATTCTCTTTTCCACAGACCTAGGACCTCCCCCACCCCCCCTTACACTATGTCCCGAGTCTCTCTGACCGAGTTGCGGAAGTCAGGACACTCCGATTGGGCTCATCCCGCCCTGGGCCCTCAAGACGGCTGACAGCAGGGGCACATTTATGTGGAATGGCCTCTTTTCTGGGGTCTTGGGTCCCCTCCCTCTTCCCTCAGGGACCTCAATTTGAGTCAGGCGGCATGTAGTCTCCCCTCTGCCCACTGCAGGCCCCGCCCCTCATACCAGGACCCTACTCTCTAAGAGACTGGGATGTCAGGAAATGTCACCTGTGGTCATCCTGCCCTATGACCTCCCAGGACTGACTCTTTTCTGGGGTCCAGGGTCCCCTGAGTCCTCCCTCCGCGTCCTCACCTTGACTCTCGGCAGGAACTGGGATTCCCCCCTCAGCTCACCTGAGGCCCCGCCCCTGAAATCTGGTCCAGTTTCTCTGAAGCCTGGATGTCAAGAAATGCTGCCAAAGGTGATCCCGCCCTATGACCTTCCAGGACCGACTCTGTTCTGGGGTCCAGGGTCCCGCAGTCCTCCCTCACAGTCCTTGCTTACTGTCCTGACAGGCCCTCAGCTCCGCATTCCCGACCTGAGGCTTCGCCCCCCATACCAGCGCCCCAGTCCCTCCGAGGCCCGGATGCGGAAGTCCCGGCACGCTGCCATGTGCTCGTCCACCCGGGGCCTGCCGAGGTAGAAATCGTGGGGTCCCCTCTCTTCCGGTGTCCAGGGTCTCGGCAGTCCTCCCTGAGGTTCCTCATTGTGACTCCCGCCAGGAACTGGGTTTCTGCCCTCAGCGCACCCGAGGCCCCGCCCCTCATACCAGGTCCCCGCTCGCTCTGAGACGCGGACCCGGATGTGAGGAAACGCTGCCCGAGGTGATCCCGCTCTACGACCTCCCGGGACCGACTCTGTTCTGGGGTCCAGGGTCACCGCAGTCCTCCCTCTGGGTCCTCACCTTGACGCCAGGCGGAAACTGGGATTCTCCCTCTCTGAGCCCCCCCCTCCCCGAACTTACACTAAGTCCCCGGTCTCTCTGAGACCAGGGTGCCGCAGTCAGGACACACCACGTGGGCCTGTCCTGCCCTCGGGACTCTGGATGGCTGAGAGCAGGGGCTCCTTTCTGTGGGATGGCCTCTTTTCGGGGGTTCTGGGTCCTCTCCGTCCTCCCTCGGGGTCCTCACTTTGACTCCGGTGGCTTGTAGTCTCTCCTCTGCCCACCTGAGGCCCCGCCCCTCATACCAGGTCCCCAGTGCCTCTGAGAGCCCGGACGTCAGGAAATGTGCCTGTGGTCATTCCACCCTATGGCCTCCCAGGACAGACTCTGTTCTGGGGTCCAGGGTCACCGCAGTCCTCCCTCAGAGTGCTCACCTTGACTCCTGGCAGGACTTGCGAGTCTCCGCTCTGCCCCCTTGAGGTCCCCCTCTCTAAATTAAGTCCCCCCTCCCTCTGAGACCCGGATGCGGAAGTCAGGGCTCGCTGCCATGTGCCTCCTAGGGCTTTCAGCAGGGCAGGTTTCTCTGGGTCACCCCACCCCACGCCCTCATTTCTCCATCTGCATGCTCACCTTGGGTCCTATCAGGCCCTGGGCCCTCCCTCTGCCCACTTGAATTGCCTTCCCTGAGAACCAGGCCCTCCTCCTCCTAGTCCCCCGAGAAGCCTGGCCAGGATCCCCTAGGGCGGAGACGGATCCTGTGGGGCCTTCGTCCTCCCTCAGGCCCCTACCTTGACTCCCTGTAGGGCTGGGCTTCCTCTGTGCCAGTCTGGAGCCTCCTCCCAGACCCAGGCCCGTACCTTTCTCAGACCTCCCAGGCAGAAGTCAGGGCACATCACATCCAGACGCCATGCCTCGGGGTCTCCCAGGGCTGAAATCAGGTCCAGGCTGGATTCCTCGGACCCCCTGGGGAAGATGCCCCTCCCCATTACTCGCTCCTGAAGTTCCTAACTTGGCTCCTGGGTCCTTGATGAAATGCTGGTTGGGCCGGCTCCCTCCCTGTCAGCTCTGAGCTTGTGTCTCAGATGCACCCCTTGCAGAAAATGACTCTGAGTCCTAGACTCCATGCTGGGTGGGGAGCTGCAGCGCCCCTGACCGCCGCGGAGGGTCAGAGAAGAAGCACCAGCCAGCCAGACTGCGGAAACGTTTCCCTCTAAAAGGCAGCGGCTGAGCAGCCGGACTTGGGGACGTCCTGCTCTTTCGAGGTTATCTAACATTTCATAGTTCAGAGCACTGATTTTCATTCTCTGAAGCCTCATTCAGAGTCAGAAATACATTTTACATCTCACCAAGTTTCCGGAAAGCATAGCCACTCTTAGGCTGCCTGATTCACTCCGATGCTCCATACTCTTGTTTCTTGTCCAGACTTCCTCTGCTATTTAAATGGTCAATTTTGAAAAGGACAGGCCTCATCCACTAAGGTGATTTCAGGTGGTTATTAGCACAAATTCCGCTGCCCTTAATCATCCCATCCTTCACACTGCCCTGATATTTCCCCATGGCTTCTGGCCTCTGTGGCCAGAGATGCTGAGCTCTCTCCCAATTTTCACAGTGAAACAAGGGTAGAAGTTTAAACTTTTCCTCTTACCCATCCTGCCATCTGCTTTTATCCAACACACACAGACACACACACACACACACACACACAGACACACACAGACACACACACACACACACACACACACACTTAATTTCATTCTCCCGTGTAATTTTTTCCGGGGTTGATTTTGGAAACGGAAGACAAAATCTCAAGATTGACTGTCATCTTGGCAGATAAACTTATAGCACTAAATCTGTGGGGGGAAAAAGACAGAAAAAAGAAAAGAAAGAGAGAAAGAGAAAGAAAAGAAAAAGGGGAATTGATACGGTCACAATAGTTTATTCCCCATCAGTGGATATGGCATACTGCTCTTTTGGGGAGCTCTTCAGCCTGAATCTACCAGGAAACTTGTATAACGCCTCCGTCAAGACCTTGTATACATATTTGTTAGGCTTCTTTTTAGGTAACATTTAACTTTTATTGCAGTTATAAATTGAGGTATTTTTCTGTTACATGTTCTAAATAGTCATTGCTTTTGTATGGCAAGGCTCTTGGTTTTGCTGTGGTGATCTTCCATCCACTATTCCTCTGAAACCTCATATTCATTTGACTCTTCCATGGGCCCATTCCTTTGAATCTGCTTAGATACGTCATCATGTTGTGACGAGGAACATTCATTCTTTCTTTTCAATATATGTATTTCTTATTTATTTTGATATCCATAGCTCTGGCTTTCCGTTTCAGGGCAGCTTCAGAAATCGGAGGTGATCACATCTTTTTAGGACCTGTTCATGACAAGAATGCTTCTAACATTTCACATTTCTGTATGCTTGCTGCCAACTGTAGGAAAGGAAATTTACCTTCCAATCTTACCTTGCTAAAGTTCCTACCATGAACTTGTGCTGAATATCTTTCAAAGGCTTTTCTGTCTCCGTTGACCTGATCAAAACTTTTTTTCTCTGCGGATTTGTTAACACAGGGATTTACACATGGAAGTATTTTTATAATGTTCAATGTTTACGTCTTGAACACAGCCTGTGCTCTGGTCTGTCTTATGTCCCTCTGAATTCATATGCTAAAATTCTAACGCCTGATGTGATCGTACTAGGATGTGTGACCTTTGAGCTTTGAGAAGTATTAATTTCACAAAGGAAGAACCCTCCTGAAAGGGATTAGTGCCTTATCAAAGGGACTCAGAGAGGTCCCTCACCCTTTCTGTCACGGGAGATACCAGGAAAAGTGTATTACCCTGAAGAGGGACCTCACCCAACCATGCTGGCACCCTGAACTTGGACTTCCAGCCCGAGGACGGTGAGAAAGAAATTCCTATCTTTTATAAGGTCTGCAGTCTATGATAATTTGTCACAGCAGCCCAAACAGACTAAGACAGACTGTCTGTTTATTTCACTGCTATGTTGACTATGTTTTTCATTTGATTTGGGTCTTTTTCTGTGTGAGTGACTTTGGCCTGGATGTTTATACAGCTTTCACGCCTTGATTCAAATACCAAAACAAACACACAAACAACGAATCCTACAGCTAACCTCATACTTAATAGTAAAAGCCTGAATGACTTCCTTCTAAGACTTACAAAAGCCCAGGGTGTACATTCTTAAGCAAATTCTTTCGAGGCATAGAAGACATGGAAGTCTAGACCAATGTAATGAAGCAGGTATAAGAAAAAAAAAGATAAACAGATAGGAGAAGGAAAAACAAAACAGTCCCTATTAGAAAATGACATCAACATCTGCCTAGAAAATTCCTAAGTGCGTTTAGCAAGGTCACTGGACATGAGAACAATACAGAAATATTAATTATATATTTTTGTACACTATCATTGTTCTTAAAATTGAAAATTGGAAAAAAAGATCAATGTCACTTATAACTAAGAACTAAGAAACGTGGAACGAAATCCTTAGTATAAGTCCAACAAAATATGTGTGAGATATGTATGCTGAACACCACAAAACACTGATGAAAGTCATCAAGAAAGAGATAAATAGAGAGATGTGTGGTTTTCATGAATCATGAGTCAATATTGTCACGATGTTAATTATCCTCACGTTGTTCTATAGAATCATCACGATCACAAGGAAAATCCCAGCAGGAAGAAAACAGTTTGGTAGTTCTTCAAAAGCTAAACGTAGAAATGAACATATGACCCCTTAATTCCATTCTTAGGTATCTACCAAAAAGGCTTGAAACTAGATACTCAAACAAGTACGTGTACACGCATGCTCATTGCAACTCTTCACAAGAGCCAAGAAGTGGAAACAGCCCAAAAGTCCATCAGTGGAGGAATGATTAAACAAATTGTGTCATGTATCTATATCTATAGCTATAGCTATATATCTATCTATATGTATGTATGTATGTATGTATGTATGTATGTATATGTATGTGTATATAGATACATACGTACCGTGGAATCATATCCAGCCATAAAAAGGAATGAAGTCTGGTATATGCTATGATATGGTCATATCCTCAAAAACATGATACCAAGTGAAATAAAGCAGACACAAAAGGTCATATATTGTATGATTCCATGTGTACGAAATATTGAAACTAGAGAAATCCATGGAGACAGAAGTTAGATTACTAGTTGCCAGGGGCTTGGGACAGGGAGAAGCTGCTTAATGGGCAAGAATTTTCCATTTGGGGTGATGGGAATGTTTTGGAAATGGGTAGATGTCTTGGTTGCACAACTAAATGCCACTGAAGTGTTCACTTTAAATGGGTTAATTTTGTATGAATTTTACCACAGTATATTTTTTAAATTCCAGCAGGATTTTTTTCTAAATATAAATGTCTGATTCCCAAATGTATTATGAGTAACGTCTTTATGTAAAGTCAAAGAACTAGAATAGTCTAAACAACTATGAAAAGAGAGTATCAGTATCAAAGGTCCCACACAATTTAATGTCAAGACTTTACTACATAACAGGGGGTGCAATCTTTTCATGTGGTTTTGGTAGATTTTGTGTGTCATATAGCTTCTGTTGCAACTATTCAACTCTGCTGTTGTAGTGCAGAAACAGGCATAGGTAACGTGTAAATGAAGAGGCATTGCTGTGTTCCAATATGAACTTTGCTTACAGAAATAGGTGGCAGAAGGAGTTTGGACTATTAGCCATACTTGGCCAGTCCCTAGTGTTATTAGCAAAGGGCCAGTCAAATGGGCCAAATGAACATAACAGAAAGTCCAGAATAGACCTAACAAAAGTTGCAAAGCAATCCAATTATGCTAGAATAATTGGACATGTATGTGTGTCTGTGTGTGTGTGTGTGTGTGTGAGATGTGTGTGTACGTATGTCTGTGTGTGTGTGTGTGTGTGTGTGTGTGTGTGTGTGTGTAAAACACTGAGAAACAAAAACCAGAGATCTCAACCCACACCTCAAAAATGAAGATAGGCTTAACTGTATGGATGAAAACTAGAATGCTTATAGAAGAAACCATAAGAGAAAATCTTTGTGATTTTGGTTCTCTAAGATTTTTGTAAAATTTATAGAGTCAAATCGGAATGATGAAAATGTTCTGGAATTAGATAGCAGTGATGGATACAAAAATGTGTGCAGTTCCTAAAAGCCGCTCTGAACTGTACACTTTAGAAGGGTGATGGTAAGGTATGTCAATTATTTCTCAGTAAGACAAAAGTGCCCCAGACTCGAACGACTTCTGACAATCTATGTCTTGCCCAGTATACACCAGAGATGTCTATCAGAGAATAGAAAAAAGTCACTCAAAGGTTCGAAATCTTTCACTCTCCACACTGCAAGTTACAGCAGATGGCAACTTCATTAACCCATCTACCTTAGAAGTGCATTGTTATGAACATGCTTGCAAAAGCTGCGTCTGCTCTTACAGTCCCATAGATTTTGGATGGTTGTGTTTTCATTTTCATTTACCTCCAGGTATTTTTGATTTCCTCTCTGATTTCTTCAGTGACCCACTGGCTGTTCAATAGCATATTGTTTAGCCTCCACCAGTCTGTGGGTTTTGCAGGGGTTTATTTGTATATGACTTCTAGTCTCAAAGAACTGTGATGGGAAAAGTTGCTTGATGTGATTTCAATCTTCTTAAGTTTGCTGAGACTTTTTTTGTGATCTAGCTTGTAATGTATCCTGGGAATGTTCCATGCACACTTTGAAAGAATATCTATTCTGCTGCTTTGGGATGAAGTGTGTGTGTGTGTGTGTGTGTGTGTGTGTGTGTGTGTGTGTGTCTGTGTGTGTGTGTGTGTGTGTGTAAATACACATACAGTTATTTATAACATAGATATATAAAGTCCATCAGGTCTGAAGTGTCATTAAGGCCAGTGTTTCCACATGGATTTTTTTGTCTGGATGATCGATTCATTCATAGAAGTGGGGTGTTCCAGTCTCCTACCATTATTGTGTTACTGCCGATTTTTCTCTTCATGTCTGTTAATAATTGCTTTCTGTATTTAGGTGCTCCTGTGTTGGGTGCACATATACTTATAATGTTATATCTTCTTTTTGGATGGATCCCTTCATCACTTTGTAATTCTTTGTGTCTTGTTACAGTCTTTGTTTTAAATTCTGTTTTGTCTGATACAAGTATTGCTACCCTGGCTTAGTTTTTATTTCCATTTGCATGGAATAACATTTTCAATCCCCTCACTTTTAATCTATGTATGTCTTTAGATCTCAGTTGAGCCTCTTGTAGGCAGCATATATACATGAGCCTTCTTTTGTAGCCATTCAGCCAGTCTATGTCTATGATTGGAGTATTTAGTTCTTGCACAATTAAAGAGGTTATCAATCAGTAGATTCTTATTGTCCTTTTGTTAATTGTTTGGGAATTTTTCCATATTTTTTATTGAGTTCTAGTCATTTTACAATATTGTGTCAAATTCCAGTGTAGAGCACAATTTTTCAGTTATACATGAACATACATATATTCATTGTCACATTTTTTTTTCGCTGTGAGCTGCCACAAGATCTTGCATATATTTCCCTGTGCTATACAGTATAATCTTGTTTATCTATGCTATATATGCCTGTCAAGATCTACAAATTTTGAAATCCCAGTCTCTCCCTTCCCACCCCCCGCCCCCTTGGCAACCACAAGTATGTATTCTATGTCTATGAGTCTGTTTCTGTTTTGAATTTATGTTCTTTTTTTAGATTCCATATACGAGCAACCTCATATGGTATTTTTCTTTCTCTTTCTGGCTTACTCCACAGCACGTTCCTGCCCTGCCCTCTGCAGTAACGCCCACAAGGCCGGCGGGCTGGCAACGTGCTCTCTGGCCCTGAAGCCAGGACACAGGCTCAGCCTCGGAAACTCAGCAGCCCTCCACGGGACCGGAAGTGCCCGAGCACCTGCTCAGGTGGCATCAGGGACCCTGAAAGCCAGGACCTTCCTGTGCGGCAGGCAGCAGACTAGACACAGAGGAAGGACGGTTAACTAGTTTCTCTTTGCAAATCAGGCTAGAATACCCACCAAGAACCATCTTTCATCTCCAAGGAGGATTCTGAGCTGTTTTGTATTCAGCCTCGGCGGGCGTTCCCTCCCTGCGAATTCCAGGACCATTCCGCACCTATGGCTTTGGAGTCTGACCATCGAGGGGAGCTGAGCCATCAGTGTAAGTGTCCAGCAGACCGTTTCCAAGAACACACCCCAGTAAATCCTACCCCGCGTTTGGGGCGGTTACCAAAGCTCTTCAACTATATACGCCAGGACGGAGTACACTGGGAGCCACATCAAACGCCACTCCTCCCTGCATTCGGAGCATTCTGAGTGTCCTAGCAGCTCAGGCAGGATAACCAGGTCTCTAAGCATCCCTGAACAAAGTGCATCTTCCCCTCTCGCCCAGGAGATGTATCCACGATCCCAGAGGGACTGCTCACAGCAACCTCCCACCTGACACGTTCCTCTCACCACTAAAAGTGCCGTCTGCACGTCTGCATGCCGCCACCACCCAGCTTCATTACCATCACCTCCCACAGAAGGACCCCCGCCCCCAACCCCAGCTTCCCAAAGAGAAGAGCAGAGGCTCGGTGAATGTGTGCGGATGAAGTGAGACGGTGAGCGGGGATCCTATTGATTCAGACTGATTTTCTCCTACTTTCTTAAATAACCCGTGGAAATCCAATTAAACATAGGGATATTACACGTATAAAATGACAAACAAGAAGGGATAAGAAGCGAGTTAATATTTTTACTTTTATTGTTCTAAATCTTCCCTCATCTATATTATTGCTAATTACTCTCACATTTCCCAAACAATTCTAATTGCAATTCCATATTATGTCATCCAGGATGACAGGAAAAAAAAAAAAAAAGAGACAGATTTCAGTCTCCTTTACAGAAGAGGAAAACTGTTGTGTTTGAACTGGATAAGCACACACACGTTGTGATCAATGTCATTCACAAAGTTAGATACTGAAGCTTATTAAATCTTCTATTAACAGGAACAGCACTGAAAAACACCTACAGGAAACAAAGATCAATTTCCACGTCACCATAAAGGACAGGAGGAGCCCAGAGATGCTGTACGCCGTGCCCCCCGAGCTGGCCCGGGCCCTCACTCCTTCCAAGGCTGACCGCTCGCTCTGCAAACACAGAGTGAAGGATGGACTCCCTTCCTGCCCGGCAGGAGAAGCTGCTGGTGGACAGGGGCCTGGAGGAGCCCGGCTGCAAGTCTGGCTCAGGCCTCCTCTTCCTCATCGCTAGCAGCCTCATCTGACAGGGATGGGAAGGAACTGGGACCCCGTCTACTGGCCCTGTGTACATGCTCCAGGACTTGCAACTTGCTGATCTCCGCGTGGGCCCGGGGGCCCCACAGGAACTCGAAGCGAGCGGGATCGCTGTCGGCCACCTGCCGGTACTCCAGGTACCCCTCCTGCACCCACGCTTTGGTGATGAGCTCCCTGGGCTCCCCGTAGATGAAGTGCTCCCTCCCAGCACGCAGCCCCAGCTTGCTCAGTGCTCCCCACACCTCCTCCTCAGGGAGGCGCTCTCCCTCCAGGTGGATCATGCAAAGGAGCATCACCAGGAGGCCGTTCTTGGGCATGCTCTGCCCATCGCCCAGCATCCCATCACAGGTGAGGCCCAGGGTGGGGACCAGGACATACCAGTGGCCCCCGGGATCCACCTCCTTCACATCCACCCCAAAGACCAGCTGCATGTACTCAGAGGCCTGGCTGAAGACCGCAGGGAAATGGTGCTGGTATTCTCTGAGGAAGATACTCAGCATTTCTGCCCTGGTGGTCGGCTGCTTCCTGTGATACTTGAGGAGCAGGAAGCCCACCAGGTCAGTCACCATCGAAGGCTGTGCATCATGGAGCAGGGACACGGCACAGGCAGAGTAGGAAGAGGAGACTGAGGAGGAGGAGGACCAGGGGGATGCGCCCCCCTCCTGCTCAGCCTCCATCTGCTGAACATCCATGAGGCCCCGGGAGTCTCTGGGGTCCTGAAGGTCTTCCGCAGCCTTGCGGAGCTCACTCATCTCAACGGGGGGCACGATGAGTGGTGTCGGGCAGCCGAGAGGAGCGAGGGAAGGGGTGACAAATGGAGACCCAAGGGCCTGGGGGAGAGAGGGTGTGTCAGCAGGCTGGGCTGAGAAACCCACCCTGAGGGGCTCTGACAAAGGCGACTTACAGGTCTCCTCTTCAGGGGTGCCCTCGGCCTCACAGGGGCTCTCCTCCTGGTGGACGGTCGTCTGTGAACCTGACGGGGGAAGTGAGGCAACTCCTCAGGGTGCTGCCGGCACCAGCCCGAGGTTCTGGGGGCGACAGGGGGTGTGTGGAGTGGACGTTGGCCTTGTGGGTTCCCGTCTGTTCCGGGAGCCCCCGGGTACACACTCAGGGCCCACACCTCACCCGGCACTGCCGGCCTCCTGTGCTCTGTGACCCGAGGACACGTGTCTCAGACCTAGGCCTTCACCTCCCGGTGTCTGGAGCCCCTGGAAGAGAAAGGAGGGGAGACCTCGGGTCTACACTGTGGTACAGCCCTGGACCCGCGTGCTGGCAGGAGGCCTGGGCTCTGGCAGGTTCCCACTCTTCTAGCACGGGAGGTCCTCTCCGCGCTAGCTCAGGGTCCTCACCGTGACTCCAAGCGGGACCTGGGATTCGGCTCTCCAACCACCTGAGGGGCCCTCCTTATAATCAGTCCGAGGTCTCTCTGAGACCTGGATGCGGAAGTCAGGACACACCACGTGTGCTCATCCTGCCTGGGGGCCCCCCAGGGCTGCCAGCAGGGGCAGGATCGGTTGCGTCCCCCTGTTCTGGGGTCTCGGGTCCCCTCACTCCTCCCTCGGGGTCCTCACCTTGACTCTTGGCAGGAGTTGAGATTCCCCTCTCAGCCCACCTGAGGCCCCGCCCGTCATACCAGGACGCCAGTCCCTCTGAGACCCGCATTTCAGGAACTGCTGCCTGAGGTCCTCCCGCCCTATGGCCTCCCAGGACTGACTCTCTTCTGGGGTGCAGGGTCCCTGAGTGCTAACTCGCGGTCGTCACCTTCACTCCCAGGCGGCCCTGAGATTCTCTCCTCCGCAGACCTGAGCCCCCCGCCTCCCTTTCTCTATGTCCCCAGTCCCTGTGAGACCCGGATGTCAGGAAATGCCGCCTCTGGTTATTCCGACCTATGGCTTCCCAGGACTCATTATGTTTTAGGGTCCAGGGTCCCTCACTGCTCGCTCGCAGTCGTCACCTTCACTCCCAGGGGGACCTGAGATTCTCGCCTCCGCAGACCTGAGATCCCCGCCTCCCTTTCACTATGTCCCCAGTCTCTCTGAGACCCCGATGCGGAAGTCAGGACAAACCTCGTGGGCCTGTCCTCCCCTCGGGCCTCCGGACAGCTGATAGCAAGGGCGCCTTTCTGTGGGGTGGCCTATCTTCTGGGTCCCGGGTCCCCTCAGTTCTCCCTCAGCGTCGTCACTCAGGCGGCATGTCGTCTCCCCTCTGCCCACCCGTGGCCCCGCCCCTCATCCCAGGACCCCAGTCCCTGTGAGACCCGGATGTCAGGAAATGCCGCCTCTGGTTATTCCGACCTATGGCTTCCCAGGACTCATTATGTTTTAGGGTCCAGGGTCCCTCACTGCTCGCTCGCAGTCGTCACCTTCACTCCCAGTGGGACATCGGATTCTCTCCTCTGAATATCTGAGGGTCCCCCCATCTCACACAAAGTCCCCGGTCTCTCTGAGACCAGGGTGCCGCAGTCATGACACGACACGTGGGCCTGTCCTGCCCTCGGGCCTCCGGGCAGCTGATAGTAAGGTTCCCTGTCTGTGGATGGTCTGTTTTCTGGGTTCCGGGGCCCTTCCTTCCTCCCTCAGGGTCCTCACTTTGACTCAGGCAGCATGTGGTCTACCTTCTGGCAACCCGAGGCCCCGCCCGTCATATCAGGACCCCAGTCCCTCTGAGACCCGGATGTCAGGAAATGCCACCGGTGGTCACCCTGCCCCAAGGCCTCCAAGGTCCAACACTGTCCCGGGGTGCAGGATCCATCCGTTCTCCCTCGGGGTCCTCACTTTGACTCAGGCGGTATGTAGCCTCCCCTTGGAACCCTCGAAGCCCCACCCCTCATCCCAGGACCCCAGACCCTGTGAGACCCGGATGTCAGGAAATGCCGCCGCTGGTCACCCTGCCCTAAGGTCTCCAAGGACCAACACTGTCCCGGGGTGCGGGATCCCCTGTTCTCCCTCAGGGTCCTCACTTTCACTCAGGCAGCACTGGCCTCCCCTTGGACCACCCGAGGCCCCGCCCCTCATCCCAGGACCCCAGTCCCTCCGAGACCCGGATGTCAGGAAGTCAGGACCCCACGAGTGCTCATCCCACCCAGGCCCTCCCAGGGCTGACAGCAGGGGCGGGGATCTGTGGGGCTCCTTCTGTCCTCCCTCAGCGTCCTCAGCTTCAGCCCTGGCGGGTCCTGGGACGCCCCCTTGTTGACCCGAGCCCACACCCTCACACCAAGGCCCTCACTGCCCTGACACCCCCAGGGGAGTCTGTGGACGCACATCAGGCCACCAGGCCCAGGGCTTCCCAGGACTGTGGACGCCAGGGGCTGAGATGGATTCCCCGGGGATCCCGCAGCCCTCCCTCTGCTCCCCACCTGGGCTCCAGGCTGGGCCTGGGCCCCTCCCTCTGCCCACCTGAGTTTGATCCCATTGTACTCAGACCCTCCCCAGGCAGGACCCCCGAGAGGGGAGTGGGGATGAGGGGGTGGGGATCTGATCCTCGCAACCCTGCCTGGGGTCTCCCAGGGGTGACCGCAAAACCGACCTGGATGCCTGCCCCCGCCCCCCAAGTCCCCTCACACGGTTTTACCTTGACTCCTGGCAGCGCTGGGCTCCTTCCCAGTGCAGACCTGAAGCCGGCCTCCCTCACCCAGGCGCTCACCTCTCTCACCTCGCAAGGGTGGGGCATCAGTGCACGTGACATCCGGACCCAGTGCCCTGGAGTCTCCCAGGGCTGTCGGGGGCGGGTGGGGGTGCCGGAGGTGGATTCCCTGGGGTCCTCAGGCTCCTGTGTCCTCACCTGGACTCCTGACAGGATCTGGGAGCCACCCTCTGCCCTCCTGAGACTGCGTCTCTCAGACCTAGCCTCTGACCCCCCGAGTTCGCTGAGGAGGTGGGGGCCGGGGACTGCTCAGCCTGACAGCCCCGTCCGGGGGCCCCCAGGATTCCCGCGCGGGGCCGATTTGCGTTCTTAGGGTCCCTCTGTTGCGGGGTGGTTGGACCCCTTTGTCCTCATCCAGGAAGGTCCTCAGCCACCCTCGCACACAAAGGCTGCAGTCCCAGCAAAGATGCTGGGGGGGACCTGCCTCCTGGTGACCGTGAAGGGGCAGAGAGCAACACACCTTCCCTCGGGGGCTCCTCGCCAGCCAGCCTGACTTCGGAGAAGGTCTGTTCGAAAGACTTACCTTTTCCTGAAGAGGCTGAGCAGTGGCAGGGGAGTTGCGGATCCCTTGCGTTGATGACTAGGTAATAGTACCTGTTCCAGAGCCGTGACTTTCACTTGTTAATTCTCATGCATAGTAAGAACTACATTTCTCATCTGCACCTACTGTGCGTGTATGTATGACACGTGTGCGGGCTGTGTGTGCTTATGTACACGTACATCCACGCACCACCTGTGTACGTACTAGCGCGTGTATCTGGGTGCGTGTTTATATCTTACGAGGGCTCGTATGTACGTGCAGACGGTATACATACCCAAGGCGCAAAAGTGTGCCTGCTATAACCACGTGTGAGGTGCTCTGGTACCGCCACCTTATTGTCCGTCTCTCCCTTACGTTCTGTTTAAGTGATGTGTTTTGCACAGGCCAGTCCTCACGCAGGTTTGATGTCAGGTGGGTATTAGCAGAGACTCAGGAGGGAAATGCCTCAACTGACCCATCTTTCTTGCTGTCCTGGTAGAGCCCCAGGGCTGAGGCATGTGTGTCCGGGGCCCTGCCCCAGCTGTAGGCACGAAACCGCTCAGAAGCGGGAGATCTTCTCTCCTACCTGTCCTGCCCTCTGCGTCTGTGCGGCCCACAGCCCCTCCCCCACTCCCTGCTGCCCCCCACCCCCACCCCGCAACGGACGAGTCAGCTCCCCAGTCAGCAGTCTTCCCCTCGGGTGTCCTCACGTTTTGTTGTTCACCTAGCGTTGTTCATACCGTGTGTTATTTTAAAGTCTTTATTTTTATAGCACCTTTAGGTGCACAGAACAACAAAGAGAAGGTACAGAGATTTCCCATTTACTTCCCGCCCCCACACCTACGTAGCCTGCCTCCTTATCAGCAACCCACCAGAGTCGTCCATGTGTCAGAATTGATGGACCTACGCTGTCACCTAGAAATTAGAGTTTCCCTTGGGGTTCACTCTTGGTGCTGCACCTTCCCTGGGTTTGGGCAAACGTGTATGACATGCCCTCATCACTGGGGTATCATGCAGACTATTTCACGTCACTAACCACCCTCTGCTGTACAGCGCCTATTCATTCCTCTCCCCACAGCGCCTGCAGACACTCATCTTCTTAGCGTCTCCATCATTTTGCCTTCACAGAATGTCACATAGTTGAAATAATACCGTATGTTGCCTTTTCAGAATCACTCAGTTTGTAATTGCATCGAAGGTTCTTCATGTCTACTCCTTGCTTGATAACTCATTTCTTTTTTGCACTGGGTGATACTCCATTTCCTGCACATACCAAAGTGTATTTATTCACCGACTTAAGGACCTCTTGTTTGCATCTATAGTTTGGCAATTCTAAGTAAAGCTGCTATAAACATCCACGTGTAGGTTTCTGTGCGGACACAAGTTTTCAACTTCTTTGGGTAAATACCCATATGGTTTCTGGATCATACAGTAAGAGTTTGTTTACTTTTATAAGATCCTGCCAAGCTGTTCCAATGTAACTGTACCATCTTGTATTCCCACCAGCAATGAATGGGAGTTCCTGCTGCTCCAAATCCTCCCCAGCATTTGGTGTTGTCACTGTACCAGATTTTCCCAATTGCAATACGTGTCTAGTTACAATGTGTGTGTGTGTGTGTGTGTGTGTGTGTGTGATCATCAAGTGACTCCTCACACCTGTTGATCACTAGGTATCAAGCTGGGAAAGGCACAGTCAAGCTAAAGATTTGGAGAATCCTGCCCAAAGCATCAGGAGGCAGCTTCAGTCACACTGTGTGTGCGCAAGATTTTGTCCTCTGGACATCATTCCTATTCCTCTTTCTAGGAGGAAAAGCAGAAGAGGAAACTGGAAAGTTCAGAGGAAAAGAACTTTAGGATGGCTCTAGGTAACTCAGATTGGTTCCCACCTTCAGAGACCGTGTGTGAGCCCAAACGCTGCTGAAGCAACCACGTGGCGGGCACATCCTCCAAGTCCGAGCTGTGACCGGGAGAACTTGGAATGTGGCTCTGGGTGAGGAAACGTTTCCTCGGGGGGCCAGGGGAAAGGCCCACGGCAGAAACTTTCCCTCACACTCAGAGAGTCCCAGAACACCCTCGCTCACAGAGCTCTGTGGTGGGCTGTGTGGATCAGGACGGAGCACGTGCAGAGGTCCTGATGCCTCCTCCCCAGGGCCAAGCCCCTCAGCACAGTCCATTCCCCTGCGCTGGTCCAGGGCCCCTGAGCGTCACCCATGCTGGGTCTAGAACAAGCTTTGTCATGTCTAAGCACTTCTGGCACGCGAGGGGTCCCATTCCCAATAACAGAGTGCCGGTGAGAAGAGGAAACCCACCTGAGTCAGTGGACCGGGAGGTACACACTGGTTCAGAAGCCCCACAGTGTGGGGAAGGCACATCGTACACGCACAGTGACAACAGCTGCATCTACTGTCCACGTCCTTGGCCCAGACATTGTAGAGACAGGTCACATCGTGTATAAACTCGCACCGGTGCTTTCAACGGGTACGACTACTATGCCCATTTGACGGGCAGAAATCGAGGCACAGACGGTTTCCATGACTGGCTCAGCTTAGCGGCCGCAGGACACACATTCAGTCTGAGCTTTGTGTGGGTCGAAAGCCCTGTGCCCCACTGGTCTGAGCCGACTCGCCAACACTCACGGGGGCCCCGGCTGTCCTGCACGCTGTCCTACCACCTGGTGCCTCATGCCACGTAGCTGAGAACACAGGGAAGCCAGGCATCGGTGCTCAGGAGAGCCTGACACCGGATTCTGCCCACGTGGCCTGTCCCAGCCCCGCGGGATCACCATCCATCCTGAAATGGAGACGGGGCCCCAGGAGGCGGGTCTGGGTCTAGGAGAGAGGGTGTGAGGATGGAGAAGGCTCCTGGAGGTGGGGGTAAAGGCTCGGCCCTCTGAAGTCTGCTCTTCTGTTCGGGCTGGGGCCCTGCTCCCACTTCCTCCTGCCCACTCTGCTCGGCTTCTCTCCCAGCTGACTGGGGGGCCCACGTTCTCCTGCAGGCTCACTGCCCTGGGCAGATGGGGTGTCAGGCAGGCGGCAGGCCTGTAGTTCAAAGCATGGTGCCCTTGGGTCCGGTGGGCTCTCAGGGCTCCCGCAAGGGGGCGGGGATCCGCGCCTCAGGGCCCTGGGCAGGCACCTGTGTCTGGGGACGGCCCAGGTTTCCACATGCGGCACACGTGGCATGTTTGGTCCATGTGTGTGGTGCGTGGATGTACGTGTACATAAGCACATACAGTCTAGACATGTGATACAGATACACGCACAGTAGGTGCAGATGAGAATTGACAAGTGAAAGTCACGGCTCTGGAACAGGTACTATTATCTAGTCATCAACGCAAGGGATCCGCAGCTCCCCTGCCACTGCTCAGCCTCTTCAGGAAAAGGTAAGTCTTTCGAACAGACCGTCCCCGAGGTCAGGCTGGTTGTCAGCGAGTCGCCGAGGGAAGGTGTGTTGCTCTCTGCCCCTTCACGGTCACCAGGAGGCAGGTCCCCTCCAGCATCTTTGCTGGGACTGCAGCCTTTGTGTGCGAGGGTGGGTGAGGGCCCTCCAGGGTAAGGACAGAGGGGTCCAACCACCCGACAACACAGGGACCCTAAGAATGCAAATCGGCCCCGTGCGGGAATCCTGGGGGCCCCCGGACGGGGCTGTCAGGCTGAGCAGTCCCCGGCCCCCACTTCCTCAGCGAACTCGGGGAGTCAGAGGCTAGGTCTGAGAGACGCAGTCTCAGGAGGGCAGAGGGCGAATCCAGCTCCTGTCAGGAGTCAAGGTGAGGACACAGGAGACTGAGGCCCGCAGGGAATCCACCTCCGGCCCCCCCCGACAGCCCTCGGAAACCCCTGGGCTCAGGGTCCAGATGTGACGGGCACTGATGCCCCACCCTTGGGAGGTGAGAGAGGTGAGGGCCTGGGTGAGGGAGGCCGGCTTCAGGTTTGCAGAGGGAAGGAGCCCAGCGTTGCCAGGAGTCAAGGTAGAACCGTGTGTGGGGACTCGGTTTGCAGGCATCCAGGTCGGTTCTGCGGTCACCCCTGGGAGACCCAAGGCAGGGTTGCAAGGATCAGATCCCCACCCCCTCATCCCCGCTTCCCTCTCTGGTGTCCTGGCTCTGGAGGGTCCGAGTCCAAGGGGACCAAGCTCAGGTGGGCAGAGGGAGGCACCCAGGCCCAGCCGGGAGCCCAGGTGAGAAGCAGAGGGAGGGCTGAGGGAACCCATGGAATCCATCTCAGCCCCTGGCGTCCACAGTCCTGGGAAGCCCTGGGCCTGGTGGCCTGATGTGAGTCCAGAGGCTCCCCTGGGGGTCTCAGGGCAGTAAGGGCCTTGGTGTGAGGGTGTGGGCTCGGGTCAACAAGGGGGCGTCCCAGGACCTGCCGGGGCTCAAGCTGAGGACGCTGAGGGAGGACCGAAGGGGCCCCACAGATCCCCGCCCCTGCTGTCAGCCCTGGGAGGGCCTGGGTGGGATGAGCACTCGTGGGGTCCTGACTTCCTGACATCCGGGTCTCGGAGGGACTGAGGTCCTGTGATGAGGGGCGGGGCCTCGGGTGGCCAGAGGGGAGACCACATGCCGCCTGAGTCAAGGTGAGGACCCCGAGGGAGAACGGAGGGATCCTGCACCCGGGACAGCGTTGCACCTTGGAGACCGTAGGGCAAGGTGACCACTGGCGGCATTTCCTGACATCCGGGTCTCTGAGGGACTGGGGTCCTGGGATGAGGGGTGGGTCCTCGGGTGGCCAGAGGCTAGACGACATGACGCCTAAGTGACGACCCTGAGGGAGAACTGAGGGGACCCCGAACTCGGAAAAGTGGTCATCCAACACAAAGGGGCCCTTGCTAGCTGCTGTCCGGAGGCCCGAGGGCAGGACAGGCCCACGTGTCGTGTCATGACCGCGGCATCCTGGTCTCAGAGAGACCTGGCACTTAGTGTGTGATGGGGGGGGGAACCCTCAGATCTGCAGAGGAGAGAATCCCAGGTCCCACTGGGAGTGAAGGTGACGACCGCGAGCCAGCAGTGAGGGACCCTGGACCCGAAAACACAGTCGGTCCTGGGACGTGATAGGGCGGCATCACCTCAGGCAGCATTTCCTGACATCCGGGTCTCGGAGGGACTGGGGTCCTGGTTTGAGGGGCGGGGCCTCGGGTGGGCTGAGGAGAGAATCCCAGTTCCTGCCGGGCGTCAAGGTGAGGACCCTGGGGGAGGACTGAGGGGGCCAGAGACCCCAGAACACAGTGGGTCCCAGGAGGTCATGGGGCGGCATCACCTCAGGCAGCATTTCCTGACATCCGGGTCTCAGAGGGACTGGGGTCCTGGTTTGAGGGGCGGGGCCTCGGGTGCGCTGAGGAGAGAATCCCGGTTCCTGCCGGGCGTCAAGGCGAGGGCCCTGAGGGAGGACTGGGGACACCCTGGACTCCAGAATCGAGGGGACCCCAAGATATGTACCCCGGCAGGCAGCCCTCGGAGGCCTCAGGCCGGACGAGCCCATGGCAGCGTGCCGGGACTTCCGCGTCCGGGCCTCGGAGGGACTGGGGCGCTGGTGTGGGGAGCGAAGCCTCAGGTTGGGAAACGCGGGGCTGAGGGCCTGTCAGGACAGTAAGCAAGGACTGTGAGGGAGGACTGCGGGACCCTGGACCCCAGTACAGAGTCGGTCCTGGGAGATCATAGGGTGGCATGACCACAGGCACATTTCCTGACATCCGCGTCTCAGAGGGACTGGGGACCAGGTTTGAGGGGCGGGGCCTCAGATGGGCTGAGGTGGGAATCCCCGTTCCTGCCTGGCGCCACGGTGAGGATCCTGAGGGAGGACTGAGGGGACCAGAGACCCCAGATCAGTGGGGACCCGCCGAACCGATCCTGCCCCTGCTTTTCTCCCTGGGAGGCCCCAGGGCGAGATGAGCACACGTTGGTGTCTCGACTTCCCCATCCGGGTCTCAGAGAGACTGGGGCCTTAATATAAGGAGGGGGACCTCAGGTATGCAGAGGAGGGTATCCCCGGTCCGGTCCCCCCGGTAGTCAAGGTGAGGACCCTGAGGGAGGACTAAGAGACCCTGCACCCCGGAACAGAGTCGGCCATGGGGGGCTATAGGGCAGGATGGCCAAAGGCAGCATTTCCTGACATCGCGGTCTCAGAGGGGACAGGGATCCTGGTATGAGGGGGCGGGGCGTCAGATGGGCAGAGGACAGAATCCTAAATTACCAGGAGGCAATGTGAGGACCGTGAGGGAGCCTTTGCCCTTGTGCTGGGTCTTGGAGGCCCCAGAGCAGGGCGACCAGGTGAGATGCTTTCTGACCTCTTAACTCAGAGGTCCTTGGGAGGTGAAGTCCCTGGTCTGAGGAGTGTGGCTCAGATGTGCAGAGGGTGGTCTCCCCGGAACCCCCAGTAGGACTGGGCAGACCCCCTCCCCAGGTAGAGGGGGCCTCAACAGAAACTTGCTCCTCTGCTCCTTCCTGGGAGGCCCGGGTGTGAGTCAGGAGGCATCACCTCCCCACTTTATCCTCAAACTCAGTGCGATGGTGGTGTCGGCCTGCAGGGGACAACCTCATGTTAGCTGAGGGGAGGGTTCCAGGACTTGCTGGGAGTAAATGTGAATATCTTGATACTGAGAGTAGAGAGTGAGCCCACAGAATCCGGCCCTGCCCCCTGTCATCCCTGAAGTCCCTGGGCAGGAGTGGCCAGTGGTGCTGCCCCCTCACCTCTGCCCCAGGCTCTCAGGGAATTCAGACCTAGTTCTGAGGTTGGCAGAAGGAGCCACAACCGGTCAGCAGCAGAAGGACTCACAGGATGTGCCAGGACTCAGGAGAAGGACCCTTTGGGTGGATGCAGGGCGTGAGGAGACCCTCACCCCAAAAGAGATGGGAACTTACAGTGTCCGGCTTGAGCTGTTTCAGCCCTAGGAGTCCCCGGTCAGGTCTGGCCGGATGGGGCCTGCCATCACTTCCGTCACGTGGTTGGGGGTGGGGTATCTCAGGGTGTGAGGACCTTGGTCTGAGGGGAAACATCAGGCCAGCAGAGGGAGGAGTCCTAGGATATCCCACGTGTCAAGGCAAGGACTCTTCATGAGGACCAAATGTACCCCGCCATCTCAGGAGAGGAAGGACCCCACCGGCTCCAGCTGACCCCTGTTCCCAGCCCTGGAAGGAACAGTCAGTGGTGGCCCTAAGTGCCGTGCTCACTTCCATCCTGGGTGGGAAGGTGGGAGTCTTCAGGGAGTTGAGGTCTGGGTCTGAAGGGCAGATGTCAACTCATCATCCCAGGTGGGGGCAGGGGGGAAGAGCAGGCCCTGGCGGGAGTCAAGATGCATGGCCTCCAGGCACTGAGGGCACCTCCGCCCAGGGCAGAGGGGCCGATCCCCGCTGCCAGTGCTTCTGGGTTTTTCGGGGGGAGCTGGGGGTGGATGTTGTGTAAATGGATCCTGGGACCAATTTCCACGTAGGGGAGAGGTTCCCCAGACCAACGACAGTTCTCAGACAGCAGCAGAGTGTTCAGGAATTCAACTGCGTTCTGACACTGTCTAGCCAGAGATGGCATCCGACCCTCTGGTTCAGGCTCAGTCCTCCAAGACTGCCCTCCCCCCACCACTTCAGAAGCCCACCGCAAGGCAAGGTTCTTGCCTGTGCTGCTAAATGGCCAGCTGTAGGTTGGGGATTCCAACTCCCTCCTCCTTGGGTTTCCAACGCTGGTGACAAGTCGAGGCTGTTACGTGTCCTTCTGAAAGACCTGTCCTTCTGAAAGACCTTCAGAGGTTGCCACGCCCTCCTCCTCAGGTTTGGTTGATTTGCTAGAGTGGCTCACAGGTCTCTGACAAACATACCACTTCCTAGATCACCAGCTGAACATAAAGGGCATGAGTCACGAAGAGCCAGATGGAAGAGGTGCTAGGGCCAAGGTGTGCGGGAGCGGGGCCGACTTCCCCGCTCTCTCAGACAGCGCCACTTGCCCCAGCTCTCTACCTGCTCGCCAACCCAGAAGCTCTCCAAACCCATCCTTTTGGGGTTTGACGGAGGCTTCATTACATAAGCACGATTGGTTAAATCATTGGCCATTGGCAATTGAACTCAAATCTCCAGCCTTTCTCCCCTCCCTGGTGGTGCTGGGGAGGGGCCAAAAGATCCAAACTTTTAATCACATGATTGGCTCTTCTGGCAACCAGCCCCATTTTAGGTGCTTTGCAAACACATCTCATTCACATAAAAAACAAAAAAAGCACATTCATCACTCTCAACACTGAGGACATCCCAAGGGCTTTGGGAGCTGTGAACAAGGAACTGTGCCCAGAAACCAAAGTCAATGACCAGAGGTATCCTTGTCCTGAATCACAGCAGGAAAGGGGCCTCCTCTCCTTTCTCTCCCGCCTTTCAGGGAGGTGAGGACCTTGGTGTGAGAGGACGGGTCAGATCATCTGAAGGAACCACGCCTTGGCAACAGAGAGAAGAGTCCCGGGTCCTCCCAGGAGTCAAGGTGAGGGCCCGAGGGAAGGGTGAGGGGACCCGCACGCCCACAACAAAGATGGGACACCAAAGGAAACCTCGTTCAGCCCTAGAAACCCTGGGAAGGTCGATAAGCTTGTCCTCCCACAAGGCCACTGGGTCCCCACCTGTCACCCCGGCCCAGACTCCTGTCAGCTGCCAACACCTGTCATTATGTCCCTGGTTCAGATGAGTGAGCTCCGCCAGGCTGTGGAAGACCTTCAGGACCCAAGAGACGCCCAGGGCCTGGTGGATGTGCAGCAGCTGGAGGCTGAGCAGGAGGGGGCCGCATCCCCCCGGTCCTCCTCGTCCTCCTCCTCCTCCTCCTCCTCCTCCGTCTCCTCTTCCTACTCTGCCGGTGCCGAGTCCCTGCGCCAAGGGGCAGAGCTTTCAATGATGGCTGACCTGGTGAGCTTCCTGCTCCTCAAGTATCGCAGGAAGCAGCCGACCACCAGGGCAGAAATGCTGAGTATCCTCAGAGCATACCAGCACCACTTCCCTGTGGTCTTCAGCCAGGCCTCTGAGTGCATGCAGCTGGTCTTTGGGGTGGATGTGAAGGAGGTGGACCCCAGGGAGCACTCGTATGTCCTGGTCCCCACCCTGGGCCTCACCTGTGACGGGATGCTGGGCGATGGGCAGAGCATGCCCAAGAACGGCCTCCTGGTGATGCTCCTGGGTGTGATCCTCCTGGAGGGAGAGTGCGCCACTGAGGAGAAGATGTGGGAAGCACTGAGTGTCATGGGGGTGTATCCCGGGAGGGAGCACTGCATCAACGGGGAGCCCAGGGAGCTCGTCACCAACGTGTGGGTGCGGGAGGGGTACGTGGAGTACCGGCAGGTGCCCAACAGCGATCCCCCTCTCTACGAGCTCCTGTGGGGGCCACGGGCCCACGCGGAGACCAGCAAGCTGCAAGTCCTGGAACATTTCCTCAGGATCAATAGAAGGGGTCCCAGTTCTTTCCCGTCCCTGTCTGAAGAGCGAGTGAGTGATGAGGAAGAGGGGGCCTGAGCCAGACTTGCAGCCGGGCTCCTTCCAGGCCCCTGTCCGGCAGCTTCTCCTGTCGGGCCGGAAGTGAGTCCATCCTTCACTGTGTGTTTGGAGAGCGAGCAGGCAGCCTCCTAAGGGGTGACAGCCCGGGCCAGTTGGGGGTACACGGTGTACAGCATCTCTGGGCTCCTCCCGTCCCTTATGATGACATGGAAATTGATCTTTGTTTCCTGTAGGAATTTTTCAGTGGTGTTCCTTGTATCAGAAGATTTAATAAGCTTCACTATCTAACTTTGTCAATGACATTAATCACAATGTCTGTATCCTTATCGAGTTCAAACACAAGAGATTTGCTCTTTTGTAAAACAAGTTATAAATCTCCCATCTTATTGTGTCATCCTGAACAAGATAACATGGAATTAGAATTTGGGGGAGCAATGAGAAGAAAATGTCTCCCTCCCTGGGCCTCGCCCCAAGTGCCCTGAAGAGGGACGTCGGTTCCTCGGAAATGCTCAGCCAGCGCGACCCAGTTGACTCTGGGTCCACGTGCTGATATCGCCTCCGTCTCTAGTGGTTGTGACCTTGAATAACCATGTTCTCTTAGGGGCAGGCCTGGTTTATGGAAGGGAAGACATCTGTGTGCTTCTCTCTTTGTGCACAGGGCTCGTTGACGTTGGGGACACTTTGCTGTGCCCAGAAAACTTAGGTCCCGAGGAGGTTGTGGAACTGGAGAATCGAGCCGTCCTGACCAACCTGCAGCAGAAGTACCTGACCACGCTCTCCAACCCCCGGTGGTTACTGGAGCCCGTGCCCAGGAGAGGCGGGAAGGGCATCTTCCAGGTAGACGTCCCCAAGCACCTGATCCCCTTTGGGCAAGAGGCCTGAGCAGCGTGGGCTCTTGAGAGGAGGTGACCGAGAGACCAAGCTAAACCGTGGCACGGTCAGCTCGCCGTCACGCCCTGGACGTGCTCCCCTGGTTCGCTCTGAATCGGCGCCGCCCTGGAGGGCGCTCCCCACTCTGTGCTGTTCCCGGAAACAGATGTGTCCACCGGGACGCGGGGACGGGGGAGCGGGACCCCTGCAGGGAGATGCCTCCCTGGGCTCGGTGACAGAGTCTCAAGGACTTTGGACCTCTAGGACAAGGGGAAGCGGCCTTGCAGGCCGCTGCTCATTCTGGCCCTGCTGATTCTGGATTGTGTAGAGAAATGTGTTTTGAGAGAGCTGGTGAGTGTTCTCCCCGCCTTTGTTCTGGTCAAAACCCCTAGAGGGTCTGAAGAGCATCCAGGAGACGATGTGGGACGGCTGGAGCGGGCGCTGAGTGCTTGCCAGGGAGTCACCAGCCAGCGACGGCCTGACTCCCGGGCAAGAGGACGTCGGACTCAGAAAGAGCACCGTCTGCCTCGCAGATGACTCTCGCCCTGTTGTAAAGTGTCCCTTGGCTCACGGAGCCGGTGTGTTAGACGTGCCGCACGGCCGCTTCACGTCCCAAGAAAGGGTCCTAACTACAGCCCTGATGGAAGTGAGCAGTGCTGGTGTTCGCTGGGTGGGAGATCTTTTATACATTTGTGGGGGGGTGGGGTTGGTCACTTGAGAGTAGGGTTTCCAGTGGTTGCTACCTTCGAGGGTGACGGGCCTCCCCCCAGGCGTTTGACTGCAACCCCCCGTCTCTTCGGAGCCAGGCTGCAGTGCTCTCAGCCCTTGGTGGAGGGGGTGGCCCTACTTTTCGGCGGGCCTCCGTGGGGGGCCCCTGGATCGTGAGCTGGAGACGCTGAGCTGCTGATCAGAAACTTCTGGCATCCTTGCGGGACCCAGGAGGAAGACCCTCCTGCTCCGCGATGCATGAGTAATGGGGGGGAGACACCCCCGAGGTCAGAAGCCAGGCTGTCTGTCCTCTGACGGGCAGGCCCGGCCCAGCGGACCAGACCTTCCTGGGCTCGCCTCAGTGCTCGCTCCCCACCTCCTTGGGCGGGTGTCCGAGATGCCACAGCTTCAGATGCAAGAGGCCGATGGGGACCAAAGCCTGCCCCCGGCCGGGGTCTCCAGCCTCCGCGGGCTTATCTGGTGAGAGGTGTGCGGAATCGAACGCGAGAAAGAACACGGACCCGCGGGTCTCGCAGATTGTTTATTTAGTCCCGGGGAGTTTTGCTTTTCTTTATTAAAGCCCAAAATGTTCATGGTTACAGGACGGTGCTCTTCGTGTGTCTCTAGTGGTCTGTGAGCTCAGCGCTTTGGGTTGTTCTGGAACTGTTCGCAGAGAGCACACTTGTAATCTGAAGAGCCCTCGGGCTCTTCATCGGCCTCGGGCCTCCTGGTTGGGGGCCATGAGCAGAAGGGCCGCGAGCAGCATGCAGTAACCCGTGTTGCACGTGGACACCACCGAGCTGGGATCGGGGCAAACGGGGGGGCTTCTGGGCAGCTCCCCTGCACCGTCCCTTCCGGCAGTAGCCGGGGGCACTAGCGTGACATTCCTGGAGGTGCCCTCCCCACTCGGGCCGCCCTGCTCGCTGGAGGGACGCTGCACTACCACCAACCTGGCCACCCGGCCGGCAGACAAGACGCCAGGGAGCACGAAGGCCCGGATGCCGCTGGGCACCTGAGCACGGGGGGCTTCCCTCTGGGTCTTCCTGTCGGCATCATTGGTGGAGTCATTCTGATGGAAAAATTGGGTGCATCTCATAGGTGGGACGGCTTGCTTCTTTCTCTTTGGGGTGGTTGTGCTGGAAGCGGGCCGAGCAGTTGCTCTCGGGTCACCTTTTCTCCGCATGTTCTCGATCAGCAGGGGCTTCTCTCTCTGAAAGTTGCAGTTGTGGTAGATCTGAAAGGACAAGAATCATTCTCGTCATTTCGGGGGAAATATTCACTCCTCCCCGCCCACCTCCATCATAAAGGTCTTGTTTGACTGTGGAGAAAAGGTCTTTTTAAATTCCTGGCAAGTTTTGTTTCGCCCTGGAGTGTGCGCTCACTAAAGCTACGTGGTGCCTGGGCTGAGGTGTCACTCTAGCTCCCTGACGTGAAGTGGCCCCTGGGTCTTCGGTCACACCCGCAGGGCATCTCTAAGGGGCGAGCCTTCCATGACACGCCGGACTGCCTCAGCCTTCATTCAGTACTGGCTCACAGGAAAAAAGTCCCCCTCGGGAATGAACCCCGCCCAGCACATCACTCATCCGCTCAGGACTAGGAAGCCGTTCCAGGAACAGAGAACTCGGGAGACGGAAGGGCTGTCTACGTTACCATCAGCCTTTTCTTCCCCGGAGAGCGACCCAGAGTGCCGGGCAGGTGTATTTTCCTGAACCCATAGAGGTTCAGTTGGCGGATGAAGCTCTTCAAGCTGTCTGTTTCAAAGATCCTGTCTGCGCCGCGCCGGCGAAGAACCTCCCGCTGGAAAAGGTCTTCCTCGATGATCAGCATGTCTCCCTTGTCGTTCCAGCGCACGGACGTGAAGGCCTCGTCCTCCACTATCATCCAGAGCTTTCTCGGGAAGGAGAGCCCAAGAACACCATGGGTTCCGTCCACGTTGGCGGGACCCGGGTTTGGGTCCTGTGGTGGCTGGTTGTCTTGGGAGCCTGGATCTTGGCTCTCGGCCTGGTCGCCGGGCCTCTCCAAAATCTCCCTCGAATCCACCTTTGGATCCGGGGATGAACCCGATGGGGCCCCCGCTGGGGGCTCTCCATCAGCTGCGGGGGCCGCCGTGGCCGTATATTCCTCGTCGGGGCTCTGACTCGCCATGCAGCTAGTCTAGACCAGGCACACGCTCTCCCTGAGACCAGATCACTGAGCTCTCAGGGCAGAAGTGCCTTCAATCTGAGCAGGGACGCCCAGTAAATAGTGTCCGCAGAATTCTAGAATCTCGGTAGCAGGGCAACCAGCGACTTTGGTCATCGTCCTCTTTAGGTGTCACGTGAGGTCACAGAGTTGGTCTGGACAGGGAGCCCTGGCCGAGGGGAGGGGAGGGGAGGGGAGGGGAGGCGAGGGGTACAGAGCCCCCAGCTTCTCTGTTTTCTAAAAGTGTAGGAAGGTATGTTCAAGTTCCCGGGAGAAGGCTCCCATCTGCTGCCAGGCACCTTTTTCCCAGGGGCCAGGCCCTGAGTGGGCGGACAGACATGATCCTGTTTCCATCCCCAAAGGTTGGGGAGGCCTGTTGCCAGCCTCCGATTTGTTCAAGGGCCAGGCCCTGGCTGGCCCTGGCTTGGCTACCACCAAGGCGGCAGGGGTGAGATGGGCCCCGGGCGACTGCACCTCCCGGAAGTGGTGGTCCGAGTGGGCTGGTTGGCCCGGGCTGGCTGGCAGCGCCCCCTCCCCCCACCCCGCCACCAGCTCCTGCCTTGGTCTCTTCCAGCTGTTCCTGCTGGCTGGTCGGTCCAGCTCTGATGGGCCGTAAGGAAGTGTTCCGTTCTCCTGCCCCTGGGTCGAGCTGTCCCCAGAGTGGGGCTGTGTGTGGGAGCGTGTGGGGGCACTCCCCACGTCCCACTTCAGTGTCACCAAAGCACCTGGCACATAGGGTTCCCCCCGTACCGCGTGAGTGGATGGCCGCATCCTCCCCTGTGCTTTGGAGCCTCCTTTTGAGCTCCGCTGTCCGCAGCCCCACCCCTCTCCAGAGCACATGGGATCCTCTTTAGTGTCCATTTCTTGCCATAGAAACTCCTCGTGGCCCGAGAGCACTCACTTTCAGAACACCGGCCTTAGTCCGCGTCAGAGCACCTCCCTCAGACCTCGGATTCAGCCTCCCCTGAGGCTGCTCTAAGGCCCTCTTCCCTCTGTCACTGGGGGGGGGGGTTAGGCTCCTGCCCTGCCAGATTGCTGGCCTTCCGCTTCCAACTCGGCTCTGCCCTGCTTCTTCCCCTTTGCAGTCCTTGATCTGGGGGTTCAGCATGTATTCTGATCTGTTGAGAGCAAGCATTTCCCTGGTCTGCTCCCAGGCCTGCCCTGCTGGCCTTCCCCGAGCCAGCCCCACCCCCAGCCCTGGGTCCCCGTCCCGCCGTCACCTCGGTGGCAGGTACACTGAATAATTTTGCCTGCTCTGGGTGCGGTACTTTTCAAGGGGCCTACTCTACAGACTCACTCCCAAGGACAATTCCTACTTGTTGAGCTAGACGTGACCAACGGAAAGCCCGTCCACGTGTGACTGAAAATAGATGAGGCTCTGGGTGTGGGATGGGACAAATCCCGCCCGAGAGCCGTCTTCACCACGGATGGCAGGACAGACAGGACAGTGGTCTGGGGGGACACGTGTTCTGTAGCCGCTGTGGTGGCTGTTCTTCCTAGTCACTGCACAGGGAGAGACAATGGGACCTGGAAAGGCCCGTCTGCCAGGCTCCTAGGTCCTCATCCCAGCTCTGCCGCTAAGGAGAGGCGTCTGTCCTCTCTGAGGGCCACTCCCTGTTCCAGAAGGGGAGGGCAAGGGGTTCGAAAGAGATTCTCCCAAGGGGCCCTCGAGTCTGAGGACTGTCAGCCTTCGTGGAGCTCCTAGGCCGAGACTAGAGCTTGGGCTCAGGTCTTTGTGCCTCTAAACAGGTTTACAGAGCACTTGTTCGGGTCACTCCCTCCTGCAGGGACGTGTCCTTAGAGTTCGAACTTCAGTGGAGGCCATGGGGGCGTCTCAGAAGGGGGCCCAAAGGCTGGGACATCGGTGGGCCGATCCCAGCCCTGTGGCCTCGCCTGCCGCCCGCTCCTTCCAGCCCTCCCTCACACCCTGGGTCTGGTGGGCCTGCCCCCTCACAGGTCTGCCTCCCTCCCTCCCACGCACCCCTGCCCCCCCCCGGGGGGGGCCGGCTGGGCCGTGGCTACGTGTAGCGCCCCAGGGGTCGCTCTCAGCCATGGCTCAGGACACTTGTTACTCGATACCAGCCCTCACGACGTCCAAGGCCTGCCTTTCCCAGCCTGGCCCGCCGGCCGCTGCACCTGCCTTAGCCCCTGGTGTCCGCCAGCCCAGAGGACCACCCAAGCGCTCTCCGTCACCATCCATGGGCCCTGGGCCAGACCCGCACCCAGTCCCCAGCTGCTCTGGGACCCGCCAAGAACTCCCCTGTCTGGGCGTGTCCTCAAGCTGCCTCGTCGGGTGGCGATGCCCGTCTCTATCCAGAGGCCGCTCTGCATGTTGGGGCCCGGCTTCAAGGCCGGCCCGGCTTCCAGGCCACCTCGGCAGTCAGGGCTTCCTCCAGTCCCAGGCTCCCTCCCAAGGCTCCCACAGCCCGCCTTGCATGTCCAGTCCCAAGATGGGGTGCTCCTGTCTCCCTGAGACCTTGGGTGTATCTGCCTCCCCCTCCAGACCAGGAAAGAGGTCCCTGAGGACAGCAGACTAGGATGTGAACGGGGTCCCCAGCCTATCTTGGAACGAACAAATTTGTATGTCCCCCAGGAGCTGGCTTTAGTGTCCTTGAAAGCAGCTGTGCACGGTCACTGCGACAGCTCGAGCAGGTGGGAGGGCGCCTGCATTCCCTTGGCGGTGCTGAGCGCTCTGCGGTGCAGCGCCGTGGACTCTTCCCGTCTGACCCGGGGCAGGTGGCAGGGAAGGCCCGGCCCGGGCCGGGGAAGGTGGAGTCGTGGGCCTAGGATCCGCCCGACGGAGAAGTAGAGCCGGCCTGTGGTCCACTGCGGACGCCCGAGCCCACGGCCTCAGCCCAGACTGGGGGCCTTGTGTCTGCCCGGAAGCCACCTGCACCCCGCAGGGACAGCAGCAAAGGGGAGTCTTCCTTGTCCAGTGATGACTCATTTCGTAGTTGTCCAAGGCCAAGGAGACCCGGGAAAGCCATCCTTAGAAGCTCAAATGGCACAGGGGCCGTCGGGTGCAATGCACTTTCCAAAGGAGCCCCAGGCAAGCTCTGTTACAGCCGCTCCCCTCCCCCACTGGGGACGGGGAGACGGTGTCAGGATGTTCCCTAGTGTTACCTTTTCTCCAGCTTCTGAAAAGTCTACGTTAGGGATGTTATCCCATAAGAAATGTGGCCTTCAAGACGCAGTCAACCACAATCCCAATCCCAGTCTCAAGCCCAGTCTCGCGCTCTGGCTCTCGCTCTGTCCCTGTGTCTGTCTCCGTGACTGTCTCTCTGTCTCTGTCTCTGTCTGTCTCCGTCTCTCTGTGTCTCTCTCTCTCTCTCTCTCTCTCTGTCTCTCTCTCTCTCTCTCTCCACACCCCCACCCCCCGTGATGACCAAGTCAGCAGGTCAGGTTCGAGTTGGCCAGGAGGGCCCCGAGGAAGGAGGAGACCAGGGCAGGGTGCTGTCGTGTGGGATAAGGGCTGGGACTGGACAGCAGTGCCACCACCTGGCAGGGTCAGCTCTCAAGAAACCGCAGACAGTCCTCACCCTGGCTTTGATTGTCACAGTCACCTTCCTTTCTTGGTCCAGCTTTTACTACCTGGGCCTCAGGATCCTACTTTCTGTCACCCGACAGACTCCATGAGGACACTGAGGAGACAAGTGGACTCTGGGTCAGGAGGCGGGCCGCAGGCTGCGATGGGTGGGCGCAGCGTGGGCTCTAGATGAATTCAGACCAGGGGTCTCGGCCCCACCCCGTCACTTACTAGCACGTGATCCTGGGAAGGTTCCCGAGCCCCACGACCCCAGGGTCTTCATCTGTGCAGTGGGCGGGTGTGAGGAGGCCCGGCCCGCAGGACTGCAGGGGTGCGTGCGATGTGCGCCAAGCACCTCGCGCGGGGCGCGCTGCCTGTTGGAACCGCGATGATTGGCAGTTGCTTCTGATTTTCTTTGGCCCCAGACCCTTCCACTCCCTCCTCTGGGACTTGGCTGGTTGGTTTGTTATCCAGGTCATGTTAGAGAACACGCAGCTCAGTAGGATGTGGAAGAGCTAATCAGCCAAAAAGCATGCCTCGTAAATGAAACTAAGTAAATTCTCCCGATTAGAGGCTAGGTTACACTGAGGGGTGGGGGAGCGTTCCCAGCTGGACTCAACACCGAGCTCCTAGGAAGGGAGTCAAGGAACAACCTTTGCCCCCTCCCAGCCGCCCTTCCATCCGAACTGTGGCTTCTGAAACCCAAAACACGCCTTCTTCAAGTCTGGCCGCCGCCACCACCCAGCTTCATTACCGTCACCTCCCACAGAAGGAAGCCCAGCTTCCCAAAGCCCCCACCTGCCCTGGCTCTGCGCACTTGCACTTGGGTGCTCTCTCCCGGACCCCCTCCGCCTCGCCGCTTCTTTCCCTTGTTCTGTGGGACTTCAGGGACATGTCACCATCTTCCTGATGTGACTGGGCTCCTAGCCTGTCCTTCTAGGTGTGGGGTGTGTCTTGCTTTTCCTAGTGTCCCCACTAACACAGAGCCCTCCGGAGAGCAGAGGCTCGGTGAGTGTGTGCGGATGAAGTGAGACGGTGAGCGGGGATCCTATTTGATTCAGACTGATTTTCTCCTACTTTCTTAAATAACCCGTGGAAATCCAATTAAACATAGGGATATTACACGTATAAAATGACAAACAAGAAGGGATAAGAAGCGAGTTAATATTTTTACTTTTATTGTTCTAAATCTTCCCTCATCTATATTATTGCTAATTACTCTCACATTTCCCGAACAATTCTAATTGCAATTCCATATTATGTCATCCAGGATGACAGGGAAAAAAAAAAAAAATAGAGATTTCAGTCTCCTTTACAGAAGAGGAAAACTGTTGTGTTTGAACTGGATAAGCACACACACGTTGTGATCAATGTCATTCACAAAGTTAGATACTGAAGCTTATTAAATCTTCTATTAATAGGAACAGCACTGAAAAACACCTACAGGAAACAAAGATCAATTTCCACGTCACCATAAAGGACGGGAGGAGCCCAGAGATGCTGTACGCCGTGCCCCCCGAGCTGGCCCGGGCCCTCACTCCTTCCAAGGCTGACCGCTCGCTCTGCAAACACAGAGTGAAGGATGGACTCCCTTCCTGCCCGGCAGGAGAAGCTGCTGGACAGGGGCCTGGAAGGAGCGCGGCTGCAAGTCTGGCTCAGGCCCCCTCTTCCTCATTGCTCACGGCCTCCTCAGACAGGGACGGGAAGGAAATGGGACCCTTACTGTTGAGTCTAAACAAATGCTCCAGGACTTGCAACTTGCTGGTCTCCGCGTGGGCCCGGGGCCCCCACAGGAACTCGTGGCGAGCGGGATCGCTGTCGGCCACCTGCCGGTACTCCAGGTACCCCTCCTGCACCCACGCTTTGGTGATGAGCTCCCTGGGCTCCCCATAGATGAAGTGCTCCCTCCCAGGATACACCCCCATGACACCGAGTGCTCCCCACACCTCCTCCTCAGGCGCCCCCTCTCCCCCCAGGACGATGACACCCAGAAGTATCACCAGGAGGCCGTTCTTGGGCATGCTCCGCTCATCACCCTGCATCCCATCACAGGTGAGGCCCAGGGTGGGGACCACGATGTACAAGTGCTCCTTGGGGTCCACCTCCTTCACATCCACCCCAAAGACCAGCTGCATGCACTCAGAGGCCTGGCTGAAGACCACAGGGAAGTGGTGCTGGTATGCTCTGAGGATACTCAGCATTTCTGCCCTGGTGGTCGGCTGCTTCCTGCGATACTTGAGGAGCAGGAAGCTCACCAGGTCAGCCATCATTGAAAGCTCTGCCCCTTGGCGCAGGGACTCGGCACCGGCAGAGTAGGAAGAGGAGACGGAGGAGGAGGAGGAGGAGGAGGAGGACGAGGAGGACCGGGGGGATGCGGCCCCCTCCTGCTCAGCCTCCAGCTGCTGCACATCCACCAGGCCCTGGGCGTCTCTTGGGTCCTGAAGGTCTTCCACAGCCTGGCGGAGCTCACTCATCTGAACCAGGGACATAATGACAGGTGTTGGCAGCTGACAGGAGTCTGGGCCGGGGTGACAGGTGGGGACCCAGTGGCCTTGTGGGAGGACAAGCTTATCGACCTTCCCAGGGTTTCTAGGGCTGAACGAGGTTTCCTTTGGTGTCCCATCTTTGTTGTGGGCGTGCGGGTCCCCTCACCCTTCCCTCGGGCCCTCACCTTGACTCCTGGGAGGACCCGGGACTCTTCTCTCTGTTGCCAAGGCGTGGTTCCTTCAGATGATCTGACCCGTCCTCTCACACCAAGGTCCTCACCTCCCTGAAAGGCGGGAGAGAAAGGAGAGGAGGCCCCTTTCCTGCTGTGATTCAGGACAAGGATACCTCTGGTCATTGACTTTGGTTTCTGGGCACAGTTCCTTGTTCACAGCTCCCAAAGCCCTTGGGATGTCCTCAGTGTTGAGAGTGATGAATGTGCTTTTTTTGTTTTTTATGTGAATGAGATGTGTTTGCAAAGCACCTAAAATGGGGCTGGTTGCCAGAAGAGCCAATCATGTGATTAAAAGTTTGGATCTTTTGGCCCCTCCCCAGCACCACCAGGGAGGGGAGAAAGGCTGGAGATTTGAGTTCAATTGCCAATGGCCAATGATTTAACCAATCGTGCTTATGTAATGAAGCCTCCGTCAAACCCCAAAAGGATGGGTTTGGAGAGCTTCTGGGTTGGCGAGCAGGTAGAGAGCTGGGGCAAGTGGCGCTGTCTGAGAGAGCGGGGAAGTCGGCCCCGCTCCCGCACACCTTGGCCCTAGCACCTCTTCCATCTGGCTCTTCGTGACTCATGCCCTTTATGTTCAGCTGGTGATCTAGGAAGTGGTATGTTTGTCAGAGACCTGTGAGCCACTCTAGCAAATCAACCAAACCTGAGGAGGAGGGCGTGGCAACCTCTGAAGGTCTTTCAGAAGGACAGGTCTTTCAGAAGGACACGTAACAGCCTCGACTTGTCACCAGCGTTGGAAACCCAAGGAGGAGGGAGTTGGAATCCCCAACCTACAGCTGGCCATTTAGCAGCACAGGCAAGAACCTTGCCTTGCGGTGGGCTTCTGAAGTGGTGGGGGGAGGGCAGTCTTGGAGGACTGAGCCTGAACCAGAGGGTCGGATGCCATCTCTGGCTAGACAGTGTCAGAACGCAGTTGAATTCCTGAACACTCTGCTGCTGTCTGAGAACTGTCGTTGGTCTGGGGAACCTCTCCCCTACGTGGAAATTGGTCCCAGGATCCATTTACACAACATCCACCCCCAGCTCCCCCCGAAAAACCCAGAAGCACTGGCAGCGGGGATCGGCCCCTCTGCCCTGGGCGGAGGTGCCCTCAGTGCCTGGAGGCCATGCATCTTGACTCCCGCCAGGGCCTGCTCTTCCCCCCTGCCCCCACCTGGGATGATGAGTTGACATCTGCCCTTCAGACCCAGACCTCAACTCCCTGAAGACTCCCACCTTCCCACCCAGGATGGAAGTGAGCACGGCACTTAGGGCCACCACTGACTGTTCCTTCCAGGGCTGGGAACAGGGGTCAGCTGGAGCCGGTGGGGTCCTTCCTCTCCTGAGATGGCGGGGTACATTTGGTCCTCATGAAGAGTCCTTGCCTTGACACGTGGGATATCCTAGGACTCCTCCCTCTGCTGGCCTGATGTTTCCCCTCAGACCAAGGTCCTCACACCCTGAGATACCCCACCCCCAACCACGTGACGGAAGTGATGGCAGGCCCCATCCGGCCAGACCTGACCGGGGACTCCTAGGGCTGAAACAGCTCAAGCCGGACACTGTAAGTTCCCATCTCTTTTGGGGTGAGGGTCTCCTCACGCCCTGCATCCACCCAAAGGGTCCTTCTCCTGAGTCCTGGCACATCCTGTGAGTCCTTCTGCTGCTGACCGGTTGTGGCTCCTTCTGCCAACCTCAGAACTAGGTCTGAATTCCCTGAGAGCCTGGGGCAGAGGTGAGGGGGCAGCACCACTGGCCACTCCTGCCCAGGGACTTCAGGGATGACAGGGGGCAGGGCCGGATTCTGTGGGCTCACTCTCTACTCTCAGTATCAAGATATTCACATTTACTCCCAGCAAGTCCTGGAACCCTCCCCTCAGCTAACATGAGGTTGTCCCCTGCAGGCCGACACCACCATCGCACTGAGTTTGAGGATAAAGTGGGGAGGTGATGCCTCCTGACTCACACCCGGGCCTCCCAGGAAGGAGCAGAGGAGCAAGTTTCTGTTGAGGCCCCCTCTACCTGGGGAGGGGGTCTGCCCAGTCCTACTGGGGGTTCCGGGGAGACCACCCTCTGCACATCTGAGCCACACTCCTCAGACCAGGGACTTCACCTCCCAAGGACCTCTGAGTTAAGAGGTCAGAAAGCATCTCACCTGGTCGCCCTGCTCTGGGGCCTCCAAGACCCAGCACAAGGGCAAAGGCTCCCTCACGGTCCTCACATTGCCTCCTGGTAATTTAGGATTCTGTCCTCTGCCCATCTGACGCCCCGCCCCCTCATACCAGGATCCCTGTCCCCTCTGAGACCGCGATGTCAGGAAATGCTGCCTTTGGCCATCCTGCCCTATAGCCCCCCATGGCCGACTCTGTTCCGGGGTGCAGGGTCTCTTAGTCCTCCCTCAGGGTCCTCACCTTGACTACCGGGGGGACCGGACCGGGGATACCCTCCTCTGCATACCTGAGGTCCCCCTCCTTATATTAAGGCCCCAGTCTCTCTGAGACCCGGATGGGGAAGTCGAGACACCAACGTGTGCTCATCTCGCCCTGGGGCCTCCCAGGGAGAAAAGCAGGGGCAGGATCGGTTCGGCGGGTCCCCACTGATCTGGGGTCTCTGGTCCCCTCAGTCCTCCCTCAGGATCCTCACCGTGGCGCCAGGCAGGAACGGGGATTCCCACCTCAGCCCATCTGAGGCCCCGCCCCTCAAACCTGGTCCCCAGTCCCTCTGAGACGCGGATGTCAGGAAATGTGCCTGTGGTCATGCCACCCTATGATCTCCCAGGACCGACTCTGTACTGGGGTCCAGGGTCCCGCAGTCCTCCCTCACAGTCCTTGCTTACTGTCCTGACAGGCCCTCAGCCCCGCGTTTCCCAACCTGAGGCTTCGCTCCCCACACCAGCGCCCCAGTCCCTCCGAGGCCCGGACGCGGAAGTCCCGGCACGCTGCCATGGGCTCGTCCGGCCTGAGGCCTCCGAGGGCTGCCTGCCGGGGTACATATCTTGGGGTCCCCTCGATTCTGGAGTCCAGGGTGTCCCCAGTCCTTCCTCAGGGCCCTCGCCTTGACGCCCGGCAGGAACCGGGATTCTCTCCTCAGCGCACCCGAGGCCCCGCCCCTCAAACCCGGGCCCCAGTCCCTCTGAGACCCGGATGTCAGGAAATGCTGCCTGAGGTGATGCCGCCCCATGACCTCCCGGGACCCACTGTGTTCTGGGGTCTCTGGCCCCCTCAGTCCTCCCCCAGGGTCCTCACCTTGACGCCCGGCAGGACCTGGGATTCTCTCCTCAGCGCACCCGAGGCCCCGCCCCTCAAACCAGGACCCCAGTCCCTCCGAGACCCGGATGTCAGGAAATGCTGCCTGAGGTGATGCCGCCCTATCACGTCCCAGGACCGACTGTGTTTTCGGGTCCAGGGTCCCTCACTGCTGGCTCGCGGTCGTCACCTTCACTCCCAGTGGGACCTGGGATTCTCTCCTCTGCAGATCTGAGGGTCCCCGCCCCCATCACACACTAAGTGCCAGGTCTCTCTGAGACCAGGATGCCGCGGTCATGACACGACACGTGGGCCTGTCCTGCCCTCGGGCCTCCGGACAGCAGCTAGCAAGGGCCCCTTTGTGTTGGATGACCACTTTTCCGAGTTCGGGGTCCCCTCAGTTCTCCCTCAGGGTCGTCACTTAGGCGTCATGTCGTCTAGCCTCTGGCCACCCGAGGACCCACCCCTCATCCCAGGACCCCAGTCCCTCAGAGACCCGGATGTCAGGAAATGCCGCCAGTGGTCACCTTGCCCTACGGTCTCCAAGGTGCAACGCTGTCCCGGGTGCAGGATCCCTCCGTTCTCCCTCGGGGTCCTCACCTTGACTCAGGCGGCATGTGGTCTCCCCTCTGGCCACCCGAGGCCCCGCCCCTCATCCCAGGACCCCAGTCCCTCCCAGACCCGGATGTCAGGAAGTCAGGACCCCACGAGTGCTCATCCCACCCAGGCCCTCCCAGGGCTGACAGCAGGGGCGGGGATCTGTGGGGCCCCTTCGGTCCTCCCTCAGCGTCCTCAGCTTGAGCCCCGGCAGGTCCTGGGACGCCCCCTTGTTGACCCGAGCCCACACCCTCACACCAAGGCCCTTACTGCCCTGAGACCCCCAGGGGAGCCTCTGGACTCACATCAGGCCACCAGGCCCAGGGCTTCCCAGGACTGTGGACGCCAGGGGCTGAGATGGATTCCATGGGTTCCCTCAGCCCTCCCTCTGCTCCTCACCTGGGCTCCCGGCTGGGCCTGGGTGCCTCCCTCTGCCCACCTGAGCTTGGTCCCCTTGGACTCGGACCCTCCAGAGCCAGGACACCAGAGAGGGAAGCGGGGATCAGGGGGTGGGGATCTGATCCTTGCAACCCTGCCTTGGGTCTCCCAGGGGTGACCGCAGAACCGACCTGGATGCCTGCAAACCGAGTCCCCACACACGGTTCTACCTTGACTCCTGGCAACGCTGGGCTCCTTCCCTCTGCAAACCTGAAGCCGGCCTCCCTCACCCAGGCCCTCACCTCTCTCACCTCCCAAGGGTGGGGCATCAGTGCCCGTCACATCTGGACCCTGAGCCCAGGGGTTTCCGAGGGCTGTCGGGGGGGGCCGGAGGTGGATTCCCTGCGGGCCTCAGTCTCCTGTGTCCTCACCTTGACTCCTGACAGGAGCTGGATTCGCCCTCTGCCCTCCTGAGACTGCGTCTCTCAGACCTAGCCTCTGACTCCCCGAGTTCGCTGAGGAAGTGGGGGCCGGGGACTGCTCAGCCTGACAGCCCCGTCCGGGGGCCCCCAGGATTCCCGCACGGGGCCGATTTGCATTCTTAGGGTCCCTGTGTTGTCGGGTGGTTGGACCCCTCTGTCCTTACCCTGGAGGGCCCTCACCCACCCTCGCACACAAAGGCTGCAGTCCCAGCAAAGATGCTGGAGGGGACCTGCCTCCTGGTGACCGTGAAGGGGCAGAGAGCAACACAGCTTCCCTCGGCGACTCGCTGACAACCAGCCTGACCTCGGGGACGGTCTGTTCGAAAGACTTACCTTTTCCTGAAGAGGCTGAGCAGTGGCAGGGGAGCTGCGGATCCCTTGCGTTGATGACTAGATAATAGTACCTGTTCCAGAGCCGTGACTTTCACTTGTCAATTCTCATCCATAGTAAGAACCACAATTCTCATCTGCACCTACTGTGCGTGTATCTGTATCACATGTCTAGACTGTATGTGCTTATGTACACGTACATCCACACACCGCACACATGGACCAAACATGCCACGTGTGCCGCATGTGGAAACCTGGGCCGTCCCCAGACACAGGTGCCTGCCCAGGGCCCTGAGGCGCGGATCCCCGCCCCCTTGCGGGAGCCCTGAGAGCCCACCGGACCCAAGGGCACCATGCTTTGAACTACAGGCCTGCCGCCTGCCTGACACCCCATCTGCCCAGGGCAGTGAGCCTGCAGGAGAACGTGGGCCCCCCAGTCAGCTGGGAGAGAAGCCGAGCAGAGTGGGCAGGAGGAAGTGGGAGCAGGGCCCCAGCCCGAACAGAAGAGCAGACTTCAGAGGGCCGAGCCTTTACCCCCACCTCCAGGAGCCTTCTCCATCCTCACACCCTCTCTCCTAGACCCAGACCCGCCTCCTGGGGCCCCGTCTCCATTTCAGGATGGATGGTGATCCCGCGGGGCTGGGACAGGCCACGTGGGCAGAATCCGGTGTCAGGCTCTCCTGAGCACCGATGCCTGGCTTCCCTGTGTTCTCAGCTACGTGGCATGAGGCACCAGGTGGTAGGACAGCGTGCAGGACAGCCGGGGCCCCCGTGAGTGTTGGCGAGTCGGCTCAGACCAGTGGGGCACAGGGCTTTCGACCCACACAAAGCTCAGACTGAATGTGTGTCCTGCGGCCGCTAAGCTGAGCCAGTCATGGAAACCGTCTGTGCCTCGATTTCTGCCCGTCAAATGGGCATAGTAGTCGTACCCGTTGAAAGCACCGGTGCGAGTTTATACACGATGTGACCTGTCTCTACAATGTCTGGGCCAAGGACGTGGACAGTAGATGCAGCTGTTGTCACTGTGCGTGTACGATGTGCCTTCCCCACACTGTGGGGCTTCTGAACCAGTGTGTACCTCCCGGTCCACTGACTCAGGTGGGTTTCCTCTTCTCACCGGCACTCTGTTATTGGGAATGGGACCCCTCGCGTGCCAGAAGTGCTTAGACATGACATAGCTTGTTCTAGACCCAGCATGGGTGACGCTCAGGGGCCCTGGACCAGCGCAGGGGAATGGACTGTGCTGAGGGGCTTGGCCCTGGGGAGGAGGCATCAGGACCTCTGCACGTGCTCCGTCCTGATCCACACAGCCCACCACAGAGCTCTGTGAGCGAGGGTGTTCTGGGACTCTCTGAGTGTGAGGGAAAGTTTCTGCCGTGGGCCTTTCCCCTGGCCCCCCGAGGAAACGTTTCCTCACCCAGAGCCACATTCCAAGTTCTCCCGGTCACAGCTCGGACTTGGAGGATGTGCCCGCCACGTGGTTGCTTCAGCAGCGTTTGGGCTCACACACGGTCTCTGAAGGTGGGAACCAATCTGAGTTACCTAGAGCCATCCTAAAGTTCTTTTCCTCTGAACTTTCCAGTTTCCTCTTCTGCTTTTCCTCCTAGAAAGAGGAATAGGAATGATGTCCAGAGGACAAAATCTTGCGCACACACAGTGTGACTGAAGCTGCCTCCTGATGCTTTGGGCAGGATTCTCCAAATCTTTAGCTTGACTGTGCCTTTCCCAGCTTGATACCTAGTGATCAACAGGTGTGAGGAGTCACTTGATGATCACACACACACACACACACATCGTAACTAGACACGTATTGCAATTGGGAAAATCTGGTACAGTGACAACACCAAATGCTGGGGAGGATTTGGAGCAGCAGGAACTCCCATTCATTGCTGGTGGGAATACAAGATGGTACAGTTACATTGGAACAGCTTGGCAGGATCTTATAAAAGTAAACAAACTCTTACTGTATGATCCAGAAACCATATGGGTATTTACCCAAAGAAGTTGAAAACTTGTGTCCGCCCAGAAACCTACACGTGGATGTTTATAGCAGCTTTACTTAGAATTGCCAAACTATAGATGCAAACAAGAGGTCCTTAAGTCGGTGAATAAATACACTTTGGTATGTGCAGGAAATGGAGTATCACCCAGTGCAAAAAAGAAATGAGTTATCAAGCAAGGAATAGACATGAAGAACCTTCGATGCAATTACAAACTGAGTGATTCTGAAAAGGCAACATACGGTATTATTTCAACTATGTGACATTCTGTGAAGGCAAAATGATGGAGACGCTAAGAAGATGAGTGTCTGCAGGCGCTGTGGGGAGAGGAATGAATAGGCGCTGTACAGCAGAGGGTGGTTAGTGACGTGAAATAGTCTGCATGATACCCCAGTGATGAGGGCATGTCATACACGTTTGCCCAAACCCAGGGAAGGTGCAGCACCAAGAGTGAACCCCAAGGGAAACTCTAATTTCTAGGTGACAGCGTAGGTCCATCAATTCTGACACATGGACGACTCTGGTGGGTTGCTGATAAGGAGGCAGGCTACGTAGGTGTGGGGGCGGGAAGTAAATGGGAAATCTCTGTACCTTCTCTTTGTTGTTCTGTGCACCTAAAGGTGCTATAAAAATAAAGACTTTAAAATAACACACGGTATGAACAACGCTAGGTGAACAACAAAACACCGAGGGGACACCCGAGGGGAAGACTGCTGACTGGGGAGCTGACTCGTCCGTTGCGGGGTGGGGGTGGGGGGCAGCAGGGAGTGGGGGAGGGGCTGTGGGCCGCACAGACGCAGAGGGCAGGACAGGTAGGAGAGAAGATCTCCCGCTTCTGAGCGGTTTCGTGCCTACAGCTGGGGCAGGGCCCCGGACACACATGCCTCAGCCCTGGGGCTCTACCAGGACAGCAAGAAAGATGGGTCAGTTGAGGCATTTCCCTCCTGAGTCTCTGCTAATACCCACCTGACATCAAACCTGCGTGAGGACTGGCCTGTGCAAAACACATCACTTAAACAGAACGTAAGGGAGAGACGGACAATAAGGTGGCGGTACCAGAGCACCTCACACGTGGTTATAGCAGGCACACTTTTGCGCCTTGGGTATGTATACCGTCTGCACGTACATACGAGCCCTCGTAAGATATAAACACGCACCCAGATACACGCGCTAGTACGTACACAGGTGGTGCGTGGATGTACGTGTACATAAGCACACACAGCCCGCACACGTGTCATACATACACGCACAGTAGGTGCAGATGAGAAATGTAGTTCTTACTATGCATGAGAATTAACAAGTGAAAGTCACGGCTCTGGAACAGGTACTATTACCTAGTCATCAACGCAAGGGATCCGCAACTCCCCTGCCACTGCTCAGCCTCTTCAGGAAAAGGTAAGTCTTTCGAACAGACCGTCTCCGAAGTCAGGCTGGCTGGCGAGGAGCCCCCGAGGGAAGGTGTGTTGCTCTCTGCCCCTTCACGGTCACCAGGAGGCAGGTCCCCCCCAGCATCTTTGCTGGGACTGCAGCCTTTGTGTGCGAGGGTGGCTGAGGACCTTCCTGGATGAGGACAAAGGGGTCCAACCACCCCGGAACAGAGGGACCCTAAGAACGCAAATCGGCCCCACGCGGGAATCCTGGGGGCCCCCGGACGGGGCTGTCAGGCTGAGCAGTCCCCGGCCCCCACCTCCTCAGCGAACTCGGGGAGTCAGAGGCTGGGTCTGAGAGACGCAGTCTCAGGAGGGCAGAGGGTGGCTCCCAGATCCTGTCAGGAGTCCAGGTGAGGACACAGGAGCCTGAGGACCCCAGGGAATCCACCTCCGGCACCCCCACCCGCCCCCGACAGCCCTGGGAGACTCCAGGGCACTGGGTCCGGATGTCACGTGCACTGATGCCCCACCCTTGCGAGGTGAGAGAGGTGAGCGCCTGGGTGAGGGAGGCCGGCTTCAGGTCTGCACAGGGAAGGAGCCCAGCGCTGCCAGGAGTCAAGGTAAAACCGTGTGAGGGGACTTGGGGGGCGGGGGCAGGCATCCAGGTCGGTTTTGCGGTCACCCCTGGGAGACCCCAGGCAGGGTTGCGAGGATCAGATCCCCACCCCCTCATCCCCACTCCCCTCTCGGGGGTCCTGCCTGGGGAGGGTCTGAGTACAATGGGATCAAACTCAGGTGGGCAGAGGGAGGGGCCCAGGCCCAGCCTGGAGCCCAGGTGGGGAGCAGAGGGAGGGCTGCGGGATCCCCGGGGAATCCATCTCAGCCCCTGGCGTCCACAGTCCTGGGAAGCCCTGGGCCTGGTGGCCTGATGTGCGTCCACAGACTCCCCTGGGGGTGTCAGGGCAGTGAGGGCCTTGGTGTGAGGGTGTGGGCTCGGGTCAACAAGGGGGCGTCCCAGGACCCGCCAGGGCTGAAGCTGAGGACGCTGAGGGAGGACAGAAGGAGCCCCACAGATCCCCGCCCCTGCTGTCAGCCCTGGGAGGGCCTGGGTGGGATGAGCACTCGTGGGGTCCTGACTTCCTGACATCCGGGTCTCGGAGGGACTGGGGTCCTGGGGTGAGGGGCGGGGCCTCGGGTGGGCTGAGAGGGGAATCCCAGGACCTGCCAGGGGTCACGGTGAGGACCCTAAGGGAGGAGTGAGGGGACCCGAGACCCCAGAACAGAGGGGACGGAACCGATCCTGCCCCTGCTGTCAGCCCTGGGAGGGCCTGGGTGGGATGAACACTCATGGGGTCCTGACTTTCTGACATCCGGGTCTCGGAGGGACTGGGGTCCTGGGATGAGGGGTGGGGCCTCGGGTGGCCAGCGGGGAGACCACATGCCGCCTGTGTCAAGGGAGGACCCGGAAGGAGGAAAGAGGGGCTCCAGAACCCCAGGATATAGTCGGAACTTGGAGGCCATGGGGCGGGATGAGCACCGGCGGCATTTCCTGACATCCGGGTCTCGGAGGGACTGGGGTCCTGGGATGAGGGGTGGGGCCTCGGGTGGTCCAAGGGGAGGCCAGTGCTGCCTGAGTGAAAGTGAGGACCCTGAGGGAGAACTGAGGGATCCTGCACCCCGGGACACTGTTGGACCTTGGAGACCTTAGGGCAGGGTGACCACCGGCGGCATTTCCTGACATCCGGGTCTCACAGGGACTGGGGTCCTGGGATGAGGGGCGGGGCGGGTGGGCAGAGGGGAGACTACATGCCGCCTGAGTCAAAGTGAGGTCCGTGAGGGAGGACGGAGGGGACCCGGGACCCCAGAAAAGAGGCCATCCCATCCCACAGAAAAGCGCCCCTGCTCTCACCCGTCCTGAGGCCCCAGGGCGGGATGAGCCCACGAGGTGTGTCCTGACTTCTGCATCCGGGTCTCAGAGAGACCGGGGACTTAGTGCAAGTGGCGGGGTGGGGGTGGGGGTGGAGGTGGGGGGGTGGGGGTGGGGGCGGGGGGGCTCAGGTCTGCGGAGGCGAGAATCTCAGGTTCCGCTGGGAGTGAAGGTGACGACCCCGAAGAAGCACTGAGGGACCCTGCACCCCAGAACAGAGTCAGTCCTGGGAGGCCATAGGGCGGGAGGACCTCAGGCAGCAGTTCCTGAAATGAGGGTCTCGGGGGGACTGGTGTCCTGGTATGACGGGCGGGGCCTCAGGTGGGCTGAGAGGGGAATCCCAGGTCCTGCCAGGAGTCAAGTTGAGGACCCGAGGGAGGAGTAAGGGGACCCGAGACCCCAGAACAGAGGGGACGAAACCGATCCTGCCCCTGCTGTCAGCCCTGGGAGGCCCCCAGGCGGGATGAGCACACGTGGTGTGTCCCGACTTCCGCATCCGGGGCTCAGAGAGACCGGGGACTTAATGTAAGGAGGGCCCTTCAGGTCGTTGGAGCGCAGAATCCCAGGTCCCGCTTGGAGTCAAGGTGAGGACCCTGAGCTAGTGCGGAGAGGACCTCCCACCCTAGAAGAGTGGGAACCTGCCAGAGCCCAGGCCTCCTGCCAGCACGCGGGTCCAGGGCTGTGCCACCGTGTAGACCCGAGGTCTCCCCTCCTTTCTCTTCCAGGGGCTCCAGACACCGGGAGGTGAAGGCCTAGGTCTGAGACACGTGTCCTCGGGTCACAGAGCACAGGAGGCCGGCAGTGCCAGGTGAGGTGTGGGCCCTGAGTGTGTACCCGGGGGCTTCCGAAACAGAGGGGACCCCACAAGGCCAGTGTCCACTCCACACACCCCCTGTCACCCCCAGAACCTCGGGCTGTGCCGGCTGCACCCTGAGGAGCCGCCTCACTTCCCCCGACAGGTTCACAGACGACCGTCCACCAGGAGGAGAGCCCCTGTGAGGCCGAGGGCACCCCTGAAGAGGAGACCAGTAAGTGGCCTTTGTCAGAGCCCCCCAGGGTGGGTTTCTCAGCCCGGGTCACTGACACTCCCTCTCTCCCCCAGGCCCGTGGGTCCCCATCTGTCACCCCTGTCCACACTCCTGTCTGCTGCCCGACACCAGTCATCATGCCTCTGGTTCAGATGAGTGAGCTCTCCCAGAGTGAGGAAGACCTTCAGGACCCAAGAGACGCCCAGGGCCTGGTGGATGCGCAGCTGTTGGAGGCTATGGAGGAGGGGGCCGCATCCCCCCGGTCCTCCTCCTCCTCAGTCTCCTCTTCCTACTCTGCCTGTGCCGAGTCCCTGCTCCAAGATGCACGGCATTTGATGATGACTGACCTGGTGGGCTTCCTGCTCCTCAAGTATCGCAGGAAGCAGCTGACCACCAGGGCAGAAATGCTGAGTATCTTCCTCAGAGAATACCAGCACCACTTCCCTGTGGTCTTCAGCCAGGCCTCTGAGTGCATGCAGCTGGTCTTTGGGGTGGATGTGAAGGAGGTGGATCCCGGGGGCCACTGGTATGTCCTGGTCCCCACCCTGGGCCTCACCTGTGATGGGATGCTGGGCGATGGGCAGAGCATGCCCAAGAACGGCCTCCTGGTGATGCTCCTTTGCATGATCCACCTGGAGGGAGAGCGCCTCCCTGAGGAGGAGGTGTGGGGAGCACTGAGCAAGATGGGGCTGTGTGCTGGGAGGGAGCACTACATCTATGGGGAGCCCAGGGAGCTCATCACCAAAGTGTGGGTGAGGGTGGGGTACCTGGAGTACCAGCAGGTGGCCAACAGCGATCCCGCTCGCTACGAGTTCCTGTGGGGCCCCCGGGCCCACGCGGAGATCAGCAAGTTGCAAGTCCGGGAGTATCTGCTCAGGGTCAATCGAAGGGGTCCCAGTTCCTTCCTGGTCCAGGTCCCATCCCTGTCAGAAGAGGCTGCTAGTGATGAGGAAGAGGGGGCCTGAGCCAGGCTTGCGGCTGGGCTCCTTCCAGGCCCCTGTCCAGCAGCTTCTCCTGCCGGGCAGGAAGTGAGTCCATCCTTCACTCTGTGTTTGGAGAGCGAGCAGTCAGCCTTCTAAGTGGTGACAGCCCGGGCCTGTTGAGGGACACGGTGTACAGCATCTCTGGGTTCTTCCTGTCGTTTATGATGACATGGAAATTGATCGTTGTTTCCCGTAAGAAATTTTCAAATGTCGTTCCTTTTCGTAGAATCGTAACGAGCTTCAGTGTCTAAGTTTGAATGACGGTGATCACAATGTTTGTGTTTTTATCCAGTTTAAGAGCAAGAGTTTTGCTATTTTGTAAAAGAGATTAGGAAATCTCCCATTTGTTTTGTGATCCTGAGCAAAATAACATGGAATTGGAATTAGAATGTTTATGGAAATGTGAAAGTACTTAGCAGTATTATGGATTGGGGCAAGAATTAGAAAAATAAATGTAAAAGTAGTCTTTTCTTGCTTCTTACCCCTTCTTTTCTGTCTTTCTATAAATCTAAAATATCTATGTTTAGTTTGATTTCCACGGGCTATTTAAGAAAGTAGGAGAAAAATCAATCTGAATCCGTAGGATCCCTGCTCACCATCTCAGTTATTCCGCAGACGTTCACTGAGCCTCTGCTCTCTGGAGGGCTCGGTGTTAGTGGTGGGGACACTCGGAAAAGCAGGACACCCCACACCTAGAATGATAGTCTAGGAGCCGCAGTCACATCAGGAAGTTGGTGAGATGTTCCCTAAGTCCCACGGAGCAAGTGAAAATGGGGTGAGGCGGTGGGGGTCCGGGAGCGAGCACTCAGGTGTAAGTGCCCGGAGCCAGGGCAGCTGGGGGCTTTGGGAAGCTGGGGGTCCCTCTGTGGGAGGTGATGGTAAAGTAGCTGGGTGGTGGTGGCGGCGGCAGGCAGACATGCAGGCGATGTGTCTTTGGGTTGAGAGGAAAGTCTGAATTGGGGCATTGCTCTGAGAAATCCTTTTGGATCATGGCTAAACCAGAGATAGATTCCTCCTGGAGCAGGAAAGAAGGTGTCCTGGGTTTCTGTGGCATCGCAGTTGAGCACAGTGGAGAATTTGGTGTCTTCTACCCGTCATCTGCAAGGATTTCCGGAGAAGTGAGGGTCTTGCTGTTTGAAGTACTGCCCAGGATTCACTGGTCTGCACTCCGCTCCCTGCCCTGGGAAAGCCAGTACCAACTATATAGATATGACAATGTATTTCAGCCATCTGGAGTTTATTTTGGCCAATGGTGAGCAGGGTCTAGATTTCCGAGGGATGAAATGAATGAAAATAGGTGGTTTGAATGAAGGGAAGGTGCAAAAGTGGGAAGGAATTCTGGGAGCTTTGAGTGAGCTGCTCCCAGCTGGGGAAGTCACCCCCTCCCCCCCCCACACACACCCAAATTAAATAATATATCTTCTAGGAGGAAAATACCCAGAACAGCAATTTTGGCTGATTTTCTATTCAGTTTCCTACTGAGCTGCAAATTCTCTGAGATGTCATGGAAACAAAACAATTTCCAGAGGCAAGAGGCACAGGGTCTGAGGTCAGGATAATACTAGAAAGAACTACCAGCCACTAAAGATGCAATATTGGCCAGTGTCCCCGTTTTCAGGCATGTTGAGGAATGCAGCCAGAAGCAGAGGCTCTCAGGTTAAGGCTGTGACCTTGCATCTAGAGGAAGGAGCAACTTGTCAGCCTAAGGAGACTGTCGAGGTCACTGCAATGGGAAGTGCAGGCGGGTGCTGGGGAATGAAGAGGGTGGGCGAGCCTTCCCTGCTGAGAGTCATAGAACCACGTGGAAATTGGATGTGATCCTGGATTGGGCGCACCTGCCACATAGTAAGTAGGCGGGCACTTGAAAAAGATGGAGAATGTCAAGGCAGAGTTGACCTGCTCAGAAACTCCTCCCAGAAATGCAGGGGATTTTTTTCCTAACAAGTTATAAACGGTACATTTTGTTGAGCATCTCCTACTCCACGTTGAACTGGAGAGACGTCAGGTGCTTGTCTGCGTCTTGGCTTCCTCTCCTCCCTGGACAGGTGGGGACACGGCACTGCTGGTCCTCTTTACTTAGGAAGGGTCCTGTGATGGCCCTTTGCCACTGAACTTTGAGCAGAAGCGTCGTTGTCACGGCCATTTGTATAGAAGAGGCACCGGGGCCGTGGATTAACTCTCAGGCCGTGACAACACAGACACAGACCACTCTTGTCTCCTCACCCAGGGACTTAAGTCCTGCACCTTTGACCCTTAGATGTGAGATGCCAGACGCTGTGCCTTGAAGACACTGGGCAGGGTTGGAGGAGTTCCAAAGAGAGGCTGCCCCAGGGGAAGGTGGCTGCGGGAATTCCCTCCAGCCACCTGTACCCTCAGGCCCCTGAGCTTTGCCCATCAGCCCCCACAGGCTGTGATGAGCCTGTTAGGAAGGCAGCAGCCAGCTGCCGAGTGGCTCTGTTGGGGTTAGGGGTGTCCTTCTCGTGGGGCCCAGTCCCGAGTCCCCATCACCCCTGCTGCCTACCCTGCCCACTCTCTCCTGAACCTGGCCTCAGTCTGTACAGCCTGGGGTTTTGCCCTGCCTGTTCCTCCAGTAAGAGCCGCTCAGGCCCTGGTCCCGATGGGCTCACGCGTTCACCTTTATTTGAAAGTCCCGGACGAGCATCCCTTTCACAGATGCTGCAGTTCAGGTGGAGCTGACGGGACATGATGTAGCCCCTGGGTGAGTCTCCTAGTGCCTGGTAAACAACAACCATTGCCATGTGAGTGTGGGACGAATCGCTGTGATTACAAGTTACTTTCAAATAATTCCCCATGTAAGGCCCAAATGTTTGATTAAACTGATGGTCTTGTGAATGTGACTATGAGGTTTTGCTTTCTGAGCCTGAGTGTGAGAGGTAGAGGGCTGTCTTGTCAGCCACCCACAGAGCCAGCTCAGACCCTTGGTGTCCCCAGTCACGGTGTTTGAGCAGAGGAAAGGCTGTAGCAGATGACAGAGGTGGTCACCAGGAGCCTCCCCCTGTCCCCAGATACTCACAGATTCAAATGAGGATGTGGAAAGGAGCCAGGCAGGAGAGGGTTTGGGGGCACCAGGGATGCAGGCTGTGAAGGGGCTCAGCCACCCCAGAGACAAAGAAGGAGCAGCACCTGCCAGATCCCCTCTGAACTGCCCCTGCCTGGCCAGGGGAGGGATGTGGGAGCAAATACTGCTGAAGGTGAGCTTCAGCCCTGGAACACATCAAGAAATGGGTGCCCTTGGGGCAAGTCCCAGGACCAGACCCCCGTGCGGAACCCAAGTTGAAGGAGGGACCCTTGGTGCTCGTTCATGAAGTGAGCTGACTGGTGAGGGCAGTGCCAGCCCAGGGAGGCTATGGCGGGCTGGCTACCAGCAGCCGGGAGACAAGAGCACCCAGGGCCACTCAGGGAGGCGTTCCCAGGGGGGCAGCACCCTCCCCAGCAGACTCTGGAGGAGCCCACAGCGCCCAGGTCCCCAGCCAGTCCTGACCAGGGCAGGGCAGAGCAGAGCACACCGGGGCTCCCCTGCCCGTCAGTGAGAAGGTCTAACATTCTCCACGTGCCCTGATTCTGCCTCCTGGGGGTCTGGTGTGAGTTTTCTCAGCTGTGGCCCTGCTTCCCTGAGAAGCCCCCGTTCCCCCGCCCCAGCCAAACTCTGCACTGAACTTCAGGCTCCTTGGCAAAGGGCAGACCCCCTGCCTGGCTCTCGCCTACCCTCCTCTGTGGCACGTCTTGCTGGCAGCTGCTCTAGGGGCCTTGGTGAGCAAATAAGGGGCCCCAAGTGTTTCCCTGTGCCTGGTCCCTGAGCTGGGGCCGGGCACAAGGATAGGGCTGGGATGGTGTCGTGATGCAGGGAGTGAAGCCAAGCGATATTCACAAGACAGCATGAAGGTGCAAAGCCACCTTGATGGCTCGAGCCACCCAGAAGGAGGTGCACCCAAAGGGCCCAGAGGCTCAGATCCTCGCCCTCGTGTGGATGCAGTGAGAGCCCAACAGCCCCGTGGTCGCTATGCTTTGAACTACTGGCCAGCCGGCTGCCTCAGGTTCAGCCTGCTGGAGGAGTGATCCTGCAGGAGAACGCTGGGCCACCGTCAGCTGGGAGAGAGGGGAGCAGAGTGGGCAGTCGGATGAGAGAGCAGGGCCCGAGCCTGAACAGAAGAGCCACTTTCAGGGGTCCAATCCTCGAACCCCCACGTCCCGGTGGAACCTTGTCCATCCTCATACTCCCCATCCTAGATCCCAGCTCTCCTCCAGGGTGTCAGCTGCCTTTCAGGAGAGGTGGTGTCTTCGGTATTGTTTTTTTTTTTTTTCAGTTGCCTTTATAACTATTTTTTTAATATTTTTTATTGAGTTATAGTCATTTTACAGTATTGTGTCAATTTCCAGTGTAGAGCACAATTTTTCAGTTATATATGAACATACATATATGCAATGTCACATTTTTTTCACTTGAGCTACCACAAGATCTTGTTTATATTTCCCTGTGCCATACAGTATAATCTTTTTTATCTCTTCTACGTTTTGAAATCCCAGACTGTCCCTTCTCACCCCCCACCCCCTTGGCAACCACAAGTTTTTATTCTATGTCTATGAGTCTGTTTATGTTTTGTATTTATGTTTTGTTTTGTTTTGTTTTGTTTTGTTTAGATTCCACATATGAGCGATCTCATATGGTATTTTTCTTTCTCTTTCTGGCTTACTTCACTTAGAATGACATTCTCCAGGGACATCCATGTTGCTGCAAATGGCATTATGTTGTCAGTTTTTATGCCTGAATAGTATTCCATTGTATAAGTATACCACCACTTCTTTATCCAGTCATCTGTTGATAGACATTTAGGCTGTTTCCATGTCTTGGCTATTGTAAATAGCGTTGCTATGAACATTGGGGTGCAGGTGTCATTTTGAAGTAGGGTTCCTTCTGGATATATGCTCAGGAGCAGGATCCCTGGGTCATATCCATAGTATTTTGAGGAATCTCCATACTGTTTTCCACAGTGGCTGCACCAAACTGCATTCCCACCAGCAGTGTAGGAGGGTTCCCTTTTCTCCACAGCCTCTCCAGCATTTGTCATTTGTGGACTTTTGAATGATGGCCATTCTGACTGGTGTGAGGTGATACCTCATCGTAGTTTTGATTTGCATTTCTCAGATAATTAGTGATAATGTGCATTTTTTTCATGTGCCTATTGATCATTTGTATTTCTTCCTTGGAGACTTGCTTGTTTAGGTCTTCTGCCCATTTTTGGATTGGGTTGTTTGTGTCTTTCTTATTAAGTCATATGAGCTGCTTATATATTCTGGAGATAAAGCCTTTGTTGGTTTCATTGTTTGCAAACATTTTCTTCCATTCCATAGGTTGTCTTTCTGTTTTACTTATGGTTTCCTTTGCTGTGCAGAAGCATGTAAGTTTTATTAGGTCCCATTGGTTTATTCTTGCTTTTATTTCTATTGCTTGGGTAGACTGCCTTAGGAGCACATTTCTGAAACATATGTCAGATAATGTTTTGCCTATGTTTTCTTCTAGGAAGTTTATTGTATCTTGTCTTATGTTTAAGTCTTTGATCCATTTTGAGTTGATTTTTGTGTATGGTGTAAGGGAGTGTTCTAGCTTCACTGACTTACATCCTGCTGTCCAGTTTTCCCATAACCATTTGCTGAAGAGACTGTCTTTATTCCGTTGTATATTCTTGACTCCTTTCTTGAAGGTGAGTTGACCAAAAGTTTGTGGGTTCATTTCTGGGCTCTCTATTCTGTTCCATTGGTCCACATGTCTGTTTTTGTACCAATACCATACTGTTTTGATGACTGTAACTCTATAGTATTGTCTGAAGTCTGGTAGAGTCATTCCTCCAGACTCTTTCTTTCTCTTCAGTAATGCTTTGGCAATTCTAGGTCTTTTGTGGTTCCATATAAATTTTATTATGATTTGTTCTAGTTCTGTAAAATATGTCCTGGTTAATTTGATAGGGATTGCATTAAATCTGTAGATTGCCTTGGGCAGTATGACCATTTTATCATTATTGATTCTTCCAATGCAGGATTATGGGATATCTTTCCATTTTTTAAGTCTTCTTTAATTTCCTTAATCAGTGTTTTATAGTTTTCCATGTATAATTCTTTCACCTCCTTGGTTAGATTTATTCCCAGGTATTTTATTACTTTGGGTGCTATTTTAAAGGGTGTTATTTCTTTACTTTCTTTTTCTGTTGATTCATCGTTAATGTAAAGAAATTCAACTGATTTTTGAATGTTAATCTTGTAACCTGCTACTTGCTGAATTCTTCAATTATTTCTAGTAGTTTTTGTGTGGACCTTTTAGGTTTTCTGTATATAGTATCATGTCATCTGCATATAGTGAGACTTTTACCTCTTCTTTTCCAATTTGGATCCCTTTTATTTCTCTCTCTTGCCTGATTGCTGTGGCTAGGACTTCCAAGACTATGTTGAATAGGAGAGAGTTGGTGTCCTGATGGAGTTTGGAAGAGTCAACGTGGGCAGGGTACATTTTCAGGCTCTTAATCTCCCCATGTGTAGAATGGGGAGATAATAGTACTCATCTGGACTTTGGTATATGATTGTGTTTGTTTCCTACATCTGCCGTCAAGGTCCCACATGTTGAAGGGGGTATGACTTCTTCTCTCATATTTCTGGAGGCTCAAATTTAAAATCAAGTTGTTGGCAGAGCCATGCTCCCTCTGCTAGCTCAGGAGGAGGATTTTTCTAGCCTCTTCCATCTTGTGATGTCCCCAAAGTGTTCCCTGGTTTATGGCTGGACTACTCCAGTCTTCTTTTTCATTCATGGCTGCCTTCCCTCTGTACATGTCTGTGTCCAATTTTTGTCTTCTCATAAAGACACCAGTCATACGGGAGTAGGGTCCAGTGTAATGACCTCATCTTAACTTGATTACATCTGCAGAGTCCTTGTTTCCCAGTAATTCCCATCCCAGATACTGGAGATTGGGGTTGCAGCATTTCTTTGGGTGGGGGCATAATTCAAGCCCTAACAGATATGATACAAGGTGCCACCTGATTTTAGTGCCTGGCCCAAAGTAGGTGGTCAGTGAGAAGGGGCTATTATTGCTGAGTATCCAAGATATACCTTCCCTCACATGTTAATATTTCTGAATCTGTATATATGTCTTATGATCCACATGTAGATTGATTGATGGAATTTTTCTTTTTCTCTTGAGAATGTGTTATCCAATGGATCATCTATTTCACATCCTAGAGCTATGAAACGTGGTATAACTTGTTTTATAATAAGATTGATAAAGTCCCAGCGTGTCCATGTCCTGCGAGCACGTGGTAGGAAAATGGGGTGTGGCTGCCCGCAGATCATGCCTGCAGCTACTAAGAACTTAGTAGGCAACAATCATGGTTCCTGAGAGGTGGGAGACGCAGGGCAAGGTGTGGGAGGAGGGTGAACACCTCGCTCCAGGGGCCCCGGGAAGGCTCATCTCCCGCATGCATTTCCTGAGCACGCCCTGCTGTACACCAGGCTGCAAGGCTGCAGGGCGGTGGCAGGCAGCACGCGGGCCTCCTGAGCTGAGGCCTCGGGACACAGAGGCCCAGGAGAGCAGCCCAGATGGCAGGGAGGCCAGGGCGGGGTGAGAGCACTGTCCATGGGGCTGTAGGGTCCCAGTGTAGACTGGAGGCTATGACCCTGTCTACCCGTGTGCAAACCCCTCACTGAGGAGCTGCTGCACAGCGCCTGGGTCTGCGTACTGCTCGCACCGACTGTAGCACAGCCGAGGCCGGAGCCTGCTCTCTTCCAGGGCTAAATCCGGAGAAGCAGCATCACAATGGGCTCCCAGAGCCCAGACTGGAGCACCTGCCTGAAAGGAGTGTGCTGCAGAGATCCCACAGAGAACTAATGTAGATGACCTTTTTCTCCAGAAAGTTCCACCTGCCTCTACTCACTGACTTCTGTCCCTTTGCAAGTGTTGTTCCCTCTGCCTGGAATCTCCTTTCTTCTCTTCCTGGCCTGAAATCTTCTTAGGGGTCCTTTCAGATTAGCTCAGCAGATCTCAGAAGCTTCTCACGCATAACACTGTATTTTGATTATTAATGTCTGTGTGTGCCTGGTGCCTCCCATAGTGCCTGGTCCAAAGCAGAGGTTTCAGAATACACATGTTGGGTGAAGGTGACCGAAGAAGTGAAGGTGACAGGCTGCCCCAGCCGAAAGGGTACACTAGGAGAAGGCCTGGGGAGGAAGGAGGCATTGGATTAGTTAGGGCAGAGGGTCCCAGAGGAAAGTGACAGAAAGCCAATGCGGAGGCACAAAGGGCAAAGAGCAAGCAGTGAGCGGAGTCTCCAAGTGAGGGCGGGATAGGGACAAGGAGAGAGGGGCCTTGCGTGGGCAGCTGGCTGGTGACCTGCGGTGGGTGTGTTCCTTCCTGTCTGCCCCGTCGGCCTGCTCATACACACTGGACCTGCGCTTTGCAGGCACATCTCACTGGAGGGAGGGGCTCAGGAACCTCCCTCTCTACCTGGGAGACCTTCCTGGAGCCCCTGGTAGCAAGAGGGTCCACAGAGGAAGTACAGGGACAGCTTGGTGGCAACAGAGGCCCAGACACAGCCTCCCCACTCTGCCTTCCAGCAGGAACTGGCCCCTGCTCCCATCCATGGGAAGCTTGCTCCAGGAGGGACACTGACCCACCTGATCCCAGGGCCAAGTGACAAGAGGGCCAGTGGGGCCTTGAGACTCCCCTTTCTTCCTCTTGTCTCAGCAGGCTGCAGTTTGCAAGTCCCGAGGGAAGCCTCACTGGTGAGGTGGTTCCTCTGGACTCTGGAAGAAGACTGGGGGCAGTGGCAAATCCAAGCAGACCCAAAGGTACTATGGCCTCAGTCCCTTCCATTGCACCCCAGCCTCCTCCATAAGCTCCTTGAGCCCCCAGTTCCAGCCCTGTGTTCTACCACTGCCCAGCCCAGACTCCAGCCACCTCCCAGGGAGCTCTCGGAAACAGAGAGACCGTGCATTCACCAAGTCCAGCTGCAGCAGCCTGAAACAGGGCCCATTGGGAAGCAGCTGGTCAGGGGTGTGCATCTTGTAAGTGAAGTCCTGGGGACTCCAGTGATTTTTCTAATTGGTGGCATTCAGGGGGTGGCCCTTCAGGAACTTAGAATGGACAATTTCAGGTCAAGAGAGGGTCAGCCTGCAGCTGGTACCTCATGTTTCTGGGGTGAAGAAGTTGTCAAGCTGGCCCCCCGGGGAACTCTGTGGTAGGCCCAGCGGCTTGGCACAGGATTGGCTCCCTGCTGTCCCTCCCTCCACTGGAGCAGTGGTGAAGCTGGCCTGAGTCTGACATAATCCATGCCCTCTCCACTCTGCTGCGACAGCCCAAGGGAGACGCCCTGGCAGTGTGGATAGCTGAGCCACAGCCACTCCCTTCCCTAACCCAGGTCCTCTGGGACCAAAATGCCTGAAGGCACCAGGACTCTCTCCCTCAGGGCCCTGCTCCTCAGAAGCCTGCCTTCCATCCCATCACATTGGAGTCAGTATGGATGTTGAATTGGACAAGCCACCGACTTATCAGAAGGGTGGCACAAATCCAAGGTAGTCTTTAAAACCATGGTCCAGGTATACATGGAAGCTTCTGGAACACCATAACATGTGTCCACTATAAACCCACCTGGTGGTGCTTTCTGGCTCATTTGAGGGTCATGCCTTTTTAATCCAGAGACATTTCATGCCTTTGTATGAAGATTGTTGGGAGCCCCTAATAAGGTGGCCCTGACATTTGATGGCCAAAGTTTGCCAGAGACGATGATGAGAGTGTCATTCTGTGTATTGTTCAGGATCTTTCCTCCATGTTTGGGTCACTCATGGGTCTGTTCACACAGGCCAGTGAAGCTGTGGGCTACTGCCCAGGATGGGACACTGGGCTAGGGGTCTGAGGTGGGCAGCAGATTGGCAGCAGGGTCTTTTGTACTTGTTGGAGAGAGGACAAGAGGGACATTTGCATGTTCTGATTCTGATTTCCATAAGGGCTCCAGTAGAGTACACGGTGGGGCCTCCAGTGAAGTTGAGGCAATCCAAATACATCCATTTCTTGAAGACTGAGACTAGGAGACCTTGAGGTAGTCCAATTCTTCCTGCATGTCCTCATGGGCAGGCCTCTATGCTCCCTTGGCAACTTGGCTCATCAGAGCAAAAGAATACATTGACAGTTGTTTGTGTATTAGTGTCCTGTTCCCTGGGCTAGGCAGCCACCACAGCCTGCTCACCTCCGGGGGAACTGCAGACCTGCAGAGCAGTGGTTCAGCTCTGGGACCCCCCCCCCCGCCCCGCCCCGGGACCTCACCAAAGTAGTGTCTGCCCTCGAGGCTCTGGACTCTGAGCAGTCTGCCTGGTCTCTGTCTCTAAAGCTCTTGAAAGGGCAACAGTGCCTCTTACTCAAGTGTCTTAACTGACAAACAATCTCACTCTTAAAGCCTATTTGGGGTGAAGCTGCCAGTGGGTAATTAAGGTGTTGCTGGCCAATCTAGCCACTGGCAAGTACCTCTTTCTCTTGCAGAATGTGGGCTGCAGGATCAGCGGGACCCCAAGTTGCATCTTTGCTCCTACATCCTTAGTAGCTGGGCACATTATACAAGCTTCTCTGTGCCTCAGCTTTCTCTCTGTATTTAAATGTTCATTTGGAACCTCCTCTGGGGTAGACACTGGACTCCACTTGGAGGATGGGCAGGGAGCTAGACCAAAACTCTGGGACCAAGTTCTGGTGCTCCAGCAGCTAACAAACTTGATTCACGTTACTCATCCTTGAAACCAGCTCATGTAATAATACCCACTCCCCAGTGGCTTTGCGAAGCCTGATTACCACTTGTGAAATGTTTTCCAGTTCTCAGAAGAAAGGTGATACATCATGGCAAAGTATGACTATCATAATTGTGATCTTCTCAAGCTGCCCCTAGGGCTAACCTGTATAAAACTGCCATTTGTGAAACTCTGCTATTGTAACAAAGTACAACTATTATCCATAATGACACTAGACTAATATCTAAGGTATTGCTGTGCTCATGGAAAACTTCTATCAGCCGTAAATGAAGAAGGCAGATGAGGTCACCTGCTGTGAGCTAGACCTGCTCTCTAATTCCAAAAGTAAACAGACTCCTTGAAGAGGTAGGCACCTGAAGCAGCACCAGATAGCAGCAGCATTCTTGGAGCACCGAATGCGCACCAGGCAGCGTGTGACGCATGCTATCTCACTGACTCTTCTCTACAAATTTAGGAAGTAGGTTTTATCAGCTCCATTTTGCACTGGAGAAAATAATGAGGCTCAAAGACACTGCCTTGCCCAAGGAAGATGAACCTGGCAGTTATAAACAGAATGGCTTATAGTGTAGGAAGAGCTGGGCCAGGTGACCACAAAGTCTAGGCAGGAGCCACGGAGTCTGAAGTAGGTTAGCAAAGAGAAGATGACTTCCAGGTTTCTAGTTTGGGCATCCCCACCTCCCCGCTCTTAAATAGATCTGCTGACCACTGAGAGAGGCACCCCAGGGGAAGGCGGTAGGGAGGGCAGATGGCTTTGGTGCAGGGTAACCTGAGTTTGAACGGCAAGCCTGTTTCCACGCGCTGGCCTGGACCTTGGAAGGGAAGTTGAGACACAGACTCTGGAGTCACTGACAGATTTGACAGGTGAAGACTCGGACATCGCCAAAACGCAACGTGTCACCCGTGGCCACTACCCCTCCAAGGCTCAGTTCTCGCTGGAGGAAACCTCCAGAAACCTCTTGGCAGCGCTGGCCAAGGTGACAGGTGTCCGCGAAGACCTCCCTGCGAGCCTCCCGGGCGGCGCGCTCCCTCCACGAGGGCCTGCACCGCCCCGGCGTCGCCGCTCGGCTCTCCGAGCCCTCCCCCGGCTCTCCGGCCCCTCCGGCCTCCGCCGCCCCCACCGTCTCGTCCGCCCGGCGCGAGGCCGAGGGCTGGGGCTTCCGGGCGCCGGGAGCCGGGAAGGTGGCGTCGCGCGCGGCCCGCGGCCCTTCCAGGGGCCGGGCGGGGTTCGGGGCGCATGCGCGGCGGCCGTACGGAAGCCCGGAAGGAGGGGCGGGAGGCGCGGCTCAGGTTTCTCGGGGCGGCGGCGGCGGCGGCGGCGGCGGGGGGGACGCGGCTCGCGCTGGCACCATGAACCCGCTGTAACGCGCAGGCTGCGCGGCGCGGGGGGCGGGGGCGGAGGAGGACGCGGCGGTGAAGTTCTCCGCCATGAACCTGAGGGGCCTCTTCCAGGACTTCAACCCGAGGTGAGGCGCGGCCGGCCCAGCTCTGGGGAGGCGCGGCGGGCGGGATGCTGCAGCGGGCGGCTGGGGCGGCCGCGGCCCCGGGCGCCCGCCCGAGCCTCCCCGCGGGTGCCAGCGGCTCTCCGGGAAAGCAATCGACCTCGGTGCCGGCCCGCTTCCTCCTCCCGCGCCCGCTGCCTGGAGTCCCCGGCCCGCCGGGCCATCGAGAACCTCCGGGCCGCAGCCCCCCGCCCCGCGGGCCCCCGTGCCCCTCCGCTTGCCCTCCCTCGTCGCTGTCCCAACTTCCCTCTCTCCGTCCCATCTTCTGGCACCCCGCTGCTGCCTGCCTCCGTTCCCCCTGCCAGGGCCGGTTCACTTGACCCGACACCCCTATCCCCGCCCCAGCTGTTTCCTCCAGTTCCTCTCAGCCCTTGAGGTTTTCCTTGGACGTCTGCCCATCCCTCACTTGTTTGCTTTTTTGTCGAACTGGCATCTGAAACATTGTTGAATCCTTGGAGTCGGTGTCAGGGTATGGCAGTACCTTACATAACGCCTTTTGGGGGTGAACCTGACAATTTTCCGTACGCGTTTTCTCCTCAGTCTTAACTCTGAGTTTCCTTGCAGGAAGTCAGATATTGCTGTCCTCTTTCCCAGATGAGGACTATCCAGTGGACAGGGTGGAAGGAACTCTGGCTAAGGAATCAAGCGTCTGTCCTTGCACTTGCCCAAGTGTTCTGTAACTGTTCTCTTCCCCAGACTGCGAGCTCCCTAGAGGAGAGACCCACTCCTGCTCACATCTCTATTCCCAGCAGCTCCCACTGTGTCTGACACAAAATAGGCACTCAGAAAATGTTGGTGGGACTAAACTGAGCCAAAAGACCTAGATCGGAGACCAGGCCATATGTAACTGGGTGATTCTCTGCTCATCTGAAAAATAAGGAGTTGGCCTAGCTGATCTCTTAAGTCCACTGCTCTGTGAAGGGGGTGCCTCTCTCCCTTATTTGCTGCTGGAAGCCATGCACTCAGTAACCCTTTCTGTGCTAGGTCCCATGCTGGGTGCTTCAGATGCTGGGAGGTCCCAGCGTCTGGGTAGAGAGGGCAGGTAAATAGATGACTTACAGCAACGTGCAGTATTGTACTGTGGGGGCCCCGTGGAGACCAGCTATTTGGGCTGCTTGTGGGGGATGAAAGTCTGAAGAGGGAGAATGCGTGTGTGTGTGTGTGTTTGGGGGGTGCAGTCTCCTTAGGGACAGTGACACTTTAGGCTACAAGCCACTGTGACTTCCTGGGTGCTCTTATTCCTCTTTGAGCACTGCCGAATTCACATTCTAGTGTGGAGTGCCAGTGTCCCAATCACAGTGCAGTCATTATTGTTGGCCTCGAAGGCACTCTGCATAGAGGAGCTGGTGGAGAGCAGGTTAACGGAGGACTAACTGTAGCCCTTCCTCTGCTGCTCCTAGGGGTTAGTATTGGGCTTCAGGGTAGTAGGGTTGTTGCTGGAGTTGGATGGGCCTTGTGTATCTCCATTGTTTGGTGATGGAGATAAGAAAGATAAGTAAAAGCTGAATTATTTTGTGTCCTTGGGCCACTCACTTATCTGTCTGCTTTATCTGTAGAATGAGTATAATCTCTCAGCCGGATAGGGAGGGCAAATTAATGATTGATTTACAAATAGAAAGTCCCAGGACTCTTTTGCAAGGTGACAGATAATTTCGAAGCCACAAAGAACTGCCTGGAGTGATCAAACTGGCTAACAGCGCTGCCAAAGCAAAATAGTGCTGCACAGATAACACCCTTAACCATTTTTTCCTGTAGCTTCCCCCCAGAAAAAAATTTGTACATGAAAATTACAGTTAAATATTAGGTATTGAAACAGGTTTATAGTAAACATCGACATATTTATCACCACATTAATTCGATTGGGATTGAAATGCACATCTCTCTGAAAAGTTTAAACATGTTTTCTAGGATGCCATTTTCCTGATGCAGTGTGGGTCAGTGGGAGTGGGCAGGGTTACCTGACGGTGGTGACTGCTAAGACAGTGGCCAGCTAATACTGGAAGGGTCGAGTTTTTAGCTGCTGGGGTGTCACGTCTGGTGGGCACACCTAGTTTTTGACATTGTTCTTTATTCTTTAGTCTCATTCAGTGCTGGGGAGAACCTTCCAGACAGCTAGGGAGCAAACAGAGGAATATAGACTGGAGGACACCTTGCGCCAGGGCCTCAAACCTTGGTGCTGCTGCCTTGCTCCCTGCCTCGAATCCAGAGCCAGTTCAACACCTCCCTCTGACCCCAGCACCTTGGCACATATTGTTCTCTTTGCCAGGAATATTTCCCTCTCTCTTTCCTCCTCACCTAGTTAACTCCTGTTTCTCCTTGAGATCGCAGCTCACTTGTTACTTGCTGAGCGAAGCTTTTCTGACTTCCCCGACTGGGTCCACTGATCCCTGTTTGTACATTCTGTGTAGTATGCCTTACTCCTCCTCCCTCATACACTCATGTGTACTCGTATATTTGTCTGTGTGCTTGTGTGATTAATGCCTGTCTCCCCTACTAAACTACAAGCTCCATAGGGGCAGGGCCATGACTCTGTTCATTATGGTGTCCTGCATTCCTGAACTAATAGTGCCTGGCTCAAAAAATATTTGTGGAATGAATGAATGAATGAATGAATGGCTCTCTGGAGCTTATAAGAAATCTAGAGCTGCTTCTTTCAGTCACTGCTTTCCTGGTGCTCTGCAGCCTGGTTGTCTTTCCTCTTGCCCTCTTCCCTCCTTCAGAATGCAGCCGTCATCTTGGAGAGATGAGAAACACCATGACTCTAAGGCAGAACGTGGCTGCCTTTATTTTGCAGATTATGTATGTCACAGGGATAGTCACTATCATGGTTTGGTGGCTCCTAAGGCATGAGCCATGGCTCCAGATCTCCTTTCCAACCTTTTGATCTTGGTGAGTCTGTATCTGCCACAGTATTGCCAAGGCTCTGGAAAACTGCAGTGATAGAATGATTCACAAGTGTCAACACTCAGATGCACTGGACTGCCAGCTGACCCTCTGGCACAGAACTGGTTGATCATGAACTTCTTTTTAATTACATAGGTTAAGGGTTGCTGAAACAGACACACTGGACCCACCAAATCCTTCCCCGAATGTCCAAGGCTTTCTAACAGCTGGGGAGCCCTATATATTGAATAGGCAAGCTGTCAGAAGTATACAGAATTGACAGACTGATTCCACGGTGTTCCTGGGAGGTAGGGATCTGGGAGTAGGTGGCACTAAGCCAGCACCCTGCCCCCACCACGGAGCCTTGGGGTTTTCTGCTACCTTGTGGAGTTGCCGGCTCAGAGAAGGCCTTCAGCCTTGGTAGCCAGGCAGTGCTCGAAGGCTGTAAGGCTGTGAGAACTCTGCTAGGACTTCTGAGTCGGCCACACTGAGCTCCTGACAGAGTGTGGTACATCCTGTGGGTGTCCTGGACTGGGACAGAGGCTGAGGAACACTGCTCTGTCATGTGGGCATGGAGGGCCGAGGTCAGTCGCTTTTAGAAACTTCTATATGCTGTAAATTCCAAAGCCTTTCTGGAGTCTGTGTAAGTTATCTTGTCTCTTTCTTGAAGTTAAGGAAAATGAATATGATTGCTGGTAATTGTTAACAAAAGGCAGCTACCGGGCCTTTAACAGTTGTTTGGAAAGTATATTTAAAGCATTCATTCACCAGACATCTCCCTGCTCCCCACTGTGTGCCAAGAGAGGTGCTGGGTGCTCTAAGTCTGAGAGTAAATGGGGTATGATCCCTCTCCATGCTTATGGCCAGCAGAAGAAGCAGAAATGGAAACAAATTAGAATTCAGCACAGGATGAGGCATTTCAGAGATAGGTACCAAATTCTGTGGGAGAACAAGGGGCAGAGCCACTGATTCTGTCTTGCGCAGACAGGGAGGTTGCGCAGCTTGATTTTAAAGGATATAATTGTAGACTTGTCAGACCAGAGGGCAGGAAAGGCGTCTTGGGAGGGCCAGAGTATGCAGAGGCACAGGGCCATGGGAGAGCCTGGTGTGTTAGACAGTGGTGAAAGGGCAGTGTGGTAGGAGCGCTGCAGGCCACGCTTGTCACGTGACTTACAAATGCTACATGCAGTGTTAACAATTACTGCAAATATTATTTCCATATTACTGTTTTTTTTTTTAAAAAAAGCAGGCGCCAGATCCATCGGTAGTGAGTGTATGTGGTACTGTTAGTGAACTGTTCACCACCCAAATGTCCATTTCTCTGTTGTTCTGCCATCTCAAACTACCTATAGTAAGAGAAACCTCTTGATTACACTTAGGTTATTATTAATAACAGCTGTGACTTACGGGGCACCCAGCACATACCAGGCGCAGTGTTGGTGCTTTGTATCTATTATCTTGAATCTTGGCCGCAACCCTGTGAGTTCATCGGCCTTGTTTTACAGAGTCTTAGCTTGTGACTTCCCCAAAGTCACACAGGCGGTGGAGGTCCAAGTCAGTACTCTAAGGTAAGTCGATCTCCTTCTGAAGCCTGTGCTCGTTCCCGTCTGCTATGCCCCCTCTCTGATTTAGTGACCCCCTCCCCATGACACAGTAGGTCCAGTATACTAGGGAGTCTTTTATTTATGAGTTGCAATTAAACAAAGCACACCTTGTATCTAAGCCTACACATCCAAATGGGTATTATGTTTCAAAGCAGTTACTTAGGAGAAGATAAATATATATACCTATTCCATTGCTCATATTCCTTGTTACTCACCTGAAATTTCCTTTGAAGCCAATCATATAAGAAAATCTGTCTCATTGCTTTATAATCATATATCATTTTTGAACCAAAATAGTGCCACCTAGTTTGATCACACATCCTGTTCACTAAACTTGGCTCCAACTGGCTTTTGGCCGTTTCCAAAAATCCACTCTCAGTGAAGATTTGGCACCACTGAGGATATTCAAAAGAACAGACTGCAGGCTCTCAAGGCGACTCCAGGAGGAAAGCTTCAAAGATGGTTTGAGCAGTGAAGTGGAATTAGTGCATTGCCTCCCAGGAGGACTGTTTAAAGGAGACAAGTCTCATTTGAATTCATAATTTCTGGTTTCAAAAAGGTATTCTCATTACGTGATAATTACACACGTATTTTTCTTTGCTGTGAGTTCTGCAAAGGCCAGGATAGTGAAGTGTTTAATAAATGTGCTGAATGAGTGGATGTTGAGGACAGATACACATGAACCATTAGGAACTCTGTGTTGTAGGGGAGAGAGAGCAGATTGGAGGAGTTTTAGGTGGGTTCTTAGGACTCTGGGAGTTAAGCTTCCCAGTATTGAGCTTGGGGTTTCTAACTGCCTTGCCTGATTATAGGCTGTGCCTGTGCGAGGAGACTAGAATTGAAGAGGAAAGCCTTGAACTGAACCCTGGAGATAGGCTCTTTATAACCGATGACTCGTACTTTGTCAGCTGTGCCCTCATAGTGAGAAAAATGATTGCTAAGTGAGATTGTTACAGCTTGTTTATAATACTGGTAGCAACTAAAATAGGTAAAATTGATCATTTACACCATAATTTACACAGGGCTTTCATATCCCCTTATCTTAATGAACTGATGTATGGTCCAGTGTGGAGACAGGCTTAAGGAGAAAGTGACCCACCCACAACCACACAGCTGATACACAGTCTCCACCGGCCTCGGATCTTTCCAGTCCTCCTTGACAGTGCTTTGTTTTTATTTGGCCTTTGTGCTTTCTTATATTTACTGATTAGATGCTCTTAAACATATTTTATCTTAATAAAACCAGTTAAAATTGCCACTAAATGACTTTAAATTTTGTCAATAAGGTTCTGCTTAGTATAAGAGGTGCAGTTCCTTTAAAGGGTTAGGAGAGTGTCAGTTAGCAGTTTGTCAATTGAAGCCATTCTCGGAAGTTGTAGACAGAGAGGTGCTCACAGGGATGTGTCACCCAGAGCATGTGTGTGTGCATATGTGCCTGCTCCAGTTAAAACCAGCAGCCTTCACTGGGTCTAAAAAGAGTCCAGTTGCATTCTTTTGACTTGTAGAAAACAAGATACTGGAACTTTTACACTCACAGTGTCATCTCTTTACTAGGTTATTCCCTCCCTTCCTAGATCAATTTCCCCCCAAAGTGGAGAGAGGGAATTTGAGCCTCAAGCAGAAAGCTCCATGTACATTCCAGAGAGAACACTAGCTTTGTAGTTTGACCCATGTGACACTACTTAGTGACCTTGTACTGGCATTACAGATTCAAATGAGGGTGGGTAAATCCATTTTAAAGATATGATTGGAAAAGTGAAATTTAGCAAGTAGTGGTTTGTTGCCAGAATATTCATTGAAACCTGCATTTGCTGGTTTGTGGAGAATTAAGCAAAGTCTATTTTTATACTTGGACTCTGGTCGGAATGTTTCTTGAAAAGTAACTGAAAGTAGTTTAAGATTTGACTGTGATTTTTTAAAAATGTTCTTATCATTGTTGCTGCTGCATCATACTCTCTTCTTGCCAGTCAGGTTTGGAATTTCCTATTTTATATGTAGTCATCTTTTTCACTTGGCTTTAAAATGTATTGGTATAGTTGAGAGACTATTCTTCCCTCAATTAAAAATGTGTATAAATTACACCTTTTACAATTTCTGATTGTATTAGTTTGTTTTATTTGATTGACTCTAGAGTTCATTTTTTTTTTCAAAGAGCCAGCTGTTCATGTTACTTGTTGATTTCATTTTTGTATCTATATTTCTACTTTTACTTTTATTGTTTCCATATTTTGACTCCTTTGGTTTTTTTTTTCCCCCCTAAATTTCTCAGATAGAAACTCGGTTCACTGGTTTTCCTTTTGTCTCTTTATTTCTTTTCTTTTTTGCTTTTATTTACTGTTTTGGAGTGGATACATTTTCTCTGAGCTTTGCTTTGGCAGCAGCCCAGGTGTTTTGATGTTTCAGTTGTGTTTTAGTAGTATTTTAAATATTCTGTAATAGTGTTCTGTTTCATCTTTGATTTAGTCATTATCTAAGGAAGGAAGCTAATGTTTATTGAATATTACCTGCTTGGCCCCAAGCCCTGCAGTGAGTGCTTCCTGATAAGTTATTTAATCCTTACCTCAGCATTGCCTGGTAGAGGTAGTATTATCTGCATTTTGCTCACGAGGAACCTGAGGTTCAAATAAAGTTGCACAAATACTCTCTTCAACTCTACTACACTGCTTAACCAGTGACTATTGAAAAAGCTCCATATGGTTAGGCAAGTTTCATTTGATTTTTGTCAGTTTATTACGACTTGTATAGAATTTCTGCCTCCAGTCTCTACCAATTACAGTCTACCTTACACAGACTTCTATACCTTCTCTCACTCTTTTGCTCAGAAAGTCTTTGGTGAAAATCTCTATTGCCTATTAATAAATTCCAAGGACTTTACTTTGACATTCAAATTCCCCTACCTTCTTACCTCATTCTAGCTTTTCCTTATTTCCTCTGGTGCCTTTTTTCCTGTCTCCCCAGCATTCCACCCCACAAGACTTAGAGAATGTACTTTGTGTGTTCCAGTCTCCTGGAATGTGGAAGACTGTCTCATGCTTTAAAAAATCTTATCTCCTTTATCTGGAATTCCCTATTCCGAAAACCCCACCTCCCTTCCCAGCCCTCCCAGGGAATGAATCTTCCATGTCCCAGTTTACTGTGATATATAGTTACTTTTTTATGGACAATTCCCCTTTGCTCCTGTTAGTCTTTGAGCATCTCCAGGGCAGAGACTGTTTATATATCCCACACATCGCAGGCACTCAGCTTTTAAAATTTTAAGTTAGATTTGTATGTATTGTATATTGGTACCCCATGATCCTTTTTTCCCTCTTGAAAAATCTGAATGCATGTAAAGAAAGCATTTTTTTTTTGTTCTGCTACTTAATTCTCTCGATAGACCCCTGCTATTTTTATCTACTCTACTGTTCATTTCCTTAGGAACTTTGTCTACTTTATCTGTTATGATTTAATAGTAGCATTTAGAAGCCCACAGTGAAAATATCTCTGTATATTTTTAAAAGAAAAATTGTCAGATTACTTCCATATTCTGTGGCTATGTTGTTAGGTTTTCATTATTTAGATTTTCTTTATTAGTCATTTTAATACTTTTTGCTTTGAAATCTAATTATCAAATTACTGTACTAGTAAACTTCTTCTCTTGTCCTTACTCAGTCATGATAAACCTGGGCCATTTCCTTTCTTGTAGTTGCTTTGAATTTTGACATTGGTTACAAGTGTGACTCTTAATTACAACAGATTTAGGTTTTATGTTTTCATCCAGTAAGTAATCTTTCTTATTTTAGGCCTGTGGTGGGCAGAATAATAACCTCCCCCCACCCCACCCCATGCTGAAACCCTAATCCTTGGAACCTGGGAATGTGTTCCATTATGTGGTAAAGGGAAATTAAGCTAGCAGCTGGAATTAAGGTTGCTAGTCAGCTGACCTGAAAATAGGGAGGATTCTGGATTCTTTGGCTGGGTTTACATAGGGAAGAGGGAGGCAGAAGTGGAGGTCAGAGTGAGTGTGAGGAGCTTTGAAACTAGAGCAAGGGGTTTTGAACCAAAGGCTATGAGGCAGCCTTTAGAAGCAGGTAAGACAGGGAAACCTTCTCTCCTAGAGCCTCCAGAAGGATCACAGCCCTGATGACAACTTGATTTTAGCCCAGTGAGACCCTGAAATGGGTCCCTGAATGACTTTCGACATTCAGAACTGTAAAGATAATGTTTGTGCTTTTTAAGCCAGTAAGTTGATGATAATTTTGTATGACAGTGATAGAATACTAATACCAGAGCACTTCATCCTATTTACATTTTTCCAACACCAGTGTTTGAAGGAGTTGTACTTTGTACTATTATTTGTCCTTTTTGTAAGTTCATCTTGTTTCCTTTCTGTTTTTCATTCTTTATGTAATAGACCCAGAACTCAATTTCCCTTTAAATTATGTCAAAACTTATAAAATATTCACTTTTCCAACATTTTAATTTTCATTATTTCTACTACTCTTTTCTTCTGTTAAATAAGAGAACTCTTTTAGGGAAGATAATGAATTTAGCTTATAGGGCTTACTGCCCCCCACCTCATGTTTTTTGTTTATGGTCTGAACCTCCTTTAGAAAAATTTTGCCTTGACACATCTAATTTACCTGTGAAACCTATGTTTATCATTGTCCTTGCATTTGTTAATGTTCCAATCCACTTACTTGTTTTAAATATTCTTTCTGTTTCCTAGCCCATTGATACGTGTTGCCTGGGCTTTGGTTGACAGATTGGTTCTGATTTTCTCCATTTTGTGATATGCCCCTCTCAAGTGGTTACTTTCTCTGTCTGTGGCGATCACTCCATTACTATTAGTTTGTGAATCCCCCTCAAGCCCTTTTCTTCTCCAAAGTCTAGGAATAAAGTCATTCTTCTCTTGGCATATTTCAGTGGTAGCTCTCTTTTTCTTTGTAGCAGCTTGTAAAAGTCTCCCCCTGGTTTTGAGTGTGAATAATCATAACTAACATGTATGTAGTGCAGCAGTTATGAAACCTCTTTTCACAGACCCCCTTGGGGCCTTAAGAACCTTTCCAGGGGTCTGCGAGGTCAGAACTATTTTCATAATAATGCTGAGACGTTCTTTGCCTCTTTCTCTGGGTTGGTATTGGCACTGATGGTGCACAGGAGTGGTGGGTGAGCTCCTGGCCCCAGAGTACAGATCTGGTAGTCATTGGCTGCTTCACACACAATATACCTGCAGTTAAAAAAAAGTCAGCTTCATTTAAGAATGTCCTGAACAAAGCGGAAAAAAAATACCAGTCTCATTAAATCTTGACCCTGAAGTACACAGCTATTTTAATATTCTGTGTGACGATTTAGGAAGAATGCATACAGGCTGTCTGCTGTATACTGTTGTATATTGAAGTACGGTGGTTAACTCAAGGGAAAACACTTGTGTGCCTGAGTTGCAAGCTGCTTTTTCCATGGAACACCATTTTTACCTGGAAGGACAACTAACAGACAAGACTGTGGCTAATCGTTGTAGGGTATTTGGCAGACATTTGCTCAAAAATGCAAGTGAACCTGTCACTTCAAGGAAAACAGCTGATGGTGTTTTTTGCAAATGGTAAAATGTGTGCACTCAAGGGAAAACCAGAATTTTTGTAAAGTTGTATTCACCACCATGAGCTTGACAGCCTCCCAAAGCTTAAAATATTTCTGATGAAGTGAGTTATGATAATAACTAACATGATTTTTTGTTGCTATTGTATAGTGAAATGTGTTGGCATTTGAAAGAACTTCATTACTCAGGGAACAAATATCTTGTGGTCGACTTACATGGCATTATAATCATGCAGGAATAGAGTCATTCAAAGTGCAAGAGAGACCAGTGGATTTTAATGTAGCCAACTACAAAAAGTTCATTGATAGGGTTTCAGATTCCACATCACAGTTAACCTTCAAGGAACTACCACATGTTGAGTTTTGGTGTCCTATCGAAGAAAAATATCCAGTGTTATCTGAGAGAGCAACTAAAGTACTCAGTTCTTTCCTGAATACATATCTCTGTGATGCCAGATTTTCTTCATATGTTTGAACCCAGACAACTTATTGGTGCAGAATGATTGCAGATGTAGATATTATAATCTAGGTGTCTGCTACGAAGCCAGACATTGAAAAAAAATTGCAACACTCTAAAGACAATTATGGAAAATAGGTTTTTTCCATTAAAATTAATATGTAGTGTGTTTATTATTGTTATTTTTAATGAAGTAATAGATATTTTTAAATAACAGTTTTAAAATCTGATACAGTAAATAGCAATAGGTATAACCCATGTAAACAAAGCTCTTTGGAGTCCTCAATCATTTTTAAGAGTATAAAGGAGTCCTGATACAAAAAATTTTGGGAACCACTTATTTAATGCTTTACACAAAGCACTTTTCATATTCATTATCTTATATTCACAACCACCTTATGGGGTACATATTACCCTGATTTTATAGGGGAGAATACTACGACCCAAAAAGGCTATCTAGATACTCTAATTAGCAACGTCTCCAGATCTGATGGTTCTCCCACTATAGTTTATACTCTTGGAGGTTTGCCTCTGAGTTGGATTTTGTGGGTCTCATCTTAAACTCCTCCTTTTTTTCCAATTGAAATTTCTTTTCTTGTTTTTCATAATACAGAAGTAGTACATGTACCTTGCAGAAAAATCAGCAATCATAAACAAGAGTATAAAGACTGTCCTTAATCCTCCCTGCTGGAGCTCTCTGTTAATCCTCAGTGTCTATCCAGATGCTTTTCCAAGAATGTTGAATTATTAGTATAAAGTCAGTATTATATAGTACTCAATTAAAAGGACTTTGGAGTCAAATAGGTCTTAGTTTGAATCCCAGCTCTCTGAGCTGCTGCTAGCTGCTTGGACAAGTTTTTTAACATCTAAGCTTCATTTGTCATCTGTAAAATGGGAATAGTGAAAGTACCTCTTTCAGAGAGTTGCTGTGAGGCTTAAGTGACAGTTCTTTCTCTGTTGAATGGCCTTGCCACCTTTGTTAAAAATTAACTGACCACGTGTGTATGGGTATGGTTTTGGACTCTGTTCTGTTGTCTGTGTCTCTCCTGATGCTAATACTACATTGTCTTCATTACTGTAGCTCTTACAGTAAGCCATGAAATCCTGTAGTATAAGCATGTCATGTAGGTTCTCCAACTTTGTTCTTTCTCACAATTGCTAGGCCCATTCTAGGTCCTTTGCATTTTCATATATAATTTTTAGAATCAGTATGTCAGTTTCTCTGGAAGAGACTGCTTAGATTTTCATCGAGATTGCATTGAATCTTTTTTTTCTCTATATATTTATAGCAGCTTTATTCATAATTGCCAAAACTTGGAAGCAACCAAGATGTCTCTCAGTGGGTGAATGGATAAATGAACTGCGGTACATTCAATGGAATACTGTTTTACACTAAAAGGAAATGAACTGTTGAGCCATGAAAACACATGATGAAACCTTAAATGCATATAGGCATACCTTGTTTTATTGCATTTTGCTTGATTGCGCTTTTCAGGTATTGCAAGGGTTTTTTTTTTCTTCCAGTTTTATTGAGATATAGTTGACATCACTGTATAAATTTGGGGCATATAGCATAATGATTTGACTTACCTACATCATGAAATAATTACCACAGTAAGTTTAGTGAACATTCATCTTATAGAAATACAAAATAAAAGAAAAAGAAAAAATATATTTTTCCTTTTGATGAGAGCTCTTAAAATTTATTCTCTTAACAACTTTCATATATAACATACGACAGTGTTAGTTATATTTATCGTGTTGTACAATACATCTCTAGTAATTGTAACAGGGTGTTTCTGTCTTTTGCCTACCTTCATCCAATTCCCCCTCCCCTCTCCCCCTCTGGTAACCACAGATCTGATCTTTTCTATCAGTTTGTTTCTGAGGTGTAATTGACCTACAACACTATGTTCCTGGTGCACAACATAGTGATTCAATATTTCTATACATTTTTAAATGATCACCACAATAAGCCTAGTTACCATCTGTCACCATACAAAAATATTACATTATTTTTTATTATATCCCCACACTGTACATTTCATACCCATGACTCATTTTGTAGCTGGAAGTTATACTTTTTAATCTCCCTCACCTATTTGTCTCCTCTCTCTGCCTCCCCTCTGGCAACCACCTGTTGTTCTCTGTATCTATGACTATTTCTGTTTTGTCATGTTTGTTCATTTGTTTTGTTTTTCAGAGTCCACATATAAGTGAAGTTATGTAGTATTTGGCTTTCTTTGTCATACTTATTTCACTTAGCCTAATACCCTCTAGGTTCATCCATATTGTCACAAATGGCAAGATTTAATTCTTTTTTATGGCTGAGTAATACTCCATCACACACACACACACACACACACACACACACACACACACACACACCCCATATCGTCTAAACAGTCATCTATTGGACACTTAGGTTGTTTGCATACCTTGGCTATTGTAAATAAGGCTGCAATGAACATAGAGGTGCATATATCTTTTCTTTTTTTTTCTGTATATTTACTTTATTGAATTTGTTAATGTTACAGAGTTCTTGCACTGCCAAACCATGCCTGAGAATTCAAAGAAAGAAATGGTACAATGGACAGCCTCACCCACCCATCATACAGTATATTAAAACTTGATTCATGTGCATTTTGATAATTTCACAATCTTTTAAAAAGTTGTAACAAGGGTTGGGATTTTTAAATCTCCTGCAGGTCTTCAGATTTTTAGGACAATATGCCATTAAATAACATTTCCACATATTCATCTCAGTTCATTCCTTAATAACATAACCGTCAACAAAATTTTGCTGGAAAAAAACACATTACTCTTCAGGGGAAATATGTGGCTCAAAGTCCAAAAGATTATTTAAGATTTTTGGTTCCCAAATGAAGTTTTCAGTTTAACCAAAAGAATCCCTTGTTTCTCAGTCATCCAACCTCTCCTTGGCTGGCTCAGACACTCACCCAAAGACAACAGAAGGTAGGCATCCTGCCTGCCACCTCAAATAATGCCAACATTGTAGCCCAGATATGGCTGGCAGGCCCTGTCAGGTGGTATGCACATATCTTTTCAAATTAGTGTTTTCATTTTATTTGGATAAATCCCCAGGAGTGGAATTGCTGAATCATATGTTAGTTCTATTTTTAATTTTTTGAGGAACCTTCATACTGTTTTCCATAGTCGCTGCACCAATTTACGTTTCTGCCAACAGTGCGTGAGGGTTCTCTTTTCTCCACATTCTCACCAACCTTGTTATTTCTTGTCTTTTTGATGATAGCCACTCTGACACGTGTGAGCTGATACCAAACTGGACTACTTTCTCATACCATATACACAAATGAACTCACTGTGGATTAAAGACTTAAATGTAAGACCTGAAACCATAAAACTCCTAGAAGAAAACATAGGTGGTATGCACCCTGACATCAGTCTTAGCAATATTTTTTTGGATATGTCCCCTTCAAATAGGAGAAACAAGCAAAAATAAACAAATGGAAGGGACTACATGCATTGAATCTTTAGAATAATTTGATGAGTGTAGGCTAAGTAATGTTCCTCAAAGATACCTACTTCCTATGAGTGTTACCTTCTATGGCAAAAAAGGTGACTATTACCTTGTATAGCAAAAGATGTGATTAAGTTAAAGATCTTCAGATGGGAAGACTATCCTGGATTATCCAACTGGGGCCCTAAATGCATTTATGGGTTTGCATATGAGAGGGAAGGAGATATTTTTAAGAGGAGAAGGCAGTGTGATTGAAGCAGACAAAGATATTTGAAGATGCTGTACTTCTTATTTTGGTGATGGAGAAAGGGGCCCAAGGAGTGCAAGTAGTGTAGCTCTAGAAACTGGGAACGGCAAGCAATGGATTCTTCCCTAGTCTCCAGACTTAGTTACCTAGTGAACCCCATTTTGGACCTCTGGCCTCCAGAACCATAAGAAATAAATGTGTATGTTTTAAACCACCAAATTCATGGTAATTTGTTATAGCAACCATAGGAAACTAATAGAGAATATAAAGTTTAACAATATTGAATTTTCTCATCTATAAAAATGGTATCTCTCCACTTATTTAGATCTCTTTTGTTTTTGGTAGTGTTTGTTAGGTTTCAGAGTATAAGTCTTGCACATATTTTATTAAATTTATCTTGAAGTATTTCATGTTTTGATACTGTTGTAAATGGTAATTTTTTCCATAAACTTTTAATTTTAAATATTATTAGATATCTAGGTAAGTTGCAGTAAATGATAGTTTTTTTTAAATTCAGTGTCCATTTTCTCATCGTTAGCATATAGAAATGTAGTAATTTTTTGATATATTTATCTTGTATCCTGCAACTTTGCTAAATTCACTTTTTAGATTTAGTAGCTTTTTTGGTAGAATACTTAGGATTTTCTACATAGACAGTCATTTTGCCTGCAGACATCAGATTTACTTCTTCCTTTCAAATCTTGATCCATTTTCTTTCTTTTTCTTGTGTTATTTTTGTGGCTAGGACCTCCATACAATGTTGAATAGATGTATTGAAGTGGGCATAGTTGCCTTGTTTCAAATCTTAGGGGGAAAATATTTAGTCTTTCACCGTTAAGCATTTTTAACGAGGTTTTTTATATAGATACCCTTCTATTCCTAATTTGTTTAGAGCTTTTATCTTGAATGATTAGTGAATTATGTCAGATTTTTTTTTCTGGATCTGTTGAGATAATCATATGGCTTCTCTTTTTCATTCTGTTAAACAGTGAATTACATTAATTGATTTCAAATGTAAAGCCAAACGTGCAATCCTGGCTAAACCACACTTAGTCATAATGTGATATCCTTTTTATATGTTGTTGGAATTGATTTGCTATTTTTAGGGGCTTTATATCTGTCTTCATGAAGGATATTGGTTTGTAGTTTTCTTTCTTGGTCAGGTTTGGGTATTAGGGTAATGCTGGCTTCACAAAATAAATTGGAAAATGTTCCACTCTCATATTTTCTCCAAGAGTTTGTGAAAAATTGGTGCTATTTCTTCCTTAAGTGTTTGGTAGGTTTTGTCTGGGCCTGACACTTTCTTTGTAAGATGGATTCCAACTACAGTTTCAGTTTGTTTAATAAATAAAGGTATATGAAAGTATTTCTTCTCATGTGAACTTTGATAAATGTCTTTATTTCAAGAAATTTCCTTGTATAAAGTTGTTCATAATATCCCCTTCTAATCCCTGTAATGTTTCTAGGACTTGTAGTGATGTCCCTGCTTTAATTCCTGATATTGATAATTTATGTCTACTTGTTTTTTCCCTGAGCACGCTAGCTATAAATTTACCAGTTTTCTTGATCTTTTCAAAGAACCAGCTTTTCACTTCATTGATTTTTCTCTAATATATTTCTACTACTTTTCATTGATTTTTGTGTGTATATCTATTATTTCCTTCCATTTGTTTTTTTAAAACTTCCTTCTCTTCCTAGTGTCTTAAAGTGAATCACAGGTCATTGACTTGAGATCTTTTCTACTAAGCATGTGATGTTATAAATTCCCCTTATGTATTGCTTTAGCTATAGCTCACATAGTTTGGTATGTTTGTGTTTTCACTTCCATTAAGTCCAGAATTTTTTAAAAAAATTTTCCTTGTGTTTTTTTTTTTCTTTTACCTATGGATTATTTAGGAGAGTATTGTTTAATTTGCAAGTATTTTGATAATTTTCCAAATATCTTTATGTTGTTGATTTTTAGTTTAACCTCATTATGCTTAGAGATTTACTTTATATGATTTTGACCCTTTCACACTTGTTGAGGCTTGTTTAATAGCCCAGAATTTTCTGTCTTGGTGAATGGTCCATGTGCACTTGAATTTGCACTTGAATTTGTATTCTGCTGTATTGTGAGGAATGCTTTATCGATTTCATTTAGGTCATGTTGGTTGATATTGTTATTATGGGCTTGTATATCCTTAGTAATTTTCTATGTTTTCTATCAGTTGCTGAGAGAGAAGTGTTAATTTCCAATAATAATTATGGATTTTTCTGTTTCTCCTTAATATTTTAATTATTGATATTTTCTATACATATTTTGAAGCTTTGTTATTAGGTACATAAATATTTATGGTTGCCAGATCCTCCTGTGACAAATACCTCTTTATCATTATGAATGCCCCTGTTTGTGCCTGGTAATATTCCTTGTTCAAAAACATATCTTGTCTTATGTTGCAGTAGGCAGGATGGTTCCTCCAAAGATATCCAGGTCCTTAAGCCCTGAAACCTGTAAATATGTTATGTTACATGGTAATGGGGATTTTGCAGATGTTTTTAAAGTTACCATATTAGTTTCTTTTGCTTCCATGGCAAATTACCACAGACTTAGTGTCTTATAACTACACAAACTTATTACCTCATAGTTCTGTGGGTCAGAAGTACAGGTACAGCATGGCTCAGTTGGATCTTCTGCTTAGAGTTTCACAAGGCTGGAATCAAGGTGTTGGCAGGACTGTGTCCCTTTCTTGAGGCTCTGGAGATTAACCTTCTTCCAAACTCATTTGGGTTATTGTCAGAATTTAGTTCCTTGTGATTGTAGGGCTAATGACCCCATTTCCATGCTGGCAGTCAGCCAGGAGTCATTCTCAACTTCTAGAGTCTGCTTGCATTCCTTGGCTTGTGACTCCCTTCCTCTGTCTTCAAAGCCAGCAAAGGCAGGTTGAGTTCTTCTCACTTTTGGAATCTCTCTGACTTCCCCTTCTGCCTCATCTCTGCTCTTCTGCCACATCTCTCTGACTTGCTTGTATGCCTTCCTCTTCTGTTTTCATATGATTACACTGGACACGCCTGGATAATCCAGGATAATCTCCCTATTTTAAGGTCAGCTGATTAGTAACCATAATTCCATCTGCAAAGTCCTTTCATGATAGTACAGATTAGTGTTTGATTGAATAATTGAGGAGAGGAATCTTGGGGAACATCTTTAGAATTCTGCCTATCACAGTTGTGAAGTTTATTGTCCTGGATTATCCATGTGGACCCAGTCAAATCACATGAGCTCTTAAAAGCATAGACCTTTCTCTGGAAGCAGAAGCAATGTGGCAGAAGGAGAAGTCAGAAGTATGAGAAAGATTCAGTATGCTGTTGCTGGCTTTGAGATGTAAAGGCCTATGTGCAGTGATCAGAGAGAGAACTCTAGAAGCTAAGGGCAGCCCCTAGCTGACAGCCAGCAAAGAAACTGAGATCTCAGTCCTACAGCTACAGGAAACCAGATTGCCAACAATCTGAATGAACTTGGAAGCAGATTCTTCCCAGAGTCTCCTGAGAAGTGCCCAGCCAACTGACATCTTGATTTCAGTTATGAGACTCTGAGCAGAGAAACCAACCAAGCCTGTCTGGACTTCTGACATACACAACTGTGAGAAAATAAATTTTTATTGTTTTAAGCTGCTAAATTTGTTGTAATTTGTTATAGCAACAATAGAAGACTAAAACAAATATTAATATACTCACTCTGACTTTCTTTTGGTTAGTGTTTTCCTGGAATAACTTTTTCTGTCCTTTCAATCTGTCTGTTACTTTGTAGACAGATAAAGTAGGTTTCTTATAGGTAGCATATAGTTGTCTTGCTTTTTAAAATGCAATCTGACAATCTGTCTTTAATTGCTATTTAGACCACTTACATTTAATGTAATTGTCCGTACCATTGGGTTTTAACTGCCTTCTTACTTCAGTCTGGAAATTGCCACCAGACAATAATAGAGCAATAATAGAGTTTACCTCGTTTTCTTTCTTTCTGCCATCACAGTCCTTCACTACCTGTTGTCCAGTGTCTGAAAACTGTTGTTTCATATATTTTGTCTAGTTTTCTTGTTTAAGGTGGGAAGGAAAACCCCATTCCTCTCATTATATCAAAACTGGAAGTAGAAGTCCTCAACAATGTAATTTCTAATTAATACTAAAAACATCCTCTTCATGAAGTCCCTTTTATGTGAAATATGAGAATGTATGTATGTGTTTATAATTTAATCAGTCACAAAAAGGATAACACATGTACTAAAATATTACTGTATAGGAACATGGCAGATGACTGCCTTTTTTAAAATAGAATTAAATAATTAGTCAGTGATAGAACTTGACCATATCCTGGACATGTCTGCCTTTTCCAGTCTCCATGTCTTGGTATAGCTAGTTCCTTCTGCTTGGAACACTTCCTCATCTCCTAGCCTTTCCTGCCTGGCAGCTTTCCATGTATCCTCCAGACAGAACCAGCTCCAGGGTCAGTACTTCTCTGCTTCCCAGTAACCCCAGACAGAATCCACATTTCCTGTCCTGGACTCCCATCACACTCTACCAGTAGAACCATTATGACTCATGGCATGCTGTAGTGTAATTACATGTTTCTGTGTGGACTCCCTCCTACCAGGAAGCCCTGGAAAGCAGGGAACTTATTTTAGTCTTCATTATGTTTTTCTTATCCTCTAAGAACTACTATGTAGATCTTTTCAATCAATGGTTGTTGAATTAGAACTGTTTTCATGTGCTGAAAAATAATGCTGTTACTACTTTTCATTTTAATATCACATATTTATAAATGTGAATCCTCTTTAATCATTTTCCTTTTCTCCTAGTAAATTCCTCATCTATGCCTGTCTGCTGCTGTTCTCTGTGCTGCTGGCCCTTCGTCTAGATGGCATCATTCAGTGGAGTTACTGGGCTGTCTTTGCTCCAATATGGCTGTGGAAGTTAATGGTCATTGTTGGAGCCTCGGTTGGAACTGGAGTCTGGGCACGAAATCCCCAATATCGGTAATGCTGCTTTATAAGACCTATCTGCTCTCTATCCTGAGGGAGCAGTATCTTGCTTTTCACTTTTGATAAAGTAAGGACTGTTTTCTTTTCTACCTATCTGAGACTTTATAAGAACTGTAATATAGGCAAGTTGAGTTCTATTCTAAGTTTTTAAAGATTAAGTGTTGAAATCCTTTTTTTAAAACAAAAGCACTGTTATTTTAGGTGCTTAGGTTCCTAGCCAGCCTACAAAGGCTTATGTAATCTAAAATGCATCCAAAATACAGAACTGTTACACCGTGCTAGACAAGGATGTATAAAGCAATCCTGTTTGTAGGAGCAGTTCTACACACCACAGTTCCAGCTTTGTTCATCAGGGATATATCCTTCTCCAGTTCAGCCCTGGAACTGGGTCTCCCCTTGTCCCAGTCTCCTACTCCTGGGGTTGGGGATTGTTAATGGTGTGGGGGAGCAGCTTGGCCAGCAAATAGTGAGGTCCCGAGACAGGAAAAGATGAGGCCCAGATGCTGTGAAGGAGAGCAGAGCCTTAGGGGCCGGGCAGAGGTGTACCCTTTACCTTCACCCTGCCCCACACCTTTCTTCTTGGATGCCTTGGCTGGTTCAAGTTCCTGGAGTGGGCTCACTCCAGTGTACAGCCTGATGCTACTGGGGCCCACGAGAGTCTCTCTGCCCTTCCTCGCAAAATCTGAACCTTCAGAAAGGAGAAAGGGGACTTGAAGGCGGGGGGGCTATTCTAAACCATCACCAGGAAGATGAGGAGTGAAGGAATGCCCAGCAGGCAAGTAGAGAGGGAAAAGGGGGACACGTGCAGCTGCTCATGTGAGAAAAGTGTAGAAATTAGGACCATCTCAACTTGTTTAAATCTTGGTTATGAACTTTTAAAAGAAGATTTAGATCGTGTAAAATGTTACCACATATATATCTAAGACTTGAAAATAGCCACACAGAGAGCCTTGGCAGATGGGACATTCATGTGTGGCTTAGATATTTGAAGTTCTTAGATTTTCTTTTTAAGATTACCTGTGTGGCTGCAAATCTTTTCTTTTTTTATGAGCTGTTCTCAGATATCTAATGTTTGCTACTTAAAGAATATAAAGTTAAATAGCTAAAGATTTTCAGTTCCACTAGTTGATATTTAGAAGCTATTTGAACATTTCTGTATTGTTACATTTAAGGGTACTTTCAAGATTCCTTTAAGAGGAGGAATCGTATGTGTGTAGTTGAATGTCCTGAATGTACAGATGTGGTCATTCTAGTGTCAACATTGTCCATTGGAACATTGTTGGGTCCCATAGAAGTAACCACTGACCTCATTTTCTGTGTCCTAAAGTTGAGTGTATTTATCAGCAACATGACACATTATAAATGTTCATCTGTATTTTAAATGGAACATTGTCAGTGTTGCAAACGCATTATTAAGTATTTTCCTGATTAGTGGCCTTATTATTTTTTAATTGCTAAGCTATTGAATCCATGCATTATCCTTCAACGGCTTAAACTGATTTTAAGAACAGTTTTAACTGCTCTTCTTTACCATCTGCAGGTGTTAATTCATCCTAATGGAACAGAAAGGAAAACAAAAAGGCATTCATAATTTTATTTGCATTTTAAAATAGCACCTAACAACAGTTACTATATTTTCTTGAAATATAACCCACACTTGTTTGTAAAGCTATGGTTATTTTTATAATATTGCATGAAATGTGGTTTATATGGCTTTTAATTGAGAGATGAGATCATGAGATTTAAGGGATATTTGTCAGTTTTTAGCAGTAGAAGCAATCAGCTTAAATAACCTCGGAAGTAGTTGGATTTAAAGTTATGAACAAAAGTGTTTATGTGCATGGTGAGGAAATAGTAACTGTGGCTGTTACTCCTGAGAATATCTTTACACAGTTAAAACTTTACATCTGGTGTGGTTGTTAATGTTCATTTCTTGTTATGAAGTAGTTCTTTGACGTTCGAAAGATCGCCTATTAAGGATGAAGGTTAATTTAGCTTTCTACCTGATTTCCCTTCGCCTTTTTGTCAAATTTACAAGTACAGTCCATAGTGCCCACATCAGTTGGCATCGCCCTGGGCTGCCCACTTGTTATGGAGATTTTGAACTGAGGGTGTTCCTCTTCTTCTTCTGTCCCTTTTTAGAGCAGAAGGAGAAACGTGTGTGGAGTTTAAAGCCATGTTGATCGCCGTGGGCATCCACTTGCTGCTGTTGATGTTTGAGGTGCTGGTCTGCGACAGGATCGAGAGAGGGAGCCATTTCTGGCTTCTGGTCTTCATGCCGCTGTTCTTCGTTTCCCCGGTGTCTGTTGCAGCTTGTGTTTGGGGCTTTCGACATGACAGGTCGCTGGAGGTGAGATTTCACATATTTAAGAATGTTTTAAGAAGCCACATCTTTTGGTCAGTTACTATAGTAGACTTCTTGCCCTTTGTTAGGAAGAAGTTGATCACTAACTCTAGATCCTGGTACGTCAGGAAATGAAAGGCGGTGGCAATCGTCATATTTCTCTTTCTTGACATAGAACACTGGTTTTTCACCCAGGCCAGCAGGCTTCTTCCAGCTTCACGTCTTTCCGTGTCTGCCTGGATCAGTCCAGCTTCTCCTGAGAAACAAGCACTAGTACAGATGCAGATGTAGATGCAGACATGCAGATAGATGTACTTACAAGGAGGTTTGTTTAAGGAGCTGGCTCACATGATGTGAGGGCTGGCCAGTCTGAAACCCAGAGGACAGGCTGGTGGGCTGGAGACAGCAGGAGCTGATGCTGTGGTCTTGAGGCAGAATTTCTCCCTCTCCAGGAAACCTGTTTGGGCTCTGAAGGCCTTTTCGCTGATTGGATGAGACCTACACATATTATCGAGGGAAATCTCCTTTACTTAAAATCAGTACGTTTACAGCAATACCTAGATTACTGTCTGCTGAAATCACTGAGCGCTCTAGCCCAGCCAGGTTGACATGTAGAACTAACCGGCACACCACCTCAGAGCCCATGCCCTGGCACTGCATCTGCTCTCAGCTTAGCTTCTGCTGATGTGCCAGTGTGTCTGTTTATTAATTCAGAAATTGTTTATAAAGTATTTACTCTATGCCAAGACCTTTTTGCCTTAAACACAGGACGCTCATGTGAATGAAAAAGCAGTCCTAGCAGCACTAATACAGGAAATGGCAATAATTGCAGAAAACATTTATTGACCACTTGCTGTGTGCCAGGCGTGCGGGCTGGGAACTTCCCATGTAGTCGCATCTTATCAACGATGCGGAACAAGCTGGCAGAGTAGGTGCAGTCACATGCCTGCTTCCCAGAGAGGGTGAGTAATTTGTTCCTGGCCGCTCGTGCAGGGGGGCAGGATTCTGTTGCAGTCAGCCTAACTCTGAAGCCCTATGCAGAGCAGGGTGAAGGAGAACTGGGCACTGTGGATGCTCTGTGTTGAGCCGCGTGGATCATGGGCAGAGGAAGAAGACAGCAGGTGGTTGGAAGGGAGCGTCTGAGCTGGCAGGTGGCAGCTCAGGGTGAGCCATGAGAGGAAGGCGTCTGCAGCGGGAGGGTGGTAGAGCAAGGCGCTGTGGACATCCACGGGAACAGGGCCCCGAGCACCCAGAGCGGTTGCGCCTGGGACAGGGAAGCGATTGCTGGGCCCTGGTGCTGGGAGGCTGTGGCGGGAGAGGACCTCTGAGGGCCCACTCTCACCTCCCCTGTGCTGGCCCGAGCCTTCAGCAGTCTCTGCACCACCCCCTCTGGCTGCTTGCTGGTGGTGGTAAAATTTCATGCAGTTGTGTGATTAGGGGAAAAAGATGTCTAAAAAGACTCCTTGGGGGACAGTAAGGAGAGCAAGGTTGAAAGCACTGAGCTAGACTCTCCTCGCCCCGGTGCACGTCTGCACAGTGCGCTCCCCGCCCCCTGCTCCCCAGGGACTCAGTCCTTTGAGACCTTTGCTTGTCTTGTCCTCCCTCCCGGGGCAGGCCTGTCCTCTCCACCGCTTCCTGTAAGTGCTTGCCCCTGAACTGACCCACTCTCTCCGGTAACTTTGGTCCCTCATTTGAGAGGGAAAACAAAACAATAGCGGCAAACCCCTCTCAGGCCTTTGACTGCTGTGCCTGTCCCTTCCGCTCACGAAAAGGCTCCCGGCAGCGGTGCCACTCTGACCGCATGCTCGCCAGGACCTGGCACTGACGCCCTGTGGCCTCATCCAGCGGGGCCTCTTCGGCCCTCATCTTTTCTGGCCGCTGGCTACTTTGACCAGCCTGGCCACCTCCACCTTCGTTCAGCTCCTTGGCTGGGTTCTCCTTCCTCCATCCACCCCTCACAAGTGGCTGTCTTGTCAGGCGCGCATCTTGGGTGTTCTCTGTCCTCCCTGAGCAATGCTGCCTCCGCTGCGACTTGTGTGCTCTCACTTGCTAAATTCTCATGTCTAAACTCCGGTTTCTACACCAGCTCCAGACTCCTCATCTAACATTACCCGAATCTGTATTCCTTCGATTGGTTAAAGGCACCATTTCCACCCAGTCGTTCTTACCTTTCTACTTTATGCCTCTGTTGCTTTGCATTTTTTTCTATTATCTGAGCAAATGAAGTAAAACCAAGCTTTAAAAATCATTTGCAAAAACTTACATCAGACAAAACCACTGAGATCAAACATTCTTGATACTACCTACTTGGGTCTGTATTTCTCAGTGGGGGGTGGGGTATGCTATTGGCCTTTTGGACAGGAAATGTTTTGTTGAACAGGACTGTCCCATGCATTTCAGGACACTTATCCTTGACCTCCGCCCACTAAACACAAGTGGAGGTGCTCCCCCAAGTCGTCATGACGTGCAGTAGTGCCCCCACACGTTTCCTAGATCCTCCCCAGGCGAGCAGCATTGCCCAGGTCGAAAAGCACTGAGAGAGTTATGTAAATACTGTTGGATAGGGGCTGAGGAGGAGGTTTAAGAAACCTAAAAATTGAAAACTTTGTTTCTTAGAAAGTAAAAGCATATAGAAGGGCTAGGACCATACTGGGCTGAGTTAGGGGAAGATGGCGTTCATATGGTCACACTTTTGGCATTCTGCCTAAGAGAAGAAACAGCGCACCAGGAGTGGAGCTCCCTCTTGGTTCTTGTGTCCCAGGAGGAAGAGGAGTGCCTACATTCGCTAGCGAGCGACTAGGGATAGGCTCAGCCAGAGCCGGGAAGGAGGAGTCAGGGCTTGCCAGGGTGTCCTGTGGAGGTAGGGAAGGGGATGGTCTATTTTCGGGCAGAGGGAATAACACATAAGCCATAGAGGCAGAAGAAAGTCTGTTGTGCTAAGGGGACCAGTGGCTCAGATATGAGCAGAGCACAGTTTTGAAAGATGCAGAGAGTCCCAGAGATGGGAATGTGGTGATGGTTTCACCACTGTAGTAATATGATGGCAACATAAATGTACATAATACCGTTCAACTGTGCACCTGAAGATGGTTAAGATGGTAAGTTTTACGATATGTGTATTTTTCCACAATAAAAAATATGTGTGGGACATAAAGTGGAAAGGAGGCAAAGGCGGGAGTAGGGGAGAAGCGGGGCTGCACAGAGGGATTGGGCCGGGTAAGGGCCAGATTCTCAGTCCTCGAGGCATGTGCCAAGCTGCCCCAGGGCACCGTGCTGAACTCACAAGGGCACCATGGGATACTGGACATTTTCAAGGGGAAAGCAGTGATCCCTGACATCTGTGGGGACACCCTATGAATATGAACTACTAGCTCCAAGCGGTTTACAGTTTCATTATTAGGTCATGCTACATTCTCTTCAATGGTGTCATGGAAGACTCTAGCTTGTTGGCAACTGCTGTGATGAGAAGGTAGTACTGTGCAAAAGTCCATGTGGAGAACAGAGAATGAGGGTGGAAGTGTCTTGAGAAGGGGTGCGGTGCCCAACAGGCATGCCCATCCCACGAGAATTACTTGTCATCATTTAAGAATGAAATACACATAATATTTTTCTTTCAGTTTATTTTTAACTTTTTTTGATGGCTACAGAGGATGTAAATACTAAGTTTAGATTTAATTACTTAAGTCAATGGAATGCTGAGGTATTTCTTTTGGCCCAAAGTCCTCTGAAAGAATTGCTGAGTCACTAAATGCCCTGTGAACTGGGAAGTTTGGGGCAGCTGTGAGCCAGGTCAGATGGCATCCTGTGATTGTCACTCTGTGGGTAGTGGTAAGCCGTTGAAGAGTGGGGAGCACTGGGGCCAGAAGGAAGACAGCCTGGGGGCATTCGGGAGCACAGGGCTCTCAGGACTGGAGGCCGGGAGGCTAGTCAGGGGGCTGTTGGAGTGCTTTGCCAGGGATGGAGTTGGTATTGAGGAGGGCCTGAGTTTTTGTGCTTCTGGGCAGGATCAGTGGAATGGTGGGTTAAAGGTGCAGTAAAGAATCCATAGTGCGTGTCTTGATGTGATGGGTCCTCGAGGAGCCAGAAAGGAAGGGGTGGGATGCAAGGCTGAGTCCCAGGTACAAGAAGAAGGCAGTACAGGGATGATTAGGAACAGAGGTGTTTGTGGGTAGGGGCAGGAATGAAGCTTGGGGAGGCCCCCATAAATTGCCTCTATACACATGGCAAGCCTAGAAACAAGGTCATTGCCTGGGCGAGTGTCAAGGGCCGGGAGCCACTGTGCGTAGGGGATGGGGCAGAAGGCTGGGGCAGGTTTCCCCTTGGCATAGCTCTGCTGCTGCTGAAAACCAGGAGGTCCCAAGTGTAACATAATAAAAGTTCACTGCATTATGATTTGCATTGCCTCTTAGCGTGTTAACCAAATAATTGTGGTATTGAATATAGCTGTTACTTTGTTTAACTGATTGTTCTCTTTATTTTTAGTTAGAAATCCTGTGTTCTGTCAACATTCTCCAGTTTATATTCATTGCCTTAAGACTGGACAAGATCATCCACTGGCCCTGGCTTGTATGTAACTTTTAAATCCTTAAATAAACTTTTCTTTTTTTATTGTAAAAGCTATCCATGTTCATTGTAGCAATCTTGGGAAAGACAGACAGGCGTAGGTAATAGAATAATAATGACCCATAATCCGCTGGGAGGTGACATGGTTATAGTGGTTTTGTTTTCCTTGTTTGGGGTTTATTGTTTCATAAAGATAATTGATATACTGCATATATAATTTGATATCCTGCTTTTTTGTTCTAATGTATCATAAGCATTTTTCCATGTCAGTAAAAGGTCTTTATAAACATAACCTTTAAAGTTTGATACAGAATATTCTTTAAATGCATTTACCCTCATTTCTGAATATTGAAGTTGGTACCAGTGTTTTAAACAATTATAAATCATGCTGCAGCATATATTTTTTTTGCATAAAAATCTTTGCCTTTTTTCCATTGTTTTCTTAGGAAAGACTCCAGAAACAGTATTACAAGGCCAGAGGGTGGTAAATTTTTGGGATTTTGAAATACAAACCACACCACCAACTTGCTTTTCAGAGAAGCTGTGCCAGTTTCCACTCCTGCCATGGGTGAAGTCTGAGTCATGCTAGTGACCTCTGGCTTCTGTTAGTGGGTGTTGGGTTAAGATAGGTTGTGCACAGAGAGGTGGAAGCGTGGATGGAGATACAGACGTACAGATAGAGACGCAGCCGGCTGCAGATGACAGGGTGCTGTGTGGTTTCAACTAGTAATGCACAGAAGAAGGTAGGAGAGTCACAGTGCCTCTGGGAGGTGAGGTCGTGCCAAGGTTTGCCCATTCCAGCCCCGGCTTGATGTGCACTTTTGCATACAAGACATTTTTCCAGCCCCAGTTCTGTGCAGGTCCCCACAGATGAAGCAGTCTGACTGCACGTTTCCCGCAATGATCAAGAGGGACCACGCGAGGCCATTGTGGGCACTAACATCCCACCCACCATGGCTGTGCTGCTAAATGAGTTTGATCACAGGAGTGCTTTGTGACACCAACAACATAGTCTGTAAAAGAAGCTCAAAATTAAGATGAAATTAATGAAAAGACAGGCCACAGACTAGGAGAAAACGTTCACAAAGCACATGTCTGACCAAGGACATGTATCCAACACAGCTAAAGAACTCTTGAAACTAAAAACTAGACAGCCTAGTTTCAAAATTGACAAAAGACTTGAAAAGATTCTTTACAAAGAAGATAAACATACGGTGAACAAGCACTTGAAAAGGAAATCATTACCCATTAAGGAAAAGCAAATAAAAACCAGGATGAGGTACCACAACACACTCATCAAAATGGCAAAGATGAAAACCACAATACCAAGTGCTGGGGTGGACGTGAGGGACTGGGATGCGTGCCCATCACTGGTGGAAATGCCAGATGGCTCTGGAAAATGGTTTGGCAATTTCTTATAAAGTTAAACATGGAGTTTTACCATATGACTTAGCAGTGCCAATCCTGGCTGTTTCCCGCAGAGAAATGAAAGCATACAGCCACACGAGAAGCTGGGCACAAATGTCTATAGCAACTTTATTTGTGGTAGCCAAAAGTGGGAAGGCACCCAGATCTCCTTTCAAGGGTGACTGGATGAAGAGGCCAGGGTGCATCCACTAGTGGATCACCACTTGGCAAGAAAAAGAAATGACCTGTTGATATGTGGAACAACCTGGGTGAAGCTCAAAGATATGCTACTAATTAGAAGAAGGCTGTCTCAGAAGGTGACATGCTGTATGTCCATGTACGTCAGGGTCTTGCAGTGATAGAGGACAGATCAGTGGCGGCCACGGGGTACAGGTGGGGTGAGAGAGTGACACAGTGATGCAGAACACAAGGGAGTCTTGCAGGGTGAAGGAGCTGTCCCGGGTCCTGCCTGAGGCTTCGCAGATCTATGTGTGCATGCATGAAAAGTCATAGAACTGGACACCAAGAGAAAACGGTTTTACTGTTTCATAACCCAAGACCAAGGGACAATAGATGTATCCCAGAGGCTGTGCAGGAAGGAGAAAAGATCACATGGGGGGGCCTGGTGAGGCCCTCCAGGACTCATCCTGAAAGGGGGCTTGTGTTGGAGTGAAACAAAGTCTTTCTGGTCTGACAGCAACAGACACAGAACCTGCCCAGGCAAAGTGGCCAGGACCAAGTCATGGAACCCTCCTGGCATCCGTGTGCATTAGCCAAGGGCCCGGGCCCCCCAGGCAGCTTGAGTTTGTAGGGAGCACGTCCCCCAGTCCTTGGCCAAATACCCCTGGCAGGGTGCAATATCAGTGAGGAGCGTATGTCCAGGTGATCTGGGGCGTGTGTGCGCAGGGTAGCGAAGGGAGGGGAGGCTGGTAGAGCCTGCTGCAGGCTGAGTGAGCTCAGACCTTTGGAAGAGCAGCTTCAAGGCCCTTCAGCCCGAGAGCAAACCAGGACAAGCACTTCCCAGGCGGGTGGCAGGTCCCACAGTGAACACTGTGTCCTCTTACCCGCGTGGCCTCACTCGTGCCTGGCACCATCTTCACTGCAGAGATCCAGTGAGGAGTTGGCTCTGCCTCCCCAGATGCTGCTGGGCAAAAACTCTAAAGCCCTTTCTCTCCTTCCCTCAGGTTGTGTGTGTACCCCTGTGGATTCTCATGTCCTTTCTGTGCCTGGTGGTCCTCTATTACATCGTGTGGTCCGTCCTGTTCCTGCGCTCCATGGACGTGATCGCAGAGCAGCGAAGGACACACATAACGATGGCGCTGAGCTGGATGACTATCGTTGTGCCGCTCCTTACTTTTGAGGTAAGCTTTCGGCAGAACTTTTCAGGCCCTGCAGCCCCCGCCGCCCTGCGACAGCACCATTCGTAGCTGTAAGGGCAGCCCACTGGCCCAGAAGGCAGTCAGAGTGGCCTTTCTTTGGGGGCCTAGGGGCTGGCGGTGAGAAGCATTCCTTTCTAGCCATGATGCATCTGAATGTATGGATTTGTCTGTGAGAGAGAGAGGTGGGGTGGGGAGAGAGAGAGAGAGAGATGGATGTTGTCTTTTTGTATTCAAGTCCTGTGGAGAATTCTGGCGCGGCCACTGTTGACTCCTCAGAAAAATCACCAAGAAGAGTTTCCCATTACAGTCCTGCTGTTGGAAATGTTCTAGGTGGATGGGTTTTATTATTCCTGAGGAGAGAGAAGGAAGCTCATGCCGTCCTCTCCCCAGGGCTGGGCTTTCTGCAGTCTCCTGTGGTGCTGGCTTCCCCCTTAGGAGAGCTGACTAGGGAGGGGCGGTCTGGCTGCAGACAGTGTCTACTTTCAGATGCTCCATCAACAGAACCTTGACTGTTTCTCTTTCTTTAGATCCTGCTGGTCCACAAACTGGACGGCCACAATGCATTCTCCTGTATCCCGATATTTGTTCCCCTTTGGCTTTCTTTGATCACTCTGATGGCGACCACATTTGGACAGAAAGGCGGAAACCACTGTATGTACTCAGCATTCCAGAAGTCCTTGAACACTGTGTGTGCGTGCGTGCATGTACGCGCATGTATGGCTGTGTGCCTCTGTGTGTGTGTGTGTGTGTGTGTGTGTGTGTGTGTATGTGTGTATAGGTGGCCCTACTCTACGAAAAGAGAGCCTAAGGGCCCCAGTTGAGGAGTCTGCATGGACAAGTGAGGGCTGAGGAGGGTCTGGAATCTTCCAGGGGAAGGGCATTGTGTCAGCCTTGCTGTTGCTGTGCTGCACCATGGCCGCCCCAGCCGTGCGCTCTGCAACTTGAGGCAGGATAGATGGTGGCAGGCAGCCTTGCTGAGCTCCGTCCCCTCTGCTGCACCATGACAATCAAGATACCTTCTTCCCAGGGCCCCCTGAGGATTAGAGGAAACTACACCCCACCGACCAAACCCCGGGAGTCCTCCTGGGGTCTGTTTCCTCCTCGCTCTCCCCGGTGTCATTCCAGACGTCACCGAGTCTGTCAGTGGCGCCTGGCTCGCTCGCTCTTCCTCACCGCCTGCATGCTGTGACAGCCAGTTTTGAAGTGCTCTGATGAGGGTCCCTTCCTCACTAGACTTTTAGCTCCTTTGCACGTAGCCCCAGATCACACCCTTCAAGAAACTAATGCAACAGGGGGGTGCCCCAGGAGAGCCACCACTGAGCTGATGGCTTAGTGCTGCACAGACAGGAAGAGTGGGCCTTAGAGAAGTAGCTTTGAGGTGGCCTCCTGAGCTCAGGCCGCCTCCTGGCTTGGACCAACACCTGCCTGCTATCTTCCTGGATTCCAGAGGGTGAGAGAAAATCCTTTTCTTGGATGCCATTCTTTGTTATACATGAGTTTCTCCTGGGAGGAAGATTGGAGGATGTCAGCACGGTCTAGGCGCCACCGGTATTTGAGACTCCCCAGAACGGTAGTTCCCAAACTGGAGGACCCATCAGAATCCCCAGGAGGGCCTGTACAAGTGATTGCCCACCCCACCCATGGTTTCTGATTCAGGTGGTCTGGGCCAGGCTCCATTCCTAAGACATCAGGATAAAGCATTGCATTCTATAAGTAAAACTCCTCATTCAGGAAAGAACAATAGCCCAAAATTCAGTGGATGCTATTGTTTGAGAAAGTACATTTCTTCTTTTTCAGGGTGGTTTGGTATTCGTAAGGATTTCTGTCAGTTTCTGCTTGAAATCTTCCCATTTTTGAGAGAATACGGAAACATTTCCTATGACCTCCATCATGAAGATAACGAGGAAACTGAAGAGACGCCAGTTCCAGAACCTCCTAAGATTGCACCTATGTTTCGAAAGAAGACCAGAGTGGTTATCACCCAGAGCCCTGGGAAGTATGTCCTCCCACCTCCCAAATTAAATATTGAGATGCCAGATTAGATACCACTTCCTGGGACAGACGGAAGTGGACCTGGACCTGCGCTGTCTTCTACCTGCCTCTGCCTCTCTGTTCACCCCACCCAGAACTGGAGCTGGAGCTGGGTCTCCGGGTACTTCCATCTCATGCCTTGTTTGCACTCAATGCCTACCAGTGACTCAGCGCGGCGGGATGCACAGGGCGCAGGTGACTGGAACACGCAGGGCGGTGTGGGGAGGGTGTCCGGGATGCAGATGTGGTGGAGGGAGTGTGTGTGCTGGGGAGAAAGCGATTTCCCTGGGCAGGTACCTGAGGAGATGGCTTGGGAGAAGGAAGGTCTACATGGCTAGTTTGCAAAGTGTGACAATTCCCATCAAAAGTGTTATTCCAAAATGTATTTTTAAGCCAGGCCGGCCTCGCCACGTGGCTCAGATGCTGCTGTTGTGGCGCAGTCGGTGGGAACGGTAAACCCGCCTCCCACAGCGCGTGCGTGCCCGCGCCCCCCTTCCCGCCGTGTTCCTGCCATGGAAGTAGTCTCTCACTGGGCATGCCGACAGCAGTTTTTAATGATCCCATTGGTGAGCCCTTTCTAATGGAGTGACTCCGTGCCTGTATAGTATTTATACAAATATTTTAGCATTGTAATATACCGTGGTAAATCCTAGTTCTGTACAGTATATTCTGTTAAAGTATTTTTTTACAAGCTTGTACTGGAGACATACACGTTCTGTTGCAGAAGTAGAAGCCAGTGACACCCCTGTTCCGCCCATTGGGGTACCACCCCTTAATGGGACATTGCCATCTCCCCTTCAGCTTCTCCACATACGTAGTAGCAGTGACTGCTGGAACCGCCACAATAAGCAAGAAATGGTTTGTGCTTTTCTAACATTCTGCGAATATTCGCTGCAGAAAACTAAAGCACGGCTGGAAGCTGGCATGCTGCAGAAAGTGGCCGAGACTGGGAGCAGCTAGCCGAGGGTGTACAGTGGGATCTGGGGCTTATGTCTGCCCCTAGCAAGGATGCTTCCACGCTTTTAACTAGAGGTACCATCGCTCCAAGAGCTGGTGGTACAGCCATGAGCCAGAGGGGAAGAAGGCAGAGCCTGGAGGATCAGAGCTTTCTGCCGGGGAACAAGTAGGCCGTTTTGTAAAAGAGGGTAAAGGGGGCACTGACACTGTCATCCAAGAGTGGAGTGGAGGGTGGAAGTGGGCGGCCGCTACCTTGTCTACACTGGGCTCCGCGGCCCTGCACCGCGTGCACGGCCCCACCCGAGGCCCGCCGTGGCACGCCTGTTCTGGCTGGAGGGGACATTGGGAATGGTGTAGCCTTTCCTGCTTGGTGTGTAACAAATGTACTCAACCCACTCTTTTCGCTCCCTTTAGCTGCTCAATAAACTGCTTCCTCATTTTCTACGTGCACTCTGCAGGTCTTGTTTTAGATTCGGTCCAGGACACTGGAATTTGTCTCAGCCAGCACAAAAAGGAACTCTGGCTGCCACCAGAAACGGGCATGGGGGTGGGTGAGCATCTCCCAGGAGCCTTCTGGTGCAGCCTGGCATGAGGCATGACGGGGAAAGAGGAGGAGCCAGGGCGATTCTGTGGGCTGGGGGCACCCTATGCAATCCTTACAGCTTAGGAGACGCCCAACAGTGATGTTGGGTTCCCAGACAGTCTGAAACCAGTCTCAGCTGCTCAGGGGTCCTGGGGCATTGCCTGGTCATGTCGGCGCTGACTACTGCTCATGTCTACGTAAAAGCAAGTGATTTCTTTTTGGGGGAGGGAGGGTGAAGTAATTAGGTTAATCACCCAATCAGTCGATCAATTAATTAACAGAGGTACCGCAACTGAACCCAGGAGGTCGGGCATGATAAACACCCACTCTACCACTGAGCTAGATCTTCTCCCTCAGGGTTCGGTGTCTGTCTAGCTCGCCCTAGTTGCCTCCAGACACACTTAACTCGGGGGGCATTTCAGCCCATGGTTTGCAGCAGTCGACAAGGAGGCCCACCTACTGCTGCTGATGATTTCCTGCAGGGGCCCGAGGGCCACCGAGGGAAAGCCCCTTAGATTTCAGACTCGCCGTGAGACGCAACGCCTGTCTCCATAAGCGCAGTAGCTATGAGTTAAGTGTCGGGTACCTTGCCACCTGCCCTACATCCCTCTGGGTCCTCAGGACCCCCTCATGCAGGTACTCCTACATTATCTGCGTGAGGAGGTGGAGCTCAGGGACCAGCGCCGCCATCTCCTGGCCGAGCCCTCACCCTCACCCAGTGGATTGGGCACCTGGGCCCTGGGCTGGCCATACTGCAAGTTTGGAGACATTTCTGCTTCAAGGAAATGTCTGGAAGATCCTTGAGCCCCAAGCCCAGAATGGAGTGGCGGGTGTGGGTGCAGGTGGCTGCGCACATGGGGACAGCGTCCCAGAGGCCGCCTCTTCCCGATTCCCCAGCACCAGGCCCCAGAGCGGGACGGCAGCGCTCACAGCCTGGGCACAAACAGGGACGGGGGTCGCCGCGGACGTCGGTCAGGGGACAGTGAGCCACACTGCGTGTGAGGCCGAGGACGACCAGCCGGGCCCGGCGCGCCTGGGGAGACACGGCACGCAGAGCGGGTGGGCCTGGGGGTGGACACGTGTGGGCCGACGAGTGGCGGCGGCCTGTCCTCCCCAGTCCCCGGGAGCTAAGCCATCTCCTGAGCAGTGACTTCTGCGGACCGACCCAGGGCGTGCAGGAGGGTCTCCCAGGAGGACTGGCTGCCCTGGCCCGTGACGGTGCTGAAAGGACACTGTGGCTGCGCCCTTGACCGAGGAGCCCCGTCCCAGACTTTGCCTGGCACATGAAAGCATCGGTGTCGCTCAGGCCCTCGAGGCCAGTGCACTCGGAGGGGGAGCTCTGACCTCCTCGGTCACACGTCCGCCCAGGCACGTCTGCCTGGGCCGAGACTCCGGGACAAGGAGGCCGTGCCCGATTTGCACCCGGCGCTTGGCCTGTCACTCCCCACCCGTGAACGTGGCATCCGGCCTGCTGTGATGACCGTGGGCGGAGCAACATGCTGACACGCTTAGGGGTCACGTGTGGGGCTTGCCCTTTATTAGGTCACTTGCCGGCGGTGCTGTGATGTCACCCCCCAGCAGCCGGACCCCCTTTGTGATGTGCCCAGCGGCACTGAGAGGGCAGGGCGCTGCTGGCCGGGCTGCAGCCTGACGTTTACAGGAAGCGAGGCCGCGCCACCTCTCCACATGGCTACAGACGAGGAGGACCGGGCACCCGGCTTCGGGATGGTGCCGCTTCCTCCAGAAACAGGGGCTCCGGCCACCAGCTCAGAGGACGGCCCTCCCCCGGCCGGCCCCGACGTCGTCCCGACCCAGCCCGTGCCAGCCGGGCACCCCGACTTCGGGCTGCTGCTGGAAGGAACCGCTTGCCCGGCTTCGAGGGAAGAGCCTTCGATCAAGAGGCCGCGCACCTCCAGTCATGGCCCGCCTGGGGAAGAGGGCCACCTCGGCTGCCTCCCCTTCCTCAAGAAGCTCTGGAAAACCGTCCACAGCAGTCAGTTTCCTCAGTCTGGTGGGACGAAGGGGGGAGTTGCGTCGGCATCAACGAGAAGCTGTTTCAACAGGAGATTCTGGAGCGGGAAGGCCCAGGGAAGGTGTTCCAGACAGACTGCATGAAGAGTTCCGTCCGCCAGCTTGACCGCTGTGGGTTCGGCAGAATGCGTCAGGACAGGCACACGGCCGTCTGCCTGAGCAACGTCTTCTCGGAGGAGAGACCCGGCTACGTCCTCAGCAAAGTAAGGGGCGGGCTGGGAGGCAACCCTCTCGAGGGGCTGAGCCCCTGGGCTCTGCGGGGATGGGGTCGGGGGGATGTCCCTCCAGGGCAGCCCCGGGCTGCGCCAGGTGAGTGGGGGGGGGGGGTTCGTTACCAGGAGACGATCCTTGGAGGAGGTCCTGAGAGTTCCCATCACAAGGAAGTCACCTCTTTTCCTCTCCTTTTAACGTTCCCTGCGTCTGTCTGAGGTGAGGGATGGGAACTAGACTTCACCACACACGGAAGTCAAGTCGCTGTCCCGAACACCCGAAGCCTACAGGGCTGCCCCGCACGTGCATGTCAGTCACACTGGGAAAGGATGACACTGTGGAATCGCTGTTCCTTCATACCCTCCTGCTCGGGGACGCGTGGCCCTGGTGGGGTTTGTGTGCACCTGTGACTCCCTCGGCTCCAGGCCAGCACTTCAGTGGGGGGACAGGTCCTTGCCCTGGAAGCAGAAGTGTCCCCGGTCTTGTCATGGGGAGTGCTGGCCCCAGAGCACTTTTCCAAGCCTGTGGAAAGTCAGGTGGCACGAGCCGCGTGCTTCCCCAGGTCAGCGGGCCCCTGGCGGCCAAGAGGCAGTGACTCCCAGCCGGGGGCCGAGTCTGTCGCCACCTGACAGACACTTCCTTATAAAGCCACCAAACCTTCTTGGCTCCCGTCTGCAGACCCCAAGTCCCCTTTCCTCGGCCTTGTACGTGTCCTAATTAATTGGCCATTTTAGTCCTTTTCCAAGGGCGAAAGCGATGGTGAGTGGCCAGTCTGGAGGATGGAAAAGCTGGTGCAGAGCGTCCTGTTGGGACTGGGACCTGCCTTCTCCACAGGGGCCTGGGGATGGCGGGGGGAGGGCGCACAGGGGCCGAGCCAGGCGGTCTCTACTGGTTGTGATCAACTCCCGGGTGACGCAGAGTTTGTATTTCTCTCTAAACTGTGAACCTCAGTTACAGTTCTACTGCAGTCCCTTGTTTAAGAGAGACTGCCCGCATCTCCCCCTGAGGATGAAGAGGAGAGTGGGCGTGAAACCTGCATCCCGGCAGATGGACGGCAGGCCGGCAGCCCCGGGCTTTCCACCCGACCCCACCACGGCCGAGCCGCAGGACGACCTGCCACCCGGTCCTGAGGACAACCAGGAGACCCTGAGCACCCGAGAGCTCGACAGTGCCACCGGCCCAGCCGCGAGGGACTCGCCCCCTCCGGCCCCTGAGGGAACGGCAGCCCATCCAACCAAGAAGGTATCCCGAAGCCGCACTAGACCCGACGGCCACCGGGCAGCCCGAGGGCGCACAGGCTCCCGTTACGCTCGTGCCTGTCCTGGCAGAGGTGGCCCTGCCAGCCGAGCTCCCCTGGGGCTGCTTCACCTGGCCCCCCACCCAGAAGACTTCTTACAGGCCGGTGCTGGGCCTGGCCGCCGGGCACCCCCAGTTCCTCTGCGTGCCCCCCGCGCACCTTCCGGTGGCTGCCGTGCTGCCTCTGTGCGCCCCCTGGACGCCCGTCCTGACTCCCGGCCCTGCCGCCGCCCTGACCGTGACCCCTCATCCCCCGAGCCCCTTTTCCACTGCCGCCCTGGCTGCCGCTGTTTCCCGGAGTCCCTGCCGCCTCCGGGCGGGCCCCCAGACAACCGGGACGGTAGCGACTAGACAAACAGAGGCGGACGCCTGCTCAGAACACGTGCAGGGCAGTAAAGAGAATCAGAACATGAGCGATTCTGTCCTGAGCAAAAGTGCTCATCGCCTCTGTCCTGGGTCTGTCTGAGCCCAGGAGTTGCCCTCACATGCCTTTGCTTGTCGGTATCATCGCAGGTAACACCCAGCCGCGACCCAGCGTGGGCACCTGGGAGACACGCGGTGAAGCCCCTCAGACGTTCTGCCTCCGCTCATTAAAACAGACCCTTAAAGGGCTCGACAGGTACAACGACCTGGCCAGGGCAGCCCCACAATCACAGGGACAGTTCTCCCAGTCCTCCAGACACGTCTTCCCGTCGTGCCGCCACCTGGCTCTAGCAGGCTGTCCACTCGACAGGTGAGAAAAGGCCAGGTCTCCCCTTGTCAGAGGCCTAAAACGTGCCCTCTCTGTCCTCAGACACGCAGGTGTGGAGGTGGCGGCCCTGAAGGTGCTGGCTGGGGTCTGGACAGCAACACTGAGATTTGGCTCTTCCTGCAGGTCCTGGATCTGGTGACATTCTCTTGTTTCCTCTTTTCCTTGCCTTTTTGAGCTAAACACTTCCAAGGTGTCATGTTTCAACACCCTCTGGTCCCTGGGGTGTCCAGCTTATAGTGCGTGTTCCTGTGGACGGGCCTCTTTAAAAGGAGTGTTTGTCCTAACGAGCATAGGAAATGGCCCTCGGCGGGCTTGCGGCAGAGATAAGAGTGCCGAGATCCGGGGAGGAGACGGCTAAACGCCAATCCAGCAGAACCAAAAGGCTCGGCTCCCCCTTATGTTCAGCGTGACAGCAGGTAGAGGAGGCCCCGAGAAGGGGACCCCGCAGGGGAGGACAGGAGCACGGGGGACCCCAGTCCTGCCGCTCTGCGGTGACTCCCGTCCCAGCCTGCTCGTGTGCAAACCCACCTCCCAGATGGACTCACGTCCCTTTTCTAGGGGGCCTTGATTTGGCAGCGCCTTAACTTTGAAGTAGCACGTTTCTTCCCTCTGCGTCTCGGACTTCCGGTGCCTCCTTTCGTGAATCACACGGAGATGCTGCTGTTTAAAAACCGCTTTCCCATAAACCTCAACCCAGGTGGAACGTGCTCACGCGTCAATCTAGAGAGAAGGGGCAGATGTGTGCAACGTAGTATCAAGTTGTCTGCTTCTCAAAAAGGGCGCGGTCTTACTTGCACAGTCTAGGCCGCCTGACGGCCGCAAGGAACCGGTTCCGTGCTCCACTCCTACCACTTAGCCCTTTCCGGATTTGGAGCCCGGTATCTGAGGACTGACCTCGCGTCCTCCTGGGCTGGGGCAGAGGCAGCGTCCCAAGCCCAGCCAGGAGGGAAGTGAGTGTGAAAGGCCGCCCGCTGGGGCTGGCCCGGGACAGCACAACAGCGTCTCGAGGACCCCTCGTGCTGGGGCCACCCGAGGAGAGGCCAGGTGGGTCCAGAGCCCTCCCTGGGTGTTCCTTCTGCTTCCAGGGCGTCCCAGGTGACAGTGTTTAGGAGAGTGACAATGGATTCAAGCAGAAAAGGTGGCACACACAGGGCTGCCTCCCAAGTGCCCCAGACGATGTAAGTGTGACATTGGTTCCCTAGAGGGGCAGAACCACGGGAGTTTGGCGGTGGATGGCAGACTGACTTCCCACAAGCTTTGCCCAAGCCTCCTTCAGCCCAGGGGCCAGCTCGGGTCCTCAGTGGGCCCCCCATCTCCCTAGGTTCCCGTTCTCTGACCCTTTGAAGCATGATGCCCTGAGCAGGCTGGGACGGGAGTCACCCTGAGAAGGTGCCCATGACCAGACGGGCGGGGTGGAGGGAGGGAGGAGGGGTGGGACCGTTCACCCGCCGAAAGACCAGGCCCGGGAAAGAGGCACTGTCATCGCCTGTCCTGTCTTGTCTGCCGTGGGGACGTGCACCCCTCCCTGCCTGGGGGCCCTGTAGGGCTCGGGGATGGCTGTCTTCACCGTCACTGGCATCGTCGCCACGAGAGACAGGGACACACGATGCCATAGAGACCAGCCAGGTACTCTGGGTCATGACCCCCAGGATGGGTACGGGCTGACAGTAGTTATATGACAGAGGAGAAAGCAGCGAGTCAGGAGAGAGCTTTCTTAGAGAAGCACCCAGAGCAGGAATCCTGTTCCCCAGGAAAGCCTTACGGACCCCCGCATGAGTCCCCAAGAAGACTGGTTCTCACTCAGGGCGACCCCTCACACCAGGGCGATGCCCCTCCTGGGGACACGTGGCAAAGTCTGGAGATATTTCTGTGTCCCAACTGGGGAGTGGGGGTCTACTGACACGGGTGGGCAGAAACCAGGGACCAGGCTTAACAGCCTGCAGTGCCCAGGACAGCCCCCCAGCCCCTCCATCCAACCAAGGACAAAGCCTGCAGAGCCGCTGTGCAAGGGCCCCACGCCCTCAGCTCTCCGCCTGCTTCCTCAGCCTCGTCCACTAGGTACCTTTCCCGAGGCCTTAACTTTCAAGGCAGGACGGGGAGGAAAGAGTTCCTCACCCCTCCCCCAACATGAAGTAGGATGGAAATGTTGGGTTCAAGTGAGGACGGTTCTGGTGACAACGTGGTAAGTTCAGGTAACCGTGGTGACGGAATCCACGTCCCTGTTGGGAACTTTATTTCAGGCAGGTATCTGGGCTCTTAAATGCAGGATGGCAGTATCAAGACGTTTGCAAGGCCCATCAGGAGTCACGAAACACAAAACTGCAGGCGGCAAGGAGACATTCGTTTCTTTGTTCTTTGCTGAATTTCTTAAACTCTTGAAACCCTCAATTCTTAGATTCTCAGCAGAACTTAAAGAGCGAGTTTGCGGTAAGACGGTGTCGGGCGTTTGGGCCGGTCCGGGCTGAGCCCCTGCTGACTGAGCTGGCGGGGCCTCGGGGAGCGAGCGCTCTGGGGGAGGAAGTCCTGTGGGCCCAGGGCGACCCTTCCTGACAGCCGGCCCTGACAGGAGTCAAGCTCTGCAAGGTGAGGCGGGCTGGCGGCCACGGCCCTAGTGTTGTCCCCACCCCGACACAGCAAGCTGGACCACTGGCTGGGCGACAAGGTCCAGAGATGGGCGGGCCGGACAGAACCTCAGACCCGGGCAGGGAGGGGGCCCCACGTCACCAGGGACAGATCTCCCAGAGGTCGGGGCCAAGGTATCCCCTGGGGCCTGTGCAAAGCCTTAAGGGATGAGCCCCTGTCGTTCCCCCACCCAGCAGGCCTGGGGACGTCCCATGGGCGCTCAGGCAGCACCCATGTCTCCAGCAGGTCCGGCATCCGTGCTGGCACTCGGGTGCAGGGAGGGGAGCTGGGGGCGGCGGGGCCACCGCAAGGGTTGGGCTAGGACTGGGGGAGGCTCGGCCCTGGCCTCCCAAGGAGCCCCTGCGGACGGCGCCGGCCCCCACTAGCCACCTCCCGGGTCTCTCCCTCCTGGCGGGGAGACTCAGACAAAGGGGACTCAGAACTGGGCCCCTCCCAATGTCCTTGCACCCCGAGACCAGCCCACGCCCCTCTGCACAGGAAGGGCCAGGAACGTAGTCTCTCCAGGCCTCTGGGGGAGACAGCACCCAGGAGACCCGCCCCGCGTCTTCCCAGTGCCTGCGAGAGTCACAGGGCGCTGAGCGCTCGCCGCTGCCGCCGCCTCCGCCGCCGCCGCCGCCGCCACGCGGTATGGTTCCCGCTGATGGAGGCGTAGACGTGTGTCAACCCCTGACCTCCGCCTCCTTCCTCCTGACGACCTGCCCCAGGTCCCCAAGTCTGCCTTCCTGCCATGTGAGCGTAAGGGGCACAAGGGAGGCGAAGTGCTTACTGCTTACTTCTGTTCAGCACTGCGGTAGAAGGCAGGACAGAGGCCCGGAGACACAGCGGGATGAAGGCATATGGAGGCAGGGGCTGAGGGCGCACTCAGGAAATGAACATGGGAGTCGAACCCACCCGGGGCCCCAGGAGCAAGCATTTGCCCTCCTCCCATGCTTCAACCTAGGTCCCCCACGTCTCCAAAACCGTGATCGTGGCCTCCAAAGCGTAGGAGCTACAGGCGTGATCTGCGGGAAGCCAAGTCCCATTTTACTACCACGTGCTGGAAATGGAGCTCCTCGGAGGCCAAAAGACATGCAGTTTGGCGGCGGGGGCGGGGGGGAGGTCAATGTCAGTCCACGGCCTGGGGCATTCAGCGTGTCTGCTGGGAGAGCCTGCCCTAGCAGAGCGGCGGGGTGTGGGGACTGGAGAAGCAAAGGTGGGCTTGAGGGGTCTTAATGCCTCCTCCCCGGGGCCAAGCCCCTCAGCACAGTCCATTCCCCTGCGCTGGTCCAGGGCCCCTGAGCGTCACCCATGCTGGGTCTAGAACAAGCTTTGTCATGTCTAAGCACTTCTGGCACGCGAGGGGTCCCATTCCCAATAACAGAGTGCCGGTGAGAAGAGGAAACCCACCTGAGTCAGTGGACCGGGAGATACACACTGGTTCAGAAGCCTCACAGTGTGGGGAAGGCACATCGTACACGCACAGTGACAACAGCTGCATCTACTGTCTACGTCCTTGGCCCAGACATTGTAGAGACAGGTCACATCGTGTATAAACTCGCACCGGTGCTTTCAACGGGTACGACTACTATGCCCATTTGACGGGCAGAAATCGAGGCACAGACGGTTTCCATGACTGGCTCAGCTTAGCGGCCGCAGGACACACATTCAGTCTGAGCTTTGTGTGGGTCGAAAGCCCTGTGCCCCACTGGTCTGAGCCGACTCGCCAACACTCACGGGGGCCCCGGCTGTCCTGCACGCTGTCCTACCACCTGGTGCCTCATGCCACGTAGCTGAGAACACAGGGAAGCCAGGCATCGGTGCTCAGGAGAGCCTGACACCGGATTCTGCCCACGTGGCCTGTCCCAGCCCCGCGGGATCACCATCCATCCTGAAATGGAGACGGGGCCCCAGGAGGCGGGTCTGGGTCTAGGAGAGAGGGTGTGAGGATGGAGAAGGCTCCTGGAGGTGGGGGTAAAGGCTCGGCCCTCTGAAGTCTGCTCTTCTGTTCGGGCTGGGGCCCTGCTCCCACTTCCTCCTGCCCACTCTGCTCGGCTTCTCTCCCAGCTGACTGGGGGGCCCACGTTCTCCTGCAGGCTCACTGCCCTGGGCAGATGGGGTGTCAGGCAGGCGGCAGGCCTGTAGTTCAAAGCATGGTGCCCTTGGGTCCGGTGGGCTCTCAGGGCTCCCGCAAGGGGGCGGGGATCCGCGCCTCAGGGCCCTGGGCAGGCACCTGTGTCTGGGGACGGCCCAGGTTTCCACATGCGGCACACGTGGCATGTTTGGTCCATGTGTGTGGTGCGTGGATGTACGTGTACATAAGCACATACAGTCTAGACATGTGATACAGATACACGCACAGTAGGTGCAGATGAGAATTGACAAGTGAAAGTCACGGCTCTGGAACAGGTACTATTATCTAGTCATCAACGCAAGGGATCCGCAGCTCCCCTGCCACTGCTCAGCCTCTTCAGGAAAAGGTAAGTCTTTCGAACAGACCGTCCCCGAGGTCAGGCTGGTTGTCAGCGAGTCGCCGAGGGAAGGTGTGTTGCTCTCTGCCCCTTCACGGTCACCAGGAGGCAGGTCCCCTCCAGCATCTTTGCTGGGACTGCAGCCTTTGTGTGCGAGGGTGGGTGAGGGCCCTCCAGGGTAAGGACAGAGGGGTCCAACCACCCGACAACACAGGGACCCTAAGAATGCAAATCGGCCCCGTGCGGGAATCCTGGGGGCCCCCGGACAGGGCTGTCAGGCTGAGCAGTCCCCGGCCCCCACTTCCTCAGCGAACTCGGGGAGTCAGAGGCTAGGTCTGAGAGACGCAGTCTCAGGAGGGCAGAGGGCGAATCCAGCTCCTGTCAGGAGTCAAGGTGAGGACACAGGAGACTGAGGCCCGCAGGGAATCCACCTCCGGCCCCCCCCGACAGCCCTCGGAAACCCCTGGGCTCAGGGTCCAGATGTGACGGGCACTGATGCCCCACCCTTGGGAGGTGAGAGAGGTGAGGGCCTGGGTGAGGGAGGCCGGCTTCAGGTTTGCAGAGGGAAGGAGCCCAGCGTTGCCAGGAGTCAAGGTAGAACCGTGTGTGGGGACTCGGTTTGCAGGCATCCAGGTCGGTTCTGCGGTCACCCCTGGGAGACCCAAGGCAGGGTTGCAAGGATCAGATCCCCACCCCCTGATCCCCGCTTCCCTCTCTGGTGTCCTGGCTCTGGAGGGTCCGAGTCCAAGGGGACCAAGCTCAGGTGGGCAGAGGGAGGCACCCAGGCCCAGCCGGGAGCCCAGGTGAGGAGCAGAGGGAGGGCTGAGGGAACCCATGGAATCCATCTCAGCCCCTGGCGTCCACAGTCCTGGGAAGCCCTGGGCCTGGTGGCCTGATGTGAGTCCAGAGGCTCCCCTGGGGGTCTCAGGGCAGTAAGGGCCTTGGTGTGAGGGTGTGGGCTCGGGTCAACAAGGGGGCGTCCCAGGACCTGCCGGGGCTCAAGCTGAGGACGCTGAGGGAGGACCGAAGGGGCCCCACAGATCCCCGCCCCTGCTGTCAGCCCTGGGAGGGCCTGGGTGGGATGAGCACTCGTGGGGTCCTGACTTCCTGACATCCGGGTCTGGGAGGGACTGGGGTCCTGGGATGAGGGGCGGGGCCTCGGGTGGCCAGAGGGGAGACCACATGCCGCCTGAGTCAAGGTGAGGACCCCGAGGGAGAACGGAGGGATCCTGCACCCGGGACAGCGTTGCACCTTGGAGACCGTAGGGCAAGGTGACCACTGGCGGCATTTCCTGACATCCGGGTCTCTGAGGGACTGGGGTCCTGGGATGAGGGGTGGGTCCTCGGGTGGCCAGAGGCTAGACGACATGACGCCTAAGTGACGACCCTGAGGGAGAACTGAGGGGACCCCGAACTCGGAAAAGTGGTCATCCAACACAAAGGGGCCCTTGCTAGCTGCTGTCCGGAGGCCCGAGGGCAGGACAGGCCCACGTGTCGTGTCATGACCGCGGCATCCTGGTCTCAGAGAGACCTGGCACTTAGTGTGTGATGGGGGGGGGAACCCTCAGATCTGCAGAGGAGAGAATCCCAGGTCCCACTGGGAGTGAAGGTGACGACCGCGAGCCAGCAGTGAGGGACCCTGGACCCGAAAACACAGTCGGTCCTGGGACGTGATAGGGCGGCATCACCTCAGGCAGCATTTCCTGACATCCGGGTCTCGGAGGGACTGGGGTCCTGGTTTGAGGGGCGGGGCCTCGGGTGCGCTGAGGAGAGAATCCCAGGTCCTGCCGGGCGTCAAGGTGAGGACCCTGGGGGAGGACTGAGGGGGCCAGAGACCCCAGAACACAGTGGGTCCCGGGAGGTCATGGGGCGGCATCACCTCAGGCAGCATTTCCTGACATCCGGGTCTCAGAGGGACTGGGGCCCGGGTTTGAGGGGCGGGGCCTCGGGTGCGCTGAGGAGAGAATCCCGGTTCCTGCCGGGCGTCAAGGCGAGGGCCCTGAGGAAGGACTGGGGACACCCTGGACTCCAGAATCGAGGGGACCCCAAGATATGTACCCCGGCAGGCAGCCCTCGGAGGCCTCAGGCCGGACGAGCCCATGGCAGCGTGCCGGGACTTCCGCGTCCGGGCCTCGGAGGGACTGGGGCGCTGGTGTGGGGAGCGAAGCCTCAGGTTGGGAAACGCGGGGCTGAGGGCCTGTCAGGACAGTAAGCAAGGACTGTGAGGGAGGACTGCGGGACCCTGGACCCCAGTACAGAGTCGGTCCTGGGAGATCATAGGGTGGCATGACCACAGGCACATTTCCTGACATCCGCGTCTCAGAGGGACTGGGGACCAGGTTTGAGGGGCGGGGCCTCAGATGGGCTGAGGTGGGAATCCCCGTTCCTGCCTGGCGCCACGGTGAGGATCCTGAGGGAGGACTGAGGGGACCAGAGACCCCAGATCAGTGGGGACCCGCCGAACCGATCCTGCCCCTGCTTTTCTCCCTGGGAGGCCCCAGGGCGAGATGAGCACACGTTGGTGTCTCGACTTCCCCATCCGGGTCTCAGAGAGACTGGGGCCTTAATATAAGGAGGGGGACCTCAGGTATGCAGAGGAGGGTATCCCCGGTCCGGTCCCCCCGGTAGTCAAGGTGAGGACCCTGAGGGAGGACTAAGAGACCCTGCACCCCGGAACAGAGTCGGCCATGGGGGGCTATAGGGCAGGATGGCCAAAGGCAGCATTTCCTGACATCGCGGTCTCAGAGGGGACAGGGATCCTGGTATGAGGGGGCGGGGCGTCAGATGGGCAGAGGACAGAATCCTAAATTACCAGGAGGCAATGTGAGGACCGTGAGGGAGCCTTTGCCCTTGTGCTGGGTCTTGGAGGCCCCAGAGCAGGGCGACCAGGTGAGATGCTTTCTGACCTCTTAACTCAGAGGTCCTTGGGAGGTGAAGTCCCTGGTCTGAGGAGTGTGGCTCAGATGTGCAGAGGGTGGTCTCCCCGGAACCCCCAGTAGGACTGGGCAGACCCCCTCCCCAGGTAGAGGGGGCCTCAACAGAAACTTGCTCCTCTGCTCCTTCCTGGGAGGCCCGGGTGTGAGTCAGGAGGCATCACCTCCCCACTTTATCCTCAAACTCAGTGCGATGGTGGTGTCGGCCTGCAGGGGACAACCTCATGTTAGCTGAGGGGAGGGTTCCAGGACTTGCTGGGAGTAAATGTGAATATCTTGATACTGAGAGTAGAGAGTGAGCCCACAGAATCCGGCCCTGCCCCCTGTCATCCCTGAAGTCCCTGGGCAGGAGTGGCCAGTGGTGCTGCCCCCTCACCTCTGCCCCAGGCTCTCAGGGAATTCAGACCTAGTTCTGAGGTTGGCAGAAGGAGCCACAACCGGTCAGCAGCAGAAGGACTCACAGGATGTGCCAGGACTCAGGAGAAGGACCCTTTGGGTGGATGCAGGGCGTGAGGAGACCCTCACCCCAAAAGAGATGGGAACTTACAGTGTCCGGCTTGAGCTGTTTCAGCCCTAGGAGTCCCCGGTCAGGTCTGGCCGGATGGGGCCTGCCATCACTTCCGTCACGTGGTTGGGGGTGGGGTATCTCAGGGTGTGAGGACCTTGGTCTGAGGGGAAACATCAGGCCAGCAGAGGGAGGAGTCCTAGGATATCCCACGTGTCAAGGCAAGGACTCTTCATGAGGACCAAATGTACCCCGCCATCTCAGGAGAGGAAGGACCCCACCGGCTCCAGCTGACCCCTGTTCCCAGCCCTGGAAGGAACAGTCAGTGGTGGCCCTAAGTGCCGTGCTCACTTCCATCCTGGGTGGGAAGGTGGGAGTCTTCAGGGAGTTGAGGTCTGGGTCTGAAGGGCAGATGTCAACTCATCATCCCAGGTGGGGGCAGGGGGGAAGAGCAGGCCCTGGCGGGAGTCAAGATGCATGGCCTCCAGGCACTGAGGGCACCTCCGCCCAGGGCAGAGGGGCCGATCCCCGCTGCCAGTGCTTCTGGGTTTTTCGGGGGGAGCTGGGGGTGGATGTTGTGTAAATGGATCCTGGGACCAATTTCCACGTAGGGGAGAGGTTCCCCAGACCAACGACAGTTCTCAGACAGCAGCAGAGTGTTCAGGAATTCAACTGCGTTCTGACACTGTCTAGCCAGAGATGGCATCCGACCCTCTGGTTCAGGCTCAGTCCTCCAAGACTGCCCTCCCCCCACCACTTCAGAAGCCCACCGCAAGGCAAGGTTCTTGCCTGTGCTGCTAAATGGCCAGCTGTAGGTTGGGGATTCCAACTCCCTCCTCCTTGGGTTTCCAACGCTGGTGACAAGTCGAGGCTGTTACGTGTCCTTCTGAAAGACCTGTCCTTCTGAAAGACCTTCAGAGGTTGCCACGCCCTCCTCCTCAGGTTTGGTTGATTTGCTAGAGTGGCTCACAGGTCTCTGACAAACATACCACTTCCTAGATCACCAGCTGAACATAAAGGGCATGAGTCACGAAGAGCCAGATGGAAGAGGTGCTAGGGCCAAGGTGTGCGGGAGCGGGGCCGACTTCCCCGCTCTCTCAGACAGCGCCACTTGCCCCAGCTCTCTACCTGCTCGCCAACCCAGAAGCTCTCCAAACCCATCCTTTTGGGGTTTGACGGAGGCTTCATTACATAAGCACGATTGGTTAAATCATTGGCCATTGGCAATTGAACTCAAATCTCCAGCCTTTCTCCCCTCCCTGGTGGTGCTGGGGAGGGGCCAAAAGATCCAAACTTTTAATCACATGATTGGCTCTTCTGGCAACCAGCCCCATTTTAGGTGCTTTGCAAACACATCTCATTCACATAAAAAACAAAAAAAGCACATTCATCACTCTCAACACTGAGGACATCCCAAGGGCTTTGGGAGCTGTGAACAAGGAACTGTGCCCAGAAACCAAAGTCAATGACCAGAGGTATCCTTGTCCTGAATCACAGCAGGAAAGGGGCCTCCTCTCCTTTCTCTCCCGCCTTTCAGGGAGGTGAGGACCTTGGTGTGAGAGGACGGGTCAGATCATCTGAAGGAACCACGCCTTGGCAACAGAGAGAAGAGTCCCGGGTCCTCCCAGGAGTCAAGGTGAGGGCCCGAGGGAAGGGTGAGGGGACCCGCACGCCCACAACAAAGATGGGACACCAAAGGAAACCTCGTTCAGCCCTAGAAACCCTGGGAAGGTCGATAAGCTTGTCCTCCCACAAGGCCACTGGGTCCCCACCTGTCACCCCGGCCCAGACTCCTGTCAGCTGCCAACACCTGTCATTATGTCCCTGGTTCAGATGAGTGAGCTCCGCCAGGCTGTGGAAGACCTTCAGGACCCAAGAGACGCCCAGGGCCTGGTGGATGTGCAGCAGCTGGAGGCTGAGCAGGAGGGGGCCGCATCCCCCCGGTCCTCCTCGTCCTCCTCCTCCTCCTCCTCCTCCTCCGTCTCCTCTTCCTACTCTGCCGGTGCCGAGTCCCTGCGCCAAGGGGCAGAGCTTTCAATGATGGCTGACCTGGTGAGCTTCCTGCTCCTCAAGTATCGCAGGAAGCAGCCGACCACCAGGGCAGAAATGCTGAGTATCCTCAGAGCATACCAGCACCACTTCCCTGTGGTCTTCAGCCAGGCCTCTGAGTGCATGCAGCTGGTCTTTGGGGTGGATGTGAAGGAGGTGGACCCCAAGGAGCACTTGTACATCCTGGTCCCCACCCTGGGCCTCACCTGTGATGGGATGCAGGGTGATGAGCGGAGCATGCCCAAGAACGGCCTCCTGGTGATACTTCTGGGTGTCATCGTCCTGGGGGGAGAGGGGGCGCCTGAGGAGGAGGTGTGGGGAGCACTCGGTGTCATGGGGGTGTATCCTGGGAGGGAGCACTTCATCTATGGGGAGCCCAGGGAGCTCATCACCAAAGCGTGGGTGCAGGAGGGGTACCTGGAGTACCGGCAGGTGGCCGACAGCGATCCCGCTCGCCACGAGTTCCTGTGGGGGCCCCGGGCCCACGCGGAGACCAGCAAGTTGCAAGTCCTGGAGCATTTGTTTAGACTCAACAGTAAGGGTCCCATTTCCTTCCCGTCCCTGTCTGAGGAGGCCGTGAGCAATGAGGAAGAGGGGGCCTGAGCCAGACTTGCAGCCGCGCTCCTTCCAGGCCCCTGTCCAGCAGCTTCTCCTGCCGGGCAGGAAGGGAGTCCATCCTTCACTCTGTGTTTGCAGAGCGAGCGGTCAGCCTTGGAAGGAGTGAGGGCCCGGGCCAGCTCGGGGGGCACGGCGTACAGCATCTCTGGGCTCCTCCCGTCCTTTATGGTGACGTGGAAATTGATCTTTGTTTCCTGTAGGTGTTTTTCAGTGCTGTTCCTATTAATAGAAGATTTAATAAGCTTCAGTATCTAACTTTGTGAATGACATTGATCACAACGTGTGTGTGCTTATCCAGTTCAAACACAACAGTTTTCCTCTTCTGTAAAGGAGACTGAAATCTCTATTTTTTTTTTCCCTGTCATCCTGGATGACATAATATGGAATTGCAATTAGAATTGTTCGGGAAATGTGAGAGTAATTAGCAATAATATAGATGAGGGAAGATTTAGAACAATAAAAGTAAAAATATTAACTCGCTTCTTATCCCTTCTTGTTTGTCATTTTATACGTGTAATATCCCTATGTTTAATTGGATTTCCACGGGTTATTTAAGAAAGTAGGAGAAAATCAGTCTGAATCAAATAGGATCCCCGCTCACCGTCTCACTTCATCCGCACACATTCACCGAGCCTCTGCTCTCCGGAGGGCTCTGTGTTAGTGGGGACACTAGGAAAAGCAAGACACACCCCACACCTAGAAGGACAGGCTAGGAGCCCAGTCACATCAGGAAGATGGTGACATGTCCCTGAAGTCCCACAGAACAAGGGAAAGAAGCGGCGAGGCGGAGGGGGTCCGGGAGAGAGCACCCAAGTGCAAGTGCGCAGAGCCAGGGCAGGTGGGGGCTTTGGGAAGCCGGGCTTCCTTCTGTGGGAGGTGACGGTAATGAAGCTGGGTGGTGGCGGCGGCCAGACTTGAAGAAGGCGTGTTTTGGGTTTCAGAAGCCACAGTTCGGATGGAAGGGCGGCTGGGAGGGGGCAAAGGTTGTTCCTTGACTCCCTTCCTAGGAGCTCGGTGTTGAGTCCAGCTGGGAACGCTCCCCCACCCCTCAGTGTAACCTAGCCTCTAATCGGGAGAATTTACTTAGTTTCATTTACGAGGCATGCTTTTTGGCTGATTAGCTCTTCCACATCCTACTGAGCTGCGTGTTCTCTAACATGACCTGGATAACAAACCAACCAGCCAAGTCCCAGAGGAGGGAGTGGAAGGGTCTGGGGCCAAAGAAAATCAGAAGCAACTGCCAATCATCGCGGTTCCAACAGGCAGCGCGCCCCGCGCGAGGTGCTTGGCGCACATCGCACGCACCCCTGCAGTCCTGCGGGCCGGGCCTCCTCACACCCGCCCACTGCACAGATGAAGACCCTGGGGTCGTGGGGCTCGGGAACCTTCCCAGGATCACGTGCTAGTAAGTGACGGGGTGGGGCCGAGACCCCTGGTCTGAATTCATCTAGAGCCCACGCTGCGCCCACCCATCGCAGCCTGCGGCCCGCCTCCTGACCCAGAGTCCACTTGTCTCCTCAGTGTCCTCATGGAGTCTGTCGGGTGACAGAAAGTAGGATCCTGAGGCCCAGGTAGTAAAAGCTGGACCAAGAAAGGAAGGTGACTGTGACAATCAAAGCCAGGGTGAGGACTGTCTGCGGTTTCTTGAGAGCTGACCCTGCCAGGTGGTGGCACTGCTGTCCAGTCCCAGCCCTTATCCCACACGACAGCACCCTGCCCTGGTCTCCTCCTTCCTCGGGGCCCTCCTGGCCAACTCGAACCTGACCTGCTGACTTGGTCATCACGGGGGGTGGGGGTGTGGAGAGAGAGAGAGAGAGAGACAGAGAGAGAGAGAGAGAGAGAGACACAGAGAGACGGAGACAGACAGAGACAGAGACAGAGAGACAGTCACGGAGACAGACACAGGGACAGAGCGAGAGCCAGAGCGCGAGACTGGGCTTGAGACTGGGATTGGGATTGTGGTTGACTGCGTCTTGAAGGCCACATTTCTTATGGGATAACATCCCTAACGTAGACTTTTCAGAAGCTGGAGAAAAGGTAACACTAGGGAACATCCTGACACCGTCTCCCCGTCCCCAGTGGGGGAGGGGAGCGGCTGTAACAGAGCTTGCCTGGGGCTCCTTTGGAAAGTGCATTGCACCCGACGGCCCCTGTGCCATTTGAGCTTCTAAGGATGGCTTTCCCGGGTCTCCTTGGCCTTGGACAACTACGAAATGAGTCATCACTGGACAAGGAAGACTCCCCTTTGCTGCTGTCCCTGCGGGGTGCAGGTGGCTTCCGGGCAGACACAAGGCCCCCAGTCTGGGCTGAGGCCGTGGGCTCGGGCGTCCGCAGTGGACCACAGGCCGGCTCTACTTCTCCGTCGGGCGGATCCTAGGCCCACGACTCCACCTTCCCCGGCCCAGGCCGGGCCTTCCCTGCCACCTGCCCCGGATCAGACGGGAAGAGTCCACGGCGCTGCACCGCAGAGCGCTCAGCACCGCCAAGGGAATGCAGGCGCCCTCCCACCTGCTCGAGCTGTCGCAGTGACCGTGCACAGCTGCTTTCAAGGACACTAAAGCCAGCTCCTGGGGGACATACAAATTTGTTCGTTCCAAGATAGGCTGGGGACCCCGTTCACATCCTAGTCTGCTGTCCTCAGGGACCTCTTTCCTGGTCTGGAGGGGGAGGCAGATACACCCAAGGTCTCAGGGAGACAGGAGCACCCCATCTTGGGACTGGACATGCAAGGCGGGCTGTGGGAGCCTTGGGAGGGAGCCTGGGACTGGAGGAAGCCCTGACTGCCGAGGTGGCCTGGAAGCCGGGCCGGCCTTGAAGCCGGGCCCCAGCATGCAGAGCGGCCTCTGGATAGAGACGGGCATCGCCACCCGACGAGGCAGCTTGAGGACACGCCCAGACAGGGGAGTTCTTGGCGGGTCCCAGAGCAGCTGGGGACTGGGTGCGGGTCTGGCCCAGGGCCCATGGATGGTGACGGAGAGCGCTTGGGTGGTCCTCTGGGCTGGCGGACACCAGGGGCTAAGGCAGGTGCAGCGGCCGGCGGGCCAGGCTGGGAAAGGCAGGCCTTGGACGTCGTGAGGGCTGGTATCGAGTAACAAGTGTCCTGAGCCATGGCTGAGAGCGACCCCTGGGGCGCTACACGTAGCCACGGCCCAGCCGGCCCCCCCCGGGGGGGGGCAGGGGTGCGTGGGAGGGAGGGAGGCAGACCTGTGAGGGGGCAGGCCCACCAGACCCAGGGTGTGAGGGAGGGCTGGAAGGAGCGGGCGGCAGGCGAGGCCACAGGGCTGGGATCGGCCCACCGATGTCCCAGCCTTTGGGCCCCCTTCTGAGACGCCCCCATGGCCTCCACTGAAGTTCGAACTCTAAGGACACGTCCCTGCAGGAGGGAGTGACCCGAACAAGTGCTCTGTAAACCTGTTTAGAGGCACAAAGACCTGAGCCCAAGCTCTAGTCTCGGCCTAGGAGCTCCACGAAGGCTGACAGTCCTCAGACTCGAGGGCCCCTTGGGAGAATCTCTTTCGAACCCCTTGCCCTCCCCTTCTGGAACAGGGAGTGGCCCTCAGAGAGGACAGACGCCTCTCCTTAGCGGCAGAGCTGGGATGAGGACCTAGGAGCCTGGCAGACGGGCCTTTCCAGGTCCCATTGTCTCTCCCTGTGCAGTGACTAGGAAGAACAGCCACCACAGCGGCTACAGAACACGTGTCCCCCCAGACCACTGTCCTGTCTGTCCTGCCATCCGTGGTGAAGACGGCTCTCGGGCGGGATTTGTCCCATCCCACACCCAGAGCCTCATCTATTTTCAGTCACACGTGGACGGGCTTTCCGTTGGTCACGTCTAGCTCAACAAGTAGGAATTGTCCTTGGGAGTGAGTCTGTAGAGTAGGCCCCTTGAAAAGTACCGCACCCAGAGCAGGCAAAATTATTCAGTGTACCTGCCACCGAGGTGACGGCGGGACGGGGACCCAGGGCTGGGGGTGGGGCTGGCTCGGGGAAGGCGAGCAGGGCAGGCCTGGGAGCAGACCAGGGAAATGCTTGCTCTCAACAGATCAGAATACATGCTGAACCCCCAGATCAAGGACTGCAAAGGGGAAGAAGCAGGGCAGAGCCGAGTTGGAAGCGGAAGGCCAGCAATCTGGCAGGGCAGGAGCCTAACCCCCCCCCCCCAGTGACAGAGGGAAGAGGGCCTTAGAGCAGCCTCAGGGGAGGCTGAATCCGAGGTCTGAGGGAGGTGCTCTGACGCGGACTAAGGCCGGTGTTCTGAAAGTGAGTGCTCTCGGGCCACGAGGAGTTTCTATGGCAAGAAATGGACACTAAAGAGGATCCCATGTGCTCTGGAGAGGGGTGGGGCTGCGGACAGCGGAGCTCAAAAGGAGGCTCCAAAGCACAGGGGAGGATGCGGCCATCCACTCACGCGGTACGGGGGGAACCCTATGTGCCAGGTGCTTTGGTGACACTGAAGTGGGACGTGGGGAGTGCCCCCACACGCTCCCACACACAGCCCCACTCTGGGGACAGCTCGACCCAGGGGCAGGAGAACGGAACACTTCCTTACGGCCCATCAGAGCTGGACCGACCAGCCAGCAGGAACAGCTGGAAGAGACCAAGGCAGGAGCTGGTGGCGGGGTGGGGGGAGGGGGCGCTGCCAGCCAGCCCGGGCCAACCAGCCCACTCGGACCACCACTTCCGGGAGGTGCAGTCGCCCGGGGCCCATCTCACCCCTGCCGCCTTGGTGGTAGCCAAGCCAGGGCCAGCCAGGGCCTGGCCCTTGAACAAATCGGAGGCTGGCAACAGGCCTCCCCAACCTTTGGGGATGGAAACAGGATCATGTCTGTCCGCCCACTCAGGGCCTGGCCCCTGGGAAAAAGGTGCCTGGCAGCAGATGGGAGCCTTCTCCCGGGAACTTGAACATACCTTCCTACACTTTTAGAAAACAGAGAAGCTGGGGGCTCTGTACCCCTCGCCTCCCCTCCCCTCCCCTCCCCTCCCCTCGGCCAGGGCTCCCTGTCCAGACCAACTCTGTGACCTCACGTGACACCTAAAGAGGACGATGACCAAAGTCGCTGGTTGCCCTGCTACCGAGATTCTAGAATTCTGCGGACACTATTTACTGGGCGTCCCTGCTCAGATTGAAGGCACTTCTGCCCTGAGAGCTCAGTGATCTGGTCTCAGGGAGAGCGTGTGCCTGGTCTAGACTAGCTGCATGGCGAGTCAGAGCCCCGACGAGGAATATACGGCCACGGCGGCCCCCGCAGCTGATGGAGAGCCCCCAGCGGGGGCCCCATCGGGTTCATCCCCGGATCCAAAGGTGGATTCGAGGGAGATTTTGGAGAGGCCCGGCGACCAGGCCGAGAGCCAAGATCCAGGCTCCCAAGACAACCAGCCACCACAGGACCCAAACCCGGGTCCCGCCAACGTGGACGGAACCCATGGTGTTCTTGGGCTCTCCTTCCCGAGAAAGCTCTGGATGATAGTGGAGGACGAGGCCTTCACGTCCGTGCGCTGGAACGACAAGGGAGACATGCTGATCATCGAGGAAGACCTTTTCCAGCGGGAGGTTCTTCGCCGGCGCGGCGCAGACAGGATCTTTGAAACAGACAGCTTGAAGAGCTTCATCCGCCAACTGAACCTCTATGGGTTCAGGAAAATACACCTGCCCGGCACTCTGGGTCGCTCTCCGGGGAAGAAAAGGCTGATGGTAACGTAGACAGCCCTTCCGTCTCCCGAGTTCTCTGTTCCTGGAACGGCTTCCTAGTCCTGAGCGGATGAGTGATGTGCTGGGCGGGGTTCATTCCCGAGGGGGACTTTTTTCCTGTGAGCCAGTACTGAATGAAGGCTGAGGCAGTCCGGCGTGTCATGGAAGGCTCGCCCCTTAGAGATGCCCTGCGGGTGTGACCGAAGACCCAGGGGCCACTTCACGTCAGGGAGCTAGAGTGACACCTCAGCCCAGGCACCACGTAGCTTTAGTGAGCGCACACTCCAGGGCGAAACAAAACTTGCCAGGAATTTAAAAAGACCTTTTCTCCACAGTCAAACAAGACCTTTATGATGGAGGTGGGCGGGGAGGAGTGAATATTTCCCCCGAAATGACGAGAATGATTCTTGTCCTTTCAGATCTACCACAACTGCAACTTTCAGAGAGAGAAGCCCCTGCTGATCGAGAACATGCGGAGAAAAGGTGACCCGAGAGCAACTGCTCGGCCCGCTTCCAGCACAACCACCCCAAAGAGAAAGAAGCAAGCCGTCCCACCTATGAGATGCACCCAATTTTTCCATCAGAATGACTCCACCAATGATGCCGACAGGAAGACCCAGAGGGAAGCCCCCCGTGCTCAGGTGCCCAGCGGCATCCGGGCCTTCGTGCTCCCTGGCGTCTTGTCTGCCGGCCGGGTGGCCAGGTTGGTGGTAGTGCAGCGTCCCTCCAGCGAGCAGGGCGGCCCGAGTGGGGAGGGCACCTCCAGGAATGTCACGCTAGTGCCCCCGGCTACTGCCGGAAGGGACGGTGCAGGGGAGCTGCCCAGAAGCCCCCCCGTTTGCCCCGATCCCAGCTCGGTGGTGTCCACGTGCAACACGGGTTACTGCATGCTGCTCGCGGCCCTTCTGCTCATGGCCCCCAACCAGGAGGCCCGAGGCCGATGAAGAGCCCGAGGGCTCTTCAGATTACAAGTGTGCTCTCTGCCAACAGTTCCAGAACAACCCAAAGCGCTGAGCTCACAGACCACTAGAGACACACGAAGAGCACCGTCCTGTAACCATGAACATTTTGGGCTTTAATAAAGAAAAGCAAAACTCCCCGGGACTAAATAAACAATCTGCGAGACCCGCGGGTCCGTGTTCTTTCTCGCGTTCGATTCCGCACACCTCTCACCAGATAAGCCCGCGGAGGCTGGAGACCCCGGCCGGGGGCAGGCTTTGGTCCCCATCGGCCTCTTGCATCTGAAGCTGTGGCATCTCGGACACCCACCCAAGGAGGTGGGGAGCGAGCACTGAGGCGAGCCCAGGAAGGTCTGGTCCGCTGGGCCGGGCCTGCCCGTCAGGGGACAGACAGCCTGGCTTCTGACCTCGGGGGTGTCTCCCCCCCATTACTCATGCATCGCGGAGCAGGAGGGTCTTCCTCCTGGGTCCCGCAAGGATGCCAGAAGTTTCTGATCAGCAGCTCAGCGTCTCCAGCTCACGATCCAGGGGCCCCCCACGGAGGCCCGCCGAAAAGTAGGGCCACCCCCTCCACCAAGGGCTGAGAGCACTGCAGCCTGGCTCCGAAGAGACGGGGGGTTGCAGTCAAACGCCTGGGGGGAGGCCCGTCACCCTCGAAGGTAGCGACCACTGGAAACCCTACTCTCAAGTGACCAACCCCACCCCCCCCACAAATGTATAAAAGATCTCCCACCCAGCGAACACCAGCACTGCTCACTTCCATCAGGGCTGTAGTTAGGACCCTTTCTTGGGACGTGAAGCGGCCGTGCGGCACGTCTAACACACCGGCTCCGTGAGCCAAGGGACACTTTACAACAGGGCGAGAGTCATCTGCGAGGCAGACGGTGCTCTTTCTGAGTCCGACGTCCTCTTGCCCGGGAGTCAGGCCGTCGCTGGCTGGTGACTCCCTGGCAAGCACTCAGCGCCCGCTCCAGCCGTCCCACATCGTCTCCTGGATGCTCTTCAGACCCTCTAGGGGTTTTGACCAGAACAAAGGCGGGGAGAACACTCACCAGCTCTCTCAAAACACATTTCTCTACACAATCCAGAATCAGCAGGGCCAGAATGAGCAGCGGCCTGCAAGGCCGCTTCCCCTTGTCCTAGAGGTCCAAAGTCCTTGAGACTCTGTCACCGAGCCCAGGGAGGCATCTCCCTGCAGGGGTCCCGCTCCCCCGTCCCCGCGTCCCGGTGGACACATCTGTTTCCGGGAACAGCACAGAGTGGGGAGCGCCCTCCAGGGCGGCGCCGATTCAGAGCGAACCAGGGGAGCACGTCCAGGGCGTGACGGCGAGCTGACCGTGCCACGGTTTAGCTTGGTCTCTCGGTCACCTCCTCTCAAGAGCCCACGCTGCTCAGGCCTCTTGCCCAAAGGGGATCAGGTGCTTGGGGACGTCTACCTGGAAGATGCCCTTCCCGCCTCTCCTGGGCACGGGCTCCAGTAACCACCGGGGGTTGGAGAGCGTGGTCAGGTACTTCTGCTGCAGGTTGGTCAGGACGGCTCGATTCTCCAGTTCCACAGCCTCCTCGGGACCTAAGTTTTCTGGGCACAGCAAAGTGTCCCCAACGTCAACGAGCCCTGTGCACAAAGAGAGAAGCACACAGATGTCTTCCCTTCCATAAACCAGGCCTGCCCCTAAGAGAACATGGTTATTCAAGGTCACAACCACTAGAGACGGAGGCGATATCAGCACGTGGACCCAGAGTCAACTGGGTCGCGCTGGCTGAGCATTTCCGAGGAACCGACGTCCCTCTTCAGGGCACTTGGGGCGATGCCCAGGGAGGGAGACATTTTCTTCTCATTGCTCCCCCAAATTCTAATTCCATGTTATCTTGTTCAGGATGACACAATAAGATGGGAGATTTATAACTTGTTTTACAAAAGAGCAAATCTCTTGTGTTTGAACTCGATAAGGATACAGACATTGTGATTAATGTCATTGACAAAGTTAGATAGTGAAGCTTATTAAATCTTCTGATACAAGGAACACCACTGAAAAATTCCTACAGGAAACAAAGATCAATTTCCATGTCATCATAAGGGACGGGAGGAGCCCAGAGATGCTGTACACCGTGTACCCCCAACTGGCCCGGGCTGTCACCCCTTAGGAGGCTGCCTGCTCGCTCTCCAAACACACAGTGAAGGATGGACTCACTTCCGGCCCGACAGGAGAAGCTGCCGGACAGGGGCCTGGAAGGAGCCCGGCTGCAAGTCTGGCTCAGGCCCCCTCTTCCTCATCACTCACTCGCTCTTCAGACAGGGACGGGAAAGAACTGAGACCCCTTCTATTGATCCTGAGGAAATGTTCCAGGACTTGCAGCTTGCTGGTCTCCACGTGGGCCCGTGGCCCCCACAGGAGCTCGTAGAGAGGGGGATCGCTGTTGGGCACCTGCCGGTACTCCACGTACCCCTCCCGCACCCACACGTTGGTGACGAGCTCCCTGGGCTCCCCGTAGATGCAGTGCTCCCTCCCGGGATACACCCCCATGACACTCAGTGCTTCCCACATCTTCTCCTCAGTGGCGCACTCTCCCTCCAGGAGGATCACACCCAGGAGCATCACCAGGAGGCCGTTCTTGGGCATGCTCTGCCCATCGCCCAGCATCCCGTCACAGGTGAGGCCCAGGGTGGGGACCAGGACATACGAGTGCTCCCTGGGGTCCACCTCCTTCACATCCACCCCAAAGGCCAGCTGCACACACTCAGAGGCTTGGTTCAAGACCGCAGGGAAGTGGTCCTGGTCATCTCTTAGGACCGCATTCAGCATGTCTTCCTTTGTGGTCGGCTCCTTTGAGCGGTACTTGAGGAGCAGGAAGCTCACCAGTTCAGCCACCTTCAAATGGAGTGGGTCTGGGTGTGAGGACTCGGCATCTGCGGGGTCCTGGCCGGTGCTGGGCCTCTCCTCATCTTGGCTGCTGGAGGTGCTGTCTTCCGACTGGCTCCATGGAGGGGCTGCCACGGCTGTGGGGGAGGGGCAGACAGCCTGAGGGCTCTGCGCGGGACTGGGTGTCCCAGAATCAGCCACCTCCTCCAGGGTGTCCAGCAACAGGACTGAGTAGGAAGGCGAGGAGGAGAAGGAGGAGGAGGAGGAGGAAGAGGAGGAGGAGGAAGAGGAGGAGGAGGAGGGAGACAACGGGGATGCGCCCTCCTCCTCCTCAACCCAAATGTCCTGCTCATCCACGGAATCCTCAACCTCTCTTGGGTCCTGAAAGTCGGCTTCAGTCTGGTGGAGGTCACTCATCTGAACCCCAGGCATGACGACTGGTGTCCGCGCCGAAAGGAGTGGAGGCAGGGATGACAGATGGGGACCCACGGGCCTGGGGAAGAAAGGGAATGCCGGTGGCTCGGGCTGAGAAACCCACCCTGAGGGGCTCTGACAAAGGCGACTTACTGGTCTCCTCTTCAGGGGTGCCCTCGGCCTCACAGGGGCTCTCCTCCTGGTGGACGGTTGCCTGTGAACCTGACGGGGGAAGTGAGGCAACTCCTCAGGGTGCAGCCGGCACAGCCTGAGGTTCTGGGGGCGACAGGGGGTGTGTGGAGTGGATGTTGGCCTTGTAGGGTCCCCTCTGTTCCGGGAGCCCCCGGGTACACACTCAGGGCCCACACCTCACCCGGCACTGCCGGCCTCCTGTGCTCTGTGACCCGAGGACACGTGTCTCAGACCTAGGCCTTCACCTCCCGGTGTCTGGAGCCACTGGGAGAGAAAGGAGGGGAGACCTCGGGTCTACACGGTGGCACAGCCCTGGACCCGCGTGGTGGCAGGAGGCCTGGGCTCTGGCAGGTTCCCACTCTTCTAGCACGGGAGGTCCTCTCCGCACTAGCTCAGGGTCCTCACCGGGACTCCAAGCAGGACCTGGGATTCTGCTCTCCAAGGACCTGAGGGCCCCTCCTTATAGCAAGTCCCTGGCCTCTCTCAGCCCTGGATGCATAAGTCAGGACACACCACGTGTGCTCATCCTGCCTGGGGGCCTCCCATTGCTGACAGCAGGGGCAGGATCAGTTGCATCCCCTCTGTTCTGGGGTCTCGGGTCCCCTTACTCCTCCCTCGGGTCCTCACCTTGACTCCTGGCAGGACCTGGGATTCCCCTCTCAGCCCACCCGAGGCCCCGCCCGTCATACCAGGACCCCAGGCCCTCCGAGACCCGGATGTCAGGAAATGCCACCGGTGGTCACCCTGCCCCAAGGCCTCCAAGGTCCAACACTGTCCCGGGGTGCAGGAGCCATCCGTTCTCCCTCGGGGTCTTCACTTTGACTCAGGCGGCATGTAGCCTCCCCTTGGAACCCCCGAAGCCCCACCCCTCATCCCAGGACCCCAGTCCCTCCGAGACCCGGATGTCAGGAAGTCAGGACCCCACGAGTGCTCATCCCACCCAGGCCCTCCCAGGGCTGACAGCAGGGGTGGGATTCTGTGAGGCTCCTTCTGTCCTCCCTCAGCGTCCTCAGCTTGAGCCCCGGCAGGTCCTGGGACGCCCCCTTGTTGACCCGAGCCCACACCCTCACACCAAGGCCCTTACTGCCCTGTGACCCCCAGGGGAGCCTCTGGACTCACATCAGGCCACCAGGCCCAGGGTTTCCCAGGACTGAGGATGCTAGGGGCTGAGATGGATTCCCCGGTGTCCCTCAGCCCTCTCTCTGCTCCCCACCTGGGCTCCCAGCTGGGCCTGGGCCTCTCCCTGTGCCCACCTGAGCTTGGTCCCCTTGGACTCAGACCCTCCACAGCAAGGACACCCATGATGGAACCGGAGGCGGAGGGGGGATGGTCGCTGATCCCCGCAGCCCTACCAGGGGTCTCCCAGGTCTGACAGCAGAACTAACCTGGATGCCTGCAAACCGACTCCCCGCACAAGGTTTTACCTGGACTCCTGGCAACGCTGGGCTCCTTCCCTGCGCAGACCTGAAGCCGGCCTCCCTCACCCAGGCCCTCACCTCTCTCACCTCCCAAGGGTGGGGCATCAGTGCCCGTCACATCTGGACCCTGAGCCCAGGGGTTTCCGAGGGCTGTCGGGGGGGGGGGCCGGAGGTGGATTCCCTGCGGGCCTCAGTCTCCTGTGTCCTCACCTTGACTCCTGACAGGACTTGGGATTCGCCCTCTGCCCTCCTGAGAGTGTGTCTCTCACACCCAGCCTCTGACTCCCCGAGTTCGCTGAGGAAGTGGGGGCCGGGGACTGCTCAGCCTGACAGCCCCGTCCGGGGGCCCCCAGGATTCCCGCACGGGGCCGATTTGCATTCTTAGGGTCCCTGTGTTGTCGGGTGGTTGGACCCCTCTGTCCTTACCCTGGAGGGCCCTCACCCACCCTCGCACACAAAGGCTGCAGTCCCAGCAAAGATGCTGGAGGGGACCTGCCTCCTGGTGACCGTGAAGGGGCAGAGAGCAACACAGCTTCCCTCGGCGACTCGCTGACAACCAGCCTGACCTCGGGGACGGTCTGTTCGAAAGACTTACCTTTTCCTGAAGAGGCTGAGCAGTGGCAGGGGAGCTGCGGATCCCTTGGGTTGATGACTAGATAATAGTACCTGTTTCAGAGCCGTGATTTTCAGTTGTCACTTCTCATGCATGGTAAGAACTACAGTTTTCATCTGCACCTACTGTGCGTGTATCTGTATCACATGTCTAGACTGTATGTGCTTATGTACACGTACATCCACGCACCACACACATGGACCAAACATGCCACGTGTGCCGCATGTGGAAACCTGGGCCGTCCCCAGACACAGGTGCCTGCCCAGGGCCCTGAGGCGCGGATCCCCGCCCCCTTGCGGGAGCCCTGAGAGCCCACCGGACCCAAGGGCACCATGCTTTGAACTACAGGCCTGCCGCCTGCCTGACACCCCATCTGCCCAGGGCAGTGAGCCTGCAGGAGAACGTGGGCCCCCCAGTCAGCTGGGAGAGAAGCCGAGCAGAGTGGGCAGGAGGAAGTGGGAGCAGGGCCCCAGCCCGAACAGAAGAGCAGACTTCAGAGGGCCGAGCCTTTACCCCCACCTCCAGGAGCCTTCTCCATCCTCACACCCTCTCTCCTAGACCCAGACCCGCCTCCTGGGGCCCCGTCTCCATTTCAGGATGGATGGTGATCCCGCGGGGCTGGGACAGGCCACGTGGGCAGAATCCGGTGTCAGGCTCTCCTGAGCACCGATGCCTGGCTTCCCTGTGTTCTCAGCTACGTGGCATGAGGCACCAGGTGGTAGGACAGCGTGCAGGACAGCCGGGGCCCCCGTGAGTGTTGGCGAGTCGGCTCAGACCAGTGGGGCACAGGGCTTTCGACCCACACAAAGCTCAGACTGAATGTGTGTCCTGCGGCCGCTAAGCTGAGCCAGTCATGGAAACCGTCTGTGCCTCGATTTCTGCCCGTCAAATGGGCATAGTAGTCGTACCCGTTGAAAGCACCGGTGCGAGTTTATACACGATGTGACCTGTCTCTACAATGTCTGGGCCAAGGACGTAGACAGTAGATGCAGCTGTTGTCACTGTGCGTGTACGATGTGCCTTCCCCACACTGTGAGGCTTCTGAACCAGTGTGTATCTCCCGGTCCACTGACTCAGGTGGGTTTCCTCTTCTCACCGGCACTCTGTTATTGGGAATGGGACCCCTCGCGTGCCAGAAGTGCTTAGACATGACAAAGCTTGTTCTAGACCCAGCATGGGTGACGCTCAGGGGCCCTGGACCAGCGCAGGGGAATGGACTGTGCTGAGGGGCTTGGCCCCGGGGAGGAGGCATTAAGACCCCTCAAGCCCACCTTTGCTTCTCCAGTCCCCACACCCCGCCGCTCTGCTAGGGCAGGCTCTCCCAGCAGACACGCTGAATGCCCCAGGCCGTGGACTGACATTGACCTCCCCCCCGCCCCCGCCGCCAAACTGCATGTCTTTTGGCCTCCGAGGAGCTCCATTTCCAGCACGTGGTAGTAAAATGGGACTTGGCTTCCCGCAGATCACGCCTGTAGCTCCTACGCTTTGGAGGCCACGATCACGGTTTTGGAGACGTGGGGGACCTAGGTTGAAGCATGGGAGGAGGGCAAATGCTTGCTCCTGGGGCCCCGGGTGGGTTCGACTCCCATGTTCATTTCCTGAGTGCGCCCTCAGCCCCTGCCTCCATATGCCTTCATCCCGCTGTGTCTCCGGGCCTCTGTCCTGCCTTCTACCGCAGTGCTGAACAGAAGTAAGCAGTAAGCACTTCGCCTCCCTTGTGCCCCTTACGCTCACATGGCAGGAAGGCAGACTTGGGGACCTGGGGCAGGTCGTCAGGAGGAAGGAGGCGGAGGTCAGGGGTTGACACACGTCTACGCCTCCATCAGCGGGAACCATACCGCGTGGCGGCGGCGGCGGCGGCGGAGGCGGCGGCAGCGGCGAGCGCTCAGCGCCCTGTGACTCTCGCAGGCACTGGGAAGACGCGGGGCGGGTCTCCTGGGTGCTGTCTCCCCCAGAGGCCTGGAGAGACTACGTTCCTGGCCCTTCCTGTGCAGAGGGGCGTGGGCTGGTCTCGGGGTGCAAGGACATTGGGAGGGGCCCAGTTCTGAGTCCCCTTTGTCTGAGTCTCCCCGCCAGGAGGGAGAGACCCGGGAGGTGGCTAGTGGGGGCCGGCGCCGTCCGCAGGGGCTCCTTGGGAGGCCAGGGCCGAGCCTCCCCCAGTCCTAGCCCAACCCTTGCGGTGGCCCCGCCGCCCCCAGCTCCCCTCCCTGCACCCGAGTGCCAGCACGGATGCCGGACCTGCTGGAGACATGGGTGCTGCCTGAGCGCCCATGGGACGTCCCCAGGCCTGCTGGGTGGGGGAACGACAGGGGCTCATCCCTTAAGGCTTTGCACAGGCCCCAGGGGATACCTTGGCCCCGACCTCTGGGAGATCTGTCCCTGGTGACGTGGGGCCCCCTCCCTGCCCGGGTCTGAGGTTCTGTCCGGCCCGCCCATCTCTGGACCTTGTCGCCCAGCCAGTGGTCCAGCTTGCTGTGTCGGGGTGGGGACAACACTAGGGCCGTGGCCGCCAGCCCGCCTCACCTTGCAGAGCTTGACTCCTGTCAGGGCCGGCTGTCAGGAAGGGTCGCCCTGGGCCCACAGGACTTCCTCCCCCAGAGCGCTCGCTCCCCGAGGCCCCGCCAGCTCAGTCAGCAGGGGCTCAGCCCGGACCGGCCCAAACGCCCGACACCGTCTTACCGCAAACTCGCTCTTTAAGTTCTGCTGAGAATCTAAGAATTGAGGGTTTCAAGAGTTTAAGAAATTCAGCAAAGAACAAAGAAACGAATGTCTCCTTGCCGCCTGCAGTTTTGTGTTTCGTGACTCCTGATGGGCCTTGCAAACGTCTTGATACTGCCATCCTGCATTTAAGAGCCCAGATACCTGCCTGAAATAAAGTTCCCAACAGGGACGTGGATTCCGTCACCACGGTTACCTGAACTTACCACGTTGTCACCAGAACCGTCCTCACTTGAACCCAACATTTCCATCCTACTTCATGTTGGGGGAGGGGTGAGGAACTCTTTCCTCCCCGTCCTGCCTTGAAAGTTAAGGCCTCGGGAAAGGTACCTAGTGGACGAGGCTGAGGAAGCAGGCGGAGAGCTGAGGGCGTGGGGCCCTTGCACAGCGGCTCTGCAGGCTTTGTCCTTGGTTGGATGGAGGGGCTGGGGGGCTGTCCTGGGCACTGCAGGCTGTTAAGCCTGGTCCCTGGTTTCTGCCCACCCGTGTCAGTAGACCCCCACTCCCCAGTTGGGACACAGAAATATCTCCAGACTTTGCCACGTGTCCCCAGGAGGGGCATCGCCCTGGTGTGAGGGGTCGCCCTGAGTGAGAACCAGTCTTCTTGGGGACTCATGCGGGGGTCCGTAAGGCTTTCCTGGGGAACAGGATTCCTGCTCTGGGTGCTTCTCTAAGAAAGCTCTCTCCTGACTCGCTGCTTTCTCCTCTGTCATATAACTACTGTCAGCCCGTACCCATCCTGGGGGTCATGACCCAGAGTACCTGGCTGGTCTCTATGGCATCGTGTGTCCCTGTCTCTCGTGGCGACGATGCCAGTGACGGTGAAGACAGCCATCCCCGAGCCCTACAGGGCCCCCAGGCAGGGAGGGGTGCACGTCCCCACGGCAGACAAGACAGGACAGGCGATGACAGTGCCTCTTTCCCGGGCCTGGTCTTTCGGCGGGTGAACGGTCCCACCCCTCCTCCCTCCCTCCACCCCGCCCGTCTGGTCATGGGCACCTTCTCAGGGTGACTCCCGTCCCAGCCTGCTCAGGGCATCATGCTTCAAAGGGTCAGAGAACGGGAACCTAGGGAGATGGGGGGCCCACTGAGGACCCGAGCTGGCCCCTGGGCTGAAGGAGGCTTGGGCAAAGCTTGTGGGAAGTCAGTCTGCCATCCACCGCCAAACTCCCGTGGTTCTGCCCCTCTAGGGAACCAATGTCACACTTACATCGTCTGGGGCACTTGGGAGGCAGCCCTGTGTGTGCCACCTTTTCTGCTTGAATCCATTGTCACTCTCCTAAACACTGTCACCTGGGACGCCCTGGAAGCAGAAGGAACACCCAGGGAGGGCTCTGGACCCACCTGGCCTCTCCTCGGGTGGCCCCAGCACGAGGGGTCCTCGAGACGCTGTTGTGCTGTCCCGGGCCAGCCCCAGCGGGCGGCCTTTCACACTCACTTCCCTCCTGGCTGGGCTTGGGACGCTGCCTCTGCCCCAGCCCAGGAGGACGCGAGGTCAGTCCTCAGATACCGGGCTCCAAATCCGGAAAGGGCTAAGTGGTAGGAGTGGAGCACGGAACCGGTTCCTTGCGGCCGTCAGGCGGCCTAGACTGTGCAAGTAAGACCGCGCCCTTTTTGAGAAGCAGACAACTTGATACTACGTTGCACACATCTGCCCCTTCTCTCTAGATTGACGCGTGAGCACGTTCCACCTGGGTTGAGGTTTATGGGAAAGCGGTTTTTAAACAGCAGCATCTCCGTGTGATTCACGAAAGGAGGCACCGGAAGTCCGAGACGCAGAGGGAAGAAACGTGCTACTTCAAAGTTAAGGCGCTGCCAAATCAAGGCCCCCTAGAAAAGGGACGTGAGTCCATCTGGGAGGTGGGTTTGCACACGAGCAGGCTGGGACGGGAGTCACCGCAGAGCGGCAGGACTGGGGTCCCCCGTGCTCCTGTCCTCCCCTGCGGGGTCCCCTTCTCGGGGCCTCCTCTACCTGCTGTCACGCTGAACATAAGGGGGAGCCGAGCCTTTTGGTTCTGCTGGATTGGCGTTTAGCCGTCTCCTCCCCGGATCTCGGCACTCTTATCTCTGCCGCAAGCCCGCCGAGGGCCATTTCCTATGCTCGTTAGGACAAACACTCCTTTTAAAGAGGCCCGTCCACAGGAACACGCACTATAAGCTGGACACCCCAGGGACCAGAGGGTGTTGAAACATGACACCTTGGAAGTGTTTAGCTCAAAAAGGCAAGGAAAAGAGGAAACAAGAGAATGTCACCAGATCCAGGACCTGCAGGAAGAGCCAAATCTCAGTGTTGCTGTCCAGACCCCAGCCAGCACCTTCAGGGCCGCCACCTCCACACCTGCGTGTCTGAGGACAGAGAGGGCACGTTTTAGGCCTCTGACAAGGGGAGACCTGGCCTTTTCTCACCTGTCGAGTGGACAGCCTGCTAGAGCCAGGTGGCGGCACGACGGGAAGACGTGTCTGGAGGACTGGGAGAACTGTCCCTGTGATTGTGGGGCTGCCCTGGCCAGGTCGTTGTACCTGTCGAGCCCTTTAAGGGTCTGTTTTAATGAGCGGAGGCAGAACGTCTGAGGGGCTTCACCGCGTGTCTCCCAGGTGCCCACGCTGGGTCGCGGCTGGGTGTTACCTGCGATGATACCGACAAGCAAAGGCATGTGAGGGCAACTCCTGGGCTCAGACAGACCCAGGACAGAGGCGATGAGCACTTTTGCTCAGGACAGAATCGCTCATGTTCTGATTCTCTTTACTGCCCTGCACGTGTTCTGAGCAGGCGTCCGCCTCTGTTTGTCTAGTCGCTACCGTCCCGGTTGTCTGGGGGCCCGCCCGGAGGCGGCAGGGACTCCGGGAAACAGCGGCAGCCAGGGCGGCAGTGGAAAAGGGGCTCGGGGGATGAGGGGTCACGGTCAGGGCGGCGGCAGGGCCGGGAGTCAGGACGGGCGTCCAGGGGGCGCACAGAGGCAGCACGGCAGCCACCGGAAGGTGCGCGGGGGGCACGCAGAGGAACTGGGGGTGCCCGGCGGCCAGGCCCAGCACCGGCCTGTAAGAAGTCTTCTGGGTGGGGGGCCAGGTGAAGCAGCCCCAGGGGAGCTCGGCTGGCAGGGCCACCTCTGCCAGGACAGGCACGAGCGTAACGGGAGCCTGTGCGCCCTCGGGCTGCCCGGTGGCCGTCGGGTCTAGTGCGGCTTCGGGATACCTTCTTGGTTGGATGGGCTGCCGTTCCCTCAGGGGCCGGAGGGGGCGAGTCCCTCGCGGCTGGGCCGGTGGCACTGTCGAGCTCTCGGGTGCTCAGGGTCTCCTGGTTGTCCTCAGGACCGGGTGGCAGGTCGTCCTGCGGCTCGGCCGTGGTGGGGTCGGGTGGAAAGCCCGGGGCTGCCGGCCTGCCGTCCATCTGCCGGGATGCAGGTTTCACGCCCACTCTCCTCTTCATCCTCAGGGGGAGATGCGGGCAGTCTCTCTTAAACAAGGGACTGCAGTAGAACTGTAACTGAGGTTCACAGTTTAGAGAGAAATACAAACTCTGCGTCACCCGGGAGTTGATCACAACCAGTAGAGACCGCCTGGCTCGGCCCCTGTGCGCCCTCCCCCCGCCATCCCCAGGCCCCTGTGGAGAAGGCAGGTCCCAGTCCCAACAGGACGCTCTGCACCAGCTTTTCCATCCTCCAGACTGGCCACTCACCATCGCTTTCGCCCTTGGAAAAGGACTAAAATGGCCAATTAATTAGGACACGTACAAGGCCGAGGAAAGGGGACTTGGGGTCTGCAGACGGGAGCCAAGAAGGTTTGGTGGCTTTATAAGGAAGTGTCTGTCAGGTGGCGACAGACTCGGCCCCCGGCTGGGAGTCACTGCCTCTTGGCCGCCAGGGGCCCGCTGACCTGGGGAAGCACGCGGCTCGTGCCACCTGACTTTCCACAGGCTTGGAAAAGTGCTCTGGGGCCAGCACTCCCCATGACAAGACCGGGGACACTTCTGCTTCCAGGGCAAGGACCTGTCCCCCCACTGAAGTGCTGGCCTGGAGCCGAGGGAGTCACAGGTGCACACAAACCCCACCAGGGCCACGCGTCCCCGAGCAGGAGGGTATGAAGGAACAGCGATTCCACAGTGTCATCCTTTCCCAGTGTGACTGACATGCACGTGCGGGGCAGCCCTGTAGGCTTCGGGTGTTCGGGACAGCGACTTGACTTCCGTGTGTGGTGAAGTCTAGTTCCCATCCCTCACCTCAGACAGACGCAGGGAACGTTAAAAGGAGAGGAAAAGAGGTGACTTCCTTGTGATGGGAACTCTCAGGACCTCCTCCAAGGATCGTCTCCTGGTAACGAACCCCCCCCCCCCACTCACCTGGCGCAGCCCGGGGCTGCCCTGGAGGGACATCCCCCCGACCCCATCCCCGCAGAGCCCAGGGGCTCAGCCCCTCGAGAGGGTTGCCTCCCAGCCCGCCCCTTACTTTGCTGAGGACGTAGCCGGGTCTCTCCTCCGAGAAGACGTTGCTCAGGCAGACGGCCGTGTGCCTGTCCTGACGCATTCTGCCGAACCCACAGCGGTCAAGCTGGCGGACGGAACTCTTCATGCAGTCTGTCTGGAACACCTTCCCTGGGCCTTCCCGCTCCAGAATCTCCTGTTGAAACAGCTTCTCGTTGATGCCGACGCAACTCCCCCCTTCGTCCCACCAGACTGAGGAAACTGACTGCTGTGGACGGTTTTCCAGAGCTTCTTGAGGAAGGGGAGGCAGCCGAGGTGGCCCTCTTCCCCAGGCGGGCCATGACTGGAGGTGCGCGGCCTCTTGATCGAAGGCTCTTCCCTCGAAGCCGGGCAAGCGGTTCCTTCCAGCAGCAGCCCGAAGTCGGGGTGCCCGGCTGGCACGGGCTGGGTCGGGACGACGTCGGGGCCGGCCGGGGGAGGGCCGTCCTCTGAGCTGGTGGCCGGAGCCCCTGTTTCTGGAGGAAGCGGCACCATCCCGAAGCCGGGTGCCCGGTCCTCCTCGTCTGTAGCCATGTGGAGAGGTGGCGCGGCCTCGCTTCCTGTAAACGTCAGGCTGCAGCCCGGCCAGCAGCGCCCTGCCCTCTCAGTGCCGCTGGGCACATCACAAAGGGGGTCCGGCTGCTGGGGGGTGACATCACAGCACCGCCGGCAAGTGACCTAATAAAGGGCAAGCCCCACACGTGACCCCTAAGCGTGTCAGCATGTTGCTCCGCCCACGGTCATCACAGCAGGCCGGATGCCACGTTCACGGGTGGGGAGTGACAGGCCAAGCGCCGGGTGCAAATCGGGCACGGCCTCCTTGTCCCGGAGTCTCGGCCCAGGCAGACGTGCCTGGGCGGACGTGTGACCGAGGAGGTCAGAGCTCCCCCTCCGAGTGCACTGGCCTCGAGGGCCTGAGCGACACCGATGCTTTCATGTGCCAGGCAAAGTCTGGGACGGGGCTCCTCGGTCAAGGGCGCAGCCACAGTGTCCTTTCAGCACCGTCACGGGCCAGGGCAGCCAGTCCTCCTGGGAGACCCTCCTGCACGCCCTGGGTCGGTCCGCAGAAGTCACTGCTCAGGAGATGGCTTAGCTCCCGGGGACTGGGGAGGACAGGCCGCCGCCACTCGTCGGCCCACACGTGTCCACCCCCAGGCCCACCCGCTCTGCGTGCCGTGTCTCCCCAGGCGCGCCGGGCCCGGCTGGTCGTCCTCGGCCTCACACGCAGTGTGGCTCACTGTCCCCTGACCGACGTCCGCGGCGACCCCCGTCCCTGTTTGTGCCCAGGCTGTGAGCGCTGCCGTCCCGCTCTGGGGCCTGGTGCTGGGGAATCGGGAAGAGGCGGCCTCTGGGACGCTGTCCCCATGTGCGCAGCCACCTGCACCCACACCCGCCACTCCATTCTGGGCTTGGGGCTCAAGGATCTTCCAGACATTTCCTTGAAGCAGAAATGTCTCCAAACTTGCAGTATGGCCAGCCCAGGGCCCAGGTGCCCAATCCACTGGGTGAGGGTGAGGGCTCGGCCAGGAGATGGCGGCGCTGGTCCCTGAGCTCCACCTCCTCACGCAGATAATGTAGGAGTACCTGCATGAGGGGGTCCTGAGGACCCAGAGGGATGTAGGGCAGGTGGCAAGGTACCCGACACTTAACTCATAGCTACTGCGCTTATGGAGACAGGCGTTGCGTCTCACGGCGAGTCTGAAATCTAAGGGGCTTTCCCTCGGTGGCCCTCGGGCCCCTGCAGGAAATCATCAGCAGCAGTAGGTGGGCCTCCTTGTCGACTGCTGCAAACCATGGGCTGAAATGCCCCCCGAGTTAAGTGTGTCTGGAGGCAACTAGGGCGAGCTAGACAGACACCGAACCCTGAGGGAGAAGATCTAGCTCAGTGGTAGAGTGGGTGTTTATCATGCCCGACCTCCTGGGTTCAGTTGCGGTACCTCTGTTAATTAATTGATCGACTGATTGGGTGATTAACCTAATTACTTCACCCTCCCTCCCCCAAAAAGAAATCACTTGCTTTTACGTAGACATGAGCAGTAGTCAGCGCCGACATGACCAGGCAATGCCCCAGGACCCCTGAGCAGCTGAGACTGGTTTCAGACTGTCTGGGAACCCAACATCACTGTTGGGCGTCTCCTAAGCTGTAAGGATTGCATAGGGTGCCCCCAGCCCACAGAATCGCCCTGGCTCCTCCTCTTTCCCCGTCATGCCTCATGCCAGGCTGCACCAGAAGGCTCCTGGGAGATGCTCACCCACCCCCATGCCTCTGTTGTTGTTGGCAGCTAGAGTTCCCTTTGGTGGAAAGAAACACCTATGGGAGAGAAGAGAGAGTACATCCTTCTAAATCCTTAGCATAATCTAACTCAGAGCATATCACCCGGTTCTGATCTGCCTCCATCAGTGCACGCAGTCTTGCTCCCTGCCTTAGAACCCTGAAGCCTTCCCAGCTGGGGACATATTACCCTTCATCAGCTCTGTGACACCAACAGGTTAGAGGCAGACCCATGTTAAGGAACCTGGAACTTCTAGCTCAGAACCTCAGAGAAAATTGAGCCCACCTCCCATTTCCCCTTTGCTGACTAATGTCCTCGGTAACAAGACACCTTCCCAAGTTCTTCTTTGGGTGTAAGGCCCTGCCACCTGCCCCGACTCTAAGACCAGAGTCTCTGTTCAATCTTCCTATACCCACATCTTTCTCATTTTCAGTCCTTACCTTAAAACACTTGGAGTTGACTACCAAATTCCAGAATCATGACTGCCAACTTACTTTCCCATCACTGAGTGCTTCCCAGTTACCGGGTCATCTGCCAACCCTGAAGGAGACATTCATCTGTTTGCCCCTTTGTCCCTTTCTCTGCCCTGGAAGGTCTGTCTGGTTTCCCAACCCCAGTCATATAAAGACAGTTCAATTTTTGGCAATATCCCTTGTCACAAAACCCTTTTGAGGTAAGAGTATAATTTTGCTTATGAATATATTGATAAAACCTCACTGGATCCTCATCTGTACAGTTGCTGTCTGTTGGAAAGGTCAGTTCCATGTCACAGAACAGTCTATGTTTATTTGGATATATTTGCAGCAGTGAGCTTTCAAAGTTATGTTCATTTCAATTCCTGAGAAATGATACATATTTTGAACACTACCATATTTTTAAAAATTGGTATTTCAAAGTCAAACAAATTCTAACTTAATAACTTGTGAGATGAACTAGATCATTCACCAGAAATCATTTCAGAAAGTCTTACAATGAGAACTACCAACGATGAAGGCAGGAGTTACAGATGCACTAAAACTCTGCTCAAGGAGTGACATCAGCAGCAATGTTATAGTAAGAATCTCCTAATATCTCTCTTCCACAAAAGCACTGAGAAAACTTCAAAACCATCAGAATCAGGAATGAAAGAGGGACATTGTCAGAGCCACTGACATTACAAATAACCTTACAGGAAAAAAAGGATTATAAGAGAGTTCTATGAACAACATGCCAACAAATTAGATGAGATGGGTGAAATGGACAAATTCTTAGAAAGATACAAACAAGGAAAACTGACTTTAAAAAAGAAAATCTGAGTAAAATTATAACATGTAAAGAGATTGCATTAGTAATCAAACACTTTCACCAAAGAAAAGCCTCAAACCATGTGACTTCGCTAGTGATTTCCTCCAAATATTTAAAGAAATAGATGAAAACGGAACTCTTCGTAACTCATTCTATGAGGCCAATACTACCCTGATAACTAACCCAAAGATATCACAGGAAAAGAAAGTATAGATCCACACTTCTTCTTATAAATATAAATGAAAAAATCCTCAATAAAACACTCTCAAGATGAATCTAGTAGTATATAAAAAGGATTATACACCATAATCAAATGAGATTTATCCCAGGAATTCAAGGTTATTTCCACATAGTAAAAGCAATCAATATAACACATGGTCATCTCAAAAGACACAGAAAAAGCATTTGACAAAATCTAACACCATTTTTTGATAAAAACACTCAACAAACTAAGAATAGAAGCTGTGTTATGCTGAAAAATGTCTCCCCAAATGTATCAATATCCTAAACCCTGGAACCTATGAATACTGTCTTATAACATCAAATTCTTTGCAGATATTAATGAATCTTGAGATGAAAAGATTATCCTTGATTATCTAAGTGGGCTCTAAGTTCAATCACATGTATCTTTGCCAGAAGAATATTTGAGACAAATAGAGGAGGAAAGGGACATGTGAAGACAAGGAGAGAGATGTTTGAAGATCTTTCCTTTCCTTTCCTTTCCTTTTTCTTTCTTTCCTTTCCTTTCCTTTCTTCCTTCCTTCCTTCCTTCCTTTCTTTCTTCTTCCTTTCTTCCTTTCTTTCTTTTCTTTCTTCTTCCTTCCTTCTTTCCTGCCTTCCTTCCTTTTGTTCTCTTTTCTAGCTCTCATTTATCTTTTCTTTTCTTTTCTTTTATCTGGCTCCTGGCCTTGAAGGAAATGTCTGTCACAAAACACTAGCTGAATAGAAGCTAAAGAAATAGACTTCAGAGAACTTACATAACAAGAATATAGAATATACAAAAATAACTTAGAAAAGTGACTAGATAAACTGATATAGCTCACAAAAACCAAATAAACACATTAAAAACCTGAGTATGGAAGAATCTTAATTCCAGAATTATCATATTTTAATGTTCAAATGTACAGTTTTGAACAAAATATTATAAGGCATGCAAAGAAACAAGAGAGTATGGCCCATTCACAGAATAATTAATGGAAACTCTTTCTGAGGAAGCACAACCACTGAACTTACTAAATGTGATGGTTAATTTTATTTGTCAACTTGCTGGGCCACTGGGGTGCCCAAATAGCTGGTTAGACATTACCTAGGTGTGTCTCTGAGGGTGTTTCTGCATAAGATTAACATCTGAATTGGTAGACTGCATAAAGCAGATTGTCCTTCCTCATGTGGGTGGGCCTTATCCAATTCATTGAAAGCCTGAGTAGAATGAAAATGCAGAGTAAGGGAGACACTATGCCTGTCTTCTGACATAGGTCTTCTCCTGCCTTTGGAGTCACATTTAGACTGAAATTTACACAATTGGCTCTCCTGGTTCTCTTGTTGACTGTAGATCCTAGGATTTCTCAGCTTCCACAATCATGTGAGCCAATACTTTATAATAAATCGTGTGTGTGTGTGTGTGTGTGTGTTGTGAATGAAGAATACTGCAAACCATATCAGTAAACAAAGAATGCTGAAACCATCAAGTCATCAGCGGCCCAGGCTCTGCAGCCACAATGGTGCACTCTGAGGGGACTCAGTATAATGAAGGACAAGACACTGGCCCTAGATAGCTAGATGCTTGTCGAAGGAATGAATTCAATGAGCCCAAATATTTGCTTCCTCCCATACATAGAAAAGCACTAAATTCTTTAACTTGAGATATCCAGTTTTCTTTAGATAACAAGTAATCTTTTATTGTTCCAACTACCTGGTCTTTGTTGTAAAGCTCCCATATATCCTAGCTCCTCCCCTACCTCTCCGGAGCAGTCCCTCAGAGAGATCTGAGAGGCTGTCATCCCAGCTCAAGTCCTCCTGCCAAGTAAAACATAACTCTCAACTAAGGCTGCACATTTATTTCAATCAAAAATGTGCATCTTATTAGTTCTGTTTCTCTGGAGAACCATGACTATTACAAATCGTGGTACCAAGAATGCTTCTGGAGCAACAGAAAGTTAAGAATGAGTTTTCTGAATTGGTTCTGGAATTTCTAGAATTAGCTCTCTAATCTGATTAGATTTAAAGCTGCTAATGACTGCAATAGAGCACTGATAGTCCATGGCAACAGAGATACGCAAAATACCTGCATCGAATACTCCTAGTCAACCACTTACAGGTGCTGGATGCAAGGTGCTCAGTGGCTGTATATGAAACTTTGGAACATTTTTGGAACACATAAATATAATGAGATTTCTGGTTGCTCCCAATGTAGCTGGAAAGAGTGGTGAAAGAAAGGGATTATCTCAGTTTTGTGAATGAAAAATACTGCAAACCATATCAGTAAACAAAGTATGCTAAAACCATCAAGTCATCAGTGACTGCCGCCACCCCCCAGTGAAGACAAGCCCACAGCTTGGCCTCTGCAGCCACTCACAGTGGTGCACTCTGAGGAGACTCAGAATAATAAAGGACAAGATATTGGCCCTAGATAGCTACATGCTTGTCAAAGGAATGAATTCAATGAGCCAAAATGTTTGCTTCCTCCCATACATAGAAAAGCACTAAGCACTAAATTCTTTAACTTGAGATGCCTGGTTTTCTTTAGATAAGAAGTAATCTTATTGCTCCAACTATCTGGTCTTTGTTGTAAAGCTCCTATGTATCCTAGCTCTTCCCCTACCTCTTTGGTGCAGTTCCTCAGAGCGATCTGAGAGGCTGTCATCCCAGCTCATGTCTTCCCGCCAAGTAAAACATAACTTTCAACTAAGGCTGCGCATTTATTTCAGTCGACAGTTTAAATAAAAGATCTAAAGGAATCTATGTGTACCCCTAAGGAAACACTTATTTCTTGTGCATACAGGGCTGAGATTGCTAAAAATCAAATGGAAAAGCTCATCCTACAAATGGCTGAATTACAATAGAAATTGAACTCAAGTCTCCAGAATGTTTACTGTTAGAGTGAGGGCATTGACTGGGAAAGAATGGTGTTGCTGATAGATGCAACTGGTGTTCCAGGTTCTTGTCCCATCCCAGAAAGAATTCAGAGACAAGACTTAGAGGTTAAAAAGGTAAAGTGAGGATTTATTAAAGGATGGATAGTACACTATCAGGGGAGAGCGGGCAGGCTCAGGTGAGCGGCTGCCCTGAGTTTCTTTGGCAAGTTAGTTACATAAGGTGTAAAAATGAATGGGCGGAATATTCATTGGGGAGGGAAGGGTTCGGGGTCGTATTCCCTGATTATCATCCCAACTCCACCTTCCCAAAGGGAGGAGGGATTTTTGTCCTTATTTAGTCTGGATCGGAGTGTCATAGCGTTGGTGCATGACGGGTACTTCTGATTTGCAAGGCTAATTTTATTGAAATGAAGGCATAATGAGTAAAAGGTACATTCGGACACTGGAAATTCCTGCCTTTTCTGACCTTTCTTTGTTGGTCTCCAGGCCAAAAGGTGTGGCCCCTTATCAGCCCAAAGATTCCAGCTTTTCTTTCTCTGCCCAGGGATCCCTGCTGCTCACATGATGTGTGGTTTCCTGCATTTGGCCTGGGCCCCTCCTTTCTGCCCAATCCCTGTCATTTGGTCTGTGTCCCCCTTTCTCTGCTCATATCTAGCTATCTGCCTGCTCTAACAATGGGATCCTGTAAATTAGAATAGAGATGTGTGGGAAGACCCTGATGAAGCTGGGGACATTGAGCGCATAAAGTCTGGTGAGTCATCTTTGCCAGTGGAAGAATTCTCCCCACCCTCAGTGGAAGCAGCCTCCCAATTTCCAGAAAAAGCGGTCTCCCCACATGAAGTTAGATCAGACCAAAATTACTCATTAAACATAAATTCTGCATTTAATATTGCAGCTCGGGAGTTAGAAAAGGTTGTTAGTTGTTTGGCTGGTTGATTGGCAGAAACATGGACCAAAAGTTGGCCCACAGTGAGTGAGTTGGAAATGTCAGACCTGCCTTGGTTAAATATAGTGGAAGGCATTCAGAGGTTTAGGGAGATTTGAGTGTTAGTGTGGATTTGTCGTTTAAGACCTGTTCATCCATACTGGGAGGGTCCAGAAGACATACATTTCACCAATACTACAAAAAATAGACTTGTGAGGGGACCCCCAGCATCCTTGAAGAACTCTGTGATTGCTCTTCTCTGCAGGACAGGACTCAAGTGGGAACTACAGTCACTGAACTGGGAAACCTAAATGCAGTGGGAATAATAGGATCCCAGGTTGGCAGGAGCCAAGTGGCAGCACACAATCGCCAAAGGTAAAGTGGGCCTGGTTACAGTAATGGACAGCAGAATTAAAGCACCAATCAGAATAGTCTGACTTGTGTAGATCTATGGTTTTGTCTAGTTGTTCATGATGTTCCTAGAAGTAAAAGAGATACAGGAAGCCCAGTAATTCTTATTTTATCTGTATAAGCAGAAATGTTCTAGGTCAAGTGAACAAAAGTCTAATCTGAATCATAGAAATGGAGAGTCACAGTTCCTTGATCAATTTCAAGACTTGAGCTATTAAAATTCTCAGAAGAAAACACAGAGGTACATTTTCATGATCTTGGATTTCAGAAGTGGATTCTTAGATATGACAACAAATGCATGAACAACAACAAAAGACAAAAAATGTGGGTGAACCTCAAAAGCATTATGCTAAGGAAGTCAGTCACAAAAGATATGATTCCATTTATATGGAATGTCCAGAATAGGGAAATCTATAAATAAAGGAAAGAAGATTAATAGTTGCCTAAGGCTGGGGTGGGGTGGAGGGAGGTGGTGGTGGATAGAGAGTGTCTTAATGTTCATCCACTCTGGTTGTTATTGGTGTGATGAAAAATTTCTAAAGTTGATTGTGGTTATGCTTGTATGATTCACCAGATAACACTAAAACTGATTGAATTTTACACTTTAAATTGATGAATTGTATGCTATATGAATTATATATCAATAAACACATTTAAAACTATATGAAAAAGAAGAAATAGAAAATCTAAATATAACTTTTAAAAGTAAAGATTTTGAATGAGCAAGTAAACTTTCCACAAAGAAAAGCCCACATTCAAATGGCTCTACTGGTGAATTCTACCACACATTTAAATAAGAATTAACACCAATCCTCACAAACTCTTCCAAATATTAATCTAGAGCAGGGAACACTTCTCAGGCCATTCTATGAGACCAGTATTACATACCCAAACCAAATAAAATCATCACAAGGAAAGACAACACATCAATATTCTTCTTGACAAAATATAAAAATCCTCAACAATATACTAAGCAACTGAATCTAGGACCATATAAAAAGGATTATATACCATGGCCAAGTTGGATTTATCTCAGGTATGCAGTTGTTTTAACATCTGAAAAATCAATTAATGTAATGTATTATATTAATAGAATAAAGGACAAAAACCACATGATTACCTCAATAGCTACAGAAAAAGCATTTGGTGAAATCCAACACCCTTTTATGACTAAAAAAAAATTCAGTGAACTAGGAATAGAAGAAAACTTCCTCAACCTGATAAGGACATCTACAAAAAACTTACAGAAAACATCACACTTCATACTACGATGCATTGAATTATACACTTAAAATGAGTGAAGAGCAAATTTTCTGATATGTAAAATATATGTCAATAAAATTGCTAAGTCAATTGTTCATCTTGGCCTTGTGGGTGGTATTTCTGATTGGTAGAGAAGAGAGCGGCTGCTGAGAACTTATCCCTTGCTTGTCTGGGGAGCAACTGTACTTGGTAGTTCAATTACCCTGGAGTTTTTCTCTTTCCCAGGCTTAATGGCTGCATCTATTTTCCTAGAGCTTTAGAAATGGGAGGGGGTGAGGAGTCACTCTTCCTTTGTCCTCCTTTCACCCCTTCCCATCCACCGTCTATTATCCACAGGTACCACCTCTGCCGGGTGCTGCATGGCCCCTGGAGGGGGGAGCAAGGAAAAGAAGAGGGAGTCCTATGTGGGGAAACAGGGAAGGGATATGCCAGTATGGGAGATGAAAAGGATTGGATGCTTTTATCATTTCCACAATGGTCACCATTATTTAAAATGGGGAGATGCCACATCAAAATCTTGACTTATGGCTTAATCTTTTTAAAAAATTGAAAGTACTGACAACACTTGGCCCCTATATATAATGGGTCAGTGTTTCTGCTGGAGCTGTGCAGCTTCATTCATTTTTATCACCCACCTTGTCCCTGCCAGCATCTGTGTTTGCGTGATCCTTTTGCCCTACCCTGTGCTACACTCCTTCTCTTCTGGCCACAGAATGACCCTATCAGGACTTCTCAGACAGGACCACCCTTCACTTTTATGTTTTTGCTCTGACATTTCCTCCACATGTGGTGACCTTCCCCTCTGTCTCCTATTGTTACCTCTTCCATGAAGCCTTCTCCCATACTGCCATTCATAGCTAATCCCCCTCTTTCATCTCTCATCTGAACCCCTGGTTCAGATCTGAGTAGGAAAACACCACACCTGCTTCTGCCCTACGTGCTTGCACACTGTTCTATGGACTCCACTGGACTCTCATCCTGGGTTCTGCCTCACTGATTGCTGCCTTGCCTGACATATCCCTTTGGTACCCTGTACACAGTATGTGCTTAATATTTGACAAATTGGATTGCTCCAGTGGCCTGGCCTGATGTTGAAGAAGGAAAGTTGCTATCACAATAGGGAAAGATTCAATACAGAAAATCACGGTAAACTAACTCAGAAAAGTAAAGAGAAATGAAGGAACTTGGCAGCAGAGACAGAGGAGAAACACTCCTTGCTTGAGCTGAGCTAAGCCTGTTCAGAGATATTCACCCTCACAATTTAGAAATCACGTATGACATCCGTCAAACTGGAGGTGGCCTTAGTCCTTCCAACAATAGTGCTTTCCTGACAGTTGCTGGTAAATCTTATGTTGGCAGCTGTGGGAGCGAAAGATGATCTGGTCTGGGCAACCAATGTCTTCAAATCTGGCAGTCACATTTTCTGACATCCCTGTTTGTGAAACACCATTTCTTCCTCCCACTAGAATAGGCTAGACCACAGGGTTGATGTGCAGAGCAGTGAAATCACTATTTATTTGCCTGTCTCCACCTGAGAAACCCCCTGGAGAGCTGAAGTCCAAGAACAGAGTTCTGGGGACTGGGCTGGGGACAGAATAGAAGTTTTAACTTCCTTTTTCCTTTAAACTAGTAAGAACAATTTTCCTCCGAGATCCTTGCTATTCAGTCATGAAAGTTTCTCCCTAAGAGTGAATAAAATTATGCTAATAAGGAATGGAGAACAGCTCTTGCCTTGTGGGGTGTGCTCAGTAACTCAGTCTCCACTCAGGAAATCCGGCCTGATTACTCCTGCCTGTTGAAGACACAAGGACCCTGCTGCATTCACCAAGTCACAGACTACAGAAAGCAGAGGAGCAAAGCACCACCAGGGCCTATGAGCACGTGGTAACTTGCCTCGCCCCCTCACCTGGGGATCTTGTTGATATGCAGATTCTCCCTCTGTCCGGCTGAGAGGTGGGGTGGGGGGGAGGTCCTGGGCTCCTGCGTTCCTAACCTGCCCCCAGGTGATGCGGATGCTGCAGGTCCAGAACCACTGGTGGACAATGGAGTGGAGGAAAGTAGTCAGACTGGTGACAACTGACCCCAGACGAAGCCACTTTATGTCCTTCCAGAGGAGGGCGGGGTGTGCAGTGGAGACAAAGCAGCCTTGGGCTCCCTCCAGGCAGATGCTGGGTGCACCCTGGTGGTCCTTGAGAAGGTGCGGGATTTAATCAAGCAGTCCTGGCCCCAGTCCCTTCCACTTTTTTTGGCTCCCCCCTCCTTAAAGATTCACCAAAGGATAGGGACAGCACTGGAACCAGTCACTGTGTGCAGGAAAATGTCAGTGTGTAATGCTGGGCAGGGGGTGGAAGTGCGGTGGGGCTAGCTTATGGCCTTCCCCATATGTTCTTTCTCGAAGCGATAAACAGATGACTGGAGTCGTCTTTTAGGGACGCCCTGGGGAACGTGGGTGAGACCCCCACCTCTCCCCAGTCTAGGGTCCTCAAGCAGACCCCGGGTCCACTCTGCAGGCGCCCCGCAGCGCCTGACTGTTCTCTCTCAGCCCTAAGTTCTTTGATTCCGACTCGCCAAGGGCAGAGCCTCCCGGCTACACCCCACGGAACAAGTCGCGAGCTAGGGGGCCGAGGATACCTGGTGTCTTCCCCAGACCCCGGCAAGCCCTTGGTTCAAGGCGTGCTGGGCAGTGCGCAGGCGCCGCCGGGAATGCTGGCCGGTGGAAGTTTCCTCCCTGTCAGGGCACCTCTCCACGCGTGCAGGTGGCAGCCCGCGCCGCTCTTGCCGCTGTCCATCCCGCTGGGCCCCGCGGCGCCCCCTCGGCGGGACCATGCAGGCCCTGGTATCCCCGGTGACCAAGGCCATCTTCGTGGCTCTGTTCCTCTTCGCTATCCTGCTCATCCTCTATGTGATCCTGTGGTACATTTGCCGGGACGGGGACAACGACTACATCTGAAGCAGGTAAGGCACTGCCTCAGCCCGCTGAGGCCCCATCCCGTGTCCCCACCCCCGCGACCTTGTGTTGCCTCCTTGGAATCCGCGTCCCTTTCCAGGACCCCACGCTCTTCCTATGGAGTGTGTGTTCCTTCCCTGGACCCCAGCCTCTCTCCCAATTCCATATCCCTCCCTGCACTCTAGATGCTCCCATCTCGGACTCCGCGCTTTTTCCGGAGACCCCATGCCCTTCCCTTGGACTTTGAATTCCTTTCCTGGACCCGGCACCCGTCCCCAGTTCCGTGCCCCCGTCCCAATCTCAAGCCCCACCTCTCACCCCGTGCACTCTTACCCCAAACACCGCGCCCCTTCCTAGGACCCCGCGCCCTTCTGTTACACTCCGTATCCCTTTCCTGGACCCCATTGCCTTCCCTGGACCCTCGGAGTCCTCTCCAAATCCCCAGGACCCTGTGCTCCTCCCAAGACCAAGCGGCTCTCTCCAGATCCTTCTCCCTTTCCCCAGACCCCGCTCTCCTCCTTGGAGCACCCTCCCCTCCCGAGGCCCTGAGGCCCTCTCCCCATCTCCCGTCAATCCTAGGAATCCGCTCATTTCTCCCTACCCTCCACCACAACTCCGCATTTCTGTCCGACCTCAAACCCTGCAGCTTTCTCCAGACACAGTGCCCTTTCTCCTAGAACCCTCGCCCCACCATCCCACCGTCCCATATCCCTCCCAAGGCCCAGAGACCCCCCTCCCCTATCCGTCTCCCAAGCTCATGCCCTTCCCCTGGTCCCACACCCTCCCCCAGGATTCTGCCCCCACCAACCCCTGTCCCCCAGTACCTGCTCCCCTTTCTAGCACCTGGCTGGTGCCCAGGCTCACTTCACCTGCCCCCAGCTCTGCCATAGGGTTCTGTCTCTAAGCAGCAGGTGACTGAAGGCCAGTGGGGGAAACTTCTGGTGGCCAGTGAGCCTCCTGCAGCCCTGCCCCGCTGCAGCTTCCTACCCTGCCCTTATCTGTTCCTGTCATGGAGGTGCTTTCTTCCCTCCCACAAGTAGGGTGTCTGCATGGCTGGAGCCTAAATCAACAAGCAAGTAACAATTTGACACATCACCCCTGTTTCCTGAGTTTCCCTGAATGAGGTGCAGTCCCACAAAGAGATCCCTGGCCTTGGGGTCTGGCACTGTCCTGGAGGTTAAAGGGTACATCCTAGATGAGCCTTTTGGTGGACATGGAGTAACAGAGGCTGGACCATGTTAGTTACACCAACTGCTTCTAGATTTTCTCTTTTTATGGGCAGATGGTTAGTCAAAACTTGACCAAGTGGACACTGGGAGTATCATCCAACAAGCCTGCTTTGGGACAGGGAGGTGGAAACATGGCCAGGGTGTGCAGGGCTGCTGCCTTTGGTGGCTTTGGTATCACTCAAACAAGAAGGTGGACCCTGAGCACATGGTTGAGCAGAGACCTGAAGTGAGTTCACCCCCAGACTCTCCCTGGAGAGTCCAGGGGTATCTATCAAGGGAAGCAGCCCCATGGGAAGGAGTGCACCATCTCGAAAGAACCGTACCAGTGGGCATTCATAGGGTGGCGTGGGTGTAGGATGTAAAAGCTGGAGTTCTGGGGCCACACAGATCTGGATTCAAATTCCATATCAGCTGCTTACTAGCTATGTGATTCAGTAAGTAGCATCTCTGAGCATCTGTTATTCCATCTGAAAAATGGAATTAATGAAGGTATCAAGCTCATTGAGACAATTACATGCAATACTGTATTTAAGCTGATAAACAGCCTTATGCACAGTAAATGTCCAATTAGTGGTAGTGGACAACCAACCATCTTCTAATGATAACCTATTGTTTTACTTATTTTTATGCATGATTTACATATAGTAAAATTCACCATTTTTTAGTGTACAGTTCTGAGTTTTGACAAACACGTTAAGCTGTATAACTACCATCACAATCAAGGTATGTCTCCTACTGATAACCGATTATTAAAAATATTTTCCATTCAATGCATTTAAGCCTGAGAAAAACAGCATCTAAAACTTGTTTTGAAGAAGCAAGTGCAATATTCATTTGTATTTATATTCAGTATAAATATTCATTACTTATTTAATATTTTAGTGGTTTGAGATTTGCATGGTACTGGTGTACTGCCCCATCACAATATTTCATTACTTTTTCCACCAATATTCATGATACTTTACATTACAAAGAGATTGTTTTTGATATTACCAAAGTAATAAATAACTATACTTTCTTGCAAAAAAACACATACAGTCCAGAAGTGAAAAAAGCAATCATTCCACTAACCACCCCATTCTCCCCCAAAGGTGACCACTGTTAACCATTCCGTTCTTCTGCTTCCTGCCTTTTCTTGCCTCTCCTCTTCTTTCTCTCTCTCTCTCTTTCACACACACACGCACACACACGCACACACACACATACACACAGTGCTGTTTGTTTATTTTATTCATATTAAATGGGATTCTACTTTAGATTTCAGCAGGCCAAGAGGGAATTCAGAAGCAGAATGAAAGTCTCCCAAGGAAGCACCAGAGCCCTGCTCTCCTCTCTTCTTCTCATGCCCTCAGACACTGCTGAGAAAGGGATGCCTGCGAACCAGGTGTGTAAGTAAGTTGTTTTGAGCTTCTTTTGTGAGATCTTCCGGTGAAAGGTGCTACATGAAGTGCAAAGACTATTTTTAAGAGTCAGACAGAAAGCACTGGGCATTTGCATAGGGGTCAGAAGAGGTAAAAGGTCCATGTTTTGAGGTGTCCCACTTCTCTTCTTTGCTCATTTCTTGGCTGCCCACTCCCTCCAAGGATAGTAGCCTGCAAGGTCCCTGTTGTTCTGCCCCTTGAGCTGCTGGATGGAGCATCAGAGTCCCTGCCCAGAAGCACTGCTGATACGGGCTGGGTTTCAACTAGAGAGTTTCCCCTCCCTTACCTACACAAAGCCCAGAGCCTACCTCAGTGGTCCTGTCAGTGCGTCTGGAAAGTTCCTCATCAGCAGTCTAGAGGAAGGGTTGGGAGGGCCTGAGAGTAGAGACCAGTTAGAAGACAAGAAAGAATGTGGGCCTGAATTTACGCAGTGACCATGAGAAGAAGAAAGGTAGAGACATTTCTGAGTTAGAATTGGTGGACCCCAGGGATTGGATGAATGCGGAGGTGCAGGCACTGGGGTGGGGGCGGGGAGAGGAGAGGGGAAGCAAAGCTGATACTGTTCTGTCTTGCCTAAGAGAGTAAGAGGCTAGTGTCATCATTAAAATACCAGTGGCTCCCACTGGACACAGATGGGTCCCCTAGGTTTGCATCCCAGGCTCTGCCTGGTATGGCCCCTGATAACATTGCCACCTTGATTTTCCCTTCTGTTCACCCAATCCTCCAACATGGGCAGATATCTCACCAAGGACCTGGCTCATAGACAGAGCTCATAAAATGGTAGTTTATTTATATTTCATGAGGATTCACTTGTGGCTTTAGCTTCTGCAGGGGCTACTTGGCTTTGTTCTCACTTACTGAAGTTATTTGTGCCCACTGGTGGGGTCTACACAAAGTCCATGGCATATTGAGCAGAACATGTGTGAAAATCAGCTTGTATAAGCAGGGCCCTGCCTAACCATCCAGGCCGTATCTGCCTCCCTCTCCCCTGCTCCTAACTCAGCTTAAAGACCAGCACCTGAACAAGTTATAACCACATGTTCAAGTTGGGGTTTGAGATGGATTATGTGGTTTTTCTTTCTTCTAATTCCCCCTCAAGAATGAACTCATGCCTTGCAGTATTGAGCAGTGAGATTTGAATCCCTAAAACAGGTCAGAACTTCAACTTTACTGTACAGCTGTTATTTGCCATAAATTGGCGATCCAAGGCTGGCCTCTCCCACTGTCTTGGCGCACATACAGGGAAGGTAACAAACATGATGAGCGGTGGGAAACCCACGTGTTCAGGGCGGCAATGTTACTCTTGACACCACAACTGCCACTCAGCAGATGCCTTGCACCGGCCTTTGGAACACCTGCCCTTTTGTCACCTCCCTTCAGCCTGAACAGCAAGCATTAACCTCATATGGAAAATCCATATTACTGAGAATTCTGCTGCCCTGTCATGAACTGGAGACCCTAAGTGAGCTGAAGCTTTATCAGAGACAAGCAAACTACTAAAGCAGAAGGGAGTTTAAGTTAAACATAAGGAGGAATATTTTGAAAGGACGCTGTAAAATATCTGGCTGGAATTTCCCTGTCCTACACCATCATCATTTTTTCCTTTGTTAGTAGTTGGTGGGCTTGCTGGGGGTAAAGCATAGGCACTGGGCTATAGAAAAGTATGAGAGCCAGTCTTTCTGTTGAAGGACTTTAGAGTTTTGTTAGCAAGTCAGGGAAGAGAGAGAGAGAGAGAAAGGGAGGTAGGAGAGGGGAGGAGAAGGGAGGGAAGGGGAGAGGAGGCAAGATGAGAGAAGAGGAATAACAGAGGTCAGACAGAGGTCAAAGGTTCAACATCTGGTGGTTGAATGAGTGTAGCATGGTCTCTGGCGAAGGGAGTAGACATTTCAATTTCTCTGGGATAGAATCCCCTTTACGCCATATGTCCCAGCCTCATTATTATTTTTATAACAGTTTTTTTAATTCAAGTATAGTCAGTTTATAACGTCGTGTCAATTTCTGGTATACAGCATCATGTTTCAGTTATACATATACATAAATATATTCATTTTTATATTCTTCTTCATTATAGGTTACCAGATATCGAATATAGTTCCCTGTGCTATACAGAAAAAACTTGTTGTTTATCTATTTTACATATAATAGTATCTTCAGATCTCAAACTTCCAATTTATCCCTTCCCACCCTCTTTCTCCCACTGGGAACCATGACTTTCTTTCCTATGTCTGTGAGTCTCTTTTTGTTTTGTAAATAAGTTCATTTGTGTCAATGATATAATATGGTATTTTTCTTTCTCTTTCTGGCTTACTTCACTTAGAATGATAATCTCCAAGTCTGTCCATGTTGCTGCAAATGGCATTATTTTATTCTTTTTTATGGCTGAGTAGTATTCCATTGTATATGTGTACCACATCTTATCCAGTCATCTGTTGCTGGACATTCAGGTTGTTTCCATGTCTTGGCTATTGTGAATAGTTCCCAGCCTCATTATTTAGTTTACCCCTTTCACTTTCAAGTGTCTGGAAGGCTTTTGAGATGTGATCAGTTTTCCTCTGTCTACACTGGAAACAACACAGTCTGACTGGCCCCTCAGGTTCCCTGGGAACATTATAAGGTCCTGGTATAGTTGTTTTCTGTATCAGTTAAGAACAGGTGTGGCTATGACTAACGTAGACTGGAAACAACAACAGCTCACACGAGATGGAAGGCAATTTCTCTCTCACATGAAAGACCAAAAGTAGGTAGTTCTATTGGTTTTGCTCTGAAATCCTGGGATCTTAGCTCCTTCTCTGGGACTGAGTAATGCAGTTTCTCACAGTATTATTAATTGTTAAATGGATGATCTGTAAATGGTTCTTCTGGGGTAACTTTGGAACTTCAGTTAGTGGGTCACAAGATCTTAGCTCCAAACTTCCCCCAATCCTCACCTGTCTTTCCAACCTACCTGCCTGTCTCAGAGAAGGCTGCCACTATCCTCTCCAGGCTAATCCTGGTCCCCTGTGCTCTGGCTCACAGCTCTTCCAAACTCTCTGGAGACCTCCTTGCAAAAATTTCTTGATCTTGTATTTAGAATCTTCCTCTCTCTGTTTCTGTTCAACTTTCTTAGTCAATCAACTGTTCTTTCCCTCAGTCCATACATATTTTGTTTCTTCTGCTTGGTCTTAGCTTCTGCTGCCTATTTGCTCCTCAGTCCATTGCATTTACTATTTCCAGATACAACATATGTAAATAACCTGATAAGAATAGATAACAGTAAATGGCAAAAAATAATTAAGAAACTATGAGTTTTGAGTAGTCATTACCTTTGTTTTCTGTATATTTTATTTAATTATCATTGTCTCCACCAATTGTTACAGGGCTTTGGTCCAATTACCTAAACTCATGGTTCTTCAGTTCACAAAGCCAAATGATTCTGTTGATATTCCCAGCCTCTTGGGATTTCTGTGAGGATGTCTGCCTTTCACCTCTTGTTACCAAACTTGCATCCCCCAAAGGCTGCTTTCTGGGCCCAGATCCCTGGTCCATCCTGATTCCTGGTTTCTAGGCCCTTCCCCAGGACTAACCTACTGTTCGCCTGCCCTTCATCTTGTCACCTCAGCCTTACATCCTTTTATGTCCTGGTTCTTTGGATTTGGATGAGATCTCAGCACCCTCATGTCCCAGCCTCCTGTAAAAATAAGCAACACAAATATTCACAGTGGCTTTTGTCTCTAATCTTGTGACCCTATTCATTTGTTCGTCCATTTAATCAACAGACTTTTCATAACTACAGCAAATAGAAAACAAGCAGCCACTGTGTGCTAGGCACTATGCTAAGTGCTTTACATGCTAATCCTCAAAGCATTCCCTGGAAGAATTTTTAAAGTTTGGTAGAATTCACTAGTGAAGCCATCTGGTCCTGAACTTTTCTTTGTAGGAAGGTTTTTGCTTAGTAACTCAATTTCTTACTTGTTATAGTTCTATTCTGACTTTCTGTTTCTTTTTGGGTCAGTGTTGGTACTTTGTGTCTTTCTAGGTATTTCTACTTTTTATTCATGTTATCTAATTTCTTGGCATACAGTTGTTCCTAGTATTCCCATATAATTTTTTTCCCTGTAAGGTCAGTAGTAATGTCTCCTCTTTCATTCTTGATTTTAATAATTTGAAACTTCTTTTTTTCTTGAGAGATAGGTTTGTCAATTTTGTACCACCAAATTGCTCAGTCACTGGCTGATGGCCTCTCTGAGAAGTGTGTGGCCTTGGCTACAAATGCATTGCTTAGTTATTGACTGGTGGCCACCACTAGAAGATTGTGACTTTGGCTAAATAATAAAGGCATACCCCAAAGGAGCCAAAAGAGGCTGTCAGTTAACCATAATATTTGAAGCTAGGCAGCAAGTAGTTTCTTGAAGGGGGAGCTTTGTAGTCACTGACTGGATTACCCTTGATGTCTTGAAATCTACAGCTTAGCAGTATTGAGATGTGTGTAAGAGTATTGCTGTCCCTACCTCAAAAGGAGCCCATCCAAACACTCCTAAGTGGCAGAAATGGTCCACTTTAGGACCAGGAATTCAAGTTTGTGATTAGGGTACTCCGTCTCATTCTTAGGCAGACTGCAGTTAGGAGAACTGCCTTGTATGTATTATTAATAATCTTTCTATTGAGATATAATTCACATAACAAAATTTACCCCTTTAAAGCATGCAGTTCTGTAATTTTAATATATTCACACAGTTGTGCAACTATCACAACTGTCTAGTTCCAGAATATTTTCATTACTTCAGAAAGAAACCCTGTACCCATTAGGAATCATTCTCTTTTACCCACAGCCCCTGACAGTGACTAATCTACTTTCTATTTCTGTGGGTTTGCCTCTTTGAATACTTTAACTTAGCACAATGTTTTAAAGATTGATTTCTGTTGGTGGAAGTATCAGCACTTCCTTATTTCTTTTGTTTTTAGTTCAGTCATTTTTAATGGTTGAAAAATATGTCATTGTATAGATATACAACATTTTGTTTATTCATCAATTGTTACACATTTGGGTTTTTTTTTTGCACATTTAAGGTATTATGAATAATGCTGCTATGAATATTCATGTACGTATTTTTATGTGAACATATGTTTCAATTCTCTTGGGTATGTACATAAGAGTGGAATTCCTAGGTCATATAATAACCTTACATTTAACTTTCTGAGGATATCCTAAGTGTTCTCCAAAGTGGCTGCATCATTTACATTCCGATCAGTAATGTATGTGGGTTCCAATTTCTTCATATCCCTCCAAAAGTTGTCCTTTTAAAAAGTTATTTCCATTCTATAGGTATTGTATCAGTAAGAGTTCAACCAGAGAACCTCTAGCATGTACATGTGTGTGAGAGTATGTATATATATATACTCACAAGCCCTATCCAGCATCTGAATTCCCCTCTAGAAAATCAGTGAATAAAATTTACTCACCATATCTATCTCCAGAAATGGAAAAGCCATTCTCTGGAAATACCTTCATTCAAATATTTAAAGGTTGATCCATGTTGGAACAAGTATCAATACTTCCTTCTTTTTTTCCTAAGTTTTTCATGTATCCTTTTAAATGGTTGAATAATATGTCATTGTATAAATAATACAACATTCTGTTTATTCATCAGTTTTACATTTGAACTTATATTGGTATAAATTGATACATTGGGTGTGTGTGTGTGTGTGTGTAGCAGGAGTGAGCAGCCGAATAACTGAAGATTAGATCCGAAAGGTCATGGAGGGCCAGTCATGGAAGACCAGCACAACCTAGCCCTTCCTGACTAGTACAGTCTCTAAGTGCCCTTCCAGGTCCAACATACACATCTAAAAGCCAAGGTGTCAGGGAAGATGGAAGGAGCAGTTTACATTATGCTGTAAGTGAAACAAAACATAAGTTGTGGACAAATTCACTGGCATGCCTTTTGTTTCCTTCAGCTCCTTCCACCAGCCTGACATCTCTCAGGAAACTAGGTCACAGTTTATTGGTTATCTCCAATGTGCCAAGCAGTATGTCAGACTTTGACATGATTCAGGAATTAAGCCTCATAGTGAGGCTTGCAAGTTTTATTAAGATGCTGGGCAATTTTGAATAATAGCAGTTTTAATTTATTCACAAATAATTTTAAAGTAACTGGTTTGAGGTCCCTAGAACAGAAGTGGCATTACTTACAACACTTGTTTCTCTGACTGCATCGCAGGAAGCTGTCTGTCTGGCTCTTCTCACTGGTAGTCCTTCCCTGTAGGGGACTGCCTTTGCAGGTGCTGGGTTATTTTGTCTATCTTGGGTTACTAACAGACAGTGCCAGAAAGCAACATGCATCCTCAAGTACCAGAGAAGCAGGTGTATGAGAAAACCCAGGGTTGGGCTCAGAAGGGCAGGGAAATGATAGAACTATTTAGATGCTAGTTGCAAATATTAGTACCCCGTTGATATTAATTTCCCACTCAGGCCAAGGCTCCTAATTACCTCTCAAATAACAGCGGGATGTTTGATGGGCAGCAAAAACACATGCCCTGTCCTGCCTGATTCATACATCATGAGAGGGTGGTGAAAAGATGTAAATGAGTATTTGGGGATGAACAGCAGATATCAGGATGTTGATCTACTTATTTATCTAAGTGAGAAGAGGCTAAGGAATAGTAAATATCTGGCTTCAAATGATTACTGTGACCACTGTGATCTGAAATGGTATCAGAAGTGAATGGAAGAATGAAATGCAAGTTATACCTCGTGATTTGGCTATTGGAGGCTTAAGTCATGGGAAGGGAGGCCATCCATGTGTTCTGTCAGAAACTCCAGAAATAGAGCTCCTTAGGTGTTTTGCTTTGGCTCAGTCAAAAGCTAGAATCTCAAGGCTATTGTGCCCTCTTGTTTGTTTTAGCAATTGAGATTATCTCTGTAACCCATAGTATAAACTGGACAGTACTGGTAAGCAGTTACCATTATTAGGATAACTATATTTGTGCATCCCACAGTAAGCCAGTGTGGTCATGCACAGGCACTGCACTCTGAAACCAAAATGCCTGGTTTACTTTAAAGCTCCACTGAAAAAAATGCTTATGACTCACACATGGATGAAATGCACTGTGCAATGAAGGCAGCAACCGTATAGCATGTTAAGGGGCTTCACCAGAAATGGCCAGTGAGTGGTTGCAGAGACAGTAAGAACAATTGACAGATGCAATAATGCCCTCTGGCACATCAGAGGATCTGAGGGCCTTAGAGCCAGCTTCAAGGATAAAGATAACCATACACCATGTACTACAGGGATCTAAGTGTTTCAAGTCCACCACAGCCCTGTGGAGTACAAGTTTTACTACTTTTTACCAACTTTCTAAGTTCAGTCAGTTTAGCAAGCTGACTGACTTAATCCTGAGGCCATACACCAGTGTCTGGCGAGGTCAGGATTTGTTGCTTTAATAAGCACTCACTTGTATCAGACAAAACCGACTTTAAAATAAAGACTGTTACAAGAAACAAGGAATGACACTACATAATGCTCAGAGGATCGATCCAAGAAGAAGATGTAATGATTGTAAATATATATGCACCCAACATAGGAGCAACTCAATATATAAGGCAACTATTAACAGACATAAAGGGAGAAATCAATAGTAACATAATAATAGTGGGGGACCTTAACACCCCACTTACATCAATGGACAGATCATTCAGAGATAAAATCAATAAGGAAACACAAGCCTTAAATGATACATTAGATCTTAAGGACTTAATTGTTACCTATAGAGCATTCTATCCAAAAGCAGCAGAACACACATTCTTTTCACGTGGGCATGGAACATTCTCCAGAATAGACCACATGCTAAGTCACAAAACAAGCCTCAGTGAATTTAAGAAAATTGAAAACATATCAAGCATCTTTTCCAGCCATGAAACTATGAGACTAGAAATCAATTATAAGAAAAAAACTGCAACCACAAGTCTGTATTCTCTGTCTATGGGTCTATTTCTGTCCTGCATTTATGCTTTATTTTTGTTTGTTTGTTTTTTAGATTCCACATATGAGTGATCTCATATGGTATTTTTCTTTCTCTTTCTGGCTTACTTCGCTTAGAATGGGGGTGGTTGCCAGAGGGGCGGAGGGTGGGAAAGGATAGACTGGGATTTCAAAATTTAAGAATAGATAAACAAGATTATACTGTATAGCACAGGGAAATATACACAAAACGTTATGGTAGCTCACAGAGAAAAAAATGTGACAATGAGTGTGTATATGTCCATGTATGACTGAAAAATTGTGCTGAACACTGGAATTTGACACAACATTGTAAAATGATTATAAATCAATAAAAAATGTTAAAAAAAGAAAAAACTGCAAAAAAATGCAAATGTGTAGGCTAAACAATATGCTACTAAACAACCAATGAATCACTGGAGAAATCAAAGAAGAAATTAAAAAATACATAGAGACAAGTGAAAACAAAAACAATGATTCAAAACCTATGCAACAAAGCAAAAGCAGTTCTAAGAGGGAAGGTTATAGTGATACAAGCACAGCTCAGGAAACAAGAAAAATCTCAAACAAACAACCTAACCTTACACCTAAAGCAACTAGAGAAAGAGCAAACAATACCCTAAGTTAGTAGAAAGAAAGAAATCATAAAGATCAGAGCAGAAATAAAATAGAGACAAAAAACAATAGAAAAGATCAATGAAACTAAAAGCTAGTTCTTTGAAAAGATAAACAAAATTGATAAACCTTTAGTCAGACTCATCAAGAAAAAAAGGGAGAGGATGCAAATCAATAAAATCAGAAATAAAAGGGGAGAAGTTACAACTGACACCACAGAAATACAAAGGATCATAAGAAACTACTACAAACAACTGTATGCCAATAAAATGGACAACCCAGAAGAAATAGACAAGTTCTTAGAAATGTACGATCTCCCAAGACTGAACCAAGAAGAAATAGAAATTTTGAACAAAGTACCATTAATGAGATTGAATCAATAATTTTAAAACTCCCAACAAACAAATGTCCAGGACTAGATGGCTTCACAGGTGAATTCTACCAAAAATTCAGAGAAGAGTTAACACCTATCCTTCTCAAACTATTCCAAAAAATTGCAAAGGAAGGAACACATCCAAACTCATTCTATGAGGCCAGCATCACCCCGATACCAAAACCAGACAAAGATATCACCAAAAAAATAAATTACAGGTCAATATCACTGATGAACATAGATGCAAAAATCCTCAAAAGTATTATCAAACCAAATCCAACAATACCTTAAAAGGATCATACACCATGATCAAGTGGGATTTATCCCAGGGATGCAAGGATTTTTCAATATCCACAAATCAATGTGATACACCTCTTAAAAAACTGAAGAGTAAAAACCACACAATCATCTCAATAGATACAGCAAGAGCTTTTGACAAAATCCAACATTTATTTATTGTAAAAACTCTCCAGAAAGTGAGAATAGTGGGAACATGCCTCAACCTAATAAAGTCCACATATGGCAAACCCACAGCTAACATTATACTCAATAGTAAAAAGCTGAAAGCATTTCCTCTAAGAGCAGGAACAAGGCAAGGATGCCCACTCTTGCCACTTTTATTCAACATAGTATTGGCAGTCCTAGCCACTAGCAATCAGAGAAGAAAAAGACATTTAAAAAATCCATATTGGAAAGGAAGAAGTAAAACTATCATTGTTTGCAGGTGACATGGTACTATACATAGAAAATCCTAAAGAGACTACCAGAAAACTACTAGAGCTCATCAATGAATTTGATAAAGTTGCAGTATACAAAATTAATATACAGAAATCAGTTGCATTCCTATACACTAATAAATAAATATCAGAAAAACAAATTAAAGAAATAATCCCATTTACCATCGCATCAAAGAGAATAAAATACCTAGAATAAACCTACAGAAGGAAGCAAAGGACCTGTTTTCCAAAAACTATGACATTGATGAAAGAAATTGAAGACTACACAAACAGATGGAAAGATATACCATGTTCTTGGATGGGATTGTTAAAATGGCCATACTACCCAAGGCAATCTACAGATTTAATGCAATCCCTATCAAATTATCAATGACATTTTCCACAGAACTGGAACAGAAAATTTTAAAATTTTGTGCATGGAAACATAAAAGATTCTGAATAGCCAAAGCAATCTTGAGAAAGAAGAATGGAACTGGAGGAATCAAGCTCCCTGACTTCAGACTATACTACAAAGCTATAGTAATGAAAACAGTATGATACTGGCACAAAAATAGATACATAGATCAACAGAACAGGATAGAAAGTCCAAAAATAAAGCCACACATTTATGGTCAATTAACCTACGGCAAAGGAGGCAAGCATATACAATGGAGAAAAGATAGTCTCTTCAATAAGTGATGCTGGGAAAGCTGGACAGCTATCTATAAAAGAATGAAATTAGAAATTCTCTAACACCATATACAAAAATGAACTCAAATTGGATTAAAGACTTAAATGTAAGACCAGGTACTATAAAGCTCCTAGAGGAAAACACAGGCAGAACACTCTTTGACATAAATCACAGCAATAGAAATAAAAGCAAAAATAAACAAATGGGACCTAATTAAACTTAAAACCTTTTTCACAGCTAAGGGTACCATCAATAAAACAAAAAGACAACCAACAGAATGGGAAAAAATATTTGCAAATGATGCCACCAACAAGGGACTAATTTCCAAAATATACAAACAACTCATACAGCTTAATGTAAACAACAACAACAACAACAAAAGCAAACAAAAAAACCCCAAGCAACACAATCAAAAAATGAGCAGAAGACCTAAATAGACAACTCTCCAAAGAAGACATCCAGATGGCCAACAGGCACATGAAAAGATGTTCAACATCGCTAATTATTAGAGAAATGCAAATCAAAACTACAGAGTGAGGTATCACCTCACACCTGTCAGAATGGCCATCAGTAAAATGTCTATAAATAATGAATGCTGGAGAGGGTGTGGAGAAAAAGGAAACTTCCTACACTATCAGTGGGAATGTAAATTGGAGAAGCCACTATAGAGGACAGTATGAAGTTTCCTTAAAAAACTAAAAATAGACTTACCATATGATCCAGTAATCTCACTCCTGAGCATATACACAGAAAAGACAAAAACTCTAATTCAAGAAGATACATACATACCCATGTTCATAGCAGCACTATTTGCAATAGCCAAGACATGGAAGCAACCTAAAAGTCCATTGACAGATGATTAAATAAAGAAATTGTGGTATATATATACAATGGAATACTACTCAGCCATAAAAAAGAAATAAATTAATGCCATTCGCAGCAACATGGATGGACCTGGAGATCGTCATTCTAAGTGAAGTAAGCCACAAAATGAAAGAAAAATACCATATGATATCACTCATATGTGGAATATAAAAAAAGTAAAAAGAAGACACTAATGAATTTATTTACAAAACAGAAACAGACACACAGACATAGTAAACAAACTTATGGTTACCACGGGGAAAGAGGATGGGAAGGGATAAATTGAGAGTTCAAGATTTGTAAATATTAACTAGTATATATATGTGTGTGTGTGTGTGTATATATATACATATATATATAAAATAAACAAAAAGTTTCTTCTGTACAGCACAGGGAACTATATTCAATTTCTTGTAGTAACCTATAATGAAGAAGAATATGAAAAGGAATATATGTATGTATATGTATGACAGAAACATTTTGCTGTACACCAGAAACTGACAAAACATTGTAAACTGACTATATACTTCAATTCTAGAAAAAGGTTAAATTAAAAAATAAGCATTCACTTGGCATTTACTATGTGCCAGGTACTGTTGTATGTGCTTTACAGATATTACCTTGTTTTGTCCTCATACCTGTCCCATGAAGTAGATACTATTGCTATCCACAGTTTACAGATGAGGGAACTGAGGCACAGAGAGGTCAGAAGCTTACTCAAGATCACACAGCCAGGAAGTGGCAGAGTCAGGATTCAAATCAAGGCTGGGTTCAGAGCCCCTGCTTTCAGCCATGTACTTTGCTGCCTTCTTTAAATCTAAGCCTGGCTAAATAAACTGTTCTCACTCAAAAACAAAGACATTTGTAATTATAAATTTGTATTGTCCTTATATACCTTGGCTCTTCTAGAACCATAGAGAAAGAACTTTGTTATGTGCCCGTACCCTCCTCGTGAGCTGCTCAAGGTAGAGTTCACATGTCATGCGCTGGGGTCCTGGTGCTCACCATGGGCTTTGACACTCAGTAGGAGACCCAAAAATGTTTGTTAAATAACATCTAACTCACACAATCTCGTTGGATCAACTTTATTTGCCCTCCAATACATGTAACATGTCAACACGGCCATAAACACAAACAGGAGCAGTAACACAAGTGCACCTCTCCAAACGTCTGTAGGAGAGGTGCCTGAACTCACGCAGCCAACATAGAACCATTTTAGCCCATGGGTGACTTTAAAAAGTCACATTTTTTTCATGAAAATCAGGTCAATGCTGTGAAAGAACAAAATAATGGCAAGAGAGTTCCTCACAGAATGAGCAGGCTGAGCCAGTGTCCTCCAAGTGCTGGGGGGACAGCAGTAGCATTTACTAACCAGGCACAATAGGAAGGCAGTTAAACTTGGGGTGGAGGGATGGAGTATGCTACAGTACTCTGATGGTTACAGAAGTGTGAGACCGAGCCCTTTCTTAACTCAAATTTTTACACATCCAATTGCTTTAAATGTAATCCAAATAAGCTGATTTTTGCCATTTAGAGCCTACCTTCTGTGCTCACTTCGGCAGCACATATACACATATATTAAAATTAGAGCCTGCCTTCTTTGCATACCTTGCAAAAGTGTACCCAATACCTGGGGGTGGGGGCATAAAGAAGATAATCCTGGGGCTGTAAGACATCAAGCCACTGCTATCTTTTGGAGTTCTCTGACCCAGAGATTTCCCCACTGTGTTGATGAGTGACTTCACTGTCTAATTTCCCTATTCTCTGGGACTTCCCTTGTGTCTTCCCCTTCTGGATAGTGAGCCTTTGCCATTATCTCTGCAAGGTCTCTTGCTGTGTGGGACTTCCCTTCACTTGCCCTCATGTCAAAGTGCTGCCCATATAAAGCTTGTGGCATGTGGCTGCGATGTCATGGTCGTAATCAGCCCCTAAATCCTCAGACTCACCAACATTTATGTATGAAAGACTAGAATCAGCTTTAAAATAACACATACCAGATTGTTAATTGTGGTCATTTCTGAAGATGGGGCTGAATTTTGAAGAAACTTTGTAAAGGGAGAATTATGATTTGCCTGAAGTTTTAGAATTTTCTGCATGAAGGATACATGCACTATCACCACTGTAATTAAAATTCTTGTGGAACTAACAGAAATAGTAGCTGTGTATTAGTCAGCTAAAGTAGCTGCTCATTGACGCAACAGGCAAGTGTGAAATTTGAACAGCTTAATACAACAGAAGTTTATTTGTTTGTGCATATAACCTCTGACGGGTTTTGGTAGGGGCTCTCTGTTCTCAGAGGATCCAAGTTTCCAGGCTACTTCCATTTTCAAGCTCCACCATGGATTTGCCATGTTTGCTGCTGAGTGAAAGAGAAAGCAGAGAAGTGGCATACTGGCTCTGGATGTGACAATGCTTCTGCTTATATCTCAGTGGCAATGGCGAGTCACATGACTCATCCCAACTATGAGTGGACTGGCAATGTTGTGTCCCCTGTGTCCAGGAGGGAGGGAAAGGAAGACAAGATGTGGACAAGCATTTTTAGTCTCTCCCATACATTGTTACATAGTAGGGGCTCAATTAACAGTGACCATTATTTTTTATGACATTAGCCTTCTTCATTTCTTAGAGGAGCTTCTGAGAAGGTCAAATTTGACTTGATATCCTCTAAAATTCAAGTGCCTACTATATGATAGATGTTCTCAAACAAATATCACATCTAATTTTAAGAGGATCATGTAAATGTCAGCAGGGTGGATTTGCACTTCATCAACAGCACCTTCCTGCACTTGCCTTTGCAATACTGTCTATAGTACTGACTGTAATGTCAGTCGGCTGAGAATGTTCTCCTTCCTTTTGATGCATGGGTAAAATCTTAACCAGTGAGTCTCTGCTACCCTCCACACAACTGAACTGCCTGAACTGACTGTCTGAAGACCTGCACAGGTGCCCTTAGGCACACTGAGAGCCAGGACTTTCCTGTGGGGCAGGTGCACAGACAAGAGACAGTAGGAGGATGGTTAATTATTTTTTTCTTTGAAAATCTGAGCTAACATGTCCACCAAAGAACTATTTTTCACCTCCTAGGAGGATCACAGCATTTTCAAGAGTTCAACCTCAGTAGATGTTAGCTCCACAGTGATTTCCATGGTCCTTCCTCATCTACTACTTATGAGGGAGACTCTGGGTTTTGACCTCGTAGGTAAGCTTGTTCATCTGTACGTGTGTTCAGTGGTCAGTTTCAAATAACATACACCCATTAAAATCCTACTGCAAATGTCAGAGAGGTTTCAGAAACCCTCTCTCTAATTTCAGGGTTCTATCCAAAGAACCAGTCAATTATCTGGCAAATCATGGGGGGAAGGGTATAGCTAGTGGTGGAGCACATGCTTAGCATGCATGAGGTTCTGGGTTCAATCCCCAGTAACTCCATTAAAATTTTTTTAAAAATAAATAAGCCTAGTTACCCCCCCAAACAAAACAAAACAAAACAAAAATTATGTGGCAAATCAAGCTACTCACAAACGCCAATTGGAAAACATTTTGAGAATGTGTTGAAGTTGCCCAGATTACCAGGTGTCTAAAGGTTACTATCCAGTCAAAGGGGCTGTAAGTATCAGAGTTCCAGAGTGACAGATGGGACAGTCAGAGGACTTATGCAGGGAGAAGAAATGCTGTGTGTCAAGGAAAGGACAGGAGATCTTGTGCAGCCTTCAGAAGGGGCAGCAGTGATGACCAAGTCAGCAGGTCAGGTTCGAGTTGGCCAGGAGGGCCCCGGGGAAGGAGGAGACCAGGGCAGGGTGCTGTCGTGTGGGATAAGGGCTGGGACTGGACAGCAGTGCCACCACCTGGCAGGGTCAGCTCTCAAGAAACCGCAGACAGTCCTCACCCTGGCTTTGATTGTCACAGTCACCTTCCTTTCTTGGTCCAGCTTTTACTACCTGGGCCTCAGGATCCTACTTTCTGTCACCCGACAGACTCCATGAGGACACTGAGGAGACAAGTGGACTCTGGGTCAGGAGGCGGGCCGCAGGCTGCGATGGGTGGGCGCAGCGTGGGCTCTAGATGAATTCAGACCAGGGGTCTCGGCCCCACCCCGTCACTTACTAGCACGTGATCCTGGGAAGGTTCCCGAGCCCCACGACCCCAGGGTCTTCATCTGTGCAGTGGGCGGGTGTGAGGAGGCCCGGCCCGCAGGACTGCAGGGGTGCGTGCGATGTGCGCCAAGCACCTCGCGCGGGGCGCTCTGCCTGTTGGAACCGCGATGATTGGCAGTTGCTTCTGATTTTCTTTGGCCCCAGACCCTTCTGCTCTCCCTCTGGGATTTTGCTTTTATTGTCCTATTCAACATAGTCTTTAGTCTCCCGCAGAGGTCTCTCATACTTTGCTGTTTAGCTTTTGCTGTTGATATCGTGTGTGTTTTAAAATGAGTTTCATTTTCCCTTCTCTAGTTTTTCAGGGTTGACTTTGGGAGCAGAAGACAGCAGCCTACACTTCACTGTCATCTTAGCAGCTATAGGTAAGGCACTAAATCTATAAATAATTTAAGCAGAATCAACATCTTTACATTTTGTTCCCCATAATTGACTATGGTATACTACTCGATTTATTTGGAACCTTTTTTTTTTTAACCTAAATCTATTAGTAAATTTGCATAGTAGCCTCCATTAAGATTTTGTATATTTTTGTTAGGTAATTTTTGGATTTTGTTGCTGTTGTGACTGAGGTATTTTCTATTATATCTTCTAAATAGTTATTGCTTTGTGTGTGTGTGTGTGTGTGTGTGTGTGTGTGTGTGTGTGTGTGTGTGTGTGACTAGGCTCTTGATTTTGCTGTAGTGATCTTCTGTACACTATTTTTCTGGTCTCTTATTAATTTGAATACTCCATATACCTAGTTATTTGAATTCTCTACATAGATGACCATACTGTCACACAGTAGTATCTCTTTTTCAGTTTTCACACTTATTTATTTTGATATGCATAGTCCTGACTCTGTTTCAGTGCACTTTTTAATTGTAGAGGGGAGAGCATACATCTATGTCTTGTCCTTGTCTTTAATGGGAATGCATCTAACATTTCACAATTAAGGATGTTTGCTGTAGATGTTAGGAAATGGAAGTTCCCTTCTAATCTTAATTTTCTAAAAGTTTTTACCTTGTAAAAATGATGGGTCAATCTGATGGTGGCTGGAGTCATGGAGAACATGTTACCATTGAAGGAGAAGCCACTTGATGCAGAGGAAGAAGGAGAAAATCTCTGACTTTTCTGTCTTCCAGAGTTCTAATCTCTTGCTGGTGTTTCTAGGTAGCTGGATCAAAATGGCAGCCCTTGGCTACACTGGCTAGTTGCAGCCTGCAAGGGTCAACCCTTGTATAATTTAGAGCAGAGCAGGGAGGAATGAGGCACAGATCTGGGGATGAGTAGGCCCAGAATTGCTTTATTACATTAACAGATTGAGAAAAATCAGATGTAAATTGATACAGAAAATTATCTAATGAAAATCAACATCCATTCATCATAAAAAAATGTGTTAATCCAAAGTATTCAACTGGGATTGTGGATTTGGGGGAGGAAGATCAAAGAGATAAAGCAGCATTCTTATCACATCATATCAAGGGCACATGTTATCAACATGATTTAGCACTGTTGATATTGACCTTGATCACCCAGCTGAGGTCGTGTTTGTCAGACTTCTTCCTCTCTTGATCTCAGATGCAGAGGTAAGGAAGGGAGGGAAGAGAGGAATCTGGCACTTGGATCATTTTCTAAATAACTAGCCCAGGAATCAATCCTAACTATGGCTAACTTGTCACACCGATTAAAACCTAACAAAAAAATTCAGCCCTACTTCCTGCAGTGTAACAGAAGTCTTTCAGCGTGGAAAACAGCAATTGGGATCATGGTGTGTATAGAGAAGAGTCCCTCTTAGTTGGGAGTCCAACTAAGAGGGGCCCTGAATGTCAGAGTAAGGGGTGCAGACTTTATTTTATGGGTGGTGGAGAATTATGCAATAAAGTGACGTCATCACATCTGGGCTCCTCTCATCCTTCTCAGTTCCTTTTGGGAGTGAGGGTTGGATCTATTTTCTCATATACTGCCTCTCCACCCACCTCCTTTACTGGGTGTTAGAAAGGGTTAAAAAACTTCGGTTTGAAATGTACTCATGAATACCTCAAAATAAGGGTGTCATTTAAATTCCCATCTGAGAATAATACTTTGCTCACTTTGAGATCAAGGTGTTTTGATAAGAAACACATTCAATCCACGTGTTCACTTTATTGTTTCAGGTCAAGCTCCATCCGGTGGCTGCTCCACATAATGGCCCCAAACCCAGGAAAGCATGAAGTCTTGATGAGGAGCTAAAAGCACCAGCTGAGCTTCCTCATTGTGTATTATGAATTTTCTAGCCCATGGTCATGTACACAATTATATTTCCATCTGAATTTTGATTGTAGGCTTTTTTTTTTTTTTTGCTTGGATATCTCCTTACTGTCTTGACCTCTCTGTCGCTAGAACAGTGGAGTTGCTAACCAAACACAAAGTCTTAGGTCCTTTTGACTTAAGCAAAAGTGAAACTAAACTACTAAATATTGTTTTGCACACTCCCTTCTCTGTACTAGTGATCAGAATGGAAGGTTCGGAACTGGGACTGTGGAGGCCCTTGTTTCCTGAGTACTGACATTTAACATGCACACTAGTTGGGAGGGGCCAGAATGTTTATCCCGTTAGGAAGACAGTTAAAGGTCTCTGTCTTTTGAATGTGCCAGAGGTCTTGGTTTTATACTTCTGGAACCCTTCAGAATATTGTACCCCCACCCCCGCCGGCCAAACCTAAATTGCCTTCCTATTGTGCCTGGTTGGTCACTTCTTCCTAAATGCTACCACTGTCCCCCCAGCACTTGGAGGGCACTGGCTCAGCCTGCTCATTCTGTGAGGAGCTCTCTCTTGCCATTATTTTGTTCTTCCACAGCATTGACCTGATTTTCATGAAAAATGTGACTTTTTAAAGTTACTCATGGGCTAAAATGGTTCTATGTTGGCTGTGTGAGTTTAAGCATCTCACCTACAGACGCTTGGAGAGGTGCACTTGTGTTACTGCTCCTGTTTGTGTTTATGGCCGTGTTGACATGTTACATGTATTGGAGGGCAAATAAACTTGATCCAACGAGATCGTCTAATGTTATTTAACAAACATTTTAGGGTCTCCTACTGAATGTCAAAGCCCATGGTGGGCACCAGGACCATAGAGCATGACATGTGACCCTTACCCCCATGGAGGAGCTCACAATCTTGGTGGCTTGGTTGCTGCAAACCTTTGACAGTTTTCCAGAGTTCTGACAAAGTTGGTTCTGACAGTTCCTGCTTGATTTTTTGATCTTTCTGTGCCCCTAAAGCTTTCCTTTTTAGAAAATTTTAAAGTATGATATCCATTCTTGAATAGTTGTACTACTATTCAGGTTATGAATTTCATCTAGGGTGAGCTGGATAATTTCTGAATTTTGAGAAGCTGTACAATTCCATTGAAGTTCTTGAATTTACATACATAGATTAGTTCTTAGTGTTTCCTTTTTATCCTTTTAATGTCTTTTGTGTAGGGCTTATAGGCTTATAATGATGTTCACTGTTTCATTTTTGATATTGGTAATTTATATCTTCTCTTTTTTTTTAACTCTGGCTAGAGCTTTATCAATTTTATTGATCTTTTCAATGAACCAGTTTTGGTTTCCATGATTTTCTCTATTCTATTTTCTGATTTTAATTTTTTTCTCTGTTTTGTTTGTTTGTTTATTTGTGTGTGTTTGTTTTCTGATTGTTTTGGGTTAAGTTTTTTCTTCCTTTTCTATCTAAGTTAAGGTGGAAACATAGATTATTGATTTGAGGTATTTCTTCTTTCTTAATCTAAGCATTAAATGTTCTAATTTTCCCTCTTAACACTGATTTAGCAGCACCTCATAAATTTTAATATGTTGCACTTTCATTTTAATTCAGTCTAGTGCAGTTTCTATTTCCTTGAGACTCTCTTTGACCTATGGATGGTTTTAGAGTGTGTTGTTTAATTTCCAAGTGTTTTAAGTTTTTTCTTGTCCTTTCATTATTGTTTCATTTCTAGTTTGATTCCTTTATTGTCAGATAACATACTCTGCATCATTTAAATTGTTTTAAATTTGTTCTCATGACACAGGAAATAGTCTATCTTGGTGAATGTTCCACATGAGCTTGAAATAAATATGCATTTTGCTGTGGTTGGTGTAGTGATATTTCGATCTATACTGTTTGTGAATCACTCAGGGACAATTCTGACCCTGGGCAATGCTTCAGTTCACCAAGTTTCTGGTATCCTGTTTATGGTGAGATTCTTGCATACACATCTCAGGTTGAACCCAGGACTTCCTACAACTTGTTGGAATCCCTTGTTTATATTTGCTCCTCTCCACTGTCTCCCTTCATTCTCTGGTTACCAGGAGACTCCCCTTTTGGTCCTCTAACTAGGAGTGGGGCCTTTAGTCTCCCCCCCATCTTTTGCATACTTCCCTTGAATGGACTTGCCTAGATGGCCAAGTGGTGGGATAATAGAAAAATAGCAAAGCAGTTACCACTTACTTTTCAGACAGAAGTTTTTCTTTACAGAGTGAAGTATTACCCTCCCTCAAAGTTTCAGGTGTCTGCCGTGCTGTTGCTGGGGCTCCCACTGCAGGCTTATAGATTCAGGCCTGTGGCTTTGGCTCCTAACTATGTTATAAATTCCTCAGTGTATTCATGCTATTTTGGTTTACACCAGTGGTCAACAAACTTTTCCCATAAATGGCTAAATTGGAAATATTTTTGGCTTTGTAGGCCATATTTTCTCTGAGATAGATAAATTTTATATTTTATTTTTATATTATAACCATAATAATTTTGTTTAATGTATTTATATTTAACATTTATAATTTATCAGTTAATTGTTCAACTTAATTATTTAATATTTCTAATATTAATTAATTTATATTGTATCTTTTTCTAGTTTTAAATGATTTTTAATTTTGTCCTTTCCAGTTGTTCAAGTGACCTGTATCGCTTCTTTTTTTTATTGAAGTGTAGTTGGTTTACAGTGTTGTGTTAATTTCTGATGTATATTTTATTTTTATATTTAGTTTTTACTTAATGTTCTTTTAAAATTATAAGATCACATCCAGCATACCACATTTCATATAGCTGTCATATTTCCTTAAGCTTTTCTTTGCAGCAACAATTTCTCAAACTTTCCTTTTTTTTTTTTTTTTTGATGATGTTGGCAATTTTGAGGAGTACTGGTTAAGAATATTGTAAAATATCCCTCTATTCGAAGGACATTGTCTTTTATTTTTCTCATAATTAGACTGTTATGAGTTTTCAGGAGGAAGACCAGGGAGGTGAAGTGTCCTTCTCATGACATCATATATATCAAGGGTACATACTATCAACATCACTCAGCACTACTGATGTTGATCTTGATCACCTGGCTGAGATAGTGTTGGTCAGGCTTCTCCACTGAGTAGTTACTCTCCCCTGCCTCATTTTCATACTCTATTATGTGCAAACCACAGCTAAGGAGTGAGGGTTATGTTCCACTTCCTTGAGTAGGGGAGTATTTACACAAATGATTTGAAACTCTTCAGCACAAAAAATTTGTCTCTTCCCCTCCATTTATGTATTTATTCAGTGCTTATAAAATCTTATTATGGACTCATGGATATTTATTTTATGTTTTAGGTTATAATGCAGTACAATTTTATTTAGTTGCTCAAATAGTTCCAAATTTGACCTTGGGAGCTCTTTCCATGTACTCTTGTGGCCCTTCGACATACCTTACATTGTTTTGTTTGTTTTTGAGCATGTCCTTGCTTTATGGAACAATAAGATGTCCCAGGCTTATCTTCTGTATTTCCTGCCCCAGTCCTAGAATTGTCCATTTCTCTAAGGATCCCTGGTTTCCTTGGGCTCCATTGGGAAATCAGATTAGAAAACAATGCCAGGTATGTCCATTGCTGCTGCCGTGTCCTTGCTTCTAGGCCCTCTCAGCTGACAGAGCAAGGAAATACATGTGTGTATATTCCACTTATTTTTCATAGTTCTCAGGTAACTGCTTCATGCTTTTTCCCCTAAGGTTTACAGTTGCTTTAAGTGGGAGGAACAAGGAAGAGTATGCTTAATCCACCTTGGACCTAGACCATTTACATTTAATGTAATTATTGAAATAGTTGGTTTAAATATACTATTTGCTCACTGTTTTCTATTTGTCAATCTGTTTTTCCTTTTCCAATATTCTTCTAATAAGCTGAGAATTTGTATGATTATATTTTATGCATACTACTGGTTGGTAGTTATGTATCTTTTGTGTTTTTTGTGGTTGCTCTAATGTTTTCAGTATTAAGTTTTACTTATCACAGATTATTTTCAAATAATATTGGACCAACTCAGGTAGAATGTAATATCCTTAAAAGAGGAAACCTCCATTTTCTCCCTCTCACCTTTTGGATTATTGTTATTACAAGTTTTACTTGCATGTATTTTATAAACCTTCAATATATTGCTGCTGTTTTCTCTTTGCACCAGAAGCCAGCACACTTTTCCCACAAAAGGCCACGTAGTAAATATTGTAGGCTTTGTGGACTATACAGTCCATAAAATATATGTCTTTAAAACCATTCTTATTTCAAAGACTGAACACAAACATGCCACAATCCAGATTTGGTGTACAGGCAGTCGTTTGCCAAACTTTACTTTAGACAGTCAATTATTTATTAGGGTGTCTAAATATAAGAAAAAAATATCTTTTATAATTACTCTAATTTTTACCGTTTATATATCCACATTTACACGTATTAGTATACTCCATCTGCATGAAGAACTTTCTTTAAAATTCCTTACAGTACATTGCTGGCAATGAATTTTCTCAGCTCTTGTTTTTCTGTAAAATTCTTTATTTCCCATTCATTCTGAACAATATTTTCACTAGATATAGAATTCTGGGTTCAGAGGGCTTTTTGTTTTTCTTTTAACACTTTAAAGATCACTCTTTTGTCTTCTGAGACTCTGCTGTAATTCTTTGCTTCTTTGTGTATGATTTTCATTTTTCTTCTTGTTGCCCTTCTTGTTTTCTTCTTGTAAATTTCTCTTTATCTTTGTTTTTCAGCAGTTTGGGTATTATGTGTCTTTCTTTTTATCCTGCTTAGTGTTCCATGAACTAATTGAATCTGTGTGTGTATGTTTGTGTATTTTGTCTTTTGCTAATTTTACAAAATTCTTGTCCATCATCTTTTTAAATATATCATCTACTCTGGTCTTTTTCTCTCTCTCTCTGTCTTATTCTAGAATTCCAATAACATACAGGCTAAGTCATTTGATATTGTCCCACCACTCTTGGATGCCCTATGCTGTTTTTCTCCTTTTCTTCTCTTTGTATTTTATCGAATAATTTCTAACCACTTATCTCAAGTTTACTCTACCTTTACTGTGTTCAGTCCGTTTATAATCCTTCTAGCAGGTACTATTTTTTAATTCTAGTATTTTCATTGAATTCTATCATATTGTTTAAATTTCTGTGTTGAAATTACCTATTTCTTTATGCACATTATTCACTTTTTCCTCTAGATTATTTAATATGTTAATCAGATTAACATAATAAAGTGTCTTCCTAATATAGCTAGCATATAGGTCAACTTGGAATACAGTTCTATTCATTGCTTTTTCTGTTGGCAATGGGTTGACTGTTCTTGATGTTGGAGTGCTGTTTGTTGTAATATTTCTATTGAATTCCAGCCAGACATCATCTGTAGAAGAGCAGCAGAGACTGAGGTAAGTAGCATTTATACCTGGAAATTGACACGCCTCTTCTCTGCTACGTTGCTAGGATGCAGGAAGTAGTAAGTTTAGTCAGTGGTTGAGCTAGGTTTGGGTTTTGTTGTTGCTACCAGCTTCGAAATCTTCCAGTGGTGAGCTGCATGTATCTGTGCTGCCTGTGTGGCTTATGGCACCAGGCTTTTCTCCTCAGAGTCTCTGCTCCTCTTAGTCTTCAGCAGTCTCACCAGGCCTGGGCCATGCAGGGCTTCTCTGTCTGTGCTCTTGCCCCCATCACTTCCATTCTGTGGGGTGTCTTTTCATTTTCTTATTCTTTATTGAATTTCTTTTTTTTTTAACTTTTTATTGAGTTATAGTCATTTTACAATGTTGTGTTAAATACCAGTGTAGAGCACAATTTTTCAGTTATACATGAACATACATAAATTCATTGTCACATTTTTTTTTCTTCGCTGTGAGCTACTACAAGATCTTGTATATATTTACCTGTGCTGTACAGTATAATCTTGTTTATCTATTCTATATATGCCTGTCAGGATCTACAAATTTTGAAATCCCAGTATGTCCCTTCCCACCCCCCACCCCCTTGGAAAACACAACTTTGTATTCTATGTCTATGAGTCTGTTTCTGTTTTGTACTTATGTTCTTTTACTTATGTTCTTTCTTTCTTTCTTTCTTTCTTTCTTTCTTTCTTTCTTTCTTTCTTTCTTTCTTTCTTTCTTTCTTTCTTTCTTTCTTTCTTTCTAGATTCCACAAATGAGCGATCTCATATGGTATTTTTCTTTCTCTTTTTTTTTTAACATTTTTTATTGATTTGTAATCATTTTACATTGTTGTGTCAAATTCCAGTGTAGAGCACAATTTTTCAGTTATATATTTTTCTTTCTCTTTCTGGCTTACTTCACTTAGAACGACATTCTCCAGGGACATCCATGTTGCTGCAAATGGCATGTATTTCTTATTCATGTGTCATAAAATTTACCATTTTCAAGTGTACAATTCAGTGGTTATTAGTATATTCATAGGTTGTGCAACCATTACCATTATCTAGTTCCAGGACATTTTCATTACCCCAAAAAGAAGCCACTCACCCATTAGCAGTGACTTCTCATTCCCCCTTTCTGTAGCATTAAGCAAGCATTAATCTACTATGCATCTCTGTTGACTTGTCTATTTTGGATATTTCATATGAATTCAACAATAAAATTGTGGTCTTTTGTATTTGGTTGCCCTCCCTAAATGTATGGTATTCAAGATTCGTCCATGTAATTCATTTACTTTTACTGGCAAATAATATTACATTGCATGAAAAGACCTTATTTTTATGCATTCATCTGTTCATGGACATTTGGGTTGCTTCCTAATTTTGGTTAGTATGATTAAGTACTGCTGCTATGAACATTTCTGTATAGGTTTTTGCATGGACATGTGTTTACATTTTCTTGGATATATACATGGGAGTGGAATAGATCGATCATATAGTTGCACTCTATATTTAACTTTTGGAGAAATAGCTGACTGCTTTACACACTGGTTTTCTGTTCCCACTGGCAATATATGAGGATTCCAGTTTCTCCCTATCATTACCAATACTTGGCATTTTCTATCTTTTTCTTTCAGGAAGTGAATCTGAGGTCCTATCTCACTGCGGTTTTGAGTTGCATTTCCCTAACAATCTGTTGAGCATCTCCTCATGTGCTTATTGGCTACTTATATAGCCTGCTCGGAGAAATGTCTATTCAAATCTTTTCCCCAATTATTTATCTTTTCTCAGTTGAGTTGTAATAATTCTTTATATATTCAGGATACTACACATTTATCACATATATGATTGGAAAGTATTTACTGCCAATCTGGGGGTAGTCTTTCAATTTTCTTGATGATGCCCTTTGAAACACAAACAATTTTTATTTTAATGAAATCCAATTTACTTTTTTCTGCCATTTTTGTATCGGTGTCTGATATGGACTAAACTGTCCACTTCAAATTCCTATGTTGAAAACCTATCCCCACAGTGTGATGGTATTTGGAGAGACACTGAAACTTGCCCACATTGACTCTTCCAAACCCCACTAAGACACCACCTCTCCTGAAAGGCAGCTGACACCCTGGAGGAGAGCTGGGATCTAGGATGGGGAGTATGAGGATGGACAAGGTTCCACCGGGACGTGGGGGTTCGAGGATTGGACCCCTGAAAGTGGCTCTTCTGTTCAGGCTCGGGCCCTGCTCTCTCATCCGACTGCCCACTCTGCTCCCCTCTCTCCCAGCTGACGGTGGCCCAGCGTTCTCCTGCAGGATCACTCCTCCAGCAGGCTGAACCTGAGGCAGCCGGCTGGCCAGTAGTTCAAAGCATAGCGACCACGGGGCTGTTGGGCTCTCACTGCATCCACACGAGGGCGAGGATCTGAGCCTCTGGGCCCTTTGGGTGCACCTCCTTCTGGGTGGCTCGAGCCATCAAGGTGGCTTTGCACCTTCATGCTGTCTTGTGAATATCGCTTGGCTTCACTCCCTGCATCACGACACCATCCCAGCCCTATCCTTGTGCCCGGCCCCAGCTCAGGGACCAGGCACAGGGAAACACTTGGGGCCCCTTATTTGCTCACCAAGGCCCCTAGAGCAGCTGCCAGCAAGACGTGCCACAGAGGAGGGTAGGCGAGAGCCAGGCAGGGGGTCTGCCCTTTGCCAAGGAGCCTGAAGTTCAGTGCAGAGTTTGGCTGGGGCGGGGGAACGGGGGCTTCTCAGGGAAGCAGGGCCACAGCTGAGAAAACTCACACCAGACCCCCAGGAGGCAGAATCAGGGCACGTGGAGAATGTCAGACCTTCTCACTGACGGGCAGGGGAGCCCCGGTGTGCTCTGCTCTGCCCTGCCCTGGTCAGGACTGGCTGGGGACCTGGGCGCTGTGAGCTCCTCCAGAGTCTGCTGGGGAGGGTGCTGCCCCCCTGGGAACGCCTCCCTGAGTGGCCCTGGGTGCTCTTGTCTCCCGGCTGCTGGTAGCCAGCCCGCCATAGCCTCCCTGGGCTGGCACTGCCCTCACCAGTCAGCTCACTTCATGAACGAGCACCAAGGGTCCCTCCTTCAACTTGGGTTCCGCACGGGGGTCTGGTCCTGGGACTTGCCCCAAGGGCACCCATTTCTTGATGTGTTCCAGGGCTGAAGCTCACCTTCAGCAGTATTTGCTCCCACATCCCTCCCCTGGCCAGGCAGGGGCAGTTCAGAGGGGATCTGGCAGGTGCTGCTCCTTCTTTGTCTCTGGGGTGGCTGAGCCCCTTCACAGCCTGCATCCCTGGTGCCCCCAAACCCTCTCCTGCCTGGCTCCTTTCCACATCCTCATTTGAATCTGTGAGTATCTGGGGACAGGGGGAGGCTCCTGGTGACCACCTCTGTCATCTGCTACAGCCTTTCCTCTGCTCAAACACCGTGACTGGGGACACCAAGGGTCTGAGCTGGCTCTGTGGGTGGCTGACAAGACAGCCCTCTACCTCTCACACTCAGGCTCAGAAAGCAAAACCTCATAGTCACATTCACAAGACCATCAGTTTAATCAAACATTTGGGCCTTACATGGGGAATTATTTGAAAGTAACTTGTAATCACAGCGATTCGTCCCACACTCACATGGCAATGGTTGTTGTTTACCAGGCACTAGGAGACTCACCCAGGGGCTACATCATGTCCCGTCAGCTCCACCTGAACTGCAGCATCTGTGAAAGGGATGCTCGTCCGGGACTTTCAAATAAAGGTGAACGCGTGAGCCCATCGGGACCAGGGCCTGAGCGGCTCTTACTGGAGGAACAGGCAGGGCAAAACCCCAGGCTGTACAGACTGAGGCCAGGTTCAGGAGAGTGGGCAGGGTAGGCAGCAGGGGTGATGGGGACTCGGGACTGGGCCCCACGAGAAGGACACCCCTAACCCCAACAGAGCCACTCGGCAGCTGGCTGCTGCCTTCCTAACAGGCTCATCACAGCCTGTGGGGGCTGATGGGCAAAGCTCAGGGGCCTGAGGGTACAGGTGGCTGGAGGGAATTCCCGCAGCCACCTTCCCCTGGGGCAGCCTCTCTTTGGAACTCCTCCAACCCTGCCCAGTGTCTTCAAGGCACAGCGTCTGGCATCTCACATCTAAGGGTCAAAGGTGCAGGACTTAAGTCCCTGGGTGAGGAGACAAGAGTGGTCTGTGTCTGTGTTGTCACGGCCTGAGAGTTAATCCACGGCCCCGGTGCCTCTTCTATACAAATGGCCGTGACAACGACGCTTCTGCTCAAAGTTCAGTGGCAAAGGGCCATCACAGGACCCTTCCTAAGTAAAGAGGACCAGCAGTGCCGTGTCCCCACCTGTCCAGGGAGGAGAGGAAGCCAAGACGCAGACAAGCACCTGACGTCTCTCCAGTTCAACGTGGAGTAGGAGATGCTCAACAAAATGTACCGTTTATAACTTGTTAGGAAAAAAATCCCCTGCATTTCTGGGAGGAGTTTCTGAGCAGGTCAACTCTGCCTTGACATTCTCCATCTTTTTCAAGTGCCCGCCTACTTACTATGTGGCAGGTGCGCCCAATCCAGGATCACATCCAATTTCCACGTGGTTCTATGACTCTCAGCAGGGAAGGCTCGCCCACCCTCTTCATTCCCCAGCACCCGCCTGCACTTCCCATTGCAGTGACCTCGACAGTCTCCTTAGGCTGACAAGTTGCTCCTTCCTCTAGATGCAAGGTCACAGCCTTAACCTGAGAGCCTCTGCTTCTGGCTGCATTCCTCAACATGCCTGAAAACGGGGACACTGGCCAATATTGCATCTTTAGTGGCTGGTAGTTCTTTCTAGTATTATCCTGACCTCAGACCCTGTGCCTCTTGCCTCTGGAAATTGTTTTGTTTCCATGACATCTCAGAGAATTTGCAGCTCAGTAGGAAACTGAATAGAAAATCAGCCAAAATTGCTGTTCTGGGTATTTTCCTCCTAGAAGATATATTATTTAATTTGGGTGTGTGTGGGGGGGGGGAGGGGGTGACTTCCCCAGCTGGGAGCAGCTCACTCAAAGCTCCCAGAATTCCTTCCCACTTTTGCACCTTCCCTTCATTCAAACCACCTATTTTCATTCATTTCATCCCTCGGAAATCTAGACCCTGCTCACCATTGGCCAAAATAAACTCCAGATGGCTGAAATACATTGTCATATCTATATAGTTGGTACTGGCTTTCCCAGGGCAGGGAGCGGAGTGCAGACCAGTGAATCCTGGGCAGTACTTCAAACAGCAAGACCCTCACTTCTCCGGAAATCCTTGCAGATGACGGGTAGAAGACACCAAATTCTCCACTGTGCTCAACTGCGATGCCACAGAAACCCAGGACACCTTCTTTCCTGCTCCAGGAGGAATCTATCTCTGGTTTAGCCATGATCCAAAAGGATTTCTCAGAGCAATGCCCCAATTCAGACTTTCCTCTCAACCCAAAGACACATCGCCTGCATGTCTGCCTGCCGCCGCCACCACCACCCAGCTACTTTACCATCACCTCCCACAGAGGGACCCCCAGCTTCCCAAAGCCCCCAGCTGCCCTGGCTCCGGGCACTTACACCTGAGTGCTCGCTCCCGGACCCCCACCGCCTCACCCCATTTTCACTTGCTCCGTGGGACTTAGGGAACATCTCACCAACTTCCTGATGTGACTGCGGCTCCTAGACTATCATTCTAGGTGTGGGGTGTCCTGCTTTTCCGAGTGTCCCCACCACTAACACCGAGCCCTCCAGAGAGCAGAGGCTCAGTGAACGTCTGCGGAATAACTGAGATGGTGAGCAGGGATCCTACGGATTCAGATTGATTTTTCTCCTACTTTCTTAAATAGCCCGTGGAAATCAAACTAAACATAGATATTTTAGATTTATAGAAAGACAGAAAAGAAGGGGTAAGAAGCAAGAAAAGACTACTTTTACATTTATTTTTCTAATTCTTGCCCCAATCCATAATACTGCTAAGTACTTTCACATTTCCATAAACATTCTAATTCCAATTCCATGTTATTTTGCTCAGGATCACAAAACAAATGGGAGATTTCCTAATCTCTTTTACAAAATAGCAAAACTCTTGCTCTTAAACTGGATAAAAACACAAACATTGTGATCACCGTCATTCAAACTTAGACACTGAAGCTCGTTACGATTCTACGAAAAGGAACGACATTTGAAAATTTCTTACGGGAAACAACGATCAATTTCCATGTCATCATAAACGACAGGAAGAACCCAGAGATGCTGTACACCGTGTCCCTCAACAGGCCCGGGCTGTCACCACTTAGAAGGCTGACTGCTCGCTCTCCAAACACAGAGTGAAGGATGGACTCACTTCCTGCCCGGCAGGAGAAGCTGCTGGACAGGGGCCTGGAAGGAGCCCAGCCGCAAGCCTGGCTCAGGCCCCCTCTTCCTCATCACTAGCAGCCTCTTCTGACAGGGATGGGACCTGGACCAGGAAGGAACTGGGACCCCTTCGATTGACCCTGAGCAGATACTCCCGGACTTGCAACTTGCTGATCTCCGCGTGGGCCCGGGGGCCCCACAGGAACTCGTAGCGAGCGGGATCGCTGTTGGCCACCTGCTGGTACTCCAGGTACCCCACCCTCACCCACACTTTGGTGATGAGCTCCCTGGGCTCCCCATAGATGTAGTGCTCCCTCCCAGCACACAGCCCCATCTTGCTCAGTGCTCCCCACACCTCCTCCTCAGGGAGGCGCTCTCCCTCCAGGTGGATCATGCAAAGGAGCATCACCAGGAGGCCGTTCTTGGGCATGCTCTGCCCATCGCCCAGCATCCCATCACAGGTGAGGCCCAGGGTGGGGACCAGGACATACCAGTGCCCCCTTGGGTCCACCTCCTTCACATCCACCCCAAAGACCAGCTGCATGCACTCAGAGGCCTGGCTGAAGACCACAGGGAAGTGGTGCTGGTATTCTCTGAGGAAGATACTCAGCATTTCTGCCCTGGTGGTCAGCTGCTTCCTGCGATACTTGAGGAGCAGGAAGCCCACCAGGTCAGTCATCATCAAATGCCGTGCATCTTGGAGCAGGGACTCGGCACAGGCAGAGTAGGAAGAGGAGACTGAGGAGGAGGAGGACCGGGGGGATGCGGCCCCCTCCTCCATAGCCTCCAACAGCTGCGCATCCACCAGGCCCTGGGCGTCTCTTGGGTCCTGAAGGTCTTCCTCACTCTGGGAGAGCTCACTCATCTGAACCAGAGGCATGATGACTGGTGTCGGGCAGCAGACAGGAGTGTGGACAGGGGTGACAGATGGGGACCCACGGGCCTGGGGGAGAGAGGGAGTGTCAGTGACCCGGGCTGAGAAACCCACCCTGGGGGGCTCTGACAAAGGCCACTTACTGGTCTCCTCTTCAGGGGTGCCCTCGGCCTCACAGGGGCTCTCCTCCTGGTGGACGGTCGTCTGTGAACCTGTCGGGGGAAGTGAGGCGGCTCCTCAGGGTGCAGCCGGCACAGCCCGAGGTTCTGGGGGTGACAGGGGGTGTGTGGAGTGGACACTGGCCTTGTGGGGTCCCCTCTGTTTCGGAAGCCCCCGGGTACACACTCAGGGCCCACACCTCACCTGGCACTGCCGGCCTCCTGTGCTCTGTGACCCGAGGACACGTGTCTCAGACCTAGGCCTTCACCTCCCGGTGTCTGGAGCCCCTGGAAGAGAAAGGAGGGGAGACCTCGGGTCTACACGGTGGCACAGCCCTGGACCCGCGTGGTGGCAGGAGGCCTGGGCTCTGGCAGGTTCCCACTCTTCTAGGGTGGGAGGTCCTGTCCGCGCTAACTCAGGGTCCTCACCGGGACTCCAAGCGGGACCTGGGATTCTGCGCTCCAACGACCTGAAGGGCCCTCCTTACATTAAGTCCCCGGTCTCTCTGAGCCCCGGATGCGGAAGTCGGGACACACCACGTGTGCTCATCCCGCCTGGGGGCCTCCCAGGGCTGACAGCAGGGGCAGGATCGGTTTCGTCCCCTCTGTTCTGGGGTCTCGGGTCCCCTTACTCCTCCCTCGGGTCCTCAACTTGACTCCTGGCAGGACCTGGGATTCCCCTCTCAGCCCACCTGAGGCCCCGCCCGTCATACCAGGACACCAGTACCCCCGAGACCCTCATTTCAGGAACTGCTGCCTGAGGTCCTCCCGCCCTATGGCCTCCCAGGACTGACTCTGTTCTGGGGTGCAGGGTCCCTCAGTGCTTCTTCGGGGTCGTCACCTTCACTCCCAGCGGAACCTGAGATTCTCGCCTCCGCAGACCTGAGCCCCCCCGCCCCCACCCCGCCACTTGCACTAAGTCCCCGGTCTCTCTGAGACCCGGATGCAGAAGTCAGGACACACCTCGTGGGCTCATCCCGCCCTGGGGCCTCAGGACGGGTGAGAGCAGGGGCGCTTTTCTGTGGGATGGGATGGCCTCTTTTCTGGGGTCCCGGGTCCCCTCCGTCCTCCCTCACGGACCTCACTTTGACTCAGGCGGCATGTAGTCTCCCCTCTGCCCACCCGAGGCCCCGCCCCTCATCCCAGGACCCCAGTCCCTGTGAGACCCGGATGTCAGGAAATGCCGCCGGTGGTCATCCTGCCCTATGGCCTTCAAGGTCTGACTGTGTTCTGGGGTGCAGGGTCCCTCACTGCTCCCACGCGGTTGTCACCTTCACTCCCAGTGGGACCTGGGATTCTCTTCTCTGCAGACTTCAGTCCCCCCCTCCCCCCCAATTGCACTAAGTCCCCGGTCTCTCTGAGACCACGGTGCAGAAGTCAGGACACACCACGTGGGCTTGTCCTGCCCTGGGGCCTCCGGACGGCTGACAGCATTGGGTGCCTTTCTGTGGGATGGCCTCTTTTCCGGGGTCCTGTGTCCCCGCCGTCCTCCCTCAGGTTCCTCACTTTGACTCAGGCGGCATGTAGTCTCCCCTCTGCCCACCCGAGGCCCCGCCCCTCATCCCAGGACCCCAGTCCCTCTGAGAGCCCGGATGTCAGGAAATGCCGCCGGTGATCACCCTGCCCTAAGGTCTCCAAGGTCCAACAGTGTCCCGGGGTGCAGGATCCCTCAGTTCTCCCTCAGGGTCCTCACTTTCACTCAGGCAGCACTGGCCTCCCCTTGGACCACCCGAGGCCCGACCCCTCATCCCAGGACCCCAGTCCCTCCGAGACCCGGATGTCAGGAAATGCCGCCGGTGCTCATCCCGCCCCATGGCCTCCAAGGTCCGACTATATCCTGGGGTTCTGGAGCCCCTCTTTCCTCCTTCCGGGTCCTCCCTTGACACAGGCGGCATGTGGTCTCCCCGCTGGCCACCCGAGGCCCCACCCCTCATCCCAGGACCCCAGTCCCTCCGAGACCCGGATGTCAGAAAGTCAGGACCCCATGAGTGTTCATCCCACCCAGGCCCTCCCAGGGCTGACAGCAGGGGCAGGATCGGTTCCGTCCCCTCTGTTCTGGGGTCTCGGGTCACCTCACTCCTCCCTTAGGGTCCTCACCGTGACCCCTGGCAGGTCCTGGGATTCCCCTCTCAGCCCACCTGAGGCCCCGCCCGTCATCCCAGGACCCCAGTCCCTCCGAGACCCGGATGTCAGGAAGTCAGGACCCCACGAGTGCTCATCCCACCCAGGCCCTCCCAGGGCTGACAGCAGGGGCGGGGATCTGTGGGGCTCCTTCTGTCCTCCCTCAGCGTCCTCAGCTTCAGCCCTGGCGGGTCCTGGGACGCCCCCTTGTTGACCCGAGCCCACACCCTCACACCAAGGCCCTCACTGCCCTGACACCCCCAGGGGAGTCTGTGGACGCACATCAGGCCACCAGGCCCAGGGCTTCCCAGGACTGTGGACGCCAGGGGCTGAGATGGATTCCCCGGGGATCCCGCAGCCCTCCCTCTGCTCCCCACCTGGGCTCCAGGCTGGGCCTGGGCCCCTCCCTCTGCCCACCTGAGTTTGATCCCATTGTACTCAGACCCTCCCCAGGCAGGACCCCCGAGAGGGGAGTGGGGGTGAGGGGGTGGGGATCTGATCCTCGCAACCCTGCCTGGGGTCTCCCAGGGGTGACCGCAAAACCGACCTGGATGCCTGCCCCCGCCCCCCAAGTCCCCTCACACGGTTTTACCTTGACTCCTGGCAGCACTGGGCTCCTTCCCTGTGCAGACCTGAAGCCGGCCTCCCTCACCCAGGCGCTCACCTCTCTCACCTCGCAAGGGTGGGGCATCAGTGCACGTGACATCCGGACCCAGTGCCCTGGAGTCTCCCAGGGCTGTCGGGGGCGGGTGGGGGTGCCGGAGGTGGATTCCCTGGGGTCCTCAGGCTCCTGTGTCCTCACCTGGACTCCTGACAGGATCTGGGAGCCACCCTCTGCCCTCCTGAGACTGCGTCTCTCAGACCCAGCCTCTGACTCCCCGAGTTTGCTGAGGAGGTGGGGGCCGGGGACTGCTCAGCCTGACAGCCCCGTCCGGGGGCCCCCAGGATTCCCGCGCGGGGCCGATTTGCGTTCTTAGGGTCCCTCTGTTGCGGGGTGGTTGGACCCCTTTGTCCTCATCCAGGAAGGTCCTCAGCCACCCTCGCACACAAAGGCTGCAGTCCCAGCAAAGATGCTGGAGGGGACCTGCCTCCTGGTGACCGTGAAGGGGCAGAGAGCAACACACCTTCCCTCGGGGGCTCCTCGCCAGCCAGCCTGACTTCAGAGACGGTCTGTTCGAAAGACTTACCTTTTCCTGAAGAGGCTGAGCAGTGGCAGGGGAGTTGCGGATCCCTTGCGTTGATGACTAGGTAATAGTACCTGTTCCAGAGCCGTGACTTTCACTTGTTAATTCTCATGCATAGTAAGAACTACATTTCTCATCTGCACCTACTGTGCGTGTATGTATGACACGTGTGCGGGCTGTGTGTGCTTATGTACACGTACATCCACGCACCACCTGTGTACGTACTAGCGCGTGTATCTGGGTGCGTGTTTATATCTTACGAGGGCTCGTATGTACGTGCAGACGGTATACATACCCAAGGCGCAAAAGTGTGCCTGCTATAACCACGTGTGAGGTGCTCTGGTACCGCCACCTTATTGTCCGTCTCTCCCTTACGTTCTGTTTAAGTGATGTGTTTTGCACAGGCCAGTCCTCACGCAGGTTTGATGTCAGGTGGGTATTAGCAGAGACTCAGGAGGGAAATGCCTCAACTGACCCATCTTTCTTGCTGTCCTGGTAGAGCCCCAGGGCTGAGGCATGTGTGTCCGGGGCCCTGCCCCAGCTGTAGGCACGAAACCGCTCAGAAGCGGGAGATCTTCTCTCCTACCTGTCCTGCCCTCTGCGTCTGTGCGGCCCACAGCCCCTCCCCCACTCCCTGCTGCCCCCCACCCCCACCCCGCAACGGACGAGTCAGCTCCCCAGTCAGCAGTCTTCCCCTCGGGTGTCCTCACGTTTTGTTGTTCACCTAGCGTTGTTCATACCGTGTGTTATTTTAAAGTCTTTATTTTTATAGCACCTTTAGGTGCACAGAACAACAAAGAGAAGGTACAGAGATTTCCCATTTACTTCCCGCCCCCACACCTACGTAGCCTGCCTCCTTATCAGCAACCCACCAGAGTCGTCCATGTGTCAGAATTGATGGACCTACGCTGTCACCTAGAAATTAGAGTTTCCCTTGGGGTTCACTCTTGGTGCTGCACCTTCCCTGGGTTTGGGCAAACGTGTATGACATGCCCTCATCACTGGGGTATCATGCAGACTATTTCACGTCACTAACCACCCTCTGCTGTACAGCGCCTATTCATTCCTCTCCCCACAGCGCCTGCAGACACTCATCTTCTTAGCGTCTCCATCATTTTGCCTTCACAGAATGTCACATAGTTGAAATAATACCGTATGTTGCCTTTTCAGAATCACTCAGTTTGTAATTGCATCGAAGGTTCTTCATGTCTATTCCTTGCTTGATAACTCATTTCTTTTTTGCACTGGGTGATACTCCATTTCCTGCACATACCAAAGTGTATTTATTCACCGACTTAAGGACCTCTTGTTTGCATCTATAGTTTGGCAATTCTAAGTAAAGCTGCTATAAACATCCACGTGTAGGTTTCTGGGCGGACACAAGTTTTCAACTTCTTTGGGTAAATACCCATATGGTTTCTGGATCATACAGTAAGAGTTTGTTTACTTTTATAAGATCCTGCCAAGCTGTTCCAATGTAACTGTACCATCTTGTATTCCCACCAGCAATGAATGGGAGTTCCTGCTGCTCCAAATCCTCCCCAGCATTTGGTGTTGTCACTGTACCAGATTTTCCCAATTGCAATACGTGTCTAGTTACGATGTGTGTGTGTGTGTGTGTGTGATCATCAAGTGACTCCTCACACCTGTTGATCACTAGGTATCAAGCTGGGAAAGGCACAGTCAAGCTAAAGATTTGGAGAATCCTGCCCAAAGCATCAGGAGGCAGCTTCAGTCACACTGTGTGTGCGCAAGATTTTGTCCTCTGGACATCATTCCTATTCCTCTTTCTAGGAGGAAAAGCAGAAGAGGAAACTGGAAAGTTCAGAGGAAAAGAACTTTAGGATGGCTCTAGGTAACTCAGATTGGTTCCCACCTTCAGAGACCGTGTGTGAGCCCAAACGCTGCTGAAGCAACCACGTGGCGGGCACATCCTCCAAGTCCGAGCTGTGACCGGGAGAACTTGGAATGTGGCTCTGGGTGAGGAAACGTTTCCTCGGGGGGCCAGGGGAAAGGCCCACGGCAGAAACTTTCCCTCACACTCAGAGAGTCCCAGAACACCCTCGCTCACAGAGCTCTGTGGTGGGCTGTGTGGATCAGGACGGAGCACGTGCAGAGGTCCTGATGCCTCCTCCCCAGGGCCAAGCCCCTCAGCACAGTCCATTCCCCTGCGCTGGTCCAGGGCCCCTGAGCGTCACCCATGCTGGGTCTAGAACAAGCTATGTCATGTCTAAGCACTTCTGGCACGCGAGGGGTCCCATTCCCAATAACAGAGTGCCGGTGAGAAGAGGAAACCCACCTGAGTCAGTGGACCGGGAGGTACACACTGGTTCAGAAGCCCCACAGTGTGGGGAAGGCACATCGTACACGCACAGTGACAACAGCTGCATCTACTGTCCACGTCCTTGGCCCAGACATTGTAGAGACAGGTCACATCGTGTATAAACTCACACCGGTGCTTTCAACGGGTACGACTACTATGCCCATTTGACGGGCAGAAATCGAGGCACAGACGGTTTCCATGACTGGCTCAGCTTAGCGGCCGCAGGACACACATTCAGTCTGAGCTTTGTGTGGGTCGAAAGCCCTGTGCCCCACTGGTCTGAGCCGACTCGCCAACACTCACGGGGGCCCCGGCTGTCCTGCACGCTGTCCTACCACCTGGTGCCTCATGCCACGTAGCTGAGAACACAGGGAAGCCAGGCATCGGTGCTCAGGAGAGCCTGACACCGGATTCTGCCCACGTGGCCTGTCCCAGCCCCGCGGGATCACCATCCATCCTGAAATGGAGACGGGGCCCCAGGAGGCGGGTCTGGGTCTAGGAGAGAGGGTGTGAGGATGGAGAAGGCTCCTGGAGGTGGGGGTAAAGGCTCGGCCCTCTGAAGTCTGCTCTTCTGTTCGGGCTGGGGCCCTGCTCCCACTTCCTCCTGCCCACTCTGCTCGGCTTCTCTCCCAGCTGACTGGGGGGCCCACGTTCTCCTGCAGGCTCACTGCCCTGGGCAGATGGGGTGTCAGGCAGGCGGCAGGCCTGTAGTTCAAAGCATGGTGCCCTTGGGTCCGGTGGGCTCTCAGGGCTCCCGCAAGGGGGCGGGGATCCGCGCCTCAGGGCCCTGGGCAGGCACCTGTGTCTGGGGACGGCCCAGGTTTCCACATGCGGCACACGTGGCATGTTTGGTCCATGTGTGTGGTGCGTGGATGTACGTGTACATAAGCACATACAGTCTAGACATGTGATACAGATACACGCACAGTAGGTGCAGATGAGAATTGACAAGTGAAAGTCACGGCTCTGGAACAGGTACTATTATCTAGTCATCAACGCAAGGGATCCGCAGCTCCCCTGCCACTGCTCAGCCTCTTCAGGAAAAGGTAAGTCTTTCGAACAGACCGTCCCCGAGGTCAGGCTGGTTGTCAGCGAGTCGCCGAGGGAAGGTGTGTTGCTCTCTGCCCCTTCACGGTCACCAGGAGGCAGGTCCCCTCCAGCATCTTTGCTGGGACTGCAGCCTTTGTGTGCGAGGGTGGGTGAGGGCCCTCCAGGGTAAGGACAGAGGGGTCCAACCACCCGACAACACAGGGACCCTAAGAATGCAAATCGGCCCCGTGCGGGAATCCTGGGGGCCCCCGGACGGGGCTGTCAGGCTGAGCAGTCCCCGGCCCCCACTTCCTCAGCGAACTCGGGGAGTCAGAGGCTAGGTCTGAGAGACGCAGTCTCAGGAGGGCAGAGGGCGAATCCAGCTCCTGTCAGGAGTCAAGGTGAGGACACAGGAGACTGAGGCCCGCAGGGAATCCACCTCCGGCCCCCCCCGACAGCCCTCGGAAACCCCTGGGCTCAGGGTCCAGATGTGACGGGCACTGATGCCCCACCCTTGGGAGGTGAGAGAGGTGAGGGCCTGGGTGAGGGAGGCCGGCTTCAGGTTTGCAGAGGGAAGGAGCCCAGCGTTGCCAGGAGTCAAGGTAGAACCGTGTGTGGGGACTCGGTTTGCAGGCATCCAGGTCGGTTCTGCGGTCACCCCTGGGAGACCCAAGGCAGGGTTGCAAGGATCAGATCCCCACCCCCTCATCCCCGCTTCCCTCTCTGGTGTCCTGGCTCTGGAGGGTCCGAGTCCAAGGGGACCAAGCTCAGGTGGGCAGAGGGAGGCACCCAGGCCCAGCCGGGAGCCCAGGTGAGGAGCAGAGGGAGGGCTGAGGGAACCCATGGAATCCATCTCAGCCCCTGGCGTCCACAGTCCTGGGAAGCCCTGGGCCTGGTGGCCTGATGTGAGTCCAGAGGCTCCCCTGGGGGTCTCAGGGCAGTAAGGGCCTTGGTGTGAGGGTGTGGGCTCGGGTCAACAAGGGGGCGTCCCAGGACCTGCCGGGGCTCAAGCTGAGGACGCTGAGGGAGGACCGAAGGGGCCCCACAGATCCCCGCCCCTGCTGTCAGCCCTGGGAGGGCCTGGGTGGGATGAGCACTCGTGGGGTCCTGACTTCCTGACATCCGGGTCTGGGAGGGACTGGGGTCCTGGGATGAGGGGCGGGGCCTCGGGTGGCCAGAGGGGAGACCACATGCCGCCTGAGTCAAGGTGAGGACCCCGAGGGAGAACGGAGGGATCCTGCACCCGGGACAGCGTTGCACCTTGGAGACCGTAGGGCAAGGTGACCACTGGCGGCATTTCCTGACATCCGGGTCTCTGAGGGACTGGGGTCCTGGGATGAGGGGTGGGTCCTCGGGTGGCCAGAGGCTAGACGACATGACGCCTAAGTGACGACCCTGAGGGAGAACTGAGGGGACCCCGAACTCGGAAAAGTGGTCATCCAACACAAAGGGGCCCTTGCTAGCTGCTGTCCGGAGGCCCGAGGGCAGGACAGGCCCACGTGTCGTGTCATGACCGCGGCATCCTGGTCTCAGAGAGACCTGGCACTTAGTGTGTGATGGGGGGGGGAACCCTCAGATCTGCAGAGGAGAGAATCCCAGGTCCCACTGGGAGTGAAGGTGACGACCGCGAGCCAGCAGTGAGGGACCCTGGACCCGAAAACACAGTCGGTCCTGGGACGTGATAGGGCGGCATCACCTCAGGCAGCATTTCCTGACATCCGGGTCTCGGAGGGACTGGGGTCCTGGTTTGAGGGGCGGGGCCTCGGGTGCGCTGAGGAGAGAATCCCAGGTCCTGCCGGGCGTCAAGGTGAGGACCCTGGGGGAGGACTGAGGGGGCCAGAGACCCCAGAACACAGTGGGTCCCGGGAGGTCATGGGGCGGCATCACCTCAGGCAGCATTTCCTGACATCCGGGTCTCAGAGGGACTGGGGCCCGGGTTTGAGGGGCGGGGCCTCGGGTGCGCTGAGGAGAGAATCCCGGTTCCTGCCGGGCGTCAAGGCGAGGGCCCTGAGGAAGGACTGGGGACACCCTGGACTCCAGAATCGAGGGGACCCCAAGATATGTACCCCGGCAGGCAGCCCTCGGAGGCCTCAGGCCGGACGAGCCCATGGCAGCGTGCCGGGACTTCCGCGTCCGGGCCTCGGAGGGACTGGGGCGCTGGTGTGGGGAGCGAAGCCTCAGGTTGGGAAACGCGGGGCTGAGGGCCTGTCAGGACAGTAAGCAAGGACTGTGAGGGAGGACTGCGGGACCCTGGACCCCAGTACAGAGTCGGTCCTGGGAGATCATAGGGTGGCATGACCACAGGCACATTTCCTGACATCCGCGTCTCAGAGGGACTGGGGACCAGGTTTGAGGGGCGGGGCCTCAGATGGGCTGAGGTGGGAATCCCCGTTCCTGCCTGGCGCCACGGTGAGGATCCTGAGGGAGGACTGAGGGGACCAGAGACCCCAGATCAGTGGGGACCCGCCGAACCGATCCTGCCCCTGCTTTTCTCCCTGGGAGGCCCCAGGGCGAGATGAGCACACGTTGGTGTCTCGACTTCCCCATCCGGGTCTCAGAGAGACTGGGGCCTTAATATAAGGAGGGGGACCTCAGGTATGCAGAGGAGGGTATCCCCGGTCCGGTCCCCCCGGTAGTCAAGGTGAGGACCCTGAGGGAGGACTAAGAGACCCTGCACCCCGGAACAGAGTCGGCCATGGGGGGCTATAGGGCAGGATGGCCAAAGGCAGCATTTCCTGACATCGCGGTCTCAGAGGGGACAGGGATCCTGGTATGAGGGGGCGGGGCGTCAGATGGGCAGAGGACAGAATCCTAAATTACCAGGAGGCAATGTGAGGACCGTGAGGGAGCCTTTGCCCTTGTGCTGGGTCTTGGAGGCCCCAGAGCAGGGCGACCAGGTGAGATGCTTTCTGACCTCTTAACTCAGAGGTCCTTGGGAGGTGAAGTCCCTGGTCTGAGGAGTGTGGCTCAGATGTGCAGAGGGTGGTCTCCCCGGAACCCCCAGTAGGACTGGGCAGACCCCCTCCCCAGGTAGAGGGGGCCTCAACAGAAACTTGCTCCTCTGCTCCTTCCTGGGAGGCCCGGGTGTGAGTCAGGAGGCATCACCTCCCCACTTTATCCTCAAACTCAGTGCGATGGTGGTGTCGGCCTGCAGGGGACAACCTCATGTTAGCTGAGGGGAGGGTTCCAGGACTTGCTGGGAGTAAATGTGAATATCTTGCTACTGAGAGTAGAGAGTGAGCCCACAGAATCCGGCCCTGCCCCCTGTCATCCCTGAAGTCCCTGGGCAGGAGTGGCCAGTGGTGCTGCCCCCTCACCTCTGCCCCAGGCTCTCAGGGAATTCAGACCTAGTTCTGAGGTTGGCAGAAGGAGCCACAACCGGTCAGCAGCAGAAGGACTCACAGGATGTGCCAGGACTCAGGAGAAGGACCCTTTGGGTGGATGCAGGGCGTGAGGAGACCCTCACCCCAAAAGAGATGGGAACTTACAGTGTCCGGCTTGAGCTGTTTCAGCCCTAGGAGTCCCCGGTCAGGTCTGGCCGGATGGGGCCTGCCATCACTTCCGTCACGTGGTTGGGGGTGGGGTATCTCAGGGTGTGAGGACCTTGGTCTGAGGGGAAACATCAGGCCAGCAGAGGGAGGAGTCCTAGGATATCCCACGTGTCAAGGCAAGGACTCTTCATGAGGACCAAATGTACCCCGCCATCTCAGGAGAGGAAGGACCCCACCGGCTCCAGCTGACCCCTGTTCCCAGCCCTGGAAGGAACAGTCAGTGGTGGCCCTAAGTGCCGTGCTCACTTCCATCCTGGGTGGGAAGGTGGGAGTCTTCAGGGAGTTGAGGTCTGGGTCTGAAGGGCAGATGTCAACTCATCATCCCAGGTGGGGGCAGGGGGGAAGAGCAGGCCCTGGCGGGAGTCAAGATGCATGGCCTCCAGGCACTGAGGGCACCTCCGCCCAGGGCAGAGGGGCCGATCCCCGCTGCCAGTGCTTCTGGGTTTTTCGGGGGGAGCTGGGGGTGGATGTTGTGTAAATGGATCCTGGGACCAATTTCCACGTAGGGGAGAGGTTCCCCAGACCAACGACAGTTCTCAGACAGCAGCAGAGTGTTCAGGAATTCAACTGCGTTCTGACACTGTCTAGCCAGAGATGGCATCCGACCCTCTGGTTCAGGCTCAGTCCTCCAAGACTGCCCTCCCCCCACCACTTCAGAAGCCCACCGCAAGGCAAGGTTCTTGCCTGTGCTGCTAAATGGCCAGCTGTAGGTTGGGGATTCCAACTCCCTCCTCCTTGGGTTTCCAACGCTGGTGACAAGTCGAGGCTGTTACGTGTCCTTCTGAAAGACCTGTCCTTCTGAAAGACCTTCAGAGGTTGCCACGCCCTCCTCCTCAGGTTTGGTTGATTTGCTAGAGTGGCTCACAGGTCTCTGACAAACATACCACTTCCTAGATCACCAGCTGAACATAAAGGGCATGAGTCACGAAGAGCCAGATGGAAGAGGTGCTAGGGCCAAGGTGTGCGGGAGCGGGGCCGACTTCCCCGCTCTCTCAGACAGCGCCACTTGCCCCAGCTCTCTACCTGCTCGCCAACCCAGAAGCTCTCCAAACCCATCCTTTTGGGGTTTGACGGAGGCTTCATTACATAAGCACGATTGGTTAAATCATTGGCCATTGGCAATTGAACTCAAATCTCCAGCCTTTCTCCCCTCCCTGGTGGTGCTGGGGAGGGGCCAAAAGATCCAAACTTTTAATCACATGATTGGCTCTTCTGGCAACCAGCCCCATTTTAGGTGCTTTGCAAACACATCTCATTCACATAAAAAACAAAAAAAGCACATTCATCACTCTCAACACTGAGGACATCCCAAGGGCTTTGGGAGCTGTGAACAAGGAACTGTGCCCAGAAACCAAAGTCAATGACCAGAGGTATCCTTGTCCTGAATCACAGCAGGAAAGGGGCCTCCTCTCCTTTCTCTCCCGCCTTTCAGGGAGGTGAGGACCTTGGTGTGAGAGGACGGGTCAGATCATCTGAAGGAACCACGCCTTGGCAACAGAGAGAAGAGTCCCGGGTCCTCCCAGGAGTCAAGGTGAGGGCCCGAGGGAAGGGTGAGGGGACCCGCACGCCCACAACAAAGATGGGACACCAAAGGAAACCTCGTTCAGCCCTAGAAACCCTGGGAAGGTCGATAAGCTTGTCCTCCCACAAGGCCACTGGGTCCCCACCTGTCACCCCGGCCCAGACTCCTGTCAGCTGCCAACACCTGTCATTATGTCCCTGGTTCAGATGAGTGAGCTCCGCCAGGCTGTGGAAGACCTTCAGGACCCAAGAGACGCCCAGGGCCTGGTGGATGTGCAGCAGCTGGAGGCTGAGCAGGAGGGGGCCGCATCCCCCCGGTCCTCCTCGTCCTCCTCCTCCTCCTCCTCCGTCTCCTCTTCCTACTCTGCCGGTGCCGAGTCCCTGCGCCAAGGGGCAGAGCTTTCAATGATGGCTGACCTGGTGAGCTTCCTGCTCCTCAAGTATCGCAGGAAGCAGCCGACCACCAGGGCAGAAATGCTGAGTATCCTCAGAGCATACCAGCACCACTTCCCTGTGGTCTTCAGCCAGGCCTCTGAGTGCATGCAGCTGGTCTTTGGGGTGGATGTGAAGGAGGTGGACCCCAAGGAGCACTTGTACATCCTGGTCCCCACCCTGGGCCTCACCTGTGATGGGATGCAGGGTGATGAGCGGAGCATGCCCAAGAACGGCCTCCTGGTGATACTTCTGGGTGTCATCGTCCTGGGGGGAGAGGGGGCGCCTGAGGAAGAGGTGTGGGGAGCACTCGGTGTCATGGGGGTGTATCCTGGGAGGGAGCACTTCATCTATGGGGAGCCCAGGGAGCTCATCACCAAAGCGTGGGTGCAGGAGGGGTACCTGGAGTACCGGCAGGTGGCCGACAGCGATCCCGCTCGCCACGAGTTCCTGTGGGGGCCCCGGGCCCACGCGGAGACCAGCAAGTTGCAAGTCCTGGAGCATTTGTTTAGACTCAACAGTAAGGGTCCCATTTCCTTCCCGTCCCTGTCTGAGGAGGCCGTGAGCAATGAGGAAGAGGGGGCCTGAGCCAGACTTGCAGCCGCGCTCCTTCCAGGCCCCTGTCCAGCAGCTTCTCCTGCCGGGCAGGAAGGGAGTCCATCCTTCACTCTGTGTTTGCAGAGCGAGCGGTCAGCCTTGGAAGGAGTGAGGGCCCGGGCCAGCTCGGGGGACACGGCGTACAGCATCTCTGGGCTCCTCCCGTCCTTTATGGTGACGTGGAAATTGATCTTTGTTTCCTGTAGGTGTTTTTCAGTGCTGTTCCTATTAATAGAAGATTTAATAAGCTTCAGTATCTAACTTTGTGAATGACATTGATCACAACGTGTGTGTGCTTATCCAGTTCAAACACAACAGTTTTCCTCTTCTGTAAAGGAGACTGAAATCTCTCTTTTTTTTTTTTTTTTCCCTGTCATCCTGGATGACATAATATGGAATTGCAATTAGAATTGTTCGGGAAATGTGAGAGTAATTAGCAATAATATAGATGAGGGAAGATTTAGAACAATAAAAGTAAAAATATTAACTCGCTTCTTATCCCTTCTTGTTTGTCATTTTATACGTGTAATATCCCTATGTTTAATTGGATTTCCACGGGTTATTTAAGAAAGTAGGAGAAAATCAGTCTGAATCAAATAGGATCCCCGCTCACCGTCTCACTTCATCCGCACACATTCACCGAGCCTCTGCTCTTCTCTTTGGGAAGCTGGGGTTGGGAGCGGGGGTCCTTCTGTGGGAGGTGATGGTAATGAAGCTGGGTGGTGGCGGCAGGCAGACGTGCAGACGGCACTTTTAGTGGTGAGAGGAACGTGTCAGGTGGGAGGTTGCTGTGAGCAGTCCCTCTGGGATCGTGGATACATCTCCTGGGCGAGAGGGGAAGATGCACTTTGTTCAGGGATGCTTAGAGACCTGGTTATCCTGCCTGAGCTGCTAGGACACTCAGAATGCTCCGAATGCAGGGAGGAGTGGCGTTTGATGTGGCTCCCAGTGTACTCCGTCCTGGCGTATATAGTTGAAGAGCTTTGGTAACCGCCCCAAACGCGGGGTAGGATTTACTGGGGTGTGTTCTTGGAAACGGTCTGCTGGACACTTACACTGATGGCTCAGCTCCCCTCGATGGTCAGACTCCAAAGCCATAGGTGCGGAATGGTCCTGGAATTCGCAGGGAGGGAACGCCCGCCGAGGCTGAATACAAAACAGCTCAGAATCCTCCTTGGAGATGAAAGATGGTTCTTGGTGGGTATTCTAGCCTGATTTGCAAAGAGAAACTAGTTAACCATCCTTCCTCTGTGTCTAGTCTGCTGCCTGCCGCACAGGAAGGTCCTGGCTTTCAGGGTCCCTGATGCCACCTGAGCAGGTGCTCGGGCACTTCCGGTCCCGTGGAGGGCTGCTGAGTTTCCGAGGCTGAGCCTGTGTCCTGGCTTCAGGGCCAGAGAGCACGTTGCCAGCCCGCCGGCCTTGTGGGCGTTACTGCAGAGGGCAGGGCAGGAACGTGCTGTGGAGTAAGCCAGAAAGAGAAAGAAAAATACCATATGAGGTTGCTCGTATATGGAATCTAAAAAAAGAACATAAATTCAAAACAGAAACAGACTCATAGACATAGAATACATACTTGTGGTTGCCAAGGGGGCGAGGGTGGGAAGGGACAGACTGGGATTTCAAAATTTGTAGATCTTGACAGGCATATATAGCATAGATAAACAAGATTATACTGTATAGCGCAGGGAAATATATGCAAGATCTTGTGGCAGCTCACAGCGAAAAAAAAATGTGACAATGAATATATGTATGTTCATGTATAACTGAAAAATTGTGCTCTACACTGGAATTTGACACAATATTGTAAAATGACTAGAACTCAATAAAAAATATGGAAAAATTCCCAAACAATTAACAAAAGGACAATAAGAATCTACTGATTGATAACCTCTTTAATTGTGCAAGAACTAAATACTCCAATCATAGACATAGACTGGCTGAATGGCTACAAAAGAAGGCTCATGTATATATGCTGCCTACAAGAGGCTCAGCTGAGATCTAAAGACATACATAGATTAAAAGTGAGGGGATTGAAAATGTTATTCCATGCAAATGGAAATAAAAACTAAGCCAGGGTAGCAATACTTGTATCAGACAAAACAGAATTTAAAACAAAGACTGTAACAAGACACAAAGAATTACAAAGTGATGAAGGGATCCATCCAAAAAGAAGATATAACATTATAAGTATATGTGCACCCAACACAGGAGCACCTAAATACAGAAAGCAATTATTAACAGACATGAAGAGAAAAATCGGCAGTAACACAATAATGGTAGGAGACTGGAACACCCCACTTCTATGAATGAATCGATCATCCAGACAAAAAAATCCATGTGGAAACACTGGCCTTAATGACACTTCAGACCTGATGGACTTTATATATCTATGTTATAAATAACTGTATGTGTATTTACACACACACACACACACACACAGACACACAGACACACACACACACACACACACACACACACTTCATCCCAAAGCAGCAGAATAGATATTCTTTCAAAGTGTGCATGGAACATTCCCAGGATACATTACAAGCTAGATCACAAAAAAAGTCTCAGCAAACTTAAGAAGATTGAAATCACATCAAGCAACTTTTCCCATCACAGTTCTTTGAGACTAGAAGTCATATACAAATAAACCCCTGCAAAACCCACAGACTGGTGGAGGCTAAACAATATGCTATTGAACAGCCAGTGGGTCACTGAAGAAATCAGAGAGGAAATCAAAAATACCTGGAGGTAAATGAAAATGAAAACACAACCATCCAAAATCTATGGGACTGTAAGAGCAGACGCAGCTTTTGCAAGCATGTTCATAACAATACACTTCTAAGGTAGATGGGTTAATGAAGTTGCCATCTGCTGTAACTTGCAGTGTGGAGAGTGAAAGATTTCGAACCTTTGAGTGACTTTTTTCTATTCTCTGATAGACATCTCTGGTGTATACTGGGCAAGACATAGATTGTCAGAAATCGTTCGAGTCTGGGGCACTTTTGTCTTACTGAGAAATAATTGACATACCTTACCATCACCCTTCTAAAGTGTACAGTTCAGAGCGGCTTTTAGGAACTGCACACATTTTTGTATCCATCACTGCTATCTAATTCCAGAACATTTTCATCATTCCGATTTGACTCTATAAATTTTACAAAAATCTTAGAGAACCAAAATCACAAAGATTTTCTCTTATGGTTTCTTCTATAAGCATTCTAGTTTTCATCCATACAGTTAAGCCTATCTTCATTTTTGAGGTGTGGGTTGAGATCTCTGGTTTTTGTTTCTCAGTGTTTTACACACACACACACACACACACACACACACACAGACATACGTACACACACATCACACACACACACACACACACAGACACACATACATGTCCAATTATTCTAGCATAATTGGATTGCTTTGCAACTTTTGTTAGGTCTATTCTGGACTTTCTGTTATGTTCATTTGGCCCATTTGACTGGCCCTTTGCTAATAACACTAGGGACTGGCCAAGTATGGCTAATAGTCCAAACTCCTTCTGCCACCTATTTCTGTAAGCAAAGTTCATATTGGAACACAGCAATGCCTCTTCATTTACACGTTACCTATGCCTGTTTCTGCACTACAACAGCAGAGTTGAATAGTTGCAACAGAAGCTATATGACACACAAAATCTACCAAAACCACATGAAAAGATTGCACCCCCTGTTATGTAGTAAAGTCTTGACATTAAATTGTGTGGGACCTTTGATACTGATACTCTCTTTTCATAGTTGTTTAGACTATTCTAGTTCTTTGACTTTACATAAAGACGTTACTCATAATACATTTGGGAATCAGACATTTATATTTAGAAAAAAATCCTGCTGGAATTTAAAAAATATACTGTGGTAAAATTCATACAAAATTAACCCATTTAAAGTGAACACTTCAGTGGCATTTAGTTGTGCAACCAAGACATCTACCCATTTCCAAAACATTCCCATCACCCCAAATGGAAAATTCTTGCCCATTAAGCAGCTTCTCCCTGTCCCAAGCCCCTGGCAACTAGTAATCTAACTTCTGTCTCCATGGATTTCTCTAGTTTCAATATTTCGTACACATGGAATCATACAATATATGACCTTTTGTGTCTGCTTTATTTCACTTGGTATCATGTTTTTGAGGATATGACCATATCATAGCATATACCAGACTTCATTCCTTTTTATGGCTGGATATGATTCCACGGTACGTATGTATCTATATACACATACATATACATACATACATACATACATATAGATAGATATATAGCTATAGCTATAGATATAGATACATGACACAATTTGTTTATTCATTCCTCCACTGATGGACTTTTGGGCTGTTTCCACTTCTTGGCTCTTGTGAAGAGTTGCAATGAGCATGCGTGTACACGTACTTGTTTGAGTATCTAGTTTCAAGCCTTTTTGGTAGATACCTAAGAATGGAATTAAGGGGTCATATGTTCATTTCTACGTTTAGCTTTTGAAGAACTACCAAACTGTTTTCTTCCTGCTGGGATTTTCCTTGTGATCGTGATGATTCTATAGAACAACGTGAGGATAATTAACATCGTGACAATATTGACTCATGATTCATGAAAACCACACATCTCTCTATTTATCTCTTTCTTGATGACTTTCATCAGTGTTTTGTGGTGTTCAGCATACATATCTCACACATATTTTGTTGGACTTATACTAAGGATTTCGTTCCACGTTTCTTAGTTCTTAGTTATAAGTGACATTGATCTTTTTTTCCAATTTTCAATTTTAAGAACAATGATAGTGTACAAAAATATATAATTAATATTTCTGTATTGTTCTCATGTCCAGTGACCTTGCTAAACGCACTTAGGAATTTTCTAGGCAGATGTTGATGTCATTTTCTAATAGGGACTGTTTTGTTTTTCCTTCTCCTATCTGTTTATCTTTTTTTTTTCTTATACCTGCTTCATTACATTGGTCTAGACTTCCATGTCTTCTATGCCTCGAAAGAATTTGCTTAAGAATGTACACCCTGGGCTTTTGTAAGTCTTAGAAGGAAGTCATTCAGGCTTTTACTATTAAGTATGAGGTTAGCTGTAGGATTCGTTGTTTGTGTGTTTGTTTTGGTATTTGAATCAAGGCGTGAAAGCTGTATAAACATCCAGGCCAAAGTCACTCACACAGAAAAAGACCCAAATCAAATGAAAAACATAGTCAACATAGCAGTGAAATAAACAGACAGTCTGTCTTAGTCTGTTTGGGCTGCTGTGACAAATTATCATAGACTGCAGACCTTATAAAAGATAGGAATTTCTTTCTCACCGTCCTCGGGCTGGAAGTCCAAGTTCAGGGTGCCAGCATGGTTGGGTGAGGTCCCTCTTCAGGGTAATACACTTTTCCTGGTATCTCCCGTGACAGAAAGGGTGAGGGACCTCTCTGAGTCCCTTTGATAAGGCACTAATCCCTTTCAGGAGGGTTCTTCCTTTGTGAAATTAATACTTCTCAAAGCTCAAAGGTCACACATCCTAGTACGATCACATCAGGCGTTAGAATTTTAGCATATGAATTCAGAGGGACATAAGACAGACCAGAGCACAGGCTGTGTTCAAGACGTAAACATTGAACATTATAAAAATACTTCCATGTGTAAATCCCTGTGTTAACAAATCCGCAGAGAAAAAAAGTTTTGATCAGGTCAACGGAGACAGAAAAGCCTTTGAAAGATATTCAGCACAAGTTCATGGTAGGAACTTTAGCAAGGTAAGATTGGAAGGTAAATTTCCTTTCCTACAGTTGGCAGCAAGCATACAGAAATGTGAAATGTTAGAAGCATTCTTGTCATGAACAGGTCCTAAAAAGATGTGATCACCTCCGATTTCTGAAGCTGCCCTGAAACGGAAAGCCAGAGCTATGGATATCAAAATAAATAAGAAATACATATATTGAAAAGAAAGAATGAATGTTCCTCGTCACAACATGATGACGTATCTAAGCAGATTCAAAGGAATGGGCCCATGGAAGAGTCAAATGAATATGAGGTTTCAGAGGAATAGTGGATGGAAGATCACCACAGCAAAACCAAGAGCCTTGCCATACAAAAGCAATGACTATTTAGAACATGTAACAGAAAAATACCTCAATTTATAACTGCAATAAAAGTTAAATGTTACCTAAAAAGAAGCCTAACAAATATGTATACAAGGTCTTGACGGAGGCGTTATACAAGTTTCCTGGTAGATTCAGGCTGAAGAGCTCCCCAAAAGAGCAGTATGCCATATCCACTGATGGGGAATAAACTATTGTGACCGTATCAATTCCCCTTTTTCTTTTCTTTCTCTTTCTCTCTTTCTTTTCTTTTTTCTGTCTTTTTCCCCCCACAGATTTAGTGCTATAAGTTTATCTGCCAAGATGACAGTCAATCTTGAGATTTTGTCTTCCGTTTCCAAAATCAACCCCGGAAAAAATTACACGGGAGAATGAAATTAAGTGTGTGTGTGTGTGTGTGTGTGTCTGTGTGTGTCTGTGTGTGTGTGTGTGTGTGTGTGTGTGTCTGTATGTGTTGGATAAAAGCAGATGGCAGGATGGGTAAGAGGAAAAGTTTAAACTTCTACCCTTGTTTCACTGTGAAAATTGGGAGAGAGCTCAGCATCTCTGGCCACAGAGGCCAGAAGCCATGGGGAAATATCAGGGCAGTGTGAAGGATGGGATGATTAAGGGCAGCGGAATTTGTGCTAATAACCACCTGAAATCACCTTAGTGGATGAGGCCTGTCCTTTTCAAAATTGACCATTTAAATAGCAGAGGAAGTCTGGACAAGAAACAAGAGTATGGAGCATCGGAGTGAATCAGGCAGCCTAAGAGTGGCTATGCTTTCCGGAAACTTGGTGAGATGTAAAATGTATTTCTGACTCTGAATGAGGCTTCAGAGAATGAAAATCAGTGCTCTGAACTATGAAATGTTAGATAACCTCGAAAGAGCAGGACGTCCCCAAGTCCGGCTGCTCAGCCGCTGCCTTTTAGAGGGAAACGTTTCCGCAGTCTGGCTGGCTGGTGCTTCTTCTCTGACCCTCCGCGGCGGTCAGGGGCGCTGCAGCTCCCCACCCAGCATGGAGTCTAGGACTCAGAGTCATTTTCTGCAAGGGGTGCATCTGAGACACAAGCTCAGAGCTGACAGGGAGGGAGCCGGCCCAACCAGCATTTCATCAAGGACCCAGGAGCCAAGTTAGGAACTTCAGGAGCGAGTAATGGGGAGGGGCATCTTCCCCAGGGGGTCCGAGGAATCCAGCCTGGACCTGATTTCAGCCCTGGGAGACCCCGAGGCATGGCGTCTGGATGTGATGTGCCCTGACTTCTGCCTGGGAGGTCTGAGAAAGGTACGGGCCTGGGTCTGGGAGGAGGCTCCAGACTGGCACAGAGGAAGCCCAGCCCTACAGGGAGTCAAGGTAGGGGCCTGAGGGAGGACGAAGGCCCCACAGGATCCGTCTCCGCCCTAGGGGATCCTGGCCAGGCTTCTCGGGGGACTAGGAGGAGGAGGGCCTGGTTCTCAGGGAAGGCAATTCAAGTGGGCAGAGGGAGGGCCCAGGGCCTGATAGGACCCAAGGTGAGCATGCAGATGGAGAAATGAGGGCGTGGGGTGGGGTGACCCAGAGAAACCTGCCCTGCTGAAAGCCCTAGGAGGCACATGGCAGCGAGCCCTGACTTCCGCATCCGGGTCTCAGAGGGAGGGGGGACTTAATTTAGAGAGGGGGACCTCAAGGGGGCAGAGCGGAGACTCGCAAGTCCTGCCAGGAGTCAAGGTGAGCACTCTGAGGGAGGACTGCGGTGACCCTGGACCCCAGAACAGAGTCTGTCCTGGGAGGCCATTGGGTGGAATGACCACAGGCACATTTCCTGACGTCCGGGCTCTCAGAGGCACTGGGGACCTGGTATGAGGGGCGGGGCCTCAGGTGGGCAGAGGAGAGACTACAAGCCACCGGAGTCAAAGTGAGGACCCCGAGGGAGGACGGAGAGGACCCAGAACCCCCGAAAAGAGGCCATCCCACAGAAAGGAGCCCCTGCTCTCAGCCATCCAGAGTCCCGAGGGCAGGACAGGCCCACGTGGTGTGTCCTGACTGCGGCACCCTGGTCTCAGAGAGACCGGGGACTTAGTGTAAGTTCGGGGAGGGGGGGGCTCAGAGAGGGAGAATCCCAGTTTCCGCCTGGCGTCAAGGTGAGGACCCAGAGGGAGGACTGCGGTGACCCTGGACCCCAGAACAGAGTCGGTCCCGGGAGGTCGTAGAGCGGGATCACCTCGGGCAGCGTTTCCTCACATCCGGGTCCGCGTCTCAGAGCGAGCGGGGACCTGGTATGAGGGGCGGGGCCTCGGGTGCGCTGAGGGCAGAAACCCAGTTCCTGGCGGGAGTCACAATGAGGAACCTCAGGGAGGACTGCCGAGACCCTGGACACCGGAAGAGAGGGGACCCCACGATTTCTACCTCGGCAGGCCCCGGGTGGACGAGCCCATGGCAGCGTGCCGGGACTTCCGCATCCGGGCCTCGGAGGGACTGGGGCGCTGGTATGGGGGGCGAAGCCTCAGGTCGGGAATGCGGAGCTGAGGGCCTGTCAGGACAGTAAGCAAGGACTGTGAGGGAGGACTGCGGGACCCTGGACCCCAGAACAGAGTCGGTCCTGGAAGGTCATAGGGCGGGATCACCCCAGGCCGCATTTCCTGACATCACGGTCTCGTCTCGGAGAGACGGGGGTCCTGGGATGAGGCGCGGGGCCTCAGGTGGGCCGAGGTGAGAATCCCAGTTCCTGCCGGCCATCAAAGAGGGGACCCGGAGGGAGGACTGAGGGGACCCTGGACCCCAGAAGAGAATCGGTCCTGGAAGGTCATAGGGCGGGATCACCCCAGGCCGCATTTCCTGACATCAGGGTCTCTCTCGGAGAGACTGGGGTCCTGGTTTGAGGGGCGGGGCCTCAGGTGGGCCGAGGTGAGAATCCCAGTTCCTGCCGGGCATCAAAGTGGGGACCCGGAGGGAGGACTGAGGGGACCCTGGACCCCACAACGGAGTCTGTCCTGGGAGGCAGTAGGGTGGAATGACCACAGTCGCATTTCCCTGAACATCCCGTACTCTCTGAGACTGGGGACCTGTATGAGGGGCGGGGCCTCAAGTGGGCTGAGCGGGGAATCCCGGTTCCTGGCGGGAGTCACAGTGAGGACCCTGAGGGAGGACTGAGGCCCAGGACTCCAGAAGAGAGGGGACCCCAAGATATCTACCCCATCAGTCAGCCCTTGGAGGCCCCGGGCGGACGAGCACATGGCAGCGTGCCCTGACTTCCACAACTGGGCCTCAGAGGGACTGGGGACTGGGGACTGGGGCGCTGGTACGAGGAGCGAAGCCTCAGGTCGGAAATGCGAAGCTGAGGACCTGTCAGGACAGAACGCGAGGACTGTGAGGGAGGACTGCGGTAACCTTGGACCCTAGAACAGAGTCGGTCCTGGGACGTCATAGGTCGGGATCACCTTTGGCAGCATTTCTTGACATCCAGGCTTCAGAGAAACTGGACCAGATTTCAGGGGCGGGGCCTCAGGTGAGCTGAGGGGGGAATCCCAGTTCCTGCCGAGAGTCAAGGTGAGGACGCGGAGGGAGGACTCAGGGGACCCTGGATCCCAGAAAAGAGTCAGTCCTGGGAGGTCATAGGGCAGGATGACCACAGGTGACATTTCCTGACATCCCAGTCTCTTAGAGAGTAGGGTCCTGGTATGAGGGGCGGGGCCTGCAGTGGGCAGAGGGGAGACTACATGCCGCCTGACTCAAATTGAGGTCCCTGAGGGAAGAGGGAGGGGACCCAAGACCCCAGAAAAGAGGCCATTCCACATAAATGTGCCCCTGCTGTCAGCCGTCTTGAGGGCCCAGGGCGGGATGAGCCCAATCGGAGTGTCCTGACTTCCGCAACTCGGTCAGAGAGACTCGGGACATAGTGTAAGGGGGGGTGGGGGAGGTCCTAGGTCTGTGGAAAAGAGAATCTGAGGTGCCAGTGGGAGTGAAGGAGACGACCGCGAGGGAGCACTGAGGGACCCTGGACCCCAGAACAGAGTCAGTCCTGGGAGGCCATAGGGCGGGATGACCTCAGGCAGCAGTTCCTGAAATGCGGGGCACAGAGGGACTGGCGTCCTGGTATGACGGGCGGGGCCTCAGGTGGGCTGAGAGGGGAATCCCAGGTCCTGCCAGGAGTCAAGGTGAGGACCCGAGGGAGGAGTAAGGGGACCCGAGACCCCAGAAGAGAGGGGATGCAACTGATCCTGCCGCTGCTGTCAGCCCTGGGAGGCCCCCAGGTAGGATGAGCACACATGGTGTGTCCTGACTTACGCATCCAGGGCTGAGAGAGGCCGGGGACTTGCTATAAGGAGGGGCCCTCAGGTCCTTGGAGAGCAGAATCCCAGGTCCCGCTTGGAGTCCCGGTGAGGACCCTGAGCTAGCGCGGAGAGGACCTCCCGTGCTAGAAGAGTGGGAACCTGCCAGAGCCCAGGCCTCCTGCCACCACGCGGGTCCAGGGCTGTGCCACCGTGTAGACCCGAGGTCTCCCCTCCTTTCTCTCCCAGTGGCTCCAGACACCGGGAGGTGAAGGCCTAGGTCTGAGACACGTGTCCTCGGGTCTCAGAGCACAGGAGGCCGGCAGTGCCGGGTGAGGTGTGGGCCCTGAGTGTGTACCCGGGGGCTCCCGGAACAGAGGGGACCCTACAAGGCCAACATCCACTCCACACACCCCCTGTCGCCCCCAGAACCTCAGGCTGTGCCGGCTGCACCCTGAGGAGTTGCCTCACTTCCCCCGTCAGGTTCACAGACGACCGTCCACCAGGAGGAGAGCCCCTGTGAGGCCGAGGGCACCCCTGAAGAGGAGACCTGTAAGTCGCCTTTGTCAGAGCCCCTCAGGGTGGGTTTGTCAGCCCGAGCCACTGACATTCCCTTTCTTCCCCAGGCCTGTGGGTCCCCATCTGTCATCCCTGCCTTCACTCCTGTCGGCGCGGACACCAGTCGTCATGCCTGGGGTTCAGATGAATGACCTCCACCAGACTGAAGCCGACTTTCAGGACCCAAGAGAGGCTGAGGATGTGGTGGTTGCGCAGCAGATTGGGGCTGAGGAGGTGGCGGATGCATCCCCCATGTCTCCCTCCTCCTCCTCCTCCGTCCTGTTCCTGGACACCCTGGAGGAGGTGGATGATTCTGGGACACCCAGTGCCCCGCAGAGCCCACGGGGTGTCTGCTCCTTCCCCACTGCTGACGATGCTGCCCCTCCATGGAGCCAGTCGGAAGACAGCACCTCCAGCAGCCAAGATGAGGAGAGGCCCAGGACCGGCCAGGACCCCGCAGATGCCGAGTCCTCACACCCAGACCCACTCCATTTGAAGGTGGCTGAACTGGTGAGCTTCCTGCTCCTGAAGTACAACTCAAAGGAGCCGACCACAAAGGAAGACATGCTGAATGCGGTCCTCAGAGATGACCAGGACCACTTCCCTGTGGTCTTGAACCAAGCCTCTGAGTGTGTGCAGCTGGTCTTTGGGGTGGATGTGAAGGAAGTGGACCCCAGGGAGCACTCGTATGTCCTGGTCCCCACCCTGGGCCTCACCTGTGACGGGATGCTGGGCGATGGGCAGAGCATGCCCAAGAATGGCCTCCTGGTGATGCTCCTGGGTGTGATCCTCCTGGAGGGAGAGTGCGCCACTGAGGAGAAGATGTGGGAAGCACTGAGTGTCATGGGGGTGTATCCCGGGAGGGAGCACTGCATCTACGGGGAGCCCAGGGAGCTCGTCACCAACGTGTGGGTGCGGGAGGGGTACGTGGAGTACCTGCAGGTGCCCAACAGCGATCCCCCTCGCTACGAGCTCCTGTGGGGGCCCCGGGACCACGCGGAGACCAGCAAGCGGCAAGTCCTGGAGCATTTGCTCAGGGTCAATACAAGGAATCTCAGTTCCTTCCTGTCCCTGTCTGAAGAGGTGTTGAGTGATGAGGAAGAGGGGGCCTGAGCCAGACTTGCAGCCGGGCTCCTTCCAGGCCCCTTGTCCGGCAGCTTCTCCTGTCGGGCCGGAAGTGAGTCCATCCTTCACTGTGTGTTTGGAGAGCGAGCAGGCAGCCTCCTAAGGGGTGACAGCCCGGGCCAGTTGGGGGTACACGGTGTACAGCATCTCTGGGCTCCTCCCATCCCTTATGATGACATGGAAATTGATCTTTGTTTCCTGTAGGAATTTTTCAGTGGTGTTCCTTGTATCAGAAGATTTAATAAGCTTCACTATCTAACTTTGTCAATGACATTAATCACAATGTCTGTATCCTTATCGAGTTCAAACACAAGAGATTTGCTCTTTTGTAAAACAAGTTATAAATCTCCCATCTTATTGTGTCATCCTGAACAAGATAACATGGAATTAGAATTTGGGGGAGCAATGAGAAGAAAATGTCTCCCTCCCTGAGCCTCGCCCCAAGTGCCCTGAAGAGGGACGTCGGTTCCTCGGAAATGCTCAGCCAGCGCGACCCAGTTGACTCTGGGTCCACGTGCTGATATCGCCTCCGTCTCTAGTGGTTGTGACCTTGAATAACCATGTTCTCTTAGGGGCAGGCCTGGTTTATGGAAGGGAAGACATCTGTGTGCTTCTCTCTTTGTGCACAGGGCTCGTTGACGTTGGGGACACTTTGCTGTGCCCAGAAAACTTAGGTCCCGAGGAGGCTGTGGAACTGGAGAATCGAGCCGTCCTGACCAACCTGCAGCAGAAGTACCTGACCACGCTCTCCAACCCCCGGTGGTTACTGGAGCCCGTGCCCAGGAGAGGCGGGAAGGGCATCTTCCAGGTAGACGTCCCCAAGCACCTGATCCCCTTTGGGCAAGAGGCCTGAGCAGCGTGGGCTCTTGAGAGGAGGTGACCGAGAGACCAAGCTAAACCGTGGCACGGTCAGCTCGCCGTCACGCCCTGGACGTGCTCCCCTGGTTCGCTCTGAATCGGCGCCGCCCTGGAGGGCGCTCCCCACTCTGTGCTGTTCCCGGAAACAGATGTGTCCACCGGGACGCGGGGACGGGGGAGCGGGACCCCTGCAGGGAGATGCCTCCCTGGGCTCGGTGACAGAGTCTCAAGGACTTTGGACCTCTAGGACAAGGGGAAGCGGCCTTGCAGGCCGCTGCTCATTCTGGCCCTGCTGATTCTGGATTGTGTAGAGAAATGTGTTTTGAGAGAGCTGGTGAGTGTTCTCCCCGCCTTTGTTCTGGTCAAAACCCCTAGAGGGTCTGAAGAGCATCCAGGAGACGATGTGGGACGGCTGGAGCGGGCGCTGAGTGCTTGCCAGGGAGTCACCAGCCAGCGACGGCCTGACTCCCGGGCAAGAGGACGTCGGACTCAGAAAGAGCACCGTCTGCCTCGCAGATGACTCTCGCCCTGTTGTAAAGTGTCCCTTGGCTCACGGAGCCGGTGTGTTAGACGTGCCGCACGGCCGCTTCACGTCCCAAGAAAGGGTCCTAACTACAGCCCTGATGGAAGTGAGCAGTGCTGGTGTTCGCTGGGTGGGAGATCTTTTATACATTTGTGGGGGGGGTGGGGTTGGTCACTTGAGAGTAGGGTTTCCAGTGGTTGCTACCTTCGAGGGTGACGGGCCTCCCCCCAGGCGTTTGACTGCAACCCCCCGTCTCTTCGGAGCCAGGCTGCAGTGCTCTCAGCCCTTGGTGGAGGGGGTGGCCCTACTTTTCGGCGGGCCTCCGTGGGGGGCCCCTGGATCGTGAGCTGGAGACGCTGAGCTGCTGATCAGAAACTTCTGGCATCCTTGCGGGACCCAGGAGGAAGACCCTCCTGCTCCGCGATGCATGAGTAATGGGGGGGAGACACCCCCGAGGTCAGAAGCCAGGCTGTCTGTCCTCTGACGGGCAGGCCCGGCCCAGCGGACCAGACCTTCCTGGGCTCGCCTCAGTGCTCGCTCCCCACCTCCTTGGGCGGGTGTCCGAGATGCCACAGCTTCAGATGCAAGAGGCCGATGGGGACCAAAGCCTGCCCCCGGCCGGGGTCTCCAGCCTCCGCGGGCTTATCTGGTGAGAGGTGTGCGGAATCGAACGCGAGAAAGAACACGGACCCGCGGGTCTCGCAGATTGTTTATTTAGTCCCGGGGAGTTTTGCTTTTCTTTATTAAAGCCCAAAATGTTCATGGTTACAGGACGGTGCTCTTCGTGTGTCTCTAGTGGTCTGTGAGCTCAGCGCTTTGGGTTGTTCTGGAACTGTTGGCAGAGAGCACACTTGTAATCTGAAGAGCCCTCGGGCTCTTCATCGGCCTCGGGCCTCCTGGTTGGGGGCCATGAGCAGAAGGGCCGCGAGCAGCATGCAGTAACCCGTGTTGCACGTGGACACCACCGAGCTGGGATCGGGGCAAACGGGGGGGCTTCTGGGCAGCTCCCCTGCACCGTCCCTTCCGGCAGTAGCCGGGGGCACTAGCGTGACATTCCTGGAGGTGCCCTCCCCACTCGGGCCGCCCTGCTCGCTGGAGGGACGCTGCACTACCACCAACCTGGCCACCCGGCCGGCAGACAAGACGCCAGGGAGCACGAAGGCCCGGATGCCGCTGGGCACCTGAGCACGGGGGGCTTCCCTCTGGGTCTTCCTGTCGGCATCATTGGTGGAGTCATTCTGATGGAAAAATTGGGTGCATCTCATAGGTGGGACGGCTTGCTTCTTTCTCTTTGGGGTGGTTGTGCTGGAAGCGGGCCGAGCAGTTGCTCTCGGGTCACCTTTTCTCCGCATGTTCTCGATCAGCAGGGGCTTCTCTCTCTGAAAGTTGCAGTTGTGGTAGATCTGAAAGGACAAGAATCATTCTCGTCATTTCGGGGGAAATATTCACTCCTCCCCGCCCACCTCCATCATAAAGGTCTTGTTTGACTGTGGAGAAAAGGTCTTTTTAAATTCCTGGCAAGTTTTGTTTCGCCCTGGAGTGTGCGCTCACTAAAGCTACGTGGTGCCTGGGCTGAGGTGTCACTCTAGCTCCCTGACGTGAAGTGGCCCCTGGGTCTTCGGTCACACCCGCAGGGCATCTCTAAGGGGCGAGCCTTCCATGACACGCCGGACTGCCTCAGCCTTCATTCAGTACTGGCTCACAGGAAAAAAGTCCCCCTCGGGAATGAACCCCGCCCAGCACATCACTCATCCGCTCAGGACTAGGAAGCCGTTCCAGGAACAGAGAACTCGGGAGACGGAAGGGCTGTCTACGTTACCATCAGCCTTTTCTTCCCCGGAGAGCGACCCAGAGTGCCGGGCAGGTGTATTTTCCTGAACCCATAGAGGTTCAGTTGGCGGATGAAGCTCTTCAAGCTGTCTGTTTCAAAGATCCTGTCTGCGCCGCGCCGGCGAAGAACCTCCCGCTGGAAAAGGTCTTCCTCGATGATCAGCATGTCTCCCTTGTCGTTCCAGCGCACGGACGTGAAGGCCTCGTCCTCCACTATCATCCAGAGCTTTCTCGGGAAGGAGAGCCCAAGAACACCATGGGTTCCGTCCACGTTGGCGGGACCCGGGTTTGGGTCCTGTGGTGGCTGGTTGTCTTGGGAGCCTGGATCTTGGCTCTCGGCCTGGTCGCCGGGCTTCTCCAAAATCTCCCTCGAATCCACCTTTGGATCCGGGGATGAACCCGATGGGGCCCCCGCTGGGGGCTCTCCATCAGCTGCGGGGGCCGCCGTGGCCGTATATTCCTCGTCGGGGCTCTGACTCGCCATGCAGCTAGTCTAGACCAGGCACACGCTCTCCCTGAGACCAGATCACTGAGCTCTCAGGGCAGAAGTGCCTTCAATCTGAGCAGGGACGCCCAGTAAATAGTGTCCGCAGAATTCTAGAATCTCGGTAGCAGGGCAACCAGCGACTTTGGTCATCGTCCTCTTTATGTGTCACGTGAGGTCACAGAGTTGGTCTGGACAGGGAGCCCTGGCCGAGGGGAGGGGAGGGGAGGGGAGGGGAGGCGAGGGGTACAGAGCCCCAGCTTCTCTGTTTTCTAAAAGTGTAGGAAGGTATGTTCAAGTTCCCGGGAGAAGGCTCCCATCTGCTGCCAGGCACCTTTTTCCCAGGGGCCAGGCCCTGAGTGGGCGGACAGACATGATCCTGTTTCCATCCCCAAAGGTTGGGGACGCCTGTTGCCAGCCTCCGATTTGTTCAAGGGCCAGGCCCTGGCTGGCCCTGGCTTGGCTACCACCAAGGCGGCAGGGGTGAGATGGGCCCCGGGCGACTGCACCTCCCGGAAGTGGTGGTCCGAGTGGGCTGGTTAGCCCGGGCTGGCTGGCAGCGCCCCCTCCCCCCCCCCCCCCGCCACCAGCTCCTGCCTTGGTCTCTTCCAGCTGTTCCTGCTGGCTGGTCGGTCCAGCTCTGATGGGCCGTAAGGAAGTGTTCCGTTCTCCTGCCCCTGGGTCGAGCTGTCCCCAGAGTGGGGCTGTGTGTGGGAGCGTGTGGGGGCACTCCCCACGTCCCACTTCAGTGTCACCAAAGCACCTGGCACATAGGGTTCCCCCCGTGCCGCGTGAGTGGATGGCCGCATCCTCCCCTGTGCTTTGGAGCCTCCTTTTGAGCTCCGCTGTCCACAGCCCCACCCCTCTCCAGAGCACATGGGATCCTCTTTAGTGTCCATTTCTTGCCATAGAAACTCCTCGTGGCCCGAGAGCACTCACTTTCAGAACACCGGCCTTAGTCCGCGTCAGAGCACCTCCCTCAGACCTCGGATTCAGCCTCCCCTGAGGCTGCTCTAAGGCCCTCTTCCCTCTGTCACTGGGGGGGGGGTTAGGCTCCTGCCCTGCCAGATTGCTGGCCTTCCGCTTCCAACTCGGCTCTGCCCTGCTTCTTCCCCTTTGCAGTCCTTGATCTGGGGGTTCAGCATGTATTCTGATCTGTTGAGAGCAAGCATTTCCCTGGTCTGCTCCCAGGCCTGCCCTGCTGGCCTTCCCCGAGCCAGCCCCACCCCCAGCCCTGGGTCCCCGTCCCGCCGTCACCTCGGTGGCAGGTACACTGAATAATTTTGCCTGCTCTGGGTGCGGTACTTTTCAAGGGGCCTACTCTACAGACTCACTCCCAAGGACAATTCCTACTTGTTGAGCTAGACGTGACCAACGGAAAGCCCGTCCACGTGTGACTGAAAATAGATGAGGCTCTGGGTGTGGGATGGGACAAATCCCGCCCGAGAGCCGTCTTCACCACGGATGGCAGGACAGACAGGACAGTGGTCTGGGGGGACACGTGTTCTGTAGCCGCTGTGGTGGCTGTTCTTCCTAGTCACTGCACAGGGAGAGACAATGGGACCTGGAAAGGCCCGTCTGCCAGGCTCCTAGGTCCTCATCCCAGCTCTGCCGCTAAGGAGAGGCGTCTGTCCTCTCTGAGGGCCACTCCCTGTTCCAGAAGGGGAGGGCAAGGGGTTCGAAAGAGATTCTCCCAAGGGGCCCTCGAGTCTGAGGACTGTCAGCCTTCGTGGAGCTCCTAGGCCGAGACTAGAGCTTGGGCTCAGGTCTTTGTGCCTCTAAACAGGTTTACAGAGCACTTGTTCGGGTCACTCCCTCCTGCAGGGACGTGTCCTTAGAGTTCGAACTTCAGTGGAGGCCATGGGGGCGTCTCAGAAGGGGGCCCAAAGGCTGGGACATCGGTGGGCCGATCCCAGCCCTGTGGCCTCGCCTGCCGCCCGCTCCTTCCAGCCCTCCCTCACACCCTGGGTCTGGTGGGCCTGCCCCCTCACAGGTCTGCCTCCCTCCCTCCCACGCACCCCTGCCCCCCCCCGGGGGGGGCCGGCTGGGCCGTGGCTACGTGTAGCGCCCCAGGGGTCGCTCTCAGCCATGGCTCAGGACACTTGTTACTCGATACCAGCCCTCACGACGTCCAAGGCCTGCCTTTCCCAGCCTGGCCCGCCGGCCGCTGCACCTGCCTTAGCCCCTGGTGTCCGCCAGCCCAGAGGACCACCCAAGCGCTCTCCGTCACCATCCATGGGCCCTGGGCCAGACCCGCACCCAGTCCCCAGCTGCTCTGGGACCCGCCAAGAACTCCCCTGTCTGGGCGTGTCCTCAAGCTGCCTCGTCGGGTGGCGATGCCCGTCTCTATCCAGAGGCCGCTCTGCATGCTGGGGCCCGGCTTCAAGGCCGGCCCGGCTTCCAGGCCACCTCGGCAGTCAGGGCTTCCTCCGGTCCCAGGCTCCCTCCCAAGGCTCCCACAGCCCGCCTTGCATGTCCAGTCCCAAGATGGGGTGCTCCTGTCTCCCTGAGACCTTGGGTGTATCTGCCTCCCCCTCCAGACCAGGAAAGAGGTCCCTGAGGACAGCAGACTAGGATGTGAATGGGGTCCCCAGCCTATCTTGGAACGAACAAATTTGTATGTCCCCCAGGAGCTGGCTTTAGTGTCCTTGAAAGCAGCTGTGCACGGTCACTGCGACAGCTCGAGCAGGTGGGAGGGCGCCTGCATTCCCTTGGCGGTGCTGAGCGCTCTGCGGTGCAGCGCCGTGGACTCTTCCCGTCTGACCCGGGGCAGGTGGCAGGGAAGGCCCGGCCCGGGCCGGGGAAGGTGGAGTCGTGGGCCTAGGATCCGCCCGACGGAGAAGTAGAGCCGGCCTGTGGTCCACTGCGGACGCCCGAGCCCACGGCCTCAGCCCAGACTGGGGGCCTTGTGTCTGCCCGGAAGCCACCTGCACCCCGCAGGGACAGCAGCAAAGGGGAGTCTTCCTTGTCCAGTGATGACTCATTTCGTAGTTGTCCAAGGCCAAGGAGACCCGGGAAAGCCATCCTTAGAAGCTCAAATGGCACAGGGGCCGTCGGGTGCAATGCACTTTCCAAAGGAGCCCCAGGCAAGCTCTGTTACAGCCGCTCCCCTCCCCCACTGGGGACGGGGAGACGGTGTCAGGATGTTCCCTAGTGTTACCTTTTCTCCAGCTTCTGAAAAGTCTACGTTAGGGATGTTATCCCATAAGAAATGTGGCCTTCAAGACGCAGTCAACCACAATCCCAATCCCAGTCTCAAGCCCAGTCTCGCGCTCTGGCTCTCGCTCTGTCCCTGTGTCTGTCTCCGTGACTGTCTCTCTGTCTCTGTCTCTGTCTGTCTCCGTCTCTCTGTGTCTCTCTCTCTCTCTCTCTCTCTGTCTCTCTCTCTCTCTCTCTCCACACCCCCACACCCCGTGATGACCAAGTCAGCAGGTCAGGTTCGAGTTGGCCAGGAGGGCCCCGAGGAAGGAGGAGACCAGGGCAGGGTGCTGTCGTGTGGGATAAGGGCTGGGACTGGACAGCAGTGCCACCACCTGGCAGGGTCAGCTCTCAAGAAACCGCAGACAGTCCTCACCCTGGCTTTGATTGTCACAGTCACCTTCCTTTCTTGGTCCAGCTTTTACTACCTGGGCCTCAGGATCCTACTTTCTGTCACCCGACAGACTCCATGAGGACACTGAGGAGACAAGTGGACTCTGGGTCAGGAGGCGGGCCGCAGGCTGCGATGGGTGGGCGCAGCGTGGGCTCTAGATGAATTCAGACCAGGGGTCTCGGCCCCAGCCCGTCACTTACTAGCACGTGATCCTGGGAAGGTTCCCGAGCCCCACGACCCCAGGGTCTTCATCTGTGCAGTGGGCGGGTGTGAGGAGGCCCGGCCCGCAGGACTGCAGGGGTGCGTGCGATGTGCGCCAAGCACCTCGCGCGGGGCGCGCTGCCTGTTGGAACCGCGATGATTGGCAGTTGCTTCTGATTTTCTTTGGCCCCAGACCCTTCCACTCCCTCCTCTGGGACTTGGCTGGTTGGTTTGTTATCCAGGTCATGTTAGAGAACACGCAGCTCAGTAGGATGTGGAAGAGCTAATCAGCCAAAAAGCATGCCTCGTAAATGAAACTAAGTAAATTCTCCCGATTAGAGGCTAGGTTACACTGAGGGGTGGGGGAGCGTTCCCAGCTGGACTCAACACCGAGCTCCTAGGAAGGGAGTCAAGGAACAACCTTTGCCCCCTCCCAGCCGCCCTTCCATCCGAACTGTGGCTTCTGAAACCCAAAACACGCCTTCTTCAAGTCTGGCCGCCGCCACCACCCAGCTTCATTACCGTCACCTCCCACAGAAGGAAGCCCAGCTTCCCAAAGTCCCCACCTGCCCTGGCTCTGCGCACTTGCACTTGGGTGCTCTCTCCCGGACCCCCTCCGCCTCGCCGCTTCTTTCCCTTGTTCTGTGGGACTTCAGGGACATGTCACCATCTTCCTGATGTGACTGGGCTCCTAGCCTGTCCTTCTAGGTGTGGGGTGTGTCTTGCTTTTCCTAGTGTCCCCACTAACACAGAGCCCTCCGGAGAGCAGAGGCTCGGTGAATGTGTGCGGATGAAGTGAGACGGTGAGCGGGGATCCTATTTGATTCAGACTGATTTTCTCCTACTTTCTTAAATAACCCGTGGAAATCCAATTAAACATAGGGATATTACACGTATAAAATGACAAACAAGAAGGGATAAGAAGCGAGTTAATATTTTTACTTTTATTGTTCTAAATCTTCCCTCATCTATATTATTGCTAATTACTCTCACATTTCCCGAACAATTCTAATTGCAATTCCATATTATGTCATCCAGGATGACAGGGAAAAAAAAAATAGAGATTTCAGTCTCCTTTACAGAAGAGGAAAACTGTTGTGTTTGAACTGGATAAGCACACACACGTTGTGATCAATGTCATTCACAAAGTTAGATACTGAAGCTTATTAAATCTTCTATTAATAGGAACAGCACTGAAAAACACCTACAGGAAACAAAGATCAATTTCCACGTCACCATAAAGGACGGGAGGAGCCCAGAGATGCTGTACGCCGTGCCCCCCGAGCTGGCCCGGGCCCTCACTCCTTCCAAGGCTGACCGCTCGCTCTGCAAACACAGAGTGAAGGATGGACTCCCTTCCTGCCCGGCAGGAGAAGCTGCTGGACAGGGGCCTGGAAGGAGCGCGGCTGCAAGTCTGGCTCAGGCCCCCTCTTCCTCATTGCTCACGGCCTCCTCAGACAGGGACGGGAAGGAAATGGGACCCTTACTGTTGAGTCTAAACAAATGCTCCAGGACTTGCAACTTGCTGGTCTCCGCGTGGGCCCGGGGCCCCCACAGGAACTCGTGGCGAGCGGGATCGCTGTCGGCCACCTGCCGGTACTCCAGGTACCCCTCCTGCACCCACGCTTTGGTGATGAGCTCCCTGGGCTCCCCATAGATGAAGTGCTCCCTCCCAGGATACACCCCCATGACACCGAGTGCTCCCCACACCTCTTCCTCAGGCGCCCCCTCTCCCCCCAGGACGATGACACCCAGAAGTATCACCAGGAGGCCGTTCTTGGGCATGCTCCGCTCATCACCCTGCATCCCATCACAGGTGAGGCCCAGGGTGGGGACCAGGATGTACAAGTGCTCCTTGGGGTCCACCTCCTTCACATCCACCCCAAAGACCAGCTGCATGCACTCAGAGGCCTGGCTGAAGACCACAGGGAAGTGGTGCTGGTATGCTCTGAGGATACTCAGCATTTCTGCCCTGGTGGTCGGCTGCTTCCTGCGATACTTGAGGAGCAGGAAGCTCACCAGGTCAGCCATCATTGAAAGCTCTGCCCCTTGGCGCAGGGACTCGGCACCGGCAGAGTAGGAAGAGGAGACGGAGGAGGAGGAGGAGGAGGACGAGGAGGACCGGGGGGATGCGGCCCCCTCCTGCTCAGCCTCCAGCTGCTGCACATCCACCAGGCCCTGGGCGTCTCTTGGGTCCTGAAGGTCTTCCACAGCCTGGCGGAGCTCACTCATCTGAACCAGGGACATAATGACAGGTGTTGGCAGCTGACAGGAGTCTGGGCCGGGGTGACAGGTGGGGACCCAGTGGCCTTGTGGGAGGACAAGCTTATCGACCTTCCCAGGGTTTCTAGGGCTGAACGAGGTTTCCTTTGGTGTCCCATCTTTGTTGTGGGCGTGCGGGTCCCCTCACCCTTCCCTCGGGCCCTCACCTTGACTCCTGGGAGGACCCGGGACTCTTCTCTCTGTTGCCAAGGCGTGGTTCCTTCAGATGATCTGACCCGTCCTCTCACACCAAGGTCCTCACCTCCCTGAAAGGCGGGAGAGAAAGGAGAGGAGGCCCCTTTCCTGCTGTGATTCAGGACAAGGATACCTCTGGTCATTGACTTTGGTTTCTGGGCACAGTTCCTTGTTCACAGCTCCCAAAGCCCTTGGGATGTCCTCAGTGTTGAGAGTGATGAATGTGCTTTTTTTGTTTTTTATGTGAATGAGATGTGTTTGCAAAGCACCTAAAATGGGGCTGGTTGCCAGAAGAGCCAATCATGTGATTAAAAGTTTGGATCTTTTGGCCCCTCCCCAGCACCACCAGGGAGGGGAGAAAGGCTGGAGATTTGAGTTCAATTGCCAATGGCCAATGATTTAACCAATCGTGCTTATGTAATGAAGCCTCCGTCAAACCCCAAAAGGATGGGTTTGGAGAGCTTCTGGGTTGGCGAGCAGGTAGAGAGCTGGGGCAAGTGGCGCTGTCTGAGAGAGCGGGGAAGTCGGCCCCGCTCCCGCACACCTTGGCCCTAGCACCTCTTCCATCTGGCTCTTCGTGACTCATGCCCTTTATGTTCAGCTGGTGATCTAGGAAGTGGTATGTTTGTCAGAGACCTGTGAGCCACTCTAGCAAATCAACCAAACCTGAGGAGGAGGGCGTGGCAACCTCTGAAGGTCTTTCAGAAGGACAGGTCTTTCAGAAGGACACGTAACAGCCTCGACTTGTCACCAGCGTTGGAAACCCAAGGAGGAGGGAGTTGGAATCCCCAACCTACAGCTGGCCATTTAGCAGCACAGGCAAGAACCTTGCCTTGCGGTGGGCTTCTGAAGTGGTGGGGGGAGGGCAGTCTTGGAGGACTGAGCCTGAACCAGAGGGTCGGATGCCATCTCTGGCTAGACAGTGTCAGAACGCAGTTGAATTCCTGAACACTCTGCTGCTGTCTGAGAACTGTCGTTGGTCTGGGGAACCTCTCCCCTACGTGGAAATTGGTCCCAGGATCCATTTACACAACATCCACCCCCAGCTCCCCCCGAAAAACCCAGAAGCACTGGCAGCGGGGATCGGCCCCTCTGCCCTGGGCGGAGGTGCCCTCAGTGCCTGGAGGCCATGCATCTTGACTCCCGCCAGGGCCTGCTCTTCCCCCCTGCCCCCACCTGGGATGATGAGTTGACATCTGCCCTTCAGACCCAGACCTCAACTCCCTGAAGACTCCCACCTTCCCACCCAGGATGGAAGTGAGCACGGCACTTAGGGCCACCACTGACTGTTCCTTCCAGGGCTGGGAACAGGGGTCAGCTGGAGCCGGTGGGGTCCTTCCTCTCCTGAGATGGCGGGGTACATTTGGTCCTCATGAAGAGTCCTTGCCTTGACACGTGGGATATCCTAGGACTCCTCCCTCTGCTGGCCTGATGTTTCCCCTCAGACCAAGGTCCTCACACCCTGAGATACCCCACCCCCAACCACGTGACGGAAGTGATGGCAGGCCCCATCCGGCCAGACCTGACCGGGGACTCCTAGGGCTGAAACAGCTCAAGCCGGACACTGTAAGTTCCCATCTCTTTTGGGGTGAGGGTCTCCTCACGCCCTGCATCCACCCAAAGGGTCCTTCTCCTGAGTCCTGGCACATCCTGTGAGTCCTTCTGCTGCTGACCGGTTGTGGCTCCTTCTGCCAACCTCAGAACTAGGTCTGAATTCCCTGAGAGCCTGGGGCAGAGGTGAGGGGGCAGCACCACTGGCCACTCCTGCCCAGGGACTTCAGGGATGACAGGGGGCAGGGCCGGATTCTGTGGGCTCACTCTCTACTCTCAGTATCAAGATATTCACATTTACTCCCAGCAAGTCCTGGAACCCTCCCCTCAGCTAACATGAGGTTGTCCCCTGCAGGCCGACACCACCATCGCACTGAGTTTGAGGATAAAGTGGGGAGGTGATGCCTCCTGACTCACACCCGGGCCTCCCAGGAAGGAGCAGAGGAGCAAGTTTCTGTTGAGGCCCCCTCTACCTGGGGAGGGGGTCTGCCCAGTCCTACTGGGGGTTCCGGGGAGACCACCCTCTGCACATCTGAGCCACACTCCTCAGACCAGGGACTTCACCTCCCAAGGACCTCTGAGTTAAGAGGTCAGAAAGCATCTCACCTGGTCGCCCTGCTCTGGGGCCTCCAAGACCCAGCACAAGGGCAAAGGCTCCCTCACGGTCCTCACATTGCCTCCTGGTAATTTAGGATTCTGTCCTCTGCCCATCTGACGCCCCGCCCCCTCATACCAGGATCCCTGTCCCCTCTGAGACCGCGATGTCAGGAAATGCTGCCTTTGGCCATCCTGCCCTATAGCCCCCCATGGCCGACTCTGTTCCGGGGTGCAGGGTCTCTTAGTCCTCCCTCAGGGTCCTCACCTTGACTACCGGGGGGACCGGACCGGGGATACCCTCCTCTGCATACCTGAGGTCCCCCTCCTTATATTAAGGCCCCAGTCTCTCTGAGACCCGGATGGGGAAGTCGAGACACCAACGTGTGCTCATCTCGCCCTGGGGCCTCCCAGGGAGAAAAGCAGGGGCAGGATCGGTTCGGCGGGTCCCCACTGATCTGGGGTCTCTGGTCCCCTCAGTCCTCCCTCAGGATCCTCACCGTGGCGCCAGGCAGGAACGGGGATTCCCACCTCAGCCCATCTGAGGCCCCGCCCCTCAAACCTGGTCCCCAGTCCCTCTGAGACGCGGATGTCAGGAAATGTGCCTGTGGTCATGCCACCCTATGATCTCCCAGGACCGACTCTGTACTGGGGTCCAGGGTCCCGCAGTCCTCCCTCACAGTCCTTGCTTACTGTCCTGACAGGCCCTCAGCCCCGCGTTTCCCAACCTGAGGCTTCGCTCCCCACACCAGCGCCCCAGTCCCTCCGAGGCCCGGACGCGGAAGTCCCGGCACGCTGCCATGGGCTCGTCCGGCCTGAGGCCTCCGAGGGCTGCCTGCCGGGGTACATATCTTGGGGTCCCCTCGATTCTGGAGTCCAGGGTGTCCCCAGTCCTTCCTCAGGGCCCTCGCCTTGACGCCCGGCAGGAACCGGGATTCTCTCCTCAGCGCACCCGAGGCCCCGCCCCTCAAACCCGGGCCCCAGTCCCTCTGAGACCCGGATGTCAGGAAATGCTGCCTGAGGTGATGCCGCCCCATGACCTCCCGGGACCCACTGTGTTCTGGGGTCTCTGGCCCCCTCAGTCCTCCCCCAGGGTCCTCACCTTGACGCCCGGCAGGACCTGGGATTCTCTCCTCAGCGCACCCGAGGCCCCGCCCCTCAAACCAGGACCCCAGTCCCTCCGAGACCCGGATGTCAGGAAATGCTGCCTGAGGTGATGCCGCCCTATCACGTCCCAGGACCGACTGTGTTTTCGGGTCCAGGGTCCCTCACTGCTGGCTCGCGGTCGTCACCTTCACTCCCAGTGGGACCTGGGATTCTCTCCTCTGCAGATCTGAGGGTTCCCCCCCCCATCACACACTAAGTGCCAGGTCTCTCTGAGACCAGGATGCCGCGGTCATGACACGACACGTGGGCCTGTCCTGCCCTCGGGCCTCCGGACAGCAGCTAGCAAGGGCCCCTTTGTGTTGGATGACCACTTTTCCGAGTTCGGGGTCCCCTCAGTTCTCCCTCAGGGTCGTCACTTAGGCGTCATGTCGTCTAGCCTCTGGCCACCCGAGGACCCACCCCTCATCCCAGGACCCCAGTCCCTCAGAGACCCGGATGTCAGGAAATGCCGCCAGTGGTCACCTTGCCCTATGGTCTCCAAGGTGCAACGCTGTCCCGGGTGCAGGATCCCTCCGTTCTCCCTCGGGGTCCTCACCTTGACTCAGGCGGCATGTGGTCTCCCCTCTGGCCACCCGAGGCCCCGCCCCTCATCCCAGGACCCCAGTCCCTCCCAGACCCGGATGTCAGGAAGTCAGGACCCCACGAGTGCTCATCCCACCCAGGCCCTCCCAGGGCTGACAGCAGGGGCGGGGATCTGTGGGGCCCCTTCGGTCCTCCCTCAGCGTCCTCAGCTTGAGCCCCGGCAGGTCCTGGGACGCCCCCTTGTTGACCCGAGCCCACACCCTCACACCAAGGCCCTTACTGCCCTGAGACCCCCAGGGGAGCCTCTGGACTCACATCAGGCCACCAGGCCCAGGGCTTCCCAGGACTGTGGACGCCAGGGGCTGAGATGGATTCCATGGGTTCCCTCAGCCCTCCCTCTGCTCCTCACCTGGGCTCCCGGCTGGACCTGGGTGCCTCCCTCTGCCCACCTGAGCTTGGTCCCCTTGGACTCGGACCCTCCAGAGCCAGGACACCAGAGAGGGAAGCGGGGATGAGGGGGTGGGGATCTGATCCTTGCAACCCTGCCTTGGGTCTCCCAGGGGTGACCGCAGAACCGACCTGGATGCCTGCAAACCGAGTCCCCACACACGGTTCTACCTTGACTCCTGGCAACGCTGGGCTCCTTCCCTCTGCAAACCTGAAGCCGGCCTCCCTCACCCAGGCCCTCACCTCTCTCACCTCCCAAGGGTGGGGCATCAGTGCCCGTCACATCTGGACCCTGAGCCCAGGGGTTTCCGAGGGCTGTCGGGGGGGGCCGGAGGTGGATTCCCTGCGGGCCTCAGTCTCCTGTGTCCTCACCTTGACTCCTGACAGGAGCTGGATTTGCCCTCTGCCCTCCTGAGACTGCGTCTCTCAGACCTAGCCTCTGACTCCCCGAGTTCGCTGAGGAAGTGGGGGCCGGGGACTGCTCAGCCTGACAGCCCCGTCCGGGGGCCCCCAGGATTCCCGCACGGGGCCGATTTGCATTCTTAGGGTCCCTGTGTTGTCGGGTGGTTGGACCCCTCTGTCCTTACCCTGGAGGGCCCTCACCCACCCTCGCACACAAAGGCTGCAGTCCCAGCAAAGATGCTGGAGGGGACCTGCCTCCTGGTGACCGTGAAGGGGCAGAGAGCAACACAGCTTCCCTCGGCGACTCGCTGACAACCAGCCTGACCTCGGGGACGGTCTGTTCGAAAGACTTACCTTTTCCTGAAGAGGCTGAGCAGTGGCAGGGGAGCTGCGGATCCCTTGCGTTGATGACTAGATAATAGTACCTGTTCCAGAGCCGTGACTTTCACTTGTCAATTCTCATCTGCACCTACTGTGCGTGTATCTGTATCACATGTCTAGACTGTATGTGCTTATGTACACGTACATCCACGCACCACACACATGGACCAAACATGCCACGTGTGCCGCATGTGGAAACCTGGGCCGTCCCCAGACACAGGTGCCTGCCCAGGGCCCTGAGGCGCGGATCCCCGCCCCCTTGCGGGAGCCCTGAGAGCCCACCGGACCCAAGGGCACCATGCTTTGAACTACAGGCCTGCCGCCTGCCTGACACCCCATCTGCCCAGGGCAGTGAGCCTGCAGGAGAACGTGGGCCCCCCAGTCAGCTGGGAGAGAAGCCGAGCAGAGTGGGCAGGAGGAAGTGGGAGCAGGGCCCCAGCCTGAACAGAAGAGCAGACTTCAGAGGGCCGAGCCTTTACCCCCACATCCAGGAGCCTTCTCCATCCTCACACCCTCTCTCCTACACCCAGACCCGCCTCCTGGGGCCCCGTCTCCATTTCAGGATGGATGGTGATCCCGCGGGGCTGGGACAGGCCACGTGGGCAGAATCCGGTGTCAGGCTCTCCTGAGCACCGATGCCTGGCTTCCCTGTGTTCTCAGCTACGTGGCATGAGGCACCAGGTGGTAGGACAGCCGGGGCCCCCGTGAGTGTTGGCGAGTCGGCTCAGACCAGTGGGGCACAGGGCTTTCGACCCACACAAAGCTCAGACTGAATGTGTGTCCTGCGGCCGCTAAGCTGAGCCAGTCATGGAAACCGTCTGTGCCTCGATTTCTGCCCGTCAAATGGGCATAGTAGTCGTACCCGTTGAAAGCACCGGTGTGAGTTTATACACGATGTGACCTGTCTCTACAATGTCTGGGCCAAGGACGTGGACAGTAGATGCAGCTGTTGTCACTGTGCGTGTACGATGTGCCTTCCCCACACTGTGGGGCTTCTGAACCAGTGTGTATCTCCCGGTCCACTGACTCAGGTGGGTTTCCTCTTCTCACCGGCACTCTGTTATTGGGAATGGGACCCCTCGCGTGCCAGAAGTGCTTAGACATGACAAAGCTTGTTCTAGACCCAGCATGGGTGACGCTCAGGGGCCCTGGACCAGCGCAGGGGAATGGACTGTGCTGAGGGGCTTGGCCCTGGGGAGGAGGCATCAGGACCTCTGCACGTGCTCCGTCCTGATCCACACAGCCCACCACAGAGCTCTGTGAGCGAGGGTGTTCTGGGACTCTCTGAGTGTGAGGGAAAGTTTCTGCCGTGGGCCTTTCCCCTGGCCCCCCGAGGAAACGTTTCCTCACCCAGAGCCACATTCCAAGTTCTCCCGGTCACAGCTCGGACTTGGAGGATGTGCCCGCCACGTGGTTGCTTCAGCAGCGTTTACGCTCACACACGGTCTCTGAAGGTGGGAACCAATCTGAGTTACCTAGAGCCATCCTAAAGTTCTTTTCCTCTGAACTTTCCAGTTTCCTCTTCTGCTTTTCCTCCTAGAAAGAGGAATAGGAATGATGTCCAGAGGACAAAATCTTGCGCACACACAGTGTGACTGAAGCTGCCTCCTGATGCTTTGGGCAGGATTCTCCAAATCTTTAGCTTGACTGTGCCTTTCCCAGCTTGATACCTAGTGATCAACAGGTGTGAGGAGTCACTTGATGATCACACACACACACACACACACATTGTAACTAGACACGTATTGCAATTGGGAAAATCTGGTACAGTGACAACACCAAATGCTGGGGAGGATTTGGAGCAGCAGGAACTCCCATTCATTGCTGGTGGGAATACAAGATGGTACAGTTACATTGGAACAGCTTGGCAGGATCTTATAAAAGTAAACAAACTCTTACTGTATGATCCAGAAACCATATGGGTATTTACCCAAAGAAGTTGAAAACTTGTGTCCGCACAGAAACCTACACGTGGATGTTTATAGCAGCTTTACTTAGAATTGCCAAACTGTAGATGCAAACAAGAGGTCCTTAAGTCGGTGAATAAATACACTTTGGTATGTGCAGGAAATGGAGTATCACCCAGTGCAAAAAAGAAATGAGTTATCAAGCAAGGAATAGACATGAAGAACCTTCGATGCAATTACAAACTGAGTGATTCTGAAAAGGCAACATACGGTATTATTTCAACTATGTGACATTCTGTGAAGGCAAAATGATGGAGACGCTAAGAAGATGAGTGTCTGCAGGCGCTGTGGGGAGAGGAATGAATAGGCGCTGTACAGCAGAGGGTGGTTAGTGACGTGAAATAGTCTGCATGATACCCCAGTGATGAGGGCATGTCATACACGTTTGCCCAAACCCAGGGAAGGTGCAGCACCAAGAGTGAACCCCAAGGGAAACTCTAATTTCTAGGTGACAGCGTAGGTCCATCAATTCTGACACATGGACGACTCTGGTGGGTTGCTGATAAGGAGGCAGGCTACGTAGGTGTGGGGGCGGGAAGTAAATGGGAAATCTCTGTACCTTCTCTTTGTTGTTCTGTGCACCTAAAGGTGCTATAAAAATAAAGACTTTAAAATAACACACGGTATGAACAACGCTAGGTGAACAACAAAACGTGAGGACACCCGAGGGGAAGACTGCTGACTGGGGAGCTGACTCGTCCGTTGCGGGGTGGGGGTGGGGGGCAGCAGGGAGTGGGGGAGGGGCTGTGGGCCGCACAGACGCAGAGGGCAGGACAGGTAGGAGAGAAGATCTCCCGCTTCTGAGCGGTTTCGTGCCTACAGCTGGGGCAGGGCCCCGGACACACATGCCTCAGCCCTGGGGCTCTACCAGGACAGCAAGAAAGATGGGTCAGTTGAGGCATTTCCCTCCTGAGTCTCTGCTAATACCCACCTGACATCAAACCTGCGTGAGGACTGGCCTGTGCAAAACACATCACTTAAACAGAACGTAAGGGAGAGACGGACAATAAGGTGGCGGTACCAGAGCACCTCACACGTGGTTATAGCAGGCACACTTTTGCGCCTTGGGTATGTATACCGTCTGCACGTACATACGAGCCCTCGTAAGATATAAACACGCACCCAGATACACGCGCTAGTACGTACACAGGTGGTGCGTGGATGTACGTGTACATAAGCACACACAGCCCGCACACGTGTCATACATACACGCACAGTAGGTGCAGATGAGAAATGTAGTTCTTACTATGCATGAGAATTAACAAGTGAAAGTCACGGCTCTGGAACAGGTACTATTACCTAGTCATCAACGCAAGGGATCCGCAGCTCCCCTGCCACTGCTCAGCCTCTTCAGGAAAAGGTAAGTCTTTCGAACAGACCGTCTCCGAAGTCAGGCTGGCTGGCGAGGAGCCCCCGAGGGAAGGTGTGTTGCTCTCTGCCCCTTCACGGTCACCAGGAGGCAGGTCCCCTCCAGCATCTTTGCTGGGACTGCAGCCTTTGTGTGCGAGGGTGGCTGAGGACCTTCCTGGATGAGGACAAAGGGGTCCAACCACCCCGCAACAGAGGGACCCTAAGAACGCAAATCGGCCCCGCGCGGGAATCCTGGGGGCCCCCGGACGGGGCTGTCAGGCTGAGCAGTCCCCGGCCCCCACCTCCTCAGCGAACTCGGGGGGTCAGAGGCTAGGTCTGAGAGACGCAGTCTCAGGAGGGCAGAGGGTGGCTCCCAGATCCTGTCAGGAGTCCAGGTGAGGACACAGGAGCCTGAGGACCCCAGGGAATCCACCTCCGGCACCCCCACCCGCCCCCGACAGCCCTGGGAGACTCCAGGGCACTGGGTCCGGATGTCACGTGCACTGATGCCCCACCCTTGCGAGGTGAGAGAGGTGAGCGCCTGGGTGAGGGAGGCCGGCTTCAGGTCTGCACTGGGAAGGAGCCCAGCGCTGCCAGGAGTCAAGGTAAAACCGTGTGAGGGGACTTGGGGGGCGGGGGCAGGCATCCAGGTCGGTTTTGCGGTCACCCCTGGGAGACCCCAGGCAGGGTTGCGAGGATCAGATCCCCACCCCCTCATCCCCACTCCCCTCTCGGGGGTCCTGCCTGGGGAGGGTCTGAGTACAATGGGATCAAACTCAGGTGGGCAGAGGGAGGGGCCCAGGCCCAGCCTGGAGCCCAGGTGGGGAGCAGAGGGAGGGCTGCGGGATCCCCGGGGAATCCATCTCAGCCCCTGGCGTCCACAGTCCTGGGAAGCCCTGGGCCTGGTGGCCTGATGTGCGTCCACAGACTCCCCTGGGGGTGTCAGGGCAGTGAGGGCCTTGGTGTGAGGGTGTGGGCTCGGGTCAACAAGGGGGCGTCCCAGGACCCGCCAGGGCTGAAGCTGAGGACGCTGAGGGAGGACAGAAGGAGCCCCACAGATCCCCGCCCCTGCTGTCAGCCCTGGGAGGGCCTGGGTGGGATGAGCACTCGTGGGGTCCTGACTTCCTGACATCCGGGTCTCGGAGGGACTGGGGTCCTGGGATGAGGGGCGGGGCCTCGGGTGGTCCAAGGGGAGGCCAGTGCTGCCTGAGTGAAAGTGAGGACCCTGAGGGAGAACAGGGGATCCCGCACCCCGGGACAGTGTTGGTCCTTGGAGACCTTAGGGCAGGGTGACCAGCGGCGGCATTTCCTGACATCCGGGTCTCACAGGGTCTGGGGTCCTGGGATGAGGGGTGGGGCTTCGAGGGTTCCAAGAGGAGGCTACATACCGCCTGAGTCAAAGTGAGGACCCCGAGGGAGAACGGATGGATCCTGCACCCCGGGACAGTGTTGGACCTTGGAGGCCTTGGGGCAGGGTGACAACCGGTGGCATTTCCTGACATCCGGGTCTCAGAGGGACTGGGGTCCTGATATGACGGGCGGGGCCTCGGGTTGCCAGAAGGTAGACCACATGCTGCCTGAGTCAAAGTGAGGACCCTGAGGGAGGAAGGAAGGGCCCCGGAACCCAGAAAACAGACCATCCACAGACAGGGAACCTTACTATCAGCTGCCCGGAGGCCCGAGGGCAGGACAGGCCCACGTGTCGTGTCATGACTGCGGCACCCTGGTCTCAGAGAGACCGGGGACTTTGTGTGAGATGGGGGGACCCTCAGATATTCAGAGGAGAGAATCCGATGTCCCACTGGGAGTGAAGGTGACGACTGCGAGCGAGCAGTGAGGGACCCTGGACCCTAAAACATAATGAGTCCTGGGAAGCCATAGGTCGGAATAACCAGAGGCGGCATTTCCTGACATCCGGGTCTCACAGGGACTGGGGACATAGAGAAAGGGAGGCGGGGGGCTCAGGTCTGCGGAGGAGAGAATCTCAGGGCCGCCTGGGAGTGAAGGTGACGACCGCGAGTTAGCACTCAGGGACCCTGCACCCCAGAAGAGAGTCAGTCCTGGGAGGCCATAGGGCGGGAGGACCTCAGGCAGCAGTTCCTGAAATGCGGGTCTCAGAGGGACTGGCGTCCTGGTATGACGGGCGGGGCCTCAGGTGGGCTGAGAGGGGAATCTCAACTCCTGCCAAGAGTCAAGGTGAGGACCCCGAGGGAGGAGTGAGGGGACCCGAGACCCCAGAACAGGGGGACGCAACCGATCCTGCCCCTGCTGGCAGCCCTGGGGGGCCCCCAGGCAGGATGAGCACACGTGGTGTGTCCTGACTTCCGCATCCAGGTCTCAGAGAGACCTCGGACTGATTATAAGGAGGGCCCCTCAGGTGGTTGGAGAGCCGAATCCCAGGTCCCGCTTGGAGTCACGGTGAGGACCCTGAGCTAGCGCGGAGAGGACCTCCCGTGCTAGAAGAGTGGGAACCTGCCAGAGCCCAGGCCTCCTGCCACCACGCGGGTCCAGGGCTGTACCACAGTGTAGACCCGAGGTCTCCCCTCCTTTCTCTTCCAGGGGCTCCAGACACCGGGAGGTGAAGGCCTAGGTCTGAGACACGTGTCCTCGGGTCACAGAGCACAGGAGGCCGGCAGTGCCGGGTGAGGTGTGGGCCCTGAGTGTGTACCCGGGGGCTCCCGGAACAGACGGGAACCCACAAGGCCAACGTCCACTCCACACACCCCCTGTCGCCCCCAGAACCTCGGGCTGGTGCCGGCAGCACCCTGAGGAGTTGCCTCACTTCCCCCGTCAGGTTCACAGACGACCGTCCACCAGGAGGAGAGCCCCTGTGAGGCCGAGGGCACCCCTGAAGAGGAGACCTGTAAGTCGCCTTTGTCAGAGCCCCTCAGGGTGGGTTTCTCAGCCCAGCCTGCTGACACACCCTCTCTCCCCCAGGCCCTTGGGTCTCCATTTGTCACCCCTTCCCTCGCTCCTCTCGGCTGCCCGACACCACTCATCGTGCCCCCCGTTGAGATGAGTGAGCTCCGCAAGGCTGCGGAAGACCTTCAGGACCCCAGAGACTCGCGGGGCCTCATGGATGTTCAGCAGATGGAGGCTGAGCAGGAGGGGGGCGCATCCCCCTGGTCCTCCTCCTCCTCAGTCTCCTCTTCCTACTCTGCCTGTGCCGTGTCCCTGCTCCATGATGCACAGCCTTCGATGGTGACTGACCTGGTGGGCTTCCTGCTCCTCAAGTATCACAGGAAGCAGCCGACCACCAGGGCAGAAATGCTGAGTATCTTCCTCAGAGAATACCAGCACCATTTCCCTGCGGTCTTCAGCCAGGCCTCTGAGTACATGCAGCTGGTCTTTGGGGTGGATGTGAAGGAGGTGGATCCCGGGGGCCACTGGTATGTCCTGGTCCCCACCCTGGGCCTCACCTGTGATGGGATGCTGGGCGATGGGCAGAGCATGCCCAAGAACGGCCTCCTGGTGATGCTCCTTTGCATGATCCACCTGGAGGGAGAGCGCCTCCCTGAGGAGGAGGTGTGGGGAGCACTGAGCAAGCTGGGGCTGCGTGCTGGGAGGGAGCACTTCATCTACGGGGAGCCCAGGGAGCTCATCACCAAAGCGTGGGTGCAGGAGGGGTACCTGGAGTACCGGCAGGTGGCCGACAGCGATCCCGCTCGCTTCGAGTTCCTGTGGGGCCCCCGGGCCCACGCGGAGATCAGCAAGTTGCAAGTCCTGGAGCATGTACACAGGGCCAGTAGACGGGGTCCCAGTTCCTTCCCATCCCTGTCAGATGAGGCTGCTAGCGATGAGGAAGAGGAGGCCTGAGCCAGACTTGCAGCCGTGCTCCTCCAGGCCCCTGTCCACCAGCAGCTTCTCCTGCCGGGCAGGAAGGGAGTCCATCCCTCACTCTGTGTTTGCAGAGCGAGCGGTCAGCCTTGGAAGGAGTGAGGGCCCGGGCCAGCTCGGGGGGCACGGCGTACAGCATCTCTGGGCTCCTCCCGTCCTTTATGGTGACGTGGAAATTGATCTTTGTTTCCTGTAGGTGTTTTTCAGTGCTGTTCCTGTTAATAGAAGATTTAATAAGCTTCAGTATCTAACTTTGTGAATGACATTGATCACAACGTGTGTGTGCTTATCCAGTTCAAACACAACAGTTTTCCTCTTCTGTAAAGGAGACTGAAATCTGTCTCTCTTTTTTTTTTTTTCCTGTCATCCTGGATGACATAATATGGAATTGCAATTAGAATTGTTTGGGAAATGTGAGAGTAATTAGCAATAATATAGATGAGGGAAGATTTAGAACAATAAAAGTAAAAATATTAACTCGCTTCTTATCCCTTCTTGTTTGTCATTTTATACGTGTAATATCCCTATGTTTAATTGGATTTCCACGGGTTATTTAAGAAAGTAGGAGAAAATCAGTCTGAATCAATAGGATCCCCGCTCACCGTCTCACTTCATCCGCACACATTCACCGAGCCTCTGCTCTTCTCTTTGGGAAGCTGGGGTTGGGGGCGGGGGTCCTTCTGTGGGAGGTGATGGTAATGAAGCTGGGTGGTGGCGGCAGGCAGACGTGCAGACGGCACTTTTAGTGGTGAGAGGAACGTGTCAGGTGGGAGGTTGCTGTGAGCAGTCCCTCTGGGATCGTGGATACATCTCCTGGGCGAGAGGGGAAGATGCACTTTGTTCAGGGATGCTTAGAGACCTGGTTATCCTGCCTGAGCTGCTAGGACACTCAGAATGCTCCGAATGCAGGGAGGAGTGGCGTTTGATGTGGCTCCCAGTGTACTCCGTCCTGGCGTATATAGTTGAAGAGCTTTGGTAACCGCCCCAAACGCGGGGTAGGATTTACTGGGGTGTGTTCTTGGAAACGGTCTGCTGGACACTTACACTGATGGCTCAGCTCCCCTCGATGGTCAGACTCCAAAGCCATAGGTGCAGAATGGTCCTGGAATTCGCAGGGAGGGAACGCCCGCCGAGGCTGAATACAAAACAGCTCAGAATCCTCCTTGGAGATGAAAGATGGTTCTTGGTGGGTATTCTAGCCTGATTTGTAAAGAGAAACTAGTTAACCATCCTTCCTCTGTGTCTAGTCTGCTGCCTGCCGCACAGGAAGGTCCTGGCTTTCAGGGTCCCTGATGCCACCTGAGCAGGTGCTCGGGCACTTCCGGTCCCGTGGAGGGCTGCTGAGTTTCCGAGGCTGAGCCTGTGTCCTGGCTTCAGGGCCAGAGAGCACGTTGCCAGCCCGCCGGCCTTGTGGGCGTTACTGCAGAGGGCAGGGCAGGATCGTGCTGTGGAGCGATCGGGGTGAACCCTCCCTGCGGACAGGTACTAGGTCCTGCGAGAGCACATGGAATGTTGTATTTGAAAGGACGTGTCAGAGGCAAGTGATTAGAGAACGTTGGAGGATTTCGAGGCACATGTGGCTTCTCAGAAGCTCCTCCAGCGGATGAAGGGAACTGCTTTCATCCCCAATTACACTAGCTGCTTTTCGTCGAGCACCTAGTACACAGCGCTGTTCCGGAGAGACCTTGAGTGTGGCCCATGTCTTGTCTTCCTCTCCTTCCTGGACGCTGAGTGGAGGGAATATGAGATTCTTCGTGTAAACCTACAAATATTTTGTAGTAAAAAGGTGTTAAAGATCACTTTAGTAAATCCGAAGACGGAAAATAAAGTCCGTTTAAGAATCAATAGCACATTGGCCGGCAAAAAGATACCACGTGCCCTGGCTGCTGGGTTATGTGGAAAGGTATTTGGGGTCCAGGCGGTCCTTACTCCAGGGGCTGAGCTCCCAAAGAAGCAGGAAATGCTCCTGAGAGACTGTTTGATGCAACCTCGGACCAGGCAAAGTCCCTTCAGGGCCAAGGGGAAGAGCCAGACAGCTCCTCCCAATGGCACAGTCGCAAGGTGTGTGTGTCTCCTTGGACTGCTGTCTTCCTAGAGCCTTCCAGGACAGCTGTGATGTAGAGATGGGGGAGGAGGGAGGAGCATTTTGGACTGTGGGCACTGCAGAAGCTGTCTTGGGGGTGGTACGGCAGAGGGACCAGGGAGGGGCCAAGACCCCTGGGAGCAGGAGGCAGGGACACAGCACAGGAGTCTGTAGCTGAGCTGAAAGGCAAGAACTGCACGAGGACGGTGCACTCCTCTCCCCACTGCCCTCCTCCCGGGATCCACCCCTCTCTCCCTGTTCCCTTACCCACGGGGCAGGTCAGGCCTGGCCAGGAGGAGGGGATTGACGCGGATGGGGGTCCGGTGCCTGATCTGCTGGGGATGGTGAGAAGAACCTGGATCCAGGAAGCTGTGTGAGGCAGCAGCCCCAATGGCTCTGTAGAGATTGGAGTGCCCTGTGCCTGGGGTTCAACCCAGGGCTTCCCTGACCCCTGTGGTATATAGCACCTTGGCCCCACCCTCTCGAACTTGGCCTCACTCTGCCCAGCTTGGGGTTTTATCCTTCCTGTCCATTTACCGACAAGCGCTCAGCCCACGATGGGACCCAGTGGTGAAGGTTGTCTGCAGTCATCTGTAAGTGAAAGTCCCCGGATAGGAATCTTCTTTCACAATCACAAATGATTCAGGTAAGTTGACAGGAGTTGATGTAGCCTGTTGGTGTCCCAGTGGCTGGTTAATAAGAACCCTTCGCTATGTGAGTAAGTGACAAAATGCTACAATTATCAATCATTCTTCAGATGATTCCCCATGTGATTCCCAAACTTTGATGAAACTGGTCACCTTGGCTGGGTAACGATGAGAGTTCCTTTCTGAGATTTTTCCTGAAAAGTGGTGCAGGGTTGACCCTTCAGCCACCCATCAAGCCAGCTAGGCCTTAGTGTCCTCAAACAGGCAGTTGGAGCAAACAAAAGGCGGGAGCAGATGGCAGGAATGGTCACCAGGGTGCCCCCCAGACCCCAGACATCCTTGGACTCAGACGAGGATGGAATGAGCTGCCTTCATCCCTTGGAGCATTTTATGCCTGTGCAGGTCACAGGCACTTCCTCACTGAGCCTTGAAGTCACCCAGCTGTTTTGACTGCAGGGTGCAGTGCCTGTGCGTGACCACACGGACTTACTGTGGGATGCGGAAACTTTGTTCTCCTCATACTAACGGTACCTGCTTACCAGTACTGTCCCATTTATTCACGGGGTCGAGGAGATGATCTCATTTGCTAAAGCAAGAGACAGGATACAGTTGCCTTGAGATTCTGGCTTTTGATAGAGTTCCATTCATACACCTGGGGAACATCACTCCTGGAATTTCTGACAGATGGCAGCGATTGCCCCTGTCCACGTCTTACGCCTCCGATAGCTGAGTTTCCGTGTCTGACTTGCGCTTGACTCTTTCGTTCGCTTCTGCTGCCATTTCAGAGCCCAGTGGTCTTAGTAATTTTTGGAAAACAGACATCCCCTGGTACCCCTGCAGAGACAAGCCTAATCAAAGCAGCAGTGTCAGGCCTCTTTATCCTCCCCTTTGATCCCATGACTAGTCTTTCAAAGGAGCTGACCCTGGGGAGGCAGGCCCCTTCGACAGAGGGCCATTCTGGAGAAGCTCTTCACTGTGGGTCATCATCCACCATCACCCGTAGCAGCTGGGCGAACGAGTGCCTTAGTCATGACGAGGAGATCTGGGCGGTAGCACCCCATCCGTTGTAATCCGTCCCTGGCAACACTCATCTGGCAAGTTCACCTCATTTGAGGATGGCTCCTTGAGGATTCTGGTTGGTCTCTTCCTAAAGAATCATAGACGACAAGGATCGTGGACAAATAATGGGCCCTCTGTGGCAGCAGGCTGCTAAGCCACAACTGCTGGTCACTCTCTTCTGCCTCCTGTCCATTCTAGAGTCCCTGTAGTCTCGGCCAGGACCTCTGCTGTCTTCGGTGGCCCTTACTTGGTGAGGTAATGCAGACTTCTGTCCCTGAGGGCTCTGAGCCCCTGGTCCGATGCCCTTCTCAGGCTGTTGCTCTTGCACTTGAGCATTTACAGAGAAAGTAAGCAGGGACACCAAGACACATTCAAGTGCGCCACCTGGGCATTCGGCATGTCACTCTCTGTTCCCGTTGTGCCCGAGTAACCCTGCCCCCTCCTTGTGATCAGGGTCAACTATCCCCGGCAGGATGGCGACTCCTCTGTGCGCCTGCTGGTCCCCAAGTAGGAGGAGCCCAGTGTGCCCTGGGAGGACCCATGGCTTCTAGGTCAATAGGATTCTTATCTTGCCTCCTGGTGGAAACATTCTCACTTTTTGAACAATATGTCTAGCCAGCACTGACCAGTATCCACATGAGGCTGAGTATGAGTACTGAAATGTGCCTAGTGTGTCCGATGGCCTAAACGTTTAACTTAAGATAATACAGTGAAATGTACATAGGTACATGTGGCTAAAGGCTAGACAGCACAGGAGTGGACCTACAGAACCTAAACTTGGGGGACACGAAGCACAGATTCCCATGAAGGTCACAGGGAGTGATGGCAAGTGGGGGCACTCAACCCTCTGGTTCATGGATCATGTATTTGATCTCTTGCTGGGAAATGATGATGATATATTTAGAGTGTGTCCAGTAACCTGGAGGATGACACCCCATCCTCCGGGGCTGTCGTCTCCCACTTGGCACCTCGTTTGTGCTTGGAAGAGGCCATTTCACTGCTCCAGAAGACCAGCAGCTTCTGGAAGGTGCGGGCTGAGGTAGCAGCTTTGGATCTCATGGCCTCCCTCTGAGCACCTCGTTCGCTGTAAGAGAGTCTCTTGGTCCCAGGTGGTCAAAGGAGACATCCTGTTAGTCAATTGGGCATTCTGTGAGCCCTCAGTTAGTAGCACCAGACAAGGCACTACAAGTAGGAAAGTCAAAGCCATACCTAGAATGTGTATAAATTTCAGTAAACTTGAACTTCTCCCCCTTCAAGGATGGAAGTGAGATGTTGTCAACAAGTAGCCATATTGGCTCATTGGTCTACTTGAGCAGTGGTGCAACACTGGAGATTAGGCATTAGCGTCTGTACTGGCAGGGTCAACATGTGGCAGCAGCAGTAGCTAATCTGCCTTGGGTGGGTGGGTATGCTGTTGAACGCATACCTAGCATCTGCCCCCGCCACCATGGCTACTCCGTGTATCAGAACATTGTGCAGCAACGATGTGGCCACTTACAGAGGCTGGCTGCTGTCAATTAGTCAGGCCATTCTGTCTTCTTCACCGTTTAGTGCCTCCACTGTGGTGGATGCTTCTGTGAGCATTAAGGTGTCATATACATATCTTCACGTCCAGTGCCCCTTGCAATAAGTCCGTTGATATAGCCCTTCTCCGAACCTACTTGTTGCAATCTCCAAATAGTTCTCATTCTAGGTCCCTGACCAACTGGCCAATCCCTTTCCCGTCGTCTTTAAGTCCATGTATATTCTTAGCTTGGGCCACTTCTTTTATCCATACAACGTGGATCACTAGATGCACCATGTGAGGCTCTGCCCACTGGGAGAATGCTTCTGCTCACCACTGCCTTTCAAGGTCACTCTTGATTAAGGCAGTATTGCAGCAGGAGTCCATTTTCACCTTGTACCTGAAATTCAAGCAACCCGCTGATCAACTATGCTCAGCATTTCTACCCCTCCTGTAGCTGGTCATGAAAGAAGTTCCTGGTCCGTTAAGCTACAGGAATGAGCTGAGGGGCAGGTGCTGATGCAACATCTACAGGTGCTGTTGGGTCTAGGTCACCTTCTTGTAATCCATGGCCCTGCTTGTGTCTGGTCCCAGACACACCACTTCCATTTGATGGTGGATGACTGTTGCAATCACCTCACTTTGTGGTTCTGGCAGAACCGACCTCATGAGGACCGATGGCTGCATGTCAGATGCCGAGGCTGTTCTGATCTGTTCTAGCAAAGATAACAAATCTGGTAAAGCAGTAGCCATTGAGTATGCGGTAGTCTGTAGTCCTCCTTTAGCATCCATCCGGTTTCAGTAGGGTCCAGACTGCTGAGGAGGTATGATGGGGACCACCAGCCCTGCATCCTGTTGGTCTTAAGGGTGTCATTAATATTTGGCATCTCCCCAGATGAAATCTTGGTTTCTGTTTACTCTCATGGTCAAGGTACCAGGAGTACACTCAGCCTTCCCCACTCTAATAGCTCTTATAATAACGGCCCCAGACCCAGGCGGGACTTGTGCCCATCATCAAGCCAGTCCATTTTAATTACACATTTGGAGACTGCAGGCACAAGTGCTCTGGGTCAGACCTAGGGCAAAACGCCACATACTCCTGGTCTACACATGCTTCCACTCTACCAGGGGGCCTTGATGAAGCTAAAGGTACAGAGTATCAGGGCCAAAGCACATCCTGTTTCCAGGAGTTCTCACAGCGTTTCGATATTGCCTCTTTCCCCAGTGTTCGGTTGCCAAGGTGAATGGACGTAGGTCTCTTTGTGCGATAGACTTGGGGAACCATTACTATAGAAATTTGCCACGATGTTTTGGGGTCTTTCCTCAGAGGGGCCCCTCCTACCCTTCAGTCAATGGATTCTGCCTCTGACAGTTGGCTCAGGTCTGGAAACCAGGGAGGAGATCTCGACTTTGGTTGGAGCAGTTTACCCCAGCCTCTTGCTGACACACCCTTGATTTCTTTTGTTTATACAAGTTAAGCAACATACTTGTTGGCTGTCCATCTGTCTTGACAATAAAAATACTGTGTCCTGTTGACAATCTCTATACCTCTCTGCAGGTCAGAGCCCCAGATGCTGTCAACTTTGTTGCTTATCACAATCATTGTGACCACTTTTTGTTTGAACATTTTTTTATTGAGTTACAGTCATTTTACAATGTTGTGTCAATTTCCAGTGTAGATGGCAATTTTTCAGTTATACATGAACATACATATATTCATTGTCACATTCTTTTTCACTGTGAGCTAACACAAGATCTTGTATATATTCCCCTGTGCTGTACAGTACAATCTTGTTTATCTATTCTGCATATGCCTGTCAGTATCTACAGATTTCGAACTCCCAGTCTGTCCCTTCTCACCCCCCTCCCGCTTGGCAACCACAAGTTTGTATTCTATGTCTATGAGTCTGTTTATGTTTTGTATTTATGTTCATTTTTGTTTGTTTTAGATTCCACATATGAGCGACCTCATATGGTATTTTTCTTTCTCTTTCCGGCTTACTTCACTTCAAATGACATCCTCCAGGGACATCCATGTTGCTGCAAATGGCGTTATGTTGTCGGTTTTTATGGCTGAATAGTATTCCATTGTATAATATACCACCATTTCTTTATCCAGTCATCTGTCGATGGACATTTAGGCTGTTTCCGTGTCTTGGCTACTGTAAATCGTGCTGCTATGAACATTGAGGTGCAGGAGTGTTTTTGAAGTAGGGTTCCTTCTGGATATTTCCCAGGAGCAGGATTACTGGGTCATAGGGTAAGTGTATTGCTATTCTTTTGGTGGAAACTCTATACTGTTTTCCGCGGTGGCTGCACCAAACTGCATTCCCACCAGCAGTGTAGGAGGGTTCCCTTTACTCCACAGCCTCTCCAGCATTTGTCATTTGTGGACTTTTGAATGATGGCCATTCTGACTGGTGTGAGGTGATACCTCATTGTAGCTGTGATTTGCATTTCTCTGATGAATAGTGATATTGAGCATTTTTTCATGTGCCTATTGATCATTTGTATTTCTTCCTTGGAGAATTGCTTGTTTAGGTCTTCTGCCCATGTTTGGATTGGGTTGTTTGTGTCTTTCTTATTAAGTCGTATGAGCTGCTTATATATTCTGGAGATCAAGCCTTTGTTGGTTTCATTGTTTGCAAACATTTTCTCGCATTTCGTAGGTTGTCATTTTGTTTTGCTTATGGTTTCCTTTGCCGTGCAGAAGCATGTAAGTTTCATTAGGTCCCATTGGTTTATTCTTGCTTTTATTTCTATTGCTTGGGTAGACTGCCCTAGGAGCACATTTCTGAAATATATGTCAGATAATGTTTTGCCTATGTTTTCTTCTAGGAAGTTTATTGTATCTTGTCTTATGTTTAAGTCCTTGATCCATTTTGAGCTTATTTTTGTGTATGGTGTAAGGGAGTGTTCTAGCTTCATTGATTTACGTGCTCCTGTCCAGTTTTCCCAAAACTATTTGCTGAAGAGACTGTCTTTATTCCGTTGCATATTCTTGCCTCCTTTCTCGAAGATGAGTTAACCAAAAGTTTGTGGGTTCATTTCTGGGCTCTATGTTCTGTTCCATTGGTCTATATGTGTGTTTTTGTACTAATACCATGCTGTCTTGATGACTGTAGCTCTGTAGTATTGTCTGAAGTCCGGGAGAGTTATTCCTCCAGCCTCTTTCTTTCTCTTCAGTAATGCTTTGGCAATTCTAGGTCTTTTGTGGTTCCATATAAATTTTATTATGATTTTTTCTAGTTCTGTGAAATATATCCTGGGTAATTTGATAGGGATTGCATTAAATCTGTAGATTGCCTTGGGCAGTGTGACCATTTTAACAATATTGATTCTTCCAATCCAGGAGCATGGGATATCTTTCCATTTTTTATAGTCTTCTTTAATTTCCTTAATCAGTGTTTTACAGTTCTCCTTGTATAAGTCTTTCACCTCCTTGGTTAGATTTATTCCAAGGTATTTTTTTACTTTGGGTGCTATTTTAAAGGGGATTGTTTCTTTATTTTCTTTTCCTGTTGATTCATCGTTAGCATAAAGAAATGCAACTGATTTTTGAACTTCAATCTTGTAACCTGCTACCTTGCTGAAGTCTTCGCTCAGCTCTAGTAGTTTTTGTGTGGACCTTTTAGGGTTTTCTGTATATAGAATCATGTCATGTGCATCGAGTGACACTTTTACCTCATCTTTTCCAATTTGGATCCCTCTTATTTCTCTCTCTTGCCTGATTGCTATGGCTAAGACTTCCAAGACTACGTTGAATAGGACTGGTGATAGTTGGCAGCCTTGTCTTGTCCCAGATTTTAGTGGGAAGCTTTTGAGTTTTTCACCGTTGAGTACTATGCTGGCTGTAGTTTTGTCATATATAGCTTTTACTATGTTGAGATATGTTCCCTGTATACCCACTTTGGTGAGAGTTTCTATCGTAAATGGGTATTGAATTTTATCAAATGCTTTTTCTGTGTCTGTTGAGATGATCATGTGGTTTTTGTCCTTTGTCTTGTTGATGTGATGTATTACATTGATTGATTTGCATATGTTGAACCACCCTTGTGTCCCTGGGAGGAACCCCACCTGGTCATGATGTATAATCTGTTTTATGTGCTGTTGGATTCTATTTGCTAAGAATGTGGTAAGGATTTTTGCATCTTTCTTCATCAGGGATATTGGTCTGTAATTCTCTTTTTTGCTAGTGTCTTTGCCTGGTTTTGGTATCAGGGTGATGGTGGTTTCATAGAATGAATTTGGGAGTATTTCCTCCTTTTCAATCTTCTGGAAGACTTTGAGAAGGACTGGTATGAGTTCTTCTTTGTATGTTTGATAAAATTCCCTGGTGAAGCCGTGTGGTCGTGGACTTTTATTTGTAGGGAGGTTTTTTTATTTGCTAAATTGGTTTCATTTCTAGTGATCGGTTTGTTCAAGTGGTCGGTTTCTTCTTGGTTCAGTCGTGGTGGACTGTATGTTTCCAGTAACTTGTCCATCTCCTCTAGGTTATCCATTTTGGTTCCATATAGTTTTTCATAATATTCTCATATGATATTCTGTATTTCTATGTTATTTGTTGTAATTTCTCCATTTTCCTTTCTTATTTTGCTTATTTGTGCTCTCTTTTTTTTCTTCTTTGTGAGTTTGGCCAGAGGTTTGTCGATCTTATTTACTTTTTCAAAAAACCAGCTTATGGTTTGATTGATTTTTTTCTATTGTTTTTTTAGTCTCTATTTTGTTTCTTTCCTCCCTGATCTTTCTTATTTCCTTCCTTCTGCTGCCTTTTGGGGGGTTTTTTGCTCTTCTTTTTCTAATTCTTTTAGTTGGTGGGTTAGATTGTTTATTTGAGATTGTGCTTCTTTTTTGAGGAAAGCCTGTATCGCTATAAACTTCCCTTGTAACACTGCCTTTGCTGCATCCCATAAATTTTGTGTGATTGTGTTTTCATTTTCATTCGTCTCAAGGTATTTTTTAATTTCAACTTTGATTTCATCATTGACCCATTGGTTTTTTAATAGCATGCTGTTTAATCTCCATCTTCCAAACAGAAAATAAATGAGGCAACAGAGAAATTAAATGATACAATATAAAAATTAGATTTGGTGGATATTTTGAGAGCATTACACCCCCCAAAAATAGAATATACATTCTTTTCAAGTGCACATGGAACATTTTCTAGGTTTGCTTATGTACTTGGACACAAAAGAAGCCTCAACAATTTTAAGAAGATAGAAATTATCTCAAGCATCTTTACTGACCACAATGCCATGAAACTTGAAATCAACTACAGTGACCACTTTCTTTTGAAATTTAAGACGCACCTTCTGAACTGAAGGGCCACATGATCAAAAACTTCTACTTCTTTTTTTTTTTAATGACATTGCAAGAAATGGGGACTCTGAAGTCAGCACCTGCACATCACTAACACCAGAATGCACTGACCACAGGTGCTGCTGTGGGCACCACCCTCCTGTGTCTTCCCACGATCTGAACCAGGGGAGTATGAATACATTGGATTCAGGCACTACTCGTGAGCACACAGGAGGCAGCTCCAGGAATTCTACAAAATCACCTGGTCATGATTTTCAGAGGTTAGAGATGCCATATCAGGCGAGTGTGAGTGCAACTGGTGAAGTTTAAATTGTTACCGTTAACACAATTCCTAAGGAAAAGGGAGAACTGATTATCATTTGTAGTCAATATGATCTTGTGTATAGAAAATTCTAGTGAACACCCCCCCCAAAGAAAAACCTATAGAAACTATTAAACGAGTTCATCAAGGATGTAGAACACAAGATCAATGTTTCAGAAAATGAATTGCATTTCCATGTACTAGCAGTGTATAATCCCAAGGTGAAATTCTGAAAACCAGTCCTTTCACAATAGCATCAAAGAAGAGATATTTGGAAGAAGACAATAAATCACATGAATTATTCACTAAATACTACAAAACATTGCTGAAAGGAGTTTTTCACAACAACAACAAAAACAACCTAAAAGAGAGAGATGAACTCTGCTCATGAGTTAGGAGATGCAATGTTGTTAAATGCCAGGTTGCTCCAAATCGATGTATGGATTCTACACCGTCCCTATCCAAATTCCAGCAGAGTTTTGTGTAGAAATTGATGAGCTGATGTGAAATTCATCTTATGATGCAAAATGCCCAGCATAGCCACAAAATGTTTGAAAAAAAAGCTAGAGGACTTCCTTGCACTTGGTGATATCAAAACCTAAAGTAATGATATAGGAACCATGACAATACAATTGTGTTGTAAGGTTAGGCGTATAGACCAACAGAACAGAATGGAGGTTTCCTAGATAAACTCATTTACCTGTGGTTAATGGATTTTTAAAAGGTGCTTATATGGTAAATACACAGGGATAGGATCATCGTTTCAACAATTGGTGCTGGGAAAAGTCGGTATCCACCTGCAAGAATGTAAATTTATAGCATTTCCTCAGATCACACTCAAAAATTCTTCAAGTACAGCTGAAATCTTCAACCCCATTACCGCCTGCAAGGGTGGTTTCTGCATCTGCGCTTCTGCTCTGTAAGCTGCCATTGTCTCTATCTGCCTGTCTGTCTCTTCCACTTGGGGGAGCAGTGGTTTTGCCTGCCACCTCCATTCTCTCATGGATCTGAGAAGAGTCACTGATTTTCAATGTGCTCACCTGTTTTCTCTCTGTGAGGATGGGTTGTGCTGACTTCCAAGCTCCTCACATGCCTGACCAGAAACCACAAGTCTCCAGTAAATGTTTGGTTCTTGAAAGGTGGTATTAAGACCCCTTGTATGCCAGCAGGAGTGATCAGGTCGAGAGCAAGGGTTAAATGATGCAAGAAAAAAAGGGGCAGAATTTAAAGAGAAAAGTGCTTGGGAAAGAGTGGGCTTCTGGTCTTAAATAGGTGCCTGGAAGTTTGTAACCCTTTAAGGGATCGGGGCAGAGAATGCAGGCATCTGGGTGGGGTCATGAGAAGAGGGAGAAAACAGGTGGCAACGTGACCAGGTACAGAAGTAGACCCACACACATATGCAGGCACGGACAACCGCTCATCAGTAACACGACAAAACTCCGAGGTGAAAACGTAATCTTATCAACAATTAGGTCTGGAACAACCGGATAGCCACGTGCCAGAAATAAAGCTTAATCTGTACCTTGCTCCATATAACAAATAACACAAAATGGATGGTAGAAGTCCATGTCAAAAGTAAAAGTGTGATGCTTCCTGGAGAACACCTCGGAGACGATCTTTGTCACCTTTGATGAGTGTGGTAAGTTTGAAGATATCGAGGTTGATCAAGGAAGAGCCCGGGCCAGGAGAGGCAGGAACACACAAGCATCGTGGAGCAGCACTTGGATGCGGTTGCCTGAGAGGAGAGTCCCTCCCAGGAAGGACCTTCGAGAGGCAGAGGCACCAGGCCACCTCCCAGAAGGGGCATAACGCCAGGGACCTCCCAGGAGAGAAGGGGAATCGGACGGGGGCTTCACACATCTGGAAGGTGCTGCTTGGCAGCAAGGTGGCAGTCTCTGGGCTAGAGAGCTCCAGGGGGCGCTGGCAGTCACAGACCTTTACCGCTGCAGGGTTTGTCTTCTGGAGGGTTAGTGACGGTGGGACGGCGGGTGCCGTTTGCGGCGCCTGCGAAGTGGGGAGGTTCTAAGTAGCTGCGTAGCACAGGACTGGATTTCAACTTTCAAAGAAATGTCTTCCTCGACCTCCCATTGTCCTTGTGTTTCGTGGCTCACTCCAGGACTTAGTAAAATTCTTTGCAGAACTGTCCAGGTGTTGGGCTCCAAATGCTACCTTCGTCAGCTCCCATCAGACAACTCCCCCCACAGCTGCATGGGAGCAGCTCCTCTCAAGGTCACCAGTTACCTACATTTTCACCAACTAACAGTAAATTCTCACCGGCACTCAGCAGAGCTGACCACGTGCTCCCAGAGACTGTTCCACACTTGCATTTCCTTCACTCTCACTGACTCTTCCTTCCCAGCTCCTTTCCCTGAAGACCTAGCCAAATGGCTCCAAGTGGCTCACAGCCTCGAACTTGGTCTTGGTCGCCGTCTCTCTCACCTGGTGATCATGTCCAGTCCCGTGGCTTCACATGCCATCTGTCCCCTGGGAACTCTCAGTTTCTACCAATAGCGAACTCTTTCCTGAGTTCCAGACTCCTCTATACATCCTCTGGGTTGCCTAGCAAATTCACAGACAGAGCTCGGGTTAATTAGAGCTCTTTCCGTCCTCCCGCCCCTCCCCAGTCTGGTTCCACTTGCATCTTCGGAATGTCCATCCATGGAAACTCTGGTTTCCAGGTGTTCGAGCCCAAATTGCCATAGTCTTTCTGGGCCACCTGCTTTCCCTCGCATTCAGCATCCAAACAGCCAGTGAGGCCTGGATGGCTCTCACTCCAATTGCTTCAGGACCGCAAAGGAGGCAGGGATCACTGGGAAGCATCGTGGAGACTGCTCCTCTAGGCAGGGACTCTGTTGTTCACGGCTGCTTTGCTGGTGCCAAGCACAGTGCCTGGAACACAGAAGAGTAGCCCTTAGTGCCTGCTGACCTCCTGATGGTTCACATCTCCTAGGAGCCTTCTGTTCTGAAGAATAGAGGTTGTGAAACACCAGCTGAAACATGTTCGTCTCCACTGCTTGGAACAGAGTTCTTCAGAACAAGTCTTCTTTTTTGTTCCAAAGGGTATTCGTACAACCTTGCACAGTGTCTGGCATGTGGTAGGTGCTCAGTACAGGAAGAGATGCATAAAGGAATAATGAATCCTTGACTGAGTGATTATACACATGGAACCAAATCTATGGGTACAACAGAATCATTTTTAAGGCTTTATTGACATACCATTTAAATACCATAAAATTTTCCCATTTAAAGTGGTCAGTTAAATATGGGTATTAAATGTCCTGAGTTGTACAGCCATCATCAAAGGCAAAGGTTCGAAAATGTCCGCCACCTTCGTAAGATCCCTCGTGCCACCTGTAGGTAAACCCTGCTCTCGCCCTCCACCGCAGGCAAACGCTGCTCCACTGTCTGTCTCTAAGGGTGTGATTGTCTCCGAGCTTGTTATGAACGGGCTCCTGTCTCACGGCTTACTGGGCCCATCCTGGTTAGCACATGCAGCGGGGGTTGTTTTGGCTTCCTTGTATTCACTTTATCTTCGAATACTATGTCATTACATCGCACAGACTGATCACATGTTGCTTATTCACTCACCAGTTGAGGGACATTTGGGTTGCTTCCCTTTGCAGTTACCCTGACTATCGTCCTAGTCACAGTCACGTGGCAGTCTTAAGACGAGCACGTATTTCCTTTTTCCTCAGGTAGTGGAATTGCTGGTCATAGGGTAATTTTATGGTGAAAACTTTCAGTATTGGACTGTCTTTATTTTTGAGTTGCAGAGGGCTTTTTTGGTTTGTTCTGTTTCATTGGCTAATCTGGAAATGAGTCCCTCATCAGGGTCAGGGACATGATTTGCATATATTTTCTCCTCGACTGTGGTTTTCATTTTCTTAGTTGTGCCTTTTACTATGAAAAAGTATTTATTAATTTTTTTTCATTCAGGGATGGTGGTTTTGGTGTCTTACTTAAGAATTCTTTACTAAATCCAAGGTTGTGAAGATTTTTTCCTATGACGGATCCCTTCCCGTGGGCCAGCACAGACCCCAGGACTGGCCGCACACCCCCCTGTGGGCGAGCACCAGCCGGGACTCCCTGGGCTCCGCCCCGTCCCCCTACCAGCAGGTCAACAGCAACACCGGAAGCCCTAGAGCCCTGAAGCCAGCACCCCAGGGACCCAGCTGCCTACTGGGCGGCCCGCACCTGCAGGAAGCAGAGATGGATGGAGGGGCCCACGGGGGAAGACCAGGCAAGGGCACCTGGGCAACGTCAGCTCTCAAGGACCCGGGGACTCGGGCAGGAGGACCCTAGATTCATAAAGCCCACAGACAGTCCCCAAATTCTGTCTGATGTGCCTTGTCACTTTCTGTCGTTAAGCCTGCTTTTGTATTTTGGAAATAGAGTCCTGCCGTTTGTTCCTTTAGCACATCATGAAGTCGTGAGAATAGAAATGAATGAAGTCACGGAAGTTTGGTCTCAGCTAGAAAGAGGGGAACAGGGCAGCGTGGACACATTCAGAGCAGCCTGATCTTTACTAAAAGGCTCTACAATCGTGGGACCAGTACCAAGCACCACGTAGGGTTCTACATCTGTAACATGGGTTTCACAACCTGCACTTTGTGACGCTGTTGGAATGGAGGCCATGTAGTAAAACACCTGGCTCAATGCCTGGTGTGTATTGGATCTTTAGTGGCTGGTACATATTTCTAGTATTATTTTCACCCCAGACCCTACCACTCCCTCTCTGGAAATGATTTTGCTCCCATGACATCTCTGAGAACTTCTAACTCAGTAGGAAACAGAAAGGAAATTCAGCCGAATGGCCACTCTACATATTTCCCTCCTGGAGGATACATTATACAATTTGGCTGTGTGTGAGCTGAGGTCTTCCCCGGCTGGGAGTAACGAGCTCAAAGCTCCAGAATTTCAGTTAAAAACCAGCTCCTTCCCTGTTTTGCAGCTTCTCTTCCATCCAAACCATTATTTTCACTCATTTCATCCCCACAAAAATCTAGATCTTGCTTAAAATTGGCTAAATGGCACTCAAGGTAACAAAGATTTTCTCAGCTCAGTGGAATCGATCCTGGCTTTCTGAGACCGGGAAGAAGACTTCCTGCCCAGTGGGTTCTGGGCCTCACTTCAGGGAAGTTTCACTCTGGTCCTAAGGAAACCCTTGGGAGATGATGGATTATAAAACACCTAGCTCGTAAGTGCATTCGAGTGCAATGTGACAGGACCCGAGAATGACTTCCTTCTTTCCCCAAGAGGAGCGCTCTCTTTGCTTTCTTCAGGATCCAGAAGGATCCTCTCAGTGCCTCATGTCCGATTGTCCTCTCAGCCTTAACACATACTCTTTGATTCTAGCCGCCGCCACGCCGCCACCACCCAGCTACTTTACCAACACCTCCCACAGAAGGACCCCCAGCTTCCCAAGGCCCCCAACTGCCCAGGCTCCTGGCACCTATACTTGAGTGCTCATTCCCAGACTCCCACCGCCTCACCCCATTTTTACTTGCTCTATGGGACTTAAGGGACATCTCACCATCTTCCTGATGTGACTGCGGCTCCGAGACTATCATTGTAGGTGTGGGGCGTCCTGCTTTTCCTAGTGTCCCCACTACTAACACAGGGTCCACCAGAGAGCAGAGGCTCAGTGAATGTCTGTGGAATAAATAAGATGGGGAGCAGGGATCCTACTGATTCAGATTGATTTTCTCCACGTTCTTCAATAGCCCATGCAAATCCAACTCAACATGGATATCTTAGTTTTACAGAATGACAGACACAATGGGATAAGAAGCTAGAAATTGATGGGGAATGCTTAACCCCATCAAATTTATTCTTACATTTTCTTCTCATTGCTCCCCCAAATTCTAATTCCATGTTATCTTGTTCAGGATGACACAATAAGATGGGAGATTTACAACTTGTTTTACAAAACAGCAAAACTCTTGTGTTTGAACTGGATAAGGATACAGACATTGTGATTAATGTCATTGACAAAGTTAGATAGTGAAGCTTATTAAATCTTCTGATACAAGGAACACCACTGAAAAATTTCTACAGGAAACAAAGATCAATTTCCATGTCATCATAAGGGATGGGAGGAGCCCAGAGATGCTGTACACCGTGTCCCCCCAACTGGCCCAGGCTGTCACCCCTTAGGAGGCTGCCTGCTCGCTCTCCAAACACACAGTGAAGGATGGACTCACTTCCGGCCCGACAGGAGAAGCTGCCGGCCAGGGACCTGGACGGAGACCAGCTGCAAGTCTGGCTCAGGGCCACTCTTCCTCATCACTCAACACCTCTTCAGACAGGGACAGGAAGGAACTGAGATTCCTTGTATTGACCCTGAGCAAATGTTCCAGGACTTGCAGCTTGCTGGTCTCCGCGTGGGCCCGGGGCCCCCACAGGAGCTCGTAGCGAGGGGGATCGCTGTTGGGCACCTGCAGGTACTCCACGTACTCCTCCCGCACCCACACGTTGGTGACGAGCTCCCTGGGCTCCCCGTAGATGCAGTGCTCCCTCCCGGGATACACCCCCATGACACTCAGTGCTTCCCACATCTTCTCCTCAGTGGCGCACTCTCCCTCCAGGAGGATCACACCCAGGAGCATCACCAGGAGGCCGTTCTTGGGCATGCTCTGCCCATCGCCCAGCATCCCGTCACAGGTGAGGCCCAGGGTGGGGACCAGGACATACAAGTGCTCCCTGGGGTCCACCTCCTTCACATCCACCCCAAAGACCAGCTGCAGACACTCAGAGGCTTGGTTCAAGACCACAGGGAAGTGGTCCTGGTCATCTCTGAGGACCGCATTCAGCATGTCTTCCTTTGTGGTCGGCTCCTTTGAGCGGTACTTGAGGAGCAGGAAGCTCACCAGTTCAGCCACCTTCAAATGGAGTGGGTCTGGGTGTGAAGACTCGGCATCTGCGGGGTCCTGGCTGGTGCTGGGCCTCTCCTCATCTTGGCTGCTGGAGGTGTCATCTTCCGACTGGCTCCATGGAGGGGCGTCGTCGTCAGCAGCGGGGAAGAAGCAGACACACCGAGGGCTCTGCGGGGCACTGGGTGTCCCAGAATCATCTACCTCCTCCAGGGTGTCCAGGAACAGGACGGAGGAGGAGGGGGAGGGGGAGGAGGAGGAAGAGGATGAGGGAGACATGGGGGATACATCCGCCACCTCCTCAGCCCCAATCTCCTGCGCAACCACCACATCCTCAGCCTCTCTTGGGTCCTGAAAGTCGGCTTCAGTCTGGTGGAGGTCACTCATCTGAACCCCAGGCATGACGACTGGTGTCCGCGCCGACAGGAGTGGAGGCAGGGATGACAGATGGGGACCCACGGGCCTGGGGAAGAAAGGGAATGCCAGTGGCTCGGGCTGAGAAACCCACCCTGAGGGGCTCTGACAAAGGCGACTTACAGGTCTCCTCTTCAGGGGTGCCCTCGGCCTCACAGGGGCTCTCCTCCTGGTGGACGGTTGCCTGTGAACCTGACGGGGGAAGTGAGGCAACTCCTCAGGGTGCAGCCGGCACAGCCTGAGGTTCTGGGGGCGACAGGGGGTGTGTGGAGTGGATGTTGGCCTTGTAGGGTCCCCTCTGTTCCGGGAGCCCCCGGGTACACACTCAGGGCCCACACCTCACCCGGCACTGCCGGCCTCCTGTGCTCTGTGACCCGAGGACACGTGTCTCAGACCTAGGCCTTCACCTCCCGGTGTCTGGAGCCCCTGGAAGAGAAAGGAGGGGAGACCTCGGGTCTACACGGTGGCACAGCCCTGGACCCGCGTGGTGGCAGGAGGCCTGGGCTCTGGCAGGTTCCCACTCTTCTAGGGTGGGAGGTTCTGTCCGCGCTAGCTCAGGGTCCTCACCTTGACTCCAAGCGGGACCTGGGATTCTGCTCTCCAACCACCTGAGGGCCCCTCCTTATAGCAAGTCCCCGGCCTCTCTCAGCCCTGGATGCGTAAGTCAGGACACACCACGTGTGCTCATCCTGCCTGGGGGCCTCCCAGGGCTGACAGCAGGGGCAGGATCAGTTGCATCCCCTCTGTTCTGGGGTCTCGGGTCCCCTTACTCCTCCCTCGGGTCCTCACCTTGACTCCTGGCAGGACCTGGGATTCACCTCTCAGCCCACCTGAGGCCCCGCCCGTCATACCAGGACGCCAGTCCCTCTGTGACCCGCATTTCAGGAACTGCTGCCTGAGGTCATCCCGCCCTATGGCCTCCCAGGACTGACTCTGTTCTGGGGTCCAGGGTCCCTCAGTGCTCCCTCGCGGTCGTCTCCTTCACTCCCACTGGCACCTCAGATTCTCTTTTCCACAGACCTAGGACCTCCCCCACCCCCCCTTACACTATGTCCCGAGTCTCTCTGACCGAGTTGCGGAAGTCAGGACACTACGATTGGGCTCATCCCGCCCTGGGCCCTCAAGACGGCTGACAGCAGGGGCACATTTATGTGGAATGGCCTCTTTTCTGGGGTCTTGGGTCCCCTCCCTCTTCCCTCAGGGACCTCAATTTGAGTCAGGCGGCATGTAGTCTCCCCTCTGCCCACTGCAGGCCCCGCCCCTCATACCAGGACCCTACTCTCTAAGAGACTGGGATGTCAGGAAATGTCACCTGTGGTCATCCTGCCCTATGACCTCCCAGGACTGACTCTTTTCTGGGGTCCAGGGTCCCCTGAGTCCTCCCTCCGCGTCCTCACCTTGACTCTCGGCAGGAACTGGGATTCCCCCCTCAGCTCACCTGAGGCCCCGCCCCTGAAATCTGGTCCAGTTTCTCTGAAGCCTGGATGTCAAGAAATGCTGCCAAAGGTGATCCCGACCTATGACGTCCCAGGACCGACTCTGTTCTAGGGTCCAAGGTTACCGCAGTCCTCCCTCACAGTCCTCGCGTTCTGTCCTGACAGGTCCTCAGCTTCGCATTTCCGACCTGAGGCTTCGCTCCTCATACCAGCGCCCCAGTCCCCAGTCCCCAGTCCCTCTGAGGCCCAGTTGTGGAAGTCAGGGCACGCTGCCATGTGCTCGTCCGCCCGGGGCCTCCAAGGGCTGACTGATGGGGTAGATATCTTGGGGTCCCCTCTCTTCTGGAGTCCTGGGCCTCAGTCCTCCCTCAGGGTCCTCACTGTGACTCCCGCCAGGAACCGGGATTCCCCGCTCAGCCCACTTGAGGCCCCGCCCCTCATACAGGTCCCCAGTCTCAGAGAGTACGGGATGTTCAGGGAAATGCGACTGTGGTCATTCCACCCTACTGCCTCCCAGGACAGACTCCGTTGTGGGGTCCAGGGTCCCCTCAGTCCTCCCTCCGGGTCCCCACTTTGATGCCCGGCAGGAACTGGGATTCTCACCTCGGCCCACCTGAGGCCCCGCCCCTCAAACCAGGACCCCAGTCTCTCCGAGAGAGACCCTGATGTCAGGAAATGCGGCCTGGGGTGATCCCGCCCTATGACCTTCCAGGACCGATTCTCTTCTGGGGTCCAGGGTCCCCTCAGTCCTCCCTCCGGGTCCCCTCTTTGATGGCCGGCAGGAACTGGGATTCTCACCTCGGCCCACCTGAGGCCCCGCGCCTCATCCCAGGACCCCCGTCTCTCCGAGACGAGACCGTGATGTCAGGAAATGCGGCCTGGGGTGATCCCGCCCTATGACCTTCCAGGACCGACTCTGTTCTGGGGTCCAGGGTCCCGCAGTCCTCCCTCACAGTCCTTGCTTACTGTCCTGACAGGCCCTCAGCTCCGCATTCCCGACCTGAGGCTTCGCCCCCCATACCAGCGCCCCAGTCCCTCCGAGGCCCGGATGCGGAAGTCCCGGCACGCTGCCATGGGCTCGTCCACCCGGGGCCTGCCGAGGTAGAAATCGTGGGGTCCCCTCTCTTCCGGTGTCCAGGGTCTCGGCAGTCCTCCCTGAGGTTCCTCATTGTGACTCCCGCCAGGAACTGGGTTTCTGCCCTCAGCGCACCCGAGGCCCCGCCCCTCATACCAGGTCCCCGCTCGCTCTGAGACGCGGACCCGGATGTGAGGAAACGCTGCCCGAGGTGATCCCGCTCTACGACCTCCCGGGACCGACTCTGTTCTGGGGTCCAGGGTCACCGCAGTCCTCCCTCTGGGTCCTCACCTTGACGCCAGGCGGAAACTGGGATTCTCCCTCTCTGAGCCCCCCCCTCCCCGAACTTACACTAAGTCCCCGGTCTCTCTGAGACCAGGGTGCCGCAGTCAGGACACACCACGTGGGCCTGTCCTGCCCTCGGGACTCTGGATGGCTGAGAGCAGGGGCTCCTTTCTGTGGGATGGCCTCTTTTCGGGGGTTCTGGGTCCTCTCCGTCCTCCCTCGGGGTCCTCACTTTGACTCCGGTGGCTTGTAGTCTCTCCTCTGCCCACCTGAGGCCCCGCCCCTCATACCAGGTCCCCAGTGCCTCTGAGAGCCCGGACGTCAGGAAATGTGCCTGTGGTCATTCCACCCAATGGCCTCCCAGGACAGACTCTGTTCTGGGGTCCAGGGTCACCGCAGTCCTCCCTCAGAGTGCTCACCTTGACTCCTGGCAGGACTTGCGAGTCTCCGCTCTGCCCCCTTGAGGTCCCCCTCTCTAAATTAAGTCCCCCCTCCCTCTGAGACCCGGATGCGGAAGTCAGGGCTCGCTGCCATGTGCCTCCTAGGGCTTTCAGCAGGGCAGGTTTCTCTGGGTCACCCCACCCCACGCCCTCATTTCTCCATCTGCATGCTCACCTTGGGTCCTATCAGGCCCTGGGCCCTCCCTCTGCCCACTTGAATTGCCTTCCCTGAGAACCAGGCCCTCCTCCTCCTAGTCCCCCGAGAAGCCTGGCCAGGATCCCCTAGGGCGGAGACGGATCCTGTGGGGCCTTCGTCCTCCCTCAGGCCCCTACCTTGACTCCCTGTAGGGCTGGGCTTCCTCTGTGCCAGTCTGGAGCCTCCTCCCAGACCCAGGCCCGTACCTTTCTCAGACCTCCCAGGCAGAAGTCAGGGCACATCACATCCAGACGCCATGCCTCGGGGTCTCCCAGGGCTGAAATCAGGTCCAGGCTGGATTCCTCGGACCCCCTGGGGAAGATGCCCCTCCCCATTACTCGCTCCTGAAGTTCCTAACTTGGCTCCTGGGTCCTTGATGAAATGCTGGTTGGGCCGGCTCCCTCCCTGTCAGCTCTGAGCTTGTGTCTCAGATGCACCCCTTGCAGAAAATGACTCTGAGTCCTAGACTCCATGCTGGGTGGGGAGCTGCAGCGCCCCTGACCGCCGCGGAGGGTCAGAGAAGAAGCACCAGCCAGCCAGACTGCGGAAACGTTTCCCTCTAAAAGGCAGCGGCTGAGCAGCCGGACTTGGGGACGTCCTGCTCTTTCGAGGTTATCTAACATTTCATAGTTCAGAGCACTGATTTTCATTCTCTGAAGCCTCATTCAGAGTCAGAAATACATTTTACATCTCACCAAGTTTCCGGAAAGCATAGCCACTCTTAGGCTGCCTGATTCACTCCGATGCTCCATACTCTTGTTTCTTGTCCAGACTTCCTCTGCTATTTAAATGGTCAATTTTGAAAAGGACAGGCCTCATCCACTAAGGTGATTTCAGGTGGTTATTAGCACAAATTCCGCTGCCCTTAATCATCCCATCCTTCACACTGCCCTGATATTTCCCCATGGCTTCTGGCCTCTGTGGCCAGAGATGCTGAGCTCTCTCCCAATTTTCACAGTGAAACAAGGGTAGAAGTTTAAACTTTTCCTCTTACCCATCCTGCCATCTGCTTTTATCCAACACACACAGACACACACACACACACACACACACACACAGACACACACAGACACACACACACACACACACACACACACTTAATTTCATTCTCCCGTGTAATTTTTTCCGGGGTTGATTTTGGAAACGGAAGACAAAATCTCAAGATTGACTGTCATCTTGGCAGATAAACTTATAGCACTAAATCTGTGGGGGGAAAAAGACAGAAAAAAGAAAAGAAAGAGAGAAAGAGAAAGAAAAGAAAAAGGGGAATTGATACGGTCACAATAGTTTATTCCCCATCAGTGGATATGGCATACTGCTCTTTTGGGGAGCTCTTCAGCCTGAATCTACCAGGAAACTTGTATAACGCCTCCGTCAAGACCTTGTATACATATTTGTTAGGCTTCTTTTTAGGTAACATTTAACTTTTATTGCAGTTATAAATTGAGGTATTTTTCTGTTACATGTTCTAAATAGTCATTGCTTTTGTATGGCAAGGCTCTTGGTTTTGCTGTGGTGATCTTCCATCCACTATTCCTCTGAAACCTCATATTCATTTGACTCTTCCATGGGCCCATTCCTTTGAATCTGCTTAGATACGTCATCATGTTGTGACGAGGAACATTCATTCTTTCTTTTCAATATATGTATTTCTTATTTATTTTGATATCCATAGCTCTGGCTTTCCGTTTCAGGGCAGCTTCAGAAATCGGAGGTGATCACATCTTTTTAGGACCTGTTCATGACAAGAATGCTTCTAACATTTCACATTTCTGTATGCTTGCTGCCAACTGTAGGAAAGGAAATTTACCTTCCAATCTTACCTTGCTAAAGTTCCTACCATGAACTTGTGCTGAATATCTTTCAAAGGCTTTTCTGTCTCCGTTGACCTGATCAAAACTTTTTTTCTCTGCGGATTTGTTAACACAGGGATTTACACATGGAAGTATTTTTATAATGTTCAATGTTTACGTCTTGAACACAGCCTGTGCTCTGGTCTGTCTTATGTCCCTCTGAATTCATATGCTAAAATTCTAACGCCTGATGTGATCGTACTAGGATGTGTGACCTTTGAGCTTTGAGAAGTATTAATTTCACAAAGGAAGAACCCTCCTGAAAGGGATTAGTGCCTTATCAAAGGGACTCAGAGAGGTCCCTCACCCTTTCTGTCACGGGAGATACCAGGAAAAGTGTATTACCCTGAAGAGGGACCTCACCCAACCATGCTGGCACCCTGAACTTGGACTTCCAGCCCGAGGACGGTGAGAAAGAAATTCCTATCTTTTATAAGGTCTGCAGTCTATGATAATTTGTCACAGCAGCCCAAACAGACTAAGACAGACTGTCTGTTTATTTCACTGCTATGTTGACTATGTTTTTCATTTGATTTGGGTCTTTTTCTGTGTGAGTGACTTTGGCCTGGATGTTTATACAGCTTTCACGCCTTGATTCAAATACCAAAACAAACACACAAACAACGAATCCTACAGCTAACCTCATACTTAATAGTAAAAGCCTGAATGACTTCCTTCTAAGACTTACAAAAGCCCAGGGTGTACATTCTTAAGCAAATTCTTTCGAGGCATAGAAGACATGGAAGTCTAGACCAATGTAATGAAGCAGGTATAAGAAAAAAAAAAGATAAACAGATAGGAGAAGGAAAAACAAAACAGTCCCTATTAGAAAATGACATCAACATCTGCCTAGAAAATTCCTAAGTGCGTTTAGCAAGGTCACTGGACATGAGAACAATACAGAAATATTAATTATATATTTTTGTACACTATCATTGTTCTTAAAATTGAAAATTGGAAAAAAAGATCAATGTCACTTATAACTAAGAACTAAGAAACGTGGAACGAAATCCTTAGTATAAGTCCAACAAAATATGTGTGAGATATGTATGCTGAACACCACAAAACACTGATGAAAGTCATCAAGAAAGAGATAAATAGAGAGATGTGTGGTTTTCATGAATCATGAGTCAATATTGTCACGATGTTAATTATCCTCACGTTGTTCTATAGAATCATCACGATCACAAGGAAAATCCCAGCAGGAAGAAAACAGTTTGGTAGTTCTTCAAAAGCTAAACGTAGAAATGAACATATGACCCCTTAATTCCATTCTTAGGTATCTACCAAAAAGGCTTGAAACTAGATACTCAAACAAGTACGTGTACACGCATGATCATTGCAACTCTTCACAAGAGCCAAGAAGTGGAAACAGCCCAAAAGTCCATCAGTGGAGGAATGAATAAACAAATTGTGTCATGTATCTATATCTATAGCTATAGCTATATATCTATCTATATGTATGTATGTATGTATGTATATGTATGTGTATATAGATACATACGTACCGTGGAATCATATCCAGCCATAAAAAGGAATGAAGTCTGGTATATGCTATGATATGGTCATATCCTCAAAAACATGATACCAAGTGAAATAAAGCAGACACAAAAGGTCATATATTGTATGATTCCATGTGTACGAAATATTGAAACTAGAGAAATCCATGGAGACAGAAGTTAGATTACTAGTTGCCAGGGGCTTGGGACAGGGAGAAGCTGCTTAATGGGCAAGAATTTTCCATTTGGGGTGATGGGAATGTTTTGGAAATGGGTAGATGTCTTGGTTGCACAACTAAATGCCACTGAAGTGTTCACTTTAAATGGGTTAATTTTGTATGAATTTTACCACAGTATATTTTTTAAATTCCAGCAGGATTTTTTTCTAAATATAAATGTCTGATTCCCAAATGTATTATGAGTAACGTCTTTATGTAAAGTCAAAGAACTAGAATAGTCTAAACAACTATGAAAAGAGAGTATCAGTATCAAAGGTCCCACACAATTTAATGTCAAGACTTTACTACATAACAGGGGGTGCAATCTTTTCATGTGGTTTTGGTAGATTTTGTGTGTCATATAGCTTCTGTTGCAACTATTCAACTCTGCTGTTGTAGTGCAGAAACAGGCATAGGTAACGTGTAAATGAAGAGGCATTGCTGTGTTCCAATATGAACTTTGCTTACAGAAATAGGTGGCAGAAGGAGTTTGGACTATTAGCCATACTTGGCCAGTCCCTAGTGTTATTAGCAAAGGGCCAGTCAAATGGGCCAAATGAACATAACAGAAAGTCCAGAATAGACCTAACAAAAGTTGCAAAGCAATCCAATTATGCTAGAATAATTGGACATGTATGTGTGTCTGTGTGTGTGTGTGTGTGTGTGATGTGTGTGTACGTATGTCTGTGTGTGTGTGTGTGTGTGTGTGTGTGTGTGTGTGTGTAAAACACTGAGAAACAAAAACCAGAGATCTCAACCCACACCTCAAAAATGAAGATAGGCTTAACTGTATGGATGAAAACTAGAATGCTTATAGAAGAAACCATAAGAGAAAATCTTTGTGATTTTGGTTCTCTAAGATTTTTGTAAAATTTATAGAGTCAAATCGGAATGATGAAAATGTTCTGGAATTAGATAGCAGTGATGGATACAAAAATGTGTGCAGTTCCTAAAAGCCGCTCTGAACTGTACACTTTAGAAGGGTGATGGTAAGGTATGTCAATTATTTCTCAGTAAGACAAAAGTGCCCCAGACTCGAACGATTTCTGACAATCTATGTCTTGCCCAGTATACACCAGAGATGTCTATCAGAGAATAGAAAAAAGTCACTCAAAGGTTCGAAATCTTTCACTCTCCACACTGCAAGTTACAGCAGATGGCAACTTCATTAACCCATCTACCTTAGAAGTGCATTGTTATGAACATGCTTGCAAAAGCTGCGTCTGCTCTTACAGTCCCATAGATTTTGGATGGTTGTGTTTTCATTTTCATTTACCTCCAGGTATTTTTGATTTCCTCTCTGATTTCTTCAGTGACCCACTGGCTGTTCAATAGCATATTGTTTAGCCTCCACCAGTCTGTGGGTTTTGCAGGGGTTTATTTGTATATGACTTCTAGTCTCAAAGAACTGTGATGGGAAAAGTTGCTTGATGTGATTTCAATCTTCTTAAGTTTGCTGAGACTTTTTTTGTGATCTAGCTTGTAATGTATCCTGGGAATGTTCCATGCACACTTTGAAAGAATATCTATTCTGCTGCTTTGGGATGAATGTGTGTGTGTGTGTGTGTGTGTGTGTGTGTCTGTGTGTCTGTGTGTGTGTGTGTGTGTGTGTGTAAATACACATACAGTTATTTATAACATAGATATATAAAGTCCATCAGGTCTGAAGTGTCATTAAGGCCAGTGTTTCCACATGGATTTTTTTGTCTGGATGATCGATTCATTCATAGAAGTGGGGTGTTCCAGTCTCCTACCATTATTGTGTTACTGCCGATTTTTCTCTTCATGTCTGTTAATAATTGCTTTCTGTATTTAGGTGCTCCTGTGTTGGGTGCACATATACTTATAATGTTATATCTTCTTTTTGGATGGATCCCTTCATCACTTTGTAATTCTTTGTGTCTTGTTACAGTCTTTGTTTTAAATTCTGTTTTGTCTGATACAAGTATTGCTACCCTGGCTTAGTTTTTATTTCCATTTGCATGGAATAACATTTTCAATCCCCTCACTTTTAATCTATGTATGTCTTTAGATCTCAGTTGAGCCTCTTGTAGGCAGCATATATACATGAGCCTTCTTTTGTAGCCATTCAGCCAGTCTATGTCTATGATTGGAGTATTTAGTTCTTGCACAATTAAAGAGGTTATCAATCAGTAGATTCTTATTGTCCTTTTGTTAATTGTTTGGGAATTTTTCCATATTTTTTATTGAGTTCTAGTCATTTTACAATATTGTGTCAAATTCCAGTGTAGAGCACAATTTTTCAGTTATACATGAACATACATATATTCATTGTCACATTTTTTTTTTGCTGTGAGCTGCCACAAGATCTTGCATATATTTCCCTGTGCTATACAGTATAATCTTGTTTATCTATGCTATATATGCCTGTCAAGATCTACAAATTTTGAAATCCCAGTCTGTCCCCTCCCACCCCCCGCCCCCTTGGCAACCACAAGTATGCATTCTATGTCTATGAGTCTGTTTCTGTTTTGAATTTATGTTCTTTTTTTAGATTCCATATACGAGCAACCTCATATGGTATTTTTCTTTCTCTTTCTGGCTTACTCCACAGCACGTTCCTGCCCTGCCCTCTGCAGTAACGCCCACAAGGCCGGCGGGCTGGCAACGTGCTCTCTGGCCCTGAAGCCAGGACACAGGCTCAGCCTCGGAAACTCAGCAGCCCTCCACGGGACCGGAAGTGCCCGAGCACCTGCTCAGGTGGCATCAGGGACCCTGAAAGCCAGGACCTTCCTGTGCGGCAGGCAGCAGACTAGACACAGAGGAAGGATGGTTAACTAGTTTCTCTTTACAAATCAGGCTAGAATACCCACCAAGAACCATCTTTCATCTCCAAGGAGGATTCTGAGCTGTTTTGTATTCAGCCTCGGCGGGCGTTCCCTCCCTGCGAATTCCAGGACCATTCCGCACCTATGGCTTTGGAGTCTGACCATCGAGGGGAGCTGAGCCATCAGTGTAAGTGTCCAGCAGACCGTTTCCAAGAACACACCCCAGTAAATCCTACCCCGCGTTTGGGGCGGTTACCAAAGCTCTTCAACTATATACGCCAGGACGGAGTACACTGGGAGCCACATCAAACGCCACTCCTCCCTGCATTCGGAGCATTCTGAGTGTCCTAGCAGCTCAGGCAGGATAACCAGGTCTCTAAGCATCCCTGAACAAAGTGCATCTTCCCCTCTCGCCCAGGAGATGTATCCACGATCCCAGAGGGACTGCTCACAGCAACCTCCCACCTGACACGTTCCTCTCACCACTAAAAGTGCCGTCTGCACGTCTGCCTGCCGCCACCACCCAGCTTCATTACCATCACCTCCCACAGAAGGACCCCCGCCCCCAACCCCAGCTTCCCAAAGAGAAGAGCAGAGGCTCGGTGAATGTGTGCGGATGAAGTGAGACGGTGAGCGGGGATCCTATTGATTCAGACTGATTTTCTCCTACTTTCTTAAATAACCCGTGGAAATCCAATTAAACATAGGGATATTACACGTATAAAATGACAAACAAGAAGGGATAAGAAGCGAGTTAATATTTTTACTTTTATTGTTCTAAATCTTCCCTCATCTATATTATTGCTAATTACTCTCACATTTCCCAAACAATTCTAATTGCAATTCCATATTATGTCATCCAGGATGACAGGAAAAAAAAAAAAAGAGAGACAGATTTCAGTCTCCTTTACAGAAGAGGAAAACTGTTGTGTTTGAACTGGATAAGCACACACACGTTGTGATCAATGTCATTCACAAAGTTAGATACTGAAGCTTATTAAATCTTCTATTAACAGGAACAGCACTGAAAAACACCTACAGGAAACAAAGATCAATTTCCACGTCACCATAAAGGACGGGAGGAGCCCAGAGATGCTGTACGCCGTGCCCCCCGAGCTGGCCCGGGCCCTCACTCCTTCCAAGGCTGACCGCTCGCTCTGCAAACACAGAGTGAGGGATGGACTCCCTTCCTGCCCGGCAGGAGAAGCTGCTGGTGGACAGGGGCCTGGAGGAGCACGGCTGCAAGTCTGGCTCAGGCCTCCTCTTCCTCATCGCTAGCAGCCTCATCTGACAGGGATGGGAAGGAACTGGGACCCCGTCTACTGGCCCTGTGTACATGCTCCAGGACTTGCAACTTGCTGATCTCCGCGTGGGCCCGGGGGCCCCACAGGAACTCGAAGCGAGCGGGATCGCTGTCGGCCACCTGCCGGTACTCCAGGTACCCCTCCTGCACCCACGCTTTGGTGATGAGCTCCCTGGGCTCCCCGTAGATGAAATGCTCCCTCCCAGCACGCAGCCCCAGCTTGCTCAGTGCTCCCCACACCTCCTCCTCAGGGAGGCGCTCTCCCTCCAGGTGGATCATGCAAAGGAGCATCACCAGGAGGCCGTTCTTGGGCATGCTCTGCCCATCGCCCAGCATCCCATCACAGGTGAGGCCCAGGGTGGGGACCAGGACATACCAGTGGCCCCCGGGATCCACCTCCTTCACATCCACCCCAAAGACCAGCTGCATGTACTCAGAGGCCTGGCTGAAGACCGCAGGGAAATGGTGCTGGTATTCTCTGAGGAAGATACTCAGCATTTCTGCCCTGGTGGTCGGCTGCTTCCTGTGATACTTGAGGAGCAGGAAGCCCACCAGGTCAGTCACCATCGAAGGCTGTGCATCATGGAGCAGGGACACGGCACAGGCAGAGTAGGAAGAGGAGACTGAGGAGGAGGAGGACCAGGGGGATGCGCCCCCCTCCTGCTCAGCCTCCATCTGCTGAACATCCATGAGGCCCCGCGAGTCTCTGGGGTCCTGAAGGTCTTCCGCAGCCTTGCGGAGCTCACTCATCTCAACGGGGGGCACGATGAGTGGTGTCGGGCAGCCGAGAGGAGCGAGGGAAGGGGTGACAAATGGAGACCCAAGGGCCTGGGGGAGAGAGGGTGTGTCAGCAGGCTGGGCTGAGAAACCCACCCTGAGGGGCTCTGACAAAGGCGACTTACAGGTCTCCTCTTCAGGGGTGCCCTCGGCCTCACAGGGGCTCTCCTCCTGGTGGACGGTCGTCTGTGAACCTGACGGGGGAAGTGAGGCAACTCCTCAGGGTGCTGCCGGCACCAGCCCGAGGTTCTGGGGGCGACAGGGGGTGTGTGGAGTGGACGTTGGCCTTGTGGGTTCCCGTCTGTTCCGGGAGCCCCCGGGTACACACTCAGGGCCCACACCTCACCCGGCACTGCCGGCCTCCTGTGCTCTGTGACCCGAGGACACGTGTCTCAGACCTAGGCCTTCACCTCCCGGTGTCTGGAGCCCCTGGAAGAGAAAGGAGGGGAGACCTCGGGTCTACACTGTGGTACAGCCCTGGACCCGCGTGGTGGCAGGAGGCCTGGGCTCTGGCAGGTTCCCACTCTTCTAGCACGGGAGGTCCTCTCCGCGCTAGCTCAGGGTCCTCACCGTGACTCCAAGCGGGACCTGGGATTCGGCTCTCCAACCACCTGAGGGGCCCTCCTTATAATCAGTCCGAGGTCTCTCTGAGACCTGGATGCGGAAGTCAGGACACACCACGTGTGCTCATCCTGCCTGGGGGCCCCCCAGGGCTGCCAGCAGGGGCAGGATCGGTTGCGTCCCCCTGTTCTGGGGTCTCGGGTCCCCTCACTCCTCCCTCGGGGTCCTCACCTTGACTCTTGGCAGGAGTTGAGATTCCCCTCTCAGCCCACCTGAGGCCCCGCCCGTCATACCAGGACGCCAGTCCCTCTGAGACCCGCATTTCAGGAACTGCTGCCTGAGGTCCTCCCGCCCTATGGCCTCCCAGGACTGACTCTCTTCTGGGGTGCAGGGTCCCTGAGTGCTAACTCGCGGTCGTCACCTTCACTCCCAGGCGGCCCTGAGATTCTCTCCTCCGCAGACCTGAGCCCCCCGCCTCCCTTTCTCTATGTCCCCAGTCCCTGTGAGACCCGGATGTCAGGAAATGCCGCCTCTGGTTATTCCGACCTATGGCTTCCCAGGACTCATTATGTTTTAGGGTCCAGGGTCCCTCACTGCTCGCTCGCAGTCGTCACCTTCACTCCCAGGGGGACCTGAGATTCTCGCCTCCGCAGACCTGAGATCCCCGCCTCCCTTTCACTATGTCCCCAGTCTCTCTGAGACCCCGATGCGGAAGTCAGGACAAACCTCGTGGGCCTGTCCTCCCCTCGGGCCTCCGGACAGCTGATAGCAAGGGCGCCTTTCTGTGGGGTGGCCTATCTTCTGGGTCCCGGGTCCCCTCAGTTCTCCCTCAGCGTCGTCACTCAGGCGGCATGTCGTCTCCCCTCTGCCCACCCGTGGCCCCGCCCCTCATCCCAGGACCCCAGTCCCTGTGAGACCCGGATGTCAGGAAATGCCGCCTCTGGTTATTCCGACCTATGGCTTCCCAGGACTCATTATGTTTTAGGGTCCAGGGTCCCTCACTGCTCGCTCGCAGTCGTCACCTTCACTCCCAGTGGGACATCGGATTCTCTCCTCTGAATATCTGAGGGTCCCCCCATCTCACACAAAGTCCCCGGTCTCTCTGAGACCAGGGTGCCGCAGTCATGACACGACACGTGGGCCTGTCCTGCCCTCGGGCCTCCGGGCAGCTGATAGTAAGGTTCCCTGTCTGTGGATGGTCTGTTTTCTGGGTTCCGGGGCCCTTCCTTCCTCCCTCAGGGTCCTCACTTTGACTCAGGCAGCATGTGGTCTACCTTCTGGCAACCCGAGGCCCCGCCCGTCATATCAGGACCCCAGTCCCTCTGAGACCCGGATGTCAGGAAATGCCACCGGTTGTCACCCTGCCCCAAGGCCTCCAAGGTCCAACACTGTCCCGGGGTGCAGGATCCATCCGTTCTCCCTCGGGGTCCTCACTTTGACTCAGGCGGTATGTAGCCTCCTCTTGGAACCCTCGAAGCCCCACCCCTCATCCCAGGACCCCAGACCCTGTGAGACCCGGATGTCAGGAAATGCCGCCGCTGGTCACCCTGCCCTAAGGTCTCCAAGGACCAACACTGTCCCGGGGTGCGGGATCCCCTGTTCTCCCTCAGGGTCCTCACTTTCACTCAGGCAGCACTGGCCTCCCCTTGGACCACCCGAGGCCCCGCCCCTCATCCCAGGACCCCAGTCCCTCCGAGACCCGGATGTCAGGAAGTCAGGACCCCACGAGTGCTCATCCCACCCAGGCCCTCCCAGGGCTGACAGCAGGGGCGGGGATCTGTGGGGCTCCTTCTGTCCTCCCTCAGCGTCCTCAGCTTCAGCCCTGGCGGGTCCTGGGACGCCCCCTTGTTGACCCGAGCCCACACCCTCACACCAAGGCCCTCACTGCCCTGACACCCCCAGGGGAGTCTGTGGACGCACATCAGGCCACCAGGCCCAGGGCTTCCCAGGACTGTGGACGCCAGGGGCTGAGATGGATTCCCCGGGGATCCCGCAGCCCTCCCTCTGCTCCCCACCTGGGCTCCAGGCTGGGCCTGGGCCCCTCCCTCTGCCCACCTGAGTTTGATCCCATTGTACTCAGACCCTCCCCAGGCAGGACCCCCGAGAGGGGAGTGGGGATGAGGGGGTGGGGATCTGATCCTCGCAACCCTGCCTGGGGTCTCCCAGGGGTGACCGCAAAACCGACCTGGATGCCTGCCCCCGCCCCCCAAGTCCCCTCACACGGTTTTACCTTGACTCCTGGCAGCGCTGGGCTCCTTCCCAGTGCAGACCTGAAGCCGGCCTCCCTCACCCAGGCGCTCACCTCTCTCACCTCGCAAGGGTGGGGCATCAGTGCACGTGACATCCGGACCCAGTGCCCTGGAGTCTCCCAGGGCTGTCGGGGGCGGGTGGGGGTGCCGGAGGTGGATTCCCTGGGGTCCTCAGGCTCCTGTGTCCTCACCTGGACTCCTGACAGGATCTGGGAGCCACCCTCTGCCCTCCTGAGACTGCGTCTCTCAGACCTAGCCTCTGACCCCCCGAGTTCGCTGAGGAGGTGGGGGCCGGGGACTGCTCAGCCTGACAGCCCCGTCCGGGGGCCCCCAGGATTCCCGCGCGGGGCCGATTTGCGTTCTTAGGGTCCCTCTGTTGCGGGGTGGTTGGACCCCTTTGTCCTCATCCAGGAAGGTCCTCAGCCACCCTCGCACACAAAGGCTGCAGTCCCAGCAAAGATGCTGGAGGGGACCTGCCTCCTGGTGACCGTGAAGGGGCAGAGAGCAACACACCTTCCCTCGGGGGCTCCTCGCCAGCCAGCCTGACTTCGGAGACGGTCTGTTCGAAAGACTTACCTTTTCCTGAAGAGGCTGAGCAGTGGCAGGGGAGCTGCGGATCCCTTGCGTTGATGACTAGGTAATAGTACCTGTTCCAGAGCCGTGACTTTCACTTGTTAATTCTCATGCATAGTAAGAACTACATTTCTCATCTGCACCTACTGTGCGTGTATGTATGACACGTGTGCGGGCTGTGTGTGCTTATGTACACGTACATCCACGCACCACCTGTGTACGTACTAGCGCGTGTATCTGGGTGCGTGTTTATATCTTACGAGGGCTCGTATGTACGTGCAGACGGTATACATACCCAAGGCGCAAAAGTGTGCCTGCTATAACCACGTGTGAGGTGCTCTGGTACCGCCACCTTATTGTCCGTCTCTCCCTTACGTTCTGTTTAAGTGATGTGTTTTGCACAGGCCAGTCCTCACGCAGGTTTGATGTCAGGTGGGTATTAGCAGAGACTCAGGAGGGAAATGCCTCAACTGACCCATCTTTCTTGCTGTCCTGGTAGAGCCCCAGGGCTGAGGCATGTGTGTCCGGGGCCCTGCCCCAGCTGTAGGCACGAAACCGCTCAGAAGCGGGAGATCTTCTCTCCTACCTGTCCTGCCCTCTGCGTCTGTGCGGCCCACAGCCCCTCCCCCACTCCCTGCTGCCCCCCACCCCCACCCCGCAACGGACGAGTCAGCTCCCCAGTCAGCAGTCTTCCCCTCGGGTGTCCTCACGTTTTGTTGTTCACCTAGCGTTGTTCATACCGTGTGTTATTTTAAAGTCTTTATTTTTATAGCACCTTTAGGTGCACAGAACAACAAAGAGAAGGTACAGAGATTTCCCATTTACTTCCCGCCCCCACACCTACGTAGCCTGCCTCCTTATCAGCAACCCACCAGAGTCGTCCATGTGTCAGAATTGATGGACCTACGCTGTCACCTAGAAATTAGAGTTTCCCTTGGGGTTCACTCTTGGTGCTGCACCTTCCCTGGGTTTGGGCAAACGTGTATGACATGCCCTCATCACTGGGGTATCATGCAGACTATTTCACGTCACTAACCACCCTCTGCTGTACAGCGCCTATTCATTCCTCTCCCCACAGCGCCTGCAGACACTCATCTTCTTAGCGTCTCCATCATTTTGCCTTCACAGAATGTCACATAGTTGAAATAATACCGTATGTTGCCTTTTCAGAATCACTCAGTTTGTAATTGCATCGAAGGTTCTTCATGTCTATTCCTTGCTTGATAACTCATTTCTTTTTTGCACTGGGTGATACTCCATTTCCTGCACATACCAAAGTGTATTTATTCACCGACTTAAGGACCTCTTGTTTGCATCTATAGTTTGGCAATTCTAAGTAAAGCTGCTATAAACATCCACGTGTAGGTTTCTGTGCGGACACAAGTTTTCAACTTCTTTGGGTAAATACCCATATGGTTTCTGGATCATACAGTAAGAGTTTGTTTACTTTTATAAGATCCTGCCAAGCTGTTCCAATGTAACTGTACCATCTTGTATTCCCACCAGCAATGAATGGGAGTTCCTGCTGCTCCAAATCCTCCCCAGCATTTGGTGTTGTCACTGTACCAGATTTTCCCAATTGCAATACGTGTCTAGTTACAATGTGTGTGTGTGTGTGTGTGTGATCATCAAGTGACTCCTCACACCTGTTGATCACTAGGTATCAAGCTGGGAAAGGCACAGTCAAGCTAAAGATTTGGAGAATCCTGCCCAAAGCATCAGGAGGCAGCTTCAGTCACACTGTGTGTGCGCAAGATTTTGTCCTCTGGACATCATTCCTATTCCTCTTTCTAGGAGGAAAAGCAGAAGAGGAAACTGGAAAGTTCAGAGGAAAAGAACTTTAGGATGGCTCTAGGTAACTCAGATTGGTTCCCACCTTCAGAGACCGTGTGTGAGCGTAAACGCTGCTGAAGCAACCACGTGGCGGGCACATCCTCCAAGTCCGAGCTGTGACCGGGAGAACTTGGAATGTGGCTCTGGGTGAGGAAACGTTTCCTCGGGGGGCCAGGGGAAAGGCCCACGGCAGAAACTTTCCCTCACACTCAGAGAGTCCCAGAACACCCTCGCTCACAGAGCTCTGTGGTGGGCTGTGTGGATCAGGACGGAGCACGTGCAGAGGTCCTGATGCCTCCTCCCCAGGGCCAAGCCCCTCAGCACAGTCCATTCCCCTGCGCTGGTCCAGGGCCCCTGAGCGTCACCCATGCTGGGTCTAGAACAAGCTTTGTCATGTCTAAGCACTTCTGGCACGCGAGGGGTCCCATTCCCAATAACAGAGTGCCGGTGAGAAGAGGAAACCCACCTGAGTCAGTGGACCGGGAGATACACACTGGTTCAGAAGCCCCACAGTGTGGGGAAGGCACATCGTACACGCACAGTGACAACAGCTGCATCTACTGTCCACGTCCTTGGCCCAGACATTGTAGAGACAGGTCACATCGTGTATAAACTCACACCGGTGCTTTCAACGGGTACGACTACTATGCCCATTTGACGGGCAGAAATCGAGGCACAGACGGTTTCCATGACTGGCTCAGCTTAGCGGCCGCAGGACACACATTCAGTCTGAGCTTTGTGTGGGTCGAAAGCCCTGTGCCCCACTGGTCTGAGCCGACTCGCCAACACTCACGGGGGCCCCGGCTGTCCTACCACCTGGTGCCTCATGCCACGTAGCTGAGAACACAGGGAAGCCAGGCATCGGTGCTCAGGAGAGCCTGACACCGGATTCTGCCCACGTGGCCTGTCCCAGCCCCGCGGGATCACCATCCATCCTGAAATGGAGACGGGGCCCCAGGAGGCGGGTCTGGGTGTAGGAGAGAGGGTGTGAGGATGGAGAAGGCTCCTGGATGTGGGGGTAAAGGCTCGGCCCTCTGAAGTCTGCTCTTCTGTTCAGGCTGGGGCCCTGCTCCCACTTCCTCCTGCCCACTCTGCTCGGCTTCTCTCCCAGCTGACTGGGGGGCCCACGTTCTCCTGCAGGCTCACTGCCCTGGGCAGATGGGGTGTCAGGCAGGCGGCAGGCCTGTAGTTCAAAGCATGGTGCCCTTGGGTCCGGTGGGCTCTCAGGGCTCCCGCAAGGGGGCGGGGATCCGCGCCTCAGGGCCCTGGGCAGGCACCTGTGTCTGGGGACGGCCCAGGTTTCCACATGCGGCACACGTGGCATGTTTGGTCCATGTGTGTGGTGCGTGGATGTACGTGTACATAAGCACATACAGTCTAGACATGTGATACAGATACACGCACAGTAGGTGCAGATGAGAATTGACAAGTGAAAGTCACGGCTCTGGAACAGGTACTATTATCTAGTCATCAACGCAAGGGATCCGCAGCTCCCCTGCCACTGCTCAGCCTCTTCAGGAAAAGGTAAGTCTTTCGAACAGACCGTCCCCGAGGTCAGGCTGGTTGTCAGCGAGTCGCCGAGGGAAGCTGTGTTGCTCTCTGCCCCTTCACGGTCACCAGGAGGCAGGTCCCCTCCAGCATCTTTGCTGGGACTGCAGCCTTTGTGTGCGAGGGTGGGTGAGGGCCCTCCAGGGTAAGGACAGAGGGGTCCAACCACCCGACAACACAGGGACCCTAAGAATGCAAATCGGCCCCGTGCGGGAATCCTGGGGGCCCCCGGACGGGGCTGTCAGGCTGAGCAGTCCCCGGCCCCCACTTCCTCAGCGAACTCGGGGAGTCAGAGGCTAGGTCTGAGAGACGCAGTCTCAGGAGGGCAGAGGGCGAATCCAGCTCCTGTCAGGAGTCAAGGTGAGGACACAGGAGACTGAGGCCCGCAGGGAATCCACCTCCGGCCCCCCCCGACAGCCCTCGGAAACCCCTGGGCTCAGGGTCCAGATGTGACGGGCACTGATGCCCCACCCTTGGGAGGTGAGAGAGGTGAGGGCCTGGGTGAGGGAGGCCGGCTTCAGGTTTGCAGAGGGAAGGAGCCCAGCGTTGCCAGGAGTCAAGGTAGAACCGTGTGTGGGGACTCGGTTTGCAGGCATCCAGGTCGGTTCTGCGGTCACCCCTGGGAGACCCAAGGCAGGGTTGCAAGGATCAGATCCCCACCCCCTCATCCCCGCTTCCCTCTCTGGTGTCCTGGCTCTGGAGGGTCCGAGTCCAAGGGGACCAAGCTCAGGTGGGCAGAGGGAGGCACCCAGGCCCAGCCGGGAGCCCAGGTGAGGAGCAGAGGGAGGGCTGAGGGAACCCATGGAATCCATCTCAGCCCCTGGCATCCACAGTCCTGGGAAGCCCTGGGCCTGGTGGCCTGATGTGAGTCCAGAGGCTCCCCTGGGGGTCTCAGGGCAGTAAGGGCCTTGGTGTGAGGGTGTGGGCTCGGGTCAACAAGGGGGCGTCCCAGGACCTGCCGGGGCTCAAGCTGAGGACGCTGAGGGAGGACCGAAGGGGCCCCACAGATCCCCGCCCCTGCTGTCAGCCCTGGGAGGGCCTGGGTGGGATGAGCACTCGTGGGGTCCTGACTTCCTGACATCCGGGTCTGGGAGGGACTGGGGTCCTGGGATGAGGGGCGGGGCCTCGGGTGGCCAGAGGGGAGACCACATGCCGCCTGAGTCAAGGTGAGGACCCCGAGGGAGAACGGAGGGATCCTGCACCCGGGACAGCGTTGCACCTTGGAGACCATAGGGCAAGGTGACCACTGGCGGCATTTCCTGACATCCGGGTCTCTGAGGGACTGGGGTCCTGGGATGAGGGGTGGGTCCTCGGGTGGCCAGAGGCTAGACGACATGACGCCTAAGTGACGACCCTGAGGGAGAACTGAGGGGACCCCGAACTCGGAAAAGTGGTCATCCAACACAAAGGGGCCCTTGCTAGCTGCTGTCCGGAGGCCCGAGGGCAGGACAGGCCCACGTGTCGTGTCATGACCGCGGCATCCTGGTCTCAGAGAGACCTGGCACTTAGTGTGTGATGGGGGGGGGAACCCTCAGATCTGCAGAGGAGAGAATCCCAGGTCCCACTGGGAGTGAAGGTGACGACCGCGAGCCAGCAGTGAGGGACCCTGGACCCGAAAACACAGTCGGTCCTGGGACGTGATAGGGCGGCATCACCTCAGGCAGCATTTCCTGACATCCGGGTCTCGGAGGGACTGGGGTCCTGGTTTGAGGGGCGGGGCCTCGGGTGCGCTGAGGAGAGAATCCCAGGTCCTGCCGGGCGTCAAGGTGAGGACCCTGGGGGAGGACTGAGGGGGCCAGAGACCCCAGAACACAGTGGGTCCCGGGAGGTCATGGGGCGGCATCACCTCAGGCAGCATTTCCTGACATCCTGGTCTCGGAGGGACTGGGGCCCGGGTTTGAGGGGCGGGGCCTCGGGTGCGCTGAGGAGAGAATCCCGGTTCCTGCCGGGCGTCAAGGCGAGGGCCCTGAGGAAGGACTGGGGACACCCTGGACTCCAGAATCGAGGGGACCCCAAGATATGTACCCCGGCAGGCAGCCCTCGGAGGCCTCAGGCCGGACGAGCCCATGGCAGCGTGCCGGGACTTCCGCGTCCGGGCCTCGGAGGGACTGGGGCGCTGGTGTGGGGAGCGAAGCCTCAGGTTGGGAAACGCGGGGCTGAGGGCCTGTCAGGACAGTAAGCAAGGACTGTGAGGGAGGACTGCGGGACCCTGGACCCCAGTACAGAGTCGGTCCTGGGAGATCATAGGGTGGCATGACCACAGGCACATTTCCTGACATCCGCGTCTCAGAGGGACTGGGGACCAGGTTTGAGGGGCGGGGCCTCAGATGGGCTGAGGTGGGAATCCCCGTTCCTGCCTGGCGCCACGGTGAGGATCCTGAGGGAGGACTGAGGGGACCAGAGACCCCAGATCAGTGGGGACCCGCCGAACCGATCCTGCCCCTGCTTTTCTCCCTGGGAGGCCCCAGGGCGAGATGAGCACACGTTGGTGTCTCGACTTCCCCATCCGGGTCTCAGAGAGACTGGGGCCTTAATATAAGGAGGGGGACCTCAGGTATGCAGAGGAGGGTATCCCCGGTCCGGTCCCCCCGGTAGTCAAGGTGAGGACCCTGAGGGAGGACTAAGAGACCCTGCACCCCGGAACAGAGTCGGCCATGGGGGGCTATAGGGCAGGATGGCCAAAGGCAGCATTTCCTGACATCGCGGTCTCAGAGGGGACAGGGATCCTGGTATGAGGGGGCGGGGCGTCAGATGGGCAGAGGACAGAATCCTAAATTACCAGGAGGCAATGTGAGGACCGTGAGGGAGCCTTTGCCCTTGTGCTGGGTCTTGGAGGCCCCAGAGCAGGGCGACCAGGTGAGATGCTTTCTGACCTCTTAACTCAGAGGTCCTTGGGAGGTGAAGTCCCTGGTCTGAGGAGTGTGGCTCAGATGTGCAGAGGGTGGTCTCCCCGGAACCCCCAGTAGGACTGGGCAGACCCCCTCCCCAGGTAGAGGGGGCCTCAACAGAAACTTGCTCCTCTGCTCCTTCCTGGGAGGCCCGGGTGTGAGTCAGGAGGCATCACCTCCCCACTTTATCCTCAAACTCAGTGCGATGGTGGTGTCGGCCTGCAGGGGACAACCTCATGTTAGCTGAGGGGAGGGTTCCAGGACTTGCTGGGAGTAAATGTGAATATCTTGATACTGAGAGTAGAGAGTGAGCCCACAGAATCCGGCCCTGCCCCCTGTCATCCCTGAAGTCCCTGGGCAGGAGTGGCCAGTGGTGCTGCCCCCTCACCTCTGCCCCAGGCTCTCAGGGAATTCAGACCTAGTTCTGAGGTTGGCAGAAGGAGCCACAACCGGTCAGCAGCAGAAGGACTCACAGGATGTGCCAGGACTCAGGAGAAGGACCCTTTGGGTGGATGCAGGGCGTGAGGAGACCCTCACCCCAAAAGAGATGGGAACTTACAGTGTCCGGCTTGAGCTGTTTCAGCCCTAGGAGTCCCCGGTCAGGTCTGGCCGGATGGGGCCTGCCATCACTTCCGTCACGTGGTTGGGGGTGGGGTATCTCAGGGTGTGAGGACCTTGGTCTGAGGGGAAACATCAGGCCAGCAGAGGGAGGAGTCCTAGGATATCCCACGTGTCAAGGCAAGGACTCTTCATGAGGACCAAATGTACCCCGCCATCTCAGGAGAGGAAGGACCCCACCGGCTCCAGCTGACCCCTGTTCCCAGCCCTGGAAGGAACAGTCAGTGGTGGCCCTAAGTGCCGTGCTCACTTCCATCCTGGGTGGGAAGGTGGGAGTCTTCAGGGAGTTGAGGTCTGGGTCTGAAGGGCAGATGTCAACTCATCATCCCAGGTGGGGGCAGGGGGGAAGAGCAGGCCCTGGCGGGAGTCAAGATGCATGGCCTCCAGGCACTGAGGGCACCTCCGCCCAGGGCAGAGGGGCCGATCCCCGCTGCCAGTGCTTCTGGGTTTTTCGGGGGGAGCTGGGGGTGGATGTTGTGTAAATGGATCCTGGGACCAATTTCCACGTAGGGGAGAGGTTCCCCAGACCAACGACAGTTCTCAGACAGCAGCAGAGTGTTCAGGAATTCAACTGCGTTCTGACACTGTCTAGCCAGAGATGGCATCCGACCCTCTGGTTCAGGCTCAGTCCTCCAAGACTGCCCTCCCCCCACCACTTCAGAAGCCCACCGCAAGGCAAGGTTCTTGCCTGTGCTGCTAAATGGCCAGCTGTAGGTTGGGGATTCCAACTCCCTCCTCCTTGGGTTTCCAACGCTGGTGACAAGTCGAGGCTGTTACGTGTCCTTCTGAAAGACCTGTCCTTCTGAAAGACCTTCAGAGGTTGCCACGCCCTCCTCCTCAGGTTTGGTTGATTTGCTAGAGTGGCTCACAGGTCTCTGACAAACATACCACTTCCTAGATCACCAGCTGAACATAAAGGGCATGAGTCACGAAGAGCCAGATGGAAGAGGTGCTAGGGCCAAGGTGTGCGGGAGCGGGGCCGACTTCCCCGCTCTCTCAGACAGCGCCACTTGCCCCAGCTCTCTACCTGCTCGCCAACCCAGAAGCTCTCCAAACCCATCCTTTTGGGGTTTGACGGAGGCTTCATTACATAAGCACGATTGGTTAAATCATTGGCCATTGGCAATTGAACTCAAATCTCCAGCCTTTCTCCCCTCCCTGGTGGTGCTGGGGAGGGGCCAAAAGATCCAAACTTTTAATCACATGATTGGCTCTTCTGGCAACCAGCCCCATTTTAGGTGCTTTGCAAACACATCTCATTCACATAAAAAACAAAAAAAGCACATTCATCACTCTCAACACTGAGGACATCCCAAGGGCTTTGGGAGCTGTGAACAAGGAACTGTGCCCAGAAACCAAAGTCAATGACCAGAGGTATCCTTGTCCTGAATCACAGCAGGAAAGGGGCCTCCTCTCCTTTCTCTCCCGCCTTTCAGGGAGGTGAGGACCTTGGTGTGAGAGGACGGGTCAGATCATCTGAAGGAACCACGCCTTGGCAACAGAGAGAAGAGTCCCGGGTCCTCCCAGGAGTCAAGGTGAGGGCCCGAGGGAAGGGTGAGGGGACCCGCACGCCCACAACAAAGATGGGACACCAAAGGAAACCTCGTTCAGCCCTAGAAACCCTGGGAAGGTCGATAAGCTTGTCCTCCCACAAGGCCACTGGGTCCCCACCTGTCACCCCGGCCCAGACTCCTGTCAGCTGCCAACACCTGTCATTATGTCCCTGGTTCAGATGAGTGAGCTCCGCCAGGCTGTGGAAGACCTTCAGGACCCAAGAGACGCCCAGGGCCTGGTGGATGTGCAGCAGCTGGAGGCTGAGCAGGAGGGGGCCGCATCCCCCCGGTCCTCCTCGTCCTCCTCCTCCTCCTCCTCCGTCTCCTCTTCCTACTCTGCCGGTGCCGAGTCCCTGCGCCAAGGGGCAGAGCTTTCAATGATGGCTGACCTGGTGAGCTTCCTGCTCCTCAAGTATCGCAGGAAACAGCCGACCACCAGGGCAGAAATGCTGAGTATCCTCAGAGCATACCAGCACCACTTCCCTGTGGTCTTCAGCCAGGCCTCTGAGTGCATGCAGCTGGTCTTTGGGGTGGATGTGAAGGAGGTGGACCCCAAGGAGCACTTGTACATCCTGGTCCCCACCCTGGGCCTCACCTGTGATGGGATGCAGGGTGATGAGCGGAGCATGCCCAAGAACGGCCTCCTGGTGATACTTCTGGGTGTCATCGTCCTGGGGGGAGAGGGGGCGCCTGAGGAAGAGGTGTGGGGAGCACTCGGTGTCATGGGGGTGTATCCTGGGAGGGAGCACTTCATCTATGGGGAGCCCAGGGAGCTCATCACCAAAGCGTGGGTGCAGGAGGGGTACCTGGAGTACCGGCAGGTGGCCGACAGCGATCCCGCTCGCCACGAGTTCCTGTGGGGGCCCCGGGCCCACGCGGAGACCAGCAAGTTGCAAGTCCTGGAGCATTTGTTTAGACTCAACAGTAAGGGTCCCATTTCCTTCCCGTCCCTGTCTGAGGAGGCCGTGAGCAATGAGGAAGAGGGGGCCTGAGCCAGACTTGCAGCCGCGCTCCTTCCAGGCCCCTGTCCAGCAGCTTCTCCTGCCGGGCAGGAAGGGAGTCCATCCTTCACTCTGTGTTTGCAGAGCGAGCGGTCAGCCTTGGAAGGAGTGAGGGCCCGGGCCAGCTCGGGGGGCACGGCGTACAGCATCTCTGGGCTCCTCCCGTCCTTTATGGTGACGTGGAAATTGATCTTTGTTTCCTGTAGGTGTTTTTCAGTGCTGTTCCTATTAATAGAAGATTTAATAAGCTTCAGTATCTAACTTTGTGAATGACATTGATCACAACGTGTGTGTGCTTATCCAGTTCAAACACAACAATTTTCCTCTTCTGTAAAGGAGACTGAAATCTCTATTTTTTTTTTCCCTGTCATCCTGGATGACATAATATGGAATTGCAATTAGAATTGTTCGGGAAATGTGAGAGTAATTAGCAATAATATAGATGAGGGAAGATTTAGAACAATAAAAGTAAAAATATTAACTCGCTTCTTATCCCTTCTTGTTTGTCATTTTATACGTGTAATATCCCTATGTTTAATTGGATTTCCACGGGTTATTTAAGAAAGTAGGAGAAAATCAGTCTGAATCAAATAGGATCCCCGCTCACCGTCTCACTTCATCCGCACACACTCACCGAGCCTCTGCTCTCCGGAGGGCTCTGTGTTAGTGGGGACACTAGGAAAAGCAAGACACACCCCACACCTAGAAGGACAGGCTAGGAGCCCAGTCACATCAGGAAGATGGTGACATGTCCCTGAAGTCCCACAGAACAAGGGAAAGAAGCGGCGAGGTGGAGGGGGTCCGGGAGAGAGCACCCAAGTGCAAGTGCGCAGAGCCAGGGCAGGTGGGGGCTTTGGGAAGCTGGGCTTCCTTCTGTGGGAGGTGATGGTAATGAAGCTGGGTGGTGGCGGCGGCCAGACTTGAAGAAGGCGTGTTTTGGGTTTCAGAAGCCACAGTTCGGATGGAAGGGCGGCTGGGAGGGGGCAAAGGTTGTTCCTTGACTCCCTTCCTAGGAGCTCGGTGTTGAGTCCAGCTGGGAACGCTCCCCCACCCCTCAGTGTAACCTAGCCTCTAATCGGGAGAATTTACTTAGTTTCATTTACGAGGCATGCTTTTTGGCTGATTAGCTCTTCCACATCCTACTGAGCTGTGTGTTCTCTAACATGACCTGGATAACAAACCAACCAGCCAAGTCCCAGAGGAGGGAGTGGAAGGGTCTGGGGCCAAAGAAAATCAGAAGCAACTGCCAATCATCGCGGTTCCAACAGGCAGCGCGCCCCGCGCGAGGTGCTTGGCGCACATCGCACGCACCCCTGCAGTCCTGCGGGCCGGGCCTCCTCACACCCGCCCACTGCACAGATGAAGACCCTGGGGTCGTGGGGCTCGGGAACCTTCCCAGGATCACGTGCTAGTAAGTGACGGGCTGGGGCCGAGACCCCTGGTCTGAATTCATCTAGAGCCCACGCTGCGCCCACCCATCGCAGCCTGCGGCCCGCCTCCTGACCCAGAGTCCACTTGTCTCCTCAGTGTCCTCATGGAGTCTGTCGGGTGACAGAAAGTAGGATCCTGAGGCCCAGGTAGTAAAAGCTGGACCAAGAAAGGAAGGTGACTGTGACAATCAAAGCCAGGGTGAGGACTGTCTGCGGTTTCTTGAGAGCTGACCCTGCCAGGTGGTGGCACTGCTGTCCAGTCCCAGCCCTTATCCCACACGACAGCACCCTGCCCTGGTCTCCTCCTTCCTCGGGGCCCTCCTGGCCAACTCGAACCTGACCTGCTGACTTGGTCATCACAGGGGGTGGGGGTGTGGAGAGAGAGAGAGAGAGAGACAGAGAGAGAGAGAGAGAGAGAGACACAGAGAGACGGAGACAGACAGAGACAGAGACAGAGAGACAGTCACGGAGACAGACACAGGGACAGAGCGAGAGCCAGAGCGCGAGACTGGGCTTGAGACTGGGATTGGGATTGTGGTTGACTGCGTCTTGAAGGCCACATTTCTTATGGGATAACATCCCTAACGTAGACTTTTCAGAAGCTGGAGAAAAGGTAACACTAGGGAACATCCTGACACCGTCTCCCCGTCCCCAGTGGGGGAGGGGAGCGGCTGTAACAGAGCTTGCCTGGGGCTCCTTTGGAAAGTGCATTGCACCCGACGGCCCCTGTGCCATTTGAGCTTCTAAGGATGGCTTTCCCGGGTCTCCTTGGCCTTGGACAACTACGAAATGAGTCATCACTGGACAAGGAAGACTCCCCTTTGCTGCTGTCCCTGCGGGGTGCAGGTGGCTTCCGGGCAGACACAAGGCCCCCAGTCTGGGCTGAGGCCGTGGGCTCGGGCGTCCGCAGTGGACCACAGGCCGGCTCTACTTCTCCGTCGGGCGGATCCTAGGCCCACGACTCCACCTTCCCCGGCCCGGGCCGGGCCTTCCCTGCCACCTGCCCCGGGTCAGACGGGAAGAGTCCACGGCGCTGCACCGCAGAGCGCTCAGCACCGCCAAGGGAATGCAGGCGCCCTCCCACCTGCTCGAGCTGTCGCAGTGACCGTGCACAGCTGCTTTCAAGGACACTAAAGCCAGCTCCTGGGGGACATACAAATTTGTTCGTTCCAAGATAGGCTGGGGACCCCATTCACATCCTAGTCTGCTGTCCTCAGGGACCTCTTTCCTGGTCTGGAGGGGGAGGCAGATACACCCAAGGTCTCAGGGAGACAGGAGCACCCCATCTTGGGACTGGACATGCAAGGCGGGCTGTGGGAGCCTTGGGAGGGAGCCTGGGACCGGAGGAAGCCCTGACTGCCGAGGTGGCCTGGAAGCCGGGCCGGCCTTGAAGCCGGGCCCCAGCATGCAGAGCGGCCTCTGGATAGAGACGGGCATCGCCACCCGACGAGGCAGCTTGAGGACACGCCCAGACAGGGGAGTTCTTGGCGGGTCCCAGAGCAGCTGGGGACTGGGTGCGGGTCTGGCCCAGGGCCCATGGATGGTGACGGAGAGCGCTTGGGTGGTCCTCTGGGCTGGCGGACACCAGGGGCTAAGGCAGGTGCAGCGGCCGGCGGGCCAGGCTGGGAAAGGCAGGCCTTGGACGTCGTGAGGGCTGGTATCGAGTAACAAGTGTCCTGAGCCATGGCTGAGAGCGACCCCTGGGGCGCTACACGTAGCCACGGCCCAGCCGGCCCCCCCGGGGGGGGGCAGGGGTGCGTGGGAGGGAGGGAGGCAGACCTGTGAGGGGGCAGGCCCACCAGACCCAGGGTGTGAGGGAGGGCTGGAAGGAGCGGGCGGCAGGCGAGGCCACAGGGCTGGGATCGGCCCACCGATGTCCCAGCCTTTGGGCCCCCTTCTGAGACGCCCCCATGGCCTCCACTGAAGTTCGAACTCTAAGGACACGTCCCTGCAGGAGGGAGTGACCCGAACAAGTGCTCTGTAAACCTGTTTAGAGGCACAAAGACCTGAGCCCAAGCTCTAGTCTCGGCCTAGGAGCTCCACGAAGGCTGACAGTCCTCAGACTCGAGGGCCCCTTGGGAGAATCTCTTTCGAACCCCTTGCCCTCCCCTTCTGGAACAGGGAGTGGCCCTCAGAGAGGACAGACGCCTCTCCTTAGCGGCAGAGCTGGGATGAGGACCTAGGAGCCTGGCAGACGGGCCTTTCCAGGTCCCATTGTCTCTCCCTGTGCAGTGACTAGGAAGAACAGCCACCACAGCGGCTACAGAACACGTGTCCCCCCAGACCACTGTCCTGTCTGTCCTGCCATCCGTGGTGAAGACGGCTCTCGGGCGGGATTTGTCCCATCCCACACCCAGAGCCTCATCTATTTTCAGTCACACGTGGACGGGCTTTCCGTTGGTCACGTCTAGCTCAACAAGTAGGAATTGTCCTTGGGAGTGAGTCTGTAGAGTAGGCCCCTTGAAAAGTACCGCACCCAGAGCAGGCAAAATTATTCAGTGTACCTGCCACCGAGGTGACGGCGGGACGGGGACCCAGGGCTGGGGGTGGGGCTGGCTCGGGGAAGGCGAGCAGGGCAGGCCTGGGAGCAGACCAGGGAAATGCTTGCTCTCAACAGATCAGAATACATGCTGAACCCCCAGATCAAGGACTGCAAAGGGGAAGAAGCAGGGCAGAGCCGAGTTGGAAGCGGAAGGCCAGCAATCTGGCAGGGCAGGAGCCTAACCCCCCCCCCCCAGTGACAGAGGGAAGAGGGCCTTAGAGCAGCCTCAGGGGAGGCTGAATCCGAGGTCTGAGGGAGGTGCTCTGACGCGGACTAAGGCCGGTGTTCTGAAAGTGAGTGCTCTCGGGCCACGAGGAGTTTCTATGGCAAGAAATGGACACTAAAGAGGATCCCATGTGCTCTGGAGAGGGGTGGGGCTGCGGACAGCGGAGCTCAAAAGGAGGCTCCAAAGCACAGGGGAGGATGCGGCCATCCACTCACGCGGCACGGGGGGAACCCTATGTGCCAGGTGCTTTGGTGACACTGAAGTGGGACGTGGGGAGTGCCCCCACACGCTCCCACACACAGCCCCACTCTGGGGACAGCTCGACCCAGGGGCAGGAGAACGGAACACTTCCTTACGGCCCATCAGAGCTGGACCGACCAGCCAGCAGGAACAGCTGGAAGAGACCAAGGCAGGAGCTGGTGGCGGGGGGGGGGGAGGGGGCGCTGCCAGCCAGCCCGGGCTAACCAGCCCACTCGGACCACCACTTCCGGGAGGTGCAGTCGCCCGGGGCCCATCTCACCCCTGCCGCCTTGGTGGTAGCCAAGCCAGGGCCAGCCAGGGCCTGGCCCTTGAACAAATCGGAGGCTGGCAACAGGCGTCCCCAACCTTTGGGGATGGAAACAGGATCATGTCTGTCCGCCCACTCAGGGCCTGGCCCCTGGGAAAAAGGTGCCTGGCAGCAGATGGGAGCCTTCTCCCGGGAACTTGAACATACCTTCCTACACTTTTAGAAAACAGAGAAGCTGGGGCTCTGTACCCCTCGCCTCCCCTCCCCTCCCCTCCCCTCCCCTCGGCCAGGGCTCCCTGTCCAGACCAACTCTGTGACCTCACGTGACACATAAAGAGGACGATGACCAAAGTCGCTGGTTGCCCTGCTACCGAGATTCTAGAATTCTGCGGACACTATTTACTGGGCGTCCCTGCTCAGATTGAAGGCACTTCTGCCCTGAGAGCTCAGTGATCTGGTCTCAGGGAGAGCGTGTGCCTGGTCTAGACTAGCTGCATGGCGAGTCAGAGCCCCGACGAGGAATATACGGCCACGGCGGCCCCCGCAGCTGATGGAGAGCCCCCAGCGGGGGCCCCATCGGGTTCATCCCCGGATCCAAAGGTGGATTCGAGGGAGATTTTGGAGAAGCCCGGCGACCAGGCCGAGAGCCAAGATCCAGGCTCCCAAGACAACCAGCCACCACAGGACCCAAACCCGGGTCCCGCCAACGTGGACGGAACCCATGGTGTTCTTGGGCTCTCCTTCCCGAGAAAGCTCTGGATGATAGTGGAGGACGAGGCCTTCACGTCCGTGCGCTGGAACGACAAGGGAGACATGCTGATCATCGAGGAAGACCTTTTCCAGCGGGAGGTTCTTCGCCGGCGCGGCGCAGACAGGATCTTTGAAACAGACAGCTTGAAGAGCTTCATCCGCCAACTGAACCTCTATGGGTTCAGGAAAATACACCTGCCCGGCACTCTGGGTCGCTCTCCGGGGAAGAAAAGGCTGATGGTAACGTAGACAGCCCTTCCGTCTCCCGAGTTCTCTGTTCCTGGAACGGCTTCCTAGTCCTGAGCGGATGAGTGATGTGCTGGGCGGGGTTCATTCCCGAGGGGGACTTTTTTCCTGTGAGCCAGTACTGAATGAAGGCTGAGGCAGTCCGGCGTGTCATGGAAGGCTCGCCCCTTAGAGATGCCCTGCGGGTGTGACCGAAGACCCAGGGGCCACTTCACGTCAGGGAGCTAGAGTGACACCTCAGCCCAGGCACCACGTAGCTTTAGTGAGCGCACACTCCAGGGCGAAACAAAACTTGCCAGGAATTTAAAAAGACCTTTTCTCCACAGTCAAACAAGACCTTTATGATGGAGGTGGGCGGGGAGGAGTGAATATTTCCCCCGAAATGACGAGAATGATTCTTGTCCTTTCAGATCTACCACAACTGCAACTTTCAGAGAGAGAAGCCCCTGCTGATCGAGAACATGCGGAGAAAAGGTGACCCGAGAGCAACTGCTCGGCCCGCTTCCAGCACAACCACCCCAAAGAGAAAGAAGCAAGCCGTCCCACCTATGAGATGCACCCAATTTTTCCATCAGAATGACTCCACCAATGATGCCGACAGGAAGACCCAGAGGGAAGCCCCCCGTGCTCAGGTGCCCAGCGGCATCCGGGCCTTCGTGCTCCCTGGCGTCTTGTCTGCCGGCCGGGTGGCCAGGTTGGTGGTAGTGCAGCGTCCCTCCAGCGAGCAGGGCGGCCCGAGTGGGGAGGGCACCTCCAGGAATGTCACGCTAGTGCCCCCGGCTACTGCCGGAAGGGACGGTGCAGGGGAGCTGCCCAGAAGCCCCCCCGTTTGCCCCGATCCCAGCTCGGTGGTGTCCACGTGCAACACGGGTTACTGCATGCTGCTCGCGGCCCTTCTGCTCATGGCCCCCAACCAGGAGGCCCGAGGCCGATGAAGAGCCCGAGGGCTCTTCAGATTACAAGTGTGCTCTCTGCCAACAGTTCCAGAACAACCCAAAGCGCTGAGCTCACAGACCACTAGAGACACACGAAGAGCACCGTCCTGTAACCATGAACATTTTGGGCTTTAATAAAGAAAAGCAAAACTCCCCGGGACTAAATAAACAATCTGCGAGACCCGCGGGTCCGTGTTCTTTCTCGCGTTCGATTCCGCACACCTCTCACCAGATAAGCCCGCGGAGGCTGGAGACCCCGGCCGGGGGCAGGCTTTGGTCCCCATCGGCCTCTTGCATCTGAAGCTGTGGCATCTCGGACACCCGCCCAAGGAGGTGGGGAGCGAGCACTGAGGCGAGCCCAGGAAGGTCTGGTCCGCTGGGCCGGGCCTGCCCGTCAGGGGACAGACAGCCTGGCTTCTGACCTCGGGGGTGTCTCCCCCCCATCATTCATGCATCGCGGAGCAGGAGGGTCTTCCTCCTGGGTCCCGCAAGGATGCCAGAAGTTTCTGATCAGCAGCTCAGCGTCTCCAGCTCACGATCCAGGGGCCCCCCACGGAGGCCCGCCGTAAAGTAGGGCCACCCCCTCCACCAAGGGCTGAGAGCACTGCAGCCTGGCTCCGAAGAGACGGGGGGTTGCAGTCAAACGCCTGGGGGGAGGCCCGTCACCCTCGAAGATAGCAACCACTGGAAACCCTACTCTCAAGTGACCAACCCCCCCCCCCCACAAATGTATAAAAGATCTCCCACCCAGCGAACACCAGCACTGCTCACTTCCATCAGGGCTGTAGTTAGGACCCTTTCTTGGGACGTGAAGCGGCCGTGCGGCACGTCTAACACACCGGCTCCGTGAGCCAAGGGACACTTTACAACAGGGCGAGAGTCATCTGCGAGGCAGACGGTGCTCTTTCTGAGTCCGACGTCCTCTTGCCCGGGAGTCAGGCCGTCGCTGGCTGGTGACTCCCTGGCAAGCACTCAGCGCCCGCTCCAGCCGTCCCACATCGTCTCCTGGATGCTCTTCAGACCCTCTAGGGGTTTTGACCAGAACAAAGGCGGGGAGAACACTCACCAGCTCTCTCAAAACACATTTCTCTACACAATCCAGAATCAGCAGGGCCAGAATGAGCAGCGGCCTGCAAGGCCGCTTCCCCTTGTCCTAGAGGTCCAAAGTCCTTGAGACTCTGTCACCGAGCCCAGGGAGGCATCTCCCTGCAGGGGTCCCGCTCCCCCGTCCCCGCGTCCCGGTGGACACATCTGTTTCCGGGAACAGCACAGAGTGGGGAGCGCCCTCCAGGGCGGCGCCGATTCAGAGCGAACCAGCGGAGCACGTCCAGGGCGTGACGGCGAGCTGACCGTGCCACGGTTTAGCTTGGTCTCTCGGTCACCTCCTCTCAAGAGCCCACGCTGCTCAGACCTCTTGCCCAAAGGGGATCAGGTGCTTGGGGACGTCTACCTGGAAGATGCCCTTCCCGCCTCTCCTGGGCACGGGCTCCAGTAACCACCGGGGGTTGGAGAGCGTGGTCAGGTACTTCTGCTGCAGGTTGGTCAGGACGGCTCGATTCTCCAGTTCCACAGCCTCCTCGGGACCTAAGTTTTCTGGGCACAGCAAAGTGTCCCCAACGTCAACGAGCCCTGTGCACAAAGAGAGAAGCACACAGATGTCTTCCCTTCCATAAACCAGGCCTGCCCCTAAGAGAACATGGTTATTCAAGGTCACAACCACTAGAGACGGAGGCGATATCAGCACGTGGACCCAGAGTCAACTGGGTCGCGCTGGCTGAGCACTTCCGAGGAACCGACGTCCCTCTTCAGGGCACTTGGGGCGAGGCCGAGGGAGTGACCCCACCCACGTCAGTGCTGAAGGCCGCAAGTCACGATCAGAAGGGGACCCTATGGGCAATCAGGTCCCCAGGCAATCCGCCAGGTGACAGCTGCTGATGCAGGACCACAACCCATGAGGGTTTAGGGGACTGGCTCAGGTGGCTGCAGCGTTAGGGGACTGGCGCAGGAGGCCGCGGGCAGCAGGGGTGGGCCAGGCGTAGGAAGCCTGGAGGGCAGCCTGAGTCCACAGACCCCTGACCTGCTCTGGGTGCTGCGCTGTTCATCACAGTCTCTGCGGTGCGCCCACACATGTGCACTGGCACGCTCACGCTCACACACACACACATGGAAATGCCACACGCAGTCCTGGACCCTCCTCTGCCTCTTAGAGCCCAACGGGAACTGAGGCCCCGAGCAGCGGTGAGGGAACTTCGGCCCGCCAACCGCCAGCCCGTGGACTCTGGCTGCCCCTCTGAAGGTGTCTTGCTCCAAGAAACCGCAGCCCACACACCAAGGTATTTGAAAGAAAACAAGTCACAGAGGCCCTGCGGGAGAGCCTGGGGGCCGCCCTTGGAGGCTCCGGAGCAGGGCTGGGCACACCACCACTTGCCAGCTATGACTCCGCGGCCAAACTTCTCCCCATCCTGAAGCAAGGCCTGGATCTGGGCAGGGGTCATCCCCAGCCTCTCCACCAGCAGTTCCCTCCAGGCAGTGTCCTCCCAGTCCCTGTGTGCGATGTGCACGGCCAGGGTCCGGTGCCGGTGGCCGCTCAGCAGGGGACGCCAACGCGTCTCCAGGGTCTTGACCCCGTTCAGGACGAAACCTGCATAAGGCTGCCGGAAGGAGAGGCAGCTGAACTTCATCTCCTGCAGCTCCCCTGACCTCACGTTGCTGGGGAAACACAGAAGCAAGTGTCAGTAAGCCTGAGGCGCCGGCCCTCTGAGCTCACGGCCCGTGGACCTGACCTCCCCACAATGTGCCCCGGTGCCCTGACCCTCCACTGACCTGGACGGTGGGGGATCAGAGGGCGCTGGCTCCTTCCCTGTGTTCACGCAGTCAGCTCACAGGCCCAAAGGAGGAGCTTGGTCACTCGGAGGATCTGTCCATCAGATGGAGTCTGCGGGGGCTCACAAAGGAGGGTGGGCACAGGGAGAGAAAGGCGTGTGGTCAGTTCTACAACAGAGGTCCCCGAGCCCGGGGAGCACAGAGCAGGTAGAGAGGGCCCCTCGGCTTCACAGCCGTGTGGCCAGGCTCTGGTCCTCTCCCAGCACAGACAGGGACAGTCCTGGGCTTTGCTTCTCTCCCCACCCCCGCCCACCCCCCGCAGCTCCCCCGGCCCCAGCATTCCCAGTGCCCTGCAGATGCCCCATTACCACCCTTACCCCTGGGCTGCGGAGCGCAAATCCTTGCTACCAACCTCAGCCCAGCCCTGGGACGCCCTGGATCTCAGGTGTCTCCTCCACACGCCTCTGGGTGCCACCTCCTTCACCCCTTCCGGCACCCCTGCCCTCCACTGTCCACAGATGCCCCCGCCTGGAGCCCAGAGAACCGACAAATGAGAGCAGGAACCACCGGCACTGGTGTAAGCTCCGTCTCCATGCCGGGCCCTGGCACGACCACCATCCACATCCAGGAATCAGAGATATCGATCCTCCAATATCCCAGGAGGGGGCAGTGCTACCGTCACCCCACTCCACAGCTGAGAAGGAGGCGCCGAGGTAGAAAGAGATGGCACGTGACTCCAGAGGGCCTGACCGCATGCACTCGCCTCCTTGTACCTGGAGGGGAGGATGGCTCCGCCTCCCTGAGGACACAGCTGTGCGGCAGGAGGAGCAGGGCCCCAGGCCCGAACCTCAGCTGGGTCTCGGCACCTGGCGGAGCCCCAGTTTCCACGTGGCTGTGAGGACGGGGCACATGGCCCCAAAGGCACCCAGCCCAGTCCCTTCTAGGGCTTTGCTTCTCCAAGCGGAACAGGGGCCCACGAGGCCCCACATGCTCTGGCTCCTTCCCTGGCTGCCTGCTCTCCTCTCCCCTTTATTTACCCCCTGCAGCCATGAGGGCCTCCCTTCCAGGCCTGGAACATTCCTAGTGTGTTCCTACTCAGTGACTTGGTGGGTTATTATGGGGTACACTGCGTTCCCCGCAAATTCATGTGTTGACGTCCCAATGTCAAGTACCCCAGAGCATGACCTTACAGATAACAGAAAGGGCTTTACAAAGGTCATCATGTTAAAATGACTTCCTCAGGGTAGACCCTCATCTCATAGGCCTGGTGTCCTTATAAAAAGGAGAAATTTAGAGGCAGGCACACACACAGGAGAACTCCACGTGAAGACGAGGCGGGGCTCTACAAGCCAAGGGAGGCCAGCGACTGCCAGCCAACCCCCGGAAGTGCGGGAGGCACGGGACAGATCCTCCCACAGCCCTCAGGAGGGCCAAAAATCGGCCGCCACCTTGATCTCAGGCTTCTAGCCTCCGGAACTGAGAGGGGAGGCATTTTTGCTGTGTAAGCCACCCAGACGGTGGGCCTCTGACACGACTGCCCAGGACAATGGACACCGAGGGTGGGTAACTGTAAAGGGAAGAAGGGGGCGGAGTGCCCTCCTGTTGATGCAGAGGGTACCTGCTTGGCCGCCTCAGGAGGAAATGCTCTTCCACTTGGCTCAGCTTCCTCACCTGCAGGGGACGAGAGAGATAAGGAGAGAAGGTCATCAGCTAGAAGACAGCAACATGAACCACAGTGTCTTCTCCTCAGCAGGGACTGGAGACCACCGGGACCCAGAAGGGCCCGACTGAGGAGAAACACACATGGCATCTCACTCGGGGCTGCTTCTGCTCTTCAGGGCAGTGGGTCTCTCGTCCCCCCGCTGGGTCAGGGTCCCCACGATGCCTCAAGCCCGCAGCAGAGAAAATCACTTCACCTAAGTAGATCATGTTCTCACCGCCCAGCAGACCCTAGATCCAACAGAAGTCGACACCTGAAGGATTTGGGGGCCCCACAACACGTTCCCCTCCATGGAATCCCGGGTGTGCCTTTCCACCGGGAGGGGATGGGAAAGGGCGGCCTCGGCTGCCATGCCGCTCCCAGCCCCACAGCCGGGAAACCAGTGCCCCGAGGAGGTACCATCGGAGGACACGGCGAGTCTCGGCTCCCTCCGGGGCTGGGCGGGATGGGTCCTGGCTCCGTGAGGGCGGCGCGAGTCGCGAGGACTCTGGGACGGCCCGGCGGCGGCCACGCGGCTGGACGGTCTTCCCCGTCCTGGGGACTCCGAAGTACTGACAGGGGACAGCGCCAGCTGGCCCTAACCGCGCTCCGTTCGCAGACTCGCTGACGCCCCTTATTTCCGGGTGTACGGAAGCACGTACCACGTACGCACGCAGCACGCAGGTACGCAGTTACGTAACACGCGCTTAGGAACAAGGACTCGTTCCCACGTAGGCCCCGCCGCTAGGAGGCGCTGTTGGAGCCGCCAGGCCCTGTGGCCCGCGGGACGACCAGGCCTGAAGGAGGTTCGCAATCCAAGGCCGGGAGCGGCACCGGAGGAGGTCAAGGAGGTGGGCGGGGCGGAGAAGGGGCGAGGAGGGGCGAGCCGAGGGGCGGAGCTGCGGGGAGGAGGCGGGGATGGGAGGAGCTGGGGGAGGAGTATCAGGGGCCGACCTGTGGTAAAGAGCTGGGGAGGAGGAGTTGCGGGAGGGGGAGGCGGAGCCTCGAGAAAGCGACAAGGGAGAAGCCGGGGCGGAGCTGTGAGGAAGCTTGGCGAGGAGGAGCTGTGGGAGGAGATGGGGAGAAGCAGGGCGGAGCTGCGAGGAAGGAGGCGGAGCTGCGGGGAAGGAACTTGGGTTGGAGGAGTTAAGGGAGGCGCCTGTGGGGCAGGTGTTTGAGGAGAGCTGGGTGAAGAGGCAGGCAGAGCCGGGGAGGAGCAGGGCGGGGCTTTCAGGGGGAGGAGCAGCTGAGGGAGGAGCCGAGTGGAGCTGCGGAGGAGTGGGGCGGAGCTGAGGAAACGCTGGGACGCAGTGGGCTGGAGCTGGGAGGAGCTGGGGGAGCAGTTTCTGGGACTGAGACGTGGGAAAGAACTGTGTGAGGAGGCGCTCCTGGAAGAGGCGGCAGAGCCGGGGAGGAGCAGGGCGGAGCTTTCAGGGGGAGGAGCAGCTGAGGGCGGAGCCGAGTGGAGCTGGGGAGGAGTGGAGCGGAGCTGACAGGGATGGAGCTGTGGGTCTTGGGAACCCATGGAGGGTGGGCGGGGACAGGCAGTGCCCTTTTGAGTCTCTTGACATAGGCGTCCAGTCCAGGCCGCAGCAGTCGGCCAGAGTCGCAGTGGCAGCCCCCAGCGTTGTCAGCGACCTCATCGGACCGTCGGAATGGACCTCAGACGACAGGGAGGCGGAGAGAGGGCGGAGCCTCTGGGCTGAGTCCTGCATCTCAGGGCTGAATGCTCAGGCCAGTTCCCCTCCTCCAGGCCGCCCTGGGACTGCTGGCCAAGTCCTGAGGTACAGTCTTGGTCTGGCCTTTTTGCAGGTGAGAAGGAAAATCCCCACACTGTTTCCTGCTGCTCCGCGGACCTGGGGTCCCACACAAAGCCAGCTTCCCTGTCAGAGCCCTTTTCTGTCCTCTTCCTCTCCCCTGGGGGCTCAAGCCACTCGATGCCACCCGCCTGGCTCTGCTCCTTTGGTTCCCTTACCGTCGCCCTCCCTCCCTGTTTCTTTGATGACCAAGTCCTGTGTCCCTGCCTCCCAAGTGACCGATCAGAATAAATGCTTCTCTTCCTGTCCCCACTGCCCCTTCCGGAGTTCAGGCCTCATGGCCGGGGCCTGTGCTATTACCTGAGCCCCCCACCGGCCTGGACGCCTCCTGTCTCTCCTCCTCCAGGGGCTGCTCCACACGTGTCTAACTGCACATGTGTCCTTGTCAGCCCCAGACTGAAAACCCTGCCAAGTCCTCTCTTGTTTAAGCTCCAACACCTCGGGGCCCAGGTAGGGCCTTCCAGTGGCCCCAGCTCTCCCTCCTGGCCACCCAACAGTCTAGGTCACTGGGCTGTCCCTGCACAGTGAGCGCACTTGCCCTACCCCGACTGGAGGCTTTGGCACGCGCAGTTCCACACCTGGAAGGCTGGCTCCTCTTGTCCTGACAAACGCCTGTCCTCCTTCCGGGCGCAACTGGAAGCTCCCCATCTCCGCCCGCCCCCCGGGCGCCAGGCACTCTTGTCTGGGAGTTCTGGTAATGCTGCGCCTTGCTGCTGCCATCCTTCCCTGGGCTTTTCCTCCTGGGTTGTAGCTGCTCTCCAAGAGTCCGTGGCCCGCTCAGCGGCGCTGGGTCCCTTGACGGCGAGGACAGTGTCTTACTCATTTCCCTAAGCTGGGTGCTCCGACACGGTGGGGTGGGTGCTTAGGAAACTTTGGGTCCGCAGAGGACTGCTTTGTCTTCCAGCGAGCTGCACCTGCTCTCTCCTTGCAGAAGCCCGAGGAAGCAGGGATGCTGGCCCTGAGGTGAGGGGGCGGAGGGTTGCCTTCATGGGATTTAGGCCTCCGGGCTGCGGGGGACCTTAACAGTCACCAGATCCAACTCAGCCCATGCCGGCATCCCCTCCTCGGCTTCTTGCGCCCATAGAATGGTTACCAGCTGTGTCCTGACACCCCAGAACCTCCTCCTAGCGGTTTCAAATCATGAGGGACGGTTCCCGGAATGCTGGGCTGCTGCTGGAGCTCCTCCCGAATCTTGCTTGAAGCAAGAGAACTTGCCCAGTGAGCCGGAGACGTTTGATATGTGGCTGCTGGTGGGGAACAGCTGTGATGGTGCTGCGTAAGGACCCCCTTTTCTGGCCCTCCCCTCTATGCTGAGAAGCAGGGTGCCCCAGGTCCCCGAGGAGGGGAACAGGAAAGGGAGGAGTGTGGTCTGATGTGGGGACAGTTGCAACGGTAGTGGCTGCCGGGCCGGTTCTCTACCAGGTGTGTGGGCCCAGGAAGAGTGGCCTGGCCCTGTCGCAGGTGGGCGTGGGCTAGTATTCGGCTGTCCCTGTGAAAGGCACCCGACTGCAACTCAGTTTTGATTTTCCGTACAAGTCAGTGGGCGCCGATCCTTACTACAATCTGATGTCTGACTTCCCGGTGAGTTTCTTCACCTGCTCCTTCCCGTGTCCTCCACAAATGAAGTCCTGGAAGAGCGGGCCTCCTCCCCCTCCCTCTCTGGTCATCAGGGTGAGTCAGCCTTCCCTCCCAGACTGGGCCTCCCGGCCTCCCCCTGCTTGCAGCTCCTGCTCCCTCCCTGCCACTGCCCCTGGACCACACCCCACGGGACAGGAGCAAGTCCCCTCCTCAAGCTCTGCTTCTTCCCCAGATGCACCCAGTCTTCCCTGTTGGACGTCCTTGCTGTTTTTGCCATTGCCCTTTGGGGGTGACAGTGGCCCCGGGACATTGCCTGTTCTCTGGAGCTCAGGGCACCTGTTCAGAGTCACCTTCCCTTTCTGGTCCCTCCTCCCCAGGGCACCTGTAGAGCTCGGTGTCTCGGGGGCCCTTCTGAGCACCTGCCTTTGCAGTTTCCCCTCCTTCTCATCCCCAGTGACCTTGGTCCATCCTGCCCCCGGCTCAAGCCACCCCTGGGAACTCACCACCGCTGTTCTGTCCTGCTCCTCTCCCTGGCTCCGCCATCCCTCTGTTTGCCCCAGAGGTCCTCCCAGCCGTCCTTTCTGCCCCCTGTGACTTCCCAGACCCCCGCCCCTTCTCTGTGCCGGGCACACGCCCCCCTTTTTCGCTGAGAGGCGCAAACCAGGCGCAGACCACGCCGCGGTAAGTGCCGCCCCACCGCACGCGCCTCTCGCAGGCCTGAGCGGGTTCCAGTTTGTTCCTGTGGCAGGTTTCGGGGCACCACAGGCCTGGGGCTGGCTGGGCCCAAATTCTCCATTTCCCTCCTTCCCGGCAGGGCTGCTTTCCTCTGTGAAATGCCTTTTGCCTGTCTGTCTACTTTGCTGCTTGTCCTTTTTGTGCTGAGTTGTGGGGGGTCTTTTTGCAACCTGGGTACTCATCCTGCCCTGCTTGTTTGTGTTTCAGATGCCTCCTCCTGCCCCTCGGAGGCTGGTTTCCTCCTGTCTTCGTAGGCCAGCTTTGGACTCAGTATTGGCCTAGAGGCTCCAAACTGTATGTGACCCCAAAGGTCAGGGAGTGTCCCGACCCCCCCCCAAGGCCGCCACCCACCCCCAGGCCCGCCACCTGGGGTGAGGATCCCTGAGGGGGAGGTGCCCCGGTGTCCAGGGCTCTGCCCGTGAGAAAGGGCTCCTTCCTGTCTGTGTAAGTCAGTCGGTTACCGCCTGGCTTCAGTTCCATGCCCTGGACTCACGCGGGAGAAGCCCGGGGCAGCCGTGCAGCTGTGGGAAGACAGCAAGCCTTGTTTCTTCTGCCCCAACTCTCCTGGTTTACCTCCCGCCCCTCTGGCCCGTCTCTAATCTGCAGGCCCTGTCCCCGGCTTCCGCTGTGTCCCCTGGCAGCTCCAAGCTCCGGTTGGCCAAGGCCCTCTTCACACGGCCCAGATTGTGTGGTCCAGCCTGAGATCTGTACGTATTTCTGATTTTTGTCTTCATGACTCTCCAAGGCCTCGGGGAGAAGCTGCACCACAGGGGACCTGCCGATGTGGGCGGAGACGTTGCCGCTGCTGGTCCCGTGGTGCCTGCACACGGACCCTGGCACACAGAGTGGGAGCCAGGGGCGTGTCTGGGCACTTCTGGCGCTGCCCCGCCCGCACTCATGTTACAGACCATTCTGCCACCTCCCACGGAGGCGGGAGATGCTCTTTCTGTGTCTCCATCACTCCTAAGCTCTCCTGACTTCGTGCTCCTTACCGTCCTCGGTCTCTGAGCAGAGAAGCCCCGACCCGGGTGCCAGGCCCTCCACAGCCGGACGAGGGGCTTCCTGACACCATGCTGCGGCCAAGCAAACGGGCCCAGCTTACTTGTTTGCTAGATTCAGTTGGGGCGGGGGTCTGGAGCACGAGTTGCCGTCCCCTAACCGTGGTTGCAGGGCTTGCACGAGCAGACTGACGTGCTCTGGGCAGAGGACCCGTTCAGCCACCTCTTGAGTGTATCTGTGTACTCACCATGGGGACTTTGCAAAGTGCAGAAAGGATGTGAAGAGTCAGGACCAAAGACGCTCATAAGGCATCGCCCGGAGGCAGAAGCGTTCACAGTTGGGGCATATTTCCCCGTTCTTTTTCTCGGCATTTTCCCTTTACTCACTTGAGTTCATGCAGTGTTAACGTTCTCTCTTACGTTTTTTCACTTGGCATCAACTGTTATCCCAAGTTCTGAAAGGTTCCTCGGAAGACATCTGACTAACCCCACACTTCATTCTGGAGGATGTTGGATTCCAGGCTCTCTTGCTCAAGACCACGTGACACATCCTCGGGAATGGCCCAGCGTCCCTCAGACAAGTGACACCCGCTGCTCAGAACCTCCAGCACGGGTCCTGGGGTGGCTGCAGAGACAGAGTTGATTGAGTCTCCCATACCTGTGTTGAGTTGGGCCCTGTGTCCAACGGCCTCGAACTATCTGGTTGTCCCATTTCCCAGTGTTGGGTCGCCCGGTGCAGAGCCCGAGGTCCCTTTGGGAAGGGCTGGGGGGTCATTCCTGTGTCTCCTGCCACAGTACTGTAATGTCCTTCCCCCGTGGACCCGGCCACCTCCCTAGTCGGTTCCAGGTCTGAAAACTGGCTCAGGGGCAGAGCCTGGGCAAGGGATCACAATTCATGTATTGGGGTGACTGCCCTCAGCCTCCCACTGTCCGTTCTTGCTCTTTTGAGTATCCGTTCTGGGCTGTGCCTTGGTTGGTTGCTCCTCCCTCGAGCCCCCAGGAGGCCGTGTTGTCCTGGCCACCTCCCCTGCTCTGTGGGTCAGGTCTCCTGGTCACTGGTGTCCATCATCATAGCCCCTGGCTTCTGGCCGCTCAGTGTCACCTGGAGACCCCTGCTGCAGTTCCTGCGGGGCAGGGGCCATCCCTTTCCTCCCTGACCCGGGCCAGCACCCCCACCTGTGCTGTGCGGTGGAGGCCTGGCAGGCGGGTGACCACCTGTTCCCGGTCTTCCCGGTCTCTCCTGGATGTAGCGCTGCAGGGCCCGCAGCAAACCGGGGCAGCTGGTCACCCCGTCTCCTGGGACGCAGGGCCCCTGTGGGGGAAGACGCGGGTCCTGTTTTGCTCCCTTGGGGGTGAGGTGGGTGCACGAGCTCCGTGGGGGGTGGACTGCTACCTCCGGCGCAGGAGTTTCAGAGACACTGGGGAGTCAGGTCTTCCGGGACCTTCTCCTAGGCTCCCTGTCCCTTGTGTCAGGGGTGCAGGCTTTCCCAGGCAGCTTCTGCTGCTGGCCTGACGGTCCTGCCTTGGTCGAGCGTTCAGCCGTCTTTGAGGTTCGGCCCCTTCTGTCAATCCTGGGTTGGACATGTGGCTGCTGCCTGAGACGGGGCTGCTCTGTAAGCTATGGAGGAGACTCTGGGGCACCCTTGGTTCCCGCCGTATCCTTGCCCCTCAGCTGCTCGTCCCTCTGCGATCGGCACAGCAGAGACGTCGCTGTCTGTTCCCGGCACATTCCCCACATCTGGGCCTTCTCACCTGCCGGGACATTCCTCTCCACCTGCCAGCCCAGCAAGTGTTCTGACGTGGAAGTTCTAGCAGCTGGGCTGTGACCTTGTGCCCAGGCCTCTCTGCACACCGCCTCCCCCCAGGATGGGGGTCCTCATGACCAGTGGGGCGGGGGTGACAGTCCCTCACCAAGACCCCATCCCCCCACCTGTTCTTTGGACCCCTCCAGAACCAAGCATCTCAGGCTGGGCCCTTCGGGAAGCTGGTCCTCGGAGGGAGTTAGGATGCCAGCGGCTCGCTGGGGACCTGCATCCACTGAGGGGGCAGGGTGGGCAGGGTGTCCCTTCAGCCTGCGGTGTCCACCTGACATTTCCTGTCAGCCCGTGCGGGAGCTGCAGAGCACGGGTGGGCATTAGAGGCCCCCGCAGTGGGCCCAGTGGTCAGGCCCTCGCAGTGCCCGAGGCCTTGCGATGCAGACGGACCGACCGGGAGAACCAACACCCAGAGTCGGTGCCCGAGGCGTGGCTGCGTGCTAAGCGGAGCGCACAGGGCTCTAGCCACCTCTGCCGGGCGCAACGGCGCTCTGCCCTGCGGCCTGCCTGGAGGGAGGTGCTCTGGCCTCTGGGGCATCAGACAACCGCTGGGTTGGGAAGGGCTTTTGCTGACCAGCCATCTGTGAGCGTGGGTGTGAATGCAGCCTGATGGGAGAGGGCAGATCTGGGCACCAAACTTCATAATGCAAAGCACACTGAAGTCCGCGGATGCCGGTCCTGTAAGAGGCTTCTTGATGGTGCAGTTCACAGGTGTTCACTCACCTCTGCATCGCTCAGGGCTAGGGGGTGTGGGGCCACCTTCCAGGAGACCTGTAAACCACAGTCTGAAACGAGACCGAATAAGGTTTGGTGAACGTGAAGAGTGGGGAACTGCTGACAGAGCAAGGGGCTGCGGAAGGCCTCAGAGATGAGGGCCGTTTGAGTGGGTTTTGAAGTAAAAGGGGTCTCCCTAGCTGGGAGATAGGAAAAGAACCCCCTGGAAGGGCCAGACACATTCAAGGAACTGAGAAGATAATGTGGCTGGGGCAGTGGAGTTTGTGGCGGGCCCATAGCCTGACCCCATCAATTCAGGTCCACTGACAGTGTCACCATAGGGATTTTAAAGGCTGATGTACTGCGAAGTTTAGCTCATTGCCTATAGAAGGAAGGTTTGTGTGTGTGTGTGTGTGTGTGAGAGAGAGAGAGTGTGTGAGATGGTGCGTGCAAAGCTGCCCAGGTGAGGCAGCGCAGACTTCTGTCCTCCACCGGGGAGCCTGCGAGGAAGGACAAGCTTTGTCCTACCCTGACAATCCTGGGATTCATCCCTGGCACCACCAGTGCTGGCGTGTGAGTCTAAATGAATCACTTTCCCTTTCTGAGCCTCAATTTCTTCATCTGAATGTTGGGCACAGTGTGAACATCTCCCCCTAAGGAGTAATCATAGTTTTTAGTCTATCTGATAGGAGAAAGGATGACATGGGATGGTTCATGTAAGAACAATCTGTGAACCAGAAAGCATCCACTACAAATAGTGGCTGAAGGGGCATCTGGTTTCCCAAGAAGGCTTTGCCAGGTAAGAGTATGGGTGTTTAGGCCTGTGCCTTGAAGCCTGTAGAGGAGAGAGAGGCAGACAGGGAAAAACTCCAGCTTTGAAAGGAGGAGGAAGAACAGTGACTCCGTTGGTTCCTAGTCCCAAAAGTCCTACAGGATGTGTCCTGGTTGGGGACTTGGGGGCCTTCGGGAGTTGGACCAAAGATGTATAGTAGCCCCTGGGGACAATAGGAGGCAGTTTGAGCTGCATCAGTCCAACAGGGTTTGAAAATTAGGGGCTGTATCCGTGCCAGGAATCCGTCAATCTGGGAGTCTCTTCCCTGATCTGTGTGGGAGTTAATGTCAGCCTGCTGCCTCAGGTAATACAGGTCCATAACCTGCTCTCCACGACTCCAACATCCAGAAATCTTTGGTAATCAAGAGGGTTTTCACCAGCTTGATAACCCTTTTGGTGGTAGAATCAAAAATGGATGGCACGAAGCTATTTATTTTATCATGAATGTTCTTTATTTATTCCACTTGTGTTAGTAGTCTTGTGTTTCACTGCAGAGATGTCAGTGTGTTTGCTCAACACTGCCAGGGTGTTACTGACAAATGCTCTGTGCCCTCTGTCATCTTTCTGATTTCCGAAACTCACTTGGCCACAAGGCTTTTGGACAAAGCATTGTGCATATGTGACACTAACACCAGTGAGAGCCAACATTTTTTGAGGACTTACTTAGGCCCAGGGTCCTGGATGTGTGGCCTTCCTCCAGCCTTTAGCCAGCAGGGGTGCCCTTCCTAAGATAGGCAGGAGTGAGGCCCAGCCCCTGGTCAACTTGGATGGCTGGATACCCCACCTTCTGCCGAACTGCACCAGGATGTGGAATCTCATTTGATACCGACCACAGTTTTCTGTGGTCGAAATGGGATGAACCTAGTGCTAAAACTAGGAAGGGCCCTTGGCAAACGTGTGTACTCCAGTTGTTCATAGTTCTGAAAACCCAACCACCGTCTTGTTTCAGGAAATCCCAAGCCCTGTGCAGTCTCCCAGGGTAATCACACAGAGCCTGGGTTCACCCACAGAATTCTGGGATGTTGCGTGATTTAGGAGTCTCTGATTTAGAGATGCAGGCGATGACACAGGAAGCTTGGCAGCATCAGGCTCACCCGGTAGGGTTGCCCCTTTCATAGAGTGCTTTCACAAGTTCCCAGTGGGGAACGCAGCCAGAGGTGATGAACTGGAAGGGCGCCGCGCTGCAGCCTGGGCTGGTTGCTCTACTGTGTGGCTGCCTCTGTCCCTGAGAAGGCTGTCAGGTAAGTTTGGACCAGATGGAAAGATGCCTCCAGGGAGCGGCACTTGGGTCTCACTTGCTCCGTGCTTGGTAGCTGGTAATATCATTAGGATTAACCTGGACCCTAAATCATTTTCCCTGAGCAAAATTGGGGTTTTCTGCCAGCCCACGATCTGGAAGCTCTCTCTTGCCTGCCCACCCCTGCTTCTGTGCCTCAGTGACCCTCTCTGTACCCGGGTTGCTCATGAGGACATATGGGGATCACTCTCACAGCGCAGGGCTGAGCAGCCCTGACCAGTGCCCTGGGCTGTTTGTCTTTGGCAGTGTAGCATCATGGCTAAGAGGCCCAGGTTTAAGTTCCAGCTCTGCTGGTGGTGAGCTCTTGAGCCAGTGATGACCCTTCTCCAGCCTCAATTTACACATCTGTATGCTAGACATAACAGTGCATGGTCCCTGGGGCAGCAGTGAGGATTCCTTCCACACTTGTTCTTGTGGGGCATCAGCCAGGCCTGAGGGACCATCAGCCCCTCCCCTCACACAGGAAGCCCCCCAGTGTGAGAATCTTCCTTGATGCGTCATGATTTCCCTTCCCCGAGGCTCTTTGTAAAGATAGATCTGGGGGAGTAAGCAGAAAACATCCCTAGATGGAAGAGGAACAGGAAAACCCAGGAGGAAGGGGGTGACCAAATGTAACTAACTCATTCAGATGCATGTGATGCAAATGGAGAAAAAGTCATCTGTCACTCAGTGTGATACTTACAAGGTCTGATTAGGCATTTCTGTTCTGTTTTGTTTTAAGCTTATCGCATTTCATCTCTTATTTTAAGGAAATGAATCACCAATGAGGCAGTGCCAGCAAACACCAGCGCTTGGGCAGCCTCTGGTGGAGGCTTTTAGGAATTCCCTACTTTCCGGCTTTGACCGCACTAGGGTTGCCTGCTCCAAGCTCTAGAGGCCTGTCCGCCCACCTAGAGCTGAACTGGATGAATCCGTGAACGGCACGATGGAAAAGTCTGGGCTTGCAAAGAAAAGAAAGGAAGAACAGTGGAAAGAGAAGGGGAGGGGAGGGAAAGGAAAGATTGTTCCCAGGATGATGCAAGATACCGAGTCAAACGGGACTGGGACCAACCTCTTCTGTAATGAATCATCTCACCTTATAAAGTTCTTAGCACAGTGTATGACTTAGGGCAGGAGCTCAGCAAATGTCAAGGCTGCAGTGATGCCCATTCCCTCTTCTGCCCCTTCACGTTCCACAGGGCTTTACTTCTGTGTCAACAGAATCAGATTCTGGTTGGGATCCAATTGATTTTTACTGCCCCTAGGTCCCCAGCTAGAAAGTAAGCTCTTCCTGTCATATCATAAACCTCAGGGCAACCCAGACCCTGCTCCATCCACGTGGCGCCCCCAGGAAGTTAGAGAACCATCCAGCACCTCTTGAGACAGCCACCCTGGGAACAGGGTGCTTGGTGCCCCTCACATTCAGTGGCAACCACATCCCACATCAGGCCCCTTCTCAGATCCAGTTCACATGCTCACTGAGACCAGGACTCTGCCTGCCTTCTCATCCAAGTGATTCTGATCATGCTTCTCATCCCAGTGATCCCTTGAAATCCAACAAAGATGCTAGCCCTGTGGATACAGCAGTGAATAGAAGGGGCAGAGCCTGCCCTCAAGGAATACCATCTGAGGGTCCTGGATCCAGAATGAGAGCCAAGCCTTGGATTCTGCCCTGAATCCTTATCCTTCTGCTATGGCAGGGTGTTGTGGAATATTTACCAATAGACTGATGTGTTCTGCCCTCACTCCCTGATGTTGAAAGTGGGAGTACAATAGAAGTCCAAGGGCAAGGGAACTTACGCTCCCTGGCAGACGGTACCCTGGAAAGTACACAGTCCGAGGACTCCCCTCACATCAGCATGACCCAGTGTAGAGTTGCCTGGGGCAGCCCCCTGTGCTTCCTGTGGCACTAAAGTGGCATGGGAAAGCAGCTGAATTTACCTGTGCCCCCATGAAGAAGTGTGTGAGTGTGTGTGTGAGAAAGAAAGAGTCACCCTCCAAAGGATGTCACAGTGGAATGTGGTGTGGGCCGTGCAGCTAGAAACTAGGTTAGGATGGCACCTCATTGGAAACCAGCATGAAGGTTTCTTTGAGGGCCAGAAGGGATGTACATTGCAGTGGATGCTGGCATGTACAGTTGCCAATGACAAGGACTTGATGCTCTCTTGGTTTCTCCAGATGCCATGAACCTGAATAAGCCTCACAGAATTTGGTGATAGCCTGGTACCAAGGAGAAAATCCTGAATTGCTGAATAACAAGACTTAGTAATTAGTAAGAAAACTCTGAAGTAACTGGGAGACTATGGAATTAAGTTTTCTTTCATTTAGTGGAATTGAGGTTGAAAACATGGCTCATTTGTGGTAGGTAGAATTCTACATGGCCCCCAAGTTTCTTACCCCCATAGTACATATGTCCTTGTATAATCCCCTCCCCTTGTCCTTGTATGGGTATAATGGGCTGCTTATGGACAATAGAATGTGGCAAAGGTGAAGGGATTTTGCAGATGTAATTAAGGTCCCTAATCTGTTGACTTTGAGTTAATCAAAAGAAGATTATCCTTGGTGGTTGTGACCTCATCAGGTGAGACTTTCTAAAAAGGGCCAGGCCTCCCCTTAAGTTAGAGAGATTCCCCTTCTGGCCTTGAAGGAGTAGACTACTATGTGAGAGCACCTGTGGGAGGGCCATCTGGCCAAGAACTGTAAGTGGTCTCTAGTCGCCGAGAGTGGCCCTTGGCTGGTCACCAGCAAGAAAATGGGCACCTCAGTCCTATACCCTTGAGGAAATGAGTTCTGCCAACAACCTGAATAGGTTGTCTTCCAGACAACCCAGGGCCTCAGATGAGAATACAGCCCTGGCAAGCACATTGATTGCAGCTTTGTGAAACCCTGAGCAGAAGACACAGTTAAACTGCACCCAGACTTCTGACCCAAGGAAACTATGAGGTGATAAGTGGATGTTGTTTACAGCCACCAAGATTTGCTATGTAGCACTTAATGGTCCGTCTCCCTCATTCATTGAGGACTTGGACACCTGGGTCACAGGCTTCCTTGGCATCCTGGCAGGCCATCATCTGGGGTGATTTCAGTATCTACCTGGGCAGGCTATGCCACTCACAAATCCTTGACTTCTCCCTGACCTCTGACAATCTCTCTTCCTCCCCACCTCAGCCCCCCACCTTCAAGGCCAAATCCTAGACCTTTTCATCATCAGGATCTGCTCCACCTCAGACATCTTACACTTCAGGTCCCACTCTCTAACTAAAACCAGTTCTTTCTCAAACTCTTAACCATTGTCACCCAAACTGCTCTCTCACTGGCCATCTCCATTTGCTCTCACTCTTGTCCTGCTGCTGCTAATGCCCAGTAAAATGACAACAACAGAATTGTACCACCAGTCCCCGCAATTTTCTATCTCAGCTTACCTTCTCCACAGCCCATCAATCTCATTACATTTTGAAATGTTTCAAGTTGTATTACTTTGCTAGGGCTGCTGTGACTAAGTACCACAAACTAGGTGGCTTAGAACAACACAAGTTTATTGTCTTATAATTCTGGAAGCAGGAAGTCTGAAATCAAGGTATTAGCAGAGCTATGGTCCCTCTGAAACTAGTAAAAGAAGGATCCTCCTGTGCCTCTCCCAGCTTCTGGTGGTTTACAGGCATTTTTTCCCATTCCTTAGCTTGTAGATGTGTCACTCCAATCCATCTGCATGTGGGCATCTTCCTTCTGTGTGTGCTTGTGTCTGTGGCCAAATTTCTCCTTTTGATAAGGACATCGGTCACATTAGATTAGGTAACACCTTAATGACCTGATTTTAACTTGATTACCTCTGTAAAGACCTCATTTCCAAATAAGGTCACATGCTGACATGCTGGGGATCAGGACTCCAACAGATCTTTTTTTTTTTGGAGAGGGGAGACACAGCTCAACCCGTAAGAATAGTCAAAGAGAACAGAAGGCTTATAATGCAAAGCAAAGATCCTGTGCTCTACCCCTCAGCACCCCATTCTCATTTTAAATGTTTCTAGTTTCAGTTCTTCTGGTAGTTTGCCTCTGTCTTTGTAAATACTATGCTTATATCTGTATCAACTTTTTTATGTTGTTGTCAACATTCTGCTGACTTCCTGCTATGCTAGATGAGACTATAGTTCACTCATCCTTTCCTCTTTTTAAGTGTATATTTTAAACTCTTGATTATGGTGACTGATCAAAAATATATGAAAGTCCAGAATATTGTATAATGAAACTCACGTGCTCATCACTGCATTTCATCAGTTATCAACTCATGACCAATTTCTTTTATCTCTCCCTACCATTTTCCCTTTTCCTCTTAATATATAGATATATCACTTTTCAGCTATTCTATTGGCTACTTTTGTATCTTTAAATAATATCCCCATACCTCTGTTTCTCTTTCTATCAACTAGGAACAAAAAACTATTGATTTTCCACTTTGTAATGATGATATTAATGTGCCTACACTTCTCTCCACTTCTCTTCCTCGCGTCCTCTTCCCAACTTTCTGTCAGTTGTTGTTGCAGGTTGGGTTCCCACAGAAGCAGACTCTAAGATGAGATTAATATGCAGGAGTTTCTTTGGGCGTTCTCTCAGGATCAATGTCTGTGGAAGGGAAGGAAGGGAAGAGAAATGAAGGGAAGGAATCAGCATTTGGCGGGTGGAGAAGGTGGATTGTGGTGCAGTCTCAAAAAAGGCTCCAGCCAACCCTACAGGGAACTCTGAAGCTGGGATGGTCTTTCAGAGATGTCCTAAGTTGGAGCAAGAGACTGCAGCTCTCTACCTCCAAGTTGAATCACTGAATGTGGGCTTACCGAATAGGAGTCTGACCTCGACTGAGGTGACTGTTTTTATTCAAGGCAATTTTTGAGGGGGGCTGACAGCACTCAAGCCAGCTATGAAAATAAGGATTTTGGTGTTAAGGGAGTCCTGAGCAGTACATAACAGCACCATCATAGCTGTATTTGTACTTTTCCATTATCCATTGTTCTTTAACCATAATTAAGTCTCCTGGGCTTTGTTACAGATTGATTCCCAAAGTTGAAGAACAAACAACTGTGTCTGCAGTATGATGACTATGGTAATGTTATTCATGACAGTAGGATGTAGGCTTAAGATTCATTTCCATTTCTGTCCTTACAGTCATTACCCACTGGCTGCGCAGATGAGAATGCTCAAATGTTCAAATGTTCTCCTTTTTTCATACCTTTAACTTTTTGTCACAAATCTTACCCAGGTTCTAGTTTGCTTTATATTAAACCATGACATTTTTTATAGTTTTTGTTTTTCATGGAGTTACTGATTGCATTTTTTGTAGACAGGAAGCTAGAGCTATGCCTTCTTATAGCCATACCCCTAATATCTTTTAGCTTCTTGTTCTATTTATGTCCTGGAATCCATCCCATTCTTATTGAAGGTACTGGCTTCTGTACCAATTTGAACTGGTTGCTTAATATTTGGTGAGACTATTTTTTAAATTTTATTTTATTGAGTTATAGTCAGTTTACAATGTTGTGTCAAATTCCAGTGTAGAGCACAATTTTCAGTTATACATGAACATACATATATTCATTGTCACTTTCTTTTTCCCCGTGAGCTACCACAAGATCTTGTATAGAAACTTTTAGAGACTTTTGTTTTCTTGTTGTGTTTTGGGCACTCTATGCTTTTAACATATACCTGAGTTCTTCTAGTATCTCAGTTGTACTACCTAGTGAATGAAATTCCCTTATTTCCTGGAGATCTTCCTCCCAGAGTCTCTAATCTTTTGTTGCAATCTGAACTGGTTATTCTCTAGGCCTGCTGCACAGTTGCCATGCTGGAGAATTTCCTAAATAAACGTAGAATTGCTAATTAAGTAATATATGTATTAACTTTATATTTAATATAATTAAATTTATTAAATATATGTATTAAATATGTATTTAATATAATATATAAATTAAATACTTTACCATAATGAATGTATATATCATTTCCTAATGATGTATGATATATTACATATTATATATATCCTTTATATATATAAGTTATGGTGATGGTAGTGATAGTGGCCTGCACTTCCATACACTTCCTTCAGTTGCTTGAGTACATCCTTAAGTAACCTCCTCAGAAAGGGTCGAGTAGGAGGTAAGGTTTTGAATTTTGGCATTTCTGAAAAAGTCTTTGTTCTGTTTTCATACTCGTTTGATAGTTTGGCTATGTATAAAACTTCACACTGAAATTTTATATACTTTTTTTAATCTCTGCAAGCTTTTAGAAACCTTTCCTATCCTTGGTGTTCTGAACCTTCACAAAACTATCCATAAGCTTGGGTATGTTTTCATTCATTGTGCTAGGTAGTCAGTAAACCTTTTCAGTATAAACTGTTTTTTCTTTAGCTCTAAAGTTACTTTTCTAATATATCTTTAATTTCCTCCCATGTTTTTTCTTTTCTATTTCTATAACTTAGTAAAATGTTGGTCTTCCTAGTTGTCTCATATCTTCTTTCATATTTCCTAGGTTTTGTTTTGCCTATGTTATTGAGGCGTAACTTACACTAAAGTGCACAAATCTCAGGTGTAGAGCTTAATTTTTTTCATATGTACTCACTCATGTAATTACTAATCAGATAAAATACCAGAACATTTCCAGCACCCCTGAAGACTTCCTCATGCCCCCCTGCTCTTCAATACTATTCTGACCTTATCACCACAGATTGGTTTTGCTGTTCTATAACTTCATATAAATGTCACTGCACACTAGGCATTCTTTGTTGTCTGGATTTTTGTAACTGATGTTATATTTGGGGGATTGAACTATGTTGTTGCTTGTATCAGTAGTTTGTTCTTTTTACTGCTGCATTGTATTCCATTTTGTGATTATCTCACAGTTTTTCTATCCAAAAGATTAGATACAATGGAGGACATTTGGTTTGCTCCCAGTTTGGGGCTATTACGAATAATACTATGAACATTGTTGTTCATGCCTTTTGGTGTCCAGAAGTCTCACATCCGTCAGGGAGGCATATGCCTTTTGGTAGAGTTGCCAGTTCATGGGGTAGGCACGCATTTAACTTTAGCTTTGGTAAATACTGCCACAAAGTTTTCCAAAATGGCTATATCAATGAACACTCTTACAGGCAATGTGTGAGAGTCTGAATCGCTCCACCTTTTTGCCAGCACTTGGTGGTGTCCTTTCCTGATTTCTGTTCTGCATTTTAAAACTTTCTCTCTACTTGATTTTTCAGTTCTTTTATTGAATATTTAATTTTGCCACCATAGTTTTAATTTCCAGGTGATCTTTCACGTTCTTTTGTAATTTTTCCATGGCCATCTATTCTTGTTTAACATATTCAATAGCTTCTCAAATCTTTCTGATGATATTAATAAAAGATATTTTTATTTGTCCTTTTAAAATTATTCTGTTTTGTCCCCTAGTCGTCTGTTTCATCTAGGACCAGCTTTGCTATTTGTCTTTCTTGATATTTCTCTGTCACCTCGTACGAATGTTTGGCCTTTCTTTGTCGTCTGACTACGCTCAGCAATGAGGCCAACTGGCAGCTCTCTGTGCGGGTGGGAATTGCTGATTTGCAGGCTGTGTTTTAAGATGAAGAGGCGGTGTGCTGATGGTTTTGTTGGGGGTTCTCCAAAATGTCATAATATGGAGAGTTTTTTTTTTTTTTTGGTGGTGGTGGTTTCAATACCCACTCCAGATTTCCCAGCCCTACCCCTAGACAATTTATTCAATTTCTTTAGAAGAGAACCCTTCATTTTTTCATTCGTGGGTTAAATACTAGCTTTGGGGCCTTCTTGGGAAGATTAATGTCCCTATGGAAACCTTCAGTTAACCTCTCTGGCTTAAGTCCCATGTCTTACTCTGCCCACTGTCATACCTGCTATCTCTGAGTTGGGAGACTGTCTAGGCTAAGTTTGTTCCCTCCTTAGCTGAAGTCCCTTTGTAGGTATTGTAGACTGTGGCTTCATCAGTCTCCACTGTGGCAAATTTGGTAGAATTTTTAAGCCATTGCAGGTCCCCTCCCATTTTTTTTTCACTTAAAAAATTGAGATAAAATTCATATAAAATTAACCATTTTAAAGTAAACAATTCAGTAGCATTTAGTGCATTCACAGTGTTGTACAGCCACCACCTCTATCTAGTTTCAAAACAATTTTACCATCCCCGAGGGAAGCCCTGTACATATTAAGCAGTTACTCCCCAGCCCCTCTCCTCCAACCCCTGGCAACCATCGATTTGTGTTCCATCTCTATAATCTACTCTGAATATTTTACATAAATGGAATCATACAATATGTGACCCTTTGTGTCTCAATTTTTTCAGTTAGTATAATGCTTTCAAAAGCCATCCACAGTGTGGCATGCATCAGCGCTTCATTCCGTGTGTATGGCTGCATGATACCCCGCTGTATGTGTATACCGCAGTTCACTTATCCATTCTCCTGCTGATGGACATTTTGGCTTGTTCCACTTTTGCCTATTGTGATGTGCTGCTATGAACAAGCATGTACATATATTTGTTTGAGTACCAGTTTTCAGACCTTCTGGGTATATAACTGAGAGTAGAACTGCTCAGTCATATGGTCATTCTGCATTTAACTTTTTGAGGAACTGAAAACTGTTTTCCACAGTACCTGAATCATTTTACATTTCTAAGGGCAATGTATAAGTAGAGTTCCAATTTCTCAACATCCTCACCAACACTTGTTAGTTTTAGGGTTTTTTTTTTTTATATGAATCAGCCTAGTGGGTGTGAACTGCTACTTTGCAGTGGTTTTGATGTACACTTCCCTTATAATGAGTGATATGAGCATCCCCTCCCATCCTTTCTTGCTGGCAGGTTATATTGTCTTTGTTCCTTCATGATGATTTCAAAGGGCAGAAGAGAAATGGTGGACACAGAGATGTGGCACCTAAGACCCCTCCCAGTGGAGGTTTTGCCCCAGCTGCTGGGAGGGCAGCCTTTCAGGGCTGTCTTCCCCTTCAGGGCTTGCCTCAGCTGCAGACAGCTGCCTTGCCCAAGATCACAAACCTCCAAGGGTAGCCGTGTCCAGTGACTTCTCAGGATGATGTAGAAATACCTGGCCATCTCAGCCTAACTCGGGACAACTCTGAAGGGCTATCCTCACTCTAGACTGCCCTGTAGGGTTAGCCAAGACCTGTAGCACAGCTCGACTCTTCTTTCTGTTCACGTTAGCTCCCTTCCCACCCTTTCCAAGGGTATTTCTCACAAAGGCACTCCCTAGGAAACATCCTGCACACTTAACTCTGTTTTAGAGTCAGCTTTCTGAAGAACCCAACCCATTAGAGACAATATATGCATGTTTCTGGTTAATTAACTTGAGCTGGAAGTGGAACCAATCAGTATTTCTTCCATATTCCAGAAATATATTTAATATTTGCTTTGTAGAAACTATTTTATATAGAAAGATTGGGACTGTGTGCTTTGGATGCCCCTATGAAATCTCATGTAGGCACTGAGCTACAAAGTGCCAATCCTGAGACACGTGAGGCCAGATGTTGTGATGCTTTCAGCTGAATCTTTTCGTTTTTTGTGTGTGAAATGAGGTTACTCCCTTAAAAACTCCTTGATGAGCTGAAGCCACCATGTGAAGGCAGCTGATATTGAGGAAAGTGTTTCACATTCTGGTCTGTTGGGGTGTTTAATAAATACTTTGAAATATCAGCTTTGAAATTTCAGTCTTGAGAGTCATTAAAGTTAAGGGTGTCTACAGCAATCAGGGCTGCTTTATGACCCTGAAATGGGACCACGTGTCCAACGAAGTCAGTCTTCAGCTTTTGCTTTTGTGTCTTCTCCACCATCATCTCCCTCTACTTCCCTATTTCATCTTTCCAGCCTCTCCAGTTGCCCTACAAGTTCAATCTCAGCTGTGCCTGTGACCTCCTGGCTTTTGTTGGAACGTTGAAGGAACATTGCCTCCCCTTTTCCCTCAGTCTTTTCTTTGATGATGGCCATAGCTAGATTGAGGACAGAGAAGCCATCTTTTCTGTCCAGAATTGCGTAGCCATCATACACCCTGTTGGAGCTGGTGGATTAGTCTTAGTGGGCGTGGTTCCTGTGGAACAATTCAAACCTGCTCCCATGGACTCTAATGGCATTAATACTTTCATAATCATAAGAAGCCACTTCGACATCTGCTTGAGTTTTGTTAGGATCACCCATGGAAGGGATCTGACCTTGGAGTCAAAGGTCTATTCGTTTCATGAATGAGTAATGTTGTTGTATTCATTTTGTATTGCTTCATAACAAGTTACCACAAATTTAGTGGCTTAAAACAACACACATTTATTAGTTCAGAGTTTTGGTGGGTCAGGGGTCCAGGCACAGCTTAGCTGAATCCTCTGCTCAGGGTCTCACAAGGCTGCCATGGAGGTGTTGGCCAGGCTGCATTCTCTAGGGGAGTACAGAGTCCTCTATCAAACTCACGTGGTTGTTGGCCCAATCCATTTCCTTGTGGTTCTAGGACCAAGTTATCTTGGCTTCTTACTGGCTGTTGGCTGGCGGCCACCCTCAGGTCCTAAAGGCCACCCACAGTTCCCTGCCATGTAGCTCTCTCTAGTGGCAGTTACAATATGGCTTTTCCAAGACCAGCAAGAAATCTCTAGTGTGTGTCAGCAAGATGGATTCCTGTGCACATCATAATGTGCTCACAGGTGCGACATCCCACCTCACCTTTGCCATATTCTATTGATTAGAAGCGCAGGCTCCACCGACACCCAATGGGAGGGGCTTATCCATGGGCATGACTCATTGGTGCTCATCCTAGGGTGTATCCACCACAGCTGTCAATGAATGCTACCAGTACACCTTTATTCAAATTTAAAGTCTTCCAGAAAGATGTCAATGAGACTGCATGCTCAAATGCTCATAGGCCTCATGTCTGGTCTCTCCTATCTGTCATCAGAGGCCTAACTGTGGTCCAGAACAGGCTCTCCAGTTGCCCCTTCTCCACATACTCCAACACCTCAGCAACAAGTCAGAGAATGCTTGAATCAGTGTCAGATTGGCTGAATTTTTTCACATCTGATTGCTTCCTCTGGAGAAACTCTCTTTTTGACAAATTGAAAGTCCACCTCTGTGACAGCGATCTGCTTGTGCTGCTGTCCCTCCTCCCCTCAGATCGTGTGTGCCGTTGTGGGGGGCGGGGGTGCGCAGTGGCAGGAAAGGACCAGTCTGTCTCCTTATTCCTCATGTACCCTTCTTGCCTCCCGCCCCTGGGTCTGGATGGGATGGTGCTCAGGGAACGTTTGCCAACTTGAACTGAGTCCACAAAAGAACTGCAGGCATTTTTCAAGGCAGGAACTGTGTGTGAATTTTGCCCCATTTCTTTCTTTGGTCTTTACTGAATTCTGTTTTATCGATGGCTTTTTGATAAGGCCAAGTATGATATCATTTAATCCTTAGTTCATAAGCTCACAGGAGGCACCTGTTGCTGTGAGAATGCATTCCAGATGCCAGGGAAAGAGGAAATAAGGATGAGAGAAATTTTCTAAGTAGACACTGGAGTACTGCTGACGCCAGGCTCAGAGTATCCTGAGACATCGAGGCCATACTTTGAGGAGGGAAAGGGCAGCTACCAATACAAGGAAAGTGTCAGGATGAGGAGGGACAGCTATCTGAAGCCTGGCAGCTTAGGCACTTGGCTGGGGCTGGCCCACCCTGAGGGACTCAGTGTGCTCTGGCCTGGGGAGTGCAGGCAGAGTCTGGCCCTTCCTCCGGGACGCCAGCCAGGCTGCAGCGTGAATAGCCACCAGGGCTGGGGCCCGAAGAAACAGCAAAGCTGGTGCAGCAGCAAGGGCAGCAGGCTGCATGCGATGCCTGTGCTCTGTCTACCAACTGAGGAGGCTCCCCCTCAAGGAAAGCCACCCTGTGCCTCCACATCCTGGCTAGGTGCCAGATCAAGTGATTTAGCCTCTTTGAGTTTTAATTTCTGGATCTGTAAAACAGGAATAATGGTAGCATTTAGCTCATGGTGTTGAGGTAAGGAGAAAATTTGTACATTGCCTGGGGTATAGGAAGCCCCCAGTAACAATACTAATATTTATGCATTCCTGTACTCAAAAAAAGAAAAAGTTTCCGATCTGCCTGGCATTGTGTTAGGTTATTTCAGTGGAGGCCGAGAAGAGTCAGAGACAGAGGATTGTGATGTCCTTCCAGCCTTCAGCCCCAGGCAGACAGTGGATGATTCTTGCCACCGAAAGAGTTATGACCTTCACTCCGCCCATCTCCTACCTGCTCCCCATCTGTTTCCCCGGCCAGTGACACCAGCCTCTGGGCCTAACACTGTCAAGCATGCTCTCCACAATGGCTTCTCCCTCACCTCCTTCAAGCTTTTGTTCAAATGTCACTTTACTAGTGAGGCTTTGCCTGGCCACTCCGTAGAAAATAACATGAAACTCCCCACGCGCCCCACACCCCCATATTATTTTTCTCCAGACCGCACATGCCCACTGCCATTCAATGTTTATTTGGTCATTTACTGTCTGCAAGCTCCACCAAGGCAGGGACTTAGAACTCCCAAGCCACCAACAGTGCTTGGTATACATATCTGAGGGTACTTAAAAAGTATTTATTGAACAAGTGCATAGGAAAGGGGTCCTTTTAGATGGAGGAAGACGGGTTCTGAAAGGGTCTCATTGAAGCAGAATGGCATTTGGGCTGGTCTGAAAGGGAAAGGGTGGCTTTTATAGAGAGATGACGGAAGAGAAGGGCTTCCAGGTGAAAGGCACAGCACGAGCAAAGGCAAAGAGGCGGGAAACTGCTGGTTAAGGACAGCGGTTGCAACGCAAATCTTTGGAGACACCGGGAAAAACATCCTCCTACAGACTCACTTAGGGGCTGGAGGGAGGAGCCGCTGGGCGGAGCCGCTGGGCGGAGCCAGCGCTACTCTGGAGCCGCGGCCCCGCCCGCTGTGGCCCGGATCACGCGCAGGCGCACTCGCGCTCGGGCCGGCGCCCGGGCCCGAGGCTAGCCGCAGCCGCTTTGCGCATGTCTTCCTGGAGTCCGACGCTGAGCCCGCGGGGTTGGCGGCGGCTTGGCTCTGCCACCGAGACCTGTCACCGTCGTCCCGGAGCTGCGACGCCGAGGCAGAAATGCTGCCGCCCAGCCGGGGCCTGCTCTGGTTTGGCCTGGTGCTGGGTTCTGTCTGCGCCTCCCTGGAGTCCGCGGCGCCGGGCAACTCCGCCGCAGGTGCGTCCCGCGCCCTCGCCCACTTTGCAGGGCTCCCTCCCTCCTTCCTGCTTACATCCGGCCTTAACTCCCTCGCTACCTGCCTTCTGCTATTCCTTCTTCCTTCTGTCCTTCCTCTCATTCCTCTCCTCCCTCCCACCCACCATCACTTCTTCCTCCCCTCCACGTTTCTCTCTTTCCCTAAGTTTTTCTTATTTTCCCTTCCCTTCCTCCGTCCCCTCTCTCTCACTCTCTCATCCAGGCTTGAGACCATGGTCGAAAACTAACCCTGCCGCCCAGGACCGGGACTTCTTCTGTGCACCCACTCCCACCCTCCCTGGCTTGGCTGGCTGGGCTGTCTAGGTGCCAGCCCTAGCACCTACCGCGGGTGGGGGCTCGTGTCAGTGCACGGGACCTCACTGAAGCCCCTCCCTCCTGTGCAGATGCTCTGAATGTCCTTCTAATCATCGTGGATGACCTGCGTCCCTCCCTGGGCTGTTACAGGGACAAGCTCATAAGGTCCCCAAACATTGACCAACTGGCATCCCACAGCCTCCTCTTCCAGAATGCCTTTGCCCAGGTATGTCTGGGGACCTCTGGGTGTGGCTGTGTGCTTTGTGCACTGAGGGTTAGGGGATGGCACTCATCGTGCAGGGCATTTCTTTATTGTTAGAGGGAAGCACAGTCTGGAAGATGGCAAGGAAGCTTGTGCCTTCAAGGGTGCTCCTCCTCCTTGGGTGGGCGGTGTGCCCCGGCCCTACAATGCCCAACTTTCTTCCCCAAATTGGGGATGGCCTGGTGCTGAGGAGGAGGGGATGCTGCCATGGTGGCCCTCCTCCTGGAGACCCCTCATGGGGCCGCCCTCAAGACCCTTGTCTGCTCTGGGCACGCATGAGTCACCATCACGCAGAAGGACACAGTCATCTTTTGAGGGGCTGAGGCCTTCCTCCCTCTCTCCGGGAAGACTTCTTTCCAGCGTCTGGGTGAGGCCCAAGTCCCGCTGGTTGGCTTTGAGATCTGCGTGACTCAGCCGCCAAGCTGTTTGAGGAGGACCTGGGAGGTTGCCTGGTTACCTTTTAGCTCCCAGACTCTGTTTTGCCCTGAGGACATTTCCCTCTGCTTCTGCCCCCTCCCAGCAAGCCGTGTGTGCCCCGAGCCGTGTGTCCTTCCTCACCGGGAGGAGACCAGACACCACCCGCCTGTACGACTTCAGCTCCTACTGGAGGGTGCACGCTGGGAACTTCTCCACCATCCCCCAGTACTTCAAGGAGAATGGCTACGTGACCTTGTCGGTGGGAAAAGTCTTTCACCCTGGTACTGCTTGCTGAACAAAGCCTGGGTTCTCTCCAGTGTTGTGGCCGAGGACTGGGACCCCCTCCTGGGGTTGGGGCTCTCTTGGCAGAGGCCTTCTCGGGCTTGGTGGGGACCTCATTAGTCACTGCTGTCTTTGTACAAAATATGACTTCTTAACTTGGCTTCGTGTTCTCACTGAAAGTGAAAAAGGGTAGAAGGGCTTTTTCTTCCTTTTGGAAAGTCGTCGTGGTGTTCTTTGGTTCCTTTGGTTCCTCAGGTGGAAGGAAGGGCACCGGCCGGGGATGTGGCAATGTTGGGTGCACCTGCCTCTCTGTACCCCAGGGTCCCTGTCAGTAAAGTGAGACCAGAGCAGCCTGCTGACTTGCCCAGTGAAGAGGCTATAATTTGGCAGGGGTTGCCTGCCCACTGCGAATTAGGTCAGAAAGGGCACTCAGGGTCTTTAGGGTACCAGGGGCCACCAGTCCGGACTTTCATCACTGCCTGGTAAACGAGCTCTCTTTAATGCCAATAGTGAGAATACTGAAACACAAACTTTCAAACTTTGTTTTTTACTTGAAGTAACTGATTATTTGAAAAAAAGTTGGAAAGAAAAGGAAAGGATCAACCAACAAATATAAGTTACTCGCACTAGAACCACACTGAGGAGAGCTGAAGTTTGACAGCCCGTGTTCTGGGCATATTATTTGTCTGATTTGAGATTCTCCTGTGTACACAATTTTATACTGTGAATGTCTTAATCATAAACGCTTTCCCATATGATTCTTCACGCAAGCCGTTAGTAGTGGCGGTACAGCAGTGTAACAGAGAGGTGCACTGTAGTTTCATCCCACTCGTTGTCAGGTCTTCAGTGTCCCGCTTGCCGCTGGGCTGAGCCTCTCCAGAGGCAGAGCGAACTGCTGATGGGCAGTGGCACCGAGAATTCCGGCCTCTGGCTTCCAGCCCTGGCGCTGCCACTTCTTAGCTGTGCAGTGGACCTTGGGCAAATCATTCATCGCCTTCGAGCCTCCGATTACTTTTCTGGGAAGCTGGAGAGGCAGCTGCCTTGATTACCTTCTCAGGGGAGTGTCCCAGGGGAGCTCTGTACCGTGGAGCACTTATCATGAGGGGCTGTGTTGGGAGTAATTTCCAGAGCTTTCCTTCTGCTCTTTGGTTCCACTGGCAGCAGGCTCAACAGCCTCCTTCTGGTACCCAGCCGGCTAGTCCCGGTTGAGGGTAACATTCGACTGGGCTGAGTTGGGCCCAGTTTTGAAGGTGAATCTGTCAGGAATCGTATTGTGCAGCTGAAAGTCCAGCATCCGGAGACCTTTCTGCAGCTGGTGCTCACATCTGGACACCCATTGCCTGAGCACAGCTGGAGGGAAGAGACGAGTTTGCGGGAAGGAGGAGATACAGCAGGGGGAGGCCAGACAGGGCCTGGGGGTGTCACTTGATCTCCTTCCTCCTGGTAATTAGATTGTGGGATCAGGCTCTGAGGACCCTGTAGAGACTGCATGCTTTGCCTGTAGCCTTCATGGAAACACATTTTTCAACCGGGTCTTTTTTCTCAAGACCTTGTTCTGTCGGGGAGGACCTGTTTGAGGGTGACCGCAGCCACCATGGATTGAGTGCCAGGCACGTGCCAGTGACTGTGCTGGCCACTCCCTCATCCTCTCTTCAACAGCAAGCAAGGTGGGGTTTCATCATTGTCATCATTTCTGGAGGAGGAAGCTGAGGCTCTTGAAGGTCAGGTAGCTTGCCCAGGGTTGCACAGGTGCTGAGAGGCAGCACCAGCGTTTGAACCCAGGTCTGTCTGCATCATTAGCTCTTCGCGCTGTGCTTGCCGTGTTGCTCGGCCCTCCTCCCACCGCCCCGTCTCCCTCCAGCCCTGCTTCAGCCAGTGCTCTCTGTCAGAGCCCCGAGTAGCCCTGTGCCGGTGATGCTCTTTCTCCGGCTTCTGCCTGCCTGCCCTCTCTGCCCCTCCTGGCTAGTTCCCATGGGCCGTCCTTCCCTTTGGCTCCCTCGCGAGCCTCGCTGACTCCTGGAAGCCCTTGCTGCCAGCCCCCCCCCCCCCCCCGGTCACCTCTGTGTCTGGGGCTCCCCCGCTTACACAGCCGGCAGGCCTTCCCTGCTGCCACATGCTGTTATTCTGTCTTCCCAAGTAGACTGTGAACTCCCGAGCAGAGGGGTGGGTTTCTGCATCATGCGTGAGCACCTGGAGTCCTCAGGTGTGGCTTTGAGTCCTGGCTCACTCGTCTAGTATCTGGTTGGCACCCGGCAAGGCACTCACCATTGGCGAGCCTCCCCTTCCCCAGCCAGCCGTGGGTGTGCCAACACCTCTGCCGCGTCCTTCGTGGGGCTGGGACAGGTGCCGGCCAGGGCCTGCAGGGCTGCGTTGCTCTGACCCTGTTGGGTTCCTTCCTCGGAGCCTAGCATGGATCACCAGGGCTTCAGGGCGCGGGCCAGGCGCTCAGTGCGCAGAAGCCCAGAGTTGGCTTTTGTGGGGACTTCATCATCTGGCCTTGGCTCTTGATTTTATAGATGAGGAAACCGAGGCCAAAAGAGGGGAGATGGCCTTCCCTAATTGTTTACGAAGTGTCCATTTTGGGTGGGAAGGACATCTCCAAGCCTTATTTAATGACTTTCTTTTTTTCCCCCTCAAGGAATATCTTCCAATCATAGTGACGATTCTCCATATAGCTGGTCTCTTCCAGCCTATCACCCCTCCTCTGAAAAGTATGAAAACACCAAGGTAAGAATGTGGAAGTGGGAGTGTTCTGAACAAGAGCCTTTTTTCCCTGTCTAGCAAATGAAGGTTACCTGTTGTGTGCACTGCACGGCCTTTCAAGCTGGTTGTCCGGGGAGGTTCGTGGGCTTTGTTTGCGGTCGTGACGTGACAGAGACAAGTGTTGGGATCTTTCGCGTTAGGTCCAGTGGAGAGGTGGCTTTGCTTTAGAAGCTGGTGGGTACACCTTGTTGTAGAAGCTCATACTCTAGTGTATATGACTCGTTTAATGGCTCCTTCGCGTTCAGTCTGAGGAGGCTCTGTGCTGAGGGGTTACGGGAAACGCCGACACATGGAAGGGAGAGGAGAGCCCTCTGCTCCGGGCGCCTCAGCCTACGTTAGGAGAAAGGCTTACATCCGTCTCTCTCGGGCCTAACGCATGTGTTCAGGTTCTGCGAGCTTTGAGAGGCTTTTAAAAATTTTAGAGCATTATGGGAAAAAAGGAATCTATAAGGAAGCTTAATCTTGGTTCAGAGGAGCCCCCAATGTATAAATGGAAGTAAAATCTACATTTAAACAATTCAGAAAACCAGCTGGAGCACTGAGACATGACATGCTTCTCGGAGGTTTTCAGAGACACTGTGTGGAGAAGGGTGCGGACTGGGGGAGGCGGGTAGGGTGGAGAAGAGTGTTCTAAATGCTTGACAGCCGTCTTCTCAGAGCACAGTGAAAGCTGGGGACTCTGGCCTTTGGCTTGTGGCTTGAGTATTAACAGAATGAGATTGGGAGACCCCATCTCAATCCTTCCATTCCCCGAAGCCACCTTGCTGCTTTGTAGTGGCCTTGCAAACACCAGATCTCTGTCCCCATCCCCCACATTGTTCTCCAGGCTGTGGGTCTGACTGTCCCCAATCCCTGGGGTACTGCAGGTCACGTGAACCTGCAGAGGGTGAGTGGGGCCCGTGCAGCGGGTGCCGGCCGTCCTGCCCAGGCTGGGGTGGACACAGCAGGCCTGTGAGGTGGAGCAACAGCCACCGGTGCCCGGGTCCAAACTGAAGTCGGCCACTTTGGGGAATGAAGCTGTTGGTTCCATCCTGTGTATGGTATAGTTGGGGATCTGGAAACTCCAGGGACTGTCACCTTACCCAGTCAACTGGGACCCTGTCACTTAGAAGCTTTAGTCTCTCTCTCAAATTGAAGACAGATTTATTTCCCTTTTGTTAAAATTCTTTGGAGACATAACTCATATACCATAAAAAGTACCCTTTTAAAGTGTCCAATTCATTGATTTTTAGTACGTTCAGAATTGTGCAACTGTCACAAAATTCAATTTAAGACCATTTTCATCCCCTCAAAAAGTCACCTGTATCCATGAACATTCACTCCCAATTTTCTCTCAACCCCCAACCTGTGGCAATAGCTGATCTGTTTTCTTTCTCTGCAGATTTGCCTGTTCTGGACATTTAGTACAGATAGAATTTTGCAAAATATGCCCTCTTGTGTCTGGCTTCTTGCACTGAGCATCACGTGTTTGAGCTTCATCCATGCTGTAGCCTGTGTCTGAACCTCATTACTTTTTGCAGTGAAATAGGATTCCATTCTATGGGTGTTACACTTTTTATTTGCCTTTTCGTCAGCTGGTGGATGTGTGAGTTGTTCCTACTTTTTGGCTGTTGTGAGTGGTGCTGCTCTGAGCATTCAGGTACAGGTTTTTGCATAGACTTAAAATTTCAGTTCTCCTGGGTAGAATCACTGGGCAAAGTGTTTGTATGGACCTAGTTTTGATTTTTCTTGGTATATACCTAGGAGTGGAGTTGCTGGGTCTTTTTAACTGTTTGAGGAACTGCCAGCATGTTTCCCAAAGCAGGTACTCCATTTTACATTTCCACCAGCAATGTATAAGGGTTCCAATTTCTCCACATCCTCAAGAATACTTGTTATTTCCCGTTTTAAAATTACAGCCATTGTCGTGGGTATGAAGTGGTATCTCATCAATTTGCATTTGCATTGTTTTGATTTGGTTTTCCCCAAGGACTAGCGATGTTGAGTATCTTTACATGTGCTTATTGGCCATTTGTAGATCTTCTTTGGAGAAATATCTGAGTCTTTTGCCCATTTTTTTATTGTTGAGTTGGAGACAGATTTTTTTTTTGGATCATGAGTTTACTTGGGTTTCCTTTAAGTAATTATAACCTAGAGTCAGAGGATGAACAGCAAGAAGCTAAGTGCTGGTGGTTTTCTGGTCCCTGCCAGGAAAAGAAGAAACGCTTCTCTGTTTCAGTTCTACTTCCTGTGTGCCTGTGCAGTCCGGGTGACTAATACTCACTGGGCTGGAGATAGGAATGTTCAGTCCTTTGTGTGTGGAACTTTTCATGACTTCTCTCTTTTGCATGTGAAAAGCTGACTTGATATGTTTTGTTTCGGAAGACGTGTAGGGGCCCAGATGGAGAACTCCATGCCAACCTGCTTTGCCCCGTGGATGTGGCAGATGTGCCTGAGGGCACCTTGCCTGACAAACAGAGCACCGAGCAAGCCATACGATTGTTGGAGAAGATGAAGACGTCGGCCAGTCCTTTCTTCCTGGCTGTGGGGTATCATAAGCCACACATCCCCTTCAGATACCCCAAGGTGAAGAACTGGCGGAGGGCTGCTCCAGCACAGCCGCAACAGCTGTGTCGCTTGTTGAAGGAGGGGTTTGTGTAGTGAAGGTGACCACATCCTGCTGTCCCTGGTTACCAGGGATGCCTGATGGCACCAGTGTACTCAGTGGTGTGAAGATGGGTTTCAGAGGTCGAGGCTAAGAAGTAGACTTAGGACATGTAAGAATCTTGTTGGAAACACTTGGCTTTCCACTTCCTCCCCTGGAGGGCTTTTTCCCCTAGGACTCTGAGTTGGATGGTGAGAGCATCATAGAGAAGGGAGCGAGGCCACCAAAGTCTGGGATAAGTGATGGTCCTTAGGACACAATTCCAGGGAATGTGAAGCCTCTTCAGTAACAGCTTTACCCCTGAGTCCTTAAGTGTGGGGCACTGTGTGACTTGTTGGAGCCTCAAATCCTGTGCTTGCCAGTATATCATTTAGAGCACGTTGTCTTTTCTTTTTTAGAATGTTTTTCACTTTTCCGTATCATGGTTTCCCTGGGCCTGAGCAGCACATTCTTTTGCAACGCGTACCCCTCACTTGTGATGAGAGTAGAGGTCAGAAGCATGCTCTTTGATGCTGTAGGTTGTCTTGCTTTGATTGGCCCAGGGGATCTCACCTTCCTAGCAGGAGCCGTCAGCCCCCTTGATGGAGTGAGACTCACTGCTGTCTCTGGTGCAGAAAGAGTTAACCTAGAAGGAGAGGCCTCTGGGAGCCTGGATCTCGGGAGTGTTCCCACCATTCCCAGAACTGATGAGCGGCTCCCGGGGCCTAGACTGTTCATGGAAAGCCCCGCTTTCCTCCTTGGAGTCTGGGATTTTGTTCTGTGCGGGCAGAGGGTGCCTGGGTGACCAGCCCCAGGAAGGACCCTGGGTGCTGAGGTTTAATGAGCCTCAGCTTCCCTGGCGGCAGCATTTCACATGTGTCATCACACAGCTCATTGCTGGGGGAATTAAGCCTGTCCTGTGTGACCTCCCCGGGAGAGGACTGTGGCTCCCCGAGGCGTCCCCCAGGACTTTGCCCTTTGCTGATGCTGTTTGGTGTTATTTCACTGTCATCATTGCAGGTGGGAGTATGGCTGTGTGCTGAGTCCTGTGAGCGCTCCCAGTGAGTTGCTGAATGTGAGGTCGCTTTGGGGAACTGGCAGCACCTCTCCACACCTTTTTTTGTTGGAGGGGAGCTGGGGACAGGAATAGGAGGCCATCGACCTCTATGAGGGAAGAGAGCTGGTGCTGCTCGGTTTGTAGGAAATAAGCCGAGAAATGTCATTACCATCGGCATCTCATGAGAGTGACCTAAGGCCTGACTTTCAGGTGCGGGCAGCACCTGGGAGTGGTAGTGAGCCCCTGTGTAAGTGCGTCGCAGGCTTACAGAAAAGGCGGTCTAAACACTGGGATAGAGGCCCAGCCTGGTGCCTGTGCCAAAAGAATGACAGCCTGGTGGCTTTGTGCGCTTCTCCCCCAAGGAGTTTCAGAAGTTGTACCCCTTGGAGAACATCACGCTGGCTCCTGACCCCCAGGTCCCTGCTGGCCTCCCTCCCGTGGCCTACAACCCCTGGATGGACATCAGGCAGCGGGAGGACGTCCAGGCCTTAAACCTCAGCGTGCCCTACGGCCCGGTTCCCGCGGACTTTCAGGTATCAAGGACGCACCCGGGGGCGTATTGGGCGCTGACGGCATGCTGTCATTGGTGACGCCACTCTCCTCAGTGGGCACTCCCCCGTGCCTCGCGTCTCGCGGAGAACTTTCTGCGCAAGGCGTCTTGCAGCGTGCCGGGGCTGGGGTGGCCTGGAGGAGTTTAGAAGTGCTGGGTCGACAGAGCCTCCCCTGCAGTGTCTCCACTTCCAAAGAAGGGGGCACCTGAAGGTTTGGGGACTCGCTGGCTGCGGGCGCAGGATGGGGAAGAGGCCTGGGTGACATGCTCTAACTCATGGGGGGTGCCGATTAATCCAAGGGACGGTTTGTCAGTTCTAAGCTGCTTGGCGGCTCCTGTGCCTCACAGAACTCTTGTTTTGCTGGTCCTTGTGGGTCCCCTCTGTGGGAAGGAAAGCCTACATGGGCATCCATTCCTCTCAGGAGCTGGCTTGGTGAGCAGGGCCTGGGCACAGAGGGAGCAGGGGCGCCAACATGGCCGGAGCCTTCCAGCTGCAGTGTCTGGGTCCCTTGGCCACGGTGTGGGGGTGGGGCAGGCACAGAGTTGGAGTTCTCATGCTGACTCCTCAGTTACCCTCTGCCTGGATTGCAGAACACATGCTGACCAACTTTTTCCAGAATATTCCACATGCAGCCCTGCCCTTGTGTTACCACATGAACACTCCAACACGCAGTCTCCAGGAGAAGGAAGGGGACACTGTTTTCAACGCGTGCTTCCTGGGCCACCTGCATCAGACTCCCCACAAGGGCTTGTTAGAAGCACAGTGTCCTGGCCCCACTCAGGCTTCAGGGATTGGGAGCTGGGGGTGGGGCCTGGGAGCCTGGCGTTTCCAGAACAGCACACCTCGTGGTGCTGACTCACATGGAAAGTGGAGAGCCGCTGCTGCAGGCTGCAGTTCAAAACAAGACAAAACAAAACAAGCTGTGCAGGCGGCTCTCACTGTCTAGACCCATTTGGCCCCTGTGTTTGGAGAGCAGGCGTGTCGGTGGTGAGGGCCACTGTCCCTGCATTGCGGGTGGCCGTGGTGACAGCTTGGGAAGCAGTGGCCTGTCAGCCTGTTGGGTTCCTAATTCCCCTCACGGGGGTTCTGGGAGCGAGGTCTCTGGAATGGCAGCTCTGAGGCTGCACCTGGACATCTAGTTAGTGACGGTCACTTACGATGACCCTTTAGATTTTGAACTGTGCTCCAGGAAGGGTGCTCAGCTTTTTGTGTGCACTGTCCATTGGTCCTGTGGGAACCTAGTGGGTTGCCTGCTCCCTCTGTTGTCCAGGTGAGGAAAATAGAGGCAGAGAGGGGGGAAGGTGTGCCCCATATCACACAGTTAGTGCGGGGGGCGTCCCCCATGGAGCTGTGACGCCAGAGCCCCGGGGTTCAGTTTGTTGGTTCTGAACAGTGTGGGTTTGAATTCCCATCCTACCCCACACCAGCTGTGTGGTCGCTGACAAGTCCTCCTGCCACTCTGAGCCTCAATCTCCTCGTCTGTAAAATTGAAACAAGATGGGGGAAGGTTTTCCACGATGACACCTGCTGGGGGTTTTCCGTGGGGACCACAGGAGCGTGTGGGGCGCCTGGGGCGGTGGTGGTTGGGGGGCGTCGGCTTCTCCCTGGCTCTCTCTCCACTCCTCGTGCTGCGTCCGCCAGCGGTGTGGCTGCCCCACTGGGCACAGAGTAGACGGTGTGACCTGGAGGACCTCCCTGGTGTGCTCACGTGCTTGCTCCTGCCCCACATGCACCCTGGACTCGGCCCTGCTCGTCATCCTCCTGCAGCTTTGGGTGTCTGTGCTCAGGCCCCGTCTCCCTCCACTCTTGAGCCTCTCGGTTCTGTGCCCTCTTCAGTGGGTCTCAGAAGAAGAGCAGCAGGGACTTGCCCCCCCCCAACCCCCTTTCCTCTCCTTCCTGTCTGCTCCCACCAACTTCCCTCCAGCCTCCACATCGGCTCACATCCGTCCCATCTTCAGGGATACCACCTGTCTCACCCCTTCCTGTTTCTCCTCCCGTCCTGCTCCCTCGCCTGCCCTTCAGGGGAGAGTGAGTGAGGTGTCTGTTCTGGCTGCATCTTGGCTTCACCGTCCCTTCATTCTTCATCTACCTCTGTGCGGCCTTCTGCCTCCCCAGCCCACTAAGAGTTCTCTCACCTGCGTCAGCCCTGACCTGGTTGACAAATAAAATCTACCCTCATGGGTCCGGACCTTCCCCCACTCCCTGCTGCTCTCTCACTGTTGACCGGCACTACCCGTTCTGGAAATGTTCGCCTCCTGGGCTTCCTTGCCAACCCTCCTGGGCCCTCCTCCACTCCAGTCCCCCCGGCAGGGCCCTCTTTCTGTGTCTGCTACCTAGGAGGTGCTGTTCTCCAGGGTCAGCCCAGGGCCCCACTGTACCCTTTCTGCCCCTTGTCCTCAGCTGGGCTCTGCGGAGCCTGCGTGGATGACCCCTGGCTTCACTCCTGATTTTCGAGCATCTGTCCACTGGCTGTGAGAGGCCCCACGGGCCACAGCACCTCTCCTGCTCTTCCGGTTCTCCTTCCTCCTACTCCCCTCTTGGGGGCCCCCTCCCTGCCACTGAACAAGAAAGCTGGAGTCACCCTTGGAGTCCTCAGCTCCCCTCCCTGCCTGCTCCCCCCTGCCCCCGCTCCTGCTCGAGCCCCTCAGTCCCTCTCGTGTCCGTGCTGTCCTCCTGCGCCTTCAGCACAGCCTTCTGGACCACTGCCGGGGGTCTGGGCTGACACGTCCCTTCAGCAAGTGACGGCGGAGGCCCTTGTGCCCAGCGCTGACCTAGCGCTGCTTCATCTCGGGCCGCTGCTGGAGGACCCTTACTCGCCTGCAGCCCGCTTGGCAGCTCTTCCCCCTGGACAGCCTCAGTGCCTTCCTTGTCCTCCAGCCCAGGACCTCCACTCTTTGGGTGGACCTCCAGGTCCATATCATCCGGCCCTGACCTGCCTTTTAGTGTCATCTCCCACCCCTTGGCCCTCCCATTGATCCTCCAGCTGCACCAGCCAGCTCATTGGCCCAAAACAGCCCTGCTGTATGGTGACACTACATGGGTCCACGTGTTGCAGCCCCTGCGTAGAGCATCTTACCCCACTTGTCTGACTGCCAGCTCCTCTTCTCAAAAGCTGACTCCTCTGTGAAGCCTTCCTTGATTTCCCCAGGCTGACTTGAAGGCTCATTCTCCTGTGTTGTCCCTAGGCCCCGCCAGTAATGTGCCTTTTTGTGTCTCTGGGCCTGTCCTCACTGGAGGGGTGGCTCATTGAGGGTGTGGACCACGTTTGCTTCTCCTATCTCCAGGGGCCAGCCAGCCTAGGAAGGAGGGTGGGCCCTTGAATAGGACACAGCTGTCCTGACAGCCGTCTTTGGTCCCCAGGAGGACCAAGGTTCCCCCAGTTACAGACCGAAGACTTTATCTACCAGAAAATAGAAGTAGGCCAGGGTTCTGTATAATACTTCTAGCAGGTTAGATGGGTGTCTGTTGTCTTCGCTGCCTGGGGAGAGCAGGTCTGTCTCACAGTTCTTCTCACCCTGGCAGCGGTGAGAAGAAGCTGGTGGGTCCAGCCGGGTGCACAGTGGAGGCAGGGGCCAGTCTGATCGGTCAGCAGCCCCTGTGCTGCTCCCCCGTGGTTGGGGTGGGGGGTTCACCTTTTTCTTCAATATCTGGGAACAAGGCTGGGGGAGAGTCAGCCCGGACGAGGCTGTGGCTCTTTCACGGAGCCTGTCTGGCCTGGGAGTCCGTCCACTGCTCTCCTGCCCGCCGGGATTTTGTTGAAAATGAGCCGCACGTGAGCACCCCAGTCTGCGAGGGTAAATGGCTGACACTGAGGTCCTGGGGTCAGAGGAGAGGCCCACTCATGGCCATTTAGGGGGTTGAATTGTGTCCCTCAGAAAGATCTGTTGAAGTCCTGCCCGCCAGGACCTCAGAATGTGACCTTATTTGGAAAACGGGTCATTGCAGGTGTAACTAGTTAAATGAGGTTGTACCGGTGTAGGGTGAGCCCCTGATCCAGTATGACTTGAGTCCCTGTGAGAAGGGGAAGGAGGGAGAGACAGGAAGAACTCCACGCAAGGATGGAGGCAGGGGGTGGAGTGCTGGGGCAGCGAGCCAAGGGGCGCCAGGGGCTACGGATCCCCCCAGAAGCCCGGAGGAGGCAAGGAACGTTCCTCCCCAGAACCCACAGAGAGAGGATGGCCCTGACGACAGCTTGTTGGCCCCCAGAAGGGGGAGACAATAAGTTTCTGTTGTTTTAAGCCGCCGGGCTTGTCATTGTTCGTTAAAGCTGCCCAGGAAGTGAACCCAGCTACGTGACATCTTTGGCGGGACCCTCAGCAGAGTTTGGAAGGCCGAGGGATCAGTGTCTGTGTACCAGCTTGTCTCCTGGGACCCATAAGATGGTGTGAAGGAGACAGAAAGGAGTAGTAAGTGGCACACCCCTCCGCCGTGATCCGTGCCCTAAAGTGAAAACTGGTTTGCTTAGGAAAGAATCTTCCTTTCGGCCACGAGGATTTCGCTGTGGCTGTGCAGGCGAGGGGACACAGATGGGAGGGCAGCGAGGGTTATGTTTTGCCTGAGAAGATCCTCTAGGCGTCCTCGGAGGGCCAGGGCTCGGGAGGGCGCTTGGGCGAGCACACGGCCCTCGGAAGCGCAGTCGCTGTCATTATTATTGTTTTTGTAATTTGCAGCGGAAAATCCGCCAGAGCTACTTCGCCTCTGTTTCATATGTGGACACGCAGGTCGGCCAGCTTCTGAGCGCTCTGGATGAGCTTCAGCTGGCCAGCAGCACGGTCGTGGTGCTCACCTCGGATCACGGTGAGCGTTTGAAATGCCCTGCTCCAAGCATCTGACCTTCTCTGTGAAAACTTTCCTAGATTGCCTTATAGGTGTGTGTTCTCTTCTGTGACTCAGCAGTGCCTTGAACCTGGAGTCTTGGATGCTTTTCTACCTTGTTAGTCCTGGGACCTCTCCCCAGGGAGGCACAGCCTCTTTTGGGTCAAAGAAGTATCTTGGATGCTTGGGTGGGGTGGGCGGGCGGGTGGGTGGGTGGGGTGGACCTTGTAGCAATCTTTTGTTTCTTGGTGAACCAAGCGGTAACCATGTTTGTGTGGGGAGCCCTTTTAAGCCATTTGTAACCTAGATGGTTGGAGGATTTTCAGTCTGTCTTAGGAAGATCCAGAACAATTCTGGGAGAGCCCAACAAGGCCCTCAGACCCGGCTCACCCCTTCCGCCCCCCAGCCCCACTGTCTTCTCTGCCAGGAGCCTGGGGGGGTCACAACTCTGTATATCTTCTAAGGGAGTTTCCCACTTTTTCCAAAAATGGAAACCTTTTTTAAAAAATTCTTTTTAATTTTTGCCAGGGTGTGTTTGTGTGTTTGGGGCCAGTGAGCCGCAGTGCCCACTTCCTGTACCACAGTTATCCACTCAGAGCAGTTTTGTCCATCTCATCCTCACCCACCCCTGAATTGTGTTGAAGCAAGTCTCAGGTGGTTCAGTTTTCTGAACACTATCTCCAATAAATTTGGCTCCTTTGAGGTTTAACCATACTGCCATTACTACCATTGTCATACCTAGAACCAGAAAACGATTCTTTAACATCCTCAAATATGAAGTGGGACAATACTAGACCACAACATGTAGGACCCGCCTTTACCCCACCTGCCCAGAGCTGACTGGTGCTGGCGGTCAGGGGCCCGTCCGCCAGCCTTCGGGGGTGCACACACATTTGTCTGCCGTGAGCACGTCTGTACATAACGTATAGTCAGGGACCACGGCGGGCTTGATTGTGCTTGTGTACTGTTTTGTTCCCTGGTTTGTGTTTTCCACTTAATGTCACAGACAGTTCTCTGTGTCATTTTTCACAGGCCTCCCCTATGCCTTGTAAAGACCCATATCGTTTTGGCGGATACAGATGTGTCATAATTTTTCACTGTTTCCCTGGTGATCTGCCACCCAGTGCTGCCCCTCTCCTCTGGGCGCCGTCTCCTCCTCCAGTGCTGACACGGGCCTCTGCACCCCATGAGGGCGCATGAGGGCGCGGCCCACTTGAAGCTCTCTTTTGCTCGGAGGCAACTGCAGTCAGTGACAAATGGCCCTTCTCAGAGGGCTCCCCTGGGGCTTCCCCCAGCCAAACCACGAAAGACTTGTTGAACCCGTACATGGCAGCCTTTTGTGATTTTGGTTATTTTTTTAATACAAAATACTCAATGTACAATCTCTTTTATGTTTTTTTATATCAAAAAGGACACCCAAACGTGAAGTGATTGGAAATTCCCAACTTGGAGTATTCAAGCCATCTTTGCAACGGATGTTTTCAGCAAGGGTTAGGGGTTGTCTTTAATCAAGGTTAGGGATCTGGACTCAGAAGTTACATTTTTTTGGACTGTGGTATGTCTTAACTGAAAAAGATAACCTTGTCTTTTAAAACTCTGAGCAGTTGTGCCACAGTTTCACAGCTCATTTCTTGGTGGTGCACACCCAAAAGTGAGAACCTGAGCTTGTGGGACTTGAGTCCAAGCTCGGGAGGCACAGGACAGAGAATGATGACACTGTGACTGTCGGGGTCTCCACTAGGTCAAGAAAGAGCCCACCTTAGCGGGGGAGGCGGGTCTGTGTGGGGGCCATTGTCCCTTGGAGCCCAGCCTGGGTGCAGATTGGTAGTTGCTTGCTAAATATTTCTTAGTTTGGGAATTCAGTATTTTTTCCCTCTTAAAGGTTTTCTCATTCAAAGCAAATGTCTAACTTCAGATAAAGCTGCGTTCAGGGGAAATTCACTGCTTCTGTGGTAATTCTAGAGGAATTTCTTTCTTCTAGGTGATGGGTCTTTGCCTCCTCTGGTTTTTACTGCCGGAAATGAAATGGTGTATGACTCAGATGAGCAAGCTGCAAGGCGATTATTCATTTTCTGTCATGCTGTGCTTCTTACGAACCAGGGTGGGCTCTGGGTGAGCACGGAGAATGGGCCAAGTACAGCAATTTTGACGTCACTACTCGCGTGCCCCTGATGTTCTATGTTCCGGGAAGGACGGCTCCACTTCCGGAGGCCGGAGAGAAGCTTTTCCCATACATCGACCCCTTTGATTCCGCCTCAGAACCGATGGAGCCAGGTATAAAAATGCTCGATGACGTGACTTGACAGCAGCGGCACCTGTAGTTGCCATGTAAGCTGCCTTATCAAATCCTCGGCGGCTTACCCAGGCCGCCTCCCTCCCAGCGCTGCCGTTCCTGCAGCCGCGGCCCGAGCACTTCCCAGGCTCTGGGTCGGGAGGAGGGCCAGGGCTCGTGCCCACGAGTATGGCCCCTGTCACGAGGGGCTGCAGAGAAGGCGGGGCCAAGGAGCAGATGGCACCCCCAGGATGAGGCGGGCTGTGCTGGAGGTGACACCAGTGTGCTCTGGAGCTCAGATGAGGTGAGCAGCAGACTCCACCGGGGCAGGGCAGCCCCCTGACAGATGAACAGAACCCCATGACCTGCGTGCTTCCGGCAGGGACTCAGCCCTTCATGAGGGAGACGTTTGCCATTTTGGCAGCTTGTCAATCTGGTGAAGCACTGGATCTGTAAAATCTGTCAGGTGGTTCTGCTTCTGCCCTCCCCAGCAGTGAAGGGCAGGTTTCCTTTGACTTCCACGTCCCAGTTCCTCCAAGCTGTTCTCTCCAGGTAGTGTCAGGCCCCTGTCTGTCCTGGTCCTCTGTCATTTGTCTGATTGCTTCCTCATGACTAGATTCAGGGCAGACATTTTGGACATGCGCATTAGAGGTGAGGCTGGGTGCTCCAGTCCTGTCGCGTTGGCGGCCTGTCCCATTGTTAGTGACGCCGAGCTTCACTGCCTGGTGGCAGTGGATGCGTCAGCCAGGCCTCGCCATTGTGAAGGTGTCTTTTTCAAAGAACTTTCTTTACCTTTTTTCTTTTTATTTTACTTACAAAACAAATGTATCAGAAATAAAATTGAGCAGTATGACGCAAGCTCTTAAAGGTCCAGAAGGGCTAGAATGATGGCCCAAAGTCAAGATAAATTTTAACAGGAGTGAGTATAAAGCACATGATTTAGACTGTGAAGGTGAGTCAACCACAATGAGGTACCATTTCACACCCATTAGAATGGCTGGTATCAACAGCACTGGCGAGGATGTGGAGAAATTGGAGCCCTCAGACATTGCTAGTGGGAATGTAAAATGGTACAGCCGCTATGGAAAACAGTTTGGTGGTTTCTCAAAAACTTTAATATAGAATGATCCTGTGACCCGGCAGTTCCAGTCCTAGGTGTATATCACACAGAACTGAAAACAGGCGTCGAAAGAAAAACTTGTAGAAGAATGTTCATAACATTATTAACAGCTAGAAGGTGGCAGGAACTCAGGTGTCCATTGACAGATGAATGGGTAAGCCAATGTGGCACATACGTACAATGGAACATTATTCAGCCTTAGAAGGGAGGGAAACTCTGACACCTGCTACAACATGGGTGGACTTTGCAGACATTATCCTCAGTGAAAGAAGCCAGACACAGAGGGGCAAATACTGTGCAATTCCACTTCTGTGAGGTGCTTAGAGTAGTCAGATGCACACAGACAGAAAGTAGAAAGATAGGTGCTGGGGACTGGGGGAAGGAGAGTTGGGGAGTTGTGCAGGATGCAGAGAGTACTAGAGATGGCTAGTGGTGATGGCTGCACAACAGTGTGAATGTACTTACTGCCACTGACCTGGACACTTAAAAAATGCTGAAGATGGTACCTTTGATGTTGTTTGTGTTTTACAACAATAAAAGAGAGATGGGTCAAATGCAGACGTCCGGAGAGGAGCGATCTGCAGGGTGATACTGAGACTGGGATAGTTCCTCAACAGACTTGTACCCAGTGGTTTGGGCCTCCAGTGATGATCCTTGCCCAAACCAGTTATATACTGGTGGTTCCAAAATTCAAGTCGTTTTTAAGAGTGCCAACAGGCTGAGGACACCTTCGTTCTGCATCCTGGGTGAAGTGCCGAGTTGGCGTTGTTCCTCAAACTCTCATGCTTAAAATAAATTGCGGTGAAAGAACAAACAACAGATCAGAGCCTGGGCAGGCTCTGTGCACCTGCTGCCGGCTGAGGCAGGCGCCTGTGACGGAGCCCCTCTGCTGACTTGCTTCCTCTTTCAGGCCGGCAAGCCGTGGACCTCGTGGAGCTTCTCTCGCTCTTCCCCACACTCGCAGGACTTGCCGGACTGCGCGTCCCTCCCCGCTGCCCCATCCCCTCATTTCATGTTCAGCTGTGCCGAGAAGGCCGGAACCTTCTGAAGCATTTTCAGTTCCGTGCCGTGGAAGGGGATCCGCCCGTCCACGCTAATCCCCGTGAGTTGGTTGCCTATAGCCAGTACCCCCGGCCTGCAGACTCTCCTCAGTGGAATTCTGACAAGCCCAGTTTAAAAGACATAAAAATCATGGGCTATTCCATACGCACGATAGACTATAGGTATACTGTGTGGGTTGGCTTCAATCCCCAGGAGTTTCTGGCTAACTTTTCAGACATCCATGCAGGGGAACTGTATTTTGTAGACTCTGACCCTTTGCAGGACCACAATGTGTATAATGACTCCCAGGGTGGAGCCCTTCCCTGGTCATTGATGCCTTGAGTTTTGCCAACGACGGAGGGCGTATTTAATGCTCTCCCTTCCGGGTGGTGAGAGAGGGAAGTAGAGCTGGGTGTTTTGTGGGTATTCATGATAATGGAAGCAACCTGGGGGTGGGCAGTCACAGCAGGCATCAGCAATTTGGTGGAGGAGGGTGTAGCTCAGTGGTAGAGCATGTGCTTAGCATACATGAGGTCCTGGGTTCAATCCCAAGTACCTCCATTAAATAAGTAAATAAGTAAACCTGATTACCTCCCCCCAAAGCAAAATAAAACAAAAACAAAAGATGAAAAAAAACAGTTTGGCCTGAGAATATGTGACAGACAAACTTACAGCTGGTAACTGCGCTGGGGCTGGGCTGAACTTTTCTTCCCTTTTTTTTTTTTGAACAGTCATAGCTTATTTATTGAATGAGTACATACAGAGTAAGCAAACTAAAATAATCATACCTTTAGCTATCAAGACCGTAATAACTGAACATTAACACTGTACTCAAGAAATACTGGAATTTAGTACATTTCAGAAAGTAACCACATATCAAATTAGGTTTGACACTAAGTTTTTGGTTCTTTTGTTTAACTTAATCATGTGTCTTATTTAGCCCAGTATATTCAAAATATATCAACATATAATCTAGGTTTCTTTTTAAAATGTGAAGTTAAATAATACTGCCAGATGCCAAAGCCTTAAAGTCTATCTTCAATTTTTCTTTCTTTTTTTTAAAAAAATTCTTTTTAATGGAGGTACTGGGGATTGGACCCAGGACCCCACATGTGCTAAACATATGCTCTACCACTGAGCTATACCCCCACCCCCCAATTTTTCTTTCTAAGATCGCAAATTTTCAAATCCAGATCTAAAGATAAAATATGCATAAAGTGATTTATGTGCAATTTCTTTATCAAGTAATAAATAATGCTCAGTAAACTAGAGGCATGAGATGTATGAGAAATTCAGTTAAAAATTTTCATAGACTTTCTGGCCCAAATAATTTGTTTGCAGATGACTCTTGAACACAAAGGCCATCTATTAAAAGGCATCTTTATTCACAGTGGAAAACAGTTAAAGGTGTAACTGTATCCATGAACTGAGCCATTCAAAACTGTTAGTTTCCTCCTTCTTTAGGGATGGTTGCTTGCAGACATCCATTTATCCTGGAGGCAGGAAATAGTCAACTTTTAATTGCTGATTAAAGACGTTATTAATTTTATTAAGTTCTAAGTTATTTTGAGAATTGTGGAAACTTTTCATTAGTATAATGTTGTGATTTTTAATGCCCCAGAATGTGGTTCTGTATTCCCTAAATATGAATGTAACCAGAAATGCAGGTGGTAGGGATAAGCTTAGTCCCCATCATCTTACAGAGAATGGAATATTCCCAAGTCATATTTTCAACATGTTGAAGTTGATCAATTCTTAACAGCCATCAGAAGTCAAGCACTTTTTTAACAAACATCTAACATATTCCTGTATCGAAGTGAGTAGCTTTTAGTAATTCTTTCTTTACAAGTACTGCTTCAGTGTTTAAAGGTAAATGTTTGTGAAAAAACAAACTACAGCAGGTTAAATTGTTACTATACTGTATTAAATTGTAACCAGAAAGGCAAGATATATTAAAAGATTACTTCAAATCAGTAAAATTTCAAATAGATTTTTTTCCCACTAATTAGCCTACAGTGGAGGCATATAACACCACAGTCTTCTAAGTGATTAAATGACTTCATTCTGGCAACAACAGTTTTCACTGGAGTGAAGGGCCCTGTTCCTCTCTCCTGATCCTGCAGCTTATCTCTCTTCTGGAAGCCTCAGCTTTCGTAGATGGTTTCCCCCAGCCGTTTCTTTCTCCTTCTTCATCCCCTTTATTATGCTCATCACTTCCACTAAGAATTTTACAATCCAGTCTGAATTCCTCATGACATATTTCACTTTGTGTAGCTTTATCTCGTCTACAGTTAAAGACTATACGTTTCACACAGACTTTTATTTCACATCCATTTGTTGTTCCTAGTTGGCTATAATATATACACTGCATCCTCTTTTTTTTGCTTTATTTCTGGAAGCACAGTTTTAGTATCAAAAGCCTGCAAACTCTGTTCTTGCTGAAGCCATAAGCTGAACTGTGCCATGATGTGCACGGTGGCTGTGCTGTTGCCCTTTTGGCACTGACTTCCGTGCGTGACTGAAACCACATCCTGGTCTGGGTCTACTTTGGGGCATTTTGCATGTAGATCTGTCTCTGCCAGAAGTGCTTCTGTCTCATCTTCTCTATGCAAGGGCGCAGCCTCAGAAAGCTTCCACTCTCCTTAGGGTTTAGCTTGGCTTGGCCTCCCTTTGTAAATCTCCTTTTAGAAGCACAGGCTCCATTCATGTTTGATGGCATGCTCTTCTAAATCATCTTACAGGTTCTGGTTGCTTTTTGTGTTTTTGACACTGAACCCAATTTAGAACCACCATTGCACATCTCCAGCAGACATCAGGATGAGTGGGTGCTTTCTGGTTTTCAGACATCGAAGCTGACCACATTCCTTATCTTGACTCAACTTAGAGAAGCCACATCTTTGTTGCTTCCCGTAACTTTTCTCCAATCCTGCTGAGCTGGACATGTTTTATTAATGGCTCTGCAGCCACTATTTGTAGAAATCCCTATTTCTCTTGAGCCAGGGCTGCTTTTACGCAGTTTAGTTGAAACCCGAAGCAGCGAGCCTAGAAATTTTGAATGGCCCTTAATTCCGTGGCTCGCAAACATGACGATGCATCAGAACCACCTGAAAGGCTGGTGCAGACCCAGCGTGCTGGGCCCTGCCTGCACAGGTTCTGATTCAGTGTGTCTGGGGTGGGGCCTGAAAATTTGCACTTCTTAGAAATCACACAGCTCTTCGAAAGGCTGCACTTGAGAAGCCCTGCCCCTAGGTGTGTGCTGTCCAGTAGCCACTAGGCACATGAGACTGTTTAAATTTAAATTAACTAAAATGAAATAAACATTTCAAAAGTGGCATCTCAGTGGCACCGGCCATACTTCAAGTGCCCAACAGCCAGTGCGGTTAGTGGCTACCGTATCGGACAGCACACATCTAGATCCTTTCTGTTGTGGAAGAAAGTGGATTGAATGGAGCTGTCCTAGATTACGTCCGAATTTGAGCTGCATCCACTTGGCTGTTGGCGAGTTCCTCCTATGGGCTGATTGTCTACTCTGTGTTTGCCCACAGAGACTTGTCCGGGGGCGAGCAACGTACGTTTGGGTTAAGCCAAGTGTAGGGAGTTCACTCTGACCATCAGCCTCTTCCTCTCCACTCTCATCGCCATCACCCCAGCCCTTCAGACCTCCTTCCCAAGTAGTTTACCTCCGCCTCCTCTTTCCTCCCTTGCCTCCAAAGAATCCATGTGTCTTCCTGAAATCCCTCTTTGGTCCTGCTCTTCGAGAACACCGTCAGTGCCTACTACTGGGTCTACACAGACCTCTGCTGAGCAGTCAGTCTTCCCTGACTCCACAAAGCCCCTTTCCTCGGCTGACCAGTTTGCCTGCTGGTCCATGACTCTCCCTTGCCAGGCCCTGCCTCCCTGTCTACCCTTAGGTTGTCCCCTCCTCCCTCACCATCCATCTACCTATTCACGATCGTTCTTCACAGCCCGCTCCCACGCCCCTACTTCCAACAGGCTGAGGGGTTTTGACTTTCTAGACCATAGTGTGGGATGAAATGAATGTTGTGAAAGAATTTTGTTGTCACTTTAGTTAAAAAATAAAGGTCTTTTTTCTGATTATAAAGTTAATGTGTTAATTTTAGAAAAATTGGAAAACAAATGTAGTAAAAGATAAGAAAATGCATCTGTATTTTATGCAAATAGTCACTTAATATCTTGTCTTTTGGGGGTGTCAATTTTTTACATTCTTGTGATCATACCGTATGCTTTATCATGCAATTTTATATTCCTACTTTTTCACTATTATATATGGTTATCACAGATTTTTGCAAAGATACTTTATACTGGTGGTAATGTATTTTGTTGTGTAGTTTTGTCATAATTTACTTAACCTTTCAATTACTGGAAATTTATTTCCAGTTCATTTCCAAATTTTCAGTATTGTAAATAATGCTGGGATGAGCACCTTTGTGAATAAAGTTTTTTTCTGTATTTCACATTACTCTGTCAGCATAGTCTCTCAGTGCCAAATTGTCAAAAACATCACCGTTTCACTCCTCTCCTCACTCTCCTGCGACCTTAGGTAGTAAAACTAAAAATAAAGCAAACAAGCACACAATAATACAAACCCATAAAAGCCAACAAACAAGAAACCCAAGCCCCACGGTAATAGGTGAAGGTAGAATCCTGTTTTAGCTCTGCAGTCTTTGCTTAGCAGTGACCTTGATCATTGTTCTCTTTTTATGATTGTTGGGCATTTGTGTTTCCAGTTGGGTGAATTTGCCTTTAAATTTTGTTTATGGGTTTCACTTTTTTAAGTAATCAAACAAATTGCTCTTTCCCTATGTGATTTTTTTTTCCTGTTAAATGTGGAGGTCTTTCCCAGCCTGGAGATTTAATAAATACTCATTTTCTTTTGCTTTTTTGTGGTTTGTTTTGAATACTTAATGTACCCTGTCTCTCCACCTCATCATCAGAGTAGTATATGCTCATCGAGTACAATTTGGAAGACACGGGAGACGGTAAGGATGAAGGGATGCTCAGCACACTCCCCAGCCTTTTTGCGCGATGAGAGATGACCCTGGGCTGGGCGTCGGGGTGTGTGCCGAGAGGTGAGCAGGGTGACTCTGGAGGAGCCTCACCCCAGCGCCAGAGGGCTGGATTTCTCTGGATGATGGCAAGGGGCTGGCCCTTCCCCCTCAGTTTTCCTTGCTCAAGTCCAACCTGCAGGTTACATCTCCGAGGAGTCTCGCAGCTCTGGCCTGGGCTCTGGCATTGAGCTAGAACCCAGCTGCCCCCTTTGGCCTGTGTCTGTTGTCTCTTTGGGCCTCAGGTATAGCCCACTGTGACTGAACCTGCTGTCAGCCGAGCCCCCCCCCCCCCAGCCTGATGCCCTCAGTGTTCCCTTGGCTCTCCTGGGCAGTCTTTCCCTTCTGTGCATGCGTCCTTGAAGCTGAGCGAGCTGGCACTGAATGGCGCCCTCGGCTCACCCTTAGTGTCGCCGTGATGGGTAAGAGCCCCCGCTGCTGTCGGGACTTGCCTTCCGCGTGCCTCTGAGGCTCCTGCTGGCGTTCCTTCCGTTCACCCAGCTGCTGGGGCAGCCTCTGCCCTCCCCTCAAGTGTCAGCTAAACTAGAGACAGTCTTATTGGGTGGGGAGCCCACCTTTTCTTTCACGCACAGTTTCCTGCCCAATCACTGGCAGCCAATGGTGCTGGTCACCGAAGGATGCCTGTGTTTGACTCTGGATCCTGGACGATAGTTCTAGGCCTCTGATGGGGGCCAGTCCAGGATGGGGAAAACACGTGGCTTGGGTTGGCTTTGGGTGAGGTGTCCGGGAGACCACTGGCAGTGCCCACACAGACCACGTGGCCCAGCCCAGGCGGGAGGAACCAAGCTCCGCTGCCCTCTGGGAACAAAGACACGAGGTCACGTGTACTTGGCCCCTGCCAGAAAGTAAGGGGCAAAGGCCACGGGTGACTGCTTCGGCTTTTTCCTGTCTGTGAGAGTCAGGGACCATGATTTATGCGGGTAAGATGGTTTGCAGCAGGACTGAAACTGACATTAATAAAACCCTACCCTCATTTATCGTCATTTCGAGCATGTTTTGGAAGGAACCTTTTGCAGGTGATTTATATGCAAACCGCATTATTTACTTAACAGGTTTTTATCAATTAATCTCCTTCACGCTATTGAAAAGGTAGCCTTGTATATGTGTTAAGTGCAGCATGAGTTATTGTATGAATAAATCATACACGTTTGTCGTTATCACAGTGCGTACAGTTCTTGCTGCTGTTCCAGGACTGCTCGATGCCGCCTGGAAATAAACGAGGGCTTTCAGCAGGTCCCAGTACCGCAGTTCAGGTGTGCGGCCGGCTGAGGGCGGCGCAGGTGTGCCTGGGGTGGGTGCAGGCGCTGGGGTGAGTTGTGCTGGAGTTTAGAAGCACCTTTCTGGGCAGTGATACTTCTCTCAGCTTGCCCTGCAGTTAGAAACTCCCCAGAAAGGAGGAAGTGGGGTGGCCAGTCTGTTTAGGGAAACTAGATATGCAATAGCAACCACTGAGAGGAGGGCTGACTTGTCTTCTTGAAGGAAATGGCTGGGTTCTTGGAGTCCCAGCTGGAAAAGGCATCACTTAGCACCTCGACTTAAAAGTGCCTTGATGAGCCTTGGCTTGTCTTTTTCCACCTTACCTTATGGATGGCTTTGAGTGAAGATTTGGAAGGTACTTGGGGATGAAACTGAGGATACTGGAAGACACAGCGTCCATTTTCAAATGGCTCAACCCACTGGATGGATTGAGCCACTCTAAGCGGGTGAAGTATGCGCCATATATTTACTGGCTGGCTTATTCTACTGTGGCTAGGTAGTACCTGCGTGCAGTACAAAGTTGAAAAGGCACAGACATGATGCAATGAAGAGTCATTTTCTCTTCCATCCCATCCCCAGCCACCTTGCTGGCCTCTGAGATTTCTTGTGAAATGGTGATATCTAAGAAGGATAAATGTAAGCTTAACAGGGGAGCCCCAGATCCAGTGTCGTAACTCGAGGCAGACACCCAAGAGAGTGTGTCACACATGCAAACTTTCAGCATTTTGGCCAGCAGCTCAGTTTGGGGACATGGTGTGATGTAGCTGGCAGGCTACATAAATGGGTATCCAGGAGGAGGGAGGTGGTCAGCTTCATGGACAGCCAGCACCTGGAGACTTGTGTTTCACTGAGGATCTGGAGCTGTCACAGAAATGTGGACAAACAGAAGACCCAAGCATCCTGGGAGGAGCAGTTGGAGGAGGAGTGTTCAAATTGGGAGAGAAAAGACTTGGGAGCAGGCAGAGGTGGGGAATGGGGAGCAGAGCATGGCGCCATCTTGAAATCTCTGCAGAAGTATAGAAAATAGAGATTGGACACTCTCTCTAATGACCTGAAGGGGAGAAGGGGCATCGATGCCGCAGGGAGACAGATGGTCGCTCAGTGGAAGGCTGACTGTCTTAACAGTGACTCTCGGTTTGAAGAGCCTGCCTAGGTGTAGTGAGCTCTCTGTCACCTGAGGTTTGCAAGCAACACCTAGGCCAATGGTTCTCAACGGGGGTGATTTTGCCCTCAGGGAGTTTTGGCAATGTCTGGAGTCTCTTCTGGTTGGCACAACTGGTGGGAGGAGGTGCCGGCATTGAGCGGGGAGAAGCCAGGGGTGATAGGAAGTGCAGGATGGCCCACACAACAAAACCCAGCTGGCCCCAAGTGGCAGTGGTGCTAGGTCCAGAGACCCTGGCAGGCCATCATTTGCCAGAGCAGGACTAACTACTAAAACCCCTTCTGTGTCTCTGAGATTTGGGGACTGCACACTCAGTTATTAAAATAACATGCTGATTATAAGAGGAGTGGCCCTTTGCATATAGCCTTGGAAAAACAGTCTTTCAAGAGGGCCAGGAGCTTCAAATACAGATGAAGCTTTTCAAACAACACAAAAAGTTTCCAGAGTAGCAGCTGTTTGGATTTCTCCTTTCTTCCTGTGCAGAGAGGTTTCCCCATCTCCGTTTCCTCTCTGGTAGAAGACGAGTTATATATACTAGGTAATTTCTTTTAAAAAATAGTATTGGATTCCTCCCTTATTGCAAAAGTATTGACATAGTCAGAAAAACTTAAAACATGGACAAAGCCAAGACAATCGGACCCGCTCTAACTTGGCCTTCCCCAGGCACAGTGTAGGAAATGATCGGACCCGGTTCTTCAGCTTGTTTCTCTGCATCCTATCTTCTGACCGGCTTTTCAGGCTGCATGGTTGCTAAAGGCTTCCCCGACTCCACCTGGTTTCTCTGACACGCAAATCCAGAGCACTTCCACGTGAGCACGTGGTGCTGTGTCCTGGCGGACAAATCCGCAAACCTTGAAGTGTCCTTCCTCTCCCGTGACAGCTAATCAATGTGAATATTTCTACAAAGATTAACACCAAGACCACTGCTCTTCCCAGCTTTGACCTTCATGACTCTGCTGGCCATGGGGCCTGACGAGCCCCGCACGTGCAAGGGGCGCAGACATCCACCAACAGACTGTGGATTTTACCTCTCAGTGTATCCTGAACCCACCCGGGTTCTCTCTCTGCCTATCCCACCCGCGCTACTGTCTCCTGTCATTTGGATGCACAACCACTCGCATGTTGTACATCCAAGTCACACTCACGCTGCACTGCAGTCCCACTCACCTGGTTCTAAGGAAGATCTTTGCAAAAGGCTAGTCAGATCAGGTCACTGTACCTCTCTCACCTCCAAATATTTCACTGGCTTTCCAGTGAATGAGCAAGAGCAGAAAACACTTGAACCTGGCTTTTGTGTTGACCCTTCATAGTTTGGCTCCTATGCCTCCTTGTCCTGACTCCCCCCCTCCCCGTCTTCAGGGCCAGCTTGACACTCTGGTCCCAAGAGCATCCTTTCTTGCTGCCTTTGACTGGGTCAGGTTGCCTCATCCCCACACCACTCCTCGGCAGCCCTCAGCTCAGTTGTACTTTCACGCTCATTTCCGGAATCAGTTCACTTGTCTTTATTTTTCTGGGAAGCTTCGTGGGGCATACGCTGTCTGTTTTGGCGCCCTTATCTCTCAGTCCCTAGCACGGGGCAACACACATAATGAATGTTGGTGGAGTAAACAAGGGCCTGTGTAAGTGTTAATGGAACTCTAAAGGATTAAATTGTAGAAATGAAATTTCCAGGTCAGAGGCACACGTAGCAGACATTTGTCACGATTTGGGCTGGCAGCAGCATAGCTGTAATCCTCTGCTGGGGAAACTGCCCGTGCTGTTATTTTGCAGGGGAGGCAGAACGCACTTGCCATTGTAGAGGCACGAAATGTCAGGTGCCCACATTCCCTGTGGCTCCCTTGTGGCCGGGGAGCGGGCATGTGACATTCAGTAAGCCAAGCAGATGCCGTTCCCCCTGATGTGCAGGGGGAAGCGGGGGTGGCATCCCGACCCAGCACACAGGCTCTGCACTCACAATGGGAAGCGGTGGCCACCAGTGTCCCGCAGTGGCAATGGCAGTGTAATTACCAGACTGTTCTCATGGTGTGATTTTGGCTATGGTCACGGCAGCTGCTGGTCACCTACGTTGCTACCTGAGCCTGAGACTGCAGCCTTCCCTGGGACTCAGTGAATTACTCAGGAGCCATAAAAAGCAAAACAAAACAAAAACCCTTTTCTGCTTAATTTGACTAGAGTCAGTCAAGCAACTGGGGCTCCCGACTAATGTAGCAGGTGCATGTGACAATCTGGAAGCTGGTGCCAAACTGGGTTTATAGCTCTCCTCTTGGTACACCGTCTGTCACTTTGCAATGACCTTGTTCCCGGGAAGGAGGCATTCCCTATTCATTTCTCTATGCTAAGTCTCTAACCCAGTGCCTGGCACATTTGAGGCACTTACGTGTTTGTGAAATGAATGAACAAAAAGAATTTTTTAAAAAAGAATTTGAGAAAGACCTAAGACGTGAGGGCAGAGACTGAGTTGGGAGGACGGCCAGGCAGCCCCTTACTCCACCAGGGGGCGCTGAGGCCCAGAGGCGAGAAGCCCCGTCCGCCAAGGACTCGCAGGGACCCGAGGAAGCAGGCCTCAGACCCAAGTCCACACGTCTCTCCTCTGGGCGCCTCCGATCCTGTTCTCCGTGGCCCCGCCGCAGGGGCTGCTGCATGGGCAACGCTCCTCTCCTGGGGTCTCCCCACCGGGGAGAGTAGATTTCAGCTGAAATGATGTGCAAATGAGCAAACTAAAAGCCGTGGAGCTGCCGGAATATCAACTTGTGAAAGAGGAAAAGCTGGTGACCACCCGTTTGGAAAATTGCCTTTGTATGTACCTGGAAGGCACGCACGTGTGCATGTGTGTGTGTGTATGTGTGTGCGCGCGCGTGTGTAGGGAATCAAGTGCCGGCCCCTCTCTGGCAGGATTTTTCATTTCCCTTTATTCTTTGTACTGCTTTCAAATCAAAGGAAAGCTGTGGCAGAGAACCTTTTGCCCCGAGCTGCATATATGAAAATGAACAAGGTTCTGGGAGTCGTGTGTTTTCAATAATGGATCTGCAGTGCCACCCTTTCTCGGAAATGAAGCGAGACTGTTGCTAGGTTGGAGGTAAGAGGCAAGGAGTGGGGATGGGAGTCCTAATTCCAGTGGTTTTACCTTTCCCCACCTCCCCAACTACCCATTTAAGCATCACCAACTGATAGAATATGAATCAATTCCGGGCCCAACCTTTGTTCAGTCTATTTAAAGGATTTTTTTTTTAAAAAACATCTCCGTCACCACGGCTTGATAGTTAAAAGAAAAATCTCCACAAAGCCGTTTTGAAGAGCACATCTGTAAAATTGGGTCAGCAGGTACGTTACACGTTGGCACGCAAGATGAAATAGAACCCTGGTCTGGTCGGAGCTTCACAGCAACAGGGAAGAGCTGTGTTTCCACGTGGCGCGCTTGGATTTGTGCCTTTCGGCTCCGATCCTCCCACACAACCCGGGTTCCAGGGCGGCGGGCGCCGGGCCTCCCGCAGCAGCCGGGGTCGGGCTCTGGCCGGCGGTGGAGACAGCGTGCGGTTCCTCGGGAGACCACTGGAGGCCGCTGTGGCACCAAGAACGCGCGGAGGGCGCCCAGCTGGCGGAGCGGGCGTCTCCTAGGAGTAATGACTGTCACACACACATACCGACTGTTCTCGAATTCTAGTCCAGGATTTAAAAGACACTGTTATGAATTAGCGAGAATAAAAGACTCGGCAGATGAAGCGCGGGTCTCGGATTCCCTGGGGTTGTTTTCTTAGCTGCTTTCTAACTCCTTTCCCCCGCTTTGGGACTGGGTCTTGTTTGTGTCCTGCGAGACGCGGGCTTTATACGTGGCGAAAACGTCCTCCAGAAATGACCCAAGAGGAGGAAACGCCGCGGCTGCAGCCTCTGGTGCTCATCCCCAAGTACTTTTGCAAAATAGCATGTTTTACTGTTTTCTCCATCAACTAGTTTTGGCGGCAGGTGCCAGCCACCAAGTGGGCTGCAGAAATAGGACTGCCTGATAAAATCCAGGAGATCTAGTTAAATATACATTTCAGATGAACAATGAATAAATTGCTTACTCTATGTACGTCCCAAATCTCGCATGGGTCACACTGAACTAAAACATGATTTGTTGTTTATTGGAAATTCCAATTTAACTGGGCGGCCGGGATTATGAGTTGCAAATTCTGGCCACCGTCCACAGACAGGGAGACACGGGTCGGGTAGCAGTGAGGGGCCCCAAGGGGGCCCAGAGATGGGGAGTGGTTAGGGCTGAAGCCAGGCATCCAGCGGTCAGGTGTCTCTGAGGAAGGGATTTGCGCAGTTAGAAGCCGCAACTGGAAGTAATGTTCTACTTTCTTCTTTTTGTTTACTGCCCTCGCTCTAACACCTACACAGGCACACCAGTTTCGGGGGACTGTATTCCGAGCTCCACTGAGTTCAACCATTGGTCATGATGCCCTGATGCAGGCCCTGCCCCTGATGTGGGCGCCCAGGACTGGCAGTGGTAGGACCAGCTGTAGATTTAACTCTGGGCAGCCCGAGAAGGAGGTGACACCAGCAGAGGGGCATTTGCCTGGTCTTATAGGTGGCACTCAGGCATTTTGAACGTGGGGCTCCTGAAGTCACTGAGGTCCCAACACATGAATGTTCACCTCTCCAGACTCTTCCCAAGGCTCTCCCATCTGGCTGGAGGTCTCCAGGACTCAGCGGGGATGTGCAGGCAGCCACGGAATTTCTATCTTCTGGTTTTGGCAAATAAACCAGATTTCCAAAGGAGCCCACCATCTCTGGTCCCCTCTTTCCGGTTGGCTGGGACCTTCAAGTGGCCAAGGAGAAATCCCGGGAGGATCCGGAAAAGCCCACCCAGACCCAGACTGATTCCATTCTGCTGCCCAAGGGCTGGATGACCTCGTGCAGGCCACGCCCCTTCTCACGCCTGGGCAGCAGGTGTGCCATACGTGTCTCCATGAGCTTGAGGGGCAGGTGGGAGGCTCTTGAAAGCGATGAATCTGCACACCCCAGGCCACCACTGCTGGAGTCAAAACATTTAAGAGGGAAGTGGGTCTCCGGTTAGGGGATGCTTCTGAAAAAAAGAAGCTAGTTGATAGAATAACTACTTTGTACGTATTAAGGTTGATGGCAATTATTTGGAACATTTCTTCATTGTTTGCCTGGTCTGGGAGCACCCGGAGTTTAGGGATTGTGTTCCCAGCTCTACCCTCGCAGTACTGAGATTCAAGCCCTGACCCTGGGTGACCTAGGACAGATTTCCTTCCTGGGCCTGGGTCTCCCAATCGAGGGCCAATCCTTCCCAGCTACTCAGGAGTCCTGATAAAGGCCAGCTCTTCTCCGCCTGGGACCTGTGTTCACTGTGATCAGCGACATAAATCTCATGGATTTATTTTCCTTCTTTCTTGATAAACCAGACTTGGATGCGCTTAAACTCAAACCAAACTCACATACACATTTCCTGAATTCCTGGGGCCAGTGGGGTCCCAGGCTGGCGTGGTACTGGGCCAGCCTGCAGCTTGAGGGTCACTTCAGCCTCGGGAAGCAGGCCTGGTTGGGGGACTTTCTGGTGGAGGAGGTGGGGCCATGGGGTTACCCTGCGGTCATCACCTCCAGAGGCCAGACCCTGACTTGGACAGCCTCGTTTCCCTCTTCCCCCACCCACCCAGTGTTTGGACCTGCCGCTGGAGATCTCTCTATTACTTGGCTTTGTTTTTTGCGTAACACCCACTATCATCTGAACTTGAGTTCTGTTCCCATCAACGGGTCCTTGTACACTTCCTTCTCTAGAATATCGGATCCAGGGAACAGGGACCTTGTGATATCTTACTTACCACTGCCTCCTCAGCCCTCAGCACTCAGAATAGGGCTTCACGAGTGCTTGAAAAGTGTTGGTTGCCTCACTCTTTGATCCCTGTCCCAGAGCTGGCAAGAGAAACCGTGGCAGGTGGGAATGGGCCCTGATTTTGGAGTGTGAATTCTGACTCCACCCCTGACTAGCTGTGTGGCCTTAGGGAAGCGCATTCACCTCTCTGAGCCCTTAGTCTCCTCGTGTGTAAAATGGGATGATACATCTGCCTGTGTCACTGGGTTGTTTTCAGGATTAGCTCAGAGCCGGGAACTACAGACTGTCCAAACCCAAAGCCTCCGAGCGCTTCTGCTACCGCGTTACCCTGCATGTGGGCAGCCCTGGATCTCGAGTGTGTCACCTTGGGGGTCAGTGGTGATGCTGACACTAGCACCCTGGCCTCCTAATCTCTGGTCCAGATGGCTTTTGGGTCACTGTTTGTGGCCTCATCAGCATGACCTTGACAAACTACGTACCCACAGAGGAGAAAAGCTCGACCGTTTCCTGTTAGGAATTGGGAACCTCGGTTTTGCTAGTTTCCAGCATCCTCACCTCCCCAGCTCGTTCGTGCTGATCAAAGCAGGTCGAGGGCAGGGGTGAGAGCTCAAAGGCTGGGCCTCGTTTGCTAAAGCATTTCCTCTGTGGAAGGTTCCAGCTGTCTGAGTCATCGTGTCCCACTCAACCTGAAGGCCAGAGCCCTTTCATTTTCTTCCTTTTCTTTTGATGTGCTGCAGCTGTGAGTGCGGCGGACCCGCAGCCTGGATGGGGGAGGGGCCGGCTGTTTCCACGCCTCCATCTTCCAGGAGCTGCCCAGACCAAGGCGGGCAGCTTTGCCTCCGGAGCTAGTCGGAAGATTCCCGGCTGGGCCAGGGCTCCCTGCACCAGCTCCCTTTGCTGCTATTAACCCGCTCAGGTTTGCCAGCTCTGCTGAGTTTATCTTGTGAATCCACTTTCTCAAATCCATGGCCTTAGATTCCAATAACAGAGAAATTGCAGCATCTGTGAGCACTTTGGCAAATATTCCTAGGCTCATGTGTGAGGACTCGGGAATAACAGGGCCAGCTCTGTGACACTTCTTTGTTCTTAGCCAGCTCCCCTAAGGGCCACTGGAAGGAGAGACTTTGAAATAACTCACTGAGCCTAAATGGGGTCATTCATTCACGAGCTCCTTTTCTCAGTCCATCAATGTAGAGTAGCACCTGCTCTTGACCAGGCCATGCTAGACTCAGCTGTGGATGGACCATCTGGTCTGGGCCCTAGGAGTGACAATTTTCAGTTCAGTGCCTTGGGCATGGGTAGGGATGCTGTCGGAATTCGGCAGGTAACGGTGTGGTGGAGGCTGGCCCGGTGGGCTGGGGCTGGAAGGTACAACTGACTCCAGCTTCAAGGAGCTGATGAGGCACCAGAGGTGGGGAGAACTAGTCGGACACTGCCAGCCGCTTCCAAAGTCAGAAAGCATGGCGATGCAGTTTCAGAAAGTTTCAAACGGGTTCAGAAAGGATGCAAACGGGTCTCTCCCTGCACACCAGGTCCTACTGACTGCAAAAGGCTGTCTGCAGTGTGGCTTGAGGAAGTTTTGGATGATGCAACTGGGCCCAGCCCAGAGGAAAAGATTGACTCACCATGTCTGCATGGGTACAGGAAGCAGGGGTGCTAGGCAAGTGTTGGCCAAATCTTCATAGATGGAAATGGTGCCAGTGAGGAGATAGGGCTTCAAGTCTGAGCTCTACATTGAAGAAGTTTTGTGGATTTAGCAAGTCACTTGGACCTTCAAGTGGCCAAGGAGAAATCCCAGGAGGATCCATAACAGTAAAATTAGAAAATAGAAATGAAAGTGTTGGAATTCTAGTCTTTAGAAATGAGGTATAATTAATTATTTAATGTAAAAGCTAGAACTTTTAATTAACCTAAATGCCCTATTCCTTGACTCTTCCATTTAACCAAGATTTTACTGACAGATGTCATGTCAGGCTAATTCCTATTCATCTTTCTGGTCTCAGAGAGAATGCCATATTTTCCAGGAGGCCTTCTCTGTCCCCTCTGCCCCTCTGGCAAGGTCAGATCCCATGTTATACACTCTCAAAGCACCCTGTTCTTTTCCTTCAAAACATTTCCCAGCTCCTTGAAGGAAGGAACCATACCTTTCTTTTTTACTATTGATACCCCAACACCTAGCAGAGTACCTGAAACAGAGGAGGTGCTCAGTAAATATTTGGCTCAAAAAATGAAGGGGATATAGCAGAAAACCTTTCTTGGAATCCATTAAAAATTGGCACATATTGTAAAATAAATTCATACAATGACTGAAACCAAGATCAAAAAGTATCTTCAAGAATCTGCTTTAATGAAGAGACAATAGTGACTTCTTGTCACTATAGCAATTGTTGATTAGTAAATGGATGCTCTTAAAGTACTTGAGGAAAATTACTTCCTTGAGTAGATTATCTGATCCCTGAAATTATATTTCTGATATAGTGTGTATCAGTCGGTATGAGTTGCGTTATGCTGTGGTAACAAACAATCCCACCCATCTTAGTGGTGTAATACAACAAAGTTCAATTTCTCATTCACATGGCATCTCCAGTGTTTTGCTCCTCATAGTCACTCAGGAATGCAGGCTTGTGAAGGCTCCTTTGTCAACATTTGCTTTCACCATCACCATGGCTGGGGTAAGGAATGTCAAGCATTATGCACGGGCTCTTCAAGCTTCCACCAAAAAGTGACATGGTTATATGTCTGATAAGGGGTTAATATCTAAAATATAAGCAACTCACTCAACCCATAGCAGAGAAACAAACATCTTGATTAAAAACAGGGGAAAGACCTGAAAAGACATTTTACTAAAGACATACAAATGGCCAAAAGACACATGAAAAAATGCTCAACATCACTGATCGTCAGGGAAATGCAAATCACAATCACAATGAGATATCACTTCACACTTGTTAGAATGGCTATCGTCAAAAACTCAGAAGATAAATGTTGGCAAGGATGTGGAAAAAGGGGAATTTTTTATAATGTTGGTGAGCATGTAAATTGGTACAGCCATTATGGAAAGCAGCGTGAGGTTCCTCAAAAAACCAAAAATAGAACTACCATATGATTCGGCCATCCCACTTCTGAGTCTACATCTGAAGGAAGTGAAATCACCATCTCAAAGAGATACCTGCACCTCCCTGTTCATGGCAGCGTTATCCACAATAGCCAAGATATGGAAGCAACTTAAATGTTTGTTGACAAATGAATGGATAAAGAAGATGTGCTTTATATATAATAAAATATTATTCAGCCATAAAAGAAGGAAATCCTGCCATTTGTAATGACATGAATGACCTCTGTGCCATTATGCTAAGTGAAATAAGCCAGATACAGAAAGGCAAATATTGCATGATCATACTTATATATAGAATTAAAAAAAAAACTGAACTAATAATAATAGAGAGTAGAATGGTGGTTACCAGAAGCTAGGGTGTGGGGAAATAGGAGAGATTAATAAAAATAATAAAATAGAATGGTATTTTCCAGGAGCTGAGAAGAGGGGGTAATGGGAGGTTAGTGTTTAATGAGGACAGAGTTTCAGCTGTGCAAGATGAAGAGTTCTGGAGATATCTGATGGTGATGATTGCTTGATATGAATGTACTTAATATCACGCAACTGTACACTTAAAAATAGTTAAGAGAGTTACACCAGAAACTGACACATTGCAACTGACTGTTATACCTCAATATAAAACTAGTTAAGAGAGTAAGTTTTATGTCATGTTTTGCCACGATAACAAATTGGAAAAATAAATAAAAAGATTTCCCAGGGAAAGATGTTTAATTTAAAATTGAAGAAAAGAAAATATTATGCTCCTTTTATTATGAAAATGGAACCAAGGTTGGTAAAAATAAGATGAGTTGCACAAAGATCCATATTTGAAAACTTGGTTCCGTTTAGAGCAGTAGATGCTGCATTGGGTTACCTTGCATGTAATATTAAAATGTTGGAAAACAGAAACAAAACCAAATTAAATCCTCTTGTTTTCATAAGTTAATGCCCAAAGACGTTAAGTTCCAAAATTGAAATCTCCTCTCCTTGAAAGTGAAATCCAAAGCTGAGAATTCTTAACTCCAAAGAAATTAAAGAATTTCAAAAATTATTCTAATTTCTTGTTTCGCACAGTCTCAGCCACAGGTATCCCCAGAGACTGGGTAGAGTAGGGCTTTCTTCAACAGCTGCTGCTGGGGCTGCCTTCCCCTGGAATGGGATATTGTTCCTTGGAAGTTGAATTAGCCTCCCTTGGGCTCTGCTTTTGAGAGTCCCATGACTGCGGCCATGCGGGTCTCCTCCTTTCCTCCAGCTCACACTAAGCGCATGTCTTTAACCTGCCCCACCGTGATAGGGAGTTGGTCTTCATCCCAAATGCAATGGATCCATTGAAATGTTTTAAGAAGGAGGCTGACATGATGAGCAGATGTGAATTCTATGTAGATCCTGTTGACTGCGGAGTGGAGCGTAATTGGAAGGGGGGTTGAGATCAGTGGAAAGAAGACCAGTTGTGAGAGTTGAAGAGGCCAGACTAGAGCTGATGACAAGGTGGTGGCACTGGTGACAGAGGGAAGTGGAGGAGTGGCTTTAAAGATGTTAGGAAGTAAAATCAGCAGTATTGATTTGATGTGGAGGCGGAGAGAAAGTTCTTTTTTTTTTCATGCGATGCCTATGTAGTGCTCTTACTTTCTTTTCTTTTTTCTTTCTTTGTTTCTTTGTCTCTTCCTTTCTTTGTTTGTTTCTTTCTTTCATTGAAAAACATTTACTGAACACTGGCTACATCGATTCTATGTTTGAAGAACTGTGCTCTGTACAGAGGAGGATAACAAGAGGTAACTTCTCAGGAAACTCAGTCCCATTGGAGAAGCTGGATACAGTTTCAAACAGCTATGTGCTAATAACAACATCTACTGTGTGTTAATTCCTTGATGCTGTGCCTGGCGCTTTACGTATTCAGTAGTCCTTTGGCCTTGGGGTATGTATTTATTATATGTGGTTTCAGTGATTGTTCCCCAACATGTAGCCATTAGTAACTCTGACGGAGGTGCTGGGAGGTTGGCACATGGGAAGGCGTCTAGCCCAGCACCTGGCACCTGCAGATCCACGTGGTTCTGCCCTCTCTACCCATCACTGCCCACAGAAAGGCTCTAATTAAGGATTCAACAGGTTAAAGTCCTCTTTGAACCCCAATTCTAGGATTGTAAGTATTCTGGGAATCCTAGGTGTCCATCGTCACCTCCAACTTGCTACTCGTCCCAAGTGGGACACCAGGGTCCTGAGGAAACTCTTGTGCAGGGTGTGACTATGATTTACTGGGCAGGAAGAGAGGACCTCTTCCCCTTCTTCATCCCAAGAACATCCAGCAGATATTTCACCCCTTGAAAAAAAGAATGAGGCTTCTTTCCCACAAGCTCCTTGTGGATCTGAGACCATTGTTCTGGGCCCGTTGGCAATGACGGGTTCCTCCTTTAGGGTCTGGACCCCAGTTGGCCCAGCCGCCGAGAGTTCCGGTCAGCCCATCTTTCCCCTAGCCTCTTCTCAGCACTACTTTCTCCCCTCATCTCTCAGTGCCCTGAAGCCTGGATATTTAGAAATGAAGTCTGAGTAATGAGGTTGAGTAACAACCAGCCTGAGGTGGAATCAACCCAGTGACCTCAAGGGGAAAGAATTTTTTTTCTAAATGACTTTTTTTCTTTTAGGTTTTCAAAGGAATGGGTACTGAACTTTTCATTTCACACATCACAAATTTACATCTTCAAACGCTGGAAACATCAACACCTCGGGGAAACAGAGTGTAAAGTCTGTGGACGTCTGCTCACCTGGAGCAGCAGTCATCTTGGAGAAAACTGTAGTCTCCTGAACCAGCCCGTCATGAGGCCTCAGTGCCTCCGACCTGACGGAGGGCCATCTTTGACCTGCTTGTAACGGAAAAGCCCAGGCAGCGTGTTCCCTGAACTAGGCTGCTAGAAAAACCAGAACTTCAGTTTCCCCAGAAAGTCAACAATGAAGCCATTGTGTCTCACCGGAGCGAGACAGGCTTGGAGGAGCTCAGTTTCTCGCTGTGGTGTAACACCTTCGATGGGGCCTTCCTCCGCGGCCCAGGCCCGCTGAGCTGGGAGGCAGCCTTCCACAGGTATTTCCTGACGGCCCCCTCTCACAGGTCCCTCTCAACGTGTGCATTCACTGCCAAGTCGTTTATCTGCCTGCCACCTTGGGCTGATGAAAATGTTACTTTGACTTATGGCTTGAGCACTTCCTCAGAAAGTTGGGGACCCCAAGTGAGTTCCACTCCTAACTTTCTTCATGGAGAGGTTTTCATTGTTTATAGTCTGTGACTTTTGGATGGCAGCCAATGCTAAAGCCAAGAGGAAGCCTTTCTCTGTGGGTTTTCGCCTGCGTCCACCACCATGATAAATATGTGGTGTGATTATCAGTATATTTGACTTTATATAAATGCTTTCTTGGTCTGAGAGGACATCTGTGTAGTTTGCAAGTTCATCCATTGTCCTCTGCTGTTAATGGGCAGTCATGTATTCATGTAATTATTATGAGATTGAGGCAGCCTCTTTCCAAACTCTCATACATCACATGATAAAGAAAACCCAGACATGTTTGGATTAAGAAAAAATAGCCTTCCACCAGACCTCTCTTATAATTCCTGGAAGATGAGTCAATTATACTGAGACTTAGCAGTACAGAAAAAGCAAGCTTACCTGAGGACTGGTAGCAAATCATAGAACTATTATTTCACTAGGAGGACAGTTTTTGTCTTGGATTATAACTGAGAGAAGTGGTAAAATCTGTTCTGACAATCTTCAGGCGTAATAGAAACGGTCATGCCTGGTTTGGTTAAGGCATTGCGTTGTTGCAATTCAGGGGGATGCCATGAGGCTGTCCAGAGACCTAGGTGCCATCTAGGGCTGATGGTTAGTGGTGTGCAGGGTTTATCAAGAGCAGCTTCTTGGTTGAGTCACCACATTCTAGAGAGGTGATTTTTTTTAGAACTTACTATTACTAGTTTATCAGAAAGCATACAACTCAGGAATAGCCGAATGAAAGAGATGCGTGGGCAAGTTATTGTGGGGGTGGGAGGTGGCATGGAGCTTCTCTGCCTTCTCTGAGCACACCACGCTCCCAGCACCTACATGTGTTCACCAATCAGGAAGCTAGAGAAGTAGTTCTTAATCTTTTTGGACTCATGGGCCACTTTGGGAATCTGAAAGAACCTATGGTTTGCTTCGCATCCCCACGTGCTCATAAGCACATGTGCACACATTTATACATAGAATTTAACAGAATTGCTGGAACTCCTAAAGACTTATCCTACAAGAATATGAAGCGCAGGTTAAGAACTCCAACTCTGCAGTCTGCTTCTCAGCCTCAAACTGTGTCACATTGCCAGAAGTGAGGATAGACTCATACTAACTGAAATACTAGCCAGTAACATATAAAGCAAGAAGTCAGTGACTCTGTAACAGGACTACCCTCTTGCCAGAAGCCAGAATGTTTTTGGGCCTCCTTCTCAGTATCCAGAGACCTGGGAAGCAGAATCATAAAGCCAGATATTGCTTGGAGAGGTGGGTGGTGTGGGGTGGTCTTTTTCACTCCAGCACTGAGGGACCTCGGTGATCTGTTCCTGTCCCAGAGCAAAGATCATTTCCTTAGTGACCCCAGATCCAGGATTTCTCTCCCTTGGATGGTGCTAGATATACATGACAACTTGTCTTTCTTTGAACTTGATTCTCCAGGTTGGTCAGTCCTCCTGATGGGCTCATTCTTTCTTTAGATTGTACCTGTTCCCCGGAGCTTTGGAGCCATGTCTGTGTCCTCCAATCCTAGGTCACCCATAGTCTTAGCTTATAGCTCACAGGTATGGAGTGTTCACGAGAACAGGGGATGGACCCGGTCCCTGGGGTTTGCTACCTTTAGCTGTCCTAGGAGCTTACAAGAGAGCCGGAAGGAGCTCCTGGAAATTCGATGTGGTTTGTGGAAGTCATGTTTCCTTCATGTTTCCACCGGCCCTGCGATAGAGTTGTGCTTGAGACAGGAGAGGACAGCAGCCGTGCGTAGTCAGGGAGGCTGCGAGCCACCGTCTTCCCCAAATGCCTGATTCAGAGAGTATCTATGCACATTTTAATGAAGTGTGTTTATACTGAAGACCATATTTCGAGCCACTTTGCCAAAACTCCATCTGCACGTTGTGCCCCCTTGGCTTCCATCTTTGAAGATCCAAGGTGGCCTGCGGAATGAAATCGTTACATGCCAACTTTGAGGGGTGGTTCCATGGCCTCTTGAAACACTGATGTTTGGGTATTCTCTGACATCCAAAAACATCTTTTTTTAAATTATTATTTTTATTATTTTTGGGGGGAGAGGTAGTTAGGTTTATTTGTTTATTTTTTTAATGGAGGTACTGGGGATTGAATCCAGGACCTCGTGCATGCTAAGCATGTGCTCTACCACCGAGCTATACCCTCCCCACCAAAAAACATCTTTATTGACTTAGGTTACATACCTAAGATGGTAAAAGAAAACCTTCCAAAGTAAACAGGAAGACTCGGTTGGCCTTTCCAGAACCCTAGTGGGGCAAGGTTGTTCTAGCCCGCCAAGGCCCCTGGGGGGAATTGGTGTAGTAGCCACGCCTGAGAAGGGAACCCCCAGCCTCGGCTTTTAGTTACCAGTAGACGAGCTGGACATCTGGAAAGATGAACAGTATCTTCCAACAGTTATCACCTCCCTGTCAAAAGTTTGACAGTTGAGCTGAGGCCTAATATCTCAAACAATAAGGGCAAAATGTTGCAAACTAACGACTGGTCCTGGAGAGAAAGGGCTGTCCGTGGCACCGAGCGCTCGGCCTCGGGGCACTGCCTTGCATTTTCATTCTTTTGACCAGCCTTACACCTCATAAATCTGTCAGTCATTTCAAATAAAATTTCTATTTGTGTTGGGCAAGCCATTGCCAGCATTTTATAAGAACTCTCTGGCAAACTGGTGAGACAATGAAGACTGTATTCCATGCTGAAATAAGGAGAGAAAGGGAGTTTTTATCTTCACTGATCATTTCTTTGCTACCTCTAATTCTGCACACCTATTAAAAAGCTAGTGCCACATTTCCTTCAGTTTGGAGAATTTAAGTTGAATCTTCTCATTTGGGTTGCCATCTGGTGTGCTACTAACAGTCTCAGAGAGTAAGAGGCCATCTGTTAATACTTTTTCCAGGAAGCTTTTTATAGAGCAGTGAAGTGGCAACTCTCAAAAACACATTGTAATGACTTACAAGATCTTGGGTTTCTGGACAAGTTGAGGCCGATAATTTATTTCTACCAACAGTATTTTCTTCCATTCAGGAGAGACAGAGGAATCAATCAGTATGGCACATTTGCATACAAAAATTGCTTATCTCTGAAACGTGGGGAGCCATCAGATGAACAAGTTCTTGGTCTTAGGGTATTTCAAAAGGAAGATGGTAAATATCTACTGAGAAGTAATAAGGAGGATGATGATGTTGATAGTCACTTACTGAGCACTCACCGTCTTCTGCCCACTGTGCCAAGTGCTTTATACCCATTGTCTTATTCTCTGCTTACAATATAACCCTGAGAAAGAGCTGCCGTTACTGTGCAATTTACAGATGGAAAAGACTTGGTGCTCATTGAGGTTAATGACTAGCCCGTGGCACAGAAGAACTAGTCATAGCCAGGACTAGAACACGGTTTTCTTGTTTTATTTTTCAGACTCCAAAGCCTGTGCTATTAATTATGAGCTATTCTTTCTCACTGTCCTATGAAAGTTAAATATCATTTTTGTAACCAGCTGGATACCAGCAACTCAACTTTCTATTACTAGAAATAAAGGTTTAAATAAATTTGATCCAGCACATCTGATGGTTTGGATTAATAAGAGTATGGGTCAGCATGGGTCAGGCTTTGATGTAGTTATAATTAACCCCCAAACCCCAGTGGCTTAGCAGAAAAACATATTTATTGCCCAAGCTGCTTGCCTGACAGCTCATAGGAACTCTGCTCATTATGATTACTCACACTGTTGGAGCCTCCATCCCTGTACAGGCTTTGATGATCACAATGGCACTGGTTCCTTCTCACTTCCTTGCACATTTCATCAGCTGAAGCAAGGAATTGCTCAACCCAAATTGGAAGATACAAGCTAAATTCTCCAAAGGTGTTGAGGAATTTCAAATCCTACTACATGTGTGCCCAGAAGGAGGATTTCTGACCCTCTGTTCACTGAGCATTTCTCAATTTGAGATTACAGTAAATGGTCCTAAAGGATACCTTTGCATTGGCTGGACTACAGTGTATTTCCATTTTTTTTTCCTAATGTCATTCATTGTTCTTTACAGAACACACCTTGTCTGAACCAACCTCCTTTCTCTTTTGCATCTCCATCCTATGAGCATCAGAGGATATCTCTATATATAAATCATCCCAGTATCTTTTTCATCCAATTGGAATTTACTTCAAAGATGAGTTCAAATCATATAATTTAATTTTTTGTTAATATCCCAGTATTTCAATTTCAACTACGTTTAGAAAGTTTTGCTCTTAGAAGTTTTCCTGTATATTCAAAATAGACTTTCTTTTTGCATTTGAGATAAGCCAATCGTGGAGATATCAATGTTGTGACAAAGTTTAAAAGATGACTTGAATAGCAGTTCGGACAAGGCTATTTCTCAGGTGTCCCTTCATGTTCATCGGGCCACAGGGGTGTGATGTACACAGGGATAATTTTTAGGCAAGTCAGTGCATCCTTGTTAGACAGTATGACTTTTGGAGGATTATCAAAGTAAACAATAATACTTACACATCTATTTTATTTTATTTTTGTTATGTTTTTCTTTTACATTTACTGTTTATGTCTTTAAAAAAACACTTTATTGGGGTCTGACTGACATACAAAAATCTGTATATATTTAATATAAACAACTTGATGAGCTTGGAGACAAGTATACACCCATGAAACCATCACCACAATCTATGTTATAAACATCCATTACCTCCAAAAGTTTTCTACCACCATCTTTATTATTTTTTTATGATAAGAACACTTAACAAAATATCTTTTTATCAGATTTTAAAGTGTACAATACAGTACTACTAGCCTCTGGAATTGTGAGAAATAAATGTTTATTGTATAAGCCATCCAGTTTATGGTACTTTTTCATAGCATCCCGAACTGACTAAGATAACCATTTTCTTTATCTATTCATCTGATAATGGACATTTAGGTTGCTTCCATGTCTTGGCTATTGTAAATAATGCTGCTATGAACATGGGAGTACAGATATCTCTTTGAGATCCTGATTTCAATTCCTTTGAATATATACCTAGAAGCGGGATAGCTGGATCATATGGTAGCTCTATTTAATTTATTGAGGAATCTCCAAACTGATTTTCTATAGTTGCCGCACCAAATTACATTCCCTCCAACAGTATGCAAAAGTTCCCTTTTTTCTGTATCCTTGAAAACACTTGCTATCTTTTTTTTTTTGATAATAGCCATCCTAACGGGTGTATGGTAGTGTTATGGTTTTGATGTCTTCTTTGGGAAAATGTCTATTTAAGTCCTTTGCTGAGTTTTTAATTAAATTATTTGTGGGTTTTTTTTCTGTTGAATTTTAAGAGTCCCTTATATATTTTGGATATTAACTCTTTATCAGATACATGGTTTGCAAAAATTTTCTCCCATTCTGTAGGTTGTCTTTTCATTTTATTGATTGTTTCCTTGTGCTATGCAAAGGTTTTTAGTTTGATTTAATCCTATTTGTTTATTTTTGCTTTTGTCTCATGGGCTTTTGGTGTCATGTCCAAGAAATCATTGTGGAGACCCTTAAATTGCGAGCTCAGGATTTGTACATACTAACTACTATATATAAAATGATAAACAGTAAATTTATACTGTATAGCATAGGGAACTATATTCAATACCTTGTAATGACCTACAAGGAAAAAGAAAATGAAAAGGAACATGTATATATGTATAAATGAATCACTATGCTGTATACCAGAAATTAACACATTTTTTTAATTCTTATTTTTTTTATTGACATGTAGTTGATTTACAATGTTAGTTTCAGGTGTACAGCAAAGCAATTCAATTATATATATACATATATATTTACGGATTCTTTTCTATTATAGCTCATTACAAGAAATTGAATGTAGTTCCCTGTGCTATACAGTAGGTCCTTATTGTTTATCTATTTTATATAAAGTAATGTGTATCGGTTAATCCCAAACTCCTAATCTATCTCTTCCCCCACCCTTTCCCCCCTGGTAACCACAGTTTGTTTTCTATGTCCGTTAACACAACATTTTAAATCAACTATACTTCAGTTAAAAAAAGAAGCTCTTTCCTTATGTTTTCTTCTAAGAATTTTACAGTTTAAGGTTTTACATTTAAGTCTTTAATCCTTTTTCAGTTTACTTCTGCATATGGTACAAGACAAGGATCTAATTTCATTCTTTGGCATGTAGATATCCAGATTTCCCAACATCATTTATTAAAGACACTCTCCTTTCCCCATTGTGTATTCTTGGCACCCTGAGGAAGATCAGCTGACTGTGTGTGGGTTATTTCTAGGCTCTTTATTCTGTTCCATTGGTTTATATATCTGTTTCTATGCCAGTATCATACTGTTTTGATTACTGTAGCTTGTAATATATAATGAAATCAAGAAGTGTGATGCCTCTAGCTTTGTTCTTCTTGCTCAGCATTGTTTTGGCTCTGTGGAGTCTTTTGTAGTTCCACATGAATTTTAGGATTGTTTTTTCTATCTCTGTAAAAAAATGCCATTGGGATTTTGATAGGGATTGCGTTGAATCTGTATATTGATTTGGGTTGTATGGACATATGGATATTTTAACAATATTGATTCTGCTAACCCATGAACATGAGATATCTTTCCATTTATTTGTGTCTGCTTTAATTTCTGTCATCAGTATTTTAGAGTTTTCAGTGTACAAGCCTTTCAGCTTCTTGGTTAAGTATACGTCTAAGTATTTTATTCTTTTTTGATTAAAAAAGTAATACATGTTCATTGCTGAAATTTAGGAAAATAAATCAAAAGTTATAGCAAGGAAAATCATTAAATAATTACCTATTAAAATAATAATCACTTTTAACATTTGGAAAACAACTTTTAGTTCTTTTTGTATGCTCTTTACCCCGCGTCCACCCTCCTAACAAATCAGTCCCCTTTATGTGCTGTGGTAGTAACCTGTAACTTTTCTTCAAGGCACTTACTGAAATCCACACTTACATATTTACTTGTGTATTTATACGTTGACTACATCTGCTGCACCAGAGTGTAAATGCCACAGGTCAGGCTGTGGTCTTGTTCATGATCGTATCCCTGGAACCTACTAGAGGGCTTGTTGCATAATCAGTACCTGAAAAGTACTTATTGATAATGAATTTTTATCCATATTTTAAATAATATTAAATAATATAATTAAATTTTATTGAAATATCACAGTATTTCAATTTCAATTATGTTTTAAAAGTTTTTACTCTTAGTGGGTTCTCTATATATTAAAAAAATAGACTTTCTTGTTATATTTGAAGTAAGCCAAATGGTGGAGGTATTTATGTATTTAGAATATATATATTTAAATTGATATTATACTTTAATACTATTTTATAGCATATTTTTATTACTTAACCCTATGTTGTATTTTACTTAACAATATGTTGTATTTCATAAGTATTTTTCTTATAATTTGACATTTTGTCAGATAATTTTTGATGTATACTACTTTATCTTATAGATAAATGGACCAGGATTTATTTAACCATTTATTTATTTACTTAACCATTTCCTTAGTGTTCCTATACTGTTCTCAATATTTTACTCCTGTGAATCCTGTTGTCTATTTTTCCACTTTACAAAAATTGAAGTACAGTTTATTTACAGTCTTGTGTTAGTTTCAGGGTACAGCACAGTGATTCAGTATTTCACAGAGTATATTCTATTACAGGTCATTAGTTGCTTATCTGTTTTATATTCAGTTGTGTGTATCTCTCCCATACCCCTAACTTGTCCCTCCCCTCTTCCCTCTCCCCTCTGGTAACCATAAGTTTGTTTTCTATGTCTGTGAGTCCATTTCTGTTTTGTATGTACATTTATTTGTTTTATATTTTGGATTCCACATATACGTGACATCATAGAGTATTTGTCTTTCTCTGTCTGGCTTATTTGACTAAACATAATATTTTCTAGGTCCATTCATGTTGTTGCAAATGACAGTACTTCATTCTTTTTTATGGCTGAGTAACATTCCATTACATATATATATATATATATATGTATATTTATGTGAAGTGTATATATATATATATATATATGTATATATATATATATATATATATACATATACTACATTTTCTTAATCCAGCTGTCTGTTGATGGGCACTTGGGTTGCTTTCATGTTTGGGCTATTGTAAATAGCGCTGCTATGAACATTGGGGTGCATGCACCTTTTTAAACTAGTGTTTTCGTTTTTTGTGGATATATACCCAAGTGTGGAATTGCTGGCTCATATAGTAGTTCTATTTTTAGCTTTTTAAGAAGCCTCCATACTGTTTTCCACAGTGACTGCACAATTTATATTCCCACCAACAGTGTACCAGGGTTCCCTTTTCTCCACATTCTTGCCAATGTTTGCTATTTGTAGACTTTTTGAAAATAGTCATTCTGACCAGTTTGAGGTGATAACTCATGGTGGGTTTAATAGGCATTTCTCTAATAATAGTGGTGTTGAGCATTTTTTCATGTGCCTATTGGCCATTTGTATGTCTTCGTTGGAGAATTGCTTGTTTAGGTCTTCTGTCCACTTTTGGATTGAATTGTTTGTTTTTTTGGTATTGAGTTGTATGAGCTGTTAGTATACTTTGAGTATTTACCCCTTGCCGACATATCATTTGCAAATATTTTCTCCCATTCTGTAGGTTGTCTTTTTGTTTTGTTGATGGTTTCCTTTGCTATGCAAAAGCTTTTAAGATTTTTTTTCTATTTAGCCATCCTCATATTCCTGTTTTTTTTAACTGAAGCATAGTTGCTGTACAATATTATATAAGTTACAGGTGTACAATATAGTGATTCACAATTTTTAAAGGTTGTACTTCATTTATAGTTATTATAAAATATTGGCTATATTCCCTGTGTTGTACAATATATCCTTGTAGCTTATTATACACCTGATAGTTTGTACCTCTTATTCCCCTCCCCCTCTATTGCCCTCCCCCTTTCCCTCGCCCCATGGTAACCACTAGTTTCTTCTCTATATCAGTAAATCAGCTTCCTTTTTGTTATATTAATTAGTTTGTTGGGTTTTTTAGAGTCCACATATATGTAATATCATGCAGTATTTGTCTTTCTCTGTCTGACTTATTTCACTTAGCATAATGCTTTCTAAATCATCCATGTTGCTGCAAATGGCAAAATTTTATTCTTTTTTATGGCTGAGTAGTATTCCATTGTATATGTGTGTGTATATATATATACACATGTATATATACATTCTCTCTCTCTCTCTCTCTCTCTATATATATATATATATATACACCAGTTCTTCTTTTTCCATTCATTTGTTGATGGACACTTAGATTGTTTCCATATCTTGGCAATTGTAAATAATGCTGCTATGAACATTAGGATGCATGTATCTTTTCAAATTAGTGGGGTTTTTTTTTCAGATATATACTCAGTGGAATTGTTGGGTCATAGTGTAGTCCTAATTTTAGTTTTTTGAGAAACCTCCATACTGTTTTCCACAGTGGCTACACCAAATTACATTCCCACCAACAGTGTACAAGGGTTCCCCTTTCTCCACATCCTTGCCAACATTTGTTATTTGTGTTAAAAGCTTTTAAGTTTAATTAGGTCCCGTTTGTTTATTTTTGCTTTTATTTCTTTTGCTTGGGAGACAAATCCAAGAAAAGATTGCTACAATTTATGTCAAAGAGTGTTCTGCCTATGTTCTCTTCTAGTTTTATGGTTTCAGATCCTGTATTTAGGTCTTTAATCCACTTTGAGTTTATTTTTGTATATGGTGTGGGGAAATCTTCTAATCTCATTGATTTATAGGCAGCTGTCCAGTTTTCCCAGCATCACTTATTGAAGAGGCTTTCTCCATTTTATATTCTTCCCTCTTTTGTCATAGCGCAAGTAGCCGTAGGTGCATGGGTTTATTTCTGGGCTCTCTAATCTGTTCCATTGATCTGTGTGTCTGTTTTTGTGCCAGATACCATGCTGCTTTGATTACTGTAGCTTTGTAGTAAAATCTGAAGTCTGGGAGGGTTATGCTTCCAGCTTTGTTTTTTCTCAGGATTGCTTTGGCAATTCAGGGTCTTTTGTAATTCCATATAAATTTTAGAATTATTCATTCTAGTTCCATGATAAATGTCATCAGTATTTTTATATAAAGAGATTGTATTCAATCTGTAGATTTCTTTGAGTAGTATGGCCATTTTAATAATATTGATTCTTCCAATCCAAGAGTGCAGGATATCTTTTCATTTATTTGAATCATCTTCAATTTCTTTTATCAATGTTTTATAGTTTTCAGTGTAAAAGTCTTTTGCCTCCTTGGTTAAGTTTATGCCTAGATATTTTGCTTTATTTTTTGATGCGATTTTAAGTGGGGTTGTTTGTTACTTTCTCTTTCTGATATTTCATTATTAGTGTATAGAAACACAACAGATTTCTGTATATTACCATTGTGTCCTGCAACCTTTGCTGAATATATTTATTAGTTCTAGTAGTTTTTGGGTGGAGACTTTAGGGTTCTCGATTTTTTTTTTCTGTTGGAGTCTCTTTTCTGCTTACTTGTAGGGGCTCTTTACATCTTAAGGGTAGTGACCCTTGTTTGTCACATGTATTACATTTTTTCCAAATTTGTTATTTCCCTTTTATTCTTATTTATGGTCTCTTTGAAGTAAATAAATTTAATGCTTTTATGAAGTCAAAACTAGCAGTCTTTTCCTTTATAGCTTCTACCTACTTATGCCTAAAGAATTATTCCTTCCTCTGAGATTAAATATTCACATTTAACTATTTATTTCATACGGTATTTATAATGGTGTAGAGAAGGAAAAAATAATTTTTCCTCTGCCCTTCCAGGTTCTTGGCTGAGACCCTCCTGTAATAAAAAACAGATTAACAGGAGAAAAACAAACGATTTTAATTACATGTGCACATATGTATGTACAGAAGCCCCACAAAGATATGAGCCTCAAAAAGGCAGCCAGGCAACTGAGGCTTATATACCACCCTACATTAAGGAAAGGGACAGGGGTCTGGGGCTTCAAAGGGGTAGAAGGCTACTCACAGGAAGGTGAGAAGGGGAAATATATGGTAAACAGAATTTGCCCTGTCATGTAGGTAAGTCTTTCAGATGAAAAAATTGATCTCTAGTAACAGCTCTTCCTGGTTCAGGCCCCTTTCTAATGTGAATGTCTCTTACAAAAGGGTAACTTCCACTGTTTTCAGAGTTTCTCCTGTGTCTGCAGTGTCTCAAAATAATCAGCTCAAAATAATCCTTAACAAAGAGTCATATTTGAGGATGGCATATTCTGCTACTCTTCAATGGAATGTAGTGCAAGATACTGATTCAGTTTATTTTTTCCCCTACATTTAACCGACTCTAACAGAGCCATCCAAATGCCTTACTAGCTTCGATTTCAAATCCTTCTTGCTAAAATCTTAGTTTATTCTGAGTATTCTAAGTTTAAAATTGTATTTTCCAACTTCTTATTGTTAGCATACAGAATACTCTAAATCCTGTACATTTATTTTGTAACTACCGAACTGAATTCTCTTAGTAGTTCTTATAGATGATTCTTTTGCATTTCTCAGTAGAAGTAGTGTGATAACAGTTACAAATATGATAATTTTTGTCCTCTACCTCTCTATATTACCTTTATTTTTCTTGATTTGCTATGCATATATCTATGAATAATAATACAAAATTGGGATCATATAGAACATAAAATTTACATATACGATATATCTCTGTTTAATATAGTGTTAGCATTTCCTCACTGGTACCTTATTACTTTAAGAAAATCCTACATTTAGTATTTGTGTAAAATTCCATTGTATGAAATACACTATAATTTGAAAAACTTTGGGGGGTTTCTTTAAATTTATTTAACTTTTGATTTTGAAATAATTTCAGAGTTACAAAAATTTACAAACTAGTACAAAGGATTCTCATATACGCTTCATCCAGTCTCCTCCAGTGTTAACATCCTATGTAATCATAGTACAAGTATCAAAACCAGAAAATTATCACTGATACAGTGTGATTAACCAACCTACAGACCTTATTCAGATTTTATCAATTGTTCCATTAATTTCTTTTCTTTTTTGGTCCCAGATCCAACCCAGGATCACACATGGCATGTAGTTGTCATGTCTCCCTTGTCTTCTATGATCTGGGGCAGTTATTTAGTCCTTACTTTTACTGATTCTGAAGTTTTGAAGAGAAGTGCCCACTTACTTTGTCGAATGCTGTTCAATTGGGGTTTGTCTGAGATTAAATCCATATTTTGCATTTTGGGCAAGAATACCACAGAAGTGATGCCGTGCCTTTCTTAGGCCATCATATCAGAAGGTGCATGATACTCACATGTCCCAATGCTGATCATGTGAACTTTGATGATTGTTTGCCAGGTTTTGTTCACTGTAAGGTTACTATTTTTCCCTTAGTAATTATAAATATCTTGTGGTAAAATTTTGTGAGACTATGTACTTTCGCCCACTAGTTTTGACATCAACTACTGAGTTTTCCTTTAAACTATAATGTTTGCCAAATGGTGATTTTCTATGTCCTTTATTCTGCCTATATTTATGAGTTGAAAGAGCTTTTCTTTCTACCTCATTTATTCATTCAATCAAATATTTCTATATTAGAATGAACCCACAGATATTTATTTTACACTTTGGGTTACACTCGAATACTACTTTATTCTGTTGCTCAAATTGTTCCAAATTTGAGCACTGAGTGCTCTTTCAGGTTGGCTCCTAAATTCCTTTGGCATGTCCTCAGCCTTTGCATCTGTGAGCATCTTTCCGATTTTCTGCTACTACAAGGTGCTCCAGGCTCATCTTGTACATTTACTGCTCCAGTCCATTCCTCCAATGAGAATGGTATTAAGAAATTAAGATCTGGGCACTAGGTGTGGTCATTGCTACTCGGGTCATTGCTTCTAGGTCTTCTCAGTAGACAGAGCAAGGAAGTACATGTGTACACAAACACACACACACACACACACACACACACATATTCAGATGCATATTGTATGTCCTGCTAAGGAAACACCTTTCCAATCACACTTCATTAAGAATGATTATTAGGAACTCACGTGGATTTTAACTAATGGCCTCTTTACACCTATTACGATGGTAATATTATGGCTTTGATTTTGATGTGATGAATACTAATCATAGATTTTTCTAATAAACATCTAAAATAAAACCTGCCTAGTCCTAATAAACCAGTCTTACAAATGTATTATTTTTCAAGAATTGTTTTGCTGGTATTTTACTTAGAATTTATACTTCTGCTTTCACAAATTAGGTAGATTTTTTAGTTCTCATTTTTGGTGCTTTGTCAAGTTTGGATATAGAAGTGAAGGCGGTGGTATTAGTTTCCTGTGGCTGCTGTAACAAGTTATCACCGCCTGGGTGGCTGGAAACAACAGATATTCTCTCATAGTTCAGGAGGCCGGGAGTCTGAAATGAAGGTGTAGACGTGGTTGGTTCCTTCTAGAGCCTTGGAGAGGGTGGAACATGTGTTGCACGCCTCTCCCTCCTAGCTTTTAGTGTTGTTGGCAATCCTTGGCATTTCTTGACTAATAGATGCATCACTCCAATCTCTGCTTCTATCTTTATCTGGCTTTCCGTCTATGTGTTTCTCTGGGTCCTTTGGTTTTCTCATAAGGACACCAGCCATTGGATTTAGGACTCACCCTAAATCTAGAATGATTTCATCTTGAGATCTGTAACTAATTCTAACTGCAAAAACTCTATTTCCAAATAAGATCACAGTCTGAGGTTCCAGGTGTACATGAATGGGGCCAGGCTGGGGGACACTATTCAACCCACTACAGTGGCTCAGTAAAATTAAAGTGAGTAGAACTTTTATTTATTTATTTTTATTTTTTTGCAATTTGAAACTAGAGTCTCCTTTTTGTCATGGTAGCATAAAAGCTAAGTGTGAGGTCTTTATACACACATTTCTCACTTTAAATCACTGATATTTGCAGGTACCATATTCTAATCTTTGGTATTCCTTTACTGTTTAGGCTATTTAGTGCCTCCACCATCTTTATAGTTATTCCATTGATTAATTGTGTTTTCTCCTATACAAATCTATAAATCATATGTAATCATGTAATTCTGAAGTGTTCATATGTTAATCAATGCAGCAGGGAATGTGGATGATATAGATAGATAATATTATAAATATTGGCATCTGGCAATAAGCTGACATCTGGTGTGTAGTACCACTAGATACTTTTTATTAATTGATTTATGTTCATAATTGGCTTGTGCGTATGACATAAATATCACTCATTTTTATTTAAAAAATTAACCATACATTTGTGACAGCTTTAATAGGGATTAAACTACTCTAATCAGCTCACATCATGTTGAAGACCTACTATTTTCACCATATGCTGTAGAAAGGCAGCCTCAACTTTCAGTCCTGATACTGTCCCCAGGGGAGCTATTCAAACTCATAAGATGAGTTGAATTTCAATGGGCGGATAACTCTTCTGCCAGACCTAGGGAATAACCTGAAGATGCCAAGAAGATCAAAGAGAGGGGGTCTGGCAAGCTCTCCAAGGAGCATGTGTGACAGATGGAGAAGTGGGAGGGATCGTCAGTGGATGGAGGCCAACCTGGGGCAGGCCATTCTGCGAAGGGTTTGCAGGAAGGGAGTGCAAGTCCCCACCTTCTCTGCAGAGACCACTTGAATGGACCAAATCTTTTCTGCCTTTGGTTTGGTTCATATCCAGCCTCGTCAGCAATGCCAATGACCCCCCCTCTACCCCCACCAGAGGATCACATCCCAGTTTGTAGCCTGAGCTCTGAACTAGGGAATATAGGCGAGAAACCTGTCATGCTTGGAGGCTCAGCTGGCTAGAAGGGGTATTTAATCTCACCCAGACCACTTGGAACAGAAGAGAACCATTCCAGATTGAAAAACTGAGTCTTGTACTTTCTTTGAATGTTCCCCCTCCACCTTTTAAATGAATCCATGGTAGGTGCTCAATTCATGTTTAGTGAGTAATACTTCTTGGTTTCTTCTGTAATACCTAGCACAAAGCTGAGCACGCGGTAACAGCTGGCCACCATTTTCCTTAGCACCCTGCTGCCTACCAGTTGCCTGCCTGAATTATCTCACTTAATCCTCACAAGAAAAGCAGATGACACCAACCTCAGAAGCCCCTGTGAGGATTAAGTGATAGAATCCATGTAAACCACTTACCATAGTGAGTAGCTATTATGAAGCTGATTTTATAGATGAGGAAATGGAGGATGAGAAAGGTTAACAGTGTGCCCAAAGTCACACAGTTAGGAAATAATAGAATTGGGATTGTAGCCTGACTTTATTAGGCTCAAAGCTCAGGTCCCCACTGTCCTATGGTAGGACATAAGAATGGGTTACCAGTATAGAATAAACAGCCTCTTTAAAGGCTGTCTACCCCATGAGGACATTAAGCTGGTTATTTGGCTATACTATTTTGCCAGTTAATTTAGGACTTGCTTAAGACCAATAAAAATGATTATGGTAAAGTTTTAAAGTTTCCAGAGAAGTGATTATTTAATTTTGGCACAGTGGAACAAGTAGGGCAGAGGAAAAGGGAGGGAGAAGAAGGGTGGCAGAAGCCTTCATTGTATCGCCATGTGCCTGTTTTTCAAATTAGACATTCCAAAGTCTTCCATCAATGTGGTTTGGTGTGTCCATCTAGGCAGTTTTCCACTACTTAAAAAAGACACAAAAGCTTTTGTTCATCATGAAAGAATTTTCTCATTCCCACCTAGCATAACTGCCAAGAACAAGATCTGTTACAGTCATTGGAAAGAAGAATGATGGCCTTTCTCTGCCTAATGCCACATAGTAGAATTCAAGACCAAGTGGAGACACTGCAAAGGCAGCAGCCTCTTATGTAGGTCAGGGATGCTGATGCTATGGTTTATGAGAGTTTCCTTTTAGATCATTTCTCTCCAGGGAAGGTCTAGGGTGCTTCAGCCACTATAAAGAATTGTGTGCTTTTGGAAAGGGCCATCTGCCTCCCTTAGTTTTCAGATGCGAAATCTGAAACCCAGTCAGAAGAAGGGATTTGCTCCATGTCACGCAGCAAGAGTGGCCAAACCGGGACTTGAACCTGGGATCTTCTCCAACTTACTCCAACCTCACTGAGAAACGCTGAAGTATGCACCGAATCATACGTGCTAGATAAACTGTCAGGGGAAACGGGTGAAGAACTGTGAATAACGAACGTCAAAGTCAGTCTGGTGATTATGATAAGCAGAACAGCAGAGTAACTACTGTCAGGTAGCTACTGATGTAAATTGAGTATCTGCTGCTCACTAAAAGGAGGATGATGTATAACAACTGTAGCTTTAATTCCCCATAAATAGATCTGCAAATCCACTAGTTTGGAACTGCTTGCCAGCTTTCTGCATGCATTCAAGGTATTCGCTCTGTTCAACAGTTACAATCACTCTAGACTTAGGAATGGGTATGCGCCTTTGGGTCTTGACTTTTTTCTTTTCTTTTCCTCCAACACTTCCAGGCCAGCAAACTGCCCTGTAGATGGCCTTTCGCTTTTTGCCCATTTGCTGTTAAGGACCCAAGAGGTTTTTTTTTTTTTTTTTTTCCTTTTTTTTCGGGTAATGAGGGAGTAGTCCTGTTGGAAGAAACAAAATCAAGCACATCTTGCCCCACTTCCCCAAGCTCTGCTGTTCTCTCAGTCTAGTCATCTGTGAATTGGGAACAATATTGCTGTTTTATTTGGGCACCTGCCAGCCCCTGCTGGATACTGGACAGCCTGACCCCACACAAGAATATTTGGATTTTGGGACAAATGACATATGGGCACCAATGCATGTGGTGGTAGGCTGAAAATGGCTCTTTGAGACATCAGGTCCTAATCCCTGGGACCTGTAAATGTGGCCTTATTTAAAGAAAAGTTCTTTGTAGATGTGATGAAGTTAAGGATCATGACATGAGGACATTATCCTGGATTATCTGAGAGGGCCTTAAATGCAGTCACATGTATCCTTATAAGAGGTAGACAGAGGTGACACACACACACAGAGGAGGAGATATGAAGATGGAACAGAGAGATTTGAAGATTCTAGTTTTGAGGATGAGGCCACAAGTCAAGGAATGCTGGCAGCCACCAGAGGCTGAAAGAGACTGAGGGTGGATTTTCCCCTGGAGCGTCCAGAGGAAACATGGCCCTGCTAACACCTTAATTTCAGGCAAGTGAAACTGATTTCTGACTCCAGAACCATAAGAAAATAAATTTCTGTTGTTTTATGCCACCAAGTCTATGGTAGTCTGTTACAGCAGCCACAGGAAACTAATACCATCAATTACTCACATAGTAAACAGCACAAAGACTCCCCAAGGCAAAGGCTCAGGTTCAGTTTCAGGCAAACCAGAAGTGAGGTGGTGGTGGATGGCTTCAGGTTTTTATTGTGGTGAGGGGAGGAACTGGGATGGGATTTTGTGCATGAGGACTGGGCCTTTCATGGTTTGAAATTCCCACTGGTGCCCAGAGACAGAGCACCCAGCTTGCTCAGATATGGGGCAAAAGGGAAAGGAGGAGTGATGGGGCCTGAGAGCTCTCAGCAGTCAAAATTCAAAATGCAGTCAAGGCGCTTTATTACAATGACCGAACTCACAGAGTCATTGTGAGGATTAAGTTAAAACAAGTAAAGCCTTTGGGGAGGAAGGGTGTAGCTCAGCAGTAGAGCGCACGCTCAGCATGCACGAGGTCCTCGGTTCAATTCCCAGTGCCTCCATTAATAAACAAATAAACCTAATTACCCCCACACAATAAAAAAATAAAATAAATTGTAATAAAAAATAAAATAAGTGTTCTAAAAAAAAGAAAACAAAGCAGATAAAGCCTTTAGAACGGGGTTGGAAAATAGGGCTCTGCGCAAATTAATTTTCTCATAAATATTATCTGTTATTATTTTGACCATTTTTAAAATCACTTTTTTTTTTTTTCAGTTTCCTAAGCTAGTATTGGAGTACTCAAGAAGCTGGTTCTGAGCTCTCTTTTCTCGCTCTAGACTTCCTCCCAGGGTGATGTCATTAATCCCTATGCCTTTCACTGATACACAAATTTTCCCCCGCCATGGATCCAAGCCCCACAATACAACATCCAGTTCCCTATTCACCTTCTCTACATGGGCCTCTAACAGACATCTCAGACTCCGTAAGTCTCCTAAACTGAGCCCATGGTCTTCCTCAGCAAATACTGGTCCTCTATCCAGTCTTCCCTGCCTGGTTGAATCATACCACCATCCTTCCTGTTGTTCAGTCCAGGAACCTGGAAGTTACCCTTGACTCCCCCAACCACTCCAATCATCACCAGGCTCAGCTGATTCTATCTTCTCTCCATTGCCACCAGCTACTTCATCTCATTCCCTTAAAGCACACCAGGCTTGGAAACTCCATCAAAAGTTCCCAAGGAGACCTGCGCACCAACTCTGAATCTCTCTAGATCAGTGGTCTTCCATCTTGGCTATATTTTAGAATCACCTGTTTTTGTTTTTTCAATGAACAGGCCATACTTCAGATAAAGTAGGTCAGAATCTCTAGGGGTCTCAGACATCGCAAAATTTTAAATCCCCTCAGATGATTCCAAAATGCAACCAAGATAGAAGACCACTGTGTTGGAGTTTAGATAAGAAGCTGGACCCTGATACCAGAGCAAATAGACAGAAGAGATGGACTAGGGCTGGCTGTGTTAGTACCACATGGCTTCCCAGCTGCCAGCTCTTCTGGCTGCTTGTGGCCCAACAGTAAATACTTCTTTTCTTTTCTTTTATCTTCTCTTCTCTTCTCTTTTCTTTTGACAGTGTTTTATTTTTTGTTGTGATTTAAAAACATGTAACATAAAATCTACCATCTTAACCGTTTTTAAGTGTATAGCTCAGTAGTGTTAAGACTATCACATTGCTGTACAACAGATTGTAGAATTTTTTATCTTGCAAAACTGAAACTCTATACCCATTGAACCTCTTTTCCCTCCCCGCACAAGGCCTGGCAACCACCATTCTACTTCCAGTCTCCATGACTTGGACTACTCTAGGAACCTCTGTAAGTGGAATCATGTTGTATTTGTCTTTTTGTGACCGGCTTATTTCATTTAGTATAATGTCCTCAAGGACCATCCATGTTGTAGCCTGCATCAGAATTTCCTTTCTTTATAAGGCTGAATAATATTCCATTGTAGGTATGCTGATCGCCAACCAGTTGTCCAAAGCAGTTGTAACGTGTTATACTCCCTCCAGCAGTAATGAGAGTCACAGTTGCAATGGATGTATTCTCTAAGGACTTAACCTCAGTGAGTTCTCTGTGGGAAGTATAAAATGTTCTGTTAGATTTTGATGAGTAAGTGTACTCTGGGTGACCTTGGGGACCACACATAAATGAACTGTGATACCTGGCTTCCGTGTCTGCTTTATCACTGGTATTGGTGATTGTGATAAATGGAAATGGCAGTGTTTCTCAGACTTGAGACCACAGGACATATTCTTAGGAATCCACAGATACATTCCTGAGGTCTTCATATAATCAGGTTTGGAAATCACCTTTAAGTTAATCCTTACAATCAACTTATAAGGTAGGTACTATTATTAACCCCATGTTACAGATGAGGAAACTGAGAGTCAGAAAGAGAAAGTGATTTACCCAAGATCACACAGCTTGTGAGCAGTAGAATCAAGACTCAAGTCTAGGTCTTATTTCCAAGCACATTGTGATTACAAAGCACTAACTCATAAACTACCTTCATGACGATAATTCTTGTTCATCTATTTTTAAACAGCCTTATTGAGATATAATTCACTCATTTATAGTGTAGAATTCAATGATTTGATATATTCACAAAGTTCTGTAGCCTTCAGCTCAGTCAATTTTAGAATATTTTCATGACTCCGAAAAGAAACCCCAGACACCACAGTCATCACCCCCAATCTGCCTGTCCCTTCCCAGCCTTAAGCCACCACTAACATATTCTCTGCATTTATAGTTTTGCTTATTTTGGATATTTCATATAGATGGAATAATGTAATATGCAGTCCTTTGTGCCTGGCCTCTTGCACTTAGCATAATGTTTTCAAAGCTCATGCATTATTATAACACGTATTAGAAGTGCATTTAATTTATGGTCAAATAATATTCTATTGCATTGTGTATTGGATGTACCACATATTTATCTATTCATCAGTTGATGAACATTTGGGTTTTTTCCACCTTTTGGCTATTGTGAATAATGCTGCTATGAACATTCATGTGCACGCTTTTGTGTGGACATAGTTTTCATCTTTCAAATATCTACCTAGGAGTGGAATTCCAGGATCACATGGTAACTATGTTCAGCTTTTTGGGGGATCTGCCAAACTGTTTTTCAAACAGTGACACCATTTTACATTCCCACAAACAGGGTATGAAAGTTCTAATTTTTTCACAACCTCGCCAATACATGTTATTATCTGACTTTTTAATTACTGCTATCCTAGTTGGTATGAAGTGATATTTTGGTTTTGATTTACATTTCACTGATCACTAATGATGCTGAGTATCTTTTTATGTGCCATTAACCATTTTGCATATCTGCTCAACGAACTGCAAGTATGATAATCTCAAAAATATTTATATCTAGACACAACATAATAAAATTCTGTCCAAAGACAAAGAGAGGATCTTGAAAGGAGCAGGAGAGAAGTGACTCTCCACTTGCAAGGGATGCTCAGTAAGATAAGTTGATTTCTCACCAGAAACCATGGAGGTCAGAAAGGAGTGAGATGACAGTTTCACAGTACTGAAAGGAAAAAAACAAGACAAAACAAGCTACTATCAATCAAGAATTCTGCATACTGAAAAACGTGTATCGTTCAAAAATGAAGGAGAAATTAAGACATTCCCAGATCAAAACAAAGATGGAGGGACTTCATCAAGAGCAAACCATCGTAATAAGAAATGATAAAGGAAGTCCTTCAGGCTGAAATGAAAGAAAACTAGATTATAACTTGGATCCACATGAAGAAATAAGGGACACAAGTAAAGGTAACTATGTAAATGCAAAAGACAGTAGAAATGAACTAAGACGGTATAAATGTACTTGTGTTTGTTTATAGTCTATATGATTTAACAGACAGCTGCCTAATGTGATCATTATAAATCCATGTTGAGGGTCACAAAATATATAAGATGTACTTTGTGGTGATAACAGTATATGGGGAAAAGAGCCATAAAGAAGTAGTCTTTGTACACTATTGAAATTAAGTTAATATTAATCTGAACTAGACATTTATGCATGAAGATGTTAATAGTAATCCCCAGGGCAATCACTAAGAAAATAACTCAAAAATATAGAATAAAATAAATAAGGATGAAAAAAATTGTTCACTTTAAATATATATTTAACTCAAAACAAGGCAGTAATGGAGGAATTGAGAAACAAAAATACATAAGAAATGTAGAAAAGGAAAAATGGCAGACATGAATCCCACCTTAGCAGTAGTTATATTAAATGTAAGTGGATTAACACAATTAAAAGGCAGACATTGGCATAATTGATTTAAAAACCACATTATCCAACTATAAGCTGTCTGCAAGAGACACACTATAGATTGCAAGATATTAACTAGTTGAAAGTAAAAGCATGTAAAAAGTTATGTCCAGAAATGGATAAGTTGATCCTAAAATTCACATGAAAGGCAAGGGATCAAGAAAAATAAAAACAATTTTGAAAGAGAACACATACGTCTGAATTTTCAGACAACACTACAGTGATCGAGACGGTATGGTACCGGCGTAAAGATAGACATATAAATCACGGCAATCGAATTGAGAGGCTGGAAATAAACCCATACGTCTGTGGTCAGTATATGAGATTTTTCAGTGAATGGTGCTGGGACAGCTGAATAGCTACAGGCAAAGAAGGAATTCTGACCCGTCCCCCATACCATATGAAAAATAACTCTTGATTATAATCATTCTATGGAGTAACTGTGCTAGAACTTCTAGGAATCCGTAAAGAATAGAAATCAGAGCTGTGAATGGGACCTAGGCAGCCATTGTGTAGCATGCTGTGGTCCCTCTTCATTTTCACTCTCAGGGACAGGCCTCTGCTCTGTCTCTGTCTCTGTCATATCAATGCACCTAATAGGAAGTGCACTGAAGCCCTGGCAGCTATATATTTTTTTGTTCCTGAAAGCACCTGTCTACATTGCTGTGCATGGGCCAACTCCAATTCGCCCCCCTTCTTCAAAATCTTTCCAGTTTGTGCCAGTCTATACTGTCCTGCTGGGTGTCAGCATGCCCCCAAAATCTTGTTTGCCATCTCTCTGTTGGAGGCATCTGTCTTCTGGAAGCTTCTACCACTATACAGTTCTAGTGTCCATGGCAATCTTTGAAATGGTTACTTGGGCATGGCTCAGAGGCTTCTGCCCAGCTGAGAAAGGCAACACAAGAAGGTGTGTGACAGATGACGGATTGCAGCTGCTGAGTTGGTCCTGAGTCCTGAGCCAGCCGTTGGTGCCGAGTGGATGAGTATCATAAGTCTCACCTGCACCAAAGGAGCCGCAGCACACAAGCGCCCTCGCTCACGGCAGCCCGGGGCTGAATGCCTCCTGCGTCGCGCTGCCTTCCTCTCAGCAGCGCTCAGGCATGCGTAGACCGGGCTGTGGCTCTGCTCGAACCAGGCAGCTCACGGTGAAGGTGGGAACGTGCTGGGGCTCTGCGTTCTGGGAGGGACGTCGGGCCACCCACACACCCACCGAACAGCTACTAAGCACCGTCTTGATGTTCATCAACCATTTAAAGGGGCATTTTTTTTCATTCTGTGTTTTATTACATTCACAACCTTTATTCATACACTGTTTTATTACATAATCGTGGCCTTGTTATGAATGTATATTTTTATTCTGCTTTTTTTATTGTTACATAGGCATTTTTTATTACACATAATGTAAATCTATCATTGTCCAGGCTGTATAAATATTCTATCCTGTATAGTGGTTTCAACTAGGGACAGTATTATCCCCCAGGGGACATTTGGAAATGTCTGGAGACATGTTTTTAAATTGAGGTATAATTGACATATAACATCATATTAGTTTCAGGTGTACAACATAATGATTCAGTATTTGTATACATTGCAAAATGATCACCACATGTTGTTATGAAATTTTTTCTTTTCTTTTTTTCCCTTGTGATGAGGACTTTTAAGATTTAATCTCTTAGCAACTTTCAAATATGCAATACAGTATTAATAACTCTAGTCCCCATGCTGTACCTTACATCCTCATGACTTATTTATTTTATAACTGAAAGTTTGTACCTTTGAAATGAGTGAAGGGGGTCAAAAGGCACAAACTTCCAGATATAAAATAAAGGAGGGCATTGCCTTTGGATGCAACCAGTGAAGAGAACCTGGAGCCAAGAAATCCTTACTCCAGAATAGATTTCCCATTATCCTAGCAAAAGGGTCTTGGAGCCCCCATGGACAGTGCTGTTAAACCATTGGTCTGTGGATGAGACTCTTCGAATGCAGGTTGAAATCTGATTGGGGAAGAGAAGACAGGAAAGTAGAGGTAAATAGCAGCCCAGGTTTGCTAGGCCCAAACTGAATCACCCCCTCTGAGATTGCTTCCCCACTTTGCCCTGATGGAAATGGATTGATTTGGTCATCCTGTTGACACAAGTTACCCACTTCTATTTTCAGGATTGGATAGGAGCCCATGGAGGATCAAGACTTCCAGTCTCTGAGACTACTGGTCATCAGTCAGTTCCCCTCTGGCTTTTTCCCCCTGAGGATTTGGCATGCTTAGTACCACACTTAGACCTGTGCGAAAAGAGCCCCACTCTGGTCCCTGTGCCTGAGATGGCCTCGCTTTGAGGAGGAGACAGTGGAATCAAGGACACATCCCCACACAGAATAGCTGGCCCCCTTCTAGAACACACAGTAGATACCTGGGAAACTGAAAGTCCTTCCCTAAATGGCCGCAAGCCCATTTCCAGTCTTCACAAGCTCCTTTCCTGTGTCTGTCGTCCTAGGGACACACATGCAGTCTGCGTGTGCACCCACATGCCTGAGCGCTGGCCAGGAGGCAGCGGCGTGCCTTTGCAGGGAGGAGACAGGATGTAGTAAAGCGCTTATAAACACACGTGAGGCGGCTCACAGTGAGGGGCGAGCCCAGAGCGAGGAGGGGGTGGGGAGTGGCTCGGGTGCTGGGGGCTGGCAGTCCGCATTTAGGTGTAGGACTTGGAGACGGAGAATTTGACACTGGAACCTGGCCTTCCAGGTTGTTCTGAAGACATATTTGATTAGGTGGAAGGATAGGACATTTTGTTAGCTGTAAGGCTTTTAGAAGAAAACATACGAGAAATTCTTTCTGACCTTGGAGTAGGCAATGATTACTTAGATATGATTTTTAAAAAGCCCAATCAGTAAAAGAAAAAAAAACTATAAATTGGACTTTTTCAAAACTCAAAACTTAAGCTCTTCAAAAAACATTATTAAGAAAATGAAAATATAACTAAGAGAATTGGAGACACTATTTGCAGATATTATGTCTGATAAGGAACTTGAACCCAGAATATAAACAGAAATCTTACAATTCAATAATAATAAGATGACCCAATTGACTAAATTAAAAATTTCAACATAAAACATTTATGAATAAATAGTAAGCACATGAAAATGTATTCAACATCATTAGTCATTAGGGAAATGTAAATCAAAATTTGAGGGGTGGGCAAGTAGAGCTCAGTGGTAGAGCACGTGCTTGGTGTCCATGAGGTCTGGGGTTCAATCCCCAGTGCCTCTGTTAAAGGGAAAAAATTTGAAAAGATACATGCACCCCAATGTTCATAGCAGCATCATTTACAATTGCCAAGATATGGAAACAACTTAAGTGTCCAACAACAGATGACTGGATAAAGAAGATGTGGTGTGTACACACACACATACACATACACGCAATGGAATACTACTCAGCCATAAAAAAGAACAAAATGTTGCCATTTGCAGCAATGTGGATGGATTTGGAGGGCATTATGCTAAGTGAAATAAGTCAGACAGAGAAAGACAAATACTGCATGATAACACTTATCACTTACATGTGGAATCTAAAAAATATACCACCTAGTGAATATAACAAAAAGGCAGACTCACAGATATAGAGAACAAACTAGTGGTTACTAGTGGGAAAGAGGGGAGGACAATATAGGGCTGGGGGAGTGGGAGGTACAAACTATTGGGTATAAGACAGGCTCAAGGGTGTATTGTACAATATGGGAAGTATAGGTAATATTTTGTAATAATTGTAAATGAAAAGTAACCTCTAAAAATTGTATACAAAAAAGAAAAAACCATAATGATATACACTTCACACACACTAGGATGGCTATAATTTTTTTTTAACTGGGAAATAATGCATTGGTGAGGATGTGAAGAAATTTGGAACCTCCATACATTGCTGATGGGAACGGAAAATGGTGCAGCCACTTTGGAAAACAGTTTGGCAGTTCCTCAAAGAGTTAAACATAGAGTTACTATAGGACCCAGCAATTCCACTCCTAGGTATATACCCAAAAGAACTGAAAATATTTGTCCAAAAAAAACTTGTATACAAACACCCACAGCAGCACTATTCAAAACAGATAAAAAGTAAAAACAACCTAAATGTCCATCAACTGATGATGGGTAAACAAAGTGTTGTATAGCCACACAATTGGATATTATTCCTCCATAAAAAATAATGAAGTACCAATGCGTGCTCTGGCATGGATGACCCTTGAAAACATTATGCTGAGTGAAAGAAGCCAGTCACAAATTACTGCATATGGCATGATTCCATTTGTATGAAATATCCAGAACAGGCAAATTAATAGAGACTTCAGAAAATAAATCAGTGGTTACTTAAGTTTGTGGGGGAGGTTAGGGATCATAGGTAGTGATTGTGCAGGCGAGATCTCTTTGTGGTGAGGAAGTGTTCTAAAACTGGAGAGTGGTGGTGGTTGCACAAATAGAAATTTTCTAAAAATCATTGAATTGTGCATTTAAAATTGATGATTTTATAGCCAAGACATGGAAACAATCTAAATGTCCATTGACAGATGACTGGATAATGAAGTTGTGGTATATATACAATGGAATACTACTCAGCCATAAAAATAATGAAATAATACCGCTTGCAGCAACACGAATGGACCTAGAGATGATTATACTAAGTGAAGTAAGTCACTCAGAGAAAGACGAATATTTATATGTGGAATCTTAGAAAGTGACACAAATGAACTATTTACAAAACACAAATAGACTCACAGACATAGAAAACAAATTTATTGTTACCAGGGGGGAAAGGGAGTCGGGAGGGATAAATTGGGAGTTTGGAATTTGCAGATGCTAACTACTATATATAAAATAGGTAAACAACAAGGACCAACTGTATAGCACAAGGAACTATATTCAATATCTTGTAATAACTTATAATAAAAAGAATCTGAAAAAAGAATACATATATATGTATAACTGAATCACTATGCTGTACACCAGAAATTAACACATTGTAAACCAACTCTACTTCAATTAAAAAATTAAATAAAATTGATGATTTATAGTATTTGCATCTCAGTGAAGCTGTTAAAAAAAAAAAAAAAAAAACCTAAAACCATAGGCCTGCCTAGGATGTAGCAAAATTGAGGAACAGAGGCCTTGCTGTCAAGCAGTTCACAATTTAGAATCTCTAATTCTAATGCTAATCTCAATTTTTTTCCCTCTGCTAATTGCTCATGATAATCTAGATTTCTCCCTGATCTATAAGAAATAAGCTTGGAACAGCCTCTGACTGCAGAAACTGTTACTTAAAAAAAAGATCCTTGCCCCACCTCTTTGCATCATTAAAACCATATAAAACCCTATTCCCATTAAAACCAGACAGCTAAACTTCCACCACAATGTGTAAGTGACAAGGTGTGTACCCCGGCATGGCAGCGGGATTTCTAAAATCTCGCCTTCGGTTTTTGCTTTCAGTATTTAGGATATGGAGCTGGCAATCGGGAGAGTTGTTATGCGATAAAGCTCAATCCATACTGCCCCTCCAGAATGTTTATTCCTTCCCATCACTCAGACAACCTAAGCAATCTATAGTATAATTGTATTCTGCCACCGGGCTCTCAGCATACAATAATGCAGACCTTCCAAATGCTTAATGTAGTCATTAGCTGTGCGGTGTAGTAGAAATTCGCGGATGTGGTAGAGGGTTGGGGAGAAGCTATTTTTTAAACAGAGACAAATAACAGAACATCTGCAGCCCTCTGCCAGGAGATCCTATTTTCCTTTCTTCTTAGGAGTTTGAAATTCACTCCAGAGGGAGCAGTTCAAAAATTAGAGTTGGACTGAACCAAAATAGTCCAGAAAGGGGTGTCCGGGCTTGGAGGAAATGCTCTCCGCCAAGGGCACAATGGCTGCTTCCTGTGGCCAACAGCAGGCACTGCAGGTGGAGACCCAGGAAGGATGCCAAACCTTTCTGTTGCCAAGGTGGAGGGAGTGCCTTAACACTTGTATTGCTGTTTGAAAGTAAAAATGCCCCCAGCAAATAGGAGACTCCAATTTATAGGAAGAAAAAAGTTAGAGAGAGAAAAAATTAGTCCAGATCCGAAAAAGAAGATTAAGAGATCTTTCCTTAGGGACTTGACTGTGTTTTCATAGAGCAGCGCTATCCAATACAGTAGTCACTAGTCACCTGTGGCTGTTTAAATTTGCGTTAACTAAATTAAATTAAAATTTCACTTCTTCAGTCTTGCCACATTTCAAGTGCTCGATGGAACCCACATGTAGCTAGTGGCTACCATATTGGACAGTGTAGATATACAACATTTTCTTTTGAACAGCGCTATTTAATCTAGGATAATAAGAAAAGATATTTTGTCTGCTCCCACCTGTTCATCTTGTAAACAGGGAAAATTGATTATCTGTTGAGGAAGTATGATTGTGTGAGGTTAAATTTGGGCCAGTAGGCATTATGGATATGCATGTAGCTCCTGGCATTTGCCCAGATCAGGTTCTCACCCTCAGGCTCTCATCCTATGGTTCTCAAACCAGGCTGCACCTTAGAATCGCCTGGAGAGATTTCAAAACTCCCAGTGCTTAGGCCATTAGGCTGACCAATTAAATCAGAATTTCTGGGGAGTTGGGTCAGGCATCAGGTTATTCCTTTGTAATCTTTACTTTAGGGTAATTTTAGTTTTACAGAAAAATTGCAAAGATAATGGAGTTCCCACATACCCCACTCCTAGTTTCCCATATTACTGGCATTTTACATTTGCATGGTACACCTGTCACAATTAATAAACCAATATCAATATGTTATTATTACTAAGATCCAGACTTCATTCAGATTTCCTAAGTTTTTACCTAATGTCTTTTTTGTGTTCTAGGACTGCATCCAGGATAGCTATTGTAACGTTTAGCTGTCGTGTCTCCCGAGGCTCCCTGGGGTATGACAGTTTCTCAGACTTCCCTTGCTCTTGGTGACTTTGACAGTTTTGAGGAGTACTGGTCAGGTATTTTGCAGAGCGACTCTCAATTGTGATTCGTCTGATGTATTTCTCATGATTAGACTGAAGTTACGGGTTTTAGGAAGAAGATCACAGAGGGAAAGTGCCATTTTCATCACATCGTATTAGGAGTGGTTACATACCATCCTTATGACTCATCACTATTGAATTCATTGCGATAGTCTCTGTTAGGTTTGTCTGCTGTAAAGTTAGTCTGTTTCCTCCCTTCCCAACTGCACCATTTTGGAAGGAAGTCACTATGTCCAGCCCACATTTAAGTGGGGCCCTCCACTCCCCTTCCTTGAAGGGAGAGTGTCTACATACATTATTTGGAATTCTTCTATGAGGGAGATTTGTTTCTTCTCTTCCACTTATTTATCAATCATTTGATTATATAATATGGACTCATGTACATTTATTTTATACTTCAGTTACATAATGCAATGAGTTATTTATTCTGTTGCTCAAATTGTTACACCTCTGACTATTGGAAACTCTTTCAGTTGACATGCGTATCCCTTTGACATAACCCTATCAATTTAGGGTTTTGTTTTATTTTGTTTCTTAGCACTTCCTTATTGTACTACAAGATACTGCAGGATCATCTTGTATATTTCCTGACCCGTTCCTGGAATCAGCCGTTTCTCCAATGAGCCTTGGTTCCTTTTATTAGTAAGACGACGAACTGGGCACTAAGTGTGCTTATTGCTTTTGGGGTGGCATTGCTTCTAGGACCTCAGCTGACACAGCAAAGAAATCTCTGTGCGCATACCAACCTAGGTATATGCATACACATATCTATAAATATTTCTATATGTAACCATCTGTATCTCTACTAAGCTAAATACGAGTTCCTACTGTTGTCTTTGACTCAATTTTAGGACCATGGGGTTCACTCTAGCCTCCCTTCCATGCTTGTCTGTATCCTCTCCACTCCAACAGTGAGAAACCTGGCTCCCACCATATACCATCCATTTACTCGATTGTTGAGTTCCAGTCTGCATGAATACTGGTAACAGAATTACCGACCCTTACCCCTGTGGGAAACAAATGTATCAACTAGAGTACAGTGCCTGTGTACAGTTCCCACTGTCTTTAGTCTTGCAGACTCCATTCATTTCCAGAGTTCCTGAGGTCAGCACTTTTCTCCCCAACTCCTTTCAATAGGTTGTTTCATAACTTTGTAATACAGTTAGATTCTTTTGTCACTTATGCATTTCATCCTGAGATTTCTTGACATCATAAGTGCTTTTTAAATTTTGCATAATTAAGGTACACTCTTTGTACTGTAAAATTTTATGGGCTTTGAAAATGAATAGAATCATGTATCCACCATTATAGTATCATTCAGAATAGTTTCACTGACATAAAAAAAAATACCCTGTATTCAACTCCCTCTGCCTCACTCCAAACGCCCGGTAACCATGCTTTCTTTGCCCTCCTTGCCTTTTCCAGAATGTCATATAGATAGAGTCATACAGTAGGTAGCCTTTTCAAACTGGCTTCTTTCACTTAGCAGTATGTATTTTTGTGCATGACTTTGCATGGTTTGACAGCTCATTGATTTTTTATTACTGAATAGTATTCCATTGTGTGGATATGGAATGTTTATCTATTCACCTGTATGATTGGCTGTTTCCAGTTTTTGGCAATTATGATGAAAACTGCTATATACATTCACATGCAGATTTTTGTGGGGGCATACATTTTCAATTCAGTTGGGTAAATACCTAGGAGCACGATTAATGGATTATATGGTAAGACCATGGTCACCTTTGTAAGAAACTGCCAAACTGTCTTCCAAAGTGGTTGTATCATTTTGCATTCCCTCCAGCAGAGAATGAGAACTCCTGTTACTCGGCATCTTTGCCAATAATTGGTATTGTCAGTTTTTGGATTTTGGCCATTCCAATACATATGATTTTAAAAAGTTATTCACACATATAGTTTACATATATTAAAATGGGTACATTTTATTTTATAGTTGGATGATATGCATCTGTGTAACCACAACCACAATCAAGATATAGAATATTTATATTACCCTAAAAGATTTCCCTGTGCTGCTTTCCAGTCCCCCACATTCCACTCCAATTGACCTGTCTTCCATCACTATAGAGTAGATATGTTTTTCCTAGGGTTTCATAAAAACGGAAACATGGTACATGTGCCCTTTTTGTGTTTAGCTTCTTCTGCTAACACGAATATTTTGGTGATTCATTCATGTTGTGTGGATCAGTAGTCCTTTTTTTTTTTTAAATTGTGTGATAGGATTCCATTGTAGAAATATACCACAATTATTTACTGATTCATATGTTTTAGAATACTGGGGTTGTTTTCAATTTTTGAGTATTATGAATAAATATGCTGGGAACATTTTGTATTTCATTCATTTGGGAAAATACTTAGCAGTGGGATTGCTGGGTCATAATTTAGATGTTCACTTAACATTTTAAGAAACTGTCAGTTTTCCAAATTGGTGGTATCATATTACATTCTCACCAGCAGTGAATGAGAGTTTTAGTCAATTCACATCCTTGCCAACACTTGGTATTAAAAATATTTTTCACATTAGCTATTAGAGATATTTTGTGTGGTTTTTAATTGCATTTTTCTGATGATTTGTGATGTGGAATATCTATTCATATGCTTGCTAACCACTTGTATATCATCTTTTATGACTAGTCTATTCAAATCTTTTGTCAGTTTTTTTAACTGGGTGGTTAGCTTTCTTATTGCTGCGCTGTAAGATTTGTTTGCACATTCTATATACAATTCTTTTGTCAGATATATGTATTGCAAATATTTTCTCCCTTCCCTTGACTTGGTTTTTCATTTTGCTAATGTTTTCTTTTGAAGACCAGACACTTTTAAATTATGAAGTCTAGTTTATCAGTTTTTCTTTGCTACATCATGCTATTTGCATCCAATTTAACAAATTTTTGCTTACTCCAAAGCCACAATGATTTTCTCCTATGATGCCTTACCAAAGTTTTATATTTTTAGCTTTTATTCTATAATCATTTTGTGAATTAATTTTTGTGTATGGTGTGAGGTAAGGGTCAAGGTTTGCTTTTTTCCATATGAATACCCAGTTATTCTAGCATTATTTGTTGAAAGACTGTGTCTTTCCCTATTGAATTACCTTGGCAACTGTTGAAGATCAATTGGTCATTAATACATGGATCTGTTTCTGGAGTCACTATTCTCGTCCATTGACCTGTGCATGTATCCTTATGCCAATACCACACTTTCTTGCTTACTGTGGCATTGCAATTAAGTAGTGTAAGTCCTCTAAACTTTTTATTTTTAAATATTCCTTTGGGTATTCTAGGTCCTTTCGTTTCCATATAACTTTTAGAATCAGTGTGCCAGTTATTACTAAAGCATTCCTGTTAGGGTTTGACCATAATCAGGTTGAATCTAATGATCAGTTTGGGGAGAACTAACGTCTTAACAATACTGAGCCTTCCTCCCACGAACATGACATATCTCTTTGTTTACTTGTGCCTTTAATTTTTCTCAAAAATGGTTTGGGGTTTTCAGTATACTTATTTGATTAATCCTATCTTGCATATTTCCTGGTTTTTAACAATCCTATAGTAAATTGTATTATTCTTTACATTTCAATTTCCAATTGTTTGCTACTAGTATTTAGGATTACAATTGGTTTATTACATATTAACCTTGTATCTTTTGACCTTGCTAAAATCACTTACTAAGTCTAGTAGATATAGTGTAGGTTTCTTAAGATACTCTACGTGCATGATCATGTTGTTTGTGGGGGAAATGAATTTGTATATATATATTTATTTTCCCATATATTCTACTGCCTTATTGCAATAGTTAGGATCTCCAGTATGATGCTGACTAGAAGCGGTGAAAGTAGTCATCCTTGCTTGTTCCTGCTTTTAGTGGGAAAGCAGTCATTCTTTCACTATTAAGTATGATGTTAATTTTAGGTTTTTTTAACATGTCCTTTTTTTTAGATTCAGGAAGTTTCCTTCTATTCCCAGTTTGTTGACAGGCTCAACCATGAATGGATGTTAGGTTTTTTGAGGGCTTTTTCTCCTTCTGTTGAGATGGTCACAAGGTTTTCCTTCTTTATTCTGTTACAATGGTAAATTACATTAATGAATTGTTGAATGTTAAATATACTTTGCATTCCTGGGATAAACTCCATTTGGTCATGATGTACTCCCTTTTTTTCATGCTGTTGGATTTGATTTTGTAACATTTTCCTGGAAAGTTATAGCTATGTTCAGGGAGGATATCCACCTGTAGTTTTCTTTTCATTTAATGTCTTTAGCTGGTTTGGGTTTATGAGTAATACTGGCTTCATAGAACGAGTTGGAAAGTAGATCCTCCTAGTCAATTTTCTGGAGCTGTTTGAATATACACTTTAAAAACATATTTGCTGAAGTTTACCTCTGATGCTATTTGGGCTTGGGGTTTACTTTGTTGGAAGTTTTTAACAACTGTTCCATTTCTTCAATATGTTCAGCACTTTTCAGTTTACATATTTCTTCTTGAATTAGCCTTGGTAGTCTGTCTTTCAAGAAATTTGTCCATTTTATCTGAGTTGACATACTTATTGGCATAGAGTTATTCATAATATCTTTTTTAATTTTTAAATTGAAGTAAAATATGCATAACATCCAATTTATCATTATAACCATTTACAAGTGTCCAGTTCAGTGGCATTAAATACATTCACATTATTGTGCAACCAGCACCTCCATCCATTCCCAGAACTCTTTTCATCTTATACAACTAAAACTCTGTCCCCACTGAGTTAGTTTCCTTCTGTTTCTAGTTTATTGGGTGTTTTTATCATTAAATGGTATTGAATTCTGTCAGATGTTTTCTGTATCAATTGAGATGCTCGTGTGTTTTTTCCCTTTATTCCAATGTATTACGCTGATTGATTTTCATATTTTGAAACATAATATCCTCTTGTTGGTCTTTAAGTATCTGCAGAATCTTTAGTGATGTTGCCTCACTCATTTATGACATTGATAACTTGTGTCTTTTCACTTTTTTTCTCTGATCATCATGGCTAGGTGTTTATCAGTTCTATAGACGGACTCAAGGAATCATATTTAATTTCATTTATTTTCGCTATTGTTTTTGTTTTCTATTTCAATGATTCTGCTCTGATCTTTATTACTTCCATCTGTATGTTTAGTTTAGGTTCCATTTGCTCTTTTTTTTCTAGTTCTTTAATGTACAAGTTAAGGTCATTGATCTGAGACCTTTCTTCTTTTCTAACAGGTGTATAATGCTATAAATTTTCTTGTAAGTACTGCATCCCATAAATTTTGATATGTTGTGTTTTCATTTTCATTTAGTTTAACACATTTTAAAATTTCCATTTTGATGTCTTCTTTGTTTTATAAGTTATTTATATATATTTTAGCTTACAAATATTGGAGGACTTTTCAGATATCTTTCTCTTATTGATTTCCCCTTTAATTCTATAGTGGTCAGAGAATATACTTTATATAACTTGAATCTTTTAAAATTTAGTTTGATTTGTGTTAAGACCCACAATATGGCCTTTCTTGGTAAATGTTCCATGTACATTTGAAGAAGAAAATGTGTATTCTGCTATATATGTCAGTTAGGTCCAATGGACCGATTTTATTGTTCAGGTCTTTTAAAGCATTGCTGATTTTGTGTCCCTACTTTCTATCAGTTATTGAGAGAGAAGTATTATAATCGCCAGTTTTAACAGTGGATTTTTCTAGGTAGTTTTTTAATTTTTTCTTTATATATTTAGAAACTCAGTTCTTAGGCTCTGAAATGCTTAGATTGCTATGCTGTGTTGATAAATTGACACATTTAACACTATAAAATGACCGTCTTTATCTCAAATAATACTCTTTTCTCCGAAATCTACTTTGATATTAATATAACAATTCCATCGTTCTTTGGATTAGTGTCAGCATGAAATTTTAGCCTATTTGTGTCTTTATATTTAAAGTTGCTTTCTTGCAGGCAGCATACAGTTAGGTTTTGCTTTTTTATCCAATCTGATTATCTCCGCCTTTTGTGCATGTGGTGTTTAGACTGTTCACATGTAATCTGATTATTGATACTGTTGGGTTTAAATCTGTCACTTTCTATTTGTTTTCTATTTGTCACATCTGTTCTTTGTTCCTCTTTTTCTGCCATCTTTTGGATGAACTGTTTTTTACATTTCCATTTTATCTCCTTTGTTGGCTTATTAGCTATAACTCTCAGTTTTGTTATTCAGTGGTTCCCATAAGGTTTATACTGTACATTTTGTACTTATCACTATCTGTCTTCAAGTGACATTATACTTATGCTTCACATAAAATATGAGAACCATACAGAAATATACTTCAATCTCTCTCCTCCTGACCTTTGTGCTGTCATTTTCATACATTTTACCTCTACATATATAATAAATCCCCCAATACAATGTTATTCTTTTTCTCTTTAAAACAGTCTATTATCTTTTGAAACATCTTTATTAAGATTTATTCATATACCATATAATTCACTCATTTAAAGTGTACAATTCAGTGGCTTTTTACTGTGTGCAGAGATATATTCAGCCATCACCACAGTCAAGTTCAGATTATTTTTATCACCTAAGGAAAAAAAAACAACCCTGTATCTTTCAGCCATCACTCCCCTTCACCCTCTTCCCACTCTCCCCCCAGCACTAAGCAAGCACTGATATACTCTCTGTCTCTGTGGAGCCCTATTCTGGACTTCCATATGAATGGAATCATATAGCATGATTTCCAATGAGAAATCTGTTATCTTCATCTTTGTTCCTCTCTGCATGATATATCATTCTTGTTTCCTCTGGCTAGTTTTAAGATTTTCTTTTTATTATTGATTTCAAGCAATTTGATTGTGATATGTCCTTGTGTAGCTTTCTTCATATTTCTTGTCCTTGGGACTGTTGAGCTTCGTGGATCTGCTAGTTTACAGTTGTCATCAAATTTTGAAAGATTTTGGCCATTATTTCTTCAAACATTTTTTGTATTTCCTCTCCTCTTTCTTTTGGGGACTTCAGTTATGTGTGTGTGTGTGTGTGTGTGTGTGTGTGTGTGTGTGTGTGTGTGTGTGTAGTTGCTTGAAGTTGTATACATTTTACTGTTGCTCTGTTTATTTATTCATGCTTTTAGTTTGTTTTCACTCTGTGTTTCATTTTAGATGGTATGTATTGTTATGTCTTTTGTTATAAAGATTTGTTATAATCTTTTCATCTGCAATGTGTAATCTGTCATTAATCCCATCCTAGTCTATTTTTCTTCTTAGCCTGTTTTAGTTTTCATGTCTAGAATTTGGTTTGGATCATTCCACATGTTCCATTTCTCTATGGAGTGTGTCCAGTCTTTCCTGTAGCTTCTTGAACATATGGAATACAGTTATAATAATTGTTTTAATGACTTTGACTATTAATTTCACCTATCTATTTCATTTCTCTGTCAACTTCAGTAGACTTTTCTCCTCATTATGGGTTGCACTTTTCTTCTTCTTTGCCTGTCTGGTAAATTTTTTTATTGGGTGGTGGGCATTGTCAGTTTTACCTTATTAAATCAACTGAATATTTTTACATTCCTAAAAATATTCTTGAGCTTTGTTCTGGGATGCAGTTAAGTGGAAATAGTTTGATCCTTTCAGGTCTTGCATGAGCAAAATTTTGTTAGTTGGGGCAAGAACAGGATTTAGTCTAGGGTTTATTTTTCACCACTACTGAGGCAACATCCTTTTTATTACTTTAACCTGGGATTTCTCAACCTCAGTTCTAATGATATTTTGGGGCAGATAATTCCTTGTGGCGAGGGGCTGTCCTGTACACTGTAGGATGTTTAACAGTATCCCTGGCCCTTACAAACTGTGTGTTAGTAGTGTGCCTCCAGTTGTGACAACTACAAATGTCTCTCCAGACATTGCCAAATGTCCCCTAAGGGACAAAATTACCTTCAATTTGGGAAACACAGCTCTAACTGACGCTCACCTAATTATGAGATTTCTCACACTGACTGGAGACAACGGGTACCGTTCCTGACTGGGTGTGATCTCTGGGCACTGTTCCTGATCATCTATTTTGATGGTTATTTTCCTGGTCTTGGGTAGTTTCCTCACTTGCACGCATTGATCAGTGCTTTTCGGAATATTTGAGGGAGACCCGTGAAGACCTCTGGACCTCACTTTCTCTGCAGCGCTCTCCTCTCTGGAATGCTGTCGTATGTGCTCTCATCGCCCCTATGTCCTCGGACTCCCATCTCTGTGTGCTCAATTCAGGGAGACTGCCTGGGCTCCCTCTCCCCTGCTGTACCCTGGAATCTTTCTCGAGCTAGCAATATGGAGCAACATTAGGACTCACCTCATTTGTTTTTCATATTTCAAGGATAACTCTTTTTCATTGCCTGATGTCCGATGCCTTGAATGACATGGTTTGCATATTTTGTGTAATTGTTTTCAGTTGTTTCAAGTGGGAGGGTAAATCCCTTCCATACTTTGTCCTGACTGGAAGTAAAAGTAACATTTAATAGCTTCTTTAAACTTCTAAATACTTGGGGCTTTTCCAGATATTTTTGTTATTTATTTCTAACTTAATTCCACTGTAGCTGTAGAAGTGTGTCTGTATGATTTCAATTATTTTAAATATATTGAGACATGTCTTATGGTTCAACATATGGTATATCTTGGTGAAATGTCCAATGTGAACTTGAAAAGAATGTGCCTTCTGCTGTCGGTGGACGGGATGGTTTATAAACGTCATTTAGGTAAGACTGGCTGACAGTGTTGCTCCGTTCTTCCATATCCTTGCTGATGTGGGGGTTATACTTGTACCAATTACTGAAGGCAGAATATTGAAGTGTCCCAATGTAATTGTGGATTTGCCTATTTTTCAGTTTGTTTCTGTCAATTTGTTGCTTCATGTATTTTGAAGCTCTGTCACTGATTTCATACATATTTAGAATTTTTATGTCTTCTTGATGAATTGATGCCTTTGTAATTATAAAATGTAAATGTCCCTCAGTAGCCCACAGAACATTCCTGTTTCTGAAGTCTTCTTTGTCTGTTGTTAATATAGCTAATCCAATTTTCTTATGATTGGTACTTGCATGGTACATATTTTCCCATCCATTTAACCTATTTGTGTCTTCACATTTAAAGTGCAATTTTTGTATACAGCATTTACTTATTCTTGCAGTGTAATAACATCTGATAATAATTGAAATGTTTACACTATTTGCATTTAATGTGATTATCGATTTGTTTGGGTTTCAATCTAACATATTGCTATTTGTTTTCTGTTTTTCTCCCCCATAAACTTTTTGTTAATTTTTTTCTTCCTTTCCTGAATTTGTTGGTATTATTTGAGTATTTTGTTGGTATTCCATTTAGCGCCCTCTCTTGGCTTATTAGCTCTGCCTCTTTTATCTTTTTAGTAGTTACCCTATTATTTGCAGTATGCATCTTTATCCTATCATGGTTTAGCTTTAAATGATATTACATTCCTTATTAAACTGTGAGAACCTTTCAACAATATTCTTTCATTTTCCTCTCCTATCCTTCATGATATTATTTTGATAGATTTTTCCTTCTACATATGTTGTTAACATCAAAATACATAGGTTTTATTTCTTTAAGCAGTCACTTAGCTTTTGATGACATTAAAAATAATGTGAAGTTCTTTAAATATTTACCCACATATTTAACCTTTCCAGTTCTCTTTATTTCTGTGTATAAGATCCACGTTTTCATCTGCTATCATTATCTTCCTGCTTGATTCCTTTAGCATTTCTTGTAGTGCAGGTCTGAAAACCATGAATCATGTCAGATTTTGTTTGTCTGGAAAATTCTTTATTTTGCTTTTGTTTCTGAAAGATATTTCCTCTGGGTATAAAATTCTAAATAGTTTCTTTCTTGAGCACTTAAAAGATGTTGTTCCATTGTCTTCTGGCTTACATAGTTTCAGATTAGAAGTTTGTTGTAATTCTTAGGTTGTTCTTCTGTATGTAATATGTCTCTTCTCTCTGTCCACTATTGTGATTTTTCTTCTTTATCATTTTTTTAGGAGTTTGATTATGATTCATATTAGTGTGGTTTTTAAAAATGTTTATTCTGTTTGTAATATTATCTTTCTCCCTCTATTGGAATGAAAGACCCATGAGAATGAGGATGTTGTCCATTTTGTTTATCTCCGTAGCATGTAGAACTGTGCCTGGCACATGGTAGGTATTTGTAAATATGCGTTGGATTAGTGAATGAATTTCAGTGGTGATACATGCTTGGGTAAAGCTGCTGAGTGGTCCCAGGCCCTCTGGAGCTCCCTGGTTCCTGGCTGTTCTAAGCTCAGCTCTTTAGTTTTCCTATGATCTTATGAGCTTCTCTATAGTCTTCTAATACATTTACCCTTTTGCCCAAGTTACACAGAATCCTTTTTTTGTTGTTGCTTACAATCAAAAACCCCCAGCTGAAAACCCACCTGTAAGAATACCTCTCTCAAATATGGAGCATTATGTTGTCAATATCAGTGGAAAACCAAGGACACATGATCTGAGATGTGATCCCTGTGAGTTGTTGAAGTTGAAATTGCTCTGATTACTGACTCAATTCTGTCACTATTTGCTGAAATATTGGTATTTCTAGGACATTTGAAGAGCTTATGGGGATAATATCCAGCTAGGTATTTAATGTCAGGACAGTCCTGGAAAAAGGGAGGCAGATGCTTGCTTTATCTGCATCACTCATTTGGCGAAGACACTATCTCCTGACATACTTTTTCATGTACCTGGCTGCTGTCTGTCTGTAGGGTTATTGCACACTTAATAAAGGTAGTTGTTATCTTGTCTTGAAAGCAGAGACCCATGACTTGAGTTTTGGATGTGTAGTAGACCACAAAATTTAACATCAGAAGACCTCAGTGTAAATCTGTTCCTCTAGCTTATTGGGTGAATCTGTGTCAAGTCCATTCTTCAAGTAGTGATATGAAGGACAATACTTAGAACATTTACACAAGTCTCATACCCTCTCTGTATCTGCCTTACACTTTTCAGGACACCATTTCTGAAGAAGTCATAAAGTCCTTCATTCTTGGATCAATGTTATTTAATAAGCACCACCCGTTTATTTTCTGTGCTTTCTTAAACAGCTGTAATGGGCCAAGTACAAGATACCTTATTTTATTGAGCTTTGCTTTACTGAGCTTCACAGATATTGACTTTTTTTCTTACAAACTGAAGATTTGTGGCAACCCTGCATTGAGCAAGTCTATAAGCATTATTTTTCGAACTGCATTTGCTCACTTCACGTCTCTGTGTCACATTTGGATAATTCTAGCAATATTTCAAACCCTCCACCAGCAAAAAGATTACTACTTACTGACGGCTGAGGTGATGGTTAGCAATTTTTAGCAATAAAATATTTTAATTAAGGTATGCACACTTTTTCTTAGATACAGTGCTGTTGCACACTTAATAGGCTACAATATAGCGTAGACATAACTTTTATATGCACTAGGAAACCAAAAAATTCATGTGACTCACTTTATTGTTATATTCACTTTATTGCGGTGGTCTGGAACTGAACTCACAATATCTCTGAGGTATACCATGTACAGGGTCTAAGATAATTTGTAACTAGGTGAGCAGGCTGCTTCATCAAAGCCTCCTTAGTGAGAAAGTAGTTGCTAAAAATCTACAAGAAATGAATTCCTTCTTTCCATCTGGGAAAGAAATACCTATGCCCCAGTGAGTCTGTAAATCCCTCTTCATTATTATTATTCAGCTTAATCTGAAGCCATTTACTAGCTCCCCTTCCTTCAGATTATTGCCGTCTGGGCTGTTAGCATTTCCTCCAAAAGATTAGTAATCAATTAATGTGCAGAAAGAATTTATAAATATGCAAGAACTGTGTTTCCCTGGGTTAAGTGGGTGACATTATGTCCCTGTACCTCATCCTTTAGTGCTTCCAGAAGCATCATAATTTCCTGAAATAAAGCAAGAGAGTGCAAACTCAGTGAGCAAATAAGATCTTTCTTTGGCGGTTTTCTAGGACTGGTGTAGGAGGAAAACCCAGATTTCCCGGTAGATGAATTTGTGAGAGACGCTTTTGTAATGCCTTGAATGGAAGGCTTGAGGCCAAGTGTGTAATCGAGCAAGGCTCCCTCCAACACTACTGTATTAGTAAGAGCGCATAATCCCTTCTGAGTGAGTTTACAACTGCAAGGCTATTAGGCGGCCATAGCTCCTCTAAGAACTAATTGTAATGGAACATGCCGGCCTGCATCTTAGCCACATTGAGGACAGTTATGCCAGGAACATTGCTCTCTACTCAACATCATATCGAACTATCTTCTTGGATAATGATGCTCATGTTAGCAAACAGCCTATTTGGAAGTTATTCTCGTGTGACTTGTTAGCTGCTGTTCTTTCAGCCAAATTGCTATCTCATGTGTGCACAGAGCACTTTAAAGGAGGAAGAGCCCAAGGCACTTGGGAGATTCAACTTGATTATCTTGCTGCCAGTCACTCCAAACCCAAACATTAGCTTGTGCCATCTCCAACTTGAGGTTGCTCAGATTCTTTTTGGGGGAATACAGAGGATGTTCCATTTCACACATTTAATGGGTCACTTGATATGATGCAGAGCCTGGGAGCAGGGTAAATCCAGACTGTGTCACAGACCCATAATTTTCTCAAGCCCTTCTTTTTCACCCAGAAACCCAATTTCTGCAGAGCTTGCCATCTGGAGTGGAGATCTTTGGAAGAGGCGAGGTGGTGGAGGCGGTGGATCCTGTGCACTGTCATCTGAGTGTTATGCGATGGGAGGAATCACTGGAGGAGCCCTGAGGAGATTTGGGCTGGTGCTCAGCAATGGGAGAGAAGAAACCTGCTCTGTGAAGGTATCAGGAAATTTGGAGTCAAGTTTCTTTTTGTTATAAATGACAGAAACCTTCCTTCCTAGTTGAAGCATATAAGATAATTTATTGGAAGGATACTGGGGCTAGCTCCCAGAATCAGTGGAAGAGCTGCAGGAACCAAGGCAGCTCAGGAGACTTCAAGATTGAAATTGGGGACTTGATAGCACCAGTGAATGTGTGCTTACATGCTAGTGAGGGCTGGCGCCCCCCCCCCCCCCACACACACACATGCTCATCTCTCCTCATTTCTTCCTGGCTCCAAACTCTCCTGTTGCAGATGAGGTTTCTTTATCTGGTGGAGAACATGGCTTCTGGCATCCCTGGATTTACAAAATCCCAGCTCCGAGACCCTGGAGGAAAGGGAAAGCATCTTTGTTCTCTTGTCAGTATTTGAATATCCCTAAGGAAGGATTCTGAATTTGAACATAATCCCAGGACCTTCCTTGGCCACAACTTGGCATAATGTGATATGCAGCTGATGGAAATGTGACCACGATCAGAGCTGCATGGATACAAGCAGACCATCTAACTCAAAAGATGTGATGGATTCAAAGCATTCTCTATTTTTCTTTTTAAGAGGATGGTGATCGAGTTTATGAGCCATCTGAAGACCTGGAGAGCATGAATTATGAAGTCATTTTTAAGAAGCTGGAGATGATTCGTGCAGAGGATAGAAGGCTCGGGTAGGGTTTAGTTGGTGTAGGACATAAAAACTGTCTTCATATGATGAAAGAGAAGAACTAGATTTACTGGCTGCACTGGAAGGTGGAAGTAAGAGCAATGCAGGGGCAGAGGGTAGAGAGTATCATGTACTGGGAAGTTCATTGGTTTTAGAATCAGACCTAGACTTCAGTCTTGGTTTTCCCTCTGTCTGAATCTCCTCCTTATTAGGGGTGATTCGGCCGTGGTGTGGATTGGCTGTGCCATGACTTGGATGAGATTGCTGGGATTCGGGGTGGGAGTCAGTGAAGCCAAAGGTGTGGGCCAGGGCGGGAAGAAAGTCTAAGTGCTTTACAGAGAGGTGGAGACAAAATCCAACCCCAGAGTGAAGGTCCAGAGGCAGGCAAGCATCACAGGGGTATTAGAGCAGGAGCAGGTCAGGAGTAATTGGGGCCAGGTGGGTCTTGAGGAGTTGGTGAAGACATAAGTAGGTACTTGCTGATTGCGTCTAGCTGTCTGGGGAGCCCGATGGGCACCAGTTTAGAGGGCTAGGGCAAGCCATCATCTAGCCATGTGACCTTGGCTGGCTTTCCTCTGGGTCTCAGGCACCTTAGCAGGGAAGTAAGGCCCTAAAGTGATGACCACCAGGGTCCTCTTTAGCTCTGGTTTTATGAACTGCCGGAACAAAATCTTCAGTATTTTATTAGAACACAGAGTTTTCTACCAATTAGAACAGCCTATCTCTTCTAGAAAGAGTCAGAGTGTGTCTCGAAGGTACAGCCTTCCAGTGGCATCAGCCCCTTCGCGCTGGGCCGGTTCCCCCCAGTCAGGGAGCGATTGCACGGGTCGGATGTTCTGTATTTCACCACAGTAGGAAGTAATATAAACACTCTTCCGATTTTTGCTGGTGAGAGTATTTTTTTGTTGTTGTTTTTGTCTTCTCTTTGGAAAATCTCCACGGCCGCGCCATTTGGCTATTTGAAGCTTTTGCATGCATCACAAACACCATCTGTTCTAACCCGAGACACACATACTGCATGTAATTAGTAATCTAAGCCAGGGTTGCAGCTGTACGTGGCAAGGGAAACTGACAGAACCACAACTTCCTCTGTAGGATGGACATGGTGAACGGGGCATGTGTGGTTTGTCTGAGCTTTTGCGTTCATCCATGAAAGATCTCTGTTGGCTGCTGTGGAGATACTGCCTATTGGATTACAAAACTCGCCCTGAAGAAAACGAGTAGCTGCCGCTTAGTGCTGTGGGAGGCACATTCAGGAGGAAGTCCCACCTGGGGGCTATTTCAAGAGGCCCAAGGAGAACTCCTTGGTCAAGAAGTCTAAGTCTAGGCGCAGAAGGTGTGACTCTTCCCATCTCTGTCTCCACCGTCAGCATTCCCAGAGGGGCCCTCGGGGCCACCGGGCTGACATACCCCTCATCTCCCCTGCTTGCCGTAATGAGCTCTTGGCCTCTCTACTGCAATCTTACCTTTCGTGCGCATGATCGCTGAAACATCCTAAGAAGTAGGGAAGACCCTGCTGTCTCCTACTAATCAGGAGACAACTGAAGCTCAGGGATGAGGTGCTCCTCCCTCACACACAACAGGGGCACAACAGGGACTGGAGCCCAGATTCTAGGCTCTTTCCCCCTGCCCTGCACATCTTTCCTTTATTCTTTTTTTCCTTATTTTTATCAATTGAAGCATAGTCAGTTACAAGGTGTCAGTTTCTGGTGTGCAGCATCATGTCTCAGTCATACATACACACACATATACTCCTCTTCATGTCCTTTTTCATTATAGGTTACTACAAGGTATTGAATGAAGTTCCCTGTGCTAGACAGATTTATGGTCAGTTAATCTTCAACAAAGGAGGCAAGACTATACAGTGGAGAAAAGACAAGTCTGTTTGGCAAGTGGTGTTGGGAAAGCTAGACAGTCTCATGGAGATCAATGAAGTTAGAACACTCCCTCACAGCATACACAAAAATAAACTCAAAATGGCTTAAAGACTTAAACATTAAGACAATATATGATAAACCTCTTAGAAGAAAACATAGACAAAACATTCTCTGACGTAAATCTCAGCAATGTTCTCCTAGGGCAGTCTACCCAGGCAATAGGATTAAAAGCAAAAGTACACAAACGGGACCTAATTAAACTTAAAAGCTTTCCTTTATCCTTGTCCTGCTGCGCCAGCCCTTTCAGTTTGGGGCTTATGGGATGCATCGCAAGGAAAGTGTTTTTGAGGGCTTTGTAAAGCAGACAAGGTCCACACAGCTGCCAAGAATGAGTGTGAAGGATAGGGGTGGTAGACTCAACCTTCGTGCTGGTGGCTGGCCATTGGTGAGCTCTGACTCCCGGCTGCCTCCCCAGCAGTACTGGCTGTTACTTTTCGTTCTTGCTCAGATGGCTGTATGGAGAGACAGCCGTGGGAACTCCTGAAAGCAGAGATTGTGTGCTCCTTTGTTCCTATACCGTGGGCCCAGCTGCCAGTGAGGCCAAGAGGGCCCTGAGCCCCAAACAGGTCGTGAGGGGCAGGAGTGCCTACTCTCTGCCACGCCCTTTGCTAGCTGGGAACTAAGGATACAACTAAGCAAGACCGAGACACGCTTGGTCCCATCCCTCGTGGGGTGGACAGTCTAATTGGGGAGATGCACTAATAAATAAGTGAACAAAGCAAGACTTGAGTACAAGCTGTGATAAGTTCCTGAATGTGAAGGAGGTAGCCATTCAAAACACTGGGGAAAAGCACTCCAGAGAAGGGAACAGCATGGGTGGGACCCCACTACTGTGCCCAGAAACCTTCCTGCTGAAGAGAGATGTGCCAAGGGGGTGTGACGATCTACCGTCGACTTCTGGGGAGAGGCTAGCCCCCAAGGTACAGAATTCGAATGCTTAGTAGCCCATGGGCACGGGTGATGTGGGCTTTGAGATTTGCAAATGTCGGTTGTGCCTCATTGTGTGCTGCTTCATATACACATTGTCCTGTGGTTTGTGAGGTCCCAGCTCAAATGAGGCCAAACGCATTGATATGGGCAGCTGTTTCCCATTAGTAATCTGAACAGGATTGCACTTGGTGCTCCCCGAGGACCCTCCTCGCCCTAAAACCTTTAAAGACTTCAAGGGTCCCTTAGTCTTGCTCTGTCCTACAGCCATTGATGATATCTTCACCCTGATTCCCGGAGGGCAAAAATCATCCGGCCAATAAATTTGGCAATACATGCCAATAATCACAGGGATTTCACTTTGGGAAAATGTAAGGGAAAGAATTCTAACTGTTCATGTGCAGAGTGGTCCAAAAGGGAAATTTGGAAGCTAGCCAATGGCTAACAAGAAAATTTTGGATAAATTTTAGAAGATAGTAATAATAATATCAGCTCACATGTACTATGGAGTTACTGCCAGGACAGGACTGAGTGGTTTATGGTGTTACCTCATTAGCCTTAAATCAACCACGGTGATGGCTACTAGGCTACTGTCATCCCTAGTTTGTAGAGGAGGAGAGTGAAGTTCAGAGGTACAAGACCACAGACCAGTAAGTAGCAGAGGTTCAATTTGATCCCAGCCCCACCTGACCCCAAAGTCCATGCTCTCAAGACTATGTATGGTGCCTTTTTTCTCTATCACATCCACTTCGTGGACTAGTGTGTGGTTCTCAAAATTATGGTTGTAACATGTAGAGCTGCTTATGATTGTCTGTGAAGAAAGCAGGATGTGAAATTGTTGATATGATTGATTACAACCCTGTAAAACAAGCAACACTTGTTTATAACTGCAAAGGCAAAGGAACTATACCAATGGTATCGCTTGGTCATTAGGGGATGGAAACTCAAGTGTCCTTTTACACTTCTCTGGATTTTCCAAATGTTCTATAATAAGCATTGATTACTTATGATATAAATGAATATGTCTGCTATTGAACATGTCATTGAACATGAGAACAGTAAGGGAAATCCCCTTCTTTTCCCACCAAAGAGGCCTCCATTCCCCTTTGGCCCACAGGCTGTAAATCTTGTTTGTTTATAGTAAGTGTGGGCAAAGAAGAGAAGTGAATGATGTGCTTCAGTTGTTTGCCTTCAAGTCCTCGCAGGAGGAAGTGATCGCTTCTTCATGCATGCGTCTTGGAAGAAAAGAGTTTAGTGACAAAGACGATGGGTTTGCACAGTCAGATGGGAGAGATAGTGTTGTTCCCTTTGCTTGGCCTCCACTTCTTCCTTCCAATTAGCGTCTGAAGATTTGAGAGCTTAGGTTAAGATGTAGCATCATTTAGATTTGGCGGATTCAATCAAGTGACTCTCAACTTCATCTGTGCAATGAATTACAGAACAAAAATGAAAGTCAAGTAGACAGATTTTTTTGTTTCTTTTGATGGTTCCTGTTTACACACCCAATACTCATTTCAGAGCTTTTACCACTCACTTTGTAGGTCACAATTGTCTCTCGTCTGCTGCAAATCCTAAATTAGCAGGCGTGTGGCTGACCAAGATTTGAGTGACCACGTTTACCGTGAGTGAATATTTGCCTTTCATGTTGGATTACTTATTAAATGGTGATTCAAAACCTCCGTTATATAATATCCCTATTTATAAGTTTTATAGTTTATTTTAAACATTTTCAATATTGGAACGTGGGTGTGAGTGTGAGTGTGTGTGAGTGTGTGTGTGTGAGTGTGTGTGAGTGAGTGTGTGTGAGTGAGTGTGTGTGTGTGTGTTAGTTAAGAGGACTCTGTGTGTGTCTAGGAAGTAACATCTTTCTGTCGTCTCAGTGAAGTGTTTTTTCCCCTTGTAAATTGTTATTTTCAGACAGTTTGACAAAGTGACTTTAAAGGTATGAGTGGTCCTGGTCCTGGGAAAAGCAAGACAACTTGTTTAGAGCAAAAAGAAGGCAAGTTTAAGGATATTGAGTCATCTAAGACCAGGCTGTCAAGACATGACTTGCTGGAGTGCCTGGAGTTTGGTATTTGAAAGCTTTTTGTTTGAAATACCATCTTACCAGCAGAAGGTGTCTCTGTGAAATGCATATTCTTGATGATGGCAGAAACAGCTTTTTCCTAATTATGGGATGCTGCCTGGCTGTCCGCGGGGTGACACAGTAGACCTGCATCAGCCAGGACATTCGCGTCAGGGGAGGCAGGGGGTGTCTTTGGGTCACTTGGATAATAAGCACTTTGCTCTGGACTAATCGAGTGGGCTCATCGAGTGTCTCTAAGGCCGGGGCTGGACTGAGATGCTTATGGTCATTGCAGGGCTACTGTGTCGCATCCTTGCGGGGGCCTCTGCTTGAAGCATGCGGCCCCAACTTCACTGGGCACAGGCAAGGATGGGGGCTTTTCTTGTGTTCCCATGGCCCCGAGCTTGCTTTAGCCGTGTCATGACCAGCCTGGAAGGTCCCTAGGAGCGCACCTGCTGCGGCCCCTCGATGGCGACACCGAAGGCAGAAACAGGCTGGACTGGCCCAAGAAAGAAGACGCTGGGTCTGTGGCAGAGCTGAGACTCAGCCTCCCAAACTTGTTTCCGTTCTAGATGTCTGTGCTACAGCTGATGTGAGAAAGGTGTGGGCGTGCATTTCGGGGCTGGGCAGGCAGCTCCCGCGGCCTGGGGCGTGCCAGTGCTCGTGGTCAGCACTGTGTTGCCTTCTGGGGGCCTGCCGCGTCTGGATGAGTGAGGACACTGAGTGGGGGGGCTTCCAGTGCCTGCCTTTTGTCCCAGCGGCAGGGCTTTGGAAGCCTTGTGAAGGGCAAAGAACTTGCAGCCCTTCCTGCCACCCCCCCCCCCACGGCCGCCCGTGTCCTGGCAGGCCTCCTGCCCGCGCTGGCCTCGCCTCGCTCGGCGCCCTCAGCAACTTCACGTCCTCTCCAGCAGGGCGGGGTGCGCGGCTCGCGGGCGGGTCCTGCGCTCCTCTCTGCCTGCTTTATTCCAGCCTCCACTTCTGTCTTTGAGAACAGAGGTGGGGCCTCAAGAATGGCTTTAATCTCACAAAAATTGGCCCCTCCCTGTGTTCTCCTCCCTCAGCAGCAGATTTGACCCAAGTTCTTCTTTTTACTTTTTTACTATTTTTTTTTGGTCACACTGTCTAATAAATCCAGAATTCTCTGGTAATAGGTAAAGGTAATTGCAGTAATCACACACTTAATCTGTGATTTAAATTTCTCAATTCAGGCTCTGCCTTTATTCTCTGTAAGCTGTTTTTCTTTCTTTCTTTCTTTTTTTTTTTTTTTTTGGTTCATTCAAGCCTGATCTTCTTATAGCCTTGACTTTTGTCAGCAGACATTTTGGATATGAAGGATTTCAAGTGGTTGTTTGGTTGAGAAGTGAACATGCAAAGCATTCGGTGATGCTGCCTGAGTCATGACTGACAGATTTTTCCCTTTCCTAATTTTAAAGCTGTGTTTTTAGATTGACAGTGTTAATATCCTTCTGTCTGCGGCCTTCTTGCCTTGTGTGAATTGGCTGGGAGTCTGTGTGATGTGTTGTCTGGGCTGGGGATTATGGGACCCAGGTTTTCATCTCTAATGCTTTCCTTATGTTTACAGACCTCAACAGTTTCTGTGTACAGTGGCACGTAGCACCGGTGAACGGAGAGTGACTGGCGTGAGCTTCTGTCTCCCGGGTGACTGGAGGAGGCAACTGAGCTGCAGAACGATTTAAAAAGTGAAGGAGAAACTCAAATGACTGTCACCTGATTAAAAAAATCTTCCATTCAAGTGAAGCTTCTGTCATTAGCTGGTCTAGCGGTGAAGGCAGTGCAGCTCCCGGGGGAATGAGCCCACAGAGTTCTGGAATGTCAGCCATGGAAGGAGCCACAGCCGATCATTCAGGCAACAAACATTTCTAGGCATCTCGTACGTGGCCAGGTGCTGCTCTGGAGGCTGGGGATGCAGTGAGAAACAACCATCCTCCAGTCCAATCCCTTTTCTTGGCAGATAGGCAGCTCAATTTCCCCAAAGGGAGGAGGAGGCTTGCTTAAGGTCACACGGCAAGCCCACAGGGGGCTAGGCTAGGAGGCAGGGCCCCTGGCATCCAGGCCACTGCCTTTTATGTCTTAACATTGCTGATTGTGCTACAGTCATGTTTAGACAGATTGTCCCAAGTGACCCCGTCCTCCCATCCTATAAAGTCCAGGTTCCATGCCAGACAGATAGATGGCTCTGGGTTTCAGTCCCCTGGAGGGCCTGCAATAGGTCTGCCCATGTGTCTCTGTGTGTGTGTGTGTGTGTGTGTGGGTGTGTGTATTTAAGTTTATAGCTCTTCAAACGAGATGGGTCACATCTTAAAAGGAGAGAAAAGGCAAGGACCCTGCCAGGAGCAGCTCAGGGACAGTCAGCGAGGCTACTTTTCTGTGCTTTCATGGCCCGCAGCCCAGCTTAGTGGCCACGCCCCTTTGAGGCACCTGGCCTGTTAACCTCCAGAGTCCCCGGTAAGTTTGGGTAGAGTTGGGCTGATTGGTGAGAGGAGCGCGATAGAGGGAGACGATGGAATCACTGAGTGGAAAGGGGCTGGTTACTGAGCTTCCAGACCATGAACTTCCAACCGTCGGCAGGTGGCTTCTGTCATCTGGCTCCAGAAAGCTGTCGCTTGTCCCCTATTTCCCCTCCGTTTGCCGAGTTGTCCCAAGCAGGGGTCTGCCCCGTCACATCAGACACTGAGCTGAGAGCTGTGGGGATTAGGGAGCTGCCGCATCAGCACATCTTTCTCTTTTCAGAGCTGAGCGTGCCAGTCACTGTGATGCGCAGCAAGACAGTGTTCGTTGTTAATTAATTATTAGTTGTCAACTCTGCGACTTTGTGGAACTAAGATGATTCAGGCAGGTTGGAGAATTCCTCCTGTAAAGATACCACAACAACATGGTTTACAGCAAATGAAACACTGTTCATTATCAAAGCCTGCTGAGAGCCTTTCATGCTGAGGATTCACACTGTGAAGCCCTTACCTTAGGGTTCGCTCCTGGCATGAAGGTGGCCTGAGAAAGGGAAGCGCCTCCTTGTCCATGCGCCTCTGAAACACTTGAAAGGTTATTATGTCTTCTAAAGAGAAAAGACCCACAAAGGGCTGACAGGGGCCTATTGTCAACTTCTGGTTTGGAGGGGTGACCTTGCGAAGTTCGGGACAAGCGTTTTCAAGAAGGCTCTGGTCCTCGCCTGTACACAGGCGAGCTAAGTCAACTTGGAAGGTTATGGTGAACACGCTTTTGAAACTGAGCACTCACCTGACCTGCTGCTACTTTTCCTATGCAACCCATTTAAGGAAGGCACATTTATAGCAAGTGAAGTGACTTCAACACACAGATAAATGGGCTTTGGTGACAAGAGGTGTAGCATCTCCGTGGAATTTAGTGTTGGGCGAATGTCTTTATGCCACAGAGCCCCAGAATTCCTCTGGTCTGTTGTCTGGGGCCATTTTAGCAGCCCGTGGGTGAAAGGAGCAGGCTAGCCAGGTGCTGGCTTTGCGGCTCCAAGGGGAGATTACTTGGGACTTCGCTCGTAGGCCTGCTTTGCCACAGAACAAAGGTAAGAGATTTACCGGAAGGAGCTGGGAAGAAACATTGAATGGCCACACACGTGGGGACTTGCAGGCGATTTCTCTCCTGTTAACTTCTTTCCTCTGTTATTTCCTAGGAAGATTGGGAGAATCAGGCCTGTTTCTTGGCCATCATGGCTTTTGCTGAGTGAGCCCCCTGGCCAGTGGACCAGAGGAGGTCTACATGTAGAAGCTTTCAGGCTTCCAAGCTTGCAAAGCATAATTATAGGGTCTTTCCTCAGGGAAAGAGAAAATTTTTGGACCTTGCCACTCAAAGTGTGGTCAGGGGTTCGGAGAATCAGCATTCTCTGGGAGCTTGTCAGAAATGCAGAACCTCTGGCCCCATCCCAGACGTACTGAATCAGAATCTGCATTTTTAACAAGATACCGTAGACTAGTCCTGTTCTGGAGAACAGGACTCGGTTTAGCAATTGAGAATATGGGGCTTTGGCCTTGGACAAGCTTGGGTTCCAATTCTGGATCTACTGCTTACTTATTTAGTAATGTGACTTTGAGCATATTAATTACCTGCGATGAGCCTAACCAGTGGGATTGAACCAGGGGTAGTAATAGTACCTGCCTCGCGGGGCTTAGGTGGTGATTACCTGACTGACTACACATAAAGCCCTGGCCGTGGGGCCTGGTACAGTGTCAGCCCCCAGACAGGGGCTGGCATGGCCAGAACTGTGGCTGAAGGAGAATGAACTGGGGTGAGGCAGGAGATTGGTCCTTTCTCGAAGGATGTTTGGTTTTTAGGCCTGGACTCTGCCCTCAGGAGCCCACGGTCTTTCCAGTCCAGGAAAAGGTAGTGGAACTTCTCTTTCGGTCAAGGGCAGATGAAGGAAGTTTTAAGGCCCCTGGCACAGCGGTGATGGAAAACACCTCCTGACTCCTCCACTGATGAGACACAGGCAGAGGGGAAAGTGGACAGTCGAAGACCACAGGCCGCAGCGGTCTTCGCCTCAGCGCAGAGGGAAGAGAAGCTGGGCAAAGAGCAAATGACAGCCTGGATTGTTTCTCTAGGGCTGGGCCCAGCGAGACCCTGAGCTTCCAGCCAAGCTGAGTGATGGCGCCCTGGCTTCAGATGTGGTAGATTTGAGATAATTCCTTCTCGAGGAGCAAGGTACCGCCTTTATTGGCCTAGATTCTTTCAAGTATCCCCCTGGGGGATGCAGCCAGCCCAGAGATCTGGGCAGCAGAGAGAGAAAGGCCCTGTGAAGCCACGTCCTCCGTGCTCAGTGGTGGTGTCCACACACAGAGCGCTCCCTGGGCCCCCGTGGTCGCTGCTGAGCCGTGCTTACTGCCTTGATGGTGCCGCCCTCTGTGTGTTTCCCTGTCTCTTGCCTTATGCCTGCTTGACCTCATTCTCCTCCTTTGTCTCTTGGACCAGCCAGCAGCCCTGCTTGGAAGCCTGACAGCCTTTGAATGGGCCTGCATGTACCTCTGGAAGCAGCCTCCGCTCCCCTTTCTCGTCTTCCTCCCCTCCTCTCTATTTTATGTCAAATATTTGCTTGGTTTAAAGCTCATAAAATGTCATCTCGTTAAATCATGTTTTCATTTCAGTAAGATGACTGTCAGGCGGAAGTGATTTTATTGTGTTAGGAGTCAGAAAAATATAAAGACAAATCCACTTTGAGAATGGAATAGCACAGCACAGTTTAGTCCAGTCTCCTTGGTGTTTCTCTGAACGGCATGGTAGATCTCCAAGTCAAATATTGATCCTGACAAGTCAAAACCAAGTGGGCGCCTTCTCACAGGACCTGGTGTTTGCTGAACTGGCCACTCCCTTCTAGTAACGCCTTTGAACTGTTGGCCCGATCTTGCTACTTTCTACTGGCTCCATCCAGCTGCCAGGTGTTCACAAGTCAATAGTTGACAGACTGATTCAATGCCCTTTACAGACTGGCTTCCAAGTGTTCTGGAAATACTGAAATCTTGGAGATGGGGTCCTGCCCTCTGAGAATCTGTGACCTGTCTGGGGATGACAGATGCTGGCCATCCATGGTAGAGATGTGAAGCACTAATGTGGGAGCGCGTTAGAGTTGCTGATTCTGCCCTGGCTGAGTACAGCTATACAGGTCATGAACTGCACAAGGATGTCAAATGGAAGTAGAAACCCTTCATTCCGTAGGCATCGAAAATGTGTATATTTCTTAGGACAGTTTTCTGGCCGGTTGAAGAACGTGTCTTGAGGAAAGGGCACATTTTTCTCATTTTCACTAAAGTGCTGGACAGCTTAGTTGGTGGCCCTGGGCTGGCATCTGATGTGATCGGAAGGGCTGTGGAGAGGAGGTGGCGTTCCATCAGGGCTGGACGGGGTCAGAGGGGTGGGCCAGGCAGGCAAAAAGCGTTCTAGGCAGAGGGAGCAAGTGCTGAGTCAGAGGCAGGAAATCACAGTGGTGTGCCTGGGAGGTGAGGCACACAGCTTTTCTGGGCTGTCACCCTTATGTGTGGCTGTAGGGGGTTTGAGTGCTACACCCTAGGGCTTCTATAGCTCCCAGATTTGGCTCTGGATGTGTCTAGTAGGGTGCCTGTCCCACCCCAGACCCAGCTCGAGGGGTGGTCATCGGTTAGATGTGTTTAGTACACATGGCTGTTCCCCGCTGTAGCTGCTGGACTAGGGTGGGCATTTTTAAGAGCAGCTCATCTATAAACGGAGAGATAGGCTTCAAGAGCATCGCCTGTCTCATGTCCCTTTCCTGAGCCTCTCTCCGTTCACATGACTCCCCCCAGTGCTGTCATGTCCTGACCTTTTGGCCACTGTGGTTTGGTTCAGAGGTGTAGACATTATCCCAAGTTGGATGAACCCTCTTCTATAGTGTTTTTGAACTTGTCCTCAGAACAATCAGGTCTGAAGTTGTGAAGTTTTAAAGTTTTAGCACACGCATTAACGTTTTCACACACACACACACACACACACACACACACAACCCATTGTAAAGTTTTCACACATGCACACACACACGGGGAGAGAGAGAATCCATAAGTGAGTGTGTATATGCTCATGGGTGATCTAACTGATGGCAATTGAATCCTTAGTTCCTGTTGTTTCTGAGGATTCATGCTCTTTCCAGGCCTTAGATTGTTTTTTAACCTAAAATGTGGGTTTTTTGGAGGAGGCTTAGGCTAGATTGACATTGGTTTCTGTCAGTTGCAACCAAAAGAATCTCGGCCAATGCAGGTGGCCAAGGATCTATTTTACAGCTTCTGGAAAAATATCAAAAGGATGAAGCATGTAGCTGAATAGCAGAAACTCCAAGGACAGCCGCTGTATCAGAATGCAGGGGACCCAGGCGAGCATCTTCATGATCATTCAGAGATGGTGTTAGATAAATAGGCAGTTATGTGCCAGTGGAACTCAGACCCCAGGAAACCCTAGGTGTCATGCAAGTCAAAAGGATAAGCTGTTTTTGGTTAAAAACAGACACATGGACATAGAAAACAAACTATAGTTACCAAAGGGGAAAGGGTGGGGAGGGATAAATTAAGGGTTGGGGGTTAACAGACACACATTACTATATATAAAATAGATAAACAACAAGCATCTACTGTATAGCACAGGGAAGTAATATTCGATTTCTTGTAATAACATATAATGGAAAAGAATCTGAAAAGAAATGAATATATATGTTTGTATGTGTATAACTGAATCACTTTGGGGTACACCTGAAATTAACATTGTGAATCAACTACATTTCAATAAAAATTTTTTAAAAAAGGATAAGCTGGATTTCCTACAGTGCCTCTTCATAGTATCCTCAGAAAGAGTGGAGGCATCATGACTGAACTCAGCTCTGCACTTCCTGGTCACGTGGGCCTCGGAAAGCCACTTCCTCCCTGAGCCTTGGTTTCCTCATCCGTCGAGTGAACGGTGAGCACGCTTCTTTCACAGGAAACTCAATGAATATTGATTTTCTTCCATCCATTATTTCCCTGATTGAATGCCATCCAGGAAGCTGCACTGGCTCTTCTTAGAGTGTTTGATGGGGCTATCTATCTGTAGAGGTTAACTTCCAAATTTAATCGACAAATAGCTATCTTCTTGAGTGGGAGAGCCCTGCCTTCCTGTTTGTAATCATTTCCTCCTTTCCAGGTATTTTCCCTGCCCTTCATCACAAAGAATAATTTCTGATCTTGTGTGGATCCCTTTTAGACTTGAAAAAAAGCCTGATGGATGGGGGAGTTTTTTTTTATGCTGCAGGCTTGCTTTTTCTGGCCAGAGCGATCTTAGAAAGACGGCCTTCACGGTGAAGACTTTGTGGATGAAAATCACCTGCTCTCAGGGCAGAGCTCTCTCACTCCGGTGTCTGCCCGGTGTTTCTCCTTCCTGGAGATGAAGGATAAAAAAAAAAGAACCAGATCATCAGGCATTTTTGTTTAACTATGTCATTGTAGTTTTATAGTAGGTTTATTACCTGCATGTATTTAGGTATGAGAATTCTGAGAAGGCTGTGAAATGTTCTAAAGCTTTGGGGGTAGGTAGGTGTATGCTCTGGGCTGTTACTTGGTGTGTTTGTCTCGGGAGAATTACCTGGCAGGCTGCAGATTCTGACAGAAGGCACTCTGCCTTTTATAGTCCTGCTCTTCGAAGGGGGAGGTGGAGGAGGAGAAGGCTCTGGAAAGTGTCTTGCAGAGGCCAACAGAGCCCTGTATTGCTTTCAAAAGGGGTTTCCAACTCCTTTTCTTGCTATGAAAACTACCTATAAGCCAAGCAGGTTGCATAAAATGAGGGAAAAGGAAATGCAGTCCGTTAATCTCCCAAGACAGACATTTATTATCCAAAAGCCAAGTGATACCTTTGAACTGGGGCCTCACATTCTGCGGAGGAAAAGGCTCACACCTGGGGAGCTGCAGGAACCCTGGAGCTTCTCTCTGATGGGGGACTTGCACTGGCCTCCTGAAAGAAGACTGGCCTCAGCCAAGTGTCATCCCCATGAATACCAGCCCCAAATTCTAGCTGCTGAAGTCTCTGTTGATTAAAGAAGCATGATCCACTGGAAATTAGCATAACATTGTAAATCGACTATATGTCAATTAAAAAATGGGGGAAAAAAGCATGACCAATGACACGGCTATGAGTAAGATCAGTGCCTTGACTTCTAAAGGGGCGGAATAGTTCTCAGAGATTTCTAAGATGCTCTTCCCAGGTTATAAGCCTCAAATTTGGCTCAAATAAAATTTTCCATTTCTTTCTTAGATCAACGGATTAACTTTTCATCGACAGGATGTTGGCGTCACTATGTGGAGGATGAGGAGTCATAGCAGGAAGAGCTGGGGAGAGGAAGCAGAGACTGTTGAATGGAGCCTAGTTGCAAAGCCTTGGCAGCAAAGTGGCAATGGCTGCATTGGTGGGAAGGCAGAAGACTGAGAAGTGAAAATGTTGTGAGCGGTGATGAGACAGGAAGTAAGGGGGCAGGGCACAACCATTAAAAGAAAGACATAACCATTGAGGATACAACATCAACTAGTTAGAATCAACTAGGCCCAAGATGGTGGAAGATTTGACTTCCTGTAGACTCATTATACACCCATTATAATACATTAGCATGCTAAATGACATACCCAAAGGCATCAAGACAGTTCCCAGGTTGACGATAAAAGGCCAGAAATTGAGTGGAGGCCCAATTCCTGGAAATCCCCTCCTCTTCCCCCAAACAGTTGGAATAATCCTCCCACTTGTGAGCTTATGAAGTAACCCAGCGCATAAAAGCCAGCCAGCCTGCACCCTGGGGCCACTTCCCCTTCTGAGATGGACCACATTCTGTCTTTAGAATGTGTATCTCTCTAAGTAAAGTTGCTTTCACTTGACTATGCCTTGCTTTTCAATTCTTTCCTGTGAGAGACAAGAACCTACTCTCCAGTAACAGCGAGCAGCTGCAGGTGGAGGGGCGGTCATGGGTTGGTACGCGAGTGACGAAGACTCAGGCTTGAATGTGTGCTTAGCACTCTTGTGTCTATTTCATTCACGTAGAGAAGAAGCAAGTTTTTCCAAAGGATAAGCCCCAGAGATGCTGGGGAACATCTAGGGGAGAGTTGGGACCTCCTTTTATGTCACTCTTCCAAGATTCAGTTCTCTTTGGCCAAACCCTGGTCCCGCAGGCATGTGCGCCTGCGTGCAAGGGCCTGGAAGGAGCTGTGCGGAGGGCAAATCTGGGGGAGGGGCAGGGTGGGGAGGCAGCTCAGTGAGGGGCCACTGGACTAAGCAACAGACAAGCAGGGTCTCCAGGTTTGGTGGGCAGCACGTTCATTAGGACCAGCGCACGGGGGGTTTGTGCTCCCAAGGCAAGGAAGAGGAGCTCAGATGGACACAGGACAGAGAGAGCAGGAGGAGGGCAATGCTGCGCTCTTTCTTGCCTGGTCAGGCCACTCTTGCGGTATTGAACCCAAATGTGAGTTCCGTACTCAGAGGGCTGGGTAACAGTGTATTCTATGGGTTTGCATCCTCAATCTGCTACTTACTGTGTGATCTTAGAGAAACTACTTAACCTCTCTGTGTCTCAGTTTCCTCCTCTGTAGAATGAGTGTAGAATGGGGTTGTTGTGAAGACTAAGTGAAGTTATCCGTGGAACGTACCTAGCACAGAGTGGCGGGGCGCAGAGTCAGTGTTCAGTGAATCTCCTATTGTTATTCACATGATGCTCATGTGCCTAGTATGTGTCTCTGTGCTTGTCTCCCCAGCTAGACTCTAAGTTCTGTGAGGGCAGGGGTCACATCTGCTGTGCTCACTGCTCTAGGCCCAGCAACAACTCTGATGGCTGTCCCTCAGGGTAGGCACTCAGGAAGAAAAGAAGCAAGGAAAGAATAGAGGGACAGAGGGAGGGAAGGAGGCAGGAGAGCAGAATTTGGATGAAGGAGGGACTGGAAGTAATGCCAGATGAAGAATGAAGGAAACGGGGGTGCAGAACCGAGAGAGAAGACTCAAAGGGGCCAGGGGAGAAACTGTTGCTGAATGCAGGTTTATGTGCTGGAGGTGCAGTGAGGCCAAAAAAACCGAAATGTCAAAGTTTGGAGCAAAGAAAGGTTGACTGTAGGGCCAAGCAAGAACGGGTGGCTCGTGCCCCCAAAAGCTGAACTCTCTGATGGTTTTCGGGGAAGAATGTTTACAGGCAAAATTTGGGACGGGGGCTGCAGGGCGTGTGACTTTCTTCTGATTGATTGGTTGCCGGTGAGGTAACAGGGTGATGCTCCAGGAATCTTGTGCTCAGCCTGAAGTTTCCATCCTCCACCTGGGTGGGAGCCCTAGTTCCTGTAGGAGAACTCAAGAATATTGTTATGTGTAGTCCTTGAGGAGGAACCAGGACCCTGCTTTAATCGTTGCATGATTGTTTGGGTTTTTTGTTGTTGTTGTCATTATTACTATCATTTATTTTTTATTGAAGTGTAATTGATTTACAATGTTGTGTTAGTTTCTGGTGTACTGCATAGTGACTCAGTTATATATACATATTCTTTTCCATGAAAGGCTATTACAAGGTATTGAATATAGTTCCCTGTGCTGTACAGTAGGACCTTGTTGTTTATCTATTTTATATATAGTCTTTTGTATCTGATAATCCCAAACTCCTAATTTAACCCTCCCTTTCCCCTTTAGCAACCATAAGCTTGCTTTCTATGTCTGAGTCTGTTTCTGTTTTGTAAATAAGTTCATTTGTATTATTATTTAGATTCCACATATAAGTGATATTTGTCTTTCTCTGTCTGACTTACTTAGTATGATCATCTCTAGGTCCACCCATGTTGCTGCAAATGGCATTATTTCATTCTTTTTAATGGCTGAGTAATATTCCATCTAATATATAAACTACCGTTAACCCAAAAGGTAAAGACCCCAGTTCCTGTCATACCCAAAAGACATATTTATAGTCAGGAGACAGTGTGTTGTATAGCGAAAGATTTTAAGATTTATTTAACAAAAGGAAAAGCACACAAACCCCAAGAGCAGGAGGCAGGCTGATCCAAGGCAGGAGAAGCGGCAGTTTTTGTCTCCCCTTTCTCTTATACCCTCGCCTAGAGGTGCTCTCTTGATTAACAGCTCTTGTCCCTGGAGTGCTTAGTGATGCTTGGCCCCTTGGCGCTTGTTCTTACCCATAGTATACACAGAAAAACCCATGGAGGGGTGGGCCTCAACTGCGATGCTAATTATAATGCAACGAGCATTAGGCTGTGTCCAGGTAAGTCCTTTCTGCTACCACGGAGTCGTGGCTGTCGGGTTCTAACCGGTTTCTTGTTGGCACTCATTTAGAAGAAGTAAAGCCCCTTTATGCTGGAGGCGGGCACAACGCCATCCTCCAGACCATCCTCCCTCTCCTCCACCTGTCTGCCCGATGCCCGCACTTATCTAACTACCTGACACTACAACTTCTTCATCCAGTTGGACATTTAGGCTGCTTCCACGTCTCGGCTACTGTAAATAGTGCTGCTGTGAACACTGGGGTGCAGGTGTCTTTTGAAGTTAGAGCTTTCTCCAGATACATGCCCAGGACTGGGATTGTCGGATCACGTGGCAAGCCTGTGTTCAGGTGTTGAAGGCATCTCCATACTGTTCTCCATAGTGGCTGCACTTCACTGTTTCTTCTTGACTGCTCCCCCTTTGTTTCTACATTCCCTCACTTCCCTAATGAGAAACTGTTTGAACCTGCCTTTTGGAACTCAGGGAAGTTCTAAGAGGCTGAAGCCTTTCTCTTATAAACAAAAAATGGGGGACACAGAAAGGCTTTTGTATCCAGGGGAACTCCACAGGGTTCTGCTCGATTTCAGAATCTCCAAATGGCCAAAGGATCTTCTCAGAGAAAGGTAAGATTTCTTTGCCATCAAAAATCAGGGAGGATAGAGAGGGCACAGGGAGGACCAATGAGCGAAAGCAATGAAGAACTTACTGAGTGGCCCAAAGAGCCAGCAGGCTGCCTTCGGGAGAAGTGAGTTTCCTGACATTGGAGGAATCTAAGCGGGGCCTGGACTAGCCCTTGATGACGATGTTGCAGAAGAAATTCAAACATCAGAGGGGACCAACCTGCCTGATTTGCAAAATGTCTCAATCCAACTGCCCCACCCCTTTGTCTAGGCTTCGACGTTGTTTCTCATCGGGTGGCTGGTGTTCTTGGGAGTGCAAATAATGTGTGAAGTAACTTCTGATCTTTTCTGGCACAGTGCAAAGTTGTGCAAGGCTTAAGGAAATACTTAGCTATACCGAGCAAGCCTTTCCCCAGCCAGTATTGGGGAAAAAAATAACTCCATTAGAAGTGCTAAATGAGGATCATAATGAGATATCCAAAGTCTTGCCAAGTGAATTTAATCGCTTTCTGATCCCAACAGCCACACAATTCAACTCTTTCTTAGCATAATTAAGCAAGTGACAATGAGGATACTATTCTAAGACATGGTAATGAGATGCTGAGGGGCCTGAATTCAGCTGGAGGGGAATTCCTATTAAATATTTATTAGATATGCAAGTTCTTTAATAGCTAGGAAAAATAGAAAAGGAAATTTAGTTAAGTGAGGTCCATTTCCTTTGAAATTAAACTGTTAAAAACAGAAGCTGCCAGGTCACTTCTTGCAGGCATCTTCATCTTTCTGGCCTGAGGGCTTGGCTGTACTCTGGCCGTAAAACTCCTTAGGTTAGCAGGAGATACAGAAAACGAGACTAAAGTAGGAAATGATGGAGACTGTTGGCTGGGTACTAAAGAAGAAAGAAGAAAGTAAAAAAGGTAGTGGGGCAGGGTCGGAGTGTGGAGTCGTACTTATGTTTGAATTTGGGCTTGAAAACCACTGGGGTGTATGTGCGCACGTGCATGCGTCTGTGCGTCTGTGCGAGGCAGACAGACAGACAAGGGTGCGCAAGCTCAGATGAATTGCTTTACGTCTCTGAGCCGTCTCCTGCTCTGTAAAATGGGTTTATTCATGCCTACCTCACAAGGCTATTCAGAGGCTTAGGTGTGGTAATGATTGTGAAAGTGCCTTAGAAACTGGAAAGCGCTATACAGAGAAAAGGGGCTTGGGTCATTGACTCTTTGAATCTCTGCAAAAGAATTTCCTATGGTGCTAGCCAGCTCCTAGCAGAGTTCAAGCCCCTTTTCTGGTTGTAGCTCCAGGAGAAAAGCAGATCGAATTGGCTGGAAGATTGAAATTCGGCTCTACAGTGAATTTTTTTCTACTTACCAAGGGATTTCCTGCACATCCACAAGGATCAAAAATCCCACATTCCTCCAACTGATGTTAATCAGTATGCAAATAAGATGCAGGCTCCAGGCCCCACCGGCAGGAAGGGGAGTTCAACCTCCGCTTGTCTCTGGTGAGGATGTGGATGTTTTAGGCAATTATGAGCCTCACCTGTGCAAGCGGCAGATGGGGCGGGGCTTTGCTCAGGCCTCGGGCGAGCCCTTGGGGGGCCTGTGTGAGCATGCGCAGATGTGTCACGGTTTACTGGGGGAGGGGAAGACTCCCAGCAACCCTGTTTCGGTCCTCCAGAGGCTCACAGATTGCCTCTCTTTCTAGACTTTTCCTTGACTGACTTTACCACAGTGCAGAATGATGGCAAGAGTTCTTTTTGCTTCTTGAGTGCCTACTTGTGCTGGGTGCCATTTAACCCTGGCAACAACCTATTGGGTAAGTATCATTCACATTTTATTGGCGTTTTACAGAAAGGGGTACTCTAGCCCAGAGATGGGAAATGATTTGCCCAAGGTCACTAACCCAGGTTTCTCGGACTCCCAAGCCCCCATGGGTTTCCTGCTGCTTTTCCCAGGGACGTCCAAACTGAATGGTCTGGGAGGAACTATTCCTTTTTCCTGGAGGCACCCAGGCCGGCTTCCAAGGGCCTTGTTTTTTAGGCACTGCAGGGTGGGGGTTGCGTTGGTGAGCCCTGTGCCTGTTGCTAAGGGCACAGGGGTAGTGGGGAAATTATGCTTTCTGGGGGGCCCTTTTTGGTCTGGCATCTAGAGCTGATGGTCTCTCGCCAGGGCTGGCCCTGTATCTTATTTTTGGTAGTGGAAACTGGAGGGGTGTCCTGTGCCCCCTCACCCCGTTGGGACCTTTACTGTTTGGTCTGCAATGGGCTTGGATAATCGACAGGGCGGGGCGCTGAGTCAGGACCACAGGCGGAATGCCATCCCTGGTGCTGTGTGCTTATGCAGTGTGTGATATGTGGGTGCGTATTGCTCACAGACACAGGCAGCCTCCTTACTCCTAAAACAATGGAGATAAACTTTTCTAAAAGAGCTTTTCCGCTTTTTGAAAGGGTAGAGAGTTCCGCCTAAGAAGATGATGAAAATTCAGTATGTCTTTATGAAGTCAATAACTCCTAATGTGGGTTTTTACATTACTGCATATTTTTTCACTTGTATAAATGAGCGTATATCTTTTATATATTTTGCACTTGACAGCTTAGACAGTATGTTCACATATTATTCAGTTTGATTCTCAAAACAATGGTTTCAATCAGGCTCATCATCTCCATGTTACAAATGAGGGAACACAGGCTCACGCTGGTTAAGATGCTCACCTGAGCTCACCTAGCCGGTAAGTCACACAATTTAAACTTAGGACTTCTGGTATCTGGTCCGAAGTTCTTTCCACAAAACTACCACTGCTGTCATCTCTCAGTGTGAGCTGTAACACATAACCAGGGTCAGGACGGTCTCTGCAAACTACAATGCTAAAGAAATGTGGCTGCAAGAACATCTGATTTTTAGAAGTGTGCTTTGTTCTTAACGCCTCAAGACAGAAGCATAATGAAACCATTCATTAAAATATTTAGATCAACTGATGAGCCACTATAATTAAAATCTCGCAGCAGCATGAAGCTGTGTTTCAGACTAGTCTTCTGAGCGGAGAGGCTCTTTTAGAAAAGTTTCTCTTCATTGTTTTAGGAAGAAGGGCTTCTGCTGAGAAGCTTTAGGTCGTGGAAGATGGGAGTCAGAGTGGCGGAAGGACACTGAAGGTTAATCCAGGCAGGGGTCGAATGTCCCTGAAAACCAAAGAGCATAAGCTCCCAGGCGGTGGATTTTTCTAGTGATGGCAGCTCCCTTGCTTACAGGAGTGTTCAGTCCTGAGAGGACCTCCATCTTCCTGCCTCCGTCTTTACCACTGAACTTCTGACAGCTTGGCATTGATTTTCAAAATGTGGAAAATTAAAAACATACAACCTAGAATAGTTTGATAAAATACCATATACCCATTACCCAGCTTCGATAATTATCAACTCAGGGCCAGTTTTGTTGCACCTCTGGCTCAATCTACTTCATCCCTCCCATATTATTTTAAAGCCAATCCCAGACTTCATATCAGGTAATCCATAAATATTTCAGGGTGTATCTCTAAAAGACGTGAAATATTTTATAACACGATCACAATACTTTTATCAACTATAAATGGAGCAATGCTCTCTTAATATAATCAAATATCTTCATTGTTCAAATTTCCAATTATACACATACACACACTGCAGTTTATTTGAATCAGGATCCAAGTAAAGTCCATATATTGCAATTGATTAAAGTTAATATGTCTTTCAGAACTTTTTAAAATTGTTTGGACCCTCTCCATATTTTCCCCCCTCTATTTATTTTTTTAATTGAAGTCTAGTCAGTTTACATTGTTACATCAATTTCTGGTGTACAGCATCATGTTTCAGTCATACCTGTACATATATTCATTTTCAGATTCTTTTCCATTATAGGTTACTACAGGATATTGAATAGAGTTCCCTGTGCTGTACAGTAGAAACTTGTTGTTTATCTATTTTGTATATGGTAGTTAGTATCTGCAAATCTCGAACTCCCAATTTACCCCTTCCCACCCCCTTTCCTCCCTGGAAACCATAAGTTTGTTCTCTATATCTGTGAGTCTGTTTCTGTTTTGTAAATAAATTCATTTGTCTCATATTTTTTAGATTACACTTGTAAGTGATATCATATGATATTCGTTTTTCTCTGCCTGACTTACTTCACTTAGTATGATAATCTCTAGGTCATCCATGTTGCTGCAAATGGCATTATTTTATTCTTTTTGATGGCTGAGGAATATTCCATTGTGTATATATACCACATCTTCTTTATGCAGTCATCTGTTGATGGACATTTAGGTTGCTTCCATGTCTTGGCTATTGTATAATAGTGCTGCTATGAACACCGGGGTGCATGTGTCTCTTCAAATTAGAGTTTCCTCTGGATATATGCCCAGGAGTGAGATTGCTGGATCATATGGTAAGTCTATTTTTAGTTTTTAAGGAATCTCTATACTGTTTTCCATAATGGCTGCACCAGAGTACATTCCCACCAGAGTTCCCTTTTCTCCACAGCCTCTCCAGCATTTATCATTTGTGGACTTTTGAATGATGGCCATTCTGACTGGTGTGAGGTGATACCTCGTTGTAGTTTTGATTTGCATTTCTCTGGTAATTAACGATATTGAGCATTTTTTCATGTGTCTATTGGCCATTTGTATGTCTTCATTGGAGAAAAGCCTATTTAGGCTTTCTGCCCATTTTTGGGTTGGGTTTTTTTGTTGTTGTTATTAAGTTGTATGAGCTGTTTGTATATTCTAGAAGTTAAGCCCTTGTCACTGGCATCATTTGCAAATATTTTCTCCCATTCCGTAAGTTGTCTTTTTGTTTTGTTTTTTTATAGTTTCCTTTGCTTTGCAAAAGCTTGTAAGCTTAATTATGCCCCATTTGTTTATTTGTGCTTTTATTTCTATTGCCTGGTTAGGCTGCCCTGGGAGAACATTGTTAAGATTTATGTCAGATCATGTTTTGCTTATGTTCTTTTTTCTAGGAGGTTTATAGTATCTTAATATTTAAATCCTTAAGCCATTTTGAGTTTATTTTTGTGTATACTATGAGAGAGTGTTCTAACTTCACTGATTTATATGCAGCTGTTCAGCTTTCCCAACAACATTTGCTGAAGAGACTATCTTTTCCCCGTTGTGTATTCTTGCCTCTTTCGTTGAAGATTAATTGACTATAAGTGTACGGGTTGATTTGTAGGCTCTCTTTTCTGTTCTATTGAGCCATATGTCTGTTTTTGTGCCAGTACCACGCTGTTTTGATGACTGTAGCTCTGTAGTATTGTCTGAAGTCTGGGAGGGTTATTCCTCCAACTTTTTTCTTTTTCTTCAGTATTGCTTTGACAATGCTGGGTCTTGTGTGGTACCATATAAATTTTAGGATTATTTGTTCTAGTTCTGTGAAAAATGTCCTGAGTGATTTGATAAAGATTGCATTAAATCTGTAGGTTGCTTTGGGTAGTGTGGTCATTTTAACAATATTAATTCTTCCAATCCAAGAGCATGGGATATCATCCCATTTCTTTAAATTGTCTTTAGTTTCCTCAATCAGTGTTTTGTAGTTCTCCACGTGTAAGTCTTTCACCTCCTTGGTCAGGTTTATTCCTAAGTATTTTATTTTTTGATGCAATTTTAAAAGGGGTTGTTTTTTTTACTTTCCTTTTCTGATATTTCATTATCAGTGTAAAGAAATGCAGTAGATTCCTCTGTATGTTCATCTGCTATTTTGCTGAATTCGTTTATTAGCTCTAGCAGTTTTTGTGTGGAGTCTTTAGGGTTTTCTATATATAGTATTATGTCATAGGAAGTATATCTTTTGAAGTAAAATATATCATGAGTGCATACTGATACTTCCAATTCAAATTTAGGACTTCAGGGCGTCTATGTAACTACTTCTATCTTACATCTATATCTCTTTATTCCTACACAAGAATCCCAGTTTTCAAGGCCACTGAGGATAATAGAATTAAAATATTACACAATTACTTATTCAATTTGTCTCATCATACAAGCAAAACTGTCTCACAATAACAATACTAATGCTACCACCACAATATGATTACTGTAAATAATTTAAAATTTATTTGTCATTCTCCTTGTACTGAAAGCAAATCTCACTAGAGATATACTATTAGATTAGTGTGTTTGGAAGTCACGTGGAATAGTTTCTCTCTGCCACCAGCTACGTGCACAATTAGATTCATTTGTTTCATTTTGCTTTCAGTTTGGGGGAATTTCTGTTTTATACTCTTAGTAGTGTTCTTCTATGATTATGTCACATGGTTACATGGTTCCAAAGTCAAATTTCTAAGCCAATATATATTCAAATCTAGATTCTATTCCTGCCCCCTTCACCCTGTTTCCTCCTCACCTTGGAAGCAACCATTTCAAAAATGTTCGCTCCTCATCCTTCTATTTTTGAATGTTTCAACATGAGACTATCCATAGATGCATATCTTTGCGTCCCTCTTTTCTGGGGTAAAAGGTAGCACGGTACACACATTTCCCACACCTTGCTTGTTTTCCCACTTGGAAATACATCCTGGAAATCAGTTTATAGTAGTGTATTGAGAGCGTCCTCATTTGTTTACCAGGTGCATAGTACTCCATTGTGTGGGCACACCGTAGCTTGTTCAACCAGTCTCCTATAGAGGAACATTTGGGCTGTTGCTGTCTTTGCTCTTACAAATGGTTCTGTGTCAGAAAGCTTTGTGCATATGTATTTTCATCCTTTTGCTAGTGTAGCTAGGGGATAAATTCCTTGAGGTATTGTCAGGTCAAAAGGTAAGCACACACACATTTTTCCTAAATGTTGCCAAATTTCTTCCATAGTTGGGGTACCATTTCACATCCCCACCAGCAAGGTAGATAGCATTTGCATTCTGTTTAGTGGCTATAATTTCACCTTCCATGCTTTTTCTGTTGGTGAAAAACCAGTCTCAAGTATTGGTAGAGAAAGGCAGTAGAGAGAGCGGTTAGGCACACGGACTCTGGGGCTGGACTGTCTATGTCCCGAGCCCGGGCTCTGCTACTCGCTAGCTGTGTGTTCTTTTTTTTTTTTTTTTAATTTTGTAACAATTTATGATGATGGATGTTAACTAGTCTTATTGTGGTGATCATTTTGCAATATATACAAATATTGAATCATTATGTTGTATACCGGAAACTAATATAATGTTATGTGCTAATTATATCTAATTATCTATCGAAGTATAGTCAATTGACAGTGTTGTGTTAATTTCTGGTGTACAGCATAGTGATTCAGTTATATATATATATATATATATATAAAAAATCCTTTTCAGATTCTTTTTCATTACAAGGTATTAAATCTAGTTCCCTGTGCTATACAGTTGGACCTTGTTGTTTATCTATTTTATATATAGTATTTTATATATATAGCTACAAATACCAAACTCCCAATTCATCCCTCCCCACCCCTTCCCCACTGGTAACCATAAGTTTGTTTTCTATGTCTGTGAGTCTGTCTCTGTTTTGTAGAGTAGCTGTGTGTCCTTGAGCAAATTATTCAACCCCTCTGTGCCTGAATTTTCTTATCTGTACAATGGGGAAACGAGAACAACTTCCTAAGAGGGTTCTTCTGGTACTTAAGTGTGAGAAGCAAATAAGTGAAACGCTTTGTGCTCTGCCTGGTACTTGGTATACGCTGAGTGAACGTTAGTTACAGCTAATATTATTTTAATAACTCCTCGTAAGAATGCTGTGAGGTGGGTGTTACCAGCACCTGCGTAGAGATGAGAAAACTCAGGCCTGGAGAGATGAAATAATCTGTTCTGTGTCACGCAGCTGGAAGAGTGGGGCTGAGGCTCAGGCCCACGTGCCTCCAAAGCCTGTGCTGTCAGGAGGGGTGTCGCACTCCAGGCTTCCTCTGAAGGGCCAGCCTGGGATGAGCTGGAGCACGGGTAGCCAGGGATAGTCCAGGCTCCAACCCCCTTCCAGCGACTGTTTTGGGTACCACACCACTCTCCTAGGCCTGCCCTGCTCCCTGTCCCTCTCTCTGAGGCCCAGTTGGCCGCATTCCTGCAGTCCCTGCGGACCCAGTGGGGTCTTGTGAGCGGGCACCAAGGAAGAGTGAATACTGACCTTGATCCTCCTGGGCCCTCTTCCCTCTGTCTCCTGGACTGATGCCTTAACCCTTGCTCAGGGGAGAAGCTCCTCCCCTTAGGCCTTCGCCTGCCTGCTCTTCCAAAGTGTAGCAGAGCTCTCCAGATCTGATCTTGTCTCTTATGTCCTCTTACCACACAGCTAGCTCTCTCTTCTGGGTCCTTGTGCCTGGCTTCATCCCCAGGTGACTTGGAGTCTTGCATGCTCAATAAATATTTTTGCTTTGAATCCATATGCAAGAGGAAGCCGGGGTGGGGGGGCGGTGGTGAAATTCCTTCTGTGTGTAATTGAAAAACAGTGCTCTGAGTGATGGGACATTTGTTGCTCCCCACAGAGATGCTTATTTCCTCCTCGGTGCTGGGTCTTCAGGCTGAGGTCCTATCCTGCTCATCTGTGCGTGGTGGCTCATCAAGCCAGCCTTTCCCCAGGTGTGGGTAACTGAGACAAGACAGGAATTTAGCACATAACTCATTTTTTATTATTAAAAATGTTTTTTAGATTGCCTACACAAATCATGTATACATCTATAAATCTCTACGATCTTTCATCGCCTATCAGAAGCAGGTCCAGATTTGTGGGGCCTGAAGCTTACCAGATTTTCATGACTCTCCTGAAGAAAAGAAACCCAAAATCACATATTCAAAATTAGGTACAAAAGTCAATATTTCTGTAGAAAGGGAAAATAAATCACAGAAATCACAAATTTGGAAGGCTGACAAATACCACAGACATCATAAAATCCAGAAAAATAGCACAGTATTTTAATATTTAAGTAACTGCCTGACATATTCTTTAATCACTTCTGCATATGACAATTTTATAACATTTTCTGTGGTGAGAGTTGGAAGATCATTTTTCTCTTCTCTATCATTATTGGTGGAAATTTGTTTTATATTGTTGACAGTTTAGAAAACCTTTTTTTTCCCTCGCAACTTGACAACACTTTGTTGGTAATTCATCTAATTACCAATTGTTTATATTGTCAAATTTGGGAAAACCTCTTTCTCTCTCTCTTTAACTCTGTATATAAGATTTGAAAGAATTTTCCAAAGACTGCCTTCAGACTCAGTACCCTCAAGCCTGGTTTGGCTTCCACCGTCTGCCCACTTCGGTGCCGGCCGCTGCAGGGCACGTGCACCTTCACGTTCATGGCCCCGCGTGAGAGCCTAGTGGATGGTAAATGCATACCGGAAGTCATTCCTACAGCGAGATGCTTGGGGCTAATTTAACTAGCCATGGAAGTAACTGCAACCCCATAAGCATATCCTACTAAACTGAGAATTGCTGTATCCCAAGTTGGTTTCCCCTAGCCCAGTCCCCAAAATGCCTGAGGCCATTCCAGTGCCACCTGACACAAGGGGAAATGGGGTTGAAGGGCAAGTCAGGGTGGAAAGGAGCAGGCAGCTTAACCAAGTGTGATGCAAACATCCTGCTTTTGCAAATTTAATGAAACAGATGGCTTTGTGAACACATTGTTAGTGATCCCTGGCCACGTCCATCCCCTCTCCGCTCCATCCATCTCTGGGTCCCCAGATCCTTATCCTGGGTGTGTTGAATTGCTGAGTGAATATTTTCTTAGCCTGGCTTAAGCTGTTTCGTGGACCAAAGTTTAAAGAAATTAAAAAGTTCTCTTCTATCCGTGCTTTTTCTAACTGGGACTTTTTTTGTTAGGGATAAACGTTAGCCTCATGCTTCAGGGCCGGGACTAGAGTCTGGTAGGTAAGCACCTAGGGTGTACAATTCAAGGAGGCACTAGATGCCTCACTCTCCTCACCTCTAGTCCCAGCCTGGTCCCAGGCTTTGCCTCTTCTAGAAGGCTCCTCGGGCGAGTGAAAAAATTTAGTTAATATTGAAAATTGAGTGGGTCCTTACCAAGTAGCCAAATGGATACCTCTTCACGGAGAGAATCTACAGGAAGAGAGTGTTCTTTTTGGTCAAAGGGACATCATTCAGGATACAGGAACATGAATCTACAGCACGTAGAGTGAACACCATGAACAGCTAAGGTCCCAGACCCAGGCACCAGCCCAACAGCAGAGCCAAGAGCAAATTTAATCATCACAACACGAAGGCAAGAATGAGCTGCTCAGCCTCTGAGTTCAGAGTCCTACTAGACAGGTGAGGACAGGGCTGCACCCTACCTCCAACATGGTGGAAAGGGGGCGAGCAGGCAGAAGGAAGGAGGAGCAGGGAAGAAGGGAAGAAGGTGGCTGTACCACAACCCCCACTGGGATGGCCCCTCCGCCTCTCCTTCCTAGCTCCAGAGAAGTTGTGATCACCAAGGAGGAGTCAGTGCCAAGGCTCCTTCCGTAAACTCTCATGGTCATGTCACTAGAAAGAGGGAGACTTTATCTAACGGATTCTCACTTTTTCTGGGTTTCTGGGATTCCTCTTAAAATTCCAAATATCTAAGAACCAACCCCAAATGCATTTTAATTATTTTTTCTTACTAAAAAATAATATATACTCGTTGTATAAAATGTGTTAAGTCAAGGTAAGTATGAAGAAGGAAGAAAAACTGCCCAGGATCTCATCACCCACAGATGACCGTCGTTAATACTACGGTGCATTTTCTTCCAGGATGCCTTGTGCACACTGACACGTGTGCACACATGGGCCCCAGCTGCTTTGTATACCACTTCTTTGACAAACTATGTTATGAGCATCTCCATGTATCGTGAGACACTCTTTAAAAATGTGCTTTTTAGTGGCAGTGGACTCGTCTTGTGTATGGGGGTATCATAGTTTAATCTTCTGTTGCTGAGGGTCTGGGCTTTTTTTTTCAAATTTTTAGAGAAATTGCCACGGTGGACTTCCTTGCACATGGATCTTTGTTTATCTAACAAGCTCCTTAGACTACATTCCTAGAAGTCAAATTATCCTCGGCAGTAAGTTGGTACTATTATTATTCCTGTTATACAGATGAGGAAAATAGGATCAGAGAGGTTTAATAACTCGTTGCAGGTCACACAGCTAGTGAATAGCAGAGCCAGGATTCAAATTGAAGCAGTGTGACACCGAGGTGGCCGCCACACTGTGGACAGGTGTCAGCTCTGTGTTAGTGGCTATAGATAGATATTTTCCTCCTCTGTCATTTGCATCTTAAATTTGGCTTGTGATCCTTTTATAGAGAGATTTTACATACATATCTGTAGTCAAATTTATCCGCATTTTTGTTTTATGCTTCTTCATTGTTTTCATGTTTAGAAAATCCTAAATATTTTCCTATGTTTTGATGTGCTGTTTGATAGCTTTACTTAAAAACTCTTTGAGGGTGGCAAAGTTTTCATTTATTAGTTACTTGACATTCTGCCACTGTCATCAAATCCTGAGTATAGAACGGAGATGATAGTGATCTCCACCGCACAGGGTCATCGTAAAGATGAAGTGAGATAAAAGAAAAACATCACACACACACACACACACAAAGTAAAAAATTAAATACCCAACAGGAATTAATTCTCTTTCTCCAAATCAGTCTGCCCTGCTCAGGAGAGGTTTCTATGGCAATCGTGTATTTACATAACTCTCTTCTGCACTTGCTTCCTGGTCTCCAGGGAAAAGAAGAGTCCTCATGTACTTTTTGAGTCCTTAGAATTTTATGATTTCTCCTTGAAACATTTTGTGAACAGTTTAAAACCCTTTGAATAATGCTGACCACTGTGAAAGGTTATTCACTTCATAAGTGAGCAGGTACTTCTGCTGTTTTGTCTGCAGAATGGTATTTAAACAATTGATTCATTCATGATGATGGACTTGCCTACTGAATTAAGGAAATCAGTGTGTTCCAATTGGTCACTCTAATTATTTTGATGGAAAAAAGATTGATTTTTGTCTTTACTGATTTCTTCCCTTTCATGGATCTTCTACTGTGGAATGACCCCAATTGCAGTGGGTATGTGACTTTAATCATCGTAAACACAGTGGTCTCGGCATCCCCTCTCGCTCTCTCTCCTCACGTTCAACATCCGGAAGTTCTGTTGGCTCCACCTCCATAATAAAGCCTGCATCCATCTATTTCTCTCCAATCCTGTTGTTCCGACCCTAGTCAAGCTGCTATCCTCTGTCTTGGACCACAGCCACAGCCCTTGCTGGCCCCTGCTTCCTCCCTGCCCCTAATCAGTTTAGTCTCCATGTAGCAACCAGGGTGGGCCTCTTACATGTAAGCCATATCTAGTCATTCCTTTATTGAAAGCCTACCACTGGTCCTATAGACCAATGTTTAACCTGAGAAATATGGCCCTTGGACTACCTGCATAAGAATCACCTGAGTTTAAGATATGAATGCCTGGGCCCTGCCCAAGACCTACTAACTGAATCTCTGTGGGTGGAGCCCAGGAAACCATATTTTAAACAAGCATCCTGAGTCTGTTAGTTCCCTTTGGCATCTAAAGTCTTGCCAAGAACCCCCTGAGGCCAGCGACCTTGACTTCCTCATGTCTCCTCCCCACTGGATCTAAGACAGGGCCTGGCCCACAGCAGGTGCTTCGGCTCTGTAAGTTGAATGAGCAGAATGGATGGTCGAGATGTGTGCATATTTGAACTAAAGCTTGGAAGCAGGGGTCAGGCCAGGGAGGGCTTGGGGTTGCAGATGGAGGCGTTTGATTTGCTTCGAGGTCTGGGATCTTTCCAGCTCTGCCTCTCCTCATCCTCCTACCGACCATTACTCCTCCTGCCGGTCCCCCCTCCCACAGAGCCTGAGGTCTGCCTGGCCTGCCTGATTCTGGAATCCTGGTTTCCCGTGAGCCTTTTGTATTGGTTTTCTCTTACTGCATAACATACTTCTACAAACTGAGCAGCTTAAACTGGCACACCTTTATTGTGTCACAGTTCTGGGGGTCAGGAGTCTGGGCATGGCCTAGATCCTCTCGTCAGGGTCTCTCAAGGCTGAAATCAAGGTATCGGCTGGGGCTGAGCTTCCTTCTGGGGAAGGATCTGCCTCTGAGCGTCAGGATGTTGGCAGGATTCGTTTCCTTATGTCTGTGTGGCTGAGAGCCTTAGCTTTTGACCGGCTGCAGGCCAGAGGCCCCCTGAAGTTCCTTCCCACGTGGACTTCTTTAACATGGCTGCTTAATTTATCAAGCCATCCAGGAGGCTCTCTCCTTCCAGTCTGGTAAGATGGAGTCTTACGTAATCAGATAATTGTAAGGATGACATCCAGCCGTCTTGGCCATATTCTCTATGTGAGAAACAAGCCGTAGGCGCCAGCCACACTCAGAGCGAGGAGAGTATGCAGAGACATGAATGCCAGGGGTGGGGTCGTCGGGGGTTACCCTAGAGTTTGTCTGCCACACCTTTGCCCTAGCAGTACCACTGGCCCAGGAACTGCTTCAGAGAAGGACCTCTCTCCTGGCCCCACCAGCAGCAGCAGCAGCAGGCTCTTCAGCCATCCTGGCCTGAGCCACTGACTGTTTGCATCCTAAGACTTCTCCCAGGGTATGCGTATCCTATGGGCCCAGTACCTTAGGCATATCCGGGTCTAGTGAGGTGAGCTGGGGAGAGCACAGTGCTACCACCCTGCCTCCCTGGGGAATGTTACCGTGAGTGGCTTCGGTAGCCTCCCACGTGTATGGTTTGTGAGCAAGGTGATTGGGAGGAGTACGTGTGTAGGGGGCAGTTTTACATAAACACTTAACGTCTATCTGTGTCCACTCCTGGTTAAAGTAGTGCTGGGTTCAAGGGCTGCTGGCGGGGCTACTGAGATCTTGTGGTGGTCCAGCCGGAAGAGTTCCGGGAAGCTAAGGATTGCGGGGAAGCCTTGATTTTGGATTCACGGAGGAACACTGAGCTTATAAAAGCATTCAGTATGGAGAGCCAAGTGGAAAACCAAATCCAGAAAGCCAGAGAAGGTAGTCCCAAAGGCTGCCAGATGGAGGCCCCAGGGCAGACAGAGTTGGGGTACAGAGCCCAGCCGGGAATAGCACATGGGAAGCAATGGGGGGTGTCATAACATATAAAGCGTCTGCAGAATGATGGCCCTGTTACTCAGACATGCTGACTGACTCTTGAACATTAAATTTTACATTTGCATGGAAAATATTTGTTGACTAAATGAAGCTCCTTTATTTAGACACACAATGTACAGAGGAATTTGATGTTCTGTACAATCTGTGCTTGGGGTCAGGTCAGATTCTGTTCTTAACTCATCAATAAGTGTGGAAGAAAATAGCACGAAAAGCAAATGATCTTGCTTTCTGGAACAAGTGCCTCTTTGAAGGGCCATCCTGCTGTCGTTCTGTGCAGGCGAAGATTGTTCATCGTGTTCTCTCTCAGCAGATCATCTCACAGAGTGATTGGGCCATTGAAAACTGAGCTTTGCGCGGTCCATTTTTTGAAACCTCTTCTGCTCTCCCCTCCGTGGGCCTCCAGATGGGCTGGCAGTTAGCCAGATTTGTGACGGAGGGCAGATATTCTCAAATGCCTCTATTCACTTGAATGTTTCAGAGGCCTTTACAGAAGTCGTTGAACAGACTGGGAGGCTTAGGCGTGCACTGGGGCCCGTCAGTGGTGCCGCACTCTGCGTGCGCGATGAACTGAGCAGTGCTGGCCGTGGCTGGGAAACTTGGTGGTGAAATGACGAAAAGGCTGAACACGTTTGGGCTGCTTATTGGTGGTGACGGGGCTGCTTCTGCAGCACAATCAGCATCCTTTTGAAAGAAAAAGCTCTTGGTCTGTAACCGAGATGGGACTTGTCTGCCCGTGTTCTGCCATTTGAGCTTTCACTGACCAGTTCGGATGCCCTCCCGAGTGAGAATGACATTTCAGCTCGAAAACTGCTGCCAGTCGCCAGGCCACGGATGGAGTGCTCTCAGCGTTCAAGCTGAAATGAAAGGATTTCCTGCTGGAATAGAGAATACAGAGATGCCGGGCAGGCAGAATGTTCTCCTCCCTCTCCAAGCCCTGTCCCCTGCCTTCAGTACCTCAGTCCACAATCTGAGAGTCATCCTTGACACCTCCTTCTCCCTGATTTCCTGCAGCCCACCTACCACCCAGCCCCGGAGGTTCCAGCTACTAAATGACTTTCTCCTACACCCACCCTCCCATCTCCTCCCTACCAACCCAAGCCACCATCATCTTCTCTCACTAGGACAACTGTCCTGGGTTCCCAATCTGTCTCCCAGCTTGTTCTGATCACTTTCAATCTGTTCTCCACACAAGGGCTGACGTGACCTCTTACCAGGTCTCTCTCTCTTCGCCTAAAACCTTTAAGTGTCTTTCCATGATTCTTAGGCTAAATTCCTGAATCCTTAATACCGCCTCCATGGTTCCTTTTGCCTATGGCAGCCTCATCGTGGGCCACTTTCCCCCTCACTCTCTGCCATCCGGTCACATGGGCTGCCTTCTGATTCCTCAGAAGATGCACATTCCTTTCTGCCTCTGGGCCTTTGCACTTGACCCTTCTGCCTCGAATACCCTTTTCTTCTGCTCTTTTTATCTAGTTAATTCTCACTGATCCTTAAAAGTGTTAACTCAGATGTCACTTTGTCAAGGGAGCCTCTGTGACCCTCCTCCGAGATAAGGTTAGTCCCCGCTGTGGTTGGTTCTTCAGGAACTGTGTGCTGTTCCTTCGGAGCGCTTATCGCCAGTGTAGCCGTGAGTAACTGGATTATTAACTGTTTAATGACAGTCTCCCCCTCTAGACCCTTGGCTCTAGAAGGACAGAGAAGATGCTGTCTTGTTCACTGTGGTAAACCCAGCACCAGGCTGGCGTGTTGGAGCCCTGCGTTGGGTGGTTGTCAAATGAATGAACGTGTTGCAGGTACTTTCCTTCCAGGGACTAGCTCTGTGCTCTCAGGCAAGCGACTGAACCTCTCTGAGCGTCTTCACTTGCAAAATTGGCAGTTCTAAGAGCTCCATGCAAACACAGGTCAAATAATTAGCACCTGCTGGATATTCAATGAATAGTAGTATTTTCCTCCAAACAGAGAGAATTCTGGGAATTGGTCACTGGAAATTCTATCACTCCATTTCAGAATCCATCCTGCTGACAAAATGCAGCCTCCTTTGGACAGGCCGGTATCGTTTGGAGTATAGGATGAGGATGTCTCCATCTAGCCATGCAGGCCCCCAGAGCAAAACTGAGCCATGTGTGCATGCATCCGTCCATTTATTGAATGTGTGTTTAGGGAGCCCTGCTATGACCTGGGTGCTGGGACTCGCATAGTGACCAGTATTGTCTCTGACCTCTTGGCGCTTACGGTGAGCCTCCTTCAGTGATCTTGTTTTCACGTCACCAAATAAATGGCTTGACTCTTCTGGACTGGTCTTTAGACAGCCCCAGCTGTGGCTTGGGACATGGTGTGGAGGATGCCTTAGCTCTCTTTGTTCAAAGGCATTTTATTCTCTAGATAGACTTGCACTGGGATTGTAAAATCAGCATCCACAGAACTTCTTCATTTCATATCTTTATCTTGCGCTCTATACCTGCATCCTCTTCTGCACCACACCTGAAACTGCATTCTTTCTCATGACATGGAGGCAGATAGGGTGTCTGTTCTCATCCTTAAGAACAGCAGCTATTTGCGAAATGGTAGGAAGAAAAGGGATTGGGTGAGCGGGCAGTGTCCTCACGGTGTATTGAAAGCTGTTCAGTTTGTTTTCATTCTCTACCATGTGTCCAAGCGGGCAGCATGGCTGTGGTTCTCAAGTCTGTTTGCATTTCCCGGCGATTTCCGCTCTTTAAAGACATGTACCTATTGAAATCGAAGAGAAACCCATAACTCCAAGGCACCAGAGCCCTCTCTCCCACTGTGATGTTCAAGAACGCTGATTCATGACATTTTGGGTGGATAAGGATACCTCGACTGAGAAATGTGCATGCAGAAAACTGCTCTGCAGAACAGCTCAGACCATCCTGCCGGCCGAGACCTGTATGAGCCACCTGGGGTCCATCTCAGCAGGATGGGCAACCCCCCGAGAGCCAAGAGTCTCTTGAAACTGTGGAACAGGAGGGCTTGCAAAATCTGTTATCCCTAAGTCACATGCAGGATCATCTGACTGGGGGGAAAGGAAGAAACTTGTCAGTACCCCGTTTATTTATTTTGGAAAGTGGTAACCAGGCACCCATGTGTGCGTCTGGGATTGAGCATGCTAGTTTTAAGGGGGGAAACCTATTATGAGAGGAAAGAGCCCCCTTCCTCCTCTTTTCAGAAATGCAGGGGCCTCTCATGTGACAGACTCAGTTCCGCCGCTTCGCCTTTAATGGAGTGAGCAGATTGCAGGGAGAATGCGATGCTGCTCAGTAAATTTAATGACTTTATGAAGATAAATGTTTCCCTTCCGAGGCTCCTTCTTGTCAGAATACATTTAATACCGCCATTCCTTTGAGAACTAAATTCCTGTAGCACTTTGTGGCATATTAACATGTTTTTCTCACCACATGAAATTGCACTTCAAGCAAGAAATAATAATGTTTCTGCCTCCCCTTGTACATTTTTATTACTGCCAATGAATAGGAGTAAATTAACTATTATGGCTACCATTATTCACGGGGACAAATTCCTAACTCATTTTACAGAGAATAATAAATAACGGAATGAATAAGATGCCTTTAATTTCACATGTGAATCATCAAAGATTCCTCCGAGTAGCAGAAGAGAGGCCGTCATGTTTATACACAAAATACAAACATGCAGCCAGTGTTGGGCTTCGTGAACTGCGTCATCTAACAGTCGCCTGCCTTTGGTGACACGCAGCCATGCTGCCCCCGGTCCCTGAGCCAGTGGTGCCAAATTCCCTGGCATCGGTCCGTCATCCTCAGTTACGTAATGCGTGCTCGAATTCTACACTCAAAGAACACAATTTAGCTTTTAGAAAATCCTGTTACAATTTATCACTGTATTCCATAGGCAGCCTCAAGACTAGGAAGATCTGGTTCCTGTTAATGACATTGCAAGGCAAATTCCCCTCTCGTGGAAACTGCCGAAGTCCTGGCCAGCGGCTCTTTCATTTCGAATTGCCCTCAACAACCCACATTCCAGCGCAGTGACATAATTTGCGCACCTTCTTGTAGCCTCTTCTAGTGGGATTTTTTCTGTGCCATAAATTGTCAAGGCCCTGAAAGGTACAAGCAAGCAGGATAACAGGGAACAGAACAGCATGCACACCCTTCTGGAATATTATTCTACCTAATAACATTCCCAGATCTCTAGGGCTGCCCGGCCACATCTGCGCTCTCCTTGCCAGACATCTATTGAGCAGGGCCTGTGTTGCGGTGCAGGATACAAAGGTGAGCAGTCTCTAGCCTCTCACATAGACTGCCTGGTATCTTTGGTTAGTGGCCCAGAGGGGCCATTGGCTGAATCTCGGCAGAGGGGCGCTAGACCTACCTCCAGGGAGAGAGGATCTGCCTGGTGGAGGGGGGCAGGGCAGGGAGTCCAGCCAGGCAGGTGCATGCGGGAAGCAGTTGTGCGCAGGTGGGAGCGTGAGGGAGAACTTGCACAGGATGTGAGGAGGCATCCCTTGCATTTGGTTAATGTCATCTTCATGAGGAACATTAATTCCCATATTCCCCTAAAAACGTGAACTAAAACTTGAACCTCAGTGCACTATTCTGCACTGACTTGATTAAGCTGCTGCTTCCTAGTTTCACTTTAGCAGATCTTCTTTTCAAATAACTGTGTGCCCTTATACTCTTCAACATAGTTTGTTTCCTTCCCAATTTCATGAGATTTATAAGTTCCATCTGCAAGCCATCATTAGTGTCTGTATCCAAGTGTCTGCTGAAAATTGTGAAACTAGACAAGTTCAAGGTCCCCCCACTGGATAACATGATTGAATCACTCAAATTATGGGGCACGGGCAGTCATGCAATTGGTTATAAACCCACTAAACCACGCTGTAATGTGTAGAATTGGCCATCTCTTCTTTTGGGAAAATTGGAATAGCATGTTGCCTTTTATCCTCTTCCACTATCAGTCCTAGTCTTACGAGAGAAATTCCTCAAAGATTGAGAGACTACACCTCTTTCCTCTGTGTTTTGTCCAATTGCCAGGCCAGGAGATAAGAACTTACTTAGAACAACTTATAGCTGCCCTTTTTGGGAGAATATATGTATTTGCTTATTATAAAGTCACTGAATAAAATTTGGAAAATACAGAAAAATAAGAAAAATTTTAAGTCACCAGTAACCCTACCTCCCTGCAGTCCCTCTGTTAGTGTATTTTTCCGTGGCCTTTCACTTTTGCTCTCTGCACATGCAGACATGTACGTGGATACGTAAGTGGGTGCATTGTTCTGATCCCTGTAGGATAAGTTCTTAGAAGTGCTGAGTCAAACAATATAGATTTTTTTAAATTGAAATATACTTGATTTACAATGTTGTGTTAGTTTCTGGTGTACAGCATAGTGACTCAGTTATACATATACGTACTCTTTTTCCTGTTCTTTTCCCATATAGGTTATTACAAGATATTGAATATAGTTCCCTGTGCGATATGGTAGGACCTTGTTATTTAAAACAATATAGATTGTTAAGACTTTTTATGTAGTTTGCCAAATTGCCACACAGAAAAGTCTTACCAGTTGGTACTTTGACATTAGTGTCTCAGTACACATATCCCTGGCCCTTTGCCAATCGTGTATATCCTCTTGCTTAAAATCTTTGCCTATGCAGTAGGCAAAAAAATAAAGAAGTATAATTAATTGGTGTCTTATTTTCATTTTACATTTCTTTGATTAGCAGTCTTGTTGGGCATGTTAAAGTTCATTGAACATATATGATGTATATGGTGTAATTGTCTGTTTAGGTCTTTTGTCTCTTTTGTGTTGAGTTTTTTTTCTTACTGATTTCTGAGACCTTTTTATATATGAAGGATATAACACTTGTCATATTTGTTGGAATAGTTGTTTGGTTTCTCATTAGCTTCAGTTTCTCCTGCGAAATAGGGAAGATTCTCTTTGCTCTGCAAGGCTGGTTTGAAGGTGAGCCACCGTGAGTAAAGCCCCTAACCCAGTGTCTGGCATGGCCAGTGCTCAGTGTAGGATCCCCATTACTCTTGTGGTCATTGATTAGACTTGTAATCCACACGGTATGGACTTGGCTGTTTGGGCTTGTCCCCCACAGCCCAGATCATTGTGCAGGAAGCCATAATACGAGAACTGCCTTTTTAGACCAGCACAGGACCCCATCACCTTCTTCCTGCAGTGCTACCCATCAGGCTGGCTGACCTTTCGAAGGATGACTTCAGCTAAAGGACACAGATCCCAGTGCCACCAAAAGGGTCTGAAGAAGTGGCACAGCCTGCCTAGGACTAAATGCTATCCCTGCTCCTACTAAGGGAATGACGGCAGAGAGGACATAAGGAACATGCTCAGGGTCACCCAGTAGCTGAGGAAAACCTCAGTGTGTGACGTCTCAGAAGCCAGCCATAGAAACTTGAACAAATTTGCTCTCTGGCTGGAGGATTTCTTACCCATCAAATGAAGAGGTTTTAGTAGGCGATCTGTGAGACCCTTGGAACTCCAGCAGTCTATATTTCTGCCAGAGGATCTGTGGGTCGAAGAATAGCCCTGATTCATTAGCCATGAAATTCCTAATATTGATTCACAATTGCCCAAGGGCATTTTGTATCCTTTGCAACTCTTGGTCCTATTGCTTGTGTTGCCAGTGAGGAGGGGGTTGGGAGGTACAGGAGCCAGCCTCCTTGTATTCGGACATGATTCCTAATCAAAATCCCTTCTGTAATACGAAGTGCAGGGTATGGGGTACCGGCTCGCAGGCTCCTCTAACTCAGCGCGTCCAAACTGAATTCAGCTCGTCCTCTGGCCCTGGAGTTACTCCTCCTGGAAGAGCATCCTGGCTGCCCCTCCTTGCATTTCTCCTGGTTTGTGATTCTGCCTGTCTTAGTGAGGTTATCTGCTTGATGTCCGTCTCTTCTGGGATTTCTGCTCGTCAGGAGGTGAAATGTGGTCCTTCCGTGTAATTGTGCATTTTCACCTCGCCTCTCTCATGGAATGTTCCACACCATGTTACACTTCTTGGTTTAGTTATCTGTCTCTTGCTAAAGCCTGCAAGCTCCTTGAGGACAGGGCATGCCAGGGAATGAATGTTTGTGCCTCTCCTGCCTAAGTTCACTGAAGCCCTAGGCCCTCATGTGATGGTGTTTGGAGACAGACAGGGCGTTTGCGTGGGGACTAGGGTTGGATGAGGTTGTGAGTTGGGTCCCTTATGAGAAGAGACTCCAGGGAGCTGACACTCTCTGGAGGGCAGATCACGTGAGCGCACAGTGAGACGGGCCTGTCCTGAGCCAGGAAGGGGGACCTTATCAGAACGGGACCCTCCTGGCACCCTGATCTGGGACTTCCAGCTTCCAGAACTGTGAGCAAACCCATTTCTGTTGTGTAACCTGCCCAGTCTATGGTGCTGGGCTGCGGCAGCCTGAGCTGACGGAGACAGGGCACGTCTTTTCTTTGGCCCTCCTGTTCTCAGCACAGAAGAGCTGCTCAGTATTTTTTGAGCTGGCACAAAATAGGTGCTCAGTGAAAAGGAGACGCTGGAGGAAGGACTGTCTAGGTGAGAAGCACAGCTGTTCTTGGGGTTAGAGCCCACATCCTGATCCCCCTCCATGCCAGTGGAGCAGCCATGCTCCCCTCCTCTTGGCACATCTATCCTACAAGATGCCGAGGAAGCTGGACTCCAGACTGATGTCCCCTCCCCACGAGTGAGAACTGCTTCCCAGCGTGAAAGAGGCCAGAAACCAAAAGTGATAAAAATACCAAATGACATGAGGCCTCACCCAAGCCTACTGAAGATCTTCCTTTCCTGGGGGAAGAACCATCCGAGCCTCCCAGGAGGAAGCCAAGAACTCTAGAGAAAGATACTCTCAGGAGAAGCAGTGTAACCACGGGTCCTTCTGGGCAATGACCTGGTTTGGGGTGCTCCCCCCCAAGTATGTCTAAGTCCCGCTTAATGTGCAGCTCAGGTGAGGAGGACGCAAAGCTCTTCTGTTAGTTTCTGGTGGCGCAGAGGGGCGGAGAGCCCTGGCTCTCCATTTGGCCGTCTAAGACCCATCTCTAGCGGGCGGCGTTCTAGGTCCCCTGTATTCCCCACTGCCACCACGTGGGGGTAGCCCTGTGTGCAAGTCAGGGTTCTCCAGAGGAAAGGAACCACCAGGACGTGCGGGTGTCTGCGAGGAGACTTACTGTGAGGAACTGGCTGACGTGCCCGAGGGGCTGACTAGCCCAGCCCCGCAGTGTGGGCCGGCGGCGGGGCCTCGGGGGCCCACAGTGCAGACCGAGTCCAAAGCCAGCGCCGCCCTTCCCGGGGACAGCTTTGGGAAAGTCCTCCCTGCCCTCCCCTCCTTTTGCCACCGCTCCCGGGAGCGAGCAAAGCCAGGTTCTTGCATGCCGAGGCCACTGCTGAGGGAAGTCGCAGGGCAGGCGTCTGTCCTGTGTCCCATCACGCCCAGGTAGGAATATGAAACACGAGGAGCTCACGAAATGGAGGGTCGGGATGGTCTGTGACTCAGGCAAATGACAGTGAAGTGGCCCTCTTGTGGCAGTGCCATTTCACGTGAAATGCTCTTCAGGCTTTGTGAGGAAGGCACAAAATAAATTTTTTTTAATTTAAAATTTTTTATTAAATTTTTAAAATTTAGCATCAGTCATCACATCAGAAAGTTTTAGTGGAACTTACTTGGAGCGAAATGCCTATTAAGAGTCTAAATATCATTCGGAGCCTGACAGACGTGACCTTCACCATCAGAGAACGCACGATGGTTCTTTGGTGTCTCCAGCCTCGCTTTTGCCGCCCTTGGTCCTGGTCCTGGCTCAGGGGTCTTCAGTCATTTTTTCAGAAGTCCCCAAGTGAGACCCACAAACAGAGCTGAGAAGCACTGGTTACAGGATCCACTCCAACCTCTTTAACGTGGCACAGGCGGGCCCTTGATGGTCCGGCCCTGGCCTCCCTCCCAGCACTCCTCTCTCACCTAACACTCCAGCCTGTACGAATCACTCCTCGTTCAAGAAATTGCGAAGCTCTGAGTCTTACCTCCTGTGACCTCTTCTGCCTGGAGCGTCCCTCCCTCCTCATGATGGTTGTCGACCAAGCAAACAGCACCCCCATCTGGGAACCGTCCCTGCTCCAGTAGAACGGACTCCCTTAGAATCGCATACACATTTTCCTCCCAGCTTTTCCTCCACTTTTGTTCTCCCAGGTCTCAGGATGCTCAGCCTTGGAGACTCTGACAGGAAAACAAAGGAATTACGAGGCGTATCACCACTGCGATGTCAGTCCGATTTTCTTGTGCTAAGTGTGATTTTCAGACCCTAAAGAGTCAACAGCTCAGTGTCGCTCGGATCAGCGGGATTGACCCACCAGGAGCAAGACTGGTCGGTTTCCCTGTTTTTCGGAGAAGTCTTCTGGGGAGAGCGGCTTCAGGGACTTAGCCATTTCCCCAAGGGATCAATAGCTTGCCGATTTCATTCTGTAGAGCAGTGCCAAGCACTTTTAAACAGCTTCTGCTAGTGTTATTAGATCTTTCCAAGCCAGAGGTTGGCTTATGTTTTTGTTTTTGTCTTTTTTCAGTACTGCAGTTCATCCTCTTAACTTAAAAAGAAGCCTGACCTTTTCCTACTTTTTTGGTTCTTTCCTTTGCTTCCTGCATTAGTGTCAGACACGCTCTCCCTTTGGCCTGTACTCATCCGCACACTTTCTGTTCGCCAGGTCCTTTTCATCCCATTACTGTCACCTCTGGACCAGACAGGACTCCCTCAGATGGGTCTGGTTCAGAGTTTGGGAAGCGGCTTTCCCTCCTTCCCCCAGCTTTAGTGAGAGCTAGCTGACATCGAACATTGGGTGAATTTAAGGTGTATGATGGGTTGACTTGATACCCTTGGATGTTGTACAGTAATTACTACCGGCAGCTCAGGACCATCACATGCCATGTTACCATTTCTTTCTGTGGTGAGAACGTGTAAGATCTACCCACTTTGCAGCTGTCATGGGTATGAGGCAGGGCTAGCTGATGTTCCATATCTTGAGCACAGAGCCTCCTCTGTCTGGGAACACCTGCTTCTCCCCATTCACACAGCAAATGTCTTGTTCCTCAGGTTTCCACATTTTCATCATGTTTGCCCTAAAGCATCTCATCTCCTCATTCTGGCTTAACTGTTCTGTGTTTGCGCTCCCATATGCCACCCTTTTCTGGTACTGAACTCCTGTCTTTTTTTTTTTTTTTCATTGTGGTAAGAACCTTAAACATGAGATCTGCCCTCTTAACAAGATTTTCAGCACATGATGCAGTACTGTTAACTTCAGGCACGACGTTGGACAGCAGATCCCCAAGTCTTGTTCACCTAGCGTAGCTGAAAGCTTATACCCCTTGAACAGATCTGCTGTCTTGAAAAATGCTGGTTGATTTGCCTGTCTCATCTTGGGTGCATGCTGAGCTTCCTGGGGACAGGGGCTGCTTTGCTCACCATCGTACCCTCAGTACCCAGCAGAGTCTGGTACTAGGTAGTTGCTATCCATCAGGATTCAAGCAGAGAAGCAGAAGCTACAGTAAGGTGTGTGTGTGTGTGTGTGTGTGTGTGTGTGTGTGTGTGTCTCATAACTACACTGTGCTACATGCACTAGTGTACCAGGAGTTGGCTTGTGTGATTGTGGGGCTCGTTAAGCCAGTCCAAAGTTTGCAGGGCAAGCAAGCAGTCAGGAAGAGGAAGTCACAGGGCTTGCTTTCCACAGTCATGCAGGACGGTCACAGGCCGGCTGAAACCCTGTGAACGGGAGCTGTCTGGAGTCTCGGCCTCAGGGAAGGCCTGAACCCTCCTCCACAGTGCTTGCCTGGTTAGGCCAGGCCCACCTAGGACCATCTCCCTTGAATTGCTTGAGGTCTATTCATTATGGAATTTCATCACCTCTGCAAAATGCCCTTCCCTGTAGCACCTGTCTCAATGTTTGATTGGATAACTGGCGACCATGGTTAAGCCTAACCAAACTGACGTATCAAAGAGCTGTCCGAGTGCTCAGTAGCTGGTTGTGGAAGGCAAGGAAGACTGGCTGAGTGGAAGAGCCGGGTCGTGGCAGACTGAGGCCAGGACCGGGAGACAGGAGGGCTTTGCAGGCCATGCAGCCAGCAGGAGGCACTCGAGGCATGCGGAGTCATTGCTGACAAGCCGCGTGGTATCCACAGCTCTGCGTGCCGCATGGGGCCCAGGTGAGTGGGGCCCCGGCCCGCACCCGCACCCCTACCCCTGCAGCTTTGCTTCCGTCTGCTCGTCCTCTGTGCCTCCTGTCTCTGCCAACCCACATGCTCCCTTTCGGTCTTTCAAGACTTTCGTTTAGAAGTGTCTAGACTTCTTCCCAATTAGACGAGACTGCCGTCCCCAAGAGAGCCCTGGCCCAGGGCGCCAGGCCCACAGCAGCGCCAGCCCCCAGGCTCTGTCTCGTGTTGATCCGAGGCCTCGTCTTCTCATCTGCATTGAACTGCGGGCTCGGGGCAGGCGGGCACCGTGCCCTCTCCTGCTCTGCATTCTCCCTGCGCAGGGCAGCTGCTCCACAAATCCTGGAAGCTCTGAATGAAAACAAAGAGTTTCAAATAAACCGTCCTTATTTCTTAAGCTCCTGGATTCTGTCTCCCATGTTCAAATGAAAAACAATTTGTCTTCTAATTAGGCTTTAATGAATTGGACTTGACCTTTGAGCACCGTTTTCAACCTTGAGAGCAGGCAGTGAATGTATAAATTCCAAGGCTTAATTTAATAATAAAAATCACTTCTGTTTGTCGAGTGCTTTACAGCCTCCGAGTGGCATTGCCGTCACCCCTCTCTCAGGGTCGTCAGGGACTGGGGGTAGGTGGAGACTCACCCCAGCTCACAGATGAAGGAACTGAGGAGTGGAGTGGTCAGGGCCCCCACTCATGATCCCTCCGCTTGTAGGAGGCAAAGAAAGGACTCCAGGTGAGATCTCCTGCCTCCTGGTCCAGCATGACCTCCCCAAAGAGGATGGAGACCTCCCCAGCTGGGAAGGGAGCAGCGAGCGTGGACCCATAAAGGTAGTGGGGCTTTGGGTCACCGGCCTTTGTGTTGCCCCTGCCCCCTGCCCACCCCGCGCCCCACACCGTCCCGCGCGTCAGCAGGGCCTCTTAGGGGCATTTTCCAAGTGCTCGCTGGGATGTTGCAAGACATTCCCCGATATTTGCTAGAGTCACTCTGCATGAGTTTTCTTACAGCAGTGGCTCCAGTGTGCACGTGGCGACTTTCCTTCCAGCTCATGGCTCTTGCCATAAATTATTTGACATGTTTTCTTACAAAATAGTGAGACTGGGGGGTAGAAACTGGAGCAGTAAGAGACACAAGTGATGGCTGTGCTCACCAGCCTGCTGGCAGCGCTTCAGGGCGTGGTAGCCCCTTTTGACTGTTCATTTCCTTTTCCTCTCCTGACTCTGCAGTGACACTTGGGGCAAGTAAAGGGGAAAGGGCTGTTATTATCTTGGTCAGGGGGCAGGCTTGTGTCTCTGACCTTGTGAAATCCTTTCCAACCTTCCAGGCCACAGCGCGCCTTCTCTGGGGGACATGCTCAGACTACTCCGGCCTTGCCGGGCCCACAGAGACACCCTTCCCTGGATATAGCATTTCCTCATGGACGGAGCCCTCGGGAGACCGAATCTGCCCTGGGTCCGGCCCCAGCCCCGCGGGGCACGGGGGGCTGCCACTTTCACGCCCATTGTGCAGTCAAGAAGCCCCAAGCCAAAGGAGGCGACGTGATTGTGTTCAGGCTGCCACGATGGGGTAGGTGGTAGGATATGAATGATTCCTGTTGTCCGTAGCACTGTCCCCACGCCGATCACAGCCACGTCACGCCTCCCGTGACAGCCCTCACGAGCGTTCATTGCTGTGTCCCTGGTGCCGACCTCAGGCGCAGTGCCTCACATGGGGGTGTCTGCCTGCTGAGTCTTTGGTCACGGGCTGAGTATTTCCAGGCTCCTCTCTGAGAGCTCTCCCCGCATCACTCCTCCACAGTCGATAGATGGTCCCCAGAGAGCATGGCAGTCGGGCAGACTCAGGGCTGGCACGTCCTTCAGATCTTGAGTGCAGCCCCTTCCTGGACCTGGAAGCCAGCAGACCCAGAGTGGGAAGATGCATTCCCAAGGGTTACACAGGCAGACTGGGATGTGGACCCGGATTCTGGCACTTTCCTCAGCGCCACACGGCCTCATAGCAGAGATGGTCTCATCTTCTAATTGCTGTATGTGTGTGAGAGACATAACAGTGACTAGACTGTACGCTTTCAAAAGACAGGCTCCACATTATAGTCCTCAGCCTGGAAGTTTACTAGGCACATAGATGGCATCTTAGTTACCCAGTGCCAGCCCGCAAGGGCCCACAGCTCAGTGGTTTAGTACAGCAGTGGCGCATTATTTCTCACAGCCCTGCAGGGTGGCTGTGCGATCCCTTGGCAGCTCTTCCTTGGGCTCCCTTGTGTGGCTGCATTTAACTGGCAGGCTGGCTGGGGGCTGGCCAGGATGCTGGGGCGAGCGGTTGTCTCTTCATGCGGTCCCTGGGCCTCTTCCCATGTTCTCTTGTTCCTCAGTCATTTAGACTGCGCTTCCTTGCACAGTAGTGAGAGTGTTCTAAGAGTGAAAACAGATGTGCCCAGGGCCTCTTAAGGCCTAGGCCTGAAAGTCCTTCAGGATCACTTCTGCCACAATCTGTTGGTCAAAGCAAGTCACCAGCCTATTCCAGGCATGAGAAAGGGGCAAACAGGCTTGACCTGAGGATGGGAGGAGCGGCATGTGTTTACAGAAATGAGAGAAATTATTAGCAACCGTTTTCGCAGACAGTCTACCACAGAGGGTGTTCAGTTAGCACTAGTGATCCCTTGCGCCAGGGATTGGGGCGGGGGTCGGCAGACATGAGGACGAATGAATGAATTGCTGAGTGAAGCAGAGAGTGCTGTGACTTGGCACGTGGGAGAAGAGAAGAGTTGGGAGAGGCTGGTTGGGCCAGAGCTGGTGGGCCTAGTGGGTCCCACGTGAGACCTTAGGTTTCTGAAGACGGTAGAGGGTTGATGGAGGACGTCAAGCAGGGAATGGACATAATGAGGTGTGTGTTTTGTTTCTGAGACATTTGCGTCTTTGCAAGATTTCTCTGGTAGTTGGAAGGAGAGTGACAGGGCAGGGAGACCAGCGAGGAGGTTGCTATAGTGACCAGGAGAGACGTGGTGAGGGTTTGAACTATGGTGGTAGCAAAGGAGACGCAGAGACGGCCAGCTTAGAGGGGATTAGGGAAGGAGTGCTACTTTAAAAATACCTTGTAACCTGACACTCGCCACAAAACCGGCGGGGAGAATCCAGGAGGGGTGTCCCAGGAGGGGCTGTTAACCGGAAGGCAGGGAGTCTGGTCTCTTCACTTGACTCCTCTTTTGTCCATCTCACCTTTCAGTCCATCATTTCAGATCTCATCAGGGAGGAAGGCAGGGTTTGGCCACTTACCAGAGCGCCGTCCACTTCTGACCTTGCCCACATCTCAGGGTACTTTCTGCGCTGATGTTCCGAGAGCAAACATCCAGCCCCGAGGTCTGTAAAATGCTTTACTCCTTGTTTACCGTATTTCTTAATTGATTCTTTTTCAAGAAAAAAAGGGGGTTTGATAAGAACAGTGACCAAGAGTGACTCAGTGTTCATCCCTTCTTGAGTCTTCTGAGAACAGTTAAGCACAGTCCCACCAGCCAGACTTGTGTCCACACTGGGGCACGGGAGGGGTGATTGGAAGTCATCTTGTCTAAGCCGCTTATATTTGAGATTGGATAGATTGAAGAGGGGGTGGGCTGGGCAATTGCAGGAAGGGAGTTGTTGTATGGGCAGTTCGTGGAGGCCCCAGAGCCAGCCTTGGGTCATCCTGTGTCCCAGGGTTTCCCTTCCTGGGAGATGAAGGGAGGATCTGTGTTTTCCTAAGCAGTGAAAACGGGTCCCCTCTTCCCTCCGCTCCACTCCAAGCCTGGCACCAGGCCAGAGCATTTGGATATTTCTAGAACTGCAATGGAAGTGCAGTCTTATGGGAGAAAACCCCCTCACCCAGGTGGACGGGCTCTCAGGTGACCTGCCCTGGGATGACTCTCACTTTCGAGAATGCCACCTTCACAGATTTCTGTGGAACAAGCTTCAATGACGGGTGGAAGGAAAGCAGGGAAGTAGGCAAGGAAGCTCTTTGCATCTGCTACATTTGTCACACAAATCATGGGGCCGTTGTGTCTAAAGGGAGATCAGAACCCTGTTTACAGAACACCTGTCAAGGAGCAGAGTGATTTAAGCACGGAGGCATCTGGTTTATTTTATGTTTGGTGTTTCCCTGTAAGATTTGTAGTCGTTTGGAATGACGGGTGCGCCAAAGCCTGAGAAAGGAAGAGAAAGCCCCCAGATCTCCAGAGAATAGGGGAAGATGACAGCGCGGCGGCAATAAACGGGTGTGCAGGCTCCTTCTGGACAATGCTAACCCTCACTGCTGTCATGAGTGCCTACTGTGTGCCGGGCTCTGAGCTCAGCACTTCACACGAGTGAGCTCATTCCATTTCCTTTACAGCTCAGCGGAGTAATCATGTTAGGTTCCCCTTCTTGCAGATCAGGAAACTGAGGGAGGCAGAGGTGAGAGAATTCCTCCCAGGACCCATTAATTTCTGTAAAACAAAGAGCTGGGCTCTGAATTCCTGCAATGAAAGGGGCTGGTTGCATCTGTACTCCTGGACAAAGTTTCACTCACCCGACCCTCTTGGCAGTGTGGAGGAGTGGAGATCTGAGACCTGTTTCTGCTAAATAGAACCTGTGTGATGTTGGGCAGGTCGCTTCACCTCTCTGAGTCTCAGGCGCCTCACCTATAAACTGGAGTTAAAAACTCCTGCCCTCCCCCTTCACAGAATGAGCATCAGGCTACAATGAAGCAGATTAAAGGCATCTGGGATTGGCCAAGAACAAAATGCAGGACAAGCAGGAGCGTCACCTACAGGCTGAGCACTCTGTGAAATCCTCAAGAGGCGGGGCCAGGCAGGAGCCCCGGAACCTACACTCCCTACTGGGCAGGGCTGGTGTAGATCAGGGGCTGCCAAATGCGGGAGGGGTCCTTAGAGACCATGTGGTCTCAGCCCTCATTGTACAGGTAAGGCCAGCAGAGCCCAGGGAGAGAAAGGGCTTGGCTTAAGGTCACACAGCAGGCACGTTTCATTTACCTTGCTCCCATATGTAGTATTTCATTTCAGCGTGCCATCACACAGTTCCTGTCTCACCGAACTGCACGCTTGCATGATAATCAGTTCAGAAAATTATTCCAGTGCAAACTGAAAGATAAATGGTCGTGGCATTTGTTAATACTGTAAACACCATTTGTTGGCAAACGATAAGCTTTATTGATACCCCTAATGTATGTATTAGCAGGAACAATGCACCACAAAATGTTAACATCTGCCAACGCAGTGCAAACAATTATAAGTAACTTTCGTTTAATGCAGAAATTATGCAGTCACAAAAGGTATGGCTGCAAATTAATGTGACATGGAGCCAGGTTTATGCATTGAGAGGCATAAACAATAATTTTATACAGCAAGCAAGCAAAAGTTCTTTTAAGCATCTCTTTGTCAAAAATGACTCTCTGACACCAAATGCAGGGGGAAGTTGGGGAATTGAGATGGTTATTAAATCTGACCTTGATCAGATTTTTATTATGTCAGAAAAAATGGTTCTTAAGAGAGAGAGTTGTCATGGGATTAGAGTCCATCTACAGCAAGACGTTTCCATGGCAACAAATCAAACACCATTTCCTCTAACTCCAGTCTCCTGCTTCAGAAGTATGAACTTAGCATTGAATAATTAGAGTGAGACGCAGCAATGTTGTGTAAAGACAAAAAAAGCAGAAGAATCAATCTGGAGGCAGTGAATGATTTTAAAATGGCAGTTAACCCCATCAACGTGACTGTCTGCAGCTCATGCTGGCCGTGACAGGTCCCACGTAGATACTGGGTTTTACAAATTGAAAGCATAATTTTTTTGTCACACACAACCTTTAGGGAAAAAAAAAGCTGAAGCCAAACCATAATTCTCCCCAAATTAATGAAGTCTGAAAGTTATGGATAAGGCCTTAATGGAAATTCAGAGCTGTGTCTGAGTCTGCAGTAGGTAGGAGCATCTGATACTCTAGCCGAATTCTCCTCATGTTTGAGGGATCTGAAAACATACTTGATACCGGTGCGTGGTTAGTGTCCCACAACCAATGAGCTATCTAAATTCATAGGCTCCAATGTCACACTCCTAAAATCTTGGTGGAAAGTTAAACCGGCGCACACAAAGCCACTTAGAACTTAGGGAGATACCCAAGCCTTTCAGTGTCTTGGTTGGCTTGCAGTATCATGATCTGCTTGCATTAAGGGCGCATTGTTCTTCCAGAGAAAATGTATCTCAGGAGCTAATCTGGTCGATGGCATCTGAGCTTCACTGCTGGGCTGCATTTTTCCCCAGATGTTTTCCATTTCTTCCGGAAATGTTTCCTACCCACAGGGAGAGAAGAGAATCCAAGATCTGCATTCGAGCCAGGAAAGCAGGTTGTCTCGCCCAAGTGGTAATGAGTGAACTCATCAACGCAGCACATCGATTCCAACCCAGTCTGTTTCTATAAAGGGTCTCAGGGCTGGGGGCTCGGGATGCTCAACACACTTTGATTCATTCCGAAAACTTTTTCACCCCATTTATAGGTCGCACCCAACTCCCCGTCAGGGATGCCCCCTGCTCCCTGCAGGGCTATGTCGTGCTGCTTCTTCGCTGTGTGTAGGCTGGGGGGAGTTTCTGTAGATTCTTTGTATATCCAGAGGAAAGACTGTATGTACTCAGACATCTCAGAAACCACCAACTCTGAGAGAAATGGAAAAAGGCCTTGCTGGGAAATCGGGGGTCTTGATGCAAAGGCAAAACTCAGCTTGTCTTAACACAAAATGGCTTGCATTTTCCTTGTGTTTCTCTATTTCTAGGACTCCTGTGTCCTTACACCTGTATTGTATTGCTGGCTGTGGGCTAGGACGGATGGGAGAGCCCTGGAAACTTACTTGAAAGGGTAGGAAGCGAGGGGGAATCCAGAAGCTGGCTCATTTATTCTTTTTTTTTTTCATTCTCTCATTTATTGATTTATTCAATGAATATATATTTGCTCTCAGATAGGAAGCACCCAAGGTGTTAACCCAGAGAAGATAATGAGTTGTGGAGCGAGGATGCCCAAGTAGGGCGTGTTAGCCCTCATTTAGAGGGTGATGCGGACTCATCCTCGTAGATGAATATTCCTTCCCTCCATGTCTCCTTGGACGCAAGTGCCGGGCTGGCTTGTCCGTGAGATTAGAAGTGAGATGATATGGGAGAGGCATTTCCTAATTTATACAGCAATAAAGACTGGCCCCTCATCCTATACAGGGGAAAAGAGCCCCGGCCAAGTGAGTCCCCAGGGCGGTCTATGCAGGGCCAGATAGCTACTATGGGTAGATTACTGGACAGATAGTAGCACAAAAGAGCACAGACATTCGTTCAAATCCTGGCTTTATGTCTCACTAGCTGTGTGATCTGGGGCAAGTTGCTTCCCTTCTCTGGACCTCAGTTGCCACAGTTGTAAAATGGTGTTAATATCTGCCTCACTGGGTTGTTGCCAAGAGCACAGGAGATAACATATTAATGTATCCAGTGCGGGACCTTGCAGCTCGACACGTGTTAATAGAATGCCAGCCAATGAATTGGTTGTCAACTCCCTTTTCTGGTTAGACATTAAAATAACAACGACCCTGAGGAATTTCTGATGAAGAATCCAGGAGAGGTATTAGTTAAAAGCCAGTGTAAGATGGGGAACTTGTAAAAAGGCACTGTGCTAGTACGACACCTTGGCTCTCTAGTACGTTTCGTGGCTTAGAATGTTAAGATAAACATGATTCCCGCATTCCCTTTTCGACTGATTTTATTGCATGAAATCTCTTACATGCAAATTGGTAGATACTTTAAAAAATGGAGAAGCCATTCACTTAGGTGCTTGACCTCATGCATTTTGAACGGCCTCATGATTTCTTTTATTCCAGGACAACTTAAAAGCCATCTCTATGTTAATGGTGCGATAGTGACTCTAGGTCTATTCTAATGTCTTTAATAATAGTTGGCAGTTAGAAAGGTGACAAATGCAAGTGTCCCCAGATGTATTGTGTGTCGCGGGTCTTGCCAAGGAAATGTTGACAACGGTTGCCTTTTCATCGAATGGCGCAGGGGTCAATGACTCCGTCAGGGAGGAGGGGCATGCTTCTGGAAAACACGCTGTCCTTTGGGACTATTCGTGAGCGCCAAGGGTCTGAGCGCCTCTTCTCCTGGGTGGCAAGCCACCCTGGTCCTCTGCCACGCCCCGCTCTCAGCACCTAAAGGGCTTGGACACTGCCCTTGACGGACCCTTCTTCCCTCACCTTTTAGGGTCCCAAACTCAGCTATGCTGCCACCTGCTCAGCATCCGGTCAAGAAGGAGAAAAAGGCAAACACCCGCACTGCTGCTCCCCACCAGGCGGCTGGAGCAGTTCCAGCTGAGTCACTGCGCTGGGGCACACGGTCTCATTCAGGAGTTCGTCTTACAGCCTCGACGTTGTAGTCTGCACTTGATGTCTGTTTCCCGGTCTGCCTCCCAGCAGAGCAGAAGCACCCACGAGATGTGGCGTGACACGTTTCCAGAAGGGTAGGCTGCCACGGAGTAGGAAGGTGACAGCAGACAGGGTGGGTGGAGACTCATAACTCGCAGAAGCTCGTACTTCAGTACAACACAGGAAATAGCTCCCTCCACCCTCAGAAGCCCCTTCTTTGGAGTACGGTGACGTGGCTCAGAGGCCCCTGTAGATAACACCTAGGGCCCGCATTTGGGAGGGGGGTACCTGCTACCACCTTCCCAGCAAGATCAGCAAGCTGCCACGGGGGCCAGAAGGGAGTGGGTAGAAGAACGTGGTGCTTGGCCACCCCCATGGACAGGGCGTTTTCATAAGATGCTGGAAACTGGGGAGTGAGTTCCAGATCTGTCTCTAACACACTATGTAACCACGGGTCAGTCCCTGCTCATGGACCACACGGTCTGTCAGAAAGCCTTTGTGGTTGGTAGGAGTCCACTGCTAATTGCTGCCCTCTGGCTATACTTGCTGTTACGGGTTGTATTGTGTTCCCCATCAATTCATATGTTGGAGTCCTAATGCCCAATATTTCGGACTATGACCTCATTTGGAAATAGAGTCTTTGTAGATGTGATCTAGTTTAGATGGAGTCATTCAGGAGGGCCCTAACCCAGGATGACTGGTGTCCCTACAAAAAGGGGACTTAGGAAACAGAGATAGGTTTGCAGATGGGAAGAATGCCATGTGAGGTGCAGATGAAGGCACAGGTCAGGATGCTCCCCATCGACACCTTGACCTTAGACTTCATGCATCCAGAACCGAGACAATACATCTCTGTTGTTTAAGCCACCTAATTTGTGGCGCTTTGTTATAACAGTCCCGAGAAATAAATCCTGCACAGCCTGCCGTATGGTCCAGATGATCTCCAGCGCTCGTGCCGCTTCTGGAAATCAGGCTCCCCTCCGAGGGCACGTGCTGCCCCCGTCTCCTGAGGGGCCCAGCACAGGGCCGTGTTCATTGGTCCAGCGGGTTGAATTCAGTTGTATCCCAGTCACTGCCCGGGGTTCTTGGGGTTGGCAGCTTTGTCTGCTGTGGCGATGCCCAGAGATGTCACACATTCTGGCAGCAGGGGTGATCCCAGGGCCGCCCGCTGTCACGGAGTCACCAGGAGCTGAGCGGTCTCGGATAGGGCTTGGGGCAGACCCCCGTTTGCTCTTCATGCTTCTCTGGCTCTCAGAGCTGTGGGCCCTGCCGAGAGGGAGCTGGGCCACAGGTGCTCACTAGGTGTTGGGGACCAGGGCTCGAGCAGCCCTCACAGCCTCGGGGCCTTTGAGCGAGTCCTCCGCGGCTGGGCAGGCAGGGACGGAACAAGGCCTATGTGCAGGCCTCGGCCCACCATGGAGCGGCCCTCCCCGAGGAGGCTGGGCCAGGCCCCCCAATGGGGAGGCTGTGGGCCTTGGAGTTAGACGTCCCCAGGGTTGTCCATTTGTTCACTCATGGGACTCTGCCCTGGGGGCCTGGGCTGGGCCGGGCCCCTCGGCTCTGTGGATTCCGAGCGATGGAAAGCGGTGCCTGCTCTCAGCCAGCAAGTCCAGAAAGTGCCCAGTGGAGTGTCCTGAGCCGTTAGCTGTTCCCTGAAGGGCGTTTGCATGTGCCTGTGGGGGCGGGGTAGACCGCACACGAAGAGTGCTGCAGCTCCTGGCAGCAGGTGTCCAGTCTCCGCTGCTTGTTACCCGTCCCCCTGCTCACCCCGCCGCGGATCCTGAAGGCGTCGTCTCTGCACGGCGGGCGTGCTCATCCAGGGTCCAGATGCTGCCTCAGGGCCTTTCTCCACACCGCACTCTGGGCTGGGCCTCCCGTCATTCAGAACTGGAGGGTGACACGAATCCCTCTTACTGTTCCCGAGGGGCTGGGTCACTAGGTCGCCCACTCGCCTAAACCAGTCATGGCTCCTGCTGGGTGATGTTCCAGGATATCAGGCCATGGACCCCTGGCTCTGGCTTCGCCACCAGAAACGCTTCCAACCTGCAGGGTTGGGGTTTGTGGGGCGTGGGCTGAAGAGGTGGCCGCGGAGAGTGTGATGAGGCCCGCCTGCTCCCCACTGCTCAGCCCCCAGCAGAAGAGTCAACCAGAAAGATGATCTCGTCGAATAAAAGAGAACTAGAGTCCCTGCGTTACTCAGACGGCTGTCTGTATGATTTGGGGTAATGAAAGCAGTAATGATTAGATTGCTCAAATAATAAAACCCGGGAAGCGTGGTGCATCTGGGTGGACCGGATGGGAGCATCAGGCCTGGCAGCAGGGACCCCGAGCAGAAAGCTGCGGCGTGGGGGGAGCTGCTGAGCCGGGTGGAGAGGCCTCCTCCTCCTGGGGGCCCACCCCGCTTCTGCCCTCTCTTGGGAGACCTCGCTGCTTCACTTATGTCTTCTTAAAGCACACAAAACAAGTCAGGGGCTCTTGGCAACCACGTCCTGATGGGCATCCGTCTTGGCACAACCTGAGGATGGCCTTCAGAGCTGTGAGGACACCGGGTAAGGGGCAGCTAAGGTCAGCAGCTGGCCTCGTTGCTGGGCTGAGCCTCAGACAGGCCCTATCTTGGTCTGTGCCTTTCCCAGCCACGGTGGCCTCCTGCCAAGCCAGAGAGCCCACTGCTGGTGGGGGGGCCCTTCTGCAGAGCCCGAGCTGGGATCCGACCACATTCTGCTGTGGCTGCCTGCGCTTCCCTGCCTCCAGACCTTTCCTCACAGAGTGCTTTCTGACCAGACCGGATCGCCCCGGCCCTTCTTCCTGCTTTCCATCAGGATCTAGCTGGTCTAAAATGTCGCCAGTGACACTTCTTCTGGAAGCCACTATCTCTCCCCAGCTCCCTGCCCTGTCTCATTGAATTTCTCCCTGCATTTTTGGAACTCTCTTTAAGAACTCAGCGAGTCTTTCTGAACATTCGTGACTCTGCCCTGGGCCCATCTCTTTCCCTAGACTGAGCTGCTTGGGGACAGACACCCTGCCTCCTTGTCTCTGGAATTCTCCAGGGGCAGGCGTGCCACTGAGAAAGTGTGCCATCTTGGACTTTTTGAGCTTGATAACCCCATCCCAGGCTCACTGCGGTGGGCAGGGTTGTGGGCCTTGCTGGTCTTGAAGCTCTCGGCAAGATGCCTATGCACTGGAGGTGGGTGTGCCTGGTCAAAGGGCTTGGCAATTTCTCCATTCCGCGTGTATAATTTTTAGAAAGCAATTTATCATGATTCGTAATTGATTAATGTAGAATGCCCTTTCAATCTGTGAAGCGAAATTGCTATAAATAATTCACTAGATTCTCCGTTTGACTGAGTATGTAAATTGTTAAAGCAGCGATTCCAGAGCAGAATGGCAAAAACCTCCTGGTTGAAATTCTCTGAATGAGAGTTGTCAGTGTTGATCAGAGTGTGGTCAGACTGGCCCACTGGAATGTTCCAGGGAGTGTGCGAATTGGAACAATTCCCCTCAGGGTTGCTTTGCATGTCATTCGCTGACTGACAGGCTCCCTCTTTCCCATCTTCATTCATTTTTTTTTTCATCCACTATGTGTATGCCAAGCTCTGAGTCTAAGCCAGGCCACCCTGTCCTTTGAAATCCTGCTTCCGCTCAGTCAGGGTACGGAATGGGATTTGGTCACCCCAGTTCTTGAAACCATCCCTGGTAAAGACGAAGTTCTCTATTCGAAAGTGCAGCATTATCTGTAAAAGCAATAGATGGAAGCTACTTGAATAGGACTTCTGGCATCACTCAGGACCCATCACTGATGCGGCAATTAAAACAGCTGACTATGAAGACAACGTCGGAGCATGTAAAATGCTTATGATGGGTGGGGGAAAAATACCTTCTACAAAGCAGGACTGTCTAGCCAACACTCTAGCCATGTAAAACGGAGCGCCTGTGAGCAGGGGCTGGAAAGGGGTTCCTCAAAATGAAAGTAATGGCTTTGTTGTGGGGGGAGTGGTGGTGAGTCCTTCTGTGTTCCTAACTCCATGTGATGTGGCTTGATTGATTTTATGCATTCACTTAAAGGGAAACAAAGCCCAGTGTCCGAAGTCAAGGCGATGTGCCGCAGTTTTGGTCGGCTGCCAGCAGGTGGAGATGGCCCGCTGTCTGTTCTCTGGCAGTCACGCAGTCAGCGGAGAAGGCTTGGTTTCAGCCTGAAGGTCCTGCAGATTCTCTGCATTTTTATTTGAATAGCTAACCATGAATGCTTCAGCACCCGATGAGCCCTGAAAGTTATTTCTGATCCTGTTATTTGGCTTCCAGGGAGCAGATCCAGGTTTTAGAGGGCCCGAAGCTTATATAATTTGAGGGACCTCTTTGAGATAAAGAATTCCAAATCACAAGTATAAGATCAGCGGCAGAGCATTGGAAGGGGGTCCCTGCAAATAAGGACCATTTCGCTGAATCTTAATTAGCTCTCCAGTCAGTCCACTGCAGATTGCTAGCTTGTCCCCAGTCCATCGGGCCTGAGGAGTGAGGGCACTGCCCATGGGGAGACCGCAAGCTCCTTGAGAGAGGGAGCCTGTCTTCAGCCCCATCGGGCATTGGTAGAAGGTCACTGTCTTTCTTCTTAGTAGTATGGTGCTTAGTGTCTGATAGGCACTCAGGGACTGGAGGTTGTATGAAAAGAAGCAGAAACGGGGCCTAGGAGGAAGTCTGGAACTGAGAGCCACTTTAGGGGAAGGGGAAACTTGAAAAGTCTTCTGTGGACATGAGCTGGCTGGATGGCAGTGGCCAGAGGGGCTGCTCTGGGGGCTGAGTCTTTTCCTTCCTACCCAGCAGCTACGTGGTGCAGCTCATGTCTGGGTCCCGGGAGGTCTGCATTATGCTCTCTTACTTAGGTATAGAGAGCTGAACAGCTGGAGGAGGCCTTCAGCATGAAATCAGTAGAGGCAGCATTTCCTTTAAATTCTCCTACAGGCAAATAGTTGTATCTGTGATTCACCTCCATTTCCCTGTCTCATTTCCTTCCTGCATTTTATATACAAGTAGGTCCCAGTCTTCCATAATTTATACAAGGATTCCAGTGGTTGGCTTCTGTTCTTCCTTTCCTGTCCATAACACTGGTCATCCCTTGTTGTAGCCGTGGCATCTTTCTCTGGCATCATATCACTGCTTGTTCTGCTCTATGATGAGTCAACCAGCATTGGTGTCTGCTTCTTTTAATTTTTATAACTCATCGCTAAGGATAGCTGGCTATACACTGAATAGGCTCCCCCACTGTCTTGCCTTCCCCACTATATTATTTTGATTAGGCTAGGCTGCAGTAACAAAGAAACCCACACGTCTAATGGCTGAACACCGCAGAAGTTTATTTCTTGCTCGTGTAACAATCCAGGATGGTCCCAGATAGGCAGGGAGCTCTGTTCCACATAGTCATTAAGGCTCCAGGCTGAAGGAGGCTCTGCCTTCTTTAGCATCTGGTTTTCAGTGTCACCGGGGTTATCTCCAACTTAATCAGGCAGAAGGAGGAAGGCACAGAAGAGTGCATGTTGGGGAGTTTTAATAGGCAAAGCTTACAATTGGTATACCTTGCTTCTGCTCAAATCCCACTGGCTAACTCTCAATCACATGGCCACATACAATTGCAAGAGAGGCTGGGAAATTAGTCTTCTTGTGTATTTATGAAGAAGAGGAAATAGATTCTGGTGAACAGGCAGCAGTCTCTGCCACACCACGTACAGACCCAGCAGATAAACACTGAGCAAGCTAGGTTCCTTCCAGACATTAATTTTAAGATACTGGAGTAAAGATGTCTTGAATTCTCTCAGAAGCCCAATTGGAAAAAAAAATGAGAAACAAAGGTGAAAACCCAATTTTTGTTGGAATGGAAACACCTATAATCATGAGCCACAGATGTAAGATGGGATGTCACGTGCAGTGAACACTGGAATGAAGTGATCGGGGATGCCCGCAGAGGAGAAATGCCTTTCAGTAAATTCTCCAAAGCAGATAGTCTACTCTGAGGACAAATCCAATAGTCCTTTACTTGGAACAATAAGATCTGGGCACATGTTTGGTTGCAGGATGCTTCTGAGCCCTGTTGGGTACTTTAAAATGGCAGGGAAAGCAGGAGTGAGTGAGAAAACTCACAGATACTCCATCTTTTAAATGTGCAGCATGTGGAGGAAAACTTGTGGGTGTTCAGCAACTCTGTAGCAGCCATTTTTTTGGTGTGAACGAAAAAGAAATAATGGTTAAGCCACCTGTCAGTCACCCAGTCTTTTCACGTACACAGAAAAATGCACAACGCACCGCACCCCGCCAATCTTCTCCCACAAGATGGTGAATCATAAAGACTTTTACTGGGAACCGGCATTTTCTGCTGACCCAGAACATTGCCCGGGCCCCTCCTCCACACTATTCCTTTTAAATATCTGGTCTAAGAAAATTTCTGCTCATTCAAGGCTGACTAATAATGAAAAAGGAACCAGGAGATCTGTACAAGAGTATCACCAAATGGTGAGAAATTACAGGACAAAAAGGCAAACTACGCCTACACAATACGGGCATTTTGACGTGGAGCTGATGAAAATCATGAATAAATATTTGTCTAAGAATTCAAATAACAACAAAAAGTCCTTTATGAATTACAAGCTCAGTGCCGAGGCATAAGGAGTCAAGAAAGGCTGCAGAAGGAGATTAAAAGTGAGCTGGCCGTGTCTGTCACACAAAGTGGAAAGGAAAACCAAAATCATCACAGAAATGATGACTACCTTGCAAACAGGAGTAACTGATGACGCAGTGTCATCGTACCGTTAGCTAATGTAGTAGTAAACACTGATGGCGACATAAATATGGATGACAGCTTTGAGGCAATTGAGCAAAATGAAATAGATAAATTTTAAAGTGATTAGAGGAAAATTGTAGATGTGGAAGACAGGCAAAGGGGAGACCATGTAAGTGTAAATGTTTTCTTCTTGAAGAAAAAAGTTTGAAAAAATTAGAAAATATTCCAATATATACTTTTTAAATCTTTCCTGATATTAAAGAAGATTTGAGCCTAAAGAGTGACAGGACACAGTATATCTTAAGGGGAAAAAAAAGTATTAGCATAGAACCATAGTCTAGTAAAATTTCCTGAATTAAAAGATAAAGGAAAAAATCCTGTGGGTACCCAAATGATCAAACTACCTATAACAATTAAAAAAAACAACAACAACAAAGGTTGGCTTCAGACTTCCCCTATTGAACATTACAAGACAGTGAAGGAATGCTTATAAAGTCTTCAGGAAAAGACAATATGACCCAATAACTTTTACCTAGCTAAATTACCTTTGAATTATCCTGGCAACAGACAAATGTTTCCAAATATGCAAGAACTCAGGGAGTATTGTTCCTATGAACACTTTTTTTTTTGTATCTTTTTTTTTTTTTTTACATTTTTTACCAGGGGGGTGGAGGGTGGGAAGGGATAGACTGGGATTTCAAAATTGTAGAATAGATAAACAAGATTACCATGAACACTTTTTTGAAGAAGCTACTAGAAGATGAAGTTGAACCCAAAAAATGAATGGGAAAACCTGTGGCAAAAATAAATGTAAAACTGTGGATAAAGGTTGAAACGATCATGGGAATTACCGTTAAAGACAAAATGTTATTACAGTCAAACATGAGAATGGAGAAACACTGCAATAACAGACGTTAGGGGGTGAACGGGGAGAGAAAGGGAGACTGCGCATGTAAGTTGACTTTCTTATTTTTCTTAGTAGAGATCAAAAAATGTTTTTAAGGGTGGCAGTTAAAGTTTAAAAGGTATAAACATATTTAAATGTATAAAGTTAATCACTAAAAGAACTAGAAGAATTAAGACGAGTAGCATACCCTACAAAACTGAGATGGAGGGAAGGGGAAGTAGGGGTATATTCATTCAGTTTATTACTGTTCTTGAAGAGTCAATAGATACTAGCTAAATAGAGGATTACACATAATATGTAAAATGATTATTAGAGAGACATTCATTAGGTGTAAAAAGAGACTACACCTTTGAACAGGAAACACAATACAAAGCAAAGCAGAAAATCAAAGTTTTAAAAGTTGTAACACTCATTCTAAGCATATATACCATTTTAATAGACAGAAAAAGTGACTCATTGAATTGACAGAGCAAAATACAATTAAGTACTAACTATATGATACTTACCTAAATGAAATGACTCAGAAAAATCAAAAGCAAAAGAATGGGCAAAGACATATAAGACAAATGGAAATACAAGGAAAGCAGACATCTGAAAGTTGCTATCAGACAAGGTTGAATTCAAGGAAAAATGAGACAAAGAAGGGCAGGGTACAATACATAATGTAAGTCTAAGAGCAGTGACTATGCACCAAGTAACAGGACATCAGAAGTTACAAGACAAATGTAGAGGAATACACAGAGAAGCAGAAACACATGCAGAGTAGGAGTTTTAAATTTAGCTCCATTATTCCATGGTAAATAAAAAATAAGTAACTGTAGAGGACTTGACCAAATTAATAAGATAAATTATTAAACTCAGGTTTTAAATCTACCTTTTTATTAGCTAATCAGTAAGGTAGATTTGTTCTATATTCTTAAATTAGATAATATATCATTTTTTTCAAGGGCCCATGGACTAATCACAAAAACTGTTTATCTATTGAGAGTTCAGAGGAAGCATTGATACCAAAACTTTAAAAAGATGCTAGATTGTCTGCTGTCAACTTGGCATCACTCTCATCCCTTGAAGGAAAAAAAAAAGGAGCCCATTTCTCAGAATCAGCTGCCCTGTAAATGTTCTGGGGTGGAGTTGGCCAAGTGAGAGAAATTCTCATGAGATTTAGGGGAGAGAAGGGAAGCAGAGATCATTTGTCTCTCGATATAGTGCAATCAGACGTAGGGACAGATGGGAGGTTCGTGGCGGCTTCTTGTGGATGGCTTGAGAACCACTGCTTTGTTGCTGCAGTATGAAAGGTTTCTCAGAGGCTCTTGAGAATTTCAACAGTTTCCAAGTAAGAATTTGAGGATCCCTCACTCCCATGCATCACACTTGAACCTTTAGTGTTTGCTTCGTGGACCTTCCTACAGCAACTTTTACTGCTGACCTTCACCACCAGCTTTCCCCAAATTTAAATAAGCCCAGATTTCTGTTTTGATTCAAGTAATTTAAATTAATCATTAGTCAAATTTATCAATCTTTTGCATAATGGATAGTTGTTGTTGGCCTACCTAGAATTAATTTTTGCATCATCCTGTAATAGGCCCTAATTTTCACTTGGACCCCACCCTTACCCCCTTGCAGTATTATTGCAATAATAATTCATGTAATCCAAATAATTCAAAATTAAAACAAGCTCAGATCTCTAAAGTAACAATTCTAGGATACTTAAGTGGCTCTGTTTTTCTGTGTGAGCCCAGACTGATAAACACAAAAGAAAGTTAAAGCCAGTTTCTCATGTGAATATAGCTATAAAAATTCTAAATAAAATATTAACAAGTAGAATTATTAATGTTGGCAGATGTTATACCTGGAATACCTAAGAAAAACATTGCAAAACTATTAAAAAGTAAAAACACATAGTAAGATAGCTGGGTATAAAATTAATAGACAAATATTGACAGCTTTTCTTTATTCAAAAAACAACCAGATTGAAAATATAGAAAATACAGCATGAAGGTCAGCAAACTTTCTTCTGTAAATGGCAGCTAATAAGTATTTTGGGCTTTGCAGGTCATATGGTCTGTTATAACTGCCATTTCTGCCACTGTAGCACCAAGGCAGCCATAGACAACATGCAAATGAATGGCTATTTAAACTTTACTATAAAACTATTTGCAAAAACAGCCAGTGGACTGGATTTAGCCTGCAGGCCATAGTTTGCCTGTCCCTGATACGGAACAAGGGTATAGAGGGCCACATTGAAAATAGTCCAAAAAAGGATGTTAAAAAAACAAGAATAAACTTAACAAGAAATATGCAGTATTTACATGAGGGAAACTGTCGAGGGACATGGCAGAAGATTGGAATATATGGAAAGACACATCCTGGTTTTGTATAGAATGACTCAATAATACAAAAATGTCAAATCATCCTACGTTAACAGATTCAATGCAACTTCTGATGCAGAAAATTGATTTAAATAAATAATACCTTTCATATTTAATAGGGTTTTAGAAAAAACTAGACACAGGAAATCAGTGAGATAAACCTGTCCCTCTTCTGCTAAAAGCCCCCAGTCACTGTCCATCTTACTCAGAGCCAGAGTCCTCACAGTAACCTGCAAGGCTGCATGGTCTGCCACCTGCCCCCACTCATCTCCTGCTCCCCTCCGCTTCCTCACTCTTCTCTCGCCACACTTGCCTCTTCATTCTCCTCCGGTAGCTCTCAGCTCAAGGCCTTGCTGTTCCCGCAGCCTGTAAAGCTTTTCTCCCAGATGTCTGTGTGGCTCACTCCTTCACCTCCTTTAAGCTTTCACTCAAATGTTACCTTCTTGGTAAAGCCTTCCATGTCCACTCTCTTTGAAATTGCCACCCTCCAGTCCCACAATCCCTACCTTTATTACCCTGATTTATTTCTCTCCTTGGCTCTTACCATCATCAGACTTGATGTGTTGCTAATTCTTTGTTTACTGTCTGTTTCCTCCCGCTAGATAGCACTGCTCTGTCCTCAGTGCCTAGAACAGTGCTTGGCCCACAACAGGAACTCAGTGAATCTTTATAGAATGAAAGAATATGAACAGACAGTTCATAGTTCATAGGAATGCAAATGGATTTTACCTTTGAATGTGTATATAGAGCTGTTTCATGGTTTCTAATGGTGCCATGGATTTCCAGTGTGTAGATGTACTGGAGTTTATTTAACTGGTGCCCTACTGAGGAACACTTATGTTGTTTCCAGTAGTGTGCTGCGATAGATACTGCTGCATTTGTGGGAAAAGGATAATCTTTTCAACAAATGTTGGAACAACTGGGTATTTACATGCCAAAAACCTGAACCTTTCCACTACCTCACCATAATCAGAAATTAACTTGAAATGAACCACAGACCTAAGTTTCAATCCTAAAACTGTAAAACTTCTAGAAGAAAATACAGGAGGAAATATTTGTGATCTTGGCTTAGGAAAAAAAAAAATCAGACATGACACCAAAAGCACAAACCATAGAAGAACCGAATATAAGCTGGACTTTGTCAAAATTAAAGATTTCAGCTCTTCAGAAGACACTGTTAAAAGAAAGTATTTGCAAAGCACATATCTGACAAAGGCCTTATATCCAGAATACGTACAGCGCTCTCAAAAGTGTATAGAAAGAAAGCAAACAACCCTCTCCAGGCAGCCTAGTACCTTAAGGGGTGGCAGCCTGTGTTCTCCCAGAGGCCTGCTGCAGTTGTGTCATTCATTCATGCAGCAAATGTTTGTTGAGTATCTATTCTGGGCCAGACTTTATTCAGACACGGGGGATACAGCAGTACACAGAACAGTCATGGAACACTCAGTCTTGTGGGAGGAGATGGGCAAAAACAAACGAACAGATTGATATAGCATAATTGTAATCTACCTAGACTTACGTCTTCCAGATAATTACACCAAGCAAAGCAAAATTCAAACACCTTGAATTTAGAGTACAACATATGAATCTAGTGTGTTTAAAAAACGTATGTGTCAAATGGCCTATGCACATCCTTATTTTGCCAGACTTCTTCCACACCCTACAATCAGCGATGCATATCAGGTTATAGGATTTGGGGCTTAAAATCTAAATTTGGAACTCTTTAATATAACCTTACATGGTCTTGATGTTTGGCAATGCCATCTTCTAGATCACTCTCAAAAAGATCGAGGTCCGTTCAGTTCGAGCCTCTTTTACTCACCTTGAGCCCAACCTGTCTGTCATTTATGGAGTTGAAACATCTCATTATTTGTCCTATGACTCGTTGAGAGCCAGGAGATTGCCAAGAGAAATCTGCTACCCCAGGGGAAAAATAGATGGTAAGGACCTCTGTTTTTCTGTAGACACTGGCACATGGTACTTGGCTAGGAAAGCCACGTGAATGTTTAAAGTCTGTAGTTCCAGTAGCACCCAGCTAGCACTTTAAAAAGGTGAAAATGTATTCCAGTCGCCCTGCCACTCCATGCAGGCCTGCTGAGTCTGGGTGCGCAAGAGCAGGAGGGTCTTCCTTCCTTCTGACTTTCATGCCCCCTTGGGGCATGCAGTCTACTGGACACACAGGTATTACGTGAGAAGGTGCTACACTTCAATTAAGACACATGGGCTGAACCCATGTAATCCCTGCAATGGATTATCTGGATAACAGCAAGAGACTGAGAATAAACATTGAGAGAGAAAAAAAATCACTCCAGGGAAGTGGGGAGGGTAGAGCTCAGTGGCAGAGTGTGTGCTTAGCATGCACGAGGTCCTGGGTTTAATTCCCAGTCCCTCCATTAAAAATAAACAAATAAACCTAATTACCTACCCCTTCCCCCTCCCAAAACAAACCCCCCAAAATTTAAAAATTTAAAAAAAGTCATCCCAGGGAAGACTGGGAGTGGACATGCAAAAAGATTTTGAAGACCTCTGGTCGTCAGTGAATACTTACCCCATCCATGGAGCCAGAGTCGCTGTATGATACATAGGGCCGCTTCATTGGACTTGTGCGTCTGTCTGAGTAGGGAACCCACACATCGGACCGGTATGTGGTGCAAGGGAACTGCTTGGTATTAAGATAGCATCTGCTCTCATCACTTCTGTCCCCTCATCCTCCTTTGTGTTTCTTTATAATGTGTCTGACTACCTGCTGTATTGTTCAAGTTTGATTGTTTGTTCATTTATTTATAAATGTCTCCCCTCACTAGGTGCTCAGCTTCTTAGGAGCAGGGCCTTTCATTTACTCACTAATGTCCCTCCACTCTTCAGTGTCTGGCACATAGTAAATGCTCAGTAAATATTCTTGAAGGAAGAAAGGATGGATGGAAGGGAGAGAGAGAGAAGGAGGGAGGGAGAGAGTGAAGAAGGTAGGAAGGGTTCCTTTTAACTATGAAAACTCTGCCGCCTGTGTACATGTGATGGCCCAGGCTTGGTGGACCAAAGGCCAGAATTTGGCCCACAGAGTTGCCCAGTCCCTGCTTGAGCCACATGCCTTGCCCTCTGCCTGAAGCTCCTCCCTCTGATGCCAGACAGCTACAAGACATGGGGCTCCATTGTGCAGATGAGGAAAACAGATGTCATATCATAAAAGAGGACCCCACTCCTTCTTGAGGTTGCTGTGAGTGACTCCCCAGCGGCTGTGAAGGCAAGAACACCCAACTTTCTAGAAAACTCCCTCTTCCCCATGCTGCATTTCTTCCCTGATTAACTCTCCAATGCTCTGAGTTGGGGCTGCCCCCACCACTGGAGCTCTCAGAAGATGTTGACTGACTAGGTAAATGATGCTATTGATGTGCTTAATTAATACTAATGACTTATCATGAGAATTACAGATATGTACCCGTGTCTAGGAAGTGTCAGTGACAAGAGAATTAAGGTGTCAGTTCTCATAAAACATGAGCAAAAAACTCCTCAGGGTAATCGGAGACAGTTACCTTCTCTCCCAGCAAGAATGCCCTTGAATCATATTGGCACGTGCTTGTGAATCTTGACTCGCTAGCCTTAGGTTTGGAATGAGCATGGTAATATTAAAATTCCACATTCCGCACCACGATGCAGTTCTCAGTAAGAGGATGACAAGGAGGATGTGGATCCAGGCAAGTGGCCAGAGTGTGTTGAGCAGCTCTGTGAAATGACTGGCAGTGCAACCAGGCATCCGTGGGTAATGTATATCCAGGCGGATGGATGTATAGATTAGCATCCTAGGGTTAATTTCACTCTGCAGATGATTAACATGTCCTTATTTTGGAAATAAATGCTTCTGCAGTTAAAATAAATGTATTTAATTAGTAGAGACATTTAGTTGTGAAGCGGAAAGTTAATGTACGAATGGAATAAATGGTTGTATAAACATTTTCTCTTCCAAACCTAAGTCAGAGGCATCGCCTTCAAGCCATATTTCGGGAGGCAGATCATAAGTTGTGAGACCTCATGATTGTCAGGCTTCTCGGCACATGCCTTGTGCCAAGCTGAAGGCCAAGATGGCCCAATTTGTCTGAGCCTCTGTTCCCAGTCAGTGACCTCCTTCTGGCCTGATTGAAGGTTGAGTCATGTCATGCAGTCAAGGTCAGGTTGCTCTCTCCAGAGCTGCCCTATCTTCCCAATTGCCTGCTAGGCATTTGCACTCAGCTGGCTGCCAAGACCTCCAGTTCTAACTGGTCGGGACAGGCCTCTGCACTCCTGTTGCCCCCAAGCCCCTCCAACCACACAGGCACTCTACGGAGGCTCTTCTATGTTCACTGTTTCTGCTCCTGGCTCTTTAGAAAGCTTGAGTCGCCTCTGACTGGACTCCTGCTTCCCGCAGTCAAGCCTGCCTTCAAATCAAGCCCATCGCCCACAATTCGCCATCATGTCCTTGACATCCAGGCCCGCTCCCCACCCCCTTGCTACTGCCCCAGCTCTGCTCAGTCTGTCTCCTAAGCATCTCCTCAACCATCTGCTCATCCCCCCCCCCACCGCCGTCCTTGACCATGGTCTCCTCTTTGTCTCTCCGCGCCTGAATCTTGCCTTCATCCGGTCCGTCCTCCACACCGCCCCCCGAGTGTCCTTTCCGATATGCCCCACCCTCGCCAAAACTCTCTCGTAGACTTCTCTCCCCTTCCCCTCTGGATGAAGCCCCCACCTTAGCGTTGAGCCTAATTTCTCCCCCTTGCCCTTCACATATCTCCAGACGAGCTGCGCTCCCCGCTGTAGCCTGCAGGAATTCCCATGCTCTTCAGGGTCAGTGCCTTTGTTCAGGCTATTGCTTCGTCCTAGGATGATGAGTTCCTCAGGCTTCTAACCTTGATTTATGGGAGAGGCCACGGATCCGCAAAGGAATCGCTCTTCGCTTTCCTGTCCTTGCCCCACACGAGCAGCGGTCAGCCTGTGGGCCACGTCCTGTGGAGGGCGCTGTGAGTGCGGGGGGAGACCCCCTCCTGAAGCTTTCCTAGGGTTTGGCTTAATAGTTGGGCTTCTTTTCCTCTATACCTGCTCCCAGCCCCCAAGTTCCTAAGGGCACCTCAGGGTGAATATCCCTCAGTTAGGTTTGCTTTCTGAGTTTGCTCTGGGCTGATGGTTTCACTCCAGAGCTCAGGTTCTGGCCCGGTGGTGACAGGAGAATGAGGCAGCTCCGGCCTCCCCACCCCAGCAGCACAGGAACACTGGTTTCCTCGGCTGCTCCCAGGAGAGGCCCTGAGCTCTGCCTCCTCTTTTTCTGTGTGATAGAAATATCCTGAGCCTCCCTGCCGGGGATCCCGCGTCACACTCACCCCAGCCATTTGCACACACACACCTGCACACGTGCATGGGGGCGCATGCACGCACAGCCACTCCTCGGCCCTGGTCTGAGCTGGGACCCACTGAGGCGCAGACCACAGAAAGGTCCCGGGGAGGAACAACCGTGCACCTTGCCATCACATCAGATGGGCAAGCAGAGGGCAGGGGCCTTTGACATCCAGCAGAGTCAGAGGCTTGGGCTTTTGAAAAGCATCTTCCTCCCGGTCAGGGGCCCAGCCAGGATGCCTGGATCCAGTGGAATTCATTGATTTTGTAACTATTTACTGAGCTCCAACTATGTACAGGGCACTAGTCAATCTGGGCAATGGCGGTGAGAGTATGAACAAGGCAGACATGATCTTCCATGTTGCTTATGTTCTTGTGGAAATAAGAAACACTCAAGCCCATTGCCAAGTCTTCCTCATAGTGCTCTGAAGTCCACCAACTCCGCTCCCTTCCACTGCTAGTCCATTGGTTCAGGCTCTCCTCATCCTTATTCATTCATTCGCTCATTCATTATGTCAACAGATACTTATTTGGGACCTCCAGGATGCCAGCAATGTGCAAAATGGACAACTTGTGTTTCCTGGAACTTGGAGTCTTGTCGTTCATGGGGGAAACAAAGGTCAGCACGTGACTTCACTAACAGTTTAGATGTTCTCAGAAAAAACTCTGTCCAGGGAACCCTGAGGACCAGGAGGAGGAGGAGAACAAGATCAGTTCTCCTGGGTCAGTTGATGGCCAGGAAAGGCTTGCCAGGAGCTGAGTCTTGACAGATGAGATACGCTTTAGGTGGGCAGAACAGTGAACTTTCCAGGCTCAGGGAGCAGGAGGGGCAAAGGCACAGAGACAGGACACAATCTGGGGTATTCAGGGAACTGCTAGAGCTTCAGTGTGGCTGAACCATAAGGCAGATAACAAGTGGGACCGCAACCATGGAAAAGACTGAGAACTTCCACTGGTTGCCCTGGAGGGGTTTCCGGGAAGGATTGCTGAGTGAGGAAAGCGAGGTGCAGAAAAGCATCCACAGCATGCTCTCGGTTTTGTAAAACAAGGACTGACCACCCCAAATGTATTTACTGGAGTGCGTGCGCGCATGTGTGTCTGTGCGTATGCACGTACATCTGAATGTGACTCTGTGAGCGTGTAGAAAAATATGGAAAACAGCAGTCCAGGATGTTGACATGTGTTATGGAAGATGAGACAGAAGTGAGTGGAGGTGAAAGCAGAAGGAGGAAGGTCATGTGAAAAGGGAAAGCAATATGAAATGAGTGAACAATGCCATGGACTGACCTACAAATGAATAGATGGGCAGAGCATGAAATGTAACGGCAGGAATTGCTATGGATCTGGCTTCCTGAGTTCAGTGAACATGGGTCCAGCCTGGGGTGGGAGCCAGCTGGTGCCAACAGTTTAACATGGAAGTGAAGGTCCTTGCCAGAGTCCAGGGACCTGGGGTTTGGGATAAGCTCAGGCTTCATCCAGAAGCCTGAGGACAGCTCAGGCCTATGAGCACTTACCGCTAACCAGCAGGGTCAGTATTATGTGACAGCTCACATGTGTTTGCATTTGGATCATTTTGGGTTAGAATCCTAGCTTTGTCTGTTATCAGCTGGGTGACCTTGGGAAAGTTACTTAACACCTCAGTGTATACTTCCATCTCTTCAACTGCGAAATGGAGCTGAAAATAGTACCTCCCTGGTGGGTTGTTGTGATGATTAAATGAGTAAATAAATATTTGTACATCATTTAGGATCGTGCCCAGCACATGGTAACCACTTCATAGACGTTAGCTACTAACAATGGCAGTAATAATCATTTCAGGGTACAAGAATAATTAAAGCTTTACTTCATAATTAGAAGAAAGGAAAGAAAAATCGTGGTTACCCAATGCCTACCATGTGCCAGGTAGTAATGCTTTTCCTAGTAGAACCTTCAGGACAGTCTCTTGGTAGTCTGTCCACTACACAGTGTGGATGCTGAGGCTCAGTGAGGGGAGGTAACTGGGCTGAAGTCACACAGCCAGACAGTGGCGGTGCTGCGACTGAATCCCAGTGTATCTGCTTCCAAGGCCCTGTCTTGATGAGTTCTTTTTTTAGGGGGGGGGGGCGGTGAGGGAGGTGATTAGGTTTGTTTGTTTGTTTGTTTATTTATTTATTTCTAGAGGAGGTGCTGGGGAACCAGGACCTCGTGCACGCTAAGCATGCGCTCTACCCCTTGAGCTATACCCTCCCCCTTCCAAGGCCCTGTCTTGATTGACTTTGTCCTTAGACCAATGGTGCCCATAATTCTTAAGCACGGCTCTTTTAAGTCAGGTGAGACCTTCACAGACATAAGGAAACTTGAGCTGGAGGTGAATGTCCAGTGGGGACAGGGTGCCTTCCTGAGGGATTTCTGATGTCCTCTTATACCCTCTTTGGGGTCTTGGACTGAAATTAAAGCTAGAGCTGCTTTCTCCAGCAAAATCCACCCAGGCACACACACACGAGATTGTGCGGACTGTTTCAGGGATCGGTAGCTCTCTTGAAGCCTGTCCATGGACCTGGTTAAAAAATTGCTCTTGTGCGAGGAGGGGAAAGCCTCGTGGCTTCAGAAGTCCCCCACCCCCTCCCCTTGCTGCTTTCTTCTTTCTATTCACCTGTCAGCAACCCAGGCTTTCAGAGCGGGAGACTTTGGTGACCCAATCCCCTTTGGTTTATGGGTATGGAAACTGAGGCCCAGGGAGGGGAAGTTCCTTACTGGGGTGCCACAGCCGAATCCCACCGGAGAGGAGAGCGATGGGCACTGCTTGGCACTCTACAGACTCTTTTACGTGCATGGGCTCGCTTCACCCTCACGAGACTCAGGCTTCCAATCTGGTTCTGCCAATTTGCTACCTATGTGGGTAAATTACTAAGTATTCCCAAGCCTTGTTTTTTTTTCCCTTCCACTGTAACTTGAGGATAATTCCCGGGGCCATTGTGAGGATGGAGGTGCTGTGCCTGTGCCTGGGGCAGGTGGCGGTCTAGAGATGTGACGTCCTGCTCTGTTCCCCTGTGCGTCATGGGATGCTGTGTGGCCACCGACAGAGTGAACACATCCTGGCTCACAGTGGAGGGGGCTCTGGGCATCTGATTTTTGTACAGCAACGGGGATACACACATGTCTGGACACCCACAATTTGCAGGACCTTGGGCAAGGTGTGTGCAGGACGAGGACCCCCTCTTCCAGAGCTATATTCTGACAGCGGAGCAGAAGGCAGTAGTCATCTAGGGGTCACAGAGGGTGCAGGTTGTAGAAAGACTCAGGGGAAGAGCTGAGACCCCAACAGAGAGCTTTGGAAATCAGGTTTCAGCCCATCCCCACGTGGAACAGAATGCACGATGGGAAAATCCCAGCAGAATCAACAGTTGTGTGCTCCAGCCAGTAAAGCTGATGGCTAGCCTGACTGTCATGGAGATGCTGCCTCCCACTGGCCCAGCCTTCCCTGAGCCACAGACTTCAGGTGCCCCACCATCTACTTTGTACTCAGTCCCAAGTCGCCTAATGGCTGATGAGCCCCCTGCCTCGCGGCCACGGGGAAGAGCACAGAACGAGCGGAGTGCGGGATTGTGGCCCAGCGGGGGCCTTGGATGAGTGGTTGCTTGTGGCAGCCGCTGCCACACTAGAGGCCCTTGTGTGTCTCGAGGTGCCTGGAGGGACGTCTTGGTGGAGCAGGGGTGAGGGAGGCTCCGTCTTTCCGGGCTGGGCTGCTGTAGGGGTAAGAACACCAACAGCTGAGGAGCTGCGATCAGCTCAGGATGGGGGGTACAGCCTCCCCGGCAACCAGTCCTGAGGCCGCGGGCACCCCCCTGCGCAGTCCTCTGCCCGGGCTCGCCGCGCTACCCTGCGGAGCTGCCGGGTCGGACTCCCTGGCCCTCCGCTCTCGCCTCCGGCCCTGAAGTGAAAGCTCTCCAGGAAAGTAAGCTCCCAGCTCGGGGAGGTCGTTTTAAAATAACCCGCAGAAGTTCTTTGAAGACATTGCTGTTGTGGCAGATAAAGGAAACTCGGGGGCTACTGTGTGCTTGGATTTTTAAAAAGCATCTGACAATGTTCAGCATCTGAGATGAATGGGCGACACGCAGGGTAATGGGAGACGCTGTTGGATGGTATGAGTGTTGAATTAAAAATAGCACTTGGCCCTTTTGTAAGCCTATCTTTGAAGGGTCTCTCCTGTGAAACGCCATCGACGACACCCAGTTTCTCTCAAGCCAGACTCCTCCATGAGCCCATTTATTTATTGCCAGCAGGCTCTCAGCCCCCTCAACCCAGCTGCAGGGCTGGCTCCATAACCCTCACCTTGGAAAGGGAATCCCCAGGCACAGTATTTTGGACTCACAGCTAGGATTCCCCCCGGTGCAGGGCTCCCGTTTCCGGCGGCCCTGTGCCGTCACTGTTGAATGCAATAGCCCCGAGAGCAACGCGATATGATGTCCAGCCCTGGCTTCCAATAAATTATTTCTTACCCAGCACCCTCCCAGGATCTCATTAACACATGGAAATAGATGCTCACGATGGCAGGAACTCCCAAGGGCCAGGATGGAATGGGGGGGGGGCGTTGGAAAGACCCCCTCCTATGATTGTACTTTGTCCTCAGGTCTCCCCCGTTTGGGAATTATTGCTGTAGCAGAGCAAGGGCTGAGCTGGCAGGCGGAGACCAGGGTTCGAGTTGTGCCCTTGAGCAAACCGCCTCCCTCCTGTAGCCCGTCTCCTGGTCTCTGGTTCCATACCAGGGTTTCTTTCTTCTGCTTCAGAACCAAATAGGTGGGGGCTGGGTGGAAACATGCAGGTCCCTGGGCCCCTCATCAGCCAACTAAAGCAGAATCCCAGGGGGTGGGGCTTGGGGACCCACGTGCTTATCAAACTGTCCAAGGGTTCGTGAGCGTTGTGGAATCTGGGGACCAGTTGGCCCTCGTATCAGTAATGAGGTGGTTTCAACCTTTTGGACAGTGACATCTTTTCAGCAAGAACAGGGGTGAAGACGTCCTCCTGGCGGGGTATGCTGCACCCCCTCGGCTAATGGATACGTGTGACCATAGCAGGATTTCTAGCTACCGGGTGTCCTGGTGCTCCATTGCCTACGAAGTGGCGCTTGGCCGCCCGGCTGGCTGTTGCATGGGGACAGAGCGCCTACGCTGTGGGCCGCCCCCCACTTCCATCTTTAAAGGCCAACTGTGACCCTTGGTTTCCATGTTGACTTCTACCCATCCTGCACAGAGAAGGGGCTGGTGCTGGTGAGGAGGTTCTCGGAGAGCCATGGAGAGGAGCAGGAAAGGGAGGGAATCAGGAATGAAGGGCGAGGGCTCCACGGGGAGGGGGGGCCTCTTCTCCTTCACCTCTTTCCTCCGGCGCCTTGCGTGGCACTTGGTGCAGGGTGGGCGCTCGCAGCTCCTGCTCAGTGAGTGACCGCAGACCCCTCGCAGCAAGCGTCGGCCTGGAGCGGACGGCGTCAGGTGCCTAAACGCTCAGGTGAGTTAGTGCACGGCGCAGAGTCTCTGTTAGCTCAGACAACAGAATTAACGAGAAGAGCCAGACAGCAGTTTCAGACGGGGGAGGTCCAGTGCCCCCCGGTGCCTGCACCATCTGGCCCCGCAGTCTGCTGCTCAGTGGCCTGGCTGGGTTGGAGTTGTCCGGAGACAACCTTGATTCCTGGACTTGCTGGGGGCAAGTTGTATGCAGACATCAGGCAATTGCAGGCCAGTGTCCTTGGCGGGAGGGACAACCAGGGGACGGAGCTCTCCTCGGAGCTCCCTCTGCACAGCCCCCCGCCTCTGACGGGGGCTGTGAGTACAGCACACAATCGCTCCCTCCGCCATGCATCCACGCACAGACGTACACGTGCACACTCCTCCACACCCTTCCGTATATGCTCCCCTTCTCCACGTATCCAAGCCCTTGCACACGTGTCCATAGCACCCCTCATTCCTACACTGACATGTCCACACTCACGTGCACTCTCTCACACATTTATATACGGCCGCCCCACCCGTGCCCTGACACCCCCATATGCACATGCAGCTGCCAGACACAGTCCCGCGTGTTAACGCGGTCCTCACACCCCCACCTCCTGCTCACAGACACACACACAGAGTTCCTGCAGCCACGCATGACACACGTGTCCACAGAGTATCTGGTCGCTCCTGACTCACAGCCTCACACACGTACTCACAACAGCCTCACTCAGAATGCACAACACGTGTTTACGTAGAGATCTCCTCGCCTACACACTCATGTGCTCACACACACGTGCTCTCCCTCACCTGCACGCACCCCTCCGCATGCACGTACACCCCTCCCCCTCCATTTGTACAGGGGTCCACGCCCGGACATTTCCAGTTCCTCCATCTGGAAACGACCTTTCATCCACACACATTCACACACACACATGCCTCGCCCCCATGCACGTACACACACACCTGCACACGGACACACGTAGGTGCATATACACCTCCTCACCCAGTCTCTGTCTCTGTCACACATACACATACAGCACAAACACACAGTTACGTATACACCCGTCACCCATTCTGTCTCATGTAGATGAATCCCTACACACTGTTCACACACACAGGTACCCACGTACTCTCCTCATCCATCCTGTCTCACACGTACACGTGTATGTGTGCACCACTCTCACCCATCCGCTCACACACACACAAGTCCACGTATGCCGTCGTCTCTTTTCTCTCGCACACGTGGGTGCCTGTACACACACGCGCCCCCCTACACATTCTCTCTCCTCTACGCAGGGACCCCTGCGCCGTCAGCGCCCAGACCACGCGCTGTCAGACGTTTGAGTTCTTGCTGGGCATCAGCTGTTTCTGGGCCTTGTGAAAGCTGCCACATCCTTCTCGATGTTCGTGGGCTCCAGTGAAGCAGCCTGTCCGGGGGCGCCTGCCCGCCTTCCTCTTCCCGGCATTCCGGGTTGCTGGCGGCTACAGGCGCAGGGACGCAGCCTTTGCCGTGTTGGGGGTGGGGTGGTCTGTGGTCTTACCCTCCTCTCCCTGCACCCCACTTCTGCTTAGAGGTTGCAGAGGACCCCGAGTTTCCCCTTCTGCACCTCAGGATGCCAGGAGAGGATGGGTGACTCTTCCTGTTCTTCTATTTCTATTTTTAATTACAACTAACGGGGGACCAGAGTGAAACATTTTAGCAATTTAATCTGAGTGTAAAATCGTGTATTTTCACTTCATTAACTAAAAGGGAAATCAAACGGCTTATCAAAGGTTGAGCTTCACATTTGCATACGGGTCTGGGATTCACGAAGCAGGATTTGTAACAGCTATAAAAGCCCCTCGGCAGTCTCTAGGGGCCACCGGCCGTATCGTTCTGACTGCAGCGTTATAAAATGACATTTGGGCGTGAAGGCGGATGGGCGTGCTTGCCGTAGTCACCTTTGCCTGCTGGCTGGGCCCCCAAAGCCGGCGGCATCGCTTCTCTCTTGAGTCACAGAGAAGCAGGCAGAGGCTACAGCTGTGTATTAGGTATCTATTGCTGCATCACAAAATCACCCCACAACTTAGTGTTTGCTTAAACCAATAAACAATCATTATCTGACTGTCTCTCTGGGTCAGGAGTCTTGGGGGGAGATCTGGGAGCCTCTGGGTCGAGGTCTTTTAAGAAATTGTGGTCATGATGTCTGCAGTCATTTCAAGCTTAGACTAAGGGAGAGGGGACCCTTCCCAGCTCACCCACATGGGCCCCTCCAAATGGCTATGTCCTGGCATGGCAGCTGGCTTCCCCCAGGATGAGCCATCTGAGACCGAGGGAGTATAAATAGGTGAGAAACAGACACCAAGGTGGAAGCTGGAGTCTTCCAGTAATCTAATCTCGGAAGTGACATTCCAACACTTCTGCCAAGTTCTGTTTTGTTAGAAGTGAGTCACTAAGTCTGGCCCAAATTTAGGCCGGGGTTATTGCGCACGGGCATGAACACCAGGAGGTGGGGCCACTGGAAGACCGCCTTGGATAGCACTTACTGCGGTTTGCAAGGGGGCCTTGGAAAAGAAAGTGTCATCAGAGATGGAGGAGCAGGTGACCCCCTCTTTAGACCTTCTTTCAAACTCTCTCCTTTTTTCTTTCCCTTTAGGACTTCTCTCTTCACCTCCAGAAGCCACTCACAGGGTATCTCATCAGTTTATGATGGGAACAAATGAATCGCTTTTAAAGTTTTGACCTCATTAGAAACTCAGTTGTGCGGGTAGTGTCTGGGGATGCAGTCATGGCAACCACAAGAAGGCTCAGTGGCTCCACATGAGGATGTGGGCAGCAATCCTGAAAAGTGAGCTAGAAGCCCAGGAGAAGGGAGGATTGTGGATGGGCATGCCATCAAGGCCAGTGGAGAGCCGCTGTTTGGGTTTATGCAGGGAGGGGAGAGCGAACTGGGAGGGAAGTTACCACAAAGAGCGGGTTTGGGATGGAGAGGTGGAGAAGACTTGGGTTATTTTGGTGCAGGCCGTAGTATATATTTTCCTCCTTGGCCCCCCTACCCTCTCCAACTTTCTCCAGGGTCACTTAGTAAAGTCCAGCCTTACTCCTCCCAGCATCCTGGAATTGGGGATGTGAGTCTTTTGCAGAAATACTAGGCTGAGATTGGCCTCCGAGTAACCCAGTTTCCTTCCAGTTACAGTTGCTCTGTTTGCATGGTGTGCCTTGAGAACAAGCCTGGATCTTAGTCATCACTCTACACCCATGGTTGGACCCAGTCTTGGCAGAGAGTAGGTATTTATAGAGTGGAGAATGTCTGGGTGGTCCAGCCATTCATTTATATCCAGATATTTCTATGGAACGTCTAGCCTATGCCAGAAACTGTGCTAAGCCATGTAGAGGGGAAACAAATCACACAAAATAGGTCTTGTCCCCTAGAGGTATAAGCTGGTGGAAGGAAGAGCTAAGACATGTGCCCAAATAACAAAAACACAGCACAGTGTAGCAGGTACAAAGGGTCCGGAGGTGCTGTGGAGGCTGAGCTAGGGGCAAGACCGCTTGTGGCCGGGGGAGTGGAGAGTGTGAGCGATTTCCTGGAGGCTGGACTTGGGGATGTCAAGGAAGTGGGATTCAAGGCCAGTGGAAAGACAGACACCAGCAGAAGTATGTGGGAAGCTGGGATCCTCTGTGTGGCTCAGGCTGTGGGTCCATACTCAACTGTGATGAGGGGCCTGGGAGCGGTGGCAGCGTCAGGTTGAACCTCGTTCCAGAAAGCTTTGAAGGCCACCCTTAGGAGCTCAGGGAGTCTTCAGAGGGATGGGACCTGGCAATTCAGGATGAGGGAGAATGCATGACTGGCAGGCTTCAAACCAGGGTTAGTGGGCAAAGGTGACCTTAGGCGAGTGTGGAGAGGACCAGAGCAGAGCTAATGGGAAGGCCAGGTGGCTGGCCAGCTTTTCGTTAGGATGCTGCTGAGGGTGGTACTGGCTGATCTAGCAAATACAGAACCAGCCCTAGAGGAGGTGGGTAAGGCTTCGTAGCACAGTGTGTGCTTAGCACACACGAGGTCCTGGGTTCGATCCTGGGTTCGAGCCCCAGGACCTCCATTTAAAAAAAAAAAGCAGATCTCCAGTGAAAGTTGAATTTCAGAGAAACAGTAAATAAATGTTGAGTACATGTAAGTAGATACCATGCAGTATTTGAAATAAGCGTAACTATGGGACAAATGTAGCCTAAAACTGTATCCTTTGTTCATCTGACATTCAAATTCAGCTGGGCCTGCTGCATGCTTTCCTGCAACCCTAGCTGAGTAACGCTGTCCCCGTGGGAGGCCGAGGTCCCCGCCTCCCCGATACCCCGACATGGAAGCCGTCATGCCTCTTTCTGTGCGGGCCCCGGTGTTAGACCAGCTGAGTTCAAACCCGGTTTCTCCTGCTTATTAGTTGTGTGACCTTGGGAGAGTGACTCAACCTCCCTGAAAACTCATCTAGGAAGTGGGGAGAATGGCTCCGGTCTTGACCACCTACCAGGGTGATGGTGGGGGCCAAATGAGGCAACAGCGTGTGGTAGCGCTTTGAAAGCCACGGGGCATCGTGCGGCTCCGTAACGATCCCTGTGTGGGTTGGATGTGGATTGGAGAAGTAGGCTGAAGAAGATGAATACATTGGCCTCATTAAGCAACCCGCTGGCTGGTATGGGATTTGGGGCTCTAATTAATTCTAAATCTCAAATACTGAGCCGCCGCTTTTCCTTTCTTCTTCCTGAAAGCTGGCGGAGGGCAGGAGCGGGAGCCGACCCGGCGCTGTGCACGCACTGCCGCCTCCGGGGTTGCATCACGTCCCACGGGGCAGCAGGCTCCGACGGCCTTGCCCTCCGCCTCCCTGCGGCCGTCTCAGCCGGGTGCCGCCGGCTAGCCGTGCAACTGTCCCACTGCCGCCCCCGCGCGCGTTGCTGTCCAGCGGCTGCGGGTCGCAGGCCGCGGGGCGGGGGGGGGGGGGGACGGGGGGGCGGAGCCCGGGTTCTGAGCACCTCTCTCCGAAGGCGCAGGGCCTCTTCTGCCGGCGGGGCTGTCGCAGAACACAGGCGCCAGGCGGGCGCCAGAGCCGATCCCTGCCCGGCGTTTGAATAGACTTCTACAGAAAGGGCATGTTTATCAGAAAACCGGTAGACGGGTGCCAGGTATCGGCGCAGAGCGTGCGTGTATAACTGTGATTCTCCTCAAAAGCTTGACAGCGAAGCCAGGGCAACGTGAAAGACAGACCGAAGGCAAATTATTGCAATTCAAATCCCTTTTATTGCTTGAGATGTAGCCACAGCAGCCACAGCAAAACCAACTCCAAAAAAAAAAAAGAAAGAAAGAAAGAAACACACACACACACACACACACAAAACCCAATCCTGCCACAAGGAGCACAGAACTCCACAGCCTGTGGCAGATGCAAAGGTTCCCTGAATTGAAATGCTCGGAGTCTAAACCTGCCCCCACGTGGGTGGGTGGCTGTGTGTGTGGAGGGAGGGGCCGTTTGTTTCGTGCATTAAATTCCAGAAGGGGTTTTCTTCTGTTGGCAGTATGGTGGCTGTCCCTGCTCTTTAAAGGAATGTCGGGGTCTGGTGTGGCCTGAATTGTGTCCCCCTCAAACTCATGCATTGGCGTTCTAATCCCCAGGACCTCAGATCATGACAGTATTTGGAGAACAGGGGTCTCTAACAGAGGTGATTACGATCGAGTGAGGTCACTAGGCGGGGCCCTCACCCAATCTGACTGGTGTCATTTTAAGAAGAGATTAGGATACATATACACACCAAGGTGTGACAGACACACGTGAGGACAGAGAGAGAAGGCAGCCCTGTGTAAGTTGAGGAGAGAGTCCCAAGGAGAAACCAAACCTGCCAGAACCTTGACCTTGGACTTCTAGCTTCCAGAACTGTGAGAAGATAGATGTCTCTTGTTTAAGCCCCCCAGTCTGCTGGACTTGGCTGCGGTGGCCCTAGCCGCCTAACACAGGGCCCCAGGGAGCCTGGGGCAGCCCCGCCGGGCTCTTTCTAGTAGAGTTAGATGGCCACACAGTGGTTCAGGCCTTGCAGGGCTTCGCTGCTCAAGCCTTTGCCCCTGTGCCAAGCAGCAGCAAAAACCACTGGACGAAGGCAAGGCATCTTCTTGGAACAAAAACCATAGTTAGAAATTCCAAGGGAAATAGTTTAAATTTAAACACCCTTGGGTGGATTTTGGAACAGAATGCCAAAATTTCACGGGAATATTTAAGATGTGGCAAGTTACCTTAAACAAAGTTGCCTCTTGCTTCCAGAAAGGTATTAAGACTGGAATCATGGAGCAAAGCTTGTAAGCCAAGGTTAGGTGATGGGGATCTAATGAAAGGTTTTATCATAGAATCCGACCTGAGTTATGTTCTGCCTGACTTCAGTTATGTACCTGCTTCTTAGACAAGATTGAAGCAAGACACCAGTCATTTAAAATGCCCAACTCCTATCTGAGATCAGGAATGGCAGAGGTGGGTGTGAGGGTGGGAGAAGGGGTGGGCAGAATGTTCTGGGGCTCATTTGTTTGATTGGATTTCCTGTTGGTATCTGTGATGGCTAATTTTATGCGTCAACCACGCTGGGCTAAAGGAGTCTCAGTGAGGGAGCAAAACATGATTTCTGGGTGTGTCCATGAGGGCGTCTCTGGAAGACATTAGCATTTGAATCAGTAGACAGAGGAAGAACAGCTCACCCTGAGCAATGCAGATGAGCACCATCCAGTCCACTGAGGGCCGGCACAAAGCAAAAAGGCAGGGGAAGTGTGGGTTCATCCTGTCTGCTTGAGCTAGGACATCCACTGTTTCCTGCCATTGGATGTAGGTGATCCTGGTTCTCAGGCTTTTGGACTCAGACCATGACTTATTCCATCAGTCCCCTGATCCTCAGGCCCTTTGGACTCAGACTGAATTACACCACCAGCTTTCCTGGGTCTCCAGCTTGCAGATAGCAGATCGTGGGACTTCTTGGCCTCCGTGACCATTATATATTCTGTTTCTGCAGAGAACTCTGACTCATACAGTGCCCATGGTTGTAGAAGATGGTAAGTTACAGCAGAGAATGTGGCAAAGATGGACTGGCTCCTCATCAATCCTGCTTCCTCTCCCTGGCCACACAGGAGGATTACATTTCCCAGCCACCTTTGTGGTCACATTGGAGCATGTGACCACATTCTGGCTAATAGAATGTGGGCAGAAGCGACAGTGTGCCATTTCTAAGCCTGGCCATAAAATCTCCTGCACAACTGTCCATGCTCTCTCCCTTCCCCTTCTTGAGAGACCATGGAGTCTATATGTTGAAGGCTGCAGCATCGCTAGATGGAAGTAACCTGGATCCCTGGATCATCATCTGGAAAAGAGCCACCGATGAGAGCTGCCCCATCTGCATTAGCTCTTGATGTGAATGAGAAATAAATCTTTATTGTGTTAAGCAGCTGAGATTCAGGGCTTGTATGTCACAGCAGCTCGTGCTACCTGTCCTGACCAATACAGGAACAGAGACCTTGATGATTCATCAAATAATTATTGAACGTCCATGCTAGGTTCTCACGTACCATGCTAGGTTCTAGAAATGTAGGAATGAGCACATCAGACATGGTCAGTCCCTACACTCAGAACCTCCAGTTGCACGAATGCACAAATATAAGTAAAATTGCAACTGGTGGTAAGGGGTAAAAAAGAAAGGTGCATGGCATGGTGAGAATGTATAATAAGGGGGTCTGACCTATTCTCTGGGGGAGGGGATTACGGATGGCAGTGACAGCCGAGCTGTCTGAAGGCCGAGTAGGCATCAGCTAGGTAAGGAAGCGGGGAGAGCTTTCCAGGCAGAGAGAGCAAGCAGCCTGTGTGTCAAACTGAAAGGAGGCCAGAGGGGTTGATTCTCTGGTAATTTTTAGCTGTAGTAACCTGCTCATTAGTCAAAAACTTGCTCATTTGCTTCTTTTAATAGCATCCCTTCCTCATCATTAGGGCCAAGCTGCAGAAATGGCTTCACCCGCATTTGTTATTTACCAGAGATTCTAAGATAGGGAGAAACACAAATGTGGTGCGAGGGGACTTTCTGAAGGTGTCCCTTGGCATAATCAGGGTTCCATTTTAATGATAAACAGGAACTTCTCATTTGGAGCTATTGTAGTTTATCATATCAGAGCATACCCAAGGATTATTGACACTAAAATCCCCAACCATGTGTCACAGTTGGCTTGGGGACCCCTTAATCCGTGGGATATTGACAGCATCGACCATAACGACTTCTTTGGACGGGAAATAAAATAACTACATGATATTGCTGCAGCACAGTAAAAATGGAAGCTGTAAACCCGACAGTGCGAAATAGTTTATTTTCTTTTTTATACAACAGATGTTGTTTGACCTAGAAGAAGGAATAGTATTATAGAAATTGTTATCAGTCTGAAGGAAAAAAAGATGTCTAAAAATAAAATACAAATAGCAGCTGCTTGAATTGTCTTCCTAATATATCAGAGTTTGACAGCTCTTACTTTTTCATTTGAGTTGGGATTCGCAAGGAGGCATTTGAATGAGAAGATTGTCTCAGGAGGGCATCCACGTGTATGGCATGTGGCCCTTTCTGGCACCAAGAGGCCTCATGGTCTCAAGACATATCTGAAGGTCTGGCATTAGACCCTGGGACCAAAAGAAATCCCGTATCTGTGGACTGGGGGCTCTCAAGAGCCCCCATCCTTTGCCATGAGATGCCCTGGCTTACTTTTGCCTCTCTTCCCTCCTGACCACTGATTTTGAGGATGCACTGACATGTAGTTTTCCATTTTTTGCACACGGCCTCTATTTTATACCACAACCTTATTTCTTCATCAATGGAGGATCTCAGTAAAAACTGTAACGAGGCAGAAAATGTAATGATAAAACCATTCAAAGAACTGAAAGCAGCATATGCCACTGGATTGGACAGTATTCATGAGTGGAGAGCCGCAATAGTTTGAGAACTACAGAGAAATCTTCCAATTCGTGCTTTTGTTCAATTGGACCTTGCCATTAGCTGTAGACAAATAACAGCTATTTGTTTACTCACACAACAATGAACTCGTCCCTTGCCCTTGTCTCCTCCAGCTGATCTACACACCAGCTCTGGGCTCTGTCTTCTCCCGTTCCTGAGATTATCTTGATTGCAACACACGATGGTGGAACAGCGTGATGTGATTTTGGGTCCTGTTCCTTAGCCCACAGGAGCTAGCTGTTCTTTGAGGATATGTTGGTTCTTGGCACTCTCAAGTCCTGCCAGCCAGGTCCCGCTCCACAGTGGGTACCCGGACCCCTTGGCACCTTGCTGCTATCCTTCACCTCCTTGGGCCCCTTGGTAGCAGCAATCTCTTGATCCACATCTGAATGTGCTTTTCCTTCTAAATACTTCCTCCAGTCTCTCGGTTCAGCCCTGTGGAATGGAGACACACAGCCCTGTTTCTTTTCCTTCACCCTGCATGCCTTGCTTCTAAAATACTTCCTGAGTATTTCTTTTCCTCCAGTCCCTGACATCTCTACCTCAGTTCAGGCCGCCATTATCTCTTACTTGGACTATTTCAACAATCTTCCCATGTGGGTACAGCATTTCTTCCTTGAAACCATCCTCTGATCTTTCTGGAAGCCAGAGGGATCTTTCTAGAATGAAAATCTAAGCATCTGCTTCCTTGATTGAAACCTTTCAATAGCTTCCCATTACTGCAATGATCATTCAAACTTCTTAACATGGTTTCATGATCAGGCTCCTGCCTGTTTTCGGAGACTTGTCTCTTGTTTCTTCCCCATTGGCCAGACTAAACTTGGCTTTCTAACCAGACTAAGCTTCCTTAGGTTTCCATAGCATATCCTGTTCCTCCTTGTCTCCAGGCCTTTGACCATGAACTTCCCTCGGACTGCAAACTTCTTTCCCCCTCCCTCTCGCTGGTGCTGCTCCTTTCTCTGACCTCATCTTACATGCCACTTCCGCTGTCATCTCTCTCTCTTTTTTTAGTGGAAGCACTGGGGGTTGAACCCATGACCTCGTGCGTGCTGAGCCCGGACTCTATCACTGAGCTACACCCTCCCCCGCACCCATCATCTCTCGCGACTGAGTGCTTTCTCTTAGTGTTGGTGTAGTGCCTCGCCTCCGTCACCACACTGATCGTAATGAATTTTAATTAGGTTATATGTGTGCTCCCTGCTACCTTGTGATCTCTTTGAAGTCCAAGGCCACATCTTCTTTCACGCTGTATTCCTGGTTCTTCACAGCAAAAAACAATACGAGATCTCTGCCCACAAGGAGATCACAGAGTCGCCTGTCACTTAGGGTACAGCAAATGTTGGTAACGTAAATGGAGAAATGACAAATGAGGAACAAGTTCAAGGTGTGACAGCTGCATACCCCTCTCCTGTCCCTGTCCAGTGCCCTGGTGCTTCTGTTTCCTTTCTGTAGCTGATCAAGGTGGTCCTCCGGCCAGCCCTGCACCGCAGAAATTGGCAGATCCGGTCGCCTTGCTGTTGGTGAAAGACGTGGGGGATCCTTTTGGAGGTTTATCCGTCTAGTTCGTATTTCCCCTAGACAGTCTTGACAAGCAGCCTGTGCACTGAAGTAGTTGACATTGAAGAAGACCAGCAAGCCATTTTTTAGATGCCAGGGCGGCTGAAATTCAGTTTGCTGCAAAACAGATACCATCCATTTTGATTTTTATACAAATGCGCTAAACTCCATCCTTTTCTCTGGGCTGCCCTGTCACAGGGGGATTCATGATTTTCACTGGCCATTTGTTTGTCTCTGGCCTTGCTGTTCACAGAGGGAGGCACGTCCTTTGGATTGATGGCACAATTGCTGCAAAGGGTACTGTTTTCAAGTAATATCAGGAGGCTTTTGTACTCTGCGGCTCAGTTAAATCAGAGAGACACAGCTTTGGTCTGAGAGGGAAGGGAGTTTTGGTGATTGCTAAGCAAACCCCAGGCCATTCTGCAGCCTCCTGCTAGGATGGAGGCTTGGGATTGGAACAGAGCCAGAAGGTAGCTCCGTGGATTGGTTCCTGATCACCTTGATGCCACAGGTATTTCCTGAATATCTGTTACGTGTCATCATGTCCAGAGGTGATGTCTCAGGTGCACTCCTCATTCTCAGGAAGCCTCTTCAACCCATCTCTCTTTCTCCAAAAGGGAGGCTTATTTTATCTTCTCTCTGCATGAGAGCTGGAAACCAGAAGACTCTTCTGAGCACTCTACAATTTGGGACAATCACAATAGACCACCCAGGGAACCTTGAGAAGTTGATGGGAAGGTGGCACTGCCAGCTGCCTGGGGACCTCTTACAGGACTAGAAGCACCCTGACCCCTTCCATGGCTGCTGGAGGTCACGTGCTCCCTCTCTATGCCCACAGCCAGGGATCGTGGCTCCCGGTGGGGTTCACCTGAGGACTCTGCATGGGCTTCTTAGCAGAAGCTTCCAGCTGCCCTGGACCAGATACAAGTGCTGGCTGGCTGGTGCCTGTGTCCATGAGTGGGAGGGGTCCTGGAGATTCCACATTCAGGCAGAATTCCTTTTCCTAAAGAGTTGCCCCTCAAATTGGATAAGGTTTATGCAAAACCAAACCTGGAGCCACTCCTGGCAGAATGATTTGACTGTTTTCTTCTGTGTCCATTTGTACTAGAGTTTATCTTATTTACTTTTTACCAATGCTTTCTCTATTTTGACGTTTTACCCTCTTACGTGGTGATACAAGACTAGCCTGTATCAAAAAAGGAAGCTGAGTTTCCTGTTCATTCATTCCTGCCCTCATTCACTCACAGATATTTGTCTAACCCCTTCTATGTGTCAGGCACTGGTAAAGGTGAAGAGTCTCAAGGTCCATACCCTCTAGGTTATTGCATTTTTGTGGGGGAAATAGAGAATCAGTGGTCACACTAATACATGTGAAATTGCAATGATGAAGATGCTCCAAGTGAAAGGTCCATCGGCCCTCAACAGCCTATAAATAAGGGATTTGTTCCGGCCCAAGGATCAGGAAGGGCTCTCTGTGGAAGTGCTCTCTTAATCAAATCTTCTAGGCCCTCCAGGATCTTCCTCTAGGCAGCCAGTGATGCTAGGCTTGGCCTCAAGGACAAATGCATGGAGACAGGGGTCAGTTTTACAAACAACGTCACTGCCCTTGGCAAGTCAGGGTAATGGCCACCTAGCAAGCGCATGGAGCACCTTACAGCACGCATCAGCTGCGACTTATGTATACATTCTCCACCTGACATTCCATCTGATAACATCCTGAGCCAAACCTTTGGGAGTAATCATTCCTTGTGAGAATGTGGACCCATCAATGGTGCTCACTTCTAGCCTCAGCTGGTATCAACTCTCTTAAATTTCCTAGATTCTAATTTAGCAGGCTTTCAACTTGACCTCTCAATGGAGGCCACCTGACATAGTAGGAAGAAAATATTCTTTTGACTTAGGTCTGGATTCGTATTGTGGTTCTGCAGCTTCTTAGTGTGATCTTGAGCAAATTACTTAACTTCTCTGAGCCCCAGTTTCCTCATGTGTTTTTTTAAAGTGTAAAATCCAGTGATTTTTAGTAAGTTTACTGTGTTGCACAACCATCACTGAAACTCAGTTTTAGAACATTTTCATCATACTTTCATCTATTAAAGGAGAATAATACCCATAGTAAAAGGTTTTTATAAGGATGAAGTGAGCTCTTTATAAAGATAGATATTTCTGTGTTTCCAACACAGAAAATGCTCAAAAATGGTATGAAAAGTGACTTTAGCAAAATGCCAGAATAAGGAAATCTAAAATTCTGCCCCTCCAGAGAAACAATGAAAAATGGCAAAAATTGTTATAATCAACATTTTTGGAACTTTGGAAGTTACATAAATGTTTTCATCAACCCAGGGGGTGGGCACTTATTTTTAAAAATACACAACTGAATCTCAGGAAGAACAGCATGCTTCATGGTGTTTTCATTTACCCTAGTCCCATCCCCCCCTACCCATTTCGGGTGTAGCCTTGAAACTAACAGCCCACATTCCTGATTCTGGAGGGAGCAGAACAGATTTCAAGCAAAGAATTGTCATTATTGCATCTGTCTCGTGGTTTCCTGGAAGACCTCCTCAAAAATTCTCTATTTCAATTGACTCAGAAGTTACCCAATACTGAAGTTGCTACCCTGGGGCACAGGCAGATGTTTTAGTCTCTGCTGCTTGAGGCAATGAATAACAATTGGGACAAACACTAGACTAACCAAAAAGGTTTGGAGGAAAGGCTGGAGGATGAGATGTCCATAAGGGCTGTATAAAGCTCCAAAAATTAAGATCATCCAGTTTTAAGAAAAGGAAGAAAAAATGAATGAAGAAAAATGAACAGGGCTTCAGAGACCTGTGGGACACCATCAAGTCTACCAACATATGCATAATGGGAGTCCCAGAAGGGAGGAGAGACAAAGGAACAAAAAGAATATCTAAAGAAATAATGATTGAAAATTGTCCAATTTTTGGAAGAAACATTAATCTGTACATCCAAGAAGATCAGTGAACTCCGAGTAGGATAAACTTAAAGAGATACACACCTGGACACTTCATAATCGAATTGTTGTAAGACAAAGACAAAGATAGTATCTTGAAAGCAACAAGGGAGAAGTGACTCACCATGTACAATGAATCCTCAATAAAATTCTTTTCTTTTTTTTAAAAATTCTTTTAACATTTTTTATTGATTTATAGTCATTTTACAATGTTGTGTCAAATTCCAGCGTAGAGCACAGTTTTTCAGTTACACGTGAACATATACATATTCATTGTCACATTTTTTTCTCTGTGAGCTACCATAAGATCTTGTGTATATTTCACTGTGCTATACAGTATAATCTTGTTTATCTATTCTACAATTTTGAAATCCCATCTATCCCTTCTCACCTCTGCCCCCTTGGCAACCACAAGTTTGTTATTTCTGTTTTGCATTTATGCTTTGTTTTTTGTTTTTTTTTTTTAGATTCCACATATGAGCGATCTCATATGGTTTTTTTCTTTCTCTTTCTGGCTTACTTCTTAGAATGACATTCTCCAGGAGCATCCATGTTGCTGCAAATGGCGTTATGTTGCCAGTTTTTATGGCTGAGTAGTATTCCATTGTATAAATATACCACATCTCCTCAATAAAATTATAGCTGATTTCTCGCCAGAAACTATGTAGGGCAGAAGATAGTGGAATGAAATATTCCAAGGTGCAGAAAGCAAAAAATCTTTCAACCAAGAACTCTAGATCCAGCAAAACATTGTTGAAAGAAGTTTAAGACCAAAATAAATGAAAAGACAGCCCATGTTGATGGATTAGAAGACAATGTGGTTAAAATGGCAATGCTCCCCATATTCATGTCCAGATTCAGTGCAACCCCTATTAAACTTGCAACTATTATAGAAATGGACAAGCTTATCCTAAAACTCGTATGGAAATGTAAGAAAACTTCAATAGCCAATCTTGTAGGAACAAAGTTGGAGGACTCATATTTCCTGATTTCAAAACTTACTACAAAGTGTCAGTAATCAAGACAGTGTGGTACTAGCATAAAGACAGACATAAAGATCAATGGAAGAAAATTGAGAGTCCAGAAATAAACCCTTATATTTATGGTCAATTGATATTTTACAAGAGTGACAAGAAAATTCAATGGTGAGAAATAGTCTTTAAAACAAATGGGACTGGATATCCAGTCGGGAAAAGAATGAATGTGTATCTGTATTTCATACCATAGACAAATATTAACTCAAATGGATCAGATACCTAAATGTGAAAGCAGTGTCTATATAACTAAGAAAAAAATATGGACATAAGTGTGACCTTGCCTAGGCAATGTTTTCTTGGATATGACACCAAAGCACAAGCAACTAAATAAAAAATAGTTAAATTAGGCTTCATCAAAAACAAAACTTTGATGTATCAAAATACACTGTGAAGAAAGTGAAAAGATCACCCACAGGATGGAAGAAAATATTTGCCAACCATATATTTATAAGGGATTTGTAGCCAGAACAGAGTTTAGTAATAAAAAGACAAATAACCAAATTAATAAATGGGCACATGAATCTTAATAGACATTTCTTCAAAGGAGGTATAGAAATGACCGAGAAATGCATGAGAAGATGCTCAACATCATTAGGGAAATAGAAATCAAAACCACAATGAGATGCCACTTAACACTTACTAGGAAGGCTATAACTTTTTTAAAATAGGAAAAAGCAAGCATTGGCAAGGATGTGTAGGAATTGGAACCCTCCTACACTGCTGATGACAATGTAAAATGGTGCAGCTGCTGTGGAAATCAGTTTGGCACTTCCTCAAAAAGTTAAACATAGAGTTACCATATGACCCAGCAATTCCATTCCTAGGCATATATCCAAGAAAAATGAAAACATATGTCTACACAAAACTTGTATGCAAATATTCATATTAGCATTATTCATAATAGCCAAAAAGTAGCAACTACTCAAATGTTCATACAATGGAATATTATTCAGCCGTAAAAAGCCTTAAGTACTGAAACATGCTACAACATAACTTAAAAAACATTATACTAAGTGATAGAAGCCAGTCACACAAGTCCGCATATTGTATGATTTCCATTTACATTAAATATCCACAATAAGAAAAGCCATAGAGACTGAAGGTATATTAGTGCTTGTGAGGGATGGAAGTATGGGGAGGGAGAAAGACGTGACTGCTAACAGGTAAGGGGTTTTTTGAGGAGGAGTAATGGAAATGTTCTGAAATTAGAGAGTGGTGATGGTTGTACAACATTGTGAACCTACTAGAAAAACCGCTGAATTGTGCATTTTTAAATGGTGAATTTTGCTACATGAATTTTTATAGACTTTATTTTTTAGATAAATTTTAGGTTCATGGCAAAATTGAGCAAAGGTACAGAGATTTCCCAAATACTCCCTCCCCCCCGGCCCCCAGCACACAAAACCTCCTCCAGTAGCAACATCCTGCGCCAGAGTGGTACGACCGTTACAACTGATGAAGCTGCACTGACACATCATAATTACCCGGAGTCTGTAGTTTACATTAGGTTCGCTCTTGGTGTTGTACATTCTATTGGTTTTAACAAATGTGTAATGACATGTCCCCACCATTGAAGGATCATACAGAATAATTTCACCACCCTAAAAATCTGCTCTGCGGATTCATCCCTTCCTCTCTTCCCATCCCTGATAGTAACTGATCCTTTTACTGTTTCTGTAGTTTTGCCTTTTCCAGAATGTTATATAGTTGAAACCATACAGCACGTAGCCTTTTCAGATTGGCTTCTTCCATGTGAATTTTACCTCAATAAGAAGTTGCCCCAAAAGGGGTAGGAAAAATTATAGTAATATCATGGGGTTGGTCATAGTAGTTATTAATGAAACTCCTAGAAATAATTTTTTTTACCCAACATTTATTGACTGACTACAATAAGCATGTAATAACGCATGCAAATATAAATAAGGCAAGGTAGCTCATGGCACTTATAATTCAGTAAGGGAGACAGACACATAAACAGAAAATTAAAATGTCAGTTAGTCATTCAGCAAATATTTCTTGGATAGCTCCTAAGGGCCAAGCACGTACGTACAGTATGGCGGGTGAGGATGTCCATAGGGGTCATGAGAGCACAGTGTTGGGGGAGAAGCAGAGCACCCCGGTCGCATTCACCCAGTGGTGGGGTCAGCGCAAACATGACACTCTGGGAGGGTTAGGGACATACTGGAGCATGTCTGAAACAGCGTCCAGGATGGAGAGGGTGTGTGAGGTCATGAGTTAACAAAGAAGACTGAAGTATCTGAGGATATTTAACCCAGAAAAGAGAAGGCCCAGTGAGAACTAGTTGCTTTTCACTAATTATCCTATTCCCGGTGGGGAGGTTGAGCAGGGAGCAGTCCCAGGGGGTCAGGCCCACAGGGCCAAGGTGAGGTGCCAGGAATGGGTGTGATGTGTGGTCCTGGTGGGTGGAGCCAAAGGGTAAGGATCTAATGGGCTGTACTCAAAGGAGAGGGCCAAGGTCAAAGCAGAAAACAAGTCTAAAACCGGGCAACAGCTTTAGGGCGAAGACAGGAACAGAGATTGAAGTACAAAGCCAAACAGGGGTCAACCCCAGGGGAGGCGAGGAGGAGGATTTGTGAGTAGGGGAAGAACAGTGATTAAGCCTGCATGATCTGGAGACCAATTGCCTGCATGTGAATTTTGGCTCGGCCACTTGCTAGCTTAATGACCTTGGGCAAGTAAATTAACTCCTCTGCGCCTCAGTTTCTGCATCTGGGGATAGCAATAGTACCTACTATTGTATCATAAAGATTCAATAAATCAATATACATGAAGCATTTAATACCTGGCAACAGGTGTTAGCTATTATTACAGCCAATGTTTTACATGCTCCTCAGTTCCGTTTGTGTTAGTAAGCTGAGGCATTGAAAGAGACTGAGGCAAAATATCAGCTCCCTATTTGGCCTGGAGGGATAGTGGTCTTGTTCTGCGAGACTCCCCAAGGGCGCCACTTTGAGTATGTAGCCCGGAGGAGAGCTGGCATCCCCTGGCCTCCCTCATCACCAGGCACCGTGACCGGGGCCATAGTTGAGCACTGCCCAGACACTTGGAGTAAAAGAGCTGTGCCGAAGAGGGACACACAGCTGGGAGGACTGACCTCAAGGAGAGCCTGGGGGCTGACATTTGACCACAAATATCTTTCCTCCTCCCCTAACAGCCCCACCAATAAAGATTCCGTTGGAAGGCCAAGTTCCTCTCAGAATAGAAATCCATTTTCACAAAGTCCTTCTAGTAGCTGAGGGTCACAAATGAACTCAGAGTTGCAACAGGGCCACAGTGACTGTATAGGAGCATCTGAGGACTACTTCTTGACCATGACTGCCCAATGGAAACACCTGGAGAGTTTGTACTGTATGAATACCCGGATCTCATCTCCAGAGATTCAGGATTAACTGTTGGTGTGGATTCTGGCCACGGGTATGTTTAAAAAGGTCCTCAGGTCACTCTCTTGTATAACCAGGGTTGAGGAGCACTGAGCTAAAGATAATGGCCAAGCCTGAGCGAGTGACTTAAACCAAGTTGACAACCTGGGAACTTCGATAGTCTCCGTTTCCTTCAATTCGCCACTCTTATCATATGGCGTGCATGACACTGTCCCAGAGCAGTGACCCAACCAGCCTGACACCACCAAGCCTACACACATATGAGCCTTCGAGCATAGACTGGATGTGCAAGTGTGGCGTTTCCATGGGCAATATCTGCAACAGAGAGCAGGAGCCTTGCCAGGTACTTCCAGGAGGACAGTGGTTTGCAGGATTAGCTGTTTATGAGTAAATAATGAGTTTGTACTGTTAACTTGCAAAAGGATTTGCTTTGCTGAATTCACTTATTTTCAGTGATTTGCTTTAAGAATGTTTGAATGTGTTTACCACAGACAACACCACAACCCGAGCCTATTTTAGTTTATTAGGCATATAATGGTTTTGGGTGGTCAAGTGAAGTTTGATTGTCTGATAGAGCATAGTAGAGTCATAATCTGACTGCTGCAATCTCCACAAATGGTGATGTGATGTATGTGTGTAACCATCATCTACCAATCTTATAAACATGGACAATAGCAGACTTCTGGCCTCTGATCTACAAAAGCATAAAGCAGACCAACTTTCTAAGCCAAGAAAAAACACATGACTTGTCAAGATTCACAAAATTGACACTCTGTGCGGTCTATAAAATTATACTAAGGATTTGGCCTATAATCTTCAAAATCTGAGATGATGAGAAGGGCCATCTGAAAATTGCCACTGACAGCTTTTTAAAAAAAGTGTTTGCAATATGGCTGAGGGTGTTGCCAATTTACCACAAATTTCCCAGTCAAGGAGGCAGATGAACCAATGAAAGTCCCCTCAACCATCTCAGTAAGGGCTCAGCTTGTCAAGATTCGGAATGGCTTAGGGTAGGCCACTTCTGTAATGGAATTATCCTTGAGCTTGAGCTTGTCTGTTGTGCACAGCAATTTTAATGTGGGGAGCTGACAGAATGCTTAATCTTAGAGAAGATGTGCTGGAATAATTGTTACTTCTGGGTATTGATAGCGGGGAGGTGCGGGTATGTAGGGCCATGACCTGGCTTCTGTAACTGAATCTGCCCACCTGTGTCTCCACATGTGAATTTGGAAGTCAGGCTTCTTCCATTCAGCAACCTTGAAGAGGTACCTACTATATGCAAGGAGTTTGAGGTTCAAAGGTGAATGTAATTTGGTCATTGCCCTTGAGAAGCTCATAGCCCAGCAGTAAGTGTAGGCACACAGATCAATGTAACAGAAGAGTCTAAAACTTGACACCCCCTTATGCTGCTCTTCACCATTAATGTTTTACCTTTTGGAGAATGTCTTATAAATGGATGATACTTTTAAAATTCATCCACAATGCCTTTAAGATTCATCCGAGTTAGCGCCTGTATCAGCAGTTGATTCCTTTCTCTTGCTGTGTAGTATTCCACCATATGGATGTACCACAATTCATCTTTTCACCTGCTGAGAGATATTTGGATTGTTTCCAACTTGAAACTTATGACTAAAGCTGCTTTAAACATCAATATACATATTTTTGTATGGGCTTAAGTTTTAATCTCCTTGGGAAAAATGCCCTAGAGTGCTATAGGTGGGTCGTATGATTGGTGCATATTTGACTTTATTTTTAAAAAGCTTCCAAACTGTTTTCCAGAGTGGCTGTACCATTTTGAATTCCCTCTAACAATGTGGAAGAGATCCTGTTGCTCAGTGTGCTCATCAATACTTCATTTGTCAGTATTTTTTCTTTTTGACATTCTTACAAGTATGTAGTGATAGCTCACTGTGGTTTTCACTTTCATCCCTGATGGCTAGTGATGCTGAACATCTTTCCGTGTACATACTACATATTTGTCATCCATATATCCTCTTTGGGGAAGTGTCTATTCAGGAATTTCACCCATTTTGTAATTGAGTTACTTGTTTTCTTATTGTTGAGTTTCTTCATATGTTCTCAGTAGAAGTCCTTTATCAGGTATGTGATTTGAAAAATATTTTCCCCAGTCTTTAGGTTGTCTTTTCATTTTCTTACAGTGTCTTTTGCATAGCAAAAGTTTTCATTTTTGATGAAGTCCAATTTATGAATTTTTCCTTTTATGGTGTCATGCCCATGAACTCACTACCTAACTTCAGGTTACAGAAAAATTTTCCCCGTGTTTTCTTCTAAATATTTTATAGTGTTATGTTTTACATTTAGATTGATGCTCCCTCCACTTAATCTTTTAAATAATGTGTGAGGCTAACGAGAGTGAGATTTCTAGACTTTATGGAGATGGGTGGGGGCGAGTTGTTGGTTTTGTTTTGCTTCCCTATACATGTCCAAATTTCCAATACCATTTGTTGAAATGACTATCTTTCCTCTGTCAAAAATCAATTGGACATATTTGTGAGGGTCATTTTCTGGACTCTCTGCAGGCCCATTGATCCCTGTGTCTATCCCTCTGCCAATACCACACTGTCTTGATTACTGTAGCTATAGAGTAAGTTGTAAAATTGGGTTAGTGTGAGTCTTCCAGCTTTATCCTTTCAAAATTGTTCTGGCTATTCTAGTTCCTTTTCCTTTTCACATATATTCTAGAATCAGCTTGTCTATATCTGCAAAAATTCTGCTGAGATTTTTATTGGAATTGCATTAAATCTGGAAAATAATTTTGGGACAATTGACGTTGTTAGTGTGCTGAGTCTTTCTGTCCACAAACAGTTTGTCTTTCTGTCTATTTAGGTTGTCTTTTATTTTTTTCTATTGGTGTTTTATAATTTTCAGCATATAATCCTATACATGCTTTATCAGATTTATAACTAAGTGTTTCATTTTTAGCTATTATAAGTGGCGTATTTTAAAAACTTTGGTTCCTAAATATTCATTGCTAGTATGTAGAAATATGGTGGATTTTTGTGTGTTGACCTTGCATCCTGTGCCTTTGATGAACTCACAAGTTCTACAAGGCTTTTTGGTACGTTCCTCAGGATTTTCTAAACAAGCAATCATGTCTTCTGCAAATAGGGACAATTTTAATCTTTCTTTTTCAGTCTGCATGTACTTTTAGTTCCTTTTCTTTCTTTATTGCACTAAAGCTTTCAGTATGATGTTGGATAGGAGGAGTGAAAGCAGACATTCTTGCCTTATTCCCATTCTTAAGGGGAAAGCGTTCAGTCTGTCACAACTGTGTGATGTTAACTCTAAGTATTTTTGTATATGCCCTTTATCAGTTGGGGAAGTTTTTATCACAAATGTATATTGGAGTTTGTCAAATGGTTCCTTTGCACCTATTAAAAGGACTGTGTGGGTTTTTTTCTTCTTTAAGCTGTTAATATTGTGATTATATCCAGTGATTATTGAATATTGAACCAAACTTGCAATTCCAAGATAAATCCCACTTGGTTGCAATATTATCATTTTTACATATTGCTGAATTTGATTTGCTAATATTTTGTCAAGAAACTGTGCAATTATGAAGAATATTGGTCTTTTCTTTTCTTGTAAATTACTTTATCTGATTTTATTATTATGGTAATGATAGCTTCATAAAATGAGTTGGGAAGCATTCCCATCTCTTCTAATTTTGGGAAGAGATTATATAAAATGGATTTTGTTCTTCTATAAATATTTGGTAGAATTCACTAATAAATTCATCTAGGAGTACTGATTTCTTTGGGGGAAGTTTTTAAATTACAGATTCAATTTCTTTCATAGATACAGAGATATTTTGATGACATATTTCATATTTGATGAGTTTTGGTAGATTGTATTTTTCAAGGAATTGGTCCCTCTCATCTAAGTTGTTGAATATATATAAATAGAGTTGTTCATTCAATTCCCTTATTTTACTTTTATTGTTTACAGGTCTGTAAAGACAGCCACCATTTTATTCCTGATATTGATAATATGTCTTTTCGCTTTCATTGTATGTCTAATTGGGTGTTAATTTTACTGATCTTTTCAATAAACTTTGGGTTTTATTGACTTTCTGTATTGTTAGTTTCCAACTTCATTGATTTCTGTTCTTTACTATTTCCTTTCTTTTGTTTGATTTTTTTTTATTATCTTTAGGTGGAAGCTTAGATTATTGATTTGAGACTTTTCTTCTTTTCTATAATAAGTGGTTAGTGCTATAAATTTTCCTCTATGCACTCTTTTAGCCACATCCCACAGATTTTGATGTTATATTTTCATTCAGTTAAACATATGTTGTTACTCTACTGAAACTTCTTCTTTGACCCATATATTATTTAAAACTGTTATTTTCGAAAGTTTGAGGATTTTCCAGACATCTTTGTTATTAATCTCTCATTTAGTTCCCCATCCCTTAGAACCAAAGCTCTTCTGAGGGGAGAAGAAGGTTCATACCCATCTCAGGGTTTTAGGTACCTTTGGGCCCTGCTCCAGTGATTATAATTTGCCATTTGGATTCAAACACAACACATAAATTGTTGGGTTGGGATTTGAAACCAGTCGTTTATGATTCCAGAACTTGAAATCATCCTTGACTCCTTTTGTTTTAATGTACCTCATAGCCAGTCAGCAAACCTGTGAGGTCTACTTTCAAGATATATCCAGAATCTGAACACTTTTCACCACCTTCATTGAGACCACTCTAGTCCAAGCTGCCATCATCTCTGCCTTGTCTTACTGCGGTGGCCTCCTGACTGGACTCCCTGCTTCCATTCTTACCGAAGTCCCCTTCAGACTAGTCTCAGTAGAGCAGGCAGAGTGAAATTTTTAAAACACATCATGTTTCTTCTATCATTGAAACTTTCCACTAGCTCTCCATCCCACTCGGACTAAAAGTTCAAGTCTTTACAAGGATCTGTAAGGCCCTCCGTGCTCTGGTCTCTTGTTGTCTATCTGACTTCATCTGCTCTCTCTCTCCTCACTCCCTCCTCTTTAGCTGGCCTCTGCTGTTCCTCAAAGGAGCCATCCTTGTCCCTGGCTTGGGGCCTTAGCAAGTGCTATTTACTCTAACTAAAATGCTCCTTCTTCAGGTTTCTCCTCCCCGCCTTCATAGTCTTACTCAAATGTCACTTCCCTGGCCATCCTGTTTAAAATGATAATCTCCCCCTCTCCCAAACTTACTTTCCTTCTCTGCATTACCCTTCCCAGTAGGACTTTTCACCAATTAACATACTATGTAATGACTTATTTGCTACATTTATTGTCTGCCCAAATCCTCACTGGAAAATAAGCTCCCATGAGGACAAGGATCATTTTGATCCTCACTCTATTCCTAGTGTCTATCAAAATGCCTGACATTTAATAGATGCTTGAAAAATATTTGTTGAATAATTAATGAATGAATGAATTCTTTTTACTACTCCTTGATGCCTCAGCAAAAAAAAATGTCACTAATAAAAGTGACTATTTATTGAGGGTCTGCCACTCAGGTGCCATATGAGCTTTATCTCATTTAATCATCCACATACCTGTGTAAGATAGGCTGTGCTACTTGCATTTTGCAGAGGAAGAAGAGTGCTGTTAGCGAGGAGACAAGGTGAGAAGGAGGGTAATCTCAGCCGCCAGTTTTGAACAGGTGCTACTGAGTAACAGCGCTTATACCACAAGCTTACCACGCCATCTCATTTAATCCTCCTAAAACTATCAAATAGGTGTCATTATTATCCTCATTTTGCCAATGAGATCACTGAACTGTATTGGTTTTGAATGACTTGCCAAGGTGGCACAAGTGCTTAAAAGTGGCTTTGGGGTTCAAACCTGGGCGATGGGCTTCAGGGCCCAGGCTCTTCTCCTCTATGCCCTAGTGTGGTCTCAAGAAATGGGAACCAAAGGTAACGACTCCCGGGTTTCTGGCTTGAGCAGCTGGGGTGATGTTGCTGCCATCTACTGAGGTGGACAAGGCTGGTGGAGGAGTAGATTTGGAGAAAGAAGAAAATCAAGTTCAGTTTTGCCCATGCAGACATTTGTTCATGAGATGTTTATGATGATGTTTATGAGCCATCCAAAGGGAGAGAGAGAGAGATAAAGAGAGACAAAGATTATGCAAGTCTGCAGCTCAGAGAAGAGGTCTAGGCTGGAGCTATCAATTTGGAAACCATATGCATGGAGTTGGTATTTAAAGCCATACAAAGGGATGTGATCACGGCCCCTTGTGTGTCTGTGGTATGCACAGATGTGTTGTAACTATAGCTGCCTGGGGAAAGAGAGAATCCATCCCAAATGTATGAATGAAGCTGCCCTTTGGATGAGCACAGGCCCAGCCAGGCTACCTCCGCGCTGAGTTGGGCCTGGATCCTCTTTCTGTCAACAATGAAGAGCATCTCCTCTTCTCTCCAGCCACCTCTGTTAAATTCCTTCTCTCCAGGACCTCTAGTTTGAATTATCTGTATTATAGTTCCTGTCAAAAACCCAGCGGAAGCCATTGATATTCCAGAGTGCCAGTTTTAGGGAATTCCTCCAAATTTTCAAAACTTTATCCCTATATCATACCAGAGCTCCAGGAAGCTACAGACCTGGTCTCTATCACTCTGTTCCCCAGTGGAATTGCCTTCACAGAATAGATAGCTTAACACTATACATTTGGATTTTCCTGAGGGGCCACATAATAGACACCATATGTGGAATATCAGTGTATTTCTTGGGTAAAATTCCTGTTAAATATACCATCCATTATATGGTGCAAGTTCCCTGAATCAAAGACCTAGGCAACAAATTTTTCTTAGAGCTCTGAAATAAGAAACAGGTTGTCTTTCTTGACAGACTAGTCTACTTGCTTTTGTTAGCAGCTGAGGATCCTCTCGGCCATCATCTGTCCACCTTTGCCTTATCTTCCAGGAACCTCAGAGTCAAATTGTTGCTCATTTTAAACAGCTTCTCTTCATCTAGGTCAGGAGTCACAAACTGGGGTCCAAATGTTGCCTATAGCTGAATTACATTCAGCTAGCTTTGTATGTAAAACCATCACATGGCTTTGGGGATGAATATATATCTATGTAGAATATATAGAGATTTAAGACATCTCTCATTTGTCTTAAATCTGTCCTGATTCGCACATGTATGCTACCTGCCTGTAGAGTCTGCAACCTCTGACCCAGATCGTCCCATATAGTCATTTTTCCTCCCCGCAATCCCTTTCTGTGACTCGGCCCTTCTAGTTTTTACTCTTGTTTAAACAATTTTGGTTTCATTGTATTACCACTAAAATGTTGTATTTAGGCTGCCTAAAATCCTTCTGGAGAAGTAGGTGGGATATAAAGATATAAAAACATTGCTTATACCTCCACATGCGTTTATATTTCCAAGGCTAATTATTTAAGAGCATTGGCTTCCATCACATTACCAAATGAAATTGTGTCGGAATTCACCTCAAGTTTCAGCCGACAAGCACTGTTGGAGCTCACAGAGTTCAGGCTGGCCAGGGACTAGATGGAGATGTCAGGGCTCAATTCCTTGGGAGGATGATAGGAAGGCGAGGTGGAGGTAGTTCAGAGGAATCGGCACTTTTCTTAAGGACCCCACTGAGAGCATAGGGGGTGAAGATTACGATTTATTAGCTAGACTAAGACCCTGTGCCTTCTGGAAAATGATCAGTTGGTGACAATATTGATAGGTCCTATGTCACGGCGGGTGAGGCATCTTTTCATCCGTGGATCTTTTGCAACTGTTTTCAGTGCTAAGCTGGGTATCCAGTTTGGACCATGTGTCCCTCTTTTCCTCTAAGGACATTTTTCTACCTTGTCTTAAAGGGCAAGAAAACAGGAGGCTGCTGTCAAATTAGTGGACTTTGTGAAGTGGGTAGTAAATAGCATGTGGATTAGGAGGCTAAAAGAAGGATTTAGAATGATCTGTGAGTCATTGATCTCTCCTCTTCCCAGTTACCGAGGATCAATCAGGGATTTATTTACAACATATGTCCCACCCACTTCACACGTGCTTTTCAGGTGGCCGGGTCCAACAGCTCCGTGTTGGGAGGGTCATGACAGGCTGTGTGGTCTAACTCACCTCTGATGTCTGAATACCTGGCAGTTTTCCTCCAGCTTCAGTTTGAATGTCTCCAATGATAGAGAAGTCACTGCCTCACGAAGCGTGGGTTCTGCCATTACACATCTCTAAATGTTTTTTTTTTTTGTTGTTGTTGTTGTTGAAAAATACCACTTTTTAAAATATTTTATTTTAGTTCTATCATAAGAGAAAAAAAATCACTCCACCTAGTCTCCTGCCACCAAACACATCGTTCACATTTTATTGTATTTCTTTTTTGTTTGTTTGTTTGTTTTAACATTTTTTATTGAGTTATAGCCATTTCACAGTGTTGTGTCAATTTGCAATGTGGAGCACAATTTTTCAGTTATACACATATTCACTGTCGCATTCTTTTTCGCTGTGAGCTACCACAAGATCTTGTATGTATTTCCCTGTGCTGTTCAGTATAATCTCGTTTATCTATTCTGCATATGCCTGTCGGTGTCTACAAATTTCGAACTCCCAGTCTGGGATTTCACATCTCTAAATGTTGAGTGTTTCTTCTCTCAAACTGAGATCTATGTGATCTAATAGAAAGAGTATTGTTGGCTATGGTAGAGGACAGAATGGAAGTCAAGATTCAGCCTCCTCTCACTTGACTTGGCAAGTCCCTTTATCTCTCCAAGCCTCAGTTTTACTGATTTTAATAATCCCCTTTCCTTGTGACGTCCCCGCTACAATAACTGAACACACTGACGGTGCCCATCTGGAACCATTGCCTCACTGGCCAAAACCGGGGCCATCCTTAAAGGCTCCCCCGTGCTGTAAGTTCCGAGCCTTCATTTCTCTGACTGACCCTCTCTGTACTTGCTGTACTTTGGTGGAGCCACCCTAAAAGCATGGGGCCCAGGCAGAAAAGCCTGCCCACTAGCCAGTGTCCCTCAGCTGCAGCCCCATCTCTGGCTTATGAGACAAGCCATCTAACAGAGCCCCTATCGCCTTGTTGAAAAGCTCTTCAGTCATCTTATGGCCTGATAGCAAAGAAGATGGCCTGGATCCTCAAGGGATAGACCACTTGCCAGCCTATCTTTAATTTTAATACTTCAATTATCCTCTAGTGCCTCTTTATGGTCGCCATCACTTTCTGCTAATTTCTTGATTATTCTGCCCAGGCAGTAGTAGAGCCAATCTGCTTCCGAGTTCCCAATTTTCATACCCTTCAACTGTAATTAGCCTTGATCAGACTCCAGATACTTCTCATCAGAATCCAGTCTTTAAATGGCAAACCTATTGGAAATGAGGGGCCATGCTTCTAAGCAGCCCAGACTTGGAGGCCCTGTGGAAATGGACTGTTTGCCAGTGGAAACCTGACTGATTTTGTGCCAGTCATGTCTTAAAAAGGACATGAGGCTGGTGGAAAAATCTGAGACTAGGGGCTGGGCCACTTTCCTCTGTCCTTGGGTAACCTTGGGGGAAAACACTGCTCCCTCTATGCAAGGGAAGATAACACCTGCCTTACCTGCCTTAAGATTTTCTATGAAGGCAAAAATGAATTCATTGATGAAGAAATGCTTTGAAGAGCACAAGTTCTCTATTTATGCCAGGCTTGCATTAACATTACCATTAATCATCACCATCCTAGCACTTGATGGGCTGGCTGTGTGACGAGAATCTTTGTGCATATATATGGGCCACTAGCCACGAGGCTAGGACTTCAGCTGGTCTGGATCTACCAGTGTTGCTGTGAGTCTGAGGGTCCCAGGCATGGATGCCTTGGCAAGAGCTCACTCACTCAGCCTTCACCTTACCAAGCCTGTCTCAGCAGTGTGTTTGCGATCTAATCCTTCCTATACGTGCTGCTGTTAACCTGCCACTGGCCCTTCCCAGGGCACAGCCCCTCCTACTGTATCCAGAGCCTGAGCTCCAGGGACCCCTCTCCCTCTGCTGGGACCCCATTTCTCTGTCTGCTCCAACAGTGGGCAGCACCTTCTCTCTGGTTTCCTCATGTCCTGGCTCATCCTGCATCTGACACACGTCTCCAGTTTTGTGACCCCCCCAGGCACACCCAGAAATAATGCTTAATCAGATATCTGGGTGCCCTGTGGCCTAGTTAAGTTGACAGTTAAAAATTAGCCATCACAAGTCCACCGCTTGCCAACTCGGCACCCAGACACATCTTGATCTCCAAATGAAGAAAACAGTGAGGTCCTAATCGTGTCTTACATGTCACGGTGATCCTGGTTCCCACTGGAAATGTGATGCGATTCCTAGTGCAGAGTCTGGTTCGGGGCAGATTATGGACCTGGGATGTCCATGCCTTGACTGACAGGACTGAGACTCGTGTCACGTTGCCGTGGCAGAGCCTTGAGCTCGCAGAGCCGGTAAACCAGGTCTGCAGTGCCAGTGCCTTTGCTGCGATCCAGAGATTTGTAAACCCCAGAGGAGTTTTCAGACCCCCAGGTAATTGTGAGCATTCTTGGATACTGAAAAGGAATGCACGTTACTTATTCTTCCCCGGAATCCATTATTTATGCAGAGTGCAATTCTTGGTGCAGCAGAGGGAATGTTACCATACAATGAGATTTTTCTGTGACCCTTTCATGGCTGGCAACAGAGAAAATTTCTCCTTGAGCCCAGATTTAAACTCAAACTTAATTCACACATTATTGAAAACATTACAAAGCATAAATCAGTTCAGTTTTTAAAGTTCCTGTCTGATATTTTGAGAGCAGCCAAATTCCCCTGCTTGTCTGGACTCTTTCCCGCCACCTGCCCCAGCTCGTGGCAAGCTAAATAACTGTGGAGAAAAAGCAGGTTTTCAGCTGCAGCTCAGATTACTCTGTCACCCTTCCTGCGTGGCAGACAGATCCCTGCTGACATGGAGAATGAAGACAAGAAAATTACTTCATTATAGTGTGTCCTGATCAATTACAAACATCTAGGAGTTGGGTCTGTCCATCTGCTGCTCTGATCTGGCCCCGAATGTAGCTCTGGGTTATGAAAACAAGGATTGTGTTGCCTTAGCCCCCAGGAATTAGCCAGTGAGAGGTTTTCAAATCCCCAGTCAGGGTTGTTCTTTTGCATTGTGTTCCCGTTGGAGTCCAGTGCTCAAGCTGGACAGCCTTTAGAAATCGAGTTTAGCCCTTCCTTACCAAAGTCCAGGGGGGGCAAGTGGCTTGCTCAAGGTCACAGCATACGTTGAGAGTGAAGTCAAGTCCAGATCCCAAAGAACATGTCAGGTCTCAAACATCGTAGCCCCAAGTGATGGCAGTGATACTTAGTGTTACCAATAAAGGTTTCCCTTCACTCCCTTCCAGAATCCGGGTCACGAGAGCCTGTAGAGCTCGCCTCTTTGATAATGGCTCATAGCTCTTTGGGCAGAGGATCCTGGCTTCCTGGGGAGTCCAGGTTTATGCCAGCTGTCCTTAGGTCATTCTTCATAACATCAAGCGCCTTCTAGCACTTTATGTTTGTTTGCCCACTTAATTTTCATACCGACCATTATCTTCATCAGCGCTTAGAGAGATGAAATAACTTACCATAAGTCACATGGCTACTGGGTGACATAGACTGGATTAGGAACAGGCAGTCTGGTTTCAGAGCCCACTTTTCCTCTTTCTTTGTCTTTTTTTTTTTTTAATTTAAGTATAGTTGATTTACAATGGTGTGGTAGTTTCTGGTGTACAGCATAGTGATTCAGTTTTAAATATATATACATATATATTCTTTTTCATTATAGGTTATTAGAAGATATTGACTATAGTTCCCTGTGCTGTACAGTAGGACCTTGTTGTTTATCTATTTTATATACAGTAGTATGTATCTGTTAACTGAAAACTCCTAATTTATTCCTCCTGCCCCCCTTTCCCCTTTGGTAACCATAAGTTTATTTTTTATGTCTATGAGTCTATTTCTGTTTTGTAGTAAGTTCATTTATATCATTTTTTTAAGATTCCACATATAAGCGACATCATGTGATTCTTATCTTTCTCTGATTCATTTCACTTAGTATTGCGATCTCTAGGTCCATCCCAGAGTCCGCCTTTTGAACATGTCCACCATCCCTTACTTAGGGACCAGGTGTGGTTCAGAGATGTAAACACGTCAAATTTTAGAAAGATAATACATTGCACTATATTGTGTATTACATAATACTAGGGCAGCACCCAATAGTCAAACAAATTATGTTTCTGCAGTGAAATATATGAATATTCACTTATGTAGGATAAATAGAGATTAGAAATCCCCCCTGCCTCAAGTTCAAGTCAGGTCTTGCCACAGTGAAGGAGAAGTGTTCTGTGCGCAGATCTATTTGAAACTGAACAATGCAGACAGGCCGCTGAGGACTTGGACTGCTGTTCTCAACACAGCTCTCATGTTATTCCTCTCCCATCTGTCCCTACAGCTGGCTGCTCGAGTCACGGCCACCATCACTACTCACCTGAGTGTTGCAATAGCCTGTCCTTGGACAACGAAGCTGACGACGAGGGAACTTCCAGAAGGTAAGAGTCTTGCTGGCATGACAGGGGGCTTTCTGGCCTTTGACTATGTTGAGTCGGTCCCTCATAGCCGGGTTTTCCCAGGTGCTATGCTTTTCCTTTAGAGACTCATCCTTCCTGTATTCCAGAGTGTCAGTTGCCAAGCATCTGTTTTGTCACTGGACAAAAAGATGATCAACTTAGCCACTATCTGATTCGGTTTGCACTTGAGCCATTGAATTGCATTCACCTGATTCAAGTGAGATGGGGCCGTACCACAAGTAGCTACAGGGCAAAGGCGGCTGGGTCATGTTCATCTGGCTTGGTGACTCATCAAAGACATTAAAAGCCTCTGGCTCTGTGCGAGAGAAACATTTGCAGAACGCAGCACTTGTGATCTGAGAGGGTTGTACGCCTCTCTGAATTGAACAGCATGGTGGTGTCTTCCTTGATGCTGCCATCTTTGGCCGACTGAAGTTGTAAGTGCGATTCCTTTTGCTGACAGTGTGCGTGGCATTGGTACAAATGATTGTTCACATGTGGACAGCACCATCCAGAGCACGAAGACTGTCCCTTCATGGCTACATGTAATTTTCACACCAGCCCTGAGATGGACACAGGCCCGGGCAACCTCACCGCAGCCTGGCTGGACAGCTCTGCGGCGTGCTCTGTATTACTCCTGGAACAACAAAAAATTAAAGTGTTGAAGGTATAGTGGTAGAGCACATGCTTAGCATGCACAAGGTCATGAGTTCGATCCCCAGTACCTCCATTAAACAGAAAATAATAATGGTAAATAAATAAATAAACCTAATTACCCCCCGGAAAAAAACGCAAACAAACAAAAATTAAAGTGTCATAGCTAAATTCTTCTATTCTTCAGTGATTACACTAGTGGTTTGTTACTTACATTATTTCCTAAAGAAGATCTACTCAGTTGGGGAAATTCAATGTGTGGTTGAATAATGGTTATATGTTTTAATGGTAGATGAAATGATGTGGATATTCAGAGATTACAAATAGCTCAAAAATATTATTAGAGAGATGACAAAAAAAAATTTGTAAACTGGTGAAGTAGATATGTGTGCAAAAAATGCTTCTATTTTACACAAACCAGAGTGAAAACAAATGAAAAGCTAAATACAAAGGAGCCAACCGCAAAGCACAGAGCATCCCTGAGCAGGCTACACAGAAAGACATAGAAATCTACGACGAGGAAATGGTCACAGAAAGGCGACTCAACAGGTGAAGCAGATATACTGTAAACGCATTGCCACAGGCAAAGCAGTTTTATACATTCAAAAATAGAGTGTAGTTTATGGTATCTCAATTATACTCCATTTACAACACATGAAAAGAAAATTATAGCAATGTAACGATGGTCATCCAAAGAGACTCTCCGTGGACATTTGGGTAGAAGGGGACCATTGGAGTAGGAGCAGTTAACACATGACACTCCAGCCTTCAAGGCAGCCCAAGGAATCCTCATACGTGAGCCAGCCACCACTCATAAATGACATCCTCTGCAACCCGTGACATTTTTAGCTCTCAGGACATTTTTTTCTGAGGACGTAGTCATTCAAGGCTGAAATCGTTATTTTTACAAAGTTCACATCCGAGGTCTTACATGTGTTTGCAACGGAATAATAGCCAAGCTGGCCTTCTGTTTTCCCCCTACCTAAGAAGTCCTGTGAGTGCTGAAGTGACGTCACCAAAGTCACAAGGCCAGCCCACCTAGCACTTACACACACCCTGAAAGTCCCCTCTAGCACCGGTCTCACGACTCCAACACCAGGACCATGTTAATGCTTTTACTGTTGTCAACACGCTCACATTCCTGTTAATTCTGCTTTTAACAGAGTAATGGCCCTGTGAGGTATAAGACAGGCATCATTATTCCCGTGCTAGAGATTAGGAGATTGACGTTTGGAGGGGCAAAGACATTTGCTCAACATCTGACCAGTCAATCTCTAATATGAGTACTAGACTAAAGCCCTTTGTACTCTGCCATGTTGCTTCGATCTGCAGTTTAGGACGTGAGTCAGATCAGGACTAGGACAGGCTGGTAGGGGCATAAGCCTACCACAGTGTCTTCTGGGCATCCTGTGGGTACACAATAACCATTTTTCTTTTTTTTTTTTTTTCTGGGGAGGAGAGTTGAAATGCTTCAATGCTTGCTTGTTTAAGCCATTCATCTTTTATTTCACCAAGTAACAAACCAACCTAACAAGATTGTATCTTTCTTACCTTTAGGGTTAGGCATGTAACCGGAACATTTTTTTAAATAATGTTTTTCCAGATCACTTTGCAGTACTGTCAGCCCTTCAGAGTGTCTTCACTGTCTCCTCAAGCAGATACCTCGAAATTTACCATTTATACCATCAAGCTGTCATTTGCTTTTGATGAAATGACTTGACTACAACATTTTTTAAATAAAAAAAAATTGTTATACATTTTGATTGAAATTGAAGAAATGGGTTCCTTTAGTGAGCAGAAATCTCTTACTGATGCACTCATTCATTTGTACTCTTTACCTCAGGAGGTTCACTGGGGACCTCGAATTCCATGCGGATTTCCTCTACCTGTTAATGACTCGGTCTGGAAGTTTGAGCAGCTGAACCATAACAGAAAATACCACAGTCCAACCAGGGAGAGGAACAGCTATTTCCAGCTTTCCTGGGAGTCTCTTGCCATGGCCCCCTCCTTGCTCTCTCTCTGAGCTTCAGTGTAAAGCTGATTTGGGTTCAGATCCCTGCTCCTCTGCTTACAAACTGTGTGATCCGAAGTGAGTCGTAAATCTCTTCCAGTGTCAGTTTCCACATTGAGTATAATGGGGTTAATGCTGATATTGACTTTGTGGGATTAAATGAAGTAAACGTGCTTGGAGAACTTGGCCCAGTGCCTGCTGCTAATGGTGGGTGTTCTTATTCTTGGGATGAACAAGGTCATGTTGAATGTGTCTAGTCAGGCCCTACGGCCAATGGATAGGGCGGGACTGTGTAAGCCTCTGTGTGGGCAAGTTAATTTCCAGGAGTGTGAAATTGCTGGGCCAGAGGGTATGTGAATTTTAAATTGCCATAGATAGTGCCAAACCAATCCCTCGAAAGATAGTATTTACACTTTCACTAACACTGGATGAGAGGCTGGTTTCCCGTCGCCTGCACCAGCACCGGGTATATCACAGCCTTATGTTTTGCTGATGCGCTCAGCAGAAAATGGTATTGCACTGCGCTGATGTACGTTTCTGTACTTCTTAGTGAGACTGAACGTATTTTCTGGTGCCCCCTTTAAGAGAACCAGCCACTTGGGTACTCTGCTTGTTGCGCTGGGTTGCATGCAGATGATGCCCTACTGGGTTAAGTGTGGGGGATGCTAGACAAAGGTGGTCTTTGGATCGTTGCATCCCCCTGTGCGCAGGGACTTCACAGGCCTAAGAGAACTGTTTCCCACCTAGTTGGGCTGAGCGTCCTGCAATCCTGTCTCAGCCTGTGCCAGCTCTCCTGCTTCTGGTCTTGGGTGGAAGGAGGGGAAGCCAGGGAGAATTCTAAATTACTCAGCTGAGAAGTCACAGAAATGACCTGAATTCCCAACTCTGCCATTTACTGGCCGTGGGACTGTGGGCAAGTCACCCATGCTTTCTTAAGGAAGTCATATATTTCTTTTCTGGTGGGGGCAAGAAGAGGTTAGGACTTCTCATTTTGGCAGCCCATAGTGGGGTTTACAACTTAGGGTGGTCAGATAGAATATACGATGTCCGGTTTATTTCAAATAAACAATGAATTCTTTTGCATAAGTATGCCCCATGTAATATGCTTTTTTCCCCTAAATTTGGAAATCCTGGCTACAGTGCCATTTCTATGTGTGCTTCTGGTATCCTTGTGTCTGTCTCTCGGGGACTCAGTGTTCTCCTCTGGAAAATGGGCCAAATAACATCAGCCCTGAAGCCCTCACAGGGCTGTTGTGCGGATCAGAAGGGATGATGGATATAACATTGTTTGGCACATAATAATGTGCTCTTCCAGTATTAGATGGTAGGACCAGTACTTATAGATACTGTACATAGAATGGGCATCATAGAGGGGCTCCTCCACGGAGAACCCCCCCTTCCTCTTCCTCACCAAAAAATATGTAGGGAGGTGGCTGGGAACGTGTGGATTGCATCTCATGGACTATGGTGCCACAGAATGTCACCATTATCCGCTCCAGTACAAACATAACCATGTTTCATATTTTGCACTAAATAAGCATTTGGGTTTAAATATCACTCTTTCTGTTAAATCGATATATTTTTTTAAATGCCTGCATGGGGTAATTATTTTCCCTAAAGAGCACGAAGAATACATTGCAGCCTCCTTCCTGCTTAACAGTGTATAGTAATAAAAGGTCTATCACCCTCAGAATGCTTATTACGGTGACAAATCACTAGGAGAAAGGGGAAATGATTTAGTACCTGCTCAATTCCATTTATTCAGATCCTGCACATTCCAAATCTGAGGCATGCAGCCCTGTTTGGAGGGCAAGCGGGAAGCAATGGTTTAGGGGAAAGGTACTGGGTCAGTTTTCCACCTGGATATCGTTTTCAAATTGTAGCCGAGCAATTAAATTTTTTATTACTGAAGTTCGATTGCCTCCCTCCCGCCACCAAGTCTCCCTAAATAGCAATTCTCTTGTCTTCTCATCGAAGGGAGCCGTGCTATAACTTTAAGAGCATGAAAGCGAATGTGGGGAGGAGGTCAGTGTGCAGGGCACTCAGCAGGTTTGATGTGTCAGTGGATAAATGATGAGATCACATCTGGAACAGTTTGCTGAATAAATAAAATGTGAAACCTCATATATCACTGCCCACCTTCCAATCTGTAAGAGAAAGAGCAAATAAATTCTCTAATGACCTTGTAAAGCACATAAAAAATACTGAATAAACTCTAGACATTTTGTGGCTAAAAGTGTCCCATATTAAATAACAAAGGTAAGAGTGGGGAGATGCTGGAGGTACAGGATGACACTTTCTCATAATGCGCCGTTTCATTCTACATGTTGTTTATTAGTCCACGCTTGTATAGCTGGGAGTAATGTAATTCTGGTTTTAAGTCAGTGTCATAGAAACACTCTTCCTTCGGAGATGTTCCCAGAGAAGCTTTTATATTTACACCTAGCGAAGGTTGTTCTTGGTGTTTACGGCTTTGCCTGCCACGGGATTCTGCCGTCTATAATCACCATTCACTTATGCAGATTTCCAGTGCCATTAACTGGAGGAAATCTTTGGGCCAACACAGGTACCAGAAAATTCCAGCTGCTAAATACCAGAAGTGACATGTCTTGGCTCTGTCAAGGCTCCATCCCCCTTACCATTTACTGCAAGGGGTCATTTATGTGCATGAATATTAAACGGCAACTGGTGAGCAGGTGGGGTCCCAGCCCCTGCCCCAGGAAACCTGGATTCTAGTCTCAGTTCTGCCCCTAACTTTCTGTGTGACCTCAGACAAGCTTCTTCTCTACTTTCTCATCTGCAAAATAAATGAGGGTGGGCCTCCAAGCTTGCCAAAGGCCCTCCCAGCTCTGGCATTTCTCGAGTGTCTGATTTGTCAGATGGGGCAGCCAGCAGCTGTCTGACCAACAGCTAAGTATTATCACGGTGCTGAGAGACATAGGCCAGTGAAGCCCTTCTGCAGTTCCTTCGGTGACCGTAAAAGGAAAGAAGAGATCTTCTGAGCCAACTCATGGGCTGTGGCGTCACCGTTAAGCATCACGTGCTCTCAGGCAGCTCTGTGGGTGGATCTAGCAATTCAGAGCAGTGGCCACGTTTCGATCAGTGTGATGCCTCGGTAATGAAGGCGGAGCTGCTCTGGGGGGTCTGACCGAAATTTACACGTGTTGGACCGGTGTTATTGTCTCATGCCAGGTCTGAGGACATGGGGAGCCAGCTGCCCTCCCTTCTTCTTCCCCAGCCAAACCCTTTGGGCCACTTCTCTTGCAGAAAGTGTGCCTGGTTGAGACCGAATACCCCAGAAGCCTGGCTCCTTGAAGGAGAACATAGCTTGCTCTTTTTCTCTCTCATTCTGTTCCTCCCTGTCCCACTAGCATGGCCAGTCTGGGGGAAAGCTGCTGGCCTGTAGGTCTTCTCTTGGTTGTTGGAGAAGGATTTGTTAATGTGATAATGAGGCCCTTGGTCATGGCTCCAAGTGGCCTTCTCTTTTGCATGTATTGAACACATCTGCAAGTACTCAGTTAAGGATGCAATTAGGCAGTTGTTTCCCCAAGTGACAGATGGTCAGCTCACTCCCATAATTGCACCAGTGGGTGAGTATTTACAGGTGTATTCTGGACATCTCCCATCAGACTGCCGTGGGAACCACAGTTACATCCAGAGAGAAAGTTTGTCAGAGACCTTTAAGTGATCCATCCCTTCATTCCTCTGTTCCTCATTTTCTGTGCTTCCAAGTGGGAAATTCTTAGAATCCTGTCCAGCTGACTTTGCCCGTCGGAGATCCCACTGACTCTGTGTGCTAGAAATCTTGGAATGGGAAGACACACTCTGTTGCTGGTTGGCAGAGTTGTGTCCGAGGAGGAAAAGTTAGCTCTCTTCCTTCCAAAAGGATTTGCAGCTGGGGCAGGATCGCTCCTCGTCCCTCAGCCTTCATTGGCTCATTAGGATCCTCCATCTGTGTTCAATTTGAGAGAGGGAAAAGGGGTAAAGCTGACACCCAATAGCAGGAGGAACTGATTTCCAGGTCTCTCTTAGCATCTGGGGCTTTGGAAGAGAACGCCGTCCACTGGTAAGACAGGGCTATTGGTGCTGTCCTCTCACCAGCGCTGTCCTCTCACCAGCGCTGTCCTTTTTTTTTTAAATTGAAGTATAGTTGCTTTACAATGTTGTGTTAATTTCTGGTGTACAGCATAGTGATTCAGTTATACAGATATAAATATATTCTTTTTCATTATAGGTTATTACAAGATATTGAATAGAGTCCCCTGTGCTATACAGTAGGTCCTTGTTGTTTATCTGTTTTATATATGGTACTTTCTATCTGTTAATCCCAAACTCACAAACTCTATTTACCCCTCCCCCTCTTTGCCCTTTGGTAACTGCAAGTTTGTTTTCTATGTCTGTGAGTCTGTTTCTGGTTTGTAAGGAAGTTCACATGTGTCATTTTTTTAGATTCCACATATAAGTGATATCATATGATATTTGTCTTTCTCTGACTAACTTCACTTTGTATGATAATCTCTAGGTCCATCCATGTTGCTGCAAATTGTATTATTTCAATCTTTTTTATGGTTGAGTAATATTCCAGTGTGAGTGTGTGTGTGTGTGTGTGTGTGTGTGTGTGTGTGTATCACATCTTTATCCAATCATCTGTCAATGGACATTTAGGTTGCTGTCCTCTCACCAGCACTATCTTAAGAGTACAAATAAACTGGAGCCATTGGGTGGCATGAAGAGCCATGGTGAGAGATCCAAGTCCAAGTGCTAGCTCTGCTTCTGGCTATCCGTGTGACCTTGGGCAAGGCATGTGACATTATCTCCTTGTCTACCTAAAGAGGACATAATGCTGCCTGCCAGATGGCATCATGGAGAGCTACTGGGGTGATGTTTGTGAGGTTCTGTGTAAAGGGTGAAGTACTGGTCCAGCACGTGACACATGGCCACTCCTTTACTTTATAGGGACTGTTGCTACATCCTCACTCTGTGGGAATTTCTCTCATATGAAAATTATAGTGTTTTCTGTCCAGATGAGGAAATTATGTATATAAATACAGATCCTGGTACAATAGGAATCCACGTGCTGATTTAATGTGTGAACAAAGCATTATTTCTTGGATTAAAAATAAACATTTGAAGAGGAAGGGAGATTAGGGAGAATACACATTTTTCAGTTTTAAGCTCACCCCAGGGCAACGCCCCCGTTCCCTCCCAGTGCGAGCGGCTGCAGTGGGCGCAGACTCAGCGAAGTGGAAGGGAGCGGGCAGTAAGGGGCAGAGCGACGGTGCAAGGGAGGAGGGCTCTTCGCGTATCCAGAGTTAGGTGCATTTCCCCCACCGACTCCCAGTGTCCAACATTGGTGGAAAGGTTTTACAGGGCATAGACTGATCTGTATTTGACAAGTTATTTTGATGTCATGCTCTTTGCACAATTTCAGGAAAAATCATTTCTTGCTATAATGTAAAATCAGATATTTCCTTTTCCTGGCCCACTGAGGGACAGGACTCAAGTCTACATAGGGCAATGACACAGCCTAGGAGATCGTGTAGCAAACTCCCTGTGGGGTTACCAAGAAAGGACTGAACATTTTTTTATTGAAATATAGTTGATTTACAACATTCTATTAGTTTCTGGTGTACAGCATAATGTTTTAGTCATACATATACATACATATATTCATTTTCATATTCTTTTTCATTATAGGTTACTGCAGGATAGTGAATGTACTCCCCTGTACTATACAGTAGGTCCTTGTTGTTTATCTAATTTATACATAGTAGTGTGTATCTGTTAATCCTAAATCCCCCACTTATTCTTCATACCCTTTCCCCTTTGGTAACCATAAGTTTGTTTTCTATGTTTGTGAGTCTGTTTCTGTTTTGTAAATAAGTTCATTTGTATCATATTTTTAGATTCCACACATAAGTGATGTCATATGATGTTTCTCCTCTGTCTGACTTACTTCATTTAGTATGATAATCTCTAGGTCCATCCATGTTGCTGCAAATGGCATTATTTTATTCTTTTTTATGGCCAAGTAATATTCCATTGTATACATATACAACAATTTCTTTATCCATTCATCTGTCGATGGATATTTAGGTTGCTTCCATGTCTTGGCTATTGTAAATAGTGCTGCTATGAACATTGAGGTGCGTGTATCTTTTCAAATTAAAGTTTTCTTTGAATATATGCTCAGGAGTGGGATTGCTGGATCATATGGTAAGTCTATTTTTAGTTTCTAAGGAATCTCCATGCTGTTCTCCACTGTGGCTGTACCAGTTTACATTCTTACCAACAGTGTAGGAGGGTTCCCTTTTCCCCACAGCCTCTAGAAGGGACTGAACATTTGTGTGAAGTTTGGTATTGACAGATGATATGATTCCAGTTCCTTCAGCATTGATGCTTCTCCTTCCTTGAGCCAAGCCCACGAGTGGCCTGCTATTTCAGAATGGTTCTGAGTTGTACTGCTATGGTGATGAGTTTGTGCTGAACTGTTCACCCTTGGAGGTCAGCCTTGCTGAGACTAAGAGTGCCATTTATTGTGGGGCAGAAGATCTTAACCTGGCTGTGCCCTGGCCCCCTCAGTGGTCTGCTGCAGCCTATAGGCCTGTATCAGAAAGGCCTTTAAATGTATAAAATACATGACATTAGAAAGGGAATCAATAATACTGAACCATAGTTATAAAATGTTTTAACAAACACATTTGTGATACAGTAGCATATGTACTTCTTTATCAAGGCATTTTGAACAATGACTGTAATTCAAGAGTCATAAATGACATTTTGAGATACCTTCAACAACTCGAAAGTGATTTGCAAATATCTGTAATTTCTCTTGGCAACATGTGACAAGTACTGACTGTGACTAATACTACTGTGGCTTATTACCCACATTCATTCATTGGGGGAGATTCTAAATTCTACTTAGAAGTTGGTGAAACTAACAGTGTAACTTTCATCCAATCCAGGTTTCCAGTTTGCAGCTCAAGCACCCCCGCTAGAGGAGGACCAGCCTTGGCCCAGGTGGCAGGAGCCTAGACCATAATCTTCTGAGCAGTGCGGGCCTGGGGAGGAGGGGCGTTTTCCTAGAGAGGGTCCCTCCCCGGCTTGCATGCTCTGGGTCTTGTTCCAGCTCTCCCAGTCATTTTCTGTGTGTCCTGGGTCAAACCACTTATCAAATGTGGAACTTCAATGTTCTCATTCGTGAAGAGAGATGGAGGGCTTAGATCATCTCTTGAGACCCCTTCCAGTTGCGATACGTCTATGATTCAATGATGCCATTGAAAATTTCAGTCATACTAGTTCTGGGGAAAGTGGATTATAGGAAAGAACATGGAGTCTGACATCCACAGTCCTGGGTGGGTTAGAAGCACGCATTTTCTTATTACTAACTGTGTGATCTTGGGCAAATTAGTTAACCTGCTTCAGCCTTAGTTTCCTTAGTCATAAAATGGGAACGATCATAGTATCTCCTCCTCTAATGTATCTGTGTGAAGCATTAACCAGGGAATGTTTTTGTTTGTTTCTCAGCTAGTTACATAAAGGACTTGAGAGGGTGTGTAGGATGTCCCATTTGTTGCCTCAAATAGCTCCTTCGGAGCAGGTGAATGGATCAGGCTGCCCCTGGGTCAGGGCACCATACATCGGCTTTAATCATACCCCCACCCACCTGAATTAATATTCCCATTTTACAGTGAAACAACTGAGGCTCTGAGGCCCAAGGACTCACCTCTCCATCTCTGTCTCTGTCTGTGTCTCCCTCTCTCTCTTTGGGGCTCCAGCTAGAGTGGGCACTCTGACATTTTCCTTCACTTTCTTAACTTCATGAGAAAATGCTAAAGCTCGTTTTAGTCTCTTCATTTCTATTAAGAATATCACCAAGAATTAATCTATTTTGAAAAAAAAGGACAAAATGTGGGGTAACGGTCTCACTTTTAAATTTCCTTCACGCCCTGGAAGCAAACGGTGACATTTCAAGCTTCCGTAGGGCTTCCGTGTTGGGGTAAAGAGTGGAAATAGCTATCAAATGAGATGAGTGGTGATTTGATTTGTGAAGTTTTTATTGAAGGCGTGACAAGGGATCTAGTAATTCGTTTTTAAAAATTAAGAAGAATGCCCTCTAAGATCATAACAGTTAATGGGCTGCCTCATTCCCAGATCCTGGCAACAGGGGTCCTCATTTGTTGTTTTTTTTAAAGCATACAAATAGAAGAAAATACAAACGCCTAATAAGGAACTTCCAGTTCAATTAGTCGATCAGCTATCGCAGTGCTGCCCTAAGGCCAGGAACCAAGGAAGCCAAAGACCTTTCGCCTTCATGCCTCGTTGGCTTTTAAAATTCTCCGGACGCACCTGTGATCTCAAGTGCTTCCCTTGCATCGCAGAGCAAGCTAGTTACGGGAGACCTACACCTGCTCCTGAACTCAAGGCTTTGAGAGTTCCAGGATGGATTCTACATTGCCTACATTTCCTGTTGGATCGCTAAGGCTCACAGTTGATAGATCCTCCCCTACCCCCTCAGCCCACGAGAAAGGCCCCTCTGGCCTTAATGTGACCACCTCCACCACCATCCGCATCCCCACCACCATCAGTGAACCGTCATGGAAGAGAAGCCACAGCTCCTCCCATCCTCAGGGCCGGACCATGCTAAGTCCTTCTTTCTCCTAGCAGCTCCTGGATTTACTGTTTGGCAGGAAAAAAAAAAAAAAAAAAGGCATCTTTGGCGGTTCCTGGATTGTCAACCCAAGAGGAGAGTGTTTGGTGCCCGCTCACATTTCTCACCGCAGCTGGGGAATGGAGAGAAATGTAAGCATCCAAAGCAAGTCTCTTTTGCCCTCTTCAAAAGCGTGGCTGGGGAAGGAGAAGGATTATGCTCCTGAGAATTGTCCCCGTTATGTTCTGTTACAGTAGAAACATTGTCCTGGTCAGGGGCCTGTTTCTAAAACATTCCCAGGACTTTAAATTTGGAAACCAAAAAAAAGTGAAAGAAAGTTTCCTGTTGAGTCAGCCAACGCAAACACATGGCCAGGCCCCCAGAAACTAGAAAGCATAGGGTCACGCAGACGTCTCACGGGGATCGCCACAGGCCCTAAGTGAAAAACGCTTGTTCATGCAGAATGTGAGAATATGGAAAGCAAATGTGGTGCTGTCCCCCAGGGCCTCCCGACCTGCTGGATTGGGATGATTTATTAAAGCGTCAGGCAGGAAAGGACTAAGTTGCCTTTAGAGAGCAGCTAATTTCGTGTTTTAGTTGCTGGTAAATAAGTCAGTCCCAGATAAATGTACCCATCGTGTGCTATGGAGATTTTATTTTTAGAGGAATAAACACCAGTTCTTCAAAATATTCAGGGGACTCCGGTGCCAAGTCCACTGTTGCTTGCTCGTTCCGGGAATCTGAGGTGTCTGAGGTGGTCTCCACAGAATAGGGCCTCTTTGGAATGGCCTTGAGAGGTCTGACCTGAGAGGACCTGGTCAAGTACTTGTCATCATCTGCAAAGGGGCCATGACAGAAAGGTATCCCTGTTGTATCTCGTGTGGCAACTGGGCCAGCCATCTGATCCACACGCCCTCCCTTCTCCAGCCCAAGTCCATATCCGACTGTAGTCTCTGGCTGGGGCCTCTCTGAAGCCTTGCTGGACCCACGAAGAGGAGGTGGCTGCAGGACTGCCGCCGCCTCTCTGTCGATGGGATGCATGCTGGTTCTTGCTTAAAGGCAGGCTCTTCTAATCTACTTTGCTCATCTCGAAAGCTGCATTCTTCCTCACTGGTCCTGGACCAGGAAGATATGCCTCACTGGGCCAGACTCATGGCCTTTCCAGCCCCTGATTTCTGACACAAGCACCATGTAGGTCCAGGGTTGCTGGGCAGTTGTGCAGATTGTATATTACACCACCCTAGGGGATGCCCTTCCCTCAGTGGATAACAAAGATCATATCTTTCTTAGAGAAGTTCTCCAACTTTTGTAAGTCAAATGTCTAGTGAAAGGGGTGCCTATTTTCTTATTTGCCCAAAGGCTAGCAGCAGCCTTGGGGTGGTCCCTCCCCCATAACTCAGCTGTTTACTCCAAGATGCCCATCAAACCATACACCATTTTTAGGATGAAAAGGACTTAGCAGGGGAGATGGGCCTACAGGGGAGAAGAGAGTTGCCCGAAGTCGCACAGCAGAGCTGAGCTGGAACCCTAATCCGTCTTCCTGTCCTCTACCCTTTCCACTGCACCCTTTCAGGGCCTCTCACCTGTGCCTGTGCTGCAGCCCTTCTGTGTGACCGCTCTGTGCCAGGGAGACGTGTATCATAGGTTTGACCCCAGACCGGCCCCTCTCACGTGAGTATTCCAGGGTGCAGCTGACATCCTTTCTACATCCTCTGTAATTTGATAAACAGTTATACAATTTTAGACTATAGACCATACGGTTTTCCTTAGGACATTTTCTCCCATCCTTGGTGCCTACAAACCAAAGATTCCCAACCAGGCAGGCTACTGTCCCAAGGCGGTCTGTCCATCAGTCAAAGCATAGCTATTCTTGTATCTCCTCGTTGACTGTGAGATAAAGTCTATTTTCTTTAGCTTGGAAAAGGTGGTCCTCAGTAATCTGGCTGCTGCCCGCTTTGTATCCTCACATCAAAGCAAAATTGGATATGTCTGACAGTGGCCACCCAGCCTGCTTGCTGTCCCCCGAACATTTTTCACTATTTCCTGGTAACATGACTTTGCTCTAGCCACTTGATCTGCCAGAAACATCCTTCCTCCTTCTGTCTGTTAAAGGATTGCTGGACTGCCAAGGCTAAGTTCCAGTCCTTTCCATGGAGCCTTCTGTCTTCCTTTTCAACATGCACCACTGTGCCCCCCAGCCAAGAGCACCCTGCACCCCTCCTGGAGCACCTATACCAGAATTCTTTTTTTTTTAAGTCTTAAATAATCCTATTTATTTATTTATTTATTTATTTATTTATTTATTTATTTGAAGTATAGTTGATTTATAATGTGTTAGTTTCTGGTGTACAGCACAGTGATTCAGTTATACATATATATTCTTTTTTATCTTTTTCATTATAGGTTTATTACAAGATACTGAGTATAGTTCCCTGTGCTCTACAGTAGGTCCTTGTCGTTTATCTCTTTTATATGTAATAGTATGTATTGGCTAATCTCAAACTCCTAATTTATCCCTCCCCCTTCCCCTTTGGTAACCATTAGTTGTTTTTAATGTCTGTGAGTCTGCTCAGAATTCTTTCTGTACCTCTGTGTCCCCACTAGATAGGCAATGGACTCAAATGGGAACAGAGACCATGCCTGCCTTGCTCACCACTCTTAGAACAAAACTTGCCGCAGACCGTGAACTTGGTAAGTGGTAGCTACACTAAAAGGAATTGATCAATTTGCTTTCATCCAGTTATGATTTTTTTCAAAATATTTATCAAGTACTTATTCTGTGCCAGCAGTCAGTGGTGAGCAGGGCAGATGTAGTGCCTGCCCTATGTGAGCTCATAGATTATAGGTGACACAGGGAGGTACCAGTTGCCAAAGAGTCTGACAAATGTCACTGTAGACTATGCACAGGATGCCCACTGCCTGGAGAAAGTGACATTTCAGTTAGATCTGAATGATGAGTAGGAATTAGCCCGGTGAGGAAGGTGGGAGGAGAGAGTCCTGAAAGCAGAAAGACCAGCATGTAAGAAGGCTTGAAAGTGAGAGAGAACACGACTTGCTCGAAGACGTGCTCTGAGCCAGCACTCTGGGTGAGGGGGAAGACAGGAGGCTGGCAAGGTGGGCGAGGCCAGAACATTCAGGGCCTTTTAAGCCACAGGGTGGAGTCAGACTTTCTCCTAAGAGCAGAGGGAACGCTTTGGAGGGTTTTACGCGGGGAGATGACCCTGTCAGGTTGGCCTGTGCCGCTTCTGCGCCTGTTCTCTCTTCCGTGCGGCACAGCGGAGGGGCCAGGCTGAGTCTGGGCTCTCCCTGGGTCTATTTGTTTCTTGGCACCTGCATCCTCTGGGCTTGCTTCCTGTTCCTGAAGCTGCCCGCCATCTGAGTTTCTTGCCGTTACCAGGAGAGGCCAATTCCCTCTGCTCAACTCGGTCTTCCCTAATGAGGCATCTTAGAAAGGGCCCTTCCCCTATGAATGGATTTTCATTCCTCTTGCTGAACCACACTGCCTCTGCTCTCCGAATCTTTCCTTCCCCTGAATGGTACTTGGCTCTGGCCTCCTTTCCTTGTCAGTGCTCCTCCGACTCTGGCCTGTCCCAGACCTGCCTCCTGGCAAAGGCTCTGACGGCGCCAAGTCCATCTTCGTGCTCCTTGTGACTTGTCAGCCTGGGCCATTTTGCTCTTTGTTCCCACATCCAATTAGAATGTTTTGAACTGTAGCCTCTGTGGACAAGGACTGAGGCTTTTGGTACTTGAAAGTTGTGTTTACATCTATTGCAATCTCTAAATTAGTTCTCCCAGCCACATGAACAGCAGTTCCCACAGTTACATTGAAAAATCGCTGCCCGGGCCCCTCTCTGTCTTTGTCTCCTGACTGTGCAGGGGCACAAAGCGCACTCGATGGATCCAGAGGCTCTGGTTCATGAAAGCCTTACTGGCAGCCTGACTTTGGCCAATTACGTTCTCAGAAGAACTTCGTTAGCTCTTACAGGCCTGTAAACTCTAGACTTTGAAGTTTGTGGTTGACGTTCAAAAAATATACAAACCATTGGAAGATTCTCATTGTTACCTATATAGCAAGGCTTCAGGGACAGACATACCACCCAGCAGTGGAGAGACGGCTTGATAGACTTGGGCACATCTACTTGAGGTAGCACACTACCTTAAAAAATGATGCTACTGATGATGTAGAAACGGGCAAGCAAGTCCACAGAGCAAGGGGCAAGCAATGAACTTGTGTGGATGACTAGCATAGCTGGGAAGGGTTATGTGCCTGGGGATGAGAGCTGGAAGATAATGTAAAAGACAAAAATAATTATAACCAAACTACCCAGTAAATTATAGTTATGAGGCCCTTTTGTGCATGTTATTTCATTTAATGACCACAACAACCCTGGAGGCATCAGTGCTGTTCTGCTCCTTCTGCAGATGAGCACAACCGAGGCTGCGTAAAGCTGAGCAGCTGCAGATCCCATTTCTAAGGAGCGGCAGATTCAGGACTCAAAACCTGATTGTCTTTTGGGTACGGCATCCTGTTTGATTTGTTTAGCTGGGGAAATCATGGGAGAATTATTTTGCTTTTGATTTCTGTGATGTTATTCGCATAACCATAGTAACGATAAATGATAAGTTTAAACAAATACCTGGAAAAGGAGATCAGGGACATCCTTCATCAGAGGAGTCGGTGAGTGTAACCTAGCAACCATGACTATAAGGATAGTTTGTGAACTTTGGGTTTTTCCCCCATGTTGGACATTTCTTGTACACTACCCCCAACAATATATTTCCTATAATGATGAGCAGGAAAGCCCTTACTTAGGAAGGAAGGAAGGAAGGAGGGACGTAGGAACTTGTAGTGATTCCTGTCTTTCTTCACACGCCCCCTTTCAGACTCACCAGTTTAGCAAGTTGGGATGAGCTCTTCCACTAGGCCTCTGGTTCCATCTCTCAAGTTTCTTGATGCTCTGTTCTTCCTTTCTCCCAGGACTTGTACTGCCCACGTAACTATGAGGACTCTGCCATCCCCTGTGCTCCCCAGTATAGCCATGAAAATACTTCAAGAGCTGGACCATCAAAGTCCTATGGGAGACTCTTTCCCAGCTTGAAATATGTATGTTTCTTTCCAGTCATGGCTTATGAAGTGCCAGGCCCTGTGCTATACTGTGCTGTGAGAGTTGCAGAGCTGAATCCTACATGGCCTCTGGCCTGTAAAGAAGCATTAGGGACGAAAAGCCATAGGTTTATATCCAGGCTTACTTCCTAGCCATGGGCCTTGCTCTAAGTTATATGTGGAGGTAGTGATGAAGCTGGGCTAGAAAGCACCTTTCAAACAAGTGATTTGAAAAAAAAAAACAAAACTAAAAACTATCCTTTTTCAAACTTTAAAAAAGAATATTTTATATATAAAATATACTTTTAATGTAAACCATTCAAAAAAGATCCGTCATGGGGATGTGATGAAGAGCATGGTGACTAGTTAACAATACTGTATTACATATTTGAAAGTTGCTAAGAGAGTAAATCTTAAAAGTTCTCATCACAAGAAAAAATATTATAACTATGCATGCTGATGGATGTTAACTAGCCTAATCATGTTGATTATTTTGCAATAGATACAAATATTGATTCAGTATAATTTATACCTGAAACTAATATAATGTTATGTCAATTATACCTCAATTTTAAAAAAGAGATTCGTTAGTCAGCAAATTTACGAATCCTTTCAGCAGCCTGGTACTGAATAACACATAATAAAATTGAATACACTTTAATAAAATGGAGACGTTCTAGATTTGCAATTGGAGGCTTGTTTAATTCCATTTTTTAAAAGCCTCCATATTAATTTGCCTAAGTAAACAAATTCCCATTAGGAAAGGAGACCTTTTCCTATTTGACTCAGTGTCACAGCCTTTTTTGCCTCTGCACTGAATGGCCTCATATTGCGTGATTCTTCTCCTTGACTTGCCTGCTGCACTATGGGGTACAGATGCAAAGCACACAGACTGGGACTCAGACTACCCCTCATTCAGAATTCAGTTCTGCAACTTTCTCACTGTGTATTTTTGGGCAATTCATCTAATCTCTCTAAGCCTCAAACTTACCATCCCTTAAGAATTATGGTGATAGAGGAAGATGGTGGAACAGGAAGCCCCAGAACCTGTTCCCATACAAAGAAGCCAACCTAACAACAATATCTGATCCAAAAAGCCTTTATGAGAATTCTAGAAATCAGTAAAGAAATTGCAGTACCCTCAGGCAAGCACAAAGCAAGAACAGCCACATTGAAGTGGATGAGAAAATTCACTGCATTTTACTCATGATAGCCCTTTCCCAAGCTGACGCAACTCCTTCTGATCAAGAGAAAACATCCAACTCATAACTTTTCCCTTGGGAGGGAAAGAGAAGAGTGGAACACGCGTCCAGTGTTCCAGCTTTTAGGAGAGCTGCCTGAAGGACTGGTTTCTGTTTTGTCTGACTCATAACAATGCTGGAGAACTGGCATACTTTGAATGTCTGACAGCTCCTAAGAACTAAAGCTCAGCAGCTTGTTGCAGCAACAGAGAACCTGCAATACTGCAGACAGAGACCAGAGGCAGCAAGAGATTATAAGCTTCTAACAAAGAAACCTGCAAACCTCTCTAATTGGGAAGTTACATGCACATGCCTAGATAAGATGCAGCCCCAGGAAAGAGACCTATTGAATCTCTAGCCAGGCTGACTGGTGAAGTTCTTCCCCTGTATGAAGCCAGTCCATAAAGACTTGGAGAAGTGGCTGTTTTTTCAAACGTACAAATCCCAGCAAATAAATAAATAAATAACAAGGCATTTGAAGAGACAGGGAAACATGGCCCGACCAAAGGAACACAATAAGTCTCCAGAAACTGACTCTAAAGAGCTCTAGAAATAACCTGACAGGGTTGAAAATAATCATCTTAAGGAAACTCAGTGAACTATAAAAGAACACAAATAGACAAATGACATCAGGAAAATGATGCATGAACAAAATGAGAATATCAACAAAGATAGAAACTATATATAAAAAAAGGGCTAAACAGAAATTCTGGAGCTGAAGAACACCATAACTGAATTGAAAATTCACTAGAGGAATTTCACAAGACTTGATCAATCATAAGAAAGAATCAGCAAACTCAAAAAGAAGTCATTTGAAATGACTCAGTCTGAGGAACAAAATGAAAAAGGAATGAAGAAAAGTGAAAAAAAAATACAAAACATAAGGGACTTATGGGACACTATCAAATGGATCAATACACATTAAGGGAATCCAGGAGGAAAAGAGAAAGAGAAAGGAACAGAGAGTTTATTTGAAATAATGGCTGAACATTTCCCAAATCTGAAAAAGGAAATGCACATCTAAATTAAAAAATGTCAAAGGACTACAAAATAGGATAGACACAAAGAGGCCCATACCAAGACACATTCTAACTAAACTGTCAAAAATCACAGACAATGAGATAATCTTAAAAGCAGCAAGAGAAAAGTGATTGCATACAAAGGCGTTCCCATAAGATTGTTAGAGAATTTCTCAGCAGAAAAGTTACAGGCCAGAAGGGAGCGAATTGGTATTTTCAAAGTGCTGAAAGGGAAAAAAAAGATACCAGCCAAGAATATTATATCCATCCAGCAAAACTGTTCTTCAGAAACGAAGGAGAAATAAATACATCCGGCTTTCCCAGATAAAAGCGGAAAGAGTCCATCACAACTAGAACTGCCTTACAAGAAATGGTAAAGGGAGTCCTGCAAGTTGAAACAAAAGGATGCTAGAGAGCAGCACAAACCTGTACAAAAATATAAAGCTCTCTAAATATAAAGTAATAAAAGTAAAATTAAATATATAGACAGACACAGAATCCTGTAACAGAGTAATAATGGTGCATAAATCACTGTAATCTTGGTATAGAAGTTAAAATATAAAAGCATAAAAATAACTATAACTATAAATATATGTTAATGGGTACAAAATACAAAAAGATGTAATTTGTGACATCAATAGCAAAGTGGGGAGATGTAAAAAGTGGAAGTTTTATATGCAGTTGAAGTTAAATTGTTACCAATTTATTTTTTAATTTTTAAATTTTATTGAAGTACGGTCAACTACAATGTGTTAGTCTCTGGTGCATAATGTCCCAGTCATGCATATGCATACATATATTCATTTTCATATTTTTTTCCATTAAAGGTTATTACAAGATATTGAACATAGTTCCCCATGCTATACAAAGGAAACTTTTTTAAAATCTATTTTTATATATAGTGGCTAACATTTGTAAATCTGAAACTCCCAAATTTATCCCCTCCCATCCCCTTTCCCTGGTAACCATAAGATTGTTTACTAAGTCTGTGAGTGTGTTTCTGTTTTGTAGATAAGTTCGTAGTGTCCTTTTTTTTTTTTTTTTTTTTTTTTAGATTCCACATATGAGTGATATTGTGTGGTATTTTTCTTTCTCTTTCTGGCCTACTTCACTTAGAATGACAATCTCCAGGTCCATCCATGTTGCTGCAAATAGCATTATGTTATTCCTTTTTTATAGCAGAGTAGTATTCCATTGTGTAAGTATACCACAACTTCATTATCCAGTCATCTGTCAATGGACATTTAAGTTGCTTCTATATCTTGGCTATTGTATATAAAATTGTTATCAGTTTAGAACAGAGTTTTATAACCGTAAGGTGTTCTATTTAGTCTCCATGGTAACCACAAAGAAAAATACCTATAGGAGATCCACAAAAGAAATGAGAAAATTACCAACTAGTATGTATAAAATAAATATGCTACAGGGATACATTTTACAACACAGGGAATATAGCCAATATTTTATAACTGTAAATGGAATATAACCTTTAAAAATTGTGAATCTTTATGTTGTACACCTGAAACTTATATAATATTGTACATAAACTGTACTTTTATTTTAAAAAAAAAAAGTATGAGTAGAACCAAAAGTAAATTAAACATCAAAAAAAGGAATCAAACCATGTCACTATAAAAAAATCAACAAAACACAAAGGAAGGCAGCAAGAGAGGAAAAGAGGGTCAAAATAACTAAAAGACATATAAAATAATATTAACAAAAGGCAAAAGTAAGTCCTTCTCTATCAGCAGTTACTTTAAATGTAAATGGGCTGAACTCCCTGTTATGGAGTAAATTGTGCCGCTAACCTCATTCATATGTTGAAATCCTAACCCCAGTTGTGACTATATTTGGAGACAGGGCCTTTAGGAAGGTAATTAAGATTAAATGAGGTCATAAGAGTGGGGTCTTAATTCAGTAGGATTGATGTCCAGAAGAAAAGGAAGAGACAACAGAAATCTTTTTCTCTCTTGCCATATAAGCAAAGAGGAAAGGCCATATGAAGCCACAGAAAAAAGACAGCCATCTACAAGCTCAAAAGAGAGTCCTCACCAGAAACTAAATTTGTTGGTGCCTTGACCATAGACTTCTAGCCTCAGAATTGGAGAAAATGTTTTCTCCTTTAAAAAAAAAGTCTATTGTTTAGGCCACACACTCTGTGGTATTTTGTTATGACAGCTTGAGCAGACTAACACACTCCTCAGTCAAAAGACATAGAGTGGCAGAATGGATCAAAGGGGAAAAGCAAGACCCAACTATGTGCTATCTATAAGAGACTCACTTTAGATTTGAAGACACACACAGGCTGAAGGTGAAAGAATGGAAAAAGATAGTCCATGCAAATGGTAACCAAAAGAGAGCAGGGGTGGCTGCACTTACACCAGACAAAATAGACTTTATGTCAAAAACTGTCACAGGAGACAAAGAAAGACACCATATAATGATAAAAGGGTAACCAAGAAGATATAACAATTATAAATACATGCACATCTAACAGCAGAGAACCCAAATATATTAAGCAAACATTAACAGAATTGAGGGGAGAAATAGACAGCAACACTGTAATAGTAGAAGATTTCAATGCCATAATGGAACAAGGCTAGAAATCAACAGCCAAAGGAAAACTGGAAAATTCACAAATATATAGAAATTAAACACAGTCTTGAACAACCAATCGATCAAAAAAAGAAATCACGAAGAAAATTAGAAAATACCTTGAGACAAATGAAAACAAAAATAAAACATGCCAAAACCTTAATGGGAGGCAGCAAAAGCAGTGCTAAGAAGGATGTTTATAGCAATAAGCTCCTACATTAAAAAAGAAGGAAGATCTCAAGTTAACAACCTAACTCTGTACCTCAAGGGACTAGAAAAAGAACAAACAAAACCCGAAATTAGCAGAAGGAAAGGAAGAATAAAAATTAGAACAGAAATAAATGAAACAGAGAATAGGAAAGCAATAGAAAAAATCTACAAAACTAAGAGCTGCTTTTTTGAAAATATTAAGAAAATTGACAAACCCTTAGCTAGATTAAGAAGAAAAGAGAGAAGACTCAAATAACAAAAATTAGAAATGAATGAGAGATTACAACCAATGCCACAGAAATAAAAAAAAATCATTAGAAGCTATGATGAACAATTATACACCAAGAAATTTGATAAACTAGAAAAAAAAATTCCTAGAAACATACAACCTATCAAGACTGAATCATAAAGAAAGAAAACATCTGAATAGACCTATAAATGGTAAAGACATTGAATCAGTAATCAAAAACCTCCCAACACAGAAAAGCCCAGGACCAGATGGCTTCACTGGTGAATTCTAACAAACATTTAAAAAAGAATGAATGCAAAACCTCCTTAAAGTTTGCCAACACTACCAAATTCATTTTATGAGGTCAGTATTATCCTGATACAAAAAATTCAAACAAAAATACAAGAAAGGAAAACCATAGACCAGTATCCCTGATGAATATTGATGCAAAAATTCTCAACAAAATACTAGTAAATTGAATTCAACAACATATTAAAATGATTATGCATCATGACCAAGTGGTAATTATTCCTGGAATGCAAGAATGGTTCAACATGTGAAAATCAATCAGTGTAATTCACCACATTAAAAGAATGAAGGGCAAAAACCAATGATAATCTCATCATTGCAGAAAAAAGCATTTGAAAAAAATCAATACTTTCTCATGATAAAATAAAATTTTAATTCAACAAACTAGGAATAGAAAGAAATTACTTCAACATAGTAATGGACATATGTGAAAAGCCCACAACTAACATACTCAGTGGTGAAAAGCTGAAAGCTTTTCCTCTAAGATCAAGATAAAGGCAAGATGCCCATTATCACCATCTCTGTTCAGCACCGTCGTGGAAGCGCTAGCCAGAGCAGGCAGGCAAGGAAAAATAAATTTAAAAAAAAGCATCCAGGTCAGAAAGGGAAAAGTTAAAAACATCTCGGTCTTTAAATGACATGATTTTATATATAGAAAACTAAAGATTCCACATACAGAATGTTAGAACTAGTAAAGGTGTTCAGTAAATTTGCAGTACACAAAAGTAACAGAAAAATTCAGTTGTGTTTTTACACACTAACAATGAACAATCCAAAAAGGAAATTAAGAAAACAATCCCATTTACCATCTATAACAGCATCAAAAATAATAAAAATATTTAGGAATGAGCTTAACAAAGGAGGGGAAAGACTTGTACACCAAAAACTACAAAATATTGATAAAAGAAATTAAAGACAGAAATAAATGAAAAGATGTTCCATGTTCTAGATTGGAAGATTTAATACTCTCAATGTTGAAACTCCCCAAAGCTGTCTACACATTTAATGTGATCCCTATCAAAGTCCCAATGGAATTCTTTATAGAAATGGAAAAAAATCCTAAAATTCATGTGGAATCTCAAAGGACCCTGAATAAAAAAAACAATCTTAAGAAATAAAGACAAAGCTGCAAACCTCAAATTTCCCAATTTCAAAGCATATTACAAATACATAGTAATCAGAACAGTGTGGTACTGGCATAAAGACAGACATATAGACAAATATAACAGAATGGAGAGCCCAGAAATAAATAAATCCTCATGCGTAAGGTCAAATGACCTTCTAAAAGAGTGGTAAGTCTACATGATAAAGGATAGTCTCTTCAACAAATGATGTTGAGAAAACTGGATAGCCACATGCAAAATAATAAAGTTGGACCCTTACCTTACACCATAAATAAGAATGAACTCAAAATGAATTAAACACCTAAATATAAGGCCTGAGGCTATAAAACTCCTAGAAGAAAACATAAGGGGCAAACAGGCAAGAAAAGAAGAAAACTGAGAAAACAGGCAACAGAAGCAAAATTAGACAAAAGGGACTATATTAAACTTAAAAACTGCACAGTAAAGGAAACAAAGAAAGAGTGGAAAAGCAGCCTATAAAATGGGAGACAATATTTGCAAACCATGTGTCTAATAAGGGATCAATATCTAGAATGTATAAAGAGCTATAACTCAACAACAACAACAAAACCCAAATGATCTGATTAAAAATAGGCAAAGGACTTAGACATTTCTCCAAAGAAGATATACAAATGGCCAACAGGTCTATGAAATGATGCTCAACATCACTAATCACCAGGGAGATGCAAATCCAAACCACAAAAAGGAATCCCCTTATACCCATTAGGATAGCTATTATAAAACACCAACAATAACAAGAGATGACAAGTGTCATGGGGGTGTGTGGAAAAATTGGAACTCTTGTGCACTGTTAGTTGGAAAGTAAAATGGTGCCACTGCTATGGAAAACAGCGTGAACATCACTCAGAAAATTAAAAATTGAACTACCATGTAATCCAGCAATCCTACTTCTGGGTATTTACCCAAAATATTTGAAATTAGGGTCTCAAAGAGAAATTTGTACACCCATGTTCATTACAATACCCAAGAGGTGGAATCAACCCAAGTGTTCATTTATGGATCAACGACTAAAGTACATGTGTTATATACATGAAATGGAATATTATTCAGCCTTAAAAAGGAAATCCAGTCACATGCTGCAACATGGATGAACCTTGAAGACATTTTGCTAATAAGCCAGTCACAGAATGATAAATACTGCGTGATTCCACTTATACGAGCTATCTAAGGTAGTCAAAGCTCTTAAAAGCAAAAAGTCAAACTCTTAAAAGCACAAAGTATAATGGTGGTTGCCAGGCCTTGGGGGCAGGGGAAGAGGTCCAATGGGTATTGAGTTTCAGTTTTGCAAAATGAAAAAGTTCTAGAGATCTGTGGCACACAGGTGTGCACATAGTTCACACAACTATACTGTACACTTAACATGGTTAAGATAATATATTTTATGTTATGTGCTTTATAACCAAAAACTTTTCTTAAAGTATGGAGAAATAATATTTGACACTGTATCACTTGATTGTGTGGGGATTAAATAAATCAGTGCTTGCAAAGTACTTATTATGGTTCCTGGCATTCTACAAATGGTAGGCATCCTTCTTGTATCATTAAATGCATCTGTTTGCATTTAAGAACTTCAAGCCTACAGACCCAAGTAGTCTGAGCAGAAGTAAGTGTTGAGAAAGAGAAAAGCAGCCCCTGACATCCAAAGCTGGCCTGGCATTCACATCTAGAACTCGGTGTTCTGTTGAACAGAAAAAATTTCACAGAGCATCAACATCAGACAAGACCATTCTGTGACTCTGATGGATGCAGATAGGATCAAGGCTATTTGTAATCAAGCCTGAGCACAGTCAGAAGTAAGAACGTTGTCCAAACCACTAAAGTGACCAAACATTCCACTATCTTGGTGAATATGAGTAAGCGCTACTTAAAAAAAAAAAAATTACAGCCTTAGCCTCATTCTGTTTTTCCCACCTTGTAGATAAATATTATTATTCCCAGTCAAAAAATTACCCAATTTCCTGATAGCATCCAATCCATAGCAGAGCCCACTTCCTTAAACCCTCCCCCAATCACCTAATGCAATCTGAAATCTTATAATAAGTGCTACCTGTCCCTCTCTTACTGTGACAACACACGGTTCCCTATGATATGTGATCACCTTATTGCAAAGAATCAGTAACCCTGAGTCCTTTAACTGTGGATGTGCTCCTGATGGTCTCTTCTAGTGGAAGTTAACAGTGTTAATCCTGCCAAGTGTCTCTGTAATGACAGTGTATTTCACTGAAACCCACTTCCTCCTCAGAGTCTTCTAGATTTGCCCAGTTGGAAACAGCCTCTGCCGGCCCTCCTGTAGCACTGTGGCAGTGCACCACATTATCGGTCTAGTCTCGTTCTCCCTGGATTATATTCTGGGAGACATCAGAGCTTAATTGGTGACGGCGTCAGTGTCAGAGTCCTGGGGCTCTGGGTTTGAATTTCAGAACTTCACTTCATGAGCTGTGTGACCTTGGGCAGGGCACTATATCTGTCAAACCTCAGTTGCTTCTGTTAGTAAGTGAAGAAAATGATAGTGCCTGACTTGTTGGTGTTGCGAGGATTAATGAGATAGTGTACATAAAACACTTAACTTAGTGCCCGCACACAGTAAATATGAAGTGCATTGAAGCTGCCATTATTATGTTTACATACACAAAATTCTTCATCCCTGAAGAATTTTAGACCTCATGGGGGAAAGACAGGGTAAGGGGACTGAAGTCGTGAACCATGTTCAGATTCTCTCCAGGTTGGTCTAAGGCTGTGGAGACTCCCACTGGTGGGTCCCTCCTCCCCTTGGACATCTATTTGCCCTACTCTTCACAGCAGTAGAGATTTTGTCCATGTCTCCTCTGTAATACAGAGCCTTGACTGGCCTTGGTTCTGTGTGGGATGATAGCAAGGCCAAGTCCACGGATCTTGGCCTTGCTTAACCCTTCCTTAGCTTCTCTCTTTTCCTTCCCAGGCGCTATTGTGGGACTCTGAATTCCTTTGCCTTTCTCTTTACCTCCCTTTTCTTAACGCTTCCTCTGTTTTCTTCTTTTTTTCCCCCAAATTATTGTCAGTAGGAATGACTTCTGATTCAGATGTGCTGTAACTAAAACTAGCATTGATGCTAAGAAAGCCAAAAGTGAATGTGTATTACCTAGAATGGTACAGGAAGTGTCAGATTTAGGAGAGAGCTATATGCAAAGTGAGATGAAACAAGTCCTCAAAAGTGGTTCAAGCACAGGGTCATGGGAACTCAAAGGAGGGAGAGTGGGATGTGGGAATCCATGGAGGCTACATAGAGAAGGCAGTCATTGGACAAGCTGCTGGTGGATGAACAGAAGAGGCCAGGAAGAGGGGACAGAGAGGCCTCCGGAAGGCTTTTGCAATAGTCAAGTCAAAAAGTATTGAGAGCCCTAGGAAAGTGAGTGCAGGTAGGAATGGAAAGGAGAGGATAGGGAAGAGAGGCATGAGCCCCAGAACCCACAGAACCTATTACGTATCATGCTGGAGGGGCTCGAGTCTATGACTGAGTTCTGAGACCCAGTGCTGCGAGATCTATACCTCTCACAAGCTGGGTGCCTCTGGGCATGTCCCTTCCCCTCTTGTTCCTTGGTTTTCTTATCTGCAAAAGGGGGACAATAAGTATCTGCTTTATAAGATTGCTGTGAAAAGTAGATTTGATGAAATGCCATTCTGTTTTCTTATCTTTTGATGCCATAATTCTGTTAAAAGATTATTGATATTATTACCAGGACAGTGAAGTTAGTGGCAGTCAATGATGGCTGATTAGAGATCTTGGACCACTCCATCTTCACAGGATCACTCTGGGAAGTTCTCATGCAATGGCGGGGGGCCTTCCTGCCCCTGTGGGAGACCATCCTGGTGCATCTTTGCCCCAGGGCTGTGGAGGATGTTAAAGTTCTTGGGATAGAACTCCTGCCTCTGGCCAGACCCAGAGTGAGACCCAATGGTTAAGAAGGGATTCAGCCTACAAACAACCCTGTCCATGGAAATGAAAGGAGGTGACTTTTCTGCCAGTGATGTCTTATGAGGCAGCTCCCTCATCAACCTACCTCCTGAAATCCTCTAACTCTGAAAGGGAAACATTCACACATGTTGCGTTTAAAAATACCTTTATAGCTATTTGATAATAACCAAGCCTGGGCCTGCCTTACTTTGAGATTCTTTGGCTGCATGGCTCATTGGGACTTGAGGGAGTGCATGGGGCTGCACACCTGTGTCATCTGCTCCCCAGAGAACGTGTTCACTGTGTGTGAAGAACAGAAATATGGAAATCATCACAAGCCACTGCTTACTGTTCCCTTTCCCAAAATCAGGGCTAGCCCATCAACCTATGAAAGGATACGCCAAAAGGCATTAGTGTTGGTTTTTAAAAGGGACTAGCAAATAACTTGTTTTAAATTGTTATGACCTGGGGCTTTCCATCCCTTCAAAACACAAAAAGAATAAGAATTAATAACTAGAACTCATCACCCGCCTTAGGAAGTGGAACATTATCCATAACTTAGAAGCCCCTGGTGTGCCTTATCCCTCCATCCCCACCCCAACAGTAACCTTTCTCCTAAATTTTGTATTTCTCTTTCCTTTGCTATTCTTTATTTTTGATCTTACACATACGTCCCTAACCAGTGTATTTTTTTAATTTTAGATTTGTTTTTATTGCAGTAACACTGGTTTATAACATTATATAAGTTTCATGTATACAACATTTTATCTCTACTTCTATACATACCTTACAGTGCTCACTGCCATAAAATGAGTTTCCACCCATCACCCTACAGTTGATCCCTTTACCCATTTCACTCTCCCCCCTGCCTCTTCCCCTCCGGAAACCACTTCTATGTCCTCTGTATCTACATGTTAGGTTTTTTTGGATTGTTCATTTGCTATGGTTTTTTGTTTTTTATATTGTGCATTATGAGTGAGATCGTATGGTGTTTGTCTTTCTGCATCTGACTTATATCACTTAGCATAATATCTTCAAGTTCCTTCCATCTTGTTATAAATCCTGACCAGTGTATTGTTTAGTTTTTTCCTGTTTTTGAACTTTAAATGAAATCCTACTCTACGGAATTTTCTGTTATTTGCTTCTTTTACTCACTTTGACATTTTTGAGATATTCCATGTCAGTGCATCTAACTGTGGTTTGTTCTTTGTCTGTGTGAGTGTCCCCTTCTCCAGAGTTCTGCTCTACACAGCCTATGAATCAAGATACAGCAGCTCAAGCTATAAAGTAACCGTTGTATGTGTAAACCACAATTCATTTACCCAGTCTACCGCAGACCAGTAATTGGACAGTTATCCAGTTTGGGGCTATTAGTATAATACTGCTGTCAACATTTTTGTACATGTATCAAGGTACAAGTTTTTCTAAGGCACATAATTAAGAGTAAAATTGTGGGATCGTAGGATATGCCATGTTCAACTTTACTAGATAATCTCAAGATACTTTCCAAAGTGGTTGTGTCCGCTTGGGTCCACCAAGAAGCAGAATTACCAAGATGGAACTAGATGTGCAAAGGATCTATTGAGGGAATGCCCATGAAGGGGAAAGGGGAAAGAGCGGGTATAAGCAGAGGAAGCCTTCAGACCTCAGTGTTGGTCTGGACCCTGTGAAGGGAGAGAAAGAAGGAAGTAGAATTGAGCAGGAAGAGTCTCAGACCGCCGCACAATCCTGAGGACGTCTCAGACAGGCTGATGGGGTGTTCCAGAGCCAAGTTCCGCTGTGAGAGGGGTCCTGCATCCTACAGGAATGGTCCACCCCTAGCACTCCTGCAGCACTCAGTCACTGGCTGAGAGCAACCTGGGGGGAATGTGGCTTTGGGGCAAACATCGTGGTAGATTCAGAAGGCTGGTGGCTGGGGCTGTCAGTCAGCCATGCTCTCTGCAGCAAGCTCTCCTGAAGGGAAGCTGAGTGGCACATTTCTATGGCTGTCACACTCATTGGTTGCACCAATTGACACTTCCACCAGCAGTGGATGAAAATTCCTGTTTCTCTAAATCCTTGGTGACACTTAGTATTGTCAGACTTTCTAATATTTACCAATGTTTTGTGTATGAAATGCTATGTCATCGTGGTCTCAATTAGCATTTCTCTGACTACCAATGAGAATAACTTCTCTCCAAAAGTGTATGGGCCATTTATGTTTCATCTGCTGGGAAATGCCTATATAGTTCTTTTGCCCATTTTTGTTACCTGTTGGGTTATGTGTTTTTTTTCTGATTGGTTTGTAAGAGTCTTTTATGTATTTTGGATACAAAATACTTGTAGGTAATAGGGATTACAAGTATCTTTAGAGATTTATAAATATCTAAACAAGTATCTTTAGATGTTTGTGGCTTGTTTTTCTACCCTCTTTATGGTGTCTTTTGATAAACCAAAGGTCTTAATTTTTATGTATTGATTGGTTCCTTTATAATTTGTGCCTTTTTTAACTTGTTTTAAAATTTCCCTACTCTGAAGTTATAAACATATCTACCAATGTTGTTTTCTAAAAGTTTAAATAGTTTTACAGTTTCCATTCAAGTCTATTTACTGCACTTGGAATTGAACTTGAGATAGGGATCCAATTTTGCAGTTTCTAAAATGTGAATAACCGCTTGTCTGTGTACCGTTTATTTAATGATGTTTTACCCAGTGGTCTGCAGTGCCACGCCTGCCAGGCATCATTTCAGTACATGTATGGGCTGGTGTCTGGGACATCTACTTTGTTGCACTAATATATTTGTTTGTCCTAGTGCCAATCCTACACTGTCTTATATAGTATAGCTTAAAATTATGTCTTGACATTAAGTAGGGTAAGTCTCCCTACCTTGTTCTTTAGGCGTGTATTGACTATTTTAAGATATTTGTTTTTTTCATATAAAGTTTAGAATCAATTTAACTTCCCCTGGGAAAAAATAAGAATTTTTATTGGGATCACTTTGAATCTATACCCATTTATTCAGAATTGCATTAAGTTCTTTGCAAATCTCTTTAATGTCTGGTTTAATAAACAGATGGTTGATTTGTCATAACTGCTTTTGTATTCAATCTGTTGCATTATATTGTTTCGGCTGAAGTATATAAAGGAAATCTGGCTTCATACAGATACATAGTTGGAAAAGTGCAGTATATTTTAAGAGCCTTTTTATATAATTATGGATATTCTCCTTTGATATTTCACCAAACTCAACCAGTGGTAGTTTCTGAAAATGTAAAACGTGTATTCTGATACCATATCAATGCATCTTTCCTACTCAGTTATATTAAAATCCATTGATCTCACCAAGAGTGCACAAGGGTTCCCTTTTCTCTTCATCCTCATCAATACTTGCTATTTGTTGTCTTTTTGACGACAGCCATTTTGACAGATGTGAAATGAGATCTCATTGTGATTTGAATTTCCCTGATGATTAGTGATGTTGAGCATCTTTTCATGTGCCTATTGTCATCTGTATGTCTTCTTCAGAGAAATGTCTATTCAGGTCCTCTGCCTGTTTTTTAATTGGATTGTTTGTTTTGTTGACATTGAGTTGTATGAGTTCTTTATATATTTTGAATATTAACCACTTATCAGACATGCTATTTGCAAATATCCTCTCCCATTCAGCTGGCTGCCTTTTTTGTTTTGTTGATGGTTTCCTTCACTGTGTACTGTTAATTGGAATGTAAACTGTTGCAGGTACTATGGAAAACAGTATAGGGTTTCCTCAAAAAATTAAAAGTAGAACTACCATATGATCCAGCAATTCCACTTCTGGGTATTTAACTGAAGAAAATGAGAACTCTAATTCGAAAAGATATATGCACCCCTATGTTCACTGCAGCACTATTTACAATAGCCAATATATGGAAGCAGCCTGAGCACCCATCTATAGATGAATGGATAAGTAAAATGTGGTATATATCACATGGAATACATGTGGAGTATGTAAATGGAATACAACAGAATATTACTCAGGCATAAAAAAGAATAAAATCCTGCTATTTGCAACAACATGGATGGACCCTAGGGAGTATCATGCTAAATGAAAGAAGTCAGATAGAGAAAGACAAATATCATATGATTTTACTTATATGTGGAATCTAAACCAACAAACATAACAAAATAGAAACAGACTCATAGATACAGAGAGCAAACTTGTGGTTGCCAGAGGGGTGGGGTGGGGAGATGAGTAAAATTAGGGAAGAACATGAAGAGGTACAAATTTCCCTTTGTAAAATAAATAAATCACAGTGATGTAATGTACAGTATGGGGAATATAGTTGATAATATTGTAGTAACTCTGTATAGTGACAGATGGTAACTAAACTTCATGCTGATCCTTTTGTAATGTATAAAAATATCAAATCACTATATTGTATACCTGAAACTAATATAATATTGTAAGTCAATTATACTTCAATTTAAAAAAGGAAAGAAAAGGAAAAAGAAAAGAAAATACATTGATCTCACATACACTTTGAGTGGATCCTTTGCCCATGCCTGTTTGTAGCATTGTACATTAGGGATATTTTTGTAAAATATTGGTTCACTGAATGATATAGATCTCCCAAATGTTGACACATTCCATTATGTAATATCAGAAATTCACATTCATTGATAGCACTGCCCAACTCATTGGAAAAAATGATAAACGCTTGGAAGCTGTTAAATTCAAGGCAGCAGATTCAAGTTTTCCAAAACTCTAATTTCCATTTTAAAGCTGGGATTTTATCATGGGAAAAAAATACTATCAGTTGTTTTTCTTGAAACGATAGGCTCACTTTGTTCATTTTTGAGGAAATGTCTCCTAAATACCCAAATGTGAATAACCATAGTTTCTCTCTGATTCGTTCTTTCCAGTAAAAGTGTTATCCCATAAGAAAAACAGTTCAGCTCACAACTCATAGTGGCATTTCACTGGGTTTTGGTATGCAGAAGGACTTTTATATTTTTATATTTTATATTCTTATCTTGTCACACAGAATATTTTAAAAAGACAGAGATCAAGATTTAATACAATTAATAAATTTTTAGTGATTCATCAAGGACATTCTTATGTGAAATTGACCTTTTTTTTCCCTGCAAGTATGTGACAGTGAAGAATGCAATAGCTACCAGCCCGCTTTTGTGCTGGTGCCTTGATTCACTAAAACCACACTAATAAATTACTATAAAAAGTGCTATTTCAAAATTACAGTTTCAGACAAAGACATCCTCATGAATACAGTCAACACAACAGTTTTTAGTCAGAAAATATGATCTGGAACAAAGTTGAACTGGGTATTAAGTTTAAATGAACCCAAAACGTTTTGCTTGGTGTACATATATCAAGTCTGAGGGACGAAGAGGTAGCTGCTGCTGCTCCCCTTCATTCTGTTAATCACGTGAGCTATTCCACATATTTCAACATGGTCTAGTATTTTGTATTTAGTATTTATTTTCTTCTAAAGGTGCAGCATCGGTACAAGGTGACCTTGAGACCTCCTCCCCTGTGCCAAACATTAAAAATTAGATGAAAAAATGATGTACAAAGGAAAAGAGAATGAGTGTAATAAACCTTTAACACTTTATGTTCAAACTACATTTATTTTCACATTGTTGTTTGTTACTTATGCATACTTGTCTTCATTGTACGATTATTCAATTTCATTGTTTAATATAGGTGATAATTGTTTGGATATCTTGGGTTGGGATTAATGCATAATACTTTTTCCCATTAAAATTCATGGAAAAAATCTTCCTGTAACAGCTTTTCACTTAGCAGTAGGGTTTTAAGGAACAAATTAAAGCCATTAAGGAATAGATGTGTGTTATCCAATATTTTAGTTATATTCATCAAGAGCGTTGTTCAGAATATCTAATGTACAGTACTGCTGGAAATTGAAGTTCCCTAACTCTTCTTTAAACAAAAACAATCATCTGGTGCATCAATGTTGAGTATTGTTATTTCGCACCACAAAATCTCAGTCCCATTTAATAATCAATTCACACTGACATGTACGTGAATCTTTATTGATTTATATCCCTATACTTTCCAAAAAGGTTTGCAGCAGCTTGTAATGAAATAGTCTATTCAAAGTTCCTAGAACATTATCTGGAAAATAATATGAAATCAATAAATGTTGTTATTGTTGTTATAAAAAAGTACACATTGAAATCATTAGGATAAAACTGGAAAGTCAAATATATGCAAATGAGAAGAGGAAATAGGCCGCCATTGAGGCCTCTGAGTTACAGTCACTGGGCAGTAAACTTTACTGAGTTTCCAAGCAACTTGGGAAAAGGTGCTTTAGAGTTATTTTCTGACACAAGGAAGCCTATCAATTCTTCAAGGAAATCAAACTTTTTTCTTTTTAATTAAAAAAAAGTATGGTGTGGTTTTCACACTGTCGACTCTGAAAAACATAATGGGCAATATCTTACATGATAGTTTTGCAATAAAAGCAGCAGCTAACCTATCCCTCCATCTTTCTATTCATTCATTTAATAAATATTTTGGCATTTTGCTTGTGTAGTGATCTTGTTAAGGCCAAGGACAAAACAGTAAAGCACAACTCAGTCATAGTATTTCTACAGCAAGATAAATGAGACCAAGCACAGAGCTTTCCAGAAATCTCAATTAATAAAGGTAGGAATTTACAATACCTAGAGGTGTATATAAATAGCATGTTTCATATGCTCCCTTCTTTAATTTTTATACTTCTTTGCTAGAGTTCTACTAGATCCATGGTATACAGTTCAAGATTATGGCTCTGTCTTTAATATCTCTGGTATTCTGTTTAGTTGATTAAGGTAAGAATGATATAATTTAACTTGCAGACAAGTTGGTAATGCTATTAAAGCTGACTTTACTGACCAGTATTTGTACCCAGATAAAAGTTCACCTGTTAGACAGAATTTTGCTCACAATACTGCTCATGCTATGAGATATGTACTATAACCCCCTTTATTTTACAGATTGGAAGACTGAGGCACAGATACCTTAAATAACTTACCTAAGTTAACACAGCTAGTAAGTAGCAGAGCCAAAAGTTGAACTCAGGCAATCTGGCTTTGGTGTCCATGCCTTAGCCATGATGCCTTCTGGACAGCTGCTTCACTGAGTTTCACCACCTAAGCTACAGCAGAAATGTATTGACCTAGAAGAGTTTCAAAGTGTATGTCACCGCCTTCAGCCATACAAAACACTCATTCATGTTCCTTGAATAAGTTCTGGGGATTTGATGTGCAGCATGGTGACTATAGTTAACAATACTGTATTGTGTACTTGAGAGTAGCTCTCAAATGTTCTCACCAAAAACAAAATGAAATAAAACACCATGGTAATTATGTGAGGTGACAGGGGTGCTAACTGATGTCATCGTGGTAATCATTTTGCAGTGTACACATGTATCAAGTCATCCATGTTGTACTCCTTACGTTTAACATTATATGTCAATTGTATTTCAGCAAAGCAAAGGGAAAAAAGGAGGGTGAGAGCGACTTGTGGAGAGGAACGATGACTGAAAAATTGTGCTCTACACTGGAGTTTGACACAACATTGTAAAATGATTATAAATCAATAAAAATGTTAAAAAAAAAGAAAAAAACAATGAGAATTTGAATTGTTTTCTCTAAGTTGCTCAGAGCCTTGGCAAAATTCTGAAAGAGAAATGGCATGAGAAGAGCTGGCCTTGTTTTCTTTGGTTTGAAGATATCTTCATCCAGGGCTTTTTGGTGATTTTCCAGGTCTTCTTGGTTTTAGAGCTAGTTGTCATCATCACTGTTACCTCCACAATACCACAAGCACTGTGAGGGCAGGGATTGTGCCAACTTCAACCTGTCACCCACACCCCAAGGGGGCTGCCAATGGATGTTTACTTCATGGAATAGAAACCGACTTTTGCTATGACAGTTTCTTTGGTGCCTCTGACATAGGACAACGCCTTTCCCTAGGCCCATAAGTTAAGGAAGAAGGCAGAATCTCCTAGAGTTATAAGTTATTTCATAACTAATGAAACTGAAGGAAGGCTCACAAAAGCAGCAGCCTCATGAGTTGCAATTATAATAAAGAGCAATGACTCAGCAGACCACAACCCACACCCACAAGCATAAAGGCCCTCTGGCAGGGTTCCTCAGAGGGCAGGCCTCTGGGCCCCACGGGGAAGATCCAAGTCTGCCTTAGGATAGTCTTTTGGTAGACTCTGGGTTGAACCCACTCCTGGTTCTGTACTATGCACAATGTCAGGGTATAGAAGACAGAGCAGACAAGCCCTCATTTTTCAAGTATGCCTGTTTCATAATGCCTTGCCAGCCAACCCAGGAAAATGTTGACCCTTTGTCACCCTGATTCTCAAAGTGTGGATGTGATTTATTACTGACAATACTATTGAAGTCTATCCTTTTTCAGGCCAACATGTTTGAAAGCTGCACTGAGTCACTGCCCTGGATCTGTTTCCCTGCAAACACTCTCTGGGATGAATGAAACATTGATGGACTCTAAGCTATGGACTTTTTGCTTCACTGTGCCAGTGTGATATTTCACAGATTGTGAGGTCAAATTCATTTATCAGCTGATATCTAATGAGTTTAGGAGACACTTGCACTACTAAGCATACGAAAACTCTGAACGATGATGTAATCAGGGGAGAAATTAGTGTTCCAAGAAAGTGAACTTCATACTTCTGCAAACTAAGGGCTTTCAGATTTTACTCATTTTGTGTTTGCTGTTAGAGATGTATTGACAAAAATTGTTTTGAATACACAGTAGAGACACAACACCATGATTCCTGCTCTTTGATAAGTTTTCAAGAATCAAAAGGCTAGGTTTGTGACATGGTGGTAACTTCCTCCCAAGTGCCAGCACGTTCCTCTCACAGGGGATTCAGAGACTCTCTAGGAAAAGACTGGGGATTGGAGCTTGAGTGTCAGTCGTTTCCACCTTTGTGGGAGGGGCTCAAAAGGAAGACACTACCAGTTATTGACCTCGCATTACATGCCAGGCACAAGCCTAGGCCCTTGACATGTATTATTCAGTTTACATTAGCACTTTCAAGGTAGATATTATTTTTCTTGTTTATTTACTGCTTTTAAAACAACAACTGAAAACCCATCACATCATCAGGCTAAAGGAAAAAAATTAGATTGATATAACATCAATGGTCATATCAGAAGATACAGAAAAATCATTTGACAGAATCCAAAACCCATTCATGATTTAAAAAACAAAAAAACCCTTAGCAAACTAGGACTAGAGGAAAACTCCTTAACTCGATAAAGAACATCTACAAAAACCTTACAACTAACATCATACTTAATAATGAGAAACTTGATGCCTTCTTGCAAAGATCAGGAACAAGGCAAAGATGTCCCCTCTTACCACTTCCTTTTAACATTGTACTAGAAGTCCTAGTTAATTCAATAAGGTAGGAAAAGGAAATAAAAAGTATACAGATTGGGAAGAGAGACTAAAACTATCTTTGTTTACAGATGACATGATCATCTACGTAGAAAATTTAAAAGAAATGACAAAAAATCCTGGAAATAATAGGGAATTATAACAGGGTTGAAGGATACAAGGTTAATATACAAAAGTCATTCACTTTCCTATATACCACTAATTAACAAGTCGAATTTGGAATTTAAAAATACATTGTCATTTACATTAGCACCTCCATAAATGGAATTCTTAAGATATTTCATTTCTGAATGGGCAGATATTCCATGTTAATGGATAAGAAGACTCAATATTGTCAAGACATCAGTTTTTTCTAACTTGATCTACAGATTCAACATAATACCAATCAAAACACCAAAAAGTTATTTTGTGAATATTGACACACTAATTCTAAAGCTTATGTGGAGATGCCAAAGACCCAGAATAATCAACTCAATATTGAAGGAGAAGAACAAAATTGAGGACTGACACTACTTGAATTCAAGTCTTATTATAAAGCTACATGATCAAGAGAGTGTGGTTTGGTTGAAAGAATAGACAACTGTATCAGTGGAATAGAATAGAGAGCCCAGAAATAGACTCCCCTTCAATAAATAAAGTCAGGTAATCCTTGACAAAGAATCAAGGGCAACACAATAGAGAAAAGATCGTCTTTTCACCAAATGTTGCTGGAACAACTGGACATCCACGTGCAAAGAAAAAAAATGAATCTAGATATAAATCTTATACATTTCACAAAAATTAACTCAAAATGGATCATAGGCCTCATCTAAAACACAAAAATGTAAAATTCCTAGAAGATAACATAAGAGAAAACCAAGATGACCTTGGGTATGGTGATGACTTTTTAGATACAACCAAAGACATAATCCATGAAAGAAATAATTGATAAGCTGGACTTCATTAAAATTTAAAACCTGTGCTCTATGAAAGACAATGTCAACAGAATGAGAAGACAAACCACAGACTGGGAGAAAACATTTGCAAAAGATACATATGATAAAGGACTGTTGCGTAAAAATATACAAAGAATTCTTAAAGCTCAGCAATAAGAGAATGAGCAATCTGATTAAAAAATGGTCCAAAGACCTTAACAGACATCTCACCAAATAAAATGCACAGATGGCAAATAAGCATATAAAAAAAATTCAACTTCATTTGTCATTAAGGAATTGCAAATCAAAACAACAATGAGATACCACTATACACCTATTAGAATGGCCAAAATCTAAAACATTGACAGTACCAAATGCTGACAAGGGTGTGAAGCAGCAGGAATTCTTATTTATTGCTGGTAGGAATGTAAAACGCAACTTTGGAAGACACTTGGGCAGTTTCTTATAAAACTAAGCATTATTGTTGCATACAATCCAGCAGTCATGCTCCTTGGGTATTGGTTGGACCCTTATGTTCACAAGAAAACCTACACAGGGATGTTTATAATAGCTTTATTCATACTCACCAAAACTTGGGAGCAACCAAGATGTCCTTCATTAAGTGAATGGATAAATAAACCGTGGTACATCCAGACAATGGGATATTGATCAGCACAAAAAAGTGAGCTATCAAGCCATGAAAAAACATGACGGAAACTTCAATGCATATTACTAAGCAAAATAAGCCAGTCAGAAAAGGCCACATACTGTATGATTCCAACTGTATGACATTCTGGAAAAGGCAAAACTATGGAGACAGTTATAAGATCAATGGCTGTCAAGGGTTAGGAGGGAGGGAGGAATGAATAGGAGGAGCACAGAAGCTCTATAGGGTAGCGAAACCCTTCTGTATGATACATACACCAGTGGATACATGTCATTATACATTTGTCAAAATGCATAGAACATAAAATGCCAAGAGTGAACCCTAATGTAAACTATGGACTTGGGTGATAGTGATGTAACACTGACTGTAACAAATGTACCGTGTGGTGTAGGATTTTGCTAGTGCAGGGAGTTGAGAGTGTATGGGGGCAGGGAATATAAAAGAACCCTGTGCTTTCCATTTGATTTTGCTGTGAACCTAAAACTGCTCTAAAAATAAAGTAAATTCGAAAAAGATTATAATGAAACAATAAATGAGGGAACAGGGAAGGACATTTAAGAAGCCTCCCCATGATTACACAGTAAGTACTGTTTAGAAGTTAATCTAATGGTGAAGAGGATGAAACGGTCTTAATTCATGTAGGCTCTTGGCCTGTGTTCTGTGTTCTGGCTTCAGGCTCCTCATAATCAAAGCTGCACAAAAACTTGTATCAAGATGTATCTTCATTTTTCTGGAGAAAATCCGCCTAGCTTTCATGAAAATTCCCAAAATGCTAAGAATCACTTTGAACTCATGATATTGGAAATAGCTCCATGGATAAAGGCAGGAAGCCAACTTTGGAAACTATTTTGTATAATCAGTTTGAGAGTAATGGTTACAACATGCTCCCACCTGTCTAGGTTAGGACTGGTTAGAAAAGTAGAAGAAGCATATCGTTCCTATTTGTGACTAGGTCAGCACATCATATCATGGGAACTTCCTAAGGTTGATTTTCTGAAGGCAGATTATATTCTCTGAATATATAAGAGCCTCTTATGTGATCATTGAAGTTGTTACTTTGAGAAATCCAAGTTAGAGATGTTAGAGAAGAAAAGGATCTTGAAATTCCACCTTTCTCAGTGTATAAACGATATTGATTCTGAGAGCAGAAGAAGAGCTTGCCCATGGTCATTCAGCAAGTTAGGAGCTGAGTCAGGAATGCACAAAGGTGTCTTGCCTTCCAAGCTAATATTCTTTCAGAGACGTAACTTCTCTTACTTTCTGACCTGTTATATTCAAATGCTTATTGGACATCTCCACTCAGATACTCCTCTCAGACTGTTCAAACACAGCACACCTAAAACCAATCTCATTATTACCCCTCTGTGCCTCTCAAAACACCCTCTTTTATTGTCCATCTCTACTCTCCCTTGTCCCCATAAGCCCTCAAGCTGCTGTCGAATTTCTCTGCTACCCTTCTGTTCTAGTTATCTATTACTGCATAACAAATACCTCCAAATAGTGACTTAACGTAACAACATTTATTTTGCTCATGACTATGCAGTTTGAGTAGGGCTCTGCTCTACTCCGCCTCAGCCAACTGTCTCAAACATTTGAGGCTGGAATCATCTGAAGCCTCACTCACTCCCTCACAGTCTTGTAGTTGCCCGCAAGTAGCCTTTCCAAGTGACCACATGGCTTCCTCGCATCATGGTGGCTGGGTTCCAAGGGCGAGTATCCCAAGAAAGGGATGGAGTGGGCAGGTAGAAGTCATATTGCCTTGTAGGATCTGGCCTCACAGTATTACTTCTGCTACATTCTGAAGGCAGTAACAAAAGCCTGACCAGGTTCAAAGGCAGGGGAAATATACTCCACCTTTTGATAGGAGAAAAGCAATGTCCTGCAAGAGCATATCATCCAGAAATATTGCAAAATCATCTTGAGACCATTCATTATGGCACCAGTCTCTGGGAGCTACTTCCTATTTGGGGATTTGGAAGCTACTTGCTTACTTTTCCAGAACTCTAAAAAAAAAGGTATGTGGTATTAATATTACAGAACGGCAGGACTAATCTGATCTCCTCATTTTCCTCCATAAGTTCTAACAAGATACCCATCAGAACATCAAGGAGAGGGAACTTGACTACGTCTCTGCATAAGCAGAGTTACGTTCTCTAAGAAGCTGCGTGAAAATGTACTGTCGCTGCCCGTAGATTTTATACTATTATGGCATGTTCTGTAGACTCATAAGGTAATGTGCAAAGTAGTGTTTACAAATGTTTTGAATAAATTTATGACCTCCCACTATAAAGGAGACCTTACTCATTTGGTGCATTCACACACATGCACACACATATGAACACTCACATATATTCTGAATGATTTATTAAAAATCATGCTACTTCAATAGATTCTACAAAATATTCTATCAGATGTGTTCTTCTTAAATAGAGCATTGAGTGACTGCAACATGAAAATGGAAATGGAAACTTTATTATAGATATGGTTAATTTAACAGTATTGTGGCTAATAACTTGTTACCAAAGTGTTAATACCAAAAGATGAATGAAATCTTATGTGACATAAAGTAGAATTTTCAGAAATTCTGAAAAATATCAAAAAAGATATAAAGAGATGACCCCTGGTATGTATCTGCTATCAACCTTACCTGGAATGTTGTGTAACCATGGGCCCAGTGCATCATCAGGACAGTAAGGAGAAACATGACCATGCTCAGAGGATAGTTGTCAGAATGGGGAGGGGTCTCCTCATATGTTATATGAGGAATAGTTGAAGGAACTCAATTGTTGCTCCCAGTTCTTCACTCTGCAATATTGTAATATATCCACATCCTTGCCATAGTCTTGTGATGAGCAGAGTATACTTTCCTGTTCCTTGACTCTGATCTTGGCCAATATGGTAGTATGTGATGTAAACAGAGCTTAAAGTTTGGTTACTGCCTTGCACGCCTGCATTTCACCATGGGAACATGCTCGTGTAGCTGCTGACCCAAGGAGAATGAGACACCTGTAGAGCAAATCTTTATCCAGCCCAGAGCCAAGCCCAGCTGAGCCCAACCTAGATCAGCTGAACCCCAGCCAATCCATGGATGCATGAATGCAAACCAAATGCCTATTATTGCATTGTGCTGAGTTTGAGGAGGATTTGTTATGCAGCACTATTGTGGTAATAGCTACCTAATACAGACAGTGGTCACTTAGATGTTACATAGTACCAGTATCATATTATAATCATTAGTACCAGATGCAGTGGAGTAGAAGGAGGGTTTGATTATACAGCCATCCAAAGTCTCTTATAGCCCTGAGATTCTCCAATTTCTGAGATGAGCAAATGGCTTTTGGTCCATCAATTTTCACAATTCTAGTTCGATCAGAAAAACACTCCATTGAGTCAGATGAGTTAAAGTAGATAACAATCTCCCTTCAGCTCCTCAGAGTCTTTCAGATTTCTTACAGGTTGGAAAATAACTATCTAATGCTGTTGCTCTAGATCAACTTCATCAGCTCCAAAAGTTTGGTGGAGGTTCCCAAAGGCACTGGAGCTATGATTCAGTGAAAGTCAGGAGAATGAAGCTGAGCGAAGTGAACCAGTTGGCTCTCTAGGTCCCAGAGGTAAGCCATCCACTAGTCATGCCTTCCTCAACTTTAACACACGCCAGGGGGCTGCTTTTCCTTTAGCAGATTATATTCTACTCATGTAAATTCCCCACCCTATGAAATCCACAAGGGAGGAATGGTAGGTTGACAGTTATTTTGATCTCTATTTTTCATAAGGACTTTGGTCTTGGAATGTCAGTATATTAGTAGTACTGCTACAGATTTTAAAAACTCAAGGATCACTGGAATCTAGGTTGCACACATATCTTAAAGCATCTCTCCAAAACTCTGTAAATGTGGAGAAGAGCAAGAACTGGGTGGCAAAGTGACTGTAACCCACTATACCAGTGACTGGCTCAAGCTCATTTTCAGAGATATTAAAGTCTCTGTTAATAGGGTCTTTATTTAAATAGGAGTTGAATAGTATCCATTGTCTGCCTCCCTTGCTCCCAATCCCCCACCACGCCCCCAACCCCACCCCACACAGGGACACGCACCCTTCTGCCTCAAGCCTTTGTGCTTCTGTAACCTCACACTGAAACTGATTGGCTGAGCCCTGCAAATGAATATACAAACCACACTAGGGCTTTCTTAAGTAAGGAAATAGTGTTTTTCAAAGTGCAGGCCTCAGACCACTAATGGATCCCTCGTGGTCTCCTTTAAGTGGTTCCAAAAAGAGTTTCATAGTTTTAGTGGAAAAGGTAATGAAATTAATTTATTCACATCTACTCCCAAGATTTGAAATGTGAGATCAATTAGGACTGTCACAGAAATTCCTACAGTCTTAAAGGATGGAATTGATCAGCTTGTCTCACCTAATAATTCAGCTACAAGATGGCTGTTTACTTTCACACTTTCATGTCCTTTGTATGTTATTTTTTGTGGGTGTTCTATTTTTGGTTGTTCTTATTGTTTATTGTGCTCGTATATCCTCAATTCAAAAAAATAGATCAATGACTCTAAATGGGCCAATGAGGTATGGACCTCAAGAAAATGGTAACATAAATACAACTGAAAGTCATGTAAACTTAGTGAGTAGGACTCAATTATGAGTATACACTGTGTACGTGTGTGTCCTATAACAAGTGAATGTGTGATTTTTATTTCATATAAGCAGCCAAAAAAAAAAAAAAGAAGAAAAGTGTAAGTAGGAACTATACTGATGACTAACTGCTTAAAAATAAAACTTTGTAAAAAGTTCGCATAAAGGTATCACAGCTTTCATGTCCTTTCTAGCAAATGACACAACATTGAATATTTCCAGTGCAAGTACATGATAATGCTTTCCAGTAATAATTTAAACATTTTTTTCACTAAAACCAAAGAACATGCGAAACTACAGGTGCATTATTCAAAGATTTGCTCCTTGTAGCAAAATCAGATATAACAGAGGCTGCTAGACATCATTCAGATCCATGTTCCCCTCTTTTTGCAGAAAGAGAAACTGATATGTTGGGCACACGGATACTCAGACAAATACACAATTGCTCAGCTTCTTTGCAGCTATCTGTCATGTGACTGAATGTTAGCCAGTGGGATTCAAGGGAAAGTGATATGTGCAACTCTTGGAGTGTGTCTTTAAAGGGACAGCCTCCATCTCCTGCCCGGGAGTGGATGTGGTGGCGAGCCTTCTTGGACCACACAGGTGAGGGCAACACTTGAGGAAAGGCAGGGTGATAAGCTCGAAGGAGCGTAGATCTCTGGATGACTTGCTGAAGCAGAGCCTCCATGCCAATCTTGAACCTTCTAATTCCAGACAGTTACATGAGATAGAAATCATCTGCTACTCTGTTGAAGCCTCTGTTAACTTTGGTCTCTATTTCACACAGATAAGCACTTACTCAGGCTTAATACCCAGATACAAGATTGCCAGGAAGGTTGTGATAGTAGCTGCAAATTTCTTGACAAGTATTCTATTTAGAGAGAAAGAATAAAAAGGTGTTAAATGACCCTGTTGGATGTTGCAAAACATCAATGACAGACAAAAGGAAGAGCAATTACTATCACGTGTACTTTGTGAGCGAGAATTTTAACTGGGGAAAGCAGTGCATCTCGGTTAGTACTGCCAGAGAATCGGCAATGTGGACGGCAAGGAAGGGTGTTGCAAAACAACCACAAAAGAAAATTAGAAGCTGTGCCTAAATGCCCAAGGAGATTTGTTCATGGAAAACAACTGACGGTCGACAGCCCGTCTCCTGATACGTCTCAGTTTTGAAAGGAATAGTGACAATCACGAATGTGATCAAAATATCACCTCTGATTTCACTTTTTTCCCGGGTCCTAGGAAAAGAACTAAGGAGTGAATCCAAGACTCTGCTCTCCTACAGTGTAGTATGCTGGCTGTCAAGGGACAAGATTATATATGTGCTTTTGCAACAAAGGATGAAATCTTGAGATGCCAAAACAATGCCAGTAAAGACCATTCTGCCTTTGAGAGGCTTGCTCAAGTGGGGCATTTCAGTCATAGGTTCTTTAACTAGAAGAGTCTGAATTGACCCCTTCAGAGTTAAGCTGGTGGGATGTTTGCTGTGAAGGCTAAGCTACAGGGAGCTCTTATAAACAAACTGGTTCCAGCGGCTTGATCTCCTAGAGTTGGACTCTTTCCCACCACTCGCTGCTTATCTTCATTTGTGGAAGAAGGCAGTGATGACAGATCATTGGATGTGGTGGGATGTTACATGAGATAATGACATTTTACATATTTTCTGTCCTTGTAATCCCTTTATTTGCCACATCGCCCTTCCCCACTCAAACTAGACTTTGACCTCCACAGCCTCAGGGAAAGGAATGTTATACTTGAATTAGAGTTATGGTTTTTTGTTTGTTTAACTGGAGGTACTGGGGATTGAATGAATGCTAAGCATGTGCTCTACCACTGAGCTCTACTCAACCCGTATAGTTGAAACAAAATAAGTTCTTTTTTCACTTAAAAAACCTTTATTGAGGTATGATTGACCTACAAAAAGCCTTACATGTTTCATGTCTGTAACTTAATTAGTTTAGAGATAAGTACACAGCCATGAAACCACCTCCACAAGCTATGCCATAAATGTCTTAACGTCTGAGCTTCTAGCTCGTTTTACACTTATATGGGAGGAGACGGTGCATAAGCTTTCTGGGCAGAAAGAGGTGGGAGAGAGTCTAGAGAGGAAGCAGGAGGGTATGCTTTATGCAGGAGCACCATATGTACCCCATTACCTCTTCCACCGCGCGGAAGCCCAGGATAGGTATGACATGACCCCCTTCAAGTTTAGAGATCACATCTTTGAGTGCAAATGGAACAGGAGTCTAAGTGTGAGAATGCCAAGCTTAGTGCCTGTGACTCAGAATCACAGGGAAGGGAATTCGTAAGTTCTTGTAGCCATACTTACACCCCCAGAGAAGGCCCAAAGTGTAGATTAGTGAGAGATGCTTCATTAATTTTCTGCTTTCAGTCAGATCATTTGTATCAAGAAATATACCTGCTATGTTCAGCGTGTGAACACATCCCGTATTAGCAATCAATGCTTCTGCTATGGATTGAATGTTTGTGCTCACCTCACTCCCCCCCCCCCCATTTATATGTTGAAACCCTAATCCCTAAAGGCGATGGTATTAGTAGGCAGGGCTTTTGGGAGGGAATTAGGCCATGAGGGTGGCGGCCTCTTGAATGGGATTAGTGCCCTCATGACAGCGACCCCACAGAGCTCCCTTGCCCCTTCCGTCATGGGAGGGCACAGCCAGAGATCGACAGTCCGCAGCCCAGAAGAGGGCCCTCATCTGACCATGCTGTTCTCGGACTTCTAGAACTGTGGGAACTTGATGTTTGCTGTTTAGAAGTCGCCTAGCCTGTGCCATTTTGTTACAGCAGCCCAGAGGAGTAAGACCTTGTCTTCCTTGATGTCACATCCTGTCAGACTTCTGTCCCGTTTCTTCATTTCCCTTCATGCAAAACTCCTCCAAAGAGCTGTCTACTCTCCCTCTCTCCACTGTTTCCTTCCTATTATTATCTCTTGCACACACTTCCTCGGCAGGCTTTGACCCCACTACTCCACCGAACTTGCTATTTTCAAGGTCACATATGACCTTCATATGACCATATCCAATGGTCGATCTCAGTCCTTATAATACTTGCAATCTTCCTTATCTCAATAAATGTCAGTTCCAATCTTCCCGTTGCTCTAGCCAAGAAATCTTAGAGTCCTCCCTGACTCCTGTCTGTTTCCTACATCTAGTCCATCAACAAATCCTATGGGCTCTACCTGCAAAATATGTCCATTAACTTACCACTCATCCCCACCTCCACTGCTGTACCCCAGTGTAGGCTACCATCATCTTTCACCTGGATTGTTCCAAAGATCTTCTAAATGGACCCATGCTTCTATATTTTCTGCCCTCTATGGTCTATTCTCCATCTATAACACATATATACACATACATATATGGATACATGTGCATATGTATATATGTGATATATGTATATGTATGTGTTTGTTTATATGTATGTGTATGTTATATATATATATATATGTAATAATGATGAATATGTTAAGACCATGACATGTTGGCATAGAAATAGATGTGTGGATGAATGGAACAGAATTAAAAAAAAAAAAAATATATATATATATATATATATATATACACACACACACACAAATATAGTTAAGAATAAATATAATCATGTTACATGAAAAATCCCATTGAGATTTTGATGTGAACTGCATTAAGTGTATAGATTAATTTGAGAAAAATTTACATTTTTACAATGTTCACTTTTTCTCTCCTGGAATATGCTACATCTTTCTTTCAGTCACGCCTTATCTACCCTTCAGTTATTTTTGTGTACTTTTCTACGTATAAGCATTTGTGTTTATGCCCAGGCATTTTCTGTCTTGTTTTTATTATTTTGCTTAAACTTTTTGTTTGATTATTATTATTTGATGCCATAAAAGTAACCTTTTTGTTATTTACACATTCTAAATCTTGGTAGCTAATGTAAAACAAAGCTACTGATTTTTATTTATTGATATTTTGTCTGGCCAGTTTAATGAATACTCTGAGATTTTAGTACTTTTTTTTAGTTAAGAGTTTTATACAGAGGAAAATAGTATCTTCAAATTATTATACTTTTGTCTTTTTCTTACCAATATTTATACATCTTTACCTTTTCTTTTTATCACCTTCTTCACTTGGTTGCTATTTCTAACATAACTTGGGGGCCATCTTAGAATTCTGCTTATCACACTTCTGACAATCATTTCTTATGATACTTGTTATAGTTTATTTGGGGCATGTTTTGTCAAGTTAAAGAAAGTACCTATAATTCATAGCTTATTTTTTGCCAACAATGATATCAAGTTTTATCAGTGATATTTTAGCACCTATTCAGACAATCCTTATGTTTATTTCCTTTAATGTGTTAATGCAATAGATTCCATTAATGCATTTCTTAATGTTAAACTAATATTTCATTCTTTAGATAAATTTTATATATCAATTAGAAACTACTTGTGGCTGCTAGGGATGAGTGTAAGAGTAGTTTGAATAAATTAGGGATTAATTCTCTCCCATAAAGGCAGTCCAGAGCTAATCTGGAGCTTTATGGAATTATCAAGGACCCAGACTCCCATCTTCTGCCCCTCTATCCTTAGCTTGCAGTTCCAGTCTCCAATTTGCCTCAGTATCTCAGAGGGCTGCATGCATTCCAGCTAACACATCTGTGTTCCAGGCAGGAGACAAGATAGGTGTATCAGTCAGAGTCGTGGCAAGAAACAGATGGAGTAACTGCAAATTTAATGACTGTATTCTTCACAAAGGTGTGGGTAGAATGAAGGGAAATGAACAAGGAATTATAAGGAACCTAGGAGTTAGCAAGAGCAGGGAGCCATTACCACTCCTAAGTGTGACGGGGTAAGGGCAGGGAATAGTTACAGGAATCCAGGGCGAGCTGCAGCTGTCGTGGTCAGAGAAGGCTGCCTGACCAGAGCTGTGGCCTTTGATGGAGGGAAGCAGCCACTGTCAAAGTGTGACCAAAGAGAAGGAGCCCAGAGGAAAAACATCTTGATATCTCTGCCCTTCCAGGCTCTGCCTCCTGCTAGAACCCAGAGGGCAAGGATACTTGCTGATGGTTCCATACAGGTCAGCCTCCTGGGCCCGGCGCAGAGTGGGAAAGGTAGAGAGTGGGTCTGGAGGAACAGATGCAGAATAGATAACAGAAGGGAGGGGGAAGGATGAAGGGGACTGGGCCACCTGCATGTCCCTGCTTGAAGGGCTTTTGTGACATCCCCACCCAGAAATCCCACTTAGACCTCATTTGCAGTACTGGGCTACACGGTCCCCTCCGTCTGTGGGTGAGACTGGGCAATGTAGTTGGGATTTTGTTTTAGTTTTTGGTTTTTAAACATTTTCAGCTGAGCACATTCCCTGCCAGCTAGAATCGAGATTCTATTACAAAGGAGGACCATGATATGGATGATGAGGAGGTGAGTGGCAGTCTTTCCCACAGCCTGCTCGATCTCCTGCTGCAGTGCAGGTAATGCTTTACTTAAAATGTTAGGGCTATTTTCTAGATGAGATTGGCTATAGTTGTTCCTTTCCTGCTAAACTTGTCTTTTATGGATATTAAGGTGATGTACCTTGTAGGACATGAAAGTAAACTGTTCATCTTATTATATGCTCGAAAACAGTTCACATCACGTGGGAACTTTTTTGATTTTCAAAATCATCGGAATAAACCTGTAGAGTCTCTTGTAACGTATGAAGTCTCCTCGGTAACTGTAGTTACACGTGATTTCTCACTCCTGATTCGTTTACATGTATCCTTTTCTTGATACAATTGCAAAGATTTGTCTCTTTTATTTCTGTTTTCAAAGAACCAGCTTTCTGTTTCATTGATCAAGCCTAACCTTCATATCTTATTAATGTGTGCTTTGACTTTATTAATTACTTATATCACTTTCTTTGAGATTATTTTGGCTGTGCTTTTCCTATCATCTTCTGAAAACCTTAGGCTATTTATTTTGAATATTTCATGTTTTCTAATGAGTGATATAAGACATTCATTTCCCTCTGAATTCTACACTGGATGCGTCTCACAGGTTTTGGTACATAGTGTTGTCATTATTATTTATTTCTAAACAGTTTATCAATTTTAGTCATCATTTTTTACCTTAATCCAACAATTATTTAGAAAAGCATTAAAATATTGTTGTCCTTCCTTTTGTGATCAATTTCAAATTTTATTGAACGAGGCTAAACAATACGACCTGGGCAGGCTGTTTTTGAGAATTTGTTGAGATTTGTGTGTGTGTGGCTTCATAGATGGCTAACTGTATTTTTATTCACTCAATCTGTTGATTTCTTAGGCAGCTAAGTTAAAGTCTCCCACTATGACTGTGGACTATGAATTTTCAGTTTGTCTTTCTATTTATTATCATGTTTATACTATGTATTTCAAAACTGTGTTATGAAGTTCATGGGAAATCCATCTTTGTGTCTTTATTGAGCACCGTTCCTTTTGTCAGTACCAAATATCCACTTTCTCATTTTTTTTTGTTTTTCGTCTTGAATTCTAGCTTGTCTGATATTAACACTGTATTAACATATGTTTTCTTTTCGTGAACATTGCCATGGAGTATCTTTTCTATTTCTTCATTTTCTACTTTTGTGTGTTATTTTGTTTTAGGTGCATCTCTTAGAAACAGGTTGTAATTAAATTTTTTTGCACCCAATCTAGGCATTTCTGTCTTTAATAAAGGAATTTATTCACTATTATTATGGTTACTGATCCATGCTATCTTAATTTGTTTTCTATTTACACAAGAAATCGTTATTGTTGCTCTGGTTTCTCCCTCCAGTCTTTTGTTGCCTGTTTCACATTTTCCTAATTCTGTTTTCCTTTTTTTTCTCTAGTGGTTTGGAAGTTATACACCTCTGCTTCTCTTCCTAAATTATTTATTTATTTATTTATTTTACATTTATTTATTTATTTTAAATCGAAGTATAGCTGTCATGTTAACTCTTAAATTCTTTCCACATATTTCGTCTTATATTTCTAAAGTCAACATCTAGAGTTAATACTACTAATGATTATTATAATAGCTAACACTTACTGAGTGCCAGACACTTTTCCAAGTGCTCTACAAATATTAGCAAAATTCAGCTTCACAGCACTTCCATCACGTAGTTTTAATTATCAGCTCCATTTTACAGCTGGAAAAAATGTGAGGCAAAAAGAAGTAAGTGAATTTCCCAAAGTCATACAGTGAGCAAATAGCAGAGGTATTTCAGCCTTCGATTCTGCAGCCCAAGTTCTACACCGCCACCCCTATCCGGCCTCTCCATAGGGGCAGAATCTGTACTGATGGCTTTTGGACCATAATAAGAACTTTAGCGTGTTGTTCACTGACTGCCCTTCCCCTCCTCCATTTTTAGGTCACTTGATATTTAATTTCTTACTGTTGTTCTCCTTTTTCTTTCTAAAAATATTACCCATGAACTATTCCTTGGACTCAACTATCATTTTCATGGATTTCTTTGTTCACTTCTCTTTCTTGCATCCCACATCATCTTGTGTTCTTGTATTTATTATTTTTTCCTGCTATTATTGTAGTCATATTTCTTTATTTATATTTTAAATCATAGTTGATGTACAATGTTATGCTAGTTTCAGGTGTACAATGTAGTAATTCAACATTTAGATGCATTACAAAAAGATCACCAGGTTAAATCCAGACGCCATCTGTCTCCATACAAATTATTATAGCATTATGGACCACATCACCTATGTGGTCTGATTTATTTTGCTGAACTACAACATCAAGAATTTTAAAAGTGACATGGATGCTAATCTTTCTGAGGCCAAGTATGCCTGAAAATTACTTTACCTTTCTGCGTGAAAGCTTCTTTAGCTAGGGATAGGATTCAAGATTCAAAATCATTTGCATTTTCGCTATCTCAGTATCCTCTAACATCCAGCGTTGTTGTTGAGAAGTCTGATGTGAATCTGATTCTTTTTCTTTTGTAAGTGCTCTCTGACAGCTTTTCGGGTTTTTCTTTTCTTTTTTTAATTGAAGTCTAGTCAGTTTACAACATGTGAATTTCTGGTGTACGGCATAATGCTTCAGTCATACATATACATACATACATTCATTTTCACATGATTTTCCATTCTGGGTTACTTAGGGTTTTTCTTTACCTTTGGAGTTCTGAGATCTCACCGGGACACATCCAAGTGAGTGTCTTTTTCATTCACTCCCCTTGCACCTCTAAAGTGTCATGTCTTTCTTTAGCTCTGGAAAAACTTCTATTATCTCTTTATTCTTTCCCCTTTCCCACCTCTCTCATCTCTTTTTCTAGAACTCTTATAAACAGTTCCCCAGTTAATTACCCCAAGAGTTATCCTGGACCCTCTCCAGCTACTCGCATCTATTGTCTGTGAGCTTGGAGCAATGTCTTGTGTGTATTGGCTTTAGTTTCTGTCCAATCTGTTTTCTGTCTTTCAGGGATTCCTGAACATTTCTGGTCTCTTGATAGCAATCTTTCTTGTTTATCAGCACGGCTTTACATTTATTGCTTTCCTATAAAACATATTTTTATGTATTTTCTAATGATGTTAGGCAGAAGGGGTTGAAGATGTATGTTCTTAATCTGCTATCTTGAGCCAAGCCTCCACTTTATTTTTGTTTTATTGTAGAGCATATGATTTATGTGGTCTCACGACCTTTGGAGAGCTAGGCAGGTTAAAAATAACAAATACATAAACATGAGTAAACATTGCTATCAAGCCAGTACCTGTTCGTTTTCATACAAGTATTTGCCGCAAGCCGCTGAAACTCTGAAAGCAGCCGGTCTAGTGTTATTTTGCAGACAGTCTGGGGGCTTGTGTCCTAAACCACAGGGGCTCCAGAGGACGAATGTGGCCATCTCTGCCTGGCAGAAGAGCATTTCAGATCCCTCGGGCCTACAAGTGGGAGAAACAGGTAGACTGTAAGACTCACCCATCAAGGGACCACACCTGTTTGTTTCACTGCTCTGTCATTTGTCCCTGACCATTTCTGTTGCTCAATCGGTGAATGGAAAAAAGTGCTTGTTGCCCAGCAAGAAGGTGTTAGGCCCTTGCCTCCCCCTGCCTGCTCTCATGTGGATGCCAGAATGAGATTTTGAGCAGTGGCTCCCTGTGGAGACAATCTTGGAAGCAGCCACGTGTGAATTCTTCTTCCAGCAGTGGTCCAGAATACCTCCCCTCTCTGGCGGCAAGACACAGGAGCTAACATACCCTGAGTGCTTACTGTGTGCTGCTCTTCTAAGTGCTTCATACGTGCGATCCCCTTTTGTCTTTACAACAACCCTCTGAGGTAGGCGCTCTGATGCTCGCCAGTTTACAGATGAGAAAACTGAAGTTCGGGGGCATTAAGTTGTCCACGGTCACATGGCTCATGGGAATAGAGCCAGGAGGTGAGCACAGGCAGCTGGCTTCTAAGGCCAACGCGCAGAACCGCTATGACGCACTGCCTCCATCTCAGACTATTTTTGGGGTCCTTTCTCCGCCTTATCTTTTAAAATGTCTTGAAGCCTTTGTGTGGAGCACTGCACCTTGATTCCAGGGTCTCTTGGGACCATGGCTTGTAGGTGTCCACCCTGGTCTTCTGTTAGCCAGGTCTAAGTCAAAACACTGAGACCAAACTGAGCCAATGCACTCTGGCCCAATGCAATGTTTCCGCCGACGAAGATGACTTGCATGAAGCATTATGTAGATCTGGTTGTAAATTCTTGTCATAAAAACCTGGAATGATGGAAACAATTTCTGAAGTTAATGTTATTAGTAAGGAAAGAGCCATTGAATCAGTGTTGCGCCGTCCTTTAGAAATGATACAATACCTCCATCTATTGATTTATGGACCACACGTTTGTGCATAAAGGATTTTTTAACTCGGTCACACACCTCATAAAATGAGCAGGACCAATTTGCAAATGATGTAACAGTCTCTCTCCTCCCAGAGGAGCTTTCTCTGTCCTGTCTGACAGACTCAGTGCCTTCAATCCCGCAGCCCATTTCTTGGGCATTCATTCCTGGCTGTGGTCATTTTTTTCAGGGTGGTGCTCATGACTTTCAACCATATTTATAAGGAGTGAGGTATTACATTAAACCAATGAATTGATGCAGTATTTAGATTAAAACATTCCATTTTTGGCTCCGTGTTGCCATGTTTCAGCCAAGTATACGTAGATCGATGGGATGCAATTTAGATTTTCCTTCCCTGCTTGCAGATTTTCTGCTAATTTATTTTCCCTTTACCTCGTGTAAGGTTCCCTTCTGTCTGGACATTTTTAACTCTCGAGAACTGGAGTAATACAGGCTGTGAGGGGCAGTGAATAACCCCACAGCCGAGGCAGGTGGTCACGTTCAAGGACAGCAATCCGTTAGGGGTTAGCACAGTAGGTGTGGTGGGAGCGGGGGAGGGGGCTGAGTTCTGTAGACAAGGACACCATCTCGGCCAATATGTGACAGAGCAGCCACTAACTTTATGCTTTAATGATCTGGAAAGGGCCACTCCTGTGCACCCGTTACATTTAGAGACTGGAAACTAGGGAGGGAAATACGTCTTGCCTGGAAAAAGTTAAAATAGATTTGTAACCAAAGAGATGTGTCAAAGGGGGATTTTTTTTCCCTTTGAGACTGAAATAAACTAAAAAAGCTGCCCTTCACTTAGATGGATTGAGTCCAGGTTTTCCCTTTTTAAAAAAGAATTGAAATTGGAGACCCCCACCTCGCATAGCAAAGGTCTCTTACACGGAGCCCTGTGTATGTGGGATCAGGTTTCCCTTGCAAACAGGATTGGATTGGAAACCAGCCTGAACTCATCTCCCATCCCCACCTCACCCCACCCCCAAACCTGGAAATGAACCCAAGGAATCGTTTCAAAGTCTCAATTCCTAAGCGTAACTAAAGTACAATAACCCTTCCTCCACCCAAAAAAAACAAAAAAATTGGGCTATTTCTAATACTCTTAAAAACTGAGCTAGCTCCCGCTGCCTGGGACGCCACATTTGTTAGACCTAAATACACGGAAAATAACATCAGTTACAATTCAAAGGAAAATGTTACACGTGGGCTCCTCAGGTATATGGCTTTCATCTGTATTGATCTGACTAAAAACAATCCACATTGTAAAAGAAGTAGCCAATTTTACTCAGCAGGATGGGAGAAGGGCAGACCTGCTCTAAATGGAACCTTCAAATCCTTTGTGTGTGTGTGTGTGTGTGTGTGTGTGTGTGTTAGGGAGTGATGCGTGCAGGGGGCGGATAGTGAGATTTGTGTTAAATCTCTTGCAATCCTGTTCAAGTTGACAATAAGATAACATATCACTGAAGAGCCTTTAATTTCAGCAGAAGCTGATTATACCGTGGATTGGCTGGGACCACTCTGTCTTATCATCTGCTCTCTGCAAACTCTGCATTTTAAAACCCTTCCAACCAACACAAAGACTATATCACTGCCACGCAAAAGCCACTCCAGTGAGGAATTTCCCGAGGGACACCCTCTGCTACCTCCTGCGCCCACGAACTCCCCCCCACCACACACAACAGGCGTCATGGTTACCGCCTCATGTTGTCAGCATCTGGAAGGCACATGAACGTTTTCCAAGATGAAGCAAGCCCTTAGGGTTTTGGTGCGATAAGCAAATTGTTAAGTGACTTTGCCTGTTCAATTCAAGTGAATAAGATGTAGATGCAATAAATACAGTCACACTCTGGTCTCTGATACCCACTCCTCATTGTGACTTCAGGGTAGCTATGTGTTCTTAAGAACAGAAATCTGTTCTTGCTTCTGATTTTTATTAATCTGCATTCAAAAGCTTGAATTTCTTATTCAGGGCCTAGAAGTCTTAGTAAAAGAAGTACAAAAGGCAGTGGAAATAAGAATGCATGTTTCCACTACACAGAACAAAAGGATTCAGGTTGAAAATGAGCAAAAACGGAATCACATTCAAAAGTAGAATTTGCAACACTAGGTACCAGCTGCCTTTGACTGTCTGTGGGGAATTTATTTTTTTCCAAGTTACAAATTAAAAGGGGTTCTTTGGATAAAGAAAGATTTGAGGGAAAACAAACTCAAACTGCCATAAATCTGAGACAAAAATATTCCGAGTGGTAATGAGAGACATTTGGAAGTAATAGCATTGTACGCCTCCTGAGTGATTGCTTGATTTTTAAGGAAGCAATCTTTTCTTTTTTTTTTTTTTTCTTCAAACAAAACCTTTTGAACTTTCAGAACTCCGTTCATTTGTGTTGATCCAATTTCTCAAGGCTAAAAAGGCCGTCTGGGTGAAACTGGCCCTCGTTTCTAGGCATACATTACATGTCATCACCAGATTACTGGTTTCCTGAGCCCGCTCCACTGTTTCTTCCTCACCGATGAGTCATTACGTTGTGGGTTGCCACCTCAGGTCACCCGAGAAGGTCTCCATACATCATCATGGCTGGAATCTGTCACTTTTGACTGGCCCTTGTTTTGAAGCTTGCGATCTGGTGTTAAGGAAGTCAGTGCCCGTTGATCTTTCTGGCATAACTCCTGGCATAGGCTGCTTGTTTAGTTTTTAGAGCCTTTAAGGTTGATTAGACAGAGTGATTAAATCTCCCGGATATGTTCACTTACATTTAATGTTCTTGGACGTTAATTTTAATGCTCTCTAAATGACTTGGCTTGATAAGGTGTTAAGCGACCTAAATGGATAGAAAACAGTTCAGGATCCTCAAACAGGCTTTCCCCTCAACTTGGGCAGGGGAGTTTCTGAACCAGAGACCTTGTGCGGAGAAGTCATCGGTACATTCTCCAGCTCGTCTTACTGGCAGGAGGCTCCCGCTGACTTGGCTTACGGAAAGGTTGTGAGTGAGTGGTGGCATAATGCGAAAGGGCACAGTGATTACCGAATGTGCAAGCTTCAATCACAGGGCATCCCTCCGAAATTATCCAGAGAAACATTTCCTTTCTGAAGATAAATCTGGCTTAACTGCTAGGAGACAAAGCAATTCTCCCAAAACAAAGTAATCCCACACGTGGCTATTTCTCTTAATGACGAACCCCAAAGAATGCAACAGACAATTTTTAATCTCCAAAAATGACATGATTTCTGTGACTTGCCTTTCAGAATCAAGTATTTCACATTCAGCTCGCATCTCTGGGCTGTACCTGAAAATCACATCTCAAGATGAAAATGTCGATTGACCCTTAATAATTGGCATTAGGGAAAAAATGATTTCTAATCTGTGGTAACTCTGCTGCCTGTGGTCCTCATTAAGTGCCACCAATACATATTAAAATGCATGTTAAAATCAAGATCATCAGAAAATTTTTTTAATTCTTATTTAATGACAGTTGAGTCATTGTCATATATGATCAAGTAATGAGGGCTGTGTGATTCAGCTAACGACATCTTTACTAATTGGAAAACTTACAAAAGAATTCCCAGCCGATTATGATGGACCTACTTTCTCTTGATAAGTAAAACTGTCTTCAGAAAAAGTTAAGAGACAAAGCCTATTTTAAAGTTACAACCTGTTGATTTCATCTAAGTGCATCTTAATTTTCCTAAAATCTATGTTAAAGAAAATGACATTTGGAGGACAAATTATGGGTCTTTTTGGTTTAACAGGCATTCACTGGGTGCCCACTTGAGACTGGTACTAGAGATACCAACAGGGAGCAGAGAATTAATGAAGGCTCGTGCAGGTAGCAGGCGAGTACACAAATAGTAATGCTGCAAGGTACGAAAGACACACATACTCGGGGACGTACAGACAGAGCGTTGTAGGCACACAGAGAAGGAGGCAGCTCAGTCCAGGTGGAGGTACCGTTGGAGGTTGGTATGAACCTGAATAAGATGGCAGGGAGTCAAAAGGGCAGGGAAGGAAGATACAGGAGTGACCAGTTTGAACAAAAGTATGAAGGCATGAAAACAGATGATACATGTAATGAAGGGAGCTCTGTGATATGAAGCTGGATAAGTAGTTTGGGGGCTAGTTAGAGGGCAACATTAAATGCCCAGCTAAGGTGGGAGTAGAATGTTATGTTCCAGCCCTGCAAACATACACTCACACAGTCAAATCTAAAGTCAAAGACTGTGATGGGCCTAGAAGACTAGGCTCTAGCTTGCCCACTGGGAGAGCTGGGAGGGAAGGGGGAAGTAAGGTTGGTAAGAGAGGAGAGAGGCTGGCAGGAGGGCTACTGGAAGTGTGTCTTGGTTTGGATTTTCGGGTTAATTTTTAATCTAAGTAGATGAATCAGTAAAACACACTTCTACTTTAGGTTGAATGTAGGAGAAATTGAAATGATTATGATGACTTTTGTGAGACAAATTAGACAAAAGAAGCAGGCAACTGACATTTTTTTATGGTGTATGGTCAGCACAGAGACTCATTCATTCATCAGTCTAGGGGCTGACCGTGTGCCTCATATGTGCCAGGCACTTGGCTCCAAACTAAAGAAGTGGAGGAGAACAATAAAAACTGTGCCCTGATACAAACAGCTCACACAGCTTAATAACAACAACAACAACAACAACAAAATAAACCCAGTCCAAAAATGGGCAGGAGACCTAAATAAGCAATTCTCCAATGAAGACATACACATGGCCAGTAAGCACATGAAAAAGTGCTCAATTTCACTAATTATCAGAGAAATGCAAATCAAAACTACAATGAGGTATCACCTCACACCAGTCAGAATGGCCGTCATTCAAAAGTCTACAAATGACAAATGCTGGAGAGGCTGTGGAGGAAAGGGAACCCTCCTACACTGCTGGTGGGAATGCAGTTTGGTGCAGCCACTGTGGAAAATAGCATGGAGACTCCTCAAAAGACTAGGAATAGACTTAACATATGACCCAGCAATCCCACTCCTGGGCATGTATCCAGAGGGAACTCAAATTTGAAAAGATGCACGCACCCCAATGTTCATAGCAGCACTGTTTACAGTAGCCAAGACATGGAAACAACCTAAATGTCCATCGACAGATGACTGGATAAAGAAGAGGTGGTATATTTATACAATGGAATACTACTCAGCCATAAAAAGAATGAAATAATGCCTTTTGCAGCAACATGGGTGGACCTAGAGATTACCATACTAAGTGAAGCCAGTCAGACAGAGATAGACAAATATCATATCACTTACATGTGGAATCTAAAAAAATGACACAAATGAACTTATTTACAAAACAGAAACAGACTCAGACATAAAAAGTAATCTTATTGTTACCAAAGAGGAAAGGGGGAAGGGATAACTTAGGAGTTTGGGATTAACAGGTATGCAGTACTATATAGGAAATACATAGACAATGAGGACCTACTGTATAGCACAGGGAACTCTATTCAATAGCTTGTAGTAAGCTATAATGAAAAAGAATATGAGAAGGAATATATGTATGTGCATGTATGACTGAAACATTTTGCTGTACACCAGAAATTGATGAATTGTAAACTGACTATACTTCAATAAAAATTTTAAAATTAAGAAAACAAAATCTGTGCCTTGATCCTTTAGGGGGTCACGAGTATGAGACCAAGACATGAACAATCCATTCCCACGTGAAGGGGACAGTGCTGGGCTCCAGGTCGTGTAAAGGTGGCAGCAAGGAGAGGAAGGATCAAGTGTTCCCGCAGAAGCCCAGGAAAGCTTCCGAAGGGGGCAGAAGCATGAGCTGAATCTTGTCTCTGTAGAAGGCAAAGGTTTGCCAGGGATATCAGAGTTTACGAAGAGAAGCCTCCAAGCTGCCCTGGCTGCAAAGCCCAGCACATCTGGCTCTGCAGAGTCAGGACCACAGGTCGTAGGAAGAGGACGGGGGCTGCTGCCCACAGGAGCCTCGAGGTAGGATGGGCCCAAAGAGGAGACGGAATTGGATGGTGGGGAAATGCTGGGCATTGTAAAAAGGAAGCCAGAAAGTAAAGAACATATCTTTGGTTTCTTTTAAGGGCAAGAAGCACCCTACCAGATATTCCCCAGTGCTTTTTGGAAGGCTTGGAGCAAAGGATCATGGAGGCCTTGGTTATTCAAAAAAATTTTTTTTTGGATTGTGGTAAAATCCACATAACATAAAATTTACCATTTTGACCATTTCTTAGTGTACAGTTCAGTGGTATTAAGTTCACTCACACTGTTGTGCAACCATCACCACCATCCGTCCCTGTTAACTCCTTTCATCTTGTAAAACTGGAAGTCCACAATGGTTAAAATGACAATTCCCAATTCTCCCCTATGCCCAGCTGCTGGCAACCGCCATGTTTTATGATTTTGACTACTCTCTGTAGCTCATATAGGTGGGAACAGTATTTGTCTCTTGTGACTGACATTTCGTGTAGCATGCTGTCCTCAAGATTCATCCGTGTTGTACTAAATGTAAGAATTTCCTTCCTTTTTAAGGCTAAATAATATTCCACTGTGTGGACAGACTACATTTGCTTATCCACCTGTTGGTCAATGGACACAGGTTACTTCCATGTTGTAGCTACTCTGAATAATGCCTCTATGAACCTAGTTGTACAAATATCTTCAAGACTGTTTTCGATTCTTTTGAGTATATATCCAAAAATGGAATTGCTGGATCATATGGTAATTCTATTTTAAATATTTTGAGGAATCACCAAACTGTTTTCCACAGCATCTGTACCATTTTACATTCCCACCAACAGTGCACAAAGTTCTAATTTCTCTACATTCTCATCAACACTTGTTGTTTTCTGCTTTCTTGATAGTAGCCATCCTGATGAGAGTGAGCTTGTATCTCACTGTAGTTCTGATCCGCACTTCCCTGAAGATTAGTGATGCTGAGCAGCTTTTCGTGCTATCGGCTATGTGTATGTCTTCTTTGGAGAAATGTTTATTCCAGTCCTTTGACCATTTTTGAATCAGGTTGTTTTGTTTTTTTGTTGTTGACTTTTAGGAGTTCTCTACATACCTGGATATTAGTCTCTTATCATATATTTGATTTGCAAATATTCTCTCCTATTCTGTGGGTTGCCTTTTTATTCTGTGGATAGTGTTTTTTGATGAACAAAAATTTTAAATTTTCATGAAGTCCAATTCGTCTATTTTTGTTGTTGTCGTTACCTGTGCGTTTGGTATCATATCCAGGAAATCATTCCCGAACCCAATGCTGTGGAGCTTTTGTCCTGTTTTCTTCAAAGAATTTTGTTGTTGTAGATCTTATATTTAGGCCCTTGATCCATTTCGAGTTAATTTTTGTATATGTTTTAGGTAAGGGTCCAACTTCATTCTTTTGCGTGTGGATGGTCAGTTTCCCCAGCATCATTTGTTGAAAAAGGAGGCCATGATTATTGACATGAATTTTTTAAGTGGATTTGAACTGATCACCACCCCCACCTGCTGCTGTGTTCTTTAGAAGAACAGATTAGGTAACATGCTTCTGAAGCCAACATAATACATATGATTAAAAAGAGATGGCAGAACAACATCTGAGCAACTCACAAAAATGGTTTGAGGAAGACATTCTGAATATGACCCCCTACTTTTTTCAGTTTACCCATCACAGCCCTTGGACCCTCTGTGTTCTCCAATTTCCCCAACACTCCTGCAGGACTCCGGCAGCCCTCCCCGTGGGGAACAGCCATCCGTCTCTGCTCAATGTTTGTCTGCAGTCCGAACTAATTGCAAGTGGCAGAGCTGAGATTGGGCCTTGATTGCCCAGAAACATGTCGGTTATTTGATGAAGCAGGTCGAATGAACTCTTGGGCATCTGTAGCCCGGTTCTCAGGGACGTGTGTAGGAACCGGCCTTGAGTCTGTCGGTGAGCGCAGCCACAAGGCTTCACCTCCTGCGGCCCCTGTTATTGACACAGATTAGAGCTGGGGCGGCAATTAAAGCTCTAGTGAAGGGGACCGTCAAGCGCTGGAGCCGAAGCCTGCTGAAATAAAGGGAGGTAATCTCCGAGATGTCAAACAAGCCAAGTGTGTAGAAGGGTCACTGTGTTGTTTTTACAGGTGTCACCCTGAAGACATGGTCCTCAAATAACAATGTTTGTAAAATAGAATGAAACCTTTTTTTCTTGGCAATTAATAAGGATAATTGCTTGCTAAATAAAATATACAAACCAGTTGTTATAGTGCAGCCCCAACTTCCGAACTGAACGAGGCACTCTCCACTCAAAACACTTGATATGGTTTAAATAAACAGCAAAGAAATAGGTTGCTCAAATAACATGCTCTTTGTAGTGGCTGAAGGTCACCAGCACCGACCCCTTCAGCAGCACACGTGCCTTGGGTCCGGGATTCCGCTGCATCACCTGGACTCCCCGAAGATGATGATGGCAAAATGACAGCTCCTACTCATTGAGCACCTACTAGGTTTATGCAGGAAAACATAAATGCATGATTTCACGTAATGATCACAACAGCCTTTCAAGGTCGACATGATTGTTTTCCTTCTCCCAATGGGGAAAATTGAGAAAAGGGCGGTAACTTGTCTGCAGTCACACTGCCGATGTGTCCAGTTCTCAGCCCACTCCCGCGGGCCGCCACTGTACTTGTGCTCTGGTCACTGTGTGCCAAGAAAGAGACCAGCCTCACCGTTCAGAACCGTATGCTCACTTCCTACTCACTGCTCTGTCTCTTGCCTTCTACACTGATGGCCTTCTAGGTGTTTCTCCCCTTCTTGATCTGGCTGTTTACAAAATTAATCTTCCCTGGGGAACAGAGTGGTGATTAGAAGGGGACATGAGGTAATGTTCTATTTCTTGACCTGGGTGGAGTTCCGTGGGTGTGTTCACTTTGATAATTCAGTGGTTTTTATACTTCTGTATGTATACTGTACTTTAAAGCCATCCTAAGATATATATATGTGTAACTGTAAAACATATTCATATACATATATGCTAACATACATTCATATAAATACATACATGTATATTTGTCTACATCTACTTTACACAGTTACATATATGTGTGTGTGTGTGTGTATCACATACATGTATGTTCTTGAATCACTTTGCTGCACACCAGAAACTAACACAACATTGTAAATCAACAGCTCTTCAATAAAATTTCTTAAAAAACAATAAATTTTAAAAAATCCTACCCTGTTTTCCCCTGATCGCTGTCTCTGTTATTTGTTCCTGCTTTACATTAATCATTTGGTGTCCTGGGAACTGGCGAGGTCAAAGAGCCTAGGACAAAGTAGGAGGAGACTGGAGGGGATTAAGAGGAGAGCGTGCTACGCGGCCAAGCAGCCCATGTCCTGCTGAGCACTGTGCTCTTTAGATGATTGAGATAAATTAGCAAGTCCCCACAACGTGGCCCTATCACAGACTAGTCTTTTGCATCAAATCCAAATGACTGGCTCCTAGCCCTGGGTGTGCTCTGGTCAGACCTATGAGCAAAGACTTACCATTTGCATGAAGTTGCTTCTGAAAAAGATTGGCTCTTCAGGACACTTCTGAGCACATCTCACTTAGAAAAGGTCAGAAAACAATCTGCTCCATTGATTTACTCTAGGACAGAAGTCAGGTAAAAGTTGGTGGCGGGGTAAGGGGGTTTATCTCCTCACTCCCCATATCCCAAAGGGGATGGAACATTGCAATGAAGTCCTCTGACCCCCAGGAACTCCCAGGGCACATAAACAAAAAGGTGGTGGTGACTGGTCCTCTGATGTTTGTTGAATACTGCATCTGTGCTTAGCAAATATATGCTCCTTTTGGTCCTGGCTAAGTGAGCACAATTATGTCCATTTCACAGATTAGGAAAGTGAAGACCAGAGCAGGAACATATTTTGCCAAGAACCCACAGTTTAAAACTGAGCCTATGGTATTATACACCCAAATCACTTAGAGGGAGGAGACAGGTACTTGAATTGAATCAAACAACTAATTAGCATCCAAATTAAAAAGTCTCTCTTATCAAAAAGAAACTTGGACCGTATTTTTCTTCTTTCATACCAACAAAAAGGAGTTAGAAAGACTTAAAGTTGGAGGAGTAAACCTGGATTCGACTCCTGACTCTGCCGGACTGAGGAAACTTGAATAAGTCATTTTATTATTTTAAGCCTCAGTTTCTTTATCTGTAAAATAGGGCTAGGATAGCCTACCTATGTCACAGAGTTGTTAAGGTCGTGTGAATTAAGCTATATTGTGGAGTGCACTGACATCTGGCAGATTCCTGCTCCAAGGCCCCTCAGGCACCCAGTTGCTGCCCTTTAAAGATAGCAAAGAACATTCCTTCCCTAATACATCCCTGCCTTAGCTGAACTAACTACCCTAGATAATAATCAACACCCAGAAGCCAGACCCCCGGCACCAGGCACAGCCGCCACCAGAGTCCTGTAGCCCTACCCTTCCATAACTCCCTCCCTTCCCTACTATCTCAGTGTCAACCAGTCAGAGACTTGTGCACGAGCTGATCATGCACTTTGTGACCCCTTGGTACCTGCCGTAACTCTCCCTAATAAAAGACCCCGACAACCGCCCCTCGGTGCTCACACAGGCACCGCTCATCTGTGCGGTCCGCCATTGTCTGTGGCAGGGTATCTAATAAATTCTTTTCCTGTTGTCATTCTTTGTCTTTGGTAAATTCTTTTACTGCCCGCTCACTGGCCTGCTGAATCCCACAGCATATATGACAATTTTTGAAGATTAAAAAAAATGCTGTTACATGTGTAAGTAGGAATTACTTGAATACAGGCTAAACAGCGACAAGGCAAGGAGCAAGTATTCTTGGGGAGGGGGGCGGCGATCAGAAGAGGGAGCAATCACCCCTGGCTGTGGGTGACAGAAGGCTTCTTGGGGGAACTGAACTTTGAATTGAGTCTTGAAGGAGGACTGGGAGGTGGATATGCAGGCATGGGGCGGGCAGGATGTGAAGGAGGGAAGGAATGGCTTAAGCAATGAGCCAAGGCTTGGAAACCCTGTTGTGTGTATGGGGAACAGCAAGCAGCTTAGTTTGGATGAAGAGACGATACACAAAGGGGAGTAGAAGTGAAATGCCGGTGTGAAGCCGAGGCACTGGTGGGCCGTCTGGAGGATGACTCTGAATGCCAGCGCAAGGCAGTACTGCTTTCTTACTGCAAACTAATTGAAGCCTTCCAGCGTTTTGCCATGGAAGCGGTGAGTAAGGAGGCCTGTAATCTGGGCTGTGTCTCAGGGTAGGCACCCCACCATGATGTGGTGGGTGGACGGCACAGCTGCACTCACTGGTAGAACAGCAGGGGTGTGTAGACCCTCAGAGGGATCGTGATAGTGTCCAACAAGTGGGTGGAGTAGCCACAGAGGATGGAGCAGACAGAAGGGTCTATAAGACATAGAAACAACAGGACATGGCAATTGATGAAAAGCAGAGGGCAAGGAATAGGAAGGAGCCAAAGATGGCTCAAAGCCTAGGGCCAGAGGACCAGGCAGGGCGGGGATGGGGCAGTCTTTAGTACACAAGAGACTTCAGGCTCACTGCTCGTGTCGGGAGCGCTGAGCCTCCCAGTCTGCGCACCCAGGCAAAACTGCTTCTGTTGTCGGCAAGATAGTTCTTGTCTCATCCTAGAAAGAATTCAGAAATGAGACACGGAGGCCAAGAAAGCAAAGCAAGGATTTACTAAGGGATAGACAGAACGCTTTCAAGGAAAGAGCGGGCAGACCCAGGTGGGCAGCTGCCCCGAGTGTCTCTGGCAAGCTGGTTATATGGGTGTAAAAATGAATGGGCAGAATATTCATTGGCGGGGAGGGGTTTGGGGTCATCTTTCCTGATCTGCATCCCAGCTCCACCTTCCCAGGTGGGGAGGAGGGAGGTTTTTTCGTCCTTATTTAGTCTTGATCAGGAAGTCAGATGAGGTCATAATGAACAAAAGGTTGCATCCAGATGGAGGTCATGGTGAGTGAAAGGCTACATTCGGATGGTGCAGATTCCTGTCTTGTCCCCCTTTCTTTGCCTCCGGGACACTCTTCACCCCAGAATGTGTGGTTACTTATCAGTCCGGAGGTTCCTGTTTTTCTTGGTCTGTCCAAGGACCCCTGTTGTTCACAAGATGTATGGTTTCCTGCCATTTGGCCTGTGTTCCCCTTCTCTGCTCATGTCTAGCTACAGCGCTCTAACACCTCCGCTACTGCGTGGGGACCAAGAGGCCAAAGGTCACTCAAGCTTGGGTTGAATAAAACCTCTATAAGCATGGCTTTTCCATTTTATTGTTGCTAATGGCATAGTCACAACTACATCTATAGAAACAGTTCCAATAATACATTGACTACTCTGCAAATCCCAAGTTCCAGCACCCGTAAAATTGCAGCGTGCACACAGCCCGCTGCTCTCTGAGGGTTAATACGCTGTGAACACGTTTGTGCATCTTGAAACGAACAGAACGCCTTATTCAGACCTCCGGCCTTGTCTCAGTCCCACTGTTAATATGATAGACCCGGCCAAAGGCTATCAGGGAAGTATGATTTATACATGAAAGATATCGTCAGAAATGGTTGGGGAGAAATGCATGAAGGAAAGGGACATTTCATTTGTCTTCATGTAACTCTTTAAAACCAGCGAGAGTAGCACGATGACCGTGTTCTTCAATAAGCCTTTGATACGGCATTAGGAAGCTGACATGGTAGCTCTTGATGGGCCATTACTACCTGCTTTGGATGCCAAGGACTTTCATCCACTGCAGAGGTATCTTAATGAGGCAGGAAAGGTGTATCTGGGAAATAAAATCATCACCTAAGCACGGCTTTTCTTCTTTGTGAATCATGCCCTCTTTCTGGTCTCTCCTTTCCATTTCAAAAGTTGGTCTGGGCAGAGAGAAGCCTGCTGGAGTTTTAGGAAAAAGAAGCCCACGCTGTTGGCTCCCCCTGGACTTCCTGATTTTTTCCAGCCCAGGCAGGGAGCTGGCAGTCTGGTGTTTGCTGTGGGGCGGCCTCTCCCGGGTGCTTTCCTCCCTCCAGCTTTCTCCTTTGTGCTGGGCTTCAAAGGGGTAAAATGCGGAGTCGGTGGGCACATTTAGCAGTTGAAATAGAAACAATGGCTTTTCAAAAGGGTGCCACCGAGACAGAGGTTTGGAAAGTGGCTAGAGGGGCATTTCTGGGACCACGGAGAGTTCAGCAGTGCGTGGCGAGTTGCTGCCTTCAACAGAGCTTTGCCAGCATTCAGGAGACTTTCAACTCCAAGCTTCTGCATTTATTTAATTTTAAAGGGGGCAAGAAAAGAAATCGGGCGCATTCTTCAGACGCAAGTCACCAGGAGCCCTGCCTGTCTTCTGCACGGAAGCCTGTGTTAATCCGTAAAAAATTGATTTATGTCACTGCCAGTTATGTGCTCGTGCGGAGACCAGAGCAGGCCCCATCGAGATGAAGGGTTTCACACACCTGCCGCATTGGTGTGAAGAACTTAGCAACAGAATCGCCCCAGTCTTCTCCTCCTGCCCCCCCTCCCCACACCTTTCTTCTGGGAAAGACAGATTTCGGGTGTATTAAAGGAATAGTGTTTGCTTAATGATGCCCTTAATGAAAGTCCTTGATCAGTGATAATTTGTGGGCTTCTCATAGGGGAGGCTTGAAAAGCACCATCATTTAGCTAGTAACTGTTTTCTCAAGCAAAAGGGGGAAAATCGATGCTCAGGTCTAGCAATCTGCAAGAATATGACAGAAAGATCTGGATGGATAAATGCTAGATAAACAAAAGCGGCGGATTAGGCGGGGGGAGGGGGTGGCAACCAAATGATAATTGGTGAAGCGGAGATGAAAAACGGTGAGGGTGAACAAGCGGGTTAAATAAAGAGGGGGTCGGGTAGCAAGGGCACACTCGCTGAGATCGACAAGTTGGGAGACCAAAAAAGGAAAAGAAGCACAATATGGAGATCAAAACTCAAATTAAATTGTCTGTAAAGGATGACAGTGAAACAAGGTGAACGGTCGTTAGGTAATCAGGCAGTAATTCAGTCAGGAATTCAATGCAGAGAGGAATGGGATCCATCCCCCACTCCCCCCATGTGACAAGCAGGAACCTGGAGGAAGGAGGAGGGGTGTCACCCCCCGCTACAACCCACCAGGGGCTCCATGGGGGTAATGGGATGGCCAAAAGGTCTGCAGCCAAGCGGAGCATCACCACTTCTTCAAACCCCGGACTCTTTCTATGTGTGTCTGTTTCCAGTTTGTAAATAAGTTAGTTTGTATCAAACCTATAATGGAAAAGAATCTGAAAAAGAATATATATATATGCATATACATATGTGTGTATATATATATATATATGTATATATGTATAACTGAATCACTTTGCTGTACACCCAAAGCTAACCCAACATTGTAAATCAACTATACTTCAGTTAAAAAAAACAAACCAGGACTCTTTAGGTCAACAGATAGTTTGCTATTCCTGCAACCCTCCCACCCTATATCAACTCTAAAATTGCATATATGTTCTCATCAGTCCAGAAGACTCCATTAACTTTGCATTCTGCAGTTTGCAATATAAAATCAATAGGTTTCTCTCCTTTTTGAAATATTCAGTTATAATATTTAGAGTGCCTTTTCGAATTCCACAACTCTGAGAATCTGACACCCCCCCACCTTGGAGGATGTAGCCCCCACTCCCCACTGAGAGTCACTGACCTAGTGTATCTTTGAATAGCTCCTAAGAGCCAATTAACATGAATCTTTAAAGACAGATTCTTAGTGTTATCAATACCCTTTGTCCAACACTTCTCTTTAAAGTTAGAGAAACTGAGGCTCGGAGAAAGCAACGGAGTTGTCTAAAGGCATAAAGGCTGAGTCAGATTTAGTACATAATATCCCTTGAGCCCCAATCTGTGACTATTTCTGCCTCCTTTCATTAGTTTCCAATGCAACTTGGGCTAGGCTGAAATATAACTGGGCTTGATCTGGAAATAAAAAGTCAGTTAAGCCAAAGAATTTTGTTGCTCAGATTCTAAAAGGAGGTGTCTTATCTGTCTGCTTCAGGAGTCTGGGAGCGACACAGGAGCGGGGTCTACCACCTAGCACAGAAACGAGTACATTCTAAGAGTACAGAGGATATCTGGTGAAAAACTAAATGTATGAATCAATTGAAAAGCAATCATGGGAGAGCTGCCTGGTTTAGCACACAGTTCATGGTGCTCTCTTTCTGGGGTGAGCCTCAGTTTCCAAACTGGTTCAAGAGGAGCAGTGATGCTGTTGCCTGTCTCAAGCAGTCCTGGTGAGGATCGGATGCGTATCGAAGTGATTTGTCAACGGGGAAATGTGAGTATTGTACAGAAGAGCCCAGTGAATTTGTTTGATAAGAAGCCCGGGGAACAGAGATAAAGTCCCCTTCCAGATGGAATTATACAAATCCTTTCCCCGCTGTGAGCTCCCCTGAAGCGAAATTCTACTGTACGCAGCTTTATCTCGGTACACTTAAGGAGAAACGCATCTCCGTGAGAGGAGATACCAGTCTTTTCTGATGGAGGTGACGAGTTGAGGGAGAGTGGAGGTGATCAAACAGGAGTGGAGCCTTTGGGTTAGGGAAATGAAACGAGAGTAGAAGGCAAATCTGCAACATGACTCTTACAAGTACAGCAAACATCTCGACACTGTGAAGCCAAATTTTAAAGACAAATATTTAAAAATCTGAGCACCTCACATCTTGATTACACCCTGTGTAGCATGACATGTACATGGTCATTTTTTAAAGTGTCGGTCCTCTTTAAAATAGAAAGCAGAAAGGGGAGAAAAGAGCCTTTGAGAAATTAGGCAAAGTAAGGAGGACAGGCACAATTACCTGTAAACAAACTCGAGTAAGGTTTGAATGGGTTATTTTTCTTCCTTTAGTTTAGACATATTTATTTAATTACACATACCGATATTAAAACACTAGTGTGTGGCATTTACAATTCAAGCATACAGTAATTATGGCTCAGTTCTCTACAAAACAGGTGATGGGTTTGCACACAGAAAAACAAGGAGCATTGGTTTGATGAGGAAGCGAACAGGAGTTAACCTGTGCTTTGAGGTGGGTGTCTGGGAGCTTTGGAGAGACCCAGGAGGTGGGAGTTAACCATATGACTGTCATATAGGAAAGTTCTTGAATGGAGAACCAGACATATAAAAATAAAATTGTCTTCTTCTCTGTATCACGTGTCACAAAGCAAAACAAATGTAGAAAACTCTCCTTGGCAATGCTGGAAGAATGACATCCAGGGAACATTCTAGTTAGTAAAGGTTAGTATGTGTCAATGAATTGGGCAGTTTTCTTGTCTCTCATTTGTGAGGTATAAACTCTCGTTGAGACCTTTAGTAATCTGTCTCACCTGCTTTATTACCATGAAAGTAGAAAGTATTGTTAAGGGTTTTTCATTGCTACTCTGGCCCCGCAAGACTATTTTTGTCAGCCATCAACCTCAGAAACAGTCATATGTGTAATCTAAAAAAAAAAAAGACACAAATGAACTTATTTAGAAAACAGAAACAGACTCACAGACATAGAAAACCAACTTATGGTTACCAGGGGGGAAAGGAGGTGGGAAGGGACAAATTGGGAGATCAAGATTTGCAGATACTAACTACCATATATGAAATAGATAAACAAGTTTCTACTGTCTAGCACAGGGAACGATAATCAATACCTTACAGTAACCTATAATGAAAAAGCATATGAAAATGAATATATGTATATATATATATGCATGACTGAAACATTTTGCTGTATACCAGAAATTGACATAACATTGTAAACTGACTATACTTCAATAAATTTTTTTTGAAAAAGAAAAAAAATTTTAAACCACCACCATAATAATCTATTGATCAAGCAAAGTCTGGTTTAAGGTAGACAAATCAGTGCTGCAGCTGGGGCCTGATTAAGATTAGACATAGTTTGTGATATATTAATAGTTTGGAATTGGTGAGAACAGTGAGGTGAGGGTTTTGAAGCAAGCCTTGAAGAATAACAATCATTTCATGTAAAAAGCCCATTGAATGACCTGTCATTTTGAGAAAGGAATCATTACTTTCATGAGGATTGAGTCTTCTTTTGTTGACATCAATGAATTTTCAGGAAGTCTCTGAAACAATCACAAAGTTATATTCAATCTCATCTTCCTGGATAAGAATTTCATAGAATAGTAAGATCACACTCTCAATCCAATGAAGCTGTGTGCCTATAGGTGGTTTCAGTTCTCAAGTGGCAGATGGAGGCTGAGGGTTCTGGTTGCAGGTAAGATGGATTAATCACACTCTACCCTGTATCTCCTATTGATCGTAGCTACAAAATTTAGACAGACTACATGGAGCAGTTATTTGAAGGCTTTGTAAAGTAAATAGTAGAAGGTAGATTAAAGAGGAAGACCAGAATTTTAAGTACCACCAAAGTGATGCTGAGCTTTTTCCTCCTGGACTTCCAGTCCTGGGCCCAAGGTAGCCTGGAACCCACAGAGGGCTCCGGGAGATGACTTCCAGGTCTGGTTCAAGAAGCAGGAACGTGGATCACTCAGAGGCAGCAGGAAAAACCCCCACTTTTACCTTTTATCTTCCCAATGTTTTTTTTTTTTAACATTTTTATTGAGTTGTAATCATTTTACAATGTTGTGTCAATTTCCAGTGTAGAGCACAATTTTTCAGTTATACATGAACATACATATATTCATTGTCACATTCTTTTTCACTGTGAGCTAACACAAGATATTGTATATATTTCCCTATGCTATACAGTATAATCTTGTTTATCTATTCTGCATATGCCTGTCAGTATCTACAAATTTTGAAATCCCAGTCTGTCCCTCCCCATCTCCCATCCCCTTGGCAACCACAAGTTTGTATTCTATGTCTATGAGTCTGCTTCTATTCTGTATTTATGTTCTTTTTTTTTTCAGATTCCACATATGAGTGATCTCGTTTGGTATTTTTTCTTTCTCTTTCTGGCTTACTTCACTTAGAATGACATTCTCCAGGGACATCCATGTTGCTGCAAATGGCATTATGCTGTCATTTTTATGGCTGAATAGTATTCCATCATATAAGTATATCACATCTTCTTTACTCAGTCATCTGTTGATGGACATTTAGGCTGTTTCTATGTCTTGGCTATTGTAAATAGTGCTTCTATGAACATTGGGGTGCAGGTGTCATTTTGAAGTAGGGTTCCTTCTGGATATACGCCCAGGAGCGGGATTCCTGGGTCATATGGTAAGTCTATTCCTAGTCTTTTGAGGAATCTCCATACTGTTTGCCACAGTGGCTGCACCAAACTGCATTCCCACCAGCAGTGTAGGAGGGTTCCCTTTTCCCCACAGCCTCTCCAGTATTTGTCATTTGTGGACTTTTGAATGATGTTCTTTTTCATCTCAGTCCCCAGACAGACCCACAGTGGTAGTGGTGGTGGCAGTAACAACAAAGGGAGCAGGACTCCTAAGTGCCTAAAACTCTGAAGAAACAATGACCACCCCCCCCCCCAGTTTGGCAAAAGACGTAAGCCTATAGATCTGAGAAGCTTAGTGAAATCTGAACAGATTAATCCCAAAGAAATCCATGCCCAGACACATCATAATAAAACTACTAAAACTGAAGGTAAAGTCTTGAAGGCAACCAGAAAAATAACAACACATTACTTATATTACACTGACTTGAATGACGATTTTTCATTGTGGAGGAACAGCACCATCATGGTGCTCTGGTCACCTTGCATGTATCCATGTAGACCACATAGGCAGGGCTAGACCATAATTTGACATAAGCCTTAGGGGGACCATCCTATGATTCTCCCAAAGCATGGTGCAAAGGCAACCTTGTGAGGAACTATCACTTGCCTCCTTAGCTTGCAAGAGGCTGCCATAAGCCAGGTCCTCATCTACCTCCCTGGACTGACCACTTTGCCTCCTCCCCTTAAGAAACAATTGCAGGCAATAAGACTGTTTAGCTACAGTCTAGTATTGACTCTTCCGTGAGTGAGCCCTGCTCATGTTGTTAATCATTTGTCCCATCAAGTTCAGTGTCATTCTGCGGGACTAGGGATGCAGAGTGACGCCACGCTGATCTTGCTTATGCTAAGTAATAAACTGTCTTACTCCATTTGTGCTTGCTGTCCTCTGAGCCAGCTGCTTGGAAGTGCGATAAGCAAACCTAGCAGTTCCCCCCATGCTGCTGTTCAGAGAATGTCTGACACTCAGCAGAAATTATTTAGGCCAGAGAGAAAATGCAACACATTTTTGAAGTGCTGAAAGAAAAGAAACATCAGCCAAGAATTCTGGGTAGTAATATCCTTCAGGAAGGATGGTAAAGTAAAGACATTCTCAGATGAAGGAAAACTAAGAGTATTTATTGCCAATACAATTTCTCTAAAGATTTGTTAAGGAAAGTTCTCCACTCTTTGGGGATATGATACTGATGCAGGAAAACGGACCTGGGGCATGAGAGCTGAGTCTCAGGTCTCAGCTGAGCCCCTGGGACGTGCCCGCCAGGTGTGGGTCCTTGGCTTCGCGCAGGAAAGAATTCAAATGCGAGCCACCGTTGAGTAAGGGTAGATTTATTTAGAGAGACACACACTGCATAGAGTGTAAGGCAAGAGAAAGGCAAGGAAAGAGGTGTGGGAATTGGGTGCTCAGGTTAAAGTAAAAGTAGGTACACACTCCACTGATAGAGTGCGGGCCGTCTCCAAAGAGGAGGGAGTGAAAAGGCGGCTAGGCGTGGTGTTGCCAGTTTTTATGGGCTCGGTAGCTTCACACGCCTGCAGGTGGGACCATTCCAACTGCCCTGGGGAAGGGGCTGAGATTCCCAGGATTTGGGCCACCGCCCTTTCTTTGGCCTTTTGCGGTTACCCTTGGGGCTGTCATGGCACCTGCGGGCATGTTATTTAACAGGCTGTTACAGTGAGCATATAATGAAGCTCAAGGTCTACTAGAAGTCAAACCTCTTAATCCTCAAGGCCAACTAGGAGGTGAATCTTCCACCATTTTGGTGTTAAATTGCTGTCATTCTTTGAGTGGCTGTGCCCTGCCCCCTCCCCTCCTGTCTCAATACCAGGAGGAACCCTGGAATATCAGGAATGAAAGAAGAGCAGCATAAATTGTAAATATCTGGGTAATTAATAGACTAGTCTTCCCATTTGAGTTCTTAAAATATATCTGAGACTTGAAATCACAAGTTATTACATTGTCTGACTGCGTGTCGATGTATAAAGATGTAATACTTAACACAATTACAACATAAAATGGGGGAGGGTAAAGGGACCAATATAGTGGTAAGATTTCTGAATTCCTTGGAAGTGGCAATATATTGATTCTAAGTGGACTGTAAAAACTTAAATACGTACTTTGTAATTGCTAGAGCGACAAATAGTTTAAAAAAGAACTAGTAAAAGATATATAATCAAAAATGTAGTAGATAAATTAACACATTACTAATGTTCAAATAGCCTAAAGAAAGCAGAAAAGTGGAAATATGGTTGAAAAATAGAGAAACAAACTGAAAACTAATAGTAAATGGTAGATTCAAATAGAGAACAGACCAGTGTCTGCCGGGGTCTAGGATGGGGGAAGCGTCACTACAAAGGGCTAGCAGGGGTGGGGAAGTTTTGTGGGGTGACTGTTCCGTATCCTGATTGTGGTGGTAGAGGAAGACCCTGTGGGGCCATCCAGGGTACAAATCCTTTCTCTTTCCCCCATTTCTTGTTTGTAGGAAATAGGCTTCATTCAGCCTCCTTGACCTTCCCTGAGTTCCAAGGGGCAGATTCAAACAGTTGCTATTCAACAAAGGGAGGGGATGCAGAGACAAAGGAGGAGCAGTCAGGAAACAATAGTGTAGCCTTGGGGCAGGGTCCTGGGTCCTCCTCAAGGCATATACGTAAACAATGTCCTTGAGCTCTTCTGCAGGAACTAGGGACCCCACCCAGGTGGAGGATGGTAACTTCAGGCTGAGCACAGGATTCCTGGAGCACCGCCCTGTTACCTCACCAGCAACCAATTATAAGGACTCTGACCCCCTCCCCAAATGATTCTCCTTTTAAAAACTTTCATGGTCGAGCAGAATCTTAGGAGTTGGTTTTTGAACACAAGTCTCCATTCTCTCCAGGCTGCCGACCTCCAAATAAAGCCACCTTTCCTTTCCAACCAACACTTGTCTCTGGCTTTTGAGTGGGGAGCAGCTGAACCTGTGTTTGGTAACATTAAAATTCACAGAACTATACACCCCCAAAAGTCAGTTTTACTTTACATTAACTTAAAAAAGAAAATAAAAATCAAGTTTGTGATTCAACCTACAAAACAATTACTTTTATTTATTAGTAAGCAGTTTCCAAACTCGAAATTTTTAAATTAACAATAACCAAGACCACTGGGACATTTTCAATAAAGCTTGGAGAGATTCTGCAAAATGAAAAAAACAAAGTAATTGAATCTGAAGGAGGTTAGGTAACTTGCGCAGTTCCCACTTTCCTTCCCAGGCATTTGTTGCTATCACCTGTGCCACGACATCTCCCCAGTGGCTGTGAGGGTCACACACCAGTTGCCTGGGCAGGAAACTTCCCTGCAGACAGCGCCCTCGCCCACCCTCCCCCTTGAGATACTCTGTACCTTCCGCCTGCTGACGCCTGACTGAACGCAACCCTCTGAACTGTGTTTCCCCAGTAAACACACTTTTATACGTAGTGATTGCTTGCTGCTCAGAGGCAAAAAAAAAGACTCTCTTAGAGCTAATTTTAGAGCAAATTAATAATATCAACAATAATAATTACAAATAGGCATTGCTATTCTTTTAAGTCAAATTATATGTTGCTATAAACCAGACCTAAAATATGACTTTCTCTACTAGTGAAAGTCTTAATTAAAATGATGCATTTTAATATACTTTGCTACGTGATATAAATTATGTCTCGGTACTTCCATTTTTGGATTCTTCCCTTTAATGATCTTTGCTGTGCAGGGTTAAGGAAGAAGAAGACTGGTGATTAATAAAGGCGTGAACAGGTGGCCACACTGCTTCTGAAAGATCAGCAGTGTCATAATCTCTTAATTATTATTATACTCCGTAAAGGGTTTTAAATACATGATGATGTATTTCCGTCTTCGACTCCTGGCACCCTCTAGCTCCTGGCATTACATTGCATTTCGAATAATAATTAATGAGAAGTGAGGCGGCTCCATACATTTTATTCCTCGGGTTTCAGTCTCTTAAGTAACCTTCCTGTCACATTTGCTATGCAAATGTGGCGGTGCCGCCTGTCACTTCGGCAACATGGGGGGCCGCCTCTCAGAACGCGCCTTCAAGTACTCTTTTTTGGAATTAGCATTTTATTCCTGAAAGCAGAATTTTCCATATGCCTTTCAAAGAAGCAGATGAAAGCTGCATAATTGCTCTGTTTTCATCAAGGTGAATGAACCAATGAAACACTGAAAGTATCAGACAATGGAGGGAAAAAATCAGCTTGTCTCTCCTCTGGCGGGCTGGTTGTCTGTGAAAGGGTCCTAAATGTACAATTAGCTACAGAGTACCTGCCATCTCCGTGTAATAACCACCCACTTAGTCGGATAAGCGTCCTGCCTGTCCGGATAAGGCCTGTGTTTGATTAGGGGAAATCATTCAATGTAAATGCTGGCCCAGGCAGCCAATCAAAGGCAGAGTCAGCTTGTCTATTATAGATCTGTCAATCTTGTCTGTTTGCTTATTAAAGTTTCTGTGGCAGACCCAGGGGCCTCCCTTTGGTATGCTAAGTAGTCCTAAACGATGCTAACATCTTGGAGTGAAGTCACAGGCCTTTGAATGACTCTGGGAGAGTCTACAGTCTTCTCCAACTTACCAATGCATTTTGTTCCAAAAGTTTGTTTGTAAGTCAGTTGTTTGGAACTTGAGGCGCATTTTTCCCATGGAAACAATGTTACAAATGATGAGAAGGTTCCCAGGCCAGTCGACAAAAGCCTATTTAACTCAGAATATGGCTGGACTCTAGGGCCCGCAGCACCAGGGAGCCAGCCGCCATTAAGATCATTGTTGCAATGGGAAAATGGGCTCCCCAGGCTAATTGTGGATGCCGGGAGCAATTCTCCAGCCCTTTCTAGCCTCTGGCAGCTGGAGACTAGACTCCCCAGTCCGTCTTTCCTTCAAGCAGGAAGGTGGCAAGGTGGAAAGTCCTGGGGGAATCAAAGAGAAGGGGTGTGGGAGGTTCAGGGGCTTGGGCAGAAGGTTCTGCTAGGGATAAGGTGGCCAAATGAGCAAATAAAGATACTGGGTGTCTAGTTAAAGTTGACTTTCAGCTAAACAATGAATACTTTTTCATACATGTCCCGTGCAATACTGGGGACATTCTTAGACTTTAAAAAGGCTAGGTTGTGCATCTGAAATTTCAGTCTCTCCCGGGTCCTGTATTTTCTCTCACAACCTGAGATAGGGATCACAGCTTGGCGGGTTTCCATGGCAAGGGTTCTGGAACAGAAAGTCAGGGGTTTAAGAGGGAAGAATGGACTAGGTCAAGGAACGCCTCTTCAGGAAAGCAGCAGACTACCGCTTTCCATATAAGGGAGCATTTCAGATAACTCAAGTTTATAGCCTTCAGCTCAAGAATGCTTTTGATTTGAGCTCTCTCAGTTGGAAATCTTTCTAAAGCATAGCACATGCTTCCTTGCCTTCTGAAAAGAATGGATATAAATTCAGCTCGCTGATTTAAGAGTGATGTTATGACCTTGGGAAAATTGTTTACCCCTTCTGTGCCTCGATTTCCTCATCTGTGTATGGGGATAGTAATATTAACTTTCTCATTGTTTTATTGTGTGGGTTAAATCTGTTACCCTGCGTCAAGGCTTTAGGATGGTGTCTGGCTCCTAGTGTTTTGTAGGTGTGGTTTATCGTTATTTAATTGGCTTCTCTTGTACCTGTGCTCTCGGGAGCAGTGAGCTCCGTGGAACTTCTTGCCCCAACATTACATAACCTCACGTAACCTATCCTTCTCTCGCTCTCTCGCTGTCTCGCTCTGTCTCTCATGAGCATGCTCTCTCTCTTCCATTGTATTGTGAACGAAAAATACTGCAAGCTGCATCAGCAAACAAAGAATGCTGAAGCCATCAAGTCATCAGCCACTGCCACCGCCCCCCAGTGAAGACAAGCAGGCAGCCTGGCCTCTGCAGCCACCCTGAGGGGACTCAGAATGTGGAAGGACAGGACACTGGCCCTAGACAGCTAGGTGCTTGTCAAAGGAATGGTTTCAATGAGCCCATACATTTGCTCCCTCCCATACATAGAAAAGCACTGCATTCTTTAACTTGAGATGCCTGGTTTTCTTTAACAGTAATCTTTAATGCTCCAACTGCCTGGTCTGTGTTGTAAAGCTCCTATATATATCCTGGCTCCTCCCCTACCTCTTCGGAGCTGTCCCTCAGAGCCATCTGAGAGGCTGTCATCCCGGGCTCCAAGGGGTTTGAGTCCTCAGAAATGTCCGCCGAATAAAACATAACTCTCAGCTTTTAGGCTGTGCATTTATTTCAGTCAACAGTATATTAACTGTTGCTTTTCTCCTTGTCTACAAGCCTCAGTGCTTCTAAGCTGGTGCCTTGTTTGTATAATTGATCACATTAAAGCCTGAAGTTCGCAATGGCTTCCCAGAGAATAGAACATAGATTTAGAGATACAGAGATATGTATCTATCTATATTTATAATGTAAATTTAAAATGTAAATGTTTATTTTACAGCAGGCCCCCTGTAGTAGGTGGCCTTCCAAGACGATCCCCGCCCTCCAGTGACCCCCGCATTCTGGCACTGAGGACTCTGTGTAGTCCCAAGGCAGGAGGGAAGAGGGCAGGGCACAGCCGTTATCGGAATGATACAGCAGGAAGCACCAAGGTGGTGGAAGACTCAGCTCCCAGTAGACCTTGAGCTTCAGTACAGGCTCACTGTAATACAACAGCTGCTAAATGGCACTCCCACAGGCGCCAGGGCAGTTTCAAGGCTGCCCATAAAAGGTCAGAGGGTGGGTGGTGGCCCAGCTCCTGGGAATCCCAGCCCCTCCCCCAGAGCAGCTGGAGTAACCCTCCCACTTGCATAACAACTGGCAACGCCACGCCTCCCGGCCTCCTGCTCCTTCACCTTCAGAGACGGCCCGCGCTCCGTCTATGGAGTGTGTGTCTACTTTTACTTTAAACTGAGCACCCAACTCCCGCATCTCTTGGCCTTCCTCTTGCCTTCTAAAACAGCCTGCACTCTGTCTATGGAGTAGATAACTCTCTGAATAAATCTACCTTTACTCACCTGCGGCTTGCTCTTGAATTCTTTCCTGTATGAAACCCAGGACTTAAACTTGGTGGGGCGTGTCCCAGGGACTCAACCAAGACCTGGGACATGGCCATCCTCTTGCCCCACGTTCTCCTGTATCATCCAGTCTCCTCCCCTTGAGGGTGGGCCAGACCTAATCACTTGCTTCTAATGAATAAAATACAGCTGCCATGATGGGGTATCGTTCCCAGTATTAGGTTGCTGAAGACTGTGACTTCTGTCTGGCTAGCATTCTCTCTTGCTTCATCACTGCATCACTCTGGGGGAAGCCAGCTGCCATTGTGGTGACCCGCCCTATGGAGAAGCCCATGTGACAAGAACCCAAGGGACGTCTCTGGCTATCAGTCTGCAAGAAATTGAATCCAATCAATGACCTCCCGAGTAAACTTGGTCCACCTCTAGTCAAGCTTTAAAATGGCTGCAGCGCTGATTGCAAGCTTGTGAGAGACTGAGCCAGTCTAAGCCCTGCCCACATTCCTGGTCCACAGAAACTTTGAAATAATAAATGCATGTTTCAGGGCACTAACTTCTGGAGTTATTTGTTATTCAGCAGTAGATATAATACACTCTCATATATCTGTATTCTACAGTTAATCTTTCATTGTGCTTGTCTTATCACTACACTTGCTGTATCCATCTATCTATCCATCCTTCTTTCTATTCATCCATCACCCCATCTTATTTGTTTTGTTGTTGTTGTTTTTATGACTACACATCTTTTTACACTTGTAGATTGATGGCTGTGTTCCAGCTGCCCGAGGATGTCAGAACACTGACCTTTGGATAATTAAAATAATACAGCGTTTGATCCTTCCTAAATTATGGGTCAAATACTAATCATCCCATAACCCAGGGACATTGTCCAATGATTTAACCTTGAAAATGAGGCTATTGCCTCTAAGCCATTCTTCCCACTCTGCCTTGTGAAGCTTTTTATAGGGTATTCATTTATTCGTCTTTCAACATTCCATATTAAGACGTTGCCACTTTTCAGGGCTTCAAGCAAAGTTTTCATTTTATCATTCTGTTTCAATTACTACTGCTGCCTAACAAACTACCCTAACTACCCCATGAAACAGCAACCATTCACTTCCTATGCTTATGGATTCTGTTGGTCAAGGATTTAGACAGGACACAGTGGGGATTGTCCCACATTTTCTGGGACCTCAGCTGGGAAGACTCGTACGACTCGGGTAACTTGAACAGTTGGTGACTAGAATTACCTGGAGGTTTCTTCACTCTTACATCTGACACCTGGGCTGTGATGTATTCAGAGGTAGGTTCAGCTGGGACAGGTGACCAGAGCACCTATACATGGTCTAGCAGTATGAATTGGTCCTCCATTTGGAAACCAGCAAAATATGAAAAAGTAATATGAAAAATCACCCAGAATTTCTCCCATCCAGGAAAAAAATCACTATTAATATTTTGGTGTATTTCTGTTATGCTTCTTATGCGCTGAAATGTGTTAAACTTTATAAAAATGTAAAGTATTATCTAGGCTATTTAATAAAAATCCAGCCCACATAGAAAAGTTTAGAATGGAAAAGGCAGATCTCTCTTCCTCTCCCAAGTTAAAATAAACTTTGACAGTTTCCATTTTTCAGTTATTTTGATAGTTACCACGACAAATGTTAAATCATGTATTTTGTCAATTTCTTTTTTGATTTATCAACTTAAAAAAAATCCCTGATGCTTCATCAGTGCTTTCTACTTTTACGCTTGACTTCCACTCATTTGTATTTTAACACTATATTTACAACTTTCAATATTTTGTGATTTACTAACTTCAGGCAGTGTCTAAGGAGATGTGACTTTGTAGATTTGGGGGCTATATTATTATATTTACCTTTTCAAGATTGATAACATTTATATTCCCTTATATAACTATAATTATTACTAAAACTTCGTGCTTTGTTTATAAGTTGAGACCAAAATTTAAAATTAATAAAACAGCCTTTATAATAAAAAAAAATATGAACTGGTCCTCTTTAATATGACAGCTGTTTTCTGAGAGGGAGCATCCTGAGCTGGAACTTTCAAAAAAAGCAAATATTTCAAGAGAGGTAGGCAGAATCTTACATGGACTTTCATGACCTAGTCTTGCAACACTGTTGTACTCTCTAATTGTCAGAGAAGTCACAGGCCCACCCAGATTCAATGGGGGGGGGGGCATGGACTCCATATCTCAATGGGAGAAGTGTCAAAGAATTTACAGCCATCTTTTACAACTATTATCTTAATTTCTTTTAATTGTTCTCTGTGCCTACAGAAGAAGTAGAATATCTTGGAAAATGCTGCCAAAATTGTTCACACACCACTTTTAGACAGCCACAGGAAACAATAGTTGGCTCAGTAAACAACGTAATTTCCAAACTGCGGCTGTTATATGATGCTTGAGAAAAATTGACAGAAGTAACTGATGACTCATTTGCAAACTTGAGAATAAAAAGTTGTTGACATTACAGAGCATGTTGCCATCTCTCACTATCTCAACTGTCAAGAAAGCCACAGCTGAGACACAGAAAACTTCTCCCCATGGGACCTTAAAGTGTGTATGTATCTAAGAATCTCACTATGCACTTTTATGTTTCTCTTTTCAAGCCTAAATCTGCTCATTCAGTGGCTTGACCCACATCCACTTATTCAAATAGCCTCTTCAAAAACATCTGTTGAATGAATAATTGAATGGATGAGTAAACAGAAAAAAAATGACTGATCCCTTACACACCTGAAAAAAATATTCAGTGAAAGAAAATCCTTGGATTTGAGGTCTGGAAATGGAGATCTCTGACCAGAAATGAGGAGCAAATTCTGGATTAAGAAGATGACTATGTTATTAGTTTCATCATCCAACCACTCATCCATCGGTATTTAACATATATTTGGAACTTCAGTCCAATAGGACAGAAAGGAAGTGGACAAGTAAAATACGTGAGATATACAAGGAAAAAATATACTAAATATGAAGGAAAAGTCAGGGTGTTCTAAGGGACCTACTTCAATTAGATGATCAAAGAAGACTTACCTGAGGAAGAGACACTGAAGCTGAGATCTGAAGGACTGGAATGAAAGAGTCAAGTGAAGAGTGGAAGAGACAGAGAAAACAATGTGTGTGAAGCCCCAGAGGCAGAAAAGGAGTTTGGAATATAGCTGGATTATAACTGACAGAGGACAGAGTGGTACTGAATGACGTATAGGCTAAGGTAATAAGTTTGTAAGGTTTTAAGCAAGGGAGTGATATGATCTGATTTATATTTTTCAATGAAAACTCTACTGTATGCGTGATGGCGTGTAAAGGGTAAGGGTGAACATGTTGCTTGCCTTTTCAATATTTTAATGAGGTCTTTTAATAAAACTAAGTTATTTACTGTACTCCAACTTATTAATGCTTTGTTTAGTGCTTTTTGTATCCTCCTTTAAATTATTTTTGATCCTTGAGTTATGAAGATATACTCCTATGTTAATTTCTGAAAGTTTTATTATTTTGCCATTCACGTTTAGTTCTACAACACACTAACAATGGAGTTTTCTGTATAAATGAGGGACAGACCAATGGCAATTTTATTTTCAAATATATATCCTATTGATCCAACACCATTTACTGGAAAAGCCATCTTTTCTTCAGTACTCTCCAGTGCCACCTTTTACATAAAACAAGTGTCCATATATATGGGTCTATTTCTGGACTTTCTATTCTGATCACTTTATTTCTCTATGTGTTCATGCCACACTGTTTTAATTACTGTAGTTTTATAAGTCTTGCTATACACTGTAACAAATCCTCCCATGTTGTTCTTTTCAATGCATATTCTTGGCTCTGTGTATTTTCATATACATTTTAGAGTCAGCATGTCAGTTTCTACATAAACACACACACACACACACACACACACACCTCTGTTGAGTAGAATTAGCAATGAATCTATAGATTGATTTGGAGAGAATTAATATATTTGTAATGTAGAGTCTTCCACTCAATGAACATGGAATATCTCCCCATTTATTTCCATATTCTTCAATTTCTTTCACTGTTATTTTACAATTATCTGCACAGGTGACTTGCACGTTTTTGTCAGATTGTTCCTAGATTTTGTATAATTTTAACGCTATTTTAAAGGATATCTATTTAAAAGTTGTATTTATATAGAAATGGCAATTGATTTGTGACCATTGCTTTTGAATCTAGTTAAGCTGGTAACTCTTATTAATTCAAATAATGTACTTGTAAATAATTTCGGATTTTCAATGTATATAATTATATAATACGTAAAAGATAGCTTTGTTTTCTTTCTTTAAAATCCTTATACTTTTTTCCCCTTGCTTTGCTGTGCTGACTAGGAACTCCAGCACAATCCTGAATAGCAGTGGTGCTAGTGGACAGCCTTGTCTTCTTTTTTATCACAAAGTGAAAATTTGACTGTTTCACCATTATGTTTGCAGTAGGTTTTGTGAAACACACTTTATCAGACACACTTTATTTTTTTTAACCTTTCAGAAGAAACCCTTTAATTTTTTTCCAAAGGAAAAAAAGCCATATAATATTAGAGTATGAAACTTGCATAAGACACAGGAAAGAGAAAGTTCTCTTACACATAAGAGGTTTTGTTGTTTCATCATAAATATATGCTGAATTTTATCAAACATGATTTTCTCATCTATTGATAAAATTATATGATTTCTTTCCTCCATTAATTTAGTATTTTTTTACTCTATATTAATAATGACTTATATAAATTAATATTCTATTATTGAACCAACTTTGAGTTCTTGAGATAAACCCAACTTGATCATGATGTATTATATTTTTTCACGTACCACTGAGTTTGATATGCTAGTATTTAAGATTTTTACATTTGTGTCTATGAGTGAGATTGACATGTAATTTTTTGGTACTATTCTTAGGTTTTATATCATAGTTATGATATCTTCATAAAATAAACTTGGATGTGTATCCTATTTTGCTTTTCTCTTGAATAGTTTGTGTAACACTGGAATAATTTCTTGAAGGTAGAATTCTCCAGTGAAGTCATCTGGATGTGAAGGAAGCCAGTTCGTGCAGAGCGGCTCGGGCTGCAGTCACTTGATGGCTCACGGTCGGGCACTTCCTCTCTATCAGCGCTCAGTAGCACGTCAGGGACTGTTCTATAAAACACGTAAAATCCTCCACCATAGACGGCATGGCCTTGCTCTAGAACCCTAGTGGTGTTTGTTGTTGTTCTCTTATTTAGGCTTGCCATAAACCCAACTGACACTAGAGGTTTCCATTTGGCCTTCTCCACTATGGTACCTCTTATGTCACAGGCCAAGAAACTAATACTTGAGCCAACCACCAAGCGTGTCCATTCCAATTACTATAGACTTAGAGACTGGAAGAATGATCATTGGGTGGGTCTATGGTTCCAGTGAACATATTATGAGCCAGATCTGAGCCAGGACAACATTTATTATCTAGTCCTCATATGACCCTACTCTACTCGGGGGATCAGGATGATACTTCAGGTAAGTGGGTATCAATGGAAACAGAGTCTGTGAAATGTTGGATAGTCCCCTTTCACCAGTAGATAGTCACCCAAATCAGTGGCCATTTGTCCTTTTTGAGAAAACTCAGAAGCATCATTACCATATATGCTGGTGTGGTGGGACAGGATCCTCTCCACTAGAGACCTAGTCTCTCTTTCATTCAATGGGTTTCGGGTCTGAAAAGTAGCTTAGGTCTGGAGACTAAGCAAGTGATTTTGATTTCACTGGGTGACTGCCCACATCCTCTTGCTCGCCCACCCTTGATTTCTTCTGATGGTGTAGACTGAGTACCACCCTTGCTGGCTGCCATCTGTCTTGTCTAGGGATCTTGTGTTTTGCTGTCCGCATTGCTCTCTACAGGTCAGGCCCTCCCTGCAACTCTGATCTTGCTGTTCGCTACGGTAATCGTATGCAAGTGGTTTCTGATAGTAAAATGTCACCGCCTGGGCTTTAGTGTCATCTCCATTGCTCTCAGTGAGCACAGCTCTATAGTCACATCCCCTGCCATCTACCCTGTCCTATAAGGGGCATCCACCACTGACCTTAGTGATGCTGGTGCCCCTCTCACGGGTGCTTTCCTGATAGCCTTGGAGAATAGCATCTCCTTCAGGCCCCCTGTAGAACAGAGTCATTTGGTAAGGACTCCAGCCTTCTATGGAATAGCTATTCGATCGTGTCCATTTCTTGGAGGCTTTAATCACTTTTTCTTCTGCCTGCCTCCACAATCGTAGCATCTCTACCTTGCTTGGTGTGGGTAATTGCTTTTTCCTTATTTCATCATAAGCAGCATTTTCATGTGGTCTCCCAGGGTCCTTGCCAGGTTGTTCAATCTTGTATCTCTAGCAAGTGCTCCCCCATCAATATCATTTATCTAATTGTATACCCCACCTCCCCCCCGATCCAGCACACGCAGGATTCAGTCCCATGTATACACCCTACTGGCTCCTGCGGGGTCATGCCGACTAGGTCCAGCTGCCCCTTTGAGGTCGAGTGCCTTTCTTCCCTTAGCAGGCCCGGCACTTCCCCAGTCAGGTTATACTGTGACATAATCCCGGCTCTTGGCCCACTGGGCAGGAGAGGAGGCAAACGTAGATCCCGAGGGAGCACTCGTCACTTTCAGGGATACAGCCTCTGTGTTACCCTTAAGAAAGGAGGGAGCAGTAATAGAAAAGTGGGCCACTCTGTACCCGCAAATGTTTCAGGGGACTCAAATATTCTCGATTTTCTGGTGCATCAACCCAGGTCCCCCATGCCAGGATGTGGGTCCCTATTCTTTCCCAACCAGGGCCTTGACCTTGGCCTAACACACCTGTGGTTGGCAGTTTAAGCCGTCTTTGGCTTTCTGTTACTCTGATGATTCATTTCTAGCTTTGTCTACTTTGGGTGCAAGGGGTGAGAAGTTTTTACCTTCTGCAAAGGAAGTCCTCTGATTTTCATACTTAGTTTTTTTGTTTTTTTGGGTTTTTTTGCTTTGCTTTCATTTGGTATGAATATATACTTGACATAATCATACTTATGTTTCAATGTAATGCTCTTGGAAACAGTGAGTGTTTCTAATGAAATGGAAACTGACTCTGTGTCGTGTTTTACCGTAGATTTTCATACTTAGCTTTTAATTGCTGATTAATCACTCACAGCCTTTTGTTATCTTTCTCCAAACATTATTCATGCTTAGCAAAGGCCACCCAGTTCCACTATTGCTAGTGAACTTCCTTCTACAAGTATCATTTTCCAGGTCCCATGGGTACAAGTGTCAATGATTGGATTGTCACCTTGGGCTGGAGCTATTCCCGGGCCACCATCTTCTGTGAAGGGGGCCTCAGTGCCAGCTCTCTGGCAGGTGGCTCAGCTGCAGAATGCTGTCTTCGTGTGAGCTTCCTTGGATTACTGGCACCAACTTCCGCAGTTTATCTTGGATTCTGAGAGGGAAATTCATGTTCCGGAATATTATGAAAGAGTGCTCTTGGGATCAAGGGCCCCTGTAGGATGGCAGGAGGCAGGAGGGCACAGAGGGAGACACTGGGCTGTGACCTATGCTCAGCCAAGACCAGTCACCCCCTTGGTGAGCACCGAGGCTGGCAAGGCCTTACTGAGTTTTCCCACACTGCAGTGGGTTGGCTGTGTCCTTCAGTGTCACCAATGCAAACTACACCTGAGAAGGTGCAGTCTTTCCAGCCAAAGTCAAGTGCCATTAACACTCCCAGCAGCTGAGGAAATAAGAATTTTAGTCCCCGAAGGGGGGTCTAGATGGCACATCACGGCATCCATGTGGGCATGTGTGTGTACAAAATTAGCTAGAAGGGGCAGGGAAGGCCTCTTGGGGGAGGTGATATTAGGGACGAGATCTGATTAGCAAGAAGGAGCCAGCCCTGCGCATCTCATCAGGACGAGTCTTCCCATGTTGATGTGCTAGGGCTCCGAGGCAGGAGCAGCTGGGTGTGTGTGATGTAAGGAAAGACCAGCGGCCGGAGCATGGGCAGTGGCGGGAGGGATGCCCTCAGATGCCAACGGGGAGACGAACAGAGGCCAGCCAGGCCGTGCTGGGCCTGGTGGGTCGTACAAGCCAGCAAAAGTTGGATTTTGTTCTAAATGCAGTAGCACCATCAGAGGGTTTTAAGCAACGGACAGATGCATGATTAGGCTTATTTTATCAGGCAGCTCTTGCTGCAGTGATGAGAACAGGCCAACGATTCGCAAATGTTGCTGCACATTGGAATCACCTGGGGATTGTTTAAAAGCTGCTGCTGCCTGGCACCCACTTCCAGTCTTTCTGATTTAATTAGTTTGGAGTGACATGGGCATGGGGACATTTTAAAAGCTCCCCAAGTCATTCTAACGTGCAGCAAAGTGGGAACCAGCAGAATAGTTTGATGGGGAACCAAGAGAAGAAGTTGGAAGCCCAGTTGAGGAGGCGATTACAGGAATCCAGGCAAGAGATGGTGGAGGCTTAGACCGAGATGGCAGCAACAGCGGCCGTTAGAAACGGCCACATCTTGGCTTCCTGCCCTTCTTCTCTCTTCGGTGGCAGTGCTAGGGACTGAACCCAGGGCCTCACGCATGCTAAGCGTGGCTCTCCCGCTGAGCTCTACCCAACCCCCTTGGCCTCCTTTCCGCGCTCTTCTCCGCCCTCTCGCTGACCGCCCCATCCATGCTGCTCCCTGCGTGTCCTGACTCCCCGCTCACTTATGCCTCAAAGTCCAGGCACTTCCCCGGGCATCTGGCTGCGCTGCTTTCCCCAGACCTTCACAGGGCTTGCCTCCCTGCCGTATTCACCCTTCTGGTCCGAAGCCGTCTCTTCAGAGACACTTTCCTTGACCCCTCTATCTGAAAATGGCCCCTCTACCCCAGCCTCGCTTGCTGTGTCACCCCCAGATCCCTTGCTCTGATGAATTTTGTTTCATAGCATTTATCACCCCTTCACATTATATGGTGTGTTCATGTGTTTGTTACCTGTCTCCCATATAGACTGCAAGCTCCTTTAGGGCAGAGTCTTTGCCCAACTTGTTGACGCCTGTATCCTCTGCACCGGGCTGGGGGTTGCAGAAGGAGCTTCTAGAAAGCTCACAGCACAGGCCGCCCCGGGGCCTGGTGCGGCGGGGATTTGCCATCGTGACTGCAGCGCTTTTGGTGCATGTGCTTGAATGTCATGTAAACCACAGGGTGACCTTACAAATGAGTGTTCTGTGCCTGGGGTTAATTGATGTTCCTGGTCTTCCTGCATCCGTCCTCCCATCCTTCATCCCAGCACTCAAGAGTCCCACTCCTCCTCCCTTTGGCCTTGGGGCCCCACGTGTTTATCTAAAGTGTACTGATATAGATGAGAGCTCCTTTAGGTGCCATATCCCTAACTAAATGTTGACACTCAGCCTGATTACAGTCTGAGCCATCGAGCATTTCTGGTCTAGGAAGTCTCCTACCAGTGCCTGTGTGCTAGATTCTTTCTCGCAAAAGACAGTAGCAGCCCTGGCTAAGATCCACTTTATGGAATCGAATTTTTAATAACATCCCCAGCCTCTGCTTGAAGAGGGAAGGATGCCTTTCAGCTCTTGTGACTACCAGGGAACCATACATGGTTTCTCATATTTAGGAGATTCGGCAAGTGATACAACTATTTTTCAATTGACATTTTGTGATTTGGAAAGAAAGCAGACATTTCTTCATCATCTTCTCTGTGCCCAGCGCTGTGCCAGATGATTTTACATGTCACTCGTCTAATTTTCAAAACAAACTGGGAGACAGAGGTCCATTTCCCAGGCAAGGAAATGAGATTTAGGCAGGTGAAGTCATTGGCTGCAAGTTTCCTCGCTAAGAGATCATGTCTCACCTCAGATCTAGTACAATTAGGTTCTAATAAATGTTTTTTGAATGACTGACAGAGGAGTGGCACTGGGATGAGAGTCTGGGACCAGCCAGTCCCTAGCCTCAGACTCTGTCCAGCTAGAGAAATGGCTGGAGAAACACCAGGGTCTTGGGGACAATGGCAGTAAGGAGGCCTGTGATCCTTGATTTTGTAGGTCCCAATAAATCACGATGCCCTCACTTGGCAGTAGTTATACTTTTGTGGCATTGGTTGATGGAGAAAATACAGAGTGACAATGAACTACTTTAGATTTGGTTTTATTTTTAAATCAATTTATATTTCATTTATTATAGTAGCATCTATAGACACTTGAAAACTTGTGACATGCATGTAATAATGGTCAAATATTAATACACTTCACATATGCTAACTCTGGGGTAAACATTATTTCTCCTTGTTACTCAGATGAGGAAAGAGGCATGGCAAAGTGAGGAACCCACCAGAATGTCAGAACAGGGGCTGGGCCCAGGGGATCCAGCTCCGAGGCTTGTGAGCACATACTAGAGTACCTTTATGGAGCACCTGTATGATTTATTTGGTCCAGGATTGATGCCTGCTTCCCATGCTGAACCCTCGGCACTAACACCCAAGCCCCTCAAAGATCCAATTTCCAGGTTGGGAAACAGTGGCCTAGAGTCCAGGCCAGTGGACCTACTTCTCTGGTGCACCTCTGGTCCCTCCCTCTCCACTTCCTCTGGGCCCAGCACAGCTCAGGCCCCCAGATGGTCTGCAAATGTGTTGGGGACAAATGAGTGAGTGAGTGCATGAGGGAACAGAGTCGTGAATGACAGATAGGAGCTCAGTCAACTATGCTGTTCTGGCTGGGAAATGTGGGACCCTCTGCAGCCACCACTAGCCATTCCAGCTAGAAGCTGTCCTGAGAACAACTGGCCGTCTCGGCAGAAGGGATAGCATGGGAGACCCATGGGTGAAGTCCAAGGTCCGGGCCCCACACTTGGTTCCCAGTCTTCTCTCATGCCAGCCCCTCTCCTTAGGGCCTGCAGGAGGCCCATGTTGTGCTTGAGCTGGGTTTGAAGGCTTAGGTGATTCAAGTGGCCTTTCCTAATGATGCTGCATGTATACTCTTCTCTGTCTCATGTATGGGGAAGAGGAATAGATCCTATCGAAGAACAAAGAGTGGGTGAAGGTGGTGGGGGAGTGGGATCTGTGTCTAGAGTGGCTCTGGGTCCTCTCATCCCCTGACTGTTCTGGGTCAGGGGAACATCATCTGATATAACGTGAAATTTACCCTTTCGAAATTCTAAGTGTACAATATAACACTGTTAACCGCAGGCACAGTTTCAGGGAACAGAGCTCCAGAGCTTTTGCATCTTGCACAACTGAAACTCTATAATATCCATTGCACAATAATCCCCCATTTCCCACCCTCCAACCCCTGACGCCCGCCATTTTCCTTTCTGCTTCTGGGAGTTTGACTCCTTTAGATCCCGATGTAAATGGACTCGTGCAGTATTTGTCCTTCTGTGAGTGGCTCACTTCACTTAGCATAATGTGCTCCAAGTTCATCCATGTTAGTACATATACATATTCCTTCTTTTTTAAGGCTGAATGAATAATATTCCAGTGTACATCTAATACCATTAAAAAATCTATTCTTCAGTTGATGGACATTTAGATTGTTTCCACCTCTTGGCTATGTGACTCATGCTACTTACCGTGAACATGGGAGCACAGATATCTCTTTGAGAGCCTGTCTTCAATTCTTTTAGGTATATACCCAGCAGTGGGTCCACTGGATCATACAGTATTTCTAGGTTTACTTTGGGGTGGGGACCTCTAGACTGTTTTCTATAATAGCTCTACCAATTTATGTTCTCAGCAAGCATGCACAAGGGTTCCAATTTCTCCACATCCCAGCCAACGCTTGTTATTTTCTGGGCTTTTGTGTTTGTTTTTGTTTTTAAATAATGACCATACTAAAAGGTGTGAGGTGTTTGTTTTTTTTGTTTTTTTTTTTTTTGCATGCTGCATTTTAGCATGTTGTAGGAGTGGGGCAAGATGCTTAGAGGCAAGGGAGACAAAGCTTCAGTGAGGACACCCCGTGATTTAGAGGCTTTCTTGTCTTTGAAAGGGATGTGTGCTCGCTTGTTTGCCTTCTCGGTTTGGAGCACATGTACTTGTAAGAGGATATGTTTACTTATTCCTGATGAGAATCTGTCGCCCTCCAGAGATCCATGTACTTGGGGGAAGCAGTCTCTCCAACGGGGGAAGCGGTCTCTCCAACGAGAAAAGCTGGGATGAGGGCTGGGAAGGCCTACTGGCCCAGCCCGCCTCAGGGATCGTTGTCTGATGGCAATATTTGGCCCTCTTTTCAGTTAAGTGGCCTGCTCCTGTTGGTGAGAAGTGGCGACAACAGCGGTTCACGAACCAGGTAACTGACAAGGCACATTGCCGGGGCTCAAGAGTTAAGCGCCCGAAAACGAGCTCTTGCCTTTCATTCACGAGGCAGGGCAGCCAGCCCTCCATTAGCAAAATGTGCTTAGATCTTGGTCCCCTGTGAATCCGCCTCCCTGACTCCATGTCACAGATAAAGGACTAGGAAGGCCGGTTCACCCAGTGCTCCCAGGAGCGCTGTCACAGGTCAGAGTTGAAACGCCTGCCACAATACCCGCTGCCACCGCTGCCAAGCCCGCTGCCATGATGCTTCAGCTCTTGACGCTTGGAGGGGGACAAAATCCAAATTTTAGAAGTTCCTGCTCAACTCATTAAAAAAAAATGCTGAAATGTAAGCCGACATGGATACGCTCGAATGATTTGGAGCCGTTGTGCCAGAAGCCATATAGGAAGCAGAGCCTTCATCCTCATCCTTTAGAGAAGCTCAGCAGAGGACCCGGTGTGGGAGGAAACTGCTCCAGGGTAAATTCCTGGCAGGTGTGAACATTCGTTTCTGGAGTTGGGTCACTTCCCACTTGGAGCGACTATGAGACAAATAGATGATAGGGCATCTGATCTGCATGGCAGCTGACAGCTCTGATATGTCACTAGCAAGTTAGCAAAGGAGGGTATGAAAGGAGCAGCTTGTGGTGCCCCAAGTGTACCATCCTCCAGAGCGTGTGGCCATCAGAGTTGAAATCTACTCTCTCCGATCTCCAAGGCTGTTGGACTAGATGGTGAGAAACGGAGTTTCTGAAAAGGACAAAGCACTTTGGTGTGAACTATACACAGGCGAGGCCAGCGAAGTGTCATCTGGGCTCCCCCACCTCCTGTGCTGCTTTTGGAGTCTGACCAGCATATTTTGCTAGTCACTTTTCCCGCGTGTTAAAATTGGTGAGCGCTGGAGGCAAAATTTCTTCCAGATGTTGCTGAATCCTTCGCCGGAATAAGAAGGTCAAAGGGCCTTTTGATGTCCTGACAATTTACAAAGCCTTTGCCAGCCCCTTTCTTCTGAGTCAGAAGCAGGAGACCCCACAAGGCTCCAGCAGGTCATGGCCTCATTTCAGAAGTTAGAAGCCAAGCGCATTCAATGATCTCAACTCCAGCAGGCCATCCACATTGCCCACTTGCAGGGCTGCCCTGGCTTTCGAGGTATGGGTTCAATTGGCAGGGGAGGGGACGCGTTCCAGATATGCTTTCCAGATGCAGCAGCAGGCCCTGGCAGCTGGTGTCCTGGTTTTGCATGCATCGCAGATTTGGGAGCCGCGGCCGGCCGGTGTGGGGACTGCTGGGAGATGAGTCCTGAGAAACAGGCACTTGTTTGCTGTCTATGGGCAGTGCATCTGTTTCTCTCTTGACGTCTTTCCCACGTGAAAGGGGGTGAGAGACAGAATTCTTTGCAGCTGGGAAGCCGTACAGCTACAGGACTCAAGCCCTTTCTCTTAGAATCAGGTGCTCACCACAGAAATTCCAATTCCCGAGGCCTGAGGGTGGGGACGAAACTGATCACAGAATTTGCAACACTGAGTGTGAAATGAAAACATGGGGCCTCGTTCAAAACCGATGGCAAATTTCAACAGTCCAACAGCAGAGCCTCAAGTACCTGGAGCTCCTCTAAATATTGGGTCCTGTGCAAATACAGGGGTCACACCCTCAGGAAGGTGGCTGTGGCCACCACAAGCTTCCAGCTTCTTGGAGGAGAGACTGTGGTCATGTCCTGTCCATACGGCTCCATACGCAGAGGGTCTCTCATTTGGATTAACGGCCCTGGGGGGAAGGGGGACAGGCTGCGGGCCTCAGCACAGACCTTATGTTCCTAATCAACTAGCAGGCTCAGCAGCCTGAGGCGCTCACCCGGGGCCACAGCCTTTTGGCTTAGTGGGGCTTTCTGGGTTTCCCATGAAGCACACTCGCTTCCTGGTGTCCACTGATCACTTGCCTACCCAGGCTGCGTCCAGCTACTTAACTTATTGAAAGGCAGAACAAAACACACTGTGGAAGAAATCAAAAGACAACGAACAAACTGGGAAAACATATTTGTAACTTGGATCTCCAACAGAGGGCTAATAGCTCTAATATTTAAGTACTAAAAAATTTTTGGATTAAGGACCCAATACCTGAAAGAAACATGTGAAAAAGACATGAGCAGACAGTTCACCAGAAAGATACAGAGCTAGCCCTTAACCAGATTAAAAGTGGTTTAAGCTCACTAAGATAAGAAACATGCTAACAACAACAACAACAACAACAACAACAACAACAACAACTATCCTGAGAAATGGAAGCTGGCCCAAAATAGAGACAGATTTGAGAATTAGCAGACAGCAGCATTAAAATAGTTATTATAACTGAATTCTATATGGTCAAAAAGTTTGGTAGAGTCATTGAAGACAGAAAAAAGACCCAGGATGTCTTCACAGAGATGAAAGCCACAGTGTCTGTGATAACAAGTACATTTGATAGGATTAGCAGTAAATTAGACATAGCAGAAGGAAAGATTTGTGTACTTGAAGACCCAGCAGTAGAAGCCATCTAAAACGAAACACAGAGCGTCCATAAATGCATACAAAGGCTAATACACTGTGAGCTAGCGGAGTTTGTCCCAGGAATGCAGGGTTGGTTAAACATCTGAAAATCAACCAATACAATTCACATTATTAACAAACTAAAAATGAAATGAGTATGAGCATATCAGTAGTGCACAAAGAACAGCTGACACGATCCCACACACATTCCTTATAGAAACTCTTAAGAGACTAGGAATAGGAGGGAAAATCCTCAGTCTAAACAAAACGAAAAGCTTAAACCCTAGAGCTGAATTATAAAAGGTTTTAGGCAATAAAATATCTCCCAGCAGTAGCATAAATAGTGTATTCCACCCCGGAGAGGAATCATTTTGGATACTTCCTCCTCAATAGAACAAACTTCCAGTACCATTCATCAATTACAGAAAATAATCACGCCCAGAAAATGAATACAGTGTAAAGCTTATTGATCCTTTTATGTATAATTATGACTGTATAAAATACAAGGCAACTTTAAGAAAACAAAACATCTGCAAAAGATACAATTTAAGCAACTACAGTTAATGTCATTTTCTCTCCTTTCTTGATTCCATAGTCTTAAAATAGCTGTCAAGTAAAGATGAATGAGTTTCACTTTAAAGCATATTTTTCAAATTCAGCAAAAATATTTTATGTTCAAATACAAGAAAATGTTGTACTTCTCAAACAACAAAGTTTGCACCTCGTGGTTCGCGCTTTGTTTCACTGATTTAGATGTAAATAAAAACAAGTTAACACAGCGTCTTTACTTTGACAATCGTGCTATCACTGTGTATTTTGAATCTACCGTTTAAATGTGGGGGGTATGAATTACTACATTACTTCGGAGATTGCAGGATGTGCAGAGAGTGATCTCAAAGCATTCCAAATCACTGAGGACTTCCTATGGAAAGGAGCAGTAGTAACCGTGGCAGCCTGTGCTAGGGACAACTGTGTCACAGGGACTGATCCAAATGAACTCCCTCAAAGAAGATAGTGATTTTTTTTTTCAAAGGATAAGTACCTAAAATGTGGTCATTTGAAATTATATATATATATATATATATATATATATATATATATATATATATATATATATATATATATGTTTTGTCTGTACTTTTTGAATAACATATAGAATATGACAACTTGACATAAATAATAGCAGACTTTTAGAACAGAAACCAACAAAATCTGTTTTTGAGGATGAAGAATATGGAATTACTGACATTATTTTGGATTAGAGGTGTGAGTATGAAGGTGGTCATAAAAACAGGCCCAGCTCTTACTTGGTTTTATTCTTGTAATAAAACTCTTTGCAAACAATGCCCCGCCTTTATTGCCCGCACCGGGTGCAGGCCACTCCCACCGCCCTGCCCGCGGGCGGCCGCTGCGCCTCGCTCAACTTCTTAGCAAGAAAGTGGCCTGATCGGTGTTGGGTTTGTGATCTCCAGAAATACCATTCTTTTCTTTTCTTTTTCTTTCTTTCTCTTTCTTATGTTTTAAAAAAAATTTACAACTTTTGAAAAGGTTACTCTCCATTTGTAGTTATTATAAAATGTTGAGTATATTCCTTGTGTTGGACAATACATCCTTGTGCCCATTTCACACCCAATAGTTTGTACCTCCCACTGCCCGGCCCCTACATCGTCCCTCCCCTCCCCACTGGTAACCACTAGTTTGTTCTCTGTATCTGTGAGTCTAGTTTTTTTTGTTGTTGTTAAATTGACTGGTTTGTTGCATGTTTTAGATTCCACATAGAAGTGATATCGTACAGTATTTGTCTTTCTCTGACTTATTTCACTTAGTGTAATGCCCTCCAAGACCATCCATGTTGCTGCAAATGGCAAAAATTTGTCCTTTTTAATGGCTGAGTAGTATTCCATTGTGTGTGTGTGTGTGTGTGTGTGTGTGTATGTGTGTGTGTGTGTGTGTGTGTGTATATATATATATATACACCACAGCTTCTTTATCCATCTGTAGATGGGCATTTAGGTTGCTTCTATACCTCAGCTACTGTAAATAATGCTGCTGTGAACATTTGGGTGCATGTATTTTTTTGAATTACTGTTTTTGGGGTTTTTTGGACATACACCCAGGAGTGGAATTGCTGGATCATATGATAGTTCTATTTTTAGTTTTTTGAGAATCTTCCATGCTGAAAAACACCACTACTTTAGTCCTTTGGACTAACTTTTAATAAGGCAGGATGTTTGGGTTTCTTGAGGGCTGTTGGTTGCTGACATCACACGGTGACGTGTAACAAACACTAGTATGAGATAGGTGTCCTGCAGGCAACCACTTTGTATGCCTTTTTAGGAAATGGCATTGCTCCCCTCCCCCCGCCCATAACACGGCTCCCCAGCTAAGTTCACACCTCTGTGTGCACACACATGCACGCGCGCACACACGCACACACAAATACCTAGTCCTTTTTCTCTTCTTCTATGGGAAGTGTGTCTTCAGTGCTCAGTCCTGACGCAGTCGGTCCCTTTCCCCTCTGTCTGGCTAACTGGACCTTCTGGCCCAACCCCCAACCCCACAACAGCACCCATGTCCTTTCCTCTGCCACCCTTGCCCCTCCCTCCCCTCCGCACTCCCTGCTGCCAGAGAACTCTCAGAGACACACAGGTTTTCACAGCAGGCTGATTTTATTTTTCATTATCAATGTATTCCGTTGGTGTAATATTCAATGCCTATACAGTTGGCCGTTTCTCAATAGCTAGACCCCTGGAGGTTTCTCATCTTTCTGGGTCTGCGGCCCTGCTCCGAATTACTGGCTGCTGTCTTGTTCACTTGGGGTGGTGGTCTTCTCCTTGGTCTCTTGGACCTGCTCAGCTTCATTTTGATTCAGCTCTTCCTTTTTCTTATGGCAATGACTGCATATCATGGACCCTCTAGATTTCTTATTAAGTTTCCTTGATGAGGCCGGAGTTTTCTGAGAGGCCTTTTTCTTCAGGCTCCTTTGACAACGTCTGTTTAACCTAATGGCTGCCTTGGCTACCTGGAAAGACAACAGAGTGAGCACAGAAGGGCACGGGCTTGGGGAAGGGGGTAGGGGACGGATGGGAGCAGGGGCTTCAAGAGGAGTGTGGGCTGGGGAGGGGGCATGTGCCAGGCGAGGACAGGGCAGGGGTCTTATGGGGGGTGTCAATGGGCAAGAGGAGCTGGGTGGGTTCAGCTCACCTTGATGCTGCCTCTGGGCCTCTGCTCATAGGGAGTCTTCCCTTTCTTCCCCTCTTTGGTGGTTGCAGTCGGTTGTCTCATAGCTGCACCAGGGCCTTGTGACTTCCTGCTCACCTTGGCCATTTCGAAGACTCCCAGTGGTCTGCCCTAGAGGCTCCGAGCGCCCCTATATATACCCCTCCCTCCCCAGGATGATGTGGCGGCCACACCCTTCAGGTTTATGAGGTCAGCAAGTCACTCCCCTAAGCCAGTGGTGGCCCTGGGCAGGGCTTGACATCACAAAGCCCCATCCTGACCCCTGGAGGGGAGGATTGGGAGCAACCCAGATGTTCTGGTAGGTAGGGGGAGGCATTTTAACTCCCCTAAAGAGCCCTTCAAACTGACATGCCACCGTCGGCATCTCCCCATGGCAGTTCTGGTGGGCCACGTGGCAAACCTTTCCCCACAGCCAGCTTCCTCAGGGGTTCATTCTGTTCTCCCCCATCCTTCACCATTACCTACTCTTTGTATGTCTTGCCTAAAACCCATCCATGGTAGTGTGGCCATATTTAAAACTGGAGATGTGACTCATCTAATTTCCCTCCTACAAATTCTGCTTCACACTTTGAAGATCATTCGCCTCTTGGCTACTACCAAGGAACTTTCTCATCCTACCTCCCTTTTCCAGTGTCCACATAACTGCCCTCAGTGTTCTGCTCTCCAGTCTGAAATCATGGCCTCCAGGCTAGCAAGACCTCAGTGAACACACTTGCTTTGCTGGGTTTCCTAGTTTTGTTTCAAATGCGTGTGTGTGGGGGGTCTTGCTCATCTCAGGAGGCGTACTACCCAGGCTTAGGTTTTAACAGTGCACAGAGGGTACGAGGCAGATACACAGATGTCACAAGCTGTGCAGAGCGGCCACATACAGGAGAATACAGCCCAGAACTGATGAGTGTTCCCAGGGAGGAGCAGAGCTTAACCAGAGGTGTGCGAGCCCCATGGACAAAGGTCTTCTCAACACGTGTCCTCACAAACCAGAGACTTTTCTCATCTTGTTTTACTGCTGGCACCTCCCTTGGCGCTTACCTCACAGTGGAGACACTGGTCAAATTCATTTCTATGAACAGCTACAACAAGCTTCTGGCTTCTTGGAGGAGATCCTGTGTGATCAAATCCTGTCCATACAGTTCCCTAGGTCTCTCATTCAGGTTGTGGGCCCTGGAGGAAAGGGTAACAGGTTATGGACTACACCCCAGGCCTTATGTTCCTAATCGACTAGCGGGCTCAGCCAGCCTGAGGCGCTCACCCGGGGCCACAGCCTTTTGGCTTAGTGGGGCTTCCTGGGCTTCCCATGAAGCCCACTCGCTGCCTGGTGTCCACTGGGTGCTTGTTCACCCAGCCTGCATCATGCTGCTTAAAATTATAAGAGGCAGAGTGAAGCACACCATAAACAAATTCAAAAGATGACTGCTTTTTAAAATCTTTAGAACAGAGAATCTAAAACCTGAGCGAACATGTGAAAAAGATATGAGCAGACAATTTATAAGATGTAACACTGGACTTTAACCTTATTAAAAGATGTTTAAAAGACACGAGCAGACAATTCACAAGAAAGATATAGAGCCAGCCCTTAACCATATTAAAAAGACATTTAACCTCACTAAGGTAAGAAGAATCAAATTATAACTCCCTTGAGAAATCAAACTGACCCAAAACTGGCACAGATTTTACAATTAGCAGACGTGGACATTAAAATAGTTATAATAATTGTATCCCATATGTTCAAAAATTAAGTAGAGACATGGAAATTATAAGAAAGATCCAAATTGATCTTATAGAGATGAAAACTATAGCATCAGATGACAAGCACAGTGGGCAGAATAAATGGCAGGTTACAAAGGGTAGAAGGAGAAGCTGGTGCACTTGAAGGCAGCAACAGAAACTATCCAGGATGAAGCAGAGTCCATCAAGATATAAAAAGTACAACGCATTTGTCCCCCAGGAATGCAGGATTTGTTAAGCATCTGAAAAATCAATCAATGTAATTCATGTTACTAACAAACTAAAAATGAAAAGCCAGATGGTCATCTCAATAAATGCAGAAAAAATAATTTGATAAACTCTAATATCTATTCTGTATAAAGACTCTTAGCAACCTAGAAATAGAAAGAAAACTTCCTCAAACTGATGAAGACAAAAGACTACAACTAACATCACACTTTGTGGTAGAAGACTGAATGCTTTACTTCTAAGATCAGGGTCAAGAAAAAGATGTCCATTCTCATTATACCGAATTTCTGCCCTTGAAATCAGATTAGAAAATGATATAAAACACATCCAGTTTAGAAAAGAAGAATAAAAATTTTTATTTGCAGATGGCGTCTACGTAGAATACCCAACGGAATCTATTTTTAGAAGACTACTGAAACGAGTAAGTGATTTTAGTAACATTGCAAGATACAAAGTCAATATATAAAATTCAATTAATTGATTTTCTATGTAGTAGGATAGACAACTGAAAATTGAAATAAAAAATTAATAGCATTTGCAATAGCATCAAAGTACGAAAAACTTAGGGATCTGACAAAATATATGAAAGCCCACAATGCAAAAAATGGACAAAAGATTTGAAGGAGAAATTTTCCAAAAAAAGATATACAGATAGCAACTAAGCACTGCACACCTAAATGATGGCTGTAATGAGGGAACAGACAAGCAAAAATGTGATGAGGGTGTGGAGAAATTGGAAATTTCATACATTGCTGGTGGGAACATAAAATGGTACAACCCCTATGGAAAACATTTTGGAAGTTGCTTAAAAAGTTAAACATTGGGTTACCATATGACCCAGCAATTCCACTTCTAGGTGTATACCAAAAAGAATGAAAAATATATGTTTACACAAAGACTTGCACATGAATTTTCAGAGCAGCATTATTTATAATAGCCAAAAAGTAGAATCGGCTCAAATGTCCATCAACTGGTGAATGAATAAACAAAACAGGCAATGGAATATTACTTGGCCATAAAAAGAATGATGTTCTGATACATGCTACAGCATGCTATAGCTCTGAAGTGATTATGTGAATTGAAAGAAGCCAGGCACAAAAGGCTGTATATCACATTATTCCATTTCTATGAATAACTATGTGTCAGATTAGGCAATTCCCTAAAGACAGAGAGTAGATTAGTCCACACCAGGGGCCAGGTGAGGCGGGAGATGGAAAGTGCCTGCCAAATGGTACAGTATTTCCCATTGGAGTGATGAAAGTATTCTAGAATTAGATAGCAGTTGTGGTTGCACAACCTATGAATAAACTACAAATCACTGAATTGGACACTTTAAATGGTAAACTTATGGTATGTAAATGATATGTCAATAAATAAAAAAGTTTTTAAAAGGCCACCAACCTACACTTCTATGTCCAGAAAAATCATCTTTCTAAAATAAAGGAGAAATAAAGATATTCTCATACAAACAAAAACTCAGAGAATTTACTCTCAACAGATCTGGTCTATAAGAAATGTTAAAAAGAAACTCTTCATGCAGAAGAAAGTAATATTAAACAGAAACTATAAGCCAAATAAAGAAAAGGAGAGTGTCAAAAAATGAAGAAATGAAGGTAAAATAAAATGAAACTTTTATTTTTCTTATTCTTAATTGGTAAAAGATAAATGCTTATTTAAAACAATGATACTAACAATGTGTTGAATGTTTATAACAAATGAATAAGTTAAATGAATGACTGCAATGTCACAAGACATAGAATGAGGCAAATGAGAATACCCTGCTATTAGGTACCTGCATTTCATGTGACTTGATATAATGTTATTTGAGGGTGGACAAAAATTACTTAATAATGTATATTGTAAACCACAGTGCAACAATAAAAACATTTATAAATGAAATATAAATTTTATGTCAAGAAAGGAGATGAATTGGAATCATATAAAATGCTCCATTAAAATAGGAGAATACAGAAAGAGAGGGAGAAAAAGAAAGAAAGAAAACATTTAAAGGAATGGATAGAAAACAGTTACAAAGATGGTAGATCAATAATTAATCTACACGTGATTTATACTAGTCAAAGGCAGATGTTGTCAGGATGGATAAGTAACAATAGCAACAACAACAGAACACAAGTACCAAAGTACATGGTGTGTACAAGAAACTCATTTTAACTATGAAGATTCAAATCAGTGAAAAGTAAAAAGAAAATTACACCATGCCAACACTAATCAAAAAGAAAGCTGGAGGGCCATATTAAGAGTAACAAGGATAAAGAGGGACATTATACAATGATAAAGAAGTTACTTTTACAAAGACACATAGCGCTCCTTAACATTTACGCACCTAACAACAGAGCATCAAAATACATGAGGCAAAATCTGATAGAACTGGAAGGGGAAATAGTCTACCATTACATCTGGAAACTCCAACCCCTGTATCATCAATTGATAGATCCAGCAAGCAGAAAATCAATAAAGATATAGATGACCTAAACAGCACTATCAGTCAACTTGACCTAAATGACATTTATAGCCTAATCCATCCAACAACAACAGAATACACATTCTTCTGAGGTTCACATGAAACATTCACCAAGACAGACCACATACTAGGTCATAAAACACACCTTAACAAATCTGAAAGAATAGAAATCATATAAAGTATGTTCTCTGACAAAAATGTAATTAAACTATAAATCAATAATAGAAAGAGGGCTGGAAAATTCCTACATGTTTGGAAATTAAACTACACAATTCTAAATAAACCATGGGTCAAAGAACAAGTCTCAAAAGAAAGTTAAAAATATATTTAACTAAATGAAAATGAAAATACAACATATCCAACTTTGTGATAGTGCACTAAGCACGACAAAATGAAATACTAAGGTATTAGTTTAATAAAATATGTGTGGGATCTGTGCACAGAAACTATAAAATACTGATAAAAGAAGTCAAAGTAGGTCTAAAGAAATTGAGAGAGAATCCATGTTATTGGATTAGAAGACTCAATATTCTAAAGATGCCAGTTCTTTTCAATTTGATCTGTAGATTCAACACAACCCTAATTAAACACCTAGCAAGCCTTTTTTGATAGATATTAGCAAGTTGATCTAAGACTTATGTGGCAAACAGAAGATGTACAGTAGCCAACACAATTACGAAAAAGAAGAACATAGTTGAAACAGTCACATCACCCCATTACAAGACTTCCAATAAACCGACTGTAATCAAGGCAATGTGGTATTGGTGAAAAATAGGCATATGGATGAAAGAAACAAAATAGACCAGCAGTAGACCCACATAATTAGAATCGACTGATTTTTTGACAAACGCACAAAGACAGTTTAATGGAGAAAGACTGTCTTTTCAACAAATGGAACTGGAGCAATTAGAGATACATCTGCAAAAAGCAAAACAGAAAACAAATGGACCTGGACCCAGACTTCACACCCTCAACAGAAAAGAACTCAAAATGGATCAAACAGCTCCATGTAAACCACAGACCTTTGTTTTTGACAAGGAGCTGGGCCCATAATACAAGACTTTTAAACTTCTAGAAGAAAACAGGATAAAATTTGCATGGTGTCAGATTTGGTGATGAGTTTTTGCATATGACACCAAACACATGATCTGTGAAATGAAGCATGGGTAAGTTGGACTTCGGCGACATTAAAACCCTTTGCTCTGTAAAAGACAGTCTTAAGAAAATCAGAAGATAAGCCCAGATTGATAAAAGAACGTATCCGAAATACACAGAGAACTCTTAAACCCCAACGATGAGAAAACAAACAACCTAATTTAAAATTGTGCAAAAGGTCTGAAGCAATACCTCACCGGAGAAGATGTGCAGACAGCAAAGAAATCTATGAAAAGAAGCCCAGCGTCACTGCTCATTAAGGAATTGTAGATCCAAACAAGCTACCACTACACACATAGTAGGATGGCTGAAATCCAAAAAACCCAACAATACCAGTGCTGGTAAGGATGCAGAGCAACAGAAACTCTCACTTACTGCTGGCAGGGGGCACACACAGTGGGAGAGCCACTTTCGTAGACAGTTTGGCAGTTCCTTACAAAGCGAAACAGTCTCAGCATACAATCCACAAATTGTGCTGCTCGGTATTTACCCAACTGATTCGAAAGCTTATTTTACACAAAAAACCTGTAGATGAAAGTTTATTCAAAGTCAGTTGAATAATGTTCATTTATGTAATGTATGAACGTGTATTCGTAATCACGTGAAGAAAGCAGCTTTATTTATAATCACCCCAAAACTGGAAGCAACCAAGAGTTCCTTCAGGAGGTCAATGGGTCAACAAACTGTGGTACATCCAGACAATAGAATACTAGTCAGTGATAAAATGAATGTGCTATGAAGGAAACCAGCCTGAAAAGGGTACACACTGTGTGATTCCATTTCTATGACATTCTGGAAAAGACAAAATAGAGACAGACAACAGATGAGTAGTGGCCAGAGGTGTGGGGAGGAAGTAGCAGTGAACAGGTAAAGCACAAGGGATTTCATAGTGGTGGATACACAGCAATGTACATTTGCCAAAACCCACAGAAATTTACAGCCCTGAGTATGAATCTTTTTAAAAAAAACCAATTGGTAGATCACAAACCCCAACTGGCAGACCGTGACAAAACAGTCTAACTGTATTACAAATGTAGGACGCGACTTCACTGAAGGGGAGTGGAGGACAAAGTTGCTGACCTAAGTAACTTCGGAAGTGAGTGGAAATGTTACATCTAAAGACAAAAGGAACTGTACGTAGCGCTGTATTCTAGTTGGTGAAGTTTCCCACTGTGCGGGTTAACAATTCTGAACTCACCGTTTACGTACAATGGGCTTGAAAACAATAATAAATGGATGGCATGAGGTGGGAGCCAGGTTTCTCACTGTTGGAAGGAGAAGATACAGACAAACATGAAAGGGAGGCTGGAATGAACCCCGAGGTCCTGGACTAGAGTCAGAGACAACAGTACGAAGACGAACAAACAAGTCTCCCATACAGAAAAAGGCCAAATATTTTATATAGCTACTACCCTCTCAAGGAGGGAGAGCATAACTCCTGACCCCTTGACTGTACGCTGTGCAGAGTGACTTCCTTCCAAAGAGGACAATATGCCGAGGAGGAAAGAGTAGCTTTGCAGTATGGAAACCTGACGAACACAGTCTCAGCCGAGTGATCAGGCTCAACGTTAACAGTGAAAAGTCATGGTGATTGCACGTTCCCTTGATATGATGGAATGAAAATGGCACTTTGCCTCTGTGATCTTCCTCCCCAGAACCCAGAACCCCAGTCTAATCATGAGAAAAATGTCAGCCAAATCCCAGCTGAGTGTCATTTGACAAAATACCTGACCGGTACTCCATAAAACTGTCAATGCCATCAAGAACAAGGAAAGCCTGAGAAATGATTGCAGTGAAGACCAACCTAAGGAACCATGACAACTCAGTGTAATCCTATAGGGACTCTGGGACAGAAAAAGGTGAAAACCTAGGAAATCTGAATAAGATGTCGACTTCAGTAGTAATAATGTATCGATAACAGTTCACTCGTTGTGACAAATGTCTCATCCTAATGTAAGATGTTAACAATAGGAGAAAATTGATGTGCAATACTCAAGAACTCTTGGTACTATCTTTATAATTTTTCTGGAAATCTAAAACTATTCTAAAATTCAAAGTTTATTTTAAACACACCAAAGAGGCTAGTGTAACTGTGTTCCATGTGTTCCAAAGTGGCTGGGACACCTTTAATCCTCATCTCTATTTTAGAGGTGAGACAACCAAGGCTTTGAGAGGTAAACCAGGTAGCCCAACGTGATGGCGCTTTGTACACGAGGAATTAGGACTTGAAAGCGCACCGTGATTCCACAGCCCATGATTTTCCTCTCGCTCTCTGAATTAAAGGAAGCAGGTGGTAGAGCAATGCTACTGGTATTGTAAGCCCTATTTGGTTTGCATGTTAGGATTGTGAAATTGATGATTCTGCTTCTGGTTGATTTTTTTTTCTTTCTGGGTTTCATGATCTGGAAGCTGTCTGACAGGTAACACTGGAAGAGTTAATATTTTTTGCACAGGATGAAATGTGTAGCCTTCTTACTCTGCCCAGGGGAAGAGAACTGAATGGTGATGTGAGCAAATCTACAAACTGAGATCTCTTCCAGGCTGGCTCAGGGCCAAGAGGTAGGACCCAGAAGTTACCCTCTGAGACCCAGCTGAACCACTCTCCATCCAGAAGGCACCTCCAGCTCTAAAATCGTCTCCTTCCCACATCTCATCACTCAGTATAATCTTTTCAAAGGGAAAGGGGGTTCATGGCCCCAAAGTCTCTCTTCACTCCAAGTACTGAATATTTCCACTTATCACACATCTGTGACTCCTCCTCTCAGAAGAGAGGAAGGAATAAGAAAGGCAACATGGCTTCTCTCAGAACTTCTCTCCACTGTGTGTCCAACAAAGTCATATTCTTACCCGCCTCCTCTCCTCCAAGTCCTCAGCTGAGTTGAGGTGGAATGAGGAAGAAGAAGTGGAGAAAGCCTCAAGCAGAGATTTGTCAAAGCAGGTGCCTTGCCGGCGTCATTTTTCTCCTTCCCATGGGAGACTCAGCAGAGGCTGCGTTGCCACACCCCCATCCTCCTCCTCATTCCCATTTGCTACAGCGCTTAATGTAGTGCACCTTCCAATCACCCCCATGTACAGATGAATAAGCTGAGGCTCAGAGATGTCAAATGACTTGTCCAAGGTCACACCACTAGTAAGCAGGATAGAATCCAGAATGCGCCTAGAAGATATGCTAGTAGATGGGCAGAGGGCAGACGGCTGAAGTAAAATATGCCTTTTGGTCTCGATTGCCTCAATGAAGTAGAAAACCGGGAGGCAGTGGCTGTTGTAATGAGGTTTGGGTGAGTGAGGGAGCCAGCATGTGGGAAGAGTCCATGTGTCCAGGAGCGTCCTTGTCAGCATCCTCCACAGCTCAGGTGTGCGTGCAGGTGAGGCAGAGCGCAGGTGCGGGCGCGGACCCTTCAGGCCCACGCACCTTCTGTCCCCAGTTCAAAAGACACAGGCGGAAGGCAGTCATTCAAACCAGTTGTGTGACCCAGCCACCAGCTGATGGCTGTTTTTCACGGTTCAGGTGATTCTCTCGGCCCGTGTATGGACAGCCTGAGGCCAGGCCCCCAGGCCTGCAATTTTACAGGCCACTAAGTCAGTGTTGTCCTTAATGCCACAGGAAAGGAAGGAGAGGGGATTATTTCCTTTTTCAGCCTGAATTATGCAGTGTGAACTGCTCACATTTGCCAGGCACGGCTGGTCCTCTGGCCTTGGCGGCCCGAGTTTGTCTCCACGAGTTGCAGGGCCGCTGTCAGCTCCCACACTCAACCTACCCAGGAGAGACTTCCGCCGCCTCCCCGCTAGCCAGTTTGCATTGTGACATATTTTATGACTGAAATGCCTGTTGGGGGGTCGAATACATTGCTTCCCTGTGCTGCACAACGCGATCGCTCTCCTGCACCGCACCGGCCGCCTACATTTGTTTTACCTGCCACGGACTCACGCGTCAATGGAAGCCTAGTAATTGGACTTAAAAGGTGATTGTGACATCTCAGCTGAGTTTTGCATTCCCTTCACGCTGGACAATTGCATTGCTGTTTAGTAGGTATTTAAATGGGAAAGGGTGTCTATCAAGGGAAGGCAAAAACATGTTGTGTGCTAATCTGGCCAGAGAAAATGTGGATTTTATGTTAATGTACACATACTTTATATACCTGTGAACAAGAGACAACTTTAAAAATACAATTTTATGGAAGTTGAAACTGTCCATCCATGCAGAAACAATTTCTCATCTCAGGAAGGAAGAGCTATTAAGTAGCCAGGTTGTGCCATGGACCCCAAGCAGCAAAGGGCCGGAGTATGATAGTCCGTCAGAGCCAACTGGGCGAGCTTCTCACCTTGCTGCTGGGCCTCAGCCAGTGAGCATCTCCATGACCACCGTGATGGTCCAAAAAGCAGAGGCGCTTCCTGAGTTTCTTGGGTTGGGCGAGCCCTGCTGTTCTTTTCAGATCCATCGGAAGTGGGGAGGTCCTCCTAGCATCACCGCCACAAAGAGAAACATCACCAACAAAAAGAATGGAGCTCTGTGGAAGGCAGAATACTGGGCCCCTAAGTTATCTATGTCCTAAATCCAGAACCTGTGAATAAGTTACCTTACACGGTGAAAGGGAATTTGCAAATATGATTAAGGTTAAAGACCTTGATCTTTAGATAGGGAGATGATCCCAGACTGACTCTATTGTAATCACACGAATCCTTAAAAGCAGAGAACGTTTCCTGACTGTGGTCAGAAAGAGATGTCACGATGGAGGAAGGGTCAAGGGGATGCAGTGTTGTTGACTTTGAGGAGGGAGGAATGGGCCATAAGCCACGAAATGCAGGCGGTCTCTAGAAGCTAGAAAGACCAAGGAAAGAGATTCTCCCTTAGAGACTCTGGCGAGGAACCCAGCCCCGCTAACACCTCGATCGTAGTGCAGTGAGACCCATGGCAGACTTCTGACCTCCAGAACTATCAGATGATAAATTTCTGTTGGTTTAAGCCACTAAACTTGTGGTAAAGTAGCCATGCAAACCAATCCAAGCTCAGATATTGGTCAGCAAGTACCTGGTCAGGAAGATTAGCTTCTCTGCTACGGAGGACAACGATGGCAGCATGAAGGGACAGAAAACAATTCTAGAGTGAGTGAAGTGGAGTTCAGCCTCACCGCCAGGATTTTGTGCTGGGGACAGTGCCGAAGAAAGACTCTGGGTAAACAGGCCTGCGCCCAGCTGCTTGTTCGCGCATGGGCCCGTCAGCACCAGCACGGCTCCCCTCGCCCGAGCGGTTTCGGAGGCGGGTGCACTTGCAGGAACTGGAGAGGGAAATTCAGGGAGGGAGGGAGAGGGAGAGGCAGCAGCAGGAAGCTTGCGCTGCCAGGTGGTTTGGGCGAAATTCAGAATATTTGTGCTTGAAACCCCTTTTCAACAGAAATTTGGAACTGTAGTGGCTTAGAGAATAACCTCCTCACCTCCATCTTTTCTTCCCCTTTAGAATCGTTTCTAATGCCTTCCTTTCAAACTGCTGCCCAAAGTGGCTGACAGGCATACACGTGTAAGCGTGTGCACGCGCACACACACCCCATCACACACGCGTGCCCACGTACCAAGCTGGGTAAAGGCGATCTTTAGCTTTACCCTGTGAAGAACAGAATACTAATGTAAGAAGTCACCCGGAGCGTAGGCTTCATGCACTCTGTCTTTTTCTCTAATTTTGCCCCCAAAAATCACATTAGAATCTCTTTCCTAAGATGTTTGTATGTGTGCTTGGACTATTCACGCTCTAGTCACAGAGCCATCCTAATCTGATATGTAACAAGAGTCTAAAAGCTAATCAATAATGAAACACAGGGCTGCCTGCGGAGGTACCCAGGCCTCCTCGGAGAGGAAGCTACACGGGAGAGTGAGTTTCCAAGGGCAGTTCCGACTTTATATTTATTTTATGGTGATTCAACTCCATGTGTAATTCTTTGTATTGTCACTTCCAATTATTTTTGGAACAAAAACGCCAGGGAAATGAGTTACTCATTTCAAACAGCGCATTCATATTTGATAAATAGCTTACAGATTAGAGAGAAGATGTTTACTGAAACCAGGATTCAAAGCTCTTTCCTGGGGATTAGACGAAAGCGCTCGATGAAGGATGACAAATCTGCATGGCGCAGATCATCTGAAGCTCGCAGCGCAGGGCTGGGAAATAACATTAAGACGAGGCTTTCAGTGGGGTTCTGGCCAGATGCGAGACCCTGGGGGGCCTGCAGCCATCTTCCAACTTCGGGTTCAGTAGCTCCAGGGAAGACAGAGCAGGCAGAGCTTCTTCTGGCTTGCAGGATGAGAGCCAACTTCCACCACCTTTACCGTCCCATCAGAAAATGCCTGGCTGCTCCCAGCATCCTGCCCCTTTCTTCCTGAGTCGCATTTCCTCTTCCATTTCTATACCAGGCCACAGCAGAGGTTTAGGAACCAATAGAATTATTTCTCTGTGTCCTGGGCTCTGGGTCCTGCAGAGTAGAAGTGAGAAGCCTCTTCTTACCTACTTGCTTCTATTTGTTTATGTAGCTATTGGACCGTCTTAGTCCATTCGGGGCCGCTATAACAAAATACCGCAGACTGGGTGGTTTATAAACAGCAGAACTTTGTTTCTCACGATTCTGGAGGCTGGAAGTCCCAGATCAATGTGTCATGGGGTCGCGTTCTGGGGAGAGCCCGCTTCTGAGTTACAGACTGCTGGCGGGTTACATCTTCACGTGATGGAAGGGGCGAGGGATTTCCGGGCAGCCTCTTTTGTAAGAACCCCAGTTTCATTCTTAGGGGCTCCACCCTCATGACCTGATTACCTCCCAAGGGCCCCACCTCTTAATTCCATTAGGTTGGGGGTTAGGATTTCAACATACGAATCTGGGGAGGAGACAAGCATTTAGACTGTAGCATGGATTATTTAACATAAATCTTGGCTGAAAAAAAAATGAGTATGCTGCATTCATTCTTTCACCTATTCACCCAGGCCACGCAGACTCTCTCAGTGTTATGTTATACGCTGGGAGATGCGCCAGGGACTGCGGCTCCACATCGTTTCCATAACTCATTTCAAAAATAATTCTTCTCCTGGGGGCTGGGGGTATAGTTCAGGCGCAGAGCGCATGCTTAGCATGCACAAGGTCCTGGGTTCAATCCCCAGTCCCTCCATTAAAATAGATAAATTAAAAAAAAACCAAATTATCTCTCCCCCCTAAAAAAATTGCTTTTCCTGAATTTTTTTCTGTACCTCAACCTCAGCTGACCTCAGTTCACAAGCAGAGGGCCTTCTGTTTGGACTGGGAAGGTGACTTCACAGCAGCGTCTCCGCCATCAGGGTCATTTGGCCGTTGGCGGATGGAAGCAGCTCCTGGAAGCTCATTCCAGCTGAGGTCTGAGGAAGGCAGCTGGAAGGCTTGGCCTCTGTGAGCCTCTACTTCATAGGGTTGTTTATGAGCATCGAGTGAGTAAATACACATCAAGTGCTTAGAGCTATGGCTGGCATGTGATAGATGCTTTGGGAATGAAAGATACTACTTAAAAATATTAGAAATGGTTAAGACCTGATATATTCCAGGTGCAGCCTGGAACCGAACAACTGCCCAACTGGTCTGGGGAAACCCTAGTAATTCTTTGAAGAGGGACTAAGCTCTAGCAGGTAAGGAAGGCATTCTGTCCTCGGTGGTCTGGCCGGTCAAGGCTGATCTGTTAACACCTGCACTGGCTCTAGGAGGGGGACCTTGGTTTTCCAGTCTTTCTATGGATGACTCCAAGCCAAGCAGCCTGGCAAATGCTATGGTGGGGGGAGGTGTGGTGCTTGAGGCCTAAAAGCTGATGCAGCAGAAATCTCTGGAAGGCCAAGGGCACGTTCAGCCATGTTCCTGAGCGGTGCTGGCCTAGAACCCTGTGAGTCCCTGGGATCTACTTGCTGACTGACTGAACGATGTCCAAGCATAGCAATCACTGAAGACACTCCCCTTTTTCCCACCCAGGAAGTCTCAGCTATAAAAAGACTTCAGGAAGGTGGTTGAGCACTGCCTTTTTTGAGCACCAGATGGCAATGACAATAAGAAAAATAACAACACCAGCAATGTGTTAAGGGTCTAATGCGTGCCAGATACTCAGCCCAGCTCTGTTCGTCTTCATATCTTACTGAGGAGCCAATTGAGACTCAGAGAAAATGAGTTTCTGCTGGCACACTGCCAGGACGTGCAAGAGCTGTGATTTGAATCTGGAGTATTTGGACTCCAGGAGCCATCCTCTCAAACATGCATATTTACTGCCTTCCCCAATGGGACATGCCCTCGCTGAGAGCAGGGGCTCAGTCAGGGGTTCTCTCAAGACCCCGTCCAAGTGACTGCATGGTGACTGACAGCCTGGTCCCCAAAGGGGCTGGATGGAGCCCGCCCCCTCTGAGAACTGCAGAACCCACCGTCCACACCCTGTGCCCCATTCATCCCAAAGACCTCGTCACCAGACACGGGTAGGGATCAAGGCTTGCTGGAGCCAAACGCTGGGGGACCCCAGGCTTCACACTGCGGAGCCCTTCTCTGCTTTTTAAGGGCTCTTATTGTTTAACAGGCAGCACAGACTATAGATTCCTCCTTTCCATTTAAGTGGGAAGACAATAGTGTCCATGTTTGAGGCCCGTTACAAGACTCTGATGATCTGTATCTCGTGCAAAAGAAATACCAGGTGGGTTATTGAACACATCGATCATTATGCTGTGGCTGTGTCTTCCCAACTGAGCAGGTGGCATGTGATGTTGCTAATAATGTGCTAATATGGGGGGAAAAGCTTTTAGAAACAAAAGAAGGGGCAAAGTGGGAGTCATTTGGGGATTCCAGGTGCATCTGTCTGCCATTTCCTGTTAAACTTAGAAATCAAGGTAGCATCGGTATGGACAAAGATCCATTAGGAATCAGCAGTGCTGCAGCCATTGCTTCAAACTGATGGCTTCGTATTTGATCAGGACTGTAGCACAGCCGCCCTGGTGTATATGTATACTTTAAAAAACTATGGTCAGTGTCAACTGAAATAAATGCACAGCCTAAGAGTTGAGAGTTAAGGTTTATTCGGTGGACACTTCTGAGGAATCGAACCCCTTGGAGCCCAGGATGACAGCCTCCAGATGGCTCTGAGGGACTGTTCCCAAGAGGTAAGGGAGGAGCCAGAATATATAGGAGTTTTACAACAAGACCAGGTAGTTGGAACAATAAAAGATTACTGTTAAAGAAAACCAGACATCTCAAGTTAAAGAATTTAGCACTTTTCTATGTATGGGAATGAGCAACCGTCTGGGCTCATTGAAATCATTCCTTTGACAAGCACCTAGCTGTCTAGGGCCAGTATCCTGTCCTTTCACATTCTGAGTCCCCTCAGGGTGGCTGCAGAGGCCAGGGTGCCTGTTTGTGTCTTCACTGTGGGGGGTGGTGGCAGCACTGATGACTTGTTGGCTTCAGCATTCTTTGTTGACTGATATGGCTTGCAGTAATTTTTGTTCACATAAGAAACACATTAATATAGAATTTACCATCTTTTCCCCATTGCTCACCCCTTGAGAGCATCCTATCACTAAACAAACCCTCACTTTGCTTTCTTGAGCTCCACGTCTCATCTCTGAATTCTTTCTGCGATGAGACAAGAACCTACCCCCGGTAAGAAAACCAGGGTTCCGGCCTCTCAGATGGCACAGTCAGCTTTCCCACCCATGACTGCCTCATGGGAAAGGACAGAATGTGACATCAAGTATTTTAAAGTCACTTAACCTACCTTCTCTCTTGCTTGTCAGAGGCAACATCATCTTAGGAGTGAGGCTGGATTAGAATGCACTTCTCACAGTTCCTCCACAAGACTGCCAGAAAGACTGAGTCAGGAAATTCTTGGAAATAAGATTGGAAAAGATGTTTCTGTTCACTCTTCTGTGAGTATGAGAAACGATGACCATAATTCAGGTCATACCAGGAAGATTTAGTACCACACTCGTTTTCAAAGGGCCTTTCATTTTGTAAATCTTAATTTCAGGACTTTTCCCCCACTGGCCCCTGCCTATGTCTCTGTGATTTGAATGGAATCCATTCTTAGGCGGGGCATCCTCAGGCAAGGGCAGTTTTCCCTTCACAAATGTGGATCATTACACAGAACACAAAGCTGCCGAGAGATTACGAAAGTTCAGTGGGAGTCTTGGGAGTTTTCCGAACTTTTGCAGATTTATCCAAAATGAACCTTACCGTTTTTTTCAGTTCATCCTCAGCTAATAAAAAAGAAATCAGTTGAAGTTATAATCCTGATGAGTCCCCCAAGAAGGAAGCCATCAAAGAGGACAAATCTTGAGGCATGTTTGTCTTTGGAAAACTGAATCTAAATAGAGGAAAACACTTATTTCTCTTTAGACAATGCCTTTCTGGTAAGCGGCCTTCCCACCCTCAATACATGCAAACACCTGGCATTTACAGGCCTGAGAATTTTCTCTCATTTTAGAGTTGGGGCAGAAGCAATGCTACCATGTGCATCGAGGGATAGTATTAAGGCTGGACTCTAAACTCTGAGTCAGCCTCAGAGACAGGATACACTTCAGCTCAGGACCCACTTCCTGAGGTCAAGGTTGCACCAGGATGGGCAGAGCCTAGTGCTTTCTCTAAACAGCACATGGAAGCAAGGCAGTGCCACTCAAGTAGTGAAGGCCTGGATCCCCATCTCAGACCCATCACTTTCTTCTCTTTCTTTTTTATCGAATTAAAGTTGGTTTACAATGTTGTGTTAGTTTCTGGTGTACAGCATAGTGATTCAGTTATACATATATATTCTTTTTATATTCTTTTCCATTATAGCTTATTACAAGGTAATGAATGTAGTTCCCTGTGCTATACAGTAGGACTCTGTTGTTTATCTCTTTTATATATAGTAGTGTGCACCTACAAATCCTGAATTCCCACTTTATCCCTCCACCCCCTGTTTTCTTCCTGGTAATTGTAGATTTTGTTTTCTATGTCAGACTCATCACTTTCTGGCTGTGTTAATTAACTTCTAGGAGTCCCAGTTTTGTATAAAAAGAAAGTTCTTATACTACTAATAAGATCATCCATATTAATAAAAGCTGGGTAGTGAGTGTTAGTTGAGTGCTTATTCTGATCTGGGCATTTTTCTTAATACTTCTCCTGTGGTATATCATTGAATCGTCCCTGCACTCCAATGAGGAAGGCAATGTTAAGTTGAATCATACAAAATTACTGTTATTTGGCTATTTCTGACCTACAGAATGGCAATTTCATATAGTCAATCTAATATGGCCCATCTTACATGTGAGAAGACTGAGGCATTTAAAAGCTAAGTAACTTGGACCCCAAACTCATGAGTTATAGAGGTAGTAGGAAGTGATATCTACCTCCTACTGCTGATTTTAGGATTAGATGAGATGGTACATGTAAAGCATTGAGCACAGTGCCCACCCACAGTAATGGCTGAATTAATAATAACTACTGTTACCGACAAATCTTTGCTGAGGACAGGGCCAGCTACGTCATTTCTGAGGCCCAGTGCAAAATTAAAACATGAGGCCCCTGAGAGAGAAGCAAGATGGCGGAGTAGAAGGATGCTTGTAGCGCACCCTCTCCCACAAATACACAAAAACTCACATCTATGGACCTTCTCAGCCAACCAGAGCACCTGCGGAACTCTGACAGAACATCACCCTCTTCGAAAGACAAAGATGCCAAAAATCTGGTAGGAGAAAAGGAAAAAAGAAAGAATAAAAAACAAAATAGTGTGGGACCGATCCCGCGGGGAGGGAGCGGCAAAGGAGGAACAGTGCTTGTTCCTGGGTCTCCCCCCTCTCCAACAGAGAGGCCAGCAGGATGGAGGGGGAGCCTCCGAGGCTCAGATCTGCCCCGAGTACCCCTTGACTGACAGAACTGAGTTAAGTGGGCACAAAGGGTCCCCGCGACACCCAGCCCACATTGCGAGCTGGCAGCTGGGGCCGGGACAGGCCGCCTGAGCTGGGCGGAGGATGGGGGCGGCTGCACTGAGGCGGCCCCGGGGGAATGCAGGGGGCCGTGTGCCGTGGCTGGGAGGGGATACGGAGCAGAACAACCTCGGTCCCCCATAAATAGCAAAAAAAGCAAAGCAACATGGCTGGTGTGCCCTGGGGGGGAGGGGCACCATAGCCTTTATCTCCCCAGACCTGCGCCGCCATTACTGGCGCATCTTGTGAGAAGAGAGGCAGGTGCGGCCACAGCCGCCACGTTCTCCTGTGCGCAGCACCCGGGTGGGGGCGGGGCCGAGCCGAGCCCTGAATCCGCACCGGGGGCTCTGCACCTCCTGGGCAGGACTGAGACTTGTTTACAGCCCGAGGCAGATAGGATCTTTCTGCCCTGTCACCTCAGAGAACTCGCGCCGCCAAGACAAACAAGCAGCTGAGATTTGGCATGGAACCCACCCAAGGCGGAGCGGGCGGGCAGCCACCCCTCTTCCTGGCAGGAATGCAGCACCTGACCACGGGAGGGGGCACGATCCGCCCACCTGCCTCCCCCAGAGTGCAGCATCTGACTGCGGCATCAGGAGGGGGAGTGACCTGCTTGCCCACCGGGTAAGAGCTCAGCTCCTGGCCCAGTGTTGGGAAGGGGTGTGATCTGCTAGCCAACAGCCACTGGGAGCAGCACAGACGAGGGCGCCAACAGAGGGCCTCTGGAAACAGCAAGCTGAGTTCACAAAACAGGGCGAAGACACAAAGACCTCTCAATAAAATCATTAAGAGCACAGCGTCTCCAGGAGCACTAGATAACTGATACTCCTTAAGCCACAGTGCCAGAGAGATATGAGCAATATGAAGCAGAGGAACCACTCCCAATTAAAAGAGCAAGAGAAATCCCCTGAAAGCACGATCAAGGAAATAGACATTGATGGCCTACTAGATCAAGATTTCAAAAAAGGAGTGATCAAAGTACTGAAGGAAGTAAAAGAAACAGTGTTTAGAGATAAAAAAATATGTCAAAAATGAAATTGAAGCTATAAAGAAGAGCCAAGTAGAATTGGTAAACTCATTGGCTGAGATGAGAGCTGACCTAAAGGCTGTGCAAAGCAGACTAGATAATGCAGAGGAACGAATAAGTGACCTAGAAGACAGGACAACAGAAAGCACCCAATCAGAACAGCTGAGAGAAAAACAAATAAAAAACAATGAAAACAATATAAGGGACCTATGGGATAATATAAAGCATACCAATCTATGCATAGCAGGGGTTCCAGAAGGGGAAGAAAGAACAAAGGGAATTGAAAAGGTCTTTGAAGAAATCATGACTGAAGACTTCTCAAACCTAAAGGAATCAGATATCCAAGTACAGGAGGCTCAGAGGGTCCCAAACAGGAAGAACCCAAACAGACTCACACCAAGACATATCATAATCAAGATGGCCAGTGTCAAGGAAAAAGAAATTATCCTAAAGGCAGCAAGAGAAAAGCAAAGAATAAGTTACAAGGGAACCCCCATAAGGCTCTCAGCTGATTTCTCTACACAAACACTACAGGCCAGAAGGGAGTGGCAAGATACATTCAAAGTCCTGAATGAAAAAAAAGATGCAGCCTAGGATACTCTATCCAGCAAGGCTATCCTTTAGAATAGAAGGAGAGATAAAGAACTTCACAGCCAAGCAAAAACTAAGAGTTTAGCAACACTAAACCCATGCTAAAAGATATATTGACAGGTCTACTCTAAATAGAAAAGAAGCAGGATGCTACAAAAATGAGAAACTCATAACTGGAAAGGAGGTAACTATCATGAATTACAAATAGAATAAATGCAAAATTGTAAAAGAAGACATCTAAATCATTAAGAGTGGGAGAGGGAAGCAAGGAAAGCCATTGTGGAAAACAGTATGGAGATTCCTCAAAAGACTAGGAATAGACTTACCGTACGACCCAGGAATCCCACTCCTGGGCTTATATCTAGAAGGAGCCCTACTTCAAAAAGACATCTGCACCCCAATGTTCACAGCAGCAGTATTTACAATAGCCAAGACATGGAAGCAGCCTAGATGTCCATCAACAGATGACTGAATGAAGAAGATGTGGTATATTTATACAATGGAATACTACTCAGCCACAAAAACCAACAACATAACGCCATTTGCAGCAACATGGATGCTCCTGGAGAAAGTCATTCTAAGTGAAGTAAGTCAGAAAGAGAAAGAAAAATACCATATGAGATCACTTATATGAGGAATTCAAACAAAACAAAACAAAACAAAACATAAATACAAAAGAGAAACAGACTCATAGACATAGAATACAAACTTGTGGTTGCCAAGGGGGCGGGGGGTAGGAAGGGACAGACTGGGATTTTAAAATGCAGAATAGATGAACAAGATTATACTGTATATCACAGGGGAATATATACAAGATCTTGTGGTAGCTCACAGAAAAAACAATGTGACAATGAATATATGTATGTTCATGTATGACTGAAAAATTGTGCTCTACACTAGAATTTGGCACAACGTTGTAAAATGACTATTACTCAATAAAAAAATGTTAAAAAAAATAAGGAGAAACAACTTTTTCAAGAGAAAAAAAAACATGAGGCCCCTTGTTCAAAAGTCAGAGTAAACTGCATCATCAAGGTGTCTGTCTGCATCAAACCTGTGGCCATTCTATATGCACTTTATTTACTCTTTATACAAATAAATATACTAGAGACTTTTTTTTTAAAAAAAGGAACTCATGGTAAAGATCCCATAAAGGTTACAAAAATATAAACCTCTTTTTCCTTCCTCCCACCATCTCTCTCTGGACCTCACCTGGTGATTTTTATTTGCTATTTAATGTCACATTCACTTGAGCACAGAGATACTTGCAAGGCCAGTATAGACCCTCAAAGGTGCCAGCTGCCAGATTCCTCCTCCTGCCAGCTGCCAGATGGCCACACAGGGCCCCAGCTGAGGACTGGAGGGCAGGGAAGTCAAGCCAGGCCTTCCTGTCTCCCACCAGACCACCACCATGGCAGACAGGAGACTTTCACTGCAGGACAGCTTGGTACCTGGGTCAGGGTAGATAGAGGTTCACCTCCGCCTAGATGCCCAATGTATGGTGATGCTGCCATGTCCCACCCTGACACTCCACAGCACGCACGTGCCTAACTCTGACCCTCCCCATGCCTACACCCAGGCCCCTGCCAGGGACAGAGGGCGGCAGTGATCTCTGGGAGGTGATGTGGAGGGAGAGGCCAAGAGGTGTCCAGGAGTACCAGGGCCAGGGGCGCAGGTAGCCAAGAACCCATTCCAGGACAGTGAGGGTGAGGGTTAGGGTTAGGGTTGGGAGGTAAGCTGAGGCCCCCAGGCTTACTATACCATCAGAGTTCACTTACAAAACAAAGTCAAATATAAAATGATTTAGAATTTCAAGACAGTAACCAGAGAACATTAAACCAAGCCCAGAGCCCTTCTGAGCCCTGAGCAGCTACCCTGGCTGCACGCCATGAAGCCAAGCACCGAGCCGGTTCCTGAAGAGACCACAGAAGGGAATCAGAGCCCACCCAGCACAGAGGTAGCACACTTGGGCTCTGATGAGCCCTGTGTGGACCTCAGGGCGGGAAGAGATCCAGCCCAGAAAGGGTGAAGAGAGGCGTGCACATCGGTCTCCAGAGCGGGCATCCATCACCCTCCCTGGCCGGCCCCAGGTCATCATTTTGGATTCCAAGCCAGACTCCCTTTCCCCAAAGCCTCCACTTGGCTACTCCAGGCTTCTTACATCTCTCCTCAGGCATATACCAAAAAGATGCTGGGAATTCTGGTACCATGTAAACTCTTCTTTCTTACATCATTCATGTGACAAATAATACATCCTATACCTTGGATTTCCAAACCCTAGAGAAGAGTGCCATTCCCCTCCCTGGGGGTGGCTCCAGGACCCCTCAACAGGCCTCACCGTGGTTCCCCATTCGAACGATGGGCCAGACAGACACACAAAAGAGACACTGTGGAGTTGCGTTGGTTAAAATAGTTAAAGCACTTTGAAGATCTAATGTGCTACATTAATTCTCCATTCCATTATTACTACTAAATGCTCAACCTTTGTGCATCGGAATATCTGGAAAGGGACATTTGATTCATGATGAGTCAAGAGTGATTTAAAATGTTGACCCTAGCTCTAAGCATAGCCGGAGTTTTATGTGCATCGTATAATGCAATAATTGCTATGGTAACTGCTCATTTATATTAATTAGAGGAGTAAATAGAGTTCTGTAATATATATTCCAGACTAATGCCAAGAGCATCAGTAAGATCTCCCCATTGAAAGGTTTAATTGATGCACTTGCCTTGTAGGAAAATCTGCTTTTTTTTCTTCATAGGTATATTTAGCCCATTTAAAGCAATTTTCTTTTATTCTCCCTTTCCATTCTGCCTTGCACTGCCTCTGGGATTCCAAGGCAATTAGCCATTTGTGTGGAGGAAAAGGCCTTAATGTGCAGCAATCCTGAGATTTTTTGCTCTGTGAGTATTGGAGACATTTTGTGAGTAAATAATAGGAACAGATCCTTCTGAAGCCCTGGCCATTGGAGCAAATCTTCTAAGCAGGAAGCGTTTGCAAGTTTATGGTGAAGTCATCGGGTGATTTTCAGCCTGAAAATTTGAAAGACTGTAGGGGAGGCCTATTCTCTGCTCCAGTTCATTTGGTTCTCAAATGTGTCAGGAGGAAAATGAGAAACCAGAACAACAACAGAATATCACCTGCACAGATCTCGCAAGAGGACCTCTGAATGGCTGTGATGAGCAGAGCCCTTGTGTGGCAGTAGCAAACAGCTCCCCAGTCTGAGTGGTGTAACCTAACCAAAGCCCGATTTTTGCTCCTGCTACGTGTCTGACGTGGGTCAGCAGAGGGACTCTGCTCATCGCAGCCCTTCAGAGACTGAAGACAGCGGAGGACCCACCTCAGCGTGTGATCTCACCACTACCTCAGTAAGAAGTTAACTCAGCAAATTGCACCTGAAAGTGACAAGGTAACTTGCACTCATATTTCACTGGCCAATCAAGTCATGTAACGAAACCTGATTTCAAAGAAGGATAGAGAAGTGCGACCCTTCTGTGTGACCTAGAAGACAGAGAGCCAGAAATATCGGGTGAGCAGCAATGACTCCAATGGCAGATATACGCAATCTGGTACCCTAATCTGATGTTGGGGGAAGGATAAGAGGAGACAGCACCGCATTCAACAACTCTATCCACAACACAAGACAACAAACCCTCAGGACTCTGGAAAGATAAAAGTGTTTTTTTATTTTTAATTTTTAAACATTTTTAATTAAAAAATTTTTTGATTGAAGTATAGTTGATTTACAATGTTGTGTTAGTTTCTGGTTCACAGTGTAGCGATTCAGTTATACATTATATATACATATTCTTTATCATTATAAGTTATTACAAGATATTGAATACAATTCCCTGTGCTTAACAGTAAGACCTTGGTTTTTTCCTTAAAAGTGGTTTTTTAAAATTTATTTTTCTTTCATTTTTGAAGAGACATCTTTTTATTATTATAAAAAAAATCTGTCATTACTGTAGAAACTTATGAAAATACATAAAAAGGAAGAAAATCAAAATCACCAGTCATCGCATTTCCCAGAGGTAAGCACTGCAGGCATTTGGAAGTCTATCTTTGCTATCTCGTCTTGCCCTGTTTTTTCTTTTCCTAAATCTAAAACAGCATTATCTTTTTAAAAAAGATTTATTTATTTACTTACTTACTTAGTTTTAGAGGGGGTACTGGGGATTGAACCCAGGACCTTGTGCACGCTAAGCATACACTCTACCACTGAGCTAGACCCTCCCCCCATAAAACAACATCATCTTGACTGGACATTCTCGCGTCTCTACTTTTTGATCTTCCTCTTCATTCACACCCCTTGTTTTGTTTCTCCTCTGGCATCTCCATGGGCCTCTCTCACTCAGAACATGTTGATTCCTTCCTGTTTTCCTCTTGATGGACCTCAAGCAGAAGCCCATAGTGAAATATCTATAAGGAAGCAAAACTTTCTCTGGCTGATAGTTACCAACTTTTATGGAATAATCCCAGTGAGCTTTTACATCCACGGCCTCCAACTCTTTCCTATGATTTCCCAAAGGCCCCTGCAAGGAAGGGAATGTACAAGGAAGATGCTCTGCCCTGCATAGTGATGGATAGCTCTCTTATTTCTTGTATGAAAAAAAAACATGTTTTATCTTACCTTTAGTCTTGAATGCTGTACCAGTTTTTCTTGATATAGAACTCTAGATATACTGAATGATTTCGATAACCCCAGAGCTATGACCTTTTAAAAAATTATATTAACTTTTCATTGACTTCTGAAGAAACAACTCTTTTATTATACCAAGTTTGGCTTGGAACAAAATTCTATATTGGTGGCCATTTTTCTTCAGCATTTTAAAGATATTCTCCCAGTATCTTGTAGAATCCATTATTGCTGATGAAAAATCCGCCCATCTAATTTTTGTTTGTCAGTAATCTGCTAGTGGTAGGTCATTTCTAAAATGACTGGTGCTTCATGATCTCAGCCTACTGCTATGTGTCCCTTTGTGTAGTCCCCTGCCCTTTCGTGTGGGCTGTGTCTAGTGACTTTATTCTAATGAACAGAATAAGACAAAAGTGATGAGATGTCACTTCCAAGATTAGGTTACAGAAAAACTCTGTTTTCCATCTTGGATGGCCTCTATTCCTCTCCTACTTGGTTGCTCAAATGAAGTTGGCTGCCATGTTGTGAACTTCCCCATGGAGAGGCATATGTGGCAAGAAGTGAGGAAGACTTCCAGCCAACAGCTGGAAAAGAACTGAGGCCCAGTCCAATAACCAGTGAGAAACTGAATCCTATTAAGTTCACATATCCCAGCTGATACCTCAGTTGCAGCCTTGTTAAAGACACTGAGGCAGAGACAGCCAGCTAAGCTGCACCCAAATTCCTGATCCACTGAAACTGAGATAATCAGTATTTGTTGTTTTAAGACACTAAGCTTTGGGTAATTTGTTATGCAGCAATAGGTAACTACTACATTGCCTTTATGGCAGTATTTAAGATTTCCTCTTTTTCTTCCCTATCAGAACATGAGACTTATTATGATGTGCATATGTATGGAGGGTGAGGATTTAGTTTTATTTATCATGCTTGACATTTTAAGTGCACTTTAAAAATTTTTTATTACAGAATATTTCACACCTAAAATGATAATTCCTTAATGTCATCAAATATTCAGTCATGGTTCACATTTATTTTCAGATTGTCTTATAATATTTTATACTTGGTTTATTCAAATTGGGACCCAAATACATTATAAATTGATACTAAAATTTCCAATTCAAAATCAAGATTGTAGATTCTATAGTTACTTTCTTTAATATTATGTGTCTATTACTTTTCTCTCAAGTAGAAAATCTAATTGCTAATGACATTGACATAATTTCTTATTTGCTTTGTATCTCTATTGATCAATTGATAGATAGATGTAAAATAGATTCAGAACAACAATACTAATTTTTAAATTGCCAATAAGATTACTGAAGATATTGTAAGGGTTTTTTTTGCTTGTTTTTGGTTTTTGGTTTGGTTTTGTTTTGTTGTTCTGGGGTTGTGGGTTGGGTTTGGTTGTGGATTTTTTGTTTCGATTTTTTGGTTGTTGTTATTGTTTGGTTGGATTTTTTTTTTTTTTTTGTCCTAGAGTATATCCCACTTGGGATAAACAGTCAAATTACTGCCTCTTGGAATAATTCCTTTCTGTGTGGTTCAGCCACCAACTCAATAACACAGTTCATTTCATTTGTTTAGTTTCATTTTCAGCTTGTAGGAATGGCTTTTGTTTTCAATTTCTTTTAATTATGCAAAACGTTTATATCATTCCAAAGTCTAATAGACAATTCAAATATACTCCAAGAGGTATGGCTTTTATCCCTTTACTCTCATTCTAGGTCCCTTCTTTCCCCATAAGTGGCCATTAAAAAAAATGCTATGGCTATTTTTTTTATCGAGGTATAGTTGATGTACGGTATTATATATGTTACAGGTGTACAACATAGTGATTCACAATTTTAAAGGTTATGCTTAGTTTATAGTTATTATAAAATATTGATTGTGTTATACAATATATCCTTGTGGCTTATATATTTTATTCTTAATACTTTATACCTATTAATCCCCTACTCCTATATTGTCCCTCCCCCTTTCCCTCTCTCCACTGATAACCATTAATTTGTTCTCTATATCTGTGAGTCTGCTTCTTTTTTGTTATATTCACTAGTTTGTTGTATTTTTTAGATTCCACATATAAGTGATATCATGCTGTATTTGTCTTTCTCTGTCTGACTTATTTCACTTAGCATAATGTTCCCCAAGTCCATCCGTGTTGTTGCAAATGGCGAAATTTTGTTCTTTTTTATGGCTGAGTAGTATTCCTGAGTAGTATTCCATTTATATGTATATATATTTATTTACCACATCTTCTTTATACATTCATTTGTTGATAGACACTTACATTGTTTCCATATCTTGGCAATTGTAAATAATACTGCTATGAACACTGGGGTGCATGTATCTTTTCAAATTGGTTTGTTTGTTTTTTGACTATATACCCAAGAGTGGGCTTGCTGGATCATATGGTAGTTCTATTTTTAGTTTTTTGAGAAACCTCCATACTGCTTTCCATAGTGGCTGCACCAATTTACATTCCTACCAACAGTGTACAAGGGTTCTCTTTTCTCCACATCCTCGCCAACATTTGTTATTTGTAAACTTTTTGATGATATGGCTATCCTTTTTGGGGGGTGAGGAGGGTATAGCAAAGACACAGATTGTGTGTGTGTATGTGTGTGTGTGTGTATTCATATCCTTCCTTTTTTTAGATAAATGAGAACATAGAAACTTTTTTTTCTAACATGATTTTTTTCACTATCAGTATATCCTGAGATTTTCACTGTCTTCTGTCCATTACAAATTTTTACACGCAGAAACATGCACAAATCCTAAGGATATGGTTTGAAGAATTTTCACCAAGTGAATACATCCGTGTGAGCACCATCCAGGGCAAGAAAGGCAGCACGATCAGCACCCAGAAGCCCTTCTGCTGCCGCCTCCAACTTTCCTTCCCTTCTTTCTCGAAGGTAACCATGATTCTAACTTTTACTACCCTAGATTCATTTGCCTGTTTTTTAAAGTTTATATACATGGGGTCACATATTATCTACTGATTTGGGTCTGAATGCTTCTGTTCAGCACTGTTTGTGAGGGTCATCCATGTTGTTGCCTGTAGAAGCAGACCATCTATTCTGATTGCTGGATGCTGTTCCATTACAGAACTGTCCCATGATTTATCGATCTGTCCTGTTGATGGACACCTGGGCTTTTTTCAGTTTAAGGCTTTAAAAATAGTGCTGGTGTGTGTCTTTTGGTGCATGATATAGATTTTTCTATTGGTTTTACCTACGAGTATAATTATTGGATCATAAAATCTGCATCTATTCAGCATCAATAGATAGTGATGATTTTCCAATACAGCTGTACCAATGTTTATTCCTCCCACTCGTGTCTGAGAATTCTGGTTGTTTCACATGCTCATCAACATGTGATATTATTGTCCATCTTCTTTTTGTTAACCAATTTGCCAGATGTGTGATAACACCTTACTGTGGTTTTAATATCTTTTCCCTGATGACAAATGAGGTGAAGTACGTTTGATGTTTGTTGGCCATTTGGATAAGTTCTTTTATGAAGTGTCTGCTCAAGTCCTTTTCTTATTTTTCTAAAAATATATTTTTCTTATTGAATTGGAGGAATTCTTTAAATATTGTAGATACACGTTCTTTATCAGTTACATTTATCACAGATGTATTTTCTACTTTGTCTCCTGCTTTTCTCATACCTTAATTGTGTTATGGGATGAACAGAAGTTCTTATTTGAATGTAGTCCAAATTGTAATCATTCCACTTAGGGTGATTTTTTTCTTTTGTTTATGACACGTTTGCCTACCACAAGGTCATGAAGGTATTCTCTTTTTTTTATAGTTTTTATTTATTTTTTAACATTTTTTATTGAGTTATAATCATTTTACAATGTTGTGTCAAATTCCAGGGTAGGGCACAATTTTTCAGTTACACATGAACATATTTATATTCATTGTCACATTTTTCTCTCTGTGAGCTACCACATAATCTTGTATATATTTCCCTGTGCTATACAGTATAATCTTGTTTATCTACTCTACATATACATGTCAGTATCTATAAATTTTGAAATCCCAGTCTATCCCTTCCAACCCTCTGCCCCCTTGGCAACCACAAGTTTGTATTCTATGTCTATGAGTCTGTTTCTGTTTTGTATTTATGTTTTGTTTTTTTGTTTTAGACTCCACATATGAGCGATCTCATATGGTATTTTTCTTCCTCTTTCTGGCTTACTTCAGTTAGAATGACGTTCTCCAGGAACATCCATGTTGCTGCAAATGGCGTTATGTTGTCAGTTTTTATGGCTGACTACTATTCCATTGCATAAATATACCACCACTTCTTTATCCAGTCATCTGTTGATGGACATTTAAGTTGTTTCCATGTCTTGGCTATTGTAAATAGTGCTGCTATGAACACTGGGGTGCAGGTGTCTTTTTGAAGTAGGGTTCCTTCTGGATATATGCCCAGGAGTGGGATTCCTGGATCATATGGTAAGTCTATTCCTAGTCTTTTGAGGAATCTCCATAGTGTTTTCCACAGTGGCTGCACCAAACTGCATTCCCACCAGCAGTGTAGGAGGGTTCCCTTTCCTCCACAGCCTCTCAAGCATGTGTCATTTGTGGATTTTTGAATGATGGCCATTCTGACTGGTGTGAGATGATACCTCATTGTAGTTTTGATTTGCATTTCTCTGATATTTTCTATCGTTTTTTAAATCTCTATTTTATTTATTTCCTCCCTGATCTTTATTATTTCCTTCCTTCTGCTGCCTTTTGGGGTTTTTTGCTCTTCTTTTTCTAATTCTTTTAGCTGGTGGGTTAGATTGTTTATTTGAGATTGTTCTTCTTTTTTGAGGAAGGCCTGTATCGCTATAAACTTCCCTCTTAGCACTGCCTTTGCTGTTTCCCATAAATTTTGGGTGGTTGTGTTTTCATTTTCATTCGTCTCAAGGTATTTTTTAATTTCAACTTTGATTTCATCATTGACCCATTGGTTTTTTAATAGCATGTTGTTTACTCTCCATGTTTTCCTTTTTTTCTCCTTTGTTTCTCTGTAGTTGATTTCTAATTTCATGGCATTGTGGTCAATAAACATGCTTGAGATAATTTCTATCTTCTTAAAATTATTGAGGCTTCTTTTGTGCCAAAGTACATGATCAATCCTAGAAAATGTTCCATATGCACTTGAAAAGGATGTATATCCTATTTTTGGGTGGTGTGGTGGTGTAATACTCTGAAAATATCCACCAAATCTGATTTTTCTATCGTATTATTTAATTTCTCTGTTGCCTTATTTATTTTCTGTCTGGAAGATCTGTCTAGTGATGTTAATGCAGTGTTAAAATCTCCAACTATGATTGTATTCCCATCAATATCCCCTTTTATCTCTGTTAGTAATTGTTTTATGTACTTAGGTGCTCCTGTTGGGTGCATATATATTAACAAGTGTAATATCCTCATCTTGTATTACTCCTTTAATCATTATAAAATGTCCTTTATCTTTCTTTATGGCCTTTGTTTTAAAGTCTATTTTGTCTGAAATCAGTACTGCTACACCTGCTATTTTGGCTTTTCCATTTGCATAGAACATCTTTTTCCATCCTTTCACTCTCAGTCTATATGTGTCCTTCTCCCGAAAGTGCAGCATATTGAAGGTTCTTGCTTTATTATCCAGTCTGGCACTCTACGTCTTTTGACTGGTGCACTTAGTCCATTAACATTTACAGTAATTAATGACAGATGTGTGTTTGTTGCCATTTTGAACTTATTTTTGCAGTTGATTTGGTATTTCCTCTTTGTACCTTTCTTCTTCCTTTTGTGGTTTAGTAATTTTCCTTTCTATTATCATGGATTTTATTTAGTTTTTGTGACTCACTTGTAAGTTTTTGGCTTGTGGCTACCCTTTTTTGTTAATCTATTAGCGCATTACTATAACTGTTTTTATTAAACTGATAGTAATATAATCTCAAACCCATCCTACCGAGAACAAAAATTTTTTAAAAAGAAAGAAAAAAGAAAAAAAATACTGTATATTTTCTTGCTTCCCTCTCCCACTCTTAATGATTTAGATGTCTTCGTTTACAATTTCGTGTTTATTTTATTTGTAATTCATGAGTTATCACCTTTCCAGTTATGAGTTTCTCATTTCTGTAGAATCCTGCTTCTTTTCTATTTAGAGTAGACCTGTCAATATATCTTTTAGCATGGGTTTAGTGTTGCTAAACTCTTAGTTTTTGCTTGTCTGTGAAGTTCTTTATCTCTCCTTCTATTCTAAAGGATAGCCTTGCTGGATAGAGTATCCTAGGCTGCATCTTTTTTTTCATTCAGGACTTTGAATGTATCTTGCCACTCCCTTCTGGCCTGTAGTGTTTGTGTAGAGAAATCAGCTGAGAGCCTTATGGGGGTTCCCTTGTAACTCACTCTTTGTTTTTCTCTTGCTGCCCTTAGGATCATTTCTTTATCCTTGACTCTGGCCATCTTGATTATGTTATGTCTTGGTGTGGGTCTGTTTGGGTTCTTCCTGTTTGGGACCCTCTGAGCCTCCTGTACTTGGATATCTGATTCCTTTAGGTTTGAGAAGTCTTCAGTCATGATTTCTTCAAAGACCTTTTCAATTCCCTTTGTTCTTTCTTCCCCTTCTGGAACCCCTATTATGCATAGATTGGCACGCTTTATATTATCCCATAGGTCCCTTATGTTGTCTTCATTAGTTTTTATTTGTTTATCTTGTAGCTCTTCTGATTGTGTGCTTTCTGTTGTCCTGTCTTCTAGGTCACTTATTCGTTCCTCTGCATTATCTAGTCTGCTTTGTACAGCCTTTAGATCAGTTCTCACCTCAGCCAATGAGCTTACCAATTCTAATTGGCTCTTCTTTATAGCTTCAATTTCATTTTTGACATATTTTTTTATCTCTAAACACTATTTCTTTTACTTCCTTCAGTACTTTGATCACTCCTTTTTTGAAATCTTGATCTAGTAGGCCATCAATGTCTATTTCCTTGATCGTGCTTTCAGGGGATTCCTCCTGTTCTTTTAATTGGGAAAGGTTTCTCTGCTTCTTCATCTTGCTCATACCTCTCTGGCACTGTGGTTTATGGAGTATCAGTTATCCATTGTGGTCCTTAAGGAGTTTATCTATCTAATGCCTATGTAGGAATAAGACTTAGGAAAAAAAGAAAGAGAGAGAAAGAATTTTAAAAGAAGGGAGAAAAAAGGTTTGAAAACAGTGTATAATGAATAATAGAAGAGCAAGTTGAAGCAGAATAGCAATCGGGTTGAGACGTCTCTGAAAAACCTTTAAAAAAGGAGAAAAGAGGAAAAAAGATATTTGAAACCTGTGTATAATCAATAACAGGAAATCAAAACCAAGAGAAATAAAAATGAAATGAGGTGGATTTTAAAAAATAATAATAATAATATTTTCAAAGAAAAATATAAAAGGGATTAAAGCTAGAAGCATATATAATTCTTTAAAAAGTAAAAATTAAAAAGGTAATAGAAAATAGAACAGGTAGAAACAGATTTTTAAAAAAAGGGGTGGGGTCAGTGTTCTCCTGGAGACTGTGTGCTTTTAATGTGAAGTCTTTCTGTCTTCGGCCTGTTTTGGGAGCTCAGCTTGCTGTTTCCAGAGGCCCTCCGCTGGCGCCTTCATCTGTGCTGCTCCCAGTGCCGGTCGGCAAGCAGATCGCGCCCCCTCCCAACACTGGGTCAGGTGCAGCTCTCCTTGGCTGTGGGCGGCGGGTCACTGCCCCTGCCGATGCCGCAGTCAGATGTTGCAGACTGGCCAGGTAGGCGGGCGGGTCGTGCCCTCTCCCAGCACCGTGGTCAGGGGTTGCGTTCCTGCCCGAAAGGCGGGGGGCCGCCCGCCCTCTCCCGGCGCCGGTCGCTCCGCTGCTCTGTGCCGCTGCGCGCTCCGCCTCGGGTCGGCGCTCCGCAGGTGGGCTCGGGGAAGACCGAGGGACAGCCTTGTCCCGGCTCCGGGCCAGAACCCAGCTCCTTCTTTGTCTTGGCAGAGGGACCAGGATGGAAGGCTCCTATCTGCCTCGGGCTGTAGACAAGTCTCCGTCTGGCGTTTGAGGCTGCTGAGCCCTTCGGTGCGGATGCAGGTTTCGCCCCCGCCCCCGCCTGGGTGCTCAGCGCCGGAGGATATGGCGGCTGCGCCTGAGCCCCGCCTCTCTTCCCCCCGAAAACCTTCCACGGGTTTTCAGAGATGGGGTGTGCACCCTTCCCCCCAGGGCACATCAGCCGTGCTGTTTCATGGAGGGCCCAGGTGGTTCTGCCCTGCGCACCCACAGCCACGGCGCGCAGCCCCCTGCAGTCCCCCGGGGCCGCCTCGGTGCAGCTGCCCGCATCCCCCGCCTGGCTCAGGCGGCCTGGCCCAGCCCCCAGCTGCTGGCCCGCGTCTCGGGCTGAGTGTCGCGGGGACCCTCTGTGCCCGTTTCACTTAGTTCTGTCGGTCAAGGGCTGCTCCGTACAGATCCGAGCCTCGGAGGCTCCCCCTGTCCCGCTGGCCTCTCGGTTGGAGAGGGGAGCCCCAGCGAGCGAGCGCTAGTCCTCCTTTGCCGCTCCCGCCCCGCAGGGCCCGTTCCGCTCTGCTTTGCCTTTTCTTCTTTCTTTTTTCCTTTTCTCCTACCAGATTTTTGGCGTCTCTATCTTTTGAAAAGGGTGACGTTCTGTCGGAGTTCTGCAGGTGCTCTGGTTGGCTGAGTGGGTCTGTGGATGTGAGTCTCGGTGCATCTGTGGGAGAGGGTGAGCCACCAGGGTCCTTCTACTCCGCCATCTTGGCTTCCCCCTCATGAAGGAATTCTCTTATGTTATTCTACTATTTTATTTTCTACAACCTTTATTGTTTTTCCTTTAAAGTTTAAATCAATAATCCATGTGAAATTGATTTGGTGTGCTTTCATATCCTTTAGTTCTGGAAAATTCTCAGCCATTAACTCTCCAAATATTTCTTCTCTGCCATTTCCTTACTTCTGTAAGTCTTAAGACATGTATGTTTGCGTTTCTAAGTCTATCCTGTACATCTCTTAACTTTTTTAAAACTTTTTTAAAACTTTTTTTTCATATACTTTCTAATATTGCTCTCTATGTGCTGTTAGGTGAGTTCTTCAGGATCATCCTCCAGTTTACTAATTTGGTCTTTGACCCTTGACTCTTTCCCATCTACTGAGTCTTATTTCAGTATCTCTGCATATCTCTCTCTGTCTCTTTCTTTTTCTGTCTCTCTCTCTGTTCCTCTCTTTTTATATGTATTTTTCCTATATATGTTTATATGTAATTTCCACTATTTCAGATTTCTAATTGTTTTATTTCCCCACATATCATTTTCATGATTTATTGTTCATTTTATCAGTTACTCTTCCCTTTTTCTCTCCGAGGCTTATAAATATACTTATTTCAAAGTCCCTATGGAATGATTTTCCACTTGCCTTCATCCAGCCCCCCGGGCCCAGAGGCCAGCAAAGGGCGCCCCTCTCCTCCCTGAGACTGGGAATATCACAGGCCCACCGGCAGCCGGGCCACGGCCTAGCTGAGCAGGGTGTTCCGCTTCTGCCCAGGCGCCTGGGTGCGCAGCGTAGCTCTCTATAAGCAGTGGTTCCAGGCACACTGAATCTCAGCTGGTTTCAGTCCCTTTTCTCAGTGGGCAAGCCCTGCTGCAGCCCATTACTTCAAGCAGAAAGCCTTGCTTCTTTTTTCCATATTGTGTGATGCCTTCCAGTGCCCGTTACCCATCGGATGGTGAACTCTCAGACACTTCTCGGTGTTTTCAAAACCAGTGCCCTGCAGACCCACCGGCCACCTCATCCTTGCTTGCTACCTTATTTTTCTATCCCATTTTAAGTCTAGAGATACTATTTTGTTTTGGAGTGTGGTTACATTTTCCTTTTAATTTTCTCTCTGCATTTCATTTCACGTTGGTGTGTGTATGGAAAGTGAGAAGGGAAGGGAGATGGGAGATGGCAGGACACGGCTCAAAGTATGAACGTACAATGCCGTCCTGAGTACAAGTCTCCATTTTTTTTCTTTGCAAAAATACTCTTGCATAAAACATTGAACCGGGGCTATCCTTTTTTATAATCTGCTGTATCTTGAACATTTCCACGTGCCATTAAACACTATTTGACAATAGCACACGTCTATTCATGCTGCTCAGACTGGACTGTGGTTATCGCATGTATGTTCCCCTGCTAGACTGTGACACTGGAGGGTCAGGCTTTGTTCGTCTCTTTCTGCATCCTCAGGGCTTAGCACAGAGCAGGCCTCAGGGAATATGTACCGAATGAATGAATGAGTCAGTGAATAAGTGACCTTTGACACCTACTACGTGCAAACCATTGAATTAGACTTACTGTGTGATTGCTTGCAGGGGTGTATGCTGATGCGTAACTGACAACATTCCAGGCCCAAGGGACTAGTGATATATTTAGAAGCTGACAACCAAATTGATGATTAAGATGTCGTTTTTCACGCTGTCTCTATGTCTCTGTCTCTCTTACTCATATAACTCCATCACTTAGCTCCGCAGTCCTTCTTGGGCTCTGATACCTGGGCAACCTCAGAGTCACACTTGCTGGAAACTCCTAAAGTTGGAGTAAAGCCAAGACATTTCCTATTGGGAAGAGTTCCTGTATCAAAACAGCTAACAATGAATCGTCCTTTCTCTTGTTTTCTAAGGCATGACTGCTGTGGCTGGGAATCCCAGACTTAATACCTGGGGCCCTCTTTACAGCTTCTATCTGACGAAAACTTGGCAGTTCTTAAAGATTCCCCCAATTTAATTTAGGATTCTTAATGCTTTTCATTGTCTTTTTTCCTGTTATAGGCTTGCATCCTGTAAATCTGGAAGCTGCTCAGCCTGGATGCTGTCAACCACTAAAAATGTCAATATGTTTCAAATAATTACTGTTGCATCTCATAAAAATCTGTTCCTCGTGAAAATCCTCCATTAAATCAATATCATCCATTATTAGTGTTCTACATGCTATATTTCACAGAAAAATGGAGACTATGAAAGGTCAGGAAATCATGTAGTCAATCAAAGCTTTGCCTAATAAAATCAGGGAATGCAAATCAACCTCAACAGCTCTCTCCATCTATTTCTTTGGCCCCAGAGTTAATCACCATTGTCCTAGATCTTGTATTTGTAAAATGGTTCCCCAACTTTGGGGGAATATTATGGAGAGCTCAGACTCAGCTGTTAGAACCTAGAAGAGCAGAGTCTGTTTTGCACAGTGCAGCTAGACATGCAAAAATGCTAAAAAGACAGATCTATTCCTCTTGCTAATCTTTCTTCCCTGAGCTTTGACCTCTACGCGTTTGGTACCTTCACCCGCTGCAGTCCCGTTGAATCTCAAGCTATGTCAGCCTTAACAAGGTGGTTGGTAGTTGGGATGCTGGAAGACACAGTGGAGAACTTTAAGCCTGTTCGTGCCTATTTTTAATGTTAGCCCATGTAAACTTGGGCCATACATTTTGAATAACTCTTGGTTCTCTAACAAATAAACCTCCCACATGTCAATATGTTGCAGTGCACTGTGGATGTTGCTGGTTGGCAGCCTTTCTTCCACCCAGGGGCACAGAATCCTTTCATCTTGTGGCTATGCTACTGCTAAGACCTCAGAGAACTCTACTTCCAGGCAGCAGAAATGGAAATAAAAGCTGGAAAAGTCATACTTCGCCTAGAAGCAGCAACTCCAATTCTACTCACTCTGTTGATGGGAGCTAGCCTCAGCTCCACCTAGATTTAAGGAGAGCTTGGAAAGCGTCTCCTGCTGTAATCCCTCCTTCAGACATGAACAAGCTTGTCATCCGTGCCCGTTCCCACCCTTCAGGAGGTCACCTAATTTGGAACACTTTCTAAATTTTTCTAAGACACTCTTTTGGTGCCCAGGACTAGCCAAGGTCATTTAAGTGTCATCCAGGCATTGTATCCCAGGCCTAGGATAGGTCCTGGGTGGGTTCTGATCACTACAAAGGCCTTCCTTGAAAATGTCTAAGTTCCCTTCCGGTGACAGGGACCAGCCAGAATGGCAGTGCCATCTGAGCAGGGCACTCTGAACTTAGAGACCCACATAGGTCCCAGTCCCCATTTCTTCTCTCTGAGTACCCTTCACCTATTTTGCTGTGGTGCCCTCATGCCTGATCATGGGTAAACCAGATGCCCCAAGAAGCTCCTGAACTCATATCTATGGATTGTTCCAGTCTGTTGTGTGGCATTTCTTTCCTGACATTGTGCAAGAGTGGGCTGTGAGAATAGTGTGACATGCTGACTTGACTCTCATTCATGAGTCCAGGGCTCTGGGCTCCTGTCAGTCCACCACCAACCCCTGGGCTTGAGTTGCATGTGTGAGTCCCTGCGTGGGCCCCCGTCCATCTCTGCTCTACAGCACCCGAGGGAGGGGGTAGCGGCAGGAGGCCTTTACCAGGTGTGCCCACCTGTTGCCGGCACCCGGGATGCCAGCCCTTCTGTGGGTCTGTGCCCTCTTGTCAAAAAGGCACGTAGAGGTGGCTGTTGCCTCACTTCTCCATGGGCCCTTCGGATAAATGTCTTCTTTTGCTTCCAGTCATGCAGTGATGCCATGTTCATTCCTTATGTGAATGTGACTACTCTACTTCCTCTAAAGATGGCCCCCTCACCTATCCTCCCTTCTGGTGGCAGTGACAGTGTGTAGAAAGCAGGGTGTGGTCAACGCGGGAAAAGTTCCCACTCTAGGAATGCGCTGATTACATCCTAGGCTGTTCAAGACAGGATGTAGTGGGAAGATGGGCTCTTCTGCATTTATACAACAAAATGGCAAGAGCAAATCGAACACGACCAGAAAACGACTTACTGTTCACACTTTCCTGCATACTCTGGGGAAGACTTGCACGTGTGGTCATCATCAATGAATCACAGTAGCAAGGTCTGAGAGAGTCAAGTAGAAGCCAGTGCCCACAGGCGGCCCGATGGATAATGGCAGCATCACGAGGGATGGTGTAGCCGGCATTAAGCTAATGACGTCGGGACCTGTGGAGCCCAGAACATCTAGATTGCTCCAAGACAAGCAGGTTCTGGAGAGCCATGACACGTGAGTGACAGTAGCCAACACTTTCCTTTCTCCTCTGTGGGAGATGTGAGATTATCCCTGCAAAGTGCACTGGGCAATGAGGAATAGGAAGAGGTGGTTCCTGGACCTGAACAGGAGGACATGGAGCCCAAATCCTACATGTATTGATGGAACAATCAGCACTCGGGAAACTCCCTCCTCTCTACCTATTGGGCTAAATCTTAGGCACCGAATCATTCCACCTTGGATAGTGATTCAAGGGCCCATGAGTTTTGGTGCACGTGTCTTCATTAAGCTCTTTGTCTAGATAGGGGTCCACTCTTGGCGGGGCACAGTGCTAGGCTGCAGTGGCTGAGACAGAAGGGCTCCCACAGCAGCAGATGTGACCGGTGCATTTCCCCACCAGCCACGGTCGCCGCACACATTTGCGGGCAGCTCAGAACAGGACGCCTCCCTGTGGGTTGCCATCTCCCCTGCTCACAGTTCGTCCTTCTTCTGTGATCTCTGTAAGCTTAAGCTACCTTTTATTGTTTTTGGAAACTTATTGAAGTATAGTCGGTTACAATGTGTGAGTTTCTGGCGTACAGCCTAATTGTTCAGTGGGATTTGTGCTCACGCATGGCTCTCCTGTCTGACTGGCTCAGAAAGGCTATTTGCTGGACCTCATTGTGATTCCCCTTTACCTGTCCTTTAAGCCTAGCCTTCTCCCCCTGCCCCGAGGGGCCTCCCTGTCTTCTCCTCTGTCAGTCAGACCTTATTAGGGCAGCATCATCAGTATGTTAAACTGAAAAATGAAATGATCTTTGCAAGAAAAAGAGTGGAGTTTTCACTTTCCCCACCAAGTTCCCATGTAGTGAGAGATTTTAGGACTGCTGCAAACCCTCCCTGCCCAGGGGCTCTGCACTCAGCAGACGTGGCTTCCACTCAGCTTGGGCTGAATGCAGCGCTCCTCCTTGGGCTGAAAGCAGAATGGCCACCTTTTGGTGAACCTTTCCTTGTGCCCTGTGTTCAGCCCTACTCCGGGCAACTCATTCATTCATTCATTCATTCAGCCCTTTGCTCAGCAAATATCAAATGAGGGCCTCAGGTACCAACTCCATCCTCACAAAGTTTACAGACACAGTGACACAGGTCCCAGAGTCTGGGGGGGCCTGTCACCCATTTTAAAGGGCGTGGCATGAAAATGAAGTTGAAGAAGGGTGCTTGATGTGGGCTCCCTGCACCCATTGGAGCCTGGGTAACCTTTGGGGGCTCCTGTAAGGTCAAACCCACTTGTATTATTTGCCTTTTTCCCTGTGTTGATATGGACACTGACAGTGCAAAAGCAGCAGTGGGTCCCACTGCTGGCACCTGAGCACGAATCAGGCCAATGGCCCCAAACCATACTAGTAATTTTTGGATTCTTTACTGCTATGCACTTGCAGTTAGCCAAAAAAAAAAAAAAATCCAGTTTCACTTAAGAATGTCCTTGATAAAAGTGGAAAAACAATTACTAATTTTCTGAAAGCTCAACCCTTCAGTCTAGGTCTGTTTAAGACTGTGTGACAAAGAGGGGACTGCGTAAAGCCAGTGTTACACAGTGTGATACGGTGATGGCCTAAAAGAAAGCTGAACAGTCTGCCTTTTCTTTTTTCCACAGAGCTTCATTTTTACTTGAGAGAATGAGGGACAAATCACGGTGATTTAGAGTTGGGCATTCAGCAGACATTTTCCTGGCAATGAACAAAGTGACTCCATTATTTCAAGGAAAACACCTGGCAATAACCTTTTTCCAATGATGACATTGGAGCTTTCCAGCAAAAGTTAGAATTTTGGAAAACTGGGATCCACCACTGTGAGCTTGACAGCTTCCCAATACTTAGACTCTCCCCATGAGATCGGTGGTGCTGTTAACAAATGGGACTTTCAGCTATTGCGTACTGAGAGGGGTCATCATTTGGAAGCCTGAGCTAGCTTGGGGCTACTTGCAGCTCTCTTTCATTGAGATGATATTAAAAGTTTGCCAAAATGTCAGTGTAACTCTTCTCTTGTCACTGATCATTTTTATTTTGGAAAACATAGTTTCTTTTCTTAAAAAATATGTTATTTATGTTACTATGGACTGGGTTTATTTTATTTTAAAGTGAATTAACACATTAATATTTTTTAAAATCTCAGGGATTTTTTTTTGCCTTTTTCTTTTTTTATATTAAAGTCTCATTGATTTACAATGGTGTGTTAGTTTCTGGTGTACAGCATAGTGATTCAGTTATACATTATATATATATTTCCATATTCTTTTTCATTATAGGTTATTACAAAAAAAAATCTCAGTTTTAATTTCTAATATGGTAGGTGATGCTAGACATAACACAAGCTCTTCAGGGTGCTGAATGATTTTGAAGAATATAACAAGTTCCCAAGACCAAAACGCTTCAGATCTACTGAGGCAGAGGGAGGAGGGAGGCATTAAAACGCTCAGATCACTTAGCACAGGTGGTGTGGGAGCTTCTTGTTGGTCTCCCCTTGAAGGGGGAGCCTGTCACATTCATTTTTGGATCCTCTGTGGCTGGTGTGGTCCTGGGCACATAGTGGGCGTGCAGTGACTGGAGAGCTTCAGAGAAGTTTGGGGCTGGGAAGTCAAGCAGAGCTTTTCAGTTCTGCATGAAGCCACACCTGGGTGGGACTAACCAGTGAGGACATCCCTAAGGACCCGGTCCAGCAACTTGAGACGTGCCGCTTATGCTGCAGGATCAGCGGCCAGGGCCCGTGTCCCGGGCTTCTCTCAGGCTGATCCAGTTGGCCAGGCTGAGCCCTGAATCCCCAGGAGAAGGGCTGTTACAGGATGAAGAAACCTCAACGGGTGTGTTTCTCTTGGCTCCGCAGCGAGGACCCAGTTCAAAGGGAAATGGGCATCCATCCTCTTTGGTGGCTACCACCATGCGGACCAGGCTCACGCAGAATCTCGTTTATTTCATCCCGTCTGGCCCGAGTTTCGGCACCTCACGCGCTCTCTGTAATGGTCATTGTCATGTGCAACAGGCAGAATGTGCTGGTCAGTGTCCCGTAGAGAAAAAGCCAAGGACCCGGCCATTCCTTCCACGCAGGTGCAGACAGGCGGCTCCCATGGAACGATCCTTAGTGGCTCTGCCGGGCCAGAGCCAGGGCAATTTCTCATTAGACAGACATGAACATCCCCGTGGACTTTCCACTGTTAATACAGCCCTATCAATGCTTCGGAGCGTTTGGAATCCGGGCTGTGGTTTGATAGGGCAGCAGCTGGTCTGCCTGACGCCCACGGGAATTGGATCAATTGAGAAACATGCCCCCAGCTTTCTCGGCCAGAGAGCCCCACCGGATCTGCCCTGTTCCTGAACATTCTTCCAATGTACTGTTTCCAAATTAGCCCAAGTGTGTGCTTTTTAATATCCTCCCCACCATGAACTTCCTGCTTTATAATCTTAACATCTTCCATATGAAGGAGACCTTCATTTCTCCACCCCTCATCTTAGACTAACTTGTTGGTCCTCGTGGGGATCAACTTTCTGCCTGGCCCTTCTGGGATCCCCAGACCCCCCTATTGGCATGAGCCAGCCCTTGATTGGCCATTGTCTTATCTGCCTGGGGAAGGGCCTTGATGGCTCTCACATGCCCCTTTGTAGTGATCCAGGCATGAGCAGAAAGCGGTGCTGATTTTGGCCGGGCCCCACTTTTGGGACTTGTCAGGGAGAGGGGGGCCTCCTACAGAGCTTCCTCCCAGGAGATCTGCGGCTCCGCACGTCTGGCTTACGAAATCACTTGGTGTTCAAATGGGACATGGCAGCCTGTGGGCCTGGCAACCTTTTAGGAAAGCTTGGCTTTCTCTTCTGCAAAAATAGGGTGCGTCGTGTGGCTCTGGGAAGGGAAGCATTAAGTAGACAAAGGAGAAGTTTGGGGATTTCAAGGTAACGGTCACTTTCAGAACATCACCTCGCAGCAGGCAAGGCCTTGTGCTAATCACCAGGAGGAAAAGAATGAGGGACACAAAAGTGAAGGTGGTTTTGCCAGGCAAAGATGAGGGACAGGCATGTCAGGTAAAGAGAATAATGTGGGCAGAGGGGGTCACAAGGTATCATTTTCGGAGACTGGAAAGCATTCGGATATGTCCAGAGTGGAGGAGTGTGTGAGTGGCAGTTGAGGGTGGTGGGAGGTGAAAGCTAAGATCTATGAGAGACTCGGCTGGAACAGGAGTTTCTCGAGTTAGGCATTCATCCTCTACGTCGCATTTCCTGCACGATGTTTCTTGGAATGCTGGGACGTTTCCTTCACTGTCTTCCCTTCATCACCATGGAGGGACTGTCAGCACTCCTGTCCAGGGCGCGCCCCACCACTTTTTGGTCCATCCTCTCTGTGGTCATCTTCACTCCCTACCTGAGCAGCACTGACCACCTGAGTCCTAGACAGGTGAGTTTAGTTTGCGCACTACCAGTCTTCGCTGGAACAGAAGCTCCACAAGGGCAGGGATTTTTGTCTTTTTGTTTGCAGCGATGTATTCTCAACACCTAGAGAATTCACAGCACAAGAAAAGCACTCCATCAAGAGTTGCTGAATGACTATAGTTCCCTGTGCTGCACAGTAGGACTTGTTGCTTATCTCTTTTATACATAGTAGTGTGTGTCTGCTAATCCCAAGCTCCTAGCTTACCCTTGTAGTAACCTATAATGAAAAAGAACGTGAAAAGGAATATGCGTATGTACATGTATGACTGAAACATGCTGCTGTGCACCAGAAACTGACACATTGTCAACTGACTAGACTTCAATAAAAATATAAGAAACAAAAATTTGCAGATTTAAAAAAATAAGTAAAAGTTAGCACCAAAAAAGAGTTGCTAAATGAATGAAGTTCACAGTTGTTCAACAAAAGCTATTGTCAGATACATCTGGGAACTTGAGGGTTAACCCTCGTTAAACAGCTTTCCTTTTCCGGAGTCTTTAATATGTTAACACGCAGGTGGGAGATGATGGTGGCTTGAACCAGGGTGCAGGCAGTGGACATGGAAAGACAGGGATGTCTTATGCATCTGTATTGGATGGAGAGTTGACAGGACTTCTTGACGAACAGGATATGAGTGATTACGGAAAGGGAAAAATGAGAGAGAATGTGTGTGTGTGTGTGTGTGTGTGTGTACCTGAGCTGACTGCTGGCCTATTAACCGAAGCTCTAAAGGAGCTGGTAACCGGACAAATAGAGAGAGGACAGCTGGAGAGGAAGGCAGGAGCCGGGTCACACAAATCCTTCTTGACTTCATCCTGGGGTGATGGGGAGGGAGTCTGTTAAGGATTTGAAGTGGGGGGAATGGCATAATCAGATTGGCATGTTAGAAAGATGCCTGTGGCTGCTGTGTGGACAGGATGTATTGGGGGGAGAGGGCAAGAGTAGAGGCAGAGAGACCATCGCTCCAGTGCGAGAAGGCAGAGCTCTGAGCTGTCGAGTGTGCCACGCAGGTGCCAGTCAGGCCCCCTGAGCCAGCTGTGGGGCTGCTCGCCGCTGCTCACCTTGCCCTCGCTCTTCTCACTCCTGCCCGTCGAGGACCCCAGGTGCAGTGCCCTCGTCCCATGTCTCTATGGGATACGTGAGTGTGCACATGCCCACAGACTCTGCACCCAGCAACCAGTCCTGCCGCTGAGCCCCAGATACCCTGCCTTGGACACCCTGTCATCAGATCGGTTTGCACATAGCCGTTGGTTACAGCAGGCCAACAGGTCCATGTGGTCGGCTGGACTCCCTCCCCATCTGAGTTCCAGTTCCCATCACCGCCTCTTTAGCCAGAGTCTGATTTTGCTTTGTCGTCGTCCTGCAAATCACAGCCTGTGAACTATGCAAAGCCATCAGAAAAGAAAATGTAACTGTGCCACAGTGGGCGCCATGTCTGGGCCATCGGGGAGTGTGGGTATTGAACTCATGAGATTCAGCAGTTCCGGGGGATGGGGTTCAGCTGTACTAATGGCTGGGTGGTGGGGGTGAGGCTGGCCAGATGTGCACACGCCTTCCAGCTGCAGACTCTCAGAGCTGGGCGAGCACTTTAGGCGCATGGACTTCAACCCCCTTCATCTGTCAACAGAGAAACTGAGGCACAGAGAGGGGCATGGGGTTGCCCGGAAGCACACGTGGTTGGACTGTATGACTGAGTGATGGGAAGTGGGCAGCAACGGAAGGAGGAGGATGGGAAGGTCTGCCTGGACCTCAGTTTCCCCACCTGAGCAACGAGGGGCTCAGGCTGGGATTCAAATACAATATGTGGTCCTTGGCTCCTATCCAGGTTCATCTGAAATGCCCGCAGGTACCTTTCCCCATCCCCCGTTGTCACCTCATCCATGATGGGCAAGGGAGAGGCTTCAAGGACAACAGTTTCACAGCAGCGCCTGCGTAGTCCCACGTTCCACAGAGAGCATCCAAGAAAACCCGCCAGACCCAGGCCGCTGGAATTCAATGAGGTGGGGAAAAAAATCCCTATCAGCTCCAAAATTTACACCTGAGCAAAAATAAAATTTTATCCAAACAGCAAACCTGCTCGGCTGAAAGTTTAATAAGCTATTAAACGGCACCATCTGAAACCTGCAATCAAAGCAAAAACACTGTAAAATAAATCAAGAGAGATAAGAAGAGATTTCACATTGTTAAAAGTTTATGCTATTTCTGACTTCCCGAAATGTTACCATTAACCTGGGAGTTAATCAGAGTTTTTCATTTACCCGTTGTTCGGAGCCATAATGAGCACTTTAACAGGGTAAATAAAAAGATCTAAAGAAGCAATAAACGCGAATGTCACAAGTGGCAGTCGTCTACCTTGTGAGGCTCGTGCGGGACAAAGCATCGCACAGCTGGAAACAAACGATTCCTCCGAACACTGTAAATAATCTCCAAGCCCGCTCCTAATTAAAGCGAAGCCCCACCTCCTCGTGGGCGCTACCTGCGCGACCCAATTAAGGCAATACCATTTCTTTCCCGAAAGGGCCCTCCCTCGCTCTCTCCCTCTCGCTCTTTCTCTCTCTCTCTCTCTGTCTCTCTCTCTCTCTCTCTCTCTCTCTCTCTGTCTCTCTCCTCTCTCTCCTTCTCTCTTTCTCTCTTTCTCTCTCTAAAGAATTTCCACCAAAGAGCTGGCCCCCTGATGTTCCTGAGCTGCAGTAATGAGACATCCCTGCTTTAAGCAAATTTTGCACCTGTAACCTGCAGAAATATAGCCGTAGCATTTGAAAAATTACCTCCATGCCGCACGGTGCCATGAAAATTTATCTTTGAGATGATTTTATTGCATGGTTACCCTAGGCAATTAAATCAATAAATCTTAACTGTCAGGAAGGTTGGCCCCATGCCAGAAATAAATGAAATGCGCGAAATCAGTAAATAAAAGGTTCCTGACAACTCATTCCAGAAATTATTTAGCAGTTGGGGTTGTAGGGGGTTTTGTGTTTCACTCCCCAGCCTTTATTGACATGCTTTCTGAGAAATGATTGTGCTAACAAACACAGTGGCTCCACTACAAAGCAGTCAGAGTTTGCCAGGCCATAAATTATAGGCCCTGAAAGGCAGGAAGGAAATACAGCCACCCGGCCAGAGGTGGTAGGCCGGGACTAGCCCGGGCTGGGGACAGGGCTAGGGAGCAGCTGGCTCCCTGATGCCCCGGGGAGGGCCCTGGCCCTGTCTCTTCCCCTCGGCTACTACATCCTCATCCCACTGACCTTTGCCCTGATGGGAGGCGCCCTCTCCTCAGGGGCCCGACTTGCTTGGCCCGCCTCGTCCCGCTACACCGCCCATGGTCCCTAGCAGCCTCTCAGTCTAAGGAAGTTTATGCTTGTGAGTAAGGTCTGTCTGCCATTCTCCATTTCCAGAAACAATTCCAGTACTAAATGGGAGTGTGTGTGTGTGTGCGCGCGCGCGTGCGCACGCGCGCGCTTGTGTGTTAGTGTGTGGGGGGTGGAGGGAGGGGCCGCTCTGTTAATAACAACAGTGCTGACTGTTGTGTTTCTCCTAGGCTATGTACCCTTTAGATGGCTTCAACACTCGGGGGCGTTTAATGAGCCCCTTTTACAGATGAGAAAACTGCGACTCAGAAATGTTAAATGATGTGTTGCAGATGACTTGGCAAGCAGCAGAGTGGCAGTTCATGCCAAGGCCAGCCTCCTTATGGCTCCGTCTCACAACACCTATGCTGTCTATAGCGCTGGACTCATGGACCCAAGGAGCTGAGAACGGAAGCCAGTGTTTGGACCGTTCTTACCTTAGTTCCCAGGCTTTTTTCTCCTCTGCATTCTCCCTCCCCTGGTGATAAGTGCACCCAATTAAGGATCTTTTGGGGATGCCCTCACAGAGATGACAAGGCTAGATGGCACTGTTGTGTGGGCAATGAGGCTGATGGGCATGTTTGAGGGCCATCTGAAAGCCTGAGCAGGGCCTGTGCTAAGCCCTACCCCAGGGCCTTTGCACATGCTGCTTCTCTTTCTGGTTTGACTACTTTGAGATTTTAGTTCAATTGGCACCTTCTTAGTGACACCTTCCTCAACTTGCCAAACTCCCTCATTACAGGCTCTTATAGCACCAGGCGATTCTTCCTCACATAGTCACTTTCTTTGCAATTTCACATTTATTTGTGTGATTATCTGCTAAATGGCTCTCTGTCCCACTGGCGCATAAGCTCCATAAGGGCAGGGGCAGGGGAGGGTCTGGTTTTGCTCCCCCAGGAAGTCCCAGAACCTCAAATTGTGCACATGACTATTTACCACATGAATGGATAAGGATGGGGTAGTCACTTCCTGGGGCAGCCATAACAAAGCCCCACCAATGAGAGGCTTAAACAACAGAAATGCATTATCTCCAGGTCTGGAGGCTCGAAATCTGAGATCAAGGTGTGGGCAGGGCTGGCTCCTTCCAAGGGCCAGAAGGGCAGGATCTGTCCAGACCCCTCTCCTGGGCTTGTAGACACTGTGTTCATGTTCACATGGCATTCTTCCTGTAGGCAAGTCTTTCCAAATGTCCCTTTTTGTAATGACACCAGTCCCATTGGATTGGGGCCCAGCCTAATGACCTCATTTTAACCTGATACAAGGCTCTGTCTCCAAATAAGGTCACATTCTAAGGTCCTGGGACTTAAGACTCCAACATAGAATTTTGGGGGGAGGAATGGGGGGAGGAGACACAATTCAAGCCATAACTAAAGGCCACTGGCCCAGAGGCAGAAATTATTCAGACGTCCCAATGGCAACATTTCAAATTGTTCTTCAGGCCAGAGCTAAGGAGAATAAGAGATCTCTCCCCAGCTCGCTCCTGCAACCCTGCACGTCTCAGTCCAGGCACCCATCCCTGGGAGGACTGCCGCTAAGCTGCACAGCCCTGTGGCCAGGGCTGCGCAGGGGTCCCCTGCAGCTGGGAGAGGGCCGGACTAACCCAAAGGTATGGACCCAGAGCCAAGGCCTCAGGCTTGGGTGCCTCCAGGTCAAGGCCTGTTTTCTTTTCACTTGGGGAGCACTCCGGAGAAGAACAGACTCAGGAGGACTCTGCAGGGCTGTGGATGGGGCAGGGGCTTCCCAGAGAGATAAGGGCTAAGTCTGCGGAACAGAAATCCCACAGGACCCACACGGGAGGCTGTGTTGCAAGGAAACAGCTCTGGGTGGGGGATGCAGAGCCCAAGGAAAAGGGACAGAAGTGTGCATAAACTCGAGACGGAGGCTTGGAGAAATAAGGCTCGGCCCCTTGGTGAGACTTATGCTATCTGGGGAGCTGGGCTCCGCTCTTCCAGGAGGGCCTGGGGAATGGTGGGGGTGGGGCAGGAAAGCAAGTTGTCCCTGGCAATTCCCCAGGGCAGGAAACCCCAAGTCATCTTAGGGTAGTTGCAGCTGTAGTCAAAAGGAAAGAGCCACTGAGCTGCACCCTGCCCACTGGGACAGCGGGGCCCCCGGGGGAGGTGGGAGCTGCTGGGAGCCAGCCCACCGCGTCATCCCACGGTCCCTGGGAGGGAGGAGCGGCATCCGATGGGGAGCTTTTCCTCCTGCTTTCGGATTGGTGCTCTCCTTTGAGCTTCAGCTAATGCAAATCTCTTTTTATAATTCTTGCTGGCAAGTTCCCAGGGCAGATAATTCCCCATCAGCCCATCACGAGCACCAAGGGGGTTATTTTCAAATTAATGGTTTGAAGCAAAATACGAACATTGTTTTTGAACTAGGGGCTGAGAGATGGCAAAGGCGCAGTGTCTAATAACTAAGTGCAAACTTTGCAGTGACAGCCACAAGATTTCAAAATAATAATAATTTGCATTTGATAGCACCTTTCTTCCGACTAATGAGCTTAACACAATTAATTCATTAATTCATTATGCTCCCCTAAGCAGCACAGAAGTAAAGATTGCTCAAGTAGTTTTCTGCTTGGAGAAAGTAAGGCAGAGACAAAAGGACTATATTGATGGCAGAGCCACAGTTCAAGGAGCTTTATGTGCAGATAAACAGCAAGGTCCTACTGTACAGCACAGGGAACTCTATTCAATATTTTGTAATAACCTTTAATGGAAAAGAATGTGAAGATTAATATATGTGTGTATATGCATAACTGGGACTCTGTGCTGCACACCAGAAATTGACCCATTGCAACTGACTATACTTCCATTAAAAAAAAAAAAAAAACAAGCAGCTCTAGGTCCACTGCTCCAGGGATCATGGGGAGCGGGGAGAGCTGGAGAGACAGGAGATGAAGTCTTCTGGTGTCAAAGAGGCTTGTGGCGGGCAGAAGTCTAAGATGGCCTCAAGATTCCCATCCCCAGTGTGCCTGCCTTGTGTAAGCTCCCTTGAGTGTGGGCAAGACCTGTGAGTAGAAGGAATGTCACTTGTGTGATTGGGCTACATTATATGGAAAAGGTGCCCGGATTATGTAGAAGTAATTAAGGCCCCTAATCAGTATGATCTGAGTTCATCACAATGGTGATTATCCTGAGTGGGCCTGATCTAATCAGGAGAGTCCTTTAAAAGTCAGTCCGGAGGATGGACTCCCTCTCCTGCTGCCAACTTCTAGAGGGAGGCAGGGAGGCTCGCTGGGAAACTGTTGAGGTTGTCCACATGATGATGATGATGAGAATGTCAAGGGAGACAGTGGCCAGGGTGAGGATGGGAGAGGCCAGAGTTCAGAATCATTTTCAGGCATAAACTCATGGTGCATTTGAATTAGAAAGGGTCTGAGAGAGGATCCAGGGCAAGGCAATGTGCTGAGACATTACTGAGCAATGAATAAGTCAGAAACATCTTTGTGGAGCATGAGTTGTCAAGTTTTAGAGTGAAGAAGATAATTTCTATATTAAGATAAACATAGCCATGGAGTCTTATGGAATAGAATGCAAACAATACAATTTTTGGATGAAATAGGGGCTTAAAAGAAAGTATCTGAAATGAACTTACAAAACAGAAAAAGACTCACAGAAACAGAAAGCAAATTTACGGTTGCTGGCAGGGAGGTGGGAAGGGAGGTGGAGGCATAAATTAGGAGTTTGGGATTAGCAGATACACACTGATACATATATAATATATATATTATATATATATATATAAAATAAACAATGAGGACCTATAGCTCAGGGCACTATATTCAATATCTTATAATAACCTATAATGGAAAAGAATATGAAATAGATATGTATAACTGAATCACTGTGTTATACACCAGAAACTAACACAACACTGTAAATCAACTCTACTTCAATAAAAAAAGAAAGTGTCTGCTTTCAGTACATTTTTTGGGTGATGCCTCAGACTTTGGGGGAGGATGAGTAGACAACAAGGGTACATTTTACATCTCCTCCATCCTTACGAAGAAGAACCAGCCTGGGTACCATTTGTCCTCTGTCAGGACTTACAGGCTGTGCCTCAGTCCTTGTTTTCTCAGGCATCAAGAAAGCTGTTGTCATTCTCACTGTCCCCACAGGACACTGAGATGCAGAAGAGGGACAGCTACAAGGGAGTTCGTGCAGGCCTCAGATGCAAACCTGGGCCTCCTCTTTTGCCTCCAACTGAAGGTTATACTCTAAGGCATAGCTTAACTCATAAAGGGGTATGATTTGCCCTTGACAGTTGAGTTAGTAATTCTTTGTGGATGACTATTTCTGTTTGTAACTGATTCCATGGGTATTTTAAGAATATTCAGAGATCCAAGGAGGATACCATGGGTCTGGATGTGAGCTCCCAAGCCCAAACCTCTTCTGGGTTTTGAATGACTTTTGATTCCCTGCCAGAGGCAGGCTATGGACCCAGAAATTCAGCCATCCACAGGATCGAGTCCAACAGCGCCAGACCCTGGGCAAGGGGCGGGGTGAGATATGGGCTACAGCCCCAGGTGGAGAATCTTTGGTTAGAAAAAAAAAGATTCTTAATCCTGGCTGCAGGTTGGAGCAGCTTCCTCCCTGGGCTTTGGTGGTAGGCAGATGGGAGAGGGGTACCCAAATCAAGAATCAGAGTTTCTGGGCTGGGCCAGGAGTTGATAGGATATCCAGCTCAGCCAAGGTTGAGGGGCCCTGAGTCAGAGGGCGGGAGGTGAGCTGGACCCTCAGTTCAGAGCTCGGGCAGAGGCCCCCTACCAAGCCGGCTAGAATGTGGGACTGGGCAGGCAGCCAGTAGGGCAGGAGCTGGGCCTGAGTGACAAAGGGCCCCAGGGGTGTCTGGGCCTCCCCTGAGGGGAGCTGACTCTTTTCCCAGGGAAGGCTCAGCCTCAGGATGTGTTTGGCAGCTAGCACAGGACTTGTTCAGTGAGTCGAGGCCAAGACTCGGCCAGTTCAGAAGGTGTCTGGGGAACTTGTGGGCTGCCAGGAGACGACCGCACGTGGAGCCTGCCACCACTGCCTGTCACTTGATTCCTCAGGGCCCTTTTTGCTGCCTGGGTGTACTGAGTTTGAAGGATTGGGGGATGAGTGAGGAAAGAGGTGACCACGAGGGGGCAGTCGCACGCAACAGGCTTTATTTGGGTGACACTGGCAGGTTCACATGTGGGGTGGGGGTGTCCTTCACAGGACGAGACCTTCTAGGGGCCTCCAGCCGGAAGAGAAGAGAGCTCGGTGAAAGCGTCTAGGCTATGTGCTCAGCAGCCTGACGGGAGCCTCTGGGCCCAACATCTCGGTGGGCAGCAGCGGCGTGAGGTCCTTGCAGCCCCAGGGTTTACCTTATCTACAGCTAGCAGATGTTGGGCAAAGTTTCTAGGTGATATGAAGCAAGTAGGCTCTAAATGGGTAAAAATCTGCTTATTTGGGCTCTATTTAAAACAAATGAATGTGTAAAATTTTGAGCTTTTGGCCAGCAGGCTTTTGAGCTAACCGGTTTCAGCCTACTGTGACAAAGTAAATGGCACAGGGGCCAGTGTGCAGAAGCCATCATTTATCTCACTTCACACCTTGAGACTCATGGGAAGCTCTGCCCCTTCTGCTTAGTCTGGAGTTTTCTGTCCCACAAATGCTTCAGGCCAACGAAGGCTTGTGTGTATGTGTGTGTGGGGTCTTTCTAAACGAACCTCTCTGAGGGACCCTCCCTCCCTGCTCCCTGGGTTATGCTGTGTCCTCAGAGCCGGGAATTGTGGGAGAATCTCAGCTCATCCCCATCATCCTCTGCCCAGGGCCTGTCTTATTTGGGAAATGGGAAAATGTTCAAGTGAGTTGTGGTTTGAACTACCTGGGAAATTCCGGGAGTGTTACAAAAGCATGAGACGAAATCCCTTCCCTGGAGAAGAGCACTCTGGGCTTGGGTTCCTGCAGGATGTCTTCTCTAGAGCACTGGAAGCACTGTTAATTCCTGATACCTCTTCACTCTCAAATTCTTTCTCCCACTACCCTCAAGAAGGTGGGTTGGATGAAGGGTGGAGAGTCACAGGGCTAGAAAGACAGGGCTCGAAGGTCATTTCCTGCCCCCTGCTTGCCTCCTGAACTCGTGCACTAGGTCCTGTGACTGTCAGTCCCAGTAGAGCCCCAGCTCACGATCCACATATAACTTATCACAGTTGCAAACGGCCTAGAGAATGCGTGCTGTTACTGAACTCGGGTCTAGCTGTTTGTCACTCAAAAACCAATACTTGAGAGAGGCAAGTGTTGGTAGAAAGGAAAGCTGCTGTTAATCAGAATGCCAGCAATCTGGAGAGATGATTCAGTGTCCCCCAAAGACCATCTCCGAAGATTCTGCTCAGCCATGAAAGTTTCAAAGGGAAAAGGGGAAGTAACCTCAGTTAACCAGTCACAGTCGTCACCATCCCCCACTGCGTGCAAGCTTGTCGACTTCTCGTGATCTTTTCTTTAGATGCTACCTTGTTGACACAGTTTGTTCATGAGATTACTGAAGGGGAAGCTAAGGAAGAGATCCGGTCATCTGTTCATCACTTAGTCTTCGTTCCTACTTCTCTGATCTAGGAAAGAACCAGCCAGGTTAGGAAAGGTACTGTGGGATCAGAAGATGCGAAAGGTGTGCTGGGGCTGGAGGTGAGTAGGGCGTGGGGGCGCCTGGTTCAAGGTTAGTGACAAGACAAGAGAGATTTCCTGCTGAGGGCGGTTTCCTGCAAAGAGCTGCTTACAGTGTCAAGTTCAAATGGCCGTACCTGAAACTTACAGGCAAAATCCTCCTTAACAAATTACATAGATCCCGCTCTGCCACAGCTGAAGCTTTTATATTTTATTTCCTTTTCTAAAAAAGGGGGAACGGGGACAAAATTGCCCACCAAGCCCAAAAGGTGTTTCCTGGAGAAACTCACAGAGCTCAACGTGTTCTTTGTCCAAAGCGTGAGGCTCCAGTGAACTCCCAGTCCCCGACGTGGGCCGTCGCGCTGCCGCTGCCTACCCACTTGTAGTGCAGCCGCCACCAGCAAGGCACCCTTGCAGTTGCCTCACTAACCCTCAGAGGGCGAAGACTGTTGGCCTTGATAATGGCAGTGTGTCGGGGGGCATTCTTTGGGGGCAGCACGCTCCTCAGTGTTGCCAAGAAGGGACGTAGGATGAGACACCTGTGTTGATGACGTCTTGCTCATCTCTGGGAAGCAGGGAAAAGGCTGGTATTATCAACTCCGTTTTGTAAAGGAAGGAAGCGGGGCATGGAAAGGTGAGCTGTTTCCTCTAAGCCCTCTAAGCTCTAAAATCCTGCTTCAAAGCTCCCCCCGGAATGCGCTCCTTCCCTTCCGCACTGGTGTCCACACGGCAGAGACAAGGAGTTAAGCCCCACCAGGCCTGTCTGTGAAGTGGGCTGATTTGACGCTCAGCCAGTACAAGGCCTGATCATGACCCCAGCCAGACGGTCCAGCTGGCCAAAAAGTGGTACCCTCTTTTCTATTTGCTACTTCCAAACGTAAGGGGTCCTATCTCACCAAATCTTTCCTGAGTTGCTGACTCCACCCAGGTCCTGATCTCAGTCTTCATGGAAGGAGGCATCTCTGGAAGGCTGGCCCAGTGCCTTTCTTTTAGAGTTCTCTGGAAGGACCAAGACGACATCCTTCCCTGAGGGCTCAGGGTCCTTCTTTTTTTTTTTTTAATTTTGTAAATTTAAGTATAGTTGATTTACAACGTTGTCTTAGTTTCAGGTGTACAACAGGGATTCAGATACACACACACACACACACACACACACACACACACATATATATATATACACATTCTTTTTCAGATACTTTTCCATTATAGGTTATCACAAGATTTTGAATATAGTTCCCTGTGCTATATGTAAGTCCTTGCTGTTTATCTATGTTATATAAAGAAGTGTGTATCTGTTAATCCCAAGCTTGTAATTTATCCCTCCCCTCCCCCTTCCCCCCGGTAACCATAAGTTTGTTTGTTTACTATGTCTGTGAGTCTGTTTCTGTTTTGTAAATAAGTTCATTTGTGTCATTTTTTTTTAGATCCCACATATAAGTGATATCATATGATATTTGTCTTTGACCTACTTCACTTAGTAGGATAATCTCTAGGTTCATCCATGTTGCTGCAAATTAAATTATTTAATTCTTTTTATTGCTGAGTAGTATTCCATTGTATAAATATACCACACTGCTTTATCCAGTCATCTGTCGATGGACGTTTAGGCTGTTTCCATGTCTTGGCTATTGTAAATAGTGCTGCTATGAACATTGGGGTGCAGGTGTCATCCTGAAGTAGGGTTCCTTCTGGATATATGCCCAGGAGTGGGATTCCTGGGTCATATGGTAAGTCTATTCCTAGTCTTTTGAGGAATCTCCATACTGTTTTCCACAGTGGCTGCACCAAACTGCATTCCCACCAGCAGTGTAGGAGGGCTCCCTTTTCTCCACAGGCTCGCCAGCATTTGTCATCTGTGGACTTTTGAATGATGGCCATTCTGACCAATATGAGATGAGACCTTATTGTAGTTTTGATCCACATTTCTCTAATAATTAGCCATGTTGAGCATCTTTTCTTGTGCCTGTTGAAGACCCTTCTTTACTTTTGTTTCTAGAATGAAATGATGCTCTAGCAGCAATACTATTATATGTGATAGTGAGAAGCAAGAGATGGTAGGGGTTAAGATCAAGGGCTTTGGGGCCACACTGTCTAAATTCTGGCTGTGTGACTTTAGGCAAGCTGCTTTGCCTCTCTGTGCCTCTGTTTTGTCATCTATGGATCAGGAATATAACAGCACCTATCTCATAGGGCCATTAGGAGGATTAACGTAAGTTAATATAGAAGAAAGTGCTAGAACAGTGCTTGGCACACAGTAAGTACTGCATAAACTGAGCAAAGAGCATAATCCAATTTTTAAAAATCTCTTTGTGTTTTTCCTCCCAGCTCGTCTCTGCACTCATGCATATGTTTACCTAGGCATGATGATAATTTATGACATCTGTTTTTTTTTTGAGCGAAGTAGAAAACAACTGGGTTGCTTGAGAACAAATTTATAATCCGTTTAGGTCTATTTACTCAGAGCAAATATTTCTTCATTATCTCATAAGAAAAATGTTCGTATTTACTGATATTGTAGGGTTCACATTTTGGAAAGGATTTGGAATTCTTCGTGCTAGTGTCATGGGCATCAGTGTCAGCCACATTTAGCTGCATCAGTGTTCACACCTGGACTCCGAGGATGCAGTGTCAAACTATCCGGCCACGCCAAATGCAGTTTGCTTGTTCACAGGAAATTCAGCTAAGCTGATGGTTGATGTGGCGTTCATGTTCAAGTGCTCTGTGCTGTGTAGTGTCTTAGCGCTGCAATTTCTCACTTTGTCTGGCCAGGGAATATACTCCATACAAATGAAATTTCTAGATACCCAGAGCCTCCTTTTGCACTGCCTGGGAAATATTGAACATTTTGAAGGGAATAGCTCTGAAATACATGGCATGCTCTTCTCCCTTAGTAAAAAGGATCTACTTAAGATGACTTAACCTTTTCCTGATGACTTGAAATCATTATTGTGACCTAAAATTACCACCTAGGTTGCCCGCCCAGGCCATGCCCCCACAGTAAACTGCCATACTCTCCTGTGCTTTTAAGTTTTTAGTTTAGTTTTAGCATTTCCTCTGTCTCTCTTCTCAGCAGCCACTCCAGTTGTGACTTTGTACTAAGCCTTTTTGTGCTGTGCTGCTAAGGGTCCAGAAAACTAAACATTTGACATTTTTCTCTTAAGTGGGCTTTGAATGATAGCCCAAAGGTCCCTCATAAAATAAATTGGCTTTGTGAGAGTTATGTCCTTCCCCGTTCTCACTTTTAAAGCTGTTGAAGTAAGTGGGCACACTGACCATGCATTATAACGCAAAAGGCGTGGTGACTTGGTGCTTGTGGCTGCAGAGTCTGTAAGCAGAATAATCTACAGGTCTAAAGTGAGATTTTCATAAAAATTTTATTTTGCATTTTTAAATAATTCAATGCACTGGCAGTATAGTTAATGCCTCGATGAGAAAAACCAATGTACCAGCTCAGCCAATATCATTTTTACAGAGACACCGTAATGGAAAACAACAAAACTACATTGAAACGTCTGTACACAGAGTTACTGGACCGAGAACAAAGCGCCAACAAAACGCTTGTGCGCCACACATTTGAAATGCAAAGCAACACAGGCAGATACAGCTTTATTCACGTAAAGCACATGAAACCAGTTTTCAGGAACCAGATACCATTTCATTCACTGCTTGATGTTTGAACAGTTACCTTGGTCTGTACAGAACATCAGAACTTACCGAAATTCTGATGAGATAAGCATGCTTGTTAAGAACAGTGACGGTGAATCTGCAATGAGTATGAAGATTGGAAATCTGCACCCAAGAAAAAGGTGCTCAAAAGACGAACTGGATTATGGCAAAACAAAGGGGGTGCTTTATGAATTAACATCGCCTCTTAAAGGCTACTTGGGGTGCCCCCAGTGTGGAAAGGGTCTTCCTTGGGGGGACAAGGCCTCTCAGGAACCAGGCCAGGCTATTTCTGATGGTTTTGCTCATGCACCAACATGGAAGGAGCCCGAGCCAGGACACTGGCCCCAGGGATTTGAGCTGTAGCTCAAGGGCAAGTTCACTCCTGAGGGCTCGACTCAGCTCACACGCTGCAGCTGAAGTGGCCTTCATCGCCCCTACCACGTGTCTCAGCCTTTCTCTTGGAAACCCAGCTCAATTTGAACAGAACCTCTTCCCTCACAAAGGCCAGCGGAATCCAAGTAGTTGAACCCTAATATGATGATAATAGCTTCCAAGGGGAGAGGGGTTTTCATTTAAAACCTCTGCCTTCATAGAGCACTGTAGCCATGGCCTCCTGGAACTGGAAAAGAATATTTTTCAAGAAGGGAAGGCTAAAATCCCACGAAGGACAGCAAGCCAGACGTGCTGCACATGCGCGCGAGCGGACACGCACACACACACAGATGGCGCGTCCTGTCCGGGCAGTTCTGGCTTGCCCCAGCAGTCCGGCGGCGTGGTGGTGGCGAGGGCCCCCCTACCCCCAACAAAGCACAAGATGACGATTAAATTCCCATTTGTATCCTGGTTACTCAATAAATATTTCCATGACACTTAAATATACAAACTTTCTGTTTAAAATATGCATGAAAATGTCTTTTTTCTCCAAGAAAAAGTGAAAGGTTTAGAGAGTCACATCTTCATCAACCACATGTTGGGATTAGCTTTCTGGTTCTTATACACAGGCTCATGGGCACATTAGGAAACACTTCAAATGAACACACAAGACACGAATGCACCTCTTCGAGCCAAAGCAAACACACACGCTGTAGACCAGGCAGAAGACACCCCTGGCAAGCCTCAGGGGGTATTTTTCAAGTCTCAGTCAAGTGACTTACTGGAAAAATATGTGGAGTTATTTGTTAAACTGCATTAGGTCTCAGACGATGTTAGAAACTGTTTTTTGTACCATTTGTCAGTGTGGCGTATGGAAGGGCCCAACAAACATGGCGTGTTCCTCTTTGAAAACTCATCAATATTTGATTAGCTTTAGATTTCATTCCTAGCCTGATCTAATGCAGATTTACCAAAGACCCCAGCTTTCAAGATTTTAATGAGGGAGGGAGGGAGGGAGGGTGACAGAGATAGGTAGATAGAAGAAATACACATCGCGATCAATCCAAACATTTCTTCAATCAGTAATACCAAACCCTTTCAAAATAAAAAAAGGAAAAGGAGAAAGGAAAAAAAGAGGGAAAAGATGAACCTAAAAAACCCCGCCTTGACTGAAGTGCTCTGGGCAATTTCTTGAAGAGAAATTTGTTCTTCGTATTGATCATGGTCACAGCAACATCTGAAGATGTTAGCCATTGCCAGGTCTCCAACTAAAGTTCATTGAAAAATCCTGCTGTAAACTGTCTCATCTGCCTGCAACCACTCCACTTGCTCCAGAATGATCTCATAAAGGTCAAAACACTGCTCCACAAAGTTCTACAACTGGACAAATGAATTCAACAGACTAGTATTTATACTGCCATGTGATAATGGACTTGTTATAACAGCATGGTTTCATAATACAGCATGCCTCTCCAGGTGGCATGTTTTAAATCAGAACACGTCTATTTTTATTAATCTGTTATGTCTTAAGAGCATGAACAAGTACAATTCAGAAGCTCACATTGAATTCAACTATTCATTTGTTTAAAGACAGAAAGAGCCCAAGCAGGAAAGCAGAAGCCAGAGAGAGAGAGAGAGAGAGAGAGAGAAAGAGAGAGAGAGAAGGAACAACCACAGCCACAACCATCGCGCCCACCACCGCAGAACAGAAACGAAAGCAGCCTCTTCTCTGGAGGAGCCTTAAGGATATGCAGTCAGCTAGCCAAATGTGCCAAGGGGAAGGATTTGCAGGATCCTTTGCTCCCAAGGGGCAGTCTGAGCCTGGAAACTCTACCAGGCTCACTTTTGAAGTATTCATTTTATCTGAAGACAACGCAACATTAAACCATCTTCAGAAGCGCTATTCCGATGAAAACAGGACTGAAAGCAGCCATTTGCGGAACTGAGTACGTGGGAGGGGTTCCGTCTCAGACAGTTCGCTTTCTAAATACCCAGAGAGCAGAGAGCCCAGGAAGAAGGCTATTTGACAAATTGTCTTGAGATAGAATCAACCTCATTTGTGATATTTGTGGGTGAATATGACTGATTAGTGAGGATGGTTTGGAAATGGAAAATCACGGATGACGATGAACACATTTCTAATTCTCTACAGCCGCGCAAACTGGTCCATCGCCTCGGGGGACACCGAGTCCTCATGTGACTGTGATGGCAATTAAACCAGACCCAGACGTTACCTCCCTCCAGTCAGGGCAAATGCTGCAGGGTTATCACAAGGCGCCAGAAGACCACCCCTCCACGTTACTGTGATGGCCACAGGAAGAGCTTCAGAGGCAAAAGAGAGAAAGGCCAGAAAGGAAGAGTAAGACATGGGTGTCCTCCAGGGCTAACAGCACTTGATCGTGGACTCGGGCTGGGACAGAACATGGAAATGTTTAAAGAAAAATAAGATTTTAGGGCAAGTTCTTCGACCTTTCCAGATACAAGCCTCTTATTAACTGTAGAAGAGGCACCAAACCAGGAGAACAGGTCCTTTGAGACTTTCTGTTCTACTCTCAGGATGATTGATGATGAGGAGGGCTAGTAAAAAAAAAAAAAAAAAAAAAAAAAGAAAAGTTTGTGTATGTGTGTGTTTAATGAAAACCTCATTCTCTTAGAAAAATATACTGAAGTTTATGCCTTCTTGTTAAGTGACCTTGGTTTTCTTTATATTGGGTAGAAAAGGGAACTGTTTTGGTCTGGATGATCATTTCTGAGTATTAATCATATAGTTGATACAGGGGACATTCAGGTTTGAATTCGGAGCGAGCACAGCAAGTAGGTACTTTCAACTAAAAACACATGTGAAGTAACTTGGATCCCTTAACAGCTCAAGTGAAAGCAGCGGGGAGGTGGGAGGATCGCTGCGTTTCCATGTTATGAGAAAACAACACAATACACTTTGGCTTGCGCTGTTCTCCACAGAAGCCCGAATGCTTCCAGCCAGCCAAAGGCCGTCACTAGTAGGAGCAACAGTAAATCCTTTACTCAAGTTACACTGACAAGCTTGAAATGCCACTTGGACGTTTCAGTGATAATAATAATAAAATAATACTCACCTATCCTCATTTTAAACCAACCAGGAGGGTTTTCTAAGCACTTATCTCACTTCCGTTTTACCTTGGAGAGGTGGAGATGGCCAAGCCAGCCCCACGATGGATTCGTGCTTGGGGCCGCAGAGGGCTTCATGCCTCCTGGCCAGCTCCTGCTTAAAACCCGCCCATCTAGGCTTCACCATAAATTACCTACGTTCCGAGAGGATCGACTCATATTTGGAAATGATGTCATAGTTTTTGTCACTAAAATGTGTGTGTGTTCACACGAACATAAACACGAAATATGAGCCCTCTTTGGCTGCGTTCAGGACTGTGGCGGGGCCGGCCGGCCCAGTCTCCCAGCTTGGCGTGTATCTCTTCCCAACTCTGTGTTCACTGACATCACAGTAGCTCGAAATCAGCCAGGGTGGGAGCAGTGCCGCCACGGCCACTGGCAAATGCCACAAATTCAGTGCTTTCGGTTCTTGGAGACCTTGTTAAACATTTTACCAATAGACCACTTGCAGCATGCCCGGCTGACCGAAGGAGACGCTAGCTCCCGGTCTGAAGCTAGTTGGTCCACATGGCACAACGCAGCCTCTTTGGGGGTTCCCCCAATTCTGCTTCCTGCCCAGGAGCTCCTCTTCCGCTGCTGTCACAAGTGCCGCAGAACCACAGAAGGGCACGCGCATCTGGCACGCATTTGACTAGCCTTTGGCGTCCCACTGTGCTCTGAACCCTTTTTCCTATTCTGTAGCCACAAGAGTGAGGGGGGCCAAAACCAAGTAGGTAAAGCATTTGCAATTCGGATTAAGCTCCAGAAATGGCAGCTGCCTTCCCGCTGCAGAGGCTGGAGAGCAATGATCCCCTCGGTAGGAACAAGCTAACCCCAGTTGCAAGCATCCATGGGGCACACTTCAGGAAGTCTCCTGGCTGGTCTGCCTGCTGCAGGTCACCAGCAAAGTGCCGGCGGGCGCTGGGTGTGTGGCCCCGCAGCATCCCACCAGGGGCCTGGTAGCAGGCTTCCCCCTTCCCTCCTCAAAGTCTGGTACAAATCAAAGAGCCAACAAAATTGAGGTCACTGGCAAAAGAGTTTGAAATTTTGAATGATTTTTATTAAACACCATTAGTCTACACTGCACAGTTAATGAAACAGCAAAGCTCCAATCTCTTAGAAGAACGATGATTGATCATGGATCAGAATGAGCAATTCTGGGTCCCCTAACCCACGGTGAGCCTGATGAAAGGTTCATTACCACCTCAGGCCAGAAGCAGAAAGGGGCGAGAACTGCTGCCTGGCCACCCCCCACCCCCACCCCCGTCTGCCCTCCCCATAATGCAATCTTCTTTGAGTCGATGGGTTACAGAGGAAAACGGGATGCTCTTGGTAAAGAGGGCTTCTAGATTGGTGAGGAGGAGAATGGAAAGGGAACTCATACTTTGTCTTTCCCCAAAAATATCAGATGGTAGGATTCATGTCTGAGACCAGCCTATCCGATTAGCCTCCTGCCAGGGTAAATGCTGATTATCAATACACGGATGCCATTCCTGTTGTTGGAGTCTGCTAACACCGAAGAGAAAATGAATCCGAGTTTAATGCTGAGAATAAGGCTGTGCGAGTGGAAACGAGAAACAACAAGAACAACAGACGACAACCACGACGAGGAAGAAGAATTTAGTCTGCCAGTCGCGTACAGCGCAGCCACAACTGGCTCCAAGTTCCCCCCCAGAATTGAATTTGGGGGCACTGATTCGACCCATCCATTCCATGTTGTGTAGCTATAGCGTCTCGCCACACGTTCGCTCAATGGGGAGAGTGATGCTTCTCTAAGCGAGCAGTTCATTGCCTTACTGAGTAGTCCTACCCAGTGGTCCAGTTTGGTGCGCCCACCTGGCAACTCACGCAGGTGAATTTTATCATGTCTGTTGAGACGTGCGCGAGGGCTCCACCCCCACGGCTAAATCGATTCTGCCTTCAGAAATGCTTTCCAACTTCACTTTCCCACTTCAACCTCTGGGATGCAAATTTGAATAAAACATAATCTGAATTAGCTTTGGGAAAGATAACGACAGAAGGAGTTCTCTTTCCACTAAAGACCCAATCCAATGCATGAGGCAAGGTACTGTCCCAATGAAAATCCATCCATTTGGAAACTCAGCCAAACACATTTGAGCCAATGGTTTCTTTCTAATTTAGCAACTTGGTTACTGACCGAAGAGTTGAATCTTTTTCTGTCGTTACATGGGAAAAAGGCATCCCAATCTCGAGTCTTTGCAAAGTTAGCAGCAGCTAATCTGCTTTTCCAATTATGTCATCCAAATATACAACTACTAGTATTTTCCCAATGAGATTATTAAGTAATTAACAGTCTACAGGCTGGCTAACAACATGCTCACGGCTAAATTCTACCCCGAGGACCACACGAGTATACTCTTTTCAAATTAATCCTACCTACCAAACTCAGACAGTAATATGACAAAACCACTAAAAAATCCAAAGTTAATTAAAAATACAAAGCCAAGCCAACATCATAACACAAACTTGTCAAACTCTCTGTGGTTGGAGCTTGGGTGACAAGTGAAGGCATAGTGGTGGCTGCCCATCTCCCTACCTCCATGAGCTTACTGAGTTGTGTCTCACCAAGCCTCCATCAAGGCCTCAAGGCAGGATCTCTCGCTGCCATCCACATGTCTTGTATCCCTCCCACAAAGTGGTACACCGAAGAGATTTACTTGACAAAATATCTCAATCCCTCAAATAGCTGCACACCTACAACACACATCACCATTTACAATGTGATGAATCAAGTGCCTGGAAAACAGCAACAATCCTTAATCATGAAACCGAAAGACGTCTCATCTCCAGGGATGGGAAGGCAATTCACCCTCCATGTTTAATTGGTTTCTAAGCTGCTTTACAAGTGGGTCTGCAAAGTAATCAGGTGGTGATCCTGAGCTCGACTGTCAGATTTGATCATCGTGCTGCTGATTTGGCACACGTTTTACACTCAGCCACCAGAGGTGACGCATACGGGCAGCGAGCGGGACTCTCTGCTGCCTCCCTGTTGTGTGTAATGTAGATATTAATGGCTCGCTGAAACTAGAGGTACGAGTCTTTCATTCATGAGGCAATATGCTTGTTTCCCTGGGAAACTGCCCCTAGCACTCCAATGTCTAGTTTCTGGAGGTTGAATTTCAAGAAGAATCTATTCCTAAATCCATGATGGTCTAGGATCGTGGTCTAGGTTGAACTTACAAGTCAAGCCAGCGGGCTTCATTATATATAGTAATAGTCAGGCATTCTACCTGGTAAGCCATACAAACAGACAACTGGAGTCACTGCAAAGCCATCAGCTTCACTTGTATATGTGACACCCTCCTTGGGTGTTCGGGGTCATTTCTATGATCATTTCCCCATGTTAGAGGCTCGGAAGAGTCTCTCGGGCTTCCTTGGTCTGTGTGTGTGTCTGCAAGTGTGAGTGCTGAGACTGCGAACGTCCAGCTCCGCCACCCCGGGAGCATGAAAAGTGCTGGGTTCAGCTGCTGGGACGCTCCCAGCAGTCATCTTCACAACGTGGCCTCAGCCATTGGAGGCCAACTTCCACAGCCTTATTATACCGCATAGGGTCTTAAACTCAAAGATGACCAGAACAGAGCTCATCTGGCTCTTTTGCAACTGGGGACATAGCTAACCTTGACAGTGAGAGTGCGGAGTGATCCCTCACCGCTCCTGCTACAGACTTGCATGACATGCTTGAAAAATCATACAAGTTTGTATCTTTCATGTGCATGTAGCTATTAGTTACCTGGTCATAACTCAGTGAACAGAATCCAATAACTCAGCAGATTAAAGGCTGTGTGGAATTAGATACCGGCAGGTAATTACAAGGAACTAACGTACGAGTGGTTTTTACTGCAGGTGGGGGGTTCTTCCGGTGAGCTGGAACAGCGAAGGTGATATTTGCATTGCGATGTTTAGGGGCATAAAATGAATGCAGAGGATCATCAAGGGGTGGGGGACGGTCACAACTGATGTGGGAATATCTCCAAATCAGGTGAACTGTCCCCAATCTTCAGGGCTCTCTCAAAGCCACTCTAGGGTGAAGCAGTACCCCAAGACTCATTTTTTTGTTGCTGTTGTTGAAAGGCTAGTTAGCACTTCGAGAGTTTGGGGTTTTCTTTGGGATTTTCATGGAAATGATTCATATGCTAATATAAACTTGAATAAAATCAGTGATCGTATTTCAGTCAGAAGCGAATGAGCCAAAAAAAGAAAAGAAAGAGCCAAGGAAAAAGAAAGAAGAAAAAAAGAAACCCTGCGAAATAGAAACTGTGGCTACTAACTGTGGAAGTCCAGATGCTAAAGCCACTAAGAAGCCGACTGTGTGTTATTACTTCTGGGTAGTGACAACTCGTCTTTTGTTTCCAGAGATTTGAACAAAATACAATTAAAAAATCCTGCCAGTTATGGACCTGCCTACTACCTGCAAAAGAGGCAGAGGTGCGTGTTTCCTGGACGGTTTCCAGACCTCTCTTATCTCTCATCTCCAACACCTCTAACATCTCTAGTGTAGCATTTTGGCTACGAGGGTGCGCACCGACTAAACTGCCCTCAAGAGGACAGCTTTCCACAAAGAGAATCCCAGGTGAGGATTTACGCTTCCAGTCATGGAGTCCAAAAAGATTTATCCAGCGGATGCCTTGAAGTTGTCGAAATCAGTGTTGCCGCTCCTTCTCATCACTGACATTGCTATGAATCAGGAAAGGGGTGCTAATCCCGAAGTCCTCTGCTTGTGCGCCGCAGTGTCGCCTCTGAGCAGCATCGCTGTGCTCATTCATTTTCTTAATACTCTCGATTTTATGATGTTGCTACAACATCTAACCAGTGGGTTTCGACAAGGAAAATTCTCATCTGAAAACTGAGTCTGTGGGAACCACGAAAGTTTAACAAAGGATTATGAACTACGTTCTTGTCTGGACATAAGAACACGGTTTGGGGAATGGCTACTGCTGAAAATTGGAATCTTTGCAGGTCCTCTGTGTCTGTGTTCACCTCCATACATATATATGGCATACGACATATATATATATATGACATTCCGTCTCACTTCTCAGGAACCTGCCATCACAATTGCTTTCCATTCTTTGTTTGGGGTAGTGTGGACCTAAAACAATACTGTAAGGACTGTGTCATTCCATCAAGCACAAAAGGATGGTGGGAGCTGAGAAATGCATATAAAATATTGAAAACTGACTAAGTCATAAAAGATACACTGCGCTCAAGTTGTAGTGTCCACTGACAATGACTTCTGTTTTTCACAGATAGCAAAAGAAGCAGAAAAACAAACACAATCAAAGAGAACTTTCCCAATGAGTGGTGTTCCACCAGCGACCGAGGGTGCTCTGGTAGAGGTAGAGTGATGGGCGGTGGGGCTGCAGACGGGGAGCACCCACTACAACAAATGGGCGTCGATGCGCAGCCAGCACAGTCCCTGGCGAACGTAGCGGACGAGATTGGTCATGCTGCTGTGCTGAGTCAGGGGCCCCATCAGCGTGTCCAGGTCGCCAAAGAATTCTGAAAATCAGAGCAGACCTTGGTCAGGCCTTTGCATGCTGTCACGGCCCCTGACTGCTTAAGCTGCCTTCGGGCAGCACCACCGCCTTGTGGGCATCGGAAAACTTATCTGTTGTTCATTCATTCACTCATTCATCCAACAGAAATTTACAGAGTGCCTATGAAGCGACCAAAACTCTCTATTAAGCCCTATTATTCTCATCTGTAGTTAGTGCCCCAAACTCCACAGCATAAGTAATGTCTGTAAAGGTTATTGTGATTAATGAAACACACACTCCTTTACATCTGTTAATTCAGAGTCAGTTTTTTCAAATCGCTGTGTATTTTCTCAGACAGCAGATTCTAAAAGTACATTACAGTCCTGTGGAGGTTTGTGAGACGCACACAGATATTCACCACAAATATGCATATATTACTTATAAAAATATATTCGTATAAACATATATAATATTTATATATTGAAAACATACACAAAATTACACATCTAAAATAAAATGTATTTAAATATCATTGACATTATATATTGAATTAATATTTTTATACATTATAACTTTATATTTAGAAAGGGGTCCTTATACATAAAATGGTAGGGAGCCCTGGTCTATATGATAGCAAGCAGTTTTTCATTCTCTGTGCTATTGCATTAAAAACATTCTCTTTTCCTCTTGTCTAAACGAACAGAGTTTACTGATTTTTCTTGGCTTGAGGCAGTCACAGCCACTGTAGCCATCAGCATCTCAGGCCAAACAAGTGTCTAGGAAGCATCTGATTTGGTGAGTCTTCTGCCTTTAGGGAAGGAAAATGACCTTTAAGTATCTGCCACATAACACGTCCCCCTGCCCCCTGGGACATGGATGGGAAGACTGCCTGGCGATTCCCCTCCAGATGAGTTGGGGAAGGGGCAGCACTGGGGACACACTACTGACCAGAGTCTTAGACTGTCTGCTTTGGGGCGGGGTCGGGGGTACGCGGGAAAAACCATGTGAGCTCTAGAAAGTCCTAGGCTTCCCCTTTTCACGTCTGAACTGATCTGTCTGGTGCTGCATTGTTCTTGGTTAGGAGAGAGCTCTCGGGCATCTTCTTCATTAGCTTCCCCTGGAGGAGGCAGCCTCAGCCACAAGGAAGTCACTCCTGTGCTGGCTGAGGGTGAGGGATCTTTGGGGCGGGGGCGGGGGAGGTGCTGGAGACGACCTTACAGCGAGCGGCTGGGATGCTCTCCTGCCTCCTTGGGAAGCAATTTCCTCGCGTGGGTTCTGTGCGCCTGATTGCCCAGCAGATGGCATTTCACTAAACAGTGCATTTATTCTTCGTGTTATTTGTAACACATGGGCTCCTGCTCTACGTATCAACTTCATTTGATTATGTGATACTTTTTAACCTGTACTATGAAATAAAAGTGATTTCTGCCGGTAAAAGAGTCAATTATTTTTGGCATCTAAACTACTTTCTTATGTAATACAATATTAAAGGAAATGTTAAAGGACCCAGTCACCGTGGAGTGAATGTAAGCCGCATGTGAGCTGGGATGTCCCCTGGGGAATTCTGTACAAAGCCCGCTATGGCATTCTTAACCTGGTACCCAGGTCACCATTTTAATAACTGCTTCAAGTAAGCAGCTGGAAAGGTAGGCAACAGGGCTTCTAGAACAAAGGCCAGAGGGCAGAATCAGCCCAATTGGCCCATTTATTTTTTTTAATTTAAGTAGAGTCAATTTACAATGTTGTGTTAATTTCTGGCGTACAGCATAGTGATTCAGTTATACATACATATATATACATGTATTCTTTTTCATATTCCTTTCCATTATAAGTTACCACAAGATATTGACTATAGTTCCCTGTACTACACAGTGGGGTCTTGCTGTTTATCTATTTGATATATAGTAATTTGTATCTGCAAATCCCAAACTCCCAATTTATCCTTCCGCTCCCCCCCAACCCCGGTAACCATAAGTTTGTTTTCTATGTCTCTGAGTCTGTTTGTTTTTATAAATAAGGTCATTTGTGGCCTTTTTATTTTTTTAGATTCCACATATAAGTGATCCACTTGGCCCCTTTTAGCACCAGAATCTTCTGCAATAAGCCTCCTGCAGCTGCACAGGTGGGCAGACGTGGGGCAGGGGCGGCCAGCCTCAGCCATTTCCACTGCACAAGTGCGTGGAGAAAGGAGCAAGTACCTGCTTGTCTCCAGTGGGAGGCGGAGTACCAAGCAAAAGGGAATCTCCTCTGTTTCCCCATTTCTATGTGGACAAGACAGATTTGGGAGGACTCTCAACCCTAAGCCTTTCAGAAATGATAAATGTGTGAAACTGAAGGCTGCAAACAGAAGACTCCAAACGAGGCCCTTCGCCGAGTCCACTGGACAGCCCCATGACATCACCAGCAGGATGCATCTTCCTTCTGCTGGTAGAGTGACCGAGTCATTTTGATTCATTCAATATCAGGCAGAGAATTTAACAATTCCTTGACACACTGTGCTGAGGACAAGATTAGCGCCATCTCACTCCAACATCCCCACGGCCGCTACATTACTGCTTCTGGAAAGTTCTGTGGTTAATTAGAAGGAATTACTTTAACAGATTTTGAAAATGGATGCAATTATGAAGGAAATCCATAAATATTGAATTACCCTCAAGATACCAATACAAAATGAGACAGAGAAGGGCGGAGGCAGACAAGGTAGGCAAGTCTTAAGATGCCGATGCCTTCATTAGCAATTTGAGAACCTTTGGATCAGCCTGGTTGTCTGGGCCAGTTGTCTTTGGATTTCTAGAAGCCTTGGAAAGTGGACAAGTTAAAGATTGCCCATTGCTCAGGTAACTGAGGACAGGCGCTCACTGAAGGTGTCTGAGGACGCACTGCTAGTCTTGCTCTCTAGGCGGGCAGTGTAGCCTATTGGGATCAGTTCAGACTCTCGAATCGGACAGCACTAGATTCAGCTCCTGCTTCCAACATTATGAGCTGTGATGTCATGAGTGAATTTCCTAAGCCTCAGTTTCTACATCTAGGAAATGCGGCTAAATGAGGCAACAAATGATAAAACAAATAGTACAGGGCGTGGCATATAGAAATTGCTGCGTGAACACACATAACCAATACATGCAAATAGCCCCAGGACTCAGTGAAGTTTATAGCTGGGTCAAGGGTTGAAGTCCCAAATTATGGCATATGCATTGATGGCCACAGAATCTTTGAGTTATTTAGATATAGCACAATATGAAGTAAGGAAAGAGAAATAAATATTTGTAGGATTTCAACCTTGCACCTGATATTTTATGCTGGGTGCTTTATACATACTATTTTATTCACTTCATCTCTATCACCTTTTGGGGCAGTTTCATCGTCATCATATTATTTTATCCATCATAGAAACGGAAGCTAGCAGGTAAGTAGCTCAGAGATTTAAGTAACTTGTCTGTGGTCACCCCGCCAGTGCTGGACAGGATTCTAATTAAATGATTAGGCTTCAAATTCTGCGCCCTTCCTCCTTCCGAGGGACTGTTTCCCCACCCACTCGGTGACGCCGCAGTAGCGGTGCAGGAAGTCTAGTCCTCATTCCGTGATCAGGCACTGGTGCAGCAGCTTTTCAGAGAGAGGAGGAGCAGGCCAGGCCCTGGGGCCAGAGTGGGAAGGAAAGGAGTACTCCCTGAGCTGTGAGGACCCTGGGGTTTGGGAGAAGAGCTGGGCCAGGGAGCCCAGGAAGTGCTTTTTGGTGGAACCCATGGGAACTTCCATCTGCATCATTGTGGCCTGCTGTCCCAGCCTGATTCCCAGAAAGCCCGGTCACTGCTTGGGACCCAAGCCCACTCCACACAATTTGCACCACATCATGTCCCAGCAGGAGCCACAGGATGATGCATGATGCTAATGCCTGCCTGTTTCCACCAGATGTTTCTACTGCTCTAAACCGCCGGCCCCTTCTTTGCAGTCTGATTCTGTAAGACCCATATCTGTCCCCGCCTTGACTAGAGTGGGTCTGTCGCTGACTGCTGGGCTAGAATCAGCGAAGTCAGGGGAACGGCGAGGGTAAAAGTACGGTTTATTTGAACTTCCAACCTTCACTGGGATAGTGAGGCTTCTGGGTGACCCTGTGCGACAGTTAGTGTCATAGATGGCAGCAGAAGTAGCCAAGGACCATCGACTCACTCTCTGGTAAAGCAGGGTCCCTCTTGTATTTGTTCTGTAGCAAATGTCATGCGTTCCCATAAGCAGGACCCCGATCCTTCATCCCAGGGGTAGTGTGTGAAAAGCCCTGGCTGAGGCTTGGTCCTGGCTTCTGAATGCCTGCCACGGTACCACGCACTCACTGGCGCTGACGATTATAATGAACGTAGAGGGCCTTCATTCCACCTCCCCTCTCCAAAAAAAAAAAAGAAAAAAAGCCAATAGTATCTTAACTAATTTGCAAATCATTCTTTTTTGGTTTGCTCTGTTTCTCTGTGTTGATCCTTACCATTGAGTGAAAATCTGAAACGGACATTTATCAACACATCATAGTTCAGATTACTTGAAGCTCAAAAGGAGAACTCCATCCCAGGCCTTTTTCACTCTCTCAGCAAAAACCGGTCACTGTGTCAGCCCTGAGCTAAGCCCCTCTGCGCCGATCTAGCCCTGCAAATCAGACAGACAGAGAGAAGGCCCCTGCGGAAAGCTCAAGGCCCTTGAAACAAGTTGACTCCACCACGGCCTGTGAGCAACGAGCAGAGCAGACGCGCGTACCTTTGTTCTCTCTTGTCAGTTTGTCGGCCATGTCCCAGTGCTCGTAGCCCCGTAAGACGTTGCTAGTGATGTTGACGTGGCTGGCGGCCATGTGGTGAATGCGCTGGGGGATGGTGACCGGGCCGTTGTTACAGTTCCCCATGGCGTTGATGGGAGAGACGTTGTTGAGAGACACCGGGGACGGGGTGTTCCTGGGGAATGGGAAGAGACAGGCCTTGTTAGGATGGTTGGCAAGAGTGACAGTGCTGCTCTAGGCCTCCCTCGTCACACCGGGACCTCATGCGGACACGATTTGCCACAGTGAGGTTGAGCACAGTGAATGTACGTGAAGCCCGAGTGCAGTGGAGCCAGCGTTCGCATCCCTCTGACTCTTCTCAGAGGAACTTCCACAGCTTTTGCCAACACAGTAGCTTTCTCCAGAGGCCCCGGCATAGAGAGAGCTTATCATCACCCCATTCTTGCCTCATCAGACCAACCCACACAGGGCTACGGTGCCAGGCTGTGAATGAGCCATCCTTCTCCTTTCCTAACTTTAAACACTGAAGTCTGACTGTCTTTGGCAACCATGGGTGACTCCATGCATGTTGCTACTTTGTTTTAAAATACCAGAGAGAGCTGGGTGAATCTTCCTCTGGCATTAAATCTACCCACAAACATAGCTCTTCCTCTGAATACATATAGCAAGTCTTCTGATGTTGCAGAGGAAGAATCAGCTCAGAGCTACGATTTCTCCACCTGCTGCCAGAATGGATATTGGCAGTTAGAAAGGCTTGATGTGCGCTATCGGTGTATTATCAAAGCATTTTGTGGAAACCACGATGACACTTTGCTCCAAATACAGTTGTCACAATAAGCAAAGTGCAATTCTTAAAAGCCCCCCAAGGAGCACTATTAGGGAAGCTGGAAAAAGATTCTGAATACCTCTTTAGGGTTCTTTAAGACGTGCTACGGAATGGCTGTTAATTGCTGACAGTTCACCCGCACACTGCTTTGTAAAAAGAAGTCTTCGGAGTCCTACTTGGGGCAGTACCAATGTCTGGAGGTAGATTTTTGTTTCATTCTTTAAAATCAGCAGGAACTCGCCTGCTGGCTGCACATCGCATAGAGGGCCTGGACTGAGGTCAGGGACAGTCCCAGAGTCATGGGTGGCTGCCTGTGCCCGCGAGCAAGGTCCATCCACACCCTCGGCCTCCTGTTCTCCTTCAGCCAGGCTTTGAACGATTGCCCAGGCAGATGCACCACTTTCTTATGATTGAACATTTTGGGGGAGTAAAAGAAATGGGGGGAAAGCTGTGTCTGGGGCTGAGCCTGCGTGCTTCCTCCTCCTTCCTCCGAACATATCCTGCACATCATCAGGAACCCTCTTCCACTCCCCCGACTTGACTGGCTGCCTGTTGGCAACTACGTTTCCAGGGTGGCTGTATTCCTCAAAGTCAAGCCCTGCCCGTAGGGCGGCCGTGCACCCCGCCGGCTGCACACACACAGGACTGGAGGGACTGGCGATCACCACGTAGCAAAATGCAGAAGGGGGGCTGACTCAGTCCAGGAGCAAGTCAATTGATACACTCGCCCAAGACTCACACAGGCTGTGCTTACAGCCATGGGAGAGCTCTGGTCCATCCTGCGAACAGAATGTGTCTTCTGGTATGTTCTGCTGTAAGGGGGAAAGCCGTTCCCCACACTGGCTCTGCACTTGTCTGGTGTAAGACGGTGGGAAGATTTTCCTGCACTAACGTTAGAGATGTTTTGATAGTTCTTGATGGAAAGACTTATTTTCAAGGTGGGGTGGGGTCAGGGGGATAGCTAAGCTCAAGGATCTGGGCACAGAAGGCTTAGTTATGACCAAAAAAAAAAAAAAAAGCAGTGAATGCTGGATTCCTTTGTCATGGCAGGTTGCAAATGCTGTTTTCTAGTCTTTCCCCAAGTGATGGTCACTAACCCTTAAACGTCAGTTTACGGCAAGAAAGGAGCATGTCCTCATCTGCAATCGCTAGAGAAAACTGCAAAGGTATCAGTGTCACAGACATCGAGAGGGGGGCTGTGTGGCGCTGGGAAAGAAGTTCTGGAATGGCATAGGCCGGGACTCTAACTCGGCCCTGCCGTCCAACTGCCGTGAGCTCCCCAGCACACCCTGCCCCTCGCCGGGCCCGGCCTGGCCTGCAACAAAAGGCTGGATTCGGTGATTTCCAATCATGTCCAGAAGTCACAAGGGGAAGCAAGTCACCTCTGGTTACCTCGTATATTCTGAAAAGGCCTTTCAGTTGATGACACCGGAGTGCTATTGAGGGGCTTTCTCTCCCGTCCACTCCGCTTTCTGCTAAATAGTCGGTGGCGGAGGCAAGGAGAGCAAGGGCACGGGTCCGCGTGCGGCCGCGACCGCCCTCCCGGCAGGCTCTGTGAGCTGCCTTTTCTTGGAGCACATCTGCACACCGCATCGCACCGATGAAGTAAACAAATCATTAAATAAACAGATCAAAAGCTGCCGACGACGCTGGGCCCCTGGCTAACAGAGGGCTGCTGCGGCGCCCATCCCGGTGTGCCTCGAGCCCCGCGCGGCTCTCCGCACGGCTTGGGCCTCACTGTTCTCCTCTTCTGTGGGCCTGCTTGTAGATCGTGTCCTTTTCTTAACACGTCCGTGGCATGTGGCCACGAGTGCGCACACAGCAGCGAACGCCTCACACCACTTCCCGCACGAGCACCCTTGGCCCCCACCGCCCTCCCTCGCCTCCTGGCCGCACTCGCCCCCTGCTGTTCCTGGGACCGGCTAGGCGTGCCCCCGTTGGGGGGTGGTCGCTGTCCCTGTGCTTGGAATGAACTTCCCCCAAGTATCTGCATGGCTTGCTCCCCCATGTCCTTCCCTAATGTCCCCATTCAAGATCTCCCTCCCCCGTGCCCACTAGCCCTTTCTATGCCCTTTCCTTGCTGATTTCTGCTGTGACATTTGTCTTCTAGCATATGCACTTTTTTTTTTCCACTTTCTCCTTCAACAAGAACGTGTCACTGAGGAGGGCAGGGGTCCTTGTCTACTTCATCCGGTGCCACTCCCAGCACCGAGAACAGCGCCTGGTGCACATGCTACATACTTAATGAATGCCAGTTACATACATGAATAGCCTGCCCTCCAGCTACTCTTCTGTTATTACTCAGTATCCATTACTTATGCGGTGCTCGGGAGAGGGAAGACGAACAACGCAGAGCACAAGGATAGGGAATACGTTTATAAGGTGCCTGGCAGAGTGTCTCATACACAGCAGGAGCACGATAAATGTTTGGTAAATAAAAGAATGAACCAGGTTGGGAGGGGGGTAGAAATAGCTCAGTGGTGGAGCACATGCTTAGCATGTACAAGGTCCTTGGTTCAATCCCCAACACCTCCATTAAAAAATTAACAAACAAAAGAATGAACGGCCCCTATTGAAAAGAGCAAACAGTCTACCAGGGGAGCAGAATCCATTAATTTTTGGGATTCTACGTTAAGTGCCAAAAGTGAAGTATAGACCAAGAGCTCTAGGAGTTCTAGGGGCAAGATCACCTATGTTTTCTAACTCAAAGAGGGAGCAATGACAACAAAATATGCCAGTGGCAGCAGCCACTATTTGTTAAAGTCACTGTGCGCCAAACACAGTGCTCTGGGCTCCACCGATATTATCTGTAAGCCTCGGGACAACTCCGCGGGGGAGTTTCTGCCACCGCTGTTTCACAGGCGGCAAAACAGCTCAGAGAAGTTCAGCTCCCTTTTGAGGGCCACACAGCAAATTGGTCAAAGAGCCAGGATTTGAAAGCAGGTCTGTTTTCCTCCAAAGTCTATTTTCCTTCCGTTCCACCAAGTTACCTCGAAGTCCTACCCTTGTTCCACTAAAGGTTTCACTTGACATGGATGCCCACCCCGACCCAGCCTTGAGTCCACATTGGCCTGTTTCCACTGCTCTCCCCAGGCACATCCCATGTTCACACCGGCACAGCCATCCCTAAGCTTGGGAAGAACTTTTGCCTGATGGGGATGTTCCCTCCAGTGACCACCGCTCTCCTCATGATCCTTTTACTGGCCAGCGTCCCAAACAAGCAGTTAGCCCTTCCCTTCCAGCCCTTTCAATATGGCGTCCGCAGCCACCTGTCCACTGAAACAGCTCTTCTAAAGGCTTCAAATGGCCTTCTTTCCTCCTTCCACAGCCTTCCTGGCCGTCTTTCTTTTTATTCTCTCTGGGTGACATCTGAGATTGCTGCCCAGCAGTTTTAAATGCTCCGCCACGTGGTTTCCATGACTCTCTACAGGGGCCGGTGAGCTACAAATGGTCGGAAAAGATGAACATTTGCAATCACTTGGATGAGAGGGAACACTAACTTTGAACCCCAATTAAGAAAAATGTTCTTTTTTCAAATTTCCATTCTTCTCCTTAGTAGACTTGTATTATAAAACTTGTACTTAACTGTTATCATATTCTGAATTTCATCAGTAAGATTTTCGTGGAAACTTGTTTCCTCCTTTATTCTTTTTACATAATACCCTCGGTTTTGTCTCTTGGCCGGCAAAACCCCAAAATGGACTATCCGGTCCTTAACAGAAAAGGTTTGCCAACCCCTGCTCTTTGCCAAGCAGCTCCCACGATCAGGGTCCGGGGACGCTGCTTCTGGATGGCATCGTGGATGAGATGACATCCCTGTGTGGGCTCGGCTGCCCTCATTCCCTGGGAGAAGCTGGCAGAGAAACCCCCCCGGCCACCCAGGGAGGCCTGGGCTCTCATTCCCTTGGGCTTCCACAGAACCTTGTCCGTACATGTCACCTCCCTCTGCCGGACGGCACGCTTCTGGAGCGCAGGGATCGCATGAAATTCAGCTGGGTCCCTGGCCTCTCGTGTGGAAATACACCCGAAGTGTTTGCTGAATGAACAGGATGTAACCCCTGGGTGACCGTTTTGAGTTGTCTCATTCAAAACCTCCCTGGCTTACCAAAGAGAGTGTGCTTTCTTCAGACAGAAGCTGCTTTAAAAATCATTTTTCACGAGGCTTTTCATGTGGCTTCACAAGCTTAGAATGTGTTTGGGTTCTGTCATTTTGGAATTTAAAAAAAATTTTTTTGCCCAATGATCCTTTAATGGCTGCTTACCTGAACTTGCCCTTGCTTTACTTTGTGCTCAGAGAAAATAGCTTTCTCTGGGCCTTTCAGTAGTTATTTTTATTTTCAGAACTTCCAGAGAGAAGCGTTCTTTTGCTTTTGTTCATCAATATAAGAGTAAGACCTAATTCAATCATTTCAACAGTACGGTACTTCCTTTCAATAAGGTAATTGAGTTAATGTATAGTTTTTAACGGATCTGTTCCCTCACTCTGAATGTTTTTATGATCTCCAAGTAGAGTTCACAGTCCCACTGCTTTGGAGATATTTATAAAGCGGCAAAGGAGATTATGTCACTGTTGAAGAAACTGTTTTGATCGGAGACAGAAGAATTTTGAAACGATGAAAAATGGAGAAAGCAGCTCTTTGCGAAAGGCTGTGTTCACGGTCATCTCATTTCCCTTCCCACTACTGGTGGCAAGGGGCGGTGAGGGAGGTACTGGAATCAGAGGAGACACGGACGCTCCAGCACAGACGCGCAGCACACAGCCAGGGCTGAGACAGGACTGGGAGTCAAAACTACCCTCTTAAAAGGAACATCTCTTCAGATGAGCCTCAAATGTCATCGGGCCCAGCCCTTTCATTGTAGAGAAAGAGGAACAAACCCAGAGAGAAGAAGGGGCTCTTAGCTTTCTTGGGGAGCTAAGGGCAGCCTTGGGACCAGGTCAGTGGTTTCCCGGCTCCCATCCAACTGCTGGAGGGCAGAGCTGCCCTGAGCAGATACAGCTCTAAGGACAGCCGCAGGGTGGGTGAGTTCACAGAGCCTCAGGTCAGCATTATGCTGGATGCTTTTATATTTTAGGCCAGGGTATTTTATTTATTCATTTATTCATTTATTCATTTATTCATTTATTTTTCGTTGAAGTATAGTTGATTTACAATGTTTCATGTACATAGCAAAGTGATTCAATAATATATGTGTGTGTATATATATATATATATATAATTTTTCAGATTCTTTTCCATTATAGGTTATTACAAGATATTGAATATAGTTCCCTGTGCTGTATGTAAGTCCTTGTTGTTTATCTCTTATCTCTTGTTAAGCTTGAACTCCTAATTTATCCCTCCCCCTGCCCTTCCCCCTTTGGTAACCATAGTTTGTTTTCTATGTCTGTGAGTCTATTTCTGGCTTGTAAATAAGTTCATTTGTGTCATTTTTTTAGATTCCACATGTAAGTGATATCATATGGTATTTGTCTTTCTCTGTCTGACTTACTTCACTTAGTATGATCATCGCTAGGTCCATACATGTTGCTGCAAATGGCATTATTTCATTCGTTTTTATGGCTGAGTTAGGTCAGGGTATTTCAGTATTAATATAAAAATCATCATGAAGGCTGAGATAATTGGCTGACTAAGTGCCTTCACATTTTCAGCCCTATTATGCCTTTGGTTTTATTAAACAGCACTTACCACATATCAATGAATATTTCATGGGTCTTTCATTACTGAGTGAATCATGGAAAAAATCACTGCAGTGGAGGTAACTTTACCCCGCCTCCCTGAAATGGCATGGTGCTTGCCATCTCATTAACAGATATTTTTATGGCCATCATTTGACTTAAAGATCAGATAGCTAAAGAAATTTGGGATTGCATCATGTTAAACTTTTCTGTCTTGCCATTAGCTGACACGTGACTAGACTTTTGTGTGCTCCCAAATTACTATAGTCTCAGAATTGACCTTTGCTCCCGAGTTGTCAATACAAAATATTTGGGGGTCTATTCAATCACTGATTTTCATGAGAAAGCAATTTTCATAAGATACTTACTTTCCATTGCCTACCCATGGAGATGGTATCTGAGTGACTTTTGAAGCGTTTTGCTAAAAAAGAGAAAGAGAGAGGGAAATGAGGACATCTATTTTGTGTTTTATTAATTCAGAAACAGATGGAAGTGTGATTCCGAGTGCATTAATATTGATTGCAGCATTTCGGGATGCCTCCTGTTTCGTTAGCAGAGCTGGGATGTATGTGCACGTCAGCACACCACGACGCACACTCGATGAAAATAGCTGGTTAGGATAATTAGTGGGCTCCAATCAGGACCATGAAAGTCACTTGATGAAAGATCTTATATACTAAAAGGCCCAGTGAAATCAGACTCAGTTCTCCAAGAAGTGGTTTAATTATCCTCATCTGAAATTTATTCTGCAAAACAAGCTCTTCAGAGTACAGACAAGCTTTTCACCTTTAGTTCCAGTTGCAAACTTTTTCCCTGGGATGCAAGGTGAAATTCCAAGAACTTGCCAGGACCAAGCAGCACTTTGTGTGCGTGTGTGTGAATCACCTTGATTTGCTATTTTTACATGCAAATCCTCGTGACTGACAGTTTTCTCTGTTTAGCAGTGCAGCTGGCCCAGGGCTGCATTCTTTGCCCTCTGAAGGGCTGGTTTAAAGAATGGGCCTCCTCTGTTTTCGTGGCCATACACTTGTGGAGCACAGAAAAACCTGACATTCAGCACCGCCGCAGAAGGACAGCGATCGGCTCATTATAATAGCCTCACCAAGGCGGAGCCTCCAGTTTTGAAGCTCAAAGCCCAACACACTGCCAGAGGAGTGAGCTACTTAACACCTGCTCGGTATTTTGCGGTGTCCTGAAAACTACACAGGGCAGGCTGCAGGGGACTGATAATAGGGCTGTGGTCCTCAAAGTGAGACCACAAGACCAGCAGCATCCAGCAGCATCTGGGAGCTTGTTAGAAATCCCTATTCTTAGGACCTGCCCTGGACTGGCAGAATCCAGACACCTTTCCAGAGCACAGGTTGACCATAGGCACCCAGTCACAGGCGGCTTTGCATTTGACCCTGTTCACCTCCACCAGCACTGGTTTTATTCTGGCTGGACACCACATAATAGCAGAGCAGGGGAACTTGCTCTTTTTCCCAACCGAGTCAGTGTCCTCACACAGCTGAGCCCCATCCCTCCCTGGGTTCAGATGTTTGATGTAAGGTCAGGATTGGATTCATTTCAAACAACTGCTTTGGTGCAGTGCGGTCATGTGGTCTCATGCACTTAGCAAAATAATAATAGTAATAATAATAAGATTGTCCTTTTCTTTCAAGACCTGCCCAGCAGGAGCCTTGGGCATCCTGCATTCTAAATCATGCCCAGCATAGGCGGGCAGAAGCAGCAGAAGCCCCACAGACCCTCAAGCCAGTGACACCTGGTACAGTGGCCAGGCCTAGTGCCAGACTGTGGCTTGTGGTTTTCATCCAGCTCGTTCCTGCATTTTGGTATTGCATTGGTGGTTGAAATATCTTTTTGTGCTTGCAAATTCAAAACTTCAGCACCCTAGATAATGGATTGGTTTATTTATTGTTTGTTTCTTTTGGTAGCCAAAGCACTCAGTTGTCTTAAAGTGCAACCACTGTACTCCAAGACTCTCCATGGCCAAAGGGCTCCCAAGGGTATGGATGTCCCCTCAGAGCCCAGGGTGGCAACAGTGACTTCTGTCCTGGCTGAGAAGTTTCTGGGCTGGCATCTCATTAAACAAGAGACTGAATACAGCCACAGCTGTGCATGATGGGGCAGAAGGCATCAGGCCCCTGACTGCCGCCAGGAGGCTGCCCAGGGCCGTCTGTTCAATCCAGAAAATCACCAGGGGACTGCACTATTATACCTTCTCTTCCTGGAATCAAATCAAACCTGAGCCCCAGAGGAGGCGGGGAGGGCCACGGCCGGCCAGGACGAGGGAGGTTAAGCCTTGGGCAGCAAGAACCTTGACATTTAATAACATGCCCACTGTGTCTCCTTGTGATTTAATCACTGGGGTCTATGCATTATCCAGAATAGGGGTCTATGCATTATCCAGAATAAGGATTACCTTAAAATACTCCATCAGGGATCTGGAGTACTTCATAGCATGGTCCTTCTTCAGTTTGAACATCCGCAGGTAGAGGAGCGATAAGCACCTGTAGCTGTGGGGATGCGGAAAGGACCACGTTAACGCCAGCGCTTAACGAAACCTACAGACTAGAATGTGCTGATTCACGGTTATTGAGGAACGTAAGTGAAAAAAGAAAAAAATTAAAAAGAAGGAGTAAGCATTAAAATTCCATCTTGATAAGGGTAAAAATGGGGAGAGTAAATGTTTAGTCAGTGGCTGAAGAAATCCATTAGTTAACCTTTAATAGGTTAATGGAAAACAAGAATATCGATCTGGGGTAAGCAGCCTAAGTTGAGTTTTCAAATCCTTCCGCGAACTCTCAGCTGCTTCCTGGTGGTCCATGACACTTACCAGAGGACTGCCAGCTTTTTGTCCCCATCCGAAGCCAGGGGGCTTGCAAAGTTCTTCAGCCTCATCGCATACCTTTGAAGAGAAAGGACAAGGTCTAGTGGCATCTGTCGGACCCTTCAGGAAGTCCCAAAGGCACTGGCATGCTCATCACCGGAATGCGCTCGCCCCACATTTGCTCTGGGCCGAAGGACTGAGAAGGGTATGTGGGCAAAAGCATGCTCTCCCAAAAACATGTACAAAATGATGACCACAAGAGTTCCACAATGGAAGCTATAGCTCTGGGCAACTGAGCGGAATCCGGAGCCCATGTCTGAGGGCAGGACTGTGGAGTTGCTGTGGGTTTGGCACACGCAGAAATGCGGGAAAGTACTGCTTCTAAGAACACTCTAGCTAAACAACATTATTGGCTTCCAATGAGGTGGACACAAATGTCAGTCTCATTTGAGTTTTTGACAGATGAGGTAAATAACACAGCCGTGTCTGACGCGCGCGTGGGGAGGACTCAGGCACACCGTCGCGAGGGGCTTTTCTAATGGTTCACGTGGGGAATGTTCCTCCAGGAAGTGGCTTTGTTTTTTTAAAAGGAAGGTCACTTTTACAGCATGTCAAGGTCTGAGTGCCCCTAATTTATGGTGCTTGTATATTATGTCTTTCCATTCTGTTTAATTGTTACTGTTCACACTGGGGTGATCAAAGGTTGAGTAGTTCCCATTTTTTTTTCTTCGAGCTGAGCATATTCCATTCTGGGCATTTAGACTCTTGAAAATCAATTCATTGCATAAAATCAGGGTCTGAGCTTTAATGCAATTTCACAGGTTCTTGTGGTGGGATAAGTAACGGAGTTCAGTGTTGCAGAAGGAAGTTGAAGATGTGCAAGCAGCCTTAGATGAGTTCTGCTTTCTGAGAAGGCGGTGGAGAGTCCGCAGCCTCCCCAGAGCGCCAGCGCCCCCTGTCGCCCCGCGCTCCCTCTTACTGTGCCAGTTCCTTCCAGCGAACATTTTGCAACAAAAGAGCCTGGGCACTGGGTAGGGGTGTGTCCTGCTGCTGCCGTAGTAAGCAGGAGGATTTGTATTACGTCACAAACCTGTCTGCGGCAGTTAGGTCGCTGAAATGTCAAGTCATGGGGATGCCTCGCTTGCTTTCACAAATACATGTCTACCGCAGAGGCCCAAGGCTCAGAGCAACGATAATTACTTGGATGGAAAAGAATGGGGTGATCTCTCTGTAGCCAGCATACCATCAGGGAGAGAGTAATAAAAATCTCTTCTACATAAAATTATGCTACTAAGAACTATGCTCCTTTTACAGTCACCCTCTAATTGCAATCACTGTTGCTCCAGTGCTTTCAATGGACCAGAAGACTTAGATGCTTTAGCCCATTTTATTCCCAACTGAAATTTCTCTCTCCCCTAAAACTATACACACGTAGAGAAAATGTAAAAAATATACATATGTAGAGAGAGGACACACACAAGAGTGTACACAGCACTGGTGCAATCTGGGAAAAAAAAACCTGATGAAATTTGAGTAAGGTGGACAGACTGTGACAAGCAGTGTCTGTGTCCCAGCTGTGGCCCTGGACCACAGCTTCGCTAGACGGTACCTGGGGGGAAATGGAGGGAAAGGTACACAGGGACTTTCTGTATCATTTCTTACAGCTGCAAGTGAATCTACAATTATCTCAAAATAAAGTTTAAAAATACTGACTTTAAAGTGAATGCCTGTAAATTCTCCATTGATTTTCACCAGGTTCCACTGAAACATACTCCTATGGGGAGTAGACAAACTATCACGTCATGGGAAAAAAAACTGTGCTTAGAGAAAAAGAAAAAAAATGTAAATAATTAATGGAAAAGAAGTGTTTTCCAATGGAAATAAATATTACTCAATGATTCACATTGCATTGTTACCAAAAATGAAATTGATTTTTCAAAAAAAAATTTAAGCTGTCATTGATTTTGCACATTTTTATTTAATTCTTTTTTTGGGGGGGGGAAGGAGTGGGTAATTAGGCTTAATTATTTATTTTTAATGGAGGCACTGGGGATTGAACCCAGGACCTCATACATGCTAAGCATGCGCTCTACCACTGAGCTACACCCTCCCTGCCTTGATATTTTGATTTTATATTTTGAGAGCATGTGTTTTCCTAAAAGAAAACAGGAAAACAATATACACAGGGAGGGAAAACACCCATAATTTCATCCCCAGTTACAGTCATGAGCTCATTTCCCTTCTAGATCGGTCCACATGCTTTTCATGCTCAGAAACGTACAGTGTATATAAGTCTGTGGCTTGCTTCTACTTTCACATCATATTATAAACATTTTTGTGCAGCTTCATAGTTTCCATTACTGTTGCATTTCAATGGCTGCAAAGTCTGTTGAGTGCACTACGATGCAATGAATTACCCTTCTATTATTGATTATTTGGTTTGCTTCTAATTGGGTTCTATGATATATGCTAAGCTGAACACTGTACAGATAACTCGTTCTACTCTTGGAATTATTTTCTCCAGTACAGGAAATTCAAATTTCTGGAAGTTGAATTACTGGTTGAAAAGATGTGAATGCTCACTGGTGTAGGTTTTCCTACATGATGCCAAACTGCCATCAGTTCCCACTCCCATCAGCCAGCGAGGAAGAGGCCCAGGTCGCCATGACTGTGCACGCGTGCTCATGCTAGGTAGTAACGTTTTCACATTATCTTGTCAATTTAAAAAGTGTCTTTCTTTAATTTGCATTTGAGGATGAATAGAAGGCATGGCTTTCCTCCATGTTTTGTTTATTAATGGTCCCCCTCTTTTTTGCATCCTTACAATTTTTGCCAGGAATTTCATCTTGTGCATCTTTGAAAATTGCAGGCAGCCTCGAATAGACACGGAGAAATCAATTTCCCTTTAAAAGCTACAAACGGTGGTGGCGGCTTTCACAGGGCATAAAGTAAGTCTGAGGGACACCTCGCACTTTTCTCAGAGCAGCAAAAAGCCAAAGATGGCTGCCTGGCCTGGCAAGGAAGGCTGGCGCTCTCCTCATAATCTCCCCACTTTTGTGGCTTTAACTAAATCTTCTGATTCTGTCTAAGCACAGTTTTTTTTTTTTTCCTTCTTCTTTATAATAGTTCTCCTTCTTTTGGACTTTTCGAATGCTTTCCTGGGAAAATATGCATGCTAAATGTGTCCAATGTTTGTCCGAAGGTTTAGGTACAAGCGTCCTCAGATTTGTAAAGTTTATTGCAGATGGGAGGACACACAAAAACCAGGCCTGGCATCATCGATCCACTGAGCCAGAGGTGGCTGGGACATAAGGGCCCAGCAGGTGAAGGCGGCATCAGAAGCAATTATTTAGTCCATCCAGCGAATGATGGTGCTTATCCACTATTCAGAGGTGGATTACAGTATTTTACAAACATCTGCAAATTACTAGAAAACAATAGAATGGATATCATTTTTTCTCTTTCTCTCATCTCTGCCCTGCCCGCTGTTACCACTTTGACTGCCTCCCTCAAATTCCAGATGCGTGAAAAGTGGACTCCACACCTGCGGCTGTAAAAGCTGACTTTGTGTTGGAATAGTGCCCCTCCCTTTTTAATAACTGAGGCAGAGATTCTTAGAAAACATAGTTTATAACAGAAATCCCAACAGCGCTGCTATTTTTGAAGGATAAAACTGCGCTTGGACAAGACAAGTGTTGGGGCCATACAGGGAAGGCACGGTGCTTTAATTCCACCCACCGCCTTTCCAGCTTCATTTTATGAATATTGAAAAGTATCACACTCACATTATAACTTCTGAAGGGGCTAACTTCCAAAAGCAGTGTCCAATCAATTATAAATTTTCCATGACAATTAATCAAATGGCAAGAGCTAATATGATGACTTCTAAGAAGAGGCGGCCTTGGACCAATCATTACTACATGGAAATGATATTTTCGAAAACCACAGCAGCTTGTAATTTGGACCGGGAAGAGCGTGGGCAGAAGGCTGCAGGGCGCACTGACCTGAGGAGCTCCACGGTCTCAGAGTACATGGTATAGGGAGACTTCGCTTCCAGGGGGTCGCGCTCCATGGCATTGCCACATTCGGTGAAGGACAGGGCTGCGTCGGCATAATTCACGGCTTTGCCAAATTTCTCGAACTGAAACAGGAAGGAGACTCATCAACACGCTCGCTCCTCTTCTCTCCTTCATCTAAAGGGCTGGTTCTCAACCCAGGGCAATTTCACACCCCGCCCCCGGGGAATCTTCGGCAATGTCTGGAGACGTTTTTGGTTGTCGCCACTAGGGACAGGGGGCATCTGGTGGGCAGAGGCCAGAGATGCTGCTGAACATCCCCCAATGCACAGGATGGCTCCCACCACGGAGAACTGCCCAGTCCAACAGTGCCAAGGTAGAGACATGGGGGGGTATATAATTCAATACAATTATGAATTTGTATTGACAAGGATGCAACCGATTTAAGGTTCTATTGTCGTGACACTGAGGCTGGCCGAGAAGAGAGACCTGCAGCCAAGGAACCGTGTCTGGGTGGTACGACTGTTATCTTTTTGGTGGAGCAGAATCCTGATCACTGCCTCGACTAGTTTCTACGACTACATTGACGAGACTGGTCATCGTCCTGTCCTCCAGACAGAGCTTTCAACGAAGCTCTGTTTTTTATAAGCCTCCTGGACCACTAATACACCCAGTCCTTGCTTGGAACCCTTGGTGAGCACATGAACCCCACGGCCAGGAGAAAAGCACCCAGCTAACGCTATTGTCATGGAAACCGGCAAGCTGCAGCGTGACTGTTGACAATGATCACATCACTTTCATTGTAAATGATGGTCTGAAGCAGTGTGTCAAAAAGCCCCAAAATATAGCACTACTAAATATTTTAGTTTAGTAAAATTTTATTGCAAGAGGTTTTAGCACTGATAATGGTCCCGATTAAACTGACTTTTTTTTTATGTGTAATGAATATTATATATGACACTTTTATAGTGAGGATTTTATAACAGTATTTAACATCATCAGTTTTTGATAGCTAGACGTAAGAATTCCACTAATACAGAATTTTACGGGAAAGAACCAATATAATGCAGATTTAGCTGTTTTAATTTTCGTGTATACCTTTTATCAAAATATTTTCTACGCAACTGTGAAGGCTTCAATTCTCAAAATGGTAGAGTAGCTGTCTCTAGCCAAGGATTAAGTACAACTATAAAATGATGAGTTACAGGTCCTGCAGAATTGCTTGTGGTAAATGACTCTCTTTACAATAAATGTTCCCCGGCTTTTATGTACTGCAGGAGTTCTGTGGTTTCCTTTCTGTAAGCTGTTGTGGAAAAAATATCGGTTTCACCCAAATTCAAAGTGATTTTATGAAAACCTACGTGTATATATGGAAATTCTCTTCTTCTCTTGCCTTACAAGATAATTTCCTTCGGGCATGCTGCTCTGAATGGCTCTCCCATGTGGAAATTAAGCTTTATTTCCTGATTTTTGAAAGTGACTTTTCATTCACAAACCCAGAGCTGGAAGGACCCTTAAAGATCACCTGGCTCAAATTTCTTTTCCCTGAGTCTGTTTCCGCGTTCATAAACTGAGGGGCTTAAACTCCAAGGGAGCTTCCAGCTCTCACATAGACATAAGCCCAGCCAAAGGCCTCTTCCTCTAAATGAGAGTTTCTCAACCTTTTCTTCATTATCACCCCTACCCCCACCACTGAGGTAGATTTTTAGATATTTTTTTCACACCCCATTGAAACTTTAATACTAACGATTATCTCCTGATGTGCTGTGACCCTGTGGAGGGTCACGCATCGTTGCAATATCTGAAATTTGTTTCACCCGCCAAAACCAAATTTTGCCCCAATGGGGGCAAAATCTCCCCAAATGGAAAATGCATTGTCTAAGCGGATTAGATCATCAGTGAATCTGGGGGACACAGGAACACAGCCCTGGAAGGTGGCAGGTGATGTCGAGTCTTAACCATCTGTGTGTATCTCTGTGGCTGATTTTTCTCAGTGCTCCTCCTGTCACCTACATGGTCTCACGCATGTGCCCTGGTCTCATCAGCTCATGCACCAGCAGGGCAAAGGCTGTGTTCTTTTGTGTTATCCCTGTGTCCCCTCGCCCTGATGGTGACAGCAGGCGGACTTCAGAGCCCTTCTGCACTGCTGCGGAGTCGAGGACGTCTTGAAGGCCTTTCAGATCTCTTGCTGCCCTTACAGTGGTCACAAGCACCGTCTTCCCAGCATCCCTAGCGGAGCTGGCTCCCAGTCTGCCTTGTCATTTTCGTCTGCAGGAGCAGGGACCATTCACACCACGGAAAGGTCAGTTCCAGACAATAGCTGAACAATTTGGATGACAGCGGGAAACCAACAGAAAGGAGGGAAGTGGCAGATGCCAGGGCCATGGGCAGTGATGTTGGCCACATGCAAGTCATGGCGCAGAGACCGTGCTGGTCCTGCTTTACAGCCATCCCAGTGGCAAACAGCACCGGGCCGCTAAGTCCCGGCTGGACACAATGTGATGATGGAGAAGGTAATTTTTTTGAACCCAATGGAGGGGGACTGACAGCTCTAATTGTGCTGGGCTTTAGTCAAAGGCGAGGAGTTTAAATTTAGGGCCTTCTCTAAGGAAGTAGTTCTCGACCTTGGCTGCACTTGGGAATCACCGCTTTAACAGCCAGGCCTGGGTCCCAGTCTCAGAAATTCTGATTCCATTTCTCTAGGGGTGTGGCCTGGGCCTCAGGGCTATTTTAAAGCTCCCCAAGTGGTTGTAACACACGATGGAGACCCCTTGATAAGAGGATCAATCAAACAACTGCACGCGCTGGGCTTCTCCCTGGTCCAGGCAGCCAAAAGCCTTGGAGGCAGCGGGGCCGAGCATCGTGGGGAACCCAGAGAACAGAGCTGCCTTTCTCTGGGCAGGGGCTGAGGCTGGCTGTGGGCCTCACTCTGGAACCAGGAAATCACATGCAGCAAGAAGCTGAGTGTTTTCTACAGACCTCGGTTTCCCCGAGCCCATTGTGGGGGCCACTTAACTGGCTCTCAGCCAGTTTGGGTTTATTGGAACCCAGGGGAGCTCCCACCTTCTCAAAGGCAGTGTCAAAAGTCATTTCAAAATCACCGGAAGGACAGAAGCAGGATAGACCACTGAGTTTCTGAAGCTGGAGCAATGGGAAGGGCGGGAAGACCAGGCCTGGCAGGGCGGTTCGGCGCCGAGGAGTCGGGGAGTTACAGCGCTGAGAAGGCACCGGCTCCCACCTCCCTGTGTCAGAGCAGCAACGCAAAGGCTCGAGACGCTTGTAGAGTGCCTTCTCTGTTTTCCATCGAAGCATAATACCGTCATGGGAGGGAAGTGAGGGGAGGAAGCAAACCTACCAGTGCGTCAGCTTTGTGCTTCAGCTTTTTAGCCTCTTGCATGTAATAATCAGCATTGTGAACCCTGAACAGACAAAACGAGCTCGATCAGAAACTGTCTCATCTTTTCATTAAAAGACTAAACGGTCAATATATTTTTTTGGCTATAAATCCATGCTTATACAATGCCTTGAAAAGGGGCAGATGAATGCTGTCAGGCATAAAATACCCGACCTGGAAATAATCCAGTAAATGACACCTGAAGTGCATCATGGCTCATTAGGATAAATGAAAACATCCTCCAACCCCGACCATTCCAGTTGCCCAAACAGATCCAACAGAGCCTGGCTGTGACCGTCTCTGCTGGCATGCCGCTCTACTACCTGAGGTCCCGGGTAAGAAAGGGGGACCGAGCAACCTAGGATCAGCACCTTCCTCTGGAGACAGTAACAGAGCTCCACAACTAAAGGGGACCGACGGTGGTTCCTGGCGGGGACACAGGTGTGTGGGCGGAGGAGGAATATATTTTTCAGGCTGTACGAGCTGCTGCTGAGGTCTTACTTTGGGTGACACGTGCATGGTGCGAGAACAGCCATTCTGCCCCCGCCCCCCGTTCACCACTCCCAAAACCGGTCCATGAGAATCTGGGGACAACATACGAGTCATCAAAAGTGAGCTTGGGTCTCCGGACACTGGTGGTGCTGCTGGACAGAAGGGGCAGGGCCGCCCAGGATGTCATCTCCAGGTGACTGCTATCCATGAGGCCAGTAGTGATGGTAGAGGTGATGGTGGAAATGGTAGTGGTAGTGGTTGTGGTAGTGGCCGTGGCAGTGGCTGTGGCAGTGGCTGTGACAGTGGCGGTGACAATGGCAGTAGCAGTGACAGTGGCAGTGGCAATAGCAGTGTTGGTGACAGTGACGGTGGCAGAGGCTGCCTTTCTTGGAGTGTCTCCCTCCTGGGAAAAAGGACAACAAAGAGCTTCCATTAGGTCCAGATTTTTAGAACATCTTTTCTTAGATGCTTTGCATGTCAAGCACGCTAGGAAAGAAGCCAAGAGAAAAGAAAACCATGCGCACAGCTTGAGGATGAAGAGGTGACCCTGCTGTATACTGTGGACTCTGCGAATCACCAGCTTTTGTTCTAGGACGGCACCAAACACCAAGCTTGTCTGGGGCTTTGATTCCACAGCCCCCTCACCCCGGTGAGACAGCCACTGGCAAAGGTCCAAACCCAGCAGGGGATGTGAGGAGAGGGGAGGAATGGGAAAGGGAGGGAAGCAGAGAGATTGACTGATTATCACCCTGGTGAGCATGTTTTGGAAAAGCGACCAGCCCAGAAACCGTCTCGAGGGTAAGAAAAGTCCTCTAGTCACTCTGCAAAATGCCAGATCTAGGGCAGCAAAATGCTAGCACACCAGTCAGTGCCCTGGGACAGAGACCGAGAATGTCCTTCTGTTCATGTGACGCCTTGACTGGTTTCTGGCTAGGTGATGCCACGTGAGTGCCTCTTCATTTTGAAGTCCTGGGCTAGAGAAAGTTCATTTCGATCAGGTCAAAAATCAGAGGAGTTGGAGATTCCTGAGTTTCCCTCTGAACTGTCATTGCCATGGAAAGAATGGGATCCAGATGAATAAAGTCAGCGGTAGGGTGTGTCACAATGTGTGACACAGTATGTGTTAGGAGACCACCTGCTGCGCCAACACGGCTGACTCTGCCCTCCCCACCGGGCGACTTCGGGGTGCTCCTGGTTCTTCCACCTCTGTCTGCTTTTGCCGCAGTGCCTCTTCCCCCTGCTCTTCTGAGTGGGGATGTCCTTAAGGTCGGTACCCCACAACATCAATCCTCAGCACTCTTCTCTCTTGACCTTGACAGCACTGGCCCGTCCGCTGTGTGCTGGCACAGAATTGACAATAAGCAGGTAACTCCAGAAAGGAAACTTCCATCTTACCCTCTCTCCAACCCACCAGACCTGCAGTGCCCACTTCTGGAGAGTTCCACCAAGATGGTCCATGAGCAAATCAAACTGCTCTGAGACCAAACTGAGAGCCAAACCGGCGCCCACTTTCTGTGAATGGCAGGATGGTCTTCCCCGTCACCAAGGCTGGGTTTCTCTCCATCGGTCAGGGCATCGTGGTCACCCCTGGGCTGGGTGCACTGGAACCAATGTCCTCCCCACCTCGCCTTCCACCCGAGCTGCTCGGCTGTAAGCAGCCTTCTATATTGAAGTTCTGTAAATTGGTTCATTTCAAAACCTGATAATGCTCCTGAAACCTTTCTGAAAGCCACTGCTCTATTTCATCTCAAATTCCCTCTCCATTACGCTTATCCAAGCAATCACAAAGTCCTGTTCATCTGTCTTCTCAGTGTCTCTCAAATCTGTCCCCACCTCCTCTGACGCCTCAAAGTGCAGTCCCTCATGGCTTCGGACAGAGACAATTGGACAGCCTCCTGGCCAAACTCCCGACCTCTGAGCTCGCTTTTCCAGTCACCCTCCATCTGCTGCATGCTAGCCTGAGCTTCCTGAACCGAGCTTCCTGAACCAAGCTCCCTGAAGTTCATTGCCTTGCAGCCAAGTGCAAATCCAAGGCTGAGCTCCTTTGCTGGTGGGTAAGGCCCTCCGTGACCTGGCTTCAGCCTTCCTGCCTCCCTCCCATGGACCTGCCGCCAAACTGAACTCACCCCGCTTTCTTCACCTTCCTGGTTTGGTTCCTGCAAAGCCTTGGGGTTGAAAAATCCTCCTCTTTGTTACTTTTCTTCACCTTGTGATAATTTATTGCATTTAAAATTTTTTAAATGGAGGCAAAATACACGTAACATCCAATTTACCATCTCAACCACTTTTTTCTTCCAGTTTTATAGAGATATATCTGACATACAGTGTGGCGCTATTGTCTTTGTAATCAATCTGTCTTTTCTCTCTGGTTGCTAATTGTTCAGCAATTTTACTACAGTGTGTCTAGTTGTGACTGGTTGCAACCACCGCAACCGTTTGTAAATGTCCAGCTGAGCGCTATCAAGCACATTCACAGTGCCGTGCAAAGTCCAGAACTCTTCGCACTTGCAAAACTAAAACTCTGCACCCGTTAAATCATATGTCTCCATCCTCCTCCCCCGGGTCCCTGGCAATTCACCATTCTAGTTTCTGTTTTGGCAAATGTGACCACTCTAGGTACCACATGTAAGTGGAACCATGCACTCTTTGTCTGTTTGGGGCTGGCTAATTTTATTCAGCATAATGTCCTCAAGGTTCACCCAGGTTGGAGCACATCTCAGAATGTCCTTCCTTTTTAAGACTGAATAATATTCCACTGTGTGTACGGACCACGTTCTGTTTAACCACTTCTCTTCATTTCTAACCCCCTACTTATCTATCTCAATACTCTCAGCTCAGCCCAGCTCAACAAATGCCTCCTCCTCAGGAAAACTGCCTTATGTCTATGGCCAGAAGTGCTTTCAACATTTTTGGTCCCTTTAGAGATCTGAAAGGTCTGTCTCAATCCCTCCCCTAAGACACTGATCACCAGCTGGTCTGTATTTGAGTTCCCTGAGTGCATGCGTCATTGCTCGCCTTAGATTCAGAGCCCTTCGAGCACTGGAACCATCTCTGATTGACGACATTACTCCCCTCTCCGGGACCTGCTGCCCCACAGCCCAGCACTATCAGTGATTTGCTGAAAGCATGCCTGCCTGTCTTTATCAAAACGGTCACTTGAAATATAAAAGTCAAATGTGAACATGTCTTATATTCATGAAAGTCTTATCTCTTCCACTTCATCCTGGACCTTCTGATTATCAAAAATTCTCTTCAAGAGCTCATTCACAACATTGTAAATCAACTAGACTTCGATTTTAAAAAAAGAGCTCATGGCAATCAGTGGGTTGAGAGACACATATCTAGAAATAGTTATGATGATATGGAGAAAACAGATTAAAGTTCATCATGGATTTTATTCAACCCAAACACATAAAAAACTCAGAACCTTCTGAACTCCTAAGCCAGCTCCATGTTTCTATTGCCAAAGCCAGATGGCCCAGACCAAACAGTGGAGCCCAAGAGAGTGACACTTGTCTCTATGGCCAAGATGTGTGACAAGAACCCTGAAACACCATGTCCACCACACGCATGGCATTGTGGACAGTCCGGGCACTTCTGACTGGAAATGGTTCACTCATCCATCCATTGAGTCAATAGACGAGATTTCATGCATGGAATAGAGAAGACTCTAAGAGCACAAAATTGGAAACATTTCTGGAGCTGGAAGAAGCTTCCTAGATCATCTAGTCAAATCTACACATTTCATGGACTTGCTGAGCTTTCATACTTTGCCCAAGGTCACAGAACAGATTTGGTGCAGTGTTAGCACCATGTGGCACGCAAGTCTCTAAAACTTCCACAAAGTCTCCCAGATTTCAAGCCATTAATAGAAACAAGTAATGGCCAAAGAAGAGGCAATGGGTACTCAGTCCTATCATGGGGAACCTGGGAATTTCCTTAAGAAGGATTATCCATTTTTATGTGCAAATGTATCCATCCTTACCAGGTTTCCCCAGCAGTTTTTAGCTCTTGTGGAAATGACTTTCCAGAGATGCTCCTTATCATTGCCATAAGAGCATCTGTATTAAGCACCTAACTATTTGTGACACTGTACTAGGCACTGTAGGAAGACAAGTGCCTAGATATGATGTATGCCCCCCAAAAGCTTGCAGTAAAAGAAAACATCAATTGGAGTTGGTAACATTAATTACATTCAGCATGATAAATGGGACTGATAGTGTCATTACTGTTTAGAAGAGATGGTTTAATTCCGAACATTATAAATCAGCGTCTTTAAATGTGAATGCAAATATAATGTGGGCACACGCACATACAAATTTCATATGGAAAACAACTTTATAACAGAGCAATTGCTTTATATCACCAATAAAATTGACTTAGATATGTATGTCATCTAGTCAGCTCAGAGGATGGAGGACTATAGACTGTGGTCCTTAAAGCTCAGAGGCCTCACGGCCTCTCATAAGTGTTAAATGGGTGTTTTGGGCTCAGCGTCTACCGGGTTGGCACCAGCCATCTGAAAACTCATTGATCTTCTCTCGTTCGCTTTTTATAGCACACTTAAAGGGGGTTAGATGTATATGGATGCTGTATCCGCATATATCTGCTTTTACATGAAAAGGCAGATACATTTGCCATCAATGTTCACTAGCAACACTATCACTCATGGTTTCCACTGTTCATGTACCTATACCTGGGGCGCGGGTAAACAGACACTGTGTATGGATGTCAAAAGGGACACAGATTCTCAATTACCTATGCTACTCGAGTCGCAGTGCAGAAGAACCAAAGGACTGGATGATCCTTTAGTTGGGCTTAGAGAATCACAGTTGTGTGATTTTAGTAACAGATTCACCTTTTAAGTTCCATCCTTTAGAGTCACTATTGCAAAACACAGTTCACACCTGCTGAGCTAGGTGGTGAAACGTGTAACTTGGATTTCCAGCCCCAGTTCTGTGACCTGGGGCAATTCCGTCCATTTATTCTTTCATTCAGTCAATAATCGATGTCTCCCATGTGCCAGATGCTGTGGTCAGTATTAGGGAAGTGTCCCCCACCCCCAAGATACGAAATGATTGAACCAAAGGGTGTCCAAGGACCCGAATCTCTGCATAACTACCTGTTTGGAGAAGTGAGACTGGAATGAAAAATTCATCCTAAGTTAAAATCATCAAGATTGGAAGTACTGGACAGTCTGTGTATTTGTGTACACACACACACTTCTATTTCCCCTCTGCCCCTTCCTCCCCCACCCCGCGACACCCTCACGAGGTCACGTCCAGTTAGGTAAACTGGGTCCACTTGTTTCTCCCTGCCAATGATCATATCTCTTCCAAGATGCTTACATTTACAGATATCCCTTTGAAAGTTGCGCAGAATTTGCCTTCACTCCTCTTAGGTTTGGTCGAGGTGATCTGTCCAATCACCGGGATGCTTTTGTCTTGACCGAAGGGACCATTACTGCCGCTGATGTTCCTGCGGCGGGGAGGGTCCTCTGGCAGAGGGGAAAGTGGAGGAGGAAACAGCTTTTCTTCTTTTCTTCTATTTGCTCTCCTGGATGAATTATTTCTGGATAAACAAAGAAGACACGGTGTCATAAAATTTCGTCTCTCTTTATCCTGATTTTTCCCAGGATGCTGGCACTTTCAGCTAAAGTAATATACTGGCTGATGGCCCTTTGCCCGGGGTGAAGAGAATATATAAAAGCGCACAGAGGCACAGATACCTGTAGCGAGGTAGCCCTCCCTATAGATGGAGCTATAGATAAATGCAAACTCATATATCTAAGAGTAAACACAGGTCTTTGAAACAGAACTCCATGATAAATGTAAATGTCTGCTGGAGTGTTGCCCCAGTGTGATATTTGCAACCTTTCAAGATTACTGTTAATTAGATTTTTATGGAAAATCCAATGCAGACTTTAATCCTATCATTTTTTAGGCTGGTTCTTACTTATTTTGCCCTAGGACTTAACTGCCTGGTCACACAATAAACGGTACAATAAACAATTAGTGGAAGGGTATTTTCTTAAGAAAGATTATGCTTATACATTACACAGAAATTAAAAAATGCACTAAATACTTTGAGGACACATTGCAAATTGTATGTTCGAAATGTTCTAACCCAACACCAAGGCGTAATGAGTCCTTGACCTTCAGGAGTTTTTTCAAAAATCCATTTGAAAAATATTTTGTCATTTTGCCACAAGACATCTGCAGTCCTGGGAGCGCTCCTGTGCTTTTAACCTGATGTATCTGCCCGTTAAATGGGCATCATTGAATAGACTGAGACTTCAAATAAAACAGGACAACTGAAAGCTTATGCTAGCTGCTTAACATGGTAATTGGGCCATGGATTTTTATTTTAGTTACTGTCTTTGACTAATCAATGAAGATTACTTGAATTTTAATCTTTTCTTGAAAACTAAGATTGCACTGTGCAGCCATTTGCTTTTCATGATTATTGACTACAATTTTCAATAGCAAATTAAGTCAACAAGAATTTATGTTTTCCTCTTGGTCAATTTCAGGCAGTGTCTTGAAATATAGATTTACAATCTCTCAAAGCAACAAATCAAAGACGAACAAGCACTCCAGTGGCTTGATTTCCTGAGATGATAGAGGTCACTGCAGTCCCCGAGTTCCGCGTCTGCACTGCTGCCCAGATCTGCCAATTGTAATCGGATGTGTCATCTTCTCCATCTTCCGTGGCATACATGTGGTCCTCTGTCCATTTGTGTCATACAGCCACATTTTCAGAAAATTAACTCTTTGGGCCCTTACCTCAATTAAATTAAATTAAAGTTCATTACAAATTATTTGCTGATGCGTTTTTCAAATGCTTTGGCATGAAGAACCATTGTAAGACAGTTGTGACGCCTGCTGAAAATCATGGTGCAAATAGGGAGCAGGATGCAAGCCCACGAGGAAGCGCCACAAACATCAGGCCACACTGAGCATGATCCCCATGGAGGAATCGGATCTGGGGGAGTTTATCGAGAGAGGTGTCGAGCCCTGCTGTGGCATCTCCAGGAATGCCTCCTCCTGTCCTCCCCCAGCTGCCTGAGTGGGGTGGGGTGGGGGGCTGCCACGGGGAGAGCTGTTCCCTAGAGGCAGTCAGCTTGCCGTTGGCTGCTACTATTGCGCAAGGCCTTCCCATCTGCCATCGTACACAGTACATGACACACGGTACATGATACGCAGTGCGGTCCAGTGCGTATGACGGTGACCTGCAACCATGGGGCCTTTAATGACCTCCTGGGTGAAAGACACCAGGGAGCATTTTCTAGAGACCACCCTGTCACCACGATGGCTTCTTACTATGAGAACAGCTTTTGCTACCTTGGGCACCGCTTGTAAAAGCCAGAGGAGGCCAGCAGGCAAAAGTCCCCCACTTAATGCCTCAGAGGCCCTTCTGATGGTTCCAGCTCCAAAGAAGAAGGCAGGAAGTCAGCAGGGCCTTTCTGGTGGACGGTGGGGAAGGCCAGCTGTCATGGTCTGGTGTGGCACTCTTTGCTAGGTTTAGAATATTCATTTAGAAAAGTGAATGTTGTCTCACAGACATTGCCAAAGCTTTAGTTTGAAGGGTCAACGAAGCACGAAGGAGCAGACAAGCTTGGGGAGAGGGCTCCCAGGAGATCTCCAAGAGGCCTGGCCTTGCTTCGTTGTCTCTCAGCCGCCGAGGTTTCCCCACAGACGGGGATTTGCCTGAGGAGCATCAGAAGCTGCTCAGCCCCCTCCTGGGTGATGAATGGGCTACTAGGTAAGCACTACTTTCCTAACTGCTACAAAAGCAGCAAGTCCGTAAAGGCCATGAGGTAAAACGCTATTTTATGAAAACAAATTTGAATGGTTAGACATTCACCTAAGACTTGATCATTTACCTTCCATGAAATGATAACAATGACAGATCACTGGGTCATTGAAGGGGCTCACAATGGGGACTGATGGTGTGGCAATGGCCCACAGCCCCGCTGGATTTTCCTTTTGCCCTCTGGTGGCCTGGCTTGAATAGATCAGAGCCAGGGAAACTGGGGAGGTACGGCCACCACAGAGATACCACTTCAGTTCTTCCTCCTTGGAAAGGAGGAGGGCCCTGGAGTGACTGTGTTTGACCACTAGGAAAGAAGCCTATTTCCCCACATGCCGGGCCCACCCTGGAAGAGTTTCTAGTTCTGAGAACTCCAACTACGGGAAGGTGGGAAGGGATGTTTCAGATCAAATTATACCAGGGAATACAGATGCGTGTCACAAAGAGCTAGGGGTCCTCAGGGAGAAGTCAGCCCAGAGCCAAATCTCCTTATTATTTCGAGCAGATCTAATGGTAATTGATCTCTTCCTACCTTTCATCTCAAAACAAGGATCCAAGCAAATGTAAGCTGATAACTTATTTCCGACACCTTATCTGTGGCAGATTGATGCCGTATCACTGATGTTAAATCGTAATCTGTGAAATCAATTGTTAGCAGCAGTTAGCCAGATTGCCTCTCTGCTCTGGGCTGCTAATAGGCTCCAAAACTGGTCTTTGATGGAAGTAATCTCTAATGTTGAATGAATTTATGACAATAATTATCCAGACGGAATGGTTCCAGTAGCTGACATGATTGTTAGTTAAGTGATATTTATAAGACAGAAGAGCCCCGTCACGATGCTTGGTAGAAACAGGGAGGGGCTTCTCTAGGGAAGGCGGGGGTCGTTTGAGCCAGGAGGGGAAAGTGTTCCATCAGCATCAGAACCAGAAGTTGCGCAGAAGGAGGTGATTTGGTGCAAGGGATCGGTGTCTCTTGATGCTGCCCCCTTTTAAATTCACTTACTTTCTTGTGCCCTTCACTCAGTGCTCAAGGTTCACTTTGGCCGATTTTGGTCATCAGTCTGAGTTGGAATAAAGAAATGTTGCTAAAAAGCTCACAGAGTCACCCCCAAATCTGGCAGCCTGTATTCTACCCTTTATCCCACCCTTGTTAGGCCGGTGGCCAGGGACAGCTATCAGGACTGGACTGAGTGACTCCTGTTTCTTACTGAACATTCCTGTAGGACAGGACCACCCCCACCAAAAGGGGTTCAGCTGGGAGTTCTTAAGAGTCCGAACAATCGAAGCATCCCAGAAAGCCAGAGCAAACTCACTCTTTAGCGCTGGGAGGCTTGTGGGGTGGAGCTGGTGAGATGCAAGGCGGAAGCAGGCAGATGGTGGCGGCCTCCTCCAGGCGCTGCTTCTTCTCAGGGATTTTCTCCGCAACTTCTGCTGGCTTTAACAGGAAAAACAAAATACACAGAGTTGGAAATCTATGGCCCATGCAGACATTTAAAAGCAACAAGCAAGGGAGACAGTTTGTTTCTACTTGAACTCCTAGGTTAGGTAGGGGAGTTAAAAGTGCCCTTTCAATCAGACGGAAAAGCAATCAGTCTTGCGTAGCCCAGCCCGACCAAGAAGCTGGCATCTGAGTGAGTGGAGCTGCGATGTGAGCCTCTGATTAAAGACTGGGCGGCAGATGAACGTCATACTGAAAGTAAAGAGAATCTATAATTTTCAGACACTCTTCTCAGGAACAACGCCCCCACAAATGAGCAGTTTAGAAACTAACACTGCAACTCTAACATGGCACAAACCCTGGACCAGCAGCGTGGGGATTTGGGGTAACGTGTAGAGGTGACTTACACGATCAAAAACGTGCAAGGAAACTGAGCATGTGCAAGGCACACCTTTGGACCTTCAGGCACTGGCGCTGAAGACCCAGCGCAGCCCACAGACAGCCACGGCTCGCGAGCACGTGGCAGGCCGCCGCCGCCAGCTCACCTTGTGCTTACGCTTGCCCTTGGGGGCGGGCTTCTCGGCCGCCGCGGCCGCGGTCTGCCGCTTGGGCTTGGAGGCTGGCTCCTTGTGGTCTGGCTTGGCTGGCGCTGCTGGGAGTGAGTTGTGGCCAGGCACTCGAGACAGTAGGTCAAGGTCAATCTTCACCCAGAGATTTTTCAGATTCTCATGCTCTCGGAGTGGAGACAGCAGCTCGGTTTGCATGACGGGGACGGGTGAAAAAGCCGGCTCCTCGTTAGTGATGGAGGGGTTGTTGCTGTTGCCGCTGCTGATTAAGGTGCTGAGGGTCAGGCTGGCCCCGCAGCTTTCCTTGGATTTGGCAGGATTGCCCCCAGGAGCCACGCAAGGAGGCAGGACTTTGATCTGGAGGGTCTCTTCCTGATCTGTGTTGGAATCAGACGTAGATGAATCGGTTTCAATAAATTCCCGGGACTTCGGCACCGTCTTGCCAGGCCCTCGGTACTTCTTCTTCTCGACAGCCAAGGGGATGTTCGGCCTCGGTTCTTTCCTGGGGACCGGCTTGTGGGCAGTGGCTTTGCTGCGGCCTCTCGGGGGGTCAGGAAACTCCACACTTTCCTTTTCTTTGGGAGTACTGCTGGTAATATTTGGTTTGGGCCAGGTAAATTCCTCAATGCTGGTGTTCTTCTCGACCTTTTTGGGCTGTTTTTTCCCAATTGTCCTTGGAGAAGCTGTCTCCAGAGCTGTCGACAATTTATGCTTCAAAGCCTTTGTTTCTGGTGTTTTCGGGGTGGGCCGTGGACGGGCTTTCTCCCTGATGAGACTGAGGAGAGGCCTCTCTTTGGGTTCAGGCAGGACCTGGCTGGGATTTGTCTTCACCTTGACCTGGACTTCCATTGGTTGGATGATCGGAGGAGGCACAGAAATCGTCTCCATGGGCGTTTCATTTTGGCTACATATAAACGACTTGTTCTGGGATGTCACTTTGTTAAGCCATTTGTCCAACTGCCACTTGTTGGTGGAGGGCGGCTCAGGCTGCAGATTGAGAAACAGCAGCAAGAATGAATTTCATATTTGGGAAGAATCCAGGAGGACGCAGGGCACTGACCATTAGCTGATAAAAGCTTTGGATATTAGGTGACCGTTCACACATTTAGAAGCCCACCCAGAATTCACATTCGTCAAACTACCTACGTAGACAAATACTTCACAAACCAGCTGCAATCTCCTTATTTAAGCTAAGTCCCACTCCTCTTCTGAAAATATTCTCTGTCTAGGAAGGAAAGAATTATTCACAGAGAGTTTTTTTCCAGAGAGTGGGCAGGGAGGGCTGAGGGAAACCGGCTCCCAAAACCCTTTGGTGGGACTCATTACTCGACTTCCCACCAGGAGGCAGAGGTAATGATCTCTGGTCCTGAAAAGAAATGTAAGCGTGCCTCAAGTGTAATTCAAAACGAAAGGCTTTCTGGCTGCCAAAGTGCCAGTGCCTCCTATATGATGCTGTAATTCACTGCAAAAAGAAGAGGCCCTTTGTATTTTTACTGAAGGATGAAAAGATTTGACTTCCCAAAAAACCACCTGCACTTTCTTCGGTGTATGGGCAATAACTAATTTACGGGGACATGTGTGCAGACATTAGTGTCCGCTGTTCAGCCATGGAAATGATGCGTCCAATCAGCTACTTGATTCCTAGCTCTGAATTCTGCTTGTTGAACTAAAAGAGCCATCATTTTTATTAGAATGGCTCTTTTTTTGAAAGCCATCAGTTGAGGCTTATGGCGCCAGCCAACAGAGGATGACAGAATTAAAAACACTTGAGCAGCCGCGATTCCAGCCCGCACAGAGCAACGGCAGGTAAGGGGCGAGGAGATCGGCGCGGAGGCTGCTCTTGACAGCAGAGCTCCGAGGTTAAGGTCACCAGCTCTGGGAGCGCACAGAGCCTGGCTGCAGTCCTGGCTCTGCCGCTGCCTGCCCGTGAGATCTTGGGAAAGTTCTTTCCTATCCTCTCACAACCTTATTCTCTCATCTGTAAAATGGGATAAAAAGTAGCAAGGACCGCATGGGGATGTTATGAGGATGAAATGAGAAAATGCAGAGCACAAGCCCCGCACACCGCCTGGCACACGGTCCGTGGTGAGGAAGTGTGAGCTGTTACAAACAGTAGCAAAGTTACTAGGGCATCTCCTTCTCTCGGTCTTTTCTTTTTCTTATATTTGTATTTTTTCTTTTGCTTGCTTTGTTTTTTGGGGGTAATTAGGTTATTATTTATTTATTTACTTATTTTTAATGGAGGTACTGGGGATTGAACCGAGGACCTCACGCATGCTAAGCACGCGCTCTACCACTGAGCTATGCCCTCCCTCCATTATCCTTTTCTGATGACTCAGAAACAAGTGTGCAAAGGGCCGTGGACAGACTGGCTTGCGGTACGAGGTGCAGACTTCGGAAACGAGAAGCTGGAACTCAGAGAGGATGGGAGGGGCAGGACATGTGTTTTCATTCCACAATTCTAATTTTGGTATTTTGTGGGGCTGTGTTAAATGTTTTCATGAATTACCATCAAACACAACCTGAAGAATATTAATTGAAATGAAAAAAATACACGCGTCCTTTCAACCATCACACTTCTTGAGTCTTACTTGCCAACTGGTGATTCATCGCTTCAACCTAGAGGAAGGGGTGGTGTCCCCAGAGCCAGAAGTGGGTCTTGCCTGGCCTCGTGAGTTCTCTGGAAAGAGCAGTTGCTAGCATAGTAATTATTATTCCAGTGTTACCCATGGAAGAGTGCGAGGCTCTGAGGCGCTAAGTGGGTCACACAGCAAGTCAGTCACCCGGCCAGAAATGTCTGTTAGAGGCTGCGAATGTATGAGTGCGAAAAAAAAAAACTGCTATCAAATACCAGAATATTCGTCTGAAGGATTTCTTGTGCTAAAGTCATTATTGCGCTGGAGCAGTATTATCATTGTACGGTTGTGGTGTGCGTATGTGTGGAGGGGTGCTGCCTCGGGGCAGACAAATCGTGCTCGGGGCCCTGGCCCCTCACCCACCTCTGGGGTGGCCATGCGTGGCGCCTCATTGGATTCGCTGTCAGTGCTGCTGCTTTCTGTGTCTGAGTCGGACTCTGAGCTGCTGTCCGAGTCACTGGAGCTGCCAGACGCCCCACTGGCTGGCACGGCAGTGGGGGGCTGAGGTGTGGCCAAGAGTGGGCTGGAAGAAAAACGACATGTTCATTGCCTCATTCAGCCTCAAACCAGCCAGAAAAGAGCCCAGGTCAGCATAAAGACTGATGCTCTGTGAGGTACAGGCCGAGTGGAGCACACCGTCCCATTTTACAGATGGGAAACGCGAGGCTCAGGAGGCCCAGTGAGTGACCCACAGTCCCAGTTTTTTTTTTCCAGTTAATTTTTCGTTTTCTGCTGCCATCTTGTTCAGAAGCCCACAGGTTTGGTAAGGGGCTCTGATCTTCGCTATATGCACAGTACAGCCCTCTCATCAAGCAGGGGTGAGTTCAATCCTCATTTTCATCAGACAAAACTGAGGTTCAGGGAAGGGGAGGGGCTTGCCTCAGCCTCCCAGCTGGAGAGGAGAGTGAGGCTAGGGCCATGGCCTCCCAGCCCCCTCAAAGGGCAGGGCTGTGTAAAGTGTATCCACTACCAGGTGCCCAGCGCCCAGCACCAAGGCCAGCAGAGCTCACCATCTGAGTACTGGGATGAGAGGATATACTTCTCGCCTCCCCCACCATAATTCCCGTAAATCCTTCGTAAATCTCTTACGAGGAGGTATGATCATAAAGGACCGACCATCTCTAACGACTGATTTTAGATTTGTAAAGCTGACCAAGCAAAGCGTTGTGAAATTGACACCGTTTGCCACTCTGGCTTTATCGATAATCGATGTCCTTCCTTACTAATCACTTGCTCTCTGTGCCCCATAACAAATCAACTTCAGCTGCCTCTTGGCACGCTGGGATGTCATCGCCTTTCTGTCCTTTTGCTCACTGTCTCTTTGGACTAGTTCTGGTCTGCTTTCGCTCAGAAATGGGGCTCTAAAGTCGAGGGAAGGGTCTCATCCACCTCTGTCTCATCAACCCAGTCCCCTCTTTGGAGAGAAGTTGAATCATGGAGAGGGATGGGCTGGCCACCTGAACCTCGCTGCCTCTCACACTCCCCACAGAACTCAGTCCTGGTCCTGGAGGGCACCGGGCCCTATGGCTCCACCTTCAAACCGGACAAAGAGAGACTCCAAGGTCCCCCTCTGCCATGATTCCTCGCCTGCCCCCCCTGCACCCTCATGGGAGCCTAGTCACCAGCATTACAGCTCTTGCCTGCCAAGTAGGGGCCACACTCAGCTGCTGCCCGGGAAGGAATAGGATCCCTTTCAAACCAGTATGGGCTCCTCTTGTGTTGCCATCCGACGCAGAGCACCTTTTCACGACATGTGCCTCGTGTCCCTGAAGACTGCCCCTTTAATCTCCCACGAAGCTATTTCCTTTCATACAGCCAAAGCTCATTTTAAAATGCTATCTGCTAAGTAAATGCTATCTGCAAGTACATTTGTCTGCCAAATATACCAAGACATTAGGAGAAGCAGAAGAAATAGGGGACCATATCCCCTGGGAAAGCGTGTGTGTGTAACGTGTGTCTGTGTGTGTATATGTGTCTGTGTGTATCTGTGTGTGTGTGTGTATACGTGTGTGTGCGCACACGCCTGACAGTGGGGGCAGGGATCTACATACAGCTCAGAGCTCTTCTTTCCCCGTGCTCCTCTGCAGTATAATGAGTCCGTATTTATGCAAAGTACCCTCTAAATCTAATCAATTGTTTTTGTCTTTGGTTACTAAATAGAGACTGAGAGAACAGATTTAAATGAGACTAACCCAGAGAGTGTGCTAACTCGGCCTCCGTTCCCCCCAAGTAAAATTTCAGATCCAGCACAGGGCGTCTGCAGTACTGAGACTACTGGCTGGCGGACTGAGAATTAAGATCTAACTTGTAATCACATTTATAATTTGTTTCTTTTTTTTAAAAGTGATTTCTTCCTTCTTTCCTTGCATCTTTTTGGGGGTAATTAGCTTTATTTATTTATTTTTTAATAGAGACGCTGGGGCTTGAACCGAGGACTCTGTGCATGCTAAGCACGCGCCCCCGCACTGAGCTGTACCTCCTCCCCCGACATTTATGGTTTTCAAGTGAAAAGATGGTTTCCTAGTTTTCTTTCATATGAACGCATTAATTCCTGGTGTGTATGTGTTTGTACACAGGTGTTCCTTACACAAAGCCTTTTGGAAGGTAGATGAATTTTGGTATTCAGATTTTTTTTAATTAAAACATAATATGGTAGATATACCACCTATGATCCCCCAGTGGGATCTGGGAAGCACCCCCTGGATAAAACTCATGACTATTGCTGCAGTAACATTCATAATCAGAGGAATAAATAAAAGACTTGAGATACATACCTGCACATCAGTTTAGGTCAGGTTTTGTCATCAACTGAGGTTGTCTCAAAGTTACTGAAAATAATAGTTCTCAAAACTTTTTGAATTTCAGAATCGTGATTAAGGGATTGTAGACGGGGACAGAATCATATATGAAAAATGGACTATATGTATAAGTAAATACAGATTATATAGACATAGATACAAAATACAGATGATTTTAAACCTAAGGGTAACCTTGACTGAGACCCAGTGAAATGAGACCTAAGTTTTCTTTCAGCTAAATCTATTGCTGTGTTCTCGGGAAGGACCCCATGGCCAGTCAGTGTTGACAACGATCACTTAGGAGAAATTAGTACATGAAGAACAGGAAGAGGCACATCCGCGCTTCATACTCACACTGACAGGCATAGAGACTTGGGGATGAAAGAGAATGTGGATTTGAATTCAAGAGGAGACCATGAAAACTTAAGCTGGGGGCGAAGGCCTTCAGCATCTTAATGAGAAAGAACTGCTTTCTCCGGGCAGTTGCACAGTTGGAAACAGGGATCATCAGCATGTGTGTAAGCCACACCTCTGAGCCCAACCCTAGCCTCCTTGCGCCCAGTTGGGGCCCCTCCCAGGGACAAAAAGTGGCACAAAACTGAAACATTGTCTTCACAAGCAAGGCACACATCAGTATCAGAAGGACTGGCCGAGGGCCACATTCTTGTCTAGAGTCCACTATGGAACTTTCAAGTTGGAAAACTATCATGATATTTCACTTTTCACTCTTCTCTGAAATTCATTAGCTCTTCAGCTAGTTAAATTCCCACTTCTGCTACATTTATTTTCATACGTCGCAAATTTATTTTTCAAATGTATATTAAGGTGGCTGTGAGTGAAGTGAGCTCACACAATACTCAATGCTGCCTAGGAGATGAAGGACTAATGTGCAATTTACACTTTCTTCATTCACCAAACTGTTCTAGAATTATTTCCCACGCACCATTTACTCTCACATTTTAATAAACTGCTTTTAAGAAGAATGCAAGTGGTTCAACAACAAAGATAATATGCAATACAAAAATCATTAACATTTCATATATTAAACCATCTGCTCCACAGTCTGTAAATATTAAAAGAATACTCTGTGACTTCACCCTGAATGTAATAAAACTTCTCAAAGGACCCACATTTGTAACAACTTCAAAGTGAACCACTCAGCCTTTTCAAAGATCTGATTTTGCTATGTATTCATCAGGGTGAGCAGTCTACACTGAGTGGAGTGAAGCCTCAGTTAAATCCAAACCCGATTTAGTAGGTCTTCACGGTCATGGGCCAGACTGACGGCAAAGAAGTTGGCTTAGCAAGTCAGTGCCCCTCGTGGGGAAACCAAGGGGGTCAGAGAGGAGGCCAGTGGGAGAGGAGTTTGGGAGGCCTTGAAGATGCCTTCTGCAGACAGGTTTGGCCCTGGTGTGGAAGGCTTGAGAGTACCAGGAGATAAAGATGGGTTTTAACTGGCAGTCCAGGCACCTTAATCTCTAGACACGACAGTCTCTCTGTGCTTATACTGACTGGGCTTCTTCTGCAATAAAGGGCTCAGTAGGAGCCACCATAAAGCAGACAGTCCCAGAAGCCACAAGAAGGAACTGGGACTACTTTGTCTGGAGAAGGGGGCGGTTCGTATGATGATTGTCTTCCAAAACGTGGAGGTCTGTCCTGTAGGAAAGGGAGTGGGCCAGTTCAGAGGGCCTTCCAAGGTGAAATTAAGACCAATGAGTTAGACATCTAGCCAGGGAGATCTCACCTCCACATCAGGAAAGACTTTCAAAAATCTCCAGCTGCCCACAGAAAGAAGCCACTGCTTTGTAGGCCAGTGAGCTGGATTCCGGTGACTATATAGCCGGCAATAAAGATTCCTATTACGGGTCCAGAGTGGGGCTGGGTGATCTTGAAGGCGTCCTTGCCCTCAAAGATTATGATTCTTCTGAAACAAAAGTGTATAGGGGATTTTAAGGGAGACTGTTTGGACCTTGCGGAAAATACACGATGAGACACTGAAATGACCTGCTCTTGGTGACACCGTCACAGAGCTCTCGTATGAACCTAGAGGATTACAGCTGCCTTTCTGGGGAGCTATGTCCTAAATCAGACTTTTCACTAATTCACATTAACAGCCCCCAGAAAACCAAACATCTGCATCAGTGCTATCTGACTCGAATCCTAATTTAACTGTAAATTCCTCTTTCAGGAGATAAACAGGGATGATGAATTGGCCATTGTATGCAATCAAGCTGTGTGGGCATCAAAAAGGAAAGGTTCCAGCGTGGGTGACGGCTTCGTAGTGGGAAACATAGATGAGAAGGAGTCAAGAAAAAGTCCACAGGGTGTTTATTGATCCTGGCAATGCATTTCACAAGGCCCAGAACTTGCCAAAGACAGTAGCATGAGATGCTTGATGGGGGAGTCCTGTATTAACCCCCTTTGTCTTTAGCTGAGACTTGTACCAATTTCACCAACATGGCCCTTTTCTAGTTTTATGGAGATCAGATGTCTGTTTACTAGATAATTTGAAATATGCTTCCATACTTGATTTCATCATTAAGTTGTAAAGGGACGGATGGCCCTGCGGCAAAGGAATCAACATTTATAGCCATCTTTCCTGTCTTCCTCCTTCGCCTCTCTGAACTCTGGGTTCCCAAACTGGAATAGTATCTCTGCCTCACCGCACTAGGCCACTAGAGGCAGAGACTCCGAACCCTCATCCTATCCCAGCCAGGAGATGGGAGGAATCCATTTTGTTCTGAGTCAGTAGTTAGGAAATCTGCCCCACCCACCCCAGAACATCCATTTACTCCAATTGTCCAACAGAAAGCATACACAGAAGCATCATACATAAAACAGATAAAAACAGAGTTGCTCTCGTGGAAACAAGAGATGGGGCAGAATGTAGAGGGGGCTGTCCCCAGCAGCTTGTCCTCGTCCCTGGGGTGGCCCCTGAGCACAGTTTGAAAGTAAAATACTGCATATCCCAATATGATCAGAAACAACTCAGAATCGAGTATGTTCTGTGTTAATAAATGGATGCTACTGACGAGCAGACAGTGAATCCCTGTCCGCCTGTTATCTGGGCTCCAACCTGGCATGGCTCCAGGGAGATCATCTTTGTCCAACGTGTGTGTACGCTGGGGATTTGTCCTTTTGTCTGATCCTGTGTTTGAAATGCAGTCTGCTCGACTTACTTGCAAAGCATAAGAAGGAGAGGCGCACCTACACACTCACATTCGTTTTCACGGACAAGGTACCGTACATGACATAGTTTAAAGCCCACACTGACTAAAGAGATCTGTGGTGGGCAAAATAATGACTCCTCTAAAGATGTTCACATCCTAATCTCTGGCATCTGTGACTCTGGTACCTCACGTGGAAAAGGGGGTTTTGCAGATATGAATAAATTCACGAGATGGAGAGATGATCCTGATAATCTAGGGGATCCCAGTGTAATCACAGCAATGGGCAATCAAAGAGGTTATAGCTTCCCGAGAGGCTGCGAGTCAGTCATTTGGAACTTCCACGATAAATGGAAATGAGTGGGTCCTCACAGTTTTTGATCACCAGCAGTTAGTTACTTCTCCCGACTTATCTGACATCTTCCTTCTTATTTATTTATTTTTAACGGAGGTACTGGGGATTGAACCCAGAACCTCGTACATGCTAGGCACGCGCTCTACCACTGAGCTATATCCCCCAGCCCTCTCTGACGTCTTTTCTGAGGTGATAATGCTGAGTGATTTGGGCAAAAGCTTTACATAATTATATTTGGCTCACAGTCGCCCTTTTGGCAGGCTGACCAGACCCAGGCTCTTGTCTTCTTTTCCTGCCTGTGCCCTTTCTGCCACTTTCAGTCTCTTTCACATATCTCAGTAGCTGCATTTCCCCTGCTGGTTTTAAAGAGGCAGTTTTAGGACAGTGGGAGGAGCATGCGATTGGAAGCCAGGTGCTCTCATTTTGAGTATCACCTTGGAGACTGTTTTTGTGTGACCTTAGGCTAAGCATTTAACAGAAGGGTTTCAGTTTCCTCATCTGTAAAATGGGGTAATACATCACACAGGCTTATAAGAGGACTGAGTGAGGTCATTTAGATGAAAGAACTCTATTAATTGGTACGTCTCAAACTGTAATGTGCATACAAACCACCTGGAGACCTTGCTAGCATGCAGGCTCTAATGGGGTGGGCCCGGGATGGGTCCTGAGCTCTGCATCTCTAACACACTCCCAGGTGGTATGGGTGCTCCGGCTCGGCAGACCGCACTGCGAGTGGCGAGGCTAAAACCTACAGAGGCTGTTCAGATAGAAGCTGCGGGGAAAACAAAAACAAGTTGGTGAACTTGAAACGAATGGCTAAAACACAGCTTCATGATCAGCTGTGGATTTTATTTTTCCATAATGATCTGTCCTCCTTTGCAACAGAGAAAGCTGACTGCCTTGCGTCACTTTGAATTGAACCTGGTCAAGTTTAAGCTTTCTTTAGGCCATCATTCCTGGGGAGGTTTTATCAGATTCCTTCTGATAAGCACCGACTTCAGCTTATGACTTTCCTGAGGCTACCTGCCTGGGCTGGTGGTGGACCAAATGCATAATCCTTTCCTCCGAATGCGTCCCATGTATCATGGCAAAGGTCAAAGGTGGCTTGCTGCTATTGCTGCTGAGGGTCAAGGTGGCATTAGACTGCATGCACGGTCCCGGCTGGGACCCGGGCATAACTCACAATGGCTAATACAGATGGCGTGTGCGCTGTGCGCCAGGAGGCAGCTTTAGCACCATCCCTGCATCTTCTCTTTTAATCCTCACAACAGTCCCGTGACTCTTATTACTTCCATTTTACAGCTAAGAATACTGAGACTTAATACCAAGCAATATGAAGTTGAAAAATAGTTTTAAGAATACCAGGGGACAAACTTTAATATGCAGTTTCAAAGGAATGAAAAAAACCAAGGTGACAACAAAACCCAAACCCAAATCAAAAACAAAAAAACAAAGTGGCTGGCTTCTGCCTCACCGCAGCCTGAAGTGAGAGGCACTGCGGAGGGTGCCAGTGTGCTACCAGTGAGGCCGGCTGGTGGTGGCTAATGGGCCATTTACGTCTTGAGAACCTCAAAATTTGCATTAGGGAGAATGAGCTGGTATTCAAATTTTTCTGGAAGTGATTCAAAGCCACACTGACTTCTCTGCTATCGATCAGAGCTGTTTCAACAAACAGCTAAACAGGTGGGGGAAAAATCATATACAGCCAAGTATTTTTGTCCTGTTTGCCTTTAAAGTCCATTTTTTTTAATGGGAGCAAGGGAGAGAATGAAGGTGAGCAAGCGGACGGAACACCGACTCCCATGAGCGCCGTCTCCACGGGAGCAGAGAATGAACAATTGACAGCACACATGCATAAGGAGCCCGGGGGGGGGGGGGGGCTGATGTCAGGAATCCATAACAAGGTCAAAGCCTTCCAACAAAGAATCCCATCAGTCACACACCTTAGGTGGAGCAGGGGATGTACTTTGACTGGGGGACTGAAATCCAGAGGCTGCCTGCGTGCAGGAGCTCCCCAGCGTGTCTACAGAACTGGGCTGGAGAGGAAGCGGAAGCCCAGCAACCCGTCAGGAGAGCCCCAGCGGTGGGCAGGTCGGCTCGCTGGGACGGGCCCGCGCAGGCCGCTGGCCGGCTCAGAGCCGCTCAGGACAAGCCGCTGCCTTCTCGCTTGCTTGGCATCTTCCTGTTGCCCGCCACGCTTAGCGCCGCCCCTCGACTGGGGAAGTGGGCATCTCTAGACCACATTTCTTCTTTGCTGTCTCTCAACGCCCATCTCCTTATCTGTGTGGTCTGCTCCCCTTCACGTCTGATTTGTTACCTGATGTATCACAGACACTCGATTTAGAGGGGAAGCTTCTAAGGCCAGAGGCTTTATCAACCACACACATGCCCTGGAGTGATGTTTGGTGTACTGAAGACGCCCTGGAGTAAAGCCATGAAGAAGTCTTCTTTATAAATCTCTGGGAGAACTGTCCCCGCGCGCACCCACTGCCTGCTGTCTACGTCCCTGTGGTCCCAGCAGGAGACTGTCATCAGTGGATCAACAAGACAAAAAACTTTTTAAGTGCAGAGCGCTTGACAATGTTCTAGCCTTTTCACTCCCGTGAGCTCATTTGATTGCTGCAAGAGCACTGGGCGAGGGCCGCGGGGGCTGGGACAGGGGTCCGCCCCACTTTACCGTGAAGCCCCAGGACCCCTTAGCCCTGCGGCCGGGCTCTGGGAGGGCGGTTCTCACCAGGCTGCTGTGACTCGTTCTTGAACAGCAAGTCTAGCTTGACGAAAGGAAAACAGTCTAGGATCCACTACAAAATCCACCCTTGTAATCCTATCAAAAGGCAAAGGGGGCACAGAACTCATCCCAAATGCTTTCTTCAAGTGACCTGATGAGATAGGCTGCAAGAATTCAACGCTTGAAACACTGAAGGCCACCCCCCCTTTATGCTAAGAAAACCTTGCTGCATTTGACTCATTCAACCGACAAATCTGAGACTAGAGAAAAAGTCTTCCAGTTTCCAGCTGAAAAGGTTTCCAGTTTCCAACTCTTTCCACATAGAGTAATAGTTTGTCAAGATTCAATACGGGAAATTTAAATGCCCTTTATGTTTCACATCATGTGTCTTTAAATGGATAATAAACACAGTACAGAATTCAAAAGATGCAGAAAGGGATGCAATGAACAGTACATCTTCTGCGCCTCTGCTGGCATGCCACCCAGCTTTCTGGTTTTCCACTGTTACCAATTTCTTAGGATTCTTCCAACGATATGACACATATTTATTATGTGACATATCATATGTGAATATTGATATGTGTGCTTTTCAAGGAAGGTTTTTTAAATGATGAAAGTAATACATAAGACATAATATTCCTGTGTTAACACCCCCTTACTCTCCTTGGCCTTGCTCCCTGTTAGACTGGAAGTTTGACTTATTTTGTACTCAGTCCTGGTGACCATATACAGTATGATATCTCTCGGTTGCACAATTCACGATGACTTCCTTGCAGAGAGACGCAGCCATTTCTACAGGATTGGCAGACATCTCTCTGTATCGCCCCTCGACCTTACCGTGAGTCTCTATTTCTCTTTCCAGCCTTCCTGCGCCCACACTGCCCCTGTGCCTTTGCTTACCCTGTTGGTTCTGTCCAGCATGACACTTTTTCTTTCTCTTCTGCTTCCTTCAATCTTTATCTTTCCCCTAACTTCATCACGGTTTATCCCGTAATTACTCCTGAATTATGACACTGTGCCAACCTTGATGGCGGGGGCCAGATTGTCCCATCATTTTGTGTCACCTGGGGTGACTTGTATGATAAGTTGTATCTAATTTTACTGTTATGAAAAAACACTCCAAATGGCCTCATGATGAACAGAAAATCAGCACAAACAAGACCACCTGGTAAAGAACAATACCTAACGATGACATGTCAATGTATCGCAGAGTCTCAACAGAAGTCAGGACTCAGACCAGCCTACCCAACACCGACACATCCTGAGTCGTACTTTAATGTAGTGAAAATAATTAAGCACATAGGTTGCCTGATGACAGATTTGTAACCTTTCAACTGGTTGTATGGAGGTTGGTCCATCACAGTGCCCGATTCTTTCTTCAGCTTCAGTTCCACTGACAAAATGCAATGGGTTTGGATGGATGTTTTTAATGTAATTGGTATTTTGAGCAACAGCTGTCACTGGGTTGCAGAGTACACGTACACGCACGAACCTAAGAAATAGATGGTGTGGCTCTTACTACAAATGAGTGCTGTATATACACAGCCCTTCCCCTTTTTTAATTAAAACGACAATTCCATTATTCCGATTTGTGTGAAACGTGAGCTACGCTCATCACAGCATTTTGATGCATTAACCAGCCCAGTGTACATTGTGCCTGATATTAACTCCCTTTCTAGTTGATGATTTTTCTAGTGGCATAATTAATTTCCTCATGGAAGAAAAAATATTCAATCAATTTGGGATTAAATTTGAGGCTGAGGGACTTGCGCAAAAGACAGAACTAAATCTCCTAGCCCACATGCATTGCTAATTACGACGCATTCACATTAAGAACAAGAAGGTGTTCCCTTCCCATGATAAATGGGCCTGAAAATCCTCCCCAGCGTTCACAATAAATCACAAAGACCATTAATAAACAGGCACAGGGAAAAAAAGACAGTTTCTACAAAAATTCACTCCCATTCTTTGCCTAAGACGATCAATGTCATATTTAAAGCTGACATCTTAAATCTTCTATACAGAAGCCCTGTAAGTCAAAAAGCCCAGATATTTTAAACAGAATTTCCTATGCCTGTTATTTTGAATGACAGCAAAGGAAATACTGGATCTTTAATCCTGTAATACTATCTGCCTGAGAATCTTGCCTTCCAGCTAACATCTCCCTTCTCATCAAGGCTAAATTAAAGGAAGTCAAGTGCAAATGAGAGAAGAAGAGGGGACCACGTTTTCTTCATACTTGGGGAGCGCCTTTGATCTTGAGCCCAACACGCTTCTGACGTCAAGAGGAAAAGTCCGATCGTGGCCACCAGTAATAAGATAGCTAAGTACAGGCAGCCTTATTCAACACTGACTCCTGTACATGGAACAGCAGTGCTTACCCTTGAATCCGTATCAACAGCAACAAGAATGCCAATCCCCGTATTACAAATGAACATAGAACCACTTAAAAACTGACCCAGAAAGAAGTGGAAACAACCTTAGGCATTTCTCTAAGAACTTGCAGGATCTGCGATCATGACAAAAAGGCTAGTAATACCAAGGTCATGGTGTTTGGTTTTGTCATTAAGAGGAATCTGTCACATGGAGGGATTTGTCATGCAGAGGATTTTGGGAAATTTGGCAATTCCAAAGAAGGCAAAATTTACAATAAAAAGGATTAAACAAACAGATAATTAAAAATACCTTCTGAAGTTAAACAAATTACACTTGTGGTCTTCTAAAAGCTTGGAAATCTTCCTATCCTGAGAGGGTGTCAACAGCAAGTCACAATGATGCAGGGTCCCCACCAGCTAAGCTCAAACAAACATACATCTTAGGAATTATAGTGGGAAAGGCATTCAAAGCTTGGAGGAGGGGCAGGGATTTGAAATGTTCAAAACAAGAAAAATACAGTCACATGAGTTGCATGAAACATGTACTTCTAGTGAGATACATGTTTTCTAGCCTGATGGCGTCAATGTCTCAAATTCCAGTGCAGTTCCCACGGCTCTAGTGTCATAATGACAAGACCCAGGTACATTACTCTGCCAATTGGAAACTTGGGCAAAAAATGGTAGGGAAGCATTTTCCAGAAAGCTTATATGCTAAAATGTTCCCTTTGACTACAATTATACTCCAATACATATTTTAGACAACTATGCCTAAATTCAAGGTATTTGAATGAGAGGCAATGAGTGTGTGCCCTTGTGTGAGTGTGTGTACGTGCCTGTGCTTGTGAGTGTATGTGTGCGTGTGCGTGTGCATGTGAGTGACTGTATGTATCTATTGGCTAAAACCCAAGATGGCTATTACCAAGAGAAGGAAAATAATCTCAGCATCAATTAAGATGGTTGCCCCTAAATGTCCATCAACAGATGACTGGATAAAGAAGTTGTGGTATACACACACACACACACACACACACACACACACACTGGGATACTACTCAGCCATAAAAAATAATGAAATAATGCCACTTGCAGCAACATGGATGGACCTAGAGATTATCAAACTAAGTGAAGTCAGACAGAGAAAGACAAATATACGGTATCACAAGTAGAATCTAAAGAAATGACACAAATGAACTATTTACAAAACAGAAATAGAATCAGAGACATAGAAGGCAAATTTACGGTTACCAGGGGGGAAAGGAGGGGGTGGAGGGATAAATTGGGAGTTTGGGATTAGCAGATACACACTATTATACATAAAATAGATAAACAACAAGGTCCTACTGTACAGCACAGGGAAGTACATTCAATACCTTGTAATAGCCTATAATGAAAAAGAACATGAGTATATGTCCATGAATGACTGAAAAATTGTGCTGAACACTGGAATTTGACACAACATTGTAAAATAATTATAAATCAATAAAAAATGTTAAAAAAAAAGAACACATGAAAAAAGAATACATATGTGTAACCGAATCACTATGCTATATACCAGAAACCAATACATCATTGTGAATTAACTATACTTCATTAAAAAAAAAAAAAAAAGATGGCTGCCTAAGAAGTAAAACAATATTGAGAGAAGCACTAGCCTTCAAGTGAGATGCATAATATTAATTTTAAATTTAAAAAATAATGTTGCTATTAGCTGGCTAAGAATAGGAATGTTGAATTCTGTAGTACACACTGGGCATCAGTCATTTAATGAAGAAGATATTGTTGCTGATCCATGCTTATATTAACCCTCATTTGGACACTAGCCACATTTTGATCACATACACAAATGTACATTCAATGAAAAGGAATATATATGTATATGCATGACTGGGACATTATGCTGTACACTAGAAATTGACATGTTGTAACTGACTATACTTCAATAAAAAAAGTACATTCACATGTATGAGAGTCAAACATTTACTCAAGTTCTCCTCATATACGCAAAAGTTAGCTGTACAGATAAGAATGTATAAAGGCAAAAAGTCTAAAAGAACTGAAATGGTGGTTATTTTTCTGTCTGTCGATCATGACTCATCAAATATTCAAAGTAAATGTCAACTCTTTTTTAATTAGCCATGAAACTCATGAAAAGCGATATGCTTCCAATATATGGATACAACTGAAGTGTTCATTGACAGATGAATAGTTAAAGAGAATGTGGTCTGTCTATCTATCTATCTATCTATCTATCTATAATGGGAAAGGAATATTACTCAGCCTTAAAAAGGAAATCCTGCCATTTGTAACAACATGGATGGACCTGGAGGATATTACACCAAGTGAAATAAACCTGATGTAGGAAAAATACACATGTGGAATCTAAAGAAAAAGTCCAACTCACTGTAACAGAGAGGAGAATGATAGTTTCCAGGGGCTGGGAGGTGGTGGAAAAGGGAAGATATTGGCCAAAAGATGTAAACCTTTCATTATATGATGAAGAAGTTCTGGAGATCTAATGTATAGCACAGTGACTCCAGTTAATAACACCATATTGGATACTTGGAATTTGCTAAGAGAGAAGATCTCAAGCATTTTCACCACACAGAAAAAGTGTAATTATATGAGGTGATGGATTTGTTTGTTAGCTTGATTGTGCTATCATTTCACAATGTATGTGTGTATCAAAACATCACATTGTGTGCCTTAAATAGAGACACTTTTTATTAATCATAGCTCAGTAAAGTTGGGGGATGAACTGATAGGTTTCCAGGTGGTCGTAGGACAATGATAAATTCCTGGTGGTTTACGTAGAACTGTTCTATTCTTCTAGCAGTGTAAATGATCTAGTGCAGATCTAGTTTTGATGATCTCTTTGATATTTTCAGTACTTTTTCAAAAATAATGTCAAACAAAGTGACAAAGCATAGAATTACTTTTCCTTCCTTTTCTTTCCCCTCTTCCTCCTCCTCTGTCTCTGGCATCTTACTTGTAAAAGTCTCAATATTCAACATAATACCGTACATTTTCCATGATCCTTTATTTCTGAATTGTATTAGAAAAGGACCTGACAAAGTTCCCTTATAGAAAAGTTTCCAGTATACGTTTTTTTTTATTTGAGTCATTATAATGGAAGAATTTTTTCCAAATATCTAGTATGCTTATAACAGGATAATGCTATGCAAAAAACCCCCATACAAGTCAAATATTTAAAAGTTTTTAATATTTATATTTCAAATAGTTCTTAGTTAACTCCAATCTAGAATGAGCAGGGAGAAAGAAACTAACCTCCTATAATTTACATGTTATTCATGTTGCAAGAGAACAGCAAGAAAGGGCGTGATATCCACGGAAACATAAAGAGATTTTAATCAGCGCTTCCCTTGCTGTGCTCTTTCTTTAGAGATGGCATCTTTGGGAGCCTGTCTTCTGTTAATTGTGTCTCCAAATTGTACATGGATCTTCAAGAGGAGACCAAAGCAACTTTTTGCTCGGTGATCTTACTTTCCTTTAAGACGATGGTTTATACACTGTGGTTTATTCATTTATTGGTCTGATGGTTTTTACGATTTGTGATTCAACATAGGTTCCTTTCGAGTATCGTGTTTTATAAAGATATGGAGAATGTAATATAAGTCTGATACAATTATGGTTATGTGCCACGCAAGACAATACTGTAAATATGAGGAGAGTCTGCAAAGCTGCTTAGCAAAATGATCTTAATATACAAGGCAGTGTGAAAATGCAAGAGGAATCCATAATGACAACGAAGATTAGCCATTTGCTCTCTAACCTTATTTACAGAAGCAATCAGAGGTATTCAGGTCGAGTTAATGACCCTGTCTCCAATTAATTCAATTGTCTACAAACAACACTGGTGCAGTGGCTGTCTCAAAGTCTGCCACACAGTCTCAGTGGGAATACATAAGACTCCATTAAAAGTGACAATAATAATGCATTTATTACTGAAACACTATTGTATTATAAATAAATTCCTCATGTTAAATTATGCTCCATGCTTTAACAGAAATTCAATTACTGAAATAATAAAAAGATGGTGTATTTGCCAAGTGCTTGGACTATAATTTGGCTGCTTAGTTACCAGTGGTTGGCTGTTTTGCAATTTTTTCCTTCATAGACTATTTCTTTTGAATAAATGCCAGACTTTTTCATACAAATTTGATGAACAAGTTGCAAAATGAAATTTTGAGCTTTTGAATCCAATTATGAAAGACGTAACGAAATCTATTATTGAAAAAAAAATTCTAGCAAGCCCTTTCTGCCGTTGTTCGGAACTGTCTGGTAATTGAGGTAAGCACAGGTGCTGCTCATTATGGGCCATTGTGCGCCATCTGAATTCTGGGAACTGTGGGATTCAGATGGTTCAAACTCTGTTTGTGTGAATAACAAACAGGCCTGATTCTGCACTTGTGTGTACAAGCTTGTACACAGCTCATTTGGGACTTCGAAGACACCTGCTTACCCTTTTGAAGCCAAAACAGTATCATTTAGGTTCTGGCTATCCTTTCGATGACAATTTTGCAAAAGCAACAGATTTTCGGCTCTCCCCTTCATCCTCACCATCTCCTCCACCGCGCAGTAACTTCAAAACATCCTTATCCTCAGCGATAGAAAAATGAGTTGAGTCAAGCCGTGGCAATTATCCAATGACAAGAGAAGACAGAGCTGTGCGACACAGGCAGAGGGACCAAGTGGCAGCTCTCCTCGTGGAAGCGCTTTGACAAACCAACTGTCTAAGGTGGATGGGGGAATATAGTTTATTTGCAAGTAGGACCAGGAGGTTTTTTTCCTCCTTTTCCTTTCTTTTGCCCTTCTTCTGGGTTCTCATGTTTATCTTTCTAATATCCAGGAGTCTCCTTGTCTTTTTCCTCATTTTTATTGGGATGTAAGTGACATAGAACATTGTGTGAGTTTGGCATTTTCTCTTGCTTTCCTGAGGTCTTACCTGGGTAAAGATAACACCTAGAAAATCCGTAGTAACGAAGCTGTAGTTCTGTTCCGTAACAGAAAACTGATCTAGATTGCCCTTCTGTCCAGCTCCCACTCCACTCAGTGACTACACATGAAAGGCGACATTCCAAAATCCCACATTTGAATGTTTTCCATTGGGTGAAAGACATAAACTTCAAGATCTCAGGAAACCCCAAATAGGGCCTGCTCATCCAGAGAGTTGCAGGCCTGAAGGAGAGTGAACAGAAAGTTCCAGAACGTTTCCTGTGACCCCAGGCTTGTCATCAGCATCCTGAACATGGTCCCTTTCCCACGGCTGCCTTAGGAAGGTGGGGGAGCGGGGAAGTAGGGGTAGGAGGGGACCAGCACAGCAGAAGTACAAATTCAAAAATCTTAATTCATTGTAGACTCTTCTCACTTATGTTGTAATTCCAGTGCTCTGAACATTAATAAATACACATTTGTTTAAAAAAATTCCCTGTTGGTGAATCCTTATGCTGGGAGTTTGATTTCATATAAATGCAAGAAATAGTTGAAGATGTAGGGAATGAAAAATAAAATCAAGGGAAGAAGATACACACTATATAAAAAATAGATAAACAGCAAAGTCCTACTGTACAGCACAGGGAACTATACTCAATACCTTGTAACAGCCTATAATGAAAAAGAATGTGAAAAAGTATATATATATATATAAAAAAGTATTTATATATATATATAAAACTGAATCACTCTGCTGGACATCAGAAATTAATACAACATTGTAAACTGACTATACTTCAATAAAAAGGCCAAAAAAATCAAGGGAAGAAATTACAGATGCAAGGTTTTAGACCTTGAAATTCTACTAGGAGACATCCCGATTCAGCCAGTGTCTACAGAATCTGGAATATAATTCTTCCACTTTAGAAAACTCAGAGTCCAAGGTCCTAGAGAAGTCTAATGGTGAAACAGAGTAGTCAACCCACGTCCATTTGCAAAGGCATAACGGGATGTTCCCTAGGGCACTGCTAACTTGACACTTTGTTACACTTCTATTTACCTTGTCCATCAGGCAAAGTTACGGTCATGACAATGCTTAATAAAGCCAATCAAAGTAGTGATCAGCCAAAGTAAGTTCCTGCATGTCAGATATTAAATATGATTAATGTGGTCTGACAATGCGCCACAGAAGGCTCATTGGAACTGTACCTTTTCCCTGATTATTATCACAGAAAGTGCAAGAGAAAACTCTGCAGGAATATAAATAATTTGGAGACCCTCATAGACAATATTCTACTGTGTGTCTCATTTGCACTTAAAAAAAGCTGCCCTACAGACCTTATGTACTTTTAAGATTTATCTGAAAGATACATGAAGAAGACTTCCAGCCAAAAAAAAAAAAAGTACATATTTAATGGAATTAGATCTCTAGGCAAGAAAATATCAAAAGAAAAGGTGAAATATTAAAGCGAATGTGAGGTGTTCCTTTCCACAGCTTTCCCGCTTTGATAAATATCTTCTGGGATGTCATTTACTAGAAAGTCATGATTTTACAAAACGGGGGGAAAAAAACCTGGAGTATAAAATATACTCTCTTTATTGCTGAAGTAAGTTGCTATTTTCACATTTCTCTCTGAAATCTGCTTTTGTCAGCCAGAGGCCTTGATATTTGCCTTTATATCTGCCTTTTTATCATTTGTATTGAAAACATGGCAATTATTGTGAAATACTCAAATTGCAGGCAAGCTTCTGATTACATGGCAGAGACAGAGCTGGGACGCCACACTTACTCGAAGTCCTCCTTTCCCTTCCAGCCTCTAGGGGGAGGCGAATTCACCTGCAACTGAAGATCACAGAGTTGTGTAGGGGGCAGGGGCGGGGAGGTCTGTTGAGACAGTTGCAGGAAGGTTCGGAAGAGATGATAGGGACTTATCCCCGAGAGCAGAGAGCGGAGATCACCAACAGCCTCACCCCTGAAAATGAGCTATTGAGACAGAGGAGAATGGCAGTAATATGAAATTTGGGCTTAGAATTGTATAAAAATGAACAGAGTCCTAATATACATATAGTTTCAAATGAGGAAAAAAAAAGAAACTCATCATTAGCCTATCAACGATCTGCAGCTTATAAAGAGAAAGTCTCATATAAATCTAATCTCAGAATAGGTGAGGTTCCTCTCTCCCCTGGGTTTGGTGCCTGAGTGCAAGACCTAAATAGGTTATTAGGATCTGATGCACACACCTTTTTTTGTCCAACATTCTTTTACCATCACAATCTCCTTTTGCCACTGTGAACCCCCACATGATATATAATAATGATAATACTAATATTTAATTTTATTGAGTTCTTAATGTGTGCCATGACTTGTCCAAAGTCTCACAGCCAGTAAGTGGCTAGGAAGAAACAGTCCCGCGGTTTGGTTGTTTTCTGTTTGTTTGTTTGTTTGTTTGGCTGGAACACAGTTTGAAAAGTTCTGCTCTATTTTAGCTAATCTCCCATCTGTATATGTACTTTCAGACAGAACTATTGGAGAATAAGTACTAAAATCTTTAAACGTGCGCTTTCATAAGATTATCTGTAGCCTTCTCTAGTGACAAGTGAAAAGACATAATGTTTACTAAGAGCAATGATGGTGAAGGTGATGGTGATGATGGTGATGTTGGAGAAGACGGTGATGATGGCCACTATTTATTAGCTCATCCTGTGTGTCAGGTCCCATGCCAACATGAAATGTCCCTAAATCCTCACCATAGTGCTATGGTGTACATAACTGCTATTATCCTTGTCTCATAGGTGAGAAAACTGAGGCTTAGAGAACTGACGCAACTTGCTTCGAGATTTGAATGAGGGTCTTTCTGATTCCAAAGGCTGTAATCTTTTGCTGTTACACTATACTGAAGTGACTTGGGATGAATTCCAATGTGTAATTTAAGTAAAATGTCCACCATTGAGGTTTCTGGTTTTGTCAATACCCAGTTTTAAGAGGCAAATGGCCTTCTAATAACAATTTCATAATAACAGAGCAGAATCATAGTACCACAGAATCATACAGCTGTACAGGATCTTGGGAATCTGCAATCCATCTCTCTGAATTGTCAGTAGAGGAACTGAGACCAATCAGAAGTATGTTCAGCAAACTGAAGGTCGTATTAGTGAGTCAATCAAAGTCCTAAATCCCTATCTTGGTAAGATCCGGGGGGCCATTTTGTTTTGGAGCTGATGAATGCAGAAAACCCAGAGAGGGAAAGTATTTTATTTAAAACAACCAGTTATTTTATTTTGAAAGCTGGTTAGTTATCAGCCACAAACCAGGCATTTGAGTGACTCAATGCATAAAAACATGACAGTGACAACATGGTGTGTGTAACTATATGTGTGTATGTGCTTAAAGCAGAGAATCTGATTCCATAGGTTTGGGGGCCACCTTATATCTAGATTTCTTAATAGTCTTCATAGGTGACTCTGCTGTACATCCACATTTGAGAGCCACTGACTTGAGATAAAAATGTCCTTATATCTTTCGGACATCTCCCCTTCAATGTTGGCATTAGAAAGATAGTAAAGAACTAACATTCTCCCAGTCCATGTATTAGAAAAATTATTCAGATATTTCCATATGGTCCATTGTTATCATGCTGTCAATAATGATTATAAAGAATTACAAAGTTAATGGCAATAGCATTTTTTCCAAGTGCTCAGGCTAAAAATATTGGAATCATAGACTAAAAATCTTGGAATCACAGGCTAAAAATCTTGGACTCATTTTTGACTTGTATATTTTTTTTTTGTATCTCCATTCAATCAACCCATCAGCAAATCTTACCAGTTCTCCCTTCAAAATAGGTCTCGAATCCAACCCCTCTCCATCACCCTCACCACCACTGCCCTGGTCCAAGTCCCCACCATTCTCACCTAGCTCGGCAGTAGTCTTCTTACAGAACGTTTCCTCTGCTTCCATCCCTGACCCTCATAGTCACTTCTCAGCCATAGTGTGATCCTATTATGACGTAAGTCAGATCAGATCTCTTCTCCACTCAAAATCTCTAGTGGCTCCCAGCTCAGAGTCAGAACCAAAGTCTTTCCCATGGCCTACCAGCTTTTGTACAATGGTTCCCAGTGAACATGCTGGCGCCCTCTTTTAACATTCTTGCTCTTACTTACTTTGCTTCAACTGAACTATCCTCTTTACTGCTTCCAGCGACACCAAATACCTGCATGTCTCAGGGCCTTTGCACATGCTATCCTTCTTCCCCACCAAATCTCTGTGGTGCTCATTCCCTTGTTTCCTTTAGATCTTTGTTCACATGCCAGCTCTCAGTGAGGCCTCCCTGACCACTCTATTGAAAACCACAACTCTACTCCAACCCTCTCTAGCACTCTCCCCTGATTTCTCCCACAGCACTTACCATCTTCCAACGTATGTTATCATACATATTTATGTCATTTATCGTCTGTCTCCACCCAATAACATATAAAGTCCACTAGGGGCAGAGCTTTGGGTTGCTTTGTTTCCTGCTGTATCTCTAGCTCCTAGAACAGTGCCTGGCACCTAGTAGGTAGTCCATAAATATTTGATGCACAAATGCATGCCTGAATGTGAAAAAATGTAAGTGTGGGTTTTGTGAATTAGGTCATGTTGGTGGATTCCATGACCGACAAAGTAAACCAGTAACAACAGGTATGAGGACTAGGAGTGCCTATTTATTCAGCAACTACTCGGTGCCAGGGGCTGAGTACTTGACACGTTACTGCAGTCCTCACAGTAATTCTCTGAAGAGATGGGACCCAGTTGAACCCAACCAGATGGAGGAAACGTATGTGTCTGACGTTGTGCGGTGGGCAAGGAAGGTTCTTTATAGTGTATGCAGCTGGGTCCAGCTTCCAAGACACTGAGGCTCGGGCAGCTTAAGTAAGCTTGCCTAAGCTCACACGGCTACTAACTGGAAGAGCTAGTGGTCAGCTCCAGGCTGGCCTGACTCCAGAGCTGTTCCCACAATGCAGCAGGGAACGAGAAAGAGCGGCAGACGCTCACACAGCTCATTCTTTCCAAACCTATGGAAGAGCGGTGGCCTCTGAGCCACCCCAAGAAACCATGAATAACCCTCACTTGTTTCTAACCTGGAAAATCCGCAGGAGATTAAGTGGCCCCCTGCCATACCCAGTCTCTAACTCTGCTACCTTCAGTCACATAGGAGCCGGCCTTGGAAGCACATCCAAACTGATAACATTCACACGGAAGATTTGAGAGTTGGACTTGGAGAATTGTCCCGTCCATTCCTCTGGCTTGACAGCAGGGTAAACTGGGGCACAGAGACAGAAGGGGTGCCGGACAGGTTTGGTGGGAGAGTGCTAGTCTCTTGGCTCCCAGTGGTGCCTAATACATACTGGCCATACAGAGGAGGACTTCAGTCTAAGTCATGTTCCCTGATAGCAGCCGTAACTGTAGCAAGGAAGATAGAAATTCAGCCCCAGTTCTATAGAAATAGCCAGTGAACGCCACAAATGATTGAGTTTAAGGATGAACACACTGTGACCGCCTCTCCTTTCCTGTTGAAGTGGATCCTTCCCATAATACTGTTCTGAGCTAGTTCCCGAATGCTCAGCCGGTCCACAGACGGCTTACTAATGCACTTTCAGAAACAGAGCCCCACCCCCAGTCCAAGTACGGCCCAATATTTGCCGCAGGGTAAAAAAAAAAAACATGCATATCAGCCTTCCTCTTATTAAAAGAGACAGCAAGATAATTTACCTTCCTCTTTCTGAATCACATTAATAAATTTATTTCAATAAAGTCAGCCATTATAGATGATAAAAGTAGTGCAAGACATGGAAATTAGAAGATGCTAGCTTGGTGTGATTTGTGTTTATATAATGACTAAGGCCACCAATTAATTGGAGAAGTGCTATTTATAACTGTACCACTCTGATAAATGGGTGATAAAGGCTATTAAAACCTTCGCAATTTTTCTTCCCTTTTGCTCTAAGAAGCAGAGGCATTGTTTGAAATATCAATGCCCTGCCATAGACGGGGCGTGTGAACTAGCTCAGGGTCGAGAATGCAAATCGCAACCACGGCTTGCACGTGAATTCTTACACTCTCATATTAGCACAACCACTTGTGAAGTATGTGCAGCCTTCGATGAAATGAATGAAGCCCAATACTCAGAGGCATTTGCAGTTTGCAAAAATGTCCCTCATCCCGAGAGCCCCCACCTGAAGTCAAGCCAGCAGTAGGTGCAGAAATAGCGCCGCCTTAGCGGCCAGGGGACCAGGAGCACTGTGTTATTTAAACCCGCATCGGCTGCAGGGACGTGACTCACGAGGTGACAGGCACTCCTCCAGTTCCACGAGCCCGAGGTCGCAGAGTCCTTGCCTTGCTGGTGATGGGGGGATGTGGTTTGGGCCGCATGCAGTTGAAATTTGCAGGTGAGAACGCCAGGGGTGAGTGAGGATGGAGGACAGAGCAGGTGACCTGCAGGCCCAGCACTGCCGCTGACTGGCCCTGGCTACCTGAGGCGAACCAGCTTCCGGGCTGGGGAAGGAATGACCAGTCAGGTCATAGTGGTCCTGGCTGGCTCTGCGGCACAGAGGCCTCCCGCTAGCCCCTGAGGAGTTCCAGAAATGGCAGGTCCCCGCATGACTCCAACCCCGACCAGGGCCTTCATATTTGCTTTTGCTCTCCTGCTGCTGAGAGTTGCTGGTGTGGTCCAACGTGAAAGGCTTCCAAGACGTTTCCTAGGCCCCTTCTTCACGTCTATTGTAGGACTTGTGGAGGCCTGCTGTTTGAGCCACCCCTTTGGCCAACGTACGAGGAGTATCATCTCATGTAAGTTTATTGCTTCTTACAGTTTATGCATCATTTGGACAAAGAACATTCTCTCTTGTTCCTGAGGCAACCTTGTGAAGGAGCCAGGGCAGAGATCCTTATCCCCATGGGCCAGTGAAGAAACTGATGGCCCTGAAGGAAACGAGACTAATTCAAGGCCACGGAGCTAGTACACAGCGGTGTCAAGATGGCCCGGGTCTGTCTGACCCGTCTTTTCACGGCCGAGCTCTGACTGAGGCTGTGACGCCGAGTGGCACACGCAGGTAAGCCGTGCTGGCCTTGCGCCTTGAAGTGGCCCAGGCAGTGCACGCCCATCCACTTCCTGCACTTGGGCTTGACCCGTGTGGTAGGGCCTGGCAGAAGGTGGCTGTGAGGCCAGGCTGGGAACTTCCACAACACTTCTGGACTACCTATGGAGCTGGGTCTCTCGTCACCTTTGGTTTTGTAGGCCAGGAAAGGGGATACAGCCACTGGGCCCGGCATCCCGGCCTGGCTTCCAGCCTACTGCAGACCAGGATGAATGGAGCTTCTGCTAAACACAGAAACAGACATCTGTCTGGTCTCAGAAAGGCGACTTTAGATAGAGACAGATGACAAGGGCGCCCGGTGGCATCTGTTTTGCCATTTGAGTCAAATGTGCCAGTGAATCACAGCAGTACAAACAGGCCAGGATGCCTGCCTCGGCTACACGGCAGCCTACAGGTAACTATGAGATGTCAGGTTTTTTAATGGTATTAAAAGAGGCGGCATTACTTTATATTAGTTTGAAGAAATCTGACTGCATACAGCAGGATGGAATTTCACTTCACGTATCTTCATCAGTGGAGGGCTGCACTTTAAAGAGAAACATTAACTGAGGGGAGACCAGCAACTACTTTCATTGCTCAGATGAAAATAAAACCCTGGGTAGATGGGCTGTGCATTAGCTTGTAATCAACAGCGAATCAAAGACTCAGGCTGAAAGACTCAGAACTGTAATCTAACTAGTTTTCTTACTGTTTGGAGAGATTAATTTAGAGCCAGCCCAAGAAGTGCAGGATGGTACACAGCCGGGAGACCTGTCAGCTCCCGTCTCCAGTCTGGGAGAACTCGGCGATTGGATCTCAGTGCAGTAACAGCGAGTCCCCCGAGGAGGACAAGGTGTAAGGTGTGTGGCTCTGGCCATCGACTGACTCATCAGCTAGAGGAGGAGCCTGGAGTCCCGGCAAGATCCCAGATGCGGAACCCAGGCAACTCTGGGCTGCATTCTCGGCCACTGTTAATTAACCTTTCTAAGCCTCAGTTTCCTCGTCTGCGGGGAGAGGACGAGGCCTTGCAGAGCTGCTGAACTAATTAGAGATGATGAATAGACTGCACCAGGCCCAGCGGGCGCTCAGCACAGACAGCAGTCGTTGCTGCCATGGCTTTCAGAAAGCGGGCTGGCTGCGCAGAGCCGGAAACAGTGGACAAGGCAGGCTGTGTCACAGCAGGAAACGCCAAGCCCGGCCGGCCTCTGGGCAGCATCTTGCAACCTCGGCGCTGCGCGGGCTCCCGAAAGCAGACCCTCCGCTCTCACCTACTCTACCTCCAACCACTCATCCATCACTGCAAAATTATTTTTAAAAGATGTAAATGCAACATCCTGGGATGACTCCCAAATTTGTTCCTGACAAATGATCTTGGGTAGCAGCTTCCCGTTCTGTGGCTAAATGAACCCAAGGAGTACTAATTCCTTTGAAGTTAATAAAGGCTTTATTGGCTTCAAATAATTGCTGTTTGTTTGGCTGCTATGATTCCAGTTCCACACTCTCTCGACATAATGTAAGCTGGCAGAAGTTTCTACCTTTTACAAGTTTTAAATCCCAATAGAATTGACAGAAAAAGCTATAACCACAAATTGCTTTGCAATTTTCCTCTTTCTTCCCAGCAAGTCCTGTATGGTTATATTATGAACCTTGCTTCACACAAACTGCTTGTGACTTTTATGGCCCTTTTGTGATCTAAACGGCTATCTCATAAGATATTCCATTGCCGCTTCTTTTTCAATTGCTTTTACTGTGAAATGCCCTTGTGGAGAGTTCTGGGGACCATTTCACACTCTTATGGTATTGATTTGCTGAACCTGATGATAGGTTTATATTTAAGATACAGTATTGTATATGAACAGAGTGGGAAGCTTATGAAAAACAGAGCCAAAGCTTCCATGGAGGAGATGCTGGGTACCATTTGTATGTTCTGGAATACAAGGACAATCCCTAATCATCTTGGCATTCATCTCATAAACTCAGCACATGGAAAGACTGCCGGAAAAATGACAATTTGGTCTCCTTAGTAATTCCTTCCCCAATATTGTTACGTTCAAACGAGGCGCAATTTAACCGTGAATATATAAAAACATTATAACATCATTTGTTCAGTCTACTAAAGTAGGGAGTTTGGCAGCGCCTTCGTGGTAAACATTTTTCATGACCCTCCACGAAAAAGAAGCCAACATCTGTCTGGGATGCGAACACAAGGTCCCTCTTTGCCTGTGACTGAATTGCTGTTTAGTGCTCAAAATAATAACCAAATGCAAGAGACTAGTCAGAGGCCCCTCACCTCCAGTCCAGCCTTCCAGTCATCTTTGCTTTTGTTCTACAGACCACAGTGTAATGAGAAGGAGGTTGAGTCTGAGTCCTGGAGGACAAGGAAAGGAAAGAGAAGGGAGGACTCTGAGGAAACAGGTAAGAGAGAGGGAAGGCAGGCAGAGAGGAAAAAGGAAGAGAAAACTTAATCAAAGAGAGGAAGGGGAGAGAAGAAAGTAAAATGTGAAGAATGATTGGTGGTAATAGAGTCATTTATTTAAATAGGAAAATGATGCACCTTCTTGCCTGACTGCCGTAAGGTCTCTGCAAAGACATGTTCCCTACCTTGAACCCTGTCTCAGTCATACTCTCTTTTTCTAAAGAATTCTCAAGCCAGAGCATTAGTAGCTATTCCTAAATGTCTATGTTCAAGGTCCCAATTTCCCTCCCTTCCAGAGTCCATTAGTCCTCTGGATAAATTGAAAAGTGTGTCTCAAGCATGCCATAAAAAAAAAAAAAAAAAAACAACTCAACATTACTCAAAGCAGCACCGAAAGGTAAACCGATCACTACAATGCATTAAAAAAAAACACAACTTCAAGCACAATCACTAGAGAAAATGAGACCTTAGGTCTCAGGGTTGGAGAATCTTAAATTATCTGGGAAGAAACAGAACTGGGAGGAGGGCACCAGCTGAATGCTCCGTGTGCTTTTCGATTAGAGCGCCAGGGAAGAACATGTCAGCTGCACTTTCCATGTGACATCAAGGCTGTTTTATTCTAAGAGGTCACCCCAGTAGATCCACCAATAAGCTTCTATTTGAACAACAAAAATCAATGAATATGGATTGACGCGGTATGCGGGAGTTGGTCGCTGGGGAGATGGCAAGGAGGTCACTGCAATTTGGCAAGGCTTTGATGTGGGAAGGAGTGGATGGCTGCGAACACCAGCAAGATGGACTCTACCCCGTATCCTCTATAATTACGAGCTATAAATTCCACTCCGCATTCTCCATATGCTACATCTTCATTTAGAAAGCACGGCCTTCATGACGACTTCCATCTCAGCTCCGGGATGGAACTGATTCCCTCGTACAGCCTGAACAAGAGTGACTCGTATGAACTTTAACGACTCCCCTTTCTGCTTTGCATAGGAAGGGTGAGGCGACTTGAGGGGGTGCCCCCCTCCCAAGTTACACCATCGTTCGGCCGGTGTCAGGAGTGAGGAGCTCATGCAACCAGCGTGAAGCAGAGTGGGAGAATTTCAACTCACCCTTTTCATCTCAAAAGAGACCGAATAAATAGAATTGTCAGACTTCGATGTGGCTAGGCTGCTTTTGGCAAAGGACGCCAACACGTAGTCTGTTATTTTCTTTTATGCCGTAGCAAGTTTAGAACAAAAATGGAACTTCCAGTACAGCCTCGATGCCGCTCTGCCCCTGGACTTACTCTTGACATAAATGCACAGTACATGGGAAGCAGCAGAGCTGCAAGACAAGGCAAGGAAAATACTAGAAATCTCCGATCCGCTAAACTGAGGCTTGCTTTTGTGGCAAGTGCACTCAGAACCTGCATCCAGCAGATTCAGCAGATGTTTATCCAGCACTTACCATATGCCAGGGATTTTTATGTCATTTTAGAAATAAGGAAACTAAGGCTCTGGAGCTCTTGGCACTGAACCCAGCACAGGGACGAACGTCATCGAGAGCATCATTTCATCTCCATTGCAGCCTATAAAGCGGGTCCTATCATCCCCATTTTACAGATGAGGAAAGGGAAGTAAAGAGAGGTGAAGCAATTTGCTCAAAGTTACCCAGTGGGGAAGGAGCAGGGTTAGGATTTGAACCCAAACCCTTCACTTCTCCAGACCGTGCCTTGGGTTCTTTGAAAGCCTCACAGAGGACCTGGACTCCTGAGGCCAGTGCCAGCAGCCAGTATTTTGCCAAGGAGATGACCTACTAATATCCCTTGGGACAAGTATGTGTGTGACACACTGTAGAAATGTTGTCCTTTAATATTTCTTGCACCTGTTCGCCTAAACCAATATTAAATGCCTACTGTGTGCTAGGCACTTCCCCTTTATATATTGGTTAAAAAGTTCAAATCGTTTTTCCGATTTTTCTAATTTTTTCTAAAATGTAGAGATGATAATACTGTGTCCTTAAGAGGGTATCTTTAAAATGTGAGATGAAACAACTAGACATCCTCAAATGTATCCCTATGGCTGTTCACTGACAGGAAGCTACACATCAGCAGAAGGAATTCATAGATGAGAAAGGATGAGAGCTGCCTGGAGCCTTAGAGCCCATGCCACCCCCTCTTTCATTTGATTCAGGAGGAAATGGAGGCAAAGCAAACAGCTACTCTTAAAAGCCAACTGTTAATATAATTCAATCTAGTATCATGCAGATCTACTTCTTAGCAGTTTCTGTGGAATGATTTGGTTTGGATCTGTGTGCAAGTGTCCTGTTATATGCGTTTACTTATTGAATAGATCATGCTGGGTGTTGATATTCAGCCTTTGAAGAAGCTTCTGGTAAAATCTGAGATGGAGAGAGCACAGAAATTAGAACTCAACAGAAGCAGAGGACGCCCACATGACCCAAAGGTTGTTGGAACCAGTAGGATTTGGGGGGAGGCTGGGTTTCATGCTAACATTTTCAAAAATTATTCTGTATCACACTTGGATTGGCATCTATCCAACAGTGGAAGCATCTGTGTATCTGAACTCCCCTCCACCCCCTACAGCGAAGCTCCAATTGCCCCTGTGGGCAGGTGTTGGCTTCCTCATTTTGGCATCCCCTTCAGTGTCCAGCAGAGTACAGCCTCAACACATTTCCATTTGAGTGCATCAAATCATGCAGAATGCTTTCCCTGGAAGATATACTAACTGTCCAGGTTACCTCCATCATCATCCCATAGAAATCCAGCATTATTTCTCTAGGTGGATGGCATGAGACACAAGTAAGAACCCTGAAGCTAAACAGGTTTGCCTTCGGTGACAGAAAATTGATGTTTGCTAAAAGAACGTATGCGCACAGGCAGATGCTCACACGTATGCATACATGATGGATTTTTTTTTTTTTTACAAGTCTCACTTATCCCCTTTCATTAGCTGATAGGTTTAATCGCTATCTCTGGTCATGAATTATGTCCCTGAAACAAATCAAAGTGCACACAGTAAAAGAGTTTAATATTTTGAGTTCCCATCATCAGCCCTCCACTCTACTAAGAGGATTTGAGACTGCTCCATCTGTCTAAAGGTGAGATTCAATTCACTTTTTCCAGAAAAATCTAAAATATGTTGATCATCGCTAATGTTATTTATGTCAATAGAACTTCAGGCTTAAATGTAATTAGGCCCCATTTATCTGCTGGCCACTGCCACAGTCTCAGCTGTGGCTCCATTTTGACATATTCTACTTTTTCAGGAAAGGAAAACAGAGAATCAGCCCTAACTTCCTTTTCCATAACAAACACTACACACAAACAGTCCTCTTCCCTTGAAGGTCTAGACACTCACCAGCTTCATAAACACATGCCATCAGATAAGCTTTTGGTTGGATTTAGAAAGTGAGACGGGACCCTGTGAGAGGCAGTATTTGGTGCCCTGTGCCTTTCCTAGCAGAGAAGAAAACTCTTTGAGGCAAAGACTATCCGTGTCCTACACAGCAAATAACCATGTGTTCTCTTAGGAGCTGAAGTAGGTTTTGATTCCATGGGCTCTACTCATGGGACCCTGTTCAACTCTGCTCACGCACACAGTGATTTTTAACACATGCCTATATTTTATCTATCACACATACTTTGTTTTTACTTACAAGTGACTTCGACATGGTTTGCTGTTTCAGATTCCAAATTTCAGCAAACAGGAGTAGAGTTTACTATGCCCACATCATAAAGCTGCCCCGAGAGGTAATACTGAAGGACGGCGCCATTAGGGAAACCACCTCTTAATAAGGCGCTTTTGGTAATTCGGGGGCAAAAGCTCTCGTGGCAAGCCTATGAGGTACAAAAGGAAACCATTTTAATCCCCAAATCTACAGACTGATAAAAAGCAATCTATAATTGCATCGAATGATAATTTAGTCTATTGCACGTGGGCCATGATGGTATAGATATGGTTTTGAGGCATCAGCTCCCTATAGTGGTTGGGATGTGAAAGGTATGATTTGTTTTATTGTCTGAAAAATGTCTCCGTGCTTTATAAGGGGCACCTGTGTAACAATGAGCACGGTGAGGGCCAAAGGACATTAATGCACAAAGAGTGCCAGCCAATTGCTTGCTCTGGCTTCAGAATCTGTTAGCGAAATCTGGCAGAGTCATGTGCTTCCCATAATAAACTTGTTCCTCCGCCCATGGCTGTTGGATCCCACAAGCCAACGAGCTGTTTTGAGTTTGAAGCAGAGTATACCTTGGCAAAGAGCAAGCGTCACCATGAATAATGAATGCCCTCTCTCCTGGGCCGGTGCAGAGGGAGAAGCGTGGGGGCTTCTTCATAGATGACCGCCTCTGAGTGGCGGGCAGAGGCTTGGAGCACAGGGACGGCAGGTGGGAGATGATTTAGAACCAAGTATTGGTGTTTTGCCGAGAACATCCCATGAACTGGGAAGAGAGCAGGGATGTCTGAGTGCCCATTAATAAACAGCACTGAGGTTATCGAAACCCCCTTGGCAAAGTCATTCCAGTATCTGGAAAGACAAAGGGAGGGAAAAGAGAGTCCTTAGATATGAACTACTTACTACTTTTTCTTCTTTTTCCAGAAAAAAACAAGAAAGCAAGATGAAACAGATTCACTGAATTCCCCCAGACTGAAACTATACTCCATGAGGACCAAATGGTGTGGCATTTGAATGATTCTTCAGCCACAAATTAGCACCTCTTAAGAGCTTCATGCTTTGGAGCCATTGATTTTTGATAAATCCTGATTGGCAAATGTGAGAACAGATGTAGGTGTGCCAGATGGTTTTTCCAGACTTACTCAGGTCTAACTGCCAGACTTTGGGCCAACTAAAGCTGAGAAAATGAAAGAAAGAATTTATTCTCTTGCTCCTGACTCTGGGGACGGCTGTCACGTGCCGCTAGTCCACGCACTATGTGCCACGCCATCCTTTTGGAAGAGAACCACTTATGCAACTTCCAGGCCAAAAGAAATATACCAAGGGAGGGAAAGCAGAAAATAGTTTCCAAAAAATTAAAATATGCTGGAAAACAGGGAAAATACCAATTATCAGTTATCCAAGATTTTATGAGAAAACGCTTGATTCCTTTGAGCCAAACAGTGTTTACAGTTGCAGCAATGAAAATTCTAATTTTGTGCTCTAGTGAACACAAAACGATCCATACTCAACCTTGGCAAAACTTATAATGACTGTGTAATTGAAGTGAATTTGTCATATTAAAGTATTTCATAAAATTATAGAAAAATGCCAAGAAGTAAGAACACGGATCAGGAAGACTTGGCTATGTGACCCTGTAGGCACACTGCCTCCCTGGTTTATAAGTAGAATGAGAGTTTACAGAAGACGCCATTCATACTTAACACCCGCTGACCAATCCATGAGACGGTGGATGCTTTTCAGAAAGAGCCACATAATAGTCATTTTATTCTAAGCATTAAACATACCAAGTAGTCATTTTCTTTTGTTGACAAATCTCTTAGTATACTTAAACTGCTATTAATTCCTCCTCACTATGCATTTGGAATGTAAAAAGGGGAAGTTTTTTTTTCTGGTGACATTCCTTAGTTAGAATCAGCTAGCGGTTCTCAGCCGCCACGATGGAGGCTGTGGGGAAATCAGAGTCCCCAGCAGAGCGGAAAGAGAAATGCAAATCACAGCAGCGCATGAGTGTAAACATAGGGATTGGAGAGGACTTCGACCACACCCTAGTTCGGAGACTATTCAATAGATTCGAGGCCTGATTCCCAATCCTATTCTCTTCTGAATCTCTTGGATTCAGAATTGGAAATATCTGCCTCTGTACTGCTGACGCTTCTGTCTGTGTGTCACACGTGCAAAGTCCAAATATCTGCTCTTTGGTTTAGTCTTCTAAACAAAGTGTATATATAATGTGCACTGAGGTCTGGGCAGTGTCTAGACGGTACACTGAGGTTAAAAAATGTGTAACTGGAACCCAGAATACCCAAAACATCTTGAAAAAGAAGAAAACTGGAGGAATCACACTTCCCAATTTCAAAACCTACTACAAAGCTATAGTAACAGTGTGGTACTAGACTCAGAATTGCTATCTAAATCAACGGAACAGAAACAAGAGTCCAGAAATAAACTCTCACATTTATATCTTTTCAACAAATGGTGCTGGGACAATTGGATTTCTACATGCAAAAGAATGAAGTTGGACCTCTACCTGACACCACGGAAAAATACCAAGTCAAAATGGACCAAAGCCCTAAGCCCTAAGCCCTAAAACTCTTAAAAGCACAAGCAACAAAAGAGAAAAATAGGTAAGTTGGATTTCAACAAAATTAGAAACTTTTGTGCCTCAAAGGACATCATCAACAAATTAAAGACAATCCAAAGAATAGAAGAAAACTTTTGCAAGTCATTTATCTGCTAAGGGACTTGTGTTGAGAATATATAAAGAATCATTACAACTCAGTATAAAAAGATACAGGATCTGAAGAGGTGTTTCTCCAAAGGAAATACAGACTTGGCCAATAAGCACATGGAAAAATGCTTAACATGATTAGGCATCAGGTAAATGCAAATCAAAACCACAATGATACTTTACTTCACACCCACTAAGATGACAATAATCAAAAAGTTGGATAATAACCAGTGTTGGTGACAGTGCCAAGAAACTGGTGCCTCCTACACTGCTGGTGAGAATGTAAATGCCGCTGCCACTGTAGAAAACAGTCTGGCAGGTTCTCAAAAGGCTAGACGTAGAATTCCCATGGGATCTAGCATTTCTATTTCTAGGTATACACCTAAAAGAATTGAAAACATATGACTACACAAAAACTTGTGCATCAGTGTTCACAGAGCACTATTCACAAGGGCCAGAAAAGGTGAACACAACCCAAATGCCCCTCAGTTGATGATGAATGGGCAAACACGATGTGGTCTATCCATACGATGGAATATTATTCAGCCACAGAGACGAATGAAGTCCTGATTCACACTACAACACGGATGAACCTTGAAAACGTTATGCTAAGTGAAAGAAGCCAGACACCTGAGACCAAATGTTGTGTGATTCCACTTATATAAAATGTCCAGATGAGACAAATCCATAGAGACAGAAAGTAGATTAGTGGTAAGGGCTGGGTGGAGGGAAGAATGGTGAGTGACTGTTTCATCAGACCATAACTCCAATTCTCCAGTCCACTTTACCTGCAATAATCTATAGACCGTCTTAGAGATATACAATGTACATTAGAATATTAAAGATTCAAATTCAACTTAAAAGAAAACTTAAACCCAGCACTTCCCATATTTACTTGACCATTCTGCACCACACAAACCTACACATGAACCTGTCTGTTTTGCCTCCTGCACAACACCTATTAATGTCCCTCAAAACATGACTCATGGACCACACTTTGGGAAATGCTAAGTTAGCCCATCAAAAACTGACTGAAGGAAGAGAGAAGTATGACCTTAAAGCTTTCACTGTCTGGGTACATTATCGTGCTTTGAAGAATTGTACTCTTAAAAAAAATGGACATGGATGCATAACGCTCAAATCCCTAGAACAGTGTTTCCTAACCTTTTCCACATCGTGGTCCTTATAGGAAAGGCTTGGAGCAGTATGGCTTGTCAAGAGACTCCAGGGCTCCTGGGTCCCGCCAGCCCTAGTATTACAAGGATCAGCATACAAGCATTTCTGCAACCTATGCCACTGAAACGCTGCTGCGAAGTTCTGCTCTTGATAATCCACCACAAAAGCACCCTAATTCAAGTAGTTTCCTGTTGGAGAGTTGGTAGGTAAAATGTCTAGGTGCTACTTTACTTATCTGGACTTGGGCGCATTTGTGCAAGCACTACCGTGATGTTTTCTCACATCTCTGTGAGATTGACTATAGTTTCAATAAGGTGGTAGGAAGCGGGTGGGGCACAGGGATGATTTACCCCCAAACTGCCAAAACCAGGAACAGGACGGGATTCTCTGAGGAATGAGACTGAGCGCTGTTGCATCAAAGCGCCTAGCTCTTTTTTCCCCCACTTTTATTGAGATGTAATTGACATATAACATCGTGTAAGTTTAAGGTATGTAACATGATGCCTTGATGTACTATATTGCAAAATAATCAGCACGATAAGGTTAGTTATTCCATCACCTCACATAGTTACCTTTTTTTTTTTTTTTTGGTCTGCGTGGTAAGAACTTTTAAGGTCTAGTCTCTCAGCAACTTTCAAGTATACGATACAGTATTGTTAACTAGAGTCACCATGCTGTATATTAGATCCCCAGAACTTAACTCATCTTACAACTGGAAGTTTGTACCCTTTGACACCTTCATCTATTTCCCCACACCCCACCTCCTCTGGTAACTACTCTCTGTTTCTATGATTTTGAGTTTTTTTAGATTCCACTTATAAGTGAGATTATATAGTATTTTGACTTTGTCATATTTTACTCAGTGTAATGACCTCAAGGTTCATCTATGTTGTCACGAGTGGCAGAATTTCCTTCTTTTTTGTGTGGCTGAGAAATATTCCATTGTATATACACTCGGCCCTTGAACAACCTGGGTTTGAACTGTGTGGGGCCACTTAAATATGGATTTTTTTCATTAAAGATGTACTGCATTACTATACGGTCCACAGTTGGTTGAATCCCTGGACTGTAAAGTTATACACGGATTTTTGACTGCATCGGAGGTCGCAGCCTCTAATCTCTGTGTTGTTCAGGGTCAACTGCATGTACATTGCATTTTCTTCATCTATTCATCTGTGGACGGACACTTAGGTTGTTTCCATGTCTTGGCTGTTGTAAATAACGCTGCAATGAACGTGGAGGTGCAGCTGTCTCATTGAGATAGTGATTTCACTTCCTTTGGATATATTCCCAGAAGTGGGGTTGCCGGATCACATGGTAGTTGTATTTTTAAGTTTCTGAGGAACCCCCATATTGTCCTCCATAGTGGCTGTACCAATTTACATTCCCACCAACAGTAAGCACGTAGAACTTTGGATTCCTGTGCAAACGGCATGAGAACCATTCACTGTGATAATCACGTATGGTCTCCCTAAATCATCACAAAAGGGTTTGATTATGTGTGGCATTGTCTCCTGATAAGGGTACTAACACTCTTCTAACCCCTTGAAAATCATTCTCTTACATGTGGTTGTTCTGTTAACCAAATTATTTTGATTAACCAGAGTACTTCTTCCCGTGGGCCTGTCAAATATCAAAAGCAGAAATGCCTTTTTTTTCAAACACAGCAATTTCATTTTTATTATTCATTTGTTGCATTATTCTTGTTTGGGGGAATCTGAGGTATATTTAAGATTCTTGTAGCAGTAAAAATTATTTCAAGGATTCGATTTCAGAAGGCTTCACAACGTGCTTTCACTTGAAAGCCAAATCCAATTCGACGTGAAGTTTCATTATGAAGAAGCTGTTACATGTGATGACACTGGTTATTGAAAATTGAAATGAAGTGAGAGGAAGCTAACACCAATGTGTATGAGATTCTGCTTTCTTTGAATGACATAAAGAACTCAATATATCTAATCATCTCTGCTATGCCCACTGGGAACCGAGCTCTGGTGATATTGCACCAGCTTGTTTCCTGATTGCTGGAAACCCAAGTATTAAGCCGTACGTAACTTACATCACTAGTTAGAAAGCTTTGTGTGACTGCCTGGATCCTGGGGATTGTTTCACTTTCCTTCTCTCGGTTAAAGTAAATAATGGTAATAATCTGGGCACAAAATTCATAAAAGAGGGGTCCCAAGCAGTCAGCACAGACCGACATTTTGGCTTTTCCACTTAATGTCTGAATTATTACAAACCTAGAAGTAAGCGTCAGGCACAGCACATGTGGCCAAGTTGTCTTGTGCTCCAATGAGTAGCCCTAAGCAGCGAGACTTAACAGCAACACAGCAGGGGGATCTTTTTCCTTCTTCCAGGTGGAGGTTTTGCCCGAGAAGCTCGAGGGCTAAGATACCATATACACTTTGATGAGCATCCCCTCTGCTCTGTCTCCCTCTCTTGTTCATAAAATCATCCTTGCTGTCTTTGTCTCCCAATTCTCCCATATTCATGAAATCAAATAAGCATTTGAGTACGTTTTCTTCAGTGTCCAGAGTCAATGTCACCCCAAGGTTACCAGAGCCCCCTGATGTGTGGCTTCTCCATCAGTTTCCTCCTTCCTTTCCTCCGTCCTTGGAGGCTCAGTGTATTCTGTCTCTAATATTCTCAGTTTCCTCTTGGTGGAGTTTGGGAGCTGGGGGACATTTCTGAATCTGGGTCTCCTGTTTAGTTGTGCTGCACTGCGCTGTCAAGATAACTCTGGATTCTTTTTATAATTAAAAAAGTCAACAAGCAGGAAATGATTGATGGATGAACCATGCAGACAAAGACAGTGTGAGAGCTTCCCCCTCAGTATTAGCGTCCTTTCTCCTCTCCCGCTACCCTCCAGAATTCTGCCCTGTCATCAATCCGAGATCTTCAACATCCCAGATCTCTGTGCAAAATTGTTTTATGATAAGCGTTTCAAGTGCAAACTACAGTGAATCCTGCCACTACTAGTAAAACATATAATGTGTATGTTAAAAGCTATCATTTGATTACTGATCTGTTAGTCAATAAGTCCCCCAAACAATTCAAAGTAAATTTCCCTGATCTATCTCGTTGTTTTACCCTGCCTGAAGGATTGTAATGAATGTGCTGCCTGAATGAACAGAAAGATTGGGACTCGAACATCACCAGCTGGAGAACATGCCACGGGCACCAGAAACCAGTTTGTCCCGTGCAAAGTTTCCTCTGGAGTATGTTCCTCATTCAGCGATGATTTTCCAGTAAAACCAGCCTCGATTTTTGCAAGCCTAAGAGCAATCCCCGAGGGAGGAGATCAGACAATTCAATTTGAGGAAATGCTGCGTGAGGCAAAATGAACCTTGGAGCAGTGTTATTTCACAAAACGTGGTCTTGCTTTTTACTTTCTTTCAGACACATCGATATAAAAGGAGGAACTTGGTTTTTAAAACTTCACCAGCTGAGATGTGAGCAAAGGATTTAATTGCTTGCATATTCATGAAAATAACATGAAATGAACAACGGTTTGTTTGGTTCTACTGCTCCATGGAGTGACTGCCTACACCCTTGTGGCTGGAAATGCCTGTGACTCAGTATCACGCTTTGCTCGTAGAGCAGCTCCCTTAGAGCTGCCCACTTTGGTGCCAGCCTATTTCTTGGGCTATCAGCCAATAGGGAAAGTGACCAAAGGCTTCTGCATGCTGTGACCGTGAAGTATGGTGGGAAGGAGGAAGCGGATATCAGGTGCTTCTGACTCCCTGGCGCTGAGGAAAGAGGGCAAGGGTGCGTGTTTTGGCACTGGCTGCTGTGTGTCTCATCCTGCCAGTTTCTGAGCATCAAGATGACCTTTCAAAAACAGGAAATCTCACGTGTTGTCAGCTGTTAACTGAATGGCCTCTCTGTCTCCTTGTCCCACAGTGACAAAAATGTGCCTTCTGCCATTCTTGAAGATGCTTACTGAAGTCAAACACAATTGCCCGAGCATCAGCTCACCCACAGAAAGACTGACATCTTCCCCCGGTGCCTTCCCGTCAACATCAAGAGTGGGGCTATATCCTGAGTAGGGAAGTGGGTAGAGACCAGAGGTATCATCTGTGAGGTGACATTCTAGCTCTATAAAGACAGGAAAGTGAACTTTAAAATGCCTCAGAAACCATATGATCCAGCAATCCCACTCCTGGGCACACATCAAGAGGGAACTCTAATTCGAAAACACACCTGCACCCCTGTGTTCACAGCAGCACTATTTACAATAGCCAAGACGTGGAAACAGCCAAAATGTCTATCGACAGATGACTGGATAAAGAAGTGGTGGTATATTTATACAATGGAAAACTACTCAGCCATGAAAAGAATGAAATAATGCCATTTGCAGCAGCGCAGATAGGCCTAAAGATTATCATACTAATTGAAACACGTCAGAAAAAGACAAATTCCATATGAAATCACTTATATGTGAAATCTTAAAAAATGACACAAGTGAACTTACTTACAAAACAGAAATCAACTTACAGATGTAGAAAACAAACTTACAGTTACTAGGGAGGAACAGGGTGGGAAGGGATAAATTGGGAGTTCGAGATTTGCAGATACACAATACTATGTATAAACTAGATAAATAACAAGTTTGTACTGTATAGCACAGGGAACTATATTCAATATCTTGTAGTAACCTATAATGAAAAGGAATATGAAAATGAATATATGTACATATATGTAGGACTGAAACTTTATGCCTTACACCAGAAATTGACACAGCATTGTAAACTGACTATATGTCAATTAAAAAAAAAAAAAAGCTGAAATGCCAATATGGAATACAGACTCTGAAAAGAAAGCTTGGTTCCTTTCTAGGAAAAGTTACTAAGTCCCATGAGGGCTATCAAATTGTTCAGTGATTGTCCAAAGAGCAGTGCAAAATCAGGCTGACTCTGAGGCGAAACTCCCACTCCTACTGAACTGGGAAAGTGGAACTTCAAAGTCATACCGTTAGATGCTTGCACTCACTCATCAACCAGCACTGAGCTCCCACTGTATGCGAGGTGCTATTTGCGGTGCTAGGGTTACAGCAGTGAATACCAAAGCTCCCATTCATATGGACCTTGCATTCTTGTGGGAGGTGATGCTTCAAAGCGTAGATAGATGAGAGCTAAATAGATAGATCGACCTGACAGACAGATGGATGGATAGACATGGTATGCTAATAATTGCTAAAGAGGAAAAATAAAGTAGGGTAAAGAGGATGGGACTGTATATGTCAGAGGGGTTGCTATTTTGTATGGGGTGGCTGCCCAATGCTGTTGCTCTTGCTTTACAGAGCCTTTGTGAAATTCCTCTTCAGGGCATCCATAGTCCACAGGAGAAAATCACAAATATTTTGAAACACTATCACATTGATGGCCTTGATTAACCACTTTTTCAACATCTGTGACTCGAGATCACTGTCTTGGACGAGTTTTCAAAAGTCAAACTCAAATTTAAAGGTCCACCACCCATCACTAGGGTCCAGCTGTAGAACCGCACACATGTGGAACTCTCCGAGAGAGGCTCTCCTGACAGCCTCTGCCCCACAAGGGCCTCACTGCAGAGGGGCCCGGCTGTGGTCAGCTCCATTATTACAGGGCAGCCCTCATCGGGGTGGATTTAAAGACATGGAGCATCTTCTAGTTGTATCATATATGAAAACCGATGTTTCTGTTGTGCTAGGAAATAGTAGGGTCTCCCGTTTCCTTGAAACATCCTGCTCTACAATCTTGTTTCAATCACATCGAATCCATCGTGGGAAGTAGGTGGGGTTTACATTATATATGAATGCACATACAAGGGCAGAGAGTGCGTAAACCCGTCTACACAGTCCTTTAAAGCAAGTTTGCTAGCGCATTTCACTTGCTTAGTAAACCCCTGCATCGTGATTTGAAGCCAGTTAAACTTTCACTTAACCACAGAGGGTCACATGTCTCCAGCTGGTGACAGACAGACGACGAAGGTGTGCTTCTCTGTGTAGATGTTATTATTAGCAGATTCCTGGCAACGCCCCCTACACGGTTTGATAAGGCAGAGACGATGGGTGTGGATGAGCCCGTTGGCTGCCTGCGGCTTGTCCTGCCGAGTAACTCACAGGGCTTCCACGGAGCTAGACAGCCGTATACTCCCTGAAGCTGCTAACAATATAAGCAAAAAGCTACAGGAGTTTTCTGAAATATTTTCCCCAACTACGTGGACCCCACTTGTGGGAACGTGGTGCTGAGAGAAGGAGGAAAGCAGTCAAAATATTAGGAGGTGGTCAGGACCGAGAAATGGACTCGGAGAAAAAGATTTGAGAACTTCTCGGGGCGGGGCCGAGATGGCTGAGTAGCAGGATGCCTAGCTCACCCTTTCCCATGAATACAGCAAAATCTATACCCATATACAGAGCAAATTATGCAGAATACCTACGGAACTTTGGCAGGATAGCTCTTACATCAGAAATACAAGGAAATCCTCACAAAAAAAGAGACAGAGAACTTCTCCGGTTTTGCCTGCCTCCGCACCCGCCCCTCCCCATCACCAGCAACAATTCTATCCTGGATGTAAATTACCACGGAGCGTGAGGGTATATCGATGTATGGAGTCTATAAATGTGTGCGCCTGTAAAAACTGGATTATAACGACATGTAATCTACTGCCATGTTGTAAATTCTACAAATGGAAACATTTTCCTGTGGAAGAATGATTTACTGTTTTTTTAAATGTTGGCTCTCTAGATAACTGCTGTTGGTTTAGGCAAACGCTTTAATAAAGCAGAAACCATTTGTTCCCTGCTCCAGTCCCCGGCCAAAGTGAGTCATTTCTCTAGTTCTCAGTCCCCTCTAAACTAGTCGTCAACTAAATAACTTATGACCGCAGGCTCCTGACTTTGAATAGGTTCTGCGGCAGATGGAGGACGGATTTACTCTTTGGAGCCCTGCGTGTAGTTACCACGGGGGGTGGGGGGGTGTGCATCATTTCCCTAGAAATAAAAAATAGCCCTACTGTGCTTACATTTGTGGATGATAAAAATACACTCAGGAAGAGTTTTTATGTCTGCAGAACGAATTCAGAAAATGAAGCTAGAATAATAGTGTTATGGGTCATGCCTACCTGAAATACTGTGCCTTAGTGTAGCTGAGATGTTTGAATAATGTGAAAGGAACTATATGAAAGTAAAATTTGGTAAAATGTAATAAACAATCAAGGGTCAGTAAAGCCCCAAGGGAACAGCTGGATGCTCAGAGCAGCCCCATGTGAGTGGAGATTTACATAAAAGTCCTCAGAGAAGGATTGGCCAGATGCAATCAGAAAGGATTTGATGTCTACTTCTCTGCAAACACTTCTAAAAGGGTGCCTTATAATCCACCCCGAACTCTCACCTTTAACTTTCTAGAACAAAGGAATCCTTTTAAGCATTTTCTTAGTTTGGCCTATACCGCATGACTCTCCTCTTCATGTCAAAAGCAGGGCCTGAGGCTTCGGTGGCGTGGTGCTCCCGGTAAACTTGGTATTTCCTGCCCCTTCTCGTTAGCTGCCTCGACCTACCAGACATTGCTTGCAACACATCTGCTTTCATCCCGTCATGCCTTTTGCAAGTGCTGTTCTCTCTGGAACGGCTTCACCCCCACTGTTCCCTGGGACGCCTGCTGAGCTAGGGAGAGCCTCCCCCAAGCAGGTACTCACTCCTGCATCCAAGCCTCGTAGGATGCTGACCATGCTTCAGTTGCAGAGCCTGTCTATTCTGTAGTGCAATGATGTGTCCGTGTCCTACCAGAGACTTTTAGGGCAGAAACCTTCCCTAACTCATCTCCCTATCAACTGAGCCTGGCACATGGTAGGTGCAAGATGCATGTTTGTTAAAAGAACACCTGTTTATGACTTGCTGGAGCTTCTAGCAGCTCAGCTACGTGATTCTGAGTTTTCGACGGTTTTCGGAAAGATAGCTGACTGGTAATGCTGAAATAAAATTCTAGGTGTAACTCTTACATATCAAAAACTTGTGTGACTTGTGTGAATGGATTAAACAAAGTCATCCATTCTTGTCTAAGCAGCAAATGCTAGTGAGAGGCACAGAGTTAGAAAGTAACACCATACCGTAGGAAGTACCAGATAAAGAGGTATTTTATAAATGTTGTTGCTTTAAAAGTTTGATTTCCTTTAAAATGGTTTGCCAGTGCACATAGTAGAAGTTGGCATAACCGTTTAAGTGCCTGCACACTTGCTGATTCATTCATTTTTGAAGCAGTTGTTGCCATATCCTAAGGAACCAAACTGTTACAGCAAGTTAGACAATATGACTTTTACAGCCGACAACAAATGTATAGGCGTGGCAGGTGACCGCGTGTGTCCTAAGCCCTGCTGAGAACAAGGCGGTGAGTTCGAAGCGGAGAGAGTTCTTGGAAGCTCGGGGCTCTGGGCAGTGTGCTCCCTGGGTCTCAGCTGTCTCCCCCGAGACTGCCTAGATGATGCAACGGCAATTAGCAAGGAGCAGGAGAGGGTCCAGAAACCGGTGCGAGTTCCACCAGCTGTGAAGATGACTGCTAGAACCGTCTGCATCCGATTACAGCTATCTGGACAACATGAAGAGCACAGTTTATTTTATGCAGCTGTTTAGAAAGAGGTTTTATATTGTTATCTTTCCTTTAACTACCGTTAAAAGGGCCGAAGTCGATTAGAGTTGACTAGACTTTAGTTGACATCATAGGGGGCACACTGGGGACTGCTGGCTTCAGGAATCTCATTCCAGGGACCTAACCCTAATTGTCCCTTTCCCTCATTGAGAACTGCCCCTCAGGACATCCACAGATGACAGAAGTCATTAAGAGTGGGACGCTGTCGACAAGACACAGGAGGAATTCTATCATTTCTGATATGGGGGATTTCTTTCCTTCCCATGATTGACTTTTAAGATAATCTGCTCACCTCAAATACAATTATTAGAGACTAGGCATAAGTTATTATGTCCTAGGGTTCTCAAACTACCTACGGAGGCCAGGTCTCCACGCGATCATTTTATTTCACATGTACTGGAGAATCAGAGTCTGTGTCTCACGAAACACTATGACAGATAAAGACGCCTTCTGCTCAAACACATTTGGGAAGCCTCAGGGGAGAAACGAAGTTCAGTCGGCCCCTTTCTCCAGGACCTCTGTGAGCCTGCATTATTCACCTGTGTGCAGAGGTGCCCCAGGAAAGGGAGGTGATGGCGTGTGTCAAAGTTCCACGGAGCTGGAGCATTTTGTGCCTAAAGGAGAGAATCTCACAAGACTTATGTTCAGCAGAGCACAGTCCACAATCTGCTGCCTCATCACTCTGAGAGGACGTGGCGGTCACAGCGATGTTCTGCATGTCTGTGATAGGCATGTGTCCGAGAGCATCAGAGAGATATAGACTCCAACCACGGAATCACCTGTGGGCGTAAGGGGTCATCTACAAGGATGCTCAACCCAGCATCCTTGGAGCCACACTAATCTATCCAGCGTATCTCATTAAAACTCTAATGATGTGGCTTGTCCCTCATTTCGTGAACGCACAAGGCAGAAATTAAGGGAAAGGCATTGTGTGGGTGTGTGTATGTGCATGTGTGTCTACAAATACAGGTATTATATGTTTGTCATGTACGCATATGCTTGTATGCGTCTGCATCCAACTTTAACATCGAATATCTCCTAAAAGAAGCATAATTATACAACAAAATTTCAAGCTCTGGTTTTGTTCCAGAGGTGGAAGAACCACATAAATAATCTAGCCCAGAGCTGTAGCAAGAAGGGAACACCTTCAGTGTCATACCACTAGCGAGGGTTGGATTCAGGACTGGACCCCAGGTCCAAGGGCTCCTTGTGTACATGTCATAATCAGTGGACTCACTGGTGACGCGCAGTAACATGTTAGAGCTCTTCAATGCTCTCTGACTCCACCAACCTTACCTCTTCTATCTGGATAAGCCCAGAGGGCCCTAAGCCACCATTTCTTCTGTGTCTCAGTTGCCAGCCCATCCTTTCACTGCCTGCCACCTCAGCACCAGCTCTGAAACCAGCCGTCTTTAAACTGCAGGTGCTCATGTCTCTTCCCCCGCCCCTCCCCCACCGTCTCCAACAATGAGAACTACAAGCGCCGTCCGTCCTCAGAGCGTCCCTCGGACTTTATCTGGTCCCCACTTAACACACATCTCTCTCTCTATCTTGTATTTAGTTCTTTACAAACCGATGTTATCGTTCCTCCTGGACTCTAAACTCCTCGAGGGTAAGACCCGTGTCAGATTTATTTTGAATTCCCTCAGCATCTGTCGGAGTTCCCGGAATGCTGTAGCTCCTCAGTAAATATTCATTGGATGAATAAATGAATAATGCACGGACATCACGGTCAGGAAAATCTTTGTGGCTATTTGTCATTTTCAATAATGAAATCATCGTATCTATAAGATGGATCAGTTCCTAAAGAAACTGTAATTTCCTAAGCAGAGTGGTTTCTGATCCTGATTTGTGAAAGACAACCATCATGTTGCTGAACGTTGCTAAAGTGTAAAAACAAGGAAGAATTTGATGCTTGACAACTGCTTGCTCCCTCCTCTGTCTTTCTCTCTCTCTCTCTTTTTTGGTAACAGATGTCAACCTCGGTTAGATTCAACTCAACTTATTAGTGCATGGCTTTTAGCCAAAAGCAATGCACATTTGCAGAAGTGTACTATCACATATGTCTTAATAACAGAAATGTGTTCTTAAAAAAATGTATGTGATAAGGCACATATGGTAAAAGAAATCTGTACATCTCTCAGGCCTTGTTGCCACAATGAAAGCTTGCAGATAATCAAGCTTTGATACCGGCATGGTTCCGACAGACTGAGAAGCACACCGGCATCTCTCATCCTGATCAGTGATCTTAAGAATGTTCAATTTTGATTCTTACCCTCAGGGGTAATATTTAATGTTTCAAGGTAAAGTCATTAGTGATCCAGGTACATTATGTGCTTACAGTCACTAAGCATATATTTAATTTCTCTTTTATATATGGAATGTAATTAACGTGTACCACAGTCTCCCTATGGTGATGAAAGAAGATTACAACCATGAAGGTATTAAAAATAAACAAGTGGTTGAGAAACAAGGGGGGGGGGGAGGTGAACCTTTAGAGAAGAAAATACACAAACTGAATAATATTGTGACTCATTTACCATCACGTGAATTAAAAGCTTCCTCAGCCTGAGTTAGATCTTGGGAAGTAACAGAGTTTTAGAAAATGCATAGGCCTTTTGCAATATATCCATCTGCACACAACTTGGAAGACTAGCCGTGTGCTGTAGCGGTGTGTTCACTGGTTTCTGAGGCATCACTGCCCCATCAATGACTCTCACAGCCATAATGATTTTCAAAGATCTGCATTCAGAGTGGGCTCTGTGCTCCGAAAGAGAATGAGGTGGTACGTCAGGCCCAGAAAGTCCTGAACACAAGACAAGGGCTCAGTAGTTACCAACTCAAGTGTTTTAGAGGAAGGGCTGATCGTTTGCCCTTCAGTCATGGAAAAGCTTACATCTAGTCCTTTTTCTAACTGACCAAGCAGAGCAGTGGTCAGTGAACGTTTTCTGCAAGGGGCCAGAGAGTAAGCATTTCTGGCTCTCTGGTTGTACAGTCTCACGTTTGCCACTGTAGCACAAAAGGAGCCCCAGACGACATGGAAACAAATGAGTGTAGCTGTGTGCCAATAAAATTTCTTTTATAGACACTGAAATTTGAATTTCATATAATTTTCACATGTCATGAAATATCCTTCTTTTGATTCTTTTCCCCAACCATTTGCCAAACTCTGCACCAGAGGATGACATCCAACCACACATAATGATCATCTGTACCAATCTGTGTTCACAGTGGAGTTGTAAACGATGCCTCCAGACCTCTACTTTCCCAGCAAGGCTGTGCACGCTTTCCCGTGTGCACCCATGCAAACAAATCGCATGTTAATTCGTGTATACAAGATCAAGCCAGTAACTGGTCAGAGTCAAAGCAGCTAGTATGAACCAGAGCAACGTGGGAACACTTTACATGTGACATGAGTCAAAATAAGAGACTGGACAACGTGGTCACAATACACCAGCCCCTCTGATCTGACATTTGACTAGGGTAGCTACCGGTCTTATTAAGCCTCCAGGCCAGGTTCCTGAAAGGATGGTTTTCTGGGATGTGTCCAATTTGTTTACTTGTTCATTCCCTCAGATAACATGTATCGAACCCTGACTCTATTTGGGGTCCCAGGGCAGCGTGTCTAACTGAAATTCTCTGGCAGATATCAGAAATGGAAGGAAAACCATTATCTATAAAACTTTGCGAAACCCCACTTCTGCTTTGCTGTCAGGCAGTGTAACTGAACCATGCTCTGGAATTCCTGTGCCTGAGCTGAGGTCTTGAAGAAGCTCCTCTTCTTAAAGTGATGCTTGTGGCCAGGCCAGTGAGTCAGGTATCAGGTGTTAGGTATCAAATACAACAGGTCACTCAAACTCATACTAAGAGCAGTATCTTATTCAATTAGGAGATGATTCTAAACACCTACCAGTTGGTTGTGACTTGGATTGATTACTAGACAGATTTGCAAGTATATTTAAAAGTAAAAATTGCTCTACCTTCTATTAGTAATCCTTTGGCTAGCCTAGTTTTCCTGTTTTCTCTTTACAACGTTCCTCAAAGTGCTAGACATGAGATAGAGTCTGTGCTGTGAATTAACAGGAACTCATAAAAATATAATTATCTGTAGAGTCGAATTCTCACAAGGTGCAGACAGAAAACTGGTCCCGTTTCCAGGCCATTAGAGTACCATTTAATGCAGCCCTGCACGCTGCCAGTGGGCTGCCACGTGCACGCAAAGGTGGAGCTCGGGACTCACTTCCTGTCGGGAGGGCTTGAACTTGGAGATGGTTGTCCCACTGAGGGCCAGATTTATACTCCTCCGGCCCCTGCTCCATCCCTCGTGACCTGGGGCATGCATCTGCCCACGGGGGGACTGGAGGGAGAGTTGCAGCCGGACTACGGGAAAGAAGATCACTAATGGCCCACCCAGGGACTCGAGTCCTGGCCTTGGCCTCATTAGCACCTTCTCCAATCCACAGAGCTTGCCTGCTATGGCTTTGCAGTAGGGAAGCCTTCCGGGCACAGACAGGAAAGAAATCAGGCTGCAGAGATTTCAACCTCAACCAAACAATCAGACAAAAACTCAGCTACTAAAAACACTCCCATAGGACAACCACAGCGTAATATATCTCTAGACTACAGCTACCCCCACAGAGACCATGGGAGCCTGATAAGGAATATTCTGTGGCCTAAGGAAATTAAACTTAAAACAAAGTACACAAAACCTTTTGGAAAAAATGAATCAGACCTTGGATTTAATGGTGTGCCAAACACTACCCTGGTGACTTGGGAAAGTTAATTATTCTACAAAACACAAGCAGCCTTCTTGCCACTGGCATTAGCAGATCCATTCTCCCAGAAGCTATTAAAAATCAATGCCCTGCCTCCTATATAACTAGATATAAAATATATCCAACTGTATCAATAATAACATTAAATGTGAATGGATTTAACAATCCAGTCAAAAGGCAGAGACTGTCAGACTGGGAAAAAACCCCAAGATTTGACTATACGCCATCTACAGGAGACACACTTTATATAGAAAGATACCGATTTTTAAAAAAATCAACGCATTCCCCATTTCTGCATTTGGTACCCAGTATAACGGAAGTCGGCTGACATAAATTAACACAAAGTTCCTAGGGATGTAGTATTGCCAGACCTGTAGTAATCCGGCAAATAGAGCAGGTCTGCCCTAGACCACATGGCTGGTGGGACTGGTATGCATCATAACACTGCAATCAGATGTCACAAACCCAAATGACAAGACAGACATCCTTAATTTGAAAGTCTCCCTTCTGGAAGAGACAGGATGTCTAAGATGTACTATATTTAAAAGAGTGCTGTGCGGCTTGTTTATAATTTAAGAGTGTCTCGTAAAATGCCTTGGAAATAGCTCTCTGTTAGCTAGAAAAACCTTCAGTTAGATATATTTTTATGAGCTTTTCATTAACAGAGTAGTGAGGCCTTGATGCCGAGGTGCCAAACCTCCCCACGTGGCTGGAAATCACTTGGCACATTTTCAGCCATTTAAGTCTCTGTCATAGGTCCAAGGTTTGCAATTAAAAATGTAATCTTTTTAGCATGTGCAAAGCCCAAAGGCTTGAAGTACTATGCATTGAATATGATTATAATAGTATCTGGCAGCTATTCATGGGCGGCACGTATTAATTTGTGTAAACTGGGCATAACTTGGAGCACTTCCTCATCAGGACCATAGGAAAAACTTGAAAAAGCTGGTCACTGCTCATTAGAGGGTTTTTTTTCTGCTGGTTTTGTTTTTGTTCTTGTTTTTGAAATTGTCATGAACAGAGACGAACTCAACATCAAGGTCTCTTCTCTGATATTCTTTTTTCACATGCCTGGAGTCCATTCAAATGAACATTTCCAACTAATAAAAGAAAATAACTTACTTCACAGGATTGTTCTTAGGTTTTGCCTTTTCAACAGCCTGTAAACAGAAGAAAAAAATGCAATTAGACAATATTAGCAGGCTTCATCTTTGCGACTAGTTAGCAAAACAATAAGCAATATAAAATGCTCTTCAGAAACGTGAAGAGCTAACCGAGGCAGGCTGCTGGAGATAAGCAGACTGGAGGAGACGCAGAAAGCAATTTTCCTCTCCCAGGGAGCGTGGGTACCTGTTCAAGTGCAGCCTTCAGACACAGGCCAGGGCTGCCTGCGAAGTTCAGCAGTGCCCATGCGAGTGGGCCCTCAGGTTCGCAACTCCATCCTCCTCTCCCCACCTTTCCCTCCAATCGTATCCCCCACCCCACTCACCCACCCATGTGGACCTGTCTGGGTTATGACAGCGCGGGGAAGTGGGCGCAGAGGGAATGGTCATGGGCGTGTCCTGGATTTTTAGATCTGTGGCCGGAAACTGTTTACCCTGCATGACTTCGGCCACCTGGCTACACATGCCGGGTGCCAGAAAGGCCAAAGTATCCATCTCTAAAATCATTTTTATTAGCAGATACCACAAAAGGGCAAGGGATGACTGATGGCTCAGATCAATTTCCTCCTGCGGAACCTTTAAGAAAACACACACCAAATCATCGAAATGAGGAAACCTCTGGGCCTCTCGGCCTGTGCCCCTTAGACGTGGAGCCTGGTTCCAGCTTATTGCTGAACCCATTGATCTGTGTACAGTCCATTTATCATTCATGAAAAGAGCTAGTGATCTTCACAGTGTATTAGAAGAAACAACTCAGATCATCTGTCAACAGCCCTCTTATTTCTGGTTCCCTCTCCACAGGGATTGCATCTCCTTCGATTCTTCTGGAATTAAAATGTTGCTAAGTAACACAGCTGGGGGCACTGATGGCAGAATGGCTACAGTCTATCAAACTGTTTAAGCACCTGGAGGGTTTTAGTGATGATTTTTTTCATACTTCGGTAGCATAATTATGCAATCAGAACCAGACTTGTACTCCCCTAGACTTTTGCAGGCTGTAGAAATAACATACAGGACAGAGAGCACTGAAGCCGTGGTTTGACAACCTCAGGGTTCTTCAGACCTATTTAAAAAGTATCCATTTGGAGACCTTTATATTTGCAAATCCTGGAGGTGGGTGAGGACTAAGAGATGAAGAGAATACTGCTGTAAATTAAAATGCAGAGGCCACCACTTGTAACAGAGACAATTTATAATCTGACATTGGACTTGACATTCTGAGTGACCAGTGCATATGCAGGCTGAACTTTTCTATGCATAACAACTCAATGCACTTTGAAGCAATGTTTTAAAAAATAAATAGCTCCCAAGTTTAGACATTAGTGTTGGAAATCCAAGTCCTTCTCCTCGCTGAAGTCTTAGGGTCTGTTGCTAGATAAATACCCATTAATATTTGGGCACTTTCTTTGGCTCAGTAGGCAAAAATCATTTTGTCACCATCTGTGCCTGAGGCTGAATCTTGGCAAGCGGTGGAACAGGAAGAAAGCGACGGAATGAGGTAACAGGTGAGCATGATAAAACAAGGACTATGTGTTTGGCTCAAGTCATCTCTCAAAGGTGTTTGGGATGTGAATGCCTGGTTCTGAGGGGTCCGTGTAAAGGATGCTGAAAGGCAGAGCCAGATGCTGGCAAAGAGTGGGAGCGAGACATGGACCTTCACTACAGAAGTGTACCCGGTCTGCACACCGTCTGCCTTTTTACCACCTTTCCTCTCCCAGTCCCGGCTGGTAGAATCGGATCTGGCAGCAGGCTGGAGACAGGCCGTTGTGGAAATCATGTGAATCCACTTTTCCCAATCCCGTAAAATCCAAACAAATCTGTTCCTGACGAAGACTTAGGTTATCACAAAGTAACGGGCATGGTGTTCAAGATGTGACAGGAGGAGAGAGATCAGAGTGACATCGCTTAGCCTAGCTCTGATTCTGCAACATGTGTTTTGAAAATGTCCTCTCTTCTCTCTGGGCTTCGAGACTGACAATTAGGGCCAGTCATTTTTCTCTGATCGGGAGGAACATAATCATGTTCAAGACCAGTTTCTTTGTCTACTTCATATGTCTTTTAATACAGCCAATATAGGAAAATAACTTCATTCAAGTGAATTTTTTTTTTCTGGGTTGCTTGGATATTGATGGAAACTGTCTACACCGAGAGGTTATCTTCTCTTTGGAAATTAACCGGGGATTATTCCAGAGTCCCCGCAGCTCGAGTCAGATGCGCTCACATCATCCTCCTGTGAGCCCATCTCCAAATGAAATGGTTGCAGGGAGCCTCCGCCAGGCATGAGACAGGAGTTCACATTTTGCATTCTCCACTTTCACTGTAATTTGACTTTGTTTTAAGCATGCTATAAGGAACTGTTGAGAGACTTGGAAGAAAAGTTTAGTGAATTATTTGCAAACAAAATATATATGCCTTTAAGGTAGAAGAATTAGTCTACCAAATATTCAAGGAGAAAATTCCTCTTTTGAAATCATAGGACATGAAAAGACAATCCCAAGTTCCAGATACACGTTCAAGAATGTGAGATACCCTGCAAAGGGAGGGAAACCAAAATGAAAGGATGCCGTGCAATTCAGCAAGTGTTAAGAAGGATACATATTGGGATTACAGCTAATTTTGAGTTTAAAAACATACATTAAAGTAATTTAAACTGATTGGAAAATGGAGGCTAGACAGTTAACATTTATGCCACTTTAATTTGTAATGTCTATATGTTTTTTAAAACCTATGTTCTACTTATTTTGTGCCACGTTTCCCTAACATCATACTTATCTTGCCATCAGTGAAGTTCGAGCAAGAGATAGGATGATAAAATCAATTAAAATGTAAAATAAAATAATACCCCAATTGGTGCAATGAAACGCCATGGGCTGTAGCAGAAAGAGCGCTGTACCCGAAATACACAAACCTGGGTTCTGCTCTTGGCTTCGCCACTTCCCCTTGCCATGACGTTAGTGACACGGCTAACACCTGTGCACCTGTTTCCTCATTTTAAAAATGAAGGTAATCGTTTCTCCCCTGCCTACATCAAGGGTGGTTGTGAGTGCCTGACGTTGACAACAGTGCTCTAGAAACCACAGCATTCTAAGCAAAAAAGTGCATCTTGATTGCGGCCATATTCCACACAGGCATCCATGCATACATCTTTATTTTTAGACGATTTACAGTGTTGTGTTAGTTTCAGGTGTACAACAGTGATTCAATTTATATATATTACTATATATATTATATATACATATATATAAAATATACCTTACTTTTTCAGATTCTTTTCCATTATAGATTATTACGAGCTATTGAATGTAGTTCCCTGTGCTATACAGTAGGTCCTTGTTGTTTATCTCTTTTATATATAGTAGTGTGTATTTGTTAATTCCAAGCTTCTAACTTATCCCTCCCCTTTGGTAAGCAAAACTTATGCTGCATATATTTTTATAGCCAGAGAGCTGATGGGCTTTCTGCCTGGTGACCACGTTGCAGTATCAAATCTAGGCAGTTATTCCAACGAGGATTATAGGCCATTCTGTTCTTCTCTCCATATCAGCAGTAGTTCTTCAGCGAACAAAGTGCTCCTGTCTGGAAAGTCCTACTCGAGGGAGACTTTGATGTATTTAGATCCTGCTAAGCCCTGCCTAGCAGGACAGAGGGCCCTCTGCCTTCGCATGGGCCTCTGCCCTGAACCTCCCTGGGGGTTGGTGTTGGTGGTAGACAGGTCGGGACACATGAGATGCTGTGGGGCACAGGCGAGTGTGCACACTCCACTCGCCTCTCCCTACAAAGAAGCCGAGGAGTCCTTCTTTTCCGAGTGACTCCTCCATTAGCAGTCCCTCCTCTCACACCTCACTCCATCAGGAGGGCTCCTTGCTTTTTCACTACCATTTGACCCTGAGGTTGAGAAGCCCTGAGGATGCTACCCTAGGTGAGCCCCCTCCACAATACAGCAGCTTGAGAAATTATATTCCCAGGGAGAAGACACTGCTCTCATTCCAAGGAGTGTTTATGAGCCGGTTCTTGTCTCATTACCAGCACTGTGCTACTGGTGGCATCCTGCTAAGCAGCAAATTTACTTCCTCAGGAGGGACGAGATGGCTAAGGACATGCTTACAGTTGCTCACTCATTACATCCATCTCCCTAAAAAGAAGAAGGACCTTGTCTTTCTGTTTTGTAGAGAATCCTTTTGCTGCACTGCAGCTTAAGTGACTCGAAGACCATACTGTATTACATGGTCCATAAAATGTAGCTACCATGAAAAAATAGAAAGAAGGAATGAAGGAAGGAAGGAAAGAAGCTGTCTATTGAGTCCCATCCTCCAGGGCATACATATCCCATTTCTTTGGGGAGAAAATATGACTTATAACGCACTTAGGCTTTATTCCTTTGATAACTATGAAGTTTAAAAAGCTAAAGCTCTAAACTGTTCTTAGAAACAACGAACATATGTAAATTTTTAAATGATTTTCTCTCTCAATGAGTTGCTCTTCCTAAAATGTACTTTGTTTACCCCCCAAAATAAAAAAATGAAATCCAAATTTTATTGATTAAAAAAAAATCACTTAGGAAACTTGCTCATCATCTTCTATATCCCAACTGAACTTTGAAAAAAGAAATTCTTTGGTAAGGTCATTCTGTCCCACTGATCATATGTCATTAACTGTTATTCTAGTCCAATAGACATGTATACTATATTCATAAAAATATTCAGAGCATCTTTTTGCGCTTTTAGGAAGCATGCCCTGAACTTTTATATCCAGACTTATGATATTACACCCCCCTGAAATTTACAGACAACCAACTCAGTGCCCTATGTTTCCTGTTTGCTGAGACTGTCAAAGTGAGCCCTCCGAAGACCTAGAAATAGTGTAGCCATGGACTCATTTTACAAGGCTATGTATTCAGGGACTGCTTTTCCCCTTAATCAGTAATCATTCTGCCGGTCAGGTATAAAATATGATTCGACTACCATTGTTCTGTGTGACTTTTACATTTCCTGCTTACATGTTTCTTTTTTCGTCACCTTCTACTAGCAGAGACAGCAAGCTGGCTCTAGACAATACATCTCTTGAGAAAAAATGAAAAGTCAATCATTCAGATTAATTTCAAATAATTGGATATTATGCATTATGGAAATAAGACCGAAGAACAATCGATTGCGTCCGTTCGGGGTTTCTATGTTTTACCTTTAACGATCCCTGGTGCTGCTGTGTGAGGCACAGCTATGCCTTAACCTAGTGGCATGTATTGGTAAATCGCATCAATTGCCTAAGTTCAGAAGAAAAACTCCTCTATTAACAGATGAACTCATCGTTAGGGTATTCAGATGGTCTAAAATCAATACTTACAGAATTGGTGAAATCAATTAAAGAGACATAGCCTGAGAGCACTTGCCCAAATATAAAAATGAATCGCTTAATTACAGCATTTAAATAGATTTCACTGGAATGAGTAAAACAGCAAGAGGCTTATTTTATATCCTATAGGCTGGGGTTTCAGCTTGCAGCCAGGACTGCAGCTTAAAAGGAGAAAATGTCACTCAGCATTTTGCCACACCTGGATGGCTGCCTGAATTTCTGACTTTACATCCAGGGACTGCAATCTTTAGGAAAACACTACCCACTATATTCAACCCTCTGGTTGAGTGCCCAGAAGGGGACACAGAAACATCCTGTATTTGAACCTTGAACTGTAGGAAGCAAAAACCATGCTCCTTAGCTTTGGAGTACTGTGCTGCTCCCATTTTAATGTAATTCATCGTTTCCTGTGCGTATATGAAGGAGGCCTATGCCAGACATAACAGGGGCTGGAATAGAATTTTGACAGGCAGAGACTGGAGGAAATTTGTTCCAGGTGTCTTGGCACCTAAGAGTCACTTAATAAACATGGGCTACGTAAAAGACCTGGGGCTGACTGCAGAGTCTGAGAGGCCTCACCACTGCTCCGGGTGTGACAGTGCCAGAGGACCCCCCGCCCTGTGCAGAGGAGCAAAGAGACCTCTGGAGGAAAAGCTGGGCTTCAGAGCCAAGTGTATCTGGATCCATCCCGCAACTACACACGAGGCTCAGATTCACATCCCAACAAGGAGGGAGTACAGAGCGGTCCTGACAGGGTATATTTCCACCCTGCTTTCTGACAGAAGGCTATGCCCTCCTCACTCTTCCTGCAGCTAGGGGCCAGCGGGGTCCTCGTTACCTCTCAGCAGGACAAGGACCACTGCCTCTGCACCCGGCTGCTGCTCAGTGCAGCTGCTCCCATTGTTACCCCATTTCATGTTCCACTTCGGTCGTATCCCTCTCTCAGAACCCTCCATGGCTTCCCAATGCTCACTGAATTCCTGATCAGTTTCACCCAACCTGCCGCTCAAGACCCTGCCACGTGTATTTCACTAACATGGCAACCAGTAGGAGCTTTTTGAGTGTCTGGCCCAAATATGATGTGTTACCAGGATTCAGCAGTGCTCGCATTTCATTAAGGATTGCTCCCTTCAGGCTATTGTGCTGGCTAGAAAACCCTTTAGCAAGATGCATTCGTCAAGTGCTGATTTTGTTTATAACTCAAGTTTTGGTATCTTGTGATTTAATGAAAAATGCCCTGTCTCTGGTGAAGAAGCACGTTTCACTCATAAGAGTCATCTGTCGACACTAATCATTCCCTAAGTGGAGTAAATACGGAGTCACGAGGCAGAGCATCTCAGTATTGGCTTATTTATTCTCCCCATTAGAAAGGCCAATGTAAGTGGCACTCAGTTACTCTGTTCCCCTGGGATTTGTGGATTTGAAAATTCAATTTTCTTTTCTCCTGGCCAATCCGAGCCCTCTTGCCTCTGATGCTAGGGAGGCACCCCTCACAAAATGACATGTGTCCTTTGAGAGACAATCAATACCTAATAGAGGCTCTGTCCCTGCCACGTGTAACCAGGGCAATGGGGAGAGTCCTCTTAGCGCACAGTAGGTGCTCAATAATAGAAGTATTCCAAACCCTCCCTGGGAGTGAGCACTGAGGACGCATCTTCAGTATGAGCATACTGGCGTGTTCAGGCTTTCTGTGCCTTTACAGCATGTTAAATTCTGGGCAAGGAGGCTACATCCATTTTGATCATACATCTGTATTAGAAAACCCAGTAACCTTCCACCTGTGTTTCTCCTTTATTTTCCCAATATGACTACACTCACAATGCTCTGACACCAGATGTGTGGGAGGCTTTTCTCACACCAAGTAAATTTCTGCAACAGCAGCTGCGTGTCCTTCAATTAAACTCAATTCTGACACTGTCTACCTGGAGACAGACACATCCCGAATGTTAAGGCCTCAGTAACAAGACTGTCTCCCTCCACTTCAGATGCCAGTGGTAAGCCGAAGTTGTCACCTGTGTTCCTGATCAATTGGCCATATACATCAGAGGTTCCAGTGGCCCACTCCTTGGGTTTGATTAATTTGCTAGAGTGGCCCACAGAACTCAGGGAAACAGTTACTCATGTTTACTAAAGGATATGATAGAGGATACAGATGAACACAGATGAAGAGACGCATAGAGCCAGATCTGGGAGGGTCCCGAGTGCAGGAGCTTCTGTCCCTGTGCAGTTGGGGTGTGTCACCCTTCCTGTATGTGGATGTGATCACCCACCTGGAAACTCTCCGAACCCTATACTACTGGGATTTTATGGAGGGCTCCTCATATAGGCATGATTGGCTATTAACTGCATTTCTAGCCCCTCTCCCCTCTGCAGAGAAGGGGAGGGCGGGATGGGAAATTCCAAGCTGCTAATCAGGGCTTTGTCTTTCTGATGACCAGCCCCCAACCAGGAGCCCGCCCAGAATCAGCTCACTAGAACACAAGACAATCCTACCCCGCAGGAAACTAGGGATACAGTACCTTGTGTTCGGAACCAGGGCCAAAGACCAAATATGAGAGCAAAAGATGCTCCTAGTACTCTTACCATTTAGGAAATTCCAAGGGGTTTAGGAACTGGGGGCAGAGACCAATATATATATATATATTTTCTGTTACCTCACAATACCAAATACCAACTGACTTCTCCGCGCCTCAGTGTCCTTGTTGGCAAAATTAGGCAGCTGGAGTAAGGACTCTCCATGATCAGTTTAAGGTCTGATATTCTATGTCTTAATACATACACAAGTATTTAGTCATATATATGTATATATATACACACATATACACATATATATGACTCAGGGATAAATATGGAACCCGAGTCCACCTCCATTAGCAAGAAATAAGATCTATTAGCAAGTTTATAAATGTTTCTAACTAATGTTCCAACGACTCCTATGAGCCACTCTGTGAGATACGGGCTATGCTGTGCCATACATTTGGAAAGGTCTATGGCTTTTATCTGCCCATCCACTTGAATTTTGAATGGCTAATCTTGGATTGGTAGCTAACCTCAAATTTGGATACCAGTTCTGGGTGCTTACAATGCTTAGGCTCTTTGCTCTTGCTAAATAAATAGGAAAAAATATATATATATATGGCTGTTCCAGAACAAGACAGATTCTGCTTCCCTTCAGAACAAGGTCCTTGGGTGTCTGCAGCCTGCCTGGCAGATCTTCCAGCAGACGGCAGATATTTGGGGGATAGAGTTTAGCATTTCCAGGTCCTAAACCAAAGCCCTGGTACATTTTTCCAAGCCAGCATCTAAATTTCAAACTCTTCCATTTTCAGTTTGGCGAAGAGTTCTATTCCTGGAGATGTTCGTATGGCTCTCATATACACTAGAACCCTGATTAAACTCAAGAAACTTAGGTACACGTGGCGCCCTGTCTGGGCGTTGTTAGCTGATGACTAAGACAGAATTTCCAGGCTTCGGCCATGGATTTGGGACCCAAATTGGGGCGATGAAGGGGCCTATGGAAAAATGCGTGCTTGGACCAAACAAAGAGTAGGGGTGAGAGAGGCAGTGATAAGGGTAACATGGTGATGCCTTTTCCTTCCAGCACTTTGATTCAAATTGACTTAATGATCCTCAGCTTCCCAGAGGTGGCTGCTACTCCTCCTGCCACCCTCTTTACAGAGCCATATCTGTGCCATGTGCTCTTTGTGACTAAAAGGTTGTGGTCATCCCTGACCCATGGGAGAGTTATTTTTTTCTGAAATAACAGACTGTGCACATTTTTGTTTCCAGGTGGATCTTGGGGCAAGCAGCACATCCTCACCAATGTCTGATTTAAGGTCGCTGTGAGAAAAGTGTTAAGCTAAGTAAAACAGCCATTGGGTTTGCAATTGAAGTGCTCCTAGATGACAATTCGTAAGTTCTAGTGGACGTCGGTCCATGTCCGGTCATCAGCTGTGACGAACATAACTGTAAAAACGCTGGGCTCCTCTACATCTCTGTGTGCTCAAAGCGTCTCAGTGAGATTACAATAAAAAAGCAATCTATGGCGATTACAAGTCAAAATATTTGGTACTAAAAGTAGAAGACCTACTTACAATGAAAAAATTCAGCATGCAGTTTTCTAAACAGTCAGAGACTTGCCTGGAGCATATTAAAAATCACATCATACAAGCCCTAAGCAGTTTCTTATTAATCTAGTCTCTGTGCTAATACAGCCAAATGGGAAACACAATCTTGGGAATATGAAGGCCAATGTTATTCTATTAACCTTATATGTTATCTTATTTACTTTCTTGTCTTTAATGAATAAATTAAAATGTCCTCTCATTCTCTAATTGCTGGATAGTTAAAGAGTATGACAACATATGGGTTTTATTCCACTATGTTCTGCAGCCTTAACAGCCCAAACTCGATCATTTTGTGGGGGATTTCAATGAAAGGCAGTGACAGATAAACTGTTTACATTAAAAGACTCTATCAAAGTTATTTTGCACCTGGTTTCATCCTAATCCATCTGCTGTTTCTACAGCTCTGACAGGCTGACCTCTCTTGCTGTGTGAGCCACACTGATGTCATTACTGAGGAGGCCTTCCCCAGCCTTTCTGCTGATAACAAAGTAAACGGAAATGCGGAGGAACCTTGGGGAGGTAACAACTTGTTCAGCGTGATGAGGGAGAACTGTGGCTAAAAAATCGGAACCATTCCAGCAGAGAAGAGTATCTGATGTCACAACGAATGAATTCACGCTAGCACGTCAACTTCCCAAGAGCCAGCTGACAGTAGCAGTAAAATGTATTGCCCCTTTTTCATTAGCAAACTTTAAACATAAAAGTGGGCTTGAATTTAACTTAGCCGCTAGGTTTCTTTTCCCTTTTTTTAATTGAAGTATAGTTGATATGGAATATTAGTTTTATATGTACAGCATAGCGATTCAGTATTTTTATAGAGTACATTCCGTTTAAAGCTACTGCAGCATAATGGCTCTATTTCCCCGTGCTGTACAACATAGGCCGGTGGCTTATCTAGCCACTAGGTTTAGAAAGTTCAATATGCATCACAGGTAGAAGGCACACACCCCAGAGCTGTCAGAATATCCTGACTTTCTGCTACCATGTAATTCATTTCATTTGCAATTATAACAACCTAGCCAGTGAGCTGGCCCAACAAGAACAACAGAAACAAACAAACAAACAAACAAAAATGGATCAAGTATAAAGCCAACCTCCAGAACCTGGATTAGAAACAAGCTTGTTTTGTGTGAGGTAACTGGTGATCTTCAGACAAAAAGTAAAATTACAAAGTGGAGGTGAAGATGCTCTGCTACGGGCATCTAGTTGAAAAGCCCACACATCCACAGTAACATGCTGTGAATTAAGTACCACACTTCTAAGGGCAATCCTTAGGCAGAAAGAGAAAGAAGACTGGGTTAAATAAAACCGGGTACATCGGAGCTACTTATGCTAATGTGTCCAGACACAACTCATTAGAATGACTTTGTGCTCAAAGCAAATTGAAATTGTTCAGCTATGTTTTTCAAGCACCAACACAACACTCCAAGCCTTATCTAGAGTCCTTTAGCTGAGCCTGGTCACAAACGGAACATCTCTAGCCATAGTGCCCATTTTCTGAATTTCTAACTGAGCTAAATGAGGTCACCTAGGGTCTCAGTTTCATTCACATTTGTAATAAGATGGCATTAATATTAAAATTCCCTAAAGGTTGTTTCTAACAATATGTATTTCTTTTATGGCCTTTATCGTTCTAAAGTCTGCTGCTTCTGATGCCAGTCTGAGATGGTTAGGGCATCTGAGAGCCATTCCCAGATCTAACCCACCGGCAGAACCCCGGCATCATGGACCATCCTGTCACCAAAGGATGATAACAGACATTACATGCTTTGAGTTGTGTAACAAGCATTGGACAACATTCACGGAAACATCAAGCAGATGTTTACGTGGTCCTATGGCTATGTGCTGGAGAAAGCTCTGGAACTGGGCCATGACACACTCTAGAAGCCTTTGGAATAGGTCGAATTGTGGCTAGCTTAAAACTTGAAAGACAACAATTTTAATAAACCCGTCAATACAATTTCTTTGTTAAAAACTAAGCAAAACATTTGAGACTGATTAGGCTGCTTCTATTGAAAAGAAGCACCAGGTCTATATCTTTAGATCTTTTATTGAACTGCAAACACAGCATCAATAACTGCTTCTCAGGTGTAAATGAAAATTGATTCCAGGTTTAACCCTTCATTTTCAGGGGTTCTTTCACTCCTGGGAAGCATAAGAAGAAAAACTGACCAAAAGGAGAACTTAAGGTTCAGTGGTACCAGGGTTGAGGGCGGGCAGAGAACCCCGCACCTGCGTGCACGTGGGAAGCCTGTCCTATCGGATTATGTCGCTCTCTAGCCAAACCCCAGTGGACTCATCACAGCATCACCGCCTGCCCTGCATGACTGGCTGGAAAATGGCAATTCAATAAGCGTTGTCTGGGGAAGGCCAGGCTTGGGTTTTATATTTACGATGCCAAGAGTGGCAGTTGAGAAGGAAAAATGCAGTCAGCTGGCTAACGGACATCATGGAGCCCCTGCATGCCAACCACGTTCCTGAGAGCTGACTTCAAAAACAAAACAGGACGTAGTGTGTTTAGGCGGACCCTGAGTTCAAAACACTGCATCCAATTCAAACGCTGTTCTGGAGCATGCCCGTGTCTGATGTCAACTTCAAGTAATTATTTCTTTCCCATTCTGGGGAAGCTCCTGGGAGAAAACCAAGGTGAGTAGAGCGTCATAGCAGACCGTATAGCCTTTCTCCAGGGCACAGCGAGCACTCAGAAAGAGAAGTGAGAACTGTGATCAAAGACTGTGATCAACTCTCCACCCATGTCAGTCCTTCGAAGAAAAACTCTTGTTTAGAGACACATAATTTTCCTGGAGGACTTGGTGCCATGTCATTGGCAACCCAGCCTTTCTTCCTGGGATATCTAGTTTAAAAGTTGTCGGGGCTCAGAGGGGGGGAAAGGTCATCCATTCCAATGGATGCATTCAGGGTGGTGTTAGGACATTCAGTGCAGTTCCTAGCAGATCGCTCTGGACACCAAGGCCAAGATGAAGGGCAAGATCTATTTACCAAAGGATCCAAAAGAGGGGCCTTCCAGTTAACGTTTGAAAAGGCCACAAGGAAGAACCACTACCTATGTGTGTAGTGTTTGTGGTTTCCAAAGCATTTTCTTATACACAGTCTTCCTCTCATCCTCACCATACTCCTCGGCGTCAGGTGAGAGCTCTGAGACTTTGAGACGTTCAGTGACTTGCCAAGTGTCAGGCAGCTAGTACATGATGGGGCTGGGATTGATGCCCAGGCTTCTCTAGTCCAAAAACCATGCTCTAAAGTACCACAGTTACAATTCCTTGTGGCTAGGTGCACACAGCTAATGCATCTTAGGACCAGACAGAATCTTTTCATTTAAATTTGTCACATACTGGCTGTTTTCCAGGTAGTTAATTCAGCAGCTCTCTTCAACACCACATACCTTACAAGAAAAGGGAATGTGATGTATTTCGCATCTTGAATATGAGACATTTTAGACGATCACTAGCAGTAGCGATGACGATGGGGATGACGGCCATATAAAGTGGTGAGTGCCACCACAAAGGCAAATGACTTTGCCTGTATTCATTCATTTAATCATTGAATCCTCACTATGACCCAGGAAAGTAGGTACTATTGTTACCTCCATTATCACCATTTTATGGATACGGTCTTTAGCCCCAGGTCATCCAGCAAGTGACAGAGCCAGGATTCAAACCCATTTGACTACACATCTATGTTCTCACTCATCCTCGCCCACTGAGCTAGCACTGCCACACCGCCTTAGAAGACAGCCTGGACATACCTGCTTCCCGGATAGTCCCAAACGAGAGAGTAAAAGGCGATGAGGAATGTGGAGAGAACATGCACACTTTTAACAAATATTTTCAGGGTACAATCACCATTGCTTTTTCACGGAAACCATGTGCACATGTGACTGCGCATCTCTGACTTAAAGCATCACGTGAAGGTAAAATACCCTGTTAGAAAATACCCCCGAGTCTCCATGGCTGACCATTTGGCATCTTTAATTTGTATATTACGATTCTCCCATTCAGGCCTCCTGCTTCATTTGCTGCATTTTCCCATCTGCAGGAACAATACTGAGCATCTAAACACGTCCTAATTGTTCTATTGGTGTATGCACCCAGGACCTGCTCAGCACGACCATGCTGGGGAGGGTGCCAGTGACGGGGCAGGGAGAAGGGAGGGCATTCTCATGATGAGAGGCTTGGGACTGAAAGGTCAAATTAGAAAGTGACACATCTCGATCCTGTGTTTCATTTTCATACATGCATTTGCAGAGCATTCTCCTGGGATTCTTTATGTTGCAAACCATAGCATAAGGTCTTAAGAGCTTTTGGGGAAAGACTGCTGTGTACTCATTAAACCTGGCCACTCTGGGTCTCCTGAGGTAAGTCCACGTGTAATGATTACGAATAAGATGATCTGAAGATGTCTCCAGAAAGTTAATGGCTTTTTTTTTTTTAATTGAACCATGTGTGCATGAATGTGGCTAATGGGTTCCGAGAAAATTTCTAAGTTTAACACCGGCTCAAACCCATAGTGTGGTCTGGCTCCTTGGGTGCATCATTTAATGCACCAGTGCATTTGTTAGGATGCTTTTCTCACAATCATCCTGCCACAAATAGAAGGATTGTGCAATTCCGCAGCTCAGGCTGGAGACCCAAATCTACCTCTAAGATTTGCTTTGAGGTTCGAGTGAGACAGAGCACCAAAATTAACAGCTGACACAGGGCAAGAGTGGCCCCATCAATGAGAGCTCTCAGAACTCCTCCTGATGTGGCTGGAGCTCCGATGGTCCCAATGGAGAGATGAGAGAACAGTACCATGTTACCTACATGGCGCTGTTATCTCATCTGAAAAGAAAATGATATTGGTGGTTCCTCCATAAGTTAGACACCATAAATTACCACATGACAATATTCCATCTCTAGGGAGAAGAAAGGATTGAAAAGAAATAAGAGATTCAATTCAAAAGAACTGAAACCAGGTGTTCAACAAAAACTGATACACAAACACTCACAGCATCACTATTTGCAATAGCCAAAAGCTGGACCCAAATGTCCGTCAGTTGATGAATGGGTGAACAAAAGGTAGTCTATCCAGATGACAGAATATTATTTAGGCACAGAAAAGGAATGGAATATTAATACAGCTGCAGCACGGATGGACCTAGAAACCGTGACGCTAAGTGAAAGAAGCCGGACACAATAGATCACATATCGTATGATTTCGTTCAGAGGAAATGGGCAAGTCCATAGAGACAGAAAGTAGCGTAGTGGTTGTCAAGGGCTGGGGGGAGTGACTGCTGAATGTATGTGGGGCTTCTCTTTTGGGGTGATGAAAATATTCTGGAACTGGTGATGGAGACACAGCCTTGTGAAGGTAGTAAATGCCACTGAACTGTACACTTTAAAATGGTGAATTTTATGTTATGTGAGTTTTAGCACAACAACAACAAAAAAAGGAAACTGATTTCAATCACACATCTTTGAACAAGGATATTGGGCCTCATAAAGCCAGAACTCGCTGAAACTTGCTGTCACCGTCGCTTCTGCTACTGCATAAACATTCTCTCCTGGCCTTTAACTTTCAGCTTTGTAGCCAGTCCTCAAACTCTACAAGGAGACTTCATCTGCAAATGTTACAACCTTGCGCCCACTTCTTGCTTCCTGGAGCCGGCTGGGGTGGGGGCGAGGAGCTTTGCTCGGGAAGGAGTGACCAGGCTAAGAGCAGCAGGCCACGGAAAGCTCCCAGCTCCCCAACCCGGATTACCTGAGGGTCTCAGCACTGACACAGTGACCACGCACATCCTAAAAACAGAGATGACTCAGGCCAACTGACCTGATGCCACTTCAGTTAAATACAGAAAATAACACTTTTCTTGAGAAGCCAAAAAAGCAGACTGCACTTGTGTAATCACATAGAGAGGAAGTCAGCGTGCGAAATCTACCTTCACTTACTGCTGATGACGGCTTTAAGCATTTTCATTTAAAAGTAATGTTGCTTCTGTCAAAACCAGTCATCTGGGTTGGGGGGCGGGGAGGTTATTTCCCAGTATAGCGCTCTTCTCACTGGCGTAGTAAATGCAGGAATGGCAGACATCGGAACTGAAGTGCGCATTGTCCATCTGCCCTGAAGCCCACGCCCCGCGCCGGAGACGGACCGCTCGCACTCAGTGAATGCGCACGAAGCCCTGGGACACAGCCGTGCTTGTCCTTGCAGTTTGTACATATTATCAAAAATGCAGGCAGAATGAAGTGGAGAAAGTAGAGGAAAGGGAAAGTTTGGGCCACATAACATTGAAGATGAGTTCAATTTTAAAATCATACTGAAGGCGAGGAGTTCTAGTGTGGTAAACAATTACAGACGAGAACGGACTAGGTGAGCCTTGAAGAGGTTTCCATAAGCTTTTCTTTGCTGGTGCCTCACAAAATATTTCGTGAACATGGGCTCTTGTATTTGTTAACTATCCTGAAATATTAGTGCATGAGCATTCCTTAAAATACTCTGGTTTTAGTTTTGTTACTTAGCAGACTTCCCTGTAGAAAGCATATGATCAGATATTGGCTTTTAAAAAAGGCAATCCTTCTGTGTTCCTTGTCTGAGGTTCTCAGCGCACCCAGGAGGACCCCACATGTGAGATGGTTCTGTGTCCCAGAGGACACGCGAGCATCACTGGTACCACCCACTCCACTGCCATTGTCATGACTCATACAGGATACTTGCCCTTGTCAAATCAAGAGGTCCAGGCTCATTGGAAATGTTGACAATGCCCCTTCTTGCCATCTAATTTGGTGGTAAGTGCTATAAATACTTGCAATGGGAGAAGACAGGGCTGCAGCCAGTTTTGGCCAAATGCCCTTTGCCTGGACTTTCATGTAACCTGTAGGGTGCTGGCACTGATTGTCAGCTGTGTTCCAAAGTGGTGCCCGCTGCACTCATTATAGGAAAGTTACACTGCATCCGAGACCGTACTTAGTCCAAGAGAGGGAAAGACGATCTCTATTGCTTTTGATGACCAGTATGTGCATATGGAAAGGAGAGAATGAAGGGAGGAGGTGAAAGCAGTTTTCAAGGGCTCAGCATCACCTCACTGAAAGTGTGAGCTGATTCGACCTGTTCCAGAACACTATGTCTGTCTTTGCTTCTTCCCCTCCAAAGCCTGGAGATGAAGCGGTGCCTTCAGCTCCCTCCCCTTGGGTCCCGAACCAAGCCCTAAGCTGCTCCTACCTGGTAGAGCTCAGTGGCAGTGCACTGAGTGCTCAAGGTCTTCACAGGCTCAAGGTCATCTTCATCACTGCTCAGCTTCAGGTCATCTTCCAGCATCCTACAAAAAACAAAAACAAAAACAAAAAAACCTGAGTGGCATTCACTTTAGAAAGCATCTTTTCTAAATCATCCTCAGATACATTTTGCAACGAGGATAAAATATTGGAACTACAATCTGACAGCTGCAATTCTGCCAAAGGTGCAGAGGGAACCGAGATTCTTGCAGCTAATTAGATATTTGAGTTCTTATATTTCTGTCATACTCTACACACATCCTCCCTCTCTGCCTTCCTCTAAATCAAGGGGAAAAAAGGACTATTTCAGCATCTCCAGAGATGACTGGAGTCTATATATTTTTACTACTGCAAGTGTAATAAATGTGCTGATCAATCACTGTGGAGGTGGGACGCGGCACTGGATCTCTCCAGGAAAAGATGTTCTGGGTCTCCCATGAAAGAATAGGGCCATGATGACAGCCCCGAGGTCCAGAGGCTATTGTGGAGGCCCGCTGGGGCTCTCTGGATGACAGAGGCAAAGGGCCCCAGGAACTTCCACTGCCTTTCAGTGCCCTCTGTGCTGTGGCAGCTCGGTGACCACAAAATAGCTGGGCGAGAAATGGCTAGTCATTAACCTTTTGATATATGACCGATCCCTTCCCGTAAAATTTGATCCAAGAGATGTAAGCCCATGATGTGGATAAGAAATCTTTCTCTCCTAAGACAAGGTACCTGAAAAATATGAGTGGTCGGAATTTGGGTGATGAACTAGCACTTTCAAAATTGTTTATCGAGCACACAGAGCCTTTTGTTCTTATAGGGATATTAATTCCAGTGCCAGCAGCTCCCGATCTCCAAATTTGAGCTACAGCAGGAAGAGTGACTTATTAGCTTTAAATTCCAGTTACACAACTTTCAAAGACCAGTTGGTGTTAAGATTTTTATTTATTAAACACAATCTGAGACCTCATCCTCCGGCTTCAAGTAGAGCCAGTCTCAGCCTGTCAGGACTTACGGCTATTTTCTGAGCATGCTTCACTCTTTCTTGCTTCCAGACTCAGTGTCAGGCTCAGCTCCCAGGCTGGAAGCCCTTTCTTCAACTGGAAGTCGTGTTTTTCCTCCGCAGCTCAGCCAGATCCGACCTCTTTCATCAAAGTTTTCGAGAAAGAATCCGCATCTCAGGTAGAAAACCCTTTCCCTCTCCCCACCCCCAGCTCCGCTGATCCCAGCCAGCTGTCCGTTGAGTGTCTCCTCCACCAGCCCCTCGTGCCTATGTGTGTTCTGCACAGTGTCTTCCCAGAAATGACACAGTCCGCCACCCTCATTTGGCTGACAAGCAAAGAAAGGTTCAGAGAAGCTAACTGCTTTGCTCGAGGTCACACAGCTAGTCAGTGCTGGAGCCAGTCCAAAAACTCCCAGCTCCTGGTTCCCACCTGCATGCTTTTTCCAGCAGAGAAGCCAGAAGGCCAAAGGCAGCTTCGAATTTGATAAAGAGAGGAACATGTTATTTCAAGGTTATGTCCAATGTTAGAAAGAGATTCAGGTCGAGTGGGTTCCAGAAACTCCCCAAAGAAAGGCCAGCCACTCCACCTTCATGCTCAGCCGCACAAGACCAGGGCATGTTCGCTGAGGTCTGAAAACCGACGACGGATATAAAGGATGATTGGTGGGAAGGACAATTGTTAGAGTTGGTTTCAGATAAACTAAATTTGCAGGATTTATGGCCACCCTTCAAGAGACTGATGGATGTTTGGAAGATCTTAGAGAAAGAGACAAAATGTATTTTGGTATTTCTTTCGCGATTGCAGGCTTATGATCCTGAACAAATAATTCTTCATAACACGTTGTGGTAAATGAAGACTGTATCCTTCTCATAAGCTATAGAACTCAGATATTTAAAAACTACTAATGCTGGGCTTCATTCTCTCTCTCTCTCTCCCTTTCTCTGTGTATATACAAGTAGTCAGTATTATACTGTGTTTGTAGAATACAGCCATAGTATAATGCCTATATGTTAATTTACACCTAAGTGTTCAGCAAAATAAATGATAAAACGATTCTTACCCTGTAGAGGATCCATTTATGTGTCAGGAAAGGTGCTAAGTATTTGACCAGCAGCATGTAATTTGTAATTTAGACCTTATGAAGGAGGTTCTCATAATGATAATTAGCCCCATTTTCCAGATGGCAACACTGAGGCTTAAGGAACTGGCTCAGGGTCACACAGCTAGGAAATCATAGAGGCACACATGGAACCCAGAACATTTCCAGCCAGAACCTGAGACTATGCAGTGCTTTTGTAGAGAGTATAACTTACAAAGGGTAGTTAGTGTGTGAAATAAAATCAACAGCAACAACAAAAACCCCACAAAACAAAACAAAACAAAACAAAACATATTGACATGGAATCAAGATATTTGAATTTAACTACGGGATAATCATAAACTCTGGTATCTTGGGTAAGTCACTTCCTGTCTCTGAGCCTCGTCTATGTCCCTTATCTGTTAAATGGGATAATAATTAAACTCTTCTGCAGGACGGCGGTGGTGGTGGTGGTGCACATAATGTGGACTAATGCATGTGGAATGCTTTATGAAAACACAAAATAATGCAGAGTATCACTGATTAGTTTGGAAATAGCCCCCCCCCAGTTAGAAGTAATGTGTAGCATTCATACTATTCGCAAGCAATCACAAGCAAAGCCTTAGACTTTGTTCCCATTTTAGTTTGCCAAGCAACACAGAGGTAAGCTGTGATGACTCGGGAAGCGTCTCATGGGATCTCAAAGCTGGATCCAGAAATGGGCTCACGGTCTTCAGGCTGCTCTACGTTAGGCAGAATTTGCACATCCAGAACCAGAGCCCACAGACTGGAACTCAGCCCTCGTTTTACTCTCCAATCAACTGTATACGATCTTAATGTAGAAATGAAAGGCCCTCCACTGTAAAGTTCTGGAAATAGGCAGCCAATCTACATAGTGTTTGACATTAAACATCCCCACACCGTGCAACAAGCGTGATATGGATTTGGTTGTTAATAAAGGACAATTTGATGCATACGTTCAAGTCCCAGCAAATGCAAGCCGAGGAAGTAACTAGGAAGGCGAACTAGCATTTGCTATCTCTGGAGGTGCTAAGCATCCAGTTCATTTCACTCCTCCCTTGACCTACTATTAAGTTTTATTATCGAATCTACGTGCACTTGTTTGCGTTCCCATCCATAGTTAATGCTGAACATTCCTCCAGGGAAAGTGTCGGATTATGGTAGATTTTGGATTTAATTATCATAGCAGCGCCATTCACACCCATGCAGTTAAGGTGGTCTCTCAGCAGAAAAATGGTAATCTCTTTTCATGAGGTTATAATTCCACGAACTCATCACACACTGGATATCCCAAAATGTGAAAAAATCATGCTCGTCTGAATGTCTGTGTGACCTTCAACCACAGTGACAACTGTTTGTTCACTTTTCAGTTAGATGAAAACAGCACAAAGTAGCTCTCCTTAGTGATTTCACATGTTTGTTCTGGATCTAGTGGTTCCCAAAGTCTGTCTTTGTATGAAAACTCTGTTTTTATTTTACTTTCTTGAGTATTAAGAAGTAAAACAGTCCAGAAAACTATGTCAACAAAACAAAGTCCTTGTCCTGAAGAGATGATCCTATAAAAGCTCGAATAGTGAAAATTGGAGCAGATGAGATGGAAAGAACAAAAAGAAGACTGGGGAGGCCTTGGAGGAGGAAGGAAGAGCCGTGCTCAAGGTCTTCTCTGTCCCTATTTCTCTGGGCCTCCAGCTCATCCTGGTGGCCTCACGGGGCTCTTGGCACTGGGACAGCCTAGGACACTGTGATGTGACCGGCCCCATATGACTTGTAACTGTGACCTCTGCTCTCCGGAAACCTTGCTACTTCACAGCTGGAAGTGCCTAAAGCATCTATTTCCCCTTGTCACCCTGGGGAAATAGCTACAACAGCCCTGAACGTGGCCACAGCCTTTGTCTGGCGGTGTCAGGCATTCATTTCTATTGTTCAGTAGCTTACATCGCTAGGCGTTCTGCGCGTCAGGAGCTGCCCTGCGCTCTCGCAGCTTCCGTCTGGCAGCCTGAGCCTTGCGCTCCGTGGTCCACGGCGGGAGGCGGACTTGGCAGGGGCCGGGAGGTGGAGCCAGTGCTGCCATCTCCATTGTGCGGGGGAGGGGAGCAGGCTCTTCCTCCTGGGCTCTAGGCTCTCAACAAAAATTGGGAACCATAGCTTTTGTCTCAACTATTTTGGGGTTTTCAGGGGACCAGCTTAGATTACCATGGTCTTCGTAAGTATTCAGAGCGGATAGCAATCTAAGTAAGTGGTCTTTTTGGCTCCAAATGAATAACACAGCTGAGCCGGGCTGGGCATCCTGGAGAGTCTGGGCAATACCCGAAGACCTGTGCCTTCCCATCAGGCAGCATCTCACTGTGGGCCCTCTTCTAGAAGAGAATCTTAACTCCTATTGACTCCTTAAAGGGCATTTCCTCTTCACAAAGCAGGCTGAGAGGCGTGAGACATGGCTGCTTCAGAATTACTCGGGGAGTTCGAGATTTCCCTGCCCAGCGCTTTGTAGTCTCCGCAGCACTGAATCACTCGCTGCTCGTCAGGCAGGCGACGACGGAGACGCTGTGATAGTTTTCAAAGCTTTCATTCTGTTTCCCTGAGGTAAAGGTGCCGGGCTCTTTTCTCGGGAAAAGCTGCATTTAATTTTCTCAAGGTTTTAACTTAAAAGTCTGATTCCATGACCACCCCACTGGGAATCCTGGAAATTCCCAGTCTGAGGGCTGTGGCAGTGACAGATAGTTTGAAGATCCAGACTGTATTCCATAGGGATAAGTTTCCAAGATCCATCAAGGGGACCCTCTGGCCCAGTGCCACCCAGTGGGCCCACAGCCTGGGTCCATACTAGGCCATGTGCCCCACCATGGGCATGCAGACCAGAGAAGGAGCATCTTCTGTAGCTGATGGCCTTCTAGGGGGTTCAGAAAATGCATCTCTCATAAGGTTACACTGGTTCCTTAGCAAGAGAACTGAGAGTCCCCTTAGGGACCATCTAGTCCAGGGTTTCATGAACTGAGGCCTTCAGTCCACACTAGCCTTCCCTCTCTCCTTGTACTGCCTGGAAGTTAAGATCGCTTTTTCCCTTTTTAAATGGTTGAGGGAAAAAAATCAAAAGAAGGATAATATTTCATGACATGTGAACATGATACAGAATTCAAATTTCCTTATCCATAAACAAAGTCGCATTGGCACTAGCCACGCCCATGCATGTACATATCAGCTGTGCTTTTGTGCTACGATGGGGATGGATGGCTGGAAAAGCCTGAAATATTTACCACCTGAGCCTTTACATGAAAAAAGTTTGCTGATCCCTGCTGTAAGCCAATGGTTCCCAAATTTCTCTTAGACTCAAGAATCCTCCTCCTGCCAGGTGAAATCTTGTAAGGAACCCCAAATAAAAAAGAGATTAAGTAGTAACCTATAATGAAAAAGAACATGAAAAGGAATATATGTCTGTACGTGTATGACTGAAACATGATGCTGTGCACCAGAAATTGACACAACATTGTCAACTGACTATAATTCAATTTTTTAAAAAGTAAAAATAAGAAGAGAGAGAGAGAGAAGGAGATTAAAGCAGTGCTGCTTTGCTCATAGCCAGGTTGGGGGACCTCTGGGGGTCCCCAGGAATTAGTCATGTCTTTTTTGGGGGGATTGCTATTGCCTTTTTTTAATGGAGGTATGAGAGATTGAATCCAGGACCTTGTGTCCGCTAAGCATGTGCTCTACCACTGAGCTATGCCCTCCCCTGCAATCTAGTCAAGTCTTATTTGTTGGAGGTACTTATGGCTAGGATTTAGTTAGAGAGCCAGAGTTACGTTACTTAACCTCTCTGAACATCAGTCTACTCCTCTGTGCAAAAGGAATAAACTAATATCTATCTCAGAGATTCAGGGAATTCCAAACAGTCTGGCCATAGTCCTGAGTAAGTACAAGGCAATAGTAGGAAATAAAAAAGAATAAATATCCTGTTTCTAGTCTCACATGTGGAATATACGGGTTTATGTCTGTATCGTACACGTAAGCCAAAGCGAATAATCTGAGCCTTGATGTACGTTGACTATTGACTTGTATCAAAGCGCCACCCCCTTCAACCTTGGACTTCCTTAGAACTGATCATGTAAATTCAGCACAATACCAGTATTCTGCTCCACAGTCATTATTTTGAATTTGATTTTCATTTTCTTGGCATATTTCTCTGGGTTATATAATTTTCTCCAAATGTGGGAACTCAAGTGATCATGCAAATGACAAACTGCCTAATAGAATTCAGATGGCTTTCAAGAATGTTACACACACCAAAATAGCACTGTATCATTTTTCAGGGGTGTGTGTGAAGACATCTAAGCATGGGTTTCCCAGGAAAAGATCATAACCCAGTAGACCGACCTGTACCTGAAAACAGCTGCCAGGATAATTCCAAAGGGGAAAAGAGAATCTTTTGTTTTAGAAAAGTCTCTCAAGCATACATCGTGATAGTTGAGGGTACACTCTTCAGTAGGACTGTACAAGTCATCCTGAACAAACTTCCTTTGAGTTATATTAGGTGGTATGGAAAGTCACCCACACGGAGTAACAGGGATTCATTTCAGATCATTTGCTGGGCCTGGTACTTGTGGGTGAGACAACGTTGCAGCACTTGAGGGCACAGGTTTTGGAGTTGGGCTGTGCTGAATTTGAACCCCAGCTCCAAAACATACTGAGTGTGGACTGGGGCAAGTTGCTTATCATAGCTTCAATTCCCTAATCTGTGCAATGGAGCCAATAATAGTATCTGTTTCAGAAGGTTGGTACAAGGATTAAATTCGATTATGTACGTAAAATGGTTGGTAAACACTCAATAATTACTGTTACTGTCATTCCTACTTGTCATGACTGTGCTTGGCCCTGGGGGAGCAGCTATGAAGATGACATGGTCCCTTCACCTAATAAGCATGCCCTTTGATAAGGACAAAGACTGGATAAAGAAACAATAACAATGTAATGCTGTAAGTTCCATGTCAGAGGCATGTAAGAAGAGACTCAAACAAGGACTAAGTCTACCCAGAGTCTGATGAAGGCTCCCCAGAAGCAGCGGCCTTTGAGCCATGCCTCAAAGGCAGAATGAACTGCCAGAGGAGGAAGAAGGAAAGAACAGCCCAAGGAGAAGAAACAGGGGTACAAACAGACTGGAGGTTTGGGGGAGAGTAGGATGCTTGGTCTGGCTGGAATATACCATCTCTAGGCACTGGTGAAAAGACATGAGACTAAGGAGGCAGGTTGCGGTGAGACCGGGCCCTGGCTTGTTCTAAAGAACAACAGGGAAGGGGAACACATGAAGTTTTTAAGAAGAGGGGGGCCATGGAGATCCAGAAGTAGAGATCTCAGAGGAAAGAACAGAGATTGACTGGAAGAAGGACGTAGCAAGGGAACCTGTCAACTCATCATTGTAGGAGTCCAGGTAACAGATAGGGATGGCCTGGACCAGGGCACCGACAGTCAGGGTGGGGAAGACAAGGGACCAGATTCTCCAACTGCATTGGAATTAGAATCAACTGAATTGGGACACTGATGATCCTGAAGTCCAAGGTCTTCCCAGCCGCTCTGAGGGCACTGAATTGTTGTCGAGAACTCTGCCCACCTCTAGAGCAGGAGCACACTTCCTCCCACTAGGCTGTGCCTCTATGTTGATGAATGTTGCCCATCCTCCCACAGCTCTGACACCTTTGCCACCAGGGCAGAGGGAGTGTCTCTCCTACTCAACCCTCCTCTCCGGAGACACACCTCGTTAGTTCCATTGCCAATTGCTTAGGAAGGGCAGATTTCTTGCCAGAAGGCTCCCTTTTGCGGTTGTTCCTCGGCCTTCCTTCAGCTTCTTAGAGCAACCGTGGCTGATTAGAGAGTAGAAACCCCCGCGGTTACTTCCAAAGCACCTCCCAATCACAGAGGGTACTTCATTACTTATCTCTCCACATCAGCTTCTAATTGTTAAAGGATTAAGTAAAGAACTACTTTATTGAGCTGGTCTATTAATCTCCATCTAAGGAAACTCTTCAAAACAACTGAAATATTAAGTTGCTGTTAAGTGCACTACAGCGCGTGCCTGCTGACAGCCACTGCGCCTTACATGAAACTCGATGGGCGCGAGGACCAATTCTTAGTGAGACCCCAGGCCCTGAAAATCCTCAGCCGCTGAGAACACAGCACTTCAGCTTGCAGTGCTTTAAACTGTTCCTCCAGCCCATTTCTAGAGAAAGGTTGTGGAGAAGGGCTGTTTACCTGAGCTGACAGGGCAGGCAGGGCTTCAAGGAACTTCATGCTGATGCATAGAGAGTTCACCTTTTATTTCAGACTGTTTAAGCAAAAGAGTCAAACCTGACAATTTAGGCCCCACTAAAATGTTGACAGCAGTGTTGCTGGGTTGTTTATGAAAATCCCACCTGATTTATATGCTCAACTCTGTTTCATCAAAATGACACCCCCCAACACACACACACACATAGACACACACACACACACACACACACACATTTTGTTTAGGGTGGAAGGAGGTAGATTGGCTTGTAACCCTTGGTGACAGTGTTTCAAGCTTATAAAACCCTAGAGCTGGAAAGGCTTTCTTGGGGCACATGGAGCCCAGGAAGGACCCCTGTGCACTCTGCACGGGGTGAACGTGGGTTAGCGCCTGTCACACATACACATACAAGACAGGGCAAGGCCTGAGTGATTTGTTTGGTGAAGATACGGCCATTTACTCTTAGATTCAGGCAGTTTAGTACTAAACCATAATGAAAATAAGGAAGACATACCAGCTTCCCCTGATCTTTGTCCCACACTCCAAAAAGGACACCACCAAAACAAAAGGGACCCAAAGCTGTGTGATATTCCGGTATGCAGGAGCCCATTCTCGGCTCCACGTAAGGGGTTTTATAGGCTGCAGTTCTATTCTGCACGGGGTGGGACAGAATGTTCCATACCTCATCAGAACCTGGGAGGCAATGGGAAATTGCATCATAACAGGCTCCCAGAGGAGACGGGGGAGGAGGGGGGCGAGTGGGAGATGGCCTTGAAGTACATCTCAAGATCTTCTTGTCCTCTCCTGTTCTGGGAAAATCACTAGGTGTTCTGCCAAGACTCAGATTATCTGTGGTTCAAGCCTCGGCCTACAAGGTCACTTGAATACCTGCGGGGTGTTCACAGCGCATGGCGGAGCTGTTCCCCACCCCACCGGGCATCCTAGCCAGCCGCTCGCTACTCCTCATGGGACCTGCTTTTCAGATGCCGGTGTCGTGCTGGACATACTCATTGACTAATGTTTCATGTCGAACATGCTGCCCACATCTAAGTTCCAACAAAGGCTAGGAGTATCACTACCATAAGCAGAAGAGTACCTAATGGACTTGTTTCTCTGCTCAGAGTGATGAGCACAAGCAAAGCTGGCCATCGCTTGAGTCCAAGGACATATCTGCAAAAACTAGCCAATGTTCAGGGTCCTTGGAGACCAGTAACTTGACCCTGTGCAGAGTCAGCTAAGTTGCATGTGGCTTCTGAGCACAAGGAAGGTCTCAGCGTGGGGCTTGAGCCTCCTCTGCCGTCAGACAGGCCCAGGCTCAAACCCTCCCTCGCTGTGTCACCTCGGATCTAATCCCTTGAACTTCCGGGTGAGTACTTTGGTGAAAGAGACCCCAAAAGTACCGTCTTGTAGGATTGCTGCAATTATTCACTGAGAGGACCCCAGCATATAGGAATCACCCCATCTTCATCATCTGTTGAGCTTACTGGATCAAGATAGTTCAGCCTGGATTAACCCAAACACACCAGATGTCATTTTTATTCGGAAACAAGTAAAACTAGAGAAATGTGTTCTCGCACGGAAGCAAAAGTTGCAGAAACGGAAAGAACTGTACCTTTGCCCCGAATAGCTTTTGCATATCAGAAAGAGAAGTCGATCAAGTTTTTGAGTACAAAGAGAGCCTATTAATATTATTATATCGACTTTTTCAAGTCTGGAAAATTCACATCTACCTAAAATACAACTGAACTGCATGTCATAAATATTAATCGACCAGATTCCAGGAGTGCATACACAGTGTGACAGTGAGAAATCTATTTGTATACTACATCACATCTTCAAATAAAATGATCAAAAACATATGATCATCTCAATAGATGCCAAAAACATACCAGATCAAATTTCATACCCATTCCTGATTCAGAGCTTTAAAAACTGGGTGGAGAAGGAGACACCCTTTCTGGCTCGGGACTATGCAAGGGTAACTGTCAACCTAAAAGTATGTTTTAGTAGGTAAAAAGGTTAAATTAATTTTAAAACATGTATTTTAAAACAAAAATGGAATCACAGATGACTGTGTTTCAAGTGTTTCTAAAAATCTGTATTAATGTTGATTCATTGTGGAGGCAGAAGGAACACAAACAGACTAATATCATCCAATGACACCATTTGTTCTGATAATTACTCCAATTTCAACAGTTTTGAGGCATCACATATGGCTTCCATGAGGAAGTCTTTCCATGTAGGTAAGGACAAAATTGGAAAGTGACATGAAAAACCTCAGTTTCCACTTCCTCATTTCACAAAGAATTAATCCTTTAAAAACACATCACCATTTTATTGACAGTCACGTCTGCCTACAAGCTTGCTAAATGCAGCGATGCTGGGTAACGTGCCTGAAAATTTGATACTATTGTTTGAACAAAATGAGAATTGTTTTAGAAGGGGCTCCGCGATGTCTGGGCATATATTTTCCCTAAGTAACCGTATGAGGCATGCATTTCCCCAGGGAATTCAACATTTATGTTGATGCATTTGGCTGCAAAGCCAATCCTGCACTGGCTCTAATACAGAGGAATTTTCTGAACATTTTGAGTAATGGGACTGAAATAATTTAACAGCTCCTTCTGTGCATGTTAAATTAGTTGCATGATATATTTAGCTTTTGCAGAAAACTTGTTTACAATATAAATTACAACACATGGCACGAGCACATTGATGCGGAAAGCCAGCCATGTTGGATCATTTTGGCCATATCTCTCTAAACTCCGACTTAGTGCAAATGAACTCTGTGTGGCTCACCGACGCAGTGTGGGTGTTTCCTAACCCTGGGACCCTGCTGAGTCCATGTAAGGCACTGCCTTTGACTCCATGAAAAGAACTGAATTTCTGAGATGGGAAGATTTTTAAGATAAGGGAGGGCCCACTGTTGATAAGTGAGTGGCACACAGATCTGAACTGCTATGTACTGCCATCTATCAACTGGTTAAAAGGGAGTGACTTTCTGATTCTGAAACACAGAAGTAACCCAGGTGCCTAATGATTAAGAGCTCTGGTAAATCTAATCTCCCAAGAGGCGTCACAATGTAAAGGAAAAAGCAAAGGTCTGGGAGTTGGATGGACCAGCCGGGCTCTTGCATTTACTAGCCATGCAAATCTAGGCAAACTGATTGACCTCTCTGAGCCTCCATTTTTTGTCTCGAAAACGAGGTCCCTGATACCCTCTTTGCGTGGTTTTTGTGAAAAGTAACATGAAAAGAGATGATTGTGAGTGCTTAATAGATGCTACGACTTCTATTATTACTGATATTAGGACAAATGGGATCCTGATTCTTATATCAACACATTCAGAAGCAACATTAAAAGAATTACTGTGGATGAAACTCCCAGGTCTCTGGTTGAAGAAAGTAGTTTAAGCCACAACAGAGAACCATCTGAGTAGGTTTTACAGACGGTAGGCAAACATCTTAGGAAACTGGAGATCTATTCCTTCACGATTTGGCTTTAGGTAAGAAAGTGCCAGTCCTGAATCCTTGCCCCAACACTAGTCTATTTCTATCCTGTTCTTCATAGATTCACATTCATGATAGATGGGTAACTAGCTGTCTAGATAGAAAAACAGAGAGAGCTGTACTATAGATATATGGAGAGCGGCAGATCCCAGTACTGGCCAGTAGTTATCAGCTAATTTCTAAAATGATAAAACATACGCAGAATAAAGAGTATAATCACCCTAAATAAAAGTGCTCCAGTCATCTAGGTATAACGTGTTAGTAAATTCAAAGCTCTTTGAATGCCACACCTGGCAGATGTAAAGTGATGGCTTCAGGGCTCACACCTTGCGTCTGTCTTACCATGAGTCTAAGTTGGCCGGTCCTAGCTAATAATTCCAAGACTTATTCAGGCAACCTCAATGCATGCCAGGCATTCACTTTGCCACGTGTGCTGATGGATCACTTTATTGGCTCTCTCCAAGACATCTGGGAGGCTGCACTTGTAGCTTCTGCTTTTAGACAAGGGAACTCAGAAAAGTTAAGAAAACTAGCCACAGAATGGGAGAAAATACGTGCAGGTCATATAGCCGGTAAGAGTCTAGTATCCAGACTATATAAAGAAGCCTGGAAACCTAACCATAAAATGGTAAGTAACCCAATTACAGAATGGGCAAAGGATCTGAATGGATGTTTCTCTGAGGAAGATACACAGATGGCCAATAGGCAGATGAAGGGATGCTCAACATCATTAGCCATCAGGAAACAGACACACAGTGAACACAACCAAAATGCCCATGAAATGATGAATGGGTAAGTATGATGCAGTCTATCCAGAGAATGGAATACTATTCGGCCATAAAAAGGAGCAAAGTACTAGTACAGGTTACAACATGGAAGACCCTGGAAAACACTACGCTGAGTGAAAGAAGCCAGTCACAAAAGACAGCATAGTGAAGGATTCCATTTATAGGAAATGACTAAAACAGGCAAATCTATAGAGATAGAAAGTAGCTTACTAGTTGCCAGGTTCTGGGAGCAGGGGTAATGAAGAACAACTGCTAATGGCACAAGGATTCTTCTGGAATGACAAACATGCTTTGGAATTCGAGAACGGTGATGGTTACAGAACTCTGTGACTACCGAAAACCACTGAATCATACACTTTAAAAGGCCAATTTTATGGTACCTGAATCCCAATAAAGCTATTCTTTTTAAAAAGTCACACAGCTGGGCAAGTGGGGGAAGGGAGAGCTGGGGTGACAAGCTGCACCTGCCTGACGCCGAAGCCCACGTCCCTAACCAGTCCACTCAGTGCCCCACTTGATGGAGACTGACAAACGGTCCCAGATGCATCCCTGCTTGTGCCTACGGAGAAAACCGCTGTGAGAAAAAGAGCTATTTTTTCCCTCACATAGTCCCTTTCTCCTTCCATTTTTCTTACGTTAAAACTGCAATTGATACAGCCACCAAAAGCTTCAGCGAGGGAAAAGGGCTTTGTCTTTTCCAGGAGAGACAAAGCATTACATTAAAGAGACAGCCCTCTCTGACTTCAGAATTTCTAGACCTAAAGCTAGGAAAGAAAGGAATCCATCGGCAAAGAGGTCCCGTCTCCACAGGACAAATCGCCTGTTCCCCCGCCATAAGCTCACGGGCAGGCATGTGTGTAACGTGGGCTGACAATCCAGATGAGCCGATCTAAGCGGACGCCAGGGCCCATGGTGGGCGGCTCGCACTTCAGTGGTTACAGGAGAAGCCAGGGTGAGGATGCAGACTTGGTCCTAAACCGATCATGTTGTACAGCAGCTCATTAAGCAGAGGGGAAATGGGGCTCTACGCTCCGTTTCTGTATTTCGAGGTCAGGGAAAGGCGTTAGTTCTCGCGGGCCTGACGTGCAGGCCGCCCAGGACCGCAGCGCTCTCTTCTCTGTTGAGGCCGTGCCAGGCCCGGCGCTCCGCTAGCGGATCGATTTTCCAGCCCCTGACATGTGGGATCGGGGGCCCGGCTCCTAGGGGGCCTGGTGCTGGTGTGCGGCTCCTTACGCGAATGCAAATGTGGGCTCACAAATCCAACTTAACCCGGGGATCCTCTGAGGTGAGAATTTTCCTCTAATCCTCTTCTGGTTGTCTATCGTCTAACCTTCACCATCTGAGCTACAACTCGTACAAAAAATGTCCACGCTGTTGTCCACACTGAGGGTCCCCTGCACACACACATGCATGCACCCCACTAGTAACACTGTTTCCAATTTTCAGCTTTCAGGACTTGACACAGACCTTGAAGCCGACCCAGACCTGGCTGCCCTCTTCCCCCGCTGCCCCCTGGCCCACCTCACATTCCCAGCCCTGGCCAAGGAAAGATGCCCTGCCCCCGACGGCGGGCTCTGCCTGAGCGGAGTGCGGAGGACTTGCCTGCCCCCTTGGTTTGGGGACCATGAGAGGGGTTTTCCCCTCTCATTCTTCTTGCCTTTTGTTATTTTTAATTGCCTACCTATCAGGGCCAAATTGCCTTGTAACCGCGCAGAGTCCGCAGCTAACAGAGATGGCTGTTACTGTTCATAGATGCCTTCACTCCAGCCCATTTAACTCGCCTCACTGTGACAGCCTCACAATAGCCACCTTCCCTTGGAAGAAAACTGTGACTTAGTGGAGAGAGAATGTGGGACAACAGCCTGATCTGTCTCTCGGTCTCCAGCGACTTCTCTTGGCATCAAGTCCCACCGCAGGGCCCAAGAATGAACTTGGCGCAGGACAACGGGCCGGCCCGGAAGCCGGGCTGGGTTAGGGACGCCGGGCGAACCCAGGGCCCAGAGCCACTGCCGAGGGATGTGGGCACCGCCTCCTAGGAACGCTCAGTCTCACAGGAAAAAGTAAGTCTGTTTGTTTTCCTCATTACTCTATCAATTGCCCAAGCAGTGAGTGAACAGTCTTTCCCTAACTTGGTAATTGCAGGAACAATGTTATCTGCAAAGTACTGCCTGCAGATGCTCCTGAGTCGGTTCCCTAAATCCATGTCCTTCTGAGAGGGCGGAGAAGAAGGGAGTTCAGAGGTGGCTTTTCTCGGGGGGCAGGCGGATTTCACGCTCCAAGGATTCCCACGGGCTGGGATGGGGCAGAGCTGCGCCGCCTGGCCACTGTGGCCTGCTGTCTGAAGGAGCTCGCTTAACAAAGGTCGTTAGCTTTGCCACCGATCCAAAAAGGCAAATTCCAGAAACAGGTTGGTGATGGACTGAACTGTGTCCCCCACGCCCCAAATGCATCAGTTGAAGTCCTCAGCCCCAGCACCACAGAAGGTGACCTTGCTCGGAAGTAGGGGCTTTACAGAGGTGCTGAAGTTAAAGTGAGGTCCTCAGGGTGGGCCCTAATCCGGTCTGACTGGTGTCCTTATGAAAAGGGGGAAACTGGACACAGACACACACAGAGGGAAGACGAGGTGATGCAGGGACAAGACGGCGTCTACCGGCCCAGGAGAGAGGCCCGGACCAGACCCTGCCCTCTCGGCCCTCAGAAGGAGCCCGCCCTGCCCACATCTTGACCCTGGACCTCTGGTCTCCAGGCTGGGCGGCAGTGCGTTTCTGTCATTGCAGCCCCCCGTCTGGGGGACTTCGTTACAGAAGCCTGAGCAAACAAATACAAGACTATATCCCCGTTCCCATTACCCCCAGATGTGTGGACTGGGGGAATTGCATTGACACCCCGAACAGCTGTCTTTTCATGTACTGGCTTCACCATCTAATGACCTGGAAAAAAGAAGCAGTTGGGGGGGTAACAGAAATATGTTTGCGAAAAGCAAACAGCAACCAAGGTGATGGGAGAGGGGAATCCCAGGGACCAATTTTCTAAAGTGGAAAATAAGTGAACCTTGGGTCATCTGAATCTCTTGAGTTGAAACAGCACCTCCAAAGCTAAAATTTAACCAAACCCCATGGCACTCCCCAGCCTATTTAGGACATTGCCTTATATTCAGGTAGGGGTATTAATGATTATTTTGCTTTGGTAAGCCTCATTGATTTCACTTCTACCCGTGCCAGCTGTAAAGCTGAATGTTGTTTCCGGTGAGCTCTGACAATGTCATCCGAGGGCAGATTCAGACTTTCAAAATGCGTAGCATTTTAGGAACTGAGGCATTCCTGTACTACAATTTTTGTCCCCTAAAGAGCTTAAAATGTCAGCGTTTTGGCACACACTGCGCAGAAGACCTCACAATAAGAGGTGAGTCACATAGCACGAGAGGTCAGATGCCAGAGAATGACATAAACGAAAAGCCCAGAACAGAACATAAGATAACCCCTGATGCCGGAGGCACGGCCAGCAATGGGGCTGGTGGCCGCCCAGCCAGGAGTGAGAGAGCAAGGCAATGCAGACCCGGCTCCGAGCGCGCCTGCTCTGACTGCCCCTCCGGTCATCTTGCCTGCCCGCCCATCTGCAGGGCCCTCTCCCCCCGAGCCGCTCGCCGGGCTCCCCTTCCTGGGAGACATCACCCCCCACCCTGCCTCCCCACATCTCCATCTCCAGCCCAGGCATCTTCCCGAGCTCTGGTCTCAAATCCAGCTCTCTTGCTGGACGGTTCCACCACCGTGGCCCACAAATGCCTCAAGCCCAAGAAAAGCAAAACTGAGCCCATTGTCTCCAGCCTGCTCCTCCTCCTGGTTGGTTTCATTTAAGTGTTCATTCATTCATCCATCCATCCATCCATTCATTCATTCATTCAGTTTTATCTATCCATCCATCTATTATTATGGTAAAATACACATAACATAAAATGTATCCTTTTAAGGGGTACTAGTCAGTGCTTTTTAGTATATCCACAATGTTGTGCAGCCACCACCATTATCTTGTTCCAGGAGATTCTGAGCACTCCACGAGGAAATCCTGTGTTTATCTATCACTCCCCTAACCTTCTGTCCCTCCAGCCTAGGCAACCTCTAACCTGCTTTCTGCCTCTTTGCATTTGCCTACTCTGGACATTACATATAAGTAGGACCATACAATATGTGGACTTCTGTGTCTGCCTTCTTTCACTTAGCACAAAGTTTCCCGGGTTCACCCAAGTTGTCGCCTGCATTAACACTTCATTCTTGTTTTTTGGTGGTACTAAAATTTTTTTATCATGTTACAATGTAGAATTATGTGAGGGACACTACTGAAAAACCTGACAAACCCCTCCAAGGCAAGAAATAACACCTAGTCCAACTACTGCAGGAAAAAAATGCAATGTTCTTAGTAAATTTTCACCGATGAGATGTGTAATTACTTTATATTTTAAGTTTTGCATTTAATTCTTGGATCATACATCTATTCAACACTTCGTTCTTATGTTTTATTTTCTGCCTCTCTCCATAGTGTCTCACCATCTATCCACATTTTTGAGCCAGAGAGCTGGCGGTCATCTAAAAATTTCTACTCTATCCCTCACCTCCCATATCTTGTCAGTCATTCACTCCTCTTGAGGGGACCACTGAGCATCCTTTCCCGTGTGTCCCCTCTTCTCCAACAGCATCATATTGCAAGCTTTCAGCATCTCTCACCTGAGCCACGGTGATCTGACTATGGCGTGACTCTGGCCCTGTCACTCTCCTGATTTAGATCCTTAGAGGGCAACAAAGGCCGCAGTCTCGGGAAATCACTGCTGGGATGTCTGGAGTCTGTACAGCAGTGTGGCCTGGAGGGAACAAGGGCCGGGGGCATCAGGAGGAGGTTGTTTTAAGGGGCTGGCAGGGGGCTGGCGGGCACGGTGACGTATCAGGGCAGAGTACGGGACTCGAATGGGATGTGGTGTCAGCATCGCAGCGCGCTGATGAGGAAAGGCTGCCCGAGTCCCTGGTGAGGAAGTGGGAGGCACCTGGGCGCTTTGCTTAGGCCCGATGGCAGTTACGTCTCCACTCAGGGTAGGTGTTGGGCAAGAAGGGAGGTGCCTTGAGGGGCAGGGGGCGTGTGAGGGCTGGGAGGAGGCGAGGCCCTAGGCTCTAGGGCGTGGCTGCAGAGCTGGTCTCAGGGAAGGGCAGGAAGCTCCCTCTGCCTTGGGACCAAGGGGTACTTCTGTCACATCTGGAGTGACCTCTAGCTGGGATGGTCAGGCGTTTGTGTGTGATCCTGAGCAACGACTGTAAGACAGGGACTCGAGGGTGCTGTAGGTAGAAGGCCTGCCCGCGAGGCGCAGGCCAGGATGGGCGGGTTTGAAAGCGAAGCGCTCGTCTGCAGACCTGACAGTTCCTCTTTCTCTAGCATACGGACAAGTGAGAGCCCCAGATCACCTCCGCCATGTCCCCCTGGACTTAAATCAGGACGGTTCACACAAGAGAAGAGACTGGTGGACTCTACGTGCGCACTGCTGCCGATCAGGAAAGGATATTTAATTGGGTTATTCGGGGATGGACTTCATGCTGCTGAATAAAATCTCACTCTCCTGAAAGTTGCTTAGGAACCAAAAGGCCCTGCTTTGGTAGAGAGCTACCTGGCTCTACCAAGTCTGAGGTCCTGGAGCCTTCCCATGTCGCTGTCACCAAGCTGGCACACGGGTCCTCTAGGCACTGAGGGTCCTCCAGGCACTGTGGGTCCTCCCTAGGCAGGCTCTTCCTCAGAGGGCTGTCCTGGCTCTTGGCTCGGAAGCCCTAATCCAGTCAAAGGACTCCCCGTGGGATCAGGCGGAAGCCAGGCTTCTCGCCTGGCTGTCTTCCCCCAACCTACCCTGCTCGCTTCACTGTCTTAAAGGCTTCTCCTTGCATGCACGTTCTCAGGAAAGGCCGGCTTCTAAGGAACCTGACCTCCCACCACCCCAACTTCACATGCAATTTCTCACACCCACGGGTCTTGCTGATGGGGATTCTTTGGCTCTGTTTTGTTTTGGAGATCTAACCCCTTCGCTTTCTCAGGAGGCAGTAAGGGCTTAATCTAGATTTAATATCCCCTCCAGCTCTGCAGACAATGTACGCCATCACGCTAGAGCATAAGAAAAATCTGCCATGTTACTAAAAATGGCTTTAATCCATTCTTTGGGTTCCTTATTAGCACTAAATTGAATCAATGCAAAAATAACTACCTTTGCATAATTCCCAAGCTTTCAATTATACAGCAAGGAGCATTTGCAGAAATGTAAAGCGTATTTCCACAGAGCTTCGGTTAATATTTATTAGAAGGCAACCACAGGCTCCTTTATCACCGCTAACTGTCCACCATCGCTCGTTCCAGCGATACCTACAAGAATGGTGGTACTTCCCACTTTCCGGATGGAAGTGACTAGAAACAGAGCACTGAAAAGATGTACGGCACAGGACGTCGCGGAGGTCCGTGCCAGCACAGCACACGGCCGGCCTATGTTCTCTACTCCTGTGAACAAGCAGAATGTGCCCAGATTGTTTTTCCCATCCTTAACACAGCTGCTTTTTTTTCCCCTTTGCTTCTGCTTCTGTCAGCAGGGAGACACCAACCAACATAAAAGTGCCTGTCACTCTACCGTACTGTTTCCCTACTAATTACACTTTATTTAATTAAAAATAGAAGCCAATGTATATCCTAGGCGAAGAGTCTTACTAAGTTGACAGCTTAGAAACGTGAGGCCTCTCTTTGTTTAGGGGCACAAATAATCCTTGAAGGCTGAGAGCGCAAGTTTACCTACATTGCCCTCCTCTTGTCCTGGAAAGAACGGCTCTGGGAATCGGCGGGGGGTGCGGGGGGGGGCATAGAAATAACCTTGTCAATCGTTCCCTGCCAACAAGGGTGCTAATTAGTGCCAATTAAGAGCCTCGTTTTTTGTCTGTGGAACATCTGTCCACAGGCATTGAACTCAAACCCCCAACTCATTTTATCATTTTATCAAGACCCAAAATATCAGACAGCAATTCCTCTTGGTCTCTGCTAACGCAGCTTGATTTCCAACTCATGAGAAGTTCCAAATCCTGTTTTTCTTAGTCAGGGGCAGCTACTCCAATCATCAATCATATTTCCCTTATTCTGACAAAGATACGTCTTCACGAGGTGCAAGCCGACGGGTCGGGTGGAGGGGGGGCAGACATACAACCACGGGAGACCCCCGCTTCTTGCTTACCCTATATTCCGCCTCATTTGATTTTTTTAAAGTAACGTATTGTTACCTAGATAAATGGGCTTTGTTTTTGTCTTTTTTTTTTTTTTCAATCCTGGTGGGGTAAAGGCCAGTGTAAAATAGCTTCTTTTTAATTGAACCTATTCTGTGTACGCAGTGGGACCATAAAAGCGCCTCCATCATTAGCGTTTGCTCATGCAAATGAAGGTGCCCCGCTGTTTCTTTCTCCCTTTATAAAGTGCCCTTTCAATCAACGTTTGGGACAGGACAGGACCCCTTGCGACTTGCAGCTTGTTTTCTTCTGTGTGGCCACGAGAGGACTTTCATTCATTCCAGGGTAGCTTTATAACGACGCGTTATCACAGACAGTACCTAGGTTATTTCTTCCTCCTGCAAAGTACGTGGTCGATTTGCTGAATTCACCGCAGACTAGGAAAGCTGTTCATTTCATCGGGCAAAGATTCCTTTAATTTGGGTGTTTCTCTGGATTCCATTATGAAGCCTTTGTCCTTTCACTTCAAAGTAAACAAACACACTCATTGATCTTTAGAGGACTATCAAATTTTACTGTAAAATGCATTATTGCCATATCATTTTCTTCAGTTCTCTAATAACGTTACTTCACATTATTCAATTTGTGACCCGCCCGGTGCAGGGAAATGCCATGCGTCTTCTCAGAGTGAGTCAGAGTCTCCCAAGAAGTAGAAAAATGCATTCATTGAAAACAAGATGGAGTTCTGGCTGCTAACACATTATAAATTGCTCTATTTTAAATGTCTGAACTGGGCACACTTAAAATCCAAGGGCATATTTCATTAGCATTTATGCAATTTTTCAGGCGACTTTTCCCAATGTTACACTCATCATCAGATGAGAGAGCTTGTCAGGAAAAATTACAGTTAATGGTAGTTAATGGTGGCTCAATTCAATGGACTTGTTTCTATTTTGTTTTACTCTTGCTGGAAATAATGAAGGTATTACGTGAACAACCCTTATGTTGCTTGCAAAAATGCATCCAGTTCCAATGGTAGGTAACATAAAGCTTTATCTGATTTATAAAACAATCTATGTAAACCTATTTTTATGTTTTATTTGATTCTAGCCATTAGCCTGAGCTGGGAAGTCATTCTAAAATACATCTCACGGCAACAATTTGCTGCACTGTGCCAAATTAATCTGCATAAATCTCTACCTATTTCTAGGACTCTGGAATGCACGTTCAGGAAAAAGAAATACATTCAGGCTGTTGTGTCTGTGGAAAAGTCAAACCACTGGGCTGCACCTCAAACAGCAATGCTCACCTCCCCAGAGGCAACACCCAATGTTTATAGTAGCCACATCATCATCAAGACTCCTAGTTTGCAATTGCCAAATCAGAAGATACAGATGCAGAGACACCCTTCCACCCTTTCTGGCTGATCTGAAGTCACTGAGTTGGATCCCCAATCAGTTGGATTTGGGCATCCTTTTGAAAAACCACATCAGTTACACATTTGAAGCCAATCCACTCTGGGCTTTCAAGGTAGGCCAACTGGCAGAGTGACATTCAATCAGTATTCTGCCTGCTTCTCTTTGAGTTAAATATCCCTCATCGGCCATGCATGCAATGATGAAGACGTGCTCAGAGGGCATCGGACCTTAACAAAGGACACACAGTGCAGCATCAGTGAATCTCTGAGCCCTTGTTTGATACTTGTCAATTTGTTTCTGTCTTGGCTTTCATAGGAACTCAGTTTCAGTGAAAGGAAAGCAAAATAAAGATCTTCTACCCCAAGGCCAGATCCACCCTGGGGTGGATTTGCTAGCAGAATTTTATCTGATGGGAAACATTAAGGATCGTCTGACTTCTAAGAATCTAATTTCTGCTCCTCTCGGTAAATGAAAATATGCATTCCTTCCCCCATTACCACCTGGATTTCAAGCATCATTCCCACCCTTTCCCCTTTCTCCCTGTGGACAAAGGAAAATACAAGGACAGCCTGAGAAGACTCAACTCACAGTAAGAAGCATCCTTACAGAACGATAACTTCACAGCTTGACAATATAAGCTGGGCATCTCTCTCTACTCTTTGGGTTTCCTCAAAGAATAACCACGAATCTAGATTGGAAGCTTACTGGTGTGCCTTTGAATGCCCTCAAAAAAGTAACTTGCTACCCAAATGACATGTCATTCTGATTTCCCAAACCTCAGTGAATAGGCAATCAATCAACCAAATTCTTCAAACGATGGATGCAGTTAGATGGCCCCTTCCTAGTCCAGTAACCAAGATAATGCAAAGAAGGGCTCTGATGTTTGGACAGTGAGTTGAGCGAGATAAGGTGTGCGATTGTCAGCCATCTTCCCCCGGCTACTTTCCACCTCAAGGAGAGCAGTTGTGCAAACAGTACTATTGTACCGCCCTCTCGTGGCATTTTGTATTTTCATCTTTGTTATTTTGTATGTGTGTGTGGCTCATTCCTCTGTTGCTGAATTTCTTAACTTAACCCTACCAATTTGCGGAGAAACATGATATTTACAGAAACGTGTCTGTGACACACATGCACAAAATCAGTAGGGCTAAAGGACCCCTGACAAAATCTAAAGGCAGAAAGTTAATGCCAGAATTGAAAATTTTAATATTTGAGTTCCTCCATATTATAAAGTAGGTGTTCTAATATATTCCAAATATAATCACAGAACCATCTCTCTCTATAAATTTTACAAGATGCGTATTACTGAGTATACATCAGGAACAAATACAAAGAACAATATGTAATTGGTGAGAGCAGAAAGCGCCAACTAATCAGAACTCATCTCTGCTACCCATCAGTATTTGGGGTGCTTTCATATCCAATCAACTAATTATCTACCATCAAGCCTCACACAATGTGAACGAGATAAGACATAATGAAAATTATAAATTGCTTGCATGTTATATTCATTATTGTGAAATGTATTCAAAACTCATGTTTAAGTCAATAAAGTAATTAAAAATGATAATTAAATGGAGCACTGTGTACACAGAAACATCTTGTTTCAAGTGTGTCACTCGGAAGACCAGAAATACCAGTGTAGGGGGTTATAACACCAGCTTAACTAGGCAGTAAATGTTCCTCATAATAGGAGATCTGTTATCAAGAAAGTACTTAAGTAAAGGACACATTCTTGGCCTCCTTGGAAACACGATTTGGCTGTTTTGGATGGAATAGATCAGCTCTGGATTACTGGTGCTGATGGAGCCAAGGGTAACATGGGAAATTCTTTCCTTTAGACTCTGGACAGTGTGATGCAACCGCCCTCCCGAAACTGAAAAATAAATTATCTTTTAATTGTATTATTTCTCAATCTAATGTGATGCAAGCTTGCATTCCAGAATCATTCCCACAGAGGGTGGGGGGAAGATGGCCCAGAGAAGACAGTCAGCTGCGGACGGCACAGTGTGAAGTGGACAAGCCACACGTTTAGATTTGACAGGTGACTTCATTACTGCATTTTCAATAATACCAGCATTCAGAACGGCCTCAAAAGTCACCAGGATAACAGGACTATTATCTCTCTCGGCAATATCTAATAAAAAGCTCTTAAGCACATCCAGTCCCTGGTTTTATAAAACATGGCAGTAAATTATCTCCCAAGGATGTTCAGTGAGTCTGCAGCATTTCTTTCTCTATTCAGCCAGCTTTTCTCCCCACGGTGAGGGAAGATGACCGAAGAGCACTGGAGTCAACCACCCGGGAGACAACTTACAGTTGCAGGTGGTCTAGGGGAGGGGGGAACCCAGACAAAAGGCTCTCACAAAAGGAATCTTCCGGGGGAAAGGTGGTGGGATTTCAGAACACCCTCCATATTATTAATTCAAAAATAAATCCTCTATGATTTTTGCAAACTGCATGTTCATTGAGCTGCCTAAAAGCGACATCTGATTTAAAACATACTTTCTGGTCTGGTGGGGTGACTAGAGGAAAAGTAAGAGTGAGGGAGGCAAGATCAGAAAGAATGGGCATCTCCACACCAAGTAGATACTGAAGCTGTATCTACATCCGCAGAGAACTCTGTAAGGATGCTGTTATCCCGATGGCCAGTGGGCGCAGCCTAAGTTATTCTGGGAAAAAAATTCTATGGCCAAGTCAGTTTGGGAAACACAGTGAACATTAGCATATTAAAGGCTCAAATAACTCCTACAATGAAAAGACTTGTTAGGGTTTTTTTTTTAACCCACTGGTTTCCAAATATATTGGATCATAGAAGTCCTTTTTTTTCCCCCTGAATAACAATTACTATTCCATGGCAACCCTTTCAGACTAGTATTTTATGCTAAAGCACTTAGAAAAGGTGAAACCTAGACATTTCGTCTCTAAAATGATTTTGCCTTACACATCCATATAATTGACAGAAAAGTGAGGTTATTTTCTTTCCCTCTGAATTGATTTGCCTCAAATATTCTCATTATTTGCATGACATAAATAAGACCTTACAGCCAAAGCTTCCAAGGGAAGTTGTTTGACACTAATAAGTCTTTTTTTAAAGCCACAATAAAAACCCTGATTTTCAATTAAGAGATGAAAGTCAAAATACTAAAATTCTCGAAATAATCACTCAGAGCCACATTCAGGACTCTCCTGCAGACCTGCCTGGTCGTCACAATTGAATGCAGAAAAAGATCTTTTCTCTTTAAAGTGGAGAAGCTCAGTGTGTTCTTGGAAATGATCTGAGACAACTGCATTTGAAAATAAGTCTGAAGTTAGCACTCTACACATAAAAGACCCAGGATTAAACCTGTATAATCAGCTCAGAAAAACCTTCGGTAAAACTGTTCAAGCCAAATTCCGTATGGAAGTTCAAAATTGTGTTTGGCCAAGTGATTGGGTGACGGTTTCAAATGCTTGCATTCGTTTCAGGGGCTGGTTGTTTGGGACAGAGGAAGATGACTTTCCCAGAGCAACCATCTTAGAAGATGAGTAAATCCACCTAACGTCAATCTCTGTCTTGCTGGGAATGTTCGTGTGTGGTTTGATCCTCTCTCCAACAGGGACTAAACATCTTTGTTTTAAAAAGTCAAGCCATCATCAGCACCTTATTGAAAACATCCCACTGAAAGCGGGGCGTTGAGTCTTCTGTGTCCGAGATGTGCTTACAGTTCCTGGCTGCACAGACCTCAAATGACGTTGCACAGCTCAGCCCCCGCTCCCTTTTCAATGGCATTTTGCTCCCTTTGAAATAATGAGTCCAGGTGACCTTTCTACACTGGCTGGAAGGGTTCTTCAGAGAATTCACGTTCCAAGAGACACTATGCCATGTCTCTAGTTACGCATCTGCCCATCTCACGTTGGCTGTGAATCTTCTGTACTGCAAGGGTTCCGTTCATTTCACATGTTAGTCATGAAAACCGTTCTCATTTTCTCCCTAATTTATTGTTAGATTTTTTCAGCTCATGGAATGTGTCCATGAACCAGGCAAACTGAAGGGAGAAGAAGGGACTGAAAAGGATTGGGTTCCCATGAGAACAAGAACAAGACTGTGTTCGACTGACTGCTGCTGAAATCCAGCTTTTCGCTAATTATGAATGAGAATTACGGAACTACCTCTGAGGCAGCCTGTGGCATCTCCATCTCTACTTGGGTTAGCGAGAGCGGCTAGACTATAAATAATTAATATTACTAATGAGCACCCTCTCTAAACCATGGACCCCAATTTCCTTAAAAATATTTTCACCTTTTTTAAGTTCTACAAGTAAGCACCACTTTGCACAATGGATTTGTTTCTGGAAAGTGCATGCAAATTGGTGTTTTGAAAATCAAACCATATTGTAAACGCATGAGATGAGCTTACTATTTAGAGGAAACCCGCGGTGAATCATTTTCAAAGTGAAGGATTCTTTTTAAGGGTGAAAAATTACCTTTTTGTCTGTTTGGAAATAAATGCGAGAATTTTTGTGACAGGTTTGCTGCAAGTGGGAAAACATCTCTATATGTCTTTTCTTCTTCTCTCCCACGTAAAATTGTGAGTTATAATCATTCAGCGATAACCATCATGCAGCCAAACTACGCCGTAATGGAGTGGGCACGTGGAAGTGCGTTCGCTCAGTTTTTTTCATTATGAGAGACTGTCATGATTTCTCTACTTTGTTCCTTGCCTTCTGCTGCTGAAAAGGAGGAGCTACTGAAATGCTATTCATGAGAAACACTGCTTTGAAACCTTTGTATATATGCACCTTTCGCATTATTGGAATTAAACTAAGAAAACAGTTTTATACCATCGGTTGAGACATGGGAAATTATTTCATGACTTTAAACTGGAAATGGTTTGATGTGCTCTGATGTGCATAGCGAACTGTCTCATCAAACTCTTTTTTACATGGAATTAAAAGGCAACAATTCTGAACAGAACCATGATTTTAAAAGTCAAGTTAGTTTAGATCTAAAAGCTTTAGCAAGAGTAATGGAAGGAGGTGTGCTTGGGAAGAGGAATACCTCTGACTGTTGCATAAATTTGGAACAGGGTTTCTAGAAGTTTAACATAAAGCTTTATGCAAAAGAACAGTCTTCGGGAGCCCTGTTCTCCTACAGAGGCGGTCTCTTAACCAGGATAATTCAGGCTGCCCAGAGGAAAGCTCACTTTCCAGAACATGGAAATTCATTTACTTGTACTGATATATTTATTTTACGTACAGTTTCAGGTTCTTATAATAATAAAGGTGCCAGTAGAAAATATAATTGGTGTCAGATTCTAAATTAGGTGACAGATTGGAAAGATTTCATTGACCTTCCTTTGATTCTATTTCATACTTAATTTGTGTCACATTCAGAATCAAATTGCTAAAGACAGCTCTTGGCTCCGAATCGTTATCTTCTAAAACTGTTTCAGACCGTCACTTAATACACCACCGAACTATATTCCTTATAGTGTGCTTTATCTAGCAAGCAAAGAAAACAGATTAGTCTATTGGGCCTGAAAGAGATATTCTAAAAAAACAGACACAAATATTTTTAAACAGTGCATATCTACTTTATGGCAGCACTCTCTTAACCCAGTGTTTGGAAGGAGGGGAATAGCACCTTGGTGGATTACTTTTCGTAGTTCACTCAGTAATGTGTTTACTAAGTCACTGTTACAACTACGTGCTGATGTATTTTGATATACAGTAGGTTCGACAATAGTGTGTCTTCTGAGATTTCATTCTTATTTTTAAAACCTATTTAAATGTTATTCTACCTTCCCTCCCAGCAAAAACAAGCTTATTTCTCAAGGGATTCAGAGTCAAGCCTGATCATAATTAAAGGCAGAGTCTGAAATGTCTTTTTAGACCAAGGAAACAGAAGCAGCTACGCAGCATCAGGAAAGATTTGCCCAGGCAAGGGAATAGAGTATTTATTTCACAGAACGGTGGGGCTAGTCCATGACATTTTATTCACATGTTTTCTTATTCATACAAACCCCCTTATGTCCACAAAAAAAAAAAAAAGAGAGAGTTCAGAAAAGGATTCTGTTTTACTTGATTAGAAAACTGCCAACATGCTTGCCACAGTATTTCAGAAATAGTTATTCATACGTAAGTGAACTAAGCAATCCACAATTATGAAATTACTCCAGTGGTGATTTTACCGAAGTCAAGAGGCTATCCTGGGAATCAGGGCTGAGGGTGTCTTTGGTCAAGTTCTGGTCCTCTGTTATCTTTCAGGCAGTGCTGCCTTTTCCCAAGACAATGGAGTCTGGGTGGATTCTGGGATCGGCCATTCCATGGGCAGGCAGGAAGGCTGTGGTTCAGGGGTCTCCCACAGGTGTCAGCCCGACATAGGTTCAAGCCATGAACCCACCATTATTGGACGTGAGAACTTAGTTTCCATTCATGAACCTCAGTTTCTCTGGTGTAAAATGTGGGTTACAGTGGTGCCTACATCTCACTGGGTTGTGAATATTCAATTAGCTAGTGGACATAAAACAGCATAGTGCCTGGACTTAAGAAGTGCTAGCTTTTATTTTTTTTTAATAATGACAGAATTAAAAGCACAACCATGGCTGTGATAAGAGGCTGTGATGAGCTCCAAGAATAAGAATGTGCCTAGTACCAAAAGTGGACGCAGTTAAGGGATTTTAGCCATTCTTCATTTCTATCCTTGGGGCCTGGGGTAGGTGGCTCAACAGAGGAAATGTTCAGTGTAGTCCAGGTTTGATCATTCTGGAGAGGTCTTCCTCCAACTGAAAGCCTCTGGGACAAGTCAAGGAATGGAGAGAAAGAGCCCCCAGAGTGACCGAAGATTGGGAGGTAGTGCAAAGGGCACTAACTCAGAGCACTCAGTAACAGCGAGCGTTCTAACCAGCAGCATAATGTGTGACAGTAGTTAATGTCTACCGAGAATGTACCTCGCACTGCGATAAGCAAGTCAATCGTTCAGTCCTATGATGCTATTACTATCCCCATTTTACTGATGAGGAAACTGAGTGATGGAGAGATTAAGTAACTTGGCCACGGCCACATGACTAAAAGACTTTGGTGAAGTTGAGATTTGAATTCAGGCAATACGGCACTGGAGCCCGTCCACTTCAGTCTCTACACTATACCCCTTTCCATGGTGAGCCTGCACCCACACATACACTCACGCATTTGTACTTCTTGTGATACCACCTTTTCCGTATGGACTGAGGAATCTAAGAATAAAATATCTCAAAGTGCTAATATTAATTCAGAATAACTGATGCCTTCTAGATCCTTATTTCAGTCCGTACCATTCACTGGATAACCATTTCCGGTTATCTCCTGTGTCACAGGTCTCATACTCGTTGCTAAGGAAACGCAAGTGAATCCACACCACCCTTCTCTCCAAGGAGCTTGCAGCCTTGCGAATCTACTATGACAGCAGAGCCAAAGTAGAGCCAGAGGTTCCAGAGCCCTCTCAAGTGGAAGACTGGTGGTGTTTGCTGGGCTTTCCTGTGCATTCCTTGGGGTCTGGAGGCATGTCACGGTTCAGCCATCACTCTCCCAGTCTCCTCGGCAAACAGAATGACCAAACCAGAATGAAGAGACTCTCAAGTGGCATGAGAGGCAATCTCCCCCCAGGTCTTCGTCAGAGCTCCCCCTCAGCGGAGGATGAGAGTTCCTGTTGCTCCATATCCCTCACTCCCAACTACCTGATATTGTCCAACAGGTTTAATATTCGATACCGGTTGTGTGGGAAAGGGTCTGCCAACTTTCTCAGAGTGAGGTCATCACTTCTAGGATGAAATCGCTCCTTTCAGGGAGTTAAAGATGTGTTTTGTAGATGTTGCCCAAGAAATACACATTCATCTCCGGGTGTAGCACATCAGGAAAAAAAGAAAAAGCCCCATCAAATAAAAAAAAACAAAACCCCACTATGGAGCCACAGACGTAGCCCACCACTAACTCTGCAGCCAGATTCACTACGATCTGCTTGTCTTGAGAGAGAAATGCAAAAAGAAGGGCACATGGAGAATCCCTGGAATTGCAGATGCCTCAATCCTCAGCTTCTTCTGAGGTCAGGCACCCTATATTGCTTGCTTCCTCTTTCTCTGGCTTTGGGAGCATCAATACAACTTCCAGCTCTTCATGCCACTGGGGAGACCAGTGACTGCTTGCTCCCTTGACCTGAAAGTCTGTTGCATGCCTGTAATGTACCTCCGCCCTGCGCAGAACCCCGGCCACAGCAATCCGTGGTCTGAAAGTGGCTGCCATATGGACTCTGGGCCACTGAGGTTTGTGTGGGATGGAGCCCCGGAAGTATCTTCTCGGAGCGCCTTTACATCTTCAGTGCGCCTCTTGGCTTCCTGCCACCCTGAATATCACAGTTCTTCTGGAGTAGTATAAATTGAGCTGAAGTTGATTTAAATTTCATGCCAAAAACCGCGTTGCTTCAAACCACAACGATTTTTTTATGTTTAAAAAACCCATCAAGATGTAATCTTTTTGTACCGCCCCTTTCCAACACACACACACACACACACACATTTTCTAGCAGACAGAAAGGCAGATTATTTCAATCAAGTGGCTGTCGCTGACAATCATAAGCAACCTTTCTTCAAAGTTCATGGCAGCAGTGAACTTTTAAATTTCTTAGTGACTGTCAGGATCTAATTTTCAAGGTACGGTTACCACAGTAGCAATCTGGAATTTTAATCCAGTTGTAAAGGTCAAGACGGGTCACTGGTTTCAGGTCCTCTTCAAGCTCTGAATAAGAGAGCACCCTCCCCCCAAAAAAGCACGAAGATAAAGGACAGACCTATCCCCGGATTCCACTCTCTAAGACAGTGAGATTGTCAAACATACGTGATTTGTTTTAGCTTTTCAAATTCTCTACAAATGCTCAAAAACTATGACTAAATCAAATGAGATCTTGTGTGTGGGCAGGTGGGTAAGAAAATGCACTCAACTCTTCTCAGCGTGGTGGAATATCCAGGACCGTGCTGGGGGCAATCTAATCTAAGTAGCAGGGGAGAGCGGCCCGCACGCTGATTGGTTTCCAGTCCATTGCTCTCTGTCGGCACTGGGAATTGATCCCTTGATTCAAACCACAAAGACACAACACTTGTGAGAAGTGATGGCGGATATTAGCCAAAAGAGCGCTCAACTAGGAGTCAGGAAGCTGGGACTGAGCCTGGCAACAGTGAGCTGTGTGAGCTTGGGGCCCTTAAGCCGCCTGAGCGTGAGTTTCCTTACTTCTAATGTGGGGAGAGCAGTAAGGCGAATAATTGAAGGCCAAGCCCGGGCCTGAGCTCATCCGGTGGTGGCGTCCTTCGCTACGCAGCTTGAGCAACAGCGCATCTCCATTTTATGTAAGTCGAAACAAAGACTCAGAAACACCCCCAGTGACCTCATCCAGTCACGTGGCAGGAAGTGAGAGCGCTGGGGTTTGAGCCGCCCAGAAGTGGAGGCCGGGCAGCTGAAGTCTTTCAGGAGCAACAGCAAATCCCTCCCCTGTCTCCTGGCTCCCCAAAATGAGTCAAGACCAAATATCACAAAGATAATGCTCTGTGGGGAAACAGAAAATGTCCCCGAACTAGAAGGTATTATCTGTCTCTGGACATGATTAATAATTGTTCAACTGAAACTGTCAACGGGGGTGACAGATAAGGTACCAGAAAGAAAAGTTCGAGTTTCATGATCCAAGAATCCTACAGTGAAATTCTGTCTCTCTCTAAAACTAGCTTTGTAATCTTGAGCCCATCACTGAAAGGCTCGAAGATGAAATTTCCTTCTTCATAAAGTCAGTTTCAGCTTACAAAGGTGTCGTGAGGACAGAAGGTGAGGAGAGGAGTGAACCAGAGAAATGGCATAGTGCAAAGAACTCCAGGCAGGCCTGGTCCAGTGCTATCGCTGGCATCGGCCACCCGGCCTCTCTGAGCCCTTGAGAGGATAATCCTGGGAGTGGTGATGATGATGACATCCCATTTCATAGATGCTGTAAGGATGAACTAGCTACTGCTTGTAAAATGTTTGCCACAGAGCCTGGCACATAGACGGTGCCTGGAAGTGGTGACCGCAATTACCCAAGCACAGAGCTCACGTGTAGTTAGTTTGCTTCCCTTCTGTCTGTAGAACAGGATATAGGAAAATGATTTTGGAGCAATACAGAATGACCCTCTCAATTTCTAGACATTATGTCCTAGACAATTTCTAGATATTACCAGCCATCAGAACTTTTTTGGGTTTTTCTCTTGAAAATCTAGAAATATTCCACCTCGTTATAATATTCAGCTAGCTATCTGGGATTTTAAAAGTGGGCAACTTCTGCAGAAATGAGGTCACTCCTGAAATTAGGCAATGGAGGTGGCAGAACTGTAGGTTGGTTCCTCTGTAAATCATCACCTTCTAGATCCTTCTACACCCTTTTCTCCCTCATTCCTCTCTTAGGCACCCTGGAACCCTCACCAAGGACCAAGTGGCATATAAGGGGTTGTCCGGGTACATAATGGGTGCAGAGATGGCACAGGGTAGCAAAGAAAAGTAATTTTGTTCCTTTGATTTTTAGGAAGCATACTCCAGTCGGATCCTGCTCTGTTCCTCGGGCCCGATATTGACAGCATATTTGGAGATGTCAATCAAATCGTTTTGAGACCTTTTCCTTTTTTGATCCTCATTAGTAAGGTGGATAGGCAAACCACAAGGAAAGGCATTTGTCAGATTTTTCAATTGATTTTACAGCTGTAATTGTGCAAGCATCTGTGGTGTTCTACCAACACCGCTCCCCACGCCTCAGTAAAATGGAAGGGCTTTTAGCAGCTCTGAGAAGGTGTCGAGAGCAGGCCATTTAAACAGAGCGTCCCTGATAACGTAATTGCGGCAGAGTACCTGGCTGTTTGGGAAATGCTTGGTCAGATGGAAAAGCAGAATGAATAGTTCAAAAGTGCACTGCGTAGTCCTTCTCATCTACTCCAGTCTCAGCTGGGTGTTTTGTTTTGGGTTTTGGTTTGTTTCTTTTTAATTTCTAGGGACGATCCATGGGGCTTTGCACATGGTTGCTGTATTTTCTTCACTCTGGTTGCTGAGCTCTGGCCCTGCAGCCACCTGGGGAATCTGGGGACAAGGCAGCGCGTTCTAGTGGGAATGGAAGCCTCGCTTCTGCGCCCAGCACTGCCACTCCCTAGCTGGGGGACTTTGGTGAATATCTCCCCCTCCCTAAGCCTGGCTTCTTCTCACCTGGCTACCTAACAGGACTGCCGTGATACTCACACGAAGTTAACGCATTGTGTGAGAGTGCTATGAAAGGATCAATCACCAGGCTCATGAGAAGGCGCCCCAGTCATAGCATTTTACAATCTAGTAACGGAAAAAAGAGCGTGCGTGTATGTCCGTGCATCTCATTAGATCAGAGGCATCAGAGAGGCCTGATATGTTGGGATAGAGGATGTACAAGCACGTATGCGTGCGTGTGTGTGTGTGTGTGTGTGTGTGTGTGTGTGTGTTATCCAAACACTGCGTTCATTTATACAACTGGAATCACATTAACTTTGGTCCCTCGCTTATTAACGTCAGTGACTTCCCCCAGCATTATTTGCTTCACTCCCATTTACTGGTCAAAACGGTGAGAAGAACTTAGAAAGAAAGCCACTGGTTGATAACACAGGGGATAACTTTAAAAAGTTATTCCACTAGGAGGATATAAAATAAAACAACTTTCCAATTATCAAACACGTTGGTAAGCATGAGAGGTGATGGACAAACCTCTGGTAAAAACGGACCCAAATATCAGTTCTTTTCTTTTCATTTTGATTTGGCAAAATGGAGATTCTGGAGAGGGATGGTGTTCCCATTAGAGGCCACAGAAATCACCCTTCTGGGGATTCTGTGTGGTGGGAACATCCTTTACAGGCTTGGATCTTTCCACATCACCAAAGGAAGCATCATACAGGCCCGGTGACACCATCTGGCTGCAGGCCCTGAGCCTACAGAGTCCACAGCAGCATGTCCTGTATCTGAGAGGCCTGACTCAACGACAATATTCAGATCTAATCCTTTCCCTGATGGAAATCAAAATGACAGGGCCCATTTCTGCTGGCACTGTGGTCAGCCTGCTTTGGTCTGATGCCAGGGCAAGATCACACTTGAATTCCTATCAGTAGGGCCCTCTCCAAAGTGCCCATGCGATGGCTTTAGTGTGGGTTAAGAGCATGCGTGCTAGAGTCTGTCCTGTTGTGGTTTTGTTACTGCAGCCCTTTAGGGGACATTCAAAGTCTCTGAGTTTGGGTTCCTTCTGCTGTCGAATACAATGCGGGTGACTCCCGTGGGCTTGTAAAGAGAGGAAGTGCCTGGCACGACGTAGGCCCTCAGCAAATCTGAGTTAGTGGAGGTCTGGGTGTTATCAGTGTGAGCGCAATCTTCAGTCATCTGGGAGCGCCTTGAGGGGAAGACGTGCAGGGCTCCACCCTGAGTTTCCACAGCGCCTCGCCCAGAGCCCTGCACACCGTACGGGCTCAGTGCGTTTTTGTTGAAAGGAATGAAAACTTGAATGAATGAATATAAATGAGGATACAAATCAGGTAGGAAAGAGGAGCTACTTGACTTCTCCCCGAGAGAACGAGACATTTGTTTCTAATTACAGAGGGGTCTCAAAATCCACCTGAAAGACAGGCATCTTGGGCACATGAACAAAGACACAGAAATCAAACTGGATCTTTCGAAGACTGATGCTCTCCAAGCAAAGCCATCTACAGTTTCAGCTTCTATAACGGAAGTGGAGTGCCACAGCTCCCATAGAAGGAGCCCCAGTTGTCAGTCCGGGCGCCCAGCAAGCACCGGCAGCTTCAGGGCTTCTTGACTCGAACATTCCAAATGCCAATATTGCTTGTTGTCACATTAGCCAATATACAGTCCTCAAAATAAAACCCTCTTGATGTCTGATTCCTCTTCTTAAGGACCTCATGCTGATTCATTTCAAACTGTGAATTACCTTTAATTCACAGCTTAAACAGGCTGCCAAAGTTTGTTTTCTCTGCTCCCAGGTGGCTGTCCCCGATGCAGTGGAGAACTTCCAAAAATATATTAAGTCCTTAGGAAGGGTTGGCAAGCTCTAAGATGCATGGCGTACAAGACAGGTTAAAAGCAAGAATTGGCACACGTCTCGGTTTGAAAGCCAGAATGGCTGCGACCAGGGACAGTCACCAAGATTACCGGCTTATTGGGAGAGTTTAGTTTGGCTTTTGTAAGCCTCAACCTGATGAGTAGTATTTCTAAATTCCAAGTACCAAATCATGTACTCTGATTAAGAATTAATCTGATTAAGAAAAGAACAGTCATTTTCCCCCTGCCTCGGTACACTGTTCCTTTGCTACCGAAATTGTATCTAAGTAGCAGATCAAATACCTTCTTATGGAAGAATGCATGAAATTGCTAGAGATGCAGTTCTCAAACCTCAGATCAGATTCTCAAAGAAAAGGTTTCCAGTGATGAAAGTCTGGTAGAAAGATGGTCAGGGTTGTAATGAATTTGGAGGGGGGGGGGCTTTGGTAAATTTTTTTCAAAATTCATCTAAGAAATAATGTAATGCTTGTTACTGGTCATAGCCAATGGGAAAACATTCTAATTATCTTTCTACTCCCTGTGGTAATGATATCTTCATACCACACAGAGAAAAGTTTAGAAATAATGATATTGTGGTTAAATAAAGCAAATTTGACCTGGCTTGGAGTTATCTCAAACAGAGAGGCATAATCTCTTGCAGGAGTACTTCTTACCAGCTTCAGCTCTTCAAGTCTATTTTGAAGGTTGCATCAGGTACAAAAGGCCATGTTTGGTGTGCCATATCCCTGACCCCATCAGATGCCATGAGGAGGGACAGCCCAGTGGGAAAAGAGAGGGCTTGGAGCCCACACAGCTGTCAGCCTGTACTCAAGCTTTCCCAGTAAGAGCAGCAGAACTCACTGGGCCCCTCTGTGTACCCATAGCCAACATGTCCAGTCGTGGTAAATGAGCATGGTCGGTGTCTGTGCCCACTGGACTGTGTACCCTTCATTGGGACGGACTGTACTCTAGCTTCGCTCTTCTCATCTGTAAAATGGGAATAGTTTGGAGCCCCTCCAGGATGGCTGCTAAGTATAATAGGATGATGTATATGAAAGCACCTGCCATGGGACCTGGGACGTAGCCTGGCACATGTCCCAACAGCACAATGATTATTGTCGGAGATGCCCGCCATTCCTGTGAGTATAATTTCCTTTCCTCCTGACAAGTGCTACATCCAAGCATTTGTCCATGTGGCATGCAGACCTGTCCACAGGTAAACTGGCCACAACTAGTCTGGCTTTGTACGGCCTTTCAACAACTCTCTGGGTCCATGGCTCCAGTTCTCCAAAGCTCAGGTTTGCTGCTGGGTCAGACCTAGAGAGAGCAGCAACTGTCAGAAGCACGGAGACTGGCTGGTTCCCAGCATGAGCCCAGGGACCCTTGCGCTAGTGTTTTCAGACCTGGTGCCCATGCGTGCAGTCCTTATAAACAATCCAGGCCCAAATGGAAGCTCTGCATTTCATTATCTGGGGAAAAGAGGTCAAGATGAGGAAAACTAGTAAAGTAGCCCAGTGATCAGGGGATTCTGCTTTACGAGCCCCGTCTCTCCCTACTGCGGGAAGTGTCAGGGGCGTGCCTAGGAAATTCACGACACTGCAGTTCGCAGGGCACCTCTCCCGCCGCCAGGCTGCCCTGTGGCCGTTCCCCTCCAAGCTCCAGCCACCAACAGTCTGTCTCCACTCAGGATCTTCCTAGTTGCCTGGAGGATTGCCCTGCCAGATGGGAAGTCCTAGAAGCTGACTTCAAAAGCACACTGTAGTAAAATATGGGAAGATGGTACTAACGGCCAAGCTGATAATAATGTGGAAGGTGAAAATAAAAATTATTCTTAGAATTCTGATGTGTCCTGTGTTAAACCTGTACACTGCCGCAAGAAGGGAATGAGGTCTTCCCGCTGAAGCCTGCTGGACGGCGCTCGGACTTCAGATTAAGTGGCTAATAGAGAGCAGCTCACTCATAAAATAGACTCAGGGTTTTCCAGTTTTATCAGTGCTTCCTATAGAGAACTCCAATCGTAGAGCGCACTATATAGCCTGTGCTACGAAGCACCGGTCTCTAGAAATGCAGCCTCTAACTATAAACCACAATTGACAAGATTATTTCTGTTAGTTACAAACTACTGAAATACTGTATTTTTTGGTCTATATGGAAATCAGCATATTTAACAGCAGGAGCCTAATAGTCCTCCTTTAAGAGTAGGATCATTTTACAATGGAAAAGACATTTTTATTTGTTTTCATGTCTGGAAATCTGCATTGATTTCCTGAATGTTCAACTGTGTGTGTGTGTGTACACATGCACAAATGTGCATGCATGTGAATTGTACTGACTTTGTAGTAAGAGTGTTTACTAGGATAACAAGGGGGAGGGCCATTCAAAATGATTAATGGAAAAGCTGGAATGAACAATATCAGAGATGATTTTGATTGCCAGGTTTCCATATAATTTGCTCCTTAAGTCAAGGTTATAGTTTTATTTTCCCCTTCTCTCTCTTTCTTTCTCAATTATTTAAATGGAGAATTCTTGGTTGTTGAAATTGAACCTCGATTTAGAAGGCACAGATCAGGCCAGAAAACCAAAGAAGAGGACTGGTGATGGGGTCAGGGCTCTGGGGGCTTTGCCACTGAACAGAACTAAGAACGTGGAAATACCGTTGACTTTCTCAGAGCTTTGGTCTATTTGGGAGTCATTCCCAGTTGTTTTATGCAATTATTCCTGATCTTCCCAAAGGTGAGCAATTCACTTCAAGTGTGCCATTAGGCCACTTGAATGTCATAAATTATTTCATTTTGAAAATTTTCAAGTATGTGACTATTACTCACACAGAAAAGTCGACTTCCATCTTCTATTATTAGGAATGAAAGAAGTTGTGAGAGAATGACTCCCTTGATACGCTCTTGGACAAATGGATATTACAAAATCTACAAGAGTTAATCTGAGGAAATTGGTTTCTCCATACTCCTCCTTCGGTTAACATTAATAATAAATGAAGACAGGGCTGAGCGAATGGCAGGGCCCCGGCTTCTGACCCCAGCCTAGTGTCACGTAAGCTCTTATTCCCTCTCTTTCTGAGTGCCCTTGTTTATCTTTCACATACAGCCACCGGACGACCTGCAAACAGCAAGGTCTCGGGCTGACTGGCCGGAGCAATCCACTCAACATCCCCTGTCCAATCATGGCTGCGTGGGCGTGTCCCTTCTCCATCCCAGTCAGTGGTGGCTGCCGAGTACACACAACAATGTCTGTGGCTGAAATGACATGATGCTCCAACAATGGGTCAAAAATCACAGTTGTTTTCACGTCCTAGGTATTGACCGTGCCTGTGTCTACATTGTTAGAGAACTGAATGGTGATCTCACTCATTTTGACAGTGACTTGCTTATCGTGGGAAATCTCTTTCTTCCTTCTGATCAAACTCCACATTATCATGAGGCAAGGTTCATATTTTCAAGGAACGGGAGAACAAGATGCGCTCAGCACTCAAGTCCCTTTTCCTTGCCAAATGTCCCCCAAAGAGGCCTGTTTCAGAAACCCAAGTACTCACGGCTTGAATGATACTGACTTTGCAGAAGCTCTGCTGGTCGGGTCACTCCACTCTGAAAAGAAAGGGCAGAGACGGTTACTGTCCGTGTTTTCTGCTGCCAAATGACAATTCTGAATGAAGGTGGTCTTGAACATGCAGCCCTCCCAGTTATACTTTTTCGTGAATAAAATAAAAAAGGATGGGGGAAGAAAGGACCCAGCTGGGTGTCTCACAACGTGGCTTTTTGTTAATTATTGTTATTTCATGTTTTTATGCTACTAGGTAGGAAAGAGAAGAAAGTGAGGGAGAGGAGATGATGGTTTGGACCAAGAAGGATTTTTAAAACACCTACTTTGTAAGGCGAATCCTGGGGTCAGATGTTGGGATTCCTAGAAGGAAGAAGACATACAATATGAACAATAGTGAAATGATACAAGGGGAACAAAAGGTCTATTTGTTATTGCTGAAGGTATAATTTGACTAATATTGGCAAATAGGAAACCACTGTTAGCAGCTTCATTAATGAGGCTACTGTCTGTAGCTCTATTTCTTGGATAAACATTTGCTAGCCAAATGCACTGCATCAGGACCATTACTGCTGTTTTATCAGAATTGCAAGCAAGACTGGTATCTATTTGGAAATATATGCAACATGGGAACAAATGACCCCTATGTGTGAGATTCGATTGGATAATTTCTCACTTAACTAGGCAATGATGCCTCTATGGAAGTAAAGGGGACTTGGTTCAACCAAACGATTGCCTGTCATTTTTGAAGAAGCGGAAATAAGACTGCAATGGATAGATTTGCTCAGTTATTCCACTTTATAGCAACAACTCCAATTTTCTACCTTAACTGTGACACATATGCGATAGATGTATCTAGTTTTCACCAGAGAAGTGTTCTTAAAATTTCACCACCGATTTGGTGGAGAGGAGAAAGCAATTTGAACTATGCTAGTGGAGCACATTATTTAAAGGGATTTACATTTCATTTGAAAGTCACCCTAAACAGCATTCATTCAGTGTTTGGAGAAATCTGGATTTGCACATATTGGGCTCTCTGGGACCGTGGCACAGCTGTGTGCATCCTGACCACACTTGCAGGCAGAAGCAGGGCTGTGATGTACAGGGCACCCACACCTCCGCGCAGATGGGAGAGAGCATTTCGACTGCAAAGCAAGTGGCCCCAAACTGAAGACAATGAATTCAAGTTAATGAAAGAATGAGTTCTATCGATCACTGCCGCACGTTATCTACTCTTTAAGCCTAATCTTGCCACCGCACCCTATGGAGTAAAAATAAGATCACAGCATAATTTCTCTTTAAGAGAAGTAAGCAAGAACGGTGATGCAGTGTCTTAATCTAAAGTGAACTCTACAATCTCTTTAGCATGATTCTGTTGGCCAACAGACTTCTCCTGGCATGATCACCACTCCATAAGGTGACCATGAACTCCACAAGAGATGGAAAAGGCCTCTCAACTAAAGAGCTAGCACTGAGCACATGTAGTTTGCAGTTCAAAGGCTTCTTACTCTCAGTGATGGAGAACCGACTTTTGACAAAAGACCCTGACAATCTTGGCCATTTGATTCCCACCCCTTAAGCAAGTCAGAGATGGCGAGGAAGGGGAAACACTTCTGGAGAAACAGCCACTAGGAATATTGGGATGGGAAAACCACCAGCACGGGGGCCAAAGAAAATGACACAGCAAAGTCAGGACTTAAAAAGCACAAAAGCCTATGACCGCTTAATATAGAAGGAGTCATTCCTGCCCATCTTAATAGCTCCCGAGGAGGCAGTTACAGCTTAGTACATGAACGGATGCTCATAATAATGCCTAAGTTATCCAGAAAGACTAACGTGTCTTCAAGATAACTTTTAGAAGTCACGAAAATCTTAATTAAATTTCAAAATTATTTATATTACATGATTTGTATGGAAGGTTAACCTTTGGTTATCCAAGAATTCCGTGTATCCAGAACACCTCATTTCTCAGAGTGTCAAATAAAATGAGTAGTTAACCAATTGTATGTCCTTAACTATATACCAATATCTCTACCTGTTTGTTTTTTTTAACAAGAGATTTCATTTCAATTGAATAGGGCAAGTTTGGGCTTGTATACCTTTAGGAATCAAACAACAAGTCTCAAAGTCAAATAAATCAAATATCTGATTAGAGAGTGAAACATGCAGCTACTGGTCCCAGAAATCTGGACTGAATTTTTACCCTTCATCCAAGTATTTTGGACATTAGACCCAAACAATCAGTTGTTCGAGGCATCAGGGCAGCGATGCATGAAACACATTGGAGGGTTATATTATTTAGTGAATTTGAGTCATTTACATCATGTATTCTTGATACAGTGTTTAATGTGTAGCTGGGTGAGCCTTTTTAAAACCAGAATTCCAAGCAAATGAAACACCTTTGGATAGCACCCAAGTCACGGTGCATCGATACCCAACCCGGCTGCAAATGGCTTGTTGGGGGAAAGCATCTGTACTGTTCACGCAGTAACTGTTGATGCACGTAATACAACTGTTTTCATGTCTGACTTTGATCTGTGCATTTCTTACACAGACATGTCACATAGGTAATTTTACAAGTAGAATGTAACGGTGCCAAGTTGTTTTTACAAACTTATGTGAGGCTATTTTAAATAACAGCCTTGATGGTAATCCTATAATCAGAGGCTCCTGTAGGAACTAGATGCCAGAACAGGGGTCAGCAAACCTTTCCTGTAAAGGGCCAGAGAAGAAATAGTTTAGGATTTGTGGGGCAAACAGTCTGTGTCCCAGCTCTCCAGCTCTGCCACTGCAGTGTGACAGCAGGCTTAGACAATGCATAAATGAATGCCTGTGGCTGGATTCTAAGACAGCTTGATTCATAGGCATTGAAATTTGAATTATACATCATTCGTATTATTTCATACCACTCATCTTACTCATCACATTCATCATAATCTTCATATTCTTTTTGTTTTGAAAATCTTAACCATTTAAAAATCTAAAAAACCCAGGGGCTGTAGTGTGCCAAACTCTGTCTAGAGGACTTCGACCTCCATGAAACCTTTATTGAACCTCCTTGGAGGAGGTGACCAGCTCCCTCAATTCTGCTTAGCAATGGACTCCCTTCCTTGTGAGTTTTCCCATTCTCTGCCAGAAAACGCAGCATTTTAACTTTGAGATGGATAAGGGAACTTAAGTGAGTTGAGAATTTTCAAATCTCTCTGTTTTTATAAGTTCATAGAATTACAGACTATCTGATCTGAAAAATCCAGTGGGACTCTATAGTACGCACACACGCACACACACAGAGTACAGATAGGGAAACTGAGGCTCAGAGGAACTTGAACAGAACCATACTGCCAGCAGACGGCAGAGCCACGATTAAAAGCAGTCAGGTCCGCAGCATCTAAGAGCCCTTTCACTGGGCAACCTCTGCCGTGAAGGTCAGAAGCGGATGCTTTCTGAGAGGGCGGTGCCCCTTAGTTGTGGGGCAAGCCCCCCAGTGACGAGGGTGCTGCAGATGCCCATGTTTTGGGAGGTGGAATTCGAGCTGGAGCATCTGTCAATCTGTGTGATAAACACTTCACTGGAACACTGGGATCTAAAAAACCAGTTCACTCCTTTATTAGCTGAGTGATTCCAAGCATAATACTTTACTCTGTGTCTCGGTTTCCTCCTCCGTCAGTCAGGGATAGTAAATTACGAGTGTCTCTGAGTTACAGTGAGGACGGAATTATTTACTCTGCATTAAGTGCTTAGAGCAGGCAAAGGCACATCCCAATGTTATATGTGTTGTTAATGTTATTATTGCTATTTAAAATGTACTTCTCTTTCACACCCACATTTTGGCAGGAATCAGGTGAAGCAAGAGCGCGGGCGGGTTGCCATCTTGGTTTCACCATTTTCTCCCACTTGCTTCTACCTTTATCAGGAGGTTGATGGTAGCACAGATACTTGGCAGAAAATGCAAATCAGGCCCGATTCCAAATCGTGCACTTACTACAAAAGCCCACTTGAACAACCAGTTCTACTGCATACACTTGCAAACGTCAAAATTGCGACTTGCACAAGTTACCTCCAAAACTGGAGAACACGGCTGAAAACACTGCAATCGCTGTGCAAGTGTTGGCTTCAACGCCTGAAACAGATGAATTGCTCCTTTGGCTGGGACGCTGGGGAGGATGCCCACCCCAGGGCGGCCGGGGGAGGGAGACGGGGGCTCCGGGAAGGGACTACAGGGACAGAGGCTGCTGCTGCTCACTTAGTTCTGAGCGCTTTCAAAGGCGGAAGGGAATCATTAAACGCAGTTTATGCCAATGTTACTCGCAAAACAATAACCCTCAAAACTAAAGGATGTGATTGGGTTTCTCCTACAAATAAAGTCCAAACTCCTTGACCTGCATTCAAGGCCTTTCTGGGAAATGCACTTCTCTGCCGGGGGTTCGTCTCTCTCTACTTCCCATCACACAAACTGAGATCCAGCCACTCAGGATGGCAAAAGTCCGGATCCCAGCACGACCCCTCATCGCCTCGTGCCTTTGTCATCCTGTTCTGCATGGAGTATCCTTGGGCCCTTCTTCACCTGGCAGAGTTGTAAGCAGCCTCCAAATGCTGCTACCTCTGAGCACTTCCCCAATGCCCCAGGGAGTGTTAGGGTCCTTCTCTGAGCCTTTTATTCTCTGAGAAGACACTTGCTACATTGTTTTGTTGTTTCGTGTTTTTCTTCATCGCTAACTTTGAGTCTATCGTATGTCCTCAGTAAGTGGTTTCTGAATAAATGGATGGATGGGTGGATAAATGGGTGGCTGGTTAACTGCATGGAAGGAAGACAGAAAGGAAGATATTATTTTTTTCTTGTAAAGTATGTCATCAGAATAGCCATGTCTACTCAGGCATTTGAAAAACTGATGGTGAGAAAAAATTCTTACTGGGAGCAAGTGAGGAAAAAAATTACATTAAACATTTGATGATAGGACTGTAGGAGAAAAAGTTCCGTCAGTATGATGTGTCAGGGTGTGGGCATCCACCTGCTTGTGAGCGAAGACTGCAGGTGATACACAAAAGTGAAAATCGATCCATTAGACTGAAGAGCATAGGATTTTTTTTTAAATGAAAAACAATCTTGAATGTTGTTACATCATGTATTTGGTCTTTCTTAAGGGAGGAGTGCACCCTTCTCTCTGGTTCATCAGCTCGGGCAGGGTAACTCGGCGGGGGCAGTGCTCTGGGTAGTATGACTTGCATGCCAGTGTCTGCTGCTCATTCTCTTAGACTCTCTTTCAAGAAAAATGCTATTTATATCAACATCCTGAGGGACACGAGAGTCTAACCAAGGCCATTTCTAGTTTTAAGAATCCAACTGGAAGATTGGTATCATGGAAATAAGATCAAGGAAAATGGCGGAAGGAAGATGGAGATAACTGACCTGTCCCGGGATGGGAAATGTGCTCTGCTCAGAGTTTCCGGGAGTGTGCATGGCAGTAAGAGGAGTAGGCCAGGGATGGGTCATCTCCTGATGAGGAAAAACAAAGCAACTTTATTTGTGGGCACTTTGAAAATGAAACACCTTCCTGCCACTAAACACAGTAGGCCTTTTCTAAATACTTACTGACTTAATTGGCCTAATTTTTTTTCCAGGGAAATTTAAAGTTATTTGGTCCATTCCCCTGGCCCGTACTGGTGCTTGATGCCCATCTGTGAGACAAAGGGCCATCCCACATCCACTTGCACACTGCCAGTGACGGCAAGCTCACTACCGGTTGAAGCAGCCCAGCCCCTGTTGAGACAGGCTGATCACACTCTTCTTCCCTGTTGGGAGCTAAAAACCTGTCTGCCAGGAGCTTCAACCTCTGCATCACACTTTGGAGCCACATGGAACATGCCTCGTCTTCTGCCTGACAAGCCTTCTGCTGTTGGAAGACAGCAGTTGTACCCCTGGGTGCTGTCTTGTCTCCAGTCAAAGGCATCTGCAGCTTGTTCATTCAGTTATCGGGAACTTTCAACTTTTCTTCTAATGCTTGAGTTCTGCATTCTGTCAAGCACCTTAGGTGCTCCCAGGAGGGACACCAGATCGCCTGGGGCTCTTCTAACTCGGGATATTCTGTTGCAGGTGTGATCTGCCAGCTCCCAGGAGGGTGGCCCCATCACCACCCTTGTTCTGGATACTCTGATGCTCATTTCTCTTGACATAGCCTAATAGTTAGTGACAAGATTACGCCCAAGCTGTTGACTTTTTCCATGCAAAGAGGAGGCCACCAAGGAGCATTCGTTCTCATTTAGAGAGAAGGTGACACTGGGATCGGCAGCTCTGTTCCACTCAGCTAGACACAGTGCATTTGTAAATTCAATTCTCAATGTAGGAAAAGCCCCTCAGGTGCCCACTCTCTGCTATCAGTGGGGACACCTAGGTTCTCTCACTCACTTTGAAAAGAGATGCTGTTCAAATCTTGCTTGAGTCTTAGGGCTCGTGGCCAATATGCTTTACCCAAAGAGTAAGAATAATTAAGTCACATGCTCAACATCCCAGCCTCAGAGAGATGACAAAGTTTGTGAGGCAGGAGGGTGCCAGCATGTGTTGATATATAAACATTAAACATAAAAATTAATGTAATGATGGAAATAAAGGCGAGCTTTGGGGGAGGGGTGTAGGGATCAAAGTTCACGAAAGGTTTTTTTAATGAGTCAGTTACATAATACTTTTCCCCACTCTTCATGGGTAACATAATTAGTCATTTCAAAGGTAATATTAATAAGAACTCTCAGGTAGCACTGAAACATGGTTGTTTTTTTCCTTCTATAATTATCCAGTTCAAAAAGAGTCTTTGATGTCTGAAGAGCTGTAATGCAAGGAGCTACTTCACAGATTCATTCACGGTGGCGCCGCTGAAGCAGAATTTGTAAGTACGATTCCGAGGAGCAGTGACACAGATTGGATTCTACCTAGCACTGTTTTAAAAGGAGGCGGTAAGTACATTAAAAATGCATACAAGATTTAGAGGGGATGCTTAACCTACTTAAGAGAGAGACTATTTCCAAGTGTTTCTGAGTTGTGCATTTGTATGCGGTTGATAACGTTCGTGACAAATGCTACTTCTGTATTCATCAAAACTGGCCCAAAAGTAACTACGTGACAACAGTTTAAAGTGGCATTCCAATTACTCTGTATCTTTCAGTACTCGATGATTTCTTTTAAACTTCAGAGAGTTTTTCCTGAGTAAGGCTGGTCTTCTCCAATATTAGTCCCATCATTTAAAAGACATGTCCTACTGAGCCAGAGTCAACCAAGGGGCAGTATGCCGCAGCCTGGGATAGGAACGTTGTTTCTTTTCAGCAACTAGGGAAAAAAATGCCTCGATCAATGAGGGGCTGAGTTATACATCCCTTTCTACCCCAGGCATTAGCAGTGTGCCTCTGGGTTTATTAAAATAAGGTGTTTCAGAGCCCTGGATGGATGAATCACTTCTCAAAGGTGTACCATCTCCCTTCTCCCCCAGACCGTCTGTATTTACTCGTGGGCAGAATCTGATTATCTTGAATTCCTGTCGGAGGGCACCGCCCTGCTGGCCAATCCACATGAAACTACATGCACTTTCACATTTTCAATTACAACTGATTCTCTGTATTTGAAAATGTGAGATTTCAGGAAACAGCAAGCTGACTCTGTGGTACCATCGACACATTTGATTAAGATGGGGAGAAGGTAGTTGAAAGGAATATAATTTCCTGAAAGGCCATCTTCAGCCAGGACCGTTGGAGCAAGCTCTATCCATTCTCAAAATGGGTTAGACCTGGAACGTGCGGAATGCTCTCAGCAGATTTTTCATTCTTATTCTTTTCATCCGCTCTTGAAGGATATTAACTTATTTTTATGTTCTTGCTACTCCTAAGATAAGAACACCTACACACTCCTATCCAACTGTCCTAACCCTTTGCCTGTTCATCAGGTGGGGATGAGCACTTGCTCCAGCGTGTGCCAAAGCTCTGACAACAGACTCCAGTACCGAGCACCTGGACTCCACAGCAAGCACTGCTTCTCCATAAAAAACACAAATCTCACACACACACACACACACACACACACACACACACTCACGTGGGTGTGCACACAGGTGCTCACACACATGTGAAATTGATCTGAAACTACTTCATCTCTGGGCTCCGTTGACCCTCCCCGAGAAAGACAAAGCAGGGGCTCACACCCCCACTGGGCAGTTGAGGTAGTGGAGGTTCTGACAGATGAAGTCGCTTGCGCACAGCCTGACATCAGCCATAAGTGAACGCGTGCACATGTTTTCTGCGACACCAGATGGGTCTCCCGTTCGTAAGGCTGGCTAACGTGGTTCACGGAGAAATGACTAAGTAAGCAGTGCCGCTTTATCTTTCAGGATCTGACAAAGAATAGGCTTCATAAGCGACAGCGCATCCTGCAGAGTTCCTAACAGCCGTGCAGATGCTGACACCTCTGTGACCTGAGCCCTCCCTAGCCCAGCCCAGAACAATCAGGAGAGGCCCATTTTCCACCAGAGGTTAGATCCCACCCATGTTCTACAGACTCTGGGTCATGCTGGGAGCAGAACAAATCCAGAACAACTCGTGGGGAGCCCTACTTTGCCTGACTTAGAAGCAAAAGGCCGGTGCCCCACAGGCTGAGGGGCAGAACACAGTCTGAATTCCAGCCTCTGCTGATCTCAGGTGCAGGCCATATGCACCTGCCTCAGGGCTCCCAGCCGGCGATGCCGGGTAACTGGGATCTTGTCCTAAGCCTGGTCTTAGTCAACTTCCTATCTCCAGGGCCCAGGAAGTAGTACCTCACTAATGTGACATGTTATTATTATTAGTCTCTGAAGTTTTTATGTGTGAATCATCACTGTTATTAATAACACCAAGACTAACCAAGTGATCACAGTGTGGTTACAGGCACTGATTTCCCTTGGCCTTTCTGCACCACAAATGAAAGTGGCAGGGATGAGCATCAAACTAATCTGACAGACGGAAAAACAGACACAAAGAGGTGAAGTGACTTGTCCAAGGGCACACGGTTAGCAAATGGCAGAGGCCCTTCGGTGGAGTCCCTGCATTTCGTTCTAGTAACTTGTACTGAGTAGCCATTAGGTACCAGTCACTGGGATCCAGAAGGTATAAAAAGTCGTTTCTTCCTGTGAAGAGGTCACTCTGCTTGACATGCTAACCGCCTCGGAGGGGAGCGTGCAAAGATGTGAGGGAGGAGTCCACTGTGTGTGCACAGATGTGTGTGTCCACGTGTGTCCTTTTGCAGGCTACCATTACCTGGCACGTGGTAGATGTTCCAGCAATATATGTTTAGGTTAAATAACATAACATAACATAAAGATTAAGATCCTTACCTCAAAGAGCTCAAATTGAAGAGATTAATTAGAGCCATCTCTCAAACATTTTAAGTGAATACAAATGATGGTGGTATTTCACATATTTCATTGTTCTGGTTGTAGGAGTCAGAGGGTTTCCCCGAAGATCCCTGGACTAAGAGGAAGGCGAGCTTAACTCATGTCTGAGTTTTGCCAAAAGCCCGCTGAGTGCCCCCGGTCACGTTGCTTGCCTTCTCTGAGCCTCAGTGTCCCCACCTGCAGCATGTGGCCTTTGGCCCAGATGGCCTCTAGGGGAGCTCTCAGGTGTCAGTGTTTTTATTTTTTTTTTAATTTAAACATTTTTTAAATTGAAGTATAGGCAGTTGACAATGTTGTGTCCATTTCTGGTGTACAGCATAATGCTTCAGTCATGCACGTACATACATATGTTCCTTTTCAGATTCTTTTTCATTATAGGTTATTACAGATAATTGAATGTAGTTCCCTGTGCTGTACAGTAGGAACTTGTTTATCTATTTTATATACAGTAGTGTATATCTGCAAGTCCCAAACTCTCAATTTACCCTTCCACCCCCGTTCCCCTCTGGTAACCATAAATTTGAGTGTTTTTAATCTCTGTTTCTACCTCTTCCGCCTACCCTGCCTGCCACAGGGGAAAGGGAGCTACCGCGTTTGCAAGGGTCTCGGAAACCCTACAGTGTCGTCCACACACAGAGCGCGATGCTACTGGCCCCCCCAGCCCGGCTACAGCATGGCCAGCAGGAGCCTGCACGTGACTGCTTAGCCAACAAGCTGTGGGCAGCCTTACGCTCTGTCCAGGGCCCCAGAGGAGAGGGGCTCAGTCCATCATTCCCCCTTCTCTCTGCTAAAATATCAAGACTGCAATAACTATAATTTTGGAAGTATTTACAATTGCTGGTGGTTGAAAACAATAATAAGTAGGAATAGCTGAGCAATTTTGAAACACAAACACGATGGAAGAGAAGGAGAATCAGTCCACACAGTCAGGTTGGAGCTTATCTTCCTGGAGGCTTAGACTTTAAATGACCCCCAAGTCATGGCACCTGACTGGTCTCTGACTTCCTTTGGGGGAGGGGGTTACTTTTCTTTCTTTCTTTCTTCTTCCAGGCAGTGTGTTCCCAAATAGCACTGAAATAGGAAAGTAAATACAGATACCGGGCATCCTCCCTTCTCCAAAATGAATTTAAACCTGAAAATATTGACTCCGCACATCCCGTTTTTGTGAGTCGGGTCTGTTCGTGAGACAGATCGTCAAACCAACTTTAGCTAAGGGGCCCTCCCTCTGGTGCAAAACCACATGTGTGGGGGGATTTTAAGAACTTACCAGAAAACCTACTTTGTTTGAATAAATGATATAGAATCTTTGTATCCATGGGCCCTGAAGAGCCAGAACTGGGGGGCGGGGTGGAGTTAGGCATCAGGGTTCCCAGAGAATGAGAGACAAGGGTCCCCAGCCTCAGGAAACCGGCAGTCCTCGATTTGCTAGTGATTGCTCCCTGGCCTCTAAGAAGCTCGGGTCTTCCCTGCAAGGAGGGGGAAGCCATGCAGGGGTGTTAGGACTGTTATCTGCAGCAGCAGTGGGGCTGTTAAACGGAAGCGCATGACAGGAGCAGACCTTGGGATGGGCCCTGGAAGGAGCCGAGCAGCCATCAGTGAGGGGACCAGGCGCTGTGATCCGCACAGGCCGCCACTCCCAGGGTGTCGTACCAGGACACAGCCCTGCTGCTGGGCAGCCCTGCAGACATGCGCACCTGCCTGCTTCTCCCGGGAGGCCTTCTTCAGGCTGGCCCTGGGAGGACAAGGGCTGCAGGATGGAGCCCTTTGACCAGGGTCAGGGAACTTGGCTGTTCCATATGAAAGTCCTCATACAATGAAGCAGGGAGCACGGGAAGAGCTACTAGTCTCTCTCTCTCTCCCCTCTGTCTCCTCCCCTAGGACAGACATTGGGTTTCCCAGAATGTTTGGCCTTAAAGATGCTCATATAAAATGTACTTTTTACTTAGGGTCTGAGGGCCTTTTGAACTCTGGCCAGACCACAATCTAGAACATTGATACCACTTGGCAAATGAGATTCTAGTTGGCAGACTTGGTAATTGTCATAGACATAGTACATCCTGGCTTCAGTAAGACACTTGCCAAATCTCAGATATAACTCTTACAGCTAAGGATGGAGGCATGTGAGGTGCATCATCGTGTATTAAGGTCGATTCACAGCGCTGCTGCATGAGCTGACACAGACTGTTGTGTCAGCAAGATCAACCCAGAAGGCAATCTCGTGAGGCTCGCCCCAGGGTTCTGTCATTTGGAGTCCTTACTTGTTTATCAGTTTTAATAATGATAATAATGCCTTACTTTTCAGTGGGATGTTTGGTTGAAAGGAAAGTTTTCAGAAACATTATCTCCTTCAATCAAAATTACAGGTGACACTAACCTGTGAGTATTTGAAATTCAGAAAGAACCTGCAAAACTCGTCAATAAAATGAATTTTAACAGAGGTAAGTGAAAGCTGCAATTATAGTCCCCAAACCAAGTGTGAAATTGCAGAATGAGAAAAACCATCTGACCCAGCTGTAATCCACGGGCCAAAGCCCAAGGAAATCTGAGGGGATACGGCAGCCAAAAGAACCAGTGCCAGCTCAGGTGATGTGAAGGGAAGCATGACGCCCAGAGTGTGGGAGGCAAACAGCTGGCTGTACAACAACAGTACACTGTATGGGACAGACCACATTTGAAGGAGACTCTGCCATCCTGGACGGCCCACTCCAGTTGGCGCACTGAAATCCTACGATCTCTCAAAAGGAACGGCTACCAGAACTGTCAGAGCTGGGACAGCTCATCACATCTATAAATGCACTTTAAGAGAACGGGGAAAGTTTAGTCCGGGAGAAAAGAAAAGGGAGACTGAGGGAAGGTCTGGGAGGTGCATTCTAACACCTGAAGAGCTGTCACACGGAAGAGATTTGGGACCTGCTTTGCAGACCAAGTGGTTAGGACTAGACCTAGGGGTACAAGTCAGCAGAGAAAGAATTTCCAGTTGTGTGAGCTTTCCAACCATGGAGCCTACTGCTTTAGCAGGCAGTGAGAAGCCAATCTCTAAAGGCAGGATAGCCCCAGCCTACAGGTACTGGAACAAGGATTCCTAAAAAGGCAGGGGGAGGGGAGGGTCGTGGGCCAACTGCACTGTGTTACAGTCATGTGATTATATTCTTTATCTCTGTATAGTCGATGATATTGATGAGAAGACGCAAAACTGAATCTGGAGCAGTGGGGTTTTTTGTTTGTTTGTTGTTTGTTTTGCGTTATATACATATAAACATGGCTGATCAAACTGGCTAATGAAATTGATCATTCTCTCAGGGGCGATGGAAGAGGAGCACTGGTGGGGAGCCTGCTCTCTCACAGTGAGATGGCTAACAGCCCAATTTGTCTGATTGTTTGCTTAGCTCTTGGAAAGTCCAACAACAGTGGAACCACAGACCTTCCCGGGCTTGATCATTAACACTCTTGCCAACCCTCTCTAGTGGTCTCAAAACCCTGTTCCATTTAATTGAATGAATATTCTTCTGTTTGGAATGCTCTTAAGACAGTCTCCTGAGAGTGCACGTCTGATTTCTAGGCAAGCATAGGTTGGGAAGAAGTATAAAATCAACTGTTACATTAAACATAACTTCCCAACAGTGAGCCAATGCAAAATGCAATCCACCAGAAAAACAACAACAAAAAAGGCTAATTCTTTTAAAAGTTTTGAACACTAAGTTATAATTTCATTGACATGCTATAAAAACCCTGGCCATATTCCTTCAACTAAATAGTTGACTGCTTTATTCAAAACTCTTAAGTGCTGGCAGTTGTTTCAGGGAATCTGGAAATACTCTCCATCGACCCCGGGACTGTACATGCAAAAAGTTCAGCTCACACTGGCTGCCTTCATCCTGGCAGCCCCCAAACCAGGGCTCCACTAAAAAAGAGCCTAATTCTAATTTACAGTTGGGGAGCGTAGTGATCAGTGATCCCGCAGCTTCACCATGTAGTCATTCAATCAATCAATTCACCTTCTTGCCATTGCCAAATGCAATCAATTCCATTTCATCCACAGAATATGATGGGGAGGTGTATGGCCACATGCACAGCAAGCTTAGCCATACAACTTCTTCTGGACCACTTACATTCAGACACTGCAAAGAAACATCACCAAAGGCAGCAAAAGGGGACAGACCACTATGGCGACATACTGGGCAGAATTCAACCAGATCCACTGAGTTCTGCACATTTCAGCAAGAGTAACCTGAGGCCACTAATGGGATTTGACTCCCCAACAGATGATGGGATTGTTAATTTCAATCCTTATCAGGACATTTGTCTCAATTAGTTGAACCAATCAGAACAGAAAACTGGCCACCGACCTAGCAAATGTTAGATGGAAATTGTCTTCTTTGGTAAAGGCAACATTAGCACAAGTTCAAGGGTAAGGAATGTAAGAACTGGCCTTTGACAAATGTTTGGCAAAGATCAGTTGCAAGAAGGAAACCTAGGTAGAGGGCTTCCACTGAATGGTCTGAGGTTTCTCAAAGGCCATTTCTTACCTTTTTCACCCATGAACTTGTTTTCTTCATTCAGAAGCTAATTTTGACAACATTACTCTTTTCAAAAGTGATTTTCAACTTCACTGTTAAGTTTCTAGCTCTTCTGTTTCAAATTATTTTGCCATCAACTACATCCAAATGACCATCATTTAAAATACACTGGCTTGAAACAATTCCATGGGCTTTCATAAGGTTACAGCCATTTTGGGGGGGTCTTTTTTTTTCCAGAGCCTCTTTACTGAATGGAATGACATGCTCTATCCTCGTAGCATGAGCTACTTCTTTATGGTTAACCTCCAGTTTGCTCCTTCAGCTCCAGGTCAGCTAAAGCAATGTGATAAAACTTACACACCTTCACTGGCTTCTCCCCCAGCAGCATCCTGAATGATCTACATTGAATTTCACTCATTCTAAAAACATTTATTAAGTGTCTACTCTCTGCAAAGCCTCGAAGGGCTGGGGAGCTAGGCCAGGTCCAGGTGCGGGGTGTGGCCAGACTCTGGGTAGTTAGAGGCTTCATAATCAGGGTGAGTGGCAGATAATGACAATTATTATTTATCGTTCAAAAGTAGAACTAAAATAAACCTGTCAGAGTTGGCTTTTTTTTTTTTGAATAACATGCAATTTGTTATCATGTTCCAAAAATTACCAAAGAGATCTGTTGCTCTCTCATGGCTGGACAGATACAGCGTGTGCATGCAGCCACACGGCAGTCATTTAGAAAGCCGGCTTATGCTCTAAGTGAAAGGCACTAGAGAATGACAACTCCAGGCAAAGGGAGACAGAAGGATAAATTTCTCTCAATCCCAGTCTAAGCCTTTTCAAAGCCTTACACAAGGAGCTAGTATTCCATTTCTAAGGGCTGCTTTAGCTTTTCAAACATGATAGCTTTCTTGTAGTTTACACTTATCACATTAAGAAAAATGGTAATGAGGAGTTCATGACAACTGCTTTTAAAAGGAACAAAAGCTCAATTGCTGGGGAAAAAAGAAGTAATATCTATTTTCATGGAAAGAGGCCTCTAGTGAACGACTTGGCCTTAGCTTTGCTCTCTCATTATTTCTGAGCTCAGTAAAAAATAAGGCACCAGGCCACCAATACAGCTGAAACTCCAGCCAATATGATTTGCATGGAATTGTCTTTCCTCTGAAACAGCTATTTCAATCTTAGAATCACAGAATCACAGCGCCAGGGGGATAAAAGAGAACTGGTCTGTCCCATTCACGTGAAATTAACTAACAAATCGATCACAAGGTGTGGGTCTAACTACTGAACACCTCCGGGCCCTCCTCCCTTGCAACACACATGCCCGCAGTGAAAAGAAAAATAAACCAACAGAGGCGTCAGACTCTTTGCAGTGGCCCGAATTTAACATCAAAACCACGGCTAAGCCTCCGTGAAGCTGATTCAGAGGGCTCCCCCCGCCCAATGTTCCAAGCTGCAGACAGGCTGAGTGCTCGGACAGTTGCTCCTCTCTCCACATTAGTTTTTTTCCCCTGCAATTACTTCAAATAATGGGAAATAAATAGCTTCTTTATTCCATATGAAGAGCGGCAAAGAAGGAGCACGAGTGAGAGATGTATCTTTTTCTAAAGGGATGTCTGACTAATGGAGACAGAACATTCTCAACTCAATAGGAGCGCTCCAGGGGCCAGGCGGTACGGACGGAAAACCCTGCCCCGTAGGCTTGCTATAAAGCTTCAGTACTGTGCTAAAATCAGGAAGGCAGGCCCCTCTCCACCTTGGCAGAAACAGCCACTTGCCAAGCTGCACAAGCTAGGAACAGCTACTGGTATGATACGTCTTTAGAGATCATGTCACATATCAAGGAGATAACACACAAAGCGTTTGCACAACAGAAACCCAATCCAATACTTGCATTTCACTGCCTAGTCATTTTTTTAAAATAAAAAGGTAACAATTGCACTTGGAGTCTATTATGAAAGTGTCTTTTATTAAGTGTTTCCCTTTGACATCTTTGAGGCATCCACACCTATATTTTCAAAGCATTTGCTCATCACGAGGAAGGGATGCCTGCCAACGGCCCCCTGCCCAAAGCTTCCCTGTGGGGCTGACCCGGTGGGAATCCATTGCCCATGGCTGTCTCTCAATCCTCTTTAAACCTGTATCTGTTTTCAGCCTATACCATCTCTTGGGGTGAGCAGGTCGATACTTGTACTCCTTGCTATAAATTTAGTGAAGCACCAAAGAGAACATGCGAAGACGGTGATGTCAAACCCTTCGCTGGAAAGGGTCTGGTGAGCGAATGTCACACTGGGCCTGAGGTAAATAAACGGCACACGGAGGACTCCCCCTCACAGAGCTGCCTCTCTCAGTCCTGTGCGTCAGACTGTGGTGTGTAATCATTTTGTGTCCCAAAGCCTGTTGTCAACCAGTGGTTTTATACTGGGCACTACACACATCCTTCTTGCCAGTGCTAACGGCATGCTGCCCTCCCCTCCGCTGTCTCCATCTCATCTGGTCTCCCCTCATTTGCTCTGAGAAAGGAAAGAAATGCGCAAAACCATTTTTCAGCATTCCTGGTCAGGGATTTGCAGCTACCCACGGAGACTGTTGTCCAGATGACAGAAATCAACGTGGCAGGGTCTCTGGGCTAACGAAACAAATGTGACAATTTGAAAAGCTGTGAAATGCCTTATGAACCATGGAGTGGTCAAAAAAGGAAAAAGGAAAAAAAAAAAAAACCCTGCACTGTATTAACGACATGAAAGGGCCTCATATATTTGATAATTAAGAAAACTATCGCAGGGGCAATTTGAACTCCTTGTGAAGGGTGGAAACCTGGAATCCGTAGTCACACTTTGCAAGTATTCGGAATCACTGAGCCACAAGAAGGAGAATCACAACAAGGCGCTACTGTACAGCACAGGGGACTGTTCGCAATGTCCTGTAATAACCTATGATGGAAAAGGAGCTGAAAAAGAATATATATGTATATTGATATATACACACATATAACTGAGTCATTTTGCTGTGCACCTAAAACTAACACGACGTTGTAAATCAACTATACTTCAATAAAAAAAAAAAAAAAAGAAGACTCACAGCAAAATCCAATGGAACAGGCACGCGGTTAGGGGGTCGAGTTAACTGAACGCTTCATTTATGTTACCGTTTTCAGCCACTCAGGAATCCAGGGAAGGCTTTATTCTTGTTCTCATTTCATAGACTCAGTACCTGAGTCTTGGGGAAGAGTAATCACTGCCACAAAATAACGTGGCCAGCAGGCGACGTATCAAGGACCCCCATCCAGGTGTCTGGCTTTGGTCACTGGACTTTTGCCATCACCATGCTCCACAAGGATGAGCTCTCTGAAAGGAACCAGGCTTTCTCACCTTCCTGTACACCAGCCCTTTCTGGGTGGATTTCGGAGCTCCATTATAATTGTTTTGAAACCACTGTCCTTACTTAAGTTACTTTTTATTTTTGGTAGGGGGGGGGTAATTAGGTTTATCTATTTATTTAATTTCTTAAGTGGAGGGACTGGGGATTGAACCCAGGACCTCGTGTATGCTAAGCATGTGCTCTACCACTGAGCTCTACCCTCCCCCTGCCACTTTTTTAATTCATTGTCATGTGCGGGTCACACATCCTGGATGGCAAATTAAAGATGTCTATCTCTAAGGAACACGGATTTATTAAATGTACCTTATCACCAGAATACAGTCCCATGAATGGCTGCTCACAGGACTTGGAGCATCTTAAGGTCAGTAGCCCAGGTCTTGGGTCCCTGTCACAGGGTTACATCAAGGGTGCGGGTGAGCAGCTCCCCCCATGACGTCATGGGTCATCTACAGTCTCTCGAGCAGTCCAGGCGCTGCTCGTGGTCCTTCCTTGACTGGTGCACCTTAGGTGAATATCTCAAAAGATGGACATGCTGGAGAGACTAGGAAATGGAGCATGAAACAGAGGGCGGGGAAGGAGGGAGTGACTATGAATCAGGTTTCTATAGTACTGTTTTTCTGGGACTGCCCTTCCGGGGTCTCACATGCCCTTTCCCAGAGCCTGGGGCTGCGGACATTATCACTTCTGCTGAACACAGGGAAAGGAACTTGCCTGAGGCCTGGACGGGGTGTGGGTACTTCCCTGCACTGCCCACTAAGCCAGGTGTACATGCCTTAAATTTCTCCCATCTCTCTTTTGCAGAAACATTGGCTTTATCTCTTTCTACCTACTTAGCCTGATTCGGGGTTCTTTTTTATATAGGAGGGCACTGCTCAGAACTAGAGTGGTATTTGACCAATATATTCTACATAAGCCTCAGGATGGAAGTAAATTATTCAGATATACTCTAAACATGGTCGAGGGTACAGAGTCAAAAAGGTAAAACTAGACTTGGTTTTACTGAATGATAAGACTCAGAATGGAGACCTAGAGCAGATCTCAAGGGATAATCTGGGGAGGTTCTTTTCACTAGAACTTTCTGCAATGATGCAAATATTGTATTTTTGCACTGTCCAATGGTAGCCACTGGGCACGTGTGGCTACTGAGCATGTGAAACGTGCCTTACAGGCTGAGAAACTAAACTTTTATTAAAATGTAATTAAATTTAAAAAACCGGCCACACGTGGCTATCATCACTGTACTGAACAGCGAAAGAGAGTCAACACTTCACCTTTACAAATGGAAACCCTGAAGCATGTCATGGTTGAGACTTGGAAGGGTCATAAAATAAGGTAGGGAGGGTCAGGACTAGCTTTGAGGTCCCTTGATGCCCAGTCCAGTGTCACTGCCACACTGATTTCTTCTTCTGAACCTTCTGACTGAACCTAGGCCCTCGTGCATGCCAAGCACATGCTCTGCCACTGAGCTCTACCTTCCCCACCTCAACACTGCTTTCTTCTTAACCCCTGTTCTTCCAAAGGCTGGCACTATGTGGTCTTTACTCCATGACACGGACCAGACTCTGACACATGGGGGTGGAGCCTCCGTATCAGAGCTCTGTCCCCCTTTGTACGTAAGTGCTGGGTGTGTGATTCGGCACTTTCTAATTCACACGCTGCCCGGGGACAGCGGGCTGAGTCTGTCCCTGTTAGCGTGTCATCCCGGGGAGGGCGGGCTTCGGGGGAGTGCTCAGCTTTGTCACAGCCTTTGCTGTGAGGCTGAGAGTGTGTAATGGAAACAGCGTACAGGCTTCCAGCGACAAAAAGGTCTGGAAAACCCACTCTGGAGGAAAGAACACATGTCATGGAAGCTTCTTCCTTGAGACCGCAATAATCATAGGCACAGTGAATGGTACCCAACATTATTCGAGAGATGCCTGTTGTCTCTCTTCTCTCCAGTGACAGGAGCATATGGGGCTCTACCTTGGCCTTTCATTAATGCCTTGTTTACAGTGGTAATGCCAACATTATTGCACTTTGACAAGCAATATTAAAAATAGGCTCAAGCAATGGTATTAAATCATAATAGGCAATGGAAAAACTTAGCACAAAAAGTGGTGCTAAATATATTATTTGGATAAATAAGAAATCAAGTCATTATAGTACCTAATATTTGTATAAATATTCTACTCACTAAACACTATTATCTGCTTATTAACATACAATATCTTCACGGAAAATCAAATAATGATTTTTACCGTGGGTGGAAATGACACTACGAGGTCATTTTCTCTAACCATTCCTCTACGAATCTAAGTCATTCAGCAAACACAGTGCACTCACTCTGTGTACTTTTTCTATACCTGCACTCGCCAGCTTTGTGTGCATACGTGTGTAGGGGGTGGATTCTGGGCTAGGGCAAAGGGACAGAGAGATGAGTCTGCTACAGACTCGACTCTAAGGGACCTCACGCTGTCATGAGAGGCACCCCCCAACATACAAAGGTGACAAGTGTAGATAATGAAAGTACTGAGGGGACCCAGAAGAGGGAGCGTTTCATTTCATTTGGACAGTGTTAGAGCTGCAGAGAAGACATGACCTCTGTGTTGGCTCTTCTGTGGTGTGAACGGGAGTGGGTGGGCTTCCAGGTAGAGGGAGAAGCCAACACACAGAGGCCATGAAATAAGACGAAACTGGCAGGATTGAGGGAAGGAAAGAAGTCTGTGAAGGGTGGAGAAAAGCGCACATGGTTGGGAAAAGTGAAGAGATGAGGTAGGTGCGAATGATGGCATAAAGCAAAGGCCTTGACTGCCAAGATGAGGATTTTGGAGTTTATCCTCTAGGCCCTGGGAAAGCACAGTACCTCTGCTTGAATACCTTTGGTGACAGAGACCTCACTTCCCTTCAGTCCTTAGATCCACCAGTTAGATCAGGGGAGAGAGGGAGGAGCTAATGTGAATTGAGTGTTCCAAGCACTATTCTATGGGCTTCACATGCATCACCTCATTCAACCCACCCACTAATCCTGAAAATTTGGCAGTAGTATTCCAGTTTTGTAAAGGAGAGCCACAATGGTTGTAACCCAAGAATATTCAGTTGGTGAGAAAAGCCAAACTCTACTTCCTTAACAACGATGTCCCCCTAGAACATTCTTCCTTTTATTGCTCAGGTACTTAACCCCCTGTAACTGCCCCCTGGGGGTTGGGCCCTCAATTTGAGGCTTCCTAGCCTAAATCCAGCCTAAGCCTTGCTTCTACACGGTAAGTCCCTCAGGCATCAGGCAGCTATGGGCAGTTCGTTCTTCTGGTCCACTTTTCTTCTTGTTAGCTCATCTCTTCAGCCATTCTACTTGTCAGTCCACTCACTATCCTGCTTACTTTTTGCTAAATGTATTTCAGTTCAGCAGCATCCCTCTTAAAAATTTATTTATGAAAGGAATGTAAATTACAGAAATTAAGAAAATTTAGAAAAGAAAAAAACTCACCCATAATCTTACCACTCTAACACAATAAGAACTATTTCTTTAGAACATTTTTCTTTCACTTATTTTATTCATATTTTTTTCATAGCTATAAAAATTAAGCACATAAAATGTTATATTCTGGTTATCTCATTTAACATTATATCATAAGTTTTTTTTATTCCATATCACTATATCATTGTCAAAGCCATCATTTAATGGTCAATTTTTCTGAGTGTATAACTCAGAATTTGCTTAACTATTTCCCTATTGTTGGATATACAGTAGTATTTTTTGTTATTATAAACAATGTTGAAATCATGCTCATATAGTTTTTCTAGGGATCTGGATTCCCCCCAAAGCATACATTCCCCAAAATGGAATGGTAGATTAGCAATGTCCCTCTAAAAATGGGGTGGCCAACCGAAATAAATGGGGAGGTACATCACATTCATGAATGGAAAGACACATCAAGGTAAAGGTGTCAGTTCTTCCCAAAATGATCTATAGATATAACACAATACTAATAGGCATTCAAGCAGGATTCTTTGTAAATATAGACAATATGTTTCTAAAATTCATATGGAAAGGAAAAGGAACTACAATAGCCAAACAATTTTAGAAAAAGAATAAAGTTGGAGGATTCACATTATCCTGTTTTAAAACTTACTATAAAACTACAACATTCAAGACATGGTATTGGTGAAAGGCCAGGGACATGGGTCAATGGAAGAGACTACAGAGTTCAGAAGTAGACCCACATAAATAAGGTCAATCTACTTTTTACAAAAAAGCAAAATTAATTCAAAAGAGAAAGACAGTCTTTTCAGCAAATGGTGCTATAACACAATGAACAAAATAAGCTTCAGCCTACACCTCACACCATGTGCCAACATTAATTCAAAAACAGATGAAAAACATAAATGCAAAAAATAAAACTATAAAACTCTTGGAACAAAACATGGGAGAAACTTTTTATGACCTTGGGTTATACAATAAGTTCCCAGACTTGACACCAAAATCACAATCCAGTAAAGAAAAAAATGATAAATTTGGCTTTATCAAGGTAAAAACTTCTGCTCTTAGAAGGACCCCATCAAAGGAATGAAAAGATAAGCCATAGTCTGGGAGAAAATATTTGCAAATAACGTATCTGACCAAAGACATATCCAGAATACATAGAGAAGGACCCCATCAAAGGAATGAAAAGATAAGCCATAGTCTGGGAGAAAATATTTGCAAATAACGTATCTGACCAAAGACATATCCAGAATACACAGAGAACTCTCAAAATTCAACAATAAGGTAACAAACAACCTTATTTCTTTTAACCTGAAGTATAGTTAATTTTCAATGTTATGTTAGTTTCTGGTGTACAGCATACTGATTCAGTTATACAGATACACAGAGAACTATATTCAATATCTTCTAATAACGTATATTGAAAAAATATGAAAAACAACCTGATTGTTAAAATGAGCAAAAGAGAAGAGGAAAAGGATGGAACCTGTATAGGCAAATGAAGATAAGATGCTACCAGCAGAAAAAGGAGTACTCTATGAGATATTTTACACAAACCTCACGGTAACCAGAAAACTTAAATGTAGAAGAGAGACATGAAGCATAAAAAAAGATGAAGCTTAGAAAAAACATAGAAAAATCACCAAACCAAAATGGCAGACAGAAACACAAGGAAAAAGAAACAATGGAGATACAGAGCAACCAGAAAACAAAAGATAAAATGGCCGGACTAAATCCTCATCTATCAGTCATTATCCTAAATGTAAATGAATTGAATTCACTAATCAAAAGATACAGAGTGGCTGGATGGCTTAAAATATAAGACCCATGTGCAATATGCTGCCTCCAGGAGACTCACTTCAGCTTTAAAGATAAACATAGGCTGCTTGTGAAGGGACGGAAAATGATACTCCAAGCAAAAGGCAGCCAAAAGAAAATGGGTGTAGCCATACCCATATGAGACAAAACAAACTTCAAACCAAAAAAGTAACAGGAGACAAAGATGGACATTATATAATGATAAAAGGGACAATTCACCAAGAAGACATAACAATTATTAATATATATACACTTAACATAGGCTCACCAAAGTATATAAAGCAATTATCAACAGACCTAAAGGGAGAAATTGATGGCAACACAATAATAGTAGGAAATGTTAACACTCCACTATATCAATGGAAACATCATCCAGACAGAAAGTGAACAAGAAAACAGGGACTGTAAATGAAACATTAGAACAGATGGATTGATTTGTACAGAACATTCTATCCAAATGCAGCAGAGTATACGTTCTTCTCAAGTGCACATGGAACTTCCTCAAGGATAGACAATATGTTGGGACACAAAAGAGGTCTCAATAAAGAAAATTAAAATCATATCAAGCATCTTTTCTGATCATAATGGTATGATACTAGAAATCAGTTACAAGAAGAAAAATGGAAAAATCACAAATACGTTGAGACTGAAAAACACACTACTGAACAACTATTGGGCCAATGAAGAAAAAGGACAAATCAAAATACCTGAAGAAAAAAGAAAATAAAAATATGACATACCACAATCAATGGAATGCAGCAAAAGCAGTACTAAGACGGACATTTATAGAAATATAGGCCTACCTCAAGAAAAATCTCAAACAAGCTAACCTTACACCAAAGGGAATTAGAAAAAGAACAAATGAGCCCTCTGTTAGTAGGAAGGAAATAATAAAGAGCAGAGTGGAAATAAATGAAATAAAGACTAAAGGGATAATAGAAAAGATCAATAAAACTAAGCTAGTTCTCTGAAAAGATAAACAAAATTGACAAATCTTTAGCCAGATTCACTAAGAAAAAAAGAGAGAAGGCTCTGATAAATAAAACCAGTGAAATACAAAGGATTATAAAAGAACATTATAAGCAGCTACATGCCAATAAATTGGACAATCTAGAAGAAATGGACAAATTCTTAGAATCATACAGTCTTCCAAGACTGAATCATGAAGAAACAGAAAATCTGAATATAGAGCAATCACTAGTACGAGATTAAAATAGTCATCAAAAACTTCTCAAAAAACAAAAATCCAGGACTAGACAGTTTGGTAGAATTTAGTGAATTCTAACAAATACATTAAAAGGATCATATACCATGATCAACTGGGATTTATTCCAGGGATTCAAGGATGGTTCAACATCTGCAAATTCATCAATGTGATCGCCATATTATGGAGGATAAAAACCATATGGTCATTTCAATAGATCCAGAAAAAGCATTTAACTATATTTAATACATATTTATGATTAAAAAAACTCTCAATAAAATGGGTATAGAATGAGTATATCTCAACATAATAAAGGCCATATATAACAAACTCACAGCTAACATCGTATTCAGTGGTGAATAACTGAAAGCTATCCCTCTAAAATTAGGAATAAGACAACGATGCCCACTTAGGCCACTGTTATTCAACACAGTATTGGAAATCTTAACCAGAGCAATTAGGCATGAAAAAGAAATAAAAAACATTCAAATTGGAAAGGAAGAAGTAAAAGTGCCATTATTTGTGAATGACACGTTTTTACATATAGAAAACCCTAAAGACTCCACCAAAAATCTATTACAAATAACAAATGACTACAGTAAAGTTGGAGAGTACAAAATCAACATACAAAAATCGGTTCCATTTCTATATGCTAACAGTGAGCTAGCAGAAAGAGAAATTAAGAAAACCATTCCACTTACAATCACAGCAAAAAGAATAAGTTTAGTCGAACTGAAAGACCTGTACACTGAAAACTGTAAGACACTGTTCAAAGAAACTGAAGAAGACACAAATACATGGAAGGGAAGAACTAATTGAAAGAAGAGATTGATTGATTGCTCATAGACTGAAAGAATTAACATTGTTAAAATTTCTATATTATCTAAAGCAATCTACAGATTCAGTGCACTCTCTATCAAAATCCCAAGGACATTTTTCACAGAAATAGAACAAAAAATTCTAAAATTTATATGGAACTACAAAGACTCTAAATAGCCAAAGCAATGCTGAGAAAAAAGAGAAAAACTGGAGGTATCACACTCCCTGAATTCAAACTATACTACAAAGTTGTAGTAATCAAAACAGCATAGTACCAGCAGAAATACAGATACATAGATCAACGGAATAGAATTGAGAGCCAGAAATAAATCCACACATATATGGACAATAAATTTAGAACAAAGGAACAAAGAACACACAATGAGAAAAGGATAGTCTCTTTAATAAATCATTTGTGAAAACTGGACAGCTACATGTAAAAGATGAAACTAAGACCATTGTCTCACACCATATACAAAAATAAACTCACAATGGATTAAAGACTTCAATGTAAGACCTGAAACCATAAAACTCCTAGATGAAAATATAGGCAGTACACTCTTTGATATCAGTTTTAGCAATGTCTTTCTGGACATGTCTCCTCAGGGAAGGAAACAAAAGCAAAAATAAACAAATGAGACTGCATCAAACTGAAAAGCTTCTGCCGAGCAGAAGAAACTATCGACAAAATGAAAAGACAACCTACTGAATGGGAGAAGACATTTGCAAATCATATCTCTAATAAGGGGTTAATATCCAAAATATATAAAGAACTCATATAACTCAACAATAAAAGCACAAAGAACCAGATTTCAAAATGGGTAGAGGAGTTGAATTGACATTTTTCCAAAGAAAACATACAGATAGCCAACAGGCACTTGAAAATATGTTCAACATCATTAATTATTAAGGAAATGTGAATCAAAACCACAGTATCACCGTGCACCTGATAGAATGGCTATTATCAAAAAGGCAAGAAATAACAAGTGTTGGTGAGGATGTGGAGAAGGAACTCTTACATGCTATTGGTGGGAGTGTTAATTGGTGCAGCCACTCTGGAGAACAGTATGGAGATTCCTTAAAAAATTAAGAATAGAATTACCATATTATCCAGCTATTCCATTTCTGGGTATTTATTCAAAGAGTATGAAAACTCTAATTCGAAAAGATATATGCACCCATTCATTGTGGCATTATTTGCAATAGTCAAGACATGGAAGCAACCTAAGTGTCCATCAACAGAGGAATGAATAAAGAAGATATGGTACATATATACAATGGAATACTACTTAGCCATAAAAAGACGAGATCTTGTCAATTACAACATGGATGAACCTTGAAGATATTAATGTAAGTGAAATAAATCAAATGGAGAAAGACAAATATCATATGATTTCATTTATGTGGAATATAAAAAAACAAGCAAACATACAAAAACCAAAATAAATGTTAAAAACCAAACAAAAACAAACACATAGATACAGAGAACAGAGTCGTGGTTCCCAGAGGGGAAGGGGTGGTGGGGGAGAAGGGTGGGGGAAAGGGCAAAGGGATCTACTGTAGGGTGACAGATGGAAATGAAATATTTGGTGGTGAGCATGCTGTCATGTATACAGAAGTAAAGATAAAATATGGTACACGTGAAACTTATATAGTGTTACAAACCAATGCTACCTCAACAAAAAATAAATTTTAAAAAAAGGGCAAAAGATTTGAAAGGCAACTTCATCAAAGAAGATATACAAAAGTGAAAAGAAGCACATGAAAAGGTGCTCAATATCATCTGTCATTTGTGAAATGCAATTTAAAACCACAATGCTATACCACTGCTCACCTATTAGACAGGCTGAAATAAAAAAATCTGTACGATTATTATTAGCAGCACTATTAATAATCACAAAAATATCTAGGAACAACCCAAATGTTCTTCAGTGGGTGAATGGATAAACAAATTGTGGCATATCCACGTAATGGACTGTTAGTCAGGAATAGAAAGTCATGAACTACTGCTGCATGCAACAACCTGAATGAATTTCCGAGTCACGTGCTAAGAGAAAGAATCACTATGGAGAGATTCCATGCTGTATGAGTCTGTTTATACGACACTCTGGAAAGGGCAACACTGTAGAGTTAGAGAACCGAGCAGTGGTTGCTAGAGGTTGGGGGTGGGGAGGAGAATCTGACTGCAAAAGGGTAATACAAGCGAATTCTTTGGGATATTGGAATTGTTTTGTATTCTATTAAATGTGGTGATTACAGGAGTCTGCACATATGTTAAAACTCAAAGGGTGGTAACTAAAAAAAAAAGGTAAATTATATTGAACATAATTTTTTTTTAATGTGCTGGCCAGAAATCAATACCACATGCCAAGTTTGGTCCAAGTCCAACAGAGCAGAGGGGATCTGTCCCCTTCTTATTTCTAGGTGTTTTAGATCAGGGGTCAGCAAACTGTATCTCACAGGTCAAATCTGGCCCACTGCCTGATTTTGTCGATAAAGTTTTATTGGAACAGAGTCACAAGCATTCTTTTACATATCTTCTGTGGATGTTTTCATGCTAAAGCTACAGAGTAGTTGAGACCAAGAACATATGACCTAAAAAGCCAATTATTTGTATAATCTGGCCCTTTGCAGGAAAAGTTTTCTTTTACAGGAAAAGCCCTGCTTTAGACACTTGTCTCCTATTAATACTTTCTTGGCAGTTAATATAATGTTATTGCTAAACTTTTTCTTGTCTACTCTGAACATTAGTGGACTCAGCTGAATTATCATATAGTTATACTCCTATGAAACCTTATTTTATTAGATTTAGTCCATCTGGTAAGCTGTTTTCCTGATTCTGACTCATGGCATTTTTAGCAGTCTCACCTAGCTTCATTGTTATCCACTGGATCAGGGTCTGAGCCCTGTAATAATCACTTAAAACCTACTATTTCAGCCCTATATCCTCATGGCGAAAGGCCAAATGCATGATGGCTAATAACCTGGACACTGAAGCCAGACTGCCTGGGTTGAAATCTTGGCTCTGCCACTGGTTAGCTGTTGAAGTTGGAAAGTCACTTAACCTCAAAGTACTTTCATTTCATTATCTGTACCAGGGGGACGATAATAGTATTTGCTTCCTGTCATTGGTATGATGATTATATGAGTTATTATTTGTGAAATCCTTAGAACAGTGCCAGGTACAAAAAAAAAAAACTGCCATGTAACTCTTTGATATTCTTATTAGTGTGTACATTCAATCAATTCAGGCCAACCTGAGTTCCAATCCTGTTTCATCTGCTTAGTAGCTGTATGATTATGTGACTTAGGGCAATTTATTCAACTTCTCTGAGGCTCCCAGGCTTCCCTTGACCCATTAATCAGTGGTCCTCTGAGTAACGAGTTAAGCACTGTTGGAGAAAATTACCCAAAAGTAGATTGGAACCTGTATGAATTTCATGTCTTCAGGATCACCTGGATCCTTGACACTGCCTCAGAATCTTACTGTATTCCTTACATGGCCCCCTCTCCATGCATTTTCCATGGTTTTTACCTTTACGCAGATGCAAATGGAATAGTTAACCTCCTTGCATTACAAATTTTTTTTCCCAACTCAATCCCACCAGCACAGCTAGGACAAAAAGACTGGGTCTTAAACAACAGTTGGAAGCTATTACTTCTTTCAGATAAGCCCAGACTGCTTTTTGGCAAACGAATACATTGTTTCATTACCCTCCCTGCACATCCAAGATACAGAGAGCAGGTGTAAATTCTGCACGTGGCTTAAATTCTCACCTGCTTTCATTCAATTCAATAGAAAACAGTAAATCACCATATTCACAAAAAAGAAACAGGTTGACAGAAAACAGACTGATTTTTATAGCGCACCTAAGATATATAGGGACTCGTATATTTACTCAGCTATTTTAAAGGGGCTACTTTTGCTCACTCCCTGGACAGCTAAATGCTGAGTTGCTAGGTTACTGGTATTTGACATCATCTCTTCGGTGACATGTCCCAGGTTTGACAGGTTCCCATGATTCACTGGGCCAGTCACCTCGTTACTCACGTTACTCATTTACCCAGTGACGTCTGGATAATCATTTAAAATTCACATCATACACTAGCTGCAAGCCCCTAGATTCCACATGAAAATATTTAAACTGCTTGACAGGCTCTAAGTGCATTTGGAAGCACACTGGATGGCTTACCTGTGTTGTTCACATAATAGTTGTTATAATTAAATTTAGCATCTTTCTTCTGGGTTGGTTTGTGTTTGAGAAAAGAGGAAGTGATTACTGGGAGGCAAATAATGGGTAATATCTCTTATGGGCTAATTTGGTTTCATGAATAGCTCACCTCACACATGCATGCTACGTATTAAGTCCATTAGTGCTTTGATTTAGCTTCAGAAAAGGTAATACTCCACATAATTTACCCAGTCAAGGGCATTTTCACCTGCTGACAAATTTACATATTTCCCAATGTCATTAGGTAAGAGCTAGTCATCAGAATAGCAGAGGGTGCAATCATTAGTGAGTTCGTTTATTTGACTCCATCATGTTAACATTAATTATAGTCTAAATTACATTTAGCAATTGTTGTCTTTCTTGGATGGAACACTGTATTACTATTTCAAGAAACTATAATTTGGAAAGTCCATACAAGAATAGGATGGATGCTTTTTGAATCATTCTGGGAGGATTAGTATTTAAGACAGCTATACAGAAAATCGTTCGTGTGATTCCAATTTGAACATTATTTATACATTAATTTGACAGGATGTAAAATCAATTGCCTAATTATTGGTTAAATGTATCAAAGAAATTCTACGGAAAGGTGCTTGATTATGCTGCATAGTTATGGTAATATAATCAAATTCCCTTTCAGACATAATTGTCTGACCAATTTTGCTCCCAAATCCATTTTTTTCCTCACTCTTCAGATGGGCTTTCTCATTTGTTTCCCCTTTAAAAGGAAAAAAAATAGCAAGTACTGTGCATGGTCGTCCTGTAATTATTCGGTAAGTTCTTTCCATGCTAAAACTGTGCACTTAAACACAGACCTAATAGGCACAATTGCCATAATTTAGACGGCTGTAAACACAGATCATGCTGTAATCAAAACGAGGTGCCCATGCCGGTGTTTACAAACCTGATCCATATGGTGGGGAGAGATGGGAAAGATGATACAGTTCATCAAATCAAGTTCCCTAAATCCTAGCTAGCAAATTCTGCATCCCTCATAAACAGTGAATTACCCATACAGATGTTTGCTTATGAAATTATCAACTGCTGAAGGTACTTTGCTAGGAAACACAATCTGTTCAGCGTCACATCTAAGAGACACGCTGTATATGCATTTTTGACTCTAGAAAGGATTTAATTGATAGTTTGTTGATATTTTAAAGTAAATTCTTGCTAAGAACAAATAAATCATACTACCGCAGAACAAATAATCATCGAACATCCATCCTCAGCTAGTAGCACTTAGTGCATGCTGCTCTCCTTGGCTTAACTCTTGCAGAAATGATTACTCTAGGACCCATAAAACCCTGTGGAGCTCAGAAAAGAAGCCGCCGCTGCCGCCCATATTATTACATATGAGCAGCTTAGGGATCCCTCATGTGATAGATGAATTGCAACTGCAGAACGCCATCGCTAGGGCCAGAGCTGTTATTATTTTTCATTTCTGTTTGTACTCGAGGGTAGCTTGACTCTGAAGAGAAAGTAGCGTGCCGATGGAAACAGGTCCGCAGGCTGGGCGGGGCCGCACCGATCGCTGCCTTGACGTTTCTGATTTGTAAAATTTATAATGAGCAATAATAGACTTGACAAGTAGCAAAGATACCTGAATTTACATGGCCTGTTTTGTAGGAGAAGGGCAGTTGGCAGAAAGGTGCTGTGGGCTGGTGAATTCTGCTTTGTTGGAAAAACTACTTGGAATGCTTTTGGCATAACTGAACTTGTACAAATTAAGGAAACAGACGAGGCTGAAATGAACTGTTGCTTGGTGCCATTATAACGGTAATCATAAAATAGACTGGAGCTTGTGAAATAAGGATGGATTCAGGTAAGCCAGCAGGAAGAGAAAACAGCAGGAATGGACAGCTTGAGGGTTTCCGTAACAAGTGACGAATAATAGTCTTTTAGTTTTGTGAAAAGTAAATGACATAATGTGCTTAAGTACTCCCCATGCATACAGTAAGTGGCAAATTACTGTTTTATTAGTAGTAGGGATTTGTTATTGGTATTATTTTATTATTTGAAGTGAGATTTGAAAATATTGAGTGGCAAGAAGAAAAGAATTAATTCCTAAGACCTGCTCAAACTATGTTGGTTTGCTGGTTTTCCAAGTCAGACTTGCTAGAAGTGCGTCAGCCAGCATCTGAGGCAGTTTTTTTCAATCCAGAGAGTAACAGGGTGGTTGACAGTGAGGCGTTGTGCTTCTGCCACATACTAGCCTCACCCTCCGTTGCAGGTCATTTATAACCTCTCTGGGCCCTAATTTCCTGAGATAATAAGGGACCGCCATGTTTCCGATGATCAAAAAAGGATAATGAGGTTCAAGTGCTCTGGAAAGCAGTCATGTGCTGGAGGGACAGGCGGTTGCGGTCACAAGCAGCCCCGGAAAACCGGACAGATAGAGTGAGACCCAGGCGCGCACAGACAGAAGTGGGAATGCGGGTCTGAAGCGGAGAGATGGTAGAGAGGGGCTTTCAAAGGAAGCCAACTGGATTGAATTTGAACAGCGTTTTGAAAAGGGGGCGAAACTAAAATGCAGTAGGCAAAGGCATTTCCATTGCCTAGGGACTCAGGGGCTGAGAGTACGGAGAGGCCAGTTGTTGTACTTGGTTAATAAAAGAAGTCTGTCCCAATGTGAGATGAAGTGGGTTTGCCTGTCGGGCTGTGGAGGGGAAAGGGGGGGATCAGGGAGGTGGGAAAGTCGGGAGAGCCAACAGACTGAGCTCCACGTTACAGATGCCAACCGCGTGTCCACCTTACAGATTCCTCGGATCGGGGGTGGGGGGTCAGGGTGCATAATTAACCTCTGTTTTCCAGGTAAGGAAGTTGACAAGCCGCACAGCTCGGAAGTGATGGAATGTCACGAGCGACCGGAAGCCAGCTCTTCCCATCCTGGGCATGTGCGCCTTCCTCCGCAGGGCCCTCTCCAGTGAGGGAGAGAAGATGACCTTGCTCTTGACTCTGCTTAGTTTGAAAAGTACTGAGGGGGTCAGAGAGGGCAGGAGAGAACAGAATAGTTAACTCCTCCTCCCACCACCCCCCGGCTGCCCGCCCTCCAAGGAGACGGGCGGGGAGCAAGGCAACAAACAGACTGTGAAACCAACCATCCATCGCGCTCCAAGGCCCTTAAAACAAACAGTTCCATGAACTTGTGATAAGAAAAATGTCCAGCAAGCATTCTGTTGTGCCACGAATGTGGTCTTATAAAAACTTAAGAATTAGTCATAAAATCTGATTCGTAAACTTCAGAAAGCTGATTTTTATTCTAAGCATGGGGAATGAAACATGCCATTCTTCAATAAAGGAAAGCCCACTCATTAATGGTATTGTTGGGGGAAAAAAACAGAATTCTATACAATCTATAGCCCTTCAAACAAAAAAGCCATTTCCCTAGATTCTCTTTCAAGAACAACAGAAGGACTTTTGTTACTTTCTCAAAGGGTGCTATCTTTTATGAACTTATTAAGGAAACTACTTCTTTTCTTTCCGTGTTGAAATGGCATTCTGTTGTTTCTCTAAGTGGCCCCTCCAGCAGGCTTGGGTCGCCAGCCTCTGCAGGTGTTCGCCGGCTCCCCTCGCTCAGTCACTGGGGGAGCCACCTAGACACCAGGGCCAGGCTGCTTGTCCGCAGAGAACTCCAATTGTGTCAGACTAGGTGGTGATTTTGAAACGGGTCTGGCATTCTTTCAGGAGTTGAGAAAAGACCACTGCCTTCATTTGGAAAAGCAAGGCTACTGTAGAGACGAGAGTAACAGGTTTCTTTCACTGTGGCGTTTCTTTAAAAGGAAGGTGGCCGACACCCTTGCAAGTATTTGGTGTCTTTGGTGCATCGGACCCATCTCCACCTAAGGCGAGGAGCAGGTGGCTGGGTTCCCAGGGTGCATCGCACTGTGGATTTCACAACAACCACCCACACTCCACTCCCACCCTTGGGTCCCAGAGAGAGATGACCAAGAGGTTCCTGGGCTATTACAAAAGTAGCCAGTACATCCCTGAATCAGAGAATCTCATCTCTGATCAGAGTGATTGGACTCCTCTGTTTAATAGTCAATAATGATGTTCTTGGGCTGAAAAAGGTACATGAATATTCACAGTAGGTGAAACCAGGTGGCCAGTCAACTTGGTAAACAGGTTTCTGCTGTTTATTATTCCTTTGGCTGCATCTTCACAGAATTTGCTTCCAACTTTGGGCTACTGAGAAGGCACTGACCAGGGGGAGCATCAGGGGAAGTTGGGGAGACTCTGGTAAGTGAGGAAAGGGGATGCAGACTTTTCACTGGCACATAGATGGTTTTCTTCCTCCACTGAAAAGCCTGCATGGTTTTCTCATGGCCACACTGATCATTTATCATAATAATAAGCATTTATTTATCACTTGGCAGCTTAGAAGGGAATTAGGGCAGGCATTATTGTCCTCTTTGGCAGACAAGGAAGGGAGATTCAGAAAGATGAAGTTATCTGTCCAAGCCGCAGAAATGAAAAATGGTAGAGCCGGGACTAGAACTCACTCCCACGACCCCTACCCTTCATATGCCGCATCGCCTTTGGATGCCGCCAGCCAGAAGCAGGAGGTGAATTCTTCTGCCTTGGCTTTGGTTTTTCCTTTTGGTTTCCTCGTTTACTTTGGGAGAGGTCATTGCTGCCTTTTGCAACTTTGTGCTGCCCCCATGCCATTCTCATGCACCAGTTCCCTCCCACTGGTAACATTTCTCACAACTTGCCATCATCCTCAAGTCTCTCCTCCTCTCCTCCCCTCCACATCAGAGGCCACAGTCTCCACAACCATGCTCCACCAGCAATGTAGCGGAAGGCATCAGTGAAGTGGACTTGAGATCCCAGAGAGCAGAAAGGCAAAGACTGAGGGTAGGATGCTTAAATAGGGAACGTTTCCTTAAAGGAGGTATTGAGTCCCTGTCCAGACCTCAAAAGAAAGACCCAGAAGGATGAGAGAATGGGATAGAGATCAGGAGACTAGCTTGATTAGAGAGTGAGAAGACGAGGTGAGAGATGAGACAGGAGGTGCAAGCAGAAGGGTCTTGAAATGGAATACAAGGATGCCCCGTCCCCATACTCTCGGAAACAGAAGAGAAATTACTTTAAACAGCTTAAGCAGATAGATTGCTTCATTATTAAAAGGCACAGAAATCAAGGCTTAAACTCACCCGCAAGATTTCTTCAACACAGCTTGAATCACTGGCAAGGCTTACCTAAAACAAAATAAAACAAAAAAGAAAATTAAGCACAATCTAGTTATTCTTAGAAAACCATACTGTGTAATATTTTACTGTGTAGGCAAAATTGTAAAGAAAGTAAATATAGTTACTGATGTGGTTTTTCCCCTGCTAAATACAAAGCTGTAAGTATCTGCAAATGGCCACTTTTGTTTGACTTTAATGAAGCAGTAGGACCCCAGTGCAAGGCACAGAAAGAGAAAGACTTGTTCTGTCACTGGTTTGCTACGAGCACTGAGCCGTCCTCCCCCATCCCCCGGGCTCCAAAGAGGGAGCTCAAGCCCCTGACCCCTGAGGCCTCTTCTACGCTCTGACATAATTCACCATATTATTCATAAGACAGATTTTTAAAAGAAGAGTCCTATATGAAACACTTCTATGATTAAATGAAGTCCTCTTAACTCAGGAGTCCAATTAGATGCCTACAATTCTTATCCAAAACACTAAGGCTAAATCTCCTGTGCAAATCAAATGCTTGCCTTGGCCCTGAGAGAGAATCTCACAAATATACGAAGTGAATCCCCTGAGCTATCTTGCTCAGGGTGACACCTTCCTAATCAATCAAAATCCAAGCTACTAGCAGAGCAGTACTGAGGACTTCCTTCTCACCTGGCTCAGTCATCAGCGAAAGCAAGAAGCCAAACACCAGAGTGAAACAGCAGTTATAAAGCTGCGCATGATGAAGGACTTGGGAGTGGGTCGACCAGCTGGAGAAAGGTCTACCAGGCGTGATGTCATCCATGCAGGTGCGGGGCTCCCTAAACCTTCCTCACTCTCTCCTTCACGCCTTCACCTGCCCCAGGATCACAGCTGGATCACCTCCACCCCTCTCTGGGAGAACATCTGGTCGCTTCGGTTCACTACCTTGGGAGGTGCAAGGCCAGTCCTGTGACGAGCACAGCGCCACAGAGCCTGCGTGTCCCAGGCCCCGTGCGAGGGCAGTTAGGTCTTAATCCCCTAGTTAATCTGATAGATTGAAGTTCAAACACAACTGTATTTGGGGGCTTGGGGAACAGAATGTGATGCCAGTTTCCCACAATCTTACAAAATACACGCTACATCATCAGTGCCTCTTAAATTAGCATTACAGGCACTGCTATACCTACACTAACTTCAGCCAGTATTTCTTGAATACCTTCTCCTGTATAAAAGGCCCTGCTCCGAGGAGCGTAAGATCCCTAGTGGGGATCAGAGGGGTCACCAGTAATGAGGGGGACATCCAGGTCGGTTATCTGGTATGATTTCAGTGTCCACCTGTTATTCTGGTGTCATTACTGACAGTGTCGTCTTTCACTCTCCAAAACGTCCTGGTTTGGATGATAAATTATACAGCCACCCCTCCAGGAACAATAATACTGCAACACTGAGTGGAAAGAACAGTAGAAGGAAAGGCTGAAAAAGCTGGCTGGGCAGACACTGTCAAGGACCTTAAATACAGGGTCCTAACAGGGAACCACAGGTGGTTTGGCTTAGCATAGTTCATTCATTCATTCAACAAATATTTTGGAGGGCCATGGAGTGTGCCACAAGGTTCATGCTTGGCAGAGATACAACAGGGAGAAGCAAAAGGAGACACAGTTTCCTCTCTCGTGGGCTTTGTGGGCTCAGGAGGAAGGCGGATGTGAGAAAGCACAGTTGATGGATGATTGTAACTGTTATTTAAGTGCCACACAGGAGACCGTCCCATAGACACCGATTCTGCAAAATGAAAGGTTCCATGTCCAAATGAGTGTGGGAGATGCCGCAATCCAGCCCCTTCTTGGCAACCCATGATGCAGATCAAAGGCTCTGAGACATCTATCTCATCGGTTCACTTGACTATCAAATTGTGGGCTTTTTAGTTTTCATGTGTTTTTTTTTTTTTTTGATTACCAACTATTGCCATTCTACAGAATGAGTGTTTGCAGAACATACACTAGGAGAGGTCGGTCTAACATATGACAGGACTCCAGAACTCAGCTAATTATTCACAACAGCAAATAAAATCTCATGCCTTCGCTCCCGGCTCCAGCAACTATATTTTCCAAGACAATTGTTGGACTTCTAACACACACCGTCTCCAAACCCAAAGGTCAACACAGTCAAAGCAAAGACTTCAAAATCTTCCGCATCGTGGTTGTGTTGTATCAGTGTGGGCTGCCTGGATTAAACATACATGGCCCACTCTCATGAAAAGGTCCTTTTGTCACACAAACACACCAATGTTAATTTTGAAATAAAAGTTGGGGGGGGGGTGGGAAGTATCAGCAACACGCAGACACAGCAAGAGCACCTGCCTGTGAGTCTAAAGAGTTGGGTGGGAGTCCCGGCCCTACCACTCGGGAACAGGACTTCATGCCCTTACCCCTCTGAGTCCGAGTTAGGCCAGCTGTAAAATAAAATCGAGTAAAATGAGATCACGGCCATCTTAATGCCTGCTCCTTTTAGATGTCCCAGGGCTTCTGCAAGCAGCAAATGAAATAAGGAAAGCGAACGTGCTTTGTAACCTGCGAAGCCCGTCACGGCACGTCAGGGTATTCGCTCCTGCCCTGCTGGTCTCCTGACTGCTTTATTACGAAGCCCTCCCTCCCTTCTCATGCGCTCAGGGTAGGATTTGACTCACTCTTGCCAACTGCAAATATCATCTCTACACCTGGTATTATAAATATCCATTTCCTTATGGGGAAATGCTGTCAAAATCGAAAGAGTTGTGGACTCTGGGGCATTGCAGCAAATCTAATGATGACTTCTGGGGGTGGGGAACACTCAGAATGGGGAAGAACTCTACAGACACGGACAGTCAAATAAATAGGCATCCACACCGCGGGGTCAGATTCTTTTTTCTTTTTCAGAAAACACTGGAATCCAGCAGTGACATGGAGTCACTAGTCCCGCAAACTCATCTCGCCCTGCCTCCTAGCTCTTTTCACCGCAAGACAACTCATTTGAGCCGCGAGTGTTTTTTCTCCCCCTGCAAGTGCTTTTGAATGAAGCAGCGAGCATTTCCTCCGTGCCTAGAACAGTGCTGGGCGAGGGGGGTTGGTGGCACAAAGAACTATTTGACTTGGCCTCTTTCTCTCGGAGTTAAATGTCTAGATGGGACAGGAAAACAAATAATTAGAGACCCACTGGGACACACATTGTAAGGTGGTCGTGACAAGGGTAATAGGATCGTATTCATTCACCCGTCCGCCTATTCATCACTTCTCCCATTTATTTCTTTAGACAACAAATCCTGATTGAGCTCCCACTGTGCTCAGGATGGTGCCAAGGGGAGGATTTAAAGACACTGAAGACAACATAATTTCTGCCTTTGAGACTCCACACAAATTGGGGGAGACAAACATTTACAAGGGAAACAGACAATACCGAACAGGAGGTCTGATTTCGGTGTCAGGGAGAGGGTACCTACCGGGTTCACGGACAGAGCCATGTCCGACAGGAGCTCCCAGCCGCCGAGGTCCCCACTGTAGTCATCACCCCATAAGGGAGCGAGAGGCCAAGGGTCTGACATGGCTGAGAAGTGATGGGGCCACCTGAGGCCACTTCAGGCTCTGAGCCCCCTGCAGAGCCGAGCCCGGGTCCCTCTGTGCTCTGCAGGACAGCTGAGCTAAGGCGGGGGCTCGGCCCCGGCTGCCCAGCCGCTCTCCCTGTCTCTCTGTCTGTCTGTCTGTCTCTCTCGAAGGAACTGTGGAGGAGTCACTCGGACAGGTGTGACAGGAGACTGAGGAGGAGAGCTAGGGGGTGACACTGGGATTACAACTGCTGCCTGATGAGTTGCCAAGCTGCTGCTTAATTCCGGAGCCACCTTCGCCTCCCTTTAAATCCACTCTTGAGTATTCACATAGTCCACAAAGCGCAAGTTAGCCACTCAGAGCCGCGGCATCCTTTTGCATCCCCCTCTCCACCCCCTCCTCCGGGAGCAGAAAGCAAGCTGCACGCCGCCCAGGGGAGGCTGTGCTCTCACTCCTGGCCCCAGACGACCCTCTTGTGCCGGGCACGGACGTGGTCCTCTGAGGGCCAGGGGAGGCAGGCGCACGTCGGGCAGGTGCGGAGTTGACTGAGAGCCCTCACAAGTGCCGACGCTCCCCGCGTGTGACAGTGCAGCCCATGTCACCACAGAGAGACCACGCACAGATCATCTGCCGGGTGATAAATACATATCTTAGGAAATAATCAGGGTACCTTTAAATCATCAAATATTCAATTAAGTGCAGCAACAATAAATGAATTGCATAGGATGTTTTAATCATTCTGGAATTAATCAGTTTGGAGCATACTTCTTGGCGATTAGGGTAATACAAGATATCAAAAATACCCTGATTGTGTCATTGAGAGACATAAGCAGCAGCTAGCACTAATAGAAAACACGAAGATTAATGTAAAACATTAAAAGGATCCTGACCATCACATGGTTAACCCCAGGGAGTGAGACGCGCATCTCAGGACATTATTATTAAGGGGTGGCGGGGGAGAAGAGGTCATTTTTTTTTTTTCCTAAAATAAGCCTGAGGTTGTCCCACAATACCTGGCAATCAAAGCCCACTATTCTAGGCATATTCCACCTTGACAAAGAGTTCGCCAAGTAAAACTCACAAACTGCAAGTCTAATTGCCAGTGAACGCTTGGATTTTCCTAACAAGTACAAGTGACACTGAGTGACACATCACTAACACCAAATTCCGTGCTATTGATCCAGTTAAACAATATCCACGACTGACACTGATGGCAGCTTCCAAACTAATTCCACTTGTATTTTCATTAACAAATTGTCATTTATGCCTGTGATGGATGGAGGAGACAGGGCTCCCCGGACACGGCATTACTACTGAAATGAAAACTCACATTATGACATTGTACTACCAAATGAGTTTTCCATCTTTTTAAAATGGTTAATCCCCATCATTGGTCATTTACCTAAACAAGGAGCAGCAGCCTCTGAGGTCCCTATTTGCCTCTATCTCCCATCTCCATCCCGGGAGTCCCAGTTCTCAAATTTGGAAAACGACAAACCCAGTTCACATGAAGATCTTTCTGTCCCTTGCTTCCTGCCTCACCTTAACTGGTCCGTATTCTAGTTTGCATTCCTCAGTCTGTGGTTAAATGGGAACACTTAATATAGCATAAGCCGCAGATAGACATCCGCAGGTAATATAACTTTAATCAAAACAAAACAGACTTCACAACAGGTACGTGGTACAGCCAACCAGCTCATCATCCCCTTTCATTTTAATATAGCGAAAGAAAGCCCTGGTGTCCAAGGAGCCGCTGTTTACTTTCAAATACTGCTTCCGGCCAGTTTTTAAGGGAGTCACGCGGTCAAAATGCCATGTAAAACAAGCTAACATTCAACATTCTCTCTAAGAAAAGAAGCAACAAAAAGTAGAGCATGAAGATCAGCGGAATTTGACCCTGGCCGTTTGAAGCCAAGTACAGAAAGTGATTCTTTGTCTAGAGCCTTACATGGAACTAAAACTAAAGAGGAAGAGACAGCAATCACATTTTATTTATTTGACTAAATAAATGAGATAGTTAACTTTATTTTCTGGGGACACAAAGGGCTAGGGGAAAGAGCAGAAGCTTTGAAGCTGGACAGACTGGGATTTTTTTAAAAAGTTTTTATTGTAGTGCAGTTGATTTACAATGTTAGCTTCAGGTGTACAGCAAAGTGATTCAGTTACACATGTACCTACATATATATTGCTCTGATACTTACCTTGCTTTGTGAACTTGGGCAAGACGCTTAAACTTCTCTGAGCCTCTGTTTCTCTATCTATATAAGGGGACTAAAAAGTCCACTTGGAGGATTGCAGTGGGGTTGAGATGAGTGAGGCATATAGAAGTACCTTAGCCTGGCAGTGGATGCCTTTTCAGTGTCCATCCACACCTTCTATACTCAGTTCCCTCTAAGGCCCTTGGAAAGGTGTCAGCACCCTGAGCCTTGGAACCACTGAGTAGACAGTTTAGTCACCTTGTCAACTGGCCCCCATGACATCTTGTGAATGTCGCTAATTATGAAATCCTATTCAGGGGCCCAGTGTGTAAGGAGTCTCAGGCGGCTGCTCCATCTGGTGGCTCTCACTGAAGGTGACAAAGGAGGCTGGAGATGGGACTCGAGGGGGCAAGACAACAGAGAGCACAAGGGGAGTGAGGGTGGGCGGGGTGGGGGACGGGCGGGGGGCGATGCGGTTCATAAGGAGGATCGAGGATCACTCTCGCTGATTACATTAGGTATGGGCAAGGGCGGATGCATATGCAGAAAAGGCCATCATCAGCTCAGAGCACCTAACGGCAGATGGAATCTGAAGTGAAGAGTACTTAATTCAGTGGGCTCTGAATAGCCATTAGCTCACTGTTCATTTATTTGGTCTAATAACTAGTTTCTATAGAAGAGTGAGCTCTCAAGGCGGGGGGGGGGGGGGAGTATGGTCTTAAAGAAAAATTAGGTACACATCTAGAAAGATTACCCAAAGAAACCAAGAGTCTATCTGGAAGAGCCTGGCTGCCTGACCCCCATTCCCCAGGGATGCCCGGCCTCTGGTCACCCGAGCTGGGCGGTGAGGTTGTTCCAGCTGCCGCAGGCGTCACCGCTGCCCGCACATGTGCCTGAGCTGTGCGGTACCTGCCGGCCAGGTGCCCCCGGGACAGAGCCCCCACTTCCACGTTCTCCAGGCTTCTCGCCTGATTCCTCCTTTCTGCTGCTCTCACTCCAGCCCTCTCCTCCAACTTTTCTTCGCCAGCCTCCCAGACCCTGACCCAGTGGGCTGGCCCGTTCCTGTCTCTTGCTCTTCTCAGCCCTCTGTCTGCTCCCAGGGCCCGCCCTACAACCCAGAGACCTTCCAGCCATGCTTCCCTCCTTTCAGAATTTCTAGGCACACATCCAACTCCTCAGGGCCTGCGGGATCCCCTCTTCTGTCCTGTCCAAGTCCTAGCACTGAAACCAAGGACCATTTAAGATTAAAATCTTGATTCCACTAAATCCCTACTTACTGAGCTCCCATTAACATTAACAGCTATCTTGTGTGCAGGCCCATAATCTCTCCTAGTAAAAGAGGATCTTGTAAAAATACCGATGTACAAAGTGAAGTCAGGCAATTTCTGAACCCTCTCCTTAGCCATCGTTAACAAGGCAAGCATCCAGGATCTAAATATATTAAAAAAGATGGAACAGGAAGCAAGCTCGCCTCCGAATGTTGTCGACTAAAGAATAAATGTGAGGGTTTTTAGAGTTCTCTTATGCTCCTGACCGCACCACGGTCAGAGCAAGCTCTCACGGCACGGCGCAAGTCAAGCATGAATGGGGAAGCAGCGACCCCACTTTCGGGAAAAGAAAAATGTACTGACAGTCTGGAAGCAGTTCCATGTCCAAGCTCTGTCACTCATCAGCTGTTTGATTTGAGGCGACTCACTTCCTCACTCTCCAGGTGACACAATGATGCCACAGAGATCTGTCCCAAGTCCCCAGGGTTTTGCATTTCACATAACAGGACCAAACTAGTAGGTGATCGTCAGCAGATCACCAACTTTTTATTGTGAAAGGACATTACAAAACAACAGCCCAAAGGCAGGAAGGGTATAATCTTCAAAAAATGGACTGTTTCTTCACAATAAATGACAGCAAACTATGCCACCATCCAACTCACTCACACATACCATTGGTCTTATGGTTCCCATTCTGCCACAGAATAACAGCACCTTCACCTTAGACTGGTCACCAAGCAAGATGATCTTCTCAGGTATCTTTTGGATTCTATGATTTTACTCACCTTCTATTTTGTTCGATTTTATCACATATATTTGACTGTAGGTAGCAGTCCACTTGTCAACTTCAATTCTCTATCATCTCCTACCCGTGGATGATTTCCTCGCTGTTGCTCATTGTCAAATCCCAGGTACATTTCCTCCTCTCCCGCTGATGGCTTTTAAATGCATGGAGAATGCAAACTAATCTCTGGGCTAGCCAACCCCAACAAGAGTAAGCAGACAGCTCTTCTGTAACAAGTCATATACATGTAGCACACATATCCTAGAGACCTCATCTCTACAGCTCGTTTCACATCAGGTATTCCAAAGGCCCCCGGGAATTCTCAGGAGTAGCTAGGGAGGCAGGAGGAAGATCAGGCAAGCACGGTGTCCCTGAAGCCTGGAGAAGAACGTGCTTCAAGGAGAAATCAGCCATTAAGTAACACAAGGATTGGCCATTGGGTTTGGCATGACCTTGGCCACTGGCAACCTTGGGCAGAGCTGTTTGAGTGGCATGCTGTGGCTGCGAACCTTACCGGAGTGGGTGGAGGATAGGGTGGGAGGGGCAGATGCAGAGGAAATAAACAATTCCTACTGTGACAGGGAGCAGAGAGATGGGGTGATGTGGTGCCAGGGTTTTTCTTTGTTTTCTGAGAGGGATGATATTAAGGCAGGTTTATATCCCGATGGGTGTAACTCAGTGGAGGGGAAAACGTATCACAAAAGAAACAATGGATGATTGTAAAAGCAGAGTCCTTGAGAAGGAGAGAGCAGATTAGGACACAATTGGAGAGGCTGCCCTGAAAGAGGAGCATGGACACTTCTGGGCACTTCTTCCATTGTCGCAGGAGGGAAGGCAGACTGTGTCTCGGTACATAAGCAGTTGGGTTGGAGAAATGAAAGACGAGAAGATGAGGTGGTACTTGTCTGATCGGATCTATTTTTCTCTCTGAAGTATATGGCAAGGTCATCAGCGGAGAATGAGGCTGCTTATTGGAAATTGGAGGAGAAAGGAAAGGTGGAGGATGGTTATGCTGGAGAACAGGAATGTGGGTGTGCTAGGAAAGGATAACAGAACTATCTGGCAATGTTTAAGGGAGAGAAAGAGCTGGCTGTCGTGTGAAACACTGACAGAGATGCTGCGTACGCCCAGAGGATGGAGATAAAGGAGCCAGGAGGCGGAGAAAGAAGAGAATTGGAGGCCAAGTAGCTCCGGAGATTGAGAAGGAGGTGGCACTCTGCTCCCCACTATTAGCTACCGCACTTTCCAACACTGATGAGCTAATTAAGCACAGCTCACAGTCCTCCAGCTGCTCTAATCTACAAGGAGCTTCATTCTGAGAGCCCAGGAGGAGGAGGAATGATGTTCCTGGGGCCCCACAGGAGGCCAGATGAAATTCAGCCCAGGCCACATACGGCCCCAGGGTCTGAGGGTTCCTCTCTGGAGACTAAATGACTTCTCCTGTGTCCCCAGGGCAGTAGAGAACTCTGTTAACCCGGATCCTCCTGAGACATCATTCCTATATACCATTGGAAGGGGTTTCCAAATTGATTAAAGAAGAGCTGTTTTTAATCATTTAAGTTATACAAACATCTTCCACGTTTACTATGTGATTGTTAGCCTGAAACATTTTAAAATACGATAATCTTTTACAATACATCTTGGATTGACAAGTTCTACTAAGCATCTGTGGCTTCTAAAGATACAAGGACTTCCTCACTAGTGGAAAGAAATGAATTGGGAGTTCAGGTTTTTCTGGTGGCTTCTGAAGACATTGCCACAGGCATATTATGGGGTCTTAAATTAAGTGTTGTAACCTCATTTATTAAAAGAAGCTTTCAAATATGTATCTTCAGCTCTCATTTTCTGAAACTCTTTTAGAAAAGAAAGGTCTTTCCTTGACATTCACAATTCCTCATCCTAAAGAAGCTCCTTTTTCAGTCATCCTCTAAACACACAGCTAATGACTTAAACGTCTGCTTTAAAACGAGAAACCCAGATTTCAGTTAGCTTTTCTTCTAGCTCAATTTTCCTTAAAGCAATGTAAGTGGAGTAGACTTTATAAATGGTCTCCATGCATGTCCTCAATAAAACTGTGACAACAGAACGCACTTGATAGAAAGTGGCTCCGCTTTCAGACTAACCTCTACCGGACTTGGCGCCTTCTTGACTCTCTAAATCCTATGCTTAGGGCTGTCTTAATTGCCAGTGGATGACACTGTGATTCTGCAGAAACAGACTCACAATTGCTGTTCTTTGACAGTGATGCTCTCAGGGAACAAGCCCTGTGCATGGGAACTGAATCCTCGCCAGCTCCCCTATTATTTATAACTCTAATTAAAACACTTTTATCTATTAATGCCAAGTGAAACCACTAAATATATTCAGGGCAGTTCACATTGTTTTCTATACTTCTAAAATCTCTTAGATCTGCGCCCACTTACATGTGGTTTAACCGCTCACTAAAATGAAACGATAGCTAAGAATAACTCACTTGCATTAGATTTATAAATCTCATTAATTAATTCTACATCTCCAGTGGTGTAGAGACCAAACTCAAATGCAAGATCTAATTAAAGAGAAGTAAAAAAAATCTTAAGAAACAACACTAAGATTGAAACACAGAAGTAACTGTTTAGCCTCAAATTAATGAGGCGCTATGCTAAGCAAGCATGTCCATTAATCCCTAATGAGGATTTTAAACACATTAAAACTTCCTAATACAAAATGTTTGCCTTCCTTTTATCCAATAACAAATAAGCCAATAATTTTCTGGCTCTAAATGACACTATTAACTGTCACGGCATGTTTTATTTGACAAACCCTCCATTCAAATACTGTAAAACCAATTAATTTGCCTGCTGTGAAATGTGTTTCTTGATGGCTTTTATGTGATTTTTTTTCTTCTCAAAGAAATGTAAATAGGAGGTCAATGTAGGTGCCTGATTTTGCTTAAAAAAATATGCCACAGTAGTTATAGGTTGTCTATCCTGTTTGCAATTCAAATGAGCTAAAAGACAACGTCCATTTTCAGGTCACAATCCCAAAGTAGTCTCCTGATAAGCTAACTGTGTCAGAGTAATAGTTTGATTAACACAAAGAGGGTGTCACATTTGAGGATGGAGAGTGGGCAAAAGTACCATTCTGTTCGGTTATAAATGATGATTCACAGCCCTGGCCCTTACCGACCTGGCATCGTTACCTATCTCCTGCTGTAACCAGCCTTCCTCCAAACACATCTGCATGTATGTACAGGAAATCACTCTCTAAAACTGGGGTTTATGCCTGATGCTCTTATTTGAAAACACCCCAATTTGTGACACTTTTTGGTTGGCAGAAAAATCAATAGAACAAATAAAAGAAGTTCCTGTTTATTAAACTTCCCCTGGGCTTTGCTTAGCATCTCCAGTTAGCTTGAGAGATGGTCCCAAGGCCCCTTCTGCCCAGTATTTGTGGGACACTCTGAAACACTAGGCCCATGGAAGGGCACGGCACTTTCCAGAAAATCACTCTGCAAACAGAGACCCTGGACACCGTGTGATAAAGAAAGGGTCTGTGACTTTAAGTGTGGGCCCACTCTGTGGAACATCTCAAGCCTGCTGCATTATACACTGAACACCAGACAGAGGATGATGCATGGTGTCCCATGGTTTATGGAGCCGGATGGGTTATGCCAATTAACGTGGACAGCATATGCATGGCGCCAATGATCCTAGCTTGACACACATCCACGGGAAAACCAGGGGCTGATTCTTTCTTAGCTGTGAAAGTAGGCCGGAGAAACCTGGCAGGTGTTTATAATTCCAGGCACAATTACAACACATGACTGATACAAACAAAATACACTCAGTGAAATAATCGCTCTGACTCCTCACCCGAATCAATGTGTTGGGGGTATTTTCAAACTTGGTGCTTGGAAAATCTGTTCATGTTAAGAAAATTCTCTCAGAAAGACAAATATCAGATGATATCACTTATATGTGGAATCTTAAAAAATGATCCAAATGAACTTATTTACAAAACAGAAAGAGACTCACAGACATAGGAAACAAACTTATGGTTACCAAAGGGGAAATTGGGGAGGGCTAAATTGGGAGTTCAGGATTTGCAGATACACACTACTATATATAAAATAGATAAACAACAAGGTCCTACTGTACAGCACAGGGAACTATATTCAATATCTTGTAATAGCCTATAATGGAAAAGAATCTCAAAAATAATATATATGTATAAATAACTGAATCACTCTGCTGTACACCTGAAACATTGTAAATCAACCACACTTCAATTTAAAAAAATTGTCCCAAGTGGAAAATATACACTGCATCCCCACTATGCACAGTACAACACACTAAGCATTCCGGGAGCTTCAGTAGATGGTAAAGACTAAATTTCCACAAAGAACATATGCTTGAGATAAGAGTCGACAGGATGATATATCAATAAGTAGTAAAGACAGTGCAAGTCAGCACATATTTTCTGATCCCTGAATCAGGCACAGGGACAGAAGGAGGATTTTAATTCAGGGATGACATGACTGAGATGGCCAAATATGGGGATGTCCAGACTATCTAGTCGGGGAGAATGAACGCGTTTATTTCAAATCAGGATTCTTCTAGAAATCTCAGATTATGTAGTGACACTACTTTTAAAAAGACAGATGAACAGCTTTGACGATAAGTGTAATAGGAAGTTGCAAAAGAGAAGACTGTCCATGGCTCTGGTGTGGTCAGGCAAGACTTGACTTTAACTTTGAATAAGAGAAAAGATTCATATAGGTAGTGACTATGACACTGTATGACTTTGTGCAAGTCAGTTTCTCTAGTTATAAAAGCAAGGGGTTGGCCCAGGATCAAGTCTCTAAAGCAACTCCAAGCTGTTGAAATGAGTCTATCAATCTTGTGGTCCAAAGCAAATTAATTTCAAAACTTCCACTTGTGTTCACCAGCTGATTTCTGATTGAAAGAAGTCTCCAACTGAAAATGAAAAGCAATACATTTCATAAGTAGAAAGCCTGTGTGATCTACAGAAGGAGAAATGGCAAGCCATCCCAACGAATATTTTCAAAATGGAAGCCGGTAACACGCTTTATGACTTCAGTGGAAACATTAAAATGTGGACAACTCCATTTCTCATATCAGGGAGACCACAATGACAATCAGATGCCATTTTCAAAAATAACATGTTGGACCCAAAGCCAAAGTGCCTCAATCTTGTGAGAGCTTCTTGTGGCATTAGAAGTCCTTGCTAAACGGCAGTGAAAATATAATCTATATTTGGCTAAGTCCATACACTTGAAGCCAAAACATGTAGAAGTGGCTATTTTTGAAAAGATTATTTTGAAAAACCCCATAGTAGTTCCTAAATCTTCTTTTTTTTAATCAAGATTTGGGAATGTACTGAGACCACCAGACATCAGTGTGCTTGTGACCTTTTCAACTGTCAGACCAGACAGATTTTTATTTTATGCGAATCAACCCAGAGCCTCAAAGGTGTAGTGCCAGAGCATGAATCCATTTCACTAGACAGTCATTGAATTTATAATTCAAAGTTCAACTTACTTTCGAATTTTCTACTGTAATACTTTTGGCAGCCGAGGGCAGAAAGTCGAAACCCGGTTTCCAATGGAGACCACTTCCAGTGGCTTCTGAATGTTGGCAGCAAGAATTCCTTCTTGTCAAAGCAATCAGCAGTCCCTGGCTTTCATTAATTTACTTTCAATGACTGCTGCTCACTCTTAGGAAGCCTTTCTTTACCTAAGGATGTTGACCTGCTGTTGGACCCCATCAGAAACAGACGTGAAGAGACACTGATATATGAGGAGATTGGGAATTTCCCGCCAGTGGCCTTCACAGACTCCACAACTCCCATTTATTCTCACGGAGGCCATGAGCACAAAAAACAAGATTTGTGGTGAGGCCGCAGAGCTGGAATCTATAAAAGCTCCCAACACAGGATAAATAAACTCACCAGTATATATTACACTATAAAGTGTTATTTGAAGATCTTTAGAATCAGTTTGAAGGTCTTTCTTCATTCAAATGGATTGGGACTTTTAAAATCTAAAATAATATACCAATTTACATGATGCAATTATTAATACTTAGCGTGCACATTGTTGGGTACCCAAAAGGCTCTAGGCTGAGAGCACGCTGTAAACAAAGTTATTATGCTAATACTAATCTTGAAATTATTTAGCCAAGCACTTAGGTATCCTTATGAAATACATTTCATTAATTTCTAAATTTTTTGCCTTTGTTTTACAAGCTGTGCTTGAAAGGAAAGCATGGAACTTATCAGGGTGCTACAAGGTTTTCAAGCAGCATCTAACATCTATTTTGTCAAGATAAGCTTTCCAATTAGCATTTTCAAGATTCTCAGTTTCTCTTCTCTATAAATGATTATCTAACCCCAAGTGAGATCTCCTAAATCCTTAATGTGAAGATATTAACCCCTTAGTTGAAAACTCAAAGAACGGCACCCTGGTGGCATATAAAAACAAAAGGGAATGAGGCCATTTATATGAAGGTGATATTAAGAATATCTTCTACTATTACTGCTACTAAGACCAAGGCTCCTACAAATAATTCCTCGGAAGTTTAGTCCTTGCTGGGTTGCAAAGCCCTTTCACATCCTCTCTGCTCCCCACCTCCCTGTATAATTTGTTCCTCACAACGACCCTGTAAAGTAGGCAAAAAAGATAGAATTAACTGCATTTTAAAGATGAAAAAAAATCTGAGGCTTCAAAAGGTTACATGAGTTGTCTGAGGTTTTATGGCTACTTAGCGGTGAAGACAAGCCCCTGGGCTTTCAGCTCCCTAATCTAGCCTGTCTTCCGCAATTTCATGTTCCTGGTCTGTAAACATGGACTTACAGAGTGCCCACTAAAGCCTGAGGAATTCAGAAGCCACGTTCATGAAGGTTCCCCTCTAAGACGAGGGCATACTTATCTCCAGCCTAGGGCAAGTGATGTCGTCACCAATCCTAAACTATCAACATACAAGGCAGAAAATCTTGATGGTCTAAAATGAGACTTACAAACGTTGAGAAGTTAAGAGAGGAGGAGGAACTTCTTGAAGGAACATCACCTATACGATCATGACTCAGAATCTGGGCTTTGAAGAGCACCTACTATTGTCAATGGTAGACCAACTCTTTCCCCCAGCCAGGCCTCCACAGTTGCTAAACCCCAAGGACTCAGGTTCAACACTGAGGCCAGCATCTTGCTACTCCAATACTTGACTCCTCCTTTAGTTTTTGTCTCTTGGCCATTTTACATCCAACTGAAGGAAATTCCTACAGGTTCTTTGGCCGTCCAAATATGCCACGAAAACTGTCCTCCCACGAACATCTGCAGTCAGCGTTGCTTTGAAGAGTCATGAATTGGTGGTGAAATGAGCTTACCAGCACCAGGCCAAGGCTGGGATGAAGAAAGACCCTTGCTCATTTGACACAAAATACCCTTCCTCCTTTGAGTGCTCCCTTCAAGGAACGGGGAAGCAGCCAAACAGAGCTGGCAGGGGCAACCCTTCCATCTTGGGAAATTTGGTTACTTAGAGTCAGATGGGTACTCTGAAAAAGGACTGCCCCTGACAACCATTCCAGGTAGATAGAGGCCTTTGGCTTAAAGCATTAAAGCTCTGACCATGATCTACTAAATTTGCTGGAGGGCAGAGAGGAGAGGGACCGGGTAAGAAATGAAATAACTCTTTGATGATACATGTGCCATCTGTCACATGCAAAGCTAATGCTACTGCTTCATTCTCAATGGAATGCTTTTCAGTTGCTTGTCCAGTAATGGATACATTCATCTCCTGCTAGACTCTTGACAGAGAAAGGGCCCTGGAGGTGATACACTCCAACCTTCTAATGTGCAGCCCACTTTAAACAGTGAGGACGAATGAAGTGCAGAAAGGTGAAATGATTTGCCCAAAGTCACACAGCCATGTGAATGGGAGACCTGGGACTGAACTCTGGTCCATCTGGCTGAAAAAAGCTGAGTCTTTTCAGTCGTATTATAGAACCACTGCTTCCATAACTCCCACAACAGGGGACTCATTATTTCCTGATTCCACTGGATTCCATTCAATTTTTTTCAATTTAATTAGGCAACTCAAGAAGCCCTAACCAACTTCTACTGGAAGATCTAATAGAGCTATCTACACAGTCCCCTCTGTGTTCTGCTGGGAAATAAAGGGAGGGGGGTTGTGCCCTACCTTACCTCTGAAGGCAGCATCTAAATGGAACATCTCTTTGAAAAAGTTGAAATAGTGTGATGACATGATGATTATTATGACTGTGATGAAAAGATGTCTGAGAAAGCAGTGGGCAAGCAAGAACAGAAGCCACAGAAAAGGCTGGATCATCAGGAAGTCAGAATCCACCTTTGCCTTGAGCCAGGTATGTTAGGCAACAGGCTGGATGGAGCGCCTATTTAGATTCTTTGGCTGTAGAGCATGGTGAGGTTCACTGGGATGTGTGGGTCATGGTCATTGCCTTGGCTTCCATAGCACCAGGTTCACAGTCTAAACAACTGAGCCAATCAAAGCAAGGAGACAAAGACAAAGCTAGCAAATTGGAAGTATTGAGAAGAGAAGGTTGGATGATGAATAAACCCATACTGTAAATCAGGATTTAAGTACAGAAAATAATCAGACTTGTTAATTTCTGGAGACACAGGCATTGGAGCAGCTGCAAACGTCTCCACTTCTGTAAATGATCCATCCCTGACTCCTTTCTAATGGTGATTATTTCAAAAGTGAAATTTGGCACATTGAGAGATGTTTCTGAAAGCTTAGGCAGTTTCCTGTCTCCTTCCTTTGTTTTTCTTGCCTATGCAATTTCACTAATGCAGTCCCAACATCCATCCCTTAAATGGAAGAGCCACACCAAAGGGGAAATGATCAATTTTAATGGGGCCCCCCAATTACACATTGTGGTATATGCCATCATCCAGCCCATGGCCTAACAGCTACCTCCAGGCCTAGTCCACCTAGACTCTTGAGTGAACACTTGGTGGCAGCTGCCCTCAAGGCACACTGAACACGACAATGCAGACCACTCCAGCACTGGCATTTTACATCATTATTTTCACAGCTGAATGCTTAGCATCCTGAGTTAAAAGTAAGGTGCAGAAATGAAAACTACGTGTCAACAAGGCCTTTTGTTGTTATAGCTGTAGTGTTAAACTAGTCATCTAATGCTAGTTGAGCATTTAAGATGGGCCAGGCCTATCCAGCCCACTTAATCTCCACGACAACCCTATGGTGTAGGAATTATTATCCCTATTTTACAAATGATGAAAGTGAGGTTCAGAGAGGTGAAGTAATTTGCCAGAGGTCACACAGTTAATACGTGATAAGGCCAAGAAAGGAAACCATGTCTCTATGACTTCAAACCCATGTTTTTATCCACTGTATAAGAAGACCGGCTCCCAATTATATCATCCAAAAGTAAGTAGGCAGTACCCCCTATAGTACGTGGTGCTATATTATTTTCACTTTGCAAAACGCTTGTCAGGCCAGTATAACATAATGTAGTGAACCTGAAAATACAAGTTGGAGTTCAGTGAGGCTGATTTTCCCATTGTTCTGAGGAATCTAAGGTTGTATATACACCCAGCTCCTTAGGATAAACAAGGCATCACGATTATTTCTTTGCACTCACAGCTACTACAGCCAGTGCAATTACCTCGAAGTAATCTACACAAAGCACAGTGCGGAGCTCAGTGGGCTATTTCATGAGATCTCAAAGAGAAACTGATTAAAATGGCCATGAGAGAATTTGCTGCCATTTTTCATTCTATATAACAAACTAAGTCAAACTAGAAGGTAAGATGATGTTGAGATTGTTGAATACAGACAAGTAATTCAGGAGTGAGCATTGAAAAAAAAGATTTAATTGACCTGCTGTGGGTTTCTGTAATTGAAACTTCAGTGTTTGGTCTCTGCAAATATGAAATACGTATGTGAGAATGTATACAGAGTAAACATATGTCAGCCCACAACTGATAATCTAATGGCCAAATGGGTCCTTTTTAAGAGAATTTCCAAGCCTAACTTTTCAAAGGCTACATTTCTCACAAGTTCCCTCTAATGGGTTCACTACTGGTTTGTTTGATGTAGTTGGCTCTAATCAGTGAAAACCTATTCTTCGCAGTATTATCATCACCCAAAGCTTACAAAGTGAAGAGACCTTATAGTCCAATCATGTTTGAAATGCTTCTTTGACCTTGATCTTGGCCGAGTTGATCCTTTGACAACTAGTTCCACTGCTGGGTCAATTCAAAATATCAATAGACTTGTATATCCATCTCTGTTTCCAGAGCTCTAGGTCGGACAACCAATGTGTCTCATAATGGCCCTGCCTAATTCTACCAGTAATAGAGGGGCATTTAAAAATGCATGGTTTACTGTGGGAGGAGAGGGGAGGCCAACGGGAAAGAACACTGCAGCTGACGTTCCAGGACCCTGGTCTACTTTCCTCTCTAGATCTCCCTTACGTTCTTCATCTATGAAATGAAGAGACTCTGGAAGAGCAGGTACCACCAATTTTGCAAAGCTTCCCAAACTAAGATTGTGACTGGTGAGCAAATAGGTGGACGATGCTGATAAGAAGACTGAGAGTAAGTCACTTTATAATCGTCTACAAGTAATGATTCCTTCTAGGGGGGCATGCTACGCTTTCCTCCAGAACACTCCATGAGGTTAGACTCTTAGACCTTCATTTTGTCAAGTCCACTTTGATAGCCCCCAAATATGTTATTGGAACCATCCTTCACTATGCTGGTGGTTGGGGGTCCTTTTTCATCAAGTGGCATTTATCTGGCTGTGTGCCATTGGTGACTTACCTCTGTTCTCTGGGCCAAAGTCTCCTCCCTATGAAATGAAAGCGTCTGATTCTCTCTGTGGTCTCTTCGGGCTCCTTACTATACAGGAGCCTATATAACCATGATTCTTAAGGCCTCATGAAGTTTTATGGTGAAATCATCACTTTTGGCAAAAGCCAGTATTTCTGTCCTAAGGCAGGGGACACAGATTCTGTTCGAATGGTGGTATGATCAGCTAGTGGGAAAATAAATGGGGCCCGAGAAAACTCAAACCCACCATCCTTTCACCACATCAAGTTCCCCGTCATTTCCTGGGGTCTAGATAAGGACTGCAGGGCTAGTCTTCACTGTCTGAGATAAGGCATGTGCAGATATTTTATAACATTGACAGACTGCATCTCTGTTAGAGGCAACATGTTCTGAGGGTACGCTTCAAAGCAATTTAAAACCAAATAACAATCATTTCAAGAGAAGACAGAAAATCATATTCTTCAGTAGTTCCGGTAGGAAATATACCATCACAGCTACTAAATTCAGAGAGAAATTAATGCCTTCCGGGAGTGTCATTTCTCTCTTTAGAACATATTCAAGTGGGCGTCATTTAGTTCAGCCTTTTTTGTAAACATGCAGTCACTTGTATACATGGGCACAATAATCTGGGCAAACATACACAGGCCACACAAGCAACGCTTGCGAACGATGCTCATAAATTGTTTTAATACGTTAAAAAAAAAAAACAGAGTAAACATAGCAGCTTAAAACCTGAAACAGATGTAAATCAGTTTTTAAAAACCCAACCAAGTAGGAGGTGAGTTGTTTACTCTGAGAGGCCCTCCCAGCCCTGCCATCGTGGCACCAGCCCTCAGTCTGCAGGAACTGATGGGAGTTACTGTGAGCAGGGCAGCAGCTGAAACAAAGAGGGCCTCATTACCATGCGAAGCACAACATCCTTCAGATGTGATGAGAAACGTGACTGAATGACAAACTGGGCCTGGGGAAATTTCAAAATATGACCACCCAAGCATACAGAAGAGGGGGGCTGTGGGCGGTGAGGACCGGCGAGGACCGGCGCAGGACAGTGGGAAGGTGGGTCAACTCAGCCCAGAGAAAGCTGGTTGAGGCCCCCAGTAGCAACAGCCCTGGCCCCTGGGACCGGCAATCATGCAGATTTTATATTCACAGGGATTCAGACAGACACAGTTTTCGAGACGTGGCTTTGTGGAACTGCTGAAAACAGAAAACCTAATGGAAAGAACAGCGTTCATGCTTCCTTTTTATTTCATTAGGCCATTTGGTATGCATTTTAATACACAGTTCTATACTGCTTTGGAGTAAGAATGAACCCAATGGCCGCCTGTGGATAATTCTGACAAAAAAGAAATAATCACTAAACTCTCCCCAGCCCTGCCCCACCCAAAATGATTTTTCCATGATATCTAAGCCAGTTAGGATGTGCTGGCAGGGGCACTGAAGCTGTGCTTGCTAGAAAGAGAGACATCAACTTGTAGACAACAGTGGTGATGGCTGAGCCATCCACTAAGAAGGCTCACATCAGAACCTGGAAGCTGAAAATGAACAAAGTACCCTTTACAAAAATAGGGACTTTCTTCTTCCACCAAATGTGCTATGATATCTTTCAAGGTGTCTGCTACCGTTGTGGAAGGACAAGATCACTGAGAAAGAGAGTTTGCAGATTCCTCTGCTCAGATCAATACGACTCCTCAGCTCCAGAGTCTCTTTATTGATGACAACCTTTTTCATTGTAGTGATTAGAGACAGCAGCTTTTAATCACCTTCAACATGACAACTACACGTATCTATAGCTCTGTGATTTCCAGCAATTGACACAGTGTTAAAAATCAGTGATTATGAGGTTGGCTTTTGGGTGTTACTGATTTTCCGATCTATTTCAACCAAACAGCAAATAATGCACATTAAGCCACTGTTGCAATGTTGAGATAAGCAGGCAAAAGGAAATCTGGGTTCGATTTTGATACACTTATGCTAATGAACTGAAATTATAATGAAGACCAATGTCAGTGTGGACTTCCAATTTTCGTAGCCTCAAAACAAGTGCCTGTCTTCTGCTTCTTAACTACTGGATGCTGTAGCCAATCTATGATACATTGTTGTTATTAGAAGGTGTTTTTTTGGTTACAAATTGACATATTTATGAAATTTAGTAGACAGATTTCAGTTGGGGGTGATCATGAAACTGGCTTTGCCTATCCACAAATTAAATACCATGTCTCAAGGAGGCAACTTGGGCTGCTCAAACACACACACACACACACACACACACACACACACACACACACACACAGGGCCACAGTGTTGCTTGTTGTTCAAAAATTAGTTCAGAAAGCTAACTTTTCACACCTCCATTCTAAACCACTGGCCAAATTCCTTTCCATTCCACAGGTACTGGGCATAAAACCAAGAAATGCACTGAAAAACAGACCACCTTAACAAAGAAGTTAAAAACCTAGAATTCTGGCTAACAGTTGTGACTAGACACCTAGGTTTCAGTCACTCTTCCTTTTTTTTTCATTCATTATTTCATCCATACATATTTCATCCATTTATTCAGTAAACACTTGCAAGTAGTAAGTACCCTTTACTGAGTATCTATTATGCGGAGGTACCTGCTATACATACATATACATGCTCGCAGTGCCCACGAAGTAGCAATTTAGAGAGGGAATTAGACTTGGACTGGCTAACTGGCCCATGAGTAGAGAGACATGAGATCAGAACCCAGGCCTGTTGGTTTCCAGCACATCAGGCCCATGGCTTCCCCTACCATAGTCCAGGCACGGCACTAGACAATGCTGTAGGAGCTTCAAAGACATAGAAAACACAGGCCATATCATTAATGATCATTGTTATGGGTTGAATTGTGTCCCCTCCCCAATTCATGTTGGAGTTCTAGCCCTCAGGACCTCACAATGTGACCTTATTTAGTGATAGGGTCTTGTCAGATATCATCCAATTAAAATCAGATCAATTACAGTGGACCCTGATCCAATATGACCGGCTTCCTTCTAAAAGGAAAATTTGGACAAAGACACGCATAGAGGGAAGACAGTGTGAAGACACAGGGAGAAGACAGCCATCCACATGCCAAGGAGACAGGCAAGGGATAGATTCCCCCTCAGAGCTTCCAGAAGGAAGCTGCCCTGCCCACACCTGCATCTCAGACTTCCAGCCTGCAGGCTGGGAGATGGTACATTTCTGTTGTTTCAGCCACCTAGTCTGTGGCACTCTGTTAGGGCAGCCCGAGCAAATTAATTCAGTCATATAAGCTAGCTGGTGGGATAAGACAACTGCGTGAGTGCCTGCACTGCAAGACAGTCTATAGAAAGTGACAAAAGGCAGGTATGAACAGTGTTTAATGGCGGGGGGAGGAGGAAGGGAGCAACAGCACTGTGCAGTTAAGTCTCCATATTTACAGATTAAAATGACAACAACAGAAATAATAACGGCAATAACAATAATGATAATAAAGATCAAATTATAGCCATGTTTACTAAGTACTTAATATGTGCTAGGCACTGTGCTAAATGCCCCACAAGGATTATCTCATTTAACCCGGACAGCAACCCTGTGACGTGAGTTCTAACATTATCCCTATGTTCCACTGGGTAGCTGGGGCCACAGATGGCTGTGAGGGGGGGGGGTCAATCCTGTTCCCCACACAGCAGGGATGCAGAGAGCATCTCTTCTACCAGATCAAGCCCACACCCGGGGTGGGGGATTCCCTTGCCCCTAACCTCAATGCCCCCTAAGAAGGTTCTCCAGTATTGCTCACAGACTGATTTGTCTGATGTGTGGTCCATGTTCCTTTCGGCACTGGGCTCACAAGCCAGTGCTAATTAATTTTTTACAGCTGACCTGCCTTCCTTATAGCAGAGAGGGTATGTAAAGATTCTCCTAAGAGAGCCAGTTCCTTAGAGCTAGGCTTACATACCACAAAGTCAAAATAATAAATAGATGTTGATTACTCAAAGGGCCCGAGGTACGGTGTGCACATGGCACAAGCGGCCTGGGAGTCTGACATTCTGCGTACAAGTGGGTCTCTGGTTATACAAGTCTACAAACGACTGTCCCGCACCCCATCCCCCAACTCATCCTCTCTTCCCTCCCTCCCAAGCATACAAGCTCCAGATCATCCCATGCGTATTTGGCTGCGAGTACTCGTTTTTAATTTTACCAACTGTGTTATGAAACTAACAGATGGTTGTGACAATAACAGAAACCTATAGCTATGCTGACCATATCTTTCCAAACCAAAAAGTAGAAATTTTCATCTCAAAGTTCTTTGTTGTGTGTGTGTGTCTGAGAGGGAGGGCGGGAGAGAAGGAGAGAGAGATGGGGTGGGGGACGGAGGAGGTTGATTATAGCTGCATAGTAATTGTTACCAACTTCATTCAATTATCATATACCTAAAATCGGAGTTCCTTCATACAATATATTTCATTCAATCAAAGCTCTTCTATAAAATGGACACTTTGCTAGATGCTAAGACTTGGAGTGTTTGTGGAATGGATTCCTAACCTGAGATCCATGAATGGGCTTAATGGGGTCTGAAAATGTATGGAAAACTCTGTGTGTGTGTGTGTGCACGTGCACTTAAGTGCATTTTCCAGTAAGAGGTTCTGTTATTTTGATCAGATTTTCAAAACATACTATAATTCATGAAAAGTTAAAAACTTCTGGTTTATGCGGACAACTGGGCAGAGTATCTGAATCAGGTCAGTCTTGAAAAATCGAGGGCATATCTGCTGTATATATTCCACAGCGTGAGACACACGCCCAGCTCCTGAGCCACAGACACAGAAGACTTCAGCATTTATCAGAATTGTCTTGTGGCCAGGAATGTGGCAGGAGTCTCGGCTTTAGTCCTATGGACATAAACTATCAGAATGTGCCAGCAATCACCTAAATTTCACCTCCCAGGCTGCATCTTATCCTTGAAGTGGCATAAATATCTGGATATTGGGTTCAGAGAAATCCGATTCCTGTAAACATATGGGTGACTGGGAAAGATAGTAATAAAATCCCGGACTAAAAGCTAATCTCACCAAGCAAGGGAACCATCAGTGAAAAGATGCGTAGAGCAGCTCCACGAACTAGTTCGTGTGTGACTGTGTGACTGTGACTGTGTGTGTGTGCATCTGTGTGTGTGTATGCACGTGCGTGTGCGCAGGCGCCCTGCCTCTGTTTACTGCGGGGCCGGGCCCGAGAGAGGCAACAGCATCCACAGCTTAATTTAGTCAAAGACCTGATTGTTTCCCAGACGTATATGCTGCGACTCCTGAGTGAAAGCCATGCCAGATCGACCCCCACTCATGGCCTGTGGCTTTGTGTGTGCCACCCACTTACGTCTGTCTCCGAGAGGGATGGCCCGTGCAGGGAGACAGGGGGCTGTTCTGGAGCCGCTTCTGCATGTGTAATTAGTCACGGTGCACCTGTACCTAACTGCATTAACAATTAACACAATTACAGACACAATTGTGGAATTGCCCCCACTATTTGAATAATTAGTGAGCTAACAACATGATTTGCAGGTGCAATTGAGCAATTATGTACAGTTCCAGAGTGGAATATGCATATTTAGAGGCTTGGATGAGGCCCATTACTAAATCTTGTTCCAAATGGTCAAATTAATTTTATTATTAGAAGGAATGGTACTCAGCGAGAGCTAGCTAACCCTTAAGCGCTCTGGCGCTAGGTACCTGGGAACGATTTGTCTCCTCAAGGCATTCCGGGAGGGGCTCAGCGAGCACCGGCGGCCGTGCCAGACGCTGCGCCCCGCACGCTCTCTCCCGGCCTCCCTGGGCCTGGTGCCTCCCCAGTTTGCTTTTGCCTCTCCTTTTAAATGCCGCCTGCCATTTGCTCCCTCCCCGCGGCTCTTCCGAACTGAGCCCTTACTCTCTCTCCAGTCTTGGGTTTGGCCACCCAAGAGCTCAGCACTAGAAGCTGAACAAAAACATCATCTCATCTGCCTCCGGCAAGGAAGAGGCCCGGCAAGGCTGTGGCAGTGACCGTGTGCTGCGACCCACAGCCAGGCCCCGGCGAACAGGGCAAAGCCAGGAGTGACAGCGCTGTCGGACACTGACAGTAATGGGTGGCACACCTTCCAAGTTCTCTGGCATTAGGTAAAACGTCCTCAGTCTATTCTGCTCTCTTGTCACCCCCCAGGCCAAGTGAATGTCTCTTTGGCCACTGAAAAGGACATTCACAAAAGGCTCAGGTTTCAAACATGCACCTTGGCAAAACCAGCGGGCCTCCCATGACTGTGGACGGCTCAGGAAGAGAGGGGGAGGCTAGAGTGTGCTGGAAACCCATGGAGAGGCCTGCGGCGGCGGCTGCTGCTCGTGCTGCCCTGTGGTGTCCACTCAGGTCACAAGTGGCTCGGTGCTTGATTCTCCAGTGACCTCACGGACACCTCCGGGAGAAGCTACAAGTCCCTGTCCAATCTGTATACAGTTCAGCAACTCCGCCCAGTGTTTTCTGCTATCTAAGAAGAAACAGAAGGAAAATCGACCTGTGGGTCTACTTTGAATTCTTGGAGATCCTCCAAAAGCCAAAACAACTCTTCCTTCTAGAGGCAAGTGAAAAAGTCTTATCTGGAGATGGTTATTACGTTCTCAAATGAGCTTTAGTCTTCTATGAGAGACGGGAGATGTGTGACGGGCGTGGTAACTGGCAGAGGTGAGAGGAAACAGAGGCGTGGCGATGCACGCAGCTGGGTAACTGCTCTTCACCTTCTGTTTAACTAGTGAGAGGGCTTGGGTAATGTTTTGCTCTTGTGTTTATGTTGTCTGAATGCCAAGTGGTTTTTACTTATGCCACTGAGGGGAAAATGTCAATAACTTCATACTTGCATCATCCAGCCAATAACACTCAAATAGAATGACATTCAGATCAAAGGTGGGAAGATTCTTGGTTTTGCTTCCCCCAGTGTTCTTTGCTCCTTAACATGGCAAATCGGAAATGAAGGCTGGAACGAGGATCATTTGTAAAGATTCCAGTACACTTAAAGGTGTCAATCCCTTTTTCCTTGTTTGTACTTTGGTTAATTTTTACAGACTGGGAAAATGAGTGGATACAGAAGATAAGCTCTGTGTGGTAACCTCTTTCCAGCAAGACTACAGGAAAATTATTATTTTGGAATATCACGTTTTTCAGCTACCTTGATGCCATTTTTTTTTTTACTGTTCAGCTGCATGAAAAATTACCTAACTAGTTGGAATAGATTTCTTGACCCACGTATAGCTACATTAAATGGTGTAATTTAATGCAATCTAACTAAATTAGCACCAATTAGACAGGCTAAATTAAAGGGCATGTCACTAATAAATTTTATGCTAAACATATTACTGATGATAAGCTCACTAAAATGCATGATGAAATAAAATATTCTTTTTAGCCTAGTTTAGTCCAAATAATATCAGAGTCTTTAGTATGGAATATATCACGCAAAACCTTTACTTCCTTTCAGAGAAATGGGAAAATAATATTCTGCTGTATTCACTATGAGTCTGATTTGTTTTTATGTTTATTATTATGATTTTTAAATCATATTTCCAAAACACTTCTCCTCAGGTGGACTCAGTGTCCTAACCTCTAAAAGGTGAAGTAACATTGACTGATCTCCAAGTTTACTCTAGGGCAGAGACAGGGTGTAGTTTCAGACAGTATTAGAAATAATACTAAAGCTTTGGTATTAAGATACTAGATTCTAGTCTGTCTCAGTTCTGCCATTTATCAGTTGGATCCACCTTTTGAAACCCAAAAATGGCCTCAAAAAGGGATGTCCATGGAATCTGTGAACATTACCTTCTATGGCAAAAGATGTGATTAAGTTAAGGATCTTGAGATGAGGACCTTATCCTGGATTATCTGGGTGGGCCTTAAACAAAATCACATATATTGTCACAATAAAGAGGCAGAAGGAGTTTGGGGACATACACAGGAAGAAGAGTAGAAGACACAAGCACAGAGAAGAAGTTGCTAAGAAGATGGAGGCAGAGATTGGAGTGATGGGGCCACAAGCCAAAGACTGCCAGCAGCCACCCAAAGCTGGAAGAGGCAAGGAAAGATTGTCCCCTAGAGCCTTCTGAGGGTCCTGCAGACACCTTCAGGTTGTACTTCTAGTCTCTCCAACTATCGGAGAATAAGTTTCTGTTGTTTTAACCCACTCCATTTGTGGCAAATTGCTACAGCAGCCACTGGAAACTAATACAACACTGGAGATTGACTTGGCTCAGATAGAAAACGGGGCTAACAGTGTCTATCTTACAGATTCAATGCAATAAGCTTCCAAATGATAATAACAAAGGCAAGTGCTTACATAGGACTGACCATGTGCTACTGAGGAAAGCAACGCACCTTCTAGCACAGTGGTCCTTATGCCAGCCTGTCAGTTTCAGTAGTTCTAATTTTATAAGGTATTTTCAGATACCACGATAGAAGATGCATCTCATATAGAATATATAGGTGTAACTTGGAAGAACTTGTGAACCAAAAGAAACAGACAACTCTTTCCTGGCCACATAATCAACTTTTCTAACAAATGTCTTCCTTGACATCAACCATCTCTAAATGAACAAAGAAGGCTGTGCTGTGCTGTAGAGCCTCTCACTGAAGGCAGATCCATTTGCATGAATAATCACTCAAAATAAGGATGTGTTGATTGTGCATAATTACAATGAATCAAGCAAAAGAGCTGAACTACCCAATCAATAAAAATCACTCTTCAGGTTCCAGTCCAATAAAGTCCAACTCACTCTTTCCGATAGCTCAGAAGCCCCCCGAAAGTTCGTTACATGATGAAACAGTTACTGATTTTTATGTTTTGTCTGCCACTTGGCTGACGAACAAGGAACAGCACTGAGCAATTGCTCTGCAGAGAGCAGCCTGTCCAGTTAGTTATGAACTGCACTCCCAACCTGCTGGTCTGAGGCCAAAGAAATGAAATTGCCCTCCAAGCAAAACCAATAGGTTCCCATAAACATGACGGAGAAGGAGAGGGAAACTGCAGAATTGTACAGGTTGCTCTTTGACTCTCTGGTTTTCTTGTTTAAGCGGTGGTATTTTAATCATCAGTATTCAAATGGCAGTTGTGAAATCTATAATATATCTGTATTTGTATAGATAAAAATCTGACGGGAAACACAAGAAAGGTTAATGAGTAAGGGAGGAATGTAGGCTATGAAGTCAGCAAAGTGGGAAGGAAGAGGGAGAAGTAAAGGAAGAGATAAGATCATTAGACACACATCTCTCCAGGCTCTTATTTTCCTCCATGTCAGTCTGTGCTCATACAAAGAGGATATAACATCTATCTCCTGCTAAAAGACAGTCATCAGAGCTACAATAAGTGCTCAGTTGTGGATGGTGATTGTACGTGAGGTTCCTGGTACGTCTCTTCCTCCTTCTAAATAATTTTAATAACTTTTTAATCATTCTTTAAATTGTCTTTGCTAATATTCATTTTAGTTTTTTTGACTGCCTTGATTCATTTTTTTGGAAAAAGTTAGGATATAAACCACTAATGGTAAGTGAGTTAAAAAGTGATAGGACATAGGCAGTTATTCTAAGTCACTGTTTCTGACCAGTATGTGCTAGTATTTGTATCTGCAGTGATGCAACATGAGTCCTACATCTTCATTTGAAGAGAAGACTCTCTGAAATGCAGGTTATCTCCCAAAAGCTCAAGACTGTCTACATGAAATAACTTACTGAAGCATGGTGGTCACTCATCTCCCACATTCTAACTCTTCGCAAAATGAATGACTTCTAACTCTGATTTCCTAAGAGAAGCCTAATTTCCTGTGAATTTAGGGGCCTCTTCATCCCTGTTTTCTACATATTTCTAACACTGAGGAACTCTGCAGAGCCAACATCCTCCCCTAGATGGTTTCCATCTCACACAAAGAGAAACACTACCTTCTGCCCTATTTCCTACCAGAAAATCTCCCTGCTCCTAAAATAAGAGCTAATTTCATCAACCCTTTGACAATGTTTTTGTCTTCAACAGCAGCTTTACATCTCTATAGCATACTCATCACTTGCATTTGGCATTCTGATTAATTCTCTCCCCAGTTTTGCATATTTCCAGGAAGAATCTCATTTACTACTCCGGAGGCTACCCGCTTCACAAGTGCTTGTGAAATTGCCCTGGCCCTCAATGTGGTTAGATGAGGCTGGTTAATAAGAGCTGGAAATGCTCTTCATTGGAGGGTCACTTTCTCCTCATAAAAATTGGGAAAAAAAAAAAACCCCAATCAAATGTATAGTCATTATTACTTTCATAGTTCCCCACACTAATTACTTCTTTTTTAAAAAGGTACATAACTTTGTCTTATGACAAAAAGCGTATGGTATTTATATAAAATTTAGGAAATGCAGGTAATGAGGAAGACTCTATAGCCCCCCCCCCCCCCCCGAAACTGCTAGCATTAACATCTTGGCTTAGGGTCTTCTAGTGTTTTTTTAATAAACATACATATGCTTTTCTTTTTTTGAGCCTTTTTTGGCTTTTTTTAAAACAAAAAAGATTATACCATACGTAACCAACTGCTCCTTGATCAGTGGATTGATATTGGTTATTATACTTTGTCTTATGTTGGTTTTGCTTCCACAGTACTTTAACTCTGGGACAAACAAATAAATGTAAAATAAAATTTATAAGGCATCTGTTTTCTCAATCCTAATTCTAAGCTTAAATATCTCTTATTTCTTCATTGCCTTCAACTATTTGGAAATTCCTCATAATGAAACCGTCACACAGCTTTCATGAGAGGAGAAAAAGATTACACCCCAAACAGACTTTTGGAAAGGCTTTTGATGGAAATTTTAAAGTAACTAAATATTATACCTGAAATTCATACGGTGCTCAGGTGAAAAAAAAACTTGAAAATGAAAACCACTCTTCTATAATGAACACATGGTATTTTAAACACCCAACGTTAAACTCATCAAAAACATCATTTTGCCATTCTTTCCTCTTAGATTCTACATTTCAAACATCCAAGCTGCTTTCAGATGCCTCTATAATCCTTTCTTCATGGCTACACACTGTGATGCATAAAGGATGAGAAATCAAAGTTGTCAGCCATCTGAGAATTTTTAATGTATCAAGCATCGCCTTCTAAATATATTTCTATTTCATTTCAAAAACAAAACATGAGTGATTTAGTCGAAAAAAGTCAGTCTGGTTCATTAACCTATAACTGTACCAAAGCAAGAGTCAATTACATTGCCACATCAGATGTGTGTTGAGATAATTACCCCAAAAAGAAGATGTAAGGATGCCCATTAAAGCAGTGAAATGTGACCTGTTAAATCAGGCTGTAACCTATTATGGGTCAAAAAACACATTTGTAAGGCCAGCAGTCCCCTGCCTGCATCCAGTCTTGCATGAATTCTGCAGGTGTCTTTTGCAAGTAAACTTTCGATCTGTCCTTTCATTTCAAATTGGGGTCTGGCCTTCCTACCTTCACGACTCCTGGCTATCTGGGATGCATGTATGCACTTCAGAGAACTAATTGCTTACTTCAGATCGCGTCCCTTGAAATCTGTTGGCAAAACCTGACATAACAGGCCAAGATCATGCTGTATTAAATAAGCAGGGAGTCATTTCGGTTCACTTTCCTATAAGTTCTCCTCTTGTTAATATTTTGTAACATTGATTTCTATCTCCAAATGCAACATCTGTTACAGCTAGAGAGCAAATGAGTCAGCAATCAGATTGACTGAGGATCACCTGGTGTGAGAGGAGAAAAAATATTTACTACTGTCTTTACTTGGATGACTGCCAGTCACAACACAGACAAGATGGTGATGGGGCTCAAAGGTGGCTTCTCTTCTGGGAATTCAATGGTTTGGAGGGGTGTTCATTCCCAGGCGGCCCAGTACAGAAATCAGGAGCCATCTTATTGCAATTACAGATGAAAAAGAGAAGAAGAAAATGGTTATGAGGAGGAAGCACAGGTCTTAGTCCTGTTTGTGGTAAATCATCAGGTCCTTCTATAACTGGATACATTGTCTTTGAAAACTGGTATTTTCTTCTTTGATGACACAAAGGAGCCATTTCATCCTGGGCACACTGTAATCCTGTCCATAAAATCACCTGCACTTTCGGAGAACTCAGCACATAGCTGGAGTCACAGCTAAGGTTTCTGACAGCATAAGAAAGGGGGAAGACACAGGTGGCATCTGGAGAAATCCCTGTGCAGGCTTCCTTATGTCCTGTCCCTCCCGTGAAGGGCCATACAGAGCTCATTCTGCCCCAACAGTGAAAATGTCATCGCACACCCCTGATGCCTCTGCCCAGGGCAGCTCATTCGAGACTTGGCACTCACGGTCTGGGCGGCTGGCCGCGTGGGCATTCTTTGCCTAGCAAGGACCAAAATTCCAGACTTCCAGAAAGAAAGCAGGTGTTCAGCATAAATCACATTGCCTGTAGGAACAGTCTAGGTTCAATGAGCCAACTTTTTCAGCTAGGGAATGTCTTCAAAGCCAAGTTCCCAGAGGCCAGCCAAGGGCCAACTCTGCAAGCAGGCCCTTCTAAAGATTCTGGTTTCCAGGCTGCCATGTTAAGTCTTTTCTGCACAAAGACACTTGCTGTGAAATGCATTTTTACCGTATGAACTGCAAATAGCTGCAGTGTGCAACCAACAAGTCATCACAAGTGGGTCAAGGGAGTCTCTGTGTTAAAATATGTTTTATGATCGATCCTCATGAAGGCGTGAGAGGCTCGCCCTGTTCAGGCTCCTCAAATGTTCTATCCAAGACTTCATTTCCCACCTGCAGGAGCCATGGTCCTCCCTTCTACTTCTCAGTGGATCATGGATGACCTTGCAATATTACTTATGATGCAATTTAAACTAGCATGAGATTCGACCATTCATCCTTGTCTTTATTATATTTACTCCACTTGTAGTGCCTCCTGTTCTGGAAATCACACACCTCCCTCCCACTCCACAATGAGAAATCCCACCGATACTTCAAAGTTCAGATCAAATATTTCCTGCTTCTGAGACCTTCCCAATAACACTGGCTGGAGTTGATCTGCACCTCTCATAGCGGTTTCTACCTCGAATTATGGCACACGATTTTCCTTTCTAATCTGCAAGTGGCATGAAGGCAGGGTCCAGTCCAATCGTGACACATTTCTATTCTCTCCAGGCTTTCCCCTATCAACACCGCGAATGTCTAACCGAGTACTCGCACATAGTAGGTACTACGCAAGTGCATGTTGGATGGCTGGATTACCAAATAATCTGGAAAGGCTTTGAATTGGCCCAGATTAATTTCAAGGCTGATGGTAAGTGGATTTATAGAGAAGGTGCACATTCACAGGGATAGCACTGCCTGCAGCAGCAGAGGCGACAACGTTGTAGAACCATTTTCACCTGCATGCAGACTGTACTTCTTTGAAATGAACTTCCCATTTGGACAACTGGAAATCTGGGGCTCTTTCCTGGGAGTCAGCCCAAAATTTAATATCAGGGCAAGGAGAAGGGGCTGAGTTTGGAAGCTGTTCAATCAATTTCATGTCCTGAGTCAGAGAAGCATCATTTTTCCATGTGACTCCAACAATCCTGGCTCTCTCCCCAAACGTTCAGAGTATCTGTTCTGGATTCCCACTGAAATGACAGCCCCCAGGGGGCAACAGGAGCCAAGCCCAGGGTGGAAGGGCAGGACCAGTCTTTGTCCCCTATGTACCGAGAAGTGGCACTACATTTCTGACCGAGCTCCCCAGGGATACACTTGGACATCAAGCACAATGCATTTAAAAACTGTTTAAAATCTAGTAGGCTATTGATGTCTATTTCATTGATCGTTCTTTCAGGGGATTTCTCTTGTTCTTTTAATTACGAATGGTTTCTCTGCTTCTTCATCTTGCTCATATCTCTCTGGCACTGTGGCTTATGGAGTAAAGTTTATCAGTCGGGAACCAGAATACATCACTGTCAGCGCTGCCTGCCACCCTGTCACCTTAGTCTCTTCTGTTACAGGTTTGTGTTCTGGCCATTCTTGAAAACCACACAAACTGCAGGCTCACTGGCAGCCTTCACACTGCTATCACTGCCTTTTCTCCCCATAATAGCCCCTGTGATAAATATGTTTTCTCTCTACCCACTTTGGCGAGAGTTTTTATCATAAATGGGTGCTGAATTTTATCAAATGCTTTTTCTGCATCTATTGAGATGATCGTGTGGTTTTTGTCCTTTGTCTTGTTGGTGTGGTGTATCACGTTGATTGATTTGCGTATGTTGAAAAAGCCTTGTGTCCCTGGGATGAACCCCACTTCGTCATGATGTATAATCTTTTTTATGTGTTGTTGGGTTCTGTTTGCTAACATTTTGTTGACTAACATTTGCATCTTCTACCATATTTAAAATAGATAAAAACAAGTTTATACTGTATAGCACAGGGAACTACATTCACTATCTTGTAGTAAGTTATAATGAAAAAGAATACGAAAACGAATATATGTATGTATATGTATGACTGAAACATGATGCTGCACACCAGAAGTTGACACATTGTAACTCACTATACTTTAATTAAAAAAAAAATAGCCCCTGCATAACGAAGGGGCATCTTGCTTTCCACAAAACAGGTCCACATTGTAAAGATTTTTATAGCACACTTTTCTACAATAAAAGTCTAATTTATCTGTTTGGTAATATGATTTTTCATCTCTCAAATGTCAAGCAGGGCCCACTTTATTGGGAGAGACGGGAAGCATCACGGTGTCGGCGCACAACGCACACTGGCGTCTCTGACCTCAGCTCTCTCATCTGTAGATCGGGCAGCGTGCTACCTCCTTCAAAGGGCTGTGCAGGGGGATTAAATAAAGAAGTGCAGATAAAAAAAGAAGTGACAAGGTGGCAAGATCTGCTTCCTAAATCCATGTTGTCCGGGAGACCACATACCACTTAGGATCAGATGTACAACAAACAAGAAATAAACAAAAACATATCCCTGTAACTTTCTGCCAAAGCAGAGACATTTTGGTCATTGTACCCAAAATGCTGCCCTTTCATTTTCTCCCAATCTCCACCTGAGAAAGCCAGTTTTCTTTTGAATTTATTCTTCACGTGATGTCTATGGGAAAGCCTTATCTGTAGCCTAAGCCATTAGTCCTCTCAAGCTGAAAGGTCCTACAGACCACGGTGACTTACAAATGCGTCTGTGTGTGTGCGTGTGAGTATGTACACATTTTTGTTTCATTTTGAAAGCGGACCCCACCCTCTGCTCCAGCCACAAGATACTCTCTAAAATCGCCAGGCAGGGCAGCAGGGTGGTGACAGCAGGCTTGCACCCCTGCGGACCTGCAAGTACAGGTCTGGACGTGTGAACTGCATTTAATTAAGGCCTCTTAATCTCAGCTCCCAGTTCTTGGGGAGAAGGGGCAGTTGCAGGTAACTGGGACACGTGTCCCAGATACAGGGGCCATAAGGGTTCACAAGTTTAGTCTTGGAAGCATATGTGACCAGATCATTGTAGTCAGCATGATGGATGCTCTAAAAGCTGTAGGAACAGAGGGAAGTGGGACCAGGGAGACTGAGAGGAAGTGCCAGGGGTGGGGCTGGGAAGGGAGCAGAGCGAACTTCAGAAGAGAGACCAGGAGAAGGCTCGTGTAGGGTGAATAAGAGTTCACCAGGCAGAGAAAGTGGGGACAGCTCAATGTTCCAAGAAGAAAGGAACAGCCCAAAGGAGGCGTGTGGCCTGAGGTGGGCACCAGCCAGTGCACTTACAGCCAGCCTCCCAGGGACCTTGGCCATTAGGATATAAGCGTTGAGATTATGTTGTCAAGTCTGATTATGTCGGAGCCACACTTTACAATCACTCTTTCTATACAATGGCCATGGTTATCATGACCTGCTTCACAAAAGCCTTAGAAAGAAAATAAAATACAATTGCCTTCAATGATATCTGCAGATGTAGAAGGCTATATATAGAGCTGGGTAGTATTGCTCATTAAAGAAGCATTAACTATCCTGCACCTACATGACAAGCCAAGTTGTAAAAATAAAGCTGTCTTTTTTCATTAAGAATAACCAACTGAGTTGGTGATGCCAATAATCACCCTCTATCAAGACGGCTGTAATTTGTTTGTCAGCCTTTTTAAGTTCTTAGCAAATCAGTTTCTTCAGCGTGTGGTTGCAAGGATGTTAGGAAATGACAGGCTTTGGAACGCCTTTCCCTCTTAAGACAGGGTTTTAGGATGCTGAGGCCTCCGTCGGTCGGGCCTGCCATTGTCCTTCTGCCTGTATGTCTAAATCTCTCTATTGAAAACTCTCTTCTGAGTCCATCATTGGAGGTGTTTCGTTTGTTTCTTCACAACACAAATCCTCCTGAGACAGTCACATTGATGCCATTCGTTACGCCACAGTCATGCTTTCTTCCATGATGTTATTTTCTCAGATAAAGTCCTTTTACTTAAGAAGTTGTTAATATTTAGCTTTTACAATCAGATCTTAATTGACTGTGATCATTTAACTACGTTAATAATACAAATTGGACTTTATGATAAATCATCATTTTTAAAATTTTGGCACTGAAAATTCTCTTTCCCTTTTAAGCACCTTTCTTTAACACAAATGTACAATAAAGGAATCATTTGTATAATTCACGTTGGTAAGAACTGTATCACCTGTACAGTTGTCATCTGAGAAGTTAAATGCAAATGGCATTTTGGGTATTTATTGTGATCCTTAAAATCAGATACTAGTTACTTTCTCTCCTGCCCTTTTCCCTTAGGCCCAAACCAAACAGACAAACAAAAACAAAGTCCAAACAAAACTGTGGAAAGCCAAGGAAAGAGAATGCTACACATAATCAAGGGGGAATCCATACCTCAGGACTTCTGAGCACTGGCAAATTCTGAGAGAACACTAAGCCAGGAAGAAAGCTGAAAATGATCAGGGTCATAAAATTAGAGAAACCTCAGGCACCATCACCCTAAATAAATAACTCTTGACCGATCAGACGCCTTCTTGCTTCTTAGGAAGGAAATCTACAACCTCAGACAGCCATCCCCTGCAACGTTGTGAAGGGCCCTAGATGGTAAGGCATTCAATGCTACCTTAAACAGCAATCATGTATGCTATGCAAAAAGGGGTTCTATAAACCCCACTCCATCTACTTTTGGAAAGCAACTAAGGTACACTTTGTTTATGCAGAGATAAAACCCTTAACCCCTAATCAGGAAGTAAGGGGCTTTGAAACCTTTCCTTTCGTGTGTCTGGGTCCACCTCTCCTGCCAAGCCCCCATACATTTCCAACAAAGATGGAATCAGGAGTTTCACTATCCACAATTAGTGCATCATGATATGACAGAGTGAATCTAATGGAAAATAATGAAATTACCCCCAAGGGTCCCTGGAGATTGAGCCAGGCAGCTAGGCTCACTGCTGCTACTGAAAAGACCAGAAGCTTCACCTTGGAAGACGGAAAAAGGAAATAAGAGAAGAGAAACAGGACAAGAGATGAGGAAGAGCAAAGAACACAGTGTGGTAGAGCCATACCACAGAGTAATGACTCCTGGGGCCCCATTAGAAGCCCCAGAACGCTGGCCCACACCTCACCCTGCCTCCCTCAACTGCCAGGATCATTGGAAATGTCACTCTTGTCAAAGAGATTGATTCTGGTGAGGAATTCCGAAACAAATATTTCAAAAGGATCTGTCAATGGGAAGCAAATTTTCCTTCTGAGTACAATCATTCAGAAATAGCAAATCTGAACTTCAAGATGAAATGACAGGACTGTATCACAAGGTCTTTTGACATCTGCATTTCTGAAACTGTCACAAACACTTTTTGTGCATGCCAAGCGAATGACTGCATCCTCTGTTTTTATAAGACATGTGTGTGTAGGTACACATACAAAAGGAGATGAAAGGCAGATTTTAAGAATAAAATCACATTCTCAAAAAAAAAAACCAAAAACCAAAACCAGAAACCAAACAAAGCCAACAAAATTACGATATGCAATCAACAAAAGAAATAAACATAATTCTTATCATTGCTACCATTAAAGTCGAATTCCTGAACTCACTTCCCATTCTGATCTTGAACAAACAGGCAAATAAATGTGCATGTCCACAGTTCAATTATTTAAACAACTTATTTTATGGCAAAACCCTCAATTCATCAAAACTGCATCTTTTAATGCTAATTCTAATTAGAACAAGCATTGCATTTTGTATGCTTTCCAATTATGCATGAGAAAAGTCAGCGTAACTGTCCTCTCTGATCATAATTATCTGTTCCTAATTTCAGTTTTGGCTATGACTTTGCACTCAAGGATGTAAATGTAACTGTTCCTGTCAGATGAAGATTAATTTGATTTAAGCCCTCTTTGTTCTAATTATATATTCTATTTCTGCTCACTATGCAAGTTTCTTTCTAAGTCACATCTGTATTTTATCACAACAATGGGGAATTTCTTTCGTATTTAAAAGGCGACCATAAGATTTCTTTTTAGCACCACTATGACAATTTTCATTAAGCCAGTGCCAAAGGATTTCATATTTCAACTGACTAATCTACAAATTAATGTAATTATTATTTGACTGTTAAAGCATGAACTTTTCCGCAATGACGTCTCTAAAAGTTATTGCTCTAATTACTCACTCCACTCCCAGGAAAACCCTATGGTTGTGAGTTTTTTCCCTGAGCAAATTCCTTCACTGAGTGACACCGTGTGTGCTATGCCTCCAACTGGCACCATGATAGAGACAGTAGTAAAAATAAAAAGGAATCACTTGAGAATCAAAGCTGTCTATCTGGAGGTCTGGAACCTGAGCATCCCTGTGTTCATCCTCAATTTCCCTGACTAATGTCTTACCTTGCTCCTTTATAGACATAATTGGGTAAAAAGAAGTGGAAATTAGCAAATTATATCTGTAGTGAGTTCTTCTTATTCATTCAAAGTTGAAAGTGTCCTAGGATCCAGCACTAAATCTGAAGTTGAACACCCAATGAACATGTTTTACACTTATCTCAGGGACCAGGATGTCAGATTTTGGTTTTTACTACCCTGGCAAAGCCCAGGAGGCAAAATATGCCAAATAATTCAATTCAGCATACATTTTTTGAGTTGCCAGCACCCTGCCAAGTACCACAAAAGCCTGTACCAGGAGAATATAGGCAAATCTAGACACCTTTAGCCTATACGATGCTCTGAGACTCTCAATGTTAAGAAAGATTTTTGAGAATCACTATTTGTTGTTTTGAGAATGGCCGTGATACATTTATTTGAAAATAAAGAGAAACTCAGAAAACACGTTCAGAGTTCAAGAAGTAAGTTATCCAGAAAAAGCTTCACTGGCCTGGGCTGTTGAAGGTCAGTAACTTCATGCCACATGTAGTTTTAGCTTATATTTTACAAGTTCGATCCTGTTCTGTCACAAACTGTGTGGCAGCTTGCGGGGATAAACATAATATAATGATGTAAAAAATGGAAAGGATAAAGACCGTAGGATTAGGCGAAGATTACGTAGCCCAAATGCTTTCTACAAAAGTCTAGATCTTACTTCGGGTGAGTCAAGAAGGAAGAGGTGTTTCCTGGCAACCAGAGCAAAGAGGGGCTCCTAAGAGGCTGTGAGATGCAGAGGCTGCATGAAATGAGAACCGGCCAACTAGACACTAAGGAAGAGCCCTTTTCCTCGCACGGAGATCTGAGGACGCTCGCTCTTCTGAATCTTCATGATGAGACCCTAAATGACACCATGGCTCCTAAGCAGCACCGGGACGTCATAAGAAGTACATTGAGGTCTGTAATTGGCAGAGAAAAGTGCCTGGAGCTCACAAAGTTTAAACTTGCAGACACCTGTATCACTCATTTTCTCAGTCATATACTAATTCATTTCATTGTTTGCCATCTATTCAACAAGCATCACTGAGTTCTACTATGCAGCAGGCCCTATGCTGGGCATTGGGGCAACCACAATGAAAAGACACAGGCTTCGTTCACACTCCATGAGGACAGTGACAGTGGCCGCTGTGTTCACTGCTGTGTTCCCAGCATTTAGCACAGAGCCTGGCATAGATCCAGGGCGCCAAAAACATTTGTTGAAGAAATCAATGAATGAGTTTGCCATCTAAAGAGCTAGTGAATCATAGGGAGTTGACCTCACATCAGGGCTTGAACTGAACAGGAAATAGAGGTAGACTGGATAGTGAATGCTTTCAATTGAGGAAATAATGGAAGAGGCTTTGGGACTTGATTTTGAAAGACAGCTGAATTCAGCCATAAAAAAGAATGAAATTATGCTATTTGCTACAACATGGATGGACCTAGAGAATGTCATTCTAAGTGAAGTAAGTCAGACAGAGAAAGACGAATATCATATGACATCACTTCTATGTGGAACCTAAAAAAAAATGATACAAATGAACTTATTTATAAACTAGAAATAGACTCACAGACATAGAAAATGAACTGTGGTTACCAAAGGGGAAAGAGGAGGGGGAGGGATAAATTAGGAATTTGGGATTAATATATACACACTACTACATATAAAATAGATAAACAACAAGGTCCTACTGTACAGCACAGGGAACTATATTCAATACCTTGTAATAACCTATAATGGAAAAGAATGTGAAAAACAATATATATGTATGACTGAATCACTATGTTGTACACCTGAAACTAACACAACATTGTAAATCAACTCTACTTCAATAAAAATAAATAAATAAACGAAAGGCACTTGAGTGGTATGCCCTCATGACCATTCACTTTCTTTCTAGTTCCGTGTCCCCCCATAATATGCACACACAGGGCTAAATGTAAGTACCACGGCTTTTTCCTCAAATTGCAAAATGCCAAAAAAATAGTTTCAAAGAATAGTTTAAAATAATTTTAAAACCCTACAATCTCTAAAAGTTTCCAAATAGCAAAATATTTCAATTGTCGTCGAAGCTATAACTACCCACACTTTTGCCCATGACATCACTCATGGCTGTGGCAACAAATCCCTGAAGTGGTTAGGAGATATCAAGCTATTTTATAGATCGAGTAACTGAGGCCAGAACACAAGGGACACTGTTACCCAACTGTCAGACTATGCTTTACATATTCCTTCCAGGGCTGCACAGATGGATGAAGTAACATGGGCAGACCCTGAAGCCAAACACTTGCCCTTGAATCTTCTCTTGGTGAGTAGAGGGGCTTTGGTTCCAGATGTGTAGGCTTGGCCCTGAGTGTCAGGTTAATATTGGCATAACTCTTTCCATTTAACTTTTTAATCTGGTTTGTTCACTTTTATACGCTGTGCCTGGTAAAGCTTTCACTTCATAATTCTTGACTTTGTTCCCCCAGTGGAAGCCAGTGTTCCCAACCATAGTGGTTAGATAGTTCATTATGTTCCCACTGGTGTGTGACACTATTTTATAACATATTAAATCTTTATATATATATACATATATATATATATATATAGAGAGAGAGAGAGAGAGAGAGAGAGAGAAAGAAAGTAAAAAATCCTGAATACTTAGATTCTGAAGAAATGATTCGAAACTTTCCTAAGAGCTGTATATGCTATTCACGGTAGTGTACTGGCAAACTATCCAACAATGCCTTGCCCAAGGCACTTTGTCTTCAAGTGTACAAGCAGCCGAAGGATATAAACTCTGGGCGCCCACTCTACATTTCAGAGTATTTCACTCTTTGACACACAGAAAATTTCCAATTTATTTTCAGTGATTTTGCTGCTTCTCAATAATACTAAGAGCTTGCCTCGCACCGTGCGTAATGCGTTGAGTCCGTCCAGTTGTGTGCACGCGCTTGGCACTTGAAGCCTCTCTCCCCGTAGATCCGTGACAATGACTGAAGGCCGTCTTTCTTCCTGAGGAGACACTGAGAGATGCGGCTGAAAGCCTGAAGAAATGCTTGTGAATTCTGTCAGAAAAGAAGGAAGAAAGGTGACATCTCTTCCTCGTTCTTTATGCTGCTTTCTGTAATCAGGCAGGAGACGGAGGAATTAGAATCCTTCAAAGGAGGCCCAGAAAAAGTCCACTTTGGCTCTTTAAACAGCTCTATTCAATGCTGCTTCACAGGCTTCAAGAGGTGTGTCACTCTTTTCATTCTAAATCCTGGTTTGGGTAGCTTCGAAGCTTGGGTGACTAAGCCCAGCATTGTTAGGTCTCAGCTTGGGAGTGAGTGGTTTTTCCAATGTGATGAAAATTCCACCTATGGCGCGTCGGAACGAAGGAAGTAACAAATGCTTCACTTTCCATGTTTTGTTTTTAACTTTAAAACGCTATGTGTTATTATGAAAAGGGTAAAATTGGCTTCGGGGCACATCCGTTTGTTAGAAAAACGAATAAGCCCTTTTGGGTGAATTTTCCACTCCCTGCGCGTTCTACCTGAGGCTCAAAGCAAAAACATCTAGAAACTCTCTGTGATAAATACGGGGAGCTTTGCAAGTGCCATTAGTTAGCTGCTTCACACGGCCTTTCACAAGGTGCCTGAGAAGTTGATGAAATCGCTGGATGCACTCGGCGGGACAATGATTTCTCATCCCGGGCTGAGTGTGGTTTGGGTTTCCCATAATCACGGGACATAGGCGCACTGAAGTGAGACACAGGCTCAAGGTCCCTGCAGCGACTTGAATCTATTGATGATGGATACAGAGAGGAGCAGAGGTCCCTCCATGAACAAAACCATCCCTGGAAGAACGTCATGATCCTTCCATCCTTAAAAGATAACAAAAAATGTCTCCACCCTCTCTCCCCCCTCCTGTGATCTGGAATCCACACTGGCTGCGCACACTGTGTTCTGCGAGTACAGTAACGTCAGTGGAGAACTATGTCAGAAAATACTACTTTCAGAATCAGTCTGAGTACACGGTGCCCTCGCTGTCACGCTGCGCCCGTTCCTCCTTATCTCGGTAACAATCCTTGAACTCAGTTCACAGTATTTCTTGAAGAGCAAAATCCTTCATTCTTTCTGATTTGGGTTTAAATGTGGCTTTCTGTCATTATTCCAAAGAAATAAAATATGGCCCAGAACCCATAAAGTCATACAAATAATTAAGGCCAGTATGAAAACTTTTCAAAGCTCTAGAAGTAGAGTGGTTTACAATTTTTAAATATCTTCAAGGATCATGTGAACCAAAGGAAAGATTTTCACAGAAATGTTGCTTTCTGTAAGGGCTCCCTCACATGACAAACCCACTGTCTGGCATTTCCAGGATCCAAGTCCAGTGTCTCGGTGACACCAAGAGAAAAAGAGTAAACAGCTGGCCTGGTTTGCCCAGGACTGCCTGGATTAGCATTGGAAATGCGGGACTGTTGGTCTTCTGACCCGGAACATACCCTCCTTCCCTGGCAGCAGGGGCTGAATCACTGGCTGGGCCTGGGCTTGGGCGGTAAGAATAAAAAGAGACATGGTGCTCCGATTTTTGAGAGGCATCTTTCCCACAAAGTTTCCTGAATGACAAAGACTCAGCCTTAGATATTGGAACATCTCCAAATGCATCAACAATACTAACAGAGAAGTAAGGGAAAATATTTTGGAACAAACATTCAACAGTTTTGATGCATTTGAACTTTCAGAATAGCAAAACTTTCCAAGTGATGCTACCGAGTGTGGTCAATCAAGGAGGGGTACGGGATACTGGCATTCTCTCATCCCGATGGAGGACGCTCGAGAACAAGTGTCAGCAGCCTTAAAAATCATGCCCCTGATCCAGTAAGTCCGCCTCTAGAATTTTATCCTAAGGGGAGAAACCCAGACACGCATGGACTATGTCAACCCTAAGGCTGTTTATTGAAGTTCTAGTTACAATGTCAAAGAATGGAAACAGTCTTAAATGTTCAACAAAGAGGGGTGGTTAAATCAAAGATGATGTGATCATGTTCCATAATATTATATAATGAAGACTTAAAATGAAGTGTTAAAAATTAATGATAAATGAGAATGCTCAAAAAAGGATGAGAGGAGGGTGGCACAGCTCAGTGGTGGAGCGCATGCTTAGCATGCACAAGGTACTGGGTTCAATCCCCAGCACCTCCATTAAAAAAGTAAATACTATTAAACATTTTTAAAACTCTGGTTTAAAAAAACACTGACATCCTACTCCAATTTTTTTTATAAAAGCATGAGAGAAAAATGCATACGCAGCACCATTCTGTTTGAGAGAGACAAATAATCAGACGGAGAGAGAGATCTCACTGAGACGTCTACGGTGGTCACTGTTGGTTGGTAAGTTTATGGGTAATTCTCATGCTATTTCTTCCACTCCTCTGCAGGTTCCCAATTTTCCACAATTAACTTCTATCACTTTTACTAAACCAAGTCATTGGAAATGCCTGCCAAAGAATCACCCCAAAGAACAAACAAGCAAACCCACAAAAGCAGTTCTGAAATATCTGAGAAGTACCCCTATGCCGTAAGAGTCTACTAGTAACTCTCCTTTTGGGGGCACCTCATAGGAGCCAAGTACCACGTTAGGAGCGTGGCACAGCAATCTATATTGTTTTCTAATTAATATCGTGTGCGTGCTGCTCTAAAATTTAAATATTTATATATAATCATGTATACATTACATGCATATTATATACATAAATAGAGGTGTGCATATATACATACATGTAAATATGTGTGTGTGTGTATATATATGCATGCATATAAGCAAATAAGCAAATAAGCAAGCCGTTTCTGTAAAAGACCAGATAGCATCTATTTTCAGCTTTTCAGGCTACACGGTCTCTGTCAGAACTCCTCAACACCACCCTTGTCGCACAAAAGCAATCGTAGACAACCAGTAAACGAATGGGCATGGCTGTGTGTTGATAAATCTTTATTTACAAAAACAAGTGTCTGTAGTGTGTAAACCCCTGTTCTATAGCAAATGGAATTTGATCCAGCACTGGCCCCAACCAGAGTTACATCCTGAGGCAAGATTGTTATAGAACAAAATTCCCTAAATACATCAGAATGGAATCTGACGGAACAGGCTTCTACAGCTTGACCTCTTCATATTATTTCCCCATTTGGAGAACAAGAATTCAGGTCTTCTGATCCTTTAATTGGACACTACGAACTCTTGTCATGTGGCAGCTTCCCGACATTTCTGAACAGTCACCCTGACCTGCTTATCATTCAGTCCTTACATTTACGTGTCGCAGTTTCGTACATGCCACTTGTTTTCCAAAACTATAACTTCCAAGGACACACAAGGTGCAAAGCTGCCACACAAGCCCGCAAAATATTCATTCTGAACCATCTAGATCTAATCATCCAGAGAGTGAGGAAGCTTTCCCTGCAAAACATTTGTTTCTTTTATTTTATTTTGAAAAATCAAAACTATACTTTTGGTCATCGTGCCTGGGCAGGTTTCACTACTATTCAGACATGGTCAATAAAGCCTCAAATTTACTAACATCAAGATAACATAGGGAAATAAGTCAATTCTTGAATTGTCTTCTTTTTTATTTCAGATAACTACGTTGATTGTTCATTAATTATAAAGGACACAAATCAGCATGATCACATGAAATGTTCACATTCCAAAGGCATAAAATTCAGAAGGTTCATACTTCACCAGCCAAAAGAAAAGCCAAATTAACTCTTTCATATGAGATCGTCCCAGTCCAAGGTCCACGGCACGATGAGCAGAGACCTTTACTGTATTATCTGCTAACTGGTCCCATCGCCTGCCAGCCCTAACCGGCTCTGAGCTTTGCAGTTCTATTTCAGTTCCATTTTAATGTTAGCCCATGTAAAATCTAGCTTTTGTGCTAAGTACTTTGTATGGTTTATTCCATGGGACCATCTAAGGTAGGCGCTATTATTATCCCCATTTTACAGATAATGAAGATGAGACTCTGGGCAGTTAAACACCTTGCCCATGCTAGTATGAGACAGCTCCTGGCTGTAAGTGCAGGCTGTTCCTCTGTCTGCACTGCTCCTCACTATCTGATACAGGCCCAGTCTCTTGAAATATTTTTGTTGGTCCAGCCCAGTCCATCAAACTTGGAAATAATCACTGATCGTAAACAGGAAAACTAGCCAATGTTTCCATTTCAGCTGTTCTGCTTCACTAATTTTCCTTGAAGGAGCAAAGGGCTCAGATGATCAATGGCTTGTTTATTTCAGAGAAGGTATTTGGGAGTTCCAAGCAAAATTTAGGAAACATCTCATTTAGGTGACTTGGTAGACAGAAGCAGACAGAGAGATAGATATACATGTACAGTGCGTGTGTGTGTGATATTACATATTATTATATACCATATTCTATGATTAATAATATATGATGTATAATGATATATATTTTATATATACATATACCCATGAACATGAATATAAATATATACATGGATATTTTACTGTATGATAGTTTTAATGATATTTAGGTATTTTGGGTTTTGTTGTTACAAAATTCTAAGTATTTCCTTTACCTAAAGAATAAGAGGCTGTCACTGTGGTACTATGATCTCATTTCAGACTATCTGAACATGTGGCCGCCTCTGTCTTTTTTGTTTTCTGTTGAAATTTGGCCCATAGAGGCAAAAATCAAACATGTGATTCCAGCTGACTGCAGAACCTGTCACCCATCATCAGTTTGTGATTTAGTATAACCTGAACAGGAAGCCCTCTGCTATTTCGCTAAGGAACACATACACCAGGATCCAGGGCTAGAAGGTCAGACCCAAGGCTCTGATTAAGGTAGATGGAAAAAATGGAAACGTTTTTCTGTAACTAAATACCATAATTAAGCACAGACAAAGCCTTGAACTGCCTCAGCATCACAATGACTGGAAAACAAAAGTGACAAAAGCAGTTTCAGTCATGATCAAGACAGGGGTAAATATTTAATATGGAAAGAACTGATTGAACATCGGAGTTCCTGGTGAGAGTGCAGGCAAGACGATAACCTGATGTCAAGACGGAAAGCGATCAGGACATTTCAAATATTAATCTATCCCCTGAACTCCTCAACTTGCTCTGACAATTGCACAAACGTAATCAACCTCCAACCAACATGAAAAAACTCATCTACAAGAGTGAACCCAATTAGCATGTCCATGCCTTCATCAGATTTATCCACAGCCCATAGCGATGCCACGGGGGACAGCCCTGTTGTTTATTTCGTTGTAATTCTTTGTCTCTTTCTCTTAGCCCTCTTAATAGATCATGAGCTTCTGGGGGTTGAGGGGAGTAGGGGTTAAATATTATTCCTCTTGTATTCCTTAACAGTACATTTAAATTGAACAGTCTCTCAACAGGAAAGAAAAGTACCTCTGCTCACAAGAAGTTACCATTTTTCAGCACTTTACATAGTCCCTTCAACAATGGCTAATTGTTCCTTCTTCAACAATGTATAATCAATACACGAACGCTGAATGGACTCCCTAACAGGGCTCTAGCCCCGCTGGTGCTGGGAAAGGAAATGGGGGGAGGGGCAGAGCAGGAAGAAGGGTCAGAGTTGACTCATTCCATTAGTTGGCATCAAGAAAGGTCAGCTGTTTGGATCCATTCTGGGAGCCCATAAACAGCCCTTAGATCCTCAAGGCAAATAAATCTTCCTCTTCACCTTTTTCCACAACCACAATCATTGACATTTTGTGATTTCTGGTCTCTTTCGAGACAAACCTGATTTTTTAAGGGAGTTTTTTTCCTTGAAGGGGAGGGAAGGTTCAAAACCCAGAAAATAAGAAGACCAAGAGTATTCTGGTCCCCAGACTTTTCTCATTAAACTCCTTGTGAGGTCTTCAGGGGTTTTGATATTATAATGGCTATTTCTGAAGAATGGGTACACACATGAGGGCAATTCTAAGGTCAAAGGCATGATCCTGATGTCGTTGGTACAGGGAAATTTATTAAGAGGACAAAAAAGACTAACAGGTCACAGTTCCCAGAAAAAAACAAATAATTTTTAGAGCTGCGGAAAACCAAATTAATCCCCCAAAGTTCCTCAGGATTCTAAGAAGCCAAACACAATTATTGGTAATTAAATGTTGAATTAATGCTTATTACAGTTAGCTTATTCGATTAATAGAGATACAAAGTCTGAACAGCATGGTTGCTCGTGTGTGTTACACACTGTAGGCAGCATCACGAGGTCCCGTAAAGTCAGTGTGTACTGTACATCAGTGCTCTTTTAATAGGAACTGGAACACAACTTTACTAGGTTCGGTGATTTGGGAAGCTTATAGTTGTGCATTTGCTTTCCTGGTCTACACCTGATTGTAGCTGATTTATTGAACGGAAAGATCTTGATCAGAAACAAAAGCCCACTATCACATTATTCTTTTCAGGTGCAAAAAGAGAGTTTGCTTAAATATAGGAGAATTTTGGAGTTTGTATTATGTCCATCTTAGCTGCACACATTTAGGACGATCGGGAGATAATGATTTTTCCAGAAAGAGTGGGAGAGATGTTTGGAAGTCTAAGTGGCAGAACGGTGGTTTCCATGGAATTTAGAGCTAAACTGAAAGAATACAGACCCCATATGCTGTCTTCTGTCAGTGATTTAGGAAGAATTTTTCAGTTCCGGGCATTGGATAGACTCTCAGAGTCCACAAGTCGTCCCAGGCATAATCATCAGTGACAAGAGGCCCTGCTGCCACTCGGTAAAATGCAGGCTACACATTAGAGCTGCAGGAGGCCAACCAGAAAGCGTGGTGTCTTCCCTCGAAAGACACGATCCTGATGTTTTGCCAACCGAAGAAATCGGAAATCAGACTAAGTTTAATGATATAAATGAAGATGTACTAAAGCATATAAGCCCAGATGCGTATGTTACAAAATCAGCTGGGCCACATTCCTGGGAGGTTGCCTCATAGGTCCATTTACGCCATTGCCTCAGAACTTTCCTCCAGCGATATATAATTGTGCATAAAATTTACCCCACGGTGTATAATTTTCTAAGCAAAAACACAAACTTAAAAATAGCTGCAGAACTATCGGAGCAGTTACAATTCACAGATTCTTTTGAAGAATTTAAATTAGCATTATCAACACCCGGGGGCAGCTATTTTTGTAAAACAAGAAATAAAGAACATCTTTCATGACTTCCAAAAAAAAAAAAAAAACAACAGATTATGCATACTATAAAAATGTGGACTTGAGTGATTCTGGTATGGTTTCATTTCATTTAATCCTATTTCCTCCCCTACAGACAAACAGCTATGTCACCACAACATCCCCAAGGTCTTAGCGCTGAAAAAGGAGAAGTGAGCCTTACAAATGGCTGCTCCAGTTACCCCGATGCTGGCTTTTGCATCTGGGCACCGGGGATGAGGTGTCCTGGGAAAGGAGGAGCATCAGCTGCAAAGTGACTCTGGGAGGAAAGAGGGGATTTGAATGTTGTTAAAATGTACAGTTTTCAAGAAATGGAGTCGATGTCTACCAATCCTCTTCTCAATGAACAAATCATTGAGAGTTCTTGGCAGAATGTCAAAAGCTGCATTTAAGAAGACAATTAAAACAGTATAATGCAAAAGCTATAATTAGAAACATATCTGTGCCAGCAACATGCTATTTTTCTTCTACGCACTTAAAAGAAAAACGGGAATTTCTGCCAACGTTCATTAGGGTCTTCACCAGATAATGTTGCCTTATGGAGGAGATGCTTTCAGCTGCCACAAAGGTTAAATTAAAAAACAGCAAATGCCCCGAAAGGGATATGTTCTTACATCACTACTTAGATTTTCACATAACATAATTAAATCAGGGGCGTGCTGTGGCTCGTTCAATACTAATGTGACCATGACATTCTCTCACTTGAAATCCAATTTTTTTTTAATTGGGATGCTATTCAGGAATAAAACTAGATGTGCAAACTCCATAGTTGGATTATTAACGAGTTGTTTGATTCCCCGGTGGTTTGACTAAATTGCCCCCCTTCAGCCTGCCTTCCTCCCTCCCTCTCCCCCCTCCATCCCTTCCTCTTTTCCTTCCGTCTATAAACACTGAGGGAGCTCATCCCCGGTTCAAGGCATCATGCTGAGCAGTGGACACACAGAGGTCGGTGGACAGTCTAGGATAAAGACAAGCACTCACAAAGTTCACATAATAACTTGTTGGCACTGTTGCATTTGGAAGGTGGAGCTGGCTAAGAACTAGCAGAGGAGTAGGCTCAGCTCATGCAGAGGCTTGGGCTAGTTAAGAAGGGAGGGCTGTCTATACCACAATTATTTAGATCCTTGACTTGTGGCCACTCAAGACAAGATGGGTTCTGTACTCAGAGGCTCCTATATCCACTGGTACCCACACACACACAATGATGCTCAAGTCACATTTGCCCAGAGCACATGACCTGTCTCCCACACTCTGCTCAGCAACTGCACATGCTCTAACGTGCTTTTCCTGTAGGAAAGCCATCCCAGCCGCATGTTCTCTGCCACAGAGAGCATCTTAGAGCTCTGCATAAATGCATCACAGATCTACGGAATCCCTGAGTGTTCTGGAATTACCACCCCCCCCCCCAACTCCCAAGGCAATTCTCTCATTTGGAAAACACCATGTTAGCACAGACAGGGAAAGATCTGGCTCTCACATACATCAGAATGCAGGTAATGAACTAGCTGGATAACACTTTTGGTCCTTTCCCCATGTCCACAGCAGTTCCAATTCAGCAACGGGAACTGGCCGCATGCGAACAAACCGAGTCAGTAACCTCATCAAAAATGTTGGTGAAACTAGCAATTCTGTACAGACACTGGCTCTTTCCCTGAACTATGAGACACTATTGCTGGAATAGAATTTGTAACTCTGTGATGTAAACATGATATCTTTATGTAGTCTCAATTATAATCCATAAGCCCTGGAGAATTGGGAAATAAGCATAAATAGTTAGACGTGGCTCATAGAATGACAGTGAACTACAGTAAACACTGGCCATCAAAAGAGGAGTCAAGAGTATGTCATTTTATTGAAGTAGATTGATAGATATCTCTAGTTTGAGTTGCTCATGGTCTTTCAGGGACACAAGACATGGCCATTAAGGATCTGAAAAAGAGTGTATGTGTATATTATATATATATACACACACAGATATATATATATATCTGAATCACTATACTGACACCAGAAATTAACACATTATAAATCAACTATACTTCAATTTAATAAATAAACAAAAGAATTACAACACAAGGCAGGTTGTGACATGTGAACTCACAGTGAGCACTAACAAAAGAAACAACAGCTACCATTTGCTAAGTGCTTAACAGGTGCCAGGCACTGTGCTCCGTCCTCTACCTCCATTATCTCATCTTTAATCCATGCAAAAACTCTATGGGACACTATTATCATTCCCAGTTTACAAATGAGAAAACAGAGACTTGGACATGTTCACTGACTTTCCTAAGGTTACACAGCAAGCACGTGGTACCATCCAGATTTAAATCCAAATCTGGTGCAAGCAGCGGACACCCAGAGGTGTGAGAGCAGAGTCTGGGAGAGACAGCACAGGTAGAAATAACTGGTTAAGAGAATTGACACTCCGGGAATGAATAAGCCTGATGGCTGAGTTTGCTCAAGACTGAAAACACAGAAGTGATCCCCCAGGCTAGGGTATGGAAGGGAAAGACATGCAATGACCTATGGGGAGGTGGGATGAGAGCCAACAGAATACAATGTCATGGAAAGAGTTTCGAAAGAAGGATGGGGAACAGTGGCAACTGCTCTCCCCTCTCAAAAAAGAAAATCGAGAAAGATGAGGCCTGACAAGAGATCGCTGCTTAGGAGGCTGTGAATGAATACCAGGGGTGCAGGCATTCAGCGTCATCTTGGAGAAGGTGCCTGCGGTGTAGCGAGGTAGGAGTGAAGGGAGGAAATTTAAAGACCTTGGCTCAAACTCCACATCAGACTCTTTTTTTTAGGAGATTTTTTTTATTTTTAATTTTTTAAATAATTTTTTCCCCTTAAGACAGGCACTGGGGATTGAACCCCAGAATTTGTGCACAAGCAAGCACTGTACCACTGAGTTATATCCCCCCCCAATCAGGCTCTTGATTACTATGCTCTTAATAACCTTCTTAAGCCTCAGTTTCCTCATCTGTAAAAATGGGCTTAATGCCAGCTGCCCTGCAGGAGCTGTGAGGAGTTGAGGGAGAGAAGAAGCATGCTACAGGGTGATGGAGCATATTGGATCTGGGCTTAGTGCAAGTGGGGTGGCAGTGCCAGCTTGGTCACTTTCGGCCATTCTTCGGGCACTCCAGGTTATTGTTACCATCAATAGAAAGTGACCAGCCTGGCTCGAAGTAAGCAATCCATGAACATGGAGCAGATGTAAGTATTATTATTAATGGAATTGAAATCTGGCAATTAAACTAAAGTCTACTCTCAAAAAGGGTCAACAAAATATGCAATAAAAACAGACTATCTACAGGAAGAATAGACACAAAACTGTTTAGTCATTGTTAACATGGTGGTGGAGGGGCTTTTCATTTCTTCTTTATACCGTTCTGACTATGCCAAAACCGCTATCTTATTATTTATTGACATGTGGTCAATTTACGATGTCAGTTTCATGTGTATAGCAAAGTGGTTCAGTTATACATATTGCGTACTGTTTTAATAACAAGAAAAAGGGTACTTGAAATAAAGAAAATGAGATTAAAAAAAAACCAGACTCTAGTCAGGCAACATAAATTTCACTAGGTTGAATAACTCTCAAGCAGCAAAATGATTACTTTGTGTGTAATCTCCAACATGGAAGGCCAATACAGATGCAATTCTATTTAGGGGGACAGAAAAACTAAGGTGGATTTGTATCTGAGCTATGAACCAGCACTTCCCCCTTTAAAATTCTATGAAGCACAGCCTTGCCAGTTCCTCCGAAAATTAGAACAAAAATGGGAGAAACTTTTCCCAAGCCTAAAGGATATTATTCTTGGCAATAAAGAACCATGAAATTAATGAGCTGTCTACTAAAGATCTACCATTAAAAATGTATATGAGAAAACCGGTCTATGCTAACTCCATTCCCTCGGTGTGTAAACGCTACCCTGGGAGTTAACTCAGCACTTAGGAAAGTTCCATTAACTCTTGCAAACCACCGCCATCTCAGCCGGCTGTGAAAGAGGCATTTGTTCTCCCCTCCCCCACCAGCGGCCTCCAGCAGTGACCAGGCTTTACCAGGAACGGCCACTGCTGTTCCCAAACAGGGCCCCAAGTGCTCTGGGCGCCCCCAGCCTTGGCAGCCCCTCCCTCCATGAGGCACAGCTCCCATCCTCTACAAAAGATGTATAAGGACCCAGATGATTAGGTCGCACTAACTGCTTATATTGGAAAATGAGGAAATGCTAATGAAATTGCTTTTATGGGCTGACATTCATGGATGGCAGAAAGGGACGTTAGAGAAACGAGTCCAGCATTTGCTCTTCGGGAGGATTTCTGCTCCCAGCCCCAGCTCGATGGCAAAATGCACACGTGGGCACACCCATGGCCACGCAGTCTGGAAAGGTCACCGGGCACTGGTTAACCTTGAAGGGGAAAGAAAAACCTCACTATCCCCCCCCACAACACTCCCTGAGCCTCTTGTAAATCATTTTCATATTCATACACTTAAGCATTAATTTACATACTTAATTTCTGACAGGCTGACAACCGCAGCCCTTCTCCCCTCTCAGTGCAAAGTGAGAAGTCAATTGTTATTCAGTGTATCCGTTACAGTGCTAGTGCCGCTAACTGTATTTTATATAATGTGCTATCTGCAGAAAGGCAGATAAGAATTTGATTTAACATCCAATTAAAAGCCGTCATTGAAAAATTACTTCAAATAAGCCTTTTATTTTCTTTAATCAGTCTTCAATTCAAACCTTCCTTGGACCTACTGAACCAAGCATCAGGACTCATGAATTTTGATTAAAAAATTTGAGCCCATTTCTAACTTAAGCAGATTTTTTTTGTTGCACTGTTTGATAGAAATTTAATAAATCTATGAATGCTCACCAGCATCATTTATCATCTTTTTTTCCGCAAGACTGGCCTATTATACCTAGGCAGTAAATTATGAGGGAACCAGCAAACCAAAACTTTTCAGCCCGTTACTGAAGAAGAGATATAATCACTCGCATTGAACCATATAATTATAGTAGAATATGAAGCTCTGAAACATTAGGTCCTGTTTTGAATATGTAATGCCCATGCTTTGAGAGCCTAAAAGATTTCCGGCTGATCTAATATAGCTCGGTTTAGCACCATATTAAAGGATTTGTTGTTGATGAAAATAACAGCAAGGAAAAAAAAAAGAAACCGGCAAACAACAAAATATTCCCAGGCAGAAATATTTGGGAAGTGACCTTCAGCTACGAAAGGCAAGTGGAAAACCAAAAACCTTCACCCTGGAGCTTTGTTCATGTCTTGTGATGAAAGTTCAAAATGTGTCACTTCCATGGATTCTCTAAGCTAAAAGCTTTTTGTTTTTGCATATATGTTCAAGGTTTTACCTATATCCTTCACAGAGTTTTCATGGGCTTAATGTATATTCCTTTATGTATTCAAAAATTGTTTACTAAGGTATCAGGCACTATGTTGGGTAATTTAAAAGTGACATCAATATTGTGAGATAAGTGCTATGTGAGGGTGCGAGCAGTCAGGGGTCAAGGGGGACTTCCTTGCAAAAGTGTCATTTCAGCTGGGTCTTGAAGGGTGCATAGGAGTTCGTGAAGAATAGCCTACTTTATTGCCAACAATAAGCTTTATCAATACCTTTGTCTCTGCATGTGTGAGCCAGGAAGGCTTCATGTAGAATCATAGGGTCATAGTGAAAGATGTACTTGAAAGAGATTTGTATTTTTCTAAGAAAAATAAATGTCCAATGCTTCTCTTGTGCCTAGGAACCCCACCCCAGACTGTCTGCCTAGCTGCCACCATGCCAATGACTACACAGACTGAATTTCCTTCTTTCCAAAGTCAGGAAGACCCTTTCACATTTCTGTGCTTTGGTCCAATCTGTTTCTACCTCCTGGGATGTCATTCCCAACCAATTTCTACCAGCAAATTGGCCCTCAGACTTCAAGAAGCAAATCCTCTCCGAGAATCCGTCCCTGATGGCAGTCAGTCCCTCCTTGCTTGACTTCCCACAGCATCCTGGCCATCTCTCTGTTAGAGGGCATGGTATTGCCATGGCTCATTTACTTGTCTGTCTTCTACACAAGACAGAAAGTAGCAGGTAATGCACTATAAATGAATGAATAAATGAATGAACGAATCGATAAATTGCACTGATTTGTATGGCTGTGGTAATTCCTCTGTAGAAGGGAAAACACTAACCTAAAACCGTTAGTCAGGGGTTTAATGTGCTCTAACAGATACATGGCATTGATCCTTTTAGAAAAACCATCACTCTGATTGATACAATGAAAGTAAGAGGAGGGATTCTGCCTGGCTTTGCAACCTATGTTCTCTGACTCATAGTCTTCCAAAACACGCTGAGTATAAGGGACGGCAAATGATGCTATGAAATAGTCATCTTTTTAAAGGCCTGAGAGAAGAAAAAGTTAGTCCATAGCTGATTGAAAACTAAGCAGCATCTTATAAATAGAGCTGATATCCAAAGGAGGAAAACAGAATTTTCCATGAAACGCCTACCAGGGATTCAAGATTAATTAAGAACTGACGTAAGCAGAAGACTATGGCTCCTCGTCTGCCTGTAGCGCCCTCACACGCTACTAACAAAGTAGCCATTTTGACTGATATGTCTTAATTTTAGTTTGGGCTACTATTTTTTTTAATTGACAAGCTACACAGTGCATGCTTTTTTTCCCTTCCAATAATACAGTATGATTCTCAGCTTATACGTACTGGTTCCTAGTGCACATATAACCATAACAGACACTGGAGGCCTGAGGATTTAAAGAGATGGGAACAATAATCATCACGTTCATATAAAGGCACAGGCGCAGGAAGTCTGGGTTAAGTTTCAAAATAGTTTTAAAAACATTTGCCAAAGTCTTTTTTGTTTGTTTGTTTGTTTCATGTTTAAACCAATGGACATTTCAAGTAAAATAAAGTCCATATGTTGCTGATCCATTTTAAATTAACTCATCAAAATGTTGTTTTTGAAAGAAGCCAAGAAGCACTTGACTTCTAAAAGAAATCCTGAGGCGGGTACATGGGGGAAGTGGTTAATGGAAATTAGAAAATGTCTTCTATCTCCCCACCCCCAACTACGGAGCTGCATCAGAGGGCTCACATCTGGTCAGCTGTTCACTGTCCAGAATATGATAGGTGTGTAACAATTTTAGAACCTGCACGCACAGGGAGATCAGCTAGTCCAATCTTTAGACAGTCCAACATTTTAGAAGGGAAGCCACAGAGAGGAAATGACTGGCTCAAGGTCATACAGCATTAGCAACATGGCAACATGGAAACCTAGGCAGGCTGATCACTAGTCGATTTACAAAAGGACATTGATAGGTGATATTTACAACAGCAATAATCTGCCAACGGGTCCATCTAAGGAAAGCAGGGAGCCAGCCATGAAGGTCAGTTATGCCAGATAGAGACGGCTTGGGAAATCCTAGCCTATCCTTTATTTCCTTAGCCAAAGTCCTACACGTTAGAAGATCCTGAATCTTCACTGAATCCTCCCTTCACAGTGAGGGGCACTCCTACTTTACAGGGGAGAAATCAGAGCGCGATCATGACCAGTCTAGGGGTAAAAAGGGAAGCCAGGTCAGCTTAGAACCTGACAGCTGCAGCGGTCTCCCTTGCCATGTCTTCCTTCTTTGGACCTGATACAAACAAAACGAAACAAAGAAACTAAAATAAGACACTAATGCGACTTTTCCATAGAACGATACTGTTGTTAAATATTTGAAGGCCCTTAGAATATCGGCAAGCACCATGTTTCCATTTTGGTCACTGTCACCTTGAAAAGGGGGTGGCACAACGAGAGAGGCCCTGAGAGTTTAAAATTGTAATTCTAAAGACAATCTAATGACATGGAAAAAGGCTCATGATATTACTTTAAGAGGAGTCAAACAAGGTACAAAACTCTGATTGCAACTCTAATCTTAATTCTTGTCTTCCACATGTACATACATGCAAAAGTCAACCACGCGGTCAATGTTTCCGGGTGATGCTATTATGCCTTTATTTTCTTCTATATACTTTTACATACATGCAAAGTTCTTAACATTATACAATAATACCATTTTATCAGGAAAAACAGACAAGACGCTTGGTTATGAGCCAGGTTTGAGCCGCAGCCCCACCCCTTATTAGAATTTCATAGGCTGTTTCTAGACAGAAATCCCAGCAGAGTGGAAAGAATATAATATAAGCACACGTGTACACATTTCTTCCTATATCTTTCTTATAAACACATTTATTTATGCTTCTATCCCCTTTTAAAAGTCAAATCCATTCTCTAGTTACCAGTATACCATGCCCCTAATCACTTAGAAAACTATTTGTGATAGAAACCATTAAGAACTTCAATTTTAATCAAATAACTTGTATGCCCTACCCTGATGCTCAAACAAAGTTCCTTTTATAGATCACATTAGAGCTTTTGCCTTTTCTACCCGGGTACATCCTCAGTCAATGCCCTTTGTTGTTGGATGAGTAAACATGGTTAAGAGAAGAAAGAATTCAGGGTGCTCCAGTAAAATGCAAAGAGCAGAAAGAGGAAGAAAACAGGAAATTCACCACATGCACCCTCCTCACCAAGCTATGCACAGATACACACACATACATACCACCCCTCACTCACAGCTCAAAGGTTCATTACTGAATGTTAGCTTTTATCGTTTAACAAGACATGAAGGGCAAAATATCCAAACACAAGAAAACATTGTCAGGTATTAACTTGTATTTTAAGCTATAAAAAAGATTTATTACACAAGTCTTGAATTTAATAGATTGAAACGTTTGGAGCTACAATCTTGATTTTAACTCATGTAACTGCTGCTCACTTATTTTTACAATAAAAAAGTCTCTGATGAATTGCATTCATTTCTTTAAATAAGCAGGAAAAAGGTGGAGGTACTGGAGAAATAAATTTTAATATTCTAATACGTACCAATCCTTTGACCTGTTTAAAAATTATCAACTATATGACAGAGCCACTCTTCGGTAAAGTCCCACCCTCAGTGTAGTCTTAAGGTGACATAACAAAACAAAATATAAATCACAGACTGTGTTTAAATTCCAAAGAGCAAAACGTAAGATTGAAAGACAGAATAACTAAAGAGAGGGTGGCTATGTACATAAATATACACAGATCCGCAAACAGGATTGTGCATTAGAGAAACTTAGGTGATATTTTTGTACTCATTCTGGGATGAATAATTCTTTTACTAGGTTGTTCGTTTTTCTAACATCAAAGATAACGTGCTGTCTCTTGCTTTAATGCCTAAGATGCATGTGACTCCCACACAAGCCACCTGCTCCTATCTGTCAAGCCACTGCAAAACCCAACATTCTATTCTTATCTGAACCTCTGCCTCAAGAGTTTGGTGATCTACTTTGTAGCTGTAGACACACAGTGACATTTTCTTCAGGGTCAGGTTCCAGTGCTGCCACTTGCTTGCTGTGTGACTTTGGAAGAAATAGCAGTGTCCTTCTCTGAACCCAAGTTGACTAATCTGTCAAACACGCTAGATGGTCTTGGGGGGTCCTTCCAGTTCTCACATCTCTTTCTCTGTACGTATACAGTCAACCCAGTTGAAGGCCCACAAAAAACAGAAAGGGGAAAACTTACAGGAAACCAAGTTTACAATGGACTATTTGGGTAGACAGGTTTTACTACTCCTATTATTTGGCGGAAGTACTGGAGAAGGGGGCCTCCTCTCATTGGTAAATACTGAGCTAGACTTTTAAAATCTTAATTCGTAAAATGGTTGTGGTGAACATCTTCAAAGTGAAGACTCTGGGCAGCCTAAGCCAACCAAGAGAATGGCCTGTCTTCGGTAGCTATCATGCACATCATGTACGGGGTCAACAAGGAAGGATGGAGCGGGAGTTGGTCTGGTGTAGTGAAGAGTACAAGGTGGGGAGTCCCCATGGACTTCGGTTCGAATTCTGGTTCCATGCTCACTTCATGGCTTTGGGAAGGCTGGCTGACCACTTCCTGGGGTGTTGGAAGGTTCAGATGAGACACAATGATGTGCAAAAGGCCCAGCAGAGCACCATGCACGCAGATGCTCAGTAACTTTATTCCTTCTCTCTTCCATCTTCAATGGCGAGGCTCAAAGTACCACCATCCCCACAGTCCCCTCCTCCAAACTTAGGCCAAACTCCTTAGCAAAGATAAGATCTCACATAAGATCTCAACGTCAAGAGCTTCTTCAAAGAAGGACCTATTACAGGAAAGGAACCCACAGACGGCTAGAGGCAGAGAGAGTACAGAGCAAATGCTTTTCCACCACCCTCCCCATGTGAGCCTCATGGGGCCTGGGAGTTCTCTGCAGGGTGGATAGAGGGCCAGGCAGGGTACACAGCTCTGTCCCCAGGCTGCTGGTCCCACACCATTATATTTATATAAAGTGATGCCATGTGAGAATATTTACTAGTCTTAGTGAGAATGGCGCTACTGCTGGAACAGAGGAAACAGCCGGGTAGGTTCTGGTCTCCTTCTGTTCAGATTACAGACCATACGCACATAGCTACATGACTGGCTAGTTGTGTCTCCCTGAACAAATTAGCTTTTGGTCAGGCCCACTGTCAAATTAAGACATTTTCCTGTGCTTGGTGAGACTGAAATCCACAATTTCCAAGCATTAATTATATCCACTGGTGGGTTGTACATCTACTGATACGTTAACACAATGGCAGGGCTCCAAAAGGGGGGAAAAACCTACAGGCAGAAAACCACAAGTCATGGAGTTTCAGGAAGCATGACTTTTGCTTTAATAAAATTGTATTTTTGCTCATCAGTAGTGTTTTAATTTTTTCATTTTCAGAAAAGTCATTCGTAGACTCCTCCACATCAGGGATCAGAGATAAGCCTACTGACCCCCGATATCCAGAGTACTAGCCAAGTTCCTTAGACAGAATCAATGTTCTTCCTAATATTTATGCATACAAGAAAGAAAAGTATGCCAGGCTTAAGAGACATACGGTTTTATGGCAGAAAAACCCTACAGTATTTAGCACCTAAGGTAACAGTGCTACAGACATGAGTGCTGTGTCACAAATATTTTATTGAATAAATGCATGAGCATTTCACCAACCCATAATCAAATGTCCTTAACAGGTAACATAAAGCATGTGGGCACTATGTCGCATGAGTGGTGAAAATAAGCCAATATAGATTTACTTTATTCTCCTCAGTTGGTCAATGGGGAGAAATAATGAAACCCCCCTCCAGACAAAACCTTGCAGGGAAAAGAATAATTATGATAATTGTTTGCGGTTGACCGCTGTCATTGATGGAAAGTTAACTGCATCTCTAAATCAGTTAAGATAACCTCTTGACCAAAGATCAAATTATTTCTAAGCTGGTGCTATTTATACACAAGGAGAAAGGAAGCAACAAATGTGTCATTCAGTATTGTCTGAACACAAGAGAGGTCTGCTGGGTTATTGGTTTCTTCCTGCCCCTAGTGACAGGTAATTAACCTGGACAATCACAGGCCCTTTGCTCAAAATACATTCCTCATCTCAAACAGAAACTTCCAAATAAATAATTCTTGATGGTTTTCAAAAAATGGGTAGAAGGAGCATCTTCTGTAGCCCTCCAACCCACGCCGGTGGGGCAGGTACCAGATATTTCCATTCCATGAGCCCATGAGACAGAAGATCAGAAAGCTGGAGTGACTTACCCAAAATCACAGTCATAAAAAAATTGGTAGAATTTCCCCTTGCACCCTTGGGCCTTTTGAATCTGTATCCAAAATTCTTTCTAAACTCTTCCTTTCTAAAAATAAGCAGGGCTTCCTATCCTGTTCAGAAGGAAGTGCTATGTCAAAGGAAAGGTGGAGGTTGCACTCTGAAGGAAAATTCTACTTCTTAGATGCTTGGGGGTGGGGTATCAAAAGTGAACCCGTAGTATGATATCATAACAAAGCGAGCCCCACACTCTCGCAGATGAGGTCTTCCCATTCCTATTAAAGCCATCCATTTAGATGGATTCAAATGTTGCCACCTGAGTGTAGGTCCTTTGGGACCGGCCCTTCACCAAAAACCAGCTGGGAAAGCCAGACTCGCACCTTGGCTCAATGCTGCCCAGTCCTGATGTGCGCGCACGTGCAGAGGAATACTGCTCCCGAAGCTGGTGAAGCCCAGAGATAAATCCTTTGGGGTCTTTTGGGGGTAGAGGAGCAGCAGGGAAATTTAGGCCCCTCAAGGAACTGGATGCCACATCTTGAGGTGACTGTCTCACTGAAACGACTTGTCAGAAAGAACTGGTCTCTGAGAGAGTGGCCTCCGGGGTCTTGCCCACACGTGTGCATCCAACCCTCCTGGCTGCAAAGCTCCCCCTCCTGGTGTGCTTCGGCATCAGTGGGGTTGCCAGTGGCTCAAGTGGAGTTCCTCTCTTGCACAGCTCCCCTTCCTGAGGCCACAGCCCCATCAGAAAGCCACATTTTTTGGCAGCACAGAGCTCGGCTCCCGCTTGCCTGAATTTCCTGGTGAATTGGTTTGAAGTCCCAAGAATAGTTTCACTTGTTTGTTTGCTGGTGGTAGAACTGACATGCGTGGTTGGCTTCAGATTTTTTTTTTTTCATTTAAACACTGCTAATACTGGCCAACCAACCCCAGCTGTTTTGAAAAATGTTAATTCTGCATCTCATGATTGTGCACTTTTGCCATTTGGGGGGAAGGCAGCGGGGAGTAGGCTGGCTTCCTGAAAGAGAATGTAATCTAAATCTTCCCTTAATTCACTCAGTTTAATTCCTTAACACTCTATAATGGCCTGAGGTCAGTTAGCCAAGGAATTTTTTTTTTCATACCGTTGCCATTACCATTTTGAAAAATGCCAAAGTATCTTTCAGTCGCTGGGCCCTTGGGCCACAGGCAAAGGTCTCTGCTAAATCCTGAGACACTCCTGAACTTCACCTGTCACCCAAGGACAGACAGGTCACCTCATTATTTAGCAGTCTAAGGTCTTTGCAACATCCTTTGAGCTGGTGGAAGGCAGCCTCCAATCGGTTGCAAAAGCCCTAGAAAGGTTCTCAAGACAGCTTTGGATGTTACATTTGTTTTATAAAATGAAGTTCTGTGAATTAAATGCAAATGGCTCGAGAGGATTTGCAAATGAAAGGGAAGGCATCAGGGATTACTGCTGAACAACACGGTGCCGCCCTTTTATTCCTTCCAAATGTTTCCTCACATTTAAAACATTCAGTACTAGGGGGGGTGTTGACTTTTCTGAAGATCTCAAAGCACATTAGTAGAAGTATTAGAAATGTTATTAATGATTATTTCATGCCAAGAATATGCTAGCACTCACACGAATGCGTAGAGCATTCCTACAAGACAATTACCACTGGTGGCAAGAATTACTATCCCTATTTCACAGCTGGTGAAAAGGAAAGCCAGAGACGCTAAGTGATGTGTCCGCCCATACAATGGCTGTGACACAGGCAAGGCAAAGAGGAGAGTCGAGACAATTATCTGGCCACGTCAAGCCAATAAAAACAAGTGATTGAGAGGAAAGTGCCTCCGCCCCCTGCCCCCCTCCACCCCTGAATTAGCCGGATGACTCTCGCTGCAGATTAAATTCACTGGATAATTGTTTTAATTCCCCCTTCAAGCCCTCATCAACCCTGCCCTGAACTAACGCACCACCTGACTGGTCTGTCTCCCCGTCTGCAGTCTCATGCCCCTCCAGTCCGTGCTCCACACTCCAGTGGAATTCAAACGCACCCGAGCAGGCTAGCCTCCTGCTCACAAGCCTGCTCACCAGAGAGCAAATCCTCCCCACCCCTCACAAACCTCTGTTAGCAAAGAGGACAACCTCTGCAGGGGACACTGAGGCCTCCACCATCTCCCCACCCAGCCTCATCTCCCTTCCTACGCCACCCGCCCCCCGCCCCGTCTACACCACGCCCTTCCTCTCCTTCGTCTCTTTGTTATTCGATGAGAAAGGGCCTTTCTCCACATCCCACCCATCAGTAGGATGTCATCCTTCAAGGCCTCTCTCCAATGGCCCCTTTTCTTTGGTCCCTTCAGTCAGAAAGCTCTGCTGGCGCAAGTTTTCCCTTCAACCTCTATTTTACACACACATCATTCGGCCTTGTTTGTGTTTCTGTTCTCTCCCCATACTCTGATCCACTCCATGGAGCCGCAAATCCCTGGCAGGCAAAGACAACCTCTCACTCATCTCCGAGCTCCAGTGGTTAGTGCGGCGCCTAGAACCCAGGGAACGCCAGTATGCATGTGTGCGGACAGAACCAAAGATACAGGCGTGCCCCGGCAAGGAAACACAAAACCAAGTATACTCGGAGTAACCCAAACTTCCCACGCCGTTAGGGCCTCATTCCTCCTAAAAGCTTAAAACTGCTCAATGAATGAAATCTACGTTTATTTTGTCTGTCTTAGCTCCTAAGGAGAAAAAAAAGCATTGTTAGTTATGTATTGAATTTTGCAGTGTTTGCCCATTCCCCAAATAATTGATTTACTTGACTAGTGGATATTTTTTCCATTTATCAGATTTCTCGAGCTGCACAGAACCAGGCTTAGAGGCACTTTGGAATAAAGTGCTTATAAGTTACTGTCAAAAAGGATTTCACAATTGGATCTGCATTTGTAAGCACACTATTAAAATATGCTTTAACGTGACCAGAACATTTTCAAACAGCTGGCATATTCATCTAAAAACATAATTAGTTTTCAATAAAAGTTGCTGTTTATTACTGGGGAAAAGTTCTCCGGTGACTTTTAAGGATCTGCCAAGTGAAATTTCAAAATGAAAATAGATTATCCCTGCTGGCCAGGGGCCAAGTGGAATGAAACGCAAACACACGAATTTGTGCCAAGTCCTAGACACACTGCACCGAAGCAAAGTGGGTAAGTGCCCGCCTGGGTTTACTGTTACATAAACCTGCCCATCGTCCTCTCCAGCTCCGCAGAAAACTGTCCACTTGGGGCCTCGGGCCTACGGACTGCGCCAGTTTTAGCCCCTCTCTTCTTGCCGGCAGGAAATGAAAATGGGTTCAGGAGACGGCAGAGATTCCTTTAACAAGAAGCCAGGTCTGGGGAAGCTTAAAGTCTGGAAATGTGCTGTTAAATAGCCTAAAACAAAGGAAAATGGACGGTAAAGCCGGTAATGTGAGGGCAGCTCTGTTTGGAAGGAGAATTGCTGGCAGCTTCCATCCTTAGCTAGTTATGCATCATCAAATGATTAAGAGAGGGGATTTGATGACTGAGCTGCATCCATGTTTCCAACCTCCAGCGCCTTAGTGGTAGTTTTTACCAGTGAGGCAAACCAGCCCGAGAGCCCCGTGGACGATCACCTCTGTGGGCAGGAGTGTTCACCAGCACCAAGCTTCTCCCGGCCCATCTGACATCCAGAGGTTATGTCTTCAAGCACAACTAGTTCCTCTCTCTGAATAGTATTTGTTAAGTCTTTCCACGTTTGTGTCTTGCAACTTCTTCCCTGTTCCAACAGCTCTTCTACAGAGAAGCACCAAAAACATACATGATGCAAGCTCTTCCTATCAGAACTCTGTTGATCCTTGAATTGAAAAAAGTGAGGAATGTTTGCAACAGAAACTTCAGCCTTGAGATGTGAGGAGGCTATAAACAATGCTAGCAAATAGCCACCTAGGTTTTCTCTAATGGAAGCCATTTCAACACAGAAGCAAGGTGAGGGGCTGAGGGTTCAAAAGCTAGCCTTGCAGTCAGTGAAAAGAGTACAGACTTGGGAGTCATTATATCTGTTTGGATCCAGACTTTGCAGCTTGTTTCCCAGGAGTGATTTTCAGCATGCTCCAAGCTCGGTTGGTTGTTTTTGGTTTTGTTTTGTTTTTTGACCTATAAAGTGGGAATGAAAATGCCAACCTCAGGGAACAGTTGTGAGAATCAATGGGACAATGCTTTATAAACTATAAAGTGCCGTGTCATGATTGACTCACTTTTCCCACTGCCCATTCACCTTCATTTCCTAATGTTCTAATGTCAAAACCCATTTCCCATTTAAGTGACTGCGATTTAGCATTTATAGTTATTTGGAGCCGAAACTATCAATTCTTCAAAGTGTTATGGTTTGGAAACATCGTGTGTGCAACTGGCAAACAAAGGCTTATATGGAACCTCTGACCTGATTCCCAGATGCTTAGACAGTCATTTTTCTAGGACCATTTGTTTACTGATCTATTTCTTTTGTTAAATGGATCCTAAAATTTGCTAAATATTTCTTTTGGAAGTGGAGAGCCAAATAGCTCCATTTCTATAGGTCAGATTTAATAAAATGAGAACAAAATGCTTCCCTGTCTATCTCAGTTTACAAGCTCTGAGCCAGCCTCTAGGTAATTCCAGACAGATAATTCCATGGAGAAAGAAGCAGATCTCCACTTTACTTTGTGTAAATAGGATTAATCGGTGGTCATTTGTAATTTTAAATAAATAATAGATAAACAAACATCTAAGTCTGACTGTGAAATGTTACTCCTATCTTTTAGTCCTGCCACTTCCTCTTTCCGTGGGAGGAGGCCACACTGGGAGCTCTGTTAACCCATACAGCCTCGGGTACCGAGTGGAAACTCTGCTTGCAGGAGCCACGTGCGCCCTCGGCGACTGTATTTCCTGCGTGTCCTCTATCATGGCACCACCTCAGCCGTGGGAGCTTTCCAGGTCAGCTCAAATTTATTGCCAGAGCTGTGCTGTACCTGAACTGATGCCCCAGGCCAGGAAGGAAAGGTTCATAGAGAAACAAGAAGGGAGCTGATCGGCTTTCTAAGGCAGGCTGTGATGGGCCCCCATGCTGATACGAACCTTCCCCTAAGTGATAAGGCCGTTTTGCCCACTTGGAGCACTGAACACCCTCAGTCTGGGAATCTGAAATTTTAGTAGTTGCTAAGTAGAGTGGGCCTAGGAGACCAGACCCCAGTAAAGACCTTGGGTATTAAGTCTCCAAAAGGCTCCCCTGGGCACACCTCATGCGTGTTGCTGCATTTTGCTGCCAGGGCACAGCATTTTGCGGAACCCTCATGGGAGGAAGAGAGCATCGGAAGCCTGCATCCGGATTCCTCCAGACTCTTCCTGATGTATCCTTCCCCTTGCGGAACCGGCTGTATGTTCTGGCTGTCCCTATAATAAACCTGAGCCCCGAGGATGACTATAGATTAAGTCCCATGAGCCCCTCTAGCAAATCAGTGAACCCTGGGTGACCTTGAAACCCCTGGAACAGTCCCCATGTGGCCATCACTGAGGACAACCAGCCTGCTGCCCTTCAGACACTGTATTATTTTTATGTAAAATTCCTCAAAAATATATTTGCTGCTAGTTCTTCAATATTGTCTAGAGGACATCCTTGGCCATGTTAAAAAGCCAGGAAGGCAAATTCAAGTGGCCCAGATATTCTGTCCACAAAAGTTTCAACATTAGGGAGAAAATAATTCTGATTTGCTTAAGTTCTTATAACTAATTACCTTTTAGGGAAAAATCAATTAGAAATTACAGATGTGTAGACCAATTCCATTAACTACCACAAAGAGAAAGAAATCATTCGGTAAATGATCATTTGTGTTGAATAAGAAAAAACATAGAAAAGAAGGAAGTAGGAGAACGGAGACATGCACTGGAAGTTTATCAAAGACCAGCATTACGTCAGAGCCTTAAGTGAAAGCATCCTAAACATACCAGCCATTTCTTTAAAAAAAAATTGTTTTTTATTGAAGTATAGCCAGCTTACAATGTCGTGTTAATATCTGGTGTAAATATTGCCCATTTCTTAGTGAGCCACATTGTCATAGGACTCAAGCTCCATCTTTGCCTGCCCACAATGTTGGAGGGAGCACCATTTAAAACGCTCTGTTAAGTTTCTGAGGCTTGCCCAGAGGTCACTGGAGCCTGATTTTGTTTTATTTTATTGAAAGGGGAATAGTTTTCTAGTAGAATACCCAATCTTCCAGACCGAGGACCTGCACCCATAAGCCCTGAGGAAAGGACCCCAGCAGACATTCACAGCCAACTCTACCTCCACGGAAACCATATTGAATGGAGGGCAATTTCTGGGTGGTCAGAGCTGAGAAGGCCAGGCCACGTGAGGGCGACAATGCTCTTAGGCTCCCAGGGGTAGGGCTTTGGGACTGGTTTCTCTGCTCCTCACTCTGCATCTGACAGCCTCTCCTGGGACAGATGGAACAATTTACTGATGAGTCTGGCTGGAGTGGCTTCGTTCAGGAGCCCTGGAAGAGTCCAGTGCCACCCAGGGCTCAGCAACTTCAGGAGGCTGCAGTCTCCTCTTGACTGAAGCTGTTGGGTGCCAGTTGATTCTGCCTTCACCTGATTCATGAAAACCCACTCTAGTGCCTAATCATTTTCTAGGGCTAGGATCATAACATTTAGTGGTGACCCATTAAAAACAAAATGTGACTACCAATAATAACAGTAAAACTTTAAATGATGTATTAATTCCTGCCACCGCTGTTGCCTCACTGCCTCCCATTGCTATTCTATTCCTACTAACCAGCCCAGTATTAATACCTTTACTGCTCCTTCAAACATTTATCGAGCACCTTACTCGTGAACTGTGTGGTATGGAAACTAATGGTCTTCTTTTCTGTTCTTGGCCACGCTCATTCTTAAGGTTGGGAGAACTGTACTCAGATGAAGGTGGCATCACTCAGTAGTTTTCTGGCCTTGGGCAAACCACTCAGCTTCTCTGTTACTCAGTCCCTTCCTTCGAAAATGGGGTAATAATCTCTTTCAGGCAAGGTCACTGAGAAGATTAAGGATAATGTAGGTAAAGTGTATCAAAAGCTCTCAAAAAAATGAGAGTGGCTACAGATACTGTTATAATTTTTGAAAATTTTTATTATTACTCCTCTTATAATGATGAGGCAATTCATGCCAAGGTATCCTCCTTGGTCACTGCCTCCAAAGGAGGAGCAAACTAGCAGGCCTTTGGGCACTGGACCCCAAATCTGCACCGTGGGCTCACTTGTTAACATGATCTAAACATGAGAAGAGCCAAACTCTGAAGCCTGCCACAGGACAGAAGCATGGTGATCCTTCTAGCAAGGGCACCCTAATCAAACAATGTGCCAGACAAATCTGGTGTGTAGGAAGACTTAATTTCCAGAATACATAAACAGCTTAACAAGAAAAAAACGAACAGCCCAATCCAAAAATGGGGCAATTCTCCAATGAAGACATACAAATGGCCAATAGGCACATGAAAAAATGCTCAATGTCACTAATTATCAGAGAAATGCAAATCAAAACTACAGTGAGGTATCACCTCAAACCAGTCAGAATGGCCATTGTTCAAAAGTCCACAGACGATAAATGCTGGAGAGGGTGTGGAGAAAAGGGAACCCTCCTACACTGCTGGTGGGAATGCAGCTTGGTGCAGCCACTGTGGAAAACAGTACGGAGATGCCTCATAAAACTAACAATAGATTTACCATATAATCCAGTAAATCCCACTCCTGGGCATATATCCAGAGGGAATTCTTATTCAAAAAGACACCTGCACCCCAATGTTCACAGTAGCACTATTTACGATAGCCAAGACATGGAAAGAGCCTAAATGTCCATCGACAGATGACTGGATAAAGAAGTTGTGGTATATTTACACAGTGGAATACTCCTCAGCCATAAAAAGGAATAAAATAATGCCATTTGCAGCAACATGGCTGGACCTGGAGATCATTACGCTAAGTGAAGTAAGCCAGAAAGAGAAAGAAAATACCATATGATATCACTCATACGTGGAATCTAACAAAAAAAAGAAAAAAGAGGACACTAATGAAATCATCTACAAGACAGAAACAGACATGCTAAATAATCGTATGATTACTGGGGGAAAGAGGTTAGGAAGGGATAAATTTGGGAGGTTAAGATTTGCAAATGTTAGCCACTATATATAAAAATAGATTAAAAAAACAAATTTCTTCTTTATAGCACAGGGACCTACCTACATTCAATAGCTTGTAATAACATTTAATGGAAAAAAATATGAAAATGAATATATGTATGTATATGCATAAGTGGGCCAGTGGGCTGTACACCAGAAATTGACACATTGTAACTGACTGTGCTTCAGTTAAAAAAAAAAAAAAGCCCCATGGAAATCATGAGGATGTGGGATATTCTAATTTGCCTTTGTTCATAATTTCAGGATGATTTGCAGTTAGCTTTATGGGGTAGGAGGAAGTGGCTGACCTTGGTAGTGACTTACCCCACCCTTCTCAGGCCTATGCTTGGCAATTAACGTGGCTGTGTAATTAACATGAGGCAATGGGCCCCTTTTCCTCCCCGACCCCCATCACAAAAAAAGGTGTTCACACCTGAATACAATTTTGGTTACAGCACAATAAAGGACAGGTGACAGGCCCAGCTGGAAGGCCTCTTTTTCATTTTCCTGTGGCCACAAATCAGACATCTCGGGCTCACAGCAGGACAGGCTCCACTGGCAGTAATTGGCACCATCTGTAGCTGTCAGAGCACTGGCTGGCATTCCAGCATTCCATCTTTCCAGTCAAGGCATTCATCACTCGTCCAAAACTCAGCCAGCTGACACTGAAAGATTAACTTGCATTGATTTGCTTGGCTAAACTCGCCTGAGCTTCAGTTGGTACTGAGCATTCCTGTTTAATAGCCATCCTCATCACAAGATGTTTACAAGGTGATTGTCTACTGAAGGTTTTTTTCCTTTTTCGCTCCCCATCTTCTGCCTAATGATGCTCTCAATAATTAGACTTTGGGAAATGGTGAATTAAAACACAGGAAAGTGAGTGCTGCATATGATCCCTGCCAAATGCCAGGGCCCGTGGGCTGTATAATTAGAAAGATTCTCCCCTTATCTCTCAGTTGCATTCAATTCCTCCCTTGTCCCGGTGTTCGTAGGTGGTATAGAAGATGTTCTATCTGCAGTCCTGCCAGAGGACATGAGGGGGTCAGTCATCTTGGGGTTAATCATGGGCCATGAGGTTGGCCTGTACCCGCCTTTCCACTCCCCAGCCCGTGAACATTTCCCCAGTGCCTTCCCTGGGCCAGGCAAACAGCAACCCAGAGAAGGACTTTCCCCAGAGCCACGTAGCAAATAAGTAGTAGAGCCAGTATGTCCCACTCCATAGCAATGTGTTCTCCACTGCCACATTCAAGTTTCCATTTATCCATATGTAATTATTTTTAGCCTTGCCCAATTTTGTTCAGTTCCATGCTACTTCCTGTGTGTGACAGCTTCCTTCACATCGTGGAACATCTTGCTTTGGTTGTGAAATATACACTCAAGAGAAAGTTGCCCTCCACCGAGTGAGATGAACTCTCCACTCACAGGTTTTAAGCCTGTAATGTCAAGAGGCAGTTCAACATGTTATAACCCTCATGGATTGGAATCAACTTAGCCTCCCGAGATGGAGACAGTATCCCAGGATACTGAGAGAGGTTATATAGATAGGGATATAAATATATCGATAGAGATATCTTTTTTTCCTTCTAGTATGCCAGAAAACATACATTTCAAAAGAATGATCCTAGATCCTTTCCCGGAAAAAAAAAAAAAAAAACAAAACACAACAACTCTCAGGACTTCCCTTGGAAAGCAAAGCAAGTGATAAATTGCAAGTCTCACTTAAATTGCCACCCTCTTACTTGACAATGTAAATAAAATGTTCTTCTGTGAATGAAGATGTAGGAGTCAGAATAGCATGACAAGTATCTGTTTATATAGTTATTATCAAAATATTACTAACAAATATGCTTCCACCACCTTTTGGGGAGTAATTGAAGGCAACATTAATGTTCAGTTTGGTACGTGAGATAAAAAGTACTGTTATCACTGACACTCATGAAAAACATTTATGGAGCATCCACCATAGATACTTATTAGGCTCAAAGGGGGAAAGAAACCAAGAAAGAACTGACAAGATTTACAGCAAAAGATTAAATACATGTGTATATAGGTATGTGGATAGATGATTGATGAAAAGAAAGGAGGAAGGGAGCAAGAAGACTGTGCCCATGGGATATGGGTTTGTGGCCTCTCTAGAAATTTCCAGGAACAACCTCTTCCCACCAAAAAGAAATACATTTTCTTCAAAACAGAACTCAGCAGCCACTTCAGCCAGGAGGAATACTGTGGATGGGGCATACTATGTCCATCACTCTCACTGGGGAGCCAAGGCAAAGATGGCGGCAGGAGAGAAAGGGTAGTTGAAGGGAAGTATTAGAGAAAAAGACTCGAGAGAAGATTGAATTCACAGGAGGGAAACAGGATGAGAGGAAGAGACGAGGCAGGAAGAACACACAGATACAACAGTCTAAGTCATCTAACAGGGCAAAATGAGTGCTCCATAGCATTCCACGTGCTCATTGCCAATCATCCGTCCTCATCGCTCATCTGTGTTTCTTACCAATGAGCATCTACCATGTACCAGGAACTCAGCTAGGTGCTCTCATATGTTGTATTGTTGCTACTATCAACCCTGTGATGTTAGCTCGCTCCATCATTCTCAGATGCACGGGTACTTTAAGAGTACATAAACAGGTTGCTCTGGTTTGGGTTTTGATTTTCACAACCACTTGCTGGGGCAGGAATTATTATCCCTATTTGACAGAGAAGTACACAGACAAGATCCTGCAGTGAAGTCTCAGAATGATATTCAATTTGTTTCTGTCTGCTGTTACGACTTGAGGATCTCAGATGCAATCCATTCAGCCCTGGTTTTCCTTAGTTCCATAAGGAATAGCCAGCCAGTTCTCACCATCCAGAGGCCTTTAATCAGTGCTTGTCTGAGTTTCCTTGCTTAGTGAGCAGGAGATCCACAAAATCCTACGTACAAGGAACTGAATTTAAGCCAGTGTTCTGGGGTACTCGTAAGCCAAAGGAGTCATCTCACTATGACCAATGACATTATTTTAAGTGTAAAGAGGGAGAAAAATTCACTGTGGCTTATGGCAGACCTTCTACTGCCTACTCACACTGCCCACCTTCCTCTTGAAGCTCAAACTCATCTATACTGCTCCAAGCAACCTAGATTTACTGGCCCCAAGAACGGCTGTGGATTCACCATGTTCTTCATTATAGGTGATGAATTACAATAATTTATGACATCACTTCAACGTCAGCCCTGGGTTGTCAATTTACTCTGTTCATTCTTGGACACATGAGCGCTTAATTTCTAAATCAGACTATGGCCCCTGGTCAGCCCTAGGACACTGTATGCAATTATTTGATGAGTTAAATTTAAAATACAGTTGGTTTATTTATCCACTTTCTCAATAGAGCCTAACTGCACTCCTACTGTGCTCACTCCCTGTGCTAGGCACCCAGGCACAGAGATGAATTAAGACACCATTCTTTGTTCTCAAGAGGCTCAGAATCTATCATAAAATAAAAACATCTTCATCAACATGTCAACACTTGTAAGTTCGATATAGAGAAAGAGTAGAAGGTTTTAGGTTTTCTGAATAATGACTTTTATATTTCACGGCTAATAATACTTCTCATTTATGTAAGCAAATTGTCCTTGTCAATGTACTTTCTGATCTTTGACTCATATGAACCCCACAATGACCCCGTGACATAGGGAGAGATGGTATCTTCACCTCTAGCTTGAAGATGTAGAACCTGTAGCTTAAGTGCCTTGTCCAAGGTTGTTCAGCTGATAGACACCAGGGCTGGGCCTCAAATCCACTCTTCTCTTCCTCAGTCTACTGCTCCTCCCAGGTCGCATGATTGCCTTACTTAATTCTAATCACCCTAAGAAGAAACCTTTTCACTTTTAAGCAATCATTCCTCATTCCTCCTATGCCCAGCCCCTGGCAACAACTAATCTGTTTTCTGTCTCAATGGATCTACTATTCTGGACATTTCATATAAATGGCATCATACAATACGTGACCTTTTGTGTCTGGCTTTTTTCACTTAGCATAATGTTGTCACTGTTCATCCAGTTGTAGCAGCTGTCAGGACTTCATTTCTTTTCATGGCTGAATAATATTCCATTGTGTGGATTAAGCACATTTTGTTTATCCATTCATTCACTGATGGACATCTGGGTTGCTACTAGTGTTTGGCTATTATAAATAATGCTGCTATGAGCATTTATGTACAAGTTTCTGTGTGAACACACTTCTTCACTTCTCTTGGATATATACCTAGGAGTGGAACTTGTAGGTTCTATGGTAAGGTTATGTTTAATTCTTTGCAGAACTGCCAGACCATTTCCCTCTTTTTTTTTTTTTGCCTAGAACTTAGTAATGTTCCAAAACATTATACACTTTTCTTATTAATCACATGGTAACAAAGTGTTTCATCTTATAATCAAAGGCTGCACACTGCCAAAGACTTTCATGTTTCAGGCAAAACTCTAAAATTCATGTCGACTGTCTAAGATGGAAGCCACACACATAAAATTTCAGGAGTGAGACCTGGGCAATAAAGGGGGATCTATCTAGAAGATGAGCCCTTCAGGAGGCAATGTAGCCACATTTTGAATCTTGAATCCTAGGGAGCTGACTGAACACATTCATGTCTAGGCTATCAACTAGTTTGAGTCCATCCATCTATCTAGATTCCAAAGACTCTACACGGACAGCTACCGATCACAACTGAAATCTCACAGATTTTCTTTGGACGTATGTCTTCACATGACCTCTGTCATCCTCAAACATATACAGACCCTGGTGGGATATGTGCAAGAAACTTCCCTGTGGTCTGCTCCCCATCATTAGAAGAAGAACCCAAATCTGGGAGCATCAAGGAAGAGCTGTACTTAGAAGAAGCCAGTGTGTGTGTGTGTGTGTGTGTGTGTGTGTGTGTGTGTCTGAGCATGCACACACACACACGCATAAGCTTGCAGGGGTGGGGGAGATGTACATATACATGCTGACCTTGGGCTTCCTTGGTGGAATACCTGTTGAACTTGCTCCCCTTTGCTTGTCTGCCTAACCAGAAACTGAATTCAGTGATATGAAAGGTATTAGAAGAACACAGTAATTAGGGGGGAGGGAATAGTTCAAGCAGTAGAGCACATGCTCAGCATGCACGAGGTCCTGGATTCAATCCCTGGCACTTCCTCAAAAAATAAACAAGTAAACCTAACTACTTCCCCTGCAAAGAAAGGAGCACAGTAATTGAAAGCCATTTTTCCGCATTGCCTGATAAGTAACCCAGATCCCTTGCTGCTCTGCAAACATAATATGTCCTTTCCCATCTCAGCCCCTCGATCAGTGCCACTCTCCCAGCGTAGACTGGCTTTCTCCACCTTCTCCTGCTCAAGGTCACTTAGACGCCTCCTGAAGGCTACCCCGCCAGGGAGGCAGTCTCGGTTTCTGCTAGCAGGCACCTTCACTTTACCTCTGCATTCTAACGCTGCTCTTCTCCATCTCCATCCTCATTCCTCAGTCTACCAAGACCCCAAACTACTTGAGGGTAGGAACTCTGACTTACTCACCTCACATCCCAGCACACAGCTAGTCAGTAATGTCTGCTCCTGCATTTATTTATACTTTCAAGCACTTACTATGTGTCAAGCACTGTGATGGTTAATTTTATGCATCAACTTGGCTGGGGACGTGGTGGTGAATAAGACACAGGAGGCTCCTGAGCACATATGTCTTAAGAGAGTGCCCGAGGTTTCAATTGTGGTTAGTGGCTGTCTACATATAGACTTTGGAATCTAGAAGGTGAGATTCTAAGACAGAACATTCTAAGATGTCACTGATCATTGACATAAAATTTCGGTTCTCGGTAACCTTCCTGTATTAGGGCCGTGGTATACACTGGTTCACTTCAAAGATGCTGTGTAAAGATGCATCATAAACACAGAACTTCACAGAGTGGGCACTCCATACTCACTGAACCCATCCAACAGAATTGAACTGAACTAGCATGATTTTAACATCAAACTCAATTGGGTCAAAGCAAGAAAAATAAATATGCTGACCATACTCCAGTTCAGACTTGAGTTTCAGAGTTTTCTATCTGAAAAAAATATGCACCACAATGAAAACCACAAAGTAGAGATGCACCTAGTAGTCTGAGAAGGAAGACGCAGTGTAAGGGAGCATGTTTTAAATAAGGAGAGAACAATTACACATGAAGACACGTATGCTGAATCTTCCTTTAAAAATAGTGCTCCATATATTTTATTTTCTGAGTACCACAGCAATTAATCAAAAGTTTACATATTTCTTCAATCCAGATACAACACATCAGCAAGTGCAGTTAAATGCATCATAGAAATGGAATGCTCGTGCCGAAGGTTTCATTAAGTCTAACATGATTTACAGGACTTAAGACACATTGCGGGGAGATTTTCTATCACTGCGGCAAGTACTCCAGGGATGTCTTGACCCACTTGAAATTGTTTTAGCGCCACTATTACCTGGGTCACAACTGATGGCCGCATATATCAATTATACTGTAGTCATTTAAAACCTGCTTCTGTGCATCTGGTCATCCAAAGATTCCCTTCTTTGAATTTTCATACCCTGAAAGAGCCATTATAACAGAACTTCTTGAGCAGATGAAAATGAACTCATTTACCTAAATAGGGCCCCTGCAAGACAGGCTACTAGGAAATATGCCCCCCTTAAGACTGCAAACATCCTCTTCCTGCATTTCTGAAGAGGCTAATTTTTCAACCCATTTCCTGTATTCTTCTTAGCCTCTTCTGTTTGAGAACTGACTACCTCACATTGACTTCTGGACTAGAGTCAATAACTGGGCAGCCTTTTCAAGTTTATTTCTGCCAATGGATAGAAGGGGTGGTTTAGATGCCTGTAATTAATTAGGCTGACTGCTAGTGGTTTGGGGAACGTAATTTATTGTTAGAAATTTTGCATCTCAGGTAGAGTAGGAAGCACTGGGAATTCTACGCTAGAGGCATTTCCTGTGAAATCTATGGCTAATTACTTAAGATCAGGCCAAACTGTGCATCCTTCACTGCAAGACCGACCTCCCCCGACCACCGATGGTGCTAGTTCTAGGACACATGGGCTTTATAAAGTTCTCTTATCAAAGTTTACGTTATCCTATCAAGGGAAAGGACTACATTAGATGCATTTACGTACCAAAATGTCACACCTAGCTCATGTTGCTCAAAACTCTCCATGTTAGTTAGAGTACAATACAGGCCCTTCCAAGATGGCCCACAAGATGGTCCATGACCTGCTGTCGATCAGCCCCAAACCCCACCTCCACCTCCCTGCCTCATCTCCTGCCAGGCTCCCCCTTGCGGGCTCTGCTCCAGCCCCAGTGGCCTGCTCCATATTTCTCGGAAATACCTTTGCACTTGCTGTTCCCTTTGTCTGGAAGAGTGCCATGGCTTGCTCCCTCACCTCCTGCAAGTCTGTGCTCAAGTGCCATCTTCTTAGTGGTGCCTCTACTAACCACTTTTAAAACTTAGGTCCCAGAGCCATGCCCCCATCCCCTCCCTGTGATGTTTGCCGTTGCCCCTACCATCGTCCTGACTATGCTATATTTTACATACATATTTCGTTCCTTTTCTTCTCCCATCCACATCCCTCCGCAGAATGTAAGGTTCATGAGGGCATGGACTTGGCTTGCTTTATTCATTATTATATCTCTAGCGCCTAGAATAGTGACAGGCACATAGTAGGTGCACAGTAAACATTGCTGATGAATGAATGGATGAATTTGAATGCACAACAGTTCTCTTCAAATGAAACAAACCTTATCTATTCAATTTCTGATTATACTCATTAAAAACTGTATCTGATAGCTGATCATTGGTCACCTTGCAGAGAAGGATTCCAAACCAAAGAGGCTGTCTAGACAGAGAAATATGTGCTATGTATGGGACCTTCCAGGGCTTGCGTTGTCCTTGTCCTTAGGGATAAGTGGCCTCCTTCACTGTCTTGAGGAGAGTGAAGCCCAGATTTTTAAAAATCTGGAACTCTACTTAATGACTTTTCCAATAATATCTAATGGTGTGCTTTCAAAATCAGAGTTATTTTTGTGAACTTAATCTTCAAATGTAACTCCACGGGTTTGGCAAACAGCAACCTTTCCAAATCACAAGGATTTCCGGTCTTAATGATAAACACAGACTCTGTTCTTCCAAATCCTATGGTTACCTCTTATACCTGTGAGCTGAAAAATACTAGAGTAAAATCCCTGGGGAAGTAATCTGAGCCTACTCTTCTAGGTGAGGATGGAGGCAGGTGTAATCGAGTGCTTGAAACCATTTTTATTTATGTCGGTTTATTGTATGGGGTCACAGTGGGGAGATGCTTCTTACCCACGTCCATGGACTCTAGTTCAGTGTAGGGCTGAACAACCACCCCCACCCCCACAAAAATCCAAAAGTGCAGATGAGGCAGTGAGGGAGTGAGGGGAGAAGGGCAGGTGTAAGACCAAATGGCAGGGGGCTCTTGCAATGGTGCCACGCAAGACATTCAGAAGGCAACGCGGAGAGCATTTCTCTAGCAAGAGGCGTATGTTAAATGACACAAAATGGGCCTGGTACCCGCTACCCTTTAAGCAGTGGTAGTGGCTCAATACAATTGATGAAGTGCTTCCATTTAAAGTTATTAATTGCAATAATGGCTTGAACTCAATAAAAGGGATATATTGGATAAAAAGGAAAGCAGAACAATATTGTCTTCATTAGCATAAAATCTTCCAGGTTCCCCACTACACTTTCCGAGGGGAATGGAGAGATGCCTCAATTTTAACCAAATTTTTATGGTTTTACAGCAGCCGTGGTTATGCATGAATTTCAGAATACATTTACTTGAAAATTCATTATATGAAACATTTATCCCATGAATAAATTAGAGACTGAAATACAGTGCAATAAAACTTTTGCTGCTAGAAGAATTTTTATGGGTGAAATAATGTGAAAATTAGTAACATCAAATATGATTCCTCTTAACCCAGACTAGTCCCACACACAATTATTTTGACATGGTCTGTCATACATAATAATGTAGATTTTCAAATAATGCTACAGAAAAGACTTGTAACAATTCTCATCAGAATTTAGAAATACATGATGAATCACTGGGTATGGAGAATGGCAGTTTATCCATTTAAAGGATGATTTTTTTTCCCCCAGAGCTAAATTGGACTGAATACTTTTTGTTCTCTCTTAGAGAATTTTGTTAACTGTGATATAGTCAAGCAAGGGTAAAACTGTTCTACGCGGAGCCAACATCTTCATTCCTTGTTTACTCAGTTGCTCTTGACTTTGCTGTCTAAACTCAGCCCACGAAGCATTTTAACAATTACATTTGACTCTGGCTGGCACATTTACACACGTTAATGCTAGCAACTTCATCAGGTGGAACTTGTTATGGAAAAAAAGCGGTTTCTAAATAATTACACAACATATAAAAACAGCAATCAGTACAAAGAATACAAAAATGAGAATACAAAAATTATCTATCTTGAAAAATTATTTTCAAGATAGATAATAATTATAGGTCAGCCAGCCAACTGACCTCCAACCAGCGCCTCCTCTCATCCTATGGAACTCCGAAAATTTCCCTCCTAGGAATATGACATATACCTACAAGGTAAAACTAATTATTTAAATAGAATTTAGCAGAGAAAAAAAACCATAAAATAAACCCACTGTGCCAATTATCTACATTGGAGATAAAGCTGTCCCAACATGAGTTTCCAAAAATCAAGATGTATTTTATTTCCCCTAATGAAACAGAAATGACAGCATTTCTCTTTCGAATAATGAAGGTTTTGGAAATGATAGTGGTGTTGGTCACACAACATTGCAACTGTACTTAACGCCATGGAAGTGTGCACCGAAAATGGTTAAAATGGTAAGCTTGTGGTTATATCTCTAGTATCACCATGAAAAAGTTTGAAATGTTATGTTATTTATAAAATCGTAAGAATTTAAATGTTTCCATTTGTCTAAGCGGGAAGATAGAACAGAACCCTGGAAAATTATAAATGTTGCTCTCAGATCTATATTGCCTGCATGATGGATGGAGACCGCTATCAAGAGAGGCAGAGAGGAAGGTACAGGGACTCATCCATTTTCAGAGAGATCCGTTTTATCACTGCATACGTTTTAAGAGCCTTATTTGTCTTCGGTTCTGTTGTGCCATTTTTTTCATCCAAGTCACTGATGCAATGAGAATAACTTGATCAAGCTCATCATCAGCTGACTGCCTAATTTCTTATCTAGAATCTTCCCCTTAGAAACTGTGACCGGCCTTGGAGAATTTACTTTCTTTAACTGGGTCACCATTTCCCAGTCTGTGGCGTGAGGAATCCTTTCGGTTCAAATAATCTATGACCATTTGAGAATCTCTGATCATCACCACAATGACATATTTTTGATTAAGTATTTATAGATCATAAATCTGGTCTCACATCAAGCTTTCAGAATTTATATTAAGCTTATCATGGACTCATGGCCATTAAGTATCTTAGAAATACTCTCCAGAGAGGCTCTGTCCTAAAAGCTTGCCTTTAAGCAGTTCAAGTATTATAATTCCCATTTTACAGGAAAGACAATTGAAGTGATACAGGTAATGACGCCCTCTGAGGTCAGGGAACATGCAAACTGTGGAATGGGAATCAGAAGCCAGTTCTCCGGGCCACTAGTAGGTTTGTTACCCTTTATACTATGCCACTCTGCCTACGCGTGTGTGTCAGTCCCAAAAGCAAGGTCATTATAAGAAGCCACTATATACTGTATACCCCAATATTTACTGAGTGATTACAATATGCCACATACCATCCAAGCGACTTTACGGAATTACATAATTTTAGCCTTAGCCCAACTCTGCGGTAGGTGTAATACAGTTTCACAGAGGTGGTACGTAATCTATTGTGTTTTTCCCTGGGTGGGTGCTCACATTAAGGACACTAATTCATACATTCCAAAAACAGACACTTCTAGAGTGCCAGCCACTGTTCTAGGTGCCCAGGATACATGGAGGCACGTTTTGAAAATAGTCACTGTACTCACTCTAATCCTATCTTTTCACATTCAAGTTCATAGTGGTCAGTTAAGTGCCTCCAGCACATATGGCTAAGGGTCCACTTAACCTAAAATTTGATTAGCCTACAATTTAACCATAAGCTGACATAAAATCTTGGTCTGAAGTGGTCTGGTTTGCATTATATTTCCAGACTTCTCTTTCAAACCAAAGCAGCTGCAATATATTCATTTAGATTAGAAGAAAGGCAGAGAGTTAAGCTGCCGGAGATTTCTTTATTGCTTGTGCATTTCCAACTGAGTTTAGATGATCAAAGAATACAAGAAGAAAGTTGTTACTTGCAAAAGTCACTTTTCACTTGGATTACAATGGTACATGTGAGCAGCTGTCTCTAACAGAGTGACATGAGGCAATGTAAATCTTCAATTTAATTCATTTCTATTTCATGGCATAACTTTATAGGATGCTGTAAATATCTCTATGTGGTTGTTAAAATACACAGTTCAGGCGCTAATCCATGCAAATTTACAGACAAACTCATCTATAATACAGTAGTCCCCCCGCCCTTATCCATGATTTTGCTTTCTGGGGTCTCAGTCAACTGCGGTCCAAAAATATTAAATGGAAAATTCCGGAAATAAACAATCCATTCATTTTAAACTGCATGCCATTCTGAGCGGCGTGATGAAATCTTGCACCGTCCTGCTCCATCCCACCCAGGACTGGAAGCCTCCCTCTGCCCAGCATGTCCCTGCAGTTAGTCACTTAGTAGCCGAGTATCAGGTTGACTGTCGCAGTATTGCAGTGCTTGATTTGAAGTAACGCTTATTTTATTTAATTATGGCCCCCAAATGCAAGAGGGGTGATGCTGGCAGTTTGAGCTCACCGCGCCTAATTCATAAACCAAACTCTATCATAGGTATGTGTGTACAGGAATAAACATTGCATATACAGGGTTCAGTACCATCTGCAGTTCCAAGCATCCACTGGGGGTCTTGGAACATATCCCCCTGCAGATAAGGGGGAGCTACTGTATTCTGAAGATTTTTAAAGATCTAATTATCAGAACATTTTGCAACGAGTGGGCATGCATTAAAAAAAATGAAATACAGCAGTGACAACAATGATAAGACAACAAATGCAGCTATAAGTTAGTAGAGCTTAAAAGCCCTGGGGTGCTGCAAGTAATTCTGACAACATGGTTTATTCTTTTTATTTTATGAGTTTGTTTCATGTTTTTAATCATTTGAAATCCTAGCCTATGACACTCTCACCATTAAAATTTGAGAGACCATTCTTTCTGCATCTTTTTTTTTTTTTTTTGGATCTTAGCTTTTCTTGGAGTAAATGACAGGCATTGCAAAGTTCTAATGGTGACAATGGATCAAGACTAAAACGCAATGGAAACACAAGGCCATAGGCCACACACAAGTTGTATTGAATGGATGGATATATTGCCGTATAAAGAAACATCAGTGTTAAAACTGGATAAATTTGGATTCAAATCCTTTATTACGTGACCTCAGGCCAAATAATTTAATCCCTTGCAGCCTCAGTATCGACATTAATAAAGTTGGGATGCGGATAGCACCTGCTTCAAAGGATTACAAAAATGAAATGAAATGATGCACACAAAACCGTACCACACTTTTTGGCACATATGACATACTCAATAAATGTAACTTTCCTTTCTTTCCCCAAATGATCAAAAGAAAAAGAAAAAAAATCTATTATTTTAAATTCTGTAATAGTGTACTCTTTATAAAACCATAAATATGCCCAATTATGTGATAGAATTTCCAAACCCCCCAAATGCCAAAGAGATTCTATTTTGGGGAACTAAAACATATTAGTATGTTAATGATTACAACACACTGATTCTAGTCTCTACAATGAATACATAAAATTTTAATAAAAGATATCTTTGTACAAATACAGCAAGCGGAGCCATTTCAACTCTTCAAAGAGATGTATTGAGGGGAAAGTCAGAGGTCACCTTATTCGTATCCCTAGAAATAAGAATTAGATTGTCTCTATGCATATTCATAATGCATTTTTGAGATCCTTCTGACAGTCCAGGTCCTTCCTAGACTGTCGAACCTACCTATTGTTATGAGACTAAAAATGAATTAAAAGCCAGAACAGATCAAAACTTTCCAAATTCGATTAAAACAATTCACTCGAGCAAACTATTCCAAAGCCATTAATGTGGGTGCAAGTGCCTCTCGTAGGCTCTTCGGACACAAGGAAAGACAAGACATAATCTCTGCCCTCAAGGAGATGACCGACTACTGAGAGAGGCAGCTTGGCTTTAAAACCAGACAGACGAAAGAATGTTATCTATCCTAAAATAAGAATCTTCTGTTTACGCGTAAACCAGACATCACATTTGCAGACAGTTACTGTTTAAATTGGCTGATGATTTCCCCCACTACTCTGAGAAGTGAGTTTCATTCATGGACTACGGAGCAGCCTTGCAAACGAGAAGTGAAGCAGAAATAGAAACACAGAAAGCCATATTCCGTTCAAATTAGCTCTCCCATTTTATTCTTTCTATGCTTAAAGAAAAGGTATCCTTGGGCTGCAGGCCAGATATGGCATCGGCACACCCCATGGTCCTAACCTGAACACCCTCGGTGTGGAAGACGAAACATACAGGGATTGAAACGTATCTGGGACAACTCAGTCAAAGTGCAGGCACTCCAGTCGTGGGAGTTCTTCTCATCTCGTGTGCCCCATTAACGCATGGCAACGTGTGGGTTTTCTCAAAGTTTTAAATAGCTGAGCTTAACGTGACACACGGCTTTTATGCTACGAGTAATGCTGGTGGATTCAACAGTAAGAGATCCTTTACAGAAACCATAAACAGTTCTTTCTCACCGGTGATTCTACTGCTCCATATGTCAAGGTTAAGCACTTGTTTCCCTGTTGGATGGACGGTGTCCAAATTGATATCCTGTCCATATGGTTTCCTGGGAAGAAACCATAGCTGGGATAGGCACAAGAAGCACCCACCTCCCAAACGGCAACCGCAGCGCAAGGCTCTGAGGCACAAGGTTTCAGAGTTCATTGCAGGGCGCAGGTGCTCCTTACATTGAAGTTAAGAGAGTGACATCAGAAGCGAGATACATAAACCAAAGGAACCAATTACCGGGTCTGAGAAACCCAGTTGCTCAAGAGAGGATTAAAATGTCCATCGAGAACGTGAGTCCATAAATACTGTACGAGTTGAGACAGGGGGCCCCTCCGAAATAAACAGAACCGTAGGACTGCAGGGCTGCAAGGACCTTTTAATTGTGGTCATCTAGTTGAAATCCTCATCTGACACTTGACTCTCCTAAGCATCTTCTCTTATCAAAGCACTCTCTAGCCAATCTCCACATCCTCTCTGTGATAGGGAACGTGTACTTCATTGCCTCAGGATGAGGTGTACATTATTGAACACTCAGCCAAAATTGGCCTCCCTGAGGCTTTCTGCAGATGAGTGGGATTCCATCCCTTAGAGCCACAGAGAACAAGCTTAATTCCTCTTTCCTTCCCTTCGACAGCCAGTCAGATATATGATGAAAGTTCTTCTGTTCCCCTAAATCCTCTGACTCTGCTTCATATGACAAAGCTCGGAGTCCTCCCCTCCCCTTTCACCTAACTCATTCCAGTCCATGGTCCCTTTAACTGTGGTACCCAGCCCTCGGTGAAACTCTCATGTCCTAGTCTTAAAAGTTAGACAGTCAACTGCAGTGATCACTGCCCTTTACTAGATACTATGCTTCCTACTCATCGACTAAGAGCCTGTTTGCTGTGTTGATCACAATAAAGTATGATATCCCATGATAACCACTAAAAAGCTTACTGCCTCTGCCAGGAAGTCATGCCTGCTACGCCATAACCTTCTGCTAGTTACTCGGATCCCATTTAATTCTAGTAGATTTAATTTACAAACATTTATGAAGTACCTACTGTGCAAAGGATACTGTCAGAGAATGAGGATACCATGATGAATACAGCAAAGGACCAACTCGGGGAACACACACTCTATAAGGAAAGATAGAGGTGCTATCATAAAAAATTAAGGTGTGATATATGTTATGATTAAAATATTCAAGAAGATCCAAAGAAGAAGGCATCACACATTCTGCTTAGGAGATGTGGGAACACTAAAAATGCCCCAGAAGAAGGTGGCCCTTTTGTAGATGACTTTAAAGGGGGGATAGAATTTCAATAGGAAGATTATTCGAAGCAAAGCAAGTCCATGCCAAAGCGCAGAGACAGGAAAGCACCTAGTGCACACGACACAGCAGCTTGGCTCTCAAGCCTTATGGGACGGATGGAGCTAAGGAGGAGTGATGGGTGATAAGCTGGTGGCTGAGGGTTTGGATGAGTTTGGACTTCACTATGCAGGAAACACCATTCCACCCAGGTTTTGAAGCAGAGAAATAAATGATGAGAAATGTTATGGAAAAAGTAATCGATGAAAGAACATGGAAAATGAGTTAGACGGAAGAGAAAGTGGAAAACTGCTAGCAGGACCAGCAGTGGGGCTGCTGAAGTTGTTCAGACAAGAGACGAGGAGGCCTGAGCTGAAGAATGGAGGGGAGGGTGGCTGTGGGTGAGGCCATGGTGGTCAATTGATAGGCATGGAATGATGAAATGTTGGGGGCAGGCTTTGAGGCTGGAGGCCTGTGCAGATGCTGGTCCTCCAGCAGACAGAGATGGAAAAAAATTCCATTATAAGAGAAGATGGAACTATATTTTTTCAACTTACATAAGGTTCCATGAATAATTATAACTCATTTTCGAAGTGTAACTCTTAAGAATAAAATAGTTGGGTTTTTAGTATGTGCAAATAATCCAGGTAAAAATATAATATGCCAATTGGAAACCAGAGTGTGGACAGGAGATACGAGCTGGGCATCATGGCATCATCAGCACAGGTGGCAGGGAGCGGGCGCAGCAGAGGGCTGAGGGCCATCCAGTGGGCCCTATCGAATTTGATCACCTTGGGCTCACCATTGATACACTGCCTGTTCTGCCAGATCAGTAATTATAAAGCAAGGGATTTACCCTTAAACAGCCACGGAACAAAAGCTAAATGTCAAAAGCCATGACTCACTTAGAATAAACCTCCTGTTTTACTTTCCAGGTTGAATGTCCCTTGAAGGCTGCACTCAAGTCCTGAGAATCATTTGACCTGGGACCTGCATCCAGCCATGATGTGGGGAACAGATACCATTTTAAAGGAATATTTGGCGTGACGCATTCTCTGTGGATGAATGGGACGAGCAGTTCATGTTTAGTGATGGTTGAGGGCACAAAAGCAAATCGTTATCTAAACTCTCCCGGTTGAGGCTTGGCGTTACATTGTCTTCACGGCCCCATTATATGAAAAGAACTTTGGTATATCATTTGCTCCTGAACTAGGAGACTGCCGTGGATATTAGAGGAGAAAAACAGTACATTGTAAAAGGCAACGAGAAGCAGTGCCAGTAGGCTAGAGCGGTCTAAACGCCTTGACAAACGCCTTGAGTAAAGACTTTCATAGGTACTTTTGTTTGTTCTGGTCCCTCAACGTCTCTATCTCCCCCTGACTGGTTTTACTCTAAGATAAAACAACCGAATCAAATACTATATATAAACACTGGCAGCTTTCAGCCTCACTTCGTATCCGGAGTCTAGCAGGCAGAGAGCTTCAGTGAGTTTGCTGGCTTTTCCAAGTTAAGTCTAGAAGGGCTGGTTTACCTAAGATCGAATCTTGGGCAAATAGTTCACTACCGCTCTACAAACAAGCTACAGTGATGACCTGATGCTACTGTTTCTCACACTCCAAAGCTTTGATGCAGGGTGCCTGCCCTTTCCAGGATAATTGGATATGAAGCCACTTTTGTTTAAAAGGCGCTAGGAAGATTCATCCCTCATTGTGTGGGTGTGGATGATTCTGCTATTTGGGTTTCACCAAGTGTCGAAGTGACTCCCAAGAATCCTCCAAGAGGGAGTGAAAAATCAGCCTGGTTTTGAGAGATCAGGGGTATCAGGAAGAGCTTTCATGGGACACTCCTGATGGTGCTAAATACTCCTCTACCAGGTGAAATGAACCACCTGCGTCCCCCCTGAAGCACTGAAGGGACAGATAGAGCATTAAGATAGGGGGAAAAAAAGTTGGACAGATATGTTAACTAGAGGCAAAAACACAACCACAAATATAAAGAGGTAAAATCGAGCAAGTTGTGACTGTGTTGTAATGAATTGTCCTAATTTGGAGTGAAATTGGCATCGCATATAACAAAAAACATTAAAGTTGAAATGAGACTCCCCCACCCCGCCCAAAAAAAAAGGGAAAAAGAAAGAACACATGAAAAAAAATATCAGTTATGGAAAAACGTGCTTGTAAACGGTGCTCCTTTCTCTTTTGCCTCCACCAATGTTTCCTTAACACCGTTTCTACATTTCCACCGCACTGTGGCCAGTTTTTAACAATGCACGCCATCCTAACCGAGCTGCTGGGGCTCAATATTTCTGACAAGGAGCAAGTAAAATTTCCTATTCCCAAGCCATCTAGTTCAACAGCTTTAAACTAGGAGGTCTGGGTTTTAAAAAATGAACTAGAGTTATGATAGAGTCCATTAACCAATTCTAAATTAAAGTGGAATTGAAATAAAATTATAGGAGAACATGTATAAAGGAACATGTGACATCCACATGGATACCAAATGAATCCATTACACTAAGTACTTTTCCAGTAATAGCAAATGAATTCATCACGATGGCACACTTAAGAGCAAATGAAACCTAAAAATATAAATGTCAAAATATCTATACATGGTTCGCGCTCATAATTTACCTTTGCATTGCACACCAAATACAAAGTCTAATGCTGCCATGTTGAGGATTTTAGTCTAACACTTTTCACTTGTGAATTGGGTTCAATAGTTGTAAAGGCAGTTTTACGTAAATCAGAAAAACATGATAAATTTCATGGGTCGGTCATGGCAAAGATGGCAAATTTCACAGTAAGTCACAGCGTAATGCACAGACACACAACCACAAATAACATCAATTTAACTGCTAAGTAAATTATTCTTCAGGGTTAAAAATGAGTGCCTGAGTGTGCCACCACGTGTTTCCATAAGATGCACTGAAAACTATATTCTAAAGCCACAAGTCTAGAAAAATCCTTCTTCAGGAACACAGTGCTCTCCTCTGGGAAAGTATTCTGATAATTTCAAAATATCACTGCTATTTTTGAAAATCCAAAATCATGGCTAATTGTTGCAAATGATCGATGTGTTGTATTTTAAATGCAGAGTCCCTTTGAATTTGCTCTCATCCTTTGGACTTTGTAGGAATTCCCTGGAAATTGTGCCAGTTATCATAGTAATAAATAATAGAACCATGAAGACAGTCTTCTTTTCCTTGAAGGAATGGATGTCAGAACAGATGGAGGGCCCCATACAGTTTTTAAGGTGTCATGAAAAAAAAGAACCTGTTAAATGCTAGAAGTGGCCAGTGTTCAGCCAGGGATTGAGAGATCCATTTTGTACATGTAAGCTCGTGTTCATCAAAATGCCTACTAGCACATCACTTAGAACACAATTTTGTCTGCCCATTCAAACACTACTTTTTTCTAAATTATGGACATGATATAATTGCTCCTGCCAGCATTACAGATTTTTGCACAGCTGAGTGGAGTCCACCAAGGCAATTTACCATAATGGTGTGGGCACATGTGCACAAAACACACACATACACTCCCTCTCTATCACCATATCTACAAAAGAAAGGTTTTTACAGAATACAAAGGACAAATGTCCTAAATGACAAGCTGAAATTTTATTAGGGGAATTCTAGTTCATTTTGAAGCTTATCATCTGTCAGAGCTTGAGAGATTTCCAGCCACAGAAAATATTTTTGACAGGACATTTGCTTGCCAATTAAATCCTCAGGAGTACAGCAACAGAGTAGGGCTAAATACAGATAATATAATTTGGCCTGTTGTTTGCTCAGCAGTAAATTAGAATCTTGAAAAATAATTGAGTCCACAGATGTTCTTTCTAAACAACAACAAAAAATTGGAAATGTTTTGCCGCAGTTATATTTCAAAACACCCCTTGTGAGTTTCTTCCTGGAAGTATCAGCAAAAGGCCAAGGTCAGAATAGCTTATGAGGAAGAAGGTATCAGGGGACGGGAGTTTGTGGAGGCTGAGGGGGCTTAAGGAATATGGCGGGTACTAAGGGTGGCACCTCTCCACTTCAACAGCGCGCCCCTCTTCGGATCAATACGGGTTCAAATACTCCCTTGGGTAACTCCATCACTTCAGGTGCCTGGTACATTTAATTAAGCTAAGTAGAATGAGAGCCTACCCTGGGAGTCAGCCTGCTTGCCTGGCCCCGTGGCAGAGAAGGCTGGTTGGAACAGAGCATCTGGAAGTCGAGATCTGGCAATTTTTCAGTTCATCTGTTCCACAAAAGTGGCCAAGGTAGATGATTTTTTTTTTTTTGGTCTGAATTATCAAGTTTGGCTGTCTCTGTTGATGAAATGACCCAGATAATTGCCAAATCTCCATTTCACCCGTCTCCACAACCCAAATATGTCACCAATCTTTTGAGGATCACATCACTTACTCTGACAGTTTCCCCATTTGTTAAATAAGATGAACAGCACCTGACATCACATCTCATTTAGAAAGCAGTATGTAACCTGCAGGTGAAATGCATTCATTGCTGTGTGTTTAAGCTTGAACAGAAAATACAATGACAAAGACCAACACAAATAAAGTTTGATATGAAAATCTGGAGATGATACAGGATATATTTAGTCTTTATTTTGCCCTCCCTTAGAAATACGGTCTGATTTTTAAGCACTCTTAGTGAGTATGTTGCTTTCCAAAGGAAACATATGGCAAGCGAGAATTCAAAGGCAGGGACCCACCAGTTTTCTAGCAGTCGTGTCTACTCTGGCAGCTTCTCTAAGGACAAATTGTGGCTTTACACTGCGCTAAATTTCTAAAACTGATTCTCCTCGTTGAAAGACCTAAACACAGACCCAGTGTGAAAGTTCATCATTACCTCCCGAGAGTCGCGACTTCCCCTATCAAGCGGACTTCGTTCTGACTTTGTTATGATAGCACTTGGCCTCTAGATAGTGCGTTCCGAGCTCTTCCAAGTATCTGCGCCACCCAGATGGCATTAGAGATGCCTTTTTCAAATCCCACTCCTACATTTTCCTTGACTGCTCTCCACACTATTAGTCATTATTGTAGCAGCTTACTCTAAGCCAAAGGATATAAATGCGTCTGGAATCTGACTGGCAGGGGTGTCATAAAACAGTGCAGACTGAGTGTGTATTGTATGTCTCTGTGTGTGTGCACGCATGTGTGTGCACGCATATATATGCACGCCCATATACGCATGTGTGCATACACACTGCCAATACACAAATGCATTAGCTTGCTTTTTACCTCTCTCGAGGGAAAAGCAGAAATAAATCTTTCTCGTGATAAAAAGCTCGGATTGATTCCCGTCAATCAATCAAGGCCTGTCTTCCACCATCCATCTCTGCCCACAGCGCAGCCAGTTACTACGCAAGCACCAGTCAGCAGACTCCTGAAATATTTACTCAGATGATGGCATGGCCAGTCCATCAGAAACAGTAGCATTATATCGATGTGAACAGTGGCATATTAAAAGTCGAGGCCTGTATAATATCACGCATTCCAAACCAACCTGGGAAAAAGATTTCCTCACTCTCATCAATTGCTGTCAATTGAGCTCTCTCATTGCAAAATCCACTGCAAGACTCCATAAAACACGTATCTGCTTACCTCGGTATTAAAGAAATTCAGTCCTGTGTCAAGTATACAAACTAGGCTAACACACTATGGAGAGGCAGTGCTGGAACTCAGAGGACAGCCACCGCTTCGGGTGCACATTTCATTTTATTTCTATCCTAAGAGGGAGGCACACAGCTGTAAACATTTTCAAAGTTCCGAGCACGATGCGGAGGGACTGGCTACGTTATTATCCATGCACAGCACGCAGTTTAACATTTGTTTATGCAAACCATATAATTGGAAACTCTGTCCATTTGCTGCTTGTGCTAAGTATTCTGTGTATAAATACTTTTTCATAGTAGATAAATAGGGTTTTTATTTAGGTCTTATCACCTTCATATTACATATTCATTGATTTCTAAACTGCCTTAAACAGCTCTGTAGCTGGGAAACATTATGAATTCAGCTTTGGCACCTTGGTATTAAATTTGCATAGCAGGTCACGCGTCGCCTGACATACATGCAAAATTGCACTGCGGCTATTTTATTACAAGCCACAAAAGATATTCAGAAACTGCATACAGCATCAAAAATAAATTAAAATGGATCAAAGACCCAATAGGAAGCCACATTTTTTTATTGTTTTGTGATGCCTAGAGCCATTTAGATGTTCTAGTCAATAAACAAAAGTTAGACTAACAATTTTTAGTCTTCCTGGTTTTATATTCTAATTACCAAAGGTTAACACATTTTTTTTTATCACATCAGGACTGACTTTAGCTGTAGTTAAGAGTTAAATATTAAATCCCCTGCACTGCGATGCCTGCAATTACATGTCTCCTGTAGACACACACGTGTATGGTTGTTGCCATAATAAAATTATGTTTTGTTGCAACACATTCAGGATTTGCACTTCTGAGGGGATTTGGCATTTATTAAAAGTGTATCAACATCTTTTTACAAATTACCTGTCCTGCTATTTTATGCTCAAATACATTAGCAAAACATTTTTCTAGGGTAAAGCTATGACACGTATTACAAACCAGCTGTACTCATATCATTTCTAGATACTCTGAAATTGTGTTCAGGAGACAAAAGACTCAGAGCCCTGGGCGGGACTCTGTTGCATCACAGACACAACACCCCTACCAGGTCCTTGAGGTCCCAATGGCCTCAGCTACTCCGGTACAAAGACAATACATCAAATTGCCCAAGTTCATAATTGTATATTTGCGTAAATTGACTCCTTTTTAAAGGGAACTAGAGATAAGATAAATGCCTCCTGTTGGAGAGGAAGGAGAGGGATTGACAAAATGGGGAAGAGAAGAGGGCACTGCAAGTAAGGGAAAGTGGTATGAATAATGGCACAGAGAAAGCAACGTGCCTGTGGAATTCGGGGGCTGGTGAATGGCCCGGTCTGGCAGCTGTAGATGATGCAGCAAGACATAAAGACAAACCCGTAACTCCCAACTTCCGTCTTCATCTGGGACAGTAGCTCTCAGCCAAGAATGGTGACGCTCTATAGGTAGAGAAGCTCTTTCAATTGAACTTGATTACAACCCTTAGTTGGCTATTAAATCAAAGGATTTCATTCAAATGGGGGATTACAACCTTCAGTACATTCTAAATCTACATTATACTTTCACCCATAAAATTGTTAATGCATCCACAAGTCTTTTAATTCAAAGCCAGGGCCTTTGAATACGGATCACAGACTGGATTTACACCATATAGTTCTCCCACAAACCACACCTAGAATGCATCCTCTAGGACTGCCCACGTGAGATTCTTAAAAGTGGACTAGGAACTTAGAGACACGTAAGAGGCAATCCGAGTGCAGTATCTTTTAGATTTTTATAATTGGGTCTCAATTTTTAATAGTTGTCTCATCAACACCTATTTTGATTGCATGTTTTAATCAATTAAAGTTTACTGATATGACAAGTTGTGAGTGGTGGGTATGTTGGGATGGGGGTGAGTGAATGTATTTTGCAGGTGGGATGGACATGAATCTCTAGGGGCCAGAGACGGACTGTGGTAGAGACAATAATGTCCCCCAAAAGATGTCCACATCTCAATCCCCAGCACCTGGGAATACGGTACCTCGCATGACAAAGGGACTTTTCAGACGTGATTAAGTTAAGGATCCTGACATGGGGTGATTGTCCTGGACTATCCCAGGCCAACATAATCATAAGTCTTCAAAAGTGGCAGAGGAACACAGAGAGTCAGTGTCAGAGAAGACAATGTGACAAGGAAAACAGAGGCAGAATGTGAGGCATATGTGAGGATAGAAACAGAAGTCAGAGAAATATTTGAAGCTAGTACACTGTTGGCTATGAAGATGGAGGAAGGGGTTATAAGTCACGGAATGCAAGTGGCCTCAAGAAGCTGAAAAAGGTGAGAACTGAGCGGAGGGTCTAGCTCAGTGGTAGAGCACATGCTTAGCATGCACAAGGTCCTGGGTTCAATCCCCAGGACCTCCATGAAAAAAATAAGTAAACCTAATTACCTCTCCCCTCCAAAAAAAGTAGAAATTAAAAATAAATAAATAAAAAAGGCAAGAACTACATTTCCCCCTAACGCTAGAAGGAACACAGCCCTGCTGGTTTATTTTAGCCCTATAATTCCAATCTCAGATTTCTGACCTCTTTAGAAATATAAGAGAATAAATTTGTGTTGTTCTAAGGCACTAAGTTTGTGGTCATTTGTGACAGCAGCAATAAGAAACGAATAGAACTGACTTTTTCCGAAACTCTCAACTTCATTTCACACTCACTTTTCTTTGGTTTCTGCAATGCTGAATTAAATGACCTCATTACAAAACTAAGTACAGCTGGCATTAACAGGCTTGGGAACAACAAACAACGAACCCCTGCTAGCCATACAATTCAGCTGGTGGGAACTGAAGCAGCAGGTGTACCTGGAAGTTGCCTCTGGGCATTGGTGCTTACACCATGGGCTGTGGCCAGTCGATTTCCCACGGGGCTTAGAGAGAGTTGGCTAATCTTGCAAGTTCTCAGTTGGGTGGAGGTAAGTGGAGGGAGCTGCCATGGCATCTGGTCTTAGGGCAAAGGTTCTCCCCACTCCCACTCCTTGCCCTGTTCTTAAAAACACAACATTGCCATAGGACACAAATATCTTTTGACTAGTAATGTGAAATTTTAAAACTATGTTTAAATGATTGTCATTGCCATTCAGAATAATTAGAAATGTCTGATAGTGTCACAGAAGAAGAATGAGAGAGTTTGATGGAATCTCCAGCCTGGGCGCAGATCACTCCTAGAATGGTGCACTTTTTGCAGTCAACTGGAGTTATTCAGATGAAGATACACAGAAAGATGAGTTAAGCCCATCTGAAAATATTCAAAGTCCCAGTCCCTGGCCTTTGGACAGAAACAGAGGTCAGATTTATTCCATCTTTCCAAAATAATGCGCATGTTTCCTTGAGTGTATTCTCATGAGATGTGGTTGAAGATTTGGCATTATAACACTGCTAAGCCACAAAGCAGGTGTGTGATCAAGAAAATCTGTTCTTTCAAAAGGAGATTTGTTTCTTTGTCTTGTAAAATGAGTCTTTTTCTAAATCCCATTAAGGTGCTTATCCTAGGACCGGCCTGGGTGATCAAAGTTAGATTCAGCTCTTGTCTTACATCAGAAGGCTCTACTTTGAGGTAAGTTCTCCTGGCTGCTGGGATGGCTTACCTCCAGCCTTGCCCTGGCTTTCTGAGCAATCACCCAAGACGAGGCTATCCAACCAGAGCCACTTTCTCTGGGTCTACTGTTTTAAAAGGAACAAATTAGTTCCAAGCATTATTACAGACCACCGTGTGAAATTCTCACATTCTTAGCAGTTTGAAAAATGTTTAATTTATGTTTATGTATTCTTATTCAAAATGTTAGTTAACAGCCTGTAGGGACCCAGTAATAGGAGCTTTTTTCTTTTTTATGTTTATTAGCTACATTAATGACTGTTTCTGCAATTCCACTGCAAAGACTTTCGTTAATGAACGCCAATTAATTCTGAAATGATTTTAAACAAAGGGCGATGAGAATACCCAATCAACCATGACAGCATAAAGAGCAAGCAAGCTGCTGTCAGATGGCATTCTTATCCATCAGGCCTGTCTTTACACTCTATGTACATGCGTTGGACTAGAGTATCACTATCTCAGACAGAGCTGGGGCACTGTCTCCAATGGCCCAGAGTCCATCATGACCAGGTGTCAGAACCATCCAAACGCCCAGCCTCACTACCTGTCACCGAACGGGGCATTATACAAATGCTGTTTTCTACTTAGTAGGCACTCGAGAGATATTTGTGAAGTTGAAATGAGGCTAGAAGTAAAACTTGTCCACACAAATGGTAACTGAGTGGACAGGCTGGATGGTAGTTACTAATGTGCTTGTGATACTGTTCATAGTTCAAAACAAACATTCTCTTTTCAAATTGAAATTCTAAACATAAATTCTCAAAACCCTTACAAGAAATGGCTAGTCAAGTCATTTCCCCCCACCCATTCATTATAATTACATGGCAATTGCAGGAGAAATGCAAAATGCTTATGTGCACGTTGTCGCTCTGCAGTTAGAGCATCAAAACATCAAACCGACCCCAGGAGATCTGAGCCCAACAAAGCCAGTATTTTCTTTTAAGATTGAAAATACTCAAACATTTTGCTTTGGAACTCTAAGAACTTCATTTCCCTCACCCTCTTCCCATACCTGGCAAGGTTGATGGACACTAGACTGTACGCTATGATCCCTTCAAGTTTAAAAAGAGTAGTGCCCTAGAGCACTCACCTTGGGTGAAGGGTCTTCTCCAGCTAACAAAGCCTTCCTCATTACGCATCACCAACAGGCTGGTCTTAGCCAACTGCACCACTCTCTGTCCTTGGGTATTTCATTTTTAGATAGGACTCTGATTTTACTTTCATTCTGAACGGGTGGCAAGAGGAGAGGGACTCGAATTCGATGTACGTTTACACCCAATGACAACTGACTGCCAGGTGAGGCCAAAAACACTCATTCCATTGACAGAATGGATTCTTTCTGGGAACGCCAACAGCTTCCTCTCCTTTGAAAGCCACAACCATTGGGCTTTGGTTCTCATGAGTATACAAAAGAAAGAATTATGTCAATATATAGCAAATGATGGCCTTTCCTCAAGTGGCTTGGTCCAGGAGGCCAGAGACAAGTTTCAGTTTGAGTCAACTGAAGAAGATATAAAGAAAAGATACACATATCAGGCCACTCCAGAAAGGAATAGTGGAAGAACTAAAAATAGGCAGGAAAAGTCACAAGCTAAATATCTCTTAAATGTACCACCGTTAGTGTAAAGACCACTCTCCAACAGATGCAAAGGATACGTGTATTTGTGTCGACGCTTGTGCCCATGTCCCCAGTCTCCCAGATCCCTGACCCTATTCCAGACAGAAATACTCATTCCCCCAGCAGCTGGGAGAGTTGGCTGCTGATGGCTCTCAAGTGACTCACCTTTCTGGGAATGGCCCTTACCCTAAGAAAGCCCCTCACCCAAAGACGCATCCACTCCCCAGGGACACCAACAGCCAGGAACTAGTTGATGCAGGGGTCTAAAAGCCTGGCACCTGACCTCAATTCAGGACAACGCTGAAGGGCTATTTCACTTTCTTAACTCTTTCATAAGTGTTGATCCTAAAAATACTCCTCAAAAAATTTCCCACATACACATCTCCATCTCAGAGTCAACTTTTTAGGGAAACTGACCTGTGATAGCCTCACTATAGGTTAATAGCATCCTTTGTCTCTGCATACGTATGTAGCATAACTTAAGAACATAAATAGAACATGCAACTACATCTTAGGTTTTATATGTTTAAATATAATATAGATATAGCACTAAGATAAATGTGACTTTATGTTGCTAGAAATTAGCAGTACAGGATGTTATAAAAAATAAACACAACTCACCAAAGCCAAAAGTGAGCATTTAAGTTTAATTTACCTTAATACCAACTTCCTTTTTTCTGGACAAAAACATGAGTATTGAAACAGCATATAGAAAAACAGTCAAGTTTTCCAAAATACTGTGTGTGGCCCATGGGCCTGGTGATACAAATGGGTGATGCTGACCAGTATACTCTGCTCTCAGCGTTTGCCTTATTACAGTAGAGGGTAATCCCAGGGATTTTGTTTTGTTTGGAATTGTGAGGAGAATCATTTATCTCGTAGAATAAAAGCAAAAATACTAAGATGAATCATCGTTTGAAACTTTTCAATGCTGAGTTTTAGGCCAAGAGCCCCAATGCCATGGTGTGATGATGTTATCTGAACATTTCATTGAATTTTAAGAACGTTATAAATTCAGATGAACATGTGGGGACAGTTTTATCTGTTACTTTTGTTTTCAGGAAACCCTTGTAAACCCAAATTGCTACAGTTGATATAATTCCAGTTCTTCTGAGGAATGCTTGTATCAAATCTACAAATCAGGCAAGGAACAACATTTTGAAAACTAAAAAAAAATTATATAGTTTTAGACTACTATTCCCAAGTCTAATTGTTCTTAGGTAAAATTAATGTTTCTGGCTTAATTTTATTCATGAACAATTGCCACTGCCTACAGCTGGGAGAGGGGCCAACTCCAGTTGATTGGTAATGGCTGTGTTGAGATGGACTCCAAGGCCTCACTCAGGCTCACAGGGAACGAGGGCTGCTGTCAACGAGTAATGTCAGTCATCGCTGTCAGCCAGCTCCAGCTTAGAGGATATAAGTCTAACCCCCCGAGGATAACGCAAAGCGGTCAATCTCATGGCACGCCATTTTGCCCAGCACATCTGATGACCCAACCATAGCAGCCTACAGTGAGTCCACTCCCCACCGTGTTCTTTCAGATTCCTTAGCCTTCATGTGAATTTCTCCTCCTCATTTGGCTTCCTGGCCAATTCCTACACGCAGCTTATGATTTAGCTCTTTACTCACGTCCTCTGGGAATTTGGCTCTTTTAGGCCAAATTACTTCTGAGTTATTGGCTCCCTGCTCACCTCTCTTTCATCTCATTCACTTATACTACAATCATGTATTTCCCCTCTATATTAGGAGTTTCTGGAGGTGAGAGGGGGCACCTACCACAATATAAGATACACAGACAAAATAAACGTTTGTTGACTAAATGAACTAAAGTAGGAACATGTATTTACATGTTAAAAGCCTGTCTAACATGTGTTTCATCCACCAGGGTCCTAGGCCCAAATATATTTCCAGTGCTAGTCAACGGAGGAAGGGCAATTCCATCCTCTGTTAATTACTTTAACCTTTCGGGGACATTGTCCAGGCTTGTCTCTTTAAACACACAGACTGTTTCTAGCTCCCAAAACCCTCTGTAAGAAAGTTCAAATGATACCGACCCATTCGGAACAGTCTGATTCAACAAAAGGCTTTAGATCCCATTTTGTTAATATATGAATTAAAGATCCAATGGAAATGAGGGATGTACTATTATTGCTGTGTCTGTAGAGTCCATAACAAAACAGCTTCAAAACGATTCTGAACCTGACTTTCCAGAATATTAACTAAGGGTTCATGAGGGCTTACCCCACGTTACATGCTTTTCTAAGTAGTCTACATTGAGCTAACTCATTTAATCCCCACACCCTTTGGGGGTAGGCTCTATTACCATTCCTATTTTGTGCATAAGATAACCAAGGCCTAGAGTCACTTACAGGGCTGAATTTTGTTCCCCCAAAATCCATACGTTGACATCCGAACCCCTGGTATCTCAAGATATGACTATATTTGGAAACAGAGTCTTTAAAGAAGTAATGAAGGTAAAATGATGTGTCACTGGGGTGGGCTCTAATCCAATATGACTGGTGTCCTTATAAGAAGAGGAGATTAGGACACAGACATGCAGAGAGGGAGGACCATGTGAAAACCCCAGAAGAAAACTGCCATCTACAAGCCAAGGAGCCTTCAGAACAAACCAACCCTGAGATAACCTGATCTTGGACTTTTAGCCCCCAGAACTGTAAGGAAATAAATTAGTGCTGTTTAAGCCACCCAGTCTGTAGCCCAAGCAAACTAATGAAGTACCTTGCTGAAGGTCACAGAGCTAATATGGGATTCAAACTCGTAGTTTGGTTCTTGAGTGAGTGCTCTTAACCACCAAGCTCTACTGCCTCTCACCTGAGATGGTTCAGCTCCAGTCCCTCTAAGTAGGGAGGGAGATGGGAGAGGTCTAATTGCTCCGATATGATGAAGAAAGAAGGCTGGACTGAGAGTCACATACCCTAAATCCCTGACCCTGCCCTGTCAGGGGCACAACACATTTGCCCAAGTCAGTCCTTTGGTTCTTTGGGCCTCAGTTTCCCCAAATGTCTAAACGAGACGTTTGGACTAGACAGTTCCTATAGATCCTTCCTTCATTCTCTGTAGTTCAATGAGTCTATGGTCCACATCGCCAGAGAGCTGGTTATAAGGATAGGTCCAGTGAGGGAAAAACCTTTTACCCAGGGTACTGAGCTATCCTTGATTTGCCAGCAAATGATCATATATTCTGACAGTTTGAGGCATCTTCTCCCCCAATTATTTGATTACTCCAGCTAAATTGATCAGGTTCCTTCTTGCCAACAATCCCTCACCGCAAACTGCAGTCAGTGCAGGGAGATGTATGATCCTAGCCGCTTCCGCTCCTCCGGCCTGAGCAGCCTGGGTCACATGACATCAGGGGCCCATCGATTCAAACAGGCTTTCCATTAGATGAGCTGTCAGGCCTGGCTGTGAAAGCTTGAGTCTTTCAGTAACATTTTACTTTCATATTTCATCTGCAAACGGGTCTGAAATTTTATGTACACAAAGACTCCTTTAGAGATTGCAGACAATGCCAGTCAATCAGACACACCAGAGAGAGTAGGTAATTGATAATTTATATGTTTCCAAAGGTACAAATAACCAAGAGATTCCATTCATCTATACGGTGACAAATGTCCCAAGGCCAGCCAATTCCTTTCTGAGTATCCAAGTTTGCTTTACAGCAGCAGCAAGTCAACTCAGAGGAGCTAAGGATAAAGTTTTCCAAATAGGCTTGCAAAAACCAAATGATTAGATTTGACCACATGAAGATGGCATTCTGCTAATGGGAACATATTAAATAGTTAAAATATGCAGACACACGTTACTATATGTCAGATGGATAAGCAGCCAGGACCTACTGTATAGCACAGGGAACTATGTTCAATTTCTTGTAATGAGCGGTAATGGGAAAGAAACTGAAAAAATATGTATGCATGTATATACATGTATGTCTATGTATAACTGAACTGCTTTGTTGTACACCTCAAACTAACATTGTAAACTGACTACACTTCAATAAAAATAAGAATAATTTTTAAAAAGAACAAAGAATAGTTAAAATAGCTTTGGGTACTGAGAGTCAGAGCAAAGCCCTTGTGTTCTGGCAGTACAGGCAATGTGACCAAAGGACATCCGTGGTCCACCTCTGGTCTCCTGAACAGCTGACTGGCATTGCTACTCGAGCGATGTCAGCCGAATCTATGAACTAGAAAAAGAGAAACCCAGTGCCCAGTAGTGGTCTTGGAGAGCACACACATTCTCAAAACTCAGGGACTCCCCAACACCTCAGGAGCCCACTGTGAGAATCCCACCCCCAAAATGTCTTTCCATACATAGGAGGACAGGCCTTGGGCAGGACAATTGTCTGCTAGACACCAGTATCTGAAAGGCGGGTGTTAATGGGCTGAACTATGTCCCCTCAAAATTCCTACATTGAAGCCCTAACCCCCAATACTTCAGAATGTGACTGTATTTGGAGACAGGGTCTTTAAAGAGAGATTAAGTAAGAATGAAGTCACTAGGGTGGGCCCTAATCCAATATAAGTGGTGTCATCAGAGGAGGAGATTAGGACACAAAGACACATGGTGAGAGACGATGTGAAGACACGGAGAAGACAGCCATCTACGAGCCAAGGAGAGAAGCCCCAGAAGAAATCAACCCTGCTTAGCCCTTGATCTTGGATTTCTATCTAGCCTTGAGACTGGCAAGAAAATAAATGTCCATTGTTGAAGACCCCGGTCATGGCGGCCCGAGCGGTCTAACGCAGCAAGGAGCACCAGAGCCAGTCGGGGCTGCACCCCTACCTAAGTGCTCTGCACTGTGCTAGGGGCTGGGGAGACAATGATAAATAAACGAACGCACACTCCCTGCCCTCGAGGAGTTTACAGGCTATTGGAGGAGAAATACGTATAAAGAGGCAATGAGAATGGAGTGTGAGACGCACTTCCATTGAAGTCAGGACAGGGTACCCCGAGGATGGAGAAGAGGGGTACCTGGCTTGGGAAGTCTTCGCAGAGAGTGTGAAATGCAAAGTGAGAGCAGGAGGCAGCGGGTGAGGAAGCGCTGTGAGAAGAGGCTGGCCAGTGTAGCAAGGGCCAGGTCACAGGGATTGCCACATGCTTCACCTATAGCTTCAGGCTACGGGAGGCACTAAAAAACGCAGCCTGGCTGCAAGGTGGAGAAGGCACGGAGGGGTGGGGCAGGACCAGAGGCAAGAAAACCGGGCGCAGAAATCAGGTGAGATACGATGCTCGCTGGTGTAAGATGATGGCCAAAGGGCTGGAGCTGCTTTACAAAGTAAATGAGGACGGGAGTGCTTGATGGTTGGTAGGTGACAGAGCAGGAGGGGGTGAGAGGGAATCTTAGGCACTGCCGGGTTTCTGGGACTGATGGCAGTGCCACCAACTGTTCAGTGCTGGTTCTGTTGCGCACGGGGTGCCTGTGAGAACATCCAAGTCCAGATGTCTAGATGCAGCTGTATATGCGTATCTGATGTCTTGTGCATAGCAGGTATTCAGCACAGAGGATGGGGAGGAGGGGAGAGGAGGAGAAAGGCAGAAGGTAATGAGGTTTATCATATGTAAGTCCAAGTTCATTACCCAGCTGGCTTTCTTTAACAACTTTAAATGTTTAAACGTCACTGTCTATTAAACCCATTGGCACACCTCCCCACATCCTGGGTTGTGCCACAAAGGGAAGACATTGTATAGAAAGCAACCAGGAAGTTAGAGACACAAGCCTCTGGTTTCACAGCAGGATCAAGTAGAAGGGAAATCAAAGTCTCTAGATAATGAGCTCTTACCTAAGTACCAAGTATCATCTTAAGGAGCAGACTAAATATGTACAAAACTCTAAATCTCATCAACTAAATGACATTTGAAAATGTGCTTTTCAACATTTTTTCCTAGTATGAAAGGCACTACTAAATTTTCTGCTGCTACCAAATCAACACATTGATATGCACCTAATTGACTTTAATTAAAAATAAAGAAACAAGGTTACCACTAGGAGAAAACTTTCAACGTCTGTGATCTCCCTAAGTTATTTTTAAACATCTGACAAAATTCAGACACATCCCAAAATGGACAAAATTACAGGCTTTTAAACGAGCTCTTGGCAAGATTTTTTTTTTTCCCGAATAGTTGAAACTGAAACCTGATCATTTCTTCTGTTTTTAAGAGATGGAAACCCTGTGACGTAGAGATGGTCACTTACTCTCTCCCTGTTCCAAGGAAAATGCCAATACACATTTTATGAAACCAAAACTGATGATTCTGATATCCGAATGAAGTCAGGAACATTCCCCTGGTCATAAGCCACTGTCTGAGCATTAGACTAAGGTGTCTTTAGAGACCCCATCAACTCTTTAAGTTCCACAGTTTGCTGCGTATTCACTCAATGCAGACTTGCTTTCTCTTACTTGCCTATCTGTCTACACCTATCTTGTTTTTAAAATCTGTATATTCATCAAAGGAGAGGGTTCAATCAGTAGCTAACTAATTCATTAATTAACTAATGGTTTCATAGTAAATGCAAAGATAAATTAGGCACAGATCCAGGTCTCCCATGAATGATGATCCAAACAGTATTAGAAGGAGACCTGCATGAGCCCTAAGTACCCAGGTAGGAGCTTTCGCTAAGTGTCGTGGTGCATTGGACAAAAAAGATTCCAGGGCTGGGAATTCTCCCACGGAAGAAGAAAAAATGAACACTTTTTGAAGGTCCCACTGGCACGGGGAGGCAGGTTACACATACTAGGTGTTATTCTCATCCCCAGTGGAAGAAAGTGAGGTTCTGAGAGGCTGTCTCTTGTCTACAGGTCCCTCAGCTGAGGTCAAATGCCTATTGCCCTCGTTCATGTCCCCTTTTGCTTTAAAAAGTGTTGCACTCAGAACAATAACTCAAATGGTCAGATGAGCCATATGCTATCAATATTTATTGATTTATTTTTTATTTTTGCCCATATAACAATGTTCTTTTTCTCTTTTTAATTGAAGCATAGTTGATTTACAGTGTTGTGTTAGTTTCTGGTGTACAGCACAGTGATTCAGTTACATATATATAAATTCCTTTTCATACTCTTTTTCCTCATAGGTTATTACAAGACATTGAATATAGTTCCCTGTGCTGTACAGTATTTAACACAGAGTAGGTGCTCAGTCTCTGCGTGTTGCTGGACTGACCAATTCCAAAGAAGAGCAAAGAGAAGGGCCCCTGGCTGCTGTGTGCATTTCCGGGAGAGTGTGCAGAACCACTGCTGTAAACTGTGACCTATCGCCCTGCGGGGCCGATTATTCATTACACGTAACATAAGATCAATGATTTCGCCTCATTCCTCAATTTCAGCATTACTTTAAATATACAGGAAATTGTCGGGAGTTTGTCAGGATAGAAACCGTCACAGAAACCTATTATCATTTTTATTAGTAATCCCAGAATCATTTAGATTTTTCTAAAAATCACAGGCTTGAAAACTCCCACTGCTAACATTCTACTGAATTCCCTGTCAGCAATTTCTGAAATTGAAACAATGCATAGGCTTTTGGGCTTCAAATCTCCTGAGAAGCAAATGCAAATATATATATCCACGTGTGAGTGTGTGAGTGTGTGTGTATGTGTGTGTTTCAGAGACAGGGAGGGAGGGAAACAGAGAGGAATGGAGGGTGAGAATGATAGGTTTTTGTTTCACTTGGACATATTCTATATCAAAGTTTTAAAAGTTCACAAAAGAGTTAAACAGAACTGTAATTTTAAAATGAAAGATAAAGTCATATTTTGGTAGGGGGTCTGGGAGGCAGCTATGAAGTAAAAGAGAGAGAGATACTTGTCAATTTCGAGCATTAAATTCCAAAACCCTTACATATACATGAACATGAGCTCGGAAATGGCTCATATCTACAATGGTATTTCCCCAGAATTGTTGTTATTCATTATAAAAAAGAACAGCTATTTATCCCATGGGATTTTGTTCTCCCATTCTAGAGTCTGGGCCTTTCATTTAGGTATTCATAATTCTGAATAGCTTATCCAATGTTAAAAAAATTCAAACTCATAGGAAAATGAAGTCACCACTTGTGCTAATCAGGAATGAAATCTTAAAATCTCTATGCAGATGCTTCAGATGAGCCTTTGGCATCCTCCAATAATTTCTGCCATGAGACAGGCATAATTCACCAGGTTGAAAGCATCCTTAGATTTGTTTAAATAATGCAAGAGGCAACTAGCATGCAAAGGTCATTATTAAATTCCTTTTAGCCACTGGACGGGATGCGTCCATCTCCCCTCCCCCGCCCTCCCCCATGGAGTCAGCACCAGGACCCGCAAAAACCCTGACCCGGAAGATCATTCCTCCCCGCCTACGACTGTCGCTCAGAGTCAACTGGTTCATATTGGATTTGACTCTAATTTGGGTTTTAACACATTTAATTTTAATTCAAGCACCTACAGAAGTGCCTTTGGTCAGAATGTGCAACCTGGAATCCTGTTCTAAGCTATGCTTCTTAAATCAGAAAAGCTTTTTTTTTTTTCAAGTACACAGTTATTTCCACTTAGCCTTTGGAGTCTGCAAACGGCTTTGGTTTCTAAACATGTATAATATAGATAATGCCCACGGAAAACAAGTTCTAACAAACCCAAGGTTAAAAGGGGGCAACATCAGTCAAAGGGAAGCCACTTCCCATTTGAGTTTATTGTGCGACAGTGTGCAGCTGCGATGACTTGATTCCTACTTCTCCAAATAATGACAACTGTATTTCTCAATTTAGCTACTGGGGTGCTCACTCTGGAAACTGATACTTGCTTACTGAAGTACACTTTCAAACTCAGGAGCTCTGCTCTGACATTTAGAAAATCAAATGGGTGTGGAGGTGGCCAGGTATATATTTGTTCTCAGTGCCTAAGTGCTATGTTGAGTGGTTATAGGAATTTGTGCTCTGAACAGAGGGCCCAGGTTAGGAAATTGGATTGTGCCTCATTAATACCGTACTTACAGGGGATCCCTTGATCAAGCAAATCTGCTATATCACCTTCTAAAAATGTTTTGCAGAAATGTGTTACATTTCTCAGCAAACACTGTTTGGGCTCACATATGACATTGAAGCTAAATGTACAAATTTAAAGGCCAACCAAAAGCTTCTTTCAAAATCAAAACTATTGAACATGGCTGAATTCAAAGAAGCCAGAATTCTAAGGGCTGACTCTACCCAATTCGAAAGCCTTCTGATTAATCAGGACCAACTACATTCATTAATTATTTTAGAACAATAATGATCCTACTCATTAAAAATAGCCTCCATCGATTCCTCTCCAATGATGATACTTTTACATTTTTTAATGCCTTTCAGATCCAGACTGTACATTAGCCTGTCTTCATTTAAAATGTTTGCACAGGCTTTCACACAGGGTAACTTCTGGGCAATTAGGTACGGGTGAAACTAATGTATGTCAGGCACAAATTCATTTTAATGATGAAAAGTCAACAGAAAGCAAGTTTCTCTTGGGCAATGTTGCCTCAAAGAAAGAAATGTCCTAAATAGTTCCCCCAGTCTTAAAAGCCAGTAAACATCAGTGATCCCAGAAAAGTGGTCTTCTGAGAGGCAGCAAGCCGACTAAAAGTCTCTTACCACTCGGAAGAGCTCAAGTGGAAACCTTGACCAGGAACAGGCAAAGCATTTGGGGCTGGTGTTTCGGCAAGACAGCGGTGGAGTGGCATGAAGGATAGCCAGGTTTGGAAAGCTTCCAAACAAGATCTGCAGTTACAATTTATCAAAGAAGAGGGGAGAAATAGGCCCTCAGTATAAACTCTATGCTTAAAAAGATACAGTATGAGCAAAATTAACATAGCAGTAATCCAGCGCCTCTCCAGACCACCTCCCATCTGTAAGAAAGTAAAGTCAAAAAGGATAATTGCACATGGGCAACTCTTGAAGTTCATAAACATCCACAGTTAGAGCTCAATACATGGTATTTTTAACCTTAAATAGCAATCCATTCAGTTATAGGGTCCTGGGTAGACTGACACATTCCTGCTTACTACCACGGTGATTGAGAAGAGCCTGTAGGTCATTCCGCGTGGACGCATCAAAAGCTCTGGGAAGCGCTCATCTTGCATGCACAATGCACTTGACAGTTTACAAAGAACTTGAACATCCATAACCTCAGTCTATTTTCATCCATCCTTTTAAGGAAAGTAAAGCAGGGATTACTTGTCCCTCTGCTAGGGCTGAGAAATATTTGACGCAGAGAATCGATGTGGTTTGCTCCTAGTGCGTATAACCAACGTAAGACCCAAAGCCACTACTTAGATCAGCTGGATGATGGTCCAGTTCTCCTCTGATCTCTCCACTCAGTTCACCTCAGGCAAGGGTTTGGTGTGGCAAAACACACATTGACTGTCATTCCTGATCCTCCAGAACTATTGTTCTTCTAATGATAATAACAGAAACAAAAACAGTAATGTCTGCCATTTCCTGAGCACCACAATTCTCCAGTGCCCTTCACCAAAGACCTGAGGTCTAGGAATTACTACCTATCCAAATCGTCAACTTTTTAGAATTTCTCATTACAAAACAAAAACAAAAACACCCAAATAATACAGGTGAGGATCATTCAATGTAAGTTTTTTGATGAAAAAATACAGTGTTAACTATTACAAACTGAATCACAAGGATCCTGTTTTGAAAAAGAGTTTCCTTTTTCATGGAAGCAAATAAGCAAGCCTTGATCTCTTAGGAAGACTCTAATCTTGCTGGCTCACTAGGCTTGCTTGAAATGACCACTATCCTCCATCCTTTCATCCATCCATCCATCCACCCACCCATCCACCAACCACTTGTCCCACTTGCCCACCCATCCACCCAGTCACCAACATACAGGTATGAAATACCTACTTGGTGTCTAGTCTCGGACAAGGCCCCATCACTCTTCTCTAATGCTTGCATTTTACATCCTTCTCAGGAGCAGGCTGGTCTAGCAGTCCTTTCTTTCTCATGTAACCTGTGAGACTCAGATTCACATGACACTTGGCTGTGGCCCATGGTAGCAGGGGGCCCTTGGCACTTCCATTCAAAGGATTGTAGATGTCAGGAACAAGCTTAGCCCACGTGGTATGTGTGCTAAAAGGACTTTCAAATAATTACTTATTTTATTTTGGACAAAATAACTATAAAGCAATGAAAAGCCAAATGGAAGGGCTTTTGTTTGTGTAATGAGTATTTATTCCACCAGTTTTCTTAAAATTAGGATTACAGATGTTTAAGCCCTGCAATCAAAACGTTCGCAGTATACAAAGCCAACTTGAGTCACCTGTACGATGACCAGCTGGGTGACTTTTGATTTTAAACCCAACCACCCATCGCCACTCTCCTTTTATTCCTTCACTAAATATGTTTGTAAAGCTACAGAATAAGTTTGTACAACAACTACAGTATGCATTTGTCACCTGCTGCTTTTGTTCTGTTGTTATATATGCTTTTGTGTGTATATGTGTATACATTTGTGTTTGTGGGTGTCGGCGTGTGTGAGTGTGGATGTTCTGACCAAAATCTTGAGGCACCCATCAGTGCATCAAAAGAAACCACAGGAAATACATGAGGATGGTTGCAGGTGTATCTGAGGCATCCGAAAGCACGAATCCCTCGGGAGGAGAGGGAGAAACAATGAGACCACAAAACCCCATTTTAACATTATGTTGTTCACACACACACACACACCTTTCAGCATACAATGTGCAACATCCAAATAGAACATTAGGCTCCTTTTTAAATTTGCTTATTATCCTAGGAAAGCAGTGTGGCATTATATTTCTCAGTTAATTCTGCCCCAGATGCTCATTCTCTTTTACATACTGGGGATATACTACTACATATGCTACTCTTAAAACACAAGTAGTTGGTTGATTGGTGGGGACAGAAAGAGGAAAGACAGTGCTCGATAAAATAACCTAGCCTAGCGCCAACCGCCCTGCTCCCAGGGAGACGTACACAGCCATGCGGGACTGGGAAAAGCAGTAGGTGCCTGGCGCCTGGCAATGCAATCGTGTGACTTCTGTTAACTCATCTGATGCCTCAGGACTAGGAAGTAGAGATTACTGTCCTTGTTTTACAGATGAGGAAACTGACACTCTGAGGGCCTGAGAAACTTGCCTAAATCACACAGCTAGAGGTGATGGAGCTGCACTTCAAATACAGCTCCACCCTGCACCCGTTTCCAAAGCCATTTTTTCCCCACTATGCCAAATGTCTCACTTCTGGGGACATGGATTCCCTGGAGGGTCCGTAGATTGTTCTCAGGAAACCTAAGCAACTGTATACAAAATTGTTTGGGTATATCAACTTGCACAGGTTTCTGGGGAGAGGAGCTAGAGATTTCAATAGCTTCCCAGAAAGGACTAAGGCCACAACAGACAATGAACTACTATGATTTCATCCTCGTGCTCCTTGGGACCTGGTGCAGACAGCACTACTTCCCGAGGTCTGCCCGCCAGCATGCACCTCTCCCCGCTCTGACCTCCCTCCCACAGCACTCTGTGTGTTCCAGCAGCTCGGATATTTTACCTTGCTTTGCTGTTATTTGAATACATGTCTCAGTTGCCTTGCTAGAAGTTACACTTCTTGAATGCAGGGCACAATCTTGTCCAGCTTTGTCTCTCTCAAAGCCCCAGCAGAGTACTCTGTACATAAGGGTTGACTGACAAAGGTCCAATGAGATTGATTTAGTGACTGGTCGTTACTTCTCAGAACTGTTCTTACTTCTCTTCTTGGTCTTTGATCACCTAATTCTTCTTGCCCAGAAGCCTCACCTCCCCAAGTCCTACCCTTGTTTGCTGGCAAGTCTCAGGGCCTTTGTCTTCAAGAAAGGCCTGCACATAAAATACACTTACATTTGTATCTTGTTATAACACAACTGAACATACACATTCTTGTGATTATTGTCTAATTGCCTCAGGCACGCTATGGACTCTTCAGTTCTTCAGGGGATTCATTAACTTATTCAGCACATGTTTAATGAGCACCTACTCTCTGCCAAGAACTCTGTCTGGAATTGGCAAACATCCAGTCATCTCTTCTTCTAACATCTTCAGGCCCCTGATAAAGACTGAAACTACATTATGCATGTAGATGTGCTCAATACATAATAAATGAATGAATAACTATCAACCTTACCTTGAGATTGCTTTTGTTCTCCATAACAGCTCAGAACAAGCTAGTTTTATTCCTTCCATCTTCAGAAACACTGATTTTCTCTGAAACTAGTATGCTTATTCAGAATTATAGGGTTTATTAAGCTTAAAAACTACTTTCTAATTAATTTATCTAGTTAAGAAAGTAATCACCTTCCTATTTATATTTGAAATCAAGAGTCATGTTAATAGCACTGAGAATCTTCAAATAAGTTGAAGTAATTGCCTCCTTGCCTTGTGAGTGGAGGTGTCAAAGCTTATAATTCAGTGACCTACAACCTTGGGATTTTACATACCTTGGGGGGGGCAGGGATAATAATGGAAACTTATTTAAAGGAGAATCGGAATAAGAGAAAGCAGTGTGGGCTGTTCTAACTGAAATGTGTTTAGATTGGCAAGGTCAATGGGTAGTGGAGCTTCTACTCGGCATCACTAATGTCTTAGCCATCCAGGATGTTATGCAACCAATTGAAAAACCAAAGCCATTCATCTGGGACGTAATTCTGTCAGTGGCCTTCCGTTTCTCAAGATTCTTCTTTTTCAAATACTGCATACATGAATAATTAAAGAGGCAACTGAAAGTAAATATTAAGAGTTTTCCTAAACCATGTTCTCAAGGCATTTTTATCCCATTTAAAATTTAAAGGTAATTATATTGCCAACTGCCAAGAAAGTTAACACTAATTATTGGAATAAATAATGCTGTACAGATTAAATAGAAATGCAAAGACAAAAATGCCTAATGGTGTATTCAAAGTGGGAAGCCCAACACTGTCATTTCTAGCTCTAAGTGCTATATCCTCTTGATTTATGAAGATGCCATTTTTAAACTTCTCTTAGTGAAGCGTCTTTTTCCCTCTACCACTTTGATGTTACTATCAGATTGCCATTAAAAAAATAACAGTCATCTTTTCTCAGCAGTGCTCAAGTAGAGTTTTTGTGTGTTTTATTATACGGCTTTTATGTGTATATTGTTACATGGTTTGGAAAGAAATAAATTTATGTCTACCTATGTAGATCACATCCTGAATGATGTGGCAATTAAAATCCACAAACTAAATCTAGTATTTCATTGGTAATGTATTCCCAACCCAATATGTACTTTAACATTCTAAAGCACTGCTATATAACACATGCCAATTTTTGACAGCGATCTTGACTAATTCTATTTGAGCTGAACCAGTGAGGAAGCAAACGCAGAGCGTGCCTTTTTTGGTTTTGCCTGTGTAGGAAGCATTGGCATTCAATCGTTCAATCTTCTCAAGCTTTCCAGAAGATTCAGGAATATACTACGGCTGCCACTGCATTTCTTTTCCTCCCAGAAGGTGAAGTGAACGTATCTATGTGCTACGGATGCCGCTTCCTTCATAGGTCAAAGTACGGAAGCCAGGTATTGTTGCTTCCCGTGGCTAATGTATTTGCTGGAGTGTCCCAACTACGGGATTTTTATCTGCATCTCTGAGTTGTGGCAAGTGGCCAAGGCTCATGTTGTACCTGATTATTTTTGATGCAAGCGCTCTCACATGAAGGTTTCACCTGTGACTTTTAAGGACTTTCCCATTCCTGAGTGAGAAGTGTGCAGCCTAATAGCCGACAAATGCATTTCTATTAAACCAGCTGGACCTTTGGGCTTTGCAGACTCCTTCCAGCATCAAGAATCTCTAATTCTATAAACGGCACCACTGTTCTTCAAGATGCTGATTGCTTTGTTCTTTTAACTTAATGCACAGGGTTACGAGTCTAGAGTTCAAGGCTCAGCTCTGGATCTGGTTGTGGTGAGGCCTTTGGTCAGACCTCCTGGCACCCAGCCTCTCCATTCCTGACCGCAAAAGTGAGCCTCTCAGCACCCCATATCTCCGTGCTTCAAATGATTTCAAAATAAGAAAGTATAATAGAAGTTACAGAAAGAATTTCAAACAGTTGAGAACAGAACAGGAGTGGGTAAGTAAAATAAGATAAATATATTATGATTAATTCTTCTATACTTGAAAAACACACTTTTAATCCTAATAACCACTGAGTGCAAAAAGGCTGTAAATTCAATTCTAGTCCTTGCTCTGCCTCCACACCAGAAATTCATGACCTTAACTGAAAGGCAATGAACATGTCCACCAAACGAAGGCAAGGAAGAGGCGCTGAACAGTTTTTGAAGTAACAATTTATATGATGGTCATTCGTAATAACCCTACACCAAGTCTACCAAAATCAAAAGATGTACTTTCTCACTAAAGATTCTGTCTTGGGGCAGGGGTTGGGAGGAGGACAGTATGGACTGGAAAGTTAATCCCAACTCTTCACTGTAAGCACAGCTTGAGTCTAAAGGAAAAGGAAGTTCAGGAAAGTCCATGGCAAAGTCCACAGCGATCACTACAAGAGAAATGCAACTGGTAATGTGTCCATTTGGCTTCCCAAAATTATAAAATACAAAACATAATGTAATATAGTCCGTAACTCATAGGAAATTGTCACTTCTATTTTGATGATTTCTAAGAAAGTATTCAGCATCTTTTCCCATGTTCTCTCAAGTACTAATAAAATCTTTGAGTTAAGATGTTAATTTTTAAGTAGTGAATTGAAAAAGGCCATTTATAGGAAACAAATCCTTCATTGGAGCATAAGAAAATAATCATGATTTTTCATAGAAAGCTTTGCACAAAAAGCACTGTGCAAACATTAATCAAATATCATGACATTCAAAGCCTAGAATATCATGACAGCATGACAATAAAAGAGATAAAAGAAGAAACTTATCTGCTTTGTGAAGTCTTAGGTGTCAAAGAAAAGAATCTTGGGTAATGGCATCACCATCCATTGGTTGCCCAAGCTAGAAACCTCAGGGTTCTTAGACTGTGTTTGGGAAGTTAGGAAGGGAGGTTGGTTGGGGAGATCAGGGTCTTGGTGTCAAAATTTTAGATCCTCTCTGTGGGCTTCCTCTCATGGCCCATCTCATCAATCACAGAATCTCATCAAATTCACCTCAAAAATCTATCTCAAAATTGGCCCCAATTCAAATTGCTAGCATTTCTAGCCTGGAATATTTCAACAGCCTGCTCAGTGCTCTCTCTGCCTTAAACCTCACCAGCCCCATCACACAAGCTCCCTTTCCCCGACTCCCCTGCCAATCCCTCCTCTGACATGACTTTTCTGAAACATCATCTGCCATACTTAATAGCATCCAAAGTCTCCTCATCACCTAGAGCTGACACCAAGACCCTGATCTTCCCAACCAATTCCCCCTCCTAACTCTCCAAACACAGCTGACTCTTCATGTCTCATGAATCCCAAGGGTCATCAGGCCCACATACAATTTGATGTGGGTTTACATTGTAGGACATGCCCGTACCACCACTTTTTCACCAGGAAAACTAAACTCCCAATCACACTTCAAGAGCTAGTATACAAGTTACTACTGCCTTCAAGAAGCTTTCCCGAACATTTCAGACACTCTTAGTCATCCTCTCTGCTCCCATAGAATACTGAACAACCATCTATTAATATTTCACTGTGATTTTCTGTTTTTGTGTCCATATCCCCCGACTTAAGCTACTTAAGATGTCAACATGTCTTCATCATCTCAGGCTTCTAGCTCCTAGCACAGTGGCTGGCACACAATGAGTGCTCAATAAAAGTTTGTTGAATGAGTAAATCAAATCAACCAATAAAAGAAGATGTGGGGTCTTACAGGCATTCTCTTCTAATGGCTCTTTCCAACAATGTATATGATAATATTTTCAGATTTAAATCATCCCAATTCATAATATCAGGCTCAATGTGAACAACTCATAATGTTATGCTGCTGTTTATATCTTTGTCCTTGGATCAAATGCGGCATTTAAATATCCAACAAAACCATTTTCTTTTCTTTTAGGTGGATCGTGGATTCAGAATTAACTCTCTGATGTGGGTCCTTTTTACCCATCAACCTTGCCTGGGAAGGGATGTTAGATCTTCCCACATTCCCAAGGATCTGAAGGCTGTATGTGTTCAAGTAAATAGAGTAGAGCTGCAGAGAGAGAGTTTGGGTGTCTCAATATAAAGGAGAGACTACTTGGTGAGACTCCACTCAGGGTGAGCATCCTGGTCTACAAAGGAGATGCTTACAGGCAGAGGAAGGTCAAAGGATAGGTTTGCTCTAAAGCCGGGGTCATCTCCTTAACCAGCTTCAGGACTCATCATCACATGGTAGTCGATGTGAATGGTGACCTCTGAAACTACAAGATGGCAGCGCCTTCTCCCATCACCAATCTAGCTAATGAAACTGCAACACAGTGGTAACATTCTTCACTGGTACATACTTTAAACAGTGAGCTTTCATGATACTCTTATATCACAGGAAGCATGTTCCTTGAAATTCCACCAACTTCAAAGGCTTTACACAGCCCATATCATCTATATGACAGCCTTTTTTACATCAACCTATGCATCTTAGCTTATTGAAGCTTTAGCTCCACCTCATCTCACCTTTAAAACCTTAACAAAATAGATCCTTTCTCCTATCACTCCTTCATTCTGAGTCACCTCAGAACCTAGATACTGCCCTGGAGGCTGGGCAAAAACTTCATGAGATACCAAGAAAGCCATCATTCTCTAGCCTGCTCTTCCCAGAAGTCCACTGGCTTTCTCAGGTTCCCCCAGAGAGACACATGGACAATGGCACGTGCATATGCACACACACATACACACTCTACACACCAGCTATGAAGCACCTATAGGGGCTCCCACAAACCTTTCACCCCATTAAACCCAAAGTCTCAAGCTGCACAAGAGAACCTGCTACTCCTAGAATCATAGAAATCCCTTCCACCCCACACCCAACTCAAATATTTACTTTAGTCCTCCCAATCCATAAGGGATTCCAGAATCCTAACTGGGTTTAGACTAGGTTCTTCCCCTTAGATCAAGTTATAGGACAGGCTTCCTTTTAGTCGTTATCTCTGAAGTTATCTCTGCATCCTATGATTCTGAGCCCAGACCAGTCATGCAGATGGTCCCCTGTCCTGGGAGCTCAAGCACTCCAATTCTAAGAAAGCAAAAGACAAAAGGACCTTCACCCCATGAGTCACTAAAGAAAGAGAACCCTCCTGAACGGAGATGTGATTTGTGGTGTGGGTACAAAGCCTTCTTACCCATCTGCCTGTAGGCCTGGGGGAGGCTCTCCCTGACTGGCCAGTTCTACCCTCACTAGAGACACCTCTCCTGACTCTAGGATTCTGCTCTCTACAAGTTGCAAGGCTGGCCTTCTTCCCCTCTCTACTCAAAGCCATCTTCCTACTGATGACAGGTAGAGCGAGCCAATGTTTTTTTGGCTGGCTGAAGCTTTGTCTAGATCTAGCCCAGCAGTCAGCACACTAAGTTTTGCAAGTCAAATTCACCCAACTGTCTGTTTCTGGATGGCTCACAGGCTAAGTAAGAATAGTTTTTACACTGTAAGATGGTTGAAAGGAATCAAAAGAATATTTTGTGACCTATGGAAATATGGAATATTTGACTCGCAGGATCCATATATAAAATGTTATTGGCACACAGCAATGGCCATTCATTTACATGTTGTCTATGGCCGTCCTCACATTACAGGGGCAGAGGTGAGGATTTGCCACAGACCAAAGGGCTCCCAAAGCTGAAAATATTTACTTCACAGAAAAAATTGCCCACCTCAACTCTAGTTCATAATCGAGTCAACGATATTAACAAATTATTTTTTCTCTATTACTTAATTAGAAAGAAACTTTATACCTGCTACTGTAAAGGAATTTGAAAAATCACTTCTCTACTGTTGTACTGAACAGTTTATTCACAGTAAAACTGAAGAGCTTCAAGAGAATTTGGCTCAGAAGCTTTGCAGACTAAACCTGAGTTCAGTTCTGAGGTGCAGAAGCCCACCTCCCTCTCACAGACTGGCTTAGGTTTTCCACAAAAAACACTGCTGGCCTCTCTCCACTCCCAGCCTGGGAAGTGGGAAGAATGACCCCTCTCATAGTGGGCTGGCTAGTGTCTCCGCAAAACTTACGTCTACCCAGCACTTCAAAATGTGGCTATTTGGAAATACGGTCTTTGCAGATGGAATCATTTAAGGATCTAGACATGAAATCATCTTGGATATAGAGTGGGCCTTAAATTCAATTACTGGTGTCCTTATACAAGGGGGAGAGGACACAGAGAGACACAGAGGAGAAGGCTATGTGAAGATGAAGGCAGAGAGTGGAGCGATGTGGCCACAAGCCAAGGAATGCCTGGGGCCACCAGAAGCTGGGAGAGGCCAGAGGGATCCTGTTCTAGAGCCTTTGGAAGGAGCTCAGCCCTGCTAATACCTTTTTGGATTTCTAGGCTCCGTAACTGTGGGAGAATCAATTTCTGGTGTTTTAAGCCACCCAGTTTATAATATTCTGTTACGGCATCTACAGAAAATGGCTAATATGGCTCTCATTTCCAGAATCTTGTAACATTTTCAAAGGCCTTTCACAGCTCTTTAGGTCATGCATTCTCATAGTGCTTTTCTGAGTAGGCAGTCTATGGATTCCCTGCATTTTTTTGCTGAGGTACAGGGAGACTCACTCATTTAGCATCTATGGATAAAAGCCATGGATCCTTCCTGCTCCCTGCTAACTACCCTTGAAATTTGATGATCTGTAATTTTTTTTTCCATTAATATACTTGGGGCAGGGGTGCAGGACTCAAACATTTGAGAGACATCTTATTCCTTCCATAGAAATTATTTACATGCACACTTTTTATTGACCCCTCATTCACATCTAATGTTTATCCAGCGGGTGGTTGTGTTTCAGCCACAGAAATCCAGATTTCAGCTCTGCTGTCTGAGCCTTCTGCTAAAATCATCCTACCAAACAGACAAAAACTCAGAAACTTTACAAACCAAGGAAAGGTCCTCTAACAAGTTGTGTCATATGTTACTCATTTAGAAATATTGCAAAAACACTACTTCTCACCATTTTTGTAAATGAAAAACACATGATTGTAACCTGTAATACCACAGGGAAAATTGCTCTTTTGCTAGGTTTGGCTCCTGACTTTTGAAATATGAACCCATCAAGGGTATTTCAACTTAAGCTGGATTCAGCTCATTATTCTCTTGGCCCTTATGTGCCAGCAGAGAGGCTCATTGTAGAAAATTAACCCATACGTATACAGGAGCACACTGTACACCAAATGGAAGTGGCACTAATGACCTGGGTTCTAGTCCAAGCGTTGCCGGTTGCTGGCTGTGTGACTTTAGATAAGTAACCCTCAGTCTCTCTGAGACTACATTTTTGCATCTGTGAAAAGGGGATGATGATAATCCCAGACCATATAAAAATCAAATCAAAATAAGATGGCTGGAGGGTGCAGGGGAAATGGTAAGATGTTGGTCAAAAGGTACAACGTTTCAGTGGTGCAGGATGGATAAGTTCTGGAGACCTAATGTAAAGCGTGGTGACTATAGTTAACGATAACATACTGTACACTTGAAATCTGCTAAGAGGGTAGCTCTTAAGTATTCTCACCACATACACAAAAAAGTGGTAGCTATGTGAGGTGATGGATATGTTAATTAGCATGATCCTGGAGGTTATCTCACGTTTATGTATATGAAAACATCAAGTTGTACACCTTGAATATATACAATTGTCATTTATCAATTATACCTCAACAAAGCTGAAAAAAATAAGATAATGTAACTGAAAGCAATTGTAAACTCTAAGTATAAAGGTAATTGCTTTTTGTCATTGTCACTTGTATAATAAACTCTACCTGGTGACTAAAGCACAGCACTTTTTAAAAAGATAGTTAATTAAAGAATATTTGCTTTCAAGTCAATTAAAAAAAAAACTTAAGAATCTTACACCAGCCATAAAGAGGTTTATAACTCCTCTCTAAAGCCCTTCGCATTCACGATTTGGCTTGAATCAATATGGTTCTCTACCTGTCAATTTTTCTGATTCTTTAACACACACTGTGAACACTCTGTTTTTTATGACTGGCTCAGAATGTACTAAGCTAATCGATACATCCAGTGATAACAGGGTGATTTGGGACACACGTAACAAAAGCTTATCACTTTACTGCATACTGAATCTGTCAAAATATTTTCCTAGAAGGAATGTGAAAATAGAAGTTCTCCATCTTTCATTACATGAGTGAGTGGTGACAAAGGGATGAGGAGGCTACTGCCTGAGTTCACCGCTCGGTGTTTTCCAGTGAAATGCAGCATATCACTGTACATCTTTAAAAATGAGTTGAAATTTAATAATACTCCAGGCTGAATTGGTATCCAGTTCCCAAAGAAGATCCAATTCTAGTTTGCCCATATTTACCTAGTCTTAAAAACTCGCCAACTATTCTGAAGGGTGGCAGTGAGAGTTTGGCAGGCAGGGCTCACCCCCCTCCAGCCCGTCCTGAGGCCCGTACTCTTGGAGGGATATGGGTGGGGGCGGTGGCTGAAGTAACTTTACAAACAAGGTGGGCTAGGGCTTAACCACAAAGAAGAAACATGCTCTAGGAGATTTACAGCTAGAAGAAACCTCACTGATGAGCTAGTCTAAACTCCCCATATAACAAGAGACCCAGAGAGGGAAAATCACCGTCTCAAGTTCACAAAGCAAACCCAAGCCAGAACCCACATCTCAGTAGACCTCGTTCAAACTCTACTTTGTACTATACCACACATTCCCTCACAGAAGATTTACTTCCAGTTAGTTCACAAAAAATCACTGAAGTTATTAATAAATCATGATATTTTTAAATGTGTCATTATTAAAGATGACTTAAATTGGCATAGGATAAAAATCAAAGTGGTTTTCTTTTCAGAATAAGAATAAATCAATCTTTCCAAGCCAAAAAAAATGTTAAAAGTGACAAGGGATTTAAAAGCACAGAACACCAAGACAGTTGCACTAAAACCAAATAGTCTAATTCATTTTAAAAAATGGAATGTTGAAATAGCTGACATGGTTCCAGGATGCTGATGGCTAAATCACTGACACATAGCCTTAGGAAAAGAAAATATATATGCTAAAGAACAGGACTTGAGGAAATGAGAGAGAGAGAGAGAGAGAGAGAGAGAGACAGAGAGAGAGAGAGAGAGAGAAAGAAAGAAAGAAAGAAAGAAAGAAAGAAAGAAAGAAAGAAAGAAAGAAAGAAAGAAAGAAAGAAAGAAAGAAAGAAAGAAAAAGAAAAGAAAGAAAGAAAGAAAGAAAGAAAGAAAGAAAGAAAGAAAGAAAGAAAGAAAGGAAGGAAGGAAGGAAGGAAGGGAAAGAAGAAAGAAAGAAAGAAAGGAAGGAAGGAAGAAAGAAGGGAAGAAAGAAGGGAAGAAAGAAGGGAAGAAAGAAGGGAAGGCAGGAAGGCAGGACGGACCCCAGGCATTTGCATAACCTTTACTAGGCCAAGGGTGAGATGTCTTCCTGAGTCTGACTAGCACTAATGAGAAAATGGAGGGAAAGGGACTAACGAAGGGCAGGGAAAGAGCATGGTTTAGAACAAGCATTCTGCACTATTTTAGAAAGAGCCTCGGGAAAGCATGTGGAAGAAAACTGATACCTAAAGAGCAAGAAATAAGATATGCTTTCTGGTAAGGGAACAGAGAACACAGGCACTCTGAAATGACTGTTTGAATCACTGAGAGCAACGGGCCTGAGTGAGTTCCTAGGTCACCACCCGATCAGCCACTGGGACCATGGAGTTTCAAGTCCAGCATCACAATCTGGATGCCACATCACCTCAGCAGTCAGGACACTGAAGACTCTGGCTCTCGAGCCTTATCTCACTTTGGTCCTATAAACCCACAGCTGCACACAAACTGGCCCGTCCTCAGAATACACCTTGCATGTCCTTATGCTCCCTTTTTGTACCTGCCAGTCTCTCCACCATCACTATGCATGTATATGAACTGCCCTGTCCTCCAGACCCCTCTTCACCTATTGTGATTCCACCCTGTATTCAAGGTCAAGTTCAAAACCTATCTTGTATTCTGTCTCTGAGAAACCTTCTGGGGTTACTCCTATGTGTCACTTTCCGGTGAGATGGCCCTGTGATTGTCAGGATGATGTCAGCTGCCCCTCCCCAAGACATCTTTTTTCATCGCTGAACTACGACAATCAATTAAATCCTCTCCCAGAATTTCTGACTTCTCCATCAAAATGTGAGGCTCCATGTTCTACTTGCATCACTGACTATTCTTTTCAGATGTTCAGTTAAGGCCACGTCATTCAGCTTAGGGAGACACTGAAGTTAGAGGGGAAATGAAGAGGTGTGGTAAGGAAAATGAACTTTCATCCCAATGAGACCAAGCAGTTGGAAGAGTTAGTCAAAAAGCATGAAGGAAAAGCAACTACCAGCTGACAGACTGGTAGAGGAGATACAAAGCTTTCTGGATCCTCCTACAGTTCTATGGGATAAATCTTAAGGTCAAGGTCTCTGACGGCACCCTTGAATGTGTGAGGATTTTCAAGGGCATCTCCATTCATTCCCAATGAGGTAGGAATTAAACCAGTTACAGCCTTGAACCGAATGCTATTTTATTTCCGTAAGAATGGACAAAAGATAAATTCATGATGTACATCAAGTGAAAAAGGCTTGCACACAGCAGCTGGACGGCTCCCTGTTCTTTGAAGGAGCTGCCTCGATGGTTTCTGTGCATCCAGCACACGAATGTTACGTTCCCAGCATTCCCTGCAGTTCTCACACAAGGGACCTGAGCTTCCTATCTACCGATAATAAACAAAGCTAATCACATCCACAGCGTTCATTCACCGCACAGGATAGAAACCAAGGCAGGCACGGTCACAAATGTGAGCAATAACTTTTCAGCTGGTTGACAAAGCTAGACACGAAAATAAGCTAAGCCAAACCCCATCACTCATATCAATTCCATTACACTTTTTTAAGAGATTCCTAATTTTGAGGCAGTTAGAGCCTCAGATAGTCTTAGGTCACATCCAAGAGCACCTCGTAAAGCAAATGACCTTTTTATGGTGATGACACTCTGCACATTTGTACTGTACCTATGAAAGTTTATTGAGTTAGGATGGAAACACTCAATACATGTCACTGATCCTTTCATTTGCATGTAATTATTTCCTTCCCAAATAATAGTAGTAACAAATTGTACCAAAATACAAAGCTATCTACACCAGCAGATTTTTATCCTAATGAAAAAATAAGTCAAAACATCTGTAATGAAGTCATGTACAAAGCTACATTTATTAACAAATTCATTTCCCAACAAAACACCGTCTGCAAGCAATCCTTAGTTTCCACTTGATATAAATAGGTCTTTCACGGTTTTCAGATGCAATCCCCAGAAAATTCTTCTAAGTGCAACTGCAGAACACATCAGTCTTTTTTTTTTTCAGTTGCCTGGAATAATAGTAAATTCTGTAACACCAACTTTTTAAATAAATGCTTTGTTTAAAAAGCATGCTTCAATTGAAAAGCTGACCTCTGGCAACAAAGTTGGTTAGACTTTATTAGTATTTATTTTTAGTATAGTATCCATTTTAGCTAGTATTTATTGGTATCCTTATTATTGACACAGAAATTCTAAGAAGCAAGGGAATTCTTACGGATGGGAAATAATTAAAATTTCCACACTATATATACAAGTGTAGACACATAAACGTATACGGACACACATGCACGCACATTGCATTTCAATAATAGGTGATGATCTCTCAACTCACAAATTTAACCATATCTGCTTATTTGTATACCTCAGAATGTGTCTTTTTCCTGGTCATTCAACCCCCCACTGCTCCCAAATGCACAACACATCAGCCCCCCGTCACTAGAGCGAGGGGAAGAGTTGAGAAAACTCAAAGACATCCTATGACTGCTCCATGGACAAGCCTTTTTAGTAATAACTCAAAGGAATGGTACCACTCACTGAAGATGGCTACTTTGACTAGAGACCCAGAACCCCATGCCGGAGCTCTCGGCGCCAGGGGCTGGGGTTGAATTCTAATACTAAGTGCTTTTGAAAAGTGCATCAAGATTTAATGGGGTGAATTTCCAGGCCTGGTCAGAGTTTTAGCCACATAAATTCCATTAGTTTCAAAGTTCCATAACGCTCCACCCTGTCTACATTTATGCCCACATTTTAATCTACACTCATCTAAATTCTCTGGTAGGCTGTCTAACCTCTCATTATCTTTCCTCCTATTTCTGGTTTTCACATCACCAAATGTGAAAGCCTGTATGTGCTCCTGACTTGAGGGCCATGAGCTTCTCTCTACCCTTCTTCCAAATCCTTCCTCGAGACCTGCATTTTAAAATACGGACTTTCTTCACAGATCACTGATCATGACTTTACCGCACCTGACCCATTTTTTCATATGAAGTTCTACCAAAAAGCCTATCTGGACCACTCCCAAAGGCGGCGCGCATACAGGCGGCTCCTCAGCTCATCCGCTCCAGAGCCGATGGCTGCTCAGACTCTGGAAATGTACTTCTCATTGGTGCACCAGCACGTGGAGCGAGAGCATGCAGTCGTCTCTGAATCTGCGTCAGCCACGGGGTGACTGGATGAGAGAGAGGAGGTTACAGCGGAGTGGAGATCCTCACACTCTGCCAGTGAGGTGTTGATTCAGGCTGACAGACCTCTTCATGGGCCAGAGCTACCTGCAGACCAGTCCTGAGCGATGGCCTTGCCATGCAAAGGGGGAGAGCAGCAGATCCCAGGGCAAGAAAAGGGTTGAGAATGGGGTCCCACTTTCCCATTAGATGCCCCCTCTTTCCAAGGAGGTTTCTTTCTGGTTTTTGTGTATCACAATCCTGTATTAAGTCATCCAGCGGAAACTAGGATTAGGATTTTCAAGTGACTGTGCAGGGGAACAGTAGACTGAGACACAGGCAGACAGAGTACAGAGAAAGAAATACCATCGACGATGGGTTTTCTAGCAGTCATTTACCTTTGTTCGTGTTATTTGATTAACATGATGGCTTAGAAAATGTAAGCAAGTACCCATTTTTGAAGTTCATTCATTCAACAAACATTTATTCAGGATCTACTATGTGCCAGGCATTTGCTAGGCGCTTGGGATACAGAGAAGAACAAGACATTCCTTGCTCTCAGGGAGCTCACAGTCTAATAGAGGAGACAGACACACAGACAAGGAACTACAATACAATGAAAGAAGTGCCAGCCAAGGGGTGTATAAGGCACTTGGCGAGCCCCGAGGAAGGGGGCTGTAATTAAGCCTGGGCCAATTAGGCATGCTTTTGCAGAGAAAGTGACAGCTGGGAAGATGTGAAGGAGAAACAGGACTTCACCAGGAAGACAAGGGAGTGGAGGAAGAGACATTCTAGGTTGAGGAGGCAGCAGGCACAAAAGCAAGGAAGCGTGGAAAAGCATGATGTGCCGGGGTACCACAGGCAGCTCCGTGGGGCTGGGGTTTCATCTGCATATGAAGAACTCATGACGTGTGAGGTCAGGAAGGGAGTATGGAATCAGAGAGTGATGAGCTCGGTATGCGAGACTAAGAAATTTGGACTTCTTCCTGGCAGCAATGAGAAAGCACTGAAGATTCCAAAGCAGGGAGTGACATGGTCAGATCTGCCCGTTAGATCAACCAGAATGGAGGATGGTTTGAACGAGAAGTGAGACTAGAGGGAGGGGGACCAGATAGGAGGCAGTCCAGGCGAGAGATGCTAACAGGCGCTTCGAAGGCAGTGAGGATGAAGAGGTGACAGACTGGAGAGATACTTGGGAGGAAGATGACAAGACTTGACGGATGATGATACAAACAGCAAAACCACCTCAGAAATGAAACAATATTCAAAACATGCATTCTGAAAATACAACCAGCAGCCCCAGCTCTCCCCACCTCTGTGTCCTCATCGTCCTCTGACATCACCGCATCTGCTGAGTATGAATAAAGGGCACAGATGGTCAGACTTCTCTAATTGAGACACCACTAACTTGGACTCTGCCACCATTCAGAAAGACTGACTGTGACTCCTATTGCGTAAGAATTTCAACTTACTTTCTTCCTGTGTGTCTTTTCAAGCCTTTAGTCACCAGTGACAGGAATCCAATCTAAAAAGCAGTGGTTTCTTCCAATCAAGCACTTGAGGTATAGTAGGCAGTCGCTTACGTGGTAGAATCTGAGGGGCACCCAATATATGTCTCCCACCCAGGGGCCACAAGGTCTGGGATCCAATCATTAGTGATTCATTCCTTTGGGAGAGGCTTTGGTCCCTCTGGATTTCTGTTTTACAAGGCAATGATTCCCGAGATAGGTAAAACATTTAGTCATTCCAAACCCAGTGGGATTTTGTTTGAGCATAGTGCATTTGGCTTTGACAGAAGGGATCAAGGTAGCGTAAGAGGGTTATGTAGGCATCTGTAGAAGGTGATGCAGAGGGGAAGACTGAGGGATACAGAAGATAATGTTAAGATCTTGCCAAGGAACAGCCCTGCCAGCACTCAAGAAACTAAGATTCTGAAAGAATGCCTTCCACTTCCGGTTCCAGCAAATCCCACGTGCACATCCTTGTACCTTAAGGAATGTCTGTGTTTTGTGTTTATGACATGCTATTGGCTAGTGAAGGCCCATGGTGACTCACAGTCTTTTCATGTACCTCCTACTGCTACGGCCAATGAAAATCTCCAGTGTTATTAATGTGTACATAATATTACTACAAATGCGTTCTCTGAAACTATTTCATAACTCCAACTTTTCATTCACTCAGACCGAACATTCCTTGTCTTTTGTCATTCCAAATTACGGCGATTTAACTGTATTAGCAGAGTGTTAATCAGTCAAGTCACAAGTGACAGCAGATCAAGACTCAGACTCTGACTTTGAAGAGTCTCACCTACAGCTCAAGAAGGTAAAGGAGAACTGCTTGTGAAAACTTGACTACAGAGGTTAGAGCAGTGAACTAAAAAAGAAAAGTGAAACAAAACTTTAAAAATTACTTACTTCACTTGTTTGGAGAATCGTGAACTTTGGCAGTTTAGTCTTTGAACTGGGTGCAGTGGGCTTTCCATCCAAGAGTGATCCAAACGACAGATTCCCAAAGCTGTTCTCGAATTCAATAGAAGGTTTCAGCGTGGGAGAGATGTCCGGTGCTTGGTCCTGACCATCCATGGGTCTGACATACGCGGTTGGTTTCTGCTGCCCCATGCTTGTTTTGCAGTAAAGCCCTGGTGGGAAGTTTTGAACGGAAAGGCCACTGCTGGGAGCTAATAAAGAGGAGGCAACTAGGGGGGAGCCCGGCGCCTGCACTGTGAATTCACATTCTTCTGGGGAGTTGGATTGAAAGATTTCTTTGAAAGTATCCCCTCCACTGGATTTGAGATTACTGTCTTCTTTTGCAGCTGGGTTGGACTCTTCAACTGCTCCAGCTTGAGGCTGCTCAGCTGGGTAGACAAAGAAGTCTTCCAGTCTGGCTGGGGGCGGGTCCTGTGTTGCTGGCTGCATCTTGTTTGGCTGACTCCCGGCCTGGCTGGCCGGGACAATGCTAGCGTTATGACTATCTCGGGGCCACTCAGGTTTGGATTTCCTGTTGCTGTGGATTAGAGTTGAATTCAGTATCACAACAGAAGGTGGAGGCGTTGGTGCCGAGGAGTGAGTGTTATCCTGGTGAGGTGGGATCATTCGGTTCTTTTGTTCTGGAAAAAAGCTCGATTCATTTTTGTTGATGGGAGTCTGGGGCACGGGATTCTTTGGGATTCCCACTAGATGATTCTGATTAGAATGGTTAGTTAGCAAATCCTTCATTTCATCATAGTTTCCCAGCGTGTTCTGGACTCGGTTGGCAAGTGCATCACCTTTGTTTGTCTAAAATAACAAAAAGATGGGGGTGGGAGGAGAGAGAATGAATAGGTTTGTGTTTCCTAATGTTAATGTTTCAAACAGATGTCCTAAGTAGACTAGCATATAGGGTTCCTTAAAATTCTCATGCTGCCATATAATTTCATACTTTTCATGTGCTATGTAAGGGGAAAAAAAGTCGTTAACACTACTGAGAGCGCCCCTTGGGATGAGCTGTGTGATTAACGTCTGTATACTCCCTGGCTATCTTCAAACATGTTCATTGGGAGAAAGTTTTCATTTGCATTGCTTATGAATTTTATCAGCAAATTAACTAATTTTAGGTCCAATGAGTTGAACTGTTATATTCCACATTGTGATTAACAACTTCCGCTTACTGACCACCGGGATTAAAACAGCATGTTCGACTTATATTTGTTCTTGACATGTCGGCCCTTTGCGCTACATTATACCCTGAAAGAGTCTTAGCCCCTTGGATAAGGAAGTCGGTTAAATTGTGCTATCACGACTACATTCAGTTTAGAAAAGGTATGGGCTTAAACAACATTGAATTCAGCTAACTCATGACTAAAGCGAATCTAATTCCGTTTAATCAAAGACTGTATAAATTACTGGTGTCTGCCTACATATTCTGGGGGCAACTGTGTTTACGTATTGATGATTCACATTCGTTTACTTTGAAACGGTGCAATTGTTCATCAACAGTGACTCAAGCTCTCCTGTGTCTTTTCAATTGATTTAGAAACATTTATTCAAGAATTTAAACTGTTGCTTAAGTAAATCAAAACATAGTCAGATTTTGAAAGTGATGTTGGCAACTACTTCATTCTATGGGCAATCAACACACCAGCTATACCATCCCCTGTAGGATGTACTAATCTTATCAAAATGGCTGTGATTGTTCTTAAAATAATTGAGCTTCTGCCTGGGTTTTTTTGGTAACATAGAAAGCCCACCTTTCATAACTAAAAAATGGTGGTGAGCTAGATGCTTGGAAATGACTGCCAAAAGCTCAGCTGTTCATCTTTGAAAATGACTTTTTTTTATTATTCTGTTTACCTGTCAAAGACATTATCAAAGCTGAATTTAGAAGGGCAAAGGACTTCTTTGTGCTTAGGCTGCTCTATCCTGGCCCAAGATGCTGCAGTGAGAGAAGGCTACCAGCATCTATTTGGCAGCAGGACTAGTGCATAGGAAAGACACCCCCCGTGTAGCCTCCATGTCCCAGGAGCCATCGGCATGCTCTCCCTGCTCAGGAGGGGGTGACCACCTCCCCACTGGTACAATCTCCACTGAAGATAGATGTTTAACATCTAAAGTTCCTCACACGCCCTTAACACGTGGTGCTCAGCCCAGTCTTGTGGTGTCCACAGAGGGTGTGCCTGTTCAACACCGAGGTCTCAGTCTAAACCTAGGATGTATGGCTGTGTGCTGTTCTCTGTATGTGAAGATGGAAGAGTGTGCAGATGAATGGAGGGTGAAGTGCTGGAAATGGATGAAATCACTCACGGAAGGAAAATGTAGAACGAGAAAGTCAGGCTCAGGAGAGAGCCCCGTGGAACATCAACCTTTAAGAGACTAGGAGAAGCAGAGGAGCCAGCCTTGATACAAAGAACGAGCAATCAGAGAGGGAATCAAACCAGGAACCTTTGCCTCGTTTTTAGCATCATCTCCACATTCTGTACATAGTATTCCACTCATATCATGTGTTAAATCATATAAGACACTTGCAAAGGAATGAGGGCAGTTAGAGAAGGATGATTTCAAAGATTAAGGAAAAGTATGCTAAATATATGCTAAGAGGGCTCAGGGGGTGGGGCGTTTTAGTAATCAAATAAATGTATGTCGGTTTCCATTTTTCTTCTCAAGAACATCTCATACTGCATCACATGCAACCTTGGTGCTGAAGCAGTGATTAAACAATTAACATTCCATATAATCCTCAGCTGACTAATAGCTCCATTTTCAGAAGTCATTTGAAAGGCAGAATTTAATAGATGGAGACGGGGAGAAATCACTTTTATTCCCTGAAAGTCCCTAGGTTTGTCAATTTTAATGGCAAAAATTACTTTTCAGCTAAGGCAAGAATAAACTCTTTGTATACAGTGGTCTCCTTCAAGGGAGTTGCACAACGAACCTTTTGGGCAGCAGCCAAAAGCAGTCTCTCTATTCAATCCCTAAATTCAAAACAAAGGGATTTCATTGTGATGAGGGCCCAGTAGAGTTTGATGCAAGTTTTAAATCCTTGCAGGGTTGTGCTGGACCTTCAGATAGTTTCCCTCTTGGGTCAGATCCCTGCCTAATGAATACTAATACCTGATATCGTCAAGGATCTGACCCAGCAAGGGGAACCAACACCATTTCAGGTCCCAATTTAAATGCCTCCATTTTATATGGTCTCATTTAATGAATTAAGATATGCCTCCTTCCATTAGACAAAGAGACTTCTAGAACCTATGACCCATCCCTTTTTGCCTTAGCTACCAGTTCTAGAGAATCAGACCTTTGCCCCCAGATGTCACAGAGAACTCTACAATACCTCAAGGTTCTCAGAAGTCACTCACTGTCTCCGGGCCAATATCATCAGGACCTAAGAACTTCAAGGCCCATTTGTCTGCAAGCAAACTGGTCACATTCTTGTTCCTATTTCAGCAGTAAAGGAAAGGGACATGTTCATCTCATCTTCAGCGGAGAGACCCTGGTGAGGTCTTACCATCTCCTCACTGTGGCTTACTGTTATACTGATCTGGGTTTCTCATGCATGCTTAGAATTTTTTTTTTCCATCTCTGGGTTTTAAAATATGCTTGAAATTAGGAGAATTTCTACAATGGCCAGTCTAAAACCGTGTCTACGTGAATAAAATTAGAGGGAAATGAAAAGTTTTCTGAATAACTCTAGAAAATCAACCTCCTGCTACACGGGATCTCCTACAGTTATGATTTCTTCTCCTGAGTAAAACTATGAGCTTTTCTTAAAGATCAGAGACCACCACCTTTTATTCATCTTCATATCCTCAAGACTTGACACCATGTCTGGTACATACTAGGTACTCAGCAAATTGCTGATGGTGAACAGAATCAAATTATAATTCATAGTGTGCCTATATCAAAATAAAGGATTTGCAATTGCTTGAAGTAAAAGGGACATAAAGAGAAAAGCAAAAATGAAGCTAACTTGGTTACTGGGATTGAACATCAAATTGAACTTTGAGCTTCTTGGTGGCTAAGGTCAAAAGGAAAAGCTAACAGCTTATAGAATTCTCTTTGTCTGATGGCAGGAGGCAAATCCTAATTCATTACATGAGACAAATGTTTGCTGGATACTAAAAAGTGAAAAGGAATTCCTCTCATTGGTTTAGTTAAGAGGTTACAAGAACCTTCGAATGATAAACCAAGTGATTTTCTCAGCACCGATTTTACAGAAGATGGCTTTTTTTATGATGACATCTTATGACTGACTAAAAAACAAGAGCATTGCATTCAACTCTAACTCGGTGAAGGCGTGTCTGGTCTGCACGTGGAGTTAGGGGGCCAGGCCAAAAGCTCCAAGTGGGGGACTTTCCTGTGTGCTAATGACATGCGGGTGGAGACCCAATGCATGGCAGAGAGTTCAAGGTTGAGTTCACTAGCAACACTTTCTGAGTTGCTGATTGAAGGAAGATCTGTAACGGACATGCTGTGGCTAAGTCAGAATTACCATCCACAGTCATTCTTAAGACACATGCTGGTAAATTCAAAACACTCATGAGGCAGGGTTAGGCACGGAGGACACACAGACACGTAGCCTCAAGAAGTCCACCATTCAACAATCTCAGAATAATTAAAACTACAGACCAGGGCACCAGAAGCAACTCTCTGCCTTCCAACCATTGGAGGCAGGTAACTGTCAACCAGTTTTTAAAGTTCTCGAGATGTAGATATGCGATCCACTGGAGGGAAAACCCAGAAAGGCCCAGAATACATTTATGTACGCCCTACACAATGGGCTCTCCTTACACATCGTAGCAACTTCTCATTCACACTAAATCTTCTTCTTCACCCTCCAGAGTCTTAGTCACCCTTTTAAGGAGCAAGGTATTCTCAGCGGTCCTGAGTGAACCTTATAAACATGGCAAAAATGGAAATTTAGCCATTTCAATCAATTACAGGCTTCTTTCAATTTGGCCAACTCTTTACTTCCCGTTCTAGATAATTGGTTGAGTCCTTAAAGGTAACCTCTGCAGCCATTATTTTCTAAGTAATCACAATTTCTCCATCCTCAAGGAAATGCATCTTCCAAGTATTTTCAGGCATAAATTACATGTCTGGTTTGTGACTCATGACTAACAGCACTCCTTCATTTAAGCTTTTTGCCTCTCATTATTTCGGGAAGTGTGGAGTTGCCTTAGTTTGCTTCTGATCTTATCTACAAATCAGTAGTATAATTCCATTGCAAGTCTAATGTGCTAGGAGACTCCTGTACCAGGTATTTCTTTTTAATAAAAGTAGCGCAATAATTTAAGTTTTGAGGTTCATTTTTTCCCTTTTATTTAGTTGTGGCTAATGTATGTGATTTAGTAATTCTTTTTTTTTTCAAATTCTAATATTTTTACAGTTAATCTCTCTAAGCTGTAAGTTGCTATTTCGTTCTCTACCCTAATTATAATAACGATAAGACCACGAATTTCTATCACACGTTACAGATTTCAAAGCCAGGTTTCCCAGATTGTCGGACTTGATCCTCACAACCACCATGTGAGTCAGCAGAGCCGTTCTGGTCTAATCCAGTGTCTATCTGCCCCGATTTCAGAGAAAAGGAAACCATAGGTCAGAGAAATGAAGTTTCTTCCCCAAAGTCACACAGGAGGTAAGTTCATCAGGCCTTTGGACTTCTGGTCAGAGGACAGACAGCTTCCTGTTACAGATACGGAACCACACTTACACAGATATGAACCTGCAGAGAAGCCACCTCACCTCCTGAGCCTCAAAACCCTCGTGGGAAACGTGGGGGAAATGTGCATCCAGTTGCTGTAAGGACTCAGCAAGCACACAGAGACAGTTCTAGCACAGTGCCTGGCACACAGTGGGCACTTGGTACATGCCCGTTCCCTGTCCCTCCCAGCCTTTCCACACTAATCTAGACATGTCAAATGGCCTCTCATGTTTCGAGCACTTTGGAATGCATCCTTCTCAGCAGCACAGCACAAACTCAGATTTTAAAGTTATAAGCGACAAAAGCAGCTACAAAAAGAAGTTACCCACCATCACCCAAATCTAGGGGTAGTCAACATTCTTTCCATTCTGGGAGTAGTGGATGTGAAGCCAAGAAAGGAAAGAACCATGAGAGATCACCATTTTTTCTTTCTGCCAAGAAAGGGCAGTAGGTCCTAGGGACCGATGCTCATTGGATAGCTTATGAACCACCAACCCCATCATACAAGTGATCAGGCCGTGTTTTACGGTTTAGGGTGGCAAGAAGTTTCCTGGAAGTCCTGATCAACCACCAGGAACTTTGCTTTTTAATTTGGTAAGCATTCCCACCACAACTTTAAGGGAAAGTTGTGGTAGGTATGTCCCCATTTCTCCACCAGTGGACCATGGGCCAGCTCTAGAACTCTCACTGCCTCTGGCATGTCCACATACTCCAAGGGTGTCTACACCAGTCCAGGTCTGGGGAGCTTTTGGGCGTGCACATCAGTTCTAGAATCATGATGTGGGGGGAGGAGAAGAATACTCCCCAGCAATGTCCCAGGGAACCCTGAACATGCACACAGTACAAGATGGCAGTCATCATCAAGATCATCAAAGCAATAGTGAAAGAAAGAGAATTCTGAGGTCATCAACTATTACCATTAATCCTTTCCTTCATAGTCCTGACTCAAAAACAAGGCTCTTCCCCACCAAGAAGCATAAAGGGACCAGGCTACTAATCACACAGCAGGCCTGGCCCTGCACTAGACTAATGCTCCAATCTGTACGTCTACCTGATGCATCCTTGTCAAGTCAAGACAGATGGCTTTTCAAAACTTCTGACAATGTTGATAACAGGTTCTTTAACTGCCTTCTCAAAACTACACTGCTTACATCTAAAAATAAATAGGCATCTATATTATAGGCTTGTTAACAAGAGATGCCATTTACCTTAAAGAGGTAAGACATTAATTCAACATGACTTAAGATTATAAAGGGGAGATACACCAAGGGTTCTACACCTCGTATTGTGTTAAGCACAGAGTAGCTATTGAATTTTAAGAATGAGCCCTTTGAGCAAAGCTCATTTTTCTAACCCATCCAAAGATTTTTCTAACGTATCCAAAGGTAAGAGGTAAAACTCATCTGGTCGTTCCTCTTTCTCAAGAAGAAATGAGGCATCTATCAACCTTTGACCTGTCTTCCATTTTCTGGAAAAAAATAGAGGCCACAACTTCTTGTCCTGCTCCCAGTCTTCCTTCCATTCTCCTGTTTTGTTCTCATCCTAATATTGAATTACCATATTCCTCCCGAAGGCTCACCACTTTTCACATGTTCCCAATTTTCTATTTTCTCATCTCCTCTGGGACCTTGCTCTGCCCATCACACCTCTCCCTCCTTACCTTCACCCTCTCCTTCTCCACTAACATTGGTTCCTTCCCCTCAATCTTTAAACAACATGTTCAAGTTTCTCTCACCTTAAAAAAAAAGCCTCCTTCCAAATAATTGTTCCCCTTACATTCCAACTTATCTTCCTTTCTTCCTCTCTCCATACAAAGACTGCAAGGTCAAGTCTACATTCACTGGTTATCTTCTTTATTTCATCACTTCCCATTTATTCCCCAACCCACAAAGACTACTGCCATCATCTAATAAAATGACACCCCCTAAGGGCACAAATTACCCCTGAACTGGCACATCCAACAGCCACTTTCCAGTGCTGACCTTTCCTGACCTCTCTGACACATGGAACTAATGAATCCCTCCTCCATAAAACCCTTTCATCCCTTGGTTTCTATTAAATGATTGTCTCCTAGTCTTCCTACCTCTCTGATTATTCCCTCCTTTTCAGTTTCCTTTCCGGGCCCCTGCTTTGACCATCTCTTTCACCCCTTAAATGTTGCTACTCCACAAGATTCTGTCTTCATCCCTCTTTTTACTCAGCCATCTGGCTTAGTGATGATATTCATTCTCACAGCTTCCATTGCCACCTACACAATAACACCTAACTTTCTTGACCACGCTCATTAGCTTCCGATCCATATACCCAAAGCCTACTGGATAGCTCTCCCTTGATATCCCCCCTGGCATCTTAAACCCAGAATTTTTTTTTTCCACAGCACCAATCCTGTCGTCCTCCTGAATAACCTGTTAATAACACCAGCCTCCTATCAAGTCAAAAAGGAATCATTCACTCCTATTCCACACTCCCCACATCCAGGCAGACACCCAGTCCCATCGCTACAACTTCCTGGCTCCACTTTAAATCCTGCCTGCCATGAACCACGCCCCTCCTTAGCCAACTACAGTAGCTTCTTTATCTGCCTCTAGTTTCCCTTCTCTCCAACCCACTCTCCACACTTACAATACCATCTCTTCAAATTCTTCGTCTGTCCTGGCCACATCCTGACTTTAAAACTTGCAATGAGTTCTCTTCATGTACAGAGTCCCGTCCAAACTCCTTGGTATGAGGTACAAAGTCTTCAGGAACCTCTCCCCTGCCTCGCTCTTCAGCAGTTCCCATGCAGTCATGTCCTCATTCCTTCGCGATGGTCTCTGCCACTGGACAAGGAATTCCTTGAAGGCAGGGACTATGCCTTATTCTCCTTTGTATGCCAGTCTAAGATGTGGCTAGCACATAGTAGGCCTTCAATAAGTCCTTGTTAAACTGATCTTATCTCTACATGCACACATTCAAAGACAGTATAGAAGTTAAATCAACGGAGATCAGAAAAATGCTTTTTTAAGGATTATACTATTACTGGCAAATTGAAAGCTAGTAGTTTAGGTGACCTAAGTCTCTTGGTCTGACTTACCAAATTGGGAAGGCACCCGAGTGCTTCAATCAAGTGCTGTTTGCTTATTTTGAACAAGGTAGCCAGACTCTGGTCTCACTAGTCACCAATCCTAACAGCTTACTCTCCACGCCATTCGTACCCATGCTGTCCTCATTAAGAACTTTCCTCTTCCAGAAGTCACTGTCCCCTAAATACTGCTCTTCTAAAATCACAACTCTTGAACATTTTCTCTGTTGTTGTTTTACCCCTTACATCATTTTTGTTTCATTACTGAAAATCACACTGTGACTATATTGCAATGGAAACCAACCAGCTGCCAGCAATTCAACAAGATTCTTCCCCCCACCCCCAGCCCAAATAGAAAGTTCAGAGGCAGCCATTGTGAAATCAATACTTGTAGACATAGAAGTATGACCATTATTAGAGCTACATAGTAGCCAGAATACCACTAGAAAATCAACCGAGCTACACTACCCCCTCCGGTTGAGGCAATCACCTAACCCATGATTATTAACCACCAGGAAAAAAATGATTGGCTTTTCCCTTTCTCCTAGAACAGTGATTTTCAAAGAGCACTCAACTACTGAACAGCTGCTAACAACCTAAAATGGAAACAGAAAGCAGTGGCCTTGCAGTGGATGGCACTGATTGGGAGGAGAAACGGACATATCCATTGACATTCTAATTAAGAGGGAAAAAGTGTCAGGGGGCATTCCTTGCTGTAGGTAGTGCTGGGCAGGGGAGAACTCTTTGTTGACAGGAAGTCTCCCAAGTCCCTTTCAGATCTTACTGTGTTTCCCAAAGAAGATGGAATTTGTTTCTAAAGACATCCTCAGAAACTCGCAATTGCCCCCAATACAGCGGATGGATATATTTCATTTGTAAAATATATTCCCTTGGAAATGATTTGGGTGTTTTAAAAATAGATGAAATGTTGATTAGTACACTCAAAAATATATCAAGCCACCATTTTCCAGAAAGATAAATTACATACATATTCAGCTACCTTGTAGGGCTCCCCAAAAAGATCAAAGCCGGAAGAAAAGAGATCGTCTTCTTGCTGCACTTCTTGATTCCTCCGCTCCCATTCCCTTTTCTTAAGTGCACTACGGTCTTGTTCATAGTGACTGATAGGCAAAGAGAAAGACAAAAGGAGGCAAAGATTAATTAGTCACATAAGTCAGTTAGATCTCCCTTGTTATCAAATTGTTATCAATAAGAAGAAAAAAAAATGCAAGTTGAGGCTACCCAAACCGCTTTCGCATAGAGAGCCGCCCTCCTTTTCTCTGTTCCCAAAGGGTTTAGGATCCTGACCAGTTCTTCAGAATCCAGAAGAAGACACTTGCTTATTAGAAATTGCACTCGTGACCACTTAAATATGGCATAATCCTCTTCCCTTGTCCTGACTTGATTACTACAGGCAATGATGACTCTGAAAGTCAGTCCATTGTGCAAAAAAGAACTGAATGCAGGTTGCTTTGTGTTGCCAACCGCCTAGGGCTCAGGATTCACAGATGCCACAAAGCCCTAAGGGGGAAAGGAAGTGTCAAATATGTCCTTGCAGATAAACTGGAATTCTGTCCTGAGTCCCCAGCCAGTGGTAGCCTGTTGTAATGAAATCACAGGAGACTTTAAGAACATATTTGGAAGTCCACAAAAAACCCAAATCCCTCAGTGCCTCCCACTCCTGTTTGTTTTGTGGGGGTTTTGGTTTTCCCACAGTTTGTGTGATCGGCAACTAGAAGTCTTTTGGGGAAACTCTTCACAAAGGAGTCTGCCTTGACCAATAAACTACTACCGATGAAAGGAGGTGTCAAAAGCCTTGCATGACCCTAGGGCACAAATGTTTTATAGACACTATGTAACTCTGACTCTCATCACATTTCAGGCTTTACCACTGGAGGATCAGTACAAAAGCTTCCATACTATATCTAAGATCCTTGGCTTTTTATAGAATGGAATGCTTCCTTATTAAGAAAATAATTATTTTCTTCATCATGCAAGATGGTGCATATTTAAACTATAATCTGCAAGTCTCACAGTAGTGGATTTTATTTGGTTCATTGGGTTTTCCCCCCTGCTTTTGATTGTACTCTTACTCAAAATGAGTACATATATGCTGGCAAAATTGAAATTATATAAATATACATAAAATCCCTGGCAGGTGCTGTATAAATGTTGCTTTCCTTCGCTGTGTTAATACAGGTATCCCCTGCTTTCTAAACGTTCACATTACACCTCTTCACTTTTACGGGAGACCTACATTAGTACCCGTTCTCGCTAATCAAAAGAAATTCAAAGAGGATTTTTGCTTTTACCAAAAAAAGTCATTTCCTTACTAATGTAGGACTTTTGTACAAGCAAGGCGGCATAACGAGAACTTTCAGAGGCGGGGGGCACTTTTCACTTTCATACTGATGTAATATAAAAGTACAGTCGACAGGTCTTGGATACATCCCAAACCTCAATACCTGTGATCGGTAGCCTAGCTTGCTCATGAGTATCGTAACATTAATGTACAAAGCAAGAGCCCAGGGCACGCAATCCCCGTGGCAGCTTAACTAGATACTGACACACGTGGAATTCAAGAGGCCACTACACTAAGCCATCCACCTTTCTCCACGGGGAGACTTGAACTGACAAACACTAAGTGACTTTGATAGCCTTATCTCCTGGATAAACAACACTTCATTTCCTCGTTTAAAAATCATGGCAACATTTACAGGATGCTTAAATGGACATTATCTTTTCATGATGCAAACAATGCTGGACACAGAAGAGCTCACTGGGTCACTTAGGAGTACGCCCAGCAAATGGTTATTACCGTCTGGGAAAATCAAAGACTTTCTACCTAGAGACCAGGCCCCACATCCACATCCCTGCACAGCCAAGAAAGATGTCAAGTCCAGGTACAAGAAGTCAGCCCATCAGTCATAGTCTCAGATGCCATCACCGATATTACGTTTGTTGGCCTCATCTCTCATTCCCAACCACAAGTTGTGATCAGAACCCCAAACAGTCGCCATGTGATGCAATGCCTTTGTGTTGGAGGCTGATGTGGAATCAACCATAACACCTACAGTCTAGGAAGCGTGGAGCACAGGACTCGCCCTCAACACCATACATCGGTGGTGCGTCACGGGAGCCCATCCTCAATTTGTCAAAATGGAAGAACAATGGGGCATCACGGGTGGAGTGGAGGAACGAGTTCAAGCGGTATTTAGAGGGGGTGGGAGACTGGGAGGAGGCTTTGTCGCAGAGAAGGATACTTCATTTCTTTGCCTTCCACAGCAGATGACTCTCCACAGAAAGACAAGAGCCAAAGTCTTGAGCTTCCGAGGAACGTGAGCAAGACGTCAGTTTTCCAGCTCTCTGTTCCTTCCGTGCACCTGACAGCCCGGAATGACAAGCCTGGGGATCACATTTAATTCCCCCACGAGGGGAACCGAACGACTTTGGTCTCTTGGCTTTGCAAACTACCTTCCTCCTCTTCTGTGGGAAAGATAATTAAAACCCCGAAGGAAAGAAAGGAGAAGAAAAAGCAAACATGTCTCGACACGCATGACAGCCCTTTGAGCGGCAGGCCATTGGGTCACTTCCGGTGCTTTCAACCCGGGTTGGATTTCTTAGGAGGCTCTGGGCTGCATTTTGCATCAGTTCATGAAGCTACCAAATTCCAGACGAAAACCTGAATGGCAGACTGAGTGTGCACACGGGTGTTATCTGTTGCAAGAAAACTGCCTGCTGCATTTTTTAACACATATAACAAAGAACGGTTAAATCTCATCTCTCTGGCGAGAATGAATTTAATCCCCATAGAGTTCCACTGCTCTTGGAAGGCAACCAGATCGCTCCAATTTTTTTTTCCCTTTTTTGCTCAGCAGGGCGTTGTACTGAAAGCTTCACACGGCGAGGTATAATGAGGAATGAACTACATGGTGATGAGGCTTTCACAGTGCAGAACGTCACTGATTTCTGACTGAAACCAAAATTACTAATTTGAAGCACCAGCTAATTAAAACCACAGCTATGTATTTAGCCTCTTGTTATACCTACTGCAGTTTATAATTAGGAGGACCTCTTTATCTACTCAATTAAAGTTCTTATGATTCAGGGAGGTTGTGTTTGAACCTGTGAGCCCTGCCGAGGCCACAGGAAAGCATATGTCTGTCCCCTGATGGTCTGATGTGCCTTTACACTTCCGGGCTTGTTTTCCACTGAAAACAAAAAAGGCCCTGCAGCCCAGGAAGAAATGCTCTAACTAGGAATTGGAATTTATCCTCATATTACTCGTCTGCACAACTCACAGTCATCCAGGCTGATGAGGGCAGGGTGACTGGTCCCATCAGTGTGAAAAAACCACTTTCATATTCGGAAGCGGAGCCCAGAAGCACAACTCGAGGACTCTCCACTCTTAGCAAGTTAGGCTGTTCTTCCAACTGTTTTCTATAGGATAGAATGAAATTTGGCACATTATGGTGACACTGAACACTCAAAACCTGGTGGGGAGGGGCAAATTAGGGGTATGAAACTAAGAGATACAACCTGCTATGTATATAGTAGATAAGCAACAAAGATATACTGCACAGCACACAGACTATCGCCAGTATTTTATAATAACTGCAAATGGAGTACAATCTATAAAAAGTTTGAATCACTATGTTGTACACCTGAAACTAACATAATATTGTAAATCAACTATATGTCAATTAAAAAATGCATTTACCCTTCAACCTAAAAAGAAAACAAACGCAATTTACATTTTTTTAATCACTTTAACTATTTAATTAATTTATTTTTAATTGAAGTATGGTCAATTTACAATGTTGTGTTAGTTTCTGGTGCACAGCATAGTGATTCACTTACACATATATATACATTCCTTTTCATATTCTTTTTCAATATAGGTTATTACAAGGTACTGAATATAGTACCCTGTGCTGGACAGTAGGTCCTCGTTGTTTCTCTAGTTTATATACAGTAGTAAGTGTCTGCAAATTCCTTAACTGACCAAAGACCTCTGTATTCTCTCCCTACAGCCTGTCTCTCTGGAATCCCTGCTCCACTGACATCTGCACTAGCTGACAGAAAAAGGACAGAAAGAAGTTCCATTTAACTACACTTAACTCACCAAGGCCTTGAACCACGTTGGTTTGAACTGTGTGTGTCCACTTACACGCAGACTTTTTTCAACAGTAAACGCTACAGTACCACGCAGTCTGCATTGGGTTGAGTCCAAGGTTGCTTGAATCCACTGATAATGAATCGCAGATACGGAGGAACCGCAGGTTGCTGAAGTTGCTGAAGGCTCCACTGTACTCTGTTACTCACTCCAGTGCAAGGCGCGGTGGTGGGAAGCTGCTTTCTGGAATCGGTCTTTTCTATTAGCTCTGATTTTGCCCACCTGTTTCCCTGGCCTCCAATAGCAGAGAAGCTGCTCTCTTAACACAGGAGGAATCTAAGGCCCTCTGGAGACGTGGGGAGCCGTCCCAAGGCCTCGTCACTGCAGTGGCGAAGGAAGATGTGAACCTGTGTCTCTTCCATCTTCAAGTTCAAGTGATTTCTTTTCCTCATCTTCTCCTTCTCTCAGACATTCTCCTATTCTCCCATATGCTCCTATCAGGTCCCTTAAACCTCATCTTGTATTCAGGTAACTCCCATTTTCATCATTAGAAGCCATAGGTGCATTCATGGGAAGATAAAATCCAGGGCACCTGCAGACTCACTGAAATCAAGAAAGTTCAATTACGCCATGTTCATTAGCTCACAGCGGTAGGACACCCAGGCTGACCGTGCAGGCTAGTCTTTTAGAAGAGAGACTGTGAGAGCAGGAGAGTATGGCCGTCCTCTAGTTCTGGTCCCTTCATTTTCCAGATGAGGAAACAGAGCTCAGAAATGTAATGGTCTGTGGCAGAGCTAGGAGGCAAGAACCCAGGATTCCAGTTCCCAAACTAGCTCTCTTCCTAATACCCCAGGGTTTGTCCCTTCTGACTGCTTTTGTCCACACTTCCATCACACTCAAGAATAAATATCCGTCTCATTTGCCCTCCGTTGGTCAACTTTCCCTAGCATTGTATTTTATTAGAAATTGCCAGTAGGGAAAAACTTCAGGAATTTAATTTGGATTCAAGTATAGAAAAACCATTAGTTTCCTTACACCAAAATGTACAGAGCCTAAAGGGACTGTAAAAATTAACTACATCTGTGGGAAGAAGCCGAGTGAGTGAGACTGAAAAACCAGTTTAAGTCCATTTGGTTTGTATATTTCATGAAGTTTAATAATCATTGCTTACCTAATTTGGTTGTTTTACAAAACTAGTGGGAGAAACATTAAAAAAAATTGATATTTTAAAATGATGAGTTTGTTTTAAAATACTCCTAATACAGGATTTACTACAGTAATGATGTACATGAAGGTAAATAACAGTCTCACTTGTTTTCTAAACCAGCTGGCACTAAAACATCTTTATTTTGGCTAATATTTTTGTAAAGGCATAAAAATACATATTTAATTCACTCAAGGGACAAACATAAGCTATAACTCACTTCTTGTTGTTCTGAATGAGTTTCTGCCTACTATACAATTTGTAGATATTTATACTCACTACATGTTCCAGAGTTCCAAGTGGTACTTTTCTTCAATATCTAGCCCTGTTTTGAATTTGACACTGACCTAGTGTCTATATAATTTCTCTTAGTTGAAAAAACAAAACCTCTGCTATTAAATACCTTCAAAATCACCACCAAGTTAAATAGTTATTTGCTAACATCCACGAGCACTTATTTTATTTCCTAACATCCATGTGCTAAACAAAGTATTCTAAAAAGCTAAAAACAGATCATAATGATTTTACACACATAGGGAAGACATAGGAGAACCTTGGATCTGGAGATGTGAACCTGGTGCCTTGAAAAGATGTTTCTAAAATCAGTAGAACCTCTAAGTCATATTCCCACAGCAGGACTCATTGAGACCTCTGCAGGCAACCGCACTCTTCAGCAAATGTACTCTCTTCCCACAGACACTGGCTCTCATTAAAAACAAAAAATCATGATGGGAGTGAAAGGAGAGGAAACACGCAAGGTACTTACTCTCCACATCTGTCAGCTGCCCAACCCAGTCATGCCAATTTCTTTAGGTCTTAGGGAAATGGGCCAGTGCTTATCCTTAGAGTTCCCTTAAATCTGTGCTTTTTCAAACAACGTGTACACCAGTACTTCCAGAAGTCCTGGAGGAAAACAGGTTTAATATTTCCCTTTTGGGGCACTTTGAGGATACCCCATTCCCTCTACTTCTGAAAACAGAAGTAGATTCAGGAACCTTATCAAATCATCCTCCAGTGGCATCAGGCTGACATCCCAAGAACCATTCCTCTTATCTTGTTTTTGTCTCACCTACTCCCCTTTTCTTCTGGTCCCCACCCTGTTTTTAAAATGATTCTAACAACTCTACTGAGATGTAATTCACATACCATTCAATTCACCCATTTCAAGTATACGATCAGAGGTTTTCAGAATATTCACAGAGTTTTGCAACTATCACCATGATATAGTTTTAGAATATTTTCACAACCCCCCCCCAAAAGAAGCCCTGTACCTTTTGGCATCATCCCGCCCCAAATCCTCCCATCCAGCCCAGCCCTAAGCAATGACTAGTCTACTTTCTCTCTGAATAAAGTTGCTCATTCTGGATATTTTGTATACACGAAATGATACAATATGTGATCTTTGATGCCTGACTTCTTTAACTTAGAATGTTTTCAAGGTTCATCCATGTTGTAGCATGGATCAATACTTCATTACTTTTTTTATAGCTGAATAACAGTCCACTGCATGGATATTCCTGGTCCTATGTTACACCATGCTCATTAAGGGGATTCAAATTTGTGAGCTGATAATGATTTAATCAGGATTCTCTCTGTCTCCCATTAGACTTTTCACTCCTTAAGGAAAAGGTCCGTGGCTTCTAAGTCACTTACAGCAAGCTACAGGTCAGCAGAGGAAACCTTCTTGTATATAAACAAACAATGTCAAATACAGATATTGTGAGGAAGAAGCTTAAGAAGTGTTTGGCTTAAGCTTAGGGCAAAATTATTTTGACTAGCCTGCCAAATTCCCCAAAGGACGTAATACCGCGCTATCAAATACCAAATACTCAAGCTGCAAAGATAATTGACTACATCTCGGAATGGTAAAAACCTAGTGAAAACCTAACCTGACACCAACCAAAGAAACAGGTTCTGACACTTCTAAAGAATTTCATAGTGTGTCCAGAAATGATGGAATCCAAATTCTTCCCAACTCTTTCACTTACAAGTCTCTTGATCATTAATAACTCATTTTACATTTCTAAGCCTCAGTTTCCTTATGGGTAAAATGGGAATAACTTATTCTTTCCTTTTCATGTGGCTGGTGTCAAGGTTAAGCACAATAGTGAATGAGGAAGGCTTTTGTAAATTGCTAATGGCTGCTCACATGAGGCCATTGACAGCACCATGATCTAGGTCAACATGATCAGGATTTACCTTCACCCCACAAAGCTCTACTGCACATTAACTCATGTACTCCTCGGCAATATCTGGTAAATTAGCAAGACAGGGATTATTATTTCCATTGAAAGACAGAAAACCGATGCTCAGAAAATAGTTACAGCCTATGAAAGCTGCATTTAGGACACCACTCGCCTGATTCCTAATCCAGAGCTCTTTCAAAAAGTCTGAGACTGCTACAAGACCAGCACATGCCAAAGATATTTACATGCAACTTTCACAAGTTCTCTTCACTCCACAAAAACTATAGCAAAACTTCATCAATTTTGAGATCCAGATTCTTTCTAGTAACAGAGCAGGAGAAAGTATATTTCATTAGCTATCCTTTAAACTCTTTTTCTCTGTAGACTAAAAATGATCTTTGAGACAGTGACACCAAATTCATCAATGTATGGAATTAATTCACAAATTAATATTGAGATGAGGTTTAAAATAATAATATTTTAATTTAAAACATTTCTAAGTATTACCATCTTCTATAATCTGGTTCTCAATTTTGGCTGCACATGGGAATCACTCAGTTAAGATTTTATGAATTCCCATGCTCAGGTCACATGGCAGACCAATTGCAACGGAATCTCCCGGTGGTGGGGAGGGTGTTTTGGGCATCCAGTATAAAATAATTTCTAGTCTTTGCACATGATAAGATCATTCATATAGAAACTTCTTTATTAAACCCATTTGGCCATGCCTAAATCTGATGGACTTAACATGGAGGTAAATCAAGACCCAGGCCCCTTTATGGAACAGATGTGTTCTGTGATGCAGAAATCTACATCAGAAACGCCTAAAGGTGAAGAGCAGTTGTTACAACAATGAATGTGTCATGCAGAACAAGTACAATAACACTAATAGCTAATCTTTGTTGATTTCTTGCTCCCTGACAGGCACTCTTTTAGCCATTTTATGAGTATTAACTTATTTAATCCTCACAAAAACTCTGATGGGTACTTTTATCCTCACTTCGTAGATGAGGCAACCAAGGCGTACAAGACCCAGAGAGGTTAACACGCCCCAAGTGACACAATTAGTAAGTGGTACAAGCAGACCCGCCACTGAGGCTGCCCTACCCAGAGGCCACCCTCTTAGCCAAAAAGAAGATGCTAGTACGTAGAAGAGAAGGGAGGGCCCTGACAGAGCATCACAGCCACACGTTTAAGCTCTGCTCACAGGACGGCACAGGACAGTTGATCCAGGGTGTGTGTCAAAAATCTGAACTCCCTGCAGATTATTTCAGGTTAGAAAGGGACTCTTGGAGCACAGGATAGATTCTTCTCAGAAGAGCAAGGATAGGCAGACACTCAGATGGATACTGATTATCAACACTGTTGTTAAGAGTGCACCAAAATTCCATCTTTTAGAGGATTCCATTTTAATTGGAATGCCACTTCTGTATAGAATGACCATGACTCTGGCAACCCAAAGGTTCCCGTCTGCCTGCAGTACTCAACATATCAATAACTTTCTAGAAGCCTGTTAAAATGTACTTTAAAAGCAGTCTTTCCAGCGAAATTAAATTCTTTTGTCCTTGCACAATGTGACTGTTGGCTAAGAGACAGGATCCAATATCCCGGACTGCTTGAGAGAGATGTCTGTCTCCTCAACAAGTCTTCCTTCCCTCCTCTTCCCGCAACTCAGATTGCACCTTTACCTCCTTAACCTCACGTCAAGCATCCCCTCCTCCAAACACAGGTACCCCGCTACAAGAAGACTCCATTGTGCCATAGATGTCTAAGCATCCCGGAGTTTCTTTTCTGCTTTTGTACCATTTTCTTAGATTGGGTGTCTGATTTCCATTTTTATAGAAAATCATTTAAAAATAACTCTCATTCTGTCCCATTCATTAAAAATGAGACTTCGCTATCACTCTTTCTGGCTCATGGACCAATTGGTAACACAAACTGATGTCTTCCAAGCATCACGCATTCACGGGGGCCAAACAGAGAGAGCTGCAAATAATTGCATGACTTGGAAGCTTTCAAAGACACTTCCCGACAACTAGTAGGGGCCTGGAATAGATAATAACAGAAGCCAAGAGAACACACGCTCACAGACTGAATGCAGCCAGTGTAGTTATTTATATATTTAAGTTTGAATTGGTTCAACACTGAAAACTATAAAAAATCAAAGTGATAGAAAACATTCTCACTTCCCCTCTTGTCAGCCTCTGCCCTGTTTCCCATGGACAGAGGGAACAATTATTATTTTCTTGTTTCTTCTTCCAGCGTTTCTTCACATGCTCTTTAGCGTCAACTTGAAATTATCTCATTTATAATTCTCTCTTTAAACGAATCTGAGTCCATGCTAAATGCTGAGCTTTAAAGAGCTGCTAGATCTAAATTTTGATCTATTTCAAGGAAATGCTAGTACATTTCTCATAATCAGAAACAGTTCCGTGCATCTACGCAAGAGCAGGCAGGGTCCAGCTCTGATTATTCTGATGGCTCAGAAGGACTCTGTGGTTGGTTTGAGTTCTGCCTCGTGGCAGGCAGAGCGCCCTGCTTGGCGCTCTGCTCCTGATGAGCCCTGGGCCAGCCCCCGTGTATGCTGGCCCCATCCCGTGTGCCACGTCCCATACCTGTTGCTTCTGCAGCCAACCTCCACGGAACAGGTCTGGCTTTCCAATTAGGAAAAAGCTGCCTGAAGTATTTCCCCTCCATGCCCATTAAATACCAGGAATTCTTTTCCAAGTCAAAGTCTTAATATAACCTGGCTTCTCATAAATGACACTTTTAAAAGGTGTTTTATTTTCAGTTAGCTCTGAGCAAGACAATTTCAATAAGTACTTAATTTAAAACAATATTTTCTCTGAAATCGCATTCTTAATGACTTTTAAACTAAGGAAATTAATGCCCTTAACAAGCCGTTTATAATTGACAGGCTTAAGCGGACTCTATTTTCATGTCTCGCCAAACCCTTTGATCCGCGTGTGCTCACAAAATCGTGCGCAGGCAAACCCTACCCCCCTAAAGGCTTACTCTTCAGGCCTCTGCCCCTCCACAGCCCATCCACCGCACAGAGCTCCGGCCTGACACACAGCCGCGGGCATGCGATCCGGGCCGCAGCACAGAGCGCCGGGAGCGGCCCACTTCTCCCTGTTGCTTCAGTGAGGTGCCTGAAAAGGCGCCCCCCTGTTTGGGGCTGAAGTGTGCCCCCTCAATGCTCATATGGTGGGGTCCTGACCTCCAGGAGCTCAGAAAGTGACCTTCTTTGGAAGCAGGGTTGTTGCTGATGTAGTTAGGTAAGTTAAGATGAGGTCATACTGGAGTAGGGGACATTGAATGTCCTGGTGTCCTTCTACAAAGGGGAAATTTGAACACAGAGACACGCAGGAGAGCGCTAAGTAAAGATGAAGACAGAGACTGAGGTGATGCTTGTAGAAGTCAAGGAACAGCACAGATTGCCAGGAAACCACCAGAAGGCAGGAGGGAGGCCGGGAACAGATTCTCCCTACAGCCCTCGGAAGGAACCAACCGTGCCCACACCCTGACAGACTTGGAGTGTCCTGAACTGGGAAAGAATGCATCCATGCTGTTTAAGCCTCCCAGTTTGCGGTGCTGGGTTACGGCAGTGCTGACGGGCTCACGCCGCCCCGGACGGCATTTCTGAGCCAGTCCACAATGGAAACGCTGGGTCTCCTCCCGGTGAGAGTGGATAATCATGACCTTAGGAACTATCTTTTTGACTCAACTGACATGCTATCCACCCCTCCCACTTCCATCCCAGCACAACCCTCCTTTGGTTTTCCAAATAGCCCTCATTCCCTCTTTCCTGCTCTGTGAGAGAACCATGGGTATTAAATGAAACTGTCACCAGAATAACACATTTATCTGGAAGAGTGCCAGGCTCAGTGTTCAGCTCTTAATAAATAGTTTTTGACTGAATGAATAAACAAATGACAGGCAAACAGATTACTTTTCTGCCCAAGTTTGGGGACAAATGTTGACAAAGCTATTAAATTAATATATTAATTCATTTGTCTATTCAATCAACAAACATTTATTGGTGCCTGTGTCACACCAGGCACTATGTTTGGTGCTCAGGAAAAAAAATAAGAAAGAGTACGAGCCTTGGAGAAATTCACAGACCAGGAGGGGAGGTAAATCCATTCTAAAAGAATCACGGTGCAGGGGGAGACACACTCTGACCACAGGAACGAAGTGCCCTGGGAACATTCTCAGGTTGGTGGGGGGAGGGAAGCAAAATCAGGCAGCTGTGTTCCAGCTGGGCCTTGAGCAGTGGAAGAGTTCATGTTCTGCACATCAGCTCGTTCAGTGGCACTAAGGACGATCCCACGGGACGAACATGGATGAGTGAACAAGGGACTGAAGACGCAGGCAAGCTCCGTCCCTCGGACTGTCCGTGCTTGGTGCAATTGGTCTCCGACAGTGGTGGGGAAACAGCAAGATTTTCTGCTCTTCAGGGAAGCTGGAAAATGAGAGTTGGGGCTTTGCGAGTGCTTGTATTCAAGGGTCAAACCCTAATTGCACTTGAGATACCGAGTGAGAGGAAGAGCCTCGACAGAGAGAAGCCCGTGAACGGCCAGCTCATGAAGCACAGATGAGATTTCCAAGGGAAGCGTTTATTGTCTCCTGTATTACAGCACATTGTCTCTCAATGTGATTAGTTATCAGTCTCAGTTATCCAAAACTGGTATGAAATAAAGCGTTTACGCAGTTATGCTTCATTGATGTCAGCTAGGGGAGCATGAAAATCTCCATGAAGGTGGGTAATTGATGTGTAAATCAGAGCTCAATCACTCTGTAATAGAAATGGTCCCACTGAAAGCATGCTTGTTGAACACAATCGCGGAGAAGCCAGAGGGAGGGAGGGAGGGAGGGGAGGAGGGCGGGAGAAGATAGAAGGCTTATTTATTAAAAATGATAATAACTGGTAATTTGTGCAATTTTCTCTTCAACAGAGGGCTGCTGTCAGAAATGCTCACAAGCAAGTTATGACCAATAGATCCAGAGAGTTTCCTTCTGTTCTAATGAACTGTTTCTGTTTTATTTAAATGCTCGGAGACCCTGTTGTGGATGTTTCAAAAGCAAATTAAAACAACACCTTCGTCTTTTGAAACATGACATATGTTGATGACATCCGTGATCATAATTTGCTTAACAATGCTCATTCTAGGTATGTTTGCTATTGTTACTAAAATCCTTCCGTCACTGTGCATTTGCTCTCTGAAGACCAGTGAATACAAATGGACAATGCCTTGCGATTTAATATTTTAATATTTCATATTGAAACAAAATGACTTCTTATTGTTGATCAAATAGCAGTTCCTATTTCAATCATCATTCTAATCATTATTGTTATTAGCACTCAAGGTGCCATGAGAGTGTCGAGTGGCAGATTTTTCTTCCCCTTTACTGACCTCACTGAATAAAGAGAAAATTCTCTACAGCAAATACTGCCACAGTAGGTTTAACAGCCAACGTTTTTGCTAATTAATATGAAAAGGAAAGTGCTAGCTTTCAGTTTTTGTCCAGATCTTGTGGAAAATGGATGGGTCAATATGAGAGGCAGGTTCTTCCTAGGGATCTAGTGTGGATCCAGTGGATTTACCCACCAGAGCGTGATCTAGTCCTGAGTCTACGCACGGTGCATGTGCACACCCTCTTCTGCACACAGAAGCATGTACTGTGTGGCAGGATGGAGTGATGGCATCAGTATTGGTTCAAAAGGATGCATGTGCTGATGGCTCGTCTCATCTCTAGTGCTGGCCTGTCATCCAAATGTCTGCACCTTGACAAAATGCCTGTATAAGATGGACTCACAGGGGGTGCTGAGAGAAAGTGAGGGCTGATTAAGGAAAGCTTAGCCTTATCTGTAGTGGTATAATGTTTTGAAGGTGAGTGGAGTCATATATTATCGATGTCATTGCAAAATAAATAAGTGAATGCATTTGGTGCATACCAGGATTTTAAAATTTTGCTGCTCTTTTGAAAATCGACAGACTCTTACATTTGCATGGTACTTGGCACTTCACAGAGCACTTACACAAGTAAGAAGATTTGCAACAACCCTGGGAAATAGGCAGGATGGGCCCTCTGACCTCCCATTTCACAGATGGAGACACTGAGACCCAGAAGGGCTAACCAAGCAATGTTCACTTCGTCGCTCACCTAATGAAGGGTGGGAGGAAGGTGTCTGCATCCAGGAGCAGTCTTTTTCTTACTACAGGGCTCTGTGCTCTAACTGTAAAATGCTAGCTAATTCTATTCTTCCAGAACACAAGAAGCATCACTAAGTGTCAGAGCAAAGGGCCATTATTTTCAGGTCTTTAGAAAATAGCTTTCTATGGGTTATCGTTATTAATGGATTAGCTAATAATACATAAATACGCCTTTGTAGGAAAACATTGAAATAGATGAGACAGACTTTTGGAAGGAGGAGACCATCTAGTGGAAAGACCTTGGAGAGTGATTTCTGCCCCTTAAAGTCTCAGTGACCTTGAGCAAGTCACGGGTCCACTCTGAGCCTCAGTCTCCACACTTAACACACTCAACCTCACCGTCACAGCGTTCTAAGAAACACTTACCCAAAGAGCACACAGCACAGGAGGAGGAGATAAACTGTAATGCATAATCGAAAACTGCACTAATACAGTAACCGCCAGCCAAGTGGAGCACATGCAACATGGCTAGTCTTAACCGAGACGGGCCATAAGTATAAAATACGTATCAGATTTCAAAGGCTTGGTATGAAAATAGTATTAAATACAGAATGGATAATTTAAACAGATTGCATGTTGAAATGATATTTGGCATATACTGAGTTAAATCAAGTGTCATTAAAAGCAACCTCACCTGTTTCTTTTCACTTTTTTAAAAAACTGTGGCGACTAGAAAATTTAAACTCACAAATGTGAATTGTGTTTGTGGCTTCCATTATATTTCTGTTGGGCAGCACTGGCCTAAAAAGAGATTTTTCTCAGTCTAGTTAAGAGTCCACTTAGCTTAAACAATATTGGTTTCAGTGCTCTGCCTCAGGACAACAGAAGACTGTGCTTTTGGGTTCATTGTAACAATCTAACTTATGCAGTCCCGTTCTATTATTTTCCCCCTTCTGGGTTCTCATTTGTTCCCTCCATCTCATTTTCATTTACCCTTGGGCGCATATGCCAGTGTTTGTTTTCATGACTGTGGTATTGTCTAATTGGTGCATTGTTGATCAATAATATGTGAGGTGTTGAGCTCTGTTTGTGTAATATGTTTAATATGCTTCTACCCAATGCACCATATGGAGGCACTGCACTGTATATTATGAGCATATTAATGATAAGACTCAATTGAGTATCACTGGTGCATAGGAAACTAGTAAAACAAAATTATGCTAAGTAGTTGCTGAACATCGTGGTCTCTAATATTTTTAATGAGCATTGCAAACACTGTGCTAGTGTGTGGGTGCCAGCGCATGCCCTGCTCTGAAATCTCAAAAGAACCCGAGTACTATTCCTGGCTTAATGTAAATGTCATTTGACAAGAGGAAGGCATTTTTCAGGTATAGAAACTAGAGAGAGTAAATAATAGAGTGGAACTTAATCTACCAATAACTGTGTCTTTCAGTCGAAACTCTGTGCAGTTTTGAAGTCTTTTATGCTTGTTTTCTTCCCCAGGTGCTTGTAGGAGCTGGGAAGAATTTTGATTAGCATAAGCCACCAGCAGTTTCTTTCTACCTGTTTCACATACATTTCACACATTACTTTCAGAACTCCTCAGTTTACTGATATTTTCTTGGGAAATTGCCAACCAATCTGTAGCAAAATTAAACTGTGCCTTTTAATAGAAAACAATCATTGATAAGCACATACTATTCAAGCCAGATGAATCGGCAGCGTGGAGGATGAAGCGCTCTATCACAGCGACACGCCATTCGCACGCGCTGATAGATGCATTCATTCGCTGATAGGCACCTCGACAGGCAAGAGCACAGGCCCACACTCGGCGGCACTTCACACTCACGTTCCCCCGCACAAAGTGTGCTCAACAACAAGAATGGCGTCAAATGAACAATTTACTATGATTAGTTTAGTTTCATTTGTTAATTACAGATTCAACAAGAACTGAATGCTGAAGCTTTTCGAGTATCAGATACCCATTGATCCATAGCCCCCTGCATGCTCAAGTAATACTGAAAGTCTGATATAATTTATTGTTACTTAGAGCACTGATTGGCTAGAGGAATTATACACCAATAAATGATGGCACTGCCATTGAATCTGCCTATAATTGCTTCCATTCATCGCAATGTATGCTCTAACGCAAACCGGGAAGAAAGGAGATGATCAACTTCAAGCTTCAGCTGTTTCAAAGTCCACAGTGGGTCCCTAAGTTCGTGGGTGTTGAGTATTATGCTGATCTCTAGGCTGTGTTGCACTGGAAGAATCTTAAGAGAGTGATATACATGCTCACTTGTATATATCGCGTGTCTATAGAATTCACCCAGCTCTGTCATTTATGACTGCCTAGTGGGCTTGCTTGCCTCCAGGGAAGCAGATGGGATGACTCTGCTAAGATGAGGACCACCTGGTCCTCTACTGCTCTGTCCCCCACCCCTCAGGACAGATGGAATCCTCAGGTTATTCATTTCTCTCTAGAGTGGTCCTACCTTGGGCACAGGGACACACAGAAAAACTGTGCTCAGACATTTGTAACTCATCTTCCTTGTTGCCTCCTTGAGGCATCCTCGCCTCACACTGTCCCTTCCATCCAGGCTGGGTTCAGAGCCCCTCCCCTCCCCTCCCCTCCCCAGCACACTGAAGTTCCTCCACCATCTCACTAATTCCACCCCTCAGGGACCTGTTTACTGCCAAACAGATGGCAATACAGACAGACCCTGTATCAGTTCCCTGTGGTTGCTGTCACAATTTACCACAAACTTGATGGCTTCAAACACAAATGTATTCTCTTTCAGTTCTGGAGGTCAGAAGTCTGAAATGGATCTCACTGAGCTAAAATCAAGCTGTTTGCAGGGCTATATTCCTTCTAAAGTTTCTGACAAAGAATTGGTTTTCTTCCTTTTCTTCTAAGAGTTGCCTAAATTCCTTGGCTCATGGCCCCTTCCTGTACTTCTAAGGCCAGCAGTGGAGCATTGTCAAATCTCTCTCACCTCGGCTTTCGTAATCACATCTCCTCAAACTCTGACCCTCCCGCCTGCCTCTTATGCAGACCCTCGTGATAACATTTAGGGCCCAAGCATACCACCCAGGGTTATCTCCCCAGCTCAAGACCCTTAGTCACATCTGCCAAGTCCCTCTTGCCTTTTAAGCAACATAGTCACAGGTTTGGGGTATTAGGACATGGACATCTTTGGAGGGACATTATTCTGCCTCCCACAAGTTGAACACTTCAATTACTCTTGTCCTCCTAGTACCTAAGGCCATGATGTGACATATAGTAGGGCTGTGACATTCTTAGCAGAAGTCAGTGAATGCATGAAAGTGATTCATTAAAACGAATTTCTTCTCTCTAGCACAGGGAACTCTATTCCATATCCTGTGGTAACCTATAATGAAAAGGAATGTGAGAAGGAATATATGTATGTGTATGTATGGCCAAACTATCATGCTGTACACCAGAAGTTGACACATTGTAACTGACTATACTTCCATAAATAAAATTTTTAAAATAATATAATAAAATTAAATAAAATAAAGCTTTCAAATATCTCTTCTGAAAAGCATCTCACATGTGAAGAATGCCCAGTGGGTGAGGCCTGTGTTCATCCACACCTGCTCTGTCATTTAATGCCACTCCGGCTGGCCAAGGCTTCGCTCTTCACATCAGTAACCATCTCTGGGAATTGCGGTGACCCTCAAATAAGAGAATGCACATGGAAACGCTTGAGAAGCTAAATGGCTTTCTCCATGTTATTGAGCATTCTCCTCCTGTCGCTAAGAGAAAGTACCCCAGATCTCGGAGAGAGGGAGAGAAGAGGGAAAGGTCCCGCTTCTATAGAGATGTAAGGTATTATTACTCAGTAAAACTAAATAAAAATAACCCTGTGAAAGTGACCCCAAAATACATTCCTATTCATATTGCAAGTAGCTTAAGAGACTGACACAGACATTTCAATTACTTCAAATAACTAGATGCTCAATTGCTCAAGATAAGTGGGGCCACACTCACCCTCTTACGTGGTAGTTGAGCACAACAGTCAAAGCTGGATTCGTCATGTTTACATATTACAGCAGTATGAAATCTGTGGTTACTCATTTATAAACCCCTACACATTAACCCATCAATTTTATTGATTAATAAGAGGGTTCCATGACATTGCAACAATAGAGATGACAATACATCTTCCAACAGGAACAAAATGACTGGGAAAGGCTCCACACACCTGCAAAACACTTGAATGTGCTTCCACCAGGAACATGAAAACAGGAGAAAATTGAGCATGAAAACAACCTTCAATCAAAGGGTCTTTAGAGGGTACCGAGATCAAAGCCGTCATTTTCCATTTCGGGGAAGATCGAGTACAAAGAGGGGAAGGCGGATTGCCCCATGTCATCCACCTGGTCAGTGTCAGGACTTGGCCTGGAGCCCAGGTCTCCTGACTCTTCACTGAGCGCCCATCTCTCTGTACCAGCCTTCAGGCACTTGAGAAGGAAGGAGAAGGTGGAAGTGGAGGTGAAGGAAGCATTTCCCTTCTCCTGTGGTTTTTAAAGAGGAAGTTGAACAGATCAGATGAGTTTGGGAAGTTTCCTTTAAAACGCTCATGAATCACTAAATACTAAGCAGGACGCAGTGTCTGCAAGCAACCCACTCCATGTGAAAAGGCTGTCATATTCCAGACTATGTGGGATTTCTTCAGGTGAAAAGGAATTTGGAGGCCTTCCAGGAAAGCCCATGGTTTGGCACAAGGCAGAGAGAGTTAGTAACTAAACGAGGTGCGGACTCCACAGCCAAGCAAGGGGCAGAAAGCCTCCTTTGTGACTGGTCATCCCAGTGTTGTCTTGGCGGCACAACCTGAGGCTACTAGGCCGAAGAGCTGGCTGAATAGGAAGCTGCCGCTCCAGGCTGCCCGGCCCAGGCGTGTGGGCACACAGGCATCCACGTTGCCGGGATGAGGCCAACTGACAGAAGAGCCTCACAGAACAGGAAAGACCACAGAAGTCACCTGGTTCAACCGTGCAGCCCTCCACTCAGCCCCCCAAGTCCTCCTCCAACAAGTGACAAGCTCATTTTCAGGGCGCTCCCGACCTCGTGGGTTGGCCCAATGATCCATCCGTACGTGGCTGTGACGGGGTGAGAGAGGGCGTCGTGTTGACTCCTGCCTGTATCCACCCCAGACTTGAGGGCTTGGAACCAACTAGCATTTGCTGCTATTTTTGACAGCACTCCTGGAACTGTCCTGATGCTGAGGGTTTTGAAAGGAGCAGCTAGATCATCCAGTTGCACTCCACCCTCTGACTACCTCTTAAATGCCCTCTACAGCATCACTTCCAAGGAATCCAGGGACGTTTGACCCAGTTATTTATTCATACATCTGCAAATTGATAAACCTCAGGTAAGTGCCTGTGGGCTTCTAGCTGGGAGTGGTAGAGCTCTCTGGATTGGAGTGTGGACACCTGGGTTTCCATCTCAGACCTATCCTCAACTAGCTTGGTGACCTCAAGCTAATTATTTAACCTTTTGGGGCCTCAGTGTCCTCACATGTAAAACACAGCATTCGTACTGGATAATTTTCACGGTCCTTCCCTGACTGCATTCACCTTTTGGTAACTTTCTCTGCCTTCTCCAATCGTAAGCTCATCCCTTTTGCACCACCTCTGAGCCAGCCCAACTCCCAGCATGCTCAGGACAGGTCACGAGGGCCTCATTGACTCCATTACCCCCCAAGCTCGTGGATGGTGATGTGTCCACACCTAAGCAGCTCAGAGTCACATCGGTGATTAGCCAGTATATGGAGCACAGATGGCCCCACAGCCCAACACACGAGGACCAGCTAGAACTACACACTTAGCAGTGTTTATATTACACAGTCCTTTGCTGGAGATGCCTTGGTCTCATTATGAGATAACCTCCCAATTCTCTGGGTGCAATGATTACCATACTGCAATTCCAAGTCAAAGTGTATCCTATTTTGAATTCCACACTCCCAATCTGTTGCCTAGTATAAATATTATACTATGTAATGTGTAAATATTAAAATTTAACTTTAACAAGTTGAGTCACAGTCACTGGAATTCGGCCAAGACTCTAACACTTTTTCATTATTTCCAAAGAAAGACCAATTTAAGAAACAGAAACCGGTTCCAATTCACTTCAAAATTTGGCTTAACGTCAAAGAAATTTTAATGAAATTCCACGTAAGCATTAAACATGAAGGCACTTATACGATTATTAAGTTAGCGTTCAGGTTAAATAGAAATTTGTTTGGGGCCTATCACTACCGGGCTCCCAGGGCAGCGAAACCCACATCTCACAGGGCAGCTTTGACAGAGGTTCTGAGACACAACATGATTATGTGTGCCTTATCTGGCCCCTCACTGCTGTGGGGGCACGACTCTGCCAGGGCGTGCTGGCGGCCTTGCACGTAAGCCAAGGCTTGAACCACAGCTGGTCTGAGTCTTGGCGGAGGCCGGTGAGGAGCGGCTCCGAGGCCATCCCCCACTCACCTCCCTTTCTCCTCTAGAAGACTGTCACCAGATAGCTTCTTGTCAACTCTTGAGTTCTGGCCAATCCACCCCCGACTCCCTACCCACTCTTTGAATGAAGCTATAAAGAATCCCCAGGGAAACCCTCTACACCTTGACCTGGACCAGGTTGGGGAAGGGAATGGAGTGGTGGGGGGGGGGGGCAGCTGTCCCCCACCTTGGCAACATCCATCAGTCGAGCTGGCACCCAGGTGAACCCCAGCGTTTCCCACCTGCAAGAATGAGGGAGGGAAGTCTTTGAGGACAACAAAGAAATATTTCCCCGAGTGCCCTATAATCACATTACAAAGGGAGCAACAATATTACTTGTATCTCCCCAATCATCTCTCCCCTCATTTATCCAGAAAATCAAAGCCAAATCAAGCCTGATGGTCCCCAGTGCACTTCAAAGCCCAGTGAGTGACAAATATCTCCTGGGAAATGCCCACCTATGGGTGTTTTGTAGGAAACCTGCCCCCTCATCAGGGAGCTGCCCAGGCCTGCTCAAAGGCCCCTAAGGAAAGTAGAGACACCCTGACTCCACGCCAGAAGCATTTCTGGAGAGAACCAGTACATTCTTGGGATGTGTTCAGCTTCAAGGAAGCAGAGAGGGCTCACAATGCTGGCCTGTGGACACCGGTTGAAATAGCTGGGGATGTTTTGCCTTAAAAAAGACAAGACTCATTAAAAGTTCAAGCCCATACAGGCTCTGTGTTTCAGTATCTCGAAGGGCAGTCTTGGGGAAGACGAGTAACTTCTGAGGGACCCACCAGGGAGAGGGGACAGAGGGGTGGTTGGGTTGCACCAGAGGGTGCTACACGGCTAGGCTGAGAGGTGCTGATTCAAACCAAAGGACAAGAGCCTGATGGTCTTGGAAAGGTTTCTCGCTTCTGCAATTCTAATTTTCAGATTCTCTGAGGACAGCAGGAGCCACACTGCCTGGTCAGTGTGTGATGGAACTCACATAGATTAAAAATCTTAATAGAAATAAAAGCAAGGATAAACAAATGGGACCTAATTAAACTTACAAGCTTTTGCACAGCAAAGGAAACCATAAGCAAAACAAAACAACAACCTATGGAGTGGGAGAAAATATTTGCAAAAGATGAAACCGACAAAGGCTTGATCTCCAGAATATATAAGCAGCTCATACAACTTAGTAAGAAAAAAATGAACAACCCAATCCAAAAATGGGCAGAAGACCTAAACAAGCAATTCTCCAAGGAAGAAATACAAATGATCAATAGGCACATGAAAAAATGCTCAATATCACTAATTATCAGAGAAATGCAAATCAAAACTACAATGAGGTATCACCTCACACCAGTCAGAATGGCCATCATTCAAAAGTCCACAAATGACAAATGCTGGAGAGGCTGTGGAGAAAGGGGAACCCTCCTACACTGCTGGTGGGAATGCAGTTTGGTGCAGCCACTGTGGAAAACAGCGTGGAGATTCCTCAAAAGACTAGCAATAGACTTACCAGATGACCCAGGAATCCCACTCCTGGGCATATATCCAGAAGGAACCCTACTTCAGGATGACAACTGCACCCCAATGTTCAAAGCAGCACTATTTACAATAGCCAAGACATGGAAGCAGCCTAGATGTCCATCAACAGGTGACTGGATAAAGAAGAGGTGGTATATTTATATGATGGAATACTATTCAGCCACAAAAACCGACAACATATCGCCATTTGCAGCAACATGGATGCTCCTGGAGAATGTCATTCTAAGTGAAGTAAGCCAGAAAGAGAAAGAAAAATACCATATGAGATCGCTTATATGAGGAATCTAAAAAAAAGAAAACCAAAACAAAACATAAATACAAAACAGAAACAGACTCATAGACATAGCATACAAACTTGTGGTTGCCAGGGAGGAGAAGGGTGGGAAAGAACAAACTGGGAGTTCTAAATTTGCAGATACTGACAGGGATACATAGAATAGATAAACAAGGTTATATTGTATAGCACAGGGAAATATATGTAAGATCTTGTGGTAGCTCACAGTGAAAAAGAATGTGACAGTGAACATATGTATGTTCATGTATAACTGAAAAATTGTGCTCTACACTGGAAATTGACACAACATCGTAAACTGACTATAACTCAATAAAATAAAATGAAAAAAGAAGAAAAGAAAGGAAACCAAAAAGATAAAAAAAAAAATCCTGCTTTCCTATAATTGCAGGAGCTGCCTGGCCCAGCTCCACCTCTGGAAAGAAACTTCGAAGGGATCCTCATTCTTCCCTCTGAGCTGATTCCTCAGCATTTGCTGTACTTCACTCACCCAACTATGTATCAGTGTGCCTTTGATCTTAAGAAAATACATAATGGGATCTTAATTAAATTACAAATTTACATATTACCGACTGGAAATTAACTTAATAAACAATTTATTTCAATCGACTTCCAGGAACAGATTAATGATCCAATTAATCAAATATTTGACTTGGTAAAGTTTGGATTCATTAAAGTAAACTAACAATTTGCCACTTGAAAGCACATAAGGCTTTATCGCAAACTTCTAGGCATATCTGTTGCTGTTCTATTCACAAGAATAGAAGCACATAATATTTACAGTTGAAAAGTCCTCTCACAGGTCAACTGGTCCTGTCCCCTCGTTTACAGATGAGAACAAACTGAGCCCCAGAAATGCTACCACCTCTTGTTCCTCCAAGCCCTCTGTCCTCCCCGCCCTGCACACAAACCCTTGTCATACACTTGCACATCACGTGAGGGTGATTTTTGTTCTTTATGAGGTTTCTGTTGCCCTCAGATAATGGTTTTAAAACAGGATTGTGCGAAATTCATCTTTTATTTCACTATATCTAGTAAGACTATGATCATAATAAAAATTAGATCTGTGTATGGTGCAGAGGCTCCTGCCTATGGGTGATGCCAACTAACACGTCAAAAAGAAGTTCAAGTACAACCGGTGTCTTAGCATACCAAGAGGCACCTGCTGGAGACCGCCACAGTTCACCTGCCAAGGCAGAATCTAGTTTTCCACTCCAGTGCAGCTGTTACATCAATCCAGAGAAGGTGGCAACGTCTTGAAGAAACTGCTGCTGTATTTTCATGCATTCAGTTTTTCAGCGTATCATTCCCTATAAGCCCTGTGACTATCTCTAAAGGCATATCCCCCACCTACCTTCTCTTGCCTTCAAGCTTAAACGTGGGCTTGACCACTTTGGCTCGAAGGAGACCATGCATTCACAGCCCTGTGAATTTTTTGATAATGCCGACCCAAGATATGAAACAGAGGATGCCACCCACTAGGCAAATCTGTTTCCCAAGTGGCCAAAGAATGCAAGACAATTGGGGGCAACTAAACGACCTTTCTAAGCCTGGTTTTTTCAAACTGTGGCTATATATACATGTATATTAAATAGAAAATGTACCATTTAAACCATTTTCAAGTGTACAATTCATGGACCTCAAGTACATTCACCAGATTGTGCAGCCATCACCACTGTCTATTTCCACAACTCCACCATCCCCCACTCTCCTGACACCCACCTGCCTGGCTTCTGGAAAACGGAGCTCAGCAGCTCTGCATCCTGCTGCTTGGACCTCTCCATCACTGCCTCCTTCCCTGACACCTTCCATTCCTCCCACCCCGTAAATGACAAAGCCCACAAGGCTCTCTGGGTGTCTGCTCCCTCCCCAGCCCCATACGCTTTCCCACCTTGGCCAATGTCAGGGCTCAGAAAAGTATTTCACACAAAGGACCCCCAGATCTCCAGGCCATGACACCCTCCTGAACTCAGACCCCCATGTTTCACCTGGTTGAGGGTCTTATCCGCCTGGCTTCCCAACATCTCCAAGTTCACATTATCTGACTTTCCACCGTGTTTGTTCCTCTTTCTGTGTGGCTCATCTCTTCCATCGATTTCACCCAACTCCCAGTTACCCAGGCTCCGCGTCTGGGCCTCATCTCTGCCTCCTTCCCCTCACTTGCCCTCGCCCTGGCCACGCCCTCCTCTCTCTAGGACACATACATGTTTCCACGCCATCTTACCTTCAGAACGCAATCCTCCCCGTTAGTTCCTATTCTACTGCCCAAATTCAAGTTTGTGTTTGTCACCTTCCTCTTCCAAGTAACTTGCATGATCTCCTGTTTGATTTTACAGTGTTTAGTCTTTCCCAGGTCAGTGGTTATGACATGGGCCCAGTCCGTCTTCCTAAATTTGTCTCTCATATCTGTTCCCTCAATCCTGTGCCGGGAAAGTTGATCCCCATCCGCTCTTTCTCAATTCCAACCCTGCCCCAGCCCCTGCACTGGCCAGTGTCTGTAGTCACACACTCCCACCTGCAAAGACCCTTCTTCTACATGCCTGAAGATAAAGGCTACCTCTTCCATTAAGTCTTTTTGGATGAGCATGCCTGGAATTTGCTCCCTGGAGTGCACTGAATGGTGACCTTCAAAAGATATGGCCCCTTGGAACCCGTGAATGGGACCTTATTTGGAAATAAAGTCTTTTCAGTATAGATGCAACCAGGTAAGGATCTCCAGGTGAAGTCATCCTGGATTTAGGGTGGGCCATGTTGAATGTACTGGATGGCAGTGAACTGTACACTTGAAAATGGTGGTGTCCTTATCAGAGAGGGGCAGAGGGAGACTGGAGACATAGAGGAGAAAGCCTTGTGAAGACAGAGACAGAGATTAGACTGACATGGCCACAAGTCAAGGAACACATGGGCCACCAGAAGCAGGAAAAGGCAAGGAAGGAGTCTCTCCTAGAGCTTTCAAAGGATTTGTGGCCCTGCCAAGACTTTTATTTTAGACTTCCGGCTTCCAGAACTGTTGAAAGAAAAAAAAAATGCCTGTTGTTTAAGATACCAAGTTTATGGCAATATGTTATGGCAATCCTAGGAAACTAATCAACCCCTCCATCTCAGAAATCCTAGCCCCTAAGTTCCTTTTCCTGTGTATCAGTTACGCATTTTTCTCATCTGCCCTACCCCACAGACCACAGCACCTAACTCATAGTAGACGCCACGTATATTGTCAAACAGAAGTGAGAAGGCAGGAGGGAGGGAAGAAGAGGCCCGTAGTGGGGAGGAGTGGGGAGAGACTTGAGTGTCGGCTGGAAAGTAGAAGGCTTGTCTGGATCAACACTCCTCATCCTTACTCTGAGCACAAATAATCCACCAAACTTAAATGGTATAGAGAGGACCTTCTAGGACAATGCAACCTGAAGTCAGTGTTTCTGTGGTCCACGATGTCTGGGATTAGGAATTGAAAAGAGACTAGGGAAGGGAGTGGCCAAACTTTGGGGCTTGTCTTGGGACCACCAAATTTTCCAGAAGACTTTTTCTTTCAAAATTCAAAAGGGGAACTCACATTTTTAAACCCACTTATTTTTTTCTTGGGCTAACATTATAAAAGAAAATGATCAGGGCTCATTAATATAATTCATGCACCTCTGGCTTTTTTTTTTTTCCGGGTCATAACAGCAATAATTACCTCTGAATGGGTTTTCCTCAGGAATTAAATGACTGATGGGGGTTAATGGCCCTTTGGTTTTGCTGTGGGTCATCAGCTCCCCTGAATCTGTCATTAATCCCCGCGATCTGCCCTGCTGAAACAGGTCATTGCTGATAACGGTCGTCCGTGCTTAAATTGAACTAATGCATTTTACCTTCACCTTCGAAGTCAGAATGGCTGAAGGATCCTCTATCTTTAGGAACAAAGACATTTTTCCGATGGTGGAAAGAAAGTGTGACATTTTTTTTTTTTACAGCACATTCATAAGACTAGAGAAATGAAAGAACGTGAAGTCTTTGATATCCCATCCAGAGGAGGAAGGGACAGGCACTGCTAGGTCACCAAATGAAGTGCATTCTGATTAGTCCGAGGCAAGATGTGACTGATAATGAAGCTGATGGCGGTACATGTTCTTTCTGTCTGCAAAGGCCGACCACACTCCTGTTCTTTGAAGTTTCCTTTTGCTCCTTTGACCTTTCTTCAGGAGAGGAGGGGGTCAAAAGTCACCACCACTAAGTGTATCTGTCACTGACAAAATGACAATTCCACAAGTCACGTTGCTTTCCGGAGCCGCGAGCGTGCTCAGGCAGTGACAGACACATCAGTCTTGCCGCTCAATGCCTCGAGGGCCGAATTCGCAGCTAATGACCAGACCTGGCTGCTGGGCTGACAGCCTCCAGTTAGAGCTCCCTTCTTTGGAGTAGCTCATCCCTGTGGACAAGCAAAGCCTGCACAGGGAGCAAATGATGATGACAACATCAGTAAAGAGTGGCAGGTCCCTCCTAGTGGCCAGGAAGCGGCCCAGAAGCCTGCAGAGTTGGATCCACCACAAGAGGCACTTCCTCTGACTAGCATGGGAAGGGGGAGAATGATGGAGAAAATGGAGCTCCTAATTAGGGATTCAAAGCGTTGGCACTGGTTTTCTTCTGTTCACTTGTATTTTGCTATCAGCTCAGCACACACGGAATTTAAGATGTCCTCGGGCAGTTTCCATAACTCCATTCTGAGGCGCGGCCATGTTTCTGAATACAATTTTAAGATGCAGATAATTTCCAAATATAAAAAGGATTGTCATCATATGGGGGAAATTAGACATGTGACAGAAATTTTAGTTGCCATCTGGATTTTGGGTGCCCTATAGTCTGCTTTCAGCAGCAGCAATTTTTCTTATATTCAAAGTGACTGGGAATATTATTTTGGCATTATAAATTCTATTGATGTGTAAGTAAAAAGAAATGTCAAGAAAAATGAACATTGAGTACAACTATTTTGAACAATCTTGTCTTATTTTCCTTCTGGTCATTATTGTTCTGTAAAAAATATATGTATTTATAAAGGGGAAAATGTAAAAATCTGTTGAAACATTCTTTTACAATCAGCAAATTAAATATGATCTGCACAAGCGATATAAGAAAAATATTGATGCAGGTAGAGAACGTCAAATAATGCTGGTAACCTGGCTACAGTACTTTTTAAAGGTGGAAGCAATTTCAATACAGAGAAAACCTTTTTAAAAAAAATCATGTTGGAATCAAAAAACATTTAGAGGTAGGTCATTACAGTTTTGGGTGTACAAGATTTTTTTGAAAAAAAAAAAAACCCAGTATGTGATAAAGGAGAGAAACTCCAAATAAACAGTGGCTGGTGACAAGTTTAGAGGTGGTGATGGGGGAGGGGCTGCGGACGGCAAAACCTCTGCTGATTCAAAAGAGCTTAACTTTTAGAAGATACATTACTCAACACTTCAAAATTGCCCAATAAAACACAAATTGTAAAGACCTGGGCCCTTAAAAAAAAAGGCCTGTGCTATGCTATTTATCATTAGCTTGCTATGTCTAGAGCTACTGGTTTAGAACTAAAGAATTAAATTAAATGTGTGGCATTTGTCAAATTGCACTTACAAAATCACTATCTGAATATAAAACTGTCAGCTTATTGCAGACCTTCTACTGACCCTGTAGGCTCTAAGGGACACGTGTGTTAGCTGAATTATGAAACCTCCTGTTAAAAAGAGGCAGGGTTTCCAAAGGAGCTGGGAAAGGAGATGCTTATACCACAGACTGTGGACCTGGTGTGGCCTTTCCAGCTCGAGGCAGTTTGAAAAGCTACAGCTTCTTTTAGGTTAATGACTAACCCCTAATCAGGTCTTCTCCACAAAGAGGGTATCTGTTTCTTTTTACTACTCTACTTACCTTTATAGTTATAACTTTCCTTGTTCCTCAAATTATTAGAAGTGGTTTTAAACATGAGATCATTCATTTTAGACCAAGTGAAAAGGACATCTCTATTTAAACATTTGAGTGGGAGATACATATACACACTACCTAACGGAAGTGATAATACACTCATAGAAAACATTAGGACTAAAAGAAACCCTCCAGCCCTTGGGCCCTTCCTTCAGTGGGTTTCTGCAAACATTAACGTGCATCAGCCCCGGGCCAGGAACTAAGCGTGATGGACTGCGGAGGAGGCGGGGTTGCGAAGACATCATTTCACTTTTCCCACGAATACTCATTCAAACGGATCTTAAGCTAAACGATTTCTTTCAATCTCTAAGCCTCTCAAATGTTTAGAAAACCAAGTCTGTGTGATTCTTTTAATATTAAAGACCACTCACAGTCTTCAGCATGGAAGTCACCTGAAATCAACCAATGGTTAGAGCCAAGAGAACACTTCATCTGGCCCCTTCATTTTAAATGTGAGAAAACTAAGGGGCAGAGAGGGGCGGTGATCTGCCCAGAAAGATGGAGTGCAGGTCCCCTGAGACCCACTGTTCCTTATATTAGGTGGGGCTATGGCGAACTGGAAAGCTTTTGATGATGATGATGATGATTTACTGTCTGGGCAAATCCTACTAGAATCAATGATCACATGGTGCATCTTAATTATTGCTGAGTGCAAGGACCATGAAAGCCTTAAGATCAAAGACTGAGGTTTCCCAGAGTAGAAGGAATTCTGCCTCCAGACTACAACATTCTAAGTTTCTAACCTTCAGACCCAAAACTGTAACAGCAAGTCTCATATGAATTTCCAGCTGGCTGGCCTGCCGTACAAATTTCACTTATCAGTCTGCACTCATGTGAGAGTCAATTCCTTAAATCTCCCCCCCCCCCTCTCTCTATATATATATATATAAAACACCTCCTGTTGGTTGTTTCTCTGAATAACCTGACTAATACAGTGTTCAACCTGTGTGCACTAAACAAACAGAAACCACTGACAGAGCTCTCAGAAGGGGCCACCTCAACTATACCTACACTTACTCATTAAGCATCAGAGTATAGACACATGAGTAAAACATCGCACCTCACCTCGACTTTTTCAGGTTTGAGAATACTTAATTTTTTAATCACTCAGGAGCTAGTTTTCAAGTCAACAACTGACAATGCTAAAGTAACTAAGGGGAAATTAGTGGTACAGTCCTATTCTTCTCAATGTTTTAACACCATAAAATAGTAATTACAAATCACCCAACATGGATCCACGTAAATAAGATACATTTCTATATTTCTATTTACCTGTTTATTTTCTCTTTCCCACTAGAATGCAAGCTCCTGGTGGATGGCCATTCCATCTTATTCACTAATATGTCCCCAGCACCTAGCAGAGTGCCTGTCACAGAGTAGGTGCTCAATAAATAGGATGAAAAAATCAACAGATTATCCTAACTTATTGTATTCAAAACGCACTCGCTACCCATAGCTAATGGGCCCCTCTGCAGGGTGCCTAGGCACGTCTATGCTCAGTAGTTGAGACGAATGTTTACCACAAGGAAATTCTGTTTGTTCCCAAACTTGTTTATGCCAGGTGTAGTTGTTACTGTGATCACACAACTAAAACAAACAGTACATAAATGGATTAAAAGTGAGTGGAAACCCAGACTATTAAAACCTGAGCGTACTGGTTAGAGCAACTCGATTAAAATACATCACTAAAAAACTACTGTCAAATTAGTTGTGGATTAGAGCCCTGTCAAGGATTGCTTTTTTAAAAAATAGTAAAAAAAAAAAAAAAAAAAAATCCAGAAGACTGCAGAAGACTTCAGGGCTGAGACAGCTTCTTAAGTGCTTTAAAGCTCTCATTCCACCTCAAAGAAATAAACTGGAAATGGATGATGACTGTGCATTTATGCAAGAAAGTCAACATGGAACATTAACCAGTCATCCAATACTTCAAAAAAGACCATCAAAAATTAGTCAAAAAAAAATTTTATACATATTAAGTTAAAATACAATGGTTTATGTATTGTCATTTTTCAATAATTCCCCCCTCTAACTGACTTTTTCTTTAGTTAACCAACTACTGGTCCCAATCTCATCCAACAGGGAGGCTTCTGCTCTGGTATAGGGACTGTAATTCAGAAAACAGAACGTCCTTATTAGCTCCTGCATCACGCCTACTGCAGCAGCCAGACCAGGCCAGCTCCCTGAGGTCGCCTCTTCTGAACTCATAAGGTTGTTTGGACCATAAGCTTTTACTGCCTTGGACAGCTCTCCCTGGAGAGCGCCTTCTATCATTAGTTTGCACTCCTGAGTGTTGCCAGGTGTGGGAAGACTCGCTGATATCACCAACAGAGGGCAGGCCAGGAAAGAGACCGAGCTGAAAAAGGCCCATCCATCCTTTACGGTATGAGTTGGGAGCTGTCATAAAAAGGTGTTCCTGACATGAGTGGTTACTATGGTTGGCTAAAATCTGGAGGCTAAACAGGCACTGCTTTTCCTTTAGGGACAACAGGGTCTTGAAATTTCCTAGAGAAAAAAGAAAGAGTCCCAGCAGGGGCAGAGGCGCCAAGATCCGACAGAAATGTAAACTGATCTGCTCAAAATCACAAAGCATGATCAGAATCTTAGCAAGACTCAAATCCAGCCCTTCCAATCTGGACGTCTCTTCTAGATTAAGGCCACTGAGCGACAACTCCAAATCACCATAAAAAGATGATGTGGCCATGTTCTGCATCGAGTCCAGGGCCATGGTGCAGGTGAGAAAAAAATGCAGTAATTTATAATTTCAGTGTCTCCTAGATGAATGGATTAACATAGATTTTTTTCCCTAGGATCCTGACCTTATGTTTGGGGGCAGTTTTAGGGTCCAGCTATGGAGAAGAATGGTATGACAGAGAAGAGTGCTTGGAAAAATGAAGACAATCTTTTTTCCAAACCCAACTCTCCTGCCATCTCGCTCACTCCTTCACATTTGCTAACCACAAACCACCAAGGGTGGATTTTCTAAGAAAATCACTTACTAGACCACTGAGTAGGAATGAGAGACAAGCCTTCCTTTATACAACCAATGGCCCGAGGCACCATTCCCCAAGAAAAAGTAATGCCTTTGACTGCCATCCTGGTGACAGCTCTGCCCAGGCTGAGTCCCCGGCTTTGACAATGCTAACTCCATCATGTTAGTGGTATGCTGAAGGCGCGGTCCTCCCAAGCTAAGCACAAAAGGGCCTGCATTGAGGTGGTAATTACTGTCACTCTCCGAAATGATGAACCTTTCATCACATGGAGGAAAATGCTTTGTCAGGACAATAATCCCAATTAAGAATTTCTTGGCAAAATTGCTAAAGCAAACAAAAATATGCTGGTTGATAAACCAGAACTTAGAAAACCACATAGCCAAGTGTGAAACAGCAGTCACCAAGGCTGTCCCTTGGGAAAGTCACCCACGGAGGCAGGATGGCCAAACACTGATGCGATCTATTTAGACATCAATCCTCCCCTTGACTTCTCTATGTAGCTCATGTAGCTGGGGTCTCAGATACACAAAATATGATAAATCTTCCCCATGTGGCTGTTTACAGAATGTACAGATGGAATGTGCTCTTGTCAACAGGAGAAGTCGCAGATTAAAGCAACATCTCCCCTTCCACCCATCTCTCGTCTTCTGGCCAACCTACCACCTTTCAGAAGATCAGTAGTGGGAATAAAAATGAAACTCATTTTTCTCTCAATCTATTTCTGAACAGCTGTGCTAAAGAGATTGGACACCAAAGACCTTGAAGCTATCTGGGAAAATAAGTTGAAGTGGGGCAGTTGGGAGATTTCATTCATACAATGCAAACTCCAGGCTCAGCCGTATGTTTGGTCTGAAGTCCCTGTTCCTGTTCCACCTCAACAGCCGGACTGCGCGCCCACACTTCATCCCCCGGGCCCAGCTCTGCCCTGCTGACCGCCGCCCCCGAGCCCTTTGCAAGGACTGTGGCCCAAGGATAAGAGAGGTCAGAAGGGACGCCTGCAGGACAAATGGTTGGGTCTTTCTGAAAGCCAGGAGGGACCGTATGTAGGGCTAATGGTGGAATCCTCCAAAACTCCCAGCTTGAGGGATTCTGAAGAGGAAGAACAGGCCATGGTGAAGGAAAAGAGAACATAAGGAGGGGGAGGGTCTAGCTCAGTGGTAGAGCACGTGCTCAGCGTGCATGACATCCTGGGTTCAATCCCCAGCAGCTCCATGAAAATACATACCTAATTACCTTCCCTCTCCAAATTTTCTTTTTAATTTTAAAAAAGAGAAAATATAAGACACTGAGGAAGAAACAGGAAGAAAACAACCATGTCAATGTCCCCAGAGCCCTTGGGTGTTGTATTTCTATTTTAACAGTTTTTGGCTTCTGATCAGTTGGGCCATAACCGCACGCGGCAGGCACGGGCAGTTCCTTTATCCTGATGGGCTGTCAGCAGTGAGTGGGTCTATGGTCACAAGCAAGACACAGGCGACAAACTGTTTCTGGTCGAAAAGTCTTGGTCCAGAGACATCCATTTTGGGTAGAAATCTCTTCCTGTGTATGACTGGCCCCAGTCTTCCAATAGCAGAATCCACTGGTTTGGTCCATTTGTTTTCTTCACTAATAAAATTATAACCATGTGAAATAAACCCTGCCAGCTAAAATGAGGCCCTCTTGTAAAATCTACCTTTTACCAATTTCTGTTGATACCGTCATGTGGGGAAAGATTCATAAAGAAGTTAAAAGGTACAAGTTTTTGAAAGTTAGATTTATTCAATTTCAAAGGTTATAAGCTACAATTGCCCTCTAAGAAAATAAGCTTTGTTTAATATTTAGAATTTTTTATAAGAGTTAGTTACGGGAGAAATAGAATTCAGGTTATAAATATTTTTCAGCTTCTTCTAATACTATAAACTATATATAATATATTAGAAGCTAAGAATTAGTTGTAACCCAAATATATATATATATTTCATATTTTTAGAAGCTGGAAGTTATTTATAAACTGAAGATACAGAGATAGATATATATATGTAGAGATAGAGAGATGTGTTCATTGTATCATACACTCAGTATACTCTCACGAAATGTCACTTCTCTTTAAAGGTTTATCGTGTTCTCCCCGACATAAGAAACCTTTCAATGGAAGGCAACATTTTGCAATTCAAAGCTTTATATCATAATTCAGAGGAACTTCGTTGAATCTCTACTGGCAGCTAATCTTTCTAGTAACCAAATATTATGGCATCTTGGGGATAGATATTTTGTGTGAGGTTCTTGCATGCTGAGTTTATCAAAAAGGTATACACAAGAAAGATTTTACAAGGAGCAAATGTAAGGCGACTGTGGATCGCATCAACATAAAGAAATGGAAATGTCTTTTAAAACGTCCTTTTATCCTCAAATGTTGAAAACCATGTTCTTAGTTACTGTATTCTCTACCAACTTACCCATAAGATGCCAAAACAACCTCAAAGCGGGCTAAGGGCTACCAAAAGGCACACTGGCACAGCAATATTCATTAACAGTTCATTTTCATATACAGCATAGAGCAAAGGGGATTCACAGAACTTTGGGATGCAACGGGGTCGTGGCAGTTTTAGGTTCCCAACTCTCAACTCCTCCCTGGGCTCCTTTGGTTCCCCTAGAGAAGTTAAATGAGTTTCCGAAGATCACACAGCTAGTCAGCGCTGGGAGGACGGTTAGAGGCCCGGCTTCCACACTTGCCCAGTGCACTATGTCTAAAGAAGCCGCACAACCAGGGGGAGACACAGCATGGAATTTCAGCTAGACACCTCGTAAAGAGACGAAGGAGGCAGGCCTGCCGCTTGCTGTTTGTGCACTCGGGTAACCACGAATGAGTTACCACATGCAGAGACTCGACTCCTACTCTAGGCCTCTCCAATGAAAGACATCTGGATGAAAATTGGAATTTTTAGTTGAAACCCCAGATATTTAGAAATACATGTTTTCATCTAAATATTGGATTGTGCATAGACAGAGCCTTAATGTAGGTAAGTGGAAAAGAGAAAAATCACAAATCTCCGTGATTGCCTTCGCTTGGTGAGGGGGGCCAGGGTGGTATGCTCAGTATGCGTGAAGCGTTTTGAGATGTTTGCTTCGATGGATATTTTTAAACTCTTTCCAGCCATACATAGCACGCAGAAATTAACACAAGAATATCTTAATTGGGCCTATTTTATATACAAAAGAATAATGGGCTAAATGGGATGGAATGAATGCCATATTTATCCTTCAAGGGAGGAACGACACGATGATTCACAGGCTGCGATGCCAAGAGTATCCAGCCTTCTCATGAGTAGAATAAATATATCTGCTTTCATAATATTCTGCCTTCTAGTCCTTAAAGGCCCCCTAAAGGCACACATAGAAAAGAGATGGGAAAATCGGAAACGATCCATTTTAATTTCACATACAGTAATTTTCTGTCTGGGATTATGATGCAGAGCCACAATAATGGGGTGACAACTGTCTAAACTTTAAAATGTCCAGAATGACACTGTCGACATCAAGTGTGACTTCCCAACGTATCACACACCTCCTATGTGCAAGGCAGCCATTGACAAGGAGACTCAACAATGTATGAGCTCATGAGGGTCTCTCCTTGGCTTCTGAGAGCGTCTTGTATTTCATGATTCTGTGGACTGTGGATTTACTCTCTTAATCAAAAATGGGCTGGAATTCCCTCAGCAGGGAAAGGACAGGAGGAAAAGGCAGGCACGAATTGGGCTGGGTGACAAAGGCCATATAAACTCGCTGCAGGCACTCAGGAATTAACAACAAAATATTCAGAGCTGAGCAAAAAAATGACTCTAGTTAACAGAAATGAACGTTCATTGGGGGAATAAAAAAAAGAAAGCGAGTGTAGAGGTTGAGGATTAACAGATACACATTACTATATATAAAATAGATAACAAGGACCTACTGTATAGCACAGGGAACTACATTCAATTTCTTGTAATAACATGCAATTGAAAAGGATCTGAAAAGAAAATACATATACATATGTATATGTATAACTGAATCACTTTGCTGTCCACTTGAAACTAACATTGTAAGTCAATTACACTTCAGTAAAAATTTGTTTAAAAAAAGAAAGCAAGTAGGGGAAAATGACGTCTAGGATCTCTTGCATAGAATCATTCATTCAAGAAAACTGATTAGTTCTTTGCCCAGAAGGAAGGATAAGAGGAAACTTCAATAACCTCAAAGGGACAACGTGCAGGAAGTGGGCTGCTAGAGAAATCTGGATTCTGCTGACTCGGAAGGTCAGCTTCCACAACTCCTGCTGGCTAGGATGAGGTGAAACCATTCACCCTACCAAGGAAGGATCAGTCCTCGGAGGGGTTGCAAACTGGACTGCTGTATCTCATTTGTTTAATCTGGCCCCTAGCATCAGATCCACACACGGCATTAACAGACTCTATTCTCCGTCGAAAGGACAATTCGGCTTTCCATTTGATTCTACAAGGCCTAGGGTTTCAGAAAAGCATAGCAGGCTAAAAACAAACAAAACGTAGCTTGTCAGTGTCATAGGTGTGTAGGACACTGGGCTCTTGCAAAGTTGTGTGTAAATTAAACTATCATCTGTCAATTTCCACTTTCTCATTGGCTATTGTTTTAAGAATGGTTTGTCTTCATTTCCAATTGATCACCAACTGATAGTTTATCCTGACAATTCAGCTCCCTGTCTCTGATGGTCCCCAGCCTCGCCATTAAGTTGTTAATGAGCTGCCAACGCTTTATATATCTTATTTAAAGAAATGTGCTCAGATTTTCTTCTGCCATTTTTTCCCTAAACTGGATACATGGTGGTTGTTATTAACCTAATGAATTGATACCAAAGCACTGGGCTTTGTTTTACAGAATATGCAAATGAAGGAGACACAAACCACTCTAATTCAGGCCCAAAGTACCAAGAAAGACATACAAAGTGCTGCGGGAACGTGGCAGCCCAAGATTTTACCTTAGGCTACAAAGATCTGGAAAACTTTCTCAGAAGAAATGAGGATGTGAGGCAGATCTTGACAGGTGAGTTAAGGTGCATAATGCAGGGAAAGGCACTTCAGAGAGAGGGAATAGTCCGGGTAAAGACAGGAGACTAGAGCACAGGGTTCCCGAGGGTGTGTAATGGGAGACAAAGCTGGGAGCCAAATTGTGCTGGGGTTTTAACCCAAGCCCAAACATCTGGCCTTGGTTTTGAGTGGGACGGAGAGGGGTGGAAGGCTACCCCATTGCTGACCTCTTACAGGCAGCTGGCAAGGCTGGAGCACACCTCTAAACGTCCCCATTCCCACTGTGCCCTGTCTGTTTTTATTGTATAGAGCTTAGGGTGAGTGGTCTCTTTTACTTAGTTAAATAAGGTCAATCCTCAGACAAGCCATTTCACGTTCATTTTCATCACTTCAGCAATTCTTGCCTGGGACAGCATCTGTATCCATTTAATTCTCTTTGCACCCATCCCCGCCCAAGCCCTGCATCCCAGTGCGTAACGAGCGATCCATTTCTTAAGATGATTTCCACCAAGACCTCCCTATGGATGCCTTCAAGATTTTGCACCTGCAATTGGCTGATTAATTGGCCACTTGAGCCTTCAAAACTAAGGGTTTAACGTTAAGTGGGGAATTGCAAAGATAAATGAAAGGCTGAATTCATGCTTCTGATTTCTATGGCCTCATATATTAGGGGGTGCAACATGGAGGCAGGCCATAATGAAGTCTACAAACGGTCCTTCTGGTCACCATTGAGTGTCCGGCAAAGAGCCTCTGCAATTCAGAAACTGGTGTGAAAGACCGTCTTAAAACTGCTGATGTGATCATTATTATAGCCTCAAAAGGCGGCTTCGACACAAGCACGGTAATTATTTTGTAACTTTTGTGGAAGAGCAACCATGTCCCCTTTCCCTCCCTCTCCTTCTCAAGGGCCAATTCTAGAGGAAAAAAAAAAGCATATCACGAAGGCCACATTTTCCAGGGCCTCAAATGACTTGGGAATTTTCACCAACAGGCTCCTAAATAGGAGCACAACAGTTATGTCTTCTTACTAAACAGAAAACTGCCTTGTACTAAATGTTCAGTCCTAGCTTCTTCCTGTTCCCACAAGGTGAATTACCAAGTCACAAATCCAGCTCTTAAAGAGGCCACAAAACTGGGACAGGTCTGACGGCCAGCTTGCCTTTTTTTACTGTGAAAGCCTCCAGAAATGTCTTTCCTCCACAGGCAGCGTCTGTCTTGAGAAGTCTCAGATACTAATTAATATACATAAAATAGATAAACAACAAGTTTATACTATATAGCACAGGGAACTATATTCAATATCTTGTAGTAACTTGTGAAAAAGAATATGAAAATGAATACATGTATGTATTCACTGTGCTGTACACCAGAACCTGACACACTGTAAACTGACTACACTGCAATAGAAATATTTTTTAAAAAAGAAGTCACCTCGTTTGCTAATACGGCTGCATAGACTTTTCAGTTTGGCAGCAATAGAGCGGCAACAGGTGGAGAGTGGTGTGGACTTTTCCATACCTTTAGTAGAGAGCTGACCTCCTCATATTGGGGGCATCCTTGGAGGAAATTACAGAGACTATGCCTTACAGAAACAGTGCTCAAGAAGAGAGGGTTTTGCTCATAGAGGTTTCAGACACTTGCAGCAGGGGAAAAAATCTCCAAAGATCCGAAATCTCTTTAGACAAGCCTGATAGGATACATGGACTGGAGCTTAGGAGAAGTCTCTATTCTCAGAACTATAAGAGGTGTCTGTCTAACTGACCACAGAACTCACACAAACTTTCGTATAGTTTTGCAGTCCTAAAAATGAGCCAGTACATAGTTTTCTATAGGAGACAGAGGGGACCTCCACGCACAAGCTAAGAAATTAAATGTCAACATATTTAAATGGCATAAAGTGCCTGATTAATAGCACAGGAAAATAAATCCCAGAACAAAAGGCCTGCAAAACTAATCCCTATTCACACACACTGTTATCAAGGAATATGTATTTAAGGCTTACTGGGTGCTAAATGCTGAGTGCAGAGCTTGCCAATGTGGAAGGGATGGCCCCGATCGCAAGGTTATAGTTACCTGGAGAAATAAGACCTATTGACACATAAAGATGATTAAGCAAATTAGACGCCCCCAACAACTGTCAAATGAGTGCTATAGATTATAACCACCGGAGGGCTCAGAGCAGGGAAAATCCTTGAAGGCTGGAGTGGGCAAGCAAGGCTTCATGGAGGGGTTGAAACTGGAGCCTTGCAAGATAGAAGTATGCTGAAGGAGGCCCAGGGAATGGAGACGACGTGAGACCCAGGGCTAGGATGGCACCCAGCCCACTCAGGGCACAGTGAGTGCCCGAGCCTGTGTGAAGACAGAGCCAGTTTAGGAGGAAGGCAAGCTCGGGAAAGCCGAGGTTTTTTTGGTGGGGGGGGGGGGATCGTGGAAGGTATGCAACGCAGGCTGAACAGTTCAGACTTTATCAGATGGCTTAGGGAAGAAGTGATCTGTGCCAAGGAGGGCTCTGAGCTGAACTTGGAGTCAGATGTAAAATGGCTTAAAGGGGAAGAGACCATAAACAGGACAAAACTGCAGCATTGTTTGGTCAGTGGGAGACAGTGGTGGGAGACACCAAATAACAAATGGAAGGGCAAGTAATAAAATAAGGCGAAACAAGAGACTTCCGGGTTACCAGTGTTTCAGATTTCAACTAGCATATCATTGTGTTAACCACTTTTTATTCATATAGAAACTAGCCCCCAGGGTGCTTCTAGAACTTTGTGGAAAATCTTTCACTCAACCTCAGGGAATGGGAGGATGGATGGGCATCTGAGGCACACGAAGGTTAGTCCACTGTGTGGCTGGCTGGATAATGTCCCCCCAAAAATGTCCACACTCTAATCCCTGGACTCTGTCATTATGTCACATTCCGTGGCAAAATGGACTTCGTAGAGGTAACGAAGGTTGGATCCTGATGTAGGGAAATGGTCCTGGATTATGCAGGTGGCCCAGTGTTATCACTGGGGTACTTCTAAGAGGGAGGCAGAGTCAGGAAGGAGAAAGGGGAAAAGGGAAGCAGAGGTCAGAGTGATGCAGGGCCAACAGCCAAGAGACACAGGCAGCCTCTAGGAACTGGGAAAGAAAGGCAAGAAAAGGGATTCTCCCCTAGAGCCTCAGAAGGAACACAGCTCTGCCAAACCATTTTAGACCTCTGACCTCCAGAACCGTAAGAAAATAAATGTGTGTTGTTTTAAGCCACGAACAGTGCAGTGATGTCACAGGAGCCATCGGAAACTGATGCTGCTGCCAATGGATATATAAATAAGAGTTCTCATTTTCACAGACTTATGCTAACCACTAGACCACAGTACCTGTTTTTTTTTTAATTTCGACAAATTGCAGATGAGACAGGAAGACATGGAGAATGATCCAGAAGCAGCAGGTAACAAGCCAGCATCTCCCAAGAGAGCAACCTTCCAAAATTCAAATACTTTCCTGGAAGTGTCACCTTCCAAGGAATAACATTCTCACAATCACAACACTCTCAGAGCATCAGCTGCTGTCAGTTTTAATAAATTAGAAAGCTGTATCTCAAGAATGCACCATGGAGAATCCTCCGGTGCCTAACACACAAGTACTCAGCCAGGGCCTTCCCTACCTGCCAGTACACTTGACCCTGAAGGTCCAAGCTTCAGCTGTCTAACCAAAGTCATACTATATAGTCCATAAATGGGCCTGATTCCTATTTCCCACTGGAAACACTAGGAAGACAAAATAATATTTGAAAAACACAGGTCTGAGTCATGAGAATTACAGAACATTATTTTAATAAGTTACTGCTTTTGGTGTTACTAATCCAGTTTATTCAAAGTGTTGTTGCCTCCTTAGCTTTATTTCCCATTTAACAAGCTCCCTGAATTACCTTTTAAGGGGAGTGTATTGTCTATATGGAGACTAAAAATACATAAAAATATATTTTATTCTAACTCTTAACACAGAGGACTTTGCAAACGCTGATCTGACCAGTTGAGGCCAGTTCCCTGGGGGTGGAGATAACCCCATGCCATTCTCCAAATGCCAAGTTGCAGGAAAACCTGGTGCATCGACCGCATCAACGCCCCAGCCTCTCCAGGCTCGTGACCCACTAGACGTGCCATTGATGAGGCAGACGTTCCCTTGGGGAAATCGACCCCCAGCTGACTTCATAAATCACTACGCTTATAGACTACCAGCGCAGCAGCTGCACACCTTTTATGGTTCCCTCAAAATAAGAGGAAAAACAGAAAAGGGAAGTACAACTAGATGTGAATCATTTGCCAGGATTGTTGTTTTCTGTTTTGTTTCTTCATTGTTTGGAGAGGAAATACATAAAAACATAGCCATCATCTGACGCTGAATACTGACAGGGCAGAGGGCACCCGACCAGGTAGAATAAACCCTGAGCTAGGAGTCCGGCATTCCTCTCAGTGGACTGGCCATTAACACGAGTCACCAAGTCAGCACAACACAGACCATTTTTACCACCCGTGACTCAATACCAAGGCATTTCCAATGAGGAAACGAGCATCCGTGATGACAGTAATACACCCATACTGTGTACCAAGCACTCGCGCCCCACGTGCACAGACTCTCGTTCTTAGACCAGTCCATCCTAGCTTACAGATGAGGGAAGTGAGGTTCAGGTTACTCAGCACCTGAGCCAGGAAAGAGCTCAGGGAAAAGCCAAAAGCTCTCACGCGTTCTGCTTTACACTCCCTCCATGACTTCGGCTTCGGAAGGACGAGCTGCACGTGGGAGGGGCCCCTGAGCTCAGAGAAAAGTCTCTCCTGGGCTGGAGGCCACCTTTCCATCGAAGCTGGGAAGGCTCAGATTGGGTAACAATGCTCATGCTTGTTCCCAGGGTGGGTCGCCAGGGCCGTATCCTATGTCTGTGTCTCCAGGTGCAGGCTTCGACAGGGGTTATGTTATCTGTGTCTTGGTTAAAACGCACAGGTTGAGCTGGGAAAGTGCAGGGAAGACGGGGGAGAGTCAGCAAGGGAAGTACTGGCGGTACTGCTTCAACGAGAATTAAAACGCACAGAGAAGGGGGCCTCCCACACGGCTGGCGGGAGTGCAGCTTGGTGCAGCCACTGTGGAAAACAGTATGGAGATTCCTGAAAAGACTAGGAATAGACTTACCAGATGACCCAGGAATCCCACTCCTGGGCATATATCCAGAAGGAACCCTACTTCAGGATGACACCTGCACCCCAATGTTCAAAGCAGCACTATTTACAATAGCCAAGACATGGAAACAGCCTAAATGTCTATCAACAGGTGACTGGATAAAGAAGATGTGGTATATTTATACAATGGAATACTACTCAGCCATAAAAACCGACAACATAACGCCATTTGCAGCAACATGGATGTCCCTGGAGAATGTCATTCTAAGTGAAGTAAGACAGAAAGAGAAAGAAAAATACCACAAGATATCATTAACATGTAGAATCTAAAAAGAAAAAGGGAAAAAAAAAGGACACTATGAACTCATCTACAAAACAGAAATAGACTTGCACACATAGTAAACAATCTTATGGTTACCAGGGAAAGGGAGTGGGAAGGGATAAATTTGGGAGTTTGAGATTTACAAATGTTAGCTGCTATACATAAAAATAGATTTTAAAATTTTCTTCTACATAGCACAGGGAACTATGTTCAGTATCTTGTAACAACCTTTAATGAAAAAGAATATGAAAACAAATACATGCATGTATATGCATGACTGGAACATTGTGCTGCACACCAGAAATTGACACATTGTAACTGACTATACTTCAATTTTTAAAAAGTACAAAAAAGAAGGAACGCCGCTATAAAATTCCCAAATTTCAACTTGGTTTTGAATGAAAAGCTAAGAAAATAGTGAGAACCCCTTAGATCCAGCCAATCGTTACATACATCGATTCAGATGGAACACAGATCAAAGAGTATCCCAGAAACATACCCATGTACACTCAGAGCTCAATACAACCTAACTAGCACATAAGGCAGGTGTTAATATTATTCCCCAAACCACATTTGCACGGTATTTCAAATATTTATAGCTTGTTATAAATTACACCAAGGTCACATATCAAAGGATGAAAATCACCCATATTAAATTAATCAGAGATTTTAGAAAATTATACATTGCACATGGCTGAGTATAATCCATTTAATGTTTCAATGTCATGGAACATTTGCTTTATAAATAAAATATGAAAGTGATTAAGATCCCACAGACCCTCAGGAATATTACAAATCTACATGAGACCCCCCTAAGCTCCAGATTTGTATCTCTGGATTTGGGTTAGTTGAGAAAAATAAAAAATCATGCAACTGAATGAGATCTCACTAGCTGGTGATGCTTCACAGGAAAGTCAACGTCAGCATGCGGAAAAGTGAAATTCAATATCCCAGCTTTTAATACTCTGATTTCCTATGGCAGGTTTCAAATTTTACCCTCAGCTCTATAAATACGGTTGCCACTCTCCTTTTATAGAAACTTAAGTGCACGCTGAAGGCAGGATTTGGCTCAAAGACTTTCTACATTCCATCAACATTCCTGTTGTTAAAAGCACCTTCAAACATATATGCCATTACAAACTAAGACTGAATTTCAGGACAAGATGTAAAATGTAGACTTTGGAGATGTCTGCCGAACCATTTAAAATATTCCTCCAGCTCCTTCACCGAAAACAAACACAACCTTCGCCTCCTCCAGAATTAGGCAACTTCCCCAAAGTCACCAGGCAGCCAGAATTTCTCAGTGATTCTGAAGATGCAATTCTCTGTTTCTCACATTCCACAGGCATCCTTCCCATTCCTTTAGAGTCATGGTTTATATTTTGTTTAAAAAACTAATTAAAATTAATTTTGCTTCATAGCAAAACAACCCAATCAAAAAATGGGCAGAAAACTTAATAGACATTTCTCCAAACATACAGATGGCCAACTGGCACATAAAAAGATGCTCAATATCACTAATTATCAGAGAAATGCAAATCAAAACTACAATGAGGTATCATCTCACACCAGTCAGAATGGCCATCATTCAAAAGTCCACAAATGATAAATGCTGGAGAGGAAACCCTACACTGTTTGTGGGAATGTAGCTTGGTGCAGCCACTGTGGAAAACAGTATGGAGATTTTTTTAAAAACCAAAAAAACTGCTATGATCCAGCAGTCCCACTCCTGGGCATATATCTGGAGGGAACTCTAATTAGAAAAGATACATGCACCTCAGTGTTCATAACAGCACTATTTACAATAGCCAAGGTGTGGAAGCAATCCAAATGTCCACTGACAGATGACTGGATAAAGAAGATGTGGTATATACATAGAATGGAATACTACTCAGCCATAAAAAAGAATAAAATGCCATTTGCAGCAACATGGATGGACCTAGAGATTATCATACTAAGTGAAGTACATCAGACAAAGACAAATATTATATGATATCACTTACATGTGGAATCTGAAAAAATGATAGAAATGAACTTATTTCCAAAACAAAAAGAGACTCATAGACATAGAAAACAAACTTGTGGTTACCAGAGGGGGAAGGGGGGAGGAATAAATTAGGAGCTTAGGATTAGCAGATACAAAGTACTATATATAAAATAGATAAACAACAAGGTCTTACTGTATAGCACAGGGAACTACATTCAATATCTTTTAATAACCTAAAATGAAAAAGCATATATATATATGTATAAGTGAATCACTATGCTGTGCATCAGAGATGAACATACTGTAAACCAACTATAATTCAATTAAAAAATAAAATAAATTAATTTTGCTCTGAGAACCTTTTGATAGCTTTATCACACCATCTGGACAAATCCACTGACACATTGGGGCATGTCAAAATCAGGGCTGACGATTCCAAAGTAAGCCTCACCAGACTGTATAATCCAATAACTAATTACAGCTTTGCTGTTAACCTTTCTAATCAAATACCAGCTAGAGAGAGAGGTCAGTGCTGACAGAGGACCCTGGTCTCATGGCTCATAGTCTCTACTGGGCCTCCGTAAAGGCAACAAGGCTAGACTACAGCTGTATGTGTCAGGCATGATACAACTGCCTCTTTACAGGGTGCATTAAATATTCCCTTTTAGCAGGAATTCTAAAGATGACAAGGCATCACCAACTACTTACAAGAAGTCATCTTATTATTCTTATTGGAAAAGTGCACTTGGCAGACGGTTTCAGCCCAAACCCTCTTCTAGATCTGATCAGACGGTAAAGGCCTACGGGCACACTACCAGTACAGAACTTATCTAAGGGGAAGGAAAACACACAGAATTTTAGAACCCTTTCAGAGAGATTTGGTCCTTTATAATGAAATTCAAAATATAGCTTCCAAGTCATAAACTCATTGATATGAATCTTCAGATGATAAAAGAAACAGTTTGTAGTAGGTCACATATCTGCGATGTACAGAGCATTCCTCAAGGATTTGTATAGAGTGGTGTCTGTTGCTTTAATGTCACCCTCTAGTCTAGACAGGCGAAGTCCTCAAATGATTCTGTACCCCATTCTAGAGACAACTTGGGATAATGCAAAGAACTTGGATTTGGGGATCTGGAAGATTTGGGTGAAAGGTCCATTTACTGGCCGTTTACTAGCTGAGTGTGGATGGGGGCCAGTCACTCTCTCTGAGATTCTGTTTCCTCCTCTTGGATTACTCAGCTCATACATAGTAAGACCTCAGTGTCCTTCTCCACATCTTGATGCTAATGACCCTTAAAAGGTCTTTAGCAAATGAAGCCAAATTCTTGTCATGGCCTTAGAGCAACAGAGGTATGTAAGGCCCAGAAGCAAGATCAGATGCTCTCGGAGTTATGCTTTCGTAAAAAAGGGGAACAAGTTATTTATTTCACTCTCATTAACTTGAGCCTAAATCAGGAAAAAACTCATTTCTGTGGCATGGTGTCAACCAGAAATCTCTGTTAATTGGCACTTCTGTGTGTATCTCTCATGCTGTACAGTGACAATTGGATGCCCATAATCATGACCTGAAGGTACTGCAAAATCTGGAAGTGTCACCTGAATCTTCAAAGATTCAATTATATACAATCTAGTTTTAGCATTGAGTGATGGAAAATTGGTGATCTTTGCATGGATCAGAAACTGTGAAAAATCTTCTGTAGACCCTTCGTATGTGTCTTAGTTAGCTTGGGCTGCTAAACCAAAAATACCATAGACTGGGTGGCTTAAAACAGACATTGATTTCTCACAGTTCTGGAGGCTGGAAGTTCAAGGTCAGGGTGCCAGCATGGTCGGGTTCTGGTGAGAGCCCTCTTCAGGGCTGCAGACGACTGCCTTCCTGCTGTGACCTTACATGGAAGAGAGCAAAGAGGGGAGGCAAGCTCTCTCCTGACTTTTATAAGGGCACTAATCCCATTCATAAGGCTCCACTCTCATGACCTCGTCTAATCCCAGCTATCTCCCAAAGGCTTCACCTCAAAATACCATCATATTGGGAATTAGGGTTTCAACACACAAGTTTTAGAGGGATATAAACATTCTGTTCCTGACAACATGCCATGGCAGTTACCAGGCTTGGGAATACAATGTAAAATATGAAGGCTGCTAGAAAGTGGGCTGGCTTCAGAAAGCGTAATAAATCTATCTGCAAAGCTGACTTAATCTCTTTTATTATTTTGAAAGAATGTTAGACTTTACAGAGAAGTTGCAAGCATAGTACAGAGACTTGATGTACATCCTCTGCCCAGCTTTCCATAATGTTAACAACTTCCAGAACTGCAATACAATTATCAAAAGAATGGGGAATCAACACAACTAAATTTCACCAGGTTTTTCCCTAATGCCCATTTTCCCGTTACAGGATCCCATTCGGGATTCCTAACTGCATCTAGTTTTGTCTCCTTGGTCTTCTCCAATCTGTGACAATTCCCCCAGTTTTCCTTGTCTTTCATGACCTTGACACTTTTGATGAATACTGGTCAATTATTTTGCAAAAGGTCTCTCCATTTGGGTCTGTCAGGTATTATATCATGATTATATGGAGGTTATGCTTTTAGAAAAGAATACCACAGAAGTGACATTGAAGTTATCTTAACTCTACTCAGTGCATCACCACAGGGAGTTTGTGATGTCAATATATCTTATTACTGGTAATGTGAGCCTTCATCACTTAGCTAAGGTGAGTCTGCTAGGTTGCTAAAGTTACTATTTTTTTTCCATTGTAACTGATCAAAATTTGGAGGAGATACTTTGAGACTATGTTAACATCTTGTTTCTCTTCAAACATTCATCCACGGGTTTTAGTATCCATTGGTGGATACTGCCTGCCACGATTATACCATGGTCCTCTCAAATGGTGACTTTGTATTTCATTCATTTACTCAATTCATGGCAGTAAGAATTCATGGATATTTATTTTGTTGTATGAGTTATACCCCATTAAGAATACTATTTATTGTTTAAATTGTCCAAGATTTGACCTTTATGTACTCTTTCATGTTGGCTCCTGTGAACTTTCACATGCCTTAATCTTTTTTAGACTTCATAACTTCTAGCCCTGTAAGATATTCAGACTTACTTTATACTTTTCTTGCCCAGCTGAAATCAATCACTTTACCAAGTGTTCCTGGTTTGCTTATTAAAGCACGGTATTTAGAAACCAAGATCTGGGTGCTAGCTGTGCTCATCACTAATAAGAATGTCACTTACTCTTAGGCTCTCACAGCAGATCAAACTAGCAAATATGTGTATGTATGCACACACATATCTATCTATCATCTATATTTCTATCTATCTAAGTATATGCGTTCATATTGATACCTCCAATTGCAAGTTTCATTCTAGTTTTCTCTTTGCTTATTTGAACCCCCTTTTCCAACAGTGAGAAAACTATACTCATCAGCTACAATATGTTCACATGTTTGATCAACCCTAATATACACATAGTTTCAGAACTATGCAAGTATCTGGGCGTGGCACATTTTGGTGAGGTAGTTCATTAACAAACTTCTCTATTCCTTTTATGGATATTGATCTGTTTAGACTTCCTAAATCAAATGATCTAAATTTTGGCGATCCATGTTTTTCTAGGAAATTATCAATTTTACCTAAGTTTTCAATTTTGCGTAGATGTCAGAAAAGTAGTAGTCTTTTGCAATTTTTAAATTATTTTCTCAAATGGATATTTCTTCTTTCTCATCTCTCACTTAGTAGTTTTGCTTCTTCTTTAATAAGTTAGGTAGTGGTTTCTCTACTTGCATAATTTTTTTTAAATACAGGATCTTGATTTAGTGATTAGATCTCTTTTTTTTTCTGTTCTCTGTCTCATTATGTTCCATTTTAATCTTTATTACTTCCTTCCTGTGCTTTCTTTGGATGTATTTTATTGTTCTTTTTCTAGTTTTTTTGATATGGGTATTTTCCCACTTATTTCCAGTCTTTCATTTTTATTGGTAAAAGTATTCAATGCAATAAATTTTCCTCTGATCACTGTTTTATGTGCATCCCATAGATTTTTATGTGTAGTTTTTTTAATCACAATTTTTAAATCTATAATCTCAGTCTGTATTTCCTTGTCCATGCAGGAGTTTAGTTGGAGCTTTAAAACTTTCTGGATAAAAGTGACATTCTAGTTTTTATTTTGTTAGTGATTTCTAGTTTTATTATATTGTGATGGGAGAGTATCATTTATACTATTTCTACTTCATGAAAATGATGGTTGTTTGCTTTGTGACCTAATACATGATGAATTTTTGTGAATGCATCATTGCATAGGAAGTGAAATTTTATACTTATCAATTGAGGAAGCCCTCCCTTCCAAGAAACAGTTACAAAGCACAAGAAAACTGTAAGCCAACGCTGTAAAAGAATTAAATATATGCAAAAGGAATATTCTCAAAAAGGCATCTGAAGATATGAAAAACCACCATGAATAAGGATTCCAGGAACTAAAATTTTAAGTGTACAAGAAAAACAGAAAAGAATGAAAAGTAAGTTGATGAAATACAGGAAAGAAATAGAAAAGACAAAATTATCCGAAAAATAAAGGTGCAGAGGGAAGAATAGATTCAAATAAAAATGTAACAATAGATATTGAAGAAAGGTAGGAAAACAACCAAGAGAATTAAAATGACATAGAAAAGAAAGTAAAAGGAGTTAGAGAGAAAGTAGTGGAAATGGAAGGAAGGCAAAGAAAAAAATCATACTGATATTACTGGAGCCTCTGGCAAAGAAAAACAAAATGCTAAAACAGATAATGTTTAAAATTGTAACACAAGAAAATGTTTCTAAAATAGAAAAAGACCTAAATCAATTTCATTGAATGAGCTCACTGCATACCTGGGAAAATTATCCAGAATGATCAGCTAGAAAGATATGGTAGTAAAATTATCAGATTTGAAAGACAGCAGACTTTCAAGGTCTCTAGACAAAACCACCACATGACTTACAAAGGCAAGAGAATGAGACTGGCATCAGGGTTTACAAAGGCAAGCCAACAGTGGAGCAGCCTTTAAAAGAAAACAAAATCCAGTGAAATGAAGTCGCTAGGTTTTGTATCTAGCCGGTCTGTTATTCAAGTCTGTTATATCAAGGCTACATATAAGGGGAAAAAATAAGTCTCAACATACATGAACTCAGGGAATTCTGCACTCATCAGCTCTTTTTGAAGTTTTCCTCAGTCTCCCTTTGATCACTGCAAATCCTTGTATCAGAGCAGGGGAGGGGCAGAAGCATGAGATCATGCACTGTGATTTGGTCATTTTTCCCTTTTTACTCACAGTTATTCCACACTTTTGCCATTCTCTGTCGTCACATTATGCTGAGCATTCAGTTTGGGATAGAATTTACTTTTCTTATTTTGTTATTTCTCATGGTTTGTGGGAAAAATACTTTCAGAGAGCCAGCTATGCTACTGACATTTGCCGTCAGCTAACTGCAATTTCTGACTTGACTTTTTAATGTGTCCAGTCAGAAGTTTCACATGGTGGGTGGGTGGGCATCATTTACTTAATAAAACTTACACACTTGGTTCTAAAGTATCCTCCATGTATTTATTATTTACAATGCACTGTGCCAAGCACTTACCAGCATTAGTTCTTACAGATTTCAGTTTAAAAAAATCTATGGTTTGAGATTTGCAAATATTATCTACTATATATAAAACAGGTAAACAACAAGTTTCTTCTGTGTAGCACAGGGAACTATATTCAAAATCTTGCAGTAACCTATAATGAAAAAGAATAGGAAAAAGAATATATGTATTTATAGGTATGACAGAAATATTAACGCCATACACCAGAAATTGACATGACATTGTATACTGACTATTCTACAATAAGAAAAATCTATGTACTAGTTACTATTATCCACCTTTTACAAATGAGGAAAGTGAGGCAGAGAAAAGCAAAGTAACTGCCCAAGGATCAAAAACAGTACAGCTCCATTCCAAAGTCGGAGCTCCTAACTGTGCCTCTACACTGCCTGTCTCCTTCTTCCTCCACTCACTATATGGCCTCAACAGCCACACTCAAGTCATCGTTGATTCCTCATGCTCACTCAGTCCCTTGAGTAAGTTCCATCTGTTTATCTCCAAAATATCTCCTTTTCTCTCCATCTGTAATTCCCTGACTCTGATCCAAGACAGAATCAACTCTCACCAGGACAGCTGCCATAATAACCTCCCTGCTTCCGCCATCACCCCCTCCAATCCATTCTCCACACTGGCGCCGGAGCAAATTTTTATTAATAAAACCTAAATCAAATCTTGTCACTGCCTAACTTGAATTCTCCAATGGCTTCCCACTACACTCAGAATGAAATCGTTCTGTCCCTGCCTACTTCTTTCCTTTCTAATTGCATCTCACGCCACGCTCCAACTTAATTTAATTACCCTCTTCATGTCAATACTGGCCTTCTTTCTTGTCCTCAAAATTGCCAAGTTCATTCACGTCTCAGAGCCTTTGTGTTTGCTGCACAATGAGCATGCCATACCCTCCTCCTGGCTCTTCCTTCAGGTCTCTATTCAAATATCACCTCCTCTGAAAGACCTTTCCTATCAAAGTTAGTGTCTCCTCTCCACCATGTCACCCAGTCCCTCCCTATCACATTAGCCAATGCCTGTTCGTTCTTGGCAGTCATCACCTCTTGCTTTATCTTGCCATTTACTGTATCTTCAAGTACCTAGAATGTGTAGCACAATAATGGGGACATAGGACCTAACAAAACATTTTTATGCTGAAAGAAGCATCTAAAGCTTGTCGTTGGGATACTGAGACACTGACATTTCTAAGTCCTTCTGATGATTTATGGGACTTAGATAAAATCTTCTAAAATAAACTGTACTTGAAAATTCATAATATGTGGATTTCAAGTATCAAAGTCATGGCCTTAAGAAGTTCCTACTCTCTAGCTGGAAGGGAAAAGGAGACACCCATAATACATGCACATGTCTCTTACACTGAATGCCAAGCGAGGGCCACAGAAGTTAAATGCCAAGGGAGTTTAAAGAGCTGGGGAATCCTAAAGGCAGATGAATTGAAAATTGATCTTGAAGGATGGGAAAGGGTTAGAAAGCTTTTCTTATTGGATTTGTGTTTCCTAAAGGTGCATTTGGGGTAAATCCATTGAAGATTCACATACATGCCAGATTCTTCTAAAGTGTAAACTCTCCTCTATCTGGAGGTATGTTAGGAAACTTCAGAAAGGCTTTGCCCTTACTGGGGTACAACTGCAAAACATGAAGCAGATAACTTGCTAAAGAGTGCCCCTAGTGGTCTCAAAGAGTTCTTTCAGCTTCTTAAGATGCCTCATTCCCCAAGCCAGGCGTGGCTTCACAAGTGAATATGAGAATATGAGTCATTAACAGTATATGTGTGACATCTAACATTGCAATCAGCACTTAAGTAGCAAGACCTTCCCAGGGAGCACGACAGTGACCAAAAAAAAAAAAAGATAAAATATTTCCGAAGGGTTTGAATTATGAGGTCAGAACCTGCTTCAGGGAGGTTCACCCTAGGAACAAACTCCTGGGGATTGGCGGGGAGTTTGGGGGTGGCAGACACATGGAGAGAGGAGATAAATTCCCAGGAATGGTAGTGGAGGAACACGTTAAGACTGTTCTGCCACACTGCGAGAAAAGGTGAATTGTCAACAAACATTTCCTACACTGGATATCTTTTGTATGGCGAGCTGCACATTTAATAAAGAAGCAGCTGCCACTACTGAACGATTAATCAATACTGGTAAGCTGACATCCTAAGAACTGCTGAACTGAAGCTTTTCTTTCCCTCCCTCATTTACAAATAAAGTGCTCACTATTTGACTAAAGCCTCTCAACTTGACCGGAAAATATCAGAGTCCTATTTAAATGACATTTGCAGAGAATGAGATTTTCTTCTGGCCACTGCTCCTTATCGCTGATAATAACATCAGATTAGTGGATTTAGGCCAGCGGAAGAGCAGTGCCTTTTCTGATCCCTTCTTAAAGCAGCCCTTTGCATCTGTCCTGCCAAGCCATCCCCTTCCCCACCCCCCAAACTGTTTGGGCCAATGAGCAACTGCTAAATGGCACTGCGTTGATACCAGGAGGGCTGTCTACCTAAAAGCCTATTGTGTTGCTGAATTCTGCCCAAGACTTTCTCAGATCTGCCGAGCCTAGAAAGATCAGAACACCTGCGATGATTACAGGTGCAAAGATTCCTCCAGACAATCGCCACCCAATGTTGACCAGTAGCAGGAATTAAAACCAAAAACCTACCTAATTTCAACTGATAGAGCTTTTCAAATGACCTTCATTCATCAAAGTTTCATCTGGCATCAATTCAACTCATCAGATACAATGCTGTTTTACATTTTAGAGGAGACTAAAAGTTGTGACGGTTGATTGCTTTGGGGGAAAAAAATCCATGGCCAAATGCACATTTGCACACTTAGACGATTATAGGGGAAGCTGCCTTTATTATTATTTTTACATGAATTGTGCCAGTCTGAAGACTGCACACAATTTAAAATCGAAAATGCCAGGTCTCCCAAGAACAAATCGAAGCATTTCTAAAGCTCTATCATAAATAAGTACATTTAATTTCCTTTTTCAGCATTTGGCACTTTAAAAGCCCTTTTACAATTCGCACCTATGCTACTTAAGTTAATAACTGACATTTCCTTTTGTAATGCATATGTAAGTCTGAGTACTGCTGTGAACCTGAGATAAGCCGGGAGACCGGGGGACTCAGTCAGAAGCCAATGTTTCAAGATCACGCTGATCGCCGATCTTCTTGTGCCTATTTTGTTTTTCAATATGGTCTTGTTCGTTCTTAACTCTGCCCAAAGAGTATCTCTAGGTGGTAGAGAACCCCATGCCAAGCAGAGCCAAATGGTTTGACTTCATCAAGCCATGTGGCTTGAACTGAATGTTTAGCAAGGTTAAAGCAAGACTGTTCTTTTCAAAAACATCACTAACCGACACAAAGGAAAAACTCTGAGTCTGGTGTCCGATTGTTTCACCTACATATTTTTCAATGCCTTGCACTGTTAACAAAGTTACACTAAAAATATAATATGAGCAATCGAAGGATGCTTTTATGGAAAGGATGCACTCAGCTGTCAATTTATACATGTCATAAAGTCAGTAATGTATCCTGCATGTGACATAATGTATCTTCATTTCACAGGGTCACAATAAGTACACAGCCACGTTTCCCCCAGGACGCCTGCAGACGCTGAACCAGGCAGCATCCTCATTTTGAAACAAACCTGGGCTGATTTGGATGAATATCTTCAAGAATCAACAACTATGTAAGTTCTGCATTATTTTTCTGGAGTTAAAATGGAAACACACACTTTTGAGAAAGCCCTAATGATTTTAGTCAAAAGGAAAGGGGAGAAACAGGAAATGAAATAAATATGATCAGTTTAGATAAATATAGTGATTTTAATAATGAAAAGGGAAGTTAAGTTGGTCAAAACAAGGTTTACAAGGTTTATAAAAGGTTTACAAAGTTTATATTTTTACCGTTAACAAGAACAAAGTCTTCCTGGACATTAAACACAAACACCACACTGCCAGGCACCCCTTAGGTGTCAGTCTGTCCTTTTAGTTATTTAGAAGCTGCTGGCAAGAGTAGTGGCATTTTGTTTTATTTTCCTTTTCTTTTGTGTGACCCCTGCTCCAACCCCATTATGGTTCCTAAATGAAGCAATAACTCGGCCTGATGCTTAGAGTGAACTCGGGTTTCCCGCACCCTGCAGTGTGCAGGTCAGGATAGAGGACTAATGTCTGGGGATGGCAGCACCCAAGAGACTAGGACCTTGGACCCTACCAGTTGGCACTGGCACAGGAAGGATATTGGTCATTTTGCTTTCTTTTTGTTTGTGTGAGTTTGATTTTTTTTTTCATGCCTTTTTCCTTTGGAAGAAAGGGAGAGGAACCATGTCCTAGAACGAGCCAGAATCTTCTCCCCTGCCTAAACAGCCATGTGTTCCCATTGTCATGTCTGGAGCTGGCTGGACAGTGAAACTTTCAGAGCTGGAGGCAATCAGAGATCATGGCTGAGACCCAGCAGATGCACTGTTTTCTCTTCCTTAGACTTTGTAAGTTACCCTACTATTGTTTTATGATTTTGTGCCCCAAAATGTTTAGTACCTTAAATGCAAGAACTTTCCAACTGGATCAAAAATTAATTATTAGAAGTATGAGCATTTGAGGATTACCTTTCACACACCCAGACCACCAAATGTATGCACTCTCCAAACTGTAAACAAATTTAAAGTGGCCCCCAACCCTGACAGCTGATGTGAGAACGGTATGATGGATTATTTAACTTTCTAAAGCATGCATTAGTGTTGTCGCTATTAATAGATGAAACCTTTATACTGTAGTGAACCATTTCCTATGATCAAAGTCATTTTTTCCTCTATTTATCTCTGCATAAAACGCAGAGTTTCCGAGTAGCAATAAGGCATGGGCGAGATGTGTGGTTATCCAAAGGTAATCACAGCCCTGTGGGAACAGAAGGACTCAACTGTACCTTTTGCTTTGTGACTCCTCAGGGGGGCGATTATCTCCTGATAATCACATACCCCCACCCCATTGTGCCTTATTGCTTAATTAGCTACCGCATGAAATGTAGTTCTGTTTGCATCAACTTTATGTCTACCATAATTGCCCTGAGTTGCAGTTCCAAGATGAAAAAAGTGGATCAAATAACTACATATATTTTGTTTGATTAATCATGAAAAAATCATTAAGGGATTAAAGTGAAACCATTTTCCTCCTGCTGATCATGTTCAGCAATTTGAAATTATTTTATGATCCTGATCAATGTAATTAATGAGAATGGCTGTTAATTAGTTACACTAGCAGGTGGGCCATGAAAAATGTATTCACTTAATAATACCATAGAACAACACGCGATTAAGCCTTCCAGTGTGCGTTTCACCTGGTGCACAGACAGAAAGTCCCTGGCCCGCTCCCCTTCTCCCTTCCTCGGCCACCTCTGCTTCCCGGCCCCCTTCTAGGGCCTTGCTAGGGCGATGTGCAGAAACAGCAGGGCTGGAGATTTTAAATGCTATTAAGCATTTTTCAGCTTAAAAGTTCTCCTCTACTATGTACAAAATAGATAAACAACAAGGTCCTACTGTAGAGCACGGGGAACTAGATTCAAAAAAGATAAAATAGTTCCTTATGTGGCAACGCCCTCCAAGCAGAGGCTCCTGGTAAACTCCACTGAGATCCTCTCCGTTTCAAAAGAACTGACGGGAGCCTCATCCTAGAAATACACCAGCTCAGACACCCTCATCCTTCTCTGCCCCATCTGATGTCTCCAACTAATCCTTTCTCTAGAGAGGGCAGAGGCAGTAACCCCTTGGTTGCCGCCTGGCGACAGTCAGGAAGTGCTGACAGAGCACTGAGTTTGTCATGAGTAATGCTGAGAGTTTATCGGGGAGTCTTCACTGTCGCAAGCTATATCATGATCCCCGAGGAGCCAGTCATTACACACGGTCATCGCCACGGCTTTTACCACACAGAAATGCAGAGGGAAGTGGCAACAGTAACAAATATTTCCAATATTCTCCTGGTTAAACTACTGAGTCGCATCCATTATGGAAATGTCTACAAACATCTGTTAATGTAATTTTCCTGTGCGCTGAGCACTTGGATTTCATTAAACCCCACTGACTGGCGTTGAGGATCTGCCCCACTGCTGAGCACGTCACTACTTGGCCTCACCGAGGGAGCTGAAATACTAAAGAGCTCCGCTAAAGCGGAAGGCAGGGCAAATCCCGATTCCTAGACGTTGTATTTGGGTTGGTTCCATTGGATTTGCAAGCAATTACAGTACAGACCTGGCTCAATGAAGGGGTCTTTGTGCAGCTTTCCCGGCCCCCCGGCTACGCGGTCAAACCTAGTGGTCCTGAAGTGGTGGGAGCGGACTCCCGGTCCTCACACGCCCTGCAGCCCACTTCCTTGGTGCCAGACGGTTTCTCCTTCAGAAGCAACATTTGAGGAAAGCTTTGCTTTCTCTGCTGGTGGATTTCTTTCGTTCTTTCTGGCCACCGCCTCCTTAGTAGGAGTTTTTGTTATTACTTGGCTAATTTTCTATCTCAGAGTATTTTCCACTGTTGTGTTTGCAAAAGGGAACAGCAGGTGCTTGGGAGTCTATCAATCTTATGTACACATAGGAAGATCAAGCGTCAAGTCCCTCCAAAACCTTTGTTAAGATGAACTGCCGTCTCCAGCTCTGCATGTCACCCCCCAACCCTGTATCCTGCCCCCTTCTCAAGAGGCAACTGCTTGCAACTTTTCTTCAGTTCATTCTTTGGTGCTGCCCCCTCCCTTTCTCTAAATAGTGCAACTGTATCGCTATTTCTCAATTCTCCAGTTTCAGGTATTTTCTACTGACTTCTCTCTATGGAAGATGAGCGTTTAGTCTTCTTACTTCCCCCTTCCCCCACCACACCATGAAGTACGTCCCAGTCCTCCATCTTCCCAACATACATATTTATATCCAAAGTGTAGTTATCTCAAAATTCATTTTTACGTTCCTATGATTATATATGCTATTCTCCACTGAGACATATACTAAACTATGATTTTCCTTTCCTGCACAACTCTTTGGAGTTAATCATCATCTTTGGCTTTTATTGGTGTTTGGCTTATTTTTCTATGCGCTTATCACTGATGGACCCCCCAACTCTTCTACCAGCTGTGGACGTGTCATGAATACTTTCATTCACATCAGCTACCAATTGCATCTTCTTGATCAATTTCATTCAGAGCTTTCGGACCTGCTCCAACCTAGTCTGGCGCCCTCCACATCTGGGATTCTCTTCACCATCATGCCACAGCCTGCTCTGGCCTCTCTCCTATGTGGGCACTCCTGTTCCCTATAGAGATGCCATCCTGTTCCTTGATTTATCCCTTCACTTTGCTGAACAAACACATCCTCTAGTAGCTTACTGAGGAAGGATTGGTTGGAGGTAAATTTGGGGGGCGATCTTGAGGGTCTGAAAATGTCTTCCTTCTACCCTCCGCCTTGACTGATCATGTGGTTAGGCAGTCTTAGGGTGAAAGGAATTGTCCTTGAGAATTGTCTTCTAGCTTCCAGTGTTGCAATAAAGTCCAAACCCACCCATTCTGCTTTCCATCCCTCTGTGTACGATACCTGCTTGCTCTCCTATTCTGTCTCTCTCTCTCCCCCTCCCTCCTTCCACTCCTTCCTCCCTCTGTCTCTCCCTTCCTCCCACTAGAAGCTTGTGGAAATTTCCCTTTATCTCCTTTTCTCTGGAATGTCATGATGAATCCCGGCCATCAGCCTTCTGGGGGAAGCAGACTGGTGGTCCCTGAATCTAGTCGGTGCTGTGTGCATGTGTTCACTGATGTTCCCGTTTCCAAGAAAGTACCCCCAGGACAACCACGTTCTGTTTTACCCTCTCCAGAAAATAAACCTCTCATTTTCTGCAGGAGCGGGGAATGGAGGGGTGTAAGAGGGAGGGGAATTAGAGATCTAAGGTCTTCTTACAGAGCTTTCAACCAACCCCCTATATTTTAGACCCTATTCACTCCCACTTTCAGGGAAACCTGGCACCACCCGTCCATGGGCTTTTTGACATGAATTGATTCTCAGCTTTTCCTGGTGCAGCCTTAGGACTTGGATTTCTAGATCTGTTAAATCAGTTACTATTTGTCCAAATGTTTTTCAACTTCCCAAATTCTGTTATTCCCTCTCCCATTTTCCCGGTCCTTTGGGGTCTCTCCCTTTTAAAAGCCCCTTCATTGTAGCATTGTAGTTGTAGTGTGGTTTTGAGAGGGAATGAAATTAGATGCGTGTGATCAATGCACCATTGAAAAAAGTCAAAGCAGCTAATTCATCTATGACAACCACACACCTCCCTCTCTCTCAAACATCAATTATGTGCCTGATGTTACACAGTTAGCTCTGTAAACCGAGCAAAAGCTGAAATTTAGCAGACATAAACATAAGGTATAAAAGAGGTCCCCAAGAGGGTGTCCCAGATGTATTTCTGAATTGACTCCAGACCTTATTTAAGCCTACCTGGCTCAGGCTGAGCAGCTCCAAAGGGCTGTCCTGTAACTGGAACCGAGGCACAGGGTCCGGGAACGTTCAGCGCACCCCGCTCATAGCCATACGTGCATGTCTGCAGCCCCTCGGCCGAGGCCGTCTCATCAACTGAGATTCCCAGCCTGGTCGCCTTCATGCTATGACCACGGCTCATAAACAACTTCCACGCGCATGTCCACATACAGTTTACAAAGCACCGAAACATATGTTAACTCATCGAATTCTCACCCCTCCAAAGGAACTGCCGTGATGGTGGTCATCCTTACTTTCTAGAAAAATGGTGAAGAGCCTTGGCTCTGGACCCAGTATCACTTGGGTTAGAGTCTCACTTTCCACACTCACGATTTGTCTGACCCTGGACGAATTATCCAAAGTCTCTGGGCCTCTGTTTCCATGCCTCTGTAATGGCGATCACTATCGTTCTCAAACATTCTGAGGGTTTTGTGAAGATGACACGCAATCATGCAGGTAACGCGGTCAGCATGTGGCTGGCACGTCCGGAGCACCGATACATAGTGGCTATTACTCTGCTCCCCATCCCACAGATGAAAATCCCGGCTCAGAGAGGCGCAATGACGTATCCAAGTCCACGGTGCCAAAGGTGGACAGAGACTAACTAGGCTAGGGACTGCCATCTCTGACTCAGGGCCTCATGATTCTTCTGCCCCACAAGTGGTTCTCCTACTGGCTGCATACTCGTCTCCCGGGGACCTGGGGAAACGTGCCCAGGCTAAGGCACTCCCCAGAGGTCCAGATTTAACTGCTGTACGGATTCTGGACACCGGCATGTTTCCCCAGCCCCCTAGGCGAGCTGATGCTAAGCCCAAGTTGCAAACCTACGTTCTTTACCAAACGTCCTCTTTAGTTCCCAGGCGACCTTGAACTGTGCGTCGCATCTACCGCCAAACCCTTATTCACGCCTGTGTTCTAGGCCCCTGGTCAGTACAGAGAAGCGCAATCACGAGGCACTACTTATAAAAAGTGTTAAATATAAAAATCGCTGTCCCCACCCACTGTTTGACCATCACAGGAACTCACTGGTTTAGAGAATTCAGAGCTGCTCAGAAATGACTAGAAATGGGCATGTCAAGTTCCGGCTACAGTCTTGCCCAATGTGCCTGAATATGCAGGGAGGCCATTCTGCGTGGTCACCCCGGGCCCCCCTACAGGGTCTGCAGAATGCTCTACTGCAAACGCTGTTAGAACAACCTGAGATTCTGAACTAAATTATTTAAAACAGGCTTCTGGTTTTCCAAGCCAGAAAGGATACAAAAGGAGGGGCTGAGGGGGCAAAGGGAACGTGCCACACGACCCGTCTGGGAGAGTAAGAAGCCTAGAGGGGGAAAAGCAACAGGCCGCCTCAATGTCAGAGCCCCTCTGCCCGAGCTCAGCTGGGAGCACGTGCCGCTGAGGAGACCGAGGTCAGAGCTGACTCCCCAGGAGGCACTTGGCAGTGCTCTCTCCAGAGGCCACATGCCACAGCCCCTAACTGGCGGCGGGCACTGGGGGGGCAAGTCAGCAGTCCCAGAATCACTGAATCTCACAGATCAGTTTTACCTTCAGCAATGAAGGGAAGCTGTCATCACATATTCAGGGAAGCTTCATGAAGGTACAGCTGGAATTTGATATTCTCTATCTACAAACGTTTCTCTTCATTTTTCAAAACTGCATTTAGAAAAAAAATAGATTCCCTATTAAGGGGCCTTGGGCTTAATAAGCTTTCTTCCATGGGCCTGAGAATAATGAACTTGTCCAGGACTTGAAATCAAAATGAAAGGACCGAAGAATCTTCTATGGGGTGAAGAGGGAAATGACTCAAAGAAGCAAGAGCAATCCTTCAAGGAATTTCTTCCAGAAGAAACCAAAATTCATCTGTTCCCTGGGACTCAGCTGAGACTCACCTGCCCGTCCTGGAACCAAATCTGTGGTTCACAGAACCGCGGGCTCTCAGCAGAATCTATTGGCCTCTTCAGATGAAAGACAATTGGCGTCGTTAGGCTCCTGAGCACATTTTCATAATCAGCCTGATCCTGGGTGCACCGCAGCTGCTCAATTGATGGTGTTAGACAGGGGATCAAGAGAGATGCCAGGAGGGCCCTCAGATCTGACATAACGAGGCAAACATCAGTCATTTGGCTAAAAGGCTCACAAGGCTCCATCAGCTTGACACGGGAGTCTGTCTGAGGCAAAGCTAATGAGGAAACGTGGCGGTTGTCCTTAGACAGGAACAAGTTGTGGGTGAGCTGCATTTCTAACGAAAGAGAGAGAGGGAAGTCCCGCTGGAAACGGTGCATCATCTTGCTCTGGTCAGAAATGATAGGTCTGTGTTTTGAAAGAATTGTCTTAATGGAAAGATGGGTTTTTTTTCTCAAAACTGTTCCACTTCATTTGCCAAATGCTCAAGAGTACGTAAAATTGGTACTTCAACGTGGTCACTTCTGGGGAAGGCAACATTACAGAGAACATAATTCCAGCTCTCTCAGAAAAGGAAACTTCTTCACTAATGATGCAATAAATCCAGCCCAAGCCCTGAAGGAGCTGATCATGGCTGGAAGCCATTAAATCAGGGATTTCAATAATAATATACAAGTCATAAGAGTAACCCGCATAGGCGTGACACTTTGGGGTATTTAAAGCACTTGTACTGTATTTTGTTTGATCCTTAGTGACATAAGCAGGGTAGAAATGATTACCAGCTTCATTTCTGACAGAGAGAAAGTGAGGCTCTCATAGGTGAATTAACTTTGCTAAAGACCCAGAGCTGTCAGTCCTGGGGCTGGGCCTGGAATCCAGGTCTCCGGCCTGCAGAGCTCTGGAACTCTTTGCCCTACAGTTGAGCCAGGGGGACAGACTTATAGACAAGCTTCCAGACACAGTCAAGTGTTCTCCCAGTTCAAGCACCTCCTATGAAACTCGACATCGGCCGACTGTGATGACCTATGTGCCCCCAACTCCTGGTGGCTTGTGTCTGTGAACGGACCTTAGATCCAATATTATCTTTTCATGGCACTACCAGTGACAGCTGTGCAGCAAGAACAGTAACCTCAAGAGGAAGGAAAATTAGACTGAACACTTTTGGATGAGGATTCTTAATGTTTCAATGAACGTACAAGCCCCTTTATAGTGATATGTCTGTAACACGCTGGTGGCAGCAAGAGTAATTCAAAGAGAAACAAAAGCAAGCATCTCTTACTAACTGCTATATATAAAATAGACAGACAACAAGCTTCTTCTATACAGCACAGGGAACTAGATTCAATATCTTGTACTAATCCATAATGAAAAAGAACGTGAAAAGGAATATGTGTCTGTGCATGTTATGACTGAGACATGATGCTGCGCACCAGAAACTGACACAACATTGTCAGCTGACTATAAGTCAGTTAAAAAGGGCCAAATGATTCTAAATGCAAGCTTTACTTATAGATATGTAAGATGTATACTAAATCCTAACAGTTTACATATTAAAAACTGAAAAATTCATTGAAAATAAAACACAACCATCTCCTGCATGTAAGGGAACTGGAAACAGGGGCTACACAGTAAACTGAGTCGGCATGTTCAGGTATCCTCTGAACATAAAATCACAAGAGTAGACGTAGGGCTTCTGAGCTGCTGCTCCAGCCGTTCTGCACACGTGATCCCTCCCCTGCCTGTGTCCGCCCCTCTGCGAAATCCTAATGAAAAGTACCCATTTTACTAGGTCTTGGGGGTAGGAAATATTTCCTAAGGAAAAGAAACAAAATAAGCATGAAAATTCCTTATTTTGCTTACTAGTCACCCTTGGGCTCCATTCTACCTTGCCTCATGACTCTCTGGTGCTTCTGAAAAGGTATATATTTCTTTGGAGCCACTAGGATGCCACTGAGATCATTCCCACACTAGGTGACACGCTGGGATCTTGAATGAGGTCTTTGGAGTCTGCCCCCACTTCCTAGCAGAGCATCTCGGGAGGGGAGGACTCACTCATGGAGAAACACCAATGTCTCAAGGGCTCCAGGGATGAAAGAAAGAAAGAGGGAGGAGGAAGAGAGCAAGAGAGAAGGGGGGAGAGAGAGAGAGAGAGACAGCCCTAAAAGCATGCAGAGATCATGGCTATGCAAAGAGCCAGCAGCTCCACACGGAAGCCAGGCGTGAGCAGGTGCCCACTCGCTGGGACGGGAGAGGCTTAAAGTGACAGAGAGATAGAAAAGCAGTGGTGTCCAGGCCTCCTGAGCAATCTGATCTTTAGACAAAAGGGAAGGGATAATTATATACTGATGGATTTGCTTCTTCCTTTTTCTCTAATGGCCAGTGGCTGCCTCCTCCTCAGACAGCCAGCACATCCAAGGCTAGCTCTGCGTTCACACTGCCCGCTCTGCTGCCTGGGAAGGTGGTATATTTTAATGTCTAGCCAACTGTGAGGCGGTAATGATTAGGAGATGCCTTAACTAAGGGAGAACTCCACTCGTGTTCCGAACAGTCTTGACGTGGAGAGGCGCTCTGTGACCGGTCTCAGCACCTAAATCCACTGAACAATAGGGCTTTGGTTGTGCTGAAAAGGTAAAGGCTAGCATTTGCCAGTTCCACCTGCTTCCGTTTCTAGGTGGGTTTCCTGCAGAATGCGGCCTTTCGAGCTCACAGCGATATAAATTAAGCCGCTGCCGTACGGCTGCACTACTTACATTGGTATTTTTTCACAGTTGACTCTGTGCAATGCATTCGGGGTAACAAGATTGCTATTTAGTATAATACATTAGGCTGGTGGAGGAATGCCTAGCCTGTAAGGAGCTGGTGAAATTTTCCTGAGAAAGAAATATATACCCTAGAGCCACCTGGGTGACATCCTAAATGGCAAACAATTACGGGGCTTCTGCAGACCTACATGTGAGTGGCCGCGTGGAGCATACAACCACCCCGAGAACCCGGATGCAGCAATGTCTACGCAGAATGCAGTAAAAACCGTATTTCAAACCTCCTAGCATGCCAACATACAAATAAATAAATTCTCCTTTGCAAATGTCACCAGCTGGGTGATTTCCAGGCAGGCGCTGCAGTACTTTCCTGAAACTGGAGAAGTACTCACCCTGCTCTGAATCTGAGCTCCCTGGAAGTCCAGGATTCATATTCAGAGCACTGCATGGAGTAGCCCTTTGGGGATGGGTATTAATGAAGAAATGTGCTCATGATAGACCCTACTCTCTCTCCGAGAGCGAAGGGTACAGTCTGTTCAGAGCCGCTTTTTAATTTCTCATAATTAACCCTGCCAGAATTAACATCCGTGGCATCGGTGATGGCAAATTTAAAAAGTCACATCCACACAGTGCGACGCCTCTCACCGCCTCCGTGTTTCCCCCTTCTGTTGAAAGAGGAAAGTTCTCAAAGTCTGCCAAGCTGATTGTCTGGTCACTGCACTGAGACCTGCTGGACTAGGTAGGACCAGGGCATTTTTCCAACTCCCCCGCTAAAACTGCCAACCTGGTTCAGTTCTTAACTGGCCACGTGCCACGTACATCCACGGGCGGCCTGGTTTCCGTCTCTCTCAGTCAATGACGTACAGCAGCCCATCTGATCTCCACGGTGAACGTGGAGACCCGAAATCCGAGTGCCTCGTGCCATTCCTCCAAGTCCTACTGTTGACTCTCCACTGAAAGACAGACCAGGGATCCTGGGACTCATTTCAGAATAGCCTCTGTCCGCTCTCTTGAACAATCCAGGGCAGATGATTAGGAAAAAAAGAAGAGAGGGGCTTGCAGGTGACCAAACAAACGCAATTGTGCCCTGGTAGCTACTGTCAATTGTCTCACGCTTGGGTATCTCTGCCTTTACTCACAGCACAACTTTTCACAGTGGAGGGAAGGCCTACTCATCCATTTACACTCAGATTTTCATTTTAAAAAACTGAACAGGAAATGATTGGTCTGGGGAAAAAAAAATCACGTGATAATTTATGCAACTTGAATCACCAAATAACTCCACGGGCTCACTGTGTTCTTTTCTGGAATCCAGAAGTCACAGGCAGTCCCTTCTCTGGCCTACAGAAATCTGTTCCCTCTGGTTCGATCCCTTGGTGCAAAGTGGCAAATTCAAAAGTCAGAGGGGCTAACAAAGGGGAGGCCTGAGGAGGTGACAGCTGTGGGACTTGCACGGCCCGCTGCACATCCCTGGCCCCTGCCAGTTTCATGACTGAAAGCCTTAAAGCAACAGTACTACCGTCGCGCCATCATTTGAAAGAGGGACTCTGGCCGACTCCCGGGGCTGCATTAGAAATGTCTACATCTTACACATCTGAACAAATATTGCTGCTTCTGGATTAACACTGACATTTCATCAACGCGAAGAGCCGATGCTGGAGAGAGTCATGGAGCAGGCTATTTTCCTGCTGGTAAAAGTCCACCAACAGCGTCCAGAAACCCTTTCTCAGGACTAGGGGAACCGCCACGGCTAGAGCACACTGCTGCTCCCCGGAGAGGACCTCGGGAACTGCTTTTGCGGGGAAGCAGCAACCCATGAAAAATCACTAACCAATAAGCCTGCCTGGGACGCCCACTGCCTGCCAAGTGCGTGTGGGGGAACCAGGAGACGGCGGCCCATGAACCCAGAGACTTGGACTAACACCTAAGGAAACAGTGAGTGGATCTCTAAGCATGCATGCAAAACAAGTACATGTCTAAACCAATAAATCTGCTTTTTCCATAGGAATGCGTAGAACTCTGGACTCAATCTGTCCCATTTGCAAAGGTGTTCGGGGTGAGTCAGGCTTTGCAATCCAGTTCGGCCACTTTCCACCATACAGCCTCTTTCCCTGGGCAAAGAGATAAAGGGACTCAGTGTGATGCTTCCGTTTAAGGGCTCAACTCAAACTTTCACGATAGGCCTTTTTCGAGATGCAGGGCCATAATCCTCCAGCAGCTACGCACTGTGTTGCTCTTTTGTAATCACCTTTCCTTTTTCAATTATGAAATTTATTACATATTTCATGCTGCATATTGCAAAATTTGGAAGCTACTCACAGGCACTTTACTCAATAAAATATTCATACGCTAAAATGCATGCTTTTTCATCACGAGTGATATGTTTAGAAGTAATTTCTCATTGGTCATCCACTTTTGGAGTGGTCGGCCTTTCTGGCTTTGAAAAGACTGTTAGAATCAAGGTAACACTAATAGCTCCTTCCTGTACCCGCCTATCCCTTAAAATATGCAAAATGCTGGCTGCATAATGTTACAAGTGTTTTTGTTTAAAGAGAAGCGATTACCCCTCTAGACTGTCCAGTCAGTGAATCCCTAGCAGAGTGATAGACTCTGAGTGCACGAGCACCAGTGTAGAAGACAGGCAGTAAGGGGCTTCTGCTGGGTCCCCGGTGCCCATAATGGCGTCTGCCACCTCGAAGATGCTCAGTATGTAAATGTTTGTTGGAAGAAAATCGTGAAGCAGAGAAGGAGAAGGGAGAGAGGGAGGAGGGAAGAGACGGAGTGAGCAGAGAAAGAAGAAAGGGAAGGAAGGAGGGAAGGAGAGAAGTAGGGAAGAAGAGAGGGAAGGAAGAAAGGTTGGACTTGGTCTGTGACCTTGGACAAGTAATTGACCCCCTCAGTCTCACCTCTCACTGGGTCAAATGAAAATGGTGGATCAGACAGTTTCTAAAATTCCTGCCAGCTCTAAATGTCTATGATTCTGTGATTTAAACTGTCCACTGATGTCAATGCTAATACAAATAATAAAAAAGTACTCTGCTCACCAATGAAATATGTAAAAGTATTCAGAAGAACATCCCTCATTAGCCCAGTATCTGTCCCATTCTCCAAACACTGGAGAATTCTTTCTTTCAAATATTTAAACTGCACTGGAAAGATGAACTGGGCATATATTTGCTTAATTTGTAGACTGACAGAGCTCAGATTCGTAAGTGTTTCCATAGGTTTACTAAAACACTTATCGCCACTCTAGTTCAACAATTTGAGTATTATCCTCTTGAAATAATGTATACTTATGAGAAGAAAGAAAGCTAATGTCACCTAAAAGGAACACATGTGGAATATTAATCTCTTGAAACTCTAAAAGCTTAAAAAGTACTTCCATCATGGGGTGGCTGAGATTATCTTCTGCTAATTAAAGCACTGCCACCACTAATTCCCCTGCTTCTAAAATGAACGTCTCTCGGAAGTGAGGTAATTCAAGTTTCTCCAAGTTGCCACAAAACCCTATAATTCAAGGCCAGTTAATGCTGTGTGTCTGTTGATCTAGGACTTATATTACAACATGCAGATCTTCTCAAGTTTGAAAAACAGTCTAAGCTTGTACACTTCCATCTGAAGGCCTACCCAAACTCTTGGTGTGCACCCAAGAGTTCTAACTTTGTCCCAGTGAGATGCTTTCTCCATTATACACCACCATACATGCTAAAGGAGGTGAACAGGAGTGGGGAACTGTCATTATTCATTCATATGCTTTACCCTGGAGCCATTGACCAATTGACATCTCTTTACCTCTCTCTAATAGTCTCTCTCTCCCTCCCTCACTCCCTCCATCTCTTTCTCCTCTCTCTTTTCATGTAATAGCAGAGGCTGGTTGTGCAATTACTTAACTCAGGGCAGTCCATATAAATAACCCCTCTCACATCTATAAATTAATTAAAAGCCATCACTAGCTCTCCATTACCTAGAGAACAGGTTCAAATTCCTTGATCTGATACCTAGGATCCTCCACTTAGAAGCTTCGGGACCTCATGCAAATCACTTAACATCTCTGTGCTTCACTTTGCCCTCTGCTGTAAACTGGGGATAGTAGTGATACTTATCTCATAGGGTTGGTGAGAGGAGTGAATGGAATGGTATGTGTAAACCACATAGAACAGGGCCCAGCTCACAGTACGTCCCACATAAATATTTGCTCCTATGCTGCTCCCTCTACAATGGAATCTCAACACGTATTTCAGGCTCCACCTCCCATTGCTCCCATCTTGAACATTGCAATCCAATCAGATGGGTTTATTCACTCTTCTTAAGGTATATCCTCTGCTTTCCTCTCTTTGTGTTTTTACATAATAAGTAGCAAATATTTCTTGAGAGCATCTTCTGTGCTAGGCACTGGGCTAACTGTTGCACAAATTATCTTGTTTATGTTCCAGAAGATCTTTAGGTACGAGCACCACTGTGCCTCCATTTCACAGATGAAGGGAACTGACACCTAGAAGGGTAGGTGACTGGACCACAGCAGCAGTGCTGAGAGATGGCAGAGCCAATGTGTAATGCAGGCAATCTGGCTCCGCTGCTCTCCATCAAAACCGCTGGGATGTACAGCCTCTGTCCGTACCCACCGTCTGTCCCACCTCCCACAACAGCTCCCCCTTTCCCCTCACCCATCCACATGCTCTCCAAAACCATTGCAAACCCCATCTGTCAGACATCCCCTCTCAGGCCAGTCCTCAGAGCCCTTCACCTCTGAACTCTCAGAGCAGTCACGACCTCCTTGGAAGCTGGGACAGTCCATTTGTCAAATAACTATCTAATATCTTGGAACGGCACCTCTATTTTTTTGAATTCTGAAAGATTTAACTTTCTTCTTGCACGTGTTTGGCTTCTTTCTCCAATTAGATCTGATGCTCTTTAAGGTCAGGGGCTGCATCTCATGTTTCTTTTCTGTCTTAAATAGCATTTGGCACAAAATAGATACTCAGTAAAAAAGTGATGATTTGATTTAACCCCAGGGACACATAACTAGGTCGAGCTGACCTTGGCGCCTCACTTCAGCAGCTGGTAAGCAGACATAATAAAATTCAGGGTTTTCAATCCCTGCCTTGATTATTCAGTTATTACATCAGCTCTTTTCCTGGTTTTCTCTCTTGGATGCTATTGTTTCCTCTGCATTATCTGCCGTCATTTTAAAAAGTGTCCCAAATCCTGTTTTTGAAAATAAGTTTCAAAATAAAAAAATTAAGTGACTGCTCTTGGTAAAGAAGCAATAAATTATTTGCAAGTCCTTTACTCGAGATTTGTTTCATTAAAATAAGCTTTAAAATGAGGAAGAGCTCTCTTTCTATAAACTGATGTGAAGTGAGATCCAGGATATATTTTTAAGTGAAAAAGTTTTGACACTTGGAACCATGTTAATGTTTCCCAACGATTTCAAAAGAAGAAAAATAAATCCAAAAACTCCAAAAGAAACAAATGAACTGAACTATATTCCAAATGAATAACATGACCACACTGGGCAGGACTGGTGGGGAGAGGAGAACTACCCTAGGCAATTTTTGAATACAGTCTTTCAAAAATATACCTTTAGGCTAAAGACAAAAATAAATCTAAGTGAATACTGTATGCTAATTAGCAGGCTTCTTGTCATAGTGCCATGGGTTAGCAATTCTGAAACTACTTTCTGTCTATTCTAAAATTGAGCAAATAAGTTAATATACACTGAGTAATGTGATCCAGGTTTCTCAGTATCAGAAAAGATCAAGAAACAAATAAAACAAAAAACCCCTTTAATTCGAAAAGATACATGCAGAACAAAAGTTCATAGCAGCACTATTTACAATAGACAAGACATGGAAGCTACCTAAATGCCCACTGGCAGATGAATGGAAAAAATACATACCCAAATGTATTATTACTCAGCCATAAAAAAGAATGAAATAATGCCATTTGCAGCAACATGGATGTACTTAGAGATTATCATACTGAGAGAATTAAATTGACAGAGAAAGACAAATATCATATGATATCACTTATACGTGGAATCTAAGAAAAATGATACAGGTGAACTTATCAACAAAACAGAAAGAGACTCACAGACACAGAAAACAAACTGATGGTTACCAAAGGGGAAAGGAGAGGGGGAGGGATAAATTAGGAGTTTGGGATTAGCAGATACAAACCACTATCCATAAGAGATAAACAACGAGGTCCTACTACATAGCTCAGGGAGATGTTCAATATCTTGTAATAACCCATAATGAAAAAGAATAGACATGCATAACTGCATCACTATGCTGTACACCAGAAGTTAACACAATATTGTAAACCAACTCTACTTCAGTAAAAAAATAAAACAATATCAGAAAAGGGAGTTATAAATATGGAAAGGGAAAAGGATGAAATGGACCCTGTGGTGTTAGATGGGAATTAGAAGAATGAGCGCAAACTCATGGTTTTTAACATGTGTGTGTGCTTGTGTGTGTATAATATATGAATATATATTGAAGTCTATAAAAAAAGAAAAAATACATCGAAGTCTATGAATATATATTGAAGTCTATATGAAAGATAGATAAATATAAAAACATAGAGTAGATGTGTGTATACATGTGTGTATGTATGCATGCATATATCTACACACATGTATGTTCTAGCTCCATCTGGTTAGAGAGCTTAGAATCAATCATATCCCCATAGTAATAAGCACACATAATGCCTAGATCTTGGTTTTTAAATGCCACTTTCCACTGAAAGTATTCTTTGGAAAATAGCTGACTCCAGGGAACAGAGAAAGTACAAGGTGAAGAGTATCTGATGCATAAAGTAAAGAAAGTCTTAAAGAATGATGGGGGCATGTCAAAGGGACACAGGAACCACCTTAATGGGGTTCTCACGAGTCAAACTGGGAACAACTTGAGCATTGAAACACATAATAATAAAGGATTACAACCCATTGAAAAATCTAAGACTCCACACTGAAAGACAGGAAAAAAAGGAGAAAGGAAGGAAGGAAGGAAGGGAGGAAGGGAGGGAGGAAAGGGAAGAGAAGAAAGTGTCTTCACTGTAGAAAGCCAACAGAAATAAATATGAAAGGGATTATGAAATTTTAAAAATCATCATTTGGCATCCACCATACTAACTGATTCAACAGAGTCATCAATGAATCATCAACAAATGCTAATTCAGTGGATTTTAATATAGTCACAGGATTGTGCAACCATCACCACTAATTGCAGCACATTTTTTTATTACTCCAAAGGAAATCCTGTATCCATTAAGCAGTTGCTCCCCATTTCCCCCTCCCTCAGCTCCTGACAACCACAAATGTACTTTCTGTCTCTATGGACGTGTGTATTCTGGATATTTCATATAAATAGAATCATACAGTATGTGGTCATTATGACTGGCTTCTTTCACACAGCATGATGTTTTCAAGGTTCATCCATGTTGTAACATGCACTATAATTCATTTCTTTTTAAGGCTAAATCATATTCCATTTTACAGCTACATCATATTTTGTTTACCCATTCATGAACTGATGAACATTTAGGTTGTTTTCACTTTTTGGCTATTACGAATAGCGCTCGTGTAAAAGTGTTTGTGTGAACATATGTTTTCAATTCTCTTGGATATATTCCCAGGGGTGGAATTTCTGGGTCGTATGGTAATTTGACGTTTAACTTTTGAGGAACCACCGAACTTCTTTCCATAGTGGCTGCCCCAGTTTATATTCCCACAAGCAACGTATGAGGATTCCAATTTCTCCACCTCCTCCTCAACACTTGTTACTGCGTGTCTTTTTGATTATGGTCATCCCAGGGGGTGTAAAGTGGGGTCTCGCTGCGGCTTCGATTTGCGTTTCCCTGATGACTAACGATGTTGAGCATCTCTTCATGTACTTATTGGCTATTTGTATATCTTCTTTGATGAAACATCTATTCACATGCTCTGCCCATTTTTTAACTGGGTAGTGGATGAAGCTTTGATGAGGAGCAAGATAATTTACATCATCTCAAAGTATCTCCCCACAAGATACTTATTAATCACAAAGGGGAAAACACTAACTTTACCAGGGAGGAAGCTGGCAGGCACCACCTGACCTAGCGATCAAAGCTGACATCACCAGTAATGGGACAAATCAACAGTATGTGCCTCCTGATATGATGCAGGAGAAGAACAAAACATCACTTCTGTGTTATTATGGCCAATAGCACATAATCTGAATCTAATCACAAGAAAACACCAGACAAACCCAACATGAAGGACACTCTGAGAAATAAATAGCCTGCAATCTTCAAAAATATGAAGGTCATGAAATACCAAAGACAGACTAAGAGATTTTTCCAGATTAAAGAATTAAAGGAGACTAAAGAAGACATAAAGACAATGCAACACGTGATCCTAAAATTTCAGTGACTATAAAAGGATGTTATTGGGACCACTGCAAAACCTATGTCTAGACTAGAGAACAGTATTATACAGATATTAACTTCCTGATTGTGCTTATGTAAGAGAAGATCTTTCTTCTTAGGAAGTATACATTCAACTATTTAGAGGTAAAGAGTACCGTGTCTATAACTTATTCTCAATTGAGAGAAAAAAGTGCGTAGATAGACAGAGACAGAAAGAGAGAGAGAGGGAAAAAGCAAATGTGGTAAAATGATAACATTGGGGGAATCCGGGTGACAGATGTATGGGAATTCTTTGCACAATTCTTGCAATTTTTCTGTAGGTCTGAAAACATATAAAATAAAAAGTTAAAAGAAACAATAAACTTTAACAGTAGTGTGAAGTTGATCATTCTTGTTACTTACATTAAAAAGTAGAATTGTATCATTTCAACCCACTGATCTGAGTTTTCTTTTTTAAAAAATATATAGCTATTATAAGCTTATTCCTTCAACAAAGTGAGTAACTTCAAATAATTTCCTCAAAAAACATGTTTTTGCCTTTCCACAACTTATGAAATGATTATTTTAAAGAACGAGAAACATATATGTTTCATTTTATTTTAACTAATTTTACCTTAAAAGAAATATCCAACGACCCAGAAATTTTATTTGGCATTCTTTTACCAAAACGGGATGGGGCTTGTTCCAAGAATCAGCCCCCTAGAAGCAGAGACTCTTGGAAGCTAAGTCCCATGTGATAAACACAAACACTCACTGACTCAAAACCAGTAGCAGCCATCTGGCAAATGGGAGGACTAGGCACAAAGACACTGAGTATGAACAGGCAAGTTCACCCAGGCCAATCGAGCGCTTCTTGAAGAAGTAACTTAAGTGCCAGGTCCATAGCTGTACCTTACTTAGAAGCAGTGAAGCATGTTTGGCACAGATCGCAGTCTCTGAGCAAACACTAACTTGGCAGCAGAGGAGACAGAAGTAACCCAGCTCAGTGCTGGAAAATTTTAAAAAGCCACATGTTATCCCTAAAATGTAGGCTACAGATGCGGGACCCAAAGGAAATTAGCTTAATGTAACTGCAAAAGAAACACTGCCCATCCTCTCCTTGTCACTCCCAGCCCACCAAGAACCCCACACCCAATCCCGTGCCTTCTGCTGGTCATTCATAGCGCCTCACAATATTTACACTAAAGAAATATTCACATTTTGTTACAGTTATTCAACTGCCTTGCAGACTGAATGCAGTAAAGCCCAGCTAGTAGTTTCATGACAAGCTTTCTAGGCACAGTCACAAAATATCAAAGTATTTTAACTTGGTTTCCACATGCTGCACACTGTGATCACTCTTTAATTGTATTTAGTCCACTTTGCATTTCAGTCCCTGAGCATCAAAAGATTCTCGCTGTACTATTACATTTAATAAAACAAACATGAAACGGCACTTATACTGAGGGCATAAATGACTAATAGCATCATTTAAATATATTACTACAGACGACTCTTCACGATGGCAAATGACAACAATCACTTTATTTTTCAAAACACGTGTGGCTGTGATATACATGTTGCTGATAAAAGCCTGTTATTCACTGAACTAAATTGTGCTTGGCCTTGCACTGAACTCAGGGAAAATTGTGCATGTGCGTCTCAGGTAAAATTTAGCTCCAGAGAGATGTGGGTACGACTCCGATGTTATTTACAGACAAAATATATTGGTGACAAACTGGTAACAAATACGGAGGCTGTATTCAGCCGTTTCAGCCATCAATTACAGACCAACTTGGGTTTTCAGTTCAGCACATGGAGAATAAGAATGGTGCTTCATTGTCAAAACAAACACATTTTTATTTCAAATTACTATTGGATTGTGTCTGCTGCGGCATTCCTGATCGCAGACACATTTTTCCATGAGTTTACAAGAGCCCTGGCATCCGATGCTTCAAAACAGCTCAGCTACTGTACTAGCCCAGCCTCAGCTCAAGTGGAGGTGACTTCAGCTTAGAAACAAAGTCTGCAATGGTGTCCTTTCTGGGGAAGCCCCTGGACCCCTCCCCAGGGGAGATCTTTTTATTTGCAATTAATTAAGGTGACAGTGGTCATTTTTTTCGTTGGGGAGGGGTACCCATCTAAATCATTGGCCTGAGAGGCCAGATTCTAATAACATTTAAGTCACTGGATGCCCTCTACCTTTTCCTTTTCTTCTTCAATGAACATGCATACTAAAGTGAGATATTTCAAAATAGCTCAATTTTTAAAAATCAATGTGTTTCACAGTCTGTATTCAAATATCTTCATCCTGCAGAGTGCTACCTAGGTGACGAATATGGTGTCCTGTGATGTGATTTTTTTTTTTAATCCCCAAATAGACCACATCTAGAGGTCGCAACAATTATTCAAGGTAACCAAACAAAGCAGCTTATCAATCTTTACAGAGTTTGAAACGGAACCAACGGTGCCAGGAGCATTTATGGAGTGCCACCTCTGTGCTGGACACTGTCCAAAGGGCTACAGACAGAAAAAGAAATAAGATAGGGTCTTCCTCCTTAAGAACAAGAACCTCTCAGTTTCAGGGAGGTGGGGGGCAAGCATGAAAAAGTGATGGGAGGGGAGGGAGGATGCTGGGAAGCCACTGTAAATGACGGCTGGGCCCTTAAGAAACAACGAAGCAGGGAAAGGAGAGGGGGGGATGTCAAAGAGACAGCCTTCGGGACACAGCAGAGGTATACGGGAATAAGCCAACAAGCCCCTGCAAGCAGGTAAACTTCATAAACACAACTGCAAATTTCCAAAATCAAAACCCACGAGCAAAATAATATAAGAAAGGACACTTTGAATTAGAGGTACTGGGAATCTTCTGACTGGATCAGTTCACAGAAAAAATTAAAGACCAAGAGCTACAATAACTGCAGCACGTGGCTAAATACAAACAGGAGCCTACTGCGCTGACGACGGAGGCACCAGGGGAGGGAGCTGGGGCTTTTGCTGCAGCCTCGGCACGGCGTCTGTCTGGTAATTCCAAAAAGAATCGCAGAGGAGCTGCGACTTATCAACAGATGGATGGAAGCCGGGCCAGCAATACAGTCAGAATCCTAATTAAAGCCCAGGCACAGGCTGAGAGGTGGAAAGTAGGTGGGACCCGATGCAAGCGAGACGCTGCGGCACTGTCGTCAGGACAGTTGGGGGAAAGACAATCCGGCCGGGTGTGTTCACCCGAGAGAAAGGATCACCGTAAGACAAGGGCAGAGCCGGGGGCTCCACGGAGGACCCCACCACTCAGGGCTGCTGGGCACCGGGGGCCACGCAACAGAACAGTCCAGACCTGTGTGGGCTTCCACGAGACGGCAGATTTCTGTGAGAAAGTCCATTTCAAATAGCAGGCGGAAAACTAAAAGCAGCAACAAAAATAGGTCTTTGCTTTCCTTAATCCTCTTTAATCTTCTAGTCTTGGTTAATGGTCTTGCTAATCACTTCCTTCATCGGTGGAGGAAAGCAGAGGCTTGGGAGTCCTAGACACTGACGCTGTTTGTGGAACAAACCTGAGCAAATAACAGTGTAACATGGCTTGTGAAAGCAGAGGGTTTACACTCTATAAATAACTTCCATTTATTCTTATTCTTTACACGTACACTATTACTGAAGACTGGATGATAGCTTTCTGCTATTGTCTGGTTGACTTCTTATACACACACACACACACACACACATCCAAGGTAATGACGATATTGATTCTGAAGAGACACTTTTTGAGACAAATAAGAAAAAGAGCCATACAACTGATCTAACAGAACAGGTCTAGAAACGTCAGGGGGAAACGGTAGTCTTTCTGGTGAATAGCAATTGTCTAAGACTCTTGAAAATCCCACATCCTAATATCATCAGAGGTTTGGGGCAGCATTAGAAAGGATGTGATACCTTAGAGACACTCCACACAGTGAGTCGTCTAGGCTATTTTATTGTAAATTAAGTTCTGCATTTTCTCTTTAATACAAAAGTAATAACCTGTGATCATGAACAGCACTAGATAAAGTATAAAAACAGAAGCTTGCATGTGAAAACATCTCAATTAAGCAGAGAATCCAAATATAGGGGAAAGGAAATCAGGTAAGCAATTCAAACACAAAAATATAAAAATACTTTACCATGAAGCATGGAGTTTTGCACACTTCAAAACCAATAAATAAATAAACCCATATTCATTTCATTGAGCCGGAGGAACTGGGGGAAATGCTTTTGTCCTTAGGGGACAGCCACCTCTTTTGGTTAAACGTTCCATTCAAAATGTGCCTAATTCTTATAATCCAAATATGTGACACTGCTTGGGTTTCCATGGCTACTGCTCTGAAAACCGTATTAATTATTCAAGAGGTCCATGCCATTCTCCCTGCATGCCCTAAGGAATGCTGGGAACCGCAACATGCCGTGATAAAGGGACTAGCTGTTAAACAGACTGCATGACCAAATCTAAATAGGAAACTTATTCCCTTGAAGTCCTGACATCATCCTGATAGCATTAAACAGTATTATTTAAACTCCTTGGAACAAAATGAAATGAGGGAATGAAAGAGTTTCGCTTCACATTTAATATCTTAACAATCTTTCTAAGACCATAAAATTGTAGCCTCTGCTCAGTCCTCTGATAGGATCTTATTTCAACCAAGTCAGTTGCCTCGCATAGAACAGTACTAATTCTACGAAATCTGCACCCCCACTGCCCCCCACCAAAGGCTGCCATTTAGACATTGCAGAACTTGGAGGAAACCAGATAATCAAGTTAATAAGACAAATTGTGACTAGGCATCTGGGTGCCGTATCTGCTGATGCCTGAATACCAGAATAACCATAATTTGTGCAGCCTGTGATCTTGCCTTCATCATAAATAACATTATCAAAGTGGAGACAGGGAGGTCTGAGTGTATTCAAGCAACACACACACTGCTACTGACTTCCTGTCAAAGCTAAACTCACGGTGTCAATCCTGTAGCGGGGCAATGAGGGGCATTATCAGCCCAATTACTCAAAGACCGGGGAGAGGAAAGCTAGCAGCTATCACTCCACACTCTTGAGCTCCTTCAGTGGTTTCAGACGCTCAGACACAACATTTGCATTTATTTTCATTTGCACATATTATAATATCGTTGTACATTACATTATAGTATAGCATCGTGTAATGCTTATATAATATATTGGCTTATATACCATTTTATATTACTGTATCTTACATTATTCTTTGCCTTTCTGAGCAAAAGAGACTACTTTTCAGAGATGGCTACTGCAATGAGACACAGAAGTTTCCAAGTTCAAGTTCCAAGGTCCCTGATTCGGGGCATTTCAAAAGATTTGCACAATTTTTCAGCTTCATTGATACTGAATTCTTATTTATCACACACATACAGGGAAGAAAAAAGAAGTGCAAATTTTCCAGAAGCAAAGACTATGAGAGAAATCAGGGTGATCTGAATACACTGAATTCTGTACTGCATAATCTTGCAATCAAATTTCAAAATAATGTGATAAAAAATTATACCCTGTGGAAATGTAATCACCTGCCACAAGTGATAAAGAAATAAAATCAAATGATATGTAACAATTATCTAAAACATAATGAACAGCCTATTTGCTAATTAAAGGGAAAACATACCATGTATTGTAATTACTATTCAATATTCAGTAATATCATTTCTCTATAGTTAACTTCTGTGCCTTTTTGTGAATTAAATGCTGATGGAAAGGAGTGAAAACCGTGATAAATGCTTACCCCACAAATAAACAACCTTTATTATTAATTATTCTTTCCATCAACCAATTACCACACAAATTGTCAGAAAGCTAATTACAGAAGGAAAGCTAACTGGGAAAATCTACTTAGTGAGATTTTAATTCAATTCAACTACTATCTATTGAACCTCTGAGGCACTGGCAAAATACTCAGTGCTGTTCAAGACAAAAGAAGCAGGGCTCTCATTTACTGAGGACCCTCATGCCCTTTTCGGGTCCCAGGCACGTGCTCAGCTACCAGTCACACACGAATGCACACGCGCACGCGCACGCGCACGCGCACACACACACCAATCCCCCAGCACTACGCACATATTCGTGAATCTGCACAATATCCCCACAGGGGCAGGTAATGGTACTGTCCATAAGGACTTCTGAGACTCTCAGCTTCCTCATCTCTAAAATGGAAATAACAATGCATACTTTATAGCTTTTTGCTGAGGATTAAATAACAAGGTAAGTAAAGAGCATGATCCAGCACCAGTAAATGGCAGTTACAAATTATTAGATATTAGCAGATGAGTAAAGGCTAAGGCCAAAGCCACCCAGCACTGAACTGTTCAGTCATCTTCACGAAGCACAAGGGCAGGGGGACAGCACCACCAATTCAGCCCGCTGTGCCTGCCTGAGATGCAGCATCCTCAGTCACATCCCCTTCTGCGAACAGTTTGACTCAAACCAGAAAAAACAAGTTGCCGTGCTACAGAACCAGTCCATGTGCTCCTATTACGAAGAGAGATTTCCAGGTCACTGACTAGGATCAAAGCAACCAGACCCAGAGCTGTGGTCGTGGCTCCGTCTGCTGCGCTGCCGCCTACAAGAGGCCATGAATCATAATGAAGAAGCCACTAACTTTGGCTTTGTCAACACCAACACTTCTAGGGCTATTCAGTCAGATTCATTCACAAAGCTTCAACACTCCCCTTTGTCACCAGGGCGGGAGGGCCGGAAGTAATCTCCACAACAGAAAACCGGTTAATCTATTGGTGAGAATTAAAGGTGTACTATCGAGAATAAACAAACTGCAGCAAAGCACCGAGTATTTTCAGAAGCCTACAGACTTGGGTTACCCATTCTCAGGACTCAGATGATGATAAAATCCAGTTGTTCTTAATCCTTCCTGGACACTATTTATCCTCTCCTTGGATGATTCAGGTCATCGTAAACCCAGATGCTGCTGTGGGAAATGTAGATTGGACTAAATCTCCACTATCCTTCTGATATAACCTCTATATTTATTCTCTTAAAAGATTGTTGGCTCATCCTTTGTCTCCTCCTTATCGAGGCAGAGTACACGATGCTAAGGGGGAAAAATCCAGCTTTAAGCCTTTCAGTTTGGATTCTAAGAAATGAAAATTTGCCACACATTCTTCGTTTCAATTGTCAGACCACAACGCGACAGCTAATACTGATTTTATTGTTCCATTATGATTTTTCTTTCTCTTCAAATATGTAAGATATTCCTTTTTTTTTTTTTAACATCTTTTAGCTTCCCTTTCCAGGGGCTAAAATGGGAAATCTCAACATTATTCAACCTGAACTTGTTTCCAGGAAAGGAAAGGTCCCCATGTGTGGCAATAAAAGAGATGGGAACCTGCCTCCTCACATGCTTTTTTTTTTTAATGTAATTCAAAATAACCTTGACGTTCAACTCAAACAGATTCTAATTTTCATATCTTTTCCATGCTCTTCTCGAGGACAAACATTTTGTCTTTATCACCATTTTAAAGGGCACAAGGTTAGTATCGACTTGCATTTCACAGACATGCTAGCCCAGAATTTCAAGTTCCTATCCCTTTCACAGTGTATTTCCTCCAGGCTGGTAACTCACCACACTCATTGCAAATCTCCTTTATCTCACTTGCTCCCCCTCTAGTGGAACTGCTGGGGATCAGGGTCCCAGAGGCTTGAAGGAAGCTAAATGGTTGATCGTCCAACTAGAAAGCCAGCAAACCACTGTCTGTCACTGCTCGCCGGCCCAACACTGAAACCGTTCTGTGTATCTCTTCCGGAAGCTTGGTGATTCTTTCCTAACTAGACTGATTAATGTGTTCCAATGTGATTTCCCTAACAATATTTTTTCAAGTCTGTCTGCTATTTATTCCCACCATGGAGCAGCAACTCTAAATGCCAGTGATAAAATACTCATCCCTGGAAAAAATTTTCTTGGGCTAAGTTGTAAACAGTGGATCTGGCTACAGTTTCAGTGAATCATCAATGAACGTTAAAGCTGCCCAGTGAACCTTTTTTTGGTAACAGCTCTACTGAGATACAATTCACATAAACACAGTTCACCATTTTAAAGTATATACTTCAGAGATTCTTGGATAGTCACAGAGATGTGCAGTCAACACCACTACCGAATTCCAGGACATCTTCATCATCCCCAAAGAAATCCTGTGTGTACCTATTAGCCCTTCTCCATTCTGCCCTTCCCTCAGCTCCTGGTAACCACTCTACGGATTTGCCTATTCTGGCTATTTTATATAAATGGAATTGTACACTATATGACCTTTGGGGTCTGCCTTCTTGCACTTAGCATAATGCTTTCAAGGTTCATCCATGTTGTAGCATGTATCAACACTTCATTCCCTTTTTGTGGCTGAATAAAATCCCATTGTATGGATAAAATATACTCTGTATATCCTTTCATCAGTTGATGGACATTTGGGTTGTTTCCAGTTTTTGGCTATTGTGAATAATGTTCTCTGAACATCTGCATACAAAGTTTTGTGTAGACGTATGTTTTCAGTTCTCTTGGGTATACATCTAGGTGTGGAATTGCTGGGTCAAATGGTAACTCTATGTTTAACTTTTTGAGAAACTGCCAAACTTTTCCACAGTAGCTGCACCATTTTACATTCTTATCATCAATGTATAAGGATTCCAATATCTCCACATCCTTACCAGCACTTTATGCTGTCTATCTTTTAGAGTACAGCCATCTCAGAGTATGTGAAGTGGTATCTGTGTGATTCTGATTTGCATTTCGCTGATGGCTAAGGATGTTGAACATCCTTTCATGTGTTTAGTGGTCCTTTGTGTACCTTCTTTGGAAAAGTGTTTACTCAGGGGTTTTGCTCATTTTTAAATCAGGTCATTTCTCTTTTGATTAATGAGTTGTATCTGTTCTTTATGTATTCTGAATACTAGTACCTCACCAGATACGTAATTTGCAAATATTTTCTCCCATTCTGCAGGATGTCTTTTCCATTTCTTGATGGTGCCCTTTGAAGCTCCCTATTAATTTTTTAGTCAAATAATCACTAATGCCTCAGACTGAATAATCTTTTTTTCATAATTTCTAAAAGTGCTTCCTGTTTGCAGATGGGCCTAGGGACATCAGTCCTGCTACCACTGACCCTCTCACTCGGTGCTGATCCCTCGTTAGATTGGACCATAAATGCCCTGTTAGGTGTCTATCCATCCTTAGGACAATTAACCTCCTCAAACTTCCCAGGAAGCCTTTTAGTAGCTTTAGAATGATCATGCTACATTGTGAATGCCTGCTTTTGAGTAAGTGAACTCAGTGTTGTTTCTTTTTTAATTGGTATTATTTGGCTCGGAGTATTTGGGTTAGCAGCTTTTCCCACAGGAATACAGTATAACCATAAGACTTTTAGAAATGCTCTCTTTAATCAATCTTACCTTTTACTTTCCCCTCCAAGACTGCTTTGCCATCTGCTTTCCCATTTAAATTAAATTTGCCCAGAAGTTTAAATTTTCTTGATATCATTTGGATCTAGCTAAACTCATCAACCCTAGACTAACTGCAGTGAGGGGCAGGGTAGAGGGTGATCCAGGCTGAATTAGTGACAAATCTGAGTTCCAGAATATTTGGAAAGAAATGCTGCATCAGCTAATTAGGCATGGTAACCATGTCCAACTTTAAGGATCCACAGAAGCAAGATATCAGGTTAAATGGACTAACAGTGGGGCCTGGGCAACAATTAAGTAGCCCATAGGCTTGCCCAGCAAGCTGCTCCAAAGACTGGAGTTGCTTTTTGGATCTAAGGCTTCATCTGGACCACAAGTATCAGAGGCACAGCTGCAAATAAACTTTGGGGATGACAGCTCGTTCTGGGTTGAATTGTGTCTCCCCTGAAAAAAAAAAAATCTGTTGGACTCCTAGCTCCCAGTACCTCAGGATGCAACTGTATTTAGAAATAAGATCTTTATGGGGGATCAAGTTAAGATGAGTTCATTAGGGTGGACCGTAATCCAATATAACTGGTTTCCTTATAACAATGGGACTCTGGACAGAGACAGGCATGTGCGGAGGGAGAGCCACGTGATGAGACAGGAAGAAGGTGATGATGCTAAAGACAGAGGGTGGTGCAATGCCTCTTCAAGCCAAGGAGCCCCTGAGGCTACTAGAAGCTCCTTCCCTAGAGCCTTTAGAGGGAGCCTGACCTCGCTGACATCTTGATCTTGGACTTTCAGCCTCCAGAACTGGGAGAGAATACGTTTCTGTTGTTCTAAGCCACAAATACGGTGTGTGGTAGTTTGTCACGGCAGTCTTAGGAAACTAATCCACAACTCCAGGCACTAAGCAAAGGGTAAAAACTGTTGTTATCTCAGGTGGAAGGGTTGTCACGTCCTACGGTGGCCATTCCAGTCACATCTGCACACCCAGACCATCCTCATAGTCAGTAGCGACATCTTTGAGATGAAAAGGAACAATGCAGAGCATGCATTCCACATTTCTTCCCTGAAGATGCACATTTCTACTTTACTAAATGTTATGAGACTTCCAAGTCTTGTTCCGGCTGTGCGTGCTGTGTGTAATAAAGGGAGAGTAATGGTTGTCTGGGTCAAACTGATGAGTTTGTGAGCTAAATAAGTCAAGAAATCAGTGAAGAAATCATAACCGCCTCCTCACTCCAACTCATTCTTTATAAATAATGAGGATGTCTTATTGGGTGATATGAAATTTTATCAGAAGCATATTGAAGGACTATAACCATGTAGATATTGTGATGCTATATAACTAGTGGGGTTCAAAATAGGCTAAATGATGATGATGATGACTGTTTGGAGATTACAAATCGTCACAAATATATGCTGGGCTCTTTGGTTGGTAGAAATTGTAAACAGTCTACATCCTGATGCAGTCAAAATTAAGCCCAATACTAACACAATCAATCAGGTTGGTAGGAGATACTGGTATAAATCAACGAGGCCAGTGAGCTAGAGACAAATTCTTACAATTTTATCTCCAGTTATTCCTTTTTCATACATTGCCTGTGGGCTGATATTACACACAATTATGTGGGAGAAAAAAATCACTGAAACAAATGTATTGAGACTTGTTTGGTAAGCATTACATTTTTAACTTAATTTCATAATATTGTCATTTATTCATTCAACAAATATTTCTTGAGCCTTTATTATGTGTGCTGGGCAACCAAGGCCCATCCATGAATAAGAAGAGCTTCTGGACACTGATGTCACATGGGGCTGATACTATGACTTCAGCCCCAGGGGTCAAACACACACACAGCTCTCCAGAAAAGCTCTGGGTCTGTCACAGCAAATCTCAAGGGTTTTTTTTTCATCTTAAATTCATAGAAGGACTTGATAGATTTTGCACCCTAACTTTACTCCCAGGGGAAAAAAATCTGAAATAAAAGATTCAAGAAAATACAGCGTATTTCTCATTCCATGTACATCTCCCATTTACGGAAGTTTGTTTACTTTTCTGCCAAAGGACATTTTAGCAAAACTTTAGTCCTCATTTAACAGCAGAAAGATGACAGCTGCAAGCTTGGTAAAGGAGAAATGCTCAATATTAATCTGGTTACTTTAAGGGGAGGGGGAAGCAACATGTGTACCCTCTATGTGCAGAGATTTCTAGAATTCTCTTAAACCTTAGAGAACCCAATCAGGGAGACACTCTTCTCCACCTCCTCCTCGTGCTCCTCATCACCACCAACATCACCATCATTTGTACGATTACCTTTTCACAGATGCGGAAACTACAGTTCAGAGAGGGAAAGTGACTTACCTGGCGTCACACAGCCAGTAAGAGGCCACTTCATTCCCTTCCACATTGCAAAATGCTGCTTCCAAAGTCCAGCTCCAAGGAAGTTACCCAGCTTTTAGCACCTGCTCACTAACGGCAGTCCCGTACATTTGTCCAAGTATTTTATTAATGGCCACCTATAATGTTTATAACCTACAGACTCCTAAATATGTTCCTTTTATTTCATAATCTACTCCCCTTATGTCTTGTGTTTTCCAGTGATATATTTTAGATCTGAGGAAGTTTATATTTCAAAATGATTCATTCTGTTCTGCCAACTGCAAGGCAAGACTGCAATAAATGTTCTCTTGTTGATCAAGAGTGTGTATGTGTGAGCAGAAAGAAATACTATCTGAATTCACATCATGTTTTGGACCACCACCAACTAATACACTGACATGCCAATATACTGGATTGTTTACATACAAAGTAAATGTCAAGCAAAAGGAAAACCCTTTTGTCAGTTACTAGATATTCCTCTTACCTTCTGGGGCATGTCAGATTGAAGCAAAATACGCCTGCTTCATCCTGTCATTACATTTGACCTAAACTTCATTTAAAAGACTAGAGAAATCATTTTAAAGCTGTAGTATTGATTAGGCTTTAGAAAAGTATTTGCCTCAGAATTTGATTTAAGTCTTGCTCAACGTTCACTTGTCAAGAATGTAACAGCTTTACAAATGAAACTAAAAAGGAGACATTTAATTCTAATTTCATTTACAAAAAGATTTTATGGAAGTAGACAAATTGGAAGGGCAACAAATTATCCTCCCCTCAATGGCTCCAATGCCTGCTTTGGCCAGTTGGTCGGTAATCTGGCTGGGACATGACCAGGGCATTTACTGCTCGATGGCAAGGAGCACGTTTAAAGGCCTGTTGACAGCTGATATTAGAGCTTTCCTTATGTTTATCTTTCTCTTCCTCTTTCAACAAGAGATTCCTGTGAAGAGCCTTTCTGGCTTTATGATGCTGAGCAACTGTGGACTGCAGCCCGACTCAGCCCATGGGGAAGCCGGAATTTCCAGCAAGCTGTCCCGCACTCCCAGTGAGATCAAAAGGACGCAGACAGAGGCTCTCCCCGCCGATAGTGGGTCTTTAACCAGCCCTCCAGTGCACTGGGGACTGCTGAGCTGGCCTTACTACCATGTACACTTGAAAGAACACCTCGCTCCTCCTGATCGCTACTGGTTTCTATAGAAACAAGAAAGAATCTGTTCTTTTGCTAAAATTTTCCCCTAAAGCTTTTTCTAGCACTGTATAAAACATTTATTTTTTGCTATCACAGTTCTCCATTTATAGCATCATTTAACTGATCAAAGAACAATGGGCTGAGTAAAGATGAGCGTGTGCTTCGTTTTCAGAAATCAAATCCTCCACGCATTAAGCAGCCGTGGTCAGTTCATCTCTCCTGAGTCACTTTAGGACTCAAGTATTTTAGAGTAAATACTTGAAACAATGGTGTATCAGAGAGTGAAAAGGGGTCAACGAGGTATCTACTCCACCATGAGCTGACTTTTCCACTTCAGAATGCTTCAGCAGTTACAGTATTTAAATGAACTCTGTTTCATCAGTGTCACCGTAAATTATCCTTGAAAACTCCAGGGCTCCTGACCACAGGAATGTGAGTCATGGCCTTGATGCCTGTGTGGCTTTGCTGCGAGATAACGGCTGGGTTTCTCTTCTCCAGGGACCACATTTGCTCCAGAGTTGCTAAGGCTAGTAAATACTGTATCTGTCCTCCTGTAATCACCAAGCAAACAGACTTGCCCTCCATCACATAAAACCCCCAGAGGTGTTAGGTCGTGAAAGGGGTATTGAACTAGTGCCATGCTTAAAATCTAAGATGGGAATCTCTGTAGCATAAATTCAGACCAAATCTGCTACATGGTTGCATGTGTCTCGTCTTCTATCAGATTCCATTCATTTATTCTTGCCTCAATAAATATTAATTGAGTGCCAGCTATGTGTTGGTCACAGGGTTTTAAGCACTGCAGGTAAGGTGCAGCACTGAGCAACAGACACAGTCCCTGTCCACCCCAAGTTCATAGTCAAGCATGGAGATAGGCATTTTAAAAAAAAATCATACAGTGAACTACAATTGTAAGAAATGCTGTGAAACAAAAGTACTGAGTGCCTAAGAGAAACTCTGATGGAGTCTAAGGGGCTGCAGAAACACCTACAAAGTAGGGCTCTGCTTCAGGTGAAATTAACTTGAAACTTGTGCATGTTTTGCAAAATCGTGGAACTGTCAGAGCTCGTGAGAGGTGAATGGCTCAGCTGTTCAGGATAAGTGGTTTTCTCAATCTGGAGATTCTTAAGAATGAAGCCTCACAGGTTTCTTTAAAAACTAAAAATAAACTTATCATATGATGCAGCAAGCCCACTCCTGGGTATGTATCTAGAGAAAACTATAATTTGAAAAGACACCTGCACCCCAGTGTTCATAGCAGCACTATTTACAATAGCCAAGACATGGAAACAACCTAAATGTCCATCAACAGATGACTGGATAAAGAAGAGGTGGTATATATATGCAATGGACTATTAGCCATAAGAATGAAACAATTCCATTTGTAGCAACATGGATGGACTCAGAGTTTATCATATTAAATGAAGTCAGACAAATATCACATGATATCACTTTTATGTGAAATCTAAAAACAAACGACACAAATGAACTTATTTACAAAACAGAAACAGAGTCACAGACAGAGAAAACAAACTTATGGTTACCAAAGGGAAAAGGGGGTAGGAGGGATAAATCAGGAGTTTGGGATTAACAGATACACACTACTATATATAAAATAGACATACAACAAGGATCTACTGTACAGCATGGGGAACTATATTCAATTTCTTGTAATAATATATAATGGAAAAGAATCTGAAAAATATATATATATATGTATAACTGAATCACTTTGCTGTACACCTGAAACTAATAACGTAAATCAACTACAACATAAAATTTTTAAAAACTAAAATAAAATTTTTAAAAAATGAATGAAGCCTCATAGACTTCCTTGGTGGCTCATTTGCTGCTTGAACATATTATAATTCTGGGAGTTCCTTCTTAGCTACCAAGATATCTAAAGGACCACACCATAAAGTAACTCGCCCATAAGGCGGTCTTTAGCTGGGGGAGGGGGAATGAAACTGTCACTGAAATGCTGTGTTTCATGTTCTGAATCAAATACAGAGTGAGCAGCAGAGTCTGAGGACTAACTCTCTACTCCCAGTGCACATATACAACAAAATAGATCCTTGGTATTCATGGATGATCCGGTTTTGCTATTCACACAACCGTTTTCATATTTTTCACTCTTTTTTCTTTTATTCTGAATCTGAACTTTTGGGACAAAGTTGGTATCTGGTTAAATAAGAGACACAAATACATATTGGAAAAGAGCATGAGCTTAAAAGTCAGACACATTGGGTTTGAACCCCAACCACACCACTTATTAGTGTATAAACTTGTGCAAATCATGTAACATTTTTGAGTCTTGGCTTCTGGTCTGTGAAATGGGGATAATAATAACTCATGAGGCTGTTGCAAATATTAAATGAGATAATGCATGTAAACTATTTGGCACAGAGCTTGGCTAAGAGTAAACATTCAGAAAACAAAGCCTTAGGATATGCACACACCCAAAAGTGCACTTTTAACTGACATACTTCTATACATATTTTATAAATATGTATATGTGTGTTATACCTTCTTACCTTTTTGCTACTGTGAAAATAAAGGAAATCTCATTTAAAATGGAGTCAGGAAGCCCTGAAGGGGGAGCTCTTGCACACTTGCAGACCCCAGCAGGAAGAAATGTACCTTGCTCTCTCCCCAACAAGAGAAAGCTTACTTTACACACCCCAGCAGGAGGAAGAAAGATTTTCTCTTTGCCCAGCAACAGCCCAGCCAATGAGAAACTGCCACACTCGGCCAATGAAAAGCCACCGCCACCATGAAGTCACAGTCTACTCCAATAAACTTCCACTCAAAACAGTCCCTCCCAACTTCCTCCTTTTTTCTATGAAAGAACTCTCCTTTCCTTTGTTCTCCAGACTCGCCTATGGCTTGCCATAGTTTGCTTGTCCTGAATTGCAATTCCTCTGCTATTCCTAAATAAACTCATTTAGCTGGTAAAACAACTGGCCACTTTATTTTTAAGGTTGGCAATACATGGTGTCAGAAATTGGATCCGAAGGCAACAAGCCCCCGAGGAACTTATGACTCCCAGAACTGTGCGAGGTGCTCGCTTGAGCTGCTTGCACACTCCCCTTCTGTGAGTTATCTGTTTCCTTTAAGTTCAGTTAAGTCTTCTCTGGGATCCAAGCTCCTCTCTTTGGTCAAGCACTCTGACTTCATTTGGCATCTGTTTTTATGACGGCATCACCCTTTCTAGTGAGTACTACTTTCTAAACTTCTGAATTTTCAGCAATGGAATCCAACTCTGCTAAATTCTCTCAGGAGTACCCCCTTCTGGGACCCTGACTTTGTTTTTACGTTTAAAAATTATGCTTCCTCCTTATGCATATTTTAAATTGACCAACTTAACCAAAAAATGATTTAGAACTTCAATGGCCATTATGGAAAACTTTTGACCTCCCCAAACTTGTTTTTCTGAGAACTAAATTAGAAGACCATGGCTTTAAAATTAAACAGATTGAATGGGATGCCTATTTTAATTGCTACCTGGAGGCTTCCAAATGCATTCAAGACTCTAAAATCACCTCTTTACAAAATATCATTTCTAAATTAACTGAGGCAAATAAACAACTGGGGGAAAAAACAGAAAGCTTCTGAGGCCTCTTTTTCCCCTCCCCCATCCTCTATGTCTCCAGGTGGACAGCAGCCATCTTGTGCCAAGGCCCGGCCCCTCTTCTCTTCCGTGCTGTCCCGACCTCCTCATTCTAATCCTCTCGCTGAACTTCCCTTTTTCTCTGAACTTCTCCCCCACTTTCTCCTCCCCTGAACCTATTAAAACCTGCCCCTTTAAACCAGGCCCTCTGAGGAGCCAAATGGTAAACTCCTCATTTCTTATGTTCCCTGGGCTAAAGCTGAACTACAAGCTATAGTCAGAGTTTCCCAAAGTAACAGAAGTTCCCCACGAGTTTGTTGAGGAATTTAAGATGGACACTCAAACGTAAGCTGGTTTCTCTGACTTATGTCAGCTGGTTTACATGCTTGTCAGTAAAAGTCAAGCCCAACACTGGACGAAGACTGCCTACTGGGAAAATCATGAAGCGTCCGCAGGAATACAACCAGGAGACCACCGCAGCCTGCTGCTTTAATTATGTGGTCAGGCTCAGGGAATCGCCAGGTGACTCCATTTGGCAACCTCTAGGGCTTTCGCAAAACCTGTTGATTGGAGTAAGATTCAGACTTGCCCTCAAAAACCCAAATGAACCTGTGCACAACTATTACAGTCAACTCCAAATTGTTTTTAAGGAAAATTCTGGTCTCCCTACCTGAATCCACTCAGGTAGCCTTTACCTCTATGTTCACAAACAGGCTAAACCAGGATCTTTCTCTTCTAGTTAAAAGGGATGGAATGGGAACCTACATCCACACCAGATCTAGTTAATTTAGCAAACCAGCTCGCCTGCACCCTGGATGATTCAACTAAAAGACCACTGAAATCCTCAATTTTAAACTAAAAAAAAAAAAAAAAAAAAAAAAGGAGGCCCCTAAACAAAAACAAAAGCCTCCTGGCTTCTGCCATTACTGCAAAAAGCCAGGACATTGGAAAAAAGACTGTCACAAATTTAAGCACTCCAGGCACCTTCAGCCCTCTAACTAGCCTTTCCAATGCCCTCCTAACCCCCAGTTATGAGGCTCTGAGGAACTACGGGGGCTCTTCCAAATCCTCCCTTTTCATTGGCTTGAAGAAACACTCTCCAGATCGGGAATGAATCCGTCTATGACCTTACTGACACAGAACTACACTCTCAGTGCTCAGTGCCACTGGTATTAAACAGCCCCTGCCTCAGAGTACTAAGGGGGTTCAAATTGGGGGGGATCTCAAGTAAACTTCAACAGGTTCCTGTTTCTAAGCCCATCTCCTTTTGTTTAGGCCCTCTAAGAGATACCCAACCTTTTCTCCTTATTTCCTCCACCCCTACTCATTTACGGGGCTGACATTTCATAGAAAAAGACCATGCTGAAATTTCTTTCTCCCAAAAAAAGGAAAACAATTCTAGAATTTGATAGCAGCAACCAAAATAGCCAACTACGGAGTGAATCAAATGACCCTTCAACATGTTTTTTTTTTTTTCTTGCTCCATCTCTGATGGCACTGGAGCTGATTCTAAGGAAACTTAACCATTTGTCCCTGTTAGATCAGCTGCCACTCTTCTTCAGGGCAAAATCCTCAACTGATATTGGCAGATTCCAGAGTATAGCTCCTATTAAGATCCAAACAGATCCCTCAAAGCACCTCCTCAGAATTAACCAATACCCTATAAAAAGGCCATCCAGGGTATTAAGCCAGCAAGATGATTATAAGACGTGTACTAGTCCCTGTACCATCCCTATTTTACCTCAAAAGAAACCCAATGACCACGGATGGAGATTTGCCCAAGACCTCCAAGCCATAAACAAAATTGTCATACCTTGTCACCCTGTTGTTCCTAATCCCCATGCTTTTTTAGCCTTGTGCCCATCAAAACCAAAGTTTTCACTGTGAGTAAATTATGTAGCACCTTCTTTAGCATCCCTGTAGAGAATGCTAATCAGTATCTCTTTGCCTTTATTTGGGAAGGGCAACAATATACCGGGACAGTAACGACCCAGGGTTTTACCGAAGTCCTTCTTACTTCTCACAAAACTTAAGAGCTGATTTAGATGATATAAAATGTTCTGGAGGCTCTACTTTATTAAAATACATAGATGACATTCTTCTCTGCTCCCCTTCCCAGGTCTTTATTCAGGAAGACAGCATCCACCTATTGAAGCTTTTAGTCTCAAAGGGACATAAAGTTTCTAAGGAGCAACTGCAATTTGCTCAAACGCAGCTTCATTATTCCAGGCACCTGATCATGGGAAAAGGGCTGCACCTCGATCCAGATCGTCTTCACGGCATCGTGAACTTCCCAAACTCCAAACCAAATGCCAACTGTGAGGTTGTCCTTGGCTCACTGGTGATTGCCAGAAAGGGATTCTGAACTATTCTCTCATGGCCCAGTCTTTACATGCCTTACTAAAGAACATGAAACCTGACCCTTATTACTTGGGAAGAGCCAGATGATCCAGCTTTTAATACCTTAAAGAAAAGCTTGAAAAATCCCCCTGCCCTTGAGCACCCTAATTATCCACTTCCCTTTTCCCTTTTTATGTAGGAGAAGGAGGTAAGTGCTCTCGGAGTAGTCACCCAAAAACATGAGGACCACCATCGCCCCATAAGGTACTAGAGTCAGCAGCTAGGCCCTATGGCATAAGGACATCCACCTTGCTTCAGAGCCATTCCCGCCACTGTCCTTTTAGTTAAGGCCACAAAAGAGATAGTCATGGGATCCCCTCTGACCATTTTTATACCCAAGCAGTGGAGTTCTCCTGAATTCTCACCAACTCAACACCCTTCAACCACTTGTCTTCCTATGAAGTCCTCAGGGTAACCAGTCCTCATATAACTCCTTCTCACTGTAATGACCTTAATTAGCCTTGCCACCTTCTTCCCTTCTCCGCACACTGTACTCCTCGTGGCGCTCTGACAGATCACCTCTTGACCCCTCGTGATGATTTATAGGAAACTCCCCTAACCGATGCTGAGTTTTCATGGCTTACTGACTGTTCGTAAAGAATGAAAACGGTAAATGCTGGATATGCAGTTGTAAGTCCTTTTGAAGTCATCAAGGTGGCGCCTTTGCCTTTGGCAACCTCGACCCAACAGGCTGAATTACACGATCTTAGTCAGGCTTGCACTTTAGCAAAGGGCAAAACTGCAAATGTCTATACAGACAGTGCATACGCCTTTCGAGTGGCTCATGACTCAGATGCTATGGGAACAGCGAGGCTGCCCTACTTCCAGTGCGTAAAGTTTTAAATGGTTCTTCTGCCTAGGATTTATTAGATGCCGTGATCCTGCCAGGCATGTGAGCTGTTATTAGGGTCCCTGGGCATTCCAAACTGGACTCCCTGGAAGCTAAAGGAAACCACACCACAGACATTTCTGCCAAGAACACTGCTCTTAAAAGAACCAAAACCCAAACCTCTGTCATGGTCCAAAGGGATGTTTCCCCAAATGATAACTTAGAGAAAATGGCCAGAGAAACCCAAGAATTGGCTCCAGAAAAGGAAAAACAAGATTGGAAATCTAGTAACTGTTGCTCTGATAAAAAGAGAGAACTCTAGTTTGGGCCAAATAACAATCCAGTGTTGTCAGAGACTCTAAAATTGCCATTTCTGACTACTGTATATGCATGAAACCATGGGTCTGTGGATAAAATGTAATGTTTATGAATCAATACTGGTGGAGAAATATCGATAAAGCCACAAAAAATGCATGCTTTGCCTACCCCACCTGCCCAAAATATAATTCAGGAGAACCTGTCCACAGTGCTCCTGAATACTTAAAACTGCGCAGTGGACCAATGGACCATTGGAGGTTTGGCAAATGGATTTTATTCAGTTTCCCCCATCACATGGATATAAATATGTTGTAGTCATGGTTTGTATGTTTTCCCACTGGGTCTTAGCCTTTCCACGTAGACAAGCTACTGCCTCTTCTGTGGCTAAAATTCTTTCAGAAAAGATTACCCTTACCTGGGGAACCCCTCTTAAGCTCCATGGCAACGGGGGAACCCATTTTCCTGCAAACATTACAGCAAGTGTTGTTTGGCCACTCCTAGTGCATTTTCACGATGCTTCCCACCCTCAATCCTCAAGGCTGGTCAAATGCACTAATGGCATCGTTAAGACTCAATTTGCAAAATTTGTAGAAACCTTCAAGTACCCTGGCCGAAGGCACTGCCATTAAGTCCTTCTGAAACTCATGTCTAAACCCTTTTGGAAACCATAAACCCTCTCACCCTTTGAGATAATCACAGAATGCCCAATGCACCCAGCTCCTGCTTCTTTTGATCCACAGCTGATAAAAGGAAATTACACTTAAGTATTGTAAAGGCTTAATTGCTTCTGTTGAAAATAACCGTGCTTTAGTAGAGCAATCTTTTCACAGCATCTCCCATCTTCTCAGGAGACGAAGACTTTAAGCATCACTCCTTTTAACCTGGAAATTTTGTCTATTGGACAAGACATCTCCAGTAAGACTCTCTTCAACCTCATTGGAAAGGCCCCTATAAGGTGCTGTTAAGCAACCTGTGTGCTGCCTAACTCCAAGGAATAGACTTTTGGATTTATGTGTCACATCTAAACCCGGACTGGACTTGCATACCATCTGGTGGCCTGAAAATAAACATTTTCAGGAATTGAAGTAGATGACATCTGCAGGAGACAGCTTTCCCAATGTGACCAGACCAAGCCTGTATAACCTTTTTCTCACTGTTCCTTCTTACCTTATTCCCTCCATCTCTTTATTGGAAAGGCAATATTTTATCCACATTTCCCAATCTACTGAGAAAAGAGGAAGTCGTTCTGACTATTGCATCTGTCACCAGAAACTCCAATCTGTTCATGATGTTGGAGATCCTTTGTTTTTTTTTTCTTTTTCTTTTAACATTTTTTATTGAGTTATAGTCATTTTACAATGTTGTGTCAAACTCCAGTGTAGAGCACAATTTTTCAGTTATACATGAACATATATATGTTCACTGTCACATTCTTTTTCACTGTGAGCTACCATAAGATCTTGTGTATATTTCCCTGTGCTCTACAGTATAATCTTGTTATCTATTCTACATTTTGAAATCCCGTCTATCCCTTCCCACCCTCCGCCCCCTTGGCAACCACAAGTTTGTATTCTATGTCTATGAGTCTGTTTCTGTTTTGTATTTATGTTTTGTTTTGGTTTTCTTTTTTTTAGATTCTACATATGAGCGATCTCAAATGGTATTTTTCTTTCTCTTTCTGGCTTACTTTACTTAGAATGACATTCTCCAGGAGCATCCATGTTGCTGCAAATGGCGTTATGTTGTTGGTTTTTGTGGCTGAATAGTATTCCATCATATAAATATACCACCTCTTCTTTATCCAGTCACCTGTTGATGGACATCTAGGCTGCTTCCATGTCTTGGCTATTGTAAATAGTGCTGCTTTGAACATTGGGGTGCAGTTGTCATCCTGAAGTAGGGTTCCTTCTGGATATATGCCCAGGAGTGGGATTCCTGGGTCATCTGGTAAGTCTATTGCTAGTCTTTTGAGGAATCTCCACACTGTTTTCCACAGTGGCTGCACCAAACTGCATTCCCACCAGCAGTGTAGGAGGGTTCCCTTTTCTCCACAGCCTCTCCAGCATTTGTCATTTGTGGACTTTTGAATGATGGCCATTCTGACTGGTGTGAGGTGATACCTCATTGTAGTTTTGATTTGCATTTCTCTGATAATTAGTGATATTGAGCATTTTTTCATGTGCCTATTGATCATTTGTATTTCTTCCTTGGAGAATTGCTTGTTTAGGTCTTCTGCCCATTTTGGGATTGGGTTGTTTGTTTCTTATTGAGTCGTATGAGCTGCTTATATATTCTGGAGATCAAGCCTTTGTCAGTTTCATTTGCAAAAATTTTCTCCCCTTCCGTAGGTTGTCTTTTTGTTTTACTTACGGTTTCCTGGAGATCCTTTGGTTTTACCCATAATCAATTTCTCATTAGTCCCAGATCCTACTGTCAGTTGTACGCAGAAGCTGACGGATATTACCTATCTGGTTAGGCTGTTCTGGCCACGTGTTCCCATACCTTGTTTCAAATATTCTCCAACCATAACCAAACTAGTTCAGCTGAACACCTCCACCTTGGCACTCTTTTTCTTATTTAAATATGACCTGTTCCCTTGCACCCAAGGGAAATTCAAAGACGCTAACTCCTCTTTTCAAGGCTTTTAGAAAAGACCTCTTTAGGTTGGGATGGTACCTTACAGAATGTCATCCCAATTCCTCTGAACCCTGGCTTGAAAAGGTCAGTCAGGAAATTCCAGCTAATAAAGGTATCAATAATCACACCTTAGCTAGAGTCTTCTGTGTGACACCTGGTTTTATTTTTGTCCGTGGTGGTTGGCATTTCTCTTGGCCATATGAATGTTTAGATAGCTGGTAAACTGGAGATCAGTGCTTACTGGCACATTTAACTGTCCCTGTCAACATTCGTAACATATCAGAAACCTACCATTGGTTCTCTCTATTAAACCTCCATGGCCACCTTAAATGGAATCTTCCATGAGGCATACATGACTCCAAGTTTGCCTCCATAGGGAGAGCCCTTCTCCTGTGGGTCAGAGTAAATGCCAATGAATGCATGGCCAGAAATCGCTCCCTAACATTATGTTCGCTAGCCAACTCCACAGCCAAGGCAGTAGCATCCCCAAAATAATCACCTGATTCACTGGCCAAAGCGGTTTTGGACAGTTGTACCAGCCCTGGATTATCCACTTGCTGAACAAGGAGGTGTTTGTGTGACAGCAAATACCGCCTGTTACTCATGGATAAACGCTTCTAGGAACGTGCATATTCAACTACACAAGATCAGGGAACCAGCACACTGGTTACAAAAAATTCCACCTAACTCTCCATGGTCCTTTGATTTGTTCAGTTGGCTACCTTCAGGTCTAGGCAAATGGTTTAGAACAATCATACAACTTGGATTTGTCATGTTAACTTTCATTCTGCTTTGTATAATTATTTTTTAACTTTATACCTGTTGCCTGTCAAATCTCTGCAGAACTGACGCACCAAATAGACTGATGTTATCTCAGTGCTTCAAGGTGACCTCCAGTGCTTTGATAAGACATACACTTTAGATCAGAGGTGCTTGAGTTCTCCTTCCTCCCCTTTCTTGTTACCCGAATGTGGCCTCAATGGTTTCCAATATGTGTACTTTCCCTCAGACATGGGACATGACGACCAGGAAAGGTCCTTTTTGGCACCAAGGGACAAAGCCACCAAAACCTGACTCTTGATCAGTAGTGCTTTAAAGGAAAGATCTTGATCCCAAAAGAGGGGAATGTAAAAATAAATAAAGGAAACCTCATTTAACATGGAGTCTGGACGCCCTGTAGGGGGAGCTCTCGCGCACTACCACTCCTTGCCACTTGCAGACCCCAGCAGAAGTGTACCTTGTATTCCCCAACTGGAAGAAGCTTCTTTTACACACCCCAGCGAGAGGAAGACAGATTTTTCTCTTTGCCCAGCAACAGCCCAGCCAACGAGAAACTGCCAAACTCAGCCAATGAGAAGCTGCCCCCGTCCTGAATTTCTTCTCTTCTCCAGTGAACTTTGTTCAAAACAGCCCCTCGCAATTTCCCCCTTTCCTTTATAAATGAAGGTTCCTTTCTTTATTTCCTGGACTCACTTATGGCTTGCTGTAGTTTTCTTGTCCCAAATTGCAGTTCCTCTGTGATTTCTGAATAAATTGATTTGGCTGGTAAAATAAATGGCTATTTTATTTTTAAGGCTGACACTATATACATACAGCCTACCTTACTGATATAGAAACTCCACCATATTGACATATATATATATATATATATATATATATATATATATATATACACACACACACACATATATATACATGTACATATACACACGTACTTCTGACAGCCTCGTTGATCTTTCTATCCCCAGGATTAAGCTCTGAGCCCAACACATAGTTGTTATGCAACAAACAGTTGTTGGAAGAAGGGAGAATAGAAATAAAAATATATTTTAGAGTTTAAAAATATGGAGGTTCTGTGTTAACATGCTCTCCTCAAAGACATGTTGACTGGGTTGACAAGGGTTTCTAATTATCCTTTTCCAATACCTTTGGACCCGATTCTTCTGTCGACTCTTAAGCAATATCAATGAAACAGAAATAACTGTAATCAAATGCTCACTGGGCCATAAACCTACTTGCAAGCATATGGATAACTACATTATATTTGCACCCCTAATGTTTGTTAAACATCTGAGAATGAAAACAACTAATAAATACGAGATTTATTTTTATCATTATTAAATTAAAATGGAAAAAGCTAAAGATAGCAGAGAACCTAAAAACTAAAACTAACGTATTCAAACAACTATGTATTTAAAAATATGGCTAATGACCTTGAAATTTTTCTAGCTGTTTCCTAGGAATAAAAACTAAATCATCCCTAATAAAAATATTCATAAATTTTTCCTGCTGATGCCTTTAGGGGAATATTGAGTAAAGTGTTTGAAAGAGTCAGTTTTTTAACAACCTAAGAAAATAAAGTACAGGGGACAGAATGTGTTTTTATCATATATAAGATGAATTACATAATGCTTCTTTAAGCAGAGAAGTATTTAAGTATATACCATGGCAAAATCTTAGGCTGCAGTCACTAAATCAAACGTTGCCAGTTTTCTGGGTTGAGAATAACTGGTCAGTCATTAGCATAATTTCAAACATAACATAAACCAGAGGAAAGTATAAATTCAGCCTGGAGAAATCCAGGAAGGCTGCTTGGAGGAGGCTGCACTCGAGCTGAACACTGAAGGATAATTAAGTTACCAGTGATGGAGAAGGTGAGGAAGATCTGTTCCTGATCATTGGAAAAGCATAAGTAAAGGCACAGATGAGGAAGGAAAGAACGAAGAGTAAGTAATTAAACATGTGAAATGGTGTAAAATGGCAAAGCAGAAGATGCGGTGAGAAAGGGAGATGAGGCCACATTAAGATGCCTCGAAAACAGCACACTGAGTAATGTTGATGCTTTTTTTCTCTCATCAAGAAGGAATTACCAAATGCTTTGGAGGTAAATACCTTACTTCCAGACAGTTCATTACCCCTATTGCATCAAATGAATGAGGCAGCTCCTCTAAAATTACATAGGCATTTTGGACTTCACTGTCTTAATAATTTCTTTATTAGTTATTGAATATAGTCTAATGAGAGTATATCTGTCATCCCAAGTGTCTTAGACATGAACAAAATTTATATTTAAAATGTATCTGGGATTGAATTCAAATGATCAAATAGAGTTGAAAGTTAGTCCTAAACACTATGATATTGCCAGACAGGTAAGTGCCCCTATACATTTATTAAATCTGCCCACAGTGAGGAGAATATTATTCACAGCACGTTTGTTGTTTTGTTCTATTGTATTTTTCCCTTCTGGATGTACTGAGGTTTCCATCCAACTCTGCAGAGATTCCTTTATTTTATTTCCTCTGTTTGTATCCCCTTCATTTTCATGTTAACTTTTGGAAATAAAAGACAGGCAAGTTCTAAAGAGGATCAGCTGTCTTTCCTTCCTTCCTTTTCAACAAGCATTTACCAAGCAGCTGTGATGTGCCAGACACTGACTCTGACACTAGACGCACCAGAAGGAGTACGACAGAGCGCCATGTCTACCCTCAAGTAGTTCACAGTTTCGTTGGGGAGATAGCCCAGGCTGAAATTCAGTCCCAAGACACTTGAAAGCTTACCAACGGGTGTATGGAATGGGGAGTAAAAGGTTCCCATTGACATGCTGGGAACAGTTTTATTTTGTTCTTGTCTCATGAAAGATAAAACTTTGATCATTCTTTGGCAAAGACTAGTTTTTTGTTTTAGAAAAACCATTTCGATGGACTCTAGTTATCTAGACATATAGCATAATAAATGGTGCTACTATCTGCCTGGTCACTCAAGACAAAAATGGAGAGGGCATGCCCAAGTCCTCCCTTTCCCTCATCCCCCTTCCCCCCCATCCCCCACCCCCCCCACACACACTGGATCCCTGGGCAACTCCTACTGACTCCACCTCCAACGTATCTCCTGCATCCATCCGCGCCTCTCCACCCGTGCGCACCACCATCATCACTCGCCTGCCCTACTGCAATAGGCTCAACAGCTGGCCTCCGTCGCCTCCTTCTTCACCTCCCTATAGTGTATTCTCCAAAGGTGCCCTTGTAACCTGGAAGTCAGATCATGATTTTCCCCACTTCCACTCCTCCAATGGCTTCCACTGCAGGTGGAATACAATTCAGTTTGCTCATCTCAGCCTTTGAAGTACCCACTGACCTGGTCCTTGCCCGCCTCCATGACCTCAGTGTCCAGAAGGTTACCCTCCTTATCTAACAAGCTCATTTTGTTCCTTGGACAAGCCAAGCATGTCCCTGCCTCAGGGCCTTTTGGATTCCGCTGTGATCTCCTTGAACAGCTTCCCCCAGATCCTCACTTCAGCAGCCTGCACTCATCATTCAGGTCTCAGCTCGAACAGGGCCTTTTCTGACCGCTAAAGCTAACGTCGGCCTCTTCCATTTCTGGAACCACATCACATCATCTGATGGTACTGCCTTCAAATCACTGACTGCGATCGAAAATGAGACTGTCCGTTGCCTTTTTCACATCTGCCCCCTCCGACTAGAATGTAAGCTCCGTGAAAACTGCACCAAGTTCCCTACCAGGCCCTTAGCCCCTAGCTTGGGGCCCTACAAACAGCAGGCCCTTTGCAAGAAGTGGGGAAGAGAAGGAAAGGAGGGAAAGAGGAAAGGAGGAGGGAGGGAGGAGAGTGGTTCTACTATTCTTGGGAATATCAGTGAAATCACCTGCCATGTGAGTATATCTGTTTGACGTTCCTTTTTCTTGAATGGTTGAGCTGGCCTGTCTGTAGCCTCGGCTGCCATAGGGCTTGGGACAGGGAAGGCAGCATGGTTCAGTCAAGGGACTTCATCACCCACTTGGCAAACCTGACTCCCTGCTGATGCTCAGGACCGAGAGTCTCTAGAACCAGTCCTCCCTGTGGGACTGCGTGTCCCAAACCCAGGGTCCCAACTGACACGAGGATGTAGGCAGGGCCAATTGTGGAAGGTGTCAACCCGCAGATTAAGTTCTAAAAGACACAAAGGTTATTTTCACTTATTTACTGAACTCCTTCATTCACTCGGTTATTTTTAACAACCAGCAAATACTTTTTGAGCACCTACTGAATGTCTGGCTGTCGTAGTGGATACAAAGATGACATGGTCTTTATCCTCAAGGAAGCCATCGTTTTCTGGAAGAGGCAGACACTGCAGACAAATCACTGCAGTCAACCATGGGAAGCGCTGCCGGGGGAGCTGCAGAAAGCACTGCGGAAACCCAGAGGTAAAATACACCGGGACTAGGACGCCCATGGAAGTGGGGAGACAGAAATCGGGGAAAACTCCAGAGAGAGGGCATTAGAGCTGGGCTTTCAGGGTGACCAGAAGGTGCCCAAGAAACCCAGTCATCAAGCGAACTGGCATTTGAAGGCAATATTTTTTTTGAAAAAAATCAAAATTCATGTAATATTTTCTTCCTTTTGCCTCAGGCTCCAACATCCCTCAGGGCAGTACTGCTACTGATCCTGTCTTCCTTTAAAAATTAGATCTTTTGTTGGGGAGGGCACAGCTCGGTGGCACAGTGCCCGCTTAGCACGCACAAGGTCCTGGCTTCAATCCCCAGTACCCCCATTAAAAATAAGTAAGTAAATAAACCTAATTACCCCTAAAATAAATTTTAAAATTAAAGAAAAAAACAGTAATTAGATCTTTTTTTAATCATAGATTTTTCACATTAATTTTGATTTGTTTACAGAGACCCCCATTAAAATATTGTTTATCTCAATTACAGATTTGGGGGCGCCACCTGAAATGCTGGGCTGGGGTGTTTCACCTGCCTTCCCCTCGCGATAGCCTTTCCCTAAGCCCGGCATTCGGTGTGATGGGGAGTAGACAGTCCACTTTTCCACGCAGTTGACTAGGAACAGACCAATGCGAACTGCCACACTCACTTCCCCAGCATCGCCTAAAAAAGGCAGTCAAACCAGTCTTCTGGGAGTGGAAACCTCACTGGCCACTCCCATGTTCCTTCCATTGTCTGGCGTATAGAAGCCACCAAGAACTGAGCACGCGGCATTGGAAGGCCAGCCCTCCGGCCTCCCAGCACCTGCGATTCCTGGTGTCTGTTCATGGCTTTCCCCTAAGCGAAGTCAGGACCTCAGAAAATGGTCATCCTCGCTCAACAGAAAGTGGAATGGCATCCGTGGCTAGTTTCCTCCCTTTGACTAAATGAGTGCATCTGGCCCGGGGAAATACGCTCCCTTTAACTGAGTAAAGCTAAAGGGCTGGTGCCAGTCTCTCCGGGGGTTGGGGGTGGGGAGCCATTCCTCCCAAAGATTCCAAGCTATAATTTTTACATTACAGTGTTATTACCAAGAGGTGGTTTTGTGTGCCACATCCTTTTCCGTTTCTCTTCTTATATATCTGGAGACAGACAAGAGAGCATGTGTACTCTCTATTATTTCTTCTAAATATTCCTCTTGTTTGAAAGGGGAGGGTGGGCCTGGGGACCACCTTGCCCACCTTGGTGACAGTGTCGCTCTATATAGGTCTGTAAATGAGCCTCTGGCTTCTGGCCTCAAAGATACAGCATGGTGAGCAGGGAAAACACTTAGGTCTACAAAACTGCCTCTCACTCTTAGAGCTCATAACCTCATTGATTTCAGGCTGGATTTACAGCATCATTTGTTCCTGATAAGAGCTACCCACCTGCACGACTCTACCAGGAGAAAGTAAAATAGAACCAAGCCAGGCAAAATAGAAAGGGAAAAGAAAAATCAAACCGAGTGAGGGCTTGACAATTTCACTGCTCTTGCCCTGATTCTTCTGTTTGTTTAATCCAACTTGCTCTATAAAACTTGCCTGAACAGTCCTGATTTTCGCCTTCCTCCTCCAAAAGAATGGCTAGGATGCTCGGAACCAGTCATCTGTGACTCTACCCACGACCCACGTCTTTGTCAAATGCAGTGAAGCCTCGGATGGGGTGAAATCTCAGATCACCCTGAGTTCAAATCCCAGCGTGGCCCTTTACAAGCCCTGTCCCTTGAGCAAGTTACTGAATCTCTCTGTGGATGTAACCGGCACTATTGCAAAAGATGGGTGCCTAAGGTTCTCAAAAAATTATGGGTGAATGAGTTAAAGCGTAGAAAACACTGCCTGACCATGGCAAATACTCACTAAAATGCTAGCTATTATTATGAACAAATATTTTTGAGAATATTTACATTCATTTAAATACAAAGATATATTTGAGGAACTGTTTTTAACATGAACAACAGGTCAGAACAATTTTTAGTGTCATTACAGTCAATTACCTAGAATTTGTAAGAAATATCCTCTCACAACATTGTAAAATGATTATAAATCAATAAAAAATGTTAAAAAAAAAAAAAGAAATATCCTCTGATTGAAATGGAGTAGAACCTCAAAATAAGGACTCTTCAGAGACCAAACTAGCAGACATTTGACATTCAAATGAATGCCGGCACCTTCGAAGCAGCGCCATGAGGAAGCTGTCCCGTTTTCAAGGAGACAGACATTGCTCAACCGACTTTGGAATTCGTCTGAGGGAATTACCTTCAGCTATAGTTATGAACCAGGCATGAAAATGAGGCTCATTATTTTCCAGCCACAGCTCATTCATTCTTCAGTAAAATGTGCATTCAACCTTATCAACCTTCTTCCTCGCCCAATCTGGCTCCAAATTATTTTGGTTGTTTCAGGAACCAAAAACCAAAAATAAAACAAAAAACAAAACAAAACAAACAAACAAACAAACAAAAACCACCATTGCTATGCAGAGATGAAAATCTGAGGTCTCTAATGATATTCCAGAAGAACAAGGCACGGATTCCAAAAGCCACTCACAAAGACGGAATCACCAACTCTTACGAAATCTGCCTTGGTTAGGCAGCCCTGTTGGAAATCAGGCAGTGCCTCCTTGAGGATGCCACTTTGGATGGAGCCAAACTCAGGTTGGTTGGGTACCACCCGCCACTCTTGACACGGCCATTCAGTATTAGCCACTTTCTACTTTCTGGTCAACATTAGAAAGCCTATGAAAGGGAGGCACGGCCATTTGTAGCAAGTCTATTTCCTAATTAAACACTCTGACCGTTCCCACACTTTGAAAATTATTCACTGCCTATGTTGAGCGTCTACACAGAAACAATGATCTTAACAAGAATAAGCCCTCTGAAATCGTATCTTTTTAAAGTTACCCAAAAAGTGGGAAGGCCATTCAGTTTCGATCGAGCAAGACAGAGAATGCAAATATTTTCTAGAGGAAGCACTCTGCAGGCAGAGGATAAACTTCCTCCACACAGGGTTAATAACGAAAATGCTGATACAACCTTAAGTATGGTGGCGCCCGGAACCAGTGCTATAATTAATCTAAATGTACTGTAATTACACTAAATGTTACTTCTGGAGAATAGTCCCAAATCATGCGGCTTTTTTATGCTTAGATAACATGCAGTTTATTTCCAATCATGGATGTAGGCATGATTTGCTAAAGGAACATTAGGTCTGGAAGCAATATCTTAATCAAATCAGAATTTCTTCTGTAAAACAAATCTTTGGCTTTTGAAGAATTAGCAGCATCTAATGCCTTAGGGTAGAGATGTGAAACTGAGCTGAAATCCCCACCCCTGGGTCTCTCCCTCTGCCTCCTGGCTTCCACTCATTCACACGTATGTCCATGTGGCCCCTACACTTTCTATGCTCATAAACCACCACAGCTATGTCTAAATTATGCCCTGAAAACCCCGCATAGAAAAATCCATTGTAGGAAAGTTCACCTTGTATGGTTTATTCATTTCTTCAGAACAGAAGCTGGTTCCTTTTAGAAGGAACTCATCTAAACAAAACCTAATAGCAAGCATCCATAAATTAGAAGGTTATTGGTATGTGCATAATTTGATGCATAAAAACTGAACGAATATTCCAGGGCTGAAAATGCAGGCTCTTACATATGCAGAAAGATTTTGTGGGGTTTTTTTTTGTGATTTTAGTTTTGTATGGGAGGACTGACTGGGATGGGACACCTACGGTCACTGGCTGCTGTCATCTTTCTGTTTGGTGGCTCTTCTCTGCACTCGTCTCCCCCCCGTTGGGGACTTCAGCAGGCACTCGACACGCAGCTATGGAGCGAACATCACACGCCAGGCCTGGTTCAGGAGGCTGTGCATTCAGTGAAGCCAACAAAAACCGAAGTCTGAGCAGCACTGCAAAAGGACTTAGTACAGGAATAGGGTGAAAGACTGAGGTATGGCATGGTCCCTAATCTCACAGTCTGAAATCTGGACGGTAAAACATGGCAAATGCAAATTAAACCAAAGTGTCTTCCATTATCCCCACAAGCGAACAGTCTCTTCTGGTTTTATTTAAATATTTGAATAACCCCCAACATTGGTCAACATTGAAGATGCTTTCCAAACTGTTGTCAGTAGGAGTGAGATCGTGGGGAGGTCCCCATTCTACCCCTCCAATCTTATCCCCGCTACTATCCCCCCCCCACCCCCAGGCACCTGTAAATTTGACTTAAACGGCTCACTCTCTCCCAGCAGCACCGGGGCCTTTCCCATGTCTGCCTCTCCTCGTGAGAAAAGGACTACTGCTCCCTGAACCCCGATACCCATCCCCAGCTGTGGGAGGCCACAGGCCGTGCCGTGGTGTCCCTAGCAACTAGCCCAGCACCCCGCATGTAGTAGGTGTTTTAAAGTCTTTGCTGAACAAATGAGTGAATGAATAAGCCAATCATTGCAACAGGGTTTTAATAATCTTTCCTTGTCTGAGTCTTTGACATCTCTGGTAGGTAGGTATCATTATCACTGCTTTAACGGATGACGGAAAAGAGGCCTAGAGATGTGAGGCGACTGGCCAAGGTGACACAGCCTAGACTTGGTGGAGCCGGCCATCAATCTGACTGTTAATTCATGCTCTAGTCCTTCTCTATCCCTGTTCTTTCTGCTGGTCCCTTTGCCTTGTCAACTTCTAACCATGCTTTAAAGGTTAGGCCTCATCTTCCAGAAGCTGCCTCTAATCCAAGGGCTATGTCATATTTCTCTGAAATGCTACTTAAAAGCATCTTCTTCCACTGCGTTGTGAGCTGCTCCAGGACTGCGACGATGTCCCTGTTTTTGTCTTGCCAGTACTTTGTAGGTCCCCTGTGCTCAGCAAGCACTCGGGAGTATGAGTGGAAGGAAACTGAGGGGTGGGGATGGGGAGGAAATGAACAGACGACAAAGAATGGGTTGAGAGCACAGCTTAAAGCTCAGATCATGTCGCAGAAGGGACCTGTCTGCCTCTGTCCGCAGGGACCCAAATTCAATGTCACTGGAAAATGGAAACCCAGGGAGGGCGTCCAGTACCAGCAGCCTCTATGGCTTCAGCCCCACCCCTTTCAGAGAAGGTCACAGTAAATTTTATGTTATGTGTATTTTACTACAATGTTTTTTTCAAAAAGCTAGCATCCTAATTGAGATGTGTTCCAAGTATAAACTCTATATCAAGTTTCAAAGACTTGTTACCAAAAAAGTGTAAAATTTCTTATGATAATTTCTATGTTAATTTTGTGTTGAAATAATAGTGTTTTAAATACACAGGGTTAAAATATAGTATTAACATTCATTTCACCCGTTTCTTTTTACTTTTTCTAATGTGGCTTCTAAAACATTGTGAATGACACACATGGCTTGTGTTTGATTGCTATTGGGCAGAGGAGGTCTGTATCTTGTTAGGGATGGTCATCACCAGGGTGTATGCGATTTGTCAAAAACGGAACTCAGCACCTAAGATCTGTGCGTTTTACTGTGTTACACTTCAATTTAAGAATCGCACGTGTACACACACATGCACATGAGAGAGGGAGAAGGCTACAGAGGAGTCTTCTCTTTTCATCCTCAAAGACCATTCTGACATAAAGGGGAAAAGCATTCTGTACATTTTTAAAATCCTACTAGATGTCAGGTCTTAGGTACAATTCCCTGCCTGACCTCTGGGACCAAACTCTTGCAGGGGGAACCCTCTCATTTCCTGTTTCGCTTCACCTCCCACAAAGCAACAAATACTCAGAATGGAGCCGGGACCCTACCTGACTTAGTCGACACTACAGAGGCCCTAAGTAAGGGAGTGTCCTGACTTCCATATGTAGAGGTAAACAGGCTTTGAACAATACATATTAGAGAAACTTTGAAAACTATAAAGTCTTCCATTCTCCCAGATTTGACATTTTCATTCATGCAAAAGCATCTGTGCATGAAGCCCAGACTCGTTTTGTCATATTAAACTCGGTCCCTCCACTCAAAGACAAGACAGCCAAGTGATCTGACCCCCGAGCATCACAAGCCGGCCAGGAACAGCGCCCAGAACACACTGAGAACCACACGTGATTAGAGGCCCCACTTCTGTTCCGCTTGCCTGGCAAAGGCGATCTGGCCAATGTTCCCTCATGTCTGACTCCAGGGGAAGGGGGACTGGCCAGGAGCCTGCTCCAGTCAGGAGCATGGGCTCCCGATTTCGTCTGGCCAGGGAAGACCCTGCCTCCAAAAGGGCCAGCCAGTTACAGCTGGCCAGACACTCGGCGCTGGCGCGCATCGGGCAAGGCCATAGACTTGGGGTCTTCACACTACAAGTCAACTCTACCTTCCCCCTCATGCGCTATGAGCCAGAGCACATGGGGCTATGTCAGGGGTTCCCGAGACCAGCCTCAGGTACAATGACTCATTCACTAGACAGACTGACAGAACTCACTTATTATGTCATGTATAAAAGTATGTGTGAAAGCAACACGTGGTCATTGTGAAACAAAACTGGAAATTGCGAAGAAGTCCAAAGAAAACTTTCTGCCCACTATATGGATGTACCAAATTTGATGCAATTCTCTTATTGCTGAAACTTTGGACTGGTTCCCATTTTCGGCCTGCTTTATGACTTAACCTGTATAAACAAATCTATGGAAATCAATTTCCTCCCTCTGCAAGGTGACTCGGGCATTTAAATAATTGTCTTTGACAAATGTACACCCCAAAGGTCCTGATTCCCGATATAACTGCTTTTCACAAAATCCACATGAAATTTCCTGGGTTACTATTCCATTTGTTCTCAGTCTGTAACATTTTACCAACCCTGACAAACTTCACTGGGCTAAATCTGAATCCTGTCAACTCTCATTCTAACAGAAATCCAGTCTTGAAGATAAGAAGCAATCCACTGGGGGCTAAACAATAGCAAATCAGTATTTTCAAACTAAAGGACAATTTCGGAACCACCAAATTATATGGGAGAGTGGAAATCTTTCTCCAGTCCTCAGAGGAAGTTATTTGAAAATGCTTATTAAACTATTAAGCATATCATTTTCAATAACCAAGGGGGAAATGCAGTAGCCTCCATTTCTGATGCTACGATCACAAACGTTGAGTTCTAGAAACAGCAACTAGGGGAAAGAAGAGCAAAGAGTGGTCAAACCAGATTTTGCAGAAACTCATCACAAGTCCAACAAAACCTCCATTGTCTTACGGGTTTATTCACCCACTCATGAAGTCTGATTGTCATCATCCAGGTTTAGATACAAAATGCTCACTAATCCTCTGTAAAGCTCACTTTGGCATATCCAGGCCTGGGATCCACAACAGACAGAGGATTACGATGTACTCAGGGATCAGAGAGCCCCAGAGACTCTCACAGGCCTGGAGAGATGAGCCCATGAGGAAAGGAAAATGAACTGTGATTTTTCGAATACAGAGGGGCTGGTGAACAGTTAAGGAAAATCACGCTGCAAACGGACTGAGAAAAAACTGATTTTATCTGCAAGGTGAGGACATCGCCTTAGCTATACTGGAAAAAGCCCATTCCTTCATCTAGGCATCCATTCCACAAATATGTGCTCGAAACTCACTTGCTAGCCAACTCAGTGTGTTGCCAATAAAGGCTCATTCATTTATTTGACGAATATTTGTTGAGCCTTGGCTATTTCCAGCTAAGGAAGGAAATACAGAAATAATTGACACAGCCTCACCCTCAAGGTTGTGAGAACTATTTCTCAGGACACCTTCGGAAGCCAACTCCACCTCCATTCGCCTAGAACGCTACTCTCTGTCGTGTGAGGACAGACCAGAAAACTGCTACAAGTTCCTTTCAGCTCTATGATCCTTACTTTTTAATAAAGTAAAACCAAAACCATCATAATAGCCAAATATTTTGTCCAAATCAGTTTTTTATGACAGATTATATTTGAAGTGTTTAAAAAATGGTAAAAGATCTACCTAGCCAGTGTATATGGAGGCACATATATGCAAAAAAGATGACATCTTTATTCTTCTCTTGAGTCCATGAGCTATTTGGTCAGAATCCACTCCATTAAAGGTTTCCCCACCTTTCAGCAATGTCGACACTAGAAGACTAGAACATGTTTTATTTTTTTTAACTTTTTTAAATTGAAGTCTAGTCCGTTTACAATGTTGTGTCAATTTCTGGTGTACAGCATAATGTTTCAGTCATACATGTACATACACATATTCCTTTTCATATTCTTTTTCATTATAGGTTGCTATAAGATATTGAATGTAGCTCCCTGTGCTAGACAGTAGATACTTGTTGTTTACCTATTTTATAGGTAGTAGTGTGTATCTGCAAATATCGAACTCCCAATTTATCCCTTCCCACTCCGTTGCCCTGCTGGTAGCCTTAAGTTTAGGAAGGCTAGAATACGTTTGAAAGCAAATGGGAAATGACTGTCTTATTCGGCTGCATCTTTAGACATGGATGAACACTGCAGTTACAGACAGGTCCAAAATGCACACCATGAGAGCTCTGTGTGTGGCAAATCACTGGGAAGTAGCAACTGGAAATCAAACATTTTCTCCACTATCTCCACCACAGATTGTCTGCTGGTGAAACCCACTGGGCACAGGGCACAGTCTGATGGCCGTGGGTGGTGAGAGCAGGAGCTGACCTCGACCCTACCATCAGGAGTGTCCAAAAGCACGTCACGGGGACAGCACAGAGCTTGCCGAGGTATTCCAGGCAACCTCCACCGACCTGCAGTGGGGAGAAGGCTGAGTCACGCTGGCCACACAGCATGGCCACGTCCTGCTTAGTTAGCACGTGACCTCTGTCGAACCGTGAGTAAGTGTCCAGTGATGAGAACTTGGCGGTGAGAGCAGCAGAGGGGACAGATGGAGGATGAAGAGGAAATGGGACTCTTGTCTGGGTATTCACCTGCCCAAACGGGTAGGACAAAGGAGAAGGCGATCCCCTCCAGCTAAAATCTGTCTCCCACGAAGGGCTTTTTCCTTGTTTGAATTTGATTAAACCTGTACACTTGGCAAGTCAACACTTCTCTCTTGAGAGCTTCCTACTTAATAGAGAAGCCTGAGGACCAAACCAAAAATCACAGAAACTCAATTTCTTGGGTCACTGCTTAATCCTCCCACATCCCTATTAAAAGCATGTGGGAGGCTCAACTCCTGAAAAACATACATAGGCCTTCCTGAAAGGCGAGAATAAAAGAACCCCTTCCTTGGAGAAACTGTGAGGCTGAAATGGGAGAAGGTACAGAAGGGGCCCACCACGGGCATCGGCCCGCTGCAGGGGCTCTGGTCCCCTCCGCAGCTCCGGGTCTCTCCGGCCTCTGGAGCAGGCAGGTCACTGGTGGGCAGAGACACATGCCTCTCTACCCCAACGGCGGGCAGCCACAGTATCTCTCCAAGTGCCAGGGCCAGACCACCTGCAGCACAGTCACCCTGGGCCCTCAGCAGGTGTGCAGATTCCCGGACCACACCCTGGAAATACAGAATCTAAAATTCTCCCCAGGGTCCCAGGGGCGATCCTTCAGCCCACCGGGGCTGGAGACCCATTCGATTGGGATGGATCCCAAACATACACACTGTTCCCTATTCCAGATCACTCACCCTACGAGACCTATGTGACATATAAGAGCATCTTCAAACTACTATATTCAAATGAAAAGATCCACTGAGCAGAAATGGCTCATTCCAAAACCGCAAGGATACTCCAAATGCCTGTTCTTAGAAGTATACTGGTGGCTAAAACCATTGCCTTCCCTTTTCCAACTGGACTCCTAACTGGAGTTCCTGGTTCCAATCCTTCCAACGCAGGACACCAATGAAATCGTCCTAGAGCAGAGCTCTCATGTCACCCCCTGCTCACTTGCAGTGGCTCCCTGTGTCTGCAGAACAGACGTCCCATTCCCTGCCCCAGCAGCCAAAGTGGCTGGTGGTGTGGCCACAACGCAGTGTGATCCCCTCACTTCCTGCTCCTGCCCACCTCGCATCCAGCCAAGTCCCTCTTATTCTCAGCCAGCCCGTGGCTTCCTGCTACAGTCCCTGTCATGCAACCAGCCAGACGAATATGCACTCAGTTCCCTGGACAATTTTTGTTTTGCCTTTCCCCCCATAGCCTCCACTTAGACTGTCATTTTTCATCACCTCATGGACAAAGCCAATCTCAAGGCCACGTTTTACCCCTTACCATGGGAAGGGAGCAGCCCTTCCTTCGAATTCCAAGCAGGCTTTCTGTAGCCCCCCCTCACAGCTCTGAACTCTGCCTACTTTTTATGGCATTTGTGGGCATGTGTTACCTTCCCCATGAGACTGTAAATTCCTCGAGGGCAAAGTCAGCGTCTCAGTCACGGGTTTATTTTTCACAGCACTTTGCACTTAATAGCTGCTCAATAAATACACCTCTGGCAATGCCCAATCAGTGCCAAAGCCTTAATATCTTCTTGCGCGTGACCACAGCAAACAAACCAATGTCATACATCTAAACAATGCTCCCACCAGGACTCTGCACATTCTTGGCCTGCAGAGAAGGAAAACTTCAAGGCACAAATCCTCAGGATTTGTCGATGATCTGATTAGAACGATCTCATCCAAGGGATTCTCTCCCTCAGAGACAAAAAGGAAAACCATTTATGTTTCGAATACTACCGAAGCAGTCAAACACAGATGAAATGTCAGAGAAGCAACAGTGTGGGAACACAGCATGATACAATAGACACTGGGTCTCAAATTCAGTTCTTGCATGATTTTCTGCCTGTCCATTCCTCTGCTACACGGGGAGCAACGCAGAACACATATGGCAGCCCCCAAAAAGCTGGAGATGCCATTGTAAAGTGTTGGCTTCTATCAAGAAAAAGCAAAAAGAAAGATTGCTCCTAAGTTGCTTGTCATCGTCACAGTTGGTAATGTGTGCCCGCACACAGCCATCCTTCCCGTCTCCGCTATATAAAGGAATAGGGCACGAGATCAGCTTATGTCTTTAGCAAATCAGAGAGAAAGGCCATCTGCCCGGGCCATCTCGGAAAGCAGGTGCCAACTGTGTCCCCAAAGCCACTGCTGTAAGTTGGGTAGGCTGGCTCTTCTAAGTGGTTCTGTCTCTCTTTAGGTAAAAACCATAGAGCCAACGCACACTTGGAAATCTGTAGGGGAGAAAAAGGCTTAGCAAGATTTACAAGCTATATTCAAATCAAAGGTTGCTGCATCTGACACCATTTGGGACTATTAATGGTACTTGATACCACTGATGTCACTTTTACACACAGCGACATAATTAGCAGTGCTATTACTACTATCTTGCCTGTGTCACTAACTCCGTCTCTATAAACATAATTTACTAGATGGGAAAAGCATCAAATTTTTTTGAATAAATCTATCCCATGGCATCAGGCCAAGGGATAAAAAATTACATTCTATTAACAAACATTAATAATACCTACAAATGAAAAGTTTCATGGTGTTCATCAACATACCAGTCACACAGTATGTCCCTAACTCTGGAGATGAGGAGTCCCACCATTTTTGTTTACATCTTGGCTGTAAGAATAGGCACAGTACAGGGAGTATCTGTCAGGAATTCTGGTTCAACATGACATGGATGGAGGCCACGCCACACGCTTAGCCCTGAGAAAGCGGGGCAGTATTCCTGACCCCAGGCAAAAGCCTGGATACCCAACAATTGCGTCATCAGCTTGAAGTCTTATCGCTGTGTCCACAAGCCAGGTGATAGGAGGAGAAACTCTGTTCAATGACAGATTCCGAAGCAAATGTAAAGCCTGTTGAGAACAGAGTTTGCAGGTTAGACTCTTACTGGCAAATGTACGTGGCTAGAGTGATCGGCCTCTGGGCCACTTTTACTGGTGGTCTTATGAGAAACACACACACCCATCACTATCTACAAGCTATAAAGGCCCAAGGAAACTTAAGTTTACTGAACTAAGGGTTAGGTTCTTCTAAGTGCACTTTCTGGTTAAGTGAAAGGTTTGTGGAAAATTTTTCGTTCTCTTATCGCTAAAATTCCTTTGAAAATGTGTCCTATCCCTTCAACTGTCCTGCCTTCACAAGCACAGTGACGTGGTACTTCTCATCCTGTACATGCAGGTGGGGAGCAGAACGGAACGAACCCAGCCTGTTCCATGACATAACTGAGAAGCCTAGTCCAGTTCGACCTATAGCAAGTATGTAACTATTGATGTATTGTGTCCACCCCGGGAGTAGGGAGAGACTCCCTGAAGTAGCAACTGTCTCCTCAGCTCTTGAATTTAAATAAAAGCCAAGAGTAGAAAAATGCTGATCTAGATTCCTGGTTGGTCGGTATCCAATGAACTGAATTAGTATTACACTGGTAGAACGGACTAGGGAGAAAACGATTTCACAAGGTACCAGAACCTTAATACAAGCTTGCTGTCACAGACCAAGCCAGAGGCCCCAGTTTTATGGCGGGGGCCTCTGGTGTCCACTCGCACGGCACCCTGTACTCGCCCTACCACTGTCCTTACTGCAGTGACTTGTCACTCATCACCTGCCTGACTGCCTATCTGCTCCCTACCGGCCAACACAGTGCCTGTCATGTGGCGGACACCCTTCATCCATTCATTCGCCCAACCATTCATCCAACCATTCATCTGACTGTCTGCCAATGCTTAGGGCAGTCATCTTCCAAGTGGGATCCACAAAAGGCAGCCCTGGCTTCTCAGAGAGCTTGTTGTAAGTGCCTATTCCTGGCACCCCCCAAAACCTAATGAGAATCTGCGGGGCTGGCCATACGTGGTTTAGCAAGCCCTCTAAGTGATTCTGATGTGGAGCAAAAGATTGAAAGCCAGTGACTCGGGGATAACTGGGTCAGATAACTGATCATCCAAATCTGCACACTTCTCAGGGGGAAAAGAGACACGGCTGACAATTACAGAAGGAAAACAGGTACAAACTGAGACTATCCCAGGCCAACCAGGACGCATGGTCACCATACCTACGCTGCCTCATTATGGGGTAACCACTTAAAAGGGATACAAGGTGAACCCATCTTATTTTAAATTCCACTCTACAGTGGCTCAGGCTACTGAAGTCCTGTGCATTTGACAAAGACTTTTAAACACAGTAGGCCAACACCCCCAAATTCCTCCTGTACCCAACTGTGAAGTACAGTCAAGACTGTACTATTCACAATAGCCACGACATGGAAACAACCTAAATGTCCATGGAAAGATGACTGGATAAAGATGATGTGGTATAAATATACAATGAACACTACTCAGTCAGAAAAAAAAGAATGAAATAATGCCATTTGCAGCAACATGGACGGATCTAGAGATGATCATATTAAGGGAACTACGTCAGAAGGAGAAAGACAAATATCATATGATATCACTTGTGTGTGGAATCAAAAAAAATGACACAAATGAACTAATTTACAAAGAGCCTCACAGAGAGAGAAGACAAACTTATGGTTACCAAAGGGAAAAGAGGAGAGGGATAAATTGGGAGTTTGGGATGTGCAGATACACACTACTATAAATAAATCAGATAAACAACAAGGTCGCACTGTACAGCACAGGGAACTGTATTCACTGTCTTGTAAGAGCCTATACTGAAAAAGAATATGAAAAAAGAATATATGTGCGTATCACCGAACCACCACGCTGCGCACCAGAAACTAACACAGCACTGTCAGTCAGTAACACTTACATGTAAAGAGACTATATTATTAAAAAGATAAACAAAAAGCATAGCAGGCAGAGAGAATGCACGTTGGTATTTTCCACAGTGCTTCTATGAGTGGCACAGTATCATGGAGAGGCGTGAACTGTGAGTTCAAAGGGACGAGCCCCAGGGTCACAGCGCGATCTTGGGCAGGAGATTCCCCTCTCCAGCCTGTTTCTTGGTCTGAAATGAAAGGGGTGCAATTACTAAAGCTGGAACAATCTGAGCAACAAAACAAATAACAATGGTATTAGATGACAGTCATTGAATGAAATAAATATCCATGAGTTCCTCCCAATATAAATAAAAATAATGGGACAGATCAAGGGGAAGAAAAGATTACTCTTCTTAACAAAAGAATTCCAATTAATAAAGACAGAAGTAAGGAAGGAAATTGAAAATCTTCATTAGAACGCCACAGCAATATTTTCTGCAGGTAATACCCACCCATGGATGCTAAAATTAGTGGGTGCAACTTTAAGGAGCAATGGAATACCTGCATGGTGTCAAAGCATCCCCTCCCCAGTTTAGTCCTGCCTGTGGAGAATGTCACATGGGGCCAGAAGTTCCACCAATGGCCGGCCTGACCAGCCATATGAACTGAGCTCAGCGGGCGTACAGTCTCACAGCTTTCTCACTGCAGGCTTTGTGAGAAGATGCCTTTGTAGCAACTCAGAAGCCTGAGAGCATGGCAGTTGACAAAACCTCAAAATACGAAAGAAGAAGGCAGTAGCTTGTTCGTATGGAACTGTGCTGTATCATGCAGATGTTAAGCCCATCAGCAGTGAACGCGTCGGGAACCCTGACCATTACCGTGCTGCTCTGCCGCAGTCCCAGACCCCAGAATGGAGACAAACCAAGATGCACGCATGCACACTCACACACGTGTGCACACACACAGGCAGCCATCATGAGGTTCTCAGCAGGTCCTAGTGGAAGGGAAAAAAGAGAGAGAGAGAGAGGACAGAACAGAAACCCACTTGTTTTCTTAGGCATCAACTCATCTCCCATCTGGGATGCTTTTAAGAAATAGTTACAAGTGTAAGGAAAGAAGTCATGTAAGTAATTCAAACAAGGAATCCCTAAATTATTTGAACTTGGAAAGGGTTAGTTTATATTTAAACCAGTAAGTATTTTGTTCAGGAAAAATGTAACCATAGAATGAGTTTGGGCACGTAGGCCATAAAATAAAACGCAATGCCTGACGCAGAGAGGGGGGCCTGGGCGGTTCCCTGCTCAGTGACCATTCACTCTAATGTTGAAAGTGACAACCTCACCTCAGACTGTGGCAAATCATCAGCTTAAACAGTCTTGACCCGTTCCATGGTTTGTGTCTTTCCGGCTCCCTCCCATGGGAGGTAGTTAGATGTTGTAGCTTAAAAGACTTATGCCGTCATGGAACAGGGAGGGACAGAAATAAACAAGTAACAAAAGATGGTAGCACCAAAGAGTTTGGTCACCTACTTTAACCTTGTTACTTTAACCCTGTTCATAAAGAGTGGGAAGTAAGACAAGCAGATAATTGAGCACTCAGTGAAAGCATTTAAATTTAAAACACCTTTAGAGTCCAATGTTGTTTTTCATAGCACCACCAAATAACAATTCTTGCACGTTTATCAGCAGATGCTGAAAGCCACTATAAAAAATACCACTCTAATCATTAGGGTTATTAAATAACAATAATGACATGGTTCCTCCAGAGACGTCCCCTGAAGAACTAGGCGGTTCCATCTTTTCCAGATCACCTCTCTGCTCCCTCCTATTGTGTAGCTGTCCCAGGAAGGCTTTGGAACCTTGTCTCATAAACCTGGGTTCGAACCCCAGCTTTGCCATTTACCCCGGGACCATGGCCAAGCCACGTTGTGCCTTTCAGTGTCACTTCCGTCCCTAAAACGAGGAAGGCAATGCCCCTCTCAAAGGGTAACTGGATGGATGGTTGGCAAGCGTATCTCTAACACGCCAAGCACATTCAGTTACTGGCACAGGGTGGGGACTCAATCAAGATCAGTTCCCTTTCTTTTCTTTTGCAAAAGTAAAGCAAAAGGGCAGAAGCTTTGCTCAGCCGATATAGATCTACGCTTCAATGGGTGTCAAGATTTATCACCAGTGGGCACTAAAGAGCCGGGCATCTTCCTCGGGCATCTGCGTCACCTGTGGATCTAGAATTCAGGAAGCCCACATTCCACTGCTGGCTCTGGCACGCAGAGTATGAAACGTCGTCAGGAAGGTGTCAGGAAACCATTCTCGAATTCACACAGAAATGCCAAGGTCAGGTGGCCAGGTTTGGGCCCGAGAGGAGTCGGCGATTTCCTTTCGGCTCTACCGCTAGTGATGCAGCCTGTGATACGGAGGACCGAGCTCCGTGTCCATGTGTTGGCTCACTGGCGAAGAAGATGGGTGGGAATGGCCCCCAAAGACCCAGATGGCTGAATGAACTCTGAGCCAGCATCCTTTTCCCTTTTGCCCATTCCTTTAACAAATATGTACTGAGTTTCTATTCGGGGTAGGCTCTAGCCCCCCTAGGGAAGCTCATAAAAATATGATGAGAAATATTCTTAGTTTCAGTTCCCATTACACCTCCCCCTGTCCTCTGACCACCTTTCAGCCTGTGGGCACGTGTGTGCCTGGACGGATGCCAACCAAGGTGGGGCACTGAAGATCCACCCACCCGCTCTCAGGAGATCTCAAGAACAATGCCCCAGTGTAGACGAGTTGAGTTCCTATTTGTTACCCATTTAGACCCTGAAGTATGCAATCATTATATATGCAGCATATGTTCACTAACAGGTTTGAAGATGCATCCATTCAGGGGCAGGCTGTGATCAGTGAGCTGAGGCACGGGTTCTGGGGGGCAAATTTCCCTGGTATCTGAAGGATCAAGTGTGGAATTGAACTTACCATCCCTGTAAAGGGGAAACTGTTCTCACGGTGGCTTGGGAAATGGTGATTTCCCAAGGGCTGAGGACCCAGGCCTGCGTCTTCTGCTTGGCCAAGAAGGAGACTTCACTCAACCTGACTGAGCAAAAACGTTTTTGGAGTCAACTGAAACCACCCACGGCCACGCTTCCTGGTGCTGCACATGACATGCATGACCCGCACAGGCAGCATCTGCCTCGCCTCAAAATAAATGCAGAAGTAGCCGACTGTGCCCCACCTGGCCAGCACCAGCACGCTGCCTGTGGGTCACAAAATGCTCCAAGCCCCGGTGAACAATGATGACAGCAAGATTTAAAGATTGTTGGCAGACACTTCGTACAGGATACAACACAAGTCATTCATTCTCAGAAGATGTGGGCTCACTAGAGGTTAGTTTCACTTTTCCGGTGAAGAATATACATAGGGAGAGCAAAAGTCATAATACAAAGGTTCAAGGAGAATTTAAGTGTGAAACCCACTTCCGCCCAGCTGATGTTCACTCCTCAGGTGACAGGCTCACCAAGCCTCAGTGCACTCGCTCATCTGGAAAGGAGGGGTGCACAGCACCCGTCCTGGAGGCCTACCGAGCATGAAAAAGCTCTGAAGTCCTCTACAAATGGAAGCTCTTAAGCTCTTTCGGTTACACCCAGAACAGAACAACATCTGCTGTAATGCGGTTTATTTAAAATTAACCTGACGTGGTCCAGCAACGAACAGACACTGGCATCATGGTAATAATACGCTACACCGGCCTGATTAAAATTTCAACCATGCCATCCACCCCCATCTCCTTGGAAAGTTAATGAATTAATGAATCTTTAAAAGACAGTCAGGGAGGCCTTAAAAAGAAGACGCCTTTTTGAGTAAGGGGAGAAAGTGGTGGATTACAACTTAATGGCTTCAGAATAATGGTAATTTCCCTATTTTCTTCACTTGCCTTAGCTCAGCTAATGGCTTCATTAACGGCCACACTCTGCAGCGAATAATAGAGGCCCCCGTCACATCCATCATAGTCATGTCACAATAAAACCAGTTAAATACAGTCCAGCTCCCTGTCTCATGCCAGTCAGCACGAAGAATCAAAATTAGGAGAACAACCCACACGAAAGCTTGTATGTTAAATTCCTCTTAACAATAAGCACGCAACAGGCTACTGGTAATGAGACGTTAACTGTACTGTACATGCCACGTTGAATAGATAACTATGGTAACAATCAAAAAGCTGTGAGGATGAGCTGCTCTTTATTACAAGTTGAACCACAATGTCTTTTTATTTCCTTCAGTCGCGTTTGATCAGAGTAGCATATTTTCTCACAATTAGCACAATCATGTCAAATCTGCAATGTCATATCATAATCTCAAATGTCACTTCATAAAATCAGGCTCTTTGAATGACTGAGTTCTTTCTTTTCAAAAGCATCTGGTGTGGCTGAAAGATCTTAAATTTTTAGACCTTTTTTTTCCTCCACCCATCTTGGCTACAGTGAGGAAAACTAGCAGTAAGAAGGCACTTTGGCTTTTGTCAAGGATGTCAATGATTTTTACCAAGGAAGGTACCCCGGATGGTGGCTTCATAGCTCTACATTTGCTGGAACAGGATTCTGGAAGTTTCAGAAGCATCTCTTTGCATGCGTTCTGCACAGCTTATGATGAAGCAGATTCTCCTGGTGCATAAGCTACTCCCGGAAGTTAGGATGTTTTAGAAGCTGCATTCATTCATTTTGGGCCACTAGGGCACCATTAAATGTTCTGAAGCAATAACTAACTGAATGGGACCCTAGTGGCCTAAGACCGACTGGGAAAGCAGCTACCAAAAATGCTTCATTTACTCCCAGGAAGTGGTGTGTGCTCTGGGGGACGCTGGGCTAATGTGAATTGTACGGAAGGCCGCTCTCTGTTGTGGGGAGTATAAACCTAGCATCTGCGACTGGCCTGGCTTTTCTTTGTTAGATTTCGGTCCTATTTCATAATGCAATTTAATGGGATTCGTTTTTAGATTCAGAGAAAATGAAAAAAAAAAAAGCCAAACCTTTAGCCGGTCAGTGACAGCCTTTGTTCCAGCCGATACTGTTATCTCTTCCCCCCTCTGGCACTCAGGTCATGCAGATAACGATTTGTCCCTTTAATTTGAAGAATTCAGAAGGTGTTGTGCATTTGCAGCGTGCCCCTAATCCCTCCTTCTGGCAATGTAAATATGAACCAGCTGGACCTGGTAAGGTTTTAGGTATTTCATTTTAGTCCTCATCTTGAAATACTGTTTATATTTAACATTTCTCTTTATTAGCGAATGTAATATATAAACCCCTTTGCCATTCTCTTGAGTAACCCCAGATTAACAAAGTGCACATATTTCTGGCAGATGCCTTACAGTTATTTCTAATTGAAACAAGCTGGCTATGAGAATAGAAAAGAAATGACGTCTTGTATCTAGCGGCTCAGATCATGTCCTCCTAAACCAGGGCTATAGACGGAATCTAACGCTGAAACTTTCAAACTGACGTGTGGCATCTGTCCTTCATTAATGGAAAGCAAATGGCACTCTTTGAAACTGTGAGGGCAAGAGTGAAAGCTACTAACTTGAAGATACATCTGTCCAAACTGTAGGCTAGGTAGGGTGTACTTCAATCTTGAGAATGTTGGGTGCAGGGAAGGAGTGGGGGCTCTGATGGAGAATTTCTGTGGACCTATTTTGCTTCCAGTCCATGTTAAGTCTCATCAAAATAACAAAAACAGTATGGAGCTACCACGTATTGACCACTTCATCAATGCCAGGTATTATGATTTGCCTGTGTAATGGTTATTATTTTACCCATTTCACAGATGAGGAAACTGAGAGGCAGTAGGGCATAAGGGAAAGAGCGTGGCTTTGAAATCGGACAGAGCTGGTTTCCGATCACACCCGAGCTCTCTAGCTGGATGATGCTGAGTAGGTCAGTAATGTCTCTAGTTGTCATTTGTAAAACTGGGAGGATAATTCCTGCTTTCAGGGTAGGAAAGAGAGTTAAAAAAGAAAACAGATATGAAAGCACAAGGTACCTAACAAGGCTTAATAAATGATATTGTTTTGTCTGCCCATAACTCTCGTAAGACAAACTAAATTTAAAGACTGCCCAGAGTTTAAGAAAAATTACAGCTCTATAATCCATTGCATGTTTATTGGAGGATTCAAAAAAAAAAAAACTTCTAGTTAGCAGAGGCTGTCTGTTTATCTGTGTGAAGCCGTACAGATTCTGTTTAGCAGAGAACACGTCAAAGAAGGACCGGCAAGGGACATGGCTGACAGAGGGCAGATAGTTTGAATAGCAAATGAATGTCTTCAGAGTGGATACTGAGTAGCTATTAAAGGAAACAGACCGGTATGAAAGAGAAGTCACAGGGCTTCAAAGTCAGGCGCACCTGGGTTCCGATCTGGAGACGACTACCATTTCTTTAGCTGTGTGGCCTGAGTGATCTCTCTGAGGCTCAGCTGCTTCATCTGTAAAATGGGGATTGTCTCCATTTAATAAGTTCTTGTCAGGACTAAACAGGATGAGGCAGTCGGGGCACTTAGCACAAGGCCTTGCCCCTAAGAGAAGTCATAAATGGCAGTGGTTTGGGGATCGGGGGTTTATGTTCTTTTAAGTGCTGTTCTTGACAGATCTGTTCTGGAGGGCTGTATAGCACAGGGAACTGTATTCAATACCTTGTAATGGCCTATAATGAAAAAGAATATGAAAAGGAATATATGTATGTATATGCATAAGTGGGCCAGTGTGCTGTACACCAGAAATTGACACAACATTGTAAACTGACTATATTCAATAAAAACAAACAAACAAACAAACAAAAAGAAGCTTCACTTAAACAGTCAGGCAGACTTAGCCGGTGCTTCTCAGGATCTACTGAGTTGCAATCCGCATTTTTTAACACCTTGAAGTTTGAGAAGCACAGAGGTGCTAGTGAGGTGCTCTTTGCCCTTGCTATTCCAAGGATGGACCAGAGACCAGCAGCCCGGGCTTCACCCAGAAGCTTGTTAGAAAGACAGCTTCTGGGCCCCCAGTGTAGACACAGTGAATCGAGACTCTGGGACTGGGCCCAGCAACCTGCAAGTTTCTAGCTGTCTGGGGACTGTATCTGGGCCAGTGCCTCCTACACAGTATGCGTTCTGTACTTGCCCCCTGACATCTGCTTGATTTCAATCCTTAGTAAACGGTTCCTCCATTAGAGGGGGTAGATTTTCTTGGATTGAGTCAAATATCTGTCGGTGTTTTTAAGAGACTCTGATCACAGGTGGGAGGTTGGTCCGATCACACTGCAGACCGTTTTGGGGGGAGGAGCAAGATGGCCCATGTCTGGGTCTATTTCTTAACTTATTTCATTACAAACCACATACACCCCTGCACGCCCGGTGCGGCACCACAAGGACACAGCCATCAGAGCCAGCCTCGCGGAAAATGCCTCGTTTCCTACCATTAGATGGGAGAATTGTTTAATCTTGATGCTACTGATGGGGCTGTTTCTGCTTCTCACTCAGCCGCTGCCTTTTTTCCCTCTGCTCTCAGTGCTTCATTTCAGGAGGACAGGACAAAGGGGCGCCCTCATCATCCCCACCTCCCCAAAGAGCAGAGCTCTGTCTGCAGCTGTGAGCTAAGCAGTGGGGAGGAGAAGCCAGGCACGCGGCCAGCGGACTGCTGGTGAATGGACCGCAGTAAAAGCTCCTGGAAACAAACAAGAACCTACCCACATGTGATTTTCCCTACAGCGTGATGGCAAGACCCCAGGGGTTCCAATTCTATAAGCACTCGCTAGAAAGAATACCTTGGACAAGTCAAAATTCAGAAATCTTTCTCTCTTTTCCTTTCCAAACCCACAGCCACCATCACAGACCAGGCTCCCAGCGGTTCACACCTGGACCATGCCAATAATCTGAGAAAGCCTTATCTTTGATCTCTTGCAACCTACGGCCCCGCACACGGGAGTGCTGAGAAAAAGTTCCTGCCTGTTTGTATGTACCTCTCCCCTGAGCCATGTCCATCCTGGGACTTCACCCAGTTCCCCAAACCTTGGCTTTGACATCTCTTGCCATTTCTACTGAGCTGGTTTACAGGATATTAAGAAGCCTTTTCAATTCCATGATTATCTTTAGAAGCAAAAGCAACTTCCCCATAACGTTCAAATAAATCACTGTTTTCCTAACTTGAGATTACATTTGCTCAGACTTCTTACCAAAATATTTTTTTTTAATGGTGCGCATTACTAGTACTTGGTGTTTGCCTGGTTCTCCAGAGGCGTGATATTCTTTGAGCGTCATACAAGCTCTGTGGGGTTGACAGGGCAAAGGTCACAATTCGCATTTTACAGCTGGGGATACTGAGGTCCGGAGAGATGCGACTCTGTAATCTTTATTCTATGGCCTGTCCAAGGTCACACGGCTTTTCAGAGGCAGAACCCAGGCCTGCATGTAACCTTCTCACTGTGAGGTCCACACCTAGTTCCACACCCCCAGGTCACGCCGATCAACTGCTATATTAAGAGGCTAGTTAGCAAAAACATTTAATTTCAGGACTGCCAAATTTATTTCTCACGGTCCAGGTGAACATACATATATTCAAATATTTCTGTTAAGATAGCTTCCCCTTTTGACTACCTAACCTCCCATGCACAAAGGAAAATTTGATTTGTCGCCTCCATGTCTGTCTGTCTAAAGCATCTCAGCCCCCAGCCAGTCTTCAGCCCTTCGAGGGCCAGCTTCTCTCCGCTGAGGGTCTCCAAAGGCGGCTGGGAGGTGCTTTCATCTAAGTCAGCAAGACAGACTCATAGCCATGTTACTACTTCAGTGGTACCAAACACAGAATTCCCGGAGTGTGAGTCGTCGCTGAATAGGCGCCTCAGCATGCAAGGACTCTGGCTGCCCAAACTCGCCTTTTCTGAGCAAAGTTTCGAGTTTAATTAAAACTGTCTTTAATTAAAATGCAAATATTCTAGGACTTTAACTATCAATTGTTTACACCAGACTGAGTAACAGCCCTCAAAGGCTTTGGGAAAAAAATAGTTTCAATTGCAAGCTATAGATTCAGATTTCACTGCTCGCTGAGATGGGTAAGGATCTTTTTTTTTTTTTCTCTATTGGCTTAATTTGTTTTAAACAAAAGTGCAGATATCATAATGGGTATCTAGGAGTCACATACAGAGACCATAACTCCCAAAGTTCACAGCTGCTAGGTAAATAATTAGGCCAGGTCGGTCAACGTCGCCTCTTTTGGTTTTTAAACAACTTTTACAGGACCTACTGTAGCAAGGTAACATTAAAAAGCAAAGCCTAATATTAGTTAGTGTTGTCTATGAAGATATTTGTTATTCTCTTTACAAAGTTTCCATTCAGGTAGTTAAAAATTCTTTTAGTTCGGAATAAAAAAGATTACTAAACATCTGCACCCATGCCCCTCTGACCACAAAGCCATGCTTTTTTATCATTTCCCTACACAGCATCTCAGGATGTCATTGGTGGGGCCACCCTACTCTACTGAGTGAGTGGGTCACGAGATTGGATCCAAGATTTAGAAACAAAACAGAATTCTGTTGACAAATCTAGGACAGCCTAGACAATTCGATAATGCTTCAAGGATCTAAACTTCTGGTAGGTAGACAATGAATACAAAAGAAATAATTTTATCAGACATCTTCTAGTACCTACCAAATGAGAAGTATTTTTATTCTGCTATCATTACTACGCTGTGTCCCGGTAGTAACAGCTAACCTTTATTAAGTGCCTTTTAGGTGCCTTTTATGTTTAATCCTTATAACAATCTTATGAGGTAGATACCCTGTTACAGTCACCATTTCACAGATGGGGAAACTGAGGCCAAAGGAACTATGTCACACATCCATGGCTGCACATCTCAACAGGGGGAGTGCTGTCTGACGCCATAGTTTGAGCTTGAATCAACATGTGATGCTGAATTTAAATACCTTGCACTACTAAGTCATAATTCATGCCATTTATGCATCCTTTTCAGGTTTCCTGAGAGCTTTCCCATATGTGTATCATCTGATTGTCATGGTAGACACAGGTGAGAACACTCAGGCGCAGAGAATTTGAATAACTTGCCTAAACCCATGAAGCTGGTCCCGGACAGAAGTCTTTGGACTCTCGGCTCAGGGCTGGTCCACCATCACACCCAGTCAGCCCATCTGAGGGATGCAACAAAGCTCTGACCCACATCCCGAGACACACAGCTTCTCTCTTTCACTGGAGGTAGGATTCTATTTGAATCCTTTGGCTCTACATGATCAAATGAGTTATCGCAAATCAAATTTTGAAAGTACAGATCCTGCTCTAAAACTTCTTTTTCCTCCAGTGAATTTAGCCAGGGCAACGGAAAATCTGGCAAAAGTAACAACAGGGATTACAATTAAGTGTGGTTGGTTAAAGAAAACCAAAGGACTTACTGAACTGTATTTCAAACCATAAAGTTTTAACTGAAAAAGTCCTTTAGGAGATTTACCATTCATTATTAAGCTATTAAGTAACAAATACTGAAAGTAATGATTTACTCTTCACATTTTTCAGACTACTGATACACTTTACATCAAGGCAAATGAAAATTGGTTTGGAGATTATGGAAAATAAATTTATGAAGGCAGTAAAACTAATCAATTTGTAGATTTGCCTTACTAAAGTTCTCATTAGAATAATGACATAAATATGACCTTAGTGGAAAATCCATAACATATTCTCTTAATTTTGGTTAAACTCTCAGGAAGATCACTTGCTGTGAATCTAGATTCCCCAAATTCATTGCCGATTAGAGAAACTAAAATGAAATAAATCGCCGAAGGCTGACATGATCTACTCATCACCACGATGCCATGTTTCAACATTAAAGCCATTTCCACTCTTGCAAATCATAATTTACACACTCCTTCACACAATAATTTTTGGCAAAAGGAAGGATTTATTTTCCTCTCATAATTATCACGTCAACGTGTTTAACCTTTGCATCTGAAAAACGCAATCTGAATTCTGGAGGCGGGAAGGTTGGCCTTGAGTTCTGTTCAGCGGTAACAGAACATGACTGCAGATTTCTGTCTTCCGGAGAAATGGGTTGACGTGAGATCTTCCAGAGTTAGCTTTCTGTGAACCACCACTGAAAACAGTCTAAGCTGCTCCCAAGACACTTAATAATTTAATTAATGTTTGATAGCGTATGAAAATGGTGTTCCATCCACTGCTAAACACACACACACATGAGTGCATCCAGGCACACGATCTGGTTATAATACTTTTAAGTGATTTGGGAAAAAACACTGTGTGACAGAGCAGAAGCACACACAACTGGTTGGACAAAATCAGGGCTGAATTTCTCATCCATATACCTAGGAGGCATCCAAAATTATAATTACTTCCTAGTATACTTCTTGAAAGACTGAATGAGATGCCTTGACCTTTTGCTACATTCTACGTTTTTCAAATATTCTTAGCTACACCTCTTTAAGTACGCTCCATTTGTCATTATTTATTTGTTTTCATCTTTCTAACATAACTTTCATAAAGAAAGTCTCTGTTAATCGACAGAAGCTCTATTTTTTCTGAATGAACTGCCATAAATCCCTGCCTTGACCGTTCTTCCTCTGTGTGTTTTGGTTGTGGTGCATATGGTTAAATAAATCTTACTGAAATGCACAATAGTGTCATCTACAACCAATTACCATCAGCAATTGCTTTGTAAACACTCAACAATAAAACAATTTATTTTAGTGAACAGAGTCTATGTCAGTCCAACATTAAGTTAAAAAATAGCATGGAATCCACCTCAACCACAGTAGTGCTTAATTGCTACTCAATTTGCATAATTTATACAAATTAATGTAGACTCAATAATTAGCATTTTCATATGGTTTATTGGAATCTAAAAGGCATAACAGTATGGTGTGTTAGCAATCTGAACATGTTTAAACAATATGTTTTGTGAGTCATTTGGCATTTTAAGTTAGCTTTTTACAAAATGGAAATTTTTTAAAAAGTACAAATGTCAATTTGTATGTCCTGTCTTGCTGTGGTACTAAATCTACATTTCCATAATGTACTTTTTGGTGATAACAGTGAACTGATTAAAAACCACCATTAAAGAATGTTGACAACACTTGAACAAATAAGACAGGGAGATGCTAGGCCAATATTTTATGTTTTTTAAAAGGGCAATTCATGATCTCTTGTAAATGCTCATTCTTCCCACATGCATACACAAGCATTATAAAAAATAAATAAAAATAAAAGTTGAGGAACTCCAGCTGAGTTGTGTAGCTTTTAAAGCAACCAAAGATCTGATCCCTAGTAATAAAAATACAAATATTTCCAACTTATGTAGACGGACAGATGCTGCAGAGCCATAACATTTCCAAATATAAAACCAATACTTGGAAAAGCACTAACTCCTTAACCACCCCTCCATATTTGTATATTACTTAAGAGTCGACAAGTGCTTTTTCGTCTGCACTGCCTCCCAGGGCCTTCACAACAACCCTGTCACACAGATGAAAAGATTCCAGCTCAGAGAGATTCCATGCCCTCCCTCTACGGCATGCTTTACCTATAGGAAGTGGTCGTGCATAAATGAAGATGCTGATGAATATCAGATTTTCTATTTCAGGTACAAGGTAAAGGATGGGTTAGAAAAATGAGACTTGTGTATCACTGTTACATGGAAGATATAGCAGGGAAATATTCAGCTCGTTCATTTTATTTGCTCATTTTATTTCTGCCTGCTTTTGTAAAGGTAAATATTCAGTCCTCCTAGGAAATTCAGTGCTTTGTGATGACTATTCCAGATGGGGGATGGGGGACAATGCAGCATCTGGGTTCACCTTTACTTCATCATCCCAAGGTTCATTTGAATCTTATGTTCAGACCTTTACTATGTATTTTTGCTTTAATCTTTTGCACATACCTTTAATAAAGAAAGTCCATTTTAACAGAAGTTCTATTTTTCTGAATGAACTACCTTTAAAAATCATTTTTCCTGTGCATGTACCTATAGAAAAAGAAAAACCCGGTACGAAGGTAATGCTTATTTTCTGCTTTTCCTTATCATCGGTTCCCAGAGGACTCAGCTGAGCACCATGCAGGCAGTAGGCACTCAAACATCTTCCAAATGATCGAACAAACAAGAGCAGGAAATTTTAAGCTTCAAATATTCTCACAAATATAGCCAGAGTACCACACCTACAGGCATTACTTTTCGTGAGTCAATTCATTTCATACACATTCCAATGCACTCACTGATTCAGTATGGCACTACTCTGTTTCCGGAATTCCAAGCTTCCCGTGTTACAATGTTGAGGCTGAAACACACCGCGTATTAGTCGTCAGCCCCTGCTGGCGACATGGGGAAATGCAGCTTAACTATACTAGACACTGCAAGCTGACTAAAAGGAGAGCTTATTTCCAAGAAAACTTGGGACTTCGAGATTCACAGATACACACTACTATATATGAAACAGATAAACAACAAGGTCCTGCTGTATAGCACAGGGAACTATACTCAATTTCTTGTAACAGCCTATAATGGAAAACAATAGGAAAAGGAATATATATATATATATACACAACTGAATCGCTATGCTGTACAACAGAAATTGACACAACATTGTAAACTGACTATACTTCAACTAAAAAAAAAAATAACTCTGAAATTAAACAAAAGAATTGCAATCAGATTAAGGAAACTCAGTGCATATGGTTAATTCTTATGAAAAGAGGAAGACCTGGGGGTGGGGGGGAGGGGAATAAACATACTGGCATTACGGACGGTCTGCAAAATCACCCCAAGGCAACACTTGCCAAGTCATCTACCTTGGAAAATATTTTCTGCCCAACAAAATGTAAGCTTCCTGGGTATTTTCACAGTGCAGTAATAACTTTTAATAGTCATGATGCTAATGTGTATTGAGGACTTATTATGTGATAGGTGTAAGATTATAGAATAATTATAGCTATCATTTTTAACATTTTTTATTGATTTATAATCATTTTACAATGTTGTGTCAAATTCCAGTGTAGAGCACAATTTTTCAGTTATACATGAACATATATATATTCATTGTCACATTTTTTCCTCTGTGAGCTACCGTAAGATCTCATGTATATTACCCTGTGCTATACAGTATAATCTTGTTTATCTACTCTACATTTTGAAATCCCGTCTATCCCTTCCCACCCCCCACCCCCTTGGCAACCACAAGTTTGTATTCAATGTCTATGAGTCTGTTTCTGTTTTGTATTTATGCTTTATTTGTTTTTATATTTTATTTTTTATTTTTTTTAGATTCCACATATGAGCAATCTTATATGGTATTTTTCTTTCTCTTTCTGGCTTACTTCACTTAGAATGACATTCTCCAGGAGCATCCATGTTGCTGCAAGTGGCATTATGTTGTCAGTTTTTATGGCTGAGTAGTACTCCATTGTATAAATATACCACCTCTTCTTTATCCAGTCATCTGTTGATGGACATTTAGGCTGTTTCCATGTCTTGGCTATTGTAAATAGTGCTGCTATGAACATTGGGGTGCAGGTGTCATCCTGAAGTAGGGTTCCTTCTGGATATAAGCCCAGGAGTGGGAATCATGGGTCATACGGTAAGTCTATTCCTAGTCTTTTGAGGAATCTCCACGCTGTTTTCCACAGTGGCTGCACCAAACTGCATTCCCACCAGCAGTGTAGGAGGGTTCCCCTTTCTCCACGACCTCTCCAGAATTTGTCATTTGTGGATTTTTGAATGATGGCCATTTTGACTGGTGTGAGGTGATACCTCATTGTGGTTTTGATTTGCATTTCTCTGATAATTAGTGATTTTGAGCATTTTTTCATGTGCCTATTGATCATTTGTATGTCTTCCTTGGAGAATTTCTTGTTTAGGTCTTTTGCCCATTTTTGGATTGGGTTGTTTGTTTGTTTCTTATTAAGTTGTATGAGCTGCTTATATATTCTGGAGATCAAGCCTTTGTCAGTTTCATTTGCAAAAATTTTTTCCCATTCCGTAGGCTGTCTTTTTGTTTTACTTATGGTTTCGTTTGCTGTGCAGAAGCTTATCAGTTTCATTAGGTCCCATTTGTTTATTCTTGCTTTTATTTCTATTGCTTGAGTAGACTGTTCTAGGAGAACATTTTTGAGTTGTATGTCAAATAATGTTTTGCCTGTATTTTCTTCAAGGAGGTTTATTGTATCTTGTCTTATGTTTAAGTCTTTGATCCATTTTGAGTTGATTTTTGAGTATGGTATAAGGGAGTGTTCTAGCTTCATTGTTTTACATGCTGCTGTCCAGTTTTCCCAACACCATTTGCTGAAGAGACTGTCTTTATTCCATTGTATATTCCTGCCTCCTTTGTTGAAGATGAGTTGACCAAAAGTTTCTGGGTTCATTTCTGGGCTCTCTATTCTGTTCCATTGGTCTATATGTCTGTTTTGGTACCAATACCATGCTGTCTTGATGACTGTAGCTCTATAGTATTGTCTGAAGTCTGGGAGAGTTATTCCTCCAGCCTCTTTCTTTCTCTTCAGTAATGTGTTGGCAATTCTAGGTCTTTGATGGTTCCATATAAATTTTATTATGATTTGCTCTAGTTCTGTGAAATATGTCCTGGGTCATTTGATAGGGATTGCATTAAATCTGTAGATTGCTTTGGGCAGTGTGACCATTTTAACAATATTGATTCTTTCAATCCAAGAGCATGGGATATCTTTCCATTTTTTAAAGTCTTCTTTAATTTCCTTCATCAATGGTTTATAGTTTTCTGTGTATAATTCTTTCATCTCCTTGGTTAGATTTATTTCCAGGTATTTTATTACTTTGGGTGCTATTTTAAAGGGGATTGTTTCTTTATTTTCTTTTTCTATTGATTCATCATTAGTGTAAAGAAATGCCACTGATTTTTGAACATTAATCTTGTAACCTGCTACCTTGCTGAATTCTTTGATCAGCTCTAGTAGTTTTTGTGTGCACCTTTTAGGGTGTTCTAAATATAGTAACATGTCATCAGCATATAGTGACACTTTTACCTCTTCTTTTCCAATTTGGATCCCTTTTATTTCTCTCTCTTGCCTGATTGCTGTGGCTAGGACTTCCAACACTATGTTGAATAGGGGTGGTGATAGTGGGCATCCTTGTCTTGCCCCAGATTTTAATGGGAAGCTTTTGAGTTTTTCACCGTTGAGTACTATGCTGACTGTAGGTTTGTCATATATAGCTTTTGTTATGTTGAGATATGTTCCCTCCATACCCACTTTGGTGAGAGTTTTTATCATAAATGGGTGTTGAATTTTATCAAATGCTTTTTCTGCATCTATTGAGATGATCATGTGGTTTTTGTCCTTTCTCTTGCTGATGTGATGTATTACATTGATTGATTTGCATATGTTGAACCACCCTTGTGTCCCTGGGATGAACCCCACTTGGTCATGATGTATAATCTTTTTTATGTGTTGTTGGATTGTATTTGCTAATATTTTGGTGAGGATTTTGGCATCTATGTTCATCAGTGATATTGGCCTATAATTCTCTTTCTTGGTAGTGTCTTTGCCTGGTTTTGGTATCAGGGTGATGGTGGCTTCACAGAATGAGTTTGGGAGCATTATCTCCTTTTCAATCATCTGGAAGAGTTTGAGTATGAGTTCTTCTTTGTATGTTTGGTAGAATTCCCCGGTGAAGCCATCCAGTCATGGACTTTTATTTGTAGGGAGTTTTTTAATTGCTATTTCGATTTCATTTCTAGTGATTGGTTTGTTCAAGTGTTCAGTTTCTTCTTGATTCAGTCTTGGTGGACTGTATGTTTCCAGAAACTTGTCCATCTCCTCTAGGTTATCCATTTTGGTTCCATACAGTTTTTCATAATATTCTTGTATGATATTCTGTATTTCTATTTTGTTGTAATTTCTCCATTTTCCTTTCTTATTTTGCTGATTTGTGCTCTTTTTTCTTCTTTGTGAGTTTGACCAGAGGTGTGTCAATTTTATTTACTTTTTCAAAAAAACAGCTTTTGGTTTGATTGATTTTTCTATTTTTTTTTTATCTTTATTTTATTTATTTCCTCACTGATCTTTATAATTTCCTTCCTTCTGCTGCCTTTTGGAGTTTTTTGTTCTTCTTTTTCTAGTTCTTTTATTTGGTGGGTTAAATTGTTTATTTGAGATTGTTCTTCTTTTTTGAGGAAGGCCTGTATCGCTATAAACTTCCCTCTTAGCACTGCCTTTGCTGTGTCCCATAAATTTTGTGTGGTTGTGCTTTCATTATAGCTATCATTTATCGAGCACCTACTCTTCAGTGGAAACGAGCCACAAACTTGCCTGCAGATGACCAGAGAAGGGTAACAATTATAAGAGCAGCTGATATTTCTTGAGTGCTCAGTATGTATGACCCAGGAACTGTTCCGGCTACTTTACATGTATGAACTCACCTCATGCCCGACCATCCCATGAGTCAGGTGCTGAAAAGTGATGGGGAAACAGCGAGGTGTTTCAAGAGCCCCTCATGTCCCTTCATTTCCAACAACAGAGGTGAAGAAAAGCATTCCAATTTGGTTTTAAAAATCTTTTAGACCACCTGGCCATACTTAGGAACGTCTGGGTGGCTTTCCTAGATGCCTCATTCTTCGGTTTGGAAACCCGGTTGTGAAGGTGCCCGAAACTTCAAAGCGGGTTTTGCCATGTGGTGGGATCACGCCTCCTCTTGGCGTAATTTATTTACTCCTCTTGGCGTAATTTATTTACTCCTCTAACCTCAAGGGAGGATCTTTGCACATCAAAAGGTTGTTCAAAAATCATTTCTCATTAGAGACGAGAGAGTAAACATGCACCCAGTTTATCACTTTCTCAAGCTCGGTTTGATATGTTACGAACCATCAGCTACACAAACAAATGATTAGGTTTGAAAACAGAAATGTCAACACAGCCACAGTCTACTCATTTACTCATCAGCCCGTTGCCATGGCTGTTTATCTGTACCTTGTGTTTGTGTATCAAGGCCTCATTTCACAGAAACAAAAAAGGTGCCTGTGAAATTCTCTGATCCCCCCTGAGAAGCTGAGGCCAGAGCCAGTGGGTCACAGAGCTTTGTCACTACTATCTAAGCCTCTTGCCCCCTGGTCCACACCACCACGTGACAGCAGGGAAGGATGAAGACTGAAGGACAGCTTCAGTGAAACGGCGAGGGTTGTGGGGCTGGGCAGGCCCGTCACTCCCCCATTCCTGGACTAGCACGGATTTTCTGATACCAGTTTGGTTGTGTTCACCTCCATTAGCCCCCTTGGAGGCTTGTGTGGAAATGCTGATGTTGAGTGAGAATTCAGATGTGGAATCTGAGACCAACTTTGTATCAATATACTTTGTGGTTATGATTTTTCAACTTTATGAGCAGAGAAAGAGAACTGAAGAAGCTGCAGAAGGTAAGTCTTTAAAACAATTTACCAGCATGTGGGATTTTCCACTTCAATCATTTGAATGGTGTTTGTACGTGTGGGCTAGACATATACCAAAAAAAAATGCTTTAAAAAAATAGGGCCCTCTTGCATTCAACATGCTGAAGTTGAAGCAAATTCCAGAGCCCATTGTATAATTTTCTGAATGAAAATAACATTCATGTGGCTGTTTGAATACTAGTTTAAGTGAGGTGAGGACCAATGTTTTCTTTTAGAAATATCCATTATTTTAAACAATTATAGCTACTTAGAAAGAAAAAAACAATCAACTAAAATGAATCCAAAACGTCATTGGGAAGGCACTGGCCTCCCTCCGCAGCCTAGAAGCTTTCCTGATCCAGGCGATCCCCCTGACACCGTGCGCAGCACCAGTTTCCATTCTCTACCTTTCAAGACCACGTGACCAGGACTTCGTCTAAGGTCTCGGGCTGGACACCAAGGACGTCATGAGGAATTCTCCAAGAGATATGTGCACTTCCCAGTTAAAGACAGGTGAACGGAGGCAACATTTCTTCTGTGAAGTGTAGGAAGGGATGACTAATCTTACAAAAGTACGTATCACAATTCCATTTTAAATGGGAAGCCCACCACGATAAGTTAAAAAGAGTATACAGTTGACTCATGTGCTACAGAATTCCCAAAGCTGACGGAACACGTAAAGCGAGGTGTACCTGTGAGGGCAAATACCTAATAAACAAATTAGCAAGAGGTGAACTTAAGGAGCAAAGTGAATTACAATAGTCTTTGCTTTTCCCCTGGCACAACTGTTTCTTGTCATAAGCTACTTTGGGTATATCAAGGAAGTTGAAATCTGCAATTGCAGGACACTACCTACGGTCCCTGGCATCATCACTTTCTTGGGCCAGACAGGACCAAGTCTTGGGAATGGTCACTGAAGAGCTGGTGAAGAGAGGCAAGCAAAAGGGGGATATGTCCACTGTCCCTCAACTGTTTTTCTGCAGTCAGGAGAGGAATAAAATCAACAGGAGAAATGGGATATAGAGGCTGGCTCATCTGAGGCAAAAGGAGAATTAAAGCAAGCTGTCAAGATGGCCTCAGTGAGCTTTAGAAAGGACCTTAATCCTGTTCCAGAAACCAACAGAGGCAACTGTGTAGACCAGGGGGAAGGGAGAACCACACTTCTCATCTCTTTATGAAAACATCTTTATTTTGAAAAAAATTCAAGCTTCCAGAAAAGTTGCAAGAATATTCAAAAGAAGCCCACGCGTATATATCGTTCACCCAGTATAAGTTGCAGACAGGATGCCCCTCCACCTCTAAATCCTTCAGTGTCAATTTCCAGAAAATGTGAACATTCTCTTACATAACCACAGTACAGTTGCCAAATAGTCAGGAAATAAACATTGATACTCTGCTAGATCTAATCTACCAACTTTATTTAAATTTTGCCCATTGCCTCAACAGTATCCTTTATAGGGAAAAAAAAAAGAGGTCCAGGAGCCAATGAAGGTTCATGCCTTTCATTTAGTTGTCATATCCCTTTAGTCTCCTTCGAGGTGGACCAGTTCTGTTCATCTCTGTTTTTCCTGACCTTGACATTTCTGAAGAATGTGCGGCACTTCTTTTGTAGAATGATCTTCAATTTGGGTTTTCTGTCTGGTGTTTCTTCAGGATTACATTCAGGTGACTCATTTTTGGCAGGAATAACACAGAAGTGATGTTGTGTCCTTTTCAATGCCTCTACCAGGAGGCATATGAAGTCAGTTTGTCTCAATACAAGTGAGGGTAACTTTGATCATTTGAGTAACGTGGTATCTCCCAGGTTTCTTTACTGTCAGATTACTACTTCTTCCTCTTGCAATTAACAAACGTTTTATGGGGATATACTTAAAAATTATGTAAATATCTCATTACTCCTCATCCTTTCATCCACTGCTTTTAGAATACATCAATGATTCTTGCTTGAATCAATTTTTCACAGTGGTCTGGGTTAGCACACTTGGACTGAGCAAAAAAGTAAGTGTATTGTGGATAAGGAGACCTAAGTTTCTCGATTTTAGAGAAGGGAGTTACCTTACAGTAACAGTACAGTAAGAAAAGGTGGAACACTGCAACGTGGTGGTGCTTGATTGAAATGGATGATATCCCTATGACCTCATGGTATGTTAATATATATATACAGATGGATATATATATATAGAAATAGATATTGATGTGTGTGTATATATGAGGATATGCATATATATAAAAATCTCCTAGCTCTGTCTGCTGAGTGGCTTAGAAATGACACTCTGGTAGTAAAAAGCACAACTGGCCCCCACATCTTGTTCTCTAAATACCATTTTCCAATAAAAGGAATCAGGGTTCCTAAGAGAAATGGCTGAATCCAGTGCTAGAGCAGAGAAGCACACAATAAGCCTGGAGCTATCTTGTTATGCCAGAAATTAAGTGCTCAGAGATCAAAAGTGGCTCCCATGGGTGAAGTCTGAGACAACTTGCACATCAAACTAAATAATGAGGTTGTGACGTTGTCTTCTAGTTTTGTAAGACATTAAAAAACTGGACAAGGGTACACAGCATCTCTGTGTATTATTTCTAGAAACTGTGTATGAATCTACAATTATCTCAAATTTTTAAAATGAACAAACATAAATCATGATAGTAATGTATTATAACTCACTGAATAAAATCAGAATCCACCGATTAAGTAAATAAATCAAAGAAAGAGCTTAGAGTAGAACCCAAGTTTTTTGCCCATTTTTACTCTTCCATCTCTGCCAACATTTTCTTGCTCACTGAAGATCATGTCATTGAAGCAAAACGATTTCTGTGATTGATTTCAGCAACATCTGCAGATGTCACTAGACGAAGGATTTGTCTCTGTGAGTTCTGACTGGTGTGCCTTGGCGAGTTCAGAGTCATGGAAGTCTTGAACTTGGCAATCAAGATCTGGGGCTCTGCGGAGGTTCTGAACATTCAGAGCACTCGGGACTTCCAGATTTCTCCTGTCTTTTCAGCCCACTAACTCTGGGTCCTCACATATGCATATGGAATAAAGTGCTGTTGCTTCCTTAATTCATCCCCAAATTGGATGAATTATTCAGACTCTTCTTCCGGTCTTTTGCTGTGAATTTCACAATTCAGTCATTTTTCTAACACATAAAACCTTTACAATTATGGCTCGGATGTGATCCCTTTCAATGATACTATAAAACACTCAAATATTAACTGACTACACTTAATAACCATTTCTTTATAGTTATATCTGTAGGTAGATAGTGGTGAAATCTATATATAAATAGTTTATATTTAAATATAACTATTTATATATAATATAGATAAGGTAAATGCCCAAATCTGACTAATGTCACCATTATCTCTGAAAGTCAGTTCATTCACTGGGCTGAGATTATCACCTACACACTTGTATCGTGGTACTTTAGTGATAAGTGTCCCAATTTTGTTTGTTCTTTATAAGCTTTAACATTATCCAGACCTTTCTGATTAGTCAACATTAGCTGTATGATATTGACATTGGCTGTAGTTTAGATTTTAGATGTTACGTCAAAGCTCTTTAATGTCTTACGTTTGGCTATAGAAAGGAAGAAAAGGAAAGCAGTGACTCTAACCTACCTCTCTCTCTCTCTCTCTCTGTCACACACACACACACACACACACAAGTAAGTGAAATTTTGCACTTCCTTGTTTTCACACAGTCAGCGTGGTCAATGCAGCAGGAAAATACGACCCAAACTACTTCTTCCTAATAGAATTCTGCCATCTCTGTCTTTCACTTCTAACAGGCTACGATTACAACTGCAGTTGAAGCTTTCTGTACAGCTAATTTGCATTCCAAAAATACTAGAAAATTCAACTGACCTAATTTCTCAAAAACTCGTTACTTTAGAACAACACTTAAAAGGGAGAGGTGCCCACAACAGTTGTCGACAAGTAGACTGAGTTCCTTCCTCAGTCGTAGCTCCAAATGGCGATGTGGCAGCCGCAGCCCAGAGTCAAGAAGACATACAGGCTGCCTGCGGCCGGAGCGGCCCGGAGCAGGCCGGGAGGCGACGGCTCCGAGTGTCCATGTGAAAACAGCCCTGAGAATGGGAAAGTGCTCTTTCCACGTGGCTGCTGACGGAGTCGGAAGTTTGTCAGTTCAGACTTTGTGTCTACATTCCCTTTACAGTGGAAATATTCTGGAAAATTCTACATGATTAAACGTGCATGGAAATCAAGGAGCCAGCGATGCTTTTTTAGTCCCTCTGTATCTTTATTTATGAAAATGTTTTCAACTGGGGAGGGGGGTTGTGCTAGGAAAAGAACTCAGTTCTACAGCCAAATTCATGAGTGAGACTGACACTTTAAAAATACTTTCCTTTGGGAATTCCATATGGTACATTTGGAAAGGCAAATTTTAATATTAAGTTCCTGGGGAAGCACTTTATCTGAAAGGCAACGAAGATATGAGAAGTAAACTGAACCATTAGCCTACATTAAAAATAGAATATTTCTGGAAAGTATAAAGTCATACAAACCCTTCTGGAACAGTATTTATAAAACAGGCAAATTAAAAATGGAAAGGCAAAAATGTGCCTCCTCTTCTCTCTGGGGGCACATATGTAATTTTACCGTCCCCCCCTCCAATTCAAAAACCAGGGTATAGTCTGCAGGAGGGACACAGATGATCCTCAAGCCGTCAGCACCTCCAAGACCACACACACACACAGACTTTACTGTAAGTCGGACATCAGTACTGAAATGCTAACAGTAAGTTTAAGTGTCAAGAAAGAAGAGTTTCTCCTGCAGTGTCCCACACTTTGAATGAGAATCATACGGACTGACAGCTATGAGGCACCCTGAAAATATCAGGGTGCCGTGGGTGCCTTTACCAGTCCAAACACAGAAGAGAATTCTCTTGCCTTGACCACCCTCCTCACCCCTGCCTAAACGATGACCTGGAGCAACAGGCCTTTTTTTTTTGTTCAGTCTGGGAGAAGTGGATCCAAGGATTTTCTGAAGCGGTGACAGGGCTGAAATACCTGCTATAAACTACATGAAAGAAAAGCAAAGCAGTTGTGATTCACTTTCAAACTCGCCCAATTTTAAAACTACCAAGAAACAGACATTAGTATTGGGGGATGATTTTAGGAACAGGCGCTCCAATTTTTTTTTTGCATGAAATCAAACAAAGCAGGCTTCGACTTTGATCCAAATTTCAGAATGCCTCTTATAAAATGGTTGCTAACATCTCTATCTGTGCTGCAAGAGAGCTATTTTCACTTGAACTACATGGTATATAATTGAAGTCAGAGTTGTAAATCATGGGGCCATCTGTCCTTAAGCTGTCACGAATCATACATGGAGGAGCATATGTATAATGAAAATAGACTGACAAACTTTTTTGAGTTTACATCCTTCTGAGTTAATTAATCCTCTGTCCCACACGTTTCCGAGATTCTTCAACAACGTGTTTGATGAATCGGTTTAATTACACAAGTGGGGTACGTGTGCATGTGTATGTTTTACAATGTCACTATCACAAATCCAAAGGAAACCATGCAATTGACTTCACATTTTCACTTAAAAAGAAAATAAATCATTTTAATCACATACAGAACCTAGATCTATTGGCCTCATTTTGCTCATTTGGTTATTAATGTTGAAAATAGATATTAACATTAACAGTTACAATAATATCTCACTTTCATCTTAATGAAGATTTATATGCATATACATCACCCTTGCATTCCACAAAGATGCTGTCTGGAGCGAGTGTTTAGTGCCTGAAGTCGAATTCCAATCTCAGGGTTGCCTTCCCAATGCTATCACAGACACAAAATTTGATCTGAGGAAAGTTGTGTGATTTCTCTGGGCCTCAGTTTCTCTTTTCATTAGTGTGTGTGATCGCATAGCCCAGTTCTTTACACTAAGGTACTAGAATGGTTTATCAATGAGTATGCGTCAGAAGGCTTAAGTTGGAATAAATGAAAATACAAACACGATCATATCAGCAAAATAGGAATATCTTAATAAAATAGGGCTATGGAGTTTTGCAAAACTGGGACAGAGCTAGTGACCCCCCTCCTGCCTGGTCTCTGTCAGTCTAAATACAGAGCAATCGTGAGAAACTGGGCAATCGTACAACGTAAAGGAACTGCACCAGCAATTGGACATTAAAAGTATTTTGAAAGACCTGATGTGCATTTAAAATTGAACTCCCACTCAAAAATAGTCAAACAGCGAGTACAAAACCGAAAAGGTCCCTGCAGCATGTTTCCCCAGCAGGAAGGAACTGAAGTTTTCCCTCAAAGCCTTTTCTCTGTGCTTTGTAGACATGAGGTACGCCTGTTTTCATAAACAAGAGAACGCATGCCTACCTCCTGGTACAAAAAGCCCGAGGAAATACACACGATGTGAAACTGTCCTGATCGGATCGGAGACGAGCTGGTCATCCCGCCCCACACAAATGCGGGCACAGCCTTTTCAGCTGCCCCCGGGACCACCGGCGGGGCTAAAGATAGCGCGCCGCACACCTGCAAGTTTTGGAGAAGAAGTGAAGACTTGAGGTCCAGTGGGGGTAACCCAATTTCCTCTTGTCATCGGGACAGGTGGCCAGCAAACAGCAGCCACGGTTTGACTCTTTTGCATTAGCTTTTGGGGGGGGGGCACACTTAGGAAGAGAACAACAACAGGGGAGGCTGTAAGAGCCCAAAGGCAAGCAGAACCACCGGGGTCCCCGGGAAGCCAGCTGCGCAGTCCGGGAAGCCCTCAGCTCCCAGAGCCGGGCTCCGGCTCGCTGGCAATCCGGTGACAAGTGCTCATGCTCTGCCAGCAGTTTCATGGGACACTCTCTGCCCGTTTACTGCCCCGACCTGGCAATGGACTGAACTCTACAGAAAACGGACGCCACTCGGGGGAGTGGAGGGGAAGCTGTTCCGGTGCCTTCTCAGCCTCTGCGCCAGGGAGGCCCAGACCCACTCATTCCACTGCTCTCTTCCTTTTTCACACTAAATCCACAGGCTCAGAAGAAGAAAGATAAGCATTTACAATCAGGTTCAATCTGATCTGGAATATTCATGTGTAATCCCCTGTGGCCCCAGCTGAGAACCTCAGTGGTCGTTCAGCCCCTGGCTCTCACATCAGGACAAATCCAAGGATTGGCATTATCAGGGATGGAAATCCCTGGAGATCTCTCCCTCTCTCTCTCCCTCTCTCTCTTCCTCTTTCTCTCTCTCTCTGTCTCTCTCTCTCACACACACACACACACAGGCTAGAATAGGTAATTTGGTTCTAAGACCTTCTTAATGTTTATGATAGAAAGGAAATCTGCCTTGAGAGCAAAAATGATCTCATATGAACTATGTTTCAGTGTTAATTCCCTGTGTCTCTTTTTTAAGGGAATTTTTCAGCAAGAAGAAGGCAAAAGTGATTTTTTTCCACCCAGGCTGCAGAACTTTTGTGAGTTAGATGTGCATGTACTGAAGCCGGAGCGATGACTGGAGGCCGCATTGGGTGTGCCATCAGCCAGTCCTCTGCGCTGTGAGATGGGGCAGGGATGGGGACAGTGGCACCATCAGAGGCTCCCCTGGGAAGGTACCTACTGATGGCGTCCACACTCCTCTGCCTGCGACCTGGAAGGCCTGATTCTCCCAAACCATGCCCCATGAGGAGGAAGCAGGCTTCGGAAAGCTTTTATTCAAAGCTCATTTCCAGTGCGTAGTAGGCCACACACGGATGAGTGACTGCACACAGCCTTCCCGATGTGTGCGGCCTTTATGCTCCGCTCAACTGTTTGACTTCCACACAAAGACTGCTTCTCAGGGGCACTGTTTGGGTCATTATAGCAGGGCCTGTCAGAGGGCTTTGTCATTGTAACCATAAACAAATTACTTTAGGAAAAAGGCCAGAACCACCGGCAGCAATCAAAGACATTTGTCAAGACTGTTTCCGATTATTTTATATCAGATTCCTTACTCAAAGGGAAAAAAAAAAGAAGTAACTGCAGGTGAAGGGATTACAATTTTTGCAAAAGCTGTAACATCTAAAGTACAAGACGGGCTCTAACTGAGAAGTGGAAGTTATTTCCACTTTCAGACATTTTATCTCAGATGGCAAATTAGGACAGATGCCTTCCCTCTATGAAGAGTGGAATGAAAGTTCTGGTTAAGGGGAGTCAAGTCCCTGCTCGGTTTAAATTTATTCAGAAAGTCATTTGATTGCATCCAAAACCAGCTGAGCCAAGAACCAGAAGAGTCCTGTGACCTGGTCAACCCAGAGCACAAACGTGGCAGCCCAGTGCCTGCCCCGGGGGCCCCCGGCACACTGAGGAATTCCGAACTGAACTCGACCCGCTCGGGCATTTATGCCTCGTATTTTACCCCTCGGCCAAAAATGAGAAGGGGGAGTGGGGCTGGTGGGGAAAGTTTCTAAAAAGCCTATTTTTAAAAATGCACAGACGCTTCTAGAACATCAAATGGCTCTTCCAAACAACATTTTGATGAGTTAAGTGTAAATGAATCAGAAACATATGGATTACATTTCCCTCCAAACACACAGGGGTCTCAAAATTAAAGAGGGAAAAAGGGCTTGAGGCAACATGCATTTGGGTTTCCCTGAATCCAACAGCATTTGAAAATAGTTCTGGACAGGCAGCAGGCCCAGAATGCATCCTGGACATTAACGGATTTTATAAGTTTGAAAAATGTTGGATAGTTAAAGTTCCCTCTTTGAAGCATCTCAGATGTAAGCTTGTTTTATATGATTTTTTTCCTTTCAATGCACAAGTGTTCAAGGCATCTGACATTGATTATTTTATTCTTTTTTTTTAAAAAGGCGTGTTTAAAATAAAATAACAGCATAATTTGTTTAGACAAAACAGCCCCCAACCAGACAAAAGGGCTGACAGAGTAAGAAAGGTTGTTTGTATATAGGGGGAGGGTGGTGGGATAGGGTATCAGAACCATATATCTTAAGAGGTCAAGTTTCACAAAAGCCTAGGATCTACAGCTAGCTTATGTATGCATGCATGGATGTATGTGGCCATACGTGTACATATACATGTGGCTAGAAGTACCTATATATATATATACACACACACAGGTAAACATTATTATTAACTTATTTCCTCAGGTCTTTGAATGGCCCATTCTAATGTCATTAACCACTGCCACATGCACTGGAAACAAGGAACAGTTCAAATTCCTCTCTGAATTTTTAAGCTCTCTTTTTTCTGTTGTTTTTTTTTTAATTTGTAGTTTCTTCTGCTTTGTATTATTCTTATGTCTACCTGAGTGGAAGACAGACATTTACTACAAGCCAAACTGAACTAGAAATCCCTATAAGTGATTTCACCTAAAAACGTGTCAGATGACTGCAATAGTTATCCCAGGATGTTATGAGCCAGGAAGAACGAGATGCTTAGGTTTAATCTGGAAAACACACAGAAAGGGAGTGGCTAAGAGGGAGATGGAGATACATTCTCTGTTGTAAGAATGTTGACCCCCGCCCCTCCTGACCTGGAGAATAGTTAACCGCCTTCTGTAACAGGGACGTCAATGGCCAAATGGAGTTAGGTCCCCACACGAAGTCAGGAATGCGAGAATGAGGAGCTTGGGCAGAGCAGCGACTAGCTTCACTGCCTCTATTTATATAAGGTGCCGTTAAAATGCCAATAGGAGGCAACAGTAATTAATAGGCTCCATGTACTGAGCTCACAAATGAGCCAAAAAAATTTTAAAAGCCTATATATGTCAGTGATGCCCAATCCTTTTAATTAAAACTTTTTTTTTTTTAAGTTTGGAGTGTCGATGCTATTTTCACTGTTTGTGGTATTTAATGTCACAATAATTGTCATCTTATTCTCCCTCTCACTCGCCCCTCCCCCCATCAGGAAAAACACCGTGAGCTCTGTATTTCTAAAATTTAAAGTGAATTTAATGTGATTTGATTGGAGAATTATTTTCTGACAATTTCAAGCTTGAGATTCACAGCCAATGCCCTCGACTGGAGCTTTTCTCCTAAGGGATTTTAAACCGTCATAAAAACTCTGCAGTTGAAACAACCTCAAAGGTCATCTAGTTCAACCTTTATCTAATGCTGGAATCCCCTCTTCAGCATTCCTGATCAGGGTCACCCAGCCTTAGCTGAAATGCCACACATGCATACTCCTATACCTAAAACTCCGCGAGGTAACCTCCACTCGAGTGGAAAGTGACCCACCACCACCCGCCACCCCACTTCCTCTCCCCATCAAAGCTCAGTCACGTGTGGGGTCATCGCTCAGGGCAGAGCCTAGAGGACACTGGTTTGTAAAGGTCCCTCCTGACAATCAGTAAACGACCCATAGTCATGTACAACTCCTCTTGTACGAGGGACCGACCGTGCCACTGAAGCACGGCAAGCACGACAGGCCACCGTCCAACTCCATACAATAAACTTCTTCACGCAAAGGCTGTCATCTGTCACCCACACTGATGCTCAAGGTGGTTCTCCGGAAGAACACAGCTGGCTCTGTTTGGTCTCATTAGCACAATCCATACTCCTGTGCCAAGACTAGACCAAAACAAAATGGACTCTAAAATCTCTTTAATAGACTATTCCCGCAAGTCAAGATGAGTCTCTAGTCCGGAATCTAAACTAAATATTACTAAAAAGCATTTGGTAGCAAGAAACTATTCATCTCAGGATGTCCCATGAATAGCTGTGACAACAACGTGTGAAAAAATTCTTCTCTAATTTAGAGTCCCTTTAGCAAAAAGAATGTATACGTACAGCAGAATTCAGGGCTTTACAATAACTCATCAATAGACAAGACAGGAAGTGGTCTGTCGAACACCATCAGAAGGGCCGCAGCACTCAACAATGCGGTGCAGGGTCACGGGCCCTGGATTGTGACTCCCGTGCAGCAGGTGGAAATAATGAGTACTAGACACTGAAGACATTATTCAAGGCACTGCTGGGGCAGCCTAGCTTCCTGGCAGCCACAAAGAAAGCCAGATGCCCTGTGCCATGCGTTTCACCATATGATTGATGACCCAAGCCCTTTCAGAATAGTGTCTTTGGAGATGGTTTGCTTCGGCTGTGGCCAATCCTCTTTGTCCTGTCGACGTCCTCCACATAAATCTCCTGCACGAATCAGCCAGGGCAGTGGTCCTGAAGGGTGGGCAACGGGGATCTGTTTTTGGCATCTTAAAGAGGGCTGTAATCCCTGTAATAGGAAGGATCTTCAGATATGAACTTGGGCACCTCAGAGAAACAATGGACCTCTGCCCAATCATCATCTGGCTTTAAGCACTGAATGCTCTGACTCCAGGGGCCATTTATGGACTGGCCACCACGATATGCCCAGTGCCCGGCCCATGTAGACAGCCACCACATATCCGATGAATGAAGGAACGCATGAATGCCCATCCCCCTCTCCAGGAGACCCAACACTTAGGACGTCACGCACTGCAAAGTGGAGACTGCACACTAGGAGAGTGTAAGCACTCGAGGACATGGGGGCACAGTGGGAAGCTATTAGGAGCCAATCCCCATCTTGCAAGAGGACGCGATGGTCACAGCCAGGGGAGGAGGGGCTTTTCACGCCAGCCCAGAGGTGGCCAGTGTGGAGCAACATCTCAAGCCTTGCCTCTGAGGAGCGGGATCACAGAGCAGTGTTTCCGTGCCAGGGTTCAAACCCCGGCTCTGCCACTACCTAGGCGGCCTGCCTGTGTGATCTTGAGCGAGTGACGGCCTCTCTAGGCCTCCATTTCCGCAACACAAAAGTGACAGCTGTGGACACGCCTACTCCCTGCCAAGGCTACAGAAGGTTGAAGATCTCACACGTGGAAAGTGCTCAAGGGAGTGCCTGACGCGCAGTAGCCACTCAATACAGGGGGCCCGCGGTCACCTCCCAAGTGGGGGCCAATACGGCCGTGGAGAGAGAGAGGCAGTTTCCCAGGGGGCACCAGGGTTCCACGTGAGTTATCTGATTCCTTCTGGAAAAGCTCCTGTTAGTCTTTTGAGCCTCTTGGGTTCCCATATTGTGGCCATTAAGGGGGAAGATACCCAGAGGGAGGTTTCCCTGAGCAAAGGCTGTTGAGGATCTGCTTGTCAACCGAGCTTCTGAAAAAGTGTGTGTGGTCAAGGTGGCGAGGCCTTGCCCTGCTCTGTCAGCCCCCGGGCCTGGCCGCCTCCCACCCGCGGGTCTAGACCGGGTGGCTGTGAGTCTCTCCAGGCAATTCTGGGACATTCTGCCCCGAGCAATGAGAACACGGTGAACACAGGAGGGCTGCCCTCAGAGCCACGGGGCGCTGCCTGAGCTGAGGAGAGTATAGCTACCCTGTGTGGCCTTCAGGCCAGAACCACAACCAAGGGCCGGATGCTTCCGGGGCCCTTTAGCACTGACGATGGAATTTGTCTCAGAACCGCCCAAACAGGAAGGCACGAGCTGTCTTGAGAGGTAGTTTTACACTCCTCCCATTTTTTTTTTTTTTTTGGACCAGAGAAGTCTGGGTAACCAATGGCAGGGAGGGTGAGGGAAGGGCATCGCCAAGGAATTGGCCTCGCTCTGATCCCCCTAAGGTCTAAAGCTCTAGATGCTGCATACCCGCTGGGATGTGGGTCTGCGAGCAAGGCTTAGGGGGAAGCAGATGGCGTTTCTCCTCTCTCCTTCACCCTCACGCACTTCATGAGAACTGAGACATACCTGCATGTATCATTTTGCCCACACACCATAAGTAGTTCACATTGATTCATGAAAATTAATCATATTTCTTTTTTATATGTTGATAAGCTTTTACGCTTCTTACAATTCATGTTTTAAACGAGAGATGATGATTATGTAGGGAAAAAAATCGTGGCTCACAGAGAGCCTTAATTCTCCTGTTAATCGTTACAGAAACATACAAAGTATCAGTACTGATGCTACAAGGCTTCATCATCCATTGTCTATTTATGAAAATTCAGCCTCACTATTAAACACCCGAAATATAAACAAGTGTGGCTTAATCTGTCAAAGCAAAATGACTAGAATTTCCGGTATCTTTCCATTTCATTGAAAATGAAGGTCTAATAATTTGACAATTTAAATTCAAGATGCCTTCTTGGACTTTTAAAATTGATGGGGCATAAATCTCCATTAGCCACAACAGTTTGGGACCTGAAACTCGGAACTCACTGGAACAGTGTGCAAGATATTAAATGCTTCTGCCCCTTGAATATGTTATTTCCCCTTTTTTTCCAGTGAGGAAACAGAGCAATCTCTCTATTACCCTTTCCAAATAAACTCATGAAAGGTAAAAATTGTTTCTTTTTCCTCTAAGAAAATGTTTCATTTCGTCCAATCTCCTCATTCAGTGTTCACTACATTCACTACAGCCCTTTAAACATTTCTCTAATAAAATGTACAAATAGTCTTTAGGAGAAATTAGTCCAATGGCTCCGAGAAAGCAGTGTTGTTTTTTCCCTTTCCAAACACTGCCCTAAGTATCCCAGCTCACTAATAAAGGGTAAACAAGTCTGAAAATTTATCAGATGTAACAGATATGATTCAAAGGAAGACAATGAAAAAGGACAGAGATGTTCATGCAATGGGCTGTCCTGTTCTAAATGCTATTAGATCTACCCAAGGAAGTGAATAAAACTGTAACTGCTAAGCCATTTACAGGAATAAATGTCAGGAACTCCAAAGACAGCGACAGAAGGGGAGGTGATAGAGCACGGAGGCCTTCTCCCTGCTGGCTGCCTGCCCGAGTCGAGCTGGGCTCCGGGCGCACTGAGAGAGGTCCCCGAATTCACAGGGGAGAGGCAGCAAGTGGAAGGAGCCCCATGATACAGGCCAATGCCACGTGAGATTTCCTAGCCCCAATCACCGCCGCCAAAATGCAGCATTACGGCTGGAGCACCTTTTGAGAAGACAAGTAACATCAGCACTTCATTCAGGAAATCCAGATGCTGGAGCACGTGGGAACTAACACGAATTCACAAATCTCCACTTCGTGACCCACCAGCCCCACCGCCCCACACATCCCACAGGGTAAGGCTGAAATTCACAAGAGAGACGGCGATGGAGACAAAACTCGCGGCTCGTGGGCAAGAAAAGGAAAGAAAAGGAAAGATGAGACATTAGAAAACTGGGGGGAAAGCTCTCGCGTGGGCATTGCACCTTTTCTTCTGTTCTTATCTCTGTCTGTTCAACTTTGTGTGACTGGTGTGTACACCTATGTGGCTTTCTGTTTAGTGGTGGTGGTGTTGTTAAATGAATGTGTGTCTATGAAATAATGAAAGTCACATGAACCCCAAGAACCTGGACCATTCCTGTGAAGTCACGTAGGCACCTCTCTAATTCCTGTGAACACTGGCAAAAAAATTAATTAAAGCTCCATGAAGATTTATGAGTGGACTCTCTTCCCAACTTCTGCCACTGTAGCTGGGTGAGGCAGCTTTACTAAAACATCTCTGAGAAATGCCGTGAGCCATGAAGTTTCTGACTCGCGTATCATTTATGATACCCCTGGGGAGCAGGCCTGCCTCGGAAAACCGAGGCCCAGCACCCCATAAGGTTCTGATTACATACAGGAATGTGCCAGGCCAGATGCACTGGGGGTTGTCAAGCTTTGCAAACTCTCCCCACCAAAAAACTCATAAATTTTGCAGAATATATTGCTTTTCCTTGAATTTTTATGATTATGTTCAATTTCAGGAAACTTACCCCATACTTCATCGTTTACCTTTGTTTTTAAGAGTTATTTGACGTCTGTGAAGTTCTATGAACTTTCTACTAATCATGTTTTTCAAATCTTAAAATATCAACCCACATATTTCCAGCCAGCCGTGAATTTAAAACCTCTCCCCTTCTTCTAATGTTGATATGCAATGGCAGACTGAACAGATTTCAGTCTCTCTGATGGATAAACTCATCTTCCACTAAGGCAATGAACCTAAAGAAAGATCGCAGTAATGGTGATCAGACTATACAAGGTGGTCAGGTCTTGGCATTGAAATTGGATTGGGGGGGTGACATTGTAAGGCTCATAGGGATGTACGCCCCTGGAGCTGCCACTGCAGCATTTACAGCCCAAGGAAAAGAGTCTCCAACCCCAGGGTCAAGGGGAAGGATGTGACTGGAGATGGTAGGTTCAAGTTGGGCACAGAGGTCAAGGTGGGTGGCTTCCCACATTATAACTTGATATAGTAAATTTTAGTGATTTCAGTACTATTTTACTAAAGTTACTTTTAGTAGTACATATTTTAGGTTGGAATGTTTAACCAATCTTAAACTGGTTACCAACCAAAAATGACTCATTCAGCTAACCGTGTGTAAGAAGGGACAGTGTCTGTAGCCCCTTTCACTGCCTCGCTGTACCTATGGTAGTTCTTAATTCGACACCCAAACTAGAAAGCCTTCCTTCCACACCGCAGAAACCCAGAGGCAGGGCAAGGGCTATAGGATCCAGTCTCACCTGATGAGAGATGAAGCTGGCAACGGTTAAAGCTCCCACTCGACTACAAACATTTCGGATAAGAAGAAATTAAGGAGCCAGATGTAATCCTGTGCTAAATCAAATTAGGAGAAGCAGACAAAATCACAACTTTATTCAATGTGTCATTTATCCCGGGTGACTAATGCATTATTTGTATGAAGTTAAAATTGAGCTTTGAGAAACTATGAAATAAATCAAATGCTCTACTTTATGTAATTTTAACGGACAGATCCCATTAGGATTCTACTATGCATAGCTGTTGGTTAAAATCATTGACCAGTATCCTTATAAATTAATCAACTGAGGTCATACCGGCTCGGCTGTCATCATTTGCTACTAATCTACTTTTAGAATTCACTTTAACTTTTCAAGCCTCTTGAAATAGGTTCATCAAATTTCCATTTTTTGTTCAAAATACATGAGTAAGTGTGATTGTTTACAAAAGCCTGTATGGTAGAAGTCTGCCACTGGTGTCATTTTTCAGTGGCATTAGAGTGTGCACTGGCATTTCATTATAATTTCAGGGTAAAATGCTAATCAGAATCAACCATAATGGTCTTCATCATTCTTGATGGGAACTTTTACCATTTGCAGTCTGAATACATGTGCACTGCTGATGTTTAAACTGTTACAGAACTTCAAAACCAATTGGCCAAAATGTGTAATTGTGGCAAAAGGGATATAGTTAATATGTAATAGTTAACTTTTTAAAAAAGAGCATCATGGCTCTTGTGTTCTTCCTGGATCTTTAATACTTGGATATGTTTCATTTCTGATTATGAGACCTAATTTATTAAAAATCCATAAGTACCTATCATTTCTCAACACCTTTTATCTATCTTCCTTGACCTACATCTTCTGAACTTTAAATATGTACTATGAAAAGAAAAAATAACATTTAGAGGTTGTTTCCAACATTAATTTGGATTAATCTTGAAGTGTGACATTGCCCATCAACTCTGATAGAGCTGATGCCCAGCTCCGTAAAGGCAAGGAGGGAGCACCTATCTTTGGGGGTGCTGGTTCAATAAGGTGACGTGTGGAAAGCACATGACATACCCTCAGCAAATACTAGTTCTCTTACTCTATCAAACCATCTTAAAGAGTTCTTAAAAATGAACACACATGGAAACTTTTCTGCACGTCCTTGGGATGAAATTGCAATCTGAATCCTCCAGAGGCATAAATAGAAAATGTGTTCAGTCTAAAAATATATGTTAGGAAAACCCAAATCCTAGGTTAGCCTTCAAAGAAGGAACTATTTTTAAAAGAAAGAAGGAAAGAAACAAACAAACAAACAAAAACAAGGCATCTAGCTCAGCGGAAACAATGCTAAATAGCATGGAGGAAAATATTCAGCAAATGGTGAAGGTGTGCTCTCCTCCCTCTTGGTACTAGATAAAAGCCTCATTCTGGTGACAGTAGCAATGTAAGGCACCTTTAAAAAAAAAACTCTGCATTGTTGTAGATACTAAATGCAGGTATACCTCACTAAAAGAAAATGCTATGGGTAACAATCTAAAATCACAAATTTGGGGGAAGAAAGAAAAGACATTAATGAACTTATCTACAAAACAGAAACAGACTCACAGACATAGTAAACAAATTTATGGTTACCAAGGGGGTGGGGGTGGGAAGGGATAAATTGGGAGTTCAAGATGTGCAAATACTAACTACTATATATAAAACAGATAAAAACAAGTTTATAATATATAGCACAGGGAACTCTATTCAATATCTTGCAATAACCTATAATGAAAAAGAATATGAAAACAAACATATGTGTGTATATGTAAGACTGAAACATTATGCTGTATGCCAGAAATTGACACATTGTAACTGTATAGTTCAATAAATAAAAATAAAATCACAAACCTGATAAGTTTTGGGTTGTTTGGGAGAGATTACCCTCATCAAGAAAGAATTTCCCTCAGGATTCCCGGCAAGCAAAGATGCACAAAGAGAGATTTACTTTATAAAGCTTTAATAAGCATGCTATTTCAGGAATATGTCTATTGAACACATCTACCTATACCTACCTGTCTGACCTGATCATAATTTTCACTCTTCTCTGAGACCTCACTCCTGCATCTCTGAACTATCTCTTCACAAATTTGATCACACAAAGCATTAAGACAGTTATTGTATATCAACCCATTTATTTATTCAACAAAAAGTAACTGTGCACCTACTGTGTGCCACTGTCCTAAGCTCTGTAGATGTGATGGTAAATAATACACCATGAAAAAACTCCACGCTCATTGAGCCCATGTTCAGTGCACGTCCCTCCCAAGCACCGCATCTGATGCTCACACCAAAGAGGAGCAGAATCGAGCATCTCTTGTTGGAGTAGATAGCGGGTCAGTTACACCTTATATGTGGTGATGGACTTAAACCCGATGCTGGTTGGTAAATACTAAAGATGAGTGACAAAGGCCTCATCAGCCTAGTCTGCTGCAGAGCCCCGTGGCACATAGGGCTTGCCACTATTCTAGTATTTCTCCCAAGGTATCATGGGATAGCAGAGTAGCTAAGTATTCGCATGGCCCATGCGTTAATTTCAGCTCTGCAATATACTATCTATGTGACCTTGGGCAAGGAGCTGAACCCCTCTGTCCCAGGTTCCCTGCTCTGTAAGATAGGGAACTCAGAAAGCACAAATCAGAGCCTGTCAATAGGAAATGTTAGCTGTAACGAATATTTTCATTCAATATTATTAATATGACTCATCACTATGGCTTCCCACCTAGACATAGTATTTTGGAGACCTAGCGCAGAGCCCAAACAGATCGCATAAGTGGACGGTGCTGCACTCTGAATTGGCTGCATTAGGTTATTACTCTGGGCCAGACACCAGAAACACAGAAATAAAAGACACGTTCTCACCCTTCAAAACAACTCAAGTGCATTGGAGGTCTGTTTAGGGCAATATGGCAGCACAGAGGAAGGTGTCTAACATGGCAAGAGTATGTGAGTTTGGGGGGAAGGAGGCAGGAGGATTGTAGCTAGTGGCTTCGCAGAGACAGAGCTGAGACTCGAAGGATGAGGTGGCCAGACAAAGAATTATTTGGTGGCCAAACAATTCATCATAAACACAGATGCAGACACCAATCAGATGGTATCAAGGCACCAACTTACTCTTCAGGAAAAAGAAAGGCAAAGGGGAAAATATCAATACACATCTTTCAGAAAAATGAGCTAACTTTTTTTTTTTAAAAAGGAGAAAGAACAAAAGAAGAGGTATATCTGGGTACATCTCAAGAGCCACGACATACGCTTCTTTTAAAAATAGCTATTTTGCCAGCAATTGTGCCAATTTACAAACATTTGCTTCAAATGATTAGGGAAAACAAACTTTCATTTGGTATTTCTTTGAAAAATGTTTACATAAATATTTACATAATTCCAGCAGTCAAATAATCGTCAAGCGTTTTGTGGTTGTCCCTCAGCAAATGGTGGTCAGCAAAACATAACGTCAGCAGTTATGAGGTGAACATGAGCTGCTATCCAACCAGATCAGTCGGGATCCAAAGGCAACTGTTTAATAGTGAGCGTTGGCTGCTCCCGGTCTTCTAAACAGCCCACAGTTCTGGCTTGCCATTTCACTCTGGACTGGGCTAACAGTATTAAAAGGGTTTCTTGGGCCAAGCCAACGAGGACTGCATCTCCTCCTCTAGTTCACATTCTCTCTCTCTCCCCTCAAATTCCTATTTTACTTCCATCCATGTCACACTATTTCCCCAAATCCAGCTCTACATTCCAGTGTCAAGTCAATGGGGCCAGAGGTCATCTTCCACATTCCTTTCATCTCCTCCTAAAAGTGACTGCCTAGCAAACCCTTGGGCACAGAGCTGGTCCCCAAGGCAAACAGTTCTTGAGAGACTGACAAATCCTGGACTGGGGCACAAGGGCTCCCGACCCTGCTCTGTCACATAGGGACTGTCGGTCCTTGGGGAAGCTATTTTCTCTTCCTGGGCCTCAGTCTCCTCATCTGGGCCGGATTATCCTGAAGGGCCCTCCAGTCTCAAAGCACTGGATTCGAGGAATTGATTAATGTCTACACCCCAGAGCCAAGGCTTTTGCCAGCAAATAAATAATGGCTAACTGATGACACCTCTCCACGATTCCGTGACACTTCGTCTGAAACATCCCTCGTGCTGGAATTTAATTTTGTTACTGTGGCCGTGCCGACCTGGCATGAAACCGCCAGTCCCTTTGGAAAATTAATTTATTTTAAAAAAGTAGTTGACCGACATCCTGGAGGGAGAAATCAAGCCTCTGCGAATGCATTTCTCACTGTTCACCAGATAGTTAGGTCACCGTGTACATACTGCCACAGTCAGAAGGTTAAACTGTCCTCATCACACTCTCCTTCTGAGGCTGGTTTGATCAAATCACACTAGAGACTCAAAGACCCAGCAGACATCAGGCTCCTCAGAAACTTCCCCCAGAGATCGTTAAAGCCGAGATTACAATTCCAGCACCGCTGCAAGATAAGTGCGGTTTTATTTTGTATTTCTATAAACAACAAGCCATTTCAATGCTACCTCCAGGAGATATGTTGCCTACAAAACACAAAATTCAGGTTCCAGAAACACAGTTTCATCAAGAACACCAGGTGAAGCAGTATCTGCCACTGAGATCTGGTTTTCACTGAAGACGGTAGACGATGCAGAGAACTATTATTTGGAAATCTAACAAAACAACCCATTCTTTATAGGATGGAAGTGATGTGTTTTTTCTTTTCCTTTTTTCCAGCAAAATGAACATTGAAAAAATAAACAGATGAGTGATTTTGAGTTTGTAATGAAAACAAAACTTGTTTCCTTAGCTTATTTCCCAACGTGTGGCCTTTATACCCTCCCAGACCAGCACACGCCTATGAAGAACCAAATCAAAGAGTATTTTAAATCACTGGCTGATTTTCTTTTTCAAATGAAGGAAAATGCACAGGTATATAAAAAAAAATAGCATTCCATAAACCAGGCAATCCATAATCAAAATCAGATTCTTGCTGTGGTGCTTTTGTCAGCCCTGCTTAAATCATGCCATTTTATTTAAGCACTCAGATAATTTTTCTCAGCTCAGTAAGTAGGTGGATGTTAGCAGCTAAGGTCATCGAAAAGATTTACTTTAAAATAAATTCAACAATTCAGAGCATCACCCTCTCCATGGTATAAAGTGTGCCCCACTTTGAACACGCATATAAAATTTCATTAGAGCGCAACATAAAAGTTTTACATTAGAGGAACCCAGTGCTGGACCTTTGTTTAACAGTCATGATAATTTATGGCGTGGATCTGCTACAGTTAAGTAGAAAAACAGCCTTCTCATGATGAAATACAAGTCATAAAGGCTGAAACTCAAGGAAAGCTGGAGGAATCCCAACCCTCCAACCACTCAAGTCTTCTTCAGATTTTTGTCACACATTCTTCTCTAACGTTCTCCATACAGATTGAGACACAATACCAGTCCTGTCCCCCTGTGCCGTCAGAGCTGGGGTTTTTTCAGTTCTAAGCATATCTTACAATTCACAGAAATGTATCTTTTCAAGCACACTGATAAATAACAGGAGTTCTAATTTTGCACTTTCCTACTGAGCTTTGCTTTTTTGGTAACCATTGTTCTTTCTCATGACTTTCTGTCAAAGAGACCAGACTGGCTAATAGACCTTCAAAAAATTACAGACAATTAAAACACTACCAGATAGGCAAAGGGCCAATATTATCACCAGGATCTACTAAGCAACTATCTTTGAAAGACAGGAGCGTTTGCACAGAACACTCTTTGAGCTGATGGAGTTCTAATATCAATCAACAGATGTTCAGTTGAGCGCCTGTAATGAGAAAGGCGCCAAGCTAGATGATGCGATAGGGTGGGACACCATTCCCTAGGAAGCAACGCAGATATTAAAACATAAACGACTGAAGGGAACAGTAGTGACGTGGTGAAAAAGAGCCATAAACACAAGTCCTAAGACCATCCACACGTTGTGTAAACTTAAGCAAGTCACTTAACCTCTCTGAACTTCAGTTTTCACAGCTACAAAACGGAGCTAGTAAGACCAGTCCTGACAAACCCACATGGTTATTGTGAAAACCAAATCCAACAATACATGTGGTAAGTTATAAAGCTTTAGACAGAAATGTCATCTGCCTCCCACCCCCAGATTTGAGGCTCCCAATTAACCAGACAAATATACCGTGGTCTTCTTTAAGTGTCAAATCTTCAAAATTAGGGCATTCAAATTTAAATGGACAGTTCTCAAGGACTGGAGTTTTGCCATATGTATATATTATATGGAAAATTATATATATATTATATACAATAGACATGAATGGCAAATTATATACATATATATTATAATTTGCCATTCATATATTTTCATTAAAGGGGCATCCATAAAAGAAGTGGTTAAAGATTGTATCAGTACATAAATTGTTCTTTTTTTAATTAAAAGGAAAAAACCAAGTTCCATGGCTAGTTGATTACACGGTGATTCCACAGATTTTTTTTAACACAATCAATATGCACAATCCAATCAGTTTGTTTCAATGAGAGCTAAATGCTCGAGCCCCCACAGTAACAATAAATAACAGACAATGAGGTTTGGCGGAAAGACACCTGAGCTTGAAATTGGGAGATGTGGATTTCTGACCTAGCCCTCCTCCTAACCAGTCTGCGTGAACTTGGGTGAGTCAATCAACCTCCTAGGGCTGTCTGTTCATCTATAAAATGGGAATAACACCAGCACATTCTCATTCACAGGACCGCACGAGATGATGTATGGGGAAGGATTCCACGTGTTGGAAAGGCTCAGACAAAATGCCAGTTGCTGCTAGAGTCAGCTCCATCTAAGCTGGAATCTGGGTTGCATCACTGAGTTGCTGGAGCCTCCATTTCTTCATCTGAAATGGAGGTCATAACACGTCCTATCTCATAAAGCTGTCTGAAGGATTAACTGGGGCTGAGTATTTAAAGCACTAGCTACTTAGTCATGTTTGGGGCACAGAGTAAATACCCGAGTAACAGTAGCAATGATGATGTTGCGTCCGACCACACACAGGTGAAACACACACCACACACACACTCCCCAAAAAGGTTTCTCCAGGTTGTGGTCTTGAGTTCTTTAATCAGCAGTACATTTCTTTCTATTATCAGCAAACCAGTTTTAAAAATCTCTTCCTTTATCCCACAGCAATCAGAAAAAGACAAAATAAAAGTGAAAAATGTTGTCACGGTACCAACCACTTTGTCTACAGAACAAGCTAATCAAGTATATGGCAGTTTCCTTTTTTTGAGGTATGACCTACACCTATAAGCTCCTAGGACTACAGCTTTTAGATTGTTCCAGAGATGGCCATGTTATTGGAGTTTTACGATTCTGAAATTATGTTAAATACGTGCAAATTTTGCACAAGAAATAGTCTTAGCTAAAAATAACCAGCATGAAATAAAGGTGCAGCACATTAAAACCATTTCTATTCAACTATAATTAGCATGTTTAAATACAAAATAATTTTTATCCATCTACAAAATGCTTGAATGTTTGGAACCTCGTTTATGTCTATAATGACAGATTCATTTTTGAGGTAGTCATTTTCAATCTTGATTTGTATATTTTAAACTTGTTAAATGCTTGACTGAATCATCAGCAAAACAATTCATGTATCATTAAACTGATTTCTAACATGAGATCATTTTCTTCCTTGGCCAATAGATGTGTCTTTTAAGATTCACGGAGATAGCATTTATGCTTTGGGGGTTTTGAGAGGTTGTGGAGGAGACCTCATCCCTAGCTAGTTTCACCACTTTGAGTCTCACCTCCCCATACATTCCCTTAAGAAACTCAACCCCAAGTGGTTTGCTGAATGAATGCTCAACCACACTGAAGGATGCATATAGTACTAGCAAAGAGGATGGACCATCGACTGTCTCCCTTTTACTGGAAGATAAATACAGTGGCGGGGGGAAAGAGGAATGGATGGAGACAGAGAAAGAGAAATCCTGGCAGGATGGAGGCCTTGGTCAAAACAGGATGCAGGGCCCCGCCCCGCCGCCTCCACATTCCTGCTACCCCCAGGTAGATGAAGGCTGTGTTCTCTGTCTCTCCCCAACCTCCCCATCCATAAACAGGCCTCTTCCGCGTTTCCAGAGGATTGCAGCAAAGGAGGCCTCGAAGGTCTGTGTGCGCAGACCAGGCAGAGGAGGCTGGGCTGCTGCAGTGCAGGGCCATGCCCAGCTGGAGCCGAAACAGTTCACTTTTGTCTGGAGAGCAGGGTCCCCGCCCCCTACAAGGCCGAGGAAAACTGGGGAAAGTGGGGGCTGCCAGGGCAGCCCCGGGAGGGGAGGAGAAGCCTGGCCCGCACATGGCCCCTTCCCAGCCCGGACAGCCCCACGCAGACCTTTGAACTTTCTATTTATATAACAGTTTAGTGAGTTTAAGTCTCTTCCTGTATAACTGCCCGTTTGCAAGCTCGCCTCTAATTAGGCTACTTGTGAGCATCACATAAAAACTACACACCACTGATGCCGGCCCACGGCCTTCGCAGTGAGAAGTCGGCCACTGTCATAACTGCTTCACTACAATTTTTACCAGGCTTTTGAGCATTGTGATTTTTGCTATTACGGTGGTTTCCTTTTCCCTTTTTGTTTTTTAGAATTTGCCTCTTCCTGTATCTGTCTCTCCTTCCTTCCTCTCTTCTTCCCTTCTTCTTTAATCATGAAAAGGAGACAAGCACCCCCACATAGAACCTAGGTCTATCAAAAAGCAACACCTAATCAACAGGGGAGGGGCACTCACAGGGCTGAAAGGCCCCTCAGATTTCGCTCTCCATCCCACCCCCTGAAAAGGGGATTCATGACATCCTCCTTGCTGGTAAACAGTCCAAATCAAGCCACGTGATCCCCAGATACCTCAAGAATTCATTTCCCATGTTACCATAGACAAGTCTATGGGATGATTTAAACGATAGATGTTTTCCTTATCATTTTTTCTTTTTTCTTTTTTTTTTAAGAGCAAGTGGTGTCTTTGGTGCCCACAGCCATCTGCGCCTTCCTCTTCTTTCACAGACTGGTTCATATTAAATTCAGACGCAGGTGAACATTGCTCATTCACCCAAGAATCTGAAAGAACAGGAGCTTTGGCCCTTTAATCGAGTCCAGAGCATAACCCATTAAGATCTTCTCACGGTGTGTGAAATTCCGGGGTCTGTTGCGTCAGGCACTGAGCACTTCCAGACCCCCAGCCTCGGCACAGCCCCACTGCAGGTCCCCCGTGCCCCATCCTTTCCATTCACATTCTTCCTGACAAATGTGTATGTTGCTAATGGGCACGCACTTTTTGTTTACTATAGCCTAGTGATTGCAAATAACACAAATGCCGGTGAATGTAAAGTCTTTCTTCAGGAGGTCTTGCAAGATGAGTTTGTTCTTTAGCTGGCCTGATCCAGTTATTGTCAGACGTGTAGGGTCACAGTAGAGATGGCTCAGAGCTTTCTCTTCCACAAGTGAATGCTGAGAAGAGGTCCAATGTAAATGAGATCCTTAACTTAGCTGGCGCTTTTTTCCTCCTAGGACCTCCTGGTGGGTTGAGGGGTGGGGAGTGAGGCATGCCATCATTCTAAGCAATTGCTTACTCCCCAGGAGGGGAAGTAAACATATAATGAACACGTAATTGGCATGCTCTGGATGTCCATAGAGAGTTTGGAAAGGTACAGATTTCTATTTAAGGCAATGGCAAGCTTTTTAGTTCATCCACTATTCACATTTATGTTCCTTTTCTCTGTGGGGGTGTACAAAACACAGACGCACAACCACATTACAAATGTTTACAAACACAGATGCATAAGGAAGCTTGCCCTTCACAATCAAACAGTAAGAAGGAGGAATTTTCCTGCAACGTGTGCACAGAGGGAAAAGGCCGGCTTATTTATGCAGACGTGTTATACTAATTCATTGATATTTCACATAATATCTACAGAGTGTCCAAGTCTACATGTTTCTTGACTGATGTGGCATATTTAGGGATCTGGAGGAAATGAGGTTTTGCATTTTCCTTAATATAATAAAAGATAGTCTCCAAAAAGGGAAGAGGAGGAGTATCTTTCTGAAAAAAGAAATCCAATCTAACAGGCCACCCCCTTTAAATATGCAATTGCATGTGCCTAAGATTAAACTGAAATTAAAATAATAAAATAAACACGTTTTAAAAAACCTAATGCCTTGTATATATGTTTAACATTTGAACTACACCCACAAAATCAATTATAACAATGTCTGTTAATGATGTTACCCACACCATACATTAGGCAAATTGTATGCAAATAGTAATGCTGTGGTTATCAGTTGCCTGCAAAATAAATTAGTGAGGCAGAGTGAAGGCTGAGTGCAGGAGCATAATATTTAATAGAACAGTAATTTTATTGTGATCTTTACTTTTAAATAACAACAGCGTGGTTATTAAAAAATGTAACATGTTTTTCTACAAAGCTGATAAAACCCTGCATGGTATCAAAAATGCCTTACAGATTAATACTGATACAGCATAATTTGTGGCTTCAAGGACTTATCCGGAATTGCTGTAAAATAAAATGTATTTAAGTTCTGATTATCTTGGATTTGCAACTAAAGGAGTCATGATTGGCATAATGAAGCTATTGGCTGAGAGTATGACCCTTTTCTAAAGAAGGAAATTGCCTAAAATATCACATCAGCAAGGGAAATCCTTGTAAAAATACACAGCATTCATAGTTAACGGTTGCCAGTAGTTTAACATTGCAAAAGATTTCGCACTGTCGGTCGGTACTATAGATTATTCTAACCACATTTTAAAAGGCAATAGTCAAGAGTGCAATTCTAAGTCACCACCGCCGCGCCTCATCCCCCCACCCCCACCCCATCTAATTCTGTCGGCTGTGGGGGCAAATTGATAACGTTAAAATGTTCTGACAAATTAACAACGATAACGTTGGTGCAGGAGGTGAAGTTTCTGCACAAGTTAATACATGTGTACATCACTATTTATGCACACGCGCGCGCACATCACGCAGAGCAACAACTTTCCGGCTCCCCAGCCACCTCTGCACCATCTTTCAAAAACCTCGCAGCGACAAGTTGACGACATTTGGGGAAGAGGTGACTAAACCTCTGAATCCGAGCTGGCTGCCCATTTCACAAACCTGCGGCTGCCTCCCAGTGGGGGGCGGACAGGGACCCGACCGCTAATTAAATGTGCCTTGACGTCGGAGAGGCCAACTTTAGGGGCCAACTTCAAAACCCCTCAGTCTTGGAAGCCAAACGTCGAAGTTGGCCCGGACCCGGGGTCCCTCGCGCGGTGGCCCCCGAAGCCGCCCCTCAGCGCCCGAGTGCGGGGAACTCGGCCGGAGCGGGTGGAAGGGAAGGTGTGTGCGCCGCGCCGTGAGGGGACCGAGGTGGCGGCGGGGGCGGTGGCCGCCGAGGAAGCAGAGGGCCGCCGGTGGCACCTTGCCACTGCCCGCTCCCCTCGGCCGGCCGCCGGCGCTGGGCACCTGGAAAGTTGGGGTATTTCGGGCAGGCAGCATCCGGTGCGCTGGGAGGCCGCCCGGCGAGCCGTTCCAGGAGAAAATCCCGGCGGAGGTCGCGCGGCTCAGCCCCCGGGCAGCACCGGATCCGATTTGGGCCAAATGCAACTCTTTGGACTTGGAGTGCCAAGCGACGCTTTCGGGACCTGCATCTCTCCCCCGGGCCGCACCTCCCCCCACCCGGGCCACCCGACCGAGGAGTCGCGAAGGCCGGGGCCAGAGGTGGCCAAGAGCAAGTAGGAGGGCGTCCGGGGCGCCCCCACCAACCCCCGGCTCCTCTTAACAAAGGCGAAAAGCCCAGCCCCGGCCCGGGGACCTGCGCAGCAAAGGAGAAGGCAAAAAATCAACACCTACCACTGCTGCTCCAAGTCCCAGTCCCTGAAAAAGTCGAATAGATCCATAGCGGCCGGGCGGCGGCGGCGGCGGCGGGCGGGCGTCCGTCCCTGCTCGCGGCGGGTCTGCGCGGCTCTCGGCGCGGCTCGCTCGCAGCTCACAGCGGCCCCGCTCTCCGGCCCTCCCGCCCAGCTAAAAGTGCCCGGGCCGCATCGGCGGCGGCGGCGGGCGCCGGAGGTACCGGGTCCTGCGCTCCGGGGCGGCGGCGGCGGCGCGGGGCGGGCAAGTGCCCGGCCGCCCGCTGGGGTCCGCTCGGTCCGCGGCTGCCCGCGCGCCCGGCGCCCCGACGCTGCGGCGGCAGCCGCTGCGGGCTCGGGCCGGCGGGGCCGCCCGCCTGGCGGGCTGCGGGCCGGCGGCGGCGGCGGCGGCGGCGGCGGCGGCGGTGGGGGCGGCCGGGGCAGCGGCAGCGGCGCGGCGCGGCGCGGCAGCCGGGGCGGCAGCGGCGGCGGCGGCGGCTGCACAGGCGGCGGCGGCGGCGGCGGCGGCGGCCGCGGCAGCATCACACACTTACACACTCACAGGGGGCGGAGCCTGGGCAGCCCGAAGCCGCGACATGGAGCCGGCATGTTATCATCCCCGGATCTGGCAGGGGCTCCCCCTGCCCGCCCGCGCCGCATGGGACCCCCCTCTGTCAAAATCAGCTGGTGGGAGCGGCCGCAGAGCTGGGGACCCGGGCTCGGGTCCTGGCCGGAGGGGCAGTTGCAGGGATGCGGGAGGGTGGCCGGCGGGGCCAGGAAGCAGGCTTTGGGAAGGAGACCCTCTCTCTGAACCCCCAGCTACTCCGACCACTGGGAGTTACGGTTCAGAACCAGAAAAGAGCTCACAAACTGCCGCGGGGATGGTGGTCGACCCACGCTGCGGCGCGCTCAGTGCCTGCCTGGGGACGCTCCTCCGGGCCCCGAGTGCAGGAGCAAACTTTGGTGGGCCCGAGGCCCGAGCATCCCTCGGGCCCGCAGCGCAGAGCACTCGGGGCCAAGAAGGAGAAGGCGGTCACCTTCACCGTCCCCGCGGCGCCGCATGTCCGCACCAAGGCCGGCCAGGCATGCGGCAGTACCGTGCAGGGCTGAAGGGCGCGTCGTGCACCTAGTAGGTCCGCATGCTCTGGGCCCTGGATTCCGTAGGCTGCAAGGGTAGGCACGAATGACGGCCCGGTGCGGTCCTTGGGTTCGGGACTGGGAGGCTGGGAAACTGGGTTGCACTATCACCTTCCCCTCACAGCCACCACGTGCCTTGGGCAGAAGGCTTCTGCACATTCCTCCTCTGGGAAATGGGAAATCCACTGAGTGTGTCCCACTCTCCCACCCACCCACTGCCTCTCTCCCTTCTGGCCAGAGAGCCTGTCTCCCTCCGCGTGCAGCCTCTCCCTCCCTTCAGCCTCCACTGGTGGTCCAGGACCCGGCGGATCCCTTTAGGCGAAGTCTTTGGGAAAAGGTTTCCTGGCCTCGGATGCGAGAAAGCGGTGTCGGAAGGGGCGGGACCGCGTTCTGGCATTTCGGGAGCAGGAGAGCCCTGGAGTCCCAGACCTCTCAGTTGCCTTCTTCATGTCGTTGTAGAGACGGAATAGTGTCGGCGCATTATTGAAATCCTAAGGTGAGGACCCTCCCAGGAAGAGCGGAAGACTGATCCTTGACAGAGCTAGGTGCCAGTTCAGATTTCGTCAGTGGCTCCCTGTGTGACTCTGAGCAAGCCTCTTCTCTGAGGCTCATTTTCCCTATCCAGAAAGGCAGAGGCTTGATCGAGCTGCCATCTGGCTCTTGCTGCTCTGGCGTTCTCCTTTATATTTGAATAGTCTTCTCTAATATTACCTCATATTCTCAAAATCATCCAAATAGCTTTTCTTTACTTTTTTTTCCCTGAGAAACTGAGGCACTGAGACTGAGTTCATTTGCCCAAGATCTGACATTTCTTCTAAAGGGAGAACCGAGATTAGAACCGAGAATCTGGGAAGCCCGGTTAGGCAGGGCTGAACCCAGTAGAAGGTGCTACAGCTCCAAGAGGTGGGTGACTTCAGAATCTGAGCTTGCAGGGGCCCAGAGTTTGGTCTCTCGCATTCTTTGAATGGGAAAAAAAGCACATCACTAACATACAGAAACAAGACACAGATACTGCAACCCTGGCAGCTGATGAAGCTTTGCTTTATTTATTTTGCATAGGGCCAAGTTCTAAACAAATGCTAGTTAACTGACTTTGAGTCAACCAATGGGCAGCCAAGGGAAGATTGCATTTCAAATTGCCTTGTCAATTTGGCTACTTATAAACTCCTCAGTCAAAGACTCCAGGGCAAAAGAGCTATTGGCAAAAATGGTGCCAGGGATTTTCAGATTATCTCTGTGCCTTCTTAACTGGTGGAGTTCCAGTCTTCAGCCCTAGACTCTGAGCCCTTGAGGCAGCAGGGACTGCCCTGCTCAGATCCGTGGCCCCCAAACTTAATTCCCTTAGTAAATGATCCTCGAATTGGATTTGATTGCTAATAATGATTGTCGCCAGGGCTAGTGCTTGATCTGCTTGAAAATCTTTAGAGGAAAACCAGAACATTTACAATTAACATTTAAATGGTGATTATGGTCACTTTGTATCTGATTCACTTTTCTTGCCAGATTACATTGATTGGGGAAAGAGAAAAAAATATCATGCGCTGGGTAAATAAATTTCCAACAGAAATAAAGCTGCTCCTTTAAGTGTTCCAGACCCCCATCACCCCACTGGTGCACTTTCTTCCCAATCAGCGGGAGGACCAAGCAGAAGCAGAGGGAGCCAGCAAGAAGCGGCACTCGGAACAGAAGTGCCTGCGGGAAGGAGAGAAGAGACAAGCGGTGCCGGCTGCAGCTTCAAAAGAGGGGCTGGGGCTTTCCCTTCCGGAGCTCAAATCCGAGAGGGAAGGCTGGGCTGGAAGGCTGGGCTGGCGGAAGGAGCTCCCACCCCCAGTCACCCTCCTGGAACAAGGATGAAGCTGAAAGAGGCAGCGCTGAAGGGGCCAGGCTGGCCCTCAGGCCCAGCACTCGCTCACTGTCTGAGCATCAGCTCCTGGGCAGGGTAGAAGCTTCACCTTCTGCCCTCCTCCTCCTGCCCATCCCTGATCAGATGGAGCCAGGAGCCTTAGAACTGGGCTTTTCAGTGAATCCTCAGATATGCATCCAAGCCCTGTTCCTCTGTCACACTGGCAGGAAGGAAGGGAAAGCAGGTTGCCATAGGAGGTACAAAGGCTCTCCGAAATCAGAGCCAACTGCGGCTGTCAGACTGCATGCTCCACCATCGAGTCCCTTGGGGTCAGGTTGCTTCCCTCCCTTTCCACTCCCTGGGGCATCTTAGCAAAGGTGGAAGATTGCTGTGGGCCAACCTGTGGTCCTGGCTTTGCCCAGAAAAGAGCCTCTTTGATCTAACAACACAGCTCTCAGCTCAACCCAGTATTTCAGAAGTTGCAACCTCTACCCTTGGGCCCACCTCTCTCTGTTGGCTTCTCCCATTCTCCCTGTTGAGGGCCCCTCCATACCCCACCAATCTCCTCCATTCAGAGACCTACTGGAGGACCACTAGGCCAAGAGCAAGCTGTCTTTGCAGAGAGGAGAGCATCAAAACTGAGACTCCATGACCCAATCTCCTGAAGTATGAAATCAGAAATCATTCTAAGAGGCTCAATTGTATAGAACTGCTGATTCTCAGACTTTCTAAAGCGGGTTTTTTGACTTGAAGTACATTTAAAGGAGTTTAATTTGGAGTCTCTGGGCATGAATCTTTCAAAGAATTTGAAATCCTCCATTCTTAGAGTTGTAGTAAAGGCACTGTCATGCAGGGTCTGGTAGATAGTGTCTACAAATTAAGATTAATTTAAGAAAGTTTCACTGTGCATGTCAGTTCCGGGAAATGAACAGATTGACAGCATGTGATACAATGTGTCACCCTGTCATACCTCAGATTTCGACTTACAATATTAAGCGTTTGTTTCTGACCTGGTGTGTGCAGTCAGGCTGAGTTACTATCTAGGAGGAAATCGATCAAGGTTCCAGCTCATCTGAGGCAGATTGTGAAAGAACTCCATGGGCTCCCTTGGGAAACATCAGCTTCCATCACTGTGGCTCTCCCTCTGGTGGAGCAGCCTGGTGCTGTCGTAGGTCTGGCTGGAATGGACCAACGCTGACTCTGAGCTTGGGGCAGTTTCCGTACATGGGCCACAGTATCCAGGATGATCCTTGTGGAAGGCACATTTCAATCCTTTCTAACTTCAGAACGTCCGTCCTTACTTGTTTCATGTCAGTACTCTCAGAACCGGAGTCTCTGTCATCATAGCCTCGTGCAAGATCTGACACATAGCAAGTCTATCCAACCAACCTCCTTGAAGGTGGCGATCTCAGGAGTTGATTTCACATTGGATCGGGACAGTTCTCTCAACTTAGAATGCATCTCATGAATATCTACGTGTAATTTTTTTTCACAACTTCTGGTTCTACCATTTTGAATTTTGGATCTCAATCATGAATCCCAACCAAAAGACTCTCCTCTTGGGTTTCCTGATTATTGTAGACAATGACCCCATTTCAGAGATCTTCCAAAGTCCCTGGGTTTCTACTGGATCCTAAACATCAAACACCATATAGTTTTATGTCAATCAACTGCTTAACTAGGTTCACAGTACTTGAACTTGATGCTATTCTCATTTTAGATGGTGCATTGCTATGATTCCTTGTACATATTTAGCATAACAGTGAACAGAAATAACACTGATTGGGCCTTTTTACTTGCCAGACAGGGTGCTCAGCATTTTACAAACATTGTTTCATTCACACCTCACCATGATTCTCTGAGGTCAGTACTACCATTATACCTATGTTGCAACAGGAAACTGAGGCTTGAAGAGGCTGAGCACTTGCCAGGCGTTGTCCTCAAGTTTGTTTGCTGCCAAAGCACATGTTGCCCCACAGCCTCCATTCCGTCTTCACAAAGGGTTTCATCTCACTGTAGCCCAGGGAAAGTCAGCAAGGAAGGGACCATTATCTCGATTTGACAGTTGAGGAAATAAGTGAAGTGACTTGGCCACGGTCACAAGGTGGCAGAGCTGAGCAGCTGAGGCCAGGACACCATCATCTAGGCACCAAGTCTGGTGCTGGTTCCACGGACCACATTATTTTATAGTCCCAAGGCTGCTCCAGTGAACTCCAGCATCCTGGGAGTCTGGGACTGCAGTGGCATCAGTTTACTGTTGGATTTAAAAAAAAAAAAAAAAACTGTCGTGGTGCAATTTCCCTGATCTCAACTGTGGCTGAACTGGGGGAAGGCAGTTGGCTGAGCCATGCCCTCATATTAAAGAAAGTCAGCCAGATAGGCAACAGGAAGCAAGAAGATGGTGGAGTAATTCTTGCTTCATCGTTTAAGGAGACTCAGATGGGTCTTTTTCCTGGAGATTAGAAATCTAGAACTAAGATACCTCTTTAGTTGACTGTGTGGGAGTGCATGGTGGTGGGCTGGGAGGCGTCCTGAGGAATTCTCTCCAGTGCAAGACTGTGCAGCTGGGGGACTGCAAATCTATGGCTTTCTCTCCTAACTTCTCGAAGGCTCCATTCCCTTGTCTATAAATTCAGGGGATTGGAAACACTCCAGCTCTGACATTCTATGTCTTCTTGATTTGAAGTCCCTTTACACAACCTCCGAGTCCATGACTAAATGCAGATTGGTAATTTATAATGATGAGAAAGGTAAAGTGAAGAGTCACCTCGATTACCCAGATCAATCACCTCCATTCCTGAAGCGGCGATGGAGAACTCTGCTTCCTGGAGCGCAGAGCCCTGTCCCTGGGTTGCCTTCATAAACCCATTCAGCAGGCTGGCTGCCAAGAGTCTCTTCCAGAGCCCACTCTGCAGGGTTGAAGGGCTAGATTCCAGAGGGAAGTCAAGCATTTTCCCAGTGGCCAGAGAGGAAACCTAATGTGTATGAAAGTGCTTTGTAAACGGTAAAAAAGCCGCATAAAAATGTGTTCCTTCACCATCCCTAGGGCTGCCATCTCTCAGTCTTCTCCATCAGCTGAGATCAGGTGTGCTAAATGCACTGGCTGTGCTTGTAGAGTTTTCCTTGGTTTGTAGTGGGGATTTTTTGTTTTTGTTTGTTTGTTTGTCTGGTAAATGGTCAAGGGTCCCAGAACCTGGTTAATAAGTTGCAAGTTTTGATGCTGTCAAAATAATATTAAGAAGTTTAAACTTCTTTTTCTGTGGTAATCATCTTTTGAAGGGGGTTCAGATCACTAATTTTCATACTGAAACTTTCAGAAGAGTTTTAAGTCAGTGTCTTTGTGTAAAGCTTCCTGGTTCTTAGTATCATGTGAAATTTTATTTTTCTATTAAGTTGTTAACAATCAGATCATTAGCAATGGCTATAGAAGAAATGACTGCCTCAAGTAAACTTCTATCTGCTCTGACTTTCTATTTTCAGAAGGTAGAATGCATTGGTAAGTCTCTCAAGCTTTGAATTGCTCTTTTCTTCAGCTTCATTGTGGTGTAATTGACAAAATTTGTATATATTAAGGTGTACAAAGTGATAGTTTGATACATGTATATATCCTGAAATGATGACCACAATCAAGCTAATTAGCACATCCATCACCTCCCACAGTTACCATTTTGTGTATGTGTGTGGTAAGAACACTTAAAATCTACTCTCTTAGCAAATTTCAAGTATACAATATGATATTATTAACTATGGTTACCATTCGATCTGTATATTACATCTCTGTACATTGGATCCCCAGAATTTATTCATCTGGTAACTGAAAGCTTCAGGGATGGATCAGCAGTACAATCAGTCTGGTTGTTCCACGGGGGAAGGGAGAGCAGAGGCCTCAGTCTGGGGAAATTTTGCTTAATCACCTGACCTCCCAGGAATGGCTGCTCCAAAGAGGCCATGTTGCCCTGCCACTCGGTGGTTGCTGCTTCCTCCTTTCATGGCAACTGAAGCAGATCAGGATGATGGGGGAGAGGCTCAGGGTGGGCCTGGACTACTGCAGATGCGTGGCTGAGAAGGCTTTAGATCACTTACCCAATGGCCCCTCTTAGGCTCTTTCTCCCCTAAACCTACAACTAACTCAGTGAATCAGATGCCTCTGGATCCACTGCAAATGAAAACATAATCTACTGTGAAGAGGAAAGTAGGTCCCCCTGATGGTCTTCTTAGCTTTGCTATAAGGGATCCAATGAAAAGATGTCTTCCAATGCAAAGTTCCTTCACTGACTTCTGAGAGACTATAGCCAAGAAGAGAGCCACATCCCTGACCAAGCTGCACTTCGAGGCATCACACTTGAGCCTCAGTCATCCTTATGTCAACTCCCCACACTTCCTGACTCTACTTATCAGATCATGACATTACATTACTTAAATTTAAATTTATCAGCAGGATGATGTCTCCAAGATCACCTTGTTCCTTTCTGCCAGCACTTGGTTTTCTATATCATAGAATCACAGAATATCAGCACCACCAGGAACCCTACTATCTCTATGCCAACAGAGGTCCAAATGGCTCAGGAAGATCACACAGCAACTTATATCAGAGTCAGAACCATAATCAGGTCCCCTAAGTCTCAGTCACACACCCAAATCATGCAATCCTAACATCTTAAACCATCACATCTTGAATCATTCTTAATTACATCATAAAATACTTGTTCTTTGACCTATTAATTAAGGAAAATCTTAACCTTTGGAGAAATATGCAAATTTCCACCCAAGGGTCTGTAAGATAATTGTTGATGTTTTGGTTTTGGTTTTGGTTTTCTTTTTGAGGATTGATAGTTTTTCTAGTCAATAATCGTCAGCAAGTGTTCATTAAGTTCCAAAAGGTCCCAAGTTATGGCAACACTTTGCCCCATAGCAATGCTTGAAAAGAGAAAATGGTAAGCTCTACTTAGACAAGACATGCAATTCACCTTATTGAAAGCCAGCCTTCCTGGAATGAATTATACTGGCTCTGTTGGGTGTAAGGTGCCAAAGCAGTTCTCAATTAAAGAATAAAACCAAAAGCAAAGCCACAGGCTCTGGAGAGGGAAATGTTCTGGCCGTACTTCCATTTTCCATCAACCTCATTAATAGATGTATGTCTTCTCCAACATGGTATCCTTTACATGGCATCTGTGGGTTATAAAAATCTTGCCAATATAGAGCCTATATGCAGGCTGTTTTCTGTGTCCCCAAATCCATCCGTTGATTTGTATCAGAATAGAATTTTTCCCTACCCCTTCTGATTTGCTGAATTATGTTGGGCAAATGTTTTGCCCAGACCAAACGGCAGCCATATTGTCTCTCTGCATTTGAGGTAGATAAGCAAAGCATGAGAGACAAATGTGGTGTGTGTGAAGAAAATCTTTAAAAAAAATCTTTTGATCTCATATTCAAGAGCTAGTGAAGGATGGACATGATACCTGGTATTTTCCTTCCATTTTCACACACCACAGTTTGGGTTAGAGTATCTGCCTTCAATCAAAAGCACATTTTTAGTGAGGTTTTTTTTTTTTACAGATTCATTAACCTGTATTAATAAGCCTCCAAGTAGCCAGTTAGAATCTACACACTCACCAAAGTGTAATTTTTCAAAGTTCACTGATAAGATGATGATTGAAACTTTCTGTAAGAATTGTGTTCACAATTAACATTTTCTAAGGTTGAACAAGTATCAGGACAGTTTATAGAGACAAGAAGTTCACAGTCTCCACGAGACTTGAAGATAATCATAAAATAAGGAACAAACACTCTCACGGTAAGTCCATTAGTTAAGGACCTGGTGTAATATATAAACTGAGGATTTCTATACAAGCAGGGAGAATACATAAAACTTCTAAAAGTCTTTTTTTAGAGTTCCCAGGTGCCAAAGAGTGTGCCTGCTGACGAAACAAAAACTATGGTGGGTAGCATTACCTGGCACTTTGAGCCACACAAATACATCCTAAATAAACTCTGATGTAACAACATGTCAGTATCAGTATCAATATTGATACACGGACGTATACAATTTGGGAAATGGCTGAAAACCTCACAGAAACTTTTAACTAAAAAGATGTTCTAATCATGGAATGCTAAAGCTGCAAGGAACCTTGAGGATTATAGATCGATTTATGGCATTTTTCAGCAAACAAAAAAAGATCAGAGAGGGAAGACGAGCAGAACACAGTTTGAAAGCTTTATAAGGAACAGAGTCAAAATTCTAACCCATGACTCCTGCTTCAAGCCCAGTACTCATTCCTCTGCCTCACCCATAGTTGGCATCCTGCAGATGTAAGTCCTCCAAATGAAATATCCAAAAATAGGGGAGGGCTTGGGTCCACAGCCATGTGAAGAAACAGTATTCATTCATGAGTTGTGTTTACAAAATATTTATAATAATCCAAAAGTGAGTTTCTTTTTCTGAAGGTAAAATGGATATTACACAATTATATAAGCAGTATCATCAGAACTACACAAAACAGATGCAAAGGAAGAAGACTAGAAGCAAATGCACCAAAAAGTAAATAGTAGTCTCTGGAGGGTGGTGAGGGAGTGACATTTGGATGATCTTTTTTTCTCTACATTTCTGTGTTTTCCAATTTTTTTTTTATAATTCTCCTGTATTACCTTTTAAACTGAAAAACAAATTTTCAATAAACTTTCACTTAAAAAGGCTTACTTCTGTGCTCGGATTGGGCTAGGGTCTCCTCAGAAGCCCCCAGGGCCAATCCCCACTGGACATCAACAACCTGCCTCCTTCTCTCTAAGGGATGTAAATTAGGAGCAAGCGCCTCAGTGAGATACATCCTGGGAAGAAGAAGTGGAAAGGACAATGGATCTCAGGAAGACTCCATCAAAGAAGCTGATAAAGGTGGGGGAAGCCAGGAACAATGTCCTTGTCACACCTGATTCAAACTGTTTAGAGCGCCATATATTCATATTAATATCGAAAACTCAGCACAGATTCCTAAAAGAACTGCACGGCAACTCAAGTCTGCAATCAGAAAGTATCAACGTGAAGAAATTTAAGTCTGCTTATCCCAGAAAAGGCTTAAGCCCGTGCGTTACCGCAGGTTTTCCCTGTATTTCCTACAAGGGTAGGCTCAGTTTTTTCTAGCTTATATTACTGCATTTATCCTTTTTTCCTGTTTTTCCCATCAGAATGATAGCTTCAGAAGGAGAGGTATTTTTTGTCTGTCCTTTGTTTCTTTTTCTTTTTATTTAGAAATGATTTTAGACATACAGAACAATTGCAAAAGTAGTACAGAGAGCTGCTATATACCCACCACTCAGCTTCCCCTAATGTTAGCATCTTATATAGCCATATTAAAGTGATCAAAACCGGAAATTAAAATTAGCACAGTACTAGTAACTGAACTACAGAAATTATTCACATGTCACTTTTCCCCCCAATGTCATCTTTTCTGTTCAAGAATCCAATCTGGGACCTCACATTGCATTTAGATATCCTGTCACCTTAGTCTCCTCCAATTTGTGACGGTCCCTCAGTCTTTCCTAGACCTTCGTGACCTTGATGTTTTTGAAGAGTACTTACGACTTATTTTGAGAATATCCTCCAATTTGGGTTTGTCTTGTTTTCTCATGGTTAGATTGAGGTTATGCATTTCTAGCAAGAATATCATGTAATACTGAACCTTTCTCAGGGCATGACATCTTGGGATTCATGATGCTAACGTGTTATCGCTAGTGATGCTAACTATGATCACCTGTTTAAAGTGTCTGCTGAGTTTCTCCATGATTAACTAATCATTTTCTCCCCTTGTAATTAATAACTACCTTGGGGGAAGATACTTGAAGACTATGGAAATAATCTGTTTCTCCTCAAATTTTGGCCCACTAATTTTAACCTCCATCAGTGGACTCTCCGGCAACAATTATTACTGTGGTGTTTTCATGGTGATTCTCTATTTTCCTCTTTTCTTCTGCATTGATTAACTGATACAGTTCCCTAAGGAAGAGCTGCTCTCCCATTTATTGAATTATTTATACCATGCATGGACTTCTGCATACTTATTTTATGAGTTATAATCCAATACTACTGTTATTTATTTCCTTTCTCAGAAGGTTCCATCTTTGGCCATTGGGAGCACTTTCAGTTTGAAACCTATTTTCCTTTTCACCTGCACCATCCTTTTGAAGCACTTCTTTATTTTTAGTCATCACAAGATGTTCCAGGCTTGTCTTGTATTTTCTTTGCCCTAGCTCTGGAATCAACCACTTCTCTGAGGATCCCTGATTCCTTTTGTGTGAGCAAGGTATTTAGAAACCAAGATCTGTACAGTAGCTCAGGAGCAAAGCTCATTGCTACTGGGGTATCACTGCTCCTAGATCCTCTCTATAGACAGAGCTAGGAAGTGTGCGTGCGTGCGCGTGTGTGTGTGTGTGTATCTGTGTGTGAATTGTCTGTTCATGTCTTTTTTCCATTATTATTTTGGCTTCTTGGTAGCTTGTTCCTCAACTTTTAAGAGTTCTTTATATAATAAGGACATAAGCCTTTTTTTCTATGGTAGACATTGCAAATAGTTTTCTCCCAGCTTGCCTTTTATCTTTGACTTTGTTTACAGTGTTCTTTGCCATGATTTTTTTTTTTTGATTGTATGTCATCAAAGTAATTCATCTTTTCTTTTATTGCCTCTGGATTTTGAGTTGTATTTAGAAAGGCATTCCTTACCTCAAGCGTAAAGAGGAATTCGCCTAATATTCCTCCAGTGCTTGCATGGGATCATTTTTGACATTTGGATCCCAATCCATTTAGAGTCTGTTCATGTCTTTTATGTGAGATGAGGATATAATTAATCTTTTTTTCAAAAGATTTCCCAGTTTTCCCAGAAATACTTATGAAAAAGTTCATCTATATCCCATCTTTACCCAAATGATTTGAGGTAACACCTTTGTCACATGTTAAATTACTGGTTTCTTCAGTGTTTTCTTCACAAATGGATAATGAATTTTGTCAAAGGCTTTTTTCAGCATCTATGGAGGTTCTCATATGATTTTTTTCCCCTACATCCCTTAATAAACTGGATTAATGGATATCCTATTATTGAACCAACCTTACATGCCTGGAATAAATCTTACGTGGTCATGGTACATTATTTTCATAACATGGTATTGGATTCTGTTTGCTAGTGTTTTATTCAGTATTTTTGCATTAATATTCATGGGTGATGCAGCTCTCTATTTTAGTTTCCTAATATTGCCTTCATCTGATTTATGTATCCATGTCATAGTCACTTCATAAAAGGAGCTGGAAAGTTTTCCTTCCTTTTCAATACTCAGGAATAATTTATAGCACATTGGGACAAACCAGTATTTGAAAATTTGTTAGAATTCCCCTGTAAAATCATCTGGGCCTGGTGTTTTGTGGATTTTTTTTTAGAGGGGGTGATAAATCCTTAAAATTCCTCTCCTCCTTCGATTTAAGATTTAAGCTTTCTAAATCAAAAGATGAAAAAGCTCATTTTAGTAACCTGAATTTTCATAAGAAATCATCCATTTCATTTCGGTTTTCAAGTGTATTTACATAGGTCTGTAAAGTAATATATTCGGTTTTATTTAGATTTCCACTTCTCATTGCTGGTTTTGTACAATTTTACTTTCTCCTTTTCCCCCTTTAGTTATTGATTTAACTATTTTGATGATTTTAAGATAATAACCTCCAATGATATTGATTTATTATGTCTATTCTTTTTCTATTCTCTGCTTTGTAAATTTCTGTTTTTAACTTTACTAATTTTTTCCCTTGTTCATTTTTGAGGGGTTTGCTTTTATTTATTTTTCTGGGTTTTTTTTGAGCTAAGCATTTATTTTATTTTCAGTCTCATTTTTATTGATAAAAATGTATAGTGCAGTGAATTTTTCTCTGATCATTGTTACAAATGCATTCTATAGATTCTGAAATGTAGTGTTTCAATGTAGTTATTTTATTATTTTAACTCTGTAATGTCAGTTTACACTGTCTATTCACTCAAGAGTTGTTTAATAGAAGGTTTTCTTAATTTCAGATTGAAAAGAATTTTCTATTTTTTGTTTTGTTAACAATGTCTAATTACACTGTAACTAAAGAGTGTTGCTTGTTATATTTTTATTTTATGGCAGTTACTGATATTTTCTTTGCTTTCCAGTATTGGTCAATATCGTGCCTGTGCCACGATTTATTGAGATAATGTGTATTTGCTATTATAAGGGAATTCAATATATCCATAAAATCCACCCAACTGATTCTGTTGTTTAGGTCTTCTTTCTACCTACTTAGTTTTCCCACTTCGTCTTTTTTTGTACTGGGAGTGGTTTATTAAAGTCTCCCATTATTAGTGTCATCTTACGTAGTTTTTCTTCATGAAGGTGATCGAGGTCTTATCTGATGCATAAATAATCATAAATGATATATCTTTATTATGAATTATGACTTTTAGCACTCATATGTATCCTTATGTCTATAACAAACCCACTTTAAATATAAATAAATGAATAGGTTAAAAGTAAAGTATAGACCAAACAACCCAATCCAAAAATGGGCAGAAGACCTAAACAAGCAATTCTCCAAGGAAGACATACAAATGATCAATAGGCACATGAAAAAATGCTCAATATCACTAATTATCAGAGAAATGCAGATCAAAACTACAATGAGGTATCACCTCACACCGGTCAGAATGGCCATCATTCAAAAATCCACAAATGACAAATGCTGGAGAGGCTGTGGAGAAAAGGGAACCCTCCTACACTGCTGGCGGGAATGCAGTTTGGTGCAGCCACTGTGGAAAACAGTACGGAGATTCCTCAAAAGACTAGGAATAGACTTACCGTATGACCCAGGAATCCCACTCCTGGGCACATATCCAGAAGGAACCCTACTTCAAAATGACACCTGCACCCCAATGTTCATAGCAGCACTATTTACAATAGCCAAGACATGGAGGCAGCCTGAATGTCCATCAACAGATGACTGGATAAAGAAGAGGTGGTATATTTATGCAACGGAATACTACTCAGCCATAAAAACCAACAGCATAACGCCATTTGCAGCAACATGGATGCTCCTGGAGAATGTCATTCTAAGTGAAGTAAGCCAGAAAGAGAAAGAAAAATACCATATGAGATCGCTCATATGTGAAATCTAAAAAAAAACAAAAAAAACAAACAAAGCATAAATATAAAACAGAAACAGACTCATAGACATAGAATACAAACTTGTGGTTGCCAAGGGGGCGGAGGGTGGGAAGGGATAGACGGTATTTCAAAATTGTAGAATAGATAAACAAGATTATATTGCATAGCACAGGGAAATATATACAAGATCTTATGGTAGCTCACAGAGAAAAAAATGTGACAATGAATATATGTATGTTCATGTATAACTGAAAAATTGTGCTCTACACTGGAATTTGAGACAACATTGTAAAATGATTATAAATCAATAAAAAATGTTAAAAAATAAATAAATAAAAGTAAAGTATAGAGAAAGATATAACATGAAGCCATTAACTAAAGGGAAGCTATATTAATTTCAGACAAAGGAGACTTCAGAATATTATCATGGATAAAAAGAGATATTACATAATGATAGAGTCTACTCTTCAAGAAGACGTAACAATCTTACATGTTTCTGTACCTAAAAATAGATCTTCAAAATACATGAGGCAAATATACTGATCAATTTGAAAGGATTGCAGACAGATCCATACTCAGAGTTGGAGATGTCAATGTTCCCCTCTCAGTAACTGATAAAACAAGTAGGCAGACAATCAGAAAGTATGTAACTAGCCTGAATAATACTATCAACCAACTCTACCTAATTGATATGAATAGAATGTTTCACCAGCAACAGCAGAATTTACATTCTAAGTGCACATGGACTACTCCTCATGATGGACCATATTCTGAGCCATAAGACAAAATTTAACAAATTTTAAAAGAATAGAAATAATGAAAGTATGTTCTTAGATTATAATGGTTTTTATATAGAAATCAGTAACAAAAATATGTGGAAAATACCCAATATTTAGAAATGAAACAACACACTTCTAAATATCCCATGGGTCCATGAGGCATTCTTGGGGGAAGTTAAAAAGGTATTTTGAACTGGATAAAATTAAGAATACAACATATCAAAATTGGAGGGACACTGTTAATGCTGTGCCAGAGGAAATTTCAGAACATTAAATATATAAATTAGAAAAAAGAAAGATCTAAAATCACTAACCTGGGATTCCACCTTAGATAATTAAGACAAAGAAGAGCAAATGAGACTCAAAGCAAGGAAAAGGAAGTAAATAATAAAGATTAGAACAGAGATCAGTTATATTACAAACAGAAACACAATAGAGAAAATCAATGAAACCAAAAGATGGTTCTTTGGAAAGAGTAATAAAATTGATAAAACTCTAGCCAAGAAAAAACCAACAAGAAGAAATGTTTTCTACTGTGTTACATTTAATGCTTTATGGCTTGAAATCTACCTTGTCTGATATCAGTATGACTATCTCCTGATTTCCATTTGTCTGCCATTCTTTTATTTATCCCTTTATTTTCAGCCTTTCCAAATCAGGTTGTTTTAGGTCAAGCTTTGTATGTGGCTTATAGTTGGACCTTCTGTTGTGTGCCAATTAAAGTGTTATGAATTAATGAGTTACTTGCATTTACTGCTATGACTGATTTTTTCCTCAAATCTGCTTTAATATTGTATCATTATGTTTATATTGCTGTATTTTCTGTGTCCTTCTTTACAAGTTATAAATTCTTTTCTTTTTAAAATAAGTTTCTTCTATTATTTAGGAAGGCTTGTATTTTTATTCTAGTATATACCCTTGTTGTTGCACTTCATACTTATCTAATCTTTTGCTAGTTGCTTTACCTGTTTGTTTGTTTTGCAATTCCTTTAACACATACCTATTGCCTATATAGCACTTACTTTTTCCTGTTTTCTCTTTTATTCATCTTCTTCCTCCCAGCGTTAGTTGCATTATTTCTACTTTGTCATAGTATTTATTTTGTGTATTAATAGTCTACCATCATTCTTACTTTTTGTCTTACGTATATTTTAATATTCTCACCATTAGTCCTTTTGCAGAAGTGTCCCAGTCATACCTTGATTGGCTGCAGCTCACCCCCTAGGAAATTCCTCAAAGTGAGCTGATGAGTTTAGAATTCCCTGAGTTCTTGTATGTTTAAAACTGTTTTTCTGTAGTTTGAAACTTAAAGAACAACCTGGTTGGATATATCTTCCTTGGTCCATACTTTCATTGCTTTTTTAAAAAATGTTTCTCCATTGTTGCCCTGCTTTATATGTTGGTTTTGAAAAGTCTGTGTCAGTCTAATGGTTTTTATAAGTTAATTGATGTTTTTGCCTGGAGGTCTTAAAGATTTTATTTTTGTTTTTGAAATATAACAGCTTTATCAGGTCATGTCTTGGAGTTGATCATTCTCTGTTAATTTCCCTAGGTACTAGGGGTCAATTCAGGTCTTTTTCTATTTCTGGGAAGTTTTCTTATTTTACAGTTTTAAATCTTAGCTCTGTATCAGTGTTTTGCTTTTTATTCTCCAGGGACTCCAATAATACAAACATTATTCCTTCTTTGCCTCTCTTGCCTTTCCACTATCTTCTCTCTGACCATTTTTCCTTATTTCTTTATGGTGTGTTTATCCTCTTGGTTTTTCCCCCTGCCTTTTTCAATGCCTCTTTGCAAATTTTCATTTCAACCTATTCTCTCTTTCTTGGGCCCCTTGTAATTTATTTTTCTTTTATGAGATCATTTTGTCTTTTTCTTTTATTTATTTCCAAAATCCACAGACAACTTTTTATTTCTCCTTGTTTTCAGGTCATTGTTACTTTTAGTTTTTTAATTTTTGATTCAACGTGTTTTGTTAAAGCCTTAAGAGCTTGTCTGAGCATATTTAGTTACGTTTTTTTGTGCTTCATGTTTTGTCTTGTTTTGTTTGGAGGGGGCTATTATCCTCAGTTCATATATATTTTATTTCCTGATTTTCTGCCATAGCTTTCTTCACTTTTTTGTTCATTTTTTTCTTTTTTGTTCATTTTTATGGTATTAGGGCATTTGACAAGACTTGTAAATTAATGGCATTGCTATGGACTGAATTATGTCCCCTCAAAATTCATAGGTTGAAGCCCTAACCCCAGTGTGATTGTATTTGGAGAGAGGGCCTTTAAAGAGGCAATTAGGTTAGTTGAGGTCACAGGTAGAGTCCAAAAAGAAGAAGAAATCTCTCTCTCTCCACGCACTCACTGAGGAAAGGCCACGTGGGGACACAGTGAGAACGCAGCTAACTTCAAGCCAACAGGAGAGCCCTCATAAGAAGCTGAACCCTGCCAGACCTTGATCTTGAACTTCCCAGCCTCCAGTACTATGAGAAAATTAATCTCTATTGTTTAAAAGCCACTCAGTCTATGGTGTTTGTTATGGTGGCCCAAGCTGACTTAATGCAGGCACCTTCTCCTCTCAGTGTAGCAAAGTTCAGGTAATTCCGTAGTGGTGGTAGGAGTTGGGAGCTTTTAGATTTTGTGGTTTTGTTTTGCAAGACCCTAAATTTCCATCCCCACTTTCTTCTGTATTCCTTTTGACTACCCAATTGCCAAATGATTCTTCTCACTTCCTGCTTGGGTTTTTCTCCCCTGCCAAAGCTATGTGTTTTGAAAGCTGTTCCTTCACACCCTGCCTGTCCTTTTACATCATGCCTACTTGTTTAAATAGGGCTTGACCATGGTTTTTAAACTATGTGTACCCCTCTAAATCATGTATAATTTGAAGTTCCTTCCTTATAATTCATGCTCTGATCTTCCTAGAAACTTTTTCTTCTAGTATTTTCAGACTTAGCATCTACTACCCTCTGGCAATAGATTTAAAATAAACTTAGGGCCTTTTGCTAACTTCTCTTCTGTCTTCCTTTAAGTTTTTCTTATCTGCCTTTGCTTGCCATAGAGCTCTGCAGAAAGCCAGCCATGGGCCAGAACTATGAGCGATCACACAGTGGGAATTGGTGAATTTTCTCTTTTCACTTACAGTTATTTGAAGTTTGGGCGCATTCTCTGTCTTCAAGTTATGCTAAGGGTATGGTTTTCAGGTAGATTCCCTTTTAACCTTTTTTTTTAAATCAGTTTGGCAGCATATATTAAGAGGCAGGTAGTTACACTGTAATCATTGTTGTAATCTACCTGATGTCTGTCTGTGTTTATCTTTTAAAAAGCAATTTAAGGATGCTTTTTATGCCAACTTGGAAAAAACTGACTTTGCTTCCTTTTGTGGAAGAGAGTAGTAAGAACAGCAATGTTGCTACAATTCAATAGAGACTAAAGCGAATAAAGTATGAAGATTTAAAATTAGGGTGGGAGGACTGCCCATTAGCAATGCACAATTCAAATTTTAGATATAAAAATGATGTCTCATGGAAAACAAATCTACTGCCAAACTCCTCCTTCAGAAATACTTGATATAGCTTCTTTGGCAAGCTAAGGGCTGGAAGTCATCAATATTTATAAGGAAAAGGGTCTTGCCCTTTCTGAAACTGTCATGCAGGCTTGTGTTACATAGTCACTGGGAATGCTTTTGGCAGAAAGTAACCAATATCTGATGACTATTGGTTGAAGCTACAAGGATATTTACTGTTAACTTAAAAGAAGGTATGAAGCTCAACAGGGCCTTCATGGACTGAGGCTCTTTCCATCTGTCTGCTCTGCAACACTCAAAGGTTTGACTATTGTATATGAGTATGTGTATGTGTGTGGTGAGTTCTTATCACCTCATGGTCACAAGAAGGCTGCTCTAGCTTCAGATATTTTGTCTGAATTTTAGCAGGAAGAATGAAAAGGGGAAGTCATACGTGCCTTTTTATCAGGAAACCACAAACACTCCTCCAAGTTCTACAACAGATTTCCCCTATGTCTCATTGACTCATGTGGCCAAACCTACCTCCAAGGACCTAGCTTTCCAGTATCTACAGGCAGCAATAAAAAGGGAGTTGAAAATGGCTGTGGAATTTGCCAACCAACAATGTCTGCTAATAATTCCAGAATAGTTGCCACTAGTAGTTCTAGAAAAGACATCGAAAGATACCTTCAGTTCAGGTGCTTCCAAAATAACAGCAATTGTCACTAACACTTTGAGACACTTACTCCCTATAGTCAAGATATGGAGTTTCAAAGCTTTTCTCCTTCTGAGCAGTCTATTGTATTTAGGCCTAATGTGACTTAAGGAAGGGGTACAAAGCCACATCCACATGTATGGGTGTTTAGAAAGATGACACAGGGTGTTCAGTGGAAGTGTGGAGAGTTTGCATGTAAGGCACAGTGTGTTGAGACAGTGGCATTGTCTGACCTGAGTGATTAAGAGACTGAGAATGTCACTGTGACATTGTGTCACTGAAGAAAAGTACAGAAAATGACTTGGTTCCTTGTTGACTCTCACCAATTGATAATACCTAGAGCACACTGCAGATTCTAGGCACAGACTTGTAAAGGCTGTTAGTGGCTTATAAGCTCTCAAAACAAGGGAACTTGACCAGGGAGCAACAGTGCATCGCAATAGAATTTAGAAGGTCAAAGAAACCAAACCACTTTTCATAAATTCTTAATTGAAAAATTGAGTACGGAAACTGACTGAGGCATTACCATTAATATATAACACTGAAGAACCCTCCCACTATTCCTTTTAATATGATCCATCTCCTTATTCATCTGTTTTGACTTCAGTGTAAACTCCGCCAGCTGGCATCCTAGTGGAATATAAACATTCTATAGTTATTAAACAACAACAAGTCATATATCACATATGACATAAAGATAAACATTGAACAGTTTCTTTGTTCTCTTAGAGGAATAGCAATACTCTTTCTCAATAATAAGAATCCAGTATAAGTCTCTCTTATTTTATGCTGTGCAAGACTGTTTCATTTTATCCTCACAAGAAAACAGGAGGTGTATCATTGTGCCTACTTTGCAGATGAAAAACATGAGCTAAGAGAGGGGAAGTGACTTGTCCGAAGTCCCCTGGCTTCCTAGTTAAAGCAATGAGGCTTGGCTTCAGATTTCCTGAGTCCACATCCACTGCTCTCTCCACCCTTTCAGGCTGTTTCCTGGACCACCTCTTGGTTCAGGTTTTAGAAATGAAGTGCTTCTGACTTGTTTACTTCTTCTGTTGTGGTAAAAGCAACTTGAAGTCGCAACCCTGTGGTCCACTTGGGACCAGTATTTCCAGAATTAATCCAGCATCAAATGTTTTGGCCTACTGTTCCTGTCAGTAAAGAAGACATCTTGTCATCCTGTACCAGCTCTCATTCTTTTCCAGTTGGACATAAACGAGACAGTGCACTTGCAGAATGATCAAAAGCAAGGGCTGATTTCCCACAGAATAATCACAGTACTATTTACCTATAAAAGCAAGATCAACAGACAATGCCAAAATAGAAAACCCTGATATTTCTGTCATATCCATGTCAAGTCAGATGAAACTAAGATAGGAAAAACAGACTCCACTGTTAGGCTGGCTTCTTTATTCCCCTTAATAATAGCAAGGTGAAACCAAAAGCATCAAGAAGAACCGTAAAATTCGCATTAGGCAATGAAATCGTTCAACTGAGATACTGCTCAAAGGTATTTACCAAGAATGTTTTTTATGAACTTCTCTTAAAAAAAACCCAGAGTAAAGAAGTAAGAATGAATTTCACCAAAGTTTACAATCAACACCAGCTTCCTAGTTTTTCTTGGATGAACATGACCTTATTGTATTTTAAGTTTATATAATCCTACCAAACGGGACGTTTAGTCTCCAAGAAAAAATCCTATTAAAAGGCTAAATAAGTTACTTGGACAGTACATAATATCTCCCTAAGTATTTTTCTCAAACACAAAGATTCACTTTTCTATTTAAAAAAGTGTCTAAAGAAGAGGCATTTGAAGTTTTCACAGATAGCTGCAGAATGGTTTGCTAAGTTAACCGTGGTATAAACACAATTTGTTTGGTCCACTGTGACCATTATTCAGAGAGATGCCAACTCATGCACATGTGCTGAAGTGCTCTTTTGCTTTGCCCTCTAGAATGCAACTGTTCTCTAAGTAGAATTGATTTATGATATTGCATTAGTTTTAGGTATATAGCATAGTGATTCAGGATTTTTTTCCTGCAGATTATATTCCATTATAGGTTATTACAAGATTGGGGTATAATTCCTTATGCTATATAGTAAATCCTTGTTGCTTCTCTATTTTATGTATAGTAGTTTGTATCTATTAATCCCAAACTCCTACTTTGTCCTTCCCCCACCTCCCCCTCCCGTTTGGTAACCATAAGTTTGTTTTCTATATCTGTGAGTCTGTCTCTATTTTGCATATAGATTCATTTGTATTTTTTTAGATTCCACATATAAGTGATATCATATAGTATTTGTCTTTCTTTGTCTGACATATTTCACTAAACATAATATTCTCTAGGTCCTTCCATGTTGCTGCAAACGTCAATAGTCCATTCTTTCTTAAGGCTTAGAAACTAGAATGCAACTTTTAAAGCATTTCACCCAAATCTCTATATCTGACAGGTATTTTTATTTGAAAAATAGAACAAAAATGAGTAACACAGGAAAATTAAGAAAATAGAGGTCAACTTTTTTTTCTTCTGGTCTCTTAACTTTACATTCTCTCTACTGTTTCAGCAAGATTGGCCTCTTTTTTTCACTGCTGCAACGTCGGCTAGGTAACTTTTGTAACAGCTCCATATAGAAGATGTACATGCTTCTTGGCTTAAGTCTGCTGGTGCGTGCATGATTCAACACCGAATGGCGATTGCAGCCAACTCTCAATTACCCATAAAGGGGAGAGGAATTGTAGTACAGAGAACTCAAAATGTCTGAGAAGCTCAGAGTCATTTCTGTGTGGCTTTGGAAGTGTACTATCTTAGCTTAGAACACTCTATCTTTTCATTTATCCTACTTTCCTAATTCTGTTTTACATTTTTAACTTTAGTCAGTATCCCCACTAAACGAGACTGTACATAATTCCAGTCAGTGGGGAAAGATGGTCTGGGAGAAAGGTGAATAGGGTTGTGGGACGCTGATGTAGGCATTAAAAAGTGGATGCAAACAGTTCACACAAAAGATAAGGCCTATGCGGAGAGCTGAGAGCTGACTCTTGGATACTACACACAGAAGGCGAGTTATGCCCGCTCACCCTTGTCATGACTTCATATCTGTGGGGAGAGACTTACCATCTCCAGAAAGCACAAAATATTTCTCTATGTATCTAAGTTCCTCATTGCATTATTTTGCCTATGATCATTTATACCTAAAAATGACATATTCCACTAAGGAGCAAAGTGAAACCAAAAACATCAAGAAAAACTGTACTATTAGCATTAGGCAATGAAAGCATTCAAATGAGATTCTGCTTAAAGGTAAGTCGGTGAAGATTTAAATAAGCTCAGCCAGAATTCCAAACATAGAAGGGAAATAAGATTCAATACTCTTTGCATAAGCAGGGGAGATTTTTACAAATAAAAGCACATCCTGCATTATGTGTGCTTCTGCAAAGTGTTTAAATTCTGTGGCTTAGATAGCTGTGTAAAGCTTGATGAGAAAAAGGTAAACTAGACTCGGGTCATGGCTGTCTACCGGGGCCTTTTCAATGCCAGACAACCCAAACCCAAGGCAGCCATGCCTCCCAGTGCTTGCACTCTGCCTCTCGTGTTCTATTCTAGCTAGTGTGGTCTCAGATTATCAGGGTGGATACCGGAACTGGGATTTCCTTTGTTACCAGATCCATGGGTTAGCTTGAAATTCCTCCTGTCCAGTTTTCAATTTCTTTTAATTAACTTTTCCAGCCATGATTCCTAGGTACTTGAATATGTAAAATTATCAGAAGCTCCATTCAAGAAGGCACAACTTTAAAGGAGAGACAGAGGCTTGGTAAAATTGCCTATAGAAATATAAATCAATTAGAGGAACTGTCTGTTGGAATCAGAGGGCAGCACAGAGCTTAGCTGCCAAAACAATTCCAGGCTTAAGGGTTTGCCGTATCTTTTATTCCAGTGACACACCGATCTTTGGATTAAGCCTCCTTTCAAAAACAGTATCCAAGATGTTCTTGGAGATTTCTTGTCACTGAGGAGCTGATGCCTGACATATTTATTTCATAAAGTAAGAAATAACACCATGTGAAAATAGCTCGAATGAGTGTTATCTAGCTCCTTTCCTGGCAATGAAATGACCCTGCCTTGTTTTGTTCGGGAGGTTCATTCTGACACATAAAAAGGAGCTGCTCAAGTCCTGCACGGAGACGGAGGCCCAGCAGGAGGCACACAGTGTGCTTCTCATCGTTTGGTGGAGACCGACTTAGTCCGACTTCATCGAGATCTGGGCTCACACAGTCCCTCTAGGCCTTCACACCCGGAGACCTGGTGGGAATCCTAGCGCTGTCACTTGCTAGCCTTGTGACCTTGGGGAAGCTACTACACCTTCCTCGGCTTCACATCCCTCATCTATAAAGTAAAGGTAATAGTAGTTAGTCTCACGTGTGAATCTCAGGCCTTAAACACAGGGGTGCAAAATTTATGACTTCTTTTGCTATAAATCAACTTAATTCCTTTTCCTGATCCTTATTTTGCTCGGTGGCAGACACATCATCCCAGTCAGTTCAGGGGTGCTCTCTCCTCACCTAGCTTTGGGGTTCCAGGGAGAAGTACCTCCAGTCCTCAGCAGGCACCATCTTCCCCTGCCGGCACCCACACAAGCTGCCACTGCTCTGGCCCTCACGCCCCACTGTGGGCCCTCTCCCCATTCTGGTTCTTTCTCAGCTCCGAACTCTGCCTCAACTGCCTCTCTGCGCCACTCTGCAGCTGAGGGGGCTATAAGGCTGTCTCTGGGACTTCAGTCTAGGGCTCCCCCCAGGGGTTTCTAGTCTTTTTCTCCAGAGCCATGCTGGGCTTGGAGGGAAACCACCCCAAGGCTTGCTACTGCCCCGCTCTCCACCGCAAAGTGCAGCACAAGTCACATCTGTTCTTGGAATCCCAGAACCTGCCCTCAGTTCCCATAATCCTATGCTTTCTCCATCCCCAACCTCTGAGCTGGGGGTCGGGATCTGCATGTCAGGGACAGACCCTCTTGCTTCCGCTCACTCTCTCTCCTTTCCTCCCACCTAAGGACAGTTAGCATTTATATAATGAAGGCTGTTATTACATGCCGGGTACTGTTCTAAACACTTTACAAACTGAATTCTCAGAATAGCCCAGTGAGGTGGGTACTACTGTTATGACCATTTTGCAGATAGGGAAACTGAAGCACAGAGAGGTTAAGGGCCTTGCCCAGGGTCATGCAGGTCGTATGTGGTGGAGTTGGGATTTAAATTCACGCAGCTCGTTTCCAACAGTCGTGCTCCACCTCTCAGAGAATATTTATCCAGGGAGTAGGTGATGGGGAACTGATTTGGAAATTCAAAAGCCATGAATTTGGCTCCCATTTCCTTTTCATTTCTGTGGTAGCACCCTTTCCCTATGCTATGGTAGCACTACGATGTACGCATGCCCTGCGGGCGGGGTAGTCGCTAACACTTCACAGTCAGTAATCTGCCCTACTCTCTCAGCACCGATATGGGGGAGAAGCTCATTAAATGTTCGTTCCCATCTCCTCCTTCAAATGCTCTATCATGGAGTTTACGCTCAGAATAGCAACTTGTTCCACACAAAACTAACTCATGTCTACATGCAGTGTTTTAACATTAATATTGAATATTTTAACAACAAGATTCTGCTTGCTTGCCTTATATATTTGTCCTTCAATTAAAGAAAGCATTGAGCTCCTGCCCCCATCACTCTCCTTATCATTTTATCAGAAGCTTAGAAAATTCTGGAGAAAAGAGGGTGAGTTATAACAAAAGCCACTGTGTTGTCTTTTCTGGGTCCGGTCAGTTGGAGAGATTGGCACAGATACAAACATGGGACCCTGCACCTAGGAGGCCCTCAAAAATAGTCATGAATTGATTGTGAGAAACCAAAAAGGAGTGAAGATGTTAAATGAGGAAATCCTACAGGCCACATGCCTGGTGAGCTGTCACACGTGGCCCTGCGTGGCATCTGTGATCTCCAGGGTTTCAGGGTCCATATCCTCCACTTTGAAGGCTTGATGCCCTTGTCTTCCTAGAATAACCCCAGAGGGGCAAGTAGGATTTCAGCAAATGTTTTTTGATGGAGACAGTGTTGTGTTTATATCACATATAACAGCTGAGTGGTCAATAGACTGCCACCCCAAATTTTACAGCCGTCCGTTTTGGTTATTTTGTGAGAATGCCATAGATGACTGAGTCGTGTGTCCTCGGGTCCTGGATGAACCGATGGTGGTAAAACACTGGCATCTTGGAGAGTCCCGTCATTTTCTCATAGCTTAAGAGATCTGATCACATCACAGAAGAAGTGATGACTTTTAGAGCTTCAGAGAAGAACAGAATGCTACCACCAGCTCGAAATGCAGGTACACACCTCTGCCAACTCCCCATTACAATTCTCCATCTCTCAAATGGAGATTAAATGCCGTGCCAAAATGTGTCATCTGGCGTTGCGTTTTTGTAATGTGGACAAATGTCGACAAAATTCACATAGAGGCTCAAAAATCTAACTATTTATGAGTTAAAATTAAATTTAAGTTTTACCCTGGGTAGAAGCTTTAATGGCTAAAGCTGGATTCACTGTGCCATTATCCAAACAGCAGCACGTCCTTCCTGCAATCAGCAGTTAAAGGGAGAAGGGAGACAGCGCTGTCCTTAAGGAGCTGCCGTGCAGACCGGCTGGCCTCCGTGCTTTATGTGTGTCATCCCAGAGCTGATAGCAGCGGAATGGGATGACTTCAGACTGTCTACACTGGAGGCAATTGTTACATTTCAATCAATCTTACAGATCCATTCACCATTTTGGCAGGCATAAACAACTTATATTCTGTCTGCAATATGTGTGTGTGCCTCACTATGTTAACCTGGATCTGTCTCTATCCCCCCCGATCCACATAGCTTCCTCCCTCAGGACCTCAGACCCTTAGCCAGGAAGCAGAGGAAATCAGAATCTGCCTGTGTTCAGTCCTCTCCAAACTGGACTGTTATCACTACACTGGGTCGTATGCCAGCAACCAGTATATATTCCAAATTCCTGCCGACTGGCTATTTGATTCTCCTGATTTACATTCACATTTTCCTAAGAAAGTGTACCCCATATGCATGTGTATACAGTAGTTTCAATGAAGTGAATTAGGTACAATAGGTGCAGTATTTCATTTATTTTGCTACCATGGCCCCCTCTCCAATGGGTCAGTTACAGGATGACATTGTCTCTCTACGGGGAGAACTTGGCTAGATGGACAAAATAACCAGTCTTGGAAAGTTGTTTACAGAAAACTGGCCCACAGTAACATGAGAAGATTATAGCTTGGAGCTGGTATGCCCAGCATTTTGTCCCAAGAATCTAGCCCTGCCACTGGCCATGTCAGGTATAGACGATCAATCTCCGAGTTTGCACAGAGAAACACTGCAAACTCAAAGGCACCAGATATTTCATCATTAATATTATATCAAGTATTGATTGAAAAATCTCTGTTTCATCTGTTATGGACTCCCTAGGTTCACAATGGCCAATTCCAACATTTTTTCAAGCTGCCAACTCTATAGACCCTTCTCAGTTGACAACTTCATGCACTAATTTACCAACATGAGCTTCTTAACTTTCTTCCTATTCATCCCAGAATTCCTCTCTGCCTTACCCATCTTTTCCGGTATCTCTCTCTCTCTCTCTTTTAAATCCTTCTCTCCAACTCTACTCCCTCGTTGCCTCCTTACTCCTTAACTCTCTCAGTAGAGATTTATGTTCTCAACATGCTCCTGAAATTTCTCTTCCTCATCAAGCTTGACTTTGCCTGATTCGATGTGCTCTCCCATATTGACCCATGATAATGTTGACATACCCTGTTCCCTTCTAGAAACTTCTTTTCCCTTGGCTCTGGCAATCCTATACTGAAGTATTCAGATTCTCCTCTTACTCTTTGAGGGCTCCTTGTTTTTTTTTACTGCTTCCTCTTCCAAGGCTTTGTATTTCCACCTCTTTTCTTTTCTTCTTAATAAGCAAGAATGTCTAAACTTTTAAATAAATGGACAAGCTTCAGAGAGTTCCAGGAAACCTCTGTGCATTTATGCCAAATTGTGTTTGCATGTGTACCTGTGTGCCTGTGTGTTCACTGGGGTGAAAGGGTCCATGGCTCTCATCAGATTTGAAAAGGGTCCATGATCCTGCACAAAATAGTAAGAACTCCTGTTCTAGACTTCCTCCTTGGGCAATTTCATCACCCTCCAAGGCTGAAATAATTGCCTTCCAGATCTCAGTCTTCCACCTGATCTTCCTCCTAATCTCCAGTCCTTTAAGTCTAACTGACTCTTAATGCTCCCTCCCGGTACGCAGTCCGATGAAGCCCTAGCAAACAGAGCCCCTGCAGAGCCCACACCAAGCAGCCTCGCTTTACTAGCCTTCCTCGCCAGGCACGCACTTGGCAGCTCTGTACAAAACAGAAAGAGTGCCTCCTTCAGGTAGGCCCAGCGCCGTGGGCGCATGGCTTAGTGACGGGATGGTACTTTTGTGTGATTTTTGTTGACTTTTCCATGAGTGCTCGCATCATGCCGAGCCTGCATGCAGGCTTCTAGGCAAGAATCTTAGTCTGATTAGCAAGACCCTCCGTGATCTGGTCTAACCTTATGCTTTTAGCGTTACATCTAAATCCTCTCCACTAATCCCCTCCACTACTGCCTCCACTCCAGCCAGGCTGGTCTGCCCACTGTTGCCTGCATACACAGTACGCATTCCTTCCTCCGCACACTTGTTCACCATATTTTACCTACCTAGAATCTCTGCCTCCTCAAACATGTGCGACCGAGTCCTCTATCTGTTCACATCATCGCTCTAGCTCTTCTTCTACGGAACACTCTCTAACTACCCCAGTGCTCATTAACTTCACTTCTCGCACGAGCCTGTAGCCCTTATTGTCTGCGTCACACGGCTGGCCAGAAGTACTCCTTGGTCTCTGACTCCTAGTGCAGTGCCCTAGGGCCTTGCTGCTCCACGTGGGGTCCATGGCCCAAAAGCTGGGATATCACTTGGGAGCTGGTTAGAAATGCAGATTCATACACCCCACTCTGGACCTACCAAAACCAGAATCTGCATAAAATGTTAAAACATAAAAAAGTTAAAAACAAGATGATCCAGATGATTCTTATGAATGATAGAGTTTGGAAGGCACTGCCGTGCACTATGCATTTGTAGTTGTTAAAATATCTTAGTTTCCGTCCTTAAAAGTTTCGTATCTTTCACGACTTTTTGCTTTCTTGTCATGCCTTCTCTGTCCACTATTGTTTCTTTGAATCCTACATATTCTACAAAGATTCTCCTATTTCTCCCCTCTCCTCCCCAAAATAAGATATCTCTTCTTTGAATTACTGTGGTGCTTTACCATTATTGCTTATTTTCCACATGTATCTTGTATTAGAGTGTTTTGTGTGCAGAGGTATTAACTCTCCTGCTAGATAATAAGCTCTTTGAGAACAAGAAGGGATTCTGTTCATCTCTGTGTCCTTGGCAGTTTCTGGCACAGTTCCTGACACCTAGTAATTAATAATAAATGCTTGTTGAATGAATGAATTAATGAATGAATGAAGGGCTAATTTCATTATAAATCTATGTAAATTGTGGAGTTCACTTGAAAAAATGCGACAGATAATTGACCATGGGTCATGCTGATCATAATTGCAATGTTTTTATTTTTCAAGCCAAATATTAATTATCTAAGCTAGTCATGCTGTTTCTTAATGACTTTTAAACCTGTACCATCACAAATACAAGACTGCATGAATTTTTAACCATCTCCAAGTAGTTCATAATTAAACACCAAGTGATTCAACTCATTGAGTCAATGCTTTTGTTTATAGCTTGGTTTTCAGAGATAATCAAGAAATGTTAAAAAGCTAACCAAACCACAGAAAACAAAGTCTGAGGATCAAAAAGTACAAAAGAGTATCTCACCACCAATTCTGGGTCTGGATGACTAGTAATGAAAGGGAAAAGTTCAGTAGCCACTCAAGTTAATCAATACAGTGACTCAGCTACCCAACAAACTCCAGATGAATCAGAGGCCTCTTAGTTTCAAAGTTTATGACTCATGTCTCTTGATCTCTATGGACCTAATCACAGAAACTAAATGTAGCAGGGGAAACTAAATGGTCCAAATCCAATCGTTTAGCAGTGCAAGAATGAAAAAAAGAGACTTTCAAAATTGGAAGAAGTCACCTTCTTTTACAGGCTTACCGATTGAAACCATCTTTCTCCAGCTACAAATGACCAGAACCATCTGCAGAAGAGAGATTAGTTTGTAACCAGTTTCTGCTTTTGTCATAAACCACACTTCAGTTTCTTTTAGACATCAAAATGATGTCGCCTTCAAATAGAAAGTGATTCTCTTCATAGAAGGTGTTTTGATAGCATTTTGTTTGCTGACCATCCCCATTTTGGAAGATGACTCACCTATAAGACTGACTTTTGAGAAGAAACCTAGAACACGTGGTTACCCACACATGAAAGTCCTCTATAACCCATAGGTCTACTGCTCTAGATTCTCCATTCAGAACACACACAGATCCCACTAATTCAGCTTCTAAAGAGAGAAGCCAAAGCAGCAGGAAGCATTGGTAAGAGCTGGACTTTATGAACGACAGGGAGGCAACAGAGCACAGCGACTGAAAACCTGGTGTTGAAATTAGACTGACAGGAGTGCAAATCCCGATGTGCCATCTTAATGTGCGGGTGACACCGGGTAAGTTCCTGGCCTGTGAAGTGGGCATTCTAACAGTGCCTGCAGGCTCAGGTGACAAAATATATAAGGTGCTAATCAAAGCACCTAGCGCTAGTGAGCTCTCCAAATGGAGGCTTTCCTACTTGTTTTCTTAGCTGTTTGTAAGGCAGACCCCCTCCTCTATGGATTCTTCCAGCAGCAGCATCCTTTGGAGGATCATTTGATTGCTTATCATCTGTACCTTTCTCTAGGCTGCCGCCCTTCTCTCCCTCTTCATGTTCCCACTCTGCTTTAACCAACATCTGGTCTTCCTCTTGCTCCTTTAGATATTCCGCCTGGCCACAACCCTCCCTAGCTTGAGCTGATGTTGCTGGTAAATGATCTTCTCTTTAATCCTCCTCCCCCTCTAGACCTCCACCTAACTTCCCTAATCACTTCTCTAACCAAAGCCCTTAACCCCAAGAAGATGAAGAAAGGTTCATGAAGACGAGCACAAGGCATCTAGTGCAATGCTCCCAAAGCGCGTTCTGCAGAAGCTAATCTCGCAAGTTCTTCCACAAGAAAAGATAGGTTTTTCTGGTTAAATAATTTTGGAAAGTTTTGCATACTATTTACCTCTGGAAATTCCACAGTGCATCTTCGTATTTAGAGAATTACACAAACCAAGTTAAGCAGAGCACTGTTCAACTCTGTTAACAGGAAGACATTTTTGTCTTCTGGAAATACCAGTGTAGTGGAAAGTGGGATGGGTAAGGAGACTTGCATTATGGTCCAGTTCATATTTGTTACCGAGTGTGGCAGTCAGAATGCCTACAATAACTTACAATCCCCGAATCCCAATAGCTCATGCTAATATTAGCAGACATTGTCGCAAACATGGCCAGTCACTATGGCAAAGGGAAAAGAGAGTTCTACAGAGTAGGACATCGATAACTAAGTGCCCAGCCCAGAAGTGGTATGTGTCACTTCCACTAAATACTTACCGGTGAGTACCAGTCATCTGCTTCACACGTAAAGCCAGGAAGGGCCATCCCAGCACTCACACGTGAGGGGGGGAAGTAGAAACATTTGGTGAACAGTATTAATGACTACCACACTGAACCTCAATGTTGACATCTGTAAAATGGGGAGAAAAAGAACCTCTTGTGAAGATCAAATGAAATAAAAATTGGAAGTCTTTGTAAAGTGGGAAATACTCTATCTCTTTGAAGGATCATTATCAAGGCAGCTCATGGGGTCTTTGCTTTCAGATCAAGATGAGAACATGAGCCACAGACAAATGGTGTGGAAGGGTAGGTAGCAAGGACGCTGACAAACAGAGCAGGATTAATAAGGATGGGGGCCCAATAAGACAAAGTTATGGATAACGACCAAATAAATGGCAGCAATGAGAATTATCTAGAAAATCACAAAGCAGAAATTCGCTAGACAAAACTAAGCTTCAGTCCACTGTGTCCAAAAGACCACATTGTGAAAATGAGTGTATCTCCATTAATAATGTTTTACCATAATTGCTCATTGAATTAAACCACAAAGGAAATCCTGTTTTTATTCAGAAATATGATCTCCATAAACAAGTCTTCCTCAAGCAGATGCTAGATGCTGTTTCCACTTGCAAAAGGTATTAACTGTCATCTATCCTTCTTTTTCCCCTCACATAGAAATTATACAATGAAAGCCTTTCAAGAAGGAATACACTTGTGACACTGAATTTTTTTACACTTTAGAGTCGAGTTCAATAATCTGGATTCAGGAAATGCTATGGTTCCGTTCCATTTGTCATCATTCATTCCTCCCCTAACAAACATGATTTGTATTGGCTTGAAAATGATGTATATTTAAGGCTCAATCCTAACTTGAATATTGATTATGATAGATGCACCAGAAGCACGTAGAAGAGATTTTTCTCTAGAAATTTGGAAAATCCTGCTTGTAATCATGTCTTTCATATTAACATATCCACATCAAGTTTTTTTTTTTCAATAATGTCTTGAATGTTCCAAATAAGGAGGACACTCCTGATGCTTGTGGGCCATTCAGGGACTAGGGATTGCCCAGTGGACAGCATCACAGAGTTTGAATCTGGACAGACAGGCCCTTTAGCTCTGTCCATGAATAGTCACAGGCCAAGACCACAAACAACTGCATGGACCATGAGGGGATTAAATGCACAGGGAAGAGGCAAAGGTGGAAAGGAGGTAAATAAAACAGTGCCAATGGCAGTAGAAAGTCCCCTCAAGATGTGAAAAATAATAAAGGAACGCTGTAAGTCAGAAGTTTAGTTCAAAGGAGACTTGAGGTCATTTGTTGAGAGTCGTTTCTGTCAAAGCACCAAATGTCACAGTGACACTAGCTATCTAGTGGAAAAGGTTAAGGGTACCACGGAGAAGCCACCAAAAGCCAAAATGTGGTCAGTACAAAACTCAGGAATATCTATAGGAAAACAAAAACAAATAGCATCTTACAAAGGGAAAAAAATTAGGAGTCTGGCATCCCATAAAACATTATCAGACATGCAAAGGAGAAAAATAATACCATCATGAGGAGAAAAGTCAACCAACTGACCTGACCCAGAAGTAACAACGATGACAGAACTAGTAGATCAGGACATTAAAACTGCATTTCACCTGCTCAAGAAGCCGGAGGAAACACTGCACATGTCAAACAGAGACATGGAACCTATGAAAAAGATCCCAACGGAACTTCCAGAGATGAAAATGATGATGCATGAAATGAAACAAACCTTGGCTTAAGATTGACAGCAGGTTAGACATGGAATGAGAAGAGATGAACACATTTGTTAGACTTAGAAATGAGAATCATCCAAAATGAAACACAGAGAGAAGGAATCACCTCCAAAGTAAACAGAGCACCAGTGAGCTGTGAGACGACTTCAAGCTGCCTAATATCTGCGTAATTGGAGTCCCCAAAGGGAAAGAGAGAAGTTGCAGGGAAAAAATTGATGAATTAATCATCAAAAAATTCCTAATTTTGATGAAAAGTATAAGCCCACACATCCAAGAAAAGGGCTATTGAACAATCCAGGTGAGAGTTAATTGTAATTTAAATTAGAGGAGTCGCAGTGAAGGTAGTTAGAATTGGTCAGATTCTAGACATATTTTGAGAATAAAGCCAATAGGATTCCTTGATGTTTTGGATTTAGATTGTGTGAAAGGATTCAAGAAATCACTCCAAAAGTTTTGGCCAGAGGAAATGGAAGGCTGAAACATGGCAAATGACTTTCATTTGAGAGGGACCCTGTTGTAATAGGAACCATCAGCTCAGACCTAAGCTGACAATTTCTCAACTTTCTGATTTAGAAACCTATTTCTGTGTTAGTTTTTACCGCTAGCCTTTGGTAACCAGAGCAACAATAAATCGTTAAGGTGAAAATTACTCATGAAGTCTTTCTGGGGAGACTTCAAGCTCCAACTTCCAAAATGGTTCTTGAATGGGAATTTCTAGAACTTTTCCATCAAACCAGGCTCTCAGCCCACTTGCAGACAGAATGGATTCTCGTCAAAGATACAGCTATCTAAGCATCCAGATGTTGTGGTTTGCCATTTCATAATTAGAACTCCGTTCTTAGAAACAGAGAGGACGCTAGAATGCTGTGTACATTTCGGCTGCCAGCAGCCAACCAGAATGCAGTGTCCAGGGCTGACTTTTGCTGCTACCTATTGGCTGCAGTGGAATGGTTTCCCAACATCATTTGCGACACTGGAACATTCTCTGCTTCCAGATCTTGCCTGGATGTGTCCAGGAACTCATGTGTTAACTGCCAGATTAGTAGGAATAGAAGAATGGCAGGGGACATTTCTTTTTTAGGTGAGCTGACTTTGTAAATGGGATTCAGGGATGACAGAGGAACAGAAAAATTAAGCATCATGGTATTTCATTGGCAATATAATTTATAAATGGACAACATGACTGACATATTTCTCGTCATTAAAGAAAGGTAAGAAGAAGAGTTAGTTGGATTTTTTTTACTAATTGAATGAAAAGGCAATTTTAAAGGAAAATGCATAATCTTGCTAGATGGAAGCCTCCCTACTGTGTTGGACTCAGAGCCCGCGCTTTGAGAAAGTCTTCCTGGAACTTCAGTATTAACTCATCGAAAGAATGAGGCCCGGAGAGCATTCTTTCTACTCTATAGCAAATGCAAGTTGGTCTGTGGTAAGGGGCTGACATACTAACATGAATATAGCTATTTGTTTTCTTTTTTTGAATATAGCTATTTTGATTTGATAAATTTCCTGAAGACCTACAAGGCACTGTGCCACAAAAGGGGGGGCGGGGGAGGGAGTGGAGTGGGTGTGGCAAAGGGAGATTGGAAGAGGAGAATACAAAAGGCTGATCAGAATTCTTGCTTTGTAGAGGCTCACAGGCTAATGGAGGCACACAAATAACCATCTTATGAGCTAAAGACTGACTGGTGCCTGGGGGTCCTTTTAGGACACAGTCATGATCACTCAGGGTTGGTTCAGCTCACAGAGTGGTTGCTCAGAAGTCTACAAGTCAGTCTTTACACTCTGACTTTTCAGGATCGGGGCGAAAGACAGCAGAGGCCTATGTCCACCTGGAAGTTTCCACAGCTTGGTTTTGTTAGGCCTAAGTCTATCCTGAGAAGGGCAGCAGGCCATTCTAGCCGAGAAGGGGCTAGTCAGAAAACAGACATGAATCGGTCAGCTTAAGTGAAAGAAATTGTGCAGATTCCCTCCCAAACCAAAATGCAGACTGAAGTGAAACTTTTCTTGGGTCTGAAAAAGTTTCATAACCATCCTCAGGATGTATTTCATTTTCATGCCCTGTTTGCATGCTTCACGGCTTCCTAGTTCTACTAAAAGCAGAAGTGCCAAAATATTTTAATGAAGTTTCTTCTTATGGCACCGAAAGCCAGGTGTTAACAGTCAACAATATGGCAGGAAGAGGATGTAGACATTCCTAAGAGAACGGAACCTTCCCTCGAGGAGCAGCCACATGATCTGGCCATGACCTTTGTGTTGGCCTTTTTCTACACTGTGCTTTGAATTTATGGGGGAGCCCCATTTGGGATCCTGAAGCAGTCTGTAGGTAAGGAGAGACTGATTTTCCCATATGTAACTTAAGACAACTGAAATGCAGAGAGATACGCTCTGTCCCTGGCAGAGTCGCAGGGATAAACACTGTTGGCCCATCATTGATTCACAAAATAGGGAAGCTTCTCTTTAAAGACGCGTCACCATTACTTACCTCGCCTTCTCCAGAGGCAGCTGTGTTCACTCATCAAACGATCACATATTCACCTGCAATTAATTTGAGAAAAGGGTTGTTAAATCAGGAGCTACAAGTGGCTGCAGTTGTGTAAGACACTGGATTTCAATTTCAATTGTTAATGACATCATCATTAATAAACAAGTCCATCCTCCCACCCTCAAGATTGAAAGCTGAGGATGTAGGAAAGGATATAGGGAAGTTTTGGGGAGATTTATCCCAAAGTCAGGAACTTCAGCTTTTAGCTTCCGTTCACCAGCAGTGGTCAGTGGACACAGGAGTGAAGGGTGAGTTTCCAGGAGAGAAAGAGTCTGGCACATTCGAGGAACCACAACTCCGACTGGCACACATGGGGGGAGCGCTGGTGTTGGAAAGCAGCTAAGGCAGAACACAGACACCAGATCCAAATCCCAAAGGGCCTTAGAGCCCACAGAAGGAGTCTGGATTTTTCCAAGAATACTGAGGGAGCAGCTGAAAGGTTTTAAATAAGGAGAGTTACACGGTTGTGTTTGAGGTTGGTTGGTTTGTTTGTTTACGATGGCTGGATTGAGTTACTAGAGTCAGGAAGGCCAGGCTGCTAAATCTAGATGAACTACGATGGAACCCCGAGCTGGGGCAGCAAGAGTAGGCATGTATTCATCCATCTAACAGATGTTACTGCTTGTCCACTCTACACTAGACACTGGTCTTGATCCTGGGCAACGCTAGTGCACACGTGCGGAAACATCACTCTGGGCGTGGAGCTTGAGTTGGGGTGGGGGATGGGAGAGGCGATTATGCCTTTTCTCCTGTCAAACGTCGAGGCTGAGTTCTGTGTGCAGTGCAACTTCTCCCACTGGACATAAGCAACTTGGGAGCAAGTGCAATGTCTTAGTGATCTCGAGACCTCTGGCCCTGGCAGGAATACTGGTATGAACATTAGTATGTGCTCAGTAAGTGTTAGCTGTGAGACTGCAAATCGTGCTACTATGAGAATTGATGAAATAATCTTTGCAACCGGCCAGAAAATAGGTCCGCCGTATACAAGGCACTATGCCAACCGAAGTCATTTTTGGATTGTTCCCCTATTCCAACCTTACAGAGTTCAACAACTTGTATAGGGAAAGAGCCTTTTTAAACAGCTGAGACCGTCTCTCTGTTATTAGTGCTTAAAGCAGCATGCTCCTGCTGACCCCCGCCAACTGCTTCTCACTGTTGTAATTTTCCAATCATTTGTGTTTATTTGAATAACATCTCTTTTCTCCTCTAAGGCTTTGAGCCCCTCGAGAGCAGGGATTTCTGTTTCTGCTCACCACTGTATTCCCAGCAGCTAGTGCAGAGGCTGGCACAGAGTAGATACTCAATAAATATTTACCAAATGAACAACTAAATGAACAGATGGATGAAAGACCAATTAATCCCAACTGGAGAAGCTTTGCAAAAAGTCCCTGGGCATTTGAGCTGGGCCTTGAAGAGGAGGTGGTTCTTCCAAAGCGGGATAGTGGTGTGGGTGGGAGGAGGGGCAGGGACATTCTTGCAAGGAAAGCTAGAACAGGCGAAGGCCCCCGAGGGCAAAGGCCGCTTGCACAAAAAGTTCAGGCAACAGCGAGTGGTTGGCTGTGGTTGGCACACAGGATGTGTGCAGACTGGTGGTGGGCAACGAAACTGGAGAAGTGGAGACCACGCGGCGAAGGGCCACGAGAGCAACACGAGCAACTGCCATTCGTGAAAGCGCAGCAGGGAGGCTCCTGATGTGCATCGTTCCCGCTGCGCCCAGTAACCTGTCACGGTGGTTCGGCAGGTGTGAGCCTCGGACCACAGCAGCAGATCAGCAGGCAGCTCATTACAAATGCGGGTTCTTGAGTCCATCCCAGACCTACAGAATCTATAGCTCCGGGGGTGGGTCCTAGCACTGCTTTAACAAGCCCTCCAGGGGATTCTGATGTACTCTAAATGTGGGGAACACTGCCTTCTAAGTTAGGAATTTTATCCTATGTTCTACAGGTATAAAAACTAAATTCGAAGAGGTGCAGAAACTTGCCTAGGGTCATACAGCCAGTTAACGGTCCAGCTGACTTGTCTAACCCTCAAACCCCTGATCTTCTGATATCATAGTGCCTTGCTCTGACGGGGGATATTTTTTCTGAAGACACTGGTGCGTCCCACAACATTTTTAATGAGAGGAATGACTTGATCACAGACATTCAGCTTCAGACAAGTAGAAAAGGACAGAGAATGGTCCAGGGACAGGGATAGGTTTCCTGAAGCCAAGAAGCATAGAATCGTCTAGATCCAAGGGCAGAGGGAGTGACTCCAAGGTCAACAAAGGTCACAAAGCTTGGGTGCTTAGGTCTTTGAGGCTCTCTTCTAAATCTGATCAGAAGCTTCTTCCAAAAGCAATTATTGTTTTCATTAATTTTAAAGTACCTGATACACTGGTTTGTACAAAGCAGGCACTCCACAATGCTTTGAATTATTGAATTGACCATGGGATTTATTAACTAAATATAAGTCACTTATATATAGCTCTTTCCTTGAGAAGATGGCAATCTACTCAGAGAGATAAAATGTGTAAATGAAACCCCAGAATATTTTCAAAATCATAGATAATGAATCCTGATAATGGGGAACAAACTAACATCTAAAGTTCCAAAGAGGCAGACATTGCCAAAACAATAATGAAGAAAAAGAACAAAGCTGGAGGAATAACCCTCCCAGACTTCAGACAATACTACAGAGCTACAGCAATCAAAGCAGTGTGGTATTGGTCAAAAAAACAAACAAACAAACAAACAAAAAAAAAAACAGACACATGGATCAATGGAACAGACTAGAGAGCCCAGAAATAAACCCACAGACTTTTGGTAAATTAATCTTTGACAAAGGAGGCAAGAACATACAATTGACAAAAGATAGTCACTTCAGCCAGTGGTGTTGGGAAAACTGGACAGCCACATGTAAATCAATGAAGTTAGAACATTCCTTCACACCAGACATAAAAATAAACTCAAAATGGCTTAAAGACTTAAACATAAGACAAGACACTATAAACCTCCTAGAAGAAAACACAGGCAAAACATTCTCTGACATAAATCTTAGCAGTGTTCTCCTTAGGCAGTCTACCCAGACAATGGAAATAAAAGCAAAAACACACAAATAGGACCAAAGAGACAGACATTAAGGTATCAGATAGGGATCAAGGTGGGCATGGTTTCTTAGAAAACATCAGTCTTGAGCTGGATCTTGACAGAAGCAGTGGTAGCTTCAGAATCTTCTACAACCCAAATGTAATATAAGAGAGGTAACATGACGTAATTGACAAAGAGAAGGAAGAAAAGAGAAGAGCAAAAGCAAAGCCTAAGCCCAAGGATGAGACCTTCATTTGCGTTTATGTCTGGAGATGGACACAAGTTTGTAGTACGTTTTGAATATTCTCTTTAAATCATCTTAATTCCACTTCTGAGAGCCTATGCTCCTGGAGTGGGAAGTGACCTAAACTCAGTCATCTTTGGGGAGGCTACCACTTGGGATTAAACAAAAATCCCAGGGACTTAGGTAACACCAAAGTATTGAGCATGACACCAGCATTTCCTGGGACAAAAAATTGTCCCAGTCCCCGGGGCTCTTCAGTGCGATGGCTGTTACTTGGAGCCCCACTGTTCAGCAAGGCAGCCTAATAGTCGGCATTTTCACATGCGCCTGCAACCCTTCATCTCTGATTTCCTTCCACGTCCCAGCCCTGCCAGCAAGGTGGTCCAAGGCACAGTTCTGATTTCCAAACTGTAAGAATCCCTGAGTCAAGGAATGGCCAACCCAGACAACCTACTCAAAATTGGCAAGGTAGTAGGAAATATAGAGAAGATGACAAAATTATGCATATATCTATATTCATATGCAGACACACACACACACACACATATATTCATGTTCTTGCTCCTTTCATAATTAAAGCAATGAAATTTTTGGTCATGGAATTCAGCTGGGTCTTCCAAATATTGGCCAGAAGCTCTTTAAAGGCTTTGGGAGGCAAATTGCATTTATAAAATAAAACGTTGACCACATTCATTCACTCCTATTTTATATTTATATGCTGACTTTTGTACTAGATATTCAAATGTGCTTCATTATGCTTTATGACTGTAATTTGCATACTGAAATAATATTTGAACTGAGGCTCTTGGGAGTGATTTATGATGTTTTCAACAGTTCCTGTGCTTTAGAATGAAGGCGATATAGAGCTACACAATCAGAGAACTTGAACAGCAGTGTTTGTTCTCACTCAAACTCAGCCTAAACCTTTCATTAAAAATGATGAGTTGCTAATAATGCAAAGGCCGCTGCAGCCTGGTCATTATTCTGATCGGGGTGAGGTTGAGCTGCCCCACTGACACCTGCGGCAGTTGTGATGGCCACCGTTCTCACTCCCTTGGTTTAAGGTCTGCCTGCTTTCCTGCTGCCAAGCTCTCCAAGCTTCCAGCTGGAGCCCGTAAATCCTGAGCTGGAGATGGAGCTGCCTTCTCTGAGCTGAAACCAAGCCTATTGCTGGACACTGGGTATGTAAAGAGTATCTGAGCTGCCTTAGAGACTCCGATGTCTTTTCTTTAACATGAGGTGCTGGGATTTGGTCAGGGGACCTTCCTGTGACAGTTGTTCACAGGGGGTCCATGGGGCTGTCCACCGCAGCTCCCAGCAGGGCAGCCCCTGTTTGTGTGCTTGCTATAATACGCTTCTACAGGAGAATTCTGTCGAGAAGGGACTCGGCCTCTAAAAAGAAAATAAGAGTTTGAAAACCAGTAGGCGACATGGTGGAGGAATCTCTCTCTACCCTCGCGTGCCCTGTCCTTGGTAACGATTCGGATCTCGGTGTCTTACTTCTCTAGGAGCTAGGCTTCAGCCCTATTATGGACTGAATTGCATCTTCCCAGACTTCATATGTTGAAGCTCTAACCCCCAAGGTGATTGTATTCAGAGATAGGGCCTTTAAAGAGGTAATTAATTAAAGTTAAGTGATATCATAAGGGTGGAGTCCTAATCCCATAGGACAGGAACCCTTATAAGAAGAGGAAGACACACCAGGGGTGCACCACAGAGTAAAGGCCATGCGAGGACACAGTGGGAAGGTGGCCCCCTGCAGGCCAACGAGCGAGGCCTCAGGAGAAACCAAACCTCAGCACACCTTGATCCTGGACTTCCAGCCTCCAGCACTGTGAGAAAATAGATTTCTCTTGTTTAAGGCACCTAGTCTGTGGTATTTTGTTAAAATAGCCTTAAGAAACTTTTATTAAGCCCCAATGATTCAATATTTAACTATTAATAATTGAGCACCTCCTATGTGCCCAGCACTGTTGTAGCCCTGGAGATATAATGGTAAAGAAAATAGACACAAATCCTTATTTTTAGGTCACCTAACAAGAGGCAGACTCAGGAGCCAATTGCAAAGGCCGTGTTACTTCCTAGCGCTGTGACCTTGGCCTAGCTACTCAACCTCTCTGTGCCTCAGTTTTCCACATCAACAAAGTGAGTATGGTAAGAGTACACATTAATGTTAGAGCTATTGTGAGGATTTAAAATTATTATATGCAAAGCACTTATAATAGTATCTGGAAGGTAGCAAGTGTTAGCTGTTACTATTTTTACACTGTAGTCTACACAGACAAAAAATAAACATATTACCTAGTGCCAGGTAGTGAAGAGTGCTGTAAAGAACAATAAAGCAAGTAGGGGAGTGAGAATGATAGAGGCAGGAAAGACTTCTCAGGGGGTCTTTTAAGCATAGTCCAGAATATTTATTAGCCCTGAATAAACTGAATTCAACTGAGTAAACTAAATAGCATCTTGAATGATCTGGATGGGCAAGTCAAAGAACATTCTCGGCAAAGAGAATATCAGGTGCAAAGGCCCTGGGGTTGGAAGGCGTTTGGAATGTTACAGGAACCATGAGGAGGCCAGTGCAGGAGAGCAAGATGAGCAGTGCAGAGAATGGATGAAATTAGGTCAGGGAGACCAGGAGGAATCAGTTAGTAGAGGATTTGATGAAGTCAGAACTCCCCCGACTTCCCTGATTCGTGGCAATCACCTTGGGCCCATGTTAAATAAACCAGTCACCAGGGCTTTTCCTCTGGAAATTCCAATTCAATAGTCTCAAAACCTACTACATGAGAGGTACCATTTGGGGCACTGAGGATACATCAATTAAAAGAAAACACAGACAAAAACTTCTGTCTCAATGAGGCATATTCTAATATGGAAGACAGAAAATGAACATTTTAAAAATATGTTGTACATGGGCTATTGCTACATGCTAAACCACAGACAAAACCAAAGCTACTAAGTGGGCCTGGCAGTGCTGGGGGTAGCGGTGGGTTGCACTCGTGTACAGGATCATCAAGTCTGCGCTGGAGATACAAACTGAGGCGCTGTCAGCATATAGATGGTCGTTACAGCTGTGAGACTAGCTGAGACCACCAGGGGAGTGAGCAAGATAGAGGAGAAGTCCAAGGACTGACTCTGGGCAACTCTAGTGTTTAGAGACTGGGGAGGTGGAGCAGAGTCAGCAAAGGAGACTGAGAGCAAGCAGGCCGCAAGTGAGAGAGGAGGAAAACCCAGGCTCTGGGTGTCCTGACTGTTAGGTGAAGAAGGCACTTTCAGGAGAAGGGACCGCTCAGCTGAGTTGCCAGGTCAGGTAAGATGAGAACTAAGAAATGACCACTAGATTTAGCACAGACAGTTTATCCGTTTAATAGGAGGGAAGACAGGCAGGTAGGTGTGGTGGGAGCGGAAACTATTTGGATTGCTTCCATTTTCTCAGGGAAAAGGAAGCATCATTATCAGCCAGAAATCAAGATGGAGGGGCAGCGATGGAAGTGTGGGGAGTGAGGAGAAGGTATGGAATCATCACCTTGGGGAGTGGGTGAGTACGAGGGCCTAACAAATAGTGTGCCACTGCTAAGCAGCAAGCACTAAGGATTGCTGCTGAGGGTCATAGCTGTGAATTTAAAGGAAGAGCAGCCAGCATCTTCGTGGGGTTTTTCCTCGTCATTTATAATTACAAAGTAGGTGTGGTCTTGCTAAGCAAAGTGAGAGGGGAGCAAGGCTATTGAGGATACATACACAAAGCAAGTATAATGCTTGGCCGTGGAATTCAAGAGGGAAGAGAGGACATCAGGTAGGTGAGAGACAGTGAAAAGTTTGTAGTATCAATGGGTCGTAGGGTCTGCTATGTTTGAAGGGACGGTTGGAGATCAGGCATTGGACAGAATGAGCCACAGAGATAGAAAGTGGTGAAAAGAGACTAGGATGCGAGAAACTGCAGTTGTAGGGGGAGCAGTTATTTGTAACAAGAGGGAGGGCGTGGCCATGGGAGTGACTGGCTGAAGGGTATGGAACCAGGTCAGTAGAGGAGGGAAGAGTTCAAGGAACTGAGAAGCCAAGCGGTTGGAAGGGTCATCTATGTCAGTAGCGAAATCGCCAATAATTAATGCAGGAGTGGTTTTGGAGAGAGGGACAGTGAGCCAGGAGCTAAAATCATCGAAAAGGAAAAAAGAAACTAGGGTAAGTGGCCCAAGCACTAGCAGAAGAAAACAACAGTGTGGCACGGGGGAGAAGATACTGTTGTCTGGCATGACATTAAAAACTTTTAACAAAAACTCTGAGTGATTCTTACCTTCAGGATAGTTTGTGAAACACTACCCAGGACATATTAAGGACTGCAGATGTTATTCTGAGTGTGATGGGAAGACACTGGAGGAGCCTGAGCATGGGAGTGACATAAGCCCTGCTTAGTAACCCAGTTTATCCCAGCAACTGCATTTGTGCCCTTATTAGTTTACTGCCTAGGCGTGTCCTCACCAATCAGCGGCCTGCTTCCTCCTTAATCAAACACATTCCCGAAAACTGGGCCTCTGGACCAAACTCCCTATCTTTTGATGTCACAAATTAATTTCCTGATTTTGCTTGTCCTTTTGGACTCACTTCCCTGTGACTGGGCCCCTAAGATAGCCCAGTCTCTAACCATTTCTCCATGCTCCTCAGCCCCAGCAGATTACCTGGACTCATGGTTCCAATCTGGGGGAGACTTGCCATGATTCCAATTTACACGTGTGCTGGGCTATGTATTATGGTAGGTTAATGAAGCGTCTAGGCCAAGTAGCATCAGAAATGGAAATCATATAGTTTTGGTTTCGTTAAAAAGTAGGAAAGTTTTCATTGTTAAAGGAAGGGCCATTAAGTGTGTAGCAAACCAAGTCACTGCTCTTTGGGAAGTAGTTATCATGGAAAAATTAAATGGAAATGTGGCAAACTTGTCATTTCCTTGACAGATAATGGTAGAAGTCATTCACACGGTCATGCATTCATTCATAAAATAATTAGTAACTACCTTCTGTGTATAGCCACTCTTACAGGCAGCAGAGAGATAACAGGGAAGAACCCAAACAGAGGCTCTGATCTGATGGGACTTTACAGTCTAGCAAGAGAGACTGAAAATAAAAAAGTAAACACATATATAAGGTGATTTCAGAAAGTGACAAGTGCCTTAAAGGTAATAAAATGGAACTCTAGAGGGCTTATTCTGTGCCGAGCATTGTTCTAAGTGACTTTGTCTACTTAGCCTACTTCATCCTTACAGTAATCATAAAATTGGCACTATTATTATCACATTTTACAGATGAGGAAGCTGAGGCCCAGGAATATTAAATAATGTACATACCTGAGCAAGTCACTTAACTTTTTGTGATTCTGTTTCTTCCCCTGTAAAATGGGAATAATGACAATAATTATAACTACGGTGAAGAGTTCTTTTTATGATTAAGGGAATTCATGTATGTAAAGGATTCAGAACAATCCCCAGCACATAGGAAGTGAGAGCTATTGTTCCATTTTACGGATGAGAAAACCAAGTTTCTGAACAGTTAAGTATGTTACACATGTTCACACATTGAATAAGTGAAAAATGGCGGCTGTGGGATGAATACTTATTACCTGAAGGGCACGACTAGGGCCCTGACCCAGCTTCTGCTTCCTGCAAAAGCCCACATCCTTGGCAGCACGGCACGTCTGTTCATGGGCAATCAGGAGTTAACCGTGGGCTAAAAATACATTTTATTTCAGCTCTATTCTTCACGCCTAGAGATACTCAGCAAACCGTACTGCAGAATTAGGACATGTGCAGTGTTAAACTGTGGCACAAAATCACAAGGAAACAACTAGAGGCGGGAAGGGCATTCAGTAACACGAGAAAAAAGTGAGAAATAAGCAATATGTCTCTGTTTTTCTCATCAGATTACTTGCCATATCGCATGGCTATATTACCATTTCTTCAGATTTCATAGTCAAAAGAGGAAAATCATAATGTATATACAAGCATTGCTTGATCAACTTAAACTAGACTAAAGGACCTATTTAACAGTGTCTTTTTCCAGGAAGAAGACATTACAGGGCTTGTCCAGATCTAATTTTCCCAGTTCTGTACAATCAAGGAGTCCGTTAGATAAGATCTGAATAAACATTAATCACCCCAAACTCTAAGTCACCCCTGAGGTCAGCTGTCAAACTGTCCGGATAGAAATGTGCCTGCTACCCTGGCCCGACTTCTCCAAGCTGGGGGCTGTGACACACAGCAGTGTGTAAATTACCAAGCTCCCTGCACCGTTACACCCTGCAGCACAGAAGACAGAAAGCAAGAGATTCTGAGCCATAATTCCAGTGTGTCACAACCCAAGTTTTTAATCCACAGCCCAAGTATTTAGCAGTCAGAGAGATGCCTTCTTATTCTACGATTTCTAGCAGGCACATTTCTATCCGGAAAACATTCATTTCACAACCATCCAAGAACCTAGGCGCCCTCAGAAATCTGGAAGAGGTCTTGCTTTTTAAAAAGCATTTCCTCCAAGGAAGGAAACAGGTGTCCTTACTTCATGGCATTCTGAGAATCAGGGCAGTCTCTCCCTGAAAAAAAAAAAAAAAAAAAAAAAAAGGAAGAAAGACTCCCCTGCTCCTTAAAACAAACTTTCCATAATCCTCCACTGCCTGCATTTAATTTGAAACATTTAATCTGTTTCCCACAAACAATACCTCCTAGGATGTTTGCTGCGACTAACTGGCCACAGAGCAGAGCAAGAAGGAAAAAATGATGGACCAGGAGTCCCCAGTGAAAACCAGCAAGTCAGTTTCCTTTGCATCTTACACTCCTGGAAAAGCCCATACAAATGCGTTAAGTCCAGGCTCCTCTGCACACGGACGTTACAGTAGGGATCATTTTGCCTGGCATTCATTTGTCTGCTGTCTGTGTCCCCCCACAGGCTATGTGGTCCCTGTGGGCAAGGACCAAGGCTAACTCATCTCTGATTCCTTGGTCCGTAGATCAGGGCCCAAGGCAGAGTAGATAAGAGGTGGAGAGAGAAAAGTGAAAAGGGAGAGGAGAGAAATAAGGGTGGGTCCCTGCACAGCCAGCCAGATGGATGGAAGTCCCTAGATGGGGCTTTGTGCTCTAGTTTGCCCTGCCTAGTTCTGACAAGATGCAGGGGGATTGAACCAGAAAAGCTTCATAAGCCTTCTGGTACTCTAGTTAAAAAAAAAGGGGGGGTGGTCTTTGGTAGTTCTATCCAAAGCAAGAATACTTTTGCAGGAAAAGTTAACGGTTTGGTTGCATCGTTCTCTCCTCCTCTTGTAATCTCGCTTCTCTTGCTCTGCAGAACCCCTTTGAAGACCCCTGGGCTCCCGAGATGCAGAGAAGATGGGCAGCAGAATTAGCCAGCAATTCTGAAACTCTGTGAACTCTTTTGGTGGCTCCCTCCCTTTTTTAAGCCTTCTGCTGTCTTTTCTTTTTCCTCAATTGTAGAAATTTACTGAGTGCGTCCTCTTGCTGGAGAAGGACGTTTTTCTATGGCATTTGAAAACATCAGCATCATTTCGAGCAATTTGTCTCCAAACCTTAAGTATGACTAGCGCAGCACCCTTTCTGAAATGTCCATCTCACCACTGTGTAGTGGTTTCATTTCTTTCTCAAGGCCAACCTCAGAAGTTTCAAGGCTTTGTGACAGCGACTGATAGTGTGAGAAGCAGCTCTTTCTGAGTGCCAAGAGAGGCATCTGCTGTGAGGCCCCCTCCCACCAGTGAGCTAGGACGGCTTTCCCCCAAACCTCCAATGTATTCAGCCTTCTGTGTTGCCAGGGCCTGGAGCTGCCTCAGAAATGATATCTCAGTGTGGAGTCTTCCGTATTACTGTGCTCCTCTGAAAGACCAGTGAGTCTCTCAGTTATTAATTTAACCAAAGGGACTGTGAAAGTCGGCCGTGGACTCAGCGGAACTAGACCCAAAGAGAGAAATTTGGTTGAAAGCCACATTGTGATGTCCTGATCTTTTTTTTCACCTAAAAAAGATTTTTATTAAGTAGATGTGCTAGGCTCTTTCTTTATAATAGTTTGTTTAGTTTTTTAATAGAATGTGAATTAAAATTTAAAAGGCACTTAGAAGCATCCCTTGTCCTCAAGGATGTAAGATGCACTAGGACGAGAACTGGCGATACCACCCACCTGTCCCTCCCCGGGGGGGGGGGGTGTCTGGTGCACTGATTCAGTGCGCAGTGCATGGGGCATGGATAACTAAATGGGTAATGAGAATAGCAGAGAAGTCAAGCAGTAGAGACCTGGAGGAACCCTTGGGAAAAAGTTATTACTACAGTGTTTTATAAATGTATCTGACAATTAGAGTTATCTGGCTACCTGCTAAAAAATTTAGATTATTCAGCACCTACTCCAGACTTTCTGATTGCAGATCTATAGGGGAGGGGACTGGGATTTTTATTTTCAACAAGTTACTCTGGCGATTCTTTTATTTTAAATAGTACAATTCAGTGGTTTTTAGTATATTCACAAAGTTGTGCAACCATCACCACCATCCAATTCCAGAACATTTTCATCATACTCCAAAAGGAAACTTCGTATTCATCAAGCAGTTGCTCCCAATCCCCCTTCCTCCAGATCGGAGCAACCACTAATCTTCTGTCTCTTATGAATTTGCCTATTCTGGACATTTCATATAAATGGAATCATGTAATGTGTGGCCTTTTGCGTCTGGCTTCTTTCAACTTGCATGATGTATTCAAGTTTCATCCGTGTTGTTACACGGATCCGTACTCCATTCCTCTTTTTGGCTGAATAATATTCCATTGTGTGAGCATACTGTGTTTTGTTTATCCATTTGCCAGTTGATGGACATCTGGGTTGTTTCCATTTTTGGACTAATATGAATAATGCAGCTATGAGCATTCGTTGTCTGGATGTATTTTCAGTTCTCTCCCAAATGTGTGGTGATGGCTGGCAAAGATGAGTGTCCTGGAGTTGGGGAAACAGACAGGATTTGGGGAGGGGCCAAATTCCAAGTTCACACAAGGAGGAGTCAGTGGCGGAGCTGGATCCAGAGCCCCAAACTCTTGACTTCCCAGCCAGGACACTGTCCCTTCCCCACAGTGGCCATCTTGGTCAGAAATCTGTGTGAACATTTAAAAAATATTTCTTCCCAGGGGTTTGAAGGAGTACTGAGGGTGAGCTGCCACATCTGAACAACCCGTAATTGGTGAGGGCTTGTCAGCAACTGAGTTGAGTAACTGCTTCTACCAAACAGTTACAACCCATTGGAAAAAAATGGATAGCTTCTTGGGGACCCTCACTCATTTAGCATGGGTTGAGAGTGGATAATATAACCATTGACTCATCTACCTGGAGGAAGTTAAAGTCACTTCCATTTCTCTGTCGGATACCCTAGAGTGGCATTGAGCGTGCTTTTTCTTGGAAACACTCTCCACTTGGCCGACTGCTATCATTGTTGAACTTGAACATTTGAAGGAGAAACGGTCTGCGAACAGGCACCAATTTTTCGGTGCAGCATGACTTGTAGGGGCAAATGGCCACTGGGGACTTATTTTCTAGGCACCAAATACTGATTGAAGGCGTAGTTAACTATGTATGAAATTTTAGCTCCCTCAATTAATTGGGGGCACTAAATTATGGCTGCTCCAAAGAGCAGAAAAGACTTTATGAAAATTGAACCCGTTAAAGGGAATTCTCCCAGGTTAGGAGCAATAAACCACAGCAGCCTGCAATAATGATGACCTTTAGCAAGAACAGCTAACTTCCCTGTCAGGGAACAGGTATCAGAGGGCTGCATTTGAGCCTGTGCAAAAAGAGCTGGCAAAAGGCCAGTCCAGTTAGGCTGGACCAACGATTAGTCCTAAAAGTAAATCAGACTGAGTTTGGTTGCTTAATCAGCATTCACAGTATTAACTACGGTCCTCTTTCATTCTTTTTTTCACAAAGATATCTGACAATAAATATTTTTTCTGTGCTGCTCAGTAGCTTCTCCTTCCAAAAGCAATTCATCTGTAGATTAAACAACACCTGGTACAGAGTAAGTGCTCCACATGTGCCTTGAATGAGTGAATTGATGATGGGGTTTTCCGAGGAAATGGACCCTGCCATTGAAAGCTTGCAATAAGCATAAATGAAAATCCTAGAACATTTACAGAGTGACAGTAATTGAGGTCATAGTAATAGGATTCCCACCCTCCCCTCAAAGAAGACTAGAATTAGAAGTTCCAAGGATACATATGAAAACATCAGAATGGGGGGCCAGGGTCAAAAGGACTTCTTAAACATACTGGCCTGAGCTAGACTTCAGAGAAGTAATGGTATATCAGAACCTAATATAAATGAATATAAAAAAGCATTCATACATTGCCTGTTTAATAATAATAACAATAGAAGTAATAGAATGGAACTGACGTTAAGAAGGAAAAAGAAGAGCAAAAGCAAAGGAACATGAGTAGGAATAAAGGGACCGTGCCCAGAAGGTCAGAAAAGTTCAGGCACCCTTTTCAATTCCATCATCCTCTGCTGTCAGGAACTGCCTGGCTTCCTGCCCTCAGTTTGTAAGCTTACCCACAGCCAAGTCAGTTTCCATCCCGCGGACGCCTGTTGCCTAGTACCAGCCCTGGACGGGATGCACAGCCCCTACCTGACAATAATGTTAACTCCAGTGCTGCTGCTCAGACCCTACACTTCTGTGCGTAGGACCCGTAGTCCGGGTTGTGAACTGGTAGCCTCCTGCTCCCAGCTGCTCTGATCACCAGTATCCCAGCCTCCATGTTCTCCAGGACTGTTTCCCCACCAGGGTGATTGCTCGGGCCGGTCTCCCCCTGCCTCCTCCCTGGGAAAGTTGTCACTTCATGAGGCTGAGTTTCTGTCTGTGTTTCAGCTCTGGGCCTCGAGATGCAAACTCCCCACCTGGACCGATGGGAACTGGCAGGACAAACCCTATACAAATTTTTCACCTCCTAGCTAGGGTCCTTTACCGCCTGGTCCTCACCACCTAGTGAACGCGTCGGTCTCTCCTGCTCACACTGTACTCCCCGACGCCGGCCCTGCCGCTTCAGCTCTCTGAATTCTTTCATCACGTATCTCTGAAAATATGATTACTTACACTTCTGGAGATTCATTCATTAACTAAATATTCATTAAGCACTGACTATGGGCCAGGCTCTGCGATACAGGGACAAACGTGGAGCGTTCAGCTGGAGGCAAAGATATAGATGTTAAATAATCATTCAGCTCACTTTATAGGTAACCAGGAGAGCAGCCACTGTTGTCCCATCAGCATCTCCAGCCCAGGCAGTTACTTGGGCTAAAGGATACTCACTTTGGAACCCCTGGGGCCCACTGAGATTACAGCTGAGCACCCTGCCCAGCAAAGTGACCACACTCAAAAAGGCAAGACAAAGGAAATCCGTTCATTTTAAAGCTTCTGCCAGGTGTTTGCGTAGCTAAGTGGTGGCCATTAAGAGGTAAGTACCCTGGTAATGGCTTCCATTTCTTATGCACCTACAGGCCCCTGAGGCAAAGTCTTGAAAGCACTAAAAGGAACAAAGAGGGACTGACCCAGCTCTGCATAAGAGAGTAAACGCTATCTCCAGAGTGGGCTTGGGTTAGCTGGGCCAACGGCTGTGGAGTCAGGAAACATTTCTCTTCCTTAACAAGGATTTAGACAACCCTGTTTGGAGAATCTGTGTCCTTCGGAAATGTGCAAATGTCTGTCTGTATGCCTGTGTTTCTTTCCAATTAGTACCCACTGGATCACCTGCAAGGAGGTGACAAGTGAGTGAGCCCTTCCCTCCAGCAGGGAGGTGTCAAAGGGCCTGGGAGGGGAGAGCAGGGGCCTATCTGGAGGTCCTACTGAAGCTCCCACCCTATACCCCCAGGACTTATTCTAAATTAGGCCTGAGTTTGGGGTGTGAGCTGTGGGAAATCATTGCAGCCCAGGACGGAAGGCATGGATTCTACTAAGGGCCTGTCCAGTCCCTCTGGGTAGGGGTGACCCTCTCTAAAGCTAAGTGGGGACCCACAGAGGAGGTCTGAAGGTGGGGGAGCTCTTTGTAGAGACGGGGTCTGTGCAGGGCTCCAGCCCAGTGACGATAAAACATTCCTAAGTACTGGAGTCAACCCGTAAGTGGATTTCCTGTGAAAGCTTGTATGTGTATGTTTGTCCTGATGACACTCATTTCATTTTTTATGGCAAGACAAGAAAAATATAAACAAAATTTTTCTCTGCCCATTTGGGCCTCCTCCCTCCCCTTTCACGTATATTGTGTATCTGCATTAACCAGACCTCCTTAGGAGATAACAGTCCTTCTTGATCTTGGAAAGAGTCAGGGTGACCCACCACTTGATAACTCCTCAGGAGATAACTTTCCTTCTTAATCTTCTCAGGGATCACGATGACCCACTACTCACTTTGTATGTGCAGATCTGGGTTGTGCCAGCTGTCACTAATATGTCATTTGATGCATAATCCTTTGTCTCAAAAACTTGTATAACTGTGTTTTGACCTCTAATAGGCAGAACAGTCCTTAGAGCTTTCTGAAGGACTGCCTCCCAGGTTATAATCCTCAGGTTGGCTTCAATAAAACTTTCTATTTCTTTCTTAGATCGACTACTGATGATTAATTTTTCATTGACATATGCATGGCAGAATTAACAGAATATCATAGCTACCCATCATAGGACACCTGGAGTCTACCCCAAACCAGTGCTCAGTTCCAGCATGGGCCCACTGTGCCCCACGGGCTTCTCGGTACTACTCGGGTGTTCTGGTGAGTTCTCCTGATATCCTGATATCCAGATTTCATTGTTTTTAAGTGATGATCCTAAAAATTTTATTTGAGCTGTTTTTACCTTAGACTTAAGAATCTTAAGGGGCACCAGGGCATTTCCTAGGCAGGGACCTAGGCGGTCTGGGCAGTAGGCCCAGGGAAACATATGTGGCTGGGTTTATGTTAAATTTGGCTTAAATTTAAAAAAAAAAGAAAAACAAGTTGATATATGGTCTGAACAAAATTTTTGCTAGGAAATGAGAGACAGCATTATTCAGCTCCAAACATCAAGAGACATTGGCTCCTTCTGGCCGCAAGGCGTTCTCAGGTGACTGAGAACCTAGTGGAAGTGTCTGAGGATCAGTCCGTGTGACATGTAGCGATCCTACAGGGGAACCCCATTACAACCATTAAGGAAATACTCTCCTTCCGGGCTCACATGATATAAAGACTGATCATCTTGTGTTCTGAGCACCCATGGTGGTTTTTGACTGTTGGAGGGAGAAACCAAGACACATAAAGCAGGTGAACCCACCCAAGGGTAATTCCTTGGGGAGTTAAGCTAGGCTCAGAAGCAGCACACATCTAACCCGCCACATTGTCCTCAGAAAGTTGTTCAGATTATGTCTCATGTCTGAATTAAACTACCAAATTGATTGTGGGAAACTGTGCCTCAAAGGCCAATGAGACCCAGGCCAGCCAGCCACCTACAGACGTACCACCTGGGCTCATGTATGCTTGCAAGCGCCTACTTAATTGAAAATTAAAGGAAACCTCACCCTGAAATGGCCAAGATGGGGCTCTTTTTTTGACGTTCTAAAGCTGAATTTTGTGCACACAGTTAGAGGAAGCTGGTAGAAGGTAAGTTCTTACCATGTCAGTCTGTCTCCTGGAACCTGTCTGCAGGGTCCACTGGAAACAAGAGTGGGAAGAGGTTTTCATTCTTCTAAAGTTAGATAAGCAGGAGGAAATATTGGTAGGGCTAGCTCTTTGGATCCTTTGAATTGGAAAGACTTCTAAATTGTTAAAATTTTAGAGAACTCACATGTTAAACTATTGTACCTACTTTAATTGGTATGCAGACGCTCCAGAAGGCTTCAAAATTAAAAAAAAAAAGCCTTATTGAAAGATTTGTTGCAGAAGGCTAGTGAAAAATTAATGATATAAAAGTTACCCAAAACAAAAAACCCTCTACGACTGACATTACTGCTCCCCTCCATCGTCCTTTAGCTGAGTACTCACTCTAGTCATCCTCTGTCTGAATTGCCTTTCTCCTCTGAAGACACTATTAAAAGGTTACCTTTAGCAGTGGGACCACTTGAGGCTCTTCCTGTCAAGGACAAACTAAGGGCCGTAGTTCAAGAATTTCTTAAACCCAGGGAGGATCCTCAAAAGTTTTGTAAATGCATTATCAAGATGGGAGGCCACTAGCCTGACTAAAAGGACCGCAGCTGATATTCAGAGCCTGCCAGGAATTTGGAGGCGCTTTCTCCCCGAAGCTAAATGAAGGAAAGAAAAACATTCCAACACAGGTGAATTGGGATGGCAGCCTTTTGATATCATTTAGGTAGCCACTCAATTTTTTGAGGAATTAAAAACAGCTGTTCTTGCTTTACAACTCCAGTCTTTTCAGGACCATAGATGTGGCTCTGGCAACAATCCAAAGCCCCTCAATACTTTGGCCATTCCCGAAACCTCCCCTGTTTATATTAAGAGTCTTGCAAGTAAAAGAGTCTAGCCTTGAGGGGAACAAAAGTTCTCTTAGGAGGAACATGCCTTTCTCTTCCTATGCCTTTGAGATGCAAATGTTCTACCTGGTCTTCTTCAGGAACTCTTATCTAGGTCATCTTTTTAAAATTCAAATTTCAGGAAGGTTGCTGCCTTCCAAAGAATAAACAGGCAGGATAGGTAATTTGGAACTTGGCTTGTCAAGGACAAATACGTACCTTAAGTGTCTTCTCTAAATATTAGTAAAAAGCGTTTCGCCATCTAAACGGGTGACCTTGATTTGTTCCATCTGCCAGAAATTCAGTTTGAATCTAATCACTTCTGTAAGTGATAGGTTTTGTATTATTGTACCTGATTCATGGCTGAAATTTCAGAATGGGAACTATGGGGTCTCTGTGTCTGTTTATGTTTTGAATGTATCTATATATGTGTGTTGTAGATGTGTGGTATTACCAAAATTAATTCGTAAAAGAGCCCTACTTAATTGGCTTAAAGGAAATTAAGCACTGATATAAATACTCAGAAAAAGAAACTAACCCAAATGAATTTCACAATCATGTCATCTAGGATTAATTTTTAATGAATGAAAACAAGTTTAACTTTGTTGGTTTAATTAATACAGACATGTCTTTAGAGTCATCAACATTAAGTATACTTTTATTGTACCCAGGTTTACTAGAAGTCAAATAAGACCTCATTATTCGTGTTATAAAATTTGTCAGCAAGAAAATAACTTGAAATGATGAAACTTTAAAGTAAATTAAATGTAAATGAGATAAGAGTAGATTAACTTTTTTGGAATAATTATGTTTTAGCATATCTACTTCAGATAGTTTCTCTAGATTTTTAGTAACTTGAAATTATTAAATTAAGTTAAATGATGAGAATTCATGGAATATCCAGATCGTTTCCAAATAAGCTACTGGAACATTAATTGCTAAACAAGTCTAAGTTTACCTACTTTTGTCTTATTAGAGGAAAACTAAAGATATTTGAGTTCACTGGACATGTGCCCCATTGAGGAAACAAATTGGGTTACAGGATAAATTCATCAATTTGGCAATCAGGAAATGCTAGAATGACAAAAAGTTCAAAATTACTTGCTTTGTAGTTTTTGCTAGAAACTAAAGGTTTTTAAGGTTAAGAATTCTAATTAAAATATGTAATTAAAACTACTAAAATTAATAAGGAAAATATCTTTGTACACAAGGGAAAAATAAGGTATAAGGAATGTAAATGCAGTTTCTTAAGGGAAAAGAAAATAAGGGACAAATTAATATGGATAGAGAGTTGTAGAGAATTTGCGAGAAAAAAAAAGAATCCTTAGGAGGGAATTCTATGTGTGGTCAGGACTGATTAAGATTAGAATAAATTTAATTGAGTAAATGAATGTTAATTGTAAAGGTGTAGTGGTACAAAACCTGAACATGGTTTTCTCTATGTTAAGGGAACAAAGTGTTCTTAGAACATTAATCTGCTTTGATAACAGATTGTAAAGTTTCTTCAACTTTTAAGTAATCTGTTATAACATTCTGTATTTGTTTTTGAAATCTTTTATTGTCACTTTGGTTAAGTGAGTAAGTTCCACAGGGACCTATGATTCTATTTGACCAAATGTTTTGAAATCTTTTTGGTATTTTTTATAGACTTCCCAAAGATAAATTCTAGTTGAAGTTTATTTGACTTCTAGCTAACTTTGAACTTTTCCAAAGGGCCCTGGAATACCTCAGGAGTACTATTTTTTCTCCTTATCATGGCAAGATATCACACTAATTAAGCTTATTTGGTATGTTTAATTACATGGGAAGCATTGTAAAATGACTGGTAGACCTTCTTATGCTACATTGTATGGGTAAAGATCATTAATGTAAATGTTCTAGAAATTATATAAATATTTCTAAAAGTTGAATATGTTCTGGTAAAATGTTATCAGTCATCAGAATTATCTGTTATCAGATAATTCTAGTTATTATCTTAAAATATCATACGCTGCCACAGTAACCAAGTTTGTTAATGGCACTGTAATCAGATCTTTAACCTTGCTGTTTTAAGCCTTTGTTACTTATAGGCAGTTATTGTTGTACTCTGATGCTTTTGCAAAAACTGCTTCATTTTCAAAGAGATTCATAGAAAAGACTTTTTGACAAGTACAAGATTCTGATAACTTTTAAATCATACCATTGAACTGGGTAAGAAATTAAAGAATTCTAATGAAAAACCTAATGGCTTTATGAAACTATTAACAGAAGATTAACAATAAGAATTAGTCACATAGGACAGAGTGAACTGATGAATATGGTTATAATTTGTTTTTTGGTTTTTGTTTTTTGCTTTTTGTCTGAAATACTACTGGTATTTAATTTGTGTTTTGATATATAAGGAAACCTTTCCTCTAAAGAGTGAGGTAAAAGACTCCTTACAGTCACTCATATTAGGCCATGTCTCCTGAATGGACTGCAACTCCTGTTTCTGACAACCAACTTTGACTAAGACCAGCACTACCAGACCAGAATGAGAAGACAACATCTGAAGAAGATAGCTGACGCAAGATGCCAGACCAGGTCTGTATACTAATTACTTTCACAATTGCTCATGCTTTTGCTTATGAGCCAAATGTGTCTCTTCCTTTGGCTCAATCATTTGCAAGTGTGAAGAATCAATCCAATTGCTGGGTTTATGGCCAATTACCTATGTCCAGTACTCCTAGGTTATCTTGATGGATTTCTCCTCTCTAAGACTTTAATTGAATGGCCCTTAGAAATTTAAATTTAGAAGACTGCAAGCTACCATTACTGCCAATATCACTAAGTGGGACCCTCTTACCTGGCCAGTTAATGACACTTGTTCTGAACCTGGCCATAAATATTCCTTTACACTAGATGGTAAATACTCTGTAGTTCCTAACAGGACCCAATGGATTTATGGAACAGTTTATGGCCTTGGCTTTCCCCAGGTTGATTAGGAAGATGTATAATTGGTTTCCTTTGGGCTCAAGGTCACCTATGGTTAGCTTGTCAATTTGCCTTTAATGCAAGCGCACTGGGTTTTGATCAGTTTTCCAATGGTACGACCATCTGGCCATGATATTCGTTCCTTAACTTGGATAGAAGGTATTATTAATCACGTGGAGGCTTTAACAAAAGTTACTCAGCAAGCGTTAAATGATAGTACTCAAGCCAATAGCTTTCACAATTCAGAAGTCTCCAAGATGAGAAAAGTGGTCTTGCAAAACTGTGTGGCCCTTGATATTCTGACTGCTTCTGATGAGAGAATTTGTGCTATAATACATACTGAATATGTTCTACTTGATGTATTCTGATGTAATTTATTTCATGACACAGATGAAGAATCAAATTTCTTCTCTAAATGATCCTCTTCCCAGTTTAGGGGAAATATTAGGAAAATGGTTTGGTTTAGGAGAATCTTGGCTTAAACCTTATTAATGACATTGTTACTCCTATTGGCAATTTTGATTACAGTTTGTGTAACTTATAAAGTGATAGTTTCTTGCCTTTCATGCTGTGTATCGTCTACTCCTACTAAGATAATGATATGTAAACAACATGAAACTATTGATCACATCTATAATTCTCTATAAATTAACGAACATGCACCATGCACACGCAATGTAAAACTGGCTTAAGTCCTATTGAACAACTTGGAATTGACTGTTAGTCCTTGCAGGCATCTTACTACTACAACCCCCTAAAAGGAGAGAAAGAACCAGGGTATTAAGACCCAACATCAGGGGACAGATTTCTTCATTGTGTAAATGGACAAACTGAGGCATAGAAAATTTAGGTAGTTCTAGATTCTGCAGCTGCAGAGCCTACCCCTGTCACCAGGACACTATACTGCCTACGGAAATTAAATCGAACAGAGGTGGAAAAACGAGTATTTTTGGAACAACACACAAGGTCCAGAGGAGAGAGTCTCTGGTGTGTTCAAGGAACTGAAGGAAGGCCTGTGTGACCAACAGGAGCAGAGTGCACCAGGGAAGGATCATGTGAGATATGAGATGAAGCTTGAGAATACCACAGTGGGTTGGTCACTCACAGCCTTGTGGGTCATGGGAGAAGGTCTGGATTTACCTTAGAGTAATGAGAAGATCTTCAATAGTTTTGAGCAGGGGAATGGCATGACCACTTCTGTGAGAAGTGGTGGGGTTCAAGGAATATTTTGGATTTGAAATAACTTGAAACTTGGTGACTCACTGGATATTCTCCTCCAGGGAGGAGATAAAAGTTGGAGAGGTGAGTGTGATAAGCTTGTAAGAAATAAATCATTTTTGTGTGTTCAGTCCCTGAGAGTTCAGGACTAATTTGTGATCATAGCATAACACAGCCTATACTGACTAATGCAGATGATAACTGAAGTCATGGGAGGGGCTAGGACAGAGCCTTGAGAACCTAAGATTGGGTAGAGGAAGACTGGGCAACAAAAAAGTGCAGCATCTGCCAGAATTGTAGGAGAAGAACCAAGATCATGGGGGACCCTGAAACCAAAGGCAGTGAGGCAGTAAAGCATGAGGGCATGCTCAAAAGCCACTTCTGCTGAAAGGTTAAACAAGATGAGGATAGAAGAGTGTCTGTTGGATCCTGCAACATTCCAGTCATTGGTGACCTTGACAAGATCGGAAGGATTTGAAGAATGAATTGGAGGGGAGGAAGCAAATACAACATGCACATACTATTCATTCATTTATTATATTGCAACAAATAAATGAAGCAATATTATGGAGGAGCACGTGGGGGTCCACAAGGGCTTTTATATTTTTTTAGATGGGAGACACTTGAGAATATTTAAATTCTGATAGAAAAATTCAAGAAGTAATGGATAACACACATCTTGGACACTGGCTAAGCACTTTACATGCATGGTCCGATTGAAGGCTCACAAGCAACCCAGTGAGGTGGTTAGTTGAGAACAGTTTACAGTTGAGGACATGGTGGCACTAAGAGGTTAAGAGATTTTCCCAGAATCTCACAGCTAGTAAGTAGCAAAACCAGTGTGTGAACCCAGGCAGTGAGAGACTTTGCATTTTCTTCCTCTGCTCTACAGACAAAGAGGTTAAAGAGAAAGGTAATGGGTTGACCCCCATATTTCATAAAGGTCCAGAGTAGGCAGGAAGTAGTACTCTCTAGGGTACTAGCTTTTTGGTATAGCACACCTCTCCATGGTAACAGCAGGTGTGGAGGAGAGGATGAGTCAGATGCAATCACTGGACTGAGCAGTGAACTGTTGGGGGAGTATTTTCTGCTGGTATCTATATTCCCTGCGATGCAAGAGGCTGGGTCACATATCAAGAATGAAAGGGTGAAGTGGAACAAGGCCCTGGAGGAAGGGAGAAAAGATTTGAAACAGGGGGTACGGCGAGTGAAGGCGTAAGCAGTGTTAAGGACCCACCTGAGGTTGGTAATGATGAATTTAAAGTGGAACCAACCTGCCTTGTTACAAGAATTCTTCCAGCAGTGAGCAGCTGTGGACAGAATAATAGCAGCTAAGCTAATTGAACACTTGGCATGTGTCGGGCATTGTGCTAAGCACTTTACAAGTGTTAGTGCGTTAAATATGCTCAGCGACTATGGAACGGGTTCAAGTGCTGATCCGAAGAAGTCTGCGGCCTCACGTTACTTCAGCTGGAGCTAGACTTTAGTTTTCTTTTTCCCTCACATCCCGTCAGTGCTGCTGATCATTGCCTCACCATTTCTTGGTCTTGTATCCTCCCCTCTTCATCAGCAATGGCCCTGCTCCGGCCAAGCACTTCTGACCTCAAGCCTGAATGACCACAGTTGGCCTCCTCATCGGCCTTTCCCTTTCCAGCCTCGGCCTGTTCCTGTACATCTTTTACATCTAAGGCAACAGGAATAATCTATCTTAAGGAGCTTTTGAATAGATTCTTCTCAGGCTCAATAACCTGTAATGGTTTCCCACTACACCTTGAATCAATTCCCAATTCTTCAGATTAAGATGTAAGACCCTTCATCAACTAGCCTCACTATTTTTCACCAGTGTTATTCATTATTCCACCCTATTTTCTGCATAAATGCTTCTAAAAGCAAAGATCATTCATGATTCTGAATCTTCTGGGCTCTGTGCTTTTATCATATTTTATGGCTACAATATAAACTTGTGTGTAGAAAATAGCCACTAATTTGAAGAATCCAGTCTAGAGCTCTTTCCTAAGTTTTAGTCTGATCTATCTCAGGGTGTTCAGGCACATACAACTCAGAATGTCCAAATGTGAGCTCATCCTCTCTCTGCAACCCCTATGCTGGCCCCAGTTACTATACTTATATTCCTCACTTCAGCCAATGGCAGGACCGTCCATTCAGTTGTTCTGATTAGAAGTCTGAAAGTCATCTTTTACTCCTATTTCATTATTTCTGAGGTATTATATACATACAGTAAAGAGAAAACACTTCTAAGCGTAAAGTTCGATGAATGTTTACATATGTGCACACCCATGTAACCACCAACTGTATCAAGATACGGAATGTTTTTAGTACCTAGAAGGCTCCCCAGTGCCCCTTCCCATAAGTACTAGCATCCAAACATAACCACTACTCTGACTTCTATCACCTGTGACTAGTTCTGCCTGCTTACATGAATGGGTTCCTACTGCAGGTACTCTTCTGTCTTTCACAAACATTACATCTGTGAGAATCATGCACGTCATTGCTTGTATCAATAGTTTGTTCTTTTTATTACTCAGTTGTGTTACGTTGTATGACTATACCTAAATTGAAGTACCCATTCCACTGTTGATGGACCTTTGGGCTGTTTGTGAACAGTTGAGGCTTTTGTGAATAACAATGACATTAACATTTCTAAACATATTTTTGGTAAGCATAGCCATTCATTTATCTCAGGTATATACCCAGAAGTGGAACTTTTGAGTCACAAGATAGGTTATTGAACTTTAGCAGATGCTGTCAAAAAATTTTCCAAAATGCTAGTACCAATTTACACTCCTACCAGCAGTATATGAGACAGCTAATTGTTCCACATCCCTGCTAACAGTGTAATATTGTCAGACTTTTAAATTTTAGTCATTCCGGTAGGTGTGTAGTGGTATCTCACTATGGTTTTAATGTGCATTTCCCTAATGATTAATAATGTTGATCACCTTTTCATGGGCTTATTAGCCATTTGGAAGTCCTCTTGTAAAATGACTCTTCAAATCTTTAACTAAACTTTAAATTGGGCTGCCTTTTCCTTCTTGATGTGTAAAATTTCTTTTTATATCTTAGACATGAGTTATCCAACAGACATATGTAAGTGAATATCTTCTCCTAGTCTATTGCTTGCCTTTTCACTTTCTGAATGGCATCTTTGAATGAATAGAAATTCTTAATATTAATGAAGTCAATATATAATGTCTCATTTTATAGGTTCTTTTTGTGTCCTGTTAAGAAATCTTTGCCTATGCTCATCCTTATTTTGACTTCTCCGTCTCCTTCAACCCATCAACAACTAATTAGTACCAATATCTATAAACCATGCCTCCAAAATATATTCCAAATATGTTCAGTGTTTCCCACATCCACTGCTAAGATCCCAGGTCAAGCCACCATTATCTGTCATCCAAGGTGCTGTGCCAACTTCCTAACTAGTCTCCTTATTGTGAGAATCTTCTCCAATCCATTTTCTACACTGAAGCCATAGTGACATTTCTGAAATGCCAGTCTGACCATGTCACTTCCTTGCTGAAAACCCATCAATGTCTATTCATTTGTCTTAGAGTCATAAATGCTATGGTTCTTTCTTACCTCTTTGGTTTCATCTGATGCCACTCTAGCAACCCTATTCCCCCAGCTCTTTAATTGGCCACAATGATTTTGTTAGTTCCTTGAATGTGCCATGTACTTTCTTGCTTTGTGCATGCTGTTTTCTCTTCCTGAAATATCTTCCATCAATTCTCTACCAAAACTGAGCTAACTTGTACTCATCCTTGATAGAGGACCACAGGAGTCACCTTCTCTGAACACTTTGAGTCACTAGGAGTGCACTTGATGCCCCTTCTAAGGGCTTTTATAAAACTGAATGCATACTCTCATCACACTGCACTGTAAACAACAGTTTATGTGTCTGCCTCCTCGACTAGACAGTGAGCACCTTGAGGGCAAGGACTGTGTCATTCTTTTCTGTATTCCCAGCTCTGACCATAGTGTCTGACACATTGTGAATGAGAAAGGAAGGAAGGAAAGGAGGAAAGAAGGAAGGAAGAATGGAAGGAAAAAAGAAAGGAAGGAAGGAAGGAAGGAAGGAAGAAAGATACAGAGAGAGAAAGAAAGAAAGACAGACAAACGGACATGGGATGTAGAGATGGAGGGAGGAAGGAAGAAAGAGACAGATGGGTCCAGATCTAGGTGGTACTCTCTAATTTGCAGAATGGTCCTATATCTTGTTAATCCTCTAATAGAATGGCTGCCATCACTAGCACTACTACTACAGACCCCAGTCGTTCCAGGTAATCAAATAACCTTTTATTAAAGCTGAGCGGAAACAAATGTGGCCTTAACCCCCAAGTCCAGGGAGCCACTAAAAGGCTTTTTTAGAAAGCAATCATTGATGTAGGAAATTAAGGATGAAACTGGCCAAAGATGGAGAGTGGGCTGTTGGAGAATATTTCTGAAAGTGCTGGGGATACTAGATAACTCTGGAAAGGAGCTACCTCAGGGAATAAAGAGGAGGGCAAACACAGATGATGTTCTCTTTGGAGAAATGTCAGAATGTGGTGGGCAGATGGGATGTGAGGAACAAAGCATACTTAAGAGCCAAAAGTTACTTTTCAAAGAAAATTTGTTTCTTTTCACCACCAAGAAATCTAGCTTCTTTAACTATTACACAGCCCATAATTTAGTACTCATATAAGAGAAAGCAGGGCAACTTTGGGGCTTGCATATCCAGTCCCCAGACTTGCCTTGTTGACAGGATGAAACCAATGGGTTGGTTGGAGTGGAGCAGAGAAATATCTACAATGACAGTGCCTCAGCATAGCAATCTCAAAATACCAGGAGAACACCTTCAGTAACATGGGCTCCTTTGTGCGAGGGTCCAGAGCTGGGAGTGTAGAATGTACTGAAAATGAAGATTCATTGCCAGCCTCACTCACTGTTAATGCCGCACTCCATCCATTCATCCAATTCCACGAATATTCATTGAGCATCCACCATGAGCTGAGCACTGATTGGAGTTTTGTAGATACCACATTAATCATGATAAAGTCTTGTGTAACTTACATTTAGATATACCAAAACAAAACCAAAAAACCCCAAGTAAACTCAAAAGATAATTTTAGGGAATAATAAATGCTTAGAGGAAAATAAACAGAGTGAATCAGGATGTTTTCAGCTATATCTGGTAGAAACTCCTACTCAAAATGATATAAAGAGTAAAGTAATTTATCATCTCATGGAATAGGAAGTCCAGAGGTAAGACAGGATCCAGGGATGGTTCATTAATGGCTCAACAATACCATCAAGGATCCATCATCTTAAGATTGGCTTCATCCTCTGACTGGGTGCAAGATGCCGCCCCAGTTCTAAGTATCACCAAAAGATGGGAACACGTCTGGAAGAGCAAGAGAGACACCCTTCCCCTGTTATTATGCTGCTAAAGACAATTAAGGTCTTTCATAGGTGCCAACTCCTTCCAAAGCTCTGGGAAGGGCCTAGCAATGTGTTCACATGGTCATAAGTTTTTGTAAAATTTGCAAAGATAAGATATTTTAACCACTTTCAGTTAAGGCCTCTGTCTCCTTCTACTTTGGCATCTCTTCTGTCACACTTCCCATGATGTCAGGTGGCACTGGAATGGCCATGGGAATGTTAGGGATCCAGCTAAGGGACAGTTGAGTTGTGGATACATTTAATACGGATCTAGTAATATATTTTTACATGTTCTCAGTTACCTCAGCACATACTTAATTTATCCCTAGCCATTCCAGAGTAGGGTTAGAGTAGGAATGGCTTCTGGGAATACTCCCACTGCTCATGTTGGTGATTTACCTTGTATCATGAAATGAAAGTGCTGAACAGAAACCATTTCATAGTATTATATGTCCTGCCATGCCCAGCCTCAGCCCCAGAACGATGTGGATATTGAAAAAGAAACAAAGTTTCAAACATTCAGAGCCACAAGCTAGTCTATGGAAAACTCTTCCAACCATTAAACATGTAAAATTATAAAGGGAAAATTTGGTTTCCATTCAAACTATTGAAATGGAAGGTCTTACACATCAGCATGATCATTAACTACAAACATCCAAAGAACAGCCTTGGATTGCTCGATATTCCACTTCACAAAGAGGAGTGAATCACATAAACATATTGGAAAATGTTTAAATTAAAATTTCTTTCTGACTTGCCATGAAATGATGACATTGACAATGAAAATATAAAACTCAATTTGCCACTACTGGGATATTCCACAAATTGGTTCATGAATCTGATCAATTCAGAGTAATCTCTGCACAAAAAAAATCCTGAAAACTTTTCTTTCATGGAAGAGACTTGATAGAGGTTTCCCCCAGATTAGACAATTCTAAAAATTGATTTGATGTTACTAACATCAAGTTGTGATGCTGAAACTATTGTTTCTAAATTACCAATGATAAAAAATAAAATGTTAATCACATTTGAGGAAGGGACTAGTTTATCTTTCTACAGAAAATATTCCATAATCATTGTCATTAAAAGAGGTGATCAAAGAATATTCAGCCCAAATCCAGGGGAATAAAACATAGTTGTCTGCCAGGCAGTTTTTCTGCTGAACTTGTGAGGTCTGATTTATAAAAGTCATTAACTTGTGACATATTTTCTAATTCGAAATACAAAGTTTTATGAGCAATTTTGTATTTTCATTTTTGCAGTATTTTTGCAAAGAATGCCCCCCTCAGACTATGAAAGCAGCAATTCCCACACAATCTGGCTCTACTCCTACTCAAGCCTTATCCAGGTTAGGGAAGTTTTCAGCTATTAGCTCTTCAAATATTTTCTCAGGCCCTTTCACTCTTCACCTTCTAGGACCCCTATAGTACAAATATCTGTGTGCTTGACATCATCCCAGAGGTCTCTTAAACTGTCCTCAGTTCTTTCCATTCTTTTTTTTTTTTTCTGTTTTGCAGAAGTGATTTCCACCACTCTGTCTTCCAGCTTATTCGTGTGTTCTTGTGCCTCATTTATTCTACTATTGATTCCTTCTAGTGTATTTCTCATTTCAGTTATTGTATTCTTCAACTCTGTTTGGTTGTTCATTATATGTTCTAACTCTTTGTTAAAAACTTCTAACTTCTTGCTCTATGCATCCATTTTCCTCCCAAGTGCTTTGATCATCTTTATGATCATTACTCTGAACTTTTTCTTTGGTAGATTGCCTATCTCCATATCACTTAATTCTTTGGGGATTTTATCTTGTTCCTTTGTCTGGAACATATTTCTCTGCCGTCTCATTTTGTCTAAATTTCTACTTGTATTTTTATGTATGTGGTAGGTTAGTTATGTTTCTCAACCTTGGAGAGGTGACCCTCTGTAGGAGACGTCCTATGTGTCCCAGCAGTGCACTCCCCTCTTGTCACCCAAGGGCCAGGGGCCAGTTGTTCCTGAAGTAGGGTCTGGCCTGTGTTTGCAGACTTGTTCTGCAGGCTGCAGAATTATAGTTTTCTTCCCTCTGGTGTCTGGTCTCTAGTGGGTGAGGCTGTTCTAGAGGCTTGTGCAGGCTTCCTGGTGGGAGGGGCCAGTGCCTGCCCACTGGTGGGCAGAGCTGGATCCTGACCTTCTGGTGGGCAGGGCTATGTCTATGGGTGTGTCTCGAGGTGGCTGTGGGCTCAGGAAGTCTTTATGTAGCCTGTCTGCTGATGGGTGGGGATGTGTCCCCACTCACTTAGGTGTTTGGCTTGAGGTGCCCCAGCACTGGATCCTACAGCTTGTTGTGTGGGGCCAGGTCTTGGCGCTAACAGCCTGTTCCCCCTACTAAAACGTAGGCTTGACGAAGGCAGGTATTTTTCTTTGTTTTGTACATTGCTGTATCCCCAGGACATAGAATAGTGTGCAGAACGTATCTGTTGAGTGAAGGGATGAATTGTCCAGAGTTTGTTCTCATGCCTGCTCCTCGGCCAGTCGCTGGCACATGGAAGACAATGAGCTGCAGAGCAAGCAGCCCCATTCCCTTAATTAAGACTCGGGGCTGAAGGCGGCAGAGGTGAACACATGAACAAAAGCGGCGTCCCGTTGAGAAGGAGGGGGGGGGCTCACGCCGGGTAGGAAACCCACAATGTCCAGCATGAAGGACGAGGAGACAGGGCAGTACGGAGGCTGCTTTAGGGAAGGCGGTCAAGTGAAGACCTCTCCGAAAGGAGATGACATTTTATCTGAAATCTGGAAGATTAGGAATAATAAGATCTGGGGGGAAAGCTTTCCAAGTAGAGGGAATGGCCAGTGCTAAGGTTTTAAAGCAGGTAAGAGCTTTGTGTGTTTCAAGTACTGAAAAGAAGGCCATTTGGCTGGAGAGCAGAAAGTGAAAGGGAAGAGTGAAATGGGAAGAATTTGAAGAGGGAGGCCGGGCCGTTTCGAACCCTTGAACTCCAAGGTTAGCCATGTGAAGGGACAAGACGAAGCCACTGACAGGCAGTAAGCAGGGAGTTGTGGGATTTGACTGATGCTTTTAACTCTACATTTAGCTGCTGGGTGGGAAATGGGTTGTAGCAGGGCCAGACCAGGCGTGGGAAGACCAAGCGACTAGCCTGGCTGGAAATGATGGCATTCCCCTCTCCCCAGCCCCTTGAAAAAGCCTCTAACTGGCTCCCCTGCTTCCACACTCACCCCCCTCCATTCTCCTTTGTATCGCTGCCAGGGCAATCTTTCTGAAGTTACTACTCTCCACAGTATCATCAGTGCTATGCCCCCTTCCTGCCGGCAGAATCAGATTCAGACTTCCTATCTGCCATTCACTAGGCCACACACACCTAGAGAAAGGGGAACTGATGTCTGATTTGCAGACTAGTATGAACTCACCATGGGTATCTCCTCCTGCCACCTGTACTGAGTAGAAACTCTCACAATGCAAGTTCTGGACTGATGTCCCTCAGACATCGATGTGATGGCCCTGCCTGAGGTCCCAGTTTGTGTTAGGTGCACCTCTCCTGTCCTCGCACACCCTGAACTTACTGAATGATATATGGCTTCCTACTTGCCTTCTTCCAGCCACTAGAAATTGAGCACCTCCTGGGAAGTTTTCCCTTCCCCTTGCTTCCCCTCCTTCTCCCTTATATCACTGGTGCCTTTACAGTTCCTGACATGCAGGGAGTTGCCAGTATTTTTTTAACTGAACAACTAGACTAGATTCCCTGATGGTAAGGGCCATGGTTGTCTCCTTTCTGTGTCCACCACAGCATAGGGCCTTGCACAGAGTAACTACTCAATAAATGTTCATTACATGGAATCCCACTACTTACTTAGAGGCCTGTTGCCACTAATGTAATGGAGATTTGCACTACAAAGCATTGACCCAGGTCATCCCTCAAAGCTAAACTTACACGCCTGCTGAAATTGGAAGGAAGTACCTCCTGATGACTCCTCTCTAATTACAGAATCTCTCCAAGCACCCTCCAAAAGCAACTGCTCCTGAGAATCACATCCAAACATGGCTCCAACTCCATCCAGCTCTTGGGATCTCCAGATCCACATTATGAAAACACACAAATAAATACCTGAAGACATTTCCCAACAATATCCAACCTTAGTAACCTCCTTTCCCCTTGAGAACTAAAAGGTTTCGGTATCCCTCAAAGAGGAGGGATCGGTTATGGGTTAAATTGTGTCTCCCCAAGATTCCTCAAAAGACTAGGAATAGACTTACTGTATGACCCAGGAATCCCACTCCTGGGCATGTATCCAGAAGGAACCCTACTTCAAAATGACACCTGCACCCCAATGTTCATACCAGCACTATTTACAATAGCCAAGACATGGAAACGGCCTAAATATCCATTGACAGATGATTGGATAAAGAAGAGGTGGTATATTTATACAATGGAATACTATTTGGCCATAAAAAAACGACAACATAACGCCATTTGCAGCAACATGGATGACATTCCGGAGGATGTCATTCTAAGTGAAATAAGCCAGAAAGAGAAAGAAAAATACCATATGAGATTGCTCATATGTGGAATCTAAAAAAAAATGAACATAAAATACAAAACAGAAACAGACTTATAGACATAGAATACAAACTTGTACTTGCCAGGGGGGAGGGGGATGGGAAGGGATAGACTGGAAGTTCAAAATTTGTAGATACTGACAGGCATATGTAGAATAGAAAAACAAGATTGTACTGTGTAGCACAGGGAAATATATACAAGATCTTGTGGTAGCTCACGGTGAAAAACAATGTGACAATGAATATATGTATGTTCATATATAACTGGAAAATTGTGCTCTACACTGGAAATTGACACAACATTGTAAACTGACTATAACTCAATAAAACAAAATTTTTTAAATAATGTAAAAAAATTGTCTCCCCAAAAGATTGAGTTGAAGTCCTAACCCCTAGTATCTCAGAAAGTGATCCTATTTGGAAATAGCATTGTTGCAGATGTAATTAATACAGATGAAGTCACACTGGAGTAGAGTGGGCCCTCACTCAGTATCATTGGTGGCCTTATGAGAAGAGAGAGAGCTGGACACAGACACAGAAACACACAGTGAGGTCATGTGACAATGGAGGCAGAGATTGGAATGATGAAGTTAGAAGCCAAGGGAGGCCAAGGATTGCCAGGAATCACCCAAAGCTAGGACAAAGAAAGGAAGTATTCACCGCTAGAGCCTTTAGAGGGAGCACAGCCCTGCTGCACCCTTGATTTTGGATTTCTAACTTCCAGAACTAAGAGAGAAGAAAATTTTTTTGTTGTAAACCATCAAGTGTGTGACACTTCGTTACAGCAGCTATGAGAAACTAGTACAGTTCTTCATGCCATTTCAAAGGAGTAGAAAGGAAACAAAGAATGATCAAGTAGTAGGTGGTAGTGAACTTGGAAGAGCAGTGGGTTAGGCAGTCGGATGACCTGGGTTTGAGTCTGACTCTGTTGCTAATGTGTGATCCTGAACTGTGTAAAATTCAGTTTCCTCACCTGTAAAATGGGAAGATAATACTGCCTGGCCGGCTTATCTTACAAGACTGTTATCTGTTATCTGCCGTGAGGATCAATAAAATAACACACTAGAGCCATCTGAAATTTGTAAAATCAATCCAAATGTGAGGCATTACTACTACCATTAGATCGAGTCTCTTACTTGACTCAAATAAATTTAAATCTGATTCAAATAAACCCAGTGAAAATGGTTGGTTAAAAATAGCATCTAAAAATCTCAAATTTGGGGAATGTAGGTCCACTATGAAAGAGAAGAGCCCCAGTGTTCTGATTAAGATGAAGGAAAAATATTTAATTGGTCCCAGGTGCATGTGCATGTCTGCCTCCTGCAATATTTCTTGTTTTGTTCTTTTGTTAACAATTCAGGATGTAAAAAATTAAGCCCATCTATTTTTTTTAAATATCTGAAATAATTGTTTCACCCTCTTGGCATTATTAGAAGGGAGTGAATTACTATTACCTATAAGAGTTTTTCTATAAAAGACTTCTTTTTCCAATTTTAAGTGACACTCTCACAAAGATCTTCGATGTTTAGTGAGTTTTAGTCACTTCCACCATGAAGAAAACATACAGAAGAGATCCCTTTTGTATAGGGTTTCAAGTCTGAGAATATAACACAAAAACAGAAAATGAGCCATAATTGGCTAAAGGTGACCCTTAGATACTCCCAAAATGGAAAGTTGAATCATTTTCTTAAATGACAAAGAGGGAAGAGATTCAGCCCATTTCCATCCTCAAGCTCAGTTCCTTCAACAACCCCACTCATCACATATATGCATACAAAAGAGAGGGAAAGAAAAACCTTTAATGTAGGGACTAAAAATAGATAGCAACTGCTTCAGGACCTGCAGGCACTACCTGTTCCCTGTGATGATTCGTATTTTGACGATAAAGAATTCTAGGTATTTTCTATATATAGTATGTCATCCTGACAGCTGATGACGAGATATAACAAGCCAAACCACTGTACAGCTTTCGTTTCTATCCCTCAAGGCGGTTCAACATTTAATTAATAACTGGGATAACGGGGGGTGGAGAATAGAGCTCAGTGGTAGAGCATGTGTTTGGCGTGCATAAGGTCCTGGGTTCAATCCCCAGTAACTCCACTAAGAAAAATAAATAAATAAGTAACGGGGATAACAAAGAGAAAATATCTGTTTGAATAAAATAAGCATCCAATTAATGAAGATGAAGGAACTGAAGCTCAGAAAGATTAAATAACCAGGCCCACATCACAGACCTCAAAAGTGGTGAAGCTGGGCCTATACCTAGATCTGTCTCCATCATCTATATTTTCACTGGCTGATCTCTTAAAAAAAAAAACAGTAAATTGTTTCTTTTCGCCTCTCCCTCCCTCCCCTTCTCTTTCTCTTTCTCTTTCTCTCTCTCTCTCTCCCTCTCCCTCTCTCTTTCTCTCCCCCTCTTGTCTTCCCTTACCAGAGCAGAGATTCAAGCTACACAAATAAAAGGGAAACCATTAGCCAGAAAATGGTCAACACCCCAATCCAGGCCTGCCCTGGTTCTAGACAACACAGCTTCAGGGTATATATTCCACAAAAATTAAAATACCAGCCATACCCTCAGAAAGGCCCTTCCAAGAAGATACATGGAGGCAAAGGGTACATCGGGGAGGGCCACAGACCGTAATAGAAGAGAGAGGAGCCCTTTCCCCACCCTCTCCTCATGCCAGCTGCCAAATGACCAAAGCCAAACAGATTCTTCCCGGAGAAGTGGTTCAAAGTAATTAGAGGGGTTCAGTTACTGGGGTTGGAAACTAGGTTATCAGATAGAGGGCTGGAGGGAAATTGTACCGTTAGGCAAGGCTTTGGGGTCCATTTCCTATACTTGACTCAGAAGGAGTCCTTAGGCAGTTTCAGGCCTCTGCATGGTTCAAAGAACTCTGAGAAGCTAGTGAAATAAGACTTTTGTCACTCCAGCCTTGACTGGCATGTGCGGTGGCTGGCCATCTGGCCTCCCTTCTGTGACTCACCACCATCGATTCCATTTTTACTTCAGTCTCTTGGGCCAACTTGGTGCTGACATAGGAGGAATGACGGTTCCCAGGTACAACATCAACATCAAAAGCACCTCCCAGTAGAAGCCGTAAACATTCCCTCTGTAGCTTTTCTTGCCTTAACTGAAACTCCAACCTCTAAAAATGTCATTGTCTAGCAACCCTCTAGTGGAGGCTGCTCATTTTCCCACAGCCCTCATCCATCCGGGCAGAAAGATAAGTTATCCCTCTCCCGGCTCCCGAGTGGAGCTTCCCTAAACCCTGCTTCGCAGCTCCCCTGTCCCTGAAGCCCACACCATCTGGTTAGTCCACCCTTTTCTCATCTTCCGCACTGTCACTTTGAAAAGGTGCGGAATATCTCCTGCGTGCCTGGCGTGGGGCTACGCACTTTGCACACGTTGTCCTGAGTAATCCTCACAACTGCTCTGTGGAGTGTTCATTCGTATCCACACGGGGTCATATGTCCTTCCCAAGGTCACATAAATAGCAAGCAGTTGCACCAGGTATGAGCCTAGGTCTGTCTGGTTCTGACGTCCATCTTAACCATTAATCCGTGTGGAGAATCAACGACAAGCCTCCATGGTAATTGCCATACTGGAGTGTATAAACGGTGCCAGGTGAAGACAGGGACAAAGACACGGAGAACCCACCTGGGGTAGCCAGTAAAGTCTTCGGAGAAGAGCTGAGCGGAGGGAGGAGGGGTAGCACCTGCAGGGTGCGGGACACGCTAAGGCATGGGTGTTCACCCTGCGTTATGAGAAATGTGAGTGCTGGGTCTAGCTGGAATGTTGGGTCTACGTGAATGAGTAGCAAGCCTCAAGGAGACTTGGATACCTTGTGAGGGGGCACAAATGTCTCCTGAAGGCAGCGGGGATGGATCCACCTAAAGGTTTAAACCCAGGGACATGAGATTTGTACTTCTGAAAGCTCACCATGGCAACAGGGTGGATTTTAGGTGGGCAAGCTAGGAGGCAAGGAGGACAGTTAGATTATTATTTAGTCATCCAGGTGAGAGAGGATGGTGATCTTGTGATGGATATGAGGGAACAGATTCAAAAACTCTTAGAGAAAATTCAGTAAAATGGATAACTATAAAAGTAATGTACCAAAGCTTTTCCATATACAAATAATAACCATTTAGATCATATAACGGAAGAAAAAATCCTATAATACTAGCAGCATAAAGTTAAAAAACACAAAGGACAACCTTAAGTAAATCCTTGGAATTATCATTTTGAATAATCCCATGAATAAATCTATAAAGGTCTTACAAAGGAGGTAAAAATATATTTGAATTAATGGAGAACGGTAGCTTGCTTTCAGATAGGAAGACTCTACAGTGTAAAGATATGAATTCCCCATGTGCTAATCCATGTATTGAATGTCATCCCAACTAAAATTTCACCAGGAATTTTTTTGAGGAACCTGTTTCTAAAAGTTATCTGGAAGAATAAGAATGCAAGGCAATATAAGGCAGTGGTTAAGATAATAGGCTTTTGAGTCAAAAAGACCAAGTTTCAGTCCAGATAAGGCCCCTGCACGTGCCTGACAACCTGCTTCATGAACTACAGCAAGTTATTTAACCTCCCTGTCCCTCAATTTTCTTGTCTGTGAAATGGAGATGAGAGTATTTACCTTGAAAAGTAGTTGTCAGAATTAAATGAGCTAATACATGTAAATAAAGCACAGTGCCTTGTACATATTAAGGACTAAATAAATATCAGTTATTATGACTAATGGAATGATTAGGCGGAACTGTAAGAAATTGCCATTTTTGTAGGTCAAACACGATCAAATATTGGCAATTTCATATGATTCAATCTAATATATATACATACTTTTATATATATATATACACACACATATATATATATATATATATAAAACAAAGACTTAATATTCCTCATACGTAAATAGTTCTACAATCTTGAAAGAAATCCCAGTAAGGAAATGAGCAAATAATACATCCAAGAAGTACACACTTTAAATGGCCAATAAATGTATAAACCGTGTTCTATGTTACTCACAATAAAAATATAGAAATTAAAATAATTACGAGGTATTATTTTGTGCTTAGATCAGCAGTAATTTTGACAATATCGTAAGTATTTTCAAGGCTGTAGATCACAGGCAGTCCTACGCGCCACTGGCTCCTTACAATAGTGGCCATGAAGCATGGGTTTCAAGAGCCAAAGTACCTGGATTCCAGTCTCAACTTTACCACGAAACCCTCTGTGTGACTCTGGGCAGATAATCATGCCTTTCTTTGCCTCACTTTACGTTTTAAAGTGAGGATGGTAGCCGGGCTCTACCTCATAAAGGTTGCCGCGAGGACTAAACGAGCCCATCTATGTAGAGCGCTGAGAACAGGGACTGGCTGGCTCACGGTAAGTACCATGGAGGTTTTTAAAAAATCATCATTATCATTATTATTGGTGAAATTAAGCCACTGACCCAGTTCCCAAGGCCTCAGACCCGAAAGTCATCCTAGATGTGTCTCTATCACCCCCACATCCAAATGATTAAAATATCCCTCTGCAGTGAAGAAAAAAAATTGCATTCATGTCTTTATTTCCATCATGACTGCCATTCAGGCTCTCAAAATTTCATCACCATCCTATAACTTTATAATTACACTCCATTTTTTCTGTATCTCCCCAGCCCACGAATCCGTTTTTCCACACTACTACCTGGGTTTTCTTTCTTAAAGTCTACACAGATCACATCCATCTCCTGCTCAAAAAGCTGCAATGCCTCCCTAGTGCCTACAGAACAAAGCACGGAATTCAAGATCATCTAGAGCTCAGAATATGCACATTCATGGCTTTCTCCACATTCATGTGACTTTCCACATGCTGTTTCTTTTTTTTAAGCTTAGGATGCTGTTCCTTCCATTCTCCATCTCTTCTGATCATACCCTTCATTAAGTCACAGTTCCAGAGCCACTTCCTCCATGAAGCCTTCTTTGATCCCTTGGTCATCAGTTCCAATCCTCACCCCTTGCCAAGTCAGACTGACTTTACTCTACACTCTGGACTTCCACAGCCCATTCATTGTTCATATTTCTTGTATTACTTACTCCATCCTGTGTAGAGTTGTTTTTGTGTGTGTGTGTGTGGGGGGGAATTAGATTTACTTATTTTTTTTAATGGAGGTATTGTGAATTGAACCCAGGACCTGGTGCATGCTAAGCTCGGGCTCTACCACTGAGCTATCCCCTCCCCCACCATGTTGAGTTGTGATTGCGATTTGTTTGTCTTCTCCACTTGGATCCAAGTTCCTTATGAATAGGAACCATCTCTATTTATTCATCTTTCTCCTTCCCCACACTTAAGCACAGAAATTGCCTTCTCTGAGATCAGTGCCCGTCTATTGAGTCAGATGCAACAAGATATTTGACATCATAGATCCTGTTAGTCCCCACCAAGTAATAAAAAGAGGTGACTTGTCTGTTTTCTGATTTTGAGAAGATGGAATTCCCTCACAGAAACCAGGCCAAAATCCATCTAGGTGTTCCTCTAGCCAGCTCTGCATCCCCTGGGCTCTGTCACAGGGTATGAATAATAGGCTATATACCAGCCAGAGTCTCTATCCCAGGCTCTTGTGTGGAAAGCAGAGGTCACAACAGGTTGAGAAGCAGCCCCTGGCTGGCCTTGCAGGGGGAGGAATTCTTCTGGGGATGTGTTGGCTTCTAAGTAAGCTGAAGCCCTGAATATATAGAGAAATGTTTGTAAAGATCAGCTTCTATTCAGGAGATCATTTAGTTGCTCTGCTGCCCCTACCTAACAAGGTTATTCTCCCACAAAATTACAGCATATTCTGCTCTACCTTGGAAGTCACCAAATTAAGGTAATGGTTGGCCATTTACAGTATTATTTTGTTTTGGTTTTTGAGGGGGGAGGTAATTAGGTTTATTTATTTATTTGTTTATTTATTTATTTAATGGAGGTACTGGGGATTGAATCCAGGACCTTGTGCATGCTAAGCATGTGCTCTATCACTGAGGTATACCCTCCCTGCTCCATGGTTAGCCATTTAGAATAAGAAAAATCTATACAAACAACTGAATCAACTGTTGGGGCAGTCACATCAATCCATAATATCCAGACAAATGTTTAGCACAATTATATAAACACAGAGTAAGCAAATGCAGATGTGTGATAGTGAAAAGAAGATGGGGGTTCAAGATCAAAGAGATATGAGCGTCATCCCTAACTTCACCACTTCTAGCTGTGTGACCTTGGATCAGTCACTTCCAGTCTTGAGCCCTGGGCCTTTCCTCATCTGTAAAATGGAGAAAAACAAATACTCACCTATCAGGCTTGCAATAATGAGCTAATGTGATGGAGCTGATAGAAGTGCTTTAAAAAGTCTTCCATGAACCTCAGCTATCATGATTTTTGAAGCAGGAAGGCATTTAGAGACGATTTAGTACAATATTCTCCTTTTCCCAATGAAGAGACTTAGGCTTAAAGAAGTGACCACACAGCTAGTAAGTGGTATATCTGGGTCTAGAGCCCAGTTCTCTCGTTCCTTGTGCTCTTGCTTCTGCCTAGACAAGGGAAGCAAAGTACCTAGGTGTCTAACAGAACTTTGGACAAAATGGATTATATGCTTTGGGGCACTGAGTTAGCCACTCCTCCTGGAGAGAGAAATTGTTTTCTTAATACATACTCTTCTTCCTTAAGATCACTTCTCTAGACTTCCCAGAGAACACATTCAATCTACTGAGTCACTCTTGCCTGCAGCTCAGTGAGTCAGAATCTTATCTATCCCCATCAGAAGTTCAATTTGTTGTCAGGAATAAGATGAAATGAAAAAGAGACACAAACGCACAGAGAGGCCATCACTTGCTTGTCCTTGGGGCATAAAGCAATTTGAATAGAGGAGCACTAAAGAGGAACGCAGTTGTTAATTTTGCTGCAGCGCTGGCGCCGGCTGTAGAAATAAAACTGCAAAATAAACGTAGAGCATATCATCTGGGGTGCACAGCAGCCACGCCCTGGCATTTGTGAGATGTATACAGAGAGGAAGGGTATCTGACAGGAAGATAGGTGACCTAGATTCTAGTATCCATCCTACTAAGCAGTGTGCCCTTAGACATGTCCTTTAACCTCAAGGAACTTGTGGTCTTATCTGTAAGGTGAAGAATGACACTAGCTCTGCCAGCAGCCTTCTAGGACTGAGTAAGGTTCAAATGCAACACAGGTATGGTGTGCAGATTCAATGAAATAAGGTATCAAAAGCCCCCACTCAGTGCCACATAGTCAGTTTCGCTCAGTAGAGATTAACAACTACTGCAATTAATGTTGCAATTAAGTTTGTCATTGTTTAGCACTTCTTTGTCATAGGACTACTTCTCCGTGGTGACTAGCAATAAAGCTTTCGTACAAAAAGGGACCACAGGTTAGTAAGAGGTAGAGGTAAAACAGGCAGAAAAAGTAAGGCAAGCTTCAGAGGCCACAGAGCATGGAGGGAAAGCCCACGGCCTCCGGGGCACTTGGATCGGACTTAGAAGTCAGGCTGTACCTCCCACTGCATCGGCAGACACAAGGCTCTTACCCCAGCCACGCCTCAGTCTGCTCATTTATAAACTGAGATCACAAGCCCTACTGCGTGGGAATGTTAGAAGGGCTGAATGAGATAGACTATAGAGTGCTTCAAATGCCTGGCACAGAGAAACTGCTGGGTAACTTACTAAAGTGAGATGATACACGTCAAAGCACGTTTCAAACTCTAAAGCGATATAAACATGTAAGAAATTATAACAAGGACAAAATTTTATGCAAAACACCAATGCTTGGTTAATTGCTTAAGTGTTAAGGGAAAATTCACTATACTGTCCAAATGTAAAACATGCTCATTTACAGCAGTTTCCTCTACAGCTGTGCCAGGGATGAGGTGGGGAATATTTGAAGGTTTCTTTTTTAAACACAGCTGCTTTATGCATTATTGTCAATTTTCTCCATTCTTTTCAATTTGATCCTTTGGACTTCATCTTTTATGCTTTTAAAATGGTCAGAACAGCAGACATTTGGTGACGGTAACTTGCAAATGCAGAAGTGAGCACTCCAAAATGAGTTAGAATCCACATAAGCTCCTTTACTCCAAAAGTTCATCCCAGATAAATGCTTTGAAATCATTAGTCTTAATACATGGAATATTCCAGAAAAGAAAGTGAATTTGCTTTCAGAACTTATTTTAGGAATATATTTTTTAAAATAGTTACTGTTATAAGCAAAGATAGAAAATAAATTTTATGATAAGTAATATTTTGGAGGAAATAGAGCGATCTAGATGATCAAGGGTCTTAATAGTTGTATTATACTACTGAGAGCTCAGTGAAATACACACACATGAACACACATAGATAGTTAAGCCTGAATGATTTCAAGACCTCTTTGGTCCAACTTTATTGTAGATCTTTGAAATAAAGAATTTAAAATTAAATGCACCCAGAAGTCCACATTAGTCTAAACTCCTATCCAAACAATAAACTGCTTCTAGAGCCTCCCAAGAAAGATGCTCTCCTGCTTCCAGTAACTTCCAGTGACAAAGCAATCTTTTCCAGCTCCATTGTTAGAAACGGCTGCCTTAAGCAGAGCAGCCAAAAGTGGCTCCAGCATTTCTCTAGAGCAGGGGCTTCAAGGTAACAAACTGGTTGGGAAGCCAGGTTAGGAGACTTGTCTTGAAATTGCATTTGCCAAGCAAGCACACTGTTTGTACCTGGAGTGTGTGTTTACTTGACATGGCTTGGGGATGGGGCAAAGCTATGGACATTAAAGTTGACTAAAAGTCCTGTTCCAACCACCCTTTGGTACCTCCACTGTCCCCAGAAACTTCCATCTTCCCAGTTCTGCCCTTGGCAGCATGCCACACATGTGTGATACTGCTGGTTTGTAGAGTCACAGTCAAATGCCAAATGCTAGGTGTCTGTATATGTTAAACCTAGATTAGACAAATAAGCCATGTGCTAAATTGTCATGATTTCAATAGATCAACTGTGCTGAGGAGATTCCAAAGCGAGGAAGTGGTAGATTCAAGCAGCAAGATATATTGTCAAACAAAATTAATCAAGAAATTATGTATCAATCAATAATCTTCTAAAAAGTCTTGTAATGACCTCTGCTAGTCTATTTAAGCATAAATAAGATAATCAACCATGTTCCCTGTCTGGAGATTAGATCTTTTCCAATTAACCTGACTTAATTAACTCTCTAAGGTACTGAACTTCAGATGCCTCAGACACTGTACTTTAAGATCATTACAACTGGAGTACTCACAGAACTTATTGTTTTTTTTTATCATTTCAAGTATAGTTACTCATTAGAGAAATGGAATTCAAAATTTAAATTCATGTGTGGGGGTTGGTAAGGAGTGATACAATCAAAAAATACAAGCCCAATAAAGACAACTGAAATAAACCAAAATGAAAGACTTGGGAGACCAGTCTTTGTTCCCTCATTAAGGATTATAGGAAAGGAAGTCAGTTACCTTCTGCTAACCACATGGCGCTATGTCAAGTAGCCAGCTTTAATCAGTCTTCTTTGTATTGACCTTGTTTCCCATCTCATAGACAATGCCAGTAGATGGGAACATCATCAACTTCCTCTCCACATCCCCATCTGCCTTGGCATCTCTTCTTCCTGCCTCCCACATGATGGGAGGCACATTCCGACCTTCTATTCAAGGCTCATCCGTTTACTTTTGCTCTGGCTCACATCCCTATCTCCTCCATAGAGACCATGCTCTATCAGACAGCCAGTGTCTCTCTGTATCCTCAACCCCTCTCTCTCCACTGGCTCCTTCTCCTCATTTAATACAAAGGTTTAGGTCTCCCCCATCTTACAGTCAAGAAACAATGCCCGCCATCACCCCTCCAATTCTACTGCTATCTTCTTCCTTCTTGAAAGATTTGTCTATGCTCCTTGCAGCCCCATTCTCAACACTCATGCCTCAACTGCCCAGAGTCTGGCTTCTGCTCCCACAATATCACCGATGCTACTCTCACAGAAGTCTTAATGACTTCCTAATCCAATGACCACATCTCAGTCCTCATCTTATATTTTTTTATTGAGGTGAAATTCATATGAAGATAAAATTAACCATTTTAAAGTGCATGGTTCAGTGACATGTAGTACATTCACATGTTCCGTCACCCTGAAAGGAGGCTCTGTCCCAGTAGCCGCTCCTCATTCCCCTTTTCTCCTCAGCCCCTGGCAACCGCTAACCTGCTTTCTATCTGTATGGATTTGCCTGTTCCAGACATTTCATATAAACAGGGTCATACAATATGTGGTCTTTTGCGGCTGGTTTCCCTCACTTAGCGTAGCGTTTTTGAGGGTCATCCAGTTGTGTGAATCAGTGCTTCATTCCTTTGCTGACTAAGCAGTGTTTCATTGTACAGATACACCGCCTTTTTCTTATCTATTCGTCAGTTGATGGGCATTTAGGCTGCTTCTACCTTTTAGCTAGTCCTCATCTTATTTGACCTTTCAGAGGCATGTGACATTGCTCGCCTCCATCTCTCTCTTACGAGCCCCTTCAGTGTAGGTGTTCCCAACCACCCAGCCTCGGTCCTCTTCTTTCAGTCTCTGCACTCTGGTTAGGTGAGCACCTCTGTTCCACAGTGCCAACTACCAATGGCCCCTACGACATCTTTGTCTGCTTCTAGTACAGATCAAGGTGTACTGTTCCCAGGATGTGAAGAAAAGTGCAACAGGAGTACTTGGGACCCCAATATGCAAGCCATGCTCCGGGTAGCGGCAGAACACTTTACATTGACTCCCAATCTCCCACCACCCAGGAAAAGCCAGACAATGGGAAAGAGAGAAGGACCTGGAACCAAAGGCCTCTTATAATACTCTCCCCTCCACTGGCCCATTTTCTACCCTTCAAACCACATATACACAATATCAATTCAGTTGGGAAAGAAGTCAAAGAATATGTGTCATGTAGACAGAACAATTGGTTGACTCAATTTTTCATTTTTCAATCTATTGCTTTGTTGTCAGACACAGCTTCAGTGCAAAGTTTTAGCAGCGGGGGGAAAGTTCCATTCCAGCAATTCATGCTTTTGTTATTTTCTCTCTTTTCTCCTCCTCGCACCGACTCACCTTTGGCTAAAAGAAATATACAATCAGCAAATATTGACTCAAAGGACTATGCGATTTACATCTTAACGCAGACTAATACGTCTCATTGCAATGCTTTCGGGAACTGTTTATCCTGGCCCATTTTTGTCTTTTGCTTTCAGTTTAACTCTATTTTTCCTTTGTGATTTTAACAAGTGACACAGATCAATGCTTTAGGTTTTGCAGGGTAGAGATGGACAGTGTTACGGCAACAGGGTCTCTTCAGCTTCCAGCCCTTCCCGAGGGGCTGAAAAGGACAAGAGTCATTAGGACGGTGTCAGTGCTTCAAGGGAAGTATTTCTGTTGTTATTAATAAAACTAACTGGAAATCATTCGTTCAACATTAAGCAAGCATTTATCGAATGCCTACCGTGTATTCCCATAGCCTCCTTGGCATGCATCCCTAGTACTGCAATTAACATGTTGAATAGGAATTCTGTTCACTTTTCTATTTCTCCTCTTTACAATGTGAGCTTCTTGGGGCAAGGACCACGCCTTGTTGATTGCTGTACCTCCTGTGCCTGGCTGAGAATAAGTGTTCATTCATTCATTCAGGCAATCAATAACTAGTTACTGAGTGCCTACCATGTGTCTGGCATTGTTCTGTGCACTGGGGATTCAGCAATGAATAAAACAGATAAAAATCCCTGACTCTCCTGGTGTTTTATTTACATTGTCAGTGGGGGGGGGGGGCAGCGGCGGGGGGAGTAGACAATAGATAAGAAAGTAAAATATGCAGTATGTTAAATGATGGCAAATGCTATGGATAAAAATAAAACAGGGAAGGGGGTAGGAAGTGTGGGGGATAGGAAGGTTGTAGTTTTAAATAGGATAGTCAAGGAGGTCTTCCTGAGAAGGTGCCATTTAAACCACGACCAGAAGGAGGGGAATGAGCAAGCCATGTGGATATATGCGGGAAAAGTGGTCCAGGCAGAAGGAACAAGAAGTGTAGTGGCTCTCAGAGGTGATGGTAGGAACTTGACTTTTACTCTAAAGGAGACAGGGAGCCATGGATAGGCTCTGAGGAGGCAAATGACGGGATCTGACTTATATTCTAACATTGTTACTCTGGCCGCCATGAAGGGAAGAGACTGTGGAGGGCAAGAGTAGAGGCAGGGAGGTCATTTATGAGGCTATGATATTAACAATAATTTGAGTAAGAGATGATGCTGGCTTGGACCAACATGGGAGCAGTAGAGGTCAGGAGAATGGTCGGGCTCTAGACCTATTTTGAATTTTCATTAAAAGGATTTGCTGGAGGATGGGATGTGGGGTAAGAAAGAGAGCATTGAAGCAGGACCTGAGGTTCTTTGGGAAAATGGGAGGATAGAATTTCCATTTATAGAGATGGAGACCACTCCAGAAGGAGCAGATCTGGGGAGTGAAGGATCAGGAGGTCAGTTTGGGTACTGTGAAGCTGAAGACGTCTGCTAGACACCAAAGGAGGGATGTTAAGCAGGGAGGTGGAAGTAGGCGCCTAGAGTTCAGGGGAGAAACGTAGGCTAGAGATAGACATTGGGGAGTGATTGGTGCAGAGTTGGTATTTAAAGCCATGCGATTTGATGACAGCAGCATGGGGGTGAGTGTAGATGGAGTAAAGATAAAGGATGGGGAAAGAGGGCGAACCAGCAAAGGAGACTGAGAAGAAATGGCTAGTGAGGGAAGAGAAAGCTCAGGAGAGTGTGGTGTCCTCGATGTGTTTCCAAGAGAAGGAACTGATCAAGTGAGTCAAGTGCCCCTGACAGGTCACTCTAAATAAGGGCTTGGAGTTGATCGTCGGGTTTAACACATAAAGATCATAGGTGACGCTGAGAAAGCCATTCCCATGGAAGAGCAGTGCTGCTCTAATTGAGTTCCAGAGAGAATGAGAAGTGGCCATTCAGAAAGAGAGAAAATGGAGACAGTGAGTACATGCAACTTCCCTCAGGAGTTTTTTTTTACTGGTTTCTGTACAGATGGGCAAAGAAGCAGTGGTAACTAGAGGGGAATGTGGGGTCAAGAGTTCTTCCCGAATCGGGAGAAACTGCGACGTGTGGATGCTGATGAAAAGACCCAGGAGTGAAAAGAAGATTGAGGATGCAGGAGGGAGAGAGGAGAAAGAAGATGGCAAGGTCCCTGACTAGCAGGTGAGAAGGGAGGAGTTTAGCGCAGGAATGAACAACTCTCACTGAGTTCCTCCAATGAGAACCTCCGATGCTAGGTATCTGCATCTCTAAAATGGGGCTAGTGGAACCCTCTAAAATGTGTGCTCCATGAGGGCAGGGGAGTTTGTGTGGTTGGTCCTCTGATGTATTCCTGGTGCCTAGAACAGAGCCTGGCACACATGGCAAGAGGTTAAAGATATTTATTGAATGATTGGCTAACTTGTTTCTAATTATTTGATAATGAAAACCTCAAGATGGGCAGAATAGTGTTACAGCGTTTTGACAATTAAATGGAATGTATTCTAACATTGGGATTTCAATCTTCAGAAACACACAGTGTATTCTAAATACATCTCTGTACTTTTATACATAATCTAAAAGTATCAGGCACGTGGATGTTTGGGAGACCCAGAGGCAGCACCACTAACACTGTCATAAATGTGCCTAAAATGGATATTCAAAACCTAGAAAATGATGGTTCTGGAGGCCTCAGCCATTGCTGGGGAGCCGTAAGGAAGTGTTATGTACACATCTGTTAAATCAAAGTTGCAGCTTAAAGCTGTTGGGAGAAGGTGGGTATTTCATTCCTTGAGCAGAGTCAAAAACTCACCTCCTTCTTCTTAAAGACATCTAGTGACGGAGAGTTTTCGATTCTTAAGGATGTGTTATGATGGCTTCTCTCTTTAATTAATTCTAAGAGCCAGTGGCTGAAAGAGGAGAGGATTATCAGCCCCTGAGATTGTTTTCAGGATCTACTAAGGTCCTGAAAGCAAGCTCCTTGGAGGAGGACACTTCAAAACATGAAAGAGGCATTCCAAACAGAATGTATATTCGACTCAACAAATAATTTGTTCCCAAGTGATCCTTTTACATTTTTATGTTTAGTGCCAGGTGGTGATACATAAATGAACAATATGCAGGTCTCTGCCTTGAAGGAGTTCATGGTCTATTAGCGGAGACTGTCCGGGAAACAGATCATTAGGAGAGCATTAAGGGATGATACAATAGTGTTGTTAAGGAGTATCCAGGACGGACGTCTAATCAGCTTGGGGAGGGAGTTCCAGGAAGATTTGTTTCTTTTCTATGGAAAATTTCAAATATGCCCCAAAGTAAAGAGACATGTATGTGAAACCGGTGTGCCCGTATCCCAGCTTCAGCTGTTCTCAACATCTTTCAACCTTGTTTCACTCATTCACTTCCCCTTATTTTTTCCTGGAGTATTTCAAAGCTAATCTGAGGTATTATGTCAATTCACCTATATTCCTAAACCTTATTACACTTCTTTAACTACAAGGACTTTGTGAAATATATAACTGCTATCACTCTTCACCCAATTAACTATAAGGAAGACGTCCTAAGGACGCTGGCTTCTGCATGCGCGCCTATAGAACACGGAGGTGTGAGCCAGGAGAAAGCGACGGCCAGAGTCAAGGGGACTATGAGACCTTGAGAGGGGCAAGAGAGAGCCTGGATTTTGTGGAAAACTACAAGTTGTTCAGTGACGGGAACACAGGGCCACCACTGCGCTTCTAGGCTCTGAGCCAAGCAAGGCCCTCATTCATACTATCTTGTTTAATCTTCACAACAATGGTACTACAAGACAGACATATAATTAACTACAGGCAGGGGAAGTAGGCTTCAAGATGTCAAATAAGTGGCCCAGCTCTGGCCCTGCAGATAAATAAGCGGAAGAGTCTGACTGTGAAGCCAGGTCTTTCTGACGTCCTCGGTGCGTAACCACGGGGCCATCCTTCCTTCACAGATTGTCCCCAGCCTCAAATGTTTGTCCCTTCAGTCTTGTTCTACGTAACTATCTACTTTACCAATTAATGATCGCTTGATTTGCTTCTTAAAGTGTTGATGTGAACCTTTTGGAGGGGCAGGGGTTGGTTGGGTTCAAAGGAGTAGAAATTCACAGCAAGACTCTTGCTTATAATATATGAACCTTTGGTTGATCAAGCAATGTGAATTTAACTGAGTCATCTACTGTCGCCAGAGAAGAGCATATCCTCATTGCAAGAAAAGCTTCCAGAAGGAAAACTCAGTCTCCTGAGTGCTGAGCTCGCCAAGCTGCGGTGGCGAAGCCATGGTGAGCAATGCAGACGGAAGAACCCCCTTATTTCCCTTCTTGAGAAATGCCCGTATCTGCTGGTGCAGATACACGAAGGTAAGAAAGGGCTAATTATTCTGTTTTTATGGGAACTGAATTTTGTACTTAATTAATAGATTAAGTTATTCCCTGTTGCTAACAGGCTGTGTTCTCAATGAAACCAAATATTATGACAATTGCCAAGTTTATTTGATAGTTTATTGTATGAATGCTAAAAGTCTATTTTACTGAGTTTTTTCCCCCTGTATTAGTTTTGGCCTCAAGCCCTGGTTTTAGGTATCTCAATTTCCCTGCTATTTTCATTTGGCCGTTCTCTTGGTATGCGTTTAGTTTGGGGTTTCTCCTTTACAGAGTGATGTTCCAGAGTCTGGCAGTCTACACACTTCGATTCCTCTAGCAACAGAATCACAAGAAAGATGGCAGGGTCTGGTGAGCCCCTTCCTCTCTCCGCCACGCCCCAGCAGGACATGGTGGCTGAGGTCATGGGCACTGGCCCCAAAGACATGTGTTCTTATTCCAGTTCCACCACTGGCCAGTTTTGGAGCTATGGGAAAGCGAAAGTGACCCTGGCAAGGTGGCTCCATGTCCAGGCTTTGGCCCACGCTCCCTGGGCTTGACACCCAGTCCAGCTCGCTGCTCAGCTGCATATGCTGTGCCAAATCGCAGAACTTCTCCATGCCCTGGCTTCCTCAGCTGCAAAACAGGGTTGATCTTCCAAGCGTCTGCTGCATGGAGTTGTGACGTGAGGAAGGACTGAGCGCTTGGCAAATACATGTTAGCTGTTACTCATTTCCCAATGTCCCAGAGCAGAGGGGAGAGAGTGGCTTTGATTGTTGAAAACCTAAAAGTCAACAAAAATCTGCTATGCAAATGATGAAAGAAATCAGAATTCCATTTGCTCAGTGAGACAGAAAGAGAGAGAGATTAGCAAGCTGTCCGTGGAAGTGGCCCCACCAAGGCTGGGAGGCTTGTGGAGACGGCCAGGCCATCATGTCTGTCCAAGGAGCTCCTGAGGTGCAGAGGCCCCTGGCGCTTCTAGACGGAGCAACCTTACACTCATGGTTTCAGAGAAGAATCCCATACAATTAGCCTGTCTCTCTCTTGCCCTGGGAAAATCCCTGGAGTTGGGGTGACAGTGAGCTTAGGGAGACTGCTGACGGCGGACACAATGCCAGCAGCCTTGTGAAGGGCTCCATGACTCCCACGTTGAAATGCTACTGTAGCATCTTTAGGCTGTCTCTTCACATTCCGCTGATACCAGAGCGTCCTGAACATATCAGAACCTTTTATTTGAAATAAAGTCTGCTTTGTCTAAAGAACAGAGCTCAATAGCCTCGTTAGAGCAAAATGCCACCTGAACATTAAACAGAGCCTGAAGGGAACGTCCCTACCCCAAATTTAGGGTGAAGGGTAAGGCAAGAAAAGGGGTTGGGAAAACAAAGAGAAACAGCAAAATGCTGAGAAAGGTAAGGAACAGAGGAGGGGAGTAACTTAGAAATGTGTACTGCAGAAGTGTGGGACAGGGCCACGGAAGCGGATCCAAGAAGCCACATCAGGGCACCAGCCGCACATCAACTTTACAGCAAGAAAGCACCTTCTATTTCGTTTACCAAACCTATTCATATTAGAGACTGGGAAACTGACACTTGCCTGCTCATGGTCACACTGGGCGTCGGTGAGAGCTGGGGGAGGAAGCCTGGCCACCTGCCTCCCTACCTGGGTCTCTGGAATTTGTTGCTTCTCCCCACCACCAGGTGCAAGGTTTGGTTAGAAATGAGAACCCTCTTCTTCCTACAATATCTACAGTGAATTGTGGGGACATTCATGCCACTTCCTGTCCTAGATGTCAAGCCTTCATTGCATGGTGTGCTTTATAAGTAAACTAGGGTTCCCTGGGTAGAGGCTGGGTTCTTTGGGAGGCCAGGAGGTGGAGAAGAGCTCCACCAAAGCCCTGGAAATAATAGTCAGGGACCCCGACTGACCGGGGGGGAAGCAAAGAAAGCCCTGAATTTTCTGCGACTTTATCAGAACGCATTAAAACTGAAAATTGCAATTTCTTCTGAGAAAATATTGGTGCTTTCTTGTTTTATTAAAGGGAAACATCTTCTTTTCTGATACACATGCTGGTGCCATGGAGTGATGATTTGTCCCATTAATCTTCAGTGACCTGGGAGAAGAACGAGATAAAGCTCCTTTCAAAGTGGCCTGAAGAATCCTCTTGAGATGCAGATGGAAGCCAGTGACTTTCAAAACTGGTCAGAATAATTTCACAACGGAGACAAAAGCAAATATACTCTGCTACTGCCTATAAATTCCCACCCATAAATGCATTTTCCCAATGAGCCTGCTGGCCACCCATCTCGTCTCTGAATTCCCATCCTGTGCTAATGAACGTCCCAGATCCACACAGAACACCCGCTACATCTGGTCTGAGCCTTTGCAGCTTGCGTTCGTCTTTATAAATTTGGTTCTATCTTGCAGTAAAAACAAGATCGCTATCAATTTGTTTGATGTCCCCTGCAAGCAGCTATAGGACATTATTAATTCTCTCCCAAGACCTTTCCCCTCTCACTCTAAGGGAGATAAACAGAGTTATTCTAAACCATTCGCTGTGTTTTGACAATCTTCTCAGAATAATTACCCTAACGCATCCACAAGAGCAAAGGAGGACATAAAAGATAAGACTGCCAGGGTTTAAGCCAAAGATCAGTTGAAATATCCAGCACTTGTCAAAAATAATATTTAGAAAAAAGAACTCCCAGAAAACATTCTTATGCTGATTTCCACAAGGCTGTAAAGGTCAATGGGCCCGACCCCATGCTGAACAGTAGGTTTAAAATGCAGAGCTAGACATCCAGTCACATATGAATAAAGGAATGTAATGCATCAAGAAGTATATTTTTCTTTTGATGAAAACATTAAAAACTAGTGTCCCAAAGATAGCAGGGTTGTAGCAGTGAGCTTGTCACCAAATGATGGAATTCACTAAACAAGTTATAGGAAACTTGACTAAAGAAATTGTGCCAGCCCCTCCAGTTTGCCGTAGTTGGTACTGAGATACAGAGCCAGTTAGCACATGTTGGGGGTGGGTGGCTGAATTTGAACCTAAATAATAAGACTCTAGAGCCAGTGCTATTAACCAGGGATGGTGTGAGAAATTGGGATAAGGTGAAGCTCAGGGATGGGATGTGTGGTCACTTGGAAGATGTTACCTGCTCTGTCCACTAACCTTAAGGGGTAAATCTGGCAGCAGAGGTGGTGGGAAGGAAGATGATTTTTCAGTTAGGAGAGAGTATTTCAGTTCTTGGTTATGCCCTTTGTTAATTTCTCATTCAAGTTTCTGAAGCCTGTCCTGCTGATATACCATCCTTGAAGTGCAGTTGGTTGGCATCTCGTTAAAAAAGAGGTTTTCAAAAATACAGTGCTTTTATAGGACACTGTTGTAGACTGAATTGTGTCTCCCCAAAAGGTACGTTGAAGTCCTAACCCACAGTACCTATAATTACGAACTTTTTGGAAATCAGGTCTTCGTAGATGTAATCAAGTTAAGACGAGGTCATGCTAGATTAGTGTGGGCCCTAAATCCAATGACTGGTATTCTTATAAGAGGAGTGGAAATGCAGACACAGGAACACAGACACATAGAGGAAAAGGCCATATGATGACAGAGGTAGAGGTCAGAGTGAGGCACTTCCAAGCCAAGGCACACCAGGGATTCCTGGCAAGAGGAAGGAAACCTCTTCCCCTAAAGGCTTCAGAGGAGCACGGCCCTGCCAACACCTGGATTTCAGACCTCTAGCCTCTAGTACTGTGAGACAATACATGTATATTGTTTTAAGCCAGCAAGTTTGCAGGGATGTGTTATGGCAACCCAAGGAAATTAATACGGACACTATAGCATTGGAACAAAGTTAGTGTCCCTTGAACAAAAATTATTTTGGCTCTTCTGTTTATTTTAAGAATGGAGCTCTAATACTAATCCATTCTGGATGGAAACCCCAAATGGGTAACTGTATCAGTTTTGAAAAACACTAGAGTGAACCTTTAATTATGTTATAGTGTGTAGTCATAATAAAGTATCTAGAGATATCCACTGTGCAGACTGGACAGTCAAGCTAAAGTGTGTTGTCTGCTAAACTAATTCCATCTACTCCGCTTGATTTATCATTTCTATATCGCTCTGCTTCTTTAGAATACTACTTTCTACATTTCCCCCTTTGCTCACTTTGGAACAACATGAGAACAATTCCCAGAAGACAGTTCTCCATATGGAGTCAACTGCAAAAAGCAAACTTTAACCTTCTGAAACAGATCTTTGGTGAGATAGAGTCCCCTATACCTATGATTTCCTTTAAAGAGTTCTCTCTTCACTAACACCAAATATTTCTTATTGTTCTTCCAAAAGCTTTGCATTTTGTACTGCTGTTGATAAAAGTGCATACTTAATCTATTTCACACATTACAACTGAAAATTGGAGAGCAATATTTAGTATATCACTTTACAGCCAACACACCCTAGAATTCTGTGATAGTAATCTGGTTATCTTGTTATCTGAAATGTATTTAAGTACACACACACACACACACACCCCTTATCTTTTACACTGTAAGCAAGAAATTAGCGTTTTATTCATTATTATTCACTTCTTGTGGCAGGGATTCCAAAGGACCTGACTGAACTGGTTAAGTGGCTTGATCAGTGACTTTACCACAGATGAAAATACTGCCCAAACTCTGCACATGAAGTTATCTTCTCATGCAAAGTGGATGTGACATCCAAGTTCTTAACTGATGACTTTGATCAAGCACCTATAGAATTAGCTCTGCGAAGAGCTCCAGTCAGTGAAGGCTCCCAAGGTCATATCCAATCCAACGTGTCTCCTCCACCTGCTTGCTGGGCAGTCACCCTGACCTAATCCCCCCACCATTTCAGTCATTGTTCAAGGCTAGATACCTAACACGGAGGCCTGAATCCATGTCTTCCATTAAGTAAGAACATGTGACCAGGAAGGGGAAGGAAGATTCAGAGTCAGGTGTGCTCTAGCCATCTCTTGTTCACATATCGGGGTGAATTTGCTTATCCTATCATATGGTACATATTTTGGAATCCAGAGAGAATGTTGTTTTGTTAAGGATGAGATCCAGCAATGGGGAAGTGGGAATGGAAATGATGCCCTAGCAGGTCCTGGGTAATGACATTGAGAGTGAGTGAAAGCAGAATAGTTAATAATGAACTAACTCCGTCTCGGCTACTTACCCACCAGAACTCTCCACCTCCACCCTCTCCACGGACTTGCATGACGAAAGCCCTAAGCCTGATGTTGCAAGCCTAGAATTGCACCCCATACACCACTACAGAGTATGTAAAGACCAACAGATTGAACTTTTGCAGTGAGGCAGATTCGTATTTTAATCTGGTGTCTGGTATTTACTGGCTGTGTGACCCAGGGCAAGTCACTTGACCTCTCTGAACATTCAGTTTTTCATCTGTAAAATGCGAATCATGAAACTCCCATAACAAACTTGTTATGAGAATTAAATAACTTAATGCTTAACACATCATCTTGCACATAATAAGCAATAAATAAATATCAGCTATTATTAAATGAACCCAAACTATGCAAAGTAGCATTTATTCCTGATGGTCAGTCACTGACCATCAAATGGTTGATTAATTGATCCAGTTCAGCCCCCGAGAAGTCTAAGGTAACTTTACCCTAACTACCTGTGGGCCACTTATATCACCTTATTAATCAAATAGGATATTTACTTGTCTAATTTCACTACTATCAAATAAAACAGCTAGCAATTTGTCAACTACAGTATGGGGAGACAGAATGGATGGCAAGGATTCAGAAGATTCAAGCAAATACATCTGGCTGATTTATATTTGGAGAGGCAGGCTGTGTAGGGGCACCCAAAGACTTTAGTGTATTTGCATTATTTGGTTTCCTGTCCACACTTGAAGAGCATCCTGTGTGACTCTGAGCCAGGTTGGCTTCCAGATGGTTGGGCACCCTATCTGATTTATTCCAGCGGGACCAGTATGTACAAAGGCTGGTGGGACAGATTTGATAGAAGACTGGGTTGTTCCAAAATGTAGTGAGCTCCCCATTGATGAAGATGTATGAACAGAGGCTTGATGCCCAATCCTTAGAGAAGCCTGGGAAAGAATGTGTTCCTTTGGAAAATATGTGTCTAGATAAGAGTTAAGTGTCTTTCTACCTCTAAGATGGTATTACCCAATGACTCTATAACAAGCATGAGAATCTGTATTTATAATTTCAGTATTTCAGGAGGCTTCCATTAGGTTTTAAGTCATCTATGGATAATTTCATGCCAAAAAAAAAGATGAACTAATCAAAGGAATAACTGCAACATATTTTATATACATTAAGGTACAGTTATTCATTCCAGTCTAAATTACTTTTTAAAACAAGTAAATAGTCTATAACTAGTACTGGGATTATACAAAGAGTATATGCTATTTGCAGATATGTGCAGTAGGAGGAAGAAAAATATGCCCTAATAAAATTACAGCTCATAAGTTTCAACATTAAAAACCCTGATTTAATTTTATAATCCACCCTTATGAAGTCACTGAAGATTTGTAAGCTTTTGCCTAATGAGGATCTACGGTATAATGGTCATAGCACTCTGAGGATGGAGGGGCAATGTACCTCGGAAAACATTTGAAAATCCATTTAATTATATCAGGCCCCATGACAAGCATTTATGAATGCACACATCAAAAACTAGAGGTGTGATTGGGGACCACATATCATCAGCTGAGTAGCAGACACAAAGCTAAGTACAATTCTGCTTCTCTTCTCAAATTAACAGGATTGCCTCTGTTTAATTCCAGTTGTGGTTTTCTTAAGGAGTAAACCAATGGTGCAGCACTATTTCAGCCCAATCAACTGCCTAATTTCTCATACTGAGCCCTTATAATTTTGCAAAGCTAAGTAGACATGCCAGGTATATTTCTGTGGAGACCCACTGCAGACAATAGCGACTCTGCTCTTAATCCAAGCAAAGAGTCTGGGGCCGACAGCACCCTAGGCTTCCCACACGCTGCTGTCTGCACCTTAGGTGTGATAAACTGAATACTAATTAGGTTTTAACACTTGCAATTGGATGGTTTATTCATGCTGTTGTAATGTACTTTTCCTTTCCAAATTTGGTTTCACAGTTGTCACTTACCAGATCATTGCCTGAGTTTTGGTGGCAATACTGATAACTTCTTATAGCCTTCCCCATTAGTCAATGCTTATTTGTTGAATGCACAACCTCTTCGGAGTCCAGCCACTTCTGGTTTACTGCAAGAGCCCCCTAAACTAATTTTGCTTCTTCCATCCTTGATCACTTACAGTCCATTCTCAACACAGCTGCCAGAGGGCTTCTCTATGTCAAAGTCAGCTCATGGCCCTCCTCTGCACAGATTCCTCTGGGGGCTCACCGTTTCACTTGAGATCAAAGCGGAAGTCTCTTGGAAGGCCTGATCTAGAAGGTTCTGTATAGCCCTGCCCCTCCATTGTTTCCGTGACGGCCTGCCCTACCACTCCCTCTTTCACTCGCCCTATCCCGCTCACCCAGCTTCCTTGGAATCCCCAAGCCTAGAACGCTCCCGCCTTAGAGCTTCTGCACTACTGGGACTGATCTTCTCTCCTAGATCTTCACTGATCTTCACTCTTCTGTCATGTCTTTCAAGTCTTTTCTCAAATATCACCTTGACTACCCTACCTGAAATTTTAACACCCACCTCCAACATCCTGCTCTACTTTTATAATTAGGTATAAATCAGATTAAAAATACACAGAATCTATATTCTGAAAACTAAAAAATACCACAGAAAGAACTCAAAAAACCTAAATAAATGGAGAGACCCACTATGTTCCTGAATGAGAACACTCTACATAGTAAAGATTCATATACAGGTTTAACACAATTCCTAGCAAAATCCCAGCAGGATCATTTCGTAGATATAGACAAGGGGACTTTAAAATATATACGGAAAGGTAAAGGAACTAAAATAGCCAAAGCAATTTTGAAAAAGAAGAATAAAGTGGAGGAATCATTCTACCTAATTTTAAGACTTACCATATAGATAGCTAGTACTCAAGACAGTGTGGTACTGGCAGAGGAATAAACACATAGACCAATGGAGTAGAACTGAGAACCCAGAAATACACCCACACAAGTATGACCAACTGACTTTTATCAAAGGTATACAAGCATTCAATGGGAGAATAGTCTTTTCAACAAATGGTGCTGGAACAATTGGACAACCACAGGCAAAAAAAAAAAAAAAACCTCAATCTAAACCTCATATCTTATATAAGATTAGTTGAAAACCAATAATAAATTTAGATGTATAACATAAGAACATAAAACTTTTAGTAGATAACTTAGGAGAAAATCTTGATGACATGGGGCTAGGAGGTGAATTCTCAACCATGGTTAAAAAATGATAAATTGGACTTTGTCAAAATTAAAAACTTTTGCTTTGTCAAAGACAACTGTCAAAAAAAGTGAAAAGACAAATGACAGATTGAGAGAAAATATCTGTAAACCACATATCCAACAAATGACTTGAATACAGAATATGTAAAGAATGCTCAAAACTCTATAGTAAGAAAACAACTACCCAACTGAAAAATGGGCAACAGGCGTAAGCTGAAACTTCATCAAAGATGATATAAGCAAATAAACACATAAAAAGATATTCATCAGCCATTAGGCAGATACAAATTATTAAAACCTTGGTGAGAATTACTACACACCTATTTAGCTAAAATTTTTAAAAAGACAACAATTGATGTGGAAAGGATGTGAAGTAACAATTCTAAATCATTGCTGTTGGGAATATAAAATGTTACAGACACTTTGGAAGACAGTTTGGCAGTTTCTTATACATTTAAACATATACTTGCCATATAACCAACAATGTCACTCTCAGATACTTACTCAAGTGAACTGAACACCTATGTATACACAAAAACCTGTATGTGGATGTTTATAGTAACTTTATTCATAATTGCCAAAAGCTGGAAGCAAAAATAAAAGATATCATTCAGTAGATGAATGTATAAACAAACTGTGGTCTATCCACCCAATGCAACATTATTCAGTGATAAAAACGAATGAGCCATTAATCCACATAACAATATGGATTAATCATAAATGTATTTTGCAAAGTGAAAAAAGCCAGATAGAAAATACCACATGCTGTATAATTCCATTTATATGATATTCTGGAAAGGCAAAAATGTAGATGTGGAAAACACATCAGAGACTGTTGGGGGTCGGGGTGGGAGGAGTGACTGAGTACAAACAGCTGCCCAGGGGAACTGGCAGGGCGCTGGGACTGTTCTCTCTGGTACGATGGTGCTGGATACACGACTACATTTTTCAAAATCCACAGAACTCTACAGCACAAAGAGTGACCTTTACTGTATGCAAATTCAAAATATCAAAAAGGATTTCAGGAGAAACTAGGATGGAACGCAGACCATCACAAATGAATCTACCTGTATTACAAATGTATAAGGTAACCTTGCTGAAAGGAATGGGGGAAAAGGTAGCCGACCTAAGTAACTTCGGAAAACAATATTTTGAATTGATGCTGTAAGGCAAAAAGCAAACAAAACTGTATATAAACTATGTGCCCCAGTCAGTAAATTTGTTTCTCACAAGGATACAGGTTGGCCATTCTGAAACTACACTAGGCTTGAACAAGTAAGTAAATGGATGGTGGATAGATGATGAGAGCCAGGTTTCTCACAGTCAGAGAAAGAACTTACAAATAACGAAGGTGGGAAGTTAGAAGAAGAAAACCTATGGTGCTGGACTGGAATCAGAGACACCAGTATGAACTCATACATATATGTATGTATACGTGTACATATATACACATGCACATATACACATATAGATAGATATAGAAATAAGTACATATATGGATTAATACACACTTATACATATATGAATATTAATATATATCTCCTACCCTAGCTCTGTCTGCTGAGGGGTCCTAGGAGCAGGGACACTCCAGTAGGAATGAGCAAACCCTGCACCCACATTATAGTTTATAAGTGTCACTCTCCAATCAAAAGAGCCAGGGCTTCCTGAGGAAATGACAGTTCTAGGGCTGGGACAGGGAAAATGGGGCAGGGAAAATGCAAGAAAAGGGATGAGGACACGTCAGAAGGACACAGAAGCCAACTTGAAAAAGTTCTCAATTGCCAAAGCTAGAATAATTTGAGCAGCAAGGTAAATAACTATATAATTATAGCATTGGAGTCTAACCCAAAGAGTTAACTAAGTATCCATGGGTTCATACTGATCTAAATAAATGATCGAATAACAAATACATGTGGAAGAAGGGCGAGATCTTTCTTATAGGAGAATTATCAGTAATAAATGTAGAAGGAATTAGGGAACTAGAGAATCCGCATTAGAACTCCACAGCAATGATTGCTACAGGTAAGGTTCACTGGTGAATGCCAACATTAGGGGGCAATACTTTAAGGAGAAACAGAATAGTTACATAGCTTTCTCAAAGTATCTCCCCCTAAATATTGATTAATTACTATAGTGGCTTTAACATATGTCCACAGATTTTTTGATACTCCTTCATCCAGGAGGTAGAGCTTAATCCCTCTCCTCTTGCTTGTGAGCTGGGTTGAATGACTGGCTTCTAAGGAATGGAGTATGGAAAGGGAAAAATTAGTAATTTTATAAAGGAGAAATCTGGCAGAGACCACCCTGCAATAAGTGATCAAGTTTAATATGATGAGAAATAAGTCATGTTGATATCATGTCCCCCCTAATACGATGTGATGAGAAATCTATAACTCCAGTCTGACCATGAGAAAACATAAGGCAAACCCACACTGGGAGACGTTCCACAAAATACTTGATTAGTACTCTTCAAAACTGTCAAGGTCACACAAAATGAGGAAAGACTGAGGGAGTGTCCAGATTATAGGGACAATAAAAAGACAGGACCAGCTCAATGCAATGTGGTATCCAGGGTTTGATCCCGGAATAGAAAAAGAACATTAGTGGGGAAATTGGTGAAATTTTTTAAAAAGTCAGTAGTCAAGGGTATCATACTGCTATTAATTTCTTAATTTTGATACATGTATCATGGTTTGTGAGATGTTAACATTAGGAGAAGCTGGGTGAAGGATAAATGAAAAATTTCTGTATTATTTTTGCCACTTTTATTAGTCTAAAATTATTTCAAGATAAAATGTTTTTAAAAGCATGATGAAAAGACCAAGTGCTGGCTAGGGTGCAGAACAGTTGGGTCTCTCAGATATTGCTGGTGGGAATTTAAAATGTTACAGCCACTCTAGAAATCAGCTTGACAGTTTCTTGTGAAATTTAACATACAAAAGGCAGACAACCGTAATTAAACAACTAATTGTATTATTCATGGGTATTTAGCCCAGAGAAATGAAAATGTATATCCAAATAAAAACTTCTATATGAATATTTATAGTCACTCTACTAATAACAGCCCAAACTGGAAACAAAACCCGGGTGTCTTTCAATGAGTTAACAATTTTTTAAAACTGTGGTATATCCCATGGAATACTACTCAGCAATACAGAGGAATGAACTATTGATACACACAACAGTTTAGATGGATCTGGACGAATTCATGCTGAATGAAAAAAAAAAACCAATCTCCAAAGGTTATGCCTTGCATGTATGTACTTTTACAACATTTTTTTTTTTTTTTGTCAGTGGAGGTACTGGGGAAGGAACCCAGGACCTCATGCATGCTAGGCACAGGCTCTACCACTGAGCTATACCCTCCACCACTTTTATGACATTTTAAAGACATTCTTGAAAAGACAAACCTAAGACTAATAATGGAAAAGCAATCAGTGGTTGCCAGGAGGTAGAGGTAGGGTGATAGAAGGATTCTGTATTTTGATTACAGTGGTGGTATTTATTTGAATTTATAAATGGTGTAAACTTAATAAAACTATACAGCAAAAGAGTCCATTTTACTGTGTGTTAATTCTAAAAATAAAAAAAAATTTTTTTTAAATGAAAGCCATACACCAAAGATTACTGCACTTTAAACATTACTGTATCCATATTGTAACTCCATGGAAAATGAAGAAATTCCAAAAGAATGTAAAAATTGTGCCATATGTTAATGTCTACATTTTAAATTAAAGTTAAGTGATGAAAAAATGTAAAAGCCATACACATGGGGCCGTGTTGGTTTTATTTTTCCTATTGATTTCTACTCACAGCAGTGAGTGAGCTGACTGCAATACTTTGAAATAGATTTGGACTTGCTTTTGGCCTAAAGTGTTTTCAAACTTTTTAAATATTCCATATACGCATGAAAAGGATATACAGTCTATAGCTGTGGATATTATTTTATACCTAGTCTGTTAGGTCCAATTTGTTTAATGTGTTGTTCAAGTATTTCTCTATTTTTCTTTAAACTAAGATAGGAGTGTACATCTCATTGTCATAAAAGAATTACCTGAGGGAAATTTTTAAGTTGAAGATGAAAGTAGTTTCTTGCAGAAGGATTTGTGTACACTTCTGCCAAGTGCTTGGCGGCATTACCAGTCCAAGACCACCTTCAGTCACATTCACAGCTTGATATTTCTTTGACAACCCAGGCAATGCAAATCCAGGCTACAGTTCTACATAAGGACAGGCCCATGGCCACAATTCTCAGTGACAAGTCTTTCTTTTTTTATTTCCACTGCTCTTGTTAACCTTGGAGAAGAGTACCTTTGGCTCCTACTTTCCATCAGAGTACAATCCTATGGGGTCCAAAGTTAATGTGGGGGAGAGTCTTTTATTAGTGTCCTCCCACAACCCTAGACTGTGGCCCTTCTGTCTGCCCTGACTCCTGACTCCTTCCTGGCTCCTTTGCCTGTGCCCTGATCACCTAGGTTTCTGACCTCCTGACCGTTCTCTGGTGCCCCATGCCTGACCTCTGAAAAACCCAGCTCCCGTTACCCGTGGGGCGGCCATTCAGCCAGGGCTGGGTGGCTGCTGTGGTGGCTTTGCTCCTCTCTCGAGTCACTGAGGCAGAAGGATGCACAAATGCAGACCTACTATGCTTCCCCGCCTAAGCTGAGGTGATCAAGGCAATGACTGGGCGTATGTATTAGTTTCCAGGGGCCCCTCATAACAAAATACCACAGACAAGCCGGCTTAAACAACACAAATGTATTATTTCCTCACAGCTCTGTAGGCTGGAAGTCCCAGATCAAAGTGTCAAATGGGCTGATTTCTTTTGAGGTGTCTCTCCTTGGCTTGCAGATGGCTGCTTTCTCCCCGTGTCTTCATATGGTCTTCCCTCTATGTGTGTCTGCATCCTTATCTCTTCTTATAGGGAAATACTAGTCATGTTGGATTAGGGCTCATCCTAATGACCTCCTTTTAACTCAATCACCTCTTAGGGACCCTGTCTCCAAATACAGCCACGTTCTGAGATACTGCGGATTAGGACTTCAACGTGTGAATTTAGCGGAACACAATTCAGACATACCCACTTATATCGAAACCGAGAAATGCTGTGACCTGCCCATGTTACCACACCAGCGTCATCAACACAAATGAGTTTGCCTGCGTACCACCCAGGCTTTGGCAATAAGCAACTTTACCTTGCACAAGCACGATATGCCATCTGCTTCCCAACTATACGAGAGAATTGGCAAGCTTCAGTGCAAAAGTTTGAGTTCTAGATATTAAATATTTCAATATTAATTTGTTCTTTGAAATGCTTACCAAAGTTATCAGTATGTTCATTACAAGCCTCATAATATTTAATATTCACTCATGAAATCAACAGGACAGGATTCTACCCTCAGTTCTTTGGTGCTGAAAGTAGAACCTCTTATTTTGTTCTCCTTGTCATTATTTCTCTTCTCCTCCAGGTACTTCAGTGAACCATATAAGACTGTACATATTAAATCCTGTGATATGCTTAACTGACAAAATATGGGAAAAAATGTCTGTGCCAGTAGCTATAAATGACATCGTATGCTCTGGAGGAAAAATGTCTCAGTGGGAAATAAGGTAGTAATAATAAAAGCACACCAGTTACACTGAAAACGGGAAGGCGTTTGGCCGAGAGAGAAAAAAATTGTTTCTCAGCACAGAATTTTTGATGGAGAAATTGACTTTAAGTAGGCTTAACACAGAGGGTGTGTGTGTCAGCACTAACAATGGGCATTTCTGTATTTTTATTTAACATTATTCACGGCTTCAAAATAAATATTTTCTGTTTCTTCCTGTATCATAGAAGAGAAGTGGGATAAGCTTCCCAGGCTCCCCAAGGAAATAGTGGCTCACGCTTACGGAGCACGCCTCCGCCAAGGACTGCCTGCATCAGCTCATTTCACCTGCAAGTCAATCCTCAGAGGCAGCTACCATTATTTTCCCCACCTTATTGATGAGAAAACTGAGGATGGAGTTTGGGTGATTCCCACACGGTCACACAACTAGGAAAATAGAGGAGCTGGGACTTGAACTCCACTCTGACTTCAGATCCCATGTTTTTAACCACTATATTTAACCTCTTCTTGACCCCACATTTCCTCAAGTGTACAGTGCATAAGATACAAATGAAGACCTTGGCAATATTAAGGAAATACTATACCCAGAAATATTAGAAAAAAATAAAGCTCCATGCAAATAGGCACGGAGCTAATTAGGGGAAAAGTGAACTCTCACTGCCTGCCATGTCCAGGCACTAAGAGGTCTTGTTAAGCTCTTCACAGACTGACAAAGCTGGAAGAAAATACTTTATTGTTTGGTAACGTCAATGGCCTAATTTACCAAGTATTAGTTAAAAGGTACTACACAGTGACTGTGTCTAACAATTATTAGTAAAGGAAAGCTTTAGAAACCTTATCTCACAATCAATACTGCTTATTCTCTTAAAACATTGAAGAGCAGTTTTAACTATTTTCAATGTCAACTTCAGTAATAACAACTAGAACAAAGAGAAAAGAACAACATACTACTTTCATCCCAATTGTTCAAAGAATTCCATGGGAATACAGAGGTGCAAACAACCTTTTCCTTTATTTCTTTTGAGGGAAAGAGGCCCAATCATGCTGTGAAGTAAAGGTTTGCAAAAGTAAATAGTATGTAAGGAAACTCTTGCCTAGGTTGCCTTGTCAATATCAGAGTGTGTCAATAAAAATGGCTGCAATGCACAGGAGTGTACTGAAGTAGACATTTCAGACTCCAAATAAGGGACAAGTCATCGAGCAGGAGAGTCAGGAGACCTGGGTTCTAATGCAGGTCCTGCTATTTACATCTGAGGGCCTTCAGCCAGCCATTTCTCAGGCCTCAGTTTCCATACTAGAAACGTGAAGCACTGGACAAAATCATCTCCACGGGCCATTACAGCTCTAGTGCCCTAGTCCTCTAGGCCCGTCTCTGCAACCTCCTTCTAGGGGCTGAGCTTTCCGGGGTGAGTTGGAGAGCTTCTTCCCCATACCCAGATGTGAGAGAAAGCAAAAGGAAGTGCTTTGTTTTTTTTTTCCTTCGGCAATTGGCATTGAGGAAAGCTCCTTGTCAGGAAGGAGTATATTATCTGAATGTTAAACGGCGTCACAAACACATGCTTCAACAAAGCAAGAGCTCGCTCTCACTCGATGGAAACAATCCCTGTCACTGGTATCAGCACTAGCCACTCAACCTGAGCTTAACCGTCTCCTTGCAATTCCATATCTTGTCTGATTTTCACTTTTTGGTTTGCTATCCTCACATTGTTCTTTTGCACAGCGTGAGAGCTGCTTCTGATTGTTTGTTGCCATAGGAATCAACTCTCATATAGATACGCAAGTGACTCACCTGCGGCTCCTTCCAAAGGCACCAGGGGCCAGGCCTAGGATGTGATCTACGGGGAAATTATGGCTTGGGGCTCCAGGCAGTCATTCTATAAGGAAAAGTAAGCACCTACGATTTGCATGGTAATTCCATTTTTCAACAAGCAGGCCACCTGTGTTTTCCCATCTTCCTGAAAACATATATTCCAGAGAGGTAGATAAAACAGTGATTCTCATCTTAATTTGCAAATAGGGAAACTGAAGCCCAAAGGCATTACATAACTTGACCAAAATCCCACAGAAAGTGAGTGGCACTACTGAGGCTCGAGCCCAAATTCTTCAGGTCAGTTCTCCTTCCTTGCATTAGATCACTGTCTCTAATTCTAGGGTACTTAATTCTAAGACCAGAACAATTGTTGCTGCAGACAATTAGGGAAGTGTCATAGCTTAGTTCAGGGGTCGGTAAACTACAGCCAAAGCTAGCCCATCACCATCTTTTTAAAATAAAGTTCTAGTGGAACACAGACATACCTATTCATTTACATATTGTCTATGGCTGCTTTCATACTGTGACAGAGGCCATGTGGTCTGCAAGTCTGAAAATATTTACTATCTGGCCCTTTACAGAAAAGTTTGCGACACTCTGGCCTAGTGGGTAAAGAGTTGGACTCAGAATTCACACACACCAAGATTAGAATTCTAATTCTGCTACTTTGAAGTTGTGTCACCTTAGAAGTTACTTAACCTTCCTGAGTCTCAGTTTCTCCCTATGTAAAATGGGGCTTAATAATTGTGCCTGCCATGTAGGGTTGTTTCTTATCCCTTAATAAAATAAAATGAGATAACGAATGCTTAGAATAGTATCTGGCATATGGTAAACTGTCACTCAATGGTAATTATTATTATTTCTGAGGAAAATCAGGCCCCCTTTCCAGTGCTTTCTCCTGGGTAGCTGAGGTATATTCCACAGCACTGCCAAGATGTACGAAATTTTCATAGATCTGGTGCAAAAGCCTAAAAGCCTGGGCCTGCCTGCCTGCCTCGCTATTCCTACCCTTGCGGCCCCCATGCCCCCCAGCCATGCCTGCTACAACTGAACCCACTTCTGATTTGGCTTCTGAGCTTGATTATCGTTATTCAGGCCTTTCGCCTGCTAGTTAAGGACATTTGGCTGCTGCTTCTGCTTGGACACTGTTGCTACGCTTGGGATTTCTACCCCCAGTGGATCTGAGCACTCGAGCAAAGTGTAGCCTGTGACAGTAAGTAGAACAGGAGGCGAGAGTGGTGCATTTTGTGGCAGGAATGGGGCCCAAGCCACAAACTGCTGTACAGGTGTGTCCCTTTTGTGCATGTTTCTGGATTTTTGAGTTATCTTAGTGGTACAGGATGACTTATTTCTTATGTTCTGAGCTTTTACATAAGAAATAGGTCATTCCACTGACATAGCCAGCTCAGAAACTCTACGTGATGAGCTGTGAGTGCATGTAGTCACCACTCTCCTTGAGGTGGTCCCCAAAGGTTGGAGTTTACTCTGCACTTCCTGGACCTCTCTACCAGCCCAGGATAAGGCTATCACTCACGACATGACCTAGGCCCTATCTTCTTATCCTCTTTTTTTTAGGTTTTCCCCACTGGGAACTGCATATTTTAAAATATTCCCCCATATTAACTGCAATTAATTATTTGAATAACTTTCTTTACTAACTGTACTTATGAAGTAATAATTAATGAAATTCTTCCTTTTTTATTTTTATTATTTTTTTGATGGAAGTATTGGGGATTGAACCTAGGACCCTGTGCATGCTAAGCACACACGCTATGAGTGAGCTGTATCTCCCCAACCCCCAAACCTTCCCCTTTTAAAAAATGAATTATAAAAGGAGCAGGTAACTCACAATCAGTTTCTTGTCAGTGTGAAGTGGCCTCAAGTTCCTCATCTGTAAAATGGGGATGGTGATAGTCTGTATCTCAGGGTTGCTGTGAAGATTCAACGAGATCAAACAGTGGCTGACGCGCAGTAGGAGCTCAGGATGGGTTAGCTATGATGGTTGTGAAGATGAGGCTAAATTACTAGTCGAAAGCCAGAACTGATGGACTTGACAAAAATCTCGCCCCAAGGTCAAAGCATTTGTGGCTTTGGCTGCCTGCACAGTCTTAGGGGGATTATATATAAATTCTGTGACAGGTTGGGAGCATTTTTGTTTGTTTTGCTTTGAGAACAGCAATCCCTGCATTTCTACCCTCTAGGTGTCTAGGGAACTGATCTAGACCCTTCTCAAGCCAATCTTTTCAGGCTCTACAACTTGAGGTTAAAAAAACAAGTAGTATTTTTGTTCCCCACTACACAGAGATGACTGCCTTCAATTTGTCCTGAAGTGCCTCCTTTCGGTTTCAGGATGTGTACAAGGAGGGCTCGGAAGGAAGTTGTCCTTTCATTTTAGCATCCCCGGATTTAATGACTAAGTCCAGGATGATGTATTTATAGCCTTTAAGGGGGGAGGTGGTAAGTAGGGTAATTAGGGGCATAAGCTTTGAGTCATGCAGACCTGGCTTCTGCCCCTGGCCCTTTCACTCTCTGAGCCTCTGTTTCCTCACCTACAAAATGTAGATAATGATAGTACCTACCTCATAAGCTGGATGTGGGAGGGAGTGAGACGGAGCACAGTCAACGGCTACAGTGGCCCTTGTGCAGGGCTCACGCACAGGAGGGGCAGAGTGCGGCAGGCAGCATCTCGTTTCCTTCCTCCTTGTCTGCGCAGCCGGATTGTGGCCCCTCTCCGCCTCTGTGTTCTCAGGCTGACGAGTCCAGACCTCATAGTGTGCCTAGGGAAGAGACAAATGGCAGGATGGTGTCTTGGTTAATGTCAAGCCCATTTCTTCAGGGAAAAAGCAGGCATGCTGGGAACAGGTGGAAGTGAGCTAACCGCAAGCGGACATCAAACTCACACAGCTGTTGGGGCGTCAGTTGGAGATGATACTATTTCATGATCCCCATCAGCTCTATCATCGGGAATCCCCAGACAAGCCCCTCAGAGTCTTGGCAAGCTGGTTTCATAAAAGTCCTGCTTCATCCTGGAAGCACATGAGGCTCAAAATCACTCCGGAGGGGCTGCAGCCTGGGGTAGGAAACCCATAGCCTGCAAGGCCTCAGAGAGGGTCACACTGTCTAATTAAAAGTTTCTCCTGGAAGCTTGCTGCAAGGAGCAGGTGAGTACAACACCAGGACCGAGCCATCCCAAACAGCCTGTTATTGTCTTGGTTGTAAATGGTTGCCATCCCCCTGTGTCTTCAAGTGGTCTTCCCTCTGTATGTGGTCCTAATCTCCTCTTCTTATAAAGGCACCAAGCAGATTGGATTAGGGCCCACCCTAATGATGTCACTTTAACTTAATTAAAGACCCTGTCTCCAAATCCAGTCACATTCTGAGGTGCTGGGCATTAGGACTTCACCATATAAATTTGGGGGGACACAATTCAGCCCGCACACAGTGAGCCTGGGGCCCCAGCCCCCAGTCTAAGTGAGGTACCGCCTGCCCTTGGAAATATTAGTTTCTTTTCTTCTTCTCCCCTTCTTCTCCTGCCAAATGGAGACCTTGTTCTCTTGTTCCTAAAACCTCCATTATGGGACTCCTTTACTCTCCCCAGCTGCAAAAGATACACAACCAAACGGCTCTGAGGTCACCCAGCCATGACCTCCTTCTGACCTTTTCCCTCTGCAGAGCAGCCCCCCGCCCCCACCTCGCTTTAGGGTCTTACAGACTTGAGCCCAGCTTAGTCTCCTCATCCTTAGTTAAAAAGTGCACACACATTGGGCACAGCGACTGCCAAGGGACGTGTGAGCATTTCCAGGACGGCCCAGATTTTAAAAAATCCAATCTCCTTGTCAGACCACGTTTCCAATTACGCTTCTCAGTTTGGGATTTGGGAAATGTGGTCACTGTAGGTAGGAGCCTACCTCTTTAGAGGCAGATGCACAATTATGTATAATAATGTACCTCCTGAAGATGCATAATGAATGATAATTAAGATATTTACATTATGCACATGTGCTTTCAGCCCCAGGACTCCAATTCAAAACGCCAATTGTCCCTTAACATGAAATGAGATTCATGACAATTCTTCCTAGAACTTTATCTCAAATGTTTTCTTTCAGCTCTATGAAGTACAAAGAGAGACTGGAATCAGAGTGCTGGTTTATCACCCATCTTGAATTTTCCAGGCAGTCCAAGTTTCAAAGCATGTGTCCCCGATTGGGGTAAATACAATCTTCATGCAAAAATAATTCAACCATGAGGTTTGGTTAATTTACTTCTTAAATAGTCAGTTCCATTTTAAAGAACCTACTGGGTACCCCATATGATGACAACCATTGCCTTTTTTTATTTACTATCAGCTGTTTTTCTCTTCCCCTTCCCCTCTCACCCATCTCCAAAAAAGGAAAATCTCAGGTCACTTTTGGCTCCCTAGGTGTTTAGTAATGTGTGTGTGAAGATTTGTCATTATCATTCCTATTTCCTGTATGATTTCAGTATATTTAAGAACCTGTTGCCATGCATGGCTCTAATCACCTTGTTGTCACTTTTTTGGATGATGAGAGAAAAATGCCTAATATTCACTTTAGAGAACATTCTAGAATATATAACTTACAATGCAATTAAATAGATCTGGGGGGTTCTTATCCTGTGTATCTGGTGATGTTTGAGGTAGAGAGAAGTGGTCGTGAAGTAAAGAGGCATTTCTTTATTTTTTTTCCCTCCAGCATTGTACTAGAAAAATTTCAAGTCTATAGCAAACTTGAAAGAATGTTACCATGAACAGCATTCAAGGGTTTTAGAACTATAAAGACAGCAATCTCCTTTTGGTTTCCACTAGTACACTCTGACCAGGAGAGCCTGGGCAGGAGCATTTTGTTCTCTGTCCTTCTGAACAGTATGCACCTCAATGGGACAGTCATTTGTAATCTGAACTAACTGTATGTACTGTCTCAGCAAATGACTGTAAGTACAGTATATTTCTTAAAATGCCCAAAGGTCTTTGCTGTTTAAAGAACACTGGTGACTCCCTTGCCCTGCCTGGGACTGCCCCCGCTGTCTGCCCTGATCCCAGCCCACCCACTTGTGTATCCCAACTCTCCTTCCAGCTGCAGGGCCAATCATTGGGGAACGTGAACATCTAGACTACAGGGAATATTTAGTTGCTACCTCCCAAAGACAGTTTAATGAAGCTGGAAGAAAAATTTTCAAGCAAATGTCACAGGGAACATCCAGCAATCTGAGGTCACCTTGTTAGACAGAGAAATAGCTGTCTTCCCTTTTATTTGGCTCCTGATTTCTGTCAAGCTTGAGTAAATCATAACACAGGGTTATTTCAATTCTTCCTGCCACAAAGGCAAGGCAGATTACTAAAATTACAAAATACAGGTGGTAAAAGTACTCGGGGGAGACTGGAGTCCGCATCAATTGGTGCCCACCCAAATGAGTCAGAACTCGAGAGGCTAGAGAGGCTACTCCCCAAAATAGTCATTTTAAAGGGTTTATTCATTTTAAACAAGTCCTAGCTCTGCATCTGAATTGGAAAATATGTGTGTGTATTAATTATAACATTTATAATACAGAAGGTAATCATAGCTTGTAAATTCTAGACTCTTTAATTCAAAGACTTCAAGGAACTTTACAAGCATCAATTACTTCTTTAAACTTCCCTGTGAAACAGATACGTATCAGTACAGCCATTTATATTTATTAATAAGTACCCGACAAACTCTTTCTTATTTTGGCTTTAAAATTTATATTGGATATAAAGCATCTAGTGTGTATATGTGACAATACTTTGCATATATATAACACCTTTTTCCTAAGAGCTCTAAGTACTTAAGAGGTATCTTCACAAAAGCCTTTGAGTATCTTGTAATAACCTTTAATGAAAAAGAATATGAAAATGAATATATGTATATATATGCATGACTGGGACATTGTGCTATACACCAGAAATTGACACACTGTAACTGACTATACTTCAATTAAAAAAATTAAAAAGCCTTTGAGGTAGATAGGATGGGGCACTATCATTTTGGACTTCTAGATGGGAAAACAGAAAAGCCGGACTTAAGTTGCACTGGCACACAGCAACTGAGTGAAAGGCTGAGATCCACTTTCTTATCCCAGAGAGCAGATTGGGCAAAAACCAATTTCCTGGTAGAACTCGGTGGAAGAACCACATTCTCAGTAAGCAAAACTCTGAACCTGAGTTTTACTTTTGCATTACTTTCGGGTTGTAGCTAGACCTTTGCTGGGCAAAATCTAATTTTCTCATTCTAAAAAATAGTGCTTAAAAAGAAATAAATTCCTATTCAACTACTGTAGGAAATATCAAGACGAACAGTGTACATGGTCTCAGCTCTCCAGGAGCTTCTCAAATATCCCCTGAAAGAAGGAACCCCTGTTGATAGGCTAGACTTTATGTCATTACATGAAGGTGAAGGTGGAGGTGATGGGGCCCAGGTGCCCCAGAGGCTTCCTCCAGAGCTCTGACTTCAAGTAAAGAAAATCAGCCAAACAAGACTGTTCTTCAGGCCCTAGATTTAATGAACAGGATTGCAGGAGTCCTTCCAAAGCCTTAGGCAAGTCACAATTTCCTTCTCTCAGTTTCTACACCATCTTAAAAGGAAGTTAACAACCTCCCAGGGCATTTTGTGAAGATTCATTCACAATTACCAAACGCTTTGAAGATTGTAAGTGTCGTTCCTATAGTGTCGTGTAGCCTTAGTCAGAAATTCTGCAAGACTTAACTCCCTACTTATTTCTTATCCTTTAAATGCACTGAATCCCTTCAGGGTGACTTGAAATGAAAATGTTTATTTGACTCTCATCCAATTCTAGGCAGAATAGGTATTCCTCATTAAGATCCAAGATAAAATGTAAATATTTCTATTAAGTATTTCTTTATATGCTACATTTAAAAATCTTTGATTGTATTGAGTCAGAACCAGAAAATCATATGACGCTTTAATGATCAATCCCGACCCCTCTCATTTGTAAAATGAGAGAACTGAGGCCCAGAGAGGGGAAAGGATCTGTCAAGGGTCAAATAGTAGGACAACAGCAGTTTTCTTGACTCTTTCTACGTTCTGTGCTTTTTCTAAAATGCCACTTAACCACGTTCCTTAAAAGACAATAAAATAAAATTTTATCAGAAGATGCAAATTTTTGATATTTTGCATATACACTGGCACACATTCACATGCCAGAAATTCGTTCCTCCCTGTCTTCTCTTCTCCACCCAATCCCTTCACAGGTCTTGCTTTCTTTTCCACAAAGAAGATTGAGGCCAGCAGTGAGAGCGTCCTCAAGCTCCACCCACCACATCTACATAAATACTTATTCTTATTTGCCACACCCCCACCTTGTCCTCCCCACAGATAGCAATTCCTCTGGACTCATGACCATAATATCTTGCCCCATCTCTTATACCTTCCCCTAAGCCTATGAAGACATTCCACATGCACTCATCTACTTTTGAAAAACCATTCCTTAATCCGAATCCCTCCCTTCCAGAATATTCAACTACCTGCTGGTCTACATGTAAATGTCTCATGGACACCACACATTCAACTCATCCGAAATTTAACTCATCCTCTCCACATTCAAACTTGCTTGGTCCCCAGGCTGCCCTTCCCAGTAGGTGACACCAATGGGCTGTTCAAGTTAGAAACATGGAGTCATTCTTGATTCCTTCCTCCCCGTCAAGCTCCTCATCCAACCACTCAGCTTTAATGAGATCATGCCCTTTGACTTTCCAGGTGGCATATGGCACTTGCTACTTAGGCATCACTTGGAACCTTGTTTGAAATTCAAATCACAGACCCACTCCAGATCTGATGAACCAGAATCTGCATGTTAACATGTGGCTCTTAGACACAATCAAGTTGTGGAAGCACTGCTTTAGGCAGTGTTTGTGAAGGACACAACCGCCTCCATCTTTGAGCAGCCTCATGCTTGCTCTCGTTCTGCAGGTACACTAGCTTTCCATCAGGTCCCTGATCCCCCATGCTCCTTTCCCCCACAAGGCTCAGACATGTGCTGTTCCGATGGCTTGGAACACTCTCCCCCTTTCTTCGTCTGGATAACTCACATTAGCCTTTCTGACCTCAATTCAAATATCATCTGTTCTCTGATCTTCTGGCCCAGGGGTCAACAGATTTTCTTATAAAGGGACATAGTAAATACTGTCAGGTTTGCAAGCTGTGTAGTCTCTCTTGCAACAATTCAACTCTGCCACTGTAGTGCAAAAGCAATCTTAGATGACACAAACAAATGGGGGTGGCTGACTTCCAGTAAAACTTCATTTGCAAAAACAGATCCCTGGCTGAATAATGGCTTGCAACTCAAAGTCTGTGCCCCCCCACCCCGTTCCCTGTTCTAGACGGGAACAGGAACCCCTGGAATGTGATCTCGTAGCACCGTGCACCTTTTCTTCCCCCACTGATCATAGTTTGCAGTTACACATTCATTAGAGTAACTTTGGCATCACCGCATCAGTATATTCAAACTACGTAAGCCATCAGACCAAATGGGGTCACCTGGGAGGTGGACAGAGCTAGAAAAGAGAAGGCCACGGACTAATCCTCAGGGCACTGCAGGGTTTAGGGGTTAGGAAGAGGAGGGGGAAGCAGCAACAACGACTGAGAAGTTAGTGGTTGGTGAGGTAAGAGTAAAACCCAAAGAGTGTGGTGTCCTGAAAGCCAAGTGAAGAACATGTTTGAAGAAGGAAACAGTTGCCAAGGGTGCCAAACTCTGTTCCTTGATGAAGACTGAGCACCACTGGATCTGACACTAAGGGAGCCACTAGTAGTCCTGACAAGAGTAGTTTTGGGGGAGGAAAGCCTGACTGCAGTGGGTTCGGAGGAGAATGGGAGGAGCAGAAGTGGGTTCTTTACCAAGTATAGACAACTCTCTGGGTGAGTTTTGCTGTAAAGGGAAGCAGAGCCATGGGGGCAGTAGCTGGAGGAGGCTGTAAGGTCAAGGGAGGGTTTTAATGATGAGAGAGATTATAGCATGTTCCCATGCGATAGGAAAGATCCAGGAGTAGGGGAAGAACTGATGAGGAATGAGGTTACGGCCAGTGCGGCTTATCTGATTTGCTCTCACAGGGTGAGTTTTGACACCATAAATCTCCTTGAAAGCTGGGCCATTGGAATGACCAGATGGAAAGGCTTGAGTCATGGATACAGTGGCCCTAGAAGAGGCCACCAGGCAGTTTTGTTCAACACTTTCCTGAACAACCTCTGTCCCTACAAACGTTTCACTGGACTGCAGGAGTCACACTAATTATAGTCATTTACAGAAACCGCTTAATATTTTGACACAATTACCACACAAATCATTTCTTATTTTAAATTTGTTGCAAGTCTTATTTGATTATAATACTAATTTTTTTTAAATTGAAGTATAGTCGATTTACAATGCTGTGTTAGCTTCTGGTGCACAGCATAGTGATTCAGTTATACATATATATACATTCCTTTTCATATTCTTTTTCATTATAGGCCATTACAAGGTATTGAATATAGTCCCCTGTGCTATACAGTAGGACCTTGTTGTTTACCTACTTTATATATAGTAGTGTGTATCTGCAAATTCCAAACTCCCAATTTATCCTTCCCCCATCCCCTTACCCTCCTGGTAAGCATAAGTTTGTTTTTTATGTCTGTGAGTCTGTTTTGTTTTGTAAATAAGTTCTTTTTTTTTTAGATTCCACATGAAAGTGATATCATATGATATTGTCTTTCTCTGGCTGGCTTACTTCACTTAGTATGATCATCTCTAGGTCCATCCATATTGCTGCAAATGGCATTATTTCATTCTTTTTTATGCCTGAGTAGTATTCTATTGTATACATATACTACAACTTCTTTATCCAGTCCTCTGTTGATAAGACATTTAGGTTGCTTCCATGCCTTGGCTATTGTAAATAGTGCTGCTATGAATACTGGGGTGCAGGTGTCTTTTCAAATTTAAAGTTTTCTCCAGATATTTTCTGAATGGGATTGCTGGATCATACGGTAACTCTATTTTTAGTTTTTAAAGGAAACTCCATACTGTTCTCCATGACAGCTACACCAGCTTATTATATTCCCACCAACAGTGTAGGAGGGTTCCCTTTTCTCCACGCATTCTTGAGCATTTATTGTTTGTGGACTTTTTAATGATGTCCATTCTGACCAGTGTGAGGTTATACCTCATTGTAGTTTTGATTTGCGTTTCTCTGATAGTGATGTTGAGCATCTTTTCATGTGCCTATTGGCCATCTGTATGTCTTCACTGGAGAAATGTCTATTCAAACGTTCTGTTCATTTTTTGACTGGGTTGTTTATTTTCTTGTTATTGAGTTGTATGAGCTGTTTGTATATTCTGGAAATAAAGCCCTTGTCAGTTGCTTCATTTGCAAATATTTTCTCCCATTCCGTAGGTTGTCTTTTTGTTTTGTTTATAGTTTCCTTTGCTGTGCAAAAGCTTATAAGTTTAATTAGACCCCATTTGTTTATTTTTGCTTTTATTTCCTTATTGCTTTGGGGGACTGACCTAGGAGAACATTGCTATGACTCATGTCAGAGAATGTTTTGCCTATGTTTTCTTCTGGGAGATTTATAGTGTCCTATAAAGGCATTTTGAGTTTATTTTTGTGTATGGTGTGAGGGAATGTTCTAACTTCATTGATTTACAGGTGGCTGTCCAGTTTCCCAGCACCACTTGCTGAAGAGATTGTCTTTTCTCCATTGTATGTTCTTGCCTCCTTTGTTGTAGATTAATTGATCGTAAGTGTGTGGGTTTATTTAATTTTTTTTTGTATGTTCAATTTGGATAGGTTCATGTAACAGGGCTACCTGCTCCCAACTCAAGAGAATTAGAGACCTTATGAAAATATTGACCCAATCAGCTTGAACCATGAAGATAGCAATGACTAGTTCTGTAGGCTCACATACAAATAGGTTTCAATTTAAGTAAACTCAATACACAAAAACCCAGGCTTATAAAATCAGTGGTGATATTCACATTACACAAAGACATTTCACTTTACAAAAACTTGATTTGCAATAGTGACCACATTATGTTAACTCAAAGCTTCATTATATATGTATATGTTTGTCATTTACTCCATGTGTGTAATTTACTCACTGGTTTTCAGAAGCACACCTATTACATAAATGGGGGCATACCAGCAGCAGCCTCCGGCTCTTGCTGGGAATGAATTGGGAAGCTTAAGAGCACCACTTGGATTTCAGATTATTCTGAGGCAGTCCTGTCACAATTCCAGTCTTTTCCTGGAGATTTGCCACTGATGCCAAGAACAGCTTCTTTTATGAGAGCTAGGAACCCTGGCAAGGTGTGAATGATACACCGTAACTCATGCCTTGTAGCTGGTTCTTGGGAGTTCCATAGCCTAAGTGCCATCCACACAACTAGGTGAGAATCAATTCAAAGCAGTTCAGAGAGGGAAGAAACTTATTATGATTCTGTGTTCCATTCCAAAATGTTATTTTAAAGACATATTTATATTGTTAATGAGGACAGGAGCTGTATCAATCTTGTGCACTGAATTGTCATGTAATGAAGCCATTGCTCAGAATTCTGATTAGCCCAACAGGTCAGTCAATTCCTCCTGCCCGCCTGACAATGATAAATAGCCAGTGAAGTGCTCCGTCTGGTAGTTGCCTTCCTCATTTATAGCGTCTTACACGATCAAAGGGGAAATCCCTTGTCTTATATGTGAACTCAATACTCAGATTACGTGGTCAGCCCAAGCCCTTCTGTCCGTACCTCCCGGCCTAAGGCTTCTTCCTCCTGCCTGCCAGTTCAGGACTCAAGTGCTGAGCAGACCCGCTTGACCTCCCTTCAAGGGAGGCCTCTTCTGGGAAATCTTCTTGGATTAATCCCCTCAGAATCCTCCCCCTCCTTAAACCCTCCCTTCTCAGCTCTTGTGTATTCAGATTGGACTGCATTATTCTGCACTTAGCACACTGCTTCCTCAAGTCAAACGAGAGATGGAAAAAAAGAGTATATAAAGGTGGGCCTGGGACACAGGAAGGAACCCAAATCACTGTCACTGCCGGAAGCTCAAAGCTTTGTGAACAATTCTTTCACCTCTGTGGTTCTTAACCTTTGGGGATCAAGGGCTCTCTCTGACTCTGATGAAAGCTGGAGCTCGTCTCCTTAGAAATATGTTCATATGCACATACATGCAAAAGGTTGCCCCTGACTTCAGGGAGTTTATGAACCCCACATGTTGCATCCATAGGCCCCAGGTCAAAAGTCACCAGTAATCACCCCTCATCATGAAATCCAGTCACGCCATCTGTGATTCATGTGACGCTTCCTTGAGAATAATTTTAATAAAACATCTGACATATAGTTGGCTGATTTCCTCAGTTCTGCCTGGACCTCCCTCTGCTCACCCCTCTTTTCAGGAGGGCTTACTCCCTAGGTGTCCGCAGGCCTCTCTATCAGTGGCTATCCATCCTCTCCGCCTTTGCAAAACCCACAGAAGTTCCAAAGTCTCTCTCAAGAAACACACACTTAAACACACATCCCCTCAGTCTGGCCCCTGATCTTCAGCACACTCACATGCCACCTGAAGTTCATCCACAGACCCAAGATGAAGAGTCTCTGGCTTAGAGGGAACCACATCTCCTTGTACTAAGTGGATTTAGGCATTTTGGTATTTTAACTTGGGATATAATTTTATTCCAGTAATTCATACAAACAATCTTTGCATTTCCAAACAGCTGTATAATCCAGTTTCAAATCGTCCTGGCTTCTTAGTTCATTACAGAAACCCTGATCAAGCGTCCAATGCCAAAAATGCAGGTGACTCACACAAGTTCTGCAGAGCCCAGTCGGGTCCCCTAGGCCCTGCCACGGCCCTCTAGGGCACTGTGAGTGAGCCATTAGGCAGGCCTTGGCCCACCGTGCTCAACTGGGGACTAAATCAACTTGTTTCATTACCCTATTAAACCCTAAGTCTTTTATTTTGGTGCTATTTACAAGATAATGAGATCCAGCAAAGCCTAGTCATGAAAAAGATCTATTGCCTGTAATGAATTCTAATTTTGCAAGCAGCTCCATCTCACATCAATAGCTAAACATAATATTACTGATTTGCCTTTACCTTGTTTGTCTGTAAATTTGATGCATTTCTACTCTTGACAATAAATATTCATAAACTAAGCTAAATGGGTTTTAGAAATGCAGCCCCTTCACGTGTGAAGTGGAATGCTGAAATTGAAAGAATATGAGCTCTGGAGTCAAGAGGAAAGTGTCTGAGTCACTGCACTGCCATTTCCTAGCTGTATCTTGCATTAAATCCTTGAAGCTTTCTGAGCCTCAGTTTCACGATCTGTACAATGGGGTTAATAAGGGACCCTTTCAAGATTGTTCTGAAGATTCAAATGACATGTTGGCTTCTAAAAGGGTTCTATAGGTTTCAAATGCTATGAATTTGTAATTACTGTTTTCTGTTTCGTATATAGATGATTTTTGAAAGAACAAATGACAAATGTGGATGAAAAGGACTAATGATGTTGAGTACCACTCTATACAAATACTAACGGGAACTCATGCAGATTCCTTACTTATTATTGATATTAACCTTTAAGCATAAAAACATAGCATTTCGTAGATTTTGTAGAGACTAGGTAACGCCCACTTCTGCCATCCTTGATACTCCCTTTAAAATCAGTATGGGTTCGACATGGTGGAAAAGCCACAGGCTGAGAGGTGGGGCTTCACTTGTAACTTCAGCTCTGGCAGTGACGCGCCAGGTCACTGAACCACTCTGTGGTTCCGTTTCCTCCTCAGCCAGTGACGCTAATACCACCTGCTCAATTTATCCAATGAGATTAAATGGACTTTAAAAATCCGAGGGAAAAGAAAACAATCTTGAGGCACAGCAGCAGGGTGGAGGGAGAAGAAAGTCAAGGATGAGGAGGAGGAAGACGGAAGTAAGGAGAAAGCAGATAAGGTTCCTGTTCGCCCTCGCGAGAGCTGCCGGCAGAGAGGAGGCCATAGAAGGAGAAGGGATCTGAAAGCCTTTCCACGGTGGGGGAGGCGGCGAGTGGGGCCAGACCTCCCAGGGAAGATTTGGTTCGCGGATCTCCTTCAAAAGCACCGCCGCGATCCTGTGCTGCGGACCCCGATTAGCAATCCAATTGGCACGAACCCTAGAGACATATTTGTCATAATTAAATTCCCAGAAAGTATAGGGGTTTGATAGAAGCTTCAGATCAGCAGAAACAATTGGATTTATTTTGAGGCGTGCAGTAGGAGAAAAGGCAGCAGGAACTGTTTAAGAGGGATTCTATGGGGGTCGGTTCAGTTAAGGTCTTTGTTTTCCTGAGAAGTCAAATCACAGATGCCGGAAGGGTTTCAACCTGGAGCAGAAAAGGCTGTGATGTAGGAAGACAGTCAGGTTCGGGTTTGAGGTCTGGGCTGTCGAATCTAATGTGGGAAGGAGAGTTTTGTTCAGTTCAGTTCAAGGGCATTTTTGCCTTGGCACTTCCTGTGCCCCAGGCCTTGGACTGGATGTCAGTGATGCAACTTTTCAGCTATTTGACAAACATTAACTGCGCATACACTAGATGCCAGAGTGTACAGTCTAGAATGTCCTAAACATTGTACCTGAAACATGTCCAGTCCCCCAGAGCCCCTCTGGATCGGGCGCTCTTCTTACTCCCATTTTACACAGATGAGCACAGTGCAGAGGCCAGGAGCCACGTCCCTGTGTGACTGACGCCCAGCACTGGCCTCTTCCCTGCACCGGGCTGTCTACCTCGGGATGTGGGCACAGGGAGGGCCTGGACAGGTCCGGGAATGGGAGGCTCCATCTTGCTTCCTTCGGGAGAGAGGGTTTGTCAGCCTCCATAGAGGCAGTGGCAGGGTGGAAGGTGGGGCACATTGGGGCCGCCAAGAAACCAGTGAAGAATGAGATGAAAGAGATGAGCCAATAGACGTGGGCCCAGTTTGTGAAGGAAGAGGCAAAACTAAAAAGGGCAGAAGGAAGAGTAGCAGGTAAGGGGAGGCAGTAGAAGAGGGAAGAAAGATGAGGCTAGGTCAAAAGAAACCTGGAAGCACTAATTAAAATAACACCATTGGGGAGAAAGCGCATCACAGAACAGGTAATACAAATAATCTAAGAACACAGGAAGCTCAAGACAGAGCCTGTGGGGCTCTGAGAGCAAAGAAACAGGATGTAATTTTAGTGTAAGAAACAAGGCTGAATACAAAGAAGGACATGCATTATGCATGAAAGGACATGGCTTCCAGGATCCACACCATGGGCATCAGGGGGAGGAAGTCATCCAGGAGAGGAAGTCTGCCCAGCTCACACCATGTGGGGTATCTGAGGCCTGAGCTGGACATGTGTGTAGAGAGAAAGGTGCAAAACTAACCCTACATCTCCAGATGTGTAGACAATGCATAACATTCTTCATTGCTATAATGAAGTAGTTCTTGACTGGGAGCAATTTTGCCCCCCAGGGACAGACTGTCATGACTAGGGTGAGGAGGGTGCAACCGGCGTCTAGTGAGTAGAGGGCATGGATGCTGCTAAATATCTTACAGTGCCCAGGAGAACCCCTGCAACAAAGGGTTATCCAACCAAAAGTCTCAGTGGTGCCCAGGGCAAGAAACTCGTAAGTGTTCTCATCTCCATCTGAGGTCCCTGTTCTCATGGATGGTGGTGGTGAAGGGTACCTTAAAAGCTCCTAATTAATGGAAACTCAGTTCTCTGTCCATCAGAAAGAGTCTTTTCTGGGTTAACTTAGTACCTCTGGGTAAATGCTCAGTGTTCCAGGGTTGCTCAGCCCACCCCTATTTCCATCTCCCCAAGATGGCAACAGAGGTTGATATGGGGGTCCCTATGTGCCACCTCACTGGCCTCTACGTACTGCCCCAGATACCCTCACTCCATCACTGAGCTTCCCTAACCTTCCTGGCATCCACTGATGAGGTCCAGAGCTTGTGAAATATAGAGTCCTTTCTCTCAGCCCAGTCCGGGCCCAGTGTTGCATTCCACCTTGCTGACTTGGCCCTGCCTCAGCCTACCACTGTCCTTCAGGTCCTCTGAGTCTCAGCACATCCTCCATCCAGCCCCTGGATGAAGCTATCCACCTTCAGCCTCTGCCATGGGGCCACCTTATCCTTTACCACTGTGGCCCCATGGCAGGTCTGTTGGCTCTCAACACCCAGCTACCTTCTGTGTCCTCCACTGGGAGCATGTGGAAACATCTGGATCCCAGGTAAGTGTTCTTGCATTTCTCCTCCATTATGATTGCCCCATAATGAGGAACTCTCTGAAAGGTGGTCTCCCAGAGTCCCAGGGAGCAAAGATGGCTTAAATCCAGTGTATTGTCAATTCCTCCTTAAACCTGGTTGGAATACTTTTGTCAAACCTCCACTCCTCAGCAGGTTCCACTCTCATTAATAAGGAGTGGGTGGGAGAGGTGGCACAGTGCTATCTGGCTTCTTCCTCATATTTCTCTCTTTCATTTCTCTCTCTGCCACCTCTCAGTATGCTCCACTTTTGTTCCTAAATAGTAGACCCTTCGCTTGCATCATAGATCATATTTTGGGTTTTCCCAATCGATGACTTATATAGTAAAGCTCTAGAGTCTTATTTAACCAGGCTTGCCCTTTCCTTCCTTTCCTGCCTCCCTTCCTTCATAGCTTTATTGAGATATAATTCACTTACTATAAAATTCACCCTTTTAAAGTGTACAATTCAGTGGTTTTTAGTGTATTCACAAAGTTATACAACCATGACCACTACCTTACTGTAGAACAATTTCATCACCCCAAAAGTAGCCCCAAATCCATTAGCAGTCCCGATTCCCCTCCCCCGACAACCCCTGCTGACCATTATTCTACTTCCTGTGTTTATGGATTTTCGTACTCTGGGCATTTCTATAAATGGAATCATACAATATGTGGCCCTTAGTGACTAGCTTCTTTCACTTAACACAATGCTTTCAAGGATCAACCATGCTATAGCCTGTACCAGATTCCATTCTCTTTTATGGCTGAATAATATTCCACTGTATGGACAGACCACATACTGCTAATCCATTCATCAGCTGATAGACACATAGATTGTTTCCATATTTTGGCTGTTATAAATAATGCTTCTATAAACATTCATATCCAGACTTTTTTTTGAACATAGGTTTTCCTTTCTCTTGGATATATATCAAGCAGTTGAATTGCTGGGTCATAGAAAACTCTATGTTTAACTTTTTGAGGAACTGTGACACTGCTTTTCAAAGTAGTGGTACCATTTTACATTCCCACCAGCAATGCAGTTGTAGCCCTGCATCCTTGTCAGCACTTGGATTATCAGTTTTTCACTCTAGCCATCAGTGTGAATGTAACAGTTTGGCCTTTTGATATAGAAAAGAAATTTTGGAAATTTAGAGATTCCTGATTCTAAAGGCCATTGTCTCCATGAGGACTTAAACACTTCTAACTAGATGATTAAAACCTAATAATGACTTAAAGCACTGCAGTCTACTGATTTAATGGCAGAGGGTGATGGAGGAAGTGACAGGGCATTTTGATTTAAGAAGAATGAAAGATGTTTTGTTTGGGTCCCTGATACACACACACATAGATGTGAGAGTGGAAAAGAGCACCATTGGGAATGGGTATGACCATATGACCCCTAAAATACAGAGGAAAGAGAAACTATATCAAAGGTTACTTGCTTGGAGGGTGATGGTGGCAGGCAATATCAACTGCATCAATGAAAAAAGGATGACAGTGTTGAAAGCAGCCAAAACATGCCAAATATTTAGAATTGGCAAAGAAGAATCCTGAAATGAAGACTACTTACAAATATCCTTTGGGGAAAAAAGGTTACAGAAAAGAAGTAAGACAGCAGAATTGCTAGGAAGTAAGTGCTTTAGAATAGGTGCTGTGTGGTCAAAAGGGAAAAGTACTGACTTTTCTGATTATACTTTGGTAACAACTGAAATTAACACATCAAAAGACAGAACGCTTGACATGGATATACAGAGGATAAGTACATGCCTGTTAGAACAGAGCAAAATTTAAATTATGCTGATAGACAAGATCAAGGAATGCAAAGCTTCTCTGCTTTCTAAGATGCTAGGGAGCACAGGACCTGCTCTGAGAAGACAAAGTTGTCTCAAGATACGTGCCTTCAAGAGACCGTCTCAAGGATAAAATCTAAGAAACTCTATTATGGGGGAACCGACCTATCTCAGGAGAGCTGCAGCCTGGTGTGGTGAAAAGACAAAAGGCTTGGACACAGGCACAGCTTTCAAGGCTGGCTTTATAAACTTAGGCAAGGAGTTCATCCTGCCCAGGCCTCAGAAGGCTCATCTGTGAAGTGGGGTGAATAATAATATTTACCCCAGAGGTTAATTGGTTGGTTGACTGTTGGGTAATTAAATGACACAGCATCTGTAAAGTAACTGGGCATACGGTAGGCACTTATTATATGACAGTATATCAGTAATACTATTGAGTACAGCAACGGCCTTTAAAAGAGAGATGAGGGATGTTAGAAACTGGATGCCCCTGGCATTCTTGAATGTGAACTACGTTAAATTAGCAGCAAACTCATACCCAAGACAGGCAAGGCTATCTTCAGGACTTATCCAGAGATAACTGGTAGACTTGGACTTGCGATATGGCAGAAAATGCCCATTGAGGGAAGTTAGAAAGGATATTTATTATGGGTGAATGAGGGAAAATTCATCCAATCCTCAACAAATCTTGAATTTCTCTCCAAGCTGTGGTGTGTTGGGGTATCCAACAGGACCCCTGGGAGCCCATGTGGCCACTTCTCAGTGATGCTTTCCCTGACCTTCCTGTTTAATGTGGCCCCCCAGCACTCCTTACCACCCATTCCCGCTTGTGTCATGTCCTGCACTGCACTCTGCACTGTCTCACAGTCTGTTAACGCCAGCTTCACCAGGGCAGGGTCTGTACCTCTGTCGTTCACTGCTCTATACTCAGTGCCCAGAACCACACCTGGCACATAGTAGGCACTTAAAATATCTCATGAGAGACTAAATGATTTAGTTAATGAATACATAAATGATTTATTCAATATCAATGCAATTACATGTCCAAGATCAACGGGCAGAAAAGTAGAATAAAGGGGGTGGGAAGAGAAATGAAAGTGAAGCAGGGAGTGAGGCAGAGCGTCCCACAGCACCCCTTCCTTTGTGCGGTCCCTGTGGGCCCGCTAATATGGTCTACAGATCAGTGGAGATAAAAATAAAAAAGAACACTTAATAACAGTTGCACGAGACCCCACCATGAAGTCTGGTCCTGGTCCAAGGTCGCTCTTTGATTTGATCTCAGAGGATGCATGGGTGGACTTGGCGGCTCAGGCCACCCCTGCATGTCTCAGAGGCACGTGTCAAGTTCTGCAGCATGGGAAGCTCACACACAGATGTCCACCCAGGGCACAGGTGTTGGGAATTTCTGGTTTGGTGTCTTTTCCACCCTTAGTGTTATGGACTCAATGTTTGTGTCCCTGTCACATTCACATGTTGAAGCCCTAGCCTCCGAATGTGGTGGTGTTTAGAGATGGTACCTGTGGGAGGTGATGCAGGTTAGATGAGGTCATGAGGCTGGAGCTCCCATGATGGGATTAGAGTCAGACACCAGCGAGCCTGCCCCACCCCTCTCCCTGCACTCAGAGGGAAGGCCGTGTGTGCATACAACGCAAGGTGCCCATCTGCAAGCCAGAGAGTCCTCGCTAGAATCCAGCCATGCTGGCACCCTGAGCCCAGACTTCTAGCATCCAGAATGATGAGAAAATACCCAGTCTGTGGTATTGTGTTATGGCAGCTTGAGCTGACTGAGACAGTATTCAGCACCCAGGGACAACTTACACCCTACACAGTGTATATCTGGGCTCAATGTCTGCTTTTTAAAAAACTTGAAATTCTTGCTTTGCTGAATCTCATGGGGGTAATCTCCGCTTTTTTGCACTTGTACTAGAAGTTTTCTATTTTGGTCCACGTCGGTGCCTCCTGTGGCCCACCACGCCAGTCACAGCTGAGCGAGCTCATGTGTTACATCACTTCCGCAAGAGCAGCAGAAGAAAGGCAGCACGGATTCAAAATATCAGCAAGAGTAGGCTTAAGAAGCAGGAGCCAAAATTAGTGGGACAAAGAGTAAGCTATGAACACGGGGCTCAAATGGAAAAGTACCAGCATGAATGCACAGGTGAAAGGCGGGCTCGTCAGAATCCTTCACAATGAGACAAACTTATGGTCACAGTGGGGCAGGGAAGGTGGGAGGAGGGATAAATGGGGAGTTTGGGATTAGCAGACAGAAACCACTATATACAGAATAGATAAACAGCAAGGTCCCACTGTATAGTTCAGGGAACTATATTCAATATCTTGTAATAACCTACACTGAAAAAGAGTATGAAAAAAGAATATATATATATTCAGTTACATATATATATATACGTAACTGAATCATTATGCTGTACACCAGAAATGAAGACAACATTGTAAATTGACTTTACTTCAATTGAAAAAAAAGAATCCTTCACAATTGTTTGTAGGGAAATATGATGCTAAAAGGAATTGGTGCATGGGAATAAAAGCATCAGAAAGGGAAGGGATGGCTCGAGGATTTGGGAGTTTGTCATGAAGAAATCGTAAGACTGATGAGGAACATTCTGACACCAGTTTCCTGTTTATTGCATGTCTCCCTTCAGAATGTGCAGGCCTGCCAGAGGGGACCACTGGCATGGCACCTGGATTTCCAGCCAGAAGGCAGCTGGCCAACAGAGAAGGGAGAGCTCAGCATTATGCACACAGGACTACCTGACAGCTCCCTGTTTTGGTGCTTCAATGCTAAGAAGGCAGAAGAAAGGAGTTGGGGACTAGCTCCCACCCACTGGTCCATCTAGCGACACAGGCTCAGACTGTGCCCCACATGGAAGAGCCTTTCAGCCAAGAGCCTGTGAGAAAAAAATTAAGAAAGAAGTTAATGGCCATAAAGAGAGTTTATGTGGTCCTATTCAAACAGAGGGAAGGGATTAGGACCAAGAACAAAGAATTCTAATCTGGAGGATGAAGAAATGACGGGCACTGGAATGGCGGACCCACAGTCTAGAAATCACCTACTGCTCGGAGTAAGAAAGCAGTGAGTGCCGGGCAGCACCACCTCAGTGAGGGGCTGGTGACTGCTACCCACAGGCTGCTTACTGAATTTACACGTGGAAAATACCAAAGCATAGAAATGTTTAATATACAGATACATTTTATAATAATAATGGGTAATAATCATAAGGATAAAATAACATATACAAAACTGAGGATGTTTCCAGAAACTCACAAATGCAAGGTTGTGGAGATGTTGTACTAGTAATATCTCAGTTATGTGGTGTGTTTATGGAATCAATGAATAAATATTCATGAGGTTATTCTATGTAAGTGAGGAATCGAAAGAAAGAAAGAAAGAAAGAAAGAAAGAAAGAAAGAAAGAAAGAAAGAAAGGGAAAGAAAGAAAGAAGGAAAGAAAGAAAGAAAGAAAGAAAGAAAGAAAGAAAGAAAGAAAGAAAGAAAGAAAGAAAGAAAGAAAGAAAGAAAGGGCTTGAAGTGTCTTAAATTTTAAAATGTTAAAACTTAAAAAAAAAATCTTTCCACAGTATATTCTATTATCTTCTACCCTGATATACTACCCTGAACCAAAGACTATTTTCCTGATGAGTCAGGCCTTATCATCATGTCCAGTGTGTTCAGTGCCCAGAGAGAGCACTGAGCTGTGTACGCCTGCCTGCCCTTACACCCAGTGACTCCATATCACTGCACTCTTCTAGTGTGCTATTCTGGGCTGTGTCTCTTGGTTTAATAGAAGACATACCCATCTAAGATTAGAAAGAGTTGGGTTTCAGTCCTGACTCTATCAATCACCTACTTCACCGACTATAATACAACTTGGGGCAGATCATTTAACTTCTTAGAACTTTAGTGTACTCATCTGTAAAAGGGGGAAGGCAAACATCTGTCCAATCTACCTCCTAAGATCGTATGAGGAACAACCAAAAAAGTCATGAAAATATGTTTACAAAACACCATTTTGTCACTAGTACTATTGTTCCCTCATGGTCATCTCTATTGCAGGGATGTTCAAAGTGGCAGCTGGGGACCATCTGCATCTGGGTGGGATCGTGTGGAAATTCAGATTCCAGGCCTAGCATAGGCTTGCTGAACTGGATTATGGTGGTGGCACCAGAAATCTGTGTTTTTAGTAAAGACCCAAGTCATGCTGATGAGCTTAAGGATCTGGAAGTGCTGATCTACTGTCTGTTGAGTCTGTGAAGTGCCATCTCTACTCTGCACCTCTGTAGCTCTGCTGTCCCTGCTGCCTTCTCTCCCACCTTTCTTTTATTCTTTCTTCTCATCTTCCCTGACTCCTTGGCTTTACTCCTGTGAAGTTTCTATAGTCATCACCAGTGAATGAGAAAGCTCTTGGTGCCTACGAGCATACTCTCAATGCTGAAGGAACAGGAGGCAGAGAAGCAGGGAACGTTGACAGTCACCTGTGAGGGGAAGGATTTCCTTGGTGATTTGGTAATTCTGTCTTGTCATCTAAGTCTCGGGCTGTGGAACCTGGAGTGGAAGTGCCTCCTCGAGCTCACATCAGCTTTCCTAACTCTCTCCTTGACCAAACCGTCATTTTCTATTGCAAAAATAATCATAACCAAATGGCTTTTGACTTGCTTTATTTAAGAATTTTAAGGTCACTTTTAGAATGGTAAAAGTGGGGGCTAACATGTCAGATCTTTCTTTTGCTAAATTGTGCTGTTTCTATATATCCACTCTCTCACCAGGTTTGGGGTAGAAAAAAACCCAGAGGTAAGTGATCTATTTGATCAAACACTGAGTTATCTATGCTCCAGAGCTATTAGAAATCTTATATTTTCACTGGTTTTATGCACTCCCCTGTAAATTGCAAAAACTGTACTTCATTAAGGTCCAGGTGTGTATTAAACAGGGTACAACAGACTATTTAAATATGGAAGAATATAATCCCATATACTGTATATAGTATATTAGAAGGTAAGAAATCTCATTTGGTTGACCATGAAGAAGCCTTATTGATAATACTGCTGAAGTAGATTGATGTCTAGATACTGGCGAAATCTTGGTAAATTAGCAACAAAAGGACATTTCTATGCAAAATGAAGTTTTAGTCACATCTATAAAAGTTCAAATGATCTGCTTATCATTCAAGCCCTGGCTGGAGCACTGGAAACTTTTACTAAACCATCCAAACAAGACTGATCTGTGCTTCCTCTGAGCCACCACTGTAGTTAAGCCAGTGGTCCTCAACCTTGGTCCCTGGAGAAGCGTCTAAAACCTCTATGTCTATGATACACACCAGGCCAACTAAATCAGAAGCTTTAGGGGTGGAAGGCAGGCATCAACATTCTAAAAACTTTTATTGAGATATAGTTCACATACCATAAAATGCACCAATTTAAACTGTGCAATTGAATGGCTTTTAGTATATTTACAAGATTGTGCAACCACCATCACTATTAAATTCTAGAATGCTTTTGTCACCCCAAAAAAGAAACCACATACCCATTAAAAGTCACTCCCCATTTCCTCTCATCCTCTCATCCTTCACCCATAACCCCTCAGCCTCTGGCAACCACTAATCTTCTTCCAGTCTTTATGCATTTGCCTATTTGCATATTTTACATAAACGACACCTTATAGTATATGGCCTTTGTGTCTAGCTTCTTTCAGACATCAATATTTTTAAAATCTCTCTGGGTGGCTCTAATGAAGCCACGGATGATTATATGGACTTTGGATATGGTATCCCCTATTTCCATTTGAGTTTACTTGCCTCCTTCCTTACAGGTCTATGAGTCCTTGAAGGCAGGGACATTTGTCACATCTTTCTTGTACTCTAAACGCCTAGCCCAGTATGTGGCCCATAGTGTTAATTCAAGAAATATTTTTCAAAAGGATAAAGAAACACACACCACCCTATTACAAAAACTCCTTTTATAGAGTTACTTATTACACATTCTATTCCTTGGGAAAGGACAAGTATTAAATTCTTACAGACTCCCCGTGTGGAGGTTTCTGTGTGCCAGACACTGTTCTGGGAACTTTGTATATAGGTGTAGGAATGGAACAGAGAAATTTCACACCTTCATGGGGCACAAAGTGTAGTGGGGGAGTCAGATCATAAACAAGTAAAAAACTTAACAAGGTAATTTCAAATTGTACTAAGTGTTAAAAGACAATAGAGCTGAGTGATGAGAGGGACATGGGTAGCGCAGAGGGAAAGGAGGGCTGCTTCAGACATGTGGGCCGGCAGGAATCAGGCCTCGGGACTGATTTCATAATGCAGAAACCAGCTCCAAATCAAACTGTCAGACAGAATGTACGAAGTACAGAGAAAATTGTTAATCAGCAATTAAAAAATAATGAAGATAATTTTAAAAATAACACTGCTGTTCAACAGAAACAGCATAACGTGGGGAAGAACATGGGCTTGGGAATCCAAGCCAGTTCTGTTCTGAAGTGTGTCATCGCCATGGAGAGTAGAGAGCCAACACGACGCCCTCCGGCTCCTTAAGCCCAATGGCTGTGACAAGATCCATGTAAAGGAAACTGCATTCCCACAGAATCCAGGGAAGAGGCCATCCAAGTGCCAGGGGCTGTGTGTGACTCCTGCACCAGCATCCTAGAATCCCACTTGTTGCCCAGTGACACTATGGATGAATTAGCCCTCTTTCCACTTTATCAGAAACTTTACAACATTGACTATCTCCTCTTTTCCTTTATTTTCAACTTTCCCTGGTGTGCTAGCCCTTTCATTCATTTTCTTAAATTTAAGTATAACTGATCTACAATATTGTATTATTTTCAGGTGTGCAGCATAGGGATTCAGTATGTTTACAGATTACACTCCATTAAAAGTTATTACAAAATAATGGCTGTAATTCCCTGTGTTGTACAATATATCCTTGCAGCTTCTCTATTTTATACATAGTAGTTTGTATCTCTTAATTCCAAACTCCTAACTTGCCCCTCCCCCCTTCCCTCTCCCCATCAGCAACCACTACTTTGTTGTCTATATCTGTGAGTCTGTTTCTTTTTTGTTATATTCACTAGTTTTTTTTTTTCCTTTGGTGACAGTTTTCCTTTGGTGGAATTTTTTTCTTTTTAATTTAATTAATTTTTAATTGAAGTACAAGTCAGTTACAATGTGTCAATTTCTGGTGTGCAGCACAATGTCCCTGTCACGCATATACATACATACATTCGTTTTCATATTTTTTTCCATTAAAGGTTATTACAAGATATTGAACATAGTTCCTTGTGCTGTACAAAAGAAACTTCTTAAAAAATCTACTTTTATATATAGTGTCTAACATTTACTAGTTTTTTTTTTAATTCCACATATAAGTGATGTCACAGAGTATTTGTGTTTCTCTGTCTCACTTAATTCACTTAGTTTGATATTCTCTAGGTCCATCCATGTTGTTGGGAATGATATATACATATATATTGTGGAATGATTACTAAGATCAAGATAATTAACACATCCAACAGCTCATATAGTTCTCTTTGTGTGTGTGTGATGAGAATGCTTCAGACTACTCTCAGCAACTTTCAAGCATACAGTACCATATTATTAGCTAGACATTACCGTACATTAGATCCTCAGAACTTACCCTTCTTATAATGGAAAATTTGTACGCTTTGACCTACATCAACCCATCTCCCCATCCTCCCAGCCCTTGGCAATCACCATTATATTCTGTTTCTATGAAATTGACTCTCTTTTTAGGATTACACATAAAAGTGATACCATACAGTATTTGTCTTTCTTTTTCTGGCTTATTTCACTTAGCATAACACCCTCCAGTTCTTCCATATTGTTGCCCAAATGGCATAAGCAGGATTTCCTACTTTGTTATGGCACTTCCTCTCTCTCTCTCTCTCTCTCTCTCTCTCTCTCTCTCTCTCTCTCTCTCTCTCTATATATATATATATATATATATATATATATATTTACACACACACACACACACACACATATTCTCTTTATTCCTTCATCTGTTGACAGATACTTAGGTTGTTTCCATGTTTTGGCTACTATAAACAATGCTGCAATGGACATGGGAGTATAGATATCTCTTCTAGATATCTTTTAGATAGAGATTTCCCTCCCTTCAGATAAATACCCAGAAGTGGGATTGCTGAATCATATGGTAGTTCTATTTTTAAGTTTTTTAAGGAAACTCCATACTGTTTTCCACAGTGGCTGCACCAATTTACATTCCTATCAGCAGTCCATGAGGGTTCCCTTCCCTCCACACCCTCACCAGCACTTATAGTCTCTTTTTGGTGATAGCTATTTTAACAGATGTGAGATGATAACTCATTGTGGTTTTGATTTGCATTTCCCTGATGATTAGTGATGATGAGCACTTTTTCAAGTACCTGTTGGCCATCTGCATGTTTTCTTTGGAAAACTTTCTAGGCAGGTCCTCTAGCCATTTTTCAATCAGATTATTATTTTTTTCTATTGAATTGTATGAGTTCCTTATATATTTTAGGTATTAACCCTTATAAGATATATGATCTGCAAATATTTTCTCCCTTCCATAGGTTGCCTTTCACTCTGTTGATCATTTCTTTTGCTGTGCACGTTTTTAGTTTGATGAAGTTCCACTGAATAATGCTTGCTTTTGTTGTTATATCCAAAAAATTATTGCCAAGACCAATATTGAGGAGCTTTCCCCTATGTTTTCTTCTAGGAGTTTATTATAGTTTCAGGTCTTGCATTTAATTATTTAATCCATTTTGTGTTAATTTTTTTGAGTGGCGTAAGACACAGGTCCAATTTTATCCTTTTGCATGTGGAGTTTCAGTTTTCCCAACACTATTTTTTGAAGAGATTATCTTTTCCCCATTGATTGTTCTTGACTCCCCCGTCAAATATTAGTTGACTGTCTATGTGTGGGTCTATTTCTGGGCACTTGATTCTGTTCCATCGGTCTATGTGTCTGTTTTTTCACAAAGTTCTTTGTACTCAAAGTGTTCAAGAAAACAAAGTCTCATATAAATGTCAAATGATTTGGGGTACTGGACAATATCCCATGTTTTCAAGACTACATGTGCCCCAATTCATTCATGTATTCTATTTTCTATTATATTCACATCCAATCATTGATCTTCTATTCATTTATTGTTAGACTAATTTTTGAGATTTGTATTAATAGCTGCTTAATTGGCTCTATAAAGAGGTTATTTTTCTACCTTGGGCACAAATTGGGAAGGTGAAAAATGTACTGAAAGAAGGGAAACATTAGAGAGAGACACAGAGACAGAGAGATTGACTGGTGACCAGGGGACAGATCAGACCATGTTTTGGGGTAATAATTAGGGTACTGGAGTTCACAGCAGGAGAATGGTATGAAAAACCTGGAACTTTGCTATATCTTAGATAAGGGCAGGGATACTAAAGGTAAAATAGTCACCCCACATCCCAAGGAATCAATAATTCTTTCATTCCTTCAAGGACGTTTTGGAAAAAATCCCCAGGTACACAGTATCCAAAATGGAACTACAATAGTAAAAGGAACAAAAGTATTGTGACAAGATTATGCTAAATATTAAATTGTGTTCATTTTACTCAAATAAAAGGCCATTAATAACTATAATTTGCTTGCTAGCCTTTAATTAAGCTCAATATCCCTTCCTAAAATTTAAAGTCTCCTTTGTTTTTTTTTTATACAAGTATTTCCTATATTGGCAGGAATATAACCTCCTGTAAGGAACATAATGTACTCTAATATGTGTATACATTTTCCCTCTGTGGGCCCTAAACCTTTATTTATTAATATATCAAGTCATTAAAAACATGACTGATTGGCTTAAACAATTAAGAAAATACAGAAGGGAACAATTTTGAATTGATAGAGAATGGACTAGAAGATTCAATAACTTGTTTCCATTTCCAAGTCAATGATACATTTACAAGTGACATGACCAACATTTGTAGTAATACATAAACTATAACTAAATTAGTTATGAATAGTTCAACCTTTTTTTATAGCTGTTGTCAGCTCCACATTTCTTAGGAAAATCCTTAATCACCCACATTACAAATTGCCAACCTGGCTGACTTCTGCACAGAAAGCCATTGTTCACTGGTGAAAATGTGAAAGAAAAATGTCAAGCAATCGAATCAGAACACCCTGATGAGGTCTTCCTCCTCAAAGCAAACAAAACCTTTACCTTCCACACCACAAATCAGCTTCCCATTGGATGCTAAAGTGATTAGATACTCTTCCAAATCCCAAAGAAATGCTATAAATTGGGCCAAGACTAAGACTTCTTTATCTCTGTGTCCCCAGGGCCCTGTGCATACACTATGTAATTGAATGGTGCAGAATGACATCACTGTCTCTCCTCAAAATCTGTAAGGTGACTACCACTGCATCAGGAACTACATGTGAGAGAAATACATTCTGTTAGATTAGTAAAATATTGTCCATAGGTCCAGTACTTTGAAATGCAAAGCCATGGAAAGTTCTGGGAACCACTACCCAAGGATATTATTCAACGCTTTATTGTTTTTTTCTCTCAACTTGATGCACAGGACACCCCCAATGTCAGAATCACCTGGTCAGGTCACTTAATTATACTGAAACACATTTTTCTCAGGTGTATGCCAAGGACTGGAATTGCTGGGCCATGTGGTGGTTCTGTTTTGGGGTTTTTGAGAAACCTCCATATTGTTTGCTACAGTGGCTGCACCAATTTACATTCTCACCAACAGTGTACAAGGATTCCCTTTCCTCCACATCCTTGCCAACATTTGTTATTTGTGTTCTTCTTGATGATGGCCACTCTGACAGGTGTGAGATGGTGTCTCGTTGTGATTTGGATCTGCATTTCCCTGATACTGGTGATGTTGAGCAGCTTCTCATGTGCCTGTTGGCCAACTGCATTTCCTCTTTTGGAAAAATGTCTGCTCAGTTCTTCTGCCCATAATTTAAATGGGTTGTTTGTTTGTTTGCTTTTTAATTGAAGTACAGCTGATTTAAAATGTTGTATTAGTCTCTGGTGTACAGCATGGATGGACTTGGAGGGCATTATGCTGAGTGAAATAAGTCAGACAAAGACAAACACTGTAAGACATCACTTACATGTGGAAATTAAAAAATACAACAAAACTAGTGAATATAACAAGAAAAGAAACAGACACACAGATGTAGAGAAGGAACGAGTGGTTATCAGTGGGGAGGGGGAGGGGCAAGATGGAGGTGGAGGATTAAAAGGCACAAACTATCAGGTATAAAATAAGCTACAAGGATGTACTGTACAACACGGGGAATACAGACAATATTTTATAACTATAAATGGAGTATAACCTTTAAAATTGTGAAAATAAAAATTGTGAATCACTATATTGTATACCTATAACATATAATATTGTACATCAACCATACTTCAGTTATAAAAATATGATATTGTAAAATAAATATATAAATAAAGTTAAAACAAACGTTAAAAAATTATACTGAAACACAGATGGCCACAAAGAGAGAAGCTATCACAAAACATAAGTTTCAACCTATAGAACCTATAGTTCACTATTGTCTTTGTATATTTAACAGGAAGTATTAACTTGTCTAAGAACATATTTATTTAAGACAGCCACCCAGACAGATTCACATAAAACCACCACATAGCCCTCTTCATTGTATTTTTGTCAATGGAGATGTGCAGCACAGTATATTTAATGTGGTATCATTGATTAAATTTTCACTGTACTTTTAATGTTTTTACTGGCTGAAAGGAACACTATAATAGGAATATAGCTTTAAAATCCCATACATTAAATCATGCAATCTAAAGATAACAACATTGAACAGTCCTGAGTCTCTTCATCATTCCAATAATAGTGACATGTTTTTAAAAGGCTTTGAGAGGATGCATATAAATTTTGTTAGCCTATCTCCCCAGGATGTTCAAAGAACAACAACCAAAATGAAAACAACATTAATTTCCACTTGCTTGGCATAAATATGTATTCATCTTGTTGGAGTTCTTTACTGTAGGGCAAATCTATAGCATTTTAGTCTTTGGGTCTCAAAACAATTCCCAAGGTTATATACTTTCCATTCTTGTCCCGTGATAGATGGCATTCTAGCCTAGGTCAAAGTCAGCCCATTCCATGGTACAGCAATGGTTTTTTCAGGAAAACGTATGGACAAAGCCATCAGTTTTTATATCCTTCCTTAAACAATATCTCCTCTGTGCTAGAAGCTAGAGGTTCAAAGATGAAGCAAATGAGGTTCCTGCTCTTGACGGGCAACTCCTACCCCTGTTTCTAATTCTGACCCTAACCTTGACTCACTGAGGTATACAAAGCCATAAGGTGCAAGGAGCTTAAAAAACAGCAAGTAGAATAATAAGTTATACTATGACTTATCAAACTTTAGTCAAGAAGACAACCTAAAAATTTGCTCTAGTAAAGGCATCAAAAACAGTGGAAAATGCTGAACTTTAACAGTGTTACCATCTCTTCAATCTTCTAAGCCCTAGCATGTGAAAATAGTGTTAATATTTTTAAATAATAATCTTATAATCATTTTATAATAATTTTTTCTAATAAATTTTAAAAATAATAACAATCTTTAATTCTAGATGTGGTACAATATGAGGATTAAGAACACTGATTCTGGATCAGACTGCCTGGGTTCAAATCCTAGCTCTAAAGGTAACTGTGTGGGCATGGTCAAGTTTCTTAATTCCACAATACTTCCATTTCTTCATTGGAAAAATGACATAACACATATTCTCAGAGGGTTACATGAGAATTAAATGAGTTAATATGGGTAAAGCATTTAGAATAGTGCCAGGCATGGAGTAAATGCTGTACTTAGTCTGCTACTATCATCTTTAAGAATATTTACTCCCTCTTTCATCGCCATTTTGATCTTCAGTTAATAATTACCCTTTCTGTCCATGGGACCATCCATCATTCCTTCATGCACTCTATGAACATTTCCTTCAGTGCTCAGTATACCCTAATAACTGTGCTAGGAGCTAGGGTTTCAAAGATAAATCCTCCAAGGTCCCTGTCTCTAACCATGACCCTAACCTTGACTCACTCAGATGCGCAAAGCCGTACATTACAATGCAACAAGGCAAGTGCCAAGATATCAGCATGAATAGTGTGACTTGGTGTCCTTGATTCTTCATCTCTGACACTCACTGGCTTTCTGTCTGTCTCCATCTTTCTACATCTAACAAACATTCATTCAACAAGATGTCTCAAGTTCCTATTTTTTGGTAGACACTTTTAAGCACTCAGGATATACCAGTGAGCAAAACAGACAAAAAGCCTCCCTGTCCATGGATCTTGCATTTTAACAGGAGGTGGGAGACAGTTAATAAGTAATCAAGTTAGTTCAATATGTTAGACAGTTGTAAGTGCTTAGGGGGAAATGGAGCACAGAAAGAGGCCTGGTTGGATGTGGGTGACATTATAAATAGGGTGACTAGGGTGGACCTGACTGAGATGGCAAGATGTGAGCAAATAGTTGAAACAGCTGTGAGAAGTAGCTCTGATGACCCTTGGGTGAAGAGTGTAAGTGGTCCAGGCGGAGGGACCACCTAAGTAAGGCAAAGGCCCTGATGTAGCAGTGTGCCTGGTGTGTTCTGGGAACACCTGAGTGGGCAGTGGAGACTGAGCGGCAAGAATAGTGAAGTGGGGAAGGTAATAGGAGAGAAGGTCTGAGAGGTAGCAGGGTGGCTGGACCAGATTAGGCTTCAGCAGCCACTGTGGTGACTTTTACTCTGAGTGAGATGGAGGACTACAGAAGGATTTTGAGCAGAGGAGGGTCATGCTCTTCACATTTTATCAGGATCTCTGGCTGCTGCGGGAGGAATAAAGTACAGAGGAAGAGAGGGCAGATGAGGAGGAGGTTATTCCAGCAACATAGGTGAGAGATGATGGTGGTTTACAGCAGGCTGGTGGTAGATGTGGGAGATGGACAAATGGTTAGATAGGGGAATATGTTTCGAAGGTCCAGCCAAATAGGACTTGCTGATGGCCTGGATGTAGGATGTGAGAGTCGAGGTGACAAAGGCTGCCTCCGAGGATACTGACCGAAGCAACTGTAAGAATGGCCTGCTGTGGGCAGGAAGTGGGGAAGATCAGGATTACACTTTGGGGCCTGATGTATCTGAAACATCTCCTAGCAACTTCAATGGAGATGCCCAGTAAGCAGCTGGAGAGATGAATCTGGAGTTCTGGAAGAGTCCAGATGGGAGGAGCCATCAGTACCCAGACAGTATTTTATAGATCATCAAGGACAAAGTGTAGACAGAGAAGACTTTTAGCTCTGATCATTTCTCCCACATGCATTGTGATGGGAAAGTAGCCACATTCTTATTTTCAATTTATGGACATACTTAGCAATAAGGTATGGATACAATGAAAGAGCACTTAATTTATGGTGAAAGCTGGTCTCAGGGCCCTGACTCTTGTGTTTAAGAGCAAATCCGTTCAACTCTCTGGGTCTCAGTTTATTTATCTGTGAAAATGGGCCTAGTAACACCGGCCCGGCCTATGTCACACGCTGCTGGAAGGCTTAAACGAGAGTGTGGATGGCAAAAGTTCTTATAAAGTGAAGAGCACTGCCCAGAAGTACGGGATAGCCTTACCTATGATGCCTAAGGTGCGGAGTAAGCACCCACCTTGGCCTGTGGCGTCTGCCCTCTCACCACTTGAGACAGCGCACCTTCCCCCAAACGCTGCTCTCTCAGTGTCTCTGCAAGGTTGCAGGAGACCTGTGTTCTAAGCTAAAGACTTGGTGTGTGCCCAAGGATTCTTGTGGGGCCGGGGAGAATGTGGCAGAACAGGTCTTTGTTCTTGCCTGTCACTTCCTCCCTTCCTGTCGTCTGGAGCCTGCACTCAAGACAAGTCAGAGTGGGAAACTGACCCCCCCCGCCAGAGGCCCTGCACTGGAGCACACAGGCGCCAGCGCGAGGACAAATGAGCGGCGCACCATTTCCCTCATTTACCAGTGAGGACACTGTGGCTCAGAGAGCTGACGTGATGTGCTTGTGGTCACAAGGCAGTTAAGTGACAAAGCCTTAAGGTTCGCTTGCCACCTTATACAAAAAGGACTTGCAGTTTTTGCCCAGAGGGAACACCTTATGTCCTTGAATTTGGTCAACAGCTGGCCATGTATCTCTGAGCCAGGAAATGCATGCAAATCTGCAGGGCACTTATTCATTGGCAATAAATAGTAAGGATTTTCAGGCTTCAAAAAATAGCTAGGTCTATGTTCCAGAGTTTCAGTCTTCATTTTTGGTCGTGGGGTGGGGGGCAGCATGGCTACTCAACCCACAGAACGAAGCTTCAGCGATGGGACGTTGCCTATCTCTCAACCAGAGACCAACAGAAATAACTGCCTTCAGGGCTGAGATGTCATACTGAGATTTCAGATGAAAGCACAGGCCAGGAAGTGGCTTCTGAAGCAATAGAAAGTCTATAAAGACAGCTTGCAGCCTTTCCTGTGTGTGTGTGTGTGTGTGTGTGTGTGTGCACGCTCGCACACGCGTGAGAGAGAGGGAGGGAGGGGGAGAGAGAGAGCGCACGAGCACGAATGCACACAGGCTCGGGAGAGCAGGGAAGGATTGAACGAAGTGGATCTATTAGTAGATTTATTCCACTCAGAAGTAAAAGATCTTTTCCCTGTTTAAGCTACCACAGCTTTTCCAATTTGCTGTGATCTTAAACATTACAGTAGCAACTTTCTCTTCCAACTACTAAGTCGAATTTCCAAGATGCAGTGGGTACACAGTAGAGTTTTTAAAAAGTTGCAGCAAATTCCATGAGCCTATGATCCACTGTGGATACCAGTTTAAGAGCAGGCTTAAAAAGCGATATGAAACTTGCTTTGCTTTTTTCTTCTTTAATGTCATCTCAGAGAGGTGAGACACCCTACACAGCCAAGCGGATGAGATGGCCTCCAGCATAAACTAATCAGTGATGTCTAGAGGTGGGATTGGCCTGTTACTTTTCATATGAGTAGCTGGTAAAATTACCTGAATTAGAGGAAATGAAAACACACAAATGAGTTTGTCCTGAGAAGCCTGGAAAAGTTGATCAGTCAGCTAAGAACAGAATCTTTTTCTTCTTTGCCAGCGGGAGCACCTGATGACACTGGACCCAATTTCCCAACTTGGGACCTTGCACTCATAGTGTTATTTTGCAGCACTCTAACTTAAAAGCTGGTCATAAACGCAAGGAATGGTACACATTTTAAAAAGTATGAAAGATAATAAATTGCAGTGTTGAGAGTGGTTTTAATGTCTTTTCAGTTGTAACCCTTATGATAAGAGGAGGAAGAGGGGCACTGTAGAACTAGAGACCTGAGCTTGACTCCTCAGTCTGCCCTTTATTTGCTGTGTGACCTTGAGCAAGTGGCTTAACCTTTCCGAACTTTAGTTTACTTGTCTGAAAGTGGCAGTGGCCCACTTGATACCGTTGTGGTGAGGATTCCATGAGATGACACCATGTGAAGCCATTACCCAAGTGCCTGGAACGGAGGAGGTCCTCAGTCACTGGTAGCTCTTGTCAACCTCCTTATTGTGGATTCTTTACAGAGTTCATCCCAGTAACCCTGTCAGTGTTTGAAATGCTTATTTATGTCATGAAATATTGTAAAGCAAATATTTACAAGCTCCCAACGGTGACTCTATTCTATTCCTACCCTACAGGACAAGCTCTCCCCTCCCATCATTCTTAATACAGAGGCCAGAGTGATCTTATAAGAACTCCCCTGTTCAAAATCCTGCCATGATTCCCACATCAGGAAAATAAAAGTCCAAATCCTTACAAGGCTCTCTAAGGTCCTTCCCCAGCCTGACCCCCTCCCCTGAATTCTGCAAGCTTACCTCCTGCTACTCCCCTCTCTCTCACCCGAACAATGTCCTCCAGGCTGTTCTCCAAATAAGCTAGCAGACTCCTGCCTCAGGGACTTTGCACTTGCTGTTCCCTCTTCCTGTGCCCTCTTTTCCCAAACAGACACTTGGTGTGATCCCTTAGTTCCCTGAGGGTCCTGCTTAAACACCATGTTACCTGTGAGGCCTTCCTTAGTGCATCTCCCAGCCCACCCTTCTTTATCCTCCTGCCTGGATTTACTTATCTCTGTTGTGACTTCTCATCTGACATACTATCCAGTGTTCTTGCTTATTTGTTTCTTGCCTTTACCACCAACAGAATGTAAACTCCCTGAAGGTAAGCACTTCTGTCTCTCTTCTATCCTGAGTGCCTAGAATAGTACCTGGCCCATATAGTAGGGATATAATATACATTTGTTGAATAAATGATTAGGAAAAGAACCAAAGAAACTACTTACATTACCTTTCAGAAAAGTAAAAGGGTAATAGTTAACAACATGAAGCTGGCATCTCAGAAATGAATCTCATGATAAGTACTAAAAGCAATTGACTGACAAAGCAGAGATAACTTGATGAGTGTTTATAGCAGTGCTGATTCAAATGGCATGTCTGACAGATGGTTGGATAAAGAAGCTGTGGTATACACACACACACACACACACACAAACACACACACAATGGAATACTATTCAGTCGTAAAAAATAATAAAATAATGCTAATTGCAGCAACACGGATGGAGCTGGAGATTATCCTACTAGGTGAAGTAAGTCAGACAGAGAAAGACAAATGTCATGATGTTACTAATATGTGGAATCAAAAAAAAAGATAAATCAATTTATTTCCAAAACAGAAACAGACTCACAGACATAGAAAATAAATTTATGGTTACCAGAGGGGGAAGGGAGGAGGCAGAAGGATAAATTGGGAGTTTGGGATTTGCAGCTACAAAGTACTATATATAAAATAGATAAACCACAAGGTCCTACTGTATAGCACAGGGAACTGTATTCAATATCTTATAATAACCCATAATGACAAAGAACATATACATATATGCATAACTGAATCACTAGGCTGTACACTAGAAAGTTCCTAACACAACATTGTAAATACTTCAGTAAAAAATGGCATATCTAAAACTGCAGACAAATAATTGCAGGATAAACTAAATGGAACCCTGTGAGACCCATATCTAGGTGCAGAAACCCTGACAGCCAAAGTTCTAAACTCAGTAAGGAGAGGCCTGGGAAACTCAGCTAGAGGTCCTTAAGAGAGTCTACTCTGTGTGAAGACCTAGAGCTCCAACAGAGAGGCAATGCAGCCCAGCTCCTCAAAACGTGGCCCAAGGACCAAGAGCTTCAGCATCACCTGGTAGAAGTGCAGAATTTCAGGCCCCTCGCCAGATCTGAAGACCCCAAATCTGCATTTTAACAGGCTGCCCACGTGGTGTATCTGCACACAGGAGGCGGAGAAGGCCTGGCCTAGCCGGCAGTGTTGAAGAGCCCTCACTTGGGATCAGAATCACTGTTCCTCTAATACACTTGCTGTGGGACTTTAGACAAGTCAATGCAAACTCCTTGAACTGCAGTTTTATCATCTGTGACATGGGGATCATGAAAGTACCGAAGTCATAGGCAAACAGCAACAATAATAATAATTACAACAACCAAGATGACAATGGCTAACATGTATTGTGTGTGTGCCAGACAATGTTCTAAGCACTTTTACAAATTCAAGTATTTATTTACGGTAACCCTCACCATCAACCTGTGAGGCCTGCGCCATTATTATTCCCATTTTATAAGTGAAGAAAATGAGGCTCAGATAGGTTAAGTCTCTTGGCTGAGGCCACACTACTATAAAAGCACACGGTCAGGATTTGCTTACCTAAGGTAATGCGCACGCAGTCAACCCAGTGCCCAGCTCACAGGAAGTGACTGGCCAGTGGTGGCCACCATCAAGTTCTTTTGCTCTTGTTCAGATCAACAACGCGGTCTCTTCCATTTGCTTGTTCTTCACTTCCCACTTTTCTGCAGTCATGCCAATGGCTCCTCACCCTCCTTTCTGCCCCAAGAACAAACCACCAATTCATGGGATCAGGCCTCTCCACTAGGCTGGCCTTCTCTAGAGAGCCTCTGCCTCCTGCTTCCTCTGCATCTGATGTCCCACCTCCACCGAGCTTCCTTCCCTGCTGTTCTTTCCCCTGGATGCCTTCACTAACCTCAGGATCACAGACCTGTCAAAGGCCCTTCCATTCCACAGTCTTCTTCAACCTTTCCTTCCATCAGTGGAAGTGAAGCCTGGGGCACCTCCTGGAATGAAGGGCATGAAGAAGCCAACATGGACTCAAGTCTGCCAATGCTGCTGGCATCATCGGATTGCATCACTTAACATGATCCTGTGTGCACGTGCGTGCAGGGTGGGGAATTAGTGATTTGTGAGAATGTGTGTATGTGAGTGTGTTTGTGAGTGTGTGGATTTTAGATGAACAGATGTACATTACAGTAAGCCAAAATACTGTATAAAACAGATAAATTAGGTGGTGCCTATTCGCTTTACAGAAGGACTCTTCATTTGGACAATCATTTGATGTAACAGTTCTGTAGTTAGCAAACTGAGGGCATTGAACATAAGATTCAATTGATACATGATATTTCAGGAATAAGAATATCATATAACATGAGATTTGTAGAACACATGTATATGAGCACAAAGAAACACAGAAACACACTCACCATTAAATAAGGCAATTCTTGCCTTGTCTAATTTGGGAGGTTGTTATAAGAGGTCAGCAAACCTTTTTTTTATAAAGGGCAAGACAGTGAATATATTCTATAGTGGTGGCGTGAAATTATCCACAGACAATGCGTGAACAAATGGCATGGCTGTGTGTCAATAAAACTTTATTTACAAAAATAGTACACTAGATTTGGCTGATGGACTGTAATTTGCTGACCCTCTTAAAAGGATTAAAGAGTATATGCTCAATGGAACAGTATGTATCCATTTAAAAGAATGAGATATGTGTATGGGGATGGAAAGCCATCTAAGACATTGTGAGATAAGTGAAAAAGCAAGTGCAAAGCTGTTTGCATTGGATGCTCCCCTTTGTGTAATATCAATAAACTATACATCTATGTGTGTATACGCAGAGAACAAGGTCTACAGGAAATAGACACTAAACAGTTAACAGAAATAGCTGCCTCCAGTGGTGTGGGATCATGGGGGACAGTCACTGTCTATGTTGTATGTTACTATAGTCCTGATGACTTTTAAAGAATTTATTATGCCATTTGCTGCAACATGGATGGACCTGGAGATCATCATTTTAACTGATGATTTTTTAAAAGACCAAACACATGTGCATAACCAGAAAATCAATGCAGCTATTTAAAATAGTATGTGTGTGTTTTGAAAACTGTAAATCCTTCTGTAAGCTTTATTATTATTATTATTATTATTATTATTCTTACACATTTTGAAGAAAATTAGTGTTCTGTGGATATAAGCCATTTCATTCTCACTTGATGCTAAGTTTTGTGAGAACAGGAACCACAGGTCACTTCCTTGTACCCTTGTATTCTCAACACACACACACACACACACACACACACACAGAGTACAGAGTAGGGGACCTAGAAATGTGCACACATTGTGGACTATTGGAGCAAAAAGGATCTCTAGATTAGCGCTGATCAGTGGGATTTATTCTCAGAAACAGCATGAAGGTCCTAGCTTCATACACAAAGGCCAGGTAATATGCCACACATCATTGGGTGTTTATTAGAAATGTCAAATTGTATTGCAAAGGTGCTTGCTGTTGGCCAAGCTATATCTGTGTCATCTTACCTAAAAATAACCTTTCAGCAAGTTGGCATGAAACAATACATATGCTATAGATCTAGGTTGTTTAGGATAGAAATATAGAAGAGAGAGAAATGTGTCATTTATTTCTAACCCAAGTACGCTCGTTCGCTTTCACCAACCCACGTGGGATGACAGACCTTCCCCCAGGCCCCTCAGGGACTCACGTTGAAAACTGACCCATGACTTGAAGTCCTTCAGCCCAGGGAGAACTTTTCATTTCTACTTCCTGTACCTCTTCCTCAGGCAGGAGGACGTATTCAGAGTAGCAAGACCATTCTCTGAGTATGCTTCCATAGGAGACATCTGGGATGGTTTTCCCAGCACGTCATACATAAGGCTTAGTAAAAAGAGCACTGGACAGGGAGTCAAGAGACCTAGATTTTAGTTATGTCTCTGAAACTTGGCTGTGTTAGCTTGAGCAAGTTATAGCCCCCATCTCTAGCTTATAATATAACCACTTACTAGCTGTGTGCCCTTAGGGATGTAGGATCCTGGAAAAACTGTCTAGCTTCCCTGTGCTTCCGTTTTCCCATCTCTCAAACGGGGACAACACAGTCCTTTCCTCATAGGGTTGTTGTGCAGGCTGAATATGCTTTCAGGCACTCAGTGAGTCCTCTAAGAATGTTAGCCACGACTATCATATGCTTTATTCTTCTGTAATCCCTTTCAGTTCACAGAGAGTTCCGGTAATCATGATCTCGTTTATCCTCCATTCCTCTGGGGGGTAGTGGTGGCACTGTGACTGTCATCCCCTTACATGAAGACGGTCAACGCTGAGGATGGTTCCTTGATGGACCTGAGGCCACACAGCAAACGTACGAGCTCAGCGCCTAAAACCTGAGCTTCTCCCTCACATCCTCTCTGCTCCTGGGGTTCAATCCAAAGCTATTTCCTGGGTCCCTGCCCTTCACTGGGGATAGAGAATCGGACCCAGTCAGCCCTGGCCCTGGAGCAGATCAGAGGCAGGTCAGAGACAGAGGACGCTGCAGTGCTGGAGACTCAACTAAGTACCATACCGTGAGATAGCTAGTATCAGAAGGTGTGCTGGAGATCCCTGTGGGGAGGCCAGCGGGGGGCACGGAACTGGCAGAGCCCATCTCCAAGGCCTTACCTGCATGGGCCCATTTTTGATGCTGTGAAACAAGAATGTTTATAAAATTTACAGTATCTTTTCAGAAATATCTCTAGAGGGAGGAAAAATGATAAAAAGACAGTTTTGCTTCTGGAAAATATTCCTTCCTGCTCCGTGTGTGGGCTGCACTACGTTGCCATCACCCTATTCCCCTGAAGGCAGAAAAGCACATTGCCAGGTTTATAACACAGGCCCTGACTGCACTAGAAGGTCACCGCGCAAGGGATGAGTAAGTGCTAACAGAGCCACGGCCTCGGAGCTTCCAGAAGTAGGCAGACTCTATGTTCTGGTGGAGAGAAAGGGCACTGTGAGCCGGGAGACCTCAGTATCGATTGTGGCTCTGCCGCCAGCTCAGCACACAACTGTACGCGAGTCAGTTCCCTCCTCTGGGCCTCAGTGGCTCCATTGGTTGGTCTCGAAGGGCTTTTCCAGTGCTAATGTTCCAGGATACAATGATATCCCAGAATATTTTGAATATCTGCTATTTAATAACGGATCTTTTATTGGAAAACATCACTGCTGAATTGCATCTTGGGGATATTCTCGGGAACATAAAGGAATCAGAACAGGAACCATTAGGCCATAGGCTGTTTTCTCATTTTCTCTTTACAGGGATCTTTACCCTTCTGCTTCCTGTTTGCACCTCAGATTAAATTAGGGATGTTACTTCTATTTGTCCCCAAACAATGTGATATACAATAAATAACGCATCATCCTTGCAACTGGCTGTGCAACAACACCTACAGAGTAAAACTCACACTGTGCTGTGCATATGGCTCAATCGACTATACAGTTGTGGAAGCATTCACATAGAGACGCCAAGCTCCCCTCTTCTCCTCTCTTTCCCTCCCTTCTTCCCATCCTTCCCACTCCTCCACTTCATGCCCACTGCCATTTAAGAAGTGATCTAACCTAGTTAAATGTCACCAACACTCTCAATCAGCATATGCTACGATTCGTAAAATAATGATGAGCCAAATCTATGGCCTCCCAGCTCAAGGGGCTGGGTTATCAGACACTTTTCCATCTCTTTCTAAGAGCCATGCTCGCCTCCCTTTGTGGCTGCTCTCAGAGAATCACTCAGCTGCATTCTTCGACCTATGCAATTCCAAACAAGTATCTCCTGCAAGTAGAAATTTGGCTCCACAGGTTCCCATGGCCACCAGGCCACATGCCTCCAACACAGTGGTCCTCAGGCGAGCTTCTCTCCCCATCCTGGGGCCGAGACCCCGTGGAGTAGGCAGGAGGGCAGCTGTGTGAAGAACGACTATCCACGCATTTAATCTGCTTCCCTTTCCCTCTCCTCAGCCTCGGGAGGTTTCCCCAGCATGGTCCTCGTACCTGGCCCAACAATGACGCAGCTTTTACCCATACTCTTCACATCAGAAGAGGGGGTCTTAGACCTCCCTGCTGCAAGCAACATCCTTTTCCTGCTTTCCTCTCCCTGTTCCGCTTTCATTCTCCTTTGGATCTTTCTTCCTTGTCATTTCCCTATGATTCTGGCATTTTGACCTGTTCAGGACAGTCCTGTTTCCAATTTTTCTCTGAATGCCCAATTCCTGTCACCATCATCGGTACCATCATCATAGTTCACACTTGGTGAGCACTTACTACGTACCAAGCACCATGCTAAAACTTGCCTTTCATGAGCCTGCGTATTCCTCACCAAACCCTTGTGAGGAAAGGCACTATTAGGAGCCCTGTTCTATAGATGAATCAACTGAGACGGAATTTCCAGAGAGTTTACATATCGGGCCCAAGGTTATATAGCTAATAAGTGACAGAACCAGGGTTCAGAACCAGATCTGTCTAGACGCCAAAGCCCAGGCACTTAACCACTACACTATATGGCCTCAATTACTGTCAGACCACGTGGCCTAGAAAATATGGGCCCCCATATCCTGGTTTAGATTTATCAGTGGGCCGCATGGGCATTTTCAGTCTTACCAGAGAAGTTTGCTGAATGAAATCCAAAATGCCTAGGAGTAACTTAATTAGAACCATGTGAGACCCACAAAAAGAGAACTATAAAACTTTCCCGAGAAATACATAAAAAAAGACTTGATAAGTAAGAAGACATACCATGTTCCTCAATTGGGAGGCTGAATGTAGTAAAGAGAAATCAATTTGCTTTCAAATTATTTATAATTTTAGTTGAATTCCAATCAAAACACTAACAGGATTCTTTTGGGGACTTGACAAAATAATTCTAAGATTTAGTAGGAAAAAACAAATGGAAGAAAACTGCATAGAAAACATTTGTAAAAGAAGAGGAATGAAGAGGGATTAGCCCTATCAGATATTAAAAATTTTATTTATAGTCCACTGCATTTAAAATACATGTTATAAATCTACAATTACTAAAGCACTGGGATACCAGAACAAATTTAGATATACGAATCAAAGAAATCATATATATCCCCATGCTGATCCTACTATGTATATGAAACTAATATGTGATAAAGAAGGTATCTCAAATAAAAGGAAAGAAAAAAGTTAGTAATAAATGGCATTGGGACAAGTCGTAAACTATTTAGGGAAAAATAAATAAAATTACTAGTATATACCATGAAGTAATTTCTAGAGGAATTACTGAGTAAATACTAAAGGAATTATTACATTCAAAAATTCAAACCATAAAACTAGAAGAAAACAAATATCCATCAAATCACTAACAGGAATAGAAATTTCTAAATTTAGAAATAATGAAAGAAATAGAATATTAATAAATTTGACTTTATACATATTAAAAACTCCTCTAAAAAAACCCAAACTATTCAATAATCCCATATTCAAACTTAAAAGGCAATTTGAAAACTGATAAATATTCATAATAAATAAAACAAAGAATTCCTGTTTTAACATATAAATCACTCATACAAGTCTATAAGGAAAACACTAATACTCAAATAACTGGAAAAAATACTGAACAAATATTCATTGGGTATTTCAAGACGTGGCAGATCATAGGGAATATACAGTTTATAAGAACTAATCTGCCTCTTGATGTGCTTGAAACCTACAGGGAGACAAACATTAAAAGAAGTGGTGCAACCAAGCATCATAGTTGCTATGATGGAAGTGTGACTGAGGTAGAAGTGCAAGAAAAGGGAGGCAGTGGTCAATTTTACCAAGATTGGGGGAATCAAGTACATGAAAGAAGTTAACTCTTGACCTAGTTTTTAAAGATGAGTACATGTTCCACAGCTGGACAGAAGACGCTATATAAGGATATTTCAGAAAGAGACAGCAACTTAAGTAGCTCCAGAGACATGCACGATGTGCGATGTTGGATGGGGGTAAGACTTTTAGCTGGAGCCACTGAAGCTATACTCATAGGCCATAACGTGGGAGACTTCACTTTTTTATTTTCTAGGCATTGAAGAGTCTAAGAGCTGTAAATAGGCAAAACTGTGAACAAATATGTATTTTAGAAAAAAAATTATGCTGGCTTCAGGAGAAAGGATACATTAGAGGGTAGCAAGATCAGAGGTCCTGAGACCAGCAGGAAGGTTGGGAAAGCAACTCAGGCTAGAAACAGTTAAGAACCTGGTTTAAGACAATAACTGGGGAAGGAGAAGGATGTAATTCAAAAGATGTTGAGGACAGTCCATAAAAGAAATCCAAGTGGCTAATATGAAAAACATGTAACACTGCATCAGTAATCAAAGAAAAGATACGACATTTCAAGCTCTAACATAAATCAAAATGTATTAAACCTGACAGTATCCCATACTAACAATGTTGAGGTTAATCTTACTTTTATACATTGTTTCAATAACCATCTAAGTGTCAAGAAATATGACAATGGTTATGTTAACTGTGCTATAGCCACTGGATGGAATATTATACAACTATTACAAGGGCACTTCTGAAAAATGTGTACTGAGATGGGTAAATGCTCATGACATAAGCATCTATAATTAGGCATTTAGTCCAGAAACACTATTGATTACCTATTATGCAGCAGATGCTAGATAAAGGCTGGTTGTACAGCGGTGAAAATTATATAAATGGTTCCCATCCTTATGAAGTTTAGTCTCTAGTCAAACAACAAAATAAATACTTTATTTAAACAAACAATAAATAAGGGTGAGGAATGCTACGAAGGAAGAGACCATGGTGCCATGATTGAGAACAGAAGATAGGATGGGGTGAACACACCGAGATGAAGCAGTCAGGGAAGATATATTTGAGACGATATTTTAACAGAGATTTACAGATGAAAAGGAGACAGCCCCGTGAAGACCAGCTGAAATGGTGGCCAAGGCAAAGGAAAAAGATAGTGCCAAAGCACTGAGAAGAAAAAAGGGTGACTTTGATTAACTGAAAGAAGATCATTTGGCCTTGAAAGTAGTAAGAGAGTGACTTACTACTGCTTGGAATGGTACGAGGTGAGAGTAGGGAGGTGAGCAGAGGTTGACCATGCAGAGTTTTGTAGGCCATGGCAGGGAACATTAGTTCAATTCTAGCTGAAATGGAAAGATATTTCTATTTTCATTTTTTGACTAGGGAATATATCCACATGGTTCAAAAATCCAAACAATACAGAAAAGATTTACTGTGATGAGTCTTACTCTCTCCCCTGTATCTATCCACTGGATAGTTCCCCCTACTCATCCACAAGTAACCATTTTCATTAGTTTCTTATGAATCCTTTCAGAGTTGTGATGAAGATACAAATATGTATTATTGATTTGTCTCTATGTCATATGCCACAAGTTATAAGTATACCATACATACTACTCTATACACTGATTTTTTTTCACTTGATAATATATCCTAGAGCTCCTTCTATTCATTGTATGGCTGCCTTCCTCATTCATTTTTACAGTTGCATAGTATTCCATCATATGGTTGTACCACAATTCATTTAGCTAGTCAATGGTTAGCTATTTAAGGATTCTCATCACATAATATGACTTATCTTTTAGAAAGATCATTACAAATGCTTTGTAGGGAATGGGTTGGAGGGGGCAAGTGTTATAGACTATTGTCATAGCCAGGTGAAAGGATATTTGTTAAGCCCAAGGGGTAGCAATGGAGATATAAAGAAATGGGTCAATTCAAGGTATCAAGTAGGATAGAATAGGCAGGACTTGGTGATGGACTGGATGTGAGACATAAGGGCAACAGAGGCATGAAGGATGACTCCTTAGTTTTTGGACTGAGTCACTGGTGGAAAGTGGTACCATTTGCTGAGATGGGCAAGATTGGAGGAGGCAGGTGCAGGAAGGAAAAGTCAAGATCTCTGTGCAGACCTCTTGGGTTTGAGATGTCTATGAAACATTCAGGTCAAGATGTCAAGTAGGCAGCTGGATTTGTGAACCTGGATCTTAAAGAAAAAGTTTGTGCCAGAGATAGAAATGTGGGAAATATCTGCATGCCAATCAGATATGCAGTCATGGCAATGGGTAGAATCACCGAAAACATGAATGCAAAGTAAGAAGAGAAGAAGGCAAGACATTAGCTCTGCAGAATCCTAACATTTGATGGTCAGATAAAGGAAGCTATGATGACAAAGGACATTAAGGACAAGTGGGAAGTGAGTCGGAGGAAAACTAGGAGAATGTGGTGACAGAGAAGCCAAGAGAAGTGAGTGTTTCAAGGAGGAAGTGGTTGACTATGTGGGCTGATGCTGATAGGTCAAAACAGACAAGAACAAAGAATGGTAAGTTAAAAAAAATCAGAGTAAGAAAATGGAAACCACCCTTAATTACACATACGTGTGTGTTTATATAATATATAGATACACATATACATATATATATGTATGTAAATTTATGTCTACATATACACATACATGTATGCATATATTATGATGTATAGAAAATAACTGAATGGAAATATGCTAAAACATTATCAGTAATCAACTCAGAGGTCAGATTATGTGATTTCTCCCTTTATCTAATTTTTCTATATTTTCCCAATTTTCTATATGAATATTTATTGCTTTTATAATAGAAAACTGCCTTAAAAATAAGAGATTTCTTAGCTGATCTTACTGTGGCTCTGACTTGGGAATAGACATGTAGTATCACAAAGTATCTTCTAGAAGACTATGAAAATCACTTCTATCTGGGAAATGAAACTTGTACCTTCACATAGGCTTCTCCAACAGGTGGATGCTATGTGTACAGGGTGTGGGGACAGGAGAGGGGAGGGGTAATGTGGGCAAGGGAACCTGGCCCTTCTGCAAGCTTTTAAGTCTTCTATTTCTTTCTCTACTCTAACTGGATCAAGAGTCACACTGCTGCGGTTCTTATCTTGAAACTGAAGCAAACTAGGACAAATTCTCTTTAATGCAAGTAAGATAAACTTAAGAGAATTCAGTATGAGCTGCTGCCTATTACAAGGTGCCTGTAAAATTTGCATCACACTGATCCCCTTGCCCACCGTGGCCCTCAGTAAATTGGTGAAACATTGAGTCACAGGGATGTCATTCTGAAGGCAACAGTTCTGATCTGCTCACAAATTTCAGTCTTGCCCCTTTCAGACTCCACAGCAGTTGCTGCTGGAGCCAATCCAAAAAAAGACTCCCCTGAGCACCTGTGGAACCCGCATTGCTAGTCATCGCTCCTGATGGCCTTAGTGCTGCATTTGGCTAGCATTCTGTCAAGGTGGTGCTTTTCTGTGCAAGCTCCTGCCTTCATTTCCCAGAGCAGCGACTGCCAAACCTGATCAGTGCCAAGTCTCTTGGTAAGACAAACAATCCCCCGGACCTCCACCCAAAGCTAAGCCATTGCCAACACCCCGAACAGCTGTAAGACTGCTGCCATCCTCCCACCTCACCCTTTCCCAGGCAGTGTCCCCCAAAGTATCCCACACATCTCAGTAGCTGTGGTAGGCTGGACAGTGCCTCCTCTGCCAAGACGCCCATGACCTAATCCCCGGAATCTATGCATATGTTCCCTTACCAATCAAAAAAGGACACTTTTGATCATCATGGATTTTTTGATGGGAATTTTGATGTTTTTAAAATACTGCATTAAAATATTGTTTACCATGAAGGGAAACAACTCTGATCAACAGTGAGTTTTGAAGCTTCCTTAAATTGTGTGCCCTAGGCAAGCTCCTCACTCGCTCTTCCTTGCCCCGACGTTGCAGAGACTAATAGAACATGGATATATGTGTGTGTGTGTGTATTCTTTACTGTTCAGCAAGATACCTCATTTATATATTTTATTTCACATGAAAACTAAGAGAATGCCTCTCACTGGTTCTCATGCATTCACATAAAATTTACTGAGCATCTCTTCCATTCTGGGTCCTCTGCTGGATGCTAGGCATGTGGAGGTGAATCTGCTGTGGTCTAAACTCTTAAGCGGATCACAGTCCACGGAGCAGACATACTTAGAAATGGATAATTAAAGAGTAGTGTGTGTGACTAGTTCTGTTAGTCCCAGGGCTGGTTGACTCCCGAGCCTGCACTCTCCACGGTGTGGTTCTCCTGCCTCTCAGACTGTGGTGCTGAGTGGCATTAAATGAACCAATGTGAGGTTAAAGGGCTTTGCAAACTGTAAAGCACAGTAAAACCCAGAATTGTTGAAATGGATATTAGGAGTGATCATTTCATTTCTAACTGTGAATGCAGAAACACAGAAATGAGCACCTTTAAGAACTGGCCTCCTTAAAACTAGAACTGATGGAAAGGAAAAAGGTTGACCCTCCTCCTCACCTTCTGAACTCTCCTGGCTGATGGATTCCAAGGGAACAGTGTCACGCTTTTGCAGACACAAACTTGAGCTGCCTCAATTAGGGGGTCAGTTTTATTTTGTACTTTCAGGCCACACACACTTCATTGAACACATTCCCCAATCTAATGCTGATTTTGATTTCCTTACATCAGCTTCAGCTCTTTGTTCTGTTTTGTAAGCGCCTAATCTATAATTTTCTAGGCTTGTCTAAGATTCCTGCTATGGTATGTTCATTCACAGGAATCCCACGTCTCTAGAAGCCAGTCACACCTGTACACTACTGTATTTATATAAACATAATTTCTCCATTTTTCTTTCCTCTTCCTAGACTACCTGTAATGTACTCCAAGACAGGAGACAGGTAGCTTGTTGAATTCACAAATACCTTTAATTAAATTAGAAGATAACTTTAGGGTAGTTCAAAGGCTGGAGCTGAACACGAAGTCATTGAGCACTAAGTCTTAACTTGTAAATTCTAAATCTTTGCTGCTTGGAAATAATTTTCTAATAAGTGCAAGACAGGCCAGAACTGAACAGCATGTACGGTTGGCTTAATGAAGTTTAGGGAAATAGGCTCATTAATGCAGCTTCAGAAGGAACTTCCATTTTCTACATCACAAGACATGATTTTTACCATCTTTCAGCAATAACATTAAAACCTTTTCGATTCCACCAAGATGCCAAGTCACAGAGTGTGTGGAAATCCAGAGGTTCCTCTAATTGCTTCTAAAATGCAATTGCCGTCTTCCCCGTTCCGAGCATGGGGCTTCAGGCAGCATCGGCCTGACTGCGGCTGGGAGCCGGGCACTGGCTTTCCCTTTGCTTTTAAGTAAATGGTAATTAAGAAAAGAAGGGGTGGAAAGTTGAATCAAATGCTCCCTAATGGATCGCATTCTTTCTGCTTAGAGTGACATTTACGGAATATGTTTGCCACCTCATTGTTTTCTGTATGACTTAGAGAAAAAAAAAAAAGAGTCAAATTAGTGTAAATCTTTAGTGATTCAAAGAATTGAACAGACTCGTTTAAAATGTCAATCCAACCAGGCAGTCATTATTGGGAACAAATGGCAATAGCGGTGTGGTCATACTTTACATTTATATCATACTTAAGATCTTTTGAGAGCACTTTTATATTTCTTTCTCATTTAAAGTGATAAAAGGCAAAACAACAATGATGAGGATATATCTTGCTCTTGTTTCAAATTCTAAGAAAACATTTTGACAGGATGGGCCCGGCATTTGCTCGGCTCGGCTGTCTCACATCTCCCCCAAATCCCTGTCAGACCCTGTCTTCAACATTTTTGTATTTTTGTTCATCATGGAATTTTTTACATTCATTTTGAGTAATCATCTTGATTATTGAGGGATATTTTTGTTTTTTGCACTTCTTTAATTCTGTGCCCAGGATGAGCGCCTTGATTCTGAGTGGTGTCTGGCCGGCAGCATGAACGGAATGAGAATGGAGAAGGCGATCCAACACACAGGCAAGGATGTGGCAAGTTCACCGGAGAGAAAAGCGGGGGTAGGAAAGTCACAGGGGCCGGAACTCCCTCACCAGGACCCAAGTGTACGTTTCTCCTAGCTAGGAGTGGATGCCGCAGTAACTGTGACGTGTGTCCCTGTGTCCTCTGTGTCCTTGCGTGAGGCACTGGGGTGGTCTGGTAGCAGTCCATGGAGAAGAGGCAGCAAAAGGAAGAGAAAGCATGACCAGCTTCCCTCTGTGGCTCTTTTTGGGGGTCTTGCCTGCTCCAGCCAGCCTGCTCTTTTGAGTCACACAACACACTTTTCTTGGCCTGTTCAGACCTTTGTTTATCTGGTACAATCAAAGAAAGCTCCACAATGGAGCAAAGTCCGTCAAATTTCGCTGGTTATGGCTGGACAGGAACAGTCAACCTCTTTTATGAGAGCCACTCTGCTAGTCTATAAAAGCTGTCTATTTGGGAAAAAAATGAGCCACTGAGTGAAATGCAAGCTCACAGTATGCACACCCCAAATTACTAACACAACCACCCCCTTCAGGAGAGGTTCATCATTAATTCAACTTCTGAAAGAAATAAGGGGCACACACCACCAGCCACCCCACTGAGAAAATATTCATGACATTTGAAAAGCAACATGATTCATGGATGAAGAAAAAAGATGATAAAATACTAAGAAACCCAGATAACTGCCAATCAAAACTTATAACTAACAGTCTTTTCATACGTGCCAAGCTCAAATTCTAATTTTTCTTTTGAACACCTACAAGGATTACAGTTCTGTTGGCCAGGGGTCTTTCGTGTGGTACAGGACAACGGCAAAGAGGGTGGAAGGACCTTGATGTGATGGAAAGTATCCAGGACTGAAGTAAAATAGACTTGGATTCCAGTCCCGGGTCTGCCACTGACAATAAATAAACTCTGTCCTGCAAGACAGAGCAGTGAACACATGTGCTCAGGCAGTCAGTCACCCAGAACCAAAAGTCCTGAGACTGTTCTCCACCTTTAAGTACAGTATTTTCCTGACTTTCCAGTTTATTCAACAATATGCTTACTGTATCAACCTGTTATATATGATACACTCTCTTAACATAGTGTCCTTAACCTCCAGACATGGACCCTCCCACATGCTTACCTTTGCCTCCTTTAGCTGATAGATGAAAATGGATGCTCGGGATGGGGAGCAGAGCATTGGTCTGTGCCCTACATAGGGTACTTCATTTAAGATCCTTAACAACTTTATGAGGTGAATAATACCCCCATTTCACAGATGAGGAGGCAGAAGCTCAGAGAACATAGGAACTAACCCAATGCCATATTGGTTAGAACCAAACCCCCTGATGTCATATGAAATATACATGGAATAAGACTTCAGAGAGGTGGGAGATACTTTCTTTGCAGAGCCCCTGAGGGGCTTCAAGTTCAGAGTCAGCAAAAATGGGGCTGTGGGACAGCAAGTAGGGTGGTCACAGCAGAGGACTGTCAGTGGGTAACAGAGCTAGTCGTCCTCCGCTCATCCTTCATGTGTGTGTCATACTTGTCCCTAGCTCCAGTCCCAAGAACTGTTTCCTAGTCAGAGCAGGGTATCTGCGTGGAGAGGCCGACAGTACAGGTGTTGCAACTAAATAAAGAGACACAGTACAGAGAAGGGGGACACTACGCCTCATCTGGAGGGAAAAAAAAGAAAACAACAAAAGGCAGCTCCACCAAGGAATGAAATACATTAAAGTCTTCTAGAATAAAGTCTGAAATGCCATGAAAGACTTCCAAGGAAAGACCTCTTCCTTTAGCACTGACATGGAGTCCTCCTGAGTCAGCCTGCCTCCTTTCCACTAAGACATCCTAAAGAGAAGCCTCCTAGTGAACAGGACAAGCCCACTGCCACAGAGCCGGCATTTGGTACTCCCAATCCAGAGAGCGGTCTGAAGGAGCAATGTTCACAGATGGCTATGAAACAAACTCATGCCAGCTACTGTCCTAATCAATGTCCCTCTTCATTCATAAAAATAAATGGTCAATCAGAGATAACCGGATGTTTGAGGAAAACCAACAGCATGAAAGAGAAGGACCAACAGGAACACACAAAACAAACGACTGCAGAGGAAACAGATTACACCAGGCACAGAAGTCAAGAATGAACCCCCATGAAAAAGAAGCAATAACAGAGTAAGAAAGTTCTTTGAAATAAAAAAAAAGACTACAGATTTCTTTTAAGTAGAAGGGCTAAATAATAAAAAATTTTACAGCTTGAGATAACAAGATGGAAAAGATGCACAAAAAAGGTAAGAAACATTGAATATAGATTCAGAAGGTGCAACATTTATCTAATAGGCATTCTGGAATGAAAGAAACATTAGAGGGTAGGGTATAACAGAGGAAACAATTCATAGATGAAGAAATACAGGAGTCTTTAGATTAAAAGGGCCTTAAAATGCTAAGCAGGATTTAAAATAGGATCCACATCTACTCATGTTGACATTTTAGTTTATGAATGATAAATAAAAAATCTCTTGGCTTCCAGAACACCTCATTCACAGTGGATTTCCCTCCGAGGTCACTAGCCATTCCTTCCTAGTCTCATTTGCTGGTTCTCCATCTCCATAAACTGTAAAACACTGAACTGACCCAGGATTTAGTTCCTGTGTCTCTTCTCTTTTCTGTCTCTTCTTATTTTCTAGCTAGGATCATCCAATAGCATCAATTTCAGTACACTTTATAGGCTGTGACCTATCTTTATATCTCCCACCTGGATTCCCCTCATGAATCCAGATAAATATAACCAAGTTCTTACCTGATATATCAAAATTAAAATCCAAAACTGGACTTCTGATATCACATTCACCCTACCCCCAAGAAAACCTCCTCCTGTAATTTTCCTCACATATATGAATACGTCCATATTCTCAATTTTTCAGGCAAAAATCCTATCATTCATCCTTTACTCCACTCTTTCCCCCATACGTCATATCCAGAAACTAGTGTTGGCCCTCAAAAGATATCCAGAATCTGGCCATTCCTCACTACCTCTACTGCCACCACCCTATTGCAAGCTATCATCATCTCTTACCTGGCTTACTGAAGTAGCCTCCTCACCAGTCTCTCTGTTTCTGCACTTGCCTACTTTTAATCTATTCTCAATCCAGCAGCCAAAATGAGCATCTGCTCAAAACCCTACAGATGGTTCATATCTCACTCTGATTTAAAATTGAAGTCTTTATTGCAACCTATCTGGTCCTCCATGACATGCCCATGACCCCTGTGACCTCATCTCCTACTAACTCTTTCATTCACTCCTCACTGTTCCTGAAACACACCAGGCAGGCACACATGTCCCAGAATGGCAGAATATAAATGAACAGGAAGTTGTTAGAGAGATGCTCAAAAAATGTCTTCAAGAATTAAAAAAAAAAGTTCTATCCCACAAACTGCATGGGTAATAACTTTAAGGTTCTTACTGATGCAATGAAAGTAAATTTCTCTTCTTTCCAAAAAGGAAAGGAGTGGAGGGAGAAGGCAGAGAGGGAGGGGGAAAGCAACAGAAAGGGGAAGGAGGGAGGAGAAAAGAAAGGAGGGGCATAAAAACTACGGTTTAAAAAATTGCACAAAACAAAGAGCTATGGCCCAAATATGAAGCAAAATAAAAGGCAGCACTTTCTGAATAATCAGTGTAAGAAAAGATAATCTATTTGATCTTGATGCTTCTCAATGACCTAGGATTACCTATCCTGCTCTATGAAGTACAGTCTTTAAGAAATATTTATTGAGCACCTATGAAATGCTGGCTGGTGTCCTACGTGCTCAGGGAATATATGAACAGAAACAGAAAAAAAAATCTTTCTATCCTCACAAAGTTAACGTTCAAATGGTGAAAGATAATTTATAAAAATAAATAAATAAACGAGAAAATGTCAGTTTTAAGCATCCTGGAGAAAATAAAATTAGATAAATGGTGGGACGGTATATACTGTTTAAGACTGAGTGGTCAGGCAAGGAGGAGATATTTGAACTGAGACTTGAATGACAGACAACAGCCAGCCATGGAAAGATCTGGAAGCAGAGTGTCCTTACATTGTAAGGAGTTAAGACAGGAACCATCATGGTATGTGACAGAAACAGCATGAGGCCGTAGGGCTGGAAGTCAGCAAGTGAGGAGCACTGGTGATGGGAAATACGATCGGAAGGTTTGTGGGGGCCAGAATTATGCAACGCTTGCAAGGAGGGTTTTAAGCCAGGGAAAGAATGATCTTATTTCTGTTCTAAGACCATGCTGACTACACTCTGGAGCAGGGACTGGAGAGGGGCTGGAGGGAAGAGAACAAGAACAGCAACAGGGAGATCAGTTAGGTGACTGGTGCTAGAGTGCGACACCAGAGATGCTGGCGGGGCAGATGAGGGTGGTAGTATCAGAAGGGGTGAGAATCGACCAGTTCAGGGTATATTTTAGAGGAGCCAATAGATGTATATCAGAGTGGAGCAGAGGGTGAAAGGTAGGAATCTGAGATGACTCCCAAGTTTGGGATTTGATGGGTAGAGGTATCATTCACTGGCAAGACACAGAGAGATGGTTTTGCAGGCTGGAAATTAAGAACTGTTTTGGACAGGTAAAGTTTAAGATGGCAGGTAGACATACACAGGTATCAGTCAGGTGGTTAGATATGAGTCTGTACTTCAGAGGATAGGTTGGGCATCGGGACTTATATTTGGGAGTCATTACATGGCATTTAAAATTACGAGTCCAAAGACACTACTTCCATACATGTATCTATGAATATGAATGTTTATTGGTTTTCAGTTTTTAAAATCAAGCTATAGAGAAGCACAGGAAATATATTAGATTGAACCACAGGAAATTGCTGATACTTGGGTATTCTGATGTACATATGGTTCAAGTCAGTTACAGAATAAATTGTAAATGTTATAAACTTTGACAACATAAAAGTAATGACATGGGAGACAACAGTCAGGAGGCAGAGGGGGAGAAGGAGGAGTCGGGGTGTGTCTCTGGTAGCTTCCTTTGTTTACAAGGTAGGGAGCAAATAAATAGTGTCAACATTTGAAGAAACAAGAAATAGACCTGGATAGACATTGTTCAAAGTTTGCAAATGAAATCATGGGAGGAAAATTTTAAAATAGTATCATCAACAAAAAATAAATCAAGAAATTGAAGGAAGAAGAGAGGTGGAAAACAGTGTAGTTTGCTAAATTCCTCATCTGTCATAGCAACAGAAAATACAGTCCATGGGTAATATGTAAAATTGACAAAGCAAGAAAGAGTGCTGCATTATTCAGCATTTTGGTGATACCGTTCAGAATATTTAAACCTGTTAAAAGTAGCTTCTCTGGGAAATGGGATTTCAGGAGGATGACAGTGGGTGGTGTGGAGGGGGACTTTTTCTTTTATACCATTTATTAGAATTTTTCGTCTGTGCATTATTTTATAACAATGATGATGACGACGATGATGAAGATGGTAACAGCTACCATTGGCTATTTGCACCTTCCTTTCGCCCTTTTCAAACTCAAAGGATGGGTTACTGGCTGTGCTTTCTTTGGCTGGCTCCCTTCATATTAGCTAACTATCCTAATAATCACTCAATGCCGCACAGTCATTTCTTATTTTCTCCACTCAGGTACACAAAATCACCACGCGTGATTTCTAATATGGATGCAATTATTGAAAGACCTGGATCCAAGCCTACCATGTTTCTTGCCCCAAAAAGAATACATAAGAATGTGAAGTTCCCTAGGGGACTTATCAGTCCTCACTTCAAAACAGATGGCCGCAGTGTTGGACGAGCTGTGGTAAAAGGTGAAATCGGTAAAAACCCAAAGGAAGTTTGTCCTCATGATTTCTAAACACACTTATTACGAATTTGAATGTTACCAACCCTTTAAACCAAATTTAACGGAAGACTTAGTTCAGTTTCCCAATACTGGTTTTGTGACACCTCAGAGTGCCTCCAATTATCTTAAGGAGCATTGTGAAATTCTCTTTTCCCACCCTAAAAATAATGTATGTTCACTTTAATCCAAAATTTAAGAAATACATGTCATTCACTACTTGGATTCAGAGGAAGGGGCTGACATGGAAGCGTACTGACTAGGGCATCTCAACTATAGAAGAGTAGGGGTTCCCCAGTTCACAACCTGTATTGGATTTATATGAACAGATAAGTGTCCTGACCAACCAGGAAACCATTTATTTGTGCTACCAGTTCCTGTCTACTATTAAGAGTCTCACTGGACTTTCCCTCATTTATTTCATTCAGGAGCTACTTTACTAAATTATGTAAGTCCCGAAATATACAGAAAGCTTTCTTTACATATTGACCATACCCTCGGCTGTAGACGGAACAGAAGCACCTTTGAGAGGGTCGTTCAGGCTTTTTTATGTACTCCATATAACAGAAGGAGATGGAAACTGGATTTCCTCCTTTTCTCTGGATAGTGAATGAGGCTCGCCCATCCCTCTTGCCAACAACGGTATCTGCCTTGATACTTTCTGTCTATCCTTCAGCAAAGAGAGAAAATGCCCACGGTCAAGTGCAAAGTCTGGTTACAGGTAACATTTCACCCTAAGGTAACTCTTTCTAAGGAGAATCCTTCGCTGAAGGATAAAAGAGAAATGACCATTTCCAGCTCTCCCTTCTGGGTTTTCAGGACCAACCTTTCAAAAGTAATATTAAGACCTCACTTGTCATCCCCATGAGACAATTTCTCTATCACCCTAGTGCCCAGATATTTTCAGGTGGAGCAAAATCACAGTGAATGAAGTAATAGTAAATTTGCCTGGTTCCAAGAAGGTACCACTGTTTCCCCCAACCCTTCATTTTTTCAATCCTATAAAATTCTGTAACTCATGTAATAGCTTTCCACGGCTGTGAATTCTGGCTCCCAGAATGCGAGGAAAGACTGGATGGAAAGCAAAGGAAGGGGGCATGATATCCATTGGATTTCAAACCAGATTTGCACCTCTTGCCCTTTCTTGATCTCACGTGAAGGTTTGGTTGGTACATAATGCTTACAATTTTACAGGGAGCAGTTCTGATAACTCTGTGGTTTTCAATAACAAGCCTTAAACCTGCACACTGTGATAACCAAATCCATCCACGGCACCCGAGTCGGGGGTAATCCATTTGAAGTCTTAATCACAAAAATAAAGCTCCACTGGGCTAGTCAGGTTTTAGACCCAACGAGCCTAAGGTGGGAGCCGGCTTTTAACCGATGCCTCCTGTTAGAAAAGGAAGCAGGCCAGTGCATTAGTGAGCTGTGAGGGCCGGGCCCCTGGTGAGACACTGAGCTCTGAAGATACAGTGTCACTGTGTAAATGGCTTTAAAAACACGTGTTTGGAAAAGCACAAAAATGTTTTAGTCACTTGATTATAGTAAGACTAAGTCATTTTATAGCCTTAATAGAGGAAGGAAGCAGCAAGACACAAGCAAAAAACCACTCAGGACACAGAAGCCAGCAGAAAGTAAACAGCACTGTGAGGTGCCAGGAGTGGGCAACCATTAGACCCCAGTCTTTCACAATCAAGAGCATTTCGTCCATTGTTTAGAGCCCTGGACTATTTTCTCCAACTCTATTCCCCCAATTAAATGCTTACGCCAGGTACCATTTTGCCTGGTAAAGAGGGCTCTTCAGCATCCACACGAGAGATGGCCAACCAACTCTCAAGAGCTTTAGAGAGATGTGTAGAGACAAAAATACATTTTACAGTGTATCCTTGGGGTGAGAGCGGGAGGAGGGATAGAAGAAATCATGCGGCTCGATTTTGTTCCTTCCAAAGATAGAATCTTAGTATGCTGTATGGTCTCTAACTACAACTTTCAACAAGGACAAACTATCTTTGGAGTAAAATAACATTCTGGGTGTTTTGCTAGCCCAGGGTTTAGTAACATACAATTGCAGCAGTCAATAGCAAGAAAAAAATCAATCTCCTGAAATTTGAAAACGTACACACACACACACACACACACACACACACACACTGCAGTGGAGCCCTAGCCATTATATGAGCTTAAACATTTCAATCTAAATTAAATCCAATTAGAAGTAATCATAGTGGATCATATTAAACTAATTCTCAGACAGGAAAGATTATCATTTTAAATGGCTCCATAAAGCACTAATGAAAAAAAATCATTTATTTCAATTAAGTAGGCTTATAACCAATACCTAAAGGTCAGTGGAAAACTGCCAGGTGGCTATTTCTCTCCTCTGCCTGAACCCCAGTTGAGCCATAAGAGCCAGGGGTTCTGAAGCAAGATCCGCCTGTGATGGAACTGAGCTTGAAGTCGTCCATCATGCCAGACTGAGCGATTGTAGAGCTTAGTAATGACAGGAGTGATTGCCTCTCAGGATGGATGGAACACTACATTTCAGGACTTAGGTGCATAACTTCTTTTCTATTATTACATCTCCCTTTTGTACTTGATGTATTCTAGTCAACGGTTCTATAATTTCCCCAGCAACTTCAGCTCCCATAAGAAGCCTTCCTAGTGACTGTGTCTAACCTTGTCTTTTCCTCCATGGAATTGAGAGCCACCACACACTGGTCAAAAGCTGTTTTGCCTTTTACTCCTAAAGCATCTATTTAAGGGAACAGATATTAATGCAAATTTCTCTTTTGTGTTCATTATTTTTTAAAGTTGCCACAGAGTGATAGCTTGAGAGGCCTGAAGAGCTAGGCTATCTTTTCACCATCCAGCGGGTGGCTATTAACATCTTAGCTCTAGCCAAACTTCGGAGACCGGGGTTCTAGTGCTAACTGCTACCTGGCCTTGATTGTATGACTGTGGCCAAGTCATTTCACTACTCTGAGACCTAGTTTGATCATGCATGACTTTGCGTTTTCTGTTCACACCTGCTATTTTAAAGCTCCTCCAAGGTGCCTTGGGCATGGCTGCTGCAGAGTTGGAGGGACAGCTGGTGGCTACAGCTTCCTTCCCCATTTTTCCCGAAGGAGCTCTGTCTTCATCCACACATAATGGGCTTTCATGCAAGATCTTGTTTTACAAAGAATTCTGCTGCTAAAAATTTTAAACCACTGGCCTTTAAGGTCTAACAATTCATGATTCAGTGAATCTGTAACTTTGATTCCAATAAAAGAATCAAACCAGATAAATCTGGAGAAAATATCAACTTGCAAATTAGGAGGGGTCTCCCACATCCTACAGGGAAAGCTTAATATCTGGATAATGACAGTCTGTGCTTTCCTCCATATACTATGATTAAGGGCCTTTTAATTGATTTAAGTAAACAATAAGGATATTTTTCACTGAAAAAGCTGAAGATGTTCTTTCTCAGGAATGTGTTCAACCCTTCATCAGTCTACTATTCTCATCTCCTGCTCGCTTCCCCCTTTTCTGAAGAGGCCATATATGTGCTTTATTTTGTAATGGGCCCATCTCTTTTTTTCTCTGTCTCGTTTACAAGCCAGAAAAGGTAGATGCTTGAGAGTAACAGAGACAACTGTCATCAATACTGGGGCTGGGAAAGGGCTTAAAGGAGAAAGCTTCCCTTTGACTAAGAGATTCCAGACGGGTCACTGAATTGCTTGGAGATCCCCCATTAAACCTGAGGGGAAATGAAAGTAAGTTCCCCTTCAAAAAAATCTACTTCGATGGTATCTTACATTCTAAATGAAATAAGGATATTCACAAAGGCTCTGTTATCTTATTCATCTCTCTGAAATCACACACAGATATTCAGAGATGTACCTGCACTTCCTACTTCTGCATATTATACCTTTAAATCACCTAATACATAATAGCTCTTGTACAAAAAAATTCATTAAAGGGTTTCCTTTTCAGCATAACTGTTAAATCAGCAGCTCATCCAATGATCTGATGCAGAATGTAACAAGTTCCTGATGGAGTTGTGTTCCCTTTGAGAACAAGTGTTTTTTCATCACCCTCTTAGTCACCTAATTTGACTGAAATCTAAGATCTTAATGCATCAGTCTTGTTAATTCTCTTGCCAGTACGTAGGAAATTGAAGCAATAAACCACAACTTGTTTGTAGTGGTGTTAACATTATTAAGTACTCAGCTAGCTGACAAGAGCCCCATTTTTCCATTAAACTTCAATAGCAGCTTCATGCATATTTAGCTCTTTGGCACTTTTCTTATTTTCCCCCTGATGACTTGTTTAAAAAGTTGACCTCAAATTCACTACACTCCACTTCACTTTTTGTGTAATCAAAGTTATGACATATTGCTTTAGCAAATGGCTATTGTCTTTTTATTACTATTTTTTAAGCACTATTCAACTGCTAGTTCTCTGTAAGAACATACACAGCATTTTTTTTCCTCATTATGCTAGTTAATCGAACTGGACCTTGAAATTGCAGTACTGCATTTCAAAAGATAGTATTTCAATTGTTAGGTATTTGAATATCCTGTGTGATTTTTATTATGATTGTTGTTGTTGTTATTATTATTACTGATTTGCTGTGGGAGCCACTTGCACTTTCATCTAATCCACTAGTTTGCTCCACATTTTAAAAGCTTCAGTCTTGGAAGGCACATTAGCCTTTCTGCCTATTGCCATGTGCGTGGAAAATGCTCTGGCCTTGGCATCAGGTCACACCCACAACTGACGGCTTGAACATAACCGCTATGTGGTATGAGAACCTACGGAAGAAGTTGCTTGTAACCTCCGCAACTAGTTTATTGGAGGCTAGCTGAAAACTTCCGACTAGTGTCCGACACTTTGTGTTCGCATTTTTAAACCCCATGCTCATAATCTTTCTCCCCAAATTAGCTTCCTCGCTATGCTTCCCATTTCTGCCAACAGCTCTTTTCTGTGACCCTTTCAAAACCTTGGATGGTCCTTGTTTCCTCCATTTCCCTTGCCCACTAACCTATCCAGTCATAAAAGTACTCTCCATTTCTTCTTTGTAATCACTTCCTCATTCTATTGCCAATAATCCCACTAAAGTCCAGGTCTTCACTACTTTACTCAAAGGCAGCCAAACTGGTTTTCCTGGCTCTAGTCTGTCAGTCAATACAGACTATTAACAACAGCCACAGTTTTCTTCCTGAAACACAATTTTGCATACAGGCAGCTGCTCGACAAGTATTTACTGAGTCCATACTATTGCTAAGTACTACAGTGGGCTCTGGGCCGAGAGTGATGAGCAAGGCAGGCACGGCCTCCTGATTCTTTGAGTTTGTATTATTGCAGAGAAGCTAGACATTCACATTCACCCCTTCTCAAAACCTTCAGTAGCCCCTCCCCTCAGCAAATACCCTGGATAAAGAACTCTTAGTGTAACATTCGGGGCTCTCCACAATGTGGCCCTAAACTACCTCCTCAACTTTATATCTCACTATTACCCTACATGGGTCCTGCACACTAGCTCTATTCATTATTCCCTAAACATGAAAATCCTCCTTCTCACCAACTTGATCTCAAGCAACTTGAGATCATATACCTCTTGGATACTCAGAATTCTGCATGGAATCCTCTTGATGATAGAAAGTCAACCAATGGTTGCCATTGATAAGAAAGCATTTTACATCCTAGTCTAGCATTCTGAGATGTTCCTCCTATGTGAACCACTGGCACCATGGAGCCATCTCTGTCCTTGTATTTACCACACTGTGTTGTAATTATCTGTAGGCTCTACTAAGGTATTATTAGCTTATAGAAAACAAGGTCCCTTCTCTCCCTTTTTGTCTGTAAGCTACTATAGTGCCTGGTACACAATAGCTCCTCATTAAATTAATGGATGAGTGAAGGAACGAATGAGCATAGAAACAACCCTGCTATGGTGAATTTCATATTCTCTGGAAATGATGGATAATCAATCAGGTAACTAAAGGTATACATTTACATAAAAAAGAAAAATAAAATCAGAGTGGCTTCACCAGTTATGTGGTTGGTGCTATCCTGTAACTAAGTCAAAGATAAGTTTCTATTTTCCTTGAAAATATACATTATTATATATGTATTCACATTTACATTCACGTCTGCATCTACATACATACACATTTATATCTGAAAGGACTTAGGAACTGCCCAACTAATTGCTGCCCCAAATAATAGTCTTTTTGAGAAGAACATGGAAGCTATTCTTTTAAAATAAAGGAATATGAACAAAACCCGTAATCTTTACAAAGTCCCAAAGGGAGTTCCAAGGTTGGAGCCGGATGCGATTACCAGCCACTATATATCATTCAAATACAGCTTTTAAGGAGGAAACCATAGCCCATAGGGATCAAGTGGAGGAATTTGCAATTCATCATCTGTATTTTGGAGTCTGGAACTCCAGTCTGTCCAACCCCATTAAATGCTCCCTCTATCATAAACATGCAGGCATCCCAGCTAGTTAGAAACATGCGCAGCATCTGAGTTTAAAATAAATAGCTGAACTACATACTTCTTGAGCACCATATAATTGTGTTTTCTAAGTATTTTGCTGTTTCTGAGATTTATCAGACAAAAGATATTCTAAGAGCCTAAGCATCATCTTAAGAATTTCATAAGAATCAATAAAAATAGCACCTATATGCCTAACTACTTCCTTCCTAGGCATTGTAATTGTACTTCCATTAATGCATCCCCAGAAGTCAAATTATCATCTATATTATATCACTTATCCATTCTATGAACTTCTTTTTAGCACAAGTAAGCAGCTTCTATATTGTTTCTATTTATAGAATGAGTATCCATTCCTTTCGTGATCAAAAAAACAATACAGTCATTTTCAATTTGAAAAAAGTTAAATAAATAATCAAAATTTCATGTAGTATTGTAATTGGTCTATTAGCAGAACTACATATGGCACTAAATTCATTAAGAAACAAGGAAAAGAGACATGGAGAGGATAAGAAAAAAAATTAGAACATGGAGAGAGAAAGTGAGTTTTAGCTGTGTATTTTCTGCCCAAAGACAATAATCAACGTGAAGTACTGTAACTCACAGGAAAGAACTAGCAGAGCACCATACTTACAGAAAATGGGAGCCCTACCCAAGTTATGGCAAATGCAGCAAACGCATGCCAGTGCCTTTCAAATATGCTAATCAAAGTCCCAGAACTCAGCATTTATATTGTGTTTAAATGTCTTCCAGGGAGGCAGACGGATGAGTGAGGTCACCTGAAAATCCTTCCTCCAAATCACCTTTAACATAGCTGTGAAACAATCAGGGGGAAAATGATCCTTCTCTGGGACCAAAGTGAACACAGAAAACAAGCATATTCCACATTCACTTAGAAACGTCCAATCTTTCACACCAGGTTCCCGTGATGCAACCAGACAAAAAAGTGCAACAGTCAAGATGAAAGAGTGAATCACAAGGAGTGAATAGGCTTGATGCCACAGAAACCTGAATTATTGAAGCAGAGAAATAAATGGAAAAATATCCCTAAAATGCTCTGTAGAGATTAGAGAAAAAAATAACCACTGTGGAAGGTAAGTCACCCAGTCTACTACCAGTACCGGGTGTTTCTGAGGTAGTAAATGGAGCCAATGGATTACAAACAACAGAGTTATAATAGGAGAAAAATTTTCCATTTAGTCAAATTACTGAGTTGGATATTGGAGATGCTCACCATGTTCCACATTATAGACAAAATTACCAAACAGAGATCAATATACATCCAGATATGTCCTGGAAAATTGTTACTGAAAAGATTCCTGTCAGCATTTGAGCAACAGACAGAAACTGAAATCAAAGTACCCATGTTTTGCTCTTTTCAACAAAAACTACCAAAAGACAAAGAAGCAATATTTACAGGGTTTTGAGGGAGAGTACTGGTGACCTAAGAATTTAGACCCAGCGAAGCTGTCTTGAACATATAAAGGCAAAAGGAGGGTAGGCCTGAGATGTGCAATGTCGTACATAACGCACCAGCCCAAAAAAAGAGGTGGCTCAGATTACTAAGCATGCAAATAAGGAGATGGGGCAAGAGATGACACCATGAAGGTTGTGTTCACTTTCTCTTTTGGGTAATGGGGAGCCTTTGAAGGATTTTAAATGGTAGAGAACTAAAGTAGTGCACAGAAAGACCAGTCATAATCATCTAGAGGAGGCAGAGTACTAGACAGAAAACAAGGCTACTGAAGTGGTGATTTCTTTGTCCTTTGTTGTTTTGTAAAAATTCATTCAGATATACATGTAATGAATCAGGTGGGCAACTGGTCTGATAGAAAGATTTAGCAAGAAAAAGTATTAGATGAAGTGGTTTTCTTATGAGGACCACACCTGTCTGAAGGCAGTGGCATGACGCCAGACTGAAGACTGGGAAGTCAGAGGCCAGGCCTTGTTCTCTACTCTGTCTTCAGGACCTATCAAAGTGTCTGGCACAAAGTATCAGCCACAGCAGGGAAAACAAGGATCAAATGTGTTGTGTTTAATTAATTCACTGTGTTTGTGAATATATTCCTAGTCCAAAAGCCAAGCATGGCTTAATTAGGTCCTCCTGCCTTATGAAATGTCACAAACCCAAGAAAAATGGGATGAACCTGGCTATATTATGAATACTTGACTTGTGATTATGAAACTGAGCTAGGAAATGAAGCAGCTTTCATTGACTAAGAGGCTGTCCTCAGCACAGACTCTCACTTGTACAGGAAAGAAATTTATTATGTTGCTAGTTAGTCTTCCTTGATTCTGTCTTTAGGCAGGATGCAAATTCTTCTAAAACTTCTTAAATGTTCACATGCCTATAATGTGTATAAAAAACACCAAATTTCATTCAGTGAGATAGGTCCACTTGTTTTACAAAGATTGATTGCGTACTCGCTCCCATATATACCTTCCCTGCTGAGGAACACACACTATGGTGGGCTATTTCCCAAATGGAAAGGCCCTACTGGGTCAGGCAAATCATCCATCCAGTCTGATATGTGGCGCTTCCCATAATAATTTCTTAAAATAGATGATAGTTCTTTGAAACCTTGTACTAGGTTCAGCCTTTGATTTCAGCTGTGGGGTACATCAGAAAATGTCCTTTCAGAAAAACTAGGCAGAACTGACAAAGAATAATAATCAAGTCTAAATTACGAAGGCCCACCAAAGAGGGTCTGGGCTCAGCTCTTTATCAAAGAACAGCATTTGCTGGGCAGTAATGAGATAACGAAGGACTCCTTTTGCTCCGAGGCAACTTGAACCCCCTGAGAGCTAAGAATACCAGCGTGCTGTCCATAGGGCGGAGACTGTCCCACAGGCTGACATCATACAGGTGTGCAGCAAACTGAACACGTACAACTGCCTTCTCCCTATTTTGTATCTTCTCCCAGCCATACCCAGTGCCACGCATTTTATAGAAAAACTCAGTCTGCACTGCCATCTTCAAGGGCAGACTCTGAGCTTTTCTATAATTCCCTTCTCCCATTACAAATTAGGCCTGGATTTTGTAAAGGGATTTTCCCCCATTAGTATTTAGTGCCTGGTGCACAGCATCTGCATAGGTCTTTATTATATTATAGGCACAGCGTGAATTCAAAAGACTAATATGGCATTGTTCTTTTTTTAGAAGAAGTAAGAATCTAGATTCAAAGGTCCCAGAAACATCTAATTCAGGGGCATTGACCTTGATCTTAAAGCCAAAACATTTTAGGTCTTCTTTGTAGCTCTGTCTCTGAAAGTGCAAACTAAAGACAGAAGGAAAAAGCTGCAAAAAACTGCCCTGGGAACACTGAGGGAAAAAAAAACCCTGGGATCAAATATTCCCCAAGGATAATTAGGAAGTCACAACATCAAGTGTGGTATGCGTACGAGACTTCAGAAGAAAGGGAGCAAGGGGGGGGGGGGTGCGGGGGACAAACATGCATTCTCCTTACGTAGATGCGAAAGAGGAATTGCTACCGGCATGGAAAAAGTTAAAGAGATTCTGGGTAAATTAATGAAGTGAACACTAAATTAGTTAATGAAGTGAGCACCACAAAATTAATGAAGCAGGGACTGACTGGTAGAGCTGATTTTCAAAGAGTAACTCTGTACATGTAAATTTGGAGTTTGGCCTCCGTACATTTTGAGAACCTGGCTACTATTACCCAAGATGGAACTGGATGATATATTGCCGAACAACACTTCTTTTCAAGTAATATGAATAAACAACGTATCTTCAGATCTCTGAGCCGTGGCTTTATTTTTATCCCATTGGAAAGACTGGCATCAGATCGAATAAGACCAAAAGATTGAAGAATATTAAGAAGAAGGAGCCAATGAAAGAAATACTGACAGAGACAATGACACTGCCACATCAGGGGGCTTGCTCACCTGGCTCACCCACCTGTGAGCGTTTAAACAAGGGGGCCTTCCAATATACAAGACCTTGGAGAGAAACCAAACATGTGGCTTGGCCAATAGTGCAGCCTCAGATTCTCACCTCAACTCTGTTCCCATTTCAGGAAATACTCCACACTCTGGGTCCAGGGAGGTGCTGCCTGCAGGCCTCTTGCCTGCTTTGACTCCATTCTAGGGTGATCCCCAAGCACCCCTCAAGCCCCTGCCTCCCCACTAGGGAGCAGAAGCACACATGACTTTTACCCATACCTGCCACTCATGGAATGCTTTCCAACATAGCCACGTGTATTACACATGCGGTCCCATTTGCCTCGTGACCTGTCTCACACAACTTTATCAGGTCGAATTTCTTCTAATTCCATTTTATGAATGAGGAAATGGAGGCCCAGAGAGATGTGATGCCTTGCTCATGGATATACACGTATCTATAAATCGCTCTTTTTGTGACCATCTGTATATCTATTAAGTTTATATTGATGTCTCCAGCTCCAATTCAGTACCACATGGATCATTCTAGTTTCCTCCCTTTGCTTATCTAAACTCTCATTCCAACAGTGAGAATCCTGGTTCCCACCATCTGCCAACCGTTTTCTTAGTTGGTCCACTCCAGTATACACGTATAGTATCCAGTATATATGAAAAACTCCACTCATTTCCAAGGTTACTCAGGTCAGTACCATTCCCCCCAGGCCTTCAGTGAGGTGGCTCCACACATTTGTAAAAGCAGTTAAGATTCTTCAGTCATGATCTGCCTTCCTCCCTGGGATTCTCCCACTTCCACAATGATTTTTTCAATTTTGTGTACATTCAGGTTTACTCTTTGTGCTGTAAAGTTCTGTGGGTCTTGACAAATGCATAGGGTCAAATACACCGTTATTATATTGTACACAATAGTGCCACCACCCTCAAAAATATCCTCTCTGCTTCACCTATTAACCCTCTCCACTCCTCAAACCCCTAGAAACCCCTGATCTGTTTCCTGTTTCTATAATTTCGCCCTTTCCAGAATATTCACATACATGGAGTCATGGCTTTTCAGACTGGTTTCTTTCACTTAGCAACATTCATTTAAGATTCATTCAGGTAGCTGAGTGTATCAATAGTTCATTCCTTTTTATCACTGAATAGTAAATCATTGTCTGGATGTACCACAGTTTGTTTATCCATTCACCTACTGAAAAACATGTTGGTTGTTTCCAGTTTTGGGTGATTATAAATGAAACTAGTATAAACATTCAAGAGCTGTGGACATGTTTTCCATTCACTTGAATAAATATCTAGGAGTGTGATTGCTGGGTCATATGTTCAACTTTATAATAAGCCACCGCCAAACTGTCTTCCAAAGTGGCTGTATCATTTTGCATTTCCACCAACAATGAATGAGAGTTCCTGTTCCTCCACATCCTCACAGCATTTGGTGCTGTCAGTGTTTGGAATTTTAGCCATTCTAAAAGGTGTGTCTTAGTATTTCCTTGTTGTTTTAATTTGCATATTGTTGAAGGTGTCTGCTCAGATATTTTGCCCTTTTAAAAAACTGCTTGATTTCTTTCCCTACTGTTGGGTTTCTTTATATGTTTTTGGCACGAGTCCTTTTTCAGATATGTGACTTGCAAATATTTTCTCTTAGTCTTGGCTTGTCTTTTCATTCTCTTAACAGTGTCTTTTACAGAGCAACTTGAAAAAAAATTTCACAAAGCCTCTGCTTTTAACCAGTTTTCTATATCTCTTCATTTTTAACTGTCTGTCACCATTGAATTCCAGAGCGCTCCATCTCTCACCCACTCAGACGGTGTCAGTGACAACAATGAAAAATGCCTTTGGCCAAAGGATTTCCCTGCTTGGCAGCACTCCCATCTCCATGAATAGTGCCCAGGGACCATATCACTTTGGCTTCCTTACTGCTCCTCCAGCCAGCCAAGAAATCTTCTGTCTCAGGGCCTTTGCACATACTATTCTCCCTGTCTGGGATGTTCTTCCACAGATATTGTCTTGGGTCATGTCCCTACTTCCTATGTATGTTTCTCAAATGTCACCTTCTCACTGAGGCCTACTTTCCAGAACTCTGGAAACCACTGTTGCCCTAGCAGCCAGTCAGGAACTATTTTAGGGTCTATCCAGCACTCTGGTGTGCCTGGGAGTGGGGAGCAACTCGGGGTCTGTAGTCAAAGGGTGGGCCTGCATTGATACTGTGACCTGGTCTCCCTTCTCAGGAGGAAATACTAGAAGGCGGCCTCCCAGGGTGCTATTTCTCAAAAGTGTCCAGATACTAACTTCAGTGCCTAAAAAGCAATGCTGGTTTTCTCACTGATGGTCTTCAATAAAGTCGGTAAGCTGAGTTGTAAGTGTTGGCATTTTTTACCATGAACTCCATACGGTGATGTTCATTTTGAATGGGGAAACATGAGGCCAATGAATATTTTTATTTTCTGAAATTATTTCCCATGAACAAAAGTTTGCTCACCGCTGGAAGAAGGCATGTGCTTGCCCAGGCCAGGGTACAGTGGATCAGGGTCAGTGACCACGGTTGGAAATGGGATTGGTTCTCCCATGCACACGACAAGGAAAGCAAATAAAAAGCCAGATGCGAGTCGTAGCTCCCTACCCCTACGGCACAAGAATTTTCCCAGGCCCACCCACTTACTTACCTCTCAACCCATGGCCTCTGACCCTCCTCTCCCCAGCTCCCTTCTTCCCTGTTTCCACAGTAGCATCTCAGCCTTTCTCTGCTTCCAATGACCTGTTTATTCCCTTCTTTGGTGTTCTGACCTCAGCCACGCCCACCTCCCTCAGGGTGCACCCTTCCTTGATTTTTCTGGCCCCAGATGTTCTGGGCAAGACAGGCTTCCCCCACAAACCTCGGCCCTGCAGAGCGCCCCCAGCAGCAGCCAGGCCAGGCTCTCTCCTTCCTGCCAGGATGCATGCACATTCGAAAAGAGGATTTCTTATTCATAGCAGTAAGGCATCTGGCTTAGGGATACACAAGATTGGGGCTAAGAGGAAACAGTGAGGAGAGATTTTGCAGCAAATAGATCAGAACAGCTTGCTTTAGCAAGGATTTGGATTTTTGTTTCCCTGACCTGCAGAATCCTTATAGCTCTCCAGCAGCTTCCAGAGTGGTGCACATTTTTTCTTTCGCAAAGGACATTTATTTCTCCAGTGAAGAATGGCAGAATACCAGCTATGGTAATCCCTAAAATTAACAGCGAAAAGGCATGGGATGCTGGCAAATATGCCAACTGCAAAGCTAAAATTCAACCTGCTCTCAGAATAAATGATGTCATGTGTCAGTCTCTTCAGATTAAGAATGGGATCTCCAAACGGTTAAGGTCCTGGGAGTCTTAATTGCTTTGACAATGTCAACTGAAAGGTGAAAAAAGATGAAAAACACGAAGGATCATAATTAAGGTCATAAGAAATTTGCAGCTGTAGGCTCACATCACAGGCTGCCCGAGCACTGAAAATGAACACACCCTGCGTCTGATATCGTGTCTTTCAGTAAGGCTCACCACGATAACAATAACCACCCCCAAAGGAATCAGGCAAAAGAAAATCCGACTCCTGAGAGACACACTTATATTCAAACAAATGAGACAAATATATTAATAGAAGTCTAAAAGGGAATTCAAGGGCAACAAGAAGGATCATCTTGTTTGCTGAGCAGCAAACAGCTGAGTGCTGGAAATCAGGGTTGCTAAAGTTGTCTCATAGTCAAAGGTTAGTGGCTTTAGGAGATATAAAACTAGTTTCCCTTACTGAAAAACGGTGCAGTCAGAAAACAGCCTAGATAACCCATTTTCGGAGTCGGCTTCTTCAAACGGTCCTTGAGGAAATCCACAGTTTCTAGGAAAGCCCTTGGGAAGTGCACGTGCCTCCAGTAATGCAGGCATTCCCCTGGTGCTACAGTCCATCTGTCTGGAGCCTGCCAGGTGGCCCAGCCTCCCTCAGCATGTTGCAGGAAAGTAGCAGCCATTATCCCAACTGGGAACTTCTACATATGGAGTAAGGGATTGGTTTGGCAAAAAAAGCCAGGGCCAGATTTACTCTTTGGAGCGGCCAATGGCAGGTGACTCAGGTGACCAAAGAGAAGCTCCCAACTCAATGATCTGGGGAAATTCAGAATGGGGAGGTGTAAGGAACACCCTTGGGAGAAGTATCCTAGGATTTTTAATGTTTACCTAAAGATGATAGCCTTTTATCTTTAAGCTGCTCTCTGAAAGGCACTCCCAAACAGAAAGAGTCAACTGTTCACTTTATCTACCTTGGAAGAATAAAAGACTCTGTTGACACAGCTCGTCTTAAAGTCTCTGGTTTATGGGCCTGGGTATACCTAAACCAGCCCCTCCAGCCAAGGGGTAGGGGATTAATGTGAATGGATAAACACACTATTCCCTAAAGTAAATTCGAGTTCTTTCACCTAATAATTCAGGTTTTACTGTGTTTAGAAATATAAAATGGGGTGATGTGCCGTTAAACCAAAATAAATGCTGGGGTGCTGGGGCAGTGATGAAGCAACCACTGAAGAGTCACTGAACAAAGTAGCAGCACTTGGGTGGCCAAAGCATAAGGCAGAGAACAGTAGCAAAGAGTCTGACATCCCCCTTCTCCTGTGGATAGATCTCAAGAATCCACCATGCAAGGTTTATAATGGGAACAAAGGAAAACAACTATAAAAAATGGCACTGTAGTTTACAAATCATTTCTTCCTCTGTATTTCACCTGATCTTCACAACAATTTATTCATCTTATTTATATTCATATTCATTCATTCATCTATTCATTTTCAGCAAATACATACTGAACACCTACTGTGTGTCAGGCACCATTCCAGATGCTAGAAAGACCATGGGGAATAATTCAGGTAAGGCTCCTGTCCTCACAGAATTTTTGTTCTGGGCAGAAACCAGTAATAAACATGAAAAAAAAACCATTAGAAATATGTACAAAGGACAATTAGTGCTGTGAATAAAACTAAAATCAAGTGATGGGTATAGAGTGTACCAAGGGGCAGATGCTCCTTTCAATAGAGGGGATGAGGAAGAGGGTTCCACTTGAATTGAGACCTGAAGGATTAGAAGGAACTGGTCATGCAAAGATTGGAGGCGGGTTGGTGTAGGGACAAGAGTGTTCTGGGCAGAGGAAATAGTCAGGCAAATGCCTTGGTGCAGGGAAGAGTCCCCTTGTTCTTGCAACTGGAAGAATACTGCCCAGGGGGCTGGAACTTAGTGAGCCCGATGGAAAAGCGCAGGAGCTGGAGCCAGAGAGATAGGCAGGGACTGATTGGTGAAGGCCTTGAAACCAATGGAAAGGAGTGTGGCATGTGGATTGTATTCCAAGTGCAATGGCAAGCCATTGGAGGGTTGTAAACTGATGTGCATTCTTAGAAGGTAACTTTGGTAAACAGACTGGATGGGGAGGGGAGTGAGTACAGGAGAACAGTCAGGGTGAGAGTCCTGGTGAGGGGTCGTTAGGGACTGGCGAGAGTGTTGCGATGAAGGCGGAGAGAAGCAGGCAAATGTGGGAGATGCTTTGGACGTGCAACCTGCAGGACTTGCTCATGGACTGGATGCAGGTGGAGGGAAAAGACGAGAGTCAAGAGGATGCCTGGCTTTGGGACTGATTAACTGATTGGCCAATAGTGCCATGTTCTGAGCTGGGGAGCAGTGAGGGAAGAACAAATTGGGAGTGGGACGGGGTATCTAGGGATGCTCTGAGAAAGTGTTCCACCCTTGTTTTATAGGTTAGAAAACTGAGTCTTCGGGTCATGCAGCCAGAACTCAAGCCTTGGCCTGTCTTGCTCCTCAGGCTGTGGAACGTCCAGGATCAAGAAGCAAGCCTCTCTGCAGAGGCCCACCCACCCTCTCCGCACTCTCATGGATTTTAGAGGGGCCAAGTGCCTGGCAGAGAGCTTGGAAATCCCCTGCATTTCTTCTTTCCCTGTTCCCAACATCAGGAGGACTGGGACCCAGGCCGAAAGCTATGGCACAGTGCTCGGATTCAGGTGCTAAGAAGGGGTCAAGAACTGCATGCCCTCATGTAGACTTTTGCCCCCAGGTTCTTCTGCTGAGGAGAAAATCTCCACTAACATCTCTTGCTGCCACACTGTCCCCTCCCTCTTCTCACTGCTTCTCTGGTTATCACCCTTGGAATAAGATAAGCCAATCGAAAGCCTGGCTTCAGGATGAAATAAAGGTTACTAGGTAACCAGCTCCACTGCCTCACACGACATTGAAAAAGACAAACTTTTATACGGTGGTTATCGATCCAGAGACAGGGAGGAGATGCTTCCTCGCCACCAGGGGAGAATCATGCTCAAATACAGTGGAGGATGGAAGCCGGCTTGGCCTTGGCTCGCTTTACATTGATTTTGGTTATAATGGTCCAAGATGTGTACCAGATGCTTCTGTGGTCCTGGAACATCATGATAGGGGTCATACTGACTGCTGCTGGGAGTAAGGGTCCCACAGACGAGGTCTGGGGATTCTGTCATAGAGAGAGTCCCAGCAGAATGGCAGTTTTGTGCTGGGAATTGGAGTTTGAAACCTGCCTTGCATTACAAACAGTGACAGCAGGCACACTTTTTTTCAGGGGAAGAAAACTGTGTTACCCTGTCACTGGGTTACCTTTGAAAGCAAAGGACAAAGGAGTTTTCTCGAATTGTTCTTGGAGGCTAGCAGACAGCCCCCAAAGCCAGCCCGATACAGAAGAACGAGAAGGTGTTTTGTGCTGGGCTGTTCTCCGCCGCAGCTGAGGCTCTCTGGGCCTCTCTGCGGGGCGGCCCCAAGGAAGTCAGGCCGGGATGTTACGAAACCATGTGCGGATAGAACCTGAGGTCAGCACTGGGGAGAAACTAAACACAAAGAGGAAAAGGTTGCTGCCCGCTCCAGATGGACTGCCATCTGGAAGCACACCTGCTCCGGGAGGGCTCAGGAAAACGGGGTTCAAAGACGGTGCGTTGCCTGGGAGCTGACAGTCATGGACCATGATCGCCATTCCCTGAAATTGCCCCACTCTGGTGCTGAGGTCCCCAGCTTTGGGGCTGTAGCTGACCCCTTATGGCATCAAATAAATGTATCAGATGCCCCTTTTCTAAAATTTCTTTCTTAAGTGTCCCTTCCCCTCATGTCCCTCAGCATCCATCATCACAACTACTATTTCCACCTCTGAGGTGTTTTGCTAGCGAGGCCCACAGCATCTCTCAGCACAACTCTCAGCAGAAGTCACCTAACTGTTCTCCCTGCACCCACTACTGCCCTCTGTCACAAAGCCCCACAGACTGGGTGGCTTGTACATAACAGAAATGTATGGCTCACAGTTCTGGAGGCTGAGAGTTCAAGATCAGGGTGCCAGCGTGACCAAGTGCTACAAAGGACCCTTTTCCGGGTCGCTGACTGCCAGCCTCACATTGTCTTCAAGTGGTGGAAAAATACAATGGAGCTCGCTGGCTTCTTCTTCTGAGTACTAATCCCACTCATGAGGGCTCCGCGTTTATAACCCAGTCATCTCCCAAAGGCCCCACCTCCAAATGTCATCCTACTGGGGATCAGGATTTCAACATATGAACGTGGAGGAGACACAAACCTGCAGCCCATCGCATCCCTCCTCCAACCTACTTCCCAGAGTAACCTTCTGAAACTGACCTCTACCTAAGCCAAATGGTGTCCAGGACATCAGGTCCCTAGACCCAAGTTTTCAGGGGACGCTGGCCAGAGGTCTCCCTCATATCCTTTCCCCAGCAGCACCCTCACAGGGCTGCCCACAAACAATCAAGCAAAGATCCCACTGCCGTCCGGGCAGTACCCACGCCCACTCAGTGCCTCTCACCGCACCACAGCCCATCCTCAGCCTTCACTAGCTCCCTTCTCCTCCAGTCCTTATCCCGCTCTCCCTCCAGAACATCCACTTCTCTGCCACTGCCGCTTGCAGACACCCTCTTCCAGACACCTTCAGTCATCCTCGCTCCCACCTGCCCACCATTCCCAGTGCCCCCCTCAAGCTCCCATGATGAGTCACCCGCCACAAACTCTCCCCACTCAGCACGAATGTAAATTCCACACACAAAGCTCTTCAGCAAGTCTCGGCACAATCATCCTAAACTGGTGCCGGCAGCAGTCTCTCTCTGTTGTATTTCACGATGGAGGAATGCAGGGAGCCGCCTCGCTAAGAAATCTCAGAAGCGACGCATTACACGGGGTGTTCTGGAGGGGACTTGGTGTGCCAACTGCATGTCTGCTGAAGTCTGACCTTGAATTTTTCAAACCATGACATTGGAGAACTTTCATGTACCTTTTGACACAAATGAGACTCCTGAGTTTTCAATAAAGAGGACGAAAGGGGCAAAGAGAAAAAAATGAGAGATTGGGCCCACAATCCTCCTTAGAATGAAATTCTTGTTTGTTTTGGTTTTGGGGGTGGTAATTAGCTTCTTTATATTTTTAATGGAGGTACTGGGGATTGAACCCAGGACCTCATGCATGGTAGGCATGCGCTCTACCACTGAGATGCACCCTTTCTCAGAATGAAATTCTTGATACTTAATTCAGTTCTCCTTCTCAGGGTATAGTGAAGATACCCAAACACCTCTCCTGGAATCCCATAGCCCCACAGCCAGATTTCCTGGATGCTGCCAAAGAAAAAAGAATATTGATTTAATTTTCAGAGAAAAATAAAGACAGGGTGGGGAAAGGGGGACAGAGAGAGAGAGACAGATAGATATTGGTTTTTCCAGGTCCCCCTTTAACCTTTTACCGGACTAATTTTCTAAAGGTCAAGCTGTGGAACCACAGCCAGAGGAACTGCATATTACCTTGACTTCTAGAATCCATGTAGCCAAACAAATCATTTTCAATCTTGTTATTCGTCCTCTTAAACACATGTTAAAATATTAGCCACATCTCCTTTCAGGAAGTTGAATCCAAAAGTGACTAGTAAAACATCAATAGTTCCCATTAAAAGCATGCGTGTTTTCTGCTTACACACTTTTTTATCACATGGCCAAGAGACCAGGTAACAGTAGAAGCTTGTACAAATGCTGGCATCAGAAGACAGATGATCACAAGCCAAGACTTGTGAAATTTACATTGAAAATGTCTCTTGCCTCAGGACCTTCCTTTCTCCTTCCTGGACCAGTACCTCTAGTCTGGTGCTTATTAACTCCACAGCACTAGAACAATGACTTCCTACCTAGGCAAGGACCACCCACTTCTGGCCCTACTGCATACAGCTGGCATAGTCATCTTCCAAAAGCACAGCTCTCAAGATGCTATGCTTCTGCACATAAATTCCCTATGATTCCCCATTTCCCACTGACTTGTGTACAAGCTCCTCCCTGTGACTTTTAAACCCTCTACAATTAGGCTTCAACTGGCTTTCCCACCCTTATCTTCACTACCAACTTACACTGGCCTCGTATGTCAGCCAGATACATTCCTAGCTGCTCCCCAAGTATGTCCAAAGTTTTTTTCTTGCCATGACCTTACTCATTATTCCCTCTCTTCAGGGTATCATACCTATCAATCTCTGCCTGATAAAATCTGGTCCATCCTTCAAGGTCTTTCTCAAATATCATCACCTCCCTGAAGCACTTTCCCTAACTCCAACAGAGAACTTGCTCTGAACTTCTATAATGGCACTTACTCCTTCCTGAGGCATTTCTTTAACTCCTTCCCTGCCCAGCCCAGTGGTGCACTTGTGGATATTTAAAAACATACTCTGAAAGAAGTCCTGATTTATAGTGTTTCCCGATTTCCATGGTGTAAAAACTCCCACCATGGTCAATTTTAAGCTATCAATTTGATGTCACTCACTGAACGCAGACTTGCAAAGAGAAAGATGTTCAGTAGTAAACAATTACACAGTATTTCCACCATACAGATACAACAGCTGGAAATAATCTCAAGAGCACAGATAATAATAAAATAGAGTAAAACAATTAGAAATGAATGAATTACTTTTGCTTTCAATAAAATTCATTTATTGTAGATTTACATAATTTAATTTTCAATAATGGTTGTGTGTAACAACCAGCTCTCGAAATTCCTAAAAATTTAATGATTAGCTTTTACAAGTTGGTGCAAACCAGTTCCAGCACACCACTGTTACTACTCTCCATGAAAGCTCTGCTAAGGAAGATGCCATGTCTTTAGTCAGCTCTGTGCACCCAGCTCAGTACCCTGTACAAGGCACGTTCTGAATAAAACGTTAGAATACTGAAAGCCGTATACATGGAACCTAACCCCAATACGGACACCTGAATCCATATCCTTGTGTGAAGATCAGAAAGGAGCTGTCCATGAAGACCGAGAATGCTTAGGTCATGTTATTGACAGAATGGAGGGAAGGGCTAGCATTGCTAGGCAGAGACTCACAGTAAATTCAGTGCAAGAACAGAGTGCAATTGGTCTTGGAGGCCTGGTTGTATTGCCACAGGGGTTCTTTGGGTTATTTTTGTTTCATTTGTTGGAATGTCCCCAGGTCTAAATCAAGGAACAGGGAAAGCAATGGATGAGGTAAGACTGTTCAAGGAAACTTCCATGTGCTGTTTCAAAGGTACCAATTATAGAAGGAAGGGTGGGTTGAAGGGACAGAAGATAGTGTTATATACTCCATCGTTCACATGGGATTGGAAACCATTTAGACTCCAACATTTCCACCTGTTTTTACAACAGTAAAATGAGGCTGCAAAATGAAGAAACATTACTTTTCTTGGAAGGGTTACAAAGGTGACCTGGAAGAACCAACTGATGGAATTAAAGTTACTTTCAAACAGAACAGCCATTTCCTACCCATGTGTATTTTCCTCCTCCTGTAAGGAGGACAGGCTAAGCATCCACATTGAGATTCCAGGTGTCTGAATCCTTGCCCAAGTTGGGCTGGGATTCAAATATCACACAGTTCAGCTCTGTTGTTTTTGTATTCTAATGGGACAAACTCACTATTTTCTCCTATAGGATAGTAAGAGGATTATTGGGAAAATCTAAATGCATCGGCCTCCTTATATAAAACACATTAGGGATGATTAAAAGCCACTAGGAATGTCTAAGTCTAGAGACAGTGCAGTCTAGGTTAGAGGTGGGGCTTAGGGCTCTGCTTTATAAAACCTCTCCCAGATAATTCAGATGCCCAGAAAGGTCTTTATACCCTAAAGCTGTAGGACGTTAAGTGCATATCTAGTCTCACTGCTATGGGGAGTGAACAAGAACACCAACTAGGAACCAAGGAAGGACTGGCAGGCCCCAGGTGATGCCGGAGAGTATGATGTCACTACGGCCAGTATCCCCAGAGGGATGCGATTTTTCTCTTGCCATCCTCAGTGGCCCAAGAGAGTGTAGGATCAAACAGTCTGGATGATTGGACTCATCCTGAATTTTACAGAGCAGACACCACAAAAGAATAAAAGGAAAGAGATGTGCCAAAAGGCAAAAAGGATTACTGGAGAGCGAGACCATTTCTGGCAGTGAAGCCAGGAGAGGGGCTGACTAGACCAGAGGTCAAGAGGAGATCAAAAAAGCAGGAGTAGGCTCACATATCCAAGTTGTCCCAAATATATACTTACAAGTTTTCCAATAAATGAGCAAGTTATAATTTTCAATTAAAATTAATTAAAATAAAAGACTTGGTTCCTCAGATACACTGGCCAACCACATTTCAAATCAGATCAAGTATTTCCAATGAAAATTTAGCATCAAATTGAGACATGCCATAAGTATAAAATATACTCTGAATTTTGAGGATTTTGCATAAAGAAAGAAAAATCTCTCATGAATACTTTTGGAAATTGATTACAGGTAGAAATGATAATACTTTGGATATACTTGGTTAAATGTTACTAAAGTTTTGTTTTTCTTTTTTTAAGCAGGAATAGAGAGGCAAGAATGTGAGGTTATTTTAATAATAGCTAATACTTAAATACAACCTGCTTCCTCACATCCTTGCCCCTCTATTCTTGCTTAAAAAAATTACCACGATTATTTAGCCCAAGTCAAAGAAAAGCATTGTGAGGCCAGAGAAAGTGATGCTGGAGTTTCCAATGTCAAAAGAGACACTGATGATGAATCTGAGAAGTCTCTAGAGTGGAGATGCTCATTAGGACGCAATGGGCCAGATAGCTGTGAGACCAGCTTGGTAGGTAGGCTGTTGGCATGAAGACTGAAACCACCCAGGACACGGCAGGCCTTACGATGGAGAGGAAGCCCTGGAGTAGCTGCAAGCGCGTGATCAAGACACTACAGGTGACTTCAGGGAGGAGTGGTCCAGTGCCAAGGTGACCACTTTCTCCACAAAGGATGGGTCAGAAGTGGTGTGAGAGGCTGATAATGGCTCCCAAACATCTATGTGCAGACCATCCTAGAATTTATGAATGTTGCTTTATTTTTAAAAAGAGATTTGACAAGTATGATTAAGTTAAGGATTTTGAGATGAAGAGATTATCTCAGAATATCTGGGCAGGCCATCACAAGTGTTCTGATAAGAGACAGACAGAAGGAGACACCCAGAGACACAGAAGAGGAGGAGCCAATGGGTTCACAGAGGCAGAGATTGGAGTGATACGGCCATAAGCCAAGGAATGCTGGAAGCCAGCAGAAGCTGCAAGAGGCAAGGAATGGATTCTGCCCAGAGCTTCCAGAGGGGGTGCAGACCTGCCGACACCTTGATCTTGTGGCTTCCAAAACTGTGAGAGAATACACTTCTCTTGTTCTGAGCCCCTAACTTGGTGGCAGTTTGTTAGAGCAGCCACAAGAAACAAGTGTCATTGGGGAGCTGGGGGAAGGGCTCCCAGCCCCGTGGAGAATGGACAGCTTGCAATGGAGCCGGGTTTCAGGTGAGGCAGGAGGGTGAGGAGAACATCCATGAAGAGGTTATTTCCATAAGGAAACCAGTTAAGCTCAGGACAAAGCATCTAAAGGGCCCAGCAAAACACAAAAACCAAAAAAACCCAACAAACCACTGGCACAAAGTTCAGGATGCCATGGGAGAAGGGGAGGAGGAAACACAGCAGGGATGTGGTGAGCAGAGGTCAGAGGGCAGAGGGCTGGAGAAGCCCTGGCCGGGACGGCAAGGCCGCGGCAGGGAGGAGCAGCTAACCTCGGCTTCTCATACACACTCTGGCTACTCATCAGCCTCCTGGGGAGAATCTCTCCTAGGCCACTCTCCCAACTTCTAGTGGTTGCCAGCAACCCCTGGCTCTCCTTGGCTTATAGGTGTATAACTCCAATCTCTGCCTCCGTCTCCACATGGCCTTCTTATGTGTCCCCTCCACTTCTTATAAGAACACCAGTCATTGGATGTAGGGCCCACACAAAATCCAGGGTGATTTCATCCCAAGATCCTTAACTAAGTAGTATATTGGCAAAAACACCATTTCTAAATAAGGTTACATTCTGAGCTTCTGGGTGGACGTCAGTTTTTGAGGGACGCTCTTCAATGTACTATAAATAGCACTTATCTAGCACTTCCTTTGTGCCAAGTATGTTTCTAATCATTTTCCTTGCATTAAATAATTTTGTTCTGACCACTTTCCTATGAGGTAGATACTATTATGACAATATCCATCTTACAGATGAGGAAACTGAGGTACGGTGAGGTTAAGTAACTTGCCTGTAGTCACACACAGGGGAAATACTGGCATTGAATTCAAACCCAGCCAGTCTTGCTCCAAAGGTCATATTCTGAACCACTTCAACCATCTGCTATGAATAACTATCCAAAGTAAACTTGATTTCTATTTTTCACACATTATACTTCTTAGCAGAAAACCTGACTCAGGCATTACTACTTATACTCACACTTCGGATCAGGCAGAACCTAATCCTTAAACTATTAGTTTATTTGTTGGAGTACAAACATAAGCGCAAATCGTGAACTTGCTAATTGTTCTTCTGTGTTGCAGATACCAACCGTGTGATCATGGGCAAGTCACTCATTCTCTGCGGCTCAGTCAGCCAATTAATGTTTATTGAGCACTTCCTATGTGCCATGCAATGGATTAGATACTGAGGACATGGTGAAACACAAGGCAGGCAAAAGCCTCTGCCCTGCTAGAGTTTAAATGCTGAGAGAAATAAAGTAACCAGGAATCACCCAGGTATTCGAATTACGCAAAGAAGTGAGAATGAATGTGCAGTACAGGCTTTTCTGGAAACAGATAGAAGGAAGGCCTAGCCCCATCTGAGAAGGTAGGGCAGAGGCCTTCAGAGAGAGTTATTCAAATGGAGACTTGAAGGATCTCTGCAAGATGGGAAAAGCCTTCCATGCAGCGGAGACCACAGGTCTGAAGCTGAGGACTGAAAAAGAACAGATTATGGTCAAGAATGGAGAATTCCGGAGCAGCTGAAGGGGGAGCAGGGCTGGCATAAGGGTGATGGGAATGGGGCTGCTCAGGATCACAGAGCCAGCACCCTCCGCTCTGAAGGGCACTCTGAGTCTCAGATGCCTCAGCTATAAAACCAGAGCTAATTACAGTGATCGCCAACCGTGGTTAGGAAGATAAGCCAGCTAGCAGAGATGAAAACACCTAGCACAGTGCCAGGCACAGAGCAGGTACTCAGTAAGGATTCCTGACTGTCAACCCGCTGAGACTCTCTTGAGCCTTCACCTAACAGAAGACGATAACCTTAAAGCCTCAACTCTCTTCTTCCTGAAGGCTGGGTGCAGCTCACATTCACAGCCCAACGCACACAAACTGCCAAGCAGATGATGTGAATTGTTTTTCTGTGTCGTCTGACAAAGTTGTCTTAATGAAACAAAGAAACATGCACACACCTGAATTTCAACAGTACTTGGCCTTGTCTCATTCACAAGCGTCGTTTCCTAAAGACCTCACTACACATGACATCAGTCATATTAAAATCGCTGATCCCTGTAAACAATGATTGTGTCATGCTTATGATTACTGTATTAAGGGTAGACAATCTCAAGATAGAAAAAGTGAGCCTACTCCACAATAGATTTTTTTTAGAGGGAAGCATATGAAATTTCAATTATATCATAGTCACTTTTTAGCATAACACATACTGTATATTTTTGCATTTCAATAAACCCATTTTCCCCCTACACATAACACTTGGTAATTCAGAGAAATGTATCTTAGAGGCTCCCAACTGCTACTTCCTCAAGTTGGCTCACGGTTTCCTCTTTTTTCTTTCTTTTTTCTTCTTTATTTTGAGTTAAGTGGAAAGTACTAGCTCTCTGGGAGCGAGAATAAGCCTGACTATCTTTGAGAAAAAGGAATTCCTTTTGTTTCCCTCCCCTTCTCTCAAAATCATATCATGCGATGGAAGTGTCAGCTGAATTTATCTGTAAAAAAGTGACCACAGGAGGAAACTGAGAGAATATTTCAGTGAAAATAGTCCTATGTAGTTATCATTTCTACACATCCTATTTTTCCCTAGAGCAAGGAGAAAGGTTCGTTACAAAGACAAGCTCTGCTGCCAGACAGATCTGGGTTCAAATCCTAACTTTACAACCTACGTGCTCCATGACAAGGTGATGATGTGTGACTTCCAAGGCTAAGTCATAAAAGGCCATGTGGCTTCTGCCATTGGAGTCTTTACATTTGGATCTTTGAGTTGCCACGTAAGAGGTCTGACTCCCTCAAGTCTGCCATGCCGTGAGGAAACTGAGGCCACACGGGAAGGCACAGAGAAAGCAGTCTGGTTGCTGTCCTGATCTGAGCCATCCCTGCCCAGCCACCAGATATGAAAGTAACGACACTGTAGATTCTCCAGCAGTCCATACACCAGCTGAATGTCACTGAGGGACATCAGTTGATGCCTCAAGGAGCAAAAGAATCACCTTCATTCTTGGCCCACAAAAATCTGTGAGCTTAGTAAAATGATTGTTATTTTAAGCCACTCAGTTTTGGGGTCATTTGTTATTCAGTAATAGTAAGAGAAACAAGAAGCAACCCACAGAAGCATCATCTGACTGGGCCACCAAGTCTTTCGAAAGACCCTTGGCTACAGTTCAACAGGATAGTAACAGGAGCCATAGCAACAATGTGCCCATATACAGGACTTCATCTGTGCTGGGTAGTGTTCTAGTGATTTGTGTCTACTAACTCATTGAATCCACACAACAGGCCTGTGAGGTTGGCAGTATAATTATTCCCACTTCACAAATGAGGAAATTGAGGCACAGAGAGGTTAAGTGACTTGCCCAACTTCCCACAGCAAGTAAGTGATGGAGTGGGATTTGGATGCCGGTGGTCATCCCAACATACAATCTCACTCATGTCAAGTACGTAAGAGAACCCTACAGAGGTGCTGGACTTCCAGAAAACACCAGTTTGCTGGGAGGAAAGCCTTTACGATGGCAACAGAGCTGGCCTCCTGGTCCTGCTCACCAAGTCCATCTGAAGTGGTCCTGCCAATGGCTCACTCATGGGCCCTTCTGCCCCTGGGTCAGTCTTCAAGCTTAGAGGGGGGCTTACTTGAGTTCCTGCAACCCATAAAGACCATTTCCTTTGGAAGGCTCCAACCCGGTCCTGGCCCTCAGGGGCAACTCAACATTGATAATGTTGCTTCAAACTAGGCTTTATTGGTACTGTCCTAGATGCTACAGGTGAGGCTAATAACAACAATATCTAGGGGGCCAGATATAAATTATATTATAAATATTGACTTATTAATCTGTGACTCAGAGGTTAATGGTTTTGATTCTCTACTGTCTGTATTTCTAGGACAACATCTGTTCAGCCATTGGAACCAGAATAATTGCATTGAGGTACTTATTATTCAAAATAAAACCCTACATTTTAAAATTAAAAAAAAAAAATCTAAAGGCTCCTGAGCACTGTGTGCCCAACAAGTCTTATGCTCAGCACTTCACATGTAATATTTCCTTTAATCTTCACAAAAACAGTGGCCCATGATATGCCAATATTGTTTTCACTGCAGTTCTACAGAAAAAAGGAAACCAAGGCTCACGGAGATTAACTGACTTGCCCAACCTCACACAGTGATTAAGTGGGACAGCCAGGATTTGAACTCACATCAATGCAACTCTGAAGCCAGCATGCTCAGCTAGATCAGTGAGCCTCAATGCACTGCCTTTCTGATGAAAAAGACATACAAAGTAGTGGTTAAAAGCCAGCATGGGCTCTCACACCACCTTTTCTGGATGGAATCCAACTCCACCCCTTTTGCTTTCAACTGTTCACTTCCCTCACCTGTAAAATAAGCATAATGAAAATACTGCCTCTTCCCCTCCTTGGTCTACACCCTAGAGAAGTAAAAACATTTATTTACACAAAAACAGGGGCAGGAATGCTTATGGCAGCATGACTCACAATAGCCAAAAACTGGAAACAACCCAAATGTCCTTCAATAGATGGATAGCTAAACTAATTGAGGTCTATCCATATAATGGAATATGATTCCTCCATAAAAAGGAATGAAGTATGGTACATGCTACCACATGGATGAACCTCAAACACACCACCCCGAGTGAAAGAAGCCTGGCACAAAAGGTCACGTATTTATTATGTGACTCCAGTTAGACGAAATGTCCAGAATAGGGAAGTCTATGGAGAAAACAGATTAGTGTTTTTCTAGAGGCTGAGGGGACGGGGCATAAGGAGTGATTGCTAATAAGTATGGAGTTTCTTATGGGGGGGGTCATGAATTGTTCTAAAATTACTTGCAGTGATAGTAGAACATATCTGTAAATCTACTAAAAATCAGGGAATTGTATACTTTGATGGTTAAATCGGTATGTGAATTATACCTCAATAAGTCTGTTTAAAAAAATACCCCCTCACCACATGAGGTTGTTGTTTGGCATAAATGAATTAAGTGCCAAGAACCGTGCCTGGCATATGGTCAGCTCTGAATACAAGTTAGCTATTTTTATGCTTGAAAAAGTTAGAAAGAATATACCAGAACAGACTCAGGATATTGGTTCTTGTTGGAGCACCACAAGAAATCATATTCAATTTTCACTCCCGATTTTATTGTGTTTTCCTGAAAGTCGTTAAGCCCCATTCATCTTGTCACCTGAAACACACAGCTAAAAGTGCCAAATTGCACAGGAGAAGTAAGAGGAAAACAAAAGCAAAACAAAACCAACATTTTGGTGGGAAATGTCAACTGCAGTGGGAAAATGCCTCATCCTGTTTGTGTTTCAGGAATTGATTAATCATCAGGGAGATGCTCTTGTGTCTTCCCCAGGGCAGCCCCTCCCCTACGCCCTGCCCTCCCTCTCTCTCTCTCCTTCAGAAAGTTTAGCTACTTCCTCAACCAAGTATTTACATTGAAAACTGCAAAGCGGAAGTCCACATATAGGATAGTAGCTGTCAGCTTGTAGCAGCCTATGATAGCAACTATTCCGAGGGCCTGGTCCAAGGTGAAGCGTGGAAGAATCCCCCAGAACCAGCTGTGGATTGGCTGAGGGATAAAGAAGGATGGCTCTGTGCTGCCTCTCTCTGCACACCACTAAGCCTCTACCCTAGTCCTAGCAGCAAAATAACACAGGGGACTATGTTCAATATCTTGTCATAACCTTTAATGAAAAAGAATGTGAAAACAAAATGAGTGTATGTATATATATGTGTGACTGGGACATTACGATGTACACCAGAAATTGACACATTGTACCTGACTATACTTCAATTAAAATAAATTAATTAAAAAAAGAGAGAGAGAACAGGAATGGTAGAAGTACTTCAAGGAGCTGGGGAATGAAATCAATCACACTTCCAACCTTCCCAAATATCTCATTTAACTTTAATTATGGAAATTAGATTGTGTTGTTTGCAGCTGTTTGCAAGTTAGGTTTCCTTGTCCTTAACCTTGTATCCTAGTAGGAGCTTTCCTCAACACCAGCACATCACAGACGGCAGGGCTTGGACAATTTCTCTTTGTTGGACTTTATAGGTGGCGGGGCTAATTTAGAGAAGGGCGTTGTTCCCAAATTCCATTGGTCAGTCAGTCTCTTACATGGTGAGCTTACTAGTCCAGCTCAAAAATGGTTAATTGATCCACCTGTAGCTTAAATATGGATCTTTTCAGTAGCAGGACCATGATTCCTCACCAAAAACGCTTGGAGCCTAATGTTGCAGAAATCAGAATTATTTGGATTTCAGAAATGGAGCTCAGTGTATATATTGTATATGAGGTAATGCTCCCATTGAGGTTGGGAGCAGCATCCTGTAATCAAGACAGTAAATAACCTTTCTGAGGTGAAGCAGGTGAATGCTCATATGAAGTAGGATAATAGATTGTAAATAGACTCACAGTTCAGGTCAACTTTTACCATGAAACCAGTTTGCCCAGAACTTGCAAAAAAACAACCGTATTGGACTTCAGAATTGCAGATAAGGGATTGTGAACCTATATCTTCATGTATATATTACCAGTTGTGTACTCCTGGGCGATTTCCTCACCTGAGATGTGGTAAGAGCTCAAGAAACATTATCTCACTAAGTGTCCATTGACAGATGACTGGTTAAAGAAGTTATGGCATATGTATAGAATGGAATATTATTCAGCCAGTAAAAAACAATGAAATCCTGCTATTTGGAATAACATGGATGGGACCCTGAGGGCATTATGCCAAGTGAAATAAGCCAAAGACAAATACTGTATGATCTCATTTATATGTGGAATCTTAAAAAAAATTAATAGAAAAAGAGATTAGATTTGTGGTTACCAGAGGCAAGGGGTGAGGGCAGGAGGGAGGAAGAAGTGAACAAAGGTGGTCAAAAGTACAAACTTCCAGTTATAAGATAAATAAGTACTATGTAATGTATAACATGATGGCCATAGTTAACACTGCTTTATGATATACATGCAGATTTAGAGAGTAGCTCCTAAGAGTTCTCATTACAAGGAGAAAATTTTTTTCTTTTTTTTCTCCGTTTCTTTTTATTCTATCTATATGAGATGATGGAGTTAACTAAACTTATTGTGGTCATCATTTCACAATATATATAAGTCAAACCTTTTTGCTGTACACCTGAAACTCATACAGTGATGTATGTCAATTATATCTCAATCTAACTGAAAAAAAAAAAAAAAGAAATGCTCACAATTCCATGGTTACTGCTGCTGAATTCATTATTAGCATCACTTCCACCCTCCACAACAGTAGGAACCGGAAGGGACTTAGAGACCAGGATTTGTTAATTTTCCAAATCTGCACAAAAAAGGCATCGTTCGTTTAATCAGTTTTCAGGTGCTTTCAATTAGCAAACACAGGCCAGCTTCCATGTCGAGGAGGGCAGGGCAGCTACTATTCAGCATTACCCACCACTCGTTTATATGTAGGAGGTGCCTGGGAGCCAGGGGTTTATAAATCATATTGTCAGTATAGCAATAAGAGCTGCGCTTTGTTGAGCCCCCAAATGTGCCCAGCACTGCACTAGGTACTTAACAGGTGTTACCCTGATGATCATGGCCACAGCCCTTTGAGAGCAGGATTACTGCCATGACTTAGAGGGGTTGAGCAATAGGCCCAAGACCACGGGGCAACTAAGCTCCAGGGTACACCCCAGTTTCCTCTGACCCCCAATCCAGTCTCTTTCCTCTAAACTACTTCTGTGGGGAGGTCTGAGCTTTGACCCCCTGGTAAATACAAAATGAGGGGGACTCTACAAGGATAAACAGAATCACCCATGGTGCTCAGAACATACACCTCACATGGAAGAACAAATTGCCTACACCAATTCTCCTGGTTTTGAGAAATATTAAACATAGTGGGGTGTACATGTGTGCGTGTGAGTGTGTGTGTGTGTGTGTGTGTGTGTGGTCTTTTGGGGTGGGGGTAGGGAAGCTGATTATTCTTATGAAGTTTCATTATGGTTTAATTATTTTTTTCATGAGATAAGCCCAGAAGGCCTTTGTTTCAAATATTATTTCTAATTATTCATGGTTTATGAATGCAATCACAAATAAGGGTGAGAAGGTAGGTTTATTATTTAATCAACTGCATAAAAATGATGTACTATTCAAATTTAAAAGGAAAGAAAGTCATCTTATAATTAAAGCCCTAGTCAGATAATGAGGTCTCTTTGGCGGTATCTATTCTCCAAGTTGCTAAAAACTTTTGAAAAGTAAAATAAGTACAGGAGTCACAACCTGACATTGTTAGGGGAGACACTGGGGTCTACTCAGAGGTTTCCATGAGCCCTGCCCCTCAGGGGGGAGCTTAGAGATCAGACAAGTCCAAACCCTTGTGCTTTGCTGCAAACCCTTCTGAAACTCAGCCAGCGGACCACATTTTGAGTGGTAAGGAGCTTATCACCTCACGAGGTAGCTCGTTCCTCTGTTGGATGGCCTAGTGGGTCAGCGAGCATAAGCTTATGCTAAACTGAGGAGCTAAAATCAAGTTCATTTGTAGCTTTCATCCTTCAGCCCCAGCATCATCTTCTGCAGCAATCAGACTCAGCCTCCTCCTCTCAGTTCTTTTACAAATCACGATGCCCGGGTCAAACTCCATACCAACTGGATTAGAATCTCTGGATATGGGCCCCAGGCATCAGTATTTCAAATCTTTCTGGGTGATTTAAATGGGTAGTCAAATTTGAGAACCAGGGCTCTAAATCCTCCCTACTCAAGAATGGTCTAGAGGCCAGCAGCACCAACGTGGCCTGGGAACTTCATTAGGAATGCAGGGTCTCAGGCATAAGAGACCAGAATAAGAATCTGCATTTTTCCAGAGGCACTGGGACTCCTGTGCGCCTATCAGTGTGAGAAGCCAGGCTGTAAGGTACATCTGTCTCGGTCTTGTTTAAATACATTGTTTTCTTAGATCTTAAGCTCAGTTAACTCATCCTCAAATAAGGCAAGGTCTCTTCAGACTCAGTTTTGCCAAAAAATATTGGGACTTCCTCTGGCCCACTCCCTATCCATGTCAGGGTTGACTTCTTTTCATTCCTGGAGCTGGACCCTGGTCATCCAACTTTGCTGAGTCTAGCAAGCTTTATCTAGTGCACTGTTTCCTAAACTAAGGTCCCTTGTCATATTCTCTGGGTTCTGTAGTTCCATAAGAATGTCTTAAAGTGGAAGTTTTAATTTCGAGTAGAAGATCTAAAAAATTTTATCAGCTATAAGGATTTTAGAAACTACGCAGATGACCACCTATAGCTGGGCACTGCCCTGTGATTTCGGCTCCCACATTGGCTTTTGTGTTTACGGTCACATTGGTGCCAATTAGAAACAATTTAAGTGTCTCAGGCTAATGAGAAAATAACAGACCAGGATGTGGAGCCAGAACTTAAATTCAGATCTGTGACTCTGCAGCCTGTGCTTTTCTTCGGCGGGGGAGGGGGGTTGCAGCCTGTGCTCTTAAAGCACAGTGTCACCCCAGACACCATGTTAAATGACTTGGACTCTACCGACCACTTTTCTAGTTTCTTCACCTTCTCCCCTAAGATCCAGCCTGGCCACTAGAACACTGCCTGCTTCAACCATGTTGCCTTTGCTCCATCAAAGTCACTCTCCGTGACCTTATAATGTCATGAGAAAGAACACGTAACACCCAGGCTTGCTTTTGCCGTGCCCACCATGGAGAACCACGGGAGAGACTTCAAACTCCTCACATGAAATACTTTGTTTCCCTTGAAGAAACAGTAGCATCTGTCATTAGAAACACATGATTTGGGGAACTCGATTCTGAAACTGAGATCAGATGACAAAATCTCCAGGATCGTGGAGTTTTGTAAGTTTTCAGTTGCATATGTTTATTAGTTCTTATAACCTAAAAGAATCACTTTCATCTGGTGGCCGCCTTGAAGTTAAGTACTAGAATATATTCTCAGAACTCGCCTGCATTTTTGTACAAGAGCTTTTGTACCAAATGAAGGTCACATGCCATGATGGAAGACCAAGAGAAAAGAGAGTAATTCAAAGAGGGGCAAGGGGTGGGAGGACTGAGATGCCATATAGCCTTGGTCCTACAGGTGTAGCAAGTGCCCAAGAACCTAGTGCAGAGCAGGCAGACCGATTCACATTGTAGATGACAAGTTGTCAAATTAGTGGTACTTTAAATACATAAAGATGAACTTCTCTTTAAATGATATCTTTCTATTTTAATGTTGTATTTAGGGATATTAAATTTACTGTTTCCTCAAATGAATCAATGATTATCTGAATTCTAATTCTCTGTTAAAAAGGAAAAATAAATGATTGGGACCCAAATGATGGTCTGCTATACTAAGAAGGAAGGAAGGGAGGAAGGGAGGAAGGGAGGAAGGAAGGAAGGAAAGAAGAAAAGAAAGAGAAGGGAAAAGTACAAAGGAAGGAAGGAAGGGAGGGAGGGAGGAGGGAAGGAAATGAAAGGAAGGAAGGAATTGGAATATAAGACTGCTAAACTATACTGCTACTAAAGATTCAATAAAGATTGAATTTAGGCAAAAATCATCTACCACATCACAACTGAGATTATCAGCTCTTGATACAGTTTCACTTTTAAAATTCCCATAAAGACATTCAAGAAAGGATGGAACACTGGGCTGATGGCAGGTCTACTGCCAAAAGCATGAGGGAATTTCTACCAACTACAACTGCAGTTATTGACACTGGACTGGACAATACATCCCATGGCCCAGCCCGTGCTACACAACTGGATACAGAATTCACCTTCCAGCTGTCCCCACTTGTTCCGCTATGCCAGGTTTCCCTAAGGAGAAAACTGGTCCTTGTCCCTCCACTCCACAGGGACATTTCTATATAGTCAAAATGCTGTTCAGCCCATTCATACAGCTCTTCTTATTCAGCTAGTGAATGTAATTCCCAGGGAACACCTGGACAGGAGGTGTCCGTGTGTGTTTGTGGGTCGGGTGACAAATGTTAAGTGGTGCCTTGCATCGAGGGAGGATTAGGCTCCACTAACACATTGCTGTAGGTCAGTGTTTGGGAGATCTTGCGTGTACATGTTTGTGTTCTAGATGACGGTGTAAAAGTGTCTTTCATATGAATTCTGCTTTCATCAACTAATATGTTATCACTTACTCTAGCATTCTTTTATCTGAAAATTAGGTAAACATATCTGTGGTCTGTACTGAGAGTATGGTATGATGATTACAAGGACGGACTCTGGAGCCCAGCCACCATCTTGCTAGCCTTGTGACCTTGGGCACTTTATGTTGCCTTTCAGTGCTTCTGTTGACTTACCAGTGAAGTGATGGTAATAATAGTGCTTACTCATAAAGCTGCTGTAAGAATTAAATGAGTGGATACGTGTAAAGCAATTGGAACTGTGCTTGGCTTGCACCCAGTTCTATTTAAGTATTAGCTATTATTAATATAACCACAATTATTTAACCCGAGTCAAAGGAAAGCATTGTGTATGATGGTGCAGCCAACTACAGAGCTCCAGGGTACCCCACTTAAAGATCTCTCTCCGTTTCTGCACTGATCCAGTCATCATCACTTTGGATGTAGTGGCTCCACCAGCCAAAAACTCAGTTAACTGTGCTTCCATCCAGGATTCATTTCTCCATCTTCGAGATGCCATATGAGACCCTGGCATCCTATTCTGCTCACAGTAAACTCCAGGGCCCTCACTATGACTGGACAACATTACATACCTCCTTCTTCCCATCCTCTGCCATGACTGTCCTCCTCTCCCTTCACCCTCCTCCTGGCTCAGTCGGCTCCAGTCATGCCAGCCTCCTGGCCAGTATGGAAACACTCACCTTTGCACTTCAGGACCTTTGCACTTGCTGTTCCCTCTACCCCGGATACTCTACCCAGACAGATACATGGCTTGTTCTCTCCCTTCCTTCAGGTCTCTGTTCACAGTCACCTGATTAGAGGGGCCTTCCCTGCTCATCCTATATTAAATAATATCCCCTGCCCCATCCCCAGGCTCCCATGGCCCGTCTAGCCCCCCAGTACTTAATATCAGCAGACATACTTTTTAGTTGTTTAGTTGACTGTCTTCTCTCTTTCCTGCTAGAATGTCAGCTCCAAGAAACTAGATTTTTGACTGTGTTGTCCACTGCTGTATCCCCAGTGCCTAGAAGACTACATGATGCAGAGGAGAAGATAGTAGTCATTTAACAAATATTTCCTGAATGAATAAATATCAAACAGTGTGCAGGAAACCTAATGTATAACATCTATAGTATTCTCCTGACCTGAGGGTTTGGTAATAGTCTTTTATTGATTTATTTACTGGGGGGTTAACTGGATTTGTTTATTTATTTTGATGGAGGTACTGGGGACTGAATGCAGGACCTCATGCATGCTAGACACACACGCTACCCCTGAGCTATGCCCTCCCCGCTCTGCATTTAAACTCCTTTTAAATAGATATTTAAGGCATGAAGTTTAGTTTAGCATGACTTGCTCTCAGTGCACATCGAATTTTATACATAATAAAGCAATTCTTTGTCTTTTTGTGCAAGGAAGTACAGGAAACCCTATTAAACATTCTGCTGCTGCATTTGTAGATTTTGCTGCAGCCTGTGGCTCTGTCACCAGAAATCAGCTCTGGCCCGATGGCGTTGCCCCATCACTGATGGGCATCTCTTAGTTCTGCTTCAGCAGGCTCTCACTGGCACCCCTGATCAAATAAAGGCAGGAATTTCCAGTTCTTTGACCAAAAGGTGAAGCAAGGGCAGATCTTAGTCCCGCTGCTATTCAACCTTCACCTTAATGACATCCTTAATCTTGAAATCAGATTATAGGGTATTTCATTACTTCCATACGATTTCTAAATCACTGTTGGGTGCAAGGAATAAACTTTAAGTGTTAGGCCTGCTTTTATTACTCAGTTTATTTACTGTAGCGGCTGTTCCTGGTGACTTTTCTCCTCCTTCCTTCTATTTTCCTCCTATTGTCTGTCTTTTTTTAAAAGTGAGGGAGTCCGAGGTCTGGATCTGTCCTGCCAACATAGCAGTGGAGAGCCTTGTTTACATTTTTAATATGTACATAAAAAATGAAGAATAAGCAGTCATGAAACTTTTTCCTTCTTAACAAAGGTTTTATAAAATAGACAGCACACATTTGTTCTATAAGATCCAGGATAAACAGCTACTGCCAAATTGTCAAAAGCTGTCTTGCCCAGTATTTCTGCTCACTCAACTCTATCTAGAACCTCTATTCCTGTATTTGCCAATATTTTATAATGGCTTGCAACCTTTGTAATCCCCAAATTTTTTCTTAATTTTATGAATTTTTTGTCCTCCCATAAGTTGCCTCAAGTCTTCTGTGAAATGAGGGGTGGTGCAAATATATCTAAAAATATTTACTTTGAGCCCAAGTCTGTCTGTCTGTCTGTCTGTCTGTCTGTCTATCTACCTACCTACCTATCTCTCTATCTATCTCTATATATATCCAGATAATATGACTCACTTAAAGAATCATCATTAAATATTAATTATCCAAAAAGAAAATTGATGATTGGGAGGGAGCAAACCAGCAATTTGACAGGTTCTATATCATCAGTCAATTGATCGGTACTGGGTATTTAAATAGCTAGGTATTTATTTTAACTAAGCACTTTCTGGGAAATGACATTCTAAGACATTAAAGGCCACAGTCACTAAAGCTATAGGAGCCAGACAGAAATTCTTTTGCACCAAAGGGGGCCACTTAATCGATTTCCCTCTAAAACTCTTCCATAGTATAATTTAGTGACCCAAATTCTATCTGAACAAAGGAATGGGACTGGGACAATAAACAGAGTGCAAACCTGGAAACATTACAAAAAATGTCTCCTAAAAACACTTATATTTACCAACAGCTGCACCTCTCAGTACCTTGGAAGCACTAATTCGGTCATTTTGGATTTGCATCAGAAACTGTATTCATGGGACCCATTAATAAAATACTTAAAGAAACTGCCATTTTCCCTGAAGAACTGGTTCTCAAATTTATGTTGGCTTCAGCTTCACAACACGAAGAACAAATTTTATAAGTGATTTGTGTTGTGTCATTTCTATTCTATTATCTTTGATTTACAGGGTCAAAGTAGGCATTAGCCTATTAGTTGAATCAGTTTATCAAATCTACAACGCACGAAGCAGTGACCTAGGCACTGGGGATTCAAAATGAGTATGATATGGTCCCTGTCCTCAAAGAGATCACAACCAGTTGGGGTGGAGAGAGATGGAGAAACAAACACATAAGCAACTTTAATTAGTCTACAATACGATCATTGTTAAAAGAAAGGTTGAGCAACGTGCTTTGGGGATCCTAAGTGACGAGGATCTTGATGGGTGGATAAATGCTGGGCAGACAAGGATGAAAAGGCTCTAGGGGAGAGGGAGCAGTGGGAACAAACTCAGAGGTATGGGAGCCTATGGATTAGAGTGTGAAAGGGAAATGGTGAGGGATGAAACACAAGAGTTGGCTGGGACCAGATCTCCAAGGACCATCAGTGCCTTGCAAAGGAGTGGGGACTTTACCATAGAGGTCATAAGGAGACACTGAAGGGCTTAAATGGGAGTTTCATAAGACTATGTCAGAAGGTAACAGAATATGTATGTTTGGAGGCAGGAGGCTGTCAAGAGAACTTTACAAGACTCAGAGATCTGGCCACATATTAGAAAGCAAAGAATTTTAAAAAAATATTCCTATGTGCCCATCCATCTTAGAGCATTTGAAACTAGTATCTGGAGGTGATCTCAGACAATAGGAGAGTTTCAAGGTTCCCCAGATGATTCTAATGAACAGCCAGAGTCATGATCTCCTGGGACTCCACCAACAAGAGAGGAGAGGTGCCTATATTAAGGCAGTGATAATGCTGATGGAAAGAAGAGAAGGGAGGAGAGAGATTAAAGAGACATTTCTAACATAGAATTTAAAAGGCTCTGGCTGAATGGATGTGAGAGTTGAGGGAGAGGAAAGAGATGAGTTAGATGAGGGATGGATGATGATGTCTCACTGCCAACATAGAGAACTGAAAAAGAGAAGTAGGTCTTGAGGAGGAAGGTCATGAGCTGGGGCTAAAGCAAATGGAATGTGAGGCCTTCGTAGGACATGTAAAGGGGTGTCCACTGGACACGTGCACGTATAGAACTCGAGCTGAGGTGAGAATTTAGATGAAGAGGTCATTGACAGGCTTGCTCTCTTGGAGGTAGAATTCTTCTAGATTCAGATTCAGATGGAACACACATTGACTGAGTACTTATTATGTGCCCACTACGATTATCATTCCACATATTTCCCAGGTGGTTGTGGAATAATGAAAAGAAATCACTTGGGAAAACCTACCTTTCAGAGACAAACCTTCATGGTACAAATCCAAACGTTGGCTGCTCACTGGAATCACCTGCGGGACTTTTTAAAACCCTGAAGCCCAGGCCACATGCCAGGCCAGTTAAGTCAGAATCAAAGGTAGTGGGGCCCAGGTGACAGTATTTTCTAAAGCTCCCTGGGGGTGCAGATGAGCAGTGAAGGTGGAGAACCACTGCTTTATAGAACTTGCTTCCATGATCGAAGGCAGTGCTAGCCAGAAACCTGCACATGAGTGAAGCCGCCAAAGCACAAAATGGTCTGTTTCTGGAAATAACCCAACAGTCTGGGGGCTAATTTTAACTACTCATGACATTTTGAAGGCATACATTTCAAGCGTCTATTTGTATTGAACTCTTCAATTACCAAAGCATAAGCTACTGCAGACCCTGGTTAAAACAGCAGAAGATGATGATTCCTTTTATGAAAACAATGCTAAAATGTTACCAGCGCTTACACTCAGAGTCACTGTAACTTAGCTCTGTTTTGATCTTTATAATTTCTTTTAAAAAATCATATTGTATCTACCCTTTGCTCTATAAGTCTTGCAATGGCCTTTGGCCACAAGCAATAAAATTCTGACCTGAAGATATATAGTAGGGAATGCTCTGTTGTTCTTTCCCCAGCAACCTAATAAAAACCATAGCACTGTGAGGAACAGTCTTTATACTCTTTTTATGATGCCAAATCAGTGGCATTTCCCCAGGTTGATGGTAATAGGTTTTAAAACCTAGAAAAACAAGAAGTGACACAAAATTTTCCTCTCTGTGTATTTTCCCGTAGAACTGGACGGTGCCTAGGTCCTGCAGAAGGAAGGCATCCCTGAGCCGCTCTTTAATAAGTCTTCCCCCAGCCATTGACCCAATCCACAGCCAGTGAGCCAGTAATGCTGGATCCCAAGGAAACCTAACACAGGCTACGATTAATATTGGCTAAGCCTTATTGTAAGAGGGTTAGAGCTGAAATGGACTGTTGAGATAAATCTAACCGTGTCCTCATACACATGTCCAAGTGAGGTCCAGAGAGGAACAAGGCTTTGCCCAAAGTCACACAGGATTAGAACCCAGTCCTCCTGATGCTTCATCCCTCTTCTTTCTATTTGGCTCTATGTGAATCCCAGACATCCAGAAAGATAGTGAGACCTAGCTCTAGAAAGGAATTCATCCTCAAAATCTAAAATCTCTTCCATCCCAATGATGACAATCATGATGAAGTTGGCCACTACTAAATAAGAAGGATCCCGGAAGGACTTCAAGCTTCCAGCCATAATTCGAGTACTCTCCCTTTAAAGCTACAGTCACCTCACCTCCATTGCACAGAAACTCAGGCCTCAACATGTGAAGTGACCTACTTCCCAGGAACTCTGCTGTTCTCATTACCTGCTGGCCTGGAGACACCGGCAGAGGGGAAGGAGCTAGGGACTGTGCCACTCATGAGTGGGGTGATCTTTGGTGAGTCACTACCTCTTAGAACTTCAGCTTCCCCATCTGGAAAATGGGGGAGAGTAACAGTACCTGCCACAACGGATTGGAGGATCACAATGGGGAAAAATTTGCTCCCCTGACTAGGGGACATTTAGCAATGTCTGGAGACATTTTTGATGGTGATAGCCAGGTGGGGAGTACTATGGGCATCTAGTGGGTGGAGATCAGAGATGCTGCTAAATATCCTATAAGGCACACGAGCTCCTCACAGCAAAGAGTTACCCAGCCTCAGATGTCAACAGGGCCAAAGCTGAGAAGCCCTGAACTTACAGGTGTGTGCACTGCATTGGGCTCAGCTACTGAACACGTACGTCTTCAGTAAAGGATAGTGCCTTTTCCTTGGTGACGGCAGACAAGCTCTTGGTGTTTGGAGGGCTTGCTGACAGAAGCCAAACTCCCAGTCTGGGCTGCGGTTTTTCTGTTCCTGGACCTGCACAGGCAAATGTTCAACTGAGCTTCCCGAACAAGGACTGTAAAGTACACCAATCAAATCTGCGTCCTGAAAAGGCATTTTGCCCCAAACAGAACCCAATGTCTGCACAGATAAATACGTCTGCTAACTTGCCATTGGGTCATTTCCTTGCTGTGGCTTTTACTCCAGAATTAGGCACAAGCCTCTGAAAACCTGGCTCAGAAAGGAAAAAGGACCCAGAAACTGGTGGGAGACTGTCTGAGGGAATCTCTCTCCAGATAAAACACCCACAGATCGGCTGCACTGGGTTTCTCCGTGGGAAGTCTGGGCCCCGCTACCTCGGATTAAATACTGCACCCGAAGCTAGAACTTCCGTTAAACTTGTCTTGAGCCACTGGTATCATGTTTTTAATTCGTGTTTTCCGTGTGTGTGTGTGTGTGTGTGTGTGTGTGTGTGTGTGTGTGTGTTTGCCAAAAGCAACAGGTCTTAACACATCTAGTGTGAAGCCTATTGTTTAGAACTGGCTCGTCTTCACTTTCCACAACAGTAGGGAATTTTTCCAGGTATGTGGGAGGCAGGCTGCTTGGAGCCATTATAATGCTTGTTCCTGGCATGATCTCCTTCATTAAATAACCTTTTAATGCAACATTAATAGTAATTACAAGATTACAGTTCAAAATATTTGATAACAGCCCACTATGGAGCTGAAATATTACTGTTCTTCTCTCTAAAGAAGTCAGTGGGAAGCAGGCCGCCTGCACAGAGCCACCAATACGGTACCCGATGCAGAGAGATGCAGAGCCTTGGTACCCCTCCTGAAAACACAGGCTGCTTCTGCTCTAGGAAGTATAATATATGGTTGGGGCAACAGCCAAGCCAGCATAGCTATTTTCACACACACACACACACACACACACACACACACACACACACACACACACATACACGCGCGCACGTAATTCTTTCTTTCTCCTTTCCCTATCATGACCACTCTCCGTAACTTAAACCTGTTCATGTGAAAATAAATCAATCCGTAGTAGTTTTAAATTTATTAGAGGAAGCTCTTTCTTACCATCACACTGTCTCAATAGGACCATTTTCTCTTTCCTTAATCTTAATCTCTTTTTTTAATCTAAAATGATTTTATTTTTTTCAATTTTATTTTTACTGAAGTCTAGTTGATTTACGTTAGTTTCGGGTGTACAGTGAAGTGAGCGATTCAGTTATACATATACATATGTATATGTTTTCTTTTCAGATTCTTTTCCATCCTATGTTATTACAAGAAATTGAATATAGTTCTTTCTATATGGTAAGGTCTTTCTTACCATCACACTGTCTCAACAGGACCATTTTCTCTTTCCAGGCACTGTTTTTGAGGAAATTAACATAACTCAGGGCAGATCTATTGTGCCCCAGCCCTTCTTAGAAAAATCGAAGTAGCAGTTGACTATTTAATTTTGCCAAAAATGAACTGGAAGGGGGAAGAACCTCACAACAGTACATGGTGCGTGATTTATCCATCCCCTTGCTCTGTTGTACTTAAGGCCCTGGGCTGCACCTGTGCCTGGCCACCCCGTAGACTTGCCAGTGCTGGTGTGGCCACTGCCAAGACCTCATTCTCTACGATGGAATCCATCTACCTCATTTTCATGTCCCATTTCTGGAAGGACAATATGTCCTTTTCTTTCCTTCTGACAAATGTTTGCCCAGGGACATTTTCTTAGCCCAGGGTTCACTGGAGTCTTGGATCATCACTTTAGGACTCTGGAGATGAATCTTTGCTCAGGTATCAAATGGATGGGAACTCTGTGGTCTTGCCCACACTAAGCGAGGCGTCAGGGAGGCACAGAATCTGGCACTCAGCAAGGGTGCAACTCTGCTGAAAAGTGACAGGAATGTTGCTATTCAGGGATGATTGACTCTGGCAGAGCTGGGTAGGAAACCAAACACTGTGCCAACCTTCATTTTGCCAGAATCTTAACAAATCTCCTACAGTGCCTACCTTTGTGGAGAGATCCAAGTCCACTGAGGGACACTCAAGTGAACAGTCTCGTGAACTCTGCACTCTGAACTCTATGCCGGTTTCACTGTCAGAGGGCAAAGTCTTCATTTCACACTGTCAACACAAGCCACATGGCTGCTGAAGGACGCCTGAACCCTGTCACTGGGTCTTGTTTCCCAGATGTATCGCCATGAACAAATCTGAACTCCATCCAAGTGTAATTAATCAACTGGGCCATTTTAATGCTCTCTCCATATCTTAAGTTTTCTTACAAATGAAGATACAGTTTCCCAAATGAGGGCTCATTATACTGAGCAGTCCAAACCTCGGAAACAAAAGCCATCAATACTGGGCTTTATTCATTTTATTGAACTGTGTTCAAAGAAACAGGATGTTTATGGGGCTCTTTAAAACCTATTTCATTCTCCTTGATGTTCACAGGTTGATCCCTATTTAACATCAGGTTACAGTAAAGAGGTATCCTAGACATGAACACTCTGGATCCAAGGACTGCAACCACCTAAATGACTCCAGATATAAATTCCAAGATAACCTTAATACTGTGGCTGAAGTATTTGTGTGTGTGTGTGTGTGTGTGTGTGTGTGTGTGTGTATCACTAATTTACTCCCACTAGACTCAGACGTACAAAAAGGTACCTTATTTCTCTGTAGTTTATCAAAGCTTCCCCATGATCCTAACCACCCCACACTCCTGGATATTATAACAAATTTCTTGCAGTTGAGTAAACTCGGTACCATCCAGTCCCTTCCATCGTTAATGTTCTCTTTTTAACTCAGTCTCTCTTGGGTCTTCCAGGTTCTCTTTTCCTCTCCTTCTCTTCACGATGGTGTGTATGGGGGCTGAGGGTTATGCATATTTGTTTTCTATACTGTGTAACAAAACGCCACAACCTTAGTGGCTTAAAACAACACATATTCGTTATTTCACTGTTTCAGTGGGTCAGAGGTCTGGGTCCAGCTTAACTGGGCCCTTGGCTCAGCATCTCATGAGACTACATTAAGGTGTTCCTTAAGGCTACAACTAAGGTATCTCACCTGGAGGCTTGACTAGGGAAGGATCCACTTCCAAGATCATTTAGGCTGTTGGCAGAATTCATGTCTCTGTGGCAGTACAATTGATAATGGTCTGCAAGACAAAGTCTTATATAATGTAGCATAATCACAGGAGTGACATCACTTCATCTTCGACATATAACATTATCATGGGGGTGGCATCCCATCACCTATTCTCCTATTGGCTAGAAGCAAGTCACAGGTCCCATCCACTCAGGCGGAGGGGATTGCACAAGGTAACGTGAACACCAGCAGCTGCAGATCACGAGGGACCATCTTAGAGTCTTTCTGCCATTCTCATGGTAGCAATAGCAAAGAAAGAGTCCATGGGTCCATACAGTGACCCCTAGATCCTAGCTGGTGTCTATACCAGGGTACTCTGTTCTGCAATGTGGACTGCTGATGTCTACTAAGGTACAGTGGGTTCCACAGTCATTTTCCTTCAGACCTGAGTCCTCGTTCACAGAGTCAATTCTGTTCTAACTCCAGGCATTCTCAGCACATCCTTACTCCCTGACTCAGGCATCTGAATCCTCCATCTTACTCAATCCATGGGGATCCTTGTCCAGCTGCCTTCCTTTGCCAGTGACTCACTGTTAATCCTGCTGCAGGCTGGGCGTGGCCCAGTATGGGGCTTCCACAAGAGCTCTGAGGACTCCCGAAGCTATGACAAGAATAGCTTGTCCCTTTGCCTCCCGATGTTTTCAGGCTTCTTCAGACCAACCTGGAAACTTCTAAATAACCTCTTTACTCTAAACTGCATCCCAAAAGAGAGGGAAAACAAAGGCCCCAGCATCCGAACTCCTTCCTCTCCCTCCTGCTCCTTCTTCTTTCCCCTACCAGCAGGACCAGAAGGAGCAGGGTTTCTACTCCTTTTCTCATATCCTGAGCTCTATTTTAAGAATACAGTAAACATCCATGATCTAGTCAGCTGTGCCCAGTTTGTCATATGTTAAATGAGAGCTAAAGGGATTTAGGAAATCATTTTCTCTCTCCACAGAGCAGAGCTTTCAAAACAATTGTCTTTCTATGGCCTCAAAATAATCGATTTTGAGACTTAAAGCTGATCAGCAACCTCTTTGTTTTAGGCAGGTTTTGCCCTCTCCTTCCTTGGGGCAATAAACCTCATGACTCAGTCTTGGAAGAAGAAGTTTGAAAGAGGAATGATTTAAGGGAAAAATAAAAATGTACTCACAGAAACTCACACACACACACACACACTATCCAAGAGGTTAAATAGATAAATGTGCTTGGTAGAATACTTTCTCCAAAACTGATTTCAAAATGAAGTGGTAGTTTCCCATTTTGTTGAAATAACTCTAGAACAGAGCTCATCCAACTAGTGGTTACAGTTCCCCTGTGTGGATGGACCCCTTCAGTCCTCATGGTGGTTGGGTGAGACCGGGGCCAGCCCAAGCCCCTGGGCCTGTCTTTTCCAGTCATGTATAGCCTCTTCTGGTGACTCAAGGAGGCTGGACAGACCTTCTCACAGTCCAGTTGCTCCACGGCATGAAAAACTCAGGAAGCACAGCTTTAGAGTGCCATTGCTAGGACAGAACTAAACAACAGCGGGATATTAACCCTGGTAACATCCATCTGTTCTTTTACAATTTACTGTGTGAGAATAGGGTTTAATCATATCTAACCCCCTTCTAGGTTTGCTCTGCAGTCATTAGGCACAGGCTGCACTCTGCCATTTGCACTCTGTCTTGGTTTACTTAGTTGGTGATCAGTGAGTGGCAGTAAGAGTGTGTGGAAACTATTTTTCCTTCGTACAAAGCCAAGTGGACCATATTGATAACATCACCCAAGATGCTGGCCTCATCACTAGTGGGTTCTTACCACATTAATTTGTCCCAATAAGCAGACTTGAAGATCCAGGCTGTCTAGAATGGGCTGGGAACGGTGCCATTGGGGGTCGTGGGCTGGCACTAGTGATGTCTCGTTGCCTTCCATGGGAACCTCTTCTCTCTTCTACCTCTACTGTCAACCCTTTTGCTCTAGTTTTTCTGTCTCCTTTTTCCTGTCTCCTTGACTATTTCCAGCCTTACTACGGGGCTGCCGAGTCCCAGGCTAGCCAAGGGCCTACAGGGAAGTAGTACTGTTATCTCGGCAGCTGCAGGGAACACTTCCGTAGCGCCAGGACAATGACTCTCAGCTGTGACACTAGAGCCCTGTAAGTCTAGTTTTTGACAGAACGCAGTCCACACTGGAAACACTCCCACGTGTGCATTTTCAGTCCGGAGCCAGGATGTGCAGCAAAAGGCAGCATTTAAGGGGAAATCCAGTGATTGACTCTGTGTGCACAACCATGCATGAAAAATTAAAACATTAGCAACTCCTCCCCCCTGACACCCATATGTGCACAAACACACACACACATATATACACACACATGTTAGGATTTGGGGCAGAAACATGAAGTAGCTGTGCTCATTTTTAAGCAAGTTATACCAAAAAGGGTACAAATGGTCTGCAGCGTGGGGAGTCCCACAACTGGACTCATTTCTGATATCTCTACCCTCTTCCACATGTTCGTAAGTGCACGGCACTTAATGCTATCTAGAAATCACTTCATAATCTGACACTCCCTAAATATAATGAAAAACAAGAGAGAGCTTTGATAAAAGGAAAAAAAAAATCCAAATCAAAGAAATCCAGCTGCCCGGATCCCAGGGAGCTTATAATGATAGTCATTCCTACAGGAAGAGATAGGGAAATTCAAAAAAAAAAAAAAAAAGAGATAATTTATTTGGTATATACATACCACTGAGGATGAGGAATTCTTTCTGCATGAAAACCCAGCAAGTGGCACCTCATTAAACAGGACCTAGGCTTAATCTAACTTGGAATAGATAAAAAAAGAAAGGACTCACATGAAGCTCTCCAGCCTGGGGGCTTAATCTCAGAGCTTCAGAGTATAATGAATGAATTAAGTAGGGCAAGTGATTAACAACAAAGAAGTGATCACTTATTATTTTTTAAGCTGAAATATTATTGAGTTTAGAGTAACATATTCATTGTTTACAGACACGGTCAGGCTGTGATTTTTTTTGAGAGAGAGAAAAGGAGAGAGAGAGGATTGTGAATGGAAGCTGACTCTAAAAAGATAACATGAGCAATTTCCAATCTTTCAGAGTACAGCACCTTATCTTGTTGTTATTTTATTTCATGCCCTACTTATCTCCACTCTCAAAAAATGTCGTGTGGTTATTTAAGAAACACAGCCATTGAAAATTAGTTCTGTAGCATGAAAATAGTACCAAAAAAAAAAAAAAAGTCACAACGTTCCACGAGTTAATTGGAGACACTTGGGGATATCAGGCACTGAAAGACGGAAATGTCTCTGCGAATACTGAGATAGAGCCATGGCATTGAGAGAGCAGTTATGGGAGGCATCTTTAAAAGTAAAAATAAAAACAGCAACCAAATGAAGGTTATTTTGGCAACTGTAGGAGGCCAATCATTGCAACAGGAGAAAAAGATCACTCAATTTATACATCAAACTTCAGTTGTTTGCACATCAAATAATTAGTTAACTTATTTTTTCACCATTCTTACTGGTCTTATTTATAACAAAAAGTACATATCTAATAGTCAAATCTTATCCGTTCTCATTTATTCATCATTGCAGTCCCAATAATTGGTTACTTAATACATTTTTGTTGACTACATGGTTGGGTAGATAGAAGAGTGAGTAAATGAAGGAAGGAAAGACTATGACTTCCACAGGCGAAATCTCCAAGTGGTGGTTTTGCTGAGGTGAGTCACAGCAATTTCAGTATGTCTTACATTTTCCCACTAAAGGGCCCTGGATGCAGAAGGGCCTAACTGTATTTTCCTATGACTACAATGGCAACAGGCATGAACTGTTTTGAAGTATCATCTTTGGACTTACATTTCCACACACATTTTGCTTTCATCTATTTAACAAATATTGAGAGTCTCGTATGTGGATGGATTCAAAATACGTGTATGTTTGAGCATTATTCTTTCTACAGACTGAGGCTTTAAAATTGTCAATTTCTGTTTTCCTGACACGATTTACATATGTTCATGTTGTGAGCTCTCTCACTCTTTGCAGAATGAAGGGTTTTCAACTTAAGTGTTTAAATAAAAGTTTTATAAGTGATTATTGATTAAATGCACATTCTATTTCTGTCAGTGAAAGCCAGGAGTGGACCATGTACACAGATTGTAGCATCAAGTGTGGAACAAGAAAATGTCTGACAGAGAACCCTATTCATTGACTCGATATGCACAAATTCAGGGCAGTTCCTTACACGGAGGTGACTGACAGTACCAGGCAATAGTCTTCTTGACCAATATCTCTCCTAGGATTCTGAATCAAAAATCAAAATGTTCAAGAGGAGAGGGGCCCTAAACTCCAGAAGGAAAGAAAGAAATAGTCCTTATTGTGCTGGGGCCCCCACAGGTGGCGAGGGCTTTGCATACTTTGGCAGAGTTGTTCTGCCACTAGCCTAGTATCTAGTCACCCCAAACTGAGAGCCTGTCCCACAGAGCCTGTCTCTTCTGCTGAGTTAGATGACAAATTCTTCCAGAGAAGTGTCCCTACTTTCTGCTATTTCCATAGGGCTCCTAATCCTGTGTTCTGACTCAGTCTTGACTCAACAAGTCCTACTGTCTATTGCAAAACAAAAGAAAAAATGCAGGAAGCAATTTGAAGAACTGCATCCCTGAGGGAGATGGGAAAAGCACTGATCTATTCTGCTGTACTTTCTATTCCAGGTAATTCAAGTCAGCAAATATTTATCACCTCCTCACTATATGCCAAGCTGTTCAAGGCATTACAGAGCGCTTCTCAAGCTTTAATGTACAGAAGAGTCCCCTACAGATTCCTTAATTGCAGATTCTGATTCAGCAGTTCTCGGGTGGGATCTGGGATTTCACGTCCCTCAGGAGCACCCAGGTGACAGTCAATGCTGCTGGCCTTGTACCACACTTAAGAGTAGCAAGACTATAGGATATGAAAAGATAAATACAAGGCATGTATAACTGAGTTGGATAGGGTGGGAGAGGATTAAGCATGAAGACATATAATATGAAGTAGGTCATGTTGGGCACCCTATGGCTAGCTCAAAGATTTTGGGGCAATCAGCTGGGAGATGGGAAAATTGTGATATGGAGTGAAATGAATGAGTGAGTGAGAGAGTAAGTAAATGAGTGTGTGTGTATCTGCGTGTGTGTTGGGGAGTGAGGTAAGCAAGTACCATCACGGGAGGTATATGAAACAACCTTGAAGGATGGATGGAATTTCAGCAGGTGAACACGTGAGAATAAAAGTATCAGCCAGGATAAGAATATGAGCAAATATATGAAGGCAAGAGAATAGTGGGTGTGTTTAAAGAAGACCCACTAGTCCTGTATGGCTGGTGCAGAGAAGTAACAGGAAATAGAGCAGGACAGGTACCTAGGACCAGGTGGTAAAATGCTTTGAAGGCCATGATGAGTGGTCTGTACTTATTTTGATAGATCATAGGGAGCCCTTCAAGGTTATATTGCAGAGGAGTGATATCATGAGACCCCTTGTTTAGGAAAATTTGACAATGGCTATAGAATTAGAGCTGTGGTCCCCGGGCCCAGCATCATCATCCTCACACGAGAGCTTGTTAGAACTGCAAGCCTGCGGCAGACTCACTGAACTAGAAAATCTGGGGGTGGAGCTCAGCAGTCTGCTGGAATAAGCCCTGCAGGGGATTCTGATGTGCTCTAAACTGTGAGAACCGTGAGGTTAGAGCAACAGATCACAATCATGTCTGCATGTTAGAATCACCCTAGGGAGCTTTCAGAAAAACCCTGACACACAAAGCCCCTCCCCTCCACCGTATCCTTTAAATCAGAAATCTGGGGGTGAGATCTGGGTATTAGCTTTTAAAGCATCACAGGTGATTCTAATGGAAAACGAGGGCTGAGAACTACCGAAGTGAAGCAGCAGCTTTGGTGAGGATGGAGCTGGGGGTGGGAGACTGGGCAGAGAGTGTTGCAAAAAGTTCGTCAAGGGATGACAAGGTCCTTAACCAGGGCTGTTTCAAGGGATGGAAAATATTGGCTCTGAAATATGTTGGAGAAGAAGGTCTATTGTATAGGATTGGGCAACCACCTGTGTATAAAGCAAGAGAGAAATTCAAAGACTGATTTCAAAGCTTCAAGGAAAAGAGAGGGTTGGTGTCAAAGAATACTGCCTGCAACAGAGACATGTAAAAAGAACAGCAGAAAAAACACCATGGAATTCAGGCATTTGGGGGTTATTAATAATCCTATTGTGAAATAATGGCAATCTTTTCCCTTAACTTTTTTTCTGTTTTGGAAAATACAGTTATTTTTCATAGAAAGTCTTATGTTCACATGTTATGTGTTTATTATTGTTACTTTAAAATATTAATAAACACTTTTTTAAATATAAAAGAAAAAAATAATTCTCAAGTTAGCATTTTAGAGTTCGGGCTTTTGAGCACTAGCTGTCCTGAACTCCTTGCTATGTGCCCTGTAATAAACACTATACTTTCTTTCACCACCGAAAAAAAAAAAGCAGTTTAGTGACAAGATGCAGCTGAACCAGCAGCAGGGAATGATAAGCAGAGAGGGCAGACCTCTCTTGGTGTGAGCTTGTTACTTTCTGGGGATGCCTTTTCTGACCCCCCGTATAGATCACATGACTCTATTACATCCCTTCCAAGCACCCTGTACATCTCCTTTGTTTAACTGCTCACCACAAGCCCCATGAGAGTAAGGCTCATGTTTCACCTTTTCTTACTGTTGTATCATAATCCCTAGAAGAAGTTTACCTGGTGCACAGTAGGTATTCATTAGATGTTTGCCTCTTAAGTTAATATACATCTGACCATTCTTAACCCATGAAGTGAGCTGCAGTAGAAAGATTCTAGATCTCGGAGTCAGACAAACCTGAGTTCCGATTCTGGAAGGGACCTTAACTTCTTATTTGACACCATCTAAAACCCAGCATAGCTCCTGGGACATAACAAATTTATAATAATAAGATTTATTGATTAATTAGTTAAATAAATGAGAGCTAATAGTAGGTTGAGAGGTACCATGGCTGTGGGAAGATTATCTTGAGAGGGGGGAGACCCAACGATATTTGAATACAGAAGGGAAGAAAGGTTGAAGATGAAATAGACTTGTAAGAGACATAATAAAACCAGGTTTCAGAGGAGGTGGACAGAGACAAGATCAAGAACACAAGAAGAGGTGTTAACTTGCAAGAAAAAAGGTACTATAATTGAAGAGTTGGAAATTAAGAGAAAGGTAGACTTCTGCTTTTGCAACATTGTGAATAAGAGATTCTAAATAGCCCTTCTACTTCAAAACCCCTAAATATTGGATGAATTATAACAATATATTTTAAATGCACTGCTGAACTCACAAGAAAGTAAGGGAAATCCAAGAGGGTGGAGAAGGGGAGGAAAGGGGGAGGGGGAGGTAGGGGTTGAAGAGAGGCGGGGGAGGGCAGGAGAAGGGTGAAGTAGGATCAGTCTGAAACCAGAGCAGAGAAGTAAGCAAAGGGCAAGAGGATTCAGGGTGAAAATAAGCCAGTTACCTAGAGTTTTGGGAGCTGGAAATGAACTTGAATCCTTGGACTTAGGCAAACAGACAAACTGCACCTGAGACCCCCTACTTAAATCTGGCCCTCCTGAAGGTGCTACATCCTCAGTGAAAGATAGTCCAGAAACAAAAGCTGGTAGCTATCAGAGCAAGCTCACAAAAAATCTTTCTTCACCACAGTAGCAAATTAATAGAAATCAATAGTAATAGTAATAGTAATAGCAGTAGGACTCCCTACCACACCCCCACCCCAAGAATTTCTTTCTAGAAATCTGCTTTAGAAGGGACTGAGATTTGAATTTATTCAGCCACCATGATTGGGAAACACCAAGCCTAGAAGTTATTCCAGTATAGGAGCACCTCAGCTAACCAGCAAAAGCATGTAAATCATCTATGAATAAAGCATCCTCAACCCAGACCTACAGAAGTCCCACAGACTAATAAGTACAGTCAAACAGAGACACACAATAATAATCACTAAACGCACAAGGAACAAGTTATCATAAATAAGACTCAGAAGAAATAAGAACAAAACTAAACCTTTAAGGATTATAGGTATTGCTGATAAGAAAGAATATACAATAATATGGATCTTCAAAAAATAAAAGATGGAAGCAAAAAATGAGCAGAAAATAAGACTATCAGCAATGAACACAAAGATTTGAATATCAAAAACAGAACTAAAACTAAATACAACCACTGATATTAAATCTTTTTTTCCTCTCTTTTTTAAATTAAGTTATAGTCATTTTACAATGTTGTGTCAAATATTAAATCTTAATGGATGGTTTAAGCAACAGATTAAATACAGCTCAAGACAGAAATGGTGAACTAAAATATTGATTTGAAAAATTACCCAGACTGGAGCACAGGGAAAATATGAAAGAGAAGCTAAGAGATATGGAATATAGTTTATAAAGGTTTAGCATAAGTCTAGTCAGAAGGAAAAACTAGAAAGAATGGAGGAGAGGCAATATCTGAAAAAACAATGGCTGAGAATTTTCCATAACTAACTAAAAACTCTAATCCACAGATTCTAGAAGGACAATGACTCCTAAGTAGAAAAAAAAAAAAAAGAAAGAAAGAAATCTATGCCTACACATTACAGAACAAAGAGAAATCCTTTTTAAAAAGCCAGAGAAATACCAACAATGGAAGCCAGAGGAGAGTCTAATAAAAACTGCAACATGCTTATAAAATGTCATACTCAGAAAAATACATTATAAGAATGAAAGTGAAATAAAGACATTTAAAAATAAACCAAAACAGAATTTACCACCAGCAGAGCCTCACTAAAGGAAATTCTACAAGATATACTTCGAGCAGAAGGACAGTGATCACAGATGGAAAGTCTGAGCCGTAAGAAGTATTAAAAAAAGAAATAGTAAATGTGTGGGCAAATGTAATGAGCACTGTTCATATAAAACTACAGTAATGACATCCGCTGGGCTTAAAAAACAAGATAGAAATAAAATATGTGATGGTGGTATAAGTTGGGAGGGGTATGAATGGAGTAAAAATGTCTCAAGTTCTTTGCACTCCCCAGGGGAAGGGTAAAATTATTGACACTAAGCTTTAATAAATAAGTTAGATATTCATATTATAACCTAAATTAGTAGAAATAAAATATGTATAATTAAAATAATCAATATAGGGTACACATAACTTCTAAACAAGTAGATGTAGGGAGATGGAATGAAAACACAAGCAAGCACTCTTAAAGGCAGCAATTAATGCAAGGAAAATTAAGTTGAACAGGCAAGACTAAGTGAAAATATAAAAACAATAGATTTTTTAACTCAAAGATGTCATTAATCGCATTAAATGTAAATGAACTAAATGCTCCAGTTAAAAGATAAAGATTGTTGTCTGAATTTTTAAAAATCTATCTGCTAGCAAGAGATATCTAAAACATAGGGTGACAGAGAGGGGAAACCTATATTGTGGTGTTACTATCTCAAAGAAAGCCAGGATCACTCATTAATATTAGATAAAATCAACTTTAAGGCAAAAAATGTTACTAAAGATAAAGAAAGGCACTTCAAAGAAGCCAATAGAAAAGCAGGCAAAAATCTAACAGACATTTCACCAAATACTAAACATGAATGGCCAATAAACAATAAACGCTCTTTAGTAATAAGGGAAACACAAACACAAACTAAAACCACTATGAGGTATGGTGTTACGCAGCAGATTTGCAAAACTTTTAATGTCTGGCAATACTAAGATCTGGTGAGGATGTGGAGCCATGAGAAGTTTGTATGATACTGGTGGAAGTAGTAAGTGATGTTGTTTTTTTTAAACAGTTTGGAATTTTCTTGAAAAGTTGCAGGTAAACATACCCTAAAACTTAGCAGTTTCTCTTCTAGATATATACTAAAATAAACCCTTGCACATGAATATGAAGAGATATGTTGAAGAGTATTCATTAGCAGCAAAAAAGTGGGAAACAATCCAAATGACCATCAAAGGAAGAATGGATAAATGCTACGTTACATTTATTTTATGAAATACTATGTCAATGAGAGTGGATGTAGTGGAACATGCACGGACATGGATGAACTGCACGAACATAATGTTGAGTGAGAAAAGCAACTTGCAGAAGGAAAAACAGGCAGTATGACCCCATGCATTGTCTGCTCAAAAGCACGGACAAGTATTCACACATGTATGATAAAATTATAACAGGAAGCAATAGATATGATAAAAAAGAAAATTCAGAGTAGTGTTGACCACTGTGGGGACAGAGGGGGCAAAATGAGGGTGAGGGTGGCACACAGGAAGCTTCAGTGGCATTTGTAATGTTTGTTTCTTAAGCTTCAGGATGGGTACATGGATTTTCATTACAATTTTCTTTATACCTAATATGTAAGTCAGTATTTGTGTGTATATATATACACACACATGCATATGTATATTCATTTGTGTATTAAATATCTCATAACATTAGAAAGGTAACAGCTAGTTATGCAGAAAAGGAGGCCATTCAGCTGTGCATGGTGAGGGGCATTATGCTGGGATTAGAGGCCATGGGAGAAAGATGAGCACTGCGGGGACTGTTGCAGAAACTCAACACCAGCTTTCCAAAATCATGCTGAGGAAGTGGCCAGTGAGCCCGCTTAGGCTCTATGCTGACAACATAAAATCATTCCTTTGCCACCCTTTCCTTTTCTTGACTCTACACCCTAATAATAATAACTCTACTATTAAGAACTACCATTTGTTGAGTACCAATCATGTGCCAGGTACCTTATTATGGATCATTATCTTTATTTTACAGGTGAGAAAACTCAGGCCCAGAGCATTTCCATAGTCTGCCCAGGTTCACCTAGCTGCTAGTAGTAACTAGTAGCCTCAGTAGCAGCATTCATAATTAGTAGAGCTGGGATTCAAACCCAGGTCCCTGTAACTCCAAAGCCTGGTGTGCTTACCATTCTACTCTCTTCCTCTTCCCCCCACCGCCACCCCGTCCACATCCCTTCATGCTGTTTCCATGCTAATTCTGATTTCTGCTTATGGTAGTGATACCAAGGGAAGATGGGGAGAGAAGAAAAATTTGCCATGGCAAGCTAGCAACCATGAAAGTCGGGAATATATTCCAAAATCCTGTAGGTTCTTTTACATGAAAGCTATGATATTAACTTTTCATGAATTTATCTGTAATCTGGGTGCACAAATATTTAGGAGAGAGGAAAGTGGCTGACGTCACCTTTGAAATTCCACCCTATAATTAAAGGACAGGTTGTGACCTACAACCACAATCTCTATTACACAGCAATAAAGGCCTCAACCCCAGCCCTGCCTCCACTCCTAAATCTCCAAAATGTTTGTTTCAAGCTTTCTATCTTTCTACATGGCATAGATAGCTGCATTTCCCTCTTGCCTCATGTACCTAACCTGTAATGTAGTTTGAAACACACAAAGGTGTAATAACACTATTCTGGAGTCAAGCCATGCACTGCAGCCCAGACCAGAACAAGAACACTGGATAATGAATGACTCATTATGGTCTGTCTCATTCTTGGTTGAAAATAATCCTTCAATAAAGAAATAACAGATAATATATAAGACAGATGCTAAACTAGAATCACAATCTCTAGTTCCAGCAGATAAATTCTTAAAACATTGCTGATAATCTGAGGCTGACTAGGTTGATTGTTGCCTAAATGTTATCTTTGATAACAGACAGCCTCATAAGCTAATGTCATGTGTCTCCCAGCATTCACATAATTCAGAATAAAGTTTGGGACTGCAGAAGACAGTCATCAGGGGAACACATGGGAAATACCGATCGTTTTTCTGGACAAGGATAAGTTTTGCCCCTGATTTTCTATATTCCCAGTCCAGAGTCAGAATGAATAAAGAAACAGAAAAAGAAAGTCTTAATTGACAATATAATGCCCACAAGCATCAACAGATGTGATCCCTTGTAATGAAGCATGTGGGTCTAATTTGGCATCACTAACCACTTGGAGGATCTCCTTGCTGAGTTCTTGCAGGCTATCCTTCTAAACCTATGTTTGGCTGGCACCTGTGCCCTGTTGAAACTGGCATACCACCCTCTGGGTGGGCACAGTGCCACCCTAACAGATGGCCATGACAGTCATGCCAGGGAACTAGTATTGTTTCTAGCAAGTTTAACTTAACAGTAATTGGAATCTCACTGAAGAATGATAAAATGGTGGTCTATCTTTCTGTGGAAGACAAACCATGATGTGTCTACAACTGGTATTTCGGAGTCATTTCACATACTAAATGAAGCCCTACAGGGGAAGAACCAGCACTGCAACAGTGATGTGTCTGTCCTAAGGTGGCAGCAAAAAGAGAGAGCAACACACTTCATGGTTCCACCATAAACTCAACATTTTAGTCTCCTAGAGCCAATAAAGAATTCAAATTCAGTATCATTGAAAGTAACATTTTAAAATATTGTCACTCGAATTAACTTTCGGCTCGGTCACCTACCTAGGTCTGCTCCTATTGATAAAACACACTTGTTCTATTAACAATGCCTCTGCGATTTGGGAACATTTCATTTTTTGGGGTGGTGAGAAGATTCAATTTTAAAACTCACATATCTACAAATAATGGTTGGAAATGTTAGCTGTGAAGCCCAATAAATGTTTGAGTTTTGTCAAAAATTGTTGGGGTGCATAGCAGAAATCATCCTGAAGATTATAAACTAATGCCCCAAACTGGGGAAGGAAACCATGGAGATAGGAGAGATATGGGGAAATTAGTAGTAGCTGAAGGAATGGGCTATATTTAGGGTGCAAAATCATGCATAATATGGAAATTGAAACATATGGTGTAGGTCATATATTCACAGATTTCCTTCCAAACTCATCTCCTTTCCTCAAATAATGAACTCAGTGTCTAACCCCAATCAACACTAAAGTTTGTGTAGGGCTATTTAGATTCATCTGAAGGGAAAAGAAGGGAAAAGTGAGCTTATCTTCTATAAGCACCTACTATACGTCAAACACTGTGGTATATACTTTACAGGCAGCCCTCACCTCACACAATTCTGATATGTACAAATTTCAGTCACTACAGTTTAGTTAAGGAAGAACAGTCCCCCAACAAGACAGTTCAAATTTCAGTTATCACAGTATATGAATTGTGAATAATTGCATAAAGGACAAACTTCACTGTTAGCTCTTCAGCCCATAAGTCACCACATAAATAACAGATGTGCACTGTGACTAGTGATCAATTACATCACTTCTTTCAAAGTCTGTGATTGGTCACCGAGGGTCTGTTATTCAGTTCAAACACACACAGCAAAGTGTGTCATTGTTGTGTTGCCTCCTTGTGTTCCACTAATAAACCAAGCAGCATTTTACAAAAATGGATAATTAAAAGAGGAAACTGACCAACAAAGATGAAAGTGAAGCCAAGAAACAAAAAGTCATAATCCTGGAAGTGAAAACTGAATCAAACACAAATGGAGTTATAGAAGAAACTGCTGACCACAGGACTGTTGACACTGTTGCAACTCAAAAGACCTTAGATGTGCAGCCAGAGGACCCCAGTGAAGGTGAGCTAATCAGCATACAAGAAAAAAGCAGTTGTGAGAAAAAGATGATGCTGTCCCAAAGGAAGTGACAATAGCAAAATTTTTCAAATTAAAAAGAGATGCTTGGAGATATTTCACAATATTGAAAGTAAAAAGGTTAAAATATTGGCAAGTGATCCAAACTTGAAAAAGAGTATGACAACTCACCAGTGCATAGAAAAGATGGTCGCTCCATATTGTAACTTACACAACAAGAAGGCAAATACTGTTAAAACTACTTTTAATACTTTTTAATAAAGAAAAATGTAATAAACACTTTAATTTTCAATGTTTCTAGTGTTTTAAATTATAGTGTACTAAATAAATATTAGTTTTATAGTTTTATTTCATTCCCCTATACATTTGTAACTTGACAATAAAAGAGTTTGTAATGTTTTGACAAAATTTTTAAAGGTCATGGAACAATCATAATTTTCCCATTAATCGATGGGAACACTGCATGGTTTCAGCTTACATGATCACTTTTATGGTCCTGCACTATTGTGCTAAGTAAGGACTGCCTTACATTATTTCATCTGAGACTCACAAAAACCCTAGAGGGTAGGTATATGGTGCAAATGTCACAAGTGAAGATCAGAGAAGTTAAGTGCTTAACTACAGGTCAAACAGCTTAGAGATGATAGAGCTGTATACAAGGAACCTGCACTCAAAAAAAAGTTCTCTTCAAAATGAACTAAACACACTTAAGTATGACTGGCCTCAAAGTTATGCTCTTTCTAATAGGTGACACAGCCTCCTAAAGTAAATATTTCATTAAATACAGTCTAGACGTACAACTTATTATATATGGTAATCTTAGGAAAATATGAATTATTATTTAACAAATGGTATTTGGTTAACTGGATAGCAAATGGAGGGGAAAATCAAGATTTTAAAAATTAACCCCAGTTAACTCTGAAGTTTGTGTATGAGATAAAATCAAAAGCTACATTACTAGTTGAAACTCTGACTGACTCTTCATATCAAATTCAATTCAGATGGATCAAAAATATAACAACAAAAAGAAATGCCATAAAGGTTATAAAAGACAATTTGGCTGAGCTTTTCTCAAAAGCTTGTGGTGAAAAGTGCCTAACATATCACAAGTAACAAGAAACCATAACTTAAAAGTCTGGAAAATTTGAATATGTAGAAACTAAAAATTTTAAATTACAGAGTAAAGCAACATCTCAAAATTTAAAGAAAAATGACAAAATGGGGAAAATATTTTCAACCACATGATGATATAAAAGAACACGTTCCCAATATAGAATGAGGTCTTACAAGCTAAAATTTTAAAAAGAAAAAAAAAATGTTAAAACAGAAAAAATGACAAAGGGCATCTTATAAAATAAGAATAGCAAAACAAATGGAAAGCATATTAAAGTATATTCAACTTCAATAACCATCTAAACAGCACAAGAAAAAGTATAATTAGAAACAGTTGCTTATTTATTTACCAGGTAAGCAAAGTTGAACAAGGTCAGTCTCAAAGAGGCAAACACAAAATACAAAAACCCAGTATTCGTAAGAACGTTTACTGTAGCACTGTTTGGAATAGTGAAACACTGTAAGAAATCCAACTGTGCCTCAACAGGAGACAGGTTCAATAAATTAACACATAGTTACACACTGGACTACCATACAGATTTTTGTGACTTGGCATTTTGAAGTACACAACTACAGATTTGCATGATATTTTATTATTTGCTGGAAACACTCAATATCTTTGCACCAAACCTTATAGACCAATTTCTTTCAATGGACACTAAAAAAAATATATAATTAAAGATAGGAGTTAATACGGTGAAAATGTAGAAAAGCCATACTTGGTGCAAAGAAAAGATTCAGTCTATTCAAAGTCAGCAGCAGGCAAATGAGTCATTTGAATGTTAGTCTAAAATGGTGATCTAAATAAAGGAAACTCTTCTAATACTGGCCACGAGTCACCATTAAGGCACAGGGATTAGAATTAGGAGGAATGGTGACATGGAGCAAGGCTAGCTGTGACCTGTCACATGCACACAGTCCAGGATTACCTCAACTGACTCCCAGAAATGAGATTCATCCAAACTTAGTATATAACTTTGAGATCTGTTACCCATCTTTTTGTTTTTGTTTTTATTTCAGCTTTAGGAAATAAAGGAATAACCGACAAATAAAATTGTTAAGATATTTAAAGTGGTGATTTGATGCACACATATATTGTGAAAGGATTCCACACTCTCAGCAAATTTCAATTACACAGTTACAGTGTTATCAACTATCATCACCATGTTTTACGTTAGATCCTCAGACCTTATTCATCTTACAGCTGAAAGTTTGTACTCTTTTATCAAATTCTCCCAATTTCCCCCTAGCAACCACTTTTCTACTCTGTGTTTCTATGATTTGGACTTTTGTTTTTTAGACTCCACATGTAAGTGATACCACACAGTATTTGTCTTTCCCTGAGTGGCTTATTTCACTTAGCATAATGCCCTCAAGGTGCAACCATGTTGTTGCAAATGGCAGGATTTCCTTCCTTCTCATGGCTGAAAAATACTCCATTGTATGTACATACCCCATTATCTTCATCATTTGCTGATGGACACTTAGGTTGTTTCTGTATCTTGGCTATTGTGAATAATGCTGCAATGAACATGGAGTTACAAATACCTCTTCACTATTGCTACCCATTTTTATGTTAAACTTCCTCACAGAGGGCCTAGGAGAACCCTACCGTTTTTCAGGCTATGTTACTTGAGGGAAGAACTGATAGATTCTGCCAAGTCACTGATTTGTAAGCTTTGTTAGTCTCATTGAGCTTATTTTGTGTGTGTGAATGTGCCCATACTGACCGAAAGAGTATTCACATCATTTCTTTCAATTCTGAATTTAATTTACTGTTTCTTTGTCTATTTTTCAAGCCAACCCTGGTCTTGCAAAAGTAATACTGTAGGGTTTGAGTTTAGCATTATGTACAGGATGAACGTATCAGAACATGAAATGAGACTGCTCCTGTTTTCCTGGGTAATCCATTTACTTATCTAATAAGAAACAGTGTCTGAGCATTGGCCCTGAAAGGATACAATCTGCCCTCTTCCCGTCCTGGAGGCAGTTTCCTTCACAAACTGTCCTTTGATTTCTTATTTTTAATTAGCATGTTTTGCTTAATAAGTGGCACAAGGGCAAAATTCACTCTAAAGGTAAGTTCCCGAGCACAGCAATTGTGCACACAGACACAGAAGAGTCACCCTGGCTCCTAGCTGCACACTCACATCAGGGCAGATATAACAGAAAAACAATTTACTTTCCTATCTTGGGTTTAAATAATTAATTCGAGTAAAGTAGGAAAAAGAAAAATGATGCCTATTTGGTCGTAACATGAAAAGGCATTTAGGAGAAAGTGGTCTTTCAATTATTTGCATCCTTTTTTTTGATCAAAATGGGTCTAAAAGTGGCCTAACTCTTCCCTTCCTGCCTCTGCGCTGAGCCCAGTGGTCAAGGTTCGGTCTTGAGGAGGCGGTCAGACGGAGTGCACCTTCCAGGTAGCTCAAAGCAGAGAGAGCCCATAGTACAGGCCCCAACTTTGAGGGCAGGGCAGAGCCAGGGGCCAGAGGGCCAGAACAAATGAGATCCGAAATGCAAAAGCAGAAATCTAAAGGAGAGGCAGAGTCAAAAAACAGTTTCTGGCTATCTACATTGTAAACTGACTGTACTTCAATTTAAAAAATAAATAAATAAATAAAACAGGTACTGGCCTCAGATCTATGACTTAGCTTACTCTGTACCCTTAAACATACACGTGACTTAACTTCCCTGAGCCTCAATGTTTTTGTCTATACCAGGGGCAACTTAATCTGTTCTGCTGACCTCATACGAATATATTTTAAAAGTTATTCAAATGTAAGGTCTTGTTTGTTATTAAGAACAAATATTTATCATTTCTTTACACTAACGAATCAACAGAAAAAGAAAGTAAAGAAACAATCCCCTTTAAAATAGCACCCAAAGTAATAAAATATCTGGGAATAAATCTAACCAAGGAGGTGAAAGAATTATACACAGAAAACTATATACCATTGATGAAGGAAATTAAAGAAGACTTTAAAAAATGGAAAGATATCCCATGCTCTTGGATTGGAAGAATCAATATTGTTAAAATGGTCACACTGCCCAACGCAATCTACAGATTTAATGCAATCCCTATCAAATGACCCAGGACATATTTCACAGAACTAGAGGAAATCATAATAAAATTTATATGGAACCATCAAAGACCTAGAATTACCAAAGCATTACTGAAGAGAAAGAAAGAGGCTGGAGGAATAACTCTCCCAGACTTCAGACAATACTCTAGAGCTACAGTCATCAAGACAGCATGGTATTGGTACAAAAACACACATATGGACCAATGGAACAGAATAGAGAGCCCAGAAATGAACCCACAAACTTTTCGTCAACTCATCTTCGACAAAGGAGGCAAGAATATACCATGGAATAAAGACAGTCTCTTCAGCAAATGGTGTTGGGAAAACTGGACAGCAGCATGTTAAACAATGAAGCTAGAATACTCCCTTACACCATACACAAAAATCAACTCAAAATGGATCAAAGACTTAAACATAAGACAAGATCCAATAAACCTCCTAGAGGAAAACATAGGCAAAATACTATCTGACATACATCTCAAAAATTTTCTTCTAGAAGAAATAAAAGCAAGAATAAACAAATGGGACCTAATGAAACTTACAAGCTTCTGCACAGCAAAGGAAACCAGAAGTAAAACAAGAAGAAAACCTACAGAATGGGAGAAAATTTCTGCAGATGAAACTGACAGAGGCTTGATCTCCAGAATATATAAGCAGCTCATACAACTCAATAAGAAAAAAATAAACAACCCAATCCAAAAATGGGCAGAAGACCTAAACAAGCAATTCTCCAAGGAAGACATACAAATGATCAATAGACACATGAAAAAATGCTCAATATCACTAATAATCAGAGAAATGCAAATCAAAACTACAATGAGGTATCACCTCACACCAGTCAGAATGGCCATCATTCAAAAATCCACAAATGACAAATGCTGGAGAGGCTGTGGAGAAAGGGGAACCCTCCTACACTGCTGGTGGGAATGCAGTTTGGTGCAGCCACTATGGAAAACAGTATGGAGATTCCTCAAAAGACTAGGAATAGACTTACCATATGACCCAGGAATCCCACTTCTGGGCTTATATCCAGAAGGAACCTTACTTCAGGATGACACCTGCACCCCAATGTTCATAGCAGCACTATTTACAATAGCCAAGACATGGAGACAGCCTAAATGTCCATCAACAGGTGAGTGGATAAAGAAGAGGTGGTATATTCATACAATGGAATACTACTCAGCCATAAAAACCGACAACATAACGCCATTTGCAGCAACATGGATGCTCCTGGAGAATGTCATTCTAAGTGAAGTAAGCCAGAAGGAGAAAGAAAAATACCATATGAGATTGCTCATATGTGGAATCTAAAAAACAAAAACAAAAACAAACAAACAAACAAAAAAAACCAAAGCGTAAATACAGGACAGAAATAGACTCATAGACATAGTATACAGACTTGTGGTTGCCAGGGGGGTGGAGGGTGGGAAGGGATAGACTGGGATTTCAAAATTGTAGAATAGATAAACAAGATTATACTGTATAGCACAGGGAATCACAGAGGAAAAAATGTGACAATGAGTGTGTATATGTCCATGTATGACTGAACAATTGTGCTGAACACTAGAATTTGACACAACATTGTAAAATGATTATAAATCAATAAAAAAAGTTTAAAAAAAAAGAACAAATATTTATTTTGTCACTAGAACTCTCCTTTTTTTTTTTTTTTTTTTTTGAAATGCTAGGATAGAAGGATGACCTTTGGGAATCCAATGTGTGTTTTTCCATATTCTGGTGTGAGAAGTGCAAAAAAGTCACCTTGAAGCCTTTGAATGTTGCCAACTTCCAAAGTGTCCCTGTATGGCAATAGCAAGAGTAAACTTGGATCCCAGTTTCCCATCATCTCTGAACTGTAAGAACCCCTAGAGCTGTTAGGCATTTGGTGGGGGTGGGAGGAGACCGATCTAGAGGGAGATACTGCATTTCTTGCTAACAAGCAAATGGGAGCTTGAGCAATTAATTGGAAAACATGAGAGAGGTCTAGGCATATTTGTACCTTGAACTTGCAGAACAGTTCACACGAGGATACCTAATTGGCAATTTCAAAAATTTCAGTGCCAGAATATGAGTGTCATGTCTTATAGGGGCAACTAAAGGAAGGAACAGAGTTGGGGAATAGAAAGGGCAGTTTACTCAGAGGCTATGGTGTGTGCCAAGGTGGAGGAGCACAAGGAAGCTTCAGTGTGACTTGGGTTTTGGGGGTTGGAGCTCAGTGTGTGAAGTATGGGAGATGGATGGGGAGGGGTGGTGGAAGTCATCACCAACTAGGAAGGTAGGGGAAGATGTCAAAGACCTTGAATCCTATACAACGAAGTTTTTCCTCTAGGCCAAGTTTCTCCTCTGGGCCTTTGAAGGTTTATAAGCAAGCAAGTGATCTGATCAGATCCAAGGGGAGGAGAAGGAACCTCTCTGTGGTATGACAATTAAAACTACACCAAACTTTTCTGCAATGCAATATAAACATATTCAAAAAACAAATTTAAATAATTTAAAAGCCCCCAAAGCCTAATGTCTTGGATATGCCATTTATAACATTAGATGTAGCTGATAATTATTTATATTGGATACAGTGGGTTTTTTTAAAAACTGAAAATGTAATCCTCTTTAAATATAAAAAAAATATCATTTAATAAAACAGCTTTGAGAAAGCAGACAATATAAGAACGACAGGCAAGACTGCCTTTAAGTAGACGAGAGTAAAATTTAATGGGTTATTTTTCTTCCTTTAGCTTCAATATGTTTATTTAATTACATACATATCTATTTTAACACACTAGTGTGTTACTATATCATAACATTTCCATTTCAAACTGAGAATTGCTGGGAGTACGGTTTAGCACTCTACAAAACAACTGCAGATCAACCCATTCAGGCAAACCCCAAGCCATGCTACTGCTTTCATTGTAACCCAAAGACGCCAACACCGCAAACTGCTAGGGGATAGAACAATCCAAGTTAAGACCTCAAAGGGGAGCAAAAAGAGGAGTGCCAGAAATTAAAACACATGTTTCCCAAGAGCCACTGAGTTGTAGGGAGACAGGAACACTTACTTGTCCATGAATACAGTTCACTTACAAGAGATGGTGCAGGAATGGTCCTAACAGCCCCTGTACTAGGAAATATTCTTGTATGTAATTGGACTATCTTCCTATCTGTAAACTTGATGCTATAACATTTTGACTACCACATATAACCTTTTATTAACATTCAGCAACCTTTGAAAATAATTGCCTTCTCCCAATAAGAAATCTGTTATAAAGCAATCAGGTTATACAGCTATTTCCCATTCCACTGAAACCCAGAATAATTGTTCTTCATATAATGCACTCATCGTGGGAGCTGGGTGCGGAGCGGGTGACTTTCCTACATTGAGTCATACTAACACTGTGTTAGGTGGCACTCAGGCCAGAAAGGCATTCTGTACTCTTAAAAACACATTCTTCACCATACGTAAAGACCTTAAATCATCTGTATCTAAAACAATTGCTTTCTTGAGGAAATATCAACTTTTAATCTAACTCTAGATGAAAGAAGACAGTAGGCAAATCGTATTTCTCCGGTTTCTCTTCTAATCAGGATCTTTTTAAAAAGCGTTTTAAAAATTACCCTTATTAACAAAAACCAAAAGTCTGAATGGATGAAAAGGAGGGTTAAGGTGCATCTTCCCATGGTCCACACTGAGAACATCACATTAGATAATGAACATTAATGTGGGTTTCTCATTCTCGATTTTAAATTAACATGATGTTCTTTCATTAGGCTAGAAAGTGCCAACATAAATCAAACAAGAAGAGAATCTTTCCCCAAATAATAAGTAAAGAAACATGATAGAGTAGGAAAGTACCAAATTAGCTACAAATTTTCCATCTCATTGTTTTCTGTAAAATAAAATTTTATAACGAACATGCTCTGTACAAGCTGTGCCGCTAGGTCTCGCTTCCAAAAACACTCACAGAGCAGTAATAAAAACCAAGCATGAACTCTAGGACATCTGCTATGGCATTGTTATCAAATGCAATCATTTTGGTCACAAATCTATACTCGCTTCAACTTTTTGTTGAAATATTAGTTTGTCTGCAGCATCTCCAATCTGGCACGCGAGGACTGACAGATGCTCTGGTTTTACCTCAGCTTCAACTTACACGGCTTCTCATTATACTAGCTATAGCTCGGCAAACCATTCCTCTGTTCTGGAAGGAGGACAAAATGCCATCTGTCTCTGCACGGTTATCAAAACGAATACTGCAGTGTGAAGAAACTCAGCTCCAAATGGAAGAATGAGGACGAGTTGCACCTTATCCATATCCTATTACAAATTATATATATATATGTGTGTGTGTGTATAGATATGCATATATACATGAACACATTAGATATACATATTTATACCATATATATATAATAGTATGGGCTCACCACTCAAGTTTTCCAATTATTCAGTGATATGAATATTTCCAAGCAAAAGGCACGTCTCACCTTTCCTAGCTCTATTTGTAAACTGTGCAGTTTACATCATGTGACACTAATTGCTAGCTAGAAGGCAAGAGAGCTGTGTTCCCCTAGCAAAAGATTCCAAGGTCTTTCTGCAACCAAAAGCAGGTGGGAGCCTTACTGTAAAAATTAGACTAGATTGAGAGACAATGGAGAGAAGGAAAAGAGGAGAAGCCTTTCTAGAAATGGAAGGACAAGTGAATTTCAATACCATCTATACCCCTGCAGGTCGGGGTGGGGGGTGCAGAGGAGGAGAAGGAAGAGGAGGAGAGCAGGGATGGAGGTTGATACCACAGAGAACCTAAAAATGATGCTGATGGTTTTGTTAGCCCTCATAGTAGGAGTGTGGCTTGGAAAGTACTAGAGGTAACTGCAAAGCAGACTCCTTATCTGCAGCAAAATGTGGAACTTGAACTTTCTGTGCGACAGCATGTTTGACTTTGATTCCTATACTTCCGTAGATTTGAAGCACAGAAATGGAAAAGAACTTTCAGCCTGGAGAGGAATTTCATACTTCAAGAAATTCAAGGAGTTCTTTAAAGTCAGTATTTTCTTCTGCAGAGGCACTGCAGATCAAGACCAATCGTACTGAGGATCTTGAGATTTGGAGACTCTAACTTAGGGGATATTCAGCCCTTTACTCCTGAACCTTTTGACATTTAAAGTTGCCCACTCGGGGCCAACAGTATATTCTCACTAGCTAGCAATTGACAGGTCCCCAAGTCCTCTCGGAGTCCATACGAAGGCCTCGTCATTTTCAAACTATGTCTTCATCTGAACCCCTAACCCCAGACATCTGTCTAAAAAATTGATGGGGATTAGAAATCAGAATGAATGCGGTTTTTCACTCCAAAGTCAATTGGCTTGGATCTGTTTACATAAACTTTTGTTTAATCTACAGTTTATGTGAAATGAGATTCTGAAAGCCTTATATGAAAGCTATCAGTCCAATTCCCACAAGGGTCAGTTAACTTTACTCTGTCACATGTCACAGCTGCATGCTGTCCCCGCACCCCCGTGAACCATCTGGCAAATGGTGCTGTTGGTCACCACAGGAGTTAAGGAAAAAATGTGGCCAGATCAGGACAGCCCATCCTCGTGGCTGTGGGGCAACGATGGGAAGTCAGAAGGGCCATCTAGATACACACAGGGCGGCCCATTTCACGTCGCTGAGTTTCCCTCTCCCACACTCAACTTCATTCACAGGCATCACTACTGCCAAAGCTGTCTGCGGTTCCTGTTCTTACCTGCAGCTAACCTGTAATGACAAACTTCACTGATTTACAGTGATGCTAGTCTGCATTTCTGTGATCAAGACAACTGAACCCCTTTCAAGAGAAAGGTTTGCCTTGACACAGAGGAACATCTCAAGGAAAAGCCAACACCTGTGCAGGGTCACAAGTCCAGCTCCGCACTGAAGGTGCCTCAGGACAAACACTGTGGCTGAGACAGGAAGCCCACTCAGGTCAGCCGGGCCGTCTGTAAAAGTCCTCGGCTACACCTTGCACCCGTCCCCTACCCCTCACTGGGTTACTGACCCCTAACTTCTTGCCCCTCCTCTGAACTCTGCTTTCTTCCCGGACTTTTAATTTCTTACTCTCCCCTAGCTCTTGGTGGCTCCTAGCCTTCTTTTTAAAATCAGTCCCATTGGAGCATCCCTGATACTCACTTCTCATGCATCTGGCCCAGGCCCATTGCACCAGGCCCAAAAGCAGGATAAAGCTGGAAGGGCTGTGGGTAGAAAGTCCAAAGGTCTGCGCTCCAGCCCCACCTGAACTACTGACGGCAGCATGACATGAAGCAAATCCATTAATTTCTTTGCACACGTGCTTTCTTCTTTTTCACATGCAGATAATTACACTGATCCTACTTCTGCCTCTTTCACAGGGATAAAACAGTGTCTGGCACAGAACAGGCACTCAATCAATATTTATTAACGTATTGAAAGATTAGAAGGTTAGAGCGTTGTGCAAGCTTAAGGTGGTATTAAAGCATTACCACCATAGCGAATGACTTTAGAAGTCTCTTAAGCTTCTCAATAGTTGTATCAAATCTAAGATGGTAGCAACTGCCAATCAAGAAAGTCTTGTACATAAATATGGGTTCAATAAGAATAGCTAACATTTACTGAGTATATACTAGGTATCAGGCAATATTCCAAGCACCTTACATGGATTAATTCATCTATTCCTCACCACAACTGCACAATATAAAAACTATTACCTTGATTTTACTTATGAGGAACAGGCTCAGAGAAGTTAGGTAACATGCCTCAAGTCATCCACACAGGGGATAAATAAGGGCAGTGGGATTTGAGTCCAGCTCTGTCACTGGCTCCAGAACCTGTGTGTTTCCATGATGCCATTCTACAGCTGAAAAATCAAAGTAAACTATGCACCAGAAGATATAAATTAGCTAATCACAAACTAGCCATGTTGATGTCATAGACCCCTCAAACTATGCAGAAAACAGAAACCAACTACACTTGAACTTCCCCAACACAAGACCTACAAAACTAGTGTCGTGATCCACAATAACCTTGATAACGAATATCCCTTAATAAAGTAATCCCTCTTTCTGTCATCAGTCCATGCTCAGGTATATTTAGGGCACCATTTACTTTGGGTTATGCACAGTTTGCAGTATATCTGCTGCATTGTTCCTTCATTCTGTAGAAGGATCAGTCAACTTGGAGTCAGAAGAGCAGGGTTACAGTCCTGACTGGCACTAACTACCCTTTGTTTCTCATTGGGAAATTAAGGGGGTTGGAACAGATTCCATACTAACCTTCTGCAGGGTCTACAATTGTTATGGTCTTAAATTGTTGAGGTTAATATTTATCACCTGAGCCTAAATGGTCTGAGGGCAGAGTAGGGGGAGGACTCAATATGCTGAAACACCAGAGAAGGTATTGGAAAATCTACAGAACCTCAATCCAGAATAGTCTGTAGTGTCAGCCCCAAACTGCTTTAAATTTCTCATGGCAATAATGGGATTTTGATGATGATGATGATCTACTGACACCATTTACTGAGTACCTACAATAAGCCTAGTATTTCACATACATTGCTTCCTTTAACCTCATAAGAACACTGCAAGGCAGGTATTATCATACCTACTTTACATAAATGCAAAGTAAAGCTCAGAGAGATGAAATGTCTTTCCAAGGTCAGACAGGTGGTAAGTGGCAGACCTGGCATCCCAACCTCTGGGCTTCAAGTTCTAATAGATGTGGTCATGTAACTGTATTCACCACTGTGCATCCAGTACCTAGCCCAATACCTAGCACTTACTGGATGCTTAATTCGATCAGTGCTTATTGAATGAAGAAATAATTCCAAGACTTGTGCTCTCACCACTTTCCATGCTGTCTTTTTCTAAGCCCCAGCTCTATCTCTAGCTCCAGATATTATGTTAGGTGCATTACATATGTTAGCTCACATAATTCATTTAGTGAAACTTCAAGACAAATATAATTATTCTCATTTTAGAACTGAGGAAACTGGAATTTGCTGCAGGTAAATGACCTACCCAAATTTACAAATAAAAATAGCTAGGAAGTGGGAGAAACTGGCGAGCTCCAAATCCTGACCTTATAAGATATTCATGTTATCTGTTGATTATGAATTATTATTTATGAAAAAGAAAAAGTAATCCTTGTGGAAATTTACTTTAAGTGATGGAGCTGTGTCTCTTGAGTTTGTTTTCAACTTTGCTGCCACCCAGTCCCACCCCTATAAATGCAGCCACATATACCAAGGATACTGGCCTCTTGGGTTTGGGGCTTAGCATCATTTGAATCCACACTCCAAACACCCAGCCCGACGTCACTCACTCATTGCCCTGCCACGAGAATCACCTTGTGAGAGTTCGGAGGCATACAAGGGACTTGCATGCTCTTCCAATTCCTCCCATCAATTCATATATTTCATATTAATATACAAGCAGGCACGTTCATGCTGAAAGATATTTAATATTATAAATTCAAACGGATAACCTTTTTTGGTCTTCACTGGGTAAGAAATGAATAAAAACAAAGTGTATCTTTTATTTCCCATACAGTCCAATTTTATAAAACTGTCAATGTTGGTTATTTAGGACTGAGCGAATACATAATTTCCACTGAAATGTTATGAAAAGCAAAAGCAGCATTAGGAGTTTCACAGGTTTTCGCTGATTAGCTTTATAGAAGAAAGTCCCAGACATCACACACCCTCCCCAGGGGGCCCTTGGCATCGCTTGCACCATGCTACTTACATTAGCAAATAATGCTTATCAGAAGCATATAATGGCAGACTATGTCACACCATCATTGAGTCTGATTGGGGTGCCTACTTTTTTTTTGAAATTCAGAGTTCCTTTTATTTTTTTATTGAAGTATAGTCAACGTACAATGTGTTAGTTTCTGGTGTACAGCATAATGATTCAATTATACATACATAAAAATTCCTTTTCATATTCTTTTTCATTATAGGTTACTACAAGATATTGAATATAGTTCCCTATGCTATACAGTAGGACCTTGTTGTTTATTTTATGTAGAGTAGTATGTATCTGCAAATCCTTGGGGCCACTCATAGCACTATCCAGGGCCACTCACACAGTGTAAAATCTCCTCTCACACCATGACCTGCTCCCACACCAAAAAATACCATCTAGCTCTCTCAGCCCAGCTCTCCTGGCCCCCATACTCACACTGCCCTCAGCCTGGCAGCAGAAGTGCTTGCTCTCCACCCCCACTCTGATGCCTGAGCCCACACACATCTTTATACCACTCAGCTGGCACGTCTATTTCTCCCACTCAACTGGAAGTTCCTCGAGCTAGGAGCCCTCTTCTGTGTGTGTCTGGGCTTCTGTGCCTAGGCTCCGTGGGTCTGGCACCTGGTAGATGCTCCGTATTAGTTCACTGAGAGAATACATGTGGACTCTCTAGACATGGCTCATCCCTTTTTTCTAGTCTTCAAAGCAGAAAATTCAAAAAGGCATTTCAAAAGCACGTCTTTACTGCAGCTGCCTGGGTAAATCTGCTCACTTCCCACAGAGGCCATCTTTTTGCTTCAGTAAGGCACACATCTGACAACATGAGTTTACTTTTAAAGTGGAGTGTCTCCATTCCAAATGACAAAACGAGATGGCCAGGAGGGGCAGAGAACTGCAAAGCAAACTGTGATCCAAAATAAGAGGTGAGGGTCAATCTCTTAGATTCGATCTTAAGCAATGCTCCGTTTAGTTCTTGTGATTTGCATTGTATTTTCAAGCACAACAGTTTGGGTAATCTCCTCTCAAACCACTCATTCATTTGGGACTTATTCCTTCTCAATTTTATTTATGAAATTATAGTATCTTAAAATTCTAAAGGATCTTGATCCCAATCTTCCAACCAGATTAGAGTAGAAATAGCACGGTCTTTGGCACCATACAGTAGGCAAAATTTTAAGATGACCCCCAGTGACCCACATCCCTGTATAATCTCCTCCTCTTGAGTGTAGGTAGGACCTGTAACCTATTTCTAATCAATAGAATATGGCAGAAGAAAGAGAAAGAAAAATACCGTACAATATCACTTATATGTGGAATTGATAAAAAGGACACAAATGAACTTATATTCAAAACAGAAATAGACTCACAGACACAGAGAACAAACTTATGGTTATCAAAGGGGAAAGGGGAGAGGAACAAATTAGAATCTTGGGATTAACAGATACACACTACTATATGTAAAATAGATAAACAAGTTTATACTATATAGTACAGGGAACTATATTCAATATCTTGTAGTAACCTATAATGAAAAAGAATATATGTATGTATATGTATGACTGAAACATTATGCTGTACACCAGAAATCGACACAACATTGTAAACTGACTATAGTGCAATAAAAAATGAATAATGCAAATTAAAAAATCATTTTCCAGCAAAAATGCAGAAAAAGAAAAAAGAATATGGCAGAGGTGATAGGATTTTGCATATGTAATTAAGGTCCCTAATTAGTTGACTTTTAGTTAATTGAAAGGGAGATAATCTTGGGTGGGCCTGACCTAATCAGGTGAGCCCTTTAAAACAGGGTCTATACCCTCCTGAAATTCAGAGACTTGAAAAAGCAGAGACTCTGTCTCTCTCCATTGCTAGTTCAGAAGAAGCAAGCTGGCATGAATTTTACCGCCACAAGAAATTAATTCTGCCAACAATTAGAGAGTGCTTGGGAGCAGGTCCTTTCCTAATTGAGCTTCCAGATGAGAATGCAGTCTGGATGATACTTTGATTATAGCCTTATGAAACCTCGAGTGGAGAACCTAGCAAAGCTATGTCTGGACACCTGACCTACAGAAACTATGAGATAATCAATGGGTGTTGTTTCAGGTCACTAAGTTTGAGGTAATCTGTTACACAGTAATGGAGAACTAATATAGCATCATGTACACCTGGGAAGGAAAGGGCAGGGAGAAGGCCTAGATGATCACTACAATATCTAGAATCTTCAAAGCTTTCCCACAATTTCAAGATAGAGCTTGTAGGTGGGTTAGCTGAATTTGAAGGGCTAGGGTCAAAACAAAAGAGATGCGTGTGTGTGTGCATATACATATACATACATAAGTATGTGTGTATTAAAGTACATGTTAAAAACCATAAGAAAACATGTATATTCATCATTTACCTTGGGCTTTTTTGTTGTTGTTGTCCTTTTTTAAAAATGGAGGTACTGGGGATTGAACCCAGGACCTCATGCATGCTAAGCATTCGCCCTACCACTGAGCTATTCCTCTACCCCTGCCATGGACTTTTAAAATTTAAACAAATAGTATTAAGGGCCAAATGCAAATTAACAAGCATGAGGCCTAAAAATAGAATCAGTTTCCCTGGGAAAATCTCTAAAAGACTTTTAGCAAACTGAGGAGTATCATTAAACACAGTTTTCTTTGTGTTAGAAGTGTTTCTGTTTTCCAAGGTGTTCCATTAATTAGGTGTTGTTGTGATCTTATACCCAGTCAGTAATTCCACCTTTAATCCACATTAATGAAGAGCCAAAAATGGAAAGAAACCAATGAATTGTGACTTAAAACATCTCAGTAATACATCTGACATATCCAGCAGGCGAACAAAGAAAGGGCTTTGACAGCATGGAGTGCTAAACAAATGAACAGTAATAGAGATAACCATCTCCCCCAGAGGGCCAGGAGCCCAAATGACAGCTTCGTTCTTTTTAAAGAAAAAGCAGGGCAACACCCAAGAACACTATCTATTGTCATTTTCAGTAACAAAGGCCTCAAAACACTCCATGCTTCTTGTTACTTTTAGTTTACAATAAACTTTCCATCACTTAGAATATAGATACTGCTCAACTGACAGACATATTGTTTTTTTTAATTAATAAATAGTCAGTTACAATGTGTCAATTTCTGATGTACAGCATTGTGTCCCAGTGACAGATGTATCTTAAGTATCCGGTCCATGGGGAAATTTTTCTTAGGCCTAAGAAAGGTTTTGTTGAGCTTGCTATAAATGCTAGGGAAAAAAAAAGAAGTGAATGCAGGAATGATTTCAATTTCACTCTAGGACTTTATCCACCTGTATTTATCTGTTTGTAATTCTTTCTCATGGAGTCTCCTCATTTGGGTCTGATCTTTTATTTTGCCAATCTACCCTCCTCCCATCCAAAACCAATCCAATACCATATTGATTTGTTTTTCATAGTTACAGATGAGCACAAAGAAAATCCCACTAAATAAGTCAATACAAAATTTACAGTCATCTATTGGTGCATAAGAAATAATCACTCTCCTATGTTTAATCCTCATTGTATAAAGGTTTATTGACGATTGAAGAGGAATTAGTGGGTCTCATCCAAGTTTAGAAATATGAATTAAATTATCCAAGGCCACATAAGTGAATTTCCACTTATATTTGGTTTTAGCTCAGAAGTTATAAGTCATTTCTGGCTAGTAGTTTTTGATCTGATGGAAACATTTAATCAATTATCAAATAAATTAGATTACTGACCACTCTGTTAAAGTTTAAAGATATGTACAGTGTGGCATTTCTAAGGATAAATCCAAGGGGGTATACTTATGTAAGATATAAAATTGTTTACTTCTCTGTCTCTTCTTTTAGGTTCTGAACCTAATGAGAGCAGAAAGTGTTTTTCATCTCAGTGGCCCTTGTGCCTGGCAGAGTGGGTGACACATATTAGGTTCAAAAGTAATGCTGTTAAACTAAGGGCTATAAGGTCAGGGTCTGTGTCGTGAAGTCCTTATAATCTAATAGAGGGAATTGGGCACACATGTAAATTGCAGTAACACAAGGCAATTGATAAGTATCTTATGCATAGAATAAATTAAATGCAATAAAAATAAATGGGATGAGGGATCACTGAAAGATGAGGTCAAATGCAAAGAAAGTCACAGAGAAAACAGAATTGGGCCAGATTTCAAAAGATGGGTAAATATGGTTGGAAGAGGCATTCTAAAGACTGGGAATGCTGGGAGTAAAAGCAGGAAGGTAGGAAAATCCAGTGCCTATTCACGAAATGACAAATATTCCAGATCCAATTAGAGGTAATATTGGGCATGTGGAAAAGAAAAGACTAGAAAAGTGTTTTGAAGGCAGGTTATAGAGGTCTCACATGCCAGGTTAAGGAATTTGGACATATCAAGTAATAGTCAATTTGGTAGAATTTTACTCAGGAGCCAGTAAAGATTTGTGAGTAGAATACTGACATTAATTAATTCAATAAACTACTTGTGAGAGATATCAACAGAATTGAAAGTTATAACCAAAAGGTAGAGGGAAAAAATTACAGGAAACCTTAGATGAACCTACATAGGGAACCACACAAGGTACATACATGGAGTGATTCCAAATGGAGAGGATCAATCCAAATAGAAGAAAAACTCAGGTACAATCAAATAACACCTGGGCATCAGAGTGGGTGACAGTCAGTTAGTAATAAGTAAGAATGAGCATCCTCCAAAAATGCTAATGTGAGCAACCACAAGAGGTCAAATAAAAACTGCTAAGAGACACTCACTATTTTGTCAGACACATGAAGGCAGATAAAGTCTCACTTTTATGTTCCAAGTAAAACTGAGGCATGCAGGCATAAAAAGTTCCCATACACATGGGAAGAAGATGAGAGTGATGCCAGATGAAGTTGGATTTGAATCCTGGCTCCACTAATTATTAGCTCTATGACCTGAGGCAATTCACTTAGTTTCTTTGAACCTCAGTTTCCTTATTGGCAAAACAGTGATTACAACAATACCCACCTACAGAGTTGGTGTATTAAATGAGAAAATGCAGGCAAAAAGGACTCTGTGAATTGCAAAGGCCAAGCTTAGCTCTCCTCAGATATTGGTGTGTCCCTGAAAATCAACAGGGAGCTTGTTTAAATGCACATTCCCAGTGCCACTGCCCCAGAAATTCAGGTTAGCAGGCTGGCAATAGGGTTCTGGGATCTTCTTTTTTAAATTTTAACTGTGGTTTTAAAAAAACACAACATAATATTTACCATCTTAACTATTTCTTTAAGTGCACAGTGCAGTAGCGCGAAGTATATTCACTTTGTTGTGTAACAGATCTCCAGAACTCTCTACCCATTGAACAACAACTCCATTTCCCTGTCTCCCTAGCCTCTGACAATCTCTATTCTACTTCCTTTTTTTACGAATTTGACTATTTTAGATATCTATTATAAGTTGAGTCATAAAGCATTTGTGTTTTTGTGACTGGCTTATTTCCCTTAGCATTATGTCCTTAAGGTCTAGCCAGGTTGTAGGATGTGTCAGAATTTCCTTCATTTTTAAGGCTAAATAATATTTCATTGTGTATATATCACATTTTATTTATCCATTCATTGGTTGATGGACACTTGGGTTGCTTCCACCTCCTGGATATTGTGAATAATGCTTCTATGAACATGGATGTGGAAATATTTCTTTATGATCCTACTTTGAATTATTTTGAATATATACACAGAAGTGGGATTTCTGGATCATATGATAGCTTTTTTAATTGTCTGAGGAACCATATAGCAGCTGTATCATGGTACATTTCCACCAGCAGTGCACAAGAGTTCCAATTTCTCCATATGCTTGCCAAGACTTGTTATTTTCTGACTTTTTAAAAATAGTGGCCATCCTAATGGGTGTGAGGTGGTATCTCTTTGTGATTTTAACTGCATTTCTCTAGTTCTCTAACGGGATCTGCATTTTTTTTAACATTTTTTTATTGATTTATAATCATTTTACAATGTTGTGTCAAAGGATCTGCATTTTTAACATGCTTACAGGTGGTTCCAATGCAAGACTGCACTTTAAGAAAAACTGCTCTAGATCAACAGCCGGTACTATTTTTCAGTAAGTACGAGGGGAGTGAAAGTGGCCACTGCCTTCTCAGCACAAATACCACAAGAAAATCCAAGACTATCCCTCCTACCCCATTACCATTAGAACTAAGAACTTTTATTTCCTATACTTCGTCTAACAAAGGACGTTGACTTTTTGCAATTACTTTCCTGTTACAAAGCCCCTGGCATGATGCGAATGCAAGTTCAAATCACCCATGAGTGACACTCACCATTGTCCATTCATCTACATTCTAAGCACAGGTGAATGTGTAAAGAGCATCTTAAAGGATAAGATTCTCTTTCATGAAATGCTATTTATACTACCAATATTTCCCAACAAAGAGAATATTTCCCCACTCACTTCTTTTCTTTTGGCCACCACTATTATTTTTAACTCATCAGCACTCTGGCCCACACCCAATTTTAATTCTGTATAATTTGTATGTGTACTCTAATTTTGTCACTGGATTGGTAGTGCCAATCCAATCCATAATACACTATACCAAATGCATTCAGAGACTTTCTCACTTTGGATATAAGATCATTTGATCTTTCCACAAAGGTTCATGCAAATAAATGAATAAAATGGGGAGAGGGTTAGCCTGGAAGTTGAAGAGCAACAACAAGAATCTTTACTAAAAGCTGCATTTGGAAAATATTTATTGAGCACCTATTATGGGCCAATCACTTTTAGTTATAGATTCAAAGATATTTGAGTCATCACTTCCTGAAATAAGAATCCTTTTGATCTAAAGTATTTTCAAGACTGAAGTTAAAGTCACCGCCAGGGCTACAAATAAATTGAAAGACTGACTCATGCATTATTTCTTTGAGTATTTACTGAGCCCCCTATTATGTTCGAGGTAGTGTGGTAGATGCTGGAGATAGAATAATGTTAGAATAGTATAATGAATAATATAAGACAATAACATTAGAATAGAATAATGATAGAAAATGGTGTTTCATCATTGAAGAATCATGCTTGACCTAGCAGGGGGACATGTATCTTCTAGTCTAAGTGTTGCCAGATCAAACTTACTTAGTTTCACTCAAACAACAGGCTGCCTTCTTGTCTTCTTATTCTTGGCACACCTAGACTCATCTTTTTTGTTCTGTAGTGTTCACACAGACTATTTATCTTTAGTGGTAGTATCCCTATGTTTATGTACTGATCCTCAATTAGTATTTTTTTTAAATTAGCTCATGATACATTCAGGCAATCCACCACATCTAAGTTAAGATAGTACAAAGGGTGCTTGACTTCAGGGATACAAATATAAAAACCAGTAAAAACTAAATCATGAACTTGACTAAGTTAGGGTGAGAACCAAAGTTAATATGGACTAAGTTTTTGAACAAAGACCATTCATCTAGCATCCTAGACACAGCCCCCCCATCACCCACACAAGAAAAGACAGTTCCAAATTTCAAATCAGTGAGAAACACTATACATTAAGAAAGATTTGGGTGTTACTCAAATAGGTATTTTCCCAGACAGGTGATCTTAAATTACAGTATTTACCTTTAAAATGTTCTGGCAGCATAGAATGAAATATGTGTTTCTCTTTGGAGAACTATGGGGATGGTCCTTTGGAGGTCAAAGTTCCCAGAAGTAGGGTAGAGAAAAAGTTCAGGCTGCTGGTAACCATGCTGTGAAGAGAATTCTAGGTCTCGGTGTTGTCAAAAGCTTCTCCATAAATCAGTAACTAACCCAATGTTAAAAGGCAAGAAATTATTCTGAAATAGGGAGAACTCTTTTTTCCATCTGAAAAGAATACTTCATCACCAGCCTGCATCAGTTCCCTCCCTGGCATCCCAGCTCTCCGAAGAACCCACTATGGTAGATGAGAATGAAGGTCTAGGAATTATTTTTGTTGGTGACATCTTTGGTAATAAAGTCAGATTAGGCCAGTTACTGCTATTTCTCTTTAGTTAATACCCGGCACCCCGAGTTTCAATGAGAAATCAAGAATTATTATTTGTAGCAGAAATTTTTAAAAAATCGAGAAGCTAAGACATGTGTTCAAATTTCACACTGATCACTGTTAAGGCTGGAAAAGCACTTGACTAATGACTCTCCGTGTTTTCAGCTGAAGTGACATAATCTCATTCATAATTGAAAGAGAAGCCCATGTATCTACCAATAGGTTCTGGAAGTCTATGTACTTTTAGGCTCAGAGAGAAGCTGGGGCATCTGAATGGAAAGACAGGAGGCACATGGGCCTAGGATCTGCAGAAAGACTTGGTAACCAGGGGTGAGAATGCAGCCTATAAGGCTGTTAGACAAGATGTGGCTGGGTAGACCTAGCAATTTGTGGATCGCAGTGCTCGCCTTTGCCCTTTTGCCCACGCTATCACTCTTGCATGAAATTCCCCCTCAAACCCATTGAATTCACATATTCGATCAAGGCTTACTCTTCTTTCAAACACAGTCTCTTCCACAAACTATTGTTTAATTGCACAGTCTTGAGGGCCACATTGGCCTCTAAAGTCCTTCAGATTTGATTTGTTGTCTGCATATCATATGACATTCAGTATAATGTCTTGTTGATATTTATCTTCTTTCCATATATGTCTTCTTCCCCAACTGGACTATAAGTCACTTAAAGTTGTCCCCTTTAAAACATCCTTAAAAAGTGGTTGCCCTTCTCTGATTAAGCACTGTAAGTGACATGGAATTTACTACCACCTCACAGAATAATCCCAAAGTGGCAGCTATAATTGTGAACCCCACTGCCAGCACCATGCACATACTCTTCTTACATCCAACATCTTCCAACTTTCCACTGAAGATGTTAAAATTGGCTAAGTGTGTCTCCATGTGTGGTGCCCAGAACCGAGCTAGACATTCCAATTCACTTGTTCATATTTTCATAAATTTATTCATTTAACCAGTATTTACTTAGTGGTAACTCTGCCTGGCTTTGTAATATGCATGGAGAATACAGCAGTGAGAGAGAGACATGTTTCCTTCCCACAAGGGACTTGTGAAATGTGAGATAAACATTTGACTGTAATTATGCAACTAATTATTCAATAGCAGTATTAGTTTTCTATGCTGTGTAACAATTTACTACAAACTTAGAGGCTTAAAACAACACACACTTATCTCCCAGTTTCTCAGGGTCAGGAGTCTAGGCATAGCTTCCCTGGTCCTTTGCTCAGGGTCTCTCACAGGATTGCAACCAAGGTGCTGACAGGGCTGGGATCTCATCTAAAAGCTCCACTGAGGAAGGATCTACTTTCAAGTCCCCTCAGGTTGTTGACAAAATTAATTTCTTTGCAGCTGGCCATAGGATTCATGGTAGCTTGGTTCTTCAAAGCCAGCAACAGAGAGAGACAAACAAGACAGGTTAGATTATGCAATCATGGATATGTCATCACAGACATCTTGTCTCTTTTGCTGTATTCTATTGGTTAGAAGCAAGTCATAAGTCATGACCATGTTCAAAGAGAGAGAATTATAGAAAGGTCTGATCACCAAAGGTGGGGATTACAGGGACCACCTTAGAATTCTGCTTACCATAGTAGCAAACTAAAAGAGTGTTATGAATGAAAAGCTCAAAGTGCTATGAAAGTAAATAACCTATCATAGTGGGTAGGGGGAGTCATTAATTTTCGAGTGTGTTCTTTGTGTCATCTTAACCAGATCACAAGCTAACACAGGCAGCGCACAAGGTAGGGCCTATGTCTTCTACATCTGTTTTTACTTCAAGGCACCTAGCACAGAACTGCTCATGGGTGTTGGATATACAATCACTGATTTAACTTGATACAAAATGGATCAAAGGTTCCTCAACATGTCATCAAGATTAAGATCACTCAGCAGAACTTCAAAGACTGTTGGCATTCACAGATTGAACACTGGGTTTGAGTGACCCAAGAACCTTTCAGAAGTACACATGAATAGCATGAGCTACAAAAGAGCAGGTCCCTTTGCCCAGCCCAGCATCCGCCTTTGGGGGAAGTTTTGCTGCTCTCTGTTCCTCAACATTTGAAGTAATGATGCAAGTAAAGGTGTAAGTGCCCTCTTAGACAAGTCGTCCCAGGGAGTATATGGTCCAGCAAGGCCTGACATAATCTCTGGGGTTAAGAAAGGCACCCTTGAGGAGGTGACATTTAAGTCGGGATTGTGGAGCTAGCCAGGCAAATGAGGCTGTCAAGTAATAAAAGAGGAAAGCACTTCAAAAACTAGGAATAGGAAAACAACAGGTATGAGGGCTTTTAATGGGAATATCCCTGGTGCAAAAGTGAAGAGAGAAGGGGCTTGAGAGATAGATAGGCACCAAGGTAGGGATTCAAGGCCAACTTTGAGACAGCCACATCTTTGTTTCCACTACACCCTCAGAATTGGAAAAGCTCACTTAAGTTTTCTTCTTATAGTGACACTCACACAGAAAATTGAGAGGTGGAAATTAACAAAGGACCAAAAGGAAAATCTTCTGGGGTAGTCAACTGCCCACCAAGCAGCCTAGCAAATGGAAACCAATTCTAACCCTTCTTTCCAGGAGCACTGAGGCATGCCCTAAGTCAGTAAATATATTAGAAGGTACCAAAGGAACTAATGGAGTAGAAAGTCCCTGGAGCATCATTAGAAAACTGTGCACAAAATGCATTCCACAAGAGTCAATGTTGGCAGGACAGTGTCATTATGCAGCCCTGTTGGTGCTTATGAGAGCCCAAAAGACTTGCATATTCTAACGTAGGATACTAAGACTCTTGTGAACTCAAGCTCACAGGCTGATGCTTGGTGTTGCTACCAGTTACCATGACATTGTACATATCTAGAAAGGTTGTCCTCTTTGGCTCAACCCAGAGCACAGAGGGAGGAAGGGGACAGCCTCTTAGTCTGCTAAAGCAGCTGAATCAACTCTGGTGGTAGATGTCACAACCCTCACATTGGAGGCTCTGTGAGTAGAATAATAGCTGGTATTTTGTTAACTCAAATAAATCAGGAGAGCAAGAATCTCATTTAATTTCCACAACACAATGAGATCTTCGGAGTCTCCACTCCTCAACTGTCCAGACATTGGAATATGCTATCAAATGTTATTATAGAATTGTCCACCGTCTGAAAGCAGTCATCAATCATGGAGAATTTAGGGAGAGGCTTTAAAAGCAGAATCTGGATTCGATGAGCTCATGAAATTTCCTCTAGTTCTAAGATCGTACAAAAATCAGTATATTTCAAGGTGGCTGTACATTTAGAAGAGCCAACATTCCAACAATTAAACCAGGATTTTTAAAAAAGATTTTCAAAAGAGGATGAAGTGATGACCAAATAATATGAAGTCTTTTAAAATGATTGATCCCTTTAATTGTTTTAAATAAACCTTTCTGACTTGAAATAATCCCAGAGTCTGTTTCAGACCCAAAGGTGACACACTTCAGACCCAAAGGTAGAAAGGAACAGATATTGGCTAGCAGCCAAATTAAAAAATGAAGGGCAATGGTATTCCTTAATGAGAGGTCACTTAATCCAATCTCCTAGCCAGAGTTAGTATGAGCGGAGAATAGCCCAGGGAGATCATAAAACATGTTAACACTAGAATAAATAATTGGAAAATTCCTAGGACCCTCTAGGGTCCAACTTCAAGGTTATGTCCAAGGAGAATCAGTGCTTTCCATCTGTATTCTGTACTTCCTCAGAGATAAGCAGAGACTGACAGGCAACTGAATACCAAGTTAGGACAGAAGAGGGTAGAAAAAAGGCCCATTACTTGGTGCAGATAAAAGTACTGCAATATGTTAAGACAAAAGGGCACAGGAGGGCTTTGTGACAGACCCACCAGGAAAATGAGAATCTTTCCGTTTATAATTCTACATCCCCATTCTGATTATATCCACTCAACCCAATACAGGAAAGTACACTGGGATTAATTATAAGGTTGTTTTGTTTGTAATAACAGCAAAATTTAAAAAAAAACAGAATGACTCTGGTTATGGTCAGAGGCAAAGAGCCATCCTTTCCAACCATTTCTTGCATTAAAATGTAAATGAGAGTGTATGTCTGTAGTATTGAAAGAAGAGCTGACTAGTTTCTCTAAGAGAATTTTTCAGAATAGAACAAGTTCACATGTAACCTAGCCTCTCAATCTACTCAGAACTGCCCACTCTGAGGCAGAGGGATGGGGAGTAGGCAAGAGTTCCTTACTGCATACAATAGCTCACTAGTGAGGAACCTTCTCTCCACTCTTGGCCTTTCATGGTTTCCTAACACAACTTGTTTCTTCTATTGCTTCCCCACAAGAGCAGCAATGTCCTAAGTGTCTAGATAGGATCAAGAAATAAAGTGACCTTCCCAAAGTCACACAGCTTGTGAGTATCAAGATGGACATTAAAGGCATCTCCAGCATCAATATTTCCACAATTATACACAATCCCCTAGAATGAGTAGAAATTCATGAACACATGAGCATGAAGGCACATGCACATGCACACACACACACATACACACACACACACCTCATACTGGGTTCTCTCAAGACAAAGGCTCACTGGTTAGCAACAAAGAAAAGAAATGAATGGCAGTAGGTCATTCTAAGATGTTCAGTAAGAATAATGCAGAAAGAATTATATTCAAAAACAAAAGTGGCACTGCAGGGAGTAAGCCATGTGTAAACGGGGCTGAAACAGCCAGTGGATCATCAGGAACTTGTAGGTGAAGCCTTGTTCTTTTTCTCTGAACTTCAAAGTACTTGAGGACACGGGCTCCCCAAGTGGTATCCATAGGGATCCTCCAGGGAACCAAAGTTAGTCCAAAATGTACATGACATAAAGGTAGAAAGCAACCTGTCACATGTTACCCATTACGTCAAGAGCCACGATAGATGTGACTGTGGAGCCCAATGTCTCAGAGGTCAGTGATCTTCCCACTGACTAGACTATGGAAATTCAAGAGGAGTCAAGCCAAGAACACAAGTGACAGAAAAAGCTTCAAGGGAAAGTACACAGCCTCAGAAGAAAAAGGGACAGTAAGAATTGCATTTTTCTGAGCATGGGAAAGAAGAGCACATAAAAAACGATGAGCAGAAGAGGCGGTGGACCTCTGGGGAAGGAGGGCTGTGAGTGCCATCTCTGACATGATCTGACTCTCTAGAGTCAAGGGCTGGGAGGGTGAAGGGAAGAGACCATCTGCTCCACCCTCAAAACATCTGTTATAAAATAAGACTGATGGCATGTGTCATGTCAGGAGGATCTTGTGAAAGAAACTGCTGAGCCGTACATGATCTGAGCTAATGGAGAAGTCCCCAAGGTTTGTAGACCTAGATTCTAATCCCAATTCAACTGCCAATTTACTGTGGAACACTGGGAAACTGTTTAACCCTATTCTGTCTCAAGTTCTCCACTCGCAATGGGGTAGTAAAATAAACACTCCCGGGGTACTCCACAATCACAGTCTTGTATTCTTCACAGGTACAATATAACCACAAAGTCTTAAGACTGTTGCTCCCTTTCCAGTTCAAAGGGGTCCCTCCGTTACAGCCCAAAGAAGAGAAACATAAACTCTTTCATTCTCTGTCAACTCTCAGAGAAAAATACAAAAGATCAGTCTTCCATCCAAAGAAAGAATTTTAAGGAAATAAGAGAAATTCACATACATGATTAGATTACACATTTCCCCTTACATTGGGAGGAATGCTATTCATTTTGTCATCTCTGTGATCATATATTGAATATTCCTTAATAAAATATGGAGACCAAGTCCATGCTGTAGGTTATAGTTTAAATAGTCATCCACTTCTTCCAGCCATGAATCACCTTGGAAAGAGTAAGGAATGGACCATCACCTGCCCCTGAATTCTTCATGCTGACAGATTCTGCTCCACTAAGATTAGATGTATTTATTTTAGAAATGAGCTCATAATAAAATAAAGTCAAATGAAATGACTAAATACTTATTTGGTATTTTCAGTTCCAGACAGCCAACCCTAGAGGAGCTGGCAGTCCTATGAAAGGGAAACTGCTCATTGCTATCATTTCGAGAACAAAGAACAAAATTAAAGGCACATTAATTTGTTTCACATCTTGCCTCTGATTAGCCATAAATATCCCACTTATCAATATGGAAAGATAAATTTATCTAAAGCAAAGGATCATTTATCTACCAATGGCTACTTACTCATAGGGCAGTAGGTGGGGACAGCAAAAGAATCTTGAGGAAGACCTGGGATTTTTGATTATCTTGATTATAACTAGGAAATTGAATTAGGAAGGTCCCCTCGGTAGAGTATGTCTTAGATTTAGAGGTCACTGCATGGCAACACATTTTAAAATGCAAATATCCATGTGAGGAACCATACATTCCACTAAGATCATTTTAGTGTGAATTACTCTATTAGATGACTATGTCACCCAAGTAAAGCCTGGGGGAGCATGATTTGAGTGCACTGGACTCATAAGTGAGCCTGGGCATGGACTGAATGGGAGAGGATGCATTTAGAGAGACGGCTCTGAGAAAGTCCCAGATGTAGCTTTACTTATTTGTCATTTTGCCTGAAGTCAGCCTAGAGAACTTTGGTAAGGTGATAGTATCCTTGGATGTTATGCTGGAAGGTGGAATTCCACAGGGGAGTTTTACTGCAAATATACTTGCATTTAAATAGGATTAGATGACCCTAATGTTCTTCTAGAGCAGTAGTATCCAGTAGAAACTCAATGTGAGTCACAGAAGAAATTTTAAATCTTCTAGTAGCCACATTTTTTAAGTAAAAAGAAATAAATTCCTTTTGTTTTTTTTTCTTTAACTCTGTATGTTCCAAATATTTTCATTTCAAATGCAGTCTATATAAAAATTATTAAGGAGATCATTTCCATTCTTTTTTCATACTAAGTCTCTGAAACCTAGTGTGTATTTTTACAACACACCCCAATTCAAATGCTAGATGTTCATCAGCAATATTTGATCTATATTTAGATTTCATAACATTTACAATTGATACAGGAGATTCACATATCCAGCTTGTTCCAAGTATACTTAAAAGTTTTCCACTTATTGAATCAAATATCAGCTTAAAATTTAAATTAATCACAATTATTTACATGGAAATGAGAACAGGATACTAAAGAGATATCTGCACTCCCATGTTCATTGTAGCATTATTCACAATTGCCAAGATATGGAAACAACCTAAGTGTCCATCAGCGGATGACTGGATAAAGAAGATGTGGTAAATATATAATGGAATATTATTCTGCCCTGAGAAACAGAGATATCCTGCCATTTGTGACAACATGGATGGATCCCTGAGGGCATTATGCTAAGTGAAATAAGCCAGAGAGACAAAGACAAATATAGTGTGGAATCACTTATATGTGGAATCTAAATAAAAAGTCAAACTCAGAGAAACAGAGAGCAGAAAAGTAATTGTCAGGAGGTGGTGGGTGGGAGAAATGGGAAGAGGTTAGTCAAAGGGTACACTTTCAGCTATAAGATGCATGAGGTCTGAGGATCTAATGCAAAACATGGTGGCTATAGTTGATAACACTGTATTGTATAATGGAAAACTTTTAAATTAATTATAAATCAAAATTCAGTTCCTCATTTGCACTATCCATATTTCACACGCACAAAGGCCACATACGGTTACTGCAGTGGACAGTGCAGTCTAGGCTGTAAGAAGTGGGGGTCAAAGCCTTGGCGTATGAGCCACAGGTCCCCAGTATTGCTGAGTTCATTTTGCTTTTTTTAGGGGCACAGGCTATATTTGTCAGCCTGGCCAGCCACTGAATGCGTGTTCTCCACAAGTCACAAGGCAGTCCTATCAGAGCGTAAGGTGGATCAGCAAAACATCAGCCCTACTGCTTGTAAGAGCAACTCGAACACAAGCTTCTCGAGGGCAGGAGCCAGCGCAAATTCAACCAGCAGAGCCTTGCCCTGGCACAAAGTAAGCATCTGGCCAATTCTTATTAAACGAATGCCTGGCTGCTCTCCTCACAGCTGACCAGCAGACTCCATTCCACATGCTTTATGGTGTGAGCCTTGTTCACACTGGGTGTTACTTGTTCATCCAGCCAACAGAGTATGAGCTCATGACCACTGTGTATGACAGACACTTACAGCAAGCCCACTGTCTACTCCTAAAAAACATGCGTACTGACTAATGTGGGAACTTGCAGAAGTTTAGTTGGCCCATTAAAATTAAACACCCCCATAAGGAGTGAAATGCTGTACAAGTCTCTTGATGTATGTCAGACCTTGACCAATGCAGACACTAAGTACCTGAAAAAAGAAGGGCAGAGTCACCAATGAAGGTGGTTAAAGGAAGGATACACAGTGCGGATGTAGAGGTGTGAAAGCCAAACAGTACTTCTCTCACCACTTGGCCCTCAGACAGCACTGATGACGTATAGTGTCATCCTTGGTATCCGTGGGGGTGATTGGTTCCAGGACCCCTGAGGATAACAAAATCCATCATGCTCAAGTCCCGTGTATATAAAATGGCATACTATTTGCATATAACCTACGCACATCCTCTCATATACTTTAAATCCTCTCTAGATTCCTTATAATACCTAATACAATGCAAATGCTATGTAAATAGTTGTAAATACAATGTAAATGCTATGTAAATAGTTGCCAGAGCACAGCAAATTCAAGTTTTGATTTTTGGAACTTTCTGGAATTTTTAAAAATATTTTCAATGCACATTTGGTTGAATCTGAGGATGTAAAGCCTGAAGATATGGAGGACCAACTGTACTGGCTTGTGTGTGCCCTATACAATACCACACACTTCCAGTGTAGGGGCATGGGAGAACATTTAGTGTGAAAAAGAATTTACATGCATTAGGATGGCTACAATTTAAAAAATGGAAAATACTAAGTGTGGATGAGGATGCGGAGGATTTGGAACCCTCATATATTGCCGGTGAGAATGCAAAATGATTCAGCTGCTGTGGAAAACACGACGGTGGTTCCTCAATAAGCTTCTCACAGAGTCAGCATATGACCCCAGCAATTCCACTCCTGTATATACCCATCTCCAACATTTCTCATATTGTCTAATTCCACTTATATCGAATATTCACAATAAGCAAATCCACTGAGACAGAAAGCAGATTAGTGGTTCCTAGGGACTGAGAAGGGAAAAAGGAGAGTGACTGCTTCATGGGTGTGGGGTTTCCTTTTGCAGTAATAAAACTGTTCTGGAACCAGATAGTGGTGATCATTGTATAACACTGTGAATTTACTAAATACTGCTGAATTGCACACTTTAAAATGGTTAAAAGGGTAAATTCTATGTTAGGTTATTTTATCACATTTTTTAAATGTCAAAAAATTACAATGGATGATATTTATTTTTGTCCAAAACAAGGTGAAATTATAATTCATAGGAAGTTGAAACAATTTTTCTTCCCTTTCTTCCTCTTCATGGATTTTCTTCCCTTTCATCTTTTTTTCTATATGGTATAAGGCTAATCTGTATCCCTGCAATTCCTTTGTTTGCATTACAACTCAGAGATGCCATAATCAGGAACCTTTTATTATTTTTTTTCATTTTCTTTAGTGCAATTGAACCTACTAGTAGAAGTCACATGATTTTCAACAAACTTTCACTCTAACAGTGCCTGCCTCCATGTGTCAAGATCTGTGCCAAGCCCTTCATAAACATTTTCTCAGTTAATATAGGAGGTGAATCATTGAAAATTAGAAACAGCTATAATATTGCATAAGACTGATCTTTCAAAGACCACAAGTAATTTAGTGGTACCAAAAGTGAAAGACAAACAAAATGAATCTAATTTAGAAATCTTTATTTTCATCTTGACAGATGCATTCATTCATTACTAAAATGAAAACTTACTGAGTATCTACTATGTGGCCCTGCCTGTGATGGCAGAATGATGTAACAGATTCTTCCTGAAGTCAACTTTGAGGGGATGTTAAGAGTCATAGAGTCATTGAAATAAACATAAACACTAGTCTACAAATGTAAAGGACTAAATAAAAGAATGCGTTTAAACCCCATGGAGGGGAGAGAAGGAGACAGGCAAGATCATTCCCTACACTTCCATATACATTTTTCCAGCATTCTTTATATAATACATTGAAGTCCCACTGTTTTACCATCCTTCGGGTCAAAGCCACAGAACTGCTTGGTCATGGCAAGTTCACGATTCCCTGAATTGTTTCTAGCACTACCAGTAACTGAATACCATTGGAACTGGTCCAAGGTGTGTAATGCCAAATTCCATGCTAGGTACTATACAGAGAAGATCACATGATGTTTGGAGATCCATATGTCGTGTTCTGGCTCCAAATCTTCACTTTGCTATCATTGTGTAATGTAAGATCTTCCAGACAAGAAAAAAGTTGAGCTGTCTCAAGGCCCATCTACTGCTCCTGGTGCCCAGGAGTCTGAGGTGTCTGTTAGAGGATAAGGCACAAGAAGGATTTTTTCAGGCCGCACTCATGTGTATTGCTGGAACCTGAAATAAGAAATTACTTAGAAAACCAGCAACCACAAGTCCTCAGGGGAATGAGGCTGGCCTGCAAAGAGAGCAAAAATTACATAAAAACACAAGTGAACCACACCCCAAATCTGAGAGCTTCTGTTCAATGATGGAAGCTTCTGGTAAATTTCTCTGCTCATGCTTTTTATTCTTCATTTATAAGCTCTCTATGAAAACAAGGCAATAAGTCAAATATAAAGCAAAAATAATAAGCAACTGTTGAATGATTTGGACAAGAGGAAAAGCGAATTAGAAAAGGCTGGAAAGAGCAAGAGTTCTGTACCTTATAGAAAACCTCTCGATATTTTCCGGATTTCCTTACCCTCTTTCTTCACACAGGCTGAATGCAAGTGCCTAGCATTTGCCATTTCAGCTTACCAGTTAACCTCTGATCACACCTTCGCTTCAGAGGCACTCATTTATACATAAAATTGTCAGCCCCAAATAATGAATTCAAATGTATAAGGTTTGAAAAATCATTGTAAAACGACTAGCTGGCTGTGGGGGCACTCTAGAGGGTATAAAGGGCATTCATATCCATTGTATCACTGGGTGTTTAACATAAATAATTTGAAACTTTTCATCTTACATTCTTCTGATATGTGGATGTTCACACCATCATTTTCTAGATAAATGTACTCTGTTTGCAATAGATGCTATCTATCACTGTCAGTAAATTAACTTTCACAGTAGCCTTAAAATGCCAATCCTTACAAGAAAGGCAACATTAAAAACAACAATCCTCAATTGAAAGCCCTGTTGGAGGCCATAAAAATCTTTGTTAACGGACTTGGTACTCCATAGCAACAATGGGCACAGAGGCCCAGTATACTGTGGGAAGTGCAGATAGAGCCCCTTTGGGAAAATAAAACAATAAAATCTATGTTTGGGGGACCTGATTTTCATGCCAGCAGTTAGCTTCTTCGCACTTTTTAAAATGCAAAATCCTCACTTCCATGTGCAGTGCACCTGGCTAGCTAACCTCTGACTGTGACAGTAAGTCCACCTAATGGCACCTGTATGAACAAAAACCTGGCTGTGATTGTTTTCTGAATGGGGCTCATCCAACATGTAGTATTACTCCAGACATGCTCCTTCCTCATTTGGGCAAACAAGTCACTAAGGACTCAGAGGAGACAGCGTTCACAGGCTCATTCTGCAAAAGGGAGGCACTCTTTTACTGCTGTGATGGGGGGGAGTCGGTAAAGGGAGAGAACGTTTTTCAATAAATAGACTATAAGAAAACCTGAGTACTGAAATAAAATTGAAAAGGAAAGTACATTTATCAGAGGGGGAAAAGATTTATTCAAACATTAAAGCTCTCATGTTACCTCTGTTTTGGTTTGAGATATTTGTATTTTAATACCTCTGCATTCCAGCTTCTCCTCTTACTGGATGGGAAGCTAAGTTTCTACCCCGTGCTCATGATTATGCTGTCAGCTAAATGATCAATCATGCTATCGCCAATTTCACATTGAGACTTCACGGCAGGGTGAAATCAGAGAACAAAATGGCTGTGGGGGAAGAATTTGTTTAAATACGGCTAGTTTGGGGAACTGGCAAAATGGTAAAAAAAAAAATGATGGAAAACATATGAAGTGTAAATGCATCTATCTTTAAGGCAGATCCATTTCAAAGCTTTCTGCAGCACGAAAGTCATTGTGTGATGCATCTGAGAGTTTAGACTAGTAAAATACTGTAATAGGGTTGCAACTAAATGCCAATATTTCAGTCCATCGACTATGGGCACTGATTTGCATTTACTGCATGTCTCTAAACTATATGAATAGAAAGAATACACTGAAGGCTACTTATGAAATGAATCTTGATTTTGTATTTACAACCAGAGAAATGTTTTAAGAAAACCCAACAGCCACAAATCCCAAGCAAGAGAAATCAAGGCAATCGGAATGAAGCCCTGTAATATTTTCAACCAACTGATGTTAGAGCCTATTCTGTATGTGTAAAGTCCAACATGCAACACAGGAACCTGGAGAGAGAAGGAGCTCTATGTCACAAACACTCCAACAGTGGTTCGGAAGCAAGGCATTCCAGAGAAAGCAGGCAAGCCTGGGTTCTGATTCAGAATCAAACCCCTTCCATTTAACTTCAGCAAGCAAGCAATGTTTATTTCTTTTAATATTGATATTACATTTAAATGCAAGTTTTGAATGACTGCTCTCTAAAGACTGGACTGATAGAGATGATCTACTATTACAAGGGCAGATCATGCTTGCTTAAAATCAATCATTTTAACTCTGCCTTTGTAATACATTCATGATACAAACAATCCCTTCTTCATGCCAGGGCTGCCATTAATTCTAATCTTATAGTGCTCTCTACTGGCGATAAATTATGTGAAACCTCATTAGATAGCGAAAGGCCTAATTAACTTCTCATCTTAGGCTCACATTCCCATTCAAGTCCAGCATAGTACCACCCAATTCACTGCAATGGATAATCAGGAATCCAAGGTGCAGCAAGAATCTCCCTCATGTACAGAGGGAAAGAGGTGCACTTCCCGGTGAATCACAGCATCAGAGGCACCCATGAAAAACGGTCCCTGGCTTCAGAATGGAAACATTTAGGCAGGTTAGCTAGCTGTGAGGCAAGGAGGGTAAAAAATGCTAAATGAGGAATCACAAATTGGAGTGGAACCCTGGCTTTGGGCCACAATAGCCATGTGACTCTAAGTAATTGTAACTTTTTGAGCTTTAATTTTCTCATCACTAAAATAGGAATGATAATTCCCACCCTACCTATTTTATCAAGTTGTTGTAACAAATGAGATCATAGGTGAGACTACTTTGTACAAACAATATTATTATCATCTTTATCATTACAGTAAAAGACACTATTTTCCTTAGATCACTGAAGCTTAAACCTTTTTAGCTTTTTATCAGTGGGATTTTTTAAAACATAATCTTACATGGGACTTTAATCCATCAGATTGTTTTTATTAGTAGAATTGCGTTGTGCAAGTTCAAAGGTGCAACTATTTATTTATTATTAAGTCAGTTAATGACAAGAATAAAACTTTCAGAATATACATGAACTTTCGAAATCTGGGGTCATGGTTGTCAACTGAACTGAAGTGATATTTGCCTCAATATCTAATTTGTTTCCGGACTGCCTTTGGTTGCCTAGTATCAGAAAATTATAATTCATATAGATAAGCATCTGTAAATGACATAGGTTTTTTTTTAAATTGCCTCAAAATGTCAGCATTATACTTCAACTCAAGTGATCCAGAAGCTTGAACAGTGCTCAAACTATTCTCTATGTACCAGGTGTTTTCCAAGGACTTCATGTATATTAACTCATTCAATTCTCCTAATAACCCAATGAGCTAGTTGTTTCTAAAGTCACCACTTTTCAAAGATAAGGAACCAAGACAAAGGGGATTAAGAAATGTACTCCAGGTGACACAGCTAGTCTGGTGTCAGAATCCATGCTCCTAACCACTTTGGTACATTGCCTTCTACAGAGGAAATGCTTCTTGGGAAGTTGACTTACCAACAAGCTTTCACAACTGCTAGAAATCCTGAACTAGAAAATGCTAAATATGGAGTTAAACAATGAATGGGATTCTGAACCAGCCTAAATCTTCACTATTTGGCAAAATACGTTTCCTAATATATCTTGTTCTGACAGCATCCTTTTCAAAATACATGAGATATCTCAGTGCCTATCTGTCAGGTAGTCCCTGGAATTTCAAAACAGCCAAATTTATTTTGTTTTCTATAATAAGTACAAATTTAGATTTTCAATCCATTGCTAAAACTACACCTATAAGCCCTGTAACAGAATAAGTACACATTGCCTAACTGGATTCCTTCTGCTTATTAAAATTCAGACAAGAGTATCCCAAACAGGCCTCAGCACTAAATGGTAAAATGTCATTTTATCACCATGGGATGCACTCCACGCCCTCCTGTTCCTATTATACAACTTCTCCTCCCCTGGCACCTGGAGGAGAGCAAGTACCTGAGCCTCGTCTGGCATTTAATTGGGCCCAACACACATGTGGTGGAGTAGTTCCCTCACATGTACAATTCCATGCTCAGGAATATGTCTCAGCTTGATATTTTAGCTCCACTTAATCTTAATTTTAGCTCCTCTTAATCTACAACCCATACAAATAGTTTAAGTAAATATATATACACACAGAGCAGGAGTTTTATTGAAAAATCTGCACAAAAACTATTCTGCAAAGATGGCCAACAGGCACACGAAAAGACGCTTAACATCACTAATCATCAGGGAAATACAAACCAAAACCATAATGAGACATCACCTCACACCTGTCAGAAAGGCCATCATCAAAAAGACCACAAATAACAAATGTTGGCTAGGATGTGGAGAAAAGGGAACCCTAGTAGATTGTTAGTGGGAATGTAAATTGATACAGCCGCTATGGAAAACAGTATGGAAGTTTCTCAAAACACTAAAAATAGAACTATCACATGATCCAGTAATTCCATCCCTGGGTATATACCCCAAAAAAACCCAAAAGCACTAATTCAAAAAGATACATGCATCGCAATGTTCAGAGCAGTGTTATTTACAACTGCTAAGACATGGAAGCAAACTAAGTGTCCATTAACAGATGAATGGATAAAGAAGATGTGGTACATACACAATAGAATACTACTCAGCCATAAAAAAGAATGAAATAATGCCATTTGCAGCAATATGGATGGACTTGGAGGGCATTATGCTGAGTGAAGTAAGTCAGACAGAGAAAGGCAAATACTGTATGATATCACTTATATATGGAATCTAAAAAATGCAACAAACTAGTGAATATAATAAAAAAAGAAGGAGACTCACAGATACAGGAAATAAACTAGCGGTTACCAGTGGGAAGGAGGGGAGGGGCAACACAGGGGTGGGGGAGTGGGAGGGTCAAAGTACTGGGTGTAAGATAGGCTACAAGGGAGTATTGTACAACACAGGGAATATAACCAATATTTTTTGAGAACCGTAAATGGAGTGTAACTTTTTAAAATTATATAAAAATTAAAAAATTTTTAAGAAATAAAATAAAATATACAAAAAATTGTTCTGCATAAAGCATAGGTAAGTGTGCTGCTGGGCTCCAGAGTTACCCAGTTACTTTGCCTGCTTGAACGACCTCTGCTACGTTTAAGTGGACTCCAAAGAAGCAAATCTGGCAGCTTTGGAAAAGTCCCCCTTTCTTCTGGATATTTAGAACATATAAGTACCACTGTAAGATTTTAACAATAATTGTCAACAAGTGATAAATCTGGGGAAAATGGAAATACAAGTAGTATTTAAGTATTAATTACAGATTTAAAAAGTACTCTGTTGATTGAGCAACATTACGAGGTTTTATTTATAACCCAGCATATCCATAAAATTACCACATTTGGTATATTTACAGACATGAAAGCCCTGAAAAATAGAGAAATGATAGGGAAATGTATTATATGATAATAAAATAATTCATCATAATTAAGCCCTTCCTCCTTCATCTTTTCAATTCCCCGCCCCCTGGTCTGCACATTTATGAAGAATGCCAACTTAGAAATTCTTTAAATTCTAAACTTTGGTTTACATAAAACCAGTATGTTTCCTTTTCCTACTTGTTCTTTTTGATTGATTATAACTGTGTTACAGATTTAATTAAAATTTATACCTCATTTTTGCATATTTGTGACAACTATTTCTTTTGAACACTACGATAAAGTTGGTAATGTATATAAAATGGAGGAATTGATATGAAGCGATATTCCTATTCACTAAATCAGAGCCAGAACTAGGGATAGTAGACATTGGACTAGTGATTAGTTGTTTAAAAAACAGAATTATATGTGACTAAGTTATATATTACTAAAACACACTAAGATTTCTGATTATTTAATACTTTTATTCATCTTGACATTTCAAAACATTCTAGCCCCAAAATGTTCTTTTTTGTCAAACTATAAACTCTCAGACGTCGACTGTCATCAAACAGAAAATCTCAGGTGAATGGCATGCTGGGATTTCTTCAATCTGTTCAACGGAGCAGGCAAAAGAAAACTAGTAAGTTAAACCAGGGCAAGGGGGCACTGACCCAACTGCAGGGTGTTTGTTATAGCAATGTCTTAAGTTTAAAGGAACTCTTAAATGCATGGCTTGATACAGGAAAGAGTGAAATCTAGGTATAAGAACCCAGTCAGTGGGTAAGTATTCAAAACAAATCTAGTCCCAGTGGGGAACTCAAAACCAAAACATGAACTCAGGCAGAGAAAACAGACTAACGTGGTGGAAATGGGAAGGCTGTGATTTCGCGAGTGTATGAGGGGACAAGGGGAACAAGAACACCACCAAGCACACCAGATGTTCAGGGTCAATGGAGATGAAGCTAGCTCTAGAATCCAGCAACCACAAGGATCTTTTGGCTCTGCTCACATTAGAGAGGTTCAGAAACTGGACTGGGATTTAGCCTTCAAAACCCCAAAGATAGCTGAAAAAAAATTTCTCTCCAAAAGGTGATGTCATCCAGGACGTCATGAGATAAACACATTCATAAACACAGGCATCCTGAATGCACATATGTACACACATACACATATACATGTATGCATATATGATCTGGAAACCTCCCAAATCATTCTATGTTTTCATCCGCACTATTCAAACTGACTCCATGAATCACAGACACTCAGAACACCTTTTCTCACACAGAAACACCTCTGCACTTGTCCCCATCTAGCTCAACCACGGCTGGTATTGCTGTAGTTGCTCCCTTGTTCTCCTAATGGCCCTTAAGAACCCTAAATTCTGGCATGCTCTTTTTAGGTGGAAATTGTTATTAGCACCCAGAGAATGATTCCCAATAAGAATGGGTGACCCAAGCCTAAGTGGGCCAAATGGAGAGAGAGCAAGCACGAAGTTCTTTTGCTGTCCTTGGCCCTTGGATTGGTAGGCTGCCCTTGTTTGCAAAAGCCTGAACTTCTGCCAGTAGCTTCGGCACATCCCTGTTTGATAACTTTAAAGCAGGCACTTAGCAGGATTTTCATTTCACTTTACTTCTCAGTCATACATCCACTTGGCCCAGACTTAAGCTCAAAAAGCCTCAAAAATTTTTTTTCCTTTTAAAATCCAAACTTATGTTCAGAACTTACATGCAACAATGAGAAGACTAAATTGACACAGGGAGACGTGGTGACTTCCAATTCCAGCCATGCCAGTCATTTGGCATCAAAATATGCACCAGCTGTGAGTGTTTGGATCTTGATAAGTCAGAGGATGCTGGAAAGCTGACAAGATACTACTGTGAAACAGTTTTCAATCCCTTGATGTCTGCTCTGCCCCCTTATTTTCATATTTTGTTCCCCATGTAAATGTATGATATATTTTTAAATGAAGGCAGAATCTCATGAGTCTGTACACAGGTTAGCTCTGTACTTCTGCAAGGCCTTTGGGATAACCTCACTAACTTCACCATTGGACGTGGTCATCCTTTATCATCTGCCAGCCTATTTTCTCTTAAAGGGCTCTAGCAGTAATAACAAGTGATCATCATAATATATGTACCATAAAAAGAGGAGAGGGAAGTGAATGAATTTACAAGCAGTAGTTTCTCCAGGACTTGATCTTCTCCTCCAGAAGTCAGTGAATTCCCCATGGATTTCAACAGGAAATTGGCCTGCTAAGGGGTTATGGGTGATAGGGCCTTAAAAGCGGCTTATGAGCTACAATTCCTAGTCCAGGACCACTTTGCCTTTGTTCATTAGTGCTTATGGGGAAATAAAATACATCTTTTAATTTTGCCTTTATTGCATTTTTGTGAAAGGAAAAATATTTAAGTTTGTTAGGGATAAATATATTTTCTTATTACTTATTCATATGCATATTAAATCTCATAAACTCAAGGTGCCAAATTCTAACCTGCTGATGAGGGTGAATCTTCATGCTTTCCATCTATTCAACTGAGTCAGCAAGACGCTCAGGCCTTCGACTGTGCTTTACAATCAAACGCCTGGGGGCGGCACATACCCATTACCTATGGTACCTCCTTTCCTTCACACACAGCAGGGGAAGAGACAGAGGGTAGAACATCAGGCGCAAGCAAGTAATATCAGTACAAAAATTCTCCTCCATGCCAAAAGACCTTGTTAGAGATCAGAACTGAGCTTTTTATCTAAACAAGAAACTAATTGATTGCTTTTAATTTCCAACTGCCCCCAGTGTGATTTTATAGGAATTCCATGTTTGAAATGAAAGTTGATAGAGACAAAGGTATTTTCTCAACCGAAGTTTTCACAGGACTGGAGCTTCCCGTCCAGGGCAGATTAATTGATTTATAGTCAGCACGATGCTGGTAATACTAACAGGAAATATAAAGAGAGGAACTCGTATTATGTCTTGGACTCAGGCAATTTGCATTAGGTAAAAAAAAAATCATTTCCAGAACTGTCTGTCAGCCAAAGCACAGTTTTTAAATCATAAAACCAAGCCACAGATGCAAAGGTCACCCAACATAAAATTATGAGCATAACTAGGGGGAAAAAGCCCTTTATGTGTCAAGAACAGGAAGTGATTTTGTGTTTCTCTACAAAAATTTACAGTCAGCAGCTGAAGGCAGAAAAAGCAATAAATTATAACAATTAAATCCAAAGTAACTTGCTGTTTCCATTCAAGGTCACAGAGCTTGATACAAAAGTCATGGCACAATGTAAGACAGCAAATAATGTGCAGGGTAAATTATATATATACTTTTGATTTTTCATATTTATTTCTTGTGTACGGGTCCTATTCATGTCCCTTATGAGACAAGAAGGAAGGACTGAGAAAAGATCCATTGCTCCCCATCTGCTATGCCCTGGCAGAGGTGAGTGGGCCTATAAACAAGCCAATGCTCTTCAGTAGGTGTTAAAGAATGGACTCATTTCACGCCCCCTCCATTTCTGGTATCTCTCCTGCTGGCACCACTACAATTCACTTAGTAGAAACTCCAGTGTTGATCTGCTATGTTCTGGGCACTGTTTGAAGTGCTTTTCATACGCTATTTCAAACCATCTTCACAAAAGCCTTGCGAGGCAGATACGCATACCCTTGTTTTACAGATTAGACACACACGCACACACACACAGAGCAGGTGGCCCTAGTCACTATTTGAAGTCCACTCTGTTTGCATACAGGCTCTTGAACTGTTTGGTCTTGAACACAGAAACAGTGGGTCCTTTTCCTGGGTCCTCACTGATAGCTTAGAACCACTGACTTTGTCATTTACAGTTGGAATGATTTCTCTTCTACATGGTTTATAATGTTGATTATACACATTCTTTGATTTCTCCTCCAAAGAACAAGGGGGAAAAGTGTCACCCAGTTATCTCTATATTATTCCACTTTGATGACAAGCACTGGATTTTATAAAGAACTCTTCTCTTCCTCTCCTCCAAGTTCCTGTCCCAGCCAGCACACTGCTTTTGTCTCAGGAGCCTATGAGAAAATGTCCATCCTTTTCTCTAGCCCTTCCTTTGCTCCACAAGGGAAGAGGATGGGTTCATCAGGATCCTAGGCCTGGGGCAGAAGTCACTATGCAGGCAAGAAGATTCTCTTCCTCTCCCTCTGGCGAGCAGACTAAGCAGGGCTTTGCCTCTTGACTGCTGTTCTTCAGCTACTCCACCCATGAGAGAATGTGATGGCAAACTGTACATTTGCCATGGTACCCAAATATTTAGTACCTGACCAGGCCATGGTACCCAAATATTTAGTCAAAATTTATTCTAGATGTTTCTGTGAAGGTATTTTTAAAATGAGACTAACATTGAAACCAGTAGGCTTTGCGTAAAGCAGAATACCATCCCATAACATGGGTGAGCCTCATCCAATCAGTTGAAGGCCTTAAGAGAAAATGAATGATCTCCTCAAAAGAATAAGGAATTCTGTCAGAAGACTGCCTTTGAGCTTGAATTGCAACTTTTCCATATATCTACAGCCTGCTGGCCTATCCTGCAGATTTTCAACTTGCCAAGCCTCCACAATTGTATGAGCCAATTCCTTAAAATAAATCTCTTGACAGATAGATAGACAGATATCAATAAAAATGCATAGATAAAATATATAAATTTATATTAATCTAGATTTACCTTAGCTATATATTTATATCTAAATCTCTATATCTATCTATATCTCCATCCTGTTGGTTCTGTTTCTCTGGATAACCTTGACTAATACAGATAGGGTAGGCTGCATCATGCAAAAAGCTAGGTATGCTCATGTTGGTTCCAATTCTGGGGGAAAAAAGCAGGCATAAGATATTAAATGACTATAAAACACCCAATCATATCCTGAATGAGTTTATGTATCACTGACTACTCTGTACATAGTAGACCGCCAATAAATATCTCTTGAGTGAATGACTTTGTGTTATAAACATGGCTAACTTCTATTTTCAATGCATCATGCCACATAAAATCCTAGACAGTGAAGTTTATCTCTCTTCAATAAGGGAGCTGAGATGACTGAATTTAAGCAAAACCTGGCCTTACGGTTTCATGTCACATAGAGAGGACTGCAGAGATTACTGGAAGTTAGTCAATCAATTCTCTCCCTGATACCTGAACAAGATACATTCATTTTCTATTGTGTAACAAATTACTGCAGACTTGGTGACTTAAAACAACACTCATTTATTAACTCAGTGTTCTGTAGCTCAAAAGTCTAGGCAAGCCCATCTGGGTTCTCTGTTTAGGGCCTTATGAGGCCAAAATCAAGGTATCAACAATTGGAAAATCAAGGTGAGCCAGGCTGGACTCTTATTTAGAGGTTTTGGGGGAAGAATCAACCTTCCAAGCTCATTCAAGTTGTTGGAAAAATTCAATTCCTTGCAGCTATAGGACTGAAGTCCCATTTTCTTACTGGCTGTTGGCCATGGACCAGTCTCAGCTCCTAGCGGCCACTCCCAGATCGTTTCTACATAGCCCCTTAATATTCAAATCAGCAGTAGTACACTGAATCCTTTCTCATTCTTTAAATCTCTATGACTTCCTCTTCTGCTTCCTGATTTTAAAAAAAAATTTCTGCCTTTCAAGGACTCACATGATCAGGTTAGGCCAGCCTCCACAATTTCCTACCTTAAGGTCAACTGGTTACTAACCTTACTTACATCTCCAGAATTCCTTTTGCCATGTAGCAATATAACCATGGGAGCAACACCGGGGGTGGGTGGGTGAAGGTCGTGGAGGCTATCTTAGAATTCTGCCTGTCACAAAGACTCATACAGACTGCCAAAGAGAAATTATTCTGGCACTTGTTAAAATGGTAAGGAAGATTTTGGTCAAGATTATTGCAATAGGGGAGTAACTATTACAATAAGGGAGAGAGACTGGACTCAATCCCCAATACAGCAAAGATAATTGGAGATCTGTAGCCAGTGAGAAGAGTGAAGAGGTCAGTGGATGGAAAATTACTAAGTGTAACTTGACTAGATATCAGGATAGGGAGATGCTTACTAAATTGACTTAATAGGATTCTTGCTAAAGGCAGGCCAAAGCCTTAGATATAGAGGGTGGAGGATGAGAAGCTTGGTCATACATAAAGGAGCACAGAGGAGGAGCCTGATTAGATAACAAAGGTGAGGGGATTCTCAATCAACTGGCTTAGCAAGATTCTTTGCTAAAACTGGCTCAGCAGGCCAAGGTCAAGGCCTAATGGAGAAGAGGGGTCTAACTAAAGTTTGGTTAAGGAAGGAATCTTTATCAAGACACCTGACAGTCTTACAAGCAGGTAGGACTATACAAGGCTTAACATATAAGCAGAGAGAATAAGTGGTTATCAATGTAATGATATTAAGGGATTTTAATGAATTCCTTGCCAAAAAATATCTCTTCTCTCCAGGTCATTACATGGTACTATCCAAGGGAAGTGAAAATGAAGGGGACAACAATATAGAAAGGGGAAGTTAGAAGGTATCACAGGTAAATTTCCTCTTGGTCAATATGCCTGAAGACAAGCCTGGTCATCTGCTATGATGAATCATCTTCACTGACATTTTATAACAGCTCTCTATCCCAGGGCCTTGAGTTCTTATTTCTAATCACTGTGTAGCTAAGAGGTCTCATGCAAATCAACACAATGCCATACACACCAGGGACACTTGAATGTATTTTCATTACAGCCCATTTTTTTAAACCAGAAAAAGTAACCACAACACAGAGAAAAAAGTTGATAATACACACTCCTCAGCGTCTTTACCGAAGTTAAGAATTACCAAAAAGTTCAAACTAATATCTTAGATCTGTGACACGGAGACAGAAATTAAGAATAGGTTCAAATGTCTAGTGATACATTTAACCTTGAGATATACCATCTCCTTTAAGGTTTAAGTGTTTCTACATTGCCTTTCATACATAAACATGTATGAAAACAGTAGGGCTGGAAGAGCCCTTAGAGACGATCTAGCTATTCAAACCCCTCAATATACATATGGAGACACTTGGCTTAGCAGGGGTCTAAATCCTTCCTTGTGGGAAATGACAATTTTTCAAGCCTGATTGGGTTATTCTAGAAAATTCCAGCTATAGAACAGCTGTAATGTGAGCTCAGATTAACTTATTTAGGCATGTGGAAGATGGCACTTACAGGACATGACTTCCTCACCCCCATACTATCCTCAATCCTCACTGTTCTCTAAATCCTGGGCTTTGATGCCTCCATAATCTTGCGCACACTGTCACCTAGATTTAGAAAGGTTTATCACACCATTCAGACTCATTTTTTAAAACAAAGTTGAAATGTCATCTCCTTTCTGTATCTTACCTGAACCTGACCCCTCATCTCACCACTATTTTCAAGCAGAAAACATGGTTTCCTCTATTTTGTCACTTATCATATAATATTATGATGATTTCTTTAAATGTCTGTCTCTTCTTCAGGAGCAAGGATCTTACCTTATTGAATTTTATATTATCCTCACCTAGCACAGTATCTGGTACAAGAGCCTGAGAATTTGTTTTGTGGAACTCAGTGGATTGGGTTGGTTGGTTGGTTGATTGGTATTCAGGTAAATTGGCTGGATGGTTGGTGGATTGGCTCATTGGTGGATTGGTAGTTTTTCCTAGATGTAATTAGACAATTCTTCAGCTCTTGTCAGAAGGAGTAACCAAATAAGGTCATTCATTCATTGCTCATAACTCTTTTACAGCAAACATATAATTGTGAGGTCTTGGGTAAGTTGCATCTGGATTCAAACCCTGATCTCATCCCCTAAGGTATTCTTAAGAAAGTACAGCCTTGGCTGAGTAGCTGGAGGTCACAGACTCAGCAAGACTATCAACAAACTTTATCACTTTATTGAGAATCTGAAGTCCAGCTATTATTTATAGATGCTGCTTAGGAACTATCTCAATATGACAATAGACTTATATACATAAATCATGTTCCACAGCATTTTTTGGTTCTGGGAAGACCTTCAAAATGGTGTCACGTTTGGAAGCAAAACTCCATTCCTAGCATTAAGGGATGGTTATCCCTTGGATTTTTTTGACTGCTAGTACCACTTTTTTATGAAAATATACACTCAACCACAATCAGAACCCAAACCATATAGGTGGTATTTTCATTCAGTTCCACAAGAAAGCCACACCAATCCCATTTGTCAATGATCTACTAAATAAAAACAAAAGGTTTCATATTGGTGCCTTTTCCTATAAGACAAAATCCCTATATATGCTGAAAACAACTTTAGAATACTTTCAACTTTGAAGGCTTCGCTGTCAACTTGTATTACAAAAAGGAGATTCAGGTTTTCAATTACAGCAGTGCTGCAGGCTCCCACACCATCACACAATTGTTTAGTTTTAACACCTATCCTGTCAGAATGATTCTTTACCAGCTTCACTTAACTCCTCCCAGCAGTACCTCACCTACCACAAGACTGAAGTCAATTTAGTGATGCTCCTCCTTACTTTTCAGCTATGAACAAAACTGTCACAGCCAAGTAACTGTCACATCCACAAAGCCTTGCCCATAAATGTTTGTGGAGAATGAGGGTAATGATGATTTTTGTATTCCTATTTACATGCAGAGTAATGTAAACAAAAAGATCTAGCCATTGTTTGGTTTTTCTTCCACTGTCAGGACCAAAGGAGACAGTATAAGCTTCCATGCTTTCTCCACATAAATTGGTCTCCACATTTACCATTCAAGAGGTTCATTTCCCCACCAACAAAAAAGGATTTCCTCCTAGATGAAACACAAAACTGGAACCACAAACATAAGAGACCTTAAATAAGTCTTCTACCCTACTACTCTTCAAAGTTTAATGTGAAAGGAAATCATCTGCTGAGCTTGTTAAAATGCAGATTGCTGATTCGGTAGGTCTAGGATGGAGCCGGAGATTCTGCATTGTAACAAACTCCCAGGTAGGGCCCATGTGGCTAGTCTGCAGATCACTGAGTAGGAAGGTATCTACCCCATCCCCCAAATACCACTCTTTTCTGCAAAGAAGCCCATGTTCATCACCACTGATAGATGTGACCTTTGCCACCTTATTTCTTCTTTTTCCCCTGTTGGTGTCTTTTCTTCTTTCCTTCTTCTTTCCTTTCCTTCTTTCTTCCTTCCTTCCTTTCTCTTTGTTTCTTTCTTTGTTTCTTTCTTTGTTTCTTTGTTTCTTTGTTTCTTTCTTTCTTTCTTTCTTTCTTTCTTTCTTTCTTTCTTTCTTTCTTTCTTTCTTTCTTTCCTTCTTTCCTTCTTTCCTTCTTTCCTCTATGCATTGGCAGATTATTAATTTATTGTATACTATTTAACACATCTATTTATCTATTATTGCTTCTTGTTAATTATGTTCTCTGTGTTTTATGATACTGTTTTTATTGGAGGTCAACAAATGTCTATATCCCAAAGAAATTGTTTTCCCCCTTTGAGTCTATAGAATTTCATCCAGTCCCAAAATGCAGCTACTCAGAATCCAAAACACTGCCCAAGAGAACAATATTGTTAGTCTTCAAGGCACTCAAAGGACTACAGCAAGAGCTTTCCCTGTCTTGTCTCTAGACCACATAATTCCAGAGGAAAAACTCAAAATCCTTCTCATTCTGACTAAGCCTTCTAAATAGTGAAAAGATTTTCTAGTCTAGTTTCAAGTTCACAGATTTTCTGTCTCCTTAATCCATCAAAAATGTCCCCCTAAATTCCAGTATTTTGTCACCCAATGGCATTGCCTCTCATGTCTAGATGCATCACAAACACTTTTTGCCACATGCTTTGAGGTTTGTTTCAGAACACTTTTAGGACTTAGGAGGAAGTGAAAATTCTCAGCCAGGGAGCATCTTCTGTACTTGCATTCTCTTAAAAAGCCAGGGCTTCATGAACATTTCTGCAAAGACCCCTTTGAGGGAGGCATGATAGAAGTTCCTGCCTTAAGTTATTGGATTCACACTTAGGGGGACCTGTCTCCAGAATATATTGAATGAAACTCCTCCCACTTTCATCAAGACGGGGTTTCAAAAGGATTTTCAAAGAACGCCATCTTTCCCAACTCCTTTATCTCATCATGAAAGAGTCTACAAGTCAGAGACAGTTATACTCCCATTATTACTCTCCAGATTATTGAAAGAAAAAGCCAATAACCTACTTGCCAAGCAGAGCGCACAGATGTTTGAATCAGTGAAAATCTGGGCTCCTATCATGGTGCTGTCACCTATCAGCAGCTTGAACTTACCTCACTGAGGCCTCACTCATTAAGTGTTGTGAGAGTTAAATGCGTGTGAAGGAATCACTGAGCCCAGCACCTGGCAGAGGGTCAGTGGTCAATAAGGTTAGCTACCTAGGTCAATAAGGTTACTAGTCTTTGTATCTCTGTTTCTGTAGCTGAAAACAAGGATGGTAGGTAGTTCCACTAAATAAGATAAGATAGGAAGCCCCTACCTCTGTAGGATTACGGAGATTAAATGCCTTGAATTATGTATATCAGAATAATGTACTTTGAACATTGCCTGGTACATACTAAGTAGTATATAAATGTTAACCATTTGCTATTCCATTTTAAATACTGTTAATAATCATGCTGTACACCAGAAACTGACCATTGTAACTGACTATACTTCAATAAAGAATAATTATGATAATAATCACCAAGCCCCTTGAAAACATGGCACTGACTGCATTACGCTCCAGTTTCCCATGGAGGAGTCTCTTATGAGTATTTAAACCCAGTAGCTCTGGCTGGTTCTGTCTATAGGGAAGCATATACCCTAGTGTAGTGGCTCTCAATCCTTCTACTTCAGAAACACCTGAAAAATACAGCTGCTGGAGCCTCCCAACAGACCTACTAAGTCAGAATTTTCAGAGTGGACCCGAAGCATCCTTATTTGTATTGAGAGACAGGTGATTCTGACGCACACCACATTTTGAGGAGCACTGCCTTAGACAACCTCTCACAGGCCTTTTGTAAGTTCTGAAAGGCTGTTATTCCACAATAAAATCCACCCTGAGTCACACTCACTCAATGGGAAAAGTAGTTCTGAGAATGAGTTAGAGGCACAGGAAAGACGTGATTAAGGTGTAGGGAAATACGTGCTACAATGAAAAAAGAAAAGATCTGCAATTACTTAACTTGAAGCAAGAAAGCCTTAGTGGGGAATTTAAAATCTTGAAGAAGTAAACAAAGGAGGACTACACGGAAATAAGAATGACTATCTTTCCTGGATGGAACAAGACAAATAAACCAAAATAGTCAGTTTAGAAATGCTACAAAAGTCAACCAGCAGGCACTTATCCAATGAGTTAGGGGATCTGAAAAATCTTTTTATATGTAAGCTTATACTTATATAGTACTTACCTTTTGCCAGATACTGTCCTAAGCACCTTAAATATTTTAACACCTTAATTGTGGTATGGCTCCTGTACAATAAACCACACATATTTCAGATGTACAGTTGGATCAGTTTTGATAGATGTATACACCCATGAAACCACCACCACAATCAAGACACCTAACATTTCCATCATTTCCCAAGAGGTGCAATTTTCAAATTCTCAATTTATCCTTTCCCACCCTCTTCATCCCCTGGTAACCATAAGCTTGTTCTCTATGTCTGTGAGTCTGTTTCTGTTTTGTAGATAAGTTCATTTGTGTCCTTTTTTTTTTTTTAAGATTCCACATATAAGTCATATCATATGGCATTTTTCCTTCTCTTTCTGGCTTGCTTCACTTAGAATGACAATCTCCAGGTCCATCCATGTTGCTTCATATGGCATTATTTTATTCTTTTTTATGGCTGAGTAGTATTCCATTGTTTATGTATATCTGTGTGTGTGTGTGTGTGTGTAACACACACACATACCACATCTTCTTTATCCAGTCATCTGTTGATGGACATCTGGGTTATTTCCATGTCTTGGCTATTGTAAATAGTGCTGCTATGAACATTGGGGTCTAAGCAACTTAAATACTGACTGTCCAATTTTCTTAGCAATCCAGTGATGTAGGTATCACCATTATCACCATCATCCCTATTGTTATAGATGAGGAAACTAAAGTACATAGAAATTTAGTTACTTGTCAAATATCACCCAACTAAGAAATGTTGGAACCAAAATCTGAACCCAGATAGTGTCATGGTCGAGGCCGTGCTCTTAAACCACTATTTTATACTGCATCTCATCCAAATACATTTTTACAAAAGAAATAAAAAATAAAATGTCTCCAGGTTTCCTCCATGCCTTTATTAGCATTGTCTGGGTTTATATTTCTATCACATCAATACCACTTCAGAAGGTAGTATAGAAACAGGATTTTGATATATTACATGCTATTTATTTATAGGATATTGACAAACTTTTTTCTGTGCCTTGATTTCTATACCTGTAAAATGAGGTCAATCTTTTTAAGATGTTAAATATTCATGAGATAATGATGTGTAAGGCTGAATGGCATGTACAACCCAAAAGATTTAGGGAGCATTCCATATGAGCTAGATACATGAATGTACTTCAGATCCTTATTTCTCCCCAGAACGGTGCATTGCCAAATCATAATGAAGCTGTTTTGCTGCATTCACTTTTTGCATTATCTCTGGCAAATGTTACTACATGCATTATCTGTTTGATGTATATGGACTGCAAACTGATTGTAAATTAATCATGGAAGTTCTTCCGACATTATCACCAACTGTCCCAATGGAGATTAAGTGGTTTGTAATGATGATTGCTTAGTAAATTGACTGATAGCCAGGTTAACTTATCAACCTGGTCTATTATTAGTATAGCACACACTTTATAAAATCTGGATTGCTGGTAAAAGAACAAAAGAAACAACTCTGGTGACAGAAGAATGCATTGAAAAGTATTTGGACTGATAACTGTATCATGTTCTTGCCTTGCTCTTTCAGAATTTGAAAGCATTTAGACAGTAATTGGTAGGATGGGGGAAATGATGCTGTTAGGTAAGGATTTTTTCCCTAAGAAATCTGTCAGAGTTCCTAGTGTTATAATATCACCTAGTGTGCTCCAGGGAAAACAAGAGGTGAGTTGCTAAAGTGCCTGGATCATACTGGGCTATGCATTCTTAAGATGAGCTTGTACATGTTGAAAGGGGGACAGGTCCCAGTGGACACTGTGATTCCCTCTCTTCTTTCCTGTGTTATTTGTGGTGAAACAGAAAAATTGTGGTTGTCAATGTGCAAGCTTTTATTTTGCTGTCCTAAACCTATGCACTGAAGTGTACTTTAATTAATCAGAATAGTCAGTAAAAGATTCTTCTGGTTAACTGAACACTTGAGAATGCTCAAGTATATTCTGCTGCCAAGCATGTGAATTTTTTATACATATCCCAGATGATTCTGAAAGGCAGTATAGTTTGTGAACCCCCACTGTATGACATACACCAGTGGATCCTCAATTTTTGAAGAGTAAAAATAAAATATATATTACTTAATTATACTGAATATAAATTCATTTTAACTTGATGATTTTCAGGATAAAATAAAATCTTGCCTTATCTCTGGTCGACCACTGTCTTTTCCTTATCCAGTGCTATGTGTAGAAAAGTAGGAAGAGGAAATGAATTCTCCACACTGAGCCCAGGAAAATCCCACAAAGTTGCTTGCTTACAAAGACCCCTGGCAGTTGCATTGCCATTATCTGGCTGGACATCCTCCCCCTGGATGTCTTAGCAGTAACTCCCACCAGTACCTAGTCCCACCAGTACCTCCCATGTCAAAATCATCTCTCTCAAATCTGCTACTCCTACTGTGTTCCCTCCTTGGACTAATGAAAGGGAGGCAGTCTAAGTGAGGAGTATGGGAAGACGGACCATTGAATACAAGTGGTGTAATAATGGTCTAGAAACAGCCACAGAAAGCCAACAGAAGGGAAGCTGCTCCTTGAGACTCATTAGAGGCTGGGGGCATGGGGGCCTGTGCTCCACTCGAGAAGGTTGCCAAAAAAAAAAAAAAAAGGTTTCCCTGAGAAATCCAACCTTCGATCAAGGCAAGGAGATGTTAGAGGTGGTTACAGAAAGTCTGAGATTATAAGGAAATTGGTTAACAATAAAAAGAGAGTTCCCTATGTTCAATATCTTTGTAATAACATTTAATGAAAAAGAATATGAAAACAAATATATGTATGTATATACATGACTGGGACATTATGCTGTACACCAGAAAATGACACACTGTAACTGACAGTACTTCAATTTAAAAAAAAAGAAAAGAAAAAAAGAATAAAGGGAGATCCCAAAGACAAAGAGGAAGGGCTAAGAAGAATGAAAGAAAGGAAAAGGCAGGCCAGGGTGGGACTACTGAAAAAAAGAGCTGACAGAAGAGGTTTGGGCTCTAAAAGGGGGTGGTGGACTCCTTGACTTTGAGGTCCCCAAGAACAAGACTGTCTCCTCTCCCAGAGTGTACACAATACCCGCTGGTAGGTACCCATGGGAAGAGATGAGCACAACCAGCTCTTGCTGGAAGGTATGAGCTGGCGCCAATGCACCGCTGGCATTCTTTAGTACTTCTTAGATTCACTGAGTGGCTTTAGGTCTGGAATTGGAAGACAGGCAAGAGGAGTGTATTTTCCTCTAATGAGTGCTCATTTGTAGGATTTATCATGTTCATCAAATGAAAGCAGATCCTGGCTCTGGATATGGTTCATGATAACTGACCTCAGAATAAATATGATTAGTGTCCCCCTCCTCTATTCGCTTACCTTTCTCATACATTTTTTCTTCTTTCAAGAAGAGAATGGCAGGGACCCTACAAAGTGCAGTGCCTTGTTCATGTGCCTTCTGTGTTTTTATCCTTGGCTACTGATGAATGGGGCATAGATGCCATCCTCAATTTTTGCCTTCATATCAACTGGAATTTAATTTTTCAGTTTTTCCTAGCCTGAGTTGTCTAGTGTTAAAATGACCATTTTGCTAGTCTGTACAGCTACATGTTACAATGGTTTTGGTGATTCTAGTTCAGGTTAGCTGACACCACAGATCAGATGTGTTAGAAGCCAAGACCAGAAGAGTAAGCAAAGGAAGGAGACTGGCACTGGGCTAGCGTCAGCCATCACGGAGAGCCTGGGAACCCAGGCTTCTGGAAGCATAAAGCCAGGCAGAAGTCTTATTCACCAAGAGATCGAGAAACATCCAGCAGAAAGAATATAACCGGACAAGAAGTCAAAGGCCTTCTGAGGCAGGGGGAATTTATACCCTTTCTGCCCTGCTACCTGAGGCAGATGAGCCCGGGTCAGTGCAACACCAGTGAGGTGACAAGGAATGTTTGTACATCTGTTAACAGAGACTACAAAAGAGCGTTCCCTTGCCTCTCTCTGCACTCCACTTGCAGCTTCTTGTCCACTCGTCTCAGTAGACTGTGTAAAACATTTGCTCTGTTTTTACAGAGCAAATACCCTGATAAGAGGATGAAAAACAAAACTACAAACTAGGGGGAAATATTTCCAAACCCTGTATCTGAAAAAAGTTAACCACTTGAGTACCAGAGTCCCCTGAACCCTTCAACCCGTCTCCACCAGTGGTGACATTTTATACAACTAACTATACTATAGTATCAAAATCAGAAACTGACAGCAGTACAACCCTGTTAACTAGACTACAGATCTTAAACAGAATATATAAATACTATCAAAATTCAACAGTAAAAAACCCAATCCAATGAGAAGTTGTGCAAAAGACATGAACAGACATTTCACCAAAGAGAAGCTATGGGTAGCAAATAAACACATGGGAAATTGTGCAAGATTGGCCAGTAGGGAAATGGACATTAAGGTATCACTACCTACCTATCAGAATGGCTAAAATTAAAAAAAGCAGTGACAACACCAAAAGTGGTCAGAACATGAACATGAAGAATCTGGATCACTCAGACATTGCTGGTAGGAATGCAAAATGGTGCAGCCAGCCAAAAAAAGAGTATGGCACTTACTTATAAACTGTCTATTTACCATAGAATCCAACAATTGTACTCTTGGGCATTTATCTCAGAGAAATGAAATCTTACGTCCACTCAAAAACCTACACATGAATATTCATGAAGCTTTATTCATAGCAGTAGAAAACTGGAAGCAACTGAAATGTCCCTAGTACAAACTCTGTTACATACCATAATGGAATACTACTCAGTAATAAAAAGGAATGAAATATTGATACATGCATTAACTTGAATGGATCTCAAGTGCATCATTCTGAATGAAAAAAATGCCAATTTCAAAAGGTTACATACTGCATGCTTGCATTTATATAACATACTTGAAATGACAAAACCATAAAGATGGAAAAGAGATTAATGGTTGCCAGGGGACAGGAACTGAAGCAGGAGATGAGCATGACTTTAGAGGGGAAGCACAAGGGAGCTCCTTTGCAGTGACAGAATACGTCCATATCCTCACTATGGTGGTGATTACACAAATCTATATATGGATCAAATGGCCTAGAGCTACACACACACAGACAAACAGACACACACACACACTAGTACACATTAAATGCTGGTGAGATCTAAATAAGATCTGTAGTCTAGTTAACAGTATTGTCCCAATGTACATCAATTTCTTGGCTTTGATATTGTCACCATTGAGAGGCTTGGTGAAGAGCTCAAGGGACTCATACTACTTTCCAACTTCTTATGAGTCTATAATTTTTTTAAAAAGAATTGAAAAAAAAAAAAAAAGAAATGTTCACTAGAAGAGAAACCACAGCAGGCATGTTTGTTCACTGCCATGAAGGGTAAATTGTTGCAACAATTAGGCTACATATATATATGATATATACATATATATATGTCAAGATTCTTATTCCTACCCTCTAATCCTGTAGGACTCTATCTTTACAAGTTAATCAGATATTTATTCAAAATACATGTACAAGGATGTTCACAGCACAATACCAATGAGAGAGAAACAACTTGACTATTCAACAGCGGAGTTAAGGCCAAGTAAGTGAAGATTTATCCATAGGATGGATCATCATGCAGCCATTAAAAACCATTATTTCAAAGAATATTTGGCACATATGGAAATGCCAGGTAATAATGTATGTGTACAACCATAGGTACACTGAAATGTCAATTTAAAAAAATAATGAATAAAATTCTAGGGAAAAATATAATATTCAAAGGAGCTAACTCTAGGTGGTTGGATTTTATGTAATTCTTATTTTAGATTTAACTAAAATTTCCAATATTATACAATGACATACATTACTTTTCAAGAAAACAAAGTATGTGTTTGTATGTGTATATGTGTGTGTTTATACATATTAAACTAGTTTAGTACTTCCCATACTTTTATGTGTTCTTGCTAAAGTGCAGATTCTGATTCAGCAGGTCTGGAGCGGAGCCTGAGATTCTGCATTTCTAATAAACTCCCACACTGTGCTGATATTGCAGGTCCATTGTGGGGGGCAGGGGTCTAGCTTAGCCAAATTCCAAATGATTATCAAACAGTTCTTCTGAATAGAGAATGTGTTGTTCCACTGACAATCATTTTTACTGAGATACATTCCGGAAAACTTGTACCATGAAGGCATTGTCACAGACTTGTACCCATACCAGATTCTGATGCATCAGCTCACACAAACATCAAAGCAAAGGTCAGAAAACTCAGATTCTCAAAAGTGACAAAAAAAACCTAGGGGCTATTTCAACCAACCAAAGGTGTCCATTCGATAAATTGTGTCAGGAATGTGTGCAGTGATTCATATGGGAGAGCTCCAACAGCATTCCAAAACAAATTCCAAATGGATTAAATAAAGAAAAGAAAGATAACAATGTTAAGTTTTATATATATATATAAACATATATAAAATATAGATAGGCATCATCAGATAGAATGAAAAAGAAATTCCCATGGGTAAATTCAGCAGAAGAATAATAGCTAACATTGAACACATCATGTGCAGGGACTATGCTAAATTTTTGTATGAATTATCTCATTTAATCTTTCACATCAAAGCTATAAAGTAGAGACTATTTTCCCCATGTTATGGATGAGTACATTCTTTCTAGCCCTCACAAAATGATAATTTACTTACCATTATCCACATTTTACAGGGAATGAAACCGAGTCACAGAAATATTAGGTAACTAGTTGCCCAGTGTCACACAGCTAACAGTTGGCAGAGTTGAGTTTCCAATTCAAAGTTACACTCTTTGATACACTGCCTCTTTGAGAGAAAGAGCCATCCATTGGCTGAATACATATCTTATACTCCTGCATGCTCAAGGTCACAAACAAAATTAAAATGCAAATAACAAACTACGGAAATGATTAATAACAAAGCAGCAAAAGGTAATTATCCTTAATATACAAAGAGCTAATACAAATTGAAAAGAAAAATTCTATGGCCCTAATGGAAAGAGATATCAAGGTCAGGTACAGCAATTCACAAAAGAGAAAACGTGTGTGTACTGGTGTGTGTACAAGTGGAAGTGTGCATGAAATATACATAATAAGACCAGAGGGAAAGAGCCAAAGCATTTACAAGTATCTCTTAGTGATGAAACTATTAAATCACTTATTTATGACTTTATACTTTTTGTGTTTTTCACATTGCCTACAATGTGTATATATTACTTCTATGATCTGAGAGAAATGAAAACTAGTCATGCTGGCTCCAAATAAACTTGGTCTCACTCTATTTGCTAGTCTTGTGCTCCATTGTCCTCTGGAAGTTCACATTTCATTTGACAGATTTCTCTGGGACAACATTCATTCATCCATTTGTTCATTCATTCATTTCTCCAGCTAGTATATTTATTGAGCATCTACTAGAGGGTAGCTAGGTCATAAATAAGTAAAATATGCAGATATGAGCTTGCATACAAAAAGCTACATTAGAAGGCAGACTTTAGCAAATTACATGATTAACTAATCATTAATGATGCCTAAGATCTCCTAAGCTATTACAGAGGGTTCTCTTTACTCTAATTATTCCTTTCATCTCTATATAGGCTATGTCAAATGATCCCAATCCACTGAATAATCTATCTACCAGGCTTTAGTAAGAGGGTGATGTCTTATGGAACAAAAGAGCAAGACATTTAATACAGACACTGTCTCTAATTAAATTTTAATTGAAAATTTTATTGAGATAATTGTAGATTCACATGCTGTCGTCATAAATAACACAGAGAGATGCCATGTACCTTTTGCCCAGTTCCCCCGATGGAAATGTTTTGCAAAACTGTAGTACAATATCATAACCAGAATATTGATATTGATATAGTCTACCTGTCTTATTCAGGTTTCCTCAGTTTTACTTGTATTCATTTGTGTGTGCACACATGTGCATGTGTGCATATAAGTCTTTAGTTCCATGTAATTTTATCACTTTGTAGGTTCACCCCCACCACAGTCATGATAAAGAATAGTACCATCACCACAAGGATCTCTTGTGTTGTTCATTTATAATCATACCCACCTTCCTCCTCCATCCCTAAGCCCTAGCATCCACTGATCTGTTCTCCAAGATATATAAGTGTTAAAAGATATGAAGAGGTATTTCAGATAATAAGATATAAAGATAACTAACACATCAGGGAAATACAAATTAAATCCACAATGAGATGTCACTACACACCTATCAGAATAGCTAAAATTTTTACAAGGTGACAATACCAAATGGTAGCAAGGATATGGAGAAACTGGATCACTGATGCATTGATGGTGCATGAATGTAATATGATACAGCCATACTGGAATAGAATATTGGTAGTTTCTTAGAAAACTAAACATGTGTAAAAATGAAACATATAAAGTTATAAACCAATGTTGCCTCAATTTAAATTTTTTTCAAAAAATATTAAACTTTATAAATCTACCCCTTCAAAGAAAACCAAACTAACTATGCAGTTACCATACCATCCAGCAATTATACGCTTGATATTTACCCCAAATAAGTGAAAATTTAAGTTCACACAAAAACCTGTACACAAATGTTCATAGCGACTTTACTTGTAAAATCTCCAAACTGAAAATCCAAATACCCTCCAACAAATGAATGGAAAAACAAACTGTGGTACATCCATACCATGGAATACTGTTCAGCAATACATACAACATCTTGGATGAATCTCCAGAGCATTATGCTGAGTGAAAAAAGGTAGCCCCAAAAGGTTATATGTTGTATTATTATTGCACATAGTTAACATTTTTGAAATGCAATACATTGTAATTACTTGTTTTTTTTTTTTCATTTTCATTCTCCTTCTCTAGCTCCGTAACAAAACCACTTTCATAGATCAATAGTTTAAATAACTTTGACAGTCACTATGATAAGGAGTATATCATGAGATAGAAGATGGCAGAGTAGAAGGACGCTGGTGGCTCACCCTCTCCCACAGATGCACTCAGCCAACCAGAGCACCTGCAGAACTCCGACAGAACGTCACCCTTTTCAAAAGATAGAGACGCCAAAAATCTGGTAGGAGAAAAGGAAAAAAGAAAGAAGAAAAGGCAAAGCAGAGCGGAACGGGCCCTGCGGGGCGGGAGCGGCAAAGGAGGACTAGCGCTCGCTCGCTGGGGCTCCCCTCTCCAACCGAGAGGCCAGCGGGACAGGGGGAGCCTCCGAGGCTCGGATCTGTACGGAGCAGCCCTTGACCGACAGAACTAAGTGAAACGGGCACAGAGGGTCCCCGTGACACCCAGCCCGAGACGCGGGCCGGCAGCTGGGGGCCGGGCCAGGCCGCCTGAGCCAGGCGGGGGATGCGGGCGGCTGCACTGAGGCGGCCCCGGGGGACTACAGGGGGCTGCGCACCATTGGTGTGAGTGCACAGGGCAGAACCACCTGGGCCCTCCATCAAACAGCACGGCTGATGTGCCCTGGGGGGAAGGGTGCCATACCTCCATTTCTGAAAACCCACGGAAGGTTTTCGGGGGGAAGAGAGGCGGGGCTCAGGCACAGCCGCCATATCCTCCGCGCTGAGCACCCAGGCGGGGGCGGGGGTGAAACCTGCATCTGCACCTAAGGGCTTAGCAGCCTCAAGGGCCAGACGGAGACTTGTCTACAGCCGGAGGCAGATAGGATCCTTCTGTCCTGGTCCCTCAGAGAACTTGCTCCACAAAGACAAACAAGGAGCTGGGTTCTGGCCCGGAGCCGGGACAAGGCTGTCCCTCGGTCTTCCCCGAGCCCACCCGCGGAGCATCGACCAGGGCGGAGCGCCGACCAGGGCGGAGCGTGCAGCCGCACAGAGCAGCGGAGCGACCGGCGCCGGGAGAGGGCGGGCGGCCCCCCGCCTTTCGGGCAGGAACGCAACCCCTGACCACGGTGCTGGGAGAGGGCACGACCCGCCCGCCTACCTGGCCAGTCTGCAACATCTGACTGCGGCATCGGCAGGGGCAGTGACCCGCCGCCCACAGCCAAGGAGAGCTGCACCTGACCCAGTGTTGGGAGGGGGCGCGATCTGCTTGCCGACCGGCACTGGGAGCAGCACAGACGAGGGCACCAATGCAGGGCCTCTGGAAACAGCAAGCTGAGCTTCCAAAACAGGACGAAGACAGAAAGACTTTGCATTAGAAGTACACAGACTCCAGGAGAACACCGACAACCCCCCCTCCTTTTTTTTTAAATCTGTTTTTACCTGTTCTATTTCCTATTAACCTCTTTTTACTTCTTAATTCATTTTTATTTCTCTTGGGTTTCGATGTCCTGTTATTGATTATACACAGGTTTCAAATACATCTTTTCATCTTTTCTCCTTTTTTTAAAGGTTTTAAAAGGACGTCTCAACCCGATTGCTATTCTGCTTCAACTTGCTCTTCTATTATTCATTATACACTGTTTTCAAACCTTTTTTCTCCCTTCTTTTAAAATTCTTTCTCTCTCTTTCTTTTTTTCCTAAGTCTTATTCCTACATAGGCATTAGATAGATAAACTCCTTAAGGACCACAATGGATAACTGATACTCCATAAACCACAGTGCCAGAGAGGTATGAGCAAGATGAAGAAGCAGAGAAACCTTTCCCAATTAAAAGAACAGGAGGAATCCCCTGAAAGAACGATCAATGAAATAGACATCAATAGCCTACTAGATCAAGATTTGAAAAAAGGAATGATCAAAGTACTGAACGAACTAAAAGAGACAGTGTTTAGATATATAAAATATGTCAAAAATGAAATTGAAGCTATAAACAAAAGTCAAATAGAATGGGTAAACTCATTGACTGAGATGAGGAATGATCTAAAAGCTGTACAAAGCCGACTAGATAATGCAGAGGAACGAATTAGTGACCTAGAAGACAAGACAATAGTAAGCACCCAATCAGAACTGCTACAAGATAAACAAACAAAAACAAATGAAAATAGTATAAGGGACCTATGGGATAATATAAAGTGTGCCAATCTTCGCATAATAGGGGTCCCAGAAGGGGAAGAAAGATCAAAGGGGATTGAAAAGGTTTTTGAAGAAATCATGACTGTAAACGTCCCAAACTTAAAGAAGGAATCAGATATCCAAGTACAGGAAGCTCAGAGGGTCCCAAACAGGAAGAACCCAAATAGACCCACACCAAGCCGTATCATAATCAAGATGGCCAGAGTCAAGGATCAAGAAATGATTCTAAAGGCAGCAGGAGAAAAGCAAAGAGTAAGTTACAAGGGAACCTCCATAAGGCTCTCAGCTGATTTCTCTACACAAACACTACAGGCCAGAAGGGAGTGGCAAGATATATTGAAAGTCCTGAATGAAAAAAAGATGCAGCCTAGGATACTTTGTCCAGCAAGGCTATCCTTTAGGATAGAAGGAGAGATAAAGAATTTCACAGACAAGAAAAAGCTGCAGGAGTTTAGCAACACTAAACCCATGCTAAAAGAAATATTGAAAGGTCTACTCTAAATAGAAAAGCAGCAGGATGCTACAGAAATGAGAAACTCACAACTGGAAAGGTGATAACTCACTAATTACAAATAAAATAAACACAAAATTATAAAAGAAGACATACAAATCAATGAGAGTGGAAAAGGGAGGCAGGGAAATATAGAATTTTTTTTCTTTCTTTTTTAAATTTTTTGTTTTCGGTAGGATGGGTTTCAGATCATGTTACTATCAGTTTAATAAAAACAGTTATAGTAATGGGCTAATAGATTTACAAAAAAGGGTAACCACAAGCCAAAAACTTACAACGGAGTCATAAAAATTAAATAAAATCCATGATAACAGAAAGGAAAATTACCAGACCACAAAAGGAAGAAGAAAGGAACAAAGAGGAAATACCAATTCAACTGCAAAGATAAGTTCAAAATGGCAATAAACACACATCTATCATTAATTACTGTAAATGTTAATGGACTAAATGCTCCAGTCAAAAGACACAGAGTGGCAGACTGGATAATAAAGCAAGAACCTTCAATATGCTGCATACAAGAGACCCACTGTAGGGAGAAGGACACATATAGATTGAGAGTGAAAGGATGGAAAAGGATATTCCATGCAAATGGAAAAGCCAAAAAAGCAGGTGTTGCAGTACTGATTTCACACAAAATAGACTTTAAAACAAAGGCCATAGAGAAAGATAAAGAAGGACATTTTATAATGATTAAAGGAGTGATACAAGATGAGGATATTACACTCGTTAATATATATGCACCCAATATAGGAGCACCTAAGTACATAGAACAATTACTAACAGAGATAAACGGGGATACTGATGGGAATAAAATCATAGTCGGAGATTTTAACACTGCGTTAACATTACTAGACAGATCTTCCAGACAGAAAATAAATAAGGCAACAGAGAAACTAAATAATACAATACAAAAATTAGATTTGGTGGATATTTTCAGAGCATTACACCCCCCAAAAATAGGATATACATTCTTTTCAAGTGCACATGGAACATTTTCCAGGATTGATCATGTACTTGGGCACAAAAGAAACCTCAACAATTTTAAGAAGATAGAAATTATCTCAAGCATCTTTACTGACCACAATGCCATGAAACTAGAAATCAACAACAGAGAAACAAAGGAGAAAAAAAGGAAAGCATGGAGATTAAACAATATGTTATTTTAAAAAAATGGGTCAATGAGGAAGTCAAAGCTGAAATTAAAAAATACCTTGAGACAAATGACAATGAAAGCACAACCACTCAAAATCTACGGGACACAGCAAAGGCAGTGCTAAGAGGGAAGTTTATAGCGATACAGGCCTTCCTCAAAAAAGAAGAACAATCTCAAACAAACAATATAACCCACCAGCTGAATGAATTAGAAAAAGAAGAACAAAAAGCCCCAAAAGGCAGCAGAAGGAAGGAAATTATAAAGATTAGGGAGGAAATAAATACAATAGAGATTAACAAGACCATAGAAAAAATCAACTAACCCAAAAGCTGGTTTTTTGAAAAAGTAAATAAAATCGACAAACCTTTGGCAAAACTCACAAAGAAGAAAAAAGAGAGAGCACAAATTAGCAAAATAAGAAAGGAAAATGGAGAAATTACGACAAATAAAATAGAAATACAGAATATCATAAGAGAATATTATGAAAAACTATACGGAACCAAACTGGATAACCTAGAGGAGATGGACAAGTTTCTGGAAACATACTGTCCACCAAGACTGAATCAAGAAGAAATTGACCACTTGAACAAACCGATCACTAGAAGTGAAATAGAAATAGCAATTAAAAACCTCTCTACAAATAAAAGTCCAGGACCGGACGGCTTCACCAGGGAATTTTACCAAACATACAAAAAAGAACTCATACCAGTCCTTCTCAAACTCTTCCAGATGACTGAAAAGGAGCGAATACTCCCAAACTCATTCTATGAAGCCACCATCACCCTAACACCAAAACCAGGCAAAGATACTACCAAAAAAGAGAATTATAGGCCAATATCACTGATGAACATAGACGCCAAAATCCTCACCAAAATATTAGCAAATACAATCCAACAACACATAAAAAAGATTATACATCATGACCAAGTGGGGTTCATCCCGGGGACACAAGGGTGGTTCAACATACGCAAGTCAATCAATGTAATACATCACATCAGCAAGAGAAAGGACCAAAACGACATGATCATCTCAATAGATGCAGAAAAAGCATTTGATAAAATTCAACACCCATTTATGATAAAAACTCTCGCCAAAGTGGGTATAGAGGGAACATATCTCAACATAATAAAAGCTATATATGACATAACTACAGCCAGCATAGCACTCAACGGTGAAAAACTCAAAAGCTTTCCACTAAAATCTGGGACAAGACAAGGATGCCCACTATCACCACTCCTATTCAACATAGTCCTGGAAGTCCTAGCCACAGCAATCAGGCAAGAGAGAGAAATAAAAGGAATCCAAATTTGAAAAGAAGAGGTAAAAGTGTCACTATATGCCGATGACATGTTACTATATATAGAAAACCCTAAAAGGTCCACACAAAAACTACTAGAGCTGATCGAAGAATTCAGCAAGGCAGCAGGTTACAAGATTAACATTCAAAAATCAGTTGCATTTCTTTACACTAATGATGAATCAACAGAAAAAGAAAGTAAAGAAATAATCCCCTTTAAAATAGCACCCAAAGTAATAAAATACCTTGGAATAAATCTAACCAAGGAGGTGAAAGAATTATACACAGAAAACTATATACCATTGATGAAGGAAATTAAAGAAGACTTTAAAAAATGGAAAGATATCCCATGCTCTTGGATTGAAAGAATCAATATTGTTAAAATGGTCACACTGCCCAACGCAATCTACAGATTTAATGCAATCCCTATCAAATGACCCAGGACATATTTCACAGAACTAGAGGAAATCATAATAAAATTTATATGGAACCATCAAAGACCTAGAATTACCAAAGCATTACTGAAGAGAAAGAAAGAGGCTGGAGGAATAACTCTCCCAGACTTCAGACAATACTCTAGAGCTACAGTCATCAAGACAGCATGGTATTGGTACAAAAACACACATATGGACCAATGGAACAGAATAGAGAGCCCAGAAATGAACCCACAAACTTTTCGTCAACTCATCTTCGACAAAGGAGGCAAGAATATACCATGGAATAAAGACAGTCTCTTCAGCAAATGATGCTGGGAAAACTGGACAGCAGCATGTTAAACAATGAAGCTAGAACACCCCCTTACACCATACACAAAAATCAACTCAAAATTGATCAAAGACTTAAACATAAGACAAGATCCAATAAACCTCCTAGAGGAAAATATAGGCAAAACATTATCTGACATACATCTTAAAAATTTTCTCCTAGAAGAAATAAAAGCAAGAATAAACAAATGGGACCTAATGAAACTGACAAGCTTCTGCACAGCAAAGGAAACCAGAAGTAAAACAAAAAGACAACCTACGGAATGGGAGAAAATTTTTGCAAATGAAACTGACAAAGGCTTGATCTCCAGAATATATAAGCAGCTCATACGACTCAATAAGAAAAAAATAAACAACCCAGTCCAAAAATGGGCAGAAGACCTAAACAAGCAATTCTCCAAGGAAGACATACAAATGATCAATAGACACATGAAAAAATGCTCAATATCACTAATTATCAGAGAAATGCAAATCAAAACTACAATGAGGTATCACCTCACACCAGTCAGAATGGCCATCATTCAAAAGTCCACAAATGACAAGTGCTGGAGAGGCTGTGGAGAAAAGGGAACCCTCCTACACTGCTGGTGGGAATGAAGTTTGGTGCAGCCACTGTGGAAAACAGTATGGAGATTCCTCAAAAGACTAGGAATAGACTTACCATACAACCCAGGAATCCCACTCCTGGGCTTATATCGAGAAGGAACCCTACTTCAAAATGACACCTGCACCCCAATGTTCACAGCAGCATTATTTACAATAGCCAAGACATGGAAACAGCCTAAATGTTCATCAACAGATGACTGGATAAAGAAGAAGTGATATATTTATACAACGGAATACTACTCAGCCATAAAAACCGACAACATAACGCCATTTGCAGCAACATGGATGCTTCTGGGGAATGTCATTCTAAGTGAAGTAAGTCAGAAAGAGAAAGAAAAATACCATATAAGATCGCTCATATGTGGAATCTAAAAAAACAAACAAACAAACAAAGCATAAATACAAAACAGAAATAGACTCACAGACATAGAATATAAACTTGTGGTTGCCAAGGGGGTGGGGGGTAGGAAGAGATAAACTGGGATTTCCAAATTGTAGAATAGATAAACAAGATTATACTGTATAGCACAGAGAAATAGATACAAGATCTTATGGTAGTTCACAGAGAAAAGAATGTGACAATGAATATATATATGTTCATGTATAACTGAAAAATTGTGCTCTACACTGGAATTTGACACAACATTGTAAAATGATTATAAATCAATAAAAAATGTTTAAGAAAAGAAAAAAGGATTATATCATATTTGGTTATCAAATCCATCTTGCTGTGATCTACACCCAATACAATTATGCCATAGAGTTTCTAGGGGCAGAGAGAATTCTAAGCACTAGGTATAACTATCTTCAATCTACAGATGAAAAAACTGCGATTCAGAGAGGTTAAACATTTTGGCCAAGATTACACAGCAAGCGCCTAGTATGACAACCACAGAGACATTCTCACTTGGCAAGAACTCTCGGCTGCATCACTCCAACACTTCTGCTTGGGTGCAGTGCCACTGTTTTCACTGTTTTCCTCCTATTGCCAAGGGAACTTCCTTACTTTTTGAAGAAACCTCTGCTGCTGTCAATTAGGAGCCTTGCTGGAGGTGCCAAATGAAAAAAAATATACATTCAGTACAGCCTTGCTCAGTTTGTGCTTAGTTGGCAATGGTAATGATGATGATGGTAATAATGACAATGACAATGACAACTGCTCACCTTTACTGGGGGCTTACTATGCGCCAGGCACTGTTCTAAATGTGTGACATGTATTAACTCATTTAATCCTCATGACAAATCCACGAAGTGGGTGCATAGGGCTTTTTATTAACAACAGTATTTTTTCACCTATTTTTTTTTCCTGTGTGCCTTGTGGCACCAGTGTCCTCTGCTGTGTAGGGAAAGTCTCTCTTGAAGATGAGTCCAGAAGATGGTGTTGTAACCTGGTATTTGCTCTCTCATTCTCTGAAATTACCCCCACAAGGCCTGTGTGTTTTGAGAAGTAGAAGTTCCACAGTGACAATTACAGCCATACTCTTGGATTTCTGATCCCCTAGAAACCTGTACAAGGGAAATTCATGAGGTGATTCCAGCTATTTCTGTTCCTTCTTAGTGGGAGAACTGTCTGGATGTAAGGCAGAAGCATGCACAGTGGTTGAGAATCTCAGCTCCACCATTTCTTAGTGCAGGAGCTAAGGCAAGGCATTTATTGCTTCAGAGCCTCTCAGTTTCTCCATCTGTATAACAGGGATAATAGCATTCACCTTGGAGGATTGCTGAGGGGATTAGAAATACTGTATATAACACGCTCGACACATTGAAGGTCGTCAGTCGTGGCTAGTGTTGGTATGACACGTGTGCAGCCACTCATTTGTCCTCCTCAGCATAAGACTTCTTACTGGAGAATGCTCTTTCTTAAGATCACCAAACCTGAAATTTCTGATCATTTTTAAAGACCTGTATTACTGCCCAGTGATGGCACGTGAAATGCACAAAGTTGACTGGGAAGGGGAATGGATGTTGGGTATTTCTTTTTGCTTTAGCTGAATCATCTCCTTTTCATGTTCTCTCCAGTCTGCTTTAGGCTGTTGTTGCCATTCCTAGCTTTTGGCTGTTCTAGAAGATGCTACAGTTCCTACAATTCCCTGTTCTTGAACTTAAATTCTACCTTCTTCCGTAACATACTCCTGAAGGCTTTGCTATTGGTGTTTCTAAGCTCGTTTGACTCTTCAGCATCAGTTGGTCCATTTTCCCTTCACACTGCTTCCTCAAATCCCCTTTCTTCATCTTAAGCTGATTCAGCCATGCTAGTTCATTCAGCATTTATTGATCACCTACTTGTAGGCAGATACTATTCCTAGCAGTCAGGATATAGAGATGAACCAGATGGACAAGGGCCGTGTCTTCATGGGACTTGTAGTCTAGTCAGGAAATCTACCTAATTTCTATTACTAATTTGGCTGAAATTTAAAACAATTCTTACATTGTGTATTATTTTGGACATTTTAAACATTTGAGGGAAATATTCTAATTTATAGGGCAATGCCAAAGCTATGTCAGAGTCCCCAGTTTCCACAGTCCTGCTGCGTGCCTTTAAAACTTGTGCCAAATCTGTAAAATGAGACTAATAATAGTGTGTCCTTCACAGGGTTATTGTGAGGATTATGTGAGGTAATGCATGTAAAGTGCCTACCACTCATATAGAATAGCTATTATTGTTCTAGAGCAATGTATTCCCATGTTGGCACCTGATTCCCATGGAATCAATTTCTAGAAATAATATCTGGATTTGAACTAATTGTTGAAAAATTCAGGTCATTAGAAGCTAGGACTTGGAGATTAAGATCTACAGTACTCTCCCTGTCTACACACTCCTTCCTTATTATGAAGAGCACTTTTCCCAGTCCTCTGTTGATGGACATTTAGGTTGTTTCCACATCTTGGCTACTGTGAACAATGCTACAATGAACATGGGAGTGTTATTATCTCCCCAAGATTTTTTATTCTTTTGGAATAAATTCCTAGAAGTGGGAATGCTGGATCATAAGATAGTTCTAGTTTTAATTTTTTAAGGAACCTCCACACTGTTTTCCATAGAGGCTGTACCATTTTGCATTCCCCATTAACAGTGTGCAAGTGTTTCAATTTCTCCACATCCTTGCCAAAACTTATTATCTTTGTTTTTTTTTCTGACAATGGAACACTATTCAGCCTTGAAAAAGAAGGAAATTCTACAATATGCAACAACATGGATGAACCTTGAGGACATTATGCTAAGTGAAATAAGCCAGTCACAGAAAGGCAAATCCTGTATGATTTTGCTTATATGAGGTATCAAAATAGTCAAAGTCATAGACTCAAAGAGTAGAATGGTGGTGGCTGCTGGGAAAGTGGGAAGTTACTAATCAGTGGTTATGAACTTTCAGTCAAGCAAAGTGAATGTTATAAATAAAACTTCAAAAATTTTTAATATAAAATAAAATAATAAAATAAACCAATTTTATTGTTAGGCACATCACCCCCTCCTAGGTATTCTCCCAAATGATCAGTTGATAACATCTCTGCCATCTGAGAGAGTGGGCTATTGAGATAGACATGGATTAGTCACCACAGTCCCCAAACACATTTTGCCAAGAAAATAACATCTGGTGAGTCCAAAGACCCACGGTCCAGCACACAAAACAGACTTTCACTGGTCCCTCTCAACCCGCCCCCACCCCCCGCAGTGCTTACTCTATACCCACTCATACTGGCCCACCTCTCAGCGCCCACAAAGACTCACGTACTCTCTTGCCACTGGATCTTCTCACATACATACACCCAACACACACATACAAACAGAGAGAGTGGGGACCAGCATATAACAGTCGTTAAGAAAATACTTCAATGAATAAATGAAGGAAGTCAAGTTGTTCTGACTACACTGGGATAGGGAGTGTCCTGAGTCCCCTCCGTGATGGCTCTAGGATGTCTCCCAAGAGCACCATTGGATAACCACCAGATTGGAAGTTCCCTATGATCCTTCCCATATCTACCAGACTGCAATAGATTTTTTAAAGGGAAGAGGAAAAAGCAAAGTATTAATACTGCGGATCATCAAAGAAGTCAGTGTATTTTGCCTCAGTCATTTTCATCAATTTACATTTCCCCAGGAGAGAAAAGAGGAGAGAGAAGGTGACTGGCTATGAGAGGGGTGAGAGGGATGCATGTTGATCCCAGGACCTATTCTTTTTTCAGTTTGATCATTCACACCCCATTAATGGCTTGCACTGTATGAAGTGAGAGGATATTCCAGGCCACTGCCTGGTTCCCTGAGTCATATCTGCCTATGGCCGTGCCTACGCCCATGCCCTGTTACTTGCCGTCACATACCTAATCAGTGCCTATTTGAAGATCAAGAGGGAAAAAACCTATGGATAAGCAGAAGATTTTCAAGGGATCAGACTTGAGAGCATGAAATCCTTACCAATTTAACCCCAGCCAAGAGATAATTCTCTCTCTGGACATTCAAAGAAGTAGTGGTGATGAAATTGTGCTCCGAAGACACTTAGAGCCAATCACATTGGTTACCGAGTGGATGCAGCCTGGTGAGAGGCTTGCATGGTGAAAAAGAATGCGTTTTCATTTGTGTTTCAGTCTCCAAGACTGCTTTAGTGGCTGAAGATCAGAAACTAAAAGTAGACAGGCAAGTATTATCTGCAGTTGAACTTTTTACAACTGTGAATGCTGGAAAGGGCAAAATCAGATAGTTAGTGCAAGCCAGGGTCTTAAAAATAATGCCTTTACATCGAGACATCTTTCCCCTGAGACTTCCTTGGGGCCAGTGCCGAAAAATGCTCATGCTTTTTATACTAATCTTCCTGGCTGCCCTCAAGAGCATTTTATAAAGTGTTTTATATGTACTAGAAATCAGAAGAGTTACAAGTGGGATTCTGAGTGCAATGGTTAGAAACATTAAAAGCAATGATTACTCCATTAAAAGGCCTCCCTCATATGACCTGTCTCCACTGCCAACTAGGTCAGGTAACAAAAGCAGGAGTGGTCTCAGCAATACACAGCTTCACCCTTTCAGGCACCTGGTAGAGCGCCTGAAAGAGCGCTACTGAAAGACACAATATCATCTCTTGCTCAGGGCCTCTTTTCGAGATAGATGTTAATGTAATACTGGGTTTCCCTCATTACATAACATAACCTATTTATTTACTCTTCAGTGACTATTTTTCCTTTTCTCCATTTATACCCAAATTTTTCCACGTTGGGAAGGGACATTAGGTTGGGCCAGTGTGCTGGCAGCAACAGGAGTCTAGCAAGCAACGGCAAGAGCAGGCAGCGATACCAGCCCATAAAGTCCCGGCCCCTCAGTCCACTCCTGCTCACACAGAGGCATGTTACATAGGTGCAGCTAGTGGGCTGTTTCTACCACCAGGCAACACAGCTGAATTCACTGTTAGTCCCAATTTGGCAGATGGAATGAAGGTACATCCCACCCTAGCACGCCTTAGGAATTGTGACATAAAGGTGAAAAATACAGATACTGCTGAGACCACTCCTGCTCTTAGAATCTGACCAGTTTGAATAGAAGCCTGCAGACCTGAGTGGCCTCGCCCTGGGAGACGTTTTTGTAAGATATGATGATGGATTGAACGGTTATTAATGACTGAATGAGAGCCTAGTAATGTGCCAGTATCTTTTGCCTTGTATGATTGTGTTGCAGTGAGGGATCCTAAATTCCTTGCTTAGGAATCAACCCTGCTCCCAGGCCTGTCAGTTGCAGCCTTGGTCCTACGACCACTGCACCAAGTAAGGAAAAAAGAAATGTTGTGGTGCTGAGGGGAAGAAAGTACACCAGCAGCCCCCTCAGCCCTTCTTCCCCAGATCCACCAGAAAACAGAATCGCTGCTCATATTCCTGTTGAGTGTGAGTACAGACTCATGAAGGCGTGTAACCCCCACTCTCATGCCTCTGTTCCCCCTCCACTTTAGACAACCAAGGTTTTAACTGCCCAGTCCAATTCTCTACCAAACTACTATTCTCAGACGCCGCGGAGCACTCTCTACCCACTGGTGGGCATTATCAGCTGTAAAGCGGGCTCCTTGGTCTGAAGAAATCATGTGCAGCCGTCCAAGTTGCTGCACTATCTTCTGTTCCACACTCAGAGCATCTGCAACCACCCCAGGTAAGCAAAGCCCAGTCTAGGGTCAGTGCCTATTCACGTCAGGGCCTGTCTGTAGTCCCCAGGGCTACCAGCATCAGCCTGACTTGCCAGCTATGCTTAGGGCCTTCCCACCAGGGAATCTGCCATCTGCAGTCTCTGTCTCTTTTGCTGGCAGAGAGAACAGTTCTTATTGACATTTTGTGCCTCAGAGGGTGCAAGAGGGATATGTCCAAATTCAGTCCCTCTCCCCATTACTGCAGGCCCCCACTGTCCACTTATTTCCTGGATCCAGGTAACCACCTTGAGCGAGCACAGAGGGAGATCTGCCTGTCGATTCCAATCACCTTCCTAACCTGGAAGAGGATGTTTCTGAAGAGCATCGACATGTCCTACTTCAATGCAACCCTCAAATTTCCACAGGGCTGTGCCCCACACGGGCATCCCTCTAATAGGCCAGGTTTCCATTGCCCTCCTGTGTGACCATATTGCCAGACAATTGGCCACTGCCCACGAGCCAGTAAAGAACCAAACATAGGGGCTTTTACCACTGTTCAATTCTTCCACCACTGCTGGGAAAACAGCATGCAATTCAGCCCACGGAGCTGATTCCTTTTTACCTTCCTCCATTGGAATGGTGGCCTCCCAGAATGTCATCCAATCACCTTAGAACTGCAGTCCATAAACCAAGCAGTTCTGTGTCAAGAGTTGTTTATAGGGCACTATCCAAGTGACAACAGAATTCGGAAGCTCCTCACGCAGTTCCAGAGTCAGTCCCAGGGAAAAAGAGGCTCCCTGCTAGTATCTCCTCCTTGCATTCCCCAGGCAGCATGATCAATTTCCATTTTAAACATTAAGCATAGAAACAATTTCCATTTTATTTGGGAACTCTTCTGGCCAGTACCATCCCCATTGGAGAAACTGTTTCTCTAACATCATCCAAGACATTGTGAATATTTCAGGTTTTAAGATCATTTTATGTCCTTCAGTCATCAGGGTAGCTTTAATTAATAATGTCCAACAGCAAGGTCGTAAATGCCACTCAAATGGAAATTCTCTAGTTCAAAGTCCCAGTACTTGTCACTGGGAGGCACTGATGGGTTTTTGCCATAAGCTCCGGTCTACACTCTACTAGGGCTAGCACCCAGAGGATTTGTCCTTACTAGCACTCCAGCTTCTATTCTGCACTGTGTGCACTCGGGCAATCTTACTAGTTTCCATTAAGCATGTCCAATTAACATTTCTCAGAAGGGTGGACTTACAAGCCTCCTGTTTTACAATACTAAGTAAGGGGAGTGTTTCCAAGCCAGACACAGTGTCCATCCCCGTAACACGATCAGGTGAAAGAGACACAACCACTTCACAAAAAGCCGGTTCAAACATTCCAATTCTCCTACAAACGTTTACTTTAACTCCATCAACCACTACATTCCTAGCTGTAGCCTCCTCCATTAGGACTTCCTTAACAGGCTTGGGTTTTACAATACTGGGTAGGGGAAGTGTTCCCCAGCCAGACATAATATCCGTTCCTATAAAATATTCAGGTAAAGCTGACACAACTTCTGTACATAATACCTTTGTATTTAACGTTCCAACTTTCATAATCCTATCAAGCCTTACACTTTTACATTCTCCCAAGCTAATTGTAGTCGAAGTCAGGGCTTTATCATTGGGTTTTGGTACCAGTTTGTGGGGCTCCTGGTGTCAAGGAATCGTGGAAGCTTCTCTTCTCCAACCCTGACCATTATTTTACCCACACTTGTGCAAAAGGCTTTAGGTCCCCAGTGAGGGTGTTATACAGCAAAGCTTGCTGCCTGATGTGCTCAGAAGCCAATACAATAACACGGGCTTTTGAGAAAGGAAAAGGCTTGACTACAAGGCTGACTGGCAAGGAGACAGGAGGCATGGCTCAAACCTGTCTCCCTGATATGGGGTTCGGTCAAACTTTCACGAGTTACAGGACTACTACTTGTCCCCCTTCTCAGGATAAACAGACCTTATAGTGGCTTTTATCCAGTCCACCAAGCTGGCTGTTCCCTCAGAAATAACCTGTTTTGTGTCTGGATCATGTATGGTGTCAAAACCCAAATTGTGCATACTAAATAAAACAAAGCAGAAAGATGAGTTTATTGCAAGGCTTTTGACTACAAGCCGGGAAACTCAAGGCTACCAGAGCAGTGAGTTCCAAGTTGCTCAGTCTAAGGGATTCTTAGGGGTAAATGCTGAAGTTATTTGGCTTTTTCAGCTGATGGGCTGCCTAGTGACCTTCTTCCCTATTTGGATCAGGATAGCTGAGTCAGGGGAACAAGCCCAGAGATGGCATGAGCAGAACTGGGTTTTGGGGATGGGCTGGTGTTCTCTGCTGATTTCTGAGAAGAGCTGTAAATTCTTGCAAGTTCAGGTTAAGTTTCCTTTATGTGCCTGCATTGACCGTCTCCATTTTGTCCTTGACGTAAGTGACTCCATTTTAGTTTGGTTCTACAACAGCCATCTGTGATTGTTTCATACTGATCTGTGGGTCCTGTATCAACCCAAATTTGCTCTTCCATTTTTGCATTCAAAACCAAAAACGCAGTTCCTAAATTAGTTACTCTCATGATTCATTTTAGTAAAGGTTCCTCACGAATCTGATTATACGAATCTACAAAATGAAACACCTCCTTCACGCTATACCCCCTTGTTTCAGTAGTGTCTTGGTTTCGCTCTCCCCCTACATCGATTACTTTCTTTGTGACTAGAGGTCTTAGAGGTATTTTCTGATGCCTCTATATAATTTTTCCTCTTCTAGGCAGCTCTGAGGCTAGTGGCACAAGCTCAGACTGACCCAAATCTGAGCTTGGTTTACGATCAAGGCGAGACCCAGCACCTTCTTTTACTTTTAACTTAGCTATTATAGATAACAGTAACCAAGGGATTTAATATTTTACCTTTAGTACCTGACTGCAGCACAGCTGCTGCTACATACCACGGGTGACCACGTAGCCACCAAGGAATCAGTTTCCTCATCCCTCACCCTTTCATTCTTTTTCTTCCCAAACCACACGTTTACATGAGCCAGGGCCTTTTTTTTTTTTAAGCAAACCTCATTTCTGATACCAACTAAAAATGTCCAGATTCCAACTACAAATCATGGGGAGGAGGTGTTTCCCTACCAACACCAAGCAATTCTCCAGACACCATCTAAGCGTCCTACAATGCGACTCAGTTCTTACACTACCCACCCAGGGACAGGATCAGATTCCACAGGTTAAGTGTTCAGTCTTACAAAACTGTGTCCCCACCACTTCAGATGCCAGTTTCAAGCCCAAATGATCACCTGTGTTTCTGACCAGCCAGTTGCAAATTGGAAAGTCCAGCGACCCCTTCCTCAGGTTCAATTAATTTGCTAGAGCAGCTCACAGAACTCAGAGAAACACTTTAGTTACTAGATCATCAGTGGATCATAAAAGGATATAACTGAGGAATATACAGATGAAAGGGATGCACAGGGCAAGGCATGGGGAGAAGGAGCAGAGCTTCCATGCCTTCTCCAGTCCCACCTCTCTCCCAGAACCTCCACGTGCTCACCAACACAGAAGCTCTCTGAACCCTGTTCTTTCAGGTTTTTACAGAGGCTTCATTACATAGGCATGACTGACTAAATTACTGGCCATTGGCAACTAAACTCAATCTACAGCCCCTCTCCCCTCCCCAGAGAGGGTGGGGAGGAGGGGCTGAAAGTTCCAACCTTCTAATCTCTTAGTTGGTTCTCCTGGCAACCAGTCTCCTACCCTTAGGTTACCTAAGGGCTTTCCAAAAGTCACCTCGTTAACATAACAAAAGACACCTTTCCTTTATCACGTTTATCACAGGAAATTCCAAGGGTTTTAGGAGCTGAGAGCCAGGAACTATGGACAAAGAAGACTAAATATGTATGAGAAATATATTTTGGTCATCTGAATGACCAAATGTATATTTCTTATAAGTCACAGTATCTCATCAACCAAATAAAAGATCATTGCTGGTACCCAGAAGCCCCTTTGTGTCCCCTCCAGATCATCATTGCTGCTTGAAGGATGTCACTATCCTAAATTGTACAGTAACTAGTTCCTTGCTTTTCTGTATGATTTGACCATATATGTATACAGTTCAAATCTTTCAGTATAGTTTTCCATAGTTTCCAATTTTCTACAAATGGAATCACTATATGTTTCTTTTGATCTTACTTTTTTTCACCTAGCATAGTATTTGTAAGATTTATCTATGTTGTGCTTTGCTGTAGTTAGTTTTTTTAATTCTTTCATAATATTCCACAATTTATTAATATAATCTACTGGTGATCATCTTTTTTTCCACTTTTTAGCAATTTAGAATAATGTTACCAGGACTATGAGCATATATCGATTTAGGGAATATACATAGGAGTAGCCTTTCTGAGTCATAGTTGTACTTTATTTTCTACCTCATTAGAAAATGTCAAATTATTTTCCAAAGTAGTCATATCAGTTTTTATTCTCACTAAAAGTGATACCTCATTTTGTTTGGTTTGAATTCAGGATTTCTCACAGCCTACCACATGTGCCTAATCTTCTAAGATCCCTAGGAATATATAAGAGCTCTTAAAGCCCCCTATTGACATGTAGCTTCTAGATCTTCCATTTGTATTTTGGGTTATGTTCTTGTTTGCCCCAACTGGTATCAGCCTCATGCAGCTGTGAGATTAAACAACTGCCATTCGTTTTTGGCAACTGTCCTAGGGTTAGGGCTTTTCCTGAAGAGTGAGCTCTGAGTCAGGTCAAGCAAAGACAAGCCCTGTGAATAGGTCTTTTCTAGGGACCTTCCAGACAGGTCAGATAGTGATCATTTTCAGGGGAAGAAACTTTTTGAGGAGTTAGAAAACAAGTGCACCCCTCCAGTGGCTGCAAGGCTGCTGGTTTTCACAGCTTCTAACAGTTGTGAGGCTACTGGTTTTCAAGGCTATCATGGAACTGTGAAGAAGTGAGTGAAAATAGAAGTTTAAAAGCCAAAAGCCCCGCTGTTCTTAGTGAGATTCAGTGGTTTTTCTTGAACAAACACTCCTAAATTCGAATATTGCTGCAGCCCATTGGTTAATTTCCAGGGTTCTGGAAAAGTTGATTGTGATTTTTTTTTTTTGCCAATATTTTCATTGCTTCTATGAAGGGGCAGATTTACTCTGTCATTCTGGACATCTCCATTGCCACATATGATTTTAATAGATACATCTTTTCAGATTAAAGTATTTTCTGGTATTCCTAGTTTGCTAAGAATTTTTATCATAAAAGAATGTTTAATTTTATCACCTGAATTCTCTGCATCTATTGAGATGATCATATGATTTTTCCCCTTTAATTTGCTGATGTAGTGGACTCCATTTTTCCGCTTTCCAATGGTAATTTTGTATTCCTGGGATACATTCTACATTGTCATGATGATTTATCCTATTTATGTATTCCTGAATTCTATTTGCTAATATTTCATTAGGGTTTTTACATCTATTACAATGAATGAGATCACCCTCCATTTTTCCTTTCTTTTAATGTTTTGTCCATCAGAATCAGAATCAAGCTGGCCTAATGAAACAAGTCAGAGAATGTTCACTCATTTTCTGTTCTCTGGAAGGTTTTGCGTAAAAGTGGAATTTTTTCTTGTTTGACTATTTGGTGGGACTTGCCAGTGAAGCCATCCGGGCCTGGAGTTGTTTTTTTTTTGTGGAAAGACTCCTGATTAGTGATTCAATTCTTTGGTTTCTAACTCTTGTCAAATGAGTTTTGGTATGTTATATTTTCTAGGAATTCACCCATGTTATCTAAATTTTCTAATTCATTAACATATAAGTTTTCATAATAATTTGTTGTTTTTTAAATATCTGAGGCATCTTTAGTGATATCTTTTTCACAGCCAATGATATTTATTTTACAAGGACAGTTGTAAAAAGATATATGATTTCTATTTGTAAAACACTTTTATTCTGATAATTGAATTTTTTCTAAACACATCTTACTTTTAAAATTGTATTTATTTATTTATTTTTAAAATACATCTTACTTTAAAAATTGTTGATACTTGTTCCAATTCAAAGCATAAATGTTTTTGGAATTACTAGAACCCAGTGATTCTTCCCAAATAAGATATCAGATGGAAAATTATCAGTAAATTATCACTAGTTTTATAAGATTTCTTGAAAAAATGTTTTTGAATTTATATTTTGCCAATCATTGTTTTTCATGCAATTTTCCTAGTCTTCTTTGCAACCTTCCATTCCCCTCTACAACCCCTACATTCTAGCCATATTTCTCTGGTCACCAGCCCATAAACACATCACACTCTTCCATCTCTTTGCTTCTGCCATTCTCTCTACCTTTTCCTCACCTACCTCCATCTGTCAGAGCCCTAACTTCACGTAGGCAACTACCCCTGATATGAGAGAATTTCACTCTTCTTCCTACACTCCCTTTATCCTCCCTCAAAGGAACAGCTGATGCAGTATTCTCTCTGACACGACTTCAGAGAGGCAGAGCTATACAGGGAGGCAGAATGGGAGGATCAAAATGAATAGGAGTATCATGGAAGTTTGGGAGATGTTCCCAGTCTGTGATAGAACTATAGAAAAATTCCATCTTCCCTAGCTTTTGTTCTTATGTGTTCCACTGTGGGCATCTCAAGGCAATCTCCCTTTGGGAGAGCACTGCCTCCCTGTGACACTGACATAAGGATTTGAAGGTACCAGTTATTTGTTCTCATACTACCTGAACATCTTGCTGTTTCAGAAAGTTTTGATGCACAAGCAATATCAACATCTGTTTCAAGGATCTCTGCTGGAATTGCAGCTTCACACAGCCAAATTGCCTATGCTTCCATCAAGGAAATGGCTATTTATTTTATGCAGCCATCTGGGCTCTAACTAGGATGTTTTGTCATTCGTGGTCTTATTTTCTGGCTTTTTCTTTTAAGGATAAAAATTTGATGACTTCATAAGCAATTTCATATATGTACATGATATACGAAATCAAACTTATAAGTAAATGTTGCCTAAGTTCTTTACAATGTCACTGTGGTGATAAATATTTCAGTCTAGCATCCTCTCTTCCGTTTCCCTCCCCCAACTGCTGTTATTTGGATCTACAACATTTATACCTTGGTGAAAAACAAGTTAATAAACTCCACAGGGCCCATATGCAGTTGCCTGAAGACTTTTCACGGGACTCACTTCCTTTGGAAAGAGACAGGCTGTTTGGAGACTCAGTATGCTACCAAATGGGATTCTCCCCTATCTTTCTACCTCCCAACAGTCTATCAAAGAAATGGTTTATCTTATCACTTTAATAAGCACTCTTTATCATCTCAAACATTAGAAACTTTTCTGCATCTTTTATGGTGGCTTCTCAAGAGGAATATCACAAATGACTTGTGGCCTAGAGTGTAATTTCAGTGACTACCAGGGTAGGGAATATTGGGGGTGGGGAGAGAGTAATCTGAAAATCATCCATTTGTCTTTTAAAATGCTATTTCCAAAAATAAAATAAAATAAAATAAAAAATAAAATGCCATTTCCCCCTTTACTGAACTCAATTTACACAGAATTATGACATATAAAAAGTTCTTTCAAGTATTCTTATTTGGAAAAAAAAATAACATGATACTCCCATTGACAACACGTTACTTATCTTCCTGGCAATCTCACTTACCTGGAATGGAGCCATAAAATAGGTAGAACTTTGAGAGACCTGTAAGCAGACCAAATAAATGTTGCAGAGTTCACATCCCAAAGCTTATAGACTTCATTCATAGAAGAGTGCTTCACCCACACTCTATTTACTCTTACATTACACACAATTATATCTGGTTTTCCAGCACATTGCAGATTAGAATCAGCCAATTAGAATGGAGAGAGGAGCTGCCAAGGGAGAGATAGAAATGTTATCAATAGAAGACACAAAACTAAAAATTCACAGCAGTTCTAAGGGTATTTAGAATTGGGCAAAAAGCTCTTTCCACCTCCATACCCATGAGAGCACACTGTGTTACAACTCAGTGCAATCATCGATGTTCAGAATGATAACTTGGAGTCATCGAGAGCATGCATTTTGTTCAGGATTCTCGCTGTAGGAGAGCAGAGAGTGTGAAATATATTTTAAGAAGATTGCCATCCAAAATGATTAACATTTTAAAAGGTAAATTGCAACAATATAGAATGGATTATTGAAGTCACCTCCTACCTGGTCTTCTGCCTCCAATCTCTCCTCCCAGCCCCCAACTACCCACCTCCATCAAGTCACCCTTTAGGTTACTAGAAGTTTCATTTTCTTAAGGCAATAGCTCTAATCAAATTAATTCAACATTCAGGAATCTCCAATGGTTCCCCCACACCAACAAAATCAATCAAACAAAATACTCAATTTATCACTTAAAGACCTTCCACAGTGCAGCCCCAATCTACCTTTCCAGCTTTGTCTACCACCATTCCTTCTAAATATATTGTTATCCAGCTCAGTAGTTCTCCAAGTATGGTCTTTGGACTAGCAGCACCAGAAAACATGTCAGAAATGCACATCATTGGACCGCACCACAGAACTACTGAATCAAAAACTCTAAGGGTGGAGCCCAGAAACCTGGATTTTAAGAAGCCTTCCAGGTGATCCTGATGCACCTCAAGTTTGAGAATCACTGATCTAGCCAATCTGAACTGGCCATTACATAATTATACTCTACCTCTCCAGCCTCTGTGGTTTCCTTATGATGTTTCCTTTGTCTGGAATTCCTCTTGCCTTTTCTCCCTTATAAAGTCCTACATATTTTTGAAAAATATCTCGAATGATATATCCTTTAGGGAGTATCCTATATTCCACCCAACCAGATGCAAATTTTTTCTTCTACAAACCATCACAAAAATTTATGTGCAATCCATTCAATTCACTTATTCATTTTTCCATTCAACTAATATTCACTAAAGTTGGCTATGTGCCAGGAACAGGGCACTGGGGGGTTAAACAGAAATTTACACCATAGTATTCCATGCAGGTAACTGTGAGAACATAGAAAGGGGACATCTTTGTTTGATAGCACTTCTTACAAAAAGTGTCATCTGGGCTGAATATGAGAAAGATGAGTAGAGATAATTAGCAAAGGAAATGTTTAAAAAGAATAAGCAACAGGTAACCAATGCCTGTTTTAAATAAAAATTCATACATGATATAAACATACAGAGTCAAGTTGAGTGGTGTGAGCAAATACCCTTACCAGAATGTCAAGGTCTCTTTGGGAGCCTTTTCTTCCCTCCAACGGCTATTTTTAATACAAACATACTAGCCAATTCAATTATCTCCAAAGTGTGCCAGTCATATCCCTGGCATCTTGGGGAGTCCTCTTTCCTGAAATTTCTGAAAACTAACTCACATGTGGTCTCTCTGAATTCTGCAGCCAGCATTTCTGCTTCAAGCCAGCATAAACCATTGCTAGAACCACCATATTGTTATTGCTGTTTTGACCAAGATCCCAACTAGGTCCTCATCAACCTCTCTATCAAATGTCAAATTTCTTATTAAAAGTGTCAAGCCTACCACAGAAATTTGCTCTTGTTCTAATGTTAAATCAGACGACTGACCTTCATCTACAGAGTCCCACAAACTTAAAAGGATCTCCTCCTGTCAATTAGGCAAATGACACTCTTGGGTTTCTTCAAGGTCACATGACCTTCAGGCAGTCAAGGGTCTGAGACCTTTGAGAGCTGGTGTTTGAAGTGACTCCTGGAAGGAAGAAAGCTATTTCCCAGTTCACCGGAGGCTTCCTTCAGAGTGGGCCGAAAGTCATGAAAGTGGTATCTCAAACTGCCTAATCTGCTCAGAGATCCTGTTCATCCCCTTTGAGGGGGCTGTAGACTAGGTCCAACTGACATGATAATTCACAGACAGGAGTCTGACATCAGATCTAAATGCTAGCCTCTAACCAAACACCCCTGTGTCAAAGAGTCATGGATGGAAAATAACTTTGCTGTAAAGGCAAGGAGACTATGTGGTGTTGGTGAAAAAACACTAAACTTGAAACCAAGTCACTCTAAAACTGAATTCCTCTGCCAAGTTTATTATTTTTTTTAACACTTTTATTATGGCATGATTCCTATACAGTAAACAACACATATTTCAGATGTACAATTTGATGAATTTTGATAGATGTATACACCTATAAAACCACCACGACAATCAAGATAGCTAACATTTCCATCACTCCCCAGGAGGTGCAAATTTCAAATTTCCAATTTATCCCTTCCCACCCCCCAAGTTTATGATTAACCTCTCTATCCAAAACTTTATTCCCTTTCTTGTCCTGAACCTGCTCCCCTCAAGATTGAGGAAGAGCAAAGAAAAGGGGGGATTGAAACCGTGTACAAACCCCCATGTCCTCTGCAGTGAAAGATTTTTGCTTTAGTCTCCCAGGCCTCCCCTGAGTCTCAAAATGCTGGCTCAAGAGTTAATGAGCAGGAAATCTGAACATGTAGAAACAAAGAATACTTGTTGGACCAGGAAACTGGTAACAATTTAGACTATAAACCAGCTACACCGCAGAATTACCAAACTCCCAGTTCCCTGAAAGATATACATAAAAGTATGACACATATTCCTAAATTGTCTTTACAGGAAGTGAGCACCCATCAGGTGAAAACTGCTGACCGCAAGCATGTAGACACCGGGCCAGTTGAATCCAGATTGGTGATGCTTGAAATTTCACCTTGATGCCAATCCGAGAACTGTGCACAAGCTGACCATGCACCCTGCAGCCCCCTCCCTCACACTCTTTATTTTTTTTAACTGAGGTATAGACGATTTACAATGTTGTGCTGATTTCTGTTATAGTGATTCATTTATACGCACGCACGCACGTGTGTATGTGTGTATACACACACACAGATACATATATTCTTTTTCATATTCTCTTTCATTATAGGCTATTACAAGGTATTGAATATAGCTCCCTGTGCTCTACAATAGGACTTTGTTGTTTATCTATTTTACATATAGTAGATAGTATCTATCTGCAAATCCCAAACTCCCAATTTATCCCTTTCCACCTCCTTTCCCCTCTGGTAACCATAAGTTTGTTTTCTATGTCTGTGAGTCTGTCTCTGTTTTGTAAGTAAGTTCATTCATGTTCTTTTTTTTTTTTTTTTAGATTCCACATGTAAATGATATCATATTTCTTTTTCTGGCTTACTTCACTTAGTATGATGATCTCCAGGTCCATCCATGTTGCTACTAACGGCATTATTTTATTCTTTTTTATGGTTGAGTAGCATTCTATTGTGTGTGTGTATACATATACATGTATACACACATACATTTTATATATAATATATATACACCACAACTTCTGTATCCAGTAATTTGTCAATGGACATTTAGGTTGTTTCCATGTCTTGGCTATTATAAATAGTGCTGCTATGAAAACCGGGGTGCATGTACCTTTTTGATTTTGAATTCCAATTATTTTAAGGTGATTTTCTCTCTTTTTGTACTTTTCTGTATTTCTTAAATTATTTATAATTAGAAATTTTCATTTATAAAAAAGCAACTCTAATTGTTTACATTTTAAACAATGAAGGAGGAAGTAAACTGGGGAACCACCTACTATAATTATTTCATTTTACATGTAAGAAAATGAGACTCAGATCAGATACCAATTCAAGGTCACACAGTGAGTTAGGGAAAAGCCAGACTTGAAACCAGCTCTCCTGACTCTCAATTCCAGGTTCACTCCACCATACTCAAATTCTGAAACAATGCTCATTACACAGAGAAATGGTACTGCCGCCTCTCCAAACCTGCACATTTTTCTTTTCTATTTTATAATAGTCTGATTTCTCTTAGTGTAAGCTCAATCTATTTTAAGCCCTGAGTTCAAAGGCCCCCTTTTTACTCATCTCCTTTTTACATTCAAACAATTTCCAAGATAACATGGGATGCATCTCAGAAAAGAGATCAGTTAAAATGTCCTACATGTAGTTGCTTAGACAAGGAATTTCTGTGTAGCACATGAAATTAACCATTCTAAAGTTTGTTCCAATCGTGTAGCCATACCGCACTTCACAGTTTACAAAGCATTCTCACATCTATCACCTCTGGGATCCCCACCAATCCTGAGGTTGTTATTACCCTAGAGGTGGATTACACACAAACTAATGAATCTAATACCCCTTCTTATACCTAATTTTGTTTTTCTGTTTTTTTATTATTTTTCTTCAAGAGGGGCCCCCAAACAGTATAAACTTTGAGCCCCGCAAAACCTGGATCTGATCTTGGTAATCCTCATTTTACAGGTAGCACCTGAGACTAAGTGAAATCAAGTAATTTCTTCAATAAATAACAGCCGTTAAATTATGTGTATACAACATGACCTATTTAATTATTCTGAAGTCAGTATTTTTTCATGTGCAGTTATGGCAAAACTTCCCCAAATTTAACACATTTCCATGTACTGATAACTGAGTTAAGATGACTTGGTAGTAGAATACTCTGAAATATTCATTGGGTTTTTTTTTCCCCACATCAACACATCCTTGCACCATGCAAGCCCTAATAGCTAGAGCATTTCACATACGCTGCCTTCAGGTTAGGACTTTCACTGCAGAGATGTAGAGACAAGAAACATGTGAGTGTTCTCCTCTTGAATTTCAGCTTTCAAAGCCCATGGCGGAAATGATGACTGTAAGGTGACAGCCTGGCAAGAGTTCCCTGCACCACCACACCATGGGAACAGTACAGGTAACTGCTGGAAATGCCAGGGGCAAAATTAGACCCTGTGACAGCCCCAAATGGTGTAGGGGTGAGAGAAAGAGCAGGAAGACGTCCCTTTATTCCAAGAGCAAGTATGAGCTGGTGGGCCAAAAAGATTCACGTGGATATGAGGAGAGGACAATGCTGGATAAAGTGGCATGGACCATGTGGTGGGAGGCCAGATAGGGACATACTGTCTCAGATGATGCCCCATGGAGGTGACAGTGGACAAGAACCATAGGGGATGGTGTCCCTCACAGCAGCAGCTGGCATGACCCATGCCATAAAGTTTTATGAACCCCTATAACCTAGACGGCAGTCAAGGGAAGAGTATGGGGAGAAGGATACTGATGTGAGCCAAGACCTGAAAGTAACTGACATTACACTGTGTGCCATCTAGCAGATTCAGGACTTAAGAAAGAAGCTAAATACACTTACAAAAACAGTGAACCAACTTGCAAAACAGAGTTGTGTGGACTATGAAATTTGTATCCACTATATTTTTCAACCAAACATTACTTTATTGGCAGGAGAAGGTCTGATTTAGTAGAAAAGGCTTCTATATAGAATCAGAACCTGTATCTTCAAGTCCCAGCTCTGCCAATTACTAGCTTTGTGAGCCTGAGCAAGAATTTAGCCTCTCTGAAACTCAGTTTTCTCATCCATGAGATGGGATCCCTATCCTGGTTTCTTCTCAGTGCCATTATGAAAATGAAATGAAATCATTCCAGAGAAAAGAGTTTTGCAAAATGTAAAGACTTCTACAAATACTAGGTGTTATTATCAAGCACACATTTATTTTCATTCATCTTGCACTCCCCTTTCTCTTTTCATATTTTTGGACATTATTGTCAGTGTCCAAAGAAACACCTGCTTTATAAATATGTTTTGTTCTTTTTCATAGACTATACTCAGACACATGTTAGCGAAATAGGGCAGGTCCTCATTCTAACCCCAGTGTCAGAGAGCAGCTTGATGCTTGATGCTGGATGCTAGCCAGAGGTGAGGCTGTCAGGTTTCCCAGTGTATTCATCACTTACGGCTGCTGTAACAGATTTCCACACACTCAGTGGTTTAAAGCTACACAAATTCATTATCTTATAGTCCTGACGGTCTGAAGCCCAAAATGGGGTCTCAGTGGGCTCAAATCAAGCTGTTATCATGGTGTTTCTTCAGGAGACTATAGAGGAGAATCAATTTCCTGGCCTTTTCCAGCTTCTAGAAGCCACCCATATTCCTTGGCTTATGACCCCTTCTTTCATCTTCAAAGCCAGCAGCACAGCATCTTCAAATCTCTCTGCTTCTGACTGTCCTGCCTCTCTTCTACAAGGACCCTTGTGATTACACTGGGCCCACCCTGATAAACCAGGTTAATCTCCCCATCTCAAAGTTAGTGACCTTAATCACATCAGCAAATCCCTTTTGCCATGTGTATTAGTTTTCTGGAGCTGCCACAAACTGGGTTGCTTAAAACAATAGAAATTTATTCTCTCACAGCTCTGGAGGCTGAAAGACTGAAAGAAAGTGTCGGCGGGTCAGGGACCCTCAAAGGCTCTGGAGGAGGATCCTTCCTTGTTTCTAGCTTCCGGCAGTCACAGCTGTTCCTTGGCTGGCAGCTGCAGCACTTCAGTGTCTTCAGTCCCTTGGCCTCCACTGTTACATGGCATTTCTCCTCTATGTCCCTGTGTCTAAACTCTCTCTTTTGGTAAGGATGCCAGTCATATTCGGTTAAGGGGACACCTTGCTCCAGTATGACTTCATCTTAACTAACTCCATCTGCAATGGCCCCATTCCTAACTAAGGTCACATTCTGAGGTATATGGGATTAGGGCATCAACATGTCTTCTTGGGGACACAATATACCCTCCAACACCACATAATGTAACATTCACAGGTTCTGGGGGTTAGGACATGGACATCTTTGTGGGGGTGGAGGAGTCTGTGAAGCACCTGGCATAGCTGAAGCACATATGTAATGGAACCCATTACCATGTACCCCCACATCCCAGTTTTTGAGGAAAAAAAGTAAAGCTTTTCCCACATAATTACTGCCTCCACTACTTCTATTCTACTTTCAAATAGCAAATTTGTCTGTGTGCCAAGCTGGCCCTGCCAAGGCAGAGTACAACTTAAATTAAGAGGCCACATGCCAGATGACAGTAGGGACCACCCCAGGGGCTTTCCACCTCAGATTCTCCCTTTTCTCCATCTACTTTTCCTGGACTTGGGACTGATTGCTGCAGAGACCTCCAACCCATGAGGAGACCCTGAAGCCAAGGGCTAGGGTAGTTCTGAATATGCCAAAGTCTCTAGATATAAAACGTTTTTAAAAAAAGAATATCTAAACTGTCAACAATACCTATCAATCTCCCTCAAGTCATCTTATGTCCCTTAAGCAACCACAGCCTCACCTGAAGCCAGTTTTTGGGCTGAGCGGCATTTTTCAGGAAGGAAAGCTGAAGGAAAGGAGAGGCGCCGGGAGCTCAGGATCCTAACTAACTTTGCCACTTTCTGACCATAAGTATGGAAGATTGGATGCATCTGAGTTTCTCGTAGACACACACAGGTTGTCTGGGAAGTAAGAAAGATGCCTACCTTAACTGCCTAGGAGTTTTGTTTTTGAGTGAAATAATCAGAGAGGAAGATGCAAGAGAGGGATGAAGGATAGGAATGGACATGCCACAGGGTTTGGTTGTATAGCGTTGGTCTTTCATCCAAGGCTCTTCTAAGCAGTCCTCAACCCCATTTCAGGCCCAAATTACCAGTACAGGGTGCTAAGTGACAACTGACATAGGCCAGAGGGGGCTAGCAGGCCTCTGATAGACTGATCCAGATCCCTGCCTGAAAATGTCTTCCCTGCAATGCGACTTTGTTAACAGGCCAGCTTTAGCAGGGAGGATGTATTTGTTTGTTTGAGCTGCCATCAAAGAAAGGTACCACAAAACAGGCAGCTTAAACAAGAGAAATGTATTGTCTCACAGTTCTGAAAGCTAGAAGTCCAAGATCAAGGTGTCAGCAGGGCACTTTCTCTTAGCTTCTAGTGTTGCTGGCAGTCCTCGTGTTCATCCCAACCCCTGCCTCCAGCTTTACATAGCCTTCTCCCTCTGTGTCTGTCTTCACATAACCATCTTCTTATAAGGACATCAGTCATAGATCAGGGCCCACCCTACACCAGTATGACTTCATCTTAATTAGTTACATATGCAGCAACCCTACTTCCAAATAAGGTCACATACTGCAGTACAAAGGATTAGGACTTCAGTATCTTTTGAGGGAGACCCAATTCAATTCCTAACAGAGGTGAATTAGGCCACGTTTGGTACACCAAAGTCCAAAATGCAGCCCGTTGAAAAGACCATAATGTATCACACCATTGGTTCTCAGCCAGGGGTAATTTTGCCCCCTGAGAGACACTTGGCAATGTCTGGAGACAGTTTTGTGTCCCATTTGGTGGAGTGAGGGGGAAGGTGCTACTAGCATCTAGTGCAGAAGGGCCAGGGATGCTGCTAAATATTCTACAGTGCATACAATAGCGCCCTATAACAAAGAAGTATCTGGCCCATGGTACCCAAGTTGACACCCCTTGTGCTACAGTAACAAAACTTCCTCTGCCTCCCATACTCACTCTCCCCATCAGAAGAGTGTCCTCCTCCCAACCTGCTCCCAAGAGCTCTCTCTCTCTCTCTCTGAGGAATCATTGCTGGCCCTTTGACTTCAAGTCCCATTTACTCCCCTCCCCTTCAGACTTGCTAATTCGAGGCAGGGTGTTCAAATTGATGATTTCAAAGCTTCACCCTCTGCTATGCTGCTTGGCTCCTGCCTGCCTGCCGTGCCAACAGATGAAGTTGTGAGGGCTGCTGGCCTCCCTGCATCTAATCCTGTGCCTCGGCAACAGCAGGGAAGGTGGCAAATGTTCAACAGCAGTTGTTGGCAAAGAAACACAGCAGTGGCCAGACCCAATGATGCCACTGCATGTGCAAAAGCCGCTTTAGCAAATTTCTCCTACGTGGTCAGATTTGTAACCAGGACAAAGGCCTCTGCTGTGTGTGGGTTCTGAGGACACGGAAACACAGGGCTCCTTTTTAATTCTTTGCTGGTTAATTAGTTTGGATGGCTGGCTGAGATCTCTTTTTTAATTTCACTTCTGTTATTAATATTGGTAGATTCATCTGATCTGTGAAATGCAACGGGGGGTGAATTTATATGGCAGTAAAATAGAAAGCAGAAAATCTCCACGAGTGTGGTTTTATCTAAAGTGAAATGGCTTCTGCATTGATTAGGCTCTGGTCAGCAAACCATAATAAACTATTCACGGTTTGCTAGATTACATTAATTAATTAATCACTGGGTAATACTTGCAAACTATGAAGTGATTAATATTAAGTAATCTTATGATTAGGCACAAATGTGATTTTTGCTGCCTCCTTATATAATCTTTGGGTTTCTATTCTTGTCTTTTAACATTGTTATGTTTGTTAATCAAAGAACTAAGTGTCAGAATTCAGTAATTCATCCCACAAATCCTAGTCCATGCCATCAAATAGTGAGATAGACTTGTATTTACTTAGTAAGGAAAATGTCTTCGTAAAATTTAGCCTTTGGGCCCTAAGCTACCTATTGTTTTGAATGGTTTGGCTCTGGGATTGAGGAGTTGGTGGAGGTTCCTATTGCCCTTCTATCTTCAGATCAGCTGTGCAACTGTGAGCAAGCACTCACCCTTGCTCAGATAGCAGACGGCCTTAGAAAGGTAGTTAGATAGAGCTATTGGCCAGTGCTTGAGTCTGTTCCCAGGGTGAAATATCCTTCCCCAGCACCCTCTTCTCTAGTTCCCTTTGTCCATAGCTCCCTCGTGTGATTTGTCACTACAACTGTCAAGAAACTAACAATGAAAAAAAACCTAGCTCTTTTAGCTTTAGAGATGCCATGCTTCCATTTTAAACTACTCATCTCATAAGATCTCTGACTGGATCCTCATCTCCATCAGAGAGGATGAAATATGATTAAATACAGATTTGTTTAGGAAGTCTCTGCACTCTTTTTTAGTATATTTTGCTTTGGTTTGAACAAGCATGTCCCATTTCCTGGGAATTTGGCACTTCAGGAAGTGACTCTGAGTTGGGCTAAAGAAGAGCATCCTATACTCTTCAACTTTTATCTAAGTGTGAACTAGCGGTCAGCACAGGGGCTGGTGTCCTGAATTCCTTCAATTTATCTTTTTAGTTACAGAACTTGATATTTTACATTTTCTTTATGAAATATTTATATCATACAGAAAGTAGCATCACCCATGTACTCACTACCCAGATTTAACACAAGTTAACATTTTGCCATATATGCTGCTGAACTGTCTCTGTTTTTGTTTTTGTTTTTTTTTTTGAAGAAATAAGAAGTTATAGCTCAAGCTCCAAAACCCTCCCATATCTACATTCCTTTTCCCTCCCCAGAGTAATCACTCTCCTGAAGTTGGTGTGTGTATTTCCTAAGAATGTTCTTATCATGGTCTTTCTCTATATATATGTATTCACAAGCAGCACATAATATTGTTCTGAGTGATTTTTAATTTGCATGGCTAGCATCAAACACCACCTCTAGCTTTCTATCCTAGGCAAACGTTCATATATGTGTACAAGAAGACATACACAGTACGGTATATTCATTGTAGTACTTGTTTTCAATAGCAAAAAAGAAAGTGAATACAACCTAATCATCCATCAGTAGGGGAATGGGTAAACTATGCTTTATTCACACAGTAGAATACTATGCTGCAGTTAAAATAAATGGACTAGCTCTCAATGTATCGACACAAATAAATCTCAAAAACAGTGTTGAGTGAATAAAGCAAGCTGCAGAGATAGCATACAGAATGATGCCATCTACTTATTTATTTAACTCATTCTGTAACTAATTTTTCTGACGTCTGTTTCTTCACATTTAAAACACAGATGACAAAATAGTATTTCACAGTTATTTCGTTTAAATCCACTTTCATATATACAGTCTCATTAATAAAGGCAAAAGGGAACGTAAAGGTGTTAACATTACAAAATGCTTCTTCAGCCTTTGGAGTCCTGAGAATTTCTAGTAAAGACTTGGTTAGCTTGAGAAAGCTCCTTGAATGGGTTGTATTCTTATCTATAGGACATTGTGGGCATATCCTGCCCAAAATGTGAAACCCACTAATTAACATAAGCCTCTAACCTTATTCCAGCCTCCCAATCAGCTACTCCTTGAACCAAAGAAGAAGAGCAGGAAGTCAGTCCCAGGAAGGGCTTCTCACGGTGGTGCCTCTGCAGATAGCTCACTGTATAAAATAACCTGAACGTTTCTACAAGACTTCTTAGAGGAAAGCATGACGTAAGTTCCTTCTTTAAACTTCCAAATGTAAAGTGATTCAGCTTTCATCACATAGTAGGCCCTCCAGAAGATAGTCCTAATACACATTTCTTCCTAACTGTCTTTTCTTACCATGGAGAAGCCAAATAATTTGAAGGCAGGAATTATAACCCTGTTTTTGCATCCTGCAGAGCATGGTTTTTGCACATGAAAGCTGCTCAACAAATGTGGAAGGCAGTACAGAGCAGCGGAATTCATGCAATCTGAAGTCACACTACACAGGCCTGCCTTCAAGTCACAGATCTACCATTCATTCAGTCATGGATCTGCCAACTGTCCTTGGGTATGGATTTCCATGATTATTTTTCAGGTTTAGCAAATAAAAATCCAGGATACTCAGTTAAATTTGGGGGACACATTTATGCAAAAAAATTATCGTTTATCTGAAATTAACATTTAGCTGGCCATCCTGTATTTTATCTGGTACTCCTACTTTGAGCAAATTACTTGTCTGTGTTTCAGGCAGTTTTTCCTGGAGAAGGGGACCCAGGGAAGCAGAACTCCCTATTCAGAATCACACCATGGATGAGACCAAAACCCTGGCTTTGACACTTGACAAGGGCTACTTGACACTAGTGCCCTAAACTCAAGACCCTAAACAACCTACTTAGGACTGCCCTTCCCAATGAAGAACAGCCCCTCCCAAAGCACTAATGATGCCTTACTTGAGAAACACTATACCAGATGCCTGTGGAATAGGGGCAACTGTGCTTATTTAATTGTTGAGTTGGGTATTTTATACAGAATGCAAATTGTTCTCTTCCCCTCGTTTTGACCATGTATGGTCCTATGCCACACACAAGACTGGAATGGTGAAATTATGAGATAACAAGTTAAAAGAATGAGCAGAAATCATTCCAATTCTGTTGATATCACTCTAATGACAGGCAACAAATTCCCACCATTCAATCCTTGTGGTTTTCTGAGAGAAACTTCCTTTTTAACTAGGAATTTGTTTAGACAAGAGAGTGGACAAATGCATCTTACTTCTCTCCCTCATTACTATTTTTTCCAATACATTTCCCTAGACTCTGAGTGTTATAGGAATACACAGAACATACTATAGCCTCACCTCACAATCTAAGGAAGATGAAGGGGTTCATATCTTATGTCTGCTCTGAAACAGAATAACTAGACTTTTGGTCTGCCTGCATCCTTGGGTGGGTATCTCAGCTTGTCCTAAAAATGGTCCCTTCCCCTCTTGAATGCAATATTACCATCAGTATTGCAGTTCGTGGGTCTAGTCATACATTTGGCAAAAAATAGAAGGACTAAGGGGATAGTAAGAGTGAAACAGAAAAGACGACTCAGTTCCACAAGTAATTTCCTGAGGTTCTCTTCAGTGTCATGAAAGGTACTGGAAGCTTTAGCATTACATAGATGGTTCAAATTTTGGCTCTACCACTCATTAGTTCTGTAACTTTGGAAAGTTATTTGGCCTTTTTTGTGCCTGTTTCTTCATCTGTAAAATGGAGTTGTAACACATACTCAAAAGTGTTATCAGAAGAAATGAGAGAAATAAATATATGTAAAGCACTTAACACAATTTTAGGCAGAGAACAAGTGCTCAATAAATACCTATTATTACTATGATGCTTTCAGAGAGAAGCATTCCCTCTGACTCTAAGTCAACATAACCACAGGCAGGCTGAAGTTAGCCTTGAATAACCCGTGTCTGGCCAACCAGGGGAATGGCCAGCCTATCTCCTGGCTCAGAAAAGCCTTCTAGGAAGCGTACATGCATGCACATGTGCACGCATGCACGAACACACACACACACGAAGCAAAATGATAGGATAGTAGTTCACGTCTAACTCAGAAACAGTCTCATACATACTTAAAGAAAAGATTTTTCATAAGCAACTTATTATTTGGGAAAAAAAATGATTCACAAGTTCTCAGTTGAAAGCACTTGGCTCAGATGCCAGTGCCAATAACAAATGCCATTTTGAAAACAGAGCCAGCTATAGAATGTCTTCTATAAAAGGGAAAAATTAATTTCCATTTTAGCCTCCTGTGTCTGGAAAGAGCATCTCACTCAGCGTTACAAGTGGACAGCAATATCTCCATGTTTTGTGACTCAGGGCTTTACCAAGCCAGTTAGATCCAGCTGCACTTCTGATTTATGATTATACTTGAGAGCATTCTTTGACACTCAGTGTCCATTCCTACCCTCTTCCATGTACCTGCTTATATACCACAGGGATGGAAAAACTAAAAACTCTATTTCCCTGGCTCTCTTGCAGCTAGGATTCTAGATGTGAATTCCAATTGGCCATTGAGATGCTCTTGTACAAGATTTGCAAGGCGGAAGTGAGGCAAAGGCCATCTTCCTGCTGCAATTATCACTGTTGGTTAAGTGTCACTGATTAGCCCTGTGCTCTGTGTGGCTGACAGGTAGTGGAGGCAGCATCAGTGGTGACAGGGCTACAGCAGCAGCTTCTTAGCCTTTGGGTCCCAGTTACAGTGGCACCTCCTGATCTCCAATCTTCTAATCTTTCCAAGGATTTTATAAGCACTGAACCCTGACTGATACAGTTCCCTTGATGCTTTAAAAACTTTTTCATCAAAATACTTTTAACAGTAGGGAGGCATGAACTCTACCTCCTCGGAGTCTGGGAAATAGCCCCAAATGAGCCCTTGCATGCATTAAATATCTAAGGCTCATATTTTATTTCAGAAATTAATGCAAAATTGGAATTCTGCTACATAATTTATGTTTCAAAAGGAAAAAATGTTATCTTCGAATAAAACATATGCTAGAGGAAAACATGCTACGCTTATTGTGTATCACAGATCAGTGGTTCCCAAACCAGGATTTGCACCAGAATATGCACAGAGCACCAATTAAGTACAGGTTCTCAAGCCCAATGCCAGATCTTCAGAATGAGACCCTCAGAGGATGCATGGTGGACCATGGAACCTGAATTTCTAAAAGCCCCCCAGCTGATTCTGATGTGCAGCCCTATTTAAAAATGATTCGTTTCGATCATCAGGAAAGTATGTATCTGGACTATATTCCCTCAATTTCCCCAAAGAGATTTTTTTCAGTGACTGAGTTATGATTTGACATTTTGGCTGCATTTTTAAGAGGGTAAATGAAGAAAACAGTCAAAGGTTCTGGGCCTTTGGTAAACATATAATAAAAATATTGTCTAATATGTCAGTCAGTATTGCTTATATAAGATGCCATACAATAAATTTATTTTAATATTCTCCCTTTAGTATAAATACAAAAAATAGAGCCAACCTATTTGTCTTTTCTGCTTGGAAACCAGAAAGGTCAGAGCTAAACTCTGTGTTTTATTTAGTAGCGAAGTCATTCCATATTGCTGGTACAGTTATCTCATTCTTTCTAAATGGTTATCTCATTTCTTCTAAACAATTTGTCTTTTTTAGTAGTTTATACATTTGCTTTTATTGTTCCACTTCAGGTCTTTTAATGTTGTAAACAGCTTCAAATGTAAAAAGGATATTATTTATAAGTTAATTAATTGGTTTTCTTTGGCTTTGGTCTGTTCAAGATGAATGACAGAATTGATTATACTGAGCAACAATTATATTCAGCATATGAAGATCTCAGAGGATTGTGCCAACATACATTCCCTTTATATCATTACTTACTCAGATTACATTCTCATTAAATAATCCAGACAACAGGAAAATATATAAAATAGAAAATGTAAGTCCCCTTATACTGCAATACTACTCTCTCCCTCACAACATAAAACAAACCACTTAAAGCAAATTAGTGAATGGTCTCTTAGATCTTATTTTCTTAACACACAAAAGCAAATATATATTTCAAGCTAGGATCATATTTTACATATTGTTCTGCAACTTGCTGTTTCTCTTACAGTTCAGTTTTGATACCTTTCCATGTTAATATTTATGAATCTATGCCATAATTTTCAACAGCTACATACAGTCCATCATACAGACGTGTCATGATTTCTTTCACCAGTTCTTTACCGAACATTAGCTCTTCTAGCCAACACCACAGCACAACACATTGTTTCCATCAGGAATACAAGAAAGGAGAAGTTAAAAGTTCCTTTCTAAAGACATGACCATTTTACTATTTAGTCTCTCACTTGCATTCGCATTGTTAACTACTGGTAGCTCATAGTCCCTCAATAAGGAATTCTCTAACACTAATGAAGTTGAGAGAGTGAAAAAATGGTAAGAACTCAGTAAATGATACTTTAAACCAACTACACACTGCTAACGCATCTTAAGCGAGCATTTTATTTTCCCTGGGTAGATTATAATACATGATCCTTTTTTAAAAATCCATACCACCCAGACATCCAGATCAATTTGCTTAGCAAAGATTTTCTTCTATAATCAAGTCAATACACAAGTTTTAAAGACAGCTATCTACCAAGTTGTTTTCAATTTCACAGAAAATAATGCCCACTCTGCTTAGTGAATCAAAAAGAAGAGTGTTGTGTGGCTCAGCTCTCACACTACAAGCTGCTCACATTACAAATTGTATTTAAACCTAGTCTTGATCCAAACCAGGAACTCTCAGAGGAAAACAAGAGGCACAGTTGACACTCACAGGAGACTAGCAGCTTTCTGTAATCACAAAAAGCCTGGCTCATGTTACCCTAAAAAATGAACTCTTTTGATACATGTTTATAAAATGAAAGTTTTATATGGGGTAGCATCTCCATTGACCAATAAACTATTTTTCTTTGGGGAGTGAAAAAATAAACAGAGGCAAATGACTGATTCTGTTTGGTAGAGAATTGCTTTATGTGACCTCAAATATTTCGCTAAAGACTTTCTATCTTGGTGTGTGAGTTTGAGGAGTGGTACAGGGAGGCAGGACACTAAGTGCCACATTACACCTAGGTCTTCTGACTCCCATCCATGCACATCCATTCATCCTTACATCAATCCATTTAGCAAATACTCTTTGCCAGGGCACTTCACTGAACTCAAACAGTTTCAGAGAACTTATTTTAAAAAACAGCTAAAACTACTACCAACTCTGATGTGGTTAAGGCATTGACCTACTGCCACTTTTTTGAGCCCCTCGAGCTTCTCAGTTTGGGGGCTGATAACGGACTACTCTGAGACATGGTGGAAGTTGTAAATACGCTCACCAGAAAAATGCTCATTTATACAACATTCTAGACACATTTCAGGAGTTTTGTGGATCAAATTTAACAAAATGGTATTTATTTCAACAAAAGCAAACTGTAGAATGATACAGCCAAATGACATTTTGTGTTCATATTTTTGTATAAATTTTCACATTAAAGTATTCACAGAGCAAAAGCAATCCTTTGTTGGATCTCACATCCCGCTTTTCAAATTAGAAAATAAGGTCACCTTATAAAAGGCTGCAAAGCACATTCTAAGAGTGTTCCTCTACTGCCATCTTGTGGGATTTTGTTGAAAAAATAGTAAAAGCCTACAAGGGTTTTTTTTTCCCCTTCTAATTTTCAACACCCATATACCCCTCACCCATGCTTGCTACCTGTTAACATCTTGTTACACCCACTCCACCTCTCTGCACACCCACACATCCATTTTTTCAAATCATAAAAAGTAGGCTACTTTCATCATGACACTTCACCATGAAATATTTCAGTATGCATTTTCCAAGAGTAAGATCCCCCTATTTAACTACAGTATCAGCACACCTAAAAAAATTCATCATAAACTCAAAATTAAGCATCCAGTCCATACTAAAATTTCTTCAACTGTCCCAAAAATGTCCTTTATGGATTCCATTTTTCCAATCCAGAATCCACTCAAGATTCACTCAGAGCATTTGGCTGTTACATCTCTTTAGTCTCCTGCAATCCAAAACAATACCCCTGACTCCCTCTGCTCTTCATCACATCAAAACCTTTGAAGAATCCAGGTCAGTCGTCCATCATGCTGCACATTGTAGAACTGTCTATTTTCTTGTAATGAGATTCAGGTCAAACATTTCCAGCAAGGACATCACATAAATGATATTGTGTACCTACCAGAGTCATCCTGAAAGAGCACAGAGTCCGGCCAAACCACAACTGGCATTGCCAAGCTTGACCACTTGGTTAAGGTGGTGACCACTTGACTTTTTCATTATACGAGCACACTTTCCCCTTTATTAAAAGTAACCTGTGGAGTGATAACTTGAGACTTGTTCGCAATGACATTTTACCCAGTCATATTTGCATCAATTCATCATCCTTACCCAAACCAACGACTACTTTGGGGATTTTAAGACAGCAATTTTCTAACTATATTATTCTTTCTACATTTAATAGCTGGCATTCTTCTGTAAATATAAGAACAAAAACAGAGCTTTCCTCTATTTTCCTCCTCTCCTTTTCTTTTCTTTTAAGTATCACCATGGATTTATAGATTTTTCTTAACTCAATATATTATAAACCTTTTCCATCATTATAATTTTTGATGTTCATATTATTCCAGACTTAACCATTGGATGTCCCTTCAATGTGTCCTTATGACATGTTCCCATCCTTCTCTGGTCATTTTCTTACTTTCTGATACAGCAAGATACCCAGGCTCATCTTGTACTTTCCTTGAAATCAGCCATTTCTTCAAGGAAATTAGATTCATCTAACTGGGAGATGATGTATAGAAACAAAGATCTGGGTATAAGGTGCGTTCACTGCTACTGGAGAGGTACTGCTCCTATATCCTTTTGACCAATGTACAGAGATAAGGGGAAACACGCACACACACATTTTAATCATGAGTCCAGAAGACTTCTTCTAACTATGATGCAATAGCTTTGTAGTAGACCAATAATCTAACAAGAAAAACTAGCAAATTCCTGTTTTTAAAAATATCTTTTATGAAGAAATTAGAGGCCTAATGAGGCAGCCAGGACTTGAGTGATGAGATCCAGAAAGAATGGAAGCTCTGTAACGTGAGCCTTACTTTCTGCACACTGCTTTTCCCTCAGGATATTTTTGTCATGAAGCATGTGACAGTGAAGCCAGCAGATTAGCATTAGGTCACTTCATACGGTGGGGAGACTAAACATGGAGTTTGGAGCTGCCAAGGCAGCTGAATGCTGAGGGACCAAGATTCCAGAGAGATAGGAGGACACAGAATAGAATCCAACACTTGGAACCAGGTTTCTTTCAGAGGCACTAACAGCTTAAGCTGTGTGAAGAATGAGGCTAAAAAGTCAGGTGGAAAGCATCAGCAAAGCAGAGCAAGTCTGTGACAGGCTCACAGTGCTGGGGCAGGAAAAACTGGAGTTTATGACCTAACTGGTAGGAGGAGCCCTAGCAAACAGCCCTGATTCTTACGTGGAATTCCTAGAGGGCTACACCCTCGAAGTGGGGGGCTAGCCAGAGGTAAACCCAGACATATAAAGATTGCAAACTAGCCTTGAGACAGCAAAGTCCCTATGTGAATTAAAGTGATCTGATCCTCTGCTCCCTGGAGGAAGGAAAGGGTAGTTTTCTCTGGAGAAAGATGACATGATCAGGAGCCTCTGTAATTCATCATATCTAATGTTGAGCATTCAATCAAAATTTACTGGCATACAAATACACAAGGCAAGAGAAAAAGAGAGATGGTAGAAACAGAAACATTGGCGATATTGGAGTTACCGGACACAGACTTTGAAATAACTGTTATGAATAGGTTCAAGAAAACAGATGGCAACAGAGAGATTTTCATTGGAAAATAAAATAAAACATAAAATGTAAAGTCTGGAACAGAAAATAAAATGGTTGAAATTAAGAACTCAACAGATGGGTTTAACAACAGATCGGGAAAAGGTGAAAACATGATTAGTACACTAAAAGATAGGTCAGTAGATAATATCTAGGAAAAAAAATGGAGAGCAAAAAAGAATGGAAATTCCTGAAAAGTATGTAAGAGACATGTGATATATGGTAGGAAAGTCTAACACAAGTGTAGTTGGGAGACCCAAGAAAACAAAAAGTGAGAGAATGGGTCAGAAGCAGCTCTAGAAGAAGTGGACAAATTCCTTGAGAAATACAACTCAATAAAATGGCAGAAGAAGAGAGTCTTATATCTATGAAAGACATAAAATCTGTTGTTAACATCCTCCCAACAAAGTCAAACTCAAGGCTTAAATGGCTTCACTGATAAATTCTTTCAAACACTTGAAGAAGTAACACTGATCATACACAAATACTTCCAGAGATCTGACAAAAAGGGAATACTCACTACCTTATTTTATGAAGTCAGCATAATCAAAACTTGAACATTCCAAGAAATGAAAATTACACAACACAGTAAAATGGGCAGGAAGAAACTTTGGGAGGTGATGGATATGTCTATGGCCTTGATGGTGGTGATAGTCTCATGGGTACATACTTATCCCCAAACTCATCAAGTTGTATACACTAAATAGATACAGCTTTTTACATGTCAATTTTACCCCAATAAAATGGTTTTGAAAAAGAAATGAAAATTGTGTGTGTAATGAAACGTATGTGTGTAAATCTAATCCAGTGATATTTATCAATGATAATACATCTCAACCAAGTGGGGTTTATGGGGAAATCAGTGTAGTTTACTATATTAACAGGAAAAAAAGATAGAAAATTATATGATCATTTCAACAGATGCAGAAAAGACATTTGATAAGACTGAACTCCTCATAGTAAAAAAAAAAAACAAAAACAAAAAAAACAAAAAACCTCTTAGCAAACTTGGAAGAAAAGGGAATTTCCTTAATTAGAATAAATAGTAATTACCAAAAAAAATCACTATTGTTAAGTTATTCTTAAAATTTCCCCTGAGATCAGGAATAAGACAAGGATGTCTGCTAGGAACACTTCTATTTAACACTGTACTTCAGGTCATAGCCAGTGTAATCAAAAAAGAAAAAAATATAAAAGGCATAAGGATTAGAAATGAAGAAATAAAAACTATCATTTGCAGATGACATGATTGTGTACATAGGAAATCAAAAAAAATCTACAAACATTGTGAATGAATGAATAAATGTATTTAACAATGTTGATACAATGTGAAAATATAAAAATCAATTTAATTTTTACAGATCAGGACAAGTAGAAAATATACATTTTTCAAATTTGCATTAACAACTAAAAGCCATCAAATATCTAGAAATAAATCTAACAAAAGATGTGTATAGTGTTTACACTGAAAACTAGAAAACACTGTTGAGAGAAATTAAAGAAAACCTAAGTATGCAAATGTAGGAATATACTGTTTTCATAGGTTAGAATCTCAATATTGTTAATATTGTTGATACATCAATTCCTCCTTGTTTGTGGAGTCAATGAAATCTCAATAAAAACTGCAATGGGTTTGTGATGAAAACTGGCAAGCTGATATGAAAATTTATATGGAAATGCAAAAGGCCAAGAAAAGCCAAAGCAACCTTAAAGAACAAAGCTAGGACTTACACAATCACGTATCAAGACCACTATACAGCTATAAGAGAGTGTGGTATTAGGGAAGGAATAGATAAACAGATCGATAAAGCAAAACAAAAAGTATAGCAACAAACCACAATTAAATGATCACCCGATTTTTATATCCTTAGGAGACAATCTTTCTAAGACTGTTCACAGTCAGATTTACTCCAATTAATTATTTTGTCTGTGATTATCAATTTGAATCATTTGTTTTTGTATGTATTCACTTTAGGTTTGCTTGTCTTTCAACTCAACCTTTTAGATATGTAAAATATTTACATGGCTCAAAACTCAAAACTATATTAAAAGAGTAGAAATAAAACAGCACACTCCTTAATAACCATAGGGTCAAAGAAGAAATTACATACAAAATTATAAAATACTTTGAAATGAATGAAAATGTAAACACAACGTAACAAAACTTATGATACAACTAAAACACTTTTAGATGGAAATTGAGTTGTCAAGACTTATATTAAAAGAAAGATTTCAAATCAATAACCTAATCTCCACCTTAAGAAATAAGAAAACAAAGAGCAAAGTAAACCCAAAGCAGTCAAAAGAAAGGAAATAATACAGATTACAGTAGAAATGAATAAAACGGAAAGCTGAAAAAAAGAGATCAGTGACACCATAAGTTAGTTCTTTGAAAAGACCAACAAAATTGACAAAATTTTAACTGCATTGACAAGCAAAAAAGAGAAAAGACTCAAACTATTAAAATAAGAAATGAAAGAGGGAACATTACTACCCATCTTACAGAAATAAAAAGGGATATAGAAATAAAAGAATACTATGAACCTACAGCCAGCATAGTACTCAACGGTGAAAAACTCAAAAGCTTCCCACTAAAATGTGGGACAAGACAAGGATGCCCACTATCACCACTCCTATTAAACATAGTCTTAGAAGTCTTAGCCACAGCAATCAGACAAGAGAGAGAAATAAAAGGGATCTAAATTGGAAAAGGAGAGGTAAAAGTGTCACTATATGCCAATGACATGTTACTATATATAGAAAACCCTAAAAGGTCCACACAAAAACTACTAGAGCTGATCGAAGAATTCAGCAAGGCAGCAGGTTACAAGATTAACATTCAAAAATCAGTTGCATTTCTTTACACTAATGATGAATCAACAGAAAAAGAAAGTAAAGAAACAATCCCCTTTAAAATAGCACCCAAAGTAATAAAATATCTGGGAATAAATCTAACCAAGGAGGTGAAAGAATTATACACAGAAAACTATATACCATTGATGAAGGAAATTAAAGAAGACTTTAAAAAATGGAAAGATATCCCATGCTCTTGGATTGGAAGTCAGTATTGTTAAAATGGTCACACTGCCCAACGCAATCTACAGATTTAATGCAATCCCTATCAAATGACCCAGGACATATTTCACAGAACGAGAACAAATCATAATAAAATTTATATGGAACCATCAAAGACCTAGAATTACCAAAGCATTACTGAAGAGAAAGAAAGAGGCTGGAGGAATAACTCTCCCAGACTTCAGACAATACTCTAGAGCTACAGTCATCAAGACAGCATGGTATTGGTACAAAAACACACATATGGACCAATGGAACAGAATAGAGAGCCCAGAAATGAACCCACAAACTTTTGGTCAACTCATCTTCGACAAAGGAGGCAAGAATATACCATGGAATAAAGACAGTCTCTTCAGCAAATGATGCTGGGAAAACTGGACAGCAGCATGTTAAACAATGAAGCTAGAACACTCCCTTACACCATACACAAAAATCAACTCAAAATTGATCAAAGACTTAAACATAAGACAAGATACAATAAACCTCCTAGAGGAAAATATAGGCAAAACATTATCTGACATACATCTCAAAAATTTTCTCCTAGAAGAAATAAAAGCAAGAATAAACAAATGGGACCTAATGAAACTGACAAGCTTCTGTACAGCAAAGGAAACCAGAAGTAAAACAAAAAGACAACCTATGGAATGGGAGAAAATTTTTGAAAATGAAACTGACAAAGGCTTGATCTCCAGAATATATAAGCAGCTCATAAGACTTAATAAGAAAAAAATAAACAACCCAATCCAAAAATGGGCAGAAGACCTAAACAAGCAATTCTCCAAGGAAGATATATGATCAATAGGCACATGAAAAAATGCTCAATATCACTAATTATCAGAGAAATGCAAATCAAAACTACAATGAGGTATCACCTCACACCAGTCAGAATGGCCATCATTCAAAAATCCACAAATGACAAATGCTGGAGAGGCTGTGGAGAAAAGGGAACCCTCCTACACTGCTGGTGGGAATGCAGTTTGGTGCAGCCACTGTGGAAAACAGTATGGAGATTCCTCAAAAGACTAGGAATAGACTTACCAGATGGCCCAGGAACCCCACTCCTGGGCATATATCCAGAAGGAACCCTACTTCAGGATGACACCTGCACCCCAATGTTCATAGCAGCATTATTTACAATAGCCAAGACATGGAGACAGCCTAAATGTTCACCAACAGATGACTGGATAAAGAAGAAGTGGTATATTTATACAACGGAATACTACTCAGCCATAAAAACCGACAACATAATGCCATTTGCAGCAACATGGATGCTTCTGGGGAATGTCATTCTAAGTGAAGTAAGCCAGAAGGAGAAAGAAAAATACCATATAAGATCGCTCGTATGTGGAATCTAAAAAAACAAGCAAACAAACAAAGCATAAATACAAAACAGAGATAGACTCACAGACATAGAATATAAACTTGTGGTTGTCAAGGGGGTGGGGGGGTGGGAAGAGATAGACTGGGATTTCCAAATTGTAGAATAGATAAACAAGATTATACTGTATAGCACAGGGAAATAGATACAAGATCTTATGGTAGCTAGCAGAGAAAGGAATGTGACAATGAATATATATATGTTCATGTATAACTGAAAAATTGTGCTCTACACTGGAATTTGACACAACATTGTAAAATGATTATAAAGCAATAAAAAATGTTTAAAAAAAAAAGAAATAAAAGAATACTATGAACAATCATATGCCAATAACTTAGACAACTTAGATGAAAGGGATAAATTCCAAGAAAGGTACAAATCAGCAAAACTCAAGAAGAAATAAAAAAATCTATACAGACCTTTTAAAAGTAGAGATTAAATTAGTAATTTTAAAACTATCCCCAAAGAAAAGCCCAGATCCAGATGGCTTCCCTGGGTTTTACAATGTCTTTCAAACAATATAAGAAGAGGAAACACTTCCTAACTCATTCTGAGGCCATTATTACTCTGATATCAAAACCAGACATAGATATTACAATAAAGAAAACTAAACCAATATCCATTATGAATACATTCACAAAAATCTTCAACAAAACACCAAACCCAGCAACATATAAAAAGGCTCATATACCAGCACCAAGTGGGACTTACCTGAAGAATGCAAGGTTGGTTCAGCATGTGGAAAATCAATCAGTGTAATCACCATATCATAAAATCAAGGGGAAAAACCACATGATTATCTCAATAAACACAGAAAAAGCATTTGACAAAATCTAACACCTTATCAACAACAACAAACTAGGATTGAAAGGAATCTTCCTCAACTTGATAAAGGGCCTTTAGGAATACTGCACAGCTAATTCATACTTAATGATGAAAGACTGGATATGTCTCCTAAAGATCAGGAGCATATGTTTTCATCTCTCTTGAGTATATGCCTAGAATATACTTGGAATTTCTGGGTCATATGGTGCTACTATGTTAAACATAGCAATATATGAAGGTTCCAATTTCTCCAAATCTTCATCAACATTTGTTATTTTCTGTCTTTTTGATTGTAGTCATACTAGTGGTTGTGAAGCAATACTACATTCTGGTTTTGATTTGCATTTCCACAGTGGTTGCTGAGATTGAATATCTTGTGTTTATTGGTTAATTGTATATCCACTTGACATATTATGTTTTAATTCAACACAATCTGCATTAATTGTGCATTTGTCAATAAACTTCAAATGAGAAAATTCTTTTTTCCAATTATGAAGTACATTACCCTAAAAAAATACATTTCTTGATCTCACCACCCGCCCCCTCCCCCCACCACCTGTCAACTACTGCTTGATTTCTTTGTTCCTCTCTGAAGCAAAATCTCTCAAGAGTTGCCTGTATCTGTTGTCTCTAACTCCTCTACTTAAGTCTTTCTTAAACTCATTCAAAGTAGGCTTTCACTCCTTCCACTCCATCACACTGCTCTCATCAGGTCTACAATGACCCCATATTGATAAGCCCTCAAGTCTAAGCTCTCATCTTATTGACCTATCAGAAGTAATTGACCATGGATCACACCTTTCTCCTTTCCTCTCTTGACTTCCAGAACACCAAACACTTTGGGCTTCCCTCCTACCTCACTTGACACTCGCAGTCTTCTTTGCTGGTTCTCCTCTTTTTCCCTACATCAATTTTGGCATGCCCAAGGATTAGTCTTTGGCACACTTCTTTAACTATGTGATTCATTCTAACTGTGGTTTTAAATATAATTCCCAAACTTTTATCTCCAGCCCTGAACTCCTGACATATATCCAACAACCTACTCGACAGCTCCACTTGAATATCTAATAATCATCTCAAATTCAACATGGCTAATTCGTGGTCGTCCCCTCTAACTTGCTCCTTCTGCAGCCTTCTCTGTATCTGTACTGACAGCAATTCCATCCTTCCAGTTTTTCCTGGATTCCCGTCTTTCTCTTACACCTCACATCCAATCAGTCAGGAAATCCTATCAACATTTCCTTTAAAATATCCCCAGAATCAGACCATCTTACCACCACTTTTCACCTTGCTTCCAGGCTGGTTTGAGCTACCTACATTGTTGCAAGAGGCTAATAACCGGTGTCCCTGCTTCTCCTCTTGGCATTCTACAATCTGTTATCAACACAACCCAAGTGAATCTATTAAAACACAAGCCAGGTCCCATCTCTCCTCTTCTCAAAACCCTGCACCAGCTCTCCTGTCAGAGTGAGAGCCCAAGTCCTCACCATGGCCTGCAAGGTCCTAGCTATCTTCTGGCCCCAACCACCAAGCTCACCTCCCCACCTTATCGCCTTCCCCTCCTCTCTGAATCAGTCACTCAGGCCTCTTTGCTGTTCTGTAAACATGCCAGAGACATTCTTGCCCTGGGGCCTTTCTTTGCTCTAGCTGTCCCCTCTGCTAGAAAGCACTTCCCTTAGTTATTAGCTCAGCTAACTCCTTTATATCCTTCAAATCTTTCCTCAAATCTTCCCTGCTTAATGAATTCTACCCTGACTATTCAACAGTGCTATCTCTGCCTCCCCTCAATACCACTCTGAACTTCTCTCCTTCTGGTCTTTTACTTTTTTTCCACAGTGTTTATGACATTCTAACATACCATATAGTTTACTTATTATACCTATTGTATATACCTATTGTATCTTCCCTGTCTTACCTCTGTCCTCACTTGAATGTAAGCTCCCTGATGGCAGGGCTCTTTATTGTGTACCATAATGTATCTCAAGTATCCAGAACAATGCCTGGAATATAGAAGGTGCTCAATAAATACATATTGAGTGAATAAACAAATCTTCTCTAGTTCTTCCAGAAGGAGTCACTGCCACTGCTGCTCTTCTTCCTGAGAAACTTCTTTGCTCAGGATGTTGTCTTCCAGTGCTTCCAACCTGCAGCTTCCATTCAGGCCTCACTGCACTTAATGCTATGTTCCAAGGAACAAACAAAAGAATGCTCTTCTCTCCATAGGACTCCAGCCTAGTCTACGGGTCCAGTCAGAGGAACAGGCACTCTGTTCACCCATCTATCAGCAAGATTCTGCCTCCAAGGGTCAGACATAAACCAAACCAGGCCCCAAGCCCTAGGTAACAAGCCTATGAAAATGGATGCCTACATATGTCAGAATTTTAATTTTTACTCAGATACAAACTTCTGCTACATATAAACTGAAGTGATTGGATGAGACAATTTTTGGACTTCTCTATTTCTCAGTGTTCTTGTTACATTTAAACTTGGCTTAAACAGTTAAGGTCCATTTTTCAATGTACTAATTTTTAATGCTCATTTCCAGTATGCTCCTCTATTTTAAAAAATTGTAATTCAAATTGCCTAAAAGCTGTTCTTTGAGCTATTTTATCATGAACATGCATCCCATGTCTGTCTATACTGGGTGAAAGATGACATTCTGACTGATCGATCATTCAACTCATTAAGTGACTTTTTTCACCGTCCAGTAATCAACTGGTCATTTGATCTGTCTAAATAAAACAACTGTAGAAGAATGTTTTAGAAGGCCATTTCTCTAACTGCAGCAAGACACTGTGGCCTATATAAAAGTGAAAATGAATATGCTCTTAAGGCTATATTTAGCTTTCCATTGTCTAACGCATTATTTGACTAGGCACACAGGTGTCAGTCAGCCCAAATCTCTTCTCCCAGCCTTGGTACTCAACTAAGACAAAGTAGACAGAATATCTGGGGGTTATGTTGGTTTTTCCTGGGAGATGCTAATCTACATGACCTATTTTTTGTTGTTATTCTGTATTTTTAAAAAATTTTTATTTTGAAATAATTCTAAATTCATGGAGAGCTGCAAATAGAACAAAAGGGGGTCCCACATATTTTTCACCCAGTTTCCCCCAGTGGTTACATCTCACATAGCTACAGTACAAGCTGATACTAACATAGTATCAACTATACTTCAATTAAAAAAAAAACCAGGAAACTGACATTGGTACAATGTGTGTATACAGTGCTGTGTCATTTTATTACATGTGTACACTCATTGTTACAGTCACCACAATCCAGATATGGAACTACTCCATCACCACAAAGATCTACTTATGCTACTCCTTTATAGTTGCACCCATCCTCCTCCTCTCTACATAACCTATTTTTAATTATTTAAGGAACATACTGTCTCAGACAGGATTTCCCTATTTTGATGCACTTATATCTAAAAATTCCAAGAACAGATCTTCATCATTTTCATGATCAAGAAATCCCTGACAACTCATCAAAGCTGTTTTGGGCTTGGCCTCAGAGCTATTGGTTTGCTTAATTAACATAAAAAATCTGAGATATATTAGAGCCTTTCTAGGAATAGTTAACATTCAAATACGTTTTAGTTAACTTGTTCTATTCTTGCCCTGGTTAAAGGATGGATTTAAAACAATCCCCTTAGTAAGCGATTGTTTAAAATGCCTGCTCCAATGACCTAGTTACATGCTCAATAAGACAATGCAATCTGGATCCATGGCTCTGAGGAATAACATTTGCTCACTGTCTCTCTCCAATATGAGAGAAGAGTCACATAATGTGAAAGAAGAGAAAGAGCTATGGGTCACAAGTGTTTAAAATACAAACTCTCTCATTACAATGAAAACATTCCCTCCATGTTACCCCTCCCAATCTTCACCATTTTTCTTCTCCAGCCCTACCATCCTTCCCCCTTTCCAGCTGCTCACCCTATAAGATTTCTTTTCCCTCCATCCACAGTAATCCCCTCTGAAAAACACTAAAGTCAATTCTACCTGCAGAAGTTCTGCTAGCTATCTCAAAAATTTTCAAAGATATGAATCCATGACATATTTTTTCTATTAGTACCCAACTATACATAGAGTTGGGTAGGTCTGATTTTTTCAGTCTACACATGAATATTTTCTCATTTCATTAAACATTTCAGTATTCTTAATGGCTTAAAAAGGAAAATTCTGGTATAAGCACATATTGAGCTGATGTGGATCCATATCTTATGATAAAAATATCTAGGAATGCTGGATAAACTGTAATACCCAAATAAATTTAAGTATATAGCCTAGCTTAAAAGGAAAGTAAATTTCCAGGGGTCATGAGGGAAGAAAGAAATCAGAACCAGAACTAGAGTGACTATCTCAGGTTTAGCATGGAAAGTCCCGCATCCAGGGAAACCCCTCAGTCCTAGAAAACCAAGACAGAGGCCATTCTTGCCCAGAGAAATAAGTAAGAGGAAGCTGACATACAATCCATTTGCAGGCATTTCAGGCCTGATACGGACTCTAGGGACTGGATCCAATGCTCTTAAGACTCTCCAATTCCAATTGTTCCAATTGTTTGTTGACCTCCTTGGATTTTCTGTGTAAATGATAGTATTTGTATATGCAAATAACAGAGGTTGCCTTTTAGTCATTACAAGTCATTTGTTTTTCTTAAATGATTTATTTGGCTAGACCCTCTAGTATTGTTAAATAGCAGCTGTGATATCAGGCATCATTGCCTTGTTCTTGACCTCAGAGGGAATGCTTCTAACCTTTCTCCATTAGTATGTTTAGTTTACTTTTATAAGGTTAGGGGAGTTCCCTTCTAGTCCTAGTTTGCTAAGATTTTAAAAAATCTTAAATGAGTGATATTTGTCAATTGCTTTCTTCTGCACCTTTGTAGAAAATCCTATTTTTATCCTTCAGCCTGTTAAGGTAATTATATTCCTCTGCATTCCAGCACTGAAACATCCCTGCACTCCTGGAACAAAGCCTACTTAATACATTGTTGGATTCAGTACACAGACACACACACACACACACACACACTTTTAGGATTTTTGTATCCATGTCCTTAAGTTAAACTGACCTCTAGTATTCTTTCCTTGCACTGTCTTCTTCTGGCTGTGGTATCTGTATTACATACTAGCTTCATAAAACTAATAGGCAGCTTTTTCTGTTACTCTACTTTCTGGGACAATTTGTATAAGATTGGAGTTATCTGTTCTTGAAATTTCATAATATTCACCTAAAAAATTAGGGTCTGACTTGGGGAGCAATGAAGGGAAAGTAAAGAGTGCAACTAGAAGCTAAAGTCTAATCACTCTGGCATTTGTAGGCCCTGGCCATATCCTACATTTGCTTTCATATACTGACCCTGCCCAAAGGCCTTTGATAGATTTTTAGTTGTTAAGTTGAACATTGAATTCCACCAACTTTCCAATCACCTTTTTGGCAGTGACAGGGGTGAATATGAGGGAGGGATCCATATAGGATAACTTGGTTTGCCAACTATGACAACTATTTCCCAAGGCATGCACGGGCGTGCAACCTGTGTAGTCACATAGGGCCCAGCTCTTAGAAAGGCCTTGTGTTTGGTTTAATGTTCTGCTGTCACCATCTTGAAATCCTTAATAATTCTGAACATAAAGTCCTGCATTTTCATTTTGCAGTAGGCCTCACACATTCTATAGACAGTTCTGCTATTCCTGAATAGACTTTCATTTTAGTTTCACCTCCCTCTGCTCTATCTTCATCCCTGAAGTTATAACTCATGTACATTTTCTTGGCAAGCCTCTGAGATCTGGGGCAGGCAGCAGCTAAGTAGGATGGTCCACATATTGCAGCTTGGTCTGAGGCTCTAAATTCAGCCTGGCAAACCAGTAGTAGGTATTATCAGTTTCCCAGTCTCCCCAAGGGAAAGTTGTGCATCATTTAGATCACCAGTAGACGAGAAACATTCAGAAAATGCTGTAATGAATCAAATGTGCCTTTATTACACCAAAGAGAAGCTCTTATTTTATGGAGAGCTTCCATTGTTCATGATGGTGATATTAAAGAGAGAGCTTGTCCTCATTTTCCAAGTGACTGAACTTTACATCTATCCAGATTCTCTACCAATGTCTCATTGGCAAGGGATTAAGGTATAAGGATCTTTGTTTCTGACCTTTTGGTGATTCTTGGTTTAAAGTCTCAATGCCCACAGAATTTGGAAGAATGTCCATCACCTCTAGTTTTAGAGCAGTCACCCTAATCAGTTTAAGTTCAGTTTCTGCATCAGAGGTACTTCTCACTTAGCTAGTATCTTTTCATTTGGAACAGATATGATAATGGCTTGAGGGAAATGACTCTGTGACTGTTAAGGTTTGCATGTTAATGACACGCTTATGATCTACCCATCTATCTCTTCCAGGGCTTCATCATCTGTATCAGACACAACTTCGTAGTACATTAGGCATTGGTGTTGGAGACAGCACTCTGAGCAAACTTATTTCCTTCCTACACTTGTGAAGGTGACTTTGGCTTTTAATCTTTAATAAATAACAACCCTCAATTGCTTCAACTTTTCATCTCTGGTCCAGCCTGTATCTTTAATTATTCGACTGTCACTCTGTGCTCACATTCCTTCCCATTACATTACCCATTTAGCGGTAATCTCTGTCAGTATACCCTGCAACCCAGCTTGTAATCTTTAAACAGGGAACAGTTGCAGATGTTCCCCTCTATTGCTTTCAGAGTACTGTTTGTTTCAGATTATGCTTATATTCTTCATAGAATGTAGCAGATTCTGCTAACATCTCAATCTTATAAAGTTTTTGTTTCCTTATGGAGTTGTCTTATTACTTATTTCTACCCAGAGAACTTTCTTCGGTTGTTCTTTTTCATTTAGTTTTCCCTGAATGCAGTTCTTAAAATTTAGATAAGTAGTATCAGATTCTTGGGGGAACAGCTTTAAAAGCAACCACTTGTTTTACTGAACTCGTGATCATTTGTTGTACAGTTTGACTTTTTTCCTAATATTTCAGTTCTCCTTGGAAGTGCTTGTTTGTTCATCATAGCAAAAGTGAAGAACACCACAAAACATCTTTGTTTCTAATCCAATCATTCAATAGGTATTTTATTTGTTGAGCACTTACTATGTGCTAGACACTGTCCAAGGCCCTTGGGATGCATCATTGGACAAAACACATAAAAATCTCTGCCCTCAGAGAGCTTCCGGGAGGGAAAGGCAAATAATAAACACTATGCATAATAAATAACTATATAGTATGTTTACAGGTGATAAGTGTTATGGGAAAAAACGAAGCGGGTAAAGTGGACCAAGAAGGCAAGCTGAAACTTCCCTACATCCTTAGCCTTTATATTCAGTGTTCCATCTATTCTCCTGTCTTGAAAAAATTATTCTCCCCATTCTGTACTGCCAATCAATTACTGTACCATTATTTCTGATTCCCTTCACAGACAAATGTCTTCAACAAGTTGTCTACTCTCTGCTTTCACTTTCTCACTTCCCAGTTATCCTGCAACTTAAAATTATCTAGTTTCTGCTCCTATCTCTTCACTGAAACTGTGATTGCCAAATTCACCAATGACTTCCATGTTACCAAATCCAGTGGAAATGAATCTGAATTTTGATACTGTTGATCACTCATTCCTCCTTAAACATGCCATCCTCTTGAATTTCATTATATTGCTCTCTCCTGCTTATCCTCCTGCTTCTCAGTCTCCGACAGCTCACTACTTCTGACTGTCCCTTAAATGCTTGTGTTCCTCTGGATTCTATTCCAGGCCCTTCTCATTTTTCTTATTCTTTCTAATTGGAATCAATCATTTACTGTGATTTCAAATACCATCTATATATCAATGACTCTAAACTTTTATATCAAGCCAGACCCTTCTCCTGAGCTCTGGACCCATATATCTAACTGCCTACTAGTCATATCCACCTGGATGGCCCACAGGCACTTAAAACAGTCCATCCAAAAATGACTCATCTTCCCCTGCCAAACCTGCCCTTCTTCTCATTGTCCCAGCTCAGTGAATAGCTCCACCATCTTTCCAGTTAGCCTATCATTTAGAAACCTGAAATTCATACTCTCTTTTTAGCACCCTCATTTCTTCCCACATGCACATTACTCACTAAGTCCTATTGATGCTACAAGCTAAGCAGCTCTGTAATCTTTCTACTTTTATCTACAAGTGCCACTATTCTAGCCCAGGATTCCATATTTTCTCATCCACATTAATACAACAGCCTCACAACTGGTTCCCTTGACCCCAGTGATGCTCACTCCCAGTTCTCCACACAACAGTCAGAGTGACCTCTAAGGATATAGATCTAATGATACCATTCATCTGCTTGAAACCCTTCATTGGTTCCCTTCTGTCCACAGGATAAAACCTGACTCTTTAACTTGGGTTGTAAGTTCTTCTGATTTAACATCTAAGTCGAAGTTGCTGCCATCCTGAACTATTTGTAGTGCTCCAAATACTCCATGCACTTGGGCCTTCATACCTGAAACACTCCTTTCACCACACAGTGATTGCATGGCAAACGCCTATTGATCCTTCTTACCTTTCATTTTGTCTCTTCCTAAAGTCTGGGCTAGTGCTCCTGCCATCTTCTCCCATAGAACTTGGTCCTCCTCCTATCACAGCCCTGTGATTACTTCTTCCTAGCTTCCTCCCCAGCTGGATGGATGAAGGAAATGCCAAGTCTACCTTCTTCATGACTATATCCCCAGTATATATCCCATAGCAGGGGCTAAATCAATGTTTGTTGAACAAATGAGCAATGAGCCCAGGTAAACCTGAGCCCCACACATTTCAAAGAGGAAAGTGACTCTTAAAAATGTATTTTTTTAAAAAAAAATCAATTTTATGTCACAAAACACAACTGTTTTCTTTAAAAAATAAACAAGGTAATAACAGTGTTTAGCTCTGAGCAATGGATTATGGCTGATTTTTTTCTTCTTTTATATAATCTTTTAACTAAATTTTCTATAATGAGTGTGTCTTACTTTTGTGGTGAAAAAATGTTATAAATTATAAACTACAAAGAACTCTAACACAAAATATTTTTACCTCTTTTCCTCAAAATAGAGTGTCATATTTAGTGAAATATCACAGGGTTTTTCTGCCACTTTGCTGGAAGGTGAATAACAACATGAAATCTCTGCCTTACTTAACACCAACAGAAGTATATGTTGATAACATAACCCAAGTTGCAAAAATCATATCACCACCTAGGACCTGAAATGCCAGCAGTGCTTTTCATATAGTTTTATAAATTCTGTACTATTTTTAATAAGAAGAATTCGGATTCTGGTTTGATGCACCAAAACTGAACTATAACTTTATTTTATATCTGGAAGTAAACATAAAAATAAGAACTAATCCTTATCCTTCTAAAATGCTCCATCAGGTTTAGATGACTGGTACAGTCTCCTCTGAAAGATTTGTGTTCTTCTCAGTGGGAAAATAATGCTACAGGAGAAAAGTGAAGTAGAGTTAAACAACTTGAAAAAAACTAGCATAAACATCACACTTCGTTATAAAAGGACTGCAACAAAGTTCTCAAACTCTATACATTGAATGCTATGATTAACTTAGTTATTTTCAGTTTGCCAACGTATCGTCTTATGGTGAGGCATACAAGCAAAATAAACTAGAGCAAATACCATTACAATGACAATTTCTAAATAACATAGTTAACTTCCACATCCCAGAGAATGGGCCACAGAAATCAAGTTTTGTTAGTCTAGTTATAACATCATATGTGTGTGCATACAGGTATGTGTGTGCATACATATGTGCATGCATGTATTACATTAATCTTATACAAAGTAATATATAAGTATGTACAATAATATACATGCAATATTATTATATATCTTACATATTATCTTATATAAATAATGTAACAACTACACACACATATATAATACCTTGCATAAGGATTTTCTTTGTTTCTTCTGAGATAGGTCACTTTTCCTATTCATCTAGTCCAAATTTATATTTTGCAGCTTCATGAATTGAGCCCAGGAAAGTTAAGGGACTTGCCCAAGCTCCCACTGTAAATAACAGCAGAACTGGGACTTAAAGCCAGAGTCTCCTGATGCTGTTTAATGGTCTGTTATTCTACTCTTCTCTTTCTCTATAACTGAAGCTAGAAATTCATACCTTAAATTTGAGTAATGAACTGCAATTTTCAAAGAATTTTCACCTATGTTATATTATTTAAGCTACAGAAAAAAAAAAATCTCAGCTGATGGTATCAGGGAGCTGAAAAGGTTAAGCCTGAGTCTCCTGACTCCCAGTCTAGTACTCTACTCCTTGAAGTATACCTCTTTTCTCATAAACCATTTTATTCTTACTTGGCCCTTCACAATTACTTTGGGAGGAAGAGACCCAGGTCAAGGCTAGGGGATCTGTAAGCCTGTGCAAGTGAGGCCCAGGTAATCCCTGGTGTATGATTCTGGGATCGCCTCTCTGAACCTCTTGTAATACTGCATTGTGTATGTCTGGGGAGCAGGTAGCTGAAACCACAGCTAGGATCCAGGATTTGAGCTAAGACCTGTTAGACTCCCGAGGCTATGCTCCTTCCCCTGGGTGTGTCATACGGTCAACAATCATGGAGGACCATGGCCGCTATTATTTAGTAAGGGTGTCTATCATGGAGCTTTAGAGTCGGAGCAGGCAGACTCCATTTCTTTGTTTACCTGAAGGGCTGAACTATGCATATCAAATTATATGGCACCCAAACAACTTGGTACATCTCTTGTCCACCTTCCTCCCATCCAAATATCCCTAGTGATTATATTTGTTTCAGAAGTTGATACTCCTGTGGTCCAAACATTTATGGGATAAAAACATAAACATCAACTGAATCAAGATGGTGAGAATAAGAGTCAAATATTAAATACTTCAACTTTATATGCTATTGTCATTACCTTTGGTCTCCTCCTTTTCATCATCTAATCCTTCCTCATCCATTTCTGCCCCTAACATTTCAGCATCCCTCTTTAGTTTGCTTCTTTGTTTCTTCAAACCCTTTAAAAGTCTGCTGACTTTCCTTCGTAAAGGATTGGCCCATCTGCTGTAATATTAAAAGTTCAAAGTGAAACCTTATTTCTCAACAGTGATAGAACAGTAACAATGGCGGGTTATAAAGAAAAGGCTATTTGCTCACATAACTCTTTACACATTCCCACCTGATTGTTTAATTCACCATATTTAATAATTCTGATAGAAATTATTACATTTGGCTCACTGATATTTATCACTATAACCATAATTATTACTCTGTATAGTGTCATTTTGATCACTGGATTCTGTACAACAAGAATGCCACCCTACTTCCCTGACATCAATGTTACCCACCCTTCAAGACACAGCTTACATATTATTGGTCTAGAAAGCCTTCCCTGTCACTCCTAGCCTATAGGAATTCCTCCCTCCTATGAACTTAAGAACTAAATAGTAATAGTTTACACTACACGATCATCTACAATCTTACAATTTTGCACTTACATTCACTATTGCTATCATTTGAAACAAATGGAAGCACACGTTTTGCTTGTATTGTTTGTTTGCTGAGGAGGAGGTAATTAGGTTTCTTCACTGATTTCCACTTGGAGGAGGCAGCAGGGATTGAACCCGGGACCTCTTGGGTGCTCAACGTGTGCTCTACCACTTGAGCTATACCCTTTCCCGCACTATTGCTATAATTTGGTATTCAATCTTGTACTTTCGTGCATTTGTGTGGATAGTGGACAGAAGTAGGCACTTGAGAGCCTCTCACAGGCCAAGAACTTGGCCAGGTACTTTACATGCTTTATCTCATTTAATCCTCACAACAACCCTATATGGTGCAAATGATAAGAATGGGGTTTAAGGAGGTAAGATAACTCACCCAAGGTCATACATAGCCAGTAAATGGAGATGCTACTAGTATTTGAATCCTGGTCTGTCAGACTCTAAATTACAGACTCTTTCTATTAGACAACACTGCAGAATTAGCGAGTAATGACTAATAACAGCAAGTAGGATGACTTCCTACATGCTAAGGCCTGTGTATAAGCACTTCATGTGCATGATATTATTTAATCTTCATGTTAAGTTGATGAGGAAAGTATTATTTCTACCATTTCCATTTTTCAGGCAGAGAAACTGAGGCACTGAGAAGGAAGGTAATTTGCCCAAGGTCACCAGACCAGTCAGTAATGAAGCCAGGATTCAAATCCAGACCTGCCTAAATCTAAAGTGCAATCTCTCACCCACTGTATCAGCCTGTCTCTTTTTTCCCCTCAGAGCTTGGAAATAACTTCAGGCTAGTGCTTTACCTTGTAACTTTATATACCCCACAGAGCCTGTTAACCCAATGAGGGCTCAGGAAATGTTAGTTGACTTTTATGTTTACGGAGCTTTCACTTTCTAAAGACCTAAAAACAATCCAAGGAAAAGAAATAGGAATGCTCAAAGCTCAAAGAGTTAAGGACAGAAACCCAAAAAAGAAAGAAAGAGAAAGATTTGCATATAATATTATGAAGAGGTAATGACAGATACATATTCCTATCCTCAGCTCAATGCCAGGTACACAAGAGGATACCGGGCCCCTGATAGTACTACTTAGCTATACAGAGCAATGGGTTCTGAGCATGTGGAGCCCAGAGATAAATGAACCTGCCTTTGACATGATGACTCTGAAGGTAATACTCACTTTTCTCCCCTAAAACTACATTACTAGGTTGTCACTGAGCTCCTCTAGGTGAGACAGATATGGAACAAATAAACATCTTTTTCTCAATTAATCATAAAAAAGTCTCCGGACATAAATGAAACAGTGAAGGCCAAAATATATTTATATGATTTACCTAAGGCCTCTTTACATTGCAGTGCTGTTAACTGTAGTCTCAAACAATAATAATAACTGAAACAACTACATAGTTCTCAGTCCCTTGGGGCTAGATGTGTTTCAGAACGCAGAACATTTTGGATTTTAGAAAGGTAGTATGACATGATATACTGTATATTACATGACACTCTCATGGGGTTTCGGGCAGCATCCCTTGATCAAATACAGTAATATTTCTATAACAAAATATATGACTATTCACTCTAAGCATTAAATAATGACTAGAATGTGTCTCAGGTCAGGTCAGAAAAGGTTTTGCTGTCAAATGAGTTAGGAAAAAGGGCTTTAGGTTTGCAGAACTTTATGAATTTCAGAATTTTAGATAAGAAATTGGAGACTTACACTTTTTTTTCTAATGCTGTGACTTCAATATATCTTACTTCACATAATTAAAATGACTATGTTATCTTTATCCATAGATTTTACTTTAAATTTAATGATGTACATTTCACTTTAATTAACAAAGAAAAATGCAACACAGCCTTACTATTTTAAAACCCATTGCACTGGTTTAGGTTGCAGAGGACGTGGTTTTAGGTTCAGCCTTCTAACATTCACTACTGAGATCCAAAGTTACATATCCTACCCAATATCTAATGAGAATATCCAAGGGGGAAGGTAGGGGTGAGATAATCTGTTCAGTGTCCTAGAGGTAGTTTTCTTCTTTTCATATAAAATGTCATATATTGTGGCCAGCATACTCATATTTGAAATATACAGATCCTATGCTCATTCACTCACTGATATATTTGCTCATTTATGAAATAAACATTATTCTAAATAGTGAGACATAAAGATGAGTAAGACATGGGATCTGCCCTCAAGGAGGTTAAAATTCAGAAGGGAAGGCAGGTTATACAGGCTGATAATTATATCACACTGAGATAATTCAAGTAGAGGTAAGCAGAGGTTAGGAGGAGGCAAACAGTTCGGAAGAAGCCTGACCCAATCTGGGCAGGAGGTTGGGTTAAGCTTCCCAGAGGAGGTGACATCTAATTTGAGGTCTGCATTCTTAGTGGAGTGAGCCAGATAAAGAAGAGTGGAGATGGGGAGATATATAAGAGCATTTCAATCAGTGGGTAGGTACACTGTGTGCAAAGCTCAGGGTTGTGAGTCAGCATGTTGTCTATAAGCATCAAGTAGAGTGGTGTGGCTGGAAACACTAAGTAGGCCCACTGGGAATTTCTAGTGATACAGATTTATACAGTTGTGAGACTATTTTCCCTCTAGGAATTCCCAGGAACCTAGATCTAGGGGCAGAGAAGTGGTATGGATTCAATTTCAATGAAACAAAGGAGCTGGAATGAATGGATATCAGGCAATAGGGTCCAGGGAAGATAAAGAAATCAGATGATGCTAAAAAGACAGAAGACCAGGGAAAAAGAGAGTTAATGGGTTTGGAGATCTCAGTGAAAACAGGAGTAGTAAAGAAAGGAAAAACCTAGAGGACAAGGCACCTATGGTCAAAGATTAAGGTTTTGAAGTTTAAGATTTCAGAGACTCATAGGTTCAGTTTTCGATGAATGACAAGGTTCAGGACATGGGCATAAAAATGGGTGGCCAATGCAAAGTGCAGGTGAGATTCCTCAGAATTGAGCACTCTGAGGCTATGGGCTTAGATGGCTTATAACATGGACAGTGAGGCTGTCTAGGAAGACGACCAGATGGAGAAGAACACTATACCGAGCAAGTGTCTGGACCAAGTAGGAGCTCAATAAATATTTGTGGAAAGAATGAATGAATAAAGGGTTGAACTGGAGAATGTAGTGCAGTCCCAAATGGGTTGCATACCACATTCACTTGGGGTGCTTTAAAAATAGAAATTTCAGGACCAAATTCCAGATTTATTAAATAAGAATCTCTTGGGTAGAGCCTGACAATCTGTATTATTAAATATTCCCAAGGTTACTTCCATAGAAGCCATCTACAGACCACAGTTTGAAAAACACATGGTCTAGTGGGCTGATTTTTCCATGTTTCCTAAACTCTAATTCATTAATATTAATATAAATATAAATTCTTTAAGATAGTTAAAGAATGCAACATCAGTTTTATAGCTAGGAAAACTTATGTTTAACTCATCACAAGGACAGTCATAAAATCCATAGAAATGGCTAAGTAGATTATTCTAGTCATTATTTACTGAGTTGCTCACCACATGGTCTAGAGATCAGAGGTTCTCAAACCTGAGTATACATGAGAATCACTGTTGGGCCTGTTGAAACACAAATTACTGGACTTTAAACCCAGAGTTTCTGATTCAGTATGTCTGGGGTGGGGCCTGAGAACATGCATTTCTTACATGCTCCAAAGGGATGATGATGATACCTGTGTAGAGACCCCATTTTGTCATCCACAGTTTCAGACTCAAAAAAAAAAAATGAAGCTTAGCCCCCCGTCCTCACAGAAGTTACAATTTAGCCAAAGAAAACCAGGAACAGGAAACAAAGGATAATTACACGTTAGATAATGTGGATAAGAATACAGGTGCAGAAAGAGGTTTCAAAGAATGAGACAACACTGGGATCTGGAACAGTTGCAGAATACTTCATGGAAGAGTTGGGGAAGCTGCAATTTGAAGGTCAGAAGTAATTTAAATAAGTGAAGAGGATGAAGAATAATAATCCCAAGATCTAGGAGCAACATGGGCAAAAGAAGAGAGGCAAGAATAAAACCTGGGGTATGCCAAGAAAAGTAAAGACAATTCCCTGGCTAGAGCAAAAGATACATGGAATGTTGTAAGAAATATTATTGGAGTTATAGAATGAAGACAATATAGATGACTTTGAAAGCCACAGCCTTTTGAGTGGACTTGAAGCAACAAGATGCTGCTATTTTTATTGACATTTATTTTCTTCCTATTTCCTATAGTAGAAAGAGCATGATCTGATTCACCTTTTTGCCCTTCACAGACCTAACAGAAGGCCTGGAATCCAGATATTCTTGAAAGCATTAGAAGTTCAGAAATGATACAATGAAATAAAGTAATGCTATTTTAAGAAGATAAATCTGGCAGGATATTACAGGATGGATTAGAAGGAGGGTAGATTAGGAGTCCAAGTATATGTCCAAATTAGCTTGGTAAGCATCCTTACTCATTCCCTCCTTCCTAAGGGCACAGCTATACATTCCTACTGAAGTGCCAGGAAACTTCCCCAGGACCTAACTCCCAGCCATCTTCCAAACCCCGCTTGCAGCGCCATCCCAGTTATTGTCTCTCATGGATGAATTCTTTGGATTGGACATAACCATCCCAAAGCCCTCCTCAGTTCCTAATCCTGCCTTTACTCTCAGATGCTAGCTAGCCTTGTGTTGTGGACTGAATGTGTCCTTAAAATTCATGTTGAAGCCCTAACTCCCTATGTGGTTGATTTTGAGGATGGGATCTCTAAGAATTAATTAAAGTTAAATGAGTTCATAAGGGTGGGGCCTTGATTGGTAAAATTAATGTCATTATAAAAACTAAGTTTTTAGTTTTTTTGCTAAAAACCAGAGAGCTTGCTCTTTCTATTCCTCCTCTCATATATATCATGGAAAGGCCATGTGAGCACACAGAGGGGAAGTGGTCATCTGCATGCCAGGAAGAGAGTTCTCACCAGAAACCAAATCAGCTGGCATCCTAATCATGGACTTCCAGCCTGCAGAACTGTGAGAAAATAAATGCCTTTCATTTAAGCCAACAGGGCCATGGTATTTGTTATGACAGCCCTAGCAGACTAATACATCTTGGTTCTCTTTTGCTCCTCTCCTGAAGCCACTTATTTAGGACAGCAGTTGACAACATACAAGGCCTGGACTAAGCTGTGACTATAAAATATAAGAAGAGGTAAATCCCAGACTCATTGCAAAGCAAACAAACAAACAAAAAAGACAAGGAGACCAAAAGAACAGAATTACATATTAAGGATAAAAGGAAAGTTAATAGTCACATATGATTCCAAGGTTTCTAGTCTAGAAGACTGAAAAAATCACCAACAGAAATGACAGGTGTCAAAGAGAGATGATTTGGGGAAAAAAGAAGTTAAGCTTTGCACATGTTGTATTAACTACATTTTGCACTAAAAGAACATCTAATTCATGAGGGCAGTTGGAATATAAAACAGATAGAGGTGAGGATTTCAGAATGTACATTTAAGAGTCATTTATCCAGAGAAACCCAGAACATTATGTTCAGAAAGGGCTGTAGAAATTACCTAACTCAGTTCTCTGATTTTATGAGAAAATCAATACCAAGAGAAGTTAAGCTCACTATAAAACTGGTAGTAAAGGTAGAACTAGAACACAGATCTTTTAAAATATTCTTTCTACTACATACTTGTAATATTCTCTAGTAGATGAGAATAAGGCTTTGGGAAACAACCACAGTTGGGAAAACAAAGAAAAGCAAACTGAGATGGATCAGAATGGTAAGAGGAACAATGAAATCCAAGGAAGGAAAGTTTCAAGAAGGGATCAGTCAACAATGTGACAAAAGGTCAAGTTGGATGGGAATTGAGAAAAGACCACTGCATTTTGCAATGAGGTTATTAGTTACTTGGAAAGAAACCGTTCTTTTTAATAGTGCCTAATATTCCAGAATTCTCTAAAATGCTGCCCTTGGAGTCCTTGCAACAGGAACACCTCAGACACATAATCCGCATATAATGAGGTTCTCTTATTATTTTAGTAACTAAATTACCTTGAACAGGGTCCAAGAAGAACTAGCTTTATGTGAATTTCAAATCTATAGTGACTCATGTCAGAGCAGAGTTCTAGTTTGCTCACATTCCCATCTGATCATATTTTATCAAAGTTTTTAAAGCCCAGCCATACTTTTAAAATTTACAGACTTTCATTTCTTTTCTCTGAATTTGTATGTATGTAATCCTAGGAACTTCAAACCTTTTAGCAGTTGGCTAATTACTGCATACACCTTTTCAAAATAACATTACTAATTATATTGTATGGTATAATGAAACACACAAACATGAAGATTTGAAAATGTAAATGCCTATTTTTTAAATTCAGTGAGTGATGACTTTTAGGCAATTTTTGACACATTTATTCCCAATTCTTCACCTCCCATTCAAGAAAGTAGGTGGTATTAAGACTATCTACATAATGAAAACCACATTATAATACAGAGAATTATACAGCAGGATTTGTCTAAAATGTAGAAATTTTCAGTAATAGCCATATGGCAAGTAGCAACATTGAAAGTGTATGGGGGATATGCCATTTACATCATCTGTCTATCAGATGATCTACAATCTTAAAAAATACGGCTTTTTTTATTAGTTGAAAGAAAACACAGTCTTGTCATTTTCAGACTGAGTTCTGAATTCTTTCTTAATTCAAAGTTAAAAATTCAATCTGATAGGAAGAAAAGGAAAATGAAAATGCACTTCATCTGGATTTAACAGGCATGGTATTACAGTGTTTGAATTTTCCACCTTACAAAAGCTATGTATATACTCAAGTATCATATCACTATATAGTATACAGATCTTTTACTGGCATATACATACAGATTAAAGTTTATATAAAAACAGATAAATATTAGAAGCTGATTTTTTGCACTTGACCCTACTGTTATTAGCACTCTATTACTGTAACAGGAATAATTCAGCCATCCCCCTCCTCCTCTCTCCCCCTAGAGTCCCCTCCCCTGCTTCCTTTTGTCCCAATCCACCTGATCTTTTCCTTCCTTCGTCTCTACATAAGTCTTAAGCCTACCAATGACACTTGAACCTAATGAGGCTTCCGATCTCTATTAATGAGAATAAAAATAGACCTTACACAACCTTGAGGACATAATGAATTTCAAAATGCATCTTATATGCAAGTTTAATAAGGCTATTAGTAGCAAATTCTTAGAAAGCTTTTCACTAATGCTCCCTACTCCCTTTCGTATATGTGAACGAGTTCAAGCTGGCTTGAGTTCTCTGTGTACCTGGTTTATATCACACCTGAATTCAAGTCAAGAAGTAAATCAGAGATTCAGTTATAGATTATTAAAGTGGCAAAGTTTAGCCCCTTCTGCTTAGGAATGACAAACATTTAAGGGGTCTATAGTAAGGAGACTCCAACTGGATGTAATTAATTCTGAGGAAGGATCCCTGCCCCACCTAACCCAAATCTTGTCCTCCCTTCAAAACTCAGCTCAAATAGCACCTCCACCATGGAGCCCATTCTGCCCTCTCCCATTCAACCTGATCCCCATTGCCTCAGAACTTTTATAAGCTATTGCCACCACTCATTTTAGTCCTATATTCCATCTTATACTGTTACTTAATATTTCATGCTTGGGATTTATTTTAAGGTAGATTTAAGCTCCTTAAAACCGGAGCCTATTTCTTACACATTTCTGTATCCTGCACAATATCTAGTACAAGCAAATAGTGACTAAATATGCTCAACTGTAGAAAGCATGAATTAGGCACTAAAAGAATAAAATGCATTTGTCTCTGGAAAGTGATTATCCTCTTCACCTAAACTGTTTTTGTTTCTTCCCCCTACTCGTATTATTTCTCATTTTTCATCCCTCCAACTTTTGCCAGTTTTTAGCTCCCTAGGTGACCTGTAAATACAAGGCACTGTCCAAACTGCAGGAGTTGAGGAATGTCAAAACATCATTTGTTTTGGCTTAAGACTGAAGGTCAAAAAAGGAGAGCTACAACAGCTTTTTCCTGAAGGAATGTATATTTAATGTATAGGAAAGGATCCAAACAGGAGGAGGAGCTTAAGAGTATCTTTCAATGCCTCAAGTGTTCTTCCAACAAAGAGGCCCAGATCATGTTACTGTAGATCTACATTTGACTTTAGGTCCCCCTGATTTAGACAAACAACTGTGTTTGGCTTCTTTTCTTTTTTCTAAACCAGTACACATTGATTTTACTGCAGCATCTATTTCCCTTTTATGGGATTACTTATTTTACCTACTGTAATATTTTATCTCTCTCTTTATTCTTTGAAATGGAGAACAGAAAGTGAGTGAAGGGGATAGCTCTAAAGAGATACCCTGCCCCCCCCAAAAGGGGGGTTTAAGCTGGGGAGGGTATAGCTCAAGTGGAAGAGTGCATGCTTAGCATGCATGAGGTCCTAGGTTCAATCCCCAGTACCTCTTCTAAAAATAAATAAATAAACAAACCTAATTACCTCCCCTCCCCACAAAAAAGGGGGGTGTAACAGGTTTTGGCCTCCACTTAAACTCTTTGTTTGGTATCAAGGATAGAATCTTCGTTCCAACACAATTATTCCCCTTGCCTCTAAAATCAGCTTACTAGGAAAAGCTGACAGTGCCACATCCACCCTCAACCATCTATTGTTCCTAGAAATTCAGGTAAGCAGCAAGCTGAAGCCAACAGCTGCTCTGAGGTTACAACAAACAGCTCAGGATGACTGAAGTAAAATACCACTCTTACACAAAATAGCAAAGTAAGTAAATATAAATAAACACATAAATAAATCATAGTAAACCAAAATTTATGGTGTCCAATATATATACTATTCACATTGTTCAAGTCTCAAGCATTTTCTATTACGTAGAAAGAAGAAAATACATTCTTATCAAGGGATAATCCTCGGGAATTCATTTTAGAGAAAAACCCAGTGTACCTGAATATTCCCATAAAACTTCTTGGCAGAGGCACAACAGAGGGGCCATAATGAAATTATTACACCAGGCCTATTATACCAGACACTCTAAATTGCATGCCATAATACTAGCCACAAATTTCTAGCAAATTACATTTCATTTTCACACCCTTCAAAAGCTCAGCTGGTAGAGCGGGGAACTACAGAGGTAACATTTCATTTTTATTCATGGGTTATCTTTTATATGAAATCAAGCTCTGGGAGAAAGAAGGAAGAGTCAAAAATTCTACTCGTATTCCCATTCACCTGGGAAAAGAAAGAAAAGAAAGAGGCCTAGGAATAGAGATTACTCCCTCATTATAGGAAACTAAGTGAAAACTCAGAAAACAATTGACAGTCACATGCAGACTGGAAGAATTGAAAGGCTGTGACCCAACAGAGTCTTCAAAATGGTCTGAGAAAGTGATGTAAGCAATGAGAAAGTTTAAATCGCTATAGGACTGCCTACCAGGCTAGCCAACTCTATCCACTGTATTTCTATATTCTTTCAACTATTCATTTATTCAACAAATATATATTGAGTATCCACTATATGTGAAGCACCTTGTTATGAACTGAAAATACAACGATGAACATGACAAAGTCATCAGACTCAAGAAAAAGGTACAAAAAAGAAAAAAAAAAGACTTAATGATCCTTATGGAAAAGAAGATAACATGTTAGTATAGTCTAAATCTTCCAGTGAAATCTAAATAATGTCTTGGAAATTAAAATACCACTTTCTTATTAACTCAAATAAAAATATTAAAGATGCTTAATCTTCAACAGGCACCTTTTCTTTACCAGAGAGTTCAAGGAGGTACTTGCTCTCAGGGTTGTGCTAGTGCCGACCCTGCACTTGCACCAACCTGAGAGTGAGTACTTAACTCACCCCACCCTAGTTCTGGCCCTGCTCTCTACCTCCACACCCATCCTGTCCCAGTAAGCAGGGAGCTATTAAAATAATAATAATAAAAAAACTTACAAGCATCATGCCAACAGCCCACTGGGATTTTATATAAATTGTTAATAAGAAATCCGATACAAACTGGCTTGAAGACAGACCAAGGCTCTAAGACTCAATAGTAGATGACCATCTACTAGCTGGGGTCTAACACTTCTGGGAATCTTTCTGATTTGAAGTCAGTAACAACCTCCACCCCACACACCCTCAGCTCGCTGATTTATTTTTCCTTCCAATTGGGATTTTGTTTGATGAGGGAATGTACAGACTATGCAAGAGGATGTCTTAAATTTATTAAAAATTAAAATAACATGCATTGAAGAAATATTATGGTAACTCTTCCTTTAGATTTTTCCAAGCTACCTTCTTTTATACAAAAAGGACCCAAACATAATCCCTGTGTTTTTGGAGCTATGAATAAATGTGTCTACACAGAAATATCCACGTATACTCAGCAATCAGCAAATAAAAGTTTATGTTTGCCTACCTCCTCCGGCAAAAAGAGCAGCAATAAATGGGCAGACATCCCAGGCTGATTATGCTGATCACAACAAACCCAAACATCCGGAACATCTGCGTAGGCTCTGGTGGTTTAATGATATCCTGTTACTTTTATGACTTAAGCTAGAGAAGCAAATCTGAGCTCTTTCATAAAGTATTTATAAAAAAACTATCGGTTAATAAAGTAAAATAAGGAGGTATTTCTATACGACAGGTAAATCCTTGGTACCCTGTAAGGAGCAGGAATTAATGAAATGTTCTTGAAATACAACTAAAGGTTACTTACACTTGAAGTATGTTCTCCCCAATGGAAGCCTTAACAAAATGATTTTACTGTTTTTGTTAACAGATTATTACAACTGATACTATATATGTTTCTTCCTATGGCCTCAGCATGTTTTTTCCTTGGCCATATGTTATATATCCCAGGATACTCAGGGAGTGAATTAATCTATGAATAGTTAACTTGATAAAGGAATGGCTTCTTAAATGTCTGCTTCCAAATTATAAAACATTATACTAAATGAGAAATAAAGAATTTGCAGGTGAGTAAGTATGTTTTATTCTTATATTCATTCAGAAATGCATTCTAATATGATTGGGGAGTTCTAAGTCACGGTTCAATTTTTTTCTCTACAAGAACCAAATGTCTCTTCACACATAATATAAAGACTAAACTGATGAATGAATTATAAACACCATGTGGCAGTGTTAAAACTGTAATACTATATTCATGATCAGGTTTCAGTTTCCATTATTAATACTAGATGTTCAACAAAGAGCTGTAAATTGAATAGGGACTATATTAACCTAAGACACTGTTTTGCATGCATCCTTTTTGTAGCATTTGTTAGTGTTTAATCATATCAAATACATCCATCAAGGGACCAACTGGTAATATGTCCCCACCATCCAAATGAAGGAGCAAAAACAGATGGTGTAGTGCTCAAAACATTGTAAAAAAAAAAAAAATATTAAGAGAAGAACCTAACTCAAAAACAAAAGAACAAAGAGAGGAACTAATAAACAGACCTTAACAAGAAACATTCACATCTACTGTTACATACTGAGATGCTAAAGATAAGTGAGAAGAATTCTACTCAGGAAGAGAAGGTGGGAAGAAACAAGGAAGCGAGGACATGCCTCACTGGTATCTTCTCCCAGGCACTGAGAGTTACATCTCATAAAGCCTGGAATCTATGGGCCAAGACAGTGACTAAAGCAAAAAGAAAAGATGAGACTAACTTCAAACTGCCATAGTCACATCTACGCGCTAAGCAGAAAGGGCTTATGAATAGAGGCCCGACCACCTCAGGACTTTATATAGACGGCACTGCTCTAGGGCTGGGAGCTTCCTTTAAGTGTCAAGCTGAGAGATTCAAATTTAACTTATGCTATTGTGACCTGTTTATTTAATTTTTTAAATAGGAATATAATAAGTATAAGAAGATGAACTTACTATCTTTTAGTGGGGCAAAACAGGTGAAGTTACTGGTCTTGACTGACGAATAACAGCATTTATTTCTCAAACATTCACTCTCATTAAAATCTCGCAGCCGATTGCAAGGCTTCACCACCTGATTCTCCTTTGGAATGCATGCTTTTAGAAACAAAATGCAAGAAAGAGAATTCAGCATGGTTAATAACCACTTTCCCTAATTAAATAATTGCTGCAAGACAGAAAAAAGAAAGAAAAGCAAACACTTTAACTGGTACATTAAAAGAAAAAATTGAATGACATATACAAACAGTAATGAATGCTGAAAAAATAAGAGTTAAAGTAAAAATTAACACAAAGTTATTTAACATCACATTTTCAATCCTAGATGAACTGCAGAAAAATAAAAATTGTTAACAAATCATTGGTAAGGTAGTTTTAAAATGACTATAAACATAAGCTGAGTAATAGTGATACAAATATAACACAGAAGGGGCTAAATAACAAGAACAGGCCAAATGCCCTTAAAACTAAGACCTTGTTAAAGTAATGCCACAGATATCCTTTCTCTCAATTTTACTAAGCTACAGGAAACACATTGAATCCATCAGTGAAAATGAATGCAAGTAAAATTCACACAGTTCACTGCTAGAGAGTAAAGTAAGTGATACTACTGGTATTGACCTACTTTTTGTGAACACTTATCATACTCGCACTGCAATATGTTTTAAGATTCTTCCTTTTGGCCTTAAGTTATGACTCTATAATTTTGAATAGGCAATGATTTATGGCATGAATGCCAAGGTTCATGCAACTGCAATAAATTCATACATATTTGAATCTGTAAGATTCACAAGCTCATATAGCTGATTTTTAAAACATTATGCTTTATATGAGAAACAAATGGCAACAAAAAAGGCAGATAACAGATTTTTATTCAAAAAGAAAACCTCTACAGTATGGCTTAAGGACAGCATAGATTCAGTTCAACCTCCAATACTACCAACAACTACAGACTTAGAAAAGTAATTAAATGATGTTTTATGATCACTTTAAAATACTTCAGCATCAGCAAAGAACAATATAATGGGTATAAGCGTATTTTTACCTCTTGGTATATTTTATTATATTCCTCTTCTTTAAAGATTGGCAATCCCTGAAGCTAAGGTAAAAATAATAACAGCTACCATTCATTAGTCACCTGTTTGGGCCAGGTACCCTGCATTACACACATTATTTCTAATTTTCACAACAAACTCTCAAAATTAGTTTATAACCTCCATTTTTAAAATGAAGAAATAAAGGATCAAAGTAACTTGTGCAAGGTCACAAATTTAATGCATTACCAGTTGGCCTGGATATTCATTTCCCAAACATTTTAGACATGTGAGAGCTTAGCCTACTTTGTTGTTACACTCTAAGCAATCTGTTCTTCAATTCTGCCAGGCCCAGAGCGACTCTCCTCTCCAGGTTGGACTGCATCTGGAATACCATGTTCAGTCCTGGACATCATACACTCAGAAAAGGGTGACAATTGTCAGGGCCTGGTCAGAGATCAGATGAACTTCTTCCTATGTGCTAAGTTCCTCATTACTGGTATTGTTCAAAGACCACTTTCCAGGAATGAAAAATCATACAAAACATTTTAAATCATACGAGAGACCGAACTACATGATCACTAAGGTCCCTTCTAATGCTGGGCTTCTGTTATTTTACACTTAAATTGCATCTGATAGACTTTATGCCGAATACTAAAATTAACTTTCAGATTCAAATTACTAAGAGACACTTGTAATTTTGAAGAATAAAAAGGGTAGAACAATTTTTATCAGATTTAAGTATATAATTTTGTCCAGAGGAAGAAGGATCATGTGACCTCTCAAGCTTCCCTGCCAATCTGTCTCAGGTTACCATTTTCATCTGCAAGAGATGAATCTGTTACTAATAAAAGCCTAATGACATGAGGACAGTCTTTTTTTTTTTTTTTTAGTGCTTAAGTGGGAAGAGTATTCATTTTAAATTATACAGGGGAAGAAATAAATTGGTTAAAAGTACTTCACATTTTATGAACTTGTAGTTATTCTTTTCAAAGAATACAGTATATACATTTTATAAATATTTAATCACTGTTTTGAAAGATTTGAATCAACCTAGGTGAGATGTTTCTCTTAAAATGGAACAGTTTGATTTTGTTGGGTAAAAACGTCATTTCATAAATTGATTTTTGACTCAACTTACTGCACCAGGTTGGAAGAGTATTTCAGAAATGCAGATATCTTATCTAGACTATCTTTAAAGGTGGCTTCAGGGTTTGTATAATGTAGTTGTTATAGGTAACTATGGGACAGTTTATATCTGCTATCTTCTTAAGCTCTAAAGCTTAAATCATCAGTTGTTGTTTATGACCAACTCCAGCACTCAGTAAACCATTCTTTTAGCTTCACAAAATACTACCTTATCAGATTTCTCTTTCTCCACTCAATTTGACCATGGAGGTATTTTTAAATAGATTATTTATAGAGGATTTTTTTTTTTTGCTCTTCCCAATGGTAGTAGGTATTATAAATGTTTGTTTTGTACTTGACGAATCCTGTATATAGAAACATGAAGAGATTCATACAAGGTCACAGAAGAATTCAGTGGTAGAGTCTGGAATTAAACAGTGAATATAATTTTGTGCTTATATATGTACATCAAATTTTGTAAGAATAAATTCTGCATGATTTTTAATAAAAGCTTCATCTTTGTAATTCACATATGTCAATTTCTTTGAACCTTCTCCTTGAAAGGACACCACATGCTGTACAAAATGAAATGTGTTTATTTGTGGTTAATAATCTCAGGGGCCATCATGTGCTTGATAAACACATTATATACAGAATCACAAAAAGACAAAGATGATGTGACTTGAAACCTGAGCTTTTTATCATTAAAGCAGATGGGAAAACATCTGGTATATTCCATAACATTAGAGCTACACAGTACTCTGGTTAATGCCACAGAAGGCATTTATTTCACAATACTGGGTCAGTGACTAAATTTCAAGTGATGTCATTAAGGTAAATTCTGAAAGGTTTAGAGATTTATGAAGTAAAAGTATTCTATAAAGAGTAACAAACATTTACAGAATGCCTTAAAACACTGGCTCAGTTCATTCTCACAATTCTTTCTGGTAAATATTTTCATTTTAAACATGAAGACATTGAAGTTCAGAGGTTATCTTGCCTAAAGCAAAAGGCAGAGTCAGTATTAAAACTCAGGTTTGTCTCACCCCAATACCAATAGATCACACTACCTCCTAAATATCTAACTATTGTTTTCAAAACAAGGACATTGGGAGGAATAAAATCAAACAGGAACTTACTTGTTGGAAAGAAAAAACTAAACACAGCTCCCCAGACAGAAGTTTTTTCCAGAGATTGTCCATTAGCAGTTTCATTGCTCCACAGAATAGACTTGCTTGGAGACAATGAATTCAAGAACCCTTAAGAAAAGTGAAATTATTAATCCCAGCATATAAGGCATTTATCACTTTCTATGACCTTTTAAAAGTAATTACCTTAGCTTAAATTAAATATGGAAAGTCTAAAAGCTAACAGACATTATACTTAAAACTCATAACAACTTAGGTACAACTAATAATCAGAATGTGTTTCTGCTGTGAAACTGAAAAACTGGGTTGTAAGTTTAAAGAAATTAAAAATAAATTTTAAAATGCTTAAGCTATAGATTGACATATCTCATTGTTGTGCTGTAAACTAATTTACAATACTGAACTGGCCTATGACGGTCTTGGCATTCAGAGGCTCAATCAATTAACAACTTGGAAACTGTGTATTCCAACTAAATCAGACCCCATCATAAGAACTCTTGGCAAATATGTTGGCTTCTTTATTTACTGATAAAAATCAAGGCCTTAGACACTGTAAACCTTCCTTATTCTTCCTCACTACTTCAAAACAACCTGCTTTTAATTTTATCTGCATGATTCCCTCATGTATAAGAGGAGAAGATATCCATGTTCATTCCCATAACATGGATTTATCCGTATTATTAAACATTTTCCAACACTATCTTTGATAACTTCACAGTATCCCATTATATGGCTCTATTATAAATGAGTTAACAACCCCCCACAGAAAGACATTTAGGTTGTTTACAATTTATTGATATTATAAAGAACACTGACTAGAACTCATAGATACAGAAAACAGATTGGTAGTTATTAGAGGCAGGGGGTGGGGGTAGGGGAGGGAGAAATGGGTGAAAAGGTACAAATTTGCAGTTATCAAATAAATAAGTCCTGGAATATAATGTACTGCGTATTTGAAAACTGCTAAGAGAGTAAATCTTAAAATGTTCTCATCACAAGAAAAAACATTTTGTAACTGTATATGGTGACAGATGTTAATTAGACTTACTGTGATTTCATTATATAAATATCAAATCATCATGTTGTACACCTGAAACTAATATGTTAGATATCAATGACACTTCAATAAAAAAATAAAAAGAAAAAAATAAAGAATTCTGCAATGATTATCACTGAAGCTATATATTGTAGACATTTATGAAAAATTCCTTAGGATAAATTCTTAAGGAATAGTTCTTGACCTTAGCTACATCACCCTCCAGTAAGGCTGCCCCAAGGTGTACATCTAGCAGCAGTGCAGGCAATTGCCAATAGCCTTAGACCCTCACCTTTTTGTTGTTGTTTGCCAGTTTGATGGCCAAAATAATGGTATCTCTTTTGTTTTAATTCCCATCTTTAGTCATCAGTGAGTTTACCTCTTTCATATATTTGTTGTGTAGTAAAGAACTTAACCCTTAATTTGCTACATATGTTGCAAATATTTTTCAAGGCAGTATTTATATTTTTTATGATGTTTTGGGAAGTTCAAAAGTTTTAAAAGTTTTACATAAGCAAATGTATCAATCTGTTCCTTTACTGTTTCTGCCTTTCAGGTCATGTGTAAAAAGACACTGTGGACTTAGAATGTCACCTGCCATTTCAGTAAACAAAGGATGTTGCGGCCAACCAAGTCATTAGGCCCTGCAGCCGCCACAGAAGGTGCACCCCAAGGAGATTCAGGATGGAGAAAAGAAGGATACTGGCCCTAGAAAGTTAAGATGCATATCAGAGGGATAATTTCAATAAACCCAGACTCTTGCATCTTCCCATATATAGAGAAGCACTAAATTCATTAACTTGAGATGTCTGATTTTTCTTTAATTAACAGTAATCTTTTGATGTTTGACTACCTGGGGAGTTTTTAACTCCTATATATCCTGGCTCCTCCCTTGCCTCTTTGCAACAGTCCCTCAGATCTATGTGAGAGGCTATATTCCAGGCTTAAGTCCTCAGTAAGTCTGCCAAATAAAACATAATTCTCAAATTTTAGGTTATGTATTTTTTCAGTCGTCAGTATTCTACATTCTAGTATTTCCTTCTAACACTTTTATAGCTTCACTTTTTAAATTTAAATATTTAATCCACTTCAAATGTATTTTGGAGTATGTTTTGAAGTAGGGTAACATTTTTTCCTGTTCTCTTAATACCATCTATTAAATCCATCCTTTTCTACTTATGGCAACACTATCATATTCTAAGTCCTTAGTCATAGACCTGTTTTCTTGACTTTCTATTCTGTTCCACTAATCTATCTGCTCATGCACCAATATCAGTCTTATAATTTATATCATTATATGTTTTAGTAACTTATCTGGCAATCCTTTCATTAGTCCTCATTATCAAACTTTTATTCTCAACTCTGAAAAATGTTTTAGATGAAGCTCAGAATCACTTTGTCAAATTAAAAAATCCTAACAAAATTTTATGGTAATTATGTTTACTTATTTAAGTTCATTCAAAAAACATTTATTGTGTGCCTCATTGGCTAGGCATGAATTCACTTAAATGTAGACTCATTTGGAGGGAACTGATAACAGTACAAAACTATCTCACCCAAGAATAGGTCTGCTTCTCCACTCATTCAAGTCTCCTTTTATCTCCCTGAGTAAGGTTTATAGCTGCATTCATATAGGTCCTCTACCTTTCTTATTACACTTATTCCCATATATTCCCATATTCATATAAACTTTGTTGTCATGTGAATACAATTAATTTCACCACATTTTCTAGCTGCTTAAGGCTGGTACGTAAAAAAGCTATTGATTTTGGTTCATGTATTTTCTAACTTATTACTTTATTTGACTCTTGGTAGCTCTCAATGTTCTTCAGTTTCACTCCAGATCTATACAACCATGATATCACTAAGTATAGATGGTTCTGTCACCTTTCTTTCTATTATTTACAGTTCATCTCTTTTTCTTCTCTCATTGCATTACCTAGAACTTCTGAAACTATGTTGATTAATAGCTATGATAATGGGCATTCTTGAAACAATTCTGACTTTAACAGGAATGCACTAGTGTTTTATCATTTATTAAATTAAGGATGTATTCCTCTAGTCCTAGTTTACTACAAGTTTTCTGTTGTTATTTTGTTTTATTTTTAAGCGATAATGGAAATGGGATTTTATCAAATGCTTTTAATATTTACTGCCATGATCATACTTTCCTCTGCCTCTTAATTGTTAAATATTAATACATTTTCCAACATTAAAATATTCTTATATCCCTGAAATAAAGTCCACAAGTGCTAATGCTTTATGCAGAACTTGTGGATCAACATTCCTAAGTCAAGTGTGTCTGCAGTTTTCTTTTGTTTGCTATCTCTGTAGGTTTTGGCATGAGAGTTATAAAATAATCTGGGAAGCTTCTCATCTTTTTTCTATACTGAAACAGTTTAAACAGCACAGGAAATATTTGCTCCATTAACGGTTTGGGAAAACTCATCCATAAATAGTCTGAGTCTGTACACCGTGGAGGGGTATAGTTCCCTAAAACTTTTTACTTCTTCATGCTCCTGAGTCAATTTTTATTTTAGTTTTTCTAGGAAATCATTTGCTTACAAAATAATTATCAGGATGGAATCATAAGAATATTCACTTATAATTTTTAAATCTCTTTTATGTCAATGGTAATATTCCCTTCTTATTTTAATGAGACCAAATTCCATGCACATATACTTGAATGTGCATTCTCAGCCTGTAGGGTACTTTATTATAAGACTATGAACTTCATTATACATGTTAAATCAAGATAACTTGTATTATTCAAATGGTCAATATCTTTATTTTTTCTGCCAAGGACTAAAATACATGTATCACAGTCTCCCATTATGACCATGGATTTGTCCATTTCTACCTGAATTTGTAAAACCATTTGTTTTATATATTTCAACACTATGCATAAATGTTCATTCATTACAGCTTCATGTTTGCTGTATATTACATATCTTGACAATATTAAAAATAACCCATTTTGTCCTGTTTATTTTCTCCTAACTCCTACTCATTCAACAAATATGTATTTAATGTCTACTATATTCTAGGTTTTGGAGATACATCAGTGAATAAATTAGATAAGCTTCCTGCCCTCATAGAACTTACAATACAGTGGAGAAAATAGCCAAAAAGATGTAAACTAACAAATGAAATAATTACAAATTGTAATGGGTTCTATGAAGAAAGTTGTTGATACCATACCAACACAGTATAAGGTAAGGGTCCTACTTTATATAGGGGGTGACTTTTCCGAGATCATACTTCAGCTTAAAAAAAAAAGATTAGAAGTCAGCCACACAAGTGGCTTAAAAGAGTGCTTCCAGCACAAGGGACAAGAAATGAGACTAATATTACCAGCCATACTTTGCCAGATTAGAGGACTCATTGCCCTATACTATACAGAAAAGGAGCTACAGTTGGAAGCAGCCTTTGACAGGACCTGTGTTCTGTACTGACATTTGTTCACTCAGTGCCCTCCTTCCACAACTGACTGTCCTTGTCAACACGCCATCTGAAGGAAGTGTTGGCTGGCAATAGCACACTGTGGCCTGAGTTTCAATACGAGTTTATCTTCTGCAGGGGTTGTGCTCTCTGGAGTCCCTCTAGGATGGATATTAATCTCCAATTCAGAGTACCCGGGCCTCTGGACCCTCCAGACAGGCTTGGCTTTAGTTGAGGTGAAACACAGGTTGCTGCAACTTTTCTCAGTAGTGTCTCCCCTGGCCTTCTTTCTATCTTTCTGAAATCCCTCCAAATTTCTGGCATATCAGTGATGATAGCACCCTTCTGGGTTCTCTGGGTTTTCAACCATTATAGATCATTTGGTCATTTCAACAGGCACTTGAAAAGGAGAAGGCAATTAAACATTTTCTCAGATAAGCACCATTAGTGGCAGCCTAAACCAAAAGCCTCCAGCATGTTTAACCTGTTCTCTGCCACTGGTTTCTTTCCTATCTGAAAGACAGTTATTTATAAATTAACTTGAGCACTATTTCCTAAGTATGGTGTACCATCAGCATTATATGAGTTGATTTTAGGTGGAACACAGTTGAACATTTATAAATGTATTTAATCTTTGCTATTTACTGCATTTATCATAAAAGTAGAAAAATATATATGACTAGTGTATCAAAACTACCATGACACCAAACAAGGTTGACATCACTCACCATATGGCAAACCTTTATAAAATCCCCTTGGACAGCCCTGTTCTTTCATCCCTAGAAGCAAAGGTCCTTTCCCTTCTCCTTTCCTCTCTCCAAAATCTCCCATCAGCCAGTGCCCAGGTCTTCTGAGTCTTCTTCTCCACCCTACTGAGTATCAGTCTCTTTCCCTTCCCCCATCGTTTTTCACATGCAGAATAATTCCATCCTCTATGCTTCTAATTTGCATCTGTACATTCATTAACGAGCTCAGCAAATAAAAGATTAGGAACCAGCTTCCCTAAATGGCAGCAAGAAATGGTAAAGAACCAATTATGTTTCCCTGTCACAAAGAATTTTTATTTTTTAATTTCCCTCTTACCAAGAAAACCCCCTGAAAATCTAACTACATTTCAAAGGAAAAATACAACAGACTCAAAGCTGCACGCTTCATGGCATGTGACCTGTACGGTCTACAAAACTTGGCTCTTAGAAAGATCTCACACTTGGTTTAATGTTCTGCTATTGCCTTGAAATTCATAATAAACTTTGAACAAGGGACCACACATTTTTATTTTGCAAATTATGTTGCCAGCTCTACTCTGCAGCGAGGTCTCTCAGATGAGGAGCTAGACTAAAGGATGAAGAGACAGAATGTGAACAGTGATAGCTAATGGTATCAGGTTGAAGAGGATTCTGCTGCAACTTTAGTAAGTTGAGGGTCTACCTATGCTGCAGTCTTTTCTGGGCCTTGGCCCCAAATAGCCCTGAATTTGCATCCTGGCTCTGCCATATACTAGTTGGAGAACTTGTGCAAGTCGTAAACTTATCTTTGCCTCAAGTTATTCATCTGCAAAATGGGGATAGTATTTATTTTTAAGAATTTTTAAGTATTAAATGACATCATATACAAAGCACTTAGCACAACATAAAAAGGGTAAATATTTTGTCACATGTCTTTCACCACTTCTTGTTATTATTTATCATTTTAAATTGAATAGTATGTTGTTTTCAGAATATTTATTTTTATAAATAATTCTCTTAATAGCAAATATGACCAGTTTTCCATTTATAATCATGCTACAGTTTCCTTTTAAAATAAATACATTTATATAAAAAAGTGAGGCAATTTTAAAGAAAAATATGACTAACAGGTAGCATTAAGACAACCAGGAGTTGTGAAGGTGTCATACAAATGACTGAGGCAGGAGAAACACCTTTCTAGGGACATCGCCTCAATTTTTCAACAAGATAACCAAAGCCTAAAGAGGCAAGAGGATTCATCAAAGGTCAAGCAGCAAGTCAGTGACAGAATCATGACAACTTAAGTCTCCTAACTCAGGGGTCCTCCAACTACACCACATGCCCAAATGGTTAAAGCAAGACCAAGTTTGGTTCTTGGCGTGGTACAAGGCAGTCAACCAGACTGTCCATCTAGATGCACTGCCTCATACACTCCCCAGAATAACTGATAAATGAAGTATTCTAATATAATAATATAGAAACTAATCGCACAGTTTTTGTCTATGGAGCTAAAGCATTCTGAAAATATCACCTATTAGTCAATCTTTATTTCTCTCTCTCATTTTTAAATCTCCCCAAAAAGGATATGCAATAAGGACTGACCCAATAGGTTACAAAGAATTGGTGGAAGAGATGGAATCAAATTCCCAGCCCCAATCTGCTAGTCTCTTCATCCTGCAGGCACTAGTCTATATGCCTTATGCATAAAAATAACCTGAAAAGCAACATCCAAATGACAATACAACCTGGAGCTATCCCAGAGTTACTTCAGATCCCTCAACCTCAATTCTCCTTGGTGGCATTAAGTCTAAGAGAACTCAGAAGGGTCTGTCTAGGAAGAAGAAGGGAAATTTTAGCTCCCAGACCATGTGCCCTGCTTTCACCATAATACTCCAGGCCCATGACCAAATTATTTTACCCCTCAGTGTATATTAGTTTGCTAGGGTCACTACAAGAAAGCACCATAAACTGGTGCCTAAAAACAAAAGAAATTTATTGTTTCAACAGTTCTGGAGGCTAGAAGTCCAAAATCAAGATGTCAACAGGGTTGGTTCCTTCTGAGGACTGTGAGAGAAAGCCTCTCTCCTTGGTTTGTAGATGGCTGTCTTCTCCCTGTGTCTATCATATAGTCTTTCCACTATGAATGTCTATCTTTGTGTCCAAATTTCCTCTTTTTATAAGGACACCATTCATATCACATTAGGGCCCACCTCACTTTAACTTGATTACCTCTATAAAGACCTTATCTCCAAATAAGGTCACATTCTGAGGTATTAGGGTACTGGGGGTTAAAAGTCCAACATTTCTTTATTGTGAGGGGACACAATTCAACCCATAACACAATGCATTTATTTACATTAATTAAGTTAAATCATTTTAAATGCAAAATTATATTTAATCCATCCAGTCACATATTACCTCCTGGGAATCTGGGAAATCTGACAACATAAAGAATGAATCATGGATTATTTTAGGAGAAAAGATGTTAAACCTATATTGGAAAAAGTTCTCATGGAAATAAAGAAATCACACTGAATAACAGTATTCTCTTTTTGTAAAAGTTCTACTCAAAATAAAAGTAGAAAATGAACTCAGGGACTAACAAAAATAATGTACAATTTATAGTTTCGCTTTTTAACTTACTTTTTCAGAGAATGAAAAAAGCACTCAGTTTGCAAGGTTCTCAATTGTATTTGTAACTAACATTTATAAATACAATAGAAGTAAGGCAGAAATGCTTTGTATTTTAGATGAATAATACGAAAAAATAATTTGAAGTAATGATTCATAAACAATCATTAAAAAATATATTAAAATATTTTTCAAAAGGCAGAAATCATATTTAACTTATTTAAAACAGTTGAAAAAAGAATGCATAACATATACTTTATTTAATGTCCAATTTCATCCCCAAGCAATTGTGACATAGTGTATAGTGGTCCCTGTTCCTTTTACTTACAATGCCTCTGTCCAATTTTTGCCTCCTTCTTTGTGGGAGGACATTGGTTGAGGACATGGAAGGCCTCTGGGGAGGGCAGGGAGAGAGAAGTCATTGAGATTAGAAGTGGGGATGGTGGAAGGTCTTTAGGCTTGAAGCTGGAGCTTGAGGTGGGGAGGAATACTGTGGGAAACCCAAGGCCTTTATGCAGACAAGGAGATAGAATACCATTGGGAGGGGGCGGGGAGGGGGCAAGCCAAGGGCGGTTAAGGTAGAGAAGGCCCTTTTGAGAAGGCTCTCTTGGAGCTAAGGAGAGAAGGCTGTGGGGAATGGAAAATATCTGAGTCGAGGGTAAGAAAGATTTGGAGGAGGAGGTGGGAAAGACGTCGAGTGAGGAAAGTGAGGCAGCAAGACCACTGAGCAGGAGAAGGAGACTTCTGAGGAAGGAGAGAGTACCTTTGGGCGGTGAGGGAGGAGGAAACTGTGAGTGGAGAGAATGGGGGGGGGGCCTCTGTAGGGCTGAAGCAGGCCTCTGAGAGGAGGGTGAGCAAAGGCCCCGAGGAGGGTACATAAGAAGGGAAGGGAAGGGAAGGAGTTTGACTGAGGAAGGGAAGGCCTTTGTGAAGGTAGGTTAGAGAAAGAAGGACAATGTGAGATAAGAGACCGAAGGCATTTTAAAAGGGAGGTGAGGGAGTGAAGACCCTGAGTGAGAGGAGTAAAGGGCTTTGTGAAACAAGGAAGAAAGGCTTTTGAGTGAGAGGAGAGAAGGCCTGTAAGGTAATCAAAGGAAAGTCACTGTGGGGAGGTGAAGAATGAAAGGACCTTGACTGACAGTTAAGAAGAACTTTTGGAGTGTGGTGAGGAAGGGAAGGCAGCTGTGGGAGTGACAGAGGAAAGGGATTTGTGAAGTGAAGTGACAGAGGGAAGGTCTTTGTGAGCATAAGTAAAGGAGGAAAGTTCTTTGAGGAAGGAGGTGGGGGAGTTCAGCACTATGTGAGGAGAGGAAAGTTCCTAATTTGCGTCAGGACTTGAGAGAAGGAGGCCTTTCAGGGAGGAGGTGAAGAAGGGAAATCATTGTGAGGATAGAGGAGGTAGGGAAGGCAAGTATGAAAGAAGGGAAGGCCTTTGTGAGAGGAAGTGAGCAAGGAAAGGTCTTTGTGAAGGGAGGTGATGGAGAAAGGAATTTGAGAGGTGAGGTAAGTAAGATGAGGTTAGAGGTAGCAGAGCTTTAAGCGAGGAGGTGATGGAGGTTAGCGCCGTGGGTGGTGAAGTGAGGGAGATGAGTCCTTTGCAACGGGAGGTAATGAAAAGGCCTTAGGAGAAATGGGGGAGGGAAGCCACTCAGGAGGGACAGAAGGGCATTTGTGTGAGTTGGTGAGGGGATTTAGTAGTTTGTGAAAGGAGGCTAGGGGAGGAAGACCTTTCAGAGAAGACCTATAACTCAATAACAAAACCATAAACAATTCAGTTTAAAATAGTCAAATTATTTTGATTTGAATAGACATTTCTGCAAAGAAGATCTACAAATACCCAAAAGCACATAAAAGATACTCAACATCATTAATCATTACGGAAATACTCATGAAAACCACCATAAGATACCACTCCACACGCACTAAGATGGCGATCACCAAAAGGAGGAGGGGCGATTACAAATGTCCGCGAAACGGCGATTCTCATACATTGTCAGTAGGAATATAAAATGGCTCCGCCTCTTGGGAAAAGTTTGGGACTTCCTCAAACAGTTCAACATGGGATTCCCATACCACCCAGCAATTCCACTCCTACGGATATGCCCAAGAAAACTGAAAATACATTGACACAAAAACTCCTATATGAATATTCACATTAACAGTACTTATAATAGTCAACAACCAAGAAACAACCCAAATGCCCATCAACTGATACATGGATAAACAAAATGCAGCGTATTCATACCACAGAACCGGATTCGGCCATAAAAAGGAATGAAGTACCAATGCACAAGCTACAGCATGCCTACATCCCGAAACCATTATGCCAAGTACAATAAACCACACACACAGGACAAATACTGCACGTTCCCAATTACAGAAAATCTCCAGAAGAAACCCTGAGAGACAGGAAGGAGACCCGCAGGGGCCGGGGGCTGCGAAGTGAGGAGTAACTACACTCTTAATGGGAGTGGGTTTGGATTCGGGGTGACTAGATAGAGGTGGTGGCTGCTCAACGCTGAAACACAGTAACTGCCACTGAATTGTTCACAACATAGTTAATTTTAAGTTCCAAGAATTCCACCTCCATTTTTTTTAAAAAGACGAGGGCGGGGGTAGGGTTTTGTGAGGTAAAGTGGGGAGGGAAGGAGGGGCTTTCTGAGGAGAACGGAGGGGAGGGCGGGAAGGCGCTTCCGAAGGGAGAGGAGGGAGGAGTCTGTCGTGGGACTTCACACTGAGGCAGGGACAAACGGCCCTGGGCAGAAACGCGGGAAAGGAGGCGAGCACAGAGGCCGCGCAGTCGGGCGCCCTGCCGGCCCTCACCCCTCTCCCCCCGCCCTCCCCGAAGGGACCCGGGCCCGGCGGCCCGGGGCAGACACTCACCGGGACTCAGGTAGCACAGCAGCAACAGCATGCAGAGCAGCAGCAGCCCGACGCGCCTGTAGGCCCACATCTTCACCAAGCAGTGGAGCGTCTCAGCCCCGAGGCCGCGCAGAGGCGCCTGCCAGCCGGCCTGAGGCGCGGCCGCCATGACGGCCTGGTCCTCCGGGCCGCTGCCGCTGGGGTGCGGCGCCGTGGCCGGGTTCTCCGCGCTGCAGCCCGCCTCGGTGTTGGTCAGCCTGTAGCGCGCCCCTCGCTGGCCCCGGGACTTCGACCGGGTCCTCCCCCTCAACGACTTCCTCTCCGCAGGCATGGCTCAGGGTTTCTACCACGCTGAGGCGCTACCTCACCGATGGCCGCCCAGAACCCACAATCCCCCGGGCCGGTGATGCTGACGTGACACCAGCCTCGTGGCACGTGACACCCCCCTCGTGGCACGTGACACCCCCCTCGTGGCACGTGACACCCCCCTCGTGGCACGTGCCGCCCTCGTGCTGCGCTTAGGCCCCGCCCCTTTGTAACGCCGCCTGGTGGTGGGTACCCAGGCACCCCCGCTCCAGGCCTGGCCCTTCTAGGGCTTGTCAAACGTTGTGGAATGAATGGGGCCCTGCGCCAATGGCGGGACTGCTCCTCACGATCAAAAATAAGGCCTCGCTGGAATTCACACCCCAGCCTTGGCTGCTAATTCCTCCTCATATTCAGTCCTATGACACCACTGTAGCCACACGTAGTCACTGCAGCGCTGTCCAATGTGGCTATTTAAGTGTAAATTTTAATTAATCAAAATTACACGGGATTAAGTAATCGATTCTTCAGACCCAGTAGCACCATATCAGGGACTGAATAACCACACATGGCTCAGGCGACCATATGGGACAGTGCGAATAGTGAGCTTCTCCATTGCGGCAGAAGGTTGTGATGGGCAGCACCGGATGTAAGGGTGACTATTGTGAATATGGTAGATGTTCAACAGGTTGCTACTCTGTCGTAGGAGCTTTTAAGTGGAACAAAACAGTATTTGCCTTCAGAGACTTTAAGATTGAATTACAAATAAATGAAACAATAGCACAATATGAGAGCAAAGAGTGTGTAAGGAACACAAAAGAGTGACTCAGAACACTTAGATTTTTATTCCCATCATTTGTCACCAATGAATTGGGTGGTCCTAAGTGCCTTCCTTCTGCTGTGCCTCAGTGTTGCATGTGTAAAATGAGAGAGATGGCATTGTCTCAAAGCCCCCTCTTGGCTCTAAAATCTGACCCTTGGACAAAATCCCATTAGCTTGGTTTGGGCACATCTGCAAAAGCACCATTTAGGTGATGCTGGAGCACCTGTTAGTCCACCTCATTTTAGCTTTCAAGGGATGTGAAAACTGCTCCTCCTCAACTGCATTTCCATCATTCTTATTACATTTTACTCTGGCTTTCCAAATGGTTTCCTACTAATTGTATTCTGTTGTTCTATTGTTCTTTCCAATGTTAATAAGCATTCCATAGGAGGAAGAAGGAAGTAAGTTTCCCTGTGTGAATAATTCTTGAAATTTAGCACACTCCACCCTACCCCCACATCCAGGAGCAATTCATAATGTTTTGTAGTTCATTAAAGGATCCGACAGGGAGAAAGACAAATACTGTATGATATCACTTATATGTGCACGCTAAAAAAATGACACAAATGAACTTATTTGCAAAACAGAAACAAACTCACAGACATAGAAAACAAACATGGCTACCAAAGGGGAAGGAGGGTCGGGATAAATTAGGAGTTGGGGGTTAGCAGATACAAATTACTATATATAAAATAAATAAACAATAAGGTCCTTCTGTATAGCATAGGGAACTATATTCAATAGCTTGTAATAATTTATAATGAAAAAGTATCTGAAAAGAATATATATATAACTGAATCGCTATGCTGTATGCCAGAAATTAACACAACACTGTAAATCAACTATACTTAAATTTTTAAAAAAAGGATCTGACAGGAAAATAATCTATTTTTCTTTCCTTTTACCTTTTTAAAATTTTTTTTTTTTGCCTCAGCTTTTCCAAAACTAATTTGACCAGAAGACACTTGTATTAACAGCTTCTGAAATTTCTGCCTTCAACTCTGAGGAACAGCGAAGTGTCTGAGATTTTACTGTACTTCTGTGTAACAGGGCAGCCTGCCACAGTTTCATAAATGCTGGCAGAAGATGCAAGACTATTGGGTCAGAGACTAGACAAATGCTCCCCTGGACATGCAGAAACCCATGAACAGCTGGCTCCTAACAAACAACCTTGTTCACGTCACAGAACTCGTGGAAAATGATTGGAGAACCAGGCACCACGCAGCTGCCCTGAGGGCTCGGGGACTAAGGCAGAGCATGGGGGTTAGGAATTCAGCTCTCTACCATGTCAGGGGTTGTGCTCTTTGGGCCTTAGCTTTCTCTTCTGCAAATTATGACCTGTGGACAGCCCAAATGTGAAGATTCTTTCCAGCTCTGGCTTGCTATGACTCGTACTTGACTGGGGCAGTTGGAGTTGCTGTAACCAGACGGGGCATGGCAGTCCTGCAACAGCGCAACCCACACTGTGCCGCTCGAAACCCAGATTACTAACAATGGCTCAGGGGGACAATTTCCTAAGATTAAGCCTGCCCACTCCCTGGTTTACAAAACACTAATTCGAGTTTGGAACCACAAAAAGCCACGTGAAGTATCCATTTTGTAGATTATCAGATGTAGATTTAAATTCTACACTGGCTTTCCTCTTTCATCCTATATTTTCAAGGAAATTAAAATTGATACTAGTCAACCCAGACCTAATTAGGGAGGAAAATCTGTTGCATGGGCATGAAAACAAGAACTGCCTCACGAGATGTTAGATACCACTGCTCAGAATGGAACTTGTGCAAGATTAAGAATTTACACTATTTTCAAACTATCACTACAGACATGAAAAGATGTTCAGCCTCAGGTATTCAGTGGAATACAAATGAATCAACAATGAGATATCATTTTATGCTCATCAGATTGGCAAAAATGAATAAATATTCACAAGAATGTACAGAAATAGGAATTCAATCATTGCTGGTGAAGGTGAAAATGGGTACAAGCACATTAGATGGCGATTTGCCAACACCTGGTAAAGTTAAATATTCACGTATTCTATGACACAGAATTTCCAGTTTTAGATATTTATCCTGTCACCTATGTGTGTGAAAAGGATATAACATGCTAATATGTAGTGCTTAGTGATGATCCGGATCCGTCACCTTAGCGGATATGGAAATTCTCTTTTTTTTTTTGGTGCTGATCTGCCTAGTGGCCTGAGGTGGCAGTCTCAGCTTCTAGTTCAGTGGGACCATTGTGTTTCCTGAAAGAAATATTTCTCTCTTGAATAATAAGCTTCTAAAATAGCAGAAATCAGAGAATGAGAAGCAAAGTGAAAACATTTGTACAAGTGTGTCGTTAGGCATCGTTCTCACCATCCCCTCTTAGTTCCTAGCCCCATGTGTTCTGGATCTGGGAGAAACAGCACCTTAGGATGATTACTGGTCCTGATTCAGAGTGCACCATACACCTTGCAAGACTGCCACCCAAACTCACAAGGTATTTTCTCCTAGGTGATGTCATAACTAGGTTTTCAATAGGTGATTTCATTGTTCTATTAAGTCAACTTCTTTTTTACAGCTTTTTTGAGGTATAACTGACAAATAAAATTGTAAGATATGTAAAGTGTACACATGGTGATTTGATATACACATACATTGTGAAAGGATTCCCACCATATTTTAGCACCTGAATATCTGACTTCCTTTCCCTCACAACTCTTGATCATTATCCTTGGAATGAAACTGCCTACATGGCTCCTTCACCTTCCAATTTTAAATCCAAAGGCCAATGAAGAATTTATCCTTCTTAACCTCTTTGCAGCATTTGAAACTGTTTCCCTGAGGAAAGCTATGTGGCCCTACTGGACTGTAAGCTCTGTTAGAGCAGAGATCTTGTTTGTCTTGTTTATAGATGTATTTTTAATGCCTAAACAGTGAGAAGCACATAATATCCACTGAATAAATACATGTAATGGATAACTGCTATGACAAAGAACAATTCTCGTGTCCTTTTAATCCTCATCCCATTGGCTAAATGCAGGCATTCCCTAAGATTTAGCCCACGGCCACCTATTTGTGTGCTATCTAGTTTTTTCCCTAAGTAATATATTTACTTCCATTTCTTCAGAGATCAGCTCTGTGCCAGTGATGCTTTCATCTTTGTATATTTGGCCTCACCAGTGTCCTGAGCTCCAAACTAGAGATCAATCAAAGAAGTTCAATGTTCTTGCTTCTAAAGGAGAACCAGATGGAGTAAGTTAGAAGCTCTGGGTTCTCGGAGCTCCAGTCTAGTGTGGGAAGCAGGCATGTAAAATATAATTATAACAGAATGTGATGAATGCTCTTAAAAACAAAGGTATGAACACTACTATAGGAACACAGAGAAGAGGGAAAATAATTCAGCCTAAAGTTGTCAGTGAGAGCCACTGAAAAGTGACATTTAATTTGGGCTCTGAAGATTGAATAGAAAATGTCCAGGTAAACAAGATGGGAAAGGTATTTTTCTTGAGGAGGATGAACAGAGACTCAGAGAAATAAAAGGATATGATAGATATGGTATGTTCAGGAATCAAGGATAAATATTCTGCTACATCTGGAAGTATGTCCAAACCTGATCTTTAAATATTTTCCTCCCAAACCAATACCTCCTCCTGAGTTTCCTTTCTCTATGGATCCTCCTCCATATCCCTTCAACTTGAGTCATCCTGGATTCTTTATCCCTCATATCCAATTGGATGATGATTGATTTTACCTTCAAAATGCTCCTAAGTTTCATTCTTTTCTTCTATTCTTACTTCAACAGTCCTAGCTCAGTCCCTCGTTACTTCCTCTCTTGACCAGAAAAGGTTTCCTAAGAGATCACCTGACCAATTGGGTCTTGCAATTCTAATCCACCCTACTTACTGTGGTCAAATGATTCTTCCTAGTTAAATATGTCTGCCGGCTCCATGAAGTCTACAGGATAAATAATGATAATAAATCTGCTCCCTCCTCAGCAAGCAGTGTCTGTCTTTGGCGTTTTTAGATCTCCACATCCTGGTCTTCCCACATGTCTGACCACTGGTTTTCATTTACTCTGCTGAATCCCCCTCTCCTATGCCCTCCTCAGGGTCCTCTTATATACCTTCTGCTCTTTCCTTCCTCACTCTATAGTGTTATCTCTGCAAATGATCACGTTCACTCCTGCAGCTGACTTGCTGTTAAATCCTGATTATTTATGAAACTGTATCTTACATCTGTCTTCTAAACCCACTTAAACATCTCTGCTGGGATAACACACAAGCTCTTGAAACTGTTCACATCCAAATTGAATGATTATCCACCACAAACCTGTACTTTCTCCACTATTCTCTGTCTCAATCAGTAGTATTACCTCTTACCCAGTTGCTCAAGTGGGAAATCTGGGAGTCTCCCTTGATTCCTCCATATTCTTCAATTCCCATTCATTCAATGAACAAAAGCGCTCCATTCTAACTCTGAAACTATGTGTGATGGTTGGTTTCACGTGTCAACTTGGCCAGGCTATAGAGCCTAGTTCTTTAATCAAACATTAGTTGAGGTGTTGTTGTGAAGATATTTTAAAGCTGTGCTTAATATTTATAATCCATTGACTTTAAGTAAAGGACATTACTCTCAGTAACCCTGGGTGGGTCTTATCTAATCATCTAAAAGACCTTAACAGCAAAACTGAAGTTTCCCTGAAGAAGAAATTCTGCCTCAAGATGGCAGCATCAACTCTGGCCTGAGTTTTCAGCTGGCCAGGCTGCCCTATAAATTTTGAATTTGCCAGCACCCCCATCTGCATAAGCCAATACCTTAAAATAAAGGTATATCTATTTTATACATCCTACTGGTTTTGTTTCTCTGGAAAACCCTGACAGATACAGGATGTCTCTATTCCACCCACTGCTCTCTGTTTCCTCCCACTCATTCTTTCTGGACTCCTGAGATAGACTCAACTCATCTTTGACCTATATAGTCTTGCCCACGCCAATCCGTCCACCACACCACTCCATTGTGGACTTGTCAAGACATAAATCTGATCATGTCACTCACCTACTTAATACCTTTCAACAGCTGGTGATTATCCAGACAACCCAAATTCCTTCCCCAGTTCATGAGAGCTCATCTGCTCTGCACTTTGCTTACCACCCAGCCTCAGCTCTGTCATCTCCCTCCCATTCACATATTGTGGCCACACCAAACTTGCCCAGGCTCCTGATGCTCTCCCTTGCCTTTGCAAAAGCTTTCCCCTCCTTTCCCCCTAGCGAATTCCTCATCCTCCTTCAGCCTCATCCTATACACCACTTCTTTAGGAGATCTTTCCATAAGTTTGTTTCCTATGTCTGTGAGTCTCTGTGTTGTAATTAAGTTCATTCATGTATTTTTTTTTAGAGTCCACATATAAGTGATATCATATGGTATTTTCTTTCTTTTCCTGGCTTAAGTAAGTAGTATGCTATACACCAGAAATTGACACAACATTGTAAACTGACTATACGACAATAAAAAAAACTCTGTCTCCTAAATATCATAGCCATCCCACCCTTCTCTATTCTCTCTGCCATTGCATTGGCTTATTAGTCCAACAATCTGGCCTCTCTGCCTCTAGTCCTGCCCCCTTTAATCTATTTTTGGAAGATGAGTTAAAGAAGACCCCACTATGAACCTACTGTAGAGCACAGGAAACTATATTCAATTTCTTGTAATAAGCTATAATGGAAAAGAATCTGAAAAAAATATGTATATGTACATATATGTATATATATATATAAATGAGTCACTTTGCTGTACACCTGAAAGTAACATTGTAAATCAATTACATTTCAATAAAAATAAAATTAAAAACAAAACACCACTATGTCATATAGAATAGACACAATAATAGGTTTACTTGGGGTAGCTTACAAGCCCAAGTGTTAGTAAGATGAGGTACATAGTCTCATGTTCTTTCAGTATCCCACAGTGAGAACTGCCTCCCTTTGGGGACAGAAATTGATTGGATTTTTCAGTGGGGTTTCTGGAGTTGATGACAATGGCAAAGAATACATTGTATAACTAGGAGAGTCCTAAATAAGAGTGAGTACAATGTTCATCATGAAAACTGTAGAGTTCTCTGAAACCTCTAGTCATGGACTGGAGTCCAAGCCATGAGAACAAGATCCAGGGCTTAGGGGGAGGTGGTTTAGAGCTATGTGGCTAGCTCTTACAGTTGTTGTTGGACAGCTCACTTGCAGTGAGGTATTCAGCCAGAAGCAGCTGGAGCTGTTGGCCACAGTATACACACTGCCTAGTCAGTAAATAACCCAAAGCTACGCAGCTATCCAACACAATCAGAGGCAAGGAATAGAGAATACCTTTTTGGTAGTGAAACTCCCAGCTATCTCATTGGTAATCTCCCAGGTGACCCTTAGAAACACCTCCTGATGGGGGAAAGTCCATGTAAACTTGTGATAAACTGTGTCCCTAATGCCTCCAAGGAGATCCTGCTGATTGCACCAGAGGCTGGGGATATATAGCCAGTGCCCATTGGACCTCTGATTACCAAAGAGTCATGTGACTACCCTCACGAAGTGGGTAACCCTGTGTCCAAGTGGGAGGCAGTGGAGGCAAGGGAATCTGTCCTAGCACACAGAAAAACTAGTCCTGGAAGTGGGTGAGGAGCACAGAATGTGGCTTGGAGTTGGGTCCAAGATGACCCTCTGCATCCATTTAGCACGGACATCACGGAGTATGAACACACAAGTGGAGAAGATGATGGCAAACAGTGGCTGAGGCCACTGCCTGGTAGAAGCGATACCTGAGGCATTGTTTGGTAGTGGGATGCTAATAAGATCACTCAGAGCCAAATCAAGTTGTAGGGGACATATCTAGCTTTATGATAGTTGGCCCTATGGTCACTGCCCCAGACAATACAGTCTGCCCATATCTGGATTAGGAAAACCGAGAGGTCGTTTGCCCTCTGACGCTCTACTTGCTCCACGGGTTTGGCTGTCTCCATGCCTCACCAGTTGGGGCCGTTAAGCTACCCTCAGGAATGAACCAGATCTTATTTTATATCCCGGAATATAAAAGAGAAAAGCTCCACAGAGACCCAAGGCTAATAATTCCTTTACTCAAGGCAATTTCTTGAGATTGAGGAAGATGGCTTCATGACAAAGACGACTTTGTTCATGAACGTAAGAACCACAGGAGTGTCCTCCAACTTTCAGAGGAGGTGTGTGGCAAACCCAATGTCAGAGCTGTCTGCTCAGTGGGAAAGGACACCAGATGCCATTCCAAATTTGTGTCCATCCACATTTCCGTGATCCATGCAGTAAAAAGCTCCTAGCTACTCATCCTGGCCAGTGCAGATCCAAGAAAGGAGGGAAATTATTAGTACGTAGTGTGGAGAGTTTTGCAGTGTCCGATCTGCTGTGGAGAGCATAACTGCCCGACAGCCCCAGGTGCTGCGTTCTGTGTTTGTGCTGGGGTCGTGTTTCCTGTAGACTACTTTCAGTCAGTAATTGAGCACAGAGGAGGTACTGATGCAGCTCCATTCTTCTGAGTGGAAAATCTCCTTTGACAGGTGATTGTGGCTCAAGAACGTCCCATCATCCTGACTGAAATATACTTGGAACCACATTGTAGTCTAAGATCCTTCTTACTTCATCCTTTCTTCCTTTTCCTTAATAGATGTCAGATCTGCATCATGGTCTGAAGTCTCTCTTGACCTTCTCTGGTATGTGACAACGGTAGTCCGTCAGAGCCTGAAATCTGTGTGTGCTATCTGATTGGAGGAGATGGCCAGCAACCCTATACCTAGCGAGTGCATCCAAACTACGGGGGGCAGTGGGGCTATTAAGTGCATCTGCCACTATGAGCCAGTCCTGTCTTGTGCGGTATCACCAAGTTCACCTTGAATTATGTGCCTGTGTAGCTGTCATCGAATGCAGGCTCTGGGGCTGCCAGAAGCTTTTTTGTATGTCAAATGACAACACTTTGTGGTGATTTTGTTACTGTGGTGGCTCTGGATATGGACCCAGCAGGTCTCTATGGATACGACGGCTCACAGGCGCAACTGACCTTCTCATTGCAGATGCTTTGCTTTTCTCAGGATGTGTTCTTTTCCAGGAGACATATACATTAGTGACTTATTAACTGAGCTTGTGTGTGAGTTGTTTGTTTCCATAGGGTATGACTTTAATCGTCTTGTCCTGGGTGCCTTAATGACCTGACTAAAGAATGAAGCCATTAGCAGCAGCCCATGAGTCTTATTGCCAGAAACATCAGATGTGAGACTAGTCACAGTTACTTAAAACTCCATGGGATCAGAATGAGTTGGGGATGGGGAGGGGCAGGTGTTGTTTTACAGCTGCCTGTATTGCTTCTGTGGCTTCTTACTGCCGGGGTCCCCAGTTGAACTTGGCTACCAGTCTGGGGACTTATAGATTCTTAAATGACATCCCTATGTGCAGGATGTGCTGCCTCTAATGCCCAGAGGTCAAACAGGTGATAAGGGCTCTTTTTGTGTGGGGTCTGTAAGATCAGCAGTTTTTCCTTACTAGGTTGTGGAATATCTCTTTGGGCTGCTACTCCAATAGCCCCCAAGATAATGCACTCAAGTGGCCTGGCCCTGATCTTTTCCTCATTCAAGGCCCTGCCACCTGTAGACAGCTGTGGTTGGAGAGCATGCATTATGGTGAAAAGTTTCCTCTCTGGGGGCCACTATCAAAAATGTCATCAGTGTAATGGAATGGGCTTTCCCAACTCATCACTGATACATCGGAGTTATTAAGTATTGCTGGGGACGTTCAACATGCCTGAGGTAGGACAATAAAGGTGAACTTTATGCTCTGCGAAGTGAGAATAAAATAACTTTTTTCTTCTTCCTAGAGAAAACTAGAGAAGAGGACATTAGCAATGTCTAAGGCAATTCTGTCCAAGAGTAGTAGAATGTGGGTCATGCATGTAATTTAAAATTTTCTAGTTGTCACTGTGACAAATAAAGGTAAAAAGAGACAGGTTTAACTGATTTTAGTGACATAGTTCTGTTAACCCAATAGATCCAAAATACTAGCATTTCAGCATTTAAATATAAAAATAGACATTTTTTCATTCTTTTTCTCAAACTAAATCTTAAAAATTCATTGTGTATTCTACCCTTAGAATTGCATGTCTCAATTCAGACCAAACTTTGAGCATGCTACAGCCACACGTGGCTGGCCTGGACAGTTCAGCTGTAGGGCCATACACTGAGTGCCAGTAATGGATGGAGTGAGGTCAGTCATCTGTTGGTTTATCAGTTGCTTCAAGTGACTTCGTGGCCACTATTAAAGCCACAATGATCTGCAATCAGGGACCACAGATACTGGATTTGCTCGCTGGCTAAACAGGGCTGGGAGTAGGAAGACAGTGTGGACTACCACTCCTTCCTGACAAAGGAATAAGCCTTGTAGGTTTTCTTTCTCACCTCCTGGTATCTGAAACTGTTTCAAGCGCACAAGCCTGGCAGGCTTTGGAAACACAAGATGCTCTACAATCACCAGAAGGGATGGCAATGCCCACACCCACCCAACAGATCAGTGTGCTCTGCCGGGTTGAGGGGACCCAGCATGTCTGTACCAATTCTGCAGTCTGACAAAGGGACTGTGAGTTTGGGCCCATCAAAGGGGACAATGGGACCTACAGTAATTTTGCCAAGTCTTTAGGGTGTAAGTAAAACCAGTCCCAAATCCTGCCAGGGAAATTCATTTACTGCAGGTCTGTCAGGTCCAAGACAGACAGCTCCTTGGGCTCCGGTGCCTGGTAGGTCTGCGGAATCCACCCTGCACCCAGGTTCCAGGCCACACAGGCTAGGGTGGAAAGTCAGCGATCCCCATGAAGAGGGCAGAGGACTGGGCCGCGGGCCAAGTTTGTTTTTGAAGGGACTCAAATCAGGGTTGAAGGGCTCTCTAGCAGTCGGACTAGAAAATCAGTCTGCTGGGTGGCACAGAGGTCTGTGGGGATGGGGAGTGTCTTTGAGAGTCTCATTTCAGCAGCTACACTGCAGGACAGGTATCAGGCCTAAGAGGTTACCTTGCGTGTACTGTTCCGATGGCACTTGAGCCCAAAGGCTCTCTCCTCTCAACTTCTTTCTCCTTCAGGCTCACGAGGCTGGATGAACCAGGGGGTGCCAAGGGATCGTCTGGTCCCAATCCACCTTACAGAGAGGACCCTGCAGGGCCTTAGTGGCACATGGCATGGCCCTAGACAAGCACCGCAATAATAATGTTCACCAGTGATTTCAGCTCAGCCAGGTCTCCCACCATTAGTCCTAGGAGGGATGTCATCCAGCCATGGTATGGCTTAGCTGGTCCCTTTAGCACTTTCCCAAGGGCTAGAACTGGAGTAAGTGGAGTTTGACTCATGTGGGGCACCATCTGTGATGCAGTGGGCAAGGCAAACAGCAGACCACCATGCAAAAGGAAAAGGTTTCAATGAGGGAAAATTAGCCGCAAGGGTCAGCAAGAAGAGGCACGTGGATGCCCATCCTCTCCCAGAGAGACATGCAGAGGCCAGGGCACTGCTGGCTGTACCCCGGGGCTGCGCCCCAGGGGAAGGTGCTTCTTCCTTGGGAGTCTACCTTTCCGCAGGGCAAGCCTGCAGGTGGCCTTGCACGCAGAGGATCAAACCAGGGCTTAAATGCCAGCTGTCAGGGGTGCTGTCTGGGAACACAGGCTGCTAGCACCTGTGGCCTTGTGGGAAGCTGGATTTGGACTGTGGGGGCAGAGCTGCCCCCAGGAAGTTGGATTTGGGCCCAGTCCCTCCGGCCAGCTGGTTACCAGGCAACCTGACACAGACTCCTGGAGTCATGTGCAATCCTGTCTGTCTCTCCACACTTCTTTAAGGGTAAATCTGATTGTTTAAAGCCCATCAGTCTCCCTCAAGTCCAACCTCTAACAGGACACCGTAGGCTTTCCCTGACAGTATTTCCCATTTCACTTCTCTCACTCTCCATCTCAAATTCTATGTCCTCACCACACCGAAGCTTCAGGAAGTGCCCCGAATTGGCTTTTTCATGCCTTCATCATCAGCCCCGGCCTCTTTTTTTCCTGCCTAACTCCTCCAACTTGTCATCTTAGGTGAGATTTCACTTCACCTGAGAAGCCCTTGGCTGATGGTACCCCACCCCGATTCGGGCTGCTGCCCCTGTGTGCTCCTCCGCATCCTGTGCGTCTCAGCATTCACATACCACACGCTGGGATTGCCCACTGACTCACTCAACTTTCCCACTCGACATCAGCTTCTTGGAGGTGTGAAATACTATCTTTGTATCGCCAAGAATCTTGAAGTGTCTGCTATACAGTGAATGTTCAATAAATATTTAATGAGAACCAGATGAAATCAGGTGGGTAGCTCGTCAACAGTGACTCTCCGTAGCTTTCTCCATATAAAAGATGAATACCTTACACAACTTTGGAGTCAGGATACCGTAGCAACCATTTATTTAACCCAAGAAACTAAAACCTGGAGACCTGAAGTAACTTTTCCGGTTACCTCAGAGCTATTCTCTGCCCTGGTCAAGTGTGAAGTTTACTTCCTGATCCCTCCCTTTTCAAAACGTAACTCCTCAGGTTCCTTTTTAATATGCAGTATCTATGCTGCACTTGCAACTCTTTTTCGGGGGGAATTAGGTTTATTTACTTATTGATTTACTGATTCAGTGACCAACTGAGGTACTGCGGACTGAACCCAGGACCTTGTGCATGCACTCTACCACCGACCTATGCCCTTCCCTCCAGTACTTGAAACTCTTAATGACAGATATTCTTTGGGCACTATCACTCTATCCTTTGATGCAATACCTTACTGGTTTTGATCGCCAGGGAAATCTGACAAAGACGCCTTAGTATTTACCAAAAATAACACAGTTCTTTTTTTTTCTTCTCTGAGCATAAACCATCTAACTTCTGTATGATACTGAATAATGATAATATTCCCCAATTCTCACAATTCAAACCATTATCTGTTGACACTAATCTTCCTTCCAATTTCCAACCTACCCCTGTAATCAAGTGTACGATATACAGAAATTGGTGGGAAGACCTTTAGGCACTTAGTTTTGAAGCTTGGCCTTTTAATCATTTAGCAAGTGCCACTTGCAAAGATTTGAAGCTTGGCCTTTAATCATTTAGTGAGTGGAACTTGCTAAGACCTTTAATGCCTCTCTCATTGACATAAAACTCATTAGCATAAAAATAGATTTTCCTATTTCTTCATGGAAAGTTCTGAGAAAAATGGAAAGAAAATTTCTAGATAGCCCCAAATAAAAATTTTAAAGTCCTAAATACACACATAGAAGAAATGATGCTCAAGATTGAAATACTGGTACCTGTTAAACCTTCTGAGCAATCTAGACTAGCATCTGGTAATAGCTATTTCAGAATAACTGGTCATCAGAGGCATTAGAGGGTTATGAGGGAAAGATGCTATTTATGGCCGTGAACCAAACTGGCTCAATAGTGATCAAATCAGTATATTGACTCTAAAAGGCACGATATTCCTAACCGCCAGGAGCCCTAAGATCATGATCAGAAGAGAGAAATGCTGCTGAGTGAGCCAAGATGAGTCTCAAGCCCTCTGCTGCCAACAGGTTGTTCATGTGTAGCAAGCACTGAAACGTGAAACCAGGAAAGCCCTACAGTTACCTGAAGATGGTTTCTATTTCCCACCTCTAATGGACTGTGCCAGAGTACGGGTAACAGAACGGGTAACAGAAATCCAGGAAAGTACCAGCATGAGAAACTAGAAAAGCAGAAAACAAAGATGGACTTTTCTGAAGGAAAAAAAACACAAAAACAAAAAGCCAACCATTTATGCAGAGACTGTCCCACGTCACTGGATCATTCGGGATTCTAACACTGGGTAGAACTTTGACACTATCACCTCTCCATTTCTATCTTCTTTTCTAGGCTGTGCCAGTTCCCTGAAGGGACCACAACAGCCAATTCAGACTCATTCTGCCTACAAACCTATCATTTCTTTTATTACCGAGATACTGACATCAAAACATTTTTTAAATACATAGACAAATTCAATATTTTCTAACTGGCAGGGCATGTTTGTGTGTGCACAGACAGAAGGATGTGTTTAATATGGTTTAGCAGCAACCTATGTAATTAATGTGTTCAAATCCTCTGAGAAAATGTAGAATTATTTGCAAATATTTACATTTTTGCCTTTTAAGGGTACATAAAAGATTATGTGCAAGGAATACTATATGTTTTGCATGATAAATACCTCCCCCCTCCCCCATAGCTTCAATTTTTGTTATATTTAGAAATTTAAGACCAGGAGCAAACATCTGTCAGACTAATTTTTTGCTTTTTCATAAGTGCAACTTTTTAATAAAAATTTACATCTAGATAAACAATCTTCAGATTTTTGAAACTTTAATAAGATTTTAAAAACATCATGACTTTGAACTGAAAAACATACACGTTTAGCACACAAATATTGTAATATGAATCAACTCCAACTCCATTTGAAAACATGTGACTCAAATTACAGTTTTAGAGGTTAGTAATTCACATTTAAGCAAGTTAGCGCCTTGCTGAATTCAGCCTTTGTAAAAAAAGAGACTTAGTGCATATTGTAATGGCACAATGTGCTTTTGTACCATTTTGTTGATTTTTTTTCACCTTATTAAACAAGATCAAGTTCTTGAAACTTGGTAGATAACGGCTAACTTCCTATGACATGTGAAATTTCCAATGGTAACAGTTACATTTTGTAACAGAACACTTTCTATAGATTTCTTTTCCTACCTTAAAATTTTAAAAGCAATCATTTGTAAGGATTGCATCAACGTCAATTTAGCAGAGGAAGATCAAACTTTATTGAAACTGCTTGCATACAAAATATATTGCACTATAACCAAACAAATGTCAACATAAAATCCAATCTGTTGTCGCTAATATGTACAGAGAATATTGCCCAAGAGCAGTTACATTACAAGGTCATTCTACCTTGGTTAATTATCTACAGTATTTTAAACCAAACAGCTTACAGATGATGTGTGCAAGGTACCAATTTCTGTTTTCAAATACTATACATTCCCAGAATAAATAACTAGAAATCAACATTAATGTTTGGCAATATTTTTAAAAGACTTGTTAATATTCTTGAAATCATGTGCAGTTTGTTGCCATTTTTATATGCTTATTTGTATGCAAGGAAAAGTAACCGTAAAATGAAAATTCAAAGAAACAAACTCACAAAGTACATCAGAGGCAGAACTTCGGTTTGTACGGCTCTGTACAGATTCAGTGGTACCCCTACTTGGAGTCATTTTTTTTTTTTTAAGAAAAATATAACATCTTAGAGTGAAGGTCCTTCACATATTTTTCCTCAGGAAATTTCATTCATTAAAAAAAAAAAAAAGACTCAAAACCAAAACCCAACACATCAAAGAACAAAAGAGAAAAAAAACTAAAGAAAAAAAGGTATTATTTGTTAACCAATCCTAGTCTGCTTTCCAATTCTGCTTATACATTAGACCTAGTATTTCAAAGTTCACAAAACATTTAACCTGCTTCCAATGTTTCTTAGACAAAGTACCTGTACTTCACAGGATTATTATGCACATGTGGAAATGACCTTCCCATCTCCTCCAAATAAGCTTGAAATTAAAACATGAAAAACTTCACAAAACTCGGGGAGGACAAAATAAAAACAGCTCTAAGTTAAAACTGGTCATCAGGCCAAAGAGCAGGCACATCCTACTAACTTCCGACCAGGAAGATTTGTTCCTAGCTGAAAACATTTTAGCCTCTCTCAAATGAAAAGACAGTTATTTCTTCTCCTGTCTATACAAAAAAATTACACATCCCTCTCAATAACACTATTTGTCAAACTTCAGTGCAACAAAACAAAAACAAAAACAAGTCCTATTCTTTATACTGCCTAACCTGATGTTTATGGAAGGAAAAAAAATATGGAAAGCATGCATTCTTCTATAAAGTACTAATGTTTGACAGGGTTTGCTACATTTTTTTTTTAACATTTAGTGTTCCCAACTTATCTTCCCTGAACTCTGCATCCAAATATAATATTCCTACCTGCCAAGATATAAAAAAGGCACAGATCATACAACTTTTTTTTTGCTAATGAAAATGACAAACGTCACATCACACACATCTCAGGGTCCACTAAAATACTGGAAAAGTGGACCAAAACATAAACTGACACAGGACATGAAATGACATAATATTTCGTGGACTTCTATATGAGATTGAAAACAGAAGTCTAATATGATTACCATAAATGCTATTTATTCAGAAAAACTGAAATGTACCAGTGAGTTATCACCTAATGCAGGAAAATAGTCCAAATTAACAAAAAATACCACTGCTTGGTATTTAAAAAATAAACCAAACTAAAATCCTTTCCTGAAGTGCTAAGTATACATAATTGCTTAAAAGTAATGTTTCAAAATTTTAAGACCTCTTTTTGTGCAAATTTGAAAATTGTTGCTTATGGCCAATACCAAAAAAATAAAATTCTTAACAGAATTTGTGTTCATTTCATGCCCTGTGCCACCTTGCCTACTATTTGTCTTTGGCCTAACAAAGTTTTCTAATATGGAATAAGAATTACGGAAATGGTATAGGAAATATAACTCCAGAATTACGCAGTTTAGGGTACTCCATTCACAAGTGGTTGCTGACCATCCACGCTGTCTGGCTTTTCCTTCTTCTGGTTACGATCTTTACCCGTGCGCAGCCGATTACCTTCACTGGAGGTATTCTGTAATGTTTTAGTGTGGACACTCCTTTCATTATTGCAGTCAACTCTGATCTAAAACAAGTTATAGTTGTTATATACACAGACTGTATCCTATTATAATCTGTAATTGGCCTGACAAGAAATTTAAGCCCGAAGTGTAAATTCCACATGTTAAAAGGGGAAATGGGGTGAGAATAGAAGAAGTGCAAGAAATTAAGGTCAGGTAGGATCTTTATTTGGCTTATGGTTTTAAAACACTCTTCTTCTTTAACTGGAACACATTGGTCATCTCACTGCGTCCAAAGTTAGATAAAAACTCACAATCCTACCGTGTCTTCTTCTATGCAGAACAAAACAGTGAGAAACAAACAGTTAAAATGAATTACTATTACTGATTACAAGATACACATGTCTATAATACTAGAGCTCAAAAAAAATGGGTTATTCTTCAAAGACTGTGAAACCCAGGAGGAGAGACACAAATTAGTATCTTACTATTCTGATGTTACCAGGGTAGAAACTCAACTCACTGACTTATTAACTAGCCTTTAGTTGACACCTTTATATCCATCATGGGTATGATTATGTTCTCTATACTGAGGGCACCCACTGTCTTACAGTAAAAAATATGAGTGTTGGTTTCCAATAGCTTGTATTTCAGTAAGGTGAGTCACATGATCAGACAACTTGAACACTGAAGAGGAAGAACAGTATAGGGAAATGTGAAGACACTAAAGTGGGGAAGGACTGGAATCCCAGGAAGAGTGTAAAGATGAAGACAGTTTAAAAATAGTATTCTGAGATTTAAGATGATTTAAGTGCCAACACTGAACACTTAAAACACTGCTAATGGAATTCTAGATGCTACGCAAAAGGAAGATAATATTGACCAATAAGCCTAAAACAACTAAAAATATTGATCTATTTCAAGTATAAATGCTATATATAATCCCAACATGGTTCATTGTAATTTCAAAATGTATTTAAGTGTTGGTCCTGAGTGTGTGTTTTAAATGTTTGGTTTTTAAGAGGGGAATTACAAAACTGGTACATAAATGCCTTACATCTCTGTAAAGCATATGTATGTACATCATTTCATCCATCTCTTTATCTAGGTCTAAGGTCTTTTCTATGCTGGTCCTAAGAACCCACCAATAGTTAACACCAACTTACAACCACTATGAATTCTAAGGAACAGTCCATTATGAAGTTCCTGCTCTTAAGTATTTCTCATTAACCTTGTGTATTGGTCCCAAATCAATCCATAGTCATGAAGGAACCCTAACTACTTGGATTAAGAATTCAGAGTTAAAGCAGCAGCAGAAGAGAATATGGGTTCTGGGAATCAGATACCAGGGATCGAATATCACTCCACCATATGCTAATTATGTGACTGTGGGTAAAAGACTCAATCTTTCTAAACTTCAGTACACTCACCTACAAAACAGAATAATAAAACTTCTTACCTCAGCGGGTTGCTGAAAGATCAAATGAGATAAAACATACACAAAGCGCTCTGCAGAGGTGTCTGGACATGCTCAGAGGTCATTTGAAAATTACTTTACAGTGGGTTCAGCACAGGTGATGACCATTTGAGATGGGGTTCTCAGAACAGCGGCTGGCTGTTAGTAAGGAGCTGACTGATGCAGCTGGGCCAGCTGAGTATCAGCAGCTCTGTCTATCAGGATGATTATTCATGAGCTAGACACCTTCTTTTCCTTACTTTCCACACCAAGAGGACACTCTATTCCTGCAACTCAGGGGAGGAGGGACCCACAGGACTTTACTCAAGTCTCTCTTGGTACATTCCTGGATGTTTCTTTTCTTGGACAACTGGGGTGGGGGTGAGGGGACTACCAATGTGGTTTTGAAGTCACTCTGTGGCTATCAAAGTCTTTACAAGTACTTAATATATTTTCTATAGGAATCTTTTTTGTATACTTGTCACAAAGGACTAAGATTGCCGACAATTAGAATGTTGAAAAGAAAATATTTCACATATACCAAATTCACAACCTCTGAACACGTTTTAAAAAGGTAAAAGAAACTCATAAATCTCAAACTACTATAACTCACACAATTTAGATGAAAAGAGACACACAGGTTTACCTGAAGGGATCCGTCTGCTGCTCTTCCTTTAGCCTCTCTTGGGTTACGTGGACGATTATCTGTTCGGGAGTGATCGTCGTTTCCTATATGGACATTTTAAAAAGGTTCAATAGTCACTGATTCTAACCTGCTTATTGGAAATTCCTTATTCCCACATCCTCAAATTTATTTATACCAACCACAGAATCTAAAATATAATCAATAACCCAGTGATTCCAATTGCATACTGGCTAATAATCTACCATGCTACCAAGAAACAGAAAATGTTTCTAAGGCATCACAATTCTGCATCAACTGTGTTACAGGTCAACTTGAACTAATGATCAGTTGTTATGTGTAGAATATCTGAATAAACTAACTAGTTATCAGTGTTTATTCATATATTCTACATGAACCAGACGGAAGGCTGTCTAATGTTGCTAACTACACGAATGAAAGGCTGAGCTTTTCCTATGGTGACCAGTACAAAGCAGGGTAAATAGGGCCTTGGTAATATGTCACTGAATCACCAACATTTTTCATCGAACTTCAGATAGTTGTTACAAAGTCATCTTTATTTCTTAACAAATGAAAACCTCTGTACCTTTGAAGCCGCCTCCGCGTCCTCTTCCTCCCTGTCCTCTTCCTCCACCTCCACGCCGTCGGCCGTCTCCTCTGCGCAGGAAGTTCTCCCTCTCTTCCTCTGTTGGAGCTAATGACCAATCACTGAGTTCGTCTCTGTGGTCAGATTCTGTTTCAGAAGCATTTGATGCTTCAGAATTAGTTCCTATCGAGAGTTAAAAGTTATATACCGTTGTCCGACTTAAAAAAAAAAAGTTAGGTTAACAGAAGCTTCCAGAGACGTTTCAGGGGTAATCCATTACTCTTCCCAATTTCTAAGCCCACCAAAGACTATTATCACCTTCCATTTTGTAAAACAAATTATCTTAAATTCAGAATGAAGGGTTTCACAATATTTGAGGTAATTTTTGTCTTAAACATTTTTGGTTCTCATTAAAAAAAATTAAAGGTATTTTATTAGCCGTCTAAGTTCAAACCTGAGTATGCCACACCATTAAACAGCTGTGCTCCTTTAAACATCTGCGCTCTCTGGAGGAAAAGTTGTCTACATCAGTTAAACGCAATACCTTGATAAACAAAACCTCTGTAAAGAGATTTCCTTTTAACGAGGTTTGGCCCAGGGACAGAGGGGAATGCACATGCTCTGGTCACCTCTGAGAGGCTGGCAGAGAAGGCCGCCATGGCAACTATCTCAGGGAAGGGTCTCCTGTGGGATCAGGGACTGGACCTTGCTGGGTGGGGATATGCTGCCTGATGCTTGGTCCACAACCTTCCCTCCCACTCCCACTGGAATAATTGATCTTTATAAAGGAATTATCGTAACAAACTTGTTATGCTTGAGGGGGTAGGTTACTGACACAGGGGAGGGGAGTGGGAGAAAAGAGCTCCATGGTGAGGTGGGACTTCAACAGCATAAAGATCAGACTGTTGGGAGAGGGGTTAGGGGTTAGGTTCAAGGTTGGCCTTAGGAGTAGGTGTCACTCCCCCACTCCAGAATATCAACTCTACTACCTCTCTCTCTTCCTCTGTTGGAGCTAATGACCAATTATAGCTTCACCATTATAGCTTCATTCCTGTGGATCTTGAAGACTTTTCCATCTTAAAGAGTTCCTTTTTGAAATGCAAATATTTGTGAGATGGATTATACCTTACACCATCATTAGCAAGTTACATAGTAGATACACAGTTGAGCAAGAAAGACAGTAGGCACTGGCAGGTGGGACAGCGTTCAGTGAAAGGTACTGGGAGAGAAGAAAGAAGCACTGATAGAAGAGCTGGGAAGGCAAAGAGAAACTTCGCCTACTTCTTGACTGTGCCTAGGGCTGATTTTGGCCATGCCACTCAAAATCACCTTATGAGCCACAGGATGCAGACCCCTGATTTACACAGTCCATCCAGCAAGTATGACCAGCACATGCCTGACAAAAAATGAGCCACAGTACACAAATGAAAAAAGTTTTGGCTATACAGTAATAAAATCAGGAAAGGCCTTAGGAAAGTCATCAACATACAAGGGCTTAAGCAGATTTATCCCCAGTCATAATGTGGACAGAACTCACACCTGCCCTGTGAACTCTATGTGTTATAATCAGGTTTTTACTCTATATGTCTCTTGCAACACAATTTGTCCCACTGTGAATTGGAAACCAGGTAGTGAGAAATTGTTATAATGGGGTTCTAATGAATATTAGAGATTAGCAGCTATTAAGTCTAGGAACAGATAAAGTTACTGAGTAAAATGCTTAGTTTGTACCTGAAGTATATCCAGGACCGCGTCTGCCGTGCCCCCTATTTCTGTAAGGTCTACTACCTCGACCCATTCCTTGACCATCATCAGTCACAAAGCCTTTTTCCTTATCTGTACGATTTGGTGGTGGTCTAGAACTAGCTCCAATCTGTCGCAACTGCTCATCAATTTGTAATCTCTCCAAACGCAACTGGTCTACTTCCTATTTAAAATATACAAGATAACAGTAAAAATAATTTGACATTTTGCTTAATAATACCTTTCTCCTTTTCATCAGATAAAAAGTATACTGGAAATATTTCAATTTCAGTTCGAAATTTACAGTAAACACTGTTACACAGAATTATCAGGAAATTGAATGGTCTCCTTAAAAAGAAAATTACTATAGATAACAGATTACTGATGTCCAGAATTAGAGATATAACAAAAATACTCAGCATTAAAATTATACTGCTAGAATTTAAAGTTATCTAATTTGGCACTATTATCCAATAGAATCTGCTAAGGCACAAATATGCTAGTTTTGGGACTTCTTGATAATAGGATATTGAAAAAAACAACTCTAAAACGTACAAATACAAATAAATGACATTTAAGGTTTCACCAGCTAACCTTAAAAACCACACATTGTAAATAATCTTATTTGAAATAGATTTTCCAGTTAATATCTGAATTAACAACATTGAGTTTGGGACATCTTCTGTTTTCAAAGAACATATACTATGGTAGGTCTTTGGATATGACTATATAATTAAGAAACAATTATTTTCAATGAACTAAAGATGCTTATATTCCTTCTATTGTGGGAGAGGACTATTTAATAGTTGACCAAAAAAGTTGGAGGTCTTATATCATGCCTTGAAAACCTCTTAAAAACAACAACTCTACTACAACAAGTATGATAAACAGTATAAATTCAGTTGATTAAAATATACACCTGGGGTACACTGACAGACCCTTACACACAATGCTTCCAATATGCTGTGTTCTGTCAAATTCAGATGAACTCTCAATTCTAACCCTTGTCCTTCCAATTTACCCCAAAACATCTATTTACTAGCTACAGGGAACTGCAGCCACAACTAGAGTAGCACTGAGTGTCTCAGTCAAGCAGAGGCCATCTCAGGGACTGTCTACATGAACAGTCACTGGGGAAATCCCTGAAAAGCTAAGTTCCTAAAGCCTAGGTTATGGCAGCTTCTGGAAAAGGGCAGATAAGTAAGGATCTAGGAGTTTCATCTGTGCTCTGAACCGGAATTTGTTTTACAAAGGATTTGAGCAAAGGAGAGACTGCAGCTGAGTGAGTGGCTTACTCCAAAAGTACAATTATAGCTCATGGAATGGGGGTTATATCTTGCAAAACAGAATGGTAGTCCAGGTTATCCCACTGGGGCAAAGCAGTCACCTTTTGGTGAGAGATGCCAGGCCCAATCAAGGGAAGATCTGGTGATGGAAAGAATGGCAACAGGACAGCTGCTGATAACCAAAAAAGATATTCAATTGTAAAGAATAAATCAAAAGATCTAATATTAGTCAAAAGAACAAGGGATTGATAAAATGCAACCCTAACTCTTCAGGTCTTCAAAATTATTTAAGCTAAGAATATGAAGGAAAACACATACAACAGATTACACGTAAAACACACTTTAAAATAAAAACAAATAAGCAAATCAATGGGGTATCCTAACCATGCAGACCTTGCTGGATGAAACCTCCACACTTTTAATTGTTAACTAATCATCATAAGAATAAGAAGTGCCTGGCTATTGTATTTTCCTTCCTTCTCTGCATATAACTAGAAATTGTTTAAATTTCTTTCTTTCAAGAAATCATCAAAAATTCTTATTAAAATAGCATAGGAAAACAGAAAGTTGGATTATTTATAAAATGCTATTTAGTACCAGTTGCAATGTATTTTTGATATATGTAGTTATAAAGAAGAAATTATAAAAGTGACATGGATAAAATTCTATTTTATTGAATCACAGAACATTTTGGCCAAAAGAAATTTTAAAAAGCACCTAGTCTAGGGAAGTGATTTGCCTAAAGTCATTGAACTGGCTCACGGCAGAAGAAAGACTACAAGCAAACTGCTGCATCGCCAATCTAGTGCTCTTCCTGCTATACCTCGCAGCCTCCTGGTTCCTGCTTCCCAGTTTGCAATCTTAGAGGAGGTATAGTGATACAAATACTAACTAAAATGATCATTCACAAGAAGACACAAATTGTTTATATTTTGTATAAGAGTATAGAGAAAAATTCGAAGGGTAAACATTTAAACAGAGGACTTCATGAAACTCTGGGATTTCCCTGATAAATGACATAAAAGGGACAACAAAGGCAAGTGTTACAGACACAAGATTTGGCCTGGGAAAAACTCACATGGGCTAGAAAGGATCAACTGGATGAAAAGGTGCTGTAAAGGATTGCCTACAGTGAGTATAAGGGTTTATTTAGCAGGAGAATAATGGGGAATAGGGAAATTTATTGAGAAGTGGGATATTGGTCCTTAAATTTATAATGATGGAAAATTGACTTCTGTTTTCAGAAGGAATATAATAAGCTAAACAAAGTGAGTATTTTTTTCTATTATCTTTTACAGGTCATTCATCATAATGTACAGATTAGAATGTCTTAACTGCTTTAAGATTTACTATGGAGTTTTTAGATTTTAGTGCAAAAGGATTAAAAGTTAAAGCTCTTCCTGTTCTTACCTTTAAATAGTTCAGATGGTAATCCAAAAGAACAGTGGCATTAGCGATGCTGTCCTTTGTTCCCACAAAAACAAATGGTACCATACCCTGAAAGAGAAATGGCAATAATCCTATAAAATTAATGATGAGTTACTCTGAAAAAATGCAAACGATGACTAAATCCCTATCACAGGGTCTGATAAATAGTAGGTACACAAATGTTTGTTGAAAATACAAACCAATACATAAAACAAAAGTAGTTGGTATATTTTACACATCTACTGTGTATAAACACAGATCAATATAGCAACCCCTTAAATGTGTCATGTTATTATGATTTAAACACTACTATTAAATGTTGGCAAACTCAAATTATGTAACTCAAAATTATGCAAGCTTTAACAAGAGATGCATAAACAAAATGAATACTTTTAAATACTTTCATTTACTACAGGTTTCATCTAGATAAAATTATTTAAAAAATAGTTCAAAATTCAATACTAGGGTAGAAAAATAAAAACTAAATCAACTTTGCTAACCAAGTCAAGAATACAAACAAAACAAAAAAAAATAGGATAAATTAAAATGCACTTAGTAATTATTCTGTGAGAAAAAAAGCTAGACACATCCATGAGCATAAAATTTAGCATTTTAACATTTCAATAATGTAGTCTGAATACTATTAAAGGGCTGAGTCATAAGGAAAGTTTGATCTCTCAATGGTACTGCTTTAATATAAGGATACATTTTGAAAAAGGAGTATACTAAAAACATATACTTCTAGCCCATCAGTACAAATGAGAAAAAAACTACTTCTTGTCTTAAGTTATAGGGAAGCCTACGTCAGTTACGCAAACTAATAGGTGGCAACTATGACATCCAAAGTTGAGAATAATTCAATATTCTGCTACTGATGAAATTCACATGGTTACTGATATTCACAAGTGACTAAAGAAAAGCACACAGAAGCTTTGACGTAGATATGTTAGAATTTTCCAGGTGAAGTTTCTAGGTGTGAGAAGCCAAGAAGCTGTCTCTTTAGCAAGTTATCACTCTTTTAAAAGAGCATTTGTCTGATAGGTGTGGCTACTGCTAGGCTGCTTTTGTTTGCTTGCACTCAGTACACAGCATCTTAAACGTATGTGGGGTTGGAATGGGTTTTTTCTTTTTCCTTCCACATGAACATGGCTGTTGATGGGGCACAAAGCTGAACAATTAGGAAATACTGCTTGCAGACTGACATTCACCTGGTAGGCAAGGCACTGCTTCCTAGTAGCAATGACCACCTAAAGAATCAGGTGCCACGGGCTTCATATGGAATTTTTTTTGCACTGAATAATTATGAACTGTGGAAATAATCAGGCCTATGAATCAGATCTCTTTTCCTCAAAAACATTTTTAACTGCTGAGCTTTTTCCCCAACTGACTTTGTTACTAAGCAATTAATCATATTATTTTTCAAAACGTCCTATGATGAAATGCCATGCTTTCCCTCTGGATCACATACGACCAAAATAAACTTTAAAACCCTATGTCACAGATTTAATTTGATCAACTTTAGAGCAAATAATTTCAAAAAATTTTCTCTTTCAACATATCTAAACTGTTGGTAAACCCAAGTGTCAGTCTAATTTAAGCACATCACTAGTGGACCAGAATAGTTTAAGACAAAGAAAGGCAAGAGTAGAATGGGGTCTTTAATAGGGACACCAGAAAAAAGTGATTCCCTGTTCTGGGATGAGAACTGAGCTGCCCAGCAGAGAGGAAATCCACTTGCAGTTATATTTCTCTTTATAAAATGGCATTTTTGCTTTTAATCTTTTGTTTTCCCTATAAACAGTTCTCATGGGCCAGGTAAGGCACCTGCCCTTAAGTGACTCACAATGTGGCTGAGATACCCAGTAAATATCTATGTAGTAAGTGCTATGACAGGGGTGAGCACACGGGAGCATGAAAGAGGGAAAGGCTCTTGAGTCAGTCAGGGGGAGGGGACCTCTGGCAAGTACACAAGGAAAGCTGCACAAGGAGTAAGGTCAAAGCAAGGTGGCAAGTTAGAGGAAAAAAGTGCTCCAAGAAGAGAAAACATGCATACATCTAGAAGAGAGAGGACAGTACTGCTGGGAGAATGCTAAGTAGTTCAGGTATGGCTGAAGCCTCTCTAGAGTGCAAGCTCGGAGAGGAGTGGGAAGAGATGCTACTGGACAGGTGACTGCCTTATAAGCAACAGGAAGGAATTTGAGCTTTCTCCCCGTGGCAAAGGATCCACAAACCCACCAACACTCCTCCACCATCCATTAATCCTGATGATCATTTGTAGTCTTTCTTAACAAGGGGAATAAACATTAAAATATAAAATTAAAATGTATTTTTCAAGGAATGTTTTCCTACCTGCCAAGCCTTGAGTTCAGGTTTCTGGGATTCCCCTGCTACAACTGATGAAACCACTAACACCTAAAGTAGTATAAGGAATGCAAGTGATGTCATTAACTACAACAAATGATACACAGAAGCCTGAACGCAGGACTTTCACTGCAGGACTTCTAAATCCGTTTCTAAACAGGTTAGTTCAAATACTGAAAATCAGTTTTTAAAATATGGCTTTACGTAGAAACTTATGCATCTAACAGAAGGTACATTTTTGAGCTACTATAACCTGCAAAATTTCAAGAGATAGCATAAAAAAAAAGTCCACCCTCAAAAGAAAAATGTGACTATTAAATGCAATCCCTTATTTTATGTTTACAGCATAAGATTTGTCACTGTGAATAAACTGAAATGTAGGTAGCACTTTGGTTTGTAATATTTCATAAGCTGGCAATCAGATTTGAAACAAATACAGCTTGAGTAGCCTATAAGCCTAAGCAGAGAAAATATCTGAAACACCAATTGTGACATTTGGGTCGAAAAAAGTACTTGTAGTGTAATTCAAAGTGACAATTATTCCTTACCCTCTGGACTTTTGTGCTGTTAGGTTGAGAAAAATGAGTGCTGTTTTCCTTTGTATCTATATGTTTTTTTTCTTCTGAGGGAGTAGGTCCAACCCTTGAGTTACTGGAAGGTAGGGAATTTGGTGGCATAATTTCCTTGGTGAAAAACACAAAACACAAAAGAGAAAAAAGGATCAATTTTTAGGAATTTATTTAGCTGCATTATTATATCAATTATCACATCATAAGACTGTAAATTATTATAAACAGTTTTGGTAAACAAAAATTACAGAATGCAAAAATTATGCAGTAAAAATCCACGAAGATTTAACTTCAGTAAAAGAACCTTTCACAAAAGAGAAACTAGATAAAACGTGAAAATTATGGCAATTTGGGGGGGGATTTTATTTTAAATAGTACCATTGCACAGAAGAGCTTGCCCTCACCTCCCCCAACCCCACACAAATGCTTAAAAAAATGCAAAGCACATGTATACATGTACACAAACTAAAAAAGCCAAAGAATGAAAGCCAGAAAACCTAACCACTGTCCCAATTTTACCTACCAGCACCATTAACTAATAACTGACAAGTGCTTTAGAGTTTTTACATTTATGACTACCCATGTTAAAGATCAAGAAATAAGACTTAAAGGGGGTAAAGTGACTAACTGGAAATCACAGTATTACAGAATAGACAGAGACTATTATCTTCAATTGTAACATTAACCGGCATGCCTGATAGAATTTTTACATTCACATTATGTGCATACAACAGGCCTCTAAATTACTATGTCAAATAAAATTGTAAGATTTTTACTTTTATTAGACAAACCAGAAACATATGCACTAGAACATACCTCTTCTTGTGGAACATTTTTCTCATTTTCGGCCTCAATTCTCACTCTCACAACTCCTGACTTGTCCACAATCTCCTGAATCAGTTTTCCATTTTTTCCAATTACTTTGCCTAAGCCAAGAAATATATATCTCATGTTTGGTTTTAAAAACACATACCTTAAACCAGTAAGCACACCCCCAGCATAAACTATCATACTATATATGCATATATATACAAAATTTCATATAATTTCAATTATCTATATCTTTTTATCTGTCTGTCTGTCTACCTTAAAACCAAAACAGAGGTTCCTTTCCAAAAGACAATCAAATTGGCTTTCTGTTGTTATGAGGTCATCATTGATCAAACTCCTTTAGTCAGGTATTAGAGTTGATTAATATACGGGTAATTTTGAATTTTTAGGCAGTTCAAAGATAGGCTCTTATTTTGCATAACAGGGCACACTTTAAACGTGCTGGTATAGTTGTGTGTATCACTGCAAAGTTTGATAAAAGGAATTAAGGAAAAGGATAGATAATAGAAAACACATTCATTCTTTTATTTATTTGACAATTTCAATTCTATCTGTACTTGATTTAAATCTGCTTCTCTGCCCATGGCAAGTATTTTCAAAATTTTATATGGTACATTTATTAAAGATACTCTAACTTGAAAAGCGGTTTGAGCAGCTATACGTACATATAAAAGTGTACCGTCTTCAGGCAAAATGTGTTATAGGCTATTACTCTTATGTATTACTCACAAATTATTTCAGTGTATTAGAAGGTGAAGGGATCAGAGTAAAAGATTAAGAAATTGCACTTTAAGATAACTTAAAACCACAGTGAAAAAGCTTAAAACTAATTCAAGATTAAATTTTACTCAAAAACATCTGTTAGAACTCCAAAGATTTCAAATACCAGCAACAAATGGGCACTTGTCTCTCCTTCATTTTATACAATTCAATGATTTACTTAACTGGGAAATGACTGCTTTCACAGCCATTATCATGCATTAGTATAAGGCAAGACATTACAAATATTAAGGAAAAACTGCTTTTAGAAATGTACATGTGAATTACATCTGATTCCAAGGGCTTTCAAGGGTAATGAAAGCCCCCTGCACCGGCCACATCCATCATGTGCTTGCCCCATCATCTCATATAAGGCAGGGATGGGGGAAAACAAACTGGAATAGAAATTTTGCTTTGAGCCAATCTTAGATAAGAACTCAGGGAAAACAGGATCTTGGGGTTTGTCTAATCAGCATAGTCTTGGCATTCTTGCCATGTGTGGCAGCCTCACTCACCCCCATAACCTCTTTTAACCAGTCAGTGGTCAGGGAACACAAGTGACAACACTAAATCAAGACTCTTGATCTTGTTCTTTCTGTCAATTATTTCTGCTCATCTTCTCTTCAATGAAAAGGGGTGGAGGGAGGAGAGAAGTTACATGGAGTCTTCCCACAGTTTTTTTTAATCTATAACACTTATATTTTCATGAATTAATGTTGATTTTAATAAAGGTCTTTGAAGTGAGTTAGCAGAAGGAAAAATGAGATTTTGGTACATGTTTCTATCAATATCTTAACTATCCTTTATACTGTGTGTTAACTATAGCTGAGTAAACCAATTCACTGTAAAAGTGGGTGAAGAACAAGTAGATTTTTAGAAAGATAAATCAACATACATACAAAAAGAATTTGTGGAAAAATAAATTATAAATCATATTGTGGGACTTGAAAACTCATGCAATACTGCTTAGACATCTCACTAAAGACCTGCCTTATCAAATCTTTTTTTGTACAAAACGTTTTCTGAAAACTCCCAAAACTTCCAGTATCGGAGAAGACAATCTCTAAACCAAAACTGTCATACTTTACTAGTTAGAAACAAAACAAAAATCAGGTTTTCTGGTGAAATATCACTTCTGGGATCCTCTTCTCTTCAGGTAAGACTATAGGTGGAATCTAATTCTAATAGAAAATAATCCAATTCTACATTACATAGTTTTTCCAAACCCCAACTGACAGCTTACTCTAATTCTGCTCTACTGAACTGAATGGAATTGTTTTGAATAAGGGGAAGGAAAGAACTAACATTTAGAGTCCTCTACTCTGTCCAGACCTTAGATAATATGTATCTATGTATTTATGTATACCTATACCTATCTATCTTTATCTTCCTATTTAATTATCATAACCTTGTGTGGTAGACACTATTATCTCATTTGTTTTCAAAGTGAGGAAGGTAGACTCAGAGAGGCTAAGTCAGTTGCCCAAGGTCAAATAGCTACCAAAAAGTGAAGTAGGACTGAAATCTAGATCTAACACCTACACCCAAAAACATTCCCCTACCATCATGCCATCTCCAAAATGAATTTTAATGTCTATTAGGTAATTTTTGAAAAAAAAAAAACTGTCCAATGGCTATATTTTATGACATTTAAAGTAACTTTGCTAACTATAAAATGTATGCAATTGCTTGACAAACTATAAATAAGAGGAAAATATCATTCACAACCCCACTTACCCTGAGGTAAACCAGGATAGTGCTATACGTATATTTTCCATACATACAACTGCTGTGCAAGTTACCTCCATAACATTACATAGTCATGTTCTTAGTCATCTGTAGCATATAGTTGAGAGACTAATTCTGCATTATTTCACTAGTATTTATACTTTATCTTCAATCAAACTAATTTTCTTTGGGAGAAAAATTTTATTCCAAGTGTTTTTTAATGGCATAGGAAGATGTTTATAATTCTATGGTGCCAAAAAAAAACACAGGCTAAGTAGAACTGAATGCGAAGAAAATGGTAGCTCACAGAGAAAAAAATGTGACAATGAGTGTGTATATCTCCATGTATGACTGAAAAATTGTGCTGAACACTGGAATTTGACACAACATTGTAAAATGATTATAAATCAATAAAAATGTTAAATTACAAAAAAAAAAAAAAGAAAATGCACATAAAGTCCTTATTTTCTCGTTCTTTAAACCTTCCAAAGGGCATACATTACTTTGTATATAATTGGTCATGATATCAAGTTTAAATTTCATTTTAAATGTACAGGCAGTATGTTCCAATTTTATTTACAAATTAAAACGTGTAGTATTCTTGACAAAACTGCACTTTGTTTTGATATATTCTACTAAGGACAACAGTAGCATTTAAGAGTATTGGTACAGAGTTCCTAGGTATTTCTTGGTACTCAAGATGGTGACGGTCATGAAACAACAGTACTCAAGTCAAGATGAAGAATTATGGTTGATGCTGCAGAAAGCCCTCCCTAGAGACATTCAGAATTACTTCTAGCTTTGGAACTTGCTCAATTTAAGTAACCTATATTCAGATCTTCCACTTAGATCAAATATCAATACTCCAAATTATAAAAAGCCCCCAAATGTCATTCATTTTGGAAAAACATACTTAATTTTAAGATATAAAAAGTATAGAGTGAAGAGGCTGTGCAGAATTTGTCTTTCCAAGCACTAGTGGGTTTGAGCTAGCAAAGCAGTATCTTTTGCACACCTTCCGAAAATGTAATCTTTGAGTATATTTACCAAGTATTTTCTGTACACTACAGCAACAGAGTATTTCAAAGATTAAGCTTCAGTTAAATGACTTCTCAAATGAGTGAAAATGGAATTCTATGTGTATAAATAAGTTGTTTACCTAACTTTTGTTTTTGTAGTGCGTGTCAACAGCAATTTTTGACTCACCTACTAAGTTTCTTGGAACTTGTATGACATCTTCAGCAAATTCAAGAAAGCTTCGCGCCTTTTTCACTGCATCCTGATCCTAATAAGAATAGGGAAAATATTTAAATCAACAAAAGATGAGCCATCTGAAATACTGTTTTTTATTTGAGAAAAAAACTATTTAGTAAAATATTTACCTCCCCATAAATATGAAATGTGCAGGTATCTTCATCTAGATCGATAGCAGTGACCCCAGGTACCTTTCTAGCTTGTTGAATATTAGCACCATGAGTACCAATAGCTAGACCCATCAGATCTTCTCGTACAATAAATTGTTCATGAAACCTTGAAGCAAGTTGCCTTGAACTCTGAAGAGAAATGCACATCTGATTAATATGCTTATCAACTCTTAAGACAACTATATTTAGGTCAGCCATGTAAATTATCTTGACCCTGTATATCAGGGTCCTGCAAATTAGTTTCAGTTGGAAATTAACAGGTTTAAGAAAGTATTTCACACAGTGTATTTTTTAGGTTACTGAAGGTCTATGTCATTTGATATATTTTTGTTAACAGGAAAGGGTTTATTGACAACTTTCCCAAGGTAACTTGAAAACCTATTTGCAAGGCTGCCTTAGTTAACCAATGACATCAATGTAATAATTAAGAAGCAAATCAAATGTTCCCAGATAAAAACCAGCTCACTGGGTCTGACAGACTCAATTTTAATTAAATAAAAAAAATTTAAATACCATCTTTACAGAAAACTATATTCATTTCATTTTTATTAAAGGATATGGGTGTGTGTGTGTCTGTGTATTTTTTTCTGGAAACAGTGCCATTTATATAACTTATCACTAGATACTCTGGTCTAGACATCCCTCTGATGAAGTGATGACATTAAAAAGACACCCCTCACCCACCGAGTAAAGGAATCATAAAAATTATTGGTACAGTAACTAAGCTGAATGATTACAGAATGTCAAAGATTTACAACTTATCTTACATATGTGTCTGCAACCTAAAATTAGACCAGAGTCTGTAAGACCATGTGATCTGGATCCACAAGAATGATGAATTCTTTCCAATATTCAGTGATGACTGAACTAGGTTATCCAAACTTGTGGATAATCACTCTCTTTAAACAGTATTACCAAAATTTAATGTTTAGTTCTAGCATGCCATTAATGAAAACCAAACATATTAGTGGCTCATGTCAAAAAATGGAAATTTCTTATCTGAATATGTGGACCTCTTTAATATTAGTAGTGAGGAAAGATAGGCATGCATGCTAGTTTCTTATTATTCAACATACCCAATAATTTGAATGAATGAGTATAACTACTGTAAACAATTAAAAAAGTATAATAGCCTCTTTGTAGATTAGAGTAACAAAATGTATCAAATATTCTTAGGATTTTTCAAGAGGTCATGTTTTTTGAGTTCTGGTTCATTCACCTGATTAAGCGTGATAATTGATAATTCACTAATAAGTGATAAGCCAAAGGTATGATAACAGATCATTTGAGAAGAATTAGATGTTTAAGAAGAGGTATATGAGTATATTTGCACAATATTCACAATGAGATTAAGGAGGCTGTTCTGGCCTAAAGGTTATGAGAGAATTGCTAAAGAAACCACAAACTTGTGAACACAGGGTCATCAAGAAAGAATGAGGGTAAAAACCAATTAAACAGACCTCCATGGCCATAAGGAAAACAAAGTAGCAAAAGGAGATATTGTTAAAGGAGATATGAATGTCTCCTCTCCTACTAAGAGTTCAGCAGTCACACATTAAGTTGGAAGTTGGTAAGTTTCCCAGGGTTTTCCAAGAATATAGCCTTGACTCCCTTCTCTCTTAAAATGCAGTTTGGAACTCCTTTTTTTCTTTACTATTTCAACTGCATGGTGTTTTCCCTCTAATGAAATGAATAATGATGAGGAACTCTGGAATCTGACAGTGATATACTTGAGTTGGCACTTTAAATTAAAATCCATTTAGTTCCTATGGTAATGGATGGAAGTACTAGATACTTATCAATGAAAATAAATGTATGATGATGGAAATTATTGGAGGATTAATAAAAGTAGATAAAATGCACCTTAAGAGACGAAATAGTAAGTTAGGGAAATAGCCTCTGGCAGGAATCTGAAGACAGGAGTTTTAAAGAGTGACAACCAATTAGAATGGAGAAGTTCTATACCCTTTTAAACAGAGATAAACATACATAATGAAAGGAATATGATTAGATATTTAAATAGTCTCTAGTACTTTAATGATAACATGTTATATGGAAGAAGCATTGCCTCATTTCATTAGCAGCTTTGACGAACTTCTAGTAAAAAGTGAGTTGGCCAGTAGTTCCTTAACATACATAAACTGCTGCTTAATTCTAAAACCTCAGATGTGAAAGATTCTAGTATGATTATGCTTTGTAAAATTTTAATTTTTGAAAATAAACACTATGAGGAATTGCTAAGAAACAATATACAAAGGACAAGCTGCCTATATTCAAGTTTCGTGACTGCACAGTTAGTTCTAAATAGCTTGACAAGCAGCACTAGGGAAAGCCACACACCTCTAGCTGCTTACTAGCCTCTTCATTTCTCAGTATCAGAGACAGCTTAGTGCGCAGACTCCGGAAGTGCATGTCAATCAGCATGTGAGCGCGCTTCGAGGTGACTTCACTGATAGACTAAAGGATATAAATCAACACCATTATTATTAAAGTAAATGCCTTAAATGAAATACACCAAAATAGACCACTCAAAGACACTCACCAAAATGACAAGCTGATAATTTTCTGGATCATAAGTTACAGAAAAGGCACCAACTGCCTTTTTAAAATCCTTATGTGCCGATTCTTTGGCACACCTAGAAATAAAAAGAGTATCCATTGTGAAGTTAAGATGAATGATTACTAACTATTGGTGTATAAATACATATATATATATATGCAGAGAGATTTGCATGTTGTAGAACTGTAGATTCATATTAAACTAGATTTATGCAAATATGCTATAACCATTTAAAAGTTTAGTTCCTTTGTTGTATATCTCTGAAATCCTCAGCCCAATCAAGCATTTGAGATTATAGAGAAAGGAAAAAAAACAGTCATGTTCTTAAGGGATTACTGGTTGTCTTAGATTACCAAAGGTGACATCTTTAGGGGAGCCACACTCCTCTGCAGGCTTCCTGATTTCAGTTACATATGGTAGGTCAGTAATTTTCTTGAGTCAACTGTTGAAAACTTTTAGGAATAGGTACAGGGTACCCAATTTTGTTTTGTTGTTTCTTTTCTAAAGAAAAACTGCTAACCAATTTAAGGGAGAGAAGGAAATGTATATGAATCAGAAGGCACAACATTTACATACACAATCTCTACCATCAAAAAGCAGGATTTCTATGTACTTTCAACTACAAGTTAACATTTATCTATAGTGTAACATGTCCAAATCAAACTTAATACATGCCCTTGATGAAATCTTTTAAGAGGAATTTCTTCTCTAAAAACTCTTTAAGCATTACTCCAGATCAAGGATTATACAAAAGATGACCTCTTGAAGCTTTTTTTGCTCTACTTGTTACTTATTTGTCTGAAAATATTAGTTAAAAGGGAAAAAAACCTGAAGAAACCTCCACTATCTAGAAACTGATTTTGTGACTTATGACAGAATATCTGTATTAATCAACTTTGAAATCTTAAAATTCTATAAACAATGTCAACTTTAGTGAACAAATGTATATTAGCTGTGTATTTAAACAAGTGCAATGTTGGCTTAATTATATAACTGGATAAAGCTAAATATGTTTTTTCAATACTTTCGCAAACCATTTTTGCCAAAGTTCACTGAATTTAAAATTGATTTCTATTATTTTAAAATTTATATTCTTTTAAATTCACTGCATAGCACCTCTAAGTTCTCAGCCTTTCTCGTATACCAACTTACATCTGTCGTAAGTCTTCTGGCACATCCAGTTTGATTTTATGGAAAGTATCTTTTGTGGCAGGTTTGTTGGGATTAACCGATCGTAAACGTTCAATTGTGACAATTTCATTGTACGTAGCATCACATGCTGCATACTCTATCACGTAAAACTGAGAGAAATAAATCAAAGTCATTCCTGGTAACACTGTTTAAAGTAAGAACAAAAAGCTATACCTATTCAGTTATTTTTAAATTCTCTAGAGGGAAAAAAAAACTGAAACACATGAAATGTACTGAACATGTAAATATTTTAATAAAATGACTCAAGTTAATATTACTTTCAAATAGAAATCCAGACAGAAATGTAGTATACCTGGCTTTAGAAAAGGGAAAAAGCATAACAAAAAAAAATTTAAATGGGCATTTTCCTACCTCACCCTTTATCATCCTCACTTTAGCTAACCACCAACAGCAAGGCTCTTTTTCATTTGCTCTGGAATAAACCTACACAAAAATTACAACATAGAATATTTTATGATTAACATCATTCAGAAATCTATAAATTATCAGACATCAAGGAAAATTTCTTAAAATGATCTTTAGTGTCTTTCAAACCCATATGCTCTATACCTTAAACCAGATTGTACCCACATCACTAGTGGGTACAGAAACTACCCGATCACCTATGAGCGCCCTGTAAAAAAGTGCTTTCCTATTTCTTTGTATTACCCCAGTAGTAATCAGTACTCTGAATAGGAGTGCTCAAGAAAAGCTGACCATTCGTAAACCTGGGCATACTTTCCTTGGGTACTTTGTGAGCTACGAAAATGTATCTAAAAAATGTAAAGACAAACTTGTTTTTGTTTTACTCTAAAAAACAAATGACTGACTGGATGCATGGTCACTAAGTGGGTAAGACCACTGACTAGTTAGCTCATTAAAGTTACCACTCTGGCATTCATGTCTCCTGCAAACTAAATGGACAGATCCTTGGTCCATCTCTGGTCGTCTGACCCCTCTCCACTAAAATGGGTAACTCCACGCTGGCCATCCTCTGGATACCATCTTCCTGCTCTCATACACTGTGCACCAGTTCTTCTAAACTGATCTCTCTGATGATCACTTCACTTCAAAGTTCACTTATGATGTGCAGCATGGAACCTTTGTGAAGACACTAGTAAATCAAGGTTAATAGGGAAAGACACAACACAGTAATACATGGGGAGAGAGACAAATACTCAGAAGTAGAAAGAAGACACAGGAAGGACAAGGGGGACAGGGAGGAGAAGACAGGAGAGAAGACAAGCAACTCAAGGTTCCAACTCTCGTCTCCCTTTTACTACTGTAGTTCACAGTTATGCAACACAACTTAACTCAACCTACCTTTCCCTCTTGCCCCCATCACTTCCTCTCAACTCTGCTCTGGCCAGAGAAAAACCTCAGTTATTTGTTAACTGTTATGTAATACAATGAGGTCATTCTAGCAACAGCGTTTCATTGGTTTCCATTTGTCATGTGACTAAGTTGTAAAAAAAAAAAAAGGTCCCCTTTAGCCATCACTATTATGAGCATTCCTGGTATAGACAGACCAAAAGACCTAAGTTAATGATTATACAATACAGTGACTAAATACAACTTAATTTAACCTACATTCCTCTCCTGAGACAGTCAATTCCCTTCAGCTCTGCTCTAGCCAGAGTGATAATCTCAGTTACGTATTACTGTTAGTGGGTCATCATAGCATCAGCATCTCATTGGTTACCACCTGTCATGTGACTCAGTTGGGGAAAAAAAAACAACCTGTCCCCTTTATCCAACCAAATATTATGAGGACATCTGAAATAGACCAGAAGTTCTGGTTCTTGACTTAAGGGAGCTTGTAGTCTCCTGGGGATGTGAACAGCAAAAGGTCCTCAAGTAGAGACAGTGTTTGTGTTCCCTACTGGGATCCCTCACAAAACCAAGCCTAGTTCCTTTCACCTAGTAAGTACTGACTACATTTTTGGTAAATAAATAGTACTCCAGTCTACTTCCACTTTAAAACTGTACAGAAAAGAATACAGGCCTGGACATCCAAAGACCTTCCCTGAGCCCTCTCTAAAACAGCACTCTTGCCCCTACATCACCGTCCATCCTCTTTTTTTCTTCCTAGGACTTATTCACATCTGCCATATTAGCTATCCTCACTAGACTGTGACCTCATCAAAGGCTGGGACTCTTCTGCTTCATTACACCATCTGTATGTAACACAGAAAATAAGAATTCAAGGACCCAGTTCACTTTATTTGACCTCTACCAACGTCTACTTAGCTGCTTCCTTCATACCACAAATACTCATGAAACTGCAACTGTTAACAAGGCGTTGTGGAGAAAGAAGCAGCTTAAAACGGAGTAGTGAAAGGGGAGGAAGGAGAGAATACTATACAGACCGACTACAACATAAAGCAGACTTCAAGGGCCTTAAGTCTCACAACACTTTTCAGTGGCTAGAGAAATCACAAACACAATGTCGTGGTTAACATGTTACATCTCCATAGCACCTTTTGGTCAAAGACATCAATGGCACATAAATAGGTGGTTCACAGCATCTCCTGCAAAAAGATGTTTTACCTCTATGTGTATATACTAAAACTTGTAGATGAGTTTTTAAAAATATGCCAGGAGGATTTACTGCTGCTTAAAGAAACTGTACGATGCTGCTCTACTATAAGGGATAATGTTTTTCCCTTTGCAAGATTAACTTTCCTAACTCATTTTGCTTAAAATGGAGACACAGTTATAAACTAATAATATATTATTCAAATAAAAGACTGAAAGATTGAGGGGAGGGGGAAAAAAGAAATACTAGTGGGCAAAGGAAATCAGTGGTGACTTTCAAAGCTGCGCCCTTAGGCAGCCACACTTAAGCGTCAATAACGTGTTATTTCAAATAATTATTAAGATGGCTCAGTCAAAAAGCATATTTGTATCACAGTTGTAATTCTTAAGGTAGATTAAAAAGTGTTAAACAAAGGGTACAAAAGGTACAGGCAAGCTAAATGCTCCTACCTCTTCAGTGCTTAATAACTTGATGGCAGGGGAAACTTACCTCAACTTCATCACTTTCATTTATATCTTTATTATAACCCACAGGTGGTGGAAATCTCACATCATGGAATGGAATCTGCCTCTCTGGCTGCCAGCTGCAAATAAGCAAACGAAATTATTTTACATGCTTTTTGGCTTAATGGAAACAATGACCATGCTGCCATCAACTTTTAGTTAAGTGTGACCCTCTGTTTTTCTACTTTAAAGAAGCAAATGCTTTAAAACTGTCAGTGTTTTGCTGAGTGGGACATAATGGCAACATAGAGACACTTCAACAGAGTCTGCATGCAGCACAGCAGCCTTGTAGTTCTGTTTGGAGTATTTCTCTAAACACAATATAACAACATTACCATTTTCCAAACAAGTCTTTCTTCCAGTAATTTCAACCTCTAAGAGTTCTAAACTTAAGGCCACAACAGCAATTTCTTTTAATGCTTAAATTAAATACGTTAGTATCAGTAAGTGTTAGTAGTATCACCATACATCTACTTGCAAAAGAATTTTAACCACATTCCAATAACCACAGAAACTGGTCCTAAATGCCCTCTAGTTCCCAAGCAAAATGGGGCAGTCAGCACATTAGCAATTCACAACTCACTTTTCCCCCTTTAAATTTTAGATCCAGCGAGGTGCTCAATTCTTGCCATGGATAGCTGGCTGCTGATCTGTATGATGTACCAGCATGCACTGGCCTGGTGGGGTCTCCTAAACCACAGAAACCCGATGGAGACAGCCTATAGGAGTTCAGTAAGTTGCCTCTGGTTTTTAACTTAAAATTATATGGAACAATTTTGAAAAACACCAAATTATTCTTTTATATCCACAATGATATAAAATATTAAAAGATAAACTTTGTAAAAATACTGGAGGATTCAACTGCTAAAGCAGTCATTTCTGGGTTTACTGCTAAAGGGCCTTCTTAGTAAAATCCTATTGAGAAAAGCGTATTTTATTCTTTAGAGAAGAGCTATTATATAAGATAGTAGAGTAGGTAACTGAATCAGAATTTGTGGAAATCTATTAGGGCATATATTAGACTGAACCTTTTCTTTGAATTATTATACACCCTTGAAAACTATAAACTGTCTTTACTTCAGAACAACTTTTTAAAAATATATTTACTGACATTAGTGGCTTAACATGTTACAGATGTACTGCTAAATTTGACTTGTAAAGCATATAATAATACATAATATAATTTTCTTGGTTTCAAAAAAGGAAGAATTATTTTAAGTCTTTAGTATACAGAGATAAAAATTCAAATTCTTTATTCAAAAACGTAAAATACAGAAGGTAAAAACAAAGCATCTAAAATAATGTGGTATTATAGGAGTTCCTTTACGACTGAAAGGAAAGAAAGTGTCTGAAGTTTTACAGATTATCAGTTTTTTGTTTTTTAACAGAAAAACAAAAAACACAAGGAAGTACAAAGAAGCTGATTTAGTACGGACCTATCAAATCCTGGTGATATGCTCAAACCCAGTGTTGAATCTCATGCATACTTCACAAACACAAGGAAAAAGCTGATCTATTTCAAATTCCCAGGATGACAAATAGCTTGAAGAGAACCTTGTATGCAGCTATAGTACAGGAGAGAATTAGAAGGTCCAAAGACAGAATAATTTTAAGTTAATAGTAGAAATCTGATTGAAAACAAAAGAGAACTGATCTATCAGTGTATAAACTAGACACATTCTTAAATGAACAGAGGAAATGAGTGTTTGCTTAATACTTTAGATTAAGGACTATAGGAGAAACTACTAGAGTGGCAAATAAAGATAACTCTCTGTTTTTGGAAAACAGTGTTTACCTAGTGATGGAAGTAAGCAGATAAGAGTATAATTACAAGAAAAAAATTACTCTCCGAGTTATCAAAAATCCCTCTGCTAGAGGTGTGATGCTATTGTCTAGCATATAATACATGGATAAACATGCAAAGAGGCAGATTTTGGAACTTTTGGCTTTCTGTATTCAGAGAAAGGTATTCATTCTATTATCCAAACTTGTATTTTGGGCCGAGACTATTTGTCTAGAGCTGAGAACAGGGTAGGGTACTCTAAATCCTTTTATCTCTGTCCTCCTAAATATGTTTCAGGCATCTGAGACTACTACAGTTAACCCTTGAACAATTCGGGGGTTAGGGATGCTGACCCTCTACACAGTCAAAAATCCATGTATAACTTATACTCGGCTCTCCATACCTGAGGTTGGTGTCGTGGATTCAACCAACCTTGGATTGTGTAGTACTGTAGTATTTACTTTGAAAAAAATTCACATGTAAGTGATCACATGCAGTGCAAACTCATGTTGTTCAAGGGTCAACTGTACTTTGTCCTGCTGGTACCTAAAAGATTCTGCTAACAGTCTAATTATAGCATGACTGAGTTAAATACTGTATTTTAACAGATTTATTGAGATATAATTCACATAACCATATAACCTATCCACTTAAGAGTATGTACAAATCAATTTTTTTTTAAACAGTACATTTTAGTTGACATTAAACAACAAACTCCCCGAATTGTCTCAGTTGTGACATACAGACACTTTCAGATTGCTTTTTGGTGGTCACCCACGCTGAACAAGATTTTTCAATCTTCAAAACACCCATACAAGTCAATGGTTTTAAGCATATTCACAGATAGGCACAACCATTACCAGTCAATTTCAGAACATTTTCATCAACTGAAAAAGAAACCTCATACTCTTTAGCTATGGCTCTCCATCCTCTACCAACCCTAAGCAACCACTAATCTATTTCATCCCTCTATAGATTTGCAATCTGTTTTTGATACACTATTAATTTCTCTTGGCAAATAAAAGCCAAAACATTATCATTGTTGACCACCTTCAGAGTTCAGTAAAATCCTAAGATCACAACCACATCTACACTTTGTCTAAGAAGTTTATACATACTTTAGAATCTTGACTGGCCTGTCTGAAAACAGCTGTTTATTAGCATTCAAAAAATTCAGTCAAGAGACTTGTCTTCCCCAATGAAACGTTAACATCTATACTACTGATGTCTTCGTATAGCTAATGTTCCTAGGCCTCAAAGTACCTTTATTTACTCAACTAGCAGAAGAATGCAGAGAAGATCAGTTACTGCTATTAAAGACCATAAACATATGAAACAGATAAAAAATGTTAATGGGCAAACAATTATTTCCAATAAAATGTACTAGACAACTAAAACCATCAATTTTAGATTTAATATTACAAAACTCACATCTACTTTCCCAATACCCATGAACCCATTCATTTTTATCTTTTAATATTTACAAATATTCCTATCTAAACTCTCAGTTACTAATACAGAAGAATCTGGTATCTTTCTTCACATTCAAGGGGGCTGAGATGTAAGGATCAAGATTATACAAAAGAGATCTCTGAGGTCATTAGCAGGAACAGCCATCCCACTGGTTTAATACTGCGCTGTTCAGGAACTTCCTGGTCAATAACATGAAGATCCATTCCTGAAAAACACTCAAACTAGACTTGAAATTTTTTTAATGAGGAGTAAAAAGAAAAATTAGCATAAAAATATTAAAGAACCTAACTATTCAAATTTTATCAAGACACTTACTTGTTTTCAAATGCCACTGTTATTGAATCTTCATGAACATCCTTTACAAATGCCTGTAATAAAAATATCACAGTTAAATTAACTTCTAACCTTAAATGTCATTTTTGTTTTTAGTTACATTTTACAGAGATACCGAACATTTTATGTTTAAGAACAGAATGGAGCTTCAAACGAAAGTCTGGCAGTTTGTGAAGATCACTCATTCATGAATCATATCTATATTTAGATACCTACTATGTGCTAGGCCCTAGAAATACTGATTAGTTAAAAATAAAACAAGAAAAAACTGCTCAGAGATCAGCATCTAATAAGAAAAGGAGAGACAAGTAAATTGAAAATTACAATGCAAGTGGTGAGCGCAAAGCTGGAGGTACACTTCAGGCTAGAATTAACAGAAACAAAAAACTTGTTCCAGAGCTATATGCCACCTAGTATAAATCTGTTGTAACCTACGTTTTTCTTCATAATAAAATTTTAGAATACAATCATAAATAACTAAATATAATCTCAAATCTATGTATACACAAGTACACTAAATTCTCTCCAACAATATGCTGCTAATACCACTAAAAAGTCCAATTACCAGAGTTTAATTAAATTCTCAATCTCATAGGCACTTGGAGAGCAAAACAGTAATATGAAGTACAGAGGTTTAAATCTTTTAAATCTGATGACGCAATTGCTAGTAATCTGCAGAAAGACACAACAAAAGTAATAGCTAACTAATTATCAAGAATTCTTTAATCAGCATGCTGTCTGTAATTCTATAAAATTAAGTTTTTAATAGGTGCAGAAAAGGAGGTTTTGTTTTTGACAATTAGAGAAGTAGGATAAAGCATAAAGAAACTCAAGGGGCTTTATATCTTAATTCATTTTAAAATGGCTTGAGAGATTTAAGCTTCTTACTCAAATTTGTTCTGTACATGTTTCTGTCTTTCCATGGTTTCTCCCTGTCTGCAGGATTACGGTCAAACTATTCTGGCCGTAAAAGGCCCTTCGTGACCCGTCCTGCTGCCGACTTCTCCCAGCTTCATCTTTCACATCCTTGGAGGTTGTGATTCAGCAGTGCTAAACTACTTGGGCCTCTCTCTGTACATGCTGCTATTCCTCCTTTCCTCTTGTCCTTCCCTTCTTTTCACCTAGCTATCTCTTAACGGTCTTTTAGGTTTCAGTTCAGATGTCACCTCCTATGGGGAAACCCAGAACACCAGGTTCAATTTGGTCCTCTGCATTCTTATAGCATCCTATGCACATCCCTGCTATAAACTTACCCCACTACATTATTATCGCCCATTTTCTTAGACAGTAAGCTTCCTGAGGGTGGGCAACATAGGTCCTATTTTATTTACTGTTGGACTTCAGAATATCTACTGAGAACTCAACAAATAGCTGTTATCATGGACCATTGCCTAAGGGGTTCCTATCCTAGCCTGGGAGGAAAGGTATGTGTACTGTGAGGGGGGGGGGTGGTATGTTGATCAGGGAAGACAAACTGAAAAGGGTGAGGTTGCTATCCAGCTTAGGGAGTGAAGGACAGGGAGGAAAGGCATGCCTAATGGGCAGCAGAAACAAAAGCTTAAGACCTGGAGAAACAGCTTGGGGTGTGGTAGAAAGAAATTCTTTGTGGACATGGAAGCCAAGACAATTCAGTGGAGAAAAAAAAAGTGTTTTCAACAAATGGTGCTGGGAAAACTGGATATCCACATGCAAAAGAATAAATTTTGGCCTTACCTTATACCATATATAAAAATCAACTAAAAATGCATCACAGACCTAAATGTAAGAGCTAGAACTATAAAACTCTTACAAAGAAACTAAAGCAGTAAATCCTCATGACTTTGGATAGTAGGAAGATAATCAGTTCAGATTAAGACCATTCTTTAGGTTCTGTATCTTCAGTAACTGGCACAATTTCTGGTATATAGTAGGTACCCAATAAATGTGTTAAATAAACAAATGATTCAATGCAAATGTCTTGGTAAGCAACAACATATTTAAAGGCCAGAGTTAAAGCATTTTTTAAAAAACTGCAACTTCTCAAAATACCAAATTAAAACAGATCAGTAAAAGTATTAATTAGTTGTTCTTTAAGAAAAACAATGGCAAACAAGGCAGGGCCCTGTAAAGCATTTACAGTTGACCTCTGAACAACACAGGTTTGAACTGTGAGGATCCACTTCTAAGCAGATTTTTTTTTCAATAAACATAGTACCTATGTTTTCAATTTACAGACCTTTAAATTCACTAAGTTCTAATTGATCAGTTAGAGATCACAATACATGGAATCAAAGGAACGAGGAGTCTGAGTTCTGAGTCTATCCAAACAGTTTCATCTTCCTGCCTTTGGGTGAGCCTGTATCAATTTCTTTGTTTCTGAGGCAGATTGTGTGGAGAAGGGGGAGTTGGCATCCCTAAGCCTCGGTGTGTTCAAGGGTCGACTGTACATGGAAGCTAAACAGAGATACATAACTTCTGCAATTATGTTTAAAAGAATAAAAGCAAAGCTATGCTGAAAAAAAGTTTCCTTGTAAGATCAAGGTGGACTATAATTGAATCCAGGTGTTCTGCTATACCCAAGCTGGCTAAATTATTATTTCTAAGTCAAGCATGTGTATGTATTGTTGTTGGTTTAAATGAGGGGGAGAGGATCCACATTTTCTTCCTATCATTTTGATCTTTCTCAGTTCTCCTCAGCTATATTTAAATCACACATATTCTCCACAGAATATTTCGAGAACTCTAGTTTAATACTGACCATGATATTTTAGAATACACTATATTTCATAAGGGCGCACACCCCTAGTGCTCTAAGGGGTTGTTGCCTCACTATTGCTTCAGCAACAGAAAGTCTTGATGTTTCAATTAAAGTTGGAGGAATCGGTCATTTAGTTTTGTAAGTCCCACAAATCATGGAGGATGGAAGAACAGACCCCCACCCCTTTTCTCCCCTGTTTTTACATGGTGGCTAATACGAAATCAACAATCTGCTTTTTGAGGGTGGGACTCCTATTCGGAGCTAATCCCTTATTTACCAAAAAATGTCATTGCTTCTGTCTTCATCCTTGTCTACAGTTTTATGTTTCCACAAGTAATTAATATTAGTTCCTTACTGTTTACCACATGCTGAAAATATTAAATCCTTTAGTCTACTAAGAGAACCTTGCCACAGGTGGGTGAAGAACTGTTCTCACTAAATCTGGTATCCTTCCAATACTACTGTCCTTGTCTAAAATGTGCTGCTGTTCACCAGAGAGGCTGCTGGCCATATCTGAATATTTATATTTCATTAATTACAATTAAATAAGATTTAAACATCAGTCTCTCAGTCACACTTGCCACATTTCAAGTGCTCAGTAGTCACACGTGACTTAGTCCCTACCATAGCGGACAGCACAGGCAGAGACCACGTCTGTCATCACAGAAAGTTCCAATGGACAGTGTTGATTTCAAACATTCACAAATGTTGGGGACTGTTTTCAAATTTACCTTGAAAGCACTCTAAAATGTAGTCTTATTACTTCACTGCTCTATTTTAATTTTTTTCTATTTGCCAAAAACTTATTGCACAGTTTAATCATACTCATTTACCACACTTGCCTATTTCCTCAAATTAAGCACTCCTTCAAAGTAGGAAGATCTGCAACTGTTGTGACTATTAAAAAAAAAAAAAAAAGCTTTCAAATGCTCTGAAAGCAGTTCCGGATGCAGAGTGTCAGAAATGGTTTGAGTAATCATCACAGCCTCACCAGGGCCATTGCCTTCAAGTTAATGAGGCTTATCTGTATATGAATGTTTGCATGACTATTCCAAAACCAGTCATTTTTAGTCACTGTTTGCATATTAAGTGAATACAGCAGGCATATAATATCATCTTGTTGCTGCTGTAATAAGTGGAATAAAAGAAACTCACAGGTTGCCTCTGGCCTGCACTCTCACCAAGGACAAAGTCCTCCTGTGACTTCTAAGGCCTTTTGCTAAACCCTCACTTCCAATAAAGGTCCTATCTTGCTGCTTCTCATCATACTTTCTCCAATAACCCTTCTTTTTGGCCCTGACCCTCCCTTATGCCACCATTCATACCCTTTCTTCCCCTGGCCATGCCCAGAACACTATCACCTCACCCACCACCAACTTGGGAAACTACATTTTGTTGTGATCTCTACTTGTCTACATGAAGCAAAGTCGATGAGAAGATAGGTCAGGGGTTTCCTGAGAGGTTACCAAAGAAGGCAACTGAATGGGTTTGAACGAATACATGGAGGGAGCTGCGTGGGACTGGATGAGAGCTAGGTTCAAAATTTTGGTTCTATGACATAACTGGTCTCTGGGCCTCAGATTCCTTGTCTGCAAGTAAAGAATGGATACAAGGGAACTGGACTTGCCATCTAAAGTGGCTGTGAATAATGAAATCACACATGTCTAGTGCCTAGCACAATGCGTGGCACAAAGATGGCAGTAAACAAATGAGAGGTAAAGCAGAGAGGGGTATATTTTTTGAAAGATGCAGAATCATAAGCACTCTTGCACTTGAAAAGTTGTATCTCAACAAAAGCATACTTAAAAAAGATTTAAAAATTAGGATAGAAAAAGAGGAAGCTGTTTCCTCAAAGATATTAAATACTAAAAGGTTATGTAGACTGTGAGAAGGAAAAAAAAGTGATGAAAATCTTTGGGGTTTGAAAAAGGTGCTAAAGGTACAGTTAAAGACAAAGTCTCCTTATCGGGAGGAATAAACAGGAAATCAAAAAATCATTATGGGATCCCCCAACTCATTGGCAACTGGGCCACAGGGGCAATCACAAAATACTGAAGTGTGTAATGACTAGAGATGTCCAATTCAAACATTACATTACCAGGAATGATGAAACTAAAAGAAAGTCCATCTCTATCTGGGTGAACTCTTACTCCCCCACTATGTCTCACCCCTTGACGCAGCAAACTCTCTCACAAATGAGAGGTGACTGTGCAGAGAAATTTCTGTGTAAGGCCCTGACCACCAATGAACAACTACTGCATTATTACTGAAGACAGTACATGTAGTACAATGATAATTCTAATTAGAGAAAACTTAGAGCATTGCAAAATATCCCTCTTAGAGAAAATCTGTAGGAGATAGATGATAAGGACATATGAAATGTGATAAAATATGATTCAAACCCAAGGCTTCAAATAAAAAGCAAGTTATTGCTTTGCCACCCTTTGTATATGGGCACTAAGAATGTATGGGAATGAACGGAAAGGGAAAAGTAAAATAAACCTTATCAACAACCGTTCCAACCACAGTGCATGTCCAGGAATATTTGACTTCACCTGGGCATTTACCACAAGTTTTGAGAAAAATGCATTCTTTCTGGTTCACAATGACCCAAAGACAACACACAAGTACAGAGAGAATAGTGTTGAATGAGTTATTAATCTTCCTTGTGTATGTATTCTAACTTTTGAATACTTCAGTTCTTATGTGTTCCCAGTGTAATAAAAGCAAATTTCACAGCAGTAACAAAGATACCTAACTTTATCTTTCATTGATAAGCATTCATCTGAAGAAGTACAGGGTAATATGCCAGGGTGCAAAAGTTAATAAAAAGGAAGCCAATACATAAGCTGAATATTTCATGACATCTCTGTATCATCAGTTAAAAAAAAAAAAAGGTAGTATCGCCTTGCAACTGTACTTACAGAATGTTAAGGTAATTTATAGTAACAAATACAATCAAAGATTACAATGAAATTTAAAAAATCGGCAGGAAATCATACCCAATTCATTTCTTCAAGATAAATTTCATCATTTCAAGTAATCAGACTTGATCTGATCTCAAATCTGAGATCTGACCCTTACTAGCTCTGACACTTAGTAAGTCACTTATCTCATCTCTGTGTACATCTATGTCCTCATCTATAAAATGGGAATAACAATAGTACCTCAGGGTTGTGGGAGATGATTAAATAAATTAACAGAGGTAAAGTACCTGAACAGTCCCTGGCACCTAGAAAGCTCTCAGCACCTATCAACAGTTATCATAACCATAGTCATCTCAGGCGGTACATTCTCATAGTGGGCAGGAATCAGAAACCCAATTATTATACCACTGAATTTTGCATTCAATTAATAATTTGGAGGTTTTCAAAGTGCATGAGTACAAAGCTGAAAAATGCTCAGTTCAAAAGGAGAATAATGATGCTTCCACAAAGATACTAAACACTAGAAAGGTTATTTAGCCTGGGAAGAAAAAAATGTGTTTGCCCCGAATAATTTACTTCCTCGAAGTAAAGAATAACACCTGTATGCAAAGTTAGATCTAGAGACTTCAGAGAAAATGTGAATAGTGCTTTATGCAAGTTTATTTGTGGGTAAAACTGATTTCTTACAGGCTATGTAGCTGACATGTTGGGCCACTAACGTCTTCATTAAAAAAAACTTCCTTGATTGTACATTTCCCTACAATAGGACCTTATTTCAACATTATTTGCTTAGGAAATGCTTTGTAAAAATGTTGTGAGGTATAATTCAAGTGTCATCATGTCTTAAATAACATAAGGCTCTGTAAGTTGTACATGTGACTAACTTTTTCTAAGTCAAAGAAATCCCTAAGCACACAAGTAGTGGCTCTGACAGTTACTAAACCTAACTTCTTTCAAGTTTTTCAGAATAAACACCAGAGGGAAAAATAGAAATAAGCTGTTACAATCTTAGGGTTTAGGTTTCACCATTCTGTTAATTCTGAATCCTAAGTTTGAGTTAATGTTTTAGAGAAAACAATCCAATTGTTCCCAGTTTACACTCTACCCAGTCTATACTGCAAATCTGGACCATGTGCTCAGAAGATGGAGAATTGTACCTTGCAACATGGGGTTCTGTTAGGCAAATCAAAGTCTGAATTCAATTATACTGAAGCCATCTGAGTTGTTTAGTTCTTTAAGGCTTTACAATCTGATGAACCCAGGTTCCTAATTTTCTCATAAATGTAACATTTCTCCATAACAGTTCATTTTTATTGGTCTTTATTTCCCCTCCTTTCTGCCCTTCCCACTGGACAGGCAACTCAGTTTACTTTTACTTCTACTTTACTTTTATGACTCGTATCAATATTGTGAGCTGTATAAAAATTTAAACCTTTTCATTATAGAAACCATTTTTCCACCAATACAGACCATTTGAGGCTTTCTTAAAATAAACCTTAATTAAAAAAACATAATAGCAATTTCTGTGCACACGGCTGTTCATGTTTCACATTTCCCCTCAAGGAACTAAGGGACAACACATTCCTTTTATTCACCTTCGAAGTAAACAACTTTGTTAAAAAACAAAAATAGGGGGGATTAAGAAGAGAGATAGAGGGCATTTCTTATATTCCAATAAGTTTGCAAGCCAAATCATGGGAGCAAATCATAGATTGCTGGAATGGAACAATGAATCCTTCAAGACCAGGATGTGCTACTTGCCCTCTATAGCAAACAAACTCCACTAAAAAAGTAAGAGTGGCATCCTGTCTAAGCTAGTATCACAAATTAGCACACTGCTCAACCATTAGCCCCTGCTCATATTTGTTACAGTTAGTGCCACAAATCTAGCAAGCAAAACTACCAATCTAGGAAACAATGACTCTACACAAACCAGAAGAAATTAGAGAACAATTTTACACAAACTAACCAACAGAAATTATGGATCACTGAAATAAATGCATCCAGAATTTTGACTGCAGAGTCACTTGGAACAGTTTTTTATTGGTGAGGCTGTTAAGAACATAAATGCTGGGTTATTTTTTCTTCTTTTTACAGCTAAAGGTTTTATCATTTTGCTAAAAGTATGGAACAATTTACACACTTTACTCACTAATGATATACACTAATCTCCAAATAGCTCCATAAAATTGGTAAACACATAACATAGTTAAGCCAATGTTTATTTTCCTATAGCTCGTTTGAAATGTTTATGTTATTCTAAATAAATTTAAGAATTGCGTTTGGACAATAGCAATATTTAATTTCCAAGCTTCCTTCTATGTGCATCTTCTGATGCCAAAATACTATAGTAAGGTGAGATATTACTTACAAAAGTTAGAGACATTCAAGAGGAAACGAAAACTTATAAACTGACCAACACACGCACTGCCAACACATGAAAATATTTTTAAACCTTTTGAAAAATGTAAGATATTAGTTGTTCTGCAATGGTGTAACTTACAAAAGAAAAACTTGCAGTAAAACCACGCATGCCTATTTAAAACCTCAACAATACAATCCACTGCAACATTACACATTCAGAGAAGATAGTCAAGTACTTGGAGCACAGAACAATCATTTCCACTCACTTGAAAAAAATCCCTAGTAATTATATACTCTCAGTTAATTTCCTGAAGTTTCATGGCATATATTCAGGCCTTTGGAGAGTTAATTTTTTTTCTTAAGTGGCAGAGTTGCCAGTGTTTTTAGACGCTGAAGCATCTGTATTTCTGAATTTCCCACATTTTAACAAGGGAAGGGGACCACGAATATTCAAGATTACCAACTTCTTTAAAGCACTACTCGGGTATGTCAGAGTCCTCCCGAAACTTTTGGATCTAAAATCTCTTCTGAAACCCAGAGAGAGAGGCCACTAAAAATTTGTTGCCATTGTGACCTGGTACCGACTACAGCTTCTTACTACTCTTTCTTCACACTCCTCGCCCAGAACAGTGGAGCTCTCCGAAGTCCCAATGCTGGACCGGAAAAGAGAAGCCAAAGGAGATCTCAAACCCTTTTCGCAAGGCAGGAGGTGGCTTGACGGAAGCGCCCCCCGCTCCTCGGCAACTACCCACACGTCAGGCCCGGATCCCACTGAGAGAAGATATTTAAGAAAAGAGAAAATAAGCCGTCACCGTCACTTCGTGCGGATACCGGCCCTTCCCGCCTGGATCCCCTACCTGCCGCCGGCCCTCGCCCATCCCCAGCTCTCCCTGCCGGGGCTCGGCCCCCGAAAGGGCACCCCCTTTTCCTTGCCCGCTTCTAATTTCGACAGGCGCCGGGGCCTCACGCAGGAGAGGCAGCGAGGCTCGAGGGGCTTCCTACAGGCCCTAAGTCCGGTCCTTCCCTCCCTCTCAAACCACATCCCGCCGAGCGCGCCCTGGCCCCCGGGCGCAGCGCTCAGGAAGAGGGCCCCGGGCCTGTCTCCGGCCGAGGCTCAAAAGAAAAGGGAGGGAAAGAAGGGCGAAGATGGGGCCTGCCCTGGAGCCAAGTACCTTGTAGAAAGCGCCATTGGAGCCCCGCACTTCCACCACCAGCTCCTCCATCTTCTCGTCAGCCCTGCTCGCACCGGGAGCCCGCCCCTGAGAGGTGGGCTGCGGGCGCTCGAGGCCCAACCGCCGCCGCCGCCGCCGCCGCCGCCGCCGCCGCCGCCGCCGCGCTGCCGCACGCCCTCCGGCAGCGGCGCCGCCGTCACAGCCGCCTCCTGCGCTCGCCGTCGGCTCACCGCCCGCTCCGAGGCGGCCCCTCACCGGAAGTGAAACCGAAACGGAGCCGAGCGCCTGACTGAGGCCGAACGCTCCGGCCGCTCCGCGTGTAAACAGTGAAACCGCGTCACGTGACCGGCGCCGCCCCTCCCCCCGCGGGTTCGGCCCCCTCGGCCCCGCCCTCTTTCCCCTCGCGGGCCCAGGAGCGCGCGCCTGCGCGCTGCTGGAGCCCGGCCGGTGGGGTTGGGGGGGGCCGGGCCCGACGTAAGGCGAGCGGGCTCTGCGTGCGTGGGCTCGGCGGCGGGCGGGAAGCGAGAAGGACGGCGACAGGTCGCACCGCTGGCTGAGGTCGCGCTGCTTCGCGTCGCCTGGCGAGGTCCAGAGCGCCTGTTCCTTTAGACGGGGAAGCCGAGGAGTGGGAAGGGGCCTCCGTAGCCATCAAGTGTATTCACTTACCTGAGTCCGGGCTGGCTTGGGTTGGAGGTTGTTTTTGTTTTTTAAAGTGGGGCAGAGCCTGACTGAGCTGGAGGTTCAGTGGGGGACAAGAATAAAGGTGAAGAATTAGTTTGAAGATAGATTGAAGAAGACTTTGAACTAGTGACAGTGGCAACCACCGTGACCCAGACTTGTGTGACCCTTAGAGGCAGAAGGTGAGAATAACGCCGCCCCCTCCCCAGGAGACTTTGGGCTGTCCTGTGGACACATCCTGTGTCCTCTGAGAGCCAGTGCATTGTGTCAGGATCTCTGGAAATGTTAGTCTTCCCTCAGACCCAGCACTGACCACATACTTCCCTCGCTTCAGTTTCATACTTTTACTTGGCATACGTAAAAAAAGAAAAAAATCTGTTAAACACTTGCTAATTGCTTTACAGTTTACCTTCCTGGTAGTTCACGCATGGTGTATGCCCACCCTGTACCAGAGGGTGGGGTGGGCATGTGGACAGCAGTCAGGCGACATATCTACAGGGCCGTGCACTTGTTTCCTTGCAGCTCTTCCCCTTTACCCTCCACAGTGTGAAAAAACCCAACTCTCATTCCTTCTTCTGCACCGTGCTTGTATCCACATTGACCTAGGTTTCCTTTGGAAGGCCTCTATTCAACTGAGTTTATTGAGCCCCTACCATATGCCAGGCACTGTGCTAGCTGCTAGTGAAACATTGGTAAAAGAGAAAAAGAAAGAAAAGACTGCCAGCATTGAACTTGGAACCCAGAGGCATAGATGGACATAAATCAAATTATCAGAAAAGTAAACCTGGAGTTGCAACTGTGATAAAGGCTATGAAGAATAGATCCACCTAGGATAGTGGGACAGGATCCAGTCTGGGATGGGGAGGGGTGGTCAGAGCTGGAAAATGACTCCAGCTGGAATGTGACCAGTGAGAATTAACTGGCAGCACTGAGTTGGTGGCGGTGGTTTGAACTGCCCCAGGCAGGTGCCCCAGAATGCAAGGCATCCTTGGGCCTCCAGTTCCCTTCCCACCCCACTCCTAGCCAGAGCTCCAGCATGAAAGCCTCAGATCAAGGGCCACATTCCTTGAGGCCACGGTAAACAGGAATGACCTATTGAACTACGGTCTCTGGAGTAGTCACAAGATGCAAAGATTCCAATAGGGCCGAAAGAGAATCTCATCATAGGTATGGAAGCGGGGCCGAGAGTGAGCTTTAACCCCGATGTAGTGAATGGGGACAGATTGATTAGAATGATTATACTTTCCATGTGTAGGGTGTTGTTCAGTTTACTTGGGGCTTTCAAATATTATCAGCCGTTCACAACCACTACACACCGCACTAAACTTAGTGCTGTTTCCTGAACCTGTGATGCACTTTCATGCCTTCACGTCTCTACACATGCTTCTTGGCCCCCACAAATAATCTTATTATGGTCATCAGCTGGATTCCTATTAGCGTGTTACTTGTATCTCAGGTGCAGAGAGTTAGCTTTGCTCCTCAATTCTCGACACATTGTCATCATCAGTCCCTGCAAAGGCCCCTCTCTTATTTATGTTATTTTATATTGTTTGTATTATTTTCCCTTGTCTTCCTCAAGACCCACTCTCATTCTTCTTTCAGACACAAATTGCAATGTATTTGATAAAGATCGTGGATACTTTAAGACATGCAGTGTTGTGTGCACCCCTTTTACATTTATGGTGATGGTACCGGACTGTAAATCTCTGTTACCGCTGTTTTCACTCAGCACTGCGTTCTTGAGCTATATGCACGTTGCTGTGTGTGCACCATGATTTCCCTAGTGATGGGTGTCTAGGTTATTGCCAGCTCCCTGATGTCACATTGTGGTGAAAACTCCTGTGAATGTCTTTACAAACCTTTGCAAAAAATTTTTTTGTGTTCTTAAAGAACATACCTCCTGCTTCCTCACCACACTGCTTGGCATGTAGCAGGGACTCAGTAATGTTGAATACCTCTACTGTGATGCTTAACATACTGGAATCACTTATATTTCTGTTTCCCTCATTGGATTGTGAATTCCTCCTAGCAGGACAGCTTGGCTGAATTCAGACCCGGGCTCAGCCCTGCTGGTGAGTTTGTTCCTCCCATATTGTTCTCTCTCTGGGTCACTGGCAACCCCTTCTTCCAGGAAGTTGCCCAGGCCTAAAACTGAGTCATTTTGACCTTCTCTCTCACACATCGAATCCATCAGCAAATCCTCTCAGAGTCCACGATCTACTTCTCACCACTTGCACTGCTAAAACCATGGTCCAAATCCCTGTCCTCTCTTACCTGGATTAATGTAACCATTTCACTGGTCTCCCTACAACCACTCTTATCCCCTGTCTTTTCTCAACACAGAGACAGACCCTATTCGGGGGTCAATCAAGTCACTCTGCTATTCAAAACCCTCTAATTGTTCCCTAAATGCCTCAGGGTAAAGGCCAAAGTCCTTATTTATTCTGGCCTCAGTGCCCTTCACCCACTGGCCTCTGTTATCTCCTCCATCTCACCTTCTACCTCCCTCCATTCCAGCCATACTGGCTCTTTTGCTGTTTCTTGAAAACATCAGGCAGGTTCTGTCTCCTGTCACTAGAATGTAAGCTCGGTGAAAACAGGTTTTTGTTTCTTTTATTTACTGCTTGTCCCCAGAGCCTACCACAGTGTTTGGAACATAGCAGGTGCCTACTAAATATTTATCGAAAGAATGAATGAATATGTGTTGAGGACCCAGCTTGGGTCAAATCTGCTCCATGCTTATATTTATCTGATACTGGAATGATGCTTCAGCACTTCTAGACTTGTCTGGGCCCCTAGCTTCCATTAAATGATTGCCTGTTGTCTTTGCATTGATTTATTCTGTGTTATTTCCTGCTCCTTCGAAATTTGAGCCCTTTTAAGTCTTTTTGATGCCTCAATCCCAAGAGAAATGCCCTTTGTCCTTTCCAACCCTAGAAATCCTATGTACCTCTTGGACCCAGCTAAGGCCTTACTTCTTTTGTGACACACTCTACAATTGAACTAGAACACTCAACTCCTTTGAACTAGACTTTAGGAAAAATATTTAAATAATAACCTATGTTTTAGAACAATTTTAGATTTACCGGAATGTTGAGCAGATAGTAGAGAGTTCCCATATCAATTCCCTGACACCTCTCTCCCAGTTTCCTCTGTTATTCACATCTTGCATTACTATGGTACATTTGTTATCATTGATGAGCCAAAATTGATACCTTTTATTAACTAAAGTCCATACATTAGTTTACATTAAGTTTCACTCTTTGTGTTATATAGTGTATGGGCTTTGACAAATTCATAATGTCATGTACCCTCCCCATTATAGTATCATATAGGACAGTTCCACCACCCTAAAAAAATCCCCTGTGCTCCACCTATTTGTTCATGAACTTAACCTCTTAACCCTGGGCAGCCATTTATCTTTTCACTGTCTCCATAGAGTTGCCTTTCCCAGAATGTCATAGAGTTGGAATCATACAGTATGTAGCTTTTTCTTGGACTTAGCATTTAAGGTTCCTCTATGTCTTTTCACGGTTTGATAGCTCATTTCTTGCTAGGGGTGAATAATATTCTGTTGTCTGGATGTATCACTTCTTATTTATCCGTTCACCTACTGAAGGACATCTTGGTTGCTTCCAAGTTTTGGCGACTATGAATAAAGCTGCTATAAGTACCCATGTGCAGGTTTGTTTTGGACATAAGTGTTCAACTCATTTGTGTAAACACCTTGGAGTGCGACTGCTGAATCTTATGGTAAGAATATGTTTAGTTTTATAAGAAACTACAAACCATCTTCCACAGTGTCTACCATTTTGCATTCCCACCAGCAGTGAATAAGAGTTCCTGTTGCTCCACATCCTCGCCAGCCCAACTTAATCCTTGGTGTTATCAGTGTTCTGGATTTTGGCCATTCTAATAGGTGTATAGTGGTATCTCACTGTTGTTTTAATTTGCAATTCCCTAATGACTGATGATGTTGAGTATCTTTTTATATGCTTTATTGCCATCTGTATATCTTCTTGGGTAAGGTCTCTATTCAGATATTTTGCCCATTTTAAAATTGGGTTGTTTTCTTATTAGTGAGTATTAATAATTCTTTGTATATTTTGTATACCAGCCCTTTATCAGAGTTTTTTCACAAGTATTTTCTCCCAGTCTGTTGCTGTCTTTTCATTCACCTAACAGTCTTTCACAGAGTAGAGGTTTTTAATTTTAAAAAAAGTCCAACTTAATTAGTTTTTTTCTTTCACAGGTCATGCTTTTAGAATTGTATCCAAAAAAGTCATTACCAAACTTAAGTTCACCTAGATTTTCTCCTGTGTCATAGAAGTTTATAGTTTTGCGTTTTACATTTAGGTCTATGATCCATTTTTTTTTAAATTGAAGTATAGTCAGTTACAATGTGTCAGTTTCTGGTGTACAGCATAATGTCCCAGTTATATATATATATTTGTTTTCATGTTCTTTTTCATTAAGGGTTATTACAAGATATTGAATGTTGTTCCCTGTGCTATAGAGAAGAAATTTGTCTTTTTTTAATCCATTTTTATATATAGTGGTTAACATTTGCAAATCTCAATCTCCCAAATTTATCCCTTCCCAGTCTTTTTCCCCTGATAACTGTAAGACTGTTTACTATGTCTGGGAATCTGTTTTTGTTTTGTAGATGAGTTCATTAGTGTCCTCTTTCTTTCTTTCTTCCACATATGAGTGATATCATACAGTATTTTTCTCTTTCTGACTTAATTCACTTAGAATGACAATCTCCAGGTCCATCCATGTTGCTGCAATGGCATTATTTTATTCTTTTTTATTGCTGAGTAGTATTCTGTTGAATAAATATACCACAACTTCTTTACCCAGTCATCTGTCAATGGACATTTAGGTTGCTTCTATGTCTTGACTATTGTATATAGTACTGCTATGAACATTGGGGTGCATGTATCTTTCTGAATTAGAGTTCCCTCCAGATATATGCCCAGGAGTGGGATTGCTGGATATGATACATTTTGAGTTAGTTTTTGTGGAAAGTGTAAAGTCTGTGTCTAGGCTTATTTTAATTTATTTTTTGCATATAGATGTCTAATCATTCTAGCACTATTTTTTTGAAAAAACTATTTTTTCTTCATTGATTGCCTTTGCTCCTTTGGAAAAGCTCATTTGGCTATAGTTGCATGGATCTAATTCTGGTCTCTGTTCTGTTCATTGATCTATACCACACTGTCTTGATTAGTGTTGCTTTAAAATATGTCTTAAAGTCAGTCCTCCAACTTTGTTCTTCAATATTGTATTTGCTATAGGCTAAGCCTTTTGCCTTTCCATATAAACTTCAGAATCAGTTTGTCAATATCCAGAAAGTGACTTGCTGGATTTTGATTGAGATTGCATTTGAATTTATAGATCTAGTTGAAAGAAGTGACATCTTAACAATATTGAATCTTCCTATCCATGAGCATGGAATTATCTCTCCATTTGATTTCTTTCATCAAGGTTTTGTAGTGTTCCTTATGTAGATACTGTACATATTTTGTAAGATTTATGCCTAAGTATCTCATTTTGTGGTGCTGATGTAACTGGTATTGTATTTTTAATTTCAAATTCCAATTGTTCATTCCTGTTATATAAATCTCCCTCTAACCACTGCTTTTGCTGTATCCCATAAATTTTGGTAAGTTCTATTTTTTCATTTAGTATAAAATATTTTAAAATTTCTCTGGAAACTTCTCCTTTGACCCATGTGTTATTTAGAAGTGTTGTTTAATCTCCAAATATTTGAGGATTCTCCAATTATCTTTCTGTTATCAATTTCTAGTTTAATTCCATTGTGGTCTGTATGATTTGTATAATTTCAAATTTGTTATATGTTTTATGGACCATTCTTGGTGGATGTTCCATGTGAACTTGAGAAGAATCCTGCTCTTGTTGGATGAAATAGTCTATAGATTCCAATTAGATCAAGTTGATTATGGAGCTGTTCAGTTCAGCTGTATCCTTACTGATTTTCTGCCTTCTAAATCTATTGGTTACTGACAGAGGGGTGTTTAAGTCTCCAAATATAACAATGGATCTATTTCTACTTGTAGATCTATCAGCCTTTGCCTCATATATTTTGACACTCTTGTTGGCTGCATATGCATTTAACATTTCTTCTTAGAGAATTGACTTGTGTATCATTATGTAATTTCTCTCTTTATCCCTGATAATGTTACTTGTTCTGAAGTCTACTTTACCTAAAATTAACATAGCTAATCCAGCTTTCTTTTGATTCGTGTTAGCATGATAGATCTCTCTTCACTCCTTTACTTTTAGTCTAGGTATGTCTTTAAAGTAGATTTCTTTTAGACAACATATAGTTGTATTTTCTTTTTAAATCCACTTTGTCTCTGTCTTTTAATTCAGGTATTTAGACCATTTACATTTAAAGTGATTGCTGTTATAGTTGGATTAATATACCATTTTGTAACTGTTTACTATTCATTGCGCTTGTTTTTAGTTTCTTTTTTTGTTCTTCCTCTCCTTGGCTTCTCTGGTTTTAATTGAAGAATTTATATGATTCTATGTTTTCTCCTCTGCTAGGATATTAATTACACCTCTTTAAAAAACTTCTAGTGGCTTCCCTAGAATTTGCAATATGTATTTACAGCTAATTTAAGTTTACTTTCAAATAACAGTATACTGCTTTATGGATAGTGCAGGTAACTTATTAAAGAATATTCCCAGTTCCCTTCTCTTGTCCCTCATCCTATTTAATTTCACTTATCCCTGTACTATAATCATCAATGCGTTGTTGCTGTTATTGATTTGAAAAGACAGTTATGTCTATTAGATCAATTAAGATTAAGAAAAATAAGTGTTTAGTTTATCTTCATTTATTCCTTCCCAAAAGCTCTTCCTTTCTTTATGCAGATTTGAGTTTCCGACCTGTGCCATTTTCTTTCTCTCTGAAGAAATTTAATATTTCTTTTTTTAAAAATATTTTTCTCAATCTTTGGCTGTAAAGGTCTTTATTTCTTCTTCACTTTTGAGGGATAATGTCACTGGATACAGAATTCTAGTTTTTTTTTTTTTCCCTTTCAACACTTTAAATATCTTATTTCATTCTTCCTTACATGGTTTCTGATGAGAAGACAGATAATTCTTATCCTTATACTTCTATAGGAAATTCCCCCTTCCCCTAGTTTCTTCCAAGTTTTCTCTTTGTCTTTAATATTCTTCAGTTTCAACATGAAGGTGTGGGTTTTGGGGTATTTGTCATGCTGGAAGTCTTCTGAGATTTCTAGAGATGTGGTTTGGTGTCTGTTATTAATTTTGGAAAATTCTCAGCCTTTATTACTTCAAATATTTCTTCTGCTCCTTTCTCTCCTCTTCTGGTGTTCTCATTATGCATGTGTTACACTCTTTGTAATTGTTCTACAATGTTTGGATATTCTCTTTTGTTTTTATCTTTGTTCATTATTTTTTTCCTTTTTGCATTTCTGGTTGGGAAGTTTCCATTGATATACCTTCAAGCTCACTGATTCTTTCCTCAGCCATGTCCAGTCTGCTGATGAACCTATCTAAGGCATTCTTCGTTTCTGTTACAGTGTGGTTTTATTAATTTCTGTCATTTATAGACTAGAGATTTCATCTCTTTGCTTACACTACTGATTTGTCCTTTTTATGTGTATACATATTTTATTATTTCTGTTATCAAGCAATATCAAACTTATAGAAAAAATTTAAGTGCAACACAGAGGTTTTTTTCCTGATCTGTTGAGGAAGTGAGTTCCTGATCTGATGCCCATTACTTCCAGATACATCCGTTGTGTATTTCCTGCAAATAGGGACACTCTCCTGCATAATGACAATATCAACATCAAAATCAGGAAGTTAACATCAATAAAACATCAATAAAATACTACTAGTTAATCCTGATACTCTATTTGAGTTTGGCCAAGGATACTCTATCCTTGTAAAGCCATTTATAGCAAATGGATCCAGTCTAGAATAATATTTTTACATTTATGAGTGACCCCTGTACATTGGGGTTAGGCATGCTAACTCTACACACAGTCGAAAATCCAAGTATAACTTATAGTCGACTCTCTATATCGCCATTCTTATGTATTCATGGTTCCTCTGAATCTAGGGTTCTTCCAGATCCATGGATTCAACCATAGGTTGGATAGTACTGTAGTATTTATTATTGAAAAAAACTATGTATAAGTAGACCTATGCAGTTGAAACCTGTGTTGTTCTGTAATTGCCATGTATCTACAACAGTTCTTTGGTTTTACCTTGATTTTCATGCCCTGGACACATTTCAAGATTAAAGAATAGTTTGTAAAATGGCCCTCAGTTTGAGTTGTGCTCTTAGAGTGGAAGAATCGACACTATCAAAATGGCCACACTGCCCAAAGCAATCCACAGATCCAACACAACCCCCATCAAAATACTCACGACATTCCTCACAGAGCTAGAACAAACAATTTCAAAATTTAAAAGGAACCACAAAAGACCCCGAACAGCCAAAGCAATCTTTTGTAGGTCTCTTTTTTCCCCCCTCTTTCTTCTTTTTGTTCTCTTTTTTTATGGTTTGATGATTGGAGAACGTCCTTTAACATCTGTTGTAAAGCTGGTTTGGTGGTCCTGAAATCTTTTAGCTTTTGTTTATCTGTGAAGCTTTTGATTTCTCCATCAAGTCTGAACAAGAGCCTTGCTGGATAGAGTATTCTTGGTTGTAAGTTTCCCCCTTTCCTCACTTTAAATATATTGTGCCACTCCCTTCTGGCCTGTAGAGTTTCTACTGAAAAATCAGCTGATAACCTTATGGGAGTTCCCTTGTATGTTATTTGTTACTTTTCTCCTGCTAATTTTAATATTTTCTCTTTATCCTTAATTGTTGTCAATTTGATGACTATGTGCCTTGGTGTGTTCCTCTTTGGGTTGATACTGTGTGGTACTCTGTGCTTCCAGGACTTGGGTGACTGTTTCCTTTCCCAAGTTGGGAAAGGGGGAAGTTTTTGGTGATTATCTCTCCAAAAATTTTCTTAAGTCTTTTCTCTCTCTCTTCTCTTTCTGGGACCCCTATAATGTGAATATTAGAGCACTTCATGTTGTCTCAGAGTTCTCTTAAACTATCCTCATTCCTTTTTATTCTTTTTTCTGTTTTCTGTTCTGAAGTAGTGATTTCCACTAATCTGTCTTTTAGCTCACTGATCCGTTCTTCTGCCTCATTTCGTCTATTCTTGGTTCCTTCTAGTGTATTGTTCATTTCAGTGATTTTATTCTTCAACTCTGTTTGGGTATTATTTATATTTTCCAACTCTGCTAAAAACTTCTCTCTGTGCATCTTACACTCCTCTTGAGTTCCCTGAACATCTTGGCCATCATTACTTTAAACTCTTTCTCAGGTAAATTACTTACCTCCTCATCACTTATTTCTTCTTCTGGGATTTTATCTTTTGCCTTGACCTGTGAGATATTCCTTTGCCGCCTCATATTTTCTATCTTTCTATGTGTTTGTGTATTCCTTCCACAGGCTTTGGGATTGTTGTTTTCTTATTTCTAGTATCTGCCCCTGGTGGATGATGCTGGACTAGAGGCTTATGCAGGTTTCCTGACAGGAGAAGCCAGTGCCTGCCCACTGCTGGGTGAAGCTTGGTCCTGGACCTCTGGTGGGCAGGGCTGTGTCTAGAGGCCTTTGTGGCTTAGGAAGTCTGCTGATGGGTGGGGCTGTGCTCCCACCCTGTATGTTGTTTGGCCTGAGGCTTCCTTACAGGCTGTTGGGTGGGGCTAGGTCTTGGTGCTAATGATCCAATCAAGATGTCAGCATCCAGGAAAGCTCATGTAGATGAACACTCCTGGAATGTCCACCACCAGCTTTTATGTCCCCTGAGTGAGCCGCAGCCGTCCCCTATGTCCCCAGGAGACCCTCCAAATCCAGCAGGCAGGTCTGGCCCAGGTTCCTATGAAATCACTGCCTCTGCCCTTGGACCTCATGCATGTGAGTTTCCGTGTACGCTTCTCAAGCGAATGGAGTCTCCGTTTCCCCAGTCCCGTGAGGCTCCCAGAGCCAAGTCCCACTGGCCTTCAAAACCAGATGTCCTGGGGTCTCCTTCTCTTCCCAATGCCAGGACCCGAGCTGGGGAGCCTGATGTGAGGGTTAGAGCTCTCACTCCTGTGGGAGGGCCTCTGAGACTTAAATTTTCAGCTTGTGGGTCACCCACCCAGGGGGTATGGGGCCCAATTATATTATGAACATGCCCCTCCTACCATCCTTCTGTGGTTCCCTCTTTATGTTTCCAGTTGTAGAAGGTCTTTTTTGCTAGGTTCCAGTCTTTTTTCAGTGGTTGTTTAGCATTCAGTTGTGGTTTCGTTGTAGTCGCGAGGAGAGGCAAACTCGCTGTCCTACCACTCTGCTATCTTGACTAGAAATCTTCAGTCTGTTGTCCAAGAACTCCTTCTTGTATAGTCTGTCTCTCAGCTCTTTTAGTTCTAATCCACTATTATACTGGATCCCTGTTGATGTGGTGGCAAGGTGTTGGGGGGGGGGGAGCATTCTATCATCTTATGATTAACTCCCAGATTTTTAGTGGCCCTAAGTTCCTGGGCTGTGATCTTCAGAAGCATTTTTTAGCTTTTTTCCCTTCCTTTAGGTGAGAGGTTAGAGGGGACTAGCACTGGCTAATAGCTCCTCTCCCAGGTTAGGAAGCGCTCTGTTAAGGTGATTTCCCTTGAGGGGCAGGCCTTTGTTACAGAGAACACTGGGTGCATTTCAGAATGGCTGTATTCCCCCTTCTCCTGCAGGAAACAGGAGGGAGTTTTTTTTCTGACTTTCACCCTGACAACCTGGAGTAGGGGTGGTTCCTGGAGGCACAAACCATGAAACTGTAGGCCTTCCCCTAAGATTGGTACCCCAAGAGTTTTCAATGCTGATGCTAGTCTACACTGAGCCTCAAGCAATTCATCAAAACCACCATTTAAGTATTCCTACCAATAATTAGCTCCAGTGGCTTCTGCCTCAGGTAATCTGATCTCTGCTGTGATTATCTATGTTCACCTGTCTCTCCACTTTTGGGGCTGGCTTGCCCTGTGACTTCAGTTCTCTGGGTCTAAGAAAAGTCGTTGCTTTTTGGTTTACTCAATGTTTTTCTTGTTGTAAGGCTGGGAGTGACAACTTCCAAGCTTTCTATACTTCAGAGTTCAATATTAACATTTGGGTTGAAATTTCTCCTATATCTTGGGGTTCAGTGTCAGGACTCATTTCATAGCCCAAACGTGTCACCAATAAACCTGCACAAGTGAAGTATTAATGTTCAAGGTCAGTTTAGTATCTGCTTCACTATGAGATAATCACATTATTTTCTCTTTATCTGTTAAGAACAAATAAGCATGCATTCTGTGGCAGACACTGGGTTGGCTAACTCCACTTTCATTCTCAGCTTCATTCCCCGTTGCCTGCCTCTACTCTGGAGGCTGGAAAACCTAAATATGCATGTTTCCAGCCACCCTACAGCTAGAGTGACCACATGACATATTTCTTTGCAAATAAGATGGAAGCATAAGTTTATTTGGAAGTTTCTGGGAACGCTTATGCTTTTTTGAGAAAAAGGGACAAGTTTGGCTGATGTTGCCTCTTCCTCTGTAATGCCTGCCTTGATTATGGATGTGATGCCTAAAACTATGGAAACCATGAGGGGGTAACCAGGAGACTTACAGTGGCATCAGTGAACCTTTACCAGCAGCCACCTACCACCAGACGTCTTGTATGAGAAAAATAAACGTCTATTTGAATAAGTCTTCCTAAGGTGGCTTTTCTATAACCTGCAGCCATATGCACTTCTGATTGATGGAGCACGTAACCTATATGCAATCTGAGGTACAAAACCAAGAAATCAATCCAATCGATAAACACTAGGAAAGGCAGGAATAAGTTTAGCTACAGCGGAAGAGTTATGCTGATACCTACCCTGTTCAAAGAATGAAAGGAAAAATTAGTCTTAATGTTGAAATACTGAGGACTGGAGCTTTGCTGATTGCCATTTGTTATATACATATGTTTCATGAGATGGGGAGGGAATGTTGAGTCTGTGTAAGTTCAAAGTGTCAGTGACCAGTAGCATGAGAAAAAGACAATATTCATGGAGGTGGGGGTTTGATGGAACCAATTAAAGGATGTATTTCTAAAGTTTTCTGAATTAGAAATAAGAAACTCTTTCTCAGCCAGTCTTCTTGGGAAAGTTATTTGATCTCTCTGTGCTTCAGTTTTCTTTTTCATCTGTAAAATGGGGATAAGAATGGTATGCATTTCATATGGCATTTTGAGCATCAAATGAGTTAATCTATGTAATCTATGTAAAGAGCCTAACCAGTGTCTGCAAATGATAAGTGTTGTATTAATGATGTTCGGACAGGATTGTGGATCTAGCTCTCTGCTTGGTTGCCATCCCCAGCCACAAAGTCACATAGAATGTTTCCTCACTCTGGGGAGCAGCACACGTGACCGGCTTATTCTCCTCACATCAAGGAGTATTCCAAGAAGGGCTCTTCGTACCAGGGCAGAGCAATGTTTCTAAGCTACAACAGACTTAGGCTTGATCATTCATCTGGGCTTGATGAGCTGCCGAAGTTAAGTGAACTTTCACCTGAAGGGCAGTAACTGAAGTCCTTTGGAAGTGTGACTTTGTTTAGTAAGAATCGTGTTCAGAGTTCTTCCAGGAATTGACTAAGTTTGGAGGTCCGTATGTCCTTTTTGAAATGTGGAGTATTGTCTGTCTCCATTATCCTGGCATTTTTTAATCTTCTTGATTTCTCAGAGATGATTCAAAGTGGTTACTGACTGTCACTGTCTACTGTAGTACTGGGTCAGTGAATGTTGCAAGTGTGGCTCTGTTTATCAGTATGATTACATTTGATTACATATCACTTGAAACTGACAAATATTGACTTAAGTAAAGGGTTTTATTTTTATATTATTTTGTTTATTATTCACATGTAATAAAAACTCTGGAGACAGACAGTGTGGAGCTGATATGTGAGCTCCTTCTACTTTCTGCTTACTGTCCTTTATGTCCCCATGCTTACAAGTTGACCACTCCTCCTCTTGGCCATGAGTTGACATTTTATGAAGGAAAAAGAGGGAAGAATAGAGTGCACAAGGCGTCTGCTAGCTGCTCATTTTTCCTTTTTTTTTTAAGTCAGAAAATTCATAGCTTTCTCAAAAGCCCCATTCAGTAGTTGTCTGCTTACATCTCATTGGCCAGCAAGATGTTACATTGGCCAGCAAGATGGTACAGAGCTGCAAGGAAGCCTGAAGATTGCCACTTTTCAGCCAGAAACATTGCTGCCCTAAACAAAACTGGATTTCTTTTGGAAGAGGAAGTTGTGAATGGTGTTGGGTGTGCAGCTGACTTGAGTGCCACACTCTGTGTCCACGGTGTTGACCGTGGAACAGTAATAGCTGGGGAAACCCTGGCTCATAGCTGCAAACTAGTAGACAGAGCAGAGGATGTAAGTCAAGGGTAAAGATTTTTGCTTCTCGCCTCTAGGAATAGATTGCCTGTTGTAAAGGAGTGAAAGAAAGCTCAACTTCAGAAATATAATTTATGATGGTTATATTCTAAAGCAACATTCTAGAGCTTTCTTCCTCTTTCTTTTTTGACAAAACTTCCTTTTTAGAATTAATGGCAAGAAATATTTTCCATAACCTTTAGTACCTAGGGATAGCAAGGTTTAGACTCCCCCTATAGAACTGACATAAAAATAAAAATATTTCAACCATTTAAAAATTAAAGGAATAAGGAAAGACTGGGGGATATTAACAGACAAAAGGAGACTGAAAAGACATGATGGCAGAATGCAATGTGATATCCTGGTTTGGATCCTGGGAGGGAAAAAGGAAGATAGTGGGAAAACCAGTGAATAAAGTCTGTAGTTTAGTTAATACTAATGTACAGAAGCTGGTTTCTTAGTTGTGACTGATGTAACAAGGCAATATGATATGTTGACCCTAGGGGAAACTGGGTGAGAGTTCTATAAGAACTCCATGTTAACTTGGTAACTTTTCTGTGAATTGAAAATTATTCCAACATTAAAAATTCATTGAAAAATTAAGGGAATGTTGGAGGAAAAATTGTTATATGACAAATGAAGTGTTTACATTTAATTACATTTAATTAGCAGCAACCATGATTAGAATGAGTGGAGTCCAAATGTACCAGTCTGAGCCTAAGGTATTTTCACAGCTGGAATTTAGGCAAATCCAGAAAACTGATGGGAAGAAGGCCTACGTAGAGCCTGCTTTTCATGAGAGATGAGAAGCCTATTAGGAAAAACTGAGATTTGCAGTAGAAAGATCAAGCAAATGTGGTCCAAGGACTGAGGCCACCATGGGACAGGACTGATTCTAAGTATAGAACGATATTAGTCATTCAGATTGTTTCCTGGCTCTAGAACCCCTGGCATCAGGCCAGAATTCTAGATGTAAGAGAAGCAGTAAAAGAGCTCATAAAGCTGGACCACTGAGGATCGAATCTGTCAGTTGCATTGGGCCCAAGATTTTTTTCAGGCAATGAATGGACATGACACTGGCTGTTTTAGCAGCAATGGGAGTGTGCATCTTCGGTTTGCTCAGCACAGGACCTTTAGCAATGGGCCTGAGCATCAGTAGTCTCATGGGAAGGCGGAGGGAATAGCAGCATAGTTTTAGTGATAGGAGATATTAGTACAGGAGAAGAAGGAAATATAAAATGCCCCAGGAGCCAAGAAGGCTGGTTCTAAGAAAACACATGAAGCACAGCCAGGGGACTCAGCAGAAGTCGTTTTGAGAGACTGAGAGACCAACATTTTCTCAGAATTGTACAGGAGCGTGGTCAGAGGAGCGGCAATATGCAACGGCCATTGTGACTCTCTTTGGACACCTAGGTTGGTGTGACCTGAAAATCACAGTTTATATGAGAATGCGTTTTGCGAGGCCTCACTCTAGAACTGATCGCTATTTGCTGGGTTCTTTTAGTACATGAAATCTGACTTATGGATGCTGACCAAAATACAATATGATAAAAAAGGAAATGAAAATCGGTTTGGCTTGAAAGATGTGGCTTTGAAAATGCTACTTTCTCCAAGTAAATGGTAATCTTGTGTTATAAGAAAGAAAATAACAAGCTACATTTTAAACGGACTATTATTATTTGTGGAAACTGACCAATTAATTAGTCAGGAGAAATTAATTCTTCAGTACCAGGGTTTGGGGCTGGTGTAAATTTGATCACTGGCAGTTAGGTCTTGTGATAAGAAGACCATGTGAAGAACACCAAAAATGTTACAAATTTTATAGTTTAAAAAAATCAGACACTTCTTTACCATAGTGAATATCTGAAAAATGATTGCATAAACCTAAAGGAAAATAAGGCAGAGTTTTAAAGTTGAAAGTTAATTTATAGCTTAAAATAAGAAATTCCCTAATGAGAGTTACAAAGTCTTGGGAGTGGAGAGGGAGACTTTGGACATTTAGGTCCAAATTTCAATCTCTCTACTTCTCTTGAGGTAAACAGATGCTGAGATCTCCAGCTTGTGGCTTCAAGTAAGGCCTTGGGCTCTGTGGAATCTCCAGTGGAGAGAACTGGTGTGGGACTTTCTCCTCAGCGGGTTGCAGAAACTCCTGGAGATCAGCATCCAGGAGCCCTGGGCTGAGGGGAGGACACTGTGCATCCTGGGCAAAGCTTTGCGGTCGGAGCAGAAGGAAGGCGTCTTCAGTGGCAGCTCTCAGGGGACTGGGAATCTATCTGCTTCCATATTCTTTTTTTTTCCCCTTAGTGGAGGTACTGGGGATTGAACCCAGCACCTCAAGCACATGCTCTACCACTGAGCTCTACCCCTTACCCCCATCTGCTTCCATGTTCTTGACCTGTAGGGCTAAGTCTTTTTCACTTGTCTCCAACCAGAGAACTGCTTCAACTTAAGGCTCTCTAAAGTCCTGAACTGAGCCCCAAACAGGAGACAACACCAATAAAATAACTACCGGCCCAGGGGCCTAGCAAGCAGAGAGGACGAACAGATCATATTTGTCAGAATATATCCAGGTAAACGACCTGCGGGAGGAAAATGGGACAAGGTTAATAGAAAATAACAAGAGTATTGGAGGAGATCCGAGAGCAGCCCAAAGGAGAAGTCTGAAGCTATACAAGTTGACTTCCCAACTAAACAATACAGTAGATGAATTAAAGGAGAGAACAGTCACTGTTGGGATCAAATCTGTGGCCTGGAACATTGACTCAAAACACAAAAAATAGGGATGGAAATCATGAGAGAAAAGAAAGATACATTTGGAGAACAGACACAGGAGATTAATGTGCAAACTGATAGGCATTCTAGGCGGAGGAAAATGGACCAGGAGGAGGAGAGTCCACAGTAAAGAAATGAGAGAGTGACTAAAGTCTATAGACTGAAGGAGGTTACCAAGCTCCCGACTGGGTGACGGGGAGAGTCACCAAGGGGAGATGGGCTTTCCAGACACTAGAAAGCTGGGGGATGAAGCATTGCCCAGGGACCCCAGGACACTGACTCTGCTCTAGGCCCTGACTGGTGCCAAGTTCCAGTTGGGAACTGTGAGAGCTCATTGTTTGTAAACTTTGCCTTAAAGGAAAGCACCAGATTATTCAAATTGTCCAGAAGGTGATGTGAGTTTGAGAATAAAAGGGCAGGGGTGTAGCAACTATACAGCTACTTTCCCTGATCTGGGGGAACCCTACCTTGCATGGAAAGTGCTACCAGCAGCTGCACCCCCAAATGGAACTTAGAAGCAAGGGAAAAGCCATGGCAAATTATGCTGCATCTGCTCCCATGCTGTGATAGCCCTTAGGACTGTTTACCAAGTATTTCTAGTTTTCTGTTGTACTGGGAACATAGTAGTAAATTATGTTTCTGCCCTCCTTTTTTGTTTTAGCCTATTTTATTTCTTATTTCTATTTTTTTTAAACAGCAAAAGGGAGTTGGAACTCTGAAGGGAGGGAAAGCCTGATTTTCAGGCAGAAGCCTGAATAGGCATCTCGATTAGATGCCCCAAGTTCCGATACTGCAGATGGTAATATAGGAAATTAGGGCCACCTTGAGGACCACCTTGAGACCCCAACAAATGAACAGTTGCTAACTTTTCATGCAGGGATTTGATAGCAACCAGGGCTTTCAGAAGTGGGAAGTGGTGCCACCAGAGATGAAAAAGCGTTAACTTTCATGGAGCTGACTCTCCTTGCAGAAATGGTGTGAAATACAGAGATTACAAAACCAGGGAATTTCAGTCAATATCTGAAGTTTTAAGTGTAGGAAGGGATAATCGTAATACCAATAATGTTTTAAAATCTTTGGTTTTATTAACTTCCCTGCAAAAGTGGCTAAGGAAGAAATGGGCTTCAAGTTAGAAGTTTTTTTTTTTTTTTTTTTTTTTTGTTAGAAGGAATTCTTTTAAAATGTGTCCTAAACCTTTCCCCTTTAAAGGCAGTTGGAATCTTTGAGCTCTGTGATTTATGTAAGTGAATTCTTTTGTTTTTAAATGATGGTCAGAGGCCAAGAATTCAGAAATGACTTTCTTCATGGAATGTGACCGTCCGCCCCCCCAAATGTATTGTAAAAAAGACATAAAACTTCCATTGGTTAATGGTACAAAAGACAATTTCTGTCTGACATTTTTCTTAAAGATAAATGAGTGTATGCATGTGTTTTGGGCAGGTAGATCAGACAATGTTTGGACTTTTAATAGAACTGAGCAGTTGGTCTCTAACTTTCAGCATTTCCTTGATGATCTGTGCTCTCCTAGTGTACTGTGCTGAAATGGCCTTGAGACAATTTTCCTAAAGGATTAAAATAAGTATAACTTTAAAAAAAATTAAGCACTCTATTTATTTTACTTCAGATATGATTTTATTTAAGGGAGAAGATAATCCTGTTGGAGTAGGATGCAACTCAGATTTGGAGGAAGGGGGTGGTGGTTGTCAATAAACCCAGACAGTTGTTATTGAATAGTTCCTCTCCAAGGCTACAGTCCTGGGAAAAGAATAGTTTGTTTGCTTTTCTTTTTCTTTCTTCCTCTTAGAATGTTTTAAAATCTTGGCTTGAGGCTGAGGTATCTGAGCTGGCGAGTAGAGAATTTAGACTATCCCTTTAACAAAAATTAGGGAAGTGCAGATTGTAAAAGATGGGAGGGTTGTTAAATGGACAGTATTGGACAGAACAATCTGTTGTGTTCATGGTGCAATAGTAGTTCTTGGGCACACGGGAGAGGTGGGTGGGAGGAAGAAATCCAGCAAGACATCTGAGAACCACCACCTCCCTACCCTGCTAGGTCACAGTGGACTCCTCTTGCACGCACAGCCAGAGCCAGCCAAGGTGAAAGATGTCATGAGTCAGAAAGGCAAAGGAAGTCAGATAAGCCCTGGTGAAGAAACACTGCTCCTCAGCTCCAGAGCTCAGAGAATAGTCTGAACATGGGCCTGGGGAAGATGTAGAATTAGGGGGAAAAAACTGTTCAGAACACTGAACTCTGGGAAGACAAGCTTGATGGAGCCCTGCCCCCAAGTCAGATTGCTGCTGATAGCACGTGCTGTTTGGACACGCAAAATGAGAACTGCTAGTATTACTGGCGCCTGGAAAAGGGTTAATCTAAAGCAGTAAAATTCCTGAAGAATACATCACTGGCCCTGGTCCCACCCAAGTTTGAGTAGGAATTTCAACCCCTAGATGGCTCGTTACAGTTCTGGTAAAACTATATCCCACACTTGAGTCTCTTATGGGTTGTATTCATTAGATTACTTGGAAGGAATGAACTTTGTGCTTTATCACTGTGTTAATTATGAGGTAACCACAGAGTGCAAAACTGGGTTATATTGTTTCTTTGGGTTGTTTTTATTATTGGATGTACTTTACATAAAGTACAGTTTACTGTTTTTACTGTATGGTTCTTTTTATGAGTTTTGACAGTTACAGTTGTATAACCACAATCTCTCCCTCTCACACCCAGCCCCTGGCAACCACTCTGATACATTTTCTTTCCCTACAATTTTACGCTTTCCAGGTTGTCCTATTATTGGAATCATATAATATGTATGTAGCCTTTTGAATCTGAAGTTTTGCAATTAACAAAACGCATTTGAAGTTCATCCCCATTGTTGCATATATTAGTACTAGTTCCTTACTTTGTATTGATGAGTAGTATTACATTATGTGCATGTGTACATGTACCACAGTTTGTTTATCCATTCACTGTTTGGAGGCCATTTAGGTTGTTTCCTGTTTTGGGAGATTATGAATAAACATGGTATAAACATTTACATGGAGATATTTTGTGTGAATACAAATTTTTTATTTCTCTCAAGTAAATACCCAGGAGTGGGATTGCTGTGTCATATGGTAAGTGTGCACTTTATAATAAATTGCCAACCTCTTTTTCAAAATGGCTGTACTATTTTGCATTTCCATCAGCAATGTATGTTTCTCAGCATTTTTTGCCGGTACTTGGTATTATTATTTTAAAAATAGCCATTCTAATAGGTGTGTAGTGATATCACATTTGGGTTTTAATTTGTATTTGCCTGATAAGTAGTCTTTGAACATTGAGTTCATGTGTTTATTATCCACTTGTGTATTCTTTTTCTTTCTTTCTTTCCCTTTCTTTCTTTCTTTCTTTCTTTCTTCCTTCCTTCCTTCCTTCCTTCCTTCCTTCCTTTCTTTCTTTCTTTCTTTCTTTCTTTCTTTCTTTCTTTCTTTCTTTCTTTCTTTCTCTCTTTCTCTCTTTCTTTCTCTCTTTCTTTCTCTCTTTCTCTCTTTCTTTCTCTCTTTCTTTCTTTCTTGGTAAGCTGCTTCAAAATCTTTCCCACACTTAAAAATACGTTGTTTATTTCTCTTATTATTCTGGATACATATCCTTTGCTAGATATGTGTTTTGGAAATATTTTCTCCCAGTCTGTAGCTTATCTTTTTGCTATTTTAATATGTCTTTTGAAGAGCAGTAGTTTTTCATTTTGATGAAGTCCTATTTATTTATTCTTTATAGATTGTGCTTTGTTTCCTACCTAAAAAAAATCTTTGCTTAAACCAAGGTGGCAAAGCTTTTTCCCTGTGTTATTTTCTAGAATTTTTATAGTTTTAGCTTTTAGATTTACATCTATTATCCACTTCAATTTAACTTTTGTATAAGGTTGGAGGTATGGGTTGAGCTTCATTTTTTTTTTCAAGTGGGTATTGAATTGTTCCAGCACAAAATGTAGGGGTTAGGTTGAAAGGTTGGAGGTGAGAGGAAATAAAGACCTTTGAAAGGATAGGCAGAAGAGGGTAGACTAGAGTGAAAGTATTCTAAATGTTTCATCTTACTCGAATGGAGAAAAATGGGGGAGGAAATGGAGCATTTTGATGGAGGCAACATTTGATATCTTATTTTAAATAGATAGTAAAGAAATATGTGTATTAGAGGAAAGGAAAAAGAACAAACAGCAATGCAAAATAAATAGTAAATATAAATCGAGACGCAAATCGCAAAATCAAGCACATCAGACTTTACATTGCATTTGAATGGACTGATTTATCCCATTAAAATATAGAGACTGTCAATTAGATTAAAATACACTTAAAGTGATAAAGATTGAAATTAAGGATATGAGCAAAAAATATTAGACAAATAAAAATAAAAGGAATGCAGGAGGAATTTAAAATTGAAAGTGCCAAAGGGGACAAAGAAAGACATTATGTAATTGTAAGGGGTGAGGCTGTAATAAACATAAACATAAAACTACATGCAGTAAACAACATAACAGCTAAATACATAAAGTAGGGGTGATCACTGGTCTATAAACAGAAATCATTAGGTGGGGATTCTAGGAAAGATCTTCAAAGAAGGCTGACTTCACTGTAAGATCTTTTTTGCCCTTTCCCTCCCCTCCTTCTTCTGCCTGGAATATTGGATGTGATGGCTGAAACAGTAACAGCCATCTTTTGGCCATGAAGCAACTTTGAGGATGGACAGTGGCACTCAAAATTGCAAAGCAGAAAGATAAAAAGGAACCTAGAGCATTGGCAACATCATAGAGCTTCCATATCAGTCTTGGGCTATCTGTTGTCAAATTTGCTCTGTGTGTGTGTGTGTGTGTGTGTGTGTGTGTGTGTGTGTGTGTGTGTGTGTGTGTGTGTCTGAGAGAGAGAGAGAGGGAGAGAGAGGGAAAGTAAACCACTATCTTGTTTAAGCTACTGTTATATTGATTCTTTTTCTAGCAGTTGAAAATAATTCCTGTCTGATACATAGAGGAATTGAATAACATAATAAATAAATTTAAGTTAATATCTATGTGTGTATTGGTAAGTATACTATTTTGAGGGGGTAATGTGGGGGTGGGGGAGTAAGGGAACATTTACACTGTCAATCACAAGTTGGTCCAAAAAGAAAATTGAAGCAGAGTTTTAAAAGTAGCTCCTTTATAGATTATACTCACTAATCTAGCTTAAATAAAATTTGAAATAAATAATATAAATATGACTCGTCTGCTTAGGTATCAAAAATCCCCTACAATTCTAAATAATTTTTGGATTAAAAAAATTGAAAACTATTTAGAAAGCAATGAGTAATTCATACCAAAATATATGTTCTCAGAGAAAAATTCAGGGCCTTAAATGTCTTCATTTAAAAAAAAAAGAAAAATAAAGAAAATAAGTACTTATCTAAAAATATTAGAAAACAATGAAAGAAACCAGGAAAACTAGGAAAAAGCAATTAAGAGGACTAAAAGCTAACATCAATAAATTGGGAAACAAAAATTATAGTAGGTAGAATAAAAATCTAAAAGCTTGTTCTTTGAAAATATCTATAAATTAGATAAACTCTTTGCTAGTCTAAGGAGTAAAAGTGGAAGAATTTTGGTAAAATTTATAAGCAGAAAGGAGACATAAACTTGTGTGTAACATATACTAAAAGAATTATAAGTCAATATTACATACATGTGTTTGGCAGCAGATCTGAAAACAGAGGGATCATTGATTTCTTTTTAGTATATAATGACCAAAAGTAGAAGTGGAAAACTGGAGAAGATTAGTTTCATAGAAGAGATTGGAAAAGTGATTTAGGATGTACCGTGACAAAATCCACCAGAGAATGTTTGATAAACTATCGTAAACATCCTATTAAAGCATATCTGAGCTCAAAAGAAAGTAAGGTCAATTCCCAGAGAATAAACCCAAGTGGACCTCAAAACCAGAGCGGTAAGCTGGAATTGAAGTTGAACTTATGACTGTCCTATGCTTGCCAATCTTAGTAACAGAGTGTTTAGAACAGGGCTCTGAGTGGTGCACCCACCTATATATTCCTTACCTCTCCCATCCTCAAGCTTTCCCCCAGAGGTAGCTATTATTCTGAATTTTGTGTTTGTGTTTACACAAACATCTGCTTATTTTTGAGCTTTATAAAAATGAAATACTGATGTAGTCTTGTGACTTGCTTTTTTTGACTCAAGATTGTGTGTATAAGGTTTATTCATGTTACATGTTGTTATACTGAATTTATTTTCTCTGCTACATATTATTTCATTGTCTACATGTACCACCGTTTTGTCTTTATTCACCTGTTTTATTTTTTCCATTTTTATTTTCTGCTGTTATGAACTGTGTAGGTATAATCATGGTGCAAATATGCAAGAACATATATGCATATATATCTAGGCTATATTCCTAGGAGTGGAATTGCTGCTTTACAGAATATGTGAATGTTAAACCTTATAACATAATGCAAATTGTTTTCCAAAGTGTTATACCTGTCTGTACTCCCACCAGAAGTTCCCAGTGATCTGCATCCTGACAAATATTTGGTGTTGTCAGACTTCTTAAGTTTTGGCAACCTAGTGGATATTAAATTATGGCTAACTGTGGTATAATTTGTATTTCTCTGATTATTAGTGAGGGTGAACATCTTTTTACATGGTTATGTGCCATTCATATCTTTCTTTTCTATGAAATGTCAGTTCAAGTCTTTTGCCAGTTTTCTATTTTGGTTGTTTGTCTTTTCTTATTCATTTGTAAGAATCCTTTAGGTATTCTAGATATTAATATTTTGTTAGGAATATTTGTTGTAAATATCCTCTCCCAGTTTATCACTTTTTACTTTCTTTATGATGGACAAAAGTTAATAATTTTCATGGAGTCAAATTTATCAATATTTTCTTTGTCTTATTTAAGAAATACTTCCTTACTTTGAGTTTATAAAGATATCCTCCTATATTGTATTACATTTTTTAAAGTTTTGGTTTTCATATTAAAGTTTTACTCCACCAGCAACTGATTACTGAGTATGGCATATGATAGGATATCCAGTTGTTGCAGCACCATTTGTTGAATAATCTATCTTATCTCTGTAATACCACTCCTGGTATGTATCATTTCTGTATATTCATGGGTCTATTTCTCCACACCCGATTCTGTTTCATTTTCAGTTCTTTATCCCCATACCAATATCACATTAATGTTCCTTTATAATAACTTTTGACATCTGATATAACAAAGGCAAACCTCGGGTATTCTTGAGCATATAAATTTTAGAATGCATCTGTTGAGTTTCTTTAAAAAATCTGTTGGGATTTTAGTTGGAATTACATTGAACTATGGATCACTTGACCATGGGCAAGGCATCTTTATTCATTTTTAAGATTTTTTTTACTGTCTCAAGAATTTCAAGACAATGACAGCAGAGTTTTAAACCAAGTGCTTAGCATTTCTCCGTGTGAAGCTTTATGTGACTGCACAGGTCGCGTGCCAGCAAGGCTGGCCCTGTCCACATTCCACCTTCTATATTGTCAATATTGCTTGTATTTACATTCTGTCCAAGAGATACTATCAAAAGTTGATAGAACTAGAAATAGAGCTTTAAATACAATATTTAAAGTTACCAAGGTAACCAGAGAGAGAACTAAAAATAACAAAGATCAACAATCAGGAAGATGAGAGAGGGCCAGAAGGATGTTGTAAATTAAGTGCTTCTTTCATATCAGGGCTATGAGGGCGTCAAGAGATACAAATCAAGAAATAGACGTCTTAGCATATCATTCATACTTCCAGAGAGTTAAAATGAGAAACTAAAAATGGATTGCTTTTGAGAAGTGTGTTTAGGGTTGGGAAAGGGTAAGATGGGAAAGGGTCTGCAGCCTCTTGTCTTAGGATTTTCTGTTGGTTTGTTACCATTTACATTCATTACTTTTATAAAATAAAAATAAAGACAGGGAAAGATGCTTTCTGTTATGTGTTGCGATAGGCTAATATTCATGAGTTACCATAATTCACTCTTAGCTGATTTTGGACAGAGTAAATATGATTGCTTTTTGAATATGAAAATACAAAGTTTATAATAACTAATCAGATCAGATGTTTTCTTATTCTCATGAATTGGATATTTATAACAATGAATTTTCTTTGTATTTTATATTCTTAATAATGGTTTAATCTGAATAGATGTCTACCGAATAGAAAGAGACTTCATTTTATTAGGTGACAGGTATTTCCAGCTTTTACCTTGTGTGGCTTTCTGTCAGACAGGATGAACCAGTATTTTTTTTCAGATTGATTAGCTACTTCCAGGGGGCATTTTAAAACTAGTTGTGAGTTGTAGGCACTAGAGAGAAGTGGTTAAGATTGTGGGACTGTAATGCTGGAGGAGGTTCAGGTGCTGGTTCCTCTACTTACTAGCTGTCAGGGCTCTGGAAAGTTACTTAACTCTCTACCTCTGTTTTTTCCTTTCTAAACTGCAAACAGTAATAATACTCACCACACAAGATTTTTTGACAATTTTGATAAAAGATGTAAAGTACTTAAGCAGTGTCTGTGACAAAACAACTATCTAGTTCCTGTAAGAGTCATAGAAAAAGTGTACTTTAAAATATCTTTCTTTTTATCTAAGAAGTGGTTATAGAAGCCAATAATTTTGTGTATTTTAACTTTTTTGGAAGTCAATTACAACAAATCAATTTCAAGTGATTGGAATATTGTTTAGTTTTCTACTCCGTTGAAAATCCTAGTTGACTCTGTATCCTCTATGGTGAATAACATAGATAAACGAAACCTAAACTCTGGATCAAGTGTTTTGATGGCTCTAAATCCATTTAAACTGACCTGAGGTATGTCTAGTAATATATAGTGTATTTGATTCTTCATTCTGGAAACAGTATGACATTAAACTACAAAGGTGAAGCTAACTGATTGTGAAAACTTTCTTTCCTTCTGAGGTACTATAGTGTGGAAATACATACTCCTGAATTACTATTTGTTTATACCAAGCTTAGAACACATCAGTTTGGGAACCTGGCATGATAGAATTGTAATTAAGCAAAAGTCTTCTGCCATGTATTTTTGCACCTGAAAATTAGAAATTATGCTTATAATTAATGAATACTTCAATTCCTACCCATTCTTTCCTTTTTCTTTGCTTTGCTTTTCTCTTCCTCCCTCCCTCTTTCCTCCCCACCCCTTCTGGAAAGGAAAATGCATATATTCAACTTACAAAAGAAAAACACCAAAGTAGAACCTCACACTAATCTGAGTCCCAAATAAGCTCATTGTTTACCAGCAGTGTTTAAAAACATTTTTCTCTTTAAATTCTGAAAATATACCCTGAAGAGAATATATATATATACAGACTATGAATGGGAAATTATAACAATTATAAAATAATGTTTGGAAAATTTAAGAGATTCCAAAGATTTGTGAAACTTAGCAGATCAGAATTATAAACTTCTGTCATGTCTTTGGCTGTACCATATATCTTAGAGCTCACATTTAAGATATATGTTATTTCTGAAAATAACACTGCTTCTTAAAAATTAACTTTTTACATACGCATCACTAATGATGAGTTATAGATACAAAATTACTTGATAGATTAATAGGATCTCTCTCTATTCGCTTAAAAGATCTCATTGAAATGTGAGTAAATCCTGGGGGCAAAAGCTTTTATAGTTGTTATGTGAATTTTTTGAGTGTCCTAGGAATACTTGCTACTGTTGGAATCTACCCTTGGGAAACTGACAAAGTTAGCATATTCCAGTGATTACTGTCTCATATGGTTATTCTCTGAAATACCAATGCAATGAATTATTGAATTAGTCAATACTCTTTTGGTTTTAAGTGACAGAAACTTATCTCAAATGAGCTTAAGCAAAAAGGGGATTGGTTGGCTTCCATAACCTTGGATGGCCAAGGGTAGAGCTAGTTCCTGGCATTCAAACACTATCATTTCAATTCTGTCTTTCTCTTTCCATCTCTTGGCTCTACTTCCCTTAGTGTTGGCTTCATTCTCAAGTGGGCCTCTCACACTTGGCTGCAAAGACAGCCCCTGGCAGCTCCAGGCTTACATTGTCCCTGGTGCTTACAATCTCAGAAGAGGCCCTTTCATAACCAGTGTCTATATCAGTCCCTGAAAAAGAGCTGAGCTTGGCTTTATTTGTTAAATATATCCATCCCTGAACCAGCCCATTATACTGATTGACCTGGGGCAAGTGTACTCTCCTGAGGTAGAAAAGATGTAGGGCAATCAGAAAACTAACAGAAGTTTGTAGGATCTTCTCTTTGACCTCAATATTCTGAAATTTCTCAGTGAGATAACTTAGCGTGGTTCTATTTTCATCCATTAGATTGGGCATGTAATGACCCCTTTCAGATTGAAAACTCACATCCTTCAGTTCTGGAAATTTTTCTTTATTTTGACATTTCTTTTATGTTTTTCTTCTATGGCATATTGTATTTTTCAAAGATGACCTTGCCAATATATCTCTAATCCCATATACTCTTCTTATAATGTGACCTTGACATTCCTTCAAGGAGTGGTAGAATCTATATTCTCCCCTTTTGAGCATGGGTGGGCCTCTGTAACTACCTCAACCAACACAATATAGGAGAAGTAACATTTTTCATCTTCCAAGGCTAGATCATAAAACGAAATATGATTTGTGCCTGGATCTCTCTCTCTATTTCTCTTAACACTTATTATTGGAATCCAGCCACCACACTGTGAGAAAGCCCAGACTACATGGGTATACCCGTTGACAGCCCTAGCTAGACTTTAAGTTGACAGTCAGCACCAACCACTAAACATGTGAATAAGCCCTCAGGTGATTCCAGTCTCCAGCCTTGGAGCCTTCCAGCTGAGGCCCAGACATTGTGGAGCACAGATATACCGTCCTCACTGTGCCGTATCTGAATGTCTGTCCCACGAAACTGCAGGAGACAGTAAGTGATTGTTGTTCTTTAAGGTACTAAGTGAGGAACTTGTTATGCAGCAATAGATAACTAACACATGTCCCTGTTTTCTCTCTATTCTCTGTATTGCACTGCCATTATTCACAGGCTATTATCTCTTAGACTGGTCTTCTAATTTTCTTACCTTTTTTCCCCTATTATTTTGTTTCTTCATTTGTTTGTTCTACTTTCTGGGAGATATCAATTTTTATATTCCAATCCTTCTATTGAATTAAAATTTTTACCATAATATGATTTAATTTGTAGGAGCTCTTTTTTTAAAAAAAAATTTTCCTTGTTTGTAGCATCCTGTTTATATTTAACATATATACACTATCTTTTAATATATCTGAGGATATTATTATATAATTTGTATAGCAGCTTACTGAGACATAACTCACATACTGTACAATTTACCCTTCCAAAGTATAAATTCAGTGCTTTTTTAGTATATTCACAGAGTTGTGTGAACATTATTATTATCTAATTCCAGAATATTTTCATGACTCCCTGCTAAAACCCTCTACCCATTAGCAGTTTCTCCCTGTTCCCTCCCCCTCCCATCCACTGTTAACCACTCACTAATCTTTCTGTCTATGAATTTGCCCATTCTGGACCTTTCATATAAATGTATTGCTATATTATGTGGTCTTTTGTGTCTGGCTCCTTTCACTTAGCACAATATTTTCAAAGTTCATCCATGTTATAGCATGAATTAGTACTCTGGAAGCATTTTTTTCCCTTCATGAATAGTCCCTGCTTTTTCTGAATCTTTTTTGTTTCCTATTTGTTTGCTTTGGATACTATCTTTCATGTTGGAAATGTTCCACAGATGTCTGATAATCCTTGGATGTATACTAAAATGCTTAAGAGTAGGGAACCAAAAGTTGTTTGGAAGCAGTCATTTGGAGGATGTTGGTGGACCTTGTCAGCATGGAGTTTCCCTGCAGGGTGATATAGCTGGGCCATTTTGGGGGAGGATCCTGGTAGAGTACTGCACTAGTTTGCTAGGGCTGCTGTAACAAGGTACCACAGATTGAGTGGCTTAAACAACAGAAATTTCTTATCCCCCAATTCTGAAGACTAGAAGATTAAAATCAGTGTCAGCATGGTTGGTTTCCTCTGAGGCTTCTCTCCTTGGCTTGTAGATTGCCATTTTCTCACTGTGTCTTCACATTGTCTTCCCTTTGTACATGTCTGTGTCCAAATTTACTCTTCTTATAAGAATATCAGTCGTATTGGGTTAGGGCCCACCCTAATGACCTCATTTTAACTTATTTATCTGTTTTAAGACCCTGTCTCCAAATACAGTCACATTCTGAGGGACTAGGGATAAGATGTGAACGTACAAGGTTTGAGGGACGTAATTCAGCCCATAACAAGCACCTTTAGGTTTCCTTTCTTGTGATGATCAGATTTCTTCCAAGCTTCTGCCTGGAAGGTATAAACCTGGCCACCACAGCTCTGAGAACTGAGTAGGGGAAGAGAGCTAGAGAATTCAGCATTAACTCAATCTGTCTGCTTTCAGTTACAGTCCCCTCAGCCCACCACTGTGTCTAATACCCTCTTGTCTCGAGACCTTCTGTTCTACCCTCTCCAGAAAATAAACCTTCAGCTTCAGCTGGCTTAGGGAAGGGATCTGGAGTTTCAACTGCATCCTAAGTAAACTCTCAAGTGGCCTTTTATTTCATCCTTCCAGGAGTACCTACTTCCACTAGTTAAGTCATCATCGTGGATGGGGGCTCTGCATTGTAAATTGAGTTATTTCTCAGCTTTCCTTACTGTTAGTTAAGGATTTGGCTTTCTTGGTTCTACTAAGTCACCACTCACAATGCTTTCTAGCTTTCAAAATTGTATTGCTGTTTTCTCTTCTCCCATTATGTTTTTCCTTGTCAGTTTGTACCTTTTAAAAATCTTTTTATTGTTGTTTTAGTGGAGTTTCAGGAAGAAGTAAAAGCAAATGTGGGTGTTTAATCCATCATCTTTACTCGGAAGTCCCACACATTTATATTTTTAAATGAGCTCATGCTATACAGACTGTTCTGTAATCTGCTCTTATTATCAAACAAATCTTAGTGAATATTTAAGTTGTTTCCACATCAATAAATAGAAATCTACATCAGTAGTTCTTAAGCTTGGCTGCACATTGGAATCACTGGGTGGTGAGGGTGGAGGGAGCTTTAACAAGTACTGATGTCTGGGTCTCACCTCCAGAAGTCCCGATTGAATGGATATGAGGTATTGTGGCACTAGGAATTATAAAATCTCCCCAGACAGTTCACATATACAGCAAAATTTAAGAGCCCCTGACTTACACCATTGTTCATTATGCCAATATGGCATTTCATTGAAGCGATAGACAGTAATGCATTTAAACAAACCCCTTTGTGGACACCTGGGGTGTTTCAAATTATTTGATACTATAAACAATGCTGTTATGAACATCTTTGGATATAAAACCTTCTCTATATTTCTGATTATTTTAGTGACTGCATTCCTATATGAATATTTATAAGATTTTGGGGTACAATTTACCATATTTCTGCTAAAGTGGTTTGGCCAATTCAGACTTCCACCAGTAGCATGTGGGAATCTTTGCTTCTCCACACTCAGAAACACTATGTACGATCATTAACAAAATTTTAAAAATTAAACAATGTAGTCAATTTTTTAAATTGAAAAATAGTATTGCATTCCTATTTTATTTTTTTCTGATTTTTATTGAGGTAAGATATATACAACATACAATTTACCATTTTAATAATTCTTAAGTGTATAGTTCAGTGGCCTTAAGTACATTCACATTATTGTGCAACTGTCATCAACATCCAACTCCAGAACTTTTTCATCTTACCCATCTGAAGCTGTCCATTAAACACTAATTTCCCATTTCCCCCTCCTCTTTTTATTAGCCCCTGGCAACCACCATTTTACTTTCTGTCTCTATGAATTTGAGTATTCCAGGTAGCTAACGTAAATGGAATCATAAGGTAAGAGTCCTTTTGTGGCTGGCGTATTTTATTTAGCATAATGTCTTCAAGGTTGCTATTTTATTTTTTAATATATCATTTGGGAGGTGAAAGAATGTTTTTGCTTATTGTCTATCTGTATCTCACTTTTTGTCTATGAATTGCTTAATTACATGAGGAACATCCGTGAGGAATGTTTTTTGCTCAAATTATCTGAAACCCTCATTAAAAGTGGCTTAAACTAATAAGGGTTCATTTTTTTCTTCACACAAACAGGAGTCTGGAAGTAACCAGCCACTGGTGGTATTGGTTCAGGCGCTCAATGATACCACATTTGCAAGATGACTGTCCCAGCTTCAGCCATCCCATCCTTGTCCAAGGCAGGAAAAATTAGGTAAGGAATATGGGTTACCTCTGTACTTTGATTAAGAAAACATGACTTTTCCTAGAAATGCCCCTCTCCTCCAGCAGATACTTGCTTGCAAGACTGTGTCACATTACTACCCATAGGTGCCTGGGATGCAGGCAAGAGAGGTGGGTAGGGAATGCTTGCTGAGTTAGATGGTCAGCAGTGCATGGTCCTTTGCCTATTTAGCTATTAGAATGTTTGTGTTTTTCTTACTGATTTGTAACATTTCTTTGTAAAGTAGCAATATTAACCCTTTTTTGGTGTGTCACGTTTGTTTGGCAAATATATTTTTCTAGCTTCTTGTTTGCAGTTTAATTTTGTTTCAACATACAGAGATTGATATTTTTTAATTGTTAGATCCATATATCTTTTATTTCATGGTTTCTTCTTGGTTCTTGTGCTTAACAAAAGCCTGGTCCATTCTGAGAAAAAGTGAATATTCTTTCATATTTTCTTATTGATCTTCCATGGTTTCACTTTAATTTTAAAAAGCTGGAATGGTACTTTGTTTGATTTCTTATCTGAGACCGGGGAAGGAGTGATTCGAGGATGTAGGTGCAAAGGAACAGAGGAAACAAATTTAATCTATTACCCCTGAACGCAGGAAAAACAACCCAGTCCTGCCAACTATGCAAGAAAGTATCCCATGTTAAAATGTTTAGTGGTGGGCTGTGGTGGGAGCTGGATGAGGTAGATTTTTGGTGGCCTGTTTAAAAGTAAGAAATGTTTTATGGCCAACAAACTGCAAATAAAAACACCAGTTCAATTTCAGAAATGAGGTGAGTATGAATATACAAATGGAAAGACAACACAGAGATGATTTTACAAGCAGTTGTGCCATGAAAAATCCAGTAAGCCTGATATAGAGTCCAAAGTTTGTTGTGTACCAGTCTGCTTTCTAAAGCTGTTTCCTATATTCTGCATTCACCTAGGACTGGACACTCTCTATGTCCCAGAAGAAATTACTTTAAAGTGACAGCCAAGTGACAGCCAGCCCTGTATAATAATGAGAAAATATACAAATATACAAGACATTTTAGGCTTAGAAAAAAATATCCTCCCATATGTTTGCATCTAATCCCATCTGTCTTTGATATAGAAAGATGACAAACTGAAATTGACAATGAACTTCCCAAATTATTTTGCTTTGCTCCAAATAGAAGCTACAGAATGGCCTAAAGAATAATCTGTAAATTCCTGTCCCCTGGCATGAAACACAGTGACATCATGGTGTTTTCCAGTTATCTTAAATTTGTAAGACTAAATCTGAGAAAAAATATTGTATGATAATGCAGTATTTCTCCACGTTTGTCTTTCTGTGTTGGATAGGTTACTGGGTGGTCAGACTCATGGCTGCTTTGACAGAGATGAATAAATTTGATGAGTATTAGCCTTGGAAGGGAACTTGGAGTTCAATCACTTGTTTACTGACCTCTGGTCATCATTTGTTGTACATCATGCCTGTTCTTAAGATGTCAGTTCACTTCACAGGTGCTTGTTCATCAAGATGAAAGTAGAAAACTCTACAAGAACATCCATTTAACTAATTATTGCTCTCCAGCTGGTCTTCCATGGCACTCAGTATTTTCTCAAGAGTTGAGTTGTGCTTCTTCCCATATTTTAAGCAAGTATTTTTCTGTTGACTGGACTGGCTACCTTAAATTAAGGTCATTTTGGGAAATTGCATGAATTAAGAGCTTTGTTCATAATTTTCAACCTTTGGATTCACAAGTACACACATTTTCACTTTGCTTTTTTTAGCACAATAGTCCTTGAAAAGATGGGTTAATTTGACATCATACTATGTACCCATCTTATTACATTTGGTTCTCCCACAGGATGCTATTAGTGACTAATGTTACAGGCTTTGCATAATTCTGTTTCTTTCTGCTTTTGTCCTAATAGTTCCTTTGATCACAGCTAGATCCAAACAACAACTGGCTTAAGGTGACTTATCCCTTTTAAAAAAAAAAAAAAAACATGTTATTTGCATCCGTATAAAAGAGAGGCTAAGGCACTTTAATAATGAGCACATAATACAGAAAATTGGGACTTATGATTCACAAGAGTATTAGCAAAAGGTCTCTTTTTGTGTGGTGTCTACCAAACACCTTAGCAACTTCTTCAGGTGCTGCCTTGTTAAATCTTGCAGTGCACATGTGGATCTTACCTTCACAAAGCGCTTCAATTGTGGGGCTTTGGGCTTTGTTGGATCTAATTGCACTTCCTCCAACACAGCACATATGCACTGTAAGTGCACATTTCCCACGCAGTGTCTTTATGAACCTTATATCCACAAGCACTTGACCTATCTGTCTTTTTTTGGCTGGGAACTTTGGAATAGATGTAGCTTCTATTTCCTGATGCTTTCAGCAAGTTCCACACAGCTGATAGATGGAATCTGTATCATTGGCTTTTAAAATAAGGTGTCTGGCCTGGAATGATGCTACAGTGTTAACAACTGTGCCTTCACAATGGAGAAGCAGACTTCCATTTTCTGGAGAACTGGTCACTGTGTGTGGTGTTCTTCTCACAACATTAAAGAGGTCATCTATTGTGGAGGTGGCAACAGCATGGTTGATCTCCTGTGATATGGTAAGGGGGTCAAATACTTGATTTGAAGGGAGCTGAGTCTCCTTAGAGCCTTCATTTGTATTCATGACCTCCTTTGCAAAGTTGAAATTGAACTGTTGCTGTGGTATTGATTCATTCTGTGTGAGCCTGGGAGCGATAACAGTGAGCTTCCTGATGGTGGATGGGCACTTGAAGATGATGGGCACTTCAAGCCTTGTTTGGTAGCTTTTCTTCTATGTCTTTATTATCTTCAGCCTTGGTTGGTGGTGGTGTTGAGCTCCAGGAAAAAGAAGGTAAGAGGGGAGGGAGGAGGAAGCTTGAGAGACAGATTAGTGCTCTGGTCCAAATTTCACTAGGTTTGTTCCTCAGAGCTCTCATGAAAGCAGACAGCAGATAAATGCTGAAGTATACCACGTGATCACAATTATGTGAAAAAAAAAACATGCATTGCAAAACAAGGAGAAAAAATAAACCTGAATGTTAACAGTTGTTATCTCGTGGGTGGGAGTAGAGTTGACTGGCTTTTTTTTTTTTTCATGTCTTCTGCATTTTCCCATATTTTCTATGCTGATTATGCATTATTTTATAATTGAGCAATGATTTTATAGATTAAAAATGTAAAGAAAAATCTCTGCATGCTGAAATAGATTTGCCTCTGTGCCTTAGTATAAATATAATATACCATGAAATATAATTACTAAATATTTTATGCTATTGCTGGGAGTAAATAACATGAAATCTTGGCTATACTCAGGATCTTTGGAAGAGCACATACTTAAAAAGCAAAAGTACACCACTGACTATTACTCTAAAACCAAAGATATTTCATAAGCAATTTAAAAACTTCATTAGCAAAGAAACTCAGTGTTAAGATCCTTCAGGTATATTGGATGAGGCAAGAATCATATCTTCATGTATATATCAGCTTTATGGAGGTATAATCTACACATCCTATATTTCACCCATTTAATGTGTACAATTCAGGTGTTTTTAGTGTATTCACAGCATTGCAAAACCATTACCACAGTCAATTATAGAACATTTTCATCACCCCTAAAGGACACCTGGTACCACTTAGCCATCACTCCTCATTTCCCCCTAGCCACTTCCCCCAGCCCCTGGTAACCACTAATCTACTTTCTGTTTCTACAAATTTGCCTGTCGACATATCTTATAAAGGGAGTCATGCAAAATGTGGTCTTTTGTGACTGGCTACTTTTACTTACCTGATATTTGTGAGGTTCATCCATGTTGTAGCAGGTATCAGTACTTCCTTTTTATGGCTGAATAATACTACATTGTATGGATATACTGCATATTGTTTATTTATCAGTTGCTAGACTTTTGGATTGTTTTCATTTTGGGGCTATTGTGAATAATGCTGCTGTGAACATTGGTGTACAAGTTTGTGTGTCTATATTTGTTATCATTCCTCTCAGGTTTACACCTGGGAGTGGAATTTCTGCTGGTGATTCTATGTTTAACTTTTTATAGACCTGCTACAAAGCAGCTACACCATTGAACATTCCCACTAGCATTGTATGAGGGTTTGAAATTTCTCTGCACCCTCAACACTTCTTATTATCCATCTTTTTGATAATAGCCATCCTAGTTTTGATTTGTATTCCTGTGATGGCTATTAATGTTGAGCAACTTTTCCTGTGCCCCTTGGCCATTTCTGTATTTTCTTTCGAGAAATGTCTGTTCAAATCCTTTGACCATTTTCAATCAGGTATTCTTTTTATTGTTGAGTTGTTGAATCATGGAAAGGTTTTGGAGCCTGAGAATTCTGGATTTGAACCTGAGCCCAGGCGCTGTGTGAAGGTACTAGATAAGCTAGAACCATTCTTACTGTTTACCATAGAGCACTGTAAGAGATGGGGTGTTCTCTGTGCAAGAATGGGGTGTTCTCTGTGACTGCATTTTTCACATAACCGAAATTCATCCCTGTGTTTGCCAAAAGTTGAAAAATTTCTAAACTGCCTTATGTACTTTCTGTGCTTTATTCAACAGAAAGCACTGAACCTGATTTAACCCTTTCTTGATGATTCCTTGGAACATCCTGGATTGTGTTATATTTGTAGCCCTGTCTGGGCTACTGAGGTGTGGAGGGTTGTTTGCTGAGGCTCTTGTGGCTCTTCTAGTGACTTCTTTCCTCTGTTTGGGGTTCGTTTTTCAGTGAACCTATTTCTCACTGTGTTCTCCCTCCACCCCCTCATTGTTTCTAATTTGACTGTAATTTTAGAAAGACTGGAAGGTTACCAGGGGAAACCAAATAAAGAAATATCACACATAATTCAAAAATAATAGTTTCTAGTTCAAAAGCTTTGTGTACTGCATAATAAAGGGTATGCCCTTTGTTATAGCTGTTTCATTAAAGCTTCAGGTACATTTTCATTTACTTTCAAGGTCCAGTTTAAGCTTCAGTTGGTTAAAGTTGCTGGAAATGATACTCGTAGGCAAGTGGAACATTGTACTCATTTCATACTTAATAAGGGCTTCTGCTTCATTGTCAATATTCCTTCAGGTAAATATATGAAATTAAAAATTCAAAACCACTTAGGATCAAATTTTAAGTAACAGTTAATGAAAAAAGCCTAAACTGACTCCAAACTTTTCATTAAATGGGAGAGATTTTTTAAAATCAGAATTCTTATAGTCTACTTTTAATTATCCAAATGTAAAACATCTGTATTGGGTCTACCATATTTGAAGGAAATATTACCTTCGAAATACCTATTTAGGCACTTGGGTCAGCTGCCAATAGTCTTTGTTGAAAATTAACACTTAATCCAGAAAACCTTATTTATTTATCCTGTTTTGCATGTAACCTGCACCTTACTGGAAAAGATTTAAAAACAGTACCCCAGCTCCAAGGGAGGGTTGGGACCCTGACTGGCCTGAAAGAGTTAACTGTACTGGTTGGGGCCCACTAACTAGAGGGATCTGCTGTGGGGAGGCTTGTGCTTGGGGCGATGGTTGGCCTGCAGGTGTCTGGCTGTGTCAGATATTACACTGCAGCGCTTATCTGTTCGAAATACTTTTTGAGGATTATAGGATTATGTTTTTAGTCATGAGAAACCAGCTTGAAAATTTTCTGACAGTTTTAGTAGATGTGAGGCTTAATAAACAAGCCAATGGAATGCGAGGGAACTCAGCCTGGAATCTTGCTACAACTGCCGAACCAGGTGTCACATCCCTTGGGGGAAACCATGACCTAGAGGGTTAATTGCTGGCATCAGCTTGCCTGGAGTGAGTTCAGCGGCAGGCAGGAGGTGGCTGAAGTGGCCCCTGCAGCTGGAATCATGACCCACCAAAGAGCCAGCTGGGGTGGGGCTGCTTTGAAGGAGCAGTATTTATGGGGAGGGCATTCTCACAGGGAAGGTCATTTAAGGAACTATTTTTAAAAGAAGTCTATGTCCCACCATTGCAGGCACACGTTGCTCAAGGTCCTGGTTCTGTCTACCCTGCTTGATCCCATTGGACATTAGATTTAATTCTTTCACATTCTGCCACGTCAGGAAACATTAAAATGGTAGGAGAGGTCTCAGTTCTGGTGGGGTTTTTTGTTTGTTTGTTTTGTTTTGTCTTCTTTTTCCCTCTTGGCAGCACATGTCATCCCTATTTTGGATATCTCATTAGTACTTGCTAGTGGACATCTGGGCCTCCCAGATTCCCTCTGCATTTCCCAGGGTCTATGATTCTGATGCAAAAATTCTACGCTTTATTTGCCAGTTCTCTGCTGCTGCTGTTCCCACTGCTCTTGTGGCAACTGCTGTTTGTTTGCACCATTGTCTCTTGGCCTCTGCACATCTGTGCCTTGAGCTGTCTTTTGGGTTCAGGTTTCCTTGTGTTCCCATCTTTTGTCTGTTATCATATCTCAGTGCTGCTCTGCGCTCTCAAAAGTTGGGCCATAGGTCTCATGATTCTGAGAAACTCCACCATGAGTTGGACAACCATAGGGTCATAGCCTCACTGTGGGCACTGCTTTCTGGTCTGAGTGACAGCCCTGACTCCAGTGCTGCCCTGCCCAGGTGCCACTGACTGAGCAGTCGAGCCTCCTGGCCCATCTTGCTCTCACACCGGACATCCCAGCTTTGCAAACTGCTGACTTCCATGAAGCTCTGTTTCCCACCACAATTCGGCTCTATTTGTTGGACTCCGCTTTTCATCTCGTCTGTGGCTTTAGCCAGGAAGGAATAGCAGCTTCTGGGCAGCATGCCCCGAGAAAGACTATTCCCTCAGGAGCAGCACTTTTTCTGCTTCTCATTTTCATATGTTCCTGCTTTAAATCGTCCTTCTCTACCCCACCATGGCATGCAGGTTCCATTAAAGTCTCCTTTTTAGTATACAAATGATAACAGAAACTAGTGCATACATACCATGAAAGGAAACTTTTCTGAGAGATATCAAGCTAATCACGACTGCTGCATTGGAGAAACAAAAACAAAACCTCCAAATTAATAAAGAGCAAAGAGGAATTTCCAAGGGTTTCTGATAACTCTGATCTAGGAATTATGCTGAAATGCACTCATGGAAAATATCAGCCAGAAACTGATGTGCAGCTGTGAAATAAAATGCCGTGCTTCTAACATGTGATGATCAAGTATCCAATAAATCTAACTTCAGATTCCTCCTCTAATGTGAACTTTCTGTAGTGGAAAGCTTCCAGTACGTAGATTTTACTTTTTACTTCTCCAAACTGAGTTTTCAGTCCAAATAAATGTTAAAATTAATAAACACACAGTGGCAGGTTAAAATTGGTAAGTGTTAAATACAGAGGAGCCTCACTTTACAAAACATGTGTGTTCCTGAAAAGCTTTGTATAGATACAATTTTGGAAAATCCAGTCACATCTTAAGGGCACTGAGAGAGCAGGCTATTTAAAGGAACTCTGCATTCAGTGAACTTTTTTTTTTTTTTTGCAACATGAATAATCTCCTCCTTATGTATCTGTTTTGTGAGTTGTGGTTTTCTTAAGGCATCAGGCCCCTACATTTTTCTTTTACCTCAGTCATTTTAAAGGAGAACTTGGAAAGAATGGAGATTCCAGGTTTGATTCTTTGCTGATTGATCCACAAGCAAACATACATAAGAATGCTTTAACAGCCCCATGCACAGCCTGAAGGAACAGCCATTTAATTGAATCCATCAACAGCAGAGATTGACATGCAGCTTTCTTACGGTTTAGACTACTTAGTTAACTTTCTTAAGAGCCTCAGGTCACTTTTGACTGCTTCCAAATACCTGTTCCCTTAAGTATCCGACCTTGAATTTTTCCTGCAGAAAATTCTTTACTGAAAGCTTTTAAGTGGCCACAACAGTCTTTTTCTTGAGTAAAAAGAATCTGCATAGGAATGCAACATACTGTTGGAAATACACACATGGGCACATGTACTTGTGCACACATGTGCACACACATCTGTAGCCAAAATTTCAGCACTTTCTCTGGGTGGAGAAGTGTCATGGCAGGGTCTCTAAGAAATGAGGGCTAGGAGAATTTAATTTTTCATTCGTGAATTTATTCAATAAATATTTGTTAAACCTTTACTAAAAGCCAGGCACTATGGTTAAGTAACGCTTCCCACCATTTGTAGGGAGGACGACAAAATATAGGTAATAGAAATCTAAATTGGAAGAAGAAGGGGAGAATGTGGGGCAGGTTAGCTTTCTGCTTCTTCCCACCATGTTAAGTCAGTGGCCAGGGCTGGTTTATCGCTAAAACTGCCTGTAGAATGTTAAGATGGAAAAGAACTTTTGAAATCCCCATCCAAAAGCTTCCGTTGTATAGAGGAGAAAACTGGAGCACAGAACAGAGAAATGACGGTCAGTGTCACACGGAGAGAAAATAATAGAGCCAAAGCAAACGTTCGTGAAAACAGTATCCATCTCATAGGGCTATTAAGAGGATTAAATGAGTTAATATTTACAAAGTGCTTAGGATAGTGCTCGGTACTTAACATGATACTGATACTAATATCTGTTAAATAATAGTAATAATAGCAACAACAACAATATATCTGGCTGCATCTCAAGCAGATCTAATCTTGCCTACCCTCATTTTGGTGGACTCAAACTTGTCTTATGGTAGGGGATAGGGCAAAGTAGAGTTAGAATCTGAAAGCTTCAAAGGCCACAGGTAAGAGCGCCACATCCACACATTCTAGATTATGCAGCTCATTCTTGATTTCACCTTCTTTCCAGTTGTAAGCACATTTGCCCTTTTCAAAACACATGTAATGTTTATTTTAATTGGCTCTCTTTGAGTGATGCTCTGTACAAGGCCGCTTCACTGTCTTTATTTTATTTGACCTCGGGACAGCATTTGATTGTTTTGATTATCCCTTTTTGCTTAAGGAATGGTTTCTGTGACTCCACATTCTTTACCTTTTCCTCCTATCTCTCTCCTTCCATCACTCTGGTCAGTCTCTCTCTTTCTCTCCCCCCCCCCCCTTCTTTCTCTTCCTCTCCCCTCACCCACGGAAAATTTCAAATGTACATAAGAACAGAATAGTATAGTTACTCCCTCTGAGGTATGCCACCAACTCACGATACAGTTAGGTTCACTTGCTTTGTTTTGCTTTTGATTTTTATGGGTTTTTTTTTAATTTTAATTTTGTCTTATATTTATGTAAAAAAATTTTCTGTAGTTCCAAAATCAAATCTACAAAACAAGGCATATTTATAAAAGTGTAACTCCTATCCTTGTCCCCTTGCTCCTCTTTTCTCTCTATAGGTCACCATTTAACTTTGAGTTTTTGGTTCATCCTTCCATTTAAAAAATATGTTATGGTAGGGAGGGTATAGCTCAGTGGTAGAATGTGTGCTTAGCATGCATGAGGTCCTGGGTTCAATCCCCAGTACCTCCATTAAATAAACAAACAAACAAACAAACAAACATAATTACCTCCCCAAATAAAAATAAAAATAAATTAAAAATACAATATTCTCAAAAATACATTAAGTATTATGCAGGTTTTACCCTCGTCTTTACACCTGTGTTTACATTTTTTCCCTGCCCTCCTCACACACATATACTGCAATCAAGTCATATTGAATTATTTGAAGTTGCTCTCTTTGTGTATGTGTGTGTATATATACGTCTGTGTGTGTGTATACCTCTCCTGCCTAATTTCTTGCCTTTAACCCCATCTTTATACCTATGTTTATATCTTCCTTCTTGTACCTCCCTGCCATACTATATTTCAACCATATTGAATTATTTGACAGGCTTCAATATACCAAGTTACTATTGCCTCTGAGCCTTCTTAAATGCAGTTCTTTTATGCAAAATTCTGGCTGGAAAGACTTCAAGAGAGAATGAGATGAAAGGCTATAAGGAAACAGACACTGTCAGACATTGCTAGTGAGATGCATATGGTACAACCTCTGTAAAGGGCTATCCTACCAAATTTCAGTAGTACTCCATTTGTCAGTTATACCCCCATATGTCAAAAGTTAGAAATGTATTTATGTGTGTGTCTATATCTAGCTCTAGCTTTACCTCTCTATGGCATCGTTTGTAATAGTAAAAGAGCCCAAGTGTTCTACAATTGTAGACTATCTAAATAAACTATGGAACATCTGCAAGACAGGATAGGATGCAGCTGAAAAAAGTAATTAGGACAATCTCTGTGCAGTGATGTTGGAAGATCTCTAGGATATGTTGCTAAGTGTTTAAAACCATGTATACAGAGCAGTACATGCTACCTCTGGTGTAAGAAAAAGTGGGGAGGACAAGATTATGCACTCACAAAATGCTTTCTTTTTGTAAAGAAACACCGCAAGGATAAGAGAGAAAATAATGCACGTAACTGCCTCTGGGGAGCTGGGAAAGCTGTAGGAAAAGAGTGGATGGGGTACGGAGAAATAATGAAACAAACTGTGACAGAAGGAAGAGGAATTAGAATTGAAAGGAGAGGCTTGCAGAGAGTATTGGTAACTCTTTTGAGGAATTTTGCTGCAAAGCAGATGTAAAATTGTATTCACAAAAGGAAGCTTCAAATTCTCATTATTTGCATAAATTCAATATTTAATTTCTTCCATAATGCCTGGTATTTCATTTTTCTTAATATATTTTTCATAATTAGATAATATAAAGAAAGTGGAGTGTTTTTTTAAACAGCTCCCTCTTAGATGCTCCTGACGCCCTCCACTTTACCCCACTGCTCTAGGCATATGTCTCTTCCTATGTGTGCTCTGGGATGAAAAATGTGGGAAGTAGTGCCTTACAGAATGGTGCTCAAGTGGAGCTATTCATGTTTGGGTCATGTAACTCACTGCAGGTTCTTTGGAAGGTCATGGTCTAGGTACCGGAGGTTATTTTCATAACGATCCCTGGACCTCCTAGAAAGAACTGCAGAGGGGACTGCAGAAGCCAAATTTAGGTCCCAGAGATACTGTGACTCTCAAGGCAAATGGGGGAGATAAGGGCAGCACAACCTTAGGAAAATGTACCCCCAGGAAGACACAGAACTTGCCATTATGATTTGGGGGTTGTGGATAGACTCAAAGGTAGGTCTTGAGATTTGATAAATGGTTCATATATAAATAGGTACAGTTCAGCATTTTTCCATGAGAATATATAATGTTTCAGCTAAATTGGTGGTTTTTCCTAATCCAGGAGGCAAGTTGTGGCCTACTGAGATTTGGTCCCATTCTCTGTAAAGGAAGGATTTGAGGCAGGGAATGAGAAGCAGATCTCTGGTTGGGGATCTAGGAGAAATGAAGCAAACATCCTAATTTATGTTTTAAATATTAAAGCATAAATCACTAAACTCTGATGAGTGAAAGAAATGAACACCACCAAACAGTATATAGGCCTCAGTCCTCTTGTTTATAAGATGAATAGATGGTACAATATATTATTAAGAGTAAATTTCCTGTTCAGAAGGGCATTGGTAGATAGAGGTGTCCAGTAGTCCTTGGGCTTACCTCAACCTCTGACATGGTGAGGGCAAGGATTTTTGTTTGCTTTGTTCACTGATTTAGTCCATGCATTAGAACAACTCTGGGCACAGAGTAGGTACTCCATAGATGTTTGTTAAAGGAAGGAAGAAATAAAGATTTTAGGCTTGAAAGGCTCCTTGCAATTCCTAATCAACATCAAATGCTTGCTCGTCACCATTGATGAGAAACTAAATTCAAAATGTAAAATCATTGTTTGCAATTCAAAATGTACAGTAGTTGAAACTACATAAACAATTCCAAGACATAGAAAACAACCTTATGGTTACCAGCGGGGAAGAGGGTGGGGAGGGATAAATTGGGAGTTTGGGATTTGCAGATACTAACTACCGTATATAAAATAGATAAACAACAAGTTTCTTCTGTATAACACAGGGAACTATCTTCAATATCTTGTACTAACCTATAATGAAAAAATATGAAAATGAATATATGTATGTACATGTATGTCTGAAACATTACACTGTACACCAGAAATTGACAAAATATTGTAAACTGACTCTATTTCAGTAAAAAAAAAAAAAAGAAAATCCCTTGAGGCCAATGATGGTGCATTATTAGTTCTGTAATCCTCAGTACCTAGCAAAGCTTCTGGATCACTTTAGGCAAAAAAAAAAAAAAAAAAAAAAAAAACCAAAAAAACAACGGCTTTTTAAATTTAATTGACAATTGTAATACTGAATTTTTGTTAATAAGTGTATTTTTGTATCCAATTGCATATTGTCATATCAAGTTATTCAAAGTAATATAGAATATCTGCATTCTTAGAGCGATCAACATGTGGCTAGATTGAACACCACTAAAAGGCCATGTCAGCCACAAATGGACAGAAATGTTCAATGTTTGTGGACATACATAGACTGGGGCCAGTGCCTGGAGGTGGGCCAGCCAGAAGCCCCTGTCTGGATGCTGCTATGCTCCCAGCCCCTGCCACTGTGAGTACAGGAATTGGGGTGATAGTAATCCATGTCATTGCATACTGTGTTGCATTCTTGCATACCAGTTGGGACATGGAGCCATAAGACATTCTGCTCGGGCTGTGGTGAAGATTAAGCCTGATTATGACCCTTACTACAAGTGTTATTTCCCTGATATAGATTATCTCTACAAAACAGTGTCTGCTGGAACTCATTAACATGTCAACATTCTAGAGCAGCACTGTCCAACAGAAAGACAACATGAGCCACATATATAATTTTAAATTATCTAGTCACATCAACAAAGTGCAAAGAAACAGCTGAAATTAATTTTGATGTTATATTTTATTTAAGGCAATATATTTTGAATGCATTAACATGTACTTAATATGAAATTATTCATGAAACATCAGACATTCTTTTTATTTTAAGTGCTTGAAATCTGGTGTACATTTTACACTTACAGCATACCTCAATTTGGATGCTAAAATTTCAGTGGTTAAAGTAAACTGTGGGCCTACCAAAATAATGAGAATTTAATAGAAAAATATTTTACACTGCTTCAGTTTTTAAATTTAAATTAATTAAAATTAAATACAGTGAAATAAGAAAAAAATCAGTTTTTCAGTTGTATTAGCTACAATTCAAATGTTCAATAACCACATGTGGCCAGTGTCTACCATAGTGGAGGGCACAAAGCTAGAACATTTCCATCATGTTGGACATTGCAGCTCTAGTGGTATGGTACCTATAACTAGAAAGCAGGTTTAAATGTCATCTGGAAGACAGATACATTGTGAAATAGTTTTCTGCTATTAACATAATCACTTGAAAAGTGAATTAAAAATACTCTTCTCAAAAATATATTTCTCAGACTAAAGTTTCCAGGCCTTTAAATGCTGACTTTTATCTTTTACAATTCACTTCTGGAAAATCTCCAAAATTATAAGATATCTAAAAGATCCAAACTGTAGTAGTTGAATTGTACCACAAGAGGACCTGCAAAGACAAGTTGAGCTCTCATTTCCGCCATGCTTATGCTATTAAACTGAACTATAATTAGGAAAACATCTCACTGTCAATATTAATATTTTCACATCTGCCTTCATTAAGATCTAAAAAGGTGATCCATTTTGATCTAATTTAAAAATAGCACATGATATGGGCACTATAAGTGGTAGCTTGAGGCCACCAAAAGTACCATTTTGGCAGGAATGAGGGGACAGTATATGATGATTAAGAACATGAAATGTGAAGATGTACATGCCAGGGTCAAGTCCTGGTTGGAGGCCACACCAGCTTAATGACCTCAGGCAAATTTCTTTATCCTAAAATAAAGCTAACTACATACCTACATCCTAGACTTTTTGAGGATTAAATTAGATAACACATATAAAGTGTTTATCACAGCATACATAGTAGGTACCCCAAAATGTCTTCCAAGACTGAGATTGGAATCAAGTTCTTTGACTCATTCCAAGTACCTGTTTCTGTCCTGGGACCAACTTCCCTGGCTACTAACTTAACAGTTCACGCTATGATCTCTATCAGAGCCACACCTTTTTGAAGTCTGGTGCTTGATGCCATTTTCCTTGCTGTGATCTTAACCTTAACCTTGGCTTTTCCCCCTTAGCTCGCTTCAGATAACATCTTTCCCAGTTGGTTCTGGCATCTTTTTGCTGTATCTTACCTCATTCAGCAATGCTCTCATTCCTCATCTATGAGCAAGAATTTTCTGTGAAAGACCAAAAGAGCTCTGACTACAGAATGCCCATTAAGTCACTTTAACTCATTTACAAAGATATTTGTTTAGTTGAATAATAGTATGTGCCTTCAAAATTGGTCATGTGTGCATTTTGGATTTACAATATTCTGTTAAATATTTAATTTAATGTAAATATGTACATCTTTATAATGTCAAAGCAGTTATTACCAAATAGCTAATAAACTTTATAAAATCACATGCTCCTTATTATCTCCTCTGTAGTAATATTTCATATTTGTAATTGTAGTTTTAGGGAATACAGCTATTACTGTCCTCTGGGAGTTTAAGTGGCTTCTCCCATTGTTGCAAAGCTATTATGTGGGGCCCAAGGCTGGAATCCAAGTTCTATGACTTCAATTCTTGTATTTATTCCCTTAAACCAGAATGCTTTTATCACCCACCCACCCCATCCCTCATGACAAAAAATGACATGGGTAAGCTGAATACCTCCCAACATCTTTAAGTTTTGAGCCTCTAGGCCCAAAGGTCAGGGAATAGGTCCTGTTTCCTGGGAAGCAGTGGTGGAAATCAAATTTTCCCTGGTTTTGGTCTTTATATAAATGGAATCATCCTATCTATATATACTCTTCTGAGATTCACTTATTTCTTGTAATATCACATTTTGAGATTCATTCATATTGATGCATGTGGCTGTAGTTTATTTGTTTTTACAATTGCAGTGTATTCTATGATGTGGAAATTCCACAATATTTTCATCTATTTAACTGTTGGTGAACATTACAAAAAATGCCGCTGAAAGCACTTTTGTACATGTCTTTTGGTACCTATGTGCAAGAATTTCCCTCAAGTGTATTAACATTGACAGTCAGTTGGTCCACACTAGCATTGGGTGCAGGCTGACATCCATTCTGATTGGTTAATGTCCATGACTCATTGGTTGTTAAATAGTTTGTTACCTCCAAATATATCTAGGAGTAGAATTGTTGGCTCATAGAGTTTGTGCATGTTTAACTAGGTAATACCAAATTGTTTTCAAGAGTGATTATAGCAATTTTAACTCCTACTAGGAGTGTATGAGAATTCTATTGGTTCCACCTACTCATCATCTTAGTATCAGCAAACATTTTAATTTTGGCCATTGTGATAGGGGACAAATGGTATGTCGTTGCAATTTTAATCTGCATTAACCTGGTTACTGATGTAGGTGAGTATCTTCTATTGGCCATTTTCTTTTCTACTTCTGTGAAATATCTGTGCATGTCTTCTGCCACTTTTTCTATTTTTTTCTTTAGATTTTACAAGTTTCTTATATTTCTATATACGAGTCCTTTGTCAGTTATATGTGTTCGGAATATCTTCTCCCACTTGTGAACTGTTTTATCAGTTTATAGTATCCTTTTTTCTTTTGGCCAGACATTTTAAACTTTAAAATTGTCAAATTTATTAGCTTTACTTTTATAGTTTGAGCTTTATCGTTTAATAAATCTTTCCTTATCTCAGTTCTTGAAACGTCTGTTTTACACAATCATTCATCCATTACTTTCTTCTTTCCTTCATTCAACAATATTTATTGAGTTCATCCTATGTACATGGTACTATGCTATATTTAAATACAGATATTATAATGATATCTATATAATATCTATGTAATATTGACAACCATGCAATGATATAGATAACATTTATATGATACAAATATCATCTTGTACATATGTAGTAATTTTCATTTTTTGTATCTTTCAATTCTACCAAAGTAATTTTGAGAGAATTGAATGAGGTGCATTAAGAACAGATCCATTTTACAGAAAAGAAAACTTTAGGTTAAAGTCGTTAAGTAATTTGAATAAAGTCAGTTAGTGAATGATATTCAACAATAGAACTCATTTTTAACTAATCTGCAAATCTAAATGTATTCCTGTACTAGAAAATGTCATAATTCTATGGATAAAAAGACTAAGGCATGACATGGTTGATTGACATGGCTGACACAGGGATTCCATGGATAGCTTCTATGCTCAGTGACATCAGTTTTGCTGTTTTGTCCTTATCTGTTAGGTCTATCCACTTTTCTTTCTTTTTTTTTTTTTTTATTAAAGTGTAGTTGATTTATGATTCTAGTTTCAGGTGTACAGCAAAGTGATTCAGTTATACATATATATACATACACATATATTTTTATATTCTTTTTCATTATAGGCTATTACAAGCTATTTTTTAAACATTTTTTATTGAGTTATAGTCATTTTACAATGTTGTGTCAAATTCCAGTGTAGAGCACAATTTTTCAGTTATACATGAACATGTATATATTCATTGTCACATTGTTTTTTGCTGTGAGCTACCACAAGATCTTGTATATATTTCCCTGTGCTATACAGTATAATCTTGTTTATCTATTCTACATTTTGAAGTCCCAGTCTGTCCCTTCCGACTCCCCACCCCCTTGGCAACCACAAGTTTGTATTCTATGTCTATGAGTCTGTTTCTGTTTTGTATTTATGTTCACTTTTTTTTTTAGATTCCACATATGAGCAATCTCATATGATATTTTTCCTTCTCTTTCTGACTTACTTCACTTAGAATGACATTCTCCAGGAACATCCATGTTGCTGCAAATGGTGTTATGTTGTCATTTCTATGGCTGAATAGTATTCCATTGTATAAATATACCACTTCTTTATCCAGTCATCTGTTGATAGACATTTAGGCTGTTTCTATGTCTTGGCTATTGTAAATAGTGCTGCTATGAACATTGGGGTGCAGGTGTCATTTTGAAGTAGGGTTCCTTCTGGATATATGCCCAGGAGCGGGATTCCTGGGTCATACGGTAAGTCTATTCCTAGTCTTTTGAGGAATCTCCATACTGTTTTCCACAGTGGCTGCACCAAGCTACATTCCCACCAGCAGTGTAGGAGGGTTCCCTTTTCTCCACAGCCTCTCCAGCATTTGTCATTTGTGGACTTTTGAATGATGGCCATTCTGGCTGGTGTGAGGTGATACCTCATTGTAGTTTTGATTTGCATTTCTCTGATAATTAGTGATATTGAGCATTTTTTCATGTGCCTAATGATTATTTGTATGTCTTCCTTGGAGAATTGCTTGTTTAGGTCTTCTGTCCATTTTTGGATTGGGTTGTTTGTTTGTTTCTTATTAAGTCGTATGAGCTGCTTATATATTCTGGAGATCATATCCACTTTTTGAACTAAGAAATCCTAGTTTTAAAATTTACTGCCCTGATTCTTCCCTTCATTTAATAACTAATTACAGGGTACTATATTCATAGCACTAATTGTTTATTATTTTGGGTTTTACCAAAATATGATCCTGGTCCTTAAGAAATTTGGGGGATTAATTTATTTTGGGAGGTAAAACACACACATGAAAAGCTAATATAATTTGAAAGTTAGTTATAGTGTTGTGCCAGTAAGGCAGCTCTTGAAAAGGAAAAAAAAAAAAAGTCAAAAGTCCTGATTTATAGCTTTTGGTGATTCCATGGGCTATCTCTTCCTACCAGGACCGATTACAAGCTACCAATGGTTTAACAACGGAGATTGCAAAATTCCTGAATATTTAACAGTCAGCTCACAGAAGCAATGAGAGCTGGCTCTAGCGCACCACTGGTTATATAACAACATGGCATGATAATATGGGGTCATAAGGTGGTATATAACCATTAAATGAGTTGTATAGAGAGTGAGACTACTATATTCTGAGAATGAAAGCACAATAAAAGGTTAGGTCAACTGAGCACAAATATCAACCTCTTCATCTGTTTTAAATTCAGTAAAATGATTGAAATACCTTTATAAAAGCAAATCCACACTATCCTTCTTTCTATTTCTTTAGTGCACCAGGCATATTTCTCCCTTGGGGCTCTGTTCTCTCTGTACATATTGCCTCCTTTAGCTGTCTACATGGCTCCCTCCATCACTTCCTTCACTTCCTTCAGTCTATGCTTAAATGTCACTGCCAGGTCTTCCCTGAACACCCTGTTTAATACTGCTACACACCCCCATCCCATGATCCAAACAGGTATTCTTTCCCCGATTCCTTGCCAAACTTGTTCCCATAGCACTTATCACCATCTGAGAAACTGGACATTTAAATGTTGTATTTGTTGTCTGTCTCCCTCCACTAGAAGGTAAAGCTTCATGAGAGCTAGGAATTTTGTCTCTTGTGTTCACTGTTATATCCCTGGTACCTATAACAGTGACTGGTACACTGTAGAAGTTCCATAAATATTTGTTGCATGACTAACAGTGGTGATAAACAAGAGAGTATGCCAGCAGTGGACCAGAAATTATGAGGGATTCCTGGAAGGTAGAAACAGATCGAATCAGATAGACAAGAACAGAGTAAATCACATCCCAAAACACATATAGCAGAAAACTACTGAAGTCAAAACAAACCCAAAACAACTCCAAATCCAGAGTCAGTAAATGTGGCATAAGGGATGGGGGCAGAAAGGCTCCTGGGCGGGGCAACTGCCAGTGAAATGAAAGAACTATATTACAAGCATAGGGCTAGTTGCCCATCTTCCCAAACCCCTTCCCACAAGAGCCTTCCACTCTTACTGAGCGAAGGTTGCCACACGTTTAACTGCAGGAGGGAAAACAATAAGGAAACTGCACTTTTAAAAGTTGAACTAGCCACCAAGGAACTGCTGTTAGTATGGGTATAGGAGTCTGAGAGAGAAGTAGAACAGAACTTGAGTTAGCTTTGGACTTCATGACAGACCCAAGAAGGTGGGATGGGAAGGAAAGAGTTCTACTCAGGAGAGAAAGAAATCCTTCAATCTGTTGGCAATTGCAACAGGAATGGTGTCTACTTTAGTTTGACATACCTTTAAGCAAAAGTATCCAAAGGCTTGCTTTATGCCTTATTCACTTACATAGAGCTGAACTCACAGAAGTTACCTCTCATTCACCAGAGCAGCTTGTTGGGAAAACATACCTATACAACTGCAGAGACAAACCTTGTCAACTACCTAGATTTAGAACCTAGTCCTTCATTCATAAAAATGAACCAACAGCCAAGTGTAATTTTAAAATATCCAGAATTAAGATCCCAGATCACTACAATATGGGCAATGGACAGGAACGCGGGGGAAAGGAATATTGAGTGCTAAGGATCTTTTCTTTTTCAGGGGAAGGGTATGGATTAGTGTACTGATTACTTTTATATGATGAAAGAAAATGTAATTTTAAATGTTTATCAACATTTTAAGGGTAACCACTAAAAGAATAGAAATAAGATATATAACAAATTGCTACAGGGAAAATAACATGGAAACCTCAATCAAGTCAACAAAGGGCAGTAAAGTTAGAAAGGAGGCGAGAGAGAGATGGAAGGAAGGAAAGGAGGGAAAAAAAGGAAGAACATGATAAAATATAAAATAGAATATCAAAATCATATAAAATATGTATAGGTTATATTCCCCTATTCAGAGAGAAGATAGACATTTCAATTGGGTTAGAAACACCCCCTTCTGACAAAATCGACTTATACCATGAAGAGATACATCTAGAAAAAGGCCAGAAGACTAAAATGACATAGAGAAGTTGAATATAAAGATACATGGAATAAATACCAGGCAAATGCTTTTAAAAAAAAAGTACCCTAGTAAACCTTTCTGTATCTACCAGTATCATTCTGAAATATGTAGAGCGAATATTCTAAGATATATAGTAAATTTTAACATGTCTTTTCTCAAACTGAGAGATCAAGTAGACAAAACTTAATTAAGAATTAAGATTGACCAGAGATAAGAAATATATATACATATACATATGTTTTTAATAAATATATGTTATATATATATATGTATCAAAGAAAGACTTCACATTTTTCAAGCAAGTATAAAGCATTTATAAAAATTGATGATGAAGTTGGCTACAAAGGGAAAAGCAATCAGTTCTCCAAAGCAGAATATAAGCAAGTCTTCTTCTCTTACCACAGTATAGCAACATGAAGAATTTAGTAAAAAGGAGATCAAAATCCAAAATAGGTGTTATGAGGCTAAAACCAAGGTGTCAGTAGAGTTCCATTCCTTCTGGAAACTTTAGGGGAGAATCCTTACCTTGCCTCTTCCAGCTTGTAGAGGTTGTCTGAATCACTCCTAACTCTGCTTTCATCATCATTTTCTCTGACTCTTCTGCCTCCCTCTTTTAAGGACCTTTGTGATTACAGTGGACCTTCATCATCTTCCTATCTAACTTAATCACATCTGCAAAGTCCCTTTTGCCAAATAAGGTAACAGGTTCTGTGGGTTAAGATATGGACACCTTTGGGGGTGGGGCATTATTCTGTCTTCCACAATCTGGACATGAAAATATAACCTTGGGTATAAAAAAGTCAAAACTGAAACTGCAATTTATTTACAAATGAAAAACAGTGTTATATATTTGCTATATACCCAAACCTATGGGATGCTCAAAAGTTGTACTCAGAGGAAGATGTGGTCTTGAACATATCTATTAGAAAACAAGAAGTATTAGAAGGAAGGAATCAAGTGCTCAATTCAATGAGGTAGAAAATTAATAGAAAAATAAGCCCAAAGAAATCAGAAAGAATTGGTACAGATAATACAATAGAAAACATTGAAACAAGTCAACAATTCACTAAATAAAATCAGTGAAACTGAAATCTGATTTTGGAAAGAACAAAAAAAAATTTTGACAAGTGTAATTATGAGGAAAAGAGCAAACAAACAACAATGATAAGAATGAGGATATTTAAAAGTTTGTAAGAGGAATTCTATGTATAATTTTATACCATACACTTAAACTCTAGAAAATGGATGGTTATCAACATTAACACAAAAAGCAGTAGAAAATTTGAATAAAAAATAGCAATATAAGAATCTGAAAAGATATTCAAAAATTTTACCCTTACAATGAACTTGATTGAGATGATTTTACAGTTTTCTATTAAACCTTCAATAGACATAATTACAATGCTATGCAAATTGTGCCAGTCATATAACAAAAATGAAGAGTTTTCAAATTCATTCTTTGCAACCACTGCCTGCACTCCCCACACAAGCACACTTCCTGTTTCTCTTCTCTGTCCTCCTTATACATTACTTAAACCAATATTCAGCGTTCATATTATTATGACACTGGGGATATTAATGTCCATGGGTTTTTCTTTTTTTTTTTTCTTCTCCCTGTATCTTTTCTATTTCCTTCAGATTTTTCCTCTCTGTTTGCTTGTTCTGGTCTCTCTTTCATGATAGTTTCCTCAGATATCTGTGATCTTTAGATATCCATTCATATTTACAAGGGAGGCCCCAAGATTACTAGAGATGGCTGAGCATGTGGGTGGGGCTATTTGGGTGCCATTGGTGTGCCTGGACTGTTTCACTGGGGAACCACTCATTGTATCTTTAGACTCAACATGACCTAGCTGTGTGCACCAGGCTGGTTTCCAGGTATCAGGAGGTTGCTCTTTCACATTTTCGTTCTCATTAGTATCCCTAGTTTAATTTCAGTCTTCTGATTCATCTTCCACACTTCACCAAGAGAATCCCATCTACACACAAGTCTGACTGTGTCACATCTGAACTCCTTCATGAAGGAGGTTGGAGGCAAGAAACAATAAAGGAAATTTGATTAGAGCAAAAATGTGGGTGGGCCCTGAGGAGAGGGGCCCTGCACCCCGTTTCCTATGTCCAGATACAGCTCCAGGGAGGCAGCAAGGGAATGACTGTGAGAGGTGTCCACACAGATGGATCTACACCCAGTCTCACTGTGTTTCTTGCCCTTCTAGTACTGAAACTGCAGAAAGACTCCTGTGCAATATAGAAGCTGCAGAAAGGTTCATGATTTTAAGGTAACAAAAGACCCTCGCAAGGAATGTGTGCTTGCCCCAGGGCCAGATTACATGCCCCTCTTTGGCTTTGGCATTTTAGAAGGTCCTTGGAATGTAGACACAACCCTGGGGAAATAGGAGGACCTCGAATTGACTGAGATTATGTTTTTGCCATCCAGTGAAATGGAGCTCAAAATAGAAATTAATTTGCATTGTAGAAAAACAAAGAAAGTGATATTTCTTGCACATTTGACACTTTAGACTGAGATTTGTAACTGGTATATAATCATGAATAAGGTCAGTTGTCAATTAATACTAACAGTCCATTTGTGCAGGTGAGAGAGAATTGAGCACATCTTTCTTATGAGGGAAAAAAAACCTGAGAGACAGGTGTATACATGTAATATAAATCTTTTAGGAAAAGGCAGAATAATACTTTTCTTGACATGCTTTAAACGATCATATGCAAATTTAATTGCTTTTGAACTATAGTCTGGAATCACTCACTTGAGTTAATTGGGAACAGACTTGCTTGAATTAATGAAGCATGAGAATTTTAGACAATTTTCCAATACCTGCAGTAACTTGGGGCTGGTTGTAAAGACCATCAATTACAAAGAATGTGACCTTGAATAGATTATTTCCTCAGTCCTGCAGTTGATAATGATCCCTATATTACATGTTGTTTTGAGGATTAAATGAAGGAATGTTTATAGAAGTACCCAGCAAGAACCAATCATTCAATAAACTATAGTTCCCTTTTTGCCGTTTCCTGAATGTGAAGTTGATGGAAATGCATTGGTTTCTCTGAATGCCCAAACTAATCCCCAGAGCACAATAGTGACATAAGTTCTATGAGTAAGGACTTCGTACTACAAGTGGGAAATTGGAAACTAAGGTCATGTCTTTTGAGTTCTGAGCCCATCTGAACTTGCTGGTATTTTTCTGATATTTCTGATATTTTTCATTCTACATCTAAGCCTGTTAAACCAATTTGGAAGGAATTGATGTATATTTTAACTAAAAAATGCATAATTAAAAAACAAACCTAAATGATATACAGAGAAAAACAACCAAATACTTCCACTCTGTAAACGTTTCACCTAAGAGGTTAAATGTCAGGGTTTTGGTTTCTTTTGCCTTGACCTAATCGCATTTGTTGAGTGTAATATTTAACAACTCACTTTAAAAAAATCTTACTGTAGAGAGAACAGGCCCACAGGGGAGTATTTGACAGTCTGTGATGAGTGTGGTTTGTATCCACTAGCTCCAAACAACCTACAAATAAAACGAGTTTTGCAAAAGAAAAAAAAAACCCTTTTGATGGTAAAGTCTATGAAGCTTATGGTTTTGAAAAGAGAATTAGGCTTTGAAAAGTGAGGGGCTGTTAGAAAGGTTGAAGCTCAAATTTCTCAATTTATGGGTGATAGAGTCAGGACAGTGCAGTGGTAATAGCTACTATTATTGACTGTCTACTATGTGCCTGGTGCTACAGTGTCTCCTTTACATGTGTGAGGAGTGTATTTGGTCATGTAAAGAAAATAGCTTGGTTACATCTCGGAATGTGGTCCCTAGGTATAGGAAAGAGATCATTCCAAAGCTTGTGCAGGTTGTTTGTGGAGCCATTGCTAGGAGGCTAATAGCTCTGTAATTGAATCCCTTTCCCCTTGTCCTGGGTCTCATACTGTCTTTTCCTGTTGAGGTCTATGCAGATCAAGTTTAATTTAGGGAAACTTTCTTACTCAGATTGAATCTAAATTGTATATTATATATAATGTATGAATATATGTATAGATGTGTACACTATATATATTTATATATATATAAAGTATGTGTGCATAATTTTGTACATGTAGGAGTATACCTGATAAATAAGATCCCAGAATCACCTGAAATTTGGTAGGATAGCCCTTTACAGAGGTGGTACCATATGTATGCCACTAGCAATGTCTGACAGTGTCTGTTTCCTGATAGCCTTTCCTCTCATTCTCCCTTGAAGTCTTTCCAGTCAGGATTTTGCATAAAAGAACATCATTTAAGAAGGCTCAGAGGCAGTAGAAAGCACAGCATATTGAAGCCTGTCAAATAATTCAGTATGGCTGAAGCATAGTATGTGGGGGGGGGGCAAAGATATAAACATAGGTATAAAGATGGGGTTAAAGGCAAGGAATTAAGCAGCAGAGGTAAGCAGAAGTATATGTATGTGTGTGTGTGTATATATATATACACACATGAACATACACGTATATATGTATGCATCCACATATAGAGCAACTTCAAATTATTCAGTATAACTTGAGTGTAGTATGTGGGGCAGTTTTTTGGGAGGGAGGGGAGTGGTGTATATTTGGTTTTTGATTGCCCTTTGGGTGGGCAGAATGTCTCATTCTACTCTTTCCATCAGCAGGAAGATGTTGGAGGGGCGACCAGGTTTAGAGGACAAAAAGCCACTCAGACTGTTGTGCTGATAATCCAGGAGGATGGACCTGTGGAACTGAGCATAAAGGCTGGGGGCTGGGAATATCCAAAATGGGAACCATGTGAAGAGTTTAACTTTGGGGAGTGCTTTTCTTCTGGGCCATGGAAACAGTCATATGAAGAGTACAGTTTTAAATCACTTCGCTTCTCTGTTGAAATCTCTTTACTCTCAACTCCTCAGTAAAGATTCACCTTACCACCATGTTCACTGGTAGTGGTGTAAGGAGTAAAGGGACAGAGTTGCACAAGGAAGTGTGAATCGTCCCATAGTGGCCCCACTGCTGATGCCCAGGTTCCAGGAGCTCCATGCTATATAGTGGGCGGCTGTGCTCAAGTGTTTCTGGAGGCGACCAGCATCCAAGAAAGAGGTGGCTTATGGCCGAGCTGAGAATAGTAAGGAGGAGCAGCTGCGAGGTGGGAGATTCAGGAGCAGATGTGAGATCATCCCTTTCTCAGTATATCTTAGAAGGTGATCCTTGCAAAAGAAAAGACTGACTTGGGATTCACACAAATAATCTTTTATTTTCCCAGGAAACTTGTGTGATAGGTGTTATTCTCCTCGCTGTATTATATTAGAAAATAATAATAATTTTCTTATGCTGTAAATAACGATGATAAAAATAGTTATCATATATTGTGTACCTATTACTGGCCAGGCCCTCTACAATTTCCTTTACATGCTTCATTATTATGGAAAGATTACTGCAAGAAAAGAATTGTTTTCTCAGTTTTACAGATGAAAAACTAGAGACTCAGAGAGTAAATGATATACTCAAGGTCATGGAGGTAACAATGGGCCTAGAATCAAGGACTGTGGAGTGCGGAGGCATGCTTATCCCCTTCATTCATCATAGAGGCAAGAGATGACAGAAGTAATTAGGGATGAACTCCCCCAACTCCCCTCTTATCTTTTTGAGACTTACTTGTATCCTTACTTTCTTCTGATTTCTGTTCATCCTTCTCTCTAGGACATCCAGGTATCATTTGAATTCCATATCTTCCTGCCCCCTTGTGTCCTTTCTCCAGCAATATCTCTCTTCTATTCTTACAACTATGAGCATTAAAAAAAACTCCTTTACTCAATCCTTTCTATCTTCCAAAGTTGTCTTCTTCAAAGAGAAGTTTTTATTCAGTGTATCTATACTCTATTCATTTGTCAGTTCACTGCAATGATGCTCTAAGATCGTCATAGACCTCCTGATTGTCAGACCCAATGGCCTATTTTCAGTCTCCATTCCTCTGAACCTTTCTGCAGCTTTTGACACTATACTATTGACTGTCTCATAGTTCTTGAAATTCTTTCATCCTTCAGCATCCATGACACCAGTCTCCTGTTCTCCTGCTGCTTTTCTTAACATTCCTCCTTAGTCTTGTTCAGTGGCTCTTCCTTCTTCTGTGCCCACTTCTTACACATGGATTTTCCTTAGGGTTTCATCTTCTGTGCTAAGAATTTCTTCTCTCTGAAGATGAATTTATGCCATCCTATGGCTCTATTTTCCAAACTTGAATCAGAGTTTCTTTCTGAGGTTCAGAACAGTATTGGCTATTGGAATTGTTCTAAAGCCTAGTTTAAAAAGAACCTTCATCTATAAAACCTTATGACTCTCCCAGCTCAGTACACTCTCTCACTCTTTTGAACCTCCATAGGATTTTGCCTTCACCTCTTAGCTGACGCTCATCACATCAGACTTTGTCTGGCAGCTGTTTGTGTGCTTGTCTTATTCCTTCTAGTAGATTGTAAGCTCCTTGAAGGATGGAACTTTGCCTCTCTTATCACTGTGTTTTCTTTAGAATTGAACACAGTGCTGTGTCCAGGATAGGGAATCAATAGCTATGGAACTTAATCTATGTTTGCAATTAGATGAGCTCTGATTCCATCTTCTAGAATTTCTCCAAGTTGAGGCCCTTATGAGCCAGGCACCATTATTGGACAGTGTCAGAACTGACCTCCTCACCAAGCTGCTGCAGTTTAAAGGTCACAGCTGGATCTCTGCAGGGGATGCCATGAAGCATTCATTCTTCCTCAGCTTGGAGAGAGCAGACCCGCACACTCCCTGACACTACTTCCATACTTGCACTGAAGGAGAGCCAGTTCCAGGATGGAGGCCAGCCTGATTTGGGTAGGTCAGCTTTCTGCACGGTAGATGCTGAGTTCTAAGCCACAGACAGTGGCTGGAGGGATTGTACACTCCTCACCGGGAAGCTGCCCACAGTATTGCCCTTGCTTGTTGTTTACCTACTTGTCTGACCCATACTAACCTGCTCACATGCCCCCTGATGCCCACGCAAACACCTGACCATCAGCCTGGTGGTCTAACCATTGGCCTGTCTGCTCAGTGCTAACAAAACTCTCATCACTCCTGAGAAGAAAAAAATATAAGTTAAATGGTCACTTGTACTCCAATACAAAAGCCTTATAATTTTTGCTTTCCTTGTTACTACTCTTTACTCATAATGAACACAATATAAATATTTAATTTTAGTATTTTATTTGCTTAATGACTACTCTTAATATGTGTCTTGGCCTAGATGGGTTATATTATGCTATAAACTTACGGAGGATAAGAGTGAGTCTGCTTAGCTCAGTCTGATGAATTCTTATCTTGCCATCATTTGAAATGTGCACTTAATAAGCAAAAATGCTTTTGATGATGATTTAACACCATCTACTGGTCTTTGATCTGAATACGTCAATCTTTAAAATCTATGGTGGTTCATAAGTAGTGCAACGACAGCCTGTGTTCCTGTGATCACAGCCAAATTGGTATGACTTTGAGACAATAACTGATAGACATCTTTTATCATATTGAAAACTTAGAATATGGTGGTAGGGTATGCACTGAGTCAAAGATAAATGACTGCAGTGTAACAAGGCAAAATATATGTGTCTTCACAATGGCAGTGACAACATGCTCCCTCAAAGGAGGCAGGAGTTGTATCTGGCAGGGGGTTTAGGAAAAGACTTCAGGAAGGAGTTCAGATGTAATACAGTCAGACTTGTGTGTAGATGGGATTCTCTTGGCTGAAGTGTGGGAGATGAATCAGAAGACTGGAATTAAACTAGGGATACTAATGAGAAAAAAAACGTAAAAGAGCAACATCCTGATATCTGGAAACTTGCCTGGCGCACACAGCTAGGTCATGCTCTTCTCCTGTTGGACATAAACAATCTCACAGAACACCAGCATCAGGCAAAGTTACTCTGAGACCATGAGAAAGTGAAACAAAACAAGGCCACCTCATAACTTTGTCTAATTTTGTCTAAGCACAGATAAAAACAAGGTTGCTATGCCACCCACAGAATACCAAATATGCTCCTCTTTCTGCTAACATGGGTGACTGATACTTCTTTACCAATTACATCTTTATTTCTGCTCTAATCTGTCCTCCATATACATAAGATTTACTGAGGTAGTCAATCATAAAATTGCCCCTATTTTCTGACAGCATCCAAACCAGAGTGAAGCCCTACTTCCTTCCTAGACCAACTAAACTATTAAATCCTATAATAAGTTCTTTTAACACCTTCTTACTGTGATAACCCATGGTTCCCCGTGGTGTGTGTTCTCTCTCACTGCAATGACTAATGAACAGAACTTGTTCAACTGCGGTTATGCTCGTGGTGGTCTTTGGCCAGAGGACATTGACACTAGCAAGAGGGCACTTACAGCAGTATATGCAAGCAGCGGTGAAGGGATGAAATAAACAGTGGTACCAGGGAGGAGAAGAGTGTGCAGGTTCTAGAAACATTTAAAAGGTAAAATTAGAAGTACTTGATTGATTAGATTTGGAGATTGAATGGGAAGGTTCTGGACAAAGTCTAAGTCTCTAGCTTGGGTGACTAGGTGGATAATGGTGCTATTTGTGGATCTGGAGAAAGCAGAAAGAGGGGAACTTTTAGGGAGGAAGATTTTGAGTATTTATGAGTGAAATACCTGTGAGGCGTCCAGATTGAGAGGTTCAGCAGGCAGTTGGGTATGTGGGTTTGAAGCTCGGAAAGGTCTGACTTAGTAGTTAAACTCCAAAAGAGGAAATGAAATCACCCTGGAAATATGTGTAAAGTGAGGAAAGCGTTGGGCTGAGAACTAAACTCTGGGAGTTGTCAACATTTAAAGAGTAGGCAGTGGAAAGGAGGGGTGTGGAGAGCCAGGAGAGATGAGTGTCATGGAAGCAAGGGAGTTGAAGGTTTTAAAAATTTGAGGAGCCATGAACAGCATCAAATGCAGTTGAGAGATGGAGTCTGTTAGACTGGGAAATTATGAAATCATGGTGACCAGAGGGAAGGCAGTGGAATGGTGGGTATGTATGCAGATAGCAGTGGGTTAGGAAGTGAATGGAAAGTGAATATGTGGAGGCAGTAAATGTGAAAAACTCTTTTGGGACATTTTAGAAGAGAACAAAAGTTGAGGGTCTGGGTGGAAGCTAGACAGAGATGTGGGGTCAACAAATAGGGATAAGATAAAAATACCACTAGAAAGTCTGTTTTATTCACTGGTATATCACCAGTGATTCAACAGCATTTGGCACATACATAGACATTCAATAAATATGTGTTTAATGAATGACGGGATAACTGGTAGAGAACTTCCCAGAAGATGTAGAAGAGGTTAGAATCAAGGGAGCAAATGGTGAAGTTGTTGTTAACCAGTGAAGTTATGTCTTCCTCTGTCATGAGTTCCGAGATACCATGCCATTTAATCACAGGATCTTTTCCCTGGAACCACTTGACCTTTCCTGTTACCCCATCATGCGTAGTTTCATGTAGCTCAACACTCTGAACAGTATAGTTACCACAGATTTCTTTTGGTAATAGGAAAAAACATCATCATTTAGAGAAAGTTTGTGAATTGATTTATTTCCAGTGTTAATAATTTTTAACATTCGACTTATGTAACATTTCCTATTTATGAAGCTGCTGTGATTTTGTAATTGTGTGAAGAACTTTATGACAATCTGAACTGACCACTGATAGAGGGGGGTTGCCCCAGAATACACTGATTTCCTCATCCCTGAAGGGGTGTTCAGGGATGTAGAGGCTAGCAGACCCCTTGCTTGGGATAAAGTATTGGAATCTAGGAGTCATTTAAGTGTTTAAGTAAATAATTTCTAAAGATTCATTGTAACTCGGATGTTCAGAGATTCTGGTACTGTGTCCAAGTAATACCATTTCCTATTTGAAAGGCCATTGTGTTTCCAGTGTTGTCATCTCATATTTTAGGCTGTTTGCACTAAAGCTTTTGATATTGGAGAATAAATTTAAGACTTTGACAACCATGTTATGTGCAAGAGAGTTTATATTATGGAAAATAATCTAAGTAGTCTCTCCTAAGAATGTGTGGGGTGGAGAGAGAGAGAGAGATCTTGAAGGAGGGAGGGAGGGGAAGAGGAGTGGAGGAGGGGAGGGAGAGAAAAAAGATTGATTGATGGAGTGCAAATGAACTATGAAACTTCATTTGCTTTCTATGAACAAGTTAGGAGTCCATCTTTACATCCGTACCCAGAAGCACTAGACTGATTAGGGATTGTTTCTGTTTGTTTCTTTACAAAGAAAGAGTTATTGTCAGGAAGCTATATATTTTTTTCCAGTGGAGCATAAAACTGTGGCTGTTCTCTTGAGGTCACTGAGAAATGTATTATTTCAGGAGCCTGCTATGTCAATTCCACTGGATACTTTTACCAATGCAAGCTGACTGGCCTTCGAGAAAAGCCTGTTGTCTGCTAACTGCCAGATGTCTAGTGATGAGAACAGTATGAGGCTGATATGGCAGAATAAATAAAGTGCACACATGACAGGGAAGGTGGTGAGAAGGGTTATACTATGGAGACCCTCCTTCCTCTGAGTCTAGCAGTCTCCATCTAGCCCTAGCTCAGAATACAAACTTTTTCAAAAGCCAACATCTTGGACCCTGGATAAAATACAGAGGAAGGCCCTGATGGAAAATTAGGACTCTTGTGATGTGATCTGTGTTTCAAATAGGGAGTCAGTGTGACAGTCAGTGTGGCAGGGCTTCACCAACCCAGTACTCTTCTTAGCATCACCATCGTCTTCCACCTGAATCCTTCGAAGCTGCTAGGGTAAGTCCAGACCCTATAATGACTGAACTCCTAACACCTTTTTCTCTTTGGTGATCTCAGACTTTGTCACTCTTGCTACAGCACACAGTCCTGTAGGAGAAGTACTGTTCATTGTGTGCCCATATACAACACACTTTCTACAGACTATCCTCGTACTAACTGGACACAGCTGATATCATCGTTGCCATTTTACAGATGAGTAAACTGATGCTTAGTGTAAGTGACTTGCCCCAGGCCACACAGATATTAAGTAGAAGATCTAAAATGTTAATCCCAGACTGTTTGGCTCTAAAACCAGTTGTTTTACTACATTATTTGTTTATTAATTAATTCTTGATGGCCCTAACTAATGTGTTTTAAAATTTAAATCACCATGTTTGTTTTTTTCATTGGTTAAATTGACTAGATAATTGTCCAACATGGTGTAATTCTACCAAATATGAGATTATGCACACACACACACACACACACACTTATTTGAAATATATAGTTTCACAATAAAGATGGTTTTTCAAACACATTATATTTTTGCCACTGGTTATTAAATTTTAAGTTTGTGAAAAAATGTAATTAACATTAGTGTTGGCTTGTTGGTCCCACATTGTCAGGCTCTCAGCAGCTCAGAACTCCTAAACTTGAGCTCCTGAACTTTTTTCCTCTCCCTGTTACTCTGTCCCCCTCAGGGCCACCTCATATGGGTTGTGGGTTGGACACCAAACAACTCCAGGGAGCCCCATTCACATCATAGTCTATGTGAACAGACCTGCTCTCCTGTCTTCTCCACTTCTATTTCTAAACACGCTTGTTTTGTTTCAGGAGTGTATGTGTGTATGTGTGTGTGTGTGCGTGCGCACATGCATGCACACGCACACTCCTATTTGTTCAAGAAAAGAGAATCATCTGACGGGGAACTAACTAAGGGACAAGTGGTGACGGTTATAGCATTAATTGGGAATTGTACTGTCAAATAATGTGGGAAGAACGACACCTGAAAGTTTAAACTCTGACACTAAACCTCCCTCAGAACTAGAAAACAACGAGGTGGTAAAACAAATTATGAATTCTCTTGGATGTTCTGTTTCTGAAAACTCAGACTCAGATACATCCAGTCAGGTCAGCAGCTTGTTTCTGGTGTTGAATAACATGTTTTGAAATATTACCTGTGCCAGAAGAGAGGGAAGGATAGTTAGAAGCTGACAAAAGAGTTCCCTTTGACCTAAATGACAAAGATTCCCAGTAGTATATGGCTTCCTGATCTGAAGAGCTGGAAGCCTTCCTTCTGGGAAGCATTTTAGATCAGATCAATAAGACAGAATCTAGAAGTCAATCAACCGTACACCCAACTAGTTGCCACCACTGGAGTCTTTGCAGGGAAGTAATTGGATGCGCTAAAGTTATACTGATGCCTGTTCAAAACAGGGAGGATGATGGCAGTGGTAAAGGCCAGGAGGAGGGAGCTGAATGTGGAGCCAATGGCATTACTAGAAATTTCAGACAATGTAAAAGAAGAAAATTATGCTGTGTTGGGTGAGACAAGTTTTCTGTATGTGGGGTATATAAATGTTAGGACAGGGAAGGCTTCAATTTTCAATGTCTTCCTTTAAGAGCCTGTATTAGCTTGTTAAGGCTGCCGTGACAGAGCCCTTATAGAGCTCTTAGATGCAAATATGTATTTCAAATTTGAAAGAGATGGAAGAAGAAGTCCTATATCTATAATTAAAACCATATTTAGATATTATTTTTGGCAAGTCACCTATACTCAGCATACGAAGGCAGGCTCACTCCTAACATTTGTAGCTCCTGGGACAAGCATACAAATGGAGGTTCACATATCATTTGACCTAAATATTTTAAAGTGATAAATCGTACTTACGGGTGATTAAATGAAATATGTTCCATCCTTCTGCCTTGACAAATCTACCTTCATAATAATCTTGAAGGCGGGATCCAATGTAGCATTCTTGGACTGCTCAGAGCTCTGTGCCTGAAGGTGCTGGTGCACTTCTCTTTCCAGCCCAGCTTAGCCCCACGTCAGGAGGGATCTCCTGCAGAAGCATGTGGATACCCTGGGCCATATATTCCAGTCTCTCCTAAATGGCCATGCCTCGGCAAGCCCTTCAGATTGAGGGGTGCACATGCCTGGGTGTGGTTGGCCCTAAGAGGACAGATGTCACAAAGATTCCTGAGCAGGCCTTGGAAGCGCACTGAGGTCATTTTGGAAGTGAAGTTTTGGGTCCTGGGTGCCCAAAATGGTATCTAAAAGGGCTGAGCATGGGCTGCTGGGAGGCGCATCCTCTTGGCTCTGTGGACTCTTCACCCATTGGGAAGGGGTGTAGCCAGAGGAAGGCTGGAACAGAATTGTCCTGTAAATCAGGGTTGGCACTGTGAAAAACAGGCCAGGGCTCTGCTGCTATTCAACTATAAGACCCAGGACTTCCCTCTTGGGGCCCTCTATGATGGGTTTAAGGACAGTCCAGTTAAGTGGCATATGATGCCCAAACTGGGTAGGGACCAGGGACATTGGCATCAACTTTCTGCTGAGGAAAGCAAACGTGATGAAGTAAGGACAGATGAGTCGTGAAAAGGTCTGCTAGCAGTAAGGCACCCTGAGAGAGGCCCGGGCACTGCTCTTGCTGGGGCCTGGGTGAGGAGCAAGAGGAGTCCTGCTTGTCTCCCAGGTTTCCTTCAGTGGGGCTGGAGCGGTCCTTGACTTTAGCAGTCCTTTGGAACTCTTCCCAAGTAGTGTTGTGTTGTCATAACAGAAGGGTGGGGCCTGAATGCAGCTGGAAAAAGAGGGAGCAGAGGAGAAGGAATTTGGCAGTGGCTCCAGCCAGCCCTGGCCAAGGGAGACAGACACTGTGTCTTGCCGACAACTGGAGGGGAGAGGAGGTGATGACTTCTCCAGCCCTTATCCCTTATCCCAGCCTGGAGACAGTGGCCCAGCACCCCGGCCAATCCCTTTGTTCTCATTCCACACTGGAAAAGTCCCATTCGGAAACTCGAGTTTCCCAGCTCCCTTGTCTCTTACCCTCACCTTATCTCCCCCTCCCTCCCTCCCTCCCTCTCTCCCTGCCCCCTTACTTTCTTCTCACTGTCTCTCCATCTCTCTTTCTTCTCGTTTCTTCTTCCTCCCCCTTTTTCTCTTTTCCTCCTGTTTCATTGGGCTCTCTTTTGCTTTTTTTTTTTTTAAGAGAGGGGAGGTAATTATATTTATTTATTTATTTTTGGAGGAGGTGCTGGGAATTGAACCCAGGACCTCATGCATGCTAAGCATGCACTCTGCTACTGAGCTCTACCTGCCCCCCTTTTCTTCCCTCTTCTTCTCTCTCTCTCTCTTCTCACCTTTCCTCATCCCTTCCCTTTCCCTCTTCTCTCTCTCTCTAGCTCCCTTTAGAAATCATGGCTAAAGTCAATGGATCGCCTAAATTTTAAAGTGTTTAAGTGTGTACTTTATTAATAATTCACCAGAATCCAGTTTTCTTTTGAACCAGAGAATTTCATGAAATGAAACAAAAAAAGAGGACAGGCTATTTCCAAAGAAGCATGAGATCAGATATCTCACCCTTCTACTCACCCTGTATGTACATCCAGCCTGAATTTCAAAGGACACACTAATGTGATACCTTAGACCAAAAATTGTGCTCCTTTATTATGTTTTTTTTTTTCTCTCAGTTCTGGATGAGGCCTCATGGGGGAGCTGCTATCTCACTGTAGATAAGAGTATACTGTGGTTTCCAACAAAGACTGACCTTTACAGATTGGAATGAAGCGTGACTTTTGCTACAGAAAAAAATGTTCTCAATTGTTATTTTCCTGCAGGTGTCTTTATTTTGTTCCCCACAAGAGCCCACAGACACGTTCTAATCAAGTTTAGAGCTCCATTTTGCTTTAGCAAAATGAAAGATGAGACATTCATTGTGGAAAGATTTTACTTGTTGAACATTCAAATCATAGACAATTTTAAGTATTTCTTTTCTTCCACAGAGGGGTTTTGCAAGTAACATCCTCGGAGAAAGAGTTCATTATATATGAATTTTGTTATTATAGCTATAGCAGATATGTAAGTCTCACAAAATATCCAGGATAAGAAAAATGAAAATGAATTTTGGGAGTGTAACTTAATTAAATTAATTTACCAATACAAATCCTGTCAATTTCTTTGTTTAATAAAGTTCCAGGATAAAGTAAATAGAAGGTTATTGCTGCAAAAGCTGATTTATCTGGCTTTCAATCAATTGGAAATTCCTACAAACCCACATTTTGGTGCCTCTCCAAGATGTGAGGATTGATGTTCCTATTGATGACCCAGAGGCACTGAAAATTCTCAGCGTCTCCTAAATCATCAGAAAAGAAACAGTTTTGCCCAGCAGAGCCTTAGTGCTAATCAGATGTTTTTTTCTGGTCTCTATTTTTTTTTTTTTTTAGTGATTAACCAGAACATTTGACAAGGTTGCAGATTATTTAGTTCATGCTCCTCATTCAGCAGTGGAGAAAACCAAAGTCCAGGCATAGAAAAGGGGCTTCCCAGGGTTAACCAGGTATGGCCCTTTCCCACCTGTGCTCTGTGGAGTCCTAGTGAGTCTTGGACATAATTTCAGGTCACCAGTGAGATAGGAGTATTGACTGGCCATCCCCTAGGCCCATTCTCCTGTTTTGACCAGAGCATCTTGTATTTTACCTGTGTGGTAGACATAATAGTCTACCAATCCAATTTAAGCCAGCGTACTTCCTTCCTTGCTAATCTCTAGTTTCTAGTCCTCCCAAGGCTTCTGAATCAAAAGCCATTCCTGGTCAACACAGATGATGGGGTTTCTTCCATAATGTGTATAGGTTATTCCTTCCACCATTAAAGCTTACTTATTAGCCTTAGTGCCCCAGAAAAAGGAGTTGGCTATGACATAAGGAAAGTTTCTACCAGAAAAGAAAAGAGAAGAAAACCCACTCCTTCTGTGTAAGTAGATTCTGAGAAGAGAAAGAAGGGTGATGGAGAGAAAGGTAGTGTGAGACACATGAGTCCTGACCATCCTCTCTAGGCTCAGGTCCTGGAATTGGGAGACTATTACACAGGGGAATCTAAAAGCAAAGGGACTTTTCCCTCACTTCCTGTTTAGATCCCTAGGGCTAGTGGGAAGTGATATGATAGCTCAGCAGTGATGGAGGAAGGTGGCTAGAGAGATGAATTTGGCTCTCCATGGCCTATATGTGGTATGCAGCAGATCCAGAAATTTCCAGGTGTCCCACACATAGAGAAGATCAACACAAGCTGGGGTGAGGTCAGAGAGGTGATGGTAGGTAGGAACTTAAATATTGTGACAAATGGGCTCCAGAGGTTAGTCTATAAACCCAAAAGGCCAGACGGACCAGATACATCTTAGTGGTCAGCAGTTCAAGCACCAGAGCAGTGTAGCATTCCCTTGCAGTGAGTGACCAAAAAAGATGCAGGAGATCCCAGGGAGATCTGAGGCCCCACTGCCCTCCTTCCACTGTGACAGGAAGTAAGCTACCCCTTCTCTACAGGAAGAGGATAGAAGGGACGAGGAAGCAGTTTGAAGGAACAAACATTTACCCAAAAGAGATTGTCATCCAAAAAAGACTGCTTAAACCAGCCCTGTTTCAGGGGTTGAAAAAAGTTCCAGGGCTTGCAGGCCCTCAGTGTTACTTCTTCCTTTGCTCTTTCTCAAAAATGTTCAGAGTTAGGTCACTCAGAGCTACCCGGATGCAGGAGGCAGTGAGATGAGGTAGAAAGCACATTGGAAAGTCAGGAGATCTGAGCTTAATTAAGCACTGGCTTGGCAGTTAAGTCCCTGTGACCCTGGGGGAGTCACATCACTTCTCTGGGCTGCAAATTCTAGATCTATGACATTAGGATGACTAGTCCTGTAAGATCCCTTTTGGCATTTGTGTTCAATATTATATAAATCCCAATTTTTTTTGGTAGAAACCCGAGATCCCATTCTAAATTCCTCCCCTGGCTCTTAAGACTAAAGTTCAACCTCTCTTGTTAATGTCACAGGGGTCACCAGAGCTCCAGGTCTGATTCTCAGCCTTACCAGTTCAGGATCTTGGATGGGGTCAGTGAACACAGAAGGAGTCAAGCTGCAGGAACTGACTCAGTTAACCAAATTCACAAGACACTGATGGAGTTCTCAGTCTTTTCAATCATCCTGACTCTTGGGGTCTAGAGGAAGCTTAAAAGAAAACAAATACCTGTCTGGTTTTCCAGCCTCTTCAGAAGCTCTGTGGATGTCATGGTGCCTCTAGCACCATTGGAATTCAAATGTGACTGTTTCCCACCAAACTCCAAAATGACATTTGGATTTAATAATTCAAAGATATTTGTTCAGGGGACTTTGGCATTTTGTGATGCTCTGCCTATAAGGAACTGGGGGATGGGGCATTCTCAGTCACCAAGGGCCCATCCCCTCTATTCAGCATCAATAAATCAAATTCCCAGAATTTTAGAACTGCATATCAAATAGATGGAAGGGAAAGTATTTTAGGTCAAATCACAAATAGTCATCATTGAGTTGTCAATTAGGTAAAGAAATGCAGGAGTCCAGGAGAATAACTGGGAAGAAATAGTAACTAGGCTAGCTTTGAGTCAAGATCCTTAAGAATTAAGTGTGGAGTTCAAAACAGAAATCTAATTCTTGTTGAAGAGACCCTAACAGTATAGTCACAATGCAATAATGTAACTTAAACTGTGAAATAGAACCCCCTTCTCTGCCTTTTAGGAAAATATAGAAAAGGAAGCAAAGCTTCTGTCAGGAGATGTCTCTGCATGGACGCAGAGTAGAGATAACCTGCTGGCCTCCATGGTCAGTGTCATCAACTGTCACATCCTGATGATACTAGGGTGAGATGAGAATTGGTCTTTTTTTTTTCAATGACCAGAACCACTGGGCTTGGGTAATACTGCAGACCTGGGGACTCAGTCCAACTCTTTGGCTCCTTTGACTTGACTATGGTTGCTTCAGAGAATCCAGTCACCGTGCAGTTGAGTAAACTATATCTTCTCATTAGTTACATCCCAGTTCCCAGGAGATAGCCTGGGCTTTTGGTGGATGCTTGAGAAATCCTCAAAGCTGTAAGCAAGATGTTTCTTATCCTTGGGTCTTATCTCCTCTACCATATGTTGATTTGTACTAGCTTCAACCTCAGCGGGTGGGGCTTTTCGTCCTGTGGCTCTCTTTGCACAAAACTGTAACTACCACTGCCTTTCTGCCTGCTAGCAAGAGTTACCCACCAGGTGCCCTTTGTTTACTGCATTCCGAAAGAGCACTTCTTGTCAGGGTGGTGGTGGGTGTTTGAGGTAGAAAACAGTCCAGGGAATCCACTTTGCTCTGCTGGAAATGTGAATAAATAAGGTCTGACTATAAAGGACACCTCCTTGATATAAGACCCCTTAGATATCATCTTATTTCAGCCTTACACCAGGCTTGCCAGATAGAGTATTATTCTCATTTTATAAATAGGAAGCCAAGGTGCAGAGAGGTTAAGTAGCCATCTGAGTTTCCTTTCTACTGTTGACTGTCTAGGATAATTGTTTTCTCTGAGCTGTGGGTAGAGCTTCTGTTGGGGTGCCAAAGGAGGAAGGTGATGTTTGGCCAGTCAGACCTGACTCCATTACCCTGGTGGCCAGTGGAGTAAAAGAAAGGATAGCCAGCTCCATCTCAGGTTTAAGGCTGTGCACTAGTAAGTAGCAGAATGGGGACTGGAACCCAAGTCAGCCTGACTCTGAAGCTCAAGCTCTTTGTGCCATCCCACATTGCTAGCTACACACATTCTTATGTCTAAGCACTCACAGCTTTTATATAGAGGCATCCATTTGTTCTTGTGAGGAACCTTGACAACTGGCAACCAGGTGACTAGATCTTCACTTTGTTGCAGAGGAATCCACTTACGACATTGGCTTTTATCTTTCTCCACTCCGTTTGGATTCCTCTGGAAATTGCATCAGGAGATCAGTTAGGACATGTATTCCAGATACAAGGAGACCATTCCTCATTGAAGACCAGGGCAGCAGGTGCTTCCTCCTTGGGAGCCATACCTGGGAAACCCTGAGCAAACTTATCTCTAGTACTGGTCTAATTCTTCCACATGGCATCATTAATCTTTTGTCCTCCGAATCTCTGTTTGTGAGATAGTGGTTTTGGGTCTGGGTGAAAGCTTTAATTTCCTCTTGAATCTTTCTGTCCCTTCACTTTGTTGAGGGACTATACTTGTAAGTGGGATCGGAGAAGTCAGCTTGTTAAAGAAGTTGAAAGTGCAGTGAGAGTCTCCTGGACGCTAATAGCAGCCTTGTGTGGTCCACAGAGTTTCCAGGACTCAGCAGCAGGGAGGAACTTCCTCACTGATCATTCAGAAACAATAACCAGGCCACAGACTAACTGAAGCCTTCCCTGACTGCCCTGTGTCTGAACATGGGAAATAGAGCTTCTTCATTCTTGGCACCCAGAAAGAAAAAAAAAAGGGCGAGGGAGTGGCCAATTACATCAGTTACCAATTCAGGCCGTCAGAAGATGAGTACTCCCAGATTCACTCCCACAGAAGCATGGAATTGAATGAGGGTCTGGGAGAGACAGGTCAGAATGTAGGCAACAAACTGAGCAGAAAACTAAAGTGTGGCCTCTTAGGGGTTTTGGCCACCTTGACACCCTCACCCTAGCCAACTGGTAGATCTGTGATCTGTTCAAAGCAGAGGGGCCATGCAAACCTTGTCACCAAACTGGATAGGGAGACCCATGGCGCCTTGTCCAGGTGAGGTGACTAAGAAGAAGAATCTAGGTCGAGAATCAGCACCCAAATATGTTTCTGACTTCTCCCTGTATGTGTACATGTATTTTCTTTAAAAATGAAAAACACACATCTTTCATGATACTTACATATAACCAACAAATTCTAGCAATGTTAATCATGGTTCCTAAGAAAGTGATAAGACATTCGCAACTGTTGGAATAGAAGGAAGGCAGTGAGATTTCAAATCTCCCTTCTTTCTGGTTCATCTAGAATGCCCCCCATCAAGTGGATCCCAGTAGGACATGTGGTACATCATGTATCTGCCAGTTCCTTGGAGAAAAATGTTTTTGTTAAAGAGGGAGTTGCATTTACTTCTTTAAAATAAGAAAGCACTTATGACAACTAAAAACATATGACAACTAAAAACATGATTTACAATAGCCTTGAATCTGTGACTATTCAGATGAAAGCACCAGGCAATAAAAGTAGATTAAAAAATATGGGGAGTGTTATAAGAGATTTGAGCCCAAATATGTATCTACCTTAACATTTTGTGAGAAAATCTTTTCAGTTTGTGTGGCATTTCTTAAAAATGTTAAGTTGAAGGACAAATTCAGCAACTTGTTCAAGGCCTCAGATTGAGCTGGTGAATAATTGTGAAAATTTTTTTCTCTGGAATCTCACAGTAACCTTTTGCCTTTAGAGATACACAATGTAAACTTGCTACAAAAAAAATCTCTGCAAATTCCAGGGATTGGGGGTAATAGTAACAGTTTAATAACAGTAACAGCAATTTTGAAAGTCAGGAAAATGTTATTTTAAAAAATCCCATCTTGTGCCCTTTTTATAATCTCTGGGTATAAAGGGTTACCTAATTAGTGCTGGAATTATATTATGGCAACAAATGTTCTTCCTAGGCACTGATTCCTTTCCTCGTAGAGCTCAGGTTGATGAACTGACTCTTCAGGCCACAAGAGTAGAGTTTAGGGTGAAGTTTTCTAGAGTGTGAATGTGGACTACTGGGGAGAGGGGTCCCTCTTTCTATTGATGGGGTTTCCCATCTGGCACTCAGACCTAAGGCTCCCAGGTGACTGAATACATGCAGAAAACATTCTAGCTAAGCATATTTTCATCCCTGAGCCATGTTGCTTTTTTTCCCTGAGACCCTAATTTCTTTTCTTCTCTGATGATCTGGGATGGGCAACCAGGAGGGAAAACTGTATTTTTCTTCTCTCTCTACCTGCTTTAGAGCCTGTAGCCAGTCTCGGGAATCTAGCCCTCTACCATCTGCTATCTGGGCTCTACTTTGTTTTCTATTAGTTTCCAAAGTCAAAGGTACCTCTAAGAAGATGTCCCCCAAACAAAGCCCAGAAATGGCAGAGGGAAAAGGACCCTTCACATCTTCCTTTTTACTTCTAATAATTCATTGCTTTGGTCTTCCCTGGAACAGCTCCAGCTAATCACTCAGCACTGTGATGCCCTCTACTGGTAGGGAGGTGAGAGCATGACAGAGTCCTTCACTCTACCCAGAGTGGGGCTACCCTGCCTCCTGCCAGGATGTATCATTCCTTAGTTGTAGGTCTTTGATGGCTACCCTGGCGCCCTCTCCCCAAAGAAGCTGGAGTGGGATTTGGCAAGGGCTCTTCTAACTACTCCTGGTAATTTTTGCTTTGTCATCTTCTGTACAGAGTTCCTGAACTTCCAAACAGAGAGGAGATGACCAGGTCTGGGGACTTTAATGTGAGACTTGAGTCTCACCTTATCTCTGGAAAATGAAGAGCAGCTTCTCCTCATATATGTCTTGAAGGGGATAAAATAAATACTTTGAAAACTTTCATTTTTAAATTACTTTTCCCATAATTCTGTTTACCATTCGAAAATAGGGAGTGCCACTTAAAGCATTTAATAAAGATAAATTCTCCAGAGATGGAAATGAAAACATCCAGTTGAGAAACCACCTTAATGCAGAAAAAACATGTCTGTATTAGTGGAATCTACTGCCTTGAATAGGTTGAAGCAAAACTAATACTATTGGCTCCATAAATCAGTTCCACTCAGTGATGGCCAAGGCTTGCTCAAGACACATGGCAATGTTCGCCTGTGAAAGCACATTACTATATGTGAAATTTCCTAATCACTGTAACATCGTGTCAGATTAAGACTTGGATGGAAAACTGAGCTGGTGGCAGGTCAACAGAATATCGTTGCCATGCTTGGTGTTGGCAGGTCATATCCTTTAGGGTTTTTAAGATACAGCAGCAGGCTTTGGGGTACTTTTTGCCAAACAGCCTATGAAACTTAGCTTATTTTAATATGTAGATGCTTAATAAAGTTCTCCTGGATTTTCTCCCCCAATTTCTAGGCCAGGCCATTCTATTCTTCCTTCCTAAAGGTTATGCGTGGAGTATTAATTGGAAAAAATTGGATCTGAGAAACCTCCAGGTAGCAGTGCTGTTTTGTTGCCAGACGGTCCTGCATTCTCTCTCCAAGCTTGTTCGTAATGGTTTTGGCTCTAGGCCCCATGTCTAAGTTCTTTCTACCTTTTTTTTTTTTTTACCCTGAGAAAGAAAGTCTTGCTGATATTCTGGGTTTTACATAATTTGAATCAATTTAACAGATACCATATTTTCTTTGTTGTGTTATTTAGATTGGTTTAACTTAAGAGAATTGTGTCCACTCTGGTATTTGTTATGCAGACAAAAACACTCACTGAAGTGCTTAAAATAAAAATCTATTTTGTGTTCTGTAGTATTGTCCCAAGGGATATCTCTTTTTGGGGGGTGCAAGTGATATTAGAATGAAGGTAATACTTGATATTGACATTTAACTTTCCATTTAGAATGAGATACTAAGAGCTATGGCAGTTCTTCCTAATTTGATAAAGATATAAACACACAGAGAATCCAGTGCTAAGAGTCACTTTGTGAACTTGACCTCTTGAGGACTTCTAGTGTGTGCCAAATGGGGATGCAATGGTTGTTTGCTCTCCAGATAAATAGATTATACTGAGCTGGAAATCTTTTTGAATTAGTATATCTTGAGTGGATCTTGTATTCAGTGAGTAATCCTAGAGTTTCACACTGAGTTTATTTAGCTCCTGGCAGTCCTGTGGAAGTGAGTCTGCTGTTGTTTACAGGGGAAAATTATGAAAATTCATCAGGTCAAATTATAGATGAAAGTATATAAAGAATAATTCATTGCCTTTCATTTTTGTAATTCACAATCATCTTTGCATATTTTCTGTACATTTGTGGTATTCCTCGAATAGGCAATAATATATTCACATGTAAAAGAAAACACACTGGAAAAATAAGCAGATGGAAAAAAAAAAAAGGAATTCACAACACAGAAAAGATTGTACAGGCATTACATTTCACCTGAAGGCAAAACATCTCCCCTTTGCCCATTACTTTTCATAGGCTCAGGGTCATCACCAGGGAGCTTAGTACTAGGTATGGCACTTTCTTATTTCCATTTGTTTACAAATTGTCTATGGCTGCTTTCATGTTACAACAACACAGTTGAGTACTTGCAACAGAGGCCATATGGCTAGATTACTCCTAGCGGTAACAGTAGAATGGAGGAGACAGAGGTGAGAAATACTGAGCAGGTAGAATCAACTACTTGACAACAGTTGCAATGAAAGAGATGAAATAAGTAGAGTTAGATGACTGGGGTTTTGTTCCCGAGTCCCTAGATGATGTTAGTATTGTGAACTAAGGTAGGCATCATGGTACCACCAGGTTTCAGAGGTAAAGCTAAGACAAGTCTGGATTTGGACATATTGAGTTTGATATGTCAGTGTGATATTCAGATAGAAATCTCCAATAGGTATGAGTTTAGAGTTCAAAAAAAGAGATCTGGCCTGGAGATTAGGAATTATACACATTTATCTTCATGGAAGGGATAGGTGAAGCCAAGGAGGCACTGAGTGTGCTGAGAAGAGAATGTTAGAGAACAGCCACATCTGCAGTTAGAGGGAAAGAGGAAACAATAAAAATACAGGGAAGTGGCCCTGGGAGATGAAAGGAAAAGCAAAAGGATGGAATGTTCCAGAAGCTAAAAGAAGAGATTCGAGAAAGAGAGCATTGTCAGCAGTGTCAGAGCTGCACAAGTGTCTGGGAAGTTGAGGAATGGGAACATAACTTTGGGTTTTGCATTCAAGAATTCATTGGTAGACTTTGAAGAGCAGTTGTGGAGAAAAGAGAGGGGCAGAAGCCAGGTTTCTAGAAGTTTAGAAATAAGTGGAAGTAGAAAGAATAGACTGTTCTTTTGGGAAATGTGGCTAAAAAGGAAGGGGAAGAATTGGAAAAATGAGAGGGTAGAAAATCTCACCTCCCTATCGCCTTCCCTTGCTTCTGTTCCCCTTTCAAATCCTTGTATGCTGAGAAAGGAGAGGGGGTGGGGCTGGAGGGAGGGCAGGAGTAGGGCCTTATGGATGCTTGTTGGAGATTCTATAGGTAAAACTCCTGCATTGGGTGGGAGGTTCAGGCAGACAATGTCTTCCTTGTTCCCTCGCACTCCCACTGAATTCTATGGCCAAGCTGAGGTAGTGAGCTTGCCTTGAATGCCAACAAGACATATTTAGAGCATGATTGCAGACCTCTAGCGCTTTATATGTGCACCCATATTGAGGCAGAAACATCAGCGTCATAAGGTACCTGAAGAGGCTTTTTCTGCATAGATCAAGTGCAGAAGGCAGTGGAAAATGAACTTGTACAAGACAGAACTAGTCCCTGCAAGCATCCCTCTCTTTCCCAAGTAACTCCTGCATTTTGGGGATCTAGACCTTTGTTCAGTTTGCAATTTTGGAAGGTGTTCCTTGGGGGCTCCACATTTGTATTGTACCTGCTGGAAAAAACTGATTTTCTAGTCTGCCTTGCTCATAGGCCAACTGGGTCAGATTGCATTACAGTGGTCACTGGAGACCAAGAAAGCATCAGCTGGGCCATAGAAAAGCAGACAGCATAAACTGCCATTATGCAGCATAAATTAAAGTTGCAGAAGTTAAGAGGAAATGAGCACATGGGAGGCATAAGACAGCTAAATTTACATCCCAAACTCAGATATTTTCCTGGCTTTAAAATTGGAATGTCTGAAGAATGTCTGAATATGTCTCCAGAGAGTCAAACCGGGCTTGATGGGGAGGGAGTTAGAGGGAAGCAGAATTTCAGCTCAACATATGGAAGAACTTTTAGAGTCCTAGGACACACTATTCCAGGAAGTGTTGTTTAAGCATACAATTGGAAATCTAGTGGAGGCTTACCTTGTGGCGTGCAGCACTGTGCCGGGAGCAGGGCTTTATTAACCAAGCAGGACAATCTGCCCTTCTCTAGGCCTGTATCCCTGTTTGTAAATTGAAGATGGACTAAATGACCCTGGAGGGCCTTCCACCTCTAATATTCCAAGATTCAATTTTCTTGGTAAGACATAGTGGTACAGTGACTATTTTTTTGGCAGTGAGGGTGGGTTGGGAGTAGGGAGGAATCTGATATTTCAATCATTTTTCTTTTCAAGTGTAGCCTTCATGAGGCAGATCTTGTTGTAACCCTCTCTTTTCCAAGTAAAGTTTCAAAAAACCCCAGTATCTGAGATACTGTAGTGTAACTAGAGCTTCTTTTTATGTCTCTGTAAAAAACAGAGATTGACTAAAACGGCATCAGACGGTTAAGAGCACAGACTTTGGAGTAGAGCTGGGTTAGAATCTTGACTCTGACTCTTAATAGCTAGGGAGCCTTTGGCAACCTTGTTACTATTTATAAACCTCAGTTTATTTATCTGAAAACCTGGGGTAATAATAGCACCTGTATCTCCAGAGTGTTGTTGGAAGAATCTAACAAGATGGCAACATTTTTGGGAGGGCTGTGGAGTCTGGCAAAAGTCCATACAACGACCTTTGTTCAAAGTAAGGTTAAGTGAAGTTCCTGATTCATTTCTGAAGGGATCCAAAATCTTACAGGAAGTATAGGAGCACACAGAGGAGAGGAGCAAGTTTGGCTTTCCAAGACCCTCAGAGTCCCAGCTGACCTGCTAGAAGCACTATCTCATTCAAGGTAAAATCCAGTTAGATTTCTGAAGCTTCATTTTTGTGGTACTACACAGTCCTTTTATTTTTGTATGTTGTATCCAGCAACCTTGCTGAACTTAGCAGTTAGTTCTAGAAGTTTTTTTTTTTTTGTAGATTCCTTGGGATTGTCTACATAGACTGTCATGTCATTTGCAAATAGGGAAATTTTAAAGTTTATTTTGTAACACTGTTTCAAACCTGGCTTAACAAACAGAATTGGCTCTCAGGGTTTCCTGAGCAGTTTCTCTGCCTCTAGCTCTCTGGCATTTAGGGAAGCCTATTTCACCACAGGAAAATGTCTGTAAATCACTTAGCAGAGAGCCCAGCAGCAATAAACACTGAATAAATGTTAGTTGCTGTTATTATTATCATTATTATTTATAAGGACTGATAAGGGCTTCTCAGACTTTAATGTGCATACAAATCACCAAGGGATCTTGATAAAATGCATTTCTAACAAGCTCCCAGATGACACCGCGGCTCCTGGCCTGAGGACCAGGTCTAGAGTAGCTTAGCACCCTCCTTCCTGGGGGAAGCTACCTCTCACCTGGTGATTATGATGCAGATCTCTTGCAGGGCCCACAATCCTACTTCTCACTGGTCCATGTCACCTGAGGTAGTTAAGCAAAAGGGATCTATTTCTCACAGGCATATTTATGCCTAAGACCTGCTTAGAGATGTTTGGATCTAATTTTTGTTAGCTCAGCCATTTTATCTCTCACAGGGAGACTGTGTTAAGTAATGTGAAGAAGCCAAGCTTTGGTGGCCAGACCTCACTGACCAGGACATTTTAAACCAACTTATGGTTAGTATGACTTGCTTTCCCCATTATCAAGGTGAAATAAACACAAATACAATTTTAAGAAGGGTCTCATGTATAATATTACTGAAAGTAGAACAAGATGGTAAATAAGCTACTGTGAATTTCTCATTTTCGAAGGTTACCCTTAGCTCCATACACCTGTGCAATGCACAAATCCACTGCATCTCATGAGGGAGGCATTCTGTCTGGCTCACTTGCCTCCTTTAAGCTCCACCAGCTGCACTAGAGCACACACTAACCACTGTGTATGAGGACTATTTCAGATCACACTCACCCTCCTAGGCTGAGCTTTGAACCACTTCCTCAACTCTCTGGATTTTATCCTGCTCCTGATCTCTTTGGGTTGTTAACTTTGCAATTTGCTTTTCCATTGCTGCCTTTGTTTTGCCCTTGGACTTGTAGGGTGGAAATGCTCTGCAAAGCAGGCACATAAGGGCAGTAGGTGATCAGGTGTTGAACGGCTGTTAGGGAGCATTTTTGGGAGACTGGGCTCAGCCTTGGGGCATCATATCCCAGGTGAGACTCACAGGGAGAGGCTTCTAAGAAGTAAATGGGAGGGACTTTGGGAGGAGAGCAGTAGTGAAGTCATCTTCCTTCTAATAACCTTGAGAATAATTAAGGGCATGTGTTCTCTTCATCCTTTGGTGATGGCTAGGCATTAAGCTCCAAATAATAGGTGTTAAAAAGAGTCAGCTGTGAGTCTGGAGTTCTGGGCTAGTATCCCAACTCTTGGACTAGCTCAAGGACCTTGAGTATGCCATCTTCCTTTCTCTGGGTCTCATTCTCCCATCTCTAAAATGAGGAGAAATGGTTTGTGGACTCCATCTCTGTGGGCTCCTTCAGTGATGACAGTCTAGGATTTTATGTGCTAACCAGCCACAGAGACTAAATTCAGTCAGCTCGGTACTTGAACTGCTAATCTGTTAAAAAATTTTTTAAAAAAATCACATTTCCTTAGATGGCTTGACTTTTTGGTGAGTAATGGGACCTGGGTTTACCCCGGGTCTATTAGCTTTACTAATCTGCTAGTGCTCCTACCAGGCCATAGATTGATTGATTTTTCTTTCTGAACTTTTGTGAAGAATGTTTTAAAGGCAAGTGCTCTGTTGCTCTCTGTATCATCATTTACCAACTACTTTCTTGTTGAAACTTGTTAAATTCAAAAACTATTTCTGCAGCCATTTAATTTCTCCCATTAATTCAAGTATTGATTTTGCTTTTCCTAGAGACATGAAATAGATGACATGTATTTTTATCTGAGAGATTTAGAATGCTTTACACTTTCTCAATTAGAGCCCTCTCTATTAATTAAAATGTACTTACACTAAGCTAGGTTGGGTGGATTTATGGAGCTAAACTCCCTCCCTCCCTTCTTTCTTCCTCCCTCGCTTCCTTCCTTCCGTGTATAAAGAACAGACATCAACCACATATCAATCCAACTACGTGTGGATGAGGCCTTGTGCTAGATACTTTCACATGCGTTTAATTGTCACAAAATATTTTTAGGTAGGGCTTATTATTACTGTTTTATTGATGATAAAACAGAAAAATTGAGGTTAACTGATTCATTAAAGGTTGTACACCTAGTGCATCTTCCCTACCCATGCCTGCTCTCTCTGGTGTACCAAACCCAAACCAGCCCCACCTCAAGACAATTTCATTGGATTCCCCCAATCCAATTCATCAAATAGAAACAACTTCTACTATTTGTGTTGTAATATATAAAAGCATGTTACTTTCTCTTCTTGCTTTCTGTAGAAATCTGTGAAGTATAGATGAACATAATGAAGAAAAATAATTTATAATCGTATCATGCAGAAAAAAAGATGTCTTCTCTTATAGTGAATGTCCTTCGAGGATAAAACACATTCACAAATATCATTTGTGCTCCTCGGCAGCCCCATATGGCTTCATTGCTACTAACACCAGAGGAAGCTAAAGCTCAGACAGATGAGGAACTCGCCCAAACTGGAATGTGACAGAGTCCAGACTCACCTCAAAGGTTGACTCTAGTCAAGGGTTGATTTTTATCACATAATCAATTTATGTTAAGGGCAAAGAAAGAAGAACTCTTCAGGAATTACTTATCCTCATCATTTGAGCAGATGTCAATATTTGGTAAAATGCAAATCCTGTCAGAGCCCCACTAGTGATTATTTGCCAACTAGTCAAATGAAGCCAATATTTCCCAGTGCTAGAAGGAGATCAAAGTTTGGCCTCCAAAAAAGGTGCTTCGTTAGCAGTTTCTAGCTGATGGAAGTGACTCTGGTGCCTTGTTTGTTCTCTAGCCTTTGGCCATACCCCAGCTTACCACTAACTTGGAAGGCGTCTGGCCTCTTAGGAGTTTTGTAAACCCACTGGAGATCTGGATCCAAGCTGTGGTTTCCTCTAAGCAGATGTAGCTACTCATTGAAGAGTGGCAGATACTTGAAGGTAGCACCACAGTCTGATGACCTGTGAACAGAGGCTCTTTAAAAATGAACACTTTGAGATCAGAGACCACCATTAAGTGTGCCTAGTAGCCATCAAGATGAGTGGCTCCTTTAGCTGCCTTATAAACACATGGATCTCCAGCTAGCTAAGGATTTTACCTTCTGGGAAAAGTGTCTGAGGGCAAGTGCTATCTGAATTAACCTCAAATAGAATTCAGGATGTAGATTCATGGTTATTTTTAAAGATCTTTATTTTTTTAATAATGCAAAAGTATGTGTCTAGTTCAAAACATTCAAAACAATACAGCAGCATATAAAATGATATTAAAGTACCTTTCCCCCTTTTGTTCCACCCCCTCCCCAATCTAACTCCATAAGAGTAACCTCTATTGATAATTAGATACATATACTTAAAAACTTTTATCAGTGCAGTTTTTCTCGATCTCTCTATATATATCTATAACTTTTATTGAAATATATAAAGAAAAGTACAAAAGAAATAAGTATATTGCTTTTTTAAAACATTTGTGTATACCTATGTAACTACTAGCTAGATCAGGATAGAAATAATTTGTGTAGTTTTTAAAAAACTGAAATAGGAGAGTAGCATACCTGTACCTTTGCAATTTTATCACTTATTTATCATGTCAATACATGCAGAACTACCACCTCAGTGAACACAGCATTCCACAGTGTGGATACATTATAATTTATTTAATCATTCCCCTGTTGATAGACATTCAGGGTGTATCTACATATTTTGCTATTACTAACAATGCTTCAGTGACTATGACTATTTTTGTAAGTACATTTTTGTGCACATAGTTCCAGACTTTTGTATAAAAGTATTTGAAGCAGTGAATGTAATGATTCCTAATATATGCACAGTGTCTTCCAGGTTCCAAAAACAGCAACAGTTATTATCTTCTTGGCTGCTGTTAACAACTCTGAGAGAGGCAGGAGGGGTTCTGATTATATATATTCCCTTCATGGAGTCAGAGATCAAAGTCTTTGACACCTGTAAGTCACATGGCCTTGGGTGGAGGCAGGAGCCAAGGACAGATGGGTGACGCCAGTAACATGGCCCCTTCCATTTCTTCTCAAGTGCCTTCTAGTAGAGCTCTAGTAGAGCTTCTAGTAGACCTGTCTGTGTCTGGACCAGCAGCTCTCAGGTTGTGTCACCAAATCACTTCTCTGACCAGGAGAGTTGATTCAATCCAGCACAGAGGATGAGAGAGAGGGCTCTGATGCTAGGTTTGAATAGAGGGCTAACTAGGTTTGAATCCTAGCTCCACTGCTGATAAGCTGGGTGATAGGGGACCCATTCTAAGCTGCGGCTTTCTTAACTATAAAATGGAATGAAACATGGTACCTCCTCATAAAGTTAAAGTCAGACCGAAATGAAATAATACATGTAAATAATTTAGCAAAGTTCCTGGCTCATAAGAAGAGTTCAGTAAGATATAATTCACATACCGCAAAATTCACCTTTTTAAAGTAAACATTTCAGTGGTTTTTAGTATATTCATAGAGCTGTGCAACCATCACTATGATATAATTTTAGAGTATTTTCATCATCCCAAATAGAAACCCTGCATCCATTAACTATCACTCTACAATTCCCTTAACAACTTCAGACCTAGACAACCACTAATCTACTTTCAGTCTCTGTAGATTTGCTAATTGTGGATATTTCATACAAATGGAATCTACAATACTTGTGTTTTTGTCTCAGGCTTATTTCCCTCAGTATAATGTTTTCAAGGTTCATCCATGTTGTAGCAGGCGTCAGTATTTCATCCTTTTTTATTGCAGAATTGTATTTCATTGTATGGCTCTACTACTTTTTATCCACTCATCAACTGGTAGACATCTGGGTTGTTTCTACTTTTTGGCTATCATGAATAATGCTACTATGAACATTCATGTACAAGTTTTTGTTTGAATGCCTCTTTTCAATTCTTTTGGGTATATATAAACCTAGGAGTGTATATACTTCATTATTCCATACACTCCACAATTCATATATTCCATCAAAATGAACTTAAGAAAGTTCCTGGGATTGCTCACTCATATGGTAACTCTGTGTCTAATCTTTTGAGGAACTGGTAATCTATATTCCAAAGTGGCTGCGTCATTTTACAATCCCACCAGCAATGTTTGAAGATTACTATTTCTCTACATTTTTGATAACACTTGTTATTTTCCATTTTTGAAATTATTCCCATCTTGGTGGGTATTAAGTGGTATCTCATTGTGGTTTTGATTTGCGTTTTTATAATGACTAATGACATTGAGTATCTTTTAATATGTTTTCAATAAGATGCTACTATTATTATTTATTCAAAAGATATATACTAATTCCTGCTTTGGGCGAGTCATTCTTATCCTTTCATATGGCTTAGAATTCTCCAGTTAAACCATGAACTTATTGAGACCAAAGGCCATTAGAAGCGTTGCTGTACCTCCAATGGCTAGCTCAGTCATGGCCATATCAAAATACCCTATATGTGTTGAATAAATAAATGAATAAATCATTATTGGATATGGAATTCATTGGTGAAGTTGTAAGCAAACATTTCTGAAGCACCTCCATGAGGTGTGCCTGTTGCCTGTGGTTGGGCTTTAGTGGCAGGCAGATTCAACTCCAAAAGCGATTTGTCATGGTCTTAATCATTATTCTGCTTTACATTACAACTTTTAACTCTGACAAGGCTCTACTGGATCCAGATAAATGTGCGTACTACATTCAAGCATATGGTAAGAGGGAAAAAAACCCTGCTCCTGCCAGGAAGTCACTGTGTCCCCTTCAGGGAAATACTGTGGGGCCTGGGTTCCCCCTGACGACTGGGGGTGCTGTGTGCCTGCTGTATTGAAACCCTGTGCTGCCTTCTAGTGATGGTGGACCTGAGAGAGTGTTTTGTGTTTTAAGTGCTTTCAGTTCTGCCAGGAATAAGCATACTCAGTCTTGGATGAATTAGCAAAACGATTCTGGCAATTTTCATCTATATTTACTGTGAAAAATATATGTATATTTAATATACACTCTCATTGTTCCTTCGGAATATGGAGTGAAACAACATTGATTTATTTGCAACTTTGACTGTTTTGAGTACTTTATTCCAAAGGTATAAATCATGTTGAAAATTGGAAACAGATTTTATTTACTAAATACATTTTGGCTTTGCTTAAGACATTTTCCTCCTCTGTTTTCTCATTTATTATGAACTCTAACAAAGTAAATATATTAGAAAGGCAGGTGGGCTCATGGGAAGAGTATAAGCCTTAACGCCAAATAGATCTGGTTCACATCAACCTCTGTCACTTGCTAAATATGTGATCCGTGGTAATCTGGTAGCAGAATAATACCCCCCTTCGAAGGTGCCTGTGCCCATGTCTTGATCTGTGTATCTGTTACCTTGCATGGTAAAGTTGACTTCAAAAATGTGATTAAGGTTATGGACTTTGAGATGGGGAGGGTGTCCTGGTCATGCAGGTAGACTCAATCTAATCACAAGAGTCCTTAAAAGTGGAAGACTTTTTCCAGCTGAAGTCAGTGAGATGCAGGGAAGTGGGAGGCAGAAAAGTGTTGGCAGAAGGGGAAGTCTGAGAGATTCAAGGCGTGGGATTGACTGGACTTGTGTTTCCTGGTTTGAAGATGGAGGGGCCATACGATGAGGATTGCAGGGGCACCTAACTGACAGCCAACAAGGAGATGGGAATCTCAGACCTACAACCACAAGGAACTGAGTCCTGTCAGCAACCTGAAAGAGCTTAGAAGCCGATTCTCTCCCAGGGCCCCCAGAAGAGAGCACAGCCCTGCTCACACCTTGATTTCAACCTGTGAGACCCTAAGTGGAGGACCCAGTTCAGTCACGCCATACATGGATTCTGATCTGCACAACTGTGAGATAATAAATGGATGTTCTTCTAAGCTGTTAAATTTGTGATTTGTTATAGCAGCAGTAGAAAGCTTATACAGTAAGTTGTCTGTAAATTGGAAATAACAACTGCCTACCTTGAAGCGTTGTTGTAAAGATTAGAAATCACATATATGAATTGCCTGACACAACTGGGAACTAGTAAATGAAAGCTTCATATGTAGAAGCACCACAGTGAGAAATGTAAAGAGGAGAGGAGATGTTAATAGAAAAAAAGAGGTCTTTGTTCATATGGTCATATGACCTTTTGCGTAAGGTCAAATTCAGCTGACTTATATTTCACTGATTGGCCACTGGTTGTTGGTAACAGCATGAGGACATCTGCTCACCTGCTTCTACTGCTGAGTATTTGAAAAATACAGCATGTTCTAGTGATAAGTGATACAAGGAAGTGTTGTGAGGCAGTAAATATTTAAATGAACTTTAGTAAATCACTGGAGATATTATGCTGGGTAACTGCATCATTTTCCCACTACTGCTAAAAGAGGTCTGCTCTGATTTTCTGTATTTATAGTGAAAATAGTCGGAGGAGGAGAAGAAAAAAATCCATTCTTGTAGAGCTCTGTTGGCATGAATTTCCCCATCTTAAGGGATTCATGGAATAGGGAATGACCCACAGGAATGAATACTAGATCTCCCAGAGACATGGTAAAGTCCCATGGGTCCTGGAGGAACAATGAAACATATTTTGCCTTTCCTTGATACAAGGACAGAGAATTTCCCTGAGTGCATCCTGGGACTTGAGAAAAAAAAAAAAAAAAGATTGCAACATACTCGTCTCCCACGTCCTCTACTCTGCCCTCCAACCTTGCCTCTGGGTATAGCTTAGGCATACCTTGTATATTAGTCAGTTCTGTTGTAGTAACAAACAACTCCAAGCTCTCAGTGGCTTATAGCAGTGATTTCTTTCTTGCTCATATTACATGCTAGTTGGTCTGCATCTGCTCCTGGCTGTTGGCTTCGTGCATTTTCTCACTCTAGGACCCCAGCTGAAGGAGCAGTCCCTGTTTGGGATGTACCACATTCATGACTGAGGGAAAAGAGCAAGCATCAGGGCAACACCATGGGATTTAGCTTAAGACTTCTGCTCAGGTGTGATGTTATGTCATGTCCACTCACATCCCATTGGACAAACACAACATCAACGAGGTGAGAAAGTATACCCCTCCCATATAAGGCAGTGCAAGTCACTTGGCATTATGGATGGGGGTATATAATCCTTTTAAGGGGAAGAGAAGGGCAGATCCTTAGGAACCAGTTACCCAATCTACCATGCCTTGTCTTCAGTCCTCCTGAACCAAGAGTTCTTATCTGACTTTCTGCCTGTGTTCCATTACACTTACCTTAACCACTATCCTTAACCACTCTTCCTAGGAATATAGTTTCCAGAATTCCTGTCCTGACTGCAGGGCACATGATCTTGTCCTGGTGGTTGGTTTAGAGTTTTTCTCCTTAGGTGGGATACACTCTATTCCTACTGCCATGCAGAAAGGTATGCAGATTGTTTCAAGGGTATAGAGACTTACTGAGGAATAAGGGTAAAAAAAAAATTCTCTTACTTTTGTGTGAACTTAGCTGGACAAATCCTCATGGCTGTAGATAGCTCAGGTAACCCAGGCACTGACCCAACCTGTTCTGAACACAAGTCAGCCTCACAGATACTACTTCACCTAGATGCTTTGCACTCAAAGCTATTTTGACTCAAATTGAAAGTTAGAGCATCCACAGGAGCCATGCATTTTGCTTTGCATTAGAAGGCACTTTGCGCTGGAAAGAATCTTGTCACAACGAGCCTGTTTGTATTTGATGGAGAAGATACAGGTTCGTCTCACCAAATGGGCACTTAGGAAACAAGTAGGACAGCTCTTTACTTCAGTACTTACGTAGGCATGATCAAAACTGAATTTTGACTTTCACCACAACTGGTCCTAACCAGAAGGGAAAAAAAATCTTATTGATTAAAGACTGTGAACCTGTTTGCCAAACCCTGTACTGGATTTATCCATGAAGGCTCTTTCCTGACCCATGAAAATGAGACTTAAGTTCCATACAGAGACCTGTGGACTCATCAGAGAGTAACTTTTCACTCCTACATTACCATAACCATCCTGAGCCTCTTTCTACTATTTAGTCTCCTGATTTGTATATCTCAGGGAACTCCTTAAGAAATTTCTTCAATGATGTGTCAAGTAAAAAACTTAGCCTTTTTTTTCTTAAAAAAAAAAAAATCTCTGGGAGGTCTTTTCTTAATTCTTTGCAAAGCAGTTCCATATAAGCAAAATTTTCCTTTCTAAATCTTTCATTCCTACATCTTTTTATTCCCCCTCAATGATTCATTAAATATAATCCCAGTAAATTTAAAAATTATCGTATGTGAAACAAACATATCTGAAATTATACAGATTCCTAAGAACTTGAGAAATTCCATGCTGAATCTGACCTAAAGGTTTGGTCAAGAATGGTGAATAATGGCAACGTTACTGCTAGTCAATCTGCTGCACAACCGGAAGAGTCACCACTAATCAATCATCACACTTTTACTAAGCCTGGAAAGGACCCGAAAATTAAGGGAATCTCTTTCGGAACAGAGTTATCATCAACGGGGACTAAAAAACCCCACAACTCAGCATTGTCACTCTGCTTGATATACTACATACTACTTGCTAAACAGAAGAAACTCTGTGTTTTCTAAAATTACCACTTTAAAGTTTTAGGGTAGGGTGAGGGTAGGGAGAGTAATGTTGTCCTGTAATTCTGATCTTCTGTGATTTTATTCTGTCTAGGCTTACTCTATCTATATTACAATTTTACAGATTTTGGACCTATCCCTTCTTGCTCTTCTTTCTTTTATACAAAGAACCTGAACATAGTTGAATCTCTTCTCATAATTCAGCCTTCCTCAAAGTATACATTCTTTTGATCATTTAAATTACCCTTTTCTGTAGCAAAGCCACGTATAGAATACCTTTATTAGGGTGTAGCCTAAGCACTGCCCATGATGTGGCAGGTTGGAGAATCCAACTGAAATGGCCACTGAATGAAAGGTTCGACTCTCTAGGAAAATAAGACATCCAGAACAACCACAGAGTCCAGACCTCACTTGTCTGTGGCTCCCAGATAAGCGCACTTTGTCTTATCCCTCTATTTTTGTCCTTAGATTATGATGACCCTGAACCCCTACCCACACAAACACTCAAGCAGTCTGATCTTTTTACACCTTTCCCCTTGGGATTTGTCCCCTTAACAAGTCCCAAGGTTCTCAGGAGTTCTCAGTTTAAATGGTTAATCCTGAATGGTCCTATTTGTTGCTGAAGACTAAACAAAAAACACAGTGGAAAGAAATGTTCTGATTGCCGCTGCTCTTCTACACCAAGGGTCTAGGATAGCTGCAGAAACTCAGCCCTGATTCCCACCATCAGTGCTACTGTTGCATCTACCACACCATTGGATCCTGGGAATAAAAGATACTATGCTCCTCCTTTTGGCCTTATCGTCCCTGGGTGTTCTGCATCTTAATTAGTATGGGCCTCAAGAGATATAACTTGTGGTAATCTCCTGGACACACACATACATCCTTCAGTTGTTTTCCCTAATGTACAACCATAATTCTAATAAAGTTAAGCCAACAAGAGCTGATACATTAACCACCACCCCCTAATCTAGCAATGGAATGAAGTAACCTAGAAAACACTAGGTGAGCCAGTACCTTCCACAAGAGGGATAGATGGGTAGTCCCCCAAGAGTAGTTTACTAGGGCTGCTATGACAAAATACATAGACTGAAGGAATGCCTGCAGCCTGCACATCTCTTAAACTCCAAACTCAATTATCTACTTAATATTTCCAAACGGTTGACTAATAGACATCTGAAATTCAACATGTTCAGACCTAAATTGATTGTTTACACCACTAAACCTGTTCTTCCAATAGCCTTCCTTAACTCAATTGAGAGCAACTCCATCTTTCCAGTCACTCAAGCCTAAAACTTAAGAATTATTTCTTGAATTCTCTCTTATATCCTAATCCAACCCTTCAGGAGATTCTATTGACTCTACCTTCAAAACACGTATAGAATCTCATCATTTTCTTTTTGCCACCACCACTTCTACTACCTTGGTCCAAGCCACGATTGTCTTCTTCCTGGATTACTACAATAGATTATTAATCATCTCCCTGCTTTCCCCCATTCTTCAATTTATCCTAAATGTTAATGGTAGAATGGTCCTTTAGAAATCTAAGTCTGATCGTATCACTGTTCTACTCAGAACCCTCCAGTGGCCCACTGTTCACTCAGAGTAGAGCTCAAAGTCCTTTTAATGGCTTACAAGGCCTTAAGTATCTGGTCCCTGACCACCTCTCAGATCTCATTCCTTCCTGCTCTGCTGTTTAGTCACTTTCCTCCAGCCACACTGACCTTCTGCTGTTCTTCAGATACGTCTGCCTTTGCTTTGGCTGTTGGCTCTCTTACCATTTAACTGTGTGTAGCTAGCTTCCTTAATGCCTTCAAATCTTTGCTCAAATGTCAGTAAAGTTACTTTGCAAGACAAATTTGGGCTTGAATTGGATTCTGTAGCCACAGTGTCTCACCAGGTACATAGTAGGTATTCTGTAATTGTTGGTGATTAAGTGAAGGCCTGAATAAATGAATAGAAAAATCTCCTGATTTATGTTCCCATGTACCTGCTTCTCCAGCCAGAGTGAATTATTTGCTTTCTTCATGTATTATTTATCCTTACTCACCTAACTTCTAGCATGTTGCCTGGCTAGAAGTTACTTGAGTACACAGTAAGTACTCAACAATACATTGGATGGGTGAGTGAATGGATAATGAGTCACTGATGTAGTAGAAATGTTCATAAATTCAGTCAAATCATTGCTTTGTTGATTTCACTTGACCATCTTGTGTAGACGTAAGTTAAACCCACCTACACTGTTGAAGGATTCATGCTGTGTCCTTCGCTGATCCTGGTCTGTACATTTTCATCATCTATGAAGAGAGAGAAGGTAATTTTTCTGGGTTTAACTTGGTTATAGTTTTAGGAGTATTACGCTTTTTAAGATAATTTAAAAATCCCCAAACTCTAGCTTTTCCCTTCATTCTTTGTCATTGGTGCAAATTCTATTACCTCCTTGGGACAGTTGCCAGCATAATAAAAATAAGAACATAATATTTCCATGGAAGACCCATCCAAAATTAACATAAAATGTATGAGCATTGACAGAACAATTAGATTGATTCACTTTTTAGAGCTAGCTTGTTGGGAGCTGACTCATCTAAAATAGTGTTAAACTGTTCAGTTATACAATGAATCTATAAAGACATGGCATAAGATATTAGATTCATTTTTATATTTATTTTTGCGTTTTGACATTAAAAGAAAAAAGAAAACATTCTTCATAAAAAACATTTGTATTAATTTAGGTTTATCATTCATGTAACAGCAGCATTAAACTTACAGAAGATGTGTAATGGCTCAAAGACTATTAGGCTTTTGTCTCTGGTTTCAGGATGATATCAGGCTGTGTATTTACAGAGAAAAAGCCATTAGCATTCTTAATTCAAATGAAATAAGGTGCACTGCTTTAGGACATCTTTTGCATCAGTTTGGATTAGGTTTGGCTATGAGTAGCAAATATGTGAAAATGAGTGCCTTAAACAAGATGTAGATTTATTTCAGTCTGGAGAGAGGAAGTTCGGGGCTAGGATGGCAGCTCCATGGTGTCAGAGACCCAAGCTTCTCTTATTTTCTTGCTCAGCCATGCTTGACTTAGATTCCCAATGTCTTCTCAGAGACCAAGATGGCTCCAGGCATCCACATTCATTGCTTCAGAAAAGGGGAAGAGGGAGCAAAAATGATGTTACCTCCATTTCTCTTGGAAGTATCATACTAGACTTAAACTTGTCTTGAACTCAGTTATGTGGGCATTCCAAACTGCAGAGAATTCTTGGAAATGTAGTTTTCTTATGTATGTATGTATCTGGCTTAAAAATTCAGGTTCTTTTATTAAGAAGAATAGGGGAATAGGTATTGGAAAGGCAAATAGTCTCTCCCTTATCCCAATGTGGACTGCTGGGGAAGAATGTTTATCTCATGTTGTCTTTACATGATGCTTTTATTAATCTTTGTCACAACTATAGTGGACTCTGTCAAACTCCAGCAGTGCCTCTGGGGTGATGGGAATTTTTCCTGTTTCATGGACTTTTGAAGTTTGTTCCACATCCTGTGTATAAATAGTTCTCAACAACATTCTTTATGATCAGTTGGTTGGATTATGACTGATTTAGAGAGAATTAACTGCTTATTCTGATTGTGAGGATAAGTCTCTTAAGAGAAATATAATCTATCTCTACCTTTTAATTGACCAATTGACTACATAGGCCTTCTCAATCATTAAGAATATGATAGAGATTGAGTCCGTTGTAAACAGAATATTTTTTAAAATTTTGACTTGCTCTCCATCTCCTCCCACATAAACAACAGACAAGAAAGCCAGAAAGGGAAATGTATCTTGTTTTTATATTAAGAATTTTCCCAATGGTATAATAATTTAAAATATTTACATGTTAATAATACAGGGTTATTTGGCATAACCAATATGACTAGTATCATGAGATCACTGTTTTAGTGGTATTTGTTTTTTTAAAAATTTTATTTTATTGTTGTAAGAACACTTAACATGAGATCTACTCATTTGAATTTTGAAGTATATAATACATTATTGTTCACTATGGGTACAGTGTTGAACAGCAGATCTCTAGAGCTTATTCATCTTACTTAACTGAATCTTTATTCCCATTGATTTGTAAATCCCCATTTCTCCCTCCCCCACCAGTCCCTGGCAACCAGCATTCCACTTCTTGATTCTGTGACTTTATTTTAGATACCTCATATAAGTGGAACCATGCAGTATTGTTTTTCTGTGATTGGCTTATTTCACTTAGTATAATGTCCTGAAGGTTCATCATTTCTTTTAAAAGGCTGAATAATATTCTACTGTATGCATATACCAAATTTTCTTTATCCATTCCTCTATTGATGGTCATTTAGACTGTTTCTACATCTTGGTTACTGGGAATAGTGCTACAATGGACATGGATCTCTTTGAGATCCTGATTTCAAAATTTTTTGGATAAATACCCATTAGTGGGATTTTTGGATCATATGGGTTTTTATTTTTAATTTTAAAGTGAAACTCCATATTGTTTTCCATAGCAGCTGCACAATTTGGCATCTAATTTCTCCAAATCCTCACCAACACTCATCTCTTATTTGGAAATTTGTTCTTTATATCTTTCTAGCAACCTGTCCCTAGCTTCCTTTAAGGAATTTTTTTTTTCTCCTCTCATTGCAGTTCACAGGTGGGCAGATAATTGAAACCAAGCCAATCATAATGCCCCATCCTCCTGGACACATTGATTGGTCCAGGGGTAAGTTAGAAGGATTAAAATTGGGGGCTAACTCCAACATTGTTAGTGTGAATGTAGTTTGGTGTAGCCATTATGGAAAACAGTATGGAGATTCCTTAAAAAACTAAAAATAGACACCCTATGATCCAGCAATCCCACTCCTGGGCATATATCCGGAGGGAGCCTTAATTCAAAAAGATACATACACCCCAGTGTTCATAGCAGCACTGTTTACAATAGCCAAGACATGGAAACAACCTAAATGTTGATGACTGGATAAAGAAGTTATGGTATATTTATACAGTGGAATACTACTCAGCCATAAAAAAGAATAAAATAATGCCATTTGCAGCAACATGGATGACCCTGGAGAATGTCATTCTAAGTGAAGTAAGCCAGAAAGAGAAAGAAAAATATCATACAGTATCACTCATATGTGGAATTGAAAAAAAGACACAAATGAACTTATTTACAGAAAAGAAACAAAGTCACAGACATAGAAAACAAACTTGCAGTTACCAGCAGGGAAAAGGGGTGGGAAGGGATAAATTGGGAGTTTGGGATTTGCAGATCCGAACTACTATATATAAAAAAAACAACAAGGTCTTACTGTATAGCATAGGGAACTCTATTCAATATCTTGCAGTAACCTATAATGAAAAAGAATATAAAAATGAATATATGTATGTATAAGTATGACTGAAACATGCTATACACCAGAAATTGACACAACATTGTAAACTGACTAAACTTCTATAAAAAAATAGGAAAAAATAAATGAAAAAAGTTGGGGGCTATAGTACAGCCATCATTTCTATAACAAGGAAGAATTCTTCCTGCATTGTAACAGAATGGAATCAAGCAAAAATGAGTGATCAATGATCAGAATGGGAGAGGAAGAGAGAATGAGCAACTCAACAGCATGAGGTCCCTAGGGTGCTAGAGATCAGGGTTGATTTGATCAGTAATGCTTAGGCTTATTGTACATTTTTAGGAGCAGAGTTTCATGTTTACATCATACCATAGTAGTAGGTTTTGATTAAATGGTGTAGAAATTATAACTACTTATGAGAAACATGCTTGTTCAAAGAGTCTCAGTTGAATATAAAAATACTGCAAATGGCAAACTTCATCACTTGTGTTTATTCAAGTTGCCTATATTGTGTGGTATTCAGTGAATTCAAAGTGTTTCCAATGCTATGACTGATTTAAAGGAAACATTCTCACTGATAACACTAATAAATTTTTGCTGAAACCCTGTGCAGGCCAGTTAGCTCTTTTCAATTCCACAGACTTCACAGGCACCCCTGTGCTACTGGTTATGAGAGATAGATAACCTAAGAGAGCATGGATAATTCACTGCAACCCAAAGTACCTGTCTTCTTATGGCTCATTTAATTTTTTTCAAACCATTGCTGATCACCTAAAATTGTCAGGTACTATGCTAGGTGCTAGGGTATCCATTGGTGAACAAGACACACACACAGCTTCTGTCTTCATGGAGCTTACTTAGTTAAGGAGGCAGACAATAAAGAACTAAAGGAATAAAGAAGAAAATACCAGGTGGTGATAAGTGTTATATTGAAAATGGAAGAGGGTAATCTGATTAAAAATGACTGAGTTCTCATGTGAGAAAGTTGGTAAGGGAAGGCTCCTCTGAAGGAGCAAAAGCCTGAAATGACAAGAAGGGACCAGGCTAAGAAAGCATAGGAGAAGTATTCCAGGTGGAGGAACAGTTAGTGCAAAGGTCCTGAGGCAGAAATAGACTTAGTGCTGTCAAGCATTGAAAAGATGATTGGTTAAGGATCATTTTCGATAGAATAGGGTATATCTAATGGCCCTGCCATTGTTAACTGGAGGAAAACCTTACAATTCAAATCAGCCTCTGAAACTTTGTAAATGTTAGTAGTGGCAATTATACAGGTGGTGGGATTAGGGATTCCTTTTATTTTTGCTTTTCTGTATTTTCCATTTTCTTGCTTAATAATGAATACACACACACACACACACGCCAAACAAGATGAAACAATACCATGGAAGGCATAGAAATACACTTGAGGACATTAGGAAAGGTAGATTTGGGGATGACAATAAAATATAATTCACTGCAAAAATGTAATATACTGGAAAACCTAAGTATGATTTTGGTAGATTGGGGAAGGAAGGGTTCAAGCGAGGGGTGAGACAACCTGTTAGGAAACGGGGTGAGAAATGAGTAAATGGCAGTATCTTGTCGCTTAAACTGGAGTGAAATCTCAGGCTTTCATAAGAAGGAGGGTGACAGGGTCATGGATCTACATGCTCAGGCACCAGTCACCCTCATTTCCTTGGTCACTGGGTTCAGACATGTGGTCTGGGCTCTATTATTTATTGGTGGTTTGTTTAGACTGGGGCCAGCCTCCCAGTTTGTCCTTAGGATGGATGTGCAGCAGTCCCCAGAGCCTTAGCAGGCCAATGACCAAGCCCCAGAGAAGCTCTGACATGAGGCCTAAGTTAGAGTAGGTGGGGTAGAAAAGCAGGCCCAGGCACCTTAATGCTGTCCATCCTCTGCCACGCGCTAGGCCATGCCTGGGCAAGCTACTCTCTGTCTTGGAGTCTCACATTTTCTCATCTCTCAAGCAAAAGGGTTGGACTAGAGCATCTTTAAGATTATTTCTAGCCCTAAATTTCTTTATCTACTCTAAACCTCTTACTGTGAAAATTCTTGTGGCTGTATTTTGCCCTGAGAGGAGCATAGCATTGACTGATAAGCACAATTTGGGCCAGTGAAGCATCCAAGCATGCACAGACCAGAGAGAGGAAAGAGATGATATACTAATTTTTACTTTCCCTTTCCCCAGCCCTTTATACAGAAATGTTGATATTGGTGACATTTTTAGGGAGCAGGAGCTGGCCAGTGGCCTCGAATTCTAGCTTATACCTGCCTTTGGGGAGTGGTTCCCTGTAAGCCAACGGGTGAAAAGGGGCCTTTCCAGAATGTCCCTACTGTCCCCTAAAGTGACTAACATCACATCCTGTTCTACTTTGACAGAAGGAAGGTTTAGAACAGGAATCATGGGGTCCCTAAAGAGGAGGAAGGATATCACTGAATGGTGATGGAGAGCCTGGCCAGTGTCATTACACTTCTGCTGAGGACTGGTGGGGTGTGCTTTGTATTCTTTGGAAACAGAAGCTGTAGGAGGAAATAGCTTCATTGTGTGAAAACACACAGCAATGCAATATTGTAGGAACATTGCCATTGAGTTGCACAATTCACACTCATACACGATTTGGCTTTTTTTTTCGTTATTGTATTAATATGAATAATATCATAAACAACGATTTATTCCAGTAAAGCTTATTAATTGACTGTGATGGTGAGGAACTGAAAACCTTTTCCCTTCTCCTTCTATCAGAGGGTTGTTTTGGAATAAAAAAAAGAATCTAAAATGAGCTGATGGCACCCCATGCTGTGAGTTACTGATAATAGCAGTGAACACTGCTCCAGATATAAAAGATATTAAAGACATTAACAAATGGAATAAACTACTTCTCTGATTCTCTGTACCTTGGTTTCCTCATTCCTAAAATGGGAATAAATTTTGTGAATTTTGTGAAACCTTAAAACATATGTATAAATTTATTTAACATTAATAATTATGACATGGAAACTTAGTGGAATTAAAGGGTTAAGGCAGTTGTTCAAATAATTAATCTCCTCCTGGGAGCTGACTTATTCAGCATGAGATTCTCATTGATTATTTGATTAATGCCAGCTATTTTATATGTACCTACTATATGCAGGATATTTTGATATAAACAGGTTTGTATTGAAAACAGTCATAAGAACAGGGTGCATCACTCCATAGAAAACTCAAAGCTCTCAAATGAATTTTGGTCATATGGATTGAATTTATCTTGAGCACTGCCAAGTATTTGGGAAATTCTGGTGCTAATCAACTTTAAGTGGGAAACTAAAGAAGGAGTTCTCCAATTTATTGTCATTAAAATAATCTTTCAGTTGGGTACAAATGTCCATGTAAATTGGCCTCATTTAAAAGCCTAGAGAATAGTGTTTCATTAACTGTTAGCTGTAGTTTTGTATCATACAATGAAATTGCTCAATTTGGGAAGGGGATGAAGAGTTGAAATGTATGAATGGCAGAATGAGGTCTCTTCATGTGTGAGTGGTGCTTGGTGAGCATTTGAGAATGAACTGAAGATGGAAGCAAAAGATGCTTGCAACAGTTTGTCCTCGCCTTGTCTGAATGAATGGTTGAGATGTGAGTCACAGGGAAGTAAGACTGTCCCCACATGAGGTAACTGAGGGGGCTCCCTGGGAAGGGGAATGTGGAAGGCATTCCGAAAGAACATATTCTTAATCTTTTCATAAAATTCATCAGAACAATTGGACAGTCCATTAAAAGTTGGCATGTTACCAGCCACATCTAGACATCCAGAGAGTCTAGTGCCATCAGTCACAGAGGACATTCTGTCCTAGACATCTAAGCCAACACCATGTAGCAGTCTCAGTTACAGACTGAGAATGTGTTGGTGGGATGATGGCACAGGTTCTGCCCAGTGCTAGTCGTGAGTTTCTGTGCACCATATCCTAGGTGTTACTAGAACTATAACAGGAGACATTTAGAGGTCATCATATTGAGTCTCCTCATTTTATTGAAGAGGATCCTGGCAAACTGACTTACCCAAAGATGCACAAAAAATCTGCTTCTTAGTCTAATGATCTTCCTATAATAAGAAATGGTTCACTTTGACTCTTGCATGCCTTCCTTAAATATACCATGTAAGTTATTTGAACTGTATGTCAGTATATGTAAGGAAAATCAATATGCAAGGAAGATCACTGCAACCACTGTGGCCCTGTAATAGCACTTTTCTTAGGCTGCTGTGTTGGTCATAACCAAAATAATAGCTTTATATACGAGACCAGTTGTCATGGCTCTTTATATGCCAATACTCTTCTACGAAATGCATTCTTTTCTTTTTATGTCACATCACCTGAAAGGTTTTGGATTATAACTTCAGCAAAAGAGAAATGCCAAGGTCTCTGACCAGGAACTTCTAATCTGGGTCATATCAAAGGTCACATAATAATTGCCTGCATGTTCAGCATGCTCCCAATGGGAAAGAATAATAAGCACTGTCCGAAGGGTATTTTGTTTCTTGAACACATTCCTTCTACTCTAGCGGCTGTGGTGATCTGGTAGGCTCCAGGGCTGAAGGCAAGGACCCACAATGATTTCTTCTTGGCAAAGAAGCTGCTACTACTTTTTCCCATGTGCACTTATCTGTTCCCAAATGATATCCCTCTTGGGCTTCCCATGATTGCCCCATCCCCTTCCCTCTCCCGTGGGACCATCACTAGCCTTGAAAGGTGTCTGTTGTATTACATAAGTCCACAGTGACACAGCAGCCTGGATTCAGTTCCCAGACAGCTGCTTTGATTCAGGAAATACTTGTCAGAACACAGACTCAGCTTAGAGTTGTATGGGATGAATGGATTACAGGAACAAGCCTTCTGTTCATTTGCCAAGTTTACAATCCATAGGCACAGAATACTTTGAAACACGTGTTGACTGTTTGGAGATGTATGTTAGTTATATGCTGCAATTCATGGAAGCTTCCTTCCTTCCTTGTAACACCTCAATTGCCAGACTTTGATAGGAAATAAGCTATTTCACATATGTGAGTTATTCAGGTAGCTGGATGCTACCCTGTAAGTACCAAAGCTTGGTTTATTTTGGCCTGTCTTATGGCCAGATTACTTAAGTGAATTGTACATTCCCCTAACTTCTGCATTGAACAGAATAAACCATATTGGTCTTTTCCTGAAAGCTTAAGGGTGAATATGAGCTTCAGTGATTTTATTGTGTCCTGACACAGTGCTCTCCTCAGGAACTATTAAGGTGTATGGGACAACTCATCCCTATACTCAATGGTCCCAGCCTGTCACACTACATGAATTCTGGTACCTGCTTTGGAAAGTTCTTTCTCTATCTTGTTTTCATTACTTGGGGCTGCCAGTTGCAATCATCTCTTCCTTTTTACATCTTCTCTTTGCCTGCATAATCCCCCTGCACTCCCCATCTCCCCAACCCCACAAGGCCCATTTCTTAGTTTCCTACAGCTGACATGCTGTGCACTGGGAATCTACACCCGTGCATGTTAGAGTTATGTGTGCCAGGAGAGGGAATGAACAGATTTCATAAGGTCACTAATAGGAAGGAAGAGTGGGAACAGAGCATCTGAATGTTCACACCTCTCATTTGAATCCTCAGGGGTTCTTTTGGTTTCCTTCTCAATTCTAAGCTTTGTCCTAGATCAGTGTTTTTCACACTATTTATTACTGCAGGGGCCCTAGGAAGAGATGCCAGAGGTGACTGAGAAGTGTGTGTATGTGTGTGGGTATAAGCATGATTTCAATGGTTGTAGTCTTAGGTGTTAGAGTCGTGGGTTGTGTCAGAGGGAGGCCAGTGACCACAGTTGGCCTCCCTTCTAACCAGAACAGTATTCCTTTACATTATCTCATGCATTGAAGGTATTAACAGACATACACAATGACAAATAAAAAAACAAAACAAAATGAAAGCAACAACTACAAACAAAATACAACTTCTCTTCCTTTAAAAAAAAGAGACAAATCTGGATAAGTAATGTGGTAGCATAATTAAGCAAGTGCTTAGTAATCCTCTCCCAGATCATGCTTTCTAGCCTAGTGTTATCATGGGTTGGGAAGGCATTTAACATTTTTTTGGTAGTTGGAAACCATCTTGTCCAGAGTTTAACTTACTATTGGAGATGAGTAGCACAACATTTTAAAACTGCAAGTACCATTTTACATAAACTGCACATTTCTTTTTCCTATGTGAGTTGAACAGTAGAGTGTGCTTTAAAACAGTGAAGTCCAATAGAAATATAATGTGAACTATATATGGAATTTGAAGTGTTCTAGTAACCACAAAAAAAGTAAAAATAACTAGGCAAAAATAATTTTAATAATTTTAATCTTTTATTTAACCCAGCATATCCAAAATATTTTCATTTGAATGTATTATCAGTATAAAATTATACTGCTTCAGCTTTTAAATTTAAATTCCTTAAAATGATGTAAAATTAAAATTTCAATTTCTCATTCACACTAGTCACATGTCCAGTGCTCTGCCACGTGTCTAGTGACTACTATATTAAATAGTATGATTTTAGAACATTTTTAATACATTGAAAATGTTCAGCAAAGATTGGGCAGCCCTTTCATGAGAAGAGCTTAAAGCAAAACCTCATTAATTTGAGCTCTGCTAGTTTGGAATTTATGATAATTTTATCAGAGTTCAACTGAAGTTTACAATCTGATCTCTCTGTGGAGAAAGGTTTTACTTGGCACATTCACTGTATAAATCAGACCACAGGAGGCATGTCTAATCCACTTAAGAGTATTAGGTGTTTTGTGGGACTTTAGCACAACATTTATGCATGCAAAAATATTTGCTATGCACAGCAGAGTGTCCTATATTAAAGGTCATCTAACAGGGCGACCTCTCCTTTGGGACAATTTGTTAGCAGTTAGTTATTATTACACTATTTTAAAATAATTTATATAAGTCAAATTTTCTCTGGGATTGTCTAAAAATTTGAATTGTCAGTATTTCAGATAATTATTACCTAAATTAAGTAAAACTTCACAGATAGCATCTATGTCAAACTTAAATATAAAAATAGCAAGGAGCTTTGCTTCAAGGTGATAATATCTTTCTCACAGGGTAGTGAAGTTAAAATGAGAGAAGGCACTTCATAAACTAAAATGTTTCATGCATGTTATTTATTCATTAAGAATTTATTTACTAGCTGTTATAAGCCAAGCTTTGTGCTAGATGGTAGGGCTATAGCTGTGAAACGGATGGGCAGACATGATCCTACTCCTCATGGAACTTACAAGCTGGTGGTGACAGTCAAATAAACAAGCAATTTAAGTAGGGGGCAGTAAGCGATATGATAGGGGAAGCACCAGTTATCTAGAAAACATATAGGAGAGTCACAGAACCCAGACTACTTGAAGAGGATGGTCAGGGAAGCCTTTCTAGAAGAAATGGCATCTAGGCTGAAACCTGCAAGTTGATTCGGAATTAGCCAGGTGAAGGAGTCGACTGAGTGGGAAGACTGCTCCATAAAGAAGAAACAACATCTGCAAAATCTAAGAGGTGAAAGGGAGAGCGTGAATCAGTCCTGGAACTGAAAGTAGTTCTGTGCCACTGCAGTAGGGAGTGCAAATGAAAGAAGGTGCCATGAAGAATGTGAAGAGACCACTAGGAACCAGATCACAAAGGACCTAAGGAGGTTGGACTTTATTTTATCCCAAGGACATTGGGTGACCATTGAAAGGTTTTATGCAGGGAAGTCGTATGGTCCTGTAATGTTATGGGAAGATCACTTTGGCTGCTGCGTGGAGTAGGGGCTGTGGGAGGGTGAGAATGGAAGCCATGAGATCAGTGAGGCCCTGGCTGGAGACAGTGGGGGTCTGAACCAAGGGAGTGGGGGAGGGAGGCAGAATTTGATAGATATTTAGGAGGTGAAAATAATAAGCTTTAATGATTGATGGGCTATGAGGGGAGAGGGACAAGGAAGAGCGATGTGGGCACCTGGGTAAATGGTACTAACTGCCATTCACTAAAATATGGAAAACTGCTGGTGGAGCAGGTTGTGGTGAGTGTATTGGTGGGCTGGGTAGGATGACAGCATGAGGTCACTTGTGGCCATGCTGCGGCTGATGTCCCATCGGCGCTCTAAGTAGGGATGTACTACAGTCAGTTGAATTTGTGTCTGCTGAGATACCCTGGCCTTTGAAATTTAAGTGGAAATGATTCAAACCCTATTCCACATGCAGTGGGAGTTCTACATCCTTCCCGAAGTCTCTACAGGTTCTTGAGGGGTGATTAATGTTTTTCCTAATTGCCTCTTGACCTCAATTCTGGTCTTGCTTAATGAGTTCAGTTGATGGATCATTTTCCTGTCCTGGTTCTGTGCCACACTTTCCCAGCTGTTGAGCTGAGTTACTTTCCTTAATTTTCACAACACCCAAACCAAAAACCCAGTCACACAAGGCCATTGTGTGTGTGCAGCAGGTGTGACTAATGATTTGTAGAGATGAAAGGGATTTGGGTGGCAGCACTGCAGTACAATTTAAAAATGAATAACCATCATCCTTGTGCTTAAGCCCTTGGCCAACCTGCCAACCTGGGCTGCAACTTCCTCCTGAATTGCTTTGCCCTCTCTAGTTACCCTGTCTTAGCACCTCCTAGCAACAGAAACAAACAAACCAAACCAAAGCAAAACCAAGCCTCCCATTATATTATACAAAATTTCTTTGTATTTCCTTTCCTCAAGGCATCTTCGCATATCCAAAGATTCATAATGTGATCTGCTAACAGTGGTATATATTTTCTGGGTTCTCCCTGACCTTCCTCCCCTACCTTCCCCATCCACCACATGTTTGTGTAGAGAAGGAGGGACATGAGTTACTTCACCACTTATATGAATGATACCCCCAGGAGGAAAATGGCCACAGTTAGTTTTCATTTTTTTATTGAAGTATATATAGTTGATTTCCAATGTTGTGTTAGTTTCAACTGTACAGCAAAGTGATTCAGTTATACATATACACATATATTTTTCACAGTCTTTTCCATTATTGCTTATTACAAGATATTGAATATAGTTCCCTGTGATACACAGTAGGTCCTTACTGTTTATTCATTTTATATATAGTAGTGTGTATATATTAATCCCAAACTCCTAAGTTTTGATTTTAAATATCCATATATTTCCCTTCATTATATGAGTCTGGTTCTTGAGAGTAGGCTGAAGGTAGATGTTTGGCAGTCAATAATAGACAGCTTCTACTTGAAGCAGTAGGAGTGCATCTGATCACCCAAAGACATGTGTGAAGTGAGAAGAGAAGGTGGCCTTGGATGGAAACTTGGTATCCGCCAGTGTTTAAGCCTTCAATTATAAGGTAGCCACAGAAGAAAAGACCCTACAAGGGGACTGAGGAGGGTAAAGAGGCAGGAGGAAAAGTAGCATACTGTGTTGTCATGAAAACCAAGGTAAGAGAGTACTATTTCTTGTTAGGAAGGAGACAGAATCTGGATTGTGTGTCTTTGTAATCCAGTGCCTGTCAGAGTGCCTGAAGTATACTGAATACTCAATGAAGATTTGTTGAACTGGAATGGGCAACCTTGCTAATCTGGCTTCTACTCTCTTATGGTCAACACAGCAGCTGCTGAATTCTTTTCCATATGTTTCAAGTCTCCAATGTAATCCTCCCTTTCCTGCCCTCATTGAGCTACCTAACTTGAGGTCGTCTGAGCAGTGTTCCTTCAATTTCTTTTTTCTCATGCTTGCAGCTTCCAACTCATGTCTCTACAAGCACCCTCTCTGCCTCAACATTTCTTTGTCCCCCTCTTCTTTCCCTTGTGTCTTGGAGATAAAGATGGCCCTTCTCTTTTGGCAAAGCTCACTACACTGTCTACCAGCTATTGTCCTTCAAGGGAGCTCTGATCTGTGATTATGAGAAGCTCTAATGGTCAACTAGCCTAGATAAAGAAAAATTATGAACCTAATTTTCATTAAATGCCATTGGGTAAACAGTAGCTTTCAAAACATTGCCTCCAAGGTAGTGGTGCTGGTGAGGGGAGAGAACAATGAAAAAGGCTCATGGTCATGAAAAAAATGGGAACTTCTGGTCCATTTACCCTCTTTACTTGCTTTCAGCTTGAAACTTCCAGAAAGAGAACTATACTTGCAGTTCCAAACTTTCACAACTTACTTGTATTTAACCCCTTGTAATTGGACTTTCTCTGTTGTAAGAACTGCTCTTCTAAGGATTTGACTTGCCAAGTCAGTGGGTTGTTCCTCAGATCTGATCCACCTCATCTGATTTACAGTACTTGATACTGTTAGCCACTTCTTTGCTTCCTTTGATCCACTGATATTCCTTTCAATAGCTTCTCATCTCTTTCCTACTATTTCTTATGGGATCTCATCATTCTCTAATGTCCTTTCTAACTAGAGACTGCCTTTTGATCTCCAAACTGTACTTTGAACTGTCTGCTGAGCATCTAAATCTGAATAGTAATTTTAAAGTACATATCTAAAAATAAATTCACATACTTGATTGGATCCTGCTTTTAAAACAAGCTATAAAAGACATTTGTAAAATTGGGTACATTTGAATGTGGACTAAAGTTGATATTAGGAGATTATTGTTAATTTTTTAGGTATGGTAAGAGTATTACGAATTCGTAAGAAAACAACCTTAGAAGAAATATACTGAAATATTGAGAGGTAAAGCATCATGATATCTGCAACTTACTTTTAAATAGTTTAGAAAAATTCACAGATAAACATGTGCTCAAAGTATGAATAGAGACAAAAAGCAAATATAACAAAATGGTAAAAATTGTTGAATCTAGATGGTTGCTATACAGAGATACTCGTTGTATCATTCTGCAACTGATTTTTGTATATTTGAAAAATTTAATGATAAATAATTAGGCAAAAAAAGTTCATAATCTCCCCGTTGGTCCCAAACCAGCTCATCCTCCTGATTTCCCTGTATCTGAGAATAGTGCCGTGGTCGGCAGCGTAGTGGACACCTATGGATTGCTTGCTCAGCACTCCTTTTCTGGGAAGCACTTCTCTCTCAGTCCTCCACGTGGTTGCACAATGACATCCTGTGTTGAGTGGCCCCAAACACACAACCAAATCTTCAGCAATGAATCCATTCTCTTGGATTTTTGGATTTGGGACTCAGAGGGCCATCTAATGGCTGAAGCTGTAAAGATGTAAAATGTAGGAACGTTGGTTGCCAGGTTTTTTCATCGTGTGAAAATGAGTTTGCAGTGAGAGAAGACTGAAGCAGATGAGGAAAGAAAGCCAGAAGCAGGGAATGGAGGGAGGGTCCTGCAGACCTCTTCTCTTGTGGGCCATAATATTTTTGATTGAGGAAAGTCAATGTCCACGGGTGCTGAGGTATCTGGTAAGTTGAGAACAAATGCTGCTAAATGGAGGTTAATCTCAATACTTATTTTTTTCATGTTTAGTTTTATAAATGTTTTAATCCAAAATTTTCACAGGTACTGACATTTTGTCTGCAATCAGAGATGCTTTCTTCAACAAATATTTTTATTTATGTTTTTGGGGAGGGGAGGTAATTAGATTTATTTATTTATTTTTGGAGGAGGTACTGCAGATTGAACCCAGGACCTCGTGCATGCTAAGCATGTGCTTTATCACGTGAGCTATACAGTCCCCCAACAAATATTTTTATAAGACAAAACTTGCCAAATAAGTTGTCTTGAATTTATGATTTTTAAAAATTCTTTGCCAATTTTCAATGGTGCAAAGTCATAGGCCTTCTTGATTTCATTTCATTATGGTTCAGAATGTGTATTTATCCAATTAAAAAAGGAACTCCTTGAAAAACTCTTTTCACAAATAGGAATAATCCAAAACACAATTATAGAATTTAAAAATCAAAATTTGCACACCGTAGGCACTGGCATTGTTTGATTTGTTTCCATCCCTTACTTGCTTTTGTAGAAATATATTTTAGTGTCTATTGCAAACTTCATTTTCAATTAATAGAAATTGTTACGTTTCAAAAGGTTAAGTTTTTATGAATCCACTTTAAAGACCCTGTTAAGATTTTTAAATGATTTTGAACAAAATGCAACCAAAATTTAGATAACTAATTTTTTTAAAAAGTTCAATTTTATAGGATACTTAGGTTGATTTAAAATGTAGTTCTTCAAAGGCTCAAAAATGCCTAAAATCTAACAGATGATGGTCATCAAAGTGAGAAAGGATGAAGTTTTGATATTCAAATTAGCTTCTTGATGAAAATGTAGTTGCCTTTTGTACCTGTGTATGTGTAAAAATATTTGTACATTTTGACAACTACAGCTTCTGTTTCAGGTAGGACACATCCAACTGCTTTTGGTGTACACAGGAATTATGTGTGCAACACAAATAAATCAAAGTACATTTCTTCTCCATAAGTTTCTTCTTAAATTAGTAAAAATATTTCTACAGTGACACTATGCCTCACCTAGGTTTTCTATTTGTATTACACTCAAAAAGATTTTCTCTTCATTGTTAAAACTTTCAATTGAATTTAAAAATTCACAACAAAGTCGATGTTTCACCGGAATTAACTTCCATGGGTTTACTTTGATTCCATGAATTGGAAGAAAGAGATCAAATAATCATTGGATATTCTATTTGAATCACTTGATGGCCCAGATGTAATTAACATTTTTTAACTCTTTGGGAAGTTCTCCTGCTAGTAGAACCAATATATTAACAATTGTAGCTTCACTTTTCCTCAAAATATTAGGAAATTTGGAATGAAAAATGAGTTAAAGCGGTCATTTGATCTAAAGAAAAATCATTTCACAGAGTGATACGTAAGTCGGCCTTCTGCAGCTGCATGTTTTCTTTGGACAGATTCTTCTTAAAATAACCACCATCTTTTGAAGAAGATACTGATGTTTCTTCAGCATATTTGTGTCTTCTGGTTGTCATATGGGCACAGTGATAGCACTTTAGCTCCCATGGTGGAGAGTAAATGCCAGTAAGCATATTGTGCAAGCTTCCCATTCATCATCAATTGTCTTCAGAAATGGAAATTTGGTACTATTTTTTGCATTAAATATGCAGTTTAATATTTTGAGTATATTCTTGCCCCAAAGGGCTCTTGTAAAATAAAAAAGCATTACCAAACAATAAAATAAATAGTTGTATGTTTATATTGAACAGTAAATAACAGGGCCACTGTAGCAAATCAATTAGACTGCTCTCCCTGTGCCCTGCGGCAAGGCTGCTGTCTAGTCTGCATTCATGTACACCTACGTATCCTGCTCTCGGCAACTTGCAGGTCAAGGCCTGGGCCACAGCACAGTTGGCTGGTACAGCAAATGTCCAGCTAGGGCAACAGAGACAAATAATGCCCCTATTCTACCTGAGTAGCCAGAAGGTAGTAGCTATTACTAGTTCCTCATATCAGAGAGCACTTCATTTCAGAAGTGATTGTGCTTCAGTACGACCTTGAAAGGAAAGTGTTTGCCATGGATCAGCAGAAATGGTTATCTTTTTATTCGGTTATCTTTTAGATCTAACAGTGTGTTAAAGTGAGCACTCTGCACTAGACATGCCTCTGACACACTTCGACAGGAAATCGTGGCAGAAGTTGGATCCACAAAATTCAGGGTACCAAACACATCGTGGCTTATTTTAATGAAACCATTAATATTAATGATTCATTAAAAAAATCACCAGGACAAATGTTAAACTAAATGGGGTTCTGGGACAATAGGCATGTACGAGAACTGTCCTGGACAGCTGGGACATATGATTACCCTATGGTTGGCTCAGTTTAGGAAAACCTACATATTCACAGATGATCTGTCACTCCTTTAAACTTACATCCTACTTTGCCTTTTCAATCTTCTTCCTCCACAAACTCTAAGATCCTTGAGAGCATGGACTAAAATTTGTTTCTGTTTGAGGTCCCCATAGCCTCTCACATCCAGCTCTTTCTTAGTAAACATAATTCATTGATGAGTCATCTCTTTGGAAAAGGCAGCTTGACAAAGTAGATTTGAATAGCCTGGTCTTAGCTTTATTACTTACTAGATGTGTGACCCTTGAAATTTCTTCAGCTTCCCCATCTGTAATTAGGGACCAAAAAGCTTATCAGTGAGCTAAATTATTTGTTGTTGACTAGCTTCATTCCCACCACTTTCTAAAGTTTCTCTGGCTCACAGGGTTTAAACTTGGAGCAACATTTCATAGAATTCCTTTCCAGCATGAGTCTGGTTATAACCATTCAGTGGGAGAGACTTGTGTGAATTTTAAAAGCAAAAGAGAAGGAGAACCTGGATCAGCAGCAGCTTCTCTTGGCTTTTGGATTCCTCTTGAGACTCCCCCACTGAAGTGTCGTAGCAGCTGAGATCATCATAGTGACCTCCTTAAGATCTGTGCACTTTTGGGTTTCCTGACTATCACTCTCCTAGTCCTTCCAAAGGTTACAAAACTTCTAATTCCCTATATTCAACCTTTCCATTTAAAATGCAGAGTAGCTCTCTTTTCCTGATAAGCTGTAACTGATACCCGGAGTAGTTGTAAGGATGAAATTATGTACTATAGGTAAAGCATTCACCGTGGAACCCCACAGGCACCAAATAGATGCTCTGTCAACAGTAGCTGTCCTTATTGTTATTATCATCAATAGAATGTCTTCATTTATTCTGTTGCTCATCTTATCCCAGGACGAAATCTTGTGCTCTGTCTTTATACCTTTGAATCCATTCTCTGCCCAGAAGCCTGTAAAGTGTGGCCATTGGAAAGGCTATTTTTTGCTGTTCATGGCTCCTACCTGCTCCATCCCTCACAGTTGTTGGCCCATAGTTCTCTTCCTTGATTGCTAGCATAGTAGGTCCAGGTATAGAAGTTTCATAAAGATGAGGTCTGAACTTTAATTTAGAGGAGGAAAGCAGTGGGATAAGGAGAGGAAAGGATCTTCTGCTTAGTGAGAAACTGATGTAGTTAGACAGCCAGCGAGGGAAGGGATGACTGTACTTCATCCTGGTGCTAAAGTCCACCTAATTCTCAAATAACTGTTTCAGACTGATTTGTGATGACAGTGCCCTGTCATCAGGGGAGAACGGGTGCACTGCCTGTCCTTGTTCCCATTACACAATTTATGAACTATTTTTTAATATTCGTATCCACCCCCCCACCAATATAGATGTTAATAAGATAAAGACAGAGAATAATACTTGCTCCAAACTCTCACATTCCCACTCCTCCCTTCTTCATCCCCAGAGGATCACCTGGAACTATAACTCTGCTCTCCATCATTTGAGTATATTAAGAGAACTGCGAGGATTAAGAGAGTTGGACTCTTTAGGCCTGCTTTTCTGTTTGTCAAATGATGCAAGACAAATTTCTCTTTCGAGAAACCCCAGGCATGTGCCAGTACCTATAGTGTGGTAGCATAGTGTGGTGGAAATAGATCTGAGTTCTGAACCTAGCTATGATACCTCAGATAATTCATTTCTCTTTTCTGGAACAGATTTATTTATGTGTAAAATAGGGAGTTATATAGATCTGTTCCTCAGGGTTAGGGACAATATCCTGTAATCAAATGCATTAATATCTCTGCAGCAAAGTGTATGAACATTCACAATCAGTGAGATAGATACTATAAATAGCCTAATGTCAGATCAGGTTAGATTTTTGCCTTTTGGAGGAAGGAACATTTTTTGCTGACAGAATGAATGACAAGATAGATCTGGCCATGTGAAGATCAGGAGGAAGAGCAGTCCAGACAGAGGGTAAAGTTAGGGCAAAGGTTATGCCATGGGAATGAGCTTGGCACTTGTGAAACAAAAGGAAGGCCAGTGTGGCTTAAGGTGATCAGGCCAGGAAGAAAGTGGTATAAGAGAGTTGTGGAGGGAGGTAGGGCTCCGATCACAGAGGGTCCTGCTGGCTTAAGTAAGGATATTGGATTGTATTCTAAGTGTAGTAGAACGATTTTTGAAAGGTTTAAGCAGGGAGATAACATACTTTAAATTAACTTTGAGCTAAGTACCCCCTGACTGGCGTGTGACAAATGGAGATGAGCAAGGGAGCTGGTGGAGGAGAACAGGAGGTTGTGATACAGGAAAATGTAGGGCAAGAGGATGGCCTTGTCTCTGTTGAGTCCCTGGGATGCGCCCCGCCAAGTGAGGGTCCTTGGCTTCACACATATAAGAATTCAAGAACAAGCCATAGCTGAGTAGAAGTGGATTTATTTAAGAGACATATATGGAGGTGGGGGGCAAGTTGGTTAAAGTAAAGGTAGATACACACTCCATAGAGTGGAGGCTGTCTGGGAAGGCAAGAGAGAGAGAGCGCGACCCCAAGGTGCGGTGTTGCTAGCTTTTATATGTTAACAAGTGAGAGGATTGTTCCAGCTACTTTGGGGAAGGGGCAGGGATTCCCAGGAATTGGGCCACCACTCTCTCTTTGACCTTTCATGGTCAGCTTCAGAACCATCATGGTACCTGTAGGTGTGTTATTCATCATGCTATTACATTATAATGTAGCTCAAGGGCCTCTCAAGGTCCAATCTTCTGCCATCTTGGGCCTTAGGGTCTATTGGGAATTGACTTTTCCACCACCTTAGTGCTGATGGCTGTGTCATTCCTTTAATGGCTGTGCCCTGCCTCCTTCCCTCCTGTCTCAGTTGGAGGGAAATCAGCCGAGAAAGTCACAAAAACAGTGTCAAAAAGAAGCACGTGGCCAACTGTGATGAGAGTTGATGAGAGGGTCAAGTAAATGAGAATCAGAAACTGGCATTGGGCTTGGCAGTATGGAAGAACTCACTGCTCTTGAAATGGTCTCAGTGAAAAGGTGGGGGACAGAAACCTGATTGGGGGGAGGGTGGTTGAGGGAATAAAGATTCTTCTGTTAAGGGGAGCAGAGAAATGAGGCTACGATTGAAGAGAGATGTGGGATGAGAGACAGTGGGAGCCATAATCTGAAGGTTGGACTAGGGTTAGGATTACGGGTGGGACAAATGTTAGGGACCTAGTCAAAATGAGGATAGGGTGGGGGAAGTCACATAGCTTGAACCCAATATCACAAAATGTGGCCAGCCATAGCTGATGAATTCCAGTCCCAACTGGTGCTGCCAGGATTGCCAATAATAATTCCTGTCAGCTCAGAAGTCTGCTTTAGGCTTTCTCTTGCAAATGTCCTGGGAATAACGATAATTAAAAGCATTTGGGAAAATGTCAGTGCCTGAATACTAATGCTGCTAAGCTCATCATCCCCACAAGATTACCTCTTCCCTTGGCCAGTTTTTATCTGAGGTAATTTATCTGTTAGTTAAGAATTCCCAAGCTTATCTTAAACTTGGATGGTTTTCTGCTTTGCTTATGGTTTGAAGGCTCATCCTTGTGAAACTGGAATAATCTGGCATTTCTCAAAGTGAAAGGCAGCTCACTAGAAGCCTCCATCATTCTTTCTGTAGGAAAAAGGAAGGTCTGAAGACATTCTGGTCTGCTTGGGTACAGTTTACCAAGGGCAATTCCATTTCTTCCCCAGCTTTTTTGTCTAGCAGTTTGCCAGGTATGCCCTATGTAGGACTGGAGAGCATGCCAGGGAATCAGACAGCATGGTAACTCCTTTCAAGGATTTTTTTAGTTTAGTTGGAGAGAAGACTAATCATTATTACTATACGGCAAACATTCTGCTGTGTACTTCACCCTTGTGACCTCACTGGGTCCTTATCTATGAGGTAGATTATCCTGGCATTCCACTTCACAGACAAGGAGACTGAGGCTCAGAGAAGCTAAAATAATTTGCCCAAAGACACACAGTTAGGAAGTGGAAGGCCTGGGATTTGAAATGCCAGAGCAGCATGTCCAAAAAAGCTTTCTGCAGTGATGGAAATGTTCTGTATCTGCACTGTACCACGTAGTAGACATAGGCATATGTGATTATTGAATAGTAGAAATGTTGCTGGTGCAACTGAGGAACTGTGTTTTAATTTTTTTCTTTTTTTTAATCGAAGTATAGTCAATTTACAGTGTTGTGTTAATTTCTGGTGTGTAACATATATATATTTATTTATTCTTTTTCAGATTCTTTTCCATTACAGGCTACTACGTGGTATTGAATATAGTTCCCTGTGCTATATAGTAGGACCTTGTTGTTTTATCTCTTTTTATATATAGTAGTTAGTATATACAAATCCTGAATTTATTTAAATGTAAGTAACCCCATGTGGCTAGTGGCTACCATAATGAACAGCACAGCTCTGAGAGTCTGTGTGCTTTCTACTCTGGCATTCTGGGTCACTGTAAGAATGGTGTGATGAGGATGGCCATTCCTTTGTCCTCCCTGGCTTTGGGTGCACTAGCTTTCTCCAATCCATCCCTCAAGAGTGTTGAATGTAAGCTCCAGCCCCCAGCACACATAGCAGCTAAGGAAAACAATGAACACCACCACCTTAAGTACAGAAAAGGGCAAGTGAGATGTGATTTAGGTAGTGACTAGGGTGATAAGCTAGCTTTGCATCCCACAGCAATTGTGAGGTTGAGAACCATTAAAGTGGTGGACTGCCTAGGTGGGCTGTAACCCAGTTTGTGGTACTGGGATAGATATACTTCTTGCTGGTTATTGCTCAGGACTCAGTATAGATCCCCCTCCCCCAGTACTAGCTCCTCCTGGGCCTCAACCTATGGTGCAGGGCCAAGTGCACCCAAGAGTTCATCTTTTATTGACCTGAGCAATGCCCTGCATCCCTTCCTCAGAATCCTATTATGTCTTCTTAAAAGAACTCTATGTTTTCAACCTGTTGAAAGGGTGGGGGAAGAAGGGCAGGGCACATTCTCTATCTCTGCCTGTCCCTCCTTTGTTTGTTTAAACATAATTGCCCTTTGAGATATGACCAAGGTGACTTCTAAAGTAGACACTAAAGCAGAGATTAAAAATCTTTTTTATGTTCATCTCCTTTCTTAGTTTGTCTCTGGTGAATGGAATGGGAAGCGTTTTCCCAAGGTCCTTTCCAGCTCTGTTTTCTGTCCAGATCCTTAGGATGAAAATTCCCACACACAAAACTGTGCTCTGATGTGTGGGTGGTATTTTTCCCAGGCTTCCCAAGTGCTGAGTAGCTGAGCCTGGATGCTAGATGATTTTCTTGCTTCCCTTTGCCACTTAGGGCCTAAATTTTAATTTATATGGTTCTTAACCTACCTCTAGATCTGTCCTGTAATTTAAAGGCAATCTTCCTGCCCTAATCTTACTCTGATTCACTATACTTTTTCCCACATACCTGGTCTAGAAGCACACCGAGTTCTGCTTGAGAAATTGCACCCAGATTCTTCCCTGATTGACCCTGATTCATCATATATGAGGGGGATTTCCCCTACGAGTTCTCCTTGGGGCAAGAAGTAATTTTTAGGGGTAGCCTTCACCTTTCTTGCTCACTCTTCACTATTGAGCACAGGAAGTCTCCTGAGTCTTCCTACCATGAGATAGATGTCTTCCTTCAGAAGTTGGCCAGCATGATTTCTATAATTAGTCTCTAAGGTTCTGTGCTTACCAAGTGTGGTTCCCAGAAGCCTCTCTATCCTCACTTACTCCAAAGAAGAAATTGTTACCCAAAAACTGGATTCGCCCCTTGGTGTGTGTTGAGCCACAAGACACAACCAAGCCAAAGATCGAGAGAAAGAAGAATTTATTATTGCTTGCAGCAAGTAAGGAGAACATCAGGGATCTTTCCCAAAGCAGTGTCTCCCCAAACAGCAGAATTGGGGAAATTGTAAGCTATGGGTATATGCATATTCATGAAGGGGCATGGGCCATAGGAAGAGTCCAAGCTTTAGTTGATTGAAGTCATGAGGGTCAGAAAAGGTCTATATCATCATTCCTTAGATTCCAGTTGATCTGGTGGTTGAGTGCCTGAGGGGGGATTTAAATTCTGCAAAACAGCTCAAGACAGTGCTTTAGGCTAGTCTTTACCATTGAAATAGAACTAGGAGTATTTACAACTGATTTGTTATCTTTGCTATTGTTACTTCCTTTGCCTCATAAATTTGTCCTTTTGTTTTCTTAAGATCATTATTACTTAGACCTGTTCAAGGACAAGCATTGTGGCCAGGCTTAGATCATAAAATGGCTTAGGTCAAAAATGGCTTCTCTTATGTCAAGAAAGCCATACCTGGTTCTGTTTCTCTGGGGGCCATCCTCCCCAGTGCACACACACTATCTGCTTACCAAGTCAATTAGCAGCTACAGATACAATAAGATACATCAAGCTCCTATACATCAAAAGATAAGAGGTAGATACTGTGATATCATTCCTGATGATATCATAGTCATGTACCCAGAATGGCGTATTGGCTTCTTTTTGCTCAGTCTGAAATTGTGCCCATGAAATTTATTTTGTAGGTTTTTAAAGAAAGCTTTGTGCTTGGGGAACTTCGTGGGTATGGTAAATAGTTATCTTGAACTTCTGTACCCCAGCTAGCTGAAGTCTTTCTCACAGTGAATGGCTTTCAATGTCTTTCCCTTTATCTTAGTGGCTGAGCAACTGTTGGTCTGCACTCCACAGACCTGAAAGCCATGTACTTGCCTAGCCTGGAGACAGAAGAAAGAGACCGGAGTCAGTGACAGAGATGTCAGTGGTTTAACAGATAGGGGGATCTTACATATCTGAAGCAAGGTCCTGGAGTGACACCCCACCATGTGTGGTATGCAGCAGGCAGGATGTGTTGGCAGACTTTGCTACCAAGGGAAGAGGGAGATTACCAGTTATAGGGGTAATTGACTTCAGATTGGCTCATTGGTTGCCAGGGAAACCAGCAGAGGGGCACGCCCCTCACTACCCCTTTGATAAGCTGTCATCCAAGTGGTGGTGTTCTGATGTAAAGCTTAGAACACTCACTAGCTGGGGCCAGAGGCAAGTACATAGGCATTTACTGATTAGACTCTATGATTAAGAGGGAAGGTCATTCATGTGAGTAGGGTATAGGTGAGGCAGGGACTGGTCGAGAGCAGGGAATGTACAAGAGAACAGCCATCTTGGGTGGCCTGACTACCCAGCAACCCATCTAGAATTTCAAATTAGATATCTCTGTGTATAACTGAGGACTTAGTAGAATCATTAAATGCTAGAACATAAGCCACTCTGAAGAAGTTGGAGAGAGGCTGAGGTGGCTGAGAATCCTGCTGTTCTGGGGACTTGTTTCTTTATTGGTTTACTGGTGTTGATCTGATAACTTTGAGTTAGGTCTAGTCAGGAAAACCAGTCCACTCTAAGTGTTTCAAATAGTGGATATTTAATACAGGGAACTGATTACACAGATGTTGGAGTTCCCAAAGAGGCAGAAGCAGAATGCCAGAGCCAAAGCTGTTGTCTCATTGCTGACACCATGCCAGTGATAACCGCAAACATTAAGGAAGTCTGTTCTCCCCTCCTGCCTTCTAGTCTCCTGCTAGTCCCACCCATCAGCAAAACCGTCAGGGAGCCAGCTGTCATGGGAGTCTGGAAAATGTTGTGTGCAGAGCCCCAGCCCCAGAATCACAGAACAGAGTATAGATAGGAAGATTGTCTTGGAGATGAGAGAAAATTGGGAAGTAATCAGTATAGTCATGAAATGGCTTGGCAAGTCTGGGTTAATTTTTCATAATTTTTAGAATCCATTGAATCCAGGAAGGCTTTAGTTCTTTATACCTGGTGGAATAAGACCAGTATCATTTTAAGGTCTCTTCTTGCCATGTGCTAGGACTCTGTATGTCCAACACATTTTTATGAGGTCTTTGGACCTGACATTTATTAAAGGACAGCTTCAGATATGCCTTCCCCAGATGGTCTAGTGTCTTAAAGGTGTATTCCTTCAAGGTCATGTCATTTAAATAAACTAATACTTCAAGGTACTTTTTGTCTCCATTCACTCTTTTAAACACTTAAAAGCAGAAGCCACTGAGGTAACTTGAGGCATCATTTCAACTGAAAAACCTCTCAGAACACATGAAGGCAGTTTTTCCTTTGTCCTCTGTTACCATAAACTTTTGAGAGTAAGTGAGACAGGAGGGAAGGGGGCAGGGCACAGCCATTAAAGGAATGACACAGCCATCAGCACCAAGATGGTGGAAGATTCAACTCCCAGTAGACCTTGAGCTACAATATTCACTCATTGAAATACAATGGCTGCTAAACTGTCCTCCCACAGGTGCCAGGACAGTTTCAAGGCTGACCATAAAAGATCAAAAGGTGGGTGGTGGCCCAATTCCTGGGAATCCCAGCCTCTTCCCCAAAGCAGTTGGAATAATCCTCCCACTTATTAGCATATGAAGTTACCCAGCCCATAAAATCTAACAACCCCACACCTTGTGATCTTTCTCTTGCCTTTTGAGAAGGCCCACATTCTGTCTATGGAATGTGTGTTTTCTAGGCCTCAGTCACTCTCTCTGGCCTTCTGAGATGGCCTGCCCTCTGTGTATGGAGTATGTATGTCTCTGAAAAAATCTACCTTTACTCAACTATGGCTCACCGTTGAATTGTTTCCTGTGTGAAGCCAAGGATCCTCACTTAATGGGGCATGTCCCAGGGACTCTCCTGGGACCTGAGACATGGCCAACCTCTCATGCCCCACATTTTTTCCTGTATCAGAAGCGGTGTAAGACATTAAACTCAGACTACTGTGTAGATTTTGGCATGCCTCTTCAGAGTGTGGTATTCTACACATATCTGGACCTTGTATGATATGGGTTATATATGGGCTACAGGATTCTTGAGTGTGTTCTCAAAGAATGGAAAGGGGGATTGAAAAGGAAAATCTAAGCTAGGAATAGCATTTTCTCTTTCCATGAGTTGGGCCTGAGTTGGGCTTACAGTGAAAAGCTTAAAATAGATCTGTAAGACCCTCGACCCTTTAGGGAAACAACTAGAAGATTAGACAGTAGAATATAATCACCCCCAAGAGAGCCTAGACCTATGAAAAATAATAGAAGTATTTAAAATTTCTATAGTGATTTATCCTTCCAAATGTGAGAGTTTCCTGGCACCTTTTCCACTAGGAAAGGTAGAGATAAAAAGCAGAGCATTCTACTGCACTAGGTACCATTTATGAAGAGATAACTGTGCACTAGGCACTGTGTGAAGTTCTAAATCTACACTATATATAATCAACAACTGTGCAAGAGAAATGTATTGCCCTGTTGTAAGATGGGGAAAATACCTTTAAGGACCTTTCTCAGACACAGAGAAACACTCAGGGAATAACCTAGCAGTTCAGAGTTCTAGAGCTCTAGACCAAGGGGTGGTCCCTCTACTAGTAACACTGGCATCACCTGAGAGCCTGCCAAAAAGGCACAATCTCTGGTCCCACCTCAAACTCACTGGATTAGAATCTGCATTTCAGCAAGATCCCCAGGTGATTCCCAGGCACATGAAAGGTTGAGAAGCATGGCACCAGAGCCAGGGTCAACAGCCTTTTTCTGTAAGAGGCCAGATAGTAAATATTTGAGGCTTTACAGGCTATAGAGTTTCTGCTGCAACTATTCAGCCCTGCCATTGTAGCACAAAGGCAGTCCCAGACAACACATAAATGAATGGGTGTGGCTATGTGTCAATAAAACTTTATTACAGGCAGCGTTGGGCCATATATTACCTGTGGGCTGTAGATTGCCACGCTCTGTCCAAGATAGTCTGTACTTTATGTTTTCCTACCATACTAGTTTGTAAGCTCCTAGAGGGCCATGACAATTTTTTTCCTCTAGCATGGCCTTGATGCATAGTAGTGCTCTATATACTCTTGCTGGAAGGTTGCTTTGCTGTATGGATAAGATGCCTTATTCATGAAAAAATTAAAATGAGAGGACAAAAATATGTATGCTGGAGGCAAGGCTATTGCTCTAACACAGGAAGCCTCACAGCATTTTATCTCAGTCCAGTGCCATCTGTCAATCTTGCAAGCACAAGAATGTGCTTAGTTAGCCCACTGAGAGCAGATTCAGTTCTCACAGTTGGATTCATAGTGTTCAAGTTCATAAGACTGATATGTAAAGGCTGAATGAGCAGTTATTATTGAACACTTAGAAATAATTTTCACAAGGATGCAACTGGCATGACCAACATACTCTTTTCCTTTAGGTCAGTGCTTCTTAATCTGGGGTCTTTGGATTCAGATGACCCTGGGGCACCTGAAAATTGTATGCAAAGTATGTATCCATAGCATTTTTCTTGGAGAAAGGTCTATAGTTGTAGTAGACCCCTATAGAAGTCCATGAATAATGCAGAGAAGGCTCAGAATCACTGTAGTTACACTAAATCCAGATTATAACTTAAATTCCAATTTCCTACTTTAAATTGAGAACTAGTAATGTTGTGGCAAGATAATATTTTTGAAAAATTAAATCCCTGCTTATTTTCAACAACCCCTCTCCTCTTCATTTCGTCTGCTGCAGCCGCACCATTCTTTGCCTTTGGGGAAAGATGACAGATGAGACTGGAGAAGTCCTTCTTGGCTCTTGAGTTTTAAAAGCCTAGCTCTGGGAAGGGGGCTGGGGGGTAAACAGGAACCTGAGCAGTAACAATGAACACTAGATTTGGCTGTGATGAGAGCACAATTTCTCTGCTTCAGCTAAGCTTTTAGATGGGGGGAAAGGAAGTCAATGGGAAATCAAAGAAAGCTTGGATTTGGGTGGGGTCTTTGAGTAAGTGGCTTATGCCTGCCTCTTTAGGTTGAGTCCCAGAGGTGGAGGAGCGTAATTATAATTTTAAAGAGTTTGAGGGAATTTGAGACTAGAGGAGACCTGTGCTTCCTACTCCCTTTTCCCAGATGGGGTCCAGTGAAACGATGGGACTTCAAGGTAGAAATGCCTGAATGGTGAGGTTAGTGGGTGGGCTTGAGGAAGCCTCCGAATATCCTGAGTGGTGCAGGAGCAGCAGAGGACTTCTTGAGTACCTGAGAGCTACACAAACATAGCATAGAGAAATGGTAAACTTGAAGAAGCCTTGTGGTCAGGACTTGGCAGAAGGATATGGCAGTGATCTGTGTGGACAGGACCAAAGACCAGATGGAAATAAAGACAGCTCAGTGGATGTCAGTGAGGCAACACGAGACCAAGGACAGACTCTGAACCGATCATGCTAATGTCTTCTCACCAGTTTAGCAACTCAGATGAAAGGGAGGGGACCAAGATTAAATTTCCCCCACCTGGGACTCCAAATAGCAATTAATTACCAATATGGAAAACATAAAGGCAGTTATTTTTACCAAACTGCTGCGTCTGTGGATAGGACTTCATACCTGACACCTTGACAGGACCTAGAGTACCTGAAGTCTAAAAATACGAACCAATTTTCCCTTCTCATAAGTGATTCACATCTTGGTTGCATTTTAGATTCACCTGAGGTGCTTTTAAAATCCTTATGCCCAGGCTATTTTGCAGGTTGATTAAATTAGAATGTCTGAGGTAGGACTCAGGCATCCATATTTTTTTTTAAGTTCCCTAGGTGAGTCAGTGTGCAACCAAGGTTGAGTATGGTGGCTGTAGGCTGGTCTCCATGGGAAGCAAAACCATAATCAGAATATTACATGGTGAGAATGGAACAAAAACCTAGTGAATGAGTTATATAAACATAGTCTTGGAAGTCCTAGACACAGCAATCAGGCAAAAGAGAGAAATAAAAGGGATCCAAATTGGAAAAGAAGAGGTAAAAGTGTCACTATATGCAGATGACATGATACTATATATAGAAAACCCTAAAGGGCCCACACAAAAACTACTAGAGCTGATCGAAGAATTCAGCAAGGTAGCAGGTTACAAAATTGATGTACAAAAATCAGTTGCATTTCTTTACACTAAGAATGAATCAACAGGAAAAGAAAGTAAAGAAACAACTCCTTTTAAAATAGCACCCAAAATAATAAAATACATAGGAATAAATCTAATCAAGGACATGAAAGACTTATACATGGAGAACTATAAAACATTGATGAAGGAAATTAAAGAAGACTTAAAAAGATGGAAGGATATCCCATGCTCCTGGATTGGAAGAATCAGTATTGTTAAAATGGTCATACTGCCTGAGGCAATCTACAGATTTAATGTAATCCCTATCAAATTACCCAGAACATATTTCACAGAACTAGAACAAATCATAATAAAATTTATATGAAATCACAAAAGACCTAGAATTGCCAAAGCAATACTGAAAAGAAAGAAAGAGGCTGGAGGAATAACTCTCACAGACTTCAGACAATACTGTAGAGCTACAGTCATCAAGACAGCATGGTATTGGACAAAAACAGACATAGACCAATGGAACAAAATAGAGAGCCCAGAAATGAACCCGCAAACTTTTGGTCAACTCATCTTCAACAAAGGAGGCAGGAATATACAATGGAATAAAGACAGTCTCTTCACCAAAAGGTGTTGGGAAAACTGGACAGCAGCATGTAAATCCGTGAAACTAGAACACTCCCTTACACCATACACAAAAATAAACTCAAAATGGATCAAAAACTTAAACATAAGACAAGGTAAAATAAACCTTCTAGAAGAAAATATAGGCAAAACTTTATCTGACATACATCTCAAAAATGTTCTCCTAGGGCAGTCTACCCAAGCAACAGAAATAAAAGCAAGAATAAGCAAATGGGACCTAATGAAACTTACAAGCTTCTACACAGCAAAGAAAACCATAAACAAAACAAAACGACAACCTACGGAATGGGAGAAAATTTTTGCAAAAGATGAAACTAACAAAGGCTTGATCTCCAGAATATATAAGCAGCTCATATGACTTAATAAGAAATAAACAAACAACCCAATGCAAAAATGGGCAAAGACCTAAACAAGCAATTCCCCAAGGAAGACATACAAATGATCAATAGACACATGAAAAAATGCTCAATATCACTAATTATCAGAGAAATGCAAATCAAAACTACAATGAGGTATCACCTCACACCAGTCAGAATGGCCATCATTCAAAAGTCCACAAATGACAAATACTGGAGAGGCTGTGGAGAAAGGGGAACCCTCCTACACTGCTGATGGAATGCAGTTTGGTGCAGCCACTGTGGAAAACAGTATGGAGATTCTCAAAAGACTAGGAATAGACTTACCAGATGACCCAGGAATCCTGCTCCTGGGCATATATCCAGAAGGAACCCTACTTCAGGATGACACCTGCACCCCAATGTTCGTAGCAGAACTATTTACAATAGCCAAGACATGGAAACAGCCTAAATGTCCATTGACAGATGACTGGATAAAGAAGTGGTGATATATTTATACAACGGAATACTACTCAGCCATAAAAACCGACAACATAACGCCATTTGCAGCAACATGGATGCTTCTGGGGAATGTCATTCTAAGTGAAGTAAGTCAGAAAGAGAAAGAAAAATACCATATAAGATCGCTCATATGTGGAATCTAAACAAACAAACAAACAAACAAAGCATAAATACAAAACAGAAATAGACTCACAGACATAGAATATAAACTTGTTTGTTGCCAAGGGGGTGGGGGGTAGGAAGAGATAAACTGGGATTTCCAAATTGTAGAATAGATAAACAAGATTATACTGTATAGCACAGAGAAATAGATACAAGATCTTATGGTAGCTCAAAGCAAAAAAGAATGTGACAATGAATATATGTATGTTCATGTATAACTGAAAAATTGTGCTCTACACTGGAAATTGACATAGCATTGTAAAATGACTATAACTCAATAAAAAATGTAAAAAAGAATGTTACATCATGAGAATAGAACAAAACCCTAGTGAATCAATTATATAAATGAATATATAATATTAAAATATTATTATCTATATTATGATATATAATATTAATATATTATACTTCTAGGCATTCATCTTCACTACAAGGATGGGGTTAGAAGCTCTTAGCTTATGACAGGGTTTGAATGACACTGCCGTTCGCCTCGGCTACTCTTTATGTCTTCCTCTTCTGTAGGTAACCAAGCCCTCTTCTGATGGACACATTTCTTTAGTCATATTAATGGGTTCAATCTGTTATTGTGTAGTCCTACAGCCTTGGGAGACTTTCTGTGTCTTAAAGGTGATTGCATATCCCCGCTCTGGTTCATTAAATATTGATTTTAAAGTTGAGCTCTCAGAGGATAACCTTGTTTTCCCCATTTCCAGGTTCTGTAATCCCACTCCATCCCAGCCCTGACTAGTTACATCACAAACTGTGTATCTCTTCAGAAAGGCTGATAATCTATAATATTGCCGAAAGCACATCTGTCACTCATTTAAAAGGAGATTCCCATCAACAACTTTTTTTTTTTTTAGAACATTCAGGTATCATAGCAAACATTCTTTGGCTGTGTCAGATAACAAAGATGGAGAAATAGCTTGCAAGCATGACCGTGTAATCTTATGTTAAATCATATGGTGTAATGCTCTTAAATACCAAGCAGATAAATTTGCTAGCAAGCATTTATTGAACATCTACTATCTGTCAAAGACTGTACCAGTGAAAACAAATATAAGAAATCTGGTCCATGGCTGAAAAATGATTTGATTTAGCCTACAACCTATCTGGCTCCTGTGTTTATTTCAATGTGTACATTGTAATCACTTATAAATATGGCAAAATGCCTGCATTTTGAAAGAGCTAATGATGAATTTTGATGATACTGCAAGGTTTATCATATGTGTGTGTACAGACACACACACACACACACACACACACACACACTTATTGCCTATATCTGTGGCCAAGTTTGGCTTATGACAACACAAATAAAGCTTTAGGTGTTGCTTATGTCCATAGTAGATAACTTAAGTAATGCCATTTTTGTTTGTTAACCATTAATAGGAGGATACAAATGTACATTTTTTCCCTTTCATAATATTAGTCCTCACGTAGATTCTGCTTTTGCTTGCCTTCAATCATAGTAGCCAGGGCAATTTTAAAATCATTATGTCCTATCCCTATTTGAAAATTTCAATGCCTTTCCATTGCCCTTCGAATAAAATTTGAATTTAAAAACATGTCTTACAACTCCCCTCCCCAACCCTTGCAGGAAAATTTCCTTAATTTACTACCCAACTCCTATCCTTACTGAATTAAATACTCTTTCTGGGTTCTCCAATTGTAGTAAATGCCACACTTCATTGTAAGTGCTTGCTAAATTACACATTTTCTCAGTGAACTGTAGGACCAAGTCTAGATATTTATAATTATACCCCAGGCACCTATCTGAGTACTTGGTATACAGTTGATGCTTAATAAATGAATGAATGATTGAATGCCTCTGTCTTAGTCCATTTGCACTGCTGTAACAAAAATGCCATAGACTGTGTGGTTTAAACAATAAACATTTATTTCTCACTATTCTAGAGGCTGGGAAGTACAAGGTCAAGATGCTGGCAGATTTGGTATCTGGTGAGGGCCCTATTCCTTGTTCATAGATGGCTGTCTTCTTGTTGTGTCCTCACATGGAAAAAGGGACAAAGGAGCTCTCTAGAGTCTCTTTCATAAGGGGTCCACCCTCATGACCTAATCACTTCTCAAAGGCTCCACCTCCAATACCATCATTTCGGGGATTAGGTTTCAATATATGAATTTTGGGGAAAGACACTCAGTTTATAGTAACTTCCATATAGTCTCCTGTTTACTCTTTGTCTTCTCTACTGGACTGTAAATTCCTGGTGAGCAAGAGTTGTGTCTTTTTCATCTTTAGATCCTCACAGTGTCTTGAACAAAGTAGGAGTTCAGTATCTGGTAAATGAGTGAACAAATGCTATTCCCTCTTTGTAGAATGCCTTTCTGTTCCCAGGGGCCTCCTTTTCTCTGTCTAGAGAAAGCCACCTCCTCAAGACCCTGCCCAGCTATTACCTCTGCCGTGTAACTTTCCCTGACACTCATTGGCAGAGCCAGGTCAGGTGTCATCATTCCCTCCCTGCACCATTCCAGAGCACCAGCCAGGAGTGCCACATTTGCAGTCACACAGGGCCCCACGTTTAGAGGAGTCTCTCACTTGGTTTAATGCTCTGCTGTCACTGTCTTAAAATTCATAATGAATTTTGAACGAAAGGCCCTGTATTTTCATTTTGCCTTGGGCTCTGCAAATTATGTAGCTAATCCTGGCCCCAGTGCTGTGCGTGGCCTCTAGCATGGGGTTCAGTAAATGATGTTCAGTTCTCCAGTTTTTCCTGTCCAGAAAAGGAACCATAAACATGTTTCTGTGAAATTCCTTTGCATTATTTCAGCACATTTATCAAAGTCTTACTACTCTCAGAGATCTTTCTTGATTCACACTTGGCATTCCATTCACTGAAACCACAAAGGAAATGTTCTCCTTGAAGAACAAATCCTACTCCAATTTTGCATTCATACAAATGAGCTTATAGAAAACAAAGTAATTCATGGTTTTAATTCCAGAGGAGTGGCTTTGATTTGCTGAAGCACTCATGTGAGAAGGGCAGGGTAGGGGATTTTTCACCACTCTCCTTCACATGCTCAGCAGAGGTGCAGGACTTGGTTTCTAGGAAAAGTAGAAGAGCCTTCTCTTTGATAACACCTCTAAGAGAGGGCTATTAAGAAAGTGCTTTTTAGGAGGAAGGTATAGCACAGTGGTAGAGCACATACTTAGCATGCATGAAATCCTGGGTTCAATCCCCAGTACCTCCATTAAAAAAATAAAATATTAAAAAAAAAGAAAGTGCCTTTTTAGTTAAAATAGGAAAACATGTTGTGAAACAAATGAATGCTCTCTCAACCTGGTTTGATATAGAGGTATGATTTAGTAGTCCTGCTTGGTAATTCTAATCATTTGTTGTGGTTTGTACAGAACTTGGTTCCTAGGAGTGTATGGAACTCATCAAGGTCAGTTGCAAGAGTCAAGCATCCTCAATTCTCAGATTTGGATGCAGCTGACAGTGTATGGTAACTATGTGATTAGAAACAGCTTGAGCTATATAGCACGGGATTTCCATTGACTTGTTTGAAGTAGTGTTGGTTCAGTGGTTGTATTGCTTTATTTGTTCTCAAAGCCTTAATGAGGCGGTGATGGGCATTGCAGAAAGGAAAGCTGAGGTTTTGCAATCAGCCGTGGTCATTTATTTGATCAGCAGCGTTGATATCAGGACCACATTGCCATCATCATCATCATCACCATCACCATCCCCACATATGTTAGTTTCCAACATGCTTTTGAGTCACTGACTGTCTCTCTTATTGCTGAGGGAGCATGTATTTCTAGGGATGATGTGTTTGTCATTGTCTTTTCACATTCACTTGCTGGAGATGTTTCTCTGTGAAATTAAAAGGAAAACTGGAAGAGGCAGAACAAAATTGGAAACTCTGAACATAAATACTGTAAGAAATATAATTGGTTTAAGAGGGAAAAGTGGAAAATCATAGGAAAACCGGAATTACAAACATGAAGGGGAGTGATGTGGGCTCTGTGCCTAAGGAGGACAGACAGAGGGTTGTTACAGGTGTCCTCCCCAAAGGTGCCCAACCTCCCACAGGCACTGGTAGTTGGATTCTGTGGGTTCTAGCTCTCTCTGGGCTGTTTGGAGGGATGAGTTAACCTGATTAACTGCTCTTTATGCAGGCTCCCTGGGAAAATGATAAAGAAGAGTTGGAGGGGGTGAAAGCCTTGCTAATTGCTGGTTGCAAACAAATGCATTGCAAGGTTGAAAGTAGTCACCTGATAAAAGGATTCCTCTCATTACAAAAAGGATGGTGGGTCCTTTAAAATAGGGATCCTTCTAGTGTTTGTCAGTTATTAATTACTCAACTGAGTGAGAAACTAAAAGCCCCTGCTGAAGGGGGAAGGTATAGCTCAGTGGTAGAGTGTATGCTTAGAATGTGTGAGGTCCTAGGTTCAATCCCCAGTACCTCTGTTTAAAAATAAAAAAGAAAGAAAAGCTCCTGCTGAAGAAATGTCAATCATAAATTAAGACAAAGAGTATCTAAAGTCACCTGGTAAATGTACTTTAGATGTCAGGTTTTACATTTTTCATTTTATTGGAGAACAAGCTACAATACCAGAGTATGGTTCAATACCAGGTCCATGGCATTCTTTGAGAACAAGCAAGTGAAAAAGATCAGAGCCTTTTGATAAAACCTATAGTTAAACTGCACTTAATGTTGATAAGGATGACATATTTTCTATCCCTGTTAGATTTCAAGTTCTGCGAGGGCAGGGACTGTCTTTTTCATCTTGCAGCATAGGGCTTGGCATACAGTAGGGATGCAGGGAATGTGTCTTGAGTGAATATAAAATTTTAAAGGGATCCTGGAGTGATGTGGGCAGCATAGTTGGTATAGAGTCAGAGAGTCAGAAAGTCTAGACCAGAGTTTGACAATTTGAGACATCTAAAACATTTGCTTGGCATCCTAGTGTGATGCCTTTTGTCCTGAGAAACATCATGGACTGTGTTTGGAAGCATGTTTTTGGCTCTTTAGGAACGGGCACTGCTGAGGCATCACATTTCCTTCTGCTACACAAGTCTCAGCATACGATGTGACAGACATAACTGGCAGAGGGACTCCTGGGCAGGCCCCTCTCTTCACTCCAGTGCCTTGCAAAGAAGGAAAAGGTGTTTTTTTTTTTTTTCCTGCCTTCTCTACTCACCACCCTCTCCAGTTGGAACCAAGCCATTAAACCTAGATTAGTGAGGAAGGCCTGTCGCTACTTTTATCATTACCATATGGTGCTGATTCAAGAGTAGATTCTAATGTTCAGTGCTCTAATGTTCAAGAGATTCAAGTCAATAAATATTTCTTGAATGCCTGCTATTTGTAAGGCTGAAAGCATGTAGACCGAAGCTACTAGTTGTTAAGTTTGAGAAGATATTTTCCTCTCTAGCCTCTAATGAGTGGATATTGCCTTGTCAGTTCTAAAAGTTCCTAAAAGTATCTTAAATCCATCCCACATCTCAACGTTCTTTTAACCCTCTAGTCTAAGCCACCATCATGGCATGTGTGGTTACTGCAATAGCCTCCCACTGAACTCTCTTTTCCACATTTGCTCTTCTTCAGACTGTCATGTAGCCAAAGGGATCCATTAACAACTTCAGTCAGATCATGTTACCCCTCTTTTCAAAACTCCACAATGGCTCCTGATCTCACTCAGTATTCTGAAAAGCCAAAGTTCTTGAAAACCCTGCGAAGTCATCCTGCCGCCATTTTATCTCCTACACCACTCCCAGGTACCCATTCTGCTCCATCTAAACTGGCGGTCTCTCAGTTCCTTCGACATGACAAACTCTTTTCTGCCTCAGGGGTTTTGTGGAGCCCATCTTTTGTGTAAACTCATTACCTGCTGGCTCTTACTTACCTTTTGGGTGATAACTTACTTGTCCATTCCTTGATCCATTTAATTTATCTTTCATAGCATCCTCTTGGCTCCTTCAGGGCATTTACTAGAGTTTCTCATTCTATAATGTGATTGATGTGATAACTAACTCCTCCACTAGAATATAAGCTCCATTATGGCAGATATCATGCATGTTCTTTTTCACTATTGTAGTCTAATAAAATGTCTAGTGCATAGTATGTACTCAGTAAATGTAACCAATAATTCTCTACCCAGTATGAGGTACAAATAACGTACCCCAAAGCCTGCATGCCACATACAGTCAAGTCAATGTGTACCTTCAGTAGTGCATTTCTTTTATTTCCCATGGGCTGTTATTAGTAGTAGTAGTAGTACATATCAGTCAGTGTTGTCTTTGAGTAAAGGCAGTATGACTTGCTAAGTCACCTTAAAGTAATGCAATGATTCATAGGTGAGCAGGACTTGAATGTAGCCTGATAGTAACACATCAAACAAAAGAATGTGATTTTACAAGGACTGTTTGGATTGTTAGTGCTAGAAGCTTAGCAAAAGATGTTCTGCTGATAAACGTGTAAGTCATTATAAATTAGCACACTGGCCTCTGGTTTTATAAGTTAGTATCTGTGAATTTGCTTAATGTGACTTTGCCCTTGAGAGATGAATCCATTTCATTTCAAGTGGACTGATAAAAGATAAAATCAGATTTTAGAGTCTACCAAATTAAAGTCCTGACATTTGACCTACCTTGGCAAGTTCATCAAGATAATGTTACTCTGTTAGGACTCTTCACATAGGATTCATCCTGATACTGTGGGATTTCAGTGCATGGAATATGTCAATCTTTGAACTTTAACTGAGGCTGCTACTGTTTCAAATTTATGGCAAACGTGCAGTTGGGTACAGAGAAATGCTAAACCGATTTGTAAGAGTTTCAAGGGAAAAATTCCCTCAAAATTGAGCATAATTACTGGAAATTACTCCACATTGCAGTGAAATGTAAATCATATTATTATAAATCAGGCCATTCTAAGATAAATAAAATATACTATTCCTCTTTCTTTCACTCTCCTGATTTGAACTTCATTCTATGCTATTAAATTTCTTTGGTCTTGACTTGTTAGGTAGTTCTTTTCTTCTATGGTTTTCTTTTACACGTTTCTTCCTCATGAGATTTCCTTGGGAACTCATGAGCTCTCCCTCCTTTCCTCCCCTCTTTTTTCCCCTTCTTCTCCTATTTTCTCTTTCACTTTTCTTCACTATTGCCTTTTTCCTTAGCTTACTAGTAAGAAATCTAACTAACCACTTAGGAAGTAGTATTAGAACAATGTCAGCAGGTCCCTCTGCTCTCAAAGAAAATTGCCTGACCCTCCAAAGAAGAACGTTGCATAGTAGCCACTTGGATTTTGTGGACATTTTGGTACCTTGTGTGGTATTGCACTTTTATTCTTTTTATTTTATTTTATTTTGCACTTTTATTCTTTAAAAAAAGGTTTTTTTTTTCCATCCTTAGAAAATATAAATTTCTGATCTTTGTCAGGAAAAACCTTTAAAGTAATGGATGGATTTGTTTGGAAACTGTAGCAAGAATCGCTAGCTCTGTGTTTCAGTTATCTATTGCTGCATAACAAACCACCCCCAAACTTAGTGACTTAACACAACAACCCTCTTATTATTTCTCATGATTCTATAGATTGACTCAGTCTGGTGATTATTCTGCTGGGCTTTCTTGGGATGTCTCACACAGCTGTAGACAAATGATGGTTGAGGCTCACACACGTAGGATATCTTCACTTACATAGTCTGACACCTTGAGGAGGATGGCTGAAAGCTGGGCTTGGCTGGGGTGGTGGGACAGCTGGGTCTTTCCTTCTTCATGTGGCCATTTACATGGCCTCATCATCAGAGTTGCTGGACTTCTTATCTGGTGGATCAGCCCATCAAAGAGCACAAAAGCAGAAGCTTTAAGGCCTTCTTAAGGTTTTGTTCCAGAAAAGTCACAGAGTCACTTCTGCTGTATTCTCTTGATTAAAGCAAGACACAGAGAAGCCCAGATTCAATGTGGGAAGGGGCTACTCAAAGGTATGAAGAGTGTGAGGCATGGTTTATTTGGAGCTCTCTCTGGAGATTAACTACCCTGCTAGGCAACATAACTTGTGTCCCTTCAGATGTTGCTCAACCATAGCTGACCAGCCAGAGACTATATTTTCCAAACTCCATTGCTTCTAGTTGTGGCCATTGACTAATTCTTGCAACGGAATGGGAGCGAAAATGATATATAGCACTTTGGGTTCAAGGCTTTATGGAATGAATGTGCCATTTCTTTCCTCTTTCCATTTTTCATTGGCTGGATGCAAGTAGTAAGATCCTAGAGGACAACAGAGCCACAAATTAGAAGGAGCCTGGGTCTTAGCATGATTGCCTGGAGGAAAGCTGCCAGGAGAACAGATATACCAATTTTGTACTATTACATGAAAAAAAGTAAATTTATGTTGTGTTAAGCTCCCAAAATTTAGGAGTATGTTTGCTACCACAGCCTATTACTACCCTACTAATATAGAAATGTGGTACTTGATGAAGGCTAAATGGTATAAATTTTCATGCTAACTATAAGGATACCAAATACCAAAGTTTCATGCCTACTCTTTGCCAAAACTAAAAGGCAGATCATAAAAGTTTCAACAATTTAACTCACAGAGGGAATGCAACAGATGCCACTGTCAATAAAGAAATTTCTCATTAGTTCATGGTCATAACTAATTAATTTTTTCATTTTATTTGTAATCAATATTTGCACTAAATGGCTGCTAATACACTATGAATTGGTATGAAAAGCACTGAAGAGTTGTCCAAAAGATGTCAGATATTTGTAGGTGTGTAGGTGTACTAAAAGATAGAGCTATGTTCGTGTAAAATTGCTATCACAAACACCAAATGTATGGGAAGTGAATCACTATCAAAATCTGGGCATAAAAATGTCATCACTTAAAAATTATTTTTGCATGGATGAAAAGCTGAGGAGAAATTATAATGGATACATGAAAATGGCACTAGAAAAAGTGTGTCAAAAGAGCTACAACAGAATAGCAGACTCAAATTCATCATATGCCTGCCATAACACCTGATATTCCTGGTATCAAAGTCTCAAAGGATTGGAAATGGCCAAAAAAGTCATATCATTAACATTAGTTCTGTAGTCAAAACCATAACAAATTGGATTTTGATAAATGCAATTCAAGATCCTGCAGAGTGGAGAATAAGCAGGCTCAGATATCACCCCTGGGACTAAAGTTTCTGCAGGCGTGTTAAGCTCCCTTGATTTTGAGGAACAAAGAAGCACTCAAAATATGTTAAGTAATTGGAGTTTGTGGTAAGAATATAGACTAGGAGTAACCTCATTGGACTGACAGGTAGCTGTCACTCAGTATCTAAGGAAGCTGCTCCAAGGATTGAGTTTCCTTGTCGCATACCCTTAGCTGAAACTATTCATGGATCTCCAATTCAGAGCTGTTATTAACTGGGCTCTGCTACTTTCTCAGTGTTTGCTTCTCTTTTTTCTTAGCACAAGAGGAGACTATCTGATGAACCCTCTCCTCCCCCAACCTCTGTATTTCTGCCCGTATACTCAGCCTTCTGGATGAGCCATTCAAGCTCCTAACTAAAGCTAAACCCTCTATTTGTGCAGGCACAAGGGGTGCCCATTCAAAGACAACACTCCAGCAATTTTCCCTTTCTTCCTTTCATCGTCAACTTTTCACCTCTCAACTGGATCATTCCTGAGAGCATAAAAACATCTTGTAATTTCTCCATTCTTAAAAATACAAGACAAAACAAAAAACTTGACCCCACATCCATTTCCAGCCACTGTCCCATTTTTCTACTCTCTTTTATAGCAAAACTCCTTGCAAAAAGTTGCCTGTGCTCACTGTTTTTGTTTCCTCTCTTCACATTCCCTCTTGAACCTACTCTAATCAGGGTCTCATCCTCACCACTCTATTTTTAAAAATTTAATTTTTATCTTTTATTGAAGTGTAGTCAGTTTACAATGATAGTTTCAGGTGTACAGCAAAGCAATTCAATTAATATATATGTATATGTATTTATATATTTTCAGATTCTTTTCCATTTCACCTCATTACAAGAAATTGAATATAGTTCCCTGTGCTATACAGTAGGGCCTTGTTGTTTATTTGTTTTATATATAGTAGTTTCTATCTGCTAATCCCAAACTCCCAGTTTATCCCTTCCCAGTCTTTTTCCCCTGGTAACCACAGTTTGTTTTCTATGTCCGTGAGTCTATTTCTGCTTACCACTCTATTCATACAGCTATTGTCCAGGTCAAATACCTTCTCAGTGGTCAATTATTATTCCTCATCATACTTGACCTATCTGTAGTATTTGATTACAGTTAATCTTTTTTCTTCCTTGAAACACTTCAACCTGGATTTCAGGACCCATGCTTTCCTGGTTTTCCATTTCCCCTGCTGATTCCCCCATAAAATCATACCGGGCTGCCCTGGACTCAGTCTTCAGATCTCTTCTCTATTTCTACTCAATCCTTATTGACTTATCCAGTTCCATAGCTTGGAATACCATAGGTTAATGATTCCCAAATTTGTATCTCCAGCCCAGAACCTCTTCCCTAATTGCCAGACTCATATATCCAATGGCCTTCTTAACACCTTCACATGAAGAGCTAATGCACATCTTAAACTTAATGTCTCTGTTATGGACTGAATGTGTCTCCTCAGAGTTCATATGTTGAAGCCTAGTCCCCAGGGTGTTGGTATTAGGAGGTGAGGACTTCTGAGAGATGATTAGGTCATGAGGGTTGAGCTCTCATGAGTGGGATTTTGTGCCTTTATAAAAGAGGCCCCAAGGACTTCCCTCGCCCCTCTGCCTTGTGAAGACACAGTAAGAAGATGGTCATCTGTGAACCAGGAGGCAGGCCCTCATCAGACACCAAATCTGCTGGCATCTTGATCTTGGACCTCCCAGCCTGCAGAACTGTGAGAAATAAATTTCTGTTATTATAAGCCACTCAGTCTGTGATATTCTATTAGAGCAGCCTGAAATGACTAAGACAACATCGAAAACAGAACTCCTGATCTTCTCTCCCAAACAGAGTGATTGATGTTCTCCCCAAATTTGACCAATCTGTACATTTTTTAAAGTCAGGAAATGGCAAGGCCATTATTCTAGCTGCATAGGCCAGGATAGTATTGGAGTTATTCTCGACTCTTTTTTTTTTTTTTTTTTTTTTTTTTTTACCTCTCTCACATCCCACGTCCAGTGTGTCAGCAAATTCTGTGGCTCTACTGCCAAGTAAAACCAAAATTCAACCACTTCTTCCCAACTGGACCACTTTGGTTTAAGCTTCCACCATCTTCCTTCTGGATTATTGTAGCAGTATGTTAATTTGTCTCCCTTATTTCACACTCATCTTTTAAAAGTTTAAGTCAGATCGTATCAGTCTCCTGCTCCAAAGCCTCCAGAAGTTAACAATCATAATCAGGGTACAATGGCCTACAAGACATCTGTTACTTCTCCTAAAAATAAGTTTTTCATATCATCACTGACTACTTCCACCTTACTCTACTCCAGCTTTTTTGATCTCTGCTTCCTTTGTCTGATTTTTCTCTATAGCTTTTATCATTATCTGTGATGCTATTTTACCTAGTAATTTATCTTTCCTTCTTTCTACTAGACAGTGAGCTTTGCAAGGTCAAAAATCTTTGTTTTTTAGTTCACTAGTGTATCTCCAGTACCCAGTACAGTGCCTGGCACATAGCAGCTGATTAGTAAATATAAATATTTATTGAATGATTGTATAAACTACCAGCTAGCCGTATGTGTATTTTTTTCATGTGCATTAATCTAGAAGTGAGGATCTGGTTGGCCTAGTGAATTATCATTGCAACTTTATACATTGCTGGTTAATCTGTGTCTGTTGGTTGTTTCACCGCCTACTTTTGGTCTAATCAATGGGTAGAGGCTAGGGCCTTCTTTCCTCAGAAGAGGCCTGCAGCTAGGTTCTGTCTATTACTGTTAGGTGGGATGAAGATAGTATATACAGTAGGCTGTGGCATGGACTGGATACTCTGGAAGAAGATGGGCTTAATGTATTGCCCTGAAAGATTTTAGATTATGATCTTAATTTCCAGGTCAGCTTAAATGATTTAACTCCTACTTACTTACACTTGAGGATGGGTTTTTAACTATACAGATTGGGAAATGAGCAGATGTATATGGAAGTTGGGGATACAAGCAATGTGATCTCAGAAAAATCATTTAACCTCTGATCTTCAGTTTCTTTCTCTCTAAAATAAGGGATAATCACAGCATTTCCCTCATAGGATTGATATGAGAATTAAATGAGTGTATATATGAATACACATCTCTATCTTATTTAATTGCTTAGCACATTGTTATCATTATTATTTGGTTAGCACATCGTTATTATTGTTAGTAGTAGCAGCATTTTTATATCTTGGGTTCCTTTCAATTAATGAAAAAGTTGTCTAAGAGTGAGAATACCTCCATTCTAGGAGAAGTAAGCTGTAACTGTCAGTATGGGTTTATTAACATATCCAGAATTCTATCCATTTCACAGAGGGTATGTGAGTTTTAAATGTATATTGGACAAAATTTTAGGTGTGACTTATAAGTGTAATAAAAATTTGAGTTCCTCCTGTGGATTTCCTCCTAGCCTCTACTTAACCATTCTTTTAGGAGAGACTATTTGATTGATTTGTTTCCTAAAAGGTAATCTCTTTTAAGAATTGAGGCCATGTCTCTTGACTTTCTATTCCCAGTGCCTGGCATTTGTTTGATGAGTGCAAAAGAACAAATAGTTGCATCTTAGGTTTGTGAGTATGTGAACTAGTCCAAGAAATGATCTGTGTGCTGCTATGTGTGAAAACATGTGCTTGTGTGTGTGAACATTTGTGTATGATTTCATGTGTTGTATGAAATTAGACAGTAACTTCTGTGAGGGAAGTGAGTGTCTGTTTTCTTTCCTACGCTCAGTAGCTGAGGCAGTAAAGTGCCCAGCACTTGGTAAGGCCCTGAATAAATACTTCTTGAATGAAAGAAGCATTACAGGCAGTGTCAAAGAGTAGATGTGGGACTTATTGTCAGCCAGAACAACTTACATGCTCTGGGACTGTGGAGAAATTACTTGACTTTTATCTAATATTTGGATTCCTCATAAGTTAAAAGAGGGATACTAATAATATCTATCTCATGGGGTTGTGGTGGAGATGGAAGAATTGAAGAACGCAAAGTGCTTAGCACAATGTTTGGCAAAAATTAAGGACTTAATAGAAGTTAGTTGTTGTAACCGCTGCTTCTGCTGCTGTTATTAGCATAATGCCTGTAATGGTCCAGAGTAAATATGTGTGGTTTTGGCTTTTGTAGGATGGAATCCATTGGGGAAATGCTAAGCTATGTTACAGTAATAAATTAGCTCTGAAAGTGTAATGACTTAACATAAAAGGCTTTATTTCCTGCATGTGTTGTCTAATGTAAGTCAAGTGACTCTGCTGGGCAGCTCTGCTCTATGAAGTGGCTTAGCAATCAAGCTGTCCATTTTCTGGCTCCATCACCTCAGCATGTCTTCCATAATGAGGCACGGGTGGAGAGCTGGAGGATTATGCCGAGGCTTTTAAATTCTTGAGCCTGGAAATGGCACCCATCACTTCTGCTCAAATTTCTTTCACTAAAACTAGTTCACATGCTCCTCCCTTAATGTAAGATGAATGAGAAATGCATTCTTCTATGCACCTTGGAGGAAGAACTGGATTTGGATGAACTTCATGTCTTATCCACACAGACTATGCTATTATGAGGCAGTCATTAATTAATCACTTACTCATTGATGATTAATGATGATATTTAACCTCTTGTAAAAATGTGTGAATAACTTTGGTTGTTGTTGCAATTGATCTTTGAAAACTTGCCTGACCTTCATGCCTGAAACTAAGATTTCAATATTTTATTCATATGACTAGAGGACATCCTAACTTTCTATCTAGGACTGCCACATTATGTAGATTTAGCAATGAACAACTAAATGTTCAGCGATTGACTTTCTTTTTTTTAACATTTTTTATTGATTTATAATAATTTTATAATGTTGTGTCAAATTCTAGTGTAGAGCACAATTTTTCAGTTATACATGAACATACATATATTCATTATCACATTTTTCCCTCTGTGAGCTACCATAAGATCTTGTATATATTTCCCTGTGCCATACAGTATAATCTTGTTTATCTATTCTACATTTTGAAATCCCAGTCTGTCCCTTCCCACCTCCCGCCCCCTTGGCAACCACAAGTTTGTATTCTATGTCTATGAGTCTGTTTCTGTTTTGTATTTATACTTTGTTTGTTTGTTTGTTTTAGATTGCACATATGAGCAATCTCATATGGTATCTTTCTTTCTCTTTCTGGCTTACTTCACTTAGAATGACATTCTCCAGGGACATCCATGTTGCTGCAAATGGCGTTATGTTGTCTGTTTTAGTGGCTGAATAGTATTCCATTGTATAAATATACCACCACTTCTTTATCCAGTCATCTGTTGATGGACATTTAGGCTGTTTCCATGTCTTGGCTATTGTAAATAGTGCTGCTATGAACATTGGGGTGCAGGTGTCATTTTGAAGTAGGGTTCCTTCTGGATATATGCCCAGGAGCAATTGACTTTCATATAGATTTACCTTTCGAAGTTCTTATTCTCACATTTTGACCTCTGTATATTCTTTACTTACTTGCGAGCTTATTGATACATTTAAAATACATAGGTTTATATTTTATTCATCCAGCATTATTTTTTACTTTCAGGAGAAGGGTTATTCAGGGTATCTAGCCCACCATATAGCTAGCACTCAAAGAATTCACATAGATTAAAATTTGAAAAAATGTGAGTTCACAGAAGAAACCTCAAAACACACTAAAAATTAAGGCACATGAGCAAAAGCCACATGAAATGGCAGAAGGGCCAGAAACAAACAAACAAAAAACTTTAGATACTGGAATTATCAGACACCAAACTTAAAATTATATTTATTATACTTGAATATATTAAATAAAAGATTAAAATATGAGCATATTTTAATATTATAAAAGTTATCAAGAATCTTTGAAAAACAGTGAAATAATTTATAGTAATAAAAATATAATTGAAATTTAACTCAATACAGTTAATGAATATATGTAAAATTAAATTAATATATTAATTAACAAATTGGAAGATCTAAAAAAATTTATTGATTTTTCCTTTGGGCAATGGTGGACTAGGTCATTCACGCCTACCTTTTTTTTTTAAGGTAATGTTTATGTTTAATCCACTTCTTAAAATTGTCTTCTTAAAAGCATGAAAGAGTTAAAAATGTAATAAAGAATTGCCATGCCAAGATACAGGAGAAGACAGAAAAATAGGGAAGTGGCCTGCCATTCAAGACAGCTCCTTTCCCTGGGAGAGTTTGCTGATTTGGAATAAGTAACTGAGGTGCTAAATCTCTTTTTAAAAGCTTTTCAGGTCTAGGGGCCAAAAGTTTGGTGTACAGAATCTAACAAAGGTAGAGGTCAGGCAAACTACGTTGGCAAAATTTCTCTGCAAAGAGCCAGAGAATAATATCTTTGCAGACCACATATAGTCTCCAACTCATCTCGTCCTTTCATTTTTTTTTTTTCAATCCTTTAAAGATGTGAAAAATGTTCTTAACTCATGGATCATGCAAAAGCAGGCCATGTGCTGGAACTGGTTTGCCAGCCATATTTGATCTGTGGGCTGTAGTTTGATCACCCCTTCTTTAGACTGAGAACATGGAAAGAAACATCCTAGGAGTAATGGTAAACTGGAAAGATAATGGCACTTGCACAGATGGCAATGAGCTTTGTGTCACCTGGACAGCCCAGAAAAATCTCAAGACCTAAAACTGAATTACGGTGATCTCATGTTCAAGTATTTGAAGGCACCTGGCAGAAACAAATGAAGAAATTTTCTAGAGGAAGATATCATCATCTCCCAAATAAATTAACTTTTGAAATTTAATGTTCAATATTCAATGAAATATCACTAGACACAATAGGAAACAAAACAATATAAATATGAAACAGGACAAAGAATAGAAAATAGAAACAGGACTCCCATCTTACATTTCAAGATGGGTTTTTCACTATACAGATTTATATAGTTAAAACTTATATGTTCCTTTAGATGAGACCAACTTAAAAAATCTCTGAAGAGGACTGGAAAGTATAAAATTGACATAGATTTGAAAGAGAATCAAATAGAAATTCTAGAACAGAAAAAAAACAGTAAGTGAAATCACATTCTACCATTGTGGATTTAACAGCTGAGAAGATAATTTGTGAATGAAATAGACAGTAATTCAGAAGAAATAATCTAAAATGAAAAATACAGAAAGGATGGAAAATATAGAACAGAGGGTAAGCGATAGAGGACACACAATCTTTGGCCATCTGGATTATGGGGGGCCACATGCGAAAGGTTTTTTTTTTTTTATAGGGATCTGTATTAAAAGGATTCCCCTCCCTTTCCCTCCTATTTTGCTTTGAATCTTGTTATGTGAATGTCTGGAGCTGCAGGAGACATCTTGTGACCAAGAAGTAACAAGGCTGAGGATGGTGGAATAGAATGATAAAAAGGGCTTGATTTATGGATTATGTCTTTGAGTACTCAAACAAATCCTGGGACTGGGTTCCATTAGATTTCTTATTCAGTAAACAGTATGTATCTTATACAGCCATTGTGGGTCAAAGTTCTGTTATTTACACCCAAAAACATCACACACTGAACAACTTTTTCTTTTTTAAAAATCAGGACATTTCTTATTTTTAGAAAATAGTCATCTTATTTGTCATAATTTCCTCACAATAGTAAGGTCATTTTAATCACAATTGTTGAATTTCCTCAGTTTTTTTCTCAGTCTTTTTAAAAATCTGATTATACTAGTAATCCAGGTTCACTGAAGAACAGTTTCATTATTCAGAGAAGTATAGTGAAGAAAATTGGAAATACATGATCTCACCACCTAGACATACCTACTGTTAAAATTTGTTTCCTTTTTAGTATCATTTTGAAATTTTACTTTTATCAGTTTTATATACTATATAAATATATAATATATGTATTTATTATGCAATTTATAGCATATGTAATTAATTTATAATATATTATATATAATATAAATAAAACTGATAAAATAATTTACATGAATTTAAATGAAATTAATAAAATGATAAATAACACCCTATTTTTATATTATATGAATATAAATATATAATAAATGTATATTATATAAAATATATTATATAAAATAAATATTTGTATGTAATATGTTACATATTTCTATACTTATAGTTTAAAAATCAAATAGTTCTATAAATTATATAGAGATAACAATCAGCTATCCAGTGTTCGTAATCCCCATTACCATTTCCCAGATGCAGTTAACTTAAACATTTCCAGCTGTTTCTTATCATATGTATCTCCATGTATATAAATAACATATGATATTCCTATTTCTTTGTAATATAGTTTCATATATTCTCCTTCACTTCCAAATATGAACAAAGAGAATTCAGCTTTGTTACATAGCTTGCAGACTTCCCAGCATAATACATATCTCTTATCCCATCATTCCAATGTGGTTGTATTACAATTACATTTAATTCCATAGTCACTTTTTACTTTATTACTATTATAGAAATTTTGATAGCTAATTTAGTATATTATATATCCTTCCTTATATAACTCTCTAATCTCCATGGATTTGATAATTCTCTTTTTTCTCTTATTGCTTATAGTATCTCTCACTATTGAAACATCATATTCTCTTAGGAGATATGTACATCTCCTTTCAGTAGCTTCCCCCAAAATATTCAAAGCAATAAACTTCTGCAAACTCACATTTTGGAAAAGTGCCTACTTTCTATCACTTTGCTTTACTGTTGTATATTTTAGGAGATTTCCTCAAATTTGTCTTTTGATCATTCTATTGATTTTTAAACTTTCTGCTACCATATTTTAATTTCCTAAAGCTATTTTCTGTATAGTTCTTATAGTATCTTATTTTTGGTTTTGTTTTAAAATTTTCTATTGTTTCCTGTATTTTCTCTGTTTTTTTCATCTCCCTTTTTGATATGTTATTCTTTTGCCTGATCTTTTCCTGTAGGAGCTGCTTCTCATATATATAGTGTTACTCAGTTGTCCTTTGATAGCACTGTGGGTATCTCTGCTCAGGATGTTGTTTTTTCCTGAATCGCCTCTTCTTTTAATGTTTTAACCCTTTACTCTGACTGATCTTTCAAATTCCAGAGTTTCTCTGAATCAGCTTCTCCACAGTATACTTCTGTCAGCATAGTAAGGACTTCTCAATCAGATTTGCAATGAATCCTTCTGTTTTTGGAACCATACACACTCTGCTGTCAGTGATATCTCCTATCTCTAATTCCTGGGCTTTTCCAGGGTTGTTTACCAGTTTATTATAAAAGATATTAAAAAGGATACAGATGAATAGCCAGATGAAGAGGTCTGGAATGGTCTCTAGCACGAAAGCACAAAAGCTTCTGTCCCCATGGAACTGAGGTGCATGAAGCTCATGAACAACTGCCTTTTTATGTTTAATGGGAAGTTCCATATCTATGGAGATATATATATATATATATATATATATATATATATATATATATATAAAACTCATTTTGAATTTCTGATACTATAAAAAGGTGGAAGAAAAACAGACATCAGTAGGCAAATGGCTGAATAAAATGTTATACCTAAATTATGGAATATTATGCAGCCATTAAGAAAACAATTTGAAGGGATTTCTACACAGTATTGTTGAGTGAAAATAGCAAGATGCTGAAGATGACATTTAATACAATCTTATCTTTGTAAAACAATCACCAAGAGAACAGATCCTGTGTATGAGATGTATGCATAAGGATGTGTCTGTATAGAACTATGAGTGTGGAAAAATATGGATGATGGATTAAATTTGGGGTGGTTAAAGTGGATTGTCTTCCTGTAGGTGTGGAGTGGTGCTGGGGATCATATGGAGTGAGGGGGAGAGAAGGAGATGTGGAGAGCCAAGTTATAAAAAAATCATCATCATAATGGAAATATATCTTGTCTGCATCCTACCCGTCTGGCAGATATCAGATTTAGAATTCTTGTTTCAATTTCCATTTTGCTATAGCAACAGTCAACTAATGGAAGGACTTTACTGAGTTAGTTAATATTGGGTGACACCTCAAAATATAGCCTTCTGTTTGGAAGACATTGGCCACATATTGGATTGTTAATTCCATAAATGAGGGCTATAAATAGGAACTGGGGTTGTAGTTAAGCATATCAGAGAAAAACATGTGGGGTGTATAAATTATATTCTTTAAATACAGTTGAAATTTTGTAACTCAAAATTATTTATTCAGTAGACTAAGTAACTAATGAATAATAGTTTCCTACAAACTCTGAAATTCTACTCTCCTAGGTCCCAGTTCTTTGACTAGATTTGCACATTAAGTACTAAGAAATGAAAGAAGGAAAATAACATTTAATGCCTTTGGACGCTGGACCCCAAATCTGCACCATGGGCTCATTTGTTAACATGATCTAAACATGGAAAGAGCCTAGCTCTGAAGTCTGCCACAGGACAGAAGCATGGTGATCCTTCTAGCAAGGGTACCCTAATCAAAGAATGTGCCAGACAAATCTGTTGTGTAGAAAGGGTTAATTTCCAGAATATATAAATCTCATTCAACTTAATAACAAAAAACCCCCAAACAGCTCAATCCAAAAATGGGCAGAACACCTAAACAAGCAATTTTCCAATGAAGATATACAAATGGCCAATAGGCAAATGAAAAAATGCTCGATATCACTAATTATAAGAGAAATGCAAATCAAAACTACAATGAGGTATCACCTCACGCCAGTCAGAATAGCCATCATTTAAAAGTCCACAAACAGTAATTGCTGGAGAGGGTGTGGAGAAAAGGGAACCCTCCTACACTGCTGATGGGAATGTAGTTTGGTGCAGCTATTATGGAAAAATAATATGGAGAGTCCTCAAAAAACTAAAAATAAAAAGCAAGAATAAACAAATGGGACTGAATTAAACTTACAAGCTTCTGCACAGCAAAGGAAACCATAAATAAAACAAAAAGACAACCTACAGAATGGGAGAAAATTTTTGCAAATGAAACTGACAAAGGCTTGATCTCCAGAATATATAAGCAGCTCATACAACTTAATAAGAAAAAAACAAACAACCCAATCCAAAAATGGGCAGAAGACCTAAACAAGCAATTCTCCAAGGAAGACATACAAATGATCAATAGGCACATGAAAAAATGTTCAGTATCACTAATTATCAGAGAAATGCAAATCAAAAACTACAATGAAGTATCACCTCACAGCAGTCAGAATGGCCATCATTCAAAAATCCACAAATGACAAATGCTGGAGAGGCTGTGGAGAAAAGGGAACCCTCCTACACTGCTGGTGGAATGCAGCTTGGTGCAGCCACTGTGGTAAACAGTATGGAGATTCCTCAAAAGACTAGGAATAGACTTACCAGATGGCCCAGGAATCCCACTCCTGGGCATATATCCAGAAGGAACCCTACTTCAGGATGACACCTGCACCCCAATGTTCATAGCAGCACTATTTACAATAGCCAAGACACGGAAACAGCCTAAATGTCCATCAGCAGATGACTGGATAAAGAAGTGGTGGTATATTTATACAATGGAATACTATTCAGCTATATAAAAACGACAACATAATGCCATTTGCAGCAACATGGATGTTCCTGGAGAATGGCATTCTAAGTGAAGTAAGCCAGAAAGAGAAAGAAAAATATCATATGAGATCGCGCATATGTGGAATCTAAAAACAAAACAAAACAAAACAAAACATAAATACAAAACAGAAACAGACTCATAGACATAGAATACAAACTTGTGGTTGCCAAGGGGGCGGGAGGTGGGAAGGGACAGACTGGGATTTCAAAATGTAGAATAGATAAACAAGATTATACTGTATGGCACAGGGAAATATATACAAGATCTTATGGTAGCTCACAGAGGGAAAAATGTGATAATGAATATATGTATGTTCATGTATAACTGAAAAATTGTGCTCTACACTGTAATTTGACAGAACATTATAAAATTATTATAAATCAATGAAAAATGTTTAAAAAAAACTAAAAATTAGACTTACCATATGATCCAGCACTTCCACTCCTGGGCATATATCCAGAAGGAACTCTAATTCAAAAAGATACATGCACCCCAATGTTCATAGCAGCACTACATACAATAGGCAAGACATAGAAGCTACCTAAATGTCCATCAACAGATGACTGGATAAAGAAGTTGTGGTATATTTACACAATGGAATACTACTCTGCCATAAAAAAGAATAAAATAATGCCATTTGCAGCAACATGGATGGACCTGGAGGTCATCACTCTAAGTGAAGTAAGCCAGAAAGAGAAAGAAAATACTGCATGATATCACTTATATGTGGAATGTAAAAAAGAAAAGGACACTATGAACTCATCCACAAAACAGAAACAGACTTGCAGACTTAGTAAACAATCTTGTGGTTACCGGGAAAAGGGGTTGGGAGGGGATAAATTTGTGAGTTTGAGATTTACAAATTCTAACCACTGTATATAAAAATAGATTTTAAAAAGTTTCTTTTGTATAGCAGAGGGAACTACATTCACTATCTTGTAGTAATCTTTAATTGAAAAAAATATGAAAACGAACATGTGTATGCATATGCATGACTGGGACATTGTGCCATACACCAGAAACGGACACATTGTAATTGACTATATTTCAGTAAAAAAATCTCATGAGATAACAATTCCCTATACACTGGGAGGGGGTTCATCTCCTGGACTGCTAGAAGAATGACAAATGCCTGTCACATTCCCACACAGCTTCTCTAGAGACATACAGGTTTCTTTTAATAGGTTGTTTAGTATCTTCCAAAAATTTGTTTAATTATGACTAAAACGTCAATTCTCGTAGCATACATCCTTGCCAAGAAAGCAACATTACTACTTCTTCTTAAGTTAATCTTTGTCTGTGTACATATAAGAAAAACAAGAGGGTGCTTGATCTGAGTTGGTTAAAGAGACATGGATAAACTCTTCAATGCTATTCTGGTTTGATCTAATTTAGGTAGAAAAAAGCTGAACTGCAATTTAGCCCCCAAGAAATATGATAAAATAAATAAGATAAAGACTTGACTATTGCTAGGATAATTAGCATAAATATACTTCAGTTGTTTCCTCAGTATGCCATGTCTAGATTATGAATGATATTTCGGAGTTAAAATACCTTAGTATACTGCATTCTTTAAAGGTGACTCCTTTGAGGATCTGATGTCCTTCTTAGAGTTTAATTTATTTTTCTTATGTTTTCAGAAATGGCCTTTCTACTGATTGCACTTTGTATACCTCCAACTGAGTGTACTAATTCCTTACATAGAGTGTAAGAAAGACAGTGTAAACATTCCAGTTTCAACTGTATTTAAATATCAATGTGTTCCTTCTAGGAGGAAATGCCCTCTCATCCCCACTGCCAATCAATTAACTTTCTTTTATGGTGATATATTCTGGAGGAAAGACACTTCCCACTTTATTCCCTTACACAATCAGCTGCTTGCATTAGAGTGATGAAGATAGCCTTGTGCACAGCACAATCACAGGAAGTTGCCCAAACTAAAAGTTTCATAACAGTAATAAGGATATATTACTCAGCCTTCTCTATCATCAGGGAAAAAAAGCATGAATGACACATACTAAAGCTTCGAACACTCAAAGCTGGATGTTGACAGTCAGTGAGCTTATCAAAGTAACATTTGTTAAAGCTGTTCTCAGTAACTTTTAAAGCAGATCACTCATTGTAAATTGCTCTCTAGGGACACTGATGAAGTTACCAGGGAAAAGATTTGATTGATAAGATGCTATATCCATACTACCTGTTTAAAAGAAAGGGATAACTCTGATATATACTAGTTTAGGAAAACTCTTCTTTAATAGGAACAATGTGGTAATTTGGGGTTCAGACACTTAATGAAGTTGTGGTATCTTGACCTCCATATGGAACAGGGTCCCAGGCTAGTAATAAAAAATATCTCTGCACATCTAGGACTGAGCAACTAGCATCATTACCACAAATCACAGTACCAGTTGTTTCATGCTGTTTTGCTGGGACCAGGTGATTAGTGGTGCCAGCTGAGTCTCAAATTTCCTAGCCCTGGTTCCTGGGGTCAAGCAAATTTGGATGACTACTACTATTGCTTTAAAGGGAAATAAAAGGAAAAGGGGAATAGTGATGTGGTTTTTAGTATGTTTAAAGGTGTGTCTGAGAAGATTGACAGCAGGTGGCACTTTTGCCTGTGGTAAAAGGGCACCTGCAGTTTCCTGGTAGTAGAAGCCTTGAGAGGTCCACTGTAGTAAAATCTCTGTTCGAGATCTACTGCTTTTTACATTTCATCCCTTCTTGCTCAACATCAAGGAGCACTGGCCACAAGGGATGCTGTGACACTTCTGGTTTGGGAAAAGACTGAGGTTAGGTGACAATCTGTTTCTAATGCTTCATTTTGTAGTTGGTAATTTACAAAATGATTTTGTATAGATAGAATATTAGTTCTTAATATCATTAAATAGCCTTCGGACTAGACCAGAGTTCTAAAATTTCTCTGTAAAGAGCCAAATAGTAAATCCTTTAGGCTTCCTGGGCCATATCATCTCTGTCACAACTACTAAACTATGCTGTTGTAGCATATAAGCAGCCCCGGCCAAAGTATAAAGAAATGGATGTAGCTCTGTTCCAATAAAACTTTATTTACCAAAACAGCTGGCCTGGTATAACCGGTTACACAGTCACACACTCAGTAATCATAATGGCATTGACCCAATAGTCTTAAGATCTGGGCTCATGTCCAGACTCTATCACCTACGAGCTGTGTGACCTTTGGCAAGTCAGTTTACCTTTTTAAGCCTCAATTTCCACTTCTCTAAAATGACATTACCTGCCTCTACCTACTTCACATGTCTGTTGAGAGACTAATAATAAAAATATATACATGTAAAATAATATTAGTGATTGTTACCTATTGAGCACTTACTAAGTGCTAAGCATTATGTTAGGTTAGTTACACCCATCATCTATAGTCGCATCTTATGCTGTAAGAAGGGTTCCATTTGATATATCTATTACCATTACTAATAATCAAAATTACAAATCTTTATTGAGCACTTGCTATGTGCCGACATTGTGCTAATTGTTTTACATGAATTATCTCACTAAATTCTCACAAATTTGGCTGCTATTCTTATTAACTCCAGTTTACAAATATTAAGATAGGAGAGTGCCACTATTTAGTTGCAGAATATGCATTAAGGAAGTAGACGCAACATAGATTAAGACTAATGAGTGAGGAGGTGGATATCAAGAATGGGGAGTAAGATAAGAGGTTGTGGAACTCACCTCCCACCATGAACACATAAAAAATACATCTACATGTGGAACAGTTCTCACTGAAAACTAACTGTAAACTGGCAGAAGGACTCCTGAGCAACCAAGCTGTAAGAAAGATGCACACATAATTGGGTAGGACAAGAAGTAAAGCTATCAGGTCAGGACCTGTGCCACTGGGAAGGGGCTCAAAAGAAAAATGAGGTTACATAGGCATTCACTTAACCAGGGAAGTGAGTGGGTCAAGGCCTCAGTCTTGTGGATCTTTGTGGAGGAGACAAGCCCCCTTGGCTGGTTGGAGAAACTCTGGGACTAACAGAAGCTGAGGTAGAGTGGCTGTTGTTGAAACATACTCAGGCAGTGCCCCAGAAGCTCCCCAGATCTCTGACAATGACCACTCTACCACAGCTAATCTCCTGACACATGCCAAGGGTTCACACGGGTCCCCACCAGCTCTGCAGAGTGGTTTCACGACAGGGTGGGGAAGGCAGGGGCAGGGGGCAGTGATCAGCTGTGAGAGACAAAGGGAGCTCACACTTGAGCTTGCATCTGAGTGGAAGAAACAAAAAGAAGAAATGAGCAGAGAAGAACTACAAAAACAACTGGAAAGCAATTAATAAAATGGCAATAAATGCATAGCTATCAATAATTACTTTAATGTCAATGGACTGAATGTTCCCATCAAAAGGCGTAGGATGGCTGATTAGATTAAAAAGACCCTTCAATATGCTGCCTACAGCAGAAGGAAGAAAATAATAAGATCAGAGAGGAAATAAATAAAATAGGGATTAAAAGATAGAAATGATCAATGAAATGAAAAGTTATTTTTTGAAAAGATAATTAAAATTGATAAGCCTTTAGTCAGGCTCACCAAGAAGAAAATAGAGAGGACCCAAATAAAATAAGAAATGAAAGAAGAGAAATACAACCAATACCACAGAGATACAAAAGATCATAAGAGAGTACTGTGAATAGTTGTATGCCAACAAATTGGACAACCTAGAAGAAATGGACAAATTTTTAGAAACATATAATCTGCAAAGACTGAATTAGGAAGAAATAGGCAGTTTGAACAGACTGATCACTAGTTCTAAAATTTATTTTTTTATTTAAAAAAAAAAACCTCCCAGCAAGCAAAAGTCCAGGACCAGATGGCTTCATGAGGAAATTCTACCAAACATATAAAGAAAAAATACCTATCCTTATCAAACTATTCCAAGAAATTGAAGAAGATGGAATACTCTCAAATTCATTCTACTAGGCCACCGGAAATTCCCCTTATACCAAAACTAGACAAAGACACTATCAAAAAAGAAAATTACAGGGCAATATCTTTGATGAATATAGACGCAAAAATCCTCAACAAATATTTAGCAAACTGATTCCAACAATATATAAAAAATATCATATAACATGAGATCAAGTGGGATTTATTCCAGGAATGCAAGGATTTTTCAATATCCACAAATCAGTCAATGTGATATGCCACATTAACAAATTAAAGAATGAAAACCATATGATCATCTCAGATCACCTCAATAGACACAGAAAAAGCATTTGACAAAATGCAACATCCATTCACGATAAAAAACTCTTATCAGAGTGGGTATAGAAAAAACGTAACTCAACATAGTAAAGTCCATTTATGACAAACCTACAGCTAATATCATATTCAAAGTTCAAAAGCTGAAAGCCTTTCTTCTAAATTCAAGAACAAGACAAGGATGCCTACTCTCACCACTTCTATTAAACGTAGTATTGGAAGTCCTAGCCACAGCAATCAGACAAGGAATATAAATTAAAAAAGTATCCAAATTGGAAGTGAAACTGTCACTATTTGTAGATAACATGATACTTTATATAGAAAACCCTAAAATTTCCACCAAAAAAATACTAGAACTAATAAATAAAACTTCAGCAAAGTTGCAGGATACAAGATTAATATATAGAAATCTGTTGCTTTTCTATACACTAATAATTGACTATCAGAAAGTTAAAAAATGCTGTTTAAAATTACATCAAAAGGAATAAAATACCTAGGAATAGATTTAATCAAGGAGGGGACAGACCTATACTCTGAACACTATAAAACATTGATGAAGGAAACTGAAGATGATACAAAGGAATAGAAAGATGGCCCATGCTCTTGGATTAGAAGAATTAATATTAAAATGGCCATACTACCCAAAAGATTTAATGCAATCCCTATCAAAATACTCATGATATTTTCCCATAGAACTAGAACAAATAATCCCCAAATTAATATAGAATAACAAAAAACCCCAAGTTGCTAAAGCATTTTCTGTCACAGTCCAAATATGAGGGATAGTCTCAGGGATGAAAATCAAATATTTGAACTTGGAACTCAGCACCCCCTCCCTCTGTCTGCTTTTCCCTGGCATCTCTCTAGGTCACATGTACCTTAATTAATTAATTAATTAATTAATTAATTAATATATTTAACAGACATTTATTGAGTACCTATAATGGAACGAACCAGACCCTGGGGATACAGTAGTGAACAAGACTGAGAGACACTGACTGGAAAGAGCTGACAGTCTAGCGTGGGAAAAAGAGAAAAAAACAAGTAAAATAATTATGAATTGTCAAAAATGCTATGGGGTTAACAAACAAGCATCTTAGCTCCAGAAGGAAGATTAAAGGGTGGAGGAAGTTAGAGAGGTCAGGGAAGGCCTCTGCAGAGCAAACGTTTATGCTGAGAGTACCAGGAGTCAGCCAGATAAAGAAAATGGGCTCCTTCCAGACAGAAGGAATAGTATATGCAAAAATTCTGAGGCAAAGAAGAGATTCGAGATTTTGAGGAATACCAAGAATGCTACGTGTGGTGGGAGCCCAGCGAACAAAGAGGAGAGTGATAGGAGATAAGAATGGGCAGATAGGAAGGGATCGTGGAAAAGACTTCGGATTTTACTCATCATAACAAGGAGCCATTGGAAGTCATGGAGCAGGATAGTGACTGATCTGGCTTGGATTTAAAAAGAACTTTCTCTGGATGCTTGGTTGAAAATAGATTTTGAGGGCCAGGATGGGAGCAGAGAAACAATTCAGGATGTAATTTTGGTGTGGATGATGGTGGCTTGGGCTAGAAGGATGGTGGTGAAGATGGAGAGAAGCAGACAGAATCAACGTGTATTTGGGGAGTGGAAGTGACAGTGTGTGTTAATGGATCGAATGTGGTGGCGAGAGAGACCCATGTAGTACAAATACGGAATTTGGGGAAGCACTCCAATCTCTAGAGACCTCTGCAGGGGGAAAGGCTGCGAAAGTGAATGCAGAGGGGTTACTGAAATAAAAGAAAAATCAGAAGTGTGGTTCACTCTGTCAGGTGTTTCTGAGAGGGTATAGAAAATGAGTACAGAGAAATAGCCGTTGAGTTAAGCAATATGGATGTCATTGGTGATCTTTGGTAGCCTGGATGTCATTAGTGTGGGCAAAAGACAGATATGAATGGGAGAGGAATTGGAGAAAGTGATTATAGACAAATATTTTGAGAAGTTTAGCTGTAAAACAGGTGGAGAGTGGAGAGGAATATGTAGTTGTGAGAGCTTTCTTTACGTTGGAAGATATTAATGTCAGAAAGAGAGGGGGTTAGGAAAAGAGTGAAGGCCTTGAGAAGCCCAGGAGGAGGATGGGACCCAGAACTCCAGTGAAAGTGTTGCCTTAGGGAGGAATAGAGACAGCGCCTCCACTGTAAATAGAAAAGAGATGAAAAGGATGCAAATGTGAGGGGGGTTGCAGGTTTGACTGTGGGAAGATGATGGAATTCAAGCCTAATGCTGCCTGCCTCATTCATTCACTCCACATGTTTTTTGAGTACCAACTCTGTGCGAGGCACTGCCCTAAGCTTTGGAGATAATAGCAGAGAATAAAACAGATAAAAATTCCTATCCCTATGGAAATGATATTCTAGTGGAACTAAGATTGAGTGTGGAAGAGTATGGGAGGTTCAAGGAGCCAGAAAAAGGCTAGGGACAAAGAGTAGAGTATCTGTGCATTTGATTGTCAGTTACAGATCCAGGGCTCTGGGCAATGCATCTCCAGGGTTCGCTACCCTGACCATCCTATGCACATCCTGCCTCTGAGCATGGCTACCTTAAGCATCTATTCACTCTTCCTTGAGCCCGAGTTGCCCTGAGTGTATTAGATATGCCAAAGGGGAGAAACAAATACAACCTTCATCTCTAGGTATTCCTCTGCTACATCAGTTTGCATTTACCTAGGTCTGCCTTCATAATGGCAATTTATACAATCCCATTAAAGATTGACCATAGATCCCCGGGCACTCTCAAATTTTACTTTAGAAAAAGTGAACTGGAACAGTCACACCAGAACAGCACTTCAACATGTCAAAATGGCAGGAGCGAGCACTTGATGTGTGCCACAGGCTGCCTGACCCTCCTTCCATCCCTAATCTTCACCTGGTTTGAGTAAATATCCACTTTCCACTATTCATTGCTGTATTGTCTGAATTTTTAGGAGTACATATGACTTTTATAATCAGAAAAGGAAAAACATTAAGAAAATACTGCCTCTGAGGCGGTACTCATGTCCCTCTAAACCAGCCTTATAAAGGAATGTTATTATAGGAAGCAGAATGTAGTATTAGGACAGGATGATGTCAATGATAGAGTAATTGATTTTTTTCCTGGTAGTCCCCCCCCCTTGCCCTTCCTCTCATTCAAGTAGCTAGAACTGCACTGTCCAACATGATAGTTGCAAGCCACATGTGGCTATTGGGCACTTGAAATGTGGCTAGTCCACATTGAGTTGAGACATAAGTATGAAACTCACTATGGATTTTAAGACCTTAATATAAAAGAAGCAAAAAAAGGGGAAAGGGTATAGCTCAAGTGGTAGAGCGCATGTTTAGCATGCACAAGGTCCTGGGTTCAATCCCTAGTACATCCTCTAAAAATAAATAATAAAACCTAATTGTGTCCTCACTGCCATAAAATAATACAATAATAAATAAATAAAATTTATTTTAAAAAGAAGCAAAATAGCTCTTCAATGATTTTATATTACCTGTATGTTGAAATATTTTGGATGTAGTAGATCAAATAAAATATATTATAAAATTAATTTCACCTCTTTTTTTTTCTTTTTTTAAAAAACCGTGGCTAGTAGGATATTTACAATTTCTTATCTGGCTGGCACTCTGTGTTGCTGGCCTCCCCCATCTGGCCCTCTGCTGCCTCCCTGACATCATCTACTCTTCTTCTTGTCCTTCCTGTGTTTGGGGCTTGCCTTTGCTGTTTGCTGGGCCTAGAACACACTTCCACCAGCTATTCATGTGAGTGCACCCCCTCCCTTCCTTCAGGTTTTTACTGAAATGTCACTTTGGTAGTGAAGCCTTCCAGCTAATCTAAAATTACAAAATTGCAACCTTCTATCCTACTCCCTCCTCTGCTTGATTTTTTTGCCACAGTGCCCATCTGCAAGTGATACACTGCACTTACATAGTCACGTGTATGTTTTCTGTTTGTCCCTATAAGAGTGAGGATTTTTTTCTGTTTTGTTCACTGCTAGAATGGCACTTGGAATGTGGTGGAACCTTAGTAAATATTTGTTGAATGAACGAATCAATTGCCCCGGGGGGTGATTTGATATGGTGGACCACGGTAACAAAGGAGCCTCACTGGCTCTGGTTTCCAAAAACCTATAATAAGTCTTAGGAGAATGAAAGATTCCTGGCACAAACAAAATGTTTAGAGCATATATTTATAAATCTAACAAGACTCTCCACTGTGGCAGAAGGGAACTAGAGGTCCCTATAGATCTTGGGTATGACAGGGGTAAAAGGAGGGATCCATGAATTGAGTGAGATGAAATTTCTACCAACTAGGAAAAAGGAAGTTTCAAAGTAGAAATCTACTTGAGTTGCAGGAAAGTAAAGTTATAGTTCTCCTATACCAAAGTTTGTGGCTGAAACTTGCATGCTGAGAGCAATGCTAGACATTGTTGGGACTTCCTGTGCTCTCAGGAGCAGAGAATGAGATCACATTGTGGTCCAAATAGCTGTCCTCATTGCTTCCACCCCAGCCCCATCCCAATGTCTTACATATGATCTGTCAACCACATTTCACATTCAGGAAGATTTTCAAATTAATAGTTCACATTAAGACAATCAGATCATATCTTGTTGACTCTATCTCTGTACTTACATCTATATCTAGAAAGTAACTTCATGTGACCATTGTAACTTCAAAGACAGAATCTGAGAATGTGAGATGCATTCAGGGAAAAATTACATTCTGAGAAATTGTTCAAATGATAAATGCTTTTACTTTATTCAATGAGCAAATATGGTAAGCGCATGGCACCTAGTTTTATGTGGGTTATCTACCAGATGATCTCTAGCCCCCATCCCATTTCTACTCACCCTTCCTCACCCCATCTCTGAGATTCAGTCCATCCTGTGTTCACTCCTCATTGTCCATCCACACTCTGGGATGGAGGTGGGCCAGGAAGAGATGCGGGCTGATGAGGTAAGGGTATCTATTTCACACATTTGGTGATTTTTTTAAGCTGTAAGTTTGATAGTTGGTTACAGGCATCAAAATCATGGCATTAAAGTAGAAGACCAAAAATGGCTTATTCAAAACAGCCACATGGAAATACCTCGTGCCTTTACCACAACTTGCTCAGACTGCCAGCACATGGTACAGAGTTTGATGAGGCACGTTTCTTTAGTTAGGCCTATACAATTTCATAACAAACATCACTGTTTTTTTTTACTGACTTAGAGGATGAAAAAATTATGAAAATTATGAATATTTTAATCATCATTGTGTAGGCTTGAGATTTGTTTGTTTGTTTTTCTAATTTTAGAATTAGGACAGGGATTGTTCTGGCATTTGGTAAATGTTGGATTGAACTATTGGCCTATGCACATTCATGCCCAGAAAAGATATAGGAAAAAATTCAGGAAAGCTCATTTCCTTAGTATTCAAAAAAAAAAAAAAAAAAAAAAGAGACACAGAAGAGTGGCTTTGATGGCTTTCCAGTTGGTCTAAGATTAAACAGATGTTCAATATTCTGTTCAGATCACACATGTTCTAAAGTCAAATATACCCTGTTGAAGGGTTCAGTCATGGAAAAGGACATTTTAATCAAAAATTTATTTCATTTTCAAGAAATTAGGTTGAATAATGAAGTGAACACATCAGTGTTGCTTTGCTCTAAGTCTGGTGTATGTTTCTGTGTGTGTGTGTGTGTGTGTGTTTTGTTAGTGTAGAATGTAAAATATGCTGTTTTCAATAAGGTCAGTTATATGAAAAGTAAAAAACACTTATAATTCAGAGATACAGTGCAGAAATTTGGGGGCATATGCACCATCTGAAAATGGGATAATCTTATTACAGTGAAAGAAGGCCTCCACTAGAATGATACATTAAACCTTTCAGAAAAGTATTTTAGCTGATTTACTCTTTGTCTTGGATCTGATGGGAAAGTGTCTAAAGCAGAGAAATGTGTTCTTCATGTGAAAAATGGAAATTACTGAGTTCTATCTTTTGACTTGTCTAAATACCTTTATATATTGCATCTCGTTTAGTATCAAATAGTTCAGGTGGTCTTGAATAGCAGTCTCAATTGCTTTTCCTGTTGAGGATGTCAGGAGCTGCTCCCTCTTGTTATGAACTCTGAGTATTTGTTACACGGTCTGCCTTGATGTCAAAAATAATCCTCACTGGTGATTTTTAAATGTGGTATCTCTTTAAAATGTGATATCCAGCTGGTACCCCTATTCTCCAAACAACAATATTTAAAGAAGAGAGTACATGAAACTTAGAGCCAGTGAACTGATCAGTATGCTATACAAATTCAGCCATTTTTGAAACTCATGGGCTCATGGGAATACCCTGGTTGCCATACAAAACTGTGGCTGGGACCACTTGTTTCAGTTTTAAGGCCAGAAGGTACAATGCTGAGAGACACGGGTAGGCATAGTACAGTGTGTTGTGGCTTTGCATGAAAGGTACACACATCTTTTGTCAGGAAGACCCTCTCCTTCTCCCTCCCACTTTGCCTGGAAAATTCCTACTTAGTCTTCACACCTCAGTTTATATGTCACTTCTGAGAAGCCCTCCCATGTACTTTTGTAGCACCTTGACGATGTCACCAATCACACTCCATTATAATGACCTGTATACATTTATGTCTCTTCTCATCAGACTGTAAGCTCTACAAGGAGCTTTTCATCTTTGTCCTTTTTAATCTTTGCATTTCTAGGACCTAGCCTGATATAGACACTTAATAACTATTTATTCAATAAATGAATGAATGAATTCCAAAGACCTGCTTTTATGTCCCTCCTCTTTTAATTATTAGCTGTATGGACTTGGGGAGATATCCTCTTTGAGTTTATTTCTTCATCTGTAAAATGAGATTGATTTTCCATACATTACAGTCTTTTAAGGAAACTGAAGTCTAGAAAATTAAGTTACCTTTTAGATATTGTATTATCATGCAGATAAAAAGTGGCACACTCAGTTCTCAGGGACATCATGATGCCTCTCAAGTGAAGTAAGTTTGAGTTGTGAGGGCAACAAAGAAGAAAGTATATGTTTATTGATAAAACATTATAACTTTGACAAATAAGCAATTTAAAAAAAAAAAACGAATTCTGTCAGTAGAAATGCTGGGAGCAGCTCACTTGTCTTTTAGGATGGTGACTTTTGTGTACTATGTAGTTAGAAGACCAGGTTTGGAGTCCTTGCTCTGCAACTTGGGTTTTGAGATATTGGGAAATCTCTGAGCCTCTGTTTCCTTGTCTATAAAATGGGGTGATAATATTTTCCCCTAGGTTAATATACTGAGGATGAAGAAATATCTGTAAACTGTAAATTTCTGTACACACGTAAGGTGCATAACAACTGTAAGATGGAATCATGATTATTAATAAGATGTCAAGTTAGTCAGCTGCTGTCGCCTATGATCTCAAGGGGGCAGCATCCTTCATAAAACCAACAGGGTAGAAGATATCAAATTTTAGTTTTTGTAGTTATTTATGGCTTAAGACAATTTACTAGGTTGTATTACAAATATTTTGAATGGAATTATTCTCACAATGTCTGAAAGATAAAGGATGTCTTGTTTTCCTGCTCCTCACCCATGGTATATCCACAGACAACTGAGGAGCCTCAGTAGCAAGCAGACCTATCTGGAAAGAAGTGTCCATATGCCGGAGCTGGCTTTCTTTGCTCTGAGGATTTGGGAAGCTCATGGGCACAAGAACCAGAGGCTCACACATTGACTAGCTCTTCTGAGAGTAGCTACACATGGTAATGAAAAGTCAGCCCTCAGGAGTCAAGAGTGAAAAGGGCATAGCCAGAGTCAATTGAGCATCACTATACTAGTTTCCTATTGCTGTTGTAATGAATTACCACAAACTTAGAGGCTTAAAATTTTATTATCTTATAGTTCTGGAGATCAGAAGTCTGAAATGGGTTTCGCTGGGCTAAAAGCAGGGTGTTGGCAGTGCCACACTCCCTCTGTAAGCTCTAGGGACAAATCTGTTCCCTGGCCTTTCTCAGGTTCTAGGAGTCATCTGCATCCTTTGGCCTCTTCCTTGCATCGCTTTAACCTCTTGTTTGCACAGTCACATCTCCTACTTTCTCTTCTCTTGTTAAACCTCCCTCTGCCTCCCTCTCATAAGGACATTGCATAATCCAGAACAATTTCCCCATCTCAAGGTTCATAAATTAATCACATCTGCAAAGTCCCTTTACCATATAAAGTAACATTCGCAGGTTTCAAGAATTATGATGTGGATAGCTTTGGGGGCCATTATTCAATCATGTAAGATGGTGGCATCATGATTATTAGTAAGAAATGTCAAGCCAGTTGGCTATTGTCACATATAATCTCAAGGGGGCAGCACCCTTCACAGAGCCAACAGAGTAGAAGGTATTGAATTTTAGTTTGTGTGGTGATCTATATAGTTAAAACAGTTTTCTAGCTTGTATTTTAGATATTTTGAATGAAAATTTAAAAACCCAATCTGCAGTTTCTCTCCCAGAAAGAGTTTTATCTTGTCAAATGCAGTCATCTTTCCCTATGCTTCTGCTGATCTAACTTTAAAGATCAATTCTTGTTCCGTCAGGCTCTGAGCATATCTAAAAAGATTACGCGCTTAAACTCATCATTCCAGAGATCTGATTCATAGGCCTTTAAATTTAATATGACAGCCTAGAATTTGCTTTAGCTATTCTGTTTCTTCTAGCTAGGTTTCCAGTTAGGTTCTGGATTTCTCTTAGTGGTTAAGGGAGGGAAAAGGTGAAGGGGAGTGTTACCAGGCTTCTGGCTTCAGGTGATCTAAGGAAACATTCTGAGGAATGATTTGGGACATGGAATCTAGGTCTTCTACAATGAGTTCAGAGTTTCCCCCCTCAGCTACATTACTCAGCATTAACAGTAGGGAAGCTGAGCAAATCTGTACTCAAGAAACAAAGAATTTTTCATAGGCTCTTAGGTTTGCAGGGTTGGAATCATACTGCATGACACTTTTATAGACCATAGTGCTCTCACAGACAATTATTTCATTCATTCCTTGAGACTGATTCTTTAAGAGTGACAGAATTACCATTCTCATTTTTAAACTCAGACTTAGCCTGGTGAAGAGCTTCGCTTGCCGAGTAAGGAGCAGACCTAGGACTTGAACTAGATTTCTGGTTCTTTATGCACTGTGCCATTCTCTACTCTAAAGCTGTCTGAGACCTTAAAGTTTAGTCCTGTTCCCACCTAAGTATTTGAATCTCCTCTCTGACCTTTTTCTATTCTGTGACAGCAGGTTAACATAACTGAGTCCATTCTGCTCACACTTGAAATCTCAAGGTAATCAGAGCAAGAGATGTGAGCATGTATGTATGTGTATAAGGGAACTTGATAACTTTCTCCATTTCCTACGTGTGTGACATGGGAAAGATACATTCCATCTCTCTTCTCTAAGAACTGTTGATGTAATTTACATATTCCAGTATTAATAATTTATGAAGGTGCAGGTGGAAAAAATGAATGCTCTTATTGGGGGCCTTTAGTCTAATGTGGTTCTTATTTTTGACTATTATTACTTTGGGTTCATTCTTCCAGAATGTGTGATAAGATCTCATGGTGGCTTTGGGGGGAAAATAAGTAATTATTAAAGGAGAAATATTGACTGCAAGACAGAGATCTGTTGTAGAGAGAAACCGCAAACTGGAAACTTGGAATACAAAGGATAAAGAACACTTTCTTGTAGCAGCATTACCTTTGCTCTTATGAAAATGTATATAACCATGAAACTATAGAGTTGGAAGGGCCTTTGTAATCACTTCACAATGAGTAGAAGAAGGAACCAAGGTTAGGATCTCCAAGTGGAAATTCATGGTAAAGGTGAGATGAGAAAACAAGTGCAAGTCTCAGGAGCTGGGACCTTGTCTATTGCTCCAGCACACAGTACACTATGGCTTTTGCATTGCACCTCTTGCTATTATTTTGTCCCTTTCTCTCAATTCAGTGTGATTTTTCTGCACATACAGTGATGATTTAAGCATAAATCCTTAAATTTAAGGATATACAGTATAAACTAATTTTTATTGATTTTCTGCTTTTTGTACCAGCAGACTGTCTTACAGTGTATGCAAAAAGTCGTAACTAATCTTGAATTCAATCACAGTGACAGAAATCAGATACAAAAATAAAAGAATTACACTGGTTATCATTCAGAATACAAGAAGATTGCCAGTTTATGACTTGAAAATCACTTTAAAAGAATGTATCCCAAGAGGATATTAATCAGATAGTAGATAGTTCAAGTTCTAATTTATTAAGAGAACTATTCCTCATGAATTAGAGAGAGAACTCGACAGTTTTGTAAATTCTTTATAATAGGAACAGTTAATAGGGACAGAGTTGCAGTCAATAAGCAGTCTCCATAATTGAGTCTTAAGCTTCTGATTTGTCAACAATATGAAAGAATGCAATTAGAAAGTAACTGGGAAAATAATAATAATTATGTCTTTAATGAAGACTGAGACCCTTTTATAAACTCTGTGTAATTAGTTTTTGTGTGCTAGCAAATCTTTTTGAGTCCTGCAAAATTATGGGCTGTATCATATCTGAATGTTATTGATGCACCCCTCTCTTATACAGAGCAATTCGGAAAGATAGCTTAAAAAGACTGTCGAGGTAAAAACTAGAGATAATTGAAAAGTGAGAAGTTTCATTTCCATTGTCCAAAAAAGTGATAATGGAATCCATCATGTAATCTACTATTTTTTATCATGTTGTCATTCTGTGATCTAATACCAGATTAGTCAATGGAAGATTCTATCCATCATAATGGACTTAATGTTCCTCAAAACTAGAATCACTGAAGGAAGTTAGATTAAGACCAAACAGTTCTTGAAAGATTCAAATATTATCGCTAGAAACATTAATGATGTGTGTAGATCATCATACATTTGGCCAGGTAGGTAACCCTGCTTCAGTTTTATATGAACAACTCCATCAACACTGCACAATATTTTATGGAGAAGGAAAAGCCATAGTTTAATTTATAAAGTACAGAGAGAACATGTGATCTTCATAACTTTTGGGAGATTGGGCAGGGGTCATACATCCCTTGCACCCTTTTTCAGTTCAGAAGAATCTGCAACTCAGAGGTGAATGACTTACCCTAGAGGAATTAAAGACTGAGTTTCAGGTCTGGGTCTTCCCATTCCACGTCTTTCAATTTTCTTTAGTTGTTGAATTTCACCTCCTACCAAACATATACTTTTGGCTTCAAATTGAGTTACAAATTCTATTAAATATCAAATTCTGTGCTCTCACATACAGATTCACAATTAAATTTATCTTATGATGTGTGCAACATAGCTGTATCTCTGAATTTAAATAACCTTCCATATTCATTACCTATTAGATACCTGGGGATATGCTGATTTATAAGATTCATGGTTGAAGAATGGCATATTCTTTACTTAGGGAGCATCCTTCATGGCTTTCAGAAAGTTGTTCTTCAGATTTATGATTCAATTAGAAAGGACTTAGAAAAACTTTTCCTTCACTTCAACGGCAATCTAAAAGAAATTATTTTAGTGAATTGATGCTTAGAGTTTTAATGGAAGTAGATTTCTCTGCCACAAACTACCCTCCTGAGGTTGTGATGTTAAAGACAATGCAAAGATTCAAAGAAATCAATACCACTGAGGTCCAAAGTGTTGACTGTTGAGGATATGAATTACCAGAGGCAGGGAACACTATTTGAATTACTTCATCCGCAGAGGAAAAGTATGCCACAAAATGGGCTATATTACAGCATTTGCAAATCTTTCATTTAGCTAACTGATGAAGATAATTTATTGGTAAAGTAGACTGTGGTTTAGGAAAGAATATGGAAACATAAATATATCCTTATTCTTGAAGTTTCCTGGATTTCATGGAAGTTGCTAGAAACATCTCAGAGGTTTTCTTAAAAATGCCACTTTCTTCCATATGTTAGATCTGCTCAGTTTGACCTGGTACTGATGAACAGAGTAGTTACAACCAGTTTTCCTGGTAGGGAAAAAAATTCATCTATTTTAATTTTTTAAGGAAATAGCTTGGGGAGTAAAGAAAGTTTTCCTTCCTGATCTCATAGAAGATATATAGCTGTGATGTGTGATTTCTGGGAACATCATGATGGCTTAAGGGCATTGGACCCAGTTCAGAGAACCTTGGTATTTTGGAAGTGAATTTTTGGTCTTCTTGAGGCAGACTATTCAGAAGTTTTCTTTGGGTTTTAAATATTGACATTCAATTGATTAAAGTTATAAATCCCCAAACCTAGTTTTTTCTTCATTTTTGAGTTCTGCATAGAAATCTTCTAATTCTCCTCCTATATCTAATAGATTTTAACAGTCCTTCAAAGGGCTTTTAAATAATGTATAGTACCATTTTCCAACTTAGTTAATTAAACACCTTCAGATATTTTAAACTAGGTTTATACATTTAATATATAGTACTCATTTTCCTTTCTTAAGTCTTTTAATTGTCTGATAAACAAAGCCTCTAGAGTATTAAGTAATTCTTATAATAAATTGAATTTATATATGTCATGAACCAAAAGTTCTCTTAGATGTTCCAGCAGTATTAAAGAATGCAGTAAAATTCCACTTAAAATCATAAGTATAATGATTTATTCAGTTCCACATTTTTAATTGGAGTTACAAGGCTGTCACTCTAAAAAATCCAAATTCTCTTAAAATAGCAAGAACATCGATATTAAATATGTACAAAAATATAACAATAGAGTTTGATTCTCCCAAACCTTTATTTTCTTCATTCTAAATCTTCCTACATTTAAAAGATCTGTACTCACTAAAGAAGCTGGTGACTGTTCCAAATTCCTGTGGTTACTTACAACCAGAGATATTGCCCAGGCTCATATGAGAACTGGAGCTGCAGGTCTTTGGACCACCCCTGCTGTCATTCTGAACCCTTTTATACAGTTACTGTATTTGACATGACTCTGCTTAGAAGGGGATAGGTCTCCTAACTCATATTACCCAATTTTTTGTTTCTCAGAGAAATTTACCTCTGCCCACCCAGGTTAATCACTTGCACTTCTGTGCTTCTTAAAACATGTTATAGTGCTTAGTGCCCAAGCAGGGAATCTGGAGTCAGATTACCTAGGTTCACATTCAAGTTCTACTGCTTATTAGCTGTGCAATCTTGGACAAGGAGCTTAAAGTCTTGGTGCCTCGGTTTCCTAATCTGTAAAATGTGGATAATACCAGAAAATACCTCATAGGTTTGTCATGAGGGTTAAATGTGTAATATATGTAAAACTTTTTTGAATAGTCCCTGGCTCATAGTATGTGCTATTTAAGTATTAACTGTTATTATCATTATATGTATTTTCCTTCTAACTCAAAAGATCTGTGAACTGGAGGTATCCTGAGATGTAACTGTCTTTTCCATTTAATTTTAAAGATCTTTGAACTTAATGGAATCTTGTAATCTTTCATAATTATAGAATCATATAATTTCCTTAGATATTAAAATTATATTCAGTTTAATTTTCTACATTACTTTGGATTTGTCCTTTTTATGGTCACAGCTTATTAAGTTATTCTACTGAATGGTTTTAGACTCAGCTCTATGTACTAAGTAAATGACTTGCCTGAGTCACTTAACCTCCTTGTGCCTCAATTGTCTTATCTTAAAAATGGGGATAAATGGATAAAGAAGATGTGATACACATATAAACACAGACACACACACATACACACACACAATGGAGTACTACTCAGCTATAAAAAAGAATGAAAACTTGCCATTTGTGACAACATGGATGGACCAGTTGGTATTATGCTAAGTGAAATAAGTCAGACAGAGAAAAGGCAAATAATGTATGATTTCACTTATGTGTAGAATCTAAAAAATAAATGAACAAATGTAACAAAATAGAAATAGATTTATATATACAGTGAACAAACAGGTGGTTGCCAGAGGGGAGGGGGATGGGGGAGAAAAGAAATAGATGAGTTAGATTCAGAGGTACAAACTTCCAGTTGCAAAATAAATGAGTCATTGCTATGAAATGTGCAGTGTGGGGAAGATAGTCAATAACTACGTAATATCTTTGGTGACACATTGTAACTAGATTTATTGTGGTGAACATTTTGAAATGTACAGAAATATTGAATCACTATGTTGTGCAACAGGAACTAACATAGTGTTGTAGGTCAATTATACTTCAAAAACAAACAAGCAAATAAACTAACAAACTCATAGAAAAAGAGATCAGATTTGTGGTTACTAGGGGTGGGGGTGGGAAGAGGAATAATTGGATAAAGGCAGTCAAAAGGTACAAACTTCCAGTTACAAGATGAATACGTGCTAGGGATGTAATGTACAACATGATAAATATAATGAACACTGCTATGTGTTAGATATTAAAGTTGTTAAGTGAGTAAATCCTAATAGTTGTCATCACAAGGAAAAACTTTTTTTTCCTGTTTCTTTGATTTCATATCTATGTGAGATGATGGATATTCAGTAAATTTATTTTGAGAATCATTTCAGGATGTATGTAAGTCAAATCATTATGCTGTACACCTTAAACTTACACAGTGCTGTATGTCAATTGTATGTCAATAAAACTGGAAGAAAAATTAGGGATAATAATTCCTGACATGCTCTGTCTACCTTATTCAATAAATACTAAATATTATTGAGCACCCACTGTATCCTAGGCACCATTCTAGGTTCTTTGAATAAATTAGTGAAGAAAGCATACAAATACTCCTGCCTTCTTGGAGCTTAGCCAGGGTGGCAGTGGCAAGGAGAAGGTGGTGGAGAGAGGAGACATAACGAGTGAGTAAATTAGGAGGTGATAAGAGCTAAAGGAAAAAATAGAACAGGTTAAGAAGAATCAGAAATTTGCAGGAGAAGTTTGGGGGCCAATTACGATATTAAACAGTGTGATCAGTCTTAGGCCTTACAGAGAATATGAGATTTGAGTGGGATGAGATTAAGCCAAGACATACCTGGGGAAAGAACATTTCTCACTGAAGGAATGATATACTAGTCAGCTTCTGCTGCAGCAACAAACCACCCTAATATGTCAAGCTCTGACATGCACAAACATTTATTTTTTGCACATATCATGTGGCCAATAGTCACTCCCATAATTCTTAAGATACTTTCTTCTTTCTAGACTTAATTATAGTATTGAAGCTTATCAGGGGCAGGGAAATCTATTTCACTACAGGGAAGCATGGTCTGGTTGCTCACTCCTTTAATGTTTCCAAGTGTCTTGGATTTACTCTTGGCCAACCTTTGGGAATACAACCCTTGGAATGTTCTATCTATCACTGATGGATTGATTATTTTGTTGTGTGCACCTGGGAGAATTAGACCATTCCATAGTAGCTTGTCAGGATTGCTTTGCACAAACATCAAGATTGAAGACGTACATGTGGTTTCATTGTTTTGGTCCTGGGTTTCAGTTGCCATAGCTGATTGCTAGCAAGATGTGCTACGTGACCAACCCCTACAAAAGCCTCAGGTCCTGAGACTCAAATGGATTTCCCTTGGCAGAGACATTCCATACTTGTCTCTGTAGTTTGCTGCCAGAGGAAAAAAACCCATTCTATGTGGCCTCAGATGAGGAAGGACATCAGAAGCCTATGTTGGACCTCTCTGGACTCTGTTAATGCATGTCTTTCTCCTGCTGCTTTTGCTTTGTATCTTTTGTGATAAATCTTGGCCATAATCTGCTATTGAATTGTGATTCTTTCCAGTGAATCATTGAAGTTAAGGAAGAGGTTGTGGGATTTCTCACACAGGGACAGAATTGATCATGGCTACCACAAACAAGTGGAGCAAAGGCTTAAAAACAGGAACATACCTTGCATGATCAAGGAACAGCAAATAAGCCATTGTTTGTGGAGTGAATGGTACGAGATAGGAATAGGAGATGAAGTCAAGGAGTGATGGGGGTGGTTAGATCATGTAGGCTTTACAGGTTGTAGTGAAATAGGAAGCTGTAGGAAGGTTTTGAATAGAAGAGTGACATAATCTAAGGGATCACTGGGGCTACTGTTTTGAGACTGGGTGGTAGAGGGGCAAGGGTGGAACTTGGGAAACCCATTAGGAGGCTATTACAATAATTAAAGTGAGAGTTGATGGTGACCTGGACCAGGCAACAGCAGTGGACATGGTAGGAAGGGGTCAGACTTTGAATATTTTGAAGATAATTTGTATGGATCAAGAGGAGTAATAGTGTGAAAGTTTGTCAGATGTAAGGCATCATACACAGGTAATTGAGTATTTTCGGGTCTGGAATATTGTTCTGGCCAGGAGGATGACTGGGCCTGAGAATTCTGAGGGAAGGCAAAAGCTTCTGTTGTAGAAATCTGAATCCTGTAGAGAGACCAAGCAACACTCAGAGGGTTGGAGAACTCAGGTTTATTACACCAGCAGGCCCAGAGGAGTTAACACTCCAAGCTCTGGGCCCCATTTGTAGGTTTACACAGGCTTTTATAGAGTTTTAGGTTTCGATTAAATTCACACCATATGCAAATGAGGTATTAGAAATGGGCCAATCAGGAGTGAGCTTTTGGGAATCAATGGAATTTTAGGGGTAAATGCAAATGAGGTGTTAGAAATGGACCAATCAGGAGTGAGCTTTTGGGAACCAATGGAATTTTAGGGGTAAGTTTCATTTTCCTAAAAGCAAGCCATTTTACAGAAGCACAAAAGTGGGAAGACAGTGGCCTTACCTGGGAGGTCTTGCTGGTCCCTTTGTGGGTTTTGCCCTTTAACTTCCATTGCCAAGGCTGCAGAGGCGGCTTTCTTAGACCATTCATGTAAGCAACACATAGACTTTTAAAATTAAAAAAAATTTTTTATTGAAATATAGTTGGTTTACAATGTTGTGTTAATTTCTGGTGTACAGCATAGTGATTCAGTTATATATACATACTCTTTTCCATTATAGGTTATTACAAGGTATTGAATATAGTTCCCTGTGCTATACAGTAGGACCTTCTTTCTCTATTTTGTATATAGTATTTGGTATCTGCTAATCCCAAACTCCTAATTTACCCCCCCCCCCCGTTTCCCCTTTGGTAACCATAAGTTTGTTTTCTATGTCTGTGAGTCTGTTTCTGTTTTGTTAATAAGTTCATTTGTGTCTTTTTAAAAATTCCACATATAAGTGATATCACATGATATTTGTCTTTCTCTGTCTGACTTCCTTCACTTAGTATGATCATCTCTAGGTCCATCCATGTTGCTGCAACATACAGACTTTTTTTTAACGACAATCCCAAGAAACAGGATTTGCCAGTGCTGTTCCCGCAGATAGTCTGTCTGTGGTCAGGCGTAACCCACCAGCCCAAGCATATGAGCATGGAGGAAAATCCCTTACTCTCTCATTTTCAGAGGGAATCTGGCATAATTAAAGAAAAATTTCCCCAAGCCTGTGTTTGCATACTGGGATAAGATTTGTTCTCCCCTTATTCACTGGCAGGCACATAACCAATGTGATTCCAAGTGTGGGTGTTTCCTGTCACCTTGCATCATTAAAAAACACAGGCCAATACCACATATATTCTGGAGCTAGTTTCTGGGTTGAGCTCTTCAGAAAGGATTTTGCCTGTGCCCCACTTTCTGGCTTTCTAGTGCTTCTCTTGTGTGTCCTTTCTCCAATTTCCCCAACCCACCCTTTCTCAACACACACATATAACAGTGTTTCGGAAGATATGATTCCTTCTTGTGCCCAGAGATTATATTGCTAAGTCAGATGCAAAGGAGAAATTTGAGCTGAATTATTTCTATTGCTTCTGTTCTAAAAATTTCACTTCCTCTTCGCCTAATGTGTGCAGGAAATATATGGCTTTATGTCTGTATAACAGCTGCAAAAGCAAATCAGGTAAGGCAGTAAACCCCAGGTGTGAATGTATTTTGATGTACTTAGAATTGCCACAATTAGAAAGCGCAACCCTGATAGAAGACCCAGGAAATTGGTTTAACAAAGAGAACTTGTGAAATTACCCCTGTTGACAATTGGATTAGGGGATGTTCCCAGCTCTGTGGTTTACTGGATGTTTTTCTACAAATCATTAGCAAAAAAAATGTCAAACACACTCTTTTGTTTTTCACCTTGAAATAAAGCCACAGACTCTTTAGGCGATCTCAGTGCAGCTCGGCAAAGTGAGCAAATGTATTTAGAAAGTTGCCCAGCCAACAAGTTGCTTTGCTATCTGACCCGTGAGACAGTGGCTGACTGTAGCTGGATAAGGCAGCTTGCATAATGATATGCTACTTGGGGTGCTTCAAAGGGAGAGTACATTTTTCTGAAAGTCACTTAGGAAGCTTTCCATTTTGCACCATATGAATGTGTTTTTCTTGTTTGATACACAGTAACACTACCCAAAGCTTTATGAGGTATAGGGGCTCTTTAGGAGGAAAGCTGCCTTTGGGTTCTATTACCTGTCAAAGGTAAAGTGAGTGTGGGAGGGAGAGGAGAGGAGGAGGGGAAATGGGGGGTGTCACTGAAACTGATTTTCGTTCCTTTATTTAGAATTGCTGTGTCAAAGTGAAGTAGACTTGGATTCTAGCCATACATCTGTTGCTGACAAGCTGTGTGACTTCAAGAAGGGGACTGAACTTGTTAGGAACTTAGTCTCCTCAACTGTAAAAAGGGGGAGGCTGAGGCTGTTAGTTGGATTTTATTAATTCTGCAAATATTTATTGGGTAGCTTCTGTGTATCAGGTACTGTTGTAAGTACTTGGGCCTTCTCAGTGAACAAAACAGGCCAAGATCTCTGTCCTCATGGGGTTTCTATTCTTGTTGCAAGTGGAAGGGCAAACAACAAACAATAAACATAATAAATGAGATGTTCATATTAAGTTAGAAAGTGATACGTGCTATGGAAAAGAGAAAACAAGAGAGTTAGGTGAGGGTTTTCTGGAATGCTGGCAGAGGTGGGGGTGGTGAGGGTTGCAATTTTAGGTCATCTGTAAGATGCTTACTAGTTCTTAAAATTTATGATTCTATGGTGTTTATTCATTTAATATTCATAATCATGGCAAATTTATATTAAATATTTACAAAAAGACTTTAAAATCCATCATTTCTATTAATATATCTTTTGGGCATGCAACCTTTTTGATGCCTTTTGCTTTGTCCTCAGGATCTAAGACCCTGTACAGTTTATTTTCTCCTTTCTCTCCTGGGTTTCATGAAGATTTCTCTCCCTCTTCTCCATTTTCCTGGTCTTTCTGTTTCTGTCTCCATAATGGTGCTTGTCCCAGTCTACTTTTCTGTTCACTAGTTTCACATTGACCAGAACAGAAGTCAGACTGGGAAAAGAGTATTCTATTCACATTTATCAATTCCATGAATGAACTTTCCAAGCCTCCTGGCTTAATATTCTACAACTTCATACTAATCAGTTCCCAACTAGTGCTAACACCCAAAATCTTCCAGTGAAAACAACAAGCAGTAGTTAAAAGCTACTCATTCATGTAACCACACCTCTTGTGCCTGGGGAGTGGTTGGTGGGGTGTGTGTGTGTGTGTGTGTGTGTGTGTTTGTGTGTGTGCATGTAAGTGCCATTTGAGGATAAGAAATACATTTTATAATCAATGATTGTGCTTCATTATGCTTAGAGGCTACTAAGAGGCCAGAAGATTTCTGTTGGAAGTCAAAACTCTCAGTGGACCATTTGCCATATTTGCTTTTGTATTCATTCATTCATTTAGTCATTTGTTTCTTCATCAAGTATTTATTGGGCATTAGGAGCTGTGAATTACTACTTTTCATAACAAATGCACCAGAAAAGAATTATAGTTGTCCCTTGGTATCCATGGGGGATTGGTTCCCAGACCCCTGTGGGTACCAAAATCTGCAAATGCTCAAATCTCTTAAATAGAATGGCACAGTGCAGTTGGCTCTGTATTTGTGTAAATATGGAGGGCTGACTGTATCTTACTCTTGAAAGTCAGTTAATGGGAAGTATCATAATACAAATATTAGTTCATATGAAAACCAAATAGAAAATACTGCACAATTAGAAATATTAGTACTGTTCAAGAGCAGGCTACCTTGAAGTACCTTATGGATCACTAATCATCTATTCAATGGCCAGGGCAACCTACTCGAATCCAGTGAATAGTGAAACAGTGGTATGATTGAATCCAATTCCCACCAATTCCTATTGTCTCATAATGTATTTGCCTCATTTATATATTACTTACTTGTACCTGTAGACAGCCAGAAAACAGATCTTAAATACTGAAGATCATTCCAAGTGAGAAAAGACAGATGGAACACAAGTATTGTTTGGCAGGGCTCAAGTGGAAATCTGTAAATGGGTTATCTATCCCAGGAACAAATGTGGCAGGAAATTGGTAGAAGTCCAATTTGAAGACATTTGTTGGAGAGGTATGGCAAAAATCAGAGACTTAGTTATAAGAGGACTGGGGCATAAGGCAAACATTTTATCTACTGAGGTCCAAGATTAAAATCAGGATGCCTAGTCTTTGGGAGACATGATTATGAGGCAGAGAACCTAGGTCATGAGAGGTTGGAGCATGGTCACAGTGGAACCAGCAGCTGCATGAGCAAGCACTCTAGGACCTTCATGCCCAGAACCAGGATTTGTCCCAGAGTCAGGACTGGGGTTGAGCTGACATGTGGACATTAAATCAGGTTGCACATCTGGCAGGATGTAGAGTCAGGGTACTAGATATGCTGTTATACATCTAATATAATATATGGAATAGGAAGAAGTTGGTTATATGAAGCATGGTGGTTAATGGCATACATCATACATGAGAACTTACAGCAAAGTCAATTAATCAACAAAGATTTATTGACCACTATATTCAGTGGTCTGGCACTGATCAGACACTGATATTCAGTGAGGAAGAAAACATTGCTCTGAGATGATCACTGTATCTATTATGTACCACACATTATAGTGCAACATGTATGAGCTATTAGAAAGATATGTACAATAGACCAAGTAACTTTGCCTGGGGAGGTAAAGAAATATACCAGTTAAGAGGTAATGTTTGAACCAAATTTTAAATGATTAGTAGGAGTTATCCAGGATGAAAAGGTGAGGGAAAAACTTTTACAGGACTACCACAATATGTACAAATCCATGGAGTTAGAAAGGGGCCTGTTTTGTGTGTTGAGGTAAGAATGGAGTATGGTGAGGGATGGTAAGAAATAAAGCTAGTACAAGTCCCTTCACAAAAGTTTAGAATTTCAAGTTCCATGAGGGCTGACACTCTAACACTAGTTGCTAGAACAAATAAACTCCAAAAGTTACATTGGTCCAAACACAATATACTATTTTATTTTTTGCTCACACACAATCCAAAGTTGTAGTTCAGATTAAGGGGTGACTTTACTCCAAGTGTTGATTTAAGAACCCAAGTTTGTTCCTTCTTCATGCTCCGTGGTCTTTAACTTGTGACCTCCAACATTGCTATATACTTCTGTATCAACCTGGCAGAAGGGGAAAGGGTAAGGAAAGTAGCTGGTATGAAGATAGATGTTGAGGACCAGGCCTGGAAGTGACATACAACACTTCTGTTCACATTCCGTTGACTAGAATGCAGTCATGTAGCCACACCTGACTGCAAGGGAGGCTGGCAAATGTAGTCTGTGTGCCCAGGAATAGAGGAGATGGGTTTCATAAACAGCTAGCCAGTCTCTACCACGCTCTCACTGTGTTTCTAGTGCCTAACACTTAATAGGCACTCAGTAAATTTTGGCTGAGTGAATAAATGAACAGATTTTTGTTTTGTTTTGATTTTTTTCCTGACAGGGTAGTGATGTCATCTTATTTATTTTAGTTACAGAAGAAACATCATCTTGTTGTAAATATAGAAATAAATAATTCAGAAATGTGCAATGTCAGTACTTTGTGAGGGTAACTGATGGATGTGGAGCAGTTTGACAAGTATTGGGAGGGTCAAGTGGTGGGTGAGCAGTTAAGAGTCTGTTCCAATAGCCCAAGAGAAAGATTTTTGACCCAGGGAAGTAGGAATGGGTACAGGAAAGAATGAATTCTCAGGGAGCATTAAAAGGACTTGATGGTGAATTCACTGTGTGGGGATGAGGAAGAAAGAGGAGTAGAAGGTGATACTAAGGTGTCGATCTCAGTAATAGGATGCAGAATGTATCAATTTTCTATCAATTTTCTATTGTTGCCATAAAAAATTTCACAGCTTAAAACAACATCCATTTATTATTATCACAGTTCTATCGGTTCAGAAGTCTAGACAGTCCCAACGAAGCATTCTGTTCAGAGTAACACAAGGGCAAAATTAAGATGGTGGCTGGCCTGAGCTCTTATCTTGAGGCTCTTGGGTGGGAAGAATCAGCTTTGAAGCTCATTCAGGTTGTTGGCAAGAACTCAGTTCCTTCTTACTGTTTCCACCTGGTCTTATCCATCTTCCATTCAGCAATAGTGGAGAGGGGTTGAGTGCTTCTCAAGCTTTAAATCTCTATCACATCTTTCTACTTCCTCTTCTACTATTAAGCATTACACTGGACACACCCAGATAATCCGGGACAATCTCCCTACCTTGAGGTCATCTGCAAAGTCCTTTTTCCCTTGTAATATAACAAACATATTCCTAGGCATGACACTAGGGTGCAAATATCATGGGGACTGAAATTTGGCTTACCACATAGAATATGTGGGAAATTGTGGGTTGGCTCATTTATCAGCCCTTCTAGTCTCCTTGGTGTATGTTTCCCTGTACTGCAATGGCTGTATCCTCTCCTGCAGCTGAGGTTCTGGATGTGATTTGGAGTCTTCCAATCAAATGTACTCATATGAGACTTGAACTTGGAACTGAGGTCAGGGGGAGAGAGGAGTGTGTGAGACATTTTATTTTGGCTGGTAAGAATTAGAGCAATGCTGAGATGGTTCTGGAACCAGCAGCTATAGTAGTGACTTCTTGATTTAGCAGGCAGCTGTGACATGAACCAGCCAATACACCAACCTCTCCTTGATTGTTTTTCAGATCCCACAAAAGTCTACTGAATGTCTTGACTTGGGCCTGGCAATTTGCAAAGGTTACCTCCTTTAGTGGAGGCAGCTCTATCCCCATTTTGATAAAACTGAAGAAATGGAGAAGGGACTTGCCCGTCCTCACACGGTGATTAGAGCTGAGATTCAACTTGAAATTTCTCTCCATTGTGTAACTGCAGCCTGCCCTTTTTTTTTTTTGTTGTTGTTGTGGGTTTTTTATAGATGAGAATAATTTTCCCTAAAATGTGTAGCTTATAGCTAGATTCTGGATTCTGACCTTGACCTTATATGGAACTCAGCTGTTTTCAAAGAGCTTTCACATCCATAGCTTCATTTGATATCAGGAGACAGAACTGGGGACTCAGGGATTATGGAAGATGGGAAGAGGGAAGTGAGAATATCCCTACTGAAGGGGTCGGTGACAACCAGCCCTGAAATCTGCAATGTCTAGTTTAAACTGATTCTGGAGAGAACCTCACCTTTCTACTCCTGTCTACACGGAGTGACCTCCCAGAGACTGTGTCATTTCAGGAAGACTGTTCCAGGAATACACAGAGAACGCATGTTCCAGAGACACAGCCACTCCTGCTGCCATGGGAGATAAATGAGGTGCTTTGGCAGGTCAGCTAGAAGAGACAACGAGCTGGGCTGTCACATTTGTACAGTGACAGATGCCTCATGCCTCATGTGAGAGGGAATCTCTGGAGCTGGAAGAGGCAGAGAAATGCCACATTTTCATAACTTCCTTAAAAATGCAAAGGATGTTGGGGGTTGTCACATAAAATGTGCTACCTTGTGTAGATTGGAAGTTGCTTCTTTTAGGAAAGGGAAACACGAGTGGGCAAAGGAGCTCGGAGTCTACGCCTGGCAGAGCTAAAATCATCCTCAGGATGGGTCCACGTAACTCAGTCTGGATATGGCCTGGAGGCAGAATGCTGGGGGAGTAGCGAGGGGGCTTAGAAAGTGAGGGCTTGCACTTTGCCTTGGAGTCCTGTATCTTGTGCCTAGACCGGGAGTGGATGGAAGCTCTTGGAAACAGAACCTCTATCTTTCTCATTCACCACTCTATTCATGACAATTAGAAAAGTGCCGGCCATATTATAGGCACTTAATACAGGTCTGCAGATTGACTGTTGCAAATAGCTACTTGAGCTAGATTGTGTGAGGAGATAGCCAACTACAACTGCAGGTCATGGGCCAAATATGGCTGGCCTGCGGCTTGATTTTTCAAATAAAGTTTTATTTTCACACAGACATGTGCATTCACTTACGTATCGTCTATGCACCACAGTGGCAATGCTGAGCAGTCATGACAGAGACCATAGGGCTCACAAAGCTGAAAATATTTACTATCTGGCTCTTCACAGGAGAAGTTTTCTGACTCCTGGAGTCAAGCACCACTTAAAGTCTCCTCATAGCAGATAGGAAAGGTGGATTTTTTGACTCCACAACAGCCTTCAGCTCCCAGGACATCTCTTTGCTACCATTTGAAGAAAAACTCCTCAAAACAGTTTTCTGTATTGTCTCTAATTCCTGTCTTCACATTTTCTTTTAAATCCACTCCTCTTAAGCATTTACCGTCATCGAAACTGCTCTTGTCAAGATCATCAGTGTTGTGAAATCCATGGGCAAATATTTAGTTCTCATATTATTTGTCTTAGCAGCAGTGTCTGACACAGTTGGGCACACGTGGAATATTTTCTTGTTTTGGCTTCTGGGTCACTGAATTTCTCCTAGCTTCACTGGCTGCTTTTTCTCAGAATAGTTTGCTGGGCCCTCCTCATCTTACTGGCCTCTTAATGTTGAGTGCCCCAGGGTTCAGTTCTTGGTCCTTTTCTCTTGTCAATCTAAATTCCCTTAGGGATTCGCTCCAGTTTCATAACATACCATCTGTACAATCATAACTTCCAAATTTCTATCTCTAGCCTGGATCCCTCCCATACCTTGAATTTGGCATCTCTTCTTGGACATCTCCAATTTAACCTGTCTAAACAGAAAACCTGATAATCCCTTCTCCAAGTTGATCCTCCCACAGTCTTGTCCATCTCTATTGATGGAAACCACATTTGTCCAGTTGCTCAGGTCAAAATCCTTTGAAGCATCCTTGACTCCTCTTGCTCACACTCCATATCCAGTCCATAAGCAAATGCTGTTGACTGTACTTTAAATTATATATCTAAGCTTCACTTCTCATCACCTCTTCTGTTAAAGTCATAGTCCCAGTCACTGCTCCCTCTCACCTAAATTAATGAAATAGCCTTTGACTTGTCTCACTGTTTCCCCCTCTTCATTCCTTTTGTCTGTTCTCAATACAATAGACTATTCCTGGTTAATTTAAATCACATGACTCCCCTGCTCAAAACTTTCCAATGGTTTCCATGTCACTGAGAGTAAAAGCCAAAGTCCTTCTGATGGCCTTCATGGATCTACTCCATCTGGCCCCCTTACCCCTCTGTCCTTACATGCCACCACTTTGGCATTCATGAAAATGCACTTGTGAGATCTGCTGCAGAGAGGATTGATGACTCCAGCTGCTGTACTCTGAAATCCACTGCTAAATTTTTGCCAAGCACATGCTTACCATGGCTGCTCTCAGCCAATGACTGAGCATGGCCAAGACAGTAAGGCAAGCCCATTCCTAGAAGATGCGGGATTCCTGTGATGGAAGGCTTTGGCTTGAGGACTCCTCATTGGCCTGATCAGACTTTTCCTAGAACTGTGCTGTATTATGTGACTTCCTACCTAACATTCCTTCCCTCTCTCCTTCAGAAGGACAAAACTTCCTCATGTTGGGAGGCTCTCTCTACCTCCTCCAGCTGCTTCTTTTTCCTCTCAAGTTTCCCCTGCCAAATAAATTGTAAGCCCCTTTCAAAACTATGTAAAATGATGACATATAATTTGTCATTTTAATTAAGCCATCACCTTTAATTTGACATTTCTCAGTTATCTCTATTAGATAGGTTCAAGAGTTTATTTTCACACTGAAGTTCATTGGCTGTATTAAGTCAAGGATATGAATATTTTGTATTAGGTGCAAAAACAAACAAACAAAAACCCCAAGCAGAAAAACCAAAACTCTAACCTTCTGAAAAGTAACTCCATTAGATGAATCTCTCTTAAATATGAAATGGTTGCTCCAGCTTGCATTTTTCGGGGGGTGAAACTTCTAAATGAGCAGAGCAACATCAATTTAGCAATGTAGGCTTGAAGAATTACTGTGTTTATAGCTGCAAATGAAGTGTCAGTGTTGAAACTGATGCCAAATTTTATTCAATATGCAAATCAAAAATAAATAACTTAGATTATTTTGAAGCTTTGATGAACTATTTGATAAAGACAACCACTGAGGAATGTGAAATTTTACCAAATGACATTGCTGAACATCTAAGCTTAGTGGAAGATGTTTGAAAAAAATCCTTTCTATTTTCTCTTAACAGTGAAGATTTAGACTGATTGAGTTTCGAGTCAATACTCACTGACTTTCTTTGAGTATGTCAGCAATTAGAAATAATGAGTTATTGTTAGACATTATTGATGAGTCACCTTCAAAACAATTGTCTACCACTCTTTATTCTAGCTTTTGGATCAGTTTAATAGAAAAATGTCGTGGATTGGCAAAACAGGCTGTAAAAACAAACAAACTTATCATTGTGAATTAAGGCTTTCGTGATTCTTTAAAATTCAAAACAAAATATACTGGATAGCAGGCCCATATAGTTGTCATTTATAATCTCAGTTTTACGTTTTTATATTTACTAAAATAGTTTTATTTTTATACTGATCCTTAAATAAATAAATTACGTTTTTACGTAGTAAAATCTAATGCTGTTTTCCTTCATGATTTTTATACTTGCTGTCATACTTAGAAAGAATCCTTTCATTCCAATATTATATAATTATTCACCCATATTTCCTTTCCATACTTTTACTGATTTCATTTTTTTACATCTTACTTATTAGGAAACTTTAAAAGTATGATTACATTTTTCCTAAACATGGGGAGAAAAGTCAGGAATTAACAGGTCCAGGCTTAAGTCCCACTTCTCCCTTTTTCTAGCTGAGTGATCTTTGGCAAATCTGCTCCCAATTTCCTCACCCAGGGAGATGAGAGCATTTGAGCAAATGATCTGTAAGGTCTCTGGTAGCTCCAACATTCTTGGATTGTACATTTTGACCAAACAGATCTTGTTAATGACTTGCCAATTCAGATCAAAGCAGACAACTGTTTTGTAGTTCTTGTAGATGGATTTTTTACATGTCTTTTGAATTTTTTTTAACAAGGGAGTGATAATCCCCAGTCGTGCTTCCAAAGCGGGTCGCTGTAAAGCCAGACATCGGAAAAGATAACTGCAATGACGCAATTGCTTGTTTGATATGTTCTAGGAATATTAACCATGCCGCTGAATTCACATACTTGTTATAATCTGCGGAATGTGCCCTGGAGAAATGAGTCTGCTCAAGCATGGGGACTAAAGTACGTGCACCACCATCCTCTCCTCCCCACTCTCTCTTTAGCAATGGTTCCCAGCCTTAGACATGAAGTGTTCATTCTCTTTGCTCAAAGTACGTTATCTTCCAGCTCTCCTGGTTCTCACCTGTAACTGGTCACTATGTTTACTTGCTCTTCAGCTAAAAAGTACCAAAGTGAAGTCGTCAAAAACACGAGAATGCCCTTGCAGTAATTGGATTTTCTGCTTTGAGTTGGGAACATAAGAGACGTATTAAATGGAACATGCCAAAATGCTAAGGCAGCATGAAGGACACCATCTGTCACAATATTTTTCTAGTTAATTTTAAGTGAGCAAAAGATTAAAAATATGTTTTCTTAGTCCTTGCATCTTCACAGAGGAAATCTATTAAAGCAGAAGCTGTGACGTTTGCCATTCCCTTATCTGTCTCCCTAAGTTACCAGCATTTAAATGAGGTTATGAATCATCGAGGAAGGGAAAGGGGTTTTGGAGGAGGGAGGGTGTCAGAAAAGTGATAGAATCCTTTGCTGAGTGTTTTAGTTTTCTATTGCTGCTGTAACAAATTACCACAAACTTAGCCACTTAAACAAAACACATTTGTTGTATAGTTCTGTAAGTTAGAAATCTGAAATGGATCTCATTGGGCTAAATTGAAGGTGTCCAGAATGCTGCATTTTTTTTTCTGGAGGCTCTAGGGAAGAAGCCGTTTCCTGGCCTTATCCAGCTTCTGGAGGCCACCTACATTCTTTGGCTCATGGCCCCTTTGTCTATCTTCAAAACTAGCAATGTTGCAGCTCTCTGACAGAAGGGGCATTGTTTAAATATACAATAGGTGACAAATAGAGCCAGAAGAGAATTTGTTAGATAAAAATGAACTACGATGGTAAGCCTTTAAACATTTCTTAAGCTCAGCACAGCTTTTCTCTCCCAGGCCCGATTCAAAAGTGAATGGCCAGTTCAGCTTTCATTTTTGTTGTTGCGGTATCATTGACTTATAACATTGTGCAAGTTTAAGGTGTACAGGGTGTGGATTTGATACACTTGTATGCTGCAACAAACCCACCACGGTGGCTAACACTTCCATCATGTCACAGAATTAACATTTCATTTTTGTGGTGCGAACATTTAAGTTTCACTCTTTTAGCAACTTTGAGATAAATAATGCAGTATTGTTGACTATGTTGTGTGTTAGATCTCCGGAAAGTATATTCATCTTCTAACTGCAAGTTTGTACCTTTGACCAACATCTGCACAGTTTCCCTACCCCTCAGCTTCTGGTAGCCACTAATCTACTCTGTTTCTAGGAGTTTAGCTTTTTTTTCAGATTCCACATATTAAGTGATATCATACAGTAGCTTTCTTTCTATGTTTGACTTATGTCTCTTAGCATAATGCCCTCAAGGTCCATCCATGTTGTTGTAAATGGCAGGATTTCCTTCTTTCTCATGGCTGAATGATATGTATTCCATTGTGTGTGTGTGTGTGTGTCTGTAACATCTTTATCCAGTCATCTGTTGATGGACTTTTAGGTTGTTCCCATGTCTTGGCTATTGTGAATAATGCTGTAATAAACATGGGGGTGCATATATCTTTTTAATAAGCCATTTTCATTTCCTTTGGATTTATGCCCAGAAGTAGGATAGCTGGATCATATGGTAGTTCTATTTTTAATTTTTTTGAGGAACTCCATACTGTTTTCTATAGTGGCCATACCAATTTACATTTCTATCAACAGTGCACAAAGGTTCCCTTTTCTCTACATCCTTGACAACCCTTGTTATATGTTAACTTGTTGATGATAGCTATTCTAACAGTTGTGATATGATATCTATCAGAATTAATTTTTTTATAACTTCTTCACCCCTCATCCCCTGTAAACTTGTTTACCTCTGTAAGATTGATGGTTGCTTTTGTGTTAAGTGAAACATGCAATGGTGAATGGATGAAAATTTTTTTATTACAAAAGTAACACATTTTTATTATAGAACATTTTGGAAAGTATGCACAAGCAAAAGGAAAAGGGTAAAAATCATCTGCAGTCCCACCAGTTAGAATCACTGGTAACATTTTGGTATATATTCTTCTAGCATTTTTTCTATACAAATAAACAGAAAATAGAATCATATATGTTGCACTATAAAACCTGTTTAAACCTCTTCAGACCTGTTTAAAATCTGGAGATTGTTTCATGTCATTATATTTTTTTTCTGCATTATAATGTTAATGGCTGGATACTACTCCATTATATAAATGCACCCAAATTTAGCTATTTCCCTAATGATAGACATTTATATTATTTCTAATTTTTCTCTATTAAAAGCAATCCTGTGTTATATAATTATGCTTATTTCCATGAGAATAAACTTTGAAAAGAGGAGCTACAAGGTGAAAGATGATGTATATTTTTAACAGTTTTGATAAATCATACCAACCTATTGCGGTATAAGACCTAAAATTAAGGATCAATTTTTTTGTGTGCTGCCTTGACATCTGCTAAAATCAGGAGGGCCTCAACTGGCCTCACTGCAAGTTCTCCTCCCCACTCTGCTCCTTTAGCCAAACAACCTTCCTCATCACTGGAACTAAGTGCGGTTCCTTCTTATTCCTGAGCATGGGTTTCAGTTCCCTGCCAGCCTGTGGCATTATTGAAACAAGCCAATCACATCTTCCCATGGCAACAAGGGGCACCCCACCCTCTTAATACTGCAAATCCTGCCTCTCACAGCCACTACATGTTCTTTCTGTTGCCAAGTACAAACCCTGTGTGGCCCTGCCTGGCAGGCAGTGTCCTACTCCCCTGGACTGTAAGTTTAAGTGACTGATAAAATGCTATTGATCTCATCTTTCCAGTGTCAAGTGTCACATGTTTGACTCTAGGGCAGGGAGCCCTTCTACATCAGTGGGGTGAAGAGGAGGCAATTGAAAAAACTAGGCTTCAGAAACATTGAATTTATTCTATGACAGTTTTTCTGAAGCATTTGAGGTCATAAGATATACAAATCTTATAGTGTTGAGTACTTTTTCCAGAAAAATGAGCTGGTAATCAAACATCCACATTTTGCCTACAATATTAGGGATCCTCTGAAGTACCCAGAATGATGGCCTTCGTGAGTTAATGAGTTTTTGTCATGAGATAAAGACACTGAGTATCATTTTTTGCTCAATTAAAAAAAAAATGAGCCCATTTAATACTACTCAGCCATAAAAAAGAATAAAATAATGCCATTTGCAGCAACATGGATGGACCTGGAGATCATCATACTAAGTGAAGTAAGCCAGAAAGAGAAAGAAAAATACCATATATCATTTATATGTGGAATCAAAAAAAGAAAAAGAAAAAAAGAAGACACTAATGAACTTACCTACAAAACAGAAACAGACTCACAGATAGTAAACAATCTTATGGTTACCGGGGGGGAAGGGAGTGGGAAGGCATAAATTGGGAGTTTGATATTTGCAAATATTAACTAGTATATATAAAATAGATAAAAAAAAACAAGTTCCTTCTGTATAGCACAAGGAACTATATTCAATACCTTGTAGTAACCTACAATGAAAAAGAATATGAAAACAAATATATGTATGTATATGTATGACTGAGACATGCTGTATAGCAGAAATGGACACATTGTAAACTGACTATACTTCAGTTTAAAAAAATGAGTCTATTTGAATCCTTTTCCATGTGAAATGTGTTTCTACTCACATTCCAAGGTATTTTTGTAACAATGTTACTACATGAATTGCTGTACAGGTGAACTCAATGTTAAATATGTGGGAAGAACAGAGGCCTTGCAGCTTCTATTATCCAATCAAAAGAATAGTGCCTTGTTGTTGGTTTGTTTCGTTTTTTGAAAGACAGCACTGGAAGAAAGTTGGAAGGCTATAGGCTTTCACTTTTTGTGGGTGTCTACTTTGTGTCAGGCCCTGTGCTGAGCATTTTATAAGGAATAGCTCCTTTATCTTTCCAGTTTATACGGATGATGAATGTAGATTACCTACCACATGGTAGGTATTTCATTAATTGAGAAGCAGTGGGGTGTAGTAGGTTGGGCTTTGGCAATAGAGAGACCTGGACTTAATCTTGATTTTTCTACCACATAACCTTAGGCAATTAACCTCTCTGAGTTTAAATTTTCTCATATGTAAGGTGGAAATAACAACATCAATACTACTACTACTAACCTTTTATGGTGTTTGTGTATTAAAAGTGCTAATATATGTTAAGCACCTGCTTTAGTACCCAGGATTAGTAGGCCTCGATAAATTTTCAGTATTACCACCTCTCTTTTATAGATGTGGAAACAGGTCCAGAGAGGTAACTTGCCTGAATGTCACATATCTAATAACTTATCAAGGTCAGAGAATTGCTATCAGAGTCTGAGTCAAGTGACAGATGATTGTGCACAGATTATAATTAGATTAATTTTCTGAATGTGTACAGTTATCTTCAATTTCTATTAGCATACCAACATCCATCAACAAAATGAAAGCTTGGGGCTGGGGAATAGTGACATGATATTTGACGAGAAATGGAGGAACAGCTGTAGCTCTAACATCTTGAGAATACTCGAGAGAAGTCTCAAAGGGAAGCCATTTAGGGAACCTGAGCTTCTGCCATGGTGTTATACCACAGGGGCCTCCTCAGCAGTGATACAACTGCGACTTGGGATATCTGCTGTATTTCAGACACACAGATTTTGTATACATAAGTCTTTCTCACTTGAGTCCTACAATTAAAGAACTATACTTATCCCCATTTTACATATGATGAAATTGAGGCTCTAAGAGGTTAAAGAGCTTGTTTAAGATCGCCAGCTGTGAAGTCGTGGAGGTCAGAAGGCAATCCTGGACTCGCTGACTGCTCTTACGTAAATTGCTATGGAGTAAGAGTATTATAATTACATAATAATAAAAGACAACAACAACAGCAACAGTTACAATTACCAAGTATTGAGTATTTACTGCATGCTAGCACTCCACACGAGGCAACTCATTTAATCCTCTCCAGAATCAGAAGACATCAATACTATTACCTGCATAAGGAAGAGGAAACAGGTTCAAAGAGGCAAAGCAACTTGTTCAGCCAGGATCCCACAGCTGGGAGGTAGTTGAGCTAGAAAAAAGCTCACACATTTACTCCAAGAATTAAGTCTGGGTGAAAACACAGGTGATTTGAACTTGAATAGGAAGAACATTTTTCCTTTAAAAGTTATCATTAAAAATAGCTTTTTGTAGCACCAGTGATTTAGAACAATGCAACTTTCACCCCCTACCTAATGTAAATGGCTGTTACAAATAAAGCTAAGGACAATTTACCATCTAATCTACTTTTGCTAGAAAATGCTTTAGAAATAATTAGCTAGAAATATATTTTGGTTATTTTAAAAATCTTTTTATGAAATATAAGTATACAAAATTGTGAATATTTATAAATCAGACATCTGCATAACTAGCAATAAAATAAATAAAAAAGAATATTGCCAGCACCTGGATGCCCTGAGAGACCTTTCTGATCATGCTCTCCTTCCATATATATGCACACTGTTTGGATTTCTTCATGTCTTTTGCCTATTTGTTTCTTATTTATTTTTTGGAGCTCTTTATGTTCTAGATATGAGTCCTTAACTACTTTTATGTGTTATAAATATCTTCTTACATTCTATAGCTTGTCTACTGTGTCGTTTGATCGACCAACATTTTTCACTCTAAGGTAGTTTTGTGGAAAAAATTTATGGAACTTTGATATAAGTTAAACTTAAAAAAATTATAATTGTTTCTTTATACTTAATGTCTTTTGTATCTTTTTTCATAAGTTTGTCCGTATGTGGTGTTTTTCTATATTATCCTGAAAAAGCTTTATACTTTTGCCTTTTTGTGTTTGTCTATAACTCACCTGGTGTTTATTATGCAAGGGCTAAGTTGAGGTTTAACTTAATTTCACTTGTTTCATATGGATACTCAATTGTCCCACCACCAGGACTGTTTACTGAAAATATTATCCTTTACCACTCTTATTATAAATCAGATTATATATTATAGATATAGGTATATGATTCATTTCATTTTATTGCTGAGTGGCATTCAATTATATTGATATACCACAATTTGTTTATCCATTTACTCATTGAAGGGCTTTTGGGTGGTTCCAGTTTTTGAAGATTATGAATTATGTTGCTGTAAACTTTCATGTACAGGATTTTGGGTGAACAGAAATTTTCATTTTTCAGGAGTGAGATTGCTGGGTTGGTCATATGAAAGTGTATATAAGACTGCCCAACTTTTTTTCCAAAATGAGTATACCATTTTGCATTCTCACTAACAATGTAGCAGAGTTCCAGTTGGTCTGCATCCTCATGAGCATTAGATATTATCTTTTTATAATTAATATTAGCCATTCTAATATGTGTAGTGGTATCCCATTGAAGTTTTATCTTGCATTTCCCTGAAGATGAGTGATGCTGAGCATTTTCTCATGTGCTTGTTTGTCATCTGTATATATTCTTTGGTGACAAGTCTATTAAATCTTTTCCCCATTAAATTAGGTTTTTTTGTTGCATACTATTGAGTTTTAGAGTTTTATTAGGTATCCTTGATAGAACTCTCTTGTCAGATGTATAATTTACAAATATTTTTTCCTAGTCTTTGGTTCATCTTTTCATTGTCTTAGCTGTGTCTTCAGAAGGAAAAAAAGTTTAAAAGTATTTGAAGAAGTCCAATTTATAAATGATTTCTTTTGTGTATCATGCTTTTGTTGCCATATCTAAGAACTCTTTGCTAACCTAAAGTCACAAAGATTTTTCTTAGGATTTTTTCCATTTAAATATATAATCCATTTTGAGTTAATTTTTGGATAAGGTATGAGATAGGGATGGGGTTCTTTTGTGCACATAGATATCCAGTATTTCCTGTGATATTTGTTGAAAAGACTTCCTTTCAGCATTGAATTAGGTCTATATACTCTCTATTCTGAATTTTTTTGGTATTCCATTTTAATATATCTACAGTTAATCCTTGAATGACATGAGTTTGAACTGCATGAGTATACTTTATAAAGATTTTTTTCATTAAACATGTACTGCATATTTAATGTACTACATGATCCAGGTTGAATCAATGGATGTGGAACTGTATACAGAGGGCCGACTGTAAAGTTATACGTGGTTTTTCGGCTGCACAGAGGATTGGTACGCCTACCATTGTTCAAGGGTAAACTGTTTATTTATTTTTTTTTTGTTACATCTTTTTTTAAAAATGCTTGCCATAGGAATTGCAGTATGCCTACCTAACTTTTCAAAGTCTGCTTGGAGTTCATATTTTACTACTTCAAGTAAAATGTACAAGCTTCACAACCATATAGACCCCTTTGCCCTCCCCACTTTATGTTAGTATGTTCATGGGTATCACATTTGTATATGTTTATAACTAGACAAAGCCAATTTTTGCTTTCAACAGTCATACAGATTTTAAATAATTTAAGAGGTGAAAAAGGGTTTACAATATTTACACAGATATTTATCATTTTTGTTGCTCTTCTTTCACTCCTTAATTTTCAACTTTCCCTCTGGTATCATTTCCCTTCAGAGTGAAGAAGTTCCTTTAGCTCTAAAGTAGATCTATTGGTGATGAATCGTTACTTTTCCTTCATCTCAGAATTTTTTTCACCTTATTTCCTGAAGAATATATTTCTTGGTTATAGAATTCTGGGATGATAGGTTTTTTGTTTGTTTGTTTGTTTGTTTGTTTGTTTTTTTTTTTTTTGCTCTCAGGACTTTAAGATGTCATTTCCCTATCTTACAGTCTTCATAATTTCTGGTGAAAATTTTCACCATGTGAGTCAGTGTTTCCTCTGTCTGTAATGTCAGTTATTCTCTGCTTGCTTTCAAGATTTTTTTCTTTACCTTTGGTTTTTAGCAGTTTGATTATGTTTAACAGTTTCATTTGAGTTAACTGAGCTTCTAAAAACCTACATTTATCTATTTCACCAAGTTGAGAAAATTTTCAGTTCTTCTGCAGCAATTTCTTTCTCTTCTTCTCATGGAATTACAATAATGTGAATGGTAGACCATTTGATACTGTTCTACAGGCTTTTTTTTCTTCAAACCTTTTTTTCTCTTTCAGGTTGGATAATTTCTATTGAAAGACAGAGATAAACTGTTGGGAATTCCCTCTACACTCTGGACCACAGCACCCCTCTTTTCTGTTTTTCTTTATTCTTGGTGAGAAATATTGAATTCTCCCATTGTTTTAGCTGATCGTGCTGCTTTCGAACAATTGCCTTGGAGAATGTCAGAAAGAGAGAAAATAGAAAAACAGTGAGATTTTCCTCTCATACTCCATTAGCTCCTGTTTTCAGTTCTGCCGTCAGAAAGACAAGGCTGAGCCTGGGGCTTGTATCAGTCCATGTGCTGAATTATGAGCTGCCTTCTGCAGCTCTGGGTTCCCCTCACATCCCTGGCTTCCAGGCCCCTTTTCCTGGTTCTCTGACCAAAAAGACAGACTTTCTCTCAGATTTTTAGCTACTTCCTCCCTGTACAGTTCCATGACTGAGCTATAATTCATGTCAAAGCCAGAAGATAAAAGAGGAAATAAACCTGAGAAAAATCTATAAGTTTCTTTTGTAAGTTTGAATCTCCTCCCCATTCTGACTGTTATTTTTTACCTTTCAGAACCCTTAGGTAGTTGTTTCTGTATTTTGTCTAATTTTCAGTTGTAATCAGTAGGAGAGAGAGGCTCTAAGGGGGTTACTCCATTTTGGTTGGCATTCAGAATCTTCCTGTGATGATTTTGATTGGGCCTGTATTAAATTTCTAGGTCAGTTTGTGGAGAAACAACATTTTAAAAAATATTGAGTCCTCAGGTCCTTGACTCTAGCATATCTCTTCATTTATTTATATCTTCTAAATGTTTCCAAGTAAATTTTATAATCTTCCCCATTAGAAATCTTGTGCATCTTTCTGTTTGATTTATTTCTAGGTACCTGATATTTTTATGTTAATGTTCATACTATTTTTTAAAAAGACTTCTAAATTATATGCTTATATATAGAAATAAACTTGATTATTTTATATTGATATATTATCCAGGAAAATTGCTGAACTGTTATTCTTTAATGACTCAGTGTTGAAATTTATCAAGTGCTTTTTCTTCATCTATCAACATGATATTTTCTTTTTCCTCATCTAACCAATTACTGTGAATTATATATATATATATTTCAATCATTCAATGTTAGAGCAACCTTGAATTCCTGAAAAAAAAACTAACTTGAACAAAATGTATACTCCTCTTAATTTACTTTTGGATTTGGTTTACTGCTATTTTGTTTAAGACTTTATATCCATTAGTAAGACTGGCTTATAATTTCCCTTTTCAAGTTTAGATACCAACTTATGTTGACATCATAAAATGAGTTGCGGGGTGTACTCTCTTTACATGTTCTGGAACAGTTGTGAAAGACTGGAATTTTTCTTCCTCTAATGATTGACAGAAGTTGAAAATTGACAATGAAGTTGATCTCCCTCACTGTTGTGTGTGTGTGTGTGTGTGTGTGTGTGTGTGTGTGTATGCATATATGTGTACTCATGCACATATAGTAGTTATAAGACTGTTCATATGTTCTGTTTCCTCTTGAGAACATTTTGGTAAGTTAAAATTTTTTTGGCAACGTCCCTATTTTGTTTACATGTTCAGACTTGTTATTCTTAATAACCATTTTATTTTTCATGTCATATTTGTAGTCATTTCCCCTTTTCATTTCTTAGATTTAATAATGTTTTTGGTTTTTGATCCTCGGTATTTTTATGTTTATTCTATTTTATTATTTCCTTGCCTCTATTATTTTAGGGGGTTATTTTGCTCTTTCTTGATTTTAACCTCATTTATTTTTAAATTATCCTCTTTCCTAATACATGCTATTAAGGCTATATAGTTCTCTCTAAGTACTACTTTAACTGCATATCATGAGTCTTGATATGTAGTATTGTTACCACAGTTTAGTTCAAAAATTTTAAATTTCTATTATTATTTATTCTTTGACTATGGATTATTTAGAAGAGTATTTCTTAATATTCTTGGCAATTTTTCTGTTTTTTTACATTGATTTCTCAATTGTCCTGTGATCTGAGAACATACTGTATAAGTTTTCAGTGCTCTAAAATTTACTGAGACTTGCTTTATGGCCCACAATAATATATAGTATTTTTGGTAAATATTCTATATGTTCTTGAAGTGAGTGTATATTTTCCAGTTGTTTTGTAGAGTGATATAAATATTTCCACTAGGTAAATTTTGTTTATGAGGTTGTTAGCATTTTTCTGTATATTTACTTGTTGATCATTCTGTCAGTTGTGGAGAGTTATGTGTTAAAATATTCCAGTATATTTATACATCTGTCTAGTTTTCCCTGTATTTATGTTAAATTTTGGTTTATGTATTTTTAGCTTATGTTATTAGTTGTATACAAATTTGGGATTATTTGAGTTTATTGGCTATTTAAAACTTGTATCATTAAGTAGTGGTCCTGTTTATTTCTGTAATTATTTTGCATTACAGTAAAATTTCTCTGATATTAATACAGCTGTATCAGCTTTCTTTTGTTTGAGTGTTTAAATATTTCTCTGTCCTTGTATTTTCAACCTTTAGATGTCATTATGCTTTAGATTAGTTTCTTGTAAACAGCCAATGCTGGTGTTTTTTTAATGCAGTTTTATAATCCTCTTCTTGTAACTAAAGCACTTGGTTCATTTTCATTAATTGTAACTACTGAACTAAACTATATTTAGTTTAAATACATCATCTTATTTTGAGCTTTTTACTTGTCTTATCTGTTCTATATTTTGTTTTGCCCTTTCTTTCTTGATTTCAACTGGACTGATTATCTCATTCCATTTCTTCCTCTCAAGTGGTTTCGAAATTATATATTCCATTTCTATTCTTGAAGTTGAGTTTCCCTGGACATACCAGATGTTGCAAAACTAGGCTGCAATTCAGTGTGAAAGACTGTTTTTGTTTCACGCTAACTTTGGAAGTGAGGTCTTTTGGTGTTTTAGTCTAAAAGGGTTGGTTTATCAGAGTCTCTGACTTTGGTAGGCTCTGGGTTTTTATTTTGGTTGTTCTAGGCCTGCAAAGCCACCAAAAGTATAGCTTAATTCCTCGGCTTTACCTTTTGGATTTGTGTATACCGTTAGAGCTAAGATGGCTTTGAGTTCTTCTCCAGATTCTGTTTGTCACCAATATTTTGGCTGCTGGCCATTTCTCATTATACTATTAGCTCTTTAGTGCTTTAAAAAGATGTTCTTAATATTTTTACAACATTTTACTTATCCTCAGTGGTAGAGACGGCTCATTTGCTTAGTTTGCCTTTTGTGAAAGCAAAAGTCCTAAGTATCCATTTGATATTAGCAATCCTTTGATCCTTATAATAGCCCCTAAGTAGGTTCTATTATCCTTATTTGGAAGATGGGGGAACTCAGACTTACTTAGGTGAGGCAGCTTGTATATCGTGGAGCTGCCTGGCAACCCCAGTCTACTGGATTATACACCCAGTGTTCATGTCACTATACCATGTAGCAAGTTTTAAAACAATTTGAATCATTTAGTAGTGCGTAGTAAACATGATATTTTGAATTTCTTTTGCTAGGCAAAAATATTTTCCCCATTGTTTACTGAGAGAATATTAGCAGGACATGAATTATATAGACATGACACTTTTGAAAAATGTACTTTAAAACTATTTAAAAGAATAATGATTAAAAATAGTGGCAGTCTGGTAAAATCCAACTATTACAAAAAGAATGAGCCAATGGTAAATTCATGTGTGCGAAACAGGGCTATTTGCTTACACAGTTAAGTTATATTTGGTCATTTTATTTTATGGGTTGAAAAACAAACTCCTAGTTTGAGCCAATTTTGTTGAAAATCAAAAGTATTTCAATAGAAATAATACATATGAGATTTGAGTATCAAATTTTTACCTTGATAAAACATCCCTTTGGTCGATGTTGAGTGACTAATGATTTCCTTGTATAAATTCGTAAGTTTAACTTCTTAGTAGACAGAGAGAACTAATTTCTTTACAAGGAAAATCTGGTCAAATCTGAGACGACTGCTCTGTGTTGGGTTAAGTCTGACCTGGAATAATATGATGAGTGCATTCACTACTCAGCATTGGGTCATATATATATACTGAATGTTTTCAGCAAGCTGGTTATTTAAAGGTAGTTTGAGAGGTTAAGTGAATCTGAAGATATACAATCAGATTTGTAAAAGTTAGTTATGTGGTGAGTTTTTAGGGCTAATTAGGGAAATAACAAGAGGGGAAATTGGTATAAACTATTTCAAGTGAGACATGTTTTCACTAAAAGCCATATTATTTATGAGTGCAGTTAGGTAGTATATATTCCCTATATGATTTATTGAGACATAAAGAAATACTGAGTAGCATGATTCTGATTTTCAAGAGTGCCTTCTAATGGAAGTGAAAATCATGGACTGTCAGAACTGAAAAGATGAGGAGACTGAGACTCAGAGAATTATGTCCAACCTGGTTCTCTTTTTTTGGTATATAATTCACTTTTTTCTGCATGAGATGAGAGAGGGAAATCAGATAGTGCCTAGACTTGGCCTCTCTAATCCTTGTTTTCACACATAATCAGTTAACATCAGGGCAACATTCTAAGCAAGATTCGTCAAGGCTTTTAGTGTAAATGAGTGAATCTACCCTGAGTTTGTGGAGTGGCTTTCTTCCATGCACAAGAGCAAGATTACTATTGCATGATGCTCAGTTCTGAATGTTAAAATTAAAATGTTTTTGAGTGCAAATAATAGCCACAGATACTGCTTCAAATAGTAGCTAGTGAGATCTACAATGCAGATCTCTAGCAATTATGAATTGAAAATGTTCCTTTTGGGCAATTTAAAATATCTCTTCTTGAAAATGTTCAAACATTATATGGCAAACCTAGCCATTTCTCACTTCTGTTGCAATAATGCATACATCTACCTAACTAGCTCCACTGTGTGTTTTTGGTTTCCTGGATTGGTTGAATCTTCATTGTGACTTTGCCTCAAATGCTTGGATCAGAGAGACTCTTTTTGTTGCCCACGCACATGAAATTAACACACCTCTTTTGGTATGAATTGGGGACTTCAGGATGATGGTGAGCTGACCTCAGTGATTTAAGGCAAAGTTGGACATTTGCTATCGCTTAAAATAAATCAGTCTTTTCCCACCAGTCACATACCAGGAGATGCCCCTGACCTCTTTACCAGCAGAAAGCATGAGAAATAAGCTAACTACTTATGGATCAGACGGGAAAATGAGGCTGGTTACTTCTACAGCTGAATAAAATGTGGGCATTTAAAACACTTTATGTTGAATAATGAGGTGTGAAAACATTAAAAATCATGTCTTTTGTACCTGTTAGTCATCTGCTCTGGGTCTAATCTCCTTTGCTTAAGTTCCTGACCCAACAGGTAGCAGGCAAAAAACCTAGACTAGAATAAAAGGTTAGTTGAAGATGGTTTGACTTTCACGTTGAGAGCTGATCTCACCGAGCATCCTAAACAATTTTGGGGCTGTCATTTAAACACAACCAAGATATTCCCCAAGGAAACATATGGCCCTCCTTAAAGGTTTTATTATTAGAGATTTCCTTATTGGCTAGCTGTGATTTGTGTCAGTTTGAACAAACTGGAAGGCACAACTTTTTTTTCAAAAGTACAATTTAATTTTTAATTTAAATGAATATATGCTTATTATAAAAACTTTGCAAATATATATATATATATACAAAGAAGACAAAAATAATTAATAATTCTATAACCCAGAAACAGTTAATATGCTTGTGCATTTTCATTCAGCCTTTTATTTCTGTGTTTCTGAGGATTGTGTACACATGTTATTTAAATGTTTGGAATAATAATGCATATGCAGTTTTATTTCTTGCTTTTTTTACTTAACTTTGTATCATATGTATTTCATCATGTCACTGACATAATTTAATTATTTCCCTGTTATTGAATAGTCATGCTTTTCTAATCTTTCACTATTATTAGCATATATTTTATATACTAGTGATCTATCTATCTATCTGTCCTGTCTATGGTTATTTCCTTAAGATAGATCCCTAGAGATGGAATTATTGGATCAAGGGTTCAGCACATTTAAAAATAAGCACTTTTGGTATATATTGCTGAAATGCTATACAGAAATCCTGCTGTGGCACTTCGTACTCCCACCAGTGGTATATGATAGTAGCTATTTTCTTGCCCCCTAATTCCCATAGAGTAGCGCTGTACAGTAGAAATATAATGTAAGCCATACCTGTAATTTAAAATTTTCTACCAAAAAAGGTAACTATGTGAGGTGATATGTTAATTAGCCTGACTAATTAACATATTATTATTTATTATTTAATAATATATATTAATAATATAAATAATTATTATGGCAATTATTTCACTATGTATATGTATATCAAAACAGCATGTTGTAGACTTTTTGTACAATTTATATTAAAAAATTAAATTGAAAAATTTCCCTAGTAATCATATTAAAAAAGTTAAAAGAAACAGGTGAAATAATTTGAATAGTCTATTTTATTTAACCCAATAGATCCAAAATATATCCTTTCATCATACAATCAAGATAAAATTATTGAGATATTTTACTTCTTTTCTGCACTAAGGCTTTGAATTCCAGTGTATATTTTGCACTTTACAGCACATCTCAATTTGGACTAGCCATATTGCAAGTGGCTAGTTATTGCCATAAAATATAGCATAGCCATAAAGTATTGCATTAAAAAATATCCTTGCCAATTTGATAGGTGGAAAAATGACATATCCATGTTGATTTGAATTGCAGTTCCAATTACTAACAAAGCTGAATTATTTCCTCACATATCTTGTATTTTGGGGAATATTAAAGGATCTCAATTTGTTTGAGTTACTCTATATTTACAATGTTAATCCTTTTTATGTCATAGTTATAGAAAACATTCTTCCCTTCATCTGATATTTTTCCCAGTTTTTAGTATTGAGTTTTGAAATTTCTGTATCATCAAATTTATGTTTAACACTTTCATCCATCTGAATTTTATTTTGGCTCAGGCATGAGATAAGGATGAAGCTAGTTTTTTTAGTTCCCAAGTAGCTAATTGACACAATACCATTTATTGAATAATCTATCTCTTCCTCTTTGATTTAAGATAATTCCTTCACAATATGCTGATTATCTGTGTATTAGGGTCCATTTTAGCTTCTCTGACCTTTCTCCTTGATAGTTCTTTGATTTCTGTTACTACTCCAATATTTTAATTATTTTAGCTTGATAATAGCTTTTTAACATTTTGCAGGGTAAGTTTCCCTTTTTTCTTTTTCTTTTTTTTCTAATATTTCATACTTACTCTTGCTTAATTTTAATTTAGAATAATGTTGGAAAGTTCCAAACAACCTGCTGATATTTTTTCCCATTGGTATTATTATTAGAAATGTTTTTAAACTACATGTTATCTTGGGCACTATTGCCATCTTCCTAATAGCCAGTCTTTTCATTCAGATACGCAGTTTGTCTCTCTATTATTCAAATTATTTATATTTCTCAGCAATGTTTTCTAGTTTTCTTTTTTAAATTGAAGCATTTATTTTCAATTGAAGTTTATTTACAATATTATGTTAGTTTCAGGTGTACAACATAGTGATTCAAAATTTTTAGATTGTACTCCATTTAAAGTTATTGTAAAATATTGGCTATATTCCCTGTGCTGTACAGTATATCTTTGTAGCTTATTTTCTACATAGTAGTTTGTACCTTGTTTTCTAGTTTTCTTCATATCATTTCCCTATGTTTTCTATTAATACAATTAGCAAGGCATTCAGATTTTTTAATTGGCTATTTCTGGTCCATAGAAAAGTATTAATTTGGGTATACTTATCTTGTATCCAAACATTATATGGAACTTGTACTATTTGGGGGGCTGTTTTGTGAAAAGAAACTAATATGGAGGGAAAACCACTAAAACTTACCGTTAGTTAATAAAGGATATTAGTAAAGCTAATTATTAGGCTTTAAATCAAGGATAAGTGACTCCTAAGTGTACATACATAAATTTTTTCCACCTCTGGCCTCTCTGAGAAAATGTCCTGAGTTATAGAACATTTCTTTTTAAACCTCATCTTCTAATCAGAAACTTTCCAACATTCCTTTGCCCTGCACCTCTGCCTTCCTTCGCTGAGCTGCTGAGTTTCAAGTCTCTTAGGACCCACAGCTGCCTTTTTATTTCACTAACTGACTACTTCATTTATCTGAAAGCTGTTTTTTCCTGCTGTAGCAGTCATGAGTTCTTCCTGTGCCTTCTCACCACCTGATTCAATTTAGGCTAAATTCAAAAGGCAGAACGTGGCAGTGGCCCAACCGCCTACCCTGTATTTTTCTGCCTTGACAAAAGGGCCTGATCCAGAGGTGGAAATGTGGGGCTGCTGGTCGGCACTCAGCCCGCAAGATATCCTGTGTGTCTGCGCCTCAGCTGCAGTCTCGGCCGCTCCTCCTCCCCTCCCCCCTCCGCTGCCGTCACCGCTGGGCCGGGGCTCCTAAATGGCTCTCTCACCACAAGATGGGTTGAGAAAACTCTTCAGCTTCTGTTAAAGCAATAAAGCCACTCTGTTGCTGACACTGTTTTAGCTTTTTTTCTTTAGTATAAAATCTTTCTAAACTTAAATGATTTTGAACAGTTAAATGGCAATCTTTTCTAGTGACCTCATAATTTAATGCTTTTTTTTTCAGCTCTGGGATTCCTGTGTGACACTTGATTCCAATCACTGCGTAATTTATCTCGGAAAAACATATTCTATGCCATCTTGGTACAGCAGGTAGTAAGTATAAAAAGTAAATTACATTAATTGAAAACACAGTATGTGAGTATAGTTAGGGACACATTACACAATAGCTTCTTAATAACTTTACATTGACATTTTGTGAAAAAAACAATATTTAGTAACAGAAGCATGATTCCATTCCACATTTATTGTAATTCCTTACATGAATTAAGCATTTTACTAAGTACTTACTCTATTTCACAAGAATCTATGGTATGCTAGGAGTTTGGTTGGATAGTAGGAAATATATTATTTTGGAAATAATATGTAATCCCAGAGATTTCATCATTATCATCCAAAAAGTATTAACATTGTACCTACTTCTATGTGAATGTACGTGTACACAAGCCCATGGGGAACTCAAATCTAAAACTGTGGGTGAAGTGACATTTTAACACATTGATAACGAAACACTGAGACTTCCTTTAGCCTTTTTTTTAAATTACCATCTCCATTAATTTATCAAATATTAAAATTGGTGCCACATTGTAGATATTTAATTTAAATGAGTCTTGATTTTTCATCCTGAAGAGTGCCTAGCTGTTAAAAAAACTAAACCAGTGACCTAGTCACATGGATTGCTATCTCTGTGCTTTCTCTACTGGGACCCTAACAGATTCCCTCAAGTCTCTAGTAGAACTCTGTCTACTACTGCATCAAGGCAACTTGAGAGCGAGAAACTACCTTTACCATAGCAAACGGTCCAGTCTAGAAGTAAACTACAAAGTCGCCTCTATATTCTCCATGCAAAGGAAACTGACCATTTTCATTTCATACATCATTTACACCATGATGCAGTGCTTCCTCGAAATCACTAGACTTTAAAAAGAACAAATGAGACCGAAATATTGCTTTGCTAGTTCTAAATGTTCTATAGTGTGTAAAGGTAGACATGTTGCTGTACATGTGATTTCCTTTGTTCTGCATTTAAGGAAAACATAACATTGGTACGAAAAAAGTGTGTTGGGGACACACTTTTTTTTGCAAAGTCTGAAATATAAGATTCTTTTATTGGGAGAACTGAAGATACACCTTAAATCTAGATAGATTCAATTTTGTGAGACAGAATCCAGAGTATTTATTCAAACTATATTAGTAAAAATATGGCTGTTTAATCCAGTCAGTACATATCAAAGTTTGTAGCCTGCTTATTTAACCCTCAACAATTAGGAGTATGTGTCAGAAATTTTACCCAGATTCAGTATTTCATACTATTAAATTTTGCTTGGAAAATAATGTGTATTACCTAGGATATTTCAGTAAAATTTTATGAGTCATAAATATATAGTGGCATTTAATTTGGGAACTTTCTGTTGGTTCAGTGGCATGTCAGCTTCCACTCACTTAAACAATGTTACTGGTATTTTTTCTAATTAAAATTTTTAGTATGTGGTACATTTACATTAAAAAAGAAAAAGAAAGAAAATATATTTCACTGAACAGTATGACTTGGAAAGCCATGGAAGGATGGTTGCTGTAGATGGGATTTAAGGAAAGAAAGGGTAGAGTTGGAACCAGACAACAGGAATGAGAGTGTTTGATTGAATAGAGAAGTTAATTTGGATAACCAATGGTTAAGAAACATCAAGCAAGCAGTTCATAAATACTGTGGTTATTAATCCATTGTGCTGGTTGACTTTTCAACTATTAAAGCTACTTCCTAGTTGCTTGTGACAGTATTTTATGTACATTATGTACATAATGTATTATGTATTTGGTTTTAAAACCTTTCTTTTTCTCTTCTTGTGTGAGGTCAGAAAATACTTCTGCTGGAATTTTTGACTTCTAGGTTGGCTATTTTGATGCCGTGTAGGCTTGTTTTGGACAAGTAAGCATGATGCCTAACAAGCTCCCATCCTGCTATATCTGTAACAGTTTCCCTTGCAAGAGGGACTTTGGGGAGCATGATTTGGAATAAACAATAAAGCTTTTATACTGGAGTTATCTGGTTTTGTGTGACACTTAGAGGTTCACAGAATGTCAAAGAGGGAAGTGATCTTAGAAGTTGGCTATTCTAACTTCATTTTACTGATGAGGGCCCCCAGTCGTCAACATGGTGAGGCCTTGGCTTTGTCACTTACACAACTAGCTCTTCCTCCTGGTTTTTGTTGGGTGTATAGCCATCTTTCTCCCCACTAGATTGTGAGCAACTTGAGATCAGGTACCAAGTTTTATTTATCTTTATACTCCCTGTGACACCTTGTGCAGAAGCTTGCATGCGATAGACACTCAATAAATATTGGTTGAATGAATATTTTAAATGAATATTTAGTAGAGAGGAATTTTACAGGCCACTGCACTCAGATGTTAAAGTGATACAATGATTTTGGTATAACCCAGTTTCCTCTCTCTTTTGAACTCCTTCACTCCAAAGAAGAAAACTTAGTTTTGCATATTCAGGGTCAATTTTGTAACCTCAGGTGTTTGCAGCTGATTTGGAATGAATACACAGTCAGTTGAGGGTTCTTTTCCCCACCTTCTCTCCACAATAGCACTTAGGTCTCATGTGCTTGCTTAAGTATATCTGACACTTCTTCTGCATCCCTTCATATTCTCTTGTTATTTCAGCCTCCAAAGAAGAGACCAGTTTGCCAGCAGCTAAGCACATCTTGCCTTATTGATGCTGAAATGTGAGGTGTTTGTCAGAGCCTGTGCGTGCACAGCATGGCAATGGGGAGGAGTTAATGCCCAGTGGGGCAAAACTTTGACCTATTGGGCATGTGAGCTAGTCGATAATCATGTCTCAGTTTCTTCACCAGGAAGATGCATTGCATATAGCCTCAGACATTCTAACAGATCAAGCAGCCATTTACCATTTTCAGTGGCCAATTCAGTAACGCAGCCTTATATTGGTTCTGCCCCTTCACTGCTTTATTCCCCTGTACCCTCATCCTTGATTCCTGGGATCACACTCCCAAGAAAAGTCTGTCACACTTTCCTTCCAGAGAACTTGGACCAAGACACATACTAGGCCCAAAGAGGTCATCTGTCCATGCTGCTCTGCCCTGAAATGTACTTCTTCCTGTGTTGTTTTCAGTCATCCTCACTCCTCCATGCTGCTACCTGTTGAGGTGTTTCTTTCCCATCAATTCCTATTCCCCGGCTTAAAGTTCCTGTTCTGTGTGCTGAGAGTGGCGTTTCACTGAAGTTCTGAGGCCCTTCCAGATCCATTACACTGTGGGCTGCAGGGAACTTATGAATCATTTCCCACATGCCACAGGGATTTACAGGGATTCCGTGAGGCCCATCTGCTATGTGATACATGAATCCATCTTTCCCTTCCTCTCCTGAGCCATCATGGTTTGAAGATGTCTCTGTGAGTCCTCCTACCTCCCAGGGCATGGGATACGGGGTCTTCTTAATCTTGATTCCAAAATTTATCTGGGAGTTCAATCACCTCCTGCTCCTGACTTGCCTAGGACACCTCATCAGTGCGTGTCTGGCATTTTTTTTTCAACTGTTTCTCCTCTATTCCATGCCCACCCTATCACTCACATGAAATCTTAAATATATTTGGGTGGGAAGGGTGAAATTCGTTTTAAGAGATGAATGTTATTATTTTCCTATTGCTTAGACCAAGGCCTTGTCTTCTGAGGCTCAAAAGACATAGGCTCTTGCAACCCAAGGAAAGTATTTCCCCTAAAGACTTCCTCCAAAGATTTCTTGAGTTTAGAAATCCTACTGAAGCTCAGCACTAGTCAGGTCTTTGTTTCTATATTCCCGTTCTAAGAACCTGTCCTTGGGCCGCAAGTATGCCGTGCTCTAGCTGCCTGGGCTGGGAAAGGACCTTGGGGAACCAGGACGTGGCAGATCAGTTAGCAACAGTTTAATGTTTCATAATATTGCCCCACCACTAATGGAAGACTGGACATTAAGGCTATTCTTAGAGTTTTCCTTTGATGTAACCATCGTTGCCTGACTCAGTACTCTTCTTTCCTCTTTGGGTAACCCTCCCTCATACATAGAGACCTCCATGTCCTTCTTTGTTAAGCTGCTCTAAGTAGTCACGGAGGGAAATGTTACAACATTCCTGAAATCCCAATATCCCTTTTTATAGGGACATTGACTTGCAGTTCTGTTGAACTGGCTTTAGATCTACATTGCCAGGTTGATTTTCATTGTGGGTTACTCTTCGCGGAGGAAGAGAATTGATTCACCAGACCCTGCTGTGCCCTAGGATAGAGCATTTGCTTTACTGGATTCAGAGATTGTCTCCCTTTTCTTTGCTCTTTATTATCTTTTAAAAATTTAGGTATAATGCACATATACCATAAAATTAACCCTTTTAAAATACACAATTCAGTGGTTTTTAGTATATTCATAAGGTTGTGCGACTATCGCTACTCTCTACTTCCAGCACGTTTTGATCACCACAAAAAGGAATCCTGTGCCCATTAGTAGTCATTCCCTGTTCTCCTGCCAGTACCTGACAAACATTTATCTACTCTCTGTCTCTATAGATTTGCCTATTCTGGACATTTAAGATTAATGGAATCCTACAATATGTTGCCTATTGCATCTGGCTTCTTTTAATTAGTGTAATATTTTCAAGTTTTATACATGTTGTAGTATTTGACAATACATCATTCCTTTTCCCCCCTCAGCTTTATTGAGGCATAATTGACAAATAAAATTATGTATATTTAAAGTGTATAGTGTGATGATTTGATATATGTATACATGAGAAATGATTACCACAATCAAGTTAATTAATACATCTATCACCTCACATAGTTACCATTTTTTGTATATGTGATGAGAACACTTAAGATGTACTCTCAGAAAATTTCAAGTATACAATTTAATATAGTCAGTATGCTGAATATTAGATCTCTAGAACTTATCATTTTTCTCATCTCTTTAATTTCAGTTTTTCCAGCTTTATTGAGATATAATTGACATATGACATTGTGTAAGCTTAAATTGTACAATGTGTTGATTTGATATGCTTTTGCAAAATAATTACCATTATAGCATTAGCTAATACTTCCATTATGTCACATAATTACCATTTCTTTTTTTGTGGTAAGAACATTTAAGATCTACATTCTTAGCAACTTTCAAGTATGTAACAGTATTATTAACAGTAATCACAGAATTATACATTAGATTCCCAGAAATTATCCATCTTATAACTGGAAGTTGGTATCCTCTGACCAACACCTCCTCTTTTCCCCTACCTCCCCAGCCTCTGGTAATCATGACTGTACTCTCTGTTCCTATGAATTGGCTTTTTTAAACTTCATGTATAAGTGAGATCATACAGTTTTTGTCTTTGTCTGACTTATTTCACTCAGCATAATGCCCTCCAGGTTCATCCAGTAGATCATGAAGGGCAGGATTTCCTTCTTTCTCATGGCTGAATAATATTCCTTTATTTATTTGTGTGTGTGTGTGTGTGTGTGTATAATCACATTTTTATTCCATTCATCTGTTGATAGACATTTAAGTTACTTCCCTATCTTGGCTATTGTGAATAGTGCTGCAGTCAACATAGGCATGCAGGTATCTCTTTGAGATACTGATTTCATTTCCTTTGGATGTATACTCAAAGGTGGGATTGCTGAATCATGTGGTAGTTCTATTTTTAATTTTGGGGGGACTTCCATATTGTGTTCCATAGGGGCTGCACCAGTTTACATTCCTTCCAACACTGCTCAAGGGTTTCTTTTTATCCATACCCTTGCCACATTCTTTATCTCTTGTCTTTTTGATAGTAACCTTAAAAAAAATTGGGTATAGTTGATTTTCAATGCAATATTTGTTGCAGGTCTACAGCATAGTGATTTGATTTTTATAGATTATACTCTATTTAAATTACTATAAAATGTTGGCTATATTTCCTGTGGTGTACATTATTACATTCTTGTATCTTATTTATTGTATACCTAGTAGTTTGTACCTCTTAGTCCCCTTCCCCTGTCTTGCCCCTGCCCCCATTTCTCTTCCCACTGGTAACCACTAGTTTGTTCTCTGTCTGTGAGTGTATTTCTGTTTTGTTATACTCATTTGTTTTATTTTTTAGATTCCACTTATAAGTTAAAACATACAGTATTTGTCTTTGTCTGACTTACTTCACTTAGCATAATACCCTCTTGGTACTGCCTGGTTTTGTTGAGCCGTCACCTGTTTCCTTGGGCATTTAGAGACACGGCCAATTCTTATAGTGCAAGGAGCTCATACAAAAAGGGACACCAAGGAATTTGCCTAAGGCAGGGGTGGAGTTAGAACTTATTAATAATTCAGTTACATGCTCCAGGTGAACTTGTATTTGTTGGAGATAATATCCATGATCACTTTAATTTCATGCTGGGACTAGGTAGTCCATATATGTAATTACTGAGGCTGTTACCATGCCATGTTTCTGAAATGACAATTTACCACCAAGGACTTAATGTAAATTATTTGGTTCAGTTGATTATATATTTGAAAGCCTTTTTGCTGTACCATCATCTATTTGAACATTTTAAATGAGATTCTGTATTTTCCCAGATGACCAAAGTGTATTAAGGTATGTGTGCATGTATAATATATATTCTTTCAATACTCAATTCTCCCTGTCCAGGAACAATGGTATTTAATCAACTTGATACAAAGATAGCTCTAGTATAGTGATAAAAATGAAATTTTCATAGATTTACATTTTGAGAACTTACTACTATTGTCAAGAAAAGCATAAATAATCAAGGTGACTATATTCTCCTAAACACATGAATTGAACTTGCCATTTATAAGATGAAAGTAAAGAGTGACATACTACTAATGATTGAACTATTATTATCAGCCGTGATTAAATTTTATTAGAATTTGTACAAAGGCAATCTGGAATTAGCATGAACTTAATTTTTGAAGTATGATCAATTTCTATGTCATTGTAGATCATTAAAGATTCTTCTCTTTATATCTTTTGTTATAATTATGAAAGTAATTGAAAATTCATAATGCTTTAAGTTCCATCTTACAATAGTTAAATTTATAGGTTTATTATTTTACTTTTTTCTCTTTTCATGTGAATAATGACTCTCAGATATTATTTAACAGGCATTGTGCTAAGTAATGTTAATATGAACTTAGATGTATTTTGAGTGCATGCATTAAACAGATAACTAAATGATATTGCTGCCAAGTTTGTTCACTTGCTACCTTAGGTTTTCATTGTTTATAAGGCATAGGCACAAGACATTTATGAAAGTGATTTGTAAAGAGAAGTCTAGACTAATGTGACTCTCAGTACCTCAGAATATGACTATATTTAAATTTCAAGAGGTAAATATGTCAAAATGAAGTCACCAGAATGGGCCCAAATCCAATATGGCTTATAAGGAGAGGCGTTTAGGACCCAAAGCCAGACAGAGGGAAAACCATGGGAAGAAAGAGAGATAAGATGGCCATCTGAAGGCCAATGAGAGTGTCCTTAGAAGAAACCAACCCTGCTGACACTTTGGCCTCCAGAATTGTGAGAAAATACGTTTTTGTTGTTTGAGCCACCCAATCTGTTGTACTTTATTATGGCAGCCCTACCAAACTAATACAATAATATATCCAGCAGTGACATTTATGTATATTCAACTGCGTGGAATCCTATGACTAGATGTGTATATGGCCTTGCAGCTGCTAAATTTGGTTCAAGAAGAAAGACAGCTTAGGGTTTGCAGTCATTCTTAAATAGAAGATCATAGATTATCTGTAAATGTTACTTTGCTATTGTGGAGTAATCCTAGGGTATAAAAGAGCAGTGTCAAGGAAGAATCCAGTTGTTTTCTGAACGCTGATAGTCCACCTGTGAGAAGAGTGTCATCAAATTCTGCCTTAAGTGGGCTGGAGGTTGGGGAAGAGGCTGTGCTAAGATAGGCCACATCTGTTCTTGTTCTGTGTAGCCTTTTTGCTTCCATTAAATTCCATATGTCTAGCCAAATATGTGCATGCATGTGTGTGTGTGTGTGTGTGTGTGTATGGTGTGTGTGTGTGTGTAATGGTAGTTTCCAACCTAAATTCTATACCAGCCAAATCATCAATTGAATGATTTGGTGATAGAATATAAACATTTCAGAAATTCTAGGTCTTGAAAACTTTTACCTCCCATGTACCTTTTCTTAAGAAACTTTTGGAGACTGTTCTCCATCAAATGAGAGAGAAAATCAAGAGAGAGAAAAACATGGGATATAGAAAACAGAGGGCGCCAGAAAAGGGTGAAGAGAATTCCAGGAGGATGCTAAGCAGAATTCCAGGATGACAGCTGTGCCCCTGATGTAAATGGTCCCAATTAGAGCAATTTGACTCAAGATATGCTGCCCATATTGTACCCTCTTTTTAAACCTGAGGACAGAGTGCCCAGGTGAGCCTAGTCTAGATTCTTATATGTTCTTGGCTTTACCATTTGCTGGTAAATTTTCTGCTCTGCTGTCCAGGTCCTTCTGCCTAGATCAGCCAATGGCACCATTTCATCCCACAGAGATGTTCTGTTCTCTCTCCAGGAATAACCTAAAAGTAAAAACTATAGAGCAGCCTACTTTCCCCAGGCAGATCCCTGTCGGACATACAGCATCAGACCACATTACAGCTCTTTGTTTCTCATGTCTCATACATAACCTTGTTCATTGTTACCCCAGAAACGGCTCTTGTAAACTCTCAGTGGAGCCAAAGTTACACTGTATCCAGCTTACGTTCTCTTGAATTTCTTCATCAAACAGTGGCGACACATCCTACTTTTTACAGCTGGGTTTGTGCTTTATACTTGGCTTTTCAAACAAAGAAGTATATGGGGCTCACTTAGGTGTTGGGTGCTTGGGAGTTCGTATTATTAGTATTATTAATATGAGTATATTTTGTTAATATTTATTTATATTTATTAATATTTATTATTTAAACTAGGGTTTTACAGACTTTGCCTATAAAGGGCCAGATAGTGAAGTAAATATTTTTGACTTTGTGGGTCTTATTGTCCCTGTTACAGCTACTAAATTTTATTGTTATGGCATGAAGGCAGCAGAAGGTACTACATAAACAACTGAGTGTATTGTGTTCCAATAAAAGTTAATTGACAAAAACAGACAGTGGGCTAGATTTGGCTAATGAGCTATAATTTACTGGCTCCTCTAAATTGCACATATATATTTTATATGCTCTTCTAAATGTGTGTTCCATTTAAAATATATATGTGTGTTCCATTAAAAAATGCATATATATATATATATATATATATATATATATACACACACACACACACACACAAACAAGAAACACCCCCAAATCCCAGGATGCCAGTATTCTCTCCATGGTTACTATGGTCTAAATATATATGTCCCCTCAAAATTCATATGTTGAAAATCTAATTTTCAAGGTGATAGTGTTAGGAGGAGGGGAACCTTTGGGAGGTGATTAGTTCACTAGGGTAGAGACCCCAGGAATGGGATTAGTGCCCTTAAAAGAGGTCTCAGAGAGCTTCCCTCTGCCGTCTGCCATGTGAGGATCCAAGAGGAAATCTGTGACCTGGAAAAGGGCCCTCACTCAACCATGCTGGCACCTGGATCTCAGACTTCCAGCCTCCAGACTATGAGAAATAACTTTCTGTTGTTTGTAAGCCATACGTCTGTGGTACAGCCATCTCTTTGTATCAAAATCCACAGATGCTCAAGTCCCTTATATAAAATGACATAGTATTTGCATATAACCTGTGCATATCCTGCAGTATGCTTTAAATCATCTCTAGACTCCTTATAATACCTAGTACACTGTAAATGCTACGTAAAATTGCCAGAGTACAGCAAATTCAAGTTTTTCTTCTTGGAACTTTCTGGATTTTTAAAAAAGTTTTGATCTGAGGTTGGCTGAATCTGCATATGCTGAACCTGAGGCTATGGAGGGCCTACTCTATATTTTCTTGTAGCAGCCTGAATTTCAACTCATTCTTCTTTCTATGTGTTTCCTTTTCCCTCTTTTACATTTTAGTTTGGTCTGTTGTCATATCAACTTTCTATTGTGATTTCTGGCATATGCCCCTATAGTAAGATGGATACTAGATTGAGAATCAGGAAAACCAGGTTCTACTCCACACTCACTTCTAACACTGACTAGAAGTTAAATAGTTAAGTGAAAATGCCTTCCCACCTTTAGGTCTCAGTTTCCTCCAACACAGAATGAAAGATTGGACCAAACGGTTTCAGAGGCCATTTACAACTCGAATAGTCTGTTATTTCAGATGTCTTAACCATGATTCAATTTCAGTCATTGACTCATGTACTTCCTCTCTCTCCCCCACTCTCCCCATCCCCCACAAAAAGAGTAGCTCAAGTTACGCATGAACATTCTCTTGGGTTATTTCCATCTCCGTGTTCTATGTTAGAGGATTCCTATATCAATCATTGTTTTAGATCTCAACATTCTGCGTTTGTAAGGAATACAGTTTTTTTTTAAACTGCACAGATGAACTCCCAGGTAAAGACTAGAGACTTAGCAATTGTACTGTCTTCAGAGAAGAATACTAAATCTATCCAGAGTCTGTCATAATATCCTAATGGTTGTATTATAATTTAAAGGCTTGTCAAGTAATCTATTGTAGAAATGCAATTTTTAGGTGTTTATAAATCCCATAGTGCTGATACTTTTCACATTGGCTGTCAACTGCAGTATGAAATTTTATTTCTATAGGTTTAGACTTGTAGATGAGTTTTAGAAATGAGAAGATAAAAGTCTTTGGTTCATTGGTAGAGAGCTGGACCACACCCAGGGAAGATTGAGTGGTCATTGATGAAGATTCATCTCTAAAGATGAAGATGTTCTGAGCAGGCTACCTGGGTAGTAGTTTGGAGGCAGCACATTTAAAATAAAATGCACAACACTTTCATGAAGGGAGCAATGGCAGTCAAATTTTTCTTCTAATAAATGGGAATAAAAATATCAAATGAGAAGTTTGAGTGTAATTAGATTTTTATGCTGTTGAATCTTTCAGGTGATTATCTCAATGAGGGAAATCCTAATGTATTCAATTTCATGCATATGCATGAATTGATTTCCCTTTCTCAGTTCCAGCAAATACGTAGGAAATAAGTGTAGATTCAGATTACACGTTGAGTAGTACTGATGGGGCTAGCCTAGGAAAGTGAAGGGATTTTCAGCAAAGGAACGTGATTCATCCCAGTGAGCTGGACTTGCAAATAGTGGCTTAGAAAAGTACTGATTGCTTAGGGAGATTCCAGATCCCTGTTTCTCCCCTTCTCCTTACTCTCCCTCCATAATCTTCCAGTATGCATGTGGTAGGTGCTCGATGAAGATTAGTTGACTTGAATTCTCTTTAGATAGGCCTTCTTTGTTCAGAGGAGCATCTCCTCATCTTGAGCAGCTGTCATAGAGCAAGATGAATGTGCTTACCTAGGTCTGAATGTAGTCACAACCTCTCTGTTTGAACCTGGCTATTTAATTCAAGTCACTGATTACAGAGCTTCTACTCTGTGTTAGGAATGAGACCAGAATAAATGAAGCTCCGGGTTTTGAGGTTATGAGAGGAATATTTCAGTTCAATTCCATTTTATTCCATTCTAATAAATAGAAGTTTATTGAATGTATACTGTGAGTCAGACTGTGCTAGGCACGCTGACTGTCAGTTACTCTTCAAAATATCATGGGAAGTGGTGTTTTTATTTTTCCTGTTTTATAGGTAAACTTGGTGGGCCTAGAGTGGTTGCAAGCCTTATCAAAGTGATCCTACAAATAGTAACACATAGGGTGGGAATGAAATAAAAGTCTTTTGGCTCCAAACTCCATATTTTTTCCACTACACCAGACTAATCTGTTACAAGCCCTACTTCTTGGATACAGTTAAAAAGCACCTCTTTAATTGGGCTCTTCACCCACTCTCCAAGCTGGGGAGGCCCCTCAAATATTGACCAGTGTTCAGCTTCCCTATTCCTGAGTCTGTCTCAGTACTGAGACTTGAGACTTAGGATGCACAGGACAAGATAGCTAATTTGCTTACTTTTCTTCCTTTGGAACAAGTTAATTTCTCTGGGCTTTGTTTTTTTTTTTTTTTTTAATTTCTATAATAAGTTTAACAAAACCACCCATATCACACAGGTACTATGAGTATTCAGTCTTACAATTTCTTTAGATAAATCTGGCTTGACCACCGGCCCTACCTAATCTAGGCCAGTTTGTTTGTTGATTGATTGATTCATTCACTCAGCATTTATTAAGCATTTACATCAGGCAGTGTTCTTGATGCAAGGAGTTCAGCTGTGAATAAGACAGACACAGCTCCTGCCCTTATAGCTTTATGGTCTAAAGGGGAAGATAGGCATGAGTCAAGCAATTATAATGAGATATGATAGCAGTAGATGGTGCTATGGGTTAGTCTAGGGGGCCCAGAAAGACCACTCCCTAGAGGAGGTGAAAATGTAAGCTAGCTGAGAACCAAAGGATAAAAGGAAGTTACCAGGTTAAGGGGGAGGAATGTAGAGCAGATTAAACATGTTGTTGGATATCTATGTAGAACTGTTAACGGTGACAGACAACTGGTAATTTTAGCTATTTCCTCCCTACTTCTACAGCTTCAGAAAAGTACAGTATGTAAGCTTCCTTCCCAGCTACAAAATCTTCATAAGTCATTCAATTCTATCAGCCTCTGCTGTTGTCCTTGGCTACAAGGGAGCAGGTGTAAGGATTAGTGTCCCTGCAGGAAGAAGTCTCTACTCTAATTAATCAAGAAAGGCTCACCCTCAGCCACATCCATTCAGAGTTTTACACACTTATTATATTCAGTTGGTTCTTGTATACTGTTAAAACCATCCACATCTCTCTTGTACGTTTAAAGACTGCTGGGAAACAAGTTCAATGGGAACTGTGGATAGGATGGAAGAGGTGGGGTAGCAATGGAGCTATCTACTAAATAAGGCAACTTTTCTCCTGAAGTTTTCGATTTGTGTGAATGTGGATAGTGTGGGTGATGTGTGAATAGATGTTTTCATCTCTTCTATGTGAGCTAGCATTCATTTACCCCAACCTTCACAATTCCTCTTTGTTTTTCTTTTCTTTTCTTTTGAGTCAGATTCTATCTACATCCCCAGGAGCAAAAGAAACTAATGATTACTACAAGGGTAGCCTAGTCAGCAGTCTCTTGTCTTGCTAGTGATTTTCCAGAAGCTTAAAATTGCACTCTGAGTTGGAGGCTGACAAGTAGTTTTAAAAAATAATAAATCATTTCCAAAATCTTTGAATAGTCTTAAAAAACACCATTGTCTCTTGGTTAAAATGTTACTAGGTTTTCTACATGATCTATGTGTTCTTTCCCTTCTGTTGTTCTGTCGGTTGAGTACCTGTCATCTGTAGCTTAATGGACCTATGACGCTTCTCTTATCTAGATTGCTGTGCACCAAAGGAGACTTTTTGATTCTTTGCACCCTTTGGCTCTCTGATTAGTACAATTATGCCTTTATTCAGTTATTCATCAAAATTTCTTGATTAAGGCTCTGGGGAGGTATTGGAGAGGCTCCAACAGGAAAAATACTTGATCTCAGTTCCTAAGGGATGCAAAGGAAAGAGCGCACACAAGCAGATAACTCACGAGGCAGTGTCATAAATAGTGTGATAGTGATGTGTACAAATTGCTATGGGAGTACAGCAGAGGGCTACTGTCTCTCAAGTTGCCAACAGTCCCTACAGGGGATGAGATTGTTGGACTCATATTCATTAAATCACTGTATCTAAGATTTTTGAATAACATTGTGATTGATGGTTGCAGCTCATCTAGTAAAACTATGGCCCTTGAGAACTGAAGCTGTACTTTCATGTATTCTGTGCCCTAATGTCATGGTCACAAGAATTTTACAAAACAGTGGCCTTTGACTCAGGGCTCACCAGCAAAAGCTCTGTAACCTGGACATTGCTTCCCACATTTTTCCCTCTCATTCAACAAGTGCCTAAGGGTAACCTGCATACACACCTCTTTTGTAGTTTTGGATGCATTTATTATAGTCTCAGCAATTTTAGCTTTTATCTTTGCTACTTACCTTCTTTTTGGTTCATTCTGTGGTTTTCTAGTTTTATAGCTGAATAATTAGTTAATTGATATTAATTCTTTCTCTTTTTTTAAACAAAATATTTTGTCTATAAATTTTCCTGAGTATATCTTAGTTATATCCCATAGGTTTTGATATGAGCTATTTTTCTTTTTGTTAAGTTTTAGAACATTTATAACTTCAAGTTTTGTCTTCAATTTGATGTTTATCAGAGTGTGCCTTAATTTTTAAGTGGTGAAGTTATGGGGTCATCTCTGAATTGTTTATTTCTGTATTTACTGGATTGTGGTCAAAGTATGTAAACTATATTTAAATTGGAGGGTCTAATTATGTTTTATTGTGGCCAGGTATATGATGAATTTTTATTCATGTTCCAATAACATAAAGAAAAATGTGTTGTTACTGTTTGTAAGGCATCTATCTATCTATCTATCTATCTATACCTTTGTATGTCTCTGTGTGTGTGTATATGTGTATGTCTCTCTATATACATATATATATACATTAAATTGATCTTTTTATTTATATTATTAAAATTTTTGTATATATATTTTTACTGAAGTATAGTCAGTTTACAATGTTGTGTCAATTTCTGGTGTACAGCATAATGCTTCAGTCATACATGAACATACATATATTCATTTTCATATTGTTTTTCACCATAAGTTACTATAAGATATTGAATATAGTCCCCTGTGCTATACAGTATGAACTCATTATTTATCTATTATATATATATTAGTATCTGAAAATCTTGAATTCCCAATTTATTCCTTCCCACCCCCTTCCCTTCCTAGTAATCATAAATTTGTTTTCTATGTCTGTGAGTCTTTCTGTTTTGTAAATAAGTTTGTCTTTTTTTTTTAGATTCCACATATAAGTGATCTCATATGGTATTTTTCTTTCTCTTTCTAGCTTTCTTCATTTAGAATGAGGATCTCCAGGTCCATCCATGTTGCTGCAAATGGCATTATTTTATTCTTTTAATGGCTGAGTAGTATCCCATTGTATAAATATAGCATAACTTCTTTATCCAGTCATCTGTCGATGGACATTTAGGCTGTTTCCATGTCTTGGCTATTGTAAATAGTGCTGCTGTGAACATTTGGGTGAATGTATATTTTTGAATTAAGGTTCCCTCTGGATATATGCCCAGGAGTGATATTGCTGGATCATATGGTAAGTCTATTTTTAGTTTTTTGAGGAATCTCCATACTGTTTTCCACAGTGGCTGCACCAAGCTGCATTCCCACCAGCAGTGTAGGAGGGTTCCCTTTTCTCCACAGCCTCTCCAGCGTTTATGGTTTGTGGACTTTTGAATGCTGGCCATTCTGACTGGTGTGAGGTAATACCTCATTGTAGTTTTGATTTGCATTTCTCTGATAATTAGTGATATTGTGCATTCAAATATTTTTATAAGGTTTTTTTTTTTCATATGGCCTCCTCCCACACCTATCCCCACCAGCGCTCTTAGGTTTTTCATTTTTGCTGTCTTTGTAGAAGGTGTTACTTAATGTGTTTAATTGCTATGCTACTTGTTGCATAATAGGTTAGTCAAGTTTTATTAACTTTGTAGGTTACAGCTTTTACAATCAGAAAATTTCTCTCTGTCCAATTTAATACTTCAGGGCTTGAAGTCACTCTTTAACTGATATGTATATTGTTATTCTTTTTATTTGAATTTGCCTGATATAACTTAACACATACTTTTATTCATATTCTTTCTAATCTTTAAAAATATTAAGTTTTTGGAGATAGGTAATTAAAGCAGAGTCTGGCTAGATGCTCTTCCAACCTGGCTGCTCTTTCTGGGTCAATAGCTAGATGACATTTTTCCAGCACTCTTGTATTAGGATGGGATATAGGGCTGGTCTGATCAATAAAATGTGGACAGAAGTAATGTGTGTCACTTAAAAGTCTTGCCTTTAAAAGATGCCCTGTGATCCTCTGTGTTCTCACTTTCTCTCTTTGTTCAAGGGGTAACTAAACTTAGAGAATCCAATAGAGGACTTTGAGGCCCTAGTGGAATGCAGATAGAGGAGGAGGAGCCTGAGGCTTACATGGAAAACTAAGAACATTACCCAAGTGGACTGGGACATGAGGGGATCTGAGGATTTTGGGTTATACTATTTAATCTATCTTAATTTAGAAATAAATTTAAAATCGTCCAAATTCAAAAGGTACACAAATATATACAATGAAAGTAATTCATCCTTCCCTGTGGCCTCCCAGTCAACATGTTCTCTTCTCCAGAGGCAGCCAAAGTCAACAGTGTCTTGGGTATCGTCTAAGAGAATTCTCTGTTCATATCCTTTTACCTATTTTGTTATTGAATCATTGGTCTTTTCCTATTGATTTAATGTTTCTATTTATATGTTAAGGAAATTGGGGCTTTTTGGTGGGAGAAGTAGCTAATCTTTTTCTCAGTTTATTTGTCTTTAAGTGTTTTTCCCATATAGAAAGTTTTGATTTATTATGTAGTTAAATTTGTCAGTTGTTTTTAATGGAATCTCAGTTTGGTGTAGTAGCATGCACATTTTATCTACATTTACCTATCGACATAACAAATTCAAACAGAAATGTGCTTCCACCTCCCCAAATCATATACTTGTCCACTGTCCCACTTCCATCAACACCTTTAGAAGTCTTTTACTTTCTTATTTCTGAACACCCTTCAACTTCCCCACCTTCACCCTATATCTCTTGGGTTTTGGTGAGACACTTTGGAGTTTTAGTTTCTGGATCTATGTATATTTTCCATTAGAAGATATCTCTTTTATTTCAAAAATCATTGTAAAACACTTTTGTTAGTTTCTAGTATCAATATTCTCATTCATTTAGATATAAGTATGAAAATGGTATGATTTATTGTTCAATGCTATTTCTTGTACTTTTTTCAGAAGAATTTTGTTCCAATTTAATTTTTACTTAGCTAGAATATTTCCTTGAGTGAGTTCTTCAGAAAGTGCTTTCTTAGTCCCTGCAAGTCTTTTTTGTTTTTTGTTTTTTGTTTTTTTGCTTTTTTTGAGGGGGAGGGAGGTATTAAATCTATTTATTTATATTAAAATTATTATTTTTTAATGGAGTTTCTGGGGATTGAACCCAGAACCTTGTGCTTGCTAAGCAGGCATTCTACCACTGAGCTATACCCTCTCCTCCACAAGTCTTAAAATATCTTTTCTTTGGTCTTTCATATAAGTGAGACCATGACCAATATGCCTTTCTTAGGTCACAGTTCTTTTATCTTAGTAAAGTGTCGATGTTGCTGCATTGTATTCTAACTTCTAGTCACACTTGAGTTGCTGGATGGTACTCTGTTTATCCTCCTTTAACAAGAAAACTTCTTTCATTGGAAGCTTTTAAGAGTATTTTTCTTCAACCTTAGAGTTCAGAAAATTAATCAGGGTAGATCCAACTATGTCATTATTTCATTAACCCTGCCTGGGTCTCAGCAAGTTCTTAGAGTCTTAAAACTCAAGTTATTCTTTTGTTCAAGAAAGTTGTCACTATTATATTATTGATGATTTATTTCTCTTCTATCTATTCCTCTTTTCTTTCTGGAACTCCTATTAATAACGTTGGGTTGCCTGGATCTTTCCTCAGTATCTTTTTTTTTTATTATTACTCATTAGATTTTTTTTTTTATATTTTTCCTCTGTACTATGGAATTGTTCGTTTTTTATTGTCTAGAAAACCAATTTGAATTTTAGTAGTGACTATTCCTTTTTAAAATTCCTTTATTGATTTAAAAAACTCAGATATACTTGTCAGTTAATAAAACTTTTTTGTGTGTATAAGTTGAATCATCTTAGGACCTCATTAAACTTTTATAAAATTCTTTCCTGTTTTTTAATTAATTCTCACTATATATGAGCCATTCTATTTAGGTCATTTACCTTTAAACAGTTTGGGGTCTCATTTTTAGACTATTAATGTCAAAAGCTTTCTCAGTTTACCTGAAGTTGAGGCTGTAGTATCTTGGGTAGTGCTGCATAAACAGATGATAGGAGATATGAAGGGAGTTTATCCTCCAGGGGGCAAGTAGTCAACAGTTTGGCAAATTGGGACTCATGGAAGTCTGGTGTAAGGAGGCCGTTTTGTGTCAGGAAGGGATTGTGAGGGATCGTATTCAACTTGATGACATTGACAGGAACAGCTGGCCCCTCCCAGAACTGCACACAGCTGTTCTTCTTCCTGTTATGAGGAAACCCACTAGAGTAAACTGAATCCCATCCTACCCTGATCTGTCAACCTCTCAGGCAACCATGAGATCTTCTTTGTTTATAACGTTCAAGGTTCTAGGTCAACTGATTTGCCAGCAATACAACCAATGAAGTTCTACAAGAGAATCTTCTTCCCAAGTGACTCTGTACCTCAGATATCATCATGGGTCTTACCTAGGTTCCACCGTGTTGTTAGGATTACCTTTAGCTGTTCAGTTGGTCTTGCAAAGGGTCATCAGGAAGAGAGAATCAAGGATCCGAGCTCGGGATACCCTCTTTCCAGAATATCCCTCTGTTCTTCCTCCGTTTTCAACAGCTATCCCACTGAAGAGGGAAAAGGGGGAGTGAGGTTTTAGATCTGATGCCCTGCACTTTCTCTTTAGTTTGTCTACAGGTGCCACTGGCTTATGCTCTTATGGTCTCAGTTCTTGTATCATCAGGAGTGACATGGTTCTTTGGGTTTATTCTTTCTAACAGCCCATGATCCTAAGAGGCTTGGCACAGTGTCCCTGAGGTACTAAGTAGCCCGTGACCATGAGGTACTCAAAATCATCCTTTCCTCTGATCCCCACTGAGCTCCCAACTGTGTGCTTGTTCTAGCCCCAGCCCTCATCTCTCACACACATTCGTCACTGCTTGGAAAGTTGATGGGGTTGATTTTGTTCTCTGACTGCTTGGGAGGCAACTCTTTTAACCTGGTCAGTCAAGATCTCCTCAGTGTGCCTATGGGCCTATCAAGTAAATGTAGCCCAACTGGCATCTCCTTCTGGACCTCCAGATGTACCTGAATTCAGAATGATGAATTTGCTTAGGTTCTTGCTCTGGGCAACCAGCTACCTACCACTAATAGATTTGTTGTGTGGCTGAAATGAGACAATATTTGTAAAACTGTTATGTACACAGGACCCCACTTAATGGAACTGCCCTGACTTTTGGTGTGTGTGTGTGTGCGTGTGCGTGTGTGTGTGTGAGAGAGACATTTCAACTTGTATCCTATATTTAAGGGCACATTAGTGTGCTTACTTTCCTCCAGGGTTTATTTTCTCCTTTCATGCAAGGCATTCCACCAGTTTTTTTTAAATTGAAGTGCAAAACGAGGCATTTATTTATGATCCATATCTAACATTAGGAATGGGGTATATGTGTATATACTTATATCAGGTTATTCAGTTAGTCAAATGCATATTTGAATTATATGGCCTGGGGCTTTTTCATGTGTCCTCTTTGTGACTCCTGTTTTATTATACATTTCATAAGAGCACAGACCTTACTTACTTTGTCCTTTACACCTTCTCAGCACTTGGTAGAATACAATGAGTGTTCAGGAAACAGAACTAAAGCAATTTAAACAGGAACACTACTCCATCCTCCACCATACTAAAAGTGAAAAGCCATCTTTTTGTTTTCTAGAAAGATTTATCAGGGGACACATCTATGCAGATATTTCACTTTTCAATAATGTTTCCCTACACATATATGTAAAACTGTACATACCATCTAGCTCACCCCTAGGAATTGGAGTTAGTTTTGAAAATGAAAGAATATATGAATACTTTCCCCTTAACATATGTGTAGGTGGTGATGCTGGAGAGCAGCAGTGGAGAAGGAAAAGAGAAGATGGATAGTTGATGATAGCAATTTTGTGCTTACTTTTTGGAAATCACAAAGGTGGTTTCCCAATGTCCCAAAGTTCAGTTTCTCAAGAGGCTTTTTGAAATCAGGGCCAGGGGACCCAACAGAAGAAAATTTGGGAGAAGCCCTAGATTTGACACTTAACCCACACACTTGGTATCTGAATACTGAATCTCATCCCTTCGTGCACTCATTCTGTTTACTTTACAAGAAGTGATGAGCAGGCAAGCTGTGTCTGAGAGAGAGAAATTCAGTAGGATGAATTCACTACCTGAATTTCAACATTCTATTTTATGGAAGACATTTTAGTCCCCAGCACTCATAACCTGTTTTATGGCACATGAGATAAAAGACAATCCTAAGGGTCATGACAAAAAATATAACTCCTTGAGTCCTGGCATAAAGGGGACCTGCCTGCTCCTTTGAATTTGTAGGGCTAATTAAAACAAGGATCTTAGGAAATACAGTGTTGGAGAGAGAATATCGTCAGTTTTTATTGCTGAATATGTCACTAGGGATTACTGTTATATTTATGGCTAAAAGGCATTTGAAAGTGCAAGGGAAAATATTGTTCTGCAAACAGCACAGAAAAATTTAATCTATGGTCAATCTCACTGTGGAATGTGTAATTCTAGTAATAAGTGCTGAAATGGGCTAACTGGAACTTGGTTTAAAAATGCATTATAAAACACAGAAAAAATGATTTAATGCACGAAATAAGCTTCTGGTTAACCCAGTGGAGTGGGAGTTTTCAGGTTCAAGGTTGTTATTTTCCGACCTTCAGACATCAGGAAGGTGCTCTGGAGACAGTGAACAGTTCTGCTACTTTTCATAGTCTGTTGTGAGGGCTCAATTTGTGTCTTTAGGAGTCTGCTCTGTTTTTAAACTGATTCTGTCATATCAATTTGAACCTGCCCTCTGATGGGAGCCTGCATTGCCATGTAACTAGGAAACTATTAATTAGAGAATATATTTAAAAGTATATGCAGTGGGATAGTCTTAGGAGCAAAATAATTTATTTTAATGAAGGGTCCTATGGGAGTAGATCTATAACCATCTGACTGCAGCATACCTTGATTAGAAAATACAGTAGGTTTCCACCATAACAAAACTAAATCCTGAACACCACCAACAAACCAGCCGATCTGTAAGAACACAAGATCAAGTTAGGTAAAAAGCTTCTTCAGTCTTGAGTTACTGTTTTTCTCTAAATGTTTTGGAGAAATACCATCTGGAAATTAGATTTAGAAACCATGAAATTATTATAGTATTTCCACCAATAAACTGATTTTATTCCAAAAAGTTGAAAGAATTAAAAACCCAGTTATTTACAAACATTTGATTTAAGCAAATGAGTTTTTTTGATTTTTTTTTTTTGCATGAGATTGGAGTGTCTGGAAATAAAGAGTTCTCTCTCCTCTGGATGTCTCTTTATTTCGTAATTAAAATGTAGGAAGGCCTCCCTTGGAATGTTTGTTTTGGAGGCTAAAAGACAAAATCTAAACTCATGCTTCAGATATTTTCTCAAAGAACCAAATCTGTTTTGTAGCTGGTTTGAGATTGCCTGTACCTGTTTTACTCAATTGTGGACATGCACATTTATTTTAACAAATTAAGCATTAAAGTCATTCTACAAGTGCTGCAGTAATTGCTCACAGAACAGTGTTTCTCAAAATGCACTCAATATTAATGACTTGAGTCTTATGCTTTGAAAGCATAGAAATGCATCATGCTATTTCTTGGGAGTAGAATAAGATGAATAATTCACTAATATTTTAGTTTTCTTCTAAAATCTCTTCCCTCACCCCCCCCCCCCAATTGTGTTGTAGTGGTTAGAGTGTAAAAGTCAAGAATAAGAATTGCTGTCCTAGAGAAGGCACACTGTGGTCAGCAGTGCTGGAAGAAGCTTAATGGCCTTCTTCATTCCAATTCAGGTTTCCAGATGCAGGGGAGCTCTTTGTTTCTCCACACCATGCAGTGCATTGTCTTGCATGTGGTAGGCGCACCATAAATATTTGTTGAATAAGAGTTAATCCCACTACTCATTGGCTGTCTACTCTGTACCAGGCACTGCACTAAATGGTTTACTTGTATTCTCTCCTTTAATCTTAAATATTTGCATTACTCTCTTTTACCAGATGAGAAATTTAGGGGGTAATGAAGAGTCTTGTCCGATGCCACAAAACCAGGAGGGAGATAAGCATCAAAGTCATATCTGTCTGATTCCAAAGCCTGTGATCGCTAGGGTAATGTGCTTTCCCAGAGGAATGTGTGAATGAATCAATGGATTCATATTGTATCACTCCACTATTTTGAAGCTACTTAGTTATCATTTCCTGGAACCTTTACCCACATATTCAACTGTCTGTCTGAATGAATATCGGGATAAAACAGTCAGAATTTTGTCTTTTAACAAACCATCTTTGAAAGCTGTTTCCAGGAATGTTTTGCATTTAAATGTGGAGATGGCCTTTAGTAGGCTTTCTGAGGAGTTAGAGGTGTGAAAGTGTGAAAAGAGTGTTTGAAGACCGAGTATTTAAAAGATTTTCCCTTTCCTGTTCAGAGACTGGCAAGTTTTACAGATTTTACCCTCATCTGTCCTCTAGATTTTCTGTATGAAAAGACAATATACTTCAGCTGCTGTGAAAGGAAATCATTAGGATGGTTGCATTGAATCTTGGTCCTGTTAAAGTATCTTTTTTTTTTTAATGGTTAAAATGTAAATTTTATTTTATCTATATTTTACTATAAAAAATCTAGCAATTTTACTTTCTAAATTGTTTTTTAAACATTTTTTTATTGAGTTACAGTCATTTTACAATGTTGTCTCAAATTGCACTGTAGAGCACAAATTTTCAGTTATACATGAACATACATATATTCATTGTCACATTTTTTTCACTGTGAGCTAACAAAAGATCTTGTATATATTTCCCTGTGCTATACAGTATAATCTTGTTTATCTATTCTGCATATGCCTGTCACTGTCTACAAATTTTGAACTCCCAGTCTATCCCGTCCCACCCCCCTCCCCCTTGGCAACCACAAGTTTGTATTCTATGCCTATGAGTCTGTTTCTGTTTTGTATTTATGTTCATTTTTTTTTTTAGATTCTGCATATGAGCGATCTCATATGGTATTTTTCTTTCACTGTTAAAGTATCTTTTGATACTTTTCTGGAAATGCACCATGGGCTGCATCTATTAGTTTATTGAACTTTGAACCAGTTCCCAGTTCTTGGACTCCTAAATGTCAGAGAACATTGACCAGAAGAATATCCATTTTCTCAGATGTAATTATCTTTCAGATTCATTCATGTGTTGCTCTGCATATTCCAGGTAACCTGCACTGATGATCTGTTTCCATGAAGCTGACCAGAAGATTCCGTAAACAAATTGCTTATTTAACATCATGCAAACTCAGGCTATAATAAATATATCTCCCATGGGAAAAAAAATCAATGGAAACATTTATAAGCCCTCTCATCACCTTCTGCTAGATCCTAAATTTGCGCTTTCTCTGTTTCAATGTCTGTTGATAGCCACCCCATTCTCCCAGGTGCCCTAGGACTCAGCTGACAGCCCTCTTTCACTTCTCATGCATAGTTGTCTTCTGGTTCAAGTTCTCAAGATCAGATGGATTTTGCATGCACGACATCATTAGCACGTTTTGCTTTCCACTGCCATTGTACTGGTCTGGATTCCCATTATCACGCCTTTAGATGGCCACAACAGCCCCCTAATGGGTCTCTATTCACGTTCTTGCTATTCCTACAGCCCGCTATCCACACTGAGGAGGGACCTTTCTAAAATGAAAATTGAATGTTGTCACCGCTCTGCTTAAAGGACTTCACTGCCTCCCTATTGTTCGTAGCATGAAGTGAAAACTCCTTACTATAGCATTTCAAGTACCTACAGTCTGGTTCTAACCCACCTTTGGGGCTTTATTTCTTGATACTATTATTCCCACACTCTCTACTCCCACAGTAGATGAGGTGGCTTAATGGATGGAGTGAGAATTTTGGAGTCATAAAACCTGCCCGATTTTGAATTCTGGTTTTGCCATTTACCAGCTGTGTGACTTTTGGTGAGTTAGCTAACAACCCTGAGCTTCTCTGTTCCCATCTATAACAGTGGGGAGAATGATGTGTACCTTAAAAGTTGTCAGGAAGATTAAATGAGCTAATGTATACACATACGTACTGTGAACTATTCCTGTGTGGTCTCATTCTGCCTCGCGTCGTAAGTGTTGTTGACTTTCTTATTTTCCCCGTGTTGTAAGTGCTTCAGCGGCCAAGGCTGTATCTCCTTTATCTTTCTATCTCACATAGCGCTTAGCACAGGGTCTTACACTTAATAATCGCTCAAAAGTGTGTTGAATTGATTTGAAATAAAATCACAGCCTAAAAATTCAATATCTGAGTTTTGTTAACAACTTTCTGAAGAACAAAATGTGAGTCACCCATTGGAGTGTCCATGTGGATATTTAAATGCCAGATACTTTTGCTCATTAACCAATATACAATGTAATAGGTGATTTCTAAACTCTCCCTTATGTCATGTACCCCTAAATCTGACCGTGGTTCTCTGAGAGCTCGTGGCTTTGCATTTGCAAAGTAGAGCTACTCTGAAAGTACAGCTAAGAAGAATGAATGCTTGTATTTTCTCCTCCAGTGCAACTGTTTAATTGCTCTCTGCAGGTGTACCTCCTTTTATGCAATAAACTTTTTTATGCATAATCTGCAAATATTTATAGATTGGTTCATAATTTAACTGCAGAAAGCCTGTTGTGTATATCTTTGGCAAAGCAAATGAATTTAAAAATTTAATTTATATATTTTGTGTGAGAATTTGGGGTCAACCATAGTATATTTGTGTTTCTTAAAGTGAGGCATCATTCCCATGTGTCCAAAGCACTTAACTATGTGCCTTGGGTGTTCTCACCCACATTGATCAGAGATAAAAAGGAGTTGGTTGTTAGATGAGACCCAGGAAAACAGGTCAAAGAGAGGGAGAGATCCTGAGCTGGCTGCTTTGCAATGTGTGCCGAGCTCACACAAACACTTGCCTGATGGGTGCTCTGGGACTGGGGAGTCTCACTGCAAAGTTGTGGCTGAGCCCTAGCATATGTCATAGCTCACATTTGGAAATCTCCCCATCACATGCCTCTGTTTAATGAGGCTAAGTGGAAACAATGAAGTTCTTTCTCTGGTCATTACTGAACACCTAACATTTAGAAGGCCGACATCCGTTTCCAGTGCTACTTCAGGAAAGAAACAAGTTAATCTGGTCTAACAAACACAGTGAGCTACAATGAGTCACCTCAGGCCTAAGTGGTTAAATCTGAACAATGTTTAGCTCATAAGATCAATGAACACTTTCAGAGCCCATAATATTTTGGCCTTCTGATGTCTGTTGGATAAAAAGTGGGCCCTGTAAACAAACCAATGGAAAAAAAAATAGATGTTTGCTGAGTTTTGAACCATGATCAGCAAACCTTGGGGATCCAAAACAGGAGAGGTAGATTTGCCACCTTTTAAATAACACAGATGATTTAACATTCAACAGCTAGATATTTGAAGGTATGACCATTGTAGCTATCCATATTAAAATACAAGATTTTTGGTTTAATGCTAACATTTATGTATCATAATTCAGTTAGATTTGCTCTGTAGGTTACAACCTTATCTTTGGCATCTCCCCTGCCTCGTGCTTTATGCTCTGTTATTAATTAAATGTTTGTGTCCTCCCAAAAATCATATGCTGAAATTTTCACACCCAATGTGATGGTCTTAGGAGGTGAGGCCTTTGGAAGGTAGTTAAGTCATGAGTGTGAAGCCCTTAGGAATGGTATTAGCCCCCTTCTAAGAAGAGACACAAGGGAGATGTCTCTGTCTGCCTGTGAAAATACAATGAGAATCTGGCAAGCTGCAAACCAGGAAGTGGTTCCTCACCAGATACTGGATCCATTAGCGCCCTGATCTTAGTCTTCTCAGCCCCCAGAACTGTGCAAATAAATACTGTTTAAGCCCCCTGGTCTATGGTAATTTGTTATAGCAGACTAAGACATTCTAAAATGTGCTTGTGGGGGTGCTTGAGCTTTAGCTCTTGTTTCCCTCTCTGCCTGGAAGCTCTTTCCCTTTCCATTCACTTGGATAACTTACATTCTCCCATCAAGTATGAACAGCATTGCCTCTTGGGAGCCTTCCCATGATGCTCTTCCTTGCTGCTCCCATATTGCCCTGTGCTTATGTGGGTCTACTCACCACATTACAATTCCTTATTTGTATATGTAACAGTGCACATGACCATTTTATTCTCCAAGTTGTGTTTATATCTTGAGCCTCCTATTCCTTTAGGTGATAGAAAAATTTTGTCATTTCAGATATACTTCCCCTTCTCCAATTTTGAGGGCTGGATCTAAATCCTCAGGCTTAAGTGTTTCCCACATATCATGGGAGGACTGCAGCTAATCTTAGATTATCCACTCTATACCATCCACTGAGTAGGGTGGTATCCCTGGTGGTTGCAAGCTGTGGATATATGCAGGGCATTGCTTTCTCTGACTTTCATTTCCAACGCAAAACACTCTCTTGGGCCAGCTCAACCTCCACTACTTGTGTGTCTTTCTCAAGCTTCAGAGAGATCCTGTTTTCCTCCTCTGCCACTGCAGGGTCATTAGAGAACTGTAGAGCTGCTCCAAGCACCTTCCTTGCTTCTCTTGGTCAGTTAGGAAACCATTCTCCTACTCTTCATGCCAGGCTAGGTAGGAAGGAACTAGGTAATCTTGATACCCTCCCAAGAAAAGGACAAAAGTTCCTTCTGTTCTAAAAGACACACACTAAGCTCTCCTTGAGCTATTCTTTTCTCCCTCTCTTCCCTCCCTTCCATTAAGAAGACTTTATGTGTAGACTGAGGAGGGGATAGAAGTTGGGACTGGCTTTTCCATGGTTTTTCTCCGAATGTGTTGACTTATCCTTGATTATTGAAACTCAAAGGTCAAGATAAGATTCCTTTGTCTGTCTTCCTTGTGATCTCTTCCCTGAGACAATAAGTGCTACATGTCTAAATGGCCCTAATTTTTTGGTAATGGAGTGGCAATAAAGATGAAGGCAGCTGTTAATATCTCAAAATGTGATTGCATCACATGTTGGCCTCCCCCACTAACCTGTGACTTGCTCAAAGGGAAAAACTGTATCCCTAGCCCCAGCAGAGTGTTGGGCATATATTAGGTATTTAGGATATGAATAAGTTGATGCATTCAGACAGGACACATGTGACTTTGTTCGTTCACTTACTCATTAGTGCAACAAATGGTTCTGAGAATCTCTTCTCTTTCTGATTCTAGGCTAAACACTACAGATAAATGAGTAAGTTAGTCAGGCGCAGTCCCTGGCCTCAAGGAACTTATAGACAAGTAAATTCCGGATGGTTTAATGTCAAAATATGTCAAAGATATAAAATATTGTTGGAGTGAATTCAAAATAATTGGAGGATATTTGTAAGCCTACGAATGGGAGAGACCTTCTTAAGCAAGACTGAAAATCCAGAAATCATGAATAAAAAATATAAATGTATTTGATTATGTATATATTTGAAATTATTTGCATGGCAAAATATACCATAAATAGCATAATTAAACCCTTATAGACTAGGAAAAATATTTGTGACACATTTGATAAACAGCTTAATAACCCCAATGAGCAAAGAGTTTCTACAAATTACTAAGAAAGAGCTAAAGAATCCAGTAGGAAAAATAGGCCCAGGATATGAGCTGTCAATCCACAGAAGAGAATTTATATTGCCAATAAACATACAAAGATTCTCAAATAATCAGGGAAATGTAAATTAATAAGCAAGGTGGCATTTTCCTCATCAGATAAAAAAATATGAAGAGTAACATCAATCCTGAGAAGTCTTATTGTGTGCAAGGATGTTTATAGCAGCAAAAAAAAAAAAAAAATTCCCCACAAGCACCCTGAATGTCCATCCATAGAAGAATAATTGAATAAATTCTAGTAGATTTTTGCTATGGTATATGCTATTAAGAGCAATGAGTTAAGTCTATATAGAGCCAGGAGGACTAAGGGAATCTTATTCATTTTTTCATTTTACATCTCTCTACCATTTGACTTGTTATATAGAGCAATTATCTTTTGGAATTGAAAATCAAATAAAGTTTAGAAAAATAATTTTAAAACTTGGTAATTACAGTGCAACTTATTATATGTTACAGAAGGGTCAATGAGGTGCTGGGCGAACTCACAGGAGGAAGCACCTAACCCAGTTATAATGCATCTAGAGAGGTTTTTCTAGAGGATATGACATCTGTGTTTACTCCCGGAGGTTGAGTGGGAGTTAGCTAGTGGGCTGGGATGGAGAGTATTCTAAGGCGCAGGAGGCAGCAGTACAGAGGCTGAGGGGAGAGGGGACTTGACTGTGTAGATAACTAAGGCTATAGGTGTAGCTGGAACACCAGAGAGGAAAGGGGAGAAGTAACTTAGAGGGGTTAGCAGGGGCTAGATTATTAGATTTCAAGAGGCCCTTATGTCATGTTAAGCTTTAACTTAATTATTATCAATAGTAGGAGCCACTGGGGAGTTGTCAGCAGGGGAGTGACATGATCAGGTTGTTCTCATGCTGGCTGCTGGGTTGGAAATGGATAAGAAGTGGTATGAGTGGAAGCAAGGGGCCATGTCCAAAGACCACTGCACTTGGGCAAAAAGAAAGAAATATGGCTTTGACTGGCATGGTGGCACTGGAGAACATGGAGAGCTGAAGAGATTCAAGACACATTTATAGCGCAGACTTGGCAGATCTTGCTGATTGGTTAGATTAAAGAAGACAGGGGATTCCATGATGATGCCTGACTTTCTGGCTTCAACAGTTGAGAGGAATACAAAGAAATGGACTTTTGGACTGTTTGTTCAGTTGTAGACAAGACTTGAAGGAGGAAGGGTGGCAATGGACTTCCGGAGGTTGACCTGCTTGGCCTGAGAACCTGGCCTCTGACAATGGTGTCACCCTCTGACCTGACTCCTGGTAATACACACATGTGCGGGCCAGCCATGAAATCTAGTCTGCCCTCTACTGCCTGCTTGAGCAGCTGCAGATGACTTTAGAGTGCAAAGCCTCTTGGCTGCCCAGAGCCAGGACTCAGGGCCAGACCCAGGTTTTGCGGGGCCTGAAGTTTATATAATTTGGGGAGAGCTTCCTTAATAAGATTACAGACTTAAAAAATGAACATGAATATTAACTTCAAGTGAGAATATAAATCATACGAAATTACATATTTCAGAAAGCAGAGAGGAATCCAGAAAAATAACAATATTTTAATTACAGAGCTAATTCATTACTTATTAATTTTAATGAATTAACATCTATAAAATATATCCCTTATTAGCTAAGCTAATAACTGATCTACTAAAAGTCTTGTATCCAAAATATACAAAGAACTCTTAAAACTCAAAAATAAGAAAATAACTCAATTATAAAGTTGGAAAAAGATCTGAACAAACACCTCACCAAGGGAGCTATGTAGGTGAAAAATAAGCATGTGAGAAGCTGCTTCACATCATATATCATTAGGGAAATGCAAGGTAAAACAACAATGGGATACCACTACACACCTAATAGAATGACCAAAATCCAGAACACTGACAACACCACATGTTGGGTTAGGCTGGCAAGGATTTGAAGCAACAGGAACTCTCATTCACTCCGGTGGGAATGCAAAATGGTAGAGACACTGTGGAAGATGGTTTGCAGTTTCTTATAAGAGTTGACACACTCCTACCATATAATCTGGCAGTTGTGCTCCTTGGTATTTACCCAGATGTGTTGGAAACCTATGTCCACACAAAAACCTGCATTCTAATGTTTATAGCAACTTTACTCATAATGCCAAAACTTGGAAACAACAAAGATGTTGCTCAGTAGGTTAGTGGATAAATAAACTGTGGTACATTCAGACAATGGAATATTGTTTACATACTATATGATTCCAACTATATGGCTTTCTGGAAAAGGTTAAACTGGAGACAGTAAAATGATCAGCAGTTGCCAGGGATTCAGAGGTAGGAGGGAGGGATGAATAGGTGGAGCACAGGGGATTTTTAGGGCAGGGGAAGCTATTCTGTATGGTACTGTAACGGTGGACACATGATATTATGCAACTAGCAAAAACTAATAGGACGTATAACAAAAAGGGTGAACCCTAATGTAAATTATGGGCTTTAGTATGATAATGTATCAATACTGGTTCATTAATTGTAACAAATGTGCCATACAAATGTACAACCTTACTATTAGAAGAAACTGAAGGGGGAGGTGAGGAGAGGGAGTATATGGGAACTCTCTGTACTTTCTACTCAGTTGCTATTTATAACTGAAACTGCTCTAAGAATAATCTATTAAATTAAAATAAGTCAGTGTTTCTTCTAACATGGTTTATCAAAATGACTTTTTTATTATTGATAATAAGGTGTATAAAACATGCAAGTTCACAGTCACAGCAGTTTATAGTCCAGTTATGCAGCAATTCTGGTAAATTCCATTTCACATGATTTCATCAAAGTGAAAAAGTTATGACACATTTATAAATGAATACATTGATTCATCACAAGGAGAGACATCTCTGTTTTGACTGGGCATAGATGACAATCACGTCCTCTGTTACAATGTGTAATGGATACACTATCTACTTTATTGCATTCTAAAGACCAGCAATGTCTAAACACATATTTGCAATAAAAATCCAGCTTTGACCCCACCTTAGTTTCATCCAGTTTCATCTCCCATGTGGCAAGTTCACATCCATTGGCTGAAAATCAGGGTCAAAGCACCAGGCCTAGGGATAAACTATGGCATTGCTCGTGGTCTGGGGTTCCAGGCTGAGCAGCTAATCAGAACTGAAGAGCAGAGACCAAAGCAGAAGTGTCGATTATGAATTTGCCTACCTGGGAGTGGAGTGGGTGTAGAAGAGAGAAAGCTGTGACTGAGCCTGGCTGCCTGGGAGCCCAGAGTTTGCCCCTGGGGAAGGCTCTGGGCCCCGAGCCTTACTAACAGGGAGGAGACTTGAAGACTCTGACAGTGCTGATACTGGTCTCCTATCTCCTTCTCCGATTAGCAACAAGCCCCTTGCCCCTCAAGCTTCTCTCATTTTCTTGCTGCATCTCTCAGTCTTTCCTTAACTTCTCTGCATCTCTTACTTTCCAACTATGGCCAACTCTGGCATCCCTAGGCCAGGATTGCTTTGTTCCTTGTCAGCTGTCTCATAGACTCTCAGGATTGGAAGCTTTGTGATTAGCTCGACTTCTCTAGGAGGCTGGAACAGTGTCTGCAGTATTCTCCATACCAATCTCTGCTGGAAAGTCTCTGATAATAAAGGCATTGACTACATTACAAAGCAGCTCCTACCACAGAGGAGCAATTTTAAATGGGGGATTTCCTTGTTCAAGTCCAAATCTGTCTCCCTGGGACTTTTCTAAATCCTCAGTATTTGTTGAATGAAGCTGTCCAGAATAAAGAGCAAAATAAGTTTGTTCCTGCTCTCCCATGACAGCCCTTCAGGGATTTGAAGACCGTGTTCTCCAGTCTGCACACTTTCAGGTTAAATGTCCCAAGGCCTGGAAATTGTTTCCCATATGCCTGTCATCTGTTCATCATCTGAGTGACTACTCTCTAGGCATGTCCACTTAAAGGGTGCTGCCCAGAAATGAGCACAGTGCTTCAGCTGTACAGAGGGGGATGGAGCTAGCCCATATCTTGTCCTGAGCGCAGTGCTTTTACTAATGCAGTCCAGGATCAGATTAGCCCTTCTGGCAGTCACACAGCATTCCTCATTTCTACTGAACTTGCAGATGACTAAAATTCCTCTCATCTTTGCACATGCTGTTGCTAAGCCACATCTCCCTCTCCCATCCTTATGTATTTTGAGATAAGATTAATGACTTAAACATTATGTTTATCCATCATAACGAGAACATGGGACCAGCATTCCTGCTTGGTGAGATCTTTGGCCACTCAGACTCTGCCATTTGCTGTTATTCCTTCATGCCATCTCTGTTTTTGATGTGCCGGCCGTTTATGTCTTCCTTTGGGAAATGTGCAGGATTGAGCTGCTTTGGCTACATTCTTAGTAGTACACTTTTGATCCAATCTTTCATGCAGATAAAGCACCATCTGACCAAACCATCATCAGCCTGAATTTTTCCATCTTAATAGCAGTAGTAAGCAATATCTATGGAACTTCTACTATGTGCCTGGCCTCTACTAGGAACAAGCCTTTTATCAGTCAATTCTTGCCACAACATTCTAAATAGGTTTTTATTATCATCGCCATTTTTAATCGTTATGTTATTATTTTTATTGTATGTATATATATATGTTTTATTGAAGTATAGTCAGTTTACAATGTTGTATCAATTTCTTGTGTATGGCACAATGCTTCAGTCATACATGAACATATATATACATATATTTGTTTTCATATTCTTTTTCACCATAAGTTACTACATGATATCAAATATAGTTCCCTGAGAAGAAATGGACAAGTTTCTAGAAAAATACAATCCAGCAAAATTGAATCAAGAAGAAATAGATCATTTGAACAGACCAATCACTAGAAGTGAAATAGAATCAGCAATAAAAAACCTCCCTGCAAACAAAATTCCAGGACCAGATGGTTTCACTGGGGAATTTTATCAAACATACCAAGAAGAGCTCATACCGATCCTTCTCAAACTCTTCCAAAAGACTGAAGAGGAGGGGATACTCCCAAACTCATTCTGTGAAGCCACCATCACCCTGATACCAAAGCCAGACAAAGACACTACCAAAAAAGAAAATTACAGGCCAATATCACTGATGAACATAGATGCCAAAATCCTCAACAAAATATTAGCAAGCAGAACCCAACAACACATAAAAAAGATTATACACCATGATCAACTTGGGTTCATCCCAGGGACACAAGGCTGGTTCAGCATACGCAAATCAATCAACATGATACACCACATCAACAAGAGAAAGGACAAAACCCACATGATCATCTCAATAGATGCAGAAAAAGCATTTGATATCATTCAACACCCAGTTATGATAAAAACTCTAACTAAAGTGGGTATAAAGTGAACATACCTCAACATAATAAAAGCTACTTATCACAAACCTACAGCCACCATAGTACTCAACAGTGAGAAGCTGAAAGCCTTCCCGCTAAAATCTGGAACAAGACAAGGGTGCCCGCTCGCAGCCCTTCTATTCAGTACAGTATTAGAAATCATCCCCATTCTTCAGATGAGGAAACTGAGGCTCTCGGAACCTGTTCAAAGTCACACAGCCAGTGTCAGGTGGATCCAAGACTTAACCAAAGTGTGTTTGACACCGATGCCTATGCTCTTAACCACTATACTATACCTTCCCCATCTTACAAAAAGCCAATCTTTCCAAATCTAAATTTGCATCACATACTGGATACATTCATCCAAGCAAAGGGAAAAGATCAAGAAGTCTAAGGCAGGAGCATGTCTGATGTGTTTGAGATACTGCATGAATACCAGTGTGGCTGGAACCCAGCTGGCAAGGGAGAAGGTGTAGGAGATATTTCAGAGAGGTCATTGGGGCCCAGATTATGTAGGGATTTAGAAGGATTTTGACTTGTACTTTGAGTGAAATGAAGAACCATGGGAGGGTTTTGAGCAGGGAGAGGACATGACCTGGATTATATATTTTTAAAAATACAGCACATTTTTGCTGTCTATGTTGAGAGTAGAGTGTGGGAGACATGGGCAAAGTGCTAGGGAGCTCAGTGGAGGTCATATTTTGGAGGATAAGATTGGAGGGAGGGTCAGAGAAGGCTAAGTTTTATCACAGATAAGCCACAAGTGGGTACTTTATAATACACTTACAGTTGGGAATGAGACTTAATTCCTATCTATGAGAGACTCCAGTTAAATCTATTTTATTTAGCTTTTAGTTCACAAAGGACTTCAGCTAAATTCTCTGGTCCTGGGAGTACTTTTTCCCTTTGTCACTAGATGGCACTTATGAGTACTTCTTATTGCAAGAACATTTACTTACACTAGGTGGCGCTGGGGCCATTTCCCCCCAAGGCTGGCTCACTCCTAGTGTGTGTTGACATATAAGCCTGGCTACCTCTTGTGCACGAAGATTTCTGAGAAATTCATCAATATTCAGTTCTGGTAAAACAATCAATTCTATTATGGCTACTCTGCAGTGTTGAATCGTATATACACAATGTAGCAAATCTGAATTCAGAATTCAAAATCCAAGAGGATCTCCAGTTTATCTTTATCACAGACTGAGGAGGATCCCCTGTCTCCAGTCTACCCTTTGTCACTGAGATTGGAGATCCATGCCTAATCTGCAGTGGGAGGTAGTTTTTCCTGCCTTGGGTCAGCTCTGTGATCCTAGGTTATTTGCTTCCATATAGTTAAAAATCTCCTTGATGAAATGTCTCTTAAAGGCAGAAAACTGAGCCATGTTTTCCTTGCTTCAGCTAACATCTTTTTGTTTTTCAGGGATGGTTGTTCCTTTTTAAAGAAATTGGAGGCCACTGACATCATGCTTATTTCTAACTTTATTCTCTCTCCCTAGCTGAGATATAGAAACTCAACTGGTCCTTGAGATAGGAATGCATTCCCTTTGCACAGTTTATCTTTCAAAGTGAAGCCGACCAAAGGATTTTATACCCTGTCTGGGAGGCTAACATTCTCATCTTTTTAGCACTCAGGTCTCATCCAGATTCCTCTGGAGTTCTTTTAGTGGAAAAAAGACCAGACTTTAAAAAAAAATCATAAGAGCTAAATGTAGGCTGGCTCTTGCCCCTTACTAATTGTGTGTCCTTGGACTTGAGACAATATTTATTTGAGCTTCACTTTCCTTATCTGTAAAATGGGAGGATAGTTATAAATTACTGAGAGCTGCACCCTGCTCTTCCCTATCCAATCAGACTTTATGCTGATAAGAGTCTCTCTTTTCTTTTAGGTTTGACTATAAACTAAAAGTGGCTCCAGAAACCCTTCATCTCCTGTGGCTGAGAAACAGTATCTGTTCTGAGAAAACCCAACATATATAACCACACATGAAGAGTCCAGAAATTCACACACATACAGCTTTCTTTGTGACAGAGGAGAGCAATGCAATTATAATCTCTCAATTTTAGAGAGTTTCCAAAGCATGTTCAACATCTCTTATCTCTTTTGATCCTTTCCCAAATCCGCTGTAGAATAAGGCATGCACTCATCACGAGTCCTGTTTCACAGATGAAGTGTGTGAGTTTTAGAGAAGTGAAGGGCCCATCTCAAGGTCATAAGTTACTGGGCAATGAGCCAGGGATGTGAGCCCAGGTGTCTGTGATTCCCATGCTGTTGCAGACCCACTCGACTAATGCTGGCTCTTAGAGTTAATGCTGGGTAAGGTGTCTTAAAACATTTATCCATTTTTTTGGACATTTGTCCTCAGCCCCAGAAAAGGGGAAAACTGGTTACCGAAGGTCACACAAAGAATCACATACACAGAAAATTGAAGAAATATTGAAGTCGATCTAACTTCAGTTCATGTTTACAACAAAACCTCCCTCTGTTTAGTTAAGAGCCAATCCCTTAAAAAAAAAAATAACTTTGTTCTTCTCAAAAGAACCAAATACATTTCCCAATGTTGTTCCCTTTATTAAAATCCTAGGTATAAAAAGCGAGAAATGTTTTTGCTTAAAAAACAAAGCTTCCCTTTCGTGTTGAGCAAATGGGAATCCTTTGATTCAATACAAAATTTCTATTCTAGGTATGGTTACGTGGGTTTTTTTTTTTAAAGAAATAAGAATGGAAAACATTCAGTGCTTAATTTTAAATACCACCTTTCTCTATCTCAGTTTGCTTGCTTATTATTAATACAGTTTGAATGGATTCTTGCTTTGACATGGAAGTTTATTTTTAAAAGAACCGTGGATAATCTGTTACTATAGCAATAATTTCTCACTCTGAAGCGATTTAATCTTAAAGCAACATGGGACTTTAAATGTCAAGGTGGTCCATATTTAGAATGAATGCAGCACTTGACTCTACCAATAATTAAGGTGTTTGTGATGAAGAGAAATGAGTTTTTCTTTTTTTGTTGTTTGTTTTAAATTTTCTTATGGCATCACTCACCTGTTAGGCATTCTCAGCAGGGGAGCTATTTGCATGGATTGTCGGCATAGATGCTTGTGCTGCTGGCCACACATGACAGTGATTAGCTGTGTGTGAGCCACATCTGTCTGTACACTGGGGGTCTATGGAGGAGCACAGAGCTGCCCATGTGCCGCCTTCTAATGCAAATATGCACCGCAAAATAGAACAGTAAGTCTATGGCAAAATATGCCCTCTGGTCCATCACTTCACCTCTGGTTCAGTAGGTTCTGCATCCAGCATCTGGGGAACGACTATCTTTCATTACCAATAGACATTGCATTGTTTGGCATAATTTTTGATAAGTAACCAGTACTGAGAGGCAGTTCACGCAATTTGGTATAGTTGCTACCAGATGGTGCTTACGTTCAGAGCCAGCCTATGTGCTTTTTTTTTTCCCTCCTAGGTGCTCTTTCTGATATGATCTGCCTATGACTTTGGTCTTCATTTACCAGGATCTAGTTGCCTGTTCGGAAATACACAACACACATATACACACACAAATATACACATATATTATTCAGCTGAAATGAGAACCTCAACAGAAATACAATCTAAATTAAATCTATCATAGAATCATAGATCTGGATGGCATTCTTTCCTTCTGTTGACTTACCGGTCCTGAGCAAAACCCCTAACATGAGCTATAGGGACCTGTGGATCTGAGCATTTACCTAGTGAGCCACCTACCTTTTCCTTCTTATTCTCTATGCTCTAGCCACACTGAAATTACTTTAATTCTTGCAACAGTCATGCTCTTTTTTGCTTCAGAGTCTTTATACCTGTTGATCCTTTGCGTCAAATCTAGCTCACTCTTTCCTTCCCTGCTGCCATTTTCACCCAGCTAATCTCTATCTATTGCTTAGATCTCAGCTCAAGGTCATTTCCTCGGAGAAGCCTTCCCTCAACCCCAGGTTAGATGAGAATCCTTGTTATATATTCCCATAGCACTCTGTGTCCCCCAGGGCATCACACTCACGACCATTGAAATTGCTCATTCAATGTCTATCCCCTTGGCTGGACTATGAGTTCAGTATGTCAAGAATCTGTCTTGTTTATCATGGTATTTCCAGTGCCTAGTTCATATAGGCACTTAAATGTTTGTTGGATTAATGAATGAATTATAGGCAGCTTTCATGGTAGAAAATCAAGGCTGCTTTGTTCTGGGTTCAGAAGCTTGTTTTAAGATAAGCTACCTCTGGAACTGGCAGAGTCCATTTTAAAGGTACTGCAGAGTTACTCCTGGTGAGCTCTGATAAAGAATGCAACTGATTTTTAACACAGAGATAAAAATGTACACAAATAATTGTCTGCTATTTCCTCCAAATTACCTCTTTGAGAAGAGGGCTTTAGATCCTGTGGCACATTTTTTATCCTTTGAGTGAAGATTTTTTTTACTTTGGAAATTGTTGAAAGTCTTTTCAGGAGCATGAAATTCATTTATTGATTCATTCAATGAATTTCATTTTTTCTATGAAATAAGATGTGACTAGTAAACAATGGGACCAGTTTTCTTCTGTGACTCATAAACTGACTCAGAAAGCAACTCAGAAAGTTACATCTTTAGTGAGAGGCATGGGAATTTCATTTTGTTCATTTTTGAAGTTATTATACAGCCTAGACTTGTTGACTGACTACAGGATATTGACTATAGTTCCCTGTGCTACACAGTAGAAACTTCTTGTTTATCTATTTTATATATAGTAGTGTGTATCTGCAAATCCTGAACTCCCAATTTAGCCCTTCCCACTCCTTTCCCCCTGGTAACCATGAGTTTTGTTTTCTATGTCTGTGAGTCTGTTTCTGTTTTGTAAACAAGTTCATCTTTTTTTTTTAGATTCCACATACAGGTGATATCAAATGGTATTTTTCTTTCTCTTTCTGGCTTACTTCATTTAGAATGACATTCTCCAGATCCATCCATGTTACTGCAAATGGCATTATTTTATTCTTTTTTATGGCTGAGTAGTATTCTGTTGTATAAATATACCACAACTTCTTCATCTAGTCATCTCTTGATGGCCTTCGTTTTAAAGTGTATTTTTGTCTGAGATGAGTATCACTACTCCCACTTTCTTGTCATTTCCATTTGCATGAAATACCTTTTTCCATCCTCTCACTTTCAATCTATGTGTGTCCTTCACTCTAAAATGGATCTCTTGTAGGCAACATATTGTAGGCTTTTGTTTTATTATCCAATCTGCTGCTATATGTCTTTTGGTTGGAGCACTTAGTCCATTGACATTTATAGTAGTTATTGATAGATGTGTGTTTATTGCCATTTTGAACTTTGTTTTCCAGCTGATTTGATATTTCTTATTTGTTCCTTTCTTTTCTTTTTTGTTTTTCTCTCTGTGGTTTGATAATTTTCTTTTGTATTAGCTTGGTTTCTTTTTGGTTTTTGTGCCTCTATTGTATGCTTTTGATTTATGGTTACCCTGTTTTTCAGGTATGTTAACCTTTACTTTATCTGTTTGCTTTAGACTAGTAGTCATGTAGGCTCCAACACATCCTAAAAAGAATGAAGAAAAAAAAAGAGAGGAAAAAATCTGTATTTTCTTGCTCCCCTCTCCCATCTCTTACGATTTTGATGTCTTTTTCTTAAACATCTTCATGTTTATTCTCTTGCAACTCTTTGTAGTTATCACATTTCCAATTATAGTTTTCTTGTTTCTATAGCTTACTACTTTTTTTTCTATTTAGAGTATACCTTTTAATATTTCTCTTAGGATAGGTTTAGTGTTGCTGAATTCTTTTAGTTTTTCCTTGTCTGTGAAATTCTTTATCTCTCCTCCTCTAAAGGATAGTCTTGCCATATAGAGTATCCTAGGTTGCAGCTTTTTCTCATTCAGGACTTTGAATATATCTTGCCACTCCCTTCTGGCCTGCAGTGTTTGTGTAGAGAAATCAGCTTAAAGCCTTATGGGGGTTTCCTTGCAACTAACTATTTGTTATTCTCTTGCTGCCTTTAGAATCATTTCTTTATCTTTAACTTTGGCCATCTTAATTATGATTTGTCTTGGTGTAGATCTGTTTGGGTTCTTGTTTGGGACCCTCTGTGCTTCCTGTGCTTGGATATCTGTTTCCTTCTTTAGGTTTGGAAAGTTTTCCGTCATGATTTGTTCAAATATTTTTTCAATCTCCTTTTCTCTTCCCCTTCTGAGACCCCTATTATGCGTAGGTTGGCACACTTTATATTGTACCATGGGTCCCTTGTATTGCTTTCATTGGTTTTTACTTGCTTTTCTGTCTTTTGTTCTGATTGGGTGACTTCAGTTATCCTGTCTTCTAAGTCACTTATTCATTCCTCTGCACTATCTGGTCTGCTTTTGACTGCCTTTAGCTCTTATCTCAGCCACCGAGTTTTCTGTTTTTAATGGACTCTTCTTTATAGTTTGTGTTTCCTTTTCATAGTATTCTCTTTCTCTGTTTATAGTCTATTATTTCCTTTAGTGCTTTTATCACCCCCTTTTGAAGTCATGATCTAGAAGACTGTCAGGGTCTATCTCATTTTCATTCTTTCAGGGGCCTTCTCTTGTTCTTTTAACTGGGAGTGGTTCCTCTGCCTCCTCATTTTACTTATATTTCTCTGGCTCTATGGATTTAGGATGTCAGTTACCTACTGTGGTCTTGAAGGGCTGTTTGATTTTTTGTTTGTTTTTCTGTAAAGTGGGAGCATTCCTGTGTAGACTGTGTTTTTAATAGTTTTGTTGCGAGGGCTGTTCTTAGTGTGGATGGTTGCTATGTCTTTCTTCTGTGTTGGCTGTTATCCCTTTGATTGGGGGTGTGTTTGGTGTTGTGGTGATCGGAGGCTTCCCTGAAGGTTGTTGAGTGGGGCCTCTTTTTTTGTTCTATGGTTGTTACAGCCTTGACAGGGGCCGGGTCTGCTCCCCTGTTGCTGGAATAGAGGCTTCTAGACCTGTTTCTGAGCTGTGGTGTGTGGTAGGCAGGGTTGGAGGGCTTGAGCTGGGAAGAAGAGTAGGCAGGTGATGTCCACTGGGCAGTGCCCTCTTTGTTGTTGTCTGTCACGTGTTATGTGGGCTTAGAAAGTACTCTTTGTTGACACTGCCTTTGGCCCTACCTTAGCTGTGGGAATGTTGGCCACCCACTCTGGTGTCCCCCAAGTTCTGAGCCCCAGGAACCACCAGGGCAGATCCACCAATGTCAGGAATTAGGGATCGCTGTAGTGAGCGTGCAGTCACACACGGGAATCCGTGGTGCACCACAGGGTCAGAGCAGACCCCAGCCCGCCTCCATGTATGGTCCATAAGCCGGCCTGTTGTAAATACCTGTACTCGCCCCAGCTCCAGAACTCTGCTCAACTGCCTGTTTGTCCCAGAGGCGCAGGTCCACAAAGGGTCCAGAGAGAGCAAATCCACCCTCTTTGCCTGGGGCTGTAAACGAATCTCAGTCCCACCTATGAATTTGCAGGGCCTCTGGGTATGGAGTCAGCTTTCAGCCCCACCTCTGCGCAGCAGGGATGGCTATGAAGGAGCCCCACCTCTCTTCTCGGGAGGATACGCCAACATGGAGCCAAGCAGAGACAGTGGCTGTGGTGAGGCTGCGTTGCGTCCCTCCCCACCATGCACACCGGCAGTGGTGCTTTTTATAGGGGTCCCAGGCTGTTCTGTTCTGCACACACCCCCAGCCAGAGTTTACACTGCCCTCCAATCCCCTGAGGCTGCCTCTGTGCAGTGGGCCCCAGCCCTCTCCCTGGGCTCCTCACCGATCTCCAGCAGCCAGTCCTGGCTTGTCCCTGACAGCGCACATCTAGGGCCAGGGATCGCAGGGACCCTCTGTGCCAGTTTCCCTTAGTTCTGTCTGCCAGGCGACTGCCACTTCCTCCTCTGAGCCTTGGATGCTCTGCTTCTGTCCCCGCTGACCTCCTGACTAGAGAGTGGGCATCCCAGTGTGAGGGTACCTTTCTTTCTATGTTGCTCCCTCCCTGCAGGACTGGCCCTGCACTGGTTTTTTCTTTCTTTTTATTTATTTATTTATTTATTTATTTATTTATTTTTACTGGACTTTATGAGAATCCTCCTGTATTTCGAGTGAGAGACACTCTGCCAGATTTGAGCAGGTGTTCTGTGTGATTCAATGGGTTTGTAGATGTAATTCTTGGTGTATTTGTGGGAGAGGGCGAGCTGTGACTCTCTGTTCTCCACCATCTTGGCACTTCTCCTTTCTTCCATTTTTTTAATCATCCAAGGTATGTATCTGAAGTATGTTCACATGTACTATGTATTTGTGTGTGTGTGTGTGTGTGTGTGTGTGTACAGTTGACCCTTGTATAATATGAGGTTTAATCTGTGTGTAACTTATAGTTAGCCTTTGGTATTAAGTATGTGTGGTTCCTCCACATCCAAGGATTCCACCAACCGTGGACTGTGACTGTGTAGTACTGAGGTATTTACTATTGAAAAATATCTGCATATAAGTGGACCCATGCAGTTCAAGCCTGGTGTTGTTCAAAGGTCAATGGTATAGTTTACTCCATCAAGCAAAGTATAACATTAGCATAGTACATTTTGACTTACGGAGTAAGTTATTTTGTTTCTATTCTTTAACAACAACAGCAACAACAACAATTTGTTGCATATCGTATTTGCTTGTAGAATTTCAGCGTGCTTCATTTACTACTATAGAGTGTAGGACAATTGTATAACCTCTATGTATGTGACTATTACATGTAGGGTAGTATGTCTTTGTGTAGGGATCACTTACTTTAAAATTAATTCTAGAGAGTTTTCTCTGAATGATGAGTGCCGTAATTTAAGTAAACATCATATTTAAAATGAAAATACATATGTGGTCAATAGAAATACTTGGCCTTGACAACCAAGCTGACTAGTTTTCTGTGGGTTACATTGCTGGGTAGCGGGAAGATGCTGAAGGTCTCAGTATGGACACTCCCCTGCAGCCAGTGCAGTTCCATTAATGTCTTCCTAAGCTCAGCTGTGATCTTAACAAGCCCTAGCTCAGTCTCTTCATTTTTACTGTTGTTTTATTTTTTAATTCCAAGTATAAGAGCAGTTACAGTTGGATGGGGATAGCATGAAACTCAGAAAAAAAAAAAAAGGTGCTTGTCAAATTGAATATGGTGCCCTGGTGATTTCCCAGATGTTTTGAATTTCATTTTGAGAGTGACGTCCCTCTGGGGATGTCTGAAGAACACTATGACAAGTTAAAATCTGCGTGCCTCAGAGCTTTGTATTTTCTTGTTCAAATATTTTTTGGGCAACTACTTAATTTAGGATTGTCTTTATTTTCTGTCTTAATTAATCCATGAAGAAAGTAGGGCTCAGGCAGGGTCATTGGAAACCTATTCTGACTCCTTCTGCTAAGTTTTCACCATGTTATGTCCAGGAAATATCTACTAGGAATATTAATGCAAACTTCTATTGGTCAGAAAGTTCTCAGTACTGTGGGAGAGGAGCTAGAAGGCAAGGTACATGCCTTGAGCTATGACACAGCAAATGAGCAGAACAAAGAGGGTGTTTTATCAGGACGCTTTATTGCATTTGTGGAGTGTCAGCCTGGCCTGCTTCCTTTGTATTTCCACGCTCCCTCACCCACCAACACAACACAGGCCCACATGCACGTTCGCTGCCTTCCCCAGTACTGGGAAAGCCTCTGTCTCTGTCTCTGCCTGTTTTATGCCTTCCCTCACTCTGCCAGCTGTATTGGTGACATTCAACCTGAGTTTTCTGAACTCCCAACATGACACAAGGGAAGGACTAGATGCTCTTGCTTTCTTGGGATAACCTCTGTTCCCTAGTACTCCTTAAGTTTACTATACCCTGAGTTTGCTACACACGTTGCCTACAGGAAACTTTGTGTTATCAGGCTCAAATATTTTAGACCTTTGGTTTTCTACTGGGTTTGGATCCTTTGAGTTCACCTTAAGTCCCAGGGAAGGCTCTCTTGTCCCAATCTCCCTACTACCTTCCGGCCTGGACGCTGAACTTTTGGCCGATTCCCTTACAGACAAAAACAGAACCCATGTCTGTTTGTTCCCAGTCGGTACCAATCAGCCTATTTCCCCTAGGTTTGGAATTTGGAAATGTTGACATTATGTTTGAACACCGAAAAATCTCTCCTCAGTTATTCTTTCCCCTTGATCCATGTGGTTTTTATTCTTAAACTGTTTTCCTCCTAAGACCCCTAAGTTGTAATATATGTTTTTATGTGCATTTATATTTTAGCAAAATACCAAAAATGCCTTTGGCTTCTAGATGTTATATAAGGAAAACATGCAATGTTATGACTGTTTCATTTTCCTCCCCTTCTTGCTAAAGCTATTTTTCCTTAAGAAACTCACAGCAAGAGTGGGCAGCTGGGGGAAGGAGGAAATCTGCTACTGGTAAAGAAATTCCTAAGATCTTTCCAACCCTATTAATTTTGTTTAAAATACATCTACAAATCAACTGCATTTCACTAATACGTAAGTGGCTAAAAATCCATGACTTCATGTTGGGTTGAGCTATCTGCTACACATGGAGCCTGTTCATTTCTCAGGTCCATGGGAATAGCTGGGAGTCATTCTAAGATGACACTCGAAGGAGGAGGGCACTTCATCAGAGAAGTTGCTCTTCTGAACCACAACAAGTTTTAACCAAAAAGGGGAGAGAGAGAGAGAGAGGGAAGGGAAGGGAAGGGAAGGGAAGGGAGGGGAGGGGAGGGGAAGAGGAGGGGAGGGGAGGGAAGGGGAAGAGGAGGGGAAGGAGAAGTGAAGGTTTATGTGTAGTATTTGTGTAATTATGTTAACTCCAGAGGAAAGGGTTGAGGCTCTGCTATCCAATGTACATTTCTGCAATGGTGCAAATGCTGTCTGTGCTGTGCAATATGGTAGCTACTGGCTGCATGTGGCCACTGAGCACTTGAAATGTTGCTAATGTGAATGAGGGACTCATTTTTATTTTAACTTGAATAGCTACACGTGGCTAGCGTCTGCAGTACTGGGTGGCTAAGAGTGAGGATTGGACTCGAGAGTGAGCTGCAATGAGCTTCTCATGGTCTTGGCAGGCACAGACTTCAAGGCTGGGGATTTTCTGCATAATCAGTCTCCTCCATTTCTAGTGCTTCTGGGTTGATTAGTCCATTTCATTTTTACTTCTTGTGGATTCCTACTTACCATATTTGTTCAACAAATCTGTTCTAATGCATGGAGTGTTGTGACATGTGCTATTTCTAAAGATATGCAACTTTTATTCAGAATGACATTTACATAGATTTGATTAAATACATTTAATTTCCTCCTACTTTGTAACTTGTTTGTTGTGAACAAGTAATTCTCACATCACTGAGAATACAGACTTGGAGAAGAGGTGTAAATGGAGGGAGGAGATAGGGAGATACTTTTAATTTACCACGTTCTGACTACCAGTACCTCATTTATTGCTTTTTGAACTTTTATCATCAGTTAAGCTAGATCAACACATTCGAGGCCTGAGGTGGATCATAGAGACATCTTGTACAATCTCTAATCGAGTGACTTTTTCCTCCTTGCCACTGCCCGTCCTCACTGCTTTCCCCACAATTGGCTTCTCAGCCTCTTTCAGGAGTTTCAGTGATGGGAACTCCTTCTCGTTGCTTCCTGAAGCTGTCCATTTGCTGTTGGGTGACTTCCATCCTTATAAAGTTCCTCCTTATGTTGTGACAGAATCTGTTTTCAGCCATGGTTTCTACTTGTAGGATAACACAAGAACGTGCAAGTCTATTTCCATATCTCCTTCAAATCTCTGAAGATAAAACTATTACATAGAATTTCTGGATTTATTTCCAATTGATTTATTCATGGTAGACCTTCAAGTCTCCTTAGTGTCCTGTCCTGGTTATCTTGACCTGGACATATGCTAGTTTGTCAACAGTGCAGTGGAAGTAGTACTCAAAACTGAAACTGACACTTCAGGTGAAGTTTTTCAATAACAGAATTTAGCTGAATGTTCACTTCCTGAGTTCTGGATGCGACACCTTTATTGATAAAGCCCAAGAGTACTTTAGCTTTTTTAGGTTTTTTAAAGCCACACCAGTACTCATACTGACCATATAGTCAGCTAAAGGGCCATAGTCTTTTTCACAAGTGTTAAGTCATGTCTTTCCTGCAGTGGTATAGTTGTCTTTGGGTGACCAAGTGCAGGACTTTATATTAAGCCATCTTGATAACTTTGGTGATGTGGTGGACACTGATGCATTGCCAGATCTCTCTTCAGAAATGAACTTGTTTCTCCTACTGGGAATGCTAGTGTCAATAACCTGAAGCTGTCAGAAATCTTTGGAGATGGTCTCAGCTAAAGAAAGCTATCTTGCCAAGGTCACACTTACTTTTAGGGGAGGCCTCCATCTACTGACTGGTCAACTCAAGGGTCTATAAAGTGCCCTTCTTCACACTGAGGGCAATTTTCAGGGCTATCTCAGGTCCATTACTCCCTTTGGGGAGTAAGAGGGACCTTCACTGGGATTGTATCACGTATCAGTTTCTCCCTCTTCCTATCCCTGGTTCCTTTCCTTTCATACATGTTGATCTCAAGAGCCCTCCCTCATACATTTCCTGCATGCTGATTTCTAGCTCCGGGTCTGCTGCAGCTTCATAGAACCCCATTTGTATTTGGATGTTATTCCAGTCTGAGCAGCAGATTCATTTTGGATCCTGCATCTGTTATCAAAGGAATCAGGCATTCGAATTTCCAGATAAGATTCCTTTCCTAGGTCCAGACCCATTCTTTAAACTCTTTACTGGATGTCTCTACTTTGATGTGTCATAGGCATCCCAAATATAACACATCTGCAGCTGGACTCCTCATTCCCAAGCTCCCCCTCTAAGCCTGTTATTCTGACTACAACTCAGTCACCCACCCTAGGTGTCGTGTTGTCCTCTCCCTCAGCTGAAATACTCAGTGTCCTTATTTCCCTTCTCTGCCGTTTCCCTAATTCAAGCCCTTATCATCCACCACTTACACTGTTGGAATAGCCTCCTCCATGGCCTCCTGTGTCCCCAGTCTTTCCTCATGACACTCCACCTCTCTTCACATGACCACCAGAGAATCTTTCTAAAACACTGGTCTGATCATGTTACCCTCTGATTTGAAAACTTTGATACCCTTTCCCCTACTCCCTTGCTTAAAGGATCAAGTTAATATTTCATAGGCTGGTCTTAAAGACTTTTACCTTTCTCTCTTTCCTGTTTAATCTGCTTCTGACTCTCTTCATATGTACTCTAGTCTCTAGTCACACTAGTCTCCAATCATAAACACTTTCCTATATGCTTCTTGGAGGCAGGCCGTGTGTGCTTGCTTTCAGGCTTGCTCTCCAAAACATAATGCAGTGCCAGACATATTGTGGTTCCACTGGGTCCCCAGTGTGGGGCACAGGTGCTAGGGTATGTCCCTTCCATAGAGTTGAACAGGAATTCAAAGTTAGAAGGTGACAAAAGGAAAGAAAGGTATAGAAAACTTATCATGACCAGGTAAGTCACAAGTATGAATTTATAGGCCTCTTTTGAGTACTTTTAAAATGGTTTGATGTTATATTTCTTTTCTTACTATTAGTGAATCTGAGAAGTTTGAACTTTTTGTGTCTTGTTGATAATTAAACTGGTGTGCCCCAGACCAAGATGCCATAGTAGATTAAAAGTGCATTTATGCAGAGAATGTGGTTTTAGGATTCTTAGAATTGCTGAGGGGGGAAAAGAAAAAAAAAAGTTGCTCAAGTAGTTAAATGAAATGTTAAACATATTTTTCCTTACGAAAGACACATTTATCCATATTTTTCTCTTAGAAGGCAAATGTCAGGTTTAGATAGTGTTTCTTGGTGTTGGATTTAGCATGAAGTATAAGTTCAAAGGTAGTAATTCTGTGGAATTACTGGAATGAACTGAATAGTTTAGTGGCTTCAACCTGATAAACAAATGGACAGAGTCAAAATCCTTCAAAATGACCCAAATGAGAATGCTGGGCTGAAATCAGCAGAAGGAAATTTACAAAAAGTAATTATTTAATTCTGAATTTAATTTTAAAAATGTTCACAAAATAGAGGAGATCTGCCTTAGAAGTGGTTTATGTGAAAAAGAATTGTGTATTTTTGTAAGTCAACAGTTTGATGTGACTGTTAAAAACGGGATGAAATCCCTACAATGTCTGCATCACAGAATAAATAGCTAACCAATGTTGTATTGATTTAAGCATCAGGAACATTGTATTCAAATTTAAAGGGAACAATGCCAAATTAGGCTGCCTCCAAAGGAAGGCAAACTGGATGGGGAAGGCTTTGCTTTCAACTAGGAAAGGTTAAAACAGCATAAATACTAAACTGGAGAAGAGGTGACTGCCAGATGGGGAGGTCACACTGGAAGCATGATTATGTAGAAGGACACAGCATTGGGTTATATCAATTGGCAATAAAGATGGGTAAAAGTTAAAAGAATGACAATTTTGGCTCAAAATAAGACTTTATATTCTAATACATCTAAAGATATCCAAAAGCGTAGTGTGTTTCCTTTTGTGGTAATGAGTTTCATGTCATTAGGAGCAAGCAAATTAAAGCTATATGGCATTTAATAATGCTGTTGAAAGTATCACTTGTGAGGTGGGACCAGATGGCTACCAAGGGCCCTTTTAGGTTTCAGTGCCAGAATGCTTCGGTATATATTGAAGTGTTGTTGATGAAGGCCATTTTGGATTCTCAGCTATATTTTAAATTAAGTTGTATAATGTAGTATCTCTTTCCATTTTTTAAACATTAAAACATTATTAAACATAAAATTTATATTTTAAAGAGTAGATAGATTGTGAATAGCATATAGAAATTAAGAGCAGGATGTTTGTTCTTGGTTCTACGACTTCTTAGCTATGAGTAAGTCATTTTTCTTCTCTGAACATTAGTTGTTTTTTCCTTCACTATCAAATATGAATAACAATAGTACATAAATTATGGGTAGTTGTAAGGATGAAGTGAAACATAAAGCACTCAGGTAAATGGTTATTATTGTTATTGTTGTTATTATTACTTGTTTCTCTGTAATTATCGGAGGTTAAACCAAAAATGTTTCCTCCCTGTTGAAATAATGCAGAAATTTTACTCTTTGCTTATAACATAATAAGGCTCCCTTTGTGATCGCATCTTGTAATTATTTGATAAGTTATCCTTATTAAGTCTATGGGCAGTTTCAAACTTTAATTCTTTCTCTTTTATTTGCAACATAAAAAATAACAGTATTCATGAGGCAACAGATGAAAACGTTATCACTTTTTGAATAATACATTCAGTTGAAAATTAAATGATTTAAAATGTAATTGCTTCTGGAAATGACTTTATGAGCAGTGGAAGGATTTAGTGGAGGAATGAAAAATAAAGCAATTGCATAAAGCATGATTTGATTCCTTACCATGGCTTCATGTGTAAGACTCAGTTATTGCCCTGTTTTTCAGAATGTGATCACTTTGATATTGGTAAACAGCAATTTGCTATTCTCTAATCATATATTTTGAAATACAGTTAGTGCATGTTTATGTTGGTGGCATTAGAACTCAAATTTAAGTTACATCTTTTCTCAAATGGAGACACAGACTGAATTGGACATAATTGTTCTCATTTGCTTAAAGTGATACTGTTAATAGTAAAAATGTTCTCATCTGTAAAGTAACGATGCTTTCTTTATGGGGTAACAGCGATATTAAAGACAGTGTATATGACATAAAAAGCTTTATAAACAGAAAATTTGAACAGTTTTAAACATTTATTTACTACAGAAGTACTTGAATCCTTAAATGTGAAAATGTTCATTAGGACACTCCAAGAGAGGCATTGTATTTGGCATTTTCCTAACTCTCTTGAACCATGGTGCTGTTTTTTCTTTGCTGGATCATTTTGAGTGACTAGTTCTGGGGTGGCTTTGCTGAAGACTGTCACTTTGTAGAAAGGAGTTTAGACTTTCCCAAGATCACACAGCAATTTAGTGGTAGTGACAAAACAAGGATATAAATATTTCCCACTCATAGTCTAGTACTCTTTCCTCTCTAAAATAAATGTTGAATCCTTAATTTGACTATTTTCTTGGAAATCACTGGTTGCCAATTAATTCATCTGTATTTCTGCCAAAGAGGGAAATGAATTGTCTATCAGGATCTTAATCCATAAAATGAAGGCAGTGGCCAAGGGCTCCCTTTTGAGGCATCAATGACTTAAACTTTTGGGGTTCAAATGTCTCCTTGGTGAAGATTTTCCTTTCTTGAGCATTTCCTGCAGGAGTTCTTGGCTTTACTTTGTTGACAAAACAATTGTCTAGTTCATTTTGACACATTTATTAATAAATATAATTACATATATTGGTCTGTGCATTTATACAGCTAGATACATGGACACATAGTTTTACAAATTGGGATCATAATATACTGGCTGTTTTTAATAGGTATTAGATTCAATTCTCTTTGATTTAACATTGAAAAAATAAAGAGTATAAGTGAAGAAATCTCTAAACTTCAAATAAATATTACTTCTCCAAAAGAGTTATTAGATTCTGTAACTTCTATCTTGAGATAATAAAAATATTTTGAAAAACATTGAGGGGCTGGAATTCTTATTTTTAAAACTACATGTGTGGTAGGCTGCCTCTAAGATGGCCCCCAATGATTTTATTTTTACATTGTCAAAGGTTTTAGCATTTTTACAATGATGTCAGAGTTTTGTTTTTATCATTTTTGTTCTGTCCCGTAACCATAATTCCTTCAGATATCTATTGCCAGAAGAGTGTTTCTACCCCTTATTTATGACTACCTTTTTTTCCCAGTGGTTATTGTGCACTAATGCTCTCTCTGTTATTGCAGAGGGTGCAGTAAGAACATAGCTCTCAAAACCAAAAGACATGGATTTGCTTGCAGAGGTAGAAACTGTGTAACAGGGAAAACGCTACTCTTCTCTTTAGGATGTCTTCGAGGAGGGAAACCCACAGAGCCGTGGAGATGATGGCAGCTCTGAATTGGAAGGGAGAGCAGGCAGAGTCTCTGGCATCCCGCAGCAAGGAACTGGATACAGAAGGTAAGTGACATGTCTGTGGGTGACATAGCTAGTAGATGGTAGAATTGGGGTTAGAACCAAGGTGATTTACATTTCAGTGGAAGTCTGTCCTTAACCACCATTCTCTACTGCCTTGTGAGGGAATGAGAACGGACTAACTGATGGTCAGCATTATGACCGTGGCTTTGGCTCTCCAATGTGAGGGAGGAATTGGCTTGGTTCAGGGTGAGTGTTTGATAACAGAGGAAATGTATGCCCATTCCTTTCCATTTCAGGAAATATCAAAAATGTGACTTGGGGCTTTACTTTTTACAAAGTGTTGTTGCTGGAAGGGGAATAAACCACTTGCTAAGAGCAAATCTACCGAGAGCTCTCATTGTAAAGAAACCACCCCTTCCATTGGCTTCTTTCCTCCTCACACGTTCAAGTACTGTTTAGCTTCACTGTGAGTGCTAAGCGCTTTATGTTTCCAGGCACTTTAGAGGATGGCCGAGTAGCTGATTCGTATTATTCTCTTTTTTGTTCCTCTCTTGGCTTTGGCGCTCTGACTTCCCACTGTTACCCTCTTGCATGAGCTGGATGTGGCTCAAAGAGGTAATACCCTCCTTGTCTGTGCTGCATGTAGCTCCTGGGATCCACGTAGACTGTTGAGTGCTGACGGTAGATTACCGACCTGTTGCATCAATACGGGAGTTTAATTGGGCTTTTTGTAACTTAGGAAAATGGAACCATCTTGAAATCAATTGAAATTTGACCCAATTTAAGGTGAAAAGAACTTGTTGAAGATTTTAGCCCACTTAAGAATTAGAGAATTCATCTGGCCACAATGTACAGTATATAAAAGTGGCTTCATACAATAGTATAAGCAGAATTTTTCTGATCAAAATGGAAGTATAACACAATTTTAAAAATACAGACATAAGAGCTTCTTATATATATTTCTAAATTTTTCTTAGATTTTTAAATTTTAGAGAAGATTTTTGTATGTATTTGAATGCTGGTTTCTCATTGTTTTTTCTGAGTAATAATTGAATCATTAAACATGAATCATAGTAATCTTTTAAAAAATCTATTTATAGTGACATTTTGTGTTTGTTTCTTACTCTCAATGTTGCTTTGGAAATTACTGGAATACAATTGTTATGAAAAATCCCCAGGAAAGGAGCTGGATTTTTTGGAGGTTTTTTGTTTGTTTGTTTTTATAATAATAGATATCAGCCTCTTACATTTATATAATACTGGAAAGAACAGTCATTCATGTGTGCTGTCTCTTGATTATTACTGCAAAATTGTGAGACAAGTACATCAGATATTCTTAGTGTCATTTTATAGATTTGCAAATTGAGATTCTAACAGATTGCACTGTTCAGAAAACTTCTAGTTGCAAATGTAACACACACTCATAACTGCTGAAAGGGAATTTATTGGTTCGGGATATTTGGGAAGGATGGACGGGTCTGGCCTCAGGATCTCATGTGCCCGGGTACACATGTGGCAGTTGGTCTCTTTATTGCTGCTTCTCCAGCTCCTATTGCAGCTTCTATTCTGCGTGGTGGCCTTTTTCTCTCAAGTTCCTCCAGCTAGCTAAGAACATGTTTCCTGGCAGGTATGGGAGTTACATATTTGCTTTTTTGAAATCCACTGGGGAAGAGAAAGCCCACCACTGTCCTGCTCAGCATCAACTCTGGAAACCCCGGAGAAAGATTTTGGGTAGCCTGGTTTGGGTTATGTACCATGTCTTGTATCAAAATTCACACTCAAGGAGATACAGGATTTTGACTGACCTGGCCTAGGTCCGACAGGCACACATGTGGCCAGGGGAGCAAGGTCTGTAACAGAGAAGATGAAACCATAGAAACCACGGAGGGTAAATAATGGCTCAAGGCATTTTCACCCCTGGTCCAGTCCTTCCTCCCACCATGTCGTGCTGTAGGCTATTTCTGTTCTCCAGAATGTTTCCTCTTAGAAAGAATTCTGTTCAGAAGTACACAAAGGTCCCATTCACTTACTTTCTTTAATATTTTAATTGTGAAAAGGGTTTAGATCCTCAGGAAATTTCAAAAACAGTATATAGAAGTTCCATATATCTTTTACCCAACTTCTCCCAATGTTAACATCTTGCATAATGATAGTACAATATCAAAGCCAAGAAACTGATATTAGTACACTCCAAAGAGCTTATTCAGATTTTACCAGTTTTACATGCATTCATTTGTGTGTATGTGTGTAGTTTTATGCAATTTTATCACACATATAGATTTATGCAACTACCACCATAATCTAGATACAGAACTGTACCATCATCACAAAGATTTCTCCTATGTTTATCCCTTATATTCACACCCACATCCTCCACCCCATCACTAATGCCTGACAATTACTAATGTCTTCACTATCTCTATCCTTTTGTCATTTTGAGAATGGCATGTAAATAGAAATCATATACTATGTGACCATTCCAATTGGCTCTTTGCGTTCAGTATATCTTTGAGGTTCATTCAAGTTGTTGAGTGTATCACTGATCTGTTACTTTTTTATGGCTCAGTAATATTCCATGGTACAGATGTAAACATTTTGTTTAACCTTTTACCTTTTGGAGGACACCTGGGCTTTGTTTCCAGTTTTCAGGTGTTGTAAATAAAGCTGTTAAAAACATTTGTGTACACATTTTTATGTGGGCATGACTCGTCATTTCTTTGGAGCAATTCCTCAAGACTGCAATTGCCAGGTCATATGTTAAGCATATCTTTAGTTTTGAAAGAGAGTACTAACTGTTTTCCAGAGTGGCTGAATCATTTTACATTCTCACCAGCAATGGATGAGTGATCTGGTGTCTTTACATCCTTGCCAGCATTTGGTGTTCTCATTATTTTTCATTTTAAGCATTCTGAAGGTGTGTAGTGATATCTCCTCACTGTGATTTTAACTTGCATTTCTGCAATGATGTTGAACATCTTTCCACATGCTTCTTTGCCATCCTATATTCTCTTCAGTGAAATGTTTGTTCCTTGTTCATATCTTTTGTCCATTTTATAAATGGATTTTTTCCAGCTGAATGTTAAGTGTTCTTTATATTTTCTAGAAAGGTATCATATCTAGATATGTGGTTTATAAATATTTTTCCCATCTGTAAACTTGTATTTTCATTCCTCTAACAGGGTCTTCTGCAGATCAAAAGTCTTTAATTTTGATGAAGTCTACTTTATCCATTTTTTATTTTGTGTGTTAGGCTTCTGGTGCCATCTCTCAGAATTCTTCATTTAGCCCTAGGTCCTGAAGGTTTAGTCCTATGGCTTCTTCTAAAAGTTTTATCATTTTGCATTTTACATTTAGGCCTAAAGTGCAAGGTTTAGGTGGAGGTATTTTTAACGCCCCCCCACCCCCGCCACCATGGATTTCTAGTAATTTTTAATTCAAAGGAATGATATTCAACAATAATTTATATATTTATATTGTGAGTAATTTCCCAGAAATTCTTTATACAAGCATAATTCTTGGTAATTTCACTATCTTGGTGTTCCAAACAGTGCTGGGCTGAATGTAGAAGCTCAGTAAATGCTTGGTTAAGGAGGCAGAAAGTTCTGGGTTCAAATTTCCCACTCATTTGGGAAACATTGAAGAAGACACTTACAAAATTGGGTAACAATTCCTGCTTCGTCTCTCTCACGATCAAATTAAATACTGTGTGTAAAAGTTGTTTTAAACAATTAAATGCTTTTTAAATTGTAAAGTACTTAAACACCTGTAAGATGATAATGGATTTTATTAGTAAGCATAATAGAACAGTGCTATAACCCAAATGTTTGTGGCTGTCTCCCTAGCTCTTCCTCATCTTCAAAGGGACAGTATTCCCTGGCCTACAGGAGCAATCAGAAGGCTTGGCTTTGCTCTTTTGTTTCCTACCTTTTCTGTCTTTTTGTGGTAGCTGTCTGACAATCACCACTTGGGACTCTGACCTGCCATCCCTTATTCATTCAATAAGCTGGGGCCTTCTCCACTGGAGCCTGGGAGAAGATGGTGTGGAAGAGTTCTGCTTTCCACACTGTCCACACTTGTCTCTTCAATCTAACTTTAAGGCTAATAGAAGTGATGATATAGGTTTGGAAGTCCAGGATGCTGCCGCGGAAATTTGTGGAGAAGGGGAAGGTAATTCCCAGATAACTCATTCAAGACAGAAGAGTTCTGCTTTCTACTATCCTCTGGTCTTTTTTTTATCACCCTCACTTTCCTCCTGAGTCTTGACTTCATCCACAAGGGGGAAGCACTAAATCCTTGAAGCCCTATAAGAACTTCCGATCGTCAAATGAAACCTCCTTAAAAAGCCTACCCTGACCATCCCACCTGCAGAATGCGCTCAACACTCTCTATTCTATTACCCTGTTTTGTTTTTCTCAGCACTGATCACTATTTTGTCTGTCTCCCCCACAAGAATATCTGCTTCATGAAAAGGAAGGATTTAGCTTGCTCTTGTTCACAGCCAAATCCCCAGAACTTTGAACACAGGATATGCTAAATAAATATTTTTCAATGAATAAATGATTTTTTTTCAGAGTGGACTCTATAAGACAAATATTTGATCATCGTTTATCTTATAGTTTATCTCAGCAAAGTCATATCTCATATTTAACTAGTTTGGTTTATGTGCCAACAAAGTTCCTGTCTCTTTTGTCTACCCTAAATCCCCCTTTGCTTATGACATGTGTGGGGAGTAGAAAGAAAGGAGTAGAAAATTCTGTCCTGCCAAAAGGTCCTTTTGGCAGAAGTGAGATGGGAGGCAAGGACACTGATCAGGAGACTCGGGTATAATAATGAGATAATAGATTTCTATCCTTGCTAGGCAAGACAGCTGTGAACATAATAAACAAATATAAAACTATGAAGCAGAAAATGATTATAAGTAATTAGTAGTGAATGGTTTATTAGGCAGGGAAAAGACAAGTGAAAGGGAGGTTTGAGGATATTGTTGGGGAGGAACAGATACCAGAGCTGTGGCCTTTGTGGTCGGGGTTTGGAATCTGCTGTACTGGGAGAGGCAGGTTTATGCAAGAGAAGCTTAGCTCCCTTCACAAAAATGGATTGCTCTTTCTCATAAACGCCTTCACTGCGTTCATAGTTCTACTGATAGCAACAATGATTGTGAAAGCTAACACTGACTGAGCATTTTCCACGTGCCAGGCACCATGCTAAGTGCATTATGTGTATTACTTGGTTTAGTCATGACCACAAACCTATGAGGGAAGTGCTCCTATAATTTCTATTTTACAGTTGAGGACACTGAGGTAAAGTAACTTGCCAGAGATAATAATAAGCCTCCTTCCAGCCAGCTAGTTTCATTGTACTTAATTTTGGTTGGAAAGATAGAGTGCATTTTGATATTTAAAAGGATGTGATTCTGACTTTAATGCATAAACTAAAGTCCTCTAGGTCAGCTGAGCTGCTGTGAATGCAAGATAATAAGACAGATCCTCCTAGGGCCCCAGGGCCCCCAGTAGTTAGGTAGGTCTATCTGGACGGGCATCAGCATTTTAAGGCCACTAAGGAAACTTTATATACGGACAACTCCTTTCTTATATTTAGAGACTACAGCTTTCATTCTTGCCTCTTTATTTGTTGGATACCTTGCCATTGTTAACACATTATCCTCTGTTCGTTTCAAGGTGGAATCACTACCAAAGCAGGCCCGGCCAAAGAGGTATTGCAAAGGTGGTTGTGAGTCCAAGCTTTGCAGAATGACTTTCATTTCTTTCATTCATGCAACAAATATTTACTGAGCACTTACTATGTGCTAGGTCCTCATCTAGGTGCTGGGGATGAAACAGTGAACCAGGTTGCCAAGGCCCCACCTCTTATGGAACTTTTAGGTTCTAAGGAGAGGAGAGAGAAATAAGACCCTTTTTAGAAAAAGGGTAAGAAATGACCTTTCAGAGTTGATGATAGGTAATCTGAACACTGAAGGATGAGAAAGGAAGAGAGTTACAGAAAAAGTGTTCCAGAAAGAGGAACACCGCTGTTTGAAACACTGCAATGGTGTCAGCCCACAACAAAAGTCTAAGTTCCTTAGTGTGAGACACAGATGTCTTCATGATCAGACTCCTGCTTGCCTCCATCTGTAGCTATTGTGTCCACAGCCCTGAATTCCTTCCCCAAATCTCTCTCCTGATAAACTAATATTGATCCTTCAAGACTCAGAGCAAGGCTCAGCTTCTTTTAGTCCCTCGGGTACAGCCAATCACGTCCTCTTTTGTGACTCTACTATATTTGGTAGCTAGAGCTATTCTAGCCCTTGTCACATTGTAGTGCGGTTATCTCTTCTCATCAGACTTGTGTTCAAAACTGGGCTTTGCCACTTGACCTTTGTGATCATCAGCTTTCTCAGCAGTAATCCCTCAACAAATGGTAGTCATTGTGCTTATCGCTAGTGTGGATAGTCTTACAGGTCTCCAAGCCTCTGCTTTATGTACTCACAGAGTGTAAGAGCTGAACAGTAGCTTAGATGTCTTCTATCCTCAGCCAGAATAGAATTCTATAGAGCTGGACGGGACCTTGCTACTGATTTTCAAACTGTGCTTACTGAAGTTTCGTGAGTCTCTCCAGAGGTGTTTCTGGGGCCAAGTTGGCTAGAAGCTGGACTACCGTGTTGCTTTACTCAGAGCATCTGTTTATATGTTTTTAATCTCATTTATTAACTAAGTTTTCATAAGATTTATCTGCATTTTTAGACATTTCAACTATTTTTAAGAGTTTGAAAGTCACTCATCTCATGCAAGCCCTCATTTTTCAGAAATCCAACTTTTTTTTAAGGGAACAGAACTAGTTAGCGGCAGTACCAAAATCCAAGTCTCTCAGCTCTCACGAAGCCCTCAAGGTAGGACTCAAAGCCATTATTTTGAGATTTTAGGTCTTGCTTTGTATGGAATGAGCAAGCCAAACCTACGTATAGAATTCACCAGAATCATAAGACTCCATGATTTTGTTTTGTTTTTAGAACTGAGTATCTACTGACAAATCCCCTAACAGGCTTGATCTGTTTTCCTCCACGTGCACGCCACAGAGGGAGCCAATGCATCAGGAGATACGAAATACTGACTTGTGTACCCCCTGATTGAGCGTATGAATGACGCTGCCTGTGGCATACAAATCTGCTACATGTCTTTACAGAGGGAGGAGCCTTCCTCTTCCTGTCCTTGCTTTCCATCTTAATTGGCTTGCTCACTGACATTCTGAATGAATTGGGTTTGAATATGAAAGCATCACTTCATATTTCTTAACGTTTGTAAACTTTTCACCGTCCTTTTTCCTTCTCTCAAGCTAGAGGTTATTTTTATTTGTTGGATCTAATGATTGTCCCAGTAGCAGGCTTTACCAAGCCTATGTTTTAATTGCAGATTTGCATGTTTAACTTCTAGTACCTTTTGCATTCAAGTCCATATGTTGTCTCTGAATAGCATGAAGTGATTAATTGAGTCATTAAGACAACTGTTACCTTATTAGGGATTCAAGAAAGCGGAATGGAATGCTAGAAGTGAAAACTAACCACATTTATTTAGCTTTCACTGCACACGTCCATGTGTGTTTTCCAAGAAAATTATTCTGCTGTGCAAATTTGCAAATGACATGAGACTGGAAGAGATTGCTAAGGCTTTAGGTTCCAAAAAGATCTTGACAGCTTAGAAGGAGTGGCCAGTTCAAACAAGATAATAAAGAAAAAATGTCCACCATGCCCCTGGCTCCTAAAGCCAACTTGACAGGAGAGATACACTTTAAAATGAGATTTTTAGTTGCTCATAAATTCAATAAGAGTCGATCTTAGCTGCAGTAATAGAAATATAAAATCTGGAACAGAAGAAGTGATAATACTGATGTCCTCAGTGCTGATTGGATTGCCCTCTTCAGTCCTGTGTATAACCAGGCCCAGCAATGGCCTGTTTCATTTTCTTTTTGTTGTTGTTGTTTTTTTTTTTTGTTTTGTTTTTTTGTTTTTTCTGTAAATTTATTTATTTATTTATTTATTTAGTTTTTTTAGATAGTTTTTAATGATCTATAATCATTTTACAATGTTGTATCAAACTCCAGTGTAGAGCACAATCCTTCAGCCATACATGAACATATATACATTCATTGTCACATTTCTTTCTCCGTGAGCCACCGTAGAATCTTGTATATATTTCCCTGTGCTACACAGTATAATCTCGTCCATCCACTCTATAGTTTTGAAATCCCAGTGGGCGGAGGGTGGGAAGGGATGGACTGTTGTTTGTTTTTGATTTGTTTTTGTCTGCTATAATATTTGTCACCTTCAGTGGCCCTCTGTCCCCACATCTCCCTGTAATCTTTGTTTTGGAAACTTGACATTGTCATAATCTTCCACAAAGTGCTATGTACATATAGTGTCTCTGACTGCATCCCTTCCTTTCAACCAGATTGCCACTCAGTAGGCCCATAAATAGAAAATTGGAACAACATTTTAAGGGGATGTAAACAAATTTGAGCACATTAGAGCAGGCTGTAAAGGTTCAAACCCTTTTCCAGGGAGGAGCAGTTTGGAGTATCTGGTACGGGTTAATTTGAGGGGAAATAGGAGCACTGGAGAGGCACAGAGTTTGAGAGGCTTCCTTAGTCAGGGCTGCCTTGTTTGGGCACTAGGTCTATGTGCCTTTATCTCCTGGTTGACAATAAGAGGGTCCAGGACAGACACTGTAGATGGCTGCATCAGATATGAGGGTAACTGATGGTGATTTTACCTCAGGATTGTATATATCCTGCAATGGAAGGGCGGTGATTGGAGCCCCAAGTAACTAAAAGAATGTAATTCCAGTGGGAATTATCCCCCACCTAGGATAGTAGGATGCTTTCCGCAAATAGGGGAATGTGGATTTCAGGTGCTCTCATCTGTATCTTAAGGAGTTGATTCTGCTGATTAATATAAAATTAAAAAGAACTGGTAAATGAAAAGAACACCTGGCACAATTTTTGCCATGTAATATGTGCTAGAGAAATTATTGTCATCAGAATGGTTCTGAGTATTACTGAGAGGCAGCTTATGTTTTAGGCATGATAAGTAGCTGCAGTTGTGAGCTTCATTCTGGTAATGCCTCTGTCACCTTTCTGATCGGATTCTCTTCTTTCATGGCCCTGTCTCTGACCCATGGTGTCTGTGTCTGTATCTGACCCACGTCAAGCCAGACAGGATGGTATCAGTGCGGACACATTCTCAGTCTCTTAGCATTTGTACAAAGTTCTGTCCTTAAAGTATACAGATCTCCTGACTCCATTTCACAGACTTTGGTGATTGCATTTCTAGAGCTCTCCTCTTATTTTAATTCTTAATTGCAAGTGTATACATCCATGCAATGCTTCTCTACTGCTCTAATTCCCTTCTAAAGCTCCAGAGCGCCTTTTGTGAATGTACTGGAATGTCTCCTGCTCTTGTGCAGGGAGAGGTTTTGTAGTCAGAACGTCATGGTTTTAGGCAAGAAAAAAGAATTTCCCCTGCGCTGAAGGCTTCCTGAAACACATTCAATTATTACTCTTTTCTCCGAGTGTTTCCTGGCTATTAGGACCAACGTCTCTGCAGCAAATATAACATCAAAGGAACTGTCTGGCCCAGTATTTAACTGTTTCATGCCTACTGTTTGTACATGACAACAGTCATCCCTAAACAACTAATTTCTATGGCTTCATTCCATTTTTAGCTTAATTGGGTGCTTTTCCCCCGACCTAAAAATGGAAAGACAAGTATCTATCTATAAACCAACAGCAGATTTTATTATAATGAGCCAGGCCATAAGAGACAAATGACCCTGTTATCTGTGTATTAGGAGCTACTTAATATTAACTTGGACAGAATAAGTCATTCAAGCCCTGCATTTAAAAAAGTAGCATGTCCATTTGTTTAGCTCCAGTGACTGCATTTTGTTGCTGTTTTATCCTTTAAAAAATGTCAAAAGTGATTTTGTTTAGCACTAGATTACCTACAAGAGTATCATTTATTGTTTCCTTCTTACTATAGTTTTCTTTCTTTTAAACTCTTTCTTTATAGAAAATTTAACAGTACAGAAAAAAATCCACGAAAGAGGAAAAAAATCACCCATAAATACCATAATCCCATTACTCAACAATAACCCTTATATGGAAATTTTAAGTCTTTCTAGTCTCTCTCTCTCTCCATATATGTGTGTATATATTATATATTTGTCATGTACATCAAACAGCATAATACTGTGTGTATATTTTTAGTTTTTCATATTTGGGATTATGCTACAGATACTTCATGGTATTCTGAATTATACATTTAATATTTCATTGTAACATTAATCACATTAATTTCCCCATATCATTAATGTGATTTTATAATGATATAATTTAAAATGATTGCATGATATTCCATTTAATTTTTCATATGACATTTTATTTGACTTCTCCTTTATAACAACAGGACATGAAGATTATTTTTAATTTGTTACTCTTATAAGTAATATAAGTAAAGGGACTCTTATACAGCTAGACCTCTTATTTACTTAGCATAGATTCCTAGAAATACTAGCATTTACTGGGTACAATAGCATGAACATTTTTCAGGCTCTTGATATTCATTCATTCATTCACTTATTCATTCACTACATACTTATTGAGAATCTACTGTGTGCCAGGCTGTCTTGAAGGGGTTGGGTATATAGCAGTGGATAAAACAGATATTCCTGTCCTCATGGAGCTGACATTCTAGTGAAGGAAGACATACAATTAAAATATTATATATATATCAGGTGGTGATGTGTGATATGCAGAAAAATACTGTAGAGTAATGGGCTGAGGAGCTCCGAGGTTGGGCATGGGTAGAAATGAGTATTTTTATGAAGCACTCAAAGAAGATCTCCCTACTGAGTTGATATTTGAAGGAAAACCGAGGAGGGGACAGGGAGAAGGCACTTGATCCAGAGAAAAGCCTTCCTGTCAATGAGAATGGCAAACGTGCACAGTCCCTGAGCCAGGGGCACGTCTAAGGTACTGAGGAACCCCAAGGACATTAGTGTGGCTGGAGCACAGTGAATGGGGAGAGAGCAGCAGCCCATGTGGCAGAGCGGTGGAGGGGTGGGGAGACTACAGGTCATGTCGAGTCTTGTAGGCCTTTTTTGCCTTTGGCTTTGACTTGTGGGCAATAGAAAGTCATTGGAAGGCTTTGAGCAGAGAATGACTTGTGTATTGAAATATGGACAAATTGCCCTTCCAAAATGATTGTCCCAATATTTATCCCTCACCAGCAGTGTATGAGAGGTCTTTCCTATCACTAGATCTGGTCATTTAAAAAAAAATAATGGAACAAAAAAACCTTTATTATTTACCCATTTGACAAAAATTGAGTGCCTACCCTGTGCTGGACGTCATGATAAGTACTGGATATATGTTGGTAAACAAATGACATTCCTTACTCTTGTGGAAGTTTTTTGTCTAGTGAGGCAGACATAAAATTAAAAAAACATATATATTCTTAAGGTATGTGCTATGAAGGACACCATGTTGCAGTTGTGAAAAATATGTGCCTATTGAAGGTGTATGTTTACTTAAGGAGGTTAGGGAAGTTCTCTCTGAAGCTGTGACATTTAAGCAGAGAGTCAAAAAGTAAGTAGCAATCAGTCATGCAAAGACCACAAAAAAGAAATTCAGGGAACAGCATGGACAAAGTTGTTTTGTTTGTTTATGTTTATTACTTATAAGGTTTAAAGTAGTGTTAAGTACTTGTCGGCAATTTGCATTTCTTTTTTGGTGACATTTTGATTTGTATCCCTTACCATTTTTCTTTGAGTGGTGTTCACCCTTTTCTTATTGGTTTGTGAAACAACAGTAAGGACATTACCAATTGTTTTGTTTTATCTGCTATATTTGTTACAGTATTTCTCCAAGTTTCTTTCTTTCCTTTTATGTTGTTTTAGGGATTGTTGACGTTTTTGCTATGATCTCCAACATGTTTGATTAAGTTTGGTTTCTAAATCTGGCAAATCTAAGTTTATAGGGTCCATTTTAGGCTTCTGCCTTCTGTCTTATTGATCAGTCAGCCAGTCCTGGAACAAATACCTATCAAAGTATATTTGCCTTTGAGGTCAATTCTGGACTCATCATTTCTTTTTTCAAAATTTTCTTAAGTCACTCTCCAATATTCTTCACATGAATTTTAGTCTTCTATGAGAACTTTAGTTCAATTTTATTAAGGGCTTAAACTATGATTCTCTTAAGCCTATGAATAATTAAGAGAGGGATTGAAAATTTTACTGTATTAAGTCTTCCCATCCAGAAATATAGTATGTCTTTCCATGTATTCAAATGTGTTACGCTGTCAGCAAAATTTAATATTCTCTTTATATGAATCCCATGTTTTAATTTAGGCTACTATGAGTGGAATCTTTTTATTTATATCAAATACAAATCTGACCATACTACTCCCTGCATTATCATTGAAAACATTCGGGAATATTTTGCTTATCATTTTTTAGTCTTTTATTTAGTACTATGTATTTATGTAGCTTTGGTTATTTCCAGTTTACCATTACTAAGCATAACGCCATGATTATATATTTCTTTGTATTTCTAACAGCTTATTCATATTAATATTTGTGACTGTTCTTTTCATCAGTGAAATGTGACCTTCCTTTCCCGATTTAGTGCCTTTTGCCTTACCTTCTCTTTGCCTACATTTGATATTATCAAACCTACTTTAAATTTGCTTGCGTTTACCTGATGAATCTTTGCGCTTTTTAATGTTAATCTTTAAGTTTTTATATGTAAATGGTAGCTGTTAGGACATGTTAATTGAAAAATATATAATATATAAATAATAATACATAATAACATAAATAAAATGCACTGAAAATACATAGCTCTATGTCAGTCCTGAGACAAACAATCCAAGAAGTCTATCAAGATTTTTGGAATTGATGTGTTTGCATATTTGGGAACTTCTCTCAGCATGTGACATAATTTCTGTTTATAGAATAGAATGTTAGAACTGCTAGCCAAAATTTTAGGACAGATTGTCCTCAACTATAAGATGTATTTGATGAACAGGTGCATTAGATTAATCTGATTGAAGTGGCAAACGGTAGATTTATGATATTGCAGAGGCAAGTGTTGTTGATAGTGTGAAAATCCAAATAAGGTTATATGGAATTCCCTGATTTCTCTCCTTTAATATGACCTCAATGGAGTACAGTGAGATCTGGTGACTATAGTAGCCCAGTCCACTCCCTCCTCATTTCCCCTCTAACCACGCAGGATGAGAGCGGACTCCTAGGCCCCTTTTGTCTTTTTCTTTTTGTTTCTTCAGTGAGTCACCACCTCCTTCTGCCCCAGGTTTCCCTGCAGCTTAGTGACATTGTAAAGACTTTAGACAATCACGATTTCTGTTATCTTTTATTTCCATCCAGTCTAAGGAACACTTCCCTTTTTGGTTTCCTTTTATAGTTTATCTTCTACTATTCAGGTTGTTCATTCTTCAGATCCCCTTTCAGGCTCTTCTTTCTGATCTCTAAACTTTGAAATCTACACTCCTAGGATGCTCTCAGCTACACCCATGACATCACATATGCTTGTATGTAGATGACTCACAAATGAGAGTGAAAGAAGAGAGGAGAGAGGGGGATATTAGTTCAACAGCATTTATATAATATCTTACAATAACATTCATTGAACAATCACATTGTGCCAGGCATGGGGCTAACAGCCTTCACTGTATTATCTAATTAAATCCTCATAAAAATTCTATACTATGTCATACTATACCACACCACACCATACCATACCATACTACACTGTACTATACTTACCCTTTTCTCTTGTTGCCCTTCCATTTATACTAGATCCCAACTCCTTCTCAAAGACGTTGTTTCAGCAATTCTCCCCACCCATTACATTACCAGTTTGAATCCAATGGATCCTTTCTAATACCAACATACTGTAATTTCTCCAATCTTAAGTATAGAATCCTCTCTCCACACATCCTTCCTGTTGGTACCTCAGATCTCTGCTCCCTCTCAGCAAACCTTTTCAAAAATATTACTTCCAAATACTCTCCCTTTCTCTCTTGAACCCATACCAGTCAGACTTTCACCCCCACTATTTTGCTGAAACTGCTGTTTTCAAGATCAGCATTGAAAACCACATTGCTAAATCCAATGGTCAACTATTAGCCCTTGTCTTACTTGACCTATAAGTGCTAATGTATGAAGCTCATCACTCCTTCCTTGTTGTAACACTTCCTTAACTTTGCTTTCAGTAGTTCTCTGGTTTTCTTCTTATCCCACTGGCTGCTTCTCCTCAATCCCCTTTGCTGATGACTTTTCCTTTTCATGAATTCTGAAAGTTGTAGTGGCTTAGAGATCACTTCAGTTCTTGGACATCTTTATCCACATTCGTTCATTAGGTTGATGTGTTAGTTTGCTAGAGCTATTGCAACAAAGTACCACAGACTGGGTGACTTAAACAACAGTAATTTATTATCTTACAATCCTGAAGTTTAGAAATCCAAACTGAGCATGTCAACAGGGTTGGTGCCTTTTGAGAGCTGTGATGGGATATTCCAGGCCTTTCTCCTTGGCTTGTAGATAGCCACCTTCATATTTACCTGGTGTTCTCTATGTGCGTGTGTGTATTCAAATTTCCCCTTTTTCTAAGGGCGCCAGTCCTATTTGATTGGGCTATCCTAATGACCTCATTTTAAGTTAATTGCCTCTGTAAAGACCCTGTCTCCAGATAGGGTCACATTCTGAGGTACTGGAGGTTAGGCCTTTAACATAAAAATTTTCGGTGGGACACAATTTTACGGTTGGTTTCATTAAAGAATTTGACTGACACGAGCCCCCATATACCAATGGATTCCTAGATTATGTCTCTAGCTTGGGCCCCTGCCATGCAATCCAGCTTCCTGTTCTGTGAATCCTCTTGGCCATCTAATAGACATCTCAAGTTTAATATGTCTATATCAATCACTGATCTCTGTACCCCACCCTCTAAGAAAATCCCTGCTCCTCCCTACCCTTCTCCATCTCAGTAAATGGAAAAGTCGTCTTTCCAGTTTCTTAGACCAAAAATATTGATATCATCCTTAACTTTTCTCTGTCTTGTTACCTCAGCAAACACTGCTCTATATTGAGAATGTATACAGAATCTGACCACTTCACACTGTATCTTCTGCTACCAATGTGATCCAAGTCACCATCCTCTTCCATCTAAATTATTGAAGTCTCTTGATAGGTCTCCCTGCTTCATCCTTTGCTCACTATGGCATGGTCTAATCAAAAAGTCAAGGTTATTTCTTTAGACATTAGTCAGATCATGTCAGTTACGTGCTTTGAACCCTCCACTGGCTTCCATTACAAGAACCTACCAGATCCGTCATAATATTAGACCCAGCTACCTTTTTGACCTACATGCTACCACATGTCCTCACACTCACTCTCGTCCAGCTACACAGGTTTTCTGCTATTCCTCAAACCAGGCTCTCACATTAAGACCTTTGTCCTAGTCCTCGCCTCTGCCTGGAATGCTTTCTTTCCATTTGACAACATAGTTTAGTGTGTCATCTCCCTCAAATCTTCACTCAAATACCTCTTTCACAGTAAGGCCTTTCCCAATCTCCCTGTTTACAAGTTCAAACCTTCTTTCACCTCCCCCTTCCACCTCCCCAGTACTCTTTATAACCCTGCCCTGCTTTTTTCCCCACAAAATTTATCACCATGTGATGAACTATATAATTTATTTTTTTATTGTCAGTTTCTATCTACAAAAACATTTCATGTCCCTTTGCTTAGAGATTTATAGGTACAAAATCCATGCTTGAGTTGAAAAAACATAACTTGACTCCCTCACTTTTTCTTCAACCAGCGGTCATCGCATACCCTCTTTTCTGCGCTAGACATTGTGCTGAACAGTAGGGACACAGAGATGAGGACATCAAATTCTTTGTCCTTGTTCTTGAGGAAATCATAGTCTAATCAGGGAGAAAGAGATGAGTCCTGGTTTTCCCAGAGGGAGTGACACATGGCCATGTGAGTGACAAACACCACTCTCTAGAAGGGCTGTTCATAAAAAACCAGGAAATAATCAGTCACCAAGTCAGACCCAAATGTGCCCTTCCCCAAGGCTCCTCTGAGTTTGCAATTTCTCTGTATCTATAAAAACAACAAATGCTCATCCTTACAACGTCTCTGATTTATATGCTTGTGAAGTCATAGCTATGGTTATTTATGCAACTGAAATTAATTTCAAACTTCATCAGGGTCTTTATTTAGTATTTGGGGGACTAGGACTCTGCACTACTACAGGGGATCCTCATTTTCAGTAGGATTCAGATCCAATTTCAAATGCAGGAAGAGAGCTGCTATCTAAAGGAATCCTGCTGTGAGTTTTTTTTAAAGCAAAGTCTTTTTTATTTCAAAGGGAATAATCTCCCCCAATTTATCTTCTTTGTGTGATTTGTGAAAAAAATCTGGTGCATGAACTTCTAATACATGGGGGTTTGAGTTTGTGCATGACATAGCTGAAAGGTCCCTGGATCGAGCCTTTGTCCAAGCACTGCAACTTATTGATTCTGTGACCTTGGACAGTTTTTAAAAAACTTTTCTTGTATCTCAATTTCCCCCTTTACTAAGCAAAGGACTGTACTTCCTGTTTCCTAAGAATACTTGCCATTCATAGAATCTGTGATTCTATTAGTCTTTAGTATCCTTGCTTTTTTCGAATACTTGATTGACCTCTCCCTACATCCTTGGTAACTGCACCCCGTAAGTACAGAACCTATTTTCTGCCCTGTGCAAGCTCCATACCTTATGTCCAAGTACAACCAGCTTTTACTTCTATTTCTTTTATTTGTTACCTACCCCATGGTATTTTAGATTTTGTCCATATGAATGGAACTTTGCTATTCTTACTGTTATTTTTTAGAATATTCATCAGGAATATAAAGGAATGGCAATATATAATTTGATTGATACTTAATGCATTTATTTCTCCACTCATAAAACTCATGGGAGGTAGGTAGCATTTGGTGAAAGTGGAAGCTGTGATTTAGATTTTTTTTTACTCAACAGGCAGTTAGTTATATGCCCCAGGCACAGCTCTGAGTATTTACGACCATGAACTCACTTTTAATCCTCATTTATCCCTGAAGGACCAAGAAGTTAAACAGCTTGCCCAAAGTCAGAAAGCTCTTAACTGCTAAAGCTGACCCTTGGACTCAGGAAATCTAGCTCAGGATTGCTCTTACCCCAACAGTAAACCAAGGAAGGTGCCTAAGTTCACACAGCCACTCCACTGCGGAGCCTGGCTTTCTGTCCTTCCGTCACCTAAGTCTCTGCCAAGCTGCATAACTGAGTGTGTTCATGCCTACATGCATGCTGTCAGACTTCAAGGACACTATATATTTGTTCTTCTGTGTCACCAAATGCATGATCTCTCTGCATTTGGCAGTTCCTAATAAGAAATTAAATTCTGTTTCTTATTTATTTAATTGAGGTAAAATTGGTTTATAATATTACATAAGCTATAGTAATCAAAACAGCATGATTTTGATTATATTGGCAGAAAAGTAGATACACAGATCAATGGAACAGAATTAGAAGCCCAGAAATAAACCCACACACACATATGGACAATTAATATATAACCAAAGAGCAAAGAACATACAATGGAGAAAGGATAGTCTCTTCAATAAATGGTGTTGGGAAAACTGGACAGTGACATGCAAAAGAATGAAACTAGACCACTATCTTATACCATATACAAAAATCAACTCAAAATGGATTCAAGATTTTAATGTAAGATGTGAAACCATAAAACTCCTAGAAGAAAACTTAGGAAGTGCACTCTTTTACGTTGATCTTAGCAATATCTTTCTGGATATGTCCCCTCAGGAAAGGAAACAAAAGCAAAAATAGACAAGTGGGACTCCATCAAACTAAGAAGCTTCTGCACAGCAAAGGAAACCATCGATAAAATGAAAAGACAACCCACTGAATAGGAGAAGATATTTGCAAATGATATATCTGATAAGGGGTTAATATCCAAAATATATAAAGAATTTATATAGCTCAACAACAATAAAAATCAAAAAATTCAATTAAAAATTGGCAGAGGAGTTTAATGGACATTTTTCCAAGGAAGACATACAGATGGCTAACCAGCACATGAAAAGATGTTCAATATCACTAATTATTAGGAAAATGCAAATCAATTCTGTTTCTTAATGATAGCCTTGTGAGTTTATATTGTGTTGGTTAATGTTTTGTTAGAATTCTGCTAGTTCTGATGGATTTTTAAAGATAGTCTTCCTTGATTTTCTCATCTATAAAATAGTGAGGTTGAACAAAATCAATCGGTAACATCCAAATAAACTGAGTGTCTTTAGGAACCTTTTGAGTTTTTAGACAATTCTGCTTTGTAGGTAAATAGGTATCCATAATTGGGGAAATTGATGGCAGCTGTAATACCACAGAATACTGTGCAGTCATCACAAGAAATGAAATGGATGTACATATGGCAAGATAGATGGATGTTTAAAAATATAGTATTAAATGGAAAATAGTAATAGTGTGTGATCCATAGAGTAGTATCATTTCTGTAGATAAAACACACAAACAAAATATGAGACCATATATTTACAAATATACATATGTATCTAAGGATGTATATCAAAATATTGAAGTGGTTGCCTATGGAGGATGAAAGTAGGGAGAGGGAGTGAAGGGCCAAACTGAAAATAAAATAGTACAAAGGAGATGCCTTTGCATGCACTCATGATAGCGAGCCAGGCAGCATGTTGTGGTGGGAAGAACACTGGCTCCCAACCCAAGTCTTGCACCCATTAGTTTTATGTTGTTGGGCAGAAGTTTTAATACCACTAAGCCTTAGTCTCTCTAATATTGTAAAAAGGCTTCTGTTAAGGATTAAATAAAATGGTAAGTAGATAGATGGAGGTATAGATATACTGATAGAAAGCCTTGTCCAGCCCCAGGCCATTATCTTGAAATTTAACTCTCAGCCTCTTTTTAATATTTTTTAAAATAGACTTTATTTTTTTAGAGCAGTTTCAGGTTTACGGCAGAATTGAGCAGAAAATACAGAGAGTTCGCACATAGCCCTCCCCACCCACACATATATACTCCCCTACCTCAACATCCCTCATCAGTGTGGCATATTTGGTACAATCGATGAACCAACATGGGCACATTATTATCAACCAAAGTCCATAGTTTACATTAAGCCTCACTCTTGATGTACATTTTATGGTTTTTGACAAATGCATAATGACATGTAGCCACCACTATAGTATCATACAGAATAAGTTCATCGCCCTAAGAATCCCTTGTGCTCCATCTTTTCAATATTTTATTTGCTATAACCTATGTCTACTTACTCCTAGGGGAACCGCAGCCATGATGTCCTTTGTCTATTGTTGACACGACCAACTGACCTTCCAACCCACCCACACTCCTGCTAGGCTGCTAGCCTTACAGCATTCCTAACAATTTTGTTTATTTATACACAATATTTTTAAAATGTTATTCATTATGAATTAAATTGTTTTCAGGGAAGTTTTTAAAAAATGAGCATTTATATAGCAATTTACACTTTACAAAGCATTTTCACATTTATTGTTTCATTGATTCCATGTATTAATCTCTAAAGAAGGTGCTGGTACCCCCATTTTAGTGATAAGAAGACTGACACCCATAAGAGCATATGACATACAACTAACAACATTAAACTAACAACATACAACTTGTGTGTGGAAGAGCCAGGATGTTAATCTAGGTCCTCCTACTTTAAGTACCAGGCTTTCTCCATAACAACATGCTAGACCTCTTTTAAATAACTTTCAATATTTGTTAATCTAGAAGATAGTCCCTTTTATTTCACAAACCATGATTAGATTATACTAGAAAAGTTAACTAATATAAATTCTGCTGATGCCTCAAAATGCATGATTGGGAAATGCAGGTCACTTCTGCAGGGTCTTGAGGCTATGTTAGAACCTGACAACTTGTGTGGCTTCTTTGTAGCCTCTGTTTTCTGACCTAAAATGAGGAAGATGGACCAAATCATTGCAAGAAACTTTCTGGCTCTAATGCTTTTTGGTCAGTCATATCCAGGAAAAGTCACAAAAAAGAACCTGTAATAAATCAGAAGTTGTGAGCAAAGGCTGGTATTTTGCTATATTTCAAGGGAGTGATTGCATGAAAGTGGCACTTGTTTTGGAATAATTTATATTAGAATTGCCCTTAGAGTTAGTATAATCCTATTAAAAGCTGTTAATGGAATTATTATTCTGATAATAAGTTGTTATTAGACTCTCAGTATTAATGATACTCATTGCAACACAAGATTAATCTGGTACTAAAATTTAAGCTCTCACTCTGATTATAAGGGCTGTTTTCAATGTGATAAGAATGCAATGATTAAGAATAACATGGTAAGAAAAGATTTCTTTTTTTGGAATGGAAGAAAACATGCTTGTGTGTGTGTTTCAAAACACTGAGGCAAAACAATTTTGCTTTCTGCTTTACTCAAAAACTTTTAATAAGCAATCTAAACTTGCTCAATGAACTAGAATCCAGGCTTTTGTAATCAGTCACTTGGTTAAACCAATTGAATAATAATGGATTACTTCTGTAACTTGTTTAAATTTTGTTGTCATCTCTATTCATCACTAATTTTTCATTTACAGCTTAAGTGCCAAGTCTGAAGTGTGGTATTCTTTTATTAAAACACTAATTTCTTGTTTTTGTTAAAGCCTTAAATGTTTTCTGGCACATTTGTCCCATCACTGTTGGACATGGCTGTGCTGGCAGTACTTGGCAAGACTGCTCAGTCACGTGTGACCTTTATTGAAGTGCTTTTTATAGGAAAGATCGTTCATTAATAGCATTGTATTTAGGGTGAATTTGGTGAGGGTAAGGGAGGTAAAGAGAGTTGGTGGTGTTTTACAGGCTGTACCATTGCTCTGTCATCTGTCTGATTAGGATGGGGACATTTCATTTATGTTGGTAGCTTAACAATTATTTATTAATATCCATTGTGCTTTCAAAATATCCATTTTTGCTTTCAAAAATCTGTAACAATAATACCAGTTATCTATTAGATATTCATAGTTTACAAACAGATTTCATATACTTTACCTCACTGAATCTTCATAAGAGTCCTACAGATTGCTTACTCCATTTTACAACTGTAGATATTAAGGCTCAGAACAAAGACCACAGTGCTAGAAGAGAGCAGGATCCCAGCTCGCTTCCTGCACGACATACCTTTCCCCTATACTACATTGCCCCTCCATTGACAGAGAGCAGTTCTGAGTTTGGGGACTGTCCATTCATTAATCTCTTTCTTGTCAATAAAAAATCAACCGACTCAAGAGTTTTCCAAATAGGTTCACTTTGTATTTAGCTCTCTGTTTAAAAATGTTCACAAGGTTATTTAACTTTTTAATGTTGCATGGCATTTTAGCTTCATAAAAATGGCTTCAATCTCATTTAAAGACTCCTGAGCCACTTCATAGACTAATTACCAGTCACGGGTATTCTCTCCGAGCTGAGGGTCTTTCTAGTATGATGAATGCTCATCTCTACTAGGTTGAATGGATTCCAAATGAAGTGATTAATTTAAAAAATCAATTAGTATGAAGGCCAAATATTTTATTCACAACAACCTCTAGTTGAGAGTAGTCCCCCTTGTACAGAGGTGTTTACATGGCAATGAAGGTGAGTAGGGAGGAACCGTCGCCAGGGAAACAACCTCTGGGGCAAACTAACTGTTCTTTGCTCAGGAGTGGGAAAGAATTTTCTCTGAGCTGACAACTTTCTCTCGCCTTACCTGCTGAATAATGACTGCCCTTGACTTGTTCCCTCAGTTTGCCAATGATCTGGTCTGAGATGAAATATGTATTACACTGAGTACCTCCCTGTCTTGTTCTCCTGTTCCAAGTTAGAGAATCAGAAAGTAATAGATCATCAATGGGTACACACTTATCTCTGTATAGAAACTTGTCCAAATCCCTAAATTTAAGCTCTGAGAACCTCAGGGTGTTTTGGAAATGAACAAAATGTCAAAGTCAGTTATATGGAGGTAATTAACTTGAGCTTATTTTCTTCTGACCTTAACTCATATTTTCGTAAGCTAATTGATATTTGTAGTTAAATTAACTAGATTGCTCTAGTGGAACTAGTGAAATGTTACGTTAGCAGTCTTGGTTGATGGGCTGGGTGTGGGAGTACATCTTTGCTTTTCATTTTTAGGGAGACCACAAGTGTTATTGTCATGTTTTGATGCTTACTGATGATTGAGTCTATTTATTAATAATTCCTCTTTTTCATCCTCAAAATTACCCCAGCTTGGGTGATAAATTATATGGCTATCCTGTTTATTAGTTCTCTTTACCTGCCTATAACTTGAAATAGACATGGGTCCCCTGACCTCTCAAATAGGCTATAGTTATTTGTATATATCCTGTTTTCTGAGATCCTTGAGCAGACATGCTGACCAAAAGGAAATGTATATATTCAGTCAGATTTATTATAAATAATTATTGTAATAGTTTGCTAGGGCTTCTAAATACCACAGTCTGGATGGCTTAAACAACATTGATTGTGTCACATGTCTGGAGGCCAGGAGTCTGAAATCAAGGTATGTCAGCAGGGTTGGTTTCTTCTGAGGGTTGTGTGGAAAGGATCTGGTTGAGGTCCCTCTCCTTGACTTGTAGACAGCCTTCTTCTTCCTGTGTGATCACGTGGTGTGCTCTCTGCATGTATTCTCCTTGTCTACAATTTTACCTTTTTTTTTGGACACCAGTCTTATCGATGACCTTACTTTATTGTTTTACCTTGGTAAAGACCAAATAAGGTCTTTGCATCTCCAAATAAGATCATCTTCTGAGGTGCTGGGGATTAAGATTTCAGTATATGAATTGGGGGCACAATTCAAACCATAACAATTATTAACAAATTAGAAAACACAATTATGTATCAGAAAAAAGATTTACAAGTATTCTTCCATTTAAATAAAAGGAACACACTTATAAATAGGTGCTATCTCACCCCCATTTTATAAATGAGGGGCCCATGGCTCACTGAGGTGGCTCACCCAGAAGCATACAGCCCCCGATCTGGGGCACCTGGTTGTGCACGCAGAGCCTGGACCTTTAGTCCCTCTGCTCTACCGGTCCTGTCGCACACACAGGTGGAAGAGGTTGCTGTGCAATGATGTCATCCTGGGGCTTGGGTAGAGAACTTAGGACCCCGAAGTCTTTCCGTTATCTGGGATTTTATTTTTATGGATTACAAAGTCTTCATCTTCCCAAATCGAGAGAAGGAGTCAGGGGGAGAGGTCACACACTGATTGAAATGTGCAGTACTGTTTAAGAGGAGAGCAGGAGGGAAGTAGGCTCCTTGAGGTCAGGGGTGGGTAGAAAGGAGAAAAACGTCCCTTGCATGAAGAGGCGACACAGACAGGGGGCTGCGCATATTTACACAAGCTGCTTACTTGAAAGGTGTTTCTAGGGCTTGCTCCTTACCATGGCGGCCTTCACATTTCCCTAGTGTGACTACTTCATTGTGGAGCAAGTAGGAGATTTAGGGACCTGAAGCTTTACTTTCTGACATATGGGTTGAGAGTGAGCACGAAGGGGACAACAGGCTCAGACTAGTACGTGTCTTCAATGGTGTGGCCCTACAGTAGTGTCCATAAGTCACAGTCACTTCTGGGGCCACTTGGCAGTGATTGACCCTGTCACCTTAATTCCTGTGTGGAATATGGCAGGGTCAAAATACGTGTTAATTGAAATCTGTTTCTGCCTGTGGTTTAGGCTAGTTTTATTACTGTTGTCAGGGGGCTATAAGGGAGCTCTTTTCTCATATTTATTTTCTTCATAGTGCTTCTTATTCTGCTGGAAACAAGTCTCTTCTTTAGCACTGAGACACACTGCGCAATAGAATGGTGAAAATTTTTTATTTGAGCTGGCAGACTTTAGCAATATAGTCAAGAAGGAGCTATTTAAAATATGGAAATTGTTCAGGTTTCACCCTGACTGTAGCACCTGAGAAAGATCACAAGGTTCTAGCTGGGAGAGCGATGACGTGGCATCTGTTCCTGGGTTTCCGCGATGCTCTCTGACTCAGGCGCTGCTGGCTTTCCTCTGCTTTTCCATTTGCCACTCAGGTTTCACAAATTGGACAAATGTATGTAAAGTAGGAAAGTGAGTATCGCTCTCGTGACCTTTTCAACACTCTGCCTTTTGATTATTCAGCTTTATTTCTCCTTGATGGAGAGACAGGGCATGCTGACATCTATCAGTGAAGTCTGAGAAGACATGTTTACATAGTCTTTCATGAAACCATGTGCCAATCTTAGGGGAAGAAACAGGCAGAGCAATTAAATCTGTTCCTGAAAGATATAACAGACCAGGCAGGTGCTAAAAAAGTGATGAAGTTCACAGTCCTCCAAGCATCTAGCTTCCCTCTGAAGGATCTTCACAGAAAAGTGCCTTTAACAACTATTTGTAAACAATAAGATGAAGCACTAACATTTGAATAAATCTTTACTGTTTTTGAAGCATTTTCACCTTTATGGTTCATTTCATGCCTTTAACAGCTTTGTGAGGTAGGCAGAACAGGTGTTGTCATTATTTGGGTGCCTTAGGGATGAGGCATATTGGAACCTCAGCACCACTGGGTGGTAAGGAAGCAGAGGAAGGTGGTAAGAGTTGAGACATAGTCTGGGGAGGGTATTACTAATTCAGCTGCAGACTTGCCCAAAGGGCATGGCTACCTTGGGATTTTTTTCAGTGTCTGAGCCTAATACTGATGCTTTTTTTATGGGAGCCCTATCTGGTGAACAGGCCATTATAGTGGGGGATTTCAGGTGTTAGGAAGAATCCAGGAGGAGTGAAGACGGTCTTGAGTTATCAGTAAGGGGCCTTGGAGAAATCCTGGGAAAAGGTTACTGGGCGGGGTCCAGCAGAGTAGGAAGATTCACAGGACCAGCCTCACAGTTCATTGCTTGGCAGAAAAAATGACAGATCTGCTCATAAAGAGTGAGGCATACAATCTTTGCTGAAGGTTTATCCCTGGCACACTCAGCCCTGAATTAGTGAGGGGACCACTTTCCAGGTTCCACCAGTGGACAGGCCTGAGGCTGTCAACACACATGGGCTTAGCTGAGATTGGACCAGGAATTGATGGAGGTTTGAACCTGTAGGTAAGGTTCATTTGTAACTCCATTTGAAAGCAGTTGTGGAAGGCAAATGCCAGGAAGATAAGGCAGGAAGTAACAACTATATCTCTTCCCATTTTATAGAGACTCAGGCGTACTAGGGTTGTAATCGGAGGAGGGGAGCATAAGATGGGCCAAGCACACATTTTTGGTGACTCCTGAACCCAGTGCTCTTTCTCCTAAATGCTGTGGAAAGGCCTAAGGAAAAGCAAGAAGGAAATCCAGTAACAGGCAGAGTCCCAGCATTAGAATGGCAGGCTCAATGGTGAAGCAGAAGACTGGGAGCAAAAGAACACAAAAAGAGGCTGTGCCGCAGAGAGAGCGGACAGCCAGCGGGCTGCTGGGGAGAACGGAGAGGCTCTGTGTGCGCTTAAAACTCTTTGGAGCAGTTGGTTATTTCAGCCGAATTACTCGATATAGGTATCTGTTTTAGATCTTCAAAGAGTTTCCCTTAACTTAACACCTTGCCACTAAGATTGATGGCATATACAATGTCTTTGTTTTCTATATTCACTTATTCCTTGTCTATGTTAGATCACTGTTATATATTTATTGCATACATATGAATTATTTGGACAAAGTAGAGAAGATCCAGTATACACTCCTCATGACCTCTGAATCCGCATAAAATAAGGTGAATTAAAGTGTCTACAGAATAGGGACTCAGTGACATGAGGCTAAGCCCTGAGAATGTGCCCCGCTTCTGTCGTCAACAGAGATACAGTAGGTGGATGTGCAGTCAGAGTCTTCCCAGATATTTTGAGATGGAGAATGTCAAGAGACAATTACACGTCTCATATCAACAACCGAGGATTCGATGTGTTCAAGAATCAGGAAAAAAGAGAGTCCGAGGCATGGAACACCTTCAAGGTAATTAGAACTATTGCACCCTCTGCCTGTGCTCCGTCGCTCTTGTTTGTTTCTGCCTTACATGGCTTCTTTCCATGTCTGCTTCCTTTCCTAGAGGAAAAAGCTTCTCCAAGGTGGAGATCAGGTCTTATTTCATGTCCTGTTTTTATAGCACATAGCAATATTCTGAACTTAATGGAAGCTAAATAAATCATTGTATTTAAAATTAAGGTAACCTGGAGGAATGGAAATATCTACTGTAGTACTTCTATTTCAAAGATGGTTCTATTCTAATCTAAAAAGAGACAAGTATTTAAAATCATATTCCCAGAAAGAAGAAATAGAAAGGAATCTGTGGTATAATAAAAATACAACTAAGGTAGCAGTCAGAACACCTGGGTTCTTGTTCTAACTGCTGACGATTTACTGTGTGATTCTGGGTGAGGACCTTCTTCTCCACAAACCTCCCTTCTTCTTGTCTTCAAAATGAGCCCATCTGGTTGATAATCCCTATGGGTCATTCCTGTTCAACAATCTAAGTCCAAAAAGGAAAGCGATGTGGAAAGCACACCAAGATGTTGAGATTCTAGTTCTACTAGTCAAATATAGCATTTTCCTGATTACTAAGCAATACAAGTTCATGTCAGAGAATAAACAATTGTATAAAATAAAGAAAATTAAAATAAGCAATAATCTTACCACCCAGGAAGAACTGCAATGAGCATCTCTGGAAATGTCCTTGTAGTTATTACTCTGTGTGTGTGTGAGAGAGAGAGAGAGAGAGAGAGAGAGAGAAAGATTGGGAGAGAAAGAGAGAAAGAGAGAAGAGGAAGGAGGAGGAGGAGGGGAGGAAGGGAGGAAGGGCCAGAGAGAGAGAGAGAGAGGGAGACAAAAGGGGATGGGGAAGACAGATTTACATTTATGCTTGGTATCATGCTTTAGTCACTTAGCATTAAATTTTGAACATTTTTATGCCATTAAATATTATTAGAAAAGTGATTTTTAGTGGCTGAATTACATTTCATGGGTATGCATCATAATTTATTTCACCAATCCCCTGTTACAATGGATGCACATCTTTTAACATAGATCTTTACAAATGTTGGCCCATTTTCTTATGATAAATTGATAGCATATGAACGTTTTATTTGTTATCTGATGTATATTGCCAAGTTACTCTACAGGAGATGGTACAATTTATGCTGCCACCAGTAGCTCATGAGAGGACCATCTCAATACACTGCCTGCATGAAATTTATCATTACTTTTTACAATTTGGAAGGTTTGATAGATAAACCTATTTCATTATTTTAATTTAATTATTTTCCTAGACTACTGGTGAGATAGAATATTTTCTACCATGTTTATTGGATAATTGCACCTTTTCTTTTGTGACTTGTCTATCTGATCACTTTGCTTGTTTTGGTTATTTTTTGGGGGGGTGTGTTGTCATTTTCCTTTTGTTGATTTGTAAATTTGTTAAATACTAAAGATACTAACTCTTTGTATGTCATATTTTGCAAATATTTACCTATTTTATCATTTGCCTGCTATTTTTTAATGCCTTCTTTTTATCATGCATGAGCTTTACATTTTCAGGTAGTCAAATCTAGTAATCTTTTAAGTTTTCTACTTTGGTGTTGTGGTTAGAAATGCCTCTTGCTCCAAAACTTTATAAAAATGTTTCTATTGTCTTCTCCCTCGAGGCGGGAAGAGAATAGATACACATGCTTGCTTTGTGATTGTGGGTGTCCTTATGTGAATGCATTCTTATTGTGATTAAGTAAGTAATTGTTTCCTTTATTGTCTTTGTTTTATAGACACAGTTGCAAGATGGAAACATTTATAAGTGTTTTAATAAAATTGTATAAGCCTATTTGATTCTAGTTCAGTATAATCCCTCAGGCACTTTATTTCTTCAGCATGTCTATTTTATCTTTTTTTTCAATCGATATTTTTAAATACAGAGTTTATGTTGAATTTCTTTAAATCCAGTTTTTCTTATTAAGATTTTAAATACAGATCACTTCTCTTTTCTTTGCACTGATATACCAAAAACTATCAACAGAGATTTGGGGAACTGGGACCAGGGATTGAGCTCTCCTTATTAAGTAGACATCTGAAGGGTGTGAGTTTTTTTTTTTTAATCATGTGAATCTATTACTTAAAATAATAAATGAGTGCACAAACCTACCTCTTTAGCCTAATCTTTTCTTGCTCCGTGGCTCCACCCTGTGGATTGAGCCTGATCAGATTCCTCCACCTTCCCCTCCCCCATCGTGTTTTCTTTCCTATGCTTTTGCAATCCCTACCTCCCACATCTCAAATGTCTGCCCTTGGCCTGGCGCTCTGATTTATCTTTCAGAGTCCAGCTCAACAAACCTTTCTTTCTGCAATTTTCCACCTCTCTCAGTATCTACAACAACCGTTTGCTTTAAATTTTATAGCAGTTGATTTATACGATAAGTAACACATGTACCAAATGGTCATATGACTACTGGAATACTTGCCTATCCACTAGTCTATAAATCCTCGGAGGTAGGACTCATGTCTGATTTCCCATAATGCCAAACATACATCATTCCTCAAAGAAAAGAAAGTTTCAGCTCTTTGGATTTTCTCTGAACATTAAAATATTGCAGCATCTTTAATTCAATAACAGAGATGATAAAGACCTTGGTTCTAAGACCTGGTGTGGTACTATAGTCCAATGGTTCCTAAACCACTGCAAGTTATAGCCACCTAAGTTACTTCCAGAAATTATGATGTCCAGCCTATGGCCCACAGCAACCAAGTCAGAATCATTGAGAGTGGAATTCAGGCATGAGTTTTTTTTTTTTTTTTTTAAACAGCTCCATAAGTGATTCCAGTGTGTACCCAAGTTAGAAAACCAGTGTTCCAAATATTTTTGAGTTGGATTTGAAGACAGAAAAACATTCTATAGAACATGGTTTTTTTTCCTATAGCTTTTATACACTTTCCTGCTCCACTTACTTACTTTTAAGATTCTTTGGAGTCTTGGACTAGCCAACAACTCTGAGCCTAGTTACTACCTAAAAAAATGGAGATGCTTGTTTTTCTTATTTTATAGGGTTCTGAGGATTAAGAGATGATATAAGGAAAAGTGCTCTGTGAACTTTAAAGTGCTGTAAAAATATTGGTTCTTACTCTTAGCAGACCCATATTTTCTTTCTGTACATGTCTTTCTTACAAATGAATTGGCTTCCAAAGAGTGTGAAATTTATTTCCACAATTACTTAAAACTGTCCTGCTTTTTATTTATTTTTAAAAAATTAAAAAAAAATTTATTGAGTTATGGTCAGTTTACAGTGTTGTGTCAATTTCCAGTGTAGAGCACAATTTTCAGTTATACATGAACATACATATTTTCATTGTAACATTCTTTTTCATCATGAGCTACAAGATCGTGTATATATTCCCCTGTGCTATACAGTATAACCTTGTTTATCTATTCTATATATACCTGTCAGTATCTACAAATTTCAAACTCCCAGTCTGTCCCTTCCCACCCCCCACCCACTTGGCAACCACAAGTTTGTATTCTATGTCTATGAGTCTGTTTCTGTTTTGTATTTATGTTCTTTTTTTTTTTTTTTTTAGATTCCACATGTGAGCGATCTCATATGGTATTTTTCTTTCTCTTTCTGGCTTACTTCACTTAGAATGACACTCTCCAGGAACATCCATGTTGCTGCAAATGGCGTTATGTTGTCATTTCTGTGGCTGAATAGTATTCCATTGTATAAATATACCACCACTTCTTTATCCAGTCATCTGTTGATAGACATTTAGGCTGTTTCCATGTCTTGGCTATTGTAAATAGTGCTGCTATGAACATTGGGGTGCAGGTGTCTTTTTGAAGTAGGGTTCCTTCTGGATACATGCCCAGGAGTGGGATTCCTGGGTCATATGGTAAGTCTATTCCTAGTCTTTTGAGGAATCTCCACACTGTTTTCCACAGTGGCTGCACCAAACTGCATTCCCACCAGCAGTATAGGAGGGTTCCCTTTTCTCCACAGCCTCTCCAGCATTTGTCATTTGTGGATTTTTGAATGATGGCCATTCTGACTGGTGTGAGGTGATACCTCATTGTAGTTTTGATTTGCATTTCTCTGATAATTAGTGATATTGAGCATTTTTTCATGTGCCTATTGATATTCATATGTCTTCACTGGAGAATTGCTTGTTTAGGTCTTCTGCCCATTTTTGGATTGGGTTTTTTTTTTCTTATTAAGTCGTATGAGCTGCTTATATATTCTGGAGATCAAGCCTTTGTTGGTTTCATCGTTTGCAAAAATTTTCTCCCATTCTGTAGGTTGTTGTTTTGTTTTGTTTATGGTTTCCTTTGCTGTGCAAATGCTTGTAAGTTTAATTATGTCCCATTTGTTTATTCTTGCTTTTATTTCTATTGCTTGGGTAGACTGCCCTAGGAGCACATTTTTGAGATGTATGTCAGAAAATGTCTTGCCTATGTTTTCTTCTAGGAGGTTTGTTGTATCTTGTCTTCTGTTTAAGTCTTTGATCCATTTTGAGTTAATTTTTGTGTATGGTGTAAGGGAGTGTTCTAGCTTCACTGATTTACATGCTGCTGTCCAGTTTTCCCAACACCATTTGCTGAAGAGACTGTCTTTATTCCATTGTATATTCTTGCCTCCTTTGTCAAAGATTAATTGATCAAAAGTTTGTGGGTTCATTTCTGGGCTCTCTGTTTTGTTCCATTGGTCCGTATGTCTGTTTTTGTACCAATACCATGCTGTTTTGATGACTGTAGCTCTGTAGTATTGTCTGAAGTCTGGGAGGGTTAGTCTGCCAGCCTCTTTCTTTTTCTTCAGTAATGCTTTGGCAATTCTAGGTCTTTTGTGGTTCCATATAAATTTTATTATGATTTGTTCCAGTTCTGTGAAATATGTCCTGGGTAATTTGATAGGGATTGCATTAAATCTGTAGATTGCGTTGGGCAGTGTGACCATTTTAACAATATTGGTTCTTCCAGTCCAGGAGCATGGGATATCTTTCCATTTTTTAAAGTCTTCTTTAATTTCCTTAATCAGTGTTTTATAGTTTTCCATGTATAATTCTCTCACCTCCTTGGTTAGATTTATTCCTAGGTATTTTATTACTTTGGGGCTATTTTAAAGGGGATTGTTTCTTTACTTTCTTTTTCTGTTGCCTCATCGTTAGTGTAAAGAAATGCAACTGATTTTTGAACGTTAATCTTGTAACCTGCTACCTTGCTGAATTCTTCAATCAGCTCTAGTAGCTTTTGTGTGGACCTTTTAGGGTTTTCTATATATAGTAACATGTCATCAGCATATAATGACACTTTTACCTCTTCTTTTCCAATTTGGATCCCTTTTATTTCTTTCTCTTGCCTGACTGCTGTGGCTAGGACTTCCAGGACTATGTTGAATAGGAGTGGTGATAGTTGGCATCCTTGTCTTGTCCCAGATTTTAGTGGGAAGCTTTTGAGCTTTTCACCATTGAGTACTATGCTGGCTGTAGGTTTGTCATATATAGCTTTTATTATGTTGAGATATGTCCCCTCTATACCCGCTTTGGTGAGAGTTTTTATCATAAATGGGTGTTGAATTTTATCAAATGCTTTTTCTGCATTTGTTGAGATGATCATATGATTTTTGTCCTTTCTCTTGTTGATGTGATGTATTATATTGATTGATTTGTGTATGTTGAATCATCCTTGTGTCCCCTGGGATGAACCCTACTTGATCATGATGTATAACCTTTTTTTATGTGCTGTTGGATTCTATTTGCTAATATTTTGGTATGGATTTTGGCATCTGTTCATCAGTGATATTGGTCTGTTAATTCTCTTTTTTGGTGGTGCCTTTGCCTGGTTTTGATATCAGGGCGATGGTGGCTTCATAGAATGAGTTTGGAAGTATTCCCTCCTTTTCAATCTTCTGGAAGAGTTTAAGAAGGACTGGTATGAGTTCTTTGTAGTTTGGTAGAATTCCCCGGTGAAGCCATCCAGTCTTGGACTTTCATTTGTAGGGATTTTTGTATTTCTAATTTGATTTCATTTCTAGTGATCAATTTGTTCAAGTGGTCAGTTTCTTCTTGATTCAGTCTTTGTGGACTAGATAACCTAGAAGAGATGGACAAGTTTCTGTCCTGTTTTTTTTTTATATTAGCTTTGTTTGGATATTCTTCATCTTGAACATCTATAGCTATTTGTTCTATTTCCTGTCTTCTTGAATGTTGATAAGACAACTTTGTGTTGATCCAAATATTAGTCAGGAGTTCTCCAGAGAAAGAGAACCAATAGGAGAAGTCCAGACCCTGGAGAGCTGATGGTATCGATGGTATGATTCCAGTCTGAGTCTGAAGGCCTAAGAACCAGGAGAGCCAATGGTGTAAGTTCCACTGTAAGTTGAGTCTGAAGGCCTATGTCCAGCTTGAAGACTGTAAAGTAGAGACAGAGAATTCTCTCTCACTCAGCCTTTTTTTTTTCAGGCCCTTAAAGGATTGGATGAAGCCTACCCACTTGGGGGAAGGCAATCTGCTTTACTCAGTCCACCAATTCAAATGTTAACCTTATCCAGAAACACCCCCAGAGACACATCCAGAAATAATGTTTAACCAAATATATGTGCACCCTATGCCCAGTCAAAATGGCAGATAAAATTACCCATTGCAATACAAAATATAGAATATTTAGAAACTGTTGGCATACATTGTGAGCAAAATCTGTTCTGTGTAGTGGGTTCATTCATATAGCCTCAAAAGAACTTGCAGTTTTTTAATGGCACATTTTTGTCTTTGAGAAATTGCTGTGATGTCTGATGAGACATGAGATATCATCTTTGTAAGTTCCCCATCAATTTGCATGGCAGATACTTCATAGAATAAATTCTGCCCAATGCTTATCACTGAGTCATTGTCAGTTTGATTAGATATCTTTCTTTTGACATAAATGCACTTCAGTGACATTTAAAATGGAATGAGCACTATTCTGGGCAAGAGAACCAAGCAATAAATTTCTCATGCTTTGCAACTCTGAGCCTTCTCAAGGTAGTGTACCTTCAAATTCAAACATATGGGCAGTATAATTTTATATTCTCCAACAGTGCATTTTTTATACTCATTTCTTTATTGAATTATTATTATTATTTGGCTTTCAAAAGAAGCAGAAGTATAGTAGAGGGCTCTGTGGTCCTCTGAGTCACATCCATAGTTAAGTATTTCCACTTACAGTCTTAAGCCAATTTTTTAAAAGCTAAAACGGGTTAGGTTTAAGTTGCCATCTGAGTGCAATGTCCTTTATGGTATCAGCATGGTAGGTCTAGAAGGTATAGTATAATACTGATGATGCTTGAAGCAAGGCTCCCAAGGGCAAGAGAACAGGGTTAGAGCACAAATTCCACCATACTTGCTTCACAGGATGGGTTAAGTTAAAACTCTCTGTGCCTTGAATTTTTTATCTACAAAAGTTGCTACCAGATGTCCAAATCACACTGAATGGTTTTGTAAAGAAAAACAAGTCTCTTGAAAAACTCACATTGTTATGTAGGAATAGATGATTGAGTAGAGCTTTTTAGGCTACAGAGAACTTACAGATGCCTTTCTAAAGTCTCACTATGGTCTAGTGAGGCAGGGCTTGTAATAATATGAGCAACCTGAGGGACTGAAAGGTCCTATGACCAGTCATTGGCACATCCAGGACTTGGTCCAAGGTCTCTCCGAGGCTCTTGTACTTTTCGCCATACCTTTTTAGAATAAAGTAGATGTGAATGTGTATGTGAATAACTGTGCATGTCTGAGTGTGCAAACATATGTGCACGTGACCATATGTCTACATACTATGGGTTTGTATGTGCGTGTTCAGGTGCGTGTATGTGTGAGAATGCATGTGTGTATGAGTGCTTAATGTACACACGTGTGCATATTTTTAAGTGTGTGTAAGGGTGCAGAGTGTACATGGTTGCATGAAAGCATATTTGTGTTGCATATTTGTGTAAGTGTGCATACATACGTATGTTTACGTGTGTGTGCATCTATCGTGGAAGGAGGAGAGGGAGACAATAGCTTATGTGAGTCCAAGTTATCCAACTTTCTGATAAACTTTCCTATATGTTTTATTATTTGAGATTCATAAGAGCAAAAAGTTATAAAAATGTCTCAGAGTCAGTGGATGGCTTCTTTGGCAATAGATACTCTATTCTTTTTAAAGAAGCTACTTTACAAGATATAAAGTCAAAACACCATATCTAGAAGAATTAGAGATTTTATCAACAAGTACACGAGAATTGCCTGGGAATCTAGTTAAAACTAAAAAAAACCTCAAAACCAAAACACAAAACCCAAAAAACTTGGGGTCCTCTTCAGCACTCTGAATAAGAATGCGTAGGAGCAGGCTCTATGGCTCTATATTTTGGAAAAGCTCCAAAGAAGAAAAGTTCAAACACTTTTGGGTTGAAACCTTTTATGGAGACTATTTCTTATGAAAAAAAAAAAAACCACAGCAGTAGTATTTCTGATATACTTATGTTCTTGAAATTAACTGAAAATCAGGAGAATGAAAAACCAAGTAGGAAAATTGTAAAAGTTATATAAGAGCTGCCACTTAACAAAGCACCAGACTTACGAAGATTCACTGGTGAATTTTACTAATAGTTTAAGAGATAGAAAATTCAATTATCATTTAAAATTTCCCAGAACATAAGAGATAAAACAAAACCTTCTCAATTTTTTATGAAGTCATTATATTTTCAATATAAAAACTCAACAAAGATAGCACAAAAAAGAAAACTATAGAGCAGTAACAGTTACATTTCAAAGCACACATCCTAAACAAAGTGTTATCAAGTAGAATTCATGAACATGCTAAAAGAAAAATAGAAGGCAAACAAGTGGGAAATAAGAAAGGGGAATTATCAAATACATGACAGTATATCCACATAATGGAATATTATGCAGTTATTAAAAAGGGTGCAGTGACTTATGATATGGAATGATGTCTGAATGTATTTTAAGGGACAAAAGTTAAGGTGGAAAATGTGTGGATAGTGTGCTTCAGTGTATGCTTGATTTGTGTATAAAATTGCTGGAAGTTGCAGAAGAAACTTGTCAGTTGCCTTTGTGGAGTGGAACTGGTAGAATTGGATTCTAGGGGCAGAAAGAAGACTGCATTTTCACCAGACAGCCTTTTTATTATTTACATTTTGTACCATATTCACATATTATTAAACATGCTTTGTGTGTTTTTTAAAAATCACGTACATGTTAAGATTTTTTTCAATTACAGTGTGTGTGTGTGTGTGTGTGTGTGTGTGTGTGTGTTTTAGGAAAATCTCTGGTGATCCTGGGCAGTTTGTTGGATCCTTTCATATTGCTGCATTGATTGTATATTGCTAAATGTAAGAAAAAACAAAACGTACCCCAAACCCCCATAAAGGTCATGGCACTTAGGAGCTCTGTTTCCTCACATAATAAAAAATGTGGAGGTAGGCACTCCAGGCCAGTGCAACTGCTCCGGAAACCATGTTGTGTCTGGTTCTGTGCTCTGTTCTCCCTAGCAAACGGATATGGGAATGGTCTAAGGGAGGATACTTTCTTTCATTTCAGTAAATATAAGGTAATTACATAGTTTACAATCTAAGGTGATTGGTGGAGAGCATAAGGCGCTTAGTAAGATCAGTCTTTCTATTGGAAGGAACAGCAAGCATCTTCAAATGAAAGGAGCACTATGGCTTAGGATATGGACCTTGGAGTAGGACATAGGCTTGAATCCTGTCTTTGCAATAACTAGCTGGAAAACTTTGGACCAGAGATTTAATCACTTTCAACAGTGATTTCCTAATTTTAAAAAGTGGAGATAATAATTTTTGCCTCAGAAGATTGTTCTCAGTATTAAATAAGGTAATGCATCTCAGGCTTCAAGAAGGGCATCTGACATATAGTAGGCCATTATCTATCACTATGGATTTTCTTGTTTTACAAACTTTTGGTTTTAAATGGTAGCTCTGGTTCATGTAAAAGAGGTAAATATTAGGCATTCTGCTTCTAGGAGTTGTATCCTGAAAGCCTTCCATTCTTTTTTTTAAAACAATATAACCATGAATAAAGGTATATTCTGTTGATCTGACTCTGAGGCCAAAATGTACACCATTAGAAGGTATTTCATTACTCCTCAGAGTAATTTAGTAATTTAGTAATTTACTAAAGATCTATCCATCATTTTACAGAGATTTAAATTTCACAAGGGAAACCAACACGCCACTGAGGGCAATCTTGTGTCATGATGTCTAGAGCAGAGATTAAACAGTTTCCTGTTTGATGTTTGATTCCAACGAGAAGTCTTATGCCTTCATTTCCCTGATAGTCACCTTTCCAGGTTGGACAGTAGTAGGGTATGTGGTGAACTGACTACTTTAAAAAAGCCCTGTAGAGGCCTCAAGTTTGCAACTGTGTGGCAGACAGGACTGGCAAGCCACTGCCACAGTCCTTTATTGAGGCCACAATAACCAGTTCCCAGAAGTCAAAGGGTGTGGAGCTATGAAATAGACACACTGTACTTTTTTTTAACCTGCGTTGGTTGTTTTACCTTTTCTATATATTTAGAATTGTATTTAATCAACAGGCAGAGATAGTAACTTAGTAACTTTGGAAACTCTTCCTCAAAGAGAAGTGGATATTAAAATAGCCATCACTGATTTTAATTGAAAAAGCAACCCCCATGCTGACAGTACCTAATCTGTATGTAATCTGGATCATTTAGTTGGGTGCTTGGAGTCAGTTTGCAAAGCTCCTTTAGACAGATTTTTTTTTGTTGTTGTTACTATAAAGAAGAGTGGGTATTAAGTGAATATTGAAAATAAATACTGGCAATGCATTATGTCTCTCCTACTAGCTTTACAATTTAGCAGGATGACAGATATTTACAGTCCACACTGATAGAAACTTCTCAGAATTAAAAAAATATATATAGAACAAGGAATCATTGGAATATAAATTGATCAGGATATTCGTTTAGTAGAATTCAGCTCTATGATGGCAAGGAATGAATCTGTCTTTCAATATTCTATCCTTGTTTCCTGGCCCAGTACAGGGCTCAATAAATATGTATTAGCTGAATGAATAAATAACCTAAGCTATGTGGAGGAAAATGCCAGATCGTACTGCTGTGGTATTTTGATTTCTACATAAAGAGAAAATCATGTTTATCATCAATAAATACCTGATTAGGAAACCCATATAAATCCAGTTTTTTCCTTCTAGAGGCTTAGTTCTTGACTCCTCTGTTTTGGCGGAGAAGAACTCTTAATTTCTTTTCCTCAGATATTCTGCAAGACAATCTAAGGCATTTTTAAATTCATTACTCTTCTCCACCTCCTATATTTCATAAGCCACTAAGTCTTCCAATTCCACTTGAGAACTCTCTGCTGTGTAAAACCTTCTCTCTCTCCTGTCTGCCACTGTCTTAGTTCAGGCAGTCATCATTTCTCACTTAAATATATGTTTTGAATATAGACAAATTGATAGCATTTTAACCAGTTTTTCTGCCTCCAGTCTCTCTGCCTTCTAATCTGTCATCAATGCAGCAGATAATCACATTGATATTTGACTAAATTATTTTTCAATAAATGCAGAATTCTACCAAATAAGATTCTAATGTGTTTTCCAGTCTTCTTTCCTGTCTTTGAACATGTCATACTCTTTGCCACCTCAGGGTCCTAACACGTGTTATTTCAAATTCTTGGATTACTCTCTTCCTCTTTCACCTAGCTATTACTGACTATTAAGGTTTCAGCTTAAAAATTCCCCTGTTAAGCCTTAATTTAAGCCCTCTAGGCTAGATCAGACCATTCTGCTATATAATTCTACAATGCTCTGCACTTCTCCTTTATAACACTCCTAACGCTTCTACTAACTTATACAGTATCTGTCTTCTTTGCTAAATTGTAAAGGAACCGTATCTGTCTTGTTTGTCTCTGTCCCCTGTAGTAAATATGATGATTGGTTTATAGTGGGTACTCAGAAAATATTTGTTGAATGAATGAATGTTAACTGATATATAAGCATATCGTGTACTATCATGACTTGGTGACTTTTTATGTGGTATTGTATAAAATCCATATCCAATCTACCTGAAATGTCATTCCTCAATTCTCCATTGAAGTATTGTAATCCTATGAGTATGTATTGTGTCCCAGTGATGTGCCAGTAACTGTGCTAGATGGTGGAGATATAAAGACAGATAAGATACAGGTCCTCCCATAAAGGAGTACCAGGTATAATTACCAAATACAGGCAGGTAAGTGAATTATATAATACTCTATGATGAAAGCACTAATAGGATTTTCTACAAAACATAATAGTGGTGCAAAAGAAGGATTAAGTAATTAGAAACACCATTGTTGGGGGTGGCAGTGGAGGAGAGAGTTCAAGGAAGGGGTCACAGAAGAGTTGATGCTTGATTTTGATTCTTAAAGGATCATTGGGTTTTCCCTATGAGGATAAGCAGAGGGGCAGGTTGTCCCAAAGAATAAATAGTCAGTGTGATGATGTCATAGCTTGGGTATTCTGGGATGCAGACTCTGAGTTGGAGTTTAGCATGCAGGCTGTTTATTAAGGAGTACCCTTGGGTTCAATACTTATGGAAGGAAAAAAAGCAGCCTGATCAGAGGAAGAAGTCCAGTTGAGATACAGGTCTGGGAGGATATCACAAGGACCTCAGAGGCTGAGATGACTTTATAGGGTTGTGAGTTGTTCCCCCTTGGGCCAAAAGATGCATGTCTTTATGCTTCTGCATTGGTCATTAGACGTGGGTTGCCCCTGAGAAGGGGTATGACCTTGGACAAAGCAGCTCTCTGCAACTGAGGCAGTCCTTCAAAGATCTGCCAGTAGAGGGCTGTCCACTGATAGAATTCCCAGCAGCCAAGGCAGGAAGTCCTTCCTTGAAGAGGGATCTGGGTGGTACATCATAGATGACAAGAAAGAGTAAAATAGCTTTCCAAGTTTAGAAATCAGCAAGTAATTATTATTATTATTTTATTACTGGGGCATAAAGTGGTGGTGTTCGACTGATTGCAAAAGATGATGTTGGTGAGATAAGTAGAAGCCAGATTCTGATAAGTTATGCAGTTTGAACAAGTAGAGGGACAAGCAAATGTAAATTCCCAAAACAAGAATAAATTTTTCATGTGTTAGGGAAAGAAACAAGGTATATTTAGGCAAAGATGATGACATTAGAGCAGTGGTAGTGGGGATGGAGAAGTAATGGAATCAAGACATAGCAAACAGGTTGAAATTAAGGAATGTGGTGATTAATTGAATGCATGTGTTTTTGGGGGGACTGACTAGGGGAAAGGAGTGATTGAAAATGCTGCATGGTTTCTAACTGAGAGTATTAGGCAGTTGGTAGTTCCATTAACCAAGATAGGCAAAAGGGGAAGAACAGATCTGAATAGGAGGTGAAGCAGATAATGAGCTTAGGTGTAGACAGGTGGACTTGAACTTACCTGTTATAACTTGAAGTTATCCAGGGGAGCTGTTCAGTAGGCAGATGAATATGAGATCTAGAAACATAGGAGAGAAGGGCTGAGGTCATAAATTTGGGATCCTTAGCACATAGATGCTAACTGAAGCTGTGGTGTCATATGAGAAAGATTTGAGGGTTGAGGACTTTAAGGGAAGAATCCCCAATTCATAGAGGATGGCAAGGAATAAACCTGTTACAACCCCAGCAGTGTTGAAAGTAGATCACAGGACTTAATGACTTAAATTAAAACAGTTTCTTACAACATAACAAAGTAAACATCAACATAGTTGTAGTTTCCCTTGCTTTCAATGGAAGCATGCTTCCAAGTCCGGTGGGGTAACATGAAAGGCCAAGATAGTAACTGTTAGGTACATGGTGGGTTCCATTGTACCATAGCTGAAGAAACCAGGGCCAAGGACTCAGCACTTTTTGAGCGAGAGTTGAACATTGTAGCAAGTAGCAAACAAACCAAGCCAGTAACATTTCCCCAGGGAGTGAACATTTACACAGTAGTCATGCTGTGGTCGCCTTGACCTACTTAGGTGCCTATGTGACTAGCCACAGAAACAATTTAGTATCAGGAGACCCATAAGCCTTGGAGTTTGGCACAGTCCCCAAGGACTTGCAGGGAAGCTCAGGGCTGGTGGTGAGCTGCCTCTCCCTGAAAGGATATGATTTCATTTGACCCTCACAAACACAAGCAGGTAGGCAGAATATGGATCTATGCCCCATTTACAAAGGAGAAAATTGTTCCTGAGAAAGGAAAACTGACTTTTCCTTCTCTAGCATGTGAAAAAGCCAGGACTGAAACCCAGTTCTTCTGACTTCTGTATATGCTTTTCTTGATACTTAAAATGATAAGCATAACTCACAATTAGGAATTCAAGGCTATGCCCTAGTTCAGAGCAGTCTGAAGTGTGTCATATCTAGATGGGAATTGCCTTGCATGATTTCTCTATAGTTTGGAATTCAGTTCACTCCAGTGAAATTTCCCAGCAAGTGAGGTTCCCAAAGCCACCTTAGAATCCTGCAGGGGCAATGCTCAAGGTTAACAATAGGTGCAAGCAAAAGGAATGAGTGTTGCTAACTTGTACATACTTGCCCTTCAATTTCCCAGAGCTTTCTCTGCTGTGATTTCCGGTAATTGTAGAAAGTAACACCACATAGTTTCTCACTGAATGCAATTAACGATTTAATGAAACTTGAATTCATTAACTTGTGTAGATTTTTACAAAATCACCTTGCTGAAGCCTGCCAGTGTGCCCTAATGACCCATGAACAAGCCACACATATAGTCTAAAAATTCTACAGTGAGTATTTAAAACAAACTCTGCAGTAAATGTAGTGGCTGGGCTGAAATATGTCATCTTGTGCTCTTTTAAAAGCTACTTAATTTTTTAATGGAAGGTGCAATTTAGCTGACAGTCATCTCTTTGTTGCTGCATTGGGATAAAGTAGATTTAAAGGCATAGAGTAGAGTACACTATAAAAAGTAGGTCTTTATGTGGAAAGGAATAAAATAGAAAATGTAAAGAACCCACAGAGAATTGAGGATTTGAGTCTGAATATTGGTGAGGATGTTTGGTTATTGACTTCTTTCGTTCCTGTAACAGAAAGTTGGTAACAATGGACAGGGAATTAAACAGGATAAGTGGTTCACCTAGAATGGAAATATCTTGTTTGAAAAAGAGGTCATAAGGGGATCTATGAAGACCAAATGAAGTTACACACAGTTCTCCATGTTGGAATTAATATCTGGTTGTACTAGAAGAATGGGTGAAGGTTTAAATCCTGCAAACCAGACTGATCCACTGATGCAGACTAGGGGAGATCCCAAAACTAGGCTATAGCCTACAGGTCTAAATCCTGTGTGTTTGTGTGTGTGTATTCCTTATAATTAAAGCTAAGTTTACATTTTAAATTAAATATAAGGAAAACTACAAAAGTCACAGCAAGATGTGACAGATAATGTTGCTTTGTTAAAACGGAGTCACTTCCTTCATTGTGGAGATGATGTTGATTGCTAAAAGACAGATATTTTTGAATTCAGCGTGCCTACACTATGTGCTCTGGGATGACTCGGTTCTGCCATAACATTTCTCTTTTTAAACTATGGTGAAACTTTATATATATATAACAGACTGCCACAATATCATTTGGCCTTCACTTGGCTTGAATGCATCATTTATTATTTTATTCCATTCCACTAGATGATAAAAAATGCTTGTTTATTTCTATAAATTTTTACCATTACAGTAAAAACAGAGAATTAAAAAAAATAAAAAATAAAAGAGCTATGAGAATGCCTGTGAGCCACACTTTGAGACATAGTACTTCACTTTCAAGTTCCACGGGAAAGTTAAATTGGAAATATCTAAACTAAACGCATAATTTTCTTCTACCCCACCATCTCCTTATCCTGTGTTTCTCATCTCAGCAGTGGCTACCACCTGATTTATCTGATCATAACAATAAGAAAACAGATTCACCCTTAACTCTATCCTTCTCTCTGTGATCTACAGGTAATAAAATATCAAGTTTTGCAGAGCTACCTTCCAAACATCTCTAAAATTTATCTGACTACTATTGCCACATTTCATGCCATCAACATAGCTAACACTACAATAGTTGCTTTTGTACAACTACCTTCCGTCTGGTTTCCTTGTTTGTCAGAAACCAGGATGGCAAATTGGGTCTTAAACCAAGATCTTACTCAAAATTGGTAGGCTGGATGTTTGGGCACTTACCTTTTAGGATATTTACTGACTAAATAAGTCATGAAAAGTACACTGCATGGACTTTGCAAGCCAGTGAACTTCTTGGTTGATTTGCTATTGCTTTTTAGTTTGTTTGCAATTGGCTTCACTCCAATGACCAAAGTACAGGGGAAACGACCATTGATTATCTCAGAGTAATGTTTAGATTACTTATTTCACAGTTGAAAAGGTTTGGGCAAATGGACTTGATTAAGCAAAAGAGATTACTCCTAAAATGGAAAAATGATGGTCCTAAGATACTAGGTCCTAAGGTGTATAAGGTTCTTTGTATTTTTTCCTCTGCATGTTTAGATACAGTCCCCCTTTTTTGGGAGAAGATGAGGATGGGTATAGTGGGAATGGAAGAAGTCTTGAGAGAATGGCTTAGGAAATCCATCTGATTCGATCTTAGAACCCTCATGCTTTTTTTTCATGTTGTTTACCCACTCTTCTATGTGACATAGTACCAAGAATACAGAAGACACTCAAATATTTGTTGAATGAATTCATTCTCAACTCATCATTGCCTATCTATACCCCACTGGTCCTGGAATCTGGTGAAAGACAAAATCATAAAGGCATAGAATGTTACAGATGATATAGACTTCTAGGAGCATCTAGTGCAGGAGTTTTTACATTTTGTTCTGTGGACTTGATGAGGTCTGGGTTTTCTTGCCCTCTCTTCAACCACAGCAGAAATGTCTCAATTTATTTTATGTACTGAGGCTCTTCACAAGGTTTTTTTTTTTTTGTGTGTGTGTGGGGGGGGGGTGGAATACTTTGATACTAAAATCATAAAATAAAAGTGGAGCCTTTTCTTTTTCAATAACTGTTTGGTCCAAGCCGATCGTTTGGCAGATGAGGAAACAGAGACCCAAAAGGAGTATATTTTTTTTAAGGTACACAAGCTGGAGTTTAAAGTCTAAACTTCCACCTTCAGAAAACAGAGAAGGATGAAGATTCCAGGATCTTGGAAACTTGAATTACAATTCTTCACTCTACCTTTGCTACCCTATCTTTTGTGGTAGGAATTTTTCAGAGTGATAATGATATCAAATCCTAGAATGTCTGAATTGAAAGAGATGTCAAGGTAATGTAGTTCAAAAGTGTTTATACATTCAGGAAGAAAAAATAGGCTTCATTCAAATGAAATATTACATGGAAGCCTATTGTTTCAACTTTCTTTCAATGTTCAATAAACATTTGTTTGACACTGTTCTAAGCTTTATGGATACAGTATCTGTGTGGTCTTTACTTTCATGGAGGTCACATTATGTTGTGAGTGGAGGAGAGAGCTATTAAGCAACTAAACTAATAAACAAACAATGCAACCTGACAGAGGAAATAGAGGTAGACTTTAGTAATAAACCAATCATTTGAAGTAAATCAAGGATGAAAGTCAGATACTGTGAAATTAATATGTGGTTTTCAAATTAGTTTACTACTTCTGTATTTCATTGTGTTAACAATTAAATACCACAGTTCCAAGTTGTGTGTTGCTAAATGATGTTAAAGAAGAAGGAATATTTGGATAAAGCATTGGTTTCTTTCTTATGAGGAAAAATATGTGAGTTTAAAAATTATACATAGCTTATTCAGTTGGCTTAAACAAGTAATGATATATTGTGATAGGTGATACAAAGGAAACAAAGAAGGTACTCTGATAGAGGATACCTGAGGCTGTGGCTATTTATAAATACTGATGAGGGACAGTGTCCTGTGTGTGGCTGTGTGGTTTGGCACTGCACAGAGGTGCTCAACTGAAGGGGAAAGTGAGGGCTAACACTTAGTTCAAATTCTGCTTGTCAGGTTGAGTGTCCTGCATCAGGTGGTGTTTTCTTTGAGTTAGGGCCACCTTTTGCTTTCTCCGAAGGTACTACCTGTTCTCCAAGCCTTATGTCTGCAGGGATGAGCCCACCTAAGAGGGAACTCTATTCTAATTTACACAAGCAGCCTACATAAAGAAACTGCAGCACTGAACAGGGAATATCTCTCTGAAGAGGTGACATTTGAGATTTAACTTAAAGGATAAGAAGCAGTCCAGATGGAGATCTGTACTTGAGGTAGAAAGAACAGCAAGAGTTGTCTGATTGTTGTTTAGATGGGCATTTGCCTGGTGTATTTGAAGAACAACAAATAGACTAATGTGGCTAGAACAACATACATAAACGTGGGGAAGAAGTGATGAAACTAGAGGGCCAGTGTGCATAAAACTTTCCAAGCCATTGCAAAGATTTTGCCTTTTCTTTTGAGTTGGATGGGATATTGTTGGAGATTTATAATCAGAGCTGCTCTGATGAAAGTGCCTAATACCAGCGGTGTGCTGCTAAATGTTTAAGAAACCACTCTCTGGTTGCTGATCTCTGTGATGTAAATACCCGCCTCATGGCTGATTTCACATCACTGAATGTTAACAATCGGCATGGAGTAGAGTGAGCCAGTTGCAGCATCTCCTTTTGCAGATGTAAAAACTGCAGAGATCAATATGGTCAGATCAAGGAGGACCTAGTTTAGCAAGCTAAGGAGTATGGACTTCATCCTGTAGGCACAGGAAGCCACTGGTGAATTTTTAAGCAGAGATAGCATGGCTAAATTTGTGTTTTGCAAAGTCTTGTGGGGTAAATTAAGAGTAGTACATGTGTTATATTCATTTTATAAATGAGAAAATGGGCATAGGGATATTAAATATCTTACTCTAGGAAAGGACTTTGAAGAGAATATTGGCAAAGCCAAAACACATGAGTTAGTGGCAAAATTGAAATTTGAACACAGATTTTCCAAATATCCTTTTGGATGAAGCATCAATAAATAGGAAATAAAGGAAATATACTTTCTTGATTTGAGATGTTTAATAGAACAACAGTAAAAGGACATGTGGAAGGGTGGCCCTGGCAACATAAAAGTATGCCTCTTGTCAGTAGTCCAATAAAAATGTCACTATTGAAAATGGGTGACTCTAAAAAGCTGAATCATCTCCAAGAATTTTGAAACAATGGAGAAGTTGGAATTAAAACAATTTTTAATTATACCTCTTTGTCTCCTTCTAGAAGGATAAACAAATGGCTGAGGATTGCCACTCATAATATAGCTCCATTAATAAACTATTCAACTTCAACACTAAAATATCCCTTAATTGCTCGAGACTTAATAGTGTATAATCAACCTGACAAAGGAAATAGAGGTAGACTTTAGTAATAAACTAATCATTTGGAATGCATCAAGGATGAAAGTCAGACTCTAGTTAATTTATTGAAAATAGTATGTGATTTACAAATTATTTTACTACTTCTATATTTCATTATGTGAACAATTAAATACTAGGGTTCCAAGTTGTATGTTGCTAAATGGTGTCAAAGAGTGAGAAATGTTTGGATAAAATGTTGAGTTCTTTCTCGTGGGGAAAAATATGTGCGTTTAAAAATTACACATGGCTTCTTCAGTTGGCTTAAACCAGTATCAAGAGGCATCTTAAACAAGGTGAAATTTGTCATTTCTCTTGGAATACAACCAAGAAGAACTAATTAGCAGGAAAAGTTTTTCCCTGCAGGCTGCAAAATTAGTCTTGAGGTCAGAATAAATGATAATGAGAAAGTTGGGTTATTAAGTCTAAGCATAGTTTCCAAAGGATAAATATAAAAGGTCACTGAATAGAATATTATCATAGAGAAGCTTTCAAGCTTGCAGGTTGAGATTTAGTTAATATAGGTTGATGAATTTTTAACAAATTTGCATCATATACATTTCCTTCATCTCTACTGAATCATTAAATTAGAAAATATAGGCTCCCAAAACATTTTAATATAAAGATTGAATTCAAAATATTCTGGTGTCTTAATTTTTCAATCGCAGACTGTTAGCTTATTTTCTCAAGAAATGATACTCTGGTTTAAACAGAATTGGAGCACTTCCTATAATTTGTATTCAGTAAGAAGGAAATTCATAATTCTTTCTGCCTTCCATTTGACTTTCACTCATATATTCAACAAATATTTATTGAGCATCTATTTTGTGCAGAACACTGTGGTGTTAAATGCATCAGTGTATCCATTAAGGATGTAGCTTAGTAGGGGAAATAAAACACATTCTTCAATTTGCATATCACAAGATGGATGTTACAAGTATCATATGAGAACAAATACAATGTTCTGGGTCCCAGAGGATGAAGATATTACTTCTAATTAGGACAAAAGTGAAAGCTTCTCAGTTAGGATAAGAACATTTGAAAATAAATGGTGGGATGGCATTCCAGGTGGAAGGAATAAGTTTGAACAAAGACTTGGAGCTGAGGAAGTTCAGAATGCATATGAGGAGAATGTGATTCAATGAAACTGGACTCTGGGATGTGTATCAAGAAGAGTAATGGGAAAAGGGGTAAAAATGTAGGATGGTTAACTACTTCATTAATCAGCAACTATTTATTGAGCATCACCTATGTGCCAGGGACTGATATAGAGAGTGGTGATGGAAGAATGCACTTCCATTCACCACTTTAATCTCCATTCCAGTCTTTAATCTAAAGTAATGCTGAAAAATTCCCTCGATGCTAAATATAGAATTTTGATAGTCTGTAGGAAAGGGGATTATCAAAAGTAGTATGGCAGCAACATGACCATAGATTGTAAGGAAAAAAAAAGTATTTTACAAAGCCATTAGCAATGTGTTGTTACTAGTAGAAACTGCTGGAAACCTGTGCTATTTCTAGTTAACACTCACAGAAAGTAAAACAACTGGAATAAATAAAATATATAACCTTTGTATGTAATATCATATTTTAAAGAATCAATTTCACATCTATTACCTCACTTATTCCTTATATCAACCTTATGACGTCAGATATTATTTTCATTTCCATTTTATAGATGAGGTCTAGAGACTAAGTAACTTGCTGATGAGCATACAGCTTTAAGTGTCCAAGCTGGGATTTGAAAACAAATATTCTGTCATTCCAAATCCCATACTATTTTTCTAGTCTTCAGCCTCTATAGAATTAAAAGCTGCAAAAACAATCTTCCTGTGCGTATTTTTCCAATTTCATTTCCTGTCCCATTACTCCAACACTGGATGCAATGAATCACTAAAAAGATTATTATGGGCATAGATTTCTGAAAATCTTTTCAACTGTCAGTTTTGATTTAAGTTAAAAACAGTATCGTGGAAATCATATGAGCACATCACAAGGCTGGATCCCAATTGCATTACAAACGTTGATTCCTGACTTCTGGTGGGGTTCTGTGGATCCTGTTTTATGGCATTTCTGGATTGGTCTGTGTGAATCTGCTAAAATCCCTCATTGGCGTTCTTTTTCTCACTCTGAAGATCCCCCATATTGAGTTAATAGATCTTTCATAAAGGTGACTTTTTTCAAAAACTACAGCAACATTTATCTTTCACGGACTGTATGAATGGCATTTCCCTTGAGAGGAACTGTATCAATTATTTATTAGGGTTTTATCCCAGTGGTGCTGAGGTAGTAGGAGACTACAAAGGGAGAATCGGGGTTTGGATACACATTTGGAAAGTTTCAAAGGCGGCAACAACCTATTCATAAATTCTTCTTGGTAATACAAAAGCTGCATTAAATGGCACTGAGTCATCTAGGCAACTGTATAACAGTTCCATCAAAGAGGTCTTTAGGCACCCCACAGATAAATCCATCTATAACAAATATTCTCCACATGGCTCCAACAGCAACTATGGGGAGCCATTCCATACCACTCAGATGCTTGATCTTGTTGAATTCTCATAACCTTTTATGAGAGAACTGGCATTATCCCTCTGGATTGTTGATATGTGACTCTTGCTAAACACACCCTCTGCCTTTGCACAAGCTGCTTCCTATTCTGGAAGTGACCTGCTCTACCTTGTCTGTCTACAACTCTATTTAAATGTTGAAACCCAGATTAAGTGTTCCTTACTCTGTCATGCTGTCCCTTACTATATACTCTCTAATTATTCTTTTCACAGTATGGAGGGCTACCCTTGTGCCTGGCTGTGTGCTAGGCATCCGGGATATAATAGAGCAGTGAAGCAGACAAAAAAGAGCCTTGCCTTTATTGAGAAATTTTTTTTTCTAGTGAGGAGAGAGACAATAAGCCAAATGAAAAATACAAGAACTTTAGATTGTGATATGTGTCATAAAGAAGAGACGACAGGGTGATAATGATAATGAGGATGGACGTGGTGACTTGGTGGTCAGGGAAGCTTCCCCCTGCCACTGTCTCACTACCTTTATTTGTGTTGTTACATTCACTGTACTCTATAGCACGTGTTGGTTCCCTTGTCTTCTCCCGAGTCTGTAGACTTCTTGGCCAAATGAGTGCTTCCCATTTGGGAAGCTTCCCATCTCTGAATCCACTGATGCAGAGGAGCACTTCAAAAATATTTGTTGAACTGACTTGAGGAAACTTAGGCTGTGAACAATTAAGTGACTTGCCTAAAGTTTTATCACTAGAAATGTATAGACCAGGATTGGAACCTGATCTTTCTGACTCCAGTGTAGTGTATTACAACCTTCTTTCAGTGTCCTTTTCATGACCCCCAATGCCCTACAAGAACTGGACCACTACCATGCCTGTGCTTCCACCTCTTACTCCATCTCCTCCTCTCCCCTCACTCTGCTCCAGCCCACTGGCCTCCTTGTTATTCCTTGAGCAGGCCGTGCATGCTCCCACCTCAGGGTCTTCTACATGTTTCCTTTGCTTACAGTGCACTTTCTCCACATAGCTCCCTGGCCAACCTGCTTGCCTCCTTCACATCCTCACTCAGAGATCACCTTCTTAATGAGTGCTACCCTACCCTCTTTGTTTAAATTTCAAACCTGCCCCCTCAGTACTCCTGATCCCTCTTAACCAGTCTGAATGCCTCCCCCATTGGCACTTACCATCTTCTATTATATTAGGTGTCTGCCTTATCATGTTTGTTGTTTATTTTATCTCCCCAGCTAAAAGATAAGCCCAAAAGGGCAGGATCTTGTTATATTTTGTTTACCATTGTATCTTAAGATCCTAGAACAGTCTGGAACGTAATAGTCCCCCAGTAACTATTTGTTGAGTGAACTTTGAATAATTTTATCTTTAATCAGACATTGCTCATACGTCATTGAAAAGTAATCCCCTTAATATCAAAATTCAATGCAGATGGCAAGCAAAGGTCATGGCATATTACCACTGGGTCCTTTGATGCTGTACCACCTATGCCAAGTATAGCATAGAGCTGGGACTTGATTGGATAACAGGAAACATGGCATATTCTTCAGGGTAAAATGCTGCCTCATTCATATATGCTGGATACCTCTCCACTTGGGCATCAGGATAAGACTCATATGCTGACCCAACTTCTACCTACTCTGCTCCTAGTACTTTGCTAGGCACACTTAGAAGACAGATTTAGAAACTGTTTGGTGAATGACCCCACACACAATCAGCAATTGTGCATTTGTTGGGTTCTCTTCTAATACCTTCCAGAGTCCTTCCTCTAAAAGAATAGCAATACATTATTCTTCAACTGGCTCATGAATTTGATCTGGGCTGCTTTCCATTAAATATGGGGAAATAATGGGAGTGATGGGCTCTTTTTAAAATGACCCTTCCCTACCTATTAATTTTGCTTTACTATTTATCCATGTAAGTCCTGCATCTGATAGCAAAGCAGTTACCAAGATAGTCTGTCTTCAACTTGGCAAGCAAAGCCATCTTCTACAGCCAAATTGTATTTAAATAAATAGATCCTGACTTCTTAGCTCTTTGCTCATAATATCTCATTTGTTTTGCAGGGTGTTTTTAGAGGTCATCCAAATTTTATTTAAATGCTGCTGCAGCGTAAACATTACTTCAAAATGAAATTTTGAAACATTAAGCATTTTCAAATATGAGCTTTTGGTGGTATGCTTTGAATCTTCATTTATTTTTCAGAATTTGTCCTAGAACAAAGGGCTTTGAGGACATGGTTGTTGAATTCAAATTAGGTAGAACGAAATCTCATTCTGTGGACGTTTAGAATCTGAAGCTCTGCCTGCTCGTTGTTACCATACAATCTAGTTCCACCCTTCCTCGCCTGCCATTTCCACACAGCTACCTCATGGCAGCTTAAGTCTAGGTCTCTTGCACAAGACACATAGCCACACAAGAGACCCCACAGATACACAGCCATATTAAATCTCATTCCCTCAGGTATGTAACTATACAAAAGGCTCCTCAGACACATGCTGTGCTACAGTCTGACGCACACGTGAGCATACACATACTGCCCCATACTCATATACTCATGCCCTCACGCACTGCAGTCCAGCCCAGTTTTCCCCCACAAGCTCCCGAGTGCTTGAAACTTCCCTCTCTCTCTTATAAGAGTCTTATCTATGAAAGAAGGTGCAAGCCCTTCTTCAGATCAATACTGTAGGAAATGATGGACATAAGCTAAACGAGCAGAGCATCTTAGAGAAATACTAAAAAAGTGAGGAGTGTTCATTTACTAGATTAATATCTATAGCATAGTAATTACCATTAAAATACTCAGAATCTGAGCAGTTAAATAAGCATTTATTTATTAAATATGTATGTTAGGTAAAAGTATTATTTTAAGGAATTGGATTTCTCTGAGGTAGTGATCAAAACTTTCTTCAGCAGCAAGTGTCTTTAAGCCATAGACCACACTTACACGGGGCTAAAGAAATCATAGTAAGACAATTATTCTCAGAGCTAGACAGAGAAAGAATTTCGAAGTTCTATGGAGAGTCTCCCACGAGCATTCAGTATAGTACTGATAATAACTTGCATGAAATTACCTGAGGTTGGAGAAAGAACTATCCAATAGTATCTGAGGCCTGAAGCTAACAGGGCCTGAAGCTCACACAGGGCTGGTAACAGTGCCTATGCCCAACATCCAGATGGGAAAAACTCAAGATTGACAGGGCACTGAGTAGAGTACTCAGAAGGGTCTTGCCTGAATAATGGGGAATAATTAACCCTAGAGAAAATGTTGGTCTTATTCTGCTTTAAAAAATCTTGAAAAGCTACTACTAAGCCAGAAAGAGAAAGAAAAATACCATATGAGGTTGCTTATATGTGGAATCTAAAAAAAAAAAAAAAAAAAAGAACATAAATACAAAACAGAAACAGACTCATAGACATAGAATATGAACTTGTGGTTGCCAAGGGGGCGGGGGGTGGGAAGGGACAGACTGGGACTTCAAAATGTAGAATAGATAAACAAGATCATACTGTATAGCACAGGGAAATATATACAAGATCTTGTGGTAGCTGACAGAGAAAAAAATGTGACAATGAATATATGTATGTTCATGTATAAGTGAAAAATTTTGCTCTACACTGGAATTTGATACAACATTGTAAAATGACTATAACGCAATAAAAAAAAATGTTGGGAAAAAAAAAACTCCAAAAAAAAAAAAAATCTTAAAAAGCAAGACCCAAGAAGATCAAACTATTTCCAGGCAACTTAACTGCATCTGAGAACAGGCTCAAAAATATTATAGGAATATAAAAATACCTAATATACAAGAAAGTAAAATTCACAATGGCTGGCAACCAGTCGAAAATTTCCAGGCATATAAAAAAGCAGGAAAGTATGACCCATAATGAAGAAACCTAACAGATGTTAGAATTGGCAGAGAAGGATATTAAAAGAGTTATTTAACTGTATTTTTAATGTTCAAAAATAAAGTAGTAACATGGAAGCTATAAATTGTACCAAAGTTGAACTACTAAACGTGAAAACTGAAATGTCTGAGATTTTTAAAGAAATCACTGGATAGGATTAATAAAAGGTTAGAGAGTATGGAAGAAAAGATCACTGAACTGGAAGACATAGCAACAGAATCTATCAAAAATGAAAAACATAGAAGAAAAAGTATTTTAAAAAAAAGAAGGAAAGAGCATCTAGTGAACTATGGGACAACTTCAAGCAGCTTAATATACATGCAATTGGAGTCCCTGGCTGGGGGTGTGTTGTCAGAAAAATAGTTGAAGAAATAATGGCCAAAACTTTCCTAATTTGACTATATATATATCCCCATAGATTCAAGAATTTCAATGAAACCCAGGTAAAAAAGACATAGAGAAAATGAACCCAAGGTAAGTTATAATTACATTTGACCCATGAAGAACACAGGGCGTTGGGTGCCAATTCTTTGTGCAGTTACAAATTTTACACTCTATATCCATGGTTTGCATCTGTGGATTCAACCAATCATGGATCATGTAGTAAGTACTGTAGTATATATTTATTGAAAAAAATCCACTCAGAAGTAGACCTCTGAATTTCAAACGCATGCTATTCAGGGATCAGCTGTAAATTGTTCAAAACCAAAGATAAAGAGAAAACTTCAAAATCAACTGGAGGAAAAATATATGGTATGTATAGAGTAGAAAAAAGAAAAAAAGCTTCTGTGAAGTCCAGCAGGTTTCACACTGTGAACAACATAGGAAAGAGGACAGTGGAGTGATATTTTTAAATTTAAAAAAAGATCTGTAAATCTAGAAACCTATATCCAGCTAAAATATTCTTAAAAGATGAAGTCTAAATAAAGATTGTTTAGACATACGAAAGGTGAAAGAATTCACCATCAACATACCTACACTACAAGAAATGTTAAAGGAAGTCTTCTGAGAGGGAAAATGATACTAGATGGAAATATAGACTTATATGAAGGAAGGAGGAGTAGTAAAAATGTTAACTCCAGTTGACCCTTGAACAATGCGGATTTGAACTTCATGGGTCCAGTTACACATGGGTATTTTTCAGTCATAAATACTACAGTACTACATGGTTCATGATTGGTTGAATTTGCTGATGCAGAGGAACTGCAGATGCAGAGGAACTGCAGATATGGAGGGCCAACTATAAATTATATGAGGATTAACCCCTGCATTGTTCATGGGTCAATTGTACATGGTTTTCAGCTTCTTCATGCTAATCTAAAGACTGCTGTAAGATACAGGCTAAAATTTGTCTCTTCAACAAAGAAGCACAGACTCAGAGCTTAGTAGAAGTGAATGTATCAGGAACTATTGATACTTCAAATAATAGACCCTTGGCTTCTGAGCTAACCACCTCTTAGGGAAGTTACAGCTTGTACTAGTTGACTGAGTAGGGATTTCCAAGACATTTGTCCTCAAGCAGACATAATTCATAAAGCAAACTGCTAATCCAAGACCCAGAAACAAGAATTAATTATATAGGACTGAGTAAACTGATAAGGGATATTTAATTGTGGTTATTGTTTGGAATATGGGTAGTTTTATTTTTACTTGTTATTTTATGAGTATATAAAGAAGTCCTTTATCTTTCTTAAGCTCTTTCAAACCACAATTTAGTAGATTATGCTTTTGTAAACTGAAATGAATCATCTTTACATGGTAGCTGATTCTCAATGACTCCTTGAAATTCAGAGAGAAATGCACTTACTGAGTCTCTTTACTATCTATGGCAATATAATTATTTGCATTGGTTCATAAGAGTATGTTCTCATTTTTACCAGGTTATAATTGACAAACTGAATTGTGCAACCAAGGCCCTACCTGGAGTGCCATATTTGAGAATGACTCTCTTTTAATCAGATACTCCAAACCCACTGTTGAGAAACATGTATGGGGTTAATGCCTACAATCCCCACCTACCCCAGCAAAATGGCCTGGTGTCTGACTAGAAGGTCCCAATCTCACAGGTGGTAAGGAGGGTCACTTCTTGATAGGTCAGGTACTTTATCAGAATGGGGGGACCTGAAAAAGAGGAGGATTTCACCTAAATTTATAGGTATTGTACATGAAATCTGGTGCAGAGTGTATCTTGGGCTTGGTTTCATAGCCTTGGCAAGGAGAAAAACAAGAAAAGATTTTATAAAGTCAAACCCCAGGTTGCCTATGTAAACTTTTAGGCAGATATTAATTTGTGGGCCATAGTAGTTGCTTAATACTGTATAGGTCTAGGTTTGCAGAATAAACTCAAGGAGGCCTATGTGATAAAATAGCATTCTTGTTGTACCTGTCAGAAATAAACATGCCAGAGCTACTAAGGGAAACCTCCTTAAAAATAATCTCTGGAGATTGTTTATGATAGCAAGAGTGGGTACTGTCAGAAAACAAAGTTTTGAAACTTGGAAATAAGACGCATCCTTTCAACATCAGTTGGAAGCAAAGGCCACTCAGGGATTGTGTACGGGAATGAACTTAGCTCATCTCATTGTTTACTCACTTTTTCTTGATACTGATTAATTAATTACTTAATTAACTAGTGAGTCATTAAAGGATCTAAAACTAATTTTAAGATAATATTTTTTTACTACACTACTACTTCCAAATTATTTTTCATGAATCCACCAATACGTAATGATTTAGTCACCTTGGTGTGAGCTCAACCCTGGGGCTATTATTCACAATCATTTTTATATAACCCACCTTCTAGTAATACTCATTGTTTACTGTTAAATAAAGGTTCTATACTTAGTAAAGTTTCTTGTTAACTTGTAGATTTCTTTCCAGTACAAATGCAATTTTTTTTTCTTCAATAGAATAGATAACCTTAAATATTTATGACCTTTGGGACATTAACCTAACATTTTTGGTTAAATTTCCTATAAATCTTTCAGCTTTGTAATTTTTTTTTGAAATAGTCATAATATCTTACTGGTTCTCTCATTAATTGGTTAAATATAGTCTTTCTCAGGTGTTAAGAAAGAGAAGGAAAAGGAAGACAGGGAAAAGATGATTAAACTAGGTGATTCTTAAGGTCACCATATAGCTCTTATTCATTTGTAATTCTATGCCTAAGTGTATTATTGAGAGTAACTTTGGAGAGCCTTAGAAGAAATTAAAAGATGAAGGCAGATGGAGACTCTTCGGTTCGCAGTCTCTCAGGATGCTAGTTTCTATCACACCTCTAGTTGTGAGCTGTAAACAGAGAATAGTTAAGCATTCACTAGCATTACAGATTCTCAAACTTTGGTAATAAGGATAGTGTCAAAATCACTCACATCTAAAAGTTGCTATGTTTCTGACAAACATGTTTATTTCTTCTGTTCTTTGAAAGTTATCTCTAGAATGCTTTGGAAAAAATATTTTGGTGAATGTTTTTATATATTCCTAAGAAAACAACAGAAAAGGGAGTGGGAGCAGAGCTGAGAAGCAAGTTCCCAGCCCAGGAGGCCATAAACGCAGGAGGGGCCCCTCACTCAGCCCCTGCCACCCCCAGATTCTCCCCTGGGCAGAGGGAATAGGGTCCCCCTTCCCCTTGTCGCCTGTTCCTGAGTGGCTTCACTGTCCCTGCTGAGTGCTGATTGTTTAAAAAGTGTTACAAAAATTTAGAATCTCCATTAATTTTCCAGCTTTATTGAGCTATAACTGACATATAACATTGTATAAGTTTAACGTGTATACCGTGGTGACTTGATATATATTGTGGAATGATTACCACGATAAGGTTAGTTAACACCTCCATCACTTCACATAGTTAACCATTTGTATGTGTTGTGAGTTCTTTCAAGATTTACTCTCTCAGCATCTTTCAAGTATACAACAGTGTTGTTACCTATTGTCATCATGCTGTTCATTCGATCACCGGAACTGATTCATCTTATAACTGGAAGTTTGTACCCTTTGACCAATCTCTCCCCTTTTCCTCCACCCTACAGCCCCTGGTAACCACTATTGTTCTCACTGTTCCTATGGGTTCAGCTTTTTTTTGATTTCACATATAAGTGAAATCACATAGTATTTGTCTTTCTCTGCCTGACTTCTTCACTTAGCATAATGCCATCAAGATTCATCCATGTTGTCACAAATGGCAGAATTTCCTTCTTTCTCATGGCTGAAAATATTCCACATCTTTATCCATTCATGTGTAGATTGCCATTTAGGCTGAGGTGTGTGGAATGCTGAGGGTGCTGGCCAGTTGGCAGTATCTGAGGACGAGGTGTTCCTAGTGGCTTGTGGGTAGGCTTCTTGATGGAAACCATGATGCAGTTAGTAGGATCCGCTTCCCTTTAATGCCCTCCGAGACGCCTATCTACCACTCTCTCACCCTCTTTCCAACTCTAGTCATGCAGCTCAGGGTTCATACTCTGGATGGGGTGAGAGAGAAATGGGCCTCTTTGTCACCATCCCACACAGCTGTGGAAGCCAGGTGCTAACTCACACGCTCTCACTTTTCTCCTTGGGAAAAATCACAGCTGAAAAGATTTCTCTGCACTAAACTGTGCTGTCTTGGGAGAGGAGTGGTGCAATTCAAGTCATGCTGTTCCTCTTACCCACGCCAGTGCATCCAAACTCAGATATTTTTTGCTTCAACGATGTGCTGCGCCTTCTCCTCTGGGAACCTTGACTTCCACAGAGACTCTCTCATCTGTGAGTGATTACCCAAGACAGTGTTCTCCAGGGGCTCCCGTACCATGACCAAGAGGGGCTGAAGCTGGTTCCTGAGCCACTAGAGGGTCCCCAGCCACGACCGAGGTCTGTATAACTATTACCCAATGAGTAGGTGGGCAAGACTCCTCTTGGCTCCCTTGGTGTATGGTGCTGGATCCCACATCTCCCACAAAGGCACTTTTGTTCATGGAGGTGCTGAATTGTTGTCGAGGAGGGATGCGAATGAGGAACGTCTTGTTCAGCCATATTGCTGACATCACTCTGGAATCTCCATTCTTAAATTAGAAGGATAGCTTAAATCCTTCTCCTTTTGGAGAAGGATTAGGCATCTACAATTGTCCCAAGTCACTGCTCGAATGTTTCCCTCAGTTTTGAAAGCAAATACCCAGAGCAACTTGATTTACCTGGGGGTGTTTCTTATTTCACCATGAAAATCAATATAGTTCCCCTCTGTGTGAGCCAAGAATCCCAGGGTGGTGGGAGAAAAAAGATGAGCTAGAGAATTATTATTGAGTTGGATGCATGAGTAAAAGTGTCTTGTTCTGCCTTCTGCTTCCACTGGTCAGTGAGTAGAAGCTGGGTACTCTTTGCTTCTTCTACCATTTTAATTGCATGTACTCTTCCCAACCCATACTACTTCTGGGTTGTTAACCTGACTGGTGAACTCACAGCCTTCTACTGATAAATTTGGATAATTTCAAATAAGTAAAATTAATATAGAATAGGAAGGCTCGGAATTATTGGGGGAAAATTTATTTCTTCCATAAACTTTAGAGATTATACAGAAAGTTAGAAGTCATGTAGAATGTTGAGAAGAACTGAAGGAGAAAGGCAAGTATGCAAGTATATGAATATACAATGTCTGCTTCCAAGAAAGATGGAAGGCAACATGCATTGAAGTATGAATTTTTCTAAGAGGAGAGATCTTATCTTCGGATAAAATACATAAACCAAGTGGTAAAAGTAAGGGAATGTATTATATTAAAAACCGTGTCTGAGGATAGCTCTCATGAAACTCAGATCTAAACTCCTTAACATCTACAACCAATAGGGGAACATACATCATGTAGTTATCCTTGTTTTAGTATAAGTATGCGAGTTAATTAGGTAAAATAAATATTTTTCTTTCCACAAACTCTAGGACGATTTTGTCAAGAGGGGCTCTTGGAGGCATGTTGGTAGTGACTATCCTTGATGGCATTCCCCTGTGCAGGGATGCACAGGATGCTTAGGACATCCAGGGGCAAAGACATTTTGCAGTGCTATAAAGATGACTTTTTGGTACCAGAGGGATGTGACCTAGGTATGGTTAAATATGCAAACAAAAAAAAAGTACCTTTCTAAAGAATTATCTACTTCTAAGGGCTTATATTACTTTTTTCTAGTATAGCAGCCAACCAACAACTAACCATTTCATCAATTGATAATTATGCTAAATAGGGCTGAGATTAGAATATCCTCAGCTGCTGTAATGAGTATACACCCAAATGTATAGTGCCCTGATCAAAATACAGATTTATTTCCTGCTCATTTAAAAGTGTAAATGGATGTTTCTGGTTGGGGGGGAGGTTGGTTCTCCTGTAGTCTATCAGTGGCCCAGGCTTTGCCATCATCGTACTTGGCCTCCTTGGTCTCCATGGTAATCTCCATCCAAATCAGCTGGAAGGGGGAAAGAGCATGAAAACTCTTGAGAGAGTCTAAGGAAGGAGGGATTAATATGGCACACATTAGTTCCTCTCACATTTTGTTGGCTAGAACTCATTCATATAACCACACTTGATGCAATGAGGCTAGGAAATGTAGCCTACCAACATGTGACTTGCTAACAGTCTCTACCATGTTTGCCATTCTGGCTAAAATACTCCTTTGTATCCTTCTCATACATAGCACACATTTGGGGTGTCTCTTTAAGAAAGACACCCCAAAATCTCATGCAGTCACTAAATCTAGCTGAATCAGATCTTGACATGGTTCCTTATGTTCTGACTACCTGTGACCTAAAAAGACAAGCTGAATCATTAGTACCTCCACCTCACTGTGCCCAATATAGAATGCTGTAATAGGGAAGGGTGAGCACAGTAAGAAATCCCATTCAGAAAGGGAAAATTGGGAAGCACACAGCAATCACTGATGCAGAGCAGTGATGGAATTCTGCTGGGTAGGCACTGTGAGATCTTCCTGCCATGACAGTGAAGAAAGTTCCGTGATAAGCCCCTAATTCTGTTTCTCAGAGGAATTCCTTCTTTCTGTTATTCTCAGTGGCCGCTGGCTATACATTCTGAGATGTTCTTTCTTGTTAATTATTCTTCATTACCACATCTGAAGTGGGTGAGAAAGTAATGAACAGCCCTGACAGCTGACAGCTGGTAACAGGCCTGGCAACTAAATTTAGGCCATGTTGTTTACTGCTAAATAGCTAGGCCATGGTGTTCCCTGCTGAAACAAACAATTCCATACAATATCAACAATATTTGAAAAGAGATCACTCCATGACCTTGATGGAGTAAGAGAAAAAATAAGACCACTGAGTAATCAGGACTAAACACAGACCAAAAGCAAGAACACTACGCAACCACAAAAAATAACTAAAGTCCTCCCATTACTGGTAACATAACTGCTTTACCAATGGCAGCTCTAGCCCCAGATCGTTCCTTCTCCTTCCTAGATAAAATTTAACAACACTAAATTGCAGAATTATCCTTGTTTCCTGATAGCATTCAATCCAGAACAGATCCCCATTTCTTTAAATTCTCCCTAAAATTACACAGCACAAGCCTAAATACTCCATGTGCTAAATACTGAATTATACGCCCCCCCCCCCAAATCTTATTTTGCAGTCCTAACCTCCAGGATCCCAGAATGTAGCCATATTTGGAGATCCTGTATTAAAGAGGTGATTAATTTAAAACGAGATCTTTACAGTGGGCCTCAATCTAACCTGACTGGTATCCTTATAAAAAGAGGAGAATAGGACTCAGACGCCAGGAGTGAGGGCCCAGCCACCTGCAGTTCAAGGAGAAACCAAACCTGTCAAAACCTACATCTCAGAACTGGGAGAAAATAAATTTCTGTGAAGCCACCCAGTCTGTGGTATTTGTTCTGGTAGCCCTAGCAAACTCGCACCCCCTCCTAACTCTCCCTGCCGAGGCACCTGTGATTCGTCGTGCTGTGGGTCTTCCTTGCTGCAGCAAGTTAGAAAACCTAATTTTGACTACAGGAGTTTTCCCTCGTGCTGTTCGGTACTGGGTACTCTTTGGTACTTTATTGTGAATGTGGAGGAGACATTTTCTCTTTGAGAAATGTATGGATTCTGCAGTATGCTTTTTCCTGGTCCTAATTTGGGGGTCAAGAATTTTTTTTTTTTACAGAATATATATACATATATATATACACACACATATATGTATACAGCTTTGGAAATTATTACTGAAAAAAAATAGGTTTCTATTTGCTCACAGATAGTTCAGTGTGCCAATAATTATACCCAAAGTTCTTTCTTAGACATTGTTAAGTCTCCTGTTTCCTAGTTTCCTTACTTGATGTCTCTCTCTCTTAATTTAATGCTGCTACCTTGAGATCACCTGAGATTATAGGTTTGTAGGAAGGTAAAACCCTGAAACTTAGTCCCTTTGTTTAACTGCTAAGTCTTAATGGGTATTTGTTGGCCAAAGCCTTTGTCAGTCTTATTTCATATTTTGGGGGTTCCAAAAGCAGTCAGTCTTTCTAATCACATGGAAGGTCCAAATTTCTGGACTCTATTGTTCTTTTTCATTTCTACTTGCAAGCCTAAATATTCATTCCTGATCTCATATTTTTCTTGTAATACTTAATTCAACATATTGAGTTATCATCACCTTGCTAAACATAAGAAGTAACCATCAACACATACTAACACTCTGGCTTTTTCAAAACATTTTCTCCAAGAGCTGCCAGTTCATTAGGTACTGGTCTGCGTTCCAAGCTGTCATAGGTAATACTTTTAACAAGTGTTTTGTTATAGAATTACCCAGCTTTTCAATTTTTTAGCTTCTGATATCTATTTCTTTACTACTTTTGCCAGCTGTCTGCTCACTAATGCAATGCCATGTATTTTAAGATTTTGTTATGGTAAAACTCTACTCCAAGATACCAAATTCTCTATTTCAATAACAATAGTATATAAATAGTATATGAAAGTTTGTAGGAAATAACAGTTTAACAGAAACCAAAGTTGGTCTTTCCTGCTATTGTGCGGTTTCTCTTTACCTATGAATGTAACTCTAGAATTTCAACATGTTCCAAACTAATTTTGACAGCTCTTACCCTGGCCTCTTTTTAATCAAGTGCTACCCAACTCAGTAAATGACCCTACCATCTACCAAGTTCCTCAAGCCAGAAACCCCTCTTTCCTAGTTCTGCACCTTGCACAAAGCCCTAAATGACTTTTGAATCTGCCCCTCTTTGTCATCTATACTCTCATTTCTCTGGTTTAGATTCTCCTAATCTCTCACTGGAATATGCACTAGACCTCTAAATGACCTCACTTCTTGCATCCTTTCACCCTTCCAACTAATTCTACACTCAATACAATTGTATTATCCTTAATATGTCACTTTTTTCTCTTCAAAACTCTTCAGTGGCTTTCTATCACCCTTGCAGTACAACCTAGAGTCCTGACGGTGGCCAACAAGGCCCTTAATCATCTGGCCCCTTCCCACTGCCCTCACCTTGCCTCCCCCAGCTCTTCTCATTCCTTTTACTCAATTCACAATGATCTCTCATTTCCTTGCAATGTAGGCTATCCTCCCTCTCATCTGTGAACCTTTGCAATGTTGCCTTTTCCTCCTAGAACACCCTTTATTGTAACTGCTTTCTTTTACTTGACTACGATTCATTTTTTGGGCCTTGATTTAAATAACTCATTTTCTCTTAACCTACTAATCCCGTAGAAAATTTTGACTTAGACATCTCTCCTATGTGCTCCCTTATTATTCAATTCCAGTGGTGAGGAAAATAGACATGGTATTTGCCCTCATAGAGACGAAAATAAGTGAATACACAAGTAAAACTGTATTGGCTTGAAAATATATATTGGGTTGAATCACATTAAATTGTTGATATTTGACCATTTTTGACCTATAAAAATGGCTATTTCACATAATTCGCCCAAGGAATTTTAAAAAATTGCCAAGTAGTAAAAGAATACATGAAAAGGGAAAACATAGGAAGGGTGAGGTGACTCCTTCAGATCAAGAAAAACCTCCTGAGAAAGTAATATTTGAGCTGAGAATAATCAAGTAGACCCAGCAATGGTAGGTTGAAGGATACATTTTCTAGATACAGGAAGTGCTCATTGTGCTGTAAGAATGATTTTCTGTCTCAATTGTTTCTTTCACTAAATGGTAAGCATTACAATGACAGTCTTATTCACTTTTGTGAAACAGGAGATAAGTAATTAAAACTTGAGTTAATGAATAAAGGAGTGCATGAACAGTGCATGAATAGGTGGGTGAGCATCTTTATGATCATTACTTTGAACTCTATTGGGTAGAGTGATTATCCATTTCATTTAGTTTCTTTTCTTAAGTGTTGTCTTGTTCCTTTGTTTGGAACACCTTCCTCTGTGTCCTCATTTTGCCCAATTCTGTATATTTATTTCTTTGTATAAGGTAGGCTGGTTATATCGCCTGATCTTGGAGAAGTGATCTTGTGTAAGAGACATCCTGTGGGGCCCAGCATCATGCTACCTTGTGGCCACCAGAATTAGATAATCCAGGGGTGTTCCCTGTGTGGGATATGTGCATACTTTTCTTGTGCCTGGCCCGACTGCTGTGCATACACTGGTAGGTGGGGTTGGCCCCCAGTCCAGCTGGCTGTGAGGGCCTCCCTTGTGCATTTTCTGCAGGCCCGTTTGTGGGTAGGGCACGCTTCCTGCATAGTTGGCTGTGTGGCCTGGTGGGACATGACTGTTGTGGCCCCGTATAGGCCAGGCAGGCTTACTGTGTGGCCTAGTGCTTTGTGACTACTGTAGGTCCACTGTTTGGTGGCCCCCACCTCTACTAATAGGCTAGAATGAGGATTCCATTGTGGAGATTCTAAAAATGGCTTCCATCATTGTCTCAGTTGCCAGGGGAGTCCCAGCTGCCTTTTGCCTCTCGGGGAGGCTCTTCAGGATCAGCAAGTAGATTTGATCCAGGAATCATTCAAACTCCTGAGCTGAGACTCTGAGCAAGTGAGATTTTTTGCATGCCCCTTTAGAGTGGAGTCTCTGTTTCTCATAGTCTTCCATCTCTCCCAAATGCAAGTCCTGCTGGTTTTCAAAGATGGACATCACACAGTTATGTGATCCCTCTTGTTTGTGGGTCACCAACCTAGAATTGTGGGTCCTGACTAGACTACATCTCTGGCCTCCTAACTGTCTTATTGTGGCTCCTTGTTTATATCTTTAGTTGTGGAAAATATGTTTTTCTAGTGTTAAGGACATTCTCATATATAACTTCCTCTGTAAGCGGTTGTAATTTTGGTGTGCCTATGGGAGAAAGTGAGTTCGGGATCTTTGTATTCTGCCTTCTTGGCCCCCTTTCTTTGTGCAGATGTTTTTCAGTTTGATATAGTCCCACTTACTGATTTTTACTTATGTTGCTTCTGCTTTTGGTGTCATATACAGAAAATCATTGCCAAGACCAATGTCAATGAGCTTACTGCCTGTGTTTTCTTTTAGAGGTTTTATGGTTTCAGGTCTTATATTGAAGTCCTTAATCGATTTTGAGTTAATTTTTGTGAGCGGTGTAATAGAGTTCCAATTTCAATTTTTTTGCATGTTATTATCCAGTTTTATTGGTAACATTTATTGAAGAGACTATCCTCATTGAGTATTCCTGGATTCCTTGCCTAATATTAGCTGTTCATATATGCATGGGTTTATTTCTTGGTTCTCGATTCTGTTCAGTTGGTTTGTGTATTTTTGCCAGTACCATTCAGTTGTGTTTTTGTACAAAAACAGTGAACTATCTGAAAAAGAAAGAAAGAAAACTATCCCATTTACAATAGCATCAAAAACAATAAAACACTTAGTAATAAATTAACCAAGGAAGTGAAAGATCTATACACCAAAAACTATAAGACATTGATGAAATAAATTGAAGAAGATACAAATAAATGGGAAGATATTCCATGTTTATGAACTGGAAGAGTTAATATTGTTAAAATGTCCATACTACCCAAAGCCATCTACAGGGTCATTGCAATCCCTATCAAAATTTCAGTGGAAAAACAAAAGACCCCAAATAACCAAAGCAGTATTGAGAAAGAACAAAACTGGAAGCATCACACTTCCTGATTTCAAAGTATGTTATAAAGCTGTAGTAGTCAAAACAGTACCAGCAATATTCCTTTGTGTACATATACCACAATTTGCTTATCCATTTACCAGTTGGTTGGCATTTGGATTGTTTCCAGATTTTAGGTTTTATGAATAATGCTATTATGAGCATATAACATATTTGTATAAGTCATTATATGAAAATGTATTTTAATTTCTCTTGGGTAGATACCTATGAGTAGATTTCCTGTCATATAATAAGTGTATGCTAAACTTTGTGATAAACAGCCAAACTGTTTCCCAAAGTGTCTGTGACCATTCTACATTCCCACCAGCAATGTGTAAGGAATCCTGTTTCTGCATACCTTCACCAAAATTTGATGTTTTTAGTCTTTTTTAATTTATCCATACTAGTGGGCATATAGTGATATCACACAGTGTCATTAATTTGTATTTCCCTATTGACTAATACTTTTGAGCATCTATATGAGTACTTATTTGCTATTTGTATATCTTCTTTTCTAAAGCATCCATTCAAGTGTTTTGTTCAGCCTTTTTTTGGACTGTTTGACTTATTAGTGAGTTGTAAGAATCCTCTATATGTTGTGAATACAAGTCCTTTACCACATACATGTTTTGCAAATATTTTACCATGAACTTTGGCTTGTATTTTCATTTTAAAAGGACTGTGTTTTGAAGAGGTGAAGTTTTACTTTTGATAAAGTCCAATTTATCAAATTTTTTCTTTTATTTATGCTTTTTGAGTCTTATTTAATAATTGTGTCATTCAAAATCACATTTTACTCTAATGTTCCTTCTAGGAAATGCATAGTTTTAGCTCTTACATTTAAGTTTTTTATCTCTTGTTAAATTTTTTCTTATGATGTGAGGAGATAGTTGTGATTTATATTGATTTTCTGTTTATCTTTGTCTTTCAGGAGTTTGACTCGTATGATGTTTCTAGTTGTGATTCTCTTTATGAATATTTTATAGAGGGTTCATTAAACCTCACAGATGCTTAAGTTGATGGGTTTTTTAAAAGTAAAATTTAGGAGTTTTGGCTATTATTTCCTCAAATATCTTTATGCAAATCCCCCTTTTTTCCTTTTGGGACACCCATTACACATAGGTGGCATGCTTTACATTGTCTCATACAACTCTGATGCTCTGTTCATTTTTCTTTTGGCTTTTAAAGATATTTTAAAAATAGGATAATTTTCTTGACCTATCTTCAAGTTTACTGTATTTATTTTGCAGTGTCAAATCTGCTGTTGAACCCAAGTAGTGACTCTTACATGTAAGTCATTGTACTTTTAAAATCTTGAATTTCCATTTTGTCCTTTTTTTTTTTTTATAGTTTTAGTTGCTCTGTTGTAACTCCCAATTTTAAACTCACTGATAGCCCATTATCCCTTAGATATTTACATATGTTCCCTTCAGTTCTTTGCACATGTTTATATTAGTTGTTTTGAGGTTATTGCTAAATCCAATATCTAAGTGCAGCTTGTTATACTGACTGTTTTTCTGGTGAGTATGAGTCACACTTTTCTTTGCATGTTGAGTAACTTTTGATTGATATAGATTATCTTATATAACATATTATAGCATTTCTGGCTTCTATTGTATATTTTTCTAGTTTTTAAAAGCCATTTGTTTTTGTTTTTGTTTTTGTTTTAGTGACTTGCCTTGACTACTGTGGAGTCTGTCTCCTACACCTGGGTAGCCCCTGATGTCTCAGCTTAGTTTTCTTTTTTCCTCTTTAAAAATTTCTTATTTATATCTTTCAGTCTGGCTTCATAGGGATTGCACCTGTTCCTGTTTAGGGTGGTCATCAGTCTTTGGTTTGGAAAAAGTTTGTGCTCAGATACTGTGAGCCCATTAGACCTCCATCCATTTGCATACTGAGCTGTGTCATTTCAGAAATGCATTCAAAGTTGCATTCAGTTCTCAAGTTTGCCTTGGCTTTCATTTTCTTAATGATTTCTTCTGGGTCTCCCCAGTGCATGTGTGGTTTAGCAGTCAGCCAGGGTTGTGTGCAAGCTAATCACAGCCCTTCTATAGCTCTCTAATTTCTAGGATCACTTGTTAATTTTTTTCCTTGTCTGCTGTTCACCTTGAATCATTTCATCATGGCTGGGTTTACAAGACCCTGGGCGTTTCCTTTGTGCTCTGACATGACTCTGTCACTTTAAGCCAGCAAAGCCTTCAATTTTCTGCATTCCTCCCTCTCCCCACTAAAGCAATTTGAGTTCACTACCACTGGCTGCAGAAGTGCTGTTTGTGTTTTTAGTCTCAAATCACTAAACCACAGCTTTGACAGCTGAGTGGATGGTGTATGGATGGCAGTAAGTCAACGCAAGAAGTCCTAGATTCACAGTAGATTTAAAGCCATTTTCACCCAATGTTGTTGGGGTTTTCAAGAATATATGCTTCTCAATGTGTCTTTGTCTTTGTTCAGTTTCCTGTGTTTCAAAATAGTTTGAAATTAAAAATAAAAATTTATACTTGTTTTCTGCAGAAGGGGATCTGTTCTACCTTCTTGCATTGGCAGTACTGCCTGTGGTTGATTTTGAATTGTGAACTTAATTTGTTCTAAAAATATTAAAGTTTTATGTATTTTTTCTTGAATGAGCTCTAGCAGTATTATATTTGTTTTTCAAAAACTTTGTTTATTTAATCTAGGTTGTCAAAATTATTGGCATGAAGTTGTCTATAATCCTCATCTTTTTTCATGTGACCATCCTTACTAATTTTAATAACTTCATTGAGGTATAATTGACAAAAAATAAACAGTACACAGTATGTTCTTCTCTTGACTGATTTTTAATTTGTATCCTTTAGCTGTAATAAACTGTGATCATGAAAAAAATGCACAATCTGATAAGTTTTGACATTTATTGACTTATGAAACTGTCACTGCAATATATCCATCCCCCTCGAGGGTTTTCTTGTGCCACTTGGTAGTTACTCTCTGTTGCTGTCTCCAGGACCCACCATCCCCAGACTGATTGGTTTCCATGGATATAGATTGGTTTGAATTTTTTAGAACTGCACATAAATTGGATCACATATATGTACCCTTTTCTCTATGGCTTCTTTCAGAGAGAATCGTTAATTTCAGATTCACCTGTGTTATTTCCCATATCAAATAGTAAATTCCTCTTAAATTCTGAGCAGTATTTTATTATATGGATGTAGCGCAGTATGATTATCAGTCTTTTGATGCGCATTTGGGTTGGTTTCATCTTTTGATCATTACAAACAAAGCTACCATGAACATTTGTTTACAAGTTCTTGAATGGACATTACTGTTTGGTAAAGACCTAGGAGTGGATTGTCTAGATCATATGGTAGATATATGTTTAAAGTTTTAGGAAACTGCCATACTGTTTTCCAAAGTGTTTGTACCTTTTTATATTCCTACCAGCTGTGTATGAGAATTTCAGTTCCTCCATATCCTTGCCAAAATTGACGTGGTCAGTCTTTTTAATTTTAGCTTTTATAACTATGTATCAGTATCTCACTGTAGTTTTAGCTTGTATTTCTTAGACTAACGATGTTGAACATCTTTTTCTTCTTTTTATCTTAATCTTATATCTTCTTCCTGACATGCTTCTTCAAATCTTATGTCCATTTTTATTGTGTTGTTTGTTTTCTTATTGTTAAGTTTTGGGGGTTCTTTATATATTTTGAAAACAAGTTCTTTATTAGATGTGTGCTTTGCAAATATTTTTCTCCCAACCTGTTGTTGGTCTTTAAAAACTCTCAACAGTATTATCTGAAGAACACAAGTTTTTAGTACAAGGCATTCAATTGGTAATTTTTTTTTTTTGAGTTGTGCTTTTGATGTTGTATCTAGCAAATATTTGCCTAACTCAAGGTCATATTTTTTTCCTCTCTTCTTCTAGAAGTTTTATAGTTTTGGCTTCTACATGTAGGTCTCTGATCCATTTTGAGTTAAATTTTATATACGATGTAAAATATGGACTTAATTATTTTTTTGTTGCTTGTGGATATCCACTTGTTTCAGCACCCTTTGGTGAATAAACTATTTTCCTTTAATGAATTGTCTTTGTGCCTCTGTTGAAAATCAGTTGGCCATAAATGTATCCTCTGTTTCTGAATTCTGTCTTCTATCTATTGATACATTAGTATATCTATATACAAGTAATATAATGTGTTGGTTACTGTAGCTTTAAAATAAGCCTTAAAATAAAGTTCTCCAACTTTGTCCTTTATCAAAATTATTTTGATAATTAAAGCTATTTTGCATTTTCATATGGATATTAGAATAAGTTTATTAATTTCTACCAAAAATGCCTGCTGTAATTTGATTGAGATTACATTGACCCTATAGATAAAATTGAGGGTAATTGACAGCCTAACAATATTGAGTCTTCTGACCCATAAACATATCATTCCACTTACTTAGATCTTTAGTTTCTCTGAGGAAATTTTGTAGCTTTCAATGTATAGGCCCTGCATAGTTTTCATTAGATTTATGCATGAATAGTTTGTTTTTGATTATATAGTAAATAGTATTTTAATGACACATTTCAGTTGTTTGTTGAACATTTCAATTGATTGTTGTATGTTCCAATCATAATTTTTGAAAGTTGTTTTTCTTGTGTTATCTTACTAGCTAATACCACCAGTTCAATGATGAATAGTAGTAGTAGAACAGAAATCCTTGTCATATCCTGGATATTAGCAGGAAGGCATTCAGTGTTTCACCTCTAAGTCATATATTAATTGTAGTTTTTTTTTTTTTTAAAGTAAAGCCCCTTTATCAGGTTAGAAAGTTTCTTTCTATTTCTAATTAGCTGATAGATTTTTAACTGGAAAGGATTTTTTTTTTTTTTCAAATGAGTGTTCTAAGTCTACTAAGATGATGATGTGGGTTTTCTTCTTTGCTTTGTTGATTGACTTTCATATGTTAAGTGAATTTTGCGTTTCTAAGTTAAAATCCTCTTGTTCATGACATTTAATTGTTTCATATATTGCTGGATTTGTTAAATATTTTTTATTTTTTATTTTTCTTTTATTTAATTTTTTGCATGTAAGTCCATGAGGTGTGTTTATCTGTATTTTTTTCCTCAAAATATCTTTGTCTGGGTTTGGTACCAAAGTAATGCAGGCCTTATGTAATGAGTTTGGGATTGCCTTTTTTCAATTTTCTGAAAGAGTTTATATAGAATTTTATGTAGAATTGGTATATTTTCCTCCTTAAATGTTTGTTAAAATTCACTAGTATAGCTGTCTGGGCCTGGAGTTTTATTATGGAAAGGATTTTTATTACTGTAATTGACTCTTGAACAACGGGGGTTTGAACTGTGCAGGTCCCCTTACACAGGGATTTTTTTTTTTTATGCCACAGTACTACACGGTTTGTGGTTGGTGAATCCATGGATGTAGAACCACGGATATGGAGGGCCAATAGTAAAGTTATATATGGATTTTCAACTGTGCAGGGGGTTGGCACCCCAGCCCCCCCACTGTTCAAGGGTAAGCTTGAATTCAATTTATTCAATAGATATGGAGCCATTCAGGTTATCTGTTTCTTATGTGATTTTTATTCATTTGTATCTTTCAAAGCATTTGATAATTTCAACTGAATTGTCAAATTTCTTGTCATAAAGTTATTTATAATACTGTTTATCTTTTTTAATATTGTGGAATCTGTACTTAGGTCACCTTCTCACTCCTGATGCATGTTAATTTGTATTTTTCTTCTTTTTTCCTGATCAATTTGGCTAGAGGTTTGTTGATTTTATTGCCTTTTCTCAAAGAATTAACCTTTGTTTTTTTCTATTGTATTTTCTGTTTTCTCTTATATTTATTCCCACAATTACCATTATTATTTCCTTTCTTCTGATTACTTTGGGTTTAATTTACTCTTTTTTTAAAAAAAATTCTAGTCCCCCCCCCCCCGGTTTTGAGATGTAATTGACATATAACATTGTATCAGTTTAAGATGTCTCTCTAGTTTCTTAATGTGGAAATTGAGGTCCTTGGTTTGAAACCTTTCTTTACTTCTAATATATGCATAGAATTATGAATTTCTCCAACATATTGCTTTAGCAAAATCCTACAAATTTTGAATGGACCGTAGTGTAATTTTCATTCACTTCAAAATAATTTTTTAATTTTCCTTGTGACTTCTTTGTCCCAGAAATTATTTAGGAGTTTTTAATTTTTCTCCAAATATTTGAAAGATTTTCCAGAAACATTTGTTACTGATTTCTAATTTTATTCTATTGTGGTCAGAGAATATAATATGTGTGACTAGAATCTATTTAAATCTATTGAAGCTTGTTTTATGGCCCAGAATGTAATCTATGTTTATGAATATCTTTTGTGCACTAGAGAAGATTATGAATTCTGCTACTGTTGGGTTGGCTGTTCTATAAATGTCAATGAAGCCAATTAGGTAATCCTGCCATTCAATTTTTCCATACTCTCATTTCTCTTTTCGTTTACTTTCTGTCCAATTTGATCTTTTTCTAATTTCCCAATGTGGAAGATTAAATCATTAATTTTTTAAAAACTTTCTTCTTTTCTAATGAAGGATTTACTGCTTTACATTTTCACATAAGCACTGCTTTATCTACCTACTACAAAGTTTGGTTTATTTTGTTTTCATTTACATTTAGTTCAAAATGATTTCTGATTACTTGTGATTTCTTATTTGGGCCGTGGGTTATTTAGTGGTGCATTTTTAAGTTTATAAATATTTGCTTATTTTCTCGATTTCTTTCTACTATTTAGTTCTAATTTAATTTTGTTTTGGTCAGAGAACATCAAATGATTCCTCTCCTGTTTTTAAAATGGAGTGTCATATAAATGCCAAATAAGTTAATTAGGTTGATAACTTGTTCAAATCTTATATGTAATTATTGACTTGCTATCATCTTATTCTCTTAATTGTTAATAGAGGGGTCTTACAGTCTCCAACTACAATTGTGGTCTGTTCTGTTTCTTCTTTCACTTCATTTATTGCAAAGATCTTTCAATCAGTGCATACACATTTAGGGTTATTATATCCTTTTAAAAAATTGACCTCTTTATCATTACTAAACAACTCTTTTGAATCCTTGGTAATATTCCATTCTCTGAAATTTACTTTGTCTGATATTATTGTAGTTTTCCTCTGCTTCCTTTAACTAGTGTTAGCGTATGTTTTTTCTTTGTTTTTGTTGATAGCATATAATTATGTTTTGCTTTTTAATCAAATATTATAATGTATTTTATTTAGCATGTTACATTAATTTAAATGTAACTACTCATATGCTTTCTATTTGTTTTCTATGTGTCCCATCTACTCTTTTACTCCCTTTTCTTTTACTCTTTCCTGTTTTGTTTTAGACTGAATATTAGTATTAAGGATATTATTTCCTTCATTGGCTTGTTAGCGATACCTCTATTTTTAAAGTGTTTAAACGAGAATTTGTAGTATACAACTTTAACCAAATTCTATTTTCAAATAACAAACCACTTCTCATATAGTGTTGAGCAGTTATAATAATATAATTTCATTTCCTTCCTTTTTGCACTTATGGTATTGCCCTATATTTTATTTCCTCATGTATTATAATCTCACAATCTAATATTATTAAATTGACAACCAAGATACCATGTTAATGACTGATATTAACTGTGTGAATGAATGAAAGGTGGTAGGAAAACATTGTGCAAAGGTTGCCCTATTTTTGTATTAAGGTTGGAAATGAGAAAATGTATAATGTATTGATGGGAAAGATCCAGTTTTCCCAGAGGGAAAATCTTAACTCCTTTTGGAAATAGAATCTTGAAGATTAAAGATTTTACAACAAAACCTTTCTTAATTGGAAAGCACAAAAAGAATTGAGTAGTTAGGATCCTAATATAATTTCTCAATAGATCAACAAGCCCACATTTAAAAAGAAAACAATGAACAAAGGAAACTATTTAGCACTGGAAGAAATGAAATACACTTTGCCTCTTCTTATAATAAACAATTTTGAGGGATAGTACCTAAAGGAGACGGGTATATTTATAAGATTAGCCTCATTTCTCCACTTGTCTCTTTAGGTCATTGGCTCATTCTCTTTCTGAAAATTAAACTCAAATATTCTCCATGGTTAAAGAGAAGAATTTCCAAGATACTAATCCCTGGTTAAACATGAAACAAACAAACAAAAAAGTTAATTCCCTGAATTGTGATAGCAACTTCCAAGCCACACACAAATCCAGTGGTAAAAGGTAATAATCTTACGTGCTAAGAGGGATTAAGCAGAACTTTTGACTCATACTATTATTATGCTAAAAATAAAAGGTGCTAGGATAATAATTTCCATAATGTAAAACAAATTATATCACAGTGGGGAGTGAGTCAAAGCAGCCAATATATGTACTTAGTTGAGTATCAGGGTATTGTGTGGTTGTTTTCAAAATAATGCTGTAATGGCAACTTTAAGTAAATTTATTTGTAACAAAGTTAGTTTTTGCCTATTCTTGGGTCAATAATTCTAATTAAATTTGTTATCAAGGATAATTTAGGTCAATATATTTTTACTTCACCTTATAAATACAAGTGTAAAATTAAGGCAGGTGAAAGGAAGATAGAGAAACAGAATGTGTATTTTGGTTATGAAATACCAGGGGCAATTTTGTATCTCGAATTTCCCCAGCAGACAATAATACCCTAAACTAGGCTTAGTTCCAAAAGCCAAAATTATGTTATTAATCAGAAATTGTTGCTTCATTTATGATTCTCAGGTGTGTGTTTCAAATGCTTTTGTTTGTATGTCTGAAGTTATATAAAGAGAAACTAATACACAAGAAGCCATAACTTAAATCAATGTACATCAGTACCATTCAGTAATCAGACATCACTGCAGAAATTCTTACCTGTAGCTTCCTGGCCTTTGTTTCTCTTCAATGAATTACTATAATTATGGATGAAAGAGAGAATGTTAGAACCATATTCTGTGATCCAGTAAAATGCAAGAGTGACTGTGTTTGTGTAATCTCTTCAGTCTGAGCTGTAAGTGCTTAAACTGGCTGGGGAAGGGCAGGAGAAGTTTCTTCTTTTTAGAGCTGCTATGATTCTTCAGAGATCTGGTGCAAAATAGACAGACCAAAAAGGTATCTGCAACTACAACCCATCCCTACTTTTCCCTCTAAAGGATCCTGAGACCCCTGATGGTATTGAAGTGTTAGCTTCCATTATGCTAAAAAAAAACATATAGTTAAGTCATGCTAATGATAGGTATTTTAGATGCTACTACAATCGATTTCATTCAAGCTCAGGCACATTGAAAGTTGCAATACAGTTAACTGTGTTAGGAGCGTAAGGACTAAAAATATTGACCTCTAGAGTGGCTGAGTGTGGAATGCGGAGAAAATGAAAACAAAACACTACAAAACAAACACAGATATTTAAAGTTTCCAGAAATTGTCCTAAGGACATACAATAAACAGAAAAACATTCATCAAGAAAATCCACTAAGTGTTGGTAGTAAGAGTTGAGAGTTTGTGGCATTTGAGACATGACCCACTCCCTTTCCCAAACTCCAAACTCCAAACTCCATCTTATAGAAACTACTTAAGGTTTGTACTGTGGGCAAGTGTGCCCAAGAAGATGGGATCCTCTCTCCCCTTTAACTGGCAGTTTGGCGTTATGATTTCAGCTCAGGAGGTACAGGGCACCAGCATTTCTCATATCCTCCAACGCTGAGCTACAGAGGCTAAGACCAGAGGCTCTCTTTCCTCATCCAGACATTGCAGGCTGAGAATTCTCATTCTGGACTCCGATATTTTCTACACCAGCTGGCTCAAAGAGTGGTGCTTCCATGCTGAAAGAAGCAAGCCAAGAAGCCTAGGGGCCATTACTGGCCCCTTGCCCCATGCTGCACCTGTTAGTAGAGCAAGGTGTCACTCTGAGAGAAGGAGGCTACTGTCCCAACTCCCAGCTCTTTATCGTGGCTTACATGTTCCACCCAGGGAGTAAGCAGGCTATAATGACAAAGTCGTCCAGAAATCTACACGAGGAGACTCACTACTTGGAACAAAGTGAGGAGAGCCCCATGCAGAGAACTGCCAAAAAACAATTGTGATCTTGGTGGATTGCAATTAAGAAGATGCTCATAGCTTCATTGTCAAAGAAGTCAGAAGTTTAACAGAGGGGACTAGGGAAAGAGACAGCCAAGGAGAACCCTCTTGGGATCACAGTCAATTCTAGGGGACAGGAAGATTGCACACTCACTAAGGTATCCTCATCTAGGAGCAATCAGAACAGGACATGGGGCAGACTTGAAAGCATTCCCTAAATCATACACAGATCCATCAACAAATAGTGTCTCACTAGAAATAAGCAGGCCCTCTGACTGAACACTGGCTGAATACTGAGCTGTTCTGACCCAGGAGCAACTCTTAGGAAGTCAGGCTTAAAAATAAAATCACATATATTTCTGGCAGTTTGGATGACTGTGCATCTGCAAGGCTGGACACTTTCAGGAGAGATCAGAGGGGGAATTTCCAAGCTACTAATCCCTGGTTAAACATGAAACAAACAAACAAGTTAATTTGCTGAATCGTGATTAGCAACTTCCAAACCACACACAAATCCAGTGGTAAAAGGCAATAATCTAACATGCTAAGATGGATTAAGCAGAATTTTTGACTAATAATTAGCTTATGACAAACCTAGGAGCAGCCTTTGGGTAGCTAGGCTAAAATATAAAAATGAGGAAAAAATATGTACAAGGGCATCAGATTTTGCACATTTCAGGGAAAGTAGACTTTGCAGAATTAGTCCAACCAAGTCATTAAACAAACAACAACAAAGCAAACAACAGCAGGTGCTGTGGGTATCAATATCCAGAACTGCTGTGTTATCTAAAATGTCCAGATTTCAACAAAAAATGTAAGGCATGCAAAAAAATGAAAAAAAAAGGCAGGCAATAAGAACTGCTTTTTGAAAGAGGCCAGATGTTGTATATAAAACTGTAAAGCAGCCATTTTAAATATGTTCAAAGAACTGAAAGAGGCCATGTCTAAAAATTAAAAGAAGACATGATGACAGTGTCTCATCAAATAAAGAATATTGATAGAGACAGAATTTCAAAAAAAAAAAAGTGAAAGTTCTGAAGTTAAAATTAAGTATAATATCACCAAAATGAAAAGTCACTATGAATCTCAGCAAATAAATTTGAATTAGCTGAAGAGTCAGTGGACTTGAAGATAGAGCAATAGATACTATGGAGTCTGAATAACAGGAAAAAAAATGACCAGAGCTTTAGAAAAATGTAGAACACCAAGATCTACACAAAAATATGTAAAAAAGGTGTATCAAGGTGGAGAGAGAAAGAAGCAGAAAAATATTCAAAGAAATAAAGTCTGAAAATTTGCAGAATTTGATGAAAATTATTATTCTGTACATCCAAAAGGTACAACCAACTCCAAGTAGGATAAACATGGAGATTCACGGGGGGAGGGTGTAGTTCAGTGGCAGAGTACGTGCTTAGCATGCACAGGGTCCTGGGTTCAGTCCCCAGTACCTCCATTAAAATAAATAAATAAATAAATAAATAAATAAATAAATAAATAAATAAATACCAATTACCCCCCCCAAAAAACCCCTAAAACATAAAGTAAAAAAAAATTAAAAACATGTAGATCTACACAGACAAGTCATAGTTAAAATATTGAAAGTCAAAGAAAGCAATAAGAGAAAAATGACATGCATAAAGATTAAAGCAGAAATAAATGAAATAAAAGATAGAAAAACAATAGAGAAAATCAATTAAGGAAGAAAAAGAGTAGAAATTATCCAGATTAGAAAAGAAGAAATAAATTACCTCTGTTAGCATAAAGTCTTTTCTTGCATATAGAGTACAAACTTGTGGTTGCCAAGGGGGAGGGGGTGGGAAGGGACAGACTGGGAGTTCAACATTTGTAGATACTGACAAACATATGCAGAATAGATAAGAAAGATTATTCTGTATAGCACAGGGAAATATATACAAGATCTTATGGTAGCTCACAGTGAAAAAAAATGTGACAATGAATATATGTATGTTCATGTATAAGTGAAAAATTGTGCTCTACACTGGAATTTGACACAACATTGTAAAATGACTATAACTCAATAAGTATTAAAAAAAGAAAATGCTAAATAATCCATTTAAAAAACTATTGGAACTAAAAAACAATTTCAGCAAGATTACAGGATACAAGATCAATATACAATAATCAATTGTATTTCTGTACCCTCACACTGTCAATCTGAAAATAAAATTAAGAAAACAATTCAATTTTTAGTAACATCAGAAAAAATAAAATACTTGGGAATACTTTTAACAAAAGAAGTACGAAATTATACACTGAATACTACAAACACAATGAAAAGAAATAAAGAAGTTTTAAATAAATGGAAAAACATTTCATGTTTATCGAACACAAGACTTAATATTGCTTCAATGGCAATACTCCCTAAATTGATCTATAGTCTCGAACAATCCCTCTCAAAACAGTAGCTTACTTTTTTTTGAAGAAATTCACTAGCCAATCAAAAAAGTCATATGGACATCTAAGAGACTCACAATAGGCAAACAATCTTGAAAAGATAAGGTTGGAGGACTTGCACTTCCCAAATTCAGAACTCATTACCTAGCTGCAGTAATCAATCAAGAGTGTGATACTGGCATAAGTGTAGACATATAGATCAATGGAATAAAGTTGAGATTCTAGAAATAAACCCTTATGTTTATGGTCAGCTGAGTTTTGAAGGGTGCTAAGACAACGCAATAGAAGAAGGATAGTCTTTTTAACAACTATAGTGTAACAACTGGGTAGCCACATGCAAAAGAATGAAATTAGATCTTTCCTTACACCTTACACTGAAATTAACTCAAAATGCCTCATTGACCTGCATGTAACCAGCTTAAAAGAATACATAGGAATACATCTTCACCTTGGATTAGGCAAATGACAAAAGGAAAAAAATAAATTGGACTACATCAAAATTAAAAACTTTTTGCTGCAAATGATACTATAAAGGGGGTGAAAAGGGGATTCACAGAAAGGGAGAAAATATTTGAAAATCATATATCTGATAAGGCACTGATATCTGCAGTGTATAAAGAACACTTACAACACTATATAAAAAGACAACTCAATTAAAATATGGAAGAGGATTTGAATGTACATTTCTTTAAAGCATTTACGCAATTTGCCAGTTAGTACATGACATATTCAAAGAAAATATAGTTAGTCAGTAGGAAATCAAAATTAAAATGCAAATCAAAACCACAATGAGATACCACTTCATACACAGTAGGACAAGTATAATCTAAGAAAAGGGACAGTAACAAGTATTGATGAGGACATGGAGAAATTGAGACCTTTGTATATATGGTATCTTGCAGTCACACAAGGGGTGTAAGTATGTATAATGGAGCATCATTATGGAGACGTAAATTTAAGCTGATGTAGTAAGTACCATCTAAAAGCACAACTGGTACTTTCAGACTTCTATATAGTCATTCTGTTTTCCTTCTATTTTCTCTATCTACTTTCAGTCTAAAATTAATAATCTACATGATTTTAAGGAATTTTACAGAAATAATCTGATATGTCCAAAATATTAAACCATCCTTGTTGCAGTTAGCCTTAAAGAGCATCCATCATAAACATGTCACCCTGAAATTTCATCTGTGGAACATAAAATTTAGGGGAGATTATTTTAGGCTTGATTCTCCAAAGCAGACTCTGAGATGACGATTCATGGGAATATGATTTATCAGGCAACAGTCCCTGGATAAACTAATAGGAGAGTGGAGGATTGGAATCAGGAATGGTTGGAGGCCAAACAAGTTTTCTGTATCAGGTGAAGCTCCTCAAAGTTTAGCTTTGGGTCAGTCCTGCAGAGCAGCCCTAGAGATGCCATAGGTCATACTTCGGAATGGTTCCACTCAATGGCAAAAGAGCAGGAGTGTTTATATCTCTACATTCATCTGTCATTGGTTGAGGGCTGCCTGTGAGGGATGGAAATTCCCAGGTTCTTCTTGATCTCTTTAAATGTGGTCAGAGACTCCAGTAGCATGAGAGCAACCCTCTAACAGAGGCCCTGCCCCAACAGAGGTGCTGGCTTTTGGAATGTCAACCACACCAGGAGCCTGTGTGCGTGAGAATGGTAAAGGGTCCAAAAGAATGTGGGCAAGAGTCCCGGTACAAGGCTCCAAATACCAACTGTATTTCTTGAATTTATTTTCAGCTTGAAAAGGGGTAATCATAGGTGAAGTCATTATTTCTAAATCAAAATAGTTCCCTAGCTTAACAAATATTTATTGAACACTTACCATGCCAAGCACAGCCATTGGTGCTGGGGATAAAATAATCACCAAGATCAAAATCTCTTCTTTGATAAAACACACGATCACATGATCACAGCGCTAAAGGAGAGAAGCACCCAGGATCTGTGTCACTCATTAGCTTGGGCCTCCACCCGATGTTTAGGGTCTTCAAAACTTGCCATTTTTTTGTTTGTTTTGTGTGGGAAGTTTTCACCATTTCCTTGTTAAGAAGTTGAGAGATTTTTCTAGGAAACTTCCTTCTCTCACGCGCGATTCACCCCAGGTGATAGAAGAGCATGCAGCAGGCTCCCCGGCTGCCCCAGCCTGCTCCTTGTCATGGCTCCCGACTGTGAGCAGGCCCTCGCTCCCCCTGTTCTTGGTAGTGGGGCTCATAACCTCCAGTGCGCAGCTGCCTTTTCTCTCAGCAGTAATTCTCACCTACTTAAAGATGTCACTCCTGCTGATAAATCCTTTCTCTTCTGATGCATCAATGTTACCATTTCTACTGGATCATTTCTTTTTTTATATATTTTTTAACATTTTTTATTGATTTATAATGGTTTTACAATGTTGTGTCAAATTCCAGTGTTCAGCACAATTTTTCAGTCATTCATGGACATATACACACTCATTGTCACATTTTTTTTCTCTGTTAGTTACCATAACGTTTTGTGTAAATTTCCCTGTGCTATACAGTATAATCTTGTTTATCTATTCTACAATTTTGAAATCCCAGTCTATCCCTTCCCACCCTCCGCCCTCCTGGAAACCACAAGTCTGTATTCTCTGTCTATGAGTCTATTTCTGTCCTGTATTTATGCTTTGTTTTTGTTTGTTTGTTTGTTTGTTTTTTAGATTCCACATATGAGCGATCTCATATGGTATTTTTCTTGGATCATTTCTATCATGGCTACTTCAGGCCCTTTGAATTTACTCTTCCTTGCTATGCCCTTCCCCTGTTCTTTGCACAGTAGCACAGTGGTAGAGCACATAGGCTTTGGAATCAATATACTTATATTTGAATCTTGTCTGTACCTCCTAACTTTGTCAAGTTAATTTCTTGGTACCTCAGTTTCCTCATATGTAAAATGCAGATCATGATAATACGTACTTTTTAAGGATGTTATGACATTAAATAAGTTAATGCATGTGAAGTGCTTTGGAATTTGCCTGACACTAGTAAAACAAAAAAGTCAGCTGTAATTAGCTCAAATGTCTTCTCCAAATCTCTGATACTCTGCATTCATTCTAAACAGCAATATTTGGCATATTTCAAGCAAATTGTGTGTTGTAATCTGTAATCATCTTGTTTATTGTCTATCTCCTTACTATAACACCTCCTCCAAAAAGGAAGAGCATGAGCACAGGTACTTAAGTCTACTTTAATCATTCTTGTATCCCCAGTGTCTAGAAATGTCTGGCACGTAGTAGGTGTTAAGTAAAATTCGCTCAGCCTGTAGATGATGTTAAATGAATCAGTGATATTTTTGAAAGTTAGATGAGCCCTCTAGTGGTGGCAAAAATGATGCATAGCCCTTTTACAATAAACTTATGAACTTCAATAGGTTGTTTATATTTACCTACTTTCCAAAAGAATTTGGTTTTACAGGAAAGGTCTCAGATACAGTGAAAACAAACAAAACAAAGACAATTTCATATAATCGAGGGCCGCATTTGGTTTTAAATGCAGAAAAGAGGGGGGTGGAAAAGAAACAGCAGCATTTTGCTAGCATTGTACTAGGTGCCATGGTAAGTGTCTTGTATAAATTATACCATGCCATTTTCACAGCAACCCTCTTAACTAGATTATTATCCCTACTTGACAGCCGAGGATACTGACACTTAGACAAAAAGAAGTATATTTTATAGCCATTAGTGATGAAAAGTAACCATGCCAAACCATGGATGGTAAACTTTCTCTGGTTTCTCTAAGAGAAATTCGTCACATGAATACTTACATATAAACTACATCAAACAGTATGTTGGGTAGTATCTTCCATCACAGTCCTACAGAACATTCTAAGAGGTTCCTCAAATGATTGTTTCTTATGTATTGGTCTTTGCTAAAAAATGAGGGTAAAGCAGTTATGAATAACAAAATGAAAGTGTTTCTAAAAGGAAGTAAAATGCTGTATTTGAGGTATAGAGCTTTTGATTATGTAATTTCATATAAGAATAGACTTGCTGAATTTCAACTAATATTGCGTTAACTTATTTCTTAGATTGCTTGCCTCACATATCAATTATCTCATCTTTTTCCTCTTATACAAAAGTAACACAACTCACTGTAAAACATTTGGAAACAGAGACTCTTTGAAGGAAAAAAAACCACACCACCCATATTCCTGCTTCCTATGAATTGTGACTGTTAACATTTTACGTTTCTTTCCAAACATTTTCCTCTTCTAATTGCATTTCTCTGTATGTGTATGCTTGTGTGTTTATACATACTGAAAAATGGCATTCAGGGTTCCTATTTATAGCTGAGTGGGAGTCTACATACTCTGAACTATCCTCCTGTGGCAAAACAACTAAAAATACTGGATAAAATATTTTTAAGAAACATATTTTAAGTTGCATCACTGAACTCACTAGAAAATTAAGTAAAATTCTTAGAGGAGAGAAAGGGAATGAAATTGGGAATCCAGAAAGATAAATGAGCATGAAACTATTTTTTTCAGGGTTATCTGTCAAACCCTGTGACTTTGAGCTTCTCTTTCATGGCCAATTGGGGCGTGGGTGGTTTGGGCAATAATTTATATTGTTGCCCGAGGCATGGGCAGCCTGATGATAGATGCCTTCACAGACGTGAAATCCTAACACTATCTCAGTGTAAGTCAGAGTAGAAGTGGAGAAGGCACAAAGATGTCCTTAAAATATGGTTACAAACATTGGGAAAAGAGACAGACACCTCTAAACACACATCATTCAGAGGCCATTTGGGATAAGAGTGAACCGTTGTACACCACTCACTAACCTGTGAGGGCGTCATATGACAGAATCGATCTTCATGATGTCAAAACTAGTTATTTTAAAAAGATGAGTTAGGTTTGCTATTAGCAGTTTAATATAAGGATGTATAACAAAATAAAGGTTCCTACAAACATAATTTGATAGTGAAAAGGTTAATGCTTAAATCCATCTGGAAGCTGTAAATATATGTAATGCCTAAATCTTTAATGATGCCTGCTAGACACATGAATCTTCCTATGAGAGGCAAATAAGTAATATATGGCAGGAGCCCCATTCATCCTGATGTTCAAAACCACCACAGGAGGTTCAGCTCTCTGTACTTTTGTTTCCTGCTTTTTCCCTAGGCATAGTTTTGGAAAGGCTTTGTAGGTTGATGGAAAAATAAGAAATACAGGTATCTGGCAGTAACCGATGGGAAATAGATTAGAGTTCCTGCTCATGCTATTATTTTTCTTGTTTCACCTGCATTCTGCTGTGTAAAAATCCAATAAAGTCACAGAACATTTGGTTTAGAAGGAACTTTCCTTTATATAATTTTCATGAGAATTTAGAAATTAAGTGCTTAGACATAATTTTTGATATTGCTTTGATGTAGTTTTCTTTAAAAAAAAAACTTCACAGGAGGAAAGAGAAAGTGGGATGATTTTAAGCCAACTATAGAGTCACAGTTTCTATAGAAGCAATGATTTCATTTCCATAGCTAGTTAAAATTAACAACACCAATAATTCTAAAAAAACAGATTGCCACGATTAAAAGTCTAACACCTATGTCTGGATCACAATAGTGTAGTATTTAATAACTAAATAAAAATTTTAAAACTGATTATTAAAAACTACAGAACTTTTTTAAGGAAAATGTCAATTATTTTAGGGCCATTTTGAAATATTATAAAATACATTGTAATTTAACAATTATAATATAGATGTGCATTACTAGATATTACAACTTGCATGTAAATTTACTTTCATAATTTCAACCTAAGAATAAGAAAACTATTTTATTTTATACTGATTTTAAAATTTTATATAATTTTTGAAGGTATTACAGTTTTACTTACTGTCCTTCAGAATTATTATTTGTAATGGCACCATTATATCCCACCTATTAAATTATCCTCTATTTTTATAGCATTTAGTTTTTAAATTTTTAATTCTCATGATTAGTACTGAAGTGAACAGTCTATACATAAATCTTTGACAATATCTGATAACTTCTTTAAGTTACGGTAGAGATGCAATGTAGAATTTGGGGCTGTATTTAATCGAATTCGGGCAGAACCCAAAATACTCAAATCCTGTCCTGCTGTCTCTCATCTTCCCACGCAGTACCCAAGGGTGCCATATACACAGGGAGCAATGACAAATAGAAACTCAAGATACTATTTGAGAGACTTTCTGATAAAACTGAATTTGACCCTATGGCTCATATTCAAAGCTTATGTAGACCCTCTCTCTCAAGTCAAAATCCAAATGTCCCTACCAGCCAACCACTCAGCCTGAATTGATGGACACCTCAATTTATAGCCACTTACAGCCACAGCTGTCCACCTACTCCCATTCCTAACCACTAATCTAAACTTTTGTCTGTTTTAGAATGTTATATAAGTGGAATCATATAGCTTGTAACCTTTTAAGATTGATATTTTTTCAGTCAGCATAAGCCCCTCTAAGACCCACCTAAGTTTTTACATGCATAAATCGTTCATTCCTTTTTATTGCTGAGTACTATTCCATGGTATGGATGTAACACAGTTTGGTTAACCAGTTACCTATTGAGGAATGTTTTGATTGTTTCCAGATTTTTGAGTGCTACAAATAGAGCTGCTATGAACATTCTTACACACATTTTTACATGGACATGAATTTTTATTTCTTTGGGATAAACACCCCAAAGTGCAATTGCTGAGTCGTATGATTAGCTCGTGTTTAGTTTTGTGAAAAATGGTTTCCAGAGTGACTGTAACATTTTACATTCCCACCATCAATGTATGAATAATCCAGGATCTTCTGTATCTTCATCAGTATTTGGTGTTATCATTATTTTTTAAAATATTAGCCATTCTGATAGGCCTGTTTTGGGGTAATATATTTTTATTATGTGAATTTCCCTCCATTTTGTGCCTGTTGTTCTATTAGAGGGGTATTTTTTTAGTTTATTAAGAGCACTTTCTTGATTAAATATATTAAGATATCATTATGTGTTTTTGGAAAATTTTTACCAATTTGTTATTTTCTTTTAAAAAAATTTTTGTGCAGGAAGGATAAATTAGGAGCTTGGGATTAAACAGGTACACACCTACTATATATGAAGTAAACAACAAGGTCCTACTGTAGAGCACAGAGAACTATATTCAATATCTTGTAATAACCTATAATGGAAAAGAATCTGGAAAAGAGCCCATCTATTTATCTATCTATAACTGAACCACTTTTCTGTGCACCAGAAGCTAACACAACATTGTAAACCAACTATACTTCAATAAAAATATTTTGGCATACTAACGTATTAAATTTTAGGTAATTCGATTTATCCTTTCCTTTGTAAATTCTTTCAATACTTTTACATTTAGAAATTTGTCCTCTACTGGCAGATAATTTAATTATTCATCTGTATGTTTTTTTAAGTTTTGTTTTTTACACTTGATTTTTTGTTATATCTAGAATTGATTTTGGTATATAGTTTAAAGATCCATCATGAGTCATTTGCCATGTAAACAGCTATTTCAAAACTATTTGAATAGTCCCTCTACTTTTTTCTCATTGGGTATGCTGCTTTATCACTTGCTCCATTTTTATTTAGACTTGATTTTGCTTTGATGAAGTCTATGAAATTCTATCAATCTGCCCATCAATTCTTGTGCCAGTATCATTTAACTGGGATTTTAGCAATAACTAGATACCAATCAAATTAAGACTGGGTTCCTGGAGCTTGGATATTCTATGTAAATCACTGCAAATGGGGCCATATGTTTTAGTAACCAAATGTTGATGTGGAAAAGGTATTGTTTTGTTATGAAAATCGAGGCGCTTGACTTATTATTATTATGTAGGAAACTCTGATTGTGCTTCCTAAGAGGTTCTGCACATGGAACTGTGCACCTTAAATCAGGTATCCAGGGTACTTGGCAGTTACCACCACCTCTTCCTCAGACTAGATCCAGATAGCACAGAGTCACTCATGACTCTTGAGACAGCCTTGGGTGTCCAGTAATTACCCTTCATAGATCTGTAACTTTAATATTGACCCTTGTTTATACTTTCAGAGTGTTGTAACATTTGTAGAGGAATCTTTTAAGGAAGCTAATGGTGTGAATGGAGTACATCCAGGTCAGTGCATTATAAGCAATGAAATCTGTCTCAGGCTCCCAGAACTGCACTCTGTAAAGGAGTTAAGATCTATCACTAACCAGCAGTTTAAGAAATAATTCACCAGAGGATAGGAAAAGGACTTTAGTTCCTTCTGGAGGTATAATAAGGTTTCAGAGTCTATTCCATGGATTTACGTGTGTTTATGCAGAAACTTTGTCATTTTATTTATATTCTTTCTTCTCAAGAAGACACTCTAGTTGTGTCACTCAGAAAATAAATCTTAGGCTAAGTGCCACTTTTAATTTTATTTCACAGTCGCCACAGTTTACATGGGGATGTTTTGGGCTCCAAGTAACATATAACCCAACTCAAAATTGGTTAAATAACAAATTTGTAGACTCATGTAACTGGAAAATTCAGAGAAACTGTGAGCTTAGATAGTCCTATTCAGTGACCAAACAGGATCACCAGCACCTGGTTTATTTCAGTCTTCCATGGTGTTAATGTCATCCTAAGGCCAATTATTCCTGATGTCACAGGAGGTTATTTGCAGTTCCCTAGGGATATGCTTACTTGTTCAAGAGAGGCAGTGAATGTGTCTTACCATTCCCAGTGATGATGTTGTGTTCTGGTGTTTGGAAAGTACTCATTCGCTTAAGCCATTCAGAACCCATTTCCAGAATTTGGGAGTAAAGTTAATCCTATACAAATCACCTAGTAGAAAAAGTCCAGGATCCCGTTACCATGAAGGAGAGGAAATAGATGCTGGGCAGCAAACCAAAGCTGCCTGCTATACCCATTATTCAGCACTTTGGAGACAGTTTGTAAAAGAGCCTCTGAAGGATGATTTGTACTAATACAGCTGGCTGTTCTAGTTGAGCCCTGTAGAGACTCTGAATACTCCTGGATCTTGATCAACAACAAGTACATATTTACTGACTCTGTATTACATGCCAAGCCATTTGCTGTCATTGCATATATCGTGGGAAAAATAAAAGGGATTGTTTCTCATCAGAAGACTGGGTTTATTGAGGTAAAATTTGCAAAACTTGTGCGAAATCCACTCTGTATAGATGAATCCTTTATGGGATAACTTGGCATTTGACAAGCACAAAGGCAGCTGGGCTGTTCCAACTGCCCCTTCCCTCAAGCCACAGTTGTTTCTTGAGTGGTACTGCTTCAGGGTTGCTGTCTACAACCCTGATTTCCATCGTGTACGGATGTGGACTGGTCATGGCTGCGTGAGATGACGATACAGGCAATGTGTCTAGAAGAAGAGCCACTTCCATTTCAGCACGTGTGTAGGCGGCATAGATTTCAGATGTGTTGGAACAACCTCTGATGTCAGTGGCCATAATGCATGAGGTGGCATGGACTCGTGACTTCATATATACTCCAGCTTGACACATTAAGTCTTTAGATACATGAGGAGAACATTGCTTTTAAGAAAAGGATATAGTTTTCTTGTGATGTTTTGTGAGTGATGATGGCAACACAAGTGAAAGCCATTCTAACCTCTGCTGCTGAGATTTCTGGTAGAATGCAGTAGCACCAAGAATCTAACAAACTTGCTTTTAGGTTCTGAGTCAGGTCATATGGTAGTAATGGAGGAATGTAGCAGAATCTAGAAGCTCTTCAGATTTTTGTTGATTGTTTTTGTGATTTATGTGTACGCCTGAGGGCAAGAACTAGCGTTGTCTGTTTAGGGGTGTAATCTGTGATATATATGCTAGTAATTAACAAATACATAGCGTGGTACAGTTTTCGGAGTAATTTCAAACAGCATTATTAATTCATGTTACTGTTTTCAGGAAAGAATAACAAAGATGAAATTAGGAAATGTTTGTACAAGGTTGTTTTCAAAGGAGATATGGCAATGTTCCACATAATGTTAGAGTTGTTAGGTTGCCATTACTTTCAGGATAGAGAAAAGTGTCTTCATTGTGTGTGTTGCCTACTTTTAATAACCACTTTATGTTAGATCAAGCCATTATTGTATCTCAGTTGGCTCTCCTCAACTGGTCTCCATCTCCAGTTTTGTTTTTAAACCTGTGACTGTATCTCTGTACTGCAGCTAAAGTGATCTTCCTAAAATGAAAATTGGACCCTGTCCACCTCTTAAAATGCTCCAGAGGTTCTGTAGTGTCTATAGGATGGGGCTCAAACTCCTTAGTGTGACCTATAAAGCCCACTGTGATCTTCCCCATTTAATTTTATGATCTCTTCCTCACGTGCACCCTCTGTTCCAGGAATTCTGCACCATGTCTATTCTGCCAGTTTCACACATTATGATCTCACATGTACTGTTATTTACATAATGTCACCTCTGTCAAGAATATACTTTCCCTCTTCCCTAATGTCCTTGTCCTTTGGCAAGCTTCTTTCTTGCTCATTCTTCAGTGTTCAGGTTAAATATAAGTTCCTCAGTGAAACCCTCTATGATTCCTTTCCTTGCCAGAAAGATTTAGTCCCCATTTCCTCAGACTGGACATTTTAAGAAGTATGAAAAAGTGGTTTCAGTACAAAGACTTAAACAGATGATTTTATCCAGTGATTTTTTTCCCTTTCATGTAGTTAATGGGCTCATTCATTGCATGTTATTAAAAATAACAACAAGAAGAAATGATATGGATATGATCCAACCAAATCTTGGGAAAAATTAAGAAATCAAATACCAAATTCAGTTTTCTTGTGGCTACCTGTAATGTAGTTGGATATTAGAAAGTAATTGTTGAGACATTTAACGTGAGTGAATTAGTTTGAATTTTCAAAATAAGCCCTGTTAGGCTTATTTCTTTCAGGTAACTTACAGTCTTGAAGCCTTGGCTCAACAGGTAAATTTACCCTCAGTGTTGTTACAAACTCTCTAATAGTAGATCATGCATGCTCACACTTCAGTAAGCTTTCTCAATCAGTTTTTTTTTTTTTTCAGATAGGAGATTTATTCAATATCATCAACTTTGAGAGTGAGTAAATGATCTACAGGTTTTCACAGCAATGTGGAGAAATCTCAAAGCATTAATTTTGAGCAGAAGAAGTCATCAAGAAGTACGTACTGTCTGATTGCATTTACATAAAGAACAAAAACAGCAGAAACTTTTCTATGCTATTAGAAATTCAGGAGGGTAGTGATGTTTGGAAGGATAGCAACCAACAGGGCATGAAGGGAGCCACTGGAGTGCTGGTCATGTTATATAGCTTGATCTATGTGATGGTTTTGGATGTATTTGATTAGTGAAAATTCATTGACTGCTTAACATATGTGTGATTTATATGTGTACACATATGTCAATAAAATAAAATTTCATAATGACATACGGAAAAGAACCTCAAAGGAAAATAATTGAAATTAATAATATTTTTAAAAGATCACACCTTGGAATGGTGCCATGTGCCTGACTGAGGTTATAACTAATCCACCGTGAAGTGATCCCTGTAGCAGAAGCTTCCTTAGACACATTTCATTATGCTCATCCCTTTTCGAGTGAATTTGGTATGATTGTCTGCTTGTGTCCTGACTTGCAGGTCACAAGGTCCCTCTGGGGCCTTGCAGGGAACTCACTGGTGATCCTTTGGTACATAATTGGAAATCTTCTCTATTGTTTTAAACGTGTCACTAACATTTTAAGGGCTTTTTGGTCAGAAGTTTTCCATCTCTAGCCTAACTGCATGGGACTTGGTTCTCAAGGACTTCCTGCAGAGAACTGCATTATCAGGAGGGCATTTATACAGGAGCCTTCTGGGGCCTGCAGTGTCTCACCCAAAGGTCTCCCTCCATGTTAATCCTTGGACTCTGCTCTTGCTGTCATAATATGCTTCCCCAGGGCACAGTAGGATGAGGGCACAAACATGACCATGGTAGGCATTACAAAATAGTATGTTTCCAGCTCTTTCTTCAACCTATCTGTAGGAACTCCAAACTTCTCAGATTTATCCTATAGCGATTTATCCTTGTGGAGAAAAGGATCTCATGTATATTTATTGATTACTTCCTTCAAATTGTACGTGACATTGGCCACCTTCCTTCTTTTCTCTGATGCTGAAGATGTCTGTGTTAGGCATGTATTTCTTACCTCTCCATATCTCCATTTTATTAGTGACCGATCTGATTAGCTGCTTAGGACACTGTATTCTAAATGTTCTAAATGTTCTAAATGGCTCCACCCCACCTGTGTTATTTCTGTTACCTAAGCTAATAATAGCGGGAACACTTGTTGAGCTCATGCTAATGTGGCAGGCTAAACTACGCTCTTTAAGCGGATTATCTCATTTGATGTTGATGACTACCTTATGAGGAGGGCACTGTGCAGATCCACGTTTTATAGATGACAAAATTGAGACATAGAGGGATGACATAACCTGTGCCAATTCACACAGCTTGTAAGTGGTCGAGCCGAGATATGAACCCATGTCTCTCTCTCACTGGAGCCCAAACTCAAACCTTAATATGAGGAATTGGTATCAAGTAGTACTCATTTGTATTGCCACTGCCACTGTCGTATGACAGCTAAGGGACACAGTGTGCAGTGTGTTCAGAATTGTTCCTTCTAGGTATCTGCCTCTTGCTTCTGTCTTCCCTTGTAGCGTGTCCTTTTATAAGATGTGCTTAGGTCCTCCATTTAAAAAAGGCTCTTTTTTCTAGACAGGTTTGATCCTAAAGGTGGTTTGTGTATATATTTACATTGTGTCATTTTGTTGCAAGTTCTTTGTTTTAAACTATTTCATTTTACTAAGCAATATTGTTAGTGTATCATTTTAGCTAATGATACATTTTACTTGTTTGTTTTATGACTTTATAGGTTTTATTGATTTATTTCTATATTGTGGTATTTATTTTATAGAATATTTTATAATTTTTCCCTTCAAGTGTGTTCTCTAATTTAATCTCTTGGTAGACCCTAAATGTCGGCTAAAACCCATTATTTCCACTTAGCATTTCATGTTTGAGTATTGCTTTTAGATAGTTTTCTTACTTTTAATTTTGTATCTTATTATTTTTGTTGTTTTCCGTGATGAAAGATCTATTTCTGTTATAAAAGATGTAATCGCACTAATAGCATAATCTCTCTGTCTTTACACTTAAGGGCATGGGAGATGGCCCTGGAGATTGGTGTGGGATTGGAGGACAGTGGAGGTTTATGTGTGTACACCAGCCATGGAACTACCTGCTTTATTTCCATATCTTATTTAATCTCCCTTTAAACCTACAAGTAGGCACTGGTAGTTTTATTTTATTCACAAGGAATTGAATTCTCAGAGATTAAGTCATTTGTAGAGCCTAGATTTGAATCTAGATCTGTCTAAATTCTAAAACCCTTGCTTTTTCTGTAAAGGCTTCCTGAACACGAATACCTAGGGAAAAACAGGATTGCCTATGAACAGAGGAGATGGAGGACTTCCCAAGGGCTCTCACCTCCCGCCTGAATTCACCTAGCTCTTATTGTTAAGGGGTCCCTCCCCACCCTAACCAGGCATCTGGTTCTGTGGTCTGTGTAGAATCAAAGACCTTTCTCGACTGAGCTGGCACAAGGATCTGGTCTTCGTGGGGACAGAGCAGCCTCCGTATGAAATTCTGTCACCTTGGCTTGCTTCGCTACTTCCCGTTTGGCTCAGGTCAGCTGCTTCTGGGTATTCAAAACCCCTGTAGACGGGCTTTCATCCCGGCTTTTTTATCAAGGCAGTGTATTGCTTTTGCCTCTCAGCTAATGAGCACGAGAAATAGCTTCCCTCAGCAAATTCTGTTTCTTTTTGCAGACAGACCTGCTGAAGCCCTGAATCTTACCCTCTTTTCTGTTTTCTCTCCTGGTTATTTAAATAGTTTAAAATACCTATACGAAGAACCCAGTGGCAAACATCCGACATCACCTCCTATACTCCAACCAGGGTAAAGTTTACTTTTGCAACCAAAGTAACCAGTGCTAGCTGCTGCGTAACTCATCCTTGAAGTTCCTTTTACATGAAACCACTTAACATGGCTTAACTAGGCTATCAGCCCTCATCTGCCCAGCTAAGACTTTTTTTAAAAATAGAAGATTCATTTATTTTCCCTTCCAACGTTCAAAAATACGTTTGGATGTAACACAATGAGAGCTTTTCCTTGCACCTACTGGAAATTTCTCAGAAGATTTACACGTGTGTATTGTACCTCTTTGTTTGTAAAAGTTAGAGTTACTGTCCTAAGTAGGTGACTGAAGAAACTGCTAACATTGACAAAGGAGCATGAACAGATTAGGCGGCATTTTTTGAATGCTGACTTACTAGAGGAGGAAGAGAGGATCACTGGAAAGACCACAGTGCTGGGAATCAGAAAATCTGCTGTCCCGATGACCAACCAAGAGATATTGAACATGTCACCTTACCTAAATATCACTCTTCCCCATATCTAAATGGAGGTGGGACGAAGTGAGACTAGATGCTGCTTTTGCTTCTGAGAGTCTTTGGATCTATACATCATCTTGTGGAGAACACAAGCCCCAGCCCACTCAAATGACAGGAGTCCAGAAGAGTAGATTTGGAGCTGAGAGACAGTATCCTAATGTCATCGTTATTAATTTATTTTCTCTCATCTCTGAGCCCATATGTGTTTGCCTTCCTTTGTGATACTCGAGCTGGACTACGCAGATGTTTAGCTACCTTGTTAGGTTGCACCAGTAGAGGGCGCTATAGAGGAATATCGCTAGGCTAGAGAAGACGTTTTTCCATTTGGATTAGTGTCAGGGATGCTGATAGCATTAACCTTAGTAGACTTCACTGTTCAGCAGTGACCCACTTCTTCTGGCATGGTTCTTTGCCACCACAGCGGCAGTCCTCACAGTTCAGCTGTGGCCCATGCTCTCCAATCAGTTTCTACTCCGCTCAGTGGTGGCTCGCCCCTGAGATTCAGCTGTAGCTTTTGGCCTCTGGCATGTTCCCCTCACTGGCATGTTGTGTGTTCCGGTAGTAGTCATAGCCCTCCCATCAGAGGTCTGAAGCTGGCCGTGGGGAGGGCCTCTCCTAGGTTTCCAAGTTCCTTCCTTGTTCCATCTTCCTCAACCCTAGAGTCCTCTTTCAGCTCTCTTAGTAGTTAACCGTGTTTAACTACTTAACATTTCTTTATATTATACTTGTCTTAATGAAAGTGTGGGTGTGGTTTCTGGATGTCACCTGAATGGACCCTGACTGATACATTTAATAACTGGCACAGCTACTGGCAACACACAGACACACACGTGGCATAGGACAGGACAGAGTTCAAAATAAACTGACCAACAAACAAGACTTTTGGAGGAGACGATAGGAAAAAAAATTGAAATGTCAGAAAAGGACATGAGAAATGTTATTCTCGTGTGTAGAATCTGCCCTGTTTACAGTTGGGCCAGCTCTGTTAGCAAAGGGGATCTGTCTGAGTATGGAAGAAGGCTTAGGAAAGTGAAAGTAATAAAAACACTTTTATTGAGTTCCAAAACACTGACTTCAAAACAATTAAATTAATAAAGTAGTTTCACTATTTTTTGAACTCAATGAAAGTCTTTAAAAATTAAATTGTTTTTAACTCATGATTTGTTAACTCAATAAATGTGGTTTTCGATTTAATTGCTTTTGAAGTTACTGTTTTTGAATGTAATAAAAGTTAAACATTTTCCCCCTCTTATTACCTTACTTGTTTTAAAGGCTCTCAATCAAGGTTTTCTCTCTACTTAGCCCCCAGAACAGTCTGCAGAGTATCAGTGTCCTGCAGGGAACCAGGTAGGTGCTGTATATAAGAAATAAGCCCACCAAGTGGTAAAATAGAGGTGTGGAGACTAAATGCCATCTACAGACAGGAATCTCAAGCTTCCAGAATACTCTCCTTTCTCCTCAGTTCTCACCTGCCACACTTCTCCCACCCTCACTGTTGGCTGATGACATTGCATCAGACTTTCCTGGAAAACAGAAACAACCAGAAGCATAGCTCATTTTCCTACCAGCAAGCTGACAAAAATACTGAAAATCTGTAGCTATTTCCTTTTTGCCTTCCTTCTGTTTCAACAGAAAAATGACTTTCTCTTATCAAAGGCCAACTCTCCCACTTGTACTATGGATCTCATCCTCACTTGCTTTCTCAAGGCCTTATTGAGTCAATTATCAACCCTTGTTTCTTTAATTTATTATTTTCATTATTATAAAAGTTATGATTTTATGATAATAAGAATTTTAAATATAAAACAGATACATTTCATGTCTCTATTTTCACATCACATTCCATATGGAACCGAATATAGTCATCTTTTTGGTGCTAGCGCCATTAAAACAATTTTAGTCAAAATCACAAACACATCCCTTGTCACAAACCCAAAGGACACCTCTCCATCCCATTTTACTCAATCTTTGAGCATCACTTGTCAGTGTTGACCACTCCTTACTTGAAACGTTATTTGTTCTTGACTTTTAGAACACAATACTCTCCTGATGGTCTCACTGGATGTGTAATCTTAGTCCCTTTGATGGCAATTTCTCTTCTAAATATTGGAGTTCTTCAGGGTTCATTTCTACAATCTTTCCTTTTTTTCTTTACATTCTTTCCTGAAGTGATTTCATTAATTACAATGGATATAAAAATCCTTGTTATGGCTGAACTGTGACTCCTACAAATATCATATGTTGAAGTCCTAACTGTCAGTATGTGACTGTAGTTGGAGGTAGGCTTTTAAAGAGGTGATTAAATTTAAAACAAGGCCATTAGGGTGGGTCCTAATCCAATCGGACTGTTATCCTTATAAGAAGAGGAAGTTTGGACACTAGGTTGCATGGACAGAAGAAAGACCAGGTGAGAACACAGAGAGAAGGCAGCCATCTGCAAGCCAAGGAAAGAAAGCCCCGGGGGAAACCAATCTTATAACACCTTGATCTCAGACTTCCAGCCACCAGAATTGTGACAAAACAAATTTCAATTGTTTAAGCCGCCCAGTCTGTGCTATTTTATTATGATAGGCCAAGTGCGTTAATACAATCCTCTTCATCCTCCTCTCTATAATGAAGATATAGTTTCAGTCTAGGACCCTCCTCTGACAACCATGCTTGCATATCCAGCTGCGTCCTTGAAATCTCCACTTAGCTGTATCACAGATATCTCAAACTTCCCAAGCTGTATGCTCGGTCCTTCCTTCCCAAATAAGGTCATCTCCACACCCACCAACTTGTGTTTCCCTTCTCAATAGATGGCATCATCAAATACACATTCATAGATTCCACACAATTCAAACTAATCTAAGTCATTTATGTAGTTATAAATTACAAATATATATAATTTATATAAATATAAATTATATCTCCAGGATATATTTTGAATGTATATTTTTCTCTATTTCCATTGTCAATGTCCTTGGTCAAAAGCTACTTTACTTTTAATATTACATCAGCTGTCTACTTGGTCTTCCCCTTTCCCTTCTTGTCTGCCTTCCTCTCCATGTGGTAGCCAGGGTATTATATATTGAATGTTTGCATCTGCCCCAAATTCATATGTTGAAGCCCTAACCTCCAGGTGATGATATTAGGAGGCGGAGCCTTGAGGGGGGAGTGTATAGCCCAGTGGTAGAGCACATGCTTAGCATGCACGAGGTCCTGAGTTCAATCCCCAGTACCTCTTCTAAAAATAAATAAATACATAAATAAACCTAATGACCTCCCCCCCCAAAACTAAATAAATAAAACTTTAAAAAAACAAACAAAAAAAAGAGGTGGGGTCTTTGGGAGATGATTAGGTCATGAGGGCAGAGCCCTCATGAATGTGATTTGTGCCCTTATAAAAGAGACCCTGGAGAATGCCCTCACCCCTCCTGCCATGTAAGGTTACAGTGAAAAGGTGGCAGTGAAGCCTGGATAGGTTTCTCACCAGACAGCAAATCTTCCAGTGCCCTGATCTTGGACTTCCTAGCTCCTAAAACTGTGAGAAATAATTGTTTGTTGGTTATAAGCCACCCAGTTTGTGGTATTTTTGTTATAGCAGCCTGAACAGACTAAAATATAGAGTAATCTTTAGAAATATAAATACGATCATGGCACTAAAATTTATAAAATTCTCTAATAGTTTTCTGTTGCACTTGGAGTAAAATTCCAACTTTTTACCAAGGCCTACAGTCCCCACATAATCTGGCTCCTTGTCTCATCTATTACCAGTCTCCCTCTTACCCACAGGGCTCTAGCTAAATTGGTCTATCTTCAGTTTCTTGAATATGCCAAACTCTTTCCTGCTTGAAGACTTACGATGTTTCTTCTCCCTGGAATGCTCTTTCTTCCATTCTTTGCATGGCTTGTTTCTTTTGTTACTTGGGTCAGATTGACTGTAACTTCCTCAGAGTGGCTATCCATGATTGCAATATCTAAATAGACCCCTCTCTATTATTATTCTTGTAAATACCCTTATTTGCTTCCTTCATAGCATGTATTCAATCTTATAATTATTTTAATTTTATTGTCTACAATCTTGGTTATTGCCTGACTTCCCAACTAGAATGTAAACTATAAAGTCAGGATCATGCCTGTATTACATCCTTCTTTGTCTGCAGAACCAAGAAAAATTCTTAGAACATAGTGGACACATGATAATATTTGATGAATTAATGAATACCTTTCTTTTTTCTCCTTTGGCTTGATCATCTAAATTGTGAGCCTTTATCCTTGATGTCTCCTCAACTACACTTAACTATGCCTACTGCCTTGACTGTACTTTCTTCTCTGCTCAATATACTTTTCATAGAGTCCAATTTGCAGTTATTTGACCTCAGCCTGTTAATTTCAATCAGGACCTTAGGCAGCCTACTTGCTGGATGATTGTCTGTTGTTGTGTTTAACCCTGGACTGATAAAATGAGCCCTATCTCCAATAAAATGAGCTGTAAATAATGACCAACCCAAGACTAGAATTCTGGAACTTTGAGAGAAAAGAATCATGCTGATTTGGGATGCTCTCATTTTGAAACATCTTACTTCTTTTGAAGACTGCTAGGAGTCAGCCAAAGGGACCATACCGAGAAAGGGGAGTTTGTGTTAATGACACAATAACTTCCTCCAAGTCTACATGAGACTGAATAGGAACATTAAAGACATTTTAAACTTCTCTTATACAAAGAGTGTGAGAGATAATGAGTATTAACAAGGAAACAAAAGGGAGTTTAAAAATTCCTGATTCAGTTTCTTCTGTGAAGGACAAGTACATTATCTGTATTGACTTATAAGATCATTCCTCATCTAATTAGTTTAAAATTTTGTTGCACGATCTACTTTGAGGTTAGCTTGAGGTTTAAAAGAAATATTTACTAGTTCACTAATAATAATCAAAGAAATGCTGATAGAAATAGCTAAGATTTCAATAATTAATTTGTCTCACAAATGTTTATGAATACCAATTACACATCAGATAATGGGGAATATAACAGTGAATAAAACACTGTTCCAACTCTCAAGGAACTTAGATTCTACTGGGAGAGATAGGTGGGTATCACCACATGCCTACTACATGAACAAACAGTAAAACTCAGGAAACCCTACAATGAGGCTATAATCTATCAAAAAGAGAGTTTTCTGGTAGTTTAGAAGTTGTTACAATCTTGTCAATGTACAATGTTTGGTAATATACAATTCAAAAAGCATGGATAATTATAGATATACTTTGACCCAGGAATCCCATTTTTGAAAACAGCTCAAGAAAGTGACTGAAAAGGATAAAAAAGATTCTTTTGTACAAAGATATTTATAACTGCACAGTCAATAACAAATTGGAAATAACAAAAATTGGTATGTTTGAGGAATTGTTAAAATAGTGATAGTAAAATATGATGTCTTAGCTTTGATTTTCACAGGAAACAGATCGAGAGACTAGGATTGAAGTATAATTAATTTCTTTGGGAGTGAAAGGGACACCAGGAGGAGAGTAGGGAAGTGAGACAGGGAAGGGAAGGAGGCCAGTAAAGAGTACATTATGAAGGCATCTACAACTGAGGGTGATACTGTTCCATGGGAAGCATATGAAAAATGACATGATATACTTTAGAATTATACCACCTGTGGGATGCTATATTGATGCTCTAATTCCCAAGAGTCATAGGTTGAGGCCTGTTCCAAGGTGATCTTATTTCTTCAGTACTTCCTACTAGCCATGGGTGTGGCCAGAATGGCTTTTAGTGGTTGGGAATTGGGTGGAGGAAATCCCTCAGTCACAGATGCAGATCCTGGCACTTTTACATAGTCTGGAGCACATTGAAAGATCAGCTAGTATAACAGTGCAATGGTATAATATATTGCCATTAAATGTGAAAAATGAGTAGGCCATGTGCATACTTGTAAATATCTATAAGAACAAGTTGTCAAACAAAGAGCACAATACTATCATGCAGTGTCTATAACCACGCAAAAACTAGTTATGCCATTAGAACACACAGAATCTTATAAAATGTATTGTTGTTAAACAGAGGTTATTTCTTCTATATTGTAAAGATAATTAATAAAAATGATTCACTAATGTTAACAGAATAACTTTTCAGTTAGATGTAAATAGTTTGGTGCCTTTTTAATGCTAGCGGTAATGATGGCAAGGTGCAGATATAATAGATGTAATAGTGGTGGAGTCAGGGGAACTTGGTGACACCTAGGATTTGGTAGTGGAAGGAGAAAAAATCATCAGAGATGAACTGAATATTGTGACTAATCAAATGTAAGAATGGTGGCAACTTTAATAGTACTAGGGAAGTCAGGAGGAAGATCTTATGTTAAGGTAAAAGACTGTTGGGTGAAGATGAAAGACTATGTTGCTCTTTGGAGTGTTTCTAAATATGACTTTAAGGCTGGAGAGACTTGAGATATTCACTAAGGATACCATTTTTCAATGTAGAGAAATAAAGATTGGGAAAAAATTTCCAAATAAAACACATATTTTTTCAAGATTGGAAAAAAAATCCAAATAAAATACACAGCTCCCACCCCTCCCCCCATGCACTGAAAAGGTACATGAGGAGGAAAAATGATCTCTTTCCAAGGGGGTGCTTTTCTCCTTAATCATTCTAAAATTTTTTCGTTAACTTTCCTCTGTCCAATAGAGATTAGGAAGACAATCTTTGCTAATTAATTTTAACAGTACAAGTTTTAATGAAAGGAGATAAAACACTCGAGGAGGCAATATAATTAGTGGATACTGTTAGCTTATACATTTTATACTTATCGTAACATGAACATTTATTGCCTGGCTCCTTGGCTGGCATTAATCTCATCTTGTATCTCTGGACTGTTGCCATGGCTGAGTTTTAACAGAGCCAGAATATCTGCTCCTAGATTGTCTGTGATAAAAGGATGAAAGCAGTGATAATTATGCAAGGAACCACTTTGTCACTACTTCCATGGTTTGACTTAAGATACTCTAGACATTGACATAAGTAGGCCACAGTGTTTTATTGACCTCAATTAACAAGAAAGCAACATTTCTTTTATTTGTGCCATTAATATGGGCAAGGGATAAGAAAAGTGTAATAAATTTCTAATTTAAATTTGGAACCAAGTAATGGGAGAAAGTTTGACTTGTGCATGTTTGCAGTTCTATGAGTCATGGCCAATTTTTTAAACATAAGCCATCTGCCAGCATAATACTTTTAATAATACATTTACTTGAAATTCTTTTCACATGCTCCCCTGAGTTCCTGTACTCAAACAGATCAGAAAGAATATTTGGCTCAGGCATTTGGGGCTTCTGTGATCTACTGTCTCCATTGATTTGCATTGACAATAACTTTCATCACTCATTGTGTCTCCTCAGGGGCTAATATTCCATTTATCTTACCTCTTTTTTTTTTTTCCCTGAAGATCTTTGATATTATTTAACAGTAGTACCCAAGCTTTGTTACCCAATGTATTTGGATTTTGCTGGAAAGTTGGTTTTTTTTATAGGAGCTAATAAGTGACCATCTGATGTTTTGAATCTTGTGAACAGTAATATTTTGGGGGCAGTCTAAATAGAATCAAAACTGTAATTTCACAGAAGAGTTTGCAGAGCTTTACCAACTAGGCTATTTTTAAGAGTCATTAAGTGATTTCCCTTTGCTGTCATTTTTGTTTATTTTTCTCTTCAGATTTATTTTTCCCCTATTACTTCTAGAATCAGAACATCTACACTATGTTTCATTTCTTTGTTTTGTTCTTACCAGTTCTGTATTTATAAATCTCACATTGCCTCCAGTATTTGGAGAATTATATACTTGTATTTTCCTTTCAGAATTTTCAGTGTGTTCAATACCTAACACCAGAGTCACTCAGTACTTCTTTTCAACTGCTTTTGAAGTTACAGAAGACTGTTTCAAAATAAGCCCATTTACTTATTCAACAAATATTCATTAAGGTCCTACTTTTTACTAGAATCAATACTAGTCACTCGAAATAGAAAGATCACTGAGGCACACGTTCTGTCCTCAAGGGAGCAACATAATACAGTGGTTAAGGGCAGAGACTTCTGAGTCAAACCTGTGTTTCAGTTCCAACTGTGATGATCACTTTTACATATCAACATGGCTAGGCCGTGGTGCCTAATCGCTTGGTCAAATACCACTCTACATGTTGCTATGAAGACTTTTTAAAGATGTGATTAACATTTAAATCTATTGACTTTGAGTAAAGCAAATTATCTTGCATAAAGTGGGAGGACCTTATTGAATAGTTGAGGGACTCAAGAGAAAACGGTAGAGTTCCTCGAAGAAGAAGGAATTCTGCCTCAATAATGTAACATAGTAATTCTGCTTGAATTTTCAGCCTGCTACCCTGTGGAATTCAGACACAAGGCTGCACCATCGACTCTTACCTGAATTTCTAGTATGCTGGCTTGCTCTATGGATTTTGGATTTATCAACCCCTACAACTGTATCAACTGATTCCTTAAATCTTGATAGATAGATGGATAGATAGATAGATAGATAGATAGATAGATAGATAGATAGATAGATATACAGAAATACTTATATGTAAATATGTTATATCTATCTGTATCTATATAAATATTTATACAAGTATATCTATATTCTATTGGTTCTGTTTCCCTGGAGAACCCTGAGTAATATACCAGCTCTTCTACTTAGCAGTTAGACTGGTGACTTTGCCTATCTGAGCCTTAGTTTCTTATTTGGTAAATGGGTTTTAATGAGGATTAAATGAGTCAAGGCATGTGAAAGCATATGTTACCATACCCGGCACATATAGTCAGTGCTGAACAAAAGATAACTCTAGCTTCATAAGTTACTTAATGTCTGAAGGGTCAGATGTGATACAGACAGTGCTAGAGACACGAAGGAGGGAATGGAAGATGGGATTATCTATGTCTGGGGCAAGGGTGGTCAGGAAAGGCTTTCTGGAGGAACTGATACTGAAAGTGAGTCTTAAAGATTGAGTAGAAAGACTCATTCATGCCATTGAAGATATTGTGCATTTATGCTGGACTCAATGATGTACATCAGGACAATAAAGGTAAATAAGATACAAACATTTTATTAGGTCCAGAATGACAAAAATGAAGGCAGCCTAGAGTAAATAGAGATCCAGTCACCCTGACAGAACCAACTTGTAGAGACAAACCCAGGTATTGTAACTGACTCTGGAGATGAAACATCGCTTTTTAGCTGCAGTGTATTAGAAACACTACTGTCCTCTTAGTCGTGCCTTGGTCATAGGATCTGAATCTAAAAGGATGATTTCATTCTAATTCCAGAGCAAGGAAAAAGGTAAGAGTGGAGGGGAGGTGTGGATCATGCTTCTGTCCTCACTCCTGCCCTACTGTTTAGCCAATTCTAACTGAAGCAGAGTAGTTGAGAGAAATGAAAGATAGACTGAGGCTTTAACACAGAACTAATTAGGTCTTCCAGAATAAAGTGAAAGAGGGAATAGTGGTTAATTAATATTCAAAAGGATGATAGCTGAAAAATTCCAAAAGTGAAGAAAGATTTGAGCCTATTGATTTAACCATAAACAGTATTGTACAGAATTTTATTTATATATATGTGTGTGTATGTATATGTGTGTGTGTGTGTGTGTATATATATATAATTTGCATTGAATAGACTTAACTTATGCAATGTAATCACAAAGCAGCTTGAATTTTTCATTTTTGCTGCCTACTAAATCTTTAAATTTGATAGGTGAGTTCTTTTTCCCTCTGGAGGAAAACTCAAGATAGTGCCACTGCTTTTCGGGCCAGTCTTAGATAAGTTAAAAACTATCACTTTTTAGATAGCAAACATTATATCAATTCAGAAATTAGAATATCAATCTTCATATAATAATCAACATTTCAGAGCTGTTTATATATTCTGGTAATTAAGCCTTTGTCAGTCGCATCATTTGCAAATATTTTCTCCCCTTCCATAGGTTGTTGTTTTGTATTGCTTATGACATTTCAGTGTTAAAATGTAGGATTATCTCAACTCCCTTTGCTAGAGTTTTGTAGTGGAGAGCCTACACTCCGGGAAAGAGGATGTAGGAAGCTTCGTTTCTCTTGCTTTCTCACCTCTTTCCTTGAGGATAGGGTACAGTGAGGAGAGGAGTGAAAGGAAAAGGGCTCTTCCTTGATGGGCTTCATAGGTTACTGGTCTGGCAAAGTTCTAAAGCTAGCTCTTTGAGAGTACACTTTTCTGAGTTCTTCATAGCCTGCCCCACCTGTCCCCACCATTAAGGATTCCCTGCAGTTTGCTTGATAACAACATTTACGTCCAAACCACTTAGGAATCTGATGGTCAATCTCCAGCTTCTTTCTCCTGAGGCCCCATTGACCATCCAAAATAAATCCATGCCAGCTGTCTCTTGCATATAGCCTATGTCCAGTCCATAGAAAATGCATTTCCCTTTTTCTGGAAAAACTCTAGAAGTACAAGAGAGTCCCACTGCAGGGCCTTCCATTGACAGCTAATCATCCCCTTTAGTTTTCTCAGTGTTAGGTATCATTAGTACACTGTCTCCATCACACATCTGGGAATACATCTTAAACCCTTTGAGCAGTCAGGTTGAAGTTCCTCACACTGGCTTGAGGTGAGGAATGACCACTTGCTTTGCCCTTGCTATTCTTGGTGTGTGTTTGTGTGTGTGTGTGTGACTCACAGCACAGCAACAACTATTTCTCCTTTCCCTTGCCTGATCCTTTATGTTTTCAAAATTAGCGATTAGTTTTAGAATCATCTAAATGGTTCTTAGGAAGCTATTTTTTACGTGTTATGTAGGCTGGGTGTTTTTATAAGACACTGGTATCTGATATGTATTATCTTACAGATTTTGATGAAGTTTCATTTCATCAAAATCTGATGCACAAAACTAGATACCTAGATATGTAATAAAATTATAGAACATGAGAAATAAAGAGACAGTATTAAGAATAGCAGACTGAAAGTGTGAATTATAACAGAATTCTGAAAGTTGGTTAAAAATACAAGGTAAATACAATACCAATTTTCCTACACACCAGCAAAAACTAATTGAAATACATATAGCAAAAAATCACATACCCTTTACAAATGCAAGAAAAATACAAAGTTTATAAGAATAAGTTTAAGCATAGACATATACCCATTTGTGTACGTTTACATATATATGCATATATATATCCATTGCAGAAAAAATTACCAAATATAAAAGTAGATATGAATAAATGTGAAGCAATATATTGTACTTACAGGATTGAAGACTCAACATAGTAAAATATCAGTTCTTCGCAAATTAAATTCCAGATTCAATGAAATTCAAAACTCCTAAGAAGATTACTTCACCAAACTTGAAAAACTTGAAAAACTCATATGGAATAGTAAAGATAATTCTAAAAATGTAGAACAAAATGTAGAACTTTCCAGAGCAGATCAAGATTTATAATGAAACCACAGTAATTTTTAAAAAGTGGTACTGTGAAGGGACGGGAAGATGGATCAATGAAAAGAAAGAGAAAGCACAAAAACAGATCCAAGCGTCTAGTACGTGGGACCTTGGCTTATATCAGACGTGACATTACTAATAGCTGGGAGTAAAGTGTGTTTTACTTAATACATGGAGTTAAGACATTTGGTTTTTCATGTAAAAACATTAGATTGCTTCATTATACCAAAATTTCAGATGGATTAAAGAATTAATGTGAAAGAAAACAAGGAAAATATGTGAGAATATCTTAATGTCTATTTGTTGTACATTATCTCTCAGTGTCTGTGTAACACATTGCCCTAAACTCAGAGGCTCAAAGGAATAACATTGATTATCTCAATCTGTTGATAAGTCAGGAATTCGGGGCATGACTTGGCTGACTTCTCTGTTTTAGACTCTGTCACAGGCTGCTTTGGCTGGAACTGTAGTAATCGGAAGGTACCTGTAGAAAGTTCCACTTTCCAGCCACTCACATGCTTGTTGGCAGGATTCAGTTCCTCACAAGTTGTTGGACTGAGGCCTTAGCTCCTCTCCAGCTGCTGCTTGGAGGCTGGCCTCAGGCCCTTGCTACGTGGGCCTCTCCAGTGTAACATCTTGTTTCATCAAAGCAATTCTAAGTCAAGAAAGTAAGAGACAGAATGCCACAGAGAGAGAGAGAGAGAGAGAGAGAGAGAGAGAGAGAGAGAGAGAGACTGCCCATGTGTGAGCAAATGAGCAAGCAAGCAAGTGCTATCAAAACAGGAATTGCAATGTTTTGTGACCTAATTACGGAAGTGAAATCCAAAGCTTGAAAGTGACAAAGGGTAAGAGTGGTCTATTAGACCAAAATTATAGGTGCAGTATGAAGAAAGAAATGAACACAAGCAATTAAAGGGAGAAGATATCTTTCACAAATTGTAAGAAAAAGATAAATAATACAAATAGAAACAAATGGATAAAGTACATAAATGAAAATTCACATAAACTAGCCAACAAATATATATTATTATGCTCAGCTTCACCAGTAATTTGGAAACTACAAGTTGAAACAGCAATGAGGTGCCAATTATATGATGAGATTGGCAAAAAAAAAAAAAATTAAAAGACATATGATACTAAGTGATGTTGTAGGGAACCAGGAACTTTTATACACCACTGGTATAGAATTAAACTGTTTAAATCACTTTGGAGAACGATTTGTAAATATCCTTCAGAGCTGAAGGTGATAGTCTACAGCCCAGAACTTACACTTCTATGTATATATTATAGAAAAAACTCTCAACTGAAATGTAAATTTTGATAATGAAAAGCGTCAATAGACCTAATGTTATTAGTAAGGGAAAAATAAATTGTGGAAGATTCGTAGTGCACAGAATGAACCAGATATATATGATTTTGAATGAAATAAGTTGCAGAACAATAGAATATTATACCATTTACACAGATTAAAAATAAACATATATACACACACACACATATACTGGTTGTTGAAGCATATATATTAAAAAATGAACATGAACTGGATACACAACAAAACAAGATAGTGATTGCATCTGGGGAGTAAGAAGGTGTTAAATCAGGAGTATGGTATAAAATGTTTCAGTGCTTATTTGGAATGTTAATTCCTTAAAAGACCTATGGCAATTATCCCAGTATATTGGTCAAGGTCGGCTACTTCATGTTGCATTAACAGACAGTACAGAAATTTCATTGGTTTAATCCATGAAAGATGTTTTTCCCTTTTACATCAGTCTCCTGCAGGTTGGCAGCTCTCTGGAGCTGCTGCTGCTCTTCAGTGGCTCAGGGACTCAAGAGGTTTCCACTTTTTAAATACTCCATGTCAAACTCAGGGTCTAAAAGATCGCTACCAAGGGGAGGGAACAGATGGATACCTGTCACTTCCATCCACATTTTATTTACCAGGACTAGTCACATGGCCCCAGCAGAACTATAAGGAAATCTGGAAACTATTTTTCAAACAACACAAAGATATTTGATGAACACTAATAGTTTCTCTGCCACGACTGTTGGTTCATTTGGGGTAATAGGAACATAGCTTTTTGTTTTACTATGTTGTACATTTTAATTTTTATGTATTTCAGCTTTATTAATGTACAATTGGCAAATAAAATTGTAAGATAATTTAAAGTACATTGTGATGATTTGATATACGTATACATCATGAAAGGATTCCCCCTCATCTGCTTAATTAATACATCCATCACTGCACATATTTATCTGTTTTTGATGAGAATATTTTTCTACTGTCTTTGCAAATTTAAATTATACAATACAGTGTTATCAACTGTAGTCACCATGTTATTCATTAGCTCTCCAGACCTTATTCAGCTTATAGCTTGCATTTAAAATATTTGTTTTGTTTTGTTTTCCAGCCTTAAAAAGAATCCTGACCTAGAAAAAAGATATGAGCACGTGAGTACTCTGGACCATTGTTTAACAATGCATTTCCGCATGTTAACATTACTTGTATGTAAGTGGATTATGAGTCAAATAAGTTTGGGAAATTCTGGGCAAAGTAGAACAGGCTTCTTTTCTGTAGGACTTCCCAGAGCTTTTAATGAATTCTACTGAGCTTTACCTCTGTGATTTTATTGTTTACTTTTGTTTGCCTTTTTTTCTCCCCTGCAAAAGTTTCAGTTTGTGTGTTTTATAGATGTCTACCTTTAAAATATTGCTTACATTAAAATGCAATTCACATTGAATGGTGACGGGAGCCCAGGAATCAGAGGATCTAGGCTTGAGATCTGGCTCAGCTCTATTATTGAAACACTACATTTAGAAAGAACATTAGAACTGGAAAGCATCTTAATATATCTCTGACTTATTTTTGAGAAAACTGTAAGGACAGAATAGAAAAACCTACATAAACATCATGGACAAAGGGTCAATGTCTTCCAATAATTTGTTACAACAGCAATAAAAAACTAATACAAACTACCTGAGGTAGATCACCTTGTACAGCAGTTTTCTTTAACCTATATCATTGTGAAGTTTCAGTACAAGATAATAATTATATTAATAATTTATCTTTGAAACTAAAGTATAGGACTCTTAAATGTGTATTGGACTATGCCTACACAGAAACAAGTTTGATAGTAGTGTGCCATAGTAGAAACAGAATTGTATTAGAAAAAGACAAAAATAAAACAAAATTGGGTATTACCATTATGCTATCGCAGAAATCTGAGATAATCATAGACAAATCATTTCCATACACTTGGCCTCAAGTTCCCTCTCTGTAAAACTATTTCAGATTTTTCTGAATCTAATATATTCATAGTCTATACCTGCACAGGATTTAATTAAGTCATTAAAAAGTCTTAGGTGTGAGTATTAATCACTATATCTAGCATTGACCTTGACATAATTTTTGCTCTCTGTCTTTCTCTCTCAAGCATATAAATGAAATTGAAAGACAGATTCAGGAGTTGGATAAGGGAAGAAAGCTACATCTCATATTCTATTTCTCTACTTTGCAGAGGTAGAATAAAATTTCCGGGTCACTAGTTTTCTTAAGTAGATAAGTTATCAAATTAATCTGAGCAGCAATATATCCCACAAACTTAGCTAGCCAAACTTTACATACATTAATAAATTAGTGATGAGATCCCAAAAGAACATTATAGAACTGATCATTTCAATGGCATGGTTTTATTCTTAAATCCCAGAGCTATCCATGGAATTTATTTAATTTACTTTTTATATTTTTTAATTGAATTATAGTCAGTTTACAATGTGTCAGTTTCTTGGTGTACAGCATAATGCTTCATTCATACATGAAGATATATATATATATATATATACACACATTTTATATATATATATATATGTTTTCATATTCTATTTCACCATGTTACTGTAAGACATTGAATATAGTTCCCTTTGCTATACAGTATGAATTTGTTCTTTGTCTATTTTATATATAAATATATATATTATATGCATATGTAAATCTCGAACTTCTAATTTATACTCCTGGTAACCATAAGTTTGTTTTCTATGTCTATGAGTCTGTTTCTGTTTTGTAAACAAGTTCATTTGTGTCAGTTTTTTTTTTTTTTAGATTTCACATATGAGTAATATCATACGGTATTTTTCTTTCTTTTTCTGGCTTACTTCACTTAGAATGACAATCTCCAAGTCCATGCATGTTGCTGCAAATGGCATTATTTTATTCTTTTTTATGGCTGAATAGTATTCCATTGTATAAATATACCACAGCTTCTTTATCCAGTCCTCTGTCGATGGACATTTAGGTTGTTTCCATGTCTTGGCTATTGTAAATAGTGCTGATATGAATATTGGGGTGCATGTATCTTGTCAAATTAGAGTTCCCTCTAGATATATGCTCAGAGTGGGATTGCTGGGTCTTATGGTAAGTCTATTTTTATTTTTTTGAGGAACCTCCAAACTATTTTCCATAATGGCTGCTCCAAACTACATTCCCACCAACAATGTAGGAGGGTTCCCTTTTCTTAGCACCCTCCCCAGCATTTATCATTTCTGGACTTTTGAATGATGACCATTCTGATTGGCATGAGGTGACACCTCAGTGTAGTTTTGGTTTGCATTTCTCCGATAATTAGCAATACTGAGCATTTTTTCATGTGCTTATTGGCCATTTGTATGTCTTCATTGGAGAATTGCTTGTTTAGGTCTGCTGCCCGTATTTGGATTGGGTTGTTGTTGTTGTTGTTGTTGTTGTTGTTGTTATTGTTGTTTTATTAAGTTATATGAGCTCTTTATATATTCTGGAAATTAAGCCCTTGTCAGTCTCATCTTCTGCAAATGTTTTCTCCCATTTGTAAGTTGTCTTTTTGTTTTGCTTATGGTTTCCCTTGCTGTGCAAAAGTTTATAAGTTTAATTAGGTCCCATTTGTTTATTTTTGCTTTTATTTCCATTGCCTGGGTAGACAGCCCTAGGAGAACATTGCTGAAATTTATGTCAGATAATGTTTTGCCTATGTTTTCTTCTAAGAGGTTTACAGTGTCTTGTCTTATGTTTAAGTCTTTAAGCCATTTTGAGTTTCTTTTTCTATATAGTGTGAGGGAGTGTTCTAACTCATTGATTTACATGCAGCTGTCCAGTTTTCCCAACACCATTTGCTGAAGAGATTGTCTTTACTCCATTGTATATTCTTCCCTCCTTTGTCAAAGATTAATTGACCAAAAGTTTGTGGGTTTATTTCTGGGCTCTCTGCTGTATTCCATTGATCCACATGTTTGGTTTTGTACCTATACCATGCTGTTTTGATTACTGTAGCTCTGTAGTATTGTCTGAAGTATGGGACTATTCCAGCTTCATTCTTTTTCTTCAGTATTGCTTTAGCAATTCTGGGTCTCTTGTGATTCCATATAAATTTTAGGATTATTTGTTCTAGTTCTGTGAAAAATTTCCTGGGTAATTTGATAGGGAACACATTAAATCTGTAGATTGCTTTGGGTAGTATGGCCATTTTAACAATATTAATTTTCCAATGCAAGAACATGGGATAAATTTCCATTTCTTTAAGTCATCTTTAATTTCCTTAGGCAGTGTTTGTAGTTCTCCACAAATAAGTCTTTCACTCCCTTGGTCAGATTTATTCCTAAGTATTTTATTTTTTCAGATGCAATTTTAAAGGGATTGTTTCTTTATTTTCCTTTTCTGATATTTCATTGTTAGTATAAAGAAATGCCACTGATTTCTGTATGTTAATCTTGTATCCTGCTACCTTGCTGAATTCTTTAATCAGCTCTAGTAGTTTTTGTGTGGAGCTTTTAGAATTTTCTATATATAGTATCATGTCATCCACATATAATGACAATTTTACCTCTCTCTTCCAATTTGGATCCCTTTTATTTCTTTTTCTTGCCTGATTGCTGTGGCTGGGACTTCCTATACTATACTGATTAGAAGTGGAGAGAGTGGGCATCCTTGTCTTGTTCCAGATTTTAGCGGGAAGGCTTTCAACTTTTCGCAGTTGAGTATTATGCTGGCTGTAAATTTGTCATAAGTAGCTTTTATTATGTTGAGTTATGTTGCCTCTATACTCACTTAGGTTAGAGTTTTTATCATAAATGAGTGTTGAATTTTATCAAATGCTTTTTCTGCATCTAGTGAGATGATCATGTGATTTTTGTCCTTACTTTTGTTGATGTGATGTATTACATTGATTGATTTGCGTATGTTGAACCACCCTTGTGTCCCTGGGATGAACCCCACTTGATCATGGTGTATGATCTTTTCTATGTGTTGTTCGATTCTGTTTGCTAATATTTTGGTGAGGATTTTTGCATCTATGTTCATTGATGATATTGACCTTTAGTTTTCTTTTTTGGTAGTGTCTTTCTGGCTTTGGTATCAGGGTGATGGTGGCTTCATAGAATGAGTTTGAGAGTATTTCCTCTATTTCAATCTTTCAGAAGAGTTTGAGAAGTATTGGTATGAGCTCTTCTTGGTATGTTTGGTAGAATTCCCCAATAAAGCCATCTGGTCCTGGACTTTTGTTTGCAGGGAGGTTTTTTATTGCTGATTCTATTTCACTTCTAGTGATTGGTCTGTTCAAATGATCTATTTCTTCTTGATGCAGTTTTGGTGGACTGTATGTTTCTAGAAACTTGTTCAGTTCTTCTAAGTTGTCCAATGTATTGCCATATGGTTCTCTTATGATTTTTTTTTATTTCTGTGGTATTGGTTGTATTTTCTCCATTTTCATTTCTTATTTTGTGTGCTCTCTCTTTTCTTCTTGGTGAGCCTGGCCAGAGGTTTGTCCATTTTGTTTACTGTTTCTAAAAACCGCTCTTGGTTTGATTGATTTTGCTATTGTTTTTTTTAATCTCTATTTTATTTATTTCCTCCTTGATCTTTAGTATTTCTAACCTTCTGTTGAATTTAAGTATCATTCGTTCTTCTTTTTCTACTTCTTTTAGGTAATAGATTAGATTGTTTATTTGAGATTGTTCTTGTTTTTTGAGGAAGGCCTGTATCACTGTGAACTTCCCTCTTAGGACTGCTTTTGCTGCATCCCATAGATTTTGTGTGGTTGTGTTTTTATCATCATTGTCTTTTTAAAATTTTTTTTATATCATCATTGACCCATTGTTTTTTTAGTAGCATGTTGTTTAGCCTCCATGCTGTTGTTTTTTTCTCATTTGTTTTTCTGTGGTTCATTTCTAGTTTCATGTGATTGTGGTCAGAGAAGATGCTTGAAATAATTTATATCCTCTTAAATTTGTTGAGGCTTCTTTTGTGCCTGAGTATGTGGTCTATTCTAGAGAATGTTCTTTGAGAAGTTGAGAAGAATATATATTTTGTTTTGGGGGATATAATATCCTAAAAATATCAACCAAGTCCAATTGTTCTATTGTGCCATTTAGTATCTCCATTGCCTGATTGACCTTCTGTTTGGAAGACCTGTCCAATGATGTTAGTGGGGTGTTAAAGTCTCCTACTATTATTGTCTTCATGTCAATTTCTCCTTGTATGTCTTTTAGTATTTGTTTTATATATATTAGGTGCTCCTATATTGGGTGCATATATGTTAACGAGTATAATATCTTCATCTTGTATTGCTCCTTAGATCATTATATAGGGTCCTTCTTTATCTTTCTTTATAGCCTTTGTTTTAAAGTGTATTTTGTCTGGTATGAGTATTACTGCTCCCATTTTTTTGTCATTTCCATTTGCATGATGTATCTATTTCCATCCTCTCACTTTCAATCTACATGTGTCCTTCACACTAAAATGGGTCTCTTGTAGTCAGCATATTGTAGGCTTTTGTTTTATTACACAATCTGCCACTCTCTATCTTTTGGTTGGAGCGTTTAGTCCATTGACATTTATAGTAGTTATTGATAGATGTGTGTTTATTGCCATTTTCATCTTTGTTTTCCAGTTGATTAGATATTTCTTCTTTGTTCCTTTTCCTTTTTGTTTTTCTTTTTGTGGTTTGATAATTTTCTTTTGTATTAGCTTGGTTTCTTTTTGGTTTTTGTTATTCTAGTGTATGGTTTTGATTTATGGTTACCCTGCTTTTCAATAGTTAACCCTTTCTATACCTGTTTGCTTTAGACTAGTAGTAGGCTCCAACACATCCTAAAAAGAATGAAGAAAAAAAAAAGAAAAGAAAGAGGAAAAAAAATCTATATTTTCTTGCTCCCCTCTCCCACCTTTTATGATTTTGATGTCCTTTTTTTTTTTTTGACATATTCATGTTTATTCTATTGCAACTCATAGTTATCACATTTCCACATTTCCAATTATGGTTTTCTCATTTCTAGAGCTTCCTGCATTTTTTTCTATTTAGAGTATACCTTTTAATATTTCTCTTAGGATAGGTTTAGTGTTGCTGAATTCTTTTAGTTTTTCCTTGTCTGTGAAATTCTTTATCTCTTCTCCTCTAAAGGATAGTCTTGCCGGATAGAGTATCCTAGGTTGTAGCTTTTTCTCATTTAGGACTTTGAATATATCTTGCCACTCCCTTCTGGCCTGCAGTGTTTGTGTAGAGAAATCAGCTTAAAGCCTTATGGGGGTTTCCTTGCAACTATTTGTTATTCTCTTGCTGCCTTTAGAATCATTTCTTTATCTTTAACTTTGGCCATCTTAATTATGATTTGTCTTGATGTAGATCTGTTTGGGTTCTTGTTTGGGACCCTCTGTGCTTCCTGTGCTTGGATATCTGTTTCCTTCTTTAGGTTTGGAAAGTTTTCCGTCATGATTTGTTCAAATATTTTTTCAATCTCCTTTTCTCTTCCCCTTCTGGGACCCCTATTATGCGTAGGTTGGCACACTTTATATTGTACCATGGGTCCCTTGTATTGCTTTCATTGGTTTTTACTTGCTTTTCTGTCTTTTGTTCTGATTGGGTGACTTCGGTTATCCTGTCTTCTAAGTCACTTATTCATTCCTCTGCACTATCTGGTCTGCTTTTGACTGCCTTTAGCTCTTATCTCAGCCACCGAGTTTTCTGTTTTTAATGGACTCTTCTTTATAGTTTGTGTTTCCTTTTCATAGTATTCTCTTTCTCTGTTTATAATCTATTATTTCCTTTAGTGCTTTTATCACCCCCTTTTGAAGTCATGATCTAGTAGACTGTCAGGGTCTATCTCATTTTCATTCTTTCAGGGGCCTTCTCTTGTTCTTTTAACTGGGAGTGGTTCCTCTGCCTCCTCATTTTACTTATATTTCTCTGGCTCTATGGATTTAGGATGTCAGTTACCTACTGTGGTCTTGAAGGGCTGTTTGATTTTTTGTTTGTTTTTCTGTAAAGTGGGAGCATTCCTGTGTAGACTGTGTTTTTAATAGTTTTGTTGCGAGGGCTGTTCTTAGTGTGGATGGTTGCTATGTCTTTCTTCTGTGTTGGTTGTTATCCCTTTGATTGGGGGTGTGGTTGGTGTTGTGGTGATCGGAGGCTTCCCTGAAGGTTGTTGAGTGGGGCCTCTTTTTTTGTTCTATGGTTGTTACAGCCTTGACAGGGGCCGGGTCTGCTCCCCTGTTGCTGGAATAGAGGCTTCTAGACCTGTTTCTGAGCTGTGGTGTGTGGTAGGCAAGGTTGGAGGGCTTGAGCTGAGAAGAAGAGTAGGCAGGAGATGTCCACTGAAAGTGCTTTCTGTGGTGTTGTCTGTCACGTGTTATGTGGGCCTAGACAGTACTCTTCGTTGATGATGTCTTTGTCCCCATTTTAGCTGCTGGAATGTCAGCCTCCTGCTCTGGTGTCCCCTAGGTTCTGGGCCCAAAGAACCACTGCAGATCTCCCAATGTCAGGTACTAGGACCTGCTGTAGTGATTGTGCAATCACATATTGGAATCTGTGGTGCACCACAGGGTCAGCACAGACCTCAACCCACCTCCGTGTGTGGTCCAGAAGCCAACCTGTTGTAAATACCTGTACTCGCCCCTTCCGTGCGCCAGAACTCTGCTCACTGCCTGTTTGTCCCAGAGACCCAGGTCCATACAGGTTCCAGAGAGAGCAAATCCACCCTCTTTGCCTGGGGCGGTAAATGAGTCTCAGCCCCGCCTGTGCAGTTGCAGGGCCTCTGGATATGGAGTCAGCTTTCAGCCCCACCTCTGAGCAGCAGGGATGGCTATAACTAAGCCCCACCTCTCTTCTCGGGAGGACACGCCAACACGGAGCCAAGCAGAGACAGTGGCTGTGGTGAGGCTACGTTGCGTCCCTCCCTGCCATGTACACCGGCAGTGGTGCTTTTTATAGGGGTCCTGGGCTGTTCTGTTCCGCACACACCCCCAGCCAGAGCTTACACCACTTTCCGGTCCCCTAAGGCCGCCTCTGTGCAGTGGGCCCCAGCCCTCTCCCCAGGCTCCTCACCGATCTCCAGCAGCCAGTCTCAGCTTGTCCCTGCAGGTTCGTGCCTAGGGCCAGGGATCGCAGGGACCTTCTGTGCCAGTTTCCCTTAGTTCTGTCTGCCAGGCGGCTGCCACTTCCTCCTCCAAGCCTTGGAAGTTCTACCCCACTGGCCTCCCAGATGGAGAAGGGGCGTCCCAGCGTGAGGGTGCCTTCTTTCCTTTGGTGCTCCCTTCCCAGAGGACAAGTCCTTCACCGATTTTTTTTCTTTTTTTTCCTTTTTTTCCCTTACTGGGTTTTGTGAGAATCCTCCTGTATTTCGAAGTGAGAGACACTCTGAGAGAGTTCAGTACGTGTTCTGTGTGATTCAGTGGGTTTGTAGATGGAATTCTTGGTGTATTTGTGGGAGAGGGTGAGCTGTGATACTCTGTACTGTGCCATCTTGGCACCTCCCCTTTCGATGGAATTTGAAATATTTATATGAATATATTTTGAGCCACACAAATGCAGTAGTCTTTTAAAAAAAATCAACCCAGACATATGGAAAGTTGGGTAACATTAAAAGAGCTCTTATCATCTTCTATCATCTTGATTTTATCCTGAAGTATTAAATCATTTGGCATTCATTCTTGGCTTTTAAAGGACTTGAATTATTGTGACCTGCAGTCTATATTTTAATTTTAGATATATGCTATTATATCTGAAAAAAATCAATAAAAGAGTATTTGCTTAAGACTGAAAGTGTAACTTCAGGGTATATACATATGATATATGCATTTTAGTAAGGCCTCTTTCTAAAATTGCCAATCTATCAACATGTAATTTGTGAGCTTATATAAAATATATCTCAGACATCTTTGCACCCTCAGTAAAGTGTGGAGATTTAGTGAACGTGTGCTGTGTTGTTGTACTGAGTGCTTTTCAAAGGCACAATATTATGCTACCTGTCCTGTAAAATACATATTCAATAACTTCAAAGGTACCTGTTGTTAAGAAGCACACAATATAGTTGGGGGTAAAAATAGCTTTTAAGTGTTACTTTATTGAGTGCTTAATATGTGCTAGTCAGACTCTCATGATGACAAGCAAATGTGAAACTGTGAGGTGGACAGTAGGGCATTGATAGACTGGAACTTATCTCCAGATGGGTGAATTAACAGCAGGTGGAAAAAATTGTGTCACATGAAATTATTCCCTATCACAATATTTATATAACACATTGATCATTGTCTTTCTTACTATGATCATTAAACATCTTTTGATCAACTGTTATATTCAACATAGTTTTAGTGGTAAGTATATTTATGCCATTTCAATGTTTGGAAAAAATTACTAACCTATATCTTTTTTATAGAAATCTTTATTTAGAGCTTTCAATTATCCAGAATACTTGATGTTCCAATTACTCACATAGTCAATTTCATGTAGACACAGTCATAAGATTTTATGAAGTATGTTTCATTTATTTTTTATTCACTTATTCAAGAAATATTTATTTATAGTCTTCTCATAAAAGTCACTGTGTTCGGCAGTATATTAGCCACAAGCAACAGCTATTTAGCAGACACTGTTAAATCTGCTCATGGTCCTAATGCAGAGAATTTAGGATGTCAGTGTATACAATGCCAGTTAACTGACTTCATTTACTGTTATAAGAATAGAATGTGATGGCCAAAAGGAACCTTAGAACCTAGTTAGTCTAAACCTCTTCCATGTTCCAATTTTACAGATGAAGAATCTGAGGTCCAGAGAGAAGTAAGAAGTAACTTAGCCAAGATCATACAGTGAAATAGGATCCCTGATTTCCAGGCCATTGTGGGTTTTTTTCCCTATGCTGGACTATCTCCCTAGTTATATTTTATCTCTTAGTTGCCTTAATTTGCCTTTCTTTGTTTAGACTTTGTATATACACAGTCCAAGAAAAAGAGCTAAAATGCATACATACTATTTTGAGCTTGAACTTTTGAATTCTCTGTGCTTAACATAGTGGATGGGTAGAAAGGAACGTTGGGAAACGTTTCTCCATGAACATTTCATGATTCTGCATGGTTCATGTCTTCTGATCATTTGCAGTCAAGTTAAGACTGTTTGTATAAGGAGAAATTGTAGGATAGTAAAGCTTAGAGAGAACTCCCTCCCTGGAGACAGTGGAGGGTAATAAAGATAAAGACCTCTTCTTCCTTTCTGCAGAGATATTTGCTTACCCAGAGTTGAGATAGGGTTTCTCTTTCTCTCGAGAAAGAGGGTCACCAGCAGCCCTATATAAGATCAGAGTTTCCTAACTTTGGGCTTCGTCTCCTCTGATGCAACTCATTGCATGTGCCAGTGCCATCTGACCCTCACTGTGGTACCCCATGAGGATTTGAGCTCAAGAGACTGGTGCTGACTGGTGCTTCTGGTGTGAGTAATAAATGGTCTTTGTCTCTGATCCAGAGGTCTTGTATCATATATGTAAGCTATTATTAGTTTGCAAGTAAGATGAAATTTCTGATCCTTCAAAGTTTCTGATTTAACAGGCAGATGGAGGTGAATTGTTGTCAGAGTATTTGAATTATCTCATGTAGTAATAAAAAGCACTATAAATACCCATGAAAACACAAGTATTTCTGGGTTGTAGAACTGTTAGATATTTCCCCATTAATCACTAACATAAATATTTTAAATCACAGTACGTAGTTGTCTGTATGCAATTGTATAGTTCAGACACCAAAAGTCTCCTTTGGGGACAAATGAAACAAAGTGGTGCTCTTTGAATTTATGCCTCTGGCATTCTGACTTAAGAATGGACTCATTTAATTTAACCAGTGGCAAAATTACTGTTTGTAAAAATGGACCTTAGAGATCAGTAGTCCAACCTACTCACATTTAAACTTTCAAATTTGTAATTGATGAAAGTGTAAATTTTCCGACTTTGGTTAGGACCAGATGGTTGGAATGAAACAAATTTAGAGCAAGGGTAGTGTACAAACAAATTAAAGTCTTTTAAAGTATTTCTAGAGTCACTGTTGTACTTTGAGTTAATAACAACCACCAGGATGAGGCACTGTTTATTGTCAAAACCATCCTGTGATGTAAGTGCATTGTCACATTTAGTAAATGAGAAAATCAGGAATCAGTGTGGTCACCAAGGACACAAAAGTTAGTAAATGGAAAAGTTGGATTCAAGCCCAGGTCTTCTGAGTCTCTGTCCTCTTATGTTGACTCCACTTATTAATTTGAACATTCCCCTTCCTCATCAATATATGAAGAAAAAATTAAAACTTTATAGGTATTATGAGATAATGGAAATAACTCATTATTTGTGGTCTGAAGGCCTACTTTTGAGTACTGATTTTTCCATAAATATTTTTTCTTAATTTGTGGAAGTCGTTTGAAGGATGTGGGCTATGGCGAGTTTACACTAGTAGTAAGTGACAGCACAGGAGCTAGAATTCGGGTGCTGATTCCTAATCCAGTGGTATTTACCATACCATGTGCTTCATTCAAAACGTTTCAGTTATGGTGTGTGGTATTTTATGTCTTCAAACTCCATCTGCTTGCATTTTAAACAGTGCAGAAAGTAGAGGAAAATTCCAATATGAGAGAGGAGTTCTCCCAATAGGGCTGGTAAAAGAACCTAAATTTTTAGTCAAAGAAGACCTGATGTTTAGTACTTGCAGAGGACAGTGATTTTTGATTTTTTAAGAATAATCTCTGCATTTGGGAGCGTATCATTTGGTTGAGGGACTGCTGGCTAGATTGCATTACATATCCATAATTGGGTAATTTTTCAAATTCATTCATAATTGTTTTCCATACCTTTTTGTAGATCATTTAATTTACAGATAATTTATTTTCTGTGATATTTTCCAATAACTTAATTTAAAGATAATTGTTTTTCATTTAGAACAAATATACTTTGATCTCAGGAGAATAGGGTATTGGCTTCATAAAACTTGCTTCCATTTAAATTTGAAATGCAGGCATTCCTGAAATAATAAATATTCAGATATGAGTTGAAAACAGACTTACTTAAAACTCGGCATGTAACAGAATATAATCACACATAAGGATGTTCCATTTCTTTCCATGGGGATTTGCACTGCAGACAATAACAATAGATTTTTTTATATACAGAAGGCATAGTCCTGAGTAGGTATGAGGGGGTGGTTTATGAACAACAACAACAAAAAATTAGCTAAAAATATAGCAAAGTAACATGGTCAGGGTTATATTTTAGAAACATTTCTTTTGTGGCTGATTGTGAGGTAGAGAGAGATGGCATTCAGGAAACTGAATTAGCATGACAATGCCAAAGACCAGGTAAGAGATGACCTATAGATGTGCAGATGTACCAGAGTGTAGTGTCCAGGACAAGGAAGGTGATCATTTTGTACTTTTTCCTGCTGGACAAATTACTTCTGCAGCTTACATCATAATCTGGGTATGACAGTTTAAGAGCTACAGATTCAGGAAGTGTGCCTGTATCTGTAGCATGGGTAGCAATGAGTATATGCTTTCAGGGGCCAGACAAGTAACACAGGAAAGCATTTTATGAGAATGCTGTAGTGAAGATTCATTCTAGATCCCTATAGAAGTAAAATATTTTTGTAAAATAAATTTCCATTCTAAATCTCTATGATTCTTTTGTAAATTTCTAGCTTAGCATGAAGAAGCAGTTTGAAAAGAGTGTCAAAAATATCAGGAGAAACATAGGGTCCATTCATAGAGATTAGTACCTAAAGTAGGGTGAGCAAGGCAGAGTTGAGTCATTCAAAATAGCCTTAAAGTAGGAATTAGGAGGCCTGGGTGTGAGCCCTGGGCTGCTATTTACTTGGTTGTGTGACCTTGGGTAAGTCACTAAGATTGTCTGGGTCTCAAGTTCCTTTTTAGTAGAATGAGCAGTTTTGACAAGGTTAGAATTCTCACACTTTAGTATACCTATGAATCACCTGGGGAGTTTGTTAAAAATGCAGATTCATTAACCCTCATTGCCAGAGAATCTAATACAGTGAATCTGTAACAAACTATCAAAGCTCTATGGATTTGGGGATTTCTTTGCATTTGGGTGGATGGATTTTAAAAATTAGTTCTGATTCTTCAATCGATAATTAGATGTTTTCATTTGCAACAGAGCTACACCTTGTCTTTCAGATGCAGTTTTGAATGATCTATTTCTAGCCTTTTATTTTTGCTCTTTTGTTCGCTTATTTTTATTTTTTTACTTCATCCTGGGAATGATGGAATGGGAAGAATTTAAGAGTGAAAATCAAGGGAAAATGGTATTTTCTTATTGGCTGTGGCTACATTACTTTTACCTTCCCCACCCCCCAGTGCAGATAATTTTAGAAAATTAAACAGTGGAGAAAACTTCTTTATCTGAGTTATGCACTTGGTCTACTCTCCTTAAAGCCAATTGCAGAGATAGATCTTATCACTCAAGTGGAATGAAAGGCCAGTCCACAGCTCACTCACCAATACTAAGGGCAAAGTAATGACAGTATGAGTGACAGAGGAGTTTAGGGTCCTCCCAGACACTGTCTGCAGATCTGTCTTACCTTAGTGGCAAGAAATTATCTGTTTTCGAGTATGAAATATTGGTTAGTGAGAATTCATTTCAAGTTAAGGGATTATATTGCTTTGGTGTGGGTAATTATGTTAATTTCATCACAGTCATATTAACACTGGTTTTGGCACTTTCATTTCTTTCTCATCTTTATGATGTAATAAAGGCACATGAAAGCAAAATATTTAGATAGTTCTATCATTATTTAGATAATATATCTAGTATATAAAACATCCCCAGCTCCTGAAGCATCATTTTATTCAGCTAAAGCATTCTGTATTTCTTCCACTTATCAGACACTCTTCAATAATCTGAACCATACATGCAAACCATATATGTAAATTTAAATTTTCTAGTAGCTAAATTAAATGAGTAAAAAGAAACAGGTGACATTAATTTTAAAAATGCATTTTATTTGCCACAGTATATTTGAAACATTTCAAGTGTTCTGTAGCTATGCGTGGCTAGTGGCTGCAGTGTTGGATGGCACAGTTCTAATCAATTACCTGTGAGCTTTCAATCATTTGTCATCAGCTCACTGTATTTCTATCCATCCCTAGTTTGATCACGATCCTAGAGGACTTCACTGCCTATAAATCCCTTGGTCCATCTCTTCATCCTGAATAATCTGTTGTTATACCCATCCATGTCAGTCCCTCATCATTCCTGTGGCCTCACATTGATCTTGTCATCACCCTAAACTTCTAGAATGTGTGTGTGTGTATATAATCACTTGATGTTTTGATATATGTATACATTGTGAAATGGTCACCACAATCAAGCTAATTTACATATCCATCACTTCACAATATTTACCTTTTTTTCTTTTTCTTTTTGTAGTGAGAATACTTAATATCAACCCTTTTAGCAAATTTCAAGTATAGCACACAGTACTGTTAACTGTAGTCACCATGCTATGTATTAGATTTCCAGAACTCATTCTTGTTGCATATCTGAAACTTTGTATCCTTTAATCAGTATGTCCCCATTCCCCCATTTTCTTAATCACCTTTTAAATTATTTGTATTAAACTTTGTTCAGCTCCTTAAATGTGTACCAGACTCACTGGCCTCATAGCCTTTGCACATACGTTTTTCTCTACCAGGAACATTCCCTTCCCTATTCTTCACCTGGTTATGGTTAAATATCGGTATGAGACACTTCCCTGCCTGACCCCCAACATCTGTCCAGACTAAGCCAGTTTCTGCTGTCCTCTGCCACAAACACTTTATATGTCTCCTTATCACAAGGTATTTATTCTTGTAGCTTTTCAAATTGACGCATTCTCTGCTAGACTATTGGCTCTATGAAGGCAAAGACTGTGTCTATAATACTATCCATGCAATTTTCCTTCATGGCAGTTTCCACTATTATTATACATTTATCTGAGGTTGTTCCTTTAGGACTTGGTTCTTCCAGTAGATTCTAAGTTCCCTACAGGCAGAAAGCATGTTGTTTTGTTCACTGCTGCATTCCTGAGGCATTGAATATCACCTAGTACATAACAGATGCTCCTTGCATGTCTTTTAAGGGATGGATGGATGGATGGATGGATGGATGGATGGATAGACTATATAGAAACCAAATTGCATTGATTGGTTTGCAGATGTACCACCATGTGATAGATTAAAATACTTGTTTGTTAGTTACTATGGGGAAGTTGGAATAAGGGTCTGAATGTATACTGGTTGAAAGTTCAGCTTATGTGGAATTAAACATATGAAGACTGAAGTCAAAGTGTACCATTCACTTTTTGACTGTTCATTATGCGCCTAACACTACTAGGCTCTTTTCATCCACTATTTCAATTCTCACCACAGCCTAAAAAATAATGATCATTTACTGCTTTTAGTAGCTGAATATACTTAGTCTTAGAGAATTATAGATGTCCATTTTTTTCTCATTTTACAGCCGGGAGAGGTTAAGTACCTTAAAAACTTTCTGCAGTTAGTAAGGGCTAGAGCTGGGACTAGAAATTGGGTTGATCTTCCTCCAAAGCCTAGACGTTCACAGTGCAGACCTTATCTACCCTCAGTGAGGTCTGCAGTGACCCTTACTGTTATGACTTCTTTGCATATTAACCTCTCTGGACCAGAGAGGAGAAAAGGTACTTTGTGGTCTAAATATCTCTCAGTACATCTCTCTGGCCTGGAGCGCTATCTCAGTAAGCTTCCCTCCTGTGGAACATGTAGCCACATGTTCCTGACGCTGACCTAATAAATACTTCCTGATTCTCACATTGTTGCTACTTACTGTCTTAGAACTGGAAAATATGGTTTAGTAGATTAAATGGACAGTGGAAATTTTCTTACCTTCTCAAATACCCAGTTTTCTTGTATGTTAAATGGGTAAAAAAATACTAGTAATTATTCCAGGGATCTTGCTGAGTATTAAACTGAATAATGTATTTAATGTCCACAGTAGAGTGACACTTAATAAATATTAGATATTAATATTTTCATGACTTACTTAACCTGGTTGACTTGGCTGCTTGCACTGATGAGAAGACAGAGTCAGAGCTGCTGTATAGTAGTACCCTCTCTGTCTACATAGTCCTAATGTGCTTTGGGAGATACGGTGGACCTTCAGTGTCGTACTTGATAAAGTGTGAGCCATAGAGCCTAAGTGAAGAAATTTCAGGATTTTTTTTTTTTAAGAATTGAAATATAGTAAGTCCCTGGCTTTGCAGAAGATGATCAAATTTATAATCCTCATACTTTTCTATACAATTCAAAATCAATGACAGTAATTTTTTATAGCAGTGGTCTATTTTGTATTTCATTCCCTGTCTGGGTACATAAACATGGATGCCGCACATAGTATCTGAGGGTTAAATGAAGGAAGAGAGAACTTGAGATGGAGACTATGTATTATTTTGTGGCCATGAAGGACAGCAATTTCTCTATTTTGAGGTCCAGCCCCTGTTCCAGCTATTCTGTAGATTACAAAGGAAAGCCTCAATGTGGAGCTTCTAGCAATTAGAGCTGCATCCAATTTCTGTTCCAATCCTCATTTGATCTCACCTGTAATGATGCTAAGGTCTGTAGTACTTAAATGTAAAACTCACTTGAACTCATAGAAGTATCATTAGAAATGAATTGCTGTTCAAATCACTAGTATACTGTATTATGGGCTTTATTGTACTGTTAGAAACGGAAAAGTTATAATGTGGAAGGACTTGGTTCAAGTCATATATTTAGTCACCAATGATTTGTTATTTTAAATAAAATTAAAAGAGAAGAAAAATGACAGATTTTGAACTTGTTATAAAACTGGTTGAGAAAAAAATCTAAATAAAAATTTTAAAAGAAAGATGAAAGATATACTTCGTTTAAAAAATCAATAAAGTATATTCCCAAATTTTGGAAAGATGACTAACATATAAGGAAACACATTTATTTATCTCTCATCAGTCATGATGAGCTTCTCTCTTCCCTAAGCTGCCATTTTATCTTTATATACTTGCTATAATAGCACTTATCGTCAGCTCTATATCAGAATTATTTAGGTTTGTGCCTGGCATGTCCTTGAATAGAGAATGTCATAAAAGCATTATCTCTTATATATCACTCCCAGATACTGCAGCTGCACATTCACACAAGAGCATAGACGACAAGGCAGTTAAAAATGAATAAGGAAAGAAGAAAATATATATGCTTTAAAAGTGGTTGGTACATTACTAAATTATAGCATTAACAAAGTAAGGACATAAATACCACCATGAGCAAGTACCAGTGGTATAAAGTGAGGCCAAGTTCTGTGACTCATCTCCTCAGTTTTGTGTTTATAGGCTTAACATTAAGCCTTTCCCCCAAAGCCTGACGTCTACCAAGGAGGTAAAACTCATTTATGAGTTGTTATAAGCATATAAAATGTAGAGTACCAAAAGTTTTAGGATGAATTCTACTTTGGTCAGTATGATGGACCAGATATTGTTAAGAGTTCTTCCAACAAAATAAAAATAGATTATGGATAAATTATAAAAAGCTAACTTTTAGAGCACCACTATGTTTCATGAAAGCCTCTAAGGGTTCAGAAAGGAGATTAATGAAAAAAAAATCAGTGAAGTGAAACTTCCAAAGGTGAATGGTACGGAAACATAAAAGTCAGAGTTGCTCTGTGAGCAAAAGTCAGTTGTACTTCCGGAACTGAGACTGTCCCCCTTCCCCTGGACCCTGCAAGATGCAAGTGTCACAGTTTCCTAAGCACTACTTGTCTTCTGGTAAAAGGAGGCACCCATTCTCTTTGGAGGAAAGCAGCTCCAACTTAGACTTTCAGTATTCTGAAGAGATAAGTTCAGTCACAGTAAAGTGTCACCAGAAACATAAGGAAGTAAGTGATCATGAGTGAGAATTTTTAAAAAATACAACAATAAAAAACCTCAGTAGATTTAAACTTCATATATATATAAGAACTTCATATATATAATGCAAAGTCACTGTTTAGGGAATGTTTAAAGAAATACAAGATGAATACAGTAAAATTAGCAACCAATGAGAGAGTATACAAAATGACCAGCAAATTTGAAAAAGAACCAAAGAAAATTCTTAGCAATAAAAAAAATCTTTGGAAAAACGTTTGGAGACTTGGCTTCTCACAGTTCAGTCTACTTGTATATGGTGATGCTATGTGAAGCTGAGGAGGCAGTTAATAGATGCATTGTTTTGAGGGATTTCTGGATAATGGACAGCTGGAGGGCACCAGCTAGAGCTGCAGTTCACCCACACCTTGCTGAGGAAGGGGATGGATATTCTACACGTATCTCATTTCTATATAACTCATTATTTGATCTTTTATGACTCACTTAACCTCTCTGTCCCTGTTTCTTTTTTAAAGATTAGGGATAAATCAAGAGAACATATATGACAATAAGTAAAATACATTAAAATAAAGTGCAATGCGTTTTTATATACAGAGTAATTTTTTTTAAATTGGCAACATATGGAATGGTGTAATTTTGTGATCAGCAAATAAAATACATTCAGGATCATAATTTTACAATTTATTTTTAAGAATTTGGCTTTATAATTTAACCTTGTGAAATTACTTTATGGATTTTTCTTATGAATTTGCAAACTGCTACCTGGACTCTTTTTTTTTTGACATAACAGCCATAGCATAACCAAAGATTTCCTTAACTGCTGAAGTATGAAATAAAATACTTTCTGTGAGTCTCCTCTAAATTCCAACATTTCCAGTTGTTTCCTTTTTTTCTAGAGGAGTAAATACTGATGTCTGGCAGTAAAACTTACTTATTAAATTACGGTGATTAGTTTCTGTGCTATCAGATTTAACAATGCCCAGTGAGAGAACATGAACCTAATTTACAGGAAGACTGAGAGATTTATGGACCATAGAGGCAAATTGGAATTAATGTGATTCATACTTTTAAATCAAAATTTGATCATAGTTCTCAACAGTCTATTGTATTCTGTAACCCTATATTCCTAAACAAAGTAAGAATTGGGGCCAGTGGATTTTAATCATGTGCTAAGTCAGTTAAGGATATTAAGCATAGGATAATTTTATTAAGGCTGTAAGAGCCTGACCTTCTGCCACTCTCCTCACATTTAGTAAAGCTCTACATCTTGTGTATTATCGTCTATGATGTCTTTTATGCCTATTTCTTCCTTTCTGTGTCTACCTTTGTACAGATCCTTATCTCCTCACATCATGTGTCTCACAGTGGTCTTTTGAATCACCTCCTTGCCTCTAAGACCAAAAGTACAGCTTCTGACCTTTTCCTTGCTTATTCCTGTTGGAGATCATTGGTCACCATGTTTGGTACCTCTAACTTCTGCCTTGTTTAGCCTACATGGTGCAATTCTACCAGACTGTCATGAAAAAAATCTAGACAGCATGGCATCGCCAGATTCCAAAGGTGAAATTTATGTTGCTACCTTTTCTTCTTGAGGAAGAATAAGTGTGAATACCAAAGAGAGCTCAGTGAAAATTTTCTATTTTATTTTCTATTCTCATTTTATTGAGGTTGCTACACATGTGAAAAGCTGTATATATTTAATGTATACAATTTGATGAGTTTGGGGATAAGTATGTACCTGTGAAACCATCACCACCATCAAGGATATAGACATATCCATTATCTCCCAAAATTACCTCTTGCCACCTTTATTATTATTATTATTATTATTATTATTATTATTATTATTATTATTATTATTATTATTATTATTATGTGTATATATGTGTGTGTTAAAAATACTTAATGTAAGCTCTACTCTACTGGAAAAATACAGTATTGTTAGCTATAGGCACTATGCTGTTTAGTAGATCTCCAGACCTTACTTAGTATTGAAAAACCTGCCCTCAAAGCAAAACAATGACTGGAAGGGAACCTTGTAACAGAAAATACTATGTCATCAAATTCTGTTTCCTTTTCCTTATGGGCTCACAGCTAGACTACACTTCCCATCCTCCCCATAATCAGTTAGAGGCATCTGACTGAATCCTGGAAAGTGAAAGGTAGGCTGAAGTGATGGACCTCACATTCAGGGCTGGCTCCAAAGCACTTCCACATGATCTGCTGCACATGCTTTCATTTTAAACTGGATAAATTGAATTTCTCTTAGGCCTTAAGGGACAGTGGAGTCACTCATTGGAAGAAACCTTTATTCTTTGTTGACTGTGTGGAACATATCATAGTAGTTATTTTGGAATTGTTTATTTCATCAGTCAATCTAGACTGACTTCTTCAAGGCTGAACTAATAACACCAGTCAGAGTGTGAATAATTGTGTAAACGTGACAAAAAAAAAAATCTATAATACTGTTGAGGGGCCAGGAAGACATTCAGCTGTTAAAAGGGCTCAATCACTTCTTTCTAATTACTTGATTATGGTATTGTCAGATTTTAAAATAGCCTTTACTAATACAGTCATTAGAATACTTTTTTTCTAATCTTTATCTTAGGATATATTGAACTTGTTCTATTCCCTCTGGCTAACATCCAGGTCACGAAAAAATAGGAAGTTTTACTTGTAAACAACTGAGGGTAAATTTATATTGAAATAAGACTCACTTATGAACCTTTCTAGGCCAATGTAAATAACAAAATAAAAAGAAACTTAAATTAGAAAAAGTTCAATGAAAAACAAACAAAAAACTAAAACTCAGCTTATGATCCCATAGTGAGACCTGAGTTCATTTTCCCCCAAGGAGGGACTCCTGCTGACCATACATAACTAGATGAGAATAGATTTTTTAAAATATTTTCCGTTATATAACCATGGCAACTCCTTCACCAGGGTGAAAGGGAAGTATCCAGGGTCAAATTCAAGATTTCTTATAAAGTGGAAAACTTTTTACTTTTCTTTAGAAGAAAAGGTAAACCTGAAAGGTTGGGTTCAGTGTCAGCATGCCCTTCTCTTCTGAAGAAAAGGTGTATGTGTGTGTCTGTGTGCCCACGCATACATGTGAAAGGGCATGCGTGTGCACACGTGTGTATTGTCTAAATCCTACCAAATGGGAAGAAAAAAAACTATTCGGAATAGTTTGAACCTGACATTTGCAGGACTTCAACTTGCGATCCTGAATGGATGGATTATAATATAAACTATCAATATAGCAAGCGTCCTTTTTGCCTGCAAAATAGTAACTTACTTTAACTGCCACAGAGCTCTTCCTTATCTCTCTAAGTATTCTCTTCTGCGCAGTGCAGGCTGCTGCTGATTTTCTGCTCATGTAAGAAGTAAATGCTAAGGCGTCACCTTGGAGTTGGCAGCATGATCAGTCACAGCCTCACTTTGTAGAGAATCTTCCCCAACTTGGTGACAGGACCCATATCTTTCCACGTGTATTGTTTTGAAAACCTTAGAGACTGACCTCTAGAATACCATAAACATGCTAATGGAGGTTCTTAAGGGTTTCCTCTGATTTCTTTCACTTCTCCTTCCCTGAAGAAAACCCACAAAGTTCATAAAGCAACAGCAGCCTTAATACCGAGTTTTGAAGGGGGAAAACCATGACTGATTCAGTAATCAAGCGATAAACAGCATAGTTTCTTTTATCTCTCTCAAAGAACTTTTCATTACGCTGTGTACCCTTCCTAACGTTCTAGCCTTACCTCTGCCACTAAGCTGACGGTGATCTGCTACACTAAATACTTTCGGATTACTGGATTACAAAAGAAACATTTTCACATGTGGTATAGGCTCAGCCTAAAAGAGATCCTCCCTGCCACGCCTCCACCAAACTCTCCTTTTTTCTAGCTGCTGAACACCTGGTCTTCGTTCAAGTCTCTCCACTACCAGCTCGCTCTCTAGCCACCCAATACAGTTGAGTTGTCCCCCTGTTAGTATTCCCACAGTATGGAGTACATACCTTCACTGTTGTGGTCATCTCACTTTACATTCTTAGTTAATGTGTTAGTCTCCTACGTAGGACCTTGAGGTCCTCCAGGGCAGAGAACGCTTCCTGTCCACTTACATAGCACCTAGTCCAGTGCCTGGTATGTGCATAATAGCCATCAACGAATAGGTATCAAATAAATATGGAACTATCCCATTTCTGCATTTAATCAGCATAGCATATTACTTTAGAGGAGGGGCCTGGAGATGGACTATTCTATATTCAAGTCCTAGCCTTTCCATCTGTCAGCCCTGTGACCTTGGGCAAATTACTTCCCTACTCTGTTTAGTTATCTGTAAAACAGGGATGCCAATAGTACCTGCCTGATGATATTCTTGAGTGCATCCAATGAGAAAATAGATGTAAGGTGCACTATAAAGTACCTGAAACATACTAAATATTTAACCAATGTCTCTTTTCTTTCTTTCATATCCCCTTCTCCATCTCTCTCTTAACAAACCTAAACTGCTTAGGTAGATGATATTGACAGGGATGGGCTATGGAGAGACATTTTCCCCACCAGGCCCAAGTCCCAGTCTGAAACAGGAGAGAAATTTATACTGAGTGAATATTCACCACTATATATTTCCTTCACGATAGGTGAAACTATGTAGTGTTGTATTTATGTTCAACTATAAATAAAACTGAAGTTCATCAAATTTCCCCTTTTTCTGCAATTACAGAGGAAACGGGGTGTGAGTTAAATTTAAAGACCCCCAATAAAACCTTTAACCCCATTTCTTGGTCAATTTAAAGATAAATTGCTGCATATTATGTGTGGGCCTATTCCATTTTTAAGAATTCTTTTGCAGTATTTTCCTTTAGAAATGCATGTACCCATAGACAATTGCAGTGTAACAGCTTGTATTCGAGGCCACTATGAATCAAAAAGCCAAGCAGAATCCTGTTGTTACTTTAAAAAATTATTTGAAGAATATCTTGTCTTACTGATAAAACTATAATTACACTTTATACTCTTCATATTACTCAGCAAATTGTTCTTTTTGTACAAACTCTTTGTCCTTGAAAATAGGATACTACGGCAAAGCAAACTCTAGCTTTCCAAGGCAGATAACTTTCCTGAGATATGTTTTAGATCTTCACAGGCTGTCTTTGTTCTGTTCTTGTCTACACTTTTCAAAGGGTTAGAAATATCTGCAATGTATTTGACACAGCTACAGCTGAGTTTTAAAAATATTGCCTATCTGCTTAATGTAAAACACTATTACCAAAAAATTGGGTGGGAGGTGTGGATAGGAAGCAGACGGTATGCTTAAGAATCCTCAGAATATTGCTTTAATATAGTAATTATAGCAATACACGCACACACACACTGCATTCTGCCTATCATAAGGTAAACCATATTTTTAGTTAATAGGAATTCAACTCAAATAACCAAGGTTGGAAACAACCCGAGTGAATTTGAGTAGGGCTTCTGCAAAGAAAATTTCTAGTTTTATTTTTATTTATGTATTTATTTATTATTTGGTTTCAAAGATTTTAGGAGCATTTTAGGAGCAAGTTTAGTTTGCAGTTGCCAATCTTCCTAAAACCTCCATGTGTAAACCTCTTCCAAGCAAGCTAAACCAAATAAGTCATTTGAAGTCATTTGGTTTCTGTAGGAAACTGTATGCCTCAGCAGTGAGGCAGGAGGAAGGGGATGTGGTAAATCACGAACGTTAATGTTAGCTACAGGATGACAGTTGCCTGGTGCACATTTTTTTCACTGGTGCATGTTCAGAACCTAGGAAAGGGCCTGACACATATTCAGTGCTTAATAAATATTTGTTGAATGACTGAATGTTTATCTAATTATAAAATCCATAGAGAATCATTGCATAAATTTTGGAAAATATAGAAATTATATTAAAGAAGATAAAATTCACCCATAATCTCATCCATAATTCAACCACTCAAGAGTGGTAATACATTTTTTTTATATTCACCTCAGTTATATTCTTTTGGCTTCAAGAGAAATGAACTCATTCAATCTAACACAAAGTAAGGTTTTAATGGGAATCTTTCATAGTGTCTCTGGGGCCTTGTGGTCTTTCATTTTTGCCTTTTTCTCTTCCGTTCTGGTTTTTTCGCCTGTGTTTCCTCATCAGCATGTGAATTGCCAAATGCTTCCCCTTGTCCCTACCTTTCTAGGACAATCTATTTCAGATAGTTCAATTTAAGCCACCAACATCATTTGATTCTGTTCTTTGTGTCTCAAGATTCAGGACAGTAACTGCTAATTGGCCAGTCAGTAGATTACCTCCATCTGAGTCAGCTAAGCATATACCCGTGTTCCATTCTGATCAACTGGAGGATTATTGGTATTTTGTGGGATTGTAGGATTCCTCAGCCTACCTCTTCAGCATGGGTTGTAGGGCTGTATTTAAGGGACAGCTCTGAAAGAAGGATGTACCTAATAGGCACTCAATGAATGTAAGATCTGTGAGATCGGGGACCATGCCTTTCTCCATTTCTGATGCATGATAGTAATTAATAAATGAATGATGAATGGACAAGTCAAATAAAGGCCATAAAAATGGAAATCATTGAAAGCCATTTTTTAAATTGAGATATAATTGACATATAAGATTGTGTAGGTTTAAGTTATACAATGTTGGTCTGATACATTTATATATTGCAATATGAATACCACTATATCATTAGCTAACACCTCTAGCATGTCATATATTTATCACTTCTTTTTTGTGTTAAAATTTCTTAGCAGCTTTGAAGTGCTCTTTCTTTTTTTTAAGGACTGCTTTTTTCAATTTTATTTTATTTTATTGGCGGGGAGGTAATTAGGTTTATTTATTTATTTATTTTTAATAGAGATACTGGGGCTTGAATGCAGAACCTTGAGCATGCTAAGCAAGCATGCACTCTACCACTGAGCTCTACCCTCCCCGCAAAGTGCTCCCTCTTGAAACTGTAAAGTTCATTCCAAGACATGCAGTGTGGCACCCACATAAACTGCTAGATTTTTATTTATTATTTTAAAATTATTTTTTCATTGTAGTATAGTCAGTTTACAATGTATCAGTTTCTGGTGTACAGCATAATATTTCAGTCATATATGCACATACACATATTCATTTTCATATTCTTTTTCATTATAGATTACAAGATATTGAATATAGTTTCCTGTGCTGTACAGAAGAAACTTGTTGTATATCTGTTTTATATATAGTAGTTAGTATTTGCAAATCTTGAACTCCCAATTTATCCCTTCCTACCCACTTTCCATCCTGGTAACCATAATTTTCTTTTCTATGTCTGGGAGACTATTTCTGTTTTGTAAATAAGTTCACTTGTGTCTTTTTTTTTTTAGATTCCATATATGAGTGATATCATATGGTATTTTTCTTTCTCTTTCTGGCTTACTTCACTTAGAATGACAATTTCCAGGTCCATCCGTGTTGCTGCAAATGGCATTATGTTATTCTTTTTTATGGCTGAGTAATATTCTGTTATATAAGTATACTACCATTTCTTTATCCAGTCATCCGTATATGGACATTTAGGCTGTTTCCATGTCTTGACTATTGTAAATAGTGCTGCTATGAACACTGGGGTGCAGGTGTCTTTTTGAATTAGAGTTCCCTCCAGATATATGCCAAGGAGCGGGATTGCTGGATCATATGGTAAGTCTATTTTTAGTTTTTTGCAGAATCTGCAAACTGTTTTCCATAATGGCTTCACCAAACTACATTCCCACCAACAATGTAGAAGGGTTCCCTTTTCTCCACAGTGATACTGATATTGAGCATTTTTTCATGTGCTTGTTATAGACCATTTGTATATCTTCATTGGAGAATTGTTTGTTTAGGTCTTCAGGACTGGTAGATTTTTAAAGTAGGAAAAGATGGGTCAGGGGTTTGTTCTCTTTAGTGAAATAGCTTTGTTTTCAATTAAATGTGAATGACTCACAAAGAACCCAGGAGTACAGAATGGGCTTTCAATATAATAGTTCCACTTTTATCACTAGTAAATATTGGAGTTTTGTGACAGATTTCATTCTATTGCTTTATGAAGTTTGAAAAGAAATGGACTTAATGATCTCAAGGATCCAGTATAATTTAGATATTTGGTGATTTATTGAAATCCATGATTATTAGTGTGTCATCATCAATGTTAACAATGCTATGATTATCAACCCCATCTCCATACATATACATACAAAAAACACAAGTGGATTTATACTGTCCATATAATACTCCTGCCTTACTCTGGAAATGTGGAAGTAAATTTTGTATTGCAAGTGGATAAACAATATTTTACCTATTTTGAGAATATAGTGTACAGTAGAGAGTAAGAGTTAGTGGGGACTCCTAAAATTATATTTGCTACCTAGACTACTTTAGGCCAAGAATTATTTTTACATGACATTTCAATTGTTCTATCCCAGCATTTTAAAAATCAATTTTCTTTTTAAGAGTCTAGACAGCATTTAAAAAATAAATCCTTCTCTCAGATTTTGTAGCAGATAATTCCATTTTATTTTTGCCATAAAATGCATGTAATCAAGCAAAGGTCATTCATCTTTTAGGCCTCATAGTAGTTATCCATGTTGACATATTAGTTGAGTTAATGGCTCCTGTATGTTTCTGATCCTCACTAACTATATATGGTTTTCAAATTGTGTATGAGAGATTAACAGTCTCTACTCAGTACTGACTGTTCAACTTTGTTAAACCCTGTTTTAAATGATCCATTTTATAGACAAAACTACTTTATTCCATGAGTAAAGTTTGTCATTTATAGATTTTCATTTGCATGTAATTCCCCCTATTTTAAATTCTGTATGTTTTCTAAAATTTAAAATCCATTTATTGATGAACGACTGACTGTAGGAGCTTAATGGTCCACTCATAGATTTCTGGGGATGAATGGTGGTGATGTTTGCACAATATGAATGTACATAATGCCACTGAACTCTGTACACTTAAAAATGGTTACTATAATAGGTTTTAAGTTATATTTATTTTACCAAATAAAATTAATCTGCACATCTATTATACAAAGGAGAATCTTTTTTTTTAATCTTTCTGATTTTAAAATAATCTACTCTGTGATGCTTCCTCTTTAGTGTAAAGATTTAACAACAGTTTTCCCTTTTTTTCAGTTTCAGAATAGTAGAACTTTCAAATCACATAAAATATTTGAACTGCATCTATATTTAAAATGATTTTGCTGGGAGATTTGAATCAAGTCTATGTCACAGAAGCTGTGCAACCACTCTGTCCGTGTAGATGACAGTTATGTTTTAAAGTAAAAGGTCTGTGCAGTTTTCAAATAAGTTAAAGGACTTATTTGACAGCTATGCACGAACACTTTTATAACTCAAATACATGCTCTCACACAAAGAGTGCAAATATTCGAGTAACCATTTTTGTCCATTTGGAAACATATCCTTCTTTGGGTGTTAATATCTGAAGAATAATCAACAAAGACAAATGTTATTTTTTTCTCCATTGTTTTAGTGTTTTTCTCTATTGTGGAAATGTAGACAAATATGTGGATGATTAATGACATTTTTAATATTTGCACTCAAATGTGCTGATCATGTTAGCATTATTTCAGTAATGCCCTTTCAGGGTAGGGCATGTTTTCACTTTAAAAACAACAACAATCTTAATATCCATTCAACTAGAAGGCTAGGATATTAGTGTCTGAACTGAAGTCAATTCTCCATACTTTGCAGGAGAGAATGATACCAAATTGAAATAAAAAAGAACTGAAAAAATTATCTTCAAAAATGCCTATGCCTTTTATGGTTCACTGTTAGCACCAATTTTTAAACATCCATTTAAGAAATTTGCCTGAACTAGATTGAATCACTAGAAAGGCTAGCATGGAGAATACCAGCTTCACATGTTTCCTTGAGTTATTTTTAGGCCTCTTCTTTGAAAGTGTAGATACATTAAAATGCTGAGATTCACTTTATTTGTGTGCTTATTTCTTGGCTGACACTGTAACAATTACAAAAGGGCCTGTTCACATTCTTATAAAAAGTTGACAACATCACTGTTTGCCATGACATGTAGTTAAGAAAAAATATTCAGTGACACTTGCTGAAGACGATAAGGTAGACATTATTCAGGACTATTGTGCTACATAGGGACCACTGCATTGGGATTTTACAGTTGAAGAGGGAGATTGAGCCCAACTTTGAGTACAGCATGTGCAAATGGAAAATTATAGCCAAGGAGCAAAGTGGAGAGTCTAGTGAATGGAGAATTACCAAGAGGAAATCAGGAGTGAGGGGGATTCTGGCTAAACTGTCCTAACAAGATTCTTCACTGAAGATAGGTCGGGATGATAAGACATGAGATATCAAGGGTGATCAGATATCTAGGATGGAGGATTCTGGTTAAACTGACTTAGCAAGGCTGCTGCTAAAATTGGATTTTACAAGGAAGTGCAGAGATGGGCCTAGGAGCAGGTTCAAGATCCTGACTAAGGTTTGCTTAAGCAAAGAATCTTTGTCAATGTGTGGCAACATGCTAATGAATCAGTTCACTTTGTTGTTGGTTTCTGTTGTAACCCTGTTTTTATAGTTTTAATGTTTTGTTTTTAACTGATGAAATATATTTCAGTTAAAGTACTGTTTTTCTTAGCTTTTTTCCTTGTTGTAGAAGAAATTTTTATGTTTAGGTGAAAATGGTTACAATAATTATTACTATTGATTTTAACTTCTTTACTTTTTGCTGAAAGAGCACTTGATGTTTAACAAGCATGTTTAACTTCAAATTTGCACTTACATATAATTCCTCTCTAATCAAGCTCTGAACTTAAGGTCTATGTTTCCTTCAGTGCCCTCAAACTCATCACATATCCTATAGTTCAATAGCTCCTAGTCCACTGCCTCTGCAGGCAGAGATAGCATCTCAAAAACATTGATTTAATTTTATTTTTCTACGAATGCAGTTTTCACTATCTTCTACTAGTTAAAACAATGTAGGCCATTTTTTTTATTTTTTTTATCTCTATGTGTCTCATGGACTTCAAATGCAGAGAGTTAATTAAATCTTAATCCTTGTCTCCTGATACACTGTTACTTACTTGTCCATGAATGGTTATATTCTTCTCTAGGGAATGAGGGGAAAGAGTGGTTTTTGTTTCACAGAATAATTTTATTTAATGAAAACGTTAAGGTCTGCCTTTCCATACTGGATTTACCAAAATGATAGTCCTAGTCTTCGGAGACTACTTGGTAGCACCATTGTTGGATAACATGCAATTTCTTCTATATCTCATTACTGTATTTCATTATTTATGTACACTGTTAAAAATTCATTTCCTGAGTGCCTCCTATGTCACTCTGTTAAGGTCGCCTTTAACAAGGACAAATAGTATAGCCCTTTCCTCTAATGGATTCATCAAGATTAAGAGTACCAGAACTTGGGGTGTTGGGTGGGTACTTCCCATGGAGAGAATCCTGGTTGGGAAGGGAGAAGTATGCTAGATAAAGGAAATAGGAAAGAAGGCATGGTAAGAATGAATAGTTTTGACCAAAGCATAAAGTGGCCTAGGAAGAATAGGAAGAGACCAAATTGTTAATGGTTTTGAATTTCAGTCTAAAGAGTTTTATTAGATAGGCAGAACTTTTGCACAAATAAGTGACGTAGTCACTTTCGAACTTTAGGACAAGTTCATCCATCAAGGCACACTATGGTAGACGGGTGTGGGAGAAATGGATGTGGATGTAGTAGAAGGAATAGGGAAGGAGAGCCTGGAAGTAGTAAGATCTTATCTGCTCAGAATTTCAGCACACCTATTTATTTTTATTAGCTTCTGGTAAGGCTTATACCATTGCCTGGGGAGTCCTTTTTCTGTTTATTTTATCATAGCTACTCCTGACATTTTCTCTTTTGATCTCTGTAAGTTCATAGATATTTACTGAGATTAGAATGAACTGATTCCCCAGTGTTTGCTAATTATAATCATGTGTCAGCAAGGTCAAGAACACCTTGCGTCTATGGGGATCTGCCGCAGCATTAGCAAGATATTGGTATTCAGAATACTCAGTTTGCTAGAACCTTTAAAATGAAGTTTAAAAATATTTGTCTGTTGCTGCATTTAAATGTTTTAATTGTCTTAAAATGCTTAATAATCTGAATACTAAAGTGCCTGGAGAGCATTGGCAAGGAATGGTAAATAAAACATATGCCCCTACCATGATTTATGGGAGTCGGGTCAAGTTGTTTTCTTTCTGTAATACCAGAAAAATTGGATGCTATCCAACAATGGTGCTACCAAGTAGTCTCCGGGGATTAGGACTATCATTTTGGTAAATCCAGCATGGAAAGGCAGGCCTCAATTTTTTCATTAAATAAAATTATTCTGTGAAACAGAAGCCACTCTTTTCAATCCTACAATTAATCAGCACCTGCCATTATAAGGATTTGTGCTAAGAGAGATAAATTAAAGAGTAGGTTTCTCAGCCTCCACACCACTGACATTTTGGGTTGAGATAATTTTCTTATTCGAGGATTGTCCTGTGTATGCACTGTAGGATATTTAGCCACATCCATGGTCTCTCCCCAGTGGATGCCCATACTGACCCTCACATACCCACTTGTTGACAACCAAAAATACCTCTACACATTGCTAAATGCCCCCTTGAGGCACAAAATCACCCCCTGGTTGAGAACCGCTGGTATAGAGTATAGCATGAAACACTATTCTTAATCTCAAGAAACCAAGCCATTTTATGACCCAGATTTTGGAATCAAGAAGCTTCAGGTTTGAATCTTCACCCTACCATTTCCTAGTCATGTGACCTTAGGTAAGTTACTTAACCTCTCTGAGCTACACTATCCTTACCTTTAAGGACACTTAAGGGAATAGTACTTAATTTGCAGAGTTATCGTGAGGATTATAGAAAAGTAAACAATGTTATGAATGACATATGCCAATATGGTTGCTAATCTAAAGTTTTCAATATCAACTGTGCTTATTGCTAAGTTTTGCTGCTTTCTCTCTGGTCTCACTGAGATCCTTTCTCCAATTCAAGGCTGATATCTCCACTTATACTCTGGTTGCTACCCCTTCCCACTTTCTCAGTAATCTGATTTCACGATTTGTCTCTTCGACATTCCCTTTTCCCTTACAGATGGGCTCTGTGATCAGAGAGAGAAAGTTATAAATATTAAATGAGATTATACATGTGAAACATAAATTAAAAAAGAAAATCGGCCCATAGAATGGAAAACCTAGATGAGGTCAAAACACTAATAATGAATCATAGCTGTTTGCAGGATTGATAAAGATTTCATGTTGCATGTTGGCAACTCAAGAAGCTTTCATATTTCTCCCACTCTGAAATATTCCATTCTTTATTGTTTTCTCTTTATTACTGAGGGAATATAATTCAATTAATTATACAAGAAATAAGCATGTTGTATTGGTAAAGATGCACTTGGTCATGCCATGGTAACAAACAACCTAAAGATCTCAGTGACTTAAAGTTTATTTCTTGTTCCTGCTATACATCCTTCTTGGCTTTACTGGGTGTTCAACTCCACATCATCCTTAAGCAGGAATCCAGGCTGGTGGACTCTGCACTCTTTGGAACATCGCTTCTTATCCTGGCTAGCAGGAGGCGTACATGGTGATTTGTTATGATCTCTTTAAGCAGAGGCTGGCACCTGTGGCCTGTGGGCCAAACCTGGACCACGATCTGTTTCATTAGAATACAGCTACCCTCATTCATCTATGTGTTGTATGTGGCTGCTTTTGTACTACAAGGGCAGAGTTGAATAGCGGTGATAGATTGTATGTGACCTGAAAAGCCTAAAATATAGACTGTCTAGCCCTTTGCAGAAGAAAAACTTTGCCAATCCTGTCTTAAAAAGTTCTGCCCAGACAGAAACACACTGTATTTAACCACATTCCACTGTCATAAGAACTAATATAGCCATGCCTACTAACATTTTTAAAATTGAAGTATGGTTGATTTACAATGTTGTGTTAGTTTCAGGTGTACAGCAAAGTGATTCAGTTATACATGTGTATACGTATATGTATGTGTGTGTATATATATATATATATAATATATATATATATATTCATTCTTTTTCAGATTCTTTTCCATTATAGATTATTACAAGATATTGAATATAGTTCCCTGTGCTATACAATAGGACCTTGTTGGTTATCTAGTTTATACATAGTGGTGTATATATGTTAATCCCAAACTCCTAATTTATCCCTCTCCCCCACTCCCCATTTGGTAACCCTATATTTGTTCTCTATGTCTGTAAGTCTATTTCTGTTTTATAAAAAAGTTCATTTGCATCATTTTTTTAGATTCCACATATAAATGATATGATGTTTATCTTTCTCTGATTTACTTCACTTAGTATGATGATCTCTAGGTCTATCCATATTGCTGCAAATGGCATTATTTCATTCTTTTTTATGGCTGAGTAGTATTCCATTATATAAATATACCACGACTTCTTTATCCAGCCATCTGTTGATGGACATTTAGGTTGCTTCCATGTCTTAGCTATTGTAAATAGTGCTGCTATGAACACTGGAAAAGATGCATGCACCGTACCAACATCTTATGCAAAAGAAAATCCTGGTCTTGATCATTTACTGAACACACCCAAACCTTCCAGTTTAGCCCAGAGGCATAGTTGCCTCTATCTTGCCTTCCTCAGACTTAGACAGGGATAAGCCTAAGAGATTTACCTACAAGATGAAACATATTGATGATAAAATCTATTTTGTCCTTTCAGTGAGTGCCACTGATAGAAGAAATCAGACTTTTCTCTTGCATGTAGGAAACAAATGTCCTATTTGGGAATGGTGGACTTACTGTGGGAATGGTAGATTTCTTCCTCTAGTTTTAATTCTAGTACTGATTAGTTGTTTATGGTAGACAATGTTGATTGCCAACATGATGACCGTTTCCCCTTCCTTCCTTGCTAGTAGAGGTATGACTTTGTTAGGGAAGCACCTTTCCTCCTTCCCTGTGTTATTCATGCCTTCCTGCATTGATCACTGTCCTGTGATGGTGTGATATTTGAAGCTGTGGCAGCTATCTTGTGACCATGAAGCAACAAGTCAGAGGACAAAAAGTTCGTGTGATAAAGGGGACAGAGTAGAATTATGGAAAGAAAATGGGTTCCTAATAGTAGAATTGAGCTGCCAGACTGACTCTGGAATCACCAACTCTCAGACATCTTGGTGAGAAAATTAAATGCTTCCATGGTTTGAGCCTGTTTAAATTGGATATTCTGTAACTTGTAGCCCCTAAAATCCAGAGTCATAACTGTGTCCCTAGACATACAAGTATTTAACCACTTTCAGTCTCCAGTCTTGAAGCCTTTATTGGTAAAATAGAGATAATTATATTATCTCTTTCTAAGGATTAATTTATGTGATGTATGTGTAGAGGAATGGCTCCACCCCCACCTTGCCTGTCTCCACAGAGGCCATGTAGGCAAGGCTCAACCACAACTTGACCCGAATCTTGGCAGAACATTCTGTGGTCCTCTAAGGAATACAGAAAGATGGGAGTTTTGTTAAGATTGTTACAAGTCCATTTCTCATCCTCCTCCCTAGTTTGTGGAGACTCCCTATCTTGTAGAAGGCTTCCAGAGGGCAGTTTATCATCTTTTTCTCTGGATCTGGTAAGGTACAGGACTTTCCACTTTGTCTTACCCTTTGAGGTACAACTCCAAGTTCCTGTGTAATTCTACAAAACTGTTTGGCTCCTCTACCACAGAGACAAACCATCATTCGAGTCATCTGGTCCCTCTGATACAGTGTCATCTCAGGGGTCCAGGGACACGTTGAAGGTGATACCATGCCGATTTTGCTTTTGCTTTCTATGTAAGTAATAAAGGGAATCCATTTCTGCTTATTATATCCTTCCGGTCAAATTTCTGGAACTGTGGGAAGCCAAACTAGCAGCTGCTGCTGCTCTGCCATTTATGGATGCGTGCCTGGCACGGAGCAAGGACTCAATAGATGTTAGCTAGGCGTTAGAGTAATACTAATAGCATCAGTATAACTATGTTGCTGAAGCTCAGGTTTTTTTTAACATAAAATGGGGATGACATAGGAAAGAAAGTTTTTTTAAGCTCTTACGTGTCATTTATATATAAAATAGTAATATTTAGCTATTTTCTCAGATCACTGGAGGCATTATTTTTCTTCATGGTTTTGATTTATGACATAAGGGAATTATAATTTAAATATTAAACGCTATCCTATTTGATTGCAGATGAGAATTCCATTTTCCAGAGAGCTTCAAATCATGTCTTCTGACTATAGTCACATTGCAACCTTTTATCACAAATTTTGGCCTTGTCTTCTGACACGAGCGATATACACTTGTTCTGGTTTGTTGAGATTGGCGCAAATTAAAGAAAATCAAATCCTATTAGAGAAAGTAATTGATCCTTCTAACCTGCTTCTTTAGTTCTAACATTCATTTTCAATCTCAGGAAAAGGTATTACAGGTCTGCCTGTTCGCAGGCTATGTACAGAGCTGCAATTTAAAAATTCTTTCAAGGTAAATGACCATTATGACAAAGCCAACATAGAATATATTTTATATGAAACTTCAACACCTCTGTGAAGCAGAGCTTTGGTTTTGAAGATGATAATATCTATTATAAGATTTGTTTAAAAATAAATGACACTTTTTTTTTCTCATTTGAGCAAAGAATCTTTAATTGTAGTTCAAAGGAAAAAAAAATCCACTTTTCCCAAAATTCAAAATTCGATACCTTTTTATATACATTATTTGCGTATGGTTAATTTGTTTAATAAAATTTTGTATATAGTGGAAACCCAAACTGCTGAGCAAAAAGGGAGTGAACAGTTGATGGAAATAAAGAAACAGGAGGCTGGTTCTTTGTAAACTGCTCTGAGTTTTCTGGGAAATAAGTGTTAATCAGTTTTCCAACAATGTATTATCCTTATCAAGTATATTTTACTTGAGACGTATGTTTATATTTTTAAACTTGGATCTTTTTTTCTGCTAAGTCCCTTTTCAACTCAAGGATGAAAAAAATTTTTATCGCTAGGAATTTGATGTTCTGAAAAGAATATTATTTTGTCAGCAAGAAAATGATGCATTTTATATCACTGTATGATTTTGTAGCTTAAAAGGCAAACTCAGTGGTTTTATCAGTGAAACCAAGGTGAGTATGGTGCATAAAATTTTCAGCCCACTAATTCATAAACTATTATTTTTTGACTAAATGATGAACATTAGTAATTTGCACAAATGTAATATTAATGATAGAGCCAGATTATAGATTGCAACAGTAAAACACATGGTATGAAGTAAGCACTGAATGAGAAGTAGTAATCCTAGCTTTTTGAAAGTTGGTGTGACTATTTGACTTTTCTCCATTTATCTGTTAATGTAGGATATGACAGCAACTGATTTCCTAATGTTAAAATTATCTTTGCACTCTTAGGATCCCTTAGGATACAACCAGCATATACATGCATACATATATAATACATTTCACTTGAAGTTTGTGTGTGTTTGCAATTTTATTTTATTTTTAGTTAAGAATTTTGCGTCTGTGTTTGAGAGATTGACTTGCGATTCTTCTTTTTTCCTGGTGTCCTTGTCAGGTTTTGGTATTCAGTTTATGCTACACTGATTACATTGTTTCCTCTTTTCTGTTTCTCTGTAAAAGTTATATATTTTATGTATGTTCTTTGAATCTGTAGATTACACCTGTATAACTACTTGAGTCTCTGTGTGTATATGTGTGTGTGAGAGAGAGAGAGAGAGAGAAAGAGAGACAGATAGACAGAGAGACAGAGAGAGAGAGGTGGAGGTGGGAAGGGGGCAGACAGGTGTCATAATTTTTAAGGACTGATCAATTTCTTTTTAATCTTGCACATGGCACTTTTCATCATCTTCCTCACCTATTTCTCTCCTCTCCCCACAACCCTCCCCTCTGGCAACCACTTGTTTGTTCTCTGTATCTATGATTTCTGTTTTGTTATGTTTGTTTATTTATTTTGTTGTTTAGATTCCACATATAAGTGAAATCATACAGTATTTGTCTTTCTCTGTCTGACTTACTTCACTTAGCATAATGCCCTCAAGGTCCATCCATGTTTTACAAATGGCATTATTTCACTCTTTTTTTGTTTCATTATTTTAATAGTCCATTGTGCCTATACCACATCTTCTTCATCCAGTTGGTCAATTTTTTTAATGCTTATTTATGGGTCTATTTGGGTTTCTATTATTTCTTGTCAGTGTTGATATTTTTCAAGGAAACTGCTTATTTGTATAAGTTTTGACAGTTATAGGCCTAGAGTTAATCATAATATCCAATCACCATTTTGTTAATAACTGCTGTTTTGTAGCTATGTGTTCTTTATATTGTTGATATTGTGTTCTTGATGACAGAGATTTGTCTTTGATTAGTCTTTCTAAATGAGCAGCTGTTGATTTGCTGAACATATATTGTCATTATTTCCTATTTATTACTCCTACCCTTGTGTTTATTTTCTTCCATTCTTTTTGAATTTGATTGATATTTTATAACTCTTAAGTTAGATAATTGGCTCATGAATTTTCAGCATTTCTTCTCTCATGTATTACTTAAGGCCATGTTTTCTTCTGTCTGTATGTTTGCTTTGGCTTCATTGCATTCAGTATCTTTTAATAATCTATAATGGAAAAGAATCTGAAAAAGAATATATGTATATATTCTTTTATATGACTGAATCACTTTGCTGTACACCTGAAACATTGTAAATCAACTATAGTTCAATTTTTAAAAACAGTTCCCTAGTTTCTTGAGTCTTTTGTATTAACCCTTTTCCCCCGTTGATCTTAAACTCAATTGAATTATGGTAAAAGAATATGGTCTGTATAATGATCCTTTGAAATCTATTGGGACTGAATTATAGCCCATTCCCTGGTCAGTTATTATATATGCTTTCTGTATTTTCTCTAATATATTTGGGGCACAGTTTTCCATATGTTCTTTAGATTAACCTTCTTAACTCTTGTTTCAAATCTGTACTCTTAACAAAAACCAGACAGTATCTAGTGTTTGTGAAAATGTGGAGTGATGGGAATTCTTATACATGGCATATAGGATTGTATAAACAAGTATAACCACTGTGGAGGACAGTTTATCTTATCCAGTAAAGTTGAAAATATGTGTATCAAAAGCCTAGAAATTCCACAGCTAGGTAAATGCCCTAGGGAAATATGGCCATATACGCATCAAGTACATGCATACAGACTGGACGTAATGCAAATGCTCATAAAATATAGATGAAGCAGTAAACTTTAGTATGTTTATACAATGGAATAATATACAGTAATGTGAATGAATGATTTAGTAGTTTTCACCTTAGGGAACTTGGTTGAGCTTACAATTTGTAAGGGATGGATGGGCTCTTCTGGCTTACTGCTGAGGTTCAATGTCTTATTTTGGATGGTGATTACCTTAATATTTATACTATTTTCTTATAATTACCTTGTATGTACTTTTAATATTTTGTTATATTTTATAATGAAAAAATAAAATTGAATATATAATATGACATCGAGGGAAAAGTATAAAAAATTAAAGCTGTGTGTATCAGGAAGGAGTGTATATGTATGTGTGCTATGTTACATAGGGAGGTCAGAGAAAGCCTCTTTTTAAAAAAGGGACTATTTATCAGGGTCTTGTGGAAAGGGAAGGATGGAACTAAGTGGATATCCATGGGAAGAATATTTCAGGCAAAGGGAATAGTGAATGAAAGTACTGAAGTGAGATGAGAGTAAGAATCGATGGCAAAGACATCAGTGGAACTGGAGATGAGCAAGCAAGAGGAGAATGGTATGAGATGAGGTCAAGGAGGTAGCAAGGAGCCAGGGCAAATAGTGCCTTGATGGTCCTCATAAGAGTGTGACCTTTCACTCTCTGAATAAGATGAGAAGGCATTGTAGGGTTTTAAGTAAGGTATTGATGTGATCTGACTTACTTTTTAGAAGGATTACCCTTGATGCCTTGTGGAGGGAAGACTGTACGGGAGCAAGGGCAGAACTGGTGGGAGTTTTGTGTTATTTGTTTGTTTGTTTTTTGATATAAATTACAGCGTGTTTTTATGCTGATGAGAATGAGTGCCATTCTTTGTAATTTTTAATGGCTTCATTCCGCTTTCACTTCTTTATTTAGTTAACCAGTACATAAAGACTTGAGTTTTTATTTTCAAAGATGTTTATTTTTCTTTCCTGTTTTTTTCCTTGTTAATTTCTTCAAGCAATTTATTCATATTAATTTGATTGTTTGTTTTCTGATTCCTGCTCATGGTAGCTTGATTATACATGCATTTTATAAATAGGAGTCGTGAGTTTCTGTTTAGCAAGGAGTTGTAGAAGTCTCCAGAGAGCTGGCTTGAGATTGTTTCCATACTTGGAGAATTTGCATTTGCTTCTCTTAATTACCCTAGGGTCAAAACAAAAACTAATCTTCATTCCTTTAAGTTAATTGTTAGCTTGAAGTTTCCCAAATCTTGGAAGAATTTCCCATTCAAAGGCGATAAAGTTTCCTTTTTGTTATTTTTGCCTGCAGGTGGCCCTTTTATTAAGTTGTATCACTTAGTGAGTCTGGACTTTAAGCAAGAATCTTGGGTCCAATTTCTCACTTAGTTTGTATACAAGCCCTGGTATTCTGTTCTTGCATGACCATTAATATCTAAACTTCTTGCTAACTGAAAAATACATATATAACTCTAGTGTAAATATAGAATCAGTTTTAGCTTAGCATTTTATTTTTCAGATTCCCTTGTATTTGCCATATTAAAATTAATAATAGCTAGCATTTATTGAGTAGATTATGTAATTGACAGAGTTTAGCTTTTGAACATGGTTTATCTCATTTGTACACCTAACAAAACTATGAAGATGCACTATTATTTTTCCAATTTTAAAAGTTGGGAAAGTGGGAATCACACACATAAAAAATAACTGAGATTAATAGCCTGTAAGTGAAGTTTCGTTAATTGTATGTAATGTAGTCTATTGATTGTTTATGACTTTTTATAGTTTTATTAATTATAATTGGCCTATAGTAAACTGCTTATATTTACAGTGTATAATATGATAAATTCTGACACACATACACACACGTAACAATAACCACAATGAAGACAATGAACAAATACTTTTCTTGTGCCACTTTAATAATCATTTCCTGCCATCTTCTCCCACTCCTCCCTTTCCTCAGCAACCCCTCATTTGCTTTCTGACAAGGAATTTGTTTTTATTTCTAGGTATTTATACAAATGGAATCAAGTATATACTATTTTTGTCTGGGTCCTTTAAATCAGCATGAAGATTTTGAGATTCATCCATATATGCATTTTTTTATTCTTTCTGCTGAGTAGTTTTCCATCATATGGATATACCACAAGGTATTTATCCATTCACCTGTGGTTGCATATTTGCGATGTTTCCAGTTTGGGCTGCTAGGAGTAAAGCAGATATCAACATTCCTAAGCAAGTCTTTTTGTAGGCCCATGCTTTTCATTTTTCTTGGGTAAATACCTAGGAGTTTAATGGCTAGATCATACTATAGATATATGTTTACTATTTAAAGAAAAAAACAAAATCATTTTCCAAGATGGTCGTGCCATCTGATATCCTCATCAGCAGTATGCACATGTTTTAGTTTCTACACACTCTTGTAAACACTTGTTGTGGTTTCCCTTTCTAATTTTAGAGATTTTCATGTTCTTATTTGCCATTTGTATATCTTCTTTGGTGAAGTGTCTTTTACATCTTTTCTCCATGTTTTCATGAGTTATTTATTATTAGTTAATTTTAATAGTTCTTTATAGATTCTAAGAGCATGTCCTTTGTCAGGTATCTGTTTTGCAAGTATTTTTCTCTCACTATATGACTTTGCTTTTTCATTTTCTTAATAGTGTTTTTTGAAGAGCCAAACTAATTTTGATGAAGTCCAATTTACATAATTTTTTTAGAATATAGTGTCATATTAAAGAAATCTTTGCCAAACCCAAGTGTCTTAAGTTTTTATTTCCCTATGGTTTCTTCTAGAGGTTGTAGTTTTAATTCTTACATTTAAGTTGATGATCTATTTTGAGATTATTTTTGCATGTGAAATGAAATAAGGGTAGAAGTTGGTTTATTTTAGCATATGGCTATGCAATTATTTCAGTATCATTTGTTAAAAATATAATCTTTTCTCCACTGAATTGTCTTAGTATCTTTATCAAAAGTGAACTGATTATGTATGAATCTACTTCTGGATACTCTTTTTTCTTTGTTTCATTGGTCTATCTAACACTATACCAAAGCTACAATGTCTTGATTATAATAGATTTATAAAAGACTTTAGATAAAATAGTATAAATCCCCCAACTTTGTTCTTCAAAGTTTTGCTCTTAGACACCTTGCATGTAAATTTAATATTTACCTTGTTAATTTCTACAAAAACTTTTCTAGGATTTTGACTGCTAGAATTTTTACAGTGAACCATTAGATTAATTTGGGGGAGAATTCATTTCTTAGCAATTTTCAGCATTACAACCCATGATCATATTCTATTACTTCATTTATTTGGGACTTCTTCAATTTGTCTTGGCAACATGTTGTAGATTTAAATGTACAAATCTATATCATTAGTCAAATTCATCTCAATGTATTTCATATTTTCAGTGCTATTATAAATATTAATGAAAAATTCAACCTTTGAAATATAATTGATTTTTAATATTGATTTTATACAGATCAATATTGATCATATACTTATCATTAGAGGTTATATACTGATTATATGAAAATTTTATACATTGATCATGTATTGATATGTTTTGTATATTGGTTACCCTAACAAATTGTTAAATTCACTAATTGGTTCTAATAGCACTTTTGAAGAATCTGTAGGATTGTCTCCATAGATGATGATATCATCATGTCATCTATGATTAAAAATAGTTTTACTTCTTTTGAAAATTCAGTGTCCTTAATTTTGTATTTCCTTATTGAGCTGTAGAGAACTACCAGAACAATCTTGAGTGAAAATGGAAAGAATAGACATCCTTGTCCTGTAAATGGCCTTTCGGAGAAAGCATTCAGTCTTTTGCAATTAAATATGATATTAATTACAGGTTTATCATAGATTTCCTTCATCAGGTTGAAGAAGTTCCCTTCCATTCATAGTGTACTGTGATTTTTTTTTCAGAAATTCATGTTGAATTTTGTCAAATGCTTATGATACGTCTATTGAAATGATCTTGTGGCTTTGCCTTATTTTTAGACTATTCATATGGTAAACTACATTGTTAGATATTTTAATGTTAATCAAATTTATATTCCTGGGATGAAGCCTATTAGTCATGATGTTATATCCTTTTTATATGCTGCTGAATTGATCTGTTGAAATTTTGTTAAGGATTTTTGCATCTATATTCATAAGGGAGAGTGATTTATTTTATATATGATATAAATAATATACATATTATATATAATTATATTTTTATGTTTTACATATACATATCCTATATATATTTGGCTTCAGAGTAACACTAACCTCATAGAATGAGTTGGAATGTATCCCCTTCAATTTCTTGGAAGAATTTGTATTAAATTAGTGTTGTTTATTACTTAAATGCTTGATAGAATTCACCAGTGAATTCATCTGGACTTGGAACTTTTTTCAAATTAAAAAAAAAAAATCTACAAGTGAGATTTCTTTGACACATATTTGACTAGCATGTGATTATACTTGGTGTCCCATTTTCCATGAAATAATGTTTTATTTCATACATTTGTCCAGGGAACCAAGATGTGTATTTAGATTTGAACAGTGACGTAATGATGAATTTTCATTTTATACTATTTTAGGTTTAATAACAATATAGAACTTTGAAGACATGTATCAACTCTCAATCTAGTTTTTTTTTTCTCTCTAGCTAAGAGATTTTGTTAAATGGCATTTCAACATTCATCTTTTTTTCAGTGTTAATTTAATATAGTATAAGTCAGGAATCACCTTTTCATGTTAAAGTATCTCATATGAATTATGGATATTTTCTTTATAGTAATGTAAGTAAGTTTCTAATTTTGATATATTGTCTGGATTGGGGGAGGAGATGAGTTAAGAAGTAGGAATGTTCTTGTTATATTTCTGAGAGAGTTGTGGTGAATTACTGATTACGTACATTGGGTGGCACCTCAGTTTTAAAAATATAGTATTAATAATAACCGCCTTTATAATAATCATTCCAATGTTTTCCCATAGTTTAAGAAATAACTCTTCTTCATCATATAGATTAAGAGGAAAGAGTATCCCTTTGCCCTGCCCTTCTAAGAATCAGTACTGATAGCAGGGGTAAAGTTTACACCTTTGTGAGAATCAGCAATTGCATAAATAACTTCAAATGTGCTCCTATCTAATGGTAAGATGACAGGATTCGTTGTGTTACTGAACAGGATGTGTGGTGTTAAGTGATATGTGATGAAGCAAGTTCAAATACATAGATATGTATATCCCTCCCCCCTTTCTCAAAGGCATTTGACTATCTTAATACCAACTTTCCAAATAATAAAATGTCCCATGGAAACTGAGAGTTAACAAAGAGTCCACTTTGCCTAATCTAATAAATGCATATTGATTTAATTACTTAAAATGCATCGAACAAATGCTATGTGTTATATATTAACTTACTAAGTGTAAGGATTTGTGCTTAATATACTCAACAGTCTAAGAAAGATTATTGGTTAGGTCTTCTGAATTTTTTTTTTCAGTCACAATGATAAGGGATATAAATACTTTATAATGTATAAGGGCAAAGTTCTATCCAGGACTGCATTTTTTACTTTAAAGGAATATTCTGGGGATAAATAATTTTTTTTACCATTGCTAAGAATTCTGTAGTTATCAACATGCTGGGTGTGAAATGTAGCATAAGGGCAGTGGTGTATGATACTTCTGACTACCCAACACCACAAAGAGTAGAATCAGTCAAAATGAATTGTGTGGGAGTGTGTTGCAAAATAAGCTAGCCAGTTTAACCCCATATTTCTCGCATTTTAAAACAATAAGGGTAGGATTTATGAGATTTCATTTAGAAAATATTTCCATTAATTATTTATATTTTGATGATAACTTGTTACACAGGGAATGTTAATACAGAAGATCAATGACCTATTATCTCTTTAGTGAAGTGAGTGACTGTCTTCATTTCTCCAACCTAGCATGATGCCTAGTGTTCATAGTCTTCATTTATTCTTTCATTAATTCATTCATTTACCATTCATTCAATCTTTTGTGAGGGAGATTCACTCCTAATTAGTAATGATATCTGTTGTAAGCTCCCATAGCATCTTATGTTTCCGTACATCTCCCCTGACCCTCATCTCACTTGCAATTGCCTGTTTATTTGTCTGCGTTACGTACGCAACTATGAACTCCACAAGTATAGAAGTTGATGAGTACTGCCATCTATTTAACACTTGGTAGATATCAGGCGCTCTGCTATTTTTTCTCATCTGTTATAGCGAGATCCCTTTGAGGTGGGTATTACTCTTCCCGCTTTACAGACAGGGAACTGAATTTCACAGAGATTCATATTTATTACATTAATTCATCTATTCATTCATTCGTCAAATATTTATTATGTTCCTGTCAGTTCTGTGCCATAATTGTGTTAATCTCTAGGGATACAGCAGTTGTGCTAAACTGGGCACGGTTCTTGCCTTCATATAACTTACTATTTACTGTTAGAAACAGACTTTAAACAAATGATGAAGCAAATTTCTATGAAATTGCAATGAGTATTACAGACTAGAGGGTATGTTACAAAGAACAGATATTTACAGGAAGCTCAGTGAAATCCTTCCTCAGGAAGAGACCTGGAGTTTGAAGGACACATAAGAAACAGCCAGCTTGAGACATGAATAATTTTTTTCTAGGCTGAAGGAACAATATGGACAGATATCAGTGTGGCCTTAGTAAAGATTATTGAAATGAAATGGACTATAGGATAATCAAAGAATCGGACATTTGAAGAATGAATTTTAAAAACAAATTGTATGGACAAATGTTTCATATACCATAAGTAAAATTCATAGGTGTTTTGAAACTGTGATATAAATAGCTTGGTATGTTTCTATGACTTTAAAAATTCAGTATAACATGCCAAGAAAGTCGGTTTGGTTGTTAAAAATCTGGACTAAGCTACTATGAACCAAAAGAACAAATTCTAATGAAGTGTTAGATAATGAAGTAGAGTTTGTAAAATCGAAATTGAGTGTGAGTTGACATATTTAGACTTGATTTCTCACTTAAGCAATATTTATTACAAGTTTTCTACTTACAGAAAAAGTCCTTTGTTTTCACTTTTAAATACAACCTCAACTGTTGCTTGCCATTCTTTAGTTTTCCCTCCCTTCCTATTTAGCTATGTGACAACAGCAAGTCATCTTACATTAGAAATTCCAAGGAGGAGGTGTCTAGGCAACAAATTGGAAAATAAATGAAGGACTATATCTAGCTGTCTTCTTGCTGCTCTCAATCTATAATTTACTTTAACATGGCTATTCATCGTGAAGATATCTATGCAATGGACTTCACAGGCAAGGATAACCGATAATGGCTTGGGGAATGCCTTTCAGTTGTGTTTCTTATGTTCATGTGCATATTTAAAGCTGTATGTTCAGCTGGAATGTGTGCTGCTCCCTACAGGTTGATTTTGTGCGTGCACATGTGTAGACATGTGCACACAGGTATGTGTGCTCTACTATAGCAATGATATTAAACTATATTAGCATGGCATTTTTTCAACTATCATAAATACTTTTGTTTAGTCCTTTCAATGTGATTAGGAAACCAAGGCCAACATGAGTAATCAACGCACATCTACTATGTCCCAGGTAAAGTATCAGTCCCTTGGCTAGCAGTTTATTATGTGATCCACCTAGCTGCCCTCATGAGGTAGGTTATTATTATCTCTATTTTACTCATGAGGAAAATGTGACTTACGGAGGTTAAGGAATTTTTCTGATATCTCCTAACTGGTTATTTGACAAGATTGGGTTAGAATACAGGTGTGAATGCCTCCAAAGTTTAAACATACTGTGCTGTCTTCTCCGAAAACTCACGTGACTCTCCATACATCACAATATAGCAAGCAGTGGTGCTGGGACTCTAACCACATGTGTTTATGACTTGACAAGATGCAATATTAGCTCTCATTAAACGACAAGACCATTTTGAGAAGAAAATGATAAACTTAAAATTGTCAGGTTTAAATTATCTTGAACATAATCATTAAAGTGTTACAACTGGATTTCAAAGGAAATCTTTAGTTAAAATCACCACATTGAACCCTGAGTTTCCTTTCGTTTACTCGGTATTACACAAATGTTGGCTTTGGGTTTGGATTTATTTTATTGGAAGTTAAACAAGTTTCCTCTCTTAGGAATGTATATGGAGCTCTTCCATTATGGCTCCATATATTAGATGTTCTGTGCTCAAAAGTAACCATTTCATGTTATAGCCCATGATACAATTTTAGATGTAAGCCATTAATTTGAATGAAGAATAATATAAATAACTTAAATTGATGAAATAATGTTACACAACCATTCTCCTTGACTGATGTGCAGTATCCATTCATCACTGAAGAAAACATCACACTACTGCTAAAGGCACTGAGTTGTGCTAATGAGAATTTATTTTCCTCTAATCATTAGCTTTATTCCTATATGTTCCCATTGCACTTTTCAATCAGAACTCCTCTACTTATGCAGAAAACTTAATGTTACCATCTTTCCTTTAGTCAAAGCATTAGAGGAATACATAAGTATTATTTGGTGAATACACACAAAAGAAAATTTAGCAGCCATTGTAAAGAATTTTGATGACATGGCAGAATGAAGAAAATTGAAAACCAGAATACAAAATTTTATTTGCAGGTTGATCTAAACCTAGTTACAGATATGTATATAAAGAAAGAGTAGACAGAAATGAGAACTATGGATGATTTTTATTTTATATATTATGCTTTCCAGTGAAACAAATAGTATATAATAAGCTTAGTTTTAAAAATATGGAAACGGGAAAACTGAGAATACTGAGCTTAATTTGATAAGCTGAGAATATAGATTTTGCCTTAATAGAGTATTAATACTGAGTCTCACTTGAGATTTCATTTATATATCTTTTTCCTTTTTCCCCTCTCACCTTCCCTCCTTCCCTTCTTTTCTTCTTTCTTTCCCTTAGTTCTCCCTTCCAACTTCTTTCGTTCTTTCCCCCATGATCATTGTGTTCTTTAAAATAGTTTTATGACTTTTATTATTATAAAAATAATTTAAACTTGTTCCATAAATTGTATCACGGTATTTTCTGCAGGAACATGAATTATCCGTATGTTGACTTTCCCTCCCCTGTCTTCACCCACTTCTGTCCTCTTCCCTCTTGTCGTATTCTTTTGTCTGTAATACTCCTCTGCACTGTTTGCTTCTCAGCCTTATTTCCACATGACTGATTCAATTTTTTACAGTGATAATTTTAGTTGATACTAAATCTTGTACAATTTTGAATTCTTTTGTGGCATTTACAGTGTATCCATGTTTATTGCTTGTCTTATCCAATGTCCTGTGCATCTTCATCTGTTGTCTCATGTCAATTTCTGTCTCTTGCTTATGAAAATATATGCTTTCTTCTATTTAATTGAGACCCAAGAGCATTATGTTTCTTCTTTATCTTTTATGATATATCTTTTCAAATCTGATGCTCCTCAAACTTTTAGTTCAAAATAAACTGAATGAATATGCTTAACTTTTTTCCTCTCCCAATCCATGTTAAAAGGGAATATAACATTCAGAAAAAATATAAGGGGTATAAGCTAAAGAAAGGTACCCACAGGTAGGTAACATTGATTATTTTTTCAGACTAAAGTAGAGAACATAAAAGATTGAGAGGAGAGCAGTGTAGCCCAGAAGTCTTTGAATGATGAGCTGGCCTAGAGAGTTGGTGAACACAGTACTAGGCAGAACCTGAAGCAGCCCAATCTCAGAACAGCAGGGCCTAGAGGAGAGAGCACAGTGTTGGGTAGTTTGTGGGATCCAAATCCAATACATCAGTGTACTAGTACGAACAGTGAGAGTGAGTATCCAACTCTACCTCTTAGCATTTTCTCGACCTGGACAGCATTTTCTGCTTCTCTCGTAGGTTCTTAACATGAGTTGTCATTTGAGTTAGAGAATGGAGGCACTAGTCCAACTAACTGAAAGCTTCTGAAGAAACAGAAATTATGCATTCTGTACACTTTGATTATTCAGCTTAAATATTGCTTCCCTGCCTGCCAAGGGTCAGGGAAGAGGGCTAGAAGCAAACGTCAGGAACCCTAGTTTAGACTCAGGGAGAGGAAAACTGAGGTTTCCCCCGTGCCTATTACTCCAGCCTTATCTGACACCAGTCATCTACTTGTTCGTTGTGATGAGCTTTTCTGACTGCTTTCAGTTCCTTTAGAAAACTTAAGTTGTTTCCCAACTGAGGACCTTTCCAATGCTGTTCCATCCGGCTGGAGCACTCTTTCCTCCACCTTCATTTCCCTCTCTCTTAGTCATCATATAAATCTCAACTTCAGTGTCACTTACCAAGAAATAGCCTGAATACCCAATCTCAAGTGTGCTCCCCAATTTCAGGAATCTTCTTAATATAACTATTTCATTCACTCACAACACTTCCAGTAATTGGTAATTATCTGTTTGTGTAGATATTTGTGAAATGACTGTCTCCTCTACTAGACTTTAAGTTTCATGAGGACAGTGGTCATATCTATCTTATCACTCTGTCCCTAGCATACAGTATAATGTCTAGTAGGTGCTGAATAAATATGTGTTAAATGAATGAATCCTAAATTCAGCTCAGTGGTAAGGTTCATTGACAAATGTTTGACTCCAATTGTTGCTCTCCTCCTCCTTCCAATAGAAAAGAGGCCCTCAGATTTGGCAAGTAAATAAATTAAATTTGGCAAATAATAAATAATTAATAAAATAATAAATTAAAAATTCCTTTTTCTTCTCAGCTAAACCAAAAATGTTGGAGAAGGGTTTCATAAAATCTGAGATAGAATCTATAACAAGAAATACCTCCTTGCCCTTAAATTTATTTCCTAGTCTGGTTGATTTCATAGCAAATTATTTCAAATATTTAAAGGTCTAATAGTCCTGATAACTACTTAAACTGTTACAAAACATAAAAAGAGAATGCCAGTATTCTTTAGAAAGTTGGCAAAATGCTGATATTCAAAAAATAGCAGACAAGAAAATCCCAGAAGATTTAAATATATAAACCCTAAATAAAATATTAATAAGAGACTCCATTGGTGCATTAAGAGATTAATTTACTGCAGCTAAACAAGATTTATTCAGAATGTAGGGATTAGTTGATACTGGGAAAATATTAAGGTATTTATGTAATTCACCATATTATTAGGTCAATTTTGATTCTTCTCATTGTTGATGACATAGGAATAGATGGATGCTTCCTTAATATGCTCCATTGGGAAATACTGAAAAAATGCTCATTAAAATCAGAAATGAGGCAATGTTGCCAACTGTCATGCTTTCCTGAAAGTTCTATAAGTACTAGTCAATGAAAATACCAAATAGACAAGAGAATAAAATAACAGGTAAACATATTAGGAAAGAGAGCAGAAAATAAGCATCATAAACAGATAATAAGACTATATACTAGGTAATCCAAAATCTAAGTCAACTGAAAACCTGCTACAGACCAAAGGAAAATTTAGTATGTTGGTTGATCACAGAGTTAATACACAAAAATCAGTAACTTTCCTACATACAAATAGTAACTATTTAGAAAATACAATGGAAAGACAGATTCTGTTTCCCACAGCAGCAAAGTGATAAAATAAAAAGGAATAATATTAACACAAATTAAACAAAAAGAACCTATAGAAAACTGCAGCTAGCAATGGATTTGCAAATAAAAAATTGGTGAAAATAAAACAAAATCACTTGGAAATTTTGAAGCTCTTTTTATATAACTCTCGGAATAAAGCAGTAACCCAAACTTTAACCTTTGACTTTATAGGGAATCACAGGAATTAATCACACTGCAGTTTAAACCATTGAGAATGTGAAAAATTCCATAGTTAGAGAAAAAATCAATAGCTTTAAATGTTCTTATTTTAATACAAGAAGACTTGAAAATAAATGAAGCATTCAATTCAAAAAGCTAGGGAAAAAAATAAATTTAAGGATAGCAAAAAGTAAGATTTGAAAAAGATACCAGAGCAATTCATTAAATTGAATTACCAATAGAATAAAAGTGTGAGATTACTAAATAAAAGGACCTGGGTTTTGAAAATAGCAATGAAAGACAAATTAATGAATAAGTTTAAAGAAGCAATAAAAATGAAAGAGTGGAGATACATAAGATCCAATATTTTTAAAGGTTGGTATTGTAACCAGATAAAATATGATAATAAGTATGTACTATTTTACGGTAATAAATTTGAAAGCTCTGATTAAAAGGGTTATTTTCTCCACACATATATATTGCCAAAAATGGTATAGGAGACTTTCAGCCAAGGTTATCCTATAAATAAGTCCATGCTTTTGGTTTCTTCACGGCTTCAAATCCATATTCCTATAAAAATATTTTTATGGAATCATACGTTTAAAAATGTATCACTTTTTAGAATGATATGATGTAAATTGAATATAAAAATAGTTCAGTGGAATGTAACTGCTATTATATATTAAATATCTTGATTTAAGAACTAATAAAAACCAGAAAGTTTCTCTTGATGACATTAAAAGTCTAAATAAACAGGGACAAACTGTTTAGATGTAAAATTTTAACTGCAAAGTAAAAGGCAGTAACAAGGTGCTCACAATATATGCTTTTAAAAACTACCGACCATGCAAATTTTATTCTCCTAATATCTGTAGAGAGATATTCCCTGTTTTTGAATTGTGCAAAGTATCTTTTTCTCTTGAGTTTTCCATCTTGTAATAGAGATTAGGCACATTCTGTTGGCCCATTTTATCACTTACAGGATATATACTTTTATTTTTCTTTGCTGTTTCCCTACTACATGAGCCCTGCTGTGAATGGGCATACAGTCTTTGGAGTTTATGGTCTGAGCAGTTGGATTAATCATATTAACTTAGGCTCCAAGAGAGTAGTTTCATTGTTGCTAATAAATATTCTGGGTTCTAGGTCTCAGGCCTGAGGAACTTCTCTTCACAGGTGTTTTCCTTGAGCTCTGTTCCTTTATGTCATCAAAGAAGCCTGTCTCTTTATTTCCAAGTTTTCTTTTATCTTCTTTCTCAAATTCTGCCTTGTACACACATGGTGAATCTTAAAAGTTATTCTTGAATCAAAATAATTGGGAAGGCTTCTCTTTCCTATTATTTTTCTTATTTGAGTACATGTTTTAGGAACCTACAACTAATCACAAAATAATAAAAATAGACCAATCCCAAATTTCTAGAACTGACCCAGTCTTTAATGTTTTCTCTTCTCAGCACCTCCCTCTCCAGACACGTATAAAGGCTATTTGCATGGACGTAGTAAATGAAAGAATTATGTTTGTTGTCACCATCATCCATGCAATATCAACATATCTCTTCAAGTATATGTGTACTTTTACTTCATATAATGTCCTAATTAGTAGGAAAAATTCATAAGCATTTAATAGAGACTGTGTGGTAGACAAATAATGTCTCCTCAAATATGTCCACACTTAATCCCTGGAGCCTATAAATGTGTTAACTTACGTGACAAAAGGAACTTCGTGTATGTGGAATCGTACATATGTATAATTTATTGAACAGATGTAATTAAGGTTATGGATTTTAAGATAGATTACCCAGATTATCCATGCGGGCCCAGTCTTACTCCCATGAGCCCTTATAAAGAGAGAACGTTCTCCCACTGGTGAGAGAAGAGATGAAACAGAAGGAAAAGTCAGAGAGATTCTAAATATGAGGATTTGATCCACTTTGAAGATGGTGGAAAAGGACGCAAGCCAAGGTTTGTGGTTGGTCTTGAGAAGCTGAGAATGGCCCCCAGGCAACAGAGAGCATTGAATCAGTGACCTCAGTTCCACAAGCACAAGCAAGTTGGATTTTGCCAACAGCCTCCATGCACGTGGAAGCAGAATCTTTCCCCGGGCCCCAAGTAGGAAACAGAGGTCTGCTGACACCTCCATTTTAGCTCAGTGAGACCCAAGTCAAACTTCTACTTCGCAGAACTACGATATAATAACTGGATGTCGGTTTAAGGTAATTTGTTACAGCAGCAATAGAAAATTAATCTCTGCAGCATCCCATGACAGTTCTACAAAAAACAACCATGAAAAGCATGTTCAATGCTTCTGGACTGAAAAAGAGATGGTAAGATCTGCTCTTCTGGAGTCATTTGTGATGCCATTGCACCAGCAGAAAGGCAGGGAAGTGGGGCTCTCAGCTACAGGACACAAGTGAGAGAGCATTTTAGAGTTTACTGGCACCTCATTTACAACATGTACTCAGAAAAAGAGTATATTTAGTGCTGTTCTTGCCTCAGAGCCAGATATTTAGAATATTTAATGTTATCTCTTATAATTATGATGTTCTCACTTTGAGTCATTGGATTAATTTACAATTTGCTACAATTTAGAATTAGCAACACATTATGTTTGCTATCTTTTCTGGTTCTCACTATAACTTTGGGAGAGAGATGGGACAGATCAGATGGATAGGATAAATGTTTTGTAGAGGGTCACAGAAATAGTAACTGTCAGAGCAAGGATTTAAACTGCCTTCTGAGACCGTCAGTGACCTCTGTTCTCCTTTGGAGAAGAGCTGACAGGCGCTAGACAAGGCTGCCTGGGTTTCTCAGTAATCTAGGTTGAGCAGTTTGCTTTTTTCCCCTCCTTTTCTTTTTCATACTTTATCCATTAATCTTTGTATCAATTAGTTTAATTACAACTTGAATCCCTTCCCAAATGCATGGCTCCACATTTTCTGAAGGGAAAAACAGAAAAGGCATTGAAGTGATCTTTGCCAAATTTTCTGAAATTAGTAACAAAAGTGCATTTAACATTTTGTCACTAAAAAAGTTCTCTAAAGGAAAGTGCTCCTCCTCAAATACCACTCTAAATATTTTGGGGGTCTTAACGTTTGTATTATTTGCTGTTAGATACATGTGCTTTCTAGGGTGAAGCATTAGAGAGTGTATCTGTATCAGAGTCCTAGTTTATACTGGGATGTCAAGGAGAGTTTCTTGATCAAGTGACCATTAGGGTGAGATGTGAAGGATGAATAGAAGTTAGTCAAGTGAGAAATAGAAGAAAAGGAAGCAAGCCAGTGGCCTTGGGCATAGTGACTGAAGCGCAAGTCAGAATCTGAGCGTAAGACTGGCACTAGGACATATATAGGGTCTTACTGACTGTGTTACAGACTTTAGATTTTATCCTGAGAACAGTCACTCATTGAAGGGTTTTAAGCCAGGAAATGATACAGTTCAATCTGTTTTTAAAAGGTTCCTCTGGCTATTATGTGAATGATGCTTTGCAAGAAGACTTGAGAAATCAAGGATGCCGCTTGGGTTTTTGGACGAGACCACTAGGGACATCAGAGATAGCATTAGTTTTTGGCTTGAGCAACTGGATGGCTAGATATGTATGAGGAAGATGGGAATAGAAGCAGGATGGGCAGAGAAAGTCGAGAGTCATGACTATGAAAAGTTTGAGATATCTGTAAGGCTTCTATGTAGAAATGCCGGGTAAACACTTGCATATGGAGAGTAGCATTCTAGGCTAGAGAGAAAAATTGAGGATCATATGTAAACAGGTTGTACCAGACAGTTCAGGCATGAAGGAGAAAGGCTAGGTAGAGAATATAAAGTGAGAAGAGAAGGCCTATGGGGGAAGGTAACTCCACACTAAAGAAAGATAGGTTGGCAATCTCTTATAAGCAATTCTGAAATCATCAAAGCCATGAAAATATATTTTAAAAACTTAATTGTCGGTAAAACTTGAACTGATCCTAACTTATGTGATGACAAAACCCAGCTGGCTACTTATGTGAGCCTTTTTATGGCCTATTTGTCCAACATGTAAATATTTAAATGTGGATGTGTTCGATTAGAGGTTGTTGCTCGAAACCCCACTAGGGTATTAGGTAATATGTAATATGTGATATATACTCTGTGTTACTTCCTAAAATCTAATATTCAGTTTCTGTACAACATCTTGTCCTAAGTGTTTTGGATAAGTACCTATAGCATGTGCTAAGGCACAGAAAGAAAAAAGAACAGAGCATGTGCCTGGGATAAAATGTGAAATGGTGTTAAAAGAGGCTGAAAATATAGGAAGAGGAAAGGCCATGAAGGTCTTTGTACATCATATTAAGAAGTGTGATTTTTAGATTAAATCCAATGATACTATTGGTTTACTTTTTTACAGATAACATTTTTATTCTTATTTTATAAACAGTGAACCTGAGATTCACGCAAGATAATTAACTTGCCCAAAGCCACGTGGCTAGTAAATAGCTGGGTTTCTCACCCAGGCCAAATAATTTTAGAGACCCCATTCTTAACTACAGCACTGTAGTGCATAATAACCACTGTGGAGTGGCAAATATTTTACCTACTCTGAATAGTATATTTGTGTTTTTATACAAATATATATTTGCTTACTGTTTTTTAAAATTTATTGAGGTATAATTGACAAACAGCAAACTTAAATAAACAATATATCCTTATACCTAATGGAACTAGAAAATGAAGAGCAAACAAAACCCAAATTTAGTAAAAGGAAAGAATTCATAAAGATCAGAGTGGAAATAAATGAAATAGAGCCAAAAAAAAAATAGAAAAGATCAATGAAACAAAGATTAGGTTCTTTGAAAAGATAAATAAAGTTGATAAAACTTTAGCCAGAATCATCAAGAATAAAAGGAGGGCCTAAATCAATAAAATTAGAAATGAAAGAAAAGTTACAACTCAGCTCCGAACAGCCTCATGCGGCCGGGCGGCTGGCACCTCTCAGGGAGAGTCCCTGTAAGACCCCTGGAGTGAAATGAGCTCTGGCAGCTGCTGGGGACTCAGTGGAGCCTCTGCCTCCGGCTGGGCACAGACTTCTAGGCTGGCTCTTCAGAACTGTTACTGAGCAAAAGTTCATGTGCCCGACACACAGTGAGACCAAACAAACGAAAAACGTCAGAGTTTGGAACAGAGAAAGATGTGTTGCAGGGCCAAGCAAGTAAGAGGGATGGCTTGTGTTCAAAAGTCCCAAACTCCTCAGTGATTTGGGGGGAAAGTTTTTTATATGCATAATTGGGATGGGGGAAGCAGGGCGTGTGGCTTTCTTCTAGTTGGTTGGTGGTGAGGTAACAGGGCTGTGCTCCAGGAATCTTATGCTCAGCCTGTAGTTACCATCCTCCACCTGGGTGGGGGCCCTAGTTCCTGCAGAAGAACTCAAAAATATTGTTATGTATATGCCTCGAAGAAGAACCAGGCCCCTGCAAGGCTGCACTATTGTTTCTTAACTGTTCCTCCCTGGTTTCTGCATTCTCTTCTCTGATTAGCAACTGATTGAATCTGCCCTTTGGAACTCAGGGAAGGCCTGGGGGAGGAGGGCGGGGTGCTGAATGAGGCCTATTTCCTATAAACAAGAAAAGGGGACACAAAAAGGATTTGTACCTGGGAGGGTCCCACAGGGTCCTGCTCCTTTTCAAAATCATTCAGTTTTTTCCACTAATTTTGATGTTAGATATTGCTATAGTTTTTTCATAGATGCCCTTTATTGAATTAAGTCCTCACTACTCTCATATTGCTGAGTGATTTTATTTTTAATCATGAATGGGTGCATCTATTAACATGATCATAGTGCTCTCCTTTATCCTGTTAATATAGTTAATTTACATTGACGAATTGTTGAATGTTAAGCTCATCTTGCGTTATTGGGATAAAACATACTTAGTCATGTTGCATTACATTTTTATATATTGGATTTTATTTGCACCTATTCATAATGGTCTTTGGTCCATCAAAGACAATGTCTTTGTCTGGTTTTGGTGACACACTTGTGCTGGCTTAATGAAATGTTTTGATTTTCATCCTCCTCTATTTTCTGTAAAGATTTCTGTGTAAGATTTCTTCCTTGAATGTTTGGTAGAATTTACAAGTGATACCATCTGGGCCTGGAATTTTGTGTGAAACTTTTGATAACAAGCTATATTTCTTTACTAAATACATTTAGATTTTCTATTCTTAAGTCATTTTCCGAGTTTTGAATATTTCAAATAATTTGTGTACTTACCAATATTTTCATTTTCTGGTATAAAATTATTTATAATATTATCCTGTTTTAGTTTTGATCTTTTAGGATCTATAGATATAAATCTCATTTTATTTTTGTTATTCATTATTTATATTTTTTTTCTTTATTTCTTGATCAGTCCAGCTATGGGGTTTGTCATTTTTGTTGCTTTTTTAAAAAGTACAAGCTTTTGATTGTATTAATTTTCTCCATTGTTTGTCTGTTTTCTGTTATGCTAATTTATTCTCTTTATTATTTCTTCCTTCCTACTTGTTTTAGGTTTACTTTACTCTTTTTTGTTTAAACTAGTGTCTTAATGTAAAATATCTTTTCATTGATTTTAGATGTTTCTTCTTTCCAATGCAAGCATTTAAGTTTCTAAATACCACCTCTAAGCACTCTTTAGCTGTATTCCAAAAAGTTTGATGTGTGTTATTTTTATTATCATTTAGCTCAAAATGTTTTTGAATTTTTCTGTGACTTCTTGCTTCACTCATAAATTATTTAGATGTATTTTGTTTAATGTTGAAATATTTGGGATTTTGTTGGTATTATTTTGGAATGATAATTTAATTCTATTACTGCCGTAGAATACACTCTGTTATGTGTTGATCCTTTTAACTTTATTGATATTTGCTTTATGGCCAGCATTTGGTCCCTTTTGGTAAATGTACAATGTGAATACAAAATAATGTGCATTCTGCACTTGTTAGGTATAATGCTGTATACATAGCAAGTAGTTAAGTGATTGATGTTGTTAAATCTTCTATTTTGTGTGTGTGATTTTTCTATCAACTGTTGAGAGAAAGGTGTTGAAATCTACTATGATTCTGTTAATGTTTATTTCTTCCTTTAATTCTGTTAATTTTTGGTTCATCTATTTTGAGAATAATTTTGTTATATTATTTACATGCCACAGTAAGTGTTAAGTCTTCCTAATGAATTTTCCGTTATCATTATGAAAAGTTCCTCTTTATCTCTGATAGCACTATTTTTCATAAAACCTATTTTACTATTTTATCTGATAATAATGTAGTCACTCTAGACTTGTTAAGCTTACTACTTGCATGGTAAAATCAGCCCTCTGTATCTATAGGTTTCATATACTTAGATTCAACCAAATGCAGATCAAAAATATCAAAAATAATTCCTGAAAGTTCCAAAAAGCAAAACGAATTTGCCACATGCTTACAACTATTTATGTAGCACTATATTGTATTTACAACTATTTACATAACATTCACATTGTGTTGGGCATTATAAATAATCTAGAGATGATTTAAAGTACACAGGACGATGCATATATCGTATATGCAAATACTTTGCCATTTCATATAAGGTACTTGAACATACCTTGATTTTGGTATTGGGGGATCCTGGAACCAGTCCCTCATGGATATAAAGGGACAACTCTATATGTTTTTCTCCTCATTCACTTTCAACCTACCTGTGTCTTTGCATTTAAAGAGTATCTCTTATAGTCAGAATGTAGATATTTCTTGCTTTTACATTGAGGGGAGCAAAATTACCACCCGAAATTGTGTCTCTTTGGCATGAGGATTATCTTAGGCTGGTTGTTTTTCAGAAACAGAAGACTCAGGAAGTCTTTCTTTTTACCTTCTTCTGAATTGTATTTAAAAAATTTTATATAAAAGGCCTGGTCCTAGAAATGCATTATCACCAGAGATTTGCGAAGAATATGGGCTAAGTGTGATGAAAAAACTCAGCAGGGCTTGGATACCAAAGTCTTCTCTGTACCCCATTGTTTCTGCATGGCATAGCAAATGTTTGTTTACCAAACATTTGTTTTTCCATCTCCAAATGAATTTCCTTCCTCCCTTTTGAAGTCTCAAACTACTATCTCCTTCTTCTCTCAGATGACATGTAAGCCTCAATTGCCTAACTTGTCCCTTATTCTCATTTTTCTTATAGGACCCACGTACATGCATAATTAAGTTTGATTTTCTCCTGTTAAATCTGTCTCATGTCAATTTAATTCTTAGGCCAGCCAGAAGAACCTAGAAAGGATAGAGGGAAATGTTTTCTTTCTACCACATCAATCTCTACCTTTTAATGGGAGCATTAAAAACTATCATTTAATTAATTATTTATGTGTTTGGATTTTAAACTACCATTTTATTTTTTTTTATGTTTGTCATATCTATTTTTCCTCTTAATGCTTTCCTCTCAAATTTCAGATGATTAAAATAATTTTGCATTTAATTTCATTTCATCTATTATTTGGGTCTTATATTTTTTTATATTTTTAACTGGTTGCTCTAGGAATTGCCATATTTATTCCTAACTTCTTATAGTTTAACTAGAGTTTAATATCATACTACTTCACATAAAATATAGAAACTTTCAAATAGCATTACTCTTTACCCCTCCTTCTTGCTGTCTTTTGTGTCATAGCTGTCAGATACGTGATATATATGAAAACCTCATGAGACAGTGTTACTATTTTTAAAGACTTTAAATGAATTTAAGATAAGATCAATATTTTACATTTACCCAGATATCCATCTCCAACATCTCCATTCAGTCGTGAAATTCCATATTTTTCTCAGGTGTTATTTTTTTTCAGCCAGTACTTCCTTTAGCATTTCATGGAATGTGGGTCTGCTAATAACATTTTGATTTAGTTTTCTATTGTATGATTTTTAAGAATTTTTGTTCCTGTAGAATATTTTCACTCGATATAGAATTCTGGGTTGACAGTTTTTCTTTTTCCCTTCTTTCATTACATTAGAAATATTGTTGTACTCTCTTCTGATTTATATTGTTCTGATGAGAAGTCCTCAGGTCATTTGAATCATTGATTCCTTTATGTAAAGTGTTATTTTTCTATGTCTTTTTTTCAGATTTTTCTCTTGATTGTCTTACTTTAGCGCTTCACTTACGATGTATCTAGGTATGGTGTTCTTTGAATTTATTGTATTTGGGGATTGCTGGTCATGATTCTGTAAGTTTGTCTTTCACTAGATTTTGGAAAATTTCAGCCATTATTTCTACAAATTTTTTTTGTAGTGGGGGAGGTAATTAGTTTGTTATTTATTAATTTTTTTAATGGAGGTACTGGGAATTGAATCCAGGACCTCATACATGCTAAGCACGCACTCTACGACAGAGCTACATCTCCCCTCTATTTCTCCAAACATTTTTAATACCATATTCTCTCTTTCTATAATCCTAGGAATCAAATTAGATATATGATAGCCATATTGTCCTAGGCTATCCTCAGGGATAGCCCAGGGATCCTCAAGTCCTTAAGGCTCTGTTTTTTTAAAATGTATCTATTTTTTTTCTCTCTTTCTCAGATTGGATAATTACTATTATTCTGTCTTCAAGTGCTGTGGCCCTTTTCTTTGTCATCTCTGTTACTCTGATATTGAATTCAATTCACCTAGTGAAATTTTTGTTTAAAATATTGCAGTCTTCAATTCTAAAATTGCCATTTGGTTATTTTTTATACTTTTTCTTTAATTACTGTTGTTTCCTATTTGTATTCTTTTTGTGTATTCTTTTTTTTTTAACCTCATTGAACATAGTTATAATAGATACATTAAAATCTTTGTTTAATAATTCTAATATCTTTGACATTTTAGGATTCACCGTTAGTGCTTTTTTTCCTTGCAAAAGGGTTTCATTTTCCTAGTTATTACTATGATGTGTTATTTTGAGTTTTATTCTGCACAGTGTAAATGTGATATTATTTAGACTCTCTGAAGATGATTGACACATTTGGTTTGGTGTCAGTTAATCTAGTTAGATTCAAACTAAGTTCTGCCTTGTCTTCGGTGGACTGTGGTTCAAATGTCAGTTTGGTTCTTTAAGCCTTCCTCGTGCTGCTTTGAATAGTCTTGCAAATGCATCATTCAGGGTTTAGTCTGAGACATGAACACTGTGTGTACTAAGAATATCACCTGCCATATCAGTAAACAAAGGATGCTGGGGCCATCAAGCCAGCAGGCACTGCAGCCACCTCCAACAGCTCACCCTGAGGGGATTCAGGATGGAGAAAAACAGGATGCTGGCCCTAGGTAGTTAAGGTGCATATCAAAGGAATGATTTCAGTGAGGCCAGGCTGTTGCATCTTCCCTTACATAGAAAAGCATTAAATTCATTAGTTTGAGATGTCTGGTTTTATTTAATTAACAATAATCTTTTGATGTTCTGAATACCTGGTTTTTGTTGAAAAAACTCTTATATATCCTGGGTCCTCCCTTACCTCTTCAGAGTGAGCTGAGAGGCTGCCCCCTGGGCTTGAGTCCTCAGAAAGTCCACTGAATAAAACAAAATTCTCAACTTTGAGGTTGTGCTATTTTGTTTTTTCAGTAGACAGCATATTTAAACGTAGAATTAGGAGGTCCTCTCTCACTTGCCAGAGTTTGGGCATGGTTACTCAGGCTCTTCGTTTTAGGTTCTCTAGCCAGAAAAATAATAGAGTTTCTATCAGAGTTTTAATTGCTTGTGCTGTGCTACTCCGGTACCATGGTCCATTCTCAGGGCAAGGCTGGGAAAAATTAAGAAGGAAAACTCAGACTACTTGCTGCTTCTTCAAGTTTTGATTCCCTTCCATAATCTAGTTTTATCCTCTTCATAATCTTCTGATAGTATATTTTTTATTGTCCTGTGTTTTTTTTGGGGGGGGAGGGTGGTATTTTATACAGTTAATATTTCTTATCAGCGGGAAGGTTAGTTTCTGGACAGATTAAATTGTCATATCAGAACTAGAGTCTGTTTAACAAGGTCTTTTACATACATTAATGTTTAAGAAGCACTTCAAATATATCAAAAGTTCTTAACCTTGGTTTCACATAAAAAGCATCAGAGGAGATTTTTAAAAATTCTAATTCTTAGGGCACACCCTAGATCAATTAAATTAAAATTTTGAGTTGAGGGATCTAATTATTGGTATATTTTAAATATTCCCATGGGATTCCAATATACCGTCAAGTTTTAGAGGCACTGCCTTACAGTATCTTTACGTATCAATTGCCTCAGGAGTTTTATGTGAAGGGGAGCAGAATTGTCACCCCAAAATATGCCTCATTGGCCTAAGGATTATTTTTAAGAAACAGCAGACATAGGAGGAGTTCTGAAAACTGAGTAGATGTTATCCTTTTGTAGGAGATACTTGCATTTATAAGGGAAATCTCCATTTGTAAGGGTGTATCCCTCCCTATAATAGGAAGAGAAGGAGGACTTTAAATCTCTAGAAACTCTTATCAATGCAGAAGGCAAGGACTTAAATCTGCATCACAACCTTACCCTTGTTTATTGTGTTCTTCCTGGTCACCTCCCATAACTGCCCCCCCACCAATGCTCCCAGCATGTTATTTTGTCTTTAGCTGGAGATGGTATTTAAGGTGGTGACTCGGGGCCATTTCAGGGAGTTATCAGTTTTCTTGGGGCTCTCCCATGTATACAGGAGGGATATATGTTATTAAATTCTGTTTGTTTTTCTCCTGTTAATCTATCTCTTTATTACAGGAAGTCTCAGCCAAGAACCTAGAAAGGTAGAGGGAAAATCATCTTTTCTTCCCCATAACAGTGTTCTATTTTAAGTTCAGAAGAAGTTATTTGAAAGTTAATTTGTATAGATGTGTGGAGAATGATTCTTAATGTAGGATAGTATTTCTCAAATACTATGTGGTCCAGTGACCACTTGCATAAGAATCCCCCGTGCCTATAAAATCCAAATACTGGGATCTTATCCCAAGCCAAAGCAACCAGAATCTTTGTGGGTAGAGCCCATGAAAGGAGATTTTAAAAAGTTGTGCTAGCTAGGTAAATCATGTGTACACTAAAGTCTGAGTAATCAAGGTTGTACTTTAGTGTAAAAGTAGATGAGCTTGAATTATATTTTTATATTGCATGAGATCTACCCTAAATTTTTATAACACTGAGCAAGATTTTTACTTCAATAATTACCTTGTAGATTTGTTTTGCAGCAAGTTTTGAATCATGAGACCATTCAGACTGTTGGATTCGCCTGCATGCTAATAATGCAGTGGTTTATTCAGTGATTTGCTCATCTGTTTGGATGCTGGGGTCTTTTTATCTGTAAGATTGTGCCAGCTGGTTCTGACTAGGAATTATTACATCAAATGCTTTGTTTGTGTATAAATGTCATTATATTAATGATATTTAGTTGTGTTTATTAGCACTTCGTGTTTTGTATGCGAACATGTTTTGCAGAATCACTAATATTTCAAATACTTCAAGTATAATTTGAGTACTTATTAATTTAAAATATGACACTTCAAATACAGAAAATATGTTTGCTTTTATTTTGACTCCCAGTACTGAGGCAAATGGTGACTTTTATCTTGAACTATTCATTTATCCTGTTGATCTGCAACAAATAGTCTATCAGTTATTTCTCCAGCGAAGTTGAATTTGTTTGAGATCAGCAGAGAATTGCAATTTGGGGTCTGCAACATGGAAAGCCACATGCAAATTCACACATGGCAAGAGAAGGAGAAGGCTTTTTTAAAGGGGAAAATGAAGCTGGGAGGGCTGTTGTAGACAAAGAGTCCATGTCTTTTTGTTGGCTGAGTCCTTGCCTGGGAAGGAATCTTCTTCCTGTTTGGCTCTGCTATTATCACTGGACCAGAGAGCCCTGCTTCCAGTCTACCAGCTCTATTTAATTGAGGTTTTTGTTTATTAATTTTTTATGATTAATTCCATGAACTTATACTGAGCAAACATTAGGGATTACAAAGAAGAGGACAGATACAGATTATTCTTTCAAGGAAATTATTGTCCATTCCCCCAACCAGCTTTTAAGCTTCAGGAGGATAGAAACTATGTCATGGTCACCAGCACTTGCCACATTGCCTGATACAGTGAGAGTTATCAAGAAATAATTGTTGCACAGTGGATGAAAATAACATAGGTATAAATGATAGTGAGCATTTCTTGAATGCTGTGGTCTGTGCTTTAAGAAATGCACACATATTAACCAAGGAAGGATAAAAATTATTTCAGAGTTCAAGAGTCAGGAAAGATTTTGTGTAGAGATAAAATATGAACTGGACCTTGAAGGAAAAGGAGCCTCTTCTCAGGCACTCATTCATTTCTCCCTAAGGGAGGTAAGGTGACTTATCCTACTAATGAATTTGGAGAATCAAGAACAGGGCATATAAAGATTTCTCCCTCTCCCCTTGCTATTATTGGTAGTGTAGGGGAGGAAAAATAATTTTCCCTCTACCCTTCTAGGTTCTTGGCTGAGATTCCCCTGTAATAAGACATTAACAGGAGAAACAAACAGAAGTTCAGTAACAAGTATACCTCCTATATATGGGAGAGACCCAGGAAAACCAAATAACCCCCCCAAAGCCCAAGCCTCCACCTTAAATACTAACTTCAGCTAAAGATAAAAGATGTTGGGGTGAGATGGGAAGTCAGTTATAGTAGGCTATAAAACAATACCCAATAAACAAGGATACAATTGTTATGCAGATTTAAGTCCCTGCCTTCTCCTTTGACAAGTTTCTAGAGATTTAGTCAACACTTCTTTCTAGTACAGAGAGGAAGACACTCTTACAAGTGGATATTTCCCTTATAAATGTAAATGACTCTTATAAAAGGTACTTGAACTCAGTTTTCAGAGCTTTTCTTGTATCTGCTGTTTCTTAAAAATAACCAGTTCGAGATAATACTAATGCCAAAGAGGCATATTTTGGGATGACACTGCTCTCCTTCAGTAGTAAGGCTGATTACAGAGAGGGGAAATTATGTCATGTTTTCCCATACCACAAATTTTACATGATGCCTTTTGTAAGAATAAGCCTATAATTGTTGACTGCTGCCTAAGACTGACTGGGGTAAGTCTGCCTAATTCTAGAGTAGAGTATTAGGAAGCCCACTGTTGTCAAACATCTAAGCTTCATTCTTCAATATTAGTATTATCAGGAATAAGGGGCTTCTTTGTTGTTTGTCTGTTGACTCTTTGTTCTCTTTCAATTATTGGTTCAGTCATTGCACATGGAAAGGAGAAGTGGTATATACTGGCACCCTACAAACTATTACTATTTATCAGTGTCTATTCTATGCCAAATATTGTGCTAATTGATTCATGTGTAGTTTTGCTAAGTCTTTATAACAATTCTACAGAGAGCACCAATGATCACTTTTGTTTTACATGTGAAGAAATTGAGTTCATAGGCGTTAGATCATTTGTCCAAGGTCATACATCCATATAAGTGATGAACCTGGGGCTAAAACCAAAATCTGTCTGGTTCTGTTATATTATGCAGAACAGGGGTAGAGGTGAAATGGAACAGTTGATCACAGGCAGAGGTTCAGAAAAGTGGGAGGAAATCAAATATGGAGTAAATATTTCAATTTTATTGATGTAAAGGATCTGAAAAGGTAGGCTATGGACACATGATTGAGTTCTAGAGGTAATGTTCATATAATTGTACCTAAAACACTAATAGTAAAAAACAAAAGAGAAATAAAAGAAAAATGTTTAGCACCATACTTGGAAAGTTTTGAGTTAGAGTTCCTGCTATTAGATGAAGGATGTAGAATGGATGGATTACTGATATCATGGCATAGGGAGTAATTACAGTGTAAATTATTTCAGAATAGGAGCTGACTTTTCCATTTAGCTTTCAAATTGGAAGATGTTATCTTTCCTGATAAAGGAAAGAGATGTCTATGAAACTTCTCCCACAGCAGTGGCAGAAGATGATTTATAGTAAGATGTATCTAGACTTCATGAAATGTTTTGCAGAATTGGAAGAAAATTCATTTGTACATTGGCATGATAGTGAGGAATTTCTCAGAACTTTGAAATAAATTTTCCTCTGAGAGTTAAGCTAGGTAAGTTTCACGTGATATGATGATGAAAAATGTATTTTTGGATGAATCAGTGATAGTGATGTATCAAAAGATAATGATGTAAAAATAAAAGTGCAAGGGAATAAATTCAGGACTAGCATGGAAACCTTTCTATGTCCATTTTGGCCAAGGATTTTGCCCGCATTCAAGAGTGGAGAGCTTGGTATCGAAGAGCAGAAATCATATGTTACCTTGATTCTGATTATCACATTAAGCCTCTTGATCAGGAATGAATTCATTCTTTTCAACTAATCTTTGTTATTGTCTTTATCATCTCCCAAAAGGAAAACAAACAAATGACAATAGTAAACTTCAAATATGGCTGTAAAAGAAAAATCTGAATTGGGTGGGTATAACAAACAATTAGAAATGCTATCTTGCTACCAAGCATGGACAGACCAAGCCAGCTGAACAACTCCAGACTGGCAATGCAACAGGACTTCTTCACAGCAATTTACTTCAAAATGTCTTGTACTGGCTTTGGCTTTACAGAATATAATTGTCATCATAATTATAATTTATGGATTAAAACTTAAGTATTTTTAAAGCATTATCACATGCATTATCTCATTTTATAAAGAAAGTGGCTTATTGTTCAAAGTTGTAATCTGGTAAATAACATCAACACTAATGCTATTTATATAGAACAGTTTCAATCTGACTATGGCAATTCTTTATTTTAATAAATCTTCAGGTTATATACAGACATTCTAAAAGTAGGTTGAGAAGAGGCATTGGTGCCCTTTTTAGAGGAATGTAAACACATTTAATCCTTTTTTTCTGTTACTTTAGTCACTGAATATAATAAATACAAAATACATCCAATTACAGCACAATGGGATTAAATCCAGAAAGTTGCTGTGGTGCAGGATTTAACATAACAACTCTATTAACTTTCAATTTCAAAAATATAATCCATATTACCTGAAAGGAATATTAGCCATAGTAACTGATGAAACATATTATGAGAAAATTATATTTTATGAAGGCATTATATTTATAAGGTTCTGTATTTTATATACAATACTAAAAAAATCTTAATGATTTCACTTGTAAGAAAAAATATAATTTAGTAAAATAATAACTGAATAGGTTTGAATTAACATATGGAAATGTCACTGAGAGATTGAGACCCCACCATATTTCAAAAGTTTCTATTGACTTCAGCAACATGAAGGCCATCAGTAGTAGCATGATGGGGCAGAAATAGGACTGAAAGGATTGAGGGATGAATGGAAAGTGAAAACGAAGAGGCAGCCATTGTAAACAGATTTTGACAAGTTGTCAATAAATGGAAAGGGAGAGGTAGTGTGCTGGCTAGAGAAACTAAATCAATGAGGGAGGTTTTCTTGTTTTTTATTCTTTATTTTTAACACATTAGAAACTGGAATGTGTTTCATGTATTTGGGAAGATGAAGTTCTATCCCAATGTGTTTGTCTGTTCATGACTTGATACAAATTAGATTTTTCCCCACAGTTTCTGGTGATTATTAATAACTGTTATAAATATTTGCAGATATGACTTTGTATGGGAATAGAACAAGAAATGCTCTTCTTATCTGTATTTCACTAGGTTTTTTTGAAAAAAAAAATGCCCCTCAGATTATTGCAAGCCTTTGGTTAATTTCTAGAGTTATTTAAATTGAACCTTGTCAATTTCTTTCTTTTTTTTTTTTTTTTTTTTTTGGCCAGTGTTCTTATTGTTGCTATGAAAGAGTGGCCTTACAGAGTTTCAGCCATTTTTTTCTTGAAAAAATGCTACCTCGGTTTCTGCAAGCCTTTCGTTAATTTCTAGGGTTTGGAAATTGGTGATTCTGGCACTTTTTGCCAGGTTTTTCATTGTTTTTATGGAGAAAATAATTTTTGAAGGTTTTTTTCCTACTATTTTTGCTGATAACCTTAGCCTTCTTTAAATATGTTTTCTGCCCCTTAGCTTTCTCCATTTACAATTATATCTATGTTAGACTGTTACATGTTCTGTACATCTCTGAGGCACTTTGTGTTTTTATGGTATTCTTTCTGTCTGTGGTTTAGATTTAGTTTCTATTGTCATGTCTTCAGTTTCAGTTACTTCTTTTTCTGCAGTGTTTTAACTGTTATTGCATCCAGGCAATAAATTTTTCCTTTCAAATGTTGTATTTTGACTCTCTAAGAATTTAATTTTCTTTCTTTATTTTAATAATAATGTATTCATTTAATATCAATTATATTAAAATTAGTTTATGCCTTACTTTTAACTACTTGTACATTGCTGTAATAACTGTTTTAATCCATCTTTCTGCTTTTTAAAATCATCTCTGTCATATTTGACTCTGTTACTAATGACTTGTTTTTCTACCAGGAGTGAGTATATTTTTCTGCTTCTTTTTATTGTATATAAGACATTGTCATTTTGCACGGTTAAGTGTGTAGATTTTGATATCTTCCTAAAAGAGTGTTAGTATTTTTTATTTTTTTGGCAGTGATTTAGGTTACTTGCAGACCTGCTTGACCCTTCTGAAGCTGGTATTTAGATTTTCTTACACCATGTTTAAAATAAATTTTACTCTACGGCTATTTCAGACTTACTCCCAAAGCATAAGTCCATCTGGGGTCTCTACTTAATGCTCTGGATGTTCGACCCAGTCTCTTCATCTGGCTGGTTAGAACTCAGAAGTCTCCATGTCCTATGTGAACTCTAGGAATTGTTAAGCTTACAATATCCAGGATATTACTTGATCTCTTGGAATTTCATGCTATACATGCAGAGCTTGATATTTACCCCAAATCTTAAGGAGAACTCTATGCAGAAATCTTCAATTCTTTCTGCATATTTCTTGTCTCTCTAGTTGTCTACTCTGTCATTTATAGATAGTTCATCCTCCCCAAACTCTGACCTTTGCTTCCTTAAATCAGCAAGACCACTATTTTAGCTTTATTTTTCCACCCCTGTTCTGTGGTCCAGAATTGCCTCCAGGTATACAACTGTGGTGATTTTTGTACTTAGTTCATTTGTTTTCCTCATTTTGGAGATCACAGTCCGAAACTGATTGTTGTCCCCTGTCTGGAAATAGCTGTGCCATGCATTCTGCCCAGTTTTTTAGTTTCAGAGCAGGAGAGGAAGTCTAGTATCAGTTAATCTGTCATGGCAAGTAGAGAATAGAGCCCTCTTTGTAATTGACTTGTTACATCTTCCTGAATGCCCACATGTATCTTTATTTATCCTTGAAATTCAGTAACTTCTTCCAGATAGGTTCTCACGCTGAATGTTCTGTACCATTTTTCCCTGAGATACAGTATATCCTTTTTATCTGTGTATTTAGGCCTCTCTTTGCCTTGATGTGTGTGTCTTGCTTCATTCTTCAGGAATACGAGTTCTGTGTGAGCTGGAAATCTTTTGTCCGGTTGTCAGGTATTGCTTTTAATATTTTATAATCCTTTTTGCCTTGTGCTTTTACTTAGTGCAATTTATTCATACTTTTCCATTAAGCCTCGGTATATTTTCAATGAAGTTTATATACAATTATGTTTTTTCTAATATGATCTTGCATCTATACTGTTTAGAATTTTCTTTCCCACTTATTTTCTAGGTTCTACTGGCTTTTCATCTTCATCACTGTATACACTAAGTTTTGAACTTTCATTATTAGAGATCTTTTTTGTTATCTACCTCATGCTATTTTTAATTTTCTTTTGAGACTTTGAAGAAATAATTGTCTGAACCTGGCTTCTCATTCCTTGGATAACTTTTCCTGTGACATGTTATTTTCTGGCCTTTTGCTTGCATTTAATTCTTCCTTTTAATTAAAAATAACATTTTTCTCAATTACTTTGGCTAACTTAATGTTTATTTCTTTGGTATTATTATTCACCTTTTGTCTAGTTGCATGTCTTTTCTCAGTTACCGGCATTCAAGTGATTGGTCATTGACAGCAAATCCTTTAAGCTGTGGGCTCTCTTGTTGTGTGCTATAATGATTATTGTTTCCTTTCTGTCATTTATTCCATTTCCCCTTTGGCAGCCCCAGCTGGATATAAGGTTAGATCAGAAGTAAACATGTTTCTTCTTCAAGTTCATATCTCATGCCATTCTGCAGTTTTGCAGAGATATTCTCTGTTGCTCCAGTTGTCTGTCCATCTTTCTAAACCTAATTACTCAAAAGGATTATTGAATCTAATGCTAAGGCTAGCAATAATTATTTTGGAAAAGCTGTGAATCTTCTCAAGGTGTAAACAGGTGTGTACTTCATGTCTGAATGTTCTCTCTTGTTTTGCATCATATTTCATAGTGTTTCATGGACTTGTTTCAAGAGTTGTGTATTGATGTTGTGGTCATTTCCTCATGGTTTTGAGGACAGATCTACCCCCCTCTGCATACACACACTCTGCTTTCTTCTTTCTGTGCTCTTGGTGGGCTTTGAGAGAGGGAAATAGAACAGTAAGGCAACACTGCTCTTCAGTTTTTAACTGGAGAATTTGTATTAACTTAAGTAGAATTTCTAGTAGAATAAATAGCTTATTATTTAGGGAGGAGAAATTGTTATGTTTTGTAGAAGAAATACAATATACTTTTGTACTATTCCACCACTAAAACAATAACCAAAAATATTTATGTAGAGGATTTTCAAGAGTTTGGTTTCAACACCAATAGCCAAAGAATTTTGCTGACAAAAGTTCCCTCCCTTCCCCATGGGGCTTTGTTTGGCTGAAGGGAATTAATTAGATGTCCCATAATCTCTTGCTACTCATGTGATCCTTGGATCAAAAGCATAGACTTCCCTGGGTAGAATGTAAAAAATACATAATCTCAGACCTCCTGCATCAGAATTTGCATTTTAACAAAATCCTGAGGTGATTCCTGTGCACATTAAAGTGTGAAAAACACTATTACCAAAAGTGTTCCCAAATCATAGAAAAAGTTTTGTAGACGATTTCAGGCCCAGTAGAGATCTGTGCCTCCACATTTCTTCCTTCTATAGCCATAATGTAAGTAATTGTCGCCAAGAACCAGTGGTATGGTGGTGACTTCCTGAAAAAAAGAAATGTCCTGATTCCTATAGTTTCCCAGTTTCCTTGGTGTGAATATTCCCACCATGGCTGACTTCAAGCTCACAACATGACGTCACTGGATGTGGAATTGGAGAGAGTTGTGAATAATCTATCACCACTGCTGAGAATATTTATTGCTGTTGCTACTGTATAAACACAAGCTCTCTTACCAAGTTCCATGACGTTCGAGGCTTTTTGGATGTGCTTCTTTTGCTAAATGTGTACCTTGGTTAAATGAAATAAGATGAAATATTAGGGTAAAATTGAAACTTAGAAAACTCGTTTTATCTCTCCTCATCCTTTTGTTTTATAATTCAAAGTCTTCATATGTCTAGATTTTTTTGCATTGAGTACTTAATAGATAATATTTTGGTCTTCCAAATAACAATTTTTTTCCAATGTATTTTAATTTTTTATTACTTTATAAATCATTTGAATACTCTTATTGGACAGTGTGGGTATTTTACCAAAAGGAAAAAAAAAGAGGCTAACTTGGACAAGGTCACAAAACAAACACAGAGATAAAACAAATGGGAAACCATAACTCCAGTTTTCCTGCACCCCAGTCATGAGAGTAGTTTGTGTCAAAAACATTTTATGTACAGAGTGATGATGGAGTTTCTCAGAAACTGTAGTTTAACTTCTTACAGATCTGAAATTCCTGGGCATTTTGAAAGGTATTAAATGGCAAGTAACATTATGCATTATTAGATCTGATTGAGAGAGATTTAGATGACCAAGCTTATCAGTGACTTCTTTGCTTTCCTTATTTGCCTAAGATTGATCCATGAACATCAATTTGGTATTTTTCCCTTTCATAGTTATCAGCAACATCATCCAATATGCATATGATGAAAGAGGCAGAGAGGTTAAATAAATTGCTGAAGTATATATAGATATTTAGTAAATTGCAGAGCCAGGTTCAAGTCTAGTTCCACCTGAGTCCCAAACCCTTGTTTTTCTTCATTGTATTATACTTTCTATGTTTATTTACTTTGTTTATTATATAGCATATGAACTTTTTACTCTAGGAATTTTATAGTTTAACTACCCATACTCACTCTTGGTGAAGTTGGTCAAATAGCAACCATGTGCATATAGTTCAGACATATATATATAAGATTGTTCCAATCTTTTTATTTGTAAAATGTTCTCAGCTACCCACAGTTACAAAACCATTTTACATCTAGAATAGATAAATTCATAGAAACAGAAAATAGATTACAGGTTTCCAGGGGCTGTTTGGAGGGAAAAATGAATTATTGCTTAATAATTACAGAGTTTCTGTTTGGGGTGATGAAAAAGTTTTGAAAATAAATAATAATAATGGTTATATAATGTAATTAATGCCACTGACAGTACACTTAAAGTGGTTAAAATGGTAAATTTTATGTTGTACATACTTTACCACAATTTTTTTTTAAAACCTGTTAAAACAGATACAAAGCCTCCAAAACACAATTCACATGGTCATCATGGTGCCTGCATTTGTGGAGAATAATCTTCTTTGGAAATGCTCCAAATTACTTTTTCATAGCCTAGAGATTGTAAGGAAGTTTTTTTTTTTTTTTAATTTTAACAAACACAGCTAATCCTGATAACATTTTCTAAGAATTTCTCTATTTGAATGGACTTTTTTTATAATTAAAGAGAAATTACATTAATTTACAGTGAGAGTATTAACCATAAAGGGGGGGGGGCTTTTGACTAATATTAATCAATGTGTTCATTTTTCACCAAAGCCAAATTATTACCAGAATTTGGGGGTTGGTAGGATCATAATGAGAACAGGTACTGCGTTTCACTCGCAGTTACTTTGTGGCTCTTTCCTGAGACCTCATACTTTCACTTACATAGACATTTTTGCAATCCTCCAGTGATGGTCCATCTTTTCTATCATGTATGCAGTTTATTAGTTTGACTCCTAATTTTCAGATTTAAACATTATTGTCTCAAGACCTTCATGATTTCTACAATCCGTGTTTGGCATTTCTCATTATTTTATGTCCCCAAAGTTCCCTATAACTCTCCATTGTAGGACCTAGCTGACTTATTTATATCTATTGGTAATTGTCTGTCTAATATATGCACTCCTTGAAGTCTTCCATGTCTTCCATAAGGATAAGGATAGAACTTTGTTCACTATTGTATTCCTTTAGTTTTCATTTTTACTGGCCATTATTCTCTTCATCCAGAAAGACATCTTATTTTTTCTTTCAGGGCTATGCCATACCTAGCTTGCATTTATCTTGTCATCCATGTTTCAGCTCCACAATATCCACAGAGTTTTTCCTGACTATTCCAAATAGATCCCCATCCAACTCACTACTAGGGCACCCTCTATTTCATTTAATTAACTTATTGTGACTTTTATTTCTATGTTAATCTATTTCTGCATTTTTTATTGTCTCTCTCTCTCAAGTGGTGATACACTTGGTGACAGAAGAGATCATACATGTTTTATTATCCATTGCATTTATAACACCTGGCCTGGGACTAACAACACAGTTGACACTGAATAAACATGTATTGTCCACCTCACTATCTGCTTAGGATTCATTTTGGAAGATGTGGGCATAAATAATAAATACAAGAGAATAACTTCAAAGAGAAAATCTACATAGATAATGCTTATATATGTATTTTTTCCTGATGTGGGTTAATGGTATTCTATAGACATAGGCTAATAATAGTTCATATTTCAGTTTAAAGTGAACTACAGTAAATAGTCAAAAATTTTTCTCTAATGAGAAAATTCACTATGTACAGCTCCTTAAAATGGTACTTTAAAAGGGTTGAAATATAGATCTCAGTATCCTTCTGCATTTTCTAAAGGCTGAGAACTCCTTGAAGTTATTAAAGCAATAAATGAACACTCCTCTAGTAGTCAATGAATATTCTGGAGAGATGCCTATACATTAATGAATATTTTTGAATTCTTATTGCTTTTCATGTTCAAAGCTGATATATTTTGCTGGAAACATTGATTTTTGATTATGATTCTCTTGCAAAACGTTTACCTCTGACCTTGAGATTTTTCTTGGTTAAAGCAGTCATCCAAATGTCTGAGAATGAAGGCATATTTTACTTAAGAGCTTTTACTGTAAGTAGCAATACAATATACCTACTAAATGGGAATCTTCTGTCTCCATGCAGTAGAGATTTGGTTTCAGGAAGCAGTGACACAGCTGCAGTGGACTGAGCTCAGAGCTCGCTTTTTTAAGTCTTTGTCTTACGAATTTGGTTAGATAAAACGTCAGTGTGAATACCTTAAAATTTTTAAAGATGTATAAATGCTTTTAGAGATTCATTTCTCTTTAATGATTCCCTGGACTCTTTAAGAAAGACATCTTGGAATCCTTAAAAGTTTAAAATAATATGAATGGGATGAGAATAATTCAGGTGGTTACTGGCAACGGAAGACTATAGGGTGCATTAAGATGTTAAAATATACTCAGCATAGTGTTAGAGTGTAAAGAGCTCACAGAACTCATTTTGTTAAATTGATCAACACTTGCCTAATACTACACAGTGAGTGAACCGCAGAGCCAGTCCTTGAACCCAGTAAAACTGGTCCTCACTATAGGTTTTTCCCACTATGTACTCCCATATAGGGAAAGTCATCACTAGAGCTGTTCCATTTAGAAATGGTAGTAAGGGATATAGTTTTGAGTAAAGTATTTGAAATTAAATTAAATAAGGTGCTTTTAGCAGACAGAAACAATGGCTTAAGGACCAATGGCATTTTAATTTTGAATATTTGATTTTCCTTTATATATCTGATATTTGATGGTCAAAATATCCAAAAAAATGATAAAGACAAACATGCATGCTTTATCATATATTGAATACATATCATTATGAGTTTCAAAAGCTTTTTAAAAAAATTTCCACATGACAGATAATAGATTGCCCATGTTTCTATGGTCTTTTAGGTTTACAAAGTGTTTTCATGTTCTTTATCTCTGTGAATTCTCTTCACAGGCCTGCCTACAGTGCAGATAATGTTTATTTCCTTTTAGAAATGATGAACTTGAGATTCCATAAATTTAGGATGTGAATAAGTTAGGTAGGTGACGACTGAGGCAGGATTCAAACCTTTGTCCTCAAAGATTGGTATCCATCAGAATCCCCTGCAGGTGTTGTTAAAGCTCTCTTGTGGGTCAGAGTTTCTGATTCAGTAGGTGTAGGTAGAAGCCTAGCAATTTGTGTTTCTTAAAAGGTTTCAAGTGATACTGACCCACCCACTGGTATCGTTAGTCCTAGACTCAGTCTTATCTATATTCTCCCGTGGTCTTGCTTGTAGAATGGGGGTGTTTCATAAGAAACTGGTTTGCTTAATCCCTTTCCTCAGTAAGTCCTCTTTACATTTAGCAAGTTGCTAAAGTAGTATCTTGTGTTTTGCATTTGCTCACATCAATGATGCTTTTAAATAGAAAAAAAATCAACATATATGCATCAAATCCATTGGATGACGTATATATCATTTTGTTATGTTAAAGTAAGCCTCATCAATGATTTTAAAATACATTTTATTTTATGGTTAGTTCTATCTTGTGCACTAATATTCCACTTGTAATTCTGCTGGTGATTAAGTAATATTGATATTGTTATTTCCTGAATCTGCTCCCAAATGCACTGCACACTAAATAGGATGAAAATCTAAAGTAAGTTGCTTCTGAAAACTACGGTGCTTCAGCAGGTGGTTACTTACCACCTGTAAACTTTAAATATGTCCTAAATTAGAAGCCTTGTGCTTGATAGGTTTATAAAATATTAGTCACTGAATTTAAAAAAGAATTTGATAAGTAAAAGTCTTATTTTTATTAGAGAGTGCAAGGTAAGTTTTAAAAGGTAACATCTAAGAAGTTTTATTGCCATTAGACATGTTTTATTAATATTTTCATTTTTCTCACTTTTTATTTGAAAGGCATTTGCATGCTCAACAGTCTGGACTGGTCTCAGGTAGCCAGATAAACTACAGGACACCTAGTTAAACTGAATTTCAGAGAAACAAAGAATAAGGTTTTTTTTAGTCCAAAATACTGCATGGAACATATTTACACTAAAAATGATACTTGTTTTTATTTGTAATTCCAATTTAATTAGGAGTCCTTTTCTTTTCTTTTTTCTGCTAAATCTGACAACCCTACACAAAGGTAGGGCATCACCCTCTTTTTGTTTTGACTACTGGGTAAAACCATAGGGAGCAGGTACAAGCACCCGCATTTCATCTTAGCAGTTATGTGTAAAGTAAAATTCAGAAATTAGAATAAGCATGTTGATGGAGAGTATGTTGTTGCCTTGTGCAGGAAAGAATTCAAGAGCGAGACATTGTAAAGTGAAAGCAAGTTTATTCAGGGAGATACACACTCCATAGAGTGCTCTCCGCCTCATTCAGAAGGGAGAGTGGCTACGGAGATACACATTCCATAGGCAGAATTCGGGCCATCTCAAAAGGCAAGAGGGAAAGAGGCCATGAGGTGTGGGGGTGTTTATTTTAAAGTAAGAGTAGATATACACTCCATAGACAGAGTGTGGGCCGTCTCAGAAGTCAAGCAAGAGACCGACCATGGGGTGCGGGTTTGTTGATTTTTGTGGCCTCAGTAATTTCATATGCTAATAAGTGGAAGGATTATTCCAACTAATTTGGGGAAGGGGTGGGAATTTCCAGGAATCGGGCCCCCACCCACTTTTTGACCTTTTATGGTTAGACTAGGAACTGTCATGGTGCATGTGGATGTGCCATGAGGCTCAAGGTCTACTAGAAGTTGAATCTTCTGCCATCTTGGTTTTTACCAGTCTGTCCTGTCCTCAATTGCTGTGTCATTACTTCAGCGGTTGTACCTTTCCCCTTTCCCTCCTGTCTCAAGCATTGAGTTAACATTACATATACCTAGGTTTATTATACTATGCATATGATACATAGTACACATTTTTTGATCAATCATGTTATTAGGATACATATTTACCTGTAACCCACTGTGTCTTCAGTGTGTTAAGGTCTTCAAATACGGTCATGCATTAAACAAATATGTTCCAAGCACTCAGGATAAGTCAGAATTCACTGTATTTAATCAAATGTGAGTTTAAATAGATTAACGCATAATTGTTTTCTTTCTTCCTCAAATGAATTAAATGCCAAGAAAAGGGCATGAAAAGGCACTAAAACTAAAGCAGTGATCCTCAACCTTGGCTTCACATTAGAATCACTGAGAGAACTTTAAATTACATGTCTGGATCCCACCCTCAGATATTCTTATTAATTGACCTGAGGTCTATCAAGCATTGGGGATTTTTAAAAGCTCCTTCAAATGCTTCTAATTTGTAGCCAAGCTTTCCTAAATTAGTGGTTCTCAAAATTGTTTGCATATTTAATGAACTAGGTAAATACCTGGATGGTCAGACAACACCACAGACCAATTAAATAAAAAGGTGAGACTCAGGCTTCATTATTTTTCAAGCTCCACAAATTTATTCCAATATGCAGCCAAGTTGGAACCACTGCTTTGCAGGATTTGTCTGCACTTTACACATCTCTCTACTCAGGTATGAACTAGACTTTCAGTATTTACCTTATTAAAACTTGAGAAATTAAGGAAAAGACAGAGCCAGAGGAGGTAATGGAGCTATCTGCTGTGTGATCATCATAAGAAAAAAAGATAATAGGAAAAACATCAAGCATACACTTGAGACTTCTCTGTGGAACGCTCTGCCATAGCGTAAAATCCATTTGGCTTCTCGGTTGCATTTTGGTCTATGTATTTTTCTGCACCAGGATAACTAACAATTCCAAACTGAACAATCAATAACAAAAAGTTTTGGAAGCACAAATGTAAAAACCTGCTGCTATGCTGAACACTGAAAACCCTGCTGTTACTTGTTTTCTCTTCTGTACGCATGGCTGAACTTGCCATATGAGCAAGTCAAGTGTATTTAATGAGCCATAGAAAATTCTGAAAGTCCTCAAGTAGGGCTTCAATCTTTAAGATGCATCAGTTGAAATGGATGGATTTGTTTCACCTTGAAGCATTATATCAAGTGCCATCAATTCCTTCATTCAATTAGCTCCCAGTTATATATATTAATGCCCATTGATTTCTTAATTCAGTTCTACCTATGTGACCTGATAATAACTTCCTTTTTTTCTCTTTCTTCTGGTGATGACAGTGAGTAGGTTGCCAGGGATTGAAGTGCGAGTGTGAGTGATGGGATGGAAAGAGCCCTAGATTAGGACTCAAGAAAATGCATTTGGGTTTTTCTCTATCCAGTATTACATATTTCACTTAGTTTTCAGATCCTCAGCTTCTTTCTTGTTCCAGTGACTATAGCATAATACCTGGCCTCAGCCTCACAGAATTTCTGTGAGAATCTAATTAGTTTAGTATGTGTCTTCTGTAAGACAGCTGACAATGAAAGACTAATGGCACCAGCAGGAGCAAATGGAGAATTCGTGGATTTAGACATGCCCACGTGGTGTAAGTACTGTGGAAATTGAGCTGGGGTAAGGTATATTTTTTCAGTCAAGTAAAAGAAGTCATTCACTTGCAGAAGTTAGGAGCCAGGTGTTGCAGAAGGAACTGGAGATTGAGGAGAATTGAAACATTGGATCATCTTTCCCTGATCTCAAGGAATGTAAGCTTTTTGAGTATGGTTACCTGGTAAAATATAGGATACTATTGCTTCATAACCTCATGAGTTCCCTGGGTGAAATTCAAAACTGAACCGCATACAGAGAGGGCAAAGAATGATTGAAGAAAGAGGCAGACTACTCCATATCGGTAGTTGGCAGTATTAATAAGCAAGGGAACTTACAGGCTTGTCTTGGGTGCCTGCAAGACAAGTAGGTCTCAGCATGTGTCCACCAGAATCTTAAGAGAATATACAGAGGCCTTAACAGGGCGCAGTCACGTGTACACTGCAGATGGTCTCGATAACACCTTACTCTTTCAGGGCTACATCCTTGAAGTAATTCCTGATGTGGGGACAGTGGGTGGAATGTACATTCTAGGGTCAGGGGGTGAAGAGCCTATGATTGCCTGGATCCAGCTCCAGGATCCTCTCCATGACCTCTAACACACATAGTAAATTTAAATTTGATGTAAACAAAAGTTTTATTGTATAGAATTCCATATATTATAGGGGAAATATATTAAAAAATCACTTGTTTATCTGAAATTCAGATTTGTGCATCCTGTATTTTTATTTGCTAAATCTAGCAACCTTAATCTTGGAGGTCTTGGGGTTGTCAGTTTTTTTTTCCTCTCCGTTATTATTGTAGAGGAGAATGTTTCAGATATTGATTCCTTGCATCTTGCCTTATGATATTGATGATTGACAGGTGATACTTTAATATTGATAGCACTTTAGTTTAGAAAATGGATTTATGTATCTTGCATGATCTTTACAAGTATTTTCTTAGGCATTTTCATCCCCATTTTACATATTAGAAAACTGAAAATCAGAGTGATTAGTTGCTAGATAATTGAAAAACATAAATGCTAAAATTAGATCCTTACTTCACACCATACACAACAATAAATTCCAAATGGATTAAAGACCTAATTGTGAACCAAAAAACTTTAAACAGGTATAAAATGTGTGTAAGAAAATGTTTTCATGATCTTGTGGGAAAGAGGACTTCTTTTAAAAGATTTCTTTTAAAAAATTTATTTAAAATGAAAATGATGGGAACTATTTGATATCTTGTAACTTAAGTGAAAAACAATATGAAAACAAAAATATGTATGTTCATGTATGACTGAAGCATTGTGCTGTACACCAGAAATTGACACACTGTAAACTGACTATGCGTCAATAAAAATACATATATACAAAGACAATGAAAATGATGACATCAAGATTTAAAACATTCCTGTGACAGAAAAATAAAAAAGATATCATAAAAGTTTAAAAGACGAAGGACAGCTTAGGAGAAGATATTTCCAACATAAACAATGTAGAAAGGATTAGAACCCAAAATATATGAAGACATTCTACAAGTGGATAAAGAGCATGTGAATAATCCAGGTGAAAAATAGACAATGCATACAAATAAGTAATTCATGCTAGAGAAAATTGAATGACAAATAAATATATGAAAAAATGCTACATCTCTATAGTAATCAGGGGGATGTAAATAAAAACATTAGTGAAATACCATTTCAAACTCTTCAGACTGGGGAAAATTATAAAATCTGGCAATAACAGGTAGATACTTCTGATGAGTGTGTAAATTAGGCCAACTATTTTGCAGAATGCAATTCAGAAATAGCTAGAAAATCTGAAGATATGCATACACTGAACCTCAACAATTCTACTTCTAGATATAATTCCTAGGGAAACTCCCCTATTTGAGTGCACAGAGACATACATGAAGTCAGTACAGCACAGTTTGTGATAAAGATTGGAAATAAATGTCTATCAATAGAAAAATACCAAAATAAAGTTTGGTATATTCATGAAGTATGATACCATGTAGCAGTTAAGAATAGTGAACTAGATTTCTATGCCTCAACAGGATAAATTTCCACAGTATAATGTGGAGTGAAGTAATTTATAGGGAGATACACCTAGTATGGATACCATTCATGTAATTTAAAAACATATAACAGCAATATATAGTACTTATGGAAATAAGTATATATTTATAAAATGTGGATTGGTAAGATAAACACAAAATTCATGGTTTCCTCTGGGGAGGGGCTAAAGCAGGAGAATAGGATTGAGGAGGAAATTCTAGAGACAGAAAGTATCAGAAAAGTTTAGTTGCTTATATTTAAAAAAAATATGACATGAGTATAGCAAAATAGTATGTATCACATTCTAGGCCATGGGTAAATAGGTGTTTGCTATAGTAGTCTCTGTACTTTTTGCATTGTAACCTTTTTTTTCCAAATTGAAAACAAGTATCTTGAAGCTCAGAGGGGTATGTGAATTGTGTAAAATAACCCAGGTAAATAAATATGTGGCTCTACACAGGTAAATTCGCATGCAGCTGAGAAAGCTAATTACATTGACAGAAGAGCAAAGTGTTCCAAATGGGCCTTAGGAGGTTTTCAAGTATTTCTCTCTGTGAAACATTATTGATTAATCCTTGCAGCGCTGGGAAGGATTTCATTAGAGGGAATTGTTCTCACTAACTCTTTCTTCCATCTTTGAATTTCAAACTCCATGTTGGAGCACTATCCTCTTTGTATCTGTAGGTTGATAACTATCTTAGAGCTGACACTAAGACATGCTTTCGGCATCTTCCCAGTATTACCAGATGACAACCCCTGCTCAAAAAAGATGTGATGTGGTTAATTAGTGCTTTTTCTCCTTATTTTTGGAATTGATTATTGTAATTCACTGCACACTGGTCTTCCAGGTGTCTGGTAGTGTGAGATTTCAGATGATCTAGGATCCCTCTATTTGAGTTCTTAAGGAAGGCTTTTTATGACAGCCTTCCCTAGACTTAAATGAACTGAGTTAAACCTAATGCTTAATATTCAGAAAGGATTTTAAAGTTTTGGAACTATCAACTCATTAATATAATTCAAGACTTCTCAGAAAGGAAACCTTGATGATTTAATGCTGATTGTTAGTGAAAAGCAACAAAAACACTAGATTTGGGTGTAAGATGACTTGAGTGTTAATAGCAGGCCTTCCTCTAACTAGTTCTGAGACTGAAACAGATACTTTCCCAATCCAGGGACTCAATCAGTTTCTCTATTGACAGGGATAGACTAATGAGAAAGCTGGCATGAAGTGAGCATAATTTAGCCCGTAGGTCCCACTTATTTGATGTAGATTTGAGCAGCCTTTGTCACAGTTGATCGCTTCCTCATCCTGTAAATACTTTCTTCCCTTTAACTTCTAAGGTACCACACTTTCAGTTTTCCCTTGTTTCACTAGCCCTTCTTTCTTAGTCTCCTTTGTTTGGAGATTCACATTTACATTTACTATCCACTTACATAGTATAAATTCCACTTACTCCCTTGTAAGTGTCATTCACTGTCATGGTTTTAAAGCCATGTATTTATTGACAGTGCCCAAATATATATCTTCAGTCTTGACATCTTCCCTGAATCCCAGACCCAATTGCCTACTTGATATGTCCACTTTTATGTCTAACATATTGCTTAAAATCAACATGCCTAAACTTAAACTCTCAATCCCCATCCCTCCTGCACTTCAATCTGCTCTTCAATCTGTGTCCTTTATACCCGTTAAAGGAAACGCCATCCTTCTACTGCTCAGGCCAAATAAATACCTTGGAGTCATCATTGAGCCTCTCTTTTTTTCATGCCCCATACCTAGTGATTAGCAAATCTTGTTAGCTCTAATTTAAAAATATGTTCATAATTTATCAGTCAGTAAAAAGCCCTACACTGAAGAGCAATCCTTGGTAGCAGAGTCCCAATTCAGAAAAACAGGGGCATCAGGGGCAAAGGAAAGAGACAGTTGATACAACAATGGAGAAAGAGCAAAGAGACTACTGAAAAAATATGGTCATTTAGTTTGAACCCTTTGCAAAAATTGAAGAAAAGGAACTTCATAGCCATGAAGCAAGAAAATCTATTCCAACCTACCCCAGCCTCCTAAAAGTTTAGGAAAATGAATTTCACATAAATATAATCAAAACTTATCATGAGAGAATCCTATACCAGTGAGTAATTTTGAAAATAGGATAAGGTGCAGAATAATACCACTATAGACAATGAAAGCATTTATAGAAATATAGCCACAAAACAAATAAAATGTGTTATCTGGTATTTCAAAACAGGTTAAAAAGGATTAACAAAATAACATAAAATATGAAAGAACAATGTAAATTTGAATTAGATAAACTAGGATGATGTGGTTATACCCAGAAAATAATTATAAGCAAAAATCATTTCAAAAATAGATTATATTAGGATTACAAGAGCAAATAAACATAAGATGATGCTTCTTAAGAGAAATAAAATGTGAAAAGGGTAAACTTAAAAAATAAATGAAGAAGAAGATAAAAGAATTTAAGGGAAAGTTTAGCTGATTTGTTCTGAAAGTTCATAGGACCCAGACTGTTATATTTTTTTCAGGCCTTACAGCAGGCTCCTTGCATCCACCCACAAGATGGATTGTGCAAAAAAATCTCCTCCAGTTTTCAGCTGCTGTTCTCAAACAGACCCTGTAGATTTTCCAAGGAAGTTTAGGATTTGCCTAGTCTTATATATTCCTAGCTATTCTTAGCAAGGGAGCCCCTCTCTTCTTCTGTTTCCTCTTGGCTTAATATAAAATTCTTGCCTCATATTTCTTTTCTTGAATTTTTTAAATTAGTTTCGCTATTGCCATGTGACATGAAACGCTGCTGTTGACGATAGTCACGTAATAGGATTCCTGAAGAAAAAAATATAGCAATTAAAAAAATAAATTATAAAAAATATAATCCAATAAAACTTTTATGAAATAAAAATATCGATACTATATTGGGAAGAATACGCCACTGACCTGGGAAAAGTAACCTGGAACAATAAACAAAAAGGTTTGTGCAGTAAAACTGCTGAATTTTAAAGGAGAAAAATAGAGATAACTTCTTGGGCATCTAGGCAAAAACATCAAGTCCCTTAAGAGAGAAGGAAAATCAGATTCTTATCAGACTTTTCGAGCCAAACTTATCTTGAAAAAGTGAGGACCAAGGAAAACACTGTCAAAACTCAAGAGAAAACTAAAGTCATCAGATCATCAGGGCATCCAGAGAAAAATATAAAGCTGCTCCTCAGAATTGTCTGTCCTGGGATTGACAGGGAGAAGCACTTAGGCAGAGGTTCCTGAATTTCTGGGGTTCACATTCATACATGATCAGTAAGCTCTAACCACTGTCTCAGCTCATGGCCTCAGAGAAGGCCCAGGGCAGGAAACAAAAGATTCATTGCGTGCTTGATGAAGTGTCAAGATGAAGTGAGTTGAAGTCCTCATGAAATTTCCACAGCAACTCCTACTTTTTATTTTTAATGTGTTTTTTAAAATGTATTTTTATTGAAGTATAGTTAGTTTACAATGTGTCAATTTCTAGTATATAGCACAGTACTTCAGTCATATAGGAACATACATATATTCATTTTCATATTTTTTTAACCACAAGTTAGTTCAAGATATTGAATATGGTTCCCTGTGCTATACAGTATAAACTTGTTAGATGAACTATTTTATATATAGTAGTTAGTATCTGCAAATCTCAAACTCCCTATTTATCCCTTTCCACCCTCTTCCCCCACTGGTAACCATAAGTTTGTTTTCTATGTCTGTGAATCTGTCTCTGTTTTGTAAATAAGTTTGTCTTTTTTTTTTTTTAGATTCCACATATAAGTGACATCATATGGTATTTTTCTTTCTCTTTCTGGCTTACTTCACTTAGAATGACAACCCCAGGTCTATCTGTGTTGCTGCAAATGGCATTATTTTATTATTTTTTATGGCTGAGTAGTATTCCATTGTATAAATATACCACAGCTTCTTTATCCAGTCCTCTGTCAATGGACATTTAGGCTGTTTCCATGTCTTGGCTATTGTAAATAGTGCTGCTATGAATATTGGGGTGCATGTATCTTTTTGAATTAGAGTTTCCTCTGGATATATGCCCAGGAGTCGGATTGCTACATCATATATTAGTCTATTTTTAGTCTTTTGAGGAATCTCCACACTGTTTCCCACAGTGGCTGCACCAAACTGCATTCCCACCAACAGGGTAGGGGGATTACCTTTTCTCTACACCCTCTCCAGCATTTACCGTTTGTGGACTTTTGAATGATGGTCATTCTGACTGGTGTGAGGTGGTACCTCATTGTAGTTTTGATTTGCATTTCTCTGACAATTAGTGACACTGAGCATTTTTTCTTGTGCCTACTGGCCATTTGTATGTCTTCATTGGGGAATTCTTACTTGAATCAGAGTTGAGGCTGAGAGGACATTAAAGGAATCTGAGATGCCATATCAAGCATCACATTGGTCCCTATGAAAAGAGACCTCCTACATGTTGCTAGGCCCCCTCACTAGGAAACATAACAGGAACCCAGTACTGAATTTTCTTCCTTAAAGATTCATGTCTCAAGGAGCCATTCTCATCTGCACCCTGGATACAAGTGAAAGGTATGTGGATAGTAGACTATTCTACAGAGAAAGATTCCCCTTCTTCTTCCCATTGTTTCCTGCATCTACATCTTCTTTCTGCAGTCTCTGGTTCATCCCTCTTTTAGCTGCACCTCTGTTTACCATGGCTCTTATTTTGCTCTGTTTTCCTTCCTTGGAAAAAAATGTTACAGTATAAAGTTTAAGTTGATAAATGTTGAATTAAGCCATACCTGGGTTCCTCTCCCAACTTTACCATTTACTTAACAACATGGCCTTGGCAAATTACCTAACCTGTCTGTGACCCAGTTTATTTTTCTGTAAAGTGGGTATAATGGTAGAGTTGTTGTGAGGCATAAATGAGAAAAGATGAACAAAGTACTCAAGATATATTGATTTTTGTTATAAGCAGAAGTAGTAGTGGTAGTAGTTGTATTATGTGTGTTAAAAACAAAAAATACTGTATGTAAATCCAGTTCATATTTTTCAGGCCTCATTTTAATTAACCTTTCAGTAAATTGTGGTAAAGTTTCACTATTGATACGCTTGGCATATATGACCTCCACACATTTTTTATTTTCTTTTTACTTTTCTAGGTTCTTTTCTTTCTTTTTGCTATTCTGATTTATAGGATCATCCTTCACTCCCTGACATTTAAATGTGAGAGTTCCTTGGCGCTCTGTTCTAGGCCCTCTTCTCACTCCACTCTCTTCCAAGGTGATCTCACCTAGGAGTCTCACTCTTCAAAAAACATCTTCAGGTAAATATTTCTAGGTCAGACCTCTTCTCTGAGTTCAAGATCCATATTTAGATGCTGTTGACCTGAAACCAAGAGACTGCCAGGTATTTCTCCAGCAAATATTGGTTTATTCAAGATCAGCAGACAATTGCAATTTGGGGTCTGCAACAATAGCAAGCCAAGTGCAAGTCCCTGCACTGCAAGGAAAGGAGAACCGTTTATAAAAAAAAAATGGAAAAAAAAAAAAAGGGAAAAGACGTGAGGAGGGTGGTGATGCTGCTGTAGTAAACAAAGAGCTCATGGCTTTTCATTGGCAGAATCCTTGTTAGGAAAGAATAGGAATCTTTTTTCTTTTTGGGCTTGGCTATTGTCACAGGGTGTGAGAGCTCCCCCTTCTGGCCTCACTACTCTATTTTTTTTTTTAATTGAAGTATAGTCAATTTACAATCTTGTGTTAATTTTTGGTGTACATATATATTCCTTTTCGTATTCTTTTTTGTTATAGGCCATCACAAGATATTGAATATTGTTCCCTCTGCTATACAGTAGGACCTTGTTGTTATATTACCTTGTTGTTACTATGTATCTTTTGTATATAGTAGTTAGTATCTACAAATCCTGAACTCCTAATTTATCCCTCCCTAACCCCTTTTCCTGGGTAACCATAAGTTTGTTTTCTATGTCTATGAGTCTGTCTCTGTTTTGTAAATAGGTTCATTTGTGCCCTTTTTTTTCCCCTTAGATTCCACTATATGTGGTATTTTTCTTTCCCTTTCTGGATTACTTCACTTAGTATGACAATCTCCAGTTTCATCCATGTTGCTGCAAATGGCATTATTTTATTCTTTTTTATGACTGAGTAGTATTCCATCTTATATATATACCACAACTTCTTTATCCAGACATCTGTTGATGGACATTTAGGTTGCTTCCATGTCGTGGTTGTTGTAAATAAACCCACACACCTACAGTCAATTAATCTTCAACAAAGAAAGCAATGATATACAATGGAGGAAAGACAGTCTGTTCGATGAGTGGTGTTTGGAAAGCTGGACAGCCACATGTAAATCAATGAAGTTAGAACCCTTCCTCACACCATACACAAAAATAAACTCAAAATGGCTTAAAGACTTAAACATAAGACAGGACACCATAACACACCTAGAAGAGAACATAGGCAAAACATTCTGTTATAAATCTTAGCAATGTTCTCCTAGGTCAGTGTACCAAGACAATAGTAATAAAATAAAAAATAAACAAATGAGACCTAATAAAACTTAATAACTTTTGCACAGCAAAGGAAACAATAAATAAAATGAAAAAAGACAACCTATGGAATGGGAGAAAATATTTGCAAACAATGCAACTGACAAGGACTTAATTTCCAGAATATACAAATAGCTCATACAGCTCAATAACAAAACAAACAAGCCAACAACAAACAAAAACAACCCAGTCAAAAAACGAGCAGAAGACCTAAACAAACAATTCTCCAAGGAAGACATACAGATGACCAATAGGCACATGAAAAGATGCTCAATATCACTAATTATCAGAGAAATGCAAATCAAAGCTACAATGAGGTATCACCTCACACCAGTCAGAATGGCCATCATTCAAAAGTCCACAAATGATAAATGCTGGAGAGGGTGTGGAAAAAAGGGAACCTTCCTACACTGTTGGTGGGAACGTAGGTTGGTTTCAGCCATTATGGAAAACAGTATGGAGATTCCTTAAAAACTGAAACTAGACTTATTCTATGATCCATCAACCCCACACCTGGGCATATATCCAGAGGAAACTCTAATTTGAAAGTATACACGCACCCTAGTGTTCATAGCTGCACTGTTTATAATAGCCAAGACAATGAAGGAATCCCTGTGCTATTTAATTGTGGTTTCCATTTATTAATTTTTTTTTACAATGCTTATCACATGTTTTCATTTGGATATCTAACAGACATTTGAACCTAAATATGTCTAAAATTGAACCCAGTCTTTCCACCAAACATATCAACTTCAGCAAATGTGACCACCATCAATCTAGCTACATAAATCAGCCACCTAAAGGCAGTCCTTGATCCATACCCCTCCCCCATTCCCACGTATTCTCCATCAAGTCTTGTCTATTTTACCTTTATAACAGCTAGAATCTGACCACCCTGTACAATCTGCTACCACCCTGATTCAAGCCACCATCATTTCCGACTCACGTGTTTTCAGTAGCCTCCTATCTATTCTTTGTTTATCCATACTTATACCCTCTTTATAATCTAGTCTCAAAGCATACGTGCAATTTATTTCATTCCATTTTGTTAAAAAATCACAAGTTTTACATTGACCTGTTCTCTGCATCACTCGGGCCATCCTTGCATCTTCAGGGTCTTCTCTTGCTGCTTTTCCCCTTTGTCTCTACACTCTTTAACTTCATTAAATGTTCAATGCTGCTTTCTGACTTCCTCACCTTTAGAGATGATTTTTGTTCCACCCGGAATGTTTTACTCACTCTTTTTCCACCCATGTTTGCTTAACTACTCATCCTTTAGTTCTCAGTTAAATATCACTTTTAAGGAAAGGCCTTCTGTGACCTCAGACTAGATTAGCTCCCTCTACTTTGCACTCTCACAAAACCTCTAATTTCATTCTCAGTTGAATTATTTCACAATTGAAATAAATGATTGATATAATTATTTCTTTAATGAGCCTATAGCTTGAGACGTAGTAAAGAAATTACAGTTATCATCATCATCATTACATTTCATTGTACACTATTTTGGTTGAGGGTCATAGGGAGAGAAGACTTGTTAGCTATTCATAGTTCTTGATATTGGAAGAGAGAGGAAAATATAGATAAAGGGACCCATAGGCATGTTGAAGCAAGGAAAGGTTTCTAACCACAGCCTTGTTCAGGGCATGTAGATTGTTACTAGTTTAACTCTATGTCTACAGGTATATATTAAAGAATTTAATAGGTAAACTAGAAGCAGTCAGCTCAAACTTTGTCATTATCTTCAAAGGGAAAACATTGTTTTCTGTTCTACAAAGCCTTACAGCATGATGGTTAAAAAGAGCAGGGATCAAAATAGTTACACCAGTCCTTTGAGAGTGCCTGTGTGCAAATATGGCCCTCTGTAAGCTCCCAAGAATGATTATCTTCCAACTTTGCTTTGAGTTTGATTAAAGGCCAATCATATGAAATGGATCTGATGATTTCACTGTCATGTACAGTAAGCCTATAGTGTGTATTTCTTCTTTGTAGATTTGTTCCAAAGCCTACACAACTGTCATGGGATTTTAGAGCAAAATCTGATCAGACAAACCCTGTTCATCTCCATGATAGTGCAGAGGAACTTTCCAGCTGGGAACAAGGAAGCTGAGACCAAAGGCAGCAAATGCAAACATTGTTAACAGTGAGGGGCTTACCAAGACTCTGAGGCACTTCTGGTTTGTTTCCTTTTGCTGCTATTCATTAACAAGTCCTTTCTAATTTATGAAGAATTTTATTTTCAGTTTTGAAAACATTTGTAGATTAAAAAGGATTAAATTCCAAGTAAATTTAATGTAAACCAAAAATTATTTTCTAAAAATCAAATTAAGAAGGAAAAAACAAAGATGCCCGTTATAGATTACTGAGGTCAACCACCATTATTGTTGAGTACAGTATAGCTTTCCCTCTTCTGTGTGATCTGTCTGCATCTGCAATACCATAGCATGTCCTGTGTCCACGATGCAATGAAACTTCAGTACAGGTTATTCAGTGCAGGATATCTTGTGGAATTTTGTATCACTCATGTGCATATGTCTGCAGCAAGAACACTGCTTCCACTATTCTCAGCCTTAAGAGCATGACGCACCACTAAAGTGTTTTTTAAAAATAAACTTTTTATTGAAATAATTGTAGATCCACCTGCAGTTGTAAGAAATAAGACAGAGAGATCCCTGTATACTTTGCTTAGTTTCCCCAAGTGGTAACATTTTGCAAAACTATAGTAAAACAACCAGGAAATTGATATTAATACAGATCTTATTCAAATTTTGTTTTATTTGTACTTGTGTGTGTGTGTGTGAAGTTCTCTGCAATTTTATCATTACCTGGTAGGTTCACATATCCACTACTACATTCAAAACACAGAGTAGTTCCAGCATCACAAGGATCCCTCTTGTTGCCCTTTAATAACCATGAACACCACCCCCTCCACTCCCATCCCTAAACCTAATCCCTAACCCCTAATTAATTCATAATCCCATCTACCAATCTGTCTTCTGTCATCTAATTTGTAGCCTTTTGGGACTGTTTTTTTATTCACTCAGCATAACTCACCTGATCACTCATCCAGGTGGTTGTATATTAGCAGCAGTTTAGTCCTTTGCACTGCTGAGTAGTATTCCATGGCATGGATGTACTACAGTTTGTTTAACCAGTCATTTGTTGAAGGACATCTGGAATGATTCCAGTTTTTGGCTATTACAAATAAAGGTGCTACCTGTACACGTTTTTGGGTGAACATGTTTTCATTTTTCTGGTATAAATGCCCAAGAGTGCAGTTGCTGGGTTGTATTGTACTGCATGGTTATTTTAAAAATTGCCAGACTGCTTTCCAGAGTGGCTGTACTGTTTTATATTCCCACAAGCAATGTACGAATGACTCAGGTTTCTCCACATCTTCCCTTTTGATGTTGTCACTATTTTTTTTTTCAAGCTGTTATGGTAAGTGTGTCCTGATATGTCATTGTTATTTTAATGTGCAATTCCCTGTCAGCTAATAATGTTGATGAACTGTTCATGTGCTTCGTCGACATCTGTGTATCTTCTTTGGTAAAATGTTCATGTCATTTTCAAATTTTCTAATTTTTTTCTGTTGAGTTTTGAGAGTTCTTTATATATTGTATATATGAGTACTTTGTTGAATATGTAGTTTGCAAATATTTTCTTTCAGTTTATGGCTTGTATTTTAATCCTCTTCAAATGTGCTTTTGGAGCAAAATTTGATTTAAAAAATTGCTGAAAAAATATTTTATGAGGTAAAGTTTTTAAATTTTTCCTTTTATCGATTTTTTATATCAAGCCTATGAATTCTTTGTTATGTGTTAAATCCCAAGGATTTTCTTCTATGCTGTTTTTCCCCCAAAGTTTTATAGTTTTATGTTTAATCCATTGTGAGTTAAATGTGTGAGACATTGGTCAATTTTATTTTTGGTCAAATGCTTTTTTAAAAATGGGAAATGACATAATCCTATCTTTGAAGTAACAGTTCTGAAAACAGGGTAGAGGTTGGACAAAAATGGAGATATACTGTTATGGAATCCAATTGGAATCTATTAGGTAAAAGCAAGAAATGATGGCTTTACATGAATAGCACCCATAGAAATTAGGAAGAGGAAACTAGATCGATGAGGTGTATAACTTTGGGACATGTATATTTAAACAAAGGATGAAGAAAAGGAGAACCAATGAAGAGCACTAAAATGGAAACACTGGTGTTAGTTATCTATTGTGTGACAATATTACCACAAACTTTGTGGCTTAAATAGCACACATTTTTTTGTCTCGCTGTTTCTGAGTCACGAGTCTGGGTACAGCTTAGCTAGGTCATCTCCCTCAGGGTTTCACAAGGCTGAAATCCAGGTGTTGGCTGGGACTGTGGTCGTATTTGAAGCTCAATTGGGGAAGAATTTATCCCTAAGCTCATGTGGATGTTGGTGAAATTCAGCTTCCTGTAAATACTTTTGGACTGAGGGCCTCATTTTCTTGATGGCTGTTAGCTGGAAGTCAAACAATTTCTTCAAATATGGGACTGCCCAGCATAGCCACTTGCCCCATCAAAGCTAGCAAGTGAGGCAATCTTGTAACTAGACAGATGCCACTTTCCTATATAGTGTAATCTCAGAACTGGACTAACATCACTTTTACTATATTCCTTTGGTCAGAATCAAGTCACAGGTCTCACCCACACTCAGAAAGAGTATATCACAAAAGGGCTTGACTGCCAAAGGCAGTGACAACTGGGGATCATCCTTGATTTTGTCCACAACAGTCAGTTAAGAAGAAAATCAGGAGAGTTTTATCTGGTAGATAAGGTTGTCTCCATGATTAAGACAGTAGGATAGAAAAATAAACAGTAAGGAGATGCCTGGAAATGTCACATTAACATGACCCTTTTGTAGGACACTGGGGAATCAAACTCAATCAAGTATTTTGTGAGATGGGTTGGTACATGGAAGATTACATGTATAAATGCCTAAGTCAGGGCTTAGCACACAGTAAGATCTCCTTAAATATCTGATTCAGAAGTGGATGCAAAATGAATCATTGAGTAAACAAATCACTGAAATTATGGAGTTCAGGCAAGAAGCAGAACTGGTGTTCATTAGTAAAAATATTTGAGGATCAAGTCAATGGCATATTGCATTAAAAGGGACTAAAATATTTTTCAAAACAAAGATATTTTATCTTCATAGAAAATTATGTTTTCTGACAGCAAACTAATCAATGGATAAAATCCACTAAAGTAAAAAAGGATATCAAATATATGTCCAGTTGGAAATATCTGAATGCAGAAATTGAATATACATGGGGTTGTTAAGAATTTCTCATTGATTAGAGGTAATTGTAATTTCCTGCATAATTCCCAGGAATGAGATGAGCATTCCCTATTTCCAAGTACAGATTTATTCTCAGCTATAATCCAGTCTCTTCAAATGTGCTGAGATTTGATTGGTCTTCATCTGAAGCCCTTTGTTAAATGTTATGTAAATTTATGACTACATTTAGACTTTCTGTCAAAAACAAAAACAACAAAACAAAAAACCTGACTTTCTAACTTGTCTCTTCAACTGAAGGGAAAAAAATCAAACGTAATCTTAATTACATATGTACTACATAATGATACATGATCCCACATCATTGGTTAGGTTGAGTTGCCTCTCATTTCATCAAATTGACAATTTTTTAATGAGACTCTATCATGTGTAATGCGCTGTGAAAGCTTTGAGTAAATTTTCCTTCAATTTTCTAATGCTCTCCTCTCTTCTGAAGGGTGTTTAAGTTTGATTTGGGGAAAGTTGGTAGGATAAATAAGCCTTTATGTAACGCTTTGAACTAATTTGCACGTATCTACAACAGTATTCCCATGGTATACCTCAGAAAGGATTCACAATCTCTTTTTTTAAATTAGAGAAAATGAAGTTTACCACATGATATATGCTATAAGCCAGGCATGTAGAGATAATTCATTCATATTGCTAACATATATCTGTATAAAGTACATAATCATACAAGAACAAGTGCAGATGAAAATAACCTAAATTCAAGTGCTAATATTTAGAGCAGTAATAGTTAGAGAATAATCTCTCATTCACACTGTCAGTGTGTTTTTTGTCTGCATATGTGCACTGGCACTGGCTACGTGTCTGTGTCAATGAATTATAACAGAAGTGAATTTCAGTTAATAAAGTCATAAACATCTGGGCTTTGCAGCACATGATCTGCTGAGTTTTGAATATGAAATGATTTCAACGCCAATAATAAAAGGAAGCAAGATATCATGAGGTAATTTATGGTATTGTGCTGCCGAGAAGGAAATAGTCTCATTTGCACCATTGTTTACAATCTCCTTTATGTCCATGTACTGTTCCATGTCTAAGGGAGAGGATATGGTGAGCTTGAAATTGGAATTGCATCAGTTTCCGGGACAGCGCTTGGCATATGATGGGCACTCAACAATATTTGATGAAGGAATGAATGCATCGCAATGAGTAAAGTTTCATGGTCAAAATAAATTGCAATGAATAAAGTTTCATGATCATTTCAGATGAGAGCCCACTTCAGGCAGGTAAGGAGTCTTTATCAACACCATCTTAACATAATCTTACTAGGCACAGATTTGGAAAAGCTGTAAATTGACAAAACTGTAAGCAAATCTGGCGCTAACCCGCAAACAGGTAGAGACAAGCCAGGGGAAAAAAGACTGTTTACAATTCTAGCTGCCAAAGCAGGTGGGTGAGAAGTACTGAGGCAGAGGATGGCGGCGTAGGGGAGACAGACTCCCAGGTCTCCTAAAGCTTACAGTCTGGCAGGGGACACATAGAATTAAACAATGCTGATAGATAACAGTTTCAAGAATCCTGCTGTCCTGTGTATACCTCTGCTTTATCACCAGTGCCGTGCATGGTATAGGCCCTCAGTAAATATTTGCTATAAATAAATAGATCAGAGAAGTTTCAGAGAAGTGGCTGATCTTGTGAAGGTCAAAGGACAGCAAAGACAGGAATCTTAGATTCCAAGGATGACCAAAGAACTTTGTCTTACACAACTGAATACAGAAATGAACCCACAGGAAGTATATTGAAGGACAAAAGGGCATAGGAAGTAGGTCTCTGGCAAACGAAAGAGGCAGTTTCATGGAGAGGACCAAAGTCAACATATTGTTTGGGGTACCAGCGAGGGGAGGAGAGAATTAGGAAGTATGAATTTCAAAGGAGCATACAGTCCAAAATTTGGTTAGTGGATGATGTGGAAATGGTTTGCACACAGATATTTACCAGGAATTCTTCACATCTATTTATAGTGGGTATCATATAATATATATTATCAATTAAAATTCTAAATATGACATTGTAATAAGAGGGATTTTCCTGTAATTTACATAGTGCTAAAATTCAGGAAAATGGATATATGACTTCCCAATGCAAATTACCCAAGAAAATTCATGAAAATGTGTACAAGTGGAGCTACCACATAAGCATATTCTTGTTGTTTCTTTATTCAATCCATTTAAACAGTGTTCTCTATTTAATAAAGAAAATCTTTTGAGATTTCTCACTTTAACTAGTAATACCTCAAATAAACATATTTGGGGAAAAAATGCAGTAGCATACAAATCAATGGGATTTTGACCAGACAGACCAGGTTTTAAACCTTTTCTCTGCCACTTACCTGACAAGTAATGGTGAATAAGTTACTCAACTTTCATGAGCTTCAGTTTCCTCACTTAACAATCATATCAAAAATAGTATATATAATATAAGATTGAGTATTTGACCTTTGATTCACTATCTTATAGTGGACACTTAGGAATATGTTGGGGTATTTTGCAGCAAATACTTGCCTAATCAGAGTCTCTAGTTAGGAGGGGACAGACGTTATAAAGATCTCCCTCTTTCTAGGAGATCCTGATAAGATCGTCCCTGCCCCACCTCCCTTCAGCTTAAGCAGTACCTTTGCAGCTGGTGACTCTCACAGGAAGTTCAAAACAAGGAAAGTGATTCTGTGAAATCATCTCACACACCCCCAGTGATAAATTAATTATGACTTTGAATAAAACAGGTTATGAAACCATTGTGAAGTCTAAATATATTTCCTTTGCACACACACACCTCTAACCATATCCCCATATACAACCTTCTCATACATGTATGGACACACACACACACGCACAAATGTGTACAATTACGTACACATGCAACAGACCTTCCATCGATAATTTTATTTTCCTTTTTGTATTTCAGTTTGGGGTTTATGTAGAAATTCAGAATTAAGGTAACAAGCTTCAATTAAAAAATGGTGAAAATATGATGATATTAATGTTAAAGGACTTGATTTACAAAAACCTTTTTTAATAGCGTTTAGCAACTGAAAATTAGCATCCCTGTTGCAGTTGCAAGCACTAATTTGCAATTTGCTAAATAATTAGTACTTTTTGCCAGCAGGTGTTAATTTGTAACTAAAATGAAAATTCATGAGATCCTAGAGTTAGCTAGAGTCAGAGTCTTTCATTTCTATACCAGAAATCTTTCCATGGAATGAATTTTCTAAAAGGCTATTAACAGGTTTGGAGAGTAAATCCTGTTTTTATAATTTCTGAACCAGAGTTTGCAATTTTTTACTTTCCTACAGAGTCATTATGATGATACCTGTGTGAGAAACATTAATCTTCAGAGACAAACCGAGGCTTGATCTCTAACTATGAATAATTTCAGTGGTGGTACCGGTCTACTAATATACTTCCACAATTCCCAGTGACATACAATAGACTTACAAAAGGTAAATTTCTGTTTATCATCATATGATTTCATACTAAATGAAAGTAGAGTCAAATGGAGGGGAAACAAAAAGAGGTTCAAAGCTATTTGAATCAGAATGAGAACCAGATGAGAACCAGATAGGGTTATTATAGAGGCTAGGGAATAGAATCTCATGAATCAAGTGGTGGTTGGCTGGTCAGGGACTGTGAATTTCCCTTCATTTTTACTGTAGGCATGATGTTGTCTGGCTGCTCAGTGGTTCACTGAATGGTTGTTGATGAAAGAGTTAGAGAAAGGTTATTTGGCCCATCATATAGTGAAATGTGCACAGTTAGATGATATAATGGTTCCCCATAGTCATAATCACACACACAAAAACAAATGACAGAATAAAATTCACTTGGATTAGGCTTAAGGAATTGAGGCATCTGTTTTGAATATTAAACATTAAAAATAGAAAAATGCATGCAGTGATTGGCATTCTCGTGTGAAATTGGGTTTTCTAGTCAAAACATGTGGACATTCATGTTCATTTCTGTTATCTTCCCCTTTCATTACCTTTACATTATTTATGCCTGCCAAAGCCTTTTCAACTAAAGTGGTTACGGTGAATTCACCATTGACAGAACAAATTTTAACTTAATGGCTCGAGCCCTGAAACTTCCAAGAGACTTAGCTGTGAAATTCCAGAAGATTTTGCTTATAAGAAAAATCTATAACCTTGGGGAATATTATTGTACACTAATCACCCTGTTCAAACATTTGTGACATGATTCTGCAATTAAATGGTACTTTTTTCTGAAAGCCTTACTGTACATATCAGGAGGCAAATTGGAAAAACAAACCCAGGAAATAGAGGTAACTGTTGAGATAATCTCAGCCAACATTCTGTCCATTTCCTCTCTCTTCCCCTTTACTCTTTCAGAAAATGTTTTCTTTATGTGCGTTTTGACTCTCTCCTTTGATCATACTTATTAAGTAATCATAGTTACTAAGTGATTGTACAGCGTTATATCTCATTTTGTCTACGTTTGAGTGAGAAGCCTTGCAAAATATTGTCAAATCAAGAAAAATTTATCTGGGATGCTTTAAAGTACAGTTGTACTCTGAAATATATTTAGATATTGTGGGTAACTGTCACTATTTGTAATTTGAATTCTATCTTCTATACTCATTTTTAATTGTTACTGATTTCTCTTGGGTAAGTATAGCTGGCATTTGAATTGCTGAATCATAAAGTGGGTGAATATTTAACATTACGAGAAGCTGCCAAATAATATTCTAACATAATTGTACCACTTAAACTTTTACCAGCAATGCACAAGAGTTCCAGTTGCTTCATATTCTCACTGACACTTGGTCATTGTCAGTCTGTTTAATTTTAGGTTTTCTAATGCACATGCAGTAGTATCTAATTATGGCTATAATATGCATTTCTGTGATAATTGATGGTTCTGAGCATCTTTTAAAGTGATTGCTGACTATTTGTTTAATAACAGTGCAAATATGTTGCAAATTTTTATTGAGGTGTTGATCTTTTTATTTGAGTTGCAAGAATGCTGTATGTATTCTGTGTACACTCAAAATATTTTATCCTAATACTTGGTCTAACCATTTATTTCCTAACGATATCTTCTGATGAGCACAGAATTTAATTTAATGAACATTTAAAATCAATATTTTATCTTATATTTGGTGCTTTTATGTACTCTCTAAGAAACATTTGCCTACCCCAAGGTCACAAGGATATTTGCTATGTTTTCTTTTTGAGGCTTTATTGTTTTACTTTAAGGTTTAGGTTTATGATTGATCTTCCAAGAAGACAAGGTTTATATTATTGAGAATATCCAGATCTCACTTTAACATCTATTGTAAAGACTTCACCATTAGGTTGCCTTGCTACCTTTGTCGAAACCAATTGGGCATACGGTTAAATATACATAGAAGTAAACCTAAACTCTTCTATGCTGTTCCATTGATGAACTCTGTATTCTTCTTGAATACTTTGGCTTTATTGTAAATCTTGAAACTGAATAGTGTGACACCTACAAATACATTTTTTAAAGATTATTTTGGTTATATTTTATTTTCATACAAATTAGATTGATTTCCATAGAAATTTAAGAGTCAACTGGAGAATTACTACCAAAAAATAATAGCTGGCAAATTTAATTTACATTTCTGCAGATCTAAAATTGGGGGAAAATTGGTATCTAAACAATATTGAGTCTTCCAATCTTAGTTCAGAATATACCACTTAATTTTTTAAAAACAGATGTTTATTTTGGAGTAATTTTAAATTTACAGAGAAGTTTCAAGGTAGTACAGAGAACTCCCATATGTCCTTCACCCAACTTCAATTTCCTTTTAATGTTACCAGTTTACATTACTGTGATACATTATTCAAAACTAAGAAACCAACATTAGTATATTGTTATTAACTACAGTCCAGAATTTATTCTAATTTCACTAGCTTAGTTTCGTTTTTTCGTTTCACCGCCCTGTTAATGTCCTCTTTCTTTCCCAAGATCCAATACAGCATATCACATTGTATTTAGCCTTCATATATCCCATATCCTCCAAGCTGTGACAATTTCTCCATCTTTCCTTGTTTTTTGTGACCTTCATAGTATTGAGGAATACTAGTAAGGTCCCATCTTGACTGTCCTCCAATTTGTTTTTTACTTTTTTATTGAAGTACAGTCAGTTTACAATGTGTGAATTTCTGGTGTACAGCATGATGTCCCAGTCATGCATATACACGCATTTATTTGTTTTCATATTCCTTTTCATTAAAGGTTAGTACAAGATACTGAACATAGTTCCCTGTGCTGTACAGAAGAAACTTTTTAAAATCAATTTTTATATATAGTGGCTAACATTTATAAATCTCAAACTCCCGAATTTATCCTTTCCCTGGTAACTGTAAGATTGTTTACTATGTCTTGTGAATCTGTTTCTGTTTTGTAAAGAACTATTCTATTTTTTTTAAATATTCCACATATAGGTGATATCATATGGTATTTTTATTTCTCTTTCTGGCTTACTTCACTTAGAATAACGATCTCCAGGCCCATCCATGTTACTGCAATTGGCATTATTTCATTCTTTTTATGGCTGAGTAGTATTCCATTGCATAAATATACCACAACTTCTTTATCCATTGACTGTCCTCCAACTTGAATTGGTCATGTGAGTTTTTTCCCCTCAAGATTAGACTCAGAATGTTGAGTTTAAGGAAAGATGCTACAGAGGTGAAGTGCCCTTCCCATCACATCACATCAGGGGGTCCATGACATATACATGACATCACTGATGACATCAGCCTCTATCGCTTTTTTATATTAGTGTTTGTCAGATATCTCCACTGAAAAGTTAATATTTTTTCATTCTTTATTATTTGAAAGTTAGTTACTAAGTAAAGCCTATACTACAGGATTGTAGGGGTAGGGGAAAAGTGGGATTAAGTCCCACCTCTGGGAGGGGCACTATGTATATTATTTGGAATTATTTTATAAAAAAGATTCTATCTTCTCAATTTATTTATTAAGTTTTTTTTGTATCAGTATGGACTTAAATGTATTTACTTTGTATTTGGAGTTATAATCAAACACTGCAATATTCATTTTATTGCTAATATTGTTCCAGATTTGGCCTTTGGGAACTCTTTCAGGTTGGCTCCTGTATCCTCTTGATATGGCCCCATTTTTCTGTTTTTTGAGCTCTCCATAACTTTCTGGCACTATAAGATGCTCCAGGCTTCTCTTGTCATTTCCTTGCCCTATCCACACAAATTTAGCCATTTATCCAAGGAGCCCTGGTCCCTTTTATTGGAGAATATCAAGAGTCTAATGGGGAACTGAGTATTTGCCCCGTCTTCACATCAAAGAGGCAGAAAGAGGTGGAGGGAGGCAGTGCTAGTTGGCACTCTGCTCTCCTCTGCTCCTTAGAGCAATAGGGCCCAGTGAGGAGCTGAGTGTCCACCCTCACAAAACGGCAGTAAAGCAGGGGAGTTAGCACCCATTTCCTTTCTGTCTAGTGAAAGCAGGGCCTGATAGGGATCTGATTTTACATTCCCAGATTGAGGTAATTAGGCCACGCAGGTTGGTGCCCCAATTTTTTCTGGAATAGTGTCAGTGGGGCTGAGGTGGGGGAGTGGTACTTCTGCCCCACCTGTCTTCAAGGAATCAGTATCCCACTTTTGCTAGTGTGTTGTCAGCAGGGCCCAGAAGGAAGCTGAACATACACACTTTACATGCCCCTCAATGGAGAGACTGTTTGCTTAACAAAAAAGAGTAAATATGATAAGGCATCACAGTATATAAGTAATATTCCAAATGTCCATTTTGTGTTTAACAGGAAATCACTTGACATACCAAGAACCAGTAAATAACAACATGAATGTGAAAAGGCAAGCAACAAATTGACCAGACACCAACACTGAGATAAATCAGGTGTTGCCTGAGGGTTAGTGGCTGCTCTATATAATTTTATATAGTGCTATAATGCCACATCTGCTATTATGTATCTGGTGTTACTACATCGTTTAAAGTTCTCTTTACTTTATACTATCCAATCCTCCTTACTTGAATCTCCTAGTTTACTTACCAACTCATTATATTGTATATTTATTGTTCAAATTACTGTTGCTTCTTCCTTCTAATTGGACCTTAAGTATGAAAGAGGTGGAGAATTGTTGAGTTTCACCCTTCTCTGAGCTTTTAGGTTCAACTATCCCTGATGTGTCTGGCTGTGGCCATGCCTTCTTTGAAGTTATTGTGAAAGAGGAGACAGAGGAAGAGGAAAAGAAATGGCACTATGCCTAGTGGTTGATAAATAGGTATGTTTGTTTTATTGTAAGGTATTTGGTTTCCATTGTGGTGACTGAAGTAGCAGTCCAGGGGAAAACTTTAGGGTATGAGAGAAATACATAGAAAGGGAAGGTTGTATGTGTAAATATTGTAGAAGAATATAGCTGTAGCCTCTTTCATTGACCTCAATAAATTAAATAGAAAGATTTGAGATATTTTGAATAGTTTTGTTGGGTAAACAATGTTTCCTTGACCATGATCCACTTCCAAGACTAAGAACTGTGATGAAAATATCAAAACAGCCTGGTAGACAGACTGGGGCTGGACACAAGAAAGACTAAGAGGAAGAAACTGCCTTGTTCTCCTAAATGAAGTACATGGCTGTTTCTTCTGCTACTGCAGTTCTCTGTTCTTGACCAGAGGATGCCCAAGTCAGCCTCATGTGCTAGTATAAAGAAATATTCAAGCTGGGAAGAAGGAGAGAGTTCTTTCCAGCTCTCTTCCAATTAGAGCTTTATCTGGCAGGCAATATCTAGATGTGATGGGTGAGTAGAGTGATCCTTTCCACTTAGCAACTCACTTTTGGGGAATGCAAACTAGTTTTTCATGGCCAGCTATATTAAGTTGAAACTCAGCAGAATAATGCAGGCAAATATTCTAAGTCCCAGAGGTAGAGGTAAAGGGAGGAAAATTTATTTTCTCTCAGTCCTAGAATTTGTCATATTAGAGGCACTGTAGGTGAAGGGATATACACTCAGAGATGGGTGAAAGAGAGAGGGGAATTGTTAAGTGATTGTTTTCCATGCTTTTCAGTATATTATTCTGATCCGTAATGGACTAAGAGTGTTGGGGTACTGATTGAAATGGCATGATATTTGAGTATGGGTATGTTGCCAGCTTCAGCCATTCTGTGTGTAGTACCCCATTCCAGGAAGTGTCATTCATGTGGCTAAAACAATATGATTGGCATGTCTTGGAGTGAAGTAATGCACAACAGGTACAACATAGGTGGTGGTCCTAGAGGAGGAGGAATGGCTACCTGGGTCTTCCCTTGAGCCAAGGCACCATGTTTTCAGTGCTAGGCCACATTATGTGACCCTTGTATGTGCCTTCTAAGGAGTAAGACATAGGGAATTAGGGGCCTCTAGGAAAATCTTCATATGTATATTCTTCAGGGATTTAAAAGTTTGTTAAAAGGGGCTGTGCATATGAGACCACAGCATTAGGTATAGTTATGACACTCCTCTGTCTTCCCATTGATATTTCTCTCTGCAAAACCAAATTTCCTCTTTCTTGGATTTGCCTTCAGTAATATTTGAAGCCACCAAAGTACTAGGGGTTAACTATAGCTAAGTTAGCTGAAGCTCTGTCAATCTGATGTATAGTTCTCAAGCCTTATTTATTGATTTATTATGTGTATACTTGTTCACTTATTTTTTAGTTATTATGTGATGGATGGTCAAGGAGGAACTACACTGTAGAACTCTGGATAATGATAAAATATTACCTTTTTCCCCCTCTTATTCACCTTTGGATTTCTATTCTCAACCCCCTGTGCACTGAAGGAGAGAAAGAAGATAGCCAGCAGTTGGAGATCATCTGCAGAACTGGAGCAGTGCACGGGAAGCCAGTTATACATTTTACGTTCTTATGCGGGAAACAGAATCTTGATGATGTACAAAGGTAAGCCCTCTTTAACCAAATCAGTGGTTATTGAAAACTAGAGTTTAGGTATTCCTACATCTCAAACAGCCACAGGCCTCACTCCCACTTGAAACCTTGGCAAAAAAATTAGGTTGTGATCCAAATGAAGGGGATTTCTCTATTTGTCTACTAGCATTATTACCCATGTACAACATGTGTCTACTACTTATGGTATCTTCTTTCCTCCTTCACATGATCTAAGGGTTTCTTTACACAGAAAGTCTCATTATTCCAGATATGTATAGTCAGTGACTGTGACACCATTGAAGTTTGTTCTCAGATTTAATTGTGTGTTTATTTTTGAGAAGTTGTGAGAGTTTATATGTGAGTATATCTCTGTATAATTGTTCTGGAATATGTAGGGATTCTTGTTTGATGCTGAGGTGGCCCTGGATGGTTTTTGGGAGAAGATATGTGGAGAAAGCTAATACAAATGATCAATTTCAAACATAGCTACGGTACAGCTTCTAAATAGAAGTAATATGTTCCATGGAATATGAAAATGTTACTGCTGCTTTGGGGCTTTGTCATGGATCATAAGTACTTTAACCCACAAATGACAAATATAATAGACATAGTCTGGTTCTTGTAGACACCATTTGAGAAGGGTCAAAGATGAAAGTTAGGTTCAGCAGTAGGGTTGGGATGTCAGAGTAGGTGCCCCTTGTCTCACAAAGAAAAGAGGACCAGTCAGCCCAGGGGCTTGGCAACCTGGGAATATATTATTTTCATCTTTATTCTAGTCTTTAGCAGAACCAATATACTAAAGTTTACTATACAGTTGTGTTCAGTACTAAACTGCCCACTTCAAAGAACTCTGAATTCTTACTCTGCAGCCTAAAGACAAACACAAAGGGATGCAGGTGTTGTTTCTTTGTTCACCAGATGGAAACATCCTCTGTGTTCCATTATACTTCCCTTATATAATGATAATCAGCTGCAGGGCATAGCTGAGGTAGAAATAAGTACCAGGCAAAAGACTGTCAGAGCTAAAAGAGGCCATGGGGATTTTGTCCATAACAAACTTCTTATCACAGACCAGATACTTGGATCACAGATGGCTCAGATATATTTATTGAAGATGTGAAAGTTCTAACAGTTTTGTGAACTGGGAACTATTGAAAATCTATAGGAAAAAAAAGACTTGGGAAAATCCAATTTAAATGCCCCTTTCCTAAGACCTTTTTTTCTCTATATATAGAAAGTAGCTTAGCTAAAAGTGTGTTTCCAAATCCTACTTCCTCTCTGTCTGTAGGGTTGGTATAACATGGCTCTAATAACATGGCTCTTAGACTTTGACTGGTTTGTGGTCTCCTGTTACCTTTACATACTCTCATCTTCTATCAGGTTCAGTTGGTCATCGGAAATTAAGAGTGCCAGGCACCTGTGTCACAGAATGGAAAATTGGGAAAATATATTATCAACAACCACATCTTTGATCAAGGGCCAAGATAATCTAGAGCTGAGAGTAGGAAAAGGATATCTCTAGGATTTTAGCTCATCTCTCTCTTGGAATTGAACAGTGATATATTAAATGGTTAGTTTCCTCTCAAGAGATGCAAGAAATGGGATTTCTGCTGTCTCATTATTTGCACCTTTGGCTGATTTTCCCTTTCCTTCCTAAGGGTTTTAGTGTGTTTTCACTAATATTATATGGATTTAGAATGAAGGGATTTGGGGGTACCGTGGAGTGTGGGGGTATTGTAAGTATTTAATTACTGTTGTTTTATTGGGGTTTGACTAGGTTTACTTTAGGTGAAAGTAGATATTTTCAATACTTAGTTCCTAACAGCTTGAAGGAATAAAGATATTTCTTAAATGAGGAAGGAAGACCAGGAAGTGGCTTATTCTCTCTTGGGCGTGAAAAACATCCAAGGATACATAGAGCAGTTGGGGGGAAACTTAGAGATGGAATTTAGAGGGCACTAGGGTGGGCAATGCCAAATTCTTACAAAAAAAATGATGAATGTCATGCCATGGCTGTGGGGATTGGGCAGGTCTGAGTAGAGCTACGTTAATGTAGAGTGGATTCGGCAGAGAAGCCACCTTGAGCCATGCTGTATGCAGTGCCCTATTTAGGAAGACGCTATTCACATCCACTATGTTATGAAGTGAGCCTTTCTGAGTAGGGTAATGCTCAAAAGTACAACTTTGTTGGTCACTAAATTCCCTAAGGAAAATTTGTCCAAAATGCGTCATTAAGTGGTCTATACCCCTTTATTACAAAGAGATATGGCCCCTGAGAAGGAGGCATGCACTGGGGATATAGCTGTACCTAAATTCTGCTAAATAAAATTCCCTATTTAGCTAATACCGAGACTCTGTCAAAATGGTGCTCTCTATACTTAGCAATATAATGTCACTCCATCTTCACAGAAGCAACAGGGTTCCCTGGTGGGCCCTTTGTTAGAATTCCAACATGGTTTTACACAGGTCTTATATAGCACAGGACATCTGAAAACCCCATATTGGGCATGGATGTGGCAGCTGAGACTAGATGGAATATCCGCTGATTTTTCAATTGAAAAATTACGAAGTTTACATACAGTACGCCAGCCCATACGTGAGATGCCGCAAATATAGTAGGACAATAGGAGAGGCAAAACTTCAAGAAGCTGTTGGTACAAATATGCAATAGCTAGTAAATGAGTAGAATGTGAACTGTGCACAACAGCCCAAAGTACTGTGGAGAAACAATAAAATATATTGAGAGTTGGGCAGTGCTCCAGAAAGGAGGGGATGTGACAATTTCAAATAGAGTGGTCAGAGAAAGCTTCTCTGAGAAGGCACTATTTGAGTAAAGTCCTATGTTAGGTAAGGGATGGAATGAATCTCCAGTTTGTCAATGTTCCAAGGCTTCCTTCTCCCTTGGCAATGGAAAGCCATCCCAGCTTTTCCTGTTGACCTTTTCTTACTGTCTATAACCACCTCCAGCCCAAATAGTTCCAAGGGATTTTGTGATGCAAATTCATGGAAATATTGAGACACTTTGGTTTAAGAAGTGAAAAGGAAAGGGGATCTCACAAATTGGCTGTCAAGCTCTGTAATGTATCCCCGAGACAGGAGAATAGGAGTTGATGGAAATAAGAAAAAAAAAATCTATTGCCATGATGCTTTATGTAGAGGAGATTTCTCTTCCCTGGGAGGTTTCCAGAAATCACCAGTAAGAAATTGAGTGTATTTTTAAAAAATGATATAAGGAAAGAAAAATAAATTGAGGACTTTTTTTTGATAGCCCCTTTGTTTTGTTTTGGTTTTTTTTTTATCATTTGGAATTTCTTTTTATATTTTAGTTTCCTTTTTGGGGGGGGTAGGTAATTAGATTGATTGATTGATTTTTTTAAGAAGAGGCAGTGGGGATTGAACCCAGGCCGTCTTGCATGCTAAGCATGCACTCTACCACTTGAGCTATACCCTCCCCACCAAGGCTATTTTATGTGATGGTTTTGCCTGTACTGATTATCCTCGAACGTGAGAAATCCAGATCAGTGACTGAGACATCAGTTTCTTGGCTTAAAAGAGTTGCAGCTGCCTATTACATTGGTGATGCGTGTGCACAGGTATGTCTGGGAGTATTAAACTAACTTGCTACACTACCAACCTAAAACTAGTACGTGGCTATGATGGCTAATGCTTGTGCTTCTGCATTCCTGCTAGATTAAGTTGAGAATGATCTAGCACAAGAAACATGGTGGTAAAAGAGAAGGTTGAATTGGACAATATATTGCAGTCAAACTCTCTGATAATGGAGCTCATCACATCTGCAGCGTCAATTAGGAGATTGAACCCCCTCTATTATAATTTACTTTATTTCCCATGGGAAATAGTGGGGAAAGTGATATTTCCTCATTTTGGGATAATCTGCACAGAGTAAAAAGAGGCATAAGGTGATCAGTGGAACTTAAGACATTCAGTTAGAAGGAGGAGTATTGAGGCTAATAATGTTGAGAAGAGTTAAAGTCTTTTTGGAAAAACTGGTACCAATTTTTGATATGCAGTTTGATGAGATGTACATCCTGGTATACCTGTCATCGTAACTTCCTTTGCTTCTTAAATAACGGTTTATGTATTTCTTTGAAAATATGTTGACTTTAAATTCTTTATCTGCTAGTATGCTATTTGGAAACTGTCACATGAAGTTTCTTTTGTCTGCTTTTCTCCTGTGTATGGGATGCATTTTTCTTTCCTTTTGCATGTCTCATGATTTCAGTTAAAGCTGGACATCTTATATGACTAATTGTAGCAACTCTGGATGATGATTTCCCCTCCGTGGGATTATTTTGTTGTTGTTGTTTTCTGCTAGTTTGTTTATTGTCTTGGCAATTCTATATCAGTGAAGTTTTGTCTGTGGCATGAAGCTGTTTTGTGCTTTTCCTTTTGGGACACAGGCTTTGTTATGCACACAGTCATTCTGAGAAGACAGTGGTTTTGGTGGAGTTCTCTTCGACTCCTTTTCTTAATGATCTCTCTGTCAATCTATCTGCCTCCATGTGTATCGCACCTAGCCCTTAGACTTCCTAACTGCAAGCTGATTATTACGTAGTTTTCAAAATGCTATAGGCAAAAAGTGCTCCAGAGTTTGTTCTAAATAATTCCGTCCCTTTTGCACAGGTAGTTTTGAGGCAAGTCTTTGAGGTTTGTTTAGATACCACGAGGGCTCTTAGTAGTTCTCTCTCCCCCTGGTTCTCTCTGGCGAGCAAGCTGAACTGTTTCTCAGCTTATTCCTCGCAGAGTGCTACAACCTCATTTTATTGACTGATCATCAAAATCTGTCTTGTTTGTGGTGGGTTTAACATAGCCTACACTCTGTTACAAATAAAGTCTTATTTTTTAGAGAGAACATTAATATTCTCTGTTATTCAGGGCAGCCTCTCACACTGGGCAAAAATAGTAGAATCACTAATCTGGAGCTGTCACTAAAGGCAGGACTGCTTCTCTCAGGGTGACATTTCTGCTATGCAAGTAGGGCGCTTGTCAGTGGCAGTAGATCTTGTTCTTCTCCACTTGCCTCACCTGATGTGGAGCCAAAGCACAATAATCAGTCTACTGCAAAGTATATCAGAGATCCAGTACTCTTAGACACTGTACCTGCAATAGAACCTCCAGTCTATGATAGTAAGTGGAGTGGTGGGACAGTGCCCCGAAGTTCTCACCACGTGTGTTTAGAGAAATGCTGGAGGATTGCAACTTCCGTGAGTACACTGTAGCTCTTGATAGGGAGCTAGAGATAGAGACAATCTAATTTTTACGCCATAGTCACCTTAAAGACTAAAACCCCAGCCTCTGGTCTCCATTTACCATATCTGTGTACCTATATGGTGGTGTTTTGGACTCTGATTTTCCAGGGAAATGCAGGCACCATATAGGATATCTCAGAATGAAAATAATGCAATTACATGTTTTAAACAATCTCGTTTCAGATAATGACCCAGAAATCCCAAGAGCTAAAGGAATGTAAGGGTGTCCTCCGGTGTCAGGTACATTTTACATCTTGCAGATCACTCCTTTTAAGTGCATGGGCTTTTTACACTCTGGGGTCTGAGGAAGAAAAACGATTTCTACTTTTCTCCATCCTACCACCTACTGTTTATTGTCTTTTTCTTTACATCTAAGATTGTGTGTACTTTCCCTGATTATTCTGTTTCTCTGGAGCTGAGGTAGGTAACTCAGGTATAGGGACTCATACCACGTAAGTCAAGCATGGATTGGTGGCATGAAGTAAATTTACTGCTTAATTAATGGATCTGGGGAATACAAACTGCTTGTTAATGCTTTATATACAACAGTGGGAAAAGGAATAGGATAAGGCATGCAAGGATATTTCTTCCATAAGCAGCAGAACCTAACAATAAGAATTAATATTTATCAGTTCTGAAAAACTGCCATATGGAATGTCTACTATGTAAGTGGCCAGCACGCAGGAGAGGGTATGAGGAAGGACAGTGGAGCTGGTACAGGTCCTATGTACAAATTCCACTGATCACTGAAAATACTAAGGGACTGCTTCGAAGGCACATTAGTTGTTGTTTAGGCGGGGCTGCCATCCCTGGACATGCTGTGTGTGGTACTCGACTGCAGGGAGTGACAATCATATATAATTAAAAATGGCTGACATCTCTGCTAGTGGAGAAATACATGACATGTGTGGCTTATGTGATGACACTGTAGGTGCACCGGGGCTGTTTGGTTACTTGCAGGGGGCTAATTTCCGCATAAGAGCGGCCTTCCATGCCTGTAGTGGATTACTTCAGAGAACTCTTTCAGGCGCCTTATCAGAGGCAAGGCCTAAGAACATAAGATTCCCTAAAAGCATCCCACTGACTTCTTCTGATATTCATATCCAGTTTTCTAAAGTTGCTTGACTGAAATAAGAAGGCTTTTTGTGCTGTTGTGCTGTCCCATTCTGCAGAGCCTATTCTCTACCCTAAGGAACAAATCTGTTCAATTGTTCTATCTATTAGCTTCCCTCCCCATTTTTAAGGCTTCTCCTTAACCCTCTGAGGCTCAAAATATTACCTATCTCAGGTATAGTGATAATTTTCTGTCTGTATTTCTTCCTTCCTTGTCTAAAACATGCTTGGTTTTAAAAAAGAATGTTTCAATCCTATGTAAGTCACCAACTTATTAGGGTTTGTTAATCATACTGAGAAACTTGTACTCTTTGATATTATTTTTTGTTGTCAGTCTTTAAAAAATTCATGTATCTTTAATCTTTCTCTTACTTTTCTTTTCATGTCCCTTCCTACTGCAGTGAGGAGAGAGAAAAAGCGAAGGCAGAAAAGGGAGAGAGAAGGAGATAATTCTTGGTAAGTGGTCTTTTTTCACTCCTGGATCTGAGGAGGAAAGGGGATTTCTACTCTCTCCGTCATACCTACCATGATTATTCTCCCATTCTCTGCTTCTATGATCCTGTGTATTTTCCCTGCTTATTCTGTGGTTCAATAGTTGAGATATGTATTCAGGTGGAAAGATTCAGATCTTTGGGTGATAAGCATGGGTTGGTGATACACAGTGTATTTTTTGATAAATGATTGGATTTGGATAATACAAACTACTTGTTAATGCTTTATATATAACACTGAGAAAACAAACCAGCTAAGGCATCCAAAGTTATTTCTTCCATGAGTAAGAGAAGAACCTAACTGGAGGGCTTAATGGTTCTTAGTTCTAAAAAGTGTCTTGAGAAAACTCTGAACTATGAGTAGTTAACACTTAGAGAAGGATGGATGGGGAAAGACAGTTGAGCGAGTGCTATAGTGGTCCTTAGTACAAATGCCAGTGGCCACTCACAGCCTAAAAACACTGAGGGGTTTGCAAAAGGAGCATGAATGGGTGATTAGGCTGTGTTACCATCATTAGATGTTCTTTTTGTGGTACTCTACTCCAGAGAGCAGCAATCACGTATAATTAGATGTGATTGATACCTCTGTGAGTAGAGTAATACATGACATGTACAACGCAGATGGTGGCACTGTGGGTGTATTGGGAGTGTTCAGTTGCAAACAGCAAACGTTTCCCTTAACACTCTCTCGTCTGTGGGACTAGCTCAGAGGCAAGTCCTAGGAACTGAAGGTCCTGGAAAAAGCTTCCCATTGAGTTTCGTCTGGAGTTCCTATCCCTTTTACCAAAGTAGTGTGACTGAAATGAGAACAAAACCTTTCAGCACTTTCATGGTGTTCCTCACTACTTGTAGGTTTTAGTTTTTTAGTACCTATATCCTACCCCAAATCCCCAAAATGGTAAAGTGTTCTTACCCATTTCTCCCCTTCCCATTTTCAAGACTTTACTTTAGACAATGGAAAATTACGTTCTGCTTCTCAGGTCCCTAGCCTGTTGAGGCTTACTTTTTTTTTCTCTTGGGTATTGAAGGACCTTATTTTTTCACAGGACTAGAAGATACCCATTCTTATAAAAATATGTTTAAATCTGGTCTAAGTCATCACTTCATCAAGGATTGTACATAGCACCCAATTTTATTCTTTGGTATTATTTTATTTAGTTTATTTTAAAAATTAAGTATCTTTTGCTTTTCTGGAGAGGGGAGGCTTGGAGATGATAAGCATCATATGCCTGAGTGCCATCGTGTGAACTGGAGAAACATTTTAGGAATAAGAAACTAATTTCACATTCTTATGTTGTACAGAGGGAGGTGATCTAGTGCCTCCCTCTAAGTTTGGTCAGGGAGTTGAATTAGAAACAACTCTTTGCAACATTTTGTGACAAATATAAGGAATAAATTGTATGGATACCCTACCTTAATCCTTTGGGAAATTGTAGTTAAGAAGAATAGAGATACATCTAGATTTGAAGCTGATATATGTTCCCATTTTTACTTAGTTACATTTTTATGTGGGTTCGAACTAGAATACCATTCTTCTTGTTGTCTGACATTCAGGCCATGGCAGTTTGGATCTCAACAAATAGAAAGCCCTCACTTTTCCCTGGCTTGCTAGAGAGGGAGGCCTACCTTTGACCCTGCCTCTTTCCTTTTACAGTGGATAATGGTAGCTATAAATAGGTATAAATTACTGAAGCCACCATAATCTCATTGTTTATATATAAACAGTGGATAAATCTGGCTTTTTTGTTAAATCCTCTTCCTGGTGAATTAGATAACTAAGCCAGACCAACATATGAATGTAAAGAAAGATTGAGGACGTGGGTGGGGGAGACTGAGATCAAATTTTCTGCTTAACAGTTCTCTAAGACCTTCAGAGTCTATAGATACTGGGAAAATTTCTTGTCTACTCTGTTTCATCTGATAATATTCCTATCATGAATAAAGAAGAAGGGGCTATGACCACACATAGCAGCCAACTTCAGGGCAAATGATGATTGGGTGAATATAAATACTTTGAGTCTTCTATATTTATGGATAATGTGGGACTTCCTACATTTCTGTAAGCTGCAGAGTTAACTCATTTTAGGCTAATGAAGCCAAGATAAGACCCTGAATTCAGGAGGGCTTGGGGAAATTCAGTTTAAGTGTTCCTGACCTCTTAACTTGCTTTCTAACCTCATTGTGAGTAACATGGACAGGTATGCGTTTTCACAAATTTTCCAACTCCCTAATCCATAAGCTTTTCCATAACCTGGTTTTCATGCTTTTAAAACAAGAATTTTTTTGGTCTTGGAATCTATTTGCCTACTTCCTCCCATGTTATCTTAGAGTGTTTGTCCAGGCCAGAAAAATATATACACTTGGAGGCCTGTGGCTCAGAATGGAAAGTTTAGAAAAAGATCCTCTCTGATAGAAGGCTGATAATTTCAGGGATGAGAGGAAGAACAGGGCATTTCTATGTAGTAAGCCCATTTTCTTTCTTGGAAATCAACCCAGGTAAATTTTATATTTTGTTTCTTCTCTGGGGAAGGGGGAAGAAAAGAAATTTCTGCTTTCTACTTCTTGTCAACTACCAATTCCTCCCTCCTTGTCTCACTTGGCATTTATGCACAATTTCTCTGCTTCTTTTGTGGTTTTGTCATTAAGGTTTGAAACTCCAAACAAGGGTGTATTTATTGTTCAATTGCTACATAACAAATTAATCCACATTAACAACTTAAAAATGCACACTTACTATCCCATAGTTTCTGTGGGTCAGAAGTGTGTATGTAACTGGGTCCTCAGCTCAAGGTCTCTCTCACAAGACTGAAATAAAGGTCTCAGCTGGAGTTGTGAAATCATCTGAGCTCAAGGTCCTCTTCCTAAACTGGCAAAATTTACTTCCTTTTACCCATAGAACTAAGGATCTCATTTTCTGGAGATCCCCTGCTGTTCCTTGCCATGTGGTTCTGTCTACAACATGGCAGTTTGCTTCTCAAGGCTGCTCTCTCTTGTCTCTTGTCTCTGTATCATCATCCATCATCTTCTTTTTCTTATCCTCCTCCTTCTTCTATTTCTTCCTCTTCCTCCTCCTCTCCTTCCCCCGTTCTTCCTCCTCCTCCTCTTCTCCTCTTTCTCCTCCTCCTTCACCTCCTTCTTCCTCCTCTTCTCCTTCTTCTTCTCCTTCTTCTCATTCTCCCTCTTATTCAAGCCAACACCTCAATTGTTTCCAACAAGGCTGGGAAAAACATTCAGACAACTCATTAGATCCTTTCATCAAAAAGGAAGTGGAAAGGGGAGGATTAGACACAAATATTTACTCTGGTGAAAATCCAGACATGTATTTTCAAGCTAAAGACATTAATAACATATTGGCAAGTTCTTGTCCCCACTTACGTGAACCATACCAGCTACGCAGAATATCCTAGTTGTAATGAATATGTTCAGAGAGAGATGATAGTGAGAAGATACTATATCCTATTTTAAAGAGCTTACTTAATTAGATCAGGTTCCCTCAGGATAATCTACCTTTAGAGTAAATCACTTCAAAAGATTAATAACCTTAATTACATCTGTAACATCCATTTTGCTATAAAACATAACATAATCATGTGAATGACAACCCATAAAATTAAAAAGTCCTGCTCACACAGAAAGGGAGAAACTTATGCAGGGCATGTCCATGGGGATTCATCTTGTGGAGACCAAGAATTCTGCCTTCCACTAAGGGACGTGGAAATCTGAGGTTGAAGTTTGGGATGTAAAAGGATGTATTGAGGGGAACTTCAACTTTGGAGGAAAACAAATCATATATAAACCATAACTTGTAATGACTTTAAATTCAATATTCACCATTCATTCATAGATGAGGCTATATCTTATCCAAGTGAGAGAAGAAAGGATCATTCTCTCTCAGCCTGAAAACCTGCAAATCAAGCGTGCAGCAGGTGAGGGGATACTAATGCAGGGAGAGATGCAAGAAGGAGGGCATTGGAGTGGGTGTTTCTTATACCTTTTTTATAAATCCTGGGGGCCACACATGGAAGCATCAGGTGACTATGAAAGCAGCATGGCTGGGAAGATCTGGGCAGAGTCACCACATTTAACCATACTTTGTGAAGTGCCCCACTCCAAAGAGTGCCATTCAAGTATACTAAAATATGATTGGCACTTTTTTGAGTGTCGTAATTCACAACATGTACAACCACATGTGGTGTCCCTGTGGGAAGATGGTGTGGTTGTCTGTGCACAGCTGCACTCTGGCCAAATCACCAATCTCTCAAAAGACTCTTAAGTGCCGCTGAAAAGACTAGACCTAGGATCTGAGGGCACTTGGAAAATCTTCCCATCCAGGTTCTTCAAACATTTACATATGTTTGTCCAAAAAGGACCTGAGACATTGGAACAAGATCTGGGTTGGGCCCATCATTCTCCTCTTTCATCCTTTTCCCTCTTCTGTACTAATGCCACTTCTCTTCTAAAGAACCTAGAAGCTCCTTCTTCTTTAATATCCTCTATGATATCACTATATCAGCAGCAGTTCAGATGGGACCAGAACTTTTCATTCAGTTAGTCTCTTTGCACATTTTATTTTAATTTTTTTGTTTTGTTAGTGTGAAATATAAAGATTTGTTGAAGTGGTGAGAGCTTTCACTTTTCATGCCTTTAGAACTAAAGACATATTGCATAGACTTTTCTCTCTGTTCTTAATGGATCCTATCTTAATCCAGCTTCTTCAAAGAGAGACTAAAAGAGACAAACAGAGAAAGTAAAAGATGGCAAGCATCACAGCCCTGGAGACCATTTCAGTACTGCAGCAATTCATGGGAAACACTTTGTATATTGTACATTTTATGATAGAGAATTAGTATACCCTGATTCCCCCAGCCTTTGAATCGTTGGCAACTGATGTTTGTCAATATTGCTCTCTGTCTCCAAACAGCCACTTATCTCACTTCACCTCATATCACACATATTAATGAGCTTTTACAAATATATTCAATAATGTAGTTAACACCCACACATTTCTATCAGCCTCCAAAATCCTTCCTGTCCATTTGCAATTAATCCCTTTCCCTCACTTTTGGACTCTGGAAACAATGAATCTGCATTCTGTCATTGTAGTTTTGTGTTTTCATAATCTTGGATAAGTGAAATCATACCGAATATGTTAGGCTACTTTCACTTAGCATAATGCACTTAGTAGCCCTGAAGTTGTTGTGTGTGCTCCTTTTTATTGCTAAGTAGTATTCCATGGTATGGATGTACCACAGTGTTTTGTTTTGTTTTTTTCCCATTTAGCTATTGAAGGACATATGAGTTGTTCCTAATTTGGGGCAATTAAGAATATAACTGCTATAAGTAAGTATATCTTTTTGTGTAAACACAAATTTTAATTTCTCTAGAGTAAATATCTTGGAGTGGGATCACTGAGCCATATGTGAATGTTTAACTTATAAGAAGCTGCTAAACATTTAAAGTCAATGTACCATTTTGAACTACTGCCAGAAATGTGTGATATCTCCAGTTGATCCACATCCTACTTCTTAATTTTTATGAGGATCTATTTCTGGGCTGTCTGTTCTATACCATTGATCTATTTATCTATTCTTTCACTAATACTCTGATTACTGTAGCTTTATAGTAAGTGTTGAAATCAGACAGTGTTAGTCTTCCAACTTTATATCTATTTTTAAAATTGGTTTGGCTATTCTGGTTCTTTTGTACTTCCTTATAAATTTTAGAATTAAATTGTTGATATTTATAAAAATTCCTGATGAGATTTTTGATTAGTTTTAAGTTGAATTCACTGATCCATGTAGAAAGATTTGACATCTTACAACACTAACTCTTCCAATCCATGAGCACAATATGTCTCCATTTGTTTATAGCTACATTTATAATTTTTACTCTACACTAAATGGTGCTATTTTAAATATTTAAATCAAAATTGTTCATTCCTAGTAGATCAAAATGTCATTTACAGTTTGCTGCCCATGTCTCAGGGATCATTGTCCTTCACTGCCTGATTTCTGGTATCTTATAAACTGTTTCCTACATTTTGGCAGTTTTTCCATTGTTTCAGGTGGGAGGATAAATTAGTTCCCTGTAACATCGTCTTGGCAAATCACACACAAATAGGTGGTGGCCCTAAGACTGGCAGGTGTTTATCAGCGTTCAGAGAGCTCCTTTCTTTAGAGCCTAGGTACTCTTTCCCCACTTCAATACTGGGCTACTTCAGAAAACTTTCTTAAGTGCCTCCTAAGGTTAAAACCTACAGGCTAAGATTCCATGGGAGAAGCTTCCCACATAGGTTATTCAGTGATTTAAATTCCTTTGTCTGAAAGTGGCCTGACCAAATGGAAAGAAGACTTGCTAGAATAGCATAACCTTCCTTTCTGTCTTATCACTCTTTTTCCACTCTGTAGAACCCAATTTTCTCCTTCTCCCCAAACTCTTAACTTTTTTTTTTTAACCTATCAATTCCCTTCACTGTTTTCAAAACTTTTTCTTTGTTACTCTCTAAATTCTCTCCTGCTTCTCAGTTTCCCCACAGTTGGACCAAAACATTATTGAATCTCAGAAACTGAAGCCACTTTTTTCTTCATGGACCTAAATATTTCCATTCTTTTAGATATGCTTTTAAATTATAGATGATATTACCAAATGATCCAAAATTTCCCTCTTTAGACTCTTGTCATTTTTTCCCCTCAAATGTATATGTGAAGGGAGAAGGGCAAGAAGGAACCAGTGCTCAGATAGCCTTCTACGATGAAATATTAAGTTGGTTTTTATATCCCACTTTTGATGTCTCTTCTTAACCTAGTTGGGGAGAGAGCTTCAGAGAGTGAGAGAGTGCTGTCAGCCTTGGGAGTGGAGCAGTGCATGAAAATCAAGCTGTACATTTTACATCTCTACATAAGGGCTTCCGGATTCTCCTCTCTTTTAATCCACACTAGAGATTGACTTGACAACTTCTTTTTAGGGAAATTTGCTGCCTACCTTAAACAGAGGAATTTAGGTTAAAGGGGAAAGAAGAGGAAAACTCCTCTATTTCATCTATGAGCATTGCTAACTCTGAACAGCATGTGTGTACTTAGGATGGTTTTACTTTGTATTGAGGATGTGTGATTTTTTTTCTTTATTATTTCTTGTTTTAGTTTGGGTTTTTTTTTTTTTTGATGAGGTGCTTATATTTTTCTGGGTGTTATATATTTGGGATTTTGGGAGGGGAATTTTTGAAAATTGTGGTTAAATATATATAACAAATTTTAACCCTTTTTAAGAGTACAATTCATTGGGATTAAGTACATTCACATTGCTGTGCAACCATCACTACCATCCAGATCCAGAACTTTTTCATCTACCCAAACTAAAACTGTGTTCCCATTAAACAGTAACTCTCTGTTGACCCCTTACCCCTAGCCATTGATAACTTTATTCTACTTTCTGTCTTTATGAATCTACCTATTCTAGGTACGTCGTATAATTAGAATAATACATTGTCTCTTTGTGATTGACATACTTTGCTTGGCATAATGTCTTCAAGGTTTATCCATGTTATAGCATGTGTTAGAATTTCCTTCCTTTTAAAGGCTGAATAATATTCCATTGTATTGTATACCATGTCTCGTATATACATTCATCCACCTATGGACATCTGGGATGTTTCCACCTTTTGGCTATTGTGAATAATAATGCTGCTATGAATGTTGATGTACAAATATTTGTTCCAGTCTGTTTTCGGTTGTTTTGAGTATATATCCAGAAGTGGAATCGCTGGATCATATGGTAATCTTATTTTCATTTTCTTGAAGAAAGGGGACACTCACTCAGGAAGGGTGGGAGAGGGACAGTGAGGCAGTCAGTCACATGCTGGAAATTCAACATTGGATGCAAATCACATGTGTGTATTTGGGCAGCGCCACCAACTTCAGCTGAGTGTAGTGCCCTACTCCAGAGAGTGTCATTCACATACACTACAACATGATTGTCACTTTTTGGAGTAGAGTAATGCACATCATATGTGAAATACGTGGTGGCTCTGGAGGTGAGTATATGTGTATAGCTGCATATGCATAGCTGCCCTCCCTTGAGTCCAAGAAGCATCTCCCTTTGCTAGGCTACTTTAATTGACTCTCATAAGCAGGTTTTGAGGAGTAAGGCTTAGGGACTGAGGGCTCCTTGGAAAAGTCGCCCATGGAGTTTTTCCAAGGATTTGTATATCCTTGTCCAAAGGAGATGTGCCCACATGGGCATAAAATTTGTAGTGAGGATGTGGCTTTCCCTCTGTGCATTCAGAGCTTCTACTGTTTGCAGAACCCAAGTACTCTTTACGCCCCTCCAAACCTCTAATCTGTTCTTTCCTAGCTGCATTCTTTATATTTCCCAAGCTTTTCCCTTTTACTTTGGGGCTTTTCAAATTCCTTCCTGCTTTCCTTCCATATCCCAAAGCTCTTTACTCTCTCAAGATTGAAGATAAGTTGTTCCTCAGGGATTTGGATGCACTTCATTACTTGGAAAACTTTCTTCTAAAGCATATGTATGTCAATATGTTCATATATTTAAGTATTTATTTTAAATTCATGTTTTTGTATATCTATATCAATTCTTTTTGAAGTCACCATAACCATAGGGGTTAAGAAGATGCCTAGAACATTTAATTTGGTAGTTCCTTTTACTCTATTTAACATTTTGATTTTTGAATTCTGTGAAAGGATGAAGAAAAGGGAAGGTACTCATCTCAGACCTCCTGAGAATGAGAATGGCACTTTGTCTTTTCCCTTTCGTATTCCTTGAGGTGTTCCTTCTTAGCCAGAGTCTTTGCAAAGAAAGAAAAATCAAGAATCAGAGAAGATAGATGACACCAGACCCCTGGAGACCTTCTGCAGGACTGGAGCAGTGACTGAGAAGCAGGTTGAATACACTATAGTTCTGGGAAATGGGAGTGGGGAACTGTCATCCTGATGCCTCCTCCCAGATGAGCTCATATAACCCACATCACATTAGTGCATTGAACGGACAAGTAGAAATTTCTAGAATTTTGCCGTCATTTCAAATCAGTTACATGTATTACCTCACTACAAATCTTGGGGGAAATTTATAGTGTGACCAAGAGGAAAGGAATTCCTCTATTTTATGTCCCAGTATTACTACATTACTACCTATGTACAATCAATGTCTACTGCTTAAAAGGTGTGTTACCCTCTCATGAGCTCTATAGATTTCCCTGAGCAGAAACTCTTACATTCCCAGATTTGTCCCAGTCAGTGACAGTGATGCTATTGTAGATTGTAGATTGTTCTTAGATTGGATTGTGTGCTTATTTTTGAGAAGGTGTGAGAGTTTATGAGTGTGTGTTGGTGTTCATGAATTCATTATTTTGTTCATGTACATATTATATTGTTTGAACTTGGTTAGAGCTTTCAGATTGTTTTTGCTTAGTAATATTTTTTATTTAGACTTTGGTACCCGATTTTTTATTTATTTTTGTGATTATTCTGTTTGTTATGCTTTCATTTGAAGTCTGTGTGCAAAGTTAGTGTTTTTTGTTTCTGTTTCAGTATGCATGGCATTTTGGGTTGGTATTATTTGTATGCTTGAAGGAATTGGTTTTTTTTTTGCTAGAATTTTGACTTGCTTAGTGAATGTTTTAATTTTGGTTTTGTTGGGTGTGTTATTTTTTAATTATTTGTTTTGGGTTCAAGTCTGGGTTTCTTTGGTTTTGATTTGTTTATGTGTTTTGATTTATTATGAGATGTGCTTTGGAGTTTTAGTTGCGGTTTTGTGTATGTGTGTGTTTATTGTGTGCATTTTCTTTGTGTTTTGAGATTTTTAAATTTATGATTTTTTAAATGGATCTTGCTATTTTTCCCTTTAATATTTGTGGGTGAGTTCTTTAAGTTTTGTTTTGTGGGTGTTTACCTGTGTGTATTGTATTTCAGTTTGGTTTGTGCAAGTTCATTTGGGTTTTGTATGTTTTGCCTCAGTGTCTATATATGCTTGAATGGTTTGGTATTTGCAGTATGTTTTTTCATTGATATATTCATGTATTGTTTTTGTTTGAACCTTGTAGTTGTTTTATTTATTTTTTTTAAATCCTATTTATTGAGCTTGACTTATATAGAGGATTGTTGGTAGGGATTTTTTCAAAAATCTTATTGATTTTGGTTTATTACTGATTTATTTGTGCCATTTTTTCTGATTGATTTTTTTATTGTTTATAAAGATTTCGGTACATTGGGGTATGAGTTGTTTGGAGGGACGGATTATTTGTGTAGTTGTTCATTATTTTTAGCTTATTTTAAGTATTTCTTTTTTGAATTGTGTGTATGAGTGTGTATTTTTAATTTGGGGCTTTTTATATTAAGGGATGACTTTATTTTGGGAGATGTCTTAATTTTATTCCATTCCTCTTCATTTCCGTTTAAAAAGCATTATTAAAGTATATTTGGCATAATTTAAAGTCTGCAATTTGATACATTCTGCATGTTTATCCACCTGTGAAATCATTGCCACAATCAAAATATGGAACTTTGTCCATTTTCTCCAAAAGATTCCTCCTGCCCCTTGGTGATCCCTCATTCCTTCCCCTCCTGTTACCACTACATGCCAAGGCAACCACTCATCTGCATTTAGTCACTACAGATTAGGTTTTATTTTCCAGATTTTTATCAAAATGGAGTCATAGAGTATGTAATCTTTTTTGTCTACTTTATTTCCCTCAGCATAATTATTTTGAAATTCATCCATATTGTTATTGAATCAATAATTCATTTATTTTTATACCTGAATAGTATTCCATTGTGTGGATATACCACAGGTTTTTTTTTTCCTTAATGCATTCACCTGTTGATTATCATTTGTCTCCAGTATGGAATGTTTTGGACTGTGACTCTTAGAAATAAAGTAGCTATGAGCTTGGTGTACAAGTATCTGTATGGAAATATGCTTTAATTCTCTTTGAAAGGCTGGATCATATAACGCAGTAGTCATATAGCTTTCTTTTTAAGAAACTAACAACCTGTTTTCCAAAGTATTTGTACTGTTTAACATTCCTACTACCAGTTTACAAGAGTTTCAGTTGCTCTGCATCTTTGCTGATACTTTTTATTGCTAATCATTTTAATTTCAGACATTCAAACAGATGTGTCCTGGTGTTTTTGTGGTCTCAATTTGCATTTCCCTATTTACTAATAATGTAGAACATCTCTTCATGTGATTAATCCCCATCCCTATACCTATTTTGGTGAAGTGCCTATTTAAATCTTTTATCAGTTTTTAATTTTTTGACTTCTTATTAATGAATATTGAGAGTTCTTTATAACTGAGTACAAGTTCCTTATCATATATATGATTTGCGAATATTTCTCCCATTCTGTACTATGAGGTCTTTTTATTCTTTTCAACAATATCTTTCAAATAGCAGAAGAACTTAATTTGGATGAGGTCCAATTTTTCAATTTTTTCTTTTATGGCTCATGCCTTTGATCTAAGAATTATTTCCCCAATCAAAATTGGCAAAATTGAAGAGGACCTTCACCAGAACTCAACCATGCTGGCACCCTGACCTCAGACCTCCAGCCTCCAGAACTGTGAGCAATAATTTCTGTTGTTTAGAAGCTACCCAGTCTATGGTACTTTGTTAAAGAAGTCTGAGTGGACTAATACAAATGAGATGGGTAAGAACTCTGCAACCTCTGTCTTTAGGTGTCCAGTGAGAAGGTCAGGGCTGTGATGAGAGTGGTAGAATTCATCTGTGAAATCACCTGGTCCTGGACTTTGTTGGAATTTTTTAAATTACTGATTCAATTTCAGTACTGGTAATTGGTCTGTTCATATTTTCTATTTCTTCCTAGTTCAGTCTTGGGAGATTGTACCTGTCTAGAATTTGTCCATTTCTTCTAGGTTGTCCATTTTATTGGTGTATAGTTGCTTGTAGTAGCTTCTTATGATCCTTTGTATTTCTGTGATGTGGGTTGTAACTTCTCTTTTTTCATATCTGATTTTATTGATTTGGACCCTCTCCCTTTTTCTTTTGTTGAGTCTGGCTAAAATTTATCAATTTTGTTTATCTTTTCAAAGAACCAGCTTTTAGTTTCATTGATCTTTTCTATTGTGTTTTTAGCCTCTATTTCATTTATTTCTGGCCTGATCCTTATGATTTCTTTCCTTGTACTAACTTTGGGTTTTGTTTGTTCTTCTTTCCCTGGTTGCATTAGCTGTAAGGTTAGGTTGTTTATTTGAGATTTTTCTTGTTTCCTGAGGTAAGCTTGTATTGTTATAAACTTCCCTGTTAGAACTGCTTTTGCTGTGTCCCATAGGTTTTGGATCATCATGTTTTCATTTTCATTTGTCTCTAGGTATTTTTTTATTTCCTCTTTGATTTCTTCAGTGATCCATTGGTTGTTTAGTAGCATATTGTTTAGCCTTCACGTATTTCTGGTTTTTTGCAGTTTTTTTCTTGTAGTGGATTTCTAGCCTCATAGCATCATGGTCAGAAAAGATGTATGGTATGCTTTCAGTTTTCTTAAATTTACTGAGGCTTGTTCTGTGGCCTAACATGTGATCTACCCAGGTGAATGTTCCGTGTGCACTTGAGAAGAATATGTGTTCTACTGCTTTTGAGTGGAATGCTCTATAAATGTCACTTATGTCCATCTGGTCTAACGTGTCATTTAAAGTCTGTGTTTCCTTGTTGATTTTCTGTCTGGATGTTCTGTTCATTGATATAAGTGGTGTATTATGGTTCCCCATTATTATTGTGTTACTGTCGATTTCTCCTTTTATGTCTGTTAACAGTTGCCTTATATATTGAGATCCTCCTATGTTAGGTGTATATATTTTTTACAACTGTTGTATCTTCTTCTTGGTTTGATCCTTTGATCATTATGTAGTGTCCTTCCTTGTCTCTTGTAACAGTCTTTATTTTAAAGTTTATTTTGTCTGATACAAGTATTGCTACTCTAGCTTCCTTTTGATTTCCATTTGTGTGGAATACCTTTTTCCATCTCCTTGGTTTCAGTCTGTGTGTGTCTCTAGATCTGAAGTGAGTCTCTTGTAAGTGACATATACATGGGTCCTGTTTGTTTTTATCCATTAAGCCAGTCTATGTCTTTTGATTTGAGCATTTATTTTTAGAAATTCTTTATCCTAAACTTCATTCTGAGTTTACACAGTTGCATATTGTCATAAGAGTTGAAAACACCTGGAGAAACAGAATGGGAAGGTGGGAAAAATGCTCTCAGCAAACAGATCTCATATGAAAGCTTAAAGGTATGAGAGGTTGAATGAAAGCTGCATGAGGCATATCTTGAGCAGGGCTGCCACATTCAGCCACATTGTGTGCAGTGCCCTACTCAAAATGGTATGATGCACACAAACTAAACTATGAAGTTTGCTTTTGAAGTGGAGTAATGTACAACATGTACATCTACATGTAGTAGTCCTGGGTGTGGGGGTGGAGCTTCAGGCACAGAGCTGCCCTCCTATGAGTAAGGCACCACCTTCAGTGCTGAGCTATTATATGCAGAGGACTCTCAGAAACACATCTTTAGAGGCCAGATCCAACATAGCAGCATCCCTGGGAAAAGCTTCTTGTTTGCATTATTCAGAGATTTGCATCCTATTGTTCTAAAAATGCCTTTTTTAATGGTTGAATAAGATTCTACTATATATATATATATATATATATATGTATATATCTCCCACATTTTCTTTATATATTCATCTATAGAGAGACACCATGTAGGCTGTTTCCATATCTTGGCTATTATAAATAATTCTGCAGTAAACATGGGGGTGCAGATATCTCTTTGAGATACTTATATTATTTCCTTTAAATACCCAGAAGTGGAATTGCTGGAACATATGATAGTCCTACTTTTAATTTTTCTCAGGATACTCCAAACTGTTTTCCCACCAAAAATGTACAAAGATTTCCCTTTTTCCATATCCTTGCCAGCATTTATTATTTCTTGTCTTTCTGATAATATTCATTCTAACAGTTATGAGGTGATATCTCATTGTGGTTTTGATTTGCATTTTCCCTGAGGATTAGTGATATCAAGCACCATTTCATGTAACTGTTGACCAGTTGTATGTCTTCTTTGTAAAAATGTTCATTCAGGTCCTTTGCCCATTATTAAATTGGACTATTTGAGTTTTTTGCTACTGAGTTGTATGTTTTCCTTATTTATTTAGGATATTGACTCCTTATCAGATAATGTGGCTTTCAAATATTTTCTCCCATTTCATAGGTTGCCTTTTCAATTTTTAATTTCCTTTTATGTGCAGAAACTTTTTAGTTTAGTGTAGTCCCGCTTGTTTATTTTAACTTGTGTTGCCTCTGCTTTTGGTATCTTATCCAAAAAATCATTACTAAACTAGTGTCAGGGAGCTTTTCCCTGTGTTTTTCCCTAGGAGTTTTACAATTGCAGGTATTACATTTAAGTTTTTAATCCATTTTAAGTTAATTGTTGTCAGTAGTGTAAGATAGGGGTCCAATTTTATTCTTTTGCATGTCAATATTCAGTTTTTCCAATGCCATTTATTGAAGAGACTATCCTTTCCCCACTGTCTGTTCTTGGCACTTAGTTGACTATGCATGAATGGGTTTATTTCCGGTATGTCTATTCTGTTCTTTTGATCTATGTACCTGTTTTTATGCCAGTTCTTTTGCTCATTTTGAAATTTTACTCTTAACCCAGAGTTGTCACAGAAGAGAGGAGGAGAAAGTAAGCACTAGCCCCTGCAGGCCATTGCAAGACTGAAGCACAACCTGAGAACCAAGGTGTAAATGTTACATGCCTATATCAAGGAATGGGACATAACCTGATAACCTGATGCCACATCACCTCCCAGATAAGCTCTTTAAATCAGATCAGGCTGTTGAGAAGGCAACTGATATATGTGGATTTCGTTGTCTATCTCCAAGTCACCATGGACCCTAAAAGCCTCACCCAGAGCCATGAGAAAATTTAGGCTGTAGTGAAGAGAAAAGAAATTGTTCTATTCCATCTCTTAACATTGTTATCAAGGTACCACATCTGTTTACTTCTTACAGTGTCCATTCTTTTATTTTCTTACATGCTCAGTGTTTCCCTATGCAGTAGGTGGCATCTAGCCCTAATATGTGCTAGGTTGCAGCAGGAACTTAGAGAAGTTTGGTCTCAGGTTTTGTTTGTGTTTATTGAGGAGTAAAGTAATTTTTTGTGTGTATGTTTTTGGGGCATTGCATTTGTGTGTGTGAGGATATACTCTATATTTTTTTTCGGTTCGTTTCCATTTTATTTTTTTTAATTAATTCTTGTTTATGATGTTTTTGTTTATTAAAATTTAGTTTGTGCATTATTTTTTCTTGCTGTTTTATGTGCTTGTTTGCTTCTTTGGTTTGTTTCCTGTGCAGTTTTGTGTATTTGAATTTGTTGTATTTTGTGCATTCTTTTTACTGCTCTGTTGATTGGTATTTTTAAAATGTGTGTTATTTAGAATTTTCAGTAGTATTTTTAATTTCTTATGTTTGCACTACACTATTTTTTGTGGATTGTCTTTTGGTTTGTTTCATTATCTGCATGTTTATTTGCATGTGTTGCTTTGTCTACATGTTGACTTTCAGACTTTCACATGTGTAATGTTGCTGCTGTTTCTGCTGCTGCAGCCCTCCATGTATGATCAGAGGATGACAAGCTGAAGCCCATGTGGTGATACAAGGAAGACTCATGGTGTGAAGAAGAAGATAATTCTGTCAAGCAGTTCCATCCAAGCTCTATCTGGTCTGCAATATCTAAATATGATGAGTGAGTTGTGTGATTCTTTCTACTAAACAGCTGACTTTGGAGAGGTACAACGTCATTTTGCATGTGGCAGCTATGTCAAAATGAAAATAAGCTGAATAATGGAGGCACATAGTCTGTGTCCATGAGGAAGAGGGAAAAGGAAAGGAGGAAGGCTTATTCTCTCTCAGTCCTAAAATCTGTCTCATTAAATGCACAGCAGGGGAGGGGATAAGCAGTCAGGGAAAGGAAGAAGAGAGAGGAGAGCATGTTGGTTATTTTCTAGATCTTTTGGGTATATTCTGCTGATTCCTCATTGGCTGAGTGTTGGGGTATTGATTAAACTGCCATAGTGAGGGAAGGTGGTTTTTTTGTGGTTTGGGCAGGGTCACCACCTTTAGCTATGCTGTGTGCAGTGCTCCACTTCAGGAAGTGCCATCCATGTGACTAGAGAGATGATTGGCACCTCTTAGAGTGAAGTAATGCACAACACGTATGACGTCAGTGCTGGCCTTGGGAGAGGGGATATGGTCATGTGCTCATAGATATTATTTTTTGAATCTTGGAACCACCCACCTAGTGCCGGTTCAACTCATGGGACCCTTTAAGAGCCTTCTATAACCTAGAGAAGGAGAGTCCTGGGAAAATGCTCACCTACAGGTTCTCCAGGGTTTTATATTGCTGTTAAAAAAGGTCAGGGCTGCCACCTTCAGCTACACTGTGTTCAGTGCCCTACTCAGGAAGGCGTCGTTCACATAGATTGATATGTGAATGGCACCTTATGAGTAGAGCAATGTATAACGTGGACAACATTTGTGGTGGCATTAGTAGTGGTGGGTGGATGTTTAGTTCCAAAGCTGCACTCCCTCGAGTCTGGGTACCCACCTTTCAGTGATGGGTCGCCTCCTAATACTCTCTGAAACACATCTTTAAATACCTGATCCAGAATTTGAGGGCCACTGGGAAAAGTCTCCCATGTGGGATCTTCAGGTATTTATAGCTCTTTGTCCACAAAAGGACTGACCGCAGTTAGAACTGTATTTGGGGTATGAACATGAACCTTTATCTCTCGTACTTCTTAGCCTTTCCTCCCTGCACAACCCAAATACACTTACTACTTTCAAAACTCCTGAAGAGTTTACACCTAATTGCTTTCCTCATAATAATCAAGCTTTCTTTTTTGGCAGCCAGAACACCCTCCTGCCCTTCCCTGCTGAACCCCAAACTCCTTTAACCCTCTTATGGAGTGTTGCTGGCTCTCTCTTCAAGGTTTAGATGCTCCACAATTCCTTTGAATATTCCTGTATACCCTTGATGATTTTATCACATTAGTAATACACACACACACACACACACACACACACACACACACCCCTATGAAAGAAAGAGAGATTGAGATTGGTTTGTTATAAAGAATTGGCTCACTTTATTAGAGAGTCTAAGTCCCAAGTTGTTAATTTCCAAGATCTGCAGGGTGAGCTAGTAAGCTGGAGACCCAGGGGAACTAAAGGTATGGTTCCAGTTGAAAGCTGGCAGAGTTGAGACTCAGGAAGAATTAATGTTTTAGTTCAAGTCCAAAGTCAGGAAGAAACTTATGTCTCAGCTCAAAGGCAGTCAGGCAGGAGGGATTCTCTCTTACTCAGTGATGGTGAGCCTTTTTGTTCTATTCAAGCCTTCAACTGATTTGATGAGGCCCAAAATTAAGGAGAGCAATCTGCTTTACTCCATCTACCAATCTGATGTTAATTTCCCCCCAAAACACCCTTACAGAAGCACTCAGAATATGTTTTACCAAATATCTGGACACACTGTGGCCCAATCAAATTGACACATAAAATTAAACATCAAAAAACCCACCCCTTGTCAACTTGGAGCCCATATGCATCTCCTGAAAGCTTACTTAATCTCCAAATGAAGACAATAACATGGTCATAATTCTTCCTAACATGATAAAACTATCTTGTGTACAACTGCAAATGCACTAGCCCCTTCCCCGTAAGAGGAAGTAAAGTCCTTGAGTGATGTTTACTCTTCTCCTTGATATCCCATGACTGAAATACTATGATGTAAAGGTTAAAATATTTAATTACCATGATTTAAAGTCAATGCATCTTATGTTACAGGATAATGAGACAACAGAGAGAAGGAAACAAGCAGATTTGCTGCATAGTATACACAAATACATTCATAACAAAGTAAGTTGGAAATACGACAATTACACATTTCTGTAACTGGTTATGTGGTTGTAACTGTCATTTATAATTACCTTCTTCCACTACCCATTCTGTATTTTCTCTGTCTTCAGCAGGCACCTCAGCTAATCACGATTCTTTACTTGGTGGGGTGATCCAAACCTTCTTTCCTGAAGATTCTGGGCCATTCGTAGTCCTGCCTGGAATGGATTGTTGTAGTTTTTCATTTATCTTAGTCACAGGTCCAGTAATACTAAGAGATGTCCTAAAGGATCTCCTATATTCCAGACATAATCTTCTTACTTCCATTGTAGAGTATAAATCCAGTTTCCTCTTGGTAGTCTTGATCAATCACCCTAACTGCCTTCTCAGACCTTTTGAAAATCAGGAAATATTGCATTGGCTTTTCTTTCTCCATGTTTTAAGGGTATCTCTTCTTAAGCCACAGCTGTCATGAGACACACACACAGAAATGAAATAGTTACCTAATTTACATTGCTGTATTGGGAAATGTGGAGTATCCTGATGCCTTCTTCCAAGAAAATTCCTTTAAGTTACAATCAAGCATTGGTAAATGATGATTGGGGGATTTGCACCCCATGTCTCTCCTCACCTCAAGGTGTTGGGGGATGTATAGGTTATAATGATATGGAAGGAAATTACTTTCTTTCTTAATAGCAATATGTTGTACCACATCTGTCTACTGTTCATAGTGTCTGTTCCCATCCTTTCTGCACTCCAAAGGTTTCTCCAAGTGCTGGGTCTTGTTACCCCAGTCTTTGCTTGTTGGTAACAGTGACTCTTTGACATTTGTTCTAAAGCTTTTTTTGTGTGATTATATTGTGGTGGGAGGTGTCGTATATGTGTTTGTGTATACCTTGGTGAGTGTATCCACACATCTGTGTGTGCATGGGGCATGTTGTATGGGGATTTTGTTATGTAGTTTCTGGAGTTTGGAGTTTGGTTTTTGTTATACTTTTACTATTCCTACCAGTCTGTTTTATGTGTAGGGTTTTGCTTTGTTTGATTTTTACTCCTTTTGGATTTTGTGAGTTTAAATTTATTTTTAGACTTCACATGTTCTTTTTTATTGGTATTCTGGTTGGTATTTTTGAATGCATGTTGATTGGAATTTTGTATTTTTTTGTTATTATTTTTGTTTCACTGTGTTTTTTGTTGTATTTTTATTTGTATATTGATTTGTGCATATGTTATTTGTTTGGACTTTGAATTGTGTGTTGCTAGAGTTCTTTTGACTTGTTTTGCTTGTGAGGTTTTATTGTTTGTTTTAGATTATTATGTGATTAGATGTGTCTGTGCATCTGTGTGTAGCTTCATGGTGTAGTGGGTCTTAGAATCTCCTACTATGTGCTAGGTTGCTACAAAGACTTCTCTGAAGCTACTACTGATGGGTGGGTGAAGTAGAGGAGAAGAAATTGTACTCATGCTAATGATTGAAGGAAAGTTTTGAGTTGTTATTCTTTCCCCTTAAGAAGTTTAAGGAGACATGTCAAGAGCTCAAATACTTCAAGGAAGATAGAATTAGACAAAAGAGAAATTGATCTATGTAAATGTTTCTGTATAATCTGACCTTGGTTACTTTCCATGAATTTTTAAGAAATTTAAAGAAAGGATCAAGATACTTAGAATCATTTTATTCTCTGAAATATGTTTCATTGACCATGACCAAGCCCTGGGACTGAGCTGTATACTGTCCTGTCTTTTGGGAATTATAGATGTTTAGTAGACTGATGGGAATGATGCACAGGAACATCTGAGACAACGAATCTCCATTATTTTCCCATACCAACTTAAAATAAGTACATGGCTACTGTGAAAGATGCTTCTAATCATTCAGTCTTATTAAGCTAAATGCAGAATAATCCAGCCCAGTACCATGTGTTGGAAAGGAAGGAATTCTATCCAGTTCCCCATCAACACAGTTTCATTATATCTATAGTATCCAAATTAGATGGGGCATCTGTCTACTGTATTCTATTATTTCTATTAGAATTGCTTTGGAAAATTAGAAAGAAAGTCATATATCTTGAGTTGGGGCTAGGAAGAAACAAAACAGAGTCTAGGTGGCCTGTTTGAGTTGGAAATTTCCCTTGAGAGCATGAATTTATGGTCATAGGCTATCATAAGTCTTTCTGTATTACACACAAATATTAGGGAATGTGTGATGTTTCTTACATTTAAAGAAGATAACTAGTTTTATGGACATTTGAAGACAAGGGAACAGATGCAGACAGGAAGACAAGGAGGCATCCAGATTACATTTTCCTCACTCTTATATTACCTTATATTTCAAAAGTAAGAAATGTAGCTGATATATATTTACACAAATGCTCTTATATCTCTTTTCACAAGAACTTCCAGAACCCATTTTTCATGTTTTTAAATCAACCCTGTGTTTTGTTCTGGTATTATCCCTTATACTTCCCTCTAACTTGTTCCGGGCTCAGTTTGTCAAGGAAATGCAGGCACCTAGTAGCATATCACAGAATGTAAAAATGTGGAAATGTGCTAATAACAACCATGCATCCAAAGAAAAGTTCAGAAAACTCAGGAGCTAAGAGGATGAGGCACCAAGAATATTCTCTGTCTTGTTGACCACTCCTGATAAGTAACTCTTTTATTCATTCCAGAGTCTAAGAAGGGAAAGAGTCCTCTACTCTCTCCATCCCACCAGGTACTGATTATTCTTCCATTCTTTGCTTCTAAGATCCTGTGTTTTACCTGCTTATTTTGTGTCTCAGGAGGTGAGGTAAGCAATGTAGGTAGAGGGACTCAGATCTTTAGGTGACAAGGGAAGAGTTAGTGTGATGGAATATATTTTCTGCCTAAATATTGGATCTGGGAAATGCAAATTACTTGTTAATAAACATATATAACAGTGGGAAAAGCATCGAGATAAGACTTGTGAAGATATTTCTTCTATGAGCAGGAGCACTTAAGAGGAGGTATTAATGGTTCTCAGTTCCTATAACTGTCATGTGAAAACCTCAGCATGTGAGAGGATAGCACTCAGGGATGGATGGAAGAGAAAAGTCAGCAGTGTGGGTGCTATAGAGTTCCTTTGGACAAATGCTGGTGGCCACTCACAGCCTGAAAACATGAGGATGTATCTGTTTCCTAGGACACCCATAAGAAAGTACTACAAACTGTGTGGCTTTACCCAAAAGAAATTTATTGTTTCATAGTTCTGAAGGCTAGAATTCCGAAATCAAGGTGTTGGCAGAGGCATGCTCTCTGAAACTTGTAGGAGAATCCTTCCTTGCGTATTCCTGCCTTCTGGTGGTTTGCCAGCTATCTTTGGAATCCCTTGGCTTACAGATGAATAACTCCAGTCCTCCAGCATCTTCACATCTTTCTACCCGTGTCTCTGTCTGTGCCTCTTCATCTGTTACAAGAATGTCAGTCACATTGGATTGGATTAGGGACCCATCCTACTCCAGAATGAAATCATAACTGCGTCTGCAATGACCCCATTTCCGTATAAGGTCACATTCTTGGGGGTTAGGACTTCAGCATACCTTTTTGTGTACGAGGAACTTAGCAAATCATCTCCCCCAAAAGGTAACAATGAAACAGGACAAAATTATCAAAGATGACCATTTAAGTCCCTGGAAACTGACCAAACACCAAACAGATGCAACAAAATTAGAAACACTTATTCAAGAAAATCTGCTGAATTACAGTAAGGTCAGTTGAAGTTTGTGGCATTTTAGCCAGAGGCTATTCCCATCACACACCCCAGGGCTGTGGTGCATAAATTCTACCCTAGATAGTAAGACAGGCTGTAAGGACTGGCATCTCACTCTGTCCACCCTCTAAATTCAGCTCCATGACACAAAAGTTCTACTCAAAGACAAGTGCTATAGGACACTGAGACTGTCATCTCTGAGGTTCTGCCTGAAGTGGTTGACTTCGTTCAGAGCAGATCATGGAAAAATCAGTTCCCAGAGACATCGTACAAAACAACAGAGATCTCATTGTTAAAGAGTCAGGGAAAGCTAACATCTCAGTGATACTACATGAGGTGGAGTTAAAAATGGCAGAGTAGCCAGAAATTTTACCGGGCGATCCTGTAAAAGAAGCTCCCAAAAACAGTTGTACTGTGGTCAGATTCTGCATGTATGGGTGAAAATAAAAAGATAGAAAAATACATGCAATACAAATAGCAACCATAAGAGAGCTAAAGTACCTATACTAATATCAGATGAAGTAGAGATAGAAAGAAAAAATATTTCTAAAGAAAATGAGAAATAATTTATAATGGTAAATGATCAATTAATCAGGAATAAATAGTGTTTATAAACATGTACATCTAACAAAAGAGACCCATAATACAAAGAAAAAAAAGAATTAGGAGAAGAAACAGGTAATTTAACAATAATAGACAAAATTCATATGATCATCTCAATAGATGTAGAAAAAGCATTTGACAAAATTCAACCACATTGTTTGATAAAAGCCATCAACAAATTAGGAATTAGGAATAGAAGAAAACTTCCTCACTCTAATAAAACTCATCTATGAAAAACCTATAGCTAGCATCATTCTTAATGGTGAAAAACTGAAAAATTTCCCTTTAGGATTGGAAATTTTAAAAAGTCTACTTTCACCACTTTTTTTTTTTAACATTGTACTCGAGATTAAAACCAAGACAATTAGGAAGAAAAATAAAAGGCATCCAGCCTGAGAAGGAAGTAATGGAACCATACTAATTCACAAACAACATGAACTTGTGGAAAATCCTAAAAAAAAATCCAAAAGCTAATATAATTAACAGATTCATCAAGATCAATATTTACAAATCATTGTGTATATATATACTAACAATAAACAATCTGAAATGAAATGAGGAGAACAATTCTAATTATAGAGAATCAAAAACAATAAAATATCTGGGAAAAATTTAACAGTGCAAGATTTGTAAACTGAAAAATGTGTAGAAATTTGGTAAAAAATTAAAGGAGACTTAAATAAATTTAAAGATAGACTGTGTTCATGGATTGGAAGACTTAATATGGCTAAGATAATAATTGACCAGGTTGATACAACAATTTTAAATATGTAGGCACTCAATATAAGTGTACCTAAATATAAAAAATAAATATTCACCGAACTAAAGGGAGAAATAGACAACAATAAAATAATAGAAGGGGACTTCAATATTCCACTTTCCACAATAAATAGAATATCCAGACGGAAAATCAGTAAGGCAATAGTGGACTTGAACAATACTATAGATAAACTGACCCTAATAGACATACACAGAATGTATATTCTGCTCACATTCTTTTAAAGCAATATGGAACATGGTCCAGGAGAGGTCATATGTTAGGTGGCAAAACATATCTTAGCAAATTTAAGAAGATTGAAATCACTTTAGAGGTGGTCCACATCCTAGCCTTGGTGGGCGGCACAGAGGGGTGCCTCTGTTGCCCAGGTATGAGGCAGTTCACTGGAGACTGTATGTTCCTGAGGCTGATGGCACCTCACGTAGCCTGAGCAGCATGCTCTGCCCCTCCCCACCAGCCTCCTTGTGTGCCTGGGGCCCATTGTACCTGCCCCACTACCTGGCCAGAGCTCTTCGTGTCCCTTGGCCTTGAGAACAGCATGCCGCCTGGTGACTTCTGACACTGCCTGCCAGCCATTATCTAGATTCAAGGGGAATAATCATCAGGTTACATTGTGTGGTGAAGTGTGTGAGTCCTGTGTTTCAGGATGCCGTAAGAATGATATTCTTCTAATCTTGAAGGAAAGAGGTGAATATGCTCATTACCTAGTTGTGGTAATGTCATGACCTTTTTAGAAACCAACCTGAAAACTGGGGAATGTTTCAACATATTTCCCAATGAAGGACTAACTATTTTTGAAGATCAGCCTTGACAGTTCTCTACAAACTCGTGGTTGCCAGAGGGGAGGGGGGTGGAAAGGGACAGACTGGGAGTTTGAAATTTGTAGATAATGACAGGTATATATAGAATAAATAAACAAGTTTATACTATATAGCAAAGGAAAATATATACAAGATCTTGTAGTAGCTCACGGAGGAAAATACTATGAAAATGAATATATGTACATTCATGTATGACTGAAAAATTGTGCTGTACACCAGAAATTGATACAACATTGTAATCTGACTATAATTCAATAAAATTAAAAAAAAAAAAACCTTGACAATTCTCTCTAGTCTCTTTCTCAGCCTGAGGGTGTCTCCATAAAGCAAATCTTCATGCCGGAATGTTAGGTGAATCACTTAAGGATTTTACTGCCCTGTTATTCTCTAGGAAGATGTTGAGAAATTATAACACATCGAAATCAGAGCAATGAGATATAATTGACATTTATACTTAAAATGTATCCATCATATAGTTGATAATCCCTTCGTTTAAAGCAGAATAATTATTTTATACTGTTTTCTCTGGACATTTGGAAGGCTAGGATCCTAGCCATGCCAACTGAGGGGAGGGAATATTTATGGAGACAACAGTATACTTATATGCCTATATATTTCTGTGTGTATATAAAATTATAATCCAAAGCAGCTTTAAGAGCTTTGGTGACTACTAACAATAAAGGAATTGATAATACAAAGAATTAGAAAAGTGGTAGATGCTACCCAGGGATCTTCAAAACTATTTTAGGAAATTCATTATTTTTATATGTCAAGATTAGCATTGTGCTGGCCATCTGTTTGTCACTCAATATCTTTTTGTTGAATGAATGACAGATTAATCATCTTAATTTTAAAGAAGCCACAGTAGAGCAATCAGCAACTTGTGGTGGCAAATCTATGTCTTTGAATTTCTGCAATCTATTATTAAGTTGGAGAACACACATACCTTTTTGTTTAATAATAAACACTTTTTAGAAAGTGGGGATTTATAATCAACAAAAAGCATGTATTGATTCCAAAAAGGTTGGGAGTCACTATAGTAGAATTTCTTGGAAACAAATTAAGATTCCAAAATAGACCATACACTTAAGTGAAAAGTAATATCTGAAATTATACTTACTAGAATACAATTATTAAAATAATTAATTTTATGTATTAGGACACTAGATTATACTTGCTAGGATTAGTAAGAAATGTTCCCTTCTAATAAGGTTGCAAAAGCATTGTTAAATGGTGCCTTAGTTAATATTGTTAAAATTATTTTTAAGAAATGGTTTTAGGCAGTCTACATTTAGATAACTTTCCATACTTACTTTAAATACTACTTAAGTGACCCTATTGATTTCAGGTGAATTTAGCCTATTTTTTCAATTCTTCTCTCAAAAAGTAAATTATAAATTATTTTACTACCATGGCAATGTTCATTCTAGAAACATATCATGTGTGGGCATTTGCTAGACTCTTGGGATACCAAAAAAATATGATGTAGTCCCTAATCTAAAGGAAGTCGAGTATAGCGAGGAGACAGAAATATACTCAAGTATTTGCCAAATGTTATATATGTATGCCTACAGATACATGCATGTATGAATTTAAACATTATTGTAAAATATATTAATGGCAACTTTTGTGCTCTATCTCTGTAGATTTTCCTATTCTAGACATTTCATATAAATATAATCATACAATTTGTGGTCTTTTGTAACCAGATTCTTTTACTTAGAAAAATGTACTCAGGGTCATGCTGTGGTATGTGTCAGTACATCATTCCTTTTTATGGCCAAATGATATTCCCTTTTTTATATATACATATACATGTATATGTATGTACTTCATTAAATTTATCCATTTAACAGTTGGAAACTTGAGCTGTTCCCAGATTTTTGCTATTATGTATAATGCTACCATAAACATTTGTGTTCAAGTTTGTTTGTGGAAAAATGTTTTCAATTCTATACATTATAAACTAAAGAGTAGAATTGCTGCATCATATGGTATTCTATATTTAATCTTTTAGAATAAGATCTGGATACCTTTTTTTTTCTTGTCTAATTACACTGGCTACAACCTCCATTACAATATTGAATAGAAGTGATGGAAGTGGACAGCTTTATCTTGTTCCTGATCGTATCAGAAAGGCTTCAGTTTGCACCTCATGTGTGATGTTATCTGTGAATTTTTCATAGATGCCCTTAGTCAGATTGAGGAAATTCCATTCTATTTTTAGTTTGATAATTGTTTTTATTGTGCGATGGTGTTAGATTTTGTTAAATGCTTTTCCTCTGTTTAGATGATCATATTTTTTTTCCTTTATTCTATTAAAATGATGTGTTACATTGATTGATACACATATGTTGAATGAACTTTGCATACTTTGGATAAATCCCACTTGTGTGGTGTATAATCCTTTTTCTATGTTGCTGTATTCAGTTTGCTAGTATTTTTTTTGAAGGTGTTTATATTTGATAATATCACTTAGGTGATATTGGTCTGTAGTCTTCGTTCTGTGCTGTATTTTCTGCCTTTGGTATCTGGATAATACTGGCCATATAGAATGAATTGGAAACTATCCCCTCCTCTTCTATATTTTGAAAAATTTGTGAAGGACTAGCATTTATTCCTGTATTAACATTTGGTAGAATTCAGCAGTGAAGTTAAGCTATCTTGTCTTGAGATTTTCTTTGTGAAAAGGCTTTTGATGACTAATTCAATCTCTTTACCTATAGGTTATGTTCAGATTTTCTACTTTTTCTTGAGTTAGTTTTAGTAGTTTGTATCTTCCTAGTAATTTTTGTTGACATATAGTGGTTTATAGTATTTCCTTATAATCCTTATTTCTGTAAAGTCAATAGGAATGTCCATTTTTTTCATTCTGATTTTAGCAATTTGAATCTTCTCTTATTTTACTGGCCAGGTTAGCTTAATTTTTTCAATTTTGTTGAACTTTTCTAAGAACAACTTGGTTTCATTGATTTTATCTGTTGTTTTTCTATTCTATAATTCATTTATTTCTACTGTAATCTTATTAGCTCCTTTCTTCTGTTTGTTTTGAGTTTCATTTCTCTTCTGTTTCTAGTTTATTATGTTGGAAAGTTAGGTTATTGACTTGAGATCTTTTTTTTTTTTTTTGAAGAAAATTTTTAAAATGAAATGAGTTTGAAGGTCCATAGTTTGGGCAGAGATGGTGTAGCTAGTATGCCTGAAGGGATAATTCTGAGGGACTCTGAGGATTTTAGTATTTAACAGTTCTTTTGAAAATATCTGTTAGTCAGCTGAAAAAGTTTTGAACCATTAATTTGATTATTAATCATCTACCTGTGATCATGTGGGTAGTAATGTGTAAAAACCCTCTTTCCTGGCACTATGTTTGGAATACTATATTACATGGTCTCTGCTGGTGGGGGTGTAAATGGGAAAGACCTTCTGAAAACCCATAAGAAAAGATATCACAAAAATGGCTGGTAGGTAGTTCTTTAGAAAGTGGGAGGGAGGGTCAGACTAAGAGACATAGTGTTGTGACCATGTCAAATTTGCGTTATTCACTCTCTCTTTCCATGTCCCCAGATTTCACTGATCTTACTATGTAATTTGGATAGACTATCACTAATTAAAACTCAATTACAACTCATTGATTTGAAGTAGAGTCTTTTTGTTGTTGTTGGCTTATGTACAGTTTCTTTATTTCTCTGTCTCTAATGCTCTTTGCATGAAGCACTAAAAAACACCAAGGAAGTTTTTTTTTATTTTAATTTTTTTCATGTTTTTCAGTTCTATTATGTAAAATTATTACAGCTTGACTGCACATACACATTATATTGCGTGTAAATACATATATACAGTATACTGCACTTTTTTTAGTTTACATATATGTACTAATTATTGTTTCTAAGAACAGATTATATCTTTAGCTTTTTAAACTTACATAGTTATCAAAGGAATAAAGCCAACTACAAAATAAGAAACAACAGAATGCAGTAATCCAATCATAAAGGACTGTCAAATGTGCTTACACATATTCAAGAAATCAAAATAATAATTAGTTCATTTGTGTCCTTATTATTATTATTATTATTTTTAGATTCTTCATATAAATGATGTCATATGGCATTTTTCTTTCTCTTTCCGACCCACTTGGGATGTACTTCCATGGTAGAGACATAACAGAACTTAACAAGGGAACATAGATCAGATGCTAGTCTTTTCTATATATCCAAAACAGGTGCTTTTTTAGTGTTACAAGTAGGTTTCTAGATAAGTGTCCAGCAATTTTAGGAAGACTGGATCATATTTGTATCGTATTTGTCCCTTTACAGATCTAAAGGCATTTATAGAATGTCTGTAATGTGCAGGTTTTTGTTATGAGGTGATATATAGTTGAACAAGAACTAGACCTGCCTTCAAGGAACTTGTGGTCATGTCAGAGAGGAAGAGGCATGTAAATGAAAAAGTAAAATCAATAGAGGACAGTTGCCTCTCCCTTGGTAAAGATGAAAGTAAATTCTCCAACAGTGTTCATATTGATCAGATCTCAGGACTTGAGATCCTCCAGTTCTTCATCTCATGCAAAGCTCACCACTTTACTGCCATTTAGTTTCTCAGACACTCTAGAATTAGGCATTCTGTCACAGTTTGGGGGAGGTCCTTTTGGGCAACAGGTTAAAAGACTGTGCTCGGTGCTGTGAAGCTACAGTAAATTCTGAGTTGAAGACTTCATACCCTCTTTCTTAGGTTCTACTTATGCACAGTCTCAGGGTAGCTCTTTACCCCAGAAAGTAGGTTAGTCACAGCTGGGCTGTGAATACAAATAAATCGTCCATGCTTTCCCAAAGCTCACTTTGTAGTTATGGTTCTGGAAGCTACATATAATATACAGACAATATCCATTCTCAATGTACAAACAATGGTACCAGGTAAGGAAACTGTATTGTTCTCAGAAAATCAATTTTATTCATACTACTCAAGTGTCCTTCTATAGAATTGCTCAAATTCTGTCCTTACACAGAAAACTCCATCTGAATACCAAATTCCTTTACCTTCTAACTCATTTATCCTACCTCCCTTCTCAGAACCTAGAATTGTGCCAGTGGTTAGAAACACCCCTCTGATGTCACCATATAAGTAAAGATTAAGATGGTACCATCAACAAAGCAAAAAGACAGCCTGTGGAATGGGAGATAATACTTGCAAATGATGTGACTTACAAGGGGTTAATATCCAAAATATACAAACGGCTCATACAACTTAATATCACAAAAACAAAGAACCCAATCAAGAAATGGGCAGAAGATCTAAACAGACATTTTTCCAAAGAAGACATACAGATGGCCAACAGGCACATGAAAAGGTGCTCAACATCACTAATTATTAGAGAAATGCAAATGAAAACAATGAAGTATCACCTCACACCTGTCAGAATGTCTATCATCAAAAAGTCGACAAATAAATGCTGGAAAGGGTGTGGAGAAAAGGGAACACTTGTACACTTTCAATGGGAATGTAAATTGGTACAGCCACCATGGAGAACGGTATGGAGATTCCTCAGAAAACTACAGATAGAACTATAATAGGATCCAGCAATTCTACTCCTGGGAATATATCTGGGAAAAAATTAAAATGTTAATTTGAAGAGATACATGAACCCCAATGTTCATAGCAGCACTACTTACAATAGCCAAGATACGGACACAACCCAAGTGCCCATCAACAGATGAATGGATAAACAAGATGTAGTATACATATACAATGGGATGTTAATCAGTTGTGAAAAAGGATGAAATTCTACCATTTGAAGCAACGTGGATGGACCTAGAGAATATTATGCTTAGTAAAATAAGTCAGATAGAGAGACAAATATTGTATGATATCACTTATCTGTGGAATCTAAAAAATAATACAAACAAATGTATATATATAAAACAGAAACAGACTCACATATAGAAAACAAACTTGTGATTACCAAAGGGGAGAGAAAAGGGGAAGGACAAATCAGAGGTATGGGATTAAGAGATACAAAGTACTATGTATAAAATAGATAAGCAACAAGGATATATTGTATAGCACAGGAAATTGTAGGCATTATCTTGTAATAACTTTTAATGAAGTATAATCTGAAAAAATTCTAAATCATTATGCTGTACACCTGAAACGAATATAATATTGTAAATCAACTATACAACAATTAAAAAATAAACAAAATCATTGGGTACAAAACATCTATAATTAACAAAAAAATTTTAGACAGTTAAAATTTTATTTGAATATAATCAACTTTAAGCACTGGTTATTAGAACATAATAAATGACTTGAATTGTTAAGAGAAAGCAAAAAGATGATACCCAGAACTTTTCATTCAGTTCATCTCTTTACAATTTTATTTTATTTTATTTTTGGCTTGCTTTATTTTTTGATTGTTTATTTTTTTACTGAATTATTGTTGATTTACAATGGTGTGTTAGTTTCTGATGTACAGCATACTGATTCAGTTATATGTAACTGAAACTATAACTACAATGAGAAGTCTCCTTACAATTTTAATGTCAACTTTTAAAAATATTACGTGTGAAAGAATGAAGTGACAAAAGGATTACTTGAGTCTCAATAAATATTGCCGCCCTTGTTAAGTGTGAATAAATAATGCATTAGATTTCCCCCCTAATTTTTCTACAGTTGTTCCTTGTTAACACAGAACTAAGTGAGAGAGAAGGAGAATAGAGAGAGAGGATAACAAAAACCATACTTGGACATGGTCACAGGACTGGAGCAGTGCCTGAAGGGTAAATTGTGAGTTTTACATTGTTCTCTTAGGAAATGGGTTAGAAACTGGTGTCATCTCTGATATAAGCTTGTTCAAACCATTTTAGGTTTAGGGTTGAGTTGAAAATTGTGTTTGTGAATTTTTGTGTCTAAATCTAATAACCATATAGTTTACCCCATTCCAAGCTGTGGGGAGAAATTTAGTTTGAATTTTAAAGTAGACAAATTGTTCTTTATCACCTAACGTTGTAGGGAAGGTACCTCACGTGACTGCTGCTGCCGTTAACTTACGTGCTCCTTCCTGAAATCCCAGCATATTCTATGTGCTTGCCTGTGATAGTGACTACTCTGAGTGAGCTTTTCCTTGTTTTTGAATGTGTATTTGGGTTGGGATTTTAATTTTATGTGGTTGTGCTTATGTTGTGTGGATATTTTCATGGGGTTGGTTTTTAAAGTTCATGGACTTTATTCTTTATATTTTCTAGTATTATTATTGTATACAAGTTTGTTTTTAATATGCTATTGGATTCAGTTTGCTAGTATCTTGTTGAGTATTTGATTAGAACTCTTGAGAGTGAGGAGATTTTACATTGGCTTCATTTACTCTTTTATGGGTGTCCATAGTCTTATCAGGGCCTCAGAAGGCAGAAACTGAGAAGCAGGTTATTATATATCTTATATACATATATTAGGAAGTGTAATATATCCTGTTGCTCCCTCCCCCTAAGATGATCCCCTTAAACCACATCAGTATGTTGCCTTGGCAACTACTATTTGCTATGCTTTTCTTTTCAGAAAGTTGTATAACTCTTTTTGCCTAGCCTCTTTCATCAGCATTATTATTTAGAGATTCATCCAAGTTCTTGTGTGTATCAATGATTCAAATATTTTTACGCCTAAGTGGTATTCCAATACATGTATAGACCATATTTTGCTTATCTATATGCCTATTGATAAACATTTGGGTTGTTTCAAGTTTATGAGTAATGCTGCAGTAAACATTGATGTACAAATTTTTGTGTGAACATTTGTTTTGGAATAGCAAGATCATATAGTAGGTATATGTTTAACCTTTTGAGAAACTGATAATCTGTTTTCCAAGTTGGTTGTACTGTTTTACATTTCCAAGTTTCCAGTTCCTCTATATCCTTAACAACATTTAGCATAGTTAATCCTTTTCATTTTAGCCATCCTAGTGGGAGTCAAGTGCTACCTCATTATGGTCTTATTTTGCATTTCCCTAGTAACTAATGATGGCTGAGCATTTTTATATGCTTACTTTCATTTGTATATGGTTTTTGGAAAACTTTCTTTGTAAAGGTAAAAACTGGAATACTACTCAACAATAATAAGAAATGTACCATTGACATATACAGCAGTTAGGTTGAATCTCAAAGACATTTTGCTGATTAAAAGAAGCCATTCTCAAAAGTTTGCATACTGCATGATTCCATTTGTATGACATTCTTAAAAAGATAAACATATATTCATGAAAAGTAGGTGAATAATTTTCAGGGTTTAAGAGTGGAGGATGGTGTAACTATAAAACAATAATACAAGGAAAGTATCTAAGGTGATGGAACTATTCTTTATCTTGATAGTGATGATGTTTACTCAAATCTATTACATGTGTTAAAATCATAGGTCTATGTACATTAAAAAATTCAGTTTTACTACACATTTTTTCATCTTTATGCTCTTGCTATATGCAATTTTTTTTTAATTTTAAAGGCTTTTTTAAGAGGAGTTTTAGGTTCACAGCAAAATTGAGAGGAAAGTGCAGAGATTTCCCATATACCTCCCTGTTCCAACACATGCATTGCCTCCCCCATTATCATCACCACTCTCCAGAGTGGTACATTTCTTACAATTGATGAACCTACATTGACACATAATTAACAGCTAAAGTCTATAGTTTACCTTAGTGCATTATTTTTTCTTGGTCTCAGCTTTTTTTTTTTTTTTTTTTTTTTGTAAGTAGGATATCTCATTTCCCCTATAATTACAATGCATAGTAAGTAATTCACCAAGAAAACTTTATCTATTGATTGACTGGCAATATTCCTAAAAAATTTTAATTTGTTATGCTTAGAAGATAAATTTAGCAATAATGGGAACTTCACCAAATGGCTACTTAATACACTATTTCGTAGAGCTTCTCCAATTGTTAGGTTCTGGTTTCTCATGGACTATAGATCTCCTATGGAACATCGTGGTCTCTCTTATTTTATAACATCTTTCTATGTATTCTTTTTACTTCAGCAGCCTGATATTAGCCCAGCCCATATATTTACAGGCAGGATGTTACTCTTGTTATTTTTAGTTTGTGCCAATCTGTTTGGTAAGTCTATTGAATGACTGACTGATGTATTGATTGTCCTTGAGCCTTTCTTGGAGAAAAAACCATTGATGGTGTGAGAAGTGGGGGCTTAATACATTTTTAATTGAAGTATAATTGACATCCAATATTATATTAGATTCAGGTATACAACATAGTGATTTGATATTTATATACATTATGAAATAATCAGTACTATAAGCCTAGTTACCTCCTGTCACCATACAAAGTTATCACAATGTTGTTGACTATATTCCCTCTACTGTACATAAGCATCTTTTATGTCTACAGAACTTCTCTGCTGCACATTCTTATACCATGTCTCAGTCTTAGTTGGTCAAGGTAAATAGTCCCTGGAACATATTTCTCAGAATGTAAATAGGAGAAAATATTATCTCAAAAATTATACTCTAGATCTTAGATTTTATATCTGATTCTCTAATAAAGGGAACCTGGAGTCCTTAGAGCAATGGTTGATCCTAGTGCTGGGGCAGGTTAAATAGAAGATGAGTCTTGAGCAATCTGGAGAACCAGAAGTTAAGGAAGTATTCCCTAAAAAGGATAGAGCATGGCAAATTACCCAACCTGAAAGAACTTCAAATTGCCAAAGCTGAACAATTTCATCAGCAAAATCAATAACAATAGTATTTGATTCAAAAACAAATAATAAAATAAACATCCATGAATCCATACTGATATAAATAAATTATTGAATGAGTAAATATATGTGAGAGAAGGTACAAAACTTCTTTACAAAGAATTCTAAATAATATATGTAGATACTTCCCTCTCTAAGAGATGCACCTTAATGCCTCTTTGCTTGAATGTGGGCTTAGTGACTCACTTCCAAAGAGTAGTGTATGGAAGGTGAAAAATAGCGACTTTACAGTACAGAAATCTGACAGACAAATACTATCTTAACCAAGAATTTAAGGTTAATACTACCAGTGATAAGTTATATGGATATACCTCCTGATAAGAGGCGAGGAGAAGGGCACTTCATCTCTGTGGCATTTCTCTCAACCTCAAAACCCCAGTCTAATCAAAGGAAAACATCAGAAAAACTCAATTTGAGAGACATTCTAGAAAATGGCTGACCAGTACTCTTCAAAACTGTAAACAGCATGAAAAACAAAAAAAAGGACTGGGAAATTTTACTTATCAGAGAACCAGAAAATGACATTAGTGGGAAAAGTGATGAAATACAAATAATGTCTGTAGTTTTGTTAATATTATTGTGCCACTGTTAATTTCTGAGTTTTTATTAATGTATTGTGGTTATCTAAAACGGGATGCTTATGGGAAGCTGTGTGATGGGTGCATGAACACTCACTATACTCTATTTACACACAAAAATAAATCTAAATCTAAAATTATTCCAAAATGTATGTAAGAGAAACCAGGAGAAAAAACTGAAAAGTGTACATCAAATTCTGCTTATGCCTTGTATACAAAACAATGAAAGATGTGGATTTCAACATAATAACATGAGAAAGTCAGATAAACACCAAATTCATAATTTTTCTTGAACACCTCAGAGATCTATGGTCATAGATCTATTAAGTAGCTTGATTTTAAGGAAAGACAGCCCCTCCCAGAAGAAGTAGGATGCAGGTACTGGCTTATCAGTGACAGAGGAAGTCAAGTAACTGTATTGGCTTAGCAAGGACCCAAGGCACAAGCAAGAGCACCACTGGGAAAGGGGTAGGGACCTGGAGAGAGATCACTATGTGATTTAGGTGTGATGGATGTCAGAGGTCAATGAACAAAGTAAAAGCACTGAGAAAAGTCCTCTGAAATCCAGACATCACCCTAAGCACAAAACAATGTTAGGAAAATGTAAACCCTGTACTGAGTTTAAGCTAAGCATCACAACAATAAATCCCAATCCCAAATTCATAACTGACAACATTGACTCAACTGCCCTATCACATGAGAAAAGCCTGACAGAAAAAGTGGCGTGTTCATTTCCAGATGCAAATATTATTTACCTCATTTTCTACTATTCTGCACATGATATTCAGCATCAAATAAAAGTTTTAAAATACACACTCGAAATACAAGGAAACCTACTATCAAGAGACAAAGAAATCAATAAAACAAGATTCAGAGATCATCTATCAGACAGAGACTTTACCATAACTATGATTAACGTATTCTAAGTATCTTAGTGGAAAAGTAGACATCTTGCATGAGCCGCTGGGGAACTTTAGCACAGAGATAGAAACTATAATAAAGAGTTAAATGGAAGTGCTACAAATATAGAAAAAACAACATGCTTCTTTCAGAGATAAAGATTTACTTTGGTGTGTCAGTAATTATCTCAGTGCCTTGCAGAGGCAGAAATCTGTGAAGGCTTCAATAAAAGCATTTCCACATAATCTTTCTTACAGTTTCTATCTCTGTGCTAAAATTCCCCATCTGCTCATATGAGGTGTCTACTTTTTCCACCAAATATTAAATATGTTAATCATATTTGGGTTGGGCTGCCACATTGAGCCATTCAGTGTGCAGTGCCTTTCACAAGAAGGTGTCATTCATGTGGACTAAAATATGAATGGTGCCTTTTTGAGAAGAGTAATGTACAACATACAGGGCATGTGTGGTGGCCCTGGGGTCGGTTTGTAGCTGTGATCACAGATGCCTTTTTTGGAGCCAAGGCACCCACTCTTCAGTGCTCGGCTACCTCAAGAACTTTTTCTGCCTTCTAAGGAATGTACATGGGAACCATGGGCTCCTGGGAAAACACTACCACTTAGGTTCTTCAAGAATTGAGATACTTTTGCCAAATGAGGCGTGACAAAAAAATGGGAAAAAACATTGTATTGAGAACATAGTCCTCCTTCTTTGTCAGCATCTGTCCCATATATTGCCAAATTCCCTAAACGTTTTTCACCTATCAGCTTCTCATTTGCAAAGCTTCTCTTTCAGAGCTCCCCAAATATTCTCCTGCCCCTCAGACTTCTCAACTGCTGAACCCCAAGGTTCATTTTTCTCTCAGAGACAGAAATGTTTTCTTATTTTTCCCAGCTTTATTGAAGTACGATTGGCAAATACAACTTGTGTATATTTAGGTAGGACGATGTGATTTTTTAAGGTATACAGTATGATGGTTTGAAATATCTATAAAATTGTGAAATGATTACCACAGTCAAGTTAATTAATGTGTCCATCATTTCATATGGTTACCTCTTGTGTGTGTGATGAGAACATCTAAGATCTATTCTCAGCAGATTTCAAGTATATGACACAGCATTATTAACTATATTAACTATAGCCACTATGCAGTACATTAGACTCCTAGGACTTATAACTGAAAATTTGTACCCTTTGAATAACATCTCCTCATTTCTCCCCAACTCTCCAGGCCCTGGAAACCACCATTCTGTTCTCTGGTTCTATGAATTTGACAATTTACACTCCACATATAAGTGAAATCATAGAGTATTTTTCTTTTTCTGTCTCATTTATTTCACTATTTTGATGGCTACCTCCATTGTTTCCAAGTTTATGAATTTTCTTTGTTATGTTCTTATTAATTGACTTTAATAATACCCTTTAAACATTTGTCATCAACTATTAGGGTAAAACATAGTCTCCCAAGGACATCTGGAAGGATGGGAGGGGACACCTGGAGTAATCAACAGCTGCCAGAGCAGGGGAGGAGGCTGGGGATGTGACCAGAGACAGTGGAGCCCTTTCCTTTTCTGGAGGAAAGCAAGGTACAGAGCTGTCTGGAGATTGGCTGCAAATCTGCACAAATCCCAATTGCCAGTAAAACTCCCTGATGCAGTGTAAGGAAGCATATCTGGGTAGGGGAATCAATGCATCACCCATTCCCAACACAGGGTTGTGAAGCGCAGCACCTGCTTCCCAGACTGGAAGGGCTGCTGTGCCCTGCCATAGATGCTCTCCAGGGTCCTGAGCTTTGCATGTTTTTTCTCTCTCTCTCTCTATCCCCCTCTCCGCCCCCCTCCCCACAATTGGAAAGGGAAAGATAAAATGGCATTTCCCCATTTTTCAGGAGGTCTGACCTGCCTCCCTTCCCTTCATTCCTTCACATGACATATAGAGAAAAGACAAAGTGAACATGATGACAACTATTCACTAAGTGTGTGTCCCGGGCAGGAAGGGCCACCTCACTCACATGGTGACAACAGAGCTGTATAGGCTGCTTTCAGTGTGTCAGTGGACATCAGAATTTCTTTAAAAACCTGGCCAAGCCAATACCACCTACCTCGCTCTTCCACCCTACGTAGTGCGGGTGTCCCCTCATCTACCCTGAATACAATCAGAAAGGATAAGACTTCCTCTTTTCTCATCCCCAGGGCAGGGATACCCTTTGTTGATGATTTTCACAGGAGGGTTAGATGCTCACTTAAGTGGGGTTGCCTATGTCTTAATTCAATTGGAATGAAGTCTGTTCAAAAGAGAAAGAGACTCCAAGCAGTGTCCTTTTCCAGAATCACTTACCTGAACTCCAAACCAGGAGTAATGCCAGCACCTCTTAGGAACCAGGAGGCAGGGAAAGCAGAGAATGCAGGGTTTGCAGGATGGAGAAGTCAGGAATGCTATTCCTACTCAGCCCCTGGATGGAAAAGTGCCCTGCCCACCCCACCCCATTCCAACCCATACAATTCTATCCTGCTCCTGCTGGGATCAGCCTCGGAGTGGCCACAAGCATTCCTGTGAGGACCTGGGCTTTACCCTGTCTCCTCCATCCCTGCCTGAGTGAATGCCCCCTTCCCCTGCTGCAGGTCAACACAGGGGATTTCAGGCCTAAGAGGGAGCATGGACCCTCAGACTCACATACCACAGCCCCGCACCTCCCAACCCTTTCTAAGAGGTACCCACCTCACCTCCAGGCCCAGTGAATAATCTGAGTATGTGCAGGAACTGGGAGACAGAAGGGGGACCATTCAGGAGGTGCTGAATCTTCTTGTGGATACTCCCAGAGAGAACCGTCCAAGGAATTAACCATCAGAGGCTAAGGAGTGGGAGGAGTCTACTCTGGAGCTGCCCCAGGGCATGCATTCCAAACTTCTCAGTATCCAGAAGGAACTTCTTGTTCCCTTAGGTAGCACAGGTCTAGGGTTTCCTAAAACAAGGAGAGCCCTTCCCTTCCCTCTGATGCTGGATTTCCCAGACATCCCTCAGAAATCCATTCATTAAGAGGGCTCTTTCATACCATTTCATTCCAATGCACCCACCTCCTTTCCTGGATTGCAGAGCAATTAACTGGTTAATGTGTTAAGAGAAGGGGAAGAAATGCTAAGGAGCTATTCCCAAGACTGACAGGAGGCTTCTTGGAGGAGCCTCCACAGCTCAACATGCCCCCAAGTGGCTGCCACAAGCAGTAGTTGCCACTGTCACATCAACCCCTGAGAGGGCATGTCCAGGCTTCTCCATTTGCCCCACATGCCATTTGTTTCCTTCTTCCTCTACCTCCTTGTCCCTCCTTGTGGAGATGACTGCTCCCCTCTGAGCATGTCTCCCTTCAGTCTCTTTCTGTCCAACCTCTGGCTCCTCAGCCTTCCTTGGAGATTGCATCACAAAACCAAGTGCTGATGGAACTTTGCGGATGGACATGGGAAGTTGAAAGGCTTAAAAACGCAAAGTTGGAATGATGGGATCATTTAACAAATGCGGATCCAGCACTCATTTCTCTAGGATAGGGGCTGTGCTATGTGCTGGGCGTATACACATCAGCACTCTCAGAGGTCCTTCACTCCTCTCAGGGGTAGTCAGAAAATAAGCCAAGACTAGAAGGACAAGAATATTTATTGGGGTCATCAATATGATGGGAAAATATAACTACTTAAGATGAAGTGAGTGACTGACTGGGAATGGGTGGATCCAGAAATACCTACTTTCTCTTTACTTTTCTTTTAAGAACAATGCAAAAGGAAGATACATGGATAATTATAAATTAAAGTTTCAAAACAACTAAAACAATAATGTCTTAAAAGATTTACATTATATATAGAAGTAAATTATAGGACAAAAATGGAAGAGAAAACAGGAAGGAATAAAGGAAGATAAACTCTTTCTAGGTACTTTCCACTTGTGGTAAAAGTATTAGCTTAAGTTAAACTGTAATAAGTCACTGTCACATATTTTAACCACTAGGGAAACCATAAAACAATAACATAAGAGCATGAAAATTGAAAGCAGATAGAGAAAAAATGGAATAATGGAAAAAATATTTGATTAGTCCAAAAGCAGGCAGGATAGGAGGAATCAATTGGCAATATCAGATGGGACAAAAAACATAGCAACTTGATAAGCGTAAACCTAATTATCCTAGAATCTCATTAAAGGAAACTAGAATAAAAACTCTAATTGAAAGAAAAAAATTTAGACTAATTAAAATAGAAAATCAATGATTTACTGAACAGAAGGCACTTACTTTAAATACAATGACACATGTAGATTGAAAGAAATATGAGAGAAAAATTTATCTTCAATGTTTTACTTTTACTGAGGTATTATTTACAAATATTTAACATGAAGTTTGATAAGTTTTGAAAGATGCGTGAATGCAATTAAATCACCCCCTCAAGTGAAGATATAAAAAACATTTTCATCATCCCAGAAAGTTGCTTTGTCTGTATCCCTCAAAAAGGAAAATAGTGCTTTGATTCCTGTAATAATGGATTACGTTTGCCCTTTGTTGATCTTACTAAAACATCTAACCCTCCATTATGTATTCAGAGATACATACAATCAATCCTTATTACTCACAGATTCATATTTGGGAATTCTCCTACTTACTGAAATGTTTTCGTAGCCCCCAAATCAATACTTGCTGTGCTTTTGTGGATATTCACAGACATGCACAAAGTGGTGAAAAAATTCAGTCCACTTTCCTAGTTGAGGGCAAAGAAGGGGATACTCTGCCATCTTGTTTCAATATTTTCACCTTTTTATGCTTTTTGTTGGTTATTTCACTGTTTATAATGGCCCCCAGGGTTAGCTCTGAAATGCTGTCTTGTGTTCTTGAGTGAAATAAGTCTATGATGTACCTTAAGGAGAAAATATATGTGTTAAATAAGCTCCAGTCAGGCATGAGTTATAGTGCTGTTGGCTGTGAGTTCAGTGTTAATTAATCAACACTATATATTAATAAGATGTCTTTATACAGAAACACACATAAAGCAATGTTATGTATTGATCTGTTGACAAAAATGTCTTGACCAGAGGCTCACAGAAAACTAACCTTGCACTTCCCCTAGGAGCAATAGCTCAATATTTGCTAATTCAGTGTTCACAGTGACTTTATAGAACATAATTACTACACATAAAAATTGACTATATGATAAATATTTTCTCTTAGTCTATGGCTAGGCTGTTTATTTCTTTAACCACATCTTTTGATAAGAAGACTTTTAAAATTTTGATGAATCCCAGTTCATCAGTTTTTCGTATAGCTAGTCCTTGTTTCTGTATTTTATAAGGGAAATTTTGCTTTCTTCAGGTTACAACATTATTTTTCTGTTTTCTTCAAAAGAAGTATGGAGTCTAGATTTTGTGTTTCTGTGCATGATTCATATAAAAAGAATTAGAGCAATTCAGTGAATTAAGGGATAGGGTTCGTTTTACCATTTGGATATCCAGTTGTTCCAGTACCATCTGTTGAAAAGGCTTTCCATTCCACATTTAATTTCACTGGCATTTAACAATCAAAAAACTACCTTAGTTTGGGTCTATATATGGTGTCCCTATTCTGTTCCATTGATCCACTTGTTTGTACTCATGCTAATAATACTGAAATGTCTTTGAGAAAAATCAATCTTCATTCTTTAAAACCTCTTGAGAAACTAGAAGTGGATGTATGTTTCCTATTTCCTTAAAATTGTAAATATATATATTTATGCAGTTGACCCTTGAACAACACAGGGGTTAGGGGTGCCGACCTTCTGCACAGTCAAAAATCTGGATATAATTTAAAGTCAGCTCTCTGTATCCATGGTTCCTCCACATCTGTGGTTCAGCATCTGTGGTTTCAACTAATTTCACATTGTATAGTACTACAGTACTTATCATTGAGAAAATATACACAAATAAGTGGACCTGTGCAATTCAAACCTGTCTTATTCAAGTGCTAACTGTACACACACACACACACACACACACGCATATTTAATAAGAAGAACATTTAGAGACATACATTCCCATAAGGCAATGATGCCCACCATATCCACTGTAATTTAACATTGTTTTTGAAGTGTTAGCCAATGCAATTAGACAAGAGAAAATTACAAGCATAAGACTTGAAAAAAGGAGGAAATATAACTATATTTATTATAAGATGACAAATAGTAAACCTGGACAATTCTAAAATAATTGATAACACAATAACTCAATTATAAAATAGTTCTTTAAACATTTTTATTGAGTTATAGTCATTTTACAATGTTGTGTCAAATTCCAGTGTAGAGCACAATTTTTCATTGTCTCATTTTTTCGCTCTGAGTTACCACAAGATCTTGTATATATTTCCCTGTGCTATACAGTATAATATTGTTTATCTATTCTGCATATGCTTATCAGTATCTACAAATTTTGAAATCCCAGTCTGTCCCTTCCCACCCCCTCCCCCTTGGCAACCACAAGTTTGTACTCTATGTCTATGAGTCTGTTTCTCTTTTGTATTTATGTTCTTTTTTTGTTTGTTTTAGATTCCACATATGAGCCATCTCATGTGGTATTTTTCTTTCTCTTTCTGGCTTACTTCATTTAAAATGACATTCTCCAGGGACATCCACGTTGCTGCAAATGGCGTTATGTTGTTGTTTATTATGGCTGAATAGTATTCCATTGTATAAATATACTACCACTTTATCCAGTCATCTGTTGATGGACATTTAGGCTGTTTCCATGTCTTGGCTGTTGTAAATAGTGCTGCTATGAACACTGGGGTTCAGGTGTCTTTTAGAAGTAGGGTTCGTTCAGGATATATGCCCAGGAGTGGGATGACTGGGTCATCTGGTAAGTCTATTCCTAGTCTTTTGAGGAATCTCCATACTGTTTTCCACAGTGGCTGCACCAAACTGCATTCCCACCAGCAGTGCAGGAGGGTTCCCTTTTCTCTACAGCCTCTCCAGCATTTGTCATTAGTGGATTTTTGAGTGACGGCCATTCTGACTGGTGTGAGGTGATACCTCATTGTAGTTTTGATTTGCATTTCTCTGATGAATAGTGATATTGAGCACTTTTTCATGTGCCTATTGATCATTTGTATTTCTTCCTCGGACAATTGCTTGTTTAGGTCTTCTGCCCATTTTTGGATTGGGTTGTTTGTGTCTTTCTTATTAAGTCGTATGAGCTGCTTATATATTCTGGAGATCAAGACTTTGTCGGTTTCATTTGCAAAAATTTTCTCCCATTCCGTAGGTTATCTTTTTGTTTTGCTTATGGTTTCCTTTGCTGTGCAGAAGCTTGTAAGTTTCATTAGGTCCCATTTGTTTATTCTTGCTTTTATTTCTATTGCTTGAGTAGACTGCCCTAGGAGAACATTTTTGAGATGTATGTCAGATAATGCTTTGCCTACGTTTTCTTCTAGGAGGTTTGTTGTATCTTGTCTTATGTTTAAGTCTTTGATCCATTTTGAGTTTATTTTTGTGTACGGTTTAAGGGAGTGTTCTAGCTTCATTGTTTTACATGCTGCTGTCCAGTTTTCCCAACACCATTTGCTGAAGAGACTGTCTTTATTCCATGGTATATTCTTGCCTCCTTTGTCGAAGATTAGTTAACCAAAAGTTTGTGGGTTCATTTCTGGGCTCTCTGTTCTGTTCCATTGGTCCATATGTCTGTTTTGTACCAATACCATGCTGTCTTGATGACTGTAGCTCTATAGTATTGTCTGAAGTCTGGGAGAGTTATTCCTCCAGCCTCTTTCTTTCTCTTCAGTAATGCTTTGGCATTTCTAGGTCTTTGATGGTTCCATATAAATTTTATTATGATTTGCTTTAGTTCTGTGAAATATGTCCTGGGTCATTTGATAGGGATTGCATTAAATCTGTAGATTGCCTTGGGCAGTGTGACCATTTTAACAATATTGATTCTTCCAATCCAAGAGCATGGGATATCTTTCCATTTTTTAAAGTCTTCTTTAATTTCCTTCATCAATGGTTTATAGTTTTCTGTGTATAATTCTTTCACCTCCTTGGTTAGATTTATTTCCAGGTATTTTATTACTTTGGGTGCTATTTTAAAGGGGATTGTTTCTTTATTTTCTTTTTCTATTGATTCATTGTTAGTGTAAAGAAATGCCACTGATTTTTTAACATTAATCTTGTAACCCGCTACCTTGCTGAATTCTTTGATCAGCTCTAAGAGTTTTTGTGTGCACCTTTTAGGGTGTTCTAAATATAGTAACATGTCATCGGCATATAGTGACACTTTTACCTCTTCTTTTCCAATTTGAATCCCTTTTATTTCTCTCTCTTGCCTGATTGCTGTGGCTAGGACTTCCAGGACTGTTGAATAGGAGTGGTAATAGTGGGCAGCCTTGTCTTGTCCCAGATTTTAGTGGGAAGCTTTTGAGTTTTTCACCGTTGAGTACTATGCTGGCTGTAGGTTTGTCATATATAGGTTTTATTATGTTGAGATAAGAGATATGTTGAGATATGAGATATTTTCCCTCTATACCCACTTTGGTGAGAGGTTTTTTTTTATCATAAATAAGTATTGATTTTTATCAGATGCTTTTTCTGCATCTATTGAGATGATCATGTGGTTTTTGTCCTTTCTCTTGTTGATGTGATGTATTACATTGATTGATTTACATATGTTTAACCACCCTTGTGTCCCTGGGATGAATCCCACTTGGTCATGATGTATAATGTTTTTTATGTGCTGTTGGATTCTATTTGCTAATATTTTGGTAAGGATTTTTGCATCTATGTTCATCAGTGATATTGGCCTATAATTCTCTTTTTTTGTAGTGTCTTTGCCTGGTTTTGGTATCAGGGTGATGGTGGCTTCATAGAATGAGTTGGGGAGTATTGCCTCCTTTTCAATCTTCTGGAAGAGTTTGAGAAGGGCTAGTATGAGTTCTTCTTTGTATGTTTGGTAGAATTCCCTGGTGAAGCCGTCCAGTCCTAGACTTACTTTTGTAGGGAGGTTTTTTTATTGCTAATTTGATTTCATTTCTAGTGATCGGTTTGTTCAAGTGGTCAATTTCTTCTTGATTCAGTCTTGGTGGACAGTATGTTTCCAGAAACTTGTCCATCTCCTCTAGGTTATCCATTTTGGTTCCATATAGTTTTTCATAATATTCTCATGATATTCTGTATTTCTCTGTTATTTGTTATAATTTCTCCATTTTTGTTTCTTATTTTGCTTATTTGTGCTCTCTCTTTTTTCTTCTTTGTGAGTTTGGCCAGAGATTTTTCAATTTATTTACTTTTTTAAAAAACCAGCTTTTGGTTTGATTGATTTTTTCTACTTTTTTAAATCTCTGTTTTATTTATTTCCTCCATGATCTTTATAATTTCCTTCCTTCTGCTAACTTTTGAGGTTTTTTGCTCTTCTTTTTCTAATTCTTATGGACAATGGGTTAGATTGTTTTTTTGAGATTGTTCTTTTTAGAGGAAGGCCTGTATTGCCATAAACTTCCCTCTTAGCACTGCCTTTGCTGTGTCCCATAAATTTTGTGTGGTTGTGCTTTCATTTTCATTTGTCTCAAGGTAATTTTTAATTTCAACTTTGATTTCATCATTGACCCATTGGTTTTTTAATAGCATGTTGTTTTATCTCCATGCTTTCCTTTTTTTCTCCTTTGTTTCTCTGTAGTTGATTTCTAGTTTCATGGCATTGTGGTCAGTAAAGATGCTTGAGATAATTTCTATCTTCTTAAAATTGTTGAGGCTTCTTTTGTGCCCAAGTACATGATCAATCCTAGAAAATGTTCCATGTGCACTTGAAAAGAATGCATATCCTATTTTTGGGGGGTGTAATGCTCTGAAAACATCCACCAAATCTAATTTTTCTATTGTATCATTTAATTTCTCTGTTGCCTTATTTACTTTCTGTCTGGAAGCTCTGTCTAGTGATGTTAATGCAGTGTTAAAATCTCCGACAATGATTGCATTCCCATCAATATCCCCCTTTATCTCTGTTAGTAATTGTTTTATGTACTTAGGTGCTCCCATATTGAGTGCATATATATTAATGAGTGTAATATCCTCATCTTGTATTACTCCTTTAATCATTATAAAATGTCCTTCTTTATCTTTCTTTATAGCCTTTGTTTTAAAGTCTATTTTGTCTGAAATCAGTACTGCTACACCTGCTTTTTTGGCTTTTCCATTTGCATGGAATATCCTTTTCCATCCTTTCACTCTCAATCTATATGTGTCCTTCTCCCTAAAGTGGGTCTCTTGTATGCAGCATATTGAAGGTTCTTGATTTATTATCCAGTCTGTCACTCTCTTTTGATTGGAGCATTTAGTCTATTAACATTTACAATAATTAATGATAGATGTGTTTTTATTGCCATTTTGATCTTATTTTTGCAGTTGATTTAATATTTCCTCTTTGTTCCTTTCTTCTTCCTTTTGTTGTTTGGTAATTTTCCTTTGTATTATCATGGATTTTATTTAGTTTTTGTGACTCACTTGTAAGTTTTTGGCTTGTGGTTACCCTTTTTTGTAAGTCTATTAACCCATTACTACAACTGTTTGTATTAAACAGATAGTAATATAATTAAAATAGTTTTGTATGGCAGGAGTGTACAAAATTAACATGCAAAAATCAATAACAATTATGTTCACAAATTATAACCAATTAGAAGATATAATGAGAGAGAAAATTCCACTTTTGATAACAGGAATAAAAAATATCTAAGAATAAATATAATAAGAAACCATACATAATGAAAGCTATAATACATTCTTGAAAGAAATAAAAAATAAGGTTGAACAAATGTAAAAACATCACTTATTCTTGGTTGGGATATCTCAGTATCATCACAATGTCAGTTCTACCTAAATTACTCTAAAAATATAATGCAGTCCTAATGAAAATACTAACAAATTTCTTTAGGGAGCTAGATAAGTTGATGTTGATGTTTATATGAAAAGATAAATGTGCATACATAGTTAAAGAACACTGAATAAAGGGATATGATGGAGTATAGCAGTACCAGATACTGAAACAGAATATGAAACCTATATAGTTAAAACAGTGTAATACCAGCATATGAGTGGACAAACAGATCAAAAGAATAGAATGGCAAGTCCAGAAATGGACCCAACTGCCTACAGAAATTTAGTATATAAAAAATATAGTACCTTAAATCACTTCATCAAAAAATGGATTTTAAATAAATGATGTTGAGAAAATAAATAGTCATTTGGAAAAAGAATACAATTTAATTCATTCCTCCCATTGGATACAAGAATAAATTCCAAATGGATAGGTATATATAAATAAGAAAAAAAGCAACATGCAATGTGTGGAATAAAACATGACATACAAGAGGGAATGTATCAATAATTATAGTAAAAACAACTAAGATATGTAACAGGCAGAGATTTTCAGACTAGCTAGGACAAACTACATGACAAGAAACACATTTTAGATAAAAACACAGTTTGAATGTAAAGTGTACAGATTTTGATTATATTCATTTTTCATAATGGATTCTTACTCATTTTAGACACCCAGTTCAAAGATCCTTTCTTCCCATAGAGCCTTCCTTGAATTGCCTTACTGACCTAATTATTATCCTCTGTTCCTCTAACCTTTTGTATATTCCTTTTCTCTATTTTTTTTGGTTCCCATACCAGATAATGAGCTCATCAAAAACAGGATGTTTGTTTGATTTTTATTCTCATCTTTACCATCTCACGCTCTCTCACTGGCTTGACACATAGTAGGTACTTAGTAGATATTTGTTGAACTATCTATATATGCTGTCAGGATCAGGAAGAGAAGCCTACTTCTTATCTCTTCTTCCCCCTATGTAGTATCTTTCTTCACTTTCTGCATGTGGGAGAAACATTTCACTGGCTGGCTGGAAGGAGATAATTGTGTTTGCTCTATTTCAATTACATTTCGCTGTTACAAAATAGATGTAACATAAATGGAGTTGTCTCTTCTGCAAATGGGTGACATGACAGTGTTTACATCCCATTAAGCTTTATAAAATCTTGTCACATCATATAATGTGACAAACAAGAACAGTTCACAGCTTAACCATTGGAATTGTTTGAATTGTCTTTTTTTTTTGTGGGATTACAGCATTTTTATTACAAGATCACACTAGACAAGTGACCCTTTACTTCAGTGTCACTGAAATGTGTTCCCTACTGTGCAAATGTGTGGCTGAAAGATTGGCATCTTTCTGTTTGTGTGTAATTGTGAAATAAATGTGCCTACCTTTCAAAATACAGTTTTCTGCAAAATGTAAAATGCTTCTTTTCAAGAGAAATTTGCATCAGTTTTCTGTAATGATTCAGAATTTCTAGTTCTAGGCTCAGTATGGTTTACATAACAATACGTAGGCTACTCTACAAGCTACTAATGTAGGGAAATGGACCATGTTCTCAAGAACATATCCTGCCTTAACTGGAGATTCAAAGAATCACTAAGTTTTTACTCGTTAAGGAGTTAAAGAAGTAATTCAATACTTGTAGAAGTTATCCTGAGCATGAATGAACACTAATAGATAATTGTACCATATTACTTGGCCTAGAGGATAATAATCTGTTCATTAAAATATGACTACCCCAACATAACACTTTAACAGTCCACATACTATACTAGATAGTTAATCTCTTAAAACAGAAAGACATATTGATATGAATAACGTAGAAATTCTTCAGTCATGACTGATATATTCTAAAGGTCCTACATGCTACAATCCCACCTTACCACCTGTTTTTCATGCCTACTTAAATTTGACCCTCTCTCATCATTTCTAAAATGTCACTAGTTGACCACAAAATCATAAATTATCTTTAATAAAAAACTGTACCTCAAAAAAGATACCAATGTTCTGAAAATCATTCTCAACTACAATTCCTGTTGTCCATGTGTTTGAATATGTTGTTGCACCCAGAAACCTTACTAAAGGAATAATATCTTTAATTAAAAGATCACCTGGTGGTGATGCAGGTACTTTTGAACATTCTACTCCAATGCTATCTTACCTCTAAAGAAATTATGTCTGTATCTGCAATGTGAGCATAGGGGTCAGTATGAAAACAGATACAGCTGAAATTAAGACTTAGATGGTTAATTAAACTGTATCTTTTAAAAGACAAAACATAGCTACAAATAGTAGATTCCTCAGATGATGCAATATTGGCAGTGTCATGAATAACAGAAATGTTTGACCAAAATTACCTACATTCTCTGAAGCTTTCTGAAACACAGCAGAAGCTGTGTAGTAGTTTCATAGCCCCCCCTACTTCTTCAGGCACAAGATAGTGATTCTATCCCTATTTCATGTCCTAAGAATGCCCTGTCAAATTTGGTAAATGCAAATACCATGACCTTCCAATGATCATAGAAAAATTTTATTTTTAACAAGCTCCCTGTGGTACTGGAACACACCTTGACAAAAATCATGACTCTGGCCAAGATGGCAATCCAATCAAAATCACAACTGAGCCTAAACTACACTCAAAATCTGGGAGCTATTTGGATTTCTTGCTTCGTATTACCTCAGAACTTACCTTGTAATTAGCTATGGAAGAGGCACACAGAGGGCCCACTGAGAGGGCTGTTGAAATAATAATTAATTGTCTGGCAGAGGCTCACCCTTTTCTAAGCCAATCAGTTACAAAATGTTTTCTGTGGTCCACAGAGAAGGGTCCAGTGGCCATATACTTTTGGGAACTAGACCTAAATCTATTTTTGTCCCCGCAAAGTGAAATCAATTGTTCCTTCCCTGGACAGAATTCATTTGCATGTCTATGGACAAGATCCATTTTCACGGCTATCAGTTATCTGCAAAGTACAGAATTATAAAAAGTTTAAAGGCAAAACCCATAGAATCAGAAAATCCAGATTTAGGCAACATCTAGATTTCCATTTAGATATAGATTTTTTTTGGTCCATTTCAAAGTTTTTCACAATCTCTCTTAACAGTGCCAACCACTTGATCTTAATAATCTCAAAAAAGATTATTCTTAGTCACAAAATAAAACTGGTTTCAGTAGATTTGTCCTGAGTATTTACATAGGTGCAGCAATAGTGTTAATTTACCATATACTCTTCCTTGTGTTTGCTTTGCAAATCTAGAGCCATACCATATTGAAAAAGATTGCTAAGGCCACAGAATTAATTTCTGTGATTTGATATTTATGTAATTAATCTCAGATTGGACTTTTAGAAAGGCTCTTAGGTTTCTAAATCTCTATATTTTGCTATTCCAAGTCTAGGAAGCAAGTCCCAAGAAACCCTCTGCACCAGATTATACCTATACTTCCTATGGATTTGAGTGCCTTTCTGTTTTTTCAAGGTCCTCAACATGTCTTAAGATTCCTGGCCTAACAGAAAGACTCTTTCTTTAAAACCCTTAAGTCTTGCACCCTGAAAGTCAGGTAGCAGGCCAGTTTTCCTAGGAGGATTTTATAAGCATTGTCTTCAAAGGTAAAGCCAACCTATGTTCATTAAAAGTGGCTTGTCCTTTCTGAATTAAAGGGCATTGTTCTCCTATATGACACTTCACGTAATGCCTTGGTTATATGATCAATTTGTTAATAATATCCTGGTAAAAAAGGGAAGGCAGATTCCTACTGAATCAGTATAAGTACCAATATCACAATGAAAAATGAGGAGACTTGGTAAACTTTTGAATTTTGGAAGTGAGTGAAAATCAGATAACATTTTTAAATGTTTCATTTCACATTGCAAAAGCAAAATTAGTGTAATTACTGTGGATTAGAGATAGCTTAAGAAAGAGGAAGGGCTACATTATATATTTAGAATGTGAAGTATTAAGACAATTTCAACAATATTTCAAGCAAATAACTGCAATAAAACTCTCCTCATAAGTTTCTTCAGATCTACATAATTCTCATTCTTCTGGATTTTGGGTTACCATGAAGCCATCTGCTTGTCTACTAAAAAGGGTCCTGGATGTCCTAACTCAGTCTACTGGTACCACATGAAAGTTTGTCTAACTGATGTCAGTTTGAAGGTTGAGGAGACTCTTTCTTTTTCAAGTGTCAGTAGTTTGAAGTATCTGGTACAGTCCTTTTTCATCAGACTTTGATACTGTCCTTTGTTGAAGAGACAAACTCATGCCTCTAGCTTATAGCAGAGCCTTCATACAAGCATCAAAAGAAAGCAAAAATTATCTATAGAAATCAGACACTTAAAATTGCTGCAGTTAATGTATTACTGAGAATTTTTGTATTTACTATTTTACGTATACAAATTTAACATCATAGGGAAGGTTGAATTTATCCTCTGATTTGACAGCTCTTCTCATGTAACACTTGCAAGAGTGACATATCAAGCAAACTAATTATTTCTCAGCATCCCCTATTATAAGGCAAAAGAATAAATCTTTCCCTCTGTGAAATTTCAAATGTAGTTTTATGTGTAAAGATATCCTGAAAGCTTATATTATTTGTTTTTCTATCTAGGATCAAAGTAATGGAAGGAAAAAACAATTAAGTTGTTATGAGGAGATTTGGACACTAGGTTAGGACAGGACCATGACTGCCTCAGAAATAACCTGTGTTAAGTAACAGAAATTCAACTGAGTAAATCTGAAGACCTAACTGTCTTTATTAAATAGTTCATGAATCAAGCAGCATCCCGTCATGCAATAGAAAGTTGCTCCATAGAGCTGTAGAAAAGAAAAGGCTTTAGAGTTGCAGAAGAGGGCAGAAAAAGTAAATTATTAAGAAAAAATGCATTGTTTCAGGCAAAATCACCCTCCTAAGGGGCCTATAGGGCAGACTATCTCCGTGCTGAGCAGATAATTCCAGGTTGACTGGTCATAGGTTACATTCCTGGGGGGAGGTTATAAGTACAATTAGGTTAGGTATTAAGTCTTGGTTTGCTGGCATGGGGCCTTAACAAAAGCAATTCCATTTTGGGCCTATTATAATACCTGGTTGCCTATTTAACCAAAGTGACAAAACGTTTAAAAATAAATATAGAACCAGTAGGCTAGGACACTAATTAATAAACCACAGAAGCAAACCCATCAAAATTGAGTGAACTTTGCTAAAATTTCAATAGCTTCTTTTCAATGAAGGTTAATACAAACCATGGTAAATATTCTTTCCAAGATTAGAAATTCATTATGTTCTTTCATAACCTGGAACAAAGTGATACTTTGCTTTTAGAACGTATCTCTGGGGTCTGTGATGTCAAAACTAATTTCATAATAATTCTAAGATGTTATTTATGTTAACATGTGAAACATTCATCATTGCTATTTCACATGAATCAATAATTTTTTTTAAATTCTCAGTTTAAATGTCTAATGCAGTAAGTACTTATTATAATCGATGCAAACAGAAGCTCTTCAGAATACAAAATAGGTCCCAGAAGTATAATGGATCCAGAGACCCAAAAAGGGCTGAGAATTTTTTGCTTTCAGGAAAAATGTCTTAAAAAAAAAAAAAAACAAACACAATGAAGTCTAGGACCAAATATAAAATTAGAGAAAATAGTCCTCACTTCTGATACTATCTGCAGATTTGAGAGAATCCCAAAATCAGCCTGAGATTTTATAATTCATTAGAAGGACTCACAGAACTTACCAAAACTATTATACCATCATTACGGTTTATTTTGGGGAAAGGATACAGATTAAAATTAGGCAAGGGAAAAAGTGCACAGAGCAGAGTCCAGGAGAAGTACTGAGTGCAGAGCTTCCATTTTCCTCTCCCTATGAAGTCAGGGTACATTGCTCTCTTGAAACTGATTTGTGATAATATGCATGGAATATTGCCAACCAGTGGAACTCACATGAACTTGGTGTCCAGAGATTTGATTGGTGTATCATCATGTAGACATAATTGATTGACTGATTGCCCATGTGGTTAATCTCAGTATCCAGGTAGACTGATGCCATCTGACCCAGAGCTCCTACTCTGAGTCACATTGTTAACCTTTTTGGTGTGGCCAGCCTCCAACTTAAGACCATATGGATATGGCTAGCTACCAGTCAAAACTATATTGTTAGGCTATCCAGTATGACACAAGGCCCAGGCAAACAAAAAACAGATATTCCTAAAATTTTCCAAGACCCTAGAGATTACCTCCCAGATGCCAAAGGCCAGATCTTTTCTTTGGGCAGGTCCAAATTCTTTCCTACACATATAAGTATATACACAGATGTATTTTTCTATAACCTTTGTTCCAGAATATCGTGTCAATTATTCATATTAATTGTATTATTTCACTAATGTACCAAAATATTATTTTATAGAGAAAATTAGGGGGTAATTCTTGAGAACTGTAGTGTAGAAGCATTTTAGCCAATTACCAAAGTTCATGAGCACACACAGTGCTATTTTTTTTTTTTTACACCCACACATATCTTTTACACAGATTCTTAAGTTACAAAAATCAACACGTTAGCATGGGCCATATTTTAAACTCTCTATAACATATAAAAATATGAGGCAAAAGCATATAAGCTTAAATTATGCTTAGTAATCAGTTTTTCAATGTTCTTGTTACTTAGAAATTATGTAGATACTCAACAATAATATTTTTACTCAATTTAATAACAGTCCAAGTTTTTAAGTTACCTAGCCACTTTGGCAATTATCCTCAAGCTGACATACTACAAACGTAATTACTTTTGAAACAAAGTCTGTTAGAATAATGATTCAATATTGTTGAGCACAGGTTGTGGTTTTCGTAATCTTAATTACTGAGGAGTGATGTTACCTCACTTGATCAAAAGACAAATCTAAGTGGAGTGGAATGAAATTTATGCCTGCAATATACTTAATGATGGTAAGTCAGAGAAGACTTAGATGTTTTATTTAAAATTATTAAAGTACTCTTGTTTACCAAAGATTTACTTTCATTATATGAAATTGGATTTCCTGAAAGATTTCTGAATTTGTTTCTATAAGAATAATTATTTTTAAATATAGCATGTTTAATATATTAGTTCAATTTCTCTATTTTCTGGGAATTTAAGGTATATTTGACTTTATATGTGCTTATTTATCTGTATAAGCCAATAAGAACAGATCTCTTTTAATTTAAGAGACCTTATAATCTATTTTTTAGTTCTCTCTGGAGATAAGAAAACATTGCACATTTGACACAATAAGACATAATAGCCTTTCTGAATTATCATACAGAGACAGAACTTGCTACTAAAATTCTCTAACTTTATCTCAACATCAAGAAACACAAGAGACTTAGAAACATAATAAACTCAGTTCAGATACCAAAGAACCCACTTACTTCCTAGTGGGTAAAAAAATTCTTAATTTATTTGATCTCAAAATAAGAGACAATAAACAAAAGTTAACAAGCTAGACTCTTTGTTTTCTTTCACCCACCAGAACTTTATAATCCATTAATCCATTAATAGAGATCACTAAATGGTCAGACCATAAAACCAAATTCCCAGTCATTGCTGCCATCAATGGGGAATAACTAATCAACCATAAAAGAAACAAAAACAAAACATTAAGTCATCAGAGAGGAGGGAAAAAAAGACGAAAGAAACAGAGAGTCAGTGAAGATACTTGGGATTCACTTCTGGGAGCCAAGAAAATACATGATAAGGTTTAAGCTATCAGTAAGGTATATTTACTTCTCCAGCAATACAATCCGCTATGAGTATCAACGGATGACCTTCAAAACATTGAAAAGTAAAAGATAAAATCATGACTCTCACACAAATACAGAAGTAAAAATTTTCAAAGCTTTCATTTAATTCATTAATTAATTAGCAAAAGAGCTAATAAGATGTTACAGCTGGTTCAAAGGAAAATTCTAAGTACCACACTTAAATAGACCAATCGGGAATGCTGAAATGGAATTTACAAATACAGTAGATGCAAAACTGGTTTCATCCGCTGGATGAGGAGAGGAGTGATTTGTTTCTCCACCAAAAGGAAAGAAGTCTTCACACAGGAGTTAAAGTCATCCCTCTGTATCCACTGGGAATTGGTTCCAGGACCCCAGGGGACACCTAAATCTGCAGATGCTCAAGTACCTTATATAAAATGGTAGAGTACAGTTGGCCCTCTTTATCCATGGGTTCACCCAATGCAGATGAATTTCTGTTGGACTGTATTTACATTTTTATCAGTTACCAACAATAAACAGAATTTTAAGTATCTCAAAAGACAATGAAAGAAGCAAACCTCATAAAATCAGAATTAGATAATGACTAGTTTTCCTGAATAAGCCTCTTTTGTTCATTTCAAAGCATTTCACAATTTTTCCTTATGAGATGCAGGCACAGTTCTGCATTTTGAGGTTACATTTCCCCACAAAAGGAAGCTTGTTAGGCATGTATAAATGTATTTTAAATTTCTGATTAGGTAGACTCTCCGAAGAGACAGTTTGGTGCTCAAGTTTGAACCTGTGGCTATTCCTTTCTTTCCAGTGTGACAGAGTCACAGGTAGAACCAGGGCAGCAGGGCAATTATTTGTCTACTCATTTCCTTGTATTTATCTGAAGCCAGCTAGGTGGAGTAAACCCAATGATCAACTACAGACTGTTACAAATGCTCCTGAACTGCAACATTTTAGATGTAAAACAAAGAGTAAATTTTATGTTATGTGAATTTTGCCACAGTAGAAAAGGAGGAACAAGAAAAATCAGTCAGAGAGATCGACCCCATTCATAGAAATGAAAACAAGATTTATACATGTACTGATAACCTATATGAGAACATGTGTAGGCAATTTGTGTTTAGAAAGAAAAGATTATATTTGTAAATTAATTTTTTTAAAAAGAGTTCTGTAAGAGGAAAATCACTCCAGGAAAGACTGTTTAACTTTGTAGAGTGCTATTGAGGGTTTTGTATAAGGAAAACAGAAATGTTCTCATAGGTTTAGCAACACGGACGTTGTTGGTAATTTTGATAACAGCTTTTTTAGTGTAGAATCATAAACCAGAATGAAGTAGGTTGAAGGGAAATTGTGATTTTTTAAAAAATTCCCTCTATGCTTTTTTAAAAAAAGTTTTCTTTAAGTAACACAAATAACTTTTGTTATTAGAAATATACATAAATACATATTCAATTTATCTAAATTTTCTCATGTTGGATGTGTGTTTGTCAGTGTGTGAAATTTTTTACAACATATTAAACAAATATTATACTTTAAAAATTTCTTGCACTCTACTAACTTGAATTTTTCCTACCCCCACCCTACATTTTAATATATTTTTGTTTACTATTTCAACTAGTGAAAACTAATGTTGGTCTTAAAAAACTTAAAAACTTAAAAAGCTATGAATATAAAAATAATGCATTATAACTGTAAAGTATTTTTTTAAATAAGTGAGAATTGTGGAAAGAAAAACAATCACTTGAAATCCCATCACCTAGTGAAAATCAATACAGAATTCTTAATATAATCCACGGTCTATGTGGCCAAGTCTCTGCAGGGAGCTGCATTACAGCATCAGTATAGTTGCTAGAAGAAATTTTAAAAGAACACTACATTGATTTTCATCACCTTGAAAAACATTATAAAGTATTCACTTCATACACCATAACAACATTTCTCAGAATTATCTTTCCTTTCCATTCCAACTCTCTCATCCTTAGAAACGACTTTATACTTTATCATTCAGCAAACCACAGACTCTTTCTCTGATAACCTGTCAGCTCTTCTGTCATGCTTGCTTCTCCTTTTCAGGTCTTAATGAAGTTGATTAAATTAGGTCATCTGGATTGTTTTCTAGTTTTTTCTACTCACTGATACTGCTTTATTAAAATTTCATGTGTCAGTTTGGCAAATACAGACCCGTACTTAGGGAATTTGGGAAGGGAAAGAACTGAGCTAGCAAAAGCAAAACTTGTTTGGGGAGAGAGTGAATGCTCGCACGTTAGTGCACTTTTCCCTGCCAGACATTCAAGTTAGTGAATCTTTATTACACCTGTGAGGAGATGCATTCACTTTAATTATGCTATCAAGACTATCTAATATTAATTCAAGCCTATCCCCCATCCACTTATTCTACAGAGTGAATCAAGTTCCTCTTGGATATTTTTGGAAGTATTACCACTCTCTGCTGGTTTAGGCTCTTCTTCCAAATCTCTGTTTGAATTGTGAGTTTCCAAGTGGGCAACCAAGCCACTCTTCTCCCTCCCCCTACCCCAACCCCCACATACCCACATCTACCTAGGTCTATATCTCTAATTAAGTGAGTAATATGGTGAATTTTAAAATTATTTTCTTTATGAAAGCAGTTGTCCACTAAATGCCTCTTACCTCTAAGACCACTCCTTCCAGCCAGACCCTGACAACCACTAATTTGTTCTCTGTCTCTGCGGATTTACGTATTATGGATATTTCATGTAAATGGAATCATGCAACATGTGGCATTTTCTGTGTGACTTTTTCACTTAGCATAGTATTTTCAAGGGTTAATTTATGTTGTAGCATTTATCAGTAAAGTTGGCCTTTGAACAAATGGGTTTGAACTGTGCAGGTCCGCTTATATGTGGATTTTTTTTCAATAAATACATGCACGGTAGTATATGATCCACAGTTGATTGAATCTGTGGATTTGGAACTGTGGATATGGAGTGCCAAAAAACATTTGGAGTTTTTCTACTTTAGAGCTGCTGTGAATAGTGCCAGTACAAACATTGTTTGAACAACTGTTTTCAATTATTTGAGCTATATAACTAGGAGTAGAATTGCTGTGTCATATTCTATTTAACTTTTGAGGAACTACCAATACTGTATCTCACAGCAGCTACATAATTTTACATTCCCATCAGCAATATATGAGGGTTCCAATTTCTCCACATCCTCTCCATCACTTATTATTTTCATTTTTAAAATTATAACCCTCCTACTGGATGTGAAGTGGTATTTCAGTGTGGTTTTGACTTGCATTTCTCTACCAATTAATGATGTTGAGCATCTTTTTGTTTGCTTGTTGGCCATTTGTGTGTCTTCTTTGGATGAATGTTTGTTCAAGCCCTTTGCCCATTTTTTACTGGGTTGTTTGTCTTTCCGTTGAGTTGTAAGAGATTTTTGTATACTCTGGATACTGGATCCTTACCAGATACATGTGGTGTCTTCTTGAATCATTCGCTAGTATCCTTTGATACACAAAATTTTTTATTTTGATGAAGTTCAATTTATCTAAATTTTTCTCATGTTGCATGTGCATTTGTTGTTATATTTAAGAAAGCACTACCAAAAGCAAGATTTTCTTAGGTGTTTCTGGTGCTTCTCCAGGCTTGTAGCATTCTCCCTAGCCCATTATGCACCAAGAGTTTACTTCTCTAAGTTTTGTGATTTTAGGTTTAATATCTATATCTTTAATTCATTTTAAGTTAAATTCTATAGATAGTGTGAGGTAAAGTCCAATTTAATTCTTTTTCATATAAACATCTACTTGTCCCAACACCATTTATTGAAGAGACTAGTCTTTCCCCACTGAATGATCTTGGCACCCTGGTCAAAAATCATTTGACCATAGATACATAGGTATATTTCTGAAATCTGAATTCTAATCCATTTGTTTATATGTCTGTTTTTATGTGATTAACACACTGTTTTGATTACTGGAGCTTTGTAGCAAGTTTTGAAATTAGGAAGTTTGAGTCCTATCAATGTTACTTAAAATTTAAGATTGTCTATTCAGTCCTCAGAATGAACCAACCTTGCCAACACTCGGTCTCAGACTCTCAGACTACTAGCCTCCACCTTGGGCAAAAGGTTACAGTTGGGGAATAGCATAGACACAGTAAAAGCCTGGGATGAAAAGCTAGGAAGAGAGGTGCTTAGGTGAATAAGGACTTTGAAAAACACCTGTGTATAGGGGAAATCTAGCAAGCCACATGCAAGACATGTATGACATTATAATATTTATAATTTAGTCTGTTGATGTGGTAGATTATATTGCTTAATTTCCTACTGTTGAACCAGCCTTGCATACCTGAAATAAATACCACTTACTAGTGGTGTATAGTTCTTTGTATACATTGTTGAATTGGATTTGCTAAAATATTGTTGAGGATTTTTATATCTATGTGCAGGAAATTGTGAGAGAAGTTAGATAAAGATTAAAGAAAATGTTTAAAAAAATGGAGAGATATATCCTTCTCACTGGTGGGAAGGTTCAGTATTTCACAGATCTCAGTTCCCTTCAGGTTAGCCTATAGATTTATAGAAATTTCAATCAGAATTCTCAGCAGGCTTTTAGAGACATTGAAAAATTGTTCTAAAATTTAAATTGAATTGTGAGGGATCTAGAATAGTGTAAACAATCATGAAAAGGAATAAAAAGTTTGGAAGACATACAGCAACTGGGAGTAGCTCTAACAAAAGATGTAAAAGACCTCTATAATTAAACTATTAAACATTGTTGAGAAAAATTAAATAGATCACTTAAATAAAATGAAGAACATCCCATATTTATAGATGGGAAGCCTCAATATTATGAAATATCATTTCACTGATAATCAATATGATCCCAATCAAAAGCCCAATAGGTTTATTTTTGTAGAAACTGTCAAGCTGACTTTAAAATTTTAATGGAAACTCAAAGGGCCAAATATAGGCAAGGCAATTTTGCAGCAGAAGAACCAAGTTGGAAGATTTACTATAGTAGATATAAGACTGATTATTAAGTCACAGTATTTAAAATTGTATGATATTGCTGAAAGGATAGACAGACTGACAAATGGAAAAGAATAGAGAATTCAGAAGCAGACCTACCCATATATGTTTACTTGATTTGTGACTAAAGGAACACTGAATTGCAATGATGAGATTTGAGCATATGCACAGCTCTTGACCTTGAATGCCATTCCTAGGTGTGTACCCAATATGAACATGAAATATTTTCATAAAATCCCTATTCATAAAAGTTACTGAGTAGTAGAATGGATAATTAAGTTGTGGTGTAGTCATACAATGGAACACTATATACTGCAATACTGTATAACAATGAGAATAAATAATTGATAATGACATGCAAAATCATGAATAAGTCTTACAGACATAATAATGATGAGTGAAGTGCTGGACAAAAGAATATATACTTTATGATTTCATTTATATCAAGATTGAAAGCTGGCAAAACTTCTCTATGGTGTTAAAAATCAGAAGACTGTTTACTCTTGGGAAAAATATTGTATGGGAATGAGCATAATAGATTCTTGGATGATAATGTTCTGTTTCTCGATCTGGGGGCTAATTGCATGAGTTTTTTCAGTTTTGAAAATAATTTGAGCTGCACACTTGTGATGTGAGTACTTTTATGTATATATATTGCATTTATATGAAAAGGAAGAAAACTTGATATATAAAGAAAATCTGAGAATAAGTTAAGCTCTACATTCTTGTAAAATGAATTTCCAAGACACTTCTAATTGAAACCACTTTTGTGTGAAACTAGTTGAATTAAGTGTTTATTGGGAGGGCCATGACGTCATACACAAAATACTTTTGAAACAGCTGTAATACACGCACAAATTGCATAAAGATCCTGATATATTATTCCATGGAACGGTGTTCATCATGCAGCGTAAATTTCAAGTCATAAACCTCTAATTATAAATGGTGTAACTTCCTAGAAATTTTATATCTGATACATCACTTACTGTACAAAAGATAATTGTTTTGAGTTGCACCTGCTGAATACGTAATATCGCATCCATTCTACCAGAAATGTGAGTGCAAGTTGTGATTTGGTGATCTATTTATCTATGTATCTGTCTGTCTAGGCAGTCTGCATATTTTTCACTTTTCAATTCAGTGTTGATACACATTTAGGCATATTTAAAGTTTATATAGAGATGAAATATAACAATAGACTAGAGATTACTAAGCAGACACCTGCAATGCTGCAATTATCTAGGGAAAATGAGATCCATTTATTTTGTAGTTCCATTGGTTACCCACACTCTGCATTCCAGTTCCTCTACTCTGTTGTCCATTGTAGTGTGTTGGAAAATGCTCTTGCTGAAAGAGTTTGGACTCAAATTCTGTATAAGATACAGTCCACAATTTACTAAATTAAGAATAAACTGTTGCATCAAACTCACATATTTCGTTTATTATTTTCCTCATTCCGTTGTAGAATAAGGCTATTTGAGGAATTTCATGAAGTCCTATAGCAGAAAAGTACTACTGTGTTGATCCTCCACCCCGCCACACACACAAAAAATGATGCCTGGAAGTTGAGGTATCATTTCCTTGGTGATAATTATGTCTCTTCTAAGCTGCTATAGTTCTACACTATTTGAACAGCAGAAGCAATTGAGGATTACCCCTCATTCAATTCTGTTTGCTAGAATAATAGAGAGGGTTATGTGAATATATATATTTGGGAAATAAGTTTAAATAAACATAAGCATGAATTTATAGGAGAGCTTCCATGCAAATGCTATTCAGTTGTGTTTACTGAAATAGTAGAACGTGTTATGTGGACACATATATTTAGGAAATACTGTTTAAAAAATATAAGCAGGCTTTTTTACAGGAAAGCTTTCATGCAAATGATAATGTACACTACCAACCTCCAAGAGAAGAATAGACTTTGAAATTTCTCGAAATTATTTACCAAAGAAGTCTTTCCTGAGAAACACATCTCCAAGAACATAGTTTAGAAGATTCTAACCTGGATGAAATCTGCCTTTTCTCACAGTGATTATCTCTTATTTCTATAGAATCTACTTAAACAATGCCACTTGCCTTTGCCCTTCCTTTAAAATCTCACTACCAGTATTCTCGTTCAGGTCCGGATGACATTTCGCCAGGACCACTGCTGTAGCTTTCTGATGCAGACTCATCAGATGTCCTCAGGGAGCAACGGCTGTGTAGAATGCTACATCTGAGTAGTGGAGTCCATGTGTTGCTTCTATGAGATGTCATATTAATTCCCCTGTATACCCACTTCTCATCTCCAGGAAACCTGTCTCTTTTTTATGCAGCTTTATTTCTAGCACCTAGTAGATTGCCCATTATACATTATATGCTTTAGAAATTTCAGTTGATTGCTTCTTAGGGAATAATGGATGAATACAATTAGGTTTGCCTTCATTATAGGATTTCTCAGAGTTTTTCTATGCTAATATGCAGATTAAATATCCAAATAGGACATAGAATGTGTGTTTTTACCAAAATTTGGGGGCATAAAAAGGTTTTGTTTTGTTTTGTTTTTACAGAAAATTCATTGGCATCTTATAGAACATACCTCCGGTGACATTTCTCAGTATTGTTTTTCTCCAGCTGTTATCCAGGAATGAACTCTGTCTTTTAAAATTCTGATAGTCTTAGTTTCAAAGCAAGATTTTAGGATTTTCATTTGTAATGAAGACAGGAACCAAAAAAAGAGGAGGAAAAGTCAATCATACTTATGTGTTAATGCTCTTCAAAATCACAGCTGCTTGTCTTCATTCTCATTCTGGAAAATGCTCTATATACTCTGACGGAATAAACAAATGATAAAATTAATTTTAAATGGTATTTAAGCCTGGGAAAAATCAGCCAAATGGATTTAGAGGGACAGCTCCTTGTCATAAAGAATTTTAAAAGAAGAATGGAGGACAATATTTTGGGGGTTTGCTAAAATTGAGATCAAGTTTGCAAGTACAGGGAGTGCAACACAAAAATAAAGATATTTCTATTTAATTGGATTTATAAAATTCTAATTGCTTTTCTTATGGGATGCGCAATATCCTTCTGAACAGAATTTTCACCAGCATCAATAACTTATTACCACATATTTAGAGAACTGAAGAAATAAAGTCTGTATTTAACTAATTCTGGGTAGTGGTTGATATGTAGGGAAAGATTGTTAGAAGTTTTGAATTAGCTTGTAATCCCCAAATACCCTACATTTTGTTGAACTAAAATCCTTTATAATTTCAGAGATGAGTAAAACACTTTTCATTCATGTCAGAAAGTCATGCTTAATCGCTTCCACATGAGACCAGCGCAATAACAACTCTTGCATCTCTCTTTGTGTTTCTAGCTTAATATTTGGCTCTCAAATAGGATGCATGTTGATTAAAACACAGTTTCTGGAGCCAGGCTGATTGAGTTTGAACCCTGCTTCTTAGCTCTGTGAACTTGAGCAGGGTGTTTAACCTTTTTGTGCCTCAGTTTCCTTGTAGGACAGGACTAATAACGCTACTTCCTCAGAATTATTATTGGGTTTAAACAAGTTAAATATAATAACACATATGGTAGTGCCTGGCCCATGACAGGTGTATATAAATGTTTGCTATATGAAACAAAGAGAATCTAAAAGATAAGGAAATAACAGGGTGAATAAGAGTCAAATATGCTTGGGGAAGCACATTGCTCACTTTATGAATAATAGTAGACTAGTGTTTAAATCTTCTGGAGAGTTAGAGAACACTGGTCTATTTTCACACCAGGTCGAAAATTCAAAGAGAGAAGCACAAATCAGTTCACAGATAGTGAAGCAGAGCAAAGGCAGTGACTGTGGGTCATTGGGACTTGGAGTCAAACCAAGGAGAAAAGTCGTCTGATTTGATGGAAGCAATAGAAGAATGTGGAGCCCTAAGGTGGTCTGTGCTTCTATCATTCACACAGGCAACGTTCCTTAAAGAGAACGAGCTTCGGGACACATTTGCAGACTATGTACAAAGCATAGTTTAGAGATAGATACACTTCCTAACATCTTCTTAGAGGCCTTCAATACAGAGCAATTATTTACGAGTTGGGACTAGGCTGGATGGGAGAATCTTCACTCCAGACTGCTGAGCAGAAATGATTTGAGATGAAAAACCAGAGGCATATGATACTCAAAGATGTGCTCATTTTCTTGCTTTCAGGTCATAAAGGAGTTATATCTCATAGTTGACCGACCATTATGTTTCTTAACAAAGCTTACATTGCACCGTTTCACTTTTGACTCAAACGTTGGATATGAAATTGAAAGAAACTAATTTCTGAGGTTGCAAAACTTGCGCACTGCAGTTAGAAAACCTTCCTTCTTGAGTGCTTTGGAGTTCCCCAGTGCCATTCATGTGCTCCCAGTTAAAGCTGGTCAGATCCCAGTTAATACTGAATACTTCATGGGAGTGTTTGATCTTTCTTCCAAGTAATCCTTGCTGCTTTTTATAAATTCCCTTATCATGTAGGCATTACCTTTAGATAAAGTAGCAAATGAATTTCTCATTTCTCCATTTTGATGACAATGCTGTGAGAATTCCAGAGGAAATGATACACCCGAGCTTGCCATTTGGAGGTTTAACAACCATACCTCTTTTTTTCCCTCACATTTGAGTGAGAACATTCTGTTCTCTTGGCTTTTAATTACCTGAAAAAAATCATCTGGAATTTAGAACAAAGCAAGCGTCTCTTTTTTTTTTTTGAAATTGATTTTCATTTTCAAAGACTATAAATAATTTTACATAAAATTATTCCTTTCTTATTCTGGAGAAACAGGAGTGTTAAAACAGGAAATTACCAGTGGGTGGATAAATTAATAATATATTGTTTGATTAATAATATTGCTTAATAAATAACCTAAATGAACTAAAATTAATTAATATTAATGCATCCAAAAGGAAAAAAACTACAATGATTATAAAAACAAATTTTGTTTCAGGCTTGAGGCTTGAGGCTTGTGTTGAAAACTTCACATTTAATTGGCGGAGCCATGCTGAACTGGCTCATGAATCTATAGTGAGATAGGCTTTGGTTAATTATTTTTCCTTTTGTTCTGTATCATTAGTAATTTTTACAACTTTACAAGATCCTATATAGATTCATTAATTTAACCCAGGGAGATCTGATAATGAGTTGTAGATTCTTTCCCTCACCCCCGAGGCAAAGCTTCTACTATATTTATTTTTAACACCTTTATTATGGTATGATTCCTATACAGTAAACTACGTGTATTTCAGGTGTACAATTTGATGAATCTGATAGATATATACACCAATGAAACCATCACCACAATCAAGATAGCTAACATTTCCATCACTCCCCAAGAGATGCAAATTTCAAATTCCCAATTTATCTCTTCCCACCTTCTTTCCTTCCTGGTAACCATAAGTTTGTTCTCTATGTCTGTGAGTCTGTTTATGTTCTTTCTTTCAGAATCCCTTACTTACCTGGCATGTAGGAATTCTGTAATTTTTAAATTGCCTGATGCATGGATGATTAGTATACACTTAGTATCAAGTGATGTGATTTAACATCAAAATGTCAAGTGAAGTTGTATTCAATGTTTGATGCCAATGAATGGGTTCCATAACGTTCCATTTATCTATCGCTATGTAACAAACCATCTGTTTTTTGGTTAGGATTCCTTCCTAAAGTGTCAGTTCTCTGTGGGAAAGAGAATATTCCTGATTCACTTCTTTATCAACAGTGCCTATTAAAATGCCTAGTACCATGTGACTCCATGAATAAGGCTGATGCAGTTCATTCATTCATGTACGCATTCATTTGTCTACACATTCATCATGCGAGCATGTCTAGTTAGTGGCAGTGTTAAGACCCAAACACATCTTCTTATTCTATGTTTAGTGTTATTTCTATTATACTGTTTGTTATATAGTATCTCAAAATGCTATGGGGCATCACATTTATAAAGCACTTAAATATAAAATATTATCTCAATTATCACAAATGCTCTGGTAAGTTGTCAATATTGTTTTTATTATACAGACGTGGCTCAGAGAGGTAAAATATTTTGGCCAAAATAGCAAAGACTTCTCACACCATCTGTTGATTTTTTTTCCCCCACTTAACCACAGTATAAATTAATTGATTATCTCTTTTTATGGCTTTTGAAATGAGTATCAGTAACTTTACACTGTTTATTTAGAGAGATCTTCTAAGATGTTAATTTGAACAACTTCAGGGTTCTAGAATTTTTTTCTCTCTCATTATATAAGCAGTAAATGAGGCATCCCCTTTGAAAGATGAACTTGTTGAAACCCATTCATTTTCAAATGACCTTCTTTTGGTATTGAATTTCAAGTTGGCAGTGAGACATCACGCAAAAGTCACAGAACTCGATGATGAAGTATGCAATTAACATAGACTTCTTTAGGAATATTTATCAGTTAGCTTGTTGTTTGACCAACATTTTAGAATTTATGTGTATGGATATGTGTGCGTGTGTGTCCTGTAATTTGTACTAGAAATACTTTATCAAATAGTATATAAAATCAAATACTATATACCTCTTTACTTTGCTCCTCAAACACCTACTAAAAACAGACTGTTTTGACATGTGAATGTTTTAATCCCAGCTGGTTGGTTTGAATAGTGATTTAATGAGAACTAGTCCATTAAGTACATAGGCTGGCTATATTTTGTGATTATGAAGTATGAAGTCCTACACATAATCGTTTGAATACATCTTCAGATCATGTGAGTAAAGGATGGTGGTGGAAATGCTGAAGAATGACCTGTGATTTCTGCTTTTCAGACATAGACTTTAGATAAACACAAATATGCATATATGCAAATGAACTTGGTGGAGCACTGATTTCATTAGAAAGACCCTAGCACTTGAGGAGACAATCTTCATTTCTCTATAATTCTTTCTGACCTGGTTTTCTTTTCCTTGCTTACAAGAAGAGATTTGTTAGATATAGTATATTGGACACCAACTTGGGCTTAACTTCCAAGGGCAGTTTTCCATTTTTAAGGTATAATTATCTATAGACAATTAGTTGCAGGTGGTGAAATAATAGACACAGTTCATTACACATGAAATTAGCCAACTGTCAGATTTTGGGGCTAGTTTCTGGAGCAACTGACCACTTAAACCTTATTTAGTGAGTTCAAGCAGCCAATTACACATAACAATTATTTGAGGATCTAATTTTTCCACATGCAGTTAATTTGGAACTGACGATTGTATGTGATTAATAGAATGGCTGTGTAAGCTCATTTATTATAAAGGTGTCTTGTAAGCCTGCCTAGAACAGTGAGGGGAGAATGCAAGAGGCTCAGAATAGATTCAGCCTATACAGGAGGTATCATGCAGTTGTCACAGATCTATGCAGACAGGCAGGAAGGTTTAGGAAGTTAAAGATTCAGTCAGTGAACATATACCAAGTGCCTACTCTGTGTCAGGAACCATTCTTGGCACCGGGAATACAAAGAGAGACAAGATACAATCTTTGCTTTCAAGTAACTTTCCAACCCAGATTTGTTGAGCATTATGTAGCAATAGGCATAAAACCAAAGTGCTATAGAAGTTCTGATGAAAATGATGAATTACTTCAAATCTATCTGTGTACTCCATCTCTACTCTTAGTCCAAACCACCGTAATTACATGTCTGAGCTGACCAGTCACTTCTGGTTCCTTGGTCCTCTGCTCACATATTCTCTCCTCAGAAAAGCCCTTCTCATCACCTCCATTGAAATGAGCTCACCACTCTAGCCCTCAGTCACTTGTTTATTTTTCTTCATAGGTCTTATCACTACCCAACCTTATATTATGTATTTATTTTTGATTAACTCTCTCTAGTAGACTGTAAGTTTTATAAAAGCAGGATTATTGCGCACATTGTTCACTTCTCTATGAGTTGCTAGAACAGTGTGTTTCATAGGTTAGCTTTTCAGTATTTTTTAAAATTACATAGTCTATAGACTGGGTAATCATGGAGAGGGTTTCAGGAAGAAAATGATATTTTAACAGTTATTTCAAGATCGTGACCATTGATTAAGCACAGTTATGCTTCAGGCAATGCAAATATTTGGCCTGCTTTCGTTTCATGGGACAGAGAAGATAAGTGAGGGAATTGCTAGCAAGCTGAGTGGAGAGAACTTTTTGAACGAGGAAGGAATGTATTCAGAGCTGCATTTAGAACGAAACTGGCAATATGGCAGTGTAATGATTGCAGTAACCAACAGTCTGAGGGTTTGCTAAAGAGAATACAGTATGTTAGCCTTCAAATGCTATAACATATGTCTCCAATTGAATTTTTTTTGGTGGGGGAGGTAATTAGGTTTATTTATTTTTAGAGTTGGTTCTGGGGATTGAACCCAGGACCTTGAGTATGCTAAGCGTGTGCTCCACCACTTAAGCTATACCCTCCCTGCCTCCAATTGAATTTTTGAAGGCCTGATGAGGGAGGCACATGGCATTTTACTAAAGACTGAACAGATTGATTGTCTGTAGGTTGAAATATAGGATATACGTTACGATTAACACCTCTCACCCCCACTCCACTAGAAAGCGTCCAGGGGGTCTGAAGCTCTCCTGTCAGTAATATTGAAAGAAAGTCAATAAACCTAACAGTGGGAAAGAGGAAGGTGAACAAATTATTCATGTCGACCCCTCTGCAGGTTCCAGCTGTTGGTGTTTTTAAAAGGTCGAGTTCTCTGGCATTGGTCAGAGACTGGAGGTTAGATGGAGTTAAATAGAGCTCTGTCATGTGACTAAGTTTTCATTTGTCTCCACCTGGGCAACCATTTCGACGCCTTCTCTGACATCACTAGAAGCAACGCCCTCCACTGGCTCTTCATTTAGGGTGGGGACTGAGAGTCCTGCTTTTTGGACAAACGGCTCCTGCTACATACTGAAGTATCACAGTTGTCTTTTAACAAAAGAATTTGTGTGACTAAGTTGAGAGCCAAACTGGCTGATTTCTTTTATGGAATTCTAGTTTTTCAACTGACAGACAAACCACAGTTATTCAAATTTCATTAGAAAAGCGTTTTATCAAAATGATATAAATGAGCTTAAAATTTTGAGGACATTAACTGATAGTATTTGTTCCTAGTAGTAAAACTTGAGATTTCAAAGTAAAAAAATAAATATAATTTTGGAAAGTGTTATCTGTTGCTGTAAGTTTGACAACTTCCCAATACATGAAGTCTTTTCGGGTCAGACTAATATTAAGGAATGTGATTTTTGATATTGTATAATAAAATATTTCAATAAATGGAGGATCAGCATAACTCTGTGAATATTTTCCAAATGACCTGTGCATGATGTTGGAAATCACTTATGCATATACATAAAAGACCCACTCAAAGTGAAAGACAGTCCAATGGATTTTAATGTAACTGGGGATGAAAATCTTACCCATATGGCTTCAGAGTCCATAATGCAGCTAACCTTTATAAAACCATTGCCTGTGGAATTTCTACATAGTATAAAAGGAAAATATACAGTTATCTGGAAAGACTACTAAAATATTCCTTCATTTTTGAATTAGATATCTGTATAAGATTAATTTTTTTCTATATTTCAACCAAAACAACGTATTACAACAGGCTGAATGTAAAAGCAGATAGGAAAACCCAGCAGTTTTCTATCAAGAAATATTAAGGATATTTTGCAAAATGTAAAACAATAACACTTCTCATTACATTTTTTGTCATTTTGGAAAATATAATCAATTTTCATAAAAATGTTTTTTATGTTACAATGTAGTTTTCTTTATTGTTATAGTCAATTTACAATGTTGTGTCAATTTCCAGTGTAGAGCACTATTTTTCAGTTATCCACGAGCATACACATATTGTCACATTTTTTTTCGCTGTGAGCTACCACAAGATCTTGTATATATTCCCCTGTGCTATACAGTATAACCTTGTTTATCTATTCTGCATATGCCTGTCAGTATCTACAAATTTTGAACTCCCAGTCTGTCCCTTCCCACCCTCCTCCCCCTGGCAACCACAACTTTGTATTCTATGTCTATGAGCTGTTTCTGTTTTGTATTTATGCAATTTTTAATTAATATTATTTTAAAGTTAATTTACTAAGCTGATATTAAGTTTCCAAGTTTTAATTTCTAATATGGAAGAAATTAATAGGTATAACCCACATAAAAACTCTTTGGGATCTTCCATAATTTTTAAGAATATAAATGAATGAATGAAATAAAGAAATTCCAGAAATACTTCAGATGTGGGATTTCAGGATCATATGGTAACTCTAGTTTTAGTTTCTTAGGGAACCTCCATACTGTCTTTCATAATAGTGGCTGCACCAATTTACATCCCCACCAACAGTGTAGACTTTTCAATGATGACCATTCTGATTGGTGTGAGATGATACCTCATTGTAGTTTTGATTTGCATTTCTCTGATAATTTGCAATGTTGAGCATCTTTTCATGTGCCTGTTGGCCATCTGATATCTTCTTTGGAGAAATTTCAATTTAGATCTTCTGACCATTTTTGGATTGAGTTGTTTGTGTTTTTCATATTAAGTTGTATGAGCTATTTGTATATTTTGGAAATTAATCCCTTGTTGGTCACATTGTTTCCAAATACTCTCTCTCATTCTGTAAATTGTCTTTTCGTTTTGTTAATGATGTCCTTAGCTGTGCAAAAGCTTATAAGTTTACTTATGTCTCATTTGCTTATTTTTGCTTTTATTTCCATTACTCCAGGAGATGGATCCAAAAAATATTACTAAGGTTTATGTCAAAGAGTGTTCTGCTTCTGTTTTCCTCTAGGAGTTTTATAGTATCCAGTCTTATATTTAGGTCTTTAATCCATTTTGGTTTTATTTTTGTATATTGTGTTAGAGAATATTCTTTTACATATAGCTGTACAGTTTTCCCAGTACCACTTATTGAAGAGATTGTCTTTTCTCCATTGTATATTCTTGCCTCCTTTGTCATAGATTAATTGACCATAAGTGCATTGGTTTATTTCTAGGCTTTCTATCCTGTTCCATTGATCTATGTGTCTGTTTTTGTGCCAGTACCATACTGTTTTGATTACTCTAGCTTTGTAGTATGGTCTGAAGTCAGAAAGCCTGATTGCTCTAGCTATGTTCTACTTAAGATTATTTTGGCTGTTCAGGATCCTTTGCATTTCCATACAAATTTAAAAATGTTTTGTTCTAGTTCTGTGAAAAATGCTATTGGTAATTTGATAGGGATTGCATTGAATCTGTAGATTGTCTTGGGTAGTATGGTCAATCTGAGAACATGGTATGTCTTTCCATTTGTTTGTGTTGTCTTCAATTTCTTTCATCAGTGTCTTATAGTTTCCAGAGTACAGGTCTTTTGCCTCCTTAGGTAGGTTTATTCCTATGTATTTTATTCTTTTTGATGTGATGGTAAATGGGATCGTTTCCTTAATTTCTCTTTTTGATATTTTGTTGTTCGTGTATAGAAATGCAACCGATTTCTGCATATTAAATTTTTATCCTGCAACTTTATCAAATTCATTGATGAGTTCTAGTGGTTTTCTGGTAGTGTCTTTAGGATTTTCTGTGTATAGTGTCATGTCATCTGCAAACAGTGACAGTTTTACTACTTTTTTTTCTAATTTGGATTTCCTTTATTTCTTTTACTTCTCTGATTGTTTTGGCTAGGACATCCAAAACTAAGTTGAATAAAAGTGTTGGGAGTAGTGGGAGAGCATCTTTTCCTGCCACAACACTGTGAAATTATAAATCAATTACAAGAAAAAAACTGCAAAACAAACACATAGAGGCTGAACAATATGCTACTAAACAACCAATGGATCACTGAAGAAATGAAAGAAGAAATTTAAAAAATGCCTATAGACAAATAAAAACAAAAATATGATGATCCAAGACCTATGTGGTGCAGCAAAATCAGTTTTAAGAGGGAAATTTATTGCAATACAAGCATACCCAGGGAACAAGAAAAATCTCAAATAAAGAACCTAACCTTACATGTAAAACAACTAGAGAAAGAATAACAAACAAAACCCAAAGTTAGTAGACGGAAAAAAATCATAAAGATCAGAGCAGAAATAAATGAAATAGAGACTAATAAACAATAGAAAAGATCAATGAAACTAAAAGCTGATTCTTTGAAAAGATAAACAAAATTGATAAAGCTTTAGCTAGACTCATCAAGAAGAAAAGGGAGAGGGCCCAAATCAATAAAATCAGAAATGAAAAAGGATAAGTTACAACTGACACCACAGAAATACAAAGGAACATAAGAGACAACTACAAGTAACTTATGCCAATAAAATGGACAACGTAGAAGAAATGGACAAATTCTCAGAAAGGTACAGTCTCCCAAGACTGAACCAGGAAGAAATGGAAAATATGAACAGACCGATTACCAGTACTGAAAATGAATCAGTAATTTAAAAACTCCTAACAAACAAAAGTTCAGTACCAGTTAGCTTCACAGGCAAATTCTACCAAGTATTTAGAAAAGAGTTAACACCTATCCTTTTGCAGGTATTCCAAGAAAAATTGCAGAGGAACACTTCCAAACTCATTCTATGAGGCCACCATCACTCTGATACAAAAACCAGACAAAGGTACTGCAAAAAAAGAAAAGAAAACTACAGGCCAATGTCACTGATGAGCATAGATGCAAAAAATCCTCAGCAACATACTAGCAAACCAATCCAACAATGCATTCAAAGGAAGATACACCAAGAGCAAGTGGGATTTATCCCAGGGATACAAGGATTTTTTAATATCTGCAAATCAATCAGTGTGATACACCACATTAACAAACTGAAGAATAAAAACCGTATGGTCATTTCAATAGATGCAGAGAAAGCTTTTGATACAATGCAACATCCAAAAAAACTCTCCAGAAAGTGGGCATAGAGGGAACATACTTCAACAAAATAAAGGCCATATATGACAAACCCACAGCTAACATCATACTAATGGTGAAAAACTGAAAGCATTTCCTCTAAGATTAATACATTGTTCTTAAAGGATATACTGGATTGTCACCTGTGCCCTTTCAGTAATTGTCACAAGAATGATGGGAATAAGTACTCTATGATGTTGTGGTGTAACATGACAGTAATTCACTACAAAACGTAGCTGCAGTATGCTTTCAAGAAGTTTCTTTTAATCACTTGGCCATTGGCTTATCAATTTTTTTGAAACCTGTGGCCTTTTGCGGCATCAGTGTTAAGGCTTAAAACTTATTGAAAGCCAGAATAGATTTAAAACTGTTACCAGTTTGCATTTTGACCATATTAAGGATTAAAAAGTTATGCTATCTTCCAACTGACAGCATTACTTTCTTTTTCCAGTAAGACAAGTTTTATAAATCAATTTAGTTTATGGTACTTATAAATTTTTATTTTGGTGCCAAAACCACAATTCAAAAATCCAATCAACAGCTGAGGTAAATGGCTTCAGAAAGTGTTGAAAAATCTGACCTCTGCCTTTTTGTGAAGATTAATTCATGTGTACTCTTTTCCTTGGGGATGATCTTGATGCCAGGTATAAACTTTTAAAAGACTCTCAATTTCAGTGCTTAATCTTGAGAATGTGACTGGAGAACTCAGAGATGGCTAATGTGATGTACAACTACCCAAGAAGCAGGACATGACTTGTCTTAGCTACACGGCCAAGAGCTAGGAGGACAACGCTTTGACCCAGTCAGCACGTCTTTACACTAAGATGACTTGAAACTTGCCAGGAGTCATGCCAAGCACTCAAACTCTTTTTATTTATGAGCAAACAAAATGAAGATACTATTCAGTCAAGACATAATTGTATTAAAAGAGACATCCAGATGGCCAACAGGCACATGAAAGCATACTCAATATTGCTAATTATCAGAGAAATGCGTGTCAAAACTACAATGAGTTATCATCTCACACCAGTCAGAATGGCCATCATTAAAAAGTCTACAAATAATAAATGCTGGAGAGGGTGTAGAGAAAAGGGAACCCTCCTACACTGCTGGTGGTAATGTAGTTTGGTGTAGCCACTATGGACAATAGTATGGAGGTTCCTTAAAAAACTAAAAATAGACTTACCATACAATCCAGCAATCCAATTCCTGGGTATATATCCAGAGAAAACTATAATTTGAAAGGACACAGGGACTCCAGTGTTCATAGCAGTACTATTTACCATAGCCAAGACATGGAGACAATCTAAATGTCCATTGATAGATGAATGGATAAGGAAGATGTGGTGTATATATACACAATGGAATATTACTCAGCCATAAAAAGAGTGAAATAATGCCATTTGCAGCAACATGGATGGACCCAGAGATTATCATACTAAGTGAAGTCAGTCAGACAGAGAAAGACAAATGTCATATGATATCACTTATATGTGGAATCCAAAAAGAGATACACATTTTATTTATAAACCAGAAATAGACTCAGGAACATAGAAAACAAACTATGGTTACCAAAGAGGAAATTAGGAGAGGGATAAATTAGGAGTTTACGATTAACAGATACACATTACTATATATAAAATAGATAAACAACAAGGACCTACTGTATAGCACAAAGAACTATATTCAGTCTCTTGTAATAAGCTATAATGGAAAAGAATCTGAAAATATATGTATATATGTATGTATAACTGAATTGCTTTGCTGTACACCTGAAACTAACATTGTAAATCAACTACACTTCAATAAAAATAAAATTTTTTAAAAGATTGTATAAAAAAAGAGAGAGTTGATAAAATAAGTTTTTGGCTTCCTAAGAAAAGGTACCAGGTCTTTTACTGTTTTCTTGGAATATGATGACAGACTCTTCTATCTATAGATACAGGAATTTTCCAAAGCACCTTGCTTTGCTCATTTGCTTTACTAAAGCTGTGTAAGGTTTGCAGGGTAAGGATTACCATACAAGATTTGGATGACATCTCCAATTCCTTCAAAAACAGAGGACAAAAATGTCTGTAAACTTCAGGAGTGGGATTTAAAATTTCACATAATGTAAAACTCACTGAGCCTAAGAATCCATGGGACAGTTTACCCCAGGTGCTGGTTGTGTAAATCTCTCCAAAACCCTTCTGTTATTCCTTCTTCTGTTCTCAGTTCATATATCATGGCTAAAGGCAGAGATTGTTAAGGCTTAAACCCTGCAAGGATATTGTAATTGCTAATACTAAAGAATTTTACATCAGCTGTCTTTGGGTTATTGAGTTCATTGTATTTAGAAAAGAAGTTTAGAGAGTTTGGCTTTTTTCCTTCCTACACTTTTTTTAACTGTAAAACTTCATGACTGGCTGTTGAAGATTTTGAGTTGAAGATCCAGTTTCGATGCCAGTAATTAACTGTAATCTTAGACAAGCTGCCCATAGACTTTGCACATTTGAATATTCATTGTTCTAAAATGATAAGGGTAACTTACTGTACCCAACCACCAAGTGTCTGGTTGTTACAATAAAAGAAGATAATAGAGGTGAGAGTTATTTTACTCAATCTAAACTTGGGGGCAGCCTGGAAGTGTTTCAAGACATGCTTCACCCATTTGATGCCTGTGGTAGCATGAGTAAGTTACTTTAAACACCTCAGGTTTCTTGGTATGTAAAATATTGTTGACAGTAAGGTTTATCACATAGATCTAAAGAAAATATTTGATAAAACTATCTGTCAGGGATGAGCACATATAATAAATGTTCAACACAAGTTAGCTGTAGCATCATCGGGTTCATAGTATTATGGGATTTTTAGTTCAGTAATGGGCACTAAAGATACCTAATTTTGTCTTAAAATGAATACAACCAAAAAATTAAAGCAAAAACAAAAAAAAAAACAAACAAAAAAGAATACAACCTGTAGCGTCCCTTAAAAAGGATATATGATTTTTTCCAATTATAGAGAATTGAATATTTCTAGTAATGTGCCTGAGTTCTTTGTAATATTTTCCTTTTGGTTTACAAGTCCTATAATTTTTAATCATTTGTTTGAATCCTATTGAACTATACAGATGAATATCTTTCACATAACAAGATGATAGTTGTCAATCAACCATAAATTTTCTATTTCAGGGTAATAATTACCAAGTTCAACTATTCTTCATATTGCATAATTTTAATATATTTATTGTTCTGGTTTGGACTGTTTACAGAAAAAAATATATGTTTTTGAGATTCTTCTATGTGTCAGAACCTATGCTTAGAATTTAGGAAAAGACTATAAAATAGACATGGACTTGAACTTGATGAGGCACATCTATTGCAGCTCCATTCTAGATGCAATAAATCAAAACAAGAAAAGGAAGCAACAAGTTCATATCTCAGCAGAAACATTTAGTTTCAAAATGAACAAAGCATACAACCTTCATTATTCATGAAATTCTATGAATTTCACCCTAAGTATCAGAAAAGATGATTTAAGATTTGATCTTGGTTTTTAAAGCAAAAAATTTAAATGTAACATAATTTTTGCTTGACCCTTGAATAATCCATATGAAGCAAATCCAAATCAGAAAATTAAATCTTAATTACAAAATTAATCTTTCTTGTTAAATCAGAGTTATCAAGATGAATTCTACTCTAATAGAGAAATAGCTTCAGTAATACCAAATATTGCTGCCTTGAGTAACCATTTACACCTCTCAAAAAACTTCTCAGATTTTTATACAAAAATAAACACAAAATGGCTTAAAGACTTAAACATAAAACAAGACACTATAAACCTCCTAGAAGAAAACATAGGCAAAACATTCTCTGACATAAATCTTAGCAATGTTCCCCTAGGGCAGTCTACCCAGGCAATATAAATAAAAGCAAAAAATAAGCAAATGAGACCTAATTAAACTTATAAGCTTTTGCATAGGAAAAGGAACCATAAGTAAAACAAAAAGACAGCCTACGAAATGGGAGAAAATATTTGCAGATATTAAGACTGACAAGGGCTTAATTTCCAGAATATACAAACAGCTCATAGAACTTAATAACAAAAAACAAACAACCCAATCCAAAAAATGGTCAGAAGACCCAAACAAGCCATCCTCCAATGGAGACACACACATGGCCAATAGGCACATGAAAAAATGCTCAATATCACTAATTATCAGAGAAATGCAAATCAAAACTACAATGAGGTATCACCTCACACTGGTCAGAATGGCCATCATTCAAAAGTCCACAAATGATAAATGCTGGAGAGGCTATGGAAAAAAGGGAACCCTCTTACACTGTTGGTGGGAATATAGTTTTGTGCAGCCATTATGGAAAACAGTATGGAGATTCCTTAAAAAAGCAAAAATAGACTTACCATATGATTCAGCAATCCTACTCCTGGGTATATATCCAGATGAAACTCTAATTTGAAAACATACATGCACCTCAATGTTCATAGCAACACTATTACAATAGCCAAAACATGGAAACAACCTAAGTGTCCACCGACAGATGACTGTTTAAAGTATGGTGTGTACACACACACACACACACACACACACACACACACACACACACACACAGGAATACTACTCAACCATAAAAAAGAATAAAATAATGCCATTTGCAGCAACATGGATGGACCTGGAGATTGTCATTCTAAGTGAAATAAGCGAGAAAGAGAAAGAAAAATACCCTATGATATCACTCATATGTGGAAGTAGTAATCTTTTGATGTTTGACTACATTATTTTTTCTCATACACATCCTGGCTCCTCCCTTACATCTTTGGAACAGTTCCTCAGAGCTAGCTGAGAGGCTGTCTCCCAGGCTATAGTGCTCAGTAAGTTCCCCCAAATAAAACTCACAACTTTTAGGTTGTGCATTTTTCTTCAGTTCACAGATGGTAGCTGAGAATCAGAAGAATCTAGAACAGATTTTGGAAGAGATGATGAGCATCGATTGTGTATCCAGAAACCTACTGCAGTGAATGAGGCTGCAGTTTTTCTCCCATTAACGTTCCTCTTCTAGTTTCTTCTTAGTAAGAAAGGCCCACCAGAGTATTGTAGGAGGAGCTTCCCAAATATATGTGGAAAAATGGATTCAGGAGGCACATGAGACAGACTGTGTTAGACATGGTATTGTTGACAAAAATCAATAAACAGACAAGAAGAAGAATAGAAAAGAGTCTTATATGAGCCAAACTGAGGACTAGCCTGGAAGCCTGCTTCCGATTACTCTGAGAAACTGCTCCAGAAAAGCAGGATTTTCAATGCAGTTTTATATCTTGTCAGAACACAGAATATTAAACAAGTCAGGGTTACATTTCTTCGATGTTTCAAAGAAAATAGACCAGCATGTGCATGTACAGCAATGCAGTGTGGCCTTGGCACCTGGGAACAGTCTTACCGTCAAAGGAGGACCAGGAAGAGGGGCATTTGATCTTTATTTCTAAGATGGGCATTCTCTACTTCCGGTCAATGTGCCCTTTTCTTTACTAATTAAAGCAAATGTGCAATGTACGTTTGATAGGCCACAAACAGGCTATTTTATTTTAGCATAAAATTTGAGTTAACTCATGTATAAGCCAGAGTGACTCCCCTATATCTCAATATGTGAAAATTTCTTTTATCAGTGTTAGACACCACCTGTCTGCTTCAGAAAAGGACTAGTAACCCAGCTGTCAGCTCCTTCAGGGTGTGCCTCAGCTTCAGATGCTGCCTTGCCTAACATCCTGCCCTTTCTGGGGCGGGCCACATCTAATGACTGAGTAAAGCTGGAAAATAAAAGCCCAGCTAATTCAGCCCAAGGTGGTTCACTCTAATCAGAAATGTTCATCCCATGACTGTGCTGCATATAGTATCCCAAAGCTTTGTCCAAACTTCATCTCAGCACCTGCTATCAGAAGACCCATTAGATTGTTCTATGTTATCCTACTATGTTAGTGCTGACCCTGGAGCAGCATTTCTCATCCAGGGTTGTAAAAATTTCTAATGTTCTACAAGATGTCAATAGAAGTTACAAAATATCCTTGAAAAGGAGGAGGAGGAGGAGGAAGGGTTGGAGAAGGGACCTTATTTTTCAAATTCCTGGGCCAAACAATGCTAGTGCTTGCACTGATAAACAGTGACAAAACAGTCCCATTAGCAAATACATTGGAAGTCTTCAGCCCCCTGTGGCAGTGAGCGATAGGATGATGTTCATTTGGTTGAGTTTATTCTGCCCATTTGACATAAGAGATCATTAATTATTGGCAAGCCCTATATTTCATGGAATGAATGGAGGACAGAAATTGCTGATGACACTCTTTTCCTTCAGAATACTCCCCCCCAATCTCCCCTTCCATGCCGGCTCTCATTATCTACAATTTATTCACATATTTGCTCAACCTTAGTTTCAAAATTGCTAACCATACTCCTCTGAAAACCAATGTAGTAATGAGTACAGTATCTCAGTTCTTTTGTTGTCCTTATCCTTATTTTATCCAGTCAAAATCACGTTTTCCAATGTAATTCAGGTTAGTTCTCTTCTTTCCCACTCCTGTGTGGGTCTTTCTAATATCACCTTATTTGTTTGCCCTGGTTTGTATTCCATTTTATTTCCCCACACATTCATGTTACTTCTAATTGCTTATTTGTTTTGGAGGACTGTGAAACACTAATATGGCTTTCAGAGACACTATGCAGAAAGATATGCTTAGAGAAATGTTCAGATAAATGTTATTTGTTCCTCATCTCTGCTAACTCATTCCGTTCTTTCCTTCTTTTTGTACCTACTCCCAATACTTAATTTCTTCAGTGTCTGATTTAACTCTTTGTGATTGTTTTGCACAAATGAGCAGATGTGTGCATATTTTTATAGCGCCTTCTTTCTTACATGGAGAGTAGCCTACTGAAGACACTCTTTGCACTTAGATTTTTAAAATTAATATATGAAGGAAATCACTGCATTTTCTTTTTTTACAGCTGTATTAAACTGAGTGGATGTATCATAGTTTATTTCATGTCTCTACTAAGCAAAGGCATTTAGATGATTTCCTAAACATGACGATTACAAACAATGCTACAATGAATAAACTTGTTAATATGTATTTTGTATTGTTGGAAGTGTACCTTCAGGGTAGTTCCCTAAAAGTTCTATTTCTGGGTCAGAAGATAAACTGCATGTTTAATTTTGTTAAATGTTTCCAGATTTCCTTCTGGAAAGGTCTTCCCAGTATGCATTCCCACCAACAATGTATGAGAGTGCCTGATTCCCCACAGCCTCATCTACAAGGTTTGTTCTTATGCTCTTTAATTTTTACCACTTTGATAAATGAGATTGCAGTATTGTTTTAATTTGCATTTCTCTACTTTTGGGAAAATGTGTATGGTATACATATTCCATGTGTATATATGGGTGTAAATTATCTGTTCTTGTCTTTTCCCCATATTTCTATTGGGCTTTGCTCCTTTGTCTCTCAAATTTTGAGTCCATTGTATATTTGAGATATTAGTCCTTTGTGGTATATAATGTGAATATTTTTTCTGAGTTTGTCAGCTATCTCTTAAGTTATTAAATGGTGTTTATTGTGTGTAATATACCTGTATATGTGTATGTATATGGTCAAATTTTTTAATATTTTATTTTGAGTCATAGAAAGCTTTTTTAAACATGAAGATTAAAGAGGAATGCACTCTTGCCTTTTTCTAGTATTCTTATTGTGTTATTATTGTTACTGTTATCATTTTTACTTTAGATACTTAACCATTTAGAGTTTAATCTTGTTTATCATGGGGTATTTGAATCTAATTTTGTCTTTTTCCTATACCAAATTTTCATATATACTTGGGTATAATTCTGAATTTTTCATTTTATTTCATTAGTTTGTTGTCTATTTATGCACCAATCTACCTTAATTGAACAGACATTATATTTTGCTTTAATGTCTGGTAGAGCTGGCTCCTCTTTTAGTTTTTCTTTCTCAGTGTTTCCCTGGCTAATCTTTCCTGTTTGTTTCCCCATATGAACTTTAGTATCACTTTGCCTAACACTAGAGAGTAGTTTGTGGGTGTTTTTATTGGAATCATATTGAGTTTATAAATGAATTTATGAGAATACTTATCTTTTAACATAGAGTTATCTTATCCAAGAACAATAGATGCCTTTCTATTTGTTCCATTTGAGTCTTTCTGGAAGTTTAAAAATTTTCCTTATATAAGTTTGCATATCAATTGTTAAATATATTCCCAAAGATATTAATCTTCCATTTACTCCTGTGAATAGGGTTTCCTCTGTCATTATACCCTGTTTATTGTTTCTATTTTTGAAGATGTGAATTTCATGTCAATATTATATCTTATTATTTTACTGAATTTGTTTCCTGTTTGAGTTTGTTTAATCATGAATTCTCTTGGAATTTCTAAGTATAATAACATTTACACATAAATGTAATTTTAATTCTTCCTCACCTACTCTTATTATGTATAAAATTGATGTTTTCTTGTCTAATTAAATTTGCTGATGCTTCTAGTACAACTTTAAACAGTAGATGCTACAGTGGAAATCTTTGCCTTGTTTCTTAATGGAAATACTGCTAATATTTCCCTATTAAATAAGATACTGGCTTTAGAATATATTTATCTATATGACCTATATATCCTAAAGGCAGTGTCTTATTTTATGTTGGGGACTTGTCAAATGCCTTTTCAGGATCAATGAAAATAATAATTTATATTTTCATTAGATTTATTAATGTAGTACACGCTTTTAATGATTTGCCTAATGTTGAACCAACTTTGCATTACTGGAATAGATCCCATTCGATTATGCTGTATTATTTTCTTAATGTGGTATTGGATTCTGTTTGCTAATATTTTATTTAATATTTTTGTTTTGATATTCATGAATGATTTTGTCTGTAGTCTTCCTTTTTAAATTTTATTTTTAGTGAAGTATAGCTGATTCACAATATTAGTTTCAAGTGTACAGAAAGTGATTCAGTTATGCATCACATACATATATATATACACACACATATATTTTCAGATTCTTTCCATTATGCATAGTCTTTTTTTTTATTTTATCTTTTTACTTTATCTGCTTTTACTCTGTTATACTTAGTTCAGAAAAGAATTTCTGAAGATCTATTTTTTCTTTTCAGTGCACTGGAATAATTTCTAGAGAATAAAATCATCTAATCTTTAAAGATTTGCTATAATTCATCTGTGAATATTCCTTGCCCTGGTGCTTTTTTGGTGGGTAGTTACTAATAAATTCCTCTATTTATCCAATGGAAATTGGTATGCTTGAGCTTTTTAAACAAATAGGGTAACTTCAGGTAATCTTTATTTCCCTAAGAAAGTATCCATTTCATCTTGCTTTTAAAACATATTTGCAAAGATATTTACAAATTAGTCTCTTTCGATTTTTAAAAAATTTTCTCTGTTTCAATTGGTATTTCTTTCCTGTCATATCATTCTGTAAATTTACGCTTCTTTCATGTTTTATTGATTTGTTCTCTAGTGATTTATGGTTTTTTTCCAAAAAAAGGCAAAGATTTTGATGTTTTTATTTAGATATAGTCTTTCCTCCACCTCATTAGCTTTTTCTTTTATCTTTATTATTTCTTTTTTTGCACTTTCTTTTGACTTACTTTTTTGTTCTGTATCTTACTTTATGAGTCAGGGATTCATTCATTCACATTCTTTCATTTTTACTGATAAAAAGTTTTAGTGTAGAGAGCAACTGTCTGGCTCTAGGCGCATGGCACCCAACCTTTGACTTTAGATTGGATTATACCATATGAATGTTATATTTAGTCCTTTTCCAGTATGAGAGACTTCAGTGTTAACTAGCATAATTTCATCCGTTTGTGTTCATTGTTATTATTATTATTGCTATTTTTGATCAAAATTCTCTAATTCCATTTTATGAGTTATATTTCTTCTGCCTCCTTATCACTAATGTTTTTAAAGGCATCAACTCTTTGTTTCATTCTCCCTTTCTATGCTGCTTCTATACACTTATCTCTAGTGTTATGAAACACTTTGAATGTTTTTAGTTGAAGTATAATTGCTGTACAATATTATGTAAGTTACAGGAGTACAATAGAGTGACTCACAATTTTTAAAGGTTATACTCCATGTATACTTATTATAAAATATTGGTTATATTCCATATTTTGTACTTGAAGCTTATTATTTTATACATAAGAGTCTATACCTCTTAATCCCCTACTCCTATATTGGCCCTCCTCCTTCCCTCTCCCCACTGGTAACCACAGTTTGTTCTCTATATCTGTGAGTTTGCTTCTTCTTCTTTTTTTTCTTTTGTTATATTCACCAGTTTGTTGTGTTCTTTAGATTCCACATATAAGTGATATCATATAGTATGTCTTTCTCCATCTGACTCATTACACTTTTTCCACTTAGCGTAATACCCTCCAACTCCATCGATGTTGCTGCAAACGGCAAAAGTTCACTCTTTTATATGTAGTGAAATACATATATTTTATATACACACACACATATCACATCTTCTTTATCCATTAATCTGTTGAGAGATACTTAGGTTGCTTCCAAATCTTGGCAATTGTAAATAATGCTGCTATGAACATTGGGGTGCACGTATCTGTTCAAATTAGTATTTTCTTTTATATATACCCAGAAGTAGAAATGCTGGGTCTTATGGTAGTTCTATTTTTAGTTTTTTGAGGAAACTTCATATTGTTCTCCATAGTGCCTGCACCAATTTACATTCCTACCAACAGCGTATGAGGGTTCTCTTTTCCCCACATCCTTGCCAGCATTTGTTGTTTGTGTTCTTTTTTATGACAGACATTCTAACAGATATGAGACGACATCTCGTTGTGACTTTGATTTGCATTTCCCTGATAATTAGCGATGTTGAGCATCTTTTCATGTGCCTGTTGGCAATCTGTATTTTCTGTTTGGAAAGATGTGTATTTAGGTCTCCTGCCCATTTTTTACTCGGGCTGTGTATGTGTGCTTTTTTTTTTTTTTCCTTTGATGTTGAGTTGTATGAGCTGATTATATTTGTTTATATATGTATTGGATATTAATCCCTTATCAATTCTATCATTTGCAAATATTTTCTCCCATTCAGTAGGCTGTCTTTTCATTTTGTCAATGATTTCCTTTGCTGTGAGAAATCTTTGAGTTTAGTTAGGCCCCATTTGTTTATTTTTGCTTCTATTTCCTTATTACTTTAAGAGATGGATTTAAAAAATTTTTGGATATATTGGATGATATATCTTATTGCATTTTAATCATGCTCACTTTTTTCAACACAATCTTGAATTTACATATTTTTATGAAAAAGTCACAATGCAATGAGTATACATCTACTTCCTATGGAAATAAGTAACTTAGCATTTTTAATTTGTTCTCATGCATCTTCTATTTCCTAATTATTTTCTTATATAATTTGGAGGTTAAAACAATTAGATTTTTAAAAATTATTTGTTTTAAATTATTTACTTCTCTTCCAAGAATAATTTTACATTTTGTATTTCAACCAAGCTAATATATTCAGATTCTAACTTAATTCCAAGTGTGAATGGTGTCTATGTTGACTGACAAGATATTTTTACCACTCCTTTCCCATTTTTAAGCTTTTAGTCTTAATTTGCTTCTAAGTTGATTAGATTCCATCCGTTTTTTTTTTTTTTCTTAACTCATGAGGGTCTTAAATGGTTGGTTATAATTCATGAGCATTTGGTTATACTTTGGTTAAAATTATGACCACTTGCCTTTCTGGTGCCTAAATATATAAAAACTATAGTCATATACCCAGCTATTGAACTAAAAATTTCTGAAAACATTGTACCATTTATTTGTAATAGTGTGTTACACTATTACATGTATGTGTGTATATATATATGGTTATTATCTTTACTAGAATTACTATTGTGAAAGCCATCTTTTGGCATGGCTTCTGATGACCCTACCTCCTGGTATTGATCCCTTCTGTAATCTACTCCCCTTGAATGTGGGCTCTGTCTAGTGGCTTTTTGCTAATAAAGAGATTACAGCAAAAGTGATGGGATGTCACTTCTAAGATTAGGTTACAAAAGACTGTAAGTTCCATCTTGCTAGCAATTTCTCATTCTGATGAAGTCAACTGCCACGTTGTCAGGTACTCAGTGGCAAAGCCTGCCTGGCAAGGAATCAAAGGAGATTTCTGGCCAATAGCTCATGAGGGAGTGAGGCCTCAGTTCGATAGCCTTTGAGGAAATGAATCCTTCCAACAACCGCATAAATGAGCTGGGAAGCAGAACCTTCCTGAGTTGATTTTTCAGATGAGACCAGAGCCTAACTGCAGCTTGTGAGAAGCATAGAGTGTATTATTAAGTCTGCTGCATTTTGACTTAATGTGTAACACAGCAATAGGTTAAAAAAAATAACAATTAGCACCTGTTTGTGCTCTCTCTCTGCATCCTCAGGAAGCTCCTTGCCCTGGTCTTCCAGAACACTGCTTTAGTCTTCTGCCACATTGTCTCCTCTATGCAGGAGTTCTGTATGCAACTTTGATTTTTAATTTCCAGAAATTCGTGTATTATTTATTCCATCTCATTTAACAATTTTTTACCTCTCATTTATTCTTTAATTTTTAATTTTATCTTGTTACTTATTTCTTCATCTTCTCATTTTGTTTAATAGTGCCCTTGCTCTCTTAAGTGATACTGAGTTTAAAGAGCTATAGGTAAAAATACACATTCTTTTTCCTGCAATAACCAATATGCTTTAGTCTACTTTGAACTTTGTAGTCAACTCAGTTTTATGCTACAGGACCTATGATATGATACAGAACCTATGATAGCAAGACATCATTTTGGTTTTATAATGTTTTGTGTTTACTTATGTTGGGAAAATCAGACAGATGTCTAGGTCTGTGACTGACCCAAATTAACATGAATAGCGTCTTTTCTTCGATCCCTTGACCTTTCTCCTGGATGCTGCTGTTACTCTCTTCTCTCGTGATAGAGAGGAAGTTATTATAGGATCGATTATATTAGTAAAATGTTTTTCATGTTCAGCTGCCTGTTCTGCCCTACTGTACTTCATATTAAGCAGGTAACTGGGTTGGGGTCCTGTCACCGGTGTCAGAGCGAACTACTCTGCCCTGCTTGTTTTGTAATTGATGTAATTACGTGCTTTCAAATGTCAATTTGTAGCCATTGAAATAATTCTTAGTAGGTAGGTCTTTCTATATTTCTAACCTACTCTCACTTTGAATCCTTTCTCTTAGTGAATATGTGCTGATGGTGAACTTTTTTTTCCCCATTTACACACAGTATTCACTCCTTTTCACATATCCCATTAGTATTTTGGAATATATGTGTTAGTCTTTTCTAATTTCCAACTTCTACCCTATTTTATTTTGTCTGTTACCTGCAAATGGTGGAATGTTAAATGCCTTTCCTGTGGTTAATATCTCACAAGGAAATTTTTATGAATACTATCTATCTTCATATTGTTTATAATAAAGCAGACTGGCATGCCCATTTTAAAGAAAAGGAAAACAATTCAACTAAGTTGACCTGGATATTAAAAGACAAAGCTGAGGTTAGAATCCAGTGTTTTCACTTCTGTTTAGTGATTTTTCCTTTGTATATCACTATTTAATTTCTTTCTCAAAGAATTTTCTCAAGCAGTTTAAAGAGAAGAATAGAATGGCTCAGCAGATGCCAATTGTCCTTGGAGATAATTCTTTGGGTAGTTGGAAAATATATGAAGTTACATTCTGATATCCCACACTCTTACATGAAAATTAACCTTTATCTACTAACAAAAGATTTAAAAGAAACTACAATTTAATTAGCATATATAACCAAATCGTAATTCTCTAAATTACCTCTCTCTAAAAATCATGCTTCCTAAGTGGACATCAGCTGTGGAAGTTGGTTTATATTTATGTTTTCACCCACGTGCTTTAGAAAACTAATGGTTCACCAGTTCTGTTGTATTTAAATAATGCCCTAGAAAGTGATTATAATATAATGTGATGCCCACACAAGGGTCTGATGACAAAACATTTTCTGGCAGACAATAGTCATTCAATTTAGCATAATTGGGGTCAGGCATTTGGAAAACTCTGACAGCAAAGTATTAAAGTATTATACACTGTGGTGGGGTGAGGGAAACCCAAATGAATTGTGAGGGACAAAAACAAAAGAGTCAGCTTAATACTCCTATACATATGACTATTTTGAAAATGGGTTTCTAGATTAAAAACTTTTGTTTGCTGTGGCTGAATGCTTGTTTATAAATTTTAGGTATGTGACTCACTTCCTGTACTCCTCAATGAACTAACAAGCTGTGAGTGGTGGTCCTATCTGGGACTGTCTTGTACCACCTGGGAGGCCTCCAAGAGGAAGGAAGGCACTTAGGCCCTTTGAGCTGCGTTCTGACCTGTGGTGACATGAGCTTGAGAAATTTAGAAAAATAAATAAGTAAATGCTTTAAAATGCATCCATATTACAAGGAGCACTTCGATGAAAATACATTTATACTATGGATTTTAGTATTTCTCCAACTTTTAGCTTTAATGTACATTCATTTAATTTTTCTATAAACATCTATGAATAAATGAGTATTAAAAACTGTCTTTGGGGTACTTTAGGGTATATACAGAGAACAACTGCTTCTGATATCTCTTTGACCTCAGAATAGCTTATTTTCAATTATCTCTGTTTTCATGATAATAACATTCAGGAACATACCACCTACCAAGTCATTCTGAATCTCTGATAGGGTATCTATATATAAATAACAATTCTTTTAAAAAAGTGCAATTGACACTTCATAAAAGTGTCCCTCTTCACCCCAAAAAGACAAAGGAAACACTCAAGCAAAAATTATCTCTCCAGCAGCAGCCTCACACATGAGATCATTTTTTATTGTTCAAACATTGACATTGAGTTTAGAAGCAAGCATCATGTTGTTGGAAAAGAGTAGTGATACAGTGTTGTTGTTCTGCTTCGAGTAGTAAGCAGCTATATCTTGTGGAAGTCATTCAGCCCTTCTGGTCTCAGTAACCAGACTGGAAGATGGTTAAGATTGTCATAAGACTGGATGAAAGGCTATTATAATTACCAAATGTTGTATGATGTTGGTAGCAGTAGTGATGTTGAGACATGGTGAGAGTCTGGATTAATTCTGAAAGTAGAACCAACAAGATTTGCTGTTAGTTTGGATCTGCAGTGTGAGTTACTCAAGTTACTCACCTTGTTTGACACAACTATGTTCATCTGTTAAATGGGGACAAAATTGATAAGAGTTTCTCTATCATGAGGAGACTGCTATGATTAAGGGAGCTAGTATATGTAAAATGTTTATCATAATGCTTGTGATATAGTAAGTGATCAGCTAAAGATAATTATATTTTACAGGACTTCAAGAAGGAAGCCTGTGGCCCCAGGGTAGTATTCATTATATCCAATTCAGTTCTCCAACCGTCAAGAAAGCCAGAATTATTCTGACTTTGCAGCTATGATGCAGGGGAAAAGAAAATATCAGAAAATGCTTTTCAGTTTCCTTGCCTTTTGCTCTGTTGGTGAGGATTATTTAATGCTAAAAAATCAGGCATGCCTTTTTAAAATGGTGGCATTTTGCGGTCAAGGTCAATTCTTTGCCTTGGTATTACTGGTCTAGACTAAAGAGTAAAACTTCAAAGATCTGGCTCATTTCTAAAGACACTTTTATTTTCTATACTTAAGTGGCAGAACTCCACTAACAAGCTTTCCTCTTTGATTCCATTTAAAATAACTCGAAGAGCTAACAGAAGTGTATGCATCAATACTAGACATAAAAATAAGGTACTTTCTATGCATGATATGTACTTTTATATGCTTTCTTTTCTCCATCAATGCTAATAAAGTATTGTAGTTATGTGTAAACAGCCACATTTTCCTCACTACTTTAGCCTCGTTCATTTAGTAATACTGGAAAGTTTCATAATGGTCTGTCATATCATTTTTTCTTGTATGTATGTTCTTGTTTAAAAGTCCCTAAAGGCACATAAAGGCTTTATTTTCTCAATATAATGTTTCATGGATATATAACATTTAAAAATTCAGTGCTTGGAAGTGGTCTCTGATTTTATTGTGCCATTATTTATTGATGCTTTTGTCAAAAGCCTTTCTAGGCAACTGAGTTGACTCAAAATAAAATCCAACTCCTCGAGAAATTAGCCTGAGTTTCTCGGTCAGTAGACTCTAATTTCCACCTGGTTTTCTGCTAGTGACCATAGGCAACACCAGCCTTCGTGGAGAGTGGATCAGTCTTCTGTCCTCCAAGCAACTGCCCGGGATAAACATCAGCTCTGCCTGGGCTGGCTGTGTGTGTCTGCCTATGGGTTTATATATGAGTTTTGTGTGGAACAATAATATAGTAGACCCTTGAACAACAGGGGTTGGGGGAGGTTAGGAGTGCCGACCCTCGGCAATCAAAAATCTAGGTATGACTTATAGTTGGCTCATTTATATCCCTGGTTCCTCCGTATCCATGGTTCTTCCATATCCACAGATTCAACCAATGCAGACTCTGTAGTAACTGTATTATTTACTACTAAAAAAAATCCATGTATAACTGGACCCTTGCAGTTCAAACCCATGTTGCTCAAGGGTCAACTGTAGTATTTCAAGGTGGAGGAGAATGATCTTATGATACCAGTCAGCAATGAAGTAACTTGCTCTTATGCTTGAATCCTTTTAAACTCTGTAGGCAAAGCATGCTTTAGAAGAGAATCAACGTCTGATTAGAACACTGTTTTCCAAAGTATCACATAAAATAAATGCAGAAATGTAAGATACATTTATAAATGAGTGTAGATAGATCATAAAAACCAGTCTGTAGTTAGGACATAATTTGTACTTTAAAGTACAAAAGACTCTAAATTTTAATCCTAAGTAGGTACACACATTTGCCAAATAAAGATCTCAGAAAGCAACACTGGAATCAAGGTAATGGAGCAGGGAGTTCTAAATTATGAAGAAAATGCATTTTCCAGCCCAACCATATCTTCCAGCCATTCGGTACCTGGTTCACACTACAGGTCAGGCAGATGCCCTGACCTTGGTGAGCCCTGTGCTTCTTGGGGCTCACTGTGACTTTATGCACTGACTTTCCCAGCAGGAGCTCTTTTAAACTTTCAGGGAAACTGAGAACTGACTCTTCAGGTTTTCTAATCCTGAGAGTCTTTATTTAATAGTGTTTAAAATGTTACTTCTTCCTAACACAGCTAGATTCATGCTCAGTTCTTCAATATGAAGCAAGTTATTACCTAGGAATACATATTTAAGTGGCATAAATATAGAGAAAAGCAAGAGTTATTATTATCTCAAAAATGAGGATACTGATGATCTGTGGGGCAGAAAGAGATGAAGGGGAGACTATAGTGCCAGTAATGTTCTCTTTCTTAACTGTGATTGTGATGTGAGTAGTGGCCCCTTTAATATGTCTACTCCCTAATCCCCAGAACCTGTGAATGTATTAGGTTACATGGTAAGTGGGACTTTGTTTTGTAGTTTTCTGTTCTGCGGTAGTGATTTCCACTAATCTGTCTTCTAGCTCACTGATCCGTTCTTCTGCCTCATTTCGTCTATTCTTGGTGCCTTCTAATCTGTTATTCATTTCAGTAATTGTATTCTTCAAAACTTTTTTGGGGTATTTATATTTTCTAACCCTTTGCTAAAAACTTCCCCATGTGTATCTATATTCCTGAGTTCTCTGAACATCTTCGCCATCATTACTCTAAACTTTTTCTTGGATAGATCGCCTATCTCCTCATCACTTATTTCTACTTCTTGGATTTTATCTTGTGTCTTGGCCTGGAAGATATTCCTCTGCTGCCTCATATTGTCTAACTTTCTATTTGTATTTTTAGGTAGTTTAGTTACATTTCTCAGCCTTGGGGTGGCCCACTGTGGGAGACATCCTGTGTGTCCCAGCAGTACACTTCTCCCATCACCCAAGGGCCAGGGTCCAACTGGTCCCAGTGTAGGGTCTGGCCTGTGTTTGTGGATTCCTTCCACAGGCTTTGGGACTGTTGTTTTCTCATTTCTGGTATCTTCCCTTGGTGGATGAGGCTGGACTAGAGGCTTATGCTGGTTTCCTGGCAGAAGGAATTGGTGTCTGCCCACTGCTGGATAGAGCTTGGTCCTGGTCCTCTGGTGGGTAAGGCCATGTCTAAGGGCATGTCTAGAGGTGGCTGTGGGCTCAGGAAGTCTGCTGATGGGTGTGGCTGCATTCCCACCCAGAATGTTGTTTGGCCTGAGGCTTCCCAGCACTTAAACCTACAGGCTGTTGGGTGGGGCTAGGTCTTAGTGCTAATGATCCAAGAAAGATGTCAGCCTCCAGAAAAGCTCATGTAGATGAACACTCCCTAAATGTCCGCCACCAGCTTTAATGTCCCCAGGGTGACCTACCTCCCCAGGAGACCTTCCAAAACCAGCAAACAGGTCTGGCCCAGGTTCCTATGAATTCACTGCTTCTGCCCTTGGACCTGGTACATGTGAAATTCTGTGTGCACTTCCCAAGAGAGTGAAGTCTGTTTCCCCAAGTCCTGTGGAGCTACTGGAGTTCAGCCCTGCTGGCCTTCAAAACCAGATGTTCTGGGATCTCCTCCTCCCAATTCCCTGGAACCCTGGTCTGGGGAACCTGATGTGAGGCTCAGAACTCTCACTCCTGAGGGAGGGCCTCTGCAACTTAAATATTCTTCAGCTTGTGGGTCACTCACCTGGGGTGTGCAGGTATGGGGCCTGATTATATCACAAACATGCCCTTGCAACCTTCCTGCTGTGGTTCCATCTTTATGTTTCCAGCTGAAGAAGATCTCTTTTGCTAGGTTCCAGTCTTTTTTTTTCCAATGGTTTTTTTGGTAGTCAGTTGTGGTTTTGTTGTAGTGGCAAGGAGAGGTGAGCTCGTGGTCCTACTACTCCGCCATCTAGACTGGAAACCTCTTTCTTTCTTTCTGAGATAAAATTCAGTTATTGTAAATTTACTATTTTGAAGTCTATAGTTCAATGTCTTTTATATTCACAAGGTTGTACAACTATCATTGTTATCTAATTTCACAATAATTTTGTTACCCAAAGAGAAAGCTCCTATGCTTTAGTTACTATTCCCCTATCCTCCCATCCCACCCAGCTTTAGGAAAGTACTTTCTCTCTTTACCGATTATCCTATTTTGGACATTTTATATAAATGGCATTATACAACATGTGGACTTTTCTTGATCTGGATTCTTTCAACTAGCATAATATTCTCAAGATTAATTGACATTGCAGCATGTATCAGTTCTTCATTTCTTTTTATGGCTGAATAATATTCCATTGTATTCGTATATAATGTTTTGTTTATCCGTTTATCATCTAAAGGACATTTGGGTCATTTCCACTCTTTGGATATTATTAACAGTGCTTCTAAAAACATTTTGGAAAAAGATTTTGTGTGGATATATGTTTTCAATTTGGGGGGGTATATATGTAGGCGTAGAATTACTGAGTCTTACGATAATTCTATGTTTTGAGAAGCTGCCAAGGTTTTCTACAGTGGCTGTTCCATTTTACTTTCCATCATTGCATGAGTACTCCATTTCTCGTATCTTTGCCCATGTTTGTTGTTTTCCAGTTAAAAAACAAATTATAGCCGCCCTAATGACTATGGAATGATATCTTACTGTGGTTTTCACTTGAAATCCCCTAATGACTGAAGATATTGAACATTTAGTGTGTTTGTTAGACATTTTTATATCTTCTTTCAAGAAATGTGTATTCAGATACTTTACCCATTTTTCAAATTGGGTTATTTGCCTTTTTATTGCTGAGTTTAAAGATTCTTTATAAATTCTGGATATTAAAATCTTAACATACACGATTTGCAATATTTTTTCCATTCTGTACATTGTGTTTTCACCTTCTTGATAGTGTCCTTTGACACACAAAGATTTTAAATTTTGATGATGTCTAATTTATCTATTTTTTCCTTAGTTATCTGTGTTTCTTGTGTAAGATCTAGGAAACTGTTGCTTAATCCAGAGCCCTAAATATTTACATTTGTGTTTTCTTCTAAGAGTTTTATATTATTGGTTGTTACATTTAGATATTTTATCCAGTTAAAGTTATATTTTGTATATGGTGTGAGGTATGGTTTTTTGTAATCCAAGCTTATTCCAGAGCTGATGTTGGAAACCAGCATAGTGTTCATGGTCACACCATCTACTATATGAGATATGTGTGAGGATGTCCTTTTGGGAGGTTTTCTCTAAAAAAATAAGGGGTCTTATAATTTGCACCCCAAAATTAGTACTTTGGTGAGTGTCCAATGAGCCCTCTATTTGGCATGTGTAATTATAATATCAGATAGGAAAGTCACAATTCCAAAAAGGCATGAAATCACTACATTCTACTAGAGAAGATGCATGAAAATGGTTCACCTAGTTTAGTGCCTGGCATATAGAAGGCATAAAGTAAAGTATACCAATTATCATTACTTTTCTCTTATTTAACTGCTTTTACAAAGATATAATCACTGGGGATGGTTCAATAAGCATTCACAGTGTTCATGGCAAAAGACTCATTCTGGAAAATGCTTGGTTGAATTGGGTTAAGGAAGCACACATTTTTACTATAAAACAAAATAAAGCTTAATGTTCAAGATTTATAACTACTAGATTTAACTGCAGCAAACCAAACATATTAAGTAGTGTTTTTCAAAACTCAGTAAAAATCATTCCCAGAAATTATCTACTGCTAATATAATGAGATAATCAATTTTCATTTAGATAAGCTCCTATGTTTTCAAGATTTAATATAAAGAAAAATTCTTTTGATAATGTCTTGAAGATGTAAGTGGAGATTTCTGTAATATGCATTGTTTTAGATTCAACTTCCCAGCACCCACCCTGGAGGAAATGTATTTAACATTTCCTTCATGATACCCTCTAAATAACAAATAATATTTGTTCTGAATGGATCACACCTATAATCTCCTCTTCTCTCTATTATTCTATTATCTTCAGCTAAATTAATCTGTTTCATCTATTCAACTCAATTGTAACCATAAAGATTTATGAGTACTTAAAAACATCTATCTCAATTGCTTTCAAATATAAAAATACTAATTTCATTATCCTTGATGCTGCTATTATTCGACTTGCATGATGCTTAATATAGGTTGTCTTCTGAAGCATTATTTGATTTTATTATTAAATAATTTCATTTATTCCTATTTTAAAAGAATTTTACAATATAATTTGGAAATAAATTAATGTTCTTTCAGTGCTATAAGCAGGAATATTATTAAATGAATATATTCTTTAGGATTATAAGTAATTGGTCTGAATGACACTCCATGTTTTAAAGAAATATCTTCCTTTATTAACCTCAATTTTGATGATACAAATCTCACACCTAATCTCACAGACATTGTGGAGAATAGTTATAGAAGGTAGGAAATGTGCTCAGTGTATTTTGGTGTAAACAAAAGCACAGATGAACTCACTGATGATTCAGAGATGTGTTCGTCCATATGTGGCTCATGGAGGCCCCTGTGTTCCTACCACAGTTACATTTAGGCCCTTCCGTGCTCCATAGCTTTGGCACAGAGTAGAAATAGCATCCACGAATGTTAATGCTGTTTTATGTCAGTGCCACTAAACAATTACTCACCACCTCATCAGGACCAAGAACTACATTATCAGTGATGGAAAGACATAGTCTTTGTCATGGGGATTCTGAGAGTTTAGTCAGAAAAAAATGTGAGGATAGACCATTATTATATACAAACTATAATAAAGATAAATACAAGGATTTTGTGAGACATAAGGGTGCTACTAATCTGGATGAAATGAAAACTCAGATTTAGCAGTAAAGTTTAGTTTTTAAGAACAAATAAATGTAAGAAGTCAAAGAATAAATTGGACAATTCCTTCTTGAGGATATGTGGAGGCTTCTGAGAGAGGGTGACATTTGAGTTGTTAGATTAGATTTCACAGGTCTGTGGCTAAGCTCAGGGGAAATGCTGGGTCCCTGTCTCACGTGAGCATAGTAATAACAGCTGATATAGCCCATAGCATTTGTATATTGTGTAACAGCATCCAAAGACTTGCATATTTATTATCTAATTTGTGTTTTCAAACAGCAGTTTAAGAGAGCAGCAATTTCATTATTTTCGCCACATTACAGGTGAGTAAATAAGGTCTGTGATGAGTTGGGACTTGGACATAAGATTTCTGGGCCTGCATTCTTTTCATTACATTATTCTATGTCAATGTTTGATAATATTTTAAAAATATAATGCACAGATACCAAGCTCAGTGTAAAGGGAAGAAGCCAATGTTCAGGGGACTGGAGAGCAACTGGACATAGAGGCTTTTGTTGAAGTGGATAAATGAGAAGTTGACAGAATTGTTCTTGACAAGATGGTGAGGGGGTCCAGGCTTCTGCCTCGTTTCATCAACCCAACCCTATCAGTGAGGTAGGGCGGTTGATCAAATTCAGAGATGCATTTACCAATGAACACAGTCTTGAAGGAGATGCCTAACTATGATAGAGTGTAGTTGTGTGTGTGTGTGTGTGTGTTGGGAGTGCTATGGACTGTGTTTGTGTTTTGAAATCCTAATCCTCAATATGATGGTATTTAGAGATGAGACCTATGGGAGGTAATTAGATTATGAGGATGGAGCCTTCATGAGAAGAGACAGGAGAGAGATTGCTTGATTCTCTGCTCTTTGTGAGGACACAAGAAGATAGACATTTGCAAACCAGAAAGAGGTCTCTCCCCAGGAACCAAATCTGTTGGCACTTTGGTCTTCAGATTCCCAGCTTCCAGACCTATGAGAAATAGATGTTGTTTAAGACATCCAGTTGATGGATTTCTTTCTTTTTTTTTAACCATAGCAGCCCAAGCTGACAAAGAAGGTGGCAGGGCAGGAGGGGGAGCAGGAGGGAGGTTGGGGTTGAAACTTTATGGTTGTTTTTGTTGTACACATTTCCTTGGATACAAGCAGTGCCAGATAAAATAATAAAGAAAAAGGATATAGAGGAGGATGGTGAGGAAGAGAAAAAGAATGAATTGAAGGAAGAATATAGATAAAGATGAAAACAAAGAGTAGAAATAGGGGGAAAGCCTCTGATGTGGTGAGTCAAATAGGCATGGAAGCGGGGAAGGGGAAAATACCATTTGAAGTGCTGAAGGTCCTATCTGACTGGGAGCAAGGCATTGGCATTTTATAAGGCTGAGACATTGATAATGAACAATAAACATAAGTTTTAGGTCTTAATAGAATAAGGGTAACCAATACAAAAATAAAAGTAGGATGTTCATCGTTAAGCAAGCAGAAGAACACAGACTCTGTAAAGTGGAAGATAAGAGTGACGGAAAGGAGGAACACCATCTAGAAATGAAGTGACTATGAGAGATGCATTTCATGGAAAGATGATACAGAGAGATTGCAAATAAAAAGATGCCATATGGTGAAAGATTAAAACAGCCAAAGAAAATCAAAATCAGGAAGAATAAAGCAAGGTAACAGAACTAAGGTCAAATACTGTATCATAAGAAGTAAGAAGAAAATTAAGGAATAAAGAGATACACCATAATATTTCAAAGGGAAGTGAAGGTAAACATTTTATTATCAGATGAATAAGATATGAAAGTGAAAACGTCAAGGACAAAGAAGGAGACGATGCGCTGGGAAAGAAACAATAGATCAAAAAGATATAACAATCGTGGAACTAAAGTACAGACTCAAAGTATATAAAGCAGATCTGACAGAATTATAGGAGGAAGTAAATAAGTCTGTAGTTGCTTTTGTAGAGTTTAACATAATCTACTAGAAAATGATAGATCAAAAAGACAAAATTAAGTAAATATATAGAAAATGGAGCAACATTAGTAGAAGTATAATAAATATTACACATTTTAATATATATTAGTATATTATGTAATGTTTTATTCTATGCATATATGTCTCTATACCTGTCAATAACAGCATGCATACTTTTAAAGTATAAATGGAACTTTAAAAAATGAATTTCAAGTAATCAGCAACCTCTTTCAGAATATACTGTATGATTGTAATCCAATATCATTAGGTATGAAAAGCAAAGGATAGATTTGCATCCTTTGCTTAGGGTGCAGAAAGCTAGAAGGAACATTGCTCCCACCTTAAAATGCTAGATAATCTGAAAAATCACAACTTCTCTTGAACTCATCAGAGAGGATGCTGGGCAAACAACTAGCTTGAAATCTAAGAAAGCCCAGGAGAGATGGGCTGTGAGCACTGCTTACCCGGGGTAGATGCTTGATGCATAAACTATAAGCAAAATATAGTGAACGTTTTTTGAAGAACTACTGAAGGCTGTGTGGGCTAGCATGAAGGTACAGAACTCCTGGGGCCTGTAGACACAATGAAAGTGCAGAGTAATTGCAGACCCTTCTCCGTGAGCTTCTCTGGGTGATTATGAGAATGGATTAAGGAAGACCTAGAGACCAGAGAAACTCCCTCTTGGTGTAGGCCTGAGGAGGGGAGCGACACCGACTTTCGGAATAGTGCCTCGCCCTGACTGGACTTTATTCCTCTGTGTCCCCTATGAAACCAAAGTTTTAAAACCCCTGGTGGAAGTGCAAAAAACCCTGTTGTCCTGAAGGCCCAGGTGAAGACCCATCACAGCTAGGGGAAGAGAAGAGAAAAACCCCTCTGTTCCTGAGGAGTAGGATTCCATCCTGCTGGAAACCATCAGAAGGCTTCTCCAGCTGCGGGACAATCAACCTCACAGAGAAGGCCCCAATTACTGAGGCTAGATCAGACCAAGATGTGTCAATAGAAAAGCATATCAAACATTTAAGGAAGTAGAGATACAGAGATGGATAATAAGACCATAATTGGATACCGAACATCATTAGTCATTATGGAAATATAAATTAAAATCATAATGACAAATTAAAATCACAATGAGAAACCATGACACATTTACTAGAATTCCTAAAATTACAAAGATTGATCACAGCAAGCGTGTGAAGATTTGGTGGAACTGGAACTTTCACACGCTACTGGTAGAACTTTAAAATTGTACAACCACTTTGGAAAAGTGGTTTGCAGTTTCTCATGAAGTTAACATATACCTACCTTGTATTCTAGATATCCAAGATAAATAAAAGCATATATCCACTAAAAGAGCTGTGTACAAATGTTCAAAGCAGCCTTATTTGTAATAGCCAAAAAATGGAATTAAGTGCCCACTAACAGGTGGATGAATGAACCCATTTGAGCATATCCCTGCAATGTAATGCCACTACTCAGGACTAGAAAGGAATGAAATACGGATGCAGGCAACAAACTGAATACACCTCAAGATGACTGTGTTGATTGAAATACGTTAGACATGACATAATACAGACGTAAAATAGTACATGCTGCATGATTCCATTTAGATAAACCTCTAGAAAATGTAAATTAAACTACAGTGACAGAGGGTAGATAAATAGTTACTTGGGTCTAAGGGAATAACAGAGGAGGTGGAACAGAGAGACTGCAAAGGGGTTCTGGCCCTGACATTATTCCCACCCTAAACACAGGTAGAAACACCACATCCTTGCCTGTGTGTTAGTGTTTAAGAGGAAATTTGTCTTCAGTGCTCAGGCCTCACGCAGTCCTTATCCCCAGTATCTGGCTGATTGTGGACCTGCTGATGTGGTCCTCAACCTGCAAGACTCCATTTTCCTCCCTTCTCACACACTTGTCTGTCCCCTTTCCTTCCCTTCTGCCCAGCATCAGAGAACTCACACAGAGACACACATATCCCCTGGAAAGAAGGTCTTTTCACAAGTCGTTGACTTTATTTTGGTCATCACCATTTATCTGTTCTGTTGTAATATTTGGCCTTTACAGGGTTGGCAGTTGGCAATGTTAGGCCTCTGTGAATAGAGTAGGTCGGTCTGAGCTCTCTGGCCCTCACACCAGAGGTACTGGCTCCATCCACCTGAAGGACTTCAATTTTCCCAGGTCTCTTGGTCCTGAACTGGCTGACTTTGATTCAGTTTCTCTTCCAGCCTGTAGCAATGACTAAATAGTGCTGGCCCTCTTAAAATGTTGACTTTCTTGAAGAAGCAGAAGTTGTTAGAGAAGGGCTGCTTTTACCTTCATGATTATCTTATGCATCTGGTATGAGAATAGAGTGATCTCAGAAGGGCAAAGGCTTGGCAGTTTCGTGTATAGTTAAATATATACTTCCATGTATGCCTATATGTCCTAGGCATTCTACTCCTAAATATTTTCCAAAGAAAAATCAAAACATATGTAAACCAAAAACTCGCACATGGGTGTCCATGGCTTTATTTGTAATAATCAAAACCTGAAAATAACCCACATGGTCCTAACCTGGGTAATGGATAAACAGATTTTGATATAGTCACATACTTTGGTATATTCATACATTGGAATCTACTAAGCCATAAAAATGAGTTAACCACTGGTACTTGAAACTACATGGATGAATCTGAATGGCATTAGCTAATTCAAAATAATCAGACCCAAAATAAGACATTTTCAAAGAGACAAAACTACAAGGACAGAAGATCTCAGTAACTTCCAGCATATGGACGTAGGAGATGTTTATTATCAATGGGAATGGGGAAATTTTTCGAGGTAATGGAACTGTTTTATACCTTGAATGAGGCCATAGTTATACGACTATGTGCATTTGTGAAAACTCACAGTAATGTACGCCAAAAACTGAATTTGATTGTATGTGAATTGTATGTATACCTTAATTTAAAAAATGAGATAATTTATAATTACCCATAAGTCTGGGTTCTGAAAAAAATACTATCATGTATAAATTGCTTGGGTCCAAATGTGAATTTAGTTCCTCCATAGCTAATCCACTATTTAATTATTGTCTTTCCCCACCCATTTGCTTTCTTAACACTTATATGCCTCCTGTATGAGACATTTTATCAGTGACCTTAAATATTAACGTTTTCTAGAACAATGACTCTGAGAAGACAGACCAAAACACTGGACTAAGATCCAGAACATCTGTGTTCTATTTTTGACTATGTCACCATTTCACTCCATGACTTTGCCCATCATTTCTCTCAGAGTCCGCATGTCTTTATAAAATGAGAGAGCAGGGCTAGATGATCTGTGAGGCCCCTTCTAGCATCAGTGCGTCATGATTCTATCTAGAAATCAGGTTTAACATATTGAAAATTAAATAAGGAGTCTCATAATGTTTAAAGTCATGTTTTCATCCAAGATCCCATTTGCCAATTCATTATTATGGATTATTCATGCATATAAATTTCTTCAGGCATTTTTTTCAGTTTGCATTAAGACTTTATTCAGAACTTTGATCTTTGTTGAAAATAACCCCTTGAGCAGAAAATCCATTTAAAGGCAGAGCCAATTAATTGATGATAATTTGATATCAGGAAGTTTTAAAGTTCATCTGAAAGTGTGAAGTTCATTCTCATGCTAATATCTTCTACTTTCAGTTCAATTTTCAGTTTAGCAAATGTTTATTAAGCCCACTATGTGTTTATATCAATTTATTGTAATTTTAAAATTTTTGTGCAGAGTGAAACCCATATTTCGTTCATTAAACAGTTAATGAACTACTGCAAAGTCAGTGATTTCCATCATGGTAGGGGATGGACTCATCAAAATCCACCACAACTTATTTTTCTTTCCAAATTGCAGAAATGCCCTCTGACACAAAGATTCTGGTATGTTCCATAGCAGCATTTCCCAAACTATTTCACATCATGGCACCAACAGAAAGATAATACTTGTAGCCCCTGGGATAAATTAACAAGGCAGCTCGGGGCACTTAATCAGCCTAGGAGATGCAGCTGCCTCAGGTCCCAATTAGCTAACCTGATGACATCTTCATACACCTGTAAACCATTTGTAACTGCGTTGTTTCCGCCGTCACCCACAGCCAGTAGACCACTGTTATCTAAATATCATAACCTTCAGTTCTACGAAGATGGGAAAATATAAATAGTAGGCTATAGATCCAGGCAATAAGCCGGGTTCCGAGGATTACAAAGATGCATGAAATGCGGCACCTACTTTCACCAAGGTTGCAGCCTGCGGAGTGTAAAGAAATCATCATTAGAGCGTAGTATGCTAAGTGCCACAATAAAATTATGCATAACAGAGATGTGTGTAATTGGAGCACACAGAGTATATTAGTTCAGGTCGTCTGAGAAGCAGACCAAGGCATGTTTAGATATGCAGGAGATCGAGTGGGTAAAATAATCAGGTGTAGGCAAGAGAGCTTCAGATAACAAAGTAGGTGTGACTTATGTGAAGGAGATGGGGATGGGGAAGAAGTGAAAACAGTAAAAAGAGTTTCATGCTGCAGCGCGTTTCTCGGAGAGGTTTGGGCAGGTTGATGCCAGGAATCCTCAAGTCAAAGTTATTTACTAGAAAAGTCTACCCTTCCACAGGATTGTGCCAGAATTTATAACCAGACGTACTCAATCATTGGCTAGAAGTTTTAGGAGAACTCAGCCGAGTGCGAAGATGAGACGCCAAGTAAGGTAAAATGGAAACAGTTTTCTCGTTTTATTTTACTTACCGTAGAACTTTGGGAATATTGTTGCTTATTTCAGTACCTGATTGTAGTCATGGAGTATGATGTCACCTATGGCTTTTTTTTTTTTCCCTTTAGTTTTTGAAGATATTCCCAGTTGCTTTATGAAGCTGTCTTTTAAATCAAATAGTTAAAAAGGATTTATAAAGAAAATGCATATATCTTTTAAAAAAATATATTTACCTATATAGTTACCTCTCCTGGTGTTCTTTATTTCTTTATGTAGAATTGAATTACTGGCTAGAGTCCTTTTATTTTAGGGTGAAGGGCTGCCTTTAGTGTTTGTTATAGGCAGATCTGCTAAAGACAAACTGTTTTGTTTTGTTTTTTACCTACACGTCTTAATTTCTCCTTCATTTTTGAACGATAGTGTTGCTAGTTATAATATTTGTAAGGTACGGGTTTTGTCTTTAAGCGTATTAAATATGTAATCCCACTTCCTTCTGGGCTCCATGGTTTCTGATAAGAAATCAACTATTAATGTGCGTTTCTTGTATATGATGAATGACTCTTGCTGCTTTCATGATTATCATTAGTTTTTGACAAATTGATTATAATGTGTCAAGGTATAGATCTCTTTCAGTTTTCCTATTTTGAGGTCTCTGAGTCTCTTGAATGTGTAAATTAATGATTTTCATCAAATTTGGGAAGTTTTCAACATTTATTTCTTCAGATAGTTTTTTCCCCTACCGTTAATGATGTCCCTAAGGTCTCTGAGGCCCTAGTCATTTTGTATCGTTCTCTTCTCTTTCTGTCGCTGACAGGATGAGCTCAATTGACCAATCTACATGCTTACTAAAACTAGCTTCTGCCTTCCGCAATCTGATTTTGGGAACCCTCTAATTCATTTTTCATTTCAGTTATTTTACTCTTCAACTCCAAAATTTCTGTTTTGTTCTTTTAAATTCTCTCTCTTAACTAATATTCTCAATTTAGTGAAACATCCATTTCCCTACATTTTTTAGTTCTTTAGACATAGTTTCCTTCAGTTCATTTAATGTATTGAAATATCTGATTTAAAGTCTCTGTTTAGAAAGTGCAATGACTGGGCTTTCTCTGGCAGTTTTTATTGATCCCCTGCCCCGCATATGAGTTGTACTGTTTTTTTGTTTGTTTCTTTGCCTAATATTTTTTATAAATGGACTTTTTGATTATAATGTGCCTGCTCTAAATATCATATTCTTTCCCCATCCCAGTGTTTGTTGTTGCTGCCGCTTACTGTAATTTTTGTTGTTTAGTGTTGTTTACCTTTACTAAATTATATAATGTCTGTATTATTTTTATGTGTGGTCCCTGAAGTCTCTACTGTGTTAGCTTAGTCATCAGCTAATAATTGTACAGAGATTTATTTAAACACCTGTAACCAAAAATAGCTTCCAGACTTTGACACTGTGTGTGTTGGGGCATGCCTTTAACACATAGCTAGGCAGTGCACAACTCTGCCTGAGCCTCAGCTTACTGCAGGAGGTAAAACATAGACCCTTCTCAGGTCTTACCTGAACATGTGCGCAGCACTGAGCATGTGTGTGGCCTTCTAGATTACCAATATATATTTAATGTTTCCAAAGCCCTTGAGAATATCTCATTCCCCACTCTCTCCTCCCAAGGTATTTGGTTAATGTACTGATTGCCCAAAATCTTATCTATCACCTCGGGCAGAAGCAACCTAAAACATTAGCCTGTAAATATATACAACAAATACCCCTGGGCCTACTGAAGCTTTAGCATCGGCCTAGTGCAGCTTTAACACTGGTCCAGTGCAGATTTAGCACTAGGCCAGTTCTCAGTTAAGCAAAAAAAAGACAAGCCTTTTGAGCAGGTCCTCCAAAGAGTTATCACTACAGGTCAGAACAAATAATTACAGTTGCCCCTTGAACAATGTGGGGTTTAGGGGCACCGACACTCAATGCAGTTGCAAATCCATGTATAACTTATAGTGGGCTCTCCATAACCGCGGTATCTCTGTATTGCAGGGTTCTGCATCCATCTGAATCATCCACAGATTCATCCAACTGTGGATTATATAGTACTGTAGTATTTACTATTAAAAAAAATCTGTGTATAAGTGAACCTGCGTAGTTCAAACCTGTGTTGCTAAAGGGGCAATTGTAATTATACTTTTTATGGATGAGGTCTGTTCTGCTCGCTTTAGTCCTGGGTACCAATACCTGGAAAGCACACTTATTTTCATAGCTACTGCTGGTATAAGGAACAGAGGATGAAAGTGGAGTAAGTTAAAATGACACAAATTTCATTGTTTTAACCAATAATCAGCATTATTTCCTCCAGCTGTATTGAGGAATGGTTGACAAAAAAAATTGTATATATTTAAGGTATATAGTGTGATGTTTACTTATACAAATACATTGTGAAATAATTGCTAAAACCAGTGAAATAACAAATCCATCTTCTCATACAGTTACCTTTTTATTTGTGGTGAGAACACTTGATATCTACCCTGATAGCAAATTTCAAGTATACAGTACATTATTATTAACTAGAGTCACCATGCTATACATTAGGTCTCTAAAACTTATGCATCCTATAACTGAAGTTTGTACCCTTTTGACAAACATCTTTTCCCCAACACCTCCCTCCTAGCTTCTAGCAGCCACTATTCTACTCTGCTACTATGAGTTCAACCTTTTTCTTATATTCCACATACAAGTAAGGTCATAAACTATTTCTCTTTCTATGTCTGTTTTATTGCACTTAGCATAATATCTTCTAGGTTCATCCATGTTGTCATAAATGGCAGGATTTCCTAATTTTTTAAAGTTTGAATAATATTCCATTGTGTGTGTGTGTATGTGTGTGTGTGTATGCACCATAATTTCTTTATCCATTCATCCATTGATGGACACTTAGGTTGTTTCCATATTTTGGCTACAGAGCGTAATACTGTTATGAATACGGGGGTGCAGATATCTCCTCTAGATCCTGACTTCATTTCTGGATATATACCCAGAAGTGGGATTTCTGGTTCATGTGCTAGTTCTACTTTTACTTTTTTAAGGAACATCTATACGGCTTTTCATAATGACTGGAACAATTTATATTTCTAACAAAGGTGTACAAGGCTTCCCTTTTCTCCATCCTTACCAATACTTGCTACCTCTTTCCTTTTTGATAATAACCATCCTAGCATCTGTGAGGTGAGAGCCCATTGTGATTTTGATATGCAGTTCCCTGATGATTAGTGATGTTCAGCTCATTTTCAGTTACTTCTTGGCCATTTGTCTTTTTTTATTGGAAAAACGTCTATTCAGCTCCTCTGTCATTTTTTAATCAGATTGCTCATTTGTTTGTTTTGCTATTGAGTAGTATGGGTTTGTGTGCGTGTGTGCATGTATCTGTGTGCACACACGCACACAAACCCATACTACTCAATAGCAAAACAAACAAATGTATATGCGTGTATATGCATATATGTATATATAGGTAAAATATTAGCCCCTTATCAGATATATGACTTGCAAATGTTTTCTCTAATTCCATAAGTTGCTTTTCAATTTTGATGATTGTTTCCTTTGTTTTGTAGAAACATTAGTATAATGTAGTCACACTTGTTTATTTTTTCTTTTGTTTCCATGCTTTTGTTGCCATATCCAAAAAATCATTACCAAAAGCAATAACATGAAGCTTTCTCCTATGTTTTCTTCTAGTAGTTTTATGGTTTCAGGCCTTACATTTAAGTCTTTAATCCATTTCAGTTGATTTTTCTGTATGGTATAAGATATGAGTCAATTTCAGTCTTTTGTATGTGGATATATAGTTTTCCATGAACTATTTTTGAAGAGATTATCCTTTTCCTGATTGTTTATTCTTGGTGCCTTATCAAAGATTAGTTGAATGTATATGCCTGTGTTGATTTCTGGACTGTTTATTCTGTTCCATTGATCTATGTGTCTGTTATTATGCCAGTACCATACTGTTTTGATTACTATAGTTTTATATTATAATTGGAAACCAGGAAATGTAATGCTTCCAGCTTTATTCTTATTGTTCAGGGTTGGTCTGGCTCTTTAGGGTCTTTTGTAGTTCATCAGAATTTTATAATTGATTTCTCTTTCTGTGAAAATGCCATTGGAACTTTGATAAAGGTTACATTTGATCTGTAGATTGCTTTGGAAAGTATGGGCATTTTTAACAGACTTCACAGACTGGTCAGCTTGGTTTTGATGGGGAAAGTTCTTCATCTATGGGTGGATGTGAGGAGTCAAGCCTGCTTGGTGGTATGCGGTGGTTCTGACACCAGGGAAGGCACAGCAGCGTTGTCTTCATGCAGCTTCATCAGCTGAGGTCAGCATAGTGAAGACTGCAGGGGTCCTCTGCTGCCAAGCCTGCGAGTGCCCATAGGGGCAGTGTGGGCTGTTGGATTTTTAGTAGCAAGTGCTGCTACATTCCTCCTGTTCTCTTTTTTTTTTTTCCTACAAGGGAAGTTGTTACTGAGGGGATCTCTGCTGGCACCCAGTCCAGCTCATGAGTGCACTCTTGCTGGCGGTGGCACCAGTGTCTGATGGGCAAGTGCCATGGAGGGGCCATGGAATCAGGGTCTAGAATGTGGGCATGCATGGAGGGACTCTGGCTCCAGAGCTCAGGCTGGTGGTGGTTTCAGTGACTGGGGCTCAGGTATCCTTACTGCAGCATTGCTGTTGGTGTGCAAGGCACAGGCCCTTGTGGACTGGCCACAGAGGCAGGGTCCAGGGTCCAGGTATTATGGAACAACAGTGGCTCCGAGGTTGGGAGACGGGTGATACTGCTGTGGCAGTGGCTCAGGCATCCTCAGCTCAGGTGCCTGTGGAGCAGCCATGGAGCTGGAGTCTGGAAAGCAGACACATGAGAAGTCACCACAGCTCTGGGGTACAGTGCATAGACACACCTGCTGTCACAGTGGCTCCAGTGTCAAGGCATGGACACTCAGAGAACAGCTGTAGAGCCAGGTTGTACATGCATATATATTATTAACAGTCTATTCAAGTTTTCTGTTTCATCTTTACTTAGTTTTGGTAGTTTACATCTTCGTAGGAACTTGTCCATTTCATGTATGTTCTCATTTCTTTGGGTACAAACATGTTCTTAGTATTCATTTATTATATAAAATATATATTTATTATAATTGTAAAGGAAAACACTGGAATAAGTGTGGGATAGGGTGGAGATATATATATATACACATACATGTGTATATATTATATGTGCATATATATACACACACATTAGGGTGTGTATATAAGCATGGGTATATGTATGGATATATGTGTGTATATATATATGAATGTATGTAAGGATATGTGTAAATACACTTACTCCCGTGTTTCCCCTTATGATTCCTAAAATGTACCATACTACATTGTGCCTCTATACTTTTGCTGTTGTGATTCCATCTACCTGGAATCTCGTTGGCCTGGATAGTGTCTCTTCACCTCTGATGATGTATTACAAGCATCATCGCATCTAAGAAGCATCCTCGTACACATTTAGGTAGGTTTAGTGATAATCATCTCTTCTCCCATGGCATACCTATCCTTGCACACATACCTTGTATTGAAATAATCTCTTTCAGATGACTAACTTTCCCAATTGACTATGAGTTACTTTGGAACAAGGAATACTTTTTCTTTTAATTCCAGTGGCTGAAGAATGGTCAGCACATGGTTTGTTATCAATAACTACTGAATTGGACAGAACTTATTTAAATCAATGTGAAGGATACACAGATGTGAGCAAATCTGGAAATTGTAGAAATCATTTTCCCTTGTGAATAATGTCTGCCTGATTATGTGCAAATAATAATAATGAAACCATCAGCAGTAACAATAGCCTCCTTGCACTGAGTTGCTGAAGTGGGCCAGGTGTGGAGTATATGCTTTATGCATGTTCTCATTTCATCTGCACAACAATTATGAGAAATACCAGCATTTTTATCTTTTTGATTTAGAACCAAGGACATCTAAATATGAGATTAAAGCAGCATGCATTTCATACTCACTAATATGACTTTCATTTTTTCTCATTTCTGTTCGTATTATGCTTTGGGTAGACTCTCTAAGCATATGTCCTTCCAAATGCCTTCATAAATCATCTATAGTTGCTGTTCTCTACAGCTTTAATGAGGTAGGTAGATTTTTCCCTTTAATTAGTAGACGTTAAAGTGGGGAAATTGTTTATATTTACATGTTTTAGACAGGCCATATATTTTCTCAGAATTCTTTAGAGCTAATTGGTAGAAGATGTAATTTCCCTCATTTAAAAAGGTAAAATACTCTGGCTATGAATGCTAATGTGTTTTAGAAGGGGAAAAAAACCCCTACCCTTTCACTAATAAATAGAAGACTGTTCTACTCTCAGTTCTTTATTTCACTAATTTACTATATTATCTTAGGAATTGCTTCTCATTTCTTGGCCTCAATTTGCTCAGCTTGGTAATGAAAGCATTGAAATAAATTATCTAAGGCCCCTTTGAGTTCTAATATTTTGTAAATTCCTAGCACATAATAGTCACATTTGGTAAATAGGTAAATGTGTGGCTTTAGTTTATCACCAACTACCCAGGAGAGAGAGTTGGACTGCATATAACTAGCCTGGGAAAATATCAAAATTCAAAATTTGAAATGCAGTTTCTACTAAATGCTTATGACCCTTCCACCATTGTACAGTCAAAAAAATTATAAAGCCAAACCATCATAAGTTGGGGACTGTCTGTATTGTGAAATAATTACTACAATAATGTTAGTTAACACATCCATCACCTCACATAGTGACTTGTGTGTGTGGTGAGAACTTCTATGATTTATTCTTCTACCAACTTTCAAGCAGACAATACAGTATTGTTAACTATAGTCACCATGCTGTACATTAGATCTCTAGAACTTATTCACATTATGACTGGAATTTTGTACCCTTTGACCACTTTAACCCATTTCCTAAATTCTACTGCCCCTGGCAATCACCAATCTACTGTCTGTTTCTATGCGCATTTTTCTTTATATTCCACATATAATTGATAACATATAGTATTTGTCTTTCTCTATCCTCAGGCCCTTTGCCCATTTAAAAATTTGATTACTATTCTTTTTTAATTTTTGCTATTGAATATATGAGTTTCTTGTATGTTTTGGCTATTAACCCTTTATCAGATAGATGGTTTGCAAATATTTTCTCCCATTCTGTAGGTTGCCTTTTCATGTTGTTGACTGTTTTCTTTGCAGAAGGTTTTTAGTTTGATGTTGTCCCACTTGTTGATTATTGCTTTTGTTACTTATGCTTTTGGTGTCACATCCAAAAAAGTTGTTGCCAAGACTAATGTAAAGAAACATTTTCCCAATTTTTTTCTGTAAGTTTTATTGGTTCAAGTCTTTCATTTAAGTCTTTAATCTATCTTGAGTTAATTTTTGAGTTGTGTAGAGGTCATTCATTCTTTTGCATGTAGATATCCAGTTTACCATCACCATTTATTAAAGAGACTATTTTTTCCTCCATTTAATATTCTTGGCATCCTTGTCAAAGAATAGTTGACCACATATGTGTGGGTTTATTTCTGTGCTCTAGATTCTGTTCTATTGGTTTATGTGTCTTTCTATGCTAGTACCATACAGTTTTGATTACTATAGCTTTATAGTATTATTTGAAATCAGAAAGTATGATGCTTCCTGCTTTGTTCTTCTTTATCTGGATTTCTTTGGCTCTTCAGGGTCTTTTGTGGTTCCATATGAATTTTAGTACTGATTGTTATTTCTTTAAAAAAAATCCCAATAGAATTTTTGTACTGATTGTTATTTCTTTAAAAAAATCCCATTAGAATTTTTATTGGGATTACATTGACTCATTGTCCAAAGGTTACAATAATCATTTCCAGTTTCCAAGGTAGTTCACACCCATAAACTCATTTTTTGTTTCACTGGATTCACACACACACTAAAGGTAGTCACTTTACTCCTGTGTTTTGAGGATCAGAATGTTGAAATGACTTGTTCAAAGTCACAGTACTTTGAATTCAAAGTCACCTTTGATTCTCAATCCAATTGTCTTCCCCTCTGTAAGTTTTAGGCTATGCTTTGTGGAGCTTTAGAGATATCAGTAGCCACCATGGAGAAGGGATATAGGGAAAGTTGAGCAGGTTTTTCTCTTTTATTTTGTGTATTTGGGTTTTCCATCTGGTCCGTGCAGACCCCCTTCAAGTTATGGAAACTGTGCTCTTATTAGAACTGCTTCATACTGTATCCATAGAGTCATGATGGAGGCTGCCATGTTAGTAGCATATGATTATATCCTTGGCCAGTTTATGGTGCCAAGGATGGGGACCATTTGGCCAAAAATTGTTTCTGCCTTTGTTCTTTCTGCAACTGAATACAGTAGATTTATCCAGAGTTGCAATCATTTGACATAAGATGTGCCAGTCGGAAGTTTTCATCAAACAATTTATATTTGAAATTAAGAGAATCAAGTTTATCTTTTTCTAGGTTCTGGGAATCTAAAATACAAGCAGCCTGAGAAGCAAAGGGAGTTCATCACCATGGCAGAGAAGAATGAAGCATTTAGACTCAAGCAGGGAAAGAGGCTGAGAGTTATAATAGCATTTGTGGCCGGGGTCTGGCTGCTTTATTGTTCTTGGCTTCTATGAGACAGTCCCAAGGTCCTTATAAACTGTGCTTTTTGCCTTGAGCGTCCTCATAAGATGTTTCTGACACAACCAGAATTCCTAACCAAATTTTATATTTTTATGTATATATGTATATACACACACATATACATTTATATATTTATATTTTAAAACATTTTAAAACCACTGAACTTCATAGAACTCCTTGTATAAAATAATGCACAATTTCTAAAACTTTAATGTTTATATGAATTAAGTATCTGGAAAAACATTAAAATTTCTAAGGCCCCAACCTCCAGAGATGGAGCATAGGAAAACAAGTTTTAAACAATTACATAATCCGATGGTGGTTCAATGACTACACTTTGAGAAACACTGTAATTCTTTCTTTCTTGAATTATATGCAACTCATTCAGTATTTTCCACAGGATTTTGCCTATATTATTTTATTTGATTGTCACAATAGAGTAAGTCAGCATTTCTCAAAGTATGTTCTATAGAACATTAGTGGCCTGTAGTATTCTGCAAAATTACAGTAAGAAAGAAGAAAGTTCCTATGGCCAAATATGCTTGGGAAGGGCTGTATACATATTTTTTCATGTATATTCATAATGCATAAGTGTGTTTTACCAATATAAGAAATTCTAATGCAAATACACCTATTTAACTGTTTAATTTAGCATCTCTTAAACTCATTTGATCACTGAACACACTATAGACAATTCTAGAAGAATACTTATACAAACAGTTTTAAGGAGCAAAATGTAATCATCAACTGTTAGGCTTTGTGCCCCTGCATATGGTAGCTGGGAATATCATCATACCTCATGGTCACTGGAAGCCTGCATCTCAAGAAATTTATAGTTTATAATCTTGTCCCAAGAAGCAAGAACTCACTCGTTCACCCTGGAAATGGAATAGAATTGAGAGCTTTACAAACTGACTTAAGACGTGTATGGGGACTTGAGACTGAGACCATATTTTTAGGAGTCTAACTTGTATTAATTTTTGCATTTAAACATTGCTGAAATTGGGGTTTGGTGGATATTCAGTGGGATGTCATTGATGATCATTTTTTGTTTTTCTTTCTTAATAATGCATCCCTGAAATGATGTACTTGTGCCCAAGCCTTTGTATCATACTGTTTTCTGTGGGGCAGGAGTAGGGAGAACCCAAAGAAATGTACTTTTGCCATAACTTCTGCTTTATATATTTTGAAAATCTAAATGATGGGTATATAGATATCCATCTTACTAAACTGCTATCTACATAATTTTTATGTTTAAAATACTTTACACATCTCACAAAAATTAAAATGTATAGAATACTGCATAATTCTGAGCCTAAGTTTTATGACCGATGATTATCTCAGTTTTTATGAATGACAGAGTCAAAAGGTTAATAAAACTACCCAGGGTTTTACAGCTAGTAAGTGGCAGGTTAGCGTTTACCAGATAGCATGTACCAGGCTGTTTTAAGACTTTTATATATGTTGTAACTAATTTGACTCTGAAAATTCTACCAGGTAGGTACAATTTTCACCACAATGCCTAGTTTAAAATGAAGGACACTGAAGTCAGGTTTAAGGGACATAGCAAGTAAGTAGTCCAGAAAATATTTAACTCATTCTAGCTTCCTTCTGGTGGTGTTAGCCACCACAGTATGCTGCCTCTCCAATAAAAGAATCTGGTTCAAACATTTCCTAAATTCATTAAATAATGTAATACTTGTAAAGCACTTAGAAGTCGTGACACATAATACTGACAATAAATTTGCCTGCTATTCGTGTTATTATTACTGCTTTTATTATTGTTATTATTTTGCCAAGTATATTGACAAGAAACAAGTGCTGTGCAGTGTAGATTTCGGTAGTTTCAGAAGTAGTGTGAGCACTAGCAGGCTCAGTTGAAAATAGTGAAAACGATGCATTCTTTCATAGCATTAGTTTAAAAGGCCCTGTTTTGGCAGTTTGAATCAGAATATGGTAATCGAGCATTTGCTTATTGATTGTCCTCATAAGCATACTCATGGCCGATTTTTTAAAACTCACCTTACACAATGCCAAAACTTGTCTTACATATTTACCACCAGATAGAAATCTGAGACTTAGTTGGTTTAAGGTGTATTTCAGACTCCTCAACTCCACTACTGTAGGGATGTTTTCTTTTTTCAAATTTGCAGTTAGTTACAATTATATGCTATAATTATCAAAATAAGTACGATGTCTGAAGATATCTTGACAGGAAGACAAGCATCATAATTTCTCACCACAGGAAATACTTTGGCTGTGACTCCTCTCCTCACACATTTTGACTGCTGCACGTCTTCTCAGACGATTCTTTTGTACACTAATGTGAACAAAGAATAACCAATCATCTTTTCCCACTCAACACTACTTTCTACTTTAAATATATCCTACTAAGGAGTTAGAAAATAAAATATTTTCAAAACAGTAATGTTGATAATTGAATCTTTTCCTCTGAGCTATGTTGAATATAAATTTTGTACAAATGTTGCTGGTGGGTACAACTGGTGTTCCAGATTCTTGTCCCATCCCAGAAAGAATTCAGAGACAGGACATAGTGGTTAAAAAAGTAAAGTGAGAATTTATTAAAGGATGGATAGTACGCTCTCAAGGGGAGAGTGAGCAGGCTCAGGTGAGCGGCTGCCCTGAGTTTCTTTGGCATGTTAGTTACACTGGGTGTAAAAATGAATGGGTGGAATAGTCATTGGGGAGGGAAGGGTTTGGGATCGTGTTCCCTGATTTCCATCCCAACTCCACCTTCCCAAAGGGAGGAGGGATTTGTGTCCTTATTTAGTCTGGATCAGAAGTGTCAGAGTGTCAGTGCACGATGCGTACTTCTAATCTGCAAGGCTAATTTTATTGAAATGAGGGCATAATGAGCAAAACGTTACATTCGGGCACTGGAAATTCCTGCCTTTTCTCACCTTTCTTTGTCGGTCTCCAGGCCACTCATCACCCCAAAAGTTGTGACCCCTTATCAGTTCAAAGGTTGCTGCTTTTCTTTCTCTGCCCAGGGTCCCCTGGTGCTTACATAATATATGGTTTCCTGCATTTGGCTTGTGCCCCTCTTTTCTGCCCAATTCCTGCCACTTGGTCTGTGTCCCCCTTTCTCTGCTCATATCTAGCTATCTGCCTGCTCTAACACAAGTATGAGTTTGAGTGTCCATTCTCCATCTTTTTCTCATGCTCAGGAGCCTTCACTCACAACATGTGTGTGTGTGTGTGTGTGTGTGTGTGTGTGTGTTAGGGGGAGAGTGGCATGTACCCTGCATATCTGTTACCTAATCTGTTTTAGATTTCTGCCATTTGCAAGAGGTTGGGATCATGGAAGAATTTACACATTGTTTCTGTCTCAATTATTATTATTTTTTTGTTTTAGATTTTGTTTTTACTGTCCAGAATCTTAGACGAGATAGAACAATGACTATGGGCAGATTGCTTAGTAAATATGCACCTTAATTTTAAGGCCATCATTATTATCAAAGGTGTTATAATAACACACCACCCATCATTCTGATTTTCTTTAAGGATAAAACAGAAGAACCTCAGTGACCTTCAGGGCAAATCTTTCACAAATTTCCCTTTGTTATAAATGCATGGCCAATGTCTCAGTTGCTCTTTTGGTTTTATTGTCATTCTTATTTTAAAGGTTTGATATTTAGTCTTTTCAGAATTAAAGGAGTTTCAAAACAAAAAGATGAGTGAGTGAATTTTATTTCACTTTACAAGTTTTTCTTTCAATTGGTGACTATAGCTAATGTCTGGAAACAGAGATAGAAGGAAATTTGGATTTCTGATTCAGTGATTCTCAGTGTGGGTGCTCGTCAGAATTACTTGTAGAACTTGTTCAAATGTACAGATTCCAGGCACCTCCCAGACCTACTAAATCAGAATCTCCAGGGGACAAAGTTCAGGAATCTGCATTTAAAACAGAGTTTCTAGATGATTTTCCTGCTCCCCTTGGTAAAGAATTACTGACTTTCGTCCCTTCATTTCATAGATAAGAAGACTAAGGTCTAGAGCTGTGAACCCCTGGCCTAATGTTATACAGCAAGTTAATGACAGAGTTGAACTAAAATTTAAATCTTTTAGCGCTGGGTCTACCTATCTCCTGTACTCCATCAATCCTTATGCATTAGTTCTTATTTTAGTTGAGAGAGTTCTGCTCCTTTTACAGAGCATGTGTATGCATAACAATAATACTGAATTTCTAAACTGTTGAAATTACACAAGAATTACTTTAGTGACTCTTGGAACGGTAATTGATTTGTAAATGGTTTTCTAACACTTAAGTTGTTTCTTTTTTAATTTTTAGCAGTCCTTACATTTTTGGAGGATACATTTATGATTTTTCATTTTGTAGAAATAAATTCTCATATTCCAATTATATTAGTTCTACATTAGTGTTAATCTAAGTGGTTCAAATTATTATACAAATTTAATTTTTCTTTCTAACAGCGCTAATCAGTTTTAAGTCAATAGTGATTTGTGTTCAAATGCATTCTAAAAGCAGTACATTTTCCTCCCCCTATATTTATGTTTTTATGTCATATTTTACATCTTTTAATTTTCTGTATTCCTTAACTTCTTTTGCAGTTATACTTGATTTTACTAATTTTTGTCTTTTAACCTTTATATTAGCTTTACAAGTGATTGACCCACTACCTTTACTATATATTTGCTTTTACTGGTGAAATTTTTTTCTTTCACATATTACTTATTTTTGGTTACGGCTTTTTTTCCACTTAACGAAGTCCCTTTAACATTTCCTTTAAGGTTGATTTAGTGATGATGAACTCCTTTAGTTTTTGTTTGTCCAGGAGAATCATTCTCTCTCCTTCAGTTATGAACAATAACCTTGTCAGATAGGAGGATTTTTGTTTGTGAGTTTTTCTCCTTTCAGTATTTTGCATATATCGTGCTACTCTCTTCTATTCCTTTGTAACTGGCCTACAAAATTGCTGCTGAAAAATCGGCCGATAGTCTTATGGAGGTCCCCTTATATGTAATGAATTGTTTTCCTCTCACTGATTTTAAAATTCTCTCTTTAACTTTTGACATTTTAATTAATATTGCTCTCTTTGGGTTCATCTTGTTTGGGCCTATTTGTACTTACTGGACCTGGATGTCTGTTTACTTCCACAGGTTAGGGAAGTTTTCAGCCATTACTTCTTCAAATAAATTTTCTGCCCCTTTATTTCTTTGTTCTCCTTCTGGGACCCTTATAATGAAAATGTTAGCATGCTCAGTGTTGCCCAGAGTTCCTTTAAACTCTCCTCTAAAATTTTTTTCTTCTTTTTGCTATTCTGATTAGGAGATTTCCATTACCCTGTCTCCCTGTTTGCTAATTCATTCTTCTCTATCATCTAATCTGCTGTTGATTACCTCTAGTGTATTTTTCATTTCAGTTATTGTATTCTTCTACTCTGATTGGTTCTTTCTCATGTTTTCTAAGTCTTTGTTGTAGTTCTCACTGTCTTCATCCATTCTTCACCCACATTAGGTAAACATTTTTACATTTTTATGGCAATTATTTCAAATTCATTTTTCATGTTGATTACTTACCTGTGTATTATTAAGGTCCTTTTCTATAGTTTTGTATTGTTCTTTCATTTGAAACATATTTCTCTGTTTCCTCATTTTTCTTGTCTCTCTGTGTTTATTTCTATGTATTAGGCAAAATTTCTACCTCTCTCAGTCCTGATGGAGTGGCTTTGTGTAGGTGATAATCCTTCTTGTTCAACCCTGCCAGAGTTCTTGTTATTCACTTGAATCTTTGTGGTTATCTGTGCTGCCTAATTTATTCTTGATATGCTTCTGTTGTCAAGAGTATGCTGAGATCTGTCAGCATTCCAAGGGGAGAATCTTATTTAAAACCTAGTTTCAGGCTGATTGGAAGCCAGACCCTTAGGCAGCAACTATTAAAGGATGTAGTCCAGTGGGTCCACAATCATAATTCCCGATGGTCTCCAGATGGGAGATCTGGAGGTGTCCCCTGGGTGACAGTTGAAAAAGTTGAGGCTCCTGATGAGTGTATAAGCTCCTTTCTGGGGAGTCTTGATGAACTATAGCAAGGCCAGTAGGGTACACAAGGATTGTGTCTTCCTATTTATGTTCCCCGAGGGTGCCTCCTTAGCTTCTAGATGTATGGAAACCTGAAGCTTGTCCCTCAGGGTAACGCTCCAAATTATGTAAATAGGCCTTTTTTACAGGAAGACTGGGGTTGTGTATCATTCTACTGTCTGTGCAGTGCCCTGGGGGGCGGTGGCTAGCCAGAAACTGTCTTTCCAATTGTTATAGTCGTGTGTTGCTCAGGAACACCACCCTTCTTGGCCACCAGGGCCAGGAGATAAAGGGGTATCCTCTTGTATGGACTGTTTGTACCCACTGGCTTTAGCTAGGCAGCTGATGAGTGCATGAAGTGGCACTTGAGTGCTTGCTTCAAAAAAACAGCCGGAAAGTAACTTGACTGTGCACACCTGCAAGCTTCAGTGATGCAGTAGGAGAGTGCCTTGTTTGTGTGTGTTCATCAGCTTTGGACCAGGAGTGGGAGGATGCCAGTTCTGCTTGTGCTTACCAGCCTCGGCCAAGGGGCAGGGGACTGTCAAGTCAGCTTCAGGCTAGGAGAGGGATAATGCTGTGGTAGCTCAAACTCACCAGCCCTAAACAGGGACTGGGGGACTGTTGCAGTCTCTTGCACTTGCAGATCTCAGCTAAGGAGCAGGAAAATGCCTGCCTGTCCCAGTCAGGAGGTGGGGAAGTGCTACAAGCACCGGCGTTCTCTTGCTTCAGCAAAGCAGCCGCATATTGCTGTGATGACCTGACTCTGTGTCCAAGTTCATCCACCTGTGCTACAGGTTAGGTGGGGAGAGAAGGTTAGGTGGTGGTCACCAGTGTTTTCATCTCTGGGGAGTGTTTCCACCATTCTCTGCCCCTCTGGTTGATACTTCTAGATTTGCAAATGACTCTCCTTCACATGTAGTATTGGCACTTTTCAAACTGCTGTTATTTTGCTGGGTCTCAAGGTGAGTGAGACCACATATGAGCAATTTAAGAAGGGAGTCTCAGTTTCCTATAGTACTTTGGGACCCTTGGACATCAGCCCAGTTGGTTTCTAAGCTAGATGTTTTGTGGGATCATTTTTCTGGTATAGGTTCTTAGAGGCTGGGAAGCCTGATGTGGGGTACCAACTCCTTGATCCTCTGGGGGAAATGTCCATCTGGTGAGATCCCTCCCTATTGTATGCCACAATACCATGTGTTTGGTTTTGGGTGAGAGTGTTTCTTTGCCTCTCCTACCCATTTTGTTGTGACTCTTTTTATCCTATGTTATGGAGCAGGTGTTCTGCTAGTTCTCAGGTTCTTTTTATAGGAAATTGATAGATATGTAGATGTATATTTTTTGTATCCATGGGAAGAAGTAAGTTCGGGCTATTCCTATGCTGCCACCTTGAACTGCCCAAGTCTTCTATTTTCTTGTTGATCTTCTGCTTCTTTCTTTTCCATTATTGAAACGAGCTATTGAGATCTCCAACTGTTATTTTTAAATTTTAAATTTCTCCCTTTGCTTCTGTCAACTTTTGCCTCATCTATTTTGGGGCTCTCTTGGTAGGTATATCTACATTTTAAAATGTTTAGATTTTTCTGATGGATTTACACTTCTATTATTATAACATGTACTTCTTTTCTATAATAACAGTTTTTGTCTTAGTTGTCTATTGTTTTATATTACTGTAGCTAGTCCAGATGTCATTTAGATATTACTTGCTATAGTTTGTTCATCTTTCAATTAATTTTTGTTTTTGACTCTAGAGTGCATCTCTTGTAGAAAGCACATGGTTGGATAAAGTTATTTTTTCTTACCCATCTGCCAATATCCATCCTTTAATCAGAATGTTTAATGTATCAACATTTAATGTAACTACTGATAATGTATGATTTATGCTAGCAAATTTGAAATATATTTTCTATATTTGTCTTATTCTTCTTTTTCTTTTATTCCTCCATTATAGCTTCCTTTTGTGATAATAAGGTTCTAGTAGATTGTTTTAACTACCATGTTGTTTTTCTACTATTTTTATGTATCCATAGTTTTACTTTCCATGATTTCAGTTACCCGTAGTCAACTTCTCTCAGAATATATTAAATGGAAAATTCCATAAATAAACAATACATAAATTTTAAATTGTGTGCTCTTCTGAGTATCATGATGAAATCTCATGTCATCTGATTCTGTCCCACCTGGGATGTGAATCATCCCTTTGTCCATTGTTTCCCACCCATTAGTGACTTAGTAGTTTTCTCTCTTATTAGATCAACTGTCACAGTATTGCAATGCCTCTGTTCAAGTAATCCTTAGTTTACTTAACAATGGCCACAAAGTGCAAGAGTAGTGACGCTGGCAATTTGGATATGCCAAAAAGAAGCCATAAAGTGCTTCCTTTAAGTGAAAAGGTTAAAGTTATCAACTCAATTGGGAAAGAAAAAATTGTATGCTGAGGTTGCTAATGATCTATAGCACTAATGAATCTTCTATCCATGAAATTGTGAAGAAGGAAAAAGAAATTCGTACTAGTTTTGCTGCTGCACTTCAAACTGCAAAGGATACAGCCAGTGTATAAGTGTTTAGTTAAGATGGAAAGGGCATTAAATGTGTACAATAAGGTATTTTAAGGGAGAGAGAAAGAAGCCATATTCATGTAACTTTTTTTATATTGTTATAATTATTCTATTTTATTATTAGTTATTGGTTTTAATATTACTGTGCCTAATTTATAAATGAAACTTTATCATAGGTATATACACATAGAAAAAAACTACAGTATGTAAGGGGTTTGGTACTATCCATGGTTTCAGGCATCTACTGGGGGTCTTGGAATGTATCCCCTATAGATAAGAGGGTACTACTGTATTTTTAGTTATTTTTTAAAATTTTTATTAAAGTATAGTTAGTTTACAATGTTGTGTCAATTTTGGGGGTAAAGCACAATGCTTCAGTCATGTGGAACATACATATATTCGCTTTCATATTCTTTTTCACCATAAGTTACTACAAGATATTGAATATAGTTCCCTATGCTAGACAGTATAAACTTGTTTATCTATAGTTATTTTCTTAGTGTTGGCCAATGGTATTACTGTTAACATCTTAACTTGCAACAATCTAATTTAATCACAAATTCATTTCAATAGTATATAAAAATTTTTCTACACTGTGGCTCATTTTTCTTTTCCTCTTTTGTCCTATTATTATTATACAAGTTAAATCTTTATGCTCTACAAAAATCATATTGTATTATAATTATTGCTTTATGAAATTGTTCTTATAATCAGGTTGGAAAAGGAATGAGTTAAACAAAAATATATTTATACAGTCTTTTATATTTACCTATGTAGTTACTTTTATTGATGCTCCTTATTTCTTTATATGTATTCAGATTTTTATCTAGTATCCTTTTATTTCACCTTGAAAAACTCTCAAGTATCCTATAGTGACGTGTTGTTTCAATTTTTCTTTATATGGAAATGTCTTAATTGCTCCTAACTTTTGTGAAGGATAGTCTTGCTGGATATAGATTCTTGGATTATACTTTCTCTTTCAGCACATTGACTATACCATCCTACTTCGCTCTGCCTCTTATGGTTTCCAACGAGAAATCAGTTGTTTACCTTATGTAGAATATCTTTCATTGTGATGAGCTGCATCTTTCTTGCTACTTTAGAGATGTACTTTTTTGGCTTTCCACATATGTCTTGGTGTGAATCTCTTTCAGTTTATTCTATATGGATTTTGTTGAGCTTTTGGATGTGTAGATTTATGTTTTTTTAATCAAATTTGGGAAGTTGTGTCTATTATTTCTTCAAATATCCTTTGTGTCCTTTTCTCATTCTCTTCTTTTAGAATTCTTTTTATGCTTATTTTGGTTTGCTAGATGTTGTTACACAAGTTTCTGAGGTTCTGATGATGTTCCATCTATTTTATTTCTCAGCAAGAAAATATCAGTTGACTCATCCTCATGTTCACTAAGTCTTTCTTTTTCACCTCAAATCTGATATTTAATGCCTCTAGTGAGTTTATCATTCCATTTATCACACTATTTAACCTCAGAATTTCTATTTGGTTCACTTAGTAATTTGTATCTATTTATTGATATTCTTTATTTGATGAGCTATCATTCTTATACAGTTATGCGAGGAGAGAAATCTAGAATGATCTGTGTGATAATGGATTACAGTTGCAGATATCAGTAAGAACTTGTTCTTACTTTATATAGATACAGTTAATTACATGTACACATACTTATGGATATGTGTCTATATAGAAGTTAGTGTACACACATATATTTCTTTGCTCTCTCTTCTGAGAGGGCCTAGAAGAAATGACATTCCCCTGTAGCAGTTAGCGCAGCACAATACCACCCAGGTCTTCATTTATAATACCATTTTCCAATAAAATGCCCCAACGATTCTTGTAGAAATGACTGATTCTTGGACAGGAGCAGGAAATAAACAAGATGGACCTAGAGCATCATGTGGTGTCAGAAAGTAAGATAATACCCTTCCCTGATGCCAAAAAAAAGTTCCCACGTGATGGGAGTATGTCAGATTGGAACAGCAATCAACTGAAAGAGCTCTCAATGGCCAAAGCTGGAATACTTTGATAAGAAAATAAAGTAATAGTGAAGTTTAATCCAGGGTATAATAAAAATATTCATGAGTCCATACTGAAGTAAATAAATGATTAAGTAACATAATAAAAGAGAAGAGACAGATCTCCCATCTGGAAGAGTTCCAAATAATTTATGCAGATACTCTTCCTTTAAGGAGGAAGAGTTTAACTCCCCATCCCTTAAGTATGGGCTGAACACTTTTGCTTCCTTCCACAAAATGTATTCTGTGTATGTATGAAAAGGGAGAAAATAACTAAACTGACTAAATGTAATGTGATATCTTAGAAGAGATTCTAAATAGAAAAAAAGCACGTTAAAGAAAAGTTAAGAAAATCTGTATTAACATAAACTTACAATTAATAATAAGGTATCAATATTGGTTCATTAATTGTAATAAATATACTAATATAAGATCTTAAAAGGTGAAACTCAGTGTGTTGTTTATGATACCTCTCAGTATCATCTTCTCAGTTTTTCTTTATATATAAAACTGTTCTAAAAATTAAGATTTATTTTAAAAATAACATATGGAGGGCAATTATATATCCAGGATGGCAGCATAATCCCAGTATAGGTGCTCTCTCATGCATGAATACTCTGGACAAAAGGCAACAAAAAAATCTTACCGAGAACTCTGAAAAGTAAGCAAAAGCAGGCAGAGTTTGGAGGAGAGTCAAAAGTTGGAGATGTGACTGTAAGACTTAGTTCCTCATTTGTTTTATTCCCTCATGGCTTTGCCCTGAAGGCAGAACCCATTTGTGAAGCAAAACAATGCTAGTGATGGGCCAGGTGACTAAAATACCATTAGAAACCTCCTTTCTGGCCAAGGAAAAAAGAGAAAGTGATCCTTTGGGACTGGAAAATTACAGGAGTGTCCCTGAGCAGACAGAGTTAAGTATCTTCTAATTCTGTGTATGAATTTCCACAAATCTCAAGATAATCCCTGATCTTTGAATGTCTGAGAAGAGAGACTTAAATTAGCATAGTACAAGCTTAGATAATTTAAATAAACTACAGAATACCACACAATTCTCAGGCTGATCCCTGAGAGACAAATGTATGGGACACACTTAAGGTAGCACAGCAAAGGTTTTGAGAAATGCCCTGAGATCTGAACAACTACCTAGTGAAAATGAGACAGAACTTGTAGTTTGAAGCTAACAGGGTTTATTGTCAGCTAAAATTATAACATCATGTTCCAGAAGATCATAATGGGAAACTGAGTCTACACAAAAGAATATTCACGATGTTCAGGATGTAACCCAAAACTATGCCACTAACATCCACAATCATGTGACCAATTCTCAAAGGAAAAAGCAATCAATAGGAACATTAGCTAAGATACTTAGATGTTGGAATTATAAGACAAAGAGTGTATGTAATTCTGTGAGGTGTTAGCTAGTGCTATGGTAATAATCATTTTGAAATATATAAGTATTAAATGAACACATTGTACATTTTAGCTGACATAATGTTATATGTCAATTATATCTCAAAAGTAGAGAAAATAAATTAAGAAAATAAAATCTTTAAAAAAAAGGCTGTGTAGCAGCTATTATAATTATGTAATATGAAGTCAAGGAAAATATACCTGAAATGAATGGAAAGAGAGTCCCTGGAGCATCAGAAAAAAATTAGAATGAATAAAATTCCAATGTTAGAACTGAAAATTATAAACTTGAAATAGAAATCCACTGTATACGCTCAGTACAAAAATGGAGACTACTGGCAAAACAAAATTTACAACATTGTCTGCTGGGGTTCTTGATGAATGTAGATATAATATACATGACAACTATAACATAAAGAGTAATGGGGTTGAATGTAAAGAAACCTAACCTACATGATTAAAGGGAAAAGCAATACTCACACGGTACCTTCAGTCTCAGTCAATTAAAGAAAAGGTACAATATTAACTTTAAGTAAATTGTGAATAATTAGGTACGTAACTCTAATCCCTAGATTAATCACTGGGTAATGGTACAAAGTGATATACTCCAAGTGCCCAAATAATAAAAGTAGTAGACCTAAATCCAATCATACCAATAATTACAATAAATGTTAATGGCGTAAAAATGTTAATGGCCTAAACAGGCCATTTAAAATATAGTGATGGAAAGAATAAAACAAAAATTTTACTGTATGGTACCCACAAAAGATAATTTTAAATATAAAGACATGGATAAGTGGAAAATAGATGAAAATCACATGCCATGTATATTAGTTGTTTATAGTTGTATAGCAAATCTTCCTCAAATTTAGCAGCTTAAAACAACAGGATTTTACAATCTCATAGTTTCTGTGAGTCAAGACTTAATTACTGGATTAGTTGTTTCTAACTCAAGATCTTTTATGAGGTTGCAGTCAAAATATCCAAGGCTCCAATTATCTGGAAACTTAACTGAGGCTGGAGAATCTCCTTCCCAGATGACTGTTGGTAGAAAGCTCAAGTTCTTCATTGGCTATTGGCCAGAGTCTTCAGTTCCTAGCTACTTGAATCTTCTGTGATCCATGCTTGAGTGTGCTAACAGTAAGGCACATGGTTTTCCCTAGAGTAAGAAATCAAAAACAAAGAAACATGGAAAACTCAATATATACTTATGTCTAAGTCTTAGAAGTCACACTGTCATTTTTCACATATTAACCTCATTACAAGCAAGTGACTGAATCCAACCCTATCTAAACAGGAAGAAAATTAAGCTCCACTCTTAAAGGAGTGATTATTCAAGTTTGTGGACATATATTTACCACACCATGCATACAGTAAACATAAAAAAATGAAGTAGCTACTTTAATATAAAGCTAGTAGCTCACTCCTTCTCTCTTGCTTTACAAAGATCAAGACCTCACTCTGAAAGCAAGTTAGGGGATGTATCATATGCACCCCCCATAATTCCTGTTGCTCACCTTTTATCCATTCTCTTTTATGTGTTCCTTCCTCTTTTCTACAGAAGTAAATAAGTCCCTTTCAGCTAGGAAACTTTGAGCTTATTTAGGAGTTTTAGGCTTCTACTGAGTGTTAATTTTCTACTAGCTTCACAGATGAAAATAACTGAGTTTTGAGGAATTCTGGGGGTAAAAACAGATAGCATCATTCTTCTAGCTGTTGAGTTAGGAATAAAATGGTGACATAGTTTCATTTGGAGAGGTATTTGTCTCACCCTTAGGTGAACCTTTAAAAAGGCTTTAGTTGACTAACAAGAGGACATAGTGCAAAGATACTCTAAAATCATGAACTGTTAGAAATGTGTTCATTGAAATCATATCATGATCCCCAATTTAGCAGTCCACCCCTGTGCAATCTAAAGTGAAACCTGTAGGTTAGTACTCCCCATCCACTCATACAGAGCCATCAATCAGACCCCCATTCAGGACAGAAATTTAGGGGGTAAACAAACCTAAATGATGGTGACAATCTATCTTGCTTACTTGCCAACTACCTACACAATCAAGGATCACCAAATATTTGAGAATAAATGTGAAAGAGAATAGCCAAAACAATGATGATAATGACAGTTGGCACTTATCGAAGAGCTTGCTATGTACCACACACTATAAGTACCTTTTTTTTCTGTTACCCATAGCTGAGGAACAGAGAGATGATGAAAAATGCTTAATTTTATTCATTGTGTAAATAATAGAGTTGGTATTTAAACCCAGGTGGTGTTGTTAGAGTGTAGTTATTTTCACTCAAAAAGAGAATAACAGGTCCAGAGGAAATATAACTAATTCAGTTTTAAATTTTAGTATTCTCAAAAGGAATTACCACAAGTAATTAGAAAATAACAAGTATTATACCACTTGTAACAAAAATTATGAAAAATTCTGCTTCCAGTAATGACAAAGTAAGGGTCTACCAGAGGTTGCCCCCATTGTTTCTATCCTGGGAGCAATTAAAAATATAACTACCGGAGGGAATTAGAGAGTGAATAGAAGCAGGCATACTACTCGTCAATACAAGCTTGATGGAAGGGAGGAGAGGAATTGGTCAAATTGAAGTTCCTTGTTTTTACAGCTTTAGCCTGAGATTAAATGTAATTTGTGTGGCACAGCAGTAGAAGTTGAAATGCTGGTAGGAAAAGCAAAATCTCTCTGAGGGAGAACTTGAAGCCAGGGTACACCAGCCAATGAAGAGACTGTGGAGGTTGTAGAATGGAAAGAGCCAGATAACTGAGATAACCAAAATTCTTTCCAACATATTTTTGACTAAATCTAGAACTACACATGCTCAGAATAGACTCAGAGGGGTTCAGCTAAAAGTTTAAACATATATCTAAACTGGTATAAATAGATGCTTCAGAATTCCCTAGTCAACCCCAGACAATGTAATTCCTCATGAAAACAAGAGAAAAATACTCATCTAAGAAAAAAATAACAAAATCCAGAATATCTGCAATTTACCAACAATAATATCCAAGGTAAAAGTGTCACTATATGCAGATGACATGATTCTATATATAGAAAACCCTAAAAGATCCACACAAAAACTACTAGAGCTGATTGAAGAATTCAGCAAGGTAGCAGTTTACAAGATTAATGTACAAAAATTAGTTGCATTTCTTTACACTAATGATGAATCAACAGGAAAAGAAGGTAGAGAAAAAATCCCCTTTAAAATAGCACCCAAAGTGAAAAAATACCTAGGAATAAATCTAACCAAGGAGGTGAAAGACTAATATACAGAGAACTATAAAACACTGATTAAGGAAATTAAAGAAGATTTAAAAAAAATGGAAAGATATCCCATGCTCCTGGATTGGAAGAATCAATATTGTTAAAATGGTCACACTGCCCAAGGCAATCTACAGATTTAATGCAATCCCTATCCAATTACCCAGGACATGTTTCACAGAACTAGAACAAATCATAAGAAAAATTATATGCAACCATCAAAGGCCTAGAATTGCCAAAGCATTACTGAAGAGAAAGAAAGAGGCTGGAGGAATAACTCTCCCAGACTTCAGACAATACTATAGAGCTACAGTCATCAAGACAGCATGGTATTGGTACAAAAACAGACATATAGACCAATGGAACAGAATAGAGAGCCCAGAAATGAACCCACAAACTTTTGGTCAACTCATCTTCGACAAAGGAAGCAAGAATATACAATGGAACAAAGACAGTCTCTTCACCAAATGGTGTTGGGAAAACTGGACAGCAGCATGTAAAGCAATGAAGCTAGAACACTCCCTTACACCATACACAAAAATAAACTCAAAATGGATCAAAGACTTAAACATAAGACAAGATACAACAAACCTCCTAGAAGAAAACGTAGGCGAAACATTATCTGACACACATCTCAAAAATGTGCTCCTAGGTCAGTCTACCCAAGCAATAGAAATAAAAGCAAGAATAAACCAATGGGACCTAATGAAACTTACAAGCTTCTGCACAGCAAAGGAAACCATAAGCAAAACAAAATGACGACCTATGGAATGGGAGAAAATTTTTGCAAATGAAATCAACAAAGGCTTGATCTCCAGAATATATAATCAGCTCATATGACTTAATAAGAAAGACACAAACAACCCAATCCAAAAATGGGCAGAAGACCTAAATAAGCAATTCTCCAAGGAAGAAATACAAATGATCAATAGGCACATGAAAAAATGCTCAATATCACTATTCATCAGAGAAATGCAAATCAAAACTATGATGAGGTATCACCTCACACCAGTCAGAATGGCCATCATTCGAAAGTGCACAAATGACAAATACTGGAGGGGCTGTAGAGAAAAGGGAACCCTCCTACACTACTGGTGGGAATGCAGTTTGGTGCAGCCACTGTGGAAAACAGTATGGGATTCCTCAGAAGACTAGGAATAGACTTACCATATGACCCAGGAATCCCCCTCCTGGGCATATATCCAGAAGGAACCCTACTTCAGGATGACACCTGCACCCCAATGTTCATAGCAGCACTATTTACAATAGCCAAGATATGGAAACAGCCTAAATGTCCATCAACAGATGACTAGATAAAGAAGTGGTGGTATATTTATACAATGGAATACTGTTCAGCCATAAAAACTGACAACATAACGTCATTTGCAGCAACATGGATGTCCCTGGAGAATGTCATTCAAAGTGAAGTAAGCCAGAAAGAGAAAGAAAAATACCATATGAGATCTCTCATATGTGGAATCTAAAAAAAAAAAAAAGAACATAAATACAAAACGGAAGGGATAGACTGAGTTCAAAGTTTGTAGATACTGACAGGCATATGTAGAATAAATTAACAAGATTATGCGGTATAGCACAGGGAAATATATATAAGATCTTGTGGTAGCTCACAGTGAAAAAAAGTGACAATGAATATATATATGTTCATGTATAACTGAAAAATTGTACTCTACACTGGAATTTGGCACAACATTGTAAAATGACTATAACTCAATAAAAAATGTTAAAAAATTACTTGAATTAAGAAAAATCAAGAAAATATGTACTTACAAGAGAAAAGGAAATCAGCAGGCTCTGTTCTCAAGGTAAACTGGATGTAAAACTGCCAGAGAAGAATTTTAAAGAACATATTAATACTATCATCAATGAAATAAAATAAAATACATTGTTAATGAATAAAATTCAAACCCAGGCAGTATTGTTCCCAGAGTGGTCACTTTTACTTAAAAATAGAATATAGATATAGATATATCAAGAGAATAATAGAAGCTATAAAAAAGAACCAAACAGGAGTTCTAGAAATGAAAACTATCATGTGGGAAGTAAAATGACTGGCAGATGGTGGGCACAGCAAAATGGACACATTAAAGGAAGAAATAAGTGAAGCTGAAGCTAGACTAAAATAAATTATCCAATGTAAAGAACAAGGAGATAAATGATTGAAAAAATGCAGGGCCTCAGAGAATGATGGGAAAGTATCAGATTGTCCAAAAGACATGTAATTGGAAATGGAGAAAGAGAAGAGAGAACAGGACATAAAAAATTTTGAAGAGATAATGGCCAAAAATTTCTAAAATTGGCGATTTATAGATACAAGGCACTTTAAAACAAGTAGCAGAATAGAGACAAACTCTACTCTGAGGCACATTGTAGATAGACTCTTAAAAGCCAAGGAAAAGAAGAAAGCTTGAAAACAACAAGAAAAAATGACATATTACATACAGGAAAAATTACAGAATTAACTGTGGATCTCTCATCAGAGACTGAGGCCAGACGAGGGGAATAACATCTTTAAAATAAAGGAGAAGGGGGAACTACCTATGTAGAATCACTTACTCAGGAAAAAAAAAAAAAACCTTCAAAAATGAAGGAAAAATAAAAGATTTTTCAGGGAAATGAAAACTAATAAAATTCATGGCCAGAAGACTGGCACTGGAACAACTGCTAAAGTTATTTACAAAGTATTGGGATGCTCAGAAATGAGTAAAGACTATTGGAAATGGGATAAATCCAGAGGCTATGCTTCCTCTCTGACTTTTACCTTAAGAGCATTTAAATCATAACTATGTAAAGCTAAAATTATAACATGCTCTTGTGGGGTTTATAATATTTATGACAGTTGTATAATGCATATGACAAAATATAAAGGAGGGTAATGGGCTATTTATCTAATTTATGAAAAATTTATGTTACATGAAAACACACATAATTAAATGTAAGTGGGCTGAAAATTCAGAATATATATTGGGATTCATAAATCACTAACTAAAATATAAACAAATAAATATAATTAAAAAGCCAATAGGGAAATTGATATTGATATCAGAATATTTATAAAATCCAATAAAGACATAGAAAGATCAGAGAAATAAACATTGTAGAAATAATTTCAAAGTAAATAGCAAAATTATAGATTCAATTACTACCACACCATCATTACATTAAACATTAAAGGATTGAACACACCAATTAAAAGGCAAAGATTGACAGAATTTGAAGATTGTTTTAAAACAACAAGAGATTTCATATATTTACATAGGCTGAAAGTAAAAGGAAGAGTAAAACTATGCCATGCAATAATAATATTAGGCAAAACAGACAAAAGTATAACAAGGAATAAAGGATATTTCACTATAATAAAATGGCTATTTTATCAGAAAGATCTAACAGTCATAAATGTGTTATTTGCTTAATGACATATATTTGAAATATATGAAGCAAAATTGATGGATTTAAAGGGGAAAATAGAAAATTTCACATTCATAATTAGATATTTTCACACCTATCTCTATGTAACTGATAGAACAACTAGAAAAAATATAAGTATATAGATTTGAATAACACTATCAAACACCTTGAATTAATAGTACAAAACTCCATACATAACAATAACTGCATAATTCTTTTCAACTTCATAGGACCCATTCATCATGAAAAATCGTAACCCTCCCAGACCTCAGACAATACTACAAAGCTCAAGTAATCAAAACAGTATGGTATTGGCACCAAAACAGACCTATAGATCAACAGAACAGAATAGAGAGCCCAGAAATAAACCCGCAGACCTACAGTCAATTAATCTACAACAAAGGAGGCAAGAATATACAATGGAGAAAACAGTCTCTTCAGCAAGTGGTGTTGGGAAAGCTGGACAGCCACATGTAAATCAATGAAGTCAGAACACTCCCTCACAACATGCACAAAAATAAACTCAATATGACTTAAAGATGTAAACATAAGATAGGACACCATAAATCTCCTAGAAGAAAACATTCTCTGACATAAATCATAGCAATGTTCTCCTAGGACACCATAAATCTCCTAGAAGAAAACATTCTCTGACATAAATCATAGCAATGTTCTCCTAGGTCAGTCTCCCAAGGCAAAAAAGGAAATAAAAGCAAAAACAAACAAATGGGACCTAATTAAACTTATAAGCTTTTGCACAGCAAAGGAAACTATAAACATAACAAAAAGACAACCTACAGACTGGGAGAAAATATTTGCAAATGAAGCAACTGACAAGGGAACATGAAAAAATGCTTAACATCACTAATCAGAGAAATGCAAGTACTTTTATGTTAATGTCATCTTCCTCTTCTAAAATATATTCCCTTATATCAATAAAGACATGACCATCCAAGTTCAAATGTCTGACTAAAAAATTTACTGTTGTTTGAGAAAAAAATGAGTCATCAGCTCTAAGACCTTTTCAAAGATTCTTTGAAATCTTGAAAAAGAAAAAGCTAGCATAAATACCTTATAAGCATATATTGTGATTTTTACCCCATTGTAATTTATCTATGTTGCTTGGAGACCTGATTCTGTCAACCAAGGTTCAAGAACTAGAACAAGATGTATAAAAGAGGCAAGGAAAGTATTGTTACGTTATTGGTAGGAGTCTATCTGATAAGTCTGTAATAAGTCCATAATCATGAATGGGAGAAAGAAGAAAGATGATTTATTGAATGAATGCTGCTAGTGAAGCCACACATCTCTCATTTACAAAGTTCTATTAATTTATGCCATTTATAGTTTATTATCGAATTTAAGGGTAATCGTTCCTTATTTTCCATATGAAAGTAGTTGAATATTCTTGCATACTTTCATAATTAATTATAATCCATTTTGTACCTTTTATTAAGCAAAATTAAATATTTTACTTTCTTTTTCTCTCCTCTCTTTCCCACATGTCTCTTCTTTTCTATTTCTTCTCCTATCTTTCTCATCTCAATCACATCTCCCTCACATGTTTCTCTTTCTCCACGTCTCACGCTCTTCTCCAATACAGCTCTATCCCTCAGATAGTTAGATAGATGTTGCTAAAGATATATATACACACACATATCTAATTACACACTGAACACACATGCATTTGTACATACAGTTGACCCTTGAACAACTTGGGAGTTAGAGGCACCAACCCCCTGTGCAGTCAAAAATCTGTGTATAACTTTTGACTACACTAAGACTTAACAACTAACAGCCTGCTGTTGATGGGCAGCCTTACTGATCACACAAATAGCTGATTAACACATAGTTTGTATGTTATATGTATTATATACCGTATTCTTACAATAAAGTAAGTTGGAGAAAGGAAAATGTCATTAAGAAAATCATAAGGAAGAGAAAGTACATTTCCAGTTCTGTTCTGCATTTATTGAACCTGTAAGGTTATATTGTCTGTTCACAAGATGAATCATGTTAGTACACACATCAGTATTGTCTTATATGATACAGAACACTGTAGATATTATACATATTACTAACATTAGACATCGAAAATGAAAAGATAATATTCAAAATAAATTCATATTTATTTACAGGTATAATGATTCATGCATTGACAACGAAGAGGCAGCAATATGATTCCTTTATGGTAGCCTAGTGTAATCAATGCATCGCCTATACACTAATGAATGAATCCTTATAATATTTTTATGGCATACACATTTATGGCAAACAGTATTACAGTCATACTGAAAGCAAAGTTATAAAGCAGTAAGAAGACTAACACATTATTAATTTCATATTAAATATCATTCACCTTATGCCTATGTAAGGATAGACTATCCATTTCAGTATCAATCTTGCGTACAATGTTCTAAATGATGAATACTTGAGCGATGATGATGACACTAAAATGTCTCAGAGTTCTTCCCATACCATTACTAGATTTTCACATAAAGACACTCGCACACATACACAATAGATATTTATTAACTGTACAGCACGATGATTGGTTACTACTCATTAAATGGAAGTGGATCATTATAAAGATCTTCATCTTTGTTTTAGGAGGAGAAGGAGGAGGAAGAGGAGGGGATGAACTTGCTGTCTTAGGGGTGGCAGAGATGGAAGAGGTGGAGGAGGAGGAAGAGGAGGCAGGAGAGGCAGGCACACTTGGTGTAACTTTATGGAAATACATTGTAATTTCTGCCTGACTTTTTAGCTTTTTCATTTCTCTAAAAATGTTGTTTCCCACTGTTTACTTTCAGGGTTCATATTATAGAAAGGTCCATGTCATTAAAAAAAAGAGTAAAAATCAGTCTAGAACAATTGGAACCCTTATGCCAGATTGTCTAATGTTAATTTGCTTCTTCTATGTCCACTTTCTCATTGTCTGGCACTGGTTTGGAAGTATTCATTTCTGCCTAGACATCTTCTGTTCATCCTTCTGATGTGGTGTCTATTAGCTCCTGCATTTCTCCAAGATTCGGATCTTGAAACCATTCACCCCTCACCTTTTTTGCTATCTCCACAAGCTCTTTCATGATTTCCTTGTTTGGCTCTCTCGTAAATCCTGTGAATTCACGCACAACAACTGGACACAGTTTTCTCCAGCACGAATTTATTGTTTCAGGTCTGATGACTTTCCTGGCTTTTTCTATACCAAAAGTGGCATCTTCAATGGTGCAATCCTTCCAGACTTTTATAATGTTCTCTCTGTCAGGGTTCTCTTCCATAGTGTTAGCAATCTTTTCAATAGAGTAGTGTGTGTAATGAGTCTTAAAGGTCCTTATGACACCCTGATTTAGAAATTGAATTAATGACATTGCGTTTGGGGGCAAGTAGACCATTTGGATGCCTTTGATGTTGAATTCATGGATTCTTGGTGGCCAGGGGCATTGTCCAATATCAAAAGAACTTGAAAAGGCAGTCCCTTTCTGACAAGGTAGTTCCTGACTTCAGGGGCAAAGCATCGATGGATACAATTTAGAAAAAGGGTTTTCATTCAAGCCTTCTTGTTGTACAACCCAAAGACTGGAAGCTGGTGTTTATCTTTTCCCTTCAAGGCTCAGGGGTTAGCAGCTTTATATATAAGGGCAGTCCTGATTATAAACCCAACTGCGTTTGCACAAAACAATAGAGTTAGCCTATCCCTTTCTGCCTTAAATCCTGGTGCTGGCTTCTCTTCCTTACTAATAAATGTCCTTTGTAACATTTTCCCCTAGAATAGGGCACTTTCATCTGCATTAAAATACTGTTCAGGCAAATATCCTTTCTCCTCAGTGATTTTGTTTATGGCATCTGGGAACTCACCTGTTGCCTCTTGGTTGGCCGAAGCTGCTTCTCCTGTTATTTTGGCATTTTTTAAAGCCAACCTCTTTCTAAAATTATCAGACCACTTTTGCTGGCATTAAATTCTTCAGCTTTGCATCCTTCATCTTCCTTTTGCTTTAAGTTGTCATGTAGTAGCTTTGCTTTTTCTCAAATCATAGGCATTCCTTTCTTTTGCAATCGTGCACCTACATAAAAGCTGCATTTTCAAGACAAGATAAAAAGATATTGCACAAAAAGTGCAAGGTTTTCATGCCTGCTGGCATAGCTGCAGCAACAGCTTCACAAATTTCCTTTTCTTTTTTTCACCCTGGTCCTTATGCTGGATTCATTATCTTGAAATGGTGGGCAGCCACAAGGCAGACCTCAATCTGTGGTACATAGCAAGCTATTTGACTTTTTCTTGTAGTGTCATGACTTTTCTCTGTTTCTTGGGAGCGTTTCTAGCATCACTAGTGGTGCTCCGTAGGTCCCATGGTGTTATTCAAGGCTTACAGCATTGCACTAAATACAATGAAAAATACGCAAGAAGCAGAAGCAGTCACTTTTTACTGCAATTCACATTTTACTGTAGAGAGGAACTGCTCAGGCAGAGACGATGAGCATCACAAAGCATTTTAAGTGGGGACTTGCAACACTTGAGCTGACTGCAATAGCAACAGGAGGTATCTGTGAAATGACTACAGCGGTACAGTGTGTACTACAGTTAACTTCATGCAGTTATGATTTCATACTGCATCTTTACATTTGTTTACATTTCTCTCAACTGTGAATGGCGCCATATGTGATGTGTATGTGTTTATGGGTGTAAATTTTGATAAATTTGAGCTTTTAATAATAGATCTCTGTATATTTTATGGTAGTGAATGATAAAAATAGACTAGTGTCTACATAGCTTTTATGCATTTGTGACATACCTAACTTATAAAAACCTGTTTTGATATTTCTAGGCCATGTGGTTCATCTGCAAGTTTTTTGCAAATTGTCGCAAATCTCCAAAACATTTTCCAATATGTTTATTGAAAAAAATTCGGGGATAAGTGGACCTGTGCAGTTCAGACCTGTGTTGTTCAAGGGTTATACTGTGAATAGTTAGATAAGATAATGTAAAAAAGGGATTAATGCCTTTCACATATATGAATTATTTTCCCTCACCTGCATTTTAAGTATCTTATTGACTGACTAAGAAAAAAAATTAAAGACAAAAACCGCTCATGGTATCTGACATTGACACAAACATAAATATCACTTTAGGTTAAAAATTACCTTAAGTTAATTGAAATGACTCTGTTACTTCTTTATCTTCTTGAGCATTACAAGATACTTGTTTTTTTAGTCTCTTTCATATACTACAAATGTCTGTTTCCTGGCATGAGAATTCTCCTGGTTTGTCTTCCCTGAATTTAATGGCATTTTCCCCATTCATATGCATTGCATTTTTAAAATTCTGAGTTCTTCAGTGGGAATTGTTTTCTGTTGGAGTCTTGCCTGCCTTAGCTATGAAGACAAGTTATAAGTCAGTTTCATATTTGCTTCTTGGGGCCTCAATGGATTTCACTTGCTATGGACTGGTTTTAATGGTTAATTTATAGTCTTGGAGCACTCATACCTTCTGGGTAGTGGTTATTTGGATCCCGTTGTCTGTATATTGGAAAGGCCTGTGATTCTGACTTCTAATAAATTGCCCTTTCCCAATCATAGCTCAGGACAATTGGCAGCTTTCCTTCTTCATCCAAGGGCCAGCTGGCTGGACTTTTCTCGTCTGCATTTCACAGGGCAGCCCTACTTAGCTCAGTGCTTTATGCGGAGAGCTCAATTCCGGGTCCCTATACCCAGGGCTAACAGCCTCTGCAGCAGTCTGTGTTTTGGTAGTGGCAGGGAAGTCAAAAATCTCAAACCTGTATTTAAAAGAATCATGGTAATCTGGTGCAGCCTTTTCCACTTTCAGTTTGGGATCAGTACTTTGGAATCAGCACCCTGGCTTTGATTTTTTTTTTTTCTTTTTCCCCAGTGCCCAGATATATTTTTTTTTTTTTGTCTCTGGCCCTGCTGGTTATTAATTATATAATAATTAATTCTTCATTTCTCTGTCTTTTCAGTGTTATGATAGGGGTCATTTTCTACACCAGCTCAGTCTGCTATATTGCTTGGAACTCAAGTCTATTAATTGAGATGTTGAGCAGAGATTCTAGAGTGCCCATGAGTAGGTAGGTCAGGCAGTTTAAGGAACAAAGAGAGTCTCGCTCTGGGAATTTCTTCCTTATGTTGATTTTGAAAGTCAAACTCAAGATGAGCCAGTCTCATAAAGCAAAGATTATTATATTTGCTTTTTCAGAGAAAGGCATTTAAGTAATACACATTCTAATTTGCTTGCTAAATCCTCAAAATAATGCTTTGATCCTTTAATTCTAAAACTTTCAGGGGATTTTTTTCCACATAAATAATACTCTACCCTGTCATAGGGAGAAAAAAAATCTCATTCTTACTCCTTACTAATGTCCATAAGGCAGACTAATTATCCATAAATTAAATGTATAACTGCACAACATCTAGTGATTTTTTTGTCACCTGAACAACTAGATAGGCTCAATTTCTTGCCTGCCATTGGTATTTGAATATTTAGTTAGTATGATCCGAATATCCAAGTCATTGGCGAGAATGTGGAATAACCAAGTTAGTACTATAAAGAAATATATTCTACTATGAAAATTTCTCAGTTATAACCAATGTATTTAATAGATACATTTATATTCTCTCTATATAGAACTATGTAGGAGATACATATCCTTTAGCAGGGCATGTATGTGTGTGTTCATGCACACTTGCCATGTGTAGATAGACACACACTTGCATAATAATCCTTTTTACATGAAGATAATAATGGTGACCATTTTGCTGTTTTTGTACGAACACATAGGCGTTCAGAGATATATATGCAGAAAAGCACCCTGGAGTTCACACATATCAACAACACAGATATAATTACATATACTTGTGTCATGCATAAATATATAGCAAAAATAACAATCATACAGTCTCTCTAAGTCTACTTGATCTGCTATAACAATAGGCCATTGACTATGCCGCTTAAACAACAGAAACTTTTTTTCTCACAGTCCTAAAGGCTGAAAAGTTCAAAATCAAGGTTCCGGCAGAGTTCAGTTTCTGGTGAGCCTCTCTCATTGGCTTGCGGAAGACCACCTTTTCACAGTGACCTCACATGGCAGAGAGAGAGAATTTTGGTGTCTCTTCCTCATCTTATGAATGGACCAGTTCTACTGGATGAGGGTTCTACCCTTATTACTACATTTAACCTCAGTTAACAACCTTAGAAGCCCTATCTTCAATATAGTCACATGGCAGGGGGGTTCAGTTTTACATATAAATTGGGGAGGAGGACACAATTCAGTCCACAGCACAGTTAATAACATTTAATTCTGTTTTTGCTATTAACATTATAATAGGAACATTTTAATATTTTTATATTTGAGCTATCTCTTTTCTATAATAATGAACTCTTTGAAGCTTAGACATGGACAAGGAAAATGAACACTTATGTTCCTCCCACTCAGCTTTGATAAATATTCACATTCGGCCATAATTGCCTAAATTCTTTATTTTATTTTGTTTTATTATTTGGAAATAAAATGTTACTGATTCAGTTGAAGCCTTTTTATGTAATTCTCTCTGCACATCAGTCCCCAATTTCCCCTCCAGAAAGGACCAGAATCTTTACCTTGCTAATCATTCTCTGCACTATCAATATATTTTTCTAGCATAGCTATTAACAGTTACTTACATTTTATAATTTAATGCCATTTTGCATTTTTAAATTTTTATTTATTTAAATTCTATTATCTGTATTCAGAACTCAGTTTTTACTAACAGTATGCTTCAGGGGTTTACTCAGTTTAATATGCCTTAAACTACTTCATAGATTTTTAGCACTTAAGAATTTTGATGTAAGGTCACATACCACAATTAGTTCATCCAGTCTCATTTTGATTAATATTTAATTGCCTTCTTTTTTTAATTATAAATCATGCTGAAATTAATCTCATACATGAATTACGTGTCATAGAATATACATATGACAGAGATTATCCAGGTGATACAACTAAAGAGGAATTGCTGGATCAACCTCTTGGTTCTGGATCCTTGTTCCCCTTTGTATCTGTGTGTATCTATCTGTCTGCCTTTCTGTCTATGTCTGTGTGTTCTAATTTTCTTTATGGAGAAACGTACAAAAATACATATGTGTAGAGAGAACTATTTAACTGCAATAATCTGGCCACATGTGGGAAAAAATACATAAATACAATTCCTGCACAATGTATGGTAAAGGCTTTTTTTCCCCATTCAAATGCCTTCAAACCTTTGTTGACCATTGATTGACTGCATATGTATGGGTTTCTTTCTGGGTTCTCTTTACAGTTCCATCAATATGTATTTATATCCTCATCCCAATACCATGCTATCTTAATTATTGTCTCTTTATAGTAAATCTAGAAACCAGAAATATAAGTTCTCCAAATTCATTCTTTCTTTTTGAGATTGTTTGGCTGTTCTTGGTTCTTTACCTTTACATATACATTTTAAATAATTTCTTCAAGACATTTTGCCACTATTTTGACTGAGCGTTCACTGAATCAACAGATCAACCTGGGCAGAACTGCCATCTTAACAATACAGAGTCACTCATTATATGATATGAAAAACAATATGGAGGTTTCTAAAGAATCAAAATAGAACCACCATATAATCCTATAATGCAGCAATCTCCATATGATATCATCCATATATCCAAAGGAAATGAAAACAGGATCTCAAATAGTTATGTATAATCCTGTGTTCATTTCAGCATTATTCACAATAGGCAAGATATGAAAACAATCAAAATGTCCATCTAGCATGGAATATTATTCAGTCATGAGAAAGAAGGAAATTCTGCCTTTTGTGATAATGTAGATGAAACTTGAGGGCTAAGTGAAAAGTCAGAGAAAGAAAAAACTACTGTATGGTATTACTTATATGTAGAACTTAAAAAGGGCAAACATAGAAATGGAAAGTAGAATGGTGGTGGCTAGTGGCTGGGGGGATGGGGGCATTGGGGAGATATTGGTTAAAAGGTACAAACTTTCAGTTATAAAATGAATATGTTTTGGGAATCTCATGTACAGTGTGGTGACTATAGTTAATGTTATTGTCTTATATACTTTAAAATTGCTATGAAAGTGGATCTTAAATGTCCTCACTACACACAAAAAATGGTAACTGAGATGATGGAAGTATTAACTAATCCTACTGTGAAAATCATTTCACAATATCTAAGTGTATCAAATCATCACATCATACACCTTGAACTTATACAGTGCTATATATTAATTATATCTCAGTCGGGGCAGGGAAACACAAATATTTGAAATTTTGAGGTAAAAACACATGAAAAGGAAGAACAGACTGATGTGGACATAAAAAGTTAATTTTAAGGCAACTCAAATGAAGAACTTTGAGGGAACATATGGATTAGAATCACTAATGTTAGAAAAGTGTAATTACCTTTATACTCGTAAAATAGATAGAGAACTGGATAACTACAAATTTTTGGCACTAATTTTGCCAATGAATGAAATCTTAGACCTTGATATTACCTAACAAAACTGAAGTTCTTTTCCATAATTAGTAGTATAGGTCCAAATATAGTCCTTTCCACTGTGCTCTACTAGTAACAATACATATCTCCTCTCCTCCAAACCACCTGCTTCACCCATTGAGCATTGTTGACAAAGAAAAGAAATTCCTGGCTCACTGAGGACTGGTAAGAAGTTGTGGTATATTGATATAACGTAATACTACTCAGCCTTAAAAAAGAATAAAATAATGCCATTTGCAGCAACATAGATGGACCTGGAGATTGTCATTCTAGGTGAAGTAAGCCAGAAAGAGAAAGAAAAATATGATATCATTCATATATGGAATCTAGAAAAAGAAAAAAAGAAGATACTAATGAACTCATCTACAGAACAGAAACAGACTCACAGACATAAGTAAACGAATTTATGGTAACCAGGGGAAAGGGGGTGGGAAGGGATAATTTTGGGAGTTTGAGATTTGCAGATATTAATCATATCTGGTTTTAATGTAACTGTTCCCTTTTGACTTTATTCTATTAGGAAAGAAAAATAAATGTGCCTTCTGTCAGCCTTAAATTAATCCAGGCTCAGGTCATGATTCCCATCTTGGCTCCATAGCTTTTGGTGAAATCTTATAAAAATGTCAAGATAATTACTTTCAGTACTGATCCCTAAAGCCTGTTGATTTCCCAATATCCACTCTAAAATCATGATTCATGATGTCCTGAGAAGACCTTACAGGTGACCTTTTCTCTGATAGATTACCCATCATCTCCTGAGCAGACAAATCTGTCATTTTATTACAGTTTCTCTCTGTAGTCGTATTTAGACAAGTTAATTTCTGGCACCTGATAAAATGTTGCTTGTAATTTTACATTTTTCACAAATGGCATTGCATCCAATGTTGAGAAACTTTCCTTCAATGGTTTGATAGTTTAGGTGGTTATTAAACCAGTGAGTGAGTAATATATTTTCCCCAAAGCTAGTCATAGAAAATTTATGCAGTTTGTGGGGGGGGTGTGTGTGTATAAAATTAAATCAGGATACCTGTCTCTGTTAGTCTGTCAATCTATCTGTTTCTTCCAGTAATTCTTACTCTGGCTAAAGGTTTATCAATTTTATTGATCTCAAAAAATAAGCTTTGATTTCATTGATTTTTCTCTACTGCTTTTCTATTTTATATTTCATAGGTTTTAGTTTTGTTCATTATTGTTTCCTTTCATCTACTTATTTTGAGTTCAGTTTGCTCTTTTTTATTTTTTAAGGTGAAAGTTATGGTCCTTGATTTGAGGCCTTTCTTCTTTTCTAGTATCAGAATTTAGTGCTATAAATTGCTCCCTAACTATTGCCCTAAAACATCTCACAAATTCAGATAAGTTGTATTCTGATTTTCCTTCATTTCTAATTACATTCTAATTTCAGTCTTGATTTCCTCTTTGAACCATGGTTTATTTAGAATTGTGCCCTTTATTTTTTAATATTTAGTGATTTTCCAGACATCTTTCTTTCATGATTTCTAGTTTAATTCCTTTGGGAGGATACAACATACAATGAGTGTGTATTCTGTCTATGGACATTTAGGTTGTTTCCATGTCTTGGCTATTGTGAATAATGCTGCAATGAACATGGGAGTACAGATACGTCTTCAAGATAGTGATTTCAGCACATATTTCCTAGGAACAAAGACATTCTCTGAAATAATCACGATACCATCATCATACACAAGGCACTTAATGTTAGCCTATCATACAATTGTCTGTTATTGGGGAGTCTAGGTGAAGGGCACTGCAGGTGTTCATTGTAAACTAATCATTTCTTAGATTTAAAATGTTTAAAATTAAATGTTAGGATCACTTTAAACATTTCAAATTATGTACAAGTTTATCAAATAAAAAGTTAAAGTCCTCTGTGACACCATCCTCTCCTATCCTCCGATCCTCCCAATAGTTAACCACTATTAACAGTTTGGAATGCATCTTTTAGACATTCAAACACGGTCAAAAATATAACAGTTTTATCTTACCAAAACAAACAAAAAAAGGATTATAGTTTTACATTGTTCTATTTTTTGATTTGGGAACTTTGCTAATATTAATAATTATGTCTCATAGATTTACTATATATGCAATCGTATCTACAAATGAAGGCTATGCTTTTATTCACTTATTCATGCATTTTCTATTTATTTTATTGGCTTAATGCATCAGCGAGGGCTCTATTACATTATGAAACAGAAGAATAAATAACAAGCTTCTTTGGCCTATGTCTTACTTCGATGGAATTGCTTCTAAAGTCTTCCCCAGCATCTCCTTTGTGGGTTGGATAACAGTAACGCATTTCAGTCTATTTCATCTTCTTTCTCTTGATTCCTTTTGTAATACAAAATACAACTGTTTGGCCTTTAAGCTAACAATGTAAAGAAAACCCATATGATTTAATGAGGCAATAGATATTTTAAAGAACCTGATCTGTAGCATCTCTGAAATTGCCAATTTTCCCAGGAAGCCCTGTGGGGAAGGGAAAATTTTTCTTTCTTCCCTTGTAGGTTCTTTGGCTGGTCTAATAAGAAAAAAAAAAATTTGTACATATGGGATTTCATTTAAAAAAATGAGACACAATAAAGTTACCAAAGCAGGCAGGTTTTATACCTTTTAGACAAAGAAACAAGAAACTTATGAAGAATTGACAAGACAAAGAAGTTTGGTCTTGGTGTAGTAAATTAGTGAGGAAGTAGTAAGATTTGTTTATGCAGCCTCCTTGGTCATAAATTCCCTATTTCTGGTGATAAGGATGCCTACTTCCCTCCAGATATAGGAAGGACACCTTTGATCTTTTACCTGCTTTCAAAGAGACAAAGGAGAGTCAGAGTGACCTTTTCTGTTGCCTGTTTCTTAAGTAACTTTAATTCAAAATAGTCAATATACCAAAGTGGCATATCGTGGAGTGCCATATTCTCCCCTTTAGCTTCTTTCCACTCTCTTTAAAAATCTGTATGTATAGCTTCATCTTAATTTAACCTGTTTTTCTTCCTATACCAAACTAAATGTATTACTGGTTTATTATTCATTTAACAATTTGTGTTAAACTTACCGGAATTTCAAATGTTTCTTTTAAAATTTGATTTAAGATAAATGCATGATATTTCAGTGAGCATATAGCTTAAAAAGATTTTCAAAGGCAACGGTCTAACAAACTTGTCATTTAGAAAATTGTTTCTATTGGAAAAATATCCTGATCTCCAAACAAGTACTATGCAATTGAATATTTAGACTTCAGTCCCCTTCTAAATAGGGGAATGTGTGTTGTCAGTAGTGGAGAGATCTGACGTCTAAGTAAGAGAGATTGACGAGGCCATTAACAAGGTCCAATTGACACAAGCTGCCATCTACCCAAATTGTAGTAGTAACTTCAGAATAACCAGGTTTTGAAAGATATGTTTGCCACAGAGGCGCCCAGCTCTTCCCATAATTTTTTAAAAGGAAACATTGGCCCAGTAAACAAAAAAAAGAGAGGCCAGGGCTTTCCCACCACTTTAATGCCTCATACACCTACTTACATAGGAAGAATATAGGAGGAACCAAAACTGTGATGTGGGGGGTTGTTTATTGCTTCCTGGATTATGATGACAAAGATTGTAACAATATTTTTGAGAGCTAAATGAGATAAAGTACAGATTCAATTTTGACCTTCAGTTAAAGTTTTCCCACTGTTAGTTTTCTGAAAGCTATGTTTATAGTATTCTTAGAAAAGTTATTTTTTAACAGTTTTTCATTAACGCTTTCAACAGTCCTCCTTTTCAGAGTACGACTAGACAATCCCTCCTCTGTGCTTCCATAACATTATGTTGATGCCTGATTAGAATAGGATCTGAATCCATAATTCAGTAGCTTTATTTTTAAAAGAATAAAAATTAAACACTATTTCTTAACTTTTAACTTATAGGTGATCTCTTAAGATTTCCTGGGGCACAATATTTAATCGAATTTTAAAATAATCATTGGTCCAAGAGGAAAATATATCTGGGGAATATAAAGAATGATGATTTTATTTACTTCTTTATTCACATGTGATATTTGTGGCTTACTCTGGACATCTGTCATTCAGAGCTCTGTTATTCTTATGACTCACAAGTGCGCATTGTTGACTTTAACCTTACCTATAAAGTATTAAATCTCTCTTTCTCCCATATATCAAACTTGGATATCCCATCTACACCTAAATCAGCATATAAATTGTATAACTCTTATCATTCCTTCTTTGTGGACTTTTCTTTCCAATTTCCCTATTTAGAAAATGTTTAAGTAAAACAATACAGTCTCTTCATCTTACAGAATGAGAAAAAAAAGCTAACAATTAATGTGACTTGTTTAGGTTTACATATCAAATTAGTGAGGGAACCAGATAAGAACCAAGTGGTGTTTTTCTCACTCTACCATTCTTATGTATCAGGCATTGCTATTTCATTCATCCTCATGGATCTAAACTATATAAAGTCTTACTGATTATTAATGGATTAATTTTTGAGTCGTCTTTTATTTTTCTCTCAGTTACTACTACCATCACCCTAACCTAGGTTCCTCATTTCCTTATGTCTGAAGAAATTCAATAGTTCCTTGACTGAGTATTTTGCAAACAATTTCTTATCTATTTATCCCCCTGTCCCCTTAAACACAGATATTTAAGGATTATTTTTCTGGAATATCACTCATTATTCTTCATGTTGGCTTTAAGGAATCTGCAATAGTTTCAAATAAAATTAAACTTCTTCCTTTAGCATGTAAGATTGCTTCCACTCTGCTGGGCTGGCTTTCCCTGGCCCACTCAATCTTAGCTTCTGCTATTCTCCAACCTATACCCCTTTATCTTAGAAACACCCTCTGCTAATTCCCTGATACCTTTCCCATTTACTCTTCCTTTTGCCTCTTGGCACCTGCTATCTACTTAAGTGGAAATACCCTTTCCATCTTTGCAAAGATCATCATCTTATCTCAAAATTTCCATGAAGTTTTTTCCCCTTCCTGATCAACCCATAAACTTTCTCTAAAACACTTTTGATATTTCACTATGTCCAACTTAGTATTTATTTAAATGCTATCCAACATTGACCACTTTTCAGTTAGTCCATGCCAGTCTTATCTACTCTCAATATAAAAGATCAAGGTTTTTACTTCATATGTCTTTTATATCTGCTCAAGCACTAGCATGACATTAAATAATAGTAAAGTTCAAGAAACACTGACTGCCTCAATCATATTTGTTTCTGATCCCCAGGCATAATAAGTAATGTAGGCAGTTTAGGAAGGTTTTCTCTCTACAATATGGTACACTGATGGAAAAAAATTTGGAAAGTATCTTAGAAAAATAAATAGGAATACAAAGTCAAACATGTACTCCATGAATAAACCCCTATGAAAATATTTACTGATTATTTTTATGTCACGTCTTCCTAATCAAAGTAGGAATAAGATGAGTTTCAGTGTTATCAGCAAATTAATTTGAAAGTAGTAATTTCATGAGATAAGTAAAATAATGTATTTACATTTCTCAGCACAATGTTTAGCATCTAGAAGGTCCTCAATGAATAATAGTTTCTCCTCTGTCTTCACGTGAAGTAAATAAAAAAGAAACATTAACAAATGTGGTATTTTTTCCAGATCTGTGTACACTTAATGTGTACAATGCAGTGTACTGCTTTTCTACTTTTGTTTAACACTGGATATTTTATATCAAGTGACTCATCTTTTCTAATTTTTATCTTTTATGAGATGCTTAATAGGCTCCTTGGTTTCTGATATTTACCCCATTTTGTACAATTTAAGTTGATGTTGCTTCTCCTTTCAGGTACCAGAGTCCTTTTATGATATTCAGACACTTTATTTTTATTTTATTGTCCTGAGTTTATACTAAAAATTGTGTTTATTGTATCTTGTGGCTCTCTGGAATGTTTTAGAGATAAAGAATGTCTTTTTAGATTTCCACTGAATCGTTCTACAAAGTTTTCTCATTTATGGTAATCCTTCCTTTAGATTGCTTGGAAAGGATTTACAGTGCATTGTTTGAACAGAATAAATATAAGAATCTTGTCCTTTGCAAGTCAACTTAATCCATATGAAACTGACATTTTGGTGCAACTCATAAAAAATCTGTTGATGTGTATATATATATATATATAATTTTAGAGGTCAAGTACTGGCCACATTTTGCCAATTATCCTGAGGGTTTGAAAGCAAAAAAAATCATAAAATAGTTTCTGTGTTTTGCATTAAAATATATTCCTAAAACGTATTTTCTTCTATTTTTTCCTCAAAGATGTTAAATATACATTCATTTAAGAAAATATGCTATTGATTAATATATAAAGGTGTTGTTCAAACTTGTTTCACTTGATAACCTCCTGGACCTCTGGAGCTGCATAAAACATATTTGAGAACCTATTAAGGTTCTAAAAATTTGATTTCCCCAAAATACTAGTGCATCAAAATATAACCGAATCCTAAATGTATGAATCTGATTCAAAGTAATATTTGTTGCCGACATTGATTTTACATGCACTGAAACTCTGTAACCCAAAATAGACCATCAAAAGTGCCTCGTTGACACTCTAAATTTGCCTCATCCTACTGTTACTAAGAATTAGAAGCAGCACAAGAAAATGCTGACAAGTTTTTTTTTTTTTTGCATATTTGGCTGTCTTCATTTCAAATAAAATCTGCTGAAAAATCTCGCAAAGCCAAGTGTTAGCTATAAGCTTTAAATGTGTGAGAAATCATCTTGTATTTAATAGAAAAAAAATTGGATGCAGTGCTGCATCTGAATTACTCACCACCATAAAAATTTCAATTGATGTGTTTATATTGATTTACTTTTAATCAAGTTTAATTGTAAAACTAGTAGAATTGACAGAGGACTCTGTTCCAATCTAGGGTTGCTAGATATTTTCCTCATTTTCCCTTTCCTAGTAGCTCACTTATGTCTCTAAATTTTGAATGTTCCAAAAAAAAAAGAGAAACAGTAATCCTAAAAGAAGTCAGTTTGTTCATTTCTTTTAACATCACTATTTTTGATTTATGTACAAAATTTTATGTTTCTAGATAATTTTTAAAATAACTTGTTTATTGAGATATCTTTTTAAAATACTATTTAGATAAAGATAGTAATAGGTCGTAATTTTACTTTGTCTATGTGGACTAAATATAAGCCTCTTCTTTCCTGAATAAGGCTAGGGCATGTATGTAGGAATTCATGAAGCTGAGCTCATTGTTTGTATGACTCATTGATTTGACCATATTAATCAAATCAGGAAATTTAATTTTAGAACGTAGTAATCCATACAATAGTCTCAGGAACTACTCAAATTATATCTGCATTTGAACATTTCAGTTTATTATGCTTCAAAAAAGAAACAAAAAGGACATTTTAAAAGGACATTTAAAAGATGCTTTTAAAATATTCATTGTTCATTTTAAAGAATACTATATTTTTAAAAAAGAAATATAAGAGTGGCTCTTAGGAGCAGGCAGATGTACATGATGATTGAGTCTTCCTAGAAAGAGGAGAAGTTGATAAGCAATAGCATAAAGAAAATGTGTCATCAGATATGAAAGAGTTAGCAGGAATAAAATCAGATGGAATTAGGACTTCTCTTTCTGAAAAGTATAAACTGTTGCAAAGAAACAATGCTACCACCATAACAATGAGCAAGCAGGATGAACTGCAAAATAAAGTTCTTTTTTTTTTTTTAACCAATCAGGGAGCTGAAGTTTCAAAGACATATAATAATCTAAAATCCGGAAAATAATGTGCCTCTCCTAGGAGTAAAAACACATATGAATGCTTTAACAATCCGTGTAGCAGTGTTGAGAGGAGTAAAAGGTTCATTGACAGGGGTAGGAAGAAAACAGAATAATATTAATACATTTTTTAGGCCAAGTGTGGAGTTCATAACAGTTTTAAATGGAATATGTATATATAAACCCAGAAATTATCAAAACTGACACAAGAAATAGAAATTTGGAATAGCCATATAGCCATTAAAAATTACTTCACTGTTGAATTCTATCTAACATTGAAGGAAGAAATTGGATCAATGGTCTGCAAAATCTTTCAGAAATAGAAAAAAAAAAAATCACTACCCCACTCATTTTATGAGACTATTATTACCCTGAAACCAAAACCAAAGATATTACAAGAAATATATATCAGAAACAAATATTTTCATTAATGTAGATTAAAAACTCATTACATAATAATACCAAATCTAATTCATCAAGAGATAAAATTGCATCATCAAGTATGCTTTATCCCCAGGTTTGCATGTTTGCAGTAATGTAGGAAAATTAATTAGTGGTAGTCCATGTAGCATTTAATAAAATGATTAGATATTAATTTAGAATCATTGGTGGATAAAGAATAGCAGAAATATAATTGTTGATTCTGTTTATCTCTGTATCTAACTCTCTACATACAATTTTTTATATCTCTTTATAAACAGATAAACTTTTTTTTTAAATATTGGAAGTATGCATTTATATCATTTTAATCTATCTTTCATATACCTCCTGGGCCATTAAATAATTCTCAGTAGTTTGTGGAATAGTAAATGAATAGTGTCTCTTCAAGTGAATATGAGATAATGTATTTAATCAAGCCTGTATTTGAGGACACTTTTTGTCATCTCAAAACTATTTTATTATAAAATAATGTTGTGATGGACTGCCCATACTTATTTTTTGTTAAATAGCACTTTAACTATTCTATGAATTTAAATAAGTACAAGTAATTTTCCAGGTCAACTAAACACAGGTTTTTAAATCTTTTGATAAATATTTTAATAAAAATCTGGCCTACTTGGTACTGTATGTCCAAGTTTGAAATGCTTCTACTGATCAAAATACCCAGTGAATCTCAAAAGAAAATTGGTACAAGATATAATTAATATCAAAAAAACAAGTTAAAATCTCTATAAAGCAGAAATCAAACATAAATGCAAAGCGATAAAGAGGTAAGGCTAAGAATCTTGTGAAATCCGGGAACAGCGACAAACAAAGGCAGCCAGGAATTCAAATCCCAAGAGATAGCAAAGACTAACAGTGCAGAGAACATGTGCTAGGACGAATGCCTTAAACCAAAAGTGTGGGCAGGAGTCAGCCACTCATGAAAGGATACCAAGAAAAAGCTGCAAAGTCAGACCAGGGCTAGGGTTTATCTGGTGGCGCTGAAATAGGAAGCATAGCTTACAGCTAGGATCTTGGCTAAGCTGCCCACTGGCTTAGAGACTGCATCTGTGGTAAGAAATCAATATATAATAGCGTGTTCTTCTGTGCTTCTGTTCTCAGGGATAAAGTGGAGGCAATATCAAATCCATTTGTCAAGGAGATTTGAGCATATGAAAAATGAAAAAAAAAAAAGCTCCATTCAATAAGTTGGCAAACCATTTTACGAACACATGGGGAAAATTAACATTAGAAATGCAAATAAAGTGAAAAAAATAGGAGATGCATTCACTTCTGAAGAAATGGAACTTATAAATAAATATGATTTTTACTTAAATGTGAGTAGAATTTTCAAGGAGATAAGTGAAGAAATTTCATGCATGAAAAGAAGACTGGGGTAAAAAGAGGCACTAATTGAAATAGGAAGAGGTGGATATGAAAAAATATATAAATTCTAGAAATTAAATGAATTTTTATCAAAAATTTTTAAAAAATGAATATATAAGATAAGACACAACAAAGAGTTCAAGTGAAAAGAAGAAAATATTGAGGGTTTTTTTATTTACCAATATTTAAAAGATTTTTAGAACAGTTTAAGATTTACAGAAAATTGCAAGCTTAGTACTGAGTTCCCTTACATAGTGCAGAGAGATCTCATATTCAGTTTCCACTATTTTTAGCAACTAATATTTTTGTAGTACTTTTGTTACAATAAATGAAGCAACAGTGATACATTGTTGTTAACTAAAGTCCATTCTTTATTCAGATTTCTATCATTTTTACCTAATGTCCTTTTTCTATGCCAAGATCTCATCCAGAATATTACATATTAAATTAGTCATGATGTCTCCGTAGGCTTATCATGGCTGTAAAGTCTTCTCAGACTTTCCTTGTTTTTGAACAACCTTGAAAATGAGCCACTGGGGTCAGATATTTTGTAGCATGGGTGTAGAATCTGAGTGATGTTTTTCTTAGGTTTAGAATGGAATAATATTCTTTTGAGAGGAAGACCACAGAGTTAAAGTACTGTTTTCATCACATGTAGCAAGAGCATATACTATTAACATAATTTATCATTATTGATATTAACTGATCGACTGGTTGACAAAACTGATAAACTGGCTGAGGCTTTCCCAATGGAAAGTATGCTAATTTTTTCCTTCATCCAATACTGTACCCTATTGAAAGAAATCACTACATGTAGGCAAAACTTAATCAGTAGGAAATTATGCTCCATCAACTTGATTAAGGAAACACTACATAAATTACTTGGAATTCTTCTGTAGAGAGATTTTTCTCTTCTCTCTCATTTATTTGTTTATTCAATATTTTACTTATAACAGTATGGACTCAATATTTTATAATTTGTGTTGTAATACAGTGTAATCATTTTATTGTTCAAATCGCTTCACCTTTGCCATTGGGAGCTCTTTTAGTCCACACTTGTGTCCCTTTGAAATACCTCTATCAATGTAAGGTTGGGTTTTATGTTTGTTTGTTAGCACTTGCATCTTTCTGATATTACAAGATGCTCCAGGATTATATTGTATATTTCCTGATCCATTACTAGAATCAGCCATTTTCCTAAGGAGCCCTGGTTTCTTTTGATGGAGAATGGTATTAGAAACCAAGATGTGATTGTTAGGTTTGCTCTTTGATAGCGGTGTCATGCTTCTAGGTGCTCTTAGCTGATAGAAGAAGGAAATATATATGTGTATACTAATTATATGTATAGATAGATATAGATATAAATATTTATATATAACATCTATATTAAGCTAAATATGAGTTCATACTAATGTCACGATCTCTAGTATATTACCTTGAGTCTTAAGAAGATAAGCCTTCTCCCTTACTTATCTGTAAACACCCACTATAACATTGAAAAACCTTCCTCCCTCCATCCCCCATGTATTTATCTAATTGGTCAATTCCAGTGTACATGTATAGTGAATTTCAGAATTGTTAGCCTGTACTTTCATGAGAAACAATCTTATCAGCTAAAGTATAGTACTTATGTGTGGTTAATTTTGCCTTTATTCTTAAGGATTGCACTCATTTTCAAAGTTACTTAGCTCAGCACCTTTCCCCCACCCCGTTCCCTTCAGTGAGATTGTTTCATGTATTTATAATAGAGTTAGATACTTTTTATCAAGTTGGCAATCTGTCCTGGGACCCCCTACCTCCCCAAAGATTCTTTTCTAATGTGCATACAATAAAGTTTATTTTTTTGTGTTGTAAAGTTCTATGGCTTTTCAAAATCTGGCATACTGCCAAATATTCACTCTTACAGTATCATACAGAATAGCTTCACTGCCCTCTAATATTGCCCTCTAATATTCCTTGTGCATCACCTTTTCAACACTCTCCTGTTCTCCTTGAACTCCTGGCAACACTGATTGCTTTCCATCTCCATGCTTTCATTTTCCAGAATGTCACTGGAATCATACACTATGTAGCTTTTTCTGACTGGCTTTTTCACTTGAAAATATGTTTAACTTTCCTCCATGACTTTGCATAGCTAGATAGATTATTCATTCTTTTCCAGTTTTATTGAGATATAGTTGACATATAACATTTTGTTAGTTTAGGTATACAACATAATGATTTGATACATGTATGTACTGTGAAATGACTCAATCTAGTTAACATGTATCACCTTTTAGTTACAACTTTTTTTCCTTTTAAGAACTTTTAAGCTTTACTCTTAGCAACTTTCAAATATCCAATACAATATTAAGTATATGTCTCCATGCTGTACACTAAATCCCCAGAACTTATTTATAAGCATAAATATGTACCTTTTGACCACCTTCACCTAGTTCTCCGACCCCTAACCCCACCTCTGACAACCACAAATCTGTTCTCTGCTTCTTTGTGTTCAGGTTTTTCATAGATTCCTCATATAAGTGAGCTCATACAGTATTTGTCTTTATCTGTCTGACTTCGGTCACTTAGCTTAATGACCTCAAGATCCACCTATGTTGTTACAAATAGCAGGATTTCTTTCTTTTTATGGCTGATAATATTCCATTGTGTGTGTGTGTGTGTGTGTGTGTGTGTGTGTGTGTGTGTGTGCTGTATAACCCAAATTTTCTCAATCCATTCATCAATGGATACTTAGGTTTTTTTCCATCTCTTAGCTATTGTGAATAATGCTGCAATGAAAATGGAGGTACATATCTTTTTGAGATAGTGATTTCATTTCATTTGAATATATACCCAGAAGTGGAATTGGAGAGCTCATTCGTTTGCCATTGAATAATATTTGATTCTATGGATGTTCTACAATTTATTTATCCATTCACCTTTTGAAGGATATTTTAGTTGTTACCAAGTTTTGGCAATTATGAATAAAGCTACTATGGTAAGTGTCCATGTGCAGGTTTTGTGTTAGTCTAATTCTTTAAATCAATTGAATATATACTTAGGAGTATGATTGCTGATAAGACTGTTTGGATTTGTAAGAAAATAACAAACTGTCTTTCCAAAGTTGCCATACCATTTACCATTCCCATCAACAATGAATGAGAGGTCTTGTTACTCTGCTTTTTTACCAACATTTGGTATTTTTTGGATTTTAGCCATTCTTTTCATTCTAAATTTGATATATAATTGACAAATAAAATTTGTATATATTTAAGATGTACAATTTGATGTTTTGATATATGTACACTGTGAAATAATCACAACACTCAAGCTAATGAACGTATCAGTCACCTCATATATTTACCATTTTACTTGTGTGTGGTGAGAACACTTAAGATTAACCTCTTAGCAAATTATACAGTATTGATAACTCTAGTCACGTTGCTGTGCATTAGATCTACAGAATGTACTCATTTTGTATTATAAACTCTTTTACACGTTGACCAGCATCCCCCCTTTCCCCCTTCCCCATTTCCATCCAGCTACTGGCAACCACCATTCTATTCTCTGCTTCTGAGTTTGATTATTTTAGATTCCACATATAAGTAAGATCACATAATATTTGTCTTTTTGTGTCTGGCTTACTTAACTTGCCGTAATGTTCTCTAGGTTTATCCATGTTGTCACAAATGACAGGATTTCCTTCTTTTTTTTATTGTTGAATAATACTCCATCCTCTTCATTTTCTCTCTCTCTCTCTTTCTCTTTGTGTGTGTGTGTATCTATATCTATTTCTATGACCACATCACATAATTTCTTTATGTATCCATTGGTTGACAGACACTTAGGGTGCTTGCATATCTTGGCCATAGTGAATAATACTTCCATGAACATGGGAGTGCAGATATCTCTTTGAGAAATACTGATTTATTTTCCTTTGAGTATATACCCAGAAATGAGACTGTTGGACCATATGGTATTTCTACTTTTAATTTTTTTGAGGAACTTACATACTGTTTTCCATAGGGGCTGTGCCAATTTATATTCCCATCAATAGTTTACAAGAGTTTCCATTTCTCTACATCATCAACAACACTTGTCATCTCTTGTATTTTTGATAATAGCTATCCCAACAGGTATGAGGTGATATCTCTTTGTGTTTTTCATTTGCATTCCTCTGATGATTAGTGATGTTGAGCACCTTTTCATGTACCTATTGGCCATTCATATGTATTCTTTGAAAAACAATTCTATTTAGGTCTTTGTCCATTTTAAAATCAAGTTATTCTGAATACAAATCCTTTCACAGGTATGTGTTTTGCAAATATTTTCTCCCAGTCTGTGACTTGTCTTCCTGTTCTATTAACAGAGTCTTTCACAGAGAAATTTTTAATTTTAATAAATTCCAGATTATCAATTTTTCTTTCTTTGTATTTTTTCTGCTATGTTGAAAAACACTTATCCAAATCCAAGACCACTTAGATTTTCTCTTTGTTTTCTAGTAGAAGTTTTATATTTTTGCATTTTACATTTAGATCCATGACCTATTTTGAAGTAATTTTTGTGAAAGTTTTAAGTTCTTTGTCTAGATTTACTTTTATGCATGTGAATGCTCAGTTGCTCCATCACAATTTGTTGAAAAGACCATCCTTTTTCCATTGAATTATCTTAGTTCCTTTGTCAAAGATCAATTGACTGTATTTGTATGAGTTTACTTTTAGGCTCTCTGTTCTGTTCCTTTGGCCTTTATGTCTACACTTTCACTAATATCACAGTGCTCTGATTACTGTAGCTTTATGCTAAGATGTAATCTGCTAATGAGAGTGCTCGAACTTTATTCCTCTGAAGTTGTCCTTAAGTACTGTGATGGCATTGTAAAGTCTCAATTGTAAAAAAAAAAAAATTTAGTTGTTAAAAGACAAATGAAATAATATGGTATTTAAGGGCATAGTTTTTATAATCAAACAGATCTGATTTTAAGACTTGTCTGTGTCAATTTTTAGTTTTGTGACTTTGGTCATTTTACCTCTGTGACTCCATATCCTAGTGGTGATCTTTAAAATTCATTATATTACCAAACTCATGGGTAGTTATAAAAAAATCAGTTATAAAATGCATGTGAAGCATAGTGATTATCATATACTGAGTATTTAATAAATCTTTTTGTTATAGAATACTGTGATTTAATTATTAGGATAATACATTTACAATAAGTTGTTGTGGTAGAACAGAGGGTTGAGATTATTTTCTACAATAAAATACAATTTTAAGTGATTCAGATACAACTAGAACCTAGGAGAACCAACTTACTGACCAGAAGCCACCAAAGAACTGCCAAAAGATGGCACTCAAGCCAAACTCCAGGAAGAAAACCTTCCTTGAAATCTGACATTGGTTTCAAAATTAAGTACAAAGTAATTTTTCCATTAAATTAATTGTGAAATGTATTTTAATAGAAGGACTTGCACACTGCCAGCATGTTTGAATTTGGCTACAAAGATACTAACAATAATCTTCAAGACTAAAAATCTTCATTAATAATAAATGAGAAATCCCAAACTCACAGGTTCTTACATATTATTGCTGCCATATAAATACATATAATTTGATAGAGAATCAGATTCAGGAAATAGTTTCCTGGATTTACATGATTTCTATTTTATCTATCAAATAAAAACAACAGCTTGTCTTTACTCAAGTACTTGGTGTTTGTTTATTAAGGCTAATAGATAATCATCCAAAATAATTGCTAAACTTGGTAGATGACTCAGAAGAAAATAAAAATTTACTCATTGTAATAATACCAAAGTGTGTCAGTTTTGATAAGTTAGAAACTATAAATGAGTCCTTTGGGGATGTTTCCTCAGTATATAGTCAAGCCCTATGCCTACGTTTGATTTTATATAGGGCATGAAATATTTGAACAGGTTATAGAAATTTAATGGGGATATCTGCATTTCAGTAGATAATATCAAATGGGTGTCCTCTTTAAAACTTAAGTATTCTATGATTTCTTAATACTCTTACATAAATCTCATGTTTAACTTACAAATATTTGTCAAGTTTGGCTTTTAAAAATATACTTTGCTAAAACTGGGCAAATCTTCTACTTTATCCTTTATATAGTAACATTTTTATACTTTTAAGTATTTTATACCTTTTAAAACCACGTGCTGTAGTTGCTTCATGTTGGTGACTTTATTATACTTTTCATTTAAACTCCATATTCATCACATATTTTAATGATTGTTCTGTATATTATATATTATATGGTCAGATATTATAGTTATTGTATTCTGTTTCCCTTATAAATATCATATAATCTTAGTTTTATAGGTAAAATTTAATGATCACCAACAATTCATAAGCTGAAATCTCTCCAATAGTTTGGAATTTGCATGAATTTCTCTAGTTTATTTTCAAGAAAGGCTCCAGGGAAATTCCCAAGATGAGACTTGATATCATGGAAATCCAAGAAATTATCAAGGAATATTGGTGTTCCCTTAAAACAATTTAGGAGTAAACTTAAATAAGCCCCCACTGCTCAAATATAGTACAATTTAAGCAACAATAAGCGATAACTATGATTTATAGAAACACATAAATATGCTTAAATCTATGACTTTAAGATAATATTCAAAAGGTCCATCGTTGGTCACCTTTAGAAGATGCTGGGTGTTTCAGTTGGCTTGGTGTATCTTTGTCTATCCTTCAACGTTAAAGCAATGAATACCATTATATTTAAAGTTTAAATAAAATGTAGTTGAGTCATTTTTAAAAAATCTATTCTGCTAATCTTTCCCTTTTAATTGACATATTTAGACTATTTATAATTATTGTAATCATCGGTGAATGAAAGCTTAAGACTGCCATCTTTATTTGTTTTGTGTTTGATTACTCAGTTTTGTATTCATCTGTTTCATAACTCACCCTTTCCTCTGAGTCACTTGAACATATTTTAGAATTCCATTTTGGCTTATATTTTGAGGGTTTCTTTTTAGTTTATCTCTTTATATAGAATATTTAGTGGTTTCTGCAAATATTACATTATACATTTGTAACATACTGGTCTGCTGGTGTGAGCATTTTACAAGTCTGGGGAAAGTGCAGACAACTTACCTCCATTTAATTCCCTTAATTCTCTGCATTAGAACATACTTTTCTTAAATGTGTTTCTCTGCATATGCTGAGAACTGTACTATACAGTGTAGAACTTTTTATTCAATCTCTAACATAATTCAGAAAGCTCAAGAGAAGGAAAGTATATTGTATATACTCATTTTATTTCCATTGTTCTTTCTTTTGTCCTGATAATCCAAGATTCCTTCTATTTCATTTCATTTTTGTGTGAAGAACTTCCTTTAGCCATTTATCTGGTATTTATCCTCTCCTATGGCACCAATGACATAGACGATAGCTCTATTTTTATTGTCCCATAGGTATCTGTGGCTCTGTTCAGTATTTTGTTCAGTCTATTTTCTCCTTGATATTCAGGTTTGTAAATCTTACTGATCTATCTTTAAGTTCATTTATCTGTCATGTAATCTACTATTGAGCCCTCCCAGTAAGTCTTTTTATTTTGATTATTATATATTTCATGTTTCAAATTTTTACTTGGTTCTGTTTTTTTTTAACTTGATTCTGTTTTATAACTTCTATTTCTTCGATAAAATTTTGTTTTCACTTGTTGCAAAATAATTCATAATAGATTTCTTAAGCACTTTTATCATTGTGGAGTCAAAATTCTTGTCAGTTAATTGCAGTATCTGATTCATCTTGGTGTTGGCATCTGTTGATTGTGTTTTCTCATTCAAGTTGTGATTTTCCTAGTTTAGGGTATGATGAGAGATTTTTGCTTATATCCTGGACATTTTGGGGATGATGTTAGGAAACTCTGGATCCTATTTAAATCTTCTATTTTAGCAGGCAGTCACCCAGTTTAGGTTTGGCACATGGGTCCTGGCCTACTTTTATGGGCTGTGGTTCAAATGACATTTAGTTTTTAGAGCCTTGCAGTGCTATTCTTGTGTGCTTCATTTTTATGCTACATGGAGGCCACTCTGAAAACTTGGGTGGTATTCCAAACTTTATTTCAGTTCTGAAACTTTTTGACATGCTTATTCTGAAGTTTTAAGTGCGAATTGGTCAGGGGTCCGCCTAGTATTTTCCCAGAGTTTTAAAGAATTCTTTTTTCTAGCTCTTTTCTCTCTAAGGTTTCCCCCTTGAGGGTAAGCAGGTGAGGGATACTTGCCTTCCATTCCCTCATATGAAGGTGAAGAGTGACAAAATGCAGACCTTCTTGCTCACTTTTTGCTGTTGTCACTAGCAATGGAAAAAGTGTTTCTCTGGGCTGACACTTGCAGCGATTAGGGGTCAAGGTCCAGATTCCCTACTCAGTCTCCACAGATACCATGGTGGGAAATGAAAACCTCTCCCTGGGCCATCTGCTAACACTTGGTCCCTGACAACATGATAACATCACGGGAGGAAAGTGCCTTTCTGAGTTACCTGCTGTTATTGTGTTAGGGGCAGGAGATGACACTCCCCATTAGGTCTCCATTGACACCAGCAGTGAGACAGGAAAACATCTCCCTGGACTGCCTGCTGCCACCAAGTTTGAGAGATGGGGAGCACAGGAGACCAGACTCCATCCATGGTCAGTCTTCCACTGACAATGCTGGAATGGGGGGAATTTGTTCATAGTGTTTTGCTGGGGTAGTGTGGGCATTAAAAAAGGTTTTCATCCTGCTGAATTGTGCCTTTCCAAGTCCTTTGGCTCCAAATTGTACCTTAAATTTGGACATATGCCTTAGCCACTGAGTTTGTCTTCATGTTTACTAAGAACATGATTTGTATATGATTCACCAGATTTTAGAGAAACAAATAAAATAATTGTTTAATAAATGTGAACATTCCATTGGTTGCCACTCTGTGGCCCAACTCTACAAAACTGACTGTTGATTCCAAATTCTAGTTAATTCTGTCTGCCTCTGAGTCCTGACACTGCCTTTGAACATAGCCTATATGCCCACCCTGCCTTCCCACACAAGTAAACCACCCTACCAAGTCTCAAGTACAGAAATATCTGTATTTTCATTCTGCCTTGGCCCAAATATTTTATCCCCCTGTCTGGCTTCCATCACCCCAAGTGTGTGTGTGTGTGTGTGTGTGTGTGTGTGTGTGTGTGTGTGTGTGTGTTTGCAAGTTCTCTGATGGGAAGGGAGAGAAGGAAGGGAAGAGGCAGGTGTGTGAGAAAGCAGGTAAGTGGAGCCCTGTAAGGCTGGGGTCCAGACCAGTGGGTCCACTGTTAGCCAGATATTGGGAGATAAGTATTGGATGAGGACTGTGCTGAAGATTAATTTCTTCCTTAACACTATCCCACTGGCAAGAAGGAAAAATAATGGAGTTTCTGCATGTGTTTGGGATGGAGGGTGATGTTAGGGTCTAAATATTGTGATATATTTTGATAATATGTATGTAAGGTTCAAATGACCACATTTTAATACTTTAATAAACATGTATTCTACAAGAAAGTTAATTTGGAGGGTTCCCTGTTATACAACTGGCCTGAGACACAGGCTGATTTAGCTATCCCTGTGCCTTTATAAAGTTGAGTCCTTAATGGTTTGGAATTGTTAAAGCTTGGTTCTAGCACACATCCAGTCTGAAATCCCTGTGGTAGGATATAATATATATAACCCCCGAGTTTAAAGAGTAGATTCTGAATAAACAAGAACAACACAGCGATTTGAAAGAAAAAGAGAAAACTTGGGATTAGTTTAGTTTCATCCTTCTATGTGATGTGACTTTTTTTAAAATTGAGGTATAATTGATTCACAACATTATGTTAGTTTCAGGTTTACAGCAGAATGATTATTTTGGCAGATTATATTCCTATATCATAGGTTATTACAAGATAATAGGTATAATTCTCTGTGCTATACAGTATATCTTTGATGGTTATCTATTTTATATATAGTGGTTTGTATCTCTTAATCCCATACCCCTAATTTCCCCCCACTTCCCTCTCCCCTTTGGTAGCCACAAGTTTGTTTTCTTTATCTGAGTCTGTTTCTGTTTTGTATATACATTCATTTGTATTATTTTTTGGATTCCACATATAAGTGATATCATACAGTATTTGTCTTTCTCTGACTTATTTTACTAAGGATGATAATCTCTAGGTGTGTCCATGTTGCCACAAATAGCAGAATTTCATTCTTTTATATGGCTGAGTAATATTTCAGTGTATATATACACAACATCTTCTTAATGCAATTATCTGTTGATGGGCACATGGGATGCCTCCAGGTCTTGGCTATTGTAAATAGTCTTGCTATGAACATTGAGGTGCATGTATCTTTTTGAATGAGTGTTTTCATTTTTGTAGATATATGCCCAGGAATGGAGTTGCTGGATCATATGGTAGTTCTATTTTTAGTTTTTTAAGGGCCCTCCATACTGTTTTCCATAGTGGCTACACCAATTACATTCCCACAGTGTACAAGGGTTCCCTTTTCTCCACATCCTCTCCAAAATTTCTTATTTGTAGGCTTTTTGGTGATAGCCATTCTGACAGGTGTGAGGTGATATCTCATTATGGTTTTGATTTGCAGTTCTCTTTTAATTCATGATGTTGAACATTTTTTGTGTGCCTGTTAGCTATCTGTATGTCTTCTTTGGAAAAAATGTCTGTGCAGGTCTTCTGCCCACTTTTTTATTGGGTTGTTTTTTGATATTGAGTTGTATGAGCTCTTTGTATATTTTGGATATGAACCCTTCTTTGATTGCATCATTTGCAAATATCTTCTCATAGGTTGTATTTTCATTTGCCAGTGGCTTGTTTCCTTTGACGTGTGATGTGTAAGCAAGCAATCAAGTATTTAATAAGAGACATTTCTATGGAAACAAAATAAAAACAAAGGTTGATGTTTGGAGCAAATTATAAACCAGTTTCTGAGCTTAGTGGGCAGCTAGTCAGAATTTGTAGATGTCAGGGTCAAAGCATTGTTTGCAGTTTTAAACGTTTCTGATGATGTCACTGGGTGTTCAGGCAAACCTTCTGAGTGGCTTACACAGCAAGACACATGAAGATTATCTAAACATGGGCTATTGTGGGGATTCCTCTTAAGTTTATATCAAATTGTTCAGCTACAGTTTGCAGGGCTTCAGGGAAAGGGCAGCTTGAGTTCTCAATGATTCTAAGTCAAAAGTGGGAAAAAAATCAGGCCTGTAATTTTCTTTTTTTTTGTGGTGTCTTTGTCTGGTATTAGTATCATAGTAATGCTGACCAAATAGAATGATTTTGGAAGTATTTCTGCCTCTTCAAAGTTTTGGAATATTTTGAGAAGGTAAGTATTAACTCTTCTTTAAATATTTGTTAGAATTCCCCTATGAAGCTTTCTGGTCCTGGACTTTCTGTTGTTGTTGGGAATTTTAAAATTACTGATTCAATTTCATTAGTAGTAATCCACCTGTTCATATTTTCTTTTACTTCCTGATTCATCCTTGGAAGATTGTATGTTTCATTCTTGGAAGATTGTATGTTTCTCGGAACTTTTCCATTTTTTTGTAGGTTGTCCAACTTGTTGGCATGTAACTCTTTATAACATTCTCCTATGATTATGTTTCGGTGATCAGTTGTAAATTCCTTTTCATTTCTAGTTTTATTTATTTGGGCCCTCTCTCTTTTTTATCTTAGTGAGTCTGGCCAAAGATTTATATATTTTGTGTGTCTTTTCAAAAAATAACAGCTCTCAGTTTTATTGATCTTTGCTATCGTATTTTTGATCTCTTTCATTTATTTCCACTGTGATCTTTATTATTATTTCCTTCCTTCTACTAACTTTGGGCTTTGCTTGTTCTTTTTATAATTCCTTTAGGTGTAAAGTTAGGTTGTTTATTTGAAATTCTTTTGTTTCTTGAAGTAGGCCTGTGTCACTATAAACGTCCCTCTTAGAATTGCTTTTGCTGCATCCCATAGATTTTGAAACTTAGTGTTTCTATTTTCATTTGTCTCAAGGTATTCTTTTATTTCCTCTTTGATTTCTCTATTGATCAACTAGTTTTTTAGTAGCATACTGCTTAGTGTCCATGAGTCTGTTTTTTCCAGTTTTCCTACTGTCATTGATCTCTAGTTTCGTATGGCTGTGATCAGAAAAGATGCTTGATATGACTTCAAACTCCTTAAATTTCTTGAGACTGTTCTGTGGCTTGACATGTGATCTATCCTGGTGAATGTTATGTTTCCCCTTGAAAATAATGTGTATTCCACAGTTTTTTGAGAAATGTTTTGTGTAAATCTATTAAATTCATCTGGTCTGATGTGTTATTTAAGGCCACTGTTCTCTTATTAATTTTCTCTCTGGATGACTTATCCATGATGTAAGTGGTATATTAAAGTCCCCTACTATTACTATAGTACTGTCAATTTCTCCCTTTATGCCTATTAATATTTGCTTTATAGATCAGGTGTTCCTATGTTAGGTATGTATGTTTCTGAAAGTTATATTGTCATCTTGAACTGATCATTTTATCATTATGCAATACTTTTTAAAGACTTTGTTTAAAAGTCTATTTTATCTGATAGGAATATGCCCACCTTCTTTTAGTTTCTATTTCCATGCAGTATCTTATTCCATCTTTTTACTTTCAGGCTGTGTGTATCTTTAGGTCTGAAGTGAGTCTCTTGTAGGTAGCATATAGATGGGTCTTTCTTTTTTTTTAATCCATTCATCCATTCTATGTCTTGATTGGAGCATTTATTCTATTTACATTTAAAGTGATTATTGATTGATAGATATGTACTAACTGCCAATGTGTTACTTGTTTTCTGGTTCTTTTCGTAGTTCTTCTCTGATATTTTCTTCTTTTAGTCTAGTCCTTTGTGGTTTGATGGTTTTCTTTAGTGTTGCATTTGGATTTCTTTCTCTTTTGTGTGTGTATTGTAGGTTTTTGGTTTGTGATTACCACAAGGTTTTCAAAACCAGATAGAAGGGCTAGTCTCCCCAGTGCTAGACTCCAGGGCTGGGGTGTCCAGTGTGTGATTTGAACCCCTCACTTTTTAGGGAGGATCTCCTAGTGTGTAATATTCCTTTCCTCTTTTGGGTCACCGGCTGGGGGTGTGGGTCCTGGCTAGATTGCTTCTCTCTCCCTCCAACCCATCTTGGAGTGCTTTTACTTTATATTCTTAATTGTAGATGAGCCATTCTGCTAGTCTTCAGGTCATTCTCTTAAAGAGTTGGTCTATATGTGGTTGCAGTTTTGGTGTGTTCATGGGAGAAGGTGAGCTCACAGTTTTCCAACTCTGCCATCCTGTTCCTACTTCTGAATTTTATATAACTTTTAGAGCATTTACATTAATAACATTTTTCCATACACTATAACTTAAGATGGTTTACAATCACTTATTTGACAATGGTCCCCATGGAATTTAATGTACCAAATAAACCTAATTAGTTTGATAGCTCTCTTTTAAAAGGAGAGAAAACAAATCTTATGAGATGTTCCAAGGGCCTACTTGAAATCCCCCACATTATTTCCAGGTCAATAAGGCTTTATTGAGAATTTACTTTGGGGGAAAGTTTGTCAAAATATCAAAAGGTTTTAAAACACTTGGTTGGAAAAGATCATCATTCACTATGAAACAATACTTATGAACTTCTATGTGAAAAAATGGAAGAACAATTGGAAGGAAAGAAGACTTGCCCAGAGGAAGGGCATGATTGTCAGTGGGCTCTGTTAGGCTGGTTTTCCTCTGATGCTTACTTCATCTTCTCCTTGTTCCCAAAGCAAGCTCATAACTCTCCATGAGCAATGACATGGCACCTTCATGGTGATAGCTAAAGCTGGTTTGATTCTGGAATCTCCTCCCTTGCCCAAATCACTGCTGAGTGGTCCATCTGAGGGGGCCTCTTGTATCATCCCAGCTCAGCAGATTGTAGTCACAGAGGTAAGACCAGTAGAAGAGACTCATAATCAACTTAAGGAAGCATGGGAAATGGCAAATGATTGTATTTTTAGACACTGAGGTTCACGATGGTTTGTTCTGCAGCCGCAGGTTGAATGTCAACTCTGGTATCCTTTAGCCTAATGGGCAACCCTGAGAGATCAAACTGCTTATTTCATTTATGCTTCAGGCAATTTAACTTTTCCAAACTATATTCTTCCACAAATGTGTGATGAAGATACACACTGCCTTCTTGGGGGTTTTAGTTGGTTAAATGACATAATATATGTGCTCTTAACCAATTCACCATATTGCCACTATGGAACAAAGCCTAGAGGGAAAAAAAATTGGAAGTGACTATGTATAATTGAAAATTTTGCTACAGCTGATACAAAATTTTTAAAAATCTTAGAAAATACTTTGAAAATATTAAAAATATGAGACCAAGAGTCAAGTTATTGCTCACAAATCAATCAGAAAAGATATGATAGAGTCAAACATTGGAATGAAATCATGTTTAAAAAATATTTACTAGTCTACTTAATGTCCTTGTAAAATACTTATGTGGGAAAAGTTTATAAGAAAATGGCGTACAAATTTTGACTCCAACCTACAAACTTTATATAAACATGGTTAAATGTATGCAATAATGTACATCAAAATTTTAAATGATTATATCTTTATTATCACATTACTGGTATTTATATGTCTCATACTTTTTAGGTGTTCCCTGAATTGTTATACAATGAATAGAAGTTACCCTCTTGGTCAGGAAAAAAAAAGTTAATATAAAATGTATTTTTCTTGAGGGAGGGTATAGCTCAAGTGGTAGAGCACATGCTTAGCATGCATGAGGACCTGGGTTCGATCCCTAGTACCTCCTCTAAAAATTTAAAAAAAAATTAAATTTAATTAAAAATGTAGTTTTCTTTGTCAGAATTATGAAAGAAGAATAACTTGGAATAATGTAACTTTTGTTCTTGGCAGTTATTTTCCCACTTTTGAACTCCAAAAACCCGTTCAGTTAGAGTCCTTGCCTTTCCATTTTCCTTCCTCTCAACCCTGTGTTAATTTATTACAAACTATGAGGATAAATTAATATATTAACTTTAACTATGTGACAGAGTTTAGCAAGAAACTCCCAGAAGGAACATATAACCACTAAGTATTAGCTGAACTTGTGAGCATTTTAGGGGCTGTGATGTGTTTTGACTAGAGGGCTTCGGGACTATATATGATTTCATATTACCCTTGTTTTTGAATACCATATAGGTCCCTCCTTCTCAATTATTATATCTCTATCAATTAGGCATCAGTGCATAATTAAACTGCCCAAACTTACTGTCTATATAAGTATCATTTATTATTTCTCCAGTTTGTGATTTGGCAAGAAATCACTTGACATATGGTGGACTCGGCTAAAGGTGTCTCCAAGTGTATCTCATCATGCTCCTGAGACCAAGAGGTGAGCCTGGATACATCTTTCTTAGGGCAGTTGTAGAGGCATAAGAGTTTGTAGAAATATATGTAAAGCCTAGGTTTGGAACTGGTATATGATCAGTTCCATTTCATTCTGTTTACCAGGAAAATTTATATGGTCAAGATTAGGGTCAAGGGGTGGGAAAGAAGTTCTACTCAGCATGAAGAGATACTGCAAAATTTCATACATGGCAAAGGGAACATATACAACAAGGGCTGAAGTATTGGAGATATGAATACAACCAGCCATATGAGCTTTATCTCTATTATTTTATTAGAAAATATATTTATTCTCTTTGAATGGTAGACTAGCTTTACTTAGGCTTATGCAATACATGAGTTTCAGGATAATCAAAATCACTTTTATATTATCTTTATAATTTGAAAACTAAAATATCACTAATACTGCATTTATAATTTTAAACATCTATGTGCTAAACAATGAATACATTATTTAAATTAACAGAACATTTTAAAGCAGTTATCTCTACCCCTATTTAAGAAAAGAAAAAATATATGAGTGTAAATGGTTATATAATGCCCAAAATAGTACAGCTAGTAAGTGACTGATAGAGCATTCTAAATCATGTCTGGCTGCTTCCAAGCCAAATGATCTTTCTCAAGAGGATGAACTGTCATTAAGCTAGTATCTTCTAATTTACTCTTTTTTGGTAAATATTAGGATTCTTACATTGTATTGTCTTGAACTCCATGTTGGACTAAATATATAAAAAAGAAATAGATATCTTTCAGTTTTCTATTTGAAGCTACTGCTGACTTTCAGTCCTCACTGCATATGTTATTGGTATTTTCATGCTGAGAATGACATTATTAGTTGAGGAAAGAATTACAAACTGCTGCAAAGCCATTTAGCACTTCTCATGCGTCCCTGTGGTCTCATTCTTATTTAGATGTGTGTAGGGAACATAGAAACAAAGCTGTCCCTACCCCCATTATTTCAGGTACATGTGGGAAAATAATGGGCTTTGTGCATGTGAATCCCATATGCAATTTTGAAAAATTACTCCCTTGTCCATATTTCACCAGAACTAAAATGAGATGCCCAAGGTACATGTTCGTAGTGTTTAACATCTGATCAGTTTCTTGTGCTGCCTTTCATTTCAATAAAATCCTTGGAATATTTCCAACTGCAGCCACATCAATTCCCAGAATCCTTGTAAAAATTTACTTTTAAGAATATAATCTCAAGATTAAAGTGAAAAGTGAAATGTAAGCAAAACATTATTACAGTGGTGGCTGGAGGTGGGCATTTGTGGCATCTCAAACTAGTCTATTATTCTAATCACAGTGTAGCCATTTATTTAATTTCTCTTTTCCTTTGAGTAAATATACTCCAGCTGATTTATTGATGCTTATGCCATGTGAGTTACTATGTGAGGCATTGAGAAAACACGTGAATAAGATGTGATCTTTGACCTTGAACTTATGGAGGAGAGAGCCATTTATGGAAGCTCTTACAAGGATAACTGATCAGAGCTATAATGGAGGTATAAAAAGTCATATGGAAGCATAAAGAAGCAAGGTAAGGCAAAGTGTCATGAGCTAGCTTTTGAGGTCTGAATAGGATTCTGCTATGACAGAGGTAATGAGAATTCATGGCGAGAACAGCAAAAACAGATGGAATTACGTTATGCAGAAATGTGGATGCAAAGAAAATTGTGTAGCACAGGAGCATGGATTAATAATGCTAGGGATATAGAATGACTGAAGGAATTAAAGAGGAGGGAGAATAAAATAATTATGCGGTGGTTCAGCAGTGTAGGGATTTCTAGCCTTAATAGCATTGTGGTTGGAAAAGATGCTTAATATAATTTTAATTTTCTCACATTTATGAAGGCATGTTTTGTGGCCTAGTATGTGATCTATCCTGGAGAATGTTCCATGTGCACTTGAAAAGAATGTGTTTGAATGTGTATTCTGCTGCTTTTGGATGGAATACTCTCTACATATCAATTAAGTCCATGGGTCGAATGTATCATTTAAAGCTGGTGTTTTTTATTGATTTTCTGTCTGGTTGATCTGTCCATTGATGTAAGTGGGGTGTTAAAGTCTCCTGCTATTATTGTGTTACTGTCAACTCCTTGTATGTTGGTTAAAATTTGCCTTATGTGTTTAGGCTTTCCTATGTTGGGTACACATAGGTTTACAATTGTTATAGCTTCTTGGATTGATCCCTTGATCATTATGCAGTGTCCTTTGTCTCCTGCAACAGTCTATTTTAGTCTATTTTGCCTGATGTAAGTATTGCTACTCCAGCTTTCTTTTAATTTCCATTTGCATGTAATGCCTTTTTCTATCCCCTCACTTTCAGTTTGTGTCTTTAGAGCTGAAGTAAGTCTCTTATAGGCAGCATATATACAGGTCTTATTTTTGTATCCACTCAGCCACTCCATGTCTTTTGATTGGAACATTTGGTCCATTTACATTTAAGGTAATTATTGATATATATGTTCTTATTGCCATTTTAAAAATTGTTTTGGGGTTGTTTTTGTGAGTAATTTTTCCTTTCCTCTTTTTTTATTCTCTTGTGATTTGATGACTGTCTTTAGTGTTGTGTCTGGATTCCTTTTTCTTGTGTGTGTGTGTATATCTATTATAGATTTTTGGTTTGTGGTTACCATGAGGTTTTTATATAGCAATAGATAGGTAGATACACACATATATATGATTGTTTTAAGTTGCTTTAAGTTGATCTCTTAATTTCAAATGCATTTTTAAAACCCTGCATTTTTATTTTCCTCTCCTCATAATTAACTGTTTTTGATTACTATCTTTGTGCATGGATGATTTCCTACCTTTACTGTGTGTTTACCTTTACTAATGAACTTTTTCATTTCATAATTTTCTTCTTTCTAGTTGTGACCTTTTTGCCTAGAGAAGTTCCTTTAACATTTGTTATAAAGCTGGCTTGGTGGTACTGAACTCTTTTAGCTTTTGTTTGTCTGTAAAGCTTTGGAGGTCTCCATCGAATCTGAATGAGAGCCTTGCTGGGTAGAGTATTCTTGGTGTAGGGTTTTCCCATTTCACCATATGGAAGAAGCACATTATAGTATATATTTTTCAGTCCCAAATACCAATTATGCAAATTGTGTTGATGATGATGTTGAGAATTACAAAGTAACTGTCTATTTTCTGAGTTGAAAGTAATACTAATTAGAAGTGACATTTTTATGTCATTTAACAAATATATTCCAAAATATTTAAATTTCTTTACTTGGAATATAAAACAGTCTACAAAATTGTGTTTTTAATGTGAACAGATAAGAGAGGTTTTACAAGCACTGTATTTATACTCTTTTGGCCAAAAGAAAAAATGCTGTGTGGTGGTGAAAACATTTCAAACATCCACCTTTGAAATGTTTTTCCAATAGCATAATAGTTCCTGTCAAAAGGCCTTCACTTTTTACTCATAATTAAAATGTTAATATATCACATTTGCTCTGAAGAGATTCAGGTAAAGCTAAGGGAGGTGTCAGTTCTGGCAGTTTGTTGTTTTTATTTGTGCTTGAGTCATCACTATAATCTGTATTTTGTTTTCATTAATATCTTTAAGCCACTTGTCCACTTTGTGACAATTTAATTATTAGATAAAATAACCTGAAGATATAATTAACTGGGCATAAGTAAAAAGCAATGTATAACATTGTGCTTAAAGCAAACCGAAGAGTAAAATGTGGAACCTTCACTTTTCTTTCAGCATACCTTGACTTTCATAAACAGACAAAATGAAGGTGCCTGTATGCTCATATAAACTAGTGTCAGTGAGTATATTAAATATAAATAACACTTACTTGTTTCCTTTAAATAAAATTAAAACATAGATTTTTCTGATATCTTCTTGCCTACAGCCCTGTGCTAACAGAGAAAGTGCTATTTGAGCCAACAAAGCCCCACATTTGAAAATGCTTAGTGAAGGTAGGCTCAAAAATGTGTACACCAAGATTTACCAAGGCAGTGATATTGTTACCTTCCAAAGGAGTTGCTGTGGGGCTTTGGAAATTACAGAAAAAAAGATAATTTGTAATACCCATCTAAATCGTGAGTCCAGGCTTTCCTGCATTCATTATTAAAATGGAGTTGGTATCCCTTAGATAAATTGGAAAATAATGTATTATAGAAAAAAGTACCTTAAGCCAAGCATTGTTTGTTAATCAAGCTGTAAACAAAAGAGTTAATACAATGGAAGGAGGGGAAAACACTTACGTGAATGAAGCCAGTAATAGTAACCAGTCACTAAGATATGATGACAAATGCTTTTAGTCCCATGAACATCATGATTCAAGTTAAATCATGTTTTTTAGATGTATATTTTTCAGAGAAGGGCAAAGTGCCTGTAATTATGTGTGAATCAGACGGCTGAATTATGAGGAACCATAGTAGGACATAGAGATTTCCAAAAGACCCAAGTTGAAATAGCAGTAAGTATAAAACGAGGCTTTGGGGAGTGTATCAAATGGCAGATACTGCCTTTAATTAGCATTATGATTATGCTTGATAGTCTGTTTAGCCCTTGAGTCTGGATTCTCCTTTCTTTATTCATAAGCATTAGCTAAATGGTCTATGAGAATATACACATCTGGAAATAGAACTAAAGTTCAGTTCCGTAAGCCCCCTCAACAATTAGTCTTAAATTCTCTCATCACTGAGGCTTTCTGGATGTACATGCCGTTACCAGCATTTCACTGAATCGCATCTGGCCTTGCTGCTTTCTAAGCAGCAGGGTACAAAGAACAGGCATTGGCATCAGATAGACATTGATACTTTTATCCTTTCACTTACTAGCAGTGATAAAGAACTTAAAATTTTGACTCTTTCTTTTTTTGTAAAATTGGTCTAATAATGCCTACTTCATAGCAGTGTTATAGCTATTAGGAGCTAAATGAATAATAATTTCCAAGTTTCCACTCAGTTTTATGGACTCTGTACTATGGCCTGTTCCATTGCTTCCTCTAGGGTGGTGCAGCCATCCTGTGCCCCAGCTCAGTACTCATTTCACCTCTCTCAGCAAGCCAACTTTGCACCAAAACTGCATATTGTATTCAGTACCTAGTAGATTTCTTTGCAACTCTCAGCAATTTCCCTTTGTTTGAAATCTTCCCTTGTCATCTTTCTAAGGGGTGAGTTACAGGTAAATCCATCTCCATGACTTAAGCACCTCTGAAAGTGCCAGGCTACTAATATCATCACCTTTGGGGGTTAGGATTTCAACACACGAATTTTGGGGGAGACACAAAAATTCAGAGCGTAGCATGGAGGGTATTGCAGAATAGTAAGTACCTCTATCTAGTTTTTGTTTAGGGCATAAAAAGAAGACAGAGCAGGTGGTCTAAAGGAGGAGTTACCTGGCAGCACATAAAAATGGATTAGAGAGAACACTGATTACATATGACCTAACTTGCCGTGTAGCAGACAAAGTCACACACTTTTGTGTGCAGGAACCTAGCTTATGGATGCTCCTGGGATATTGGCGTAGTCAGGAATTCTTAGAGGTATCCCCCTTGCATTTTTCCATTTAGACAAGTTTCCAAAAGAGACCAGGAATCATCCCAGGGAGTCAGTCACCTGTGTTAGTGCTTAACACAATAGTTGGTTTTCCAAAATGTAGCAACAGTTAAGTATCTCTTGTTTCTCTTGCTGTGAAACATAGGGGACCTAACTGATCAGCACTTCCTGGGATTCAAATATGCCAGGGCATATCTGGAAGACTGATTAGGCCAGCCCACAAGGTCAAATTTGCAGGGTGCACTGACTCACCTGGTAGGAAAGAAAACTCACTTTGAGTGAAGAGGATATCAGTTCCATAATATTTTTACTTCTTTATTCCTCAGTCATCAAAGAGAGGGATGCTTCTGAACATGGTCTGTTTCTCATTCTCAGTATCCAGCTTTACACAGGTTTTATATGGTCATCTTCCTAGTGAGAGGGAAGGCTACCATTAAAAGTGGACAGTCTGTGTGATTTAAATCTTCATAAAGTGTTATAGTGCAAGGCATAACTGCTAAATAGCGCCCTCATGCTTTGAAGCAGTTTCTGACACATATAATACATGTTTCTTAAGTTTACACAATTAAACCGTTATTATATGTCATGGTATTTTAAATGATGATGTGTGGACTCCTGGCAGTCCAGAGATACATCATTGTGGGTCTGCAAGTTTTCAATAAGACGTTTTTATTTTGTGTTTTTCCATTTTCATGATCTAGACAAATATAACCACATCCTGGATCAACTGGATGAAATACTCTGGAAATGAGCCCTGTCATGCAATTTTATTAATTGTATGATATTTTAATTGTAGACCCACGGAGAAAGGGGGGTATATTAAGTATTAAAATAATGCATTTGAGCCAAACGTAAGCCAAATTATTATGTCACACAGTTTAAATGAAATTTTCACAGTAGTTTGAATGGAAAAAGTAGTAAAAAAAAAATTGAGTTGCCACAAGACACAAAGTGGTATAGGCATCTTGAATCCTCAGAAGAAGCTGCACGGTAGTAACAGGCATTACTATATTCACATTGAAGTAGTGATCTGTTTGTTAGGAAACCTCATCCTTCATATGAAATTAATATTATGAATTTGAATCTTCTTGGCTATGTGAATATGGTTTTATTTAATTTGTAAATGTGTTTCAGTTTTATAGGTACGTAAGAACTATGAAGATGAGAAGCTTATTCTTAGCTTTATGACTATCCTTATTCAGCTAGTCATTAAAATAAAAATAAGTCATCACCTTGGGTCTGAGGAGATGTTTTCCTTCCAGTGAGATTCATATATTGTTCAAGTTTAGGGAAAAATAAAAACAAACACTGTTCTTCTGAGAAATTCAGGGTTTTAAGTATTTCAGAACCACCTAAGGCAGGGACAGTGCCTTGGCATCACTAAACCCAGAGTCACACCAGCCAAACTTTATGCTACTTTATTCACTCTGCAGTTATAATGAAGAAAAAACTTTAAGTTCATATGAGTGAATAATGCCAACTATTTTTTAATGAGGCTGAACTGAAGAATTTCTATTAGACCTGTTTTTAGTGTTTTTATAATTCCTCCTTGAATCATATTCAGATACAACAATATGACAAATATCTATGAGGTCCTGTACTATATGTTGTCCAATTTAGGAGGTAGAGGCACTATTGTTTTGTATATGACAATAATGAGACTGAGAGACAGAAAGTTGTCTAAGGTCACATAGAAAGAGGTATGCGTGACAGTTACAAGTTTTCTGATCCCAAGTCCACTGACCTTTCCACCCATGACACCAGCTCCTTCTGATCATATTCTTCCTTCTATCCAAAAGCTCACTTAGCATAGCCAAATGGAACTTTGTCTAGGATAGTTTATGTATAGCAGAGAATACGATCTTTCCTTTAATCAGATACCACTGACCTACCACAGGACTTGTGCTTTGAGTCTTTCTAGTTTCTCAAATAGGTTCACATTTATCCTCTGCCATTTTTCTTGCTTTTCATGATTAATAGCACATATTTCTAATACTACAAGGGCATTTAAAGTACACCCCTTCTGACTTTAAACAGGTAGAATTGTATGAGAGAATTTTAGTCATCAGAAAGAAAATTGCAACAACAGAGCATCCAGGACATTGAGAATTCAAGTTCAAATCATTTACTCAAACAAATCGATCTTCTTAAAGATAGAATAGCTCTGCCTTCTTTTGTATCTAGGGGCCTCTAGCCTAAAGTGTTAAAATTGTCAATTTTATAAAATAAAGTCTCACAATTGAATAAAATGGAAGGAAAAGCAAATACTTTCTTGAGGAGACAGGCTGAAAAGAATCATAAGAAAACACTCTAGGTTTTCAAACATCTACAGAAGAATCTTACCAAAACTTCCTTTCCTCTTATTACATTTTAATTATCACCCTTGATCTTAGGCCTATTTTAGTTCAGTGCATGAAAATCCTAAAGCAGAAGATCTGGAACTTAGAATTTTTAGCAGTTAAAGATTTTTTAATGTCACTTACATTTATGACTTGCATTTTAAAGATGTGTATGTCTTATATCATGAAGGCTGCATTGTTACCCTTGATAATATATAATATATAAGCATGTTATAGACAAAGGTTTTCTGAGGCAAATAAATTTGTCATTAATGGTGGTGTGTAGTCCATATTTCCCTACATTTAAAAAGAAAATAAATATGTTGAGCGAATTTTTAATACCCACCGTTCTGTGGGTGCAGAAAGAGAGTATTATTCATTAAAGTAATGTTTTAAAAAGGAAAACAAATAACAAGAGGTATCCTTTTTACCAAAATTAAACACTTCCAAAAATCTCTCATGGAAGCTGACACAGCCCTTTGGAGGACAACTTGGAAATACTTTTTGCATGTGGTGAACACTTGTATGTGACCACCCATGTGCTACTTGCTCTGAACCCTTTAGCCCTCTTGGTAGGGGCAGTGTCTAAGGACATATATTAAAAATATTCAAAGTAACTGAACATCCCCTAAGGTTTAAAAACTACTGTTTCAGGTGAGCTCAGGTTCTTTGTATTTGAACTGTCAACCTTCCAGTTTTATTCCATTTCCTCGTTCCGTTCCTCTTCCCCGTTTCCATAAGTGGCATCTGGACATAGGAAAGATTTATATAGCATCATGGAAGCACCGGAGGAGAGCTGTCTGGGTCAAGAGTTAGCTTTCTCTGTGAGTACCTACGAACCTCTGGTTAAGACAGAGCTCATCTCTCCTGGTTTGAGTACATGGTCCTGTATTTTTTCTTCATCTGCTACTGAAGTATCTACAGTAAATATAACTTATGGTGTTTTCTCTTGGTAGAGAAATATACAGGGATTTCGAGGATCATCAGCTAACCCTCCTTGCTTACTAGGCTTCCCATCTTGGTTCTTGCTGCTGTGGCTGAGCCTGATCCTCATTGGTATCCTCCATCTAGACTTCAGCTTTGGGATAGCCACCCTGGGGCCTCTGTAATGTACACCCATGACCTTCACCATCTTGACCCCAGAGAATCAGATTGACTTCATTATTACATGCCTTCTACTCTCTCCACAGGATCTGGTGGGATCCTCTGGACCTTTTTTTACGTCTTGTGAAAATTATGGGAAAATTGAGGAGGGGACCTTTCTAGACCGTCTTTTATTAAATATGTGAAATCATCATTCGTGCCCTATTACAGCCACTCCAGCTTTGTTTTGGGAAGCTGTGAAGCTATTTTTTTCCAGAGTTTCCTAGGGGGAAAGATGAAAAACACCATACACTTTCAGCATTTCCTTGTCTTTTAAAAATTATTATTAATACAACATTGTCCCCCTCTATTCCCCTACCTTTTCCACTTAAACACAGGGCCAGAGTTTAGGGGAGGGGGCACTGAACACTGTCAGTGATGCATGCACTATCTTCAATAGAGTCCCATCCCTTTTGGCTCTTTTCATGTTTTTCCCAGCATTGGAAAGTTTTTCCTTCCCCATTTTTGTACAGCAGGAACTTAACCTCATGTCATATTCTCTGTCTTATTCATACTACAGGTTATAGTAAATCTCTGTGCCCAGATCCAAGGTATGTTCTTTATATATAAAGTTTTCATATTTTAAAAATCTCTTTCTCCCTCAAAAATATCATGGTTAAAAGAATATTATCTCTATTTGCATTAAAATTTTAACCTCTAGCTGAGAAATGGTTTCTTTTTTCAAGGTAGTGTCCAATATCCACCAGAAGCAATGAATTTAATCAAGTCAGGAGGTGAGAAACCTCAACACTTCAAGACTTTTAGAAAATGCAGAATTTGAGAAGTATTATTTTTAAAAGTATTAACAAAGTCGCATTAGTAAAATTAAAAATTCTATTCATATTCTTTGCCTTAAGGTACCCCGAAAGCATCTTATACACAAGCAAAATGTAAACATACAAGGATGTTCATTGCAACATTGTTTGTGATAACTAAATATTGGAATCAACCAAAATAGCCACAAACTGGTCACTAATCCATCATATCCATAGAATATGATAATATAGAGTAATTTGAAAGAACAAAGTAGATATATAGTTATAGGTTAAAATGGCAAAGTATGTTCACTTAAAAGACAATTTTCATAAACTGTATATAATATGCACCCAACTGTTTTTCTCTGGGGATGCTATTATCAGAGATTTTCAGTTTCCCTGTTGTATATTTTTATAATATTTGAACTTTTGTTTAATTCATAAAAATATTTTTATATATACAGAAAGGTACCAGAGTATATCTCAAACCAATAGGCAGTATCACTCTTACTCATGGAATACTAGTGACATTCTTATTAAATCCAGAAGAGAATGATAGACATGTCATTACTATTATATATCTTTCAAGATGAATTAGACAAAATAATAAGAAATACAACAGAGTTAGAAGGCAGAATTATTAGAAGGGTAGAAAAGAAATGATCAGTATTTATAAATAATATGTTTGCTTGTGATATTAAATACGATTAACAGACAAGCTGTTAAAACTAAGAAGAGGTCAATAAAGTGCTTAGTTGTAAAACAAAAATATAAAAATCAATTGCTACCCTGTAAAGCAGCAATATGCAATTTCAAAACAAGCCACTCAGAATGTCAAGAGAATATACAAATAGATAAATAAGTTTATACTGTATAGCACAGGGAACTATATTCAATATTTTGTAGTAACTTATGGTAAAAAGAATATGAAAATGAATATATGTATGTTCATGTATGACTGAAGCATTATGCTGTGCACCAGAAATTGACACAACATTGTAAACTATACTTCAATAAAAAATATATACTAGAAAAAAAGAAAAAGAAGAGAATATACAATCTATTATGGAGTAAAATGAAGAGAAAATGTGAAAGTTTTAGAAAAAAATATTTGGAAGAGAAATATGAATACATGAAGATAAAATCATAAAACATTGTATATTACTAGATGAGAATTTGATAGCATGAAAAGATGTCGATTAACAAATTGATGAACATTTGGATTGCTTCCAAATTAATTTAAAAATTAAAGGTACTTCTAAACAGTATCAGAGTAATGTGTATGGATATATGAAAAAAATCAACCTCAAGAGCAAGTCGGCAATTCTTCAGTATGGTAAACAAAACCCTTATGGATTTGGCCCTAATTTAATCCACGAACCTTCCCTCAGGCACAAAGATGTTCATTACAAAATAATAAAATCCAATTTATCCACAGCTATGTAGCGCTTGGTACATACATCAGGAGCATAAATAAAAAAATTAGGTTTTGTAAATAGCGAGTTCTATGGTAAGCCTAGCTTTACATGCATTATCTTATTTGATCTACACAATCATCCTATAAAGAATAATATTAATTATCCTTATTTTTGAGATTAGGAAACAGCTTAGCAAAGATGCCTAAATCAACTCTACTAGTAAGCAGAGAAGCTAGAATTTAAACTCATCTATGTCTGATATCAAAGCTTTTAAGTATTAACCATGATTTTATATTCCTTTTTTAAACAGCAGAAAATTTAATATGGCCTTCAATATTAATATATTTCAGAAAATTGTGGTACAGCCATATGATTGACTATTATATAACTTTTAAAATAATCTATGAAAAATATTGTGTGAAATGCTTATAATATTGGGTAATTAAAATAAAGGGAAGAACTCTGTATTATAAGAAGCTATTGCTACATATGTCTGGAGGTAAATATGCCAAAAGTCAACAAATTTTATACAATTCTCACTCTGACCATGCATTTATTGTAATAAATGCTAATATTCACTATTAACATGAATTACAGAAAAAAATCTACAGATTAGCAATGTTATGTAAGAAAAATCTATAAAATCTAAAGGAGGACTTTTAAAAAATAAAGGATGCCAGAATTTCCACTTCTATCCATGAAGTGCTAATTGATATAGGAATCGCCCTTCTGCCATGAAAACGAGACCTATTTTTTTTTCCATCACGGTAGTGTATCTAGTTACCACTGAAGCTGCTCATGGTTTACTTCAGTCATATCCCTCCTCTCCCTCTCTCCCTCTCTCCCTCTCTTTCTGTCCCTCCTCCTCCCTCACTCTTCCCCCCTAACCCGCCCTGCAGGGCAGATGGGAGTACAAGAGGGGATTCTTCACAGCTTGCAGAAGATGCTACAAATAGCAGATTGAACGGTGGTGACTGATTGGTCACTCCTGATACCTGCTAATAATCAAGCACTGCCAATTGAGCACTGCCAATGTTCTCTTCCTGGCTAAATCCTCACAGTTTTAGTTTTGTAAATATAGAAATCAGATCAAAATTAATGAGATTTTGCTGCATTTACGATCAATACCAGTAGTAACAGCTGAATCGATCAGAGGGTCAGTGTCAGCCATCAAGATGAACGCCATAAACAATGCATCTTATCTCTCCAATTAGAATCTCTGATGTGAAAGCTCATCAATAAGACCTGGCATAGGGTCTCCAGCTCCAGACATACTGCATTTTCACGTCTCTCTCTCTTTCTCTTTGAGGCCTGGCTTTGCTGTTTCTGGCTCCTGTAAACCCTTAGGTCTTCCTTCCCACTAGAGGGTCAGGAAATATTCACCAACCACTGTCCTGGCCACAGCTCTCCAGCATTCAGAATCAAACACTGAGTATTCACAACTGGCAAACCAAAAAAGCAAAACAAAACCTTTTATTTCTGTACAGTTGTATCTAACTGACGTGTTCATCACGGATACTGGCATTTTCCTGTAATAAAGAAACCAAATAGATCAATGAAATACTAATGTTACTTTGTCACAGTGTTAAATGATTATGTAAACAAGTTTTTGCTATGACGGTATTTCCTAAGATGGAATTCTACCTATACAGACATAATGGTATTTAAGAAATCAGCTACTCTCTTTGTGCCTAATGGGCAGACTAAATTTGATATTAATTAATGGGTGAATTAAAAATATATTTTCTCAAAATAATCCAGTGAAGGGGATACATGAAACAAGAGTGGTCATAAAGCTGCAGACTGGTTTATAGTGGTTTCTTAAATTAGTTTCCCTCTTGTATAGATTTCATAATTTTCACAACAAAGCATTTAGAAATAAAGCATATTGGTCATGTGAAATACAAGGCTAGGCAAATGTTTATGAAGAAATGAGAGCATGGATTAAGTACATAATTTTAGATTTAGGTAAAATCCAAATGAAACACAGCCGGTTACAATTCTAGTTACAATAATTGCATATTGGAAGTAAGCTTGGATCTCTCTTGCTTGTCCAGCAGAGATCGTTCTCTAAATTTTGAGAACAATATTCAAATTTTATCTTTCAGAGGTTACAGTAGCAGTGTACTTAGGCAGTATTTTCAGATAGTAAGGTTCTGCTCTTAATTCTTTTAAAGAATAGCTTTAGCGTTTTATCAAAATTACACATACATATGTTTTCAATTATCAGATAGTACTAGAATCTACGTAACAAAAATTACTAGTTTCCTATCCCACCACTTCCCAGTCTGCAATCCCACACACCGGAGCCGAGCACCTTGGACTCTTTGCTGTTTCATCTGGTATGCACCTCGCTAGGGTTCTCAATAATATACAGGTACATTTTCTTCTACTGCCTTATTATGAAAGAAAAAAATTTAGCTCCCTTAATGCTGCTCACCCTCATTTATTACCTATGTCCTTGCCAAGAGAGTCAACTTCAAATTTCTAATTAAGTTCTCATTTGTGGATTGCTTATTCCCCATTCCTGTTTCTTCTTTCTCCTCTTATTCAAATTTTTTTTTTTTTTGGCAGTTGCTTACCTCCAGTCTTCTTGCTGGGTGTTAAAATCACTATATGTTAGATTTTTCTGTTCTTTGCAGTCAAGAGCATGTTTCTCTTTTTAAAAAATTATTTTAATTAATTTTTAAAATTAAAGTATAGTTTCTTGTTCATTCTAAGTAGCTGGAGCCCCATTTGGGTGACTCTTGGTTTTGGGCTTCATTTCCTGTTTTACTCTCTCCACACCAAGAGAGGTGACTTATTTGACAGATACACTTGGAAAGAATAAATAAAAGAGCATATTCTACTGAGATGTGCCTTTCTTCCTCTTCAGAGTGAGCTGGTCACAGGAAACAGGAGCTGTTTCGCAGTGCTCCTTCAGGGCCGACTTTGCTCTTCCACGGGGGAGGCCTTCCCTTAGCCAGTGTTGCTGTGAGTGGGTGGGCAAGCTTGCCTGTGGTTTAGTTAGGAGGTCCGTTTTGCTCTTCACTACGCTTTATCTTCCACATTTACAAGTGATGATAGTGACATTCTGGCCTCCAATCTACTACTCTTTATTTCTCATTTTGCTCATCATAATCCAGATAGGAAAAAGAAAGGGCTGTTATTGGGCCCCCTCAAAGACACCAATAGTATCCATTTATTATTTATCATTCCATAAAATGTATTCCCTGCAGAACCAGGTAATGTACTGACTGTATTTCCTCTTTTCTACAACTTTCCGTTTTTCCTGGAGGTAAGAATGTCTTTCTTCCTTTTTTTTCTTACTTTTCATATGCTTTTGACTCTTTCTTTATGCAGCATAAAATCTCTGGATTTCTTTTCCACAGGATAAATTTCATCCAGCAATTTTTTATTCCTTTTATTTTCCTAGAGTCCTCCTTTGGGGGGCCTAATAGTCTCTTCTTCTAATTTGGACTGATTAGTCTCTAAGCCTGTTGCACAGTTGTCATTCTGGAACTTTCTTTTGGGTCTGTCTAATGTGAAATCACTGTTTTGTTTTGTTTTTTTAAATTTGTTTTTTCTCTCTGCTCTTCAGATTGGATCATCTCCATAGATCTAATTTTATTTACTTATTTTTTGTTGTTGCTTTTTTTTGGGGGGGGGAGTAATTTGGTTTATTTATTTATTTACTTTTAATGGAGGGACTGGAGGTTGAACCCAGGACCTCATGTATGCTAAGCATGTGCTCTACCAGTGAGCTATACCCTCCCCACCAAATCACTGTTTTCTGAATCTCATTTCTCCCTCATTCTTGTTGTATTCTTTACTTTGGTGGAGTATATTCTTTTAAAAAAAACTTTCTGAAGATAATACCTAGGAGGTAATCATTTCAGACTTCAAATATTGCAAATTTATGTATGGTATCATGTTATTTTCAACCAGGATAGAATGAAGATAGAATTTTACATGAGAAATTATTTTTAACTATTTTTAAAATGTTATTCTAGTCTGTTTTATCTTCCACTATTCCTGTTGAGCAATCCAAAACCATTCAGATTCTTCATCCTCTAATGTTACCTGATTTTTTCTACCTGAAATTGCAACAGATGTTGTTGCCTATCCAACATCTATTCATACCAAATCTATTCAGGTATTTACCCCATCCCTAGTTTCATAAGAGTATCCTGGTTAGTTTAAGACAGTCAGTTAATGGTATACCCTATCTGCCAATATAGGTCCAGAAATGGCCATGTGGCATTAATTACCTCATCAAACTGAAGGAAAGGGCTTATAGCATATTGGTGGAGAGGGTTCTCACTTTCCTCCTGAAGGTGAACTATGAAATTTGTAGCCTTCATTGCTACCGTCAACTATCCTGTGCACATTAAGGAAACCAGATTGAGGGAGATCCAAGAAAAGGAAGGGGCAGATGGAACTGGAGTCCTCGATGGCCTCAACTGAGCTTTTGATCATACTGTTACTATGACTGGCACCTACCCTACTTCTATACAACATTTTATTTAGTAAGATAGTTTGCTTATTATTTAACCAGGTTTGAGTGAGAATTTTTTTCTCCTCCAGTTCAAAGAATCCTGACTGCAAGAGGAAGCTTTTATGGTTTTCCCTGTATCCTGAAATTTCCTGATGAGGTCTCCTAGTTTCAGTCATTTTCCTTCCTATTGCTAGGCATTTGGTTGCCCCTTTCAATCTAGGAGCTCATATCCTTCAGTTGTCAGAGATACATTATTTTATCATTGATAATTGCCTTCCTTTTCTCCCTCTGCTTTCTCATTCTGGACTGTCAACATAAACAGGGTCACAGAGTCAAAAGAACCTTTTGTAATAAGTATTCTTAAATGACTCCTAGCAGATTCATGTATAAATTTCAAATGGAATTGTATCCCTTTGAAATTGTACATGAAATACCATTATTTATGTACGTATTCTCTATTTTTCCTGAAAGATAATCTAAAACTACTTTTTATTCTTTTGTTGTCCCCAGCAAATCTAGTCCTTGAGTGTGACAAGACCATTAGCTTGTAAGAAAATGCAATTGTGAACTGCTGACTGGTTTAAAGATGAGGAGGAGAGAGCAAAAGTTTTGGAGAAGGTAATAGTTCCTGATAGGTACACCTGACACTCTATATGACATGAATGGCTGTTGGATTTGCTTCATTCAATAAAGAAAACAGACGTTAAAAGGTGAGCCAGCTATTTGACTGATTTGAAAGGCGAAAGAAAAACATCTGATCTGTTAGTCTAGTGAATGCACAAGCTTTGTGGCTATCAGTTGAATCTTATTCACAAAATGAATGAGATTCAAGACCTTATTATAAAGAAAGAAATGAAAGAATCCTCAATAATGGAATTAAATTCACTTTGTGTGCCAAAGTCTCATATAATATTTCATTATACTGTGAGATGTGTCTTCTGATAAATAATATTCTATGTATGGCTATGTATTTACTTGAGATTTAATGAAAAAAAAAAAAAGAAATTGAAACTGTTTTAATGGAAAATCTTTGCAATTAGTCTCCAAAATAGCTTCTTAAATTGCTCAGTTTCAAGAATATTTTTGGCAAAGCAATGTATTATAGTAAGTACAATAATAGTTCTAAAAAATCCTTAAAATCTTTCACTTTTTTACCATTTAAAATTGCTATTAAGTTAATGTTGGCATCATTTCAAACAAGCCATCTTTAAATAGTTTCCTTTATATACTTTTTCTTATAAACTTGTTTCATCAAAATGCCATGCTAATGGGCCTGCAGCTGGTTTCATATTAGAACAGTTCTAACAAGAGCTCTCTAGTCATTCCCAGAACCATAGAATTATAATTTTTGTAGGAAGAAGTAACTTGCTCCATCAATTATCCTCTTTCCTGTATCTTACTCCCCTATCCTGGCACCCTTTCTTGGCTTGAAAACATTTTCAGATCTCCACCATTTGAAACAAATCCTTGTGAACTCCACTTCCTCCTCTAGCCACTGCATATTCCCTTCTTTGACTCACAGTCAAATTGTCTGAAAAGTATACTTCTGAATGCTGATCATAAATAAGTGGGAAGAGGAAGGTGGCAGAAAGTACAGGATTGCAACCTGGGCTGAAGTTTTTAAGACCTAAGAGCAGGAGGAGGTGAGAGGCTGGAGTAACTCCAGATTAGGCATTAATGGTTGTTAAGAGAATGAGGCTCTCAGGTTATATAGATCTGTCTTCAAATTCCTACTTTTTCACTTGATCGTCTCTGACACTAGAGAAGTCATTCAACCTAATAAGCCTCCATTTTCTTATGTGGAAATGAAATAATAATGGTACCTACCAGACAGTGTTAGAACCAGGACTCAATTTGATAGTATAAGAGCTTAATAAATATTAGTTGCGATTGCTACTATTATCAGAGACTGATATGTTTAGCATGAATTTAAGTAAAACCTGAAGCACAACATTCCAAGGTAAAACAGGCTGGTTAATTCAAACAAATGAGGAAAAGCCAACAGCAAGCAATGGGGCTGCAACTAGAGACTGCGAGATAGACCAAACTGCATTGGGTGGACAGAGAGATGGAAGATCTGAATGCCTCTGACATAGAGACAGGACAAAGAAGTACATAGAAAGCAGCTGCATACAGCACCGTCATCTGCAGTCTCCCCCTACAGTGGGATCAGTTCAAGGATTAACTAGTACTTGCTGCTTAAATTTTCTTTTCTGGGTATTCTGAATGTGAAAGGTGGATTCCCATGACTCCTCCCTCAAGCTATACAATTAATGCACTAGGTAATGAAATGGGCCTGGTGTTCTCCGGGTCAAACATCACTTATATGATGTTTCTAATTACCAAGAAAGTTAGTTATGGTGTAGGACACAGCGTATAGGTCACAAGAAGTGGTGATGATGGTCATAAAGAATAGTAAGAGTGAAAGAAGGAGTGGAGAGAAGTTATTGTTAAGCACTGGATGGAGAACAACAAGTTGTTATTCATTGTATAGTAAATAGATTTTGCAATGCTTTTTTTTCAGCAGAAGATATAGAAATTTAGATAATCTCTGCTATAATTTGTACATTTCTATGTGATGCATGCAGGATTTGGGGGGTATAAACAGCACTACAAAAACCCAGAAGTTATATTATTTGATATATTCAGTTTTGTAAAGATTTTGAATTAGTTTGATTGTGGTGGTTGTTTCAGAAAGTGTGCATGTGTAGATTCTATATATATAAAACTCTGAAGTTCTACACTTTAAATCCATACAATTTAAAAAAAGGAATTTATACTCCAGGGCATTGCTGAAAACAATTAAGCAATCTTGGCCTGTAATTTGTGAAATTTAACAGCTAAATTTCTTTAAGGAAACAGTATATGACGGCCCTACATACTACTATCATCATATGGTTACTGTGGGCATAATCAAACTTGTGCCACGCAGAGAAGAAACAGTAGAGGTTTAACAATGTGTGTGGGGGGTGGGGGTGGGGGGAGAGAATAAATCTCTCTAAAATAATGCATCCCATCACTAAAGAAATAATAATATGTTCCAGAGTAGGGGACCATACCTAGTATTATAACATTATCTAAAATGTCCAGTTTCCAACAAAATTTATAAGGCATGCAAAGATAGTAAAGGATGACCCAGACACTGGAAAAAAAAGGAGGTAACAAAAACTGTGAGTCACTAGATGTCAGATTAAATAGAAAAAAATTCAATGCAGCCATTATACAAATGCTCACAGAACTAAAGATAAACGTGATTAAAGTAGTGAAGGAAGGTGTGATGAGATGTCAAATTAAATAGAGAATCTCAATAAAGGGACAGAAATTTTTAAATAGAACCAATGGAAGTTTTGGAGTTGAAAACTATAATAACTGAAATAAAAATTCACTAGAAAGTCTCAGCAATAGATTTGAACTGGCAGAAGAAAGAGTTATTAGACATGAAGATAGGTCAATAGAGATTATGCAAGCCAAGGAATAGGGAGAAAAATGAACAGACGCTAAGAGAAATGTGGGGAATCATTAAACATACCAACATACACATAATGGGAGTACCAAAAGGAGAGGAGAGAGAGAAAGAAGAAGAAATAATATTAGAGTAACTGATAGCTGAACATGGTCCAAATTTACTGAAAAACAGTAATAAACATATTCAGAGAGCTTAACAAATTCTAAGCAGTAAAAACACAAAGAGACTCACAGATACATTATAGTAAAAAAAAAATGGCTGAAAGTCAAAGACAAGGAGAAAATATTGAAAGAAGAAGGAGATAAATGACATGTCACTCACAAGGGAACCCCAGTAAGATTAACAGCTGAATTCTAAGTGAAAAAAACATTGGCCAGCAGGCAGTGGGGTAAATGCTCAAAGAAAAAAATCTAACAAACAAGAATCCTATAACCAACAAAGTTATTGATCAAAAATAAAGCAAAATAAAGCAAAAAGGTTGAATATGTTTCTAGCAGACTTGCCTTACAAGTAATTCTAGACGTTTCTTTAGTTTGAAAACAAATGATCACAGAAAATAATTCAAATCCATATGAACAAAGCACACTAGTAAATATAATAATGTCATTTGAAAATACAATATAAATGCATATTTTTCTTCTTTCTTATCTTAATTGATCTTAAAGCAATTGTATAAAATATACATATAGCATATTGTTGGGCCTATCACATACAGAAATGCAATACATGTGTAATATATCTACCAAATACACTACAAAGGGAAGTGGGTGGGAATAAAGCTATAACGGGCTAAGAAAATGATGCCAGATGGTAAAGTAGTAAGTCTAGCAATGTTATGTTGGTGAGGATGTGGAGGGCTGGAGCCCTCATACACTGTAGGTGGGAATGTGCAATGGTGCAGAAACTGAAAAAGTCTAGCAATTCCTGGAACGATTAAATGTAGGGTTACCATATGACCCAACAATCCTACTCCTAGGTATGTACACAAGAGAAATGAAAATATGTTCATACAAAAACTATTACACAAATGTTCATAACAGCATTATTTAAAATGGCCAAAGGTGGAAACAACCCAAAAGTCTATCAAGAGACAAACAGATAGACAAAATGTGATATAACCATACGATGGAATATTATTTGGCCATAAAAAGAAATAAAGTAATGTTATATGCTACAAGTTTGATGAACCTTGAAAACATTAAAGCTAAATGAAAGAAGCCAGTTACCAAAGACCAAATATTATGTGATTAAATCCATATGGAAATCCACAATAGGAAACTACATAGAAATAGAAAGTAAACGAGTGGTTAATTAGGACTGGGGAGTGATGTACTTTAAGGGTCTTTCAAAATGATTCCTATTATGTCTATTAATAGGAAAACTACATGAACTAGACAGAGTAAGTACTTCCTTAAAATCAGATGGATTCTAAAGTTTTTATCCTGCTCTCAGTTACCTATTCAGAAGGCCCTTAATATCTAAGTTTTATGTATAAATTTGGCTAGCCGATTGTACCCAGATCGTTGGTTAACCATTATTCTGGATGTTTCTGTGAAGGTGGTTTTTTGGGGGGGGCTGGGGATTAATATTTAAATTAGTAGACTTTGAGTAAAACAGATTATCCTTCATAATATGGGTGGGCCTCACCCAATCAATTGAAGACCATAAGAGAAGAAACTGACCTCCCTAGAAGAGGAGGGAATTTTTCCAGCAGACTACCTTTGGACTCTAACTGCAACTCTTCCCTGGGTCTACAACCTACTGGCCTATCTTGCAGATTTTGAACTTTCTAAGATTCCACAATTACATGAACCAATTCTTTAAAATCAATCTCTCTCTCTCTCTATATATATATATATACACACATACACAGATATAAACACACACATATACATGTACAAACACACAATATGTGTATATACACACATATATACATATAGACACACACATGCACACACACAGCCTTTTGTTTCTCTTTCTCTGGGGTACCCTGACTAAGAAATCAGAAATTAGCCCCAGAATCAGAAATTAGCAGACCTGGGAACTGGTTGCCCAGTTGCAATGAATAATTTTTCATTTTACTCTCCACATCTTCCTCACTGATAAATCATCTTTGGATCTGGCTTCTTCAGAGGATATTATTACATGTCCATGCTGTTACCAAATCACTGCTTTCACCAACTTTCCTCGTTCCAAATTTTGCCTCATTCTTTAAGAATGGAATTTTGCTTGGTCTTTGCTCCTCCTTTGTTGTGATTTCAAGACTGAGCCTTAGCCTGTGCCCCAGCCCAGTATTCAGGGACTTTTGACTATGGTTTGATACGTCGGATGTCAGAACTGCCAAACAATTAGACGTTCTAGCGTCAACTACTGTCTAATTCATGTGTCAGATTTTCGTGTGTCTCTCCTAGGGCTGGTTGATATTTTGGAGAGTTCTTTTATTGCTGGCTCAGTTTTCCAAGTTAGAACTTAGCTAGCATTCTGTAAGTCACATCTATTCATGAGCAATCTGAATGTCCAACTTTCTGACTAAATCATTTATACCTGTATCAACAGAGTAGTAGCTTCAAGAAGCTCCAAATTTTGTTCGCTTTGTAAGTAAAAAGATTTTGACCTCATACAGGAAGAAGGTTTAAAGATAGGCCTGAAGTGAGTCAGATGTAGGATTAGGAATAAATCTCCAAATCCCTGACTCAATCTTGCACGATCCAACAAAATCAGTGTCTTCTCTAAAAAGCTTACTGGCAACCAATAAATCATCTGGAGACGTTAAATAGACTTTATTAAACAACATTTTGACTAAGAGTAGACATATGAGAAACACAGATTAAATTTCTTTTACAAGGTTCCTCAGTTTCTCGTCTAAATGGTAAGTTTCTCTTTAGGTACTTTTTGCTCTGAGCTAAGGACTAAGTGTTAGCATGACCTCAGATGTTTATTAAGCCCCAAATATAAACTCATCTGAAAATAGCTCACAAACTATTGAAACAAAGCTGAATAATTGAGCGCAGCAACTGCCTTCCAAGTCATTGCGGCAGAGTTCCACTCACAGTACCTGCCTAGTTCAGTTTTTGATTTACAATATTGTGTTAGTTTCAGTTGTACAGCAAAGTGATTCAGCATATAAATATATATACACACACATATATACTGAATGTATATTCTTTTTCAGATTCTTTTCTAGTATAGGTTATTACAAGATATTGAATAGAGTTCCCTGTGCCGTACAGTGAGTCCTTGTTGTGTATCTATTTTACATACTGTGGTGTGTATCTCTAGTTAGGTTTTAATTCTCACTCTTGCCCATGTTGCTGATTTTTTTTGACAAACCTCAAGCCCATAACAAACTTAGTGTCAGCATTCTTTCCAGTGGACTACTTTTATTTCACACATATGACATTCTCTCTTAATTCTAGGCCTTTATAAATTTTTTCTACCTCTTGCAATATTTATCCCCACCCTGGCTAACTTCCATCATCCTACTTCTGAAATCTTTGTGTAATGGCTCAGGACCCTGTGGGGCATTCCCAGGACAGACCCCTCCCCCATATCCTCTTTTGTAGCTCCTCTCTGAAGTACTCAGATAATACTATCTCATGTACATTTCCTGAGTTTTTCAGATGCTAAAACCAAGACCAAAGGGAGGAAATTAACTACTTGATGATCCTGAACACATGGCCCCCAGGCCTTCTGGCGCCTAGGGATTGCTAGCTTGACCACCCTGTTACCTTCCTATCAACCCATCAGAGAATTACACATGAGCTGATCATGCATGTATCCTGTGACTGCCCCCTCCCCACTCACCTGCCTTTAAATATGCTTTGCTGAAACCCTTTGGGGAGTTCGGGGTTTTCTTGGACACAAGCCACCAGGTCCTCCTTGCTCGGCCCGGCAATAAAGCTTTCTCTGCTCCAAACTCCAATGTTTCAGTTTGTTTGGCCTCACTGTGCATTGTGCACATGGACTTTCATTCAGTAACATTTACTGTATCTCCAGGCTGGGTCAGGTGACCTGTCTTTGTGGTCCCATAACACCCGATGTTTATCACATCAGCCCTTACCGCATTGAACTGTGTTTGTGAATTAATCTGTTTACTTTAGATTATCAGTGCCTTGAGTATAAGAATAGTATTTATTTTTTTCACCAATTCTATGCCTTATTCATCCTGGTATTCCCAAGGACTAGTAAATATCTGTTTATGTATTTATGTCCTCACCACACTGAGCATCTCTGTATCTAATTGCACCAGTAAAGATTAACTAAATAGTGGCTAGATAGAGGATGGATGGAAAGATTAACATCAAGAAAACAGGCTGTAGTCTGGACATGTAACACAGGAACATTGGGATTGTGATCCAGGGTCGATTTCTGATCCAGGAACTCAATACTTTGGACCCATCTCAGGTACAAATTCAATGCACGTGTGGGATGCCTATAAAATGTAAATAAACAACAAGTCCATGAGCCACCGCTCCAGTCCTAGGTGTTAAGACGTATTTTACACCGTCACCCTCCACAAGCCTTTGCTTAGTGTTTGTATTCTCTATGAAATGCCATTGGAAATCTCTCAAATCCTAGCAAAAGCTTATACATGTCTTCAAGGAGAAGCACTTTTGACCTTTCCTTCATTTTCCCTAATTTCTTTCAAACAGAGTACTCTTTCCCTTGCCCTCCCATTAGATTGTGTCTTCCTGGATTAGAATTCTTCACATATTCTGACTGGTAGAGGAAAAATAGTCACAGCCCTGACCCCAAGGTGCACAGTCAAGAGAGGACTTGTCCATCACAGAAAGCTGACAACATATAAGGCATAATGTGCCTATGTGTTTGCCTTTGTACTGGGCTACAAGCTATCTGAGAATGAGGACTGCTTTGATTCATCTTTGTATCTTCAATATCTATCTAGTTAGAAACTGACACAAGAGTGTTGTTTAGCTAACATGGATCTGACTTGTAAAGATATCTATTATGTTTCTTATTCTCAGATGAGTCAAGAAGCATGTGAAAATGGATGCATGATAGTCAGCTTTTTAGAAAATATTTTATACACACACACACACACACACACACACACACACACACACACATACATACACACACCAAGGGTTCAGATGCTAGGGATACAGTAATAAGCAAAGCATATAAATTAACTGTCATCATGAAACTGACACTCTAAAAGGGGGATATAGACAATAAATGAGTAAACAAATCATACACTCTAGATATTAATAGTGCTGTGAAGTAAAAGAAGGGCAAAGAGATAATGACTGAGGGTTGGGAACTGTGGTGGGATGGTGACTGTAATGTGTGGTAGTCGGGGAATGCTGCTCTGTAGAGATGAATAAATTAAGTCATGAAAATTCATGATGGAGGCACATTCCTGGCAGAAGGAACTGAAAGTTCCCCTGAGGTAGTAAGTACTTTGTGTATTTCAGGAGCACATAGAAGGATAGCTCCTCGGGATTATTGCTTGAGGAGTTTAGAGAAAATTTTACAAAATAAGTTATTTTGAGCCAGGATGCATTTTTCCACATGAAGAAGGTGGCGGGGGGTGGGGGGGCATTTCAGATTGACAAAACATCACAGGGGTAAAGGGATTATGTAAGAGTTGGGGACAATAAAAATTCCAGTGGTGGAAACAAAGATTTGTGGAGATAGAGAAACGTTTCACTGGAAGTGAAATTAAGAGAAGACAGTGAAGAACAGAGGCAAGAAAGTGAAGGAACTTGGAGTCCATGTTAATGCATTTGGATTTTTCTTACAAGTATGTTTAAAGCAGCAAAATATTGTGTTTTAGAAAGAATACTCCAAGTAGCCCTTGGAGATTAGATGGGAATGAAAGATATTTCTACACAGGGAGACCATTTAGGAGGATGCTCCAATAGCACTGTTGGGACATGATGTAGCAGTGAATATGGGCAGAAGGGGTCAGACTTGAAAGACACTTCTATTGTATGAGCACTTAATGATTTCAGCCCAAGCTCAAGTTAGATATGAAAAAATAAATACATGGAGTTTAAACAGTGCACTGAAAAATAAGACAGAACTCTGTAAATCAAAAGCATTGCAAACACATAAATGCTATATAGTCTTGAAATCCTGGCCCTGCTGAGCTGTAAGTCCTCAAGCAGATCAAGGAAGCTGGGCATTAAGTACCTACAGAGTAACAGGAAGGGAAATACTGAATATGCTGCTAGAAATCTCAGTCAAGTTCACTGAGTGAAATCAGGGTCCCTGACAGAGTTAGCTTCCTGTGAAAGGAGACTGAAAAAGGCTGTAGCCACTGCCTAATTTTTTTTTAATATAAAGCTAGTACACATGTGGTTGGAGGAACCGAAGAAATTCTCAGAGTCTAGGAAAGGGATCAAATATCCCTCTGTTTTAGTGACAGTATCTGCCAATTCCCCATTATCTCTCTGCAATGGAAGAGCCATGACACCTGGGTTGTCAGAGCCGAGGTGGAGGCAACCACAAAGCTGCTAGACAGGGATGGTTAAACAGAGCTGGGGTGGGGGAGAGGGCAAAAGAAAAGCTACAGAAGATGTGTCTGAAAATGAAAATTCCAAAGGACACAAAGAAGAGTCTAAGAAAGATTGCCAACACACTTAAGAGTCAAATAACTTCACTGTCAATAGGGTGCAAATAATAAAAGAATCTCAAAATTATTTTTAAGTATTTTTAGAATGTCCAAAGAGAGAAAGGAATGGACAGCACCCATTGAAAAAATAAGAAATCATGAACCCACAACAGAGAAATAAAATTAAAACAGAGTTATAAGAAACATTATCAATCATTTTCATTAAAAAACTAATCAGCAGGACACACTTGGTCAAAAGGAGTCATAGTTAAAAGGAGTATGATAGCAGAAAAGAAAAATTCACTCTGTGGTCTCAATAGCAGATCTGAGATGGCAAAGAAAGTATCAAGTTCATTACTACCAGATCTGTCTTACACAAAATGTAAAATGATGATGGATTGTAACTTGAATCTATAGAAAGAAATGCAGAGTAGCAGAAATGATAACTATGTGGGTAAATATGTGGAGTAGTTACAGATGATTCCTAGGATTCTGTCATGAGGACAGATGGAAAGGGAATATAGAGAGGGGAGCAAGTTTGGGCAGGTCAGAGAGATGCTCAATTCAGTTTGGGCATGCTGACTTTGATCACCCAGTTTCCTCTAGGCATCCCAGCAGAGACTGGAAATTAGGGCAGCCAAAGAAGCCACAAAAATACTGAATAGTGTCAGGAAATCCAAAGGCCAAAAAAAAAAAGAAAAAAAAAAAAAAAACAGAGAGAGAGAGAAACTTAATCTTGAAAAAAATCATGGACAATCCACACAGTATATGTTGCAAGAAGATGCAGAAATCATAGCCTGATTGGAAAGGGTTTGGAATCTTCAGTCTGTAAAGTCAAACAGAAATCTATAAGGATTGAATTAGATAGAAAACAAAAAACAAAAAAACAATGTAAATATCTTTTCCTGTAAAATCCACATATTAATCTAATATCGGGACCAGGGACATTCTGAAAACAGGTCATTTTGGTAGATAAAGATAAAGGATTGCTCTGAACTGGAGGCGTTGGTCATGAAAATGTTCTATAGATTAAAAATGTAAAAAGGATCAGCAAAAGTTTAGATCAAGTCACTGATGTAAGATGGAAAATAGCTGAATCAAGGAGACTCAAACTTGGTTCCTAACCTTATGAGGGCAACTTGCATTTTTTTTTCACAGACCAAATCTTTTTCTGCTGTCAGAATAGTCAGATGGACAATTGAGCAGACCTAATGCTGCATGCCTTATACTTTATGACTTCCTGAAGCTGGAAATTGGCTGCAAGTGCTGAATCCAGATGGAATCTGGCCTTCATTCTAAACTCGTAAGTCAAGGATCAATTATTAAAACAGATCTAGAGAGGAAATGTGATCGGCTTTTAGTCTTGTTAATCACCTGAGCCTGTGAGTGTAGTTTTGTGACATTCTAGAGTTGCCCATTTCATGAGTATTAAATATTTTGAGTAGGTATTTCTGCATAGAAATATACACCATATTATTATATCACACTGTCTGATTTGAGAACAAAACTAATCATGAAAATTGAAATGCAACAGTCAGAATTGTAGGGTTGGAAGAGACCTTAGAGATTATCTGGTCCAGTTTCCTACCAGGCCTGGGAAAGTTCCTGCCTCGGTTCCCCACATGAGCATTAACTCAGCTGGAAATCCCTCAGTGACAGAGAGGGATGACTGTGTCCCATCAGCTGAGCGCTGTTCCACGTGCATAGTGTCTGCTTTCTTATACACCATTTCATATAGCTTTCACTACATGCCTCTAGCAGTTAGGCCATTCTACAGACAAGGAATCTGAAGCTCAGGCATGTTAAGTAACTTGTCTCAAGTCACAAAGTTAGTAAGTGGTGGGACCCAGATACAATCCCTCTTCTTTATCTGACTACAAGCCACACACTTTGTCCATTAATAATGACATTCTAATTCATCACTTTATAAGAAGACCCTTCCACAATTCTCATTATTATAAAAAAAAAAATTTCTCTCAGTTGGGTCTGAAAATCAACCCCTTTTATTTCCAGATCATTCTTCCACATGGATGTGCATACAGTTTGTAAAGACTATCATTGTGTTATCTACAGGTCTTCTCCAAGCTCAATGTCCCCAGTTACCTCTACAGTTCTTCACCGAACAGGGCACATGCCTCTGAGATGGTGATGGTCTCTGCATGCACTCTAGTTTGTCAACAGCCAATTTCACATAATAAAGTAGTGACTTATCTAGCCTTGGTCCTCACAAGAGCAACTTTGTTCATGAGTTCACATCATCCTGTAGGGCCAAACTATTCTAAAGAATGACAAGACAGAAAGGCTTACAGAAGCTTCACTTAAACTTTTCCATGGATCCATTTCAATATAGTGATGGTTATGGAAATGTCACTTTGCGACACAGCGCTGTCTTTTGGCTGACAGCCAAAACATGTACACACCTCAATATCAGAGAGAATGGGCCTGCAGGGGATTTTTAGAAGTGACTTTTCAGGTTTCAGAAGTCCATCGAACTGTCACATTCTTAATAAAGAAGACTAGCATTCAAAGCACAGAGCAGAACCTCCTTATCTTCCCTGTCACTGCACCACGAGTATCTAATAGAATATTATGGCATATCCTGACAGAACGTGAACCATAAACAATACAAATTGGAATTTTCTTGGCTAATTTGTCAGTGGAGGGGGCCTACAGGAAAGAGAATAAAGACATGCAACAGTGGATACTTAAAGTGGATACTAAGAAATACTGGTGATCTGTACATAAAGAAAATTTAACAAAACCAGAACATTGAAACAATATGTTAATATAATAGGATTTCTTTTAATTTTCATATTCCTTCGAGAGGAATTCATAAGTAAGTTAAGGTGATTTTTCCTGAAGGATGAAGCACAGAAAAATTTAACTCAATGTCATCCATAGAAATATAGATTTGGCCTAAAGGCATAACAGTTTCCCTTCCCATCAAGTGTTACTAATCTTGAAAGTCCATCATTTCAGTGTATTTTCTATGGGCTCTTTGTCAACTGGTACAGATTCTACAAGACTGGTCTTTCAGCAGTATAATCACATGTGTTCTTTGAAATGGTAAGGATTCTCTCTCTCTGACGCTCTCTTCATCTGTGTATGTGGTGTATAGACATAGACACACACACACACACACACACACACACACACACCACTTGGCTGTTTAAAAAACTTTCACATCCAATCTCCCAATTATCATTTCAAAACTCTTGCAAAATACTTAACAGAGATTAAAGCCATTGTAAGTGTTTCTAAGTCAGAAAAGTACTCAGTCGCCATTGGCCTCACTTTACCCAAGGTGTCCCTAGAGAGACTGGAGGTTTGTTGATTACTTTGCATGAATTATTACAATGTTCTGAAAAAGAATATTTTTGTAGAAATGTGCAAGCTGATTCTAAAATTAATATGAAAATATGAAGGACCTCAAAGAGCCTAAACAATACTTCAAAGGGAGGACCAGGTTGGAATACTATTGTGCCTAAATTCAACAGTTAACTGTTATGTAACCTGCAGTCATCAGGATGGTATATTACTGCTGTAAGGATGGCTGAATAGTTCAAATGCACAGAATAGAAAGTTTAGAAATAAACCTATGTTCAACTGATTTTCAACCAAGGTGTCGATGGAAAATGCTAGCCTTTTCAAAAACAGTGCTGGAAAAACTTGAGATCCATATGAAACAAAGGTATCTTGAACCCTACACCTTACAATATACATAAAACTCAACTTGAAATGGATGATATACTTGAGCATAAACTCAAAAGCTAGAAAATTTTACCTTGGAGTAGATAATAGTTTATTTAATATGAAATAAATTAAAATATCTAAATCTAACAATATACTGACATACAGAGTATATAATTAATATAATTCTACAGTAAGCAGACAAGGAACTGCATTAAAATAGATAATTATTTAAGCAGATACTTCATAAAAGAAGATATATGAATGGCCACTAAGCATATAAAAGATGTCCATTTGTCATTAGGGAAATGCATTAAAAACCAGGATGGGATACCACTGCACACCTGCTAGAATAGCTAAAATTAAAAACAGTAAAAATGCTAGTTATTGGGGAAAATACAGAGTGATGAGAATTCCCATACCTTGTTGATGGGTGCATAAAATGGTACAATCAATCACTTTTAAAAAGTCTGGCATTTTCTCAGAAGACTAAACATACTTCCTTGTGAACCAGCAATTTCACTGCTAGGTGTTTATCCAAGAGACATGAAACATATGTCCACCCAGAGCCTTGTGAATGAATGTTCACGTCAGATTTACTCATAATAGCTAATATATGGAAACAACTCAAGAACCATTAATAGATGAATAGAAAAAGTGCTTGTGATGTACGCAAACAACGGGCTGCAGTGATAGAAAGAAACTACTGAGATAACAATATGAATGAATCTCAGAAATGTTAGGCTAAATGCAGAAAGCCAGTCACAGAATTTGACAAATGGAATGACTATTTATATAAAGTTCTAAAAGGCAAAATTAATCTTTAGTGACAGAAAGCAGATCCCTGGTTGCCTGGGCCATGGGTCAAGAGATGGAATTGGCCACAAAGGCTCAGGAAGGGACTGTTTAGCTGACAGAAGTGTTCTGTATCTTGATTGTGGTCATGATTATACAGGTGGATTTGACAAATCTCATCACAGTGTTCACTTAGAATGGGTGTACTCTATTTTATATAAATTACGTATCAAGGAAATCGATAAAGAAAAAAACATTATTATAACACTGACTATTTAAATCCTAAGATTTGAATGACTTTATTTACAGGCAATTTAGGATAAAAATGACAGTACCTCCTATTGCCTGTGATTGAGATACTGACACTGATAAGGAAAAAAGCCTTGTAAGTGCCATTAATCAAGCTTTCCTTGTGCATTCTACTTTCCAATTTGACATTTTCTCAATTTAACAGACTTACATGTGTGTATATATATATATATATATATATATATACACACACACAAGTGTGTATACACACACATACTCATTCCATGCTTGCACCAACATTTTCAAGGAAGTATAAATTAGTTGGGGAAATTAATGTATACTGTGAGACATACATGAATGCTAGTCTGGAGGTTAATGAGAGGTGCTGTTAGCTGATGGTATTTACATGATAATCCTACTTGTAACTCTCTTAAAGCAGAAATTTCACTGTTGTAGTCAAAGGAGTGAGAAAAAGTATTGATTTACTGCTACCAACTGATAAGAAGCAGGTGAGCCCCCAGGGATCAAAGTGAGACATGAATGCAGAGTTGCTGGCAGTTTGATTAGAGTGGTTAAGCTCTCTTTTCACTTGCTTCAAAATTATGCAACACTTTTACAGCTTTGAATTCTCCGAAGTCTGTCTCCTCACAGACTCTCACACAGCCTTGGCAGGAATTCTCATTTCCTACTTCATTAGTAAAGAAACCAACACTCAGAGAAGTGAAGTCTCCAAGGTCTCCCAGATCTAAAGTGGCAGGTCCCGGACTAGAGGCCAGGGATTCTGACTCCATTCAAGTGTTTTTGCTCTACAAACCCTACCTCCTTACTCTGTCCAAGCTTACTTTTTTCTGATAGAAAAGGAAACCCAACGGTAGGAACTCAGTGGAAAACGCTTACATATATATTTCTATCTGTATCATCTCTATCTGTGTCTATTCATTCCCAAAGTTAAGAGGGACAGAGTAGCCAAGGAGCAAAAGTACACACAAAGCCTAAGCAGAGTACATGAAATGCTGAAAGATATATAGTTATTCAAATATAGTTGATTAAAATGCAACTATCAGAGAATCTAAGTCAGGGAAGCATGTGGAAGTAAGCCAAGCAAACTCACAGGAACGAGGGAATGGGCTTTTGAGTGGCGCAGGGAATTAAATGGAAGTTTGGGCCAAATTAAGCGGATTGCTGTGAAGGAGAGGGTCTAGTTCCAGTCAACATGGGAGTTGCACTTGTATTTGGGGCAGGATAATATAGCATAGTGCTTAAAAATCGTTTCGGAATCAGATAGTAGGTTCAAACAGATTTCAGCTATAATTCTTTTTCAACCACTTACCTGCTGTGAGACATTGGGCAGATTGCTTAACCTCTCTGAGCCTTGTTTCTATAATAGGAAATGCAGTGGTTCCTCATAGGGTTGTTTGAGGGGTTAGATTAAATAATGATGTATAGTTATTTTTTCATATAAATATCAGCTATTGTTACTATTATTAATAAATAATAATCATCCTGTTGGTATCTCACCCCTGTATACAATACTGCCTTATCTATATTACATGTTATGTAATATTTGCTGAAACAAATTTTTTCTGTCAATATCAAAAGATAATTTATCATTAGAAAAGGGACAGGTAGAGGATCTGCTATTCACAAAGTGCTATTTCTTCCAAATTCCCACTATTTGGTGCTTCCGGGAAAGGCATCTCTCATCTACTAACGTCTAAGCATATGCCCACTCACCACACGGGGTTTTCCTTAGTCTAAAGGATCCAGGCACATCTTCTGAAACAGGCACGGTGCATAGTGCTGGACAATCAACTTTTCTCCATTTCTGTCATCTCACCATGCCTCAAAAGACCAACCACTGTGTGAAGGCCAGCCTTAACCTTTTCAACATAATAGCATCTTAAATATTTTAAAAAATATGCAATATTCAAGACATAAAAAAAGCATGAAGAATAAACGGCATGGAGGAACTGACCCAGTTACCGCAACAAGTCAGTGGCATGAAAAGATCAATGGCAGGGGAGAACTCCCTGGATTAAAGACACACGAGATCTAACGTCTAAATATCGTGTGTGGACCTTATGGGCATCCTGATTTGAATAGATTAACTATAGAAAAGGGATTGTGAGGCAATTGAGGGAAGAATTTTTACAGTCTTTTGCTATACATGATACTAAGCAATTATTATTTTGGTTAATAGTAGTGATGGCACTGTTATGGTTTTTAAAATCTCACATTTTGTAGGTATCTACACTGCAGTATGTAGAAATAAACAACATGTTTGGGATTTGCTTTAAAATACATTTTAGGAAAGAAAAGAAGTACAAAGATAAATGAAGCAAATACGGCAAAATGTTGATGATCGTTGAATACACAATTATATAGGAGTTCATTTTACTAGCACCTCTTCTGTGTACATTTGAAAATAACATATATTAGCACCTTTGATGATATAAAGCCATGAATACAACAAATACTCATGTATCCAAACTCAGCTTAGAAAACAAAAGCAAATTCAATTGAATTCCCTTCCCCAACTACATCCATCCCCTAAAAAAATGACCACTATATGGATTTTGGTGTTTATTATTGTCTTGTTGCTCTGTATTTTTCCTACAGATTTATTTATTCCTAAGAAATATATCACATTGTTTTGTATTTTTTAAACTTCATCAAAACACTATCCAATTGTAAGTGTTCTGCAACTTGCCTTTTTCTGGTCAATATGACGCGTGTGTGATTCATCTACAGAGCTCCAAAATAGAGCCTTCCAAAAATATCTTCCATATTCTTTTCCTAAGCTGACCAAAGTTTCTACCGGCATTGTGTGTCTTGTCTGTGCCGCTCCTGCAGCTCCTGCTCTGCTCTCTTTATTGGTAAGAAGCCTTGGAATTTCACTGAGCTAGTGTTCTCTGAATGAGGAGTTCTGTGTAAAGTAATTCTGTCTGTAATTCAAGGTTAAAAGAATATTTTTCCTCCCAAATCTCTCTATTAGTCTTTTGAAACCCTTTTCCAGAATAGATTGGTTACGTTTCAGCTGCTAGCAAGTACATTTTTACTCTCTCAGCAAATGAGTCAAATAAAGCATAATGACCACACATTAATTTTGCTGCCATTGTTACTGTAGGAGTGGACACCAACAGTGGATGTAGTATCTGCATCACCTGACTCTGAACATAGGGATGGCAAAAGTAAGTAAATACCCACAATGTGGAGAATTCGATACATCCGTGATTTACTTACTGTGGATGCCTTTTGACAAAGACTCCAAAATATTCATTGCTGTGAGCTGTCTCATTCTAGGAGATTTCTGTGCCCACTCTCTTGAAGGGAGACAACCACCAGGAGTAGATACTCAAGAAAGGAGGGAGATTATTATAAAATAATGCCTGAGATCTAGTCCCAAATAGTCTTGGTCACATGGCAGGTGCTCAGTAAATACATATAAATCATCTTCCTCCTGGGTGGAAATGCAGTAAGGACAGAGTCTCTTGGACACATTAATTGGTTATCATTGAAAGCATGTTCTCAAGGAGAAAAGAGAAGGCGAAAGGCATCTGAATGCATCTCCATCTCTAATAGCTTGTGCCGAAGTGACCTCAGGAGGGTGAGGGGAATATAAAAGGGGGAAAGCCCCTCATCTTTCCTTGCTCCCTGAGGCTCAGTGACAAACCTACACCAAAAAGTGGTTTCTGTAATGTACAGCAGACAGTGACAGGAGTTCCTTCCTCACCTGCCTAGCAGACCCTCTTCCTGACCCCTACAGTGGTGCGGAGGGACCTCTCCCTGCTTTCTTCCTCCCGCAGCCTGGACCTAATTGCATGTAGATTTTTTTTTTTTTTCTCTTTTGTCACCCAGAACCCCACCACTGTCCTTTGCCCTTGTTGCATTTTATAATGATGGAACTTTCTTTACCTCACTGACAGTAATTGAACTGTTGACATCCTTGACCTGTTATTAATCATCTCTCCTGTGGTCACCAAAGGCAAGCTTGGTAAGTACAGTTACTTTTGGCCCGTAATTCCTAATCAGAGATTTACTCTTATTGTAGTAGGCCTGCCATCTTAAAAAGCCAGTTTTCAAAGCTCACACGCTCTCCAGTAGAAGTTCTCCTGTTAGGCATAACCTAGAGGGACTTTTTATAGTGTACTTAGATTTCTTATAGTCAATTTTCTCCAGAACTGAGGTCCCGTACATTCTCTGTAGTTAAAAACTTGCTTCAAAAGCCTTTTATGATAATCAGATCTGGTTTGGTATAAGAAGCCTTTGTTGCATGTGGGTTCCACCAAGACAGAATGAATTACTCAAGACTCTGTGGAAAAGTCAAGAGAGCGAGAGGGAGTCGGGAGCCAAGTCCAGGAGCCTCTCACTCAAATCTCCCATGTTTATTGAGTACAGTCAAAGGAGGAATGCAGGAATTTAGGGAAGGACAGGGTGGGATCACAATGAGTACAAAGGCTTTGTTTATTGTTGGTGTTTGGCTCAAGGTCAGAAGACCCTTTTTGGTGAATCATGTTCGTGTTGAGCCTTTCAGCTTATCAGGGCGGAACGTATGAGAATCAGCTGCTTGACAACTTGGACTCAGGCGGGTGTGCCTGCCTTAGGTTGCCCCCCTCAGGGGATATTGCCCGTCATTGGCTCACCAGCCTTCTCACCTCTGAGTCTGCAGCTTGTTTACCATTCCAGCCCAAGGCTGTTTGGGGGAGAGAGGACTATCTAACAGCAGGCATGCCCCTCCCATGGTTTATAGCCGAGGGCCTGGGTCATTGTTAAACCTCAACTATGCAAGCAAGGCGGTTACTAAGCACATTTGCTCTTTAAAGAGATAAGCGGCTGAGGGCTGTTGCAATTTGTTAACCCAATCATGGGCTCCCACAGTTGCATTTAAATGACCCACAAGCCTGGCACTCAGACTGAAACCGGCTTGGCCCTTTGTTGCTGGAACGTGTTACGGATCACCCTCTTTCCCTTTGCTCTCTTCGTCCTTGACTCTTCAATTTCACAGGACTGTATTTTTTTAAAATTTGCTCTTATGAACTACTCGGTCACATCCCTCTTGTTTGGCCTTGAACCCCTGCCCTTAGACTCACATTTAGTAGTGTCTTTCTGAGAAGGCCCAAATTATCATAGCAGTTGGTACAATGGGCTTTGACTTTTTCAGTCTCCTTAGTTACTGACCTTGTTTGACCGACTTTTGTGGGATATACCAAGGAGAGAAGACACCTTCATCACACGTCTTGTCTTGGCCTTGGAGGACAGGACAGCCAGCTTCCCTTAGCAGGGGTGGCGGGGCGTTAATGTAGCAATGTTCCCTTCCTTTTATCTTGTCAATGAGTTGTGTATACTATGGGAACTTTGACACATTCATTGGGCATTTTAACATTTTGTGGCACTGAAACCACAATTCTGTAAAATATTGTCTCTATTTATCTCTGTGGGTATCAATACATTTGTTCACCAGTCACTGAGCTCATAATTTTTCAGGCACTACGCTGCGTGATGTGGATGCAGATCTCTCAAGAAAGTGATTTTCCCCCAAATTATTTTATTCTGGGGATATTAATAGGTGTTACATAAAGATAAACTAACGAAAAAGTTTCTGTGGTTAAATAGGTTTGGAAAAAAGGAGAGTTAAACGGAGGTATTTCATTTTCTTCTGTCTCCGAGTCCTTAATGCACTTGACATCTAATTCTTATTTATCATAAATGGCCAACAGGGATGGGGGTAGAATAAAAAAGAAAGTGTGTCCCCACATTACCTGACCAGGAAACCCCTTCTTTCCTGACTGTCTCAATGGGCTACTTTTCTTCAGAACACGCTTTGGGAAATGACTGTCCTAGTGATGCAGAAATCACATCAGAGTTAGTTTGATGTCATTATGATTTGTTGCTTCTTTTCATCCTGGAAGTACTTTTTCCCTTGAAACCTGGTACTGATACCGCCACTGCAGCCTTCGTGGGGTTACTGTTCGTGTGGCAGATACATCCACTTACTTCCAGTCTTCCTGTGTCTGTCTATTAAAGTACCCTGTAGATAGCTCATAGTTGTGTTCTACTATTTTATTGATTCTCACAATCTTAATTTGTGAGTTTATTCCATGAAAATTGTAATATAACTATTGATGTAATTGTGTTAGGAATATCATTTTACTGTTTTCTGTTTTCCCTGTGTTTTCGGTTCCTCTTTCATTCATCTTTGTATAACTCCCTCTCTCTCTCTTTTGTTTAGAGTAAGTATTCAAAAAACATTTGTTGAATTGATTAATGAACAGTCCTCTCCGCTGTGAACTTACCAGATTCCTCCAGGCAGTATGAAATGTGTCTCCCTTCTATACTTGTACAAAATTGACAAAGTGGCCAAACATTTCTCATAGACACTGGAGTTGACCGCCAAAGTATTTCTAAGCCTGACAAGACTCCTGGGACGCCTCTGAAACTCACACACGGGCTGGATATTTGAGCACACACAAAAAGAACACTGAGTCATTTTTCAGTGTTTCAACTGCTTGTAATGACACATGGGTTGACATTAAAATTATTGGTAAAATTGGTTTAGAAGGAAAAGGTTACATGGGATATCAGAGTGGCTTAGGCTATCGCTATAAATTCTCGACTGGCACCAGCCCGTTATCCATCCAATATTCACTTGTCTACAAATCAGACTAGTGTTTGCACTAAACAGTATTTTTATGATTCCCAAGGCTACCACGAGTGCTGAGGGGACTGCGTGGTGGTGGTGGTGATTTGACGGTCACATTGTAGGGCAGTTATTTGCTTATGTGTTGTTGTTCTTCATGAGATTGGCCCTTTCTTTATGGAGACCACAACGTCTGATTTGATGGTGCATCGCTGCCACATAGCACAGCGCCTGGCAAATAGTAGATATTCAACTATTTGGATTAATGAATAATTCATGGATATATATTGAAGAAAACCTCCTGAAATATAACACTTATAGGCACATATATTTGTTTCTAACCTAGGGGAAATGTACTAGGGATGTTCACATTGAAGACTTGAAGCCAGTGCAGTACATTATACAGGATATTTGAGCATACACAGAAAGAACACTGAGTCACTTTTCCACCTTAGTGAAACTTGGACCCATATTTTTGTTCTGAAGCATAGAGAGATAGATTGCATTTGTCAATAAGGGCCCCACTGCACCCAAGTCAAACATCTGTGGGTAATTTTGAAAATGTCTGACAACTAATCTTAGCATCTGATTCTTCAGGGTAGCCAAAAATATGTATATGTGTGTGTGTGTGTGTGAGAGGAGGGCGGGCGGGGGGAGAGGGAGGGAGAGAGAGAGAGAGGGAGAGAGACGGAGGGAGAGGAAGAGGGGGGAGGCAGAAGAGAAGGGAGAAGGAGCAAGCATGAACAGTTGATGATGGAAAACCATATATTTTTTTTCCTCCCTGACATCAGTGACATTACTTATATGAGACGGGGGGAAAAAACCGGCACTAGGAGAAGGTCCAGAAATGAAAAGAGGTATTTCTTAGTTTTGTCGATACAGTGGTTGGGCCTTCCTTAAATACTGATGGTCTGAAAAAAGGGAGCAATTCAAAATCAGACTTGACACAGAAACTCTGTCCCTCTGGAAAACTAGAAGGGGAGTTTTGTATACCAAGAAAACAACATTTCCTTGCCCCTGGAGGAGGTGCTACACCTCCTTACTTGCATGAACGATAATTGCCATTCTCATGTTTCACTTATGAATATAAGGGGGTAAACATTCTTAAACTATCAAAATATGTATAATTCAACTATTTTAAGACATGGTTTTATATTCATCTCTTGATGTAAAACCTTAAAAAAAAAAAAAGCCCTTAAAACTTAAAGGAAGTCCTATATCTTAAACTGTACATTGTCCCTCTTGGCATAAAAAAAAATTGTATTGAGTACAAAATTGTCCATTGAATTGGTAAAATTGAATAGTTTAAATTGAACTGCCTGTATATCTGGGAAAATTGAAAACATTATCAAGCCCTTATCAGAATACATTTAGCAGTACTTGTAGGTGGGTTACAAAGATGATTCTCTAGGTCATTTTATTTCTTTCCTCCAGATTTGTCATGCACGGCATGTGTCTGAGTGCAGTTACTGAATTAACGATGATTCAGCCATTGGAGGATTTCTAGTAGTGACTGCAAAAATATGTTTCCATTGGAAAGAATGAACTACATCTTCCAAGTTTTCATCAGAAACTAATAAATTGCTCTTTCTGCTTCATGTTTCATATAAATCAAAGATTCTCACCGATGTCAGAGATGCAAAACATGCTACTATGAATTTTGAATTATGCCTAATGCAACAAAGCTTGGTGATATGAATTTAATAGCAAAGTTACTTCTCTTGAAATTCTGGTTAGACCTACTGCTATGAATATTTAACCTGGAAAAGAGAATACAAGTAGCTCACCTGCTCAAGAAATTCACAGCACAGTTGAGTCTGAACCAGCCTCTCAAACACTGATGATAAACACGATCATTTAACATTTTAGATTTATGATATGCATTAATCAATTACTGCAGCAATCATTCTAACTTAATGAATTCTAGTGTGCTAATGATTTTTGAAAATAAGGCAGAAATATCAAAAGAGACCTTAGATGGAGTCTACATAGAATATCTGCAGAACATGTTTCTGAGGGCCACTCAGAAAACTAAATTCGTCTTATATATATCTCTACTGATTAATTGAAATTTTCTCTCATTTTGGTATACCTTCTGCATACTCATAAATATTAGATATTGATAACTTTTTATACCCTTTTAAATATATTAAAATATAGAAGAAATGCATACATGCTATAATTTTGCTTTGCATCAAGAAATTCCATTGGCTTAAAATACTTGATCTCATTTGAACTTGAAACCATAATTAGTATACTAACGGCAGGTTTAAGAGTGAAATGGAGCAGAACAAGGGAATCCTTGGGTGGGGAAACTATTAGGTGTGACAATGTGATGGTGGATGCATGATTATGCATTTATCAAAACACACAGAACTGTAAACAGGGGAAGCCAACCTTAATGTAACCTAGAGACTTTTGTATCAATTATTATGTTTTCATTAATTGGTAATAATGTACCACACTAATGCAACATGTTAATAAACTGCGAGGAAGCGGGAATATATGGGAAATCTCAGTATTAGCTCCATTTTTTTGGTAAATATAAAACTTTCTAAAAACAGTCTGTTGATTTTAAAAAAGGAGTGAAATGTGTATCTTGTTTTTAAAGCAGTCTCACTTCTCTTCTCTGAATGAACTCTCTGCTCATTGTGTATTTCCATTTGATCTTCAAATCGTATTACACTTCCGCTTGATGCGTATCAGATTTTTAGTGTTACTCTCCAGTTCTGATTGTGTCACCATATAAGATTTTACATTTATATATATATACACTATACACATATATAGTGTATATATATATAAACGTACTATAAACATATATATATATAAACATGTATAAATGTGTGTGTTCTCTGTATCCTAGACAGTGGAGAAGGAGCTTCTGTGCTATTTACCTTGTGCCTTATTCAGCACAATGAACCGGATTACAATTAACGCTACCATTTCCCAGTGGATTTTCTCTTTAATATTCAGAAGCCACTCTTTCTGAACTCAGGAGAGCTGACGTATACCTTTGTGCTTGACTAGCCACAAATACGTACCACACTAGTGATCCTGGCGGCGACAGACTATAGATGATGGACCCCCTGAAGTGGAGCTGAGAGAGAACGTGTCTTGCCACGTGCAAGGCTTGGCACATGCAGTGGAGCACAGGGGCCACTCTGAGTGTGAACACAGCAGCAGAGGGGGCAATCAGTGTAATAGGAATGTCTCAGGAAGTGGGCTTGAGTTACTCTTCAAAGGTCACACGGCTTAGAAGTTGATTCATGCTCACACTCAAAGAAGGAATAAAATGGTAAAGGTAGCAAGTTACACGGGTTTCTCAGACAAAATCACCACTGCATTTCTTGGTGTCTGTATACAGGCTATCCTTGCGGGGTCGGCACAGCTCAGTGGCAGAGCGCGTGCGTAACGTGCACGAAGTCCTGGGTTCAATCTCCAGTGCCTCCACTAAATAAATACATTAATAAATAAATAACCAAGCTGTTGTGTACAGGCAACTTAACGTTTAATCTGTGGAATGTCATGCTTTCTGTTTAAGGTTTTAATCTAACTTTCTGATTAAAGCATTTTTCATCATAATTTCCTAAGAATACTTGGAAGTGGGAATATGTTTCCAAATAAACATTATGAAGTTACTTGAGAGAAGTTTCCCAAATTGTGTGCGTGGCAGGGCTACAGACAGTGATGCAGATTCCGTGATAGTGATATGTCGAAGAACCGGGAAAAAGGCTTAGAGGAAACTTCCACACACTCTTTGTTGAAAGGAACAATCCACGGTAGGTCTTCTCATCCAGCAAATACACAATTTTAAAGTACTTGACAGTAATAGGCCTTCCACCATGGACCCACGCAAAGTGATTCAGAGTCTTTAAAGGACACCAAGATCTCTGTGGTCTATTCCAGCTCTTCCATTCTGCGAGGTAAGGATAGACGAATGTTTCTCCAGAGTGGATTTGGAGTACCAGAGACTATTACAAACGTGATTATGAACAACCTATGGTTATAATTTTTCAAAACTGTATATTTGTATGTGAATATGTGTGTGTGTGTCTCAGAAAGTAAATGCTTGGGGAAAATATAATTATTTGTATCGTCAACACATTATGTGTATCTGTGTATCTGATGACCATGAAAGTCCTCCTGCGGGGCCATCATGAGGACCTGTGCTCGAGAGCCGGTGTCTTCAGGGGATTGCCGTCATAGTCTGCCTGCTGGAGCTCATTTGAAATCACTGCAAACCTAAGGGATTTCCCCAAGAGCCAAAGTTAACATTCACTGAGAGCTTGGTGAACAGTTCCCTTCCAGAGAGCCTACCCCTTTATACTTTAAGGACAGCTTTAGACTGCAGGTTTTGACTGGAGGTCGCAGGGAGTATACTCAACTTGCAATCAGAAGACATGGCCTTCAGCCTCACTCAGCTCTGCAGCTTCTAAGCTGCGTGACCTTTGAATAGTAACTCAAGGCCTTTAAAAATTCATTGACTAACCCAGTTGTTTTACAGTGGTTGAAAATAAAAAGAATGGTGGCACTCTAACAGCACATAATTGAGAGAAGGAAAAAGAGGTTGAAATCAATAACTATCCAAGTGATGTTGGGATCACTTTAATTAAGACTATTTTAATTGCCAGTTCTCTGCTGCTGCTTACAGCCAGGCTCCTGGATGAAGTGTCTATAAATCACGTCCCCCTTTCGTTTCCTCCCACTTCGCCTTAGCTCACTCTGCTTTCTCTTTTGTGCCCACCACTCCACCAACCCTGATCAATTCTCTAAGCTTTACCAAGGACTTCCTTGCTGCACAACCCAGGAGCTACTTTTCAGATCTCCTGTTAGCTGACCTGTCAAGGGCACCAGCCAAAGTTCTCAACTCCCTCCTTGCTGGAGCTCTCACTTCTCTTAGCTTCCGCTACTCTGGTTCTCCTCCAAGCTCCCTGGCATCTCCTTGCTGGGTGTTCTTTGGTGGTTTGATGTGATTATTAATGTTTAATATTAACGTTAGCTTTATAATCTACCTGATAATGTTGGATTTTCTCAGCTCCTAGCCTTGAGCCCTTTCTGTAATCAAAATTTTTATCACTTGTCTATGTGTTGAGGACCAGCCAGTATCTTCAGTCTAGGCCTCTTCTCTGACTTCCACAGATGTGACAATTTAATGAAAAGCTCTATTTCGTTACCTCACAAGCACTCTACGGTGCCCTCCCCTATGTTTCCTCCATAGCACTAGTCACAGTTTCAGCATATATTTGTGTTATTGTTGGGCCAGTGTAAGTCTGGTCCATGACACTGACACCCCTTGAGAGTAAGAAACATCTGTTTTGTCCAGCATTTCGTGTGGAGTAAATTTTAGGTCAGGATCCAAATACCGATTCACTGCACTTCAGGTGTGTAGTCCTTTTCTGGCCCTCAAATACTTCCCTCGCTTTCAGGCATTTTTCACTCGCTGTTGACTCTACCTGAACTGCTCTTTCACATGGCCGGCTTCTGCTCAGCACTCAGGGCTCAGCTCAGATGTTACTTCCTCAAGCAGGCTTTTCCTGATGATCTGATCTAAAGCGGCCCCCTAATTCCCCCCCAGGCGCAGCACTTTGCAACACGCTAGGGTCTTCTCAACTGGCTTCCTTGTTTATTTATCCCAGGAGGACAAAGCCAGGCCCCTAAGAAGGAGAAAGCTGATCCGCAGTGCTCACCAGGGCAACTTCTTGTGCCTCACGCGTAGTATCAGCTCAGGAAAGTTATTCTTGTTTTAAAAGAATTAACAAAAATTTTCTTTAACCAACTTATAAAAGCATTATATGAAAGCAAGTGATAGATTATGTGTTACTGGGGGTGTGGGAAGACCTTATGGAGAAAGAAACGGTTGAATTGTGACTTCTAAGATACAGAGGACGGTAACTGCCAGAGCACGGGCGTGGGAGTGTCCCGTTCCAGGCTGTGGGGAGAGCTGCAGCTCAGGCACAAACTGGACAATCAGGGCTTTTGTCCCCCATGCCTGGCAAATAGGTCAATATGACTAGAAGGAAAATAAAGCTGAAAAGTTACATTAAGATTATATTGTATGAGGGTTTGCATTAGAATATGTGCACTAAGGGTTAGAGCAGGCAGCTAGCTAAACATGAGCAGAGAAAGGGGGACACAGGCCAAATGGCAGGAACTGGGCAGGAAGGAGGGGCACAGGCCAAATGCAGGAAGCCATACATCATCAGGTAAGCACCAGGGGTCCCTGGGCAGAGAAAGAAAAGCAGGAATCTCTGGGCTGATAAGTGGTCAGATATTTTGGGGTGACAAGCGCCCTGCAGGCCAACAAAGAAAGGTGGGAAAAAGCAGGAATCTCCAGTGTCTGAATGTAACCTTCTGCTCATTATGCCCTCATCACAATAAAACTAGCCTTGCAGATGAGAAGTACCCATCATGCACCGACGCCATGACACTTCCCATCCAGACTAAACAAGGACACAGATCCGTCCTCCCCTCCGGAAGGTGGAGCTGGGATGGAAATCAGGGAATATGACCCCAAACCCTCCCCTCCCCAATGAACATTCTGCCCATTCATTTTTACACCCTGCGTAACCAACTTGCCAAAGAAACTCAGGGCAGCTGCTCACCTGAGCCTGCCCGCTGTCCCCTTGAGAGTGGACTATCCATCCCTTAATAAGTCCCCACTTTACTTTCTTAACCTCTGCGTCTTGTCTCTGAGTTCTTTCTGGGACGGGACAAGAAGCTGGACACTGGTTACATCTACTAGCAACAGAAGGAGCATAAAAAGAAAAGGAACAGGACTGCAACCTGATCAGATCTGTGTTTTAAGAAGATAAGTCAAAAAACAGTGTAAAGAAGGATGGCTTAGAGACTAAAATTAGAAAGTTAGGAGATGATTGCAATACGCCAGGAGAAGAGTGGAGCCTGATTTTTGGCTTTGAAAAACTAAAAGAGGTGGCGCTCAAGAGAACCCAGAAGGCTTTGTTTGCTAACCGCATGTGCGTGTAGAATGGAGGATAAGAAGTTTATAATCTGCTTTGATAACACTTACGGTGCTAAGGAGCTTAGTAGCTGGAAAAAGTTAGCATGGTTGAGGAGATGAATTAAGGTTTGGAGATAAGTGTTGATGATTGCTGGATATATGAGTTCAAAGGTGCGGCTGATAGTTAAGTGTTTGGGTCTGGAATTCAGGGAGGGGAGCAGGGCTAGAAATGAATATTTAGGAACCATCACCACATATGTGGTACTTACAACAGTGGATGAAACTTCCCAGGGATGAGAATGAAAGGAAAGAGAGGCCATAGCTAATAACTGAACATTGGTGGAAGTTTATGTAAAAAGGAACTGGAAAAGACAAAAACTCTGTGGGAGAGTACACCAACAAAGAAAAGGAGCAGAATTCAGCTGAAATATATGACTTGCGTTTCAATGAAACCCTCTTACTATTCTTAGACGATTGTAAAAGGCAGTGTCATATGGTGCAGACAGCTTTAAATGATCAAATTATTCCCATTTAACTGTGAGAGCTGATGACTTTCTAATGTCAAATGTAAAGGTTGTTAATTCTGCCAAAAATGCAATAGCACATTGGACCTTTCCCTTAGAACTTCAATGATATCCGTGTTGATGTTTTGTGTGCTAATCCCTATTTAATGCAGCCTTTCCAAGGACAACTGGAAATCTTACCAATGCATAGAATTTTAGAACATTTCCTAAAAATGTGCAATATATGAATTTAAATGGTCAGAGCAGTGATTTTTGAATCTTTATGATGAGAAATTTTTGCCTATATGCACTTTGCATCTGTCCTCAAATTCTAAAAGTATGCCTGTGTTCCCCTAAATTTTAACTTAGGAAAAAATCAAGGATGCTCAATACTACTTTTTTTTTTTTTTTAAGGCTGACGCTGCAGATAAATGGCCTATTTGGGTTACAGTGGTATTTCATCCTAGGGGAGCAGAGGACACAGATTCAAGATGCATTCTGTTGTGATGATATCTTTAGTTGTGAATTCTTCCATTTGGAATTCATAATTACAGTGTCCCTATACTCGAGGTTATTCTCAGCATTCAACCCTCTGATAAATCTGTCTACACAAAACGGCAGCTGGTCCACTGGCAATTGAACTGCTTTTGGTGACATAATTTCACGATGTTTTTTAGAGTTTCTGAAAGAGAGCAGCTGCCCAGAGCTGTAGAAGCATTGCGCATGGGTTACTTTGCTTACATTTTCTCTAGGGACAAGGAGGCTGAGTAGGGTGACAGTCAGTGAGAATTGTCAGGTAAAAATCATCTTGCGGAAAATATCCCTTTGCTGGTTTTACTTCCCATGCTTAGTAGAATTACAAGCATTGCTATTGAGGGAAAAAAAGCGGTAATGAGGTGATCTATATAGAACAAGAAAGAAAAATCAGATTTATCTAAAGTCTTTTTAAAATTCAGCCCCCAAATGAGACTATGATAGAAAAAGAAAAAAATAAAATAAAACAGATGGAAAAATCCAGGTGGTCTGAAGGCAGCAGCTATTCTAAATGGAATTAATTCTCTTAGCACACTTTCAGGTTAGGTTTTATGAAATCTATTTGTTTCACACAAAAGGAGAAACAATTTGCATCTGACCTTGTAGTGGGAAAGACTCTGCTGATTTTAGGGCAGCAAGAATTGAATGTGAACCATAGAATTATTACTCTAACCCTTGCTATTTTGAACATCTTCTAAATGATTCCAGCCAATTTGTCTGACCCAAGGGAATAACTTGCTTTCAAAATCCCCTGGCAAATCCTGCCTTATTGGAGGTCGTTAAACAAGGGATGAATGGATACATTTTCTACAAACAGTCCAGAAACAATTTTGTACTGACCTTACCCTAAATCACCAAAGCACAGAACTGTAAGAAATCAAAGTGACTGAACAAATATAAAGGGAAATTTCCGTGATGATGAATTAGCTTTGCATTTTGATTGTGGTAGTGGTTATACAAATCTGCATATGTGATAAAACTGTATAGGACTCTGTGTAAACACTGCACCATTGTTATTTTCCTAGTTAGGTAGAGTTTCCCCATGCAATCATTGGGGAAGACTGAATGGAGGGTACCCAGGGCATCTCCGTACTACCTTGGCAACTTCTTGTGATTCTATAATTATTAAAAAAGTTACAAGTAAAAAATGTGACAATGAGTATATATATGTTCATGTATAACTGAAAAATTGTGCTCTACACTGGAATTTGACACAACGTTGTAAAATGATTATAAATCAATAAAAAATGTTAAAAAAAAGTAAATATGGAAAAATGTCAAAAAAACTCTTCCCATCAGATTTCACCTGTCTCATCCTTCTCATCCACTAGATTTCAACTTAATTTTATCACTTCCATAGAGACCACTTGACTAACGTCCCTACCTAAAGTCATTTCCTTCTATCTTCCATTCTGCCAGTATTTTTCTTTATCTCAGTCCTCTACTTTCCTCCTTCATTGCACTTCTCAGCACTTATGTATTTCTATACTCATTGGTTTCCTTGTTTGATAAATGTCCATTCATTCTCCACTTAACAAATATATACCAAGAACCTACTATGTACCATGACCTATTTTAGATATTGAGAATATAGCAGAAAAGTCAGAAAGGATCCCTGGCAGACAGATAAGGTCCTTAAATATATACATAGCTAAGAAAAATATCAAATAGCAACATATTTTGCAGAGAAATAGAAGATGGTAATGTAATAATTATTAGATGGCCACTTAACATGGCATTGTTGAACTGTGCCAGTGAGGAACAGTGAGGTAGTGTTTGAGCAGAGACCTGAATTACAGAGAAGGAGTCAACCATGCAAAAATCTGAGTGGTATGGGGAAGAGGAAAAGGGCATACACCCAGGCAGAGGGAAAGGCAAGTACAGTAGACTGGGAAAGCCCTTGCTGTTTTCAGTGGTTAAGAAGGAAGCCAGTGTAACCAGAGTGGAGTGAGTGAGGAGGGCCTGTAGGAAGTCAGGTGGGAGAGGCGTGAAGGAGGCAGGTCACACAGGGCTTTGAATGCCGGAGTAAGAGCTGTACAGCAGAGCCAAGGAGAGCCGTTAGCTCTCAGTTTTGTCATTTCTCACTCATCATGGATGCAAACCTAGAAACCTTTGCTCATGAAATAAAGTCTAAGTTACAATAAGCACTATTTTTGGTGAGAAATATGGAACCTTATCCCCTTTGGCGAACAGTTTCTTTTAAACTTTCTGCAAGCCTTCCTTTGTGCTCTAAAAGTGACAGTACAAATTCTAAGTTGTCTTCTTCAAGAGATGTGGTGGCCACAGAGAACTTTCTTCACTTGGTGGCCATGGGTAGACTTTAGATGATTTAATGAAAAATTAAATCCAGGTGGCTCTAGAGGGTCTGAGTCCGATGGCTTTGCTTCAGTCAAATGCTCTCTGGAGCGGAGACCCTGAGAACCACTGGGGATGCCACGCCAGCTCCTCCGCTCTCGACCTTACAGCTCACACTCAAAGTGCCGCAGGCATTCGTTTCATCAATACCTCTTTACTGAGCTCCCACCGTGTTCCAGGCAACTCCTTAGGAGCTAGGAAGACAGCAAAGAAGTGTACAAATAAGGTATTGTTCTTATGGAGCTAGTGTTTCATTAGGGAGAGCCAAGCAATATAAACTGAAATTAAAATAAACACAGTTTCTGATAGCAATAATTCTGTCATGAAAATGAATCAATTCATGTGATAATTAGGAGAAGACTACTTTAAACGAGGGGGGTGTGCAGGCCAGGTATCGCTTCCCTGAGGGACTGCCACTGCCACTGGGAATGCGTGAGGTAGGGTATCTGGTCCCCCCGCCCCCAAGTCAGCTGCTCTGGTTCACATGAAAGAATAAGTGCAGTCAGAGCACAAGGCAGGGAACGTTCATGTTTGCATTTTAAGTTCTCCACTAAGTCTCCTTTATAACGTTTGAAACAAGTATGGAGATGCCACTCGATTAACAGGATTGCAAGACAATTCTCTGCCATCGATGTGCACAGATCTGAAGCCTGGCAGAGTCCCCTTGGTCAGGCCCCTCCAGCAGTCCGCTGCAGGGCACCCCTAGTCATCTGCACCATCCTTTCAACGTGACCATTTGCCTGAGGGGACGGAGATGCAGTGATGACAACCTGCATAAGGTTCCTGTTCAAATATCCCTTAAGTATGACTGCGGAGACTGCAAACCAACTCTTAAAAGGGAGCACAGTTGAATAATGTATTTGCAATAAAAAAAAAGGGCAAAAACAAAATCCTGGCATAAACATATATAATTTTTGGATCTTCTGAATATTCTTGTTTATACTTTGTTGGTATTTTGTTTTGTTTTTATAACAGGTTTTGATTGCATGGGGCCGAGCAGTTTCAGCCACCATCAGCTAAGGCCTGCATGGTCCCAAGACAAGAAACAGCATGGACTGTCAGGAAGGGCACGGCTGCAGTGACAGACGCTTACATGCTATATGGCTATGGGAAACTTATGAACCTCTTTGAACCTCTGTTTCCTCATCTGTAAAATGGTGATGCTTACATCTACATCATGGAATTATTATTCAGGTTAGAGGTAATGGCTCTACAGAACTGATTACCAAACTTGGCTCATAAAAATCACTCCTTAAAAGACAGTCATTGTAAATAATATTATTAAAATCAATAGTGATTGTTGACTAAGCTTTTTGATCACTTTCCATGTATGGCCCTTGATGTTTGGCAATTGTTTGAGAATCTGCAAGAATATGGCATATGATCGAACTCTGACAAACTACAGTAAAGGCATATTTACAAACATTGGAATCATGTAATTGACATGATTGGCTGCAGCGCTCTGTATATTAATTCTTCTAAAAGGCATTTATGATTTCCCCCCTGCCCAAATCTCCCTGTAAGACTGGTCCAACTGGAATCACTCACTGACACATCTCCTTATTTTTTTTGATACTGTGCTGAGTATCAAGTTGTTCAAGTTATTGTTCATTTACATGAACTTCAGGTAAAAAAACCACTTTGAGCAAAAATACATTCTTAGCATTGCAGATAATTAATTCTACCTGTTATTGGGCCAGAAAGAATGACAATGGGCCTCCCCTTCTCAGATCCCAATTCCTGGGAAAATGTTTTGGAGAATCTCCTGTCACTCTTCTAATGGTAAATTATGAGGTCTGTGCTACATGCTCAGCTTTAGTCATAATCTCATTTAATCCTCACTGCAACCTTGTGGGGTATGTACTATTATTATTCCTATCTCATAGAGGGGAAAACTGAGGATCAAGACTTTGAGATACCTTTGCTAAAGGTCACAGCTAGTTAGTAGCTTATCATGGGTAGAACAAATATTCGTCCACTCTAAGATTAGAGCTCAGGAAAATGGTAAAGCACAAGGTTTTCAGTGGCTTGATTTTATCTGTGTCAGTTCTGTAGATTCTTGAAAGGACTGTGGAAGGCATATTGCAAGTTCCATTTCTCCAGTATGTGGAGTGAGGACATGTAATTGGAGGATGATGGAGTCTGGCACCTGTGAAAGGGCCCCAGTGGGGGAAAAAAAAAATGTATTCTCCCACTGCATCCTAGTTGAAAAGGGGTCAAGTTGAGTTATGAACCCTAAAAATTTCCCCAATTCCTCTAGAGACCTGGTACAAAATCTAGGGCTTTGTCTAAAGGAAAAAGAATGCGGATATTCAAAACCAGAGAGAACATAATAGGGGGAAAAATAAATATTAATAGATACATTGAGAGAGTAGGCAAATGAAAAGTGGATCTTCTCTATATAAATCTAAAATTGCACTTGGTCAAAAGTTACTGATAAGGGCTTTATCATGGACTCCACATGAAGATGATTTGGTAACATGTCATCTGAGAAATTTGTCAAATATTTGATTAATATGTTAGATGTTTCAGTAGTACTGAGAATAATTAAGGAACTAAAGACACTTCCTACCCTCATAGAGCTCACATTCTAATGGGACAGACAATCAAACAGGCAGTTCCAATACAGAGTGGTATATATAGTATATAATATAGGATGTACAGGAGATTATGGAAGCTCATAGTAAGGAAACCAAACTTTTTTGTAGATCCTGGAAGGATTATAGGAAAAAGAGACATTTACACTGGGCCCTGAAGGATGAGTAGAAGTCAGTCGGTCTAGCAGTGTGAATGATAAGGTGTGTGTACCTGGGGGTGGCGAGTGATTGGCATACTGATGTCTTGGCTCCTGGGGATATACCAGGAGAAGTGAGAAATACAACTCCTTCCCCCAGCTCTGGGAGAACAGGGGCCATACCAGTTTATACACAAGTGAGCTCACTGCCTCTCTACCCATTTCTCCAGTCACAGGTTTGGAGGAAAGTAAGGAGACTACGTGTAAAGCCTGTCAACAGGGATTAGGACAAATGTTTGCAGAACAGGAGAGGATGGATGATAGTTCCTTGAGTGAAGAAACAGTAAATGGCCTTAATATTGAGAGATGGCGACTTTTCTTAGAGACACTGGATAGAACCAGAGATTGAGGTTTATATAAAATGCTAGGAGACTGACATTTCACTCCAACATAGCACCCATGAGAGGTGATGGGACCTCTGAATAAGTTGTATATGGATACAAGGATGGAGGTAGGGAGGCATAGCGTGTGATCAGGAATGAGCACGAAGCCCCTTGGTCTTAATAGCTAAGGCTAAGATCCCTTTACCCACTCTTGTCATACAAATATCGGTGCTTTCCAGGTTAAGTGGGTCACATGAATTCAGACAATAATAAGCATTTGCAGGATGACCACAATAACTAAAACCAGGGCCCCTCTCATGGTTTTTCAGGACAAAGTAAACCTAGGATTATTTTTATGTTGAGAATTATGTTTTATTCAGTGGACTTACAGAGGACTTAAGCCCAGGAGACAGACTCTCAGATAGCGTTGAGGGACCGTTCCAAAGAGTTAAGGGAGGAGCCAGGATATGTTAAGAGTTTTTGAAAAGAAAAAAACCCAAAAAACAAACAAACAAACAAACAAACAAACAAACAAAACCCCCCAAAACCCAGTTAGTTGGAACATCAAAAGATTTAAAGAAAACCAGACATCAAGTTATGAATTTACTGTTTTTCTATGTATAGGAAGATGCAAAAGTCTAGGACAATAGTAATCATTCCTTTCATATGCACCTTAACTATCTAGGGCCAGTATCCTTTTCTTCTCCATCCTGAATTCCCCTTGGGGCACACCAGCAGGGAATGGCTACAGTGGCTAATGGCTTGATGGTGGACAACATAAACCTGGAATTATTTTAAACCCAATGGAAAGGGGCTCAAATAATGACTGACATTGAATTTCCCAGGAGCCAGGATAGGTTTTAAAATCAGATTTAATTTGAATTAGAAACATTTAAAAATACATTTTGCTCCAAAAAGTTGGTATAATTCATTTCATACCTCAAGGGAGAACATGGCGTATGTTGTGAACTGAAAGTAATTCAAAATCTTATGGGTATAGTGTCATCTAAGCTAAAAGCTGTCAGATTATTTGGTAGCAAACTAAGACAGAAAGGAGGTAGAAAGTTATCTGGGTATGAACATCTCAGGCTTAAAAAAATGTGCAAAATTAGCAGAAGAGAGAGTACGGCATGTGTGAGTACCTTGAGGAAATGTGGCATATACCTCAAGTGCCAGTAGCATCTAGACAACCATGTCTAGAATACAGAAGAGAGAATTAGGTTGGCGAGTTTGTATTTTTCAGTATATACATGGTAACAGAAACCATGAGAATATCTGGAAAGAGGGAAAGGACCTAGGGCAAAAGTATTAATATTTAAAGATGGGCAGGGAATGGAAGCCTCCAAAGGAGACAAAGAGAGACACTAGAAGAATAAGAAACAAATAGGAGAATGCAGAATCATTTATGCCATAAAACAAATGTTTCCAAGAAAGGATTGTTGTTAACCTCGTCAACTCCTGTGAAGTTCTCAAATAAGGCAAGGAATGAAGTCTCGTTGTCATATTTAGCAACTAGAATGATTTTGGTCACCTTGGCAAGCACAATTTTCATGTTGTAGTTAAGGCACAAGCCAAATTACAGTGGGCTTTGCACTGGATAAGATGTGAGGACATAGAGAAAGAAAGTGTCGATCACTTTTCAAAAGTTTTGACTAGAAAGCAAAATAAAGAAAAAATATAACACCTTGAGAGTGATGTGGGTTTCAAAATTGTAGTATGGAGACGGTATCTCTGGCATTTATAATGAAATTATAATTTCCTGTTTTAAAATGGAAATTTCCTAACTAAAACGCATCATTTTACACAATATGACTATATGTTAGAGAAATGTAGTAAGGATCTTTTGTATGTATAATGTTACACTAAGTATTATTGGAGAGAATGAATTTATTCAACCTAGATTTATTGAGCGTGTGCTATATGCCAAATACTGTGTTGGTTGCTGGTGGATATAGAGGTGCAAAAGACAGTGTCCTCCTTCTCATACAGTTCCAAGGCTGTAGGGGATAGGGTTGTGTATTAGCAGTCCCAGCTTCTACGTAAACCATATTATTTCCTGAATTTAGCCATGGCTAGGCTTGGTCTAGTTACAATAGAATTCCCAAAGTCTATAGACACGAAAATAGCAGAGTGCTTGTCTCAATGACGATTCTCTAGCCTATTTCAGTAAATTGATTTCTGAGCTCTGGGTTAGAGGAGGTTACAAGAAGAAACTGAAGAAGCCATGAACACAAGAATACTGAGGACTCTGGAAAACATGGAGTAGCCTCTAACATGTCAGCAGCAGTGGTAGTTGACAGGAGAAAAGCCAGAGAGGAAGAGGAATTCACATGGTAGCTATCAGATAGAAGCGGAGGTCTCATTTATAAACACTTTACTGATACTTTCAGATGTTAACTGAGGGCAGGATGTTTGTAGAGGTCTGGAATTGGAATCAGTAGTTTAAAAAGAGAACCAGCAATATATAGCTTACTCTTGTTATTTTTGATTTCATTTAACGATAAGCCCAGAAATACATAGGTCACACATGCAAACAAATGACCACAACACACAGCAGAATTAAATATACATTAGCAAGAGGTGCAAAGTAATTAAGAGAATGAAAAAAAAAATGCAAGATGTAATTCCAAACAGATGAACAGAGATTGCTTTAGGGAGGATGTGGCATTTGGCTATAGTAAAAAGATAGGATTATTTCTTGTGATGTCATAGTCTAGTTATAAAACTATTGCACATAATTGGCACCAAGTAAATCGTTGTTACATGAAGCCATTTTGAAGCAAACTGAGTAAACCCAGAAGAACGATATGAATGGGAGAAATGGGGTTAATTTGGGAATGCTTCTTCACAAGGGCTTTATACACTGAAAGGATTTTCTGTCCTAGGAAAACACTAGGAGGAATTGCTTCACAGAACAGAAAGCAATGAACCGATTGTAACTGGAATGTGGGAAGCAGGAGGAAGGGCTGCAGCTCAGAAGGGCCCCTGAATGGAATTTGAATTTTATTCAGAAAGCTGCTATTTGACCTCAGCATTTTAGAACCTAAAATATACTCACATTTTTTTTTTAACCTTATCCTGGTTTTCATTCATTTTTAAAGCATCTCAAAATTGCAAACTCATTTCTATTTGCATTTGTGTTCCCTGGATAAAGCCTTGATTCATAGCACAGAATAAGAATCAGACCAAGTCATATTTAGAATATAAGGTTTTATACTTTCAAAGAGACTTACAGTTTTTAATTTAGAAAATGTTCCTATGAGATGTTGATTTTTTAAACCTGCTTTTACATTTAAATTGGAGTTAAGCTATTTTTCCCCCATTCAGGGATAAATCCTTTAAGGGAATTTAAATGCATTTGCAAACGTACGTGGAAGATTAATACAGGCCTGAACGTTTAAACTTTTTAAATAACCTTACTAAATATTAATTTATAAATTTCCGTTTGAAATTTTTAAAAGTTCAATGAGCTATTTATAGCAACTGATACTTAATTAAGATAAAGGCCAATTCAAAATAGCTTTATTTTTCTGAAAGCTAGCCAAAATATTTGAGGCAAATTTCATTTGAGACCGCTTTCAACTTTTGAAGTCCCTTATATATATATATATTCAAAATTCTAAACTCCAATCATTTTTTCCAAGCCTATTTTAATTGTTTTGTTTACTTTTTTCTATTAAGGGTTTTCCATTTTGAAAGCATCAGAAAACCATCTTTTCTATGTTGAAGGCAGGATTATAGTCTTTTAATGGTTATCTCCAAAAGGAAGGACTGGTAATTGCATACCTAAAGAATTGGTTGATAATTACCAGCTGCTTGGCCATTTTAAATTTACACATTTACAGTAAGCTTTTCTCTTAACTCTGAAATTTTTTACTGAAAATCCATTTTCAAGCCATTTTTCCATGGAGAAATATTTACTACTGACACTATCACTAGAGCATCTTAAATTAAGATGCTGAAAGACTTTGAGTGGCGTCACTTCTTTTAGGATGCTGCAACTAAACACGAAACCATTCTTGGTTCTATAGTAGGTTTCTGAGAGCAGTAAAAGATGTGAGGACCACAAATATTGATGAAAAATTCAGGTACCTTAAGTCATCGGTACCTCAAATAAGAGTGGCAAAAAGCAAAATTTCTTTCCACTGCCCTTTTGCTGTTGACCGAAGTGCATACAGAGGTGTGTGGCAGCAGAGGACGGTGCTGCCAACCTGAGAACTTTTTCTTGTAGGTCTGTATGACCTTCTAGCTCCTCCACAAATGTGAGTCAAGGACCCCTCATTGAATTTAAACTTCTGCTGAAATTAAACTCTAATGGAGCGACAGTCATTTCAAGCATTGACCAGAAGCTTTGCCCTGTTTCCTTCCTGTACATTTGAAAATTGATGCATTTCCCCCTGCTCTTCATTTCGCCCATACCCAACTTGCCCTGTAAGTGGGGAAAAGTCCCTTGCCTTACCAGGGATTTATGGAAGATGCATTTGGAGATAATGTTTCAAAGAGATGATAAAAGGATTTCTCATAAAACCCTTTCAATTTCCTGGCCCCTGACTTTTCCAGACTGAATCATAGGTAGAGGATAACTCCTGACATATTTAAAATGTGCTAAGGCCCCTAATCCTTGTTTACTTCCTCCTAAATCTCCTGCGGGGGCAGAAGAAAAATGTGAACATCAAGCCAAACTCAGAAAGTTACTTTTACAAAGAAAAAACTCTAGTCAATTACAGGAGCCTTTAGATGGTATTAAACACATGATATTTTCCCCTTTGGCCTAATTTTGAGCATCGCAATTGGGACTGTGAGCTTTGCTTAGTTTTATGTTGTCACTTCTATTTAATCCCTTCATGAATCTTTCACTAAAAATGAACTTATTTTAAGATGAAGTGGTGAATTAATGCAGTTACATAATCCAGCAAAGACATCTAATTTGAGACTATGTCAATTAGAATGTGGCAGGGCCTCTGGCCTCTGCAATCAAAATACAAGCCCACTATTGTACAGTATTTTTTTTTTTTTATCCTCAGGTGCCTTTCACTGGGAAGATTCTATTTTTTACTTCCCTCACATCAGAAGTCATCATGTTGTGCTCTGCAGCTTTCGTAGAGGAAGAGGAAAGGCAAAATGAGAGTTTCGTTCCATAGTCTCAAGCATGGGGCCCCGGGTGTCCTGGAGTGGGCTGCTCCCCCTTAGCCCAGCAGGCAGCCGGTGGCAGCAGTGCTGAACTGCAGCTGTGAGCTTGATGCTAACTGGAGCCTTTGCAGAGGTGTGCCAGGTCACGGAGTTAGTGCTACTCAGGTAAGCATGTATTTACTGTGGGAGTGAAGTCGTTGAGTATGTTGTTCCAAGATAAATGTTAGGTTGGAAAGAGTGGGCACATCAAAATTGATATTTCCAAACATAATTTTTAAAAATGCGCCATATAAACTTATTCCTCTCCTGGTTTCTAAATGTGATCTGTAGATGGTTTTCTGATAGAATTAACACTATGATGGTGTATGTTTCAGATTGATGTTTGAGCTTTTCACATTTTCAGTGTAGGACCCTGATTAAATAGGTCAAGAAGGGGCCTCTTCTGTGGCCAGAATGAGGGCAAGATGCACATGTGTGCAGGTTAGGGGTAGTGAAATCTACTGGGCAGGGTGGGACAAGGCATACTGCTCTCAGCAGCTGAATCCTTCTCTCGGAGAAAGGGAACCTTGTCTGAGAAATCAGACTAATTACCCTCAGAAAACCTGGTCATCACAGAGGTGATAGTTCCCCAGTATCATCACACAGAGTTTGGGAATGACAGTTTATTGCTACAATCCAATTCTATCTTTTCTTTCCTACCTTACTGACATTGGCAAGATTTTCCACAAAGGAGAAACTACTGAAAATGAGTAGCAAACAGCAACCCTTAAGAGTGGCCACAGATTACAGACATGGGAACAGGGGTACAAATGACAGTTGACTTTTCAACATAACTAATGGAGGACAGAGGATAATGGGTAAATATCTTTAAAGTACAAGAGGAAATAAACTTAACCTAGGTTATCTTTAGCAAATATATCCTTTATAAGTAAGTCAAAGAAAAGACATTTCAGAAGAACAAAAGCTCAGATAATTCATCATGAATTAATAAATGATTAAAAAATTATTTTCAACAAAAGCAGAATATGTATTCTTCTCAAGTGGACATGGAACATTTACCAAGATAGAGCATATTCTGGGACATAAAACAAACTTCATAGAATGAAATATTGGAAAACTAGAAGTAAAACACTTGTTATTCCTAGAAGATTTGTAATGTAAAAAACTTTCTGGAGTCTAAAAACATTTTAATAATCAAAATAACATAAACAATTTTAAAACACTAGTACCAAACTAATTTAGCAAAGCAGCATGTTATGAAGTCAACGTAAAATTTCTATTTCAGTTCTATGCACCAGAAGCAAACAGTTGGAAAAAAAAAAATAATAGCACCAAAAGAGATCAAATATCTAAGAAAGAGTTTAATGGAGATGTGTAATGCCAGTACACCAGAAACTACAAACACCTCTAAGAGAAATTAAAGGATAGTGAAATAAACATGGAAAACTTCCATGTACTGAAACTTGCAGTCTTACTGGGCTCTCATTCTCCTGTAATCTGTCTGTTATGCAATCCTTATCAAAATTTGGGGATGAATTTTCAAAAAATAATTATCTGTGAACCAAAAAGATATAACATATCCAAAACAATCTTGAAAAAGAAAATATGGAAGATTCAACCTACCAGATTTCCAGGCTTATTCTAAAGCTGTAGTGGTCAAGACAGTGTGGTATTAGATAAAGGTTAAATAAGAATAGATCAATGGAACATAATAGATAGTCCAGAAATAGACTCACACACATATAGCCAAGAAATGGTATATCAAGATGCCAAATCAGTTCAATGGAGGAAAGATATATCTGCTTAAAAAAATGGTACTGGGAAATTGCACGTTCACATGGGGAACAAATGCACCAGAACAGCAATCTCAATCCATACACAGCATTAGTCTGACATTGATCATGGACCTGAATGTTAAACCCAGAAGTATAAATCTCCCAGAAGAAAATATTTGAGGATATTTTGTAACCTCAGGGTAGGCAAAGATGCCTAAGAGAGGAACACACAGGAACACACAGAAATACTTCAAAAGGAAAAGAAAAAAGCATTACCTGGGCTTCATAAAAATTAAAAGTATATTTTAATCAAAATACACCATTAAGAAAAATAAGAGGCAAGTGAGAAGTACAAAGGAATTCTCAGCACCCCTGCACTAAGAGGCATGGCCAACTCTAGCATGGCTTCTGGCAGCCTACGGGGCCCATTCCCTGGCTGACCCAACCCTCCTCTGAGTGCCTTTCTGTAAAAAAAAAAATAAATAAACAAAAAAAAAAAACAAAAAAAAACCCCTCAGGGTGGTCCAAAGAATTTTCTGTTTGTCCCAACCAAGGCCAGACAATAGGCCCCTGACCCAGCCCCGCTTTCTTAGAGCATTTTCTACAAAGAACTTACAACTATGAACCCTTCCTCTGTCCCTTTGCAGTGTGTATGTATCTTTTGCAACTCAGGCTCTTTCTCAAAGACTTGGAAGCCATCCTTTGCAATGTAATCTTCATGAAAGACAGATGATGACTGTCTCCCAGTCTCTGTGGTAGGATCAAGTCTCAACTTCCATAATTGCCAGCTAGCAGACACTGAGAGCCTAGTCACATTTATAGTGACCAACTCTGTAATTTTTCACATGAGTCCCTGCTCACTCCCCCTACCTACTGAATAAAATCTGTTTTCACCATTTTAACTATTGTCTGGCTTTGTTTTTGACACACAGAATGGGAAAAGCATTTCTAGTTCACATGTCTGATAAAATTTCCCCTATCCAGGTGTATAAAAATACTGTTGCAAAATAATAAATATACGTCTTTGTGTACCTGGTGTATGTCTCTATGTACATATGTATGTGGCCAATAAGCATGCAAAATAAAATCCTAATGAGATAAAATTTCACATTCAATGTATTAACTAAGTTTTTTTTTTTAACGTTTGACTACAGCAAATTTTGGCAAGGATGTGCATTGCTAGTGAGAATGTAAAATGGTACAACCACTTTGGAAAATAGTTTGGCAGTTTCTTACAAACACACATTTACCTTATGACCCATCAATTCTATTCCTAAATATTTACTAGAAAGCATGAAAACAGACATCTAAAAACTGACTTATACAATAGTATTCATTCATAGCAACCTCGTTTATAATTGCCCCAAACTGGAAGCCAACCCAAATGCCTATCAATAGGAACATGGATAAGCACACTGAGGAGTATTTATATGATGGAATGGTCCTCAGCTATAAAAAGGGCTGGCGTAGAGATAAATGCAACAACATAGATGAATCTCAAAAACATGATCTTGAGTGAAGGAAGTCAGACACAGAAAGTACATACTGTATGACCCAATTTATATAAAACACGAGAACAGTCAAAACTAATCCATGGTGAAGTAAGTCACTGAGTGGTTGCCTCTAGATGGGTGATGTGGAGATCGGTTTGGCAGAGGCATGAGGAAACTTTCTGGGATGATAGACATATTTGATCTCTTCATTGGGCTGGAAGTTTCAGGGGTTCAAAAACTTGTCAAGTCATTGAACTGAACACTTAAGACTTATCCATTTTATTGGTTGCATATTATACCCTAATTGAAATCAAGTTTAAATTAGCAGTTAGGAGACAATTCAGAAAATGAAATGAGTGACTGGTGTAATGACTTTTTCTTCCATACTGGATTTTTTTTTGCAAATGTCCTATGAGTTCTATATATAGAACATAGTAAAAATAGCCTTAATCGCACAACTGATTTTGGAAAATACCTTCATTGCTTAAAAATTCTTAACATAGCCTAAAAATCTGTTTATTTCATTATCTATTTTCTTGATTAACATAGGATCCTATAACTTAAAAGCTGAGAGATTTGGGTAAGTCCTGAAGATTCTCAGTTGTTGAAATGTGAGAATGAAAATACACTTAATGAATGGTAAGTCAACGTAACAATTAAATTAGATAATAGTGTTAGCCAACATACTGAGCGCTTATGACAAACTGGGTGCCCTGCAAAGTGATTTACATGTGTCATATACTTCACTCCTCTGAGGTAGTTACTACCTGCCTATTCATGAAGAAACTGCAATATGGAGAGGTTACCTTAACTTGCTCAAAGCTATAAAGCTAGTAAGTGTATCGCCAGGATGTGATGTCCGTTAGTTTGTTACCACTTCTACCACTGATTGGCAGTGAAACATAATACATCAAATATCCAGTGATACAAATGTCAATCAGTGTTATTTATTACAACTTTAATAAACGTATTTTCATGTTCATTCATGTTAACAGATATACTAATCAGTAGCCACCCCGTGTCAGGTAAGGTGGTGCGATTTGGGTCAATCAGGACATGTAAGTGTCTGAGTCCGGGAGTGCTCGCAGTATATTGCAGCATTCGCAAAGCACGGTGGGAGCACAGATGATCTACATTCTGTCTGACTTAGCCTAGAATGCGATGTTTGCTCTGGGCCATAATAAATGAAAAATGGTGTTCCAGGGAGAAAGAATGATATGTGCAGAGGTGAAAACAAGGACGAAAGGATTTTGGAAAGGACTTCTATTTATTTTAAAGGGGACATGAGATGATATAGTAAGATAAGACATTGGAAAGATAGGTGGGGAACATGGAGAGTCTGGACTACGTAACATATTTGGAGATTTCACCTTGCACCGTAAAGGTTTACAGACTTTTTTCCCAAGGGGAAACTTATGCAGGATCCAATACATAAACTAGATCTAAGAATTGACTCTAGTTGAAGTGGAGACAGGGCCACCATTTCCCTTGTAGTAGTGCCATTTTATTAGACATTTGAATATTTTCCTCACAACTGAGAATCTTCAAGACTTACCCAAATCTCTCAGCTTTTAAGTTATAGGATCCTATGTTAATCAAGAAAATAGACAATGAAATAAACAGATTTTTAGGCTATATTTAGAATTTTTGAGCAACTTTACTTAGCCTAGAATAAAATATTTCATCTTCCATGCCTAGGGACCTCACCCCTTATGAGCCAGAATAAATGTCATACACTCTGTAGAATAATAGCCCTTTTAGGAAAAACACTTGAAAAACAGTACTGTAGGCAATGGAGGGTTATTTAAGAGTTTTAAATAGGTTGAGGGGGAAGGGGTGATGATCACATTTTTGGTTGAGAAAAAGGGACTGTGGCAAAAAAGGACCAAGAGAGTCAGTGATAAAATATGATGGTGGCAGAAATGGAGGAAGGAAGATAGGTAATAAACATTACTGAAGCCTGCAACTTGAATAGGAGAGAAAGACAGAGGAAGAAGTAAGTTTGTTGGTTGATGTGGTACCATTACCAGAGAATGTTATGCTCGGTACAACACAGGGTTTAGTAGAGATGAAAATCATGGGTTTGCAGAATTCATCACTGGTTATTAATCTCAAGGCAAGGATATAAACAGGTATCCAAAGTTGATATTCAGAATTCACTATTAAAACCTCATAAATACCCTATTAACATAACTTGGAGAGAGCAGATACTTTTGGGGAAAAAAAAAAGGCAGAACAAGGAGATTGGAACAAGGAATTCTAAAGCACGATGGTTTGTATTAAATAACCATGTAAGAGTGAATTTGTTTGCCCAGGGATATACTTGCCATGGTTCTAGCCCTACAAGGAACAAAAGGCACCTTCCAATCTCTTCACTGGATTCATGGATGGAAGAGAAAGAGGAAGAGAAGGAGCGACGATTTGGGTCAGGAGATGTTGATGGTTTCCCACTCAGATGGCAACACCAAATGCTCCTATGCTCCTGACAGACAAATAAATGAATCAGTTTTTTTTTTCTTCAACTTGACCCAGTCCTGGCTTCTGGATCCTTCTCAATTCAGCACAGGTACTATCAATTATAGTTGACACAGGAGATAAACCTATTTGCCATCTCTGATCTGGAAGATACATGTTGAACATTCAGGCGGGAAAGTCAGTGAGCATTTAGATACATGAGTCTGATTTTCAGGAGGGTGAACAAAAGTAGAAATACATATTTGCCAATATTCACTACATAAATGGCGGTCAGGCTATGGATGGGAATGAGATGACCCAGGGAAAGTCTGTCTTAGAGTGTAAGGACACTTCATTCTTTGAGGAAAAGAGGCTACCTTCTATTTCTTTATATTGTCCCTAGACTGAGCACAGAGGTTAGCCTTGGGGGATATTCACTTGTTTCTGCAATCTCCTAAACTTTTTCCAAATATGGACTAGAATCACCTTCATTGAAATACCTAGAGTAGTGACTCTCAAAGCATGTTCTCTGTAGAACACAATCACCAACCCCTGGAAATTTGTTAGAAATGCAAATTCTTGGGCTCCACCCCAGCCCTACTAAATCAAAAACTCTGGGGATATTTTTGGGATCCAGAAATCTGTGGTTTAGTAAGCTCTCCCAGCGATCCCAGTGCACACCCAATTCTGCTAACAGATACCCTTAGCTGACACAGATAAGCCTGTCTATTATATCTCTCAGGACCAATCTGTGCTCTACCTTGTCTCATTATAGTTAATTTTACACTCTTAAGTGTGCCAAGATGTAGACAAACCATTCACATCTACAAGTTAATAATTCTCTTGATGCCCAAACTCCTTAATCCCTTATCTAACCCAGATGTGACAAAGAGCTTTTGTTCTACAGACTGACTCTACTTGTTAATGACTGATTGAAGATTTATGTTAGGAAACACTCTGGGGGAACACACAGTGCCTGTGTGAAAGAATGCCATGATAAGTTAGTTAGGTCCACCATGGGTGCTCTAGGGCTAATGTTAGGTACTCCTTTCTCATCCCGCCAGAGTGTTGCACTGAATCTACCAATTTCCTGCAAAACACCAGCCTTTTCAATGCACTATGAATGAATAACTATACATAGGCTCAAATCTTCTCTTTAACTGTGGCATCTTCCTCCAATTCCTAATCATAAATTAGTTCACACACAGAGCCCACTTGGTCTGAAATACAGAAACACAGGTGAAAAATAAATAGGGGGAATTTATAAACCACCAGCGTAATCTGCCATATATATTAGAATGTAGAAGAAAGCTCTCCATTAAGTTATTTCCCTCTGTATGCTCAATCATAAATGATCTTAGAGTTTATCCAGCATCCTGGCGAAGCCTGGTTAGTTCCTGGCTTTATGTCAGCAAATTACCCTAAGGACATATTTTACCAATTATCCTAAGGATATAATTTTACTTAACATCAATTCTAGAGAAGCACTGCAAATGTGGGAAAATATCAAAAGCGTTTTTAAATAATTTATGATATCCATTTATTCAACAAATAATTAATGAGTACTAAGTACTAGGTATTGTGTAAAGGCTTAGCAATCAGAAACGGACCGTCCATAGTGCATGCTTCCGGCGACTCTAGAAGAAACAGTGATAGCGCCCTGTGCTGAGTGATAGTGGTGAGCCCAGGTAGCAAACGGACGAGACAGCATCTATTATATGTGAAGATAGGATGGGAAGGCTAGAAACAGAAGGCTTTTCACGAAGAAGCAGAACAGGAGCTGAGTACAGAAGGACAAATACAAGTTGCATGGAAGAGGGGGCAAGAAGGGAAAGAGTGGGCTAACAGAGAAACTGCTGTGTGAAAAGTTAGAGGGGAGAAACAGCATGATGTTTTATTAACTGCGTGAAGTTTCATGTGGCTAGAGACCAAGGTGGGTTGGGAGGGAAGGAGGAAGTGACTATGATGAAATTTTGGCTGCAGAGATGAGCAGGGGCAAGAATCAACCAATGCCAGGGGGAAAGTTCATTTGAGGACTAACTAGCTTTGAGTTAATTTTGATTTCTGCTTTGCCATCATTTCTCTGTGCTAATGTTCAGAGCAATCCTGGAACATCCAGTTCACTCCACATCAATTTCATCCATTTGGAAACTAGTCTGGTAAATATAGGTTCAAAGAAATGATTTTGTCCTGGAAAATTTTGAGGAGCGAAGGTTGCTGGCATGAGTGCATGGCCATTTCTGTCTGGGAAGCATTGCTGCTGGATATGGCTGTTGCTGACCTTCTCCTGGTGTACGTGGGCAATTTGCCTGCCTCCCTGAATTTTGATAGGGGTTACTTAAGGGTTTTTAGAGGAAGTAGAGGGACCTTTTCAGAGTCCCACATTCTCAGAAGAGCCCTCAATGAGCAAACCTTATCAGGTTCAAACATCCCTTCTAGCAAGCCCCTCTGAACCAGTTGATAAAAATAGAAAACTGAAAAACAGGGGATTAAAATGGGATGTTACTTTTTTCTTTTTCCCGAGTCTACAGGTAGGCAGTCTGGGTCTGGGGCAGTAGCTCTGGGAAGTCAATGTCCCAGGCTGCTGCTTTCCTTCTGTTTTGCTTCCCATGGTCTGTCTCCCAACCACAAGGTCAGCTCACGATCTCACTGATCGCTGCTGCAGCTCTAGCCATTTTGCATCCCTCTGGGGAGAAAGGGGCAAGAAAGAGTGGGGAGGGGTCAAAGTCTGTGTGCCAGCAGACTCACGTCCTTTTGACAGTTTTGTTCAGAAACCCAACCCACTGACGTTTACTTGTACCTCATTCACCAGAACTGCCACAGGACAACTTCTTGCAAAGGGGAATTGGTCATGTTGCTATCCAAAATCAAATTGTGGCATAGTCAGGAATGAGGAGAGGATGTTTACTGGATAGACAGTTAAGAATCTCTGCCACAGCTAACGTTCCGCCTGAAGCTGGCATCCGGATCTTGTAACTCTGCGAGTTTCACTCTCCCTCTTTCTGTCTCTCAAAATCTAAGCGCTCTGCCAGAATCCTCCAATTCTGCAGTTCCTCATTTGTGTTTGCTGTGTTATCAGCACTGTACTACTGAGCCACTTGCCTCTTGTTGGCACAGTTCTTTTTCATTCCGTCTTCTATTTCACCACTGGCATTAATGTATGGGCTCACGTAGGTGCACAGAGATGTCCATGTATTCAGGTGTTTCTGACTGCTCTGAGCTCATACACAAACGTGACACTATCTCCAGAGGCAGGCCAAAATGTTTTGTATTTGTGTTTTATGATCTCCGTCCATGACAGAACTCAATTGTTTTTCAACCCCTTCTCTGCTTTTGGAAAATTTCCTTGAAGAAAACACAGTGCGTTGTGCCATTTGTCAGCAAATGAAATGAAAAGAAAAAGTTTAAAAAAAAAAAAAGGCCCACGTCTTTCATAATTAGAACTTAAGTTTACATTTGTGTCCTGGAAATTAAGACTTTAAAAATAATTCCTTAAGGGCTAATTAGAGGAAAGTTGGGGGTTGTGTGTTTTGGCAAATTTTTTTTTTTTTTGCAATAAGATATTTAGAAAAGATGGAAGGATGGTTTCACAGCACTGTTCTGAGTTCAGGGGTCGGGGGAAACTTCAGCTATTGGCATACTGAATATTTTATCAAGCATAAATTTCCAAATTTAGCTCATTCCCTGGATGTTGCCTTCCTGTAATCAGTTGGAGACAGCTAAAAATTGAAATGTAATAAAATTTCATTAGATGACACACTTTCACATGTAATATACAGAATCATTCAGAATAGATACAGGTCATGTTGTCTTTGGAAAAGGTACTGGTTTAAAGGCTCTCTGCAGATGTCTCACTCCTTGGGTATGAGCTAAGGAAGGGTACATGGGAGGTAATCATTTTCAAAACTTAACAGGCAGATGGGAAATTTCTTTATGAATGAGAGGAGATGTCTGGCAAAGAAGGGGTGATCCTGTTAGAGCAGGCAGATATGAGCAGAGAAAGGGGGACACAGACCACATGGCAGAAATTGGGCAGAAAGGAGGGCCACAGGCCAAATGCAGGAAACCATGTATTAGGTAAGCACCAGGGGTCCCTGGGCAGAGGAAGAAAAGGAGGAACCTCTGGGCTGATAAGTGGTCACACCTTTTAGGGTGATGAGTGGCCTGGTGGGAAAAGGCAGGAATCTCCAGTGTCTGAATGTAACCTTCTGCTCATTATGCCCTCATTTCAATAAAACCAGCCTTGCAGATTAGAAGTGCCCATCATGCACCGACGCCATGACACTTCCCATCCAGACTAAATAAGGACAAAAATCCCTCCTCCCCTCAGGAAGGTGGAGCTGAGATGAAAATCAGGGAATATGACCCCGAACCCTTCCCTAACCAGTGAATATTCTGCCCACCCATTTTTAAACCCTATGTAACCAAATTGCCAAAGAAACTCAGAGCAGCTTCTCTCCTGAGCCTGCCCGCTCTCCCCTGAGAGTGTATTATCCATCCTTCAACTTCACACAAATGTGATAGAATGTAAACTTACTTTACTTTAAAAATTCTTAGATCATACCAGTTCCTGAGTTTCCAAGAAGAAAATCAATAAAAATGCACTTCGGATTCTATAAAGTACCGCCTGAGTGCTAGAAATTATTTCTGGATAAAGGTTGAATTATCCTGTGTGTGCTTAACGCTTATTTGACCTAAGCCACGTGCGTGTATACAATTTTGCATGAACACACACATATACACATGCACAACCGTTTAATGTACATGAGATTACTTCTGTTCAAGTCCTAGAACTGTCTTTGCAGGATTTAAATAGTTTATGCATTTTTCATTTTGATAGATTAATGCCAAATTGCTCACCCAGAAAGGATGCATAAATCTACAGTCTTACCAACCATTCATGAGGTTGCTTATTCCCCCATATTTTCATTAATAGGGCTTGTTAGCAAACATATTTTTGCTACTCTCCAAGCTGAAAAATGTCATTTCATTTCCCTTTACACTTTGGTATTAATGAGGTTGAACAGTTTTATGTTTATTGACAAGTTGCATCTCCTGTTCATATTCTTTTTGTGTAATTGTGGAGAAGACATTACAGGCTTGGGAACTTGTGGAGCAATGGCAAAATAACAGCCCAAGAACTGTCAGGTCGGCCAGCATGTCTGGAGTGCAGGACAAGCAAAGGGCAAGGGAAATGGCACTAGGAAAACTGCTGTACATATCAGCCAGACGGATCAGGTTAACACTATGCATGACTATGCGGACGTTATTCCTTGTTGCCTGGGTGAGACTCTGTGCACAAGCAATACTGCGGATTCATATTCAAGCTGGGGACCACTGTTCGCCAACTGCATGGTGAGACATTTTAGGTACTTTATCAAAGTGAACGATGAAGATTCAAATAGAAAACAAACAGCATTGCAGCAAGCAGCTGGGAAACACTGGCTACAAAAACATCACGGAAGCAGTACACGTGCTTTTGGCAAGACCCCAGTTGGTTTGGGGAGTCAGTAAACCTGGATCAGTTTCAGCTTTGATACTGACTCACGGGGTGACCTTAAGCGAACCTCATCTTCAATTGTCTGGGCTGTTTCCTCATATTCAAATGAGGTGGATCAGACTTTTACATTCTTTATATACTTCTAAATCCTGTCACTTAAATGTATGTTCATTTCATTAGCTAGTCCCACTGCACGATGGGCCTTGACATTTATTTGTTTAATCTAGAACACGAAAGAAGGCTGAGGATATTGTGGTCATGTCTCAGCGCTCCTTGGAACCCCATTCAGTGCCGGCTAGTTAACTGTGGAAGCACAGCAGTAACTTTCCGGGTACATTTCTAGGGCTACAAATAAAGTGGAAAAATCTGACATTTTCAGGGTCATTCTACCTTCTATTTTTAAAGATATATGTACTATTTTCAACTCCTCAGAAAACTCGCTAAGCCTCATATACATTCTCTTTGATTCTTCCTTTAGAAAAAATTTAATGGGGGAAGGTAACTAGGTTTATTTATTTATTTATTTTAATGGAGGGACAGGGGATTGAACCCAGGACCTCATGCATGCTAAGCATGCGCTCTACCACTGAGCTACACCCTCCCCCTAGTACTTCTTGATTAATGCGTTTTGAAAGCAAATCGCTCACTTGTCATACATGTCAAGTTGTGTGCAAACTTCTTACTAGTACGGCATCAGTAAGGAAGTTAGACAAGAATGAGACTTCTTAGAGGATCCAGGCATGACTTCATTATTCTCTAATGGAACATCTGTTGCATCATTAGATGTTTTATGGGATTAAAGAAATTTCTCGTTGCTCTTTCATACATAATTGGTACCAAAACTTGTTTCTGGATAGCTACATACTCATGAGTAAATTCATTTTATCTTAAATTAATAAAAAGAAATTAAGTGGAAAAACAACAACTGGTAAAATGAAGGGTCCAGTATTTCCACAGTCACACCTATAACATTGTATTAGAGAAATTTTGTAGTCTCCAGTATGGGTATACTTGTGTATCATTTATTAAAATACACCAACCCTTTCCTTTCAAAGACTTACTTTGTTGCCATCACTCTTATGCTAGATGAAAAATTTTAGTATCAAAGCTAAACAGTAAAAATGTCTTTACTAATATTTTCAACTGAGCATCAACATTTTTCAGTTATTAAAATTGATGCAAATCTCTCATAATTAAAGTGCTCTATTTTATTTAGGAAATCTTTTCTTTTCTCTGAAAATGTTTTACAGACTATGTATCTATAAATTCTGGCTAATGCCATATTTTGATATGTGCTCAGGAAGTTAACAAAATCTGTAAGAGAATTTTATTTCCCTATCCCTAATCCCAAATTAATACTACAAGTAATAATAAGCAAACAAAAACCTTTTTGATAAATGAATTAACCAAAAGGCTTTCCTTCATAAAGCATTTCAATTTAACAAAGTCATGATATATACACACTAAAGAAGACATTGTCCTTCCATTTAGATTCTAATGTTACAAAAACAAATTACTTTTTGTTTTGTATAAGGCACTTGAAAGGCAAAAGAAAGCAATTCGTTACTCATGGACATTATCTGGACTGAAGCAAAATTTAGTTTTCTTTGTCAAATCGACATCACAAACTTTCTAATAAGCCCGAACCAGTATATCATAAAGTCAACCCAAAAATGATTTGGGAGATAGTGAGATTCTCTTCCCTCACCCTCAATGAACCTGTCATGGTCAAGGTTACAAGACAAATGAGAAAGGGCCTGGGAAGCAGTAGGAAATGAAAGTATATGGTAGGGTCCACAGAACAGGAAAAGGCTAGCCAGCTTTCCAGAGCGCCTCTGGGTCACAAACCGATGAGAGCCAACGGTTTTAGAGACTGAGGAGAGGTAAATACCGTTTTCCTGAATAGGGAGCTTCACCAAGTGGATGAATATAGAAGCTCTAGTTAAACACACAGACCCCAAGGATTTTCCCTTTGCTGATTTTTGGCACTCTCAACTGGAAAAATCTATTGGCAGGGGAGGACCCTTCACACACAAAAATCTAACTATTGTCTCTAGAGTGGCATTTTCTAGAGTGAAATTTTCTAGATATAAACTATGAGAATGAAATGGGCCTGCACTATAATTCAGAAATGCTGCACATTTCAAAGATGCCACTCTCATGAATACCTTCTAGAAGAAAACTGAGTAAGGTGACAGGTACCTACCCTGTTTGGATGACTTCCTGATGGCAACCTCATTAATTTAAAGGCGTCCTATTTCAGTTTCCCCAAGTCCATCCACAGTTCAACCGTAATCACTTAACCTCAAGCACTGAAAAATAAAGGTAGGAAGACTTATTTATAAGGTGCAATAACAAAATAAATAAATAAAAGGAAAATGGCACTAACTCTCCACGGCCCGAATTCCTACGCTAATCCCAAAATAGAAGATTTTCATAAACTGTGAACTTCCTCAGGGCTCATGCGTCAGAGAATGGGTATTATAATGTTGACCTCTCCTGGGCCAACATTTCACTTCTGGGCCCCCACCTTTTGTTTATTTGTTTGTTTTTACAGGATAATTCAAGATGGGGTCAAAATGAAATTCAAAGCATCATCTGTAGTAGTAAAATATGTACCATAGCAACTTTATCTCCTGATTACAGCCTTCTAAAAATGGCCCTCCGCATTGTTCCATACCATCCAGAAGGCAGGGTGAGGCATCTTCGCACTGCTTTCCTCTCCTCAAAGGTTCCATTGCTACAGAAATGGAAACTCATGTTTCATTCTCTAATTAGTTTAGTTGACTTGGGAAAATAAGAGATGGCAAGATCAGATGTCAAACATTTATCTGGCCAGTGAGTGCTTATCCAGGCAAAATGATACCCAATCTATTTTAAATAAAATAATTCTGCAAGGTCTGAACATTAGACAGCCCACATTTTTCTTTCTAAAGGGGAGAGAAAATAACAATATTCAGAATAAGAAAATCCTTAATTCACAGGCTAATACCTGCTTCATCCTTTCTTGTTCTAATCAGGATTATATAATTATAAATAGAATTTCAAGACATACCTCTCCATTCCCTGGATTGCCAATGTTATTCAGACATGATGTTCATAGTACAGTCTGAAATGGTGAAAACAAGCTCTAACGGATAGCAGGTACAGCTTCACACGAGGAGTAGCGCCTCAAAGATACATTCTATTTAGTGAACAGAAGTGGAGTTTTCCATATACCGGGAATTTAGGGAGACACACAAAACTTGACCAAATGGCTGAGCTGTTCCAGGATGCACACCAATAAAAGGGTTCCTTATGGAACCAGTGAAGATCAGTGTCTTCATTTACTTGTTCTTCAAAACTGCAAGCCCCTTGAAGGCACTATAGTATGCTTTGTGCCTCTTCATTTTTTTTTTAAAAAATTACCATGATTGCTAAGAAGAGTTCTGGGAACATAATGGATGCCTAATAAGTATGTACTGGTTTTCTCAATAGACTGTAAACTCTAGGATGGCAGGGACCATCAGTCAGTCCTGTACATGCCTGTACATCCAGTGTAGGCTGGACGTCTGATATATTGTAGAGGTTCAAAATATTTGTTAATAAATCATCAGTGAGTGAATGAATGGCCTCACCATGCTCCAGCAATAAGTGAATGTGCACATTTTGAATAAAACTGTATTTATTCAGTCCTTTCTATTCAGACACATTTGAAGAAGAGACCCGGAAGTGGGTGTCTCGATATGGTTTAATATGCCTAGTAAACTTTTCGATTCATTACATAATTGAGTCATGGAAAAAATTTACCCAAGAATCATGATAGTACAGATGGCAAGACCTGTACAGCTAATTCTGAGTCTCACATATTGCCCTTCCCCAGTTCCCTGGACATTCTGACAGGGAAATGCTGAAAAGGTCAGAAGGCACACCTTGAGAAGGAGGTTTTTACTCTTAATATCCCTCGGATTGAAAGACCAAGGTAAGTGACCTCAAATGAGTCCAGAAGAGCCTCCCTCAATCCTCCTTACATTAGCTAAAGGCAAAGTGTACAATCACGTGGTAAGTTTGCAATTTGTTCACACATGTATGCCTTGCATAGCAAACCTCATTTTACTAGAAAAACATTTGTTATTCTATGACTCCATTGGCTAGTGTCAGTTGGCATCTATGGAAGACTGTTAAATGTAGGAATGTCCCCCGAAGCTGCAACCTAAAGACCAAACTCTCCTGGTCCCTACTAATCCATCTGTACCAGACGTTGTAATACTGATGGAAATGGCAACAGAGAGCTCTCTCTGTGGAGGTACCTACCACTTATGAATATGTCTATATAGGTTGACCTTTACAACTAGAACTTGATTGTAATTTAATTCATTAAATGACTCATTCTGCAAATATCAAAGCTTCTATCTTACAAAGTGGAGTAATACACATACCCTGCCTTCAAGACTATTGCAGCAAAAGAAAAAGCTTATGGTACAGCTTTGGGCACAATGCTGTGAGCACACAGAGAAGGTGGGGCTTCATTGCCCTGCATGGTAGAGAAGATTTTGAAGAAGAAATTACATTGGTGCAGCATCTTAAAAAATGGAACAGATATTCAGTAGGCAAGCAAGAGTAAAGGCCTTCTAGGTAGAGAGAGCAATATTTCCTGAGAGTGTGTAAGATTTGCACATTTGGGGAAGAAAGAGAAGCACATTTTGCTAGAGAGTTGGATGTTTAGTTGGACTGGGTGGTAAGTGAGCAGCTAAAGAGAAGCTTGGAGAGTTGAGACTGAGTTAATAATTTGTTTGTATTTTCTATTTTAAAGTGTTGACTCTTCCTGGTAGCTGAAAGGGAGTCACCAAAACTGTATAAAAAGAGATGATGGTAGCTTGACCTAGATCAGTAACAACAGGAAAGGCAACAAGGCACTGAATTTCTCAGGTGGAATCCACATATTTTGGTACCAAGGCGGCAGAGCAGATTTGCTAGAGAAGAAGGACTGGAAGCTGGTTACATAATTATGAACCAGGATGGTTAGACAGGTCACTGTAGTAAAGTTTGTAAATAAAGGGCAACACAACAAACAAGATGACCTTGGTAAAGTCACTTCTCTTCACAGAGGTTCAGTTTACTCAACAATAAGTGGGTAAGTACTGAACTTGTCATCTTCAAAATTGTGCCCAATTCTAAAGGTACATGGAAAATGATTTGATTTGATTTTTTAAAAAATGCTTCCTAGTGAGTGTCCAGGTTTCCTGTTTCCTTAGATGTTATTACTAAGCCTGTACATTGGTTTCTGCTATTGTCAACTACAGTGATCATTGGAAAGGAATGGTAGAGAAATGTTCTCATTATGGAAAAGCCTATTTCCAGAGAACAATTAAATGAAGTATTCACTGAGTGACAGAGCTTAGAATTTTTAGCATGATTTTGCTTATATGCTTTCAGATTTGCTCTGCCATAATTAAGAGATGCTAATAAGTTTGCCAAAGTCTTAGAAGTAAATCAAAAGAAGAATTCCTTTTCCATTTGATTCATAAGTATTCATGCTGCTAATATCTGTATTAAAAATCTCACCTTTTGGCTGAATTCCAAGAACATATTGAGGAACAATTAAAGTAAGGTTTTGTATGAATAATGAAATTTGGTGATAAAAGACTGTACTCTGCCTTGAATGAAGTTTGCATTTCTACTTCCATTTTAATTCCACAAAGTTCACTAAAATATATTTTGGGGAACAAAATCTTTATCTTGATGACAAGAGGTCTTTGCCAGAAAAAAAGAAACAAATTAATGCTTTCAATTAAAGATGAGAAAATGTTGCCAAAAGCAATAAAAGACCCCACTAGAATTTGGCCTTACCTGAGGCCCAAAATACAGTCAATTCTTCCACCTGTTCCCCTCCCACCCCCATAGATTCTTGGAGTTCAGACTTTGGTCACAGGTAGGTTACTCACGCCCTGGGAGTTGACATTTCCTGTTAAAGGTTCTAGAATTTCAGATCCAGTTGGCCCTGAGTACTTCCTGATTCTCCTATTCCTATTTTAATGCCACTTCTAGGAAAACTTTCCTTATTCCTCCAACCTTCAGTCATATTCTAATAGTTTCCTCTTCCACGATACCACAGGGCACTGGTCTTGCAATTTCTAGAGATCTTGACGCTTGTGTTGTAGTTACTTGCTTACACGTATATACAAACATCTCATACTTGATGGTGAGCTCTTTGAGATGCCTAATTTACCTCTGGGCCATAATGCCCTAGAAGCTTCAGACTGAACTACATTCCAGGACCCAGGTAAAGTCTAAAGCCACAGCAAGACATAAGGCTTTGGAACTCTATAAGCTAGAGGTAGATCTATCTCAACATCACTAATTTATCTTCTTAACCTAGCTTGTTTCATTTGTGGAAGTATTAGAGCTGTTGACAAGAATGTCTCTCTCACCAAATTATGATCTGAACAGAGCAGAACTGTGTAAGATTGAAATGCTTCATGAAAAACTCATGGACATTGGAACCATTTATACCTGGGTTCAAATTCTGTAACTGTTATTTATTGTGTGTGCTGTGTACTGGATACAAATGTCCTTCCATATCTATTTTCCTCCCTCCTCCACCCTACTTTCTGCCCAGTGGGCTGACTGATATGAAGTGCATAAAGAGGCTCATCTGGTTTAGGGTTGAATTTGATCAACAGAAAACCCCAAGGAGGAGATCTGAAGGATGGAAGGCAGTGAGATCAAAGCATTTATTCCTGGTGACCTCTCTGTTAGGTGGGCCATGCCAGACTGGTTGTGTCTCTAGACTGTCACTATTTCTCTAAGGAGTCCAGCTTTACATAATTCCCTCCCCCACCCAGGTCTTTTCACACTAGGAGTGGCAGCAATTTTACTAGCACTAACTGAGGTTCCTGTAATATCCTTTGAGTTTCCTCTTTATCTCACCCACACCTTTATAATTAGTTCCTTTATGAAAACCTACCCTCCTCCACAAGTTATCCTAATTTGAATGGGTTCTTTGTTTCTTTTGGAGACCCTAACTGATAAATATTAGAAAAATCATTAGGGCTATTAATCACTGTCACTCAAAGTTCTTGTGAGGAATATATAAGAAAGGACATCCTAATTGTCTGCCTACCACAAATCCTGCTGCATAACAAGCATTCATGAGACAGTAGTAATGATTATTGTTTTCAGGTCTATACTCCAGGCACCAAGCACCAAATCCATCTTGAACTCACTGAATATTGGTAAGTGAATGAATAAAATCACAAAAAATAAGGCGAATTTAGATCTGTTATTTAAAAATGGATCCACTATCCTTCTACTGATTTTAACTTTCCTCTATTCTTCCTCATGGTTTTCTCTCATGTTGAAATGATTTATATATATGGATATACAATCTGCCTCTAGGACCTGACCTATATTTTAGGGACTGTAACTGTAGCTCCTATTTTTATTATTTCTATTCCTTCTAAAGGACTGCTCCCCACACAGTGGGCACATATCTTTTGTGGGCTTTAGGGATGGACTACCCATTCTGAAAAGTAATTTCATGCATTTCTAATGCTGTGTTAAATATAATTCATTAAGAGCACATGACAGGTTGCAATACCATTTTGACACCTAAATACTAGCAACATTCAAACAGCAGTGTGTTGCTGGAGAAAACACGCACGTCTGGGGCAAAAACTTTACCATTGCACCTTTACAGTTTGTAATGTATTTCCCATCTCATTTCATTCTAATGGAACATAATTTCCTTTGTACATTTGTGCCCCTTGTCCCGTTCAGTCACACTATACAGACAGGCCCCTTTCACTTTGTTTTTCTCTTGGTTTCAAACAATGCCAATAAACTCAATTTATGGCATAATATGACATTATTACCAAGTGATCATCATACCTACCTCACTTGGAATTATTTGAAGTGACAAGCCTATTGTCAGAAGAGGGACTAAAGGTTTTTTAATCATTTTACAAACCAAATAAATAGGAAGCAAGACTCTTTACTTGACACCAGAAGAATAGAGTCTATAGCAAGTGAATGTTTTTAGCCTTCTCCATTTCATTAAAGGCTAAATGACAAACTGGGACCAATAAAAAACTATTTATTTTCTTTCATTGTGTATACATTTTGATTTAATTCCTTGAAGAATTCAGATGTATCTCATTTCCAAATTAAATGTAGTTTACATATTTGAATCCCTGCCATGAAGACAACTGTAGGTTTCCTAAGTGTATAAATCCCCAGTGCTTCACTCCAGAGGCACGAGATAATAAGATGGTAGATTGAATATACACATCCAATTTCACTTCCTCTGAAAACTCCACTAGGACCTACAAGGACAGAGAGAACAGGAGCGAATAAAACAGCAACATCATTTTGGAAGTTGGAAAGCAAATGAACCAGTGATAATTAACTTAGCAGAACTAAGAAAACTGAATCTCAAACAGGCCTTAGGAAGAGCTGAGAACCAACTAGATGTATATTAAAGAATCCTCAAAGATTCAGGAAGTATTAGCTCAGGTACTTATGGGATTGGGCACAAAAGGGAGAGGTAAAAAGAAGGGACAGGGTGTGCATGTATATGCATGACTGGGACATTGTGCTGCACACCAGAAACTGACACACTGTAACTGACGGTACTTCAACAAAAAATAAAGAAAGAAGGGATAGGATTAAAACTGTAGAAAAACACTAGATTTCTAGATCACCTTATTTAGTCTATGTCCCTAGGGAACTCTCTCTCCCACTTCAGCAGACGCCTGGAGGTTTATTCTCCAGAAATATCAGGCAAAGTTGAGGGCATGTGCACTAAAAACCAGGGATGTTACATGAGGATGAACCATGTCCATATTTAACACTGGAAATTCCTGGCTTTCCTTCCTCAGTTCTTAGTGAGTGTTGCTCCCAAATCTCTGGCAGCCAGAGCTTTACCATCCAGACAGATTAGAAATTGCTCCTCCGTAAAAGTTCATCAGAAAAAAAGAATGACATAAAGATACAAAATGTCGCATTCCATTGTATAAAATTGCATCCAGATAATTTTACAGTAAAATTAAATCAACCAATTAGATCCACATACTCAGCACTTCCAAACATCATTTTATTTCCCCATCCTCAATCATAAGCAGACAATCAAGGATTACCAGACATCTAAGAAAAACTTCATGCAAGAAAAATGAAGAATAACACAGACATAAACAAAGAAAAAAAGATATTGGAAGCAACAGAGACTCCTGTGGGAAAAGAAAACTTCAAAACACTCTAGCATTAATAGAATCACATAGATAAGACTAGGTTGTACTCAACCCATTTCCATGGGTGGAGAATTTTAGGATTTGTGGAAGCTGAAAGGTTTGCTAATATCCCACAGAAAATGATTTAGAAAATACATTTTTCTATTGAAATTTTTATATAAAAAGTGATATTTCATAGCTTAAGCACTGAATCATGGTAGCAGCTTATAAGGCATATAATGCAAAATTTCATAATATCCCACTACATAGCTATCTCTTTACATCCCATTTTAACCTCCAGTATCTACCTACCTCATGGGTTTCATTCAAATGTATTTGTCATATACAGAAAAAGAGAGAGTGAGAGAGAGAAGGAGGGAGGGAAGGACAGAAAGGGAGAAGGAAAGAGAGGATGATTCCCCTGCAATGCCCAGCATGGAGTGGTTTTTTTCCTATAAACATTAGAACACACTGAACACATGATTATGCAACTAATTTACTCTTTAGATTGCTACATGGACGTACATACATGCCAAGATGTATGTATCACTGGATAGATATATTGATATATGGATATATGACAGTGGATTTTAAAATTAACCTCTGGAAACCACGTGTGAGAAGAGCTAATTTTTGCAAAATGGAATCTTGATTTTTCAATGTGAGATTCAAATTTATCTGACAGCACTATACACACTTATTTATTTTCCCACTGTAGACTTCATTAAAACCCTAGCTAATGCCGTAGTTTAAAAATGCATGTTCGACAGATCCTTCATATACTTTGGTTTCTGCTACTGCCAACCTCCTTAGCACCCTCCTTTTTTACAGTAAATCTAGGAGGGTTTTGTTAGGTTCAGACTTCATGTGGCAACTGACTAAAAGTTGCCCAGGTTGGCAAATATCAGATGCGTTGACTGGAAAAGAAAGACAAAAGCTGTGACCATTGGTGAGGATAAGAGAGTAGAAATAGACCAATAAGATAATGAAGAATTACGATATATACGTTATAAGCAGGGGCCTTAGAACCTGGGAGACTGAAGCTAACTAAGACTTGGCTCTGTCACTTACATAGTAGTATGAATTTGGGCAGGTTATTGAACTTCTGAGATTCATTGTTCTGATCTTTAAAATATTGAGTCTGTAAAACTTTCTGTAAAGGGTCAGGTAGTAAATACTATAGGTCTCTGTTGAGTTAGCACAAAAGCAACCACGGACACTATGTAAATAAATGGGTATGGCTAGGTCCCAAATACGCTTTATTTGTAAAAACAAGCACCTGTGTCTACATTTGACACCCACCCCAACATGGACAGTGGTTTTCTGACTCCTAAATCACAGTGATATACATCACAGTGTGTGTGTGTGTGTATATATATATGTGTATATATATATATATATATATACACAATTTTTCAATAATTGTCACCAAGAAAGAATTCAAGCAAAAATGTAAAATATCCCAACATATAAAGCACATATAAAAGAGATTTTAAAATAAAGGATTACTATAAGCCACCTTAAGATACGTTTGGAAAATACAGTCTAAATGGATTTCTTTAAAATTATAAAATAGCAATTTTCACAGATTAAACTGTAAAAAAGGAAAGAAAATCAGAATAATTGAAACCAAATATAAAATTATTAAATGTATTCTGTACATCTCATTTGGTCCTTATTACAAAATATAATAAAGGAAAGTTCACTCTAAAGGTTGTTTATAATGGAGAGGCAAAGCTCTGACAACATGGTCCACCAACACAACCCCAAAATGATTTAATTGTGATGCAAATAAAGTAAAATGGGAAAGTACAACATTATTGATGGTAGACGAAACATTTGACTTTTAAAAAAATATATTATTTAAAATTATTTGTCAGTCTTGGGTTTATATTTAGAAAGACAAATTTCTCATATCCTACAATTGCTTTACTGGGGAGAGAGCATATATTTTTTCATCTGTAATAAGAAATATTAATCATTCCATCATGTCATTACTGACAGTCCTATGTTGACTATTTCTTGGCATTATATGCAAAAAGAATATTTTCCTCATTAATATTTTACTATTAGAAGTTCTTCTAGGTTTGAAAAGTTAGTTTAGGTACCAGAAAGATCTAATTATAACTACTGAGTTAGGTAAAGATCAACATTTAAAAATAGTCCTCCTTTGTTATTATCCCATTGTACACTGGTTTTTAAAACATTATTTTACTTATCATAAAATTTCTGGGAAGTATCTCATGTCACAAAGTAACTCTTTTCTGTATGCAACAAATATGTATTGCCTACTAGGTGCTTAGTTTTCAATGACGATTTTTAAAAAATTATAAAAGATTATAATTTTAAACAAATTATTGGTAGGAAATAGAAAAAAAGTTTAACCAGATCACACAAAAATATAGCAAGATATTTGTATTTTATCTGTGAAAGAGTAATAGTAATTCCTGCCCAAGAATCTTTCTATGCTTTATTTGGCTTCCTTTGAATTTGCACTTAGAGTCCATTTCACCGCTTTATGATACACATAGAATTGGCACTGATAAATAAGTCTTAGTCATTGTGGAAATAAGCAACTGACCTTCCTAAAAATATAACACAGAGACAGCCTAAATAAGCTTTTAATTTAATGACCCAAAGTCACAGCTGGGACAGGAAACCTAGCCTCAAGGGTGGTGGAATTCTACCTTTAGTCCGCATCTCCATTTTAACAGTGTTCTTACTTTGAGAAATTAGAATAACACCTGAAAGAAAAGTACAGTGATAATGCTGTAGCTGTTTGAATTAGCATCTTACTTGAGAGAATGATATAGCTGTTAGTTTTGATCAGTGATGCCTTCATTGGAAATGTTTTCTTATTTCACTTATTTTCAACTTATTTATTGTTTCTACGTATATTAAGGGTACCAAGTAAAGGATGTTGATCACCACCTGGTTCTACAAGAGTTAAGTCATTAGACACTGTAGTCACTGACCTTCAACCTACCCTGAAAGGAATTCAGGGCAAAGATGTGCACTTGACTGCACCTACCCCTCTGCCAAAATCTTTGGAACAATTTCTCAGAGCCATCTGAGAGGTTGTCTCTCAGGCTATAGTCCTTAATAAGACACTGAATAAACTCAACTCACAGCTCTAGTTTTGTGGGTTTCTTTTCTTCTTTTTTCTTTTTTTTTTTTGTCGGTTGACAAGGATCAACTATATGCTGTCATCTACAGGAATACACAAATAAATGAAACCTAGGTCCTGGCCTCAAAAAACTCGAGTCTAGCACAGGGGTGGGCAATATTTTTCTCTTGAGCTAGATAGTAAATAATTTTGGCTTTGTATACCATATGGTCTCCATCACAACTACTCGACTCTGCCTTCACAGCATTAAATTAGCCATAGAAAAAAGATGCATGAATGTGTGATGCCTGTTTTTCTTTGGCCTAACCAGGCAGCCAAGTGGAATTTGGCACAGTGGCCATCATTTGCTAACTACTAAACTGGCATCGGGACAACGGATAGGTTATACATTTTTTGTCAGTGTTTGTCCACTGGTAAGGCCTGGCTAGAATGTTGTATTTAACTAGATTCTGAGGCTACAGCAAAATTATGGCATGACTGTCAATGAAAAATACTGCAAACCAGATCAGTAAACAAAGAATGCTGAAGCCATCAAGTCATCAGCGGCTGCCGCCACCCCCCAGTGAAGACAAGCCTGCAGCCCAGCCTCTGCAGCCACTCACCATGGTGCACCCTGAGGGGACTCAGAATAAGAAAGGACAGGATACTGGCCCTACATAGCTAGGGGCTTGTCAAAGGAATGAATTCAATGAGCCCAAATGTTTGCTCCCTCCCATACATAGAAAAGCACTAAATTCTTTAACTTGAGATGCCTGGTTTTCTTTAGTTAACAAGTAATCTGTTAATGCTCTGACTACCTGGTGTTGTTGTAAAGCTCCTATATATCCTAGCTCCTCCCCTACCCTTTGGAGCAGTCCCTCAGAGCCATCTGAGAGGCTGTCATCCCGGGCTTGAAGGGGTTCGAGTCCTCAGAAATGTCTGCCAAATAAAACCTAACTCTCAACTTTTATGCTGTGCATTTATTTCAGTCGACTTGGTCATTCACTCACTCATTCAAACATTTACTGAGCTGTTATATGTCCACTGCCTGAATAGACAGCAAAGCCACACACTTTCTGTCCACAAAAAGCTCACATTATAATAACAAAGGAAAAGGTGTGAAAGATCAAAAGAAACTGTGATTAAAATTTTTCCAGCTAGAGGAAATCTCAAGTGTTTCGGTTCTATTCACCAGAAGTACAAATGTAGGGAGCATTTCCCTCTATCTCCTAGGGGTCCAGAGACCTACATCCTTTTCTAATGCTTGCAGATGTTCTGGGGCTTTGCAGGAAAAGTTCTTACCAGGGCCATCAGGTGGACACCTGGCAACGTCTTTGGGCTCAGGCATCTGTTCTACTAGATTAGTCAGTGGAGGAGGCGCTGATTGCTGACAAAATGTGGTCCTCATCAGAATACGGTGGGTGAAAGTGAAGGGATGGAAATATGCCAAGCAGCTCAGAGTCAAAAGAGAAAAGGGGAAAGAAGCAAAGATAGAGGATCTGAATAATAGAATTAATAAGTACAAACTGGAATATAGAACACTTATCCTCAGCAAATAGCGAATACACATTATTTTCAAGCACTCAAGGAATAGTCTCAAAGATTGACCATGTACAAGTTTACAAAGAAAGCGTGAGAGAACTTTAATGAGTTAATATCCTGCAGACTATGCTGTTTGACGATAATAAAATTAGATTTTTTTTTAAGGATAGCTTAAACATCTAATATGCTTAAAAACTATCATCATATTACCTAATAATCCTCGGATTAAAGAGGAGATAATAAAATTGAGATATTCCTAACACTAATTAGCACTAGAAGATTTGTGACATATAGCTAACACAGAACTTGGTGAGAAATTTACTGCTCTAAATATATTTATCAGAAATAAAAAAAAATATTGAAGACAAATAAGCTATGTATTCAATTCAACAAGCCAGAAGGAAGGGCAACAGAATAAATGTGAAAGAGACCATAAATGAGGAAATAGACATAAATACAGAAGTGAGGAAATATAGACCAAAAATAAAGAACAATTATAAAATTAAGAAATGATTACTTTAGAAGATTAATAAGATAAACAAACCACAAGGGAGACATCAAGAAAAAAAAGGAGCTAAGACTCAAACAAAATGTGAATGAGAAAAATAAAAATACTATAGAAATTTAAAAAGCAATGAAATACTATTATTACTTAGTATATGCCAATAAACTTGAAACCCAAGAGGAAATGAGCCTATTGTTAGGGGAAACAGTATAAATGGCTAAATTTTACAGGAAAAAAAAACCTGAAAAGGCCAATTGTTTGGGAGACTCTTATTTGTCTAACTTTTAAACACGTTTAGCCTCTCTGCACCACCTCACTCACTTCTCCCCAGGAAGAGACAGGGATTTCTTTCGTAAATTTGTAAGAAGCAGTGGGGTATGCTTCACTCAGCCCCTTCTGATCCACTCACTTTTCACAGGATCAGCCTTATCAACTGAAAGGTGAATTCCGATCTGCTATGTAGTAAGGAGTCTTACAAATTCAGGGGTGAATTATTAGCAAATCCACTTGGCTAGAGATCTAAAGTCACAACTTGCAGTCAGCTTTATCTAGATCTCTCTAATGCATGCACATCTATCAATAGGTTACAAACTCTGAAAGGGAAGAAATCGGTATTATTAATTAGCCTATCTAACAAGTTCAAATGCCTATAACTATGAAAGACATAAAAATGGTAAACAGACTCGCTCCTATCCACTGCCCCACGTACAGGAAAGCCCTAGATCTAGGTGGCTTTAGAGATAAGTTGTACAAAACGGTAAAGGAACAGACAATTTTAGCTCTTACATAGTTGTGCCAGAAAATGAAAATGAGAGTATAAGGCTAGTGTAACCTTGATTTCAAAACTGAGATAAGACAGACCATATAATGAAATTTAAAGGCTATCTATCTCCCTTATGAACATTGACATAAAAGTATAAAATAATATATAATAATAGGATAATGCACCATAATCAAGTAAGATTGTCTTAGGAATATGAGAATGATTTAAGATAGGAAAATATGTCTCTGTGATTCCCCACCCTAATAGAATAAGGAAAACATTTCATTTAAATAATCATCTCAATAGGTATAGCAAAAGCATTTGGTAAAGACACATGATTTTTTAAAAAGTGTTTTCTAAAACCTAACGAAACTTCTTTAACATGATAAAGTCTCTGTAGCAAACAAAACAAAAAATACCTTCTCCTAATTACCATAACATGTATATCCTGAAGTTCATGTGCCTAACATGTCTGATATTGTCTCTACATTCAACATAGCACTAGCGGTCATGATCAATGAAATACCCCCTAAAAATAAAAGGTGTGTAATAAAGATATCACCACATATCAGATGGTGCAGGAAAACAAACGCGGAGGATAGTGTTGAACATAAATGCTTGATGGTTATTCAAAGCATATCAAAGTTCACTAACAAAGAATTAATATCCATAAAATATAAAGGAATGGTAAAATCATGAAACTTGAAATAGACAACTTGAAGAAGACAAGAAATCCAACAGAATGAGAAACATTGTTGACCAAAAACCAATGTAAAGAATAGAAAATCTAAATAGCTGAATCACTAGTAATCATAGAAGTGAAAGGAGATTATACTTTTTACCACTGGATTTTTTTTAAAATTAAAAGTTGGATAATACTGTGCTAGTTATCGTTTGCTGTGTAAAAAATTACCCCCAAAGTTAGTGGCTTCAAACAACAAAATCTATTATCTCAGAGTTACTATGAATCAAGAATCTGGGTGCATCTTAGCTAGCCCTCTGGCTCTGTGTATCTTACATGGCTACCTCATATCAGTCTCAGTTGGGAAGAATCTGCTTCCTAGCTCAGTAATGTGGTTGTTGGTAGGATGCAGTGCCTTGTGGTTTGTCGCACTGAGGGCTGAGTTCCTCAGGAGCTATTCCTTGATGTGTGAGCCTCTTCACTGAGCACTTCACAATATGCTTTCATTAGAATGAGAAGACAAGCAAGCAAGAGAGACTGTTAGCAAGAAAGTTCTAGCAAGAGGAAGTTTAATCATGTTAATAACATCCTATTACTTTTACTGGATTCTACTGATTCAATTCATTAGAAGCAAGTCATTAGGCACAGCCACACTCAAGGGAAGTGGATTACATAAGAGCGTGAACATCAGGAGGCGGGGATCATTGGGAGCCATACCCGAAGTTGCTTCCACACTGAGTATTGGTGAGTTCGGAGGGAAATAGCTAATATAATTCTATTGGGAAGATAGACTGGTACAGTCGTTTTGGAGAGCAACCTGGTAACATTTAGAAAAAAATATTGCTTATAGACTGAATGCTTGCATCCCTCCAAAAGCCATATGTTGAAACTCTAGTCCTCTAGATGTGATGGTATTTGGAGATGGGGCTTTTGGGAGGTAATAGAGTTGGATTCGGTCATGAGGGTGGGGTCTTATGATGGGATAAATGCCCTTAGAAAAAGAGGAGGAGACAGGAGATAGTTCTCTCTTTGTGTGTAGCCACCAAGCAAGGCCATGTGAGGACATAAGTAGGAAGAGGGTCCTCATCAAGAATTCAACCATGCTGGCATCTTAATCTTGGAATTCCAGCCTCCAGAACTGTGAGAAATAAATGTTTGTGGTTTAATCTCCTAGTCTGTGGTATTCTGTTATAGCAGCCCAGACTAAGGATCTCTATGACCTGCAAATTCTATTCCTGAGTATATATCCCAGAAAAATATATGCAGAAGTCCATAAGGGGACATGAATGAGAAGGCTCATCATAGCATTATCTGTGGCAGGGGGTAAAGAGCCAACACAGGTGTCCCTCAAAAGAGGAAGAAATGGACAAGCAATACTTGGGGCATGTGTTCTAATGGAATATGATGCAGCATTAGAAACAATGAACTAGAGGTACACATAGCTGTGTAAGTTGAACTTAAAAGCATAAGAAACAGAACAAGTTCTAAGGCACAATGTACTGCATCCAAACACACATATTTAACAAGGTTATATATTTCACAAGAGTACAAACATATAAGGGCATAATTCAAACACATCAGAGCAGGTCCCTCACAGTGGGAAGGAAATGAGTGTTGAACTCCAGGATGAAAGAAAAAGAAAAAATATATATATAAGACAAAGAACCTTATAAAACTCAATGGTGGTGATATGGCCAGAGTTCAAGAATAGAATAAAAGTAAAAATAAAAGTAACCTTCATGAGTGGCCAATTAATTCTAATCTTTGCCTTTAAGTTGCAGAGCTGGCAGACAATAATCAAAATAAGCAGCCTTTAATGTTTATTCGTGGTTGCGGTCTTTCTGTTAGTTTGTAAAATGATTCACATCTTCTCCGATATTTGAATTCAGCCGTACTGCTTTTGGAGGGATTTTAGGCAACATATTCAAAACAGAAGCTAGTAACTAGGGATGGGAGGTACCAGAATAAAACACCGAGCAGGGGCGGCCTTGGAGAACAGCTTGGAGGACAGGTTCTTTCTCTACCACGTGCACCACCACAATTGAACATGGAGATATAAGGAGGGGTGGCAGTTCAGCTTGGGAAGACTATTTTGGGATGTTAAAGAAAGCCCCTTTTCTCTATCCAAGCCATCTTTGCCCCCTCATCACCCCCTCTCCCCCTACAGAGGTGTCAGAAATTGTACTTTGAAATGTCTGAGCCATATCTTGGCCCCTCCAGCAAACTTTGCCACACACAGAGGTGTCATCAGCAGTACTTTGTGATCTCTAAGCAACCCCCTTAGCCACTATTGGCTAGGGGAGTGCCTTGCTGACCAATCAAAGCTGAAGGGTGTGGTCCCCTCATTGTCCTGGGGAAGGGTATATATAGCACGGTCAGGAAGCCTGGGCTAGTCCACCAGGAGGCTTCAATATGTCTAAGGTGTCCAAGAAACTACCAGAGCCTAATACAGATATGGAACAACCAACCGCAAGTTCCAGACAGCGGAAGAAGATGAATGTTCCTGATCAACCCAGGACCAGAAGTGGCGGCAAGGTAAGGTGACCCTATTCAAGCTACTCTTTTCTTCATTGACCCATTGAGCCCTCCTCCCCCAAGAATCTTACCCTTCCTTGCCTGGCACAAACCCCCTCCTCAGCCCTGACCCCTTCTCATGAAGCCATCCTTTCCATCAATATCCCATCTTTTCCCCCCTAAACCAGTGTCCTTTTAAACTCACTCTGTTGTCCTCCTTCCTAGGCATTGAAGACAACCAGGAAGATTAAAAAAAACCTTCAAAGGACTTTGAGTAAAAAAGCCTCTAAAAAAACTACCAACCCTATAAGAAAGTCTAAGAAGGCTAAAGGACCAACACTATTCGGCCATTATCACAGGCTGAATGAGACATTAAGTGAAAATCAAAATGAGCTGCAGCAGAAGCAAGAGGTAGCGGAGAAGCCCACTACTTCAACTGGTGACCTGGGTGGCCAGTAACTTCAGAGAGAGGCTAGAGACCTCAGAAATATCTGCAAAGTCTCTGAAATGACCAAATGTGTACCTATTGAATTTTACAGCTACAGGGTACACTGATGGTAATTAAATAAAAACCAACTTGGGAAAATTTCTGTGTGCTTCTGTGAGTTCTCTTGTGGTGGGAGCAGGGAAGGAAGGGAAGAGGAAAGGGTGTGAGGAGGGAGGGACACTGGGTCCTGCAGAGTGGGGGCAAGACTGGCAGAATCACAGTTAACCAGATAGTGGGGATAAGGAGTGGGTCAGGACAGAGTGCTGCGGACAAATTTCCTGCTTAACACTTGAACCTACTGGGAAGATGGAAAAGGGCTTGGCATTTCTATCTTTGGGGTGGGGCGCAGGCGGAGCACGCTGTCAAAGTGTAGATTGCCAGAACCTATATGGTTTAAGGTGTGTGGGTGGCAGTGGGATCCCACGAAACAGGGAAATAAATGACTCCCAGGCCACCTACCTCATAGTGGTGTTTGTTACATGCCACCTGATGACATCAACAACTGATGATCCTCCAAAGGGCCAAAAACCTCATCCTACTAAAAGTTACTGAAAGCACCCTAAGGACTGAAATAATGGTGACTGGAAGCCACAAATCCAACACTGATTAGCCCACTTGTTACAGAAACTTAGGGTCAAGCAGTGGCTTCCCAAGGGCAGGGCAGTGGGAGCAGGTCTGCTTTGCAGGCAATAAAGAGGGATATTGTCTACAGAGAATTCTAAAACAGCAGTCTCCCCTGCAGGGATCTTTATCTTTATTCTTTCCAAAGTTGTTTTTCTCTCTAAAGAGGATATCCTTTTAAGTGGTTTCATTGAAGTATAATTGACATATAATAAATTGCGCATGCTTAAAGTGACAATTTGATGAGTTTGGTCGTATGTATATACTTGTTAAGCCATCACCACAATTCTAAGTGTGAACATACCCATCACCCCAAGAAGTTTCCTCCTACTCCCTGACGATTGCTTCTTTTTGCCCCTCTCTGTAGATCCCCATCCTCAACAAAATAACAATCATACTAATAAAATTAATGTAATATTGTTGTACACAAGAACCCTCAAATCAAGTACGTTGAGTGAAAGAAGCTGGATAAAAATGAGAACATACTGATTCCATTTATATGTATAGATGGCATTTTCTAGCATTTTATGATTGCTATTTTGTTGAGAGTTTGGCAGCATTTAAACGATACCACAAACTTGCTTTAATTTTATTTAAAAAACTGAGATCATTGTAAAGTCACGTGCAGCTGTAAGAAATAGAAATATCTTCTCCCCTTAAACCTAGTTTCTTCCAATGGTAACATCTCGCATATCTATAGTAGAACATCACAATCAGGAAATTGAAAGTGTTATGATCTATTTACCTCACTCAGTTTCACCAGTTTTACACGCACATATTTGTATGAGTGTTTGTGTTTAGTCCTACGGAATTTTATCACCTGTGTAGTTTCCTGTGATTAACACCATTACAGTCAAGTTACAGAAGAATTCCAGCACGAGGATCTGTCACGTTATACTCATTTATAACCACAACTACCTCCCTCCCTCCCTGACCTCTGGAATCCAGTAATTTGTTCTTCATCTCTATAATTTTGCCACTACAAGAATAATAAATAAATGGAATCATTCAACATATAACCTATTGTGATTGGCTTTTTACATTCAGTATAAATCCCTTGAGATCCATCCAAGTCATTGTGTATGTCAATCTTTTTTTCCCTTTATTGGTGAGTAATATTCTAGGGTATGGAGGTACCACAGTTTAACCAATTCATTTATTGAAGGACATTTTCATTGTTTTGATTTTTTTGACTATTACAAAAAAAAAAAAAGCTGATATGATCGTTCCTGTTTAGGTTTTCCTGTGAATGTAAAAGTTTTCATTTCTCTGAGATAAATGCCCACAAGTACAATGGCTGGATCACATGGTAATGGCATGCTCAGTTTTGTTAAGAAACTTCCATACTTCTCTCCAGAGTGGTTGTACCATTTTACAATCCCACCAGCAGTTCCTCTGCATTCTCACCAGCATTTGGTGCTATCATTTAAAAAAGATTAAATCATTGTGGTTCATGTATAGTGGTATCTTCTCAAAGTTTTCATTTGCCTTTCCCTGATGGTAAACGTTGAACTTCTTTTTATGTGCTCATTTGCCATCTGTATATCCTCTTCATCGAGATTTCTATTTATGTCTGTAGCCTATTTTTTTTTTTTTTAACACTGGCAGAATCAAGCTTTCAAGAATTTGAACACAAGGCACAGGTTTCCAGGTGTACAGAAATACATCTCCATTTTACAATTGATTTTTGGTTTTTCTATCTCAATCTTTTTGGACAGGGATAAAAAAGCAAATTGTTTCTAATTTAAGCAACAAGATCTTTCTTACAATGACCTTATGGGCTTTTAAGAGCGGATCATCTGAATTTCCAGGACTTCCTGCAATTATATGTAAATAACATATATTATTTCCTTTCTACACCACCTACCACTAGCTGGTTGTTGCCTCCTAGATCCTAGTGAGTTTTTTCTACTGTTAAATGATGTTTTAATTTCTGTATCAACACAGAGCCCCTCTGTTGGCTTCTTTAAATAATCTTTTCTTCCTCTAGTGTGTCATTACAGTCCCTTTAGGCTTTTTGTTTCCTCTTCATGAAATAAATGCTAGATACTTCCCCTACTTATAAAATGCTGGATTGGAATTCCAATCCTTGACATTTAAGGTGATCTAGGAGGAACTTACATGTGTGCATTTCCACTCCCACTACAAATGCATTATGACAGTTATTAACTTTACTTCATTCTATCACTGCCTCCTTTTTGGTCCTTCCCCACAGGGTACTGCAACAGAGTCCAGTCCTTATAGCATACTATACAACATGTAAGTTTTAACAGTATCTTTAGCCTATATAGTTGTTGGAGGTGGTAACACCGAGCTCCTGACCCTCCCAGTCATAGATTCAGTTGATATTTTCAACCTTAAAATCATACAAGACAAGAGAAAATTCTACAGCCATACTGTAGTGAGGTTTCTGGGAATATCTCTCTATGTTCGTCAATAATCTCTGGCTTATCCATCCCTTGGCCAATCACAAAAAGGATAGTCATCATACAGCGGTCTTGATAAAGAACGCCTGGCCAATCACTTCAAACTGACATAACTAGAAAGATTCTTGCCCTCTCCCTCCCTCAGGCTCTGGACTACTAGCTGTACTTGAGCAGACAGAATAGTCCACTGAAAATCAATCAGTCTGTTGGCTACATTCCTTTTACGCAAGCTCCTGAAATCTTACGTGCCTTCATATTTCAGAGCTGCGTAATTCATGGTTACTAAATCAGCACAAGGGGAGAACTGTAGTAAGTCTGCTCAAGACAACCGAACCTAGCACTGAAGCTGGGCTCTACAGGGGCCCGGGCCAGTATATGGATGTCTGGAGGGAGCCCCTGATTGCAAATATGGGTACAATGAATTTCTTTACCAGCACTGTTGACTTCTTTCAAAGTAATATCTTTGTTTCTTTACTCATATCAGTGAGAGCTGGCTGCCTGCCTGCTTTCTCCTAGTCCAGCCTTGGTTAGAGCCTCTTTCTCTTCACTAATATTGCATTTTTTCTGGCTGGCAAAGCCTTGGTATCCTTAGCTCAGATCAGATAGACTATACGTAGGGCTGCATGTCTTTGGTCATGAGGACTGACATTAAAAAAAAGAAAAAAAAAGTACACTTAGCATTTCCAGTTCCTGAAGAATTTTCTCTAATGTTTGAGTTCCTGTTGTCGGCCTGTTCCTTCTTAGGTCATTGAATCTCCTTCTCCAGTTCTTGTACCCCTTTTAGGAGTTTCTCAGTCTGGTTTCTGTCTATGTGATTTTCAGCAATGGTGTGATAACCCCAGGAATAAAGGAATCATGCAGGTCCCCCCTGTTTAGCATGGGCCACAGCTGAAGCCCATTTTCTAATTGGATTTTTAAATTTTGTTCACTGTTGAATGTCAAGAGCTCTTTATACATTTTAGATATAGATCTTTTGTCAGGTAATGTGATTTACATTTTTTCTCAGTCTGTAGCTTATGTTTCAACATTATAGTATCTTTCACAGAGCAAAAGGTATAATTTTGATGAGGTCCAGTTCATCAATTTTTTTCTTTTATGGGTCATGCTTTTGGTGTCAGGTCTAAGAACTTTTCACCTGGTCTCAGGCACTGAACATCTTCTCTAAAATTATATAGTTTTAAATTTCAATCTGATTTGTTTTACCTTTTGCATAAAGTATGAGATTTGGGCCAAGGTTCTTTTTTTATTATAGAAGTGTCCAAGTGCTCTAGGACCATTTATTAAAAAGGCTATTCTTCCTCCTTGACATTGCTTTTTCATCTTTGTCAAAAATAGTTGGGAGGAATATTGGTTTGAGTCCATTTCTGGGTTCTTTATTCTGTTCCACTGATATACGTGTACATACCTCAGCAAATACCATGCTATCTTCATTATTGTGACTACACATTCAATCTTAATACAAGTACTCTCTTTGCAGCTTTGTTATTAGCATAATACTTGCTTCACAAAATGAGATGTGAAATGTCTTCATCCTCTTCCATTTTGTGGTAGAGATTGTAAATTGGGTACAATTTTCCAGTGAAATCATGTAGGCATGGGTAGTTCTGTTTCAGGAGCAGAAATACAAATTCAATCTCTTTATTGGTTAAAGGACTAATTATATTGCCTATATAACCTTTTCAAAGAATTGATTCATTTCTTCTAAGTTTTCAAATATAGGAGCACACAGTTAATAACAGTATCTGCCTATCATCCGCTGAATGGCTGCCGGATCTGCGGTGACATTCCCGGAATCATCCCTGGCACTGGTTGTTAGGTCATGTCTAATTTGCTCTTTGTCTTGCTAAAGGTTTATCAATTTTACTGATTTAAGAAATAGTTTCATTCCCATTGATTTTCTTTATTTTATTCTTCCTTTCAATTTCATTGATTTCTGCTCATAATTATTTCCTTCCTCCCACCTGCTTTGGGTTTATTTTCTTCTTTTTTCCCCCTATATGCTTTAGGTAGGAACTTAGGGCTCTGATTTGAGACCTTTCCTTTTTTCTAATGTAAGCATTTGATGCTATTAATTTCACTCAGTGCTGCTTTAGCTGCTTTCCATTTATTTTGATGTCTCTTCCTTTTCATTCAGTTCAATGTCTTTTTTTTTTTTAATTTTCCTTGAGACTTTGTCTTTGACCCACAGATTATTTATAAGTATGTTGTTTAATTTTCAATTGTTTAGGGATTTTCCTGTTGTCTTTCACATTTACAGATTTCTAGTTTGATTCCATTATGCTTAGAACATACATTCTGTAAGATTTCAATCTTTTAAATTTGCTGAAGCTCATTTTATGGCAAAGCATACAGTCTATCTTGGTATATATTCTAGACACTTGAAATAAATATGTGTTCTGCTGTTGTTGAGTGGAGTGTTCTATATATATAAATTAGACACTGTTGGTCATTGTTCTGTTCAGTTATTCTTTGCTGATTTTTCGTCTAGTGGTTCTGTCAGTTGCTGAGTGTTAGAGATGTTTGAAGTCCAACTATAACTATGGCTTAGTCTGTGTCTCCTCACAACTCTGTTGGGATTTGCTTTGAGTATCTGGAAACTCTGTTGTTTCCTTGAAACACATTCAGGATAGTTGTATCTTTGTGATGGATTGATACTTTTATAATCATGTAATGCCCCTCTTTGTCTTTAGTAATTTTCTTTGTTAAAATGTCTACTTATCTGATACTAATATAGCCATTCTTGCTTTTTGTTTTTAATTTTGGCAAAATACAGATAACATGAAATTTGTTATCTTAACCTTTTTAAGTGCACATCTCAGTAATATTAAGTACATTTATGTAAGCAATCTCAAAACTATTTTCACTTTGCAAAACTGAAAGTCTCTAGCCACTAAACAACAATTCCTCAGTCCTCCTCCCTCCAGTCCCTAACAGTCTCTATGAATTTAACAGTTCCAGGTACATCATATAGACTGTGTCAGAATAGCTTCCCTTTTTTAAGGCTAAATAATATCCCATTGTATGTACAGACCACATTCTTATTCAGTCATCAATAACACTTGGGTTGCTTCTATCATTTGCCTATTGTGGATACTGCTGCTATGAGCATGCGTATCAAACATATCTTCAGGACCCTGCATACAGATTCTTTTGTGCATATACCCTGAAATAGAATTGCTGGATCATATAGTAATTCTATTTTTAATTTTTTGAGAAACCTTCATCTGTTTTCCAAAGTGGCTCCACCAATTTATATTCCCATGAACAACACACAAGTGTTCCCATTTCTCCACATGGCCTTGTGCTGAGATTGAGTGCTCGGGGTTGCTGAAGAGTTTTTCTTAATGTTTGTTTGCTGTCTTTTAGCTTTTAGGTTGTCCCTATGTGTCTGCTCCGTACAGGGAGTCTCTCTCCATGCTTTTGCCAGTCACCTACTACTGAATGCAGCTGCTCGTTATTCCCTGATAGGTCAGCAGTATGGACAGAGTGTTCTCGATTCTCCTCATCCACCCTCAGTCTCAGGTAGGCCCTGTAAGCCCAGTCCTCATGGGTGGGTCCTTCGGTGTTCCCAGCCATAGCCCCCATCAGAGCCAGATGCTCTCTTGTTATGGGTCTCTTGTGGGAGATACATCCCACCTCATTTCCAAGTAGTAGATGCTTACTGCGCATTTGTGTCACCTACAAATGCGTATTTTCATTTTTGGCAGGAAATTATGTCTAGCAATCTTGGGAGAAGGCAAGGTTATAGGCCTGAATGCACATGTAATTGTGTGCTTTTAGTGGAAATATCAGCGTGGCCTGTGAAGTCCCTACAGTGTCGCACTTGGTTGGAAATTGCTACTTTGGATACTGGTGGATGCACTAGTGACTGAGAGCTATTAGTGTTGTCATTATTACTGCCTGCAACACCCCAGGAGGGTGGCATTTGTCACTAGCTGCTACAGCTGGAGTCTTCTCTGATGGAATGTGTTTGGTAAATAAAGTTCTATTCAATCACTGATGATTTTATTTGCACATATGTGCCTGGAAAATATCACCAAAGGCAAAAGACCAGTGCATGCTGCCAGTGGGCATAATAAATGAACTGAGTAGGGCAATCTTGCTAAAAAGCAACAGAAACCTGGAAACACCTTCTCCTCATTTCTGTCATAAGGTTATATCTACCTTGAGCGTTATCAGGATAAGATAGGAGAATCAACCTGGCCTGCCTGCAGAAAAAATGGCCTCAACTACATAGAAACTACTAGGCAGAAGATCGGAAAAATAGGAAAGTTGTACTCAGCACTTACCATGCCGCAAGCACTCTTTTGGGGGCTGGCAACAATTATACCTCGGAAATGACTACTGAGTAACTTCTTAATTAAAAAGAAATAAAGTTCTTCAAGGGCCCCTGAATTTCACCTAAACTTCTAGAATTCTTTAAAGCTGCCATCATAGCCAATTCACAAAAGTGTGATGTGGCCCCTCAATCTTTGGTTCAACCCTATTCCTTTGTTTCCCTCAATCTGGCTGAGCCAGGCTGCCATTTTGAAAAGGAACCCATGTTCACAATTAAGGGAGGAAATATGTAAGATTAAGCTAGGAAGGAAAAACTTGCCAAGTTTCTATTCCAAACACTGTCACATTCGAAGGACTTCGTCAACTTCCCAGGCACCTGACCTCTGCTTTCTACTCTCTCACCTCTTTGCCATCTTATTCACCACTCCCCAAGTGTCAGTCAGCTGCTCGCATCATCCTCCCCTCAGAGAAACACAGAGGCAACCATGTTTCAACTACGTGACTTCGTCTTTTGACTTTCTTTTGGTCTCCAAACAAAGAACTGACTTTTCCCACAGGCAAGTGGCAAGATGGTGATTTTTTTGTTATCAGTTATCATAATCGTTATGAATAATTTTATTTCCTTCCAAATTTCTGATAGCATTTCTAATTAGATGTTACCACATTATCCATTTTGATTATCTTTTCAATGTGCTAATGCTTAGATTAATTTCAATCTATATTTTCAATCCCATGATTTATGTTGCTAAATTTAATAATTCATTTGTCATGGTTCCTTTTGTTTTGTATTTTAACTTTTTAAATTGCATCTTTAGTTCACTTGCTTTTATTCACTCTTTAATGGAGAAACTTCTTTTTGACTATGGATTTTCTCATATGTACAGTTTGCCTTCACTGAGTGATACTATTAATATTGAAGTGCTTACTATGTACCACTTTTATAAATATTTTACATACATTTATTTAATCCTCCAATAACCTGAGTAGGAAACTGCACGGATGTGTTACATTTTCTCATATTTACCCAAGATCACACAAGTAGTGGATGGCAGCGCCAGGATTGGAATTCAGGCAATCTGTCTGGAGATACAGTCCTCCAAATCACCATAATTTTAGAATTAATCTATAGCATTTCCTGTGTTTCCCTTTGCCCCATGGAAAATTCTGGCTGGGACTTGATACCAAATTATGTCATTGTGGTACAAATCAAGTTAAATAGCAATATACAATAGCCTTGAGTCTTCATAAACTATTAACATCTTCATTTTGGAAACCTAACTATTTTTCCACAGGAAGACTATTTCTTTTAAAGTATGACCATAAGTAACTATTTTGTGGAAATCTGAACACAAAATAATAATTGTTGGATTAGTTTTAAAACCTTCATTTCTCTCCACTTCTCACTTCAGACCCTGAAACTTTCCCTGAATACCCTCAATACATACAATAATATGTCATTAGGCAGCCTTATCCAACTTTTAAGAAAAATTTGTTTCAAAGTAAGCTCTCAAAAATATTTTGAATGAATATATTGCTGAATTTTGAAAAGCAAACTTTCAATAATCAGAAGCAGGGAGATATTTCCAGTCTTAAAATAATTCAGACATTTTTGCCACTTAAAATTAACTTCCTATCAAATCTCCATCTTGGAGAATTATGAAGCTAATGATCCAGATTATATAGGTAATATATCCTTCAAAAAATCAACAACTTTGCAAAGAAGCTAAATGAAGGTTTTTGTGATGAATGGCATCCAAAACATTTTTCTTCTCTAGGTAAAAAAGAACCTACAGTTGAATATACAGATTTATAAATCAGTTCACATGGGATTCAGTTGAATAAGAACAACAACTCAGCAAATATTACCACGTACCTTCACATGTATATGCCAAGATATGGTAAGGGTCAACATTGCTATACATATATTTTGTCCTTTCACTTAATCTGTGTTCTCTTAGGGGGTTGTATTTGTGCATTATAATGATAGTGTGACTATTCAAAGACTTTTTAGGATACTATAACTTAATCCAACTTATTCTATTATTATTACTACCTCCAAATTATACCTTCCTGACATATTACTTTAAAAAGTGTCTTAAAATTATACACAGTATGCCTAAAAACCAGCATTTACAACACTGTTTACAATGTTTTATGTAAATATCGAAACAGGGAGACATGGGGACTGACACTTCAGGCACATAAAATATGTCATGAGATTTCTTTCCTGTTACTTCCTTTGTGCTGTATTGGGAAATCCCTCTGGTACCATCCAGAAAAAAATTTGCTACCCTTCTTATCTTTACCATTATCATTTCACTATTTGCTCTATTCCAAGCCAATATTGAATAGAAATTGAAAATGAGTATACTCAAAATTAGTCCTTCAACTCAGCCTGTTTTTTTTAATATCAGAGAGTGGACAGAACTAAAACATCCATCAATGCTAAGTCAATAACACTTGGAAGAAAATGTTCTGTTTCTTGCTTCCCTAATCATCCGTCTTCTAATTGCTTCCTGATCAAAGTCTGACTTTGAAGACCATGTTGTGACCTTCATTTTGACTTTATCTTGAGTCAAATCAGAACTTTCATACATGTGATATGTCAGCTCCCACTAATTGAAAAAGGAATTTGGAAAATGGCAGCCTAAGTGCCCCTAACCAAGGGCGTGGTGACTGTGTCTCAGCTCAGCCCAGTGGACTTGCTTCCCACAGCCCCACAGAAGTCAAATATCTGACCTCAGACAGCTGCTGCAAGTCACTGTCACCCAAACCTGTGTGTTGCGGTGTGTTTCTTGCTGGCACGTAGACAGTCATGCCTTACCTTGAAGCATTTTGAATGATGGAAGTTTCCTATTCATCTTACAGCATTGCATTTGAATCTCTGTATTGCATTTTCTGAAGGATTATTATTCAAAACTTATTCTAAGCATTCCTGTAGTACTTTACTCCATAAATATTCTGTCAGCCAAACAACATTCTCTGTTTTCAGTACCACATCCATTATTCACATTCAAAAAGGCACTGAAGATAAGGCTCAGCACTGTGGTGAATCTTGGCTTCTAGTGAGCACCAGCCTTAAACGTTTCTCCTGTACTTTGTGTGCATCGGCCTGAGCTTCGCCATTCTACCAAGATATTAAAATACGCACATGGGACTAAAAAATTCACTATTTTTAACCATCATAGTGATAATTCATTCCAAACAAGATATTTATATAGTTTTAGCTTATCCTCCAAAAATTTTATGTTACTATCAAAGGTAAAACAGTAACTTCATGTTGAAAGAACTTAGCGAACACCAATTTAACTAAGTGATTAAGATGAATGCCACTAACAAAAGAGAAACTGACATCTACTACACCTACTGATAGGGTGTATGGAGAAGAACACAGCATCTTTCTGGTATTGTTCCTGCCAAAACTGTATAACCTAAATCTATCATGAGGATATGTCAGATAAACCCATATAAAGAGACATTCTACAAAACAAGTAGCCTTTATTCTTCCAAAAATTTCAATGTCAGTGTTGTAGAGATTGAAGGAGATTAAAGAAACATAACTAAATGCAATGAGTGATCTCAAGTGGGTCCTGAATGAGGAAATGTAATTATAAAGGTTATTATTTGGATGTGGTCAAATTTGAATATGGACTTTGAATTAGAAGGACCAGAAAACTTGTTCAGTATAGGATCAAACATTAAATATTTGTAGGCTTGTGGATCACATGGTGCCTGTTATAACTACTCAAATGTGTTGTAGTAGCTCCACAACAGTCATAGACAACATGTGGTTGTATTCCAGTAAAACTATTCACAGCAACCAGCAGCAGTGGTCCATGTTTGACCTGAAAGCTATAGTCTGCAGATCCCTAAATTAGAGAAGAGTATTGTATCAAGGTTACATTTCCTGATTTTGGTAATTTTACTATATTTCATTGTTCTCAGGACATACCTCCTGAGGGATTTAGGGATTTAGAGTAATGATTTGTAACATGTGTGACTGAACTCTTAAATTGTTTGGGGGAATAAATATTAGGCATTTACATATTATGATACATAATATATATACATATATATAGAGAGAAAGAACGAGTAAATGAAAGAAAGAAAATGTGATAAAACACTGGTGAATCCAGTGAAGAATAAAGGAAATTCCTAGTCCTACACTTGCAACTTTCCATAAATTTGAAATTGTGCAAAAATAAAGTTTATTGGAAAATCTAAATTTTAAAAATCAATGTGCATACCAGATGGATGTTTATTTTGTCATTGGTTTTCTAAACCTACATAGTCAATCCATCATTTTAAGCTGTTCTTTCTGTCACTCACAATAGCTATACTTACATTAAATATTTTAAAATTCATTTTTAAAATGTCTTCACTCAACATGCCATCTATCTGTGGCTCTGTTTTTGTGACTCAGAGAAATGTTCTTAAACTTAGCTTTGAAGGAGTATAGTTGAAAGAAATTTGTGGCATCAGAGGAAATGCACTTGGGCTTTATCTATGTTTCTTATTAGCTGCGTTTATAGGCAGGTCACTTAACTTCTTAGTTTACTCATTTATAACTGTCATAGTGTTGTCCTGAGCATTGAGATAATGAATATGACGATGCTATAAAATCCATGAAGTTCTATACACAAGAGAGATGCCCTCATTTATAACAACTAGATTTTCTAAGCTAAAGAGCAAATGTATAATATACCACTGCATTGATGTATGCTTTTAAAACATCAGATGAATTTCCTTCTATGAAACCAAAAATTTTGAGATAAGATATCAAACTAGCATGGGCTTCCTTTTCAAACCCAACCAAAGAGGCAATGAAGAGGTCAAGATATTTACAGAACACAATCCTACACTGTATACCTGAAATAAACGTGTGAGAAATCCTTAGAGACATATAGAAAGGGTTTGGGTCTCGGCATGGAGGGGAAATGACTAGTTGAATTGGAAAGGGTAAAGGACCCAAGGCAGGAAGATAAACTGGGGGAGATGATTCTATTTGTACCCACTATTATCCTTCACATTGTCCTGGAGAACCCCAAGATAGGGATGTGATCAAGGTGAGCTAAGCCAGACCCGGAACTGGGACATTTCTCAGTTGCACTTCCAAACCTAGGTGTCTACTTACTGTCCAGCACTAGTCTCAGGGCACTCAGAACCCTCATAAAACAGAATACATGTGGAAAAAGCAATAAAAAATAAATAAAAGCACAATTATTAAAAGAGTGTTTAAGCCTGGACACATGGATTTGCACCTGCTATATTAAATGTAGGGCCATCAAAAGAGTCTCTAATATTGAATAAACAAAAAATTCCAACAGTATCCTGCTTTTAAAAGATACATTTAACAAAAATAGAAAATTGTTGTAAATAAAGACAAGGAAATAGATGAGGCACATATAAACCACAAGATCTAACACCACACAGAAACAAGCTCCTTGAACATGGTGCAACTGATGCAGTTTTTAAACACGACCACAGATTATTGGAGACTCCTTCATTCAAGAGATCAACTCTATTTCCCCTCTCCTTGAATATGGGCTAGCTGGGGATGGCTTCAATCAGAAGAATACTATGGATGTCACTCTATGTGCCTCTTACGTCATAAAATTATAAGTCAAGCAGATTCTAAGTCTCTAGGTTTCTTAGATCTCCGGATGCTTTCTCTTGGAACCGAGCTGTCATGACGTAAGAAGCCTAAGCCAAATGGAGAGTCCACGTGCAGTTACTACACACAGTCCACTGTCCCAGCTAAGCCCCACCTTCAATACATTGCAGTCTAGGTGCCAGATGTATGAGTAAAGAAGCCTTCAGGTGACTGCAGCCCCCATCACTGAATTCTTACAATCTGAGGCCCCAAATATTGTGGAGCAGAGATAAGTCATTCCTACTGTAACCTGTCTCAATTCATGTCCAACAGCAATCTTGAACATAATAAAATGTTTGTTTTTTATGTGGCAATACATACCAAAAGCAAAAAAAAATCTTACAATATAATAAAGGAGGGTAAAATTCATATATGTGTTGAGGAAAAACCACTAAATAAACCAGGTATAAATTCAAATGTAAACGATGAGATCCTTTGAACTTAAGAACCATGGGAGAAGTTATCTGTCAAGACTATGGAATGTAGCTAAAGCACAACTTATGGAGAAATTCATAGATTTGAATTTTTTATTAGAATATGTGGAAAAATAAAATATTCAACTAATTAAGCTTGAAAACATATCAAGAGAGTAAATTCAAAAAGAATAAGAAGGTGTAAAGTGCAATTCAGGGCAAAACAAATGAAATAGGAGAGAATTAACAAAACAAGTAAACAAAATGGAGATCGAAAGTGAGCTCATATAATTATATTGGGCCTGGCCAGATGATCCAGGATAACCTCCCTATTTTAATACCACTGATAAGAACCTTAATTACAGCTGCAACGTCCACTTTGGCATGGAAATGAACATATTCATGGGAGAGAGAGGAGAGAGAGAAGGTCAGGGGGCCAAAATTCTGCCTAAATTCTGCCTCCCACGTCCACAAGGGCTGTTAGCCTCCTCAACTTCTAATGTCTATCTTGCAAGCATCTTATCAAAACCTTCCAACCACCTCTCATGAAGGTTAAATGTTTGTGCTGCCATCTATTATGATTTTTTCATATCTTTAGACCTTAGAAAAAGCTTTGTGTATTAGTTTTGTATGACCTTCTGCTCTTCTGCTTCGGAGGCTGAGGACTATGTCTTACTTTTCTCTGAAGCATCTCCAATGTCTAACACTGTGATCAGTGTCCTGTGAATAATCTCTAAACGTTTCCTTAGTGAGGAGACAGTGTTGCATAATGGGCTTTGATATAAAGCAGCCCTGCATTCAGAATGATGGTACCACTACTTACTAAGTGCATGAAGAGCTGTAGGATGTGGAAGATATTTAGGCTTTTAATCTGACACCCGAATCCATCACATTAGGATAATGCCACTTCTCCCTTGTAAATAGCCATTCTTAAATGAGAAAACAGCTGGATTTTACTTCTATCCTTCAAACATTTTTATTATCTTCTAATGGTTAAGCCATGTGCCTTTTAATGGATATTTAGTAGTAAATAATACAGCCTCTTTCCTCTTGGCATCCACAGCCTAGAAGGGGAAATACACGTTCAGACTACTATGTACTTTTAATGCCTGGTGTGGGAAGCAATTTGATTCTCTTTATGAGTTGGTGGCCCATGTATGGTAAATACCAGTGAACTCCATATAAAATCTGCAAGCTTCCCTCACAATATTTCCAGAGAATTCCTAGCACACTCTGTTCTACACCTGATTGTGCTCCTCTGACCTACCATGTGTTTATCTAGTCACCTGCCTTAGTAGTTAATGACACTCCCCACGGTCCTCTTGGATTAATGCTTCCGGTCAATCGCCTGTTTGGTTCTTAACCTCAGCTTTAGTCCTTAATGCTGCTTTTCAAATCACCCTTGTTCCCATGCTCTGCAGGAAAAGGGCTTTCCTGTCCCCAAACTACAGTGAAACCCATCTCTGTGACTGTTGGTGGGGAAGGTTCTCCCTCTCCCTATCTTGCATTCTTCTGGCCAGAGTGACAATAAAGTTGATACAAGACAAATTAACAGGAGAAAAAGAAACAAATTTTAATTTATGCATATGGAGCTGCCATAGAAATGGGACCTAAGAAGTGGTAGGCAGTGTTTATACCTTTTAGACAAAGAACAAATCTGTGAGGAATACACAGGACCAAGGAAGTTGTGTTTTGGGTACCCTATTAGTGAAAAATCTAAACAGAGTTTGGGCTTGGGGTTACAAAGAACTCACAAGGTTTATACAGGCTTCTTGGCCCACATGCCCTGCCTTTGGTGATAAGGTTATTCTTCTACCTCCAGATGCAGGGAGGGCACCTTTCATGTGAGAGATTTATTTCCTGATTTCAGGGAGACATGAAGGAGGGTCAGAGGGCCCCTCCTGCACTGGCTGTTTCTTAAGTAACTTTAATTCAAAATAATCAATATGCCATTGAGATGAATTTAGGGGCAGCCTACCCTGGGCCCCAACAGACACATCAAGGCTTAGGGCCTTGTGTTCTACAGAGAAGTACTGACCCTTGGGATAGAGATGCCAAGGTTCCATTTCTCTTGTCCCACACTGATCAATGGATTTTTGTTCCCTTCCCAACCCTTCTTTTCTCATTAATCAAGATAAAATTGTATTATGAAGCAAAGGCTCAAATTTGAGAGAAAGTGCTAGAAGATCACAGGGAGTCTGGCCTCCAGATACTCTAAGCACTGCTCTCATGTTGTTCTATTGGCAGCATTCACACCTGGACAAGCTTGCCTCATTTTCCACAGAAATGACTCCACTGACGTCTGACTTGATGTGACACTCATCATTTCAGGAGAACCCCTTTGAGAAGCATCCACTGGAAACCTGAAGCTGGAGATAAGGATTCCCCTACACCCCTCTTCTTAGAATTCAGTGTCAAGAAAACAGTTGTTTTGGTAGCTTAAATTCTTTGCTTCTTTTCATCAGAAAATCACACAATATTACCCAATGGATCCTGCTTCTTCTTTGGGCTGCTACATTTATTGCTCAGTTTCTATACTTCATTCATTCCAGATTCCAACTTGATTCTCTCCTCTTTTGCAATAGGTTCTCATATGTACATGAATTTGTATGTGGGTTTACTCATATTTTTTTGCATTTTAACTGCACTTATCAAGAAATATTTTTCACACTGTATCCTAATCCTTTTAGAATTAGGCAAGGTGTAATTTATAAGTAATTTAAATCACTTAAATAGAATCTGGAAGATGAGTTATTCCCATGCTGAACCCTCAGATAAACATGCACAACCTCTTATCAAATCCACCAACTCATAAACTATGGATCCCGTTTACTCCATAGTCCCAATTAACACTTGTTCCCACAAAGAAATAAGTGATAAAAGTACTAAGTTCTTTATAGCCAATCTCAGGATGCCAAAAAAAAAAAATGTAGATTCATGAGCTCATTCTTCAATAGTGAGTTTTGAAAAACCTTGGCCGATCTAGACAGCTCTATACAATGTAACTATGAGGATTCAAATGGTGAGAGTCAAGTGATGTATAAAGCAATTCCTTCCAAATGAACCTGCAGTGACTACCTAGGTCTTCGCTCTTTTGAACCTTTGATCTTCACACCAAAAATGACTTAGCCTGCACTTTAATAAGGTTTGGCCTAAAACTATACCCTAAAACTCTAGCCAGGGGTAAATGCAAATGCCGCTAAGCTCAACCTTCAGCCCCCGCCCCCCACCTGCCCCAGCTATATTTCTGGAGATGAGAGGCATTGTGAATTTTCCCCAATTATTAGTCCAATATTTTTTTCAAAAAATATGCTGAGCTCTAATATCTAAAACAGGAAAAAGCAAAACTGCCCAAGTTGAAACACAGGTAAGAGTCCCTGAACCCTGGTTCTAACAGGTCCTGGGTTTGGCCATCTCTGTTCTGATGGCTCATTGTTCTTGGTGCATTTGGTACTTCTGGGAAGAATGATGATCAGTCAGAGAGCCTAACCCAGCACCCAGGAATTCGTGTGTTCATGCAGAGATTAACATGCAGGACAGGAACCTAAACAATCTTAAATAAGTTATCTGACCTCTCTGAAACTCTAAAATAAGTTAAACAAAAGTGACTGCCTTATGGGACTAAATGAAGTGCTGTGTATATGGAGGCACAGAAGATGCTTAATAACTTTTAGGAGACAATAAAAATAAAACAATATTCTGCAAAATCTGTCATTAAATTATAGACATGTTACAGTTAACATCATAATTCATCACTATTTTCAGGTTAAGGTTAAAAATCACTAAATATGAGCTGCAACTATTTTCGGATTTTATTAAGATAAACTATATAAACTATATTACATAATATATAAACATTGTATATATTTAAGGTATACAGTGTGATGATTTGATATACGCAGACATTGTGAGATGATTACCACAATCAACTTAATTAGCACATCCATCACTGTGATGAGAAAACAGCTATTTTGAGTTGTTGCTTAGGCATTTCATAGTATGGGTGTTGACAATCCTGCTCACACCCAGAGTGTGGACATTTCAATAAGGACCTCAGTTTAGGATTACTGCCCCAAGTTCCTGCTTTGATTTTCCTGGGACATCTTTTCAAATAACCTCGTAGACTTGAGCCCCTGAAACATTAGTAAGCTCCACCCCAACCACCTTGTATGTAATAGGTGCTTGCTCCCTGGTTCTCCGTCTCCTGCTCACTCATGACCTGGGATGGAGGACTGCCCTTCCCCTGGCTCATTTCCAGGGATTGTTCTGCCATCACTATTCATACTAGGGGGTTTTGGGGTCACATAGCGCATTTTATAATAATCCTCAAGGATAGGATTATGGTTGGCCTATTCTTAACCCTCTCCAATTCTTCCAGGATTACATGAAATATACCCAATACAGTCCCTCTTACCACAGAAATATCTGAATAAGATTTGAATTGAACATTGGAAACACATGCCAGTTGTCCCTGGAGAATTTTCACATGGAATCTAGAACACCCACTTTGAATCATCAAGAATGTAATCACTGTATCCATGCAGATAAAGGATCATTATTTCCATCTTCCCTAGGGCTTCAGTTTTTGTACATCACTTCTAATCTCCCCAGTATACATGGGCAATTATATCGTCTATGGCATAATTCATATATTCTTGGCCATATATGCTGTAGAGACAATTGATCCTCCTTCTCTGTTGGGCATCCCCTAGTCTAAGGTGGGTAGTAATCACTGAACTGCAAAATTTGAAGAACAGTGAACAATGAATTCTAATCACACAAACAAGGATGAGGATCCAGGGAGAATTCAAGACAGTACAAAGGAAATATATAGCAGCAGCAGGTGCTCTGATAATTATATTTCAACTTGTAAGAAAGATAGGCATGGCCTCTCTGGTGGTCCTGACACTGGGTCCTGACAAAGCACTCAGAGAGGTAAGCACTCCCCGGCAGCCCTTACAGCAGCATGCTTTACGTCCATCCTTGCTGCCTTTTGCGTTCATTAAACTTCAGGGAACAAATACAGGCACTTAAAATGCTTCTGGACAGCCTCCCACTTTGCCATGTGGAACATGGATGTTTCAGCCACCTCCGTCTATCTGTCTGCATCGGCTGACATCTAGTGCAATGAATGAGACCAGATGCAATAACAAATCGAGAAAAAGAAACCAATAAAACTCTTGGCATTTGGTTTGAGCTGCCTGTACTATGGGCAACAGCAGATGACAGCCTCTGTGCCTAGATATTTTTTTAACTCCTTCAGAGCTCCAACAGAAGCTTTGACGGACAAGGAGCCACCAGGAATCGATCAAGGCTTGCATCCACTCTGCTTTGTTTGGTGCAAACTGCACACGGGAAAACATGCAAAGATCCTTTTTGCTTTAATCCTAATACGCTGTCAAGTGATTGAAATCACCTACATTCTGGTTGTGACCATAAAATCAACAGCCCAGAGAGGCAAGGTTTTATTTCACAACTGTATTACTAAAGACCTATGAAAAATCTTAAGAACAAGAACTTTTTTATACTCAGAAAAAGGTAGTGAGGAAAACTGCAAAATCACTTTTTATTGCTTGCCAAGGGCAAGAAATTATAAGCATAAAGAGCAAAGAACCATAAACAGCACGGATATCACTGCACCTTCTTCATGTTTATGCATCATGTCATGAAAAAGGCTTTCCGGAAATACAAACTGTAAACACATCTCAGAGAAAAATGGAAAGTTGTAGTACTTGGTGCCAACATGATTACAAAACTAAACACGAGCACTGATACCATGTGGCAGGATTCAATTAAAAGATGTTAGGAAATTCAGAAGTCTCCAAGTTACAAAATTTTCACAGATTTGCTCTCTTCATTAATGGAATTTTTCTAAGTGATTGTTAAATCTGTCATTTGTCCCAGGTACGTGCAGTCTAAGATAAACTATGTGGTTCTTGGTGGAGAGAGAGATCATTTTTCCAATTTAAAGAAAAATGGATACTAGTGGATACTAAAAACATAAATGAGCTTTAATCATTGTCACCAATCACATAACGTGGAAAGCATTCTTTGTCTCTTTGCCCATACACTTAAAGTTTTGCAGGCAGCACTGAACACGAAAATTGGGTTTATGTCAAGTGTCCTCTCCTCCTTGCAGAAAGCCTGACCCTATGCCTGCCTTATTCTTATTTAAAGGATTCCAGTTGGCAGGAACTTCTTGATTCTAGAAGAGTTTAGGAACTAAACAGACCCAGCATATTTTATACATCCTCCTCAGAGACTAAATGTTATGCTTTATTTCCATAGACTAGTGAGCACTTCCCAAATATGTATTCTTAATAAATCGTAATACTGCTAACATCATTCAGATGGTGAAATATCTATTTCTGATACATAGTTGGTCTTCTCTGCAGTTGCTGGCTCACAAGCTCCCCAAACCCTTGGAATTTCCTGAGGATAAGAGCAATGGGAGCATCTTTTGTTATACTATTTTGCCTCAGTTCCTGAAAATGCTTCAGAGCCATAAAGGTGAAATGGGTGCCTTGTTATTTTTAACAAGGTCCTTTCTACCACCACTGGGTTTATGTTAATGAGGTGACTTTTGAAAAGCACCTGAGGATGGGAGTTGGTTGTTATGGGAATAGACCTTGGATTTCCAGGGACAGGGGAGGTGTTGGAGGTTGAGTCAATCACCAAATGGCCAGCAGTTTAATCAGTCATGCCTATGTAATGAAGCCTTCATAAAAACCCATAAGGGGCAGGTCCAGAGAGCTTATGGGTTGGAGAACATGTGGAGGTGCTGGAAGAGGGGCACACCTAGAGGGGATATGCAAGCCCCACACCCCTTCCCCATGGCTTGTCCTAAACATCTCTTCTGTCTGGCTGTTGGAGTTATATTCTTTATATAATCAGCTAGTAAGTAAATCTAGTAAGTAAAATCCTTCTGAGTTCTGCGAGCCACTGTAGCATATTGATGGAAACCAAAGAGGGAACCTCTGATTTATAGCCGGTTGGTCAGAAACACAGGTGATAACCTGCGCTTTCAACTGGTGTCTAAAAGAGGGGGTGAGGACTGAGCCCTCAACTTGTGAGAGACAATGCTACCTTTGGGTAGTGTCAGAACTGAGTTAAATTATAGGACACACAGCTGGTGTCAGAGAACTGCTTGTTGGATGTGTGGGGACTCTCCAACAGTGGAACTGGTAATTGGTGACCAGAACTCCTTTTTAGTGTTCTCATAAAAAAAAAAAAAAATAGTCATCAATTGAAGCTGTGTTAAGAAAAGAATTAAGTCCTTTATTACTGCACTCAAAAGTTTTCAACACTCTAAATTATAGTGTACATCCTCAAGAGGAAAATATAGTATTCTTAAATTTATTTAACATTTAATATTCTATCATTGTATTTATCATAATAAACTTCAAATATCATGATTCTAGAACAGTGTTCCTGTAACTAGCAAAAGCTCAAACAGTACAACAAACTAAGAAATGATTTATTTGGGAGAGATATTTGGCTCCACCACTATATTAGTTCATGATCTGGGACAAGAGCCTAACTTCTTGAAGCCTCATTTTCTAGTTCTGAAAACATGGATTATAATAAAAATTATCTAACAGGGTTATTGAGCAGATCAAGTATGGTATGTCCAAAGAGCTAGCAATCAACGTTAGCTATTTGTATTTCACACCAGCGATTTGACTGCCTCTTTCTCTCTTTACTGCAGTGCTAAGTCACCTGCTCATATGTGTAATTGTTGAAAGTTAACCACAATTATGAAAGATGCCAGTGAAAATATCCATTTATTCACTCATTCATTCAACAAATAATCATTGGAAACCTACCATGTATTAGTCACTGTGTCAAATTGTGAATTTGGATGGATTGGACATGAGGTTCCTCTCCTGGAGCGGCTCGTGGCTTCTTACGGGAGAAAGCCATAAAAATAGGTCAGAGTATAGTGTCAAGGCACAAAATCCCACTCTCTGCAATGCAGAGGTCTCAGACAGAACAAGTTGTGATAAACTACCTGGGAGAAAGAAACAGATGTGGCTTCCTGGAGTAGGTGAGAGCTGACCTTGCATTTGAACGAAGACTGACTAGGTTGGAGGTAAGAAAGGCGGGGCAAGAAAGGCACTCCAGGCTCAGGAAACGCCATGCAGGCTTCAAACAGCATTGTGTGTCCTAAAAATTTTAGTTTGTGGTTTCTACAGCAAAAAGGTTACAGAGGACAACAGTAGACGGGACCGCAGAAAGCACCATCCTTGTATAATAAATGCATGTAACCTCTTTAAAATGTCACCTTGCTTTGCAGTTCATTTTACAACTTTGTTCTTGGTTGGTGAATTAATTCATACAATCAACTCTCAGTTATAACAAGCAAAGCTAACTTATTGTGCACTCACTACGTGCCAGGCAGCATTCTAAGATTTTTACATTTGAGAACATTTAATTCTTCCGACTCTCAGAAGTATGTACTGATCACACCACTTTGCAAATAAGAAAATCAACCTCTTAAATGGCTTGTCCAGGTTCATGAGGCTAGTCAATGACAGAATCAAGACAGGCTCCAGAGTCTGTCTTCCTATTACCCAGCCATTCTCAACTCCCCCGCCCCCCGGTGTTATTATTTGCTCTGTCTGCTCTCCCCAGCAGAACGGGACACGCTAACTTTTCAACGTTGTCTTTCAAACATTTTGCCTGTTTTCTTCATAGCACTTATTCCAACTTGTAATTACTTTTTTATTCTCTTGGTTTGATTTTTTATGTCTCCCCTACAATGTACAAAGTCTTTGCCTCTGTTCATTACTGACCTCCAAGTCCTACCATAGTACTAACATATAGTAAGCATTCCCTAAGTATGTTAAGTGCATTTCCATCTTAAAAAGACAATTTGGGGGGCAGCAAAGCTGTGCTTCTGGCACAGAATTTTATCATTCAAGAGTGCTAAAGGCAGAATTTGAATGCATTTAAACAGAAAATGCCTGTTCCACCATAACATATATCTGCCCAATAGATTTTTGGGAAAACTTTTTTTTTAATGAAATGCCAGTTGTTCATAAGATTTCAACACTCTCCAATCTCAAGTCCTGCCCCCAAGGTAAAACCAGCATCACAGGTGATTGCATTACTCATTCTCGCTCTCCCTTTGTTATGAAACAGGCAAGTCTCCATTCACCTGGCTATGCAGTTTTCTGTTCCACAATATAGATTCCTTTCAAAACAGGGAGGTCAAATCTAGCTGGTCTTGTGGCAAATCCTGCAGATATGTTTTACTTGGCCAACATAGTAGTTCTTGTGAAGGACTGAATTTCAAGATCTTTAAATCAAGCATGCATTCCCCAGTCTAAGAGAGGTTAGGCCATCCCCTGCTTCCTTGTACTTGACTTTACAAAACAGTTAACTGAAAGGCTGGCAGCAAAGTGGAAAAAACTGGTTCTGGGTCTCTCACCTTGTGGATGGAAATGCAAGTCATACACCTGTTTGAGAAACCAATTTGGCATCATCTTTTAAGTAAAAAGACACCTACTCCGACCCAGCAAGCCTCAATAATTTGGTGAATCAGTCATTTAAAAAATTGGCTTCCAGCAAATTGATTTTTGACTAATTGGCCTCCTTCTAGCATTCAGTAAATGTTAAGTATTGTTTTCATTTGAATTTTTAATTACCGGTTGTGAACGCTGTGGTTCACTGCCTAGATACCTCTTCAGCACCAAGGCACTTATTTCCCCAGCTGCCAGGAGTGCTGGTTGCTGAGGGCCCACAGCTGCAACCAGCTCTGAGCATTGCCCCTGGTCTAGGAGTTGCCTCCCTCAAGGTTATGTCTCTTCTCCAAGGGAAGTCGGCATCCAACGACTGATCAGTACAGGACTACAAAGGCCAGGCCCCTAGCCTTCATCCTGGATGACTATGAAGGGCCACCCCAGCTTCAGAGCTTCTTGTCAAGTCGGAGGAGCAGTCTGTTGCAACTGCATCACAATTCACCTTCTCCCGCCGCTCAGTCCCGCCCCTGCCCTCCTCCCTGGCTGGTGTTTCGTACTGCGCTCCCCAGCCAGTCTCCTGAATGCAAATTTCCCTCTTGGAGTCTGTTTCTCCAGAACCCCATATAACTCACTCATGATATTGAGTAACATTTTAAAATAAAAATCCTATCTTTATTAGAGGTTTTGCAAATTGCAAAAGAAAACATCCTTGTATCTAGGGAAAAAATATACAACAAAGATGCTAGTCACCCTGTTCCACAGAAATAAAAGCCCCAGTACCTAAATAAATATACAAAATCATTTACTGCAGCTTTTCTCATGGGATCACAAAGCTGGGAATGACCCTCCACTCTCTAAATGAGGGAAATAACTAAATGACTTAGCATGCACTGATACCATAAGCTATTATGAATAATAATAAAAAAATCCAATGACTTGGAGCTCTATTAGTTGACTTGGTAGGATTTTATGAGGTTTTGATGAGTAACAGAAACAAAGATGGAAAGAAATGTTAATATACGATCCTTTGTTAAAACATAGAACGATAAACTGTGTATCAGTGTTGTGTGTGTACAAGTAAATGTGTGTATATTCACATGGATTAAAGTAGAGCAGTTAACCTGGGTTTTGGAATGGGACTACACTGATGGAATACATTCGGTCACGTGTTACAGTAAGCACATTCATTTGAAATTGGAGAAACATCTGATCATGAAGGATCTTAATTGAATTTTAAATTTCCACATCATTAAATGAAAATTTCAGCACAAATAGTTTCCAGTCATTGAGCCCTGGGAGCAGGCCCATTTGCTGGAAGGCAATTCATTAAAATCCAACCTACCAGGAGACAAATTTGCCAAATTATTGTTAAAGTTCTAACTTTTCCTGCCCCTGCTATTTGTCGTCGTATCTCTTAGTAGCAGGCTAAATGCAGTCTCCCTTCCTCCTTTACTCTGTCGCCACGTCTCGCCCTGCCCCTAACTTGACTTATGTCTCTGCCCCGCTTCCCCAGAGACAGTCTCTTTTGTGGACTTTGGCCTTCAGCCTTCTTCCTCTGGCAATGTAAAGCCTGTAGTGAACCCTCCAAAGCCAGGTTTCAGCTACTTGTCTTTCAGTTTGCAGGGAATTGCTCATTTAGTAAATTGATTAGCAAGGAATTTATTCTGCATGAATTTACCCAGCTGCGTTAGGTAGTTACTATGCCCCTGGCGCTGTACTTAGCCTTTTACTTATGTGATCTCATTCAGTCCTCATCAGCGGCCTTAAGAGTTAGATACTACCATTTGCCTCACTTTATGAATGAGGAAACCGGAACTTAAGCGTTATTAACTATCTTGCCCAGGGACTCACGTAACAGCAGAGCTAGGGTTCAAATTCAGATCCAACTGATCCAAAGACCAGAGTCATTCACCAGAAAAACAAAACAGTTTCCCCCTTCAACTTAGCAAATATAAGAACAAATGATATCACTGTTGGCATGTTCACACGTGCTAGAGAATCTGGGTTCAAATTTTCTGGAGGATAAGTTTCCAACGTGTTTTTAAAAATCTTTAAAATGTGCATTATGAGTAAACAGGCAATTCTCCTAGATAGCATTCTACCCTCAGAATAACATTCATAATTAAGTAAAAATTTTTTTTCAAGTACTGCTTCAAATAGAAAAAAAAAGAAATAATCGAAATGTCCAATAGTAGTAAAATCCAAGAATACTTGTGATAGTAGCACAAAAACAAGATAAATGGTACATAACTTTTAAAAAAATAAAATGTAACTTTTAGAAGTATAGTTGATTTACATTATATTAGTTTCAGTGTACAGCATAGTGATTCAATATTTTTATAGATTGTACTCCATTTAAAGTTATTACAAAATAATGGTTGTATTTCCCTCTGCTGTACAATATATCCTTGTTGCTTTTCTATTTTATATATAGCAGTCTGTACCTCTTAATCCCATACAACTCTTTTGCCTTTCCCATCCTTCCCCTCTCCACTGGTAACCACAAGATTATTCTCTTTATCTGTGAATCTGCTTCTTTTTTGTTTTATACATTCATTTGTTTGATTTCTTAGATTCCGTATCTAAGTGATAACAGAGTATTTGTCTTTCTCTCTCTGACTTATTTCACTAGCCATAACACTCTCTATGTCCATTCACATTGTTGCAATGGCAGAATTTCATTCTTTTTTATGGTTGAGTAATATTCCACTCTCTCCCTGTATGTGTGTGTGTGTGTATAATACACACACATATATACTCCACATCTTCTTTATCCATTTGTCTGTTGATGGAACTTAGGTTGCTTCCATATCTTTGCTATTGTAAATAATGCTATGAACATTGGGGTGCCTGTATCATTTCAAATTAATGTTTTTATTTTCTTTGAATATATACTCAGAAGTGGAATTGCTGAATCATATGGTGGTTCTATTTTTAGTTTTTTGAGGACCCTCCATACTGTTTTCTACAGTGGCTGTACCAATTTACATTTATCACCAGTAGTGTACAAGGGTTCTCTTTTCTCCACATCCTCTCCAACATTTGTTATTTGTGGTCTTTTTGATGATAGCCATTCTGATAGGTTGAGGTGCTATCTCGTTGTGGTTTTGATCTGCATTTCTCTGATGATGAGATGTTGAGCATCTTTTCATGTGCCTGTTGGCCATCTGTATGTCTTCTTTCAAAAAAATGTCCATTTGGGTCTTCTGCCCATTTCTTAATTGGGTTGTTCGTTTTATTCATAATGAGCTATATGAGCTGTTTATATATTTTGGATAATAATGCCTTATCAGTCATGTCATTTGTAAATATTCTTTCCCATTCCATAGATTGTCCTTTCATTTTGTCAATGGCTTCCTTTGCTGTGCAAAAGCTTTTAAGTTTAATTAGGTCCCATTTGTTTATTTTTGCTTCTATTTCTTTTGTCTAAGGAGAAAGGTCTAAAAATACAGTGCTATGATTTATGTCAAAGAGTGTTCTTCCTATGTTTTACTCTAGGAATTTCATAGTGTCCAATCTTACATTCAGGTCTTTAATCCACTCTGAATTTATTTTTGTATATGATGTGAGGAAATGCTGTAATCTCATTCTTTTACATGTAGCTGTCCAGTTTTCCCAGCATCACTTGTTGAAGAGGTTGTCTTTTCTTTTGTCCATTGTATATCCTTGCCTCCTTTGTCATGGATTAATTAACCATAAGTGTGTGAGTATATTTCTGGGCTCCCTATTCTATTCCACTGATCTATGTGTCTGTTCTTGTTCTATTACCATGCTGTTTTGATTACTATAGCTTTGTAGTACAGTCTGAAGTGTGGGTGGTTTATACCTCCAGCTTTGTTCTTTTTTTTTCTCTCAAGATTGCTTTGGCAATTCAGAGTGTTTTGTGGTTCCATATACATTTTAGGAATTTTTGTTCTGGTTGTGTGAAAAATGTCTTGGGTATTTTGATACGGATTGCATTAAATTTGTAGATTGTTTTGTATGGTACGGACATTTAACAATATTAATTCTTCCAATCAAAGAATATGGTATATCTTTCCACTTCTTTGTATCATTTTCAAACTCTGTCATTAATGCCTTATAGTTTTCAGAGCATAGGTCTTTCACCTCCTTGGTTAAGTTTATTTCTAGGCATTTAATTCTTTTTGATGTAATTTTAAACTTGATTTTTTTTTTACTTTCTTTTTGATAGTTCATTAGTGTACAGAAACAGATTTCTGTATATTAATCCTGCATCCTGCAATTTTACTGAATTAACTTATTAGTTCTACTGAGTTTTTGGTGGAGACTTTAAAGGTTTTCTATATTTAGTATCATTTGATTTGCAACTAGTGAGTTTTACTTATACAATTTGGATGTCTTTTCTTTTTCTTGTCTAATTCCTGTGGCTAGGACTTCCAATGCTATGTTAAATAGAAGTGGTGAGATTGGTCTTCCTTGTCTTCTTCTTGAATTTAGAGGAAAGGCTTTCAGCTTTTCACCATTGAATATGTTAGCTGTGGGTTTGTCATAAATGGCCTTTACTGTGTTGAGATGTTCCCTGTGTACCCACTTACATGAGTTTTTAATCATGAATGGATGTCACATTTTGTCAAGTGCTTTTTCTCCATCTATAGAGATGATCATGTGATTTTTATGCTTAGTTTTGTTCATGTGGTGTATCACATTGACTTGAAATTATTAAATCATCCTTGGATCCCTGAAACAAATCACACTTGATCAAAGGTGAATGATCCTTTTTATATAGTAATGAATTCAGTTCGCTAGTATTTTGTAGAGTATTTTTGCGTCTATATTCATCAGAGATATTGGCCTTTAATTTTCTTTTTGTAGTGTCTTTCTCTGGTTTTGGTATCAGGGTAATGGTGGCCTCATAGAATGAACTTCGGAGTATTTCTTCCTCTTCAATTTTTTGGAATAGTTTGAGAAGGATAGGTATTAGATCTTCTTTATATGTTTGATAGAATTCCCTTGCAAAGCTGTCTGGTCCTGGACTTTTGTTTGCTGGGAGTTTATTATAAATTCAATTTCAGTACTAGTGATTGGTGTGAGCTTTAATGGTCAAGGCAGAGGTCAGGGCTGCTTCTGATGCCCTGCATGTGTAAGCACCAATAATGGCTGCCCCCACCCTGCTCAAATGCCACTTTGGGTCTGAGCAACCTTGTGTCTCACAGACAAACCCTTGTCTCAGTGTGGAGCTGCTCTGTGAAGCAGGCTAGGCTGGAGAGTTCAGCTGGATCAGGCTGTGGTGCATGCTGGGGTGATCTGAAGTGGCCTGCCACTTGAGCAGTTTTCAATTTGCCCTGTCCAACCTGCTTTAGGAGCAAGCATGCATGCATGCCTCAGAAGTTAAGTCCAGGCTTCCCATAGCCCTCCTATCAGTCTCACCAGCCCTCCAACCAGCCCAGGGGGCTCGTCTTCCCTATGTAGGAGCCCATGGCTGGGGCTCCCAATAGATAGCTCAAACTGCTTACTGCCCAGAGCCAGTCTCTACCCATATAATCTCCCTTTTCCTCTGAGTCTCCTCCCAGGGGCACAGGTGTTGACCTGATCTCTTTTCTTCCCTTTGTACGCAATTTCATGTGGATCTTTTGTACAGCCTTGGCTGTGAAGGAGTCTGACAGTTTCCGGTTAGTTTTTAGTGAAAATTGTTCTACATGTAGAATTATTTTTAGTGTCTTTGTGGAGGGAGGTGAGTTCCATGTCCTCCTACTCCACCATCTTGATCTCCTCTCCAAAATGTAATTTATACACAAAATATGTATACATATTATGTGAGGTTTAATATTGTCAATTATGTCTACCTCTATAACCAACACCCAAGACAGGATATAGAACATTTCAGTTACTCCTCAAATTCCCTGAAACCACTTTCATTTTGATTTACATCTCTATAGCCAGGCAACTGCTTTCTGGTTTCTTGTACTTCATATACATGGAATCATACAGTATGCATCTTGGTGTGTTTGGATTCTTTTATTCTGAGTGACATTTCTGAGGTTTATCACCATTATTCCAGGTATCACTCGTTCATTCCTTTTTATTGAAGTAGCATTCCTTTGTGTGAATTTACCACAATTTGTTTATCCATTCTCCTACTGGGGACCATTTCTTTTTTATGTTTTTTTGAATTATAAATAATGCTGTGAAAATTTGTATACAAGTTTTATGTGGATATATACTTCATTTTCTTATGGTAAATACTTAGGAGAGGAACTTCTGGGTCATAGGTAGATGTATATTAACTTTATAAGAACTTGCCAAATTCTTTTCTAAAACAGTTGTACCATTTTTCATTAACATTGTTAACTTGAAAAAGCTCCAATTTCTCAACATCCTTTCTGAGGTATTTTCAGTCTTTCCAGCTTTAGCATTCAAGTAGATATGAATTTACATCTCAAAGTTTTATTTCACTGGAGACAAATGTTCAGCATAATTTCATGTGCTCAATGGCCACCCATATATATTTTGTCAAAGATCTGTTCACGTTTTTGTACTCTTTTTTTTTAAATTGAGGTTTTTGTCTTAATAATGACTTTTAAGAGTTATTTTTATAGCCTTTACACAACTTCTAAAGTATTAAGTAAAAGAAAAAGTCACTATAAATAATTACAAGTTAACTAGGGTTTTATACAAAACATATGCTTATAATAAAAATAGTAGTTACCTGCCATACTGCCCCAACGCTCACAGAATTTTATCAACTCTTAGCTCTTTCTTGTATTATTTTCTTCATATATCTAAATAATAAGCATATACTGCTCTTGTTCATCACCAGTTCTAAACACTTTCTATTTTTTGTCCTATTAGGAAAATTAAGGGTTTTGTTTTTTGTCACCATAATCACACACTAAAACTTTTCCTATGATAAATATATCACATTTTTATTAAAGCAATACCCAGCATTTATATTAGAACAATCTAAGTATTGTTTATGGCACACACACATAAGGTATAATGATTGCTTTTTGTTATATATTTTCTTTTAGAGTTTATAATTGTCTTATTTTTTGACTTTGAAATTTTCTTTGCGACTACCCCTATTCCTGGTCCCCCCCCCCAATTTTTAACTACACTATAAAAATTCCTTTCAATAAGAGTAAATATATCAGGTCACTGATTAACTTTGCAGGGGAAGCCATCCCTCCTCTAGAGAATGACATCTACCTGCTCCACACTGAGCTACTTCTCTGAGGCCTGATGCACAGCTCTCATCACAGGATTCTCATTCAATACCACCCAACCTCTCTCACGTTGGCTCTGATATATATTCTTTATTCTTGGTTTAATCTCTACTTTCAGAGAAGCATACTTTCCAGAAATTTCCTTACAAAGGGTCTGTGGAAGGAAACTATTTGAGATGTGTACATCTGAAAACGGATTAATTTTCCACTTATATGAGTTTTTGGCTAAGGAGATAATTCTACATTAGAAATACTTAACCTTGGCAGCATTAAGCCATTTTCAGTTGTCTTCTATGTCACAGTATTTTCATAGAAAACTCTGATGCCATTATGATTCCAGATACACGGTACAAGTACTTTAGAAAGCTATTTTTCATTATTCACTAAAGATAACCACTAAAGCCAAACAAATGCATACTCTGACCCAGCAGAACTGGTTCTAGACATATACCCTATAAAACATGTATGTTAACCAAGCGATATTTGTCCATGGATATTCATAGCAGTATTTTGAATAGCCAAAAACAGCAACTTTACTTAAATGCATTTTAATAATTCAATAGATAAGTAAATTGTGCTATATTTATACAATGGAATACTATATGGCAATAAGAATGAACAAACTCTAACACCATGACACTGGTAAGTCTCACAAGGCTGAGCAAAAGATTCCAGATACAAAAGTCTATATGCTACGTGATTCCTGTTTATAAACTGTAAAAGCTGGCAAAATCTACATGTTCTGTTAGGAATCAGGATAGTGTTAGCACTAGCAGAGGGTGGTTACTACAAGGGAGCCCTGGGGGGTGCTTTTGTGATACTGCTGTGTTCTGCTTCTTGATCTGGGCGGTGGTTACACGACTGTGTTACGTTTTTGAAAATTAATCAAGCTCACACATTTATGCTGTGTTCTCTTTCCTATATGTAAGTTATATGTAATTAAAATTTCCCAAAAGAGTGACAGGCTTTGTACAATTTTTTTTATTTTAAGTTTTGTATTTTGGAATAATTTTAAGTTTACAGATGAGTTTCATAGATAGCCCAGAGAGTTCCTATATCCTCTTCACCAAGGTTCCCCTAAAGTTAACCTCTTATATAGTCATATTACATTTTTCAAAGCTAAAAACTTAACATTGGTATAATACTATTAGCTAAATTACAGACTCTATTCATATTTCATCAGTTTTTCCAGTAATATCCTTTTTCTAGAATCTGATTTAGGATACCACATTGCATTTGACTAAGTAATTTTTAATACATTTGATAAAAGTTTCCTATATAAAGTTTTTAAACACAGTATATTTACAAAAACAAAAATGTAAGTATCACTTCAGTACCCAACATTAGCAGAACTGCTAAATTCTATGATGGACTAGCATCCAGCAATTATAATTGAAGTATATCTAATAATATGTAGTAACATGTACCATATAAAATTTGATAAGATACCGATGTTTGGTAAATACTGTTAATTTGATAAAATTGGATTAATACTGTGATCTCAATGGTATTAATGTTACATTAGTATTTTATATGTAAATATATAAAAATTTTCCCAGAAATGTATTAAAATGATAGTAGTGGTTATATTTGGGTTATATGATTGTTAGATTTCCACATTCTCTTTAAGCTTTCCTGAGGGGCAATGCCTCTCAACCAGCTCACTAAAGAGTATTCAGCCTTAATGTTCTAAAGTGGGAATTAGCCACCTTTTTCTGTATGAGGCCAGAGAGTAATTATTGTAGGTTTTGCAGGCTTTATGGTCTCTGTCACAAGGACTACTCAACTCTGCCATTGTGTGAAAGCAGCCAGACAATGGCATAAACACTCAAAAAATTAATGGGCATGGCCTGTTCCAATAAAACTTTATTCACAAAAACAGGCAGCAGACCAGGTTTGGTCTGCAGGCTGCAATTTCCCAGCCTTGTTCTAAAGCATCTCTCTGATTTATCTAGAAGGGTAGTTACTATGTACTCTCCTTGGAAAATTGAGAAAAGTTATTCCAGTCATTTTCCATTGAGCTTAATTCTTTCATGGAACTCTTTGAGAAAGGTTCCTGTATTTTCTAAATTCTTAGAAATGATCAGCTATTTCCTATATAATCTGCATTTTATTTTAAATAACCTATGTTTTTAGATGAAATCAATATAATACAGAGGAAGGACAAGAGGAGGATGAGATGTGTATGGAGGCAAAGATTGTACGGAAAATGATATTCAGAAGGAAGGACACTAGGTACAGATCGATTCCAGGACATTAAGAAAGTTTGACAAACAAATTGGTGACTCATTGATGGTGAAGGGAATGGAATTACTTCATTGATTCTGACTTGTGTATTGGGTAGATGGTGCTAGCATTTACTCTAAGACAGACACACAGAGACAGAGGATGAGCACAAGCTGAAGGATTTCTCTGAGTGCTTGTTTTAGAGAGACTCTATAGTGACTGTATTTTCTAAGCGTTCTCTGATTGTTATTCATTACTTAGGTCTTGACGAATTGATAGATGGCTGTGAGCCAGTAACCCTTATTTTCTGATTTAAAGACTTTTGAACAAGTATGAAATCGGGTTAATTAACTATAACATACACATCTTTGGGAAATGTAAAGCAGAGTCATTTTAATATTCACCAAGATAAGAACAAAGCATCCTACCTGTTTTTATGCCCTTCTAATAGCACCTTTACAAAATTCTGTATCATTCCTGCTGTCAAATGAAAAGTTGGACAAGTGATAAATTACTTGTAACTGGAAAGTATTATGTCCATATTTTATGAGTGACATTTCACATTTATATATCAGAAAGATGTTATGATTAAACTAGGAGATATATATAATAAACATGCATAAATTCATTATATAACCTCTGAACTTATAGGAGAATTTCCCTAACAATGGAAAACTAACCAGACAAGCAGAGAAATTATGGCCATGGCAAAATTCACCGAAATAAGTCAGCTTTGTCTTCTACATTCTCTCAAAGGCATCCTGGATCCAGTCAATTGTCACAGATCCTTCACCATCTGCCCCTCATCCCCATTCCCAGAGCCCCTGTATCAGCTCAGGCTCTCATTCCTTTTCTCTTGATTACTTACACCCACCCTCCATGCCTCTAGGCTCTTGGCTCTCCTTACTCTTAATCCGCCTTCTGTACCGCTGTCAGAATTCCTGTTTAAGCTTTTACTGATGATGTAACTTCCTAACTACAAAAGCACATCTTCTGCTGCTGCAGCCAAATGAGATTACTTGCACTTCCCGGAACACTCCCTCACTCTTCAATATCTGGCCACGCTCCATTTCTTAATGCTATTCTTTCTTACCAATTGATCTCCTTCTCCCTTTATCATTATCTGTGCCTGTCAAAAGGCTTCGCAACCCTCAAGACTTGTCTCCAAACTCCCTACATTTGTTTGTTACCGGAGCCTTTGTTCCCGTGTTGTCTCATTCTAACTGGGATTGCTGAAGAAGCTGGACAGTGGGCCTGGACAGTGTGCGAGCTGTGTATGTTCCCGTGACTAGAAGTGGGCTTCCTCTGCTCTTGGAAAGCTTTAGGTGGGCTAGAAGGGACATCAATCAGATAAGCACAGAACAATGAGCTGACCTACATCAAAGAAATTTCCCACATCCTTTCCCAGGACCTTAGTTGTCTGTCGGATTCTTGTTAGACTGTCAGCTCCAAGAGAACCTAGACTGTGCTTTAAACCTCCTGATATCCTTTGAAGAGCCTTAGGCAGTGGCCCTCTCACTGTCCATACTACATGAAATCAATCTAGGCGTCACTTTGTGTCTGGACAGTGAGCCACATGTAATTCACATAGTGCTGACATTGGCATAACTGCTTCTTCTGGGTCACTGGGCGTCATACACGTTGTTTTCTAACTGTCCGTTCCTATTTCTGAGCAGCATTCCTGGGCTGTACTACTACCAGCTGCAGAAGGACCGAGGTCAATGTTGCACATGGCAAAGGCTAATTAGTGAGAACATTTCCACCTAAAGTTCTTCACAATTAGCTGGCAAAATGAGACACCTGTATGCAAAATGAAGCGAGGCAGCAGCACTGACTACGGACCAGAAAAATATAGTAATGGAAGAAGACACCGCAGGACTGTGCTGATTAATAGATATATATATTTGACTTCAGCTAATGAAGCAGTGCCCCATAGAGGCTAGAAAGATAGAGGTACCGGCCTATTTATTAACTTACTATGCTCTCTTTGTGAACAAAAACAAAACAAAACTGGAAACAAAAAATAGGAACGAAATGCTTTAATTAAGTAGAAATGCAACGTAGAGAAACAGATTGTGCCATTATAGCCCAATCACTATACTTCTCTATGTCTTGGCTGAAAATACAATATGATAACACTGCTCAAGGCCTCTTTAATATTACATGGTCATAGCTTCCCTCCCCAAATGGTTTTTAAATATCTCCAGTGCCTGGATAGCCACCTGAAGACACATGAATTATGTTGGCCCGATACTCGTCAGAAGAGATGGAAAGCAATAATGGGCAAATATGTAGTTACTGAAAATGCCGGTCCATAGCAGGAAATGAGCTCTCGCTCTTTAAATGTTTTATTTCCACCGTTTCCTGCCAACACAGAGAATTGTTAGTTTTATCGAGGACTGAACCTCACCTCATTATAGAAAATTGTCAACTATGTTGGACTCCTCTTCACAAAAATCAAAATGAAAAGGATTTTAGGAGTTCTGAAAAGACATAAGACTCAGAATTTTAGAGGTAGAAAGGCATCTCAGGTATAATCTTATCAATTCCTCCCTCATATTTCACCCGACTAAACAGAGGCTCAGAGTGACAAGGAGATTGTGCCTATTTGCATGAGTGTCCGAGTCAGGACAAGAGACCAAGTTCATGGCGCTGTTTCCAATTACTCTTTCTGTAGAAAGTGAACTTTCCATCTAGGTTTTAGGACCATTATTTAAATAACTCAAGTAAAAATAAAGGACATCTAATTTAAAAGGACTTCCCAGGAGCTCATTTTTCTGTATAAACATATCAATTTTTAAAAATCTTGGCCTCTGATGTTCCTGTTAGAAATCTAAGATTTTATGTCTTTCTTGAGCTATCTCACAACTAGAAAGAGAGTTCTCTGAGAAATTTATGAGTAGTTTCTAATTATGCCAGTCAAGCCTATTAAAGTGGAAAAAAATGCTTTATAACCACTCAGGTTCCTGACAGTGTAAGTTAGGACCAAAAAATTTTTTTACAGTTGCAAGCCATTTCCCCACAAAATTACAGATTTCACACCCTCCTCTCTACTCCAGCACAAATGCTTTCCCTGACAGATAGATCACTCAAGGTAATTCTTGGATATCAAAGCAGTCTTGGTAGTTTCCTGGATGATAACTGAACACTCCAATGAAAATGTAGGAATGCTCTTTCCTAGAAGCATTGACAGCCAGCTGACAGAGCCTAAGAATGCCAATGTTTTGCCAGCATTTTGAACACATTTGAGGATTTCCATAATGCACAAAGAATACACAAGGGGGAGGTCACTTGAAGTCAAATTTCTATAATAGGAATATGCATGTCCTTCAATTCTCAATGAAAAAATAGTTTCTTACATGTATACTAATTTTTAGGTATTCAAAATACTTTCCCATATCAGTTTTATATGATTTATACATTAAGTTAAGAGAGTCTGTCTTATCTCCATTTTTAGATGAGGAACTTAGGTTCGGAAAGATGAAATGAATTTTTTCATTATTTTTTTTAAATTGCAGTATAGTCAGCTTACAATGTTGTGTCAATTTCTGGTGTACAGCATCATGTTTCAGTCATACATATACAGACGTATATTCTTTTTCATTGTAGGTTACCTAAACAATTTTCTAATGCTGCTGTCTCTTTTTAAAAAAATATTGAAAGGATGTACTCTAAGACAAATATCTGAGAAGACAAATATTTGATAATTTATAGGATTAAAAGATAAATCAAACATCTGTTATTGACGAAGTCTGTTAATTCCACATCTATTAGCCACTTCCCCATGGTGTCTTACATACCTCTAGAATTCATTATCATTACTAGCACTACTGTTAATATTATTACCCACATGGCCAAACATTTTCATAAGTCTCCAGCCTGTAAGTCCTTATCACATTGAAGGGTATGACTACTTATCTTGTTCAATAATTGGCTACAATCAGCTTCTCTCTCTCCCACACCCACCACATTCAATCATTCACAAAACCCTTTCAGTTCTCTCTCTTCAGTAGTGCTTATCTGTATTCATGTCTTCATCCTGACACTCAGAGACCTAGTTCAATCCTTCATGACTTTTCACCAGGAATAGTAAAATAGACCTAAACTGCTCTCCTCAGACTCTACTTTTACCCTCTCCCAATGCCCTTTTAAGATTTTTTTTTTATTATTATTGAAGTATAGTCAGTTTATAACATTGTATCAATTTCTGGTGTACAGCATAGTGATTGAGATATATAAATATCTTTTTCATTATACATTACTACAAGATCTTGACCTTGTTGTTCATCTATTTTATACATAGTAGTTAGTATCTGCAAATCTCAAACTCCCAATTTATCCCTTCCCGCCCTCTTTCCCCACTGGTAACCATAAGCTTGTTTTCTATGTGAGTTTGTTTCTCTTTTGTAAATAAGTTTATTTGTATCTCTTTTAAGATCCCACATATGAGTGATATCATATGGTATTTTCTTTCTCTTTCTGGCTATACCCAATGCCCTTTGAAACTGCTGCCAGAATTGTCTTTCTGAGTTCAGACCTGCTCCCCACCAAAACAGAGTCAATCACAGTCACTTTTGATTACTTCCACAACAGAGCACAAATTCTTGAGTGTGAGCAAAACAAGGCCTTCCTATCTTGATCCAACCTAACTTTTCATCCTTCTCTCTGAAGATTTCGCTATTTTTTTCTGTACGGTGCAGGAATAGGAATAGATGATTTCTAAGATTTCCTTCCAGCCATGACATTCTGTGATTTGCTAAAGGAAATGGCGCTTGAGATGTGACAAAAATCTCTGTTTCTGAACTTTCAGAAATATCTTTATGTTATGGTAGAGTAGCAAACTTTAAATATAAGTCAGGGAAGTGTTACTAGTCAGGAGAGAAGGCAAGCTATCCACCCAAGTGGAGCAAACCAATCCAAAGAGAATTTCCTTTATCCTCCAAGCCCCAAATCAGCATTAATATGATTTCCTACTAAGAGCACTGCATATTCAGGGCCATTAGGCTGGGTTCTCTAAAGGGCTGAATTGAGAGGTGAAGCTATTACTTGCATTAAAAATTAATTAGTTGCAGTAGGAAAAAAGAATGTAAAACAGTACATATGCAGAATGTAGTTTGAGAAGGCTATTAACTGATAGGGGCAGCCATGGAAAGAGACAGAAGACTCCCTCACTCTCCCCTCCCATCCATCCTTCACACTGCAGCTTGAAGAACCTTTTGTCAAATGCCACTTCCCTCACGATAACCTGCAGTGGGTCTGAATTAGATGTATTTTAATAGTGACTTAATGAGATCTATTTCATGACTAATGTGATTGGCCAGGCAAAAACTGATTATTATTTTAGATTAATCAGCTTTTCAGTAGATTCTGTGACCACATGTAGACACAGTAGGCTAGTGTAACTGATCAAACTGGAACCCCATTTAAATTATAGACCAATTCTCTTCTTCCTTGGCTTCTCTAGGTCTTTCCTTTCAAAGGCAGCCTTGGGCCCTTAGCCCCTCAGGCACGCTGCCAGGCTGAACTAGGCATTGTTACCAAGCTCTGAGAACTCTGGGAATCTCTGCATTTTATGCTCAGAGAAATCCAGCAGCATTTTCCCAAGCTTTATGTATCATTCAGAGAGAAAACAAAGAGGAATAGACTACAATTCAAGTTTGTGTGTGTGTGTGGGGGGAGGTCATTCAAAATAGCCAAACCTTACTTGGATGGGAAATTATAGACTCTGCATAAGGCAAGAGAAGGAAATGTAGACGTTTTGGAATAAATAGGTTACTGAGGAAATCATTAAACATAAAAAAAAATAAGTTCAACCTACCGGACTCAGAGAGTAGACATGAGCTGTATTTACTAGTGCTCAAGAGAAAGGCAGAGCTCTAAGTTCCAGATTTGGGGTTTTTCCCCTATTACTAAGAATAGACATTTAGGCAATGTTGACTATTGGTAAACATCAGTTGCTATTAGTATTATTTAAAATGCTTTTTCAAAGATTGTTTACAACTAACACTTTTAAACACAGCTTGATGTTCAAGTGCAGTACTTCTGTCAGAACATGTTTTCTTTGACTAGGACAAAGCAATTGAAGTAATGAAAGACATTTTAGAAAACTGACTTGAAACTCACTGTTCTCTGAATTTTCGGGCTTAAATTTCACCCTGAGTTAAGAGTATTATTTTTGTCATAGAAAAAGCCCCACATACTGAATTACAAGCATGAGCAGTGAGCAACAGTAACTCATTTAAAATCCCTTGTAGATTTAGGAATAGTAGGAGAAACTATGTTTATCATTTAAAAAATTACTTTTTTTTCATAACACGTTTTCTGACATGGGATAGTTGACAGAAAAAGAGGTTTTTAGATGTTATAATTGAACTTCAGGGATTTGGTCCCTATCTTTGAGACAAGAAAATCAGTTTCCTTAGCTTCAAAAAGTTGGAGACTCCATGTGTTAGCCTTTCTTTTCCTCTGTATTTTCAATTATTTATGACTCACCTTCCAAATTTCAATGTGATTACTGATCTGCATTTAATTTTCCCAATTAAAGTAAATGGAATTTAAAAACCTTATATTAGATTCTGTTGACAAAGTGATGAGGACTGGATGTAGAATGAGAAACTTAAGACCTAAAACTTGGAAAAAGAACTCCATAAAATGAGATAATTCTAATCTAAATCAGTAAGTTAGGTAAATGTCACAAGTTGACAATGCTAACAAGCAGCTTAATGAAAATTTAGGGATTACCCTTTTAAAACATATTTACCAAGATATAATTCACACCATAAAATTCTCTCTTTTAGTGTGCACAATTCAGTGATTTTTTTTTTTTTTTACTATCATGACAAGGTTCTGGAACCATCACCAAAATCTAAGTTTAGAATATTTTCATCAATGCAAAAGGAAAGCCTGTACGTGTTAGTAGTCACTCGAGTGTTACCTTTCAAAACATCTCACAAGGACTCAGTGTATAACTACATATTTTCTTACTGCATGTCATTCAAATATATAGCTGAGCCAATTGGTTTAGTAATATTTTTAAGTAATCTGACCAGCTTAGGAAAAAATTACAATACTAGCTAACATTACCTGTCAATTTGTGTCAAATGTTTTCGATGAATATGCTAAACAGAAAAAAATTATATTTAGAGATGCTTCAAAAACTTCTTGAGGATATGTTAGTATAAGCCTTTTCTTTGATTTAGCAACAGGAAGAACAACCAAACAGTTGTAAAATACTGAATAAAGTTTAAATGTTTCTTCATCTCCACCTGAGCATTATGGAGTTTTTGTGTTCATCTGACCAAAGGACTGGGAAAAAAAAGTATGATTTCTGTGTAGGCACAGTGTTGAAAACAGAATATAAACAAAGGCAGCCACTGTTAAGGACTAAACTGTGTCCCTGAAATTCGTATGCTGAAGCCCTAATCCCCAGTGTGGCTGTATTTGGAGATAGGGCCTTGATAGAGATAATTAACATTAAATGAGTTTATAAAAGTGGGGCTGTAACCCAATGTAACTGGTGTCCTTATAAGAGGATGAAGAGATACCAGGGACACGTCCACACGGAGAACAGGCCATGTCAGACCAACGAGAAAGTGGCTGTCTGCAATCCAAGGAGAGGCCTCAGGAGAAACCAAACCTGCTAATGCCTTGGTCTTGGATTTCCAGCCTCCAGAAATGTGAGCAATTTTTGTTTAAATTATTGATTTGTATTTTCATCTGGCAACCCTAACTAATACAGCTGCAAAAACAAAACTTTTGAGAGCTCTTGAATATGGTACCTTTACGTGGACATAATGTGGTTCTTTATAAATCACCCTAGTCTTACAGAGGTTCTAAACCTGAAATAGTGGCAATGGTCAGGGCATGCAAGCTATGCCAAGTAATACTTCACCGAGTTTTCACTAAGTAATGTAACAGAGTAGAAACCAGGGATAAATAGGAATATAATACAACAAATTGAATAAACTTGCCAATTATGGAAACTACTAAACAGGGTTATTTTCTTCAAATCACAATTGTATTCATTTAATAGATGTTTACTGAGAGCCTACCATGTGTTTAGATAGTATGCTAGTTGCTAGAGATACAGAAATGAACACACAGCCAATCTAGTAACTAACTCCATGAAATATAGTACAGTGAGGCAAACAGAAAATCAAGCACATAAGTTACAATTAAAATCTGTGTTGAGGCCCTATAAAATATATGTCTTGGTTTTTTTGTTTTGTTTTATGAGGGGGAGGTAATTAGGTTTATTTATTTACTTCTATTTGGAGGAGGTACCGGGGATTGAACCCAGGACCTCGTGCATGCTAAGCACGCATTCTACCACTTGAGCTGTACCCTCCCCCTGAGGCTCTATAACATAAATGAAGGTGCTAATATGAGTATGCTGTCAAGGATTCCTTTAAAATATAGGGTTCAAGGAATATTTCTTTTCAAGAATTTCTGGTGAAAGATGGATATAATATAGTGTTGCAAAGAATGGAAGGGAAAGTGTTCCAGATGCAGTGAAGGTGCCAGAGTGGAACAGGGTTTGAGCATGCTCTAGATGTGCATTTGAGCATGGTTACAGCCCCTGAAGAATATTAACATTGACTAAATATGTACTCTCAGAGGGTAGGACATCTGTTGGGAGGGGAATCTCTTAGTACAGAGTAGTATGAGTTGGCACAACTGGCGGGTTATGACTAATTAGATGTAGAATCCAGACGGTCACCTCGTGGGTAGTCTTAGACAGCATGCCATTGAAGGTATGGCAAAAAGGCAAGTCAAAAGCCAGCTTAAAGGGAGTCGGGCTAAATCTAGTATCTATCAATAGATAGTGATAATAATGACTTATAACCCATAAAATTCATGAGTCCACACTGAAAAAAAAAAAAGAATACAGAAATGGAGACCAAAAAAAGCTCCTCCTTATAGTACCATGTCAACAATCAGTAAATATAAAAGGAATAATGAGATTAGAAAATCAACATCTGGCAACAATTATAGTAGCAATTCAAGCATAAAACAGCAAGAAATGTTAAAAATTATTGGGTAAGATTGACAAAAAATGGAATTTTTTTATCATCTGAAATTATCTACCCATAAAATGCTTAAAATAACTCTACAGTGGAGAAACCTGACCACCTCCATTTTAATGATGTGACTAATCAAATGAGAAAAGTTACCACCACCAGTAATAAGGCAAACAGATATTACTTCCCACCTTATGTGCGATAAGAAGAAATAAACTTTGTGACAGAGACCCTGGCCAAATATGCATAACCTAAATCTAAGATTAAGAAAACACTGGGCAACTCCAGTTGGAGGGACATATTAGAAAATGAATGGCCTGTACTCTTTAAGGATATCAAGGTGCTCAAAGTCAAGGAAATATTGAGGAATAAGCTATTCTAGATTTAAAGAAACTAAAAAGACATAACAATGGCATGAAACTCATGATCTTGGAATTCTTTGTTCTATAAATGATATCACTGGGACACATGGTGAAAGTTGAATTAGGTCTCTGGGCAACTAATATACAAGAGTTCTTTGTGCTAGCCTTAAAACTTTTCTGCAAGTTTATTTTACTTTTTCTCTTGAAAAAATATCAAACAATGAAAACAACAGTGTCCTTCTGGCTGAGGCTCCAGAAGATAGCTCTGAAGAAAAAATTGCAACTCTGCTAAAGTCATTTTTTTTTTTTAAAAGCTAATGTGGATAGAACACGAGTACACAGGAAAGTGGGAGATTCACAAATTGTACAAGGCTTTGTAAACCGAGATAAAGCTTATGAAATTTTAAGATCACTAAGAAACTATTGAATTGTAAGCTAGGGTATTATAAAGACTAGTCTGGGGACCATACAAAGACTATGGTGGGGGGAAGTGGAGAGAATGAAATCAAGGAGACCAGATTGGTTTGCAGTTGTCCATATGAGAGGTGACTGCAGCCTTCATTAAACAGAGGCAGTGCACAGATTTTAAAAGGTACAATAGACAAGACATAGTGATGGGTGGAGGGAGTAAGAAAAAGATAGCAAAACAATTCCTGGCTTGAGCTTCCAGCTGGGTGACGGTGCCCTTTAATGAGGGAGGGGTTTGTCTAGGGGAATGAACAAGTTATTGAGCAGGTTTATTCAATGTATTAAACAAGAATCTTGCAGATGGCATTGTTTTTCTTTTTTGTTTTAATTTAGCATAATTTATCTCACTTGGGAAATAGCTGAATACTTCCTATGGAGCATGAGAGTACATGATTATAAATGTTTGGTAAGCATTGAAGTCTGCCACCAGTTAATTAAAAAATCCCTGGCTGGACTACTTCTCTGGGTCATAATGTCGTGACTGGTACCATATTTAACTTCATAATCTAAACAGCTTCAACACTGGGCAAAACAAATATGGCAACCGCTTTCAGGCTTTGAGTCAAAGTCAGCAAAGAATACAATATTTGAGAGAGGGAAACAGAGGAAGTGAGGTCTTTGCTCACCCAGTCTCCACACCTGATTAAAGTTTCCCAAACCACAGCACATGGAGATTGAGTCCAAGCAAAGCACAAAAAATCCCACTAAAAGGTGTGGAGGCAGAGATTAAAACTCAGGAGTGCTCCAGGGGCTGGAGTCTGTAGGGCTGGGTACTAGAAAGAAAGTAGCTGCACAGAGCGGGAGGACTGGGTCTCTTTGCATGGGGGGGGGGGTGTTGCTGTGCAATTCTTCACAAGTCATTTGGCTGAGGGCTCTTATGTGTGCAGGGCAAAACTTACTAAGCCCAAGCAGAGTTTAGCTACTCTTGGGTGGAGGGTGGAATAGAGATATTAATGGTCACATAGTGCTGGGAAACAAAGTTCTGGCCCCCCAGAATGGAAACACAGTTGACCCTGGAACTTAGTCAGTCCTCCCTCTCCATAGTTCCTCTGTCAGAATTTCTGCATCTGCAGATTCAACCAACTGCAGTTCGAGTGGTACTATAGTAATTTCTGTTGAAAAATCCACAGATAAGTGGACCCACACAGGTCAAACTCATGATGTTTAAGGGGCAACTTTTTCCCTAACACTCCCTACATTCAGCTGAAATGTACAAAAGTACTTGATTTAGGATTAAGGACCACACTCTAGAGCAACAGCTACTCTACAGGTACCTTAAGTGCTTAAAAACGAACCCTAATGAGATCAAGAAGAGATTATAACTAACTTCCAGCCAGAAAAAAAACCAACAAAAAAACAACAACTGAACACTACTTAAAGGAAGTTAACATAATTTAGGCTCATTTCAATGTATCATTTACAATGTTTAGCATATAAGAAAACAATTAAGATTTGTGAAAAAGTAGAAAATTCTGAACCATAACCAAGGAAAAAGCCATCAGTGGAAATACCAAGTTGATATAGATATTGGGATTTGCAGACAAAGACTTTAAAGCAATTCTTACATTTAAGACCATGATAGAGAACATGGTCTTAAGGCATGAACAATTAGAGAATGCTTAGCAGAGAAATGGAAACGAATTACAACTTCCAAATATATTACGCTTAGGGACATAAGTCAGATGGAAAGACAAATACTGTATGTTATCACTTATATGTGGAATCTAAAAAAAATGAAACAAAATGAATCAATATAAACAAAGCAGAAACAGACTCAGAGATATTGAGAACAGACTAGTGGTTACTAGAGGGGGAGGGGCAAGATATATTGTACACCACAGGGAACGCAGTCAATATAATTATTTAAAATGGGTTATCATCTATAAAAATAGTGTCACTATGTTGTACACAAAGTAATGTAATATTGTAAATCCACTATACTTCAATAAAAAACTTCCAAATATAAATTCCAGAACTGAAAAGTTCAATATCTGAAATGTTAAAAAGATCACTGAGTGAGTTTTAAAAGCGCATTAGTAATGTCAGAGTCAGTAGCTTGAGGACAAAGCCTTTTGTCAAATTTGAAGAAAAGCAACAGCAAAGAAAAACAGTCTAGGAACTGCACACAAAATATTAAGCAGTGTTAACACATATCATTGCAATACCAGAAGAAGAAAGAATGGATAGAAAATTACTGGAGGAAATAACGGTTGAAAATTCTCAATTTAGTAAAATCCAACTATTTACAGATCCAAGAAGCTCACTGAAATTTAAGATATACACAAAGAAAACCACATCTAAGCACACTGGAGTCAAACTGATGAAAACCAAAGTTAAAGACAAAAACTTAAAGGCAATCAGAGGGGAAAATGATAGGGAACAAAAATCTAAATGATGGCTCATTCATCATTAGTAATAAGGGATATAAGAAAAGGAAAGAACATATTTAAGTGCTAAAACTAAAAGGTATTTATATTTTCAAATTAATGATTTCATTTTTTTCTGGATATAAACCCAGGAGTGGGTTGCTGGATCATGTGGCAGTTCTATCTTAGTTTTTTAAGGAAACTCCATATTGTTCTCCATAGTGGTTGCACCAATTTATAGTCCTACCAACAGTGTATGAGGGTTCCCTTTGCTCTAAATCCTCTCCAACATTTGTTATTTGTAGACTTTTTAATGATGGCCATTCTGACTGGTGTGAGGTGATACCTCATTGTAATTTTGATTTGCATTTCTCTAATAATTAGTGATGTAGAACATCTTCTCATGTGCCTGTTAACCATGTGTTTGTCTTTGGCAAAATGTCTATTCAGGCCTTCTGCTCATTTTTTTGATTGAGCTGTTTTGTTTTGCTTTGTTTTGTTTTGTTTTAGTTGAGCTGTATGAGCTGTTTGTTTATTTTGGAAATTAAGCCCTTGTCGGTTGCATTGTTTGCAAATATTTTGTCCTATTCTGTAAACCGGTTGTCTTTTCATTTTGCCAGGGGTGTCCTTTGATGTGTAGAACCTTTTAAGCTTAATTAGGTTCCATTTGTTTATTTTTACTTTTATTTCATTTTCCTTAGGAGACTGATCCAAGAAAATATGCTACACTTTATGTCAAAGAGTGTTCTTATGTTCTCTTCTAGGATATTTACTGTTTCAGATCCTACATTTAGGTCTTTAAACCACTTTGAGTTTATTTTTGTATATACTGTGAGAGAATGATCTAATTTCATTATTTTACATGTGGCTGTCCAGTTTTCCCAGCACTACTTGTTGAAAAGACTGTCTTTTCTCCATTGTATATTCTTGCCTCCTTTGTTATAGATTAATTGACCATAGGTACACGGGTTTATTTCTGAGCTCTGTATTCTGTTCCGTTGTTTTATGTGTCTTTTTGTGCCAGTATTATACTATCTTAATTACTATAGCTTTGTAGTATAGTCTGAAGTCTGGGAGGGTTATTCCTCCATCTTTGTTCTTTTTTCTCAGGATTGCTTTGGCAATCCAAGTCTTTTGTGGTTCCTTATGAATTTAGGATTATTTGTTCTAGTTCTGTGAAAAATGTCATGGGTATTTTGATAGGCATTGAATAAAATCTACAGATTGCTTCAGGTAGTATGGCCATTTTTAACAATATTAATTATTCCAATCCAAGAGCATGAGATATCTTTTAATTTTTTAGAATCATCTTCAATTTCCTTCATCAGTGTTTTATAGTTGGAGTATAGACGTTTCACCTCCTTGGTTAAATTTATTTCTAGGTATTTTTTGACATGGTTTTAAATGGGATTTTTTTCCTCTTTATCTCTCTGATAGTTCATTATTAGTTTACAGAAACAGAATAGATATCTTTAGGTTGATCTTGTATCCTGCAACCTTGCTAAATTCATTTATTAGTTCTAATAGTTTTTAGATGGAGACTTTAGGGTTGTCTACATAGAGCATCATGTCATCTGCAAATAGTAACAGATTTACATGCACCCCAGTGTTCATAGCAGCACTATTTACAATCACCAAGACATGGATGAAACTAAAAGCTGGTTCTTTGAAAAGATAAACAAAATAGATAAACCTTGAGCCAGACTCAAGGAAAAAAGGGAGAGGGCCCAAATTAGTAAAATCAGAAATGAAAAAGGAAAAGTTACAGCTGACACCACAGAAATATGAAGGATCATAAGAGACTACTGCAAACAACTATATGCCAATAAAATGGACAACCTTAGAAGAACTGGAGAAAGTCTTAGAAAGGTATAATCTCCCAAGACTAAACCAGGAAGAAATAGAAACTACGAAGAGACCAGTTACCAGTACTAAACTTGAATCAGTAATTTACAAACTCCCAACAAACAGAAGTCCAGGACCAAACGGCTTCACAGGCAAATTCTACCAGACATTTAAAGAAGAGTTAACATCTATCCTTCTGAAATATTCCAAAAAGTTGCAGAGGAAAAAACATTTTTGAACTCATTCTATGGGGCCACCGTTACCCTGATACCAAAATCAAAGATATCACAAAAAGAGAAAATTACACTGATGAACACAGATGCAAAAATCCTCAGCAAAATACTAGCAAACCAAACCCAATGATATATTAGAATCATATACCATGATCAAGTGGGATTTATCCCAGGGATGCAAGGATTTTTCAGTATCAGCAAATCAATGTGATACACCATATTAACAAATTGAATAAAAACCATATGATCATCTCAGTAGATGTAGAAAAAAAATTGATAAAATTCAATATCCATTTATGATAAAAACTCTCCAGAAAATGGGCATAGAGGGAACATACCTCAACATAATAAACATAATAAAGACCATATATGACAAACCCACAGCTACCATCATACTCAATGGTGAAAAGTTGAAAGCATTTCCTCTAAGATCAGGAAGAAGATAAGGATGCCCGCTTTCACCACTTTTATTCAGCACAGTTTTGGCAGTCCTAGCCACAGTAATCAGAGAAGAAAAAGAAATAAAATGAATTCATATTGGAAAAGAAGAAGTGAAATTGTCACTGTTTGCAGATGACATGATACTATACATAGAAAATCCTAAAGATGCTACCAAAACACTACTAGAGCTCATCAATGAATTTGGTAAAGTTGCAGGATAAAAAATTAATGTACAGAAATCTGTTGCATTTCCATCCACTAACAATAAAATATCAGAAAGAGAAATTAAAGAAACAATCCTATTTACCATTGCATTGCAGTAACCAAGACAATGTGGTAATGATGTCCAAAGGGAGAAAAAGTCACTGAGAGCAAAGCAAATATCCCTTACTGTTTGATCAGAAATTTGTATAACTAATCCTTAGACTTCTCCTTGGTGATATTAACAGATATTTTCATTGATTTGGCCTATCACTTTTTAAACCTAAGAAAATATAAAAGTGTATGGAAAAGCCCTCATAAAGACAAAATGTAATATTATATAATTTGCAATACCAACCCAGTAACAATGATCTCTTATAAGATTTTAAACGACATTCTAACCTTCTACTAAAGGATTCTGGACTACTGGATTCTCAAAGGAACTAGAATAGAAATAAAAGAAAGTATATATAAACTTTCATGGGCATTTTCCCACTCCCGGGAGAAAGCCTAAATGTCATAACCATAAAAAAAGAATTGCTATAGCTTGATATTCAAATAATAATAATAGTAAAAGTAATAATAATTTTATCTTTAAAGACAGAAGTTGAATTCTTTTAATCTCTCCTGGGAAAATGAGAATGCCATTGAAATCTAAAGTACACTGGACTCTGCATGTGGGAGTTTGAAATTATTTCCTGACTCTTAGATAAGAATTTCTCTAATGATTTAATTTGTATGTTTTGGAATAGCCTGAACACTGAGCTGAGGTTTAGAAATTGTTCCCCCCACCCTTTTTTTTTAAACTAACAGTCTTCAAGCAGTTATAGAACTCAACTAGTGATTCAAGGCATCCTGCACCAAAATTGGTAACTTGTGTCTCATATTCATAAAAGTGGGGCAGGGTCATCTTTAAGTACTGTAGTAATTGCTGATTCTATACTGTTGCATTTACGTGAAATTATTTTTAGGAACCAGGATTTTCTTTTTGCCTTCAAAGTCACCGAAGACACCAGGATTTTTATTTTGTATTTGATCCTAGTGTGAAGGAACTCAGAAAGTGAAAGTCCTTTTGTTCACAAAAACAAAAACAGTACTTTGAGAGCCATTTTCTCCCTAGGAGATTTATTACAGTTTATTATATATCTGATATCCAGCACAAAGAGAACTGAGAGTTGAATAAAAAGATTTTTTCTCATTTTACTCTTCATTGGGAATTGAGCCATTTCTAGCATTGTCTCATGTAATTCACAGAAATAAGAATTCTGTGTAGAAGTCCCATGGTGTTTCATATGCTCAGACAAACATATTAGCAGCATCTCTTCCATTCCTGTCTTGGCCACAAGAAGGTATTGGTTGTACTACACTATACCTCAGATTATAGTAGATTTGGGGTCTACTAGCTGCACTGTCAATATTTTAGGTTTGTTTTTCACACATACTCATTTCAGTGAAAAGTAAGTAAATAGAGTCAACCAGCTATTTAGCACATAATCACCAACACACTCAAGTTTCACTGAACTTGCCACATTTCAACTGGTTTTACGGACACTATGTAGACAAAGGACAATTTCAGGAGAAAGAATACTAGGTCTACCGTACTAAGACCCAGATTTACTGGAACTTAAATTACAAAATACTGAAATAACTGGTGAGTTTGCAAATGGAAGGACGAGGAGATCCAGCACCGTTTAGACTCTAAATCACAGTTCATGGGAGCATTGTGATTATGAAAAGTCTTCAAGTACAGACACCTCCTACTTTATACCAGTAATCCATTCTTAAAAATAATGTTGCCTAAAAACACTAACCAGGAGCTAATTTCCCATCATTTAAAATGAGAAATAGTATATAATGGATTTCCTATCAACCCCAAGCTCCTAACCAACTTCCTTTAAGGTGATCGGTAAAACTTAAATAACTGTTATCATGTGGTGTGCCAAATGCTTAAAACATGACTTCCTGATAATTGAACAATTAAAATGGTTTTAAGTAGCTGCTGTGTATGCTGTTACATGGCCTCTCTTTGCACAAAGAACTTTCATGACTCACATCCCCTTTGTTGACATTTGGTGTAGTTTTAAAGATTCCTACATGTGACTGACATTCTACAAATAATGTCTAGAATGAAACTCAAAACTGTTAGAAATATTGTATTGAGTTTTTGTGACCTAAATATAAAATTTTCCTATAAAAGCAGTGGCCAGAAAAAACAAATGAAACATTGAATTGAAAACAAATATATTCCATGCATTTGGGGTATTTAAAGCCAAGCAGTATTCTATGGAAAAATTTTGACAGGAAAACATTCTGTGGGGGATGTCTATAGAATAAAAACTAGCCCTATAGGTTTCATACACCAGAGAAAGAGGAATGTAAAGAATAATATCAGCTAATATCAAGATAAAATACAAATGAATGAGTTGAGAAGCAAAAACACAGGTTGGTTAAAAATTATGAAGAATACAACATAAGAAATCTTTTCTGACTTGCAACAACATACACACACCCACACACATCCACACACAAAGATATCCTCTTCAACTCCCTTGTCCTGTTACACTCCCCCTGTGCCTGCTTTACATGTGCCAAACCTCGGATCAAGACAACTATTTATACTCTGTATTTATAATGCATTATATGAAGTATTATGAGAAAGAAATGCAATTATAGTGAATAATTCTTGATTTTGTCTGGCTTAGGTTCAGCTTAAATGACCCAGACAACAACAAAATGGCTTAAGCAAATTTATTTCTGTCTCATATAAATGAAGTCTAGAGTTAGTCATTCCACCAGTCTGAACCCATGAATTCAACCTCATGATTCAAAATGGCTACTTAAGCTCCTGCCATTATGTCCACATTTCAGCCAGCAGGATGAAGGTAGGGGATATATGGGTGTGCCTTCTCCATTTAAAGACACACCCAGAAAGTTGCTCATAACATTTCTACTTACACCCTGTTGGTCAAAACTTAGTAATGTATCCACTCCTAAGTTCAAAGTAGCCTAAGAAATGTAGTATTTATTCTGGATATCTACATGGCCAAACCAAAATCAGAGTTTCTACTACTAAAGAAGGAAGTGAGACATTAAGGGACAACTAGTATTTTCTCTGTAATATTACAAATTCATGGTATACCTTAGAGTTCAGCAAACTATAGCCCAGGGGCCAAATTCAGCCTGGGTGTAAAGTTTAATTCCTACAACCATACCTAGTCTTCTTGTATATGACTGTGTTTGGGCTACAATGGCAAAGTTGAATAATTGTGGCAGAGACCATACGGGTCTGCAAAGGGTAAAGTACTTATCATATGGCCCTTTACAGGAAAAAAAAAAAAATTGCTGACCCCTTATGACAAAGAATCAACAGATTTCTCAGTCCCTGCTACTTCATTTGTCTCTACATCTTATTTGTGGGCTTTTTATCCATTTCTTAAACAATGATATTCCCAAGGCATTGACCTTTGTTTTAATCTCACTGTCTACAATCTACCAGGACAATCTCATTTGCCAAATAAGGAAGATGTCTTTGCTTGGAGTTGATGGTATTGTTCTGAGGAAAGTTAAGTAGAAGTAGAAATGCATCACTTTATATTTTAATTTTGTATTCTCTATTGAGGTAACTATTGCTTATACTGAAAAAAATAATAAAGGAAAAGATGGGTTAAAAGATTGTAAAATGGTACAGAGCTCTTCTTAATTATCTCTTGCCCTCATCAAATCGTCTCACAAGGGATTGAAAGAACATGTACATGAGTTTGCCTAGCTACTGTAGGTGATATTTGAATAATCAAAGAAAATGAGATTTTGAAAGGTTTGAGACACATGATATTCTAATTTCCCAGAAGAAAAATGTGATTTCTACTAAATTTATTCTAGCAATATTGATACCATTATAAAAATTCTGGAATGATTTATTACAGAGATGGTATGTGAGCACCAAAGTATTAGAAATGAATAAAGCATCTCAATTTGAGCCTTAGATTTAATATTTTACTCTAACATTAAGCACTATCTCTAAATTAACGTTATATAATTCTCAATACTGTCAATAAAATTAAAACTAATAAAAATTAATAATTTGTTCAGAAGACACATGAAAGTATATTTTCCTTTCCAGTAGCTTTTTTGAAATATGCATATTATAATATCAATTTAAATTTTTTACTGTTTTATTATTGCCAACTTTAAGTATTTTTTTCATATGAAGTTATTTAACTATATACCTTAGTGTCAGGCAACACATCTGTGTTCTTCAATGAAAATTGAGAAAATAGATTTTTATAAGAAAATTATAACCCAAAGATGCAAATTCACATGAGTAAAGTATGGTTAAAATGAAAAAGTAATAAGAATATGTAAAAATAAAGCACTCTTATATGGCTAGTTTCTAATTGATTATTCTCTGTCATTCAGTTGTGCTTGATTTTGATGTATAAATTACCAGAATACAAATCTGAGCAACTATATTTAGTTTTGCAACCCTGGCAGCTCTCAGTAGCATAGCAGACATCATTGGTGTTTGTATTGGAAGCAACTAGAATTGACTGTATGAAGTATGCCAAAAATAGTACAGCTAGAAAGTTACAGCAATGACTACCAGCGCGATGAATGCTTCAGTAAAGACAAAGCTTTTTTCCTTGATGACCCAGGTTCCTTGAAACTTCTGATTTATTGATCTGGTTACAACTCCAGTTAAGAAAACTATACTCTGAGAGTACAAGACTCATGAACAAACTGAGAATTAAATGAATAACTTGAGACATTAAATCCCATTCATTTTGGGTAACTGCAGAACTGCAACTGGTCTTTAGGTGGTAATATCTTCTTTTTTTAATTAACAACATGGTGTTTCCCACTGAAATGAATGCATCTAAGGAGCCCACATTGAAGCTCAGTATGCAATTGATGTGTTCACTGCTACTGAAGTACAGATGTAGACATAGTAAGAACCATTTATCACTTCCTGTGGGCCAGGCACTACCTCAGACTTTATCTGCATAATCCCATTGATTCTTCATATATCTATAATGTAGGTCCAACTGGAACTATAACTTTCCTCATTTTACAGGTGAGAAAATAGAGGCTTACAACTCTCACAGGTAGTAAGTCATAGAACTTAGGTTCAAACCAACATTTGGCTCATCTCAAGACTCATACTCTTAATTCCTCTGCTATAAAAATTACACAATGATAGATACAGGAAAAAATGTGCCGAGTTCCAAAGACAACGTTACAAACAGAAGCCTATTTTATTTCAATAATGAGTTTGGCTGAAAGACAAGCAAGGCGTACTTTGAAACCTTCCTAAGATGTTCAGTTTCCTGTATGTTGTGACCTACCTATTCTGTAAGAGTTGTATCTCCTGCCACTTTCCCATTCATACTATTTGCTTTAAACGTTTCAAGGACTGCATTTCCTCCAAAACACAATGTTCGTTCACATCTCCATGTCTTTCCACACGGTGTCCCTTTAGCCTAGGATATTCTTTCCAAGGTTTCGCCACATAGTAAATTCCTACTCATCTTTCAGGATGCAGTCTACATGCCCCAAGATCCAGCAAGTAGCAGAGTTCAGAAAATTATGAACGAATGTGGCCTCTTTCCTGTCCACTCTTAAGGATATTTGGTACCTTCCAGTATCTTTGCTTATACAGTCCTTTCTTGCCTTGTATACTATACTCCATCAATTGCTTACTCAAGAACCTTACTTACCACAATTTGTTCTTCATCCTCCACACCAGTGTTTATTCTCCACTGGAGCACTCCCATCAGCATGGGAAAGTTCAATTATTTCTTTTGTAATAATTAAAAAAAAACTCTCTTAACTGCTCTCACCAGTCATTGAGTCATTTCTCTGCTCCTTTTTATGAGAAAACTCATGAAAATTTGCCTATACTTGCTATTCATCTGTTCTCACCTGCTAATATCCTTGTATCCCTTGATTAGCCCACTCCAGGACCACCAGTAATCTTGTTATTCCACTAACATCCTGAGAACAGTCTCAACATCAAAGAGCACTTTCCCTTCTGACTTGAGTGCTCTCCCCGAGATAGAAGCTTCCTCACTTCTTTTTGGACTCTGCTCAAATTTCATCTTCCTAGTGAGGCATGGGCTCAGTGCAATTAAAAGCAGAAACAAAAATAACACCTCCCAGCCCCAAGCATACCATGACCTTTAATCCAGCTATTCTGTAGTAATTACCACCATTTTATTTACTGTATGTTCACTTGTTTATTGGTCTTATTCCATCACTAGAATTTAAGTTATTTGAAAGTGGGGAATTTATCTACTGCTATATCCTCAATGTCTAAAATTATCCATGGCACATAGTAGACCCTTAATACTTGAGCTAAATAATTTATTGACTAATTGAATAATGGCTTAACGTTTATCAAATGCAAATTAAAGGGCATTTTATTCCTTGAAGTGACTAAGTTATTCATCTTGTTTTCTTCCATAGTTCTCTAATCGACAATAAAAGTTCTTATTGAATAGACAGAAAAAGATAGAAATACGAGTTTCAAAATAGGGGGCCCCTTGCTTGACCATCATCTTCAATACAAAACTTTCTTCCCAGGTAATCCGAATATAAAAGGAAATAATACCTGACATTTATGAAACACTTACTATGACCCAGGTAGTGAATTAGTTTGCCTGCATGATATTAAGATATAAAACAACCCTACTATTAGTTCTATTTTACAGATGAAAAAGCTGGAGGTTCAAGGTGAGTATAGTAACTTGCCCAAGGTTACAAAGATGAGAAGTGCAGAGCTAGAACTTGAACATGTCTCTTGGAGTCCAGAGACTGAACTCATAAATACTGAGACAAGTGATTGATTAGCAGCTCAAACTTTACCACTGGCTTTTAAATTATAAAATGGTATCAGTGTGATTTATAAATATAGAGGTATAAGTGGAGCCTACTTATGTTGTAAAATAGTTTGATGATTAAAAACAATAAGATATTTTTAAAATATGAAATCTTTGGTTTGGAGGGGAGTTTAAGGTATCACCATTTAATTTTAAAATAGTGCCATGTCACATTTTCATAGAACTTTATATTTTAAGTTATTCTTGGTACTTACTTTATTCTCATAAAAATCCTGTGATATACATAGGAAAGCCCCATTTTTCAGCTAGGAAAACTGAGGCTTAATGAGTCAGTCTCAATCTAGTACAAATCCAGTGGGTTTCTTTTTCATTTATTTCCAATTCATACATCATAAAACCAGAATAAAGTAGGAGAATCATTCAATATAATGCTGGAACTGCTAGGCTGGGTATAGAGTGGCAGGGTATCTAAAGCACATTTTTTGTTACATTTTTATTGAAGTATAATTTATTTACAATGTTATATTAGTTTCTAGTATATAGCATAGTGATTCAGCTTATATATGTATATATATGTTCTTTTTCATTATAGGTTACTACAAGCTATTGAATATAGTTCCCTGTGCTATAAAGTAAGATCTCATTGTTTATCTATTCTGTAAATAGTAATTTGTATCTGCCAATCCCCAATTCCCAATTTATCCCTCCTAGCCCCCCTAACCCCTGGTAACCATATATCTTTTTTTTTTTTTTTTGGTCTGTGAGTCTCTTTTTGTTTTGTAAATAAGTTCATTCGTGTTTTTTAATATTTTTAGAATCCACATGTAAGAGATATATATTTGTCTTTCTCTGTCTGACTTACTTCAATCAGTATGAGCATGTCTAGATCCATCCATGTTGCTGCAAATGGCATTATTTCATTCCTTTTTATGGCTGAGTAATATTCCATTGTTTGTGTGTGTGTCCCATCTTCTTTATCCATTTGTCTGTTGATGGACATTTAAGTTACTTCCATGTCTTCCACGTCTATTGTAAACAGTGCCATTATGAACGTTGGGGTGCATGTATCTTTTTGAATTAAGAATTTCCTCCAGATATATGCCCAAGAGTGGAATTGCTAGATCATATGGTAACTCTATTTTTAGTTTTTAAGGAACCTCCATACTGTTCTCCATAGTGGATGAACCAGTTTACATTCCTGCCAACAATGTAGGAGGATTCCTTTTTCTCCAGACCCTCTCCAGCATTTATTATTTGCAGACTTTTTAATGATGGCCATTCTGACAGGTGTGAGGTGATACCTCATTGTAGTTTTGATTTACATTTCTCTGATAATTAGTGATGTTGAGCATTTTTTCATGTGCCTATTGGTCATCTATGTCTTCATTGGAGAATTGTCTGTTGAGGTCTTCTGCTCATTTTTTGACTGGGTTGTTTTGTTGTGTTTTGTTTTTTGATATTGATCTGTGTGAGCTGCTTATGTATTTTTGAAATTAATCCCTTGCTGGTCGTATTATTTGCACAAGGAACTATATTCAATTTCTTGTAATAACATATAATGGAAAAGAATATAAAAAGAAAAATATATGTATGATAACTGAATTGCTTTGCTGTACACCTGAAACTAACATAGTAAATCAACTACACTTCAATAATTTTTTTTAAAGCTGCAATAGTGATTTGAATTTTCAGTACTTAGCATTAGCTTAAAAACATGTTATGATAACAACTTGAACTGCCATTCATTCATATATTTATATACTCATTCATGCATTTCATGAACATTACCCACACACAACGCACTTTGATACATGTGGCCAAATAGTATGCTGTAAATAAAATATACTTTAAAATACACAGGTAATACAAGCAGAAATTCAAGTATATCTTCTGCAAGATTACTTAAATTTTAAGACCCAAAGTAAGTGGGGCTACATCATTCTATTCCATGAGGGAAGAGGGAAGGGAAAGCTGTGAAAAGAGAGGCAGCCAACTATTGTTCTAATGATATTGTGGGAAGGATGTGGCAGATGAAATTAGTTCAACCCTCAGTTCAAACGCTGAGTAACTCAGTTGCATTCACCTGAAAAGACATCATATTTGTCCTATCTATCAAATAATGTTGTTATTAAGAATAAAAATAGAAAAAAATGTGGAATGAAAGTACTCTATAAACCATAAGTCACTATATAAGTCTCTTTATTAATAAATGACGCTGTTGATAGCGCATTAAAATAGGTATGTTAATATTTTGATATGAGGCAGGGATATTTTTAAAAGGATAATGAAATATGATCCATTAAAGTAGGATCAAGAAAAAAGACATATCTCCATCTAGTGTCTAATATCCTGGGTGCTTTGGAGCCAAAGTTATGGCTCATGGCTTTCTACTAGGTTCAGATCCTCTGTATTCTTATTATATAGTTAATAATAGTAACACCTATTATTTTTTTGGTCTTTAGTGAATAAATATGTTCAAGAAATATAAAAATGTAGCATGAAAAATAAATCTGATTTGTTTAATTAATGATAAAGTAACAATTGAGTAATGGCTTATGTCAATGGCTCTCAATTTGTATTTTGGGAGGCAGCAAAACATCGTGGTTAAGTTCAAACTCAAGCCAGAGTGCCTGGGTTCAAATTTCACCTTCACTCTTACTTTCTCTCCCTGCCTTGATTTTCTCATCTGTACATAACAGATAAAAATAGTCCCTACTGTGTTGGGTTATTATAAAGACTAAGTGAGTTAGTGTTTGCAAATTGCTTAGAATAGCGCCAAATGATAGTACATATTATGGAAATTTTTGCTATTACAATTTTATTATTTTTCTAAATCAGATTTGATTGCCATCTATGATGATAGATGATAGATATACATATTTGTAGTTAATATTATCAAAGAGAAAATATTCTACTTGCCAAGAGTAATGATTACTTTTGAGTTACTGTGTTAATTGGCATATGCAGACAGCCACTGGTACCATCTAGCTGTAAAAAAAAAAAAAAAAAAAAAAAAAAAGTCCTTAGCTCTAAGTACAGGAGGCCTGGAGAAAATGGCCTATATCAGCATCACTGAAGTCCTAGTGCTTAGTTAGAATACAATTACACTGACTTGTGGTTCATATACTACTGATTAACTCTTTGCATTGTATGCACTTGTGCAAATTGTTCTCCATGCCAGTATTTGCAATTTAATGAGTGGCCATCTGCTTGTATTCTAAAGTACTTGGTCAGGTTTGAGAGTGAATTAGTTGCCCCTCTGTAGATTTTAAAAATATTTTCAGGGTCTGTGCCCCTTTAGTAGGTAGTATTTATAAAACCCAAATTTAAAATCATACCATAAACCAAACATGTGTCTGTTTATTGTAATATCCTAAATAAAGTCTTGGATTTGATATATATTGTGATTAAAAATAAAATGCTGTGGCTGTCTCTAAAGTATGGTTAGTGGGCAGAACAACTAAACTCTTATTTCCTTAGTTTCCAAACTTGCTTGAGAACTCACATATACTATGATAATTTTAAAGAAAATTCCAACATCGGGAACTGAGGAACTATCTCAGCCCTCGGCAGTAGAGAGTAAATGTTCTAAAGCAAAGAGGAGACTCTAAGGTCAGCCTGGAGTAGACAAAAAGTTGCTTCGGTGACGAAAATACGTTGACACTGAGGAAGCTACTTTCTTCGTGTGTGCAGATCATCCAATCCTCTAACAGAATTTCTGCAATCATAAGAAGCTAAATCTCACAAGCCACATTTTATAAGCACAGTATTTTAGTGTATATTTAAAAACAGAATTTTCAGACAAACCAAGACTTCACTTTAAAATGGACTGCAAGTTATTTAACATACAGACTATTTTTTGGTGAGATGATTCTTTATCTGAAGAATGGGAATAAAAAAGGTAATTTGACTAATGCCTACAAGCAATAAAATCCTGATACATCTCTAGCAATATATACGAGACATGACAGTCTAAATGGATACCATCTGAATAGGTCTTAGATGGGACCCAAGAAAACTTGTCCCTCCTTCTTCCAAGTTCCACAAAAAATTTATTTAGATACCCTAAGATCACAGATAAATTTATAACCATAAACTCATTTCTCCATAAACTTGCTTCCCTGGCTTCTGGTCCAGAAAAGATTTTATAAACAGTGGCGACATTTGCAGTGCCTTCATGCATTATGTGTTAACTGTAAAATAATTTCCTTTGACTTTTATATAAAGATGACGGGCAAGTCTCCAATTATCATATGAAATGTTTATAGAAGCACATAAGGGTATCTAAAGCTGTATTAGAAATGCAAATCAAGAATATTAATTCAGTTTCTGACAGATCCCAGAAAAAAATTCCACAAATAGAATAGGCACGGGGGACTAATACATAATTTCAGGACCTCAGATAAGAAGGCGGGAAGGGACTCCCAGTTCCGTTCCGTTGCGTACGCCTCCCACTGACTGAGGAGTCTGCACAAGCAAGCGGGCGACTCCCTGGCCTATGATATCAGAACTGCTTTCTGAAGAGGTGTGAGGCTTTTTCTCTCTTAGCCTCCATCATGGCCGTTAATAGCCCCTTTTCTTATGGTTTTGGAATGCGATGAAGTAGACAGCAGTGAAGGAGACAGCAGAACATGTGGTTTGTCCTGCAACTGTGTTGACACTGGAAAAATCCTGGAAGAAGGGCAATCTGTGTGTTGCGGTTCGTCTCTCATGTCTTTCAAGGGGAGAACTATAGACCATTTCAAAGTATTCAAATATTAATATCCCTTTGCACAATCAGATAGCTAAGCCCTAGAAGTTAATATCCCTTTTTAAATCAGATATCCAGGCGCTACAGGGAAATAAGATACCCCCTCAGTGTAGCAGTACCACACCATTTAAGTACAGCAGCCTTCAGAAACAGCGGTAAGCGGGTAAGTACCTCAAGCAAAGCTCCAATGTGATATGAAAAAGACACGAGGCTAGGAGCACCCAAGTAGAACCTGAGAGTAAGCCAAGAGAAATCATTTATATCGTTTCATGGAAAACCATAGATGTGAACGAAACTCATTATTTCAATGTTAATGAAACAGAAACACAGTAAGGAGCCTTTGAAAAGATTTCATGGTCAAGGGATAAAGAAAAGACACCTATGCTTGAGAAATACTTAACCTAATTAATAGGGAAAGCGGAGAAATCATTTGCTTTGTAAATCGCTTAAAATCAAGAGAAAAGTAACTTACATAAGCAAGTGTTGAAATAAATGCATAAGAGACTGAGGTAGAAAAGTCACTGTAATGTGCAGAGTAGTAAAGGGAAATGGGTAAGATATCAGAAGAGTATGAGTAGGCCAGATAAAAATGATGGAATGAAAATTTGCATCCAAAACCAGAAATAACAAAAACGACTCTATAGATTGTCAAATCAGTGATGTCACATTCAAATCCGAGTAACGAACATTATTAATATTTGATTCCAAAAAATGTTGCTAAGAGTTTAAAGTAGTAGAGCATTTTGGAAGACAATATGGCATACATACGTAAGGGAAATAAAGGCCTTTAAATGTGCATTAACTTTTAACAACAACAGTTCCCATTTTACCCTAAGAAAATTTTAAAATTTCCAATAATCTTAAGGATATTTTATATATTATTTATACACTATTACATTATATATTATATATACACTATAAGTTATATACATTATATATTATTTATACAGTATTTGAGATATAATATTTATAACCTATTTGTAGTCTAATGTCTAAAATGAAATGAATGTTTAAATATATTGTGCTAGAGCCATATGATGAACTGTAATGCAAGTTAATGCTCCCTCAGATCCTCCTGAACTACAATAAACCAAATTCAAAGAAACAAAATATGAGAAAACATCTATGTTAAACCTGGGAAGTTAACTCAAAGGACATCTCTCTGATAAAAATGCATATTTGATCATATTGAAAGAAATAATATTCCTGCTCAAGAGTCTGCTACATTACTCCAGACAATGAGAGGAAGAAAATTTGAAGAATTGATGGCTGGAGACACAGTTGGTGGGACACCATCGTATTTTGGAGCCTGTTCACCTATTAGAGATTGGCAGTGATAGGACTTAAGAAGAGACTACACGGTCTCACAGAGCCATTTCAATTTTTACTATCAACTACCTGAGTTTTAAGGGAGAAGGGGGATGAGAAGAAAAATAGAAAATGACAGTTGGGGGTCAGTTTTGCAGCTGGGAGTGAAAGGTAAATTTCTTAGATGTAAATAAATGCTTTTTATGTTAAGCCACAAGTTAAGGAGTAACATTTTATCCCAACTTCTCATCGTTAAGATTAGCTCTCACAGGAGATGAAGAAACATTGAATAATAAAAGGACAGGGCAAGCCTTAACTACTGTAGAACTGGTCCCTGGTGCGGAGTTTCATTATAACATTCTTTTAAATTTTGATAACAATTTTACATTTATAGAAAAGTTGCAAAGGTAGTACAGCATGTTCCTATATGCTCAGTTTCCCCACTTGTTAACATCTAACCTTACTATAGTATATTTGTCCCAGTTAGTGAACCAATATTATTATGTTATCATTAACTAAAGTCCCGATTTTATGTAGACTCATTTTGTTTTTATCTGATGTCCTTTTTCTGTTCCAGGATCCCACCTAGGATACCACATCATGTTTAGCCATCACGTCTCCTTGCACTCCTCTTGGCTATGGCAGCTTCTCAGACTTTCCTTGATTTTGATGATCTGGATAGTTTTGAGTAATACTATTCAGGTATTTTGTAGACTGTCCCACGAATGGAGTTTGTCCGATGTTTGTCTCATGATTGGATCAAATTAGTTTAGGGAATGAGTGTCACAGAGGTAAGGTGCCACTCTCACATCATACCAAGGGCACATGCTATCTACATGACTCATCACTGTGATGCTGACCTTGGTCACTTGGCTGAGGTAGTGCTTGTCAAGTTTCTACACTGCAAAGTTACTCTCTGCCCTCCCTTTCCATACTTTATCCTTTGGGAGAAGTCACTCTGCACAACCCACAATTAAGGATGGGCAATTATGCTTTCTCTCCTTTGGTGAGGGGTGGGGAATATCTACATCAATTATTAGATATTCTTCTGCACAGGAGATTTGTTCATTCTCCTCCACTTACTTATTTATTCAGTCATTGATTTATATCAGTAAGGACTTATGGATACTTATTTTATAATTTGGGTTATAATCCAATATTTTTTGCTGAAATTGTTCTGGCTTTGGACATTGGGAGGTCTTCTAGTTCATTCTTGTGCCCCTTTGGCATACCCTCACAATGCAGTTGTTTTGATCTCTTACTTTCTGGCACTACAATTTGCTCTAGGCCCATCTTGCATACACAAGTTGTGAAAATGTTTAGGAAAAAGCTAGAAAGTCCAGAAACAAAACTAGTCTGTGATAAAATAACTGGGGGGAAAAAAAAGGCTATTCACTAATGGTGTCAGGAAAACTACATAACTATGTTAAAGTTAGGTAAGGTTATCTACCTCATAATTTATCAGAATAAACTACGTAACTATGTTAAAAGGTTAGGTGAGGTTATCTACCTCATCATTTATCAGAATAAATCTCATATGCAAAATAAAAAAAGTCAGGAAAATACTTGAACGGAAGTACAAACATCTTGAATGAAGACAGTTCTACATTTTGGCTTATGGATAACACTTCTATGAACATTTGTGTGCAAGTTTTTGTGCAGATACAGGTTTTCAATTTTATTGCATATACACACGAAGTAGAATTGCTGGGTCACATGGTAACTCTGTGTTTACCTTTTTAACATAGACGAACTGCTAAAGTGTATTCCCAAGTGCTTGTACTATTTACATTCCCATCAGCAAGGTATGAGGTATATCCAATTCTCCATATCCATACCAACACTTGTTACTGTCTGATTTTTATTATAGCCATTATAGTGAATATGATATGGTACCTCATTGTAGTTTTGATTTGCATTTCCCCAGTAGCTAATGATGTTGAGCATCTTTTCATATCCTAATTAGCCATCTGCCTAACTCTTTGAAATGCTCAACTGTGGGATCCCAGGTGAATTTTATATGTGTAACATAGCCTTAATTTTAAACCAATGTATTCCAAACATACTCTGAATGTTTCTAGCCATTTCTAATCATAGATTCTAGTCATTTTAATGTGATTTGATAAATAAAAACTATTTGATATAGAAGATAAGGACAGAAAAGAAGCACACCAAAATATTGAGAGCAATTATCTTTGGGTGATATAATTGCAGGTAATTTGAATTTTTTTGTGCCTTGGTCTGTATTATGAAGTATCTCATTTTAAATAAATTTTGTTTTTAATAAAATTGAAACATGGATATAATTTGAGAATTTTTAAATTACCTTAAGGGTTATAAAAAATATCAGTGATCTATGATGAGTCAATCCCACTTATTCTCCCTAGACATAATACTGAAAAAATCTAAAATTTCAAAGTGGTTATCTCCAACATCTCTAAATGTTTTATTGCTATTTCCTGAATTTTCAGTTACATATACAATAAAATTCCAACTAGGAAGAGGAAGAAATGTAGCTATTCATAATATCACTATTTCTTCCCCTTTACATTTAAATGCTTTTTTCAGGCATCTTCCAAACAATTTCCTCACAATTTTTAGCTATGACTCATCAGTATTTACATTATGACAACTATATAAATATTAGAGATGAGCTATTGGTTATACTTTGATTATATTTACACTACCTGCAATTTTGTTTTAAAGAAATTACTACCTTGTATAAGTACATATAAACTTTGTACTTTAGTACTTTTATACTTTTATCTATATTTTTATAAACATAAGTGTATATATAAACATGTAAGTATATAAAATTATAATCTGGTTCCAGTGTGGACTGGTTGCCTTCTCTGATTGATGCAAAACTGTCAACATAAGGTTTCCTTACAACCTAATCCAAGGAAATCTTTTTCCTCTCTCCATGTTGGATCTCCTGTTTTCTGGATCCTAAGCCTTCTCCATTAGTGGTCGAATCCATTGCTTTAGTATATAGCACATCCTTCAGTAGCTTCCTGAGAAAGGATATTTGAAAGATTGAGATCTTGAATATCTAAAAATATCTATATCCTGCTATCAGATTTGATGAGTACCTTGGCTGTATGCACAATCATAGATTGGAAACAAAAAAAGTCCCTCTTCGTTACCTTTATTCCAATTTAAGGATTCTTATGTCATTGATTCCCATCCCTTTGTATATAACCTGACCTATTTTTATTTAAGTATTTTATCTCTAAAAGCTTATGGGATCCTTTTTCGTCTATCCCTATGTTTTCTCACGAGTTGATTAGACTTCTTCAATTGATTCTCTAAGTTCTTAAATTCTGTTTTTTG